>NC_064440.1:26295536-31295536 GCF_023343835.1 Lagopus muta | reverse complement strand
CATGTGTTTTTAAGTTCTACAGACACATTAATTTCTGTGCCCATAAGTGTTTTTACGGACGGTTAATTTGCAGTATTCTTCCCTGCAGTGAGAACACTAGATGACCAAGTTGTAACTAAGTAGTCATCCAACTCCTTTTTGCCCAAACTGTTTGAATTGATGACTTTTTACAGAACCTTGCAGGAAGTCTTTTCTGTTGTCATTGAGGTACCGTTGGTATGCCTTCAACTGGCAAGGAGAAATCCAAGGGCTGGGATTCAGATGGTGCAGGCGTAGCCTTTTCTGGAAATCAGAAGGATTTGAGAGGGCTCTTGGGATAATGAAGAGCAGGATCAAGCTTGCTGCTTTGGTTCCAAAGGCATGAAGGAGATACTGGCTAGCGGGTCTTCCAGAGTTCAATTGATCTGGCAGCCAGCTGATATGCTGATCTCAACTGGAGTACGTGAACTTATATTCATGAGCATATACTCAGTGCAGGTTTGTTACCCAACTCAGAATTAGGCAATCTTGTGCTAGAGACGTTGAGGCAGTAAGTTTTTCCTGCTTAATAGATTAAAAAAAGAAATCAAATTCTAGTAATGATTCGGATGTTAAATCAAGCTCCTATTCTTCCTGTTGGCGCTGTGCAGTTGGGCATAAGGCAGAACCATATGTGCTTCCCTGAAGTGGTGATTTGCTGAAGTGTTTGCCAGATTTATCTGTTCTCCTCTAACTGTTAATAACTGTGTTCTGGGACACTGAGTTATGGTCCAGAAAAATCACCTTTTTTTCTCCCCTGTATTTGACAGATTTGGTAAAAGCATTTAAAAAAAAAAAAAGGATCGTTGAAGTTTCTTTGGTTTGTACAAGTATATATTCACAGCCACACATAAAAATCCAGGTGATACACAAAGCATGCAAATACAGTACAGGAGAACAAGAAATTGCACACATGCTGTGTGTCAGGTAGAGCAAAAACTAGATGTCCCAGAATAAGAATACCCAATTAGTTGTTCCCCTTTTCTGGTAGCTCTGATAGGACTCTGTAATCCAGCTGTGAGTGTACTTCATGGTAAGCTAAAAGTAGTTTTTACTCTAGTACCCTTGTATCTTTTTATCCAGTATCTACTTAGAATTATTTGAAAGACTAATACGTGGAATAAATGCTGTTGTTCTTTGCCATACTGTAACTGTACAGGAGTTGGCCAGCCCTTCTTTAGTTCTGAGCTTAGTAGCTATAGCTTGGTAAGCAGCCAGTGAAGCGTGTCTTTATGTAGAACTAAATCCATACTGATAAGACTAGCTGAGAAAGGGCTTTAGTAAGTATTTACATACACTGGTGTGGGAAGACGTATTCTCTGAATAGAACAAGCAAGCACAGGACAAAGGGGAAGGGGTCAAGTCAACATAGGTGTGACAGCAGCAATAGCTAAACACGTAGTGTAGGCTGGAGCAGCATTGCAACACAAAATGAGGAATATGGACATAAATACATTTTGCCAATCTTGTCTTTAGAAAAAACGGTTATGAAGTTTGGCATATGAGAACCGGAAGTCCTTCTTGAAATTGAACTGCAGTCTGTGCTGCACCTGTTAATGCAGATGGTCACTGTTCTTAATAATTAAGCAGCAAAACTAACACGTGCAGTTGCTTTGACTGAGGTAAAATTAATGTGTCTAGCTTCTGTTACTCACCCAGATGTCCAGGCTACACATTGAGCAACACAGTAGTGTGATGACTATTTCCACAGGAACCTACTTACTCTTAGTGTACTTAAAACAGATTTCAGATCTTAGAAAAGAGAACAAAATGAAGGCTAAAACTGGTTTGTTCTTTGTAAGAAATGACACCTTCCCCTTGGATTGTTCTGTAGTGAAGATTTTAGGTCACTTCTTTTTTTTTCTGCTTTATTTATGTAACACTAAACTAGCTGAAAACACGGTACAGCCTTTGGTTATTTTTACTGCTTTTTAAAAACTGTTATTTTCTGACTGTACTTCTTGTCCTAAAAATATTGAGGCACTGATACCCATTGTGTAATGTGCCAAAGGGTGCCATGCTACAGGTGGCTACAAGTATGTGGGAGAAGAAAACATGGGAAGATGGTACGTGGTAACATGCTCAGGTGGATGTGAGTATCAGTATTATTCGGAAAGGTTTGGGAGGAGGTGATAGTCTTTAGCTAAATGGTAAATGAAAGGTTGAATTTTGATATTCCAAGGGTATTTATGAGTTAATCTGTTGGTCTTATTTCTTGATCTAGTTTCATTCTATGAAGCGTGGAAGTTAAAGAACTGCATTGT
This sequence comes from Lagopus muta, assembly GCF_023343835.1. Taxonomy (NCBI): domain Eukaryota; kingdom Metazoa; phylum Chordata; class Aves; order Galliformes; family Phasianidae; genus Lagopus; species Lagopus muta. Next base: position 31,293,254 of record NC_064440.1, on the reverse strand, counting down.
TATTTTTGTGTGCTCCCTCACTTTTTGGGGAAAGCGAGCCCAATCTCTAACAGCTCCAGCAAACTGCCTTATTGTGCTCTTTGTGTATCAGCTTATGTGGCTGGTTGTTTCTGTACTCCATCTGCAATAAGGAATGGAATGACCAGTGAACTTGTCTGTTGTTTGTAAGATGTCCAGGGTGGAGGGGGATTGAAGCCCCACAGAGCACTGAACAATGTAAATGAATTTCTAGTTACCATAGAATTATCAGTATAATGCAGTTGTTCAGGTGGCTTTTATTTTTTTTGGCAGATATATCTCTTCTTTAAAATGTACTTACAGAAAATATAGCAAAAAAGGAGTCTGCATTCTATTGCAGATTCTTTAGCGGTGTCATCCTAATACAGGAACTTGCTTTTTTATTTATTTAGTTGTTGCAGTGGTTATAGTTAATGTTCCTTGTATCCTGTTTCTGTTCTATTGGCTTGAATGAGAAATGGCACCGGCAAAGCTGAGAAGGCTTTGTTGGTGTAAAGCTGATAAGACTTGAAATGGAAAGCCGAATCTATCAGTGCTGCAGGAAGCTCTTCAAATTGCGTATTTCCTTACACCTTGTGAATTACACTAACCACCTAATAGCAGTACTTTTTTTTTCCCCCTAATAGTAGCTTTCAATATAATTCAGATGCCTGTTCATATCAATGCAATCTGTAGAGGAAGGTATAGTTCAGATTTGCTGGGCAATGTATGACTACACCTATGGATGAATACTTTCTGAATGTTCTCAGCAAAGCTTAACTTGCTTCATTTGGAACTCCTGTACAGTTTCAGAGCTTCAGGTGAAGATGCTGCTTTGTCAATAGCAAGAGCACGGCTCTCTGTAGGTAAGAAACTTCGTACCTTTGCTCACCCTATAACTGCAAACTCAGCTTTGTTTTCCTTTGAAAAGAAGTCTTCTTCTCTGTAAGAATGCTGGTCTAATTAAGTTTCTGTGAGTAGAATCCACAAGTCCTCTTAAACAACATGATGCTGGAACAAGTTCTTTGTATTTTCATTTAAATTGCTAAAGTTGATATTTGAAATGAGTTTTGGTTGCGATTCAGTTGTAGTGCAGGAATAAAGAAATGTAACCTGAAAAACTGGCCATGGGAAATTAAGTGCTGAGTAGTAAGTATGGCTGTCATTTACATCATGGCTGAATTCTTTAATACGATCCTTTATGTAGACTGAATTTTGAACTCCAATGAGCTAAAGGCATTGGGTTAAGCAGGTAAATTTTTCAAGCATTAACATTTTGAAAATCAGGAAATGCAACCTGTAGAAAACATGGTGTTGCAGCACAGCTGCTAGAAAGCACAGTACCTAACACAGCAGTGTTAGGTGCTAGGCATACTGAGTCCTCCGTGTGCAAATGATAAGTTATGAATAGGTCCTTGTTAGCAGGTGGTACAGCCCAGCAGAAGTGGGTCTGGTAGGGTGGGATAGTGGTCCTGAGGAGATTGTATCTATATTAAATAGGCTGGAGATTATTTTGTAGTATTTGTAGTTCTGTCCCGTCAACTGAATGAAGTGCTTCGGTCTGACTCCTGGGTACTGCTCAGTTTCATCCCCAGAGAATTCCCTTTATGTGCTACAAGACTACTCAATTAGGCGAGTTAAAACACAGTAAGAGTAGCAATCAGGAGTCTCTCTTTTTATAATGCTTTTGATCTTAAGAAAAAAGTGGCAATTCAACATCTATTATTATTGTGTTACAAAGACCTGAATTCTCTCTCTCATCTCCTTGTGCTGCTGCTGTTTTGCCAGAGGTCAAGTTTTAACTGGAGTGCTACGCTTTTATTTGTGAGGGTGGTGCATGTTTCGTTGTATGGTTCACTAGGTCAGCTCACTAACAGCAGAAGTACGCATGCTGATGTTTGACACTATTCCGTGCTGGGAAAATTGCTTCTGGGAGAATGGAGATAAAAATGAATCCAGGACGTCTTCAGGTGTGGTGTTTGCATGTAGGCTGCAAGTCTGTTTTCTCCAAATCCTGGTTATACGTGACATGGAGAAAAAGCTGGTTCAGTGTGGATAAATCAGACGTTCTTTCTCTGATGCTTCCAGTATAGATGGTGCTAAGAAGACTTAAGGAGAATGTAGTGATTTAATTAACGTGAATTATTTTGAGGAGTCCAACGCTTACCAAAAAAAAAAAAACAACCACAGAATTTAGAATCACCACAGAATATACAATTTGTATGCAATCTTTGATCAGTATGTAGGTTGCCTGATTTTTCCTATTTTTTAACCCGCCTTGTAGCTGTTGTCACCTTGTTGGCCATTTATATCAGTAGGGAATAATCCTTACGTGTGCATTCTCTGGTAATGTATTCTTCGAAATGCATTAACATAACAGTAAGACTGGGTGGAGTTAATATTCAGTTATACACAATGATTCTGTTACCTCTTATAATAACGTTTCTGCTGGATGCCACGTTATAATTACACAAATGAATAGCGGATGTCTGTCTTAGTTGGGTTTTTAATTGATTGCGTGGTGCAGGTTGTTAATCAAGCTGGAGGGAGCATTTAAAACCTTGTGTGGGAGTGCTTCTCATACTGTTCCCAGTTGCGCGTTTTATTGACGTTTCTTTTTTTATTAATTCCTCTAAAGGATAAAAAGCCAGACCAGAAGAAACAGAATCTTCCCACTTTGTTTTCATAGAATCATAGAATCACTAAGGTTGGAAAAGACCTAAAAGATCACCCAGTCCAACCGTTCACCTATTCCCAATAGCTCCTACTAAACCATGTCCCTCAACTTTCCAGCAAATGAAGCCAAAAGGAAAATGATTGAGATTGACTGTCTATATTAAAATTAAGCATGTACGCAGGATGTGTTGTATTTAATTTTCCCAACAAGTCTTTTATAGAGAACATAAAGTGGAGAAGGATGTTTTTTTTCTATTCTTCCCATGGAATATATTAGTGTTAAAAACAAACAAAAAAAACTCAAAAAAAACACATTCAGGCTGGCTGCAAGTGTTTGGGAAAAAAGGAAATAGTTATTCTGTCCCACTGCACATTATTTATTTAAGTTAATACGGTTAGTAATATCAACTGCACAGCAATAGAAGTATATTTCTGGAGTCAGACACCTTGGTTAGATTAGAGCATCACTCATTTCTCTTGACTTGAGTGACATGAGAAGTATTCCTTGAAGATGTAAGAGAGTGGTCTGGGCATTTTGCTGGAAAACGGAAGACCAGCATCCTTGGTCTGCTCAGATATACGTTTGGTTATTTATGTAAGTTGAAAAGCTACCAAGAAATAACCCATGGTGCACTGTTTGATACCAAAAGGAAAAATAGAAAAAGAAAATTAATGTGCATTTCCAATGCATTTCTGCATTTCCCTGAGCCTGTAGCTCAGGCATACAGGGAGATATTCTGTAGTCTGGGATTGTTTGGAGCTCCGTTTACCTTGTAGAGCTTGCCTCTGTCTCAGCTCAGAACACTGGTCTTTGAGCAATCCTATTGATGGCTTCTTTCTAGTATGAAAGCTGTTCTTTAGAAGTGGCCTTCATCTTCTTCAGCTTTTTCTCAATGTGCCGTTTATTCCCCAAGATAAATAGTATTTCTGTTCAATGAATAGTATAACTATTATTAATTCATCTCCAAGAGTTAATATCTGCTGCCACCTCTTTTAGAGATGGGGCTGGTATTCCTGTCTTCCACTTGTCCTCCTTGCCCTTCACCATCATCTCCCTCCCCTCCTCCCAGAAGAGCCTTTGACCCTTCCTGTGGGTGGATGGTGTGATCCAAACTAGAGGTGGTCTTTAAGTGCCTTGGGTTGTCTGTGAAAGACAGGAAATGTGAAAATTAGCTGATGCGGGAATGGAAATGAGGCTTCAGAATGCACCTTCCTGCTCTCAGCGCATCTTGTGATCTGCTATAGCTGAAATGTTAACGTCTAAGTGGATTTTTATTAGAAATAGGTCTCTGAGAGTCTAATTCAGGTGTCAGAGGTTGATGGCAATATCAATGAGAAGCTAGCAGCGTGGCCTTTATTGCATACTTCTCTGCTGGCATGTGACAAAAATAAGCATGGTAATTTTATAGCTTCTTTATTTCTGCCCAAAACATAGCTACATTAATCTGAAAGACAGCTGATTTTTCAAGGTCAAAAGTGCTTGGCTACAAATTGATGAGCTATTATGCCTGTCTGTGGTTTCTTTGATGGTTCTGTATTAATAATATGCGTGCAGAACAGGCTATAAAAATTCCATTTGAAGGTATTAAAACATACCGGGACATTTAATCAGGTTAGAATTCCTGTCAGTTGGCTGTAGGCACGGTGTTGTTCAGTCAGTCATTAACGCAGAGCTCAGAATGTAAGGATGAGTGCTTGTTCCATCGGTTCAGATTTCACTGGAATGACCTTTTTGTGTGTGGCGGTTAGGTAATGGTTCAGTGGAAATGGATTGCACAGCTGTGGATGCTCTAGCGAGTAGCAGACTATTCTACTGCAAGCAAATGTACTTGGAAAGCAGCAGGAAGAGAAAATACTTCCAATGTCACTTTTGCAATAGAGATATATGAAACAGTTGGAATAGAAATTTATTAAGGCGTGAATTGCTTCAGGAACTTCCACCACTTAGTGTTGAAATAATAACTTTGAGGTATAATGTACAGAACTGTTTTTAAGCCATCTAACCAAAATCAAGTTACATTAGAAAATACTGCAGTGTAAAATAGTTGGAGATGCTGCAAATTTTACTTGGAATATGGTATTTCTATCAAGATTAGATCCTGTGTAAAGTTTGCAAGATAATGTGGGTAAAGTCCCATTACACTTCAAGTTAAATCGTCCCTTCTTGTATTGAATTTGAAGTAGCTACAAAAGCAGATCGGTCAGGGAATGAAAATAAGGCTAGACGTTGGAACTGAGTTTTTTTTAATGTATCTGACGCTTGTACATCTAGTAAATGCTTTTGTTGTTTAAGAACAAAGGCATTCTTCATACAATGAATTCCAATTTAGAACGGCTTAGCATATTAATTACTTTTAGAAAGTGCATAAATGTTTGTTTTCATACTGCAAAGTCTAGGTTTTTTTTTTTTAAAGCATAATACCGTGGTAAATCTGCTGTTTTTGTCACTCACTGTGGTAGTTCTGTACGGATTCACTTCAGGTGCAAGACATTCTGCTTAATTATCAAATTTAATACACAGGAATGAATGTTTAACCCATTTCAATCTTGCTAAGAATTTTGGTAGTTCAAGATAGTTTGCATTTTGTGCTTATGTGCTTTTGGTCTATATGTTTATGATCTGCTCAGATTCCCCTCAGCTGTGCTATTGCTTCTGTTTGTTAGTTGTATTCGTAGAGTCATAGAGCAGTTTGAGTTGGAAGGGACCCTTAAAGGCCCTCTGGTCCAACTCCCCTGCAATGAACAGAGACAGCTGTAGCTCCATCAGGTTGCTCAGAGCCCCAGCCAGCCAGACCTTGAGTGTTTCCACAGATAGGGTTTCTACCAGGTTTCTCTGGGCAACCTGTGCCAGTACCTCACCTTCCTTATTGTAAAAAACTTTTCCCTAAAGCCCTGTTTAATTCCCCCCCTCTTTTAGCATGAAGCCACTTTCCCTAGTCCTATCACAACAGACTCTACTAAAGAGTCTGTCCCTTTTGTTCTCATATTCCTTTTTCAATACTAAAATGCCAATGTCAGTCAGGTCTCCACGGAGACAATATTACTGAAAATACATCCACTCTTTTTATTTTTTCTCCCTGTAATTCTAGTAATACCCAGTAGAAACATACTCTGAGTTCAGAATTGGCTCACAGTTTACTCTTCAATAGCTCTTTTTTCCTTTTATTCCTTCAAAAAGGAAAAGTAGTAGGCTGTATGGTTATCCTTACATTATGCTTAGCTCAGTGTCACTTTGCCTTGGAAGTACTGACAATGTGCACGGTTCTTGGGACTGATTCTCCTTTTTGGCAGAGAGTGGTTGACCAAAGAGTGAATAATACTGATGCCTGCCAAGGAACGGTCTGCTTATACCCCAAAACACTTTTCTTCTTGTCTGAACCAGCAGTCAGCTTGGCACCTGGTGAGAGTGTGCTGGAGGCAGCTCTGCAGAACTGGCATGATGAAAGCCCATGTTGGCTGCTCCTTGGGCTGATGGACGCAGAGAGCCTTCGGTGCTTTCAAGGTGAAACGCAGCTATGCACTGCTCTTCAGAATAAGTAAATAACTGCAGTTGTTCTACGGCAGCAGGAATATCTGTGTTTAAGGACTCCTTGACCCCCCCCCAGTAGCATCCTGTTCACATGTCCTCTCACCTTAATGGGTGGAATCGTTCATCAAAATGTTGGGAAATCAAGAAGTGTTAAAGGGCATGTAGGGAATGAGTGGATGGTATGTTACATGATGGGACCGATGAGGTCTGGTGCTTCAGCAGTGTCCTGCAAAAGGTGACCAGCACTCCCAGTGAGGCCATCTTAGGAAAGTCTACGTAAGATGGAAGGATGTATGTGTTTCAGTAGATTTATGTGGATGCATCCCTATGTTCGTTCTTAATATATAGGATGAGAGAGAAGGGGGGAACTCAGGGGAGTATACAAGGCGTTATGTTGAAGTGATAGAGCTCCCAGCAGTTCTCTCTGTTCATGAATATAATAAAAGCTAAAGCTGTTTGGCAAGGCAAATCCTGGCTAAGCAAGCGCTTCAGGGAAGCTACTTCTAAGTACTGGATGTGCTAATGATGTGATGTCAGGGCTTTACGGAGGAAAAAGTGTCTTGAGGCTCCTTAATAAATATTGGGAGGCGTTTTGGCAGAACTGTATAGAAATTTTTTCCAAAAAATTGGAAAAAAAATTGGAAAAAAATGTTGTTTTTTTTTAAACACTCTCCCTGTTATAAGGTGGCCGTTAATTGCTTGTAATATGTCAACCTTTTATTTCCTCTGCGTTTTAAAATAATGGCTGTTAATTCTTTAGCAGTTATGTGATATAAAATCTAACCGTGGAATGAAATGTTTATTATCATCTTTCTCTTGTGACGAGTTAACTTTTTCACAATGCATGCTAAGTATCTGCAGAACAAAATACTCAGGTTTTTGTATGTACTGGAAGAGGCTGCTGCGCCACGGGCATCAGCAAGTAGCAGTTGTGCCCATGAGAGCAGTGATCTTCCTCCATCACTCATTGTGAGCCTTGAGATTCTCTGCACATCTTTGGGCTCCTTTTTAATCCTAGCGTAAGACTCTTTTATCACTTCTGTTGCATGCTAGGGAGGTTTTCCATAAAAGGGCAGGTATGGCACTGATGGACATGGTTTAGTGCTATAGTGGTTATGGTCAGTGGTTAGACTAGATAATCTTAGAGGTCTGTTCCAGACTTAATGATTCTATGATTCTGTGGTTATAGTTTCTCTGCAATTTATGTACTGAAATCCAGCATTTAAATGTGATTTAAATTTGGCTATGACTTTCAAACTGTATGCTTTTCTCAAAATATATCCTGAGGTGGTTGGCTCCTGCTGTTATTTGTAGCAACAGCAAATGCATTTCTAGATTTAGATTGCAAGGATAATGCATGCTGTGTCACTTGTAGCCCTCAGAAATGTGCTAGTATCATTTAAAGAAGTATTGTGGCATCTTAGAGAAATGGCTCCATATACTGTATGGTGGCAAGTTGGACATGAGCATGGGGGAAATGTCTGTCTCCTTTAGTTTTCGGACCTGTGCGTTATACTAATGCTGCCAACAGCATTGAGAGGAATCTTTCCTAATGCTCTGCATACAAACAGTGGAGGATCTCCTTGTGAACCTGCCTGCAAACACTAACACTCCCTCAGCTGCTCTGTGCTAGCCAGGGAGCTCGCAGTGTCCCAAAGGACGAGTTCTCTGCCTGCTTTCCTCCCCCTTCTGTGGCTCCTGAGCAGGAATTTTGCTGTTGCAAAGTATTGCTTTGTCTCCTGCAGCGTGTCCTTTGTAGAAAAATAGGCAAAGGTTTTTCTGCCTTAAATGTACCCATCTTCAAGAGTTGCATGGAGATCTACAGACGTGTCTGTTTTTCAATTACGGTATATTCAGATACCATTCTATGCATTTCCAAGTATGCTCGTAGGCAAAGCGAATACTGCTGAAAGATTGTCTATCTAATAAGAACTGTATTATTATAGCAGGCCTGGTAGCATGTTGTCTGCTTGTCAGTGTGCCAGTTTATGTTCATCATGAATACAGTTCTTAGTAATCTTTATGTGTGCAATTGCAATTTGAAAAGCATGCTTTCCTATCTCAGTGTGAAAAATATACATTAGGAAATATCATGGTGGATAGCTCAAAATGCTCCAAAAGAACCACGTTATCTGCTGACTGCTGAAACTAGTTAAAATTCAGCTTCTCAAGCAAGAAGACAGCTGTCACTTAGTATGACATTCTCAGTCTTATGTAGAAACAATTATAACATGCAAATTTTTACTCATGTATGCAGCCTGTGCCTTTACTTCTACTGATAGAAACATAGGCGTTTAAACAGCGTTTTGTAGTTTCTGTAAATCTACTGGCTTATGGCCATTTTGGTGATTTAAAGTCTGAAAAGTCTGAAATGCACTTCTTATTGCAGCTACCAAAATATTTGTTTCCAAGTTGCTTGTACTTACGCTCAGTTTTGTATTTTTAAGTAAAATACCTAATGCATTAAATTCAGTTTGGGATTATTTTTCTGGCTGGCAGCTTTTATTCCCTGAGCACACGTGTATGGCATGATGCAGGGACCCCAGAGAACACAATTTTTTGTATTTTACCGTTTGTTGCTCAGCTATATCGTAAAACACACAGAACATGCAGTGCTGCCTGAGCAAACATTGCAGTGCTCTCTGCTGTGGTCTGAGCCCTTGGAATTTAAGAGCTGATGAAAGCGTGCTGTTCTTGCCATGCAAGCTTAAGGGCTGGCTGTGGCACAGCCAGACTTTGTGGTGTGCAGAGTAGAGGTTCCCATGCTGGACTCTGATGTGAAGATGATTTTGTGGCCCCTAGTAGTAGGTGTGCATGCCCTCAGTTCGTGGTGACTTGCAGGGAAGGACCAGTGCTGAAAATCAGCCAGGGTTTTTGTAACACTTGCAAGACCCACACCTTTGTTGATATGAGTCGTATTTCCTTGTCATGTGTAACCGTGCTGTGACGTGAGAGCTTCAGATATGGATATGAGCCCTTCTTGGTGAGAAAAAACATTGGAGATGTTTCCACAATAGGCTTTGCCCATGCAAATGCCCCAGAAATGCAATGCACTCCAGCTTCATGTGCACCAGAAAGTTAATGTGAACGAACAGTTCTGAAATACAGATAGCTGAACAACCCCGGCTTCCTATACAGCAACCTTTCCTCCGAAAATTAGAAATACATCAATTTCTATGTGGTATTTGGTATTTCCAACCTCGTGCATTGCCAAGTGCTAGGAAAACGCTCTGTACTCTGGTTTCTTACAAGTCATTGCAATCTGGTACTTGGAGCCATTGTATAAGCCAAATAGCATCTGTTAGTCAGAAAGATAGCACAACGTTTTGGGATACTAAGTATTTGTGAGATGGAAACTGGCTGCAGAAAGGAGCCGATGGTAAAGCTAATCGGCTGCATGCTTTTTGTGAAGCCTCCTCGCCTTTGAGTACAGATCCTAGAAAACCATGGAGCATCTTGGCAAAGCACCCCACACCTGGCCAGGTGTGTGTTGTCATTGGCATTTCACAAGTGTCATGTAGCTGCTGCAGTATCATCAATGAGTGTTCTTTGGACTTACTTGCTTTTGTGTCTGGCTGGATCAGGTTGGAACTGTGAGCTTTCATTTACCAGTTAATGATGAGAGAGAACCATCCCAGTTAACTCAGAATTCTGAGTTTACTGCACTGGAATACAGATGTTGCTCTGTGGGTACCTTGCTGGTCACTGTCCACATGCTTCTGTGAGGACTTAATGTATGAGCAGGTCTTACGGAAATCATGCACCTGGCTGGTATTTATTTTAAACACCTGCTATTTCTGTGGTTTTAGAATTGGAAGTATTCCTTAAGTCTTGAATTTCATACAAGAATGGTTTCAAAATTCACTCAATGAAGTTGATGCCTTGTCCCTGGAGCCATTCAAAGTCAGGTTGGACAGGGTTGTGAGAACCCTGGTGTGGCTGTAGGTGTCTCTGTTCATTGCAGGTGAGTTGAACTAGATGGCCTTTAAAAGTCCCTTCCAGCTCAAACCATTCTGTGACTATAAAGTTGTCTGTACAGGTAAGGTAGGTCACAAAATATTTGACTTTACGGGTGCTCAGGAAAAGTGAAACAACTGATGGTGGCTTCAGAACTTTTTTCTGTTGCAGTACTCTGTTTCAGCGTGTATAGGAGAAAAGGGGACACTGCTGGTAAGGTTGTAGGTGTCATCTTCAGGTGTCATCTCTGCTCCAAAACTGCCTCTGTGTGCTTCTTCTGGGTGTGATGTGTACCAGAGTTCACTCTAATCCTGAGGGGAGAGCCTGGGTCCTCAGCAGACACATCCAGCTGTGCTAGAATGGGGTTTTTCCATCTAGTCCAGTGTTGAATAGAATTCAAGTTTTTCAGCTGAGATGCTAGTTCCTAATATGCCGTTATTATCCTGTTCAGATTCATGGGTCGTGCGTTGAAAAGGAATGCAAATATCCTCAAATGGATGAAAAGTTTCATTTTGGTGGCTCTTATGGAATGTTAAATTGAAAGATGAATATCCTGTATTCATAATGATTATAAAACATATTTCAAGGTAGATAGAATGCTATGCAAAACAGCTGGAAAAAGTGGAAGAGGAACTTGAACAAAAAGCATTCATGATTTTAGCTCTTTTTCTTGCAAATTTTTAGTGGACTCATCTTGTTTTCAATTATTCATTGCTTTGGCTGTTTTCTAAAGATAGATTTCAGGCACTGCTTTTTTTTTCACATTCTTTACTGGAGGAATTGCTTCGAATATTCAGTATTTATGGTTTCACATGTGAACTGTTTCTCGTGTGCATAGAGATAATAAACTGATCTGAAATAAATGTTTTAAAATATTTTCTTGAATATTTTTGTGTGTAGAGTCATTTGCTTGCTTACACTTGCAATGTAAATGACTTCAAATTGTGGGAGAATGCCATTAAAATGTATTTGCTGAAATGTGGAACAAACCAGAAATAATCATTTTGCTCTGTTTATCTGTTTTAAAGTCTAGAATGCTGTCTCCTGGTTTATTCATCATCTGAAACTTGTTTAAAATTATGATTTCCAGATAGCGTAGCTTAAGTAATTTTGGGGATGTTTCCTTATATTCTAGGAAGGAACTGAAGCTGGGTGATGAAGCAAGCCACTGAAGGCTCAGTTACATGCATAGTTGGAAGTAACCTAGAGTATTTTGGAAACAGAGGGCAGAGGTTTTCTTCATCAAAAGAAGACCACTGTCCAGAGTTTGCAGTTAAGCCTGTCTGCATGTGAATATGTAACCTTAAGTCAGTGCTTATCAGCTATATTCACCGCTGTGCTCTTGTTGTTTCATTGAACTGAGTTCCTGTAGCTGGATGCTTTGTCATAACATCCTAGTGTTACTGATTCTGATAAAGAGCTATGTTTCTATTAGGATATTTGCAGCTCTCTGTGATATTATGCTTACTTGATTGACGTATCACTGGTAATTTGGTATAATTAATACGCTGGGATTTGCAGACTTTGCAGAAGTTAACAGACAGAATTGCCTATGTATGCAGCCTAAGGGATGCTACCCTGTCTGCACGGTTTCAGAAGCCATGAAAAGTATCCATGCTAGAGCCTAGATGTGTGTTGTGGGAATTGGCATTGTGTTCTTCTCGGTTCTTGCTTGCTTTCCCAGTTGTTTGTTGCTGGCCGCTGTCAGAAGTGGGACATGGCTGTGTGGGCAGCCATTGCATGCTGGCTTTGTTTTATATACAGTGAATAACCGCTGCTTTTATAAGGTTTCATTTATTAATTGCCTTATTGCTCTCTTCTTGCTGTTAATATCTCCTTTTTGCTCCCTGGGAAAACTGTTGGAGGGTTAGCAGCTCATTAAATGTGAGCAGCTGAAGTACTTTTTAGCCATATTTAGTTATGCTATCACTTGGTTTTTCAAACATTTGACTGGAAGAATGCTTGAGATGCAATCCTCCAGTGAGAGATGGGTTTGTTAGCTGTCATCTGGAAGCCTCGGTGAGCCCCAGAGGGGGGATGGCATTCTCTGCTATAGAGTCATGGAAGATGTCAAATAGCACAAGACTTGTGATATTAGGAAAATGATTCTGCAAAGATACTTAGCAGTGAAGGATTGTTGTGAAACCTGGACAACTAACGCCTTTTTTTTTCTAACAATTGGCAGCAATTTTAAGGTCAGAGTTGCATACACAGCATGCCATGTTCCTTGCCTTCAACTTGGTTTTGTTTGTGTGTTTACTTAACATCCTCCTCTGTATAATAGCGCACTATAAATAACACATAGAGTTTTCACAAAGAGAATATGTACCAGTCTGTATTATACATATGGCACAACCAAATGCTGTTTCATTGAAGTCACTAGAGATTTTCACTGTCCCTCACCCTTTGGGGGACATAATAGGCTCTTAACACCCTTTCTGAAGGTGGTCAGAATTATAAAGGTAAGGACGAATTGCTCTTAAGTTGCCAACTGATTCCTTTTTAACATAATGAATATATTTTTCCAGTATTGTAATTGAGTCTTTTGAGCGGTATCTCTTAACTGTAATCAGTTTTCATGGAGAGCCTGGTAGCAGCTCATTGAATTTAATTGAATTTAATCATAAATTTAAGTGCTTTGGAACATTTAATAAATTTGAAGGCAACAGACAACCCCGAACGCCTTGTAATCACCCAGTAAAGATGTTTCTTGTGTTCTGTGCTCATTCTTCTAGTTTTGTGGTAGAGCCAAAGACCCGAAGTTCCCAAGTTTGCATGAAACTTCAGGTGATTGGTATGAGAACTGTCACAGTGATCATCTGACACAAAGCTAATAGAAGCCATGAGGATGTTACCGAGGTTGAAATAAGCAGAGGATTCTCCAAGATCAAGGGCCATAAGGTGAATTAAATATATAGTAAGCTTTTTTCTTTTTTTTGCCAGTGCGGGCAGTGACTACGTGGTCAAAATGTGTGCAGGTTTTTTTTTTTTTGCTTGTTTTTAATAGCCACCAACTTGCTTTGTTTCCTTGAAGAGGCCAGGTAAAATGATTCATTGTCTCATTTTAATACAGGTCAGTTTTATGAAATTCAGAAATGGAAGTGTCTGAATATCACCCTGAAAAGCTCTAGGAGCTGAAATCCTCTCTCCAGGGATTGTTCTTCCATTTATCTATCTATTTATAGGATTAGGTAGCTCTATTTAAGAGTGCAGCTGAACTAGAATTCAGGTAGCGTGTTAATATGAATCCATGGACTTGGTGTGGTAAAACAATGTTTTCCCATCTAAAATTTGCGGTGACTCCTTAGAAAATTGCTACATATTGGATGGAAAACCAATTCAGCGTGTTCAGTTTTTATCATGAGAGGCTGGGACTCCCTGTGGAACAGCACTAAGGTGGTGTTTTGTCCTCATGGAATCAGAATATCTTGAGTTGGAATGGAGCTATAAGGTTCGAGTCCAGCTCTTTTCAATTCTATTGAAACTTTGGTTTACTGATAGGACAATAGGGTGTTTGAAAACATCTGTATTAAATGTCAGGAAATGCTCAATTTGATTTCATATACATTATTGGATTTTGACATCTGCCTTTTTTATGACTTGTTAAAGGAAATATATTACCTGAAAATTCCCAAATAGCTCTGATAAAAGCTAACAGCCCTTTAAAGGTGACATATTTGAAGGTCTTTATGCAGTTATACATTACAGCCCTAAGGACAGATATTCACATTTCTCAGTGAGGTCAGGAATGCTATCAGAATGAATATCACCTGTGTAGAATTTTAATATTTTAGTTCAAATTTCCACACTCAGAGTTGCGGTGCATGACTGTTCGATTTATTTTGTGGAGGCAAAAGGTGGGTGGGTGAAATAAGTATTGCTTAATACTTACTGATTTGATTTAGTACTGGCAGTGTTGTCTGAATACAGGTATTTCTGCTGAGTTTCCATAGATCAAGTTGACTTGTTACTTTGTGAAGCATGATACAGCTTCAGCTGGTGTTTTTAGCGTTGCCCAGGAATTCGGGCTCCAATTTCTGTGACGGTTTAAACAATGGGTTTTACCCACTGCATTACTGAATATTACAATATTAGAGGTGCTAATATTGTTATGTTGTGGCTTGCTACTGCTTTTAGTTACTATATTCATCAGTTCCTGGAGGTGTACCTATAGATACATGTTAACAAATTCATCCAAGCTTGTGTATTAGCACAGATGGCAATATAGCTGCCTATAACTTAGGAACATGCAGGACACATTTGCAAAGATGTAAGAGTATTGGAGTAAAGCAGCAGCATGGTGAACAGAGAAAAATAACAGCATAGCAGGCTGGAAAATACGCTTTTCATTTCTGCGTCCTGGAAAGTTGTTTTGCCAGTCTTAATATGCCTAATTTAAATAATGCAGTGGATTGAATGCTGCTTTTGTTGACAATTCTAAATGAGGTTGCCTTTGTCTTCTTTTATTTTACACTGTTGCTCTGATAATAAATGAATAAATATATATAGAAAGACTTGCTTAGAACTACTAAGCCCAAACCAAGTGGCTTTAACCAGGCAGAGCGTTTAAATATGTCCATTCTAACAAGAAGTACGTAAGAGGTGAAGCTAATGCCTGACATTTCCAGTTCAGGTTTTGCAAAATTTTCCGTGTTGTTTTTTACTAAAATATATGAACAAGCGAGGAAAAAATGTCAGTGTTGAGATAAACGAGCACAATGTGATTTCTTTTTTTTGTAAATACGGTTATCCTTTAGAGGTTTCAGAATTTTCCTAACTCCTATTTGTTAACATGTTTGATCTTTTAGAAGCAGGGCTCATGTTGTTGTTATAGTTGTTGATTAGTGTTTAGGAACACCCTGGGTATCCCATAAATCACAGTAGCTTTGAATTTGTAGTTTCTGCTTCCTTAATCTTGAGAAACAGTACCAAATCTTATTTCAACTATTATATTTAGCTGTTTTTTTTTTTTCTCCCAATGGTATCTCAAAAAGAAATGAGATGTTACCTAGAAAGAGCTACCAGGCTCAGGCTTGTGTGTTAATGTAAGGTGAGAAATTTCAACGTGTCAATGCAAAAGTGATCACTGAACCTAGAAGGATTTCAAAGCAAAACAGACTAGAAATGGAAATACATAACAGGATTAAAATAATGAAGGGGGGAAAAAAAAATAGTGGTGTATATTTTAAGTTATTCAATGAAATTTTGCGTGTAGCACAGTATAATGTAAATGAGCATTTTCTATTATAAATGCTTGAGTTGCAGTAATCAAGTTACGATAAAAATCACCTATTAGAAAGGACAAAGCAGGAACTTGGTCATTGTAAAATTTTGTATGAGATGTGTTTACTGAAAGCAAACATATAATGACATCTTCGGATATCTGAATACGTATCTACTACCACTTAATAGCTCTCAACTAAAAAGAAATTGAATAAGTTTTTACATAAGCTTGTCTTTTTTTTTTTTTTAATCACAAGCTGATTATTTTGACTAAAGACTTTTAATTACATTTGGGCTAGCAGAGAGTCCAGGATTTGATCAAAGTGATGCTCGTGCAGGACGATTTTAGCCTCTGATGCGGTGTAGACCTGCAACTGTAGTGTAGCTTCTTGATTGCAAGCTGCTTAGTCCAGACATTATTGAAAGTAAGGCTTTAAATTCACAAGCCAAAAAAAAATGAAATCTCATGCTAGTCCTTTTGGTCTGATTGATAACTGCCAAACACTTGTTTCCATCACGTATGGGCTGGAGGACGTTTTCTAGCTATGCATGTGCTTCACACTCTCTCCAAAACTTCAATTTAGAATTCATTTTGTGGTTTAAGAAAAGTTGTTTTTTAAATAAACTAGTTTTCTATCCTGTTGAAATGTGCTGACAGACGCAATATGTTCATTTCTGGGGCAAGAAGAGATCAAGAATGAGAGAATGGCTCAGGCTGGAAGACAACTAATAATCTAGTTCCAACTGACAGTCATCTCCCTTGCCCTGCTGCCCCCCTCTGTTGATGCAGCCCATTTGTGATACCATTGGCTTTCTAGGCTTGAAGAGCACACTGCCGGCTCATGTCCACCTTTTCATCCATTGGGACTCCCGAGTCCTTATCTGCAGGGCTGCTCTTAATGAGTTCTTCTCCCAGTTGGTTTTCATAGCTGGAATTGCCGTAATGCAGGTACATCACCATGCATTTGGCCTTGTTTAAGCCTCCTTAGGTTTTCATGAGCCTGTGTTTCAGGCCTTTCCAGGTCTTTTGGATGGTGTTTCTTCCTTCTTTTGTATCAGCTGCACCACTCTGCTTAGTGTCATTAGCAAACTTGATCCAGTCCCACTATTCAGGTCATTGACAGATTATTTAGAGCTCTGGTCCTAAGATGGAACCTTAGAAGTTACTACTCGTGCCACCTGGATATCATGCCATTGACCACAGCACTCCGGCTGTGACCATCTCACCAGTTCTTTTTCTAACAAGTAGTCTAGTCTTCAAATCCTTATTTCTCTAACTCAGAGATCAGGATGCAGCGGGGGACTATGTCAAAGGCCTTGTGCATGTCCAGGTAGATGACATCAGTTGTTCTTCGTTTACTCATGCCCTCAGTCCAGCACCACTAGATTGGTCAGCAGTGATCTGCCCTTGGTCAAGCTGTACTGGTTGTCAAGGATCACCTTATTGTCTCGCATGAGCCTTTTTGGAGAGGATCTCTTCTGCCATCATCTCAGGCACAGACTTGAGGAGCACTAGCTAGTTGTTTCCTGGATGTGTGTAGTTTCCCACATCCAACACTACATTACTATGCTGCTTGAAAGTATCATATTAACTAAATTAGTGTAGTGGGAAATCATGTAATTTATCTACACGATGCAATCCAGTCTGAGAATGAAGTTATCAAAACTGGCCAACTTGTTGTGGAAGGAGTATGTAACTCAGCAGTCAGTAGGATTTTGGAGTCACGTATATTTATCTTAAAGTGAAAAAATCTCAGCAACTTTAAAGTGTTTAGATAGCATAGAGGAAGAAAGAAAGGGAAGAGGGCAAAATGGAAAATGAAGAAATGTCAGCACTATCCTTTCAAAAACAGACTTAAATTTCAATTCCAGGTCTTGACCTCATCAGGCTAATAGATTTATATTTAAACAGGCATTTAGCAGAGCAGAAATGTTTTTACTGTCCAATGTATTTATAACCTTGAAGGACTTTTGCTTCTTTCTCTTGACCTTTTAATAGAGCGCACTTTTAAACTGTGAAGTGGTGAATGTTGTAGAGCTTTGCTGGAGGCGCATGAAGTTCACTCAAAGCACAAATGTTACCATATGAAGTTCACAAACTTCCATTTATTTTGTGCCCCAAGAAGAAAGGTTAAACATTCTCTAAGGCATTGCTCAGACAGTGACAAGCTGAAAGCCTGTTAAATGCAAATGGCTCTCGAAAGCCGGACTTTGGGTCTGAATGGCCATCAAACTGGCTGAGAAAAGATGAAATTTCCATGCCTCCAAAATATAGTAATCAAATGACTCATTTTGACCTTTCAAAGAAAAACTAAGATGTTATCTGTGATTAGTGTTTTTTAAAATAAAAGTGAAGTGATTCAAGTACCTGATGAGACAGACTTTATTACTTTGAACTTGCTCCGGATCTGAAGCATACAAATAAAGCGTGGACATGGAAAATCACCCTCCTGGTCCCACCTGAAGATCTCCCCTGATGTTCTTACAGGGTTTCTATTTTCTGTACTTTGAGTCAGGCTTTGCTGAAATTTGTCTGTATGCTGGAGGTGTGTGGGCCCAAATCCCATTTATATTTGTATTGCAAGAAAGAGTAGATGTTTGGGAATGTTGTTCTTCTATTGATTAGACCTCATATGGACCAAATCAATAATACTTCTGAGTCTGCGTATCCACACGGGCAAAGAACTGGTAATTTTGTAGGTGTGTGTGTCTGTTGGTGTTTCTAGTTCAAAGACAAAAAAAACCCAAACTTATACACAGTCCTTAGAAGTCCTGTTCTCAGGGCTCATGTGCTTTTTACTTTCTTTGTGCCTATGCCAAGATGTGAAGTGTAGCTAGGGCTCACTAGATTGGATTTGCACAAGATCAGAAATCGTTTCCATATAGAAGTTAAAGCAGCCTAGGACACTGTTTAAACTGATGCTTACTAATGCATCAAGTACTGAACAAGTGTGTCTGTTTCTGGGCATGGCACCTTGAAATTTCTTTCCAATTTTGTTCTGTTTGCATGCATCATGTAACCAGTATTCACTCTGATAGAAGGAACGACAGAGCATTTTTGTACTGTTACTGTCTTTCTTTTTCTTATTTTTTGTTTGTGCTCCCCATGTAGCAGGGGGATCCGATTCTGGATGTCAGCTGTTATCTCCCTGAAGACAGCAGTGAGGACCAACAAGTTGCCCTCACCAGCTATCGCCTCATACATGAGTTAATCACAGCTGGCAGGATAGTCTGGAGATTAGCTGCTACAGCTGTTTTTGAGGATTGCTTTTTGAGTTTCAACAGTGTTATGGTCATTTTCATTGTTATTTCATTTACTGGGAAGATGGCAGTTTTAAAAGCCATGCAGCAGTTTCTGCTTGGGGAGAGTCAGTGTTTCTCAGTGTTTTCTGCACGTCAAGGTGATCATTTTATCTGAGCAATCAGGCTAATTTGACCTATGCATGTAGTAGGTAATGAATTGATGAACTATGCATATTGGGGACTAGAGAAAACCATCAAATATCATGCATTTTGTATGGGACCTGCTCACTTTTTTTTCTTTCCTCTTGGATGATGTGGCTTAGAGCAAAGGAGTCTGAGATGCTCAGTCAAGATGTGGTGGGAAAAGCTTATTTACATTTTTAAGAGGGGTATCAGCCCAGTGTTTTTCTAAAAGCTCAGCAATGGACAAATCTTCCTGCATTGGCAGGGAGAGCTGCAGAAAACAGCTATGGTTTGCTGCGTGAGGATTTTCAATGCAGCTCAGACAACAGCAGGCAGCAGCCCAAGCAGAAAGTGTGGCAGCGTATTTCTCAAGCTCTAAGTAAAGCCCATGGGCAGTCCTTTGACTGCAGTTGCATCTGGCTGGAGGTGCCAGCCTTGTTCTGTCCCACTGTTCTTCAGCTTCCCTTCCTATTCTCAGTGGTTCTTCCTGCACTTTTTGTCCAATGCTGAGAGAAAAAAAAAAATATCTGTCTTGGGCTCTTGCTGTGCCAAGGATGGGGTCACCTTCTCTCACCTGCAGTGCTTAACCCATTAGAGACCAAATAGAGCAGGGCAGGTTTTTGGGGACAGCAAAGGAGGGAAGGAAGAAATCTTACTCTTTCGCTCTCCATCACTTCCCTAGATGTAGAAACGGTCAGAGAGAGCGTGAATGGCAACAGTATTTGGGTGCTATGTCTGAATTTTAATTTCTCTGCTGATCTAATAGGAAATCTCTCTTGCTTGGGGGTAAGAGCAGATGGTTTGTTTGTTTGTTTTGTTCTGTAAGATGCTGGGTTTTTAAATGAGAGTTCTTAGTTGCTCAAACAGGGACAACAGCAGCTTCCAAAGCGAAGGTGACAGCGAGTGCAGTTTGGTACGAAAATGAAGATGAGGCAGTCCCACCTCGTTGTGCTCTCTTTAGTGTAGCAGCTGTATTTGTGCTGTAGTTAGCATTTTTATCTTTGTGAGGCTGAAATGTGAGGTGGGATTGAAGCAAGACAATGCATTTGAAGAAAAGCTGAAAGAAACACAAGGACAAGCGAGGCTCGGAGCGGGGAAAATGGATGTGCAGACAATGCAGTAAAACATCAGTTGCATCCAAATTTGGGAAAAAGGTGGATTCTTCTGCTTCATATATCTTCACTTGGAAGCTTGAAGTGATGAGTGTTTGTCCAAATGACTTTGCCTTGGTATTGATATAAAAATTTCACTTAAAATGATTGATGCGCACAGAATTAATGAATGATGGTGACATACTGTGTTGTAACATCCAGCAGAAAGCCTTGAGAGATGCAGTGCAATGAGTTGCTACTTCATTTCTTCTGCAACTGCTGTGCAATCTAGTCTGTTTATTGTGTGTATCTTTGCTTCTGTTTATGTTAACGCATAGGTGCTCCTGGTATGGGTTCAGGTAACTTCTTCCCGTGAAGTGTTTTCTGTGCTTTCTTATTTCCATTTGTTTTTTCCTTTCCCTCCTTGTCTTGCTGTTAGCAAAATAAGGAAAGCGAGGCTGAAATACTGTAAAGGAAGTTTCAGGTGGAGTTTTGTTGAGAGCCTAACAGCCATCTACAAAATGTTTAAGGTAGTCGTTCAGATTAAATGGAAACTGGGAAATGAAAGAAAACTCTGTTCAATTTTGACGTATTGCTTTATCTTGAAGAGGAACTGTAACTTAAATCTTAAGCGGAATATCTTCTGCTTGCTTTATCTTTGCAGCTGTTAATTTCTGCTGCTGTGCTCTGTGCCATTTTTAAAAGCAACATTGCTATCATAAGTTTGTCACTTGAATACCATAGTATACATATCTACATTGAGCAACAGTTGACATTTTGAATCCAAGTCACTTTATCACATAAATGTTGAGCTTTGAGCAAAATTACAGAGACTGTGGAGCTCTGTAGGATGAAGGGTACTGTTACATTCACATCTATCCTTTGGTTTTGGCCTAGTTTTAAGAAATTTGCTCAAGTTACATGTTCTGCTACCCGATGTGCTACTTCTCCCTATCACATACAATCCTAAAAAGCTTTTGGATGTGTTTGTAGCCATGCTCTGAATGACATGGACAAGAAATAACTGTGCTAATGAAGGAGGAAAGTCTTAGGGGTCACAGTCAGATTTTGATCTCATGCTGATTGTGCTTACATAGTGACTTCTTAGTTTGCCTATATCTTTGTTTATGGAATGAGACAGCAATTCTCTTCTAACAAAACACCTTCAGATATATAAAAGGGAACTTGCCTTTTAAATGCTTGCAGCAATTCTTATGGCAGACGGCAGCAGAGTGGCAGTCAGTAAGGCTGGGATGAGGATAGCAGAGATTTTCATGTGCTTCATCTACAGTGCTGCCAGATTCTGCTTTGAAGCCGCATTACTGGTGCTAACGGGGGTTTGGACTCTGATGAAGGAAGTTCCTGGCTGATATTAACTTGCTAGGAATTACTTAATATTAGGGAACAATCCTGATTTTTTTTTTTTTTTTTTTTTTACATCAGTGAATGAGGAATATTATCAGCTTTCTTTCGTCCATCTTTGGAGCAGGCTCTATAGCAGATAATTGCCTTTTATCTCCCTACCTCATTTTCTGAGTATTTTTGAAGCGCAGATGTCCATGGTTTTGTCTGTTGTTAATCTGTGGGACTTTGAAAAGTGGACTTGTGAAAAGCAAAACAATCTTCTCATGCATTACAGGCTTTTGTGTTGGTTGCTGGCACCTTCCCAAAACAATAAGACTTCAAGGACACACCAGGTACTCTCTATTTTAAGGCATATATTTCTTTCCTTTTTTTTTTTCCAACTGGATGCCGCTTCACTGTGCTTATGCGGCTTGGCAAATTGCAGTCTGTGAAATGCAAAATGGATTATTTGATAATTAAAATAATTCAAGATTATGAGAGCATTAGAAATGAATAAAATATTTTTATTTCAGTAGAATGGAGCTATATGTCTGTTAGCACAGAATCCTCTGAATTATGGAGGAGTTTAAGTAGAACCGATAGCTGATTTTCATCTCCTTTGGGATTGTTCTCTACTATATGGTATGTTTACTACCAAGGCTTTTTCCTGTAATATAAATATCAAGAGATGGGCCTTTTCCTAATACCTTCTCACATAGCTATTGTTTTAAATATGGAGTTTGAAAAAGCTCCTCTCTTCAATGTAAACCTTCAGCATTTGCAACTGTGATGTGCAGTACGGCAGCACAACACCTCTTAGCACCAAACCCGTGGGCTGCCCAGCACCCCTGGCTGAGGTCAGAAACTGGGGGACCTCAAAAGCAGCGTCAAGGAAAATAAATACCAACATGTCTTGTACTGCTCTGAGATGGCCCATTCCAAAAGCGAAAATGAAGGAGAAATAGAAATAACAGCCCTCTTTCTTTATGTATCTTTGTTACCATAGTAATTCTTGTCATATATTTGTTATAAATGTCATCCATCAGAAATACAGAAAATTTCTCTTGGAAGAGGAAAATAATTTGAGGCGAATAATTTTATCAGTGGTAATGTTTGCATTTATCATGGCCAAATCTTTACAACTGATAAATATTACTCTGTTTTGAGTTTTTCATTTTCTTATACTGACATTTTTAAACCAATATTCTCGAAATGTCAGTATTGTTAATTTTTCATTTTTAAAGGTGAGAGGTTAAGCAGTTATGCTTTGGATATGCAGAAATACAGTAGAAATGAATTGAAGTTGAATGAGTCTTTGAGTAGACTGCTTTTTTATGTGAGAGTTTAGTATACTATCTTCATTGTACTGCAGCATTTCTGCCCACGAAACCTTCCTGTTGCCTAATTTCCTGGTTGGTATTGTTTTAATAAGGAAATGCATCTGTAAAGTCTTAAAACTGGCAATAAGTTGAAGCAGTATTTCAAAATTATATCTAAAGGGGATAAAAAAACTTAAGTAAACTCATTTAAAAATGACTGCAGAGATATATAAAACTCACTGTGCTGTGATAACAGGTAAGGGCTGCGAAAAATCATAGTTGTATTGCACCTACTACAAAAATTGTCTGAAAGGAAAGGGTTCTTGCGTAGCTGAAGGAAAGCGCCTTGATGAGTTGGCTGGGCTGTGTCTGTGCATCAATCACATGCACTGACCCCCAAGTGGGGTCACACGGGTTTTTATTCCGTGGTTAAGAGTCAGCCTTATTTACAGATCTGTCATCTTGCACTCTTTCATCTTGCATGGCGTGGTCATACCCCTCTCGTTTCACTGCACCTCGCTGTGGATTAAGGGCTGACGTATGAGCTGTGTGCTGTGAGAACGCGAATGTTTCTGCAAGGTGAAGCAGAAAAATACCCTCAATCAAAACCAATCAAAAAACCTGTTCGATTACAATTTGTCATGTCTGTCACTGTGGAAAAGCAGCAGTGGTGGGGGGGAAAAAAAATCCCATTTCACTTCTTAGGAATGCTCTGAACTTCCAGTAGAATAATTTCTTTCGTTCTTCAGTGCTAGAAATGGGGTAAAGATCAATTGATTATCCCAGCATAAAATGTGAAACTGCAAAGATTTGAAGATGTAATGCAGCATAAAATTACCAATTTGAAGACTTTTTTGAAGTACTTTTCCCACAGGAGTTTATTTAGGGCTGATTTTAACTTCCAGGACCCTTACTAGAAGCTGCAGATAGTGAAGGGCAGGGATGACTAATAAACAGAAAGAATTAGCAAAATTAATGCAGAATTAACTGCATTGATGTTTGGGAGTGAATATAACTGAGAAAAAAAATTACTGCATCTGGAGTGAAAACCAGACTTCAAGTGGTAGTCCATGGACCCTGGCTGAAAAAGCAGCCAGGGTCCATGCTCTTGCCAACACTCCTGCCTGTGGAAGGACCCCTTTGGCCAAACTCTGTCTCTTGAGCTCCCAGCTGGTAGTAGTGCCCCTTGGCCTTTCCAGATGCTCGTCCCTCCCTTCCTTCCCTATGCATTAATAGGAACACGAATGCTTAATAGTAGTAATCTAGAGTTACGTGCTGCAGTGATCCCACCAAGAACCACGTAAAAATAATTTGGAATCAAGATTTCTCTATTAGAATTATCTAAGGTTCCTTATCTATCCTTCTGTTGAGGAATCGGTTTTCACACAGGAGAATAGTACTTGTATTTCAAATTGAAAATTATCCAAATATTTTTTTCTTCTGTCTTTTGAACATGTATGAGAAATACAGTCCAGGAAAAAGACAATCATTTTAGTATTGCAAAGATGGTAGTTCTCTTTCTTCTTTTGTTTTGGATGTGTTTCTTGCATTAGGAAAGTTACCTATAAAGTGAGAAGAAATGTTCCCAGCTCCTGGTGTATGGCGGAAACATTTCAAACATCACTGTGATCAGCATCTGTTGGGAAATATCCGTCTCTCTTCCTCTATCTGTTGGTTTAGAACAAAAAAAAAACCAACCCTCCACTAAAGGTTTGCTGACTAAATGTAAAAACTCATCTGACCTTTCTGTTGAAAATGTTATTTCAAATCAAATCTATCCATTCAAAGGAGTAACATTGCAGGTTACCAGTGTTTACAAAATGTTTGAGTGTGCGCTTGTTATCTTCGCACAAATCTCTCAGCTTATCTTCACTGTCTTCGAGCCATCTGCTCCTTTCCTGTGGTCATTGTTCTCCACATTAATTAGTGCAGAGTGTCTGCTGACTAAATAAGGATTTGAAGACTTAATTCCTATGTGCCTAACTATTTGGGGGAGAAGAAAAGAAAGTGCAGCATCGCTGTTTGGAATTTGCAATCATTAATCTGAGGCTGTGAGTGCATTTCTGGGTGTTTAGGCAGCTTGAATAATTTAGAGCCTTTATATAGAGCTGACTTGTCTCATTTGATTTATCTACTCATGTAGGATTTCATACTATTTCTGGGTATTTTATTATCCCTATTGTCTCTCACATTAGTAATAGGGATAGAGAGCGTGAGCAGAGATGGAGGGTGGCACCTGCTTACCATCAATCGATTTAGCAATAAGTGATATATAAGCACATTTAGCCTTTTCTGTCAAACACAGAAGTTAGTTTCTGACCCAGAGACACCAGATATTTCCTTTCTCCTTTTGCTTTATTCAGGCTGACATTTTTCCAGTTTTTTTTCTTCTGTTTTCAGATAACAGCACTGATGATCACAAAAGGGGTAATTCTTTTTCAGTAAAAAGCATTTGTGTTGGTTCCTGTGACCATTCTTCTGTAAGACATGTTGACATTGACTTGGATTCTGGCTCCTTGCAGTGGGAATCCCACGTGTGATGAAAGGCAGCGTTTGGGTCATGTGAAAACTTTCTCTGCCATGTGAAAATTATTAGCCATTTCTCCACCAAAAGTCAGCTTCTGGTTCCAACAGCAGCTAATATGTAGTGATGGGCTGAGCTGCCCTGAAGGGTGCTGGTGTGGGAGGATGGGGCTCTTGGAAGAGATGCTCGTGGAATGAAGGACACAGACCTGATGTAGCAGGGTGAAGAGTTGGCCCTTCTTCAAACTGACATTTGATTGTTGTCAGCATGTCTCAGGTTATTTTTCTTTTTATTGTTTTTTGAATTTCTTTCAAGTTCCCTGCTAGAGCTTGGCTATAAATGATTATCTTGGAATTGCTATCATTAAAATGCATGGCCATCGCTCTCCCAGCTACTGCTTCAGTTTGAAAGCGTGTTATCAAGTCACATTACTTGTTCTCTAGTCTTAGGATTATTCTCTAACCTCATTTTAAGCAACCTAATGATTGGGAGGACTGACCTCACACATGTTGGATGTGAGCAGACAAGGGAATGTTGTAGTAGTGCTGACAAGCAAGACATTTGCTCTCTGCTGTTTGTCCTCTTTGGTGAAGTTACATTGCAGCTCTGGATGTTGAGATGATTGCCCATTTGGAAATGCCTGTTTTCAGTTTCCTGCATTCTGTACAAGTCCCAACACCTGCAGATGAGAAGGGAACAACTGGTGTTTAATCACAGCTCCAGCCATCTCCTGTGGCTCCTCACAAGTGCATTTCTAGCTCAGCGAGGTATTTATACAGAGAGGAGTGCTGCCTGTGGTGGTGTGCTGCCCTGTGGTCCTGCTGTTTTTTCTATGCTTTCCCCCTGAAGTTGTGAATGTTTTGGCTGTGAAATGGTACGCACTGAAAACATGCAAAGTACAGTCCTACACATAAACCTTGAAAACTGCTGGTCTGTCTTCTGTACAGCACTGTGCAGCATGCAAGCCTGCTAAAACCAAAGAGGTTAAAGTTTAACTGAACTGTTTTATGAACTGTTTGAGTGAGGAAGCATGCCATTTTTAACATCCAAATCTAGTCTATCAGTGTATCCTATGTTTTTTTGTAGACAATATTCTGTTATATGCACAAATAGATTTTGTGTCCAAAATGCAATTGAAGGCATGTAGTTACACTGGAACTTTCTGCCTGCTTTTGCTGATTCCTAACAAGTACTGGCAATGCCTCACGTAACAGAGTAGAAGCCATGTATTTACTTGGTTCCTGCAAACATTGTTTTAGTCTTGAAAAAGCCCCTATTTAACAGATTCTGATTGAAAAAAACATGTGATTTCAATAGTACACAGTCTTTAAACGCTTCTCCTTAAACCTAAAGTTCTCCCATTCACTTGCAAATGCTGGTTTTCAGTGACAAAGAGATCATCGTGATTGTAATTAAATATTTATCACACAGTTCCCTTTTGTCATTTGAATGTTACAAGGCAGGCAAAGATATACTTTAAAGGCTGAGCAGTAAGCTATATTATGATAGTATATCAGGCAAATGAGTGTTTGATGGGCTGTGTTAATGCAAGCTAAAAATAAAACCCCATCTGTTCACCTTTCAGACTGCATCAAGACACTGCATATGGGTTGTGGAATAATTTAATGAAACACAAATGAAAATATGTTTGTTTCCATCTCGATGAAACAAGTGAAACAGGCGACTTGTTAGTGAAGATGTTTTAACAAGCAAGGAATTGTGTGCTTATGTTTTTTTCTGGAATACAATTCCACTGCATTAATTTAAGAGCATAAGTGAGTAGATGTGGAAACTGAGATGCTCAGCAAAGGCACTGCCTCAGTCATATAAGTATCATAAAAGCTCATCATATGAAGCTCAAAGTCTTAATTTCTGGTGCTGAGAGTTTGACTTACTGCAACAGTTAAGGATGTGCCCCATTAACATCATTTCTACAGAATATATTGCTTATTGTGATCTTCAGAATTACCGTTTATCAGTGCTCATTTTTCTTGCAATCTAATGAGTTATTTTAAAATTTATTGGTGGAATATAGAGAAATTCCAGAGCCATATGCTGAATTAACCCAGGTGATGGTCTGATCCATACAAATTCACTGCCTCAAGGTGTAACGCATGCTCCGAGTCATAAAAATATGAGAAGAAAAGGGGAAATGCTGCCTTTTTGGGGTTGCTGTTGGTGGTTTTTACATGGTGAAAGTTGAAGCTGCTGGTATGATAATTACTGTGTGCTGAGGATTTTTTACTATTTCAGCTATTATTTTAACATTTTCAGCTGAGCTACTTTTTTTTTTTTTTTCTTACCTAGTGACAGGATATTTGACTTGGATACAGTTGCATTTTTCTTACCGCTGCCATGCAAGAGTCGCACAAAAGATTTTCTCTGTTGCTTTTACCAAGAGATTCCCATTGATTCTCTGTGTTCAGCCAAAGCTTGACCTCTTCTGTTGAGTTCAAATCCCTGATCTTCCTTTGCTCGTTTTCTGAAACATTATTGAAGAATGGCCCTTAAGCTGTTACTCTCAGTAGAGGTGGATTTGGGTACTTTTTGAAGTGCCTGTCTGATGTAATCTTGACTTAAGGAGTTAACTTTCCTTGTAGGTCTCTTACAGGTGAGGAAATGCTTAGCAAACAAGGCACAGCTAAGTATGAATACTAGTTAAGATGAAGAGGAAAAGGGGAAATACAGAATTAATAGGATCAGCAAGATTGGAGAAAACCTTCAAGATGATCGAGTCCAACTATCATTCTGACCTACTGACCGTGTCTTATAACACCATGTCGACACATCTCTTTAAGTACTTCCAGAGATAGGAACTCCACCACTGTCATGGATGGACTGTTCCAACGCTTGGCTGCCCTCTCCATGATGCACTTCTTGCCAATGTCTGATCTATACCTAGAGTTCTTCCTGTGTGTCGTCTGAACTAAACAAAATGGCAAGAGGAGAAGAGCATAGAAAATAGAAGAGCTTAGAAAAGAACAAAGCTTTGCTTAGTTAAGACATGTCTTATAGTTCAGGCTTCTGGAGTACGTTCTGTGATATCTGGCGTCATGATGGGAAGAACATATAGGACATTTAGGTCCTTCTCCTCAGAGCTCCTTTCCAGCAGGTCAGCCCCTAACCTGTACTGATGCACGTGGCTGTTCCTCCCAAGGTGTAGGACTCTACACCTGCTGTTGTTGAACTTCTTAAGGTTCCTCTCTGCCCAGGTCTCCAGCTACTGCTGTTGGATTAGCCACTCCTTTCAGCTCAGAATCATTTGCAGACTTGCTTCCTTCATCCAGGTCATTGATGAAGATGTTGGGCAAGATCAGACCCAGAAGTGACCCCTGGGGAACACTGTTAGATACAGGCCTCCAACTACCCATTGCACCACTGATTACAACAATCTTTTTCTCTTCTTTCTCTTACAGCTTACCTGTTGAGAAAGCTTAATGAATTGAGTCTATTCAGCATTCATACTGCTTTTTCCCATTATTCTGGCAATGAGTTACAATATGTACATGCTGTTCCCAGTGCTGTTAGAGTGTTTTTAAATTGGAAGGATTTTTATTTTTCACAAACCAGTTGAAGAGTGTTACCTTAAAGATTTCTTTTCTTCTGAAGATGCAGCCAAGAAAAAGCTGTCATTACTTTACACTGTCACCCTCTTTTTCCCTTCTCCTCAAAACCTTAGGGTTAGATAGATATTTCTTGTAGTGGTTTTTTGCTTTGTGTTTCTTTTTCCCGCATCTAGGACATGTTTTTCTCTTCATTTTGCTTTTTGATATTGCTTGTTCTCGACTGTATTTCTTGACCCCTCGGGAGATGCGTGCTGAACTTTCCTTGCCACTATGGATGCATGTTAATGCTGCGGATTGAATGTATGCAGAATAAGACAGACATTAATAGGTATGTGAGAGTCCCAGAGGACTTGCTTCTGCCAGGCTGCTCTCTCCTGTGCTCAGGGCACCTGATTTGCTTTGTTTTTTCATCCCCAGTACAAACAGAATGCAAAACCATGAGAAAAATACACCACTTGGCATAGGTGAGCATTGGTTGAGTTCCTTCCTTAGCCACTACAAACACAGTGTTAAAAATCAGCTGGTAACAAATTGTTCTGACACGGAAGCCCTTGATTTATTTTTATATATTTCAGCTATTTGTTTCCATTCCAATCCTGAAGCTAGTGTGAGATAGTTCCCTTTGCTCGCTTCTTCCTGAAAGCTGCAGCCCATTAATAACAGTGGGCGTTCTGTAACATCCGAGTAATGTGGTACAGGCTGGTGCTTTGTTTCCTGTCTTGCTATTACTTCTCGCACCAGGAGTCAGTGTTTCAGGAGATGTAATGAGCTGTCATTGCAGTTGATAATGGGCTATGAAAAATTTAGCTGGCAGTCTATGGGATGCCTGCACAGAATTTGGTTGCACAGCCCTAAAGCTCTAACTTGAAGACCGTATATTGAAGAACTGGATTAAGGAAATTAGTCATCATTGAAGGAAATACTAAATGTTTTTTTCAGAATGGTCAGCAGAGCTTGGTGCTGTGTCATATTTTTAATTAGCAAGGATAAGACTCAAGAAAAGTATTGCAGGGATAGCCAGGAATTATAAGAAATGTGAAAATAGGAAATCTAGTTTTGTTCCTTCAATATAAGCACTTTTGCAGCATTAACAACTTACAAATTCTATGAACGTACCCTTCCCTGATTTATTACACAACCAGTAGTAGACAAGGCAGAGATACAATATAGAGTACGCATTAACTTACTGAAAAATGTGCATACAAATGTTATTCCCATTTGTTTCCTGGAATGCAATTAATATCTCTTTCCCTCTGGTATCTGGTAGCCTGCTGGGTTATCAACATAATTAGTACCTTGGAAACAATATCTCATGGAGTCTGATATTGCTTTTATTTTAGGCTAAACATTTTGAGTATTCAATTAAAAAATCAAGTTAAGATCCCTGGAAATAATGTGGGTGCTTTAACTAACCCATTTGCATGTCTCCCAGAGGATAGGTTGGTACCACTCCTGTGTTTAGTGACAGGACTTTTAGACAGCACAAATATCAGTTGTCACAACATGTTGCATTAGTGCACATTCCCACATAGTTAAGAAATGTTGCTCCTTGAGTCACAGGGTGCACAAAGACGTTTGGTGTTCCGTTTTTAAAGCTTAAGAAACACTAAATAGCTTAAGTAACTATTTCCCAAGCTATATGTTCCTCTCTCTGGGTCCCTGTGATTGCACTTAACTCAGCATTCCCATCTGCTATCAACTGTTTGGGGCACTTCAAGCCTTCTATATCACTGCCAAATTAATTTTCTGTCTAACATATTACTTGTTAAGTATCTCATCTATTTTGTCAACACACCAAATTCTATTCTGATGCAAATGAAAACCAAATTAAGTTATCCAAACGCTTGTAGCCTAATGCGTCTCCCTTCTTGTACCTCTTTTTTTTATCATGCTCTAGAGATGGTTGTGGCAGGTTTAATCAAGGGTTTTATTTCAGTGAATGCTTCTGTTGCAAAATGAGAGCCTTAATTCATCCACGGTTTGAAAACATCTCAGATGAGAAAAGATGCGAGTGTAGACAAATCCAAATTACATCTGAGTATATAAGGTTTTCCTGGTTCTGTGGTCCTTCTTCGTGACCTCTTTCATGATTTCAACTTAAATGTTATTTTTTATTGCCTTCGTATACTCTGATTGCTTTGTTATAAGATTGTCTCTGTGTTAGATCCCCAGTGTTTGTTCATATGTAGATAGACATAACTTGTAGGTACTATCTTCTGTTCTACTGCCAAGTAAATACAATAAATGACAAAGCTTAATATTTAAGAAATGTTTGCTGTATGTGAAGAATAGGTTTTGGTCTACAAACTGTCTGCAATACTCTTAAAGGTCTGAGTTTGTCGAGTAGCTTTGAAATAACAAGACTTATAAAGACAAATGCAAGCACTGGAAGTAGTAGTCATTGCACGGGTTTCACAGAAGGGATTGTCTATTTGGAAGATGAACTCTTAGCAGTTTTTTCTCCAAGTTTCTATTTTAAGATTAGCTTTTTTGAGACTAGAAAAATAAGCTTCTAAGCTTTCTTCATACAAAATATGCCATCATATAACACAGTCAAAGTGTTGAGGCATGCAGGTGAAGCCGACAGCAGCGTCCTCCTGGGAGTGCCCCACTTGTGGTTCATAGTCCTTCTGCATCTCAGGCCTGGAGTCTGTGTGCCACGGGCCCTCATGTGGAAACTGATGTTCAATGGAGAGGCAAAGGAAGGAGTTGGGAGGGAAAAATGGAAAAGTGAAGTTCTGTTATTATCGTATCAGTGCAGCTTAACAACGACATACTCTTCCAGGCAGTATGATAAACCGGGAAGGAGTTGTAGCTCTGCTGTCTTTATGTGGAAGGATCTGGGCAAGTGCAACGGGAGGCAGACAGATGCAGACTGGGAAGTTCCCTTACTCTTAGGAGTCGACCAGTTCCTGAAGGATCTATGTTTTTTTCTTATACAGTTGTTCCATTAAACTTCAGTTGAACTTGGTTCTGAAAATGAAAAAAGCTGTAGAACACAGAAGGCTGGAATGTATCTGTAGAAAAGAAAAATTAATACTGCTGCTTTCACTCTCCTTGCACTTGCCCGTATTTTGTGTTCCCAAATCACCAGTCATATTTGGGACAACAGAAGCTCATCCAGTCAAGCTGCCAGCCCAATTTCATGGTACTCATGTGATCAGTCCTATACTCAAATTGCTTAGTGCCTAAGTCCCGGCTGAAGTGAATAATTTGAGTAAACAAAAATCTTTATGTTAACCTGAATACATCAAACCTTAGTAGCAAATTCCAAATATGTTAGATGTAAATAAAACAACAGCAGTTTTGAATCATTTACTCAGCTTTACAGATCAACCAGCGAAGGCTGAGATGCACGTTGTTTAAATGTTCATGGCCAAGTCCTGATCTCTGACATCTCCTGGAAAAGCCAAGATTTTGTTTATTGGACAAAAACAGGTCTGTTTCCTGTAAACGTCATGTAAACTGCTTCCCCTCAGATTGCTTTTATCAAAAACGGAATTATATGAAGAGATATATACTCGACAAAAAAACCAACCAAACAACAGGAAACAGATAAACCCTCTGACCAACCCTCTCTCCTCTCGTGCCTCTTGAATCTTGTATGCTTAACTTGTTAAGGCTAGCTGGAATGAGGGGGCTGCATTGCCATCCAGCTCGAAGGGCACATTTCATTTAGTGAACTTCACAGTGTTGAGAAGTTTTGAGCAAAGATTAAGAAAAAAAAAGACGAAAAATCACCTTGAAAACAAAGCAAGCAATAGGGGCTTCAATTTTTCTGAGTTAGGAGTTCCTGTAGGAAAAAGTGCCACTTAAATTGTCTATTTCAATTGTTAATATAGAGCTAAAACTTGTATTTTTAGAAAAGCTAAGTAGAATAGGTTATATTAATTAAGAGATGGGAAAATAAAAACAGACTGTGTTCCTGAATGGTTTTACATTTGTTAGGAAATTCTGTAGTTAGATCAGGATAGATCTGAATTGCATCTCTGCTATTATTGCTAATATGTGCACCTCAGTAATCAATACAGCAGTGTACAAATGCTTATGATCTATTGATCAGGAGCAGATTACTCATGCCCTTCCAAATTATTAAGGATTTCTCTACCAAGTCTAACCAAAATGAGATGGATCCTCCTTAATTTCCTGTTGTTTTCTTCTAGACAAACCGAGCTTAAGAGAGACATTGATTTAATTTGGTGAAGAATGCACTGATGCCTTGCTTTTTTCTTACTCGTGTCTTGTTAACAATTATCTTGTCAAAAGGTAATGCAGGCAACAGAAGCAATTAGAAAACTTCTAATAGATGGAAACTCTTTTTTCCTTGCAGCAAAACTTAATCTAAAAATGGTAAAATGTTATTATTTAATAATCTTACCTAATTGTTTTCTATTAAGGCATGCATTGCCTTCATATTTGAAACTTTGTGGACCCCCAACCTTCTACATTAACGCAAATAATGGTATAGAGCAAAATTTAGACCTGAAATTGTGCTAGAGAAATGCAATATAGAGCTGAATCTGTGCTGTTCTCCTGTGTGAGGGTCTCTTAAGGAGGATGCTGCTGGGAGTTCTCCTGTCCTCCTGTGATGTCAGGACATCAAGTCAGGGCAGCACAAATTGCTGCTTCCAATGAGTGATACCTGCAAGAAGATACAGTGCCTTCCACTGGACTTGGTATTGATTAGTATAATCAGCTTGAAGCTCTGAACAATACTTCCCCCTCTGCTTTAGCTTTCATGGTTTCTTTTTCCGGCTCGGATCAAAGAATGTGGTGTCCAAAAAATGATCAGTTTCTTTCTAAAAATAGTTGTTGAAAATACTACCTCTCTCTCTTCTCCTTGTCTTCTTTATCTCCTTGGCTCATTGTGGGTAAAGTGTTGCTGCTACTTCTGGAGTGCGTGTGGCTATCTGAGGGCTGCCCAGGGAAGGAGCTGGGCTTTTGTTTCAAGTCTGGACAATGTTTGCATCGCGTACAGAGGCTGCAAATGTACGTATGGATCGATGCAAAGCCAGAAGTCCACTGAGACGTTGGATTTCTTGGCTCTACTAATTGGATGAGTATAGGGGAGAAGAGGAATCCTCCTCTTGTAGATGCAGCTTGAACTGTTATAAACCGTAAGGATGGACAAGTTTCGATGGGGTGCAAAATGTGGTCTGCTGTAGACTTTCACTCTGCAGGGTGACTGTTGGATGGTGTTGTTCTTAGCAGCTCAAGATGAGCATTAAAGATTTGGGGGGAAAAAAAAGTTTTTCAGCTTTTAGGCAACGTGTTAGCTTGTTCCGGCTTGAGATTTGGCCTTTTTTGAGATGTCTTCCACATTTAGACGTAAAGTGTATGGATTCAGGCTAAAGGTAGAATCAAACTGAATTTACTGCCTAGATGTTTCTTACTTTTCTTTTAGGAACACCTGGAAACTATACGTTTAATAACGTGGACGAACACGATGGCTGAAGTATAATTTTCTTTCTTTACTTTTGTAGTTCCTTTGTAAAGGTTACGGTGAAAGTCTTGGAGCAAGTTGAGGCCCTTCAATTTTTTCTTTCTTTTTTTTTTTTGTTTTTGCATTTACTTTAACTGCAAATATTGAAAGTATTGTAATGTTATTTGCCTTACATTTGGAGGAGAACACCGTTTAGTGGTAGGTGGAAAAGCTTAAATTGGGAAGGTTTGTATCTGTTGGTGCTAGTAAGATACCAAGTTTGAAGAATTTTTTTTCTTAAAACTTTTAATTAAATAAAGATGGTACTAGCAGGATCATAAAGATTTTAATCTTGACAAAGCTGAGATTTTGATGATCTTCTTTTTCCTAATAAATGTGCGTTAGACAAGAAAATATGGTTGTTGGAAGAAACGGAAGGGAGAAAATTCGGAAAATAAGGAAAAAGTGCCTCAAGGCACTAGTTCAGTAAGAAATAGCAGTGTCCTATTAGTATGGTAATTAAGAATGGTCTCCCTTTTGGTCTGCTGCTGAGTCATGAGATGTCAGAGTACACTGACTAAATAACCTCTGACTGATGTGGATGTTATCATGACTCATTTGCTAGGGTGCAATCTAGTTATGAGTCATTTAAGAAAATGATTTTGTAATATGCTTCTATGCCCATTGTGTTAGCTTTTGGTAGTTATTCTGGAAAACTATTTTTTTTTTTGTGAATGGGAGTTTTGGACTTAAATTACAGTAATTGCACCATATCTGCAGAGGAAGTATTCTTTCATCACACAGGGATCTGAACTGTGACTTCCATTTCCAATTGAACTAAATCAGGTTTGAATGAGTGATGTTCTCTGGTAGTACTGTGATGAATAACTTGTGATGCTTGCCATTGTACTGGGGCCACAACCCTCTCTCTGTTCTGTTTTAGCAGCATCTGCTGCGAGGTGTCCCTACAAATGCATTTATAGTAATAGTAATTATTTGCTTAAAGTTAGTTTTAAAAGAGTTGTCACTCATGGAAGACTGTAAAAACCCTCTTGGTGGTACTCAGAGCAGCTTCTGACTTAAAAGTACCACTGCATTTGCTTACATCAGTGCAGGTGGGAAGGGAATATTTTGTGTTCCCTGTTAGCCAGGAGTTGTATGTAGCAGCAGAAGCCCCAGGAACGCATGAGAATGACAGAACAAGCAAGGGAGGAAGAAAATATTGAGGTGAACATAATCTGTGGTTGTTGTTCACCAATTGTGGGTATGCATGGCGCAGCATTGGCTGGCGCTGCTTGCTGCCACAGCGGAGGTGTTAAGGTCAACGTACTGGCTGGTAAATAGAAGACCTTCTGGCAGCATTAAAGCCAGGTATGGTGTTGTGTTTTGTATGTTGACTCTCTGAACCTCAAGATTGAAAATTGAATGTAAGGTTTTTATTTAATACATCCTTATTAATTGTTGTGGAGCTCCTCGTGTCTAAAATTTGACTTCTGCCTGAGTTCTTCAGTTGATTTATTTCTTTGCCGATTTGATTCATCATGTCAAAAAGCTTTTTCTTTGAAATTCCAGCTAGAGGCCATGGTATTTTTCATGCCCTGAGGACAGTTTAGTTTAACTGGGCAGTGTTTCTGTTTGCTCTGGGTCTGAACATCTTGATAGCTTCCCACGTTTCCAAGATGTGTTGTTAAATGAGGGCTGTGTACTCCAGCTTGATTCATTTTTATTTTTATCCTTGAAACACACTTCAAGAACTGTTACAAACAGCAGGAAATAGTGGAGTCAATGAAGGGGCAGTGAAAACCACATCGTGCAATTGAATTACCTTCAAAACCAAAGCAGCATGCATTGAGCCCCCTTCATAGAAAGGCGCAAAGTGGAAACAAGCCCTGGATATCTTTGTGGAGCAGGAGGAAAGGGTAGAAAAGCTCGCAGTCCAGTCCCATCTTCGATTCACTGCCAGTACCTGAATAATCCATAAAAACAGGTCTTGGTGAGTTGATCTGCATCCTCATCGCAGGCTTCAGTAGAAAATTTCTAGGATAGGGGCCGATTTTATACCTTGTGAATAGATGCACCCTTCTGAATTCTTTGTTCGAGAGAAGAGACGTATTCTTGGCTGCCTTTTTGAGGGGCAACACTTGGACATAAATGTGAACTGATGGGGTTAACTGAACCTTAGGGTATGCAGTATCTGCAGTCAGACCCCTTGCCTAAGCCCTAAATCCAGCAGTTCTATCTTTTTTTTTTTTTTTTTTTTTTTTTACTTGAAGAAATATTCAAGCAGGTAAATTGCTCTGCAGTTATTTACTTGTTGAACAATTTATCCCACGTGGAAATTTACGAAATGCGTACCATTCAGCATCAGATGAAATAATGTTGAGGCCAAATGCACAGTGGTTGTGTCACGGCTCAGGTATCGAGTTAGTGTTTGTACAAGTGATACGTGTTGGTGTTTCCCCCCTATTTGAACTTGTGCATTTAAGAAGCTATGAGTGAGCTCTATCTCTGCTTCTAGAGCACAGCTCCCAGGCTGCTGGGATGCCTGAAGTTTTGGATGTTCATTTTGATTTATTTTTTTTTAAAGATTTTCTCTCTGATAACTGCATAGTGCTTTGTGAAAACTATGGCAATGCACAAAATATAATGCAAAGAACAAAAAGCTATGAAATTAATGTGAGCTGATGTAAGCTGCCATGAGAATGAGACAATGAGACAATGAGAAAGAGGTAAAAGAATTGGAAGAATTTTTTTGACAAAAAAGACAAACACAAGGTAGAGGGCTTCAAGAAAACCTTGCTCTCTCTCCCAGATCTGCTTTGTCCTTATTCTTGCACTCAGGTCTCCATTGGCAGAATGTGTGAATTATATTTTTTGTGAGAAGCCAATTTAAGAAATAAAGTTGTAAGGAAAGTGGAATTACCATGAATTATTTCTCTCTCGTTTTCATCTGATTTAATTTCTGTCTTTGGCAATCCTGCCAGTAGCAGAGCAAGGCATGCAGTTCTCATCTGAAGATGAAGATCGTTAATTTCTCCTCAATTTTATGTTAAAACCGATGTGTTT
Source organism: Lagopus muta (assembly GCF_023343835.1). Classification (NCBI taxonomy): domain Eukaryota; kingdom Metazoa; phylum Chordata; class Aves; order Galliformes; family Phasianidae; genus Lagopus; species Lagopus muta. The sequence goes on along the minus strand of NC_064440.1, from coordinate 31,256,114 downwards.
GTAGATTGCAGTTGGGGAGATTTACCTGCACAGGCAGTAGGATAATAGCTGTCCATGCTCTTCTTCATTGCCATCCATCTTCAGTTCCACCTTATCTTGTCAGAGTCAGCAGCAGCAGCATGTTTTACAAAATGCAGGGAATACCATGCATATTGTGTTAAATTTTGAGGAGAAAAATAATATTGCGAGTCCTAAATTATCTGTCCTGAGATATGAATTGTACTCTTACTGCCGCCTTTACTACTTTGTAAAACAGAGTTTTTGCTAGACGATGAAACTTTAATCAATGTGAGAGTTGATTTTTCTCTGGGTGGATGTTACGATGCTATTTAAAAATGAAGCATAAAAATAAGATAACACTAATTTAAAATATTTGAAGCGGATTGAGTTCATGGTCTTGATGGAAACCTAATATTTTGCTAGCAGTTTTAGAAAGCTTTGATTGTTTTGATTCTGCTGATGTTCCCGTCTGTCTTTCATGGTCAGATTCGAAGTTGGAGCGCTTTACTACCTCTGGCAATCTAATCTGATTTGATCTCTTACTGGAGCTTAAACAAACATATTTAGCAATTTTGGCTGTTCATAATTTTTGAGTATGCACTGAAGCTGACATGACCTCCCCTTGTCAAAACTTCCCATTTCCACAGTGACTGCAGGCTGTAGCTCTCAAACCTTTCTCCAGGACGGGTCACTTCACTGTCCATCCAACCATTGCATTACCTTAGTATGGCAAAACCAGCATGAATATACTGTACTGACAACAGCTTGCTTTCTAAATCACCAGGCCACCAAGATCAGCTTATGTTGGTTGTCCTTATTATTGGTGTTTTCACAGTTTACTGGGTGCTTTGGCAGTGTCCTGTAGCAGGTGCTGCTGGAGGGCTTACAAGCTGTTAAGGAACATTTGCAACATTATCATACTCTCAGTAAATGATGCACATTCTTGGGTGGCTGTCATTTGACTGAAAATAACTGTTCAAGTAGTTATTGACCAAAAGAGCTCTCATGATTCCCTGCCGTGTCCATAGTGCTCTGCCACCAATTACTGTGGTCTATAGACCCATTCCAGAAGTCATCGGCAAAAAGCTGAAAGCAGAAATACTATTTGTATTATCATTGATCCACTGCTGACAGTCATTATAATACAGCTCAGGAAAACAGCATCTTGTCGAACTAGGAGGTAATTGCCTGGAAAGTTGGATTTGCACTTTTCTTGTATGTAGGAGTGCTGAGCTTTTAACATGAAGGTGTGATAGAGAAATGCACAGCGCAAGAAATAATTAAGATAATGCAAAATAGCGAAGAAGAAAGCAGGCAGAACTGAGAAGAGATGGTAGGAACCAAACCACTCAGTTGCGTCCGTAAGATGAAGCATTTTCAAAGTGATGCAAAGGACTCTGCAGTTTAGTTGAGCCCAGCAGAACAGCATACCTGGTCAGACAGCTGAATGTCAAAGGAAGAAGTCAGGAACTCAAAAAACCTCACAGTATCAGCAGAGTGAATCTACTTCTCATTGCTGAAGAACTGAGGCAGAAATGACAGCTAGTAAGAATGACAAATAAATAGCAAATTAACTCTTTGCTTTAGTTTTGATTTGTAGATCGCGAACAGGAGCCTCACCTTGTGTCTCCATTTTCCCATCACTTACTTGATCTGACATGACTTCTGTGTGCAAGTGAGTACTAATTCGTCACATATGTTGGACAGAAAATTGGGAATACATAACAGGTGAACCAGAAAATGCCACATTTCTTTCAGCCTGTTTCATCTCAACATAATTTCAGTGGTGTCCAGTCCTAAGGCAAATTTTATATAAAAGTGTCACTATTTTTATTTTTTTTAGATGGAGGAAAAAAAAAAAAAAAGAATTCACTAAATCTGTTTAAGCTGTGGGTATAATTCCAAATCCCCATATTTGATCAGGCAAGGTCACTTCTCAGTATGGGTTTCTATCTGTTTTATGTACTGTAAAATGTTGTGCAGCAGCATCAAATGGCAGTTAGAACTGCAGATGTTAATACAGCATAGAGAAAAGCATCTTAGCAAGCAAGAGGCTTGATGGTATGTAATAATAGGAAGACTGTCTAGTCTGAGGAGTTGAAGTTTGCCACTTTTTATTTGAATATGTGTAACACAGTGGTTTTGTGCTGGAAGAGAAACTGAGGAACTATGGCATAATCCAGTGCTTAGTAAAATAGAAATCAGCACTGAAACAAGTAAAGGAGTGTTTTTCCAGTCTCACCTTTGATTAATGTTATGACGGGGTAAAGAAGCTATGCAAATGTGAAATCACAATTCGGTGCTCAATTTTCCCTGCAAAAAAGCAGCTTTTCCAATCCAGGAGTTTCTCCAGATACTGTTTTTTAACCTTCTCTGGAGTTGCCCACACAGTATCCTGCAGGTCTCTAAGGAGAAAGCATCCCAGATTATTTTGTGCAGTGTCAGGCTGGTTTGCATTATTTTTTTCCTCAAGGGAATCCTATCAGACCACAAACACCTCATCCGTTTGGTGATGGTCTGTGCCCAGCGCCTGGAATACATGTCATCCTCACTACATTGTCGTCTCGGCATGGTTGGTATGAATGAGCCCCAGCACTCTTTACAATTTGCAGCTGAGTTCACAGTTCACATCTGTACAGATGTGTAGTTCCTGTTAAGTAAATAATGGGGACTGAATGGTCTAAAACAGAGTATATTTTGAGTAAACAACATGCAAGCTGTACGTAACAATTTTTGATTTACATGCTGTGTTGAGCCCAAACATAGGAACTCGAAACATATTCACCTGTGATTACTGCTACAAAATCACTGCAAGTTCACATCTACAAAGTCAGTAGTGACGAGATAACAGCTGCATTAGGCACCTTTAGCTACTTTAAATGAATGAGACAGGAAAAGAAAAGGGGGGAAATGATCAAGAAGTGTTAAAATAGGGTTAAAATTGACTCCAGGTTTGTGCTGATATAAATGCAAGAGAGGCACGCTTCATTACTGGGGTTGTTTTGGAGCTGCATTGGTGTTGTGTGTAGTGGAGGAGGAGTGCTCTCTCATGACGTGCGAACTAAAATGCCTCACAGAGCGCAGGAAAATTAATGTCCTTAAGGGCCTTCCTCCCAGTTCTCATAATTTCACTGCTTCATTTATTCACTGAAGGGCTGCTTTGCCATGCAGCTGGGACTGACGCAGCCTGGCAGAGGACATGTAGGCTTTGCAGGTATTCTGCTCCCACCACTGGCTCCATCCTTGAGCAATAACTCTCCAGGCAATAATAGCCAGGATTCACAAGCTTTTAAAAAAATAAACCCTAATCTCTTTAAGATTTGCATGGTTTCAAAATCTGAGCTTTTGATGCCATGTCTCTTAGGTTTTGCTGGAAACCATAATAATAATAATATATGAGGTAAAGTAGGAAAAGAAAGGAACAGTAGGAAATCTTTTAAATGATGCTTTTAATACTGCTTTTACTGCAGATGCTTTCCGTCTCACAGCTAGAACAAACAAGTCTGCTTAGATGAGATTTGTATAGAAGATGTGTCTTTTGTGATGAGGGCAGAAAGTTTAAATGTAGAGAAATGCACACTGCCTTATTTGTGGCTTTGTTAGAGATATTTTTATTAGTTTTTTTTTTTTAATTATAAATGCCTTTTAGTAGGCAGTCTTTGTATGGATTGTACTGCAATTGGGAATATATTTTTCCCCCTAATAGAAATGCTAAGAAAAAGGAAAAAAAAAAAAAATTCTTGTCAAGTGAATAAGGTAATGCTAGTAGTTTCAGAAGCATTTTATCATAAACCACCAGGTTATTTTATGGTTTTACAAAACCGTAAATCAGAAGACAGGCTTTCTGTCACGTGGAGTAGATCCTGCCAGTGTGTGTCTGCACAATTAATGTAAACCCCAGGGTCTGGAAAACTTGGTGTGCCCCATTTTATTTGCTTAGGCTCCAGGCCTCCAGCTGCAGAGGTCACCAAGCTGTCCCTTAGGAAGATTGATTCAGAGACTGCCACGTTTCACTGTCAGAAATAACTCTTGTTGTTTAGCCTGTGTTTTCACTGTCAGGAGCACTTCAGTCTGTATTTGCCCTTTCTTAAGTTCCTTATATAGCCTTGAATACTCTTTGAAGGAAAACCTGTTTCTGACCAGCAGTAAACATGTGTCTTGGTTGTTCAGTGCTCTGCAAGATCAGGAGATAAGTTCCGATGCTCTATCTGGTGGAACACAAAGATCGGTTTCAGTAGGAAGCAGAACAAGGTATAATGTTTTAAATTTTGACAAATAACAGCTTGTAACTGAACAGCAGTTATGTTGATTAATAACTAATAACATTTCATTCCTCTGATACGTTCCAAGCAAATCCCTTGGCCAGTGAGCGCTCTTGATTTATAGATGTGTGTCCTGTTCATTCATCTTGCCCTAAGCTCCTTCTTTCTTCTGTCACCACTGACATTCGTCAGTTCTCATTTGCATCTGCAGTTGCAGATGACACCGAAATACAAGGGGTTGTATTTCTTGGAGGTTGCAGTGAAACTGTGGGCTCTGCTGTAGGTGGACTCAAAACTTGTGCTTGAAGGTTGCTAAGTTATCTTTTACTGCAAAGTGATAACTCACATAATTGAGAAAACGTAGAGTACATTTCTGTAAATTTTAGTGCTGGTTTTTGCTTTTTTCTGTCTGAGCAGAACATAGCTGCAAAGCAGCTCCAGTCACATTTTGCAGAAGTGGAAATTTAAGCAAGTGAGAGCGCAAGTGCAAGTTGATATTGGGAGGATGCCTACAATGTACCTGGAACATTCAGCTCTTGTGTCCTCATGTGAGCGAACGATTGTTGCTCTGCTGTTTGCATTTGCCTAACCTTCTGTTATCAAATAAAATCACAAACAAAATTTCTGTTGGAGTCAAATATGAGTGGAATCCCTAGAAAGATTCTAAAGGTCAGATGAGCAGTTTTGGTATATTGCTCCTCAGTATCTACAAAACCTTAGTGACATTAAACAGTACAAAGTGGAGTTTGCTAAAAAGTACTTGGGTGTTGTATACTTAAAGAACAAGTTGTTACCTAGAAATAATAAGAAAATAATGGTGAAAGGCTTCTGACCAGTCTTTGTGGAATAAGTATTTGTGGAAACTGTCTTTTCTTTTGCCACAGGTGATCTCCAACCTTCCAGTGCTTCGGGCACTGGTTCTACTGGTTTGGTCAGCAGAGGCTCTGTGAGTATAGATGGTGATGAAAATCCGATGATTTTTTTTGTCCTGGCAACAAAATGAAGACTATATGCTTAGATGGATAAATATTGGCGTTTTGCAGTTGTTTACACAGATTAGGAGAACTGAATCACAATGAGGCATTTCTCTTCCCTTGAAATAGGGTAGAATTTTAATTAGTCTTATTTCCCTTATTTATGGAGTATGATAGCTTAGGAGACTTGCTACTCTTGTTAAATTGTTTTACTTTGAAGTGAGTTTTACCAGGAGCCTTCTTAAGTAACATTAAATCTTATTTTGGGCATCTACTTACTTGGAATTAGAAGGTAATTTAATCAAATAAAGTTAGGAAAAAAGCCAAGTGTATCCAAAAACATCAATGGGAAAACAGAGTTTATTAGGGCTTTCTGTGTGGGAAAGAGAGAGATGGTGATTTTCATGTTGATCAAGTTCTCAGAGCTCACTGCAGACGTATTTGACATTACACATCTGTCAGCAACATGTAAAAACTGTACTGTATATGACACATATGTTCACTAGGACTGAATGCAGAGGTTTGACCAAGTCTTGGGTGGTGAGAAGCAAAGCTGTGCTCATGTTAGGCTACTAATTTCTGCGGATAAAACATCTAGTGAAAGCTGAGTGTGAATTCTCCTTTGTGCCTTTGAATACTTCCCTCAGTAAATGGGAAAACGTGTGAGAGGGTGAGCGTGTATATGCAGGTAACTACAGGCATGTGCAGATACAGCTCTGATGCATCGGTAAGGCAGACTGACACAGGCAGGAGAGTAAACCCAGGTCATGGGGGAGAGCTTCGTGTTTGTTTGTGTGTGTGGGGGAACCTCTGCTGAGGAGAATTAGGGCTGAACCAAGGGAGGTTTCTATAAGCGACTGCTTCTGTCTTAGCACAATATGATTATGTTTAGCTTCTCAGGGGAGACTTTCTATGATTAAATTTTACTCCTGAACTACCCTGGATTCAGCACATGATAGAGTCACCTTGAATCCAGTGATCGTTTAAATGATAAAAAATATATTTAGCAGTAAAATAATCTGTTTTACTCCATGTAACTTCAGAGGTAAATGACACATTAGCTCTTAATTGTACAAAAAGTTATATTTCAAGCATATTTGTTAGGAGACTTTTCAAACCGCAGAACAAATCTGAAACATGATTTTAATGTCAGCACACCGTGTTAAAGGAAGCATTTGATTGCCTCTATTGGATACACCTATAGTGCATTTTTGTTGGTTTGACAGTTATGGTAATGGATAATTTTAGCTCCAGTGAGTAATTGACGACATCTTGGCCAAACCTAGATGTGTACCATGTATTTATAGGATTTCTTGTGCTGTTAAGTGTTGAAGACCACCAAGCTACAGAACCAGCTTTTTCCATTGAAGTCAATTCCTGCCCTTTGTTACCTTGCAAGGGATCTAGAAATGACCACGAGCTTAAAGGTGAAATCTTCCCTTAAACTGAAAGGCACACCTGAATCTACTGCTGTTGGTCTCAGACTTGCAGAATGACGCATTGGGCTGTCACTGTGCTAGAATTAGGATCACACTTCACACAAGTAAATTCCTTATTTTTATTTTCTTTTTTGGTTTCTTTTTTCTTAGTCTGAGTTATGTCCTAAGTGGAGACCTCTAGTTTACCCATAATGACAAGAAGAAAAGAGCCTTGCAAGTCCTAACTCTTATAAATTATTATCAGCGGTGTGAGCAGCTTGAAGCACCATTAGCCTGTTACCAGTATGAGGTTTTATTTATTCTAGAGCTCAAAGCATTGATGTTATTGATCTGCTTTAGGGAAAATCGCTCCACTGGGTAATCTAGGAAGTTACACTGCTTCTTATCATGGCACTGATGGTTTCAAGCTGTGGGTGAGATCTTGTGCAGTCCAGACGCTGGTAATTTCTGCGGCAGGGTTAAGTGCACAGAGGAGGTGAGGATATTTTTTTTGCTGAATGTGAAGCAGCCACTCACCAAGACTGTTCTCTGCTTCTTTCTGCAGGAAATATTCCCATTTCTGCCCCTTAAACTAATTTTTTAAAAGATTAATTAAAAAATTGTCCTAATGGTATTTCAAGATTGTCCTAATGGTATTTCAAAACCACAACATGTTTTTCTTTATAACTACAAGGTTAAATGTAAGTGAAGCACAGAGCTTTGGGCATCTCGTAATACTAGAGAAATGATGTTTCATCATTCTTTCAGCCCAAGTATAATTTCCCATGGTATCTGGTATGTTTTGACACACGTTTTAGTCTTCAATAGGCAAAACACCTGCTGAAATAGTATTGAATCTTGAAATCACAACATCTGTGTTGGTCTTTGCTGAGTGGAAATTGATCCTTGTAAAAGAAGCAGCTATTAATTGAGAAGGCTCCTCGAAATCATATATTGAGAAAGCCTACTCTCTTTAATCCACCTATGTTAAGCGTTTATTTTATGCTAGAGATTGACTTTTTGTAATTATGTATTTTTCCTATATGATGTTAATATTCAAATACTGTCTTCCATCTTCCACTTTGGATATATATTTAAGGTCATGGAGATAGGAGAACATGGTCATAAATGCAAACTGCAGTACTAATGGATCTAAATTATGTATGTAACTTGAAATATTCACCAGTCAAATGTAAAAACCAAGGTAGGTTACTGAGTTTTCAGTGAGGAACTGTGAATTAAGGTGGTCTCATCTGAACAATCCAAACAAAGTCTGAACTTTCGGTACTTACGTTAATAGACATTGAGAAAGGCAACTTTGCTACCGAGAGTAATGATGATGTTATGGATCTGTCTGGGCCACTGTGAAAAAGATGCATGATTATTATCAGGATCCAATAGCCAGAGTCCCACTCAGATGTTTTGTGGTTGACATTCCATTATTTTAAAAGATGGAAAAGTAGCCACTGAGATTCGTTCCTGCTTAACCAGCAACAGAATGAGTTTTCACACACAAAGCATTATAAAAAGATGGCTGCAATTGTTTCTCGTTATTTTTTTGCAGGAGATTCAGTCAGTGGCCAAAGTATAAAAGAACAAAAAAAGGCATTTAATTTAGGCTTGCAGTAATATCCATCACTTTAGCCCAAAAGGTATTCCTAACAAAAAAAAATAGCTGCTAGTGTTTTGTTTGGAATACCTGATTTTTTGTTAGGCATTATTTAGCTTGCACGAATGACCCTTGGAACATGAACATTTAAGAAAAGATTCTGTTGTCCTGTAGAATAGCAGCTTAATTCACGTGGCAGTGTGTGGGCATTGAACTTAAGGAAGGATTTAAAATAAGTCAGTGCTGAACTAGTATGAAATTTTTTTGTGAGGAAAGGGAGAAGACAGAAGACGCAAAATGTTAGTTCTCTATTCTGCTTTGGTTTTCCCATAAAAAGTTAATTATTTTCAATATAATTAAATGACGAGGGACAAGAACAGAATAAAGAATGTGTCAAAGAGCTCATGCATCAATTAGATGCTTTCAGCTCATCAAGATCTGATAAATTTGCTCTAGGGCGTTTGTAACTAACTAAAGTGCTGTCTGCACTTAAAATCAGGTAAAAGCCCAGAACTTACAAGAACCAAAATAAGCCTTATTTCCAAAGGCAGGTGAAGTATAGAGACTTAAATATTAAGCAGACAACCTAATTTTAAAATGCATAGAAAAGATTTTGAAATTAAAAGTTGCATATGTAAATATGCAGGACAAGAATAAGGTGCAGATGCGGTGTATCGTTGATAGCACATCGTAACTTCTCTTTGATATGGCCCTCACTGACTACCGATAACCAAGAGTTGATGAACTCAATGTCCTGTGGTCAAAAGAATTTGTCTTCCATATTTTCCCTTATTTTTCTTTTCTGATACTATGTAAGGATTCCTTAAAACAAATTAGAAGAGGCGAATGACTGACAAAGCTGATAGACTTATGCTGCCATAATGCACTTCTCTTCAGTGGATTTTGGAGAAGCTTCCACACTCCTGGAAGTCATTTGAAAGGCTGTCATTTTCAATCTGTAATTTTCCTGTTTTCTGCAGTGATAGAGGATTAAAGACCCATTAGGTTTCAGTCTGAGCGCTAATCCAAGCTTTGGACAGCTTTCCATTTTTCAGATGTATTAAAATGCAAGCACTATTCACTGTTCCAACTAACTTTTCACTTTATGTTTGTTTTACGGTGTCACAGAACAGTTAAGAAGATTGCCACACTTCCCATTTTTAAAATAAATTTTAAATAAATGCTAAATAGATTTTTTTTTTATGACATGTGGGCCTACAATATCCTCTCAAGCTGAACCTGTAGTATTTTAAGACAACTATTTCTAGGAGATTTATGAGTTGCAAAGAAAATTCTTAAAAGCTGATTTGCAACCATAGGATTTACACTGGTTTTGTAATAACTTGGTTCCGATTGCGTACTGCCATATAATTTCACTGCTTTTTGACATTGACACTTTTTTGGGGAGCAGTATGGTGAGTAAGATGAGATGATGTTCATGTTTAATTGCTTTGAATCTAGCCTTGCAGGCTGGTGTGGAGCAAGCAGGGAGGTGTGCACTGCGTTCCTTAAGCTGGGAACTTGACAGCAATTGCTTAAAACTGCATGGAGCTAAAGAAAGCTTTGATACTTAAAGCACTTCCTGTCAGTTATGAAACAGTAAAGTGATCTCTGTGTGGTCAAGGGATAAGCTCCTCTCAAATGGTTACCAATCATGTTTGGAAAAAAAAGCATGAAGCCCATGGAATTAATCTCATGCCTTGAACTTGAATATGGAGTTTGCAAACTCCTTCAGCAGTAATGCTGAATTTCAGCAGGGGTGGGATTGTTTATTATTCTGATTCTTTTTTTTTTTTTTTTTTAATCCCCTCATTGCTAGTTTACAGTACTAGCAAAATGTCTAGTTCAATATAGTATTATTTTCTCTGAGCTCAGTGAAATAGTTGACCTGCAGGCATATCCCAAGTAAACCAGTGGGAATGCTTGTTGGGTAAGCAAAAAGAGTGCTTTGAGACTTGCTATCCATTTTGGGTAATGGCTGTCATTATAACAACATCCTGTAATCTTACTGTTTTGATTCCACGGTGTCTGGGAGTGTTGCACCTTTGGGAAGGAAGCAAATTTGGGAACTGGGGCTGACACTCATTACTTACATGATTTTCTGCTTGCAGCAGAGGCAGTTTGCCAGGGAATGCTTTTATAGCCTTGTAAGTCATAGCCTGACTTGCAGATTTTAACACTGAACTTCAGTGGTTTCAGAAGAGTCTCTGATCACACTCTTGGCAGCAGGAGAATCTTTGGTTTCTGTGCGCAGAGTTTTGGGTGCCACAATGTAAGAAGGGCATAAAACTGTCAGAGAGCATCCAAAGGAGGGCTACGAAGACAGGGGAGGTTCCCAGGGCAGTGGGCACAGCCCCAAACTGGAGCTCGGGGAGCATTTGGATAGGGCTCTCAGGCTATAGGGTTTGGGTGGTCCTGTGCAGAGCCAGGAGTTAGGCTTAACTCTGTGTGGGTCCCTTCTAACCTGGGATGTTCTTGGATTTTATTCCCCTCTGTAATTCATCTAAAATATATCCATAGGATCAATCTACTAGGATGTGTTCCCTCACGTGAGACTGACAGCATGGCATCATAACCTCACAAATAGAGAGGTAGGTTACAGATAACTAGGTCACCCAGCTACCCACTGCATGCATTTGTTATTTTTAACTTACCTTTCTGACCCTCATCTTTTCTCTTTAAAAAGGAGACTTTTATGTTCTCAGAACTGTCTGTACAAAATAGCTAAGTAAAGTTCCAGTATAATTTCCAAATGCTGTATACAAGGCTGCACATGAAGTCTTTTGACTGCTTCTCCTGTCTCCAGCCGTACCCATCTGCAGATTCTTAGGCCAGGGCAGAAACACTTCTGGCTGCTTTCAAGGCAAACCCTTCTGGTCTTCAGCAATCTGTGGCTCGGGCTGAGATAAAAACGTTATTTATTTATGGCCATTTCTACGCTGTTGTTAATAAAATGAAGTTCTAGTAATTAGGCTATGATGTCAAAATTAGATATGCATCAAGCAAAACTATTACTGTTTAAATACTTAAATGATTTTTCTGTTATTGCTTTCATTCAGTTACTCTAATACTAATACCATTTTAATAGTATTGCAATAGAAATCATCAAGGTTCTTGTCTCCTGTGTTAGAGTGTAGAAAATTGTGTGATTATAATAATTAGTACTGACATTTTACAGATGAAAAAGCTGAAATACGAAGGAAAAAGTGAATTCCCTGAACTTGCAGAGTACAATGTGTTTCAAGCAGCATTAAAATCAATAGGCATCAACTTTTCAATCAGCCCATCGCAGCATACCGTAAATTGGTATTTGAACAGATTTGCATGCGAGTACAGGAGGATTTGTATCCATTACTGGCAAGACTGGTACAGAAAAATGTTGGGCTTATGCTGTCTGACAACAGGAGGAATTCAGGAGACCAAGAAAAGTCCAGCAGGAATTGTGCTATTGGTAGTGACGTTGCATAGTGTAGTGCTTTAAAACTGCTTTGGCAAATGTTTCATAAGATGGTTTCCATCATGGTTTGGTTTAGAAGGGGAGTTGGGAGGTGTTGTTCTCAATAGTGGCCTTGAGAAGACAGTTTTCTCTTGATTTCTTGTCCTTGAATTGAAAAGGGTATCTAAAATTAAGAGTTGTCAGTGATTTAAGCTAAAGCCTGTCTCTGACCCTCCTATAGGAACTACTTGTGTTCTATGGTCTGGACAGGGAGCAGTGACTGGGATAACCAAGATAAATTGGGTGTTTTTGATTACTTCAGTATGTGCAGAAGCTTACTGCATGCCACAGAGTATCTGTATAATAGTGAATTCAATACTGCCTTCCACATTTTTGCTGTCATGCAGCCATAGCAGGCTTGTTTTTCTTATTGTCTGTGACCTCTCTGTACTGTTGGAGTAGCAAAAAGTGACTGCAGCAGTCCAAACTGCTGACTGCATAGTTTAGCTCTTGGTGTAAAGCTGGCAAAACATCTTTATATTTTGCTACTGTAGTCGCCATTATTCTGTCATTTTAGCAGTAGAAAAAAGCTGGACGTGGGGAGTGAGAGAAATTGGGAAGACTGAAGCAGATGTTTTCAGAAGTGAGGAGGGGATGGCAGATGAGAGACCTACATTTGTATTGGTGGAAAGCCAGGGCACAAGATGTTCGATCTATTCTGGGTTACACGTGACCCAAATGGCATTAAAATGCAATCCATCCTCCATGGCAGTAAATCCCCATGAAAACAAACAATTGAAAGGCACAAGTCTGGGGGTGGGGAAGAGATTACAAATAAAGCAAAAATTGTCAAGGGTGATTGATGAATCACTGATGGAGCATTGATGTGTTTGTAGTGAAATAAATATATATGTATATTTTAAGCAAAAGGACTTGTTTTCAGTCACCTTTCCCTGGGTGAGGAATAAAATATGCTGAAGAGATGGGCTTAGGGTACAAAATGGGTATTTGGGTTGTTACCCATTGCAGCGGCAATAGCGTGCAGCAGAAAGCTGATGGGAATGGCAGTCATGCTTATAGGAGAATGAAGTTTCCTAGATAAAAGTGCAGCTCTCAGTAGTTTGCCAGATGTATATATTTTTCTGCAGGAGGATCTGCTGCAAGGCAATATTTCTCGTGTTTGCTGTGCTTCTAGTAAGGGCTTCCTGAAGTCTTCTATGCTAGGCAAAAATTTCTAAAAGTAGCCTGTCTTCTTGATTGCTGTTCAGCTTCCTTCCTTCCAGTCTGCTTTCAACAGAACTAAATTAAATCACATTCAAAGCCTATCCAGATTGTATTTTTCTTGTTTTTCCTGAAAGCCCAGACACCTACTGTCCTTTGGTAGAGAGAAAGAGCAGAATTAAAGTCTGTTTATGAGAAACAGAAATGTATGCCATATTTCACAAAACATTGTGCATGTCCTAATATTTAGCACTAAGTGAGCTTGGCTGGCTGACTGTAATACTTCACAGAAGTGAAGTATCCTCAAAAAACAAAGGCTGCCTCTTTAGAATAAAAAGAAGGTTTATGATGGGAACGTAAAGCGCTTCTATTTTATCCTAACATTTCTTAAAAGCACAAGAACCAGCGTAAGAAGCTTAATAACCTTGCTATCTTTGTCAGTAACAGAAAACCTTCAAGATCATATCAGAAATGGAAGATCATGCTTGTTGACTGATTTGGAGAACAAGGGGGTCCTGCTGGTGACCTTTTTTAGATGTCTGTAATTAGTCACCACTGCATATAGGAAGAGGAGAGTGAAGAATGGCTCTATGCTGCTCAGAGGAAGACTGGAAATGAAATATTTTTTGAGGCTATAGTTTTAAAGGAAATTTACGTGGGTGTAGAGGAAAATAAAAAGCAATCTTGAAGAAATAAGTCAGAAATAAATACACATGCATTTATAAAATATGAGCATCTGTAAAAAGAACTGCATTATGAAAGAAAGAGGTAGAAGACAAAATTATTGTTACAGAGTCAGGGATTAAAGTTGAGTTGATCACGTTCCTGTCTATTGCTTTGGATGCAGCTCTGTAGGTTCTGATCTAGGCTTGTACTTCCTCCTCTGCCCTGTGATAAACGCAGTGCGTTCCTTTGAGATGCACTGAAAGATAAAGCCTCTGGATGATAATTAGGAGTAGGTCATGAAATAAATTCTAATCTAACATGTTGCAGTTGTTCACTATAGCTGATTACATTATTGGGAGTGTAAACATAATTTCTTCTTTATAGCAGGAAACTTAATTATTAGGAAAAAATAGTGCAGCAGTGCTGGTGCACTTAGGCACATTGTTGTGTGCGTGGTGTTTGTGACCCAGCATTCCTGTTGGAATGCTTTTTCTGTTGTATTGCTACAATTCTTTCAATGCTCTTTTCTTTTGGCTTTTTTTTTTCATTCCTTTCTACAACAGTGTAGCAACCTCTTGGAAAATTCTCAGTTAAAGTAAAGAAGAAACCTCAGCTCAAGAAACTTTTTTATCCTTTCCAGTCTCCGATATTGAGGATCTCCTCTCATTGGGAGCATTTGTCTAGAGAAGTAAGAACCGTTTGGCTGGGTCCTGTAGGAAACTTTGATGTACTAAAGGAGACTGGGTAGATTACAACCATGTAAATTGAAGAATTTTATTTCTGTCCTGGTTCCATAGGCACTGTGCTATTCACGTAGTATTCACATAGATCTGGAATTACTTCATCCGAAATGTTCACATTCTTCCTGAATCTTCTGATGTAGACCAAGACCAGGCTGGAATCTGGAAATGTAAGTGACTTTTTATAACATAACTGTTATGTTAGGAATATCAGAACATGCCTTCTCCTTGAGGGATCTCCATGTTATTGAGTTGACTTTTCCTATTGAAGTCTAAGGGCTACGACATCCAAGACCTAAACTACTTTGTGATTGAAGTTTTGTTTTTGTTTTTTTTTTAATTTCTATTAAAACCTTTTGACAATGTTGCTTCTAAAATTGTATTTTCACTCTATTGCTGCCACTGGAACAGGCTGCCCAGGGAGGTTGTGGAGTCTCCTTCTCTGGAGATGTTCAAGACCTGCCTGGATGCCTACTTGTGTGACCTGCTGTAGGGAACCTGCTTTGGCAGGGGGCGTTGGACTCGATCTCTGGAGGTCCCTTCCAACCCCTACAATTCTGTGATTCTGTGATTTTTCAGCCACTCCAGACTTAAAGGGATGAGCATGTTCATCTAAGAGGAGTGCTGTAACTAGAGGGTAAACTCATCAGCCTTATGCATATGCACCTTACTCAATAGTGTAATTGATTCACTTCATCAGATTACCCTGGTGATGTAGGTGTGAGGGGAATGGAACTTTTGACATCCTTTTTTACTTTCATATTCAGTGAATTCATTTCTACTTTCTTTTAAAAACAAACAAATCCACAACCAACCGAGCATCTACTTTTGCTGTGTTCTCTTTCTGTGCTACCTGAAATTTTCTGTAATCCAAGATATAAAGTTTGAATAACACAAGCATGAATGTGACTGAATAATAAGTTAATAGATGTGCAGGAAGATAATAGGTATTTAAATTAAGGGGACAAATCTGCATATGAAACTGTTTAGTATGAAGATTAAAACATTTATTAAGACGAGACAAGCAAGAACTCCTCGTTAGAGGGTGGCTGTAATTGGAGTGGCAGTGTAAGAAAGGCAAAGTGACTTTTGAACCTCAGCTTTTCTACTGTTGCTTTTGAGGGGGAAATGAAACCTACAAGAAATCTCATTCCCCTGTTTACTGCTATATCGTCAAGGTAATAGAACAAAATACGTTAAAACAAAAAGATATCTAAGAAATCTTGTGAACAGGAATAGTCTGGGATAAGTAGAAAAGCTTCTTTTGTGTCAAATCAAGCCTTAGAGCACAATAATACTCTGTGTTGTCTTCATTAACAACTATTCTATATCCTATTTAACAAGTATTTTTATGAGTGGCGGAACGTAGCATGCTTCTTTTTCTCTCCAATGCCATCTGTTGAGTGGAATTTCTAATCGTGGCTGAATCTGCTCTGCAAACACTTATTTCAGTGTTAATCTGGATCTCTCCTCAATCATGCCATACCACGTATTTTAACAAAGCTGGGAGCTGAACATCTTCAATACTTCTACCTCAGTGTCAAATGGGGCTGATCTTGACCTGAGAATGGATGGGGAGGTAGGTGTTATTTGGAGGATTTTAAGATAGAGGAAGATGGGAACTCAGAAACATAGTTTACTAAGAGAGGAAGGGATCTGTAACTGGGGTTAGTTACTTCTATAATATGTTTGCACTGATTTCTAGAAATACTGTATTTGTGGACAATCAGGCAATAATGCTAAATGACTGAACCTTGTTCAAGGTGCTTAATTAGATCTAGCGAGCTGGTCACATCTCTGCACACTACAGCACTTGCTCTGGTGTTAGTAACAAGTGCTTACACTCAGTGTAAATGTGGTGCTGGGCATCTGTCAGTCTTTCCACAGAGCAAATTTCTGCCTTTACCCAGAAAAGTGTCCCTACTGAGAGTCTGATTCAGTTCTCATATGTAGCAATGTAATTCTGTTAGCTCAGCTGCAGTGGGGTTAATCCTCATTTCCAAGAGCATCAGCGAGTGCAGAAGACAGTGTTCTGTTCCTTATTTGAAAAATGTAATTACTCTCTGTGTAGAGAGATTGATCAGATCCTCCAGTCGTCGAGGGAAAGCCACCCACTGATTTCTGTAGTCTTTAGGGCCCTTATTAGAGATTTCCATTTCATTTTGAGTTACAAATAAATATCCTTAACAGTGGTGATCAAGCAGTGCTAGTCCTGTTTAGGAGATGAATTAATCAGGGAAGAGCAATGAAAGCTTGTAGGAGAGGTATTGTAGTCTAAAGGATATAAAGGATATAGTGTTGTTTCCTTAACAGCAGTAGTTATTTCAGTGAACGGTACTTTCATCACCAAACGGCAAACCCTATCTAGCTGTCTCCTAAAAGTTGGCTGTCACAAAAATACTAATAATACCTTGAGCAGGTACAAAAACACTGTCATTAAGGTCAAGGATCACAGCATTCTCTTTGGCAGGGAAATTTCCATCATGTGAATATGTCTCCATTATGATAAAATAAGGAAGTAAACTACAAGGAGGTCATTGACTGCAAGAAGCAATTTTCAAGCTCTTATTGCTTCTGATACTCTACAGTGTAATTCACAAACAAAAGCATAAATCAACAGCAACCTGTTCCAGCAGGTTACTGGAGAATCAGGAGAGATGAAGCCACATAAGACAGGATATTAAATTGCCATGACCAATTTCCTGTAATTGTTCTTTAAAGAAAGCAGAACACTTCTTTTTTACAATTACAAATATATTTTGCAAAACCGTGCATATTTTAGTAGTGTTTCAGAACAGCTGATATAGTAAGTCTGTCTGCTGTGAAAATAGGAACAAGCAAACAAACAAATGCAAGCATTCATATATATTCTCCTTCCACGCTACTGAATTTTCCTATCACATGCATGGCTGCTCCCTGCTCTGGCACTTAGCTTATCACAACATTTGTAAAGCACTTCTGGGCCCAGAAACAAGTATTTTCGAGAAAACTACGTGGAGGTTGATGTGTCTTATAAATACAATCCATTTTCTTTCATTTCTTGAGAACTGTGCTCAGCTGTAACAATTCTGCAGATTCAGCGATGGGAGCATTTAGGAACTGTAGGGATTTGTTTACCAGCATCTCTCAAAGGGTATAAACAGTGCAGTGAATATCTCAGTGCTTCTTCAGTGTGCCGTGCTGCTTTTGGTCCTCACAGACATCTATGGCTGAGGCTAATCCTCAGCTTAATTCTAGCTGTAGACGTTCCTGTTTCTAGCTGTAGATGTACCTTTCATGGACCCTTCCAACACCAGTGATTTTATGATTAACACTGAATGTAATGGTAGAATCATGATACTCAGAATTGTGTTTTTATTTTTAGTTTGATTTCAGTTGTGTTTTATTTTACTTGTTTTTATCTCTTTGTTTTGAGGGTTTTTGTTTCTTTGTTGTTGTTTTTTTGGATCAAGTTGCAACTCTCTTGTTACTAGGAACTTCATGTTTTTGAAATACATGTTTTTAATAACTCCTTTTGTTATATCTCTCTATGCCTGACATTCTAAAAAGCAGTCCAGTATCTCCTCCTTGTGAACGGCATCCTATAAAAGGTAGATATTGTCACAGAAGGCCGTATTTTCAAATGGTCTTGCTGTTTTCTTGTTCTGTGCTATCTTTCAGTTCATTATATTTAGAAAATGATTTTTTTTTTCCTTAAAAGCTAGGTCTATAATTTGCTTAGCTTAAGTAATGCTGAGAACTAATGATATTAAAGTTTTCCTTGTTATCGTCCTACAATACCATAGACTCTGTCTGTCATTTGGCAGCATGTTGCCACTAATGGAAGTGTTGAAGTTTGTGCTGTGGTGAAGCTTCCCACATCATTAAGGAATATATATTTTTAGGGGTGCGTATGTATATGTAAATTTGTTAATTACTGTTAAAATCTCAGCAATATAATTTCTGCATTCCATTTGAAATACTCAAACTGTGAGCATGGAAATTCAGCATGAATTTTGCCTTTCAGCTGATACAATAAGTTATTTGTAATTGAATATATAATTTGATAATTTGTTAAAGTCTAGCATTGGAGAAAGCTTCTTTTAAAAAGCATGAAAACGTGCTAATGTGAAAAGCCAAAGATTGCAGAGGAAAAAACAAAAAGCAACATCAAAGCAATCTTGTGTGAACTGAAAGGTTCAGTATAGTTGTTGTAAATGAATTTCAGCCCTTTGCAGTGGGCATACCCTATAGAAATGGTGCTGCACACAGTGGCTGCCCACAGGCTGAAATCTGTCTCAGGAAGGTATGCTGATGTCAAATGAGTTGTTATTGAAGGATATAAAATGTTTTAGAGATAAAGCAAAAAGCAATCTGAAACAACTTGCTACTTAGTACCAGTTGCATTACAGTCCTACTGTATTCACGTCTTTTGACATGGGAGATAGGAAAATGATGAGGGCATGGGACTTCATTCCATGCTAGTGCTGCTTTCCTTCTATGTGGTCTGTTTATATTTTACTCTTCCCACGTAGCACTCGTGCTTTCTTCATCTGCTCGAATCAAAATTTAAATTACAATTAAATTTTGAAATTAATTTTCATGCACCCAAAGTGAAGGAGGAGCAGCTTTACTATACTGTATCCTCATGGCACTTGTTATTACATATAGTTGTGCTCAAATAAGCAAATTGAAAGGAAATAGATGTTTTTCACATTCCGGAATCTTGCTTTCTCCACAAAACCAAAATTTGTTCAATTTGTTGGGAAAGATTGGAGAAGAACCTTCTTCATGCACTGGAAGAGACTGAGTTGGATGTAATTGTAAAAGCTTACTTCTTTTCAGTCTTTGCTTTCCTTTAAGGACCATTTGAGAACCATTCTTTTTCAGTGTATCTTACCATAGGAACCTAGCCCAGAACACAGCACTTGTGAAATTGGAGTTCACCGTGTATCTTATATCAGCAACGTTCTGCAAACGATTTTGTTGTTTGACCAGGACAGGAAAATTGCAAAAGAAGTTTCACACAACATATTCTATGCTTTTGTAAGATGGAGGTTGTAAAAGAGGAGCTTCTGGAGAATATACAACCCGTTTTATCTAAAGCAGACTTAAACTCAGTCATCTGTGTAACGTCTGGATAAAACTTTTCTAAATAATAGATGGTGGAACACAGGACTAGCAGAAATTAACAGGCAAACAGAGCTCTAAAGGAAAGAAGTTGACCACAAACAGTTTTTTCTTAAGAACACATCCATTTAAATTTTGGAAATAATCTTTAGTTGAGATATGCTTTAACCTATCTCTTATCGCTGTGTATTTTAATGTTTTGCTATGATATTCAGACCTTCTTAAAACTGTCAGCTCTTGCTAAATGAGGTAAAGCTGTTTTACTGCTTTATAAAGTGGGGGAAAAAAGGTATTAAAGCCACTGGCTGCCATAAAAAACTCCATGCCAAATCAGTGCTTTTGCTGCCGGTTGAAGCAAGATGCACTTTACTGATGTATAAGTTATATTTCCTGAGTAGTTTTGAAATTGTATTTTCTTGTGTATAAATGAAAGGACATTGCCAGCAGGACCCCTGTTTTTAGACAAGAATCCCTTCTTATAAATTATCCCTAGTCTGCATAGTAATGAGGCCATTTATATGGAAATAGATGCACTACTCTTCTTTTGCTGGCTCTCAAGCAATTCATGAACTGCGTTTCACATTATGAGAAGTGCTTCATGAATCAGATGAAAAGCCAGATTTAGACACTGGTAATTTCCAGCTCCCATTGATAAATATTGCTCCAAACATGAAATTGGTGAAGGAGCCAAGAGGTGCAAGACAGAGGAGGTGTAAGTGATAATAATGTCAGTAGAATGAAAAGCTATTGCAGATAATGGTCTCTTCTTCCTTGGCTGATAAATGCAGAAGGACGGTGGAGAGATTTATCAAAAGATAAGCAATGAGCCTAACTGAAGGTGTTTATTTTCACAGAGGGAGATGCCTTTTATCTTCAGATGATGATGATGTATTAGTGACTTATGAATTAAACTCAATAATGTCTCCCAGTGCATTAGCAGGGCAGGTACTTACCCAACTAGGAATGCTACTCATTCTAATTTATTTAGATAATCAAGATTGCTGAGAGACAGACAACACACTATTCACAGAAATATAGTTGAAGGGGGAATTGCTAGCATGGGAGCACAGAGAGGAAGCTGACAGATTTTAGGAGCTAGCAGCTCCTAGGAACTTTCTAAGCAAACTCAAGAAACTTCAGACAGAAATAGCAGTAGTTAGTAGTAGTGTTAGCGCCTGTGAATAGCAATGATTGCAACAAAGTTATGCTAAAACTTAGCATGCATAAATTCATTTCGACTTTCACCATGTGGGAAGTGAAAGTAAATGAAGGCTGGAAGCTGGGTAGAGGTGTCCCTGAGCGATAAGTCTGTAAATAAGTAATTTGAAACTAATTTCTGGTAAAGGTGATTCTGAAGTAGGAATTTGCAGCATTGAATTGTCGCTTCACAACTTGGAATATCATAACCTCTTCAGGTAATTTCTGTCGTCACATACTGAAAGTTATGAGTCGTGTGTAACTTCTCATAGACCAAAAGAATGGCGTTAGATATACCTGCATGTTGTCAACTTCTGTCATTTTGAATTGCAAAGCGTTGCTTATGGTTCTTAAAATCGGAGTCTTGTAAATTATTAAAAATGAATTTCTTCATTGAAAGGAACACATTTGGAAAGCAAATCAGTGAGGGTAAAAAGAAACAAAGATCACATTTTAAATCTCAACACTGTAATGAAGACTGGTTCTTCTGAGTACAGAATTACAGTGTATTATTACTAATGTTTGTCTTGTACGAACTTCAGTATTTTTTTAAATTCTTGGATAAGTGCAGACCTGCTGGGGGTGTTTAAGGGGGAGGAATGTATAAAACAAGGAGGTGGATAAGTATTTCTTGGTACTTACTGGTGATACGCCACTTGAGCTTTGAGTATTTGCATTAAAAGATATGATGGACTGACCACCTTAGTTGACTAGTTGAACAGAAATTCACCCAAACCTGGGAAGATGCAAGTCCTGCTACCTGTAGTACTGAAGGGCTCTTGAGCAAAATGGAGAAACAATTGAGGGTCACTGTGTTTCTGGGGTAGGCAGTCAGATGTTTGAACCATTGGGGTTTATTTTTATTTCCTCATAAATGAAGGAACGGTGTTCTGGATATTCTGGATATTCCGGATTTTCCTTGGCTGGTGAAGGAGTCTCATTGTCACACCAACCGTTATAGGAAAACAAAGTGAGTGGAAAATTGGAGGGGAAAGGAAGTGGGGAAAAAAGAAGGGGTGATAGTTATAGTTTCTGGTCAGTAAAAAATAGCAAGACATTTTTTGGAGGCCCAGTTCCAATTGTAGAAGAATGCTTGCTACCTTCTCTTAGTGATGCAACCTAATCCCTCAAAGACAGTATGGACAAGTGTTGATTTAGCAGACAGACTTATCGGACTTGAAGTGAAGAGAGGAAAGCTTTACATGAAAAGCTCCATTAAAAATAGTGGGTAAACTTGTAACAAATTCAGTGAATGCTTAAGGATGTGAAATGGGGCTTTATATCTCAGGGGGCATTCCCCAGTCATACTTTGCTCTCCTTACCTTCTGTGAATCTAGGGATTTGTGTATAAAGATATGAATATTTTAAGCAGCTTAGAACAAAACATACTTGTCTTTGTCAAAATATCAGTTGTCTTAAAAATGCTGTATTCTAGATCAGATTGTTATTTTCTATGGAGGTTTATGTGTGCAGGTGTGTACCACTGTCACTGCATACAGAGATCTGTCAAAGATGTTCACCTTGAACTTTGTGCACTTGGTTATTATTGCATCAGGATGAAATATTGGACAATATTAAAAAAAAAAAAAAAAAGGAAAAAGGAAAATGCAAAGGCAAGAAAAAAAAATTGAATGAAAGTGGAGTTTTTTCTACCTATGCCAGCTCTCTCTATGCTTGATGTCTCTGCTTTCTTCTCAAGAAAATGTGATTCAGTATGGAGTGCAGAGAAAAGATGCTTTGAAGAGTCTTTACAAACTGGCAGTACATTTATTTATTCACATTTCACCCTGACACATTACATATCATCATGAGGCTCCCCAGGCTACACATAAAAAGAAGAACAGCCATAAATCAAGCGGGAGGCAGCTCTTCATTTCTTCCACTGATTTTCAGGGTATTTTTTTTTTTTCTTTCACTAACACACAGAGTTCCCTTATTACTCACAGAGGGAATACCATACTTCATGCCACTGTCACCCTTTTTATCTGATAGTAATGGTAATAAAAATAATTTTCATGGCATGTGTATTTTAAGGCAGGATCTAATCGTGTGCAGATACAAATACGATATTTGGGGTATTTACCTAATCTCTTGAGAATTTGTTGTTCTTTCTAGCTGAGAGCTAGTTGATCTTCAGCTATTCTGTGAGCCTCTAAGACAAAAGGTTTCTACTGAGCAACCCTTGTTTAAGTGTTTCATCATTCTGATTTTCACTGTACCTAGAAAGAAAATCTTCAAAATATGACCTATGTGTATCTTTTTTTTTTTTTTTTTTACTTTGTTAAAATCCAGTGAATTTAAAAAAAAAAAAAAAGTTTGATTGCAATCAGAATTGAATTCTGTATTTTCTGAGCAATTTTTTTTTTGTAACTTTAGTCATTTTCACAATTTCCCTGTGGGTGTTTTACCTCATTTTAGGTTTCTCTGCTGGGACTGTCTAGACTCTTTTGATGCTCAGTGAAGCAATAAAGATGCTCTGCAGGATTTGTATAGTACCTGTGTGAGGAATTTGCTCACTTGTTTAAGATTCAAGTTTACCATACAAATAGCATTGCATGAGAATGGAAGAGGCAGAAATGGCAAGAAACACTTCTTACCCCGAATCCATTGTAGTCATCTTCTGATAAAAGAAAGGTTATTCTTTCCTGAAAGGAAATCTCTTGGGACTTTTACTGGGATGTGTTTGTTCAACAGTTTAAAAATGGTGCCAGCATAAATTTCAGACATCAGTGGAGGTGAGAATTGAATCTCACTGATATTCAGTATGGCAGAGATCATCCAAAAGCTAAGCAATAATGAACACTGTTCCTCAGTCAGGAGAGCTCTGGTCAGTATAGACTAGGATAACTGTTTTTCTATTTCCAGATAATTTTAGGCACTGTTTTTTTGTACATCTTAGTAATTTTTCGTATTGTAAGTTGTTGGTGCTATTCCTAATGTTAATGTTTCGCTTTTATTTTTTCCCATCAGTTTTTAGAAACAAAAAATGACTCTAAAAAGATCACAACATAATTTTTGGTCTGTATAGTTTAGACAGATGTCTTAGATATATTTAAATTTTGGTCAGATAACATCAGGTTGCATAAATTACATCTCTAACAAATTAAAATGTTTTATGTATAGAAAATATAAAATATCCATGGATTATTAAATAGTGCAATATTTAGGATTTTGGTTTTCCAACCAGTAGAATGCACCTACTTCAGTTAATGATCAAGAGAGACTTTATCTTTGGGTTATATCCAATGCCACTTCCCTTTTCCCTTTTTATCTCTTTTGATATCACGGTTGAGTTATTAATTGAAAGGAGGTTGAGATAGTGGGTAACATCTGTTTTGGCTGGTTAGGCTGATGAATAACCTAATAGATCTGGAAGAGGACACAAAAATCAGGGTTTTGCTTTGGATTGCAGCCTTCCTAGCTGTTAGGATCACTTCTTTTTGCAGCTCTGCAAAATCCTGGTTGTCTTGTTCATGTCTTACTTGAAAGAGTAAATTCACAACAAAAGGAATTACTAGCAGGAGGGAGAGCACTTCTCTCAACAGCTTCTTGTACCCTCCTTAACTGGAGGAAGGTTGCTGATTCTGACACTGATTCTGCTCAAAGGTTCTTGGTGAGCTACGACTGAGTTGTAAGACAGTGTTAACTATTAAAGAACGAATGCTAAGGAAATGGATGTCTGCATTTTATGGCAGGAGCATTATGCTTGGTGAGGTGAAGAGAGTACAGGAAGCCTTGCATGAGACTTATTCGTAGAACTATTCCAGTTTGAATTCAAAGCTATCTGGTAGGACATCTTGAGAATGTACCTTCTTCCACAGTGCTGTTCCCTCAGCTGAACAGGGGATAGCTTTAGTCTGAAATATGTTTTATATGTATGTACATATATATATAAAACTTAAGTAATATCCTTACGTAATTTTATAATAAAAGTGTAAATTATTCCTTTATATATGTATATGTATATATATTCATATAAATTGAAACTAAAACAGAGTACTGGCTTTCAATTGTGATTGCTCTGAAAATATATTTTGTGCAGTGTGCAATTCCTTGTTTCTGTGCCCAGAGCATTACAAAGCATCATCCCACTATGCTCCAAAGAGTAACTTGCAGCTGTTCTATTTAATTATCGCCTTATGTAAACCTGCCAGGGGTGACCTTGGGCTTCTGGAGCCAAGTATCAACATGTTGATGCTTTACAACATTTCTGCTTTCCTAATAGCATTATAGAAGGTATGTATCTTCTACTTGTGGAAGCTAGCAGTATTCAAAGAAGTAGATGTAGAAAACCTGAAGCCTATGCAGAAGGGGTGAATCCATCTCTGGAAAGCCTCGGGAAATAAGTGCTGATTTCACTTAATGGTTTTAAGGCTGCTTTATTTCTAGATCCTTTGAGTCAGACCTGGTATCGTCTCATGCTTGTGTTGTTAAAAGGAATAGGAATGAGCTTTATAAAGAAAAGCTGTCTAAATGGGGTTCAGACCAGTTTTGCTGGAGGATGTCTTCTGGAAACCCCATTACATTCTGTCACATCATCCAGTTGCTTTCCTTATGCTACGTCAGGTCTCAGCAGTTTTACTTATCGTCTCCATTATTATGCATAGCTCTCCAGTGGTCTCATTTGAAAAGCTGTAAGATTTTAATCGTAGCAGTTATGCTAAATGTTTTATGTTCAGTTAAAAACAAAGCATTCCTCTCTCCAAATACTTTGAAGTAAGTTTAACGTTTTCAAGAATACTGTAATTTCACATGGTAACAATAGGAGAACTTGTTTTGTGATAAATATGTTGTTTCTTGGGATCAATGTTGGTATAAAAATGATTAAAATAGTTCAAAATGACAGGATCAGATCCCAATTACTGTTACATTTCACCAACTCCTAAACTTATGTATTGAAGTTGTAAATGTGATAATGGTCTCACAATTTTTAGGCAGAAAATATATGCATTATACGTATTGTTCTCTACTAAGTGTCCATCACAAGGCTTTTGTCATCATTCTACTCTTTTCTCAGTACTGTTTAAATATACCAAATGGGAAAAAAAAAAAGGTTGCCTACTCTTTGTATACATAATGTTTTCCTATTATCTTGAAAATACCTTTTAAGCAAACCACTGCTTATCGATGATAATGTCTCATCTTCCCATACGCTCTGACATTAATGAGATAATCTGGTACTATTTCTACCACTTAAAAGCCTATAAAATGGTATGTTTCTTCACAGTCTGTGGTCTGCTGTGATGGAATGCAGAAGTAATAGCTGACTAATTTCACTCATTTTGCAGTGGCATACTGTGGTCCATATTGATCATTAACCGCTGCAGATGTCAGCCCAGAAGTGAAATTTTCATGGTCTTAGAGCTGTTGCAGGAAAGGGGGATCTTTCACGTGTTTGGTGTTGCATTAGACCCATTTCTCATCAGTGAGAATGATGAGCTTCTGGCAGTGAACGTGCAATAAAATGCTGCAGCAAACAGTGCTGATCCTTTACAACGTTAAGAGAGATTTGGCAGGACTTTAGGGCCAAGTATAAAGTCAGTTACATGACTGAATAGCGTAAGAAGTTTAATCTTCTTTTATCTCTTTCCCAGTAAACTTAGTGCAAATAAATTGTTCTTCAGCAATGAGACTTTATTTAGTGCCATGATGTGTACACATGCAAGTGGAAGCAAACTGGCCTGCGTGGGAGCATTGAACATCCTAGGAGTGAAGTGCTATGGCAAAAGACACAGTAATTAGGCTTCCACCTTTTTTTTTATATTTTTCCTTCATTTCTTTTCCATTCTACACTCAGTTGCAGTGGGCAGGATTAGTTTTTCAATAAACTGTATTTTAGAGGAAAATTGGCACTAAATTTAGTTCACTAACTTTACAGGTAGAGGAGGAAATTGTGCTTGAACATGTGAAGAAAATTCCCGTTTATTTGCACTTGCTTTTTGTGGCTAAGCTTAGCCTTTACAAACTGACTGTCATTCCTTTATATAATCGTGGTTGGATCTGACTTGCTGTTTTCTTTCTATCAGCATTTGCCAACATGACTGCTGCGCAGCTGACAGTGAAAAAATCAGTTTATTGATGTGGATTCAAATTCTAAATTTCAGGCACGCTTATACTACATTTTTTTCCTTCCTACACCAGATTCTCTTTACAGAGGAATCATAATTCTGTGCAGAGAATATACGTTTGCAGAGAATAATATTTGGATACCTCACACAGAAAATCTCCCATTTTCTCAAAATTCGTGTGTCAAAGTATTGCTGAGAGTGAACCATTTTGGTGGCTTCTTCTTGAGATCAATTAGCCCAGTAGTACTCTCCAGTTGGATTTGCTCTAAAGATGTGATTAAGATAATTTGTTCTTCAATTTTATCATATAAAAGTTTCTTATTCAATCAAATGGCAGAAACAACATTATATGAATAAAATAATTGTCAGTAAGTTATCAAAAAGTGAGTTAGTGAATGATTTAAATTACATAAAGGTTGAAAAATAGTGCAAATCCAAGTTATTAGCCATTATTTAAAAGCAGCAGATATCAATATAATCAAATTATCAGGTGATGTTTAATTTTGTTTATCCCTACCTGTCATAAAGAAGTAGTGCATGAAAAATAACGAATACAACAGCCCAGGCATGCAACAGGGGAAATGCATCTTCCAGAAGCTATTACCAGGACAGACCCCTGAAGCAACAAGATGGTTTTCCTTTAATTGAATTCCACTCCCAATCTGGTTGGTGTTTTGAACTGCTATTTAAAAGGCTTGTCTCCAGGGAAACAAGATTTATGTGGGCCTGAGAGACTCTGACTGACAAATTAACGGGTGGCTGTAGTCAGAAAAGTGACTCTGGAAAAATGACATTGTGGGGTTCCGTGTTTTTCTTTCTCTGGGACTTCCAGATCAAATTTGCTCAGCTGACAAGTCAATCAGTGCTTTCCTAACTGCCAGCATTTCAGCTCAGCGTGGGAACTGAAAATCAAGCTGTGATATTTCTTTCTCTTATTTCATTGCTCGTGATGCCAGCCATCAAAATCGAGCTGGCATTATTGCTTACAATCTGCAAGCCGAGATCCAGCTCCATCTCCCACAGCAGAAGGGCTCTGCAGTGCTATCAGCAGAGAGTTAATTGCAAATGCTGGGCCTGGGTGCCTGGAGAGAGCAGCTCCCCAGCACTGGTCGGTTGAGCCTCGGTGGGTATTTTGGTCTTATTTCATTAGCCTCGCTTTGCCTATTTTTAAACAGGGAAATAATGCCCAATTCTGTTTGGGCCTTGTACCTGCAGGCTGTATATAGCATCCACCAGACAAATTGAGAAGCTGTGAGCACAGTTAGTGGTTAGTTGTTTAATCTGCCTTCCCTTGTTTATATTAATCTTTGGTTAGAATATTCACTGTTTTCATTCTGGGACTAAAACTTCATGGAAGTTCCTGACTTGGAGCAGGGCAAATGTGTGAGGTCCTTATTGGCAGAAAATGTAGCTAGTTATTCTCAAACAAGTTTTTCTTCTCTTTCTACTTCTTTGATCTCTTTTGCATACTGTTATGGAGTAAAGGTGGAAAGTAATCAGCAATGAAGAAGATAAAAATGTGCACAGAGCAGGAATCTGCTGTGAAACATATCCAGATTGTTGATTAGAGGATATAGACATGCCCTCTGAGAATACGCACTGTTTCATAAGCTAAAAAGGAAACTTGTGTAGACTGGGTTTGGTCATGAGTTTGTTGGAGATGCTGCAGAGGGACAAGCTGAAGGAGAACAATTAATGTGTTGTCGTAGGGGATCCCCCTCACGGTGCTTCATGGAGCTACATGCTGCTGCAATGTCTGACCCCTGCCTAGAACTGCTTTGAGGTCTCTGGTCCAGCTGGTGGCTGCAAGGCTGGGTCAGCCCACAGAACGTTTCTATCCCACATGAATTCTTTTTTCAAATTATCTTACTTCATCTTCTTAGGTTTTTTGTTTTGTTTTTTTTTTAATGAAAGATTTTAGGCTTCATATGGGTGCTGTAGCACTCTGCTGCATTTCTTATCCAGTACTGGGCCAGAGAATCAATATCTCATGCTGAATTGATATTAGACTTTGTCTTGATTTTCTGCAAAAAGAACTTAAAGATGTGTTGGGAGGCTTATCCTCCATCTTGTTAGCAGGTCACATGGTCCCTTATGGACCAGCGGAGCTGAGCTCTCTCTTCTCTTATGCAGTGGGAAATGCTGATATTTTTCACTGAATACCTGTGCAGTCGCAGTTCTATTCTGGAAAATATGTTATGCATTTAACATCAGCAGTCTTTTTAATGCTCAAATTGGATGAAACTTAATTGCGCTCGACCATTTCATACCAGAAAGCGTGTTTCTGTAAAAGTCGTCAAAATCAATTGGCTTTTTTTGTTACATTGAAACCACTAGTGCCGTGTTAACGACAGCAATCGTGTTTCGTCTTTACCAGTTTTGTAATCTAGTAGAATAAATCCCCCTTTTCACACTATTTTTTTCCACAAGCTATTGTCAGACATTTTATATTTCAAATTTATTTACGTAAGTATATCATTATTCCTAAATAATCCTTTTTCCAGATGACTGCTGCACTAAAATTTCCTCTAATTATTACTTTTGACATCAATACTTCATTGAATTGGCTGTTTCCAATTTAATTATACTTGCTTCATTGTCTAGGTCACCTTTTAAACAAAATTTGTATCAGTACAAAATTGCTGGTATTACTGAATTGGGTTGTGATGTTTTTGTTCTTGTGAAGGTAATTTTTCATTTATGTTTGGGAAAGCTAAATGGGTGTTGATTTATTGAAAGAATTTAGGGATTTATTATTATTGCTAGTAAAAAAAAAAAAAAAAGATATAAGTAATATTTGCTTATTTAGTTTTCAGAAACGTATGGGATACATTATTTTAATGAAGTAATCCTTAGCGTAATTACTATTTGTTCCAGAAGGTGAAAAGATGAAGTCATATTTACTTATTTTTTCCACTTCTGAGAGATGCAATCCATTAGGACTTCTTAGGAATGAGCTAAATCCTGGGTCTTTGCTCTGAGGACTGGAAGGCAGTGGGCACTGCTCCAGCCTGTGTCTAAGCCCCCAGGCAATCCTGCTGGACTCTGATGAAAATAATTACATGCACAGTTGTTTTAGGATTAGGCTGTAAGCTCAGATTTGGCGCAACAAAAATAGCGGCCATAAATAAGCAAACTGAAATGTAGGAGGCAGGTTCGCTAATAGAACAGATATAACCGCGGTGACAAAATAAATGATAACTATAATAAGACCATGCTGGCATTTCAGACTACGCAGAAACATCTCCGTGGTCTCATTATCCTTTCCAGCTGAGATGTTTCTAATAAGATTGTTTTGAGGATAATATTAACTATATTGTATTAACAGAACCCACATTAAGCTGTTCACCTTACTACTCACAGTTCTTCTACAAAATGGTTTTTTTTTTCATAGTAGGTGCCTTACTGCTGGCAGGGCTATGGTACAAAATCTCCTCTATTGTGTGTGGTGCCCCTTAGGTGTGAGCAAGTGAATACTAATGGCATCAGAGAAACGATGACCCATTAGTGACCGTCCTCCTCGAGCACAGCTGAACTTGAGAAGCAACAGAGCCCACCCTTCAGGCTTGCTTTCACCACTTGTTGCCATTATTCACGCACCAGAAGAGTGTGTGCCTGAGCCAAACCTGTATCCATCAGGATAGTTAGAGCATTCCACAGTTTCCACACATATCCAACTTGTAGTTGCCAGTGCTATTAAAAAAGAAGTAGCCATTAGTGGTAGTGTCCACTTGATCTTCAATACTGCTGTGCGTACAGTGAGCTGGGAAAAGACATTTTTCTTCTGGAGCTGTTTTCCATGCCAGAGAGATGAATGTGAGATTATTGAGCGAGGAACTCAGCAATATTTCTCATGCTGAATTTGAAGAGTAGAGATGTTGGGAAAATCTCCATGTGTTTCACGAGAGACTTTGACATTTTATAAATGACAGCAGCCATGTCTTTGAAAAATGCTGCTTTTCTAGGTGTGGGACAATTAACAGGGAGGAGAAAATTTCTTTAGGGGGAAAGATGTGCAAATGAAAGAATAGTGTTTATTTTACATGGATACAATTCAAACATCATAGTAAACTGTGATATGTTGTTATATCCCTAATTACATCTTACAGAGCAAAGTAAACACTTTTTTATTACCTTTATTTCTTTGTTTTAATTTCTTCTGTAGGTACAGGCTATATTCAAACTGACCTTAAATATTTCCGTGTTGCCAGCAGCTGCTGAGTTCTAGGGTACATTTTGGAACTGTGTATGTCAATGTCATCCCAGTGGAAATGAATGTGTTACACATTATAAACCATCTGCTTTGTGCAACATCTAAACATATTTTACACTAAGAATTTAGGGAGAACCAAATGCGAAAATGTTCAAATCTCACGTGGACTAGAAACGGCTCCTGTCAGCCAGCCCTATTCAATATGTGTCTTCTGACTTCTGCCACAGAAGAGGCTTTGTCGCGATACAGAGTCCTCACGCATCAGCAGCAGTGGGCAGATATATGTTGGATTCCGTTAGGTTTGTTTGCAGCAGTGCTCTAATTCCCCAATGGAAATATTGAATAAAAACAGCCTTGAATGAATGCCTAATGTTTCCAGTCTCATGGAGAGGTTTAATAAATGAGGCCCTGCAACTTTTATTTAGTGTCTTCAGGTGGTAAATTAACTTCAAGAGGGCTTCCCTATTGTTCACTGAGAGCAGTGAAAGCACAGTGAGAATTAAAACCAAAACACTAATTTAAATCTGAGAGTGAGGGCCAGAGAGTTCAAACAGCCTATCCTTGGTGCACACTAATATCCATGCAGATGCAGAACTTCGCAGAAGTTAAATTTAGAGTATTCATTCTAATTTATGAGCTCATTTATACTGCGTAGGTAAGTGCAGTGCATTCTAAATGGTAGAAATTAATCTAGCGATTTTCTAATATGAGCTCTGTCATACAGTTGCAAACAACGTACTTACGTTGCTTCACTTTTAAAGCATTCTTTGCAACAGAAGCTAAGAGTAAAGTTTGGGCTATGGTAGATAGTCTCCCTTGTCAGCAAGAGGAGCTTAGTTGCTGCGATCAGTGCTGGCTGGCAATTCAAAGCAAGAGAAGAATAATTTTATGTTTTATTTATATAAATGTGTATGATACGTGCTGACCAGGTGCAAAAACAAAGAAGTCCCCTTTGCGTTTCTTCTGCTTGTATTCTCACCTTCCTTTTGTTCTTGGCAGGTATGCAAAGGCAGGCTTGGAGAAGAGGATCGGCAGCTGCACGCTGATCAGAGGAGATCTAGCGTGGCCGGGTGGGGGATGGACAAACATGTAAGCATTGCCCAAAATGTACAACGGGGAAAATATACAGAGCTGTGTTAAACGATTTGCGAACCTCATTTAAGACTATCTCAGAAACAACAAAGGTCTGCTTCCCTGCTGTTTGTAGCTGGCTCCTTGCCACTTGCACATGCACTCCTTTGGGTGCCTGTGGGTGGACTCACAGAAGAGCTCCCCGCTGTAGGAATAATGGGACATATCTGTTCCCCTCAGAAATTCTGTGAAATTGAAAAGAATCCACTGATACTTAGGAATCTCCCTCCATCAGAAACAGCCATATTGTCCACTGCATTCAGGTTATCGCAAGAACCATGGTAACACAAACATGTCTTCCAGGGAAACCAAATTAAAAAAATAACTTGACAGACAAATAAGCAGAGGAAGTTGCAGATGGAATCAAAAAGGACAGGCAAGGATGGACAAAAAAAATCCCCAGTTATCGAAAGAGAAATTATGCCAAAGCCTGGGACAGCCCATTTGCTCCTCTTGCAGCATCTCAACATGATTACATCTCCTCTGTTTGTCAGCACAAGGGCATGAACTATGTGGGGTTTAACATGAAGGCACTGGTGTTTGCTGTGTGAAACGGCTGATGAAATACCCGGCATTAGGAAAAGCTTGTTTTATTCACTATGGTTTGCAGAGAATCCCTCTTGAGCAGTGCTGGCTGTGGCAGGTATTTGCTCCATGCAGTTTTTGCACGGTAGCAACAACTGTTTCCAACAGCTATTTTACCAGGGCTGTATGTGGCTGAAAACCATTATTCGCTCGACAAAAGCAATGCCAGCTATGGTTTCCAAAATCTCAAGTTTAGCTAGAGCTAAGTTTCATTACCATAAATGATACAGCTGAGTATTTTTTCCAACCTGTGTGATTCAGATAGGCTGAAGGTTGCTACCATGGACCTGGTTAGTTTGGAAAGTTCACACTAGAATACAGAGCTTTTCAATCCTGGGTTGCCACTCTTGTTCCATAATGACAGAAAGAATTAGCTTTGGATGGCCAGTGTGCTAACAGTGCAGGCTGAGGCATTGCAGTAGATGCTACAGGAAGATTAATGAGCCAGTGTTCATGCCACATAAACTTTCTTTAGTTTCCACTAGTCACCAGTGGGCACCTTCAGTAGCAACCTGCAATGCTCTTGCCTTCTTTGGAGCTTTTGGGCATGGAGAGAAACCATATGTCGTGGACCCGAAACTGATTGAGAAGCATTTTATAGACCCCTAATGATCTCTGTGTCTTGGAAATGGAGTTTCAGTGTTTGCAGCATAAGGAACGTTTTACATGAAAATAAATTTCAGGAGAAAGAACCATGGTGAGATTTTAGTATACTGTGAGCCTCTGATTGTTGATGTAGAGTGGAGAGCAGGCAAGTTTCCTGTTTAGTTAAATATGAAGCCTGTGTGAAGATTATACCATCTCTGTGAGAGGCTCTGCATTTTTAGAATTTGGCATGCAGCATTGGAGATAGGAGAACTGTTAAATGGCAGCCACAGTAACATGTTCTGTTCATAGCAGTCAGGCATCCACAAACTGAATTGATTTCTATTAGGCAGCTGTAAAAGAGCATTGGATTCAATTGAATGAAGTAAATGTGCTGTAACCTCTCTGAAGTTACCTGCATTTTCCTGCAGAAGTACCTGAGGGAAGTGAAAATGTACATAGGTCGCTCTGAAAGTAATGCCTCCTATTTATTTCTACAGTAACTGTAATGGCTATAAAAAGTGCAGTAGCACTATATGGTAGAGCAAATTCTCAGCTAAAAAATGCTGTTTTTCTACATAATCACCAACTTTAGTCATGTATTTTTGTCAGTGTTGAACAGGAGCCTACATACCATGCTCGGAAAAACCTGCACGAGCAGAGCTGACGCACTGTTGTCCCCGCTGAAACGCTCCACCCACCATCTTGCTGTGCTTACATCTGTTTGGTCTCCTTAAATGTTCAGCAAGCATCAATGAATGTCAATGGGTGCCATTTTTTCTGTGTGGAGAAATTCAGTGACACACCTTGTGTTCATATGCACTTCCGTGTCAGACACCTTTCTGTTGGACTGTCTCTCCACTGCCATCTGTTACGTGGCAACAAAACGTAACAGGATATTGGTGGGGAGGTTTAATCTCTGCTGCCATACCATCAACATCTGTCCCTGATGTTGTGGACCAGCATAACAAAATTGAATGTGTGACTTTCATAGGAGCCACCAAATGTGTACATTAGCTATTAGGGCACTAGCAGAGTATAGACATTCAGATGAAGGTCTAGGAATCTGTCTGAATACTAGGAATCTACTTCTAAGCTATTACTGAACAAAGAAACAGCAGTGGTTCGCAATAGAAGCTGATTGTGCTGTTTGCTTTCTGCCCCATCTGCAAGTTGGCAGAGCTTAGGAGCTGGGCTGAATGCCTCTGGTGCTCCGTTTCACCTACTGGCCACAGCCTGTGCTCATGTTGGGCTGGTTTTCACTTTATTTTTTATTTAAAAAAAAAAAAAGCTAAGTGTTGTTCTCCTTTTCAGGTCTGGGTCTTGCTGTGTGAACAAGCAGGTTCTTTTTATTGGTGTATTTTTTCAATTCTTATTCAGCAATTGAGACCTGTGATGGTTTTATTGCCACTTTCCATTGCTGAATGCTATCAGGGTGGATGGATGGTAAAGTAGACTCATTTGATTTTGCTTCTCTCATTCATTTTGGACATTTGAATATGCTGCCACTAGAAGGCCAAATTACCAGTGTTCGTCATACTGTGTTTGTTTGTTTCCTGAAGAGAAGGAAAAGATATTGGAGGTTGTTACTGTATACTGTAATTCTTATTATGCCTTTATATAGGTGTAACACACTTGACTGCAGTTGAGATGCTTCTGATTTATACTGTGGAAAAAGGAGAGTCAGAATAACTGATCGTGATGTTTTAAAGATGATATCTATAGCAGATGATAGTGGTCTGTGTAGCAAACTGGATAGATGCAAGATATTTAATCAGAGGAACCAATATCTCAGTTTTATTTCTTTTGAAGTTTCGAGCTTGCTTTTGTCACAGTTATGAGGGAGAAATACTGTATGCTCGCAGGAATGGAGGTAGGGAACTGAATGGTTTGTATATCACGAACACAAGTGTGCTTTGAGACTTTTCCCAAAATGATAGCAGGGGACATTATAGATGCATCTGTAAAAGCTCAGAAGTGCAGTTATATGCATCCTAAATAACAGAAAATTATGGAGGTAGTAGTGCCATGATTTGATGGCCTTTTCCTGAATCAGCTCCAAACTGAAAGTACAGATGCCAGAAGAGACTGATTAGTATGAATATCAGCAATGTAACTGAGGTACCCAAAAAGTACTGAGAAATTGTCAAATAAAATCTGAATGAAATATGGCAGGATTAAAATAGTCATTAATACTGAGAAGCTAATGCAGGAGGCATTACAGTAGGCATTACAGTGCACCTAATCATGCAGCCTGCTGCAGTTGGTAATTAGGAAGCCATGAGTAGTCTGTGTGCTGAACAGCATTATCCCATCTCCCACGTTGTGTCAAGGAGAACGCTGTTGATGTTTGATGCGTTATGAGGTAAATCAGAGAAAAACAGAGAAACTTATGTTTTCATGGAATTTCAAGGGCTGGGGAGGTTTTTACTCCTGGAACTTAAGGGGAACGTGGTTTTCTTGCCTGGCTTCCCATGCAGGGTGTTTGGGGCTGAAACTTTGGAGACGAGAGGTGCAGTTCTTGGTCCTGCCACAAGCCTACTTAGCATCAGGCGTGTTTTCTTCCAGTAATCTCTAAGATTGTGTTTGTAGAAAATACTTCAAAAAAAATGGGATTACAATATTTGTTAAGTAATTGGAGTATTGGAGGTTAGAAGTGTCATGCTGTTAGTGTGTGTGTGTGTGTGTGCTGTGTATGCGTGCGTATTAGCAAAGTGATTCAGCTTCACGCTTTGGCGATGTACCCATCTGTTTCCCACTTCCTTCGTCAGGATACCCTTCATTTATTAGGATGAGAGGAAATGGAAGTATTTGCAGTGCTAATATTAGTTTTAAAAGTTAAATTGCTTTTAAGTGTTTCACAGAACAGATATCAAGGGAGTCTAAAGCATATATAAACCTGCTGGATATCCAGTGTGATTAGTTATCACAGAAGAGTTAGAACAAACATTAACAGGAATTAAACACGGATCTAAAGATTTCTAAGTCCCAAAGGTCTGATCAATAATAAATTAATAGAATAGTTCCAAAGCGTGCACATGAATAGTTCTCAAAATTGGCTAATACACCGAAATGATC
Organism: Lagopus muta; assembly: GCF_023343835.1. NCBI lineage: Eukaryota > Metazoa > Chordata > Aves > Galliformes > Phasianidae > Lagopus > Lagopus muta. The sequence goes on along the minus strand of NC_064440.1, from coordinate 31,219,822 downwards.
TTAAAGGGCAAACCAAGTGTTTCAGATAGAAAGCAAGAGGAAAAAAAGACTCAGATGTGTTGTCAATTCTGTAATGTTCTGCATGTACTTTAATATTAAAAAAAAAGAAAAAGAAACCGTTGTTCAATAAGCTGTAACAAAATGGATGAAATGGTATACATTTCACATACCTAAAAGAATTTGAAAATGCATCAGTTTTTCTCAAGCTTTTCTGGTGCCTTTGCATGGGAAAGGATGACATTTCAGTAGTCTTGAGCTTGTGAGATTTATTTCTCCATTTAACTTATCTGTTAATTAGTCGATTTTACTAACTAGCCATTATGTGACAGATGATTCCTTAAGTAAATGCAACAACAGTCATGCAAGATTGGAAATGCTTTTTAAGAAGACTTGCCAATACTGCATTTAGGGGCTTCAGAGGTTAGTGATTAGCTGATTAATATGTACATTTACGTTCAAAATGATAACAGCCAGGGATATTGAGGTGTCTGGAGTTGACTCTGTTAACAATAGGTCTTTCAAGCTAGAGAATTGCCTAAAAGGTACCTGGCTTAGCACATTGTCAATAAATGGCTGTGAGGCTTTATATATTACTTGAAACAATACATATATCACACTTCAGTCAATAGTTAAGGGAAGTGAAAGAAACCGTATAATTGTTTCTAAGAAAATATTTATAACTGCCCAGCGTAGCTGCAAAGGGAAAACCAAATATATGAAGTTACTGTTGCTTTTCTGGTAGCTAAAAGTAATGTTTCAAACACCCTGTGGCTTCACAGAATGAAAACTTGGATGTGTTCAAATCATTGGGAATACTGTCATTACTTTTAGTACGACCAGCATTGCACCAAGGGTTCAAGCAATAGGAGCTTAACATGCAGCACGGAATGAAAGCATTTTACTCTTGATCTGTGAAACACATCTTGCTGGGGCAGTTTATTGCATTGTTGTAGGTTTACATTAATAAAAACAGGGTCAGATCTCTCTGCTGCTAATATTCTGATTACTGCCATTTGATCCAAAAAATATCTCTATCCATTATTGGCAGCATGGGATTTATGGCATGGCTCCCAGCAGTCATTACGATTCCACATGAAGCCCATTGATACGAGGACAGATATCACTGCTATCACTGCAGCACTAATGGGGTTTGTTTCTAATCCCTGATACTTGAAAGCCGGGAGAGCGTCTTCAGGAACTAAGATCTCATCCTTTTTTTTCCTTCTTTCTGCTTTCCCTAAGCATCCATTGCCCGCTGACAGAGGCCCAGAAGGTCCGAGCAAACACTTTTGGCCATCATATTGCAGTTCTTATCATCATAAACTTTCGGGAGCTATATCATCCCTTCTTTCTCTTCCGGTTAGAAGCATGGTGAAAAGGAATAACCTTTGTCGCACAAACAGTTTTGTTCTTCCTGAGCATGGGGAATAGTCTCGTCCTCATGTGCATGATATAGGGAAGCTGTACAATTTTAATTGATGTCAAAGTAGCGATGTGGCTAAAATACTCCAAATATGAACAAGACAAGCTGAAAAAAGTAATAGTGGTTGATCATTTATTTTTAATTGGTTTTCTTGGAGGACATCCCTAAAGCACAGACCTGTGTCAGCCAAGCAAAGGTCAGTGCTCTTCCTGTACTTGCCTCTGTATATGAACATGAAACATAATGCATTCTGAGGCACGGCCTTTATCTGCAATCCCTAGGATCTATTTGATTTAAATTGTTAACCCAAGGCAGGGTCCCTGATTTTCTGCCCCACTGCTTGAAAACCTGCGTTTACTCTCTAATCTGGCAGCAAGAGCAGCTGGCATGCCCCGTGCCCAAGGCTGCTGTGCTTTTGTAGCTGTTCTGTATCAGCACAGGCTGCATCCCAGGTGTCTTTCAATGTCAGCTGTTACCTAACTTCAGAAGCACTTACCTGCTGCTAAGAGGTTTGAACGTTAAGGAACCATTGAAACATGCATTTCTGTTGAGTATTATGCTGGGTGTTAGGTGGCAGCAGAAAGAAAATGCCTGCTGTGACTGTCTAAAATAGAATGAAAGAAATGCATCTACTGCTCAACACAGCCATAGTTGGTAAGCTTACGGACACGGGTTACATTGCAGTGGTATATTAACAGGGTTTATAAAACGCTTTTTACCCTAGGAAACATATCACATTTCCCCTCTGGTTAAATTCAGAAAAAAATTACAGCATAAAATGAAAAACTTTTGAAGAACTCACAGATAGTAAGGCTGATATATGGAAATATTCCCACAAAGGTAATGGCTGTTTATGTCTGACATAAAACATTGCTGGAGCTTCGGTTGGAAGTGCCAGATGATTTTGGCCCAGGCAAACGTTTAGCATAACAAAAATAACTGTAATTGACATCTTTAACATCTCTGAAATGCTAGCTGTCCTACGATGGGTTTTCTTCATGATATATGCAGAAATTATAATTGGATTGGAAGACAGTTACTGTAGTAAATTCTGCCTGAGTAAAGAGATCCTGAAAAAATTAAATAATGATTTTTAAACTTTTTTTTTCTTTTCTGGAGCAAAATTGAAATGATAAAAATGCACAGTATACAGATATTTGGACTACATTTCTGATTAGATTCACAACAATAAATGACAAAATCCTCATTGAAAAGGAAACCCCTGAAATGCTAAAGGAATTTCTGTACGTTAGTAGTGGATTATTTGTATGTTGGTTATGTTGCTCAGTTCTACACGTGAAGGATTTTTCTTTCAACAAATGTCAATAACTCCTATAGCCAAAAGTAACGTCTAGGAGAAGAGCCTTGTGCTGATTTGTCACAGAGTTAGAACATAGTATAGGAAATAAAGAAGATACGGTGGTAAAATTTTAAAGCTGATATTGCCTCAAGGGATCTTTGCATGGCCTTTGCCTAGAACTGTTTGTTCTGGGTCGTTTCATCATTTTATAAAGTCTTACCATTTAAACCTCAATACTGCTTGTAACTCCTTGGAGGAGATTCTTCCTCTTGAACTTTGCAGAACATTTCATCCTGCGTGTCAATCATGGATTGCAGTGTACATCATAGAGGTTTTCTGAGGAATGCAGAGTGCTTGTAGAAAAGCACGATGTTCACAATGCGTGTGAGATAACGCTCTGCAAGCACATGGGGTCCTTTGGTCTCCAGTTATTAATATTGGTGATTCTTTGGTTTTGTTATCATCATCACATACGCACCCTTTTCCTCTTCACTCTCTTTCTGTTGAGCTGTGTTCTTAATGCTGACATGCCTGTTATTCAGGAGTTAAATAAGAAAGAGGTCACTGTGGGATCTTTATCTACATGTGAGCCCAGAAGCTGTTCAGCTTTTTGGTAACCTCACAGGTGTGCCCATCTCACTGTGATAATTGCAGAAACACCGTGTGGCCTTTTTTGGGCATGGCTCCTGAGTTCTGTTTTCTTGTATTGCATTAAGAAAGGTGCACTGTCAAAGGGCTTGACAGCAACTGCCCCAAAAATCAAAGTTTTTTGTCCTTGGTGACCTCCTCGTGCAATGCTTAAAGGAAAGTTACTATAAATTCCAGTTTTCTTTTGACTCCTATATAAAATGTGGGAAAAAAGCACATGATTTTAAAAACAAACCCATAAATGGTTTGATCATACAAACATAATTACAACTAATAAGAGCAGATATTTAACGGCGCATGTGTGAAGAGTTTTAATATAAAAGAAGTGTTAGCACAGGCTAAAAAAAAAATAAAAAATTCCTCCATTTCTTCCTCCGAGTTTCCAAAATAGAACTCTGACACATTAGAGATTTTGCAGTCACCTGTGGCAGGGTAAAGTGACCTGGCATTATATGCACCAAAACCATCACATAAAAAATCAGAACAAGATTTCTCTTCGACAGTTCAAGTCCCCAAAGAGGTTTTGCGTCCAAGAGAGAGGTTGTTCGTTGAAGTTATTCCTTTTTTAAGGTCAAGTTTACCATTTAATTTCAGCAGATTAATTTTATAATCAATAGATTATGGCTAATATGGTAAAAATAAACTCCACTGAAAGATTTTCTGCTGAGCTTGTGTTACACGAATGTGGGCAGAACAAAGCATTCTGTGTGTGCAATCCCAAGTTTGTACTGGTTCTATGTTCTCTAGGATCTCTTTCACTTTCAGACAGCATCAGAATGCCAAACATGTTTGTGTACAATCTCTCCTCACTAGGAAAGAGGAAAAGGGAAAATTTAAGCTTAGTTTTTCTAGATAGATCATATCCATAAAATGCTGGTCTGAAAATTCAAGACATTTCCAAAAGTGCTCTAAAGTGTACAGCATTAAAAACAAAGTCTTTTTGCTTTCTCTTGGGGAGAGCAATGTAGAATTTAAGATAAGATAAACAGTAACTGCTCTGTTTGCATTTTCCCCTTGTTTTAGTAAAGGTAATAAAATCATAAAAGCATAAAAATGAAGGGAGACTCTTTAAATTTATTTCACTCTAGAGTCTCCTTACTTCTAATTTCCATGTTCTGATCTTGCTTAATTAAATTCTGGGAAGGTTATATTATTAAACGTGGCCACCCATGATTGTTAGCCAAATGATACTGTAATTTATATATCCTAGACTCTTTAGGGATATGTATGGGAAATTAGGACACAATGTGACTACACAGGTTTTAATTATATGCAGATTTCTGCTATTCTCCATATATAAACTAGAATCTCTAGCTAGGGCAATAATAAAAAATTAAAGCTAGTTAAGGTCAAAAACTTATTTAGAGGAGCATGGACTGATCTCTCCTTGCATGGTGTTTTATGTAGATATTGATAGACTGCGGGTCTTGATAAATTATTGCTGTTTCAGGTAAGAAAATATTTTACCATTTCTGTACGTACATATAGATAAATTTCTATGTAAGTATTTAGCAGCATGGATGTCGTAATTTCTGCAGTTCCTAGTGTGCACAAAAATTCATGGCATTTTTTCCTCTTCTTTCCACATCATCTTTGACGTGCAATTGAACCAGGGTAAAAATGCACAGTAAATTAGGAAGTTATTATAAACTTTGCCCTGAATGCTTGGGGGAAATAACATAGCCAAATAAAAGGGGAGTTTATTTTAGCTAAGTTGTGTTTACAGATGACAGTGTCCTAATCCTTTTCAAGTTAGCTAGTTTTGTCAGCTGAAGTCATGGCAGCTGGTAGTAGCAGATGAACACAGAGAATTTTCTGTAGAAGAACCAGGTACGGCCAGTGATCACAAATAAATAACATCAAGGTGGGCACTTCAGTGATATGAGAAGCTACTGTAGGACTTAAAAATCAAGCAAGGAGGATGAAACCGGTGACACGGGATGTCTCCAACCTGGCTTAAGAATGAGAGCACATAAATTTGAATTGAAGAGCTGAGGGAAACTGTCTTAAATTGTTATCTGTCCTTCAGGCTGAGTGGAACATCAGCATGGCAGTGGCTCGTGGTGCTGCTTAGGCTCCTGGAAGGAGCTGCAGAGCCTAGATTGGGATGGGCAGGAAGATGCAGAGTTGGCTGTGATGGTGAGCAGTCCGCAGGGAGTGGGCAGTGAAGAGAGAACTGGTGCAGGAATGCTTCATAACAGCCATGGTTGTGGAAATCCGGTTGTCAGGTCAGCTGGAGGGGGAATGTAAAAAATGTGGATATGAACAGTGTAATAGCTGATCTGTGAAGGCAGAAGAAAAGAAGTTAGAGGGGACTGGGAATAACAGAGAGAGAAGAGAAACCCACCGCATATAAGCTGGCTGTCCCCAGCTTGTCATTCCTAACCATACATCATGATCAGTTACTTGACCTTCAAGATACTGGCTAAGGCTATCGTCTTCATTTGATCTTTCCTTGGTTGTAAATTGAGTGTAAAAGGCAATTAAAGGATAATTTTGTGGCAGTTGGCAACCGTGTGTAGTTTTTATGATACTATTATGGCAGCTGAGAAATGGATCTTAAGGTATTCATTTGTTGACAACGCTGAATGTTGGCAGGCTGTTATTTTTACTGTAAATTATGGCTCTCTGTTAATGTGAATGTACCCAAAGGCCTTAGTGATGGGTGCCTGTTTGCATAAATACAGATATAGTAGTCACAAAGCACTTCATGTGCTCAGCAGTGTGCGCTGAGGGTGTTGTACTGTTGGCATTGCCTTCTCATTCATTAGAACAGAATTTTCTTAAAGGTGTGTTCAAATACAGACATGTTCAGATTTACAAAGCTGTTTTTTAGAAGCAGTCATACTCGCTAATTGTTTGGTTATTCTTTCTCATTTATATTTCAGTTTTCATATTGTTTACTATAATTAGTTAAACTCCACTGCAACCCTCTTCCCAAAACACATATTTTTTCTATTCTTGTGCCACTGCAGATAATAAAAACATAATTTGTATTTGTTAGAAAAAAATCTATAACTGGAGACTTAAATAGCTTCCCAAGACTGTACTTCATCCTTTCAGAAGTCCAAAGAAATGCAAAGATTTTCTTTAGAATTCCATGTTAAAACTTGGATTTCTGTGCACTACTCTTTGAACTCTTCCTTGCAGCTCTGAAGACAAATATTTAGCACAGTTACAGAAATACTAAAAAAAAAATAATATATTAATGCATATTAAAGTTTGTAACAATTCCAAAAAAAGCTATTGCAGCCAAGCTTAAGCAAAGTTTGTTAGGTTGATATGGTTTGGGATACTAAACAGAGCAATTAACAGACGTTTCTGAGTATGAAGAACTTGGCTAGCTGAGTATAAAAAAAGATGCATTAGAGAACTTTGGAAAATTTCTTAAAATAATTCTGTTTTAACATAGGAGTTTAAATGAATCTAAAGGCATTTAAAGGAAATGCCTTTCTGTTTGTCGATGTGGTTTAAAATAGCAGCAGAGCAGTTTGGTGTCCAATGCCCAAAGTCAGTCGGTTTAAAATATGCTGCTTCTTGGCAAAGTTGTTGTTTCACAAATACTGGCAACAGTTTTTAGGAGGTAATAACTTCTAAAGCAGGTTCTAAATGGGTTGTTGTCTTTAGTCAACCTGTAGTGTTGTGACAAGATTCCTGTAAAATAATTTGTGATCCTATTGGAAACAGGGTTCCAGGGACAAACAATGGGCAGCTCATTAGGGTTTGATTTTCTCTGATGAAAAGCCTCAAAGTGCAGGAAAGCTTGGTGCTTGGCTGACACAGGTCTATGCTTTAGGGACGTCTTCCTAGAAAACCAATTAAAAATAAATGATCAATCCCAGAAGTGCAGGAAGGCTTGGTGCCCCATGCACTTGGAGCGGGTAAACCACTGACGTTAGCAGAGGAATGTGTTCCAGATAGAAGTAGGTGTCCTGGGAACACTGGGAAGTTGGCACCAACTAGATATTACTACTCTAAATAAATAATTAAGTTTAAGAATTAAATGTTTTGCTTGGATTTGATTTTTCTGGATAGTGAGTATTTGAAATAGCACGCACGGTGTTTACAGAATGGCCTGATTAAAATATTTAAATTTTCTAAATACAGAGCATAAATTTGACAAAATTGTTTCTTGATCTTGCACATAATTCAGAATGGATTACAGAATCATGGGTTTGTGAGGTACATCACTGGAAGTATTTTTGCTTTTGGTTTTGGAGAGATTTGTTGCTAGTCATGGAAAATGTCCGCTTTCTTCTTTCCCTCCCTGATCCCAGGAAGATTTTAAATTGGTTATTTATTTCCAGTTCTCTGAATCACTGAAATCCAGGGCAAAAAATGGTCTTTTTTTATGCCACCAAGTTAGCTGCCTACTGATTAAGCTGCTGTGTAAGTAGAATCAGGATATTGGAGTGGGATCTGTAGTTGAATGCCTTGGAAATTCTACATGACACACAAGCTATGGGAAGATCAGTAAAGTTAGGATAACAAAATATATTAAGTAGTGCATCCGCTACATGAAAAAGAAAACCAGGTTCATAATATATGTGGAAACTTAATTTGTCTATGAATGTCTACAGATCTTACTTTGAGACTTCATCTTATTTAAAATCAAAATGAAGTGTACTTCTGAAGTGTACTATAGTATACTGTTATAACGTACAGTAATATCATACCTTATGGTATACTTGTGAAGTGTGCTAAAAACAAGCAGTACATGATTTAATGCAACCTTGCCCATAAGCATTTCATTCAGAATTAATCTTCAAATCTGATATTTATTATTCCCTCTATTGCTAAAGAAAGTAATAAAAAAAAAAAAAAAGCAAAAAAACAGGTACTAGCCTATTTTATTTAACTTTTTTTTTTTTTTTTTTTAATCCCATTAGCTTTCAAGCTCCCTGAAGCATTAATAAAAGTCGAGGGGTTTTACAGAACCATGGCATCCCTTCACCTGGAATACAATACCTGCTGGTACAGTAATAACAGAAAATAGCAGTTTCTCTTGTATGAGTAGAAGATTGCCTGGTAACTGAAGATCAGAGGCAGGATGTTGAGTGAAAAAGAAAATGCCTGTTTGAGCAGATGCTGATACTTGAATCTGCTCTAGCCGGTATCTGATAGCCAGCTTGGTTGTCAGCTCACTGATTAGAAACAGTGGTCGTTGCTGAATGGCATTTAGTGAGATTACATTACATCTAAAGATCTGCTCTGAGGACTTGCTGCATCAAAGTAACATGGCCGTCTGTTTTCACGGGTTTCATGCTTACTGTTCTTCCCAGTAAGTCAGTGGTTGCAGCAGTTTGTTGTGGGATGCCTGTTAGTTCTCCTGTTTGTATTTAAGAAAATACATTTCTTTTGAATACGTCTTGTTAGCTGTCTCTTAGATTTATAGTAATAAGAATCCTTTCAGTTTTTGACTTGCAGTAACAGACCTTTAAAGCGTATGTTTTTTATTTTCCTGGTTTTCATTTGCCTTGGATTGTCTTGGCTGTGAAGACTCTCTAACCCCTCGAACTTGACTATGTTAGGGTTATTGTTTGTCCTGTTCCCACTGGCTGCAGCTGGTTCACAGCTCAATAATGCTTTCTTCAGAGGGAGTATACATGTATTGGCAAAGAGGATAAAAGGAAATTACATCTTTAAAAAGAAAAAAGTTACGTAGGAAAAAAGGATGAATTACAAGAAGTCTCAGAGGCTTAACTCATGTTTAAAGTCTATCATGGCTGGAGATTGGAAGTATCTTTATTCTGATGTTTATCTTTACTGCTTTCTTCTCTGCTGAGCAGTGCTCATCACCATTGGCCTTATCTGCATTTTACAGTTTTGATGTTCCTTTCAGGTATGAAATGATATTTTCATCAGAGAGATGGATAGCTTGCCCAGATGTTGAGCTGTGCATTTCTATCAGGAAAGAACCAATGGTGAAATATGTGTTGAGAGCTTCGTTGCTCCAGATGCTGTACAGAAAGGTAAGCAAAATTTACTTGCTGTCCACAAGCTCCTATCTCCATCCTTAACCAGATCTCTTCTAAATCTTCAGACTGCTGCTGTTGTTGGCAGATACGTGCTGTTATGTTACTTAAGGAGGAAATGTTCAGCCTTCATACGGAAGGCTGATTCATTAGCTTCCCTAAATTACACAGAAGTACATAGCAATTACCAGAAATGTGTTTTTATTACAATATTCCATCACGTTCACTTTTACAACAAAAGTTTCTTAAAAAAATGGGAGAGAGTGGGCTTCGTTTTTAAAAACACGATTTGATTGTATGAAATGTTACTTTGCTTTTCTGACTTTGTGTGCTGTTTCTCATAGTAGTATTTATTATAGACATACTAGGAGCATGAGAAAAAAATGTATCAAAGAACTGTTTTACTCAGCATCCTGTTTCTGCTGCCAGAGATGGATGCCAAGGGAAGAAACATGGGACAAACGGTGCTAAATGATCAGGTGATCTCAATACCCTGGCCTACAGCAAGTTGTGGCTCAAAGATTTACTGTGCTAACAGCAGTCTTTTCAAAATGTAATGGTATTTAATAGGAAGTACATGTGTAAAATAGCCTCTCAATAGCATAAGCTGTTGTATTTGTATTCAGTAGAAATTCAGGCCTGAATTTACCTCATTTCACTGTGGCTTAGCTGAAGTCTTTCAGAGGATAAAGGGTAAACTGCACCACACTACTAAAACACAGCAAATGGAATTTAGATCACATGACTTCTGTTGTTTTCCAGCATCTTGCTGTGTTCTGTTCTCTCTTTCCACACCTCACTTATTTTCTTTCCTCTCTGCTTCTTGAATCTCTTCTGTTTCTTGAAATCAGTACAGTGTTTGAGGAATTTTGCATACATCTTTGGATGTTAATCTTAAGTTATGAAATGATTCCCTGGCATCCCTTCCCCTTGTCCCAGGGAAGAGGGACAGGGGTAGGCTCTGAAAATGAAGCCCTTAAATCAATACTGCATTCTTATGAAACTAGAGGGTAGGATCTTAATAACCTTCAAAATCTAGAGAATTGCTGGCAAGAAGTATGTTTCTGATTTACTGTATCTAGTAGAGAAAATCTTATAAACAAGTTTTCAGAGGTAAAGTAGTCCAAAAGAAGTCAGTGTTTCAGAAGGGTGGATCCTTATCCACAATAGAGGTGTAAATCTGAAAGGATCAGGACATGTCAGGATTTGTTCCAGTATGGTGTTGCTCATCTCCATCCAACCCAGACATTCCACTTACATATCTTCCTAAGACAGATTTACTATCCTAAGTGCTTTTTGTATAATATAGTAAACTGTACTCTAAATAAACCTCTGTGAGCATTCTGGTGCAATTTTAATTCTTCAGTAAAATTCAGTGCTGCCTTTGTTTTGTAAGTGACCACATCCATACTTCTGTGCCTCTATCTTCAAAACCAAAAACACAGACAGAAACACTTTTAAAAAGATCTGTTTAATACATATGATAGTAAAACCCAAACTAATAAATTGCCATCAACCTAATGGTTGAATACAAACTTTGAGCTTTTAGTATTATCACTATGTATTTTAACTCTTGAAGAAGCTTACATTTGGTTCAATCTGTAATCACTCTTACAGAAATACAGTGCTGAGTATTCGTTACTTTATTAGCTCTGTTTTACAAATGCTCCCATTCTTAACATTTTCAAGGAACTGCATTAAATGTGCAAAGCTTCTGTATAACATAGGAAAAGACAATGCAAGATTCGTCCCTGAGTTCAGTGGAAGAAAATTTTCTTTGCACGTATACTTTTGTCCACATCTTGACTATCTCTGGAACGATGCAGTTTAATTCTATACTTTCCTTGATGACATTTTAGTAGTTCTGGTCTTGTTTCAGTGTTCTGAAATTTTAGGTTTTCTTTTTTTTAAGAAAGCTACAGGTAGACACCTCAGCAGTGTTTCTGCTCTGAAATACCTGAGTTTGGGGCCAACAGGGAGAAAGTATACCAGAATTTTCTGCAGGGAGAAGAGCTTTTCAGAATAGTCAGGCAAGAAATCCGAGTAACTGGTTAGATATATTTGTGTTTTTAGACTTAGGAAATAAATAATGTGTGCAAGTTATTCTGTGGTGAATGACAACATTAATATCCTGCTGTCCTTGCTCAGCACACCCTGTTTGTTGACTGCCTGCTGACCTGGCTTAAGGCAGCTGAGCCTGCCTACTGCAGGAAGTGGTGTTCTGTACCCTGAGGCTTCGGAAATAGCAATACAAACCTAAGTTTCAACACAGCTAAATTTTTAATTTTGTCTCAGGAATCAAATTATCTCATTTCTTTTGGTTTTCTTTCGCATTTGTTTTTTAAGCTGGAAATTCATTTTTTTAAGGAGATCATAGAATCAATTTTGTCACTTGTTATTTTTTTTTTTAATCGTTATGTTCCCAGGGCAAGGATTAAATGCGAAGCGTCAGGTGCTTCTTACAGATATCTGTCAGGGTGGAACTTGCATGCTGTGAAGGCATTCTAGCTTTTCAGAAGCTGAGAATGGACTCTGTAGTTGCCCCTTGCTATCATAGAGTCATAGAATATGCTGAGGTTGAAGAGATCAATGAGTTCCAGCTCCTGGCTCCATATAAGACCACCAAACCTGAGAGTATTGTCCAAACGCTCCCTGGGCTCCCGCAGCTCCGGGCCGTGTGCACATCCATCAGGAACCTGGTCCATGCCCACTCCCTCTGATACAGAATCATTTCCTCCTCAGTTGTGGACCACCCCGAGAAAGCTGCAGGCAGTCTGAGAGAAATTCCGGCCGCCATGTTGGAGCTGCAGGCAGTCTGAGGGAATTTCCGGCCGCCATGTTGGAGCTGCAGGCAGTCTGAGGGAATTTCCGGCCGCCATGTTGGAGCTGCAGGCAGTCTGAGGGAATTTCCGGCCGCCATGTTGGAGCTGCAGGCAGTCTGACGGAATTTCCGGCCGCCATGTTGGAGCTGTTGGCTGCTCTGAGGGAGCTGCAGTCGACCATAATGAAACTGCAAGCTGCCACAGTGGAGCTGCGAGCTGTCCTGAGGGAGCTGCAGGATGCCATCAGGGAGCTGTAGACCAGCATAAAGGAGCTTCAGACCACCGTAATGGAACTGCAAGCTGCCACAATGGAGCTGCGAGCCACCATGATGGAGCTGCAGGCCATCATGAGGGAGGTGTAGATACCCTGAGGGAGCTGCAGGTTGCGGGCTGCCATGGTGGAGCTGCGGGATGCCCTGAGGGAGTTGCAGACCATCCTGGGGGAGCTGCAGGCCATCATGAGGAGTTTTGTTACGTGTATACATTAATTATATATATATTTGAAGACTACTCCAAAAGTACTGCCTCCTGTTTTATTCTGCTGGCCCCTGATGTCAGAGGTGGATGTTGGTTCTATGACAGTACAGGTTGAACCTTCCCACCAACAGTCCATTCCAGTTTATTGCTGTGTGACAGATGGCAGCAGAGGGGCAGGCTGACAAAAATGGCGGCTGACGTGGAAGTGCAGATGAAGCAAAGTGCATCACTGAATTCCTCCACATGGAAAAAATGGCACCCATCAACATTCATTGATGCTTGCTGAACATTTATGGAGACCAAACAGAGGATGCAAGCACAGTGAGGCGGTGGGTAGTGTATTTTGCAGAGGTGACAATGAGTCACTTTCACTGGTGCAGATCTTTATGAGAGATCTTTATGAGCTGAGCATTTGCTCTATCAAATACCTTTTTGTATCAGTTGTAGTTTTCATGGAAATAAATCATAGGCAACCCAAGGCAATTCCTCTTCATCCCCAGAGATGTAAGGAAGCTAAAATTTTGGAGACCCATGCATTAGGGGTAACCAGCCTATCTGGTTCTTCATCCACCTTCCTTCACTCCAGAGGAAAAGAATTGTTTTTAAGGGTTTGCATTGTCAGATAACAATGTAGAAAATTTGTATATATCATAGAGAGACTGAAAACTTGTGCAGAAAATCATTTAAAAAGAAAAACCTCCCTGAATTTTACATTATTTGAATATGTCTGCACAAACTCATCTGCAAAATAAAGAAATAGTAATAACAGAGATTACGTAATGTTCTCAGAGGGTAACTTCTTCACAGTGATGTTACTCTGCCTTTGGCTGTAGCTTCACCAAAAATGGCCATTCAGTCTGCCATTGTCCCCAGAGCAAATAGCAGTGCTCAAATGGTTGGGAAGAAAACTCGCATGTTGATGATAGTGGCATGAATTTAGATGACCTTGCTAACATATGACAGATTTATGCATTGCTCACTAGGACAATAATGCCTTCTTTTCAGAGTCAAAAACCTACTGCGAAGATGCAGATATATTTGAATTCACACAGGAGAGACAATATTCTCAAACAGCATCCTAAACAACACAGAGCATTGTACAAAATAACTAAATTCTAATAATAGTTTTTAAATGCCCTTATTAGTCCTCTAACTGCAAATGGATTCTTATCATAAAGATATCTAAAAGCAGAGTTGCTATAGAACTTCAGAATCTGACAAACTCTTAAAGCAGGTTTTGCGTAGCTGTTCACACCCCTTTGCTCAGGTGTCTTCAGTGATTACACCAGCTTCTTGAGGTCATTGGCAAATGATGCTGATAGAAGCCACCTTGCATCAACACTCATTTATTCTAGCAGCAGTACAGGCTGGTCACTGATTGAGTGAGCACAGAAATGGTGGGTTTTTTTGCTGCTTGTGAGATAGTAGTCCTTTGTTGCTGTTTAAAATTTCAGCTATCAATGATCTTCAACTCACGCTTGTGATGTATCTACACTGGATGTTAGCAACTTGATAGTATTTTCTGGTGAGCTACTTTGAGTATGTAAGGGGCTGGTTCATTAACTGGAGGTAAACTATTGATATATTTGTTTTTAGCTAGTTAAAGAAAAAAACGATCTTATTCTTTTTTTATAGGGATAGGATTTTTCACTACTGAGGCTGAGTAATTCTTGTGTTGCTCATCACATAAGATGCATGGAGCTGTTCCAGTCACTTGCTGCCTATGTGACTGCTGGAGCTACCTGGGAGCCATAAGGCAACTTGATTGATTCACGCAGGTGAGTCATGTCTGTTCTGTCTCCTATAATGCTTTGACTCTTTGATTTATATATTGACTATGATTCTAATTTGAGATGAGTCAGCGGACTTGCTGAGCAAATGCAAGGTAAGGGTGGCTTCACTCCAAGTCTTCCCTCAGAAAGCCGAGATGCAACTCTGAATTCAGTGTAGTATGACTGACATAAGCTGTGTTTTTTATCTGCTGACTGGAAAAAAATAAATCTATGTTAACTGGAGTCCCTTAAAGACAGGATGTGTTAGCAGGCACTGGATGGAATGCTTTGGAGGATGTCAGATTGCAACATGTTTTTTAAGCATGTTGAGACTTTTCTTTCAAATAAAAAAGAAATAACAAACTTTATTACTGTTTATGATATTTATTTTTAGATCCCAAGTGTACTTCAAGCTGTAAATGCCCACATTTTATTTTTTGTTTGGATAGACACCATACTTGGCACTGAAAGCACCAATAGAGTATTGCTGTAGCTAAGTGCTTCGTAGCTGAGATACTCTATGACAATTGCTAGGTCACGGCTTGAACCATTGCTTGAGCACTAAGTGAGAAGGCATGGCTAACCCAGGGAGCTCAGGTGCAAGTAATATACTTGAGTGCCTGGAACCCCTCCTTACCCTCATTTAAGTGTTAGCAGCTGGGGGTGCAGCATTTCTCTTCAGAGATTGAGCTCTTCTCAAGATGTTGGTAGTCATCAGAAAGGGTGAGCCACTTTCTTTTATGCTGCTTTCTAAACTAGATCTTAAAAATGCCTTTGTGAATGTGCTCCTGTCCTATCAGAAGGTATTATAGCCTTCTGTTGCTCCTGGAACACCTGTAGTGATATGAACAGCTCTGCTTCGTATGGCAGTGAATGCTTTCTAACTGGATGCATTTTGTAAAGCATGGTATAAGCTTTAACCTCTTTTGCACTAGTGTGCCCAACAGTAAAACAGTAGCAGTAGTTTTTAGCGTGTTTAACATTTAGCAGCTCTCCAAGGATGAGGATACTTCATTTTTATGGTTGGATTATGAGGGAGTGAGAGAAAGAGGCACAACTTTTAAATTCTTTCATTATCTCGATATGCTTGCTATTAAAGCACTCTTAGGAGAAGCTTGTTTTTACTAATGCATAGATTTAGACAACTCAAAAACTGAGGCATTCTCACTAGGTGAGAATGATATTCTCTTTGTCGTTGTTTTTGTATTGTTAGAGTAATAATAGGAAATACTTCTTGTTAAGGGAAGGAGAGAAAATATACTTATGTTCCGAAAGACACTTGAAAAAACTGCTGGCTTTTCAGGTCTAAGTATTGAATTTCATTGCTGTGATTTTCAACTCTGTACCCTGAGTTTATCCATTTCTACTTCATCTCGAAGGACTTGCTTCATTCAGTTTTGTTCAGTTCTGTTATCATACTTTTTATTCTCAATTACTCCAGCTTGTCTATGTTACCTAAATTCACTAATTATGTATGGAGAGAGTGGGTTTTAATATTTAAACACTTGAATATATAAACGTCAACATTGCTGCTTAAAAATGTGAATTAGAAAATAATGAATAAAACAGTAGTTGTAGCAGAACTTCCCAAAAGGCCAATGATGCAAACATCAGACTCTCTCTATGACTTTGACTCTAGCGTACAGTGGTGCACAGGCACCTTGTACATAGGTGTGTAAAACAGCAGTATCGAGTTGTCTGCTATGGAATCAGTTAATGCCATTAGTATTATCCACATGTGGCTTTAATATTTGGAAAACCATCTGAGGAGGCTTTTTTTTTCCTGCAGGGCATCACCTGACATTTAAAACTTTATGAAATAAAAGGAGGCATTAGACTATACCTATAAATGATGTGTGTTGATGTCTCTGACAGACGGTTCCATCTCAGTTCAGAAACAGGAGTACATTTAAAAGGACCCAGAGATTCTTCATTTCCTTACCTTTTACCATTTGACACGAGGGGAATTGCACAAGGTGGTGCAATTGTGTTTGCAATTTATGCCTTGGCCTTTCTTGATTCTCTGAGTGGCGCAGAGAGGAAGTAAAAACATATAAGCAACCTACCTTTTCATAAACATGTCAAAAGAAAGATTAGCCTAAAATGATATTTTCCAATCATAACAGTCTGCAAATAAAGTCTCACGGAAAATGTCAGAGAAAGATTATCCTAAAATAACACTAAATGCTAGATTACAATTGACATTTTAGCTTAACGAAGGAAAATAAAATGGCATAGCTTGAGCCAGCAGCATCTTTTATCTCATCTTACTTGTGACTAGAACCTGGAGTCAGAAGAGCGATGTCCGAGTCCTCTATTGATGCTAAACTGTGCTATCCTGTGGCTGTGAAGTCTTCTGTTAGAGACAGTGAGCAGAGTCCTCTCTCTTGACAAAGCTCTGCTCTGCTTGCTCGGTGGGATTGTGGCTGTTAGCCATAACACTAGTCTGTGCCTCAATGGTTCGTTATGCTAATAGGGATCTCCTAGGAGGACCTCTGAGGCTGCAGATTTGGCCCTACTTTCACTGCAATAAAGAGAAAAATCAAGCTGGTTTGAGGTTTTTCTTTAAGAACGCCAGATTTTTTTCAAGTTGAGTGGCCTTGAAAAATCACTCATCGAAATTCCTTTTGTTGTCTGTACATTAATGTGCTTGGACACTACTATCATGAACATTAAGAATGGCGGCTTTGTTTTATTAACTGCCAGGAGTGAATTAGCCCTTTGCAGTAACTGCTTGCATGCTTTAAGTTACTAAAGAGCTATGTATGCTGCTATTCTTTGTTTAGGTGGTCGTATTGCGACCATTGGAATCTAAAGAGTTGAAATGAATCATCTGCTTACAAAAGCTCCTACTCCTGTGTATGCTTTATTCCAAATCAGGGCCAAGATCTAGTCTGAAACACCAAGTAGTGTACACATGTGTAGTGAATCGATAAATTCACGTAAAGCAATTGACTTGTGGGAATTGCAGGCGGGGCGTGGGAGCGTGCTTGTTCTCTCGCTGTCTCATCTCACTACAAATTGCTTTAAACTTTCTTATTGATGTTGAGGTGTACTTGAAAAAGGCCAGGGCGCTGCTTTGCTCAAAGATGATAGTGTTGTAAAAGCCTCTGAGTATAAATATTTTAATAATGTGGTGTTTTGTGTTATAGAGAAAAGATGGTTAATGAGGACTTCACCTAAATTGGCTGCTTGCTAAGCTCACTTTTTTCATGTAGCATGATGCTCATTAGCTTTCTGGCCGAATGGTGGTGGTGCATGGATTTCCTTTTTATTCTATCTATTTTGTCTTGCAGAGACATGCAGCAAGCACGAGTTAATAGTTCTGGGCCGAGTCTTGGCGTTCACATGCTGCTGCCCTTACATCTGCCACTGTAGCCGGAGGAGAAGGGAGGGATGGAGGGGTGAGTCACTGCCCAAGGCATCATCTATAGCATCTTCTCTGCAGGCAAGTTTTACAACTAGTTTAAGTCTTCTGGCAAGAGAACCATTGAAAAGAAGTGAAAAACAACCAGCTTTTGCACCAATAAATTGTCAGACGAGATGGCTTAGTAAATCTGTCTTGAGTCAAGGCAGTGCAGTGGTGCTGTCAGTTGTCTGCCAGCTTTGGAACACTTGCATTCTTTGAGCAGAAGTAAACTGTGAAATGTAGATCTGCAGGGTTTAAATGGATTGGCAAGTGGTAATTTAAGTAAAAGCTACACGTAGGTGAATGCCAAAGAAAATGAGAAACCAAAGCTACTGGGGACAGATGGATGAGAAAAGCGCGGGAGACACAGGTGCATTGTTGTGCAAAGCATAGTGGGCCTACTTTGGGGTGAAGGTGGAAGAAAGGATGCTATCTGAGTGGTGTATTCTGTCTATTTGGAAACTTTTCAGTAGCAAGGACTGCCAAGTGACACTGGTGATAACAGATAAAGCAGCAGCAAATTCAGGGGTATAACAAATAATGTGAATAGGAGGGTAGGTGATGCAGCCACCAGTGGCTCATTAAAGATTGAGGTGTTAGGGAGAGGCAGGACAACTGGTGAAGCAGAGAAGTTGCAGACAACTGTGGCTTTGGTGTTGGTGTGATATGTTTAAGAGGGATTTTTTGTTGCCCTCCCCCCATTGTTTATTTCCTTGCAGTGAATTTATGATCTGTTCTGTTAGATTTGATCCTGTAAGGAATTTTGCCAGTAACAAAACTTGTGCTGAGGAGCTGGATGTGTTTGAGATCTGGCAAAAACACTTGGACTCTGCTGCTTTGGCTATCAGGAGTGTCATGCCTCCAGTACTTCCAGTCCTCAGCAGAGATGAGATACAGAATTAATTGTATGAATGCTGAAGTATGCAAAGTCAAGGAATGCTTTGACCAAACAATACAACCTTTTAAACAGTCTTTTAATTAAGACTAGAAAGTCAACTTCAAAAAATCAAAAGTGATTTCAGATGTTATTTGTGACAACTGAGTCTTTATTAAAAATTGCTGCTTTAATATATAAAAGCTGATAAATTTAGTCAGTTACCTAACTGAAGTAAAAATGTGTGGCTTTTTTTAAAGAAAAAAAGCAGGAGAATTCTTTTCATATCTACTGCCATAACTGGCCTTTAAAAAATACAATGCAAAATTATTTCTGGACTGCATTTCATGGAGAAAGTAAAACAATTTATGATTTTTGCACTAGAAAATTCATTAATACTTGGCATGTTTTTGATTCAATTAATCATTAACAACATACATTATATAGAAATGTAAGTAAAATGGTTAAGGAAAATGTCATTGGAACAGAAAGGAAGATGATAGCAGATATAAAAGAAATAATTTGAATTCTTTGAGTTCTAAATGCAATAAAAAAGTGACCTTTTAATCATTTTTGGAAGATAAAATTATTCGATTATCTTAATTTAGTGGAGAGAACTTATAGTTGCATTATGGAGTATAGAAGGTTTTATGAAGGTCAGGTAATAACAAAAGGTGTGCTTCAATTTTCTTAAGAGTTTTGATTATTTGAGTAAAATGTATATTTTTTTCCACAAATTCCTATGTTTTACATTATCAAGTCCTTTTTTTGTTTATTATACAGGTACTCATTCATTTTGTTATAGTATTTCATTTTATTGTGGTATGCTGTCATTGGGAAAATCTTAAGGTGTGTGATCACTGCATTAATAGCCCTGCTTTACAGACTAACGTGCATTTTAAAAAGATTTTTAGAAGATTTATGTATTATTCCTTCCTACAAGGCTGAGCATTACTGAGCACTAATCTGATTATCCTCATCTCTCCACTGGAGCAGTTTGCATGAGATCACATCAATGCCAGTTGACTTATCTTCGTATTTTCTCACACGTGGTTAGAGAGGAGGGCAGTGCTCTAGAAACCTGTTGTTCTTGTGCAGTGGCACGAGGTGTAATGGTTCTAGGTATGCCATCTCTTTCCCTTAATGAGGTAATGCAGTGTGAGTTGGAGCAGAGTTGGATTTTCTTGATTGTGTACGACTGTTCCACTTGTTTTTGTGTGGCAGTACTGTATTTAGGAATCTAATGTAAAAGAAATCAGTGAATATAGTCTTAAAATATAGAATATCCTGAGTTGGAAGAGATCCATAAAGATCTGTGAGTGTAACTGCTGGCTTTGCACAGGGCCAGCCATGTGTCACTGCCCAAAAGAAATTGCCTGAGCATGCATGCTGTTGCAAATGTGCTCTAGGTGAGTCAGTCACTAAGTGTTTCAGAAAGGGAATCCTATGTGAAGTGGTTACTCGAGAGATCTGCAAAACTCCATTTCTTCAAGTTTTTACTCTTTTGAGGTCTTACAGTGTGTTTGTCTTCTCTATGAGCCCAGTTCTCGTGTCAGAGTTGAGCCAGCTGTTTCTCTTTCTGGTGCTGCTTTGGGCTGGATGTTAGAGTATTTGCTGTCTCTAACCTTCACCCATGTGCCACTTAGCTTCACATTGAGCTGTGAGGAAAGCTGTGAGCTTTTTGGATGGCTTGCTGCAGGTGCTGAATAATTTAGGTAGAGAATAAAACTTGCTGAATGCCACAGTCAGTTCTGAGTACGTAGAAGAGTTGCCCATAAGGATGACCTTTTCAGAGAAGGACTTTCAGGGGATTTCTCTTAATCTATGTAGCTTTTCAGAGGCTTATTTGAAATTTTTCACTATCGTTTTCATATTGCTAATAAAGATTGAGAATATTAATGCAAAACTAGTAAGCCTCAATAAAGATAATGTTAACAGCAAGATGAATAAGTATAGTGAGGATGTAGTCATCAAAACAAATCTTTAAAAATATTTTGAGCATTAACACAGCAGTTTATTTTTTTCTAACATCTTATGGTCAGTATTCTCAGGATTTGGTAACTGAGTAAATGAAACTTGTATTCAATCCTGTAAGAATATATCTATCATTTCCAACTTGTAATCTTAGCCTGTGTGTTTCCAGTATCTATTTGATATAGCTGAAATTGGGTGACTGTGTCTTATAAATGAGGTGTTCAAGGAGAGCAGATGACCCTCTTAAATACAATTCCTGAAGTGTAATGTGGCCATTTTGTTATGTTTTAAAGTACTTACCTGAATGTGACTTGAAACTAACCTTCATTTGAAAAAAAATCTGTGGCATAATAGAAGTCCAAAACTTGACACAATGGCTTTGGTTACTTGGGTTTGGAAAGAAGTGATGTGGTGTAGAATTACATGCAGTACTTAACTTTTGTAAACATTCTTGATAAACAGATCTGTCATCTGTGGTTTTAAAATCCTGACTCCGTATTCAGAAAGCAGACACACTTCCTTCAGAGCGGAGCAAGACAACAGTCCTCACTTGAAAAACATCTGCTTTTAGCTCACTTCTGTGTAAGCCTGTTGCCATGTGCTCCACTTAAAAAATCAAGAAGAAGTAAATCTGTAGGAGAAGACTATTCATTATGAACATGTCAGCTTCCGCAGCATGTTATGGATTTTAAAGAGGTGTTTTATAAGCTATGTTATGAAAGAAAATCCATGCTGCTTCTGGAGGAGAAAGCAGGGAAAAAAAGTTCTGTAAATGTTGCTGCCTTGTTGTGAAATGCATGCTTACGCGCAGGCATATCCACTTGATTTTAACAACCACATTTTTACATTGTCAGTTGTACTGAGGTGAAAAGGCCTGTGCTGATGGATGCAATCGTGAGGTCAGAGCAACTTGGATGAAATACACCCCAAACTCCCCACTGAACACACACAGTGTGGTGGCAGGGTCACCTGGAAAACCCACTGCCCTCTTCTCTCTTGCATCAGTCTTAGGGAGATCCGAGCTGTTACTAGCTTAGCCTTTGCTCTTTGGAACAGATTGCTTCCCTGCGAGTGCTATGGCTTTTTGGAAGGATAGAATAAGGGGGGAAAAAGAAAGTCACATGTCATCCTCTTTGGTGCTTTGAGGTCTGAGATTGAAAATTAAAATCAAAGTGATGGATATTGAAACTTACTCCTGTGTGTGTTGACATTGTCACTTGTGGGGTGGTGTTGCAATAAACATGTTGGCATTCACCAACATACATGAGACCTGAAATAGAAAACACAACACATTCTCGTTCACGGGTAGCAGCCTACATGAAGACAGATGTAAGAAGGAGTGTTTACGCTGCTGTGGCCATATGGCTGGCTTTAGGGAGCTAACAGCTTTACCTCTCCAAGCTGAAATACCGCCACAAGATTGTATAGTGAAAGCGAGTAGCATCAGTAGGGAAAAATGAGCTCCCCTTTAAAGGGGAAAGGTGTACTAAATTGAAGTTGTCAGATTGGTAAAGCGACTCCTGAGAAAAGCGAAGCAAAACATTTAGAGCTTTCCTTTCTTTTTGATATATCTTTTATTTTTTCCCTAGAAAATTTTGTTTTAATGCCCATTTGTATTAGGCCTGAATGCAGAAAACTATGTGACACCTGGAACAAAATACTTTGGGTGGAAGTGTTCTCTGAAGGGCAGGTGGAAGCAGCCTTGACAGAACATCCAACTGGCTGGTGGAGCATTAAATATTTGTTAGGCTATTTTAATAACGTCGTATCTTCATCTATCAATATAAGGGATGTCTGAGTGCTCTCTCTGGCTTCGTTCTCTTGGGTCACCTTATTTTATAGCTGACTTGTGACGAATTGGTAGGACGTGAGGAGAGATGATAGCTGTGCTCTTCCCCAGACTGACTTCCTGCAGTATGCGGGGATGGAAGTGGCAGCAATGCAGGAGGTGTTCTGCATTTAAACATCACAGCATAGGCAAAAATCTCATTTAGCAGAAATCTTCAGGCTTATTCATCGGGCAGTTCTTCTGCATTCTTGCCTCAAATTTCAACCTGAACTTCTTAAAGAGAAAAATTACGGTGTTATCCTGGGACTTAGGCCTGCTGTTTGTCAGCACTGAAGTAGATGGGTATCTTCAGCCAAAACAAAACCTGAATCATGTTTATCCTGAAGTTGAGCAGGACAGTAATACTTCCCTGTGCATTGTGAGAGCTGTGCTGGAGACCTGTGTATCTGGCTAAGGCTAGAGAGGCAGGTGAGTTGAAAAGTAAGAACTTAGTATTTCTTATTTTAAAAATATATATATCTTTAGTGTCTCTGTGCAGTCATGAATAATGTGGATGCAGTCCTACAAATCATTTGCAAGCTAAAAAAAAAGATTACTCTGAGGTACCCAAAATAACAAATTAGAGTGTCTGCATTGCATGTGGCGAGCAAGCAAGCTCACAGTAAGAGTGATAACTTGCAGAATGTGGATTAATCTGTGCTGAAGATCTGCAAGTTTCTTCTAAGCAGGGGGAAATCACGACAGTGTGCCTGAGAGAGATAGGCGCTGTTCCTCTTGAACAAACCCATTTAAATTTCAGCATCGGGTCTCCTGAGAGAGGGTGCTCTTGCTCAGGGCAGGAAGAGCCCACATGGGCACGACAGGACTTTGGTACGTCTGTGCTGGTTGTGGGCGCTCAGGTGGTTGTCAACCAACAGTGCTCCTTGCCAGAAGTGGGAAGAAGATGCTTTTAGTTCCAGTGTGCATCCTGTCATTGTCTCCAGGTGCTTGTGTTGGCCCCAAACCCTGCTATTGTAACATGGGGTATAGATCAAAGGGTTTATGCAGCAGATTTGTCAGCGGGGTGGGAGCTGTGATATGTGACTGCATGAGGGGGAGGCCTCTCTCCCATCCCAAATGCTCATATGACGATCTAGCACTAGGGACAGATGTCAGATAAGTCCAGGCACGTGCTTATCTGTGTGCTTATCTATGTGCCTGCTATTTCTACTTTTTCCTTTACCACAGTGGATGGAAAAACTGAAGAAACGTGGATTCTCTAATCTGCTTTCTAATGAATTGAAGTACATATATGCAGTGGTATTTCTCAAGCTGCAAAAACCCTGTGTTGTGCAGGCTACTTTGCAATTTCCATTCTGTTATGTGCTGCATAGAGGGGAAGATGTATTTATTGCTCAGCCCCACAATATCAATTTTATGTAACGTTAGCACCTCAGTTGTTGAAACTCAGAAACGTTACAATGCAACTGAAAAAGATTCAGTTGAAAATTTCTGTTGGATACAGTTGCACCTCTGTGTCCATCTTTCAACTGCTGTTTGGTATTGTATAAATCAAGGATCTTTATGATAATGACAGTAATGTCGTGGGAAAGAACCTAGTTGTTAGCATACAACCTTAGAAATAGATTAATCTGTTTAAGCTTTAACTTAAAAATAAATTGCATTTGCAGTTTATTAAGACGCCTTTCCTGAGCTGATAGTGCTCATTGGTAGAGATGTTCTGTACAGCTTTATATAATCAAGAACATGGCCAACAGGAATTAAAAAAAAAAAAAAGTCAAGTATTTGTGAGTGTAGCTGTGTATTCTCTGAATACTTTATCATGGATTTATTTACTTACTATTGCTGCTTAGATCTCATGCCCTTGACCTCAGGAAATGTGCAGTTTTCACAATATGCCTCATCTTTGAGTCATCAATGCCAGTAACAAAGAATTACCTTGAGCTAGGAAACTGCAAATCATGTGAGAAGCATCAGCTGGTCCTGATCAGCCCCTGCTGCAGTATCTGTTGTTTCACATCAATGGTTTCATAAGGGTGATGCTTTTAGAAATAGCTTTTTTTGCCAAAGCCACTGAAGTTGTAGCAATGATAATCTCCCTAAAAAGGGATCCCCAGGTGACTCTCATTTTAAGACTATTAACCTGGAAATTACAGTTCAGTAGAATTTTGAAATCCAGTTTTTGAGCTGAGCAGTACCTGGAGATTGTCAACACAAGGCTTGTATAAAGCCTCAAAATGCAAGCAGTGTGCTGGCATCAGTGTGATGTTCCTTGTATTGCCAGGTTGAACCTTGTAAGTCCACATAACTGGTTTTGGGTCCTTTCCTTTCTTTCTTTCTATTGTCCCTTTCTCTGCCTGTGCTGATAAACGCAATCAGGATTTTCACCTTACCAACAATATTGGTGTAACTGGTGAGAATGGGGTAAGAATCCTGCTTGAGCAGAGAAGGATTATTCACTGCTTGGGCAGAAGCAGAGTTAAGGCCTGATCTGCTATGGAAATTTCCATAGAGATCATTCAGTTGATCTTTGACTTTTATCTGAACATTGTGTGCAGGAAGTACTGGTAAGAATGACTGGATTCAAAGGGTAACAGTCTCACCTAAATCTAATTGTAAATATGGAAATATTTCTGGTTCAATGCAGTAAATTAATTTAGCTAGTGAAGCTAAAACCTACCTGTGTTTGTTGTTTGGTTGTTTTTTTTGGTTTTTTTTTTTAAAGGCAGTGTCTTCTTGATGGCTTCTATTTGATCAAATCCTTTTCATAGGATGATAGAATCATTAAGATTGGAGAAGACCTCTAAGATCATCAATCCCTCCATCAGCTCATCCTCGCCATGCCCGCTGAGCCATGTCCCTCCCTCAGAATCATTATCTTGATGTTTTTTTTCCAGATGCACGTTTTGTCAGCTCCATCACACTCTGTTTGTTTTAACTTCGTATGTCTCAGGTTAAATCTACCATATCAGCTGCACTGATCAAAAAATTGAGTGCCTGAAGCAAGTGATGAATGCCACTGTAGCAGAGCTGTCACTGCTGCTTATTTGGAGGTGAGGGAGGGGAAGCTTGCTTGCCACGTGCAATGCAGACACTCTAATTTGTTATTTTGGGTACCTCAGAGTAATCTTTTTCTTTTTTTTTTTAGCTTTAAACTATTTTTCTTAATTAAATTAAAATACAGGGTAGTCAATATCTCTTATAGGAGTAGAAAAACAGCGTGAATGTATTCATTCTACAAAAAAGCTCTGTGAAGTAGGGCAGTTGAATATCATTGTGCGGGTTTGTTATGTTTTTTATGAACTTTAGGTGACAACTCTTGTTCAAGATGAGACTAAAGCCCATGGTTACTTTTGTTAACCATCCACAATGAACTTTCAAAGGTAGAGTATCCTTCAAGAGTCTTCTAGAGTAGCTTATGTAAAAGAGTTGCTATTAAGTGAATAAGAACTACTAAAAGAAGCTTTTTGGTGTGGCTGGAAAAATCGCTTTATATACCACAGGATGATCCATACCTGATTCTGAAATAGTTTATGCTTGTAAAATTCCATGTGAATGTGTTACTTCTGTGTTAAGTGCAGTTTGCTTGCTGCTCTCTGCCACTCCAGGTAAGGGAGAACAAGGAAAGACAGTTCTGAGAAACTTGGGAATTTGAAGAAGCCTCACTATTGTTTTCAAATACAGTTTTGTTTGATTTCACATCTTCCTGTTTCCTTTGGTGGTGGTTTTTATTTTCGTTGAAATGATCTTAAAGAATGAAAGTTGGCTAATGTAAGTGTGCTGTTTTAAATATCGAAAACATCTCATTTTGGCTGGTGCTGAACACGTAGGTTTTAAGAAATAAAAATGGAGAAGAAATTAATAGATTTAAACAAACAAACAAAAACAACAACTGTAGGCTTTCTTAAACTTTATGGATAGGTCTAACTCCATAACTTGGCTGCTGGTTGTCTTCATAGAACTGATGAGCTGCACTCCGAGCACAACTGCGTTTGTTACTTTTAACATACCAGTGTCTACTTTAGCCAGGCTACGTTATAGTACATTTTAGTTTCATTAGCTTATGTGAGACAAAATCTTAGCTGCAAAGCTGAAACTGTTCTGTATGTATGTGCACAATACTTAGTGCACCATTTGCCATAGTTAAGTTTTACGTGACAGGGTGGATACCTACAGGCTTTCCTCTGGAAAATGAAATGCTGCTCTGCTGTCTTACTGCAGTCAGTTCATCAACCACGTAAATGGTCCTGATCACTCTCTTGTCTCTCTTTGCACTTAAATATGAGTACTGTTAGTCTCTAGCCACATAAGACTTGCTGATTTTGATATGTGTTTTAAATATATATGTATTTATATCATGTTAGAAGGTCATATATATAATACTTACAGTGATCCAGACAATTATTGTGTGTGTATATATATGTAATTACATGTATAAACGTATATGGAACCTTGCTACCTGGTCTGTAATTTCATGCCTGGATTCATGGATTTATCTTGCTCTTGACTTTTTTCAACCTTCAGTTGTGATGACATCATTTTCTTTTTTCCTTGTATTTCCACTATTTCATTTGCCTTTTTTCCTGAGATCATCATACAGAAATATGAAGCGAATTACTTGTCTTATTTTCACTGCACAATTTATCCTGTGTCTAATAGGCAGGAAAGGTTTCTTCTTCCATTGATGTCTGTCTTACAGAAACACTTGGCTGAAGAGCTCTCCCCCCACCTTTCTTTTATTTTTTTTATTTCTTTAAACAGAATATGACACTGGGTTTGTTGTCTCTATGTACTATGTGACTGCAAGTCCCAGGATGGGCTTGTTTATTTGGTAGTTTGGGTTGATCCTGTATTACCATTTAACGCGATATTAGAGATTTTTTGTCTTCCATTCAAAACTAATATATGCTTTTTGAGAGTTGATTATAATGTGACCTGAAAAATTAATGTGGGAAGTTAACGTGGCCTGGGAGAAATTTATTTTTAAGTTTGAATGAACATTCTCTGCCTTTAAAATTACTTTGGTCAATTCTTCGGCTATGTTGATGCATTCTTCAGGGTATCTAACAAATTCCTTATTGTACTGAACTGTGCAGACTATAGGAAAATTACAGTACTTCATCAGTTTTGCTGCTGCATTGCACAAGCATACCCCAGCAATTTTTTGTTTGTAGTCGTTAGAAATCTTGATTTTTCTTGTGTCTCTAACAAGTGAGTTATCTTCAGCAATTCTAGTAAGTTATTTTCTGAATGGGCAAAGGGCTGTTATTCTCTGAAAAATTTCATGTATTACTGTGTGTGTGTGTATATAGATTTGTTTTCAGTTCACTGCCTTAGAGAAAATGCTTTTTGTTCACAAATGACCCAAAATAATTAAGAACTGAGAAAACTATTACTTTCCAGAAAGTGTCTTTTTTGAGTATAATATCTTGAAAACAATCTGTTCTACCTGCATAGCTGTGCTCTTCTATTTAGGTACAATTTATGTGTTGTCATTTATTTTTCCAAGTTTGAAATATCAAACAGTCTCCTTGAAGTATTTGGCTGCTTATCTGACTTAGTGGAGATGAAAAGATATTTATCTCCTGACACAACACATTAAAAAACCCTTGAAAGTATACTGACTGAGGTGGCTTTGCAGAATAGCTTGATAGCTTTCCCTTTGAAAGCATGGGAAGAAGGAGATGCTATCAAATTGTTCAGTGGGATAACTCATTAATAAATTATGTTTAAAATGGCATAAGCCCTTAGGTGTCTTAGTGGAAAGTGTAGTTGTTTGGGAAAGGAATGTTACGTTGTTGTTGTTTTCAAGGAAAAGTCTGAAGGTATTACTTCTGCTGAACCCTGTTTCTTCCTCCTCTTGTACTGCCAGAATGCAGGTAATTATAATTTATTTCTGTTCTCTGGAACATATTCCTCTAGTCTCCAAGACAGGCACACAAAGCTCTTTGTTTCCTGCAGGATGAAGTATTGCTTTAAAACATTTTGATTCTTTGTCACTTGTCACCCATCTCTTGTGCTCTTCAGATGTATGTGAATGTTTGAGGGAAGAATTAGGCAATCTTTCATCATTTACAAGCAACGTGACACTGCTGTGTGCTGTTAGTAACTTCTGGCAGAGAGCTGACAGCTCTGCATTGGATTAATACCTAGGGAGTCCCTAGGCCTCCTGATGGTTATTAAAAGAAGAATATGAAGTGCATTACTGCATTTCCTGGCCTTGAGGGGTGTGTGTGTGTATGTATCAGCAGTGCTGAATTTCAAGCAGCAGTGAAGTGGCTGGCAGTGATAGAAATCACTCAGAAATCAACTAGTTTGGAAAAGTCCTTCATGGTCATAAAGTCCAATCATCAACCTGACCTGTGAGTCCCGTCACTAGACCAGGTCCCTTAGTGTCTTGTGCACTTGTTCCTTAAATAGCCGGGGAGATGGGGACTCCACCACTACCCTGGGCAGCTCATTCCGATGTTTGACTGCCTTCCTTGTGAAGATATTCTTCATGAAGTGGTGTCTAAACCTCCCCTGGTACAACTTGAGGCTGTTTTCTCATGTACTTTTGTATAGGAACTACTGAGTTATGGCCTGAACCTCTGATTGATCACCTGCGGCGAGCCATGAGTCGGCCACAGCAGCACAGGTGAAGGCAATTCACCTGCGCTGCCCAAAGGGGTGCAGCTGGGCTCCACCCCTCCTAGACCTGTTTAAGAGCTGGCTACCAGTGCAGAAGGATATCTTGTGGAGATCTGCTCTGCTGGAGTTCTGTAAGTGAGCTCAGGATAGGGGTAAGCCTTCTATTTATTCTCCTTTTGTTATCATAGTGTGCTTTGCCAAACTCTCTTATTTATTTCATAATTATAACATCCTAATATTCACTGATTATACACCTATCACTTTTTACCTGTGAGAAAAGTTGCTGGTGATCTTCCAGGCTGCAGAAGAGGTGAGATTCAAGGCTTAAGATACACAAACCACTTTCTGGCCAGAGAAGGTGGACACTGCCTGAATATTTCAACCATCATGGGCATTGATGAGTAATCACTCATCTTGAAGTGCAAAACCAGCATTTCTGCAAGAACAAAATTGTAAGGAGCCCTGGTCTGTGATGGAACCACAGGCTGCTATCTTCTGAGAGGACTATTTTCTTTTTTTTTTCTTTCTCTTCCATTTTCTTTGTGTACGTTTGTTTATTTTTTAAATCTTTTTTAATCTTCTTAACTCAAAGGAGAGTTGGGATATCAAGCTCTTCTGTACTGAGTTCTTTGTGGTTTTTTTTTTTTTTTTGTGGCTTTGTTTTGTTTGTTTCATTCAATGTTACCATTATTTCCTTCTGCTGAAGCTGGTGAGAGGATTTCTGGAATTATTCCCATGCTGAGCACCTTTTTGTGTCCCCTATTGCCACCTATATTTTCTAAGTAAGGAAAAAGAAAACAATCCATGTTTCTCCCAATGTTTTACTGCCCATTTTCTTTCCATCTTATTTCTTTTAATGTTCCCCTTTAAACCTTTATAGGCTGAGCAGTATGACCTTAGTTTTTCAGTAAATTTAAATGATGTGATTCCATTAGATTTTGTGACAGTAATTTGAATTTTTATTTTACAGTGTAGATTATCTAAATGTTAAACATTTTGTTTTAAGTGGGAGAACAGAAGTCAAACTAAAGCATTCTCCTTAATACAGAAGTCTGCCCTAGTGCAAAAAACATAAATATAAAAAGCAAGAAGTCTATGAAACTCAAAATCAAACAATTGCCTCCAGGAATATTTTCCTTTTCACACATACCTTTAAACTTCCTCATTCTTTAAGGTCATAGAGGCACCCATCACATCATTTTGGGTAACTCAAAACCCATAGAAAGAAAGAAGCGAAAATACTGGTATGAAAAAATGCTGCTGGTTTTATACTGGGGTGTGTAAGCAAAAGAATGGAAGTGTGTGAGTCCAGAAAAAAAACACGTGTCTGCAACTTTTCAGTGACCTGTTCTTTGTGCTTTGTTTGTTGTCAGAGAAGGAGTAAATCTAGAGGTTGTCCTCTTACAGGTGTACAGGTGTCCAAAATAAAATTGCTGCTGACTGTAGGAAGTACAATCTTGGATTATGGGTATAATACTTTGCCCTGTCAGTGTCTGCAGAGAGAGCTAGAGAAGTTGTGAGGAGTGCAGAGCTGGCTTGAGTAAGGGCATTTCAGCAAGGAGAAGGGAGGAGTGATCTCAGCACATAGAAAATGCTGTAATCCACTTTGGGAGGAGCTGGATCGTAAATTGATCATCTGCCTGTATGGTATTTTGAAATCCGAAACACGTCTCAATGAGTGCAACATTATGTGTAAATATTATACTTTTTCTGGCATTTGATTTCATAAGATGCTGAAATACAACAGACGGTAGCTTTTGTGTATGGAAATGGGATGATGCTTAAGTGCATGGATGGGAAGGGGGAAAAAATAAGATCATTTGATGTTTGGGAGAGCAGGGAATCAAAATCTTTTCAATAGTAACAATTCTGAATATTTTAAATAGAAAGACAATTTGGTTGGGTTTCATCAAGAAAGCATGGAATTTCATAAAGTTTCTAAATTGGCTACTTCACAATGAGGAATTATTTCCATCTCTGAATATGCTGTATGCTTTGACCACTGCATTAACATAAAAACATCACAAGTAAGCTACAGGGCTACTCCCATTATCACCATAACAATGGTGCATAATGATACTTTACCATTCATGTCAAGATTCTAAACACTGAATAAGCTTGTGAAAAGAACTCAAATATAATTTCTTACAGTGGAAGAAAGAATTCTACCCTGAAAAAAACATTCACAGTGTAAGAAAGAAGGACAATACCTATTATTACAAGTGTAGTTGCATTAGTGTTTTTTCCCATCTGACAGAGGAGGTGTGAAGTACTGTACCAAAGATGCCTGGCAAATCAACAGTACCAGCTAGCAGTCTTAGTGCTTATAAAATTGCAGTCCTCTGAAAGTGAAACAATGGCCCAGAGATGTACTAAGATTGTCTTTAATTCCAGACTCTGCCTTGCCACCTGATATTTAGGTTTTGTTGTGGTTTTTTTTTTTTTTTTTTTACATCTGTTAATATATATTGTTTCATCGTGAAACTTACATTTATATTGCAGAGGAGAAAGCCCCATAGGATGGTATTTAGCTACAAGTAGCAGTCAGAAGTATATAATCCTTTCAAGCTTTTTTCCTTTTTGCCTGTAATTACATCTGACATAGCTCTGAAGTTTAGTGGCATTAGCATTGCATGAAAAAGTAGAGATTATTGGAAAAGGCTCCCTTACTCTGTTTTCCAATTCCTTTTCTTCCCCTTCTCTCCAAAATAAGCAAATATATATGTATGCACTTTTTATGTCTGTGTGTGTATATGTGTGTATATATATATATATATATATATATATGTGTGTGTGTGTATGCATTCTGAAGTGTGAGTGTAGAAGGTCTGCTTTGGCCTAAAAGGCTCTTTGTGCTTTTTTTTTTAACATTCTGCCCATTTTTACTGTGCTTTTGTTTGTTTTTCTCAGTGGAAACAAATGGTAAATGTGAAAGAATGCTGGTGAAGCTGACATGGATGTCTTCTGGTAATTGTTGAAATAAAACCAGGTGATGCCTGTCGAGAGCATGTTGGGATGGCTGTGAAGCTGGAAGTCAGATAGGGTGTGTGCTTGCTCTGGTTAGTGCTGTAGGCTGCAGGAAGCACTGCTTGCTTGTCTCTCTTCATGGAATTGGTGTGGAAATAGCAAGGACTGCCACCTCCAGAGTCACTTAAATGGGTGTCTATGGAGAGACCCTGCAGGCAACCTCAGTGGGCATGGCTGGTGGGATGCTGCAACCCCAGTGTTGTGTGAGCAGCACAGAGAGCTGCTTTGTGTATTTAGGTAGAAGGGCTGGGGTGCTCTTAGAGACAGCCCCTGACTGTGAGTGAAGCTACCAAAGTCCTGACAACAATACCCAGCAAAGGAACAATTCAGATACACCAGGAATTGAAAGCTGTTGAAAACATGATTGTTAGCCGTCCAGATCTTGTCTAGGAGACTGAACTGACAAGTACGTCCTCAGCTCTTTTAATTAGTTTGTGGTGATGAGGACTTTGAAAGCCATGTTGGGTGTGTCTCACCAAAGCAGTTAGTAAGATCTGCAAGCTTCAGGAGAAGCTGCTTGACCTTGTTTTAACTCTTGTGAAAAGAGAAGGGCATATGCCTGGTGTTTGGCCAGGCCCCAGAGGTTTGTGGCTCCACTCCACAGATAAGCATAGAATCATAGACTGGCTTGGATTGGAAAGGACCACGAAGTTCACCTGGTTCCAAGCCCTGCTGTGGGCAGTGTTGCCACTCCCAAGGTCAGGCTGCCCACAGCCCTGTGCAACCTGGCTTGAACACCTCCGGGTGTACTGATGACAAAATCCTGCACTGGATCGGAGCCTCATCTTAACTTCTGGTACCTGTTCTTACTGGAATTCCTCAACAAACAGAACAGCATCTAATGAAAATTCTCTTATTTTGTTTCTTTCCTTTTTCTCCATAAAAGGAGGAAATGGTCAAAATCTGTGCACAGCTTATTCTCTATTGTTTCTACCTTTTTTTTTTTTTTCCTTCTTACAAATTGTATGTAGGTTTGTCTCAGTAGCTGGGATTTGTGGGAGGCTGTTCTATGATACGTAAGCAAGAGTAGGCGCACCTTTTTTTTTTATTCCTTTTCTTAGTCATTTCTTTAAAGATCCAGATGAATTTTATTTACTGTTAGCTTGCTACCTTCCTTGAATAAAATCAAAACCTGCTTAACAATTATCTTGTACATAAAGATGTAAACAAACATCCAAAAACAAGGAATAAATATTGCAATTGTATGATATTACGAATATAGGTATTTGCCAAAGCACTGGAGCTTTTAAGTAGATAGACGCTTCCATCCCCAGATGATGAAGTGACAACAATTTTGTTGCTGAAATATCTGGAGCTTACAGGATAGAGCAATTATGTTGGAGTCTTTGGAGAAATGGATTTATAGTAATGTGGAAAACAGGAAGTTAATTTGATTATCAGGCAGAAGATCAAAACTTCGCACTGACACAGGAAAAGGTTTCTGGTCACTTGGAAATGTATGTAACTGGAAGAAATAGAGGTCTTAGGCTGATGGACAAGTTATGAAAAATGTCTGTGGATATGATCATTATGGCTATTATTTTTCTAATATTTTTTAATGTTCTTGCAAGTTGTATAGGTCTATAAAAACCTAGGTATGAAGAGAGTTGAGCAATGCTTTGAGTTACTTGTTTTATTATTTCAGTTTTCATAATCTATAGGCACAGGAAGGACAGTGTCAGTGGAAATAACAAAAGGGCAAAGAGATACAAGCAATTTAGCATCCTAAAACTGGAGGAGCAGCATTGTCCAGCTTGTACACTTGTGTCATGTGAGATTACACTGTTCCTAGACAATTCCGGATAGATGGTTATCTTCTCTAGCTTAGAAATCTAATAGAAATGATTATTCCGTAACCTCTGAGTAACCTTTCCTGGGGTATGTCTGCTCTAATGGATGCATAGGAGGTTCCTGCTATACAGCATTCATTTTCTTGGCTGCAGGGGCACTTGTACTATTTTCTGTTGTTCTGTATATTCCAAAATAGCAGACCTTTAGTTAGTCTCTTTTTTACTCCTATCCTAGGCACATGATTTGTGCAATTGTTTGTGTTGGTGGTAACAAAGTAGCCATGGGAACATTGGTTTGAAAAATGACAAGTCTATGGATATTAACATTTCTGTTCTTCTCTTTGCTATGAAATTTAAATTCCTAAGATATTTAATTTAACGTATCAGTCTGAGTTGTGGTAAGTGTTAGAGCTCAGCTTTACTGGCAATGAAATGCTTCAAAGAAATTCCTTGATGACATATTTTAGAATCTGCTTGGTTAACACTGGTAAATACGGAGTCAGTCCAGAAAACTTGGGGATGTACATCTTTGATCAGCAGATAAAGTCTTTTTTCATTAAAATGCCACGTTTGGCAAATTTTGGAAGCCATCTGGTAGTCCTGTGGGGAGGACAAGAGGTAGGTCAGGATTATGGGTCTGTGCTGCACGGAGTCTTGCTTTTCCACGGAGCCCAAGTTGGGATGTTTGCTGCATCATTGTGGCTTGGTTAGCAGGCTTTCTGATGTGCTCTAGGAAGATACACTTAATGTGTATTTTTTTTCAGCTTATTTTCTTCTTGCCATTCAGACTGATTAATGCAAGTGGCTTTTCTCAATCCATTTCCAATTAGTTTTAGCAGAAGGAGCTCTGGCCTGGTATGCGAACTAAACTTCATATTAAAAGATTATTTAAAGGATCTTGGGCTCAGGACTGAACACAGAGCTTAAGCTCCAAACTTGCCATCCTGTGAGTCACCAGCAAATGCATTTCCTCCTCAGCATGAATCATCCCAGTGATGTGCTTTGAGCTGTTGGGTCTTAGTGCTGTCACCAAATCCTTCTATCTGCACCTTGCCAAGTTGTACTTGGCCACTTGTGGCTCTGAGGGTCACCAGCTTGCCTCATCCATGCGAGAAGAGGAGGAGACTCTGTTAGTGCCTGACAATTACTCGGCATTCAGGGGACGTGGCTGGAGGGGAAATAAATGTTTGACTGCTTTTTATGTCAGGACTTCAGTGAGCAAGAGCCATGCTGAGACCCACGTGGATAATGTAAAATCAGGGATGCTTTTTGTTGTTCTAAAAGGAAAAAAATGTTTTCCTCTCTCTTTCTTCAGGTTTCTTGGGTACCTGTGGTACAATATTTTTAGCACCCTAGTGAGGGAAAAGAAAAATATAGTCGTGCCGTTGTTAGCTGAGCATTGCTCTTACTGCCAAACAGCTATTGCTATTTTCTGCATTCCTCAAGCTGTAGTTTGCTCTTCAAATAGCATTCATGTTGAAGAGAAAAAAACTCTTACATTGCATTTTGTGGTGATTATACCATAGGAATGGTATAATAGGAACCCATGTATGCCAGGGTCTTAAAGAAGGCAATGTGAAGACAAACCTTTGTAAGGTTAACTGAGCAGAAAAAGGAGGGAGTGCCTTTATTGGTACTGTCTCCTGTAGTTTTGCTGTATTAACAGCCAGGGTACAATACAGCTCTGAAAGAGCTGAATCACTCTTCTGCTTATTATGGGGATGTGCTAAGGGCTGCAGAAAGGGATGTCACGGGCTGGTGGCTGTTCTGTGATTCTATGTTTTAGGCCTTTCCACTGTAAGAACATATATGAAAGAAAGAACAGAATAGAAATGGAAGGAAGGGCTTCATGGCTTCTTCAGAGGTTGTGAGCGAGCCATGTGACAGAAAAAAGCCCTTGGGATGGAGAGAATTTGGTCTAAGAAGGACTGCTGCTTTGGTTTTTTTTTTTTCTTTGGCCTAAGTATAGTTTGATTTGTGATGCTTACAGCCATGTAACCCCTTCTTGCTAGCTCACAACCTAGCAGTGAGATGGATGCTTCTCCCTCCTACTTTATCTATATCTTATCTCAGATTATTTTATGCTGAGAGATTACATTAGAATTTAGAAAAAAGAGGGACGTTATTAGCAGCGTGCCAGTTATTTGCCTGAGGGAAAATGAATGCTGTTACTGTTTGTTTCAAAGCAGCTGATGCTGCTTTATTTCCAAGATTTGTGAGGCAGAAGAACAGGTTGTCCTTTCATGGCACGCTGAATTGGAGACAAAACGCACTTACATCTGCTGGCTGTAATGGTGCACAGCTGATTTGTTATAATCCATTTGCTGAGCGAAAGGAAGAAGTGTTATGTTCGATGTGAAATATGGTATATGTGCTTCTGGTGCAAATAAAAGATAGATGCTATTGATCATATCTGGAGAAGAAAACTAAAACAACAAGCAACTACGTATTTTCCATTTGGGCTGAGTCTTGGAGTGCTTTGCAAAGGGCTGTGCTCCCAGGAGATAGTGGAGCATTGCATGAAGTAAAAATGAAAGCTGGGTATTTTAGGAGCTGTTGTTATTTGTCTATTCTGGGCAGCAAAGACTGGAAAATAAAGAACTGAGTCCTGCTTAATGCAGGATGTGTCATAGCAATAGACATCGGACCTGTGCCTCAGGCCTTTTGGATGTTTGCCAGCATTAATTCCCAGATGGCCACCAGGTAGAAGGAAAATCCCTATGTGGATTTTCTCTCTTCTCAGTCAACTTGTTGGCCTCAAATCCTCCCTTTGTGCAGGATGGGAATTTGGACATCTGGGCCCCAGTTGGAAGAGGGTTCAAGTGTTCCAGATGGTACCGAGTGATAATATTCCAAAACTTCTCTTTGTACCTTATAACTGACTGTTACCCTATTGAATGTCAAGGAGGATTCTTGTTTAATCAAAGACGTTCTTGATCAGTTGAAGGAAATAGAGGTGAATTATAACGACACTGAGATGCAATCTTGCAAGGAGAAAAGTGAGTTTCACATAGATTCACCTGTCTGTCAGCCAAGGAATAGCTTACTTGTTAATACTGCAAGTGGTCGTGTTCATGCTGAATCTCTCTCTAGGAAAGAAAGGGAAAAAATGCGTTTGCTGATCCAAAATACTATACAGCAGACTGTGCTTTATGTAGAATTGTGCAACAGCTTGCCATGTGCCAGATGTTTCAGGCACATTCACAATTCCCTGCTCAAGTGCAGGATCTGAAGCCTGTCTTAAGAGTTCTTCACATTGTTGTTGTGTGCTTTACACTGAAGCAAGCAGAAAGATTTGAGTTTCAGGGTAAGAAATTTGAGGCTGGAATGGTTTGAGTGCTCCTGCAGCTCCTTTGTAGCATTAACTCTTGCAAAGAGAAGTGTCTTGCTTGGTTCTGTACCTTATTTTTATCTCTTGATTATTCATTCTGGATGCAGATGACTTTTTTTCTGTGAAATTATTGGAAAAGAATGAAAACAGATGTGGAAATGAGTTGCCTGGGAAAACTTTTTTTTTTTTCTTTTACAGAAGCTTTTCTTTTAAAAGTGTTCACCTGAATGTGCATCAAACAAAACTCATCTAAACCCCATTTTTCTCATCCTTTTCAGCTGTTTTTCTACTCAGTTATTTTATTCAGCATATATGAATTTAGGGCAAAAACTGTACCTTTCTCCATTCGGCTGTTTCTTTTTCTAAAAATCTCCTTCTTATAAGCATCATTATGCCAACTTTGTGTGCACAAGTTCACATCTCTTTTGTGCTGCGTGGGCCAGCAGGGGACGAAAGGCGGATGCTGTGTGATTGGGAAATGGGTCTGTACATTAGAGCCGGGAGAGGTATTATACAAACAGGACAAAATGGGAAGGGAGACAAATAAGTTGTCCATCCTTTTCAGCATTGTCTGGGTTAGGTATCTGGAAAGGTTCTTCTTACTAGTTAGCACTTAGTTTTTTGTGTTTCCTCTATTGCATTGTTTCACGAAAGTGACCTGTTGGAATGTGCTTGCTTGTTTGTATGTTTGTAACTCTGTAATTGCAGTGATGATTATTGCAATAATACTGAGAACTGGCAATGCAGTGTGATATTCGGATGTCCTCTGGGACTTCTCTATCCTTTCTCCGTTAAGCCTGACTATTTACTATCGTTGAGCTTCCTATACTTAGACGACAGAAGATGAATGACCATGGATGGGTTTTTCTCTTTTTTCCTTACAGTAAGAGAAAGCTACCATCACTTACAAAATGAAGAGTGGACCACAGAAAATGCCACACTGATGCCACGGTGTGTGCACTTAGAAGCTTTCTGCTAAGTCTGTGTATTGGCTAACAGGTCAGCTTAATTGTATGAAAAAAACAGCCTCGTGATAACTAATGTTTTCCGTTAAAGTAACTGGAAGAAGAAGCACAACAGTGACATGACTGCTAGAAATGGCTTATTAAGATGGTGTGAAAGATCAGGCTGTTTGTGGTAGGCAAGGTGAAAGGAAGAGAAACAGAGTTAACTCCTTCCTTTAAGTTTTCTTTTGAGACACATTTATAACCTATTTGCCTTTTCTTTATCTTTTCATAATAATATTATAACCTGATAATTTTCAATAGTATATAAAGACAACTCCTCCGTCACCCAGACTATTTGCCTCTGAGCCTTGTGGGGCTGAGGCTGGTGCCATGTTAGCTTATGTTGATTACAGACACATTTTTGCCAGCAGTAGTTGCTTTACTTTAAGCATGTGGGTGCTGGAGAGCTTCTCCTGCTCTTTGGGAAGAAGATCCAGGCGGCAGCATTCTCAGGACAGCAATATTATTTGACTCATTTTATTGATTGCATTTGAAGACTAGTTTTTTGAGCATTGCTCCAGCCTGTGTGATGTTATTTTATACCATCTTGGAAAAATTGATTGTGAGGAACATAACAGGGAATTACCAGCGTGAGCAGGAAGTTCCTTGAGCAGCAGCTTATCCCCATCCTCAGACCAACTGAGCCCATGCATCATTTCAGGTCTTTTGCATGGTACAAAGTGCAGAGTTTTCCACTTGTGTCTATAACTTTATTAGTATGATACTCAGAACTTTATAAAATTATATGTTGAAGTCTGATTATACGTAGCAGAAATACTGATGTTTTATGGATTCTCTAGGAGGCTGAAAGTTCTGGAAGAGATATCTGTACTTGCATCTATTGTGTGTGTGTGTGTATATGTATATATAATATATATCTATGTGTATATGCACAGACATTTAAGAGCTGCTCTGGAAGTAATGCGTGCTGTTTCATTGAGTTGGCCAGTGATGTGTGAAGCAGATGGTGGTGGTACGGCAGTCAAGGCTGACCCTTCCCAGCAGCATTCTGTTACGTTTTGTTGCTGTGTGACAGATGGCAGCAGAGGGGCAGTCTGACAGAATGGTGTTCGATGTGGAAGTGCATATGAGGCAAAGGTGTGTCTTGAATTCCTCTGTGTTGAAAAAAAATTGCACCTGTTAATGTTCAGTAGTTTTGTAGCTGAGAATTTGGTCTACCAACTAGTGTTACTCTGCTCTTTGTCTCTGTTGTAGTTTCCATTGAAATAAATAGGAGGCACTACCTTTGGAGCAACCTCCAAATATCTGCATAGAAACTGAGTAATGAAAGCACTCCTCTTATAGAAACATTGGCTGTAGTGCTGATGAACTCTAGGAGCACAAGGGTGCAACCAATGTATGACCGCTTGCTTGAGAAGCAGACTTCTTGCTAAGTCGTAGTATTTCAGTGCAGACCCTAAAAAAAGTAACATGTTCTTGCCTGTGGCGTACAAGAACGGCAGGAAATGAAATAGCATCTGCAGTACTTTGAAGCCTTTTGGCTGCTGGAATGGAATTTTTCATATTGCTTGTGTTTAGAGTTCAGTGAGGGCTCTGGATGCCTTCCCAGAGTCACATATCTGCTGGTCCTTGGTTACTAAGTTGGTGTGTCGGAGCTGAGGAGGAGGGATGTCACATGAGTTGAAATGTAACCTCTAGCAAAATTTGAGCCTTCGGTGATAGTAGTGCCAAGTAGCTCACTTCTGAAAATACGGAGAGTGGTTCTGTTGTTGCTGTGGGCAGCAAGCACAAAGGCATCCCTAAATAGCTGAGTTGGGTACTTCACTGCCTTCCCACTGCAGTGCATTTCCTGATTTTTGTGGGGTCGTAACTCTTGTACGGTAGTGACACTACTTGCTTTTTAGTTAAGTGTTATTATTGGTCAATTGCTGGTACTGAGTGCCACATAACAATAAATTCTAAGACATTTGATTAAATTGCTTTATGATGTACCAAGCGCTGTCAGTATAGTACATATCCTTGTTCTGAGGTGAGCTCTTAAATTTAGAGCAGTTAGCAAAGCCATTCGGCTCACCATTCTGTGACTGTTTATTATCAATAGATTTGCATTTATGTATCTCGGTTCCAACAAACTCCTTTGCAGGGTTTCAGGAGTGACTGGCTAGATGGTGCGGGTTGGTGTTCTCATAGACTTCATTAAGGTCACCCCCTGGGATATGTTTAAGGATGAGGGAGCTCTTTCCTGATTTGTGTCCTCAGCATCTTTATAGGTTGTTAAATGGAAGTGTAGAGAAGGTAAGTCTAGCAACACCAAGCGTATTCCTCATGTAATATTCAACATGCTGTACAAGCTTTAAAAGAACAGTGAAATAATTGGTTCCTATTAGACTTCATATGATAGGAAAAAAAAACAAAAACATCTAGGAACAACATCAAAATTATAGTGAAATTAAATTAGAAGAAAGAAGGATAAAACTGAAGCCCAGATGCTTAGTGTTTCCCCACTTCCAATGGAAAGATTCTTCCTGTTGTTGAGTTTTGTGTGGTAGTATAGGATATAAGTGGATGTCAATAAATGCTGCATATTGCTTATTGTGATCTTTAATTTTATTATTTAAAGAACTGCATAAAATACATGCCTACTGAATGAAAAATGGCTGCTAGAGGATAGGTTTTGGAAATGAATTTAAAACTCAGAAATAATAACATTTTCTATATACTGCAATGGTTGTGAGGATATGCTCTTGCCAAGCTTTGCACAAGCCTTACTATTTATGCTAGGGGTTAAATAATTTTTTTATTATTTTTAATTCAGCTTCCATTTGAAATGAAGCACTTTCACCTAGACATTCCTAGGGGGAATGAAATATATTTACCATAATTTAACTGTAGTTTAATTTCCTTTGGTACACAGTAAGCCAATGATCTCTGGAGAATGTGCTGCTGTTTAAGAGGCTTACAAACAGAGGAAAGCATTAAATAATCACACAACTTGCAGATATTTATGGTTACAGCGGGATCAGCTGACATACAGGATGGTTTCTGTTGTTTTCCAATCAGCTATTGAATTAATCCAGAGTGTGCATGTATATCCAGGCTGCTAGGCTGCAGCAGTCCCAGAGGATGTGGTGTTTTGGCAGGACTGAGCTTGTGGCAGTTGGAAATCTGTCTGGAGCAGGAAAAATGGCGTTGGCGGTACTCTGCCTCGCTGTGATACTGCCTCAGTGATGCCACTTTGACCTGTAATGCCATAGGGCATCTCCACGCTCACCTCATCAGAGCATGCCACAGGTGGGGGCAGGCACAGAGAGGATGACGACGGTACTGAGGATAGCAGCCACTTTCTGGAGTGCTTGATCTCTAGGCTCAGCTGGTGGGTGATGGATCAGAACTTTAGGGAATTGTGCTTTGAGACTTGCAGGTGATGGCAATTGTGCGTTGCTGAAAGTCTGTGCTCCATCTCTGGAGGCGGTCAAGGCAAGGTTGGACAGGGCTCTGGGCAGCCTGATCGGGTGGCTGGCAATCCTGCCCATGGCGGGGGGGCGGAACTGGATGATCTTTAAGGTCCCCTGCAACCTGAGCCATTCTGTGATAGATACATATTCACCAACCTTTCCCAACAGCTTGCAATCCTCCCTATCATCTGTCAGGAAGAAACCAATCTCAGCTAAATATAGCCTGGGTTTGATCGGATTGTCCCCTTCTCCAGCACGACCGCCGCTCTGGCTGTTCAGAAAAGGGACTGAGGAAATGAGTGAGCTGCAATATTAATGCGGCGACTTCCATGTGCCGAGGCAGTGCAGAGATTCACGCACTGTTCTTCAGCACCGGAATTCAACCCCCAGCCTTTGCCAAAGCTTTATTTTTATTTTGTCTTCATCTGATGCTGTCGAGGTTGTCCACGTTCCAAAAATGGATGAGTTTTAGCAATGGTTAACAGTTTGTGATAGGAAACCAGAAGACTGAGGCTTCTAACACATTCAGAATGTTTAATTTCCCCTCCATCTGATGATAATAATTTAACATGTTAAAAAAAAAAGAATACAATACAAAATTGTGGTTTTTAAAAAGCCTCCCACACACCTTATGGAAATGAAATAGTGTGTAGGGCTGGCACCATGTGTGTGTTCAGTGAGGGTGATCTTCAGAAGCACGTTAAATTTAAGAAAAAAATAAAATGAAAAATTAATCGTAGCTGTCTTACCCAAACAAACTGCTTTCCTAATATTTTCCTTGTGCCCATTAGGCAGCTATGCCGTTTCTGTTTAACTAAAAAGTTCCTTAGGGTGATATATCTGTAAAACTTAAATATTTGTTGATTTGTGTAGGGAGGTTCTATTACAGGAGCACAGTGTGATGGTGGGACTTGAAATGTGCCCAAGTGAAGATGGTGCCTGGTGGAAAGTTTTGGAGCTGCAGCTTTTTCATGCCAGAACGTATATAGTGGTATGGTCTGCTGTGTGTTTTTGTAAGGCCAGATGATCTTTGTGGCATAAAGAGCTAGCTGGAAGTCTGGCTTCCCAAGCAGACCTGGCATTCTACCAGGATGCATACTGTGTTTTGCAAATTCACAGAGCAGGCTGACGTGGAAGACATGCTGTAGAGAAATGTGGGAAATCCTATCTGCTTCCACATACAGTAAATGTGGGGAGGGGAAGCAAAAAACCTCACACCTTCTGAGATGTTTCAGGAAGCTGACTGATAAACGTACTGGAAATGCTTTTTTGCTGTCCTTTTTTTTTTTTTTTAACCAAACAAAAATGTAAGAAAACTAGCAAAAACCTATTTTTAATGGTGGTAGCAGTGCTGCAAAATGGGAACACCACATCTGTCAGTTAGAATAGTAAGTATTCCCATTCTGACTGCCGTGGTAATTATTTTAGCTTTAAATCTCATCATTAAAAACACACAAGCAGTGGGAGGTGAAACTGCAAAATCTGCAAAACAGAGAAAATGATGAAGCTGAGGGATGCAGCCCTCATTTCCTACAACCACTCATCTTAAAATGCTGCCCATTACGCAGCAGAGGAAGTACTTAAGTGCAGATTGCTGCTCATCTCCTTTATTCCCAGAGGGTACGTGTGGATGCTGAATACCCATACATCGTTTGTAGATATCTTTTCTTTTGGCCTTGCAGTAAATATCTTGAAATAGGGAAAGTTTAAATTTCGTAGTTAAAATTCACTCATTTTCTTAATTAAAAGAACAGCATTACTCATGGAGAAACC
Organism: Lagopus muta; assembly: GCF_023343835.1. Classification (NCBI taxonomy): domain Eukaryota; kingdom Metazoa; phylum Chordata; class Aves; order Galliformes; family Phasianidae; genus Lagopus; species Lagopus muta. The sequence continues at coordinate 31,176,385 of NC_064440.1, read as the reverse complement.
TTTTGAAATCTGAGTTGATATGGAGATCACCTTCTAGCTGCAAAGCTTACAAATGTAATAAAATGCAGGGGAGGATTCTTTCTAAATTGCATTTGGAATACAAGAATCGGCAGAGATGTACATGCATCTTTTTTGTCTCACTGTGCACAAAATACACAATGCTGGTATTTCATTTAGGAGCGTTGTCTTGTAGTAGAGAACCTTTATGATACAGGTAGACTGTAATGAAGGATTTTATTACAAAGAAGCTTCTCAATGATACTGCTTTACTGTGTGTACTCTGACAGGCTTCATTCATAAATCTCTTATACTAACAGCATTTTATGATGTGTCGTTATAGAAGCACTAAAAAGATATGGTTCCTGTGAGCAGATTTTGCAAGAAAAAAATAGAATTTCCTTAAGAAGATAGTAAAGTACAGAAAGCCAGAAGTATGCTATTTCTGCATAGATTTGTGTATAGAAAGCATCTCCAGGAAGACAAGATGGGATTTTATCTCTGTAGGTATACACCCATTCTTAAGGTATTTTTATCACGTACTGCAATCTAATGTTAGATCCCATAGGGGGGATTTTGCACGTTCCTTTCTCATTTCAGTTAGGAAATTAAATCCTGATAAGGTCCTATATGATGCCTCTTATCGCTCTGCAGAAGAACAATTTAAAGGCCAGAAAGATGTATGGTTTTTCATCTTTATGAACCAATTCTGATCCACTGGACTTGTTTTCCTGCTGTTGTTTTCAGGAGGTCAGCAAATGCTTTGGCCAATACTCACTTAAATTACTGCTAGCCTTCAGATGCAGGAATGCTTTGTTATATCTAGAGTACACAACTGAAATATTGCATGAAAACCATCCACGTTCTAATAATACAAATAGGACTTGGTTTTCTTTCAGCTTTCTCATTAGTTGCTTACGTGAATGGTGAATAAACTACAGATGAGAACTGATAAGAAAACATGCTTTGCAAGGTGGGACATCAGATGCAATTAAAAAATTGACTGTACTGAAAAGGAGCAAACTGTGGATGTTAGGATTCTGAGATGCCACTATGAAAGATAACACAGGCTTGCCATCCCTGACAAGAGCTCCGATGGTTAGTCTGAAATGTCCATGTCAGCACTCACCAGTCATCTTGTGTGAGTATAAAATGCAAGAAAGAATCAAGTATCAAAGGTGCTTGATAACTGAAAGTCGAAATTGATAATCCAGTGTGAGGCTGGCGGTATCCCCTACACTATCTGGCTACACCTACCTAGTGCAACAGCCACCCTAGTCATGCTAGGAGTAAGGTAGACGTGTGTCCTGCTTATTTGTATTCAATTTCATCTTGCACTTGTGTTTCCTTAGTATTCTCCGTCTCTCAGTTACTTGGTTGCACCTTTGGTTTTTCAACCTTTCTGATCTTATTGTGAAATTAATCCCTATTTTGCCTTCTAAAAATAATGTGGCGGATGCCACGGAGACAAATACCTACCAATGGATTCAAATGTATGTCTTTAAGATAAGATCTTTAAATATAATCTGCCTGCAAGTATTATGCTTTTGGTCATTTGGACATAAAAGTCTCTTATAAGAGAATTTTCTACTCTGGAAAGTGAATAAAGGGAATTTGGAGATGATGGATGAAAATTACTGAGAAGCAGAGAGAATCATTTCGTGATCGGGAATTAAAGTAATGGCAATAAAGCTTTACCTGCGGAAACAACAGGGATACAGATTTGAGGTACTGTGTCTTGTAGTAATGAATCAGTATTTGTGAAGATGAAAAGAAGAGCCTGAAGGTCTTCTAATTTCTGTGTTGGGTCAGAGAATCAGTGGGGATTTCTAGCAGGCAAAATGCAGCAGTGAAGAAGTTTAAAAGCTGCAAGTTTAGACAATGTAAGGTGCTGCCTAATGCAAAGAAGATATTTTTAAAAACAAATTAGGCAGCAATCTGGAGAACTGTTTCAAGGAGAGATGCAGATATGATAGTTGTCATCTTTCCACTTCATATTTCACATTCTCATTGCGTCGGGCAAAAAAGGACCTATGATTTGCCTTAATATGAAATGCCAATCTCACAATCTGCTTCAAAAGAGGTGGAGATCTATTGGATGGTTTATGTTGAATGTTTTAAAACTAATTCCAGATCAGTGGATTTGTCTTAACTTTTTGAGTCATGGGAGTTTTCCTGCAGATGTCTTCTGTGTGTTTTTAGCTTACATTTTCCTTTTTTGTTTTTAATTTGCATTTTCCTTCTTAGACAAAGGAATTTGATACATTAGGTCCAAAGGAACAGTGGATTTCTATCATTTTTTTGTTAAATAGAATAAACTTGTTAAAACAGTTTGTATTCTAGTCCTCTTGCTGGTTCTTGCATTTCAAATACGTTAGTGTCATTGGTTCTAATGGAAATGCCAATATTATGGTCAGTTCAAGGCTAATTGAAAATACTTAGGAGTTGACAGTATGGAAATTCTATAAAAGTGAATATACATAATTCTGGAAGTTATGCCTCCTATTTATTTATATGGTATTTACGACAGGTGTACAGAGCACAAAACACTGCTTGGCAGAGCAAATTCTCAGCTGTAGAACACTGTTTTTCATCATAGTGGCTACCATCAGCTGTGGATTTTCACCAGAGATAAACAAGCAGCTGTGTGCCATGCTCATGTAAAACAAATAAAAATCTGCATCAGTGGGGATGACCCACTGTCACCACTGCTGGAATGCACCACCCACTGCTCTGTGCTGACATCCACTTTTGGCCTCCATAAATGTTTGGCAAGCATCAGTGGATGTCAGTTGGGTGCCATTTTTTTTCTGTATGGAGGAACTGAGTGACAAACCTTTGCCTTATGTGCACTTCCATGTCAGCCCGCCCACCTGTTGCACGGTAACAAAGTGTAATGGAATATTGGTGGGAAGATTCAACTTTTGCTGCCATACTGCCAGCATCGTAAAATAGGAGGCATTACTTTCAGAGCAACCTCTTATTTTATTAATAGATCTTTAGTGTTCAATCCTGGTCTGAGCAGAGGAGGAGCAGTGTGCAATTAGGCAAATCTGTCGAGACGCATTGGCATGTACATAGCAATAATAGCAGTGGAAAAGGAAGCACCTAGCTGTATATAACATGCACCTTGTGCAAAGGGGAAAGTGGGAGAGGTGGTGTGTTTTTTAAGTGGAGAAGGCTTAGTTTTCAGTGACCCGTCTGGGGACTTCGTCACCAGGAGTGCTTGCTCTTAACGATTCTATGGCTGTGACTGTAGGGCAGGGAAATGCTGAAACCACATTAAACGTTTCTTTCTACTTGAATAATAAAGAAGGTCACAATGCATATTAATTTAATTAAATTAATGTGTAATCCTCAGTAGTGGCAATACCTCAACCTCCCTCCCATCTTAGTAACAAGGAGGACTCTTTCAAGTCAGGGTTCAGCAACGAAAGAGCAATGTAACTCTAAGGCAATCAGAAATTAGGATGAAAAGACTTTTCATGTTGCAGCTGGCTTTTGGTTCACCAGTGGCAGCTGTTTCGGTGTCACTACTGATAACTGATAACCTTGTCTTCTGATTACATGAGTTGTTTATGTAAGATTACATGAGAGACCCAAGAAAACGTACGTTGGGTTAGAACGCAGCGTGATTGCTATAGCTTAAGCTAATGAGCAAGTTTTTCCTTAATTAAATGAATTATGTAAATATTTCTTAATTGTCAAAATGCCAAAAGTGATATGCTGGGCTTTGGAAATCCTCTCTATTTTTAGAACGATATCAGCTTTGTTTCTTAGAATTGAAGTTTTCAGGCTAGTAACCTATAGTATGCTCAAGGCTGTTTTGATTCAGCTATACTTAATTAAGTACATAAGTTAATAATGTTTTGAGGTAGAATAAATCCTTTTGATGGTATTTTTAGCGTGCCTGCTTGCAATTAGATTCTTCCTCCACAGCAGACAGATTGGTTAGTCATTAGTTATTAAGGAAAAATTAGATAATTGTTCTAATGAGTAAACAGGGCCTTTCCCACAGGAAGCCCACGGTGTTAAGCACCACTCAGGAGGACTGTAATGAGTACTTCAAGAACATTAGAGCTCTGTGTGTATCTACCTGTATTTCAATTGCAGATGGTAAAAATTGTGGGCTAAGTTGTTATATGGTGTGTAACGTAGCTTATGTATATTCTGGCAAGGGTCCTACTGCCTTAAGCTGTAAAAAAGGAAAATGGCTATAAGGGTCCCTTCAGATAAGAAGAGATGAAGCTTGGGTGCTGAGCAGTGAGTGAGGGTAGCCATGAGGCTGTGGCCACTTCCAAACCTTGCTTTATGTTCCCAAGGAAGCCTTGCAGTGTTACTGATAAAACACACTGAGCGCCCTGCTGCCCAGGAGGCACAGAGTGAAGATGTGCCTGCCTCAGTTATCTTGATGAACTTCACGGTTGTTGAGAGTTTAAGACAAGCTCTTGGATTAAGCCTAATGCTTAATGCAACGTTCTCTTAGCTGCTCTGTGTACGAGCTGCAGTGTAAAGGGGTGCCATCTGAGTTGTGTGCAGCAGTGTGTCAGTTGTACAATGTTACAAGTGTACTCCCTGAGCGTGTACTTGATATTCTGCTGTGCTCTGGTATTGTTAGAACAAGCACTCTGTGAAAGTGAACCAACTAATGTCTGGTTTGATTTATGGTGTCTTAAACTGGGAGGTTGTAACCATAAATACTGTAGAGGATTTTGATCTTCAGATGGTGCCAAATGTTCTTCTTCTAAAAATTAGATTTCTGAATTGTGTAGTGTTAGGGAAATAAACACATGGCTTTGAATTTAAGTTTCTTTTTCTGACTATTATAGATCACAAGCTAAAGGAAGCCGTAATAGTATGTCATACATTGAACTCAATAAAATGTATTAAAATATTAACGACTGTTATTTTCCTGGTGAGTCTCTAATTTATATTGGCTCATTCAGGAATAATACAGTTCTACTTTCTGACCTATTATCAGTGTCATAGCATCACCCCAGCTCTGCTCAGCTTTTATGTTGAGAAGATTATGGCAGTGAACTGAATACTAAAGAAGCAAAAGGTGTTTAATTACGAAATTAGCACACCAGTCATTCAAAAAATGTTTTAATATTCTTCTTTCATACTCTTAAAGATTTCAAAAGCTATCTTATTCCACCTCTTATTGGTGAGGCATAAAGGGTGATGAACATATACTTTTCCAGTGTTGTGCGCATTCGTGTAGCTGTGTGTGTGTGTGTGTGTGTGTGTGTGTGTGTGTGTGTGTGTGTGTGTGTGTGTTCATACACAAATAAGTATCTGGAGAGGAATGAATGAATACCTGACTGAGTACTGGTTCTGTTCAAAGTGCTTTTCTACTTTGAAACTTCTTGATCTCATTACCACCACCCAGTGGACAAGCTTGGATGCAGTACCACATCCTGGCATGAACTTCAGGGTGCCTGGTGGCTCTTCATGCTGCTGATGCAAATGAAGCAAAGGTGGTTTCCTACTGACTGTGCAAGACTTGTGATCGATTTCTTAGATGTTTTTAACTTTAGGAAAAAAAAGCTGTATGGATGGAAAGTCATCTGATAAATGGCCACAAACTACCTGCTGTTCTATATCTCCACATGTACAGTTTTCGTATTTAATCATTAGTTTGCTTTCATTTACTAGGTTTTGTCTTGATGCTTCATTTATTTTGGATAAAAGCCTTTTGCCTCCTAAGTATTTTTGAAGTGTTGTATGTATTCAACAGATCAAGTTTGTAACTGATTAAACTGAAGTAAAGAGCAGTTATTTGGTGAAATTTAAAGCCTGGTGCTCATTAGTCAGCTCCTGTTTTAGAAATATAGGAGACAACTGGTAGGCTACTTTGAATCTCCTTGGATCTTGCCCTGTGGAGTTAATGCTCTATTGGTTTTAATGTTGAGCAGGATATGTACTTTGTTTGCTGGATTTGGGGGAATTTTAGCTATTGATGGAGGAGATGTGCCCATTCTGTGGTCTTAGTGCATTTGTTGTTTTTATTTCTGAAGGGAAGGGCATACTGTTTTATGGGATTTTCCACTTCTATCTGTATTGCTCCTGGCACTGTTGTTAGGTTATTAGGGAACTGGGTTTGAGGAGGCATTCCGGTAGTCCTGGGCTGGTCCCAGGACTCTTCCTCAGTTGCTGGTGCTTTCTGTACTGCATGTGTAATGTGTACGTGGTGGAGGGTTTGCTTCAGGGATTGTGCAGTGTGGTTTATCACAGTGAGTGGCACATCAGCTCCCTGACAGTGTCGCCTTGCAGCCTCTTGCCCTGCTGTCTACAAGCTGAAAGAAGGGCATGAAGCAGCAGTGCTTGCAGCATTTTCACTAATTAAGGCACCACTTGAGAAGTGTGCCAGGGCATCTAACACAGTTTCTAAGCTATAGGCTTCAAACAACTTTAATTTTTTTTTTTGGGGGGGGGAGAAAGACAGGGTGGGGTGCAGGGCTGACAAAGCAAAGGAAGAAAATGTTATATAGAAGAGTTCAGCACTTCTTAATACATCTCTGTGCCTGCTTTCAATATCAAGCAGTAAAATTTTGTAGCTCAATAGTACTGAGCAATGAGGCTATAGGAATGCCTCAGCTTTTTTTTTTTTTTTTTTTTTTTTCCTCAAGCTGATGAATGAATGCATTTGTAAAGTAGTGTGTAGGGCGTATTGCACCCGTAAAATGTATTTGATAAGATGTGAAGTAAGGCCTTAAATGGTGCTGGGGGAGGTTCAGGTTGGATGTTAGGAAAAAGTTCTTAGAAAAAGTGAGGTATTGGAACAGGCTGCCCAGGGAGGTGCTGGAGTCTCTGTCCCTGGAGGTGTTAATGAACCATGGATATGTGGCTCTGAGGAATGCGATTTAGTGGGCATGGTGGTGATGGGTTGAACTTGGTGATCTTAGAGAGGTTTTACAACCTTAATGATTCTATGATTCTGTTCCACCATAATGGCCTTTAAGAGGTGAACAGGATGCTTCCATTTTTCCTTGCGTGTAATGCAAGGATGGCAGGCATCTAAAGAGCAGGGGCAAACATGGGTGGCTAAGTGGTAAAAATAAAGAAATGAAGGAGAGCAATAAGAGGAGACTGAAAGTAGAGGAGATGATTTTTAAAACAACAGCATGATGTAGAAGTGCGTCTTAAAGTGCTGTGAGGGAGATGTTCTTAAAACAGTCTGAGTTGTAGCGAATGCAGTGGGAATTGCTGTGGGAGCTGAACTGAGTTTCTTGTGACTTACTGTGCAGACAATCCTTGCCATCCTTGATGGATATGTTTCAGCAGCGAGATAAGTGAGTTCTCGGAATATGTTCAGTGGGTAATACACACACTGGGATGTGCTTTGGAGGTTGTTAAACAAAAGGTGACTGTTGATACTGTGGAGTATTTTTCTCTGAATTACACTGTGCCTATTTCTTGAATGATTAATTCTACCGAGTGTCAAACTGCAGAATACTATTCTAATTGTCACAGGCAGAATAGGATAGAGGTGGAAATAGGTAAGGCTTGGAGGTATGTAGAGCCATAGGCTCAGGGAGTTATGAAGTAGCCATTAATTAAGATGGGAAAGAAGGTTTGGAAAAGAAGCACTTCCCTGAGCACGTGTGATCATAGCAGAGAGACAGAGGCAGAAAGAATGCAGGAAAGGGACTTCTGAAGGACACGTAAGGAAAAGTGGAGATAGAAGAGCAGCCAAAAAGAGAAGAGTGACCAACCAGAAAAAGTAGAAGACATAAATTTTGCTTATTATGTGCTCTTTAGTGCCCGTTCTCATTTCCCATGGTCTTGTATGCCTAGTAAGAGCACGCAAGCAGTGTTGGCTGAAAGCAGCCAGCCCTGGCCGTGCAAATGTGTGCTTGTGGAAGGCAATTATATGCTGGTGACATACAATGAAGTGGGCAGCAGAAGTATTTCAGAGAAGAATGTTCTTGTTCTTTGCAACAGTGACTGTGGGAAGGGCTGTCTACTAGGAGCTGGCTTAATGGGAACATAATGTACAGGAAGGTGGTGCTTAGTGTGTTGTATGCCCTGGTCCAGAAAAATGGAGTGGCAGTAGTTTTCTTTTAATTTTTCATTGCTGTTTCAGCCTTTTCATTACTTTATCCTATCCAAACTTGGGATGTTTTTGGAAATCTCGCTGCCCAGAGGAGCTTCCCAACAAACCTTCCAGTTGGCAGTTGTTCCATTGCCAGCACCACCAGGAAATCTAACATGATGGCTTCCAGCAACCTGGTGCATATGTGTGGGAGTCCAATCATGGTGATATTTCCACCTGTGGGACTGCCTGGGATTGAAACTGGGGTGCGAAGCTGCAGCGATCATAAACACAGCAAACGTTTATGATACTGACTTCATAGTTATGCTGCAATAAACCTGACTATATTTGGCTATATACGTATGTATGTGCAAACAGAAAAGCAGTGTGCTATTATGTGTGTGTACATTTTTCACCCTCTCTTTTGAGCTGTAGCTGCAGCAAACTGTGGCACCTCACCTGTCCCTCAGCTGTCAGAATTGACTGCTGATGGTATTTCCAGGATTCCTTCCAAAGCACTGCAGCCTTGGAAGGATGAATGATAGCTGTCACACTGTGCTGCTCTCTGTAGGATGGGGAACAGAACAGATAGCCAAGTCTTATCGGAGTGAGGCACCTCCTGTAGATTGTTGCTTCCTCTACCAAGGATACAAGCTGCACAGATGCTGATGGGAAAAGGGTCTGTCCCCGTTCACCCCTTGTGTTTCCTACCTGCAGTTCCTTTTATTTTTGAGGATGGGATGGATAGGCTCCCGGTATCTTGTTGCCAGCAGTAAGTGCAGACTGGGGCTTGTTTTTGAAGGTTACATTGTGCTTCTGGGCTTGTTTTCTTTTTTAGCTTTGGAATTTATCATTTTAGCCTCTTGATTTTTAGGTATGTAAAAGAAAGTAAGCGAGGAGGCAAGCTGGCTCAGGATGTGCGGTGCCTTCTGTGCTAAGGCTGCAGGTCAGGGGTCTCTGAGGGGAAAAAAGGACTCGAGCATCTTCCATACGCCCATCTTTTATGCTGTGACAAAGCGTGGCGCTGCATGAAGGCCTTACCCTGAGCAGGGAGCGGAGGGCGCGGCACGGGCAGCGCCTGCTGCCGCTCCTGCTGCCGCTCCTCCTGCCGCCGCCTTTGTTCGCAGCGGCGCGGAGGGCAGAGCGGGGCCGTCCCCGCTTCGTCGTCCGTTTTCAGTGCGCCCCCCGGGGCAGCGCGAGTGAGCGCCGGTGCGCCCCGTGAGCCTGCGGCACCCGCTGGGTCCCCTCTCCGGGTGAAGCGGCGTGCGAGCCCGGCTTGGCGTAAATGATAACGCGGATGTAGAAACGTAGAATAAGAGGCGGCGGCGGGGTGGAGAGAGGGAGAGGGCCCGAGCATCCCTCCCCACCCCCCAGATCGCGCGGAAACCGGCCCCGCCCAGTAAAGAAAAGAGAGGAAAAAATGAAAGGAGGGATCCGGCGGGGCGGGCCGAGGGCTTTTCCCGTCCGCCCCCCGTCCCTCCCCTTTACCTGCGGGCCCGGGGGGGCGGCGGAGGCGGCGTGTGCCCGATGTCCCCCCCTGCCCGCCGCCGGCCCGGTGGCTCCCTGCCATTGGCTCGGCGCAGCGGACCGGCACGGCCGCCCGCTATAACAGCGCTATGCCCGCCGCGGGCGGCGGCTCACACGGCGCCGGCGAAGCCTCGGCGATGCCGCCGCTCCTCCTCCTCCTCGTTCTCCCCCGCCGCCGCCTCCTCCTCCCCCGCCAGCCGCCGCCGTGCCGGCTGTGAGCCGCGGGGCCGCGCATGCCGCGGGGCTCCCGAGAGGGCCCCCATCGCCCGGGGAGCCCCGGCCCCATGGAGTGCTACTACATCGTCATCAGCTCGGCGCACCTCAGCAACGGCCACTTTCGCAACATCAAGGGAGTTTTCCGAGGCCCCCTCAGCAAGAACGGGGACAAAACTCTGGTAATGGCTTCTCCTCCCGCATCCCCCGCCCCGCGCTCCCCTGCCCTTCGCAGCGGAGTCTCCGCCGAGGTGCAAACTGCTGCGTGTGCGTCGGCGCCGGTGCGGGAAGCCGGAGCCCCGGCCGGGCGCTTTCGTTATCGTTCTCGATAGATACATCTGCAGGAGTGTACGGTGGTGCCTTGCTGTGCCGGGGGTGGGGCTCAGCCGTTCCGCGGACGGCGGGGCTCTGCGCCTCTGTCCAGCACCTTGTTCGCTGGGGTTCGCGGCGGCTTCTGCGCTCCGGGCTCGGCGCGGCGGTTGGGCAGGCGGTGGCTGGGAGCCCGGCGGGGACGGCTGGGGATGGGCACCCCGGGGTAGGCAGGGCTCAGCGACCTACACGGGGGTCGACGGCATGAAGCTCCGGTGCGAGTGCTGAAGCTGTCCGGGGATGCGGCCAGTGCGTATCTGGTGCTGGGGGCAAGGTGCCGGTCACTAGACGGTTCGCGTCGCCCCGGGCACGGAGGGCAGAGGGAGGTCCCAGTCTGGAAGTGCAGCGAGGAGCAGTAACTTGTTTGCTTGGGGTACAGGCTCTTCGGGTGCAAAGCTTCATTTCTTTGCTAGCGGTTTTGTAAGCACTATAAATTTGTGCTAGGTAGTTGGTTGCCCAGTTATTTAAAAAACAAAACTGTAGGTTTGGAAGGGGTCGATCAGTTAAAAGCACCTGGCTGGCCAACTTGGGAATGGCTGCGCAGCGGATCAGCTCTGTCACTGTGCGGACACGCTGCGTTGCTGCCTTAGCATCTCCTGCCTCCCGCCTTGTGCTGACTTGCTGTGCTGTCGCTTCCCAAACTTCAGCTGGCAAAGAGGGGCACCTCAGCCCAGTGCGTGCCCTTCTGCCCACGTGAGGCTGGGCACCGGCACGGGCTGGGCACTGTTCTGTCTCGGTTGTGCTGCAGGAGGTGTTGGGGCTGCGGGGCTCAGCCGTGCTGCCGTCTCTCTTTTCCCAATCCCTTCTGCAGGAGCAGAAGCAGGGCTCGCTGCCCATCTTCCCATTCCCTCGAATGCACGCCCTATATTGATGGGGAATTTACTGAAGTACTTAACATTTGCTGGAGTTGGCAAGCCTGCAATTTCTTCCTAAATAAAGAGATTAAAGCAAGGCTGAGCCAAGTCGTAAAAATAGTAACTACTACGAGAGAATCCGCGGCAGATTTTTGGATGGTTTCAAGTGTAAAGTTCCTGCTTTCATGTTGTAAATCTTACAACAATTTTATGTGCTGTAGCTTCTGCCTATTTTTCTATGAGGAAATACATTCTTGGAATTATAACCAAATATTTGTAGCATCCATGAGATGGCAATGTGTGTGTAATATCTCACTGTCACAGCTGCCAACCCAAGACCTACTGTAGCAGTCCTCAGAACACTTTAAATAATTGCATGAAGCATCGCCTTCTCTCTGCAGAACAATTTCAGTCATGATACGTTTGGCAGGCTGAGACTGCTCTGGTGTAACTTTGGGGCTGTGCATCATCTTGCAGTTCATAATTGATCCTGTTTCAGCAATGTTTTTTTTTTTTTTTATTTTCCTTGATATAAAAAGAGTTTGGATTTTTATTTTTTGAGAAAACATGAGTTACCAAAATGTGTTTGAGGAGACACATCTAAAACTTCATACGAACATACTACACAGGCTTTGAAACACTCTGGAAAGAAATCTACCTCAAATTTCCTTTTCAGTAAGACAGAATAGATGCTTGTGGGGGAAAAAGAACAGCACTGGTTATGACTTTGCCATTAGAGCCCTTACAGCTTGTGCTGTAAGCAGGGAGAGGTATGACTGGTTTTCACTGGGCTAGAAAGGAAGAGTTGTTGATGTTTGCTCTCTTAACAGCATAGCGAAGTCCCTCGCTGTGAAACAAATGGAATAGATGCAGACATCAAGACTTACTTGCGTTGGGGTCAGTTCTGCTATCAAGTAGATACACATACTGTTGCAGTGTGGCATGGTTAGGTAGCTCGGATGAACACTTCTGAGGCACTGAAGTACCTTTCAGACAGCTTCTACTGGAAAATCAAACGTTAGATCACTTTGGAGGATTGGGTGCTTTTACTGTAGAGAGGTTTTCAGCCTTACAAAGGTGAAAATCTTTACTAACACAGAGTAGAATACACCTCTACAGTTTCTGATGGGAACACCAGCTTTGTTAACATGTTCTCAGTATCTTCTGTCCTACAAAAAGCCTAGGAAAACTGATGATGTCTAAGTAAGAAAGCCAGAAGTATTTTGGAGCAGCTCTGACTCAGGCACATTTTCTCATTTTGCTTTCAAATATTTGGTCTGGGGTTTTCCGTGCTCCTCACCCATGTTTTCTGAAAATCCCTGCTCGCTCATAAGCTGAGGAGAACCTGAGGACAGCCGTTGTTGACACGTTGTAGAATTGCCTCAGTGCAGAACTTGGCACACTTATTAGCCTTGCTCCTTTTGAGGAGCTCTAACCCCATCCTCCACAAGAAGGTAAGATTCTGTGCACTCTGCTAGAGTTTTATAGCAAGTAGTGCTGGTCATGGTCTAATGATGAAGCCGGGTTCTTGGTTGTTTATTTTCCCCGCCTCACTACTGTGCTTAAACGCTTAACAGCATATGTGCTTTTGTATCACCAAAACCTCCTGCCAAGAATGAATACAGATGCTGTCTTTACGTGATTTAATGTTAGCCTGTCTGCAAAACTGGAGCTCATGAGGTTTCTGGAGAGGAAAATCGTTAGAGTTTTTGCCTTTTGTCCTGCTCTGGAGGGGTCTGGGATTCATTTGGAACTGTTCCTTTCTGCCCTACTCTCCAAAAGAGGACAGGAGAAACACTTTTTCCTATGTGTTTGTCCCTGCCAGTGATTCTTACCTGGTTGTCTTTTGACAGCGTTCTGCTTCACACATTTAATTTAAAGCTTTAAAAAGTTTTGGTTCAAAGCTCCCATAACGTAATGGGAAGAAAGAGGTAGCAGGCCCTGCTCACCAGGCAGGGAACATGAAGCACAAAGCTTTGTGCTTTCTGCTTTGGTTGGAAAAGAAGAAGGGTTTAAAGAAAAAAAATAGTAATAAAAAAAAAAATTGAAGCTCTATGCAGATTTGCCACTAATGACTGTGAGATCTCCTTGTCCCTGTGTTGGCCAAGGGTTCGAGAGCCAGCCAACATCCTGCTGCTAAGCCTTGGGGAGGTAGGAAGCCTCACTTTTCCCAATGGAGAAGATCAGATAGCTCCTTTTGGGTAAAAAGGGGGAAATTGCAGTATTTCTATTGCCTTATTCGCAGGCAGGTCATTTCCCTAGTCTTGCATAGCTGTACTGCCTACTGAGTGCAGAAAGATGAGATGGGGTTATACGGGAGATGGAAGCAAGGGAATAAGAGGTGAAAGTAAGAAGTAGGAGAAGGGAAAGACCCCAGTTCTGGCAAGGCAAGACAGGAAAGAGCAAAGGCATGAGAAGGAATGAAGAAAAGGATGTATTTAAGCAATCTGAGGAAAATAGACTACCATGAAAAACACTTTCATTAAATGGGAAAAATTGCTTGTGCACGAGCTTTGGGTGAGATGATGGGGAAGAATGAAGGAATGTGTATCTAGTGTGGTTCTGACTATCTGATGCTACAGCTTTGCAGTATGAGTGCTCTGTAATGAGCCTGGATAACTGCTCAGTGCATGAAGGGCACACTTACTCAATTATAACCCATTGCTCCTTGCTAGGAAAATAAATAGGAATTATGAATTGATGTGAAGGAGGCTCAGCATATGTGGAAGAATAGCATCTAAACTCATAAATTTCCTTGGAAAATGTAGGAGTTTTAATAAAAGAAATTGGTGGTATCTGGGCTCTTGAATAAGGCTTTATTTTCTCCCATGGCAGTTCCTGCCATCTGAAGCATTCTTCAAATAGGTGTAATCTCATAATGATAGCTAATCTGCTGCTGAAGTACTTCACGTAATTTCAGCCCTTTAGAAAGGATGTTGTTGGTTTTGTTGGTGTGCATGAACAGATCGCTGCCTGTCCTTTGTGTTGCAGGCAGTTTTTAAACTAGAAACTCAGGGCTTACGATGGGGTCAGAAAAACGTACCAAAGGTAATGTTCTGATGCTCTTTCTGTGTTTTTGTGTAATAATGCTTATTTCTTGGTGGTTTAGTGAATGAATGCGGGCCTGATTGGCCATTTATTGTCAGGGTTCATTCTCAGCGTCTTTGAAGGTTTTCCCTACTTTTCTTAGTTATCTATACTTTTCCCTTTGCTCCATCTCTTCCTTTTTGTGGTCTGTGAGAGAGGACTGGCTGTGGAAGGCCTGTTTATGTTTAGCTGGACAAATACGTTTTCTCCATCGGTGATCAGAAGTAATGCCCTGTTTACATGTAGTAGGTCAGGGAAGGATTGTGATGTGCTGATCGCAGAAATCCATTGTTTTGTCCAACAGTAACACCTCTCTCAACTCTCTGTGTATGTCTACATGTACATACATATGTATCTGTGCATTCAGCTGTATGTACACAGAGACTGCAGAGATAGAAGATGCATAGTGCTTCCTGCTGCAAGAGTGACAGGCATGAATGTTCTCAGACTGGAACCTGTGCTGCTGTGGTTGATTCAGCTCTGAGCTCTGTGTGATGTGTCTCGTGAAGATAAGAGACACAGCAGCTCCATCCATGTTGCCACCACACAGGAGAGCTTTGTGGCTCCAAGTCAGCTCTGACATGAGCACAGGGAACGTGTGTTGGCATTTAGCATACAGCATAGGCACAGGTCTGTCTAAATAGCTGTTGGATGTCCATTCACACCGTTACCAACATCTACCTCATACTCATGTTTATGGTACTAAGTTGCTTTGAATGTTTAATACATATGTGTATGTATTTGAGTTCTGGGCCTTAGTTACAGTTTTATAAAAAACTGTGGAATTCAGATATTGATTACACTTGTGTATATTGAAAATGCCATCTGTTGTTCAGGCTGTCTGTTGCCTTTCTTTCTTTTACGTTTTGTAGAATATAGTTGTATTTCTAGATCAACTGAAGTAAACACGTTGTGGTGGACATGGAAATCTATTTTGTGAGCAGATGCGTGGAATATATACATAAAGAGAGAGCTTCTATGCTACAAACAATATGTATCTGAGGATCTTGGGTACCAAGACAGGAGCTGTAGGGGGACACTTGCTGTTTGGTACCTCACTCAACCGATCCTTAATTGCAGGCTTGCACCCCCATGATCTGAAAGGAACCATTGGGGCATTTTGAGCTGAGCACCACACAATTGTTTAGTTGCATACGGTAGTTGTGAGCAATCAGTGTTAACACAGCGTGCATCTATGGGCTTGTAGCATCAGTGCCACAGGCTCACCAAGGGTCTAACACTTGAACCTGAAGTTATGTGGCAGAGTGACTTGCAAAAAGTCAAGCCGTGTATTGAATTTGGCAGAGTGGGAAATGAATGTCACCTATTACTTTTATATCTTGTGTCCTATGGAGCTCTTTATGTCTTTGGTATTTTCTGTGCTCGTGAGCTGATTGTTGGATGTGAGAATGTTCAAACTTTTTTCTATGAAAGCAGCTAAAACTCATTAACAATTTTAAACAACAACAAAATCTACTTAAGTTAATTTGAACAGTTAATCAGTGCCATTTAAATAACAATTGAGAAGCAGCCACTGAGAAAACAATGGAATAATTTAATAGCATGGAATTAACAGTAAGATTGTATCTTTATTGTACTTGTTGCATTAATTCGTATGAATGCAAGTGACTTGTTGCATTGTATAAGGCTCTAGGTAAGAGCGCCTGTTCAGAGCATTTTCAGCTGGATTCATTCTCCGCTGGATTGAACAGGAGGTTGTTACAACCTCATGAGTCTCGTGCAGTGAGAATAAAATACTCCTGCTATTCTTGTTTTATCTTATGGCTCTCAAAGCTGAGGTTGGTTTATATGAACAGAATTCAAATTCAGCTGTAGAAGAAAGTGCTCAGCAGCAGTGGTTCCTCTTACCACACTACATTGTGCTTAATTTTGGAAGTTCAGCATGTGCTCGGTGCTTTCATCTGCATCAGACTCCATAGGAACGCATGGTCTGGTCTAGAGAATAGTAGGAGCTGGGTTCTGATGTGCAACAGATTTAAACTGGGGCAGAGTCTGATTCAAGTAGAGTTACGACTGAGCTTTTGTACTGTAAAAGCTTATTAAATGCATGGTAAACTTCAAACACATCGGTATTCTGTTGGATGTAATTAGGCTATTACCATGGTTAAATTAGTACACTTGTTCAGGTTTTTTTCCAGATCAAGGCCTTAAAGCGTAAGGAGAGCCTTCGCCTTGAATATTTTCAGATGCAAATATCCATAGCAATCTTGTAGCTCAGAGATACTGAACATTAATTTTAACACACAGCTCGAATACACTAACTAGAACACAGCAAGTGTGTTTCTGGCTACTCAAAACCAGTCATATTTTTTTGTTTCAATAGGGTTCTGAAACCCTGTTACTGAGCATTCTCAATGTGCAGGTTGGAGTTCTGGAAGCCTTACCTCTCCTGCAGGCTGTGGGAAGGGGCTGCTTCCTACCTGCTAACAGTAGGGATTCACCGCTGGTAAAACTGCTCAGCAGTGAGGAGCAGATCTGGAGGGCGCTGAGATGAAGAGCGGTCAGAGCTTAGCACAGTGGGTTTTGGAGCAGGGCTTTTGACCAAGTTAACTGCAAGGTCTTGGGTACCCCTGACTGGTAGCAATGAAAATACTTCCTTTTTCTGCCTGGCTCTTAGGCGTGCCAGGAGGACAATTAGTTCCTGCTGAAAGCAAAGCGGATGGATAGATGCATCCTGGGATACAGGAATGGGCTAGATAATCCCATGAAATCAATCTGTGGCATTTTGTCTTATTGAATATCTTAACACAATTAATGGAGATGATGGCCTTATTTGTTGCATAGATTATTTACCCTGGTGGCCAGGGAAACTGAGCTGATTTTCTTTTTTGCTTGTGATTCAAATGTGAGCATGGGAGAGGCAGTGAGCCTTCCTAATTTAGCTGTGTTTTGGCCTATTACTATAAACAAGCACTAATCAGACCCTTTTATTTTGCCACGCGTGTTTGGAGAGAGAACAAACACTGTTCCTTTGGCACTGGAGAGAGACTGTTCCAGGATGAGCTGGAGCTTGATTTTGTTTAAAAAGAGCAAAAAGTAAACAAAACAACATTTACTCACAAGGAGCTGGACTTGTTTAACCTTGTTTTTTCCAAGAGAGATAAGAAACTGCTTGAAGGCAATGGGGAGCTGGAATTGTAAACTTCTACAGCAATTAATTTATTTGGTTACGATGTGTTTGCAGTTCCCCTCCCCTGAGGACTGGCAGTGGCAGGGGCATAGGCTGGGCAGAGGGTTTCCTTTGCCCTTGGCACAGAATGCTTTTTCTGAGCATCCAAGCTGTGTGTGGATGTGAATTCCTGTGCAGCCCTGTTCTTTAGTAGTTCAGAGAGCACGTTTCCAAGTATTTTCAAAATGGAAATGCAGGTTCCAACCTTTAGTGGCTGTGCAGATAGCGTTGTAAGAAAGGAAATGCAATTTCTTCCCCTGCTGCACTAAGAGCAAATGCCTAAATAAGACTTAAGGACTCAACCTGACTTTCCACCCTGGTGTTCCTGTCCTGCTTGTGTCTGCCAACAGCCAGGGCTTTGACTTCAGATTCTTGAAAAAGGCCTTGGAAAACGGTTAGATTGAGGTGAGGAGCTGGGAGATATATATATATATATTTTAGTCTCTCATCAGTATTCTCTAGCTGTACAAAGGATTTAGAAACATCATTTGAACTGGTCAGGCTTTTTGTCTGACTGTGCTGATTTGCATTTCTTGAAGATGAATTTTTTTGTCAGTGTGGTAATTTTAGATTCTCCCCAAATAGCAAGTGATCAGGCTGCTCCTGCTGGGGCCAGGACTGGCTCCAGTATTCAATTTGCTGCCTTTCTCCCATCTAGCTCATAGCCACGTTCTGCAAGCTGGGTAGGTCTTGGCCAGGTCTTCCTCTTTAGAACTTTTTTATTGCAAAACATCTGTGGAGCTCTTTACCAGCTATAGAAGACTTTACTGAAATAGGAAAAGTGCTGTTTCCAGCTTACTGATAACGTCCTTCTACAGAAAAATGAACCTATGCGTCTGAGACTGCATTTAAAACGAAAAAAAAAAGATCAGATTCTTTTACTTTGTATTAGTTTCCATAAAGTTTTGGTAAATAGATTTACAAATTGATTTACGTGGCAGAAGGTAATTATTCTTTCAGGTTAGCTGTTCAAATAGCTGCAGTTTCTAAGTATTTAATTTCAGTTGAAAGTGTTTCTAGAAGGAGACCACAATACCCATTAGCAAATAGCTTATCAATTGCTGCTTAGTAATGTGGTTTTTCATAAAATGTCTGGCATTGAAACTTTGGGGACAATCCTGACTCTGTGTGGCATTTTGATCTGAACAGTGGTTTGGTGAAGCTGTCAGTGAAGGCAACCTGAACCGAAATTTTTCAATCAAAAAGCTTGAGAATAATATAAAATAGGTATGCAAAGGAATCAGAAATACCCAGTAGAGAGAAAATGAGAAATTACTAAATAATAGCAAAGAGATAATTGATGTGATTGCTTCAGCGATGGAGAATAGCTCAGCAGCAAAGTTCTGCCTCTTCTTGCATATTCGTGCCAGTGGGTATAGTGTCTGCTTTGTTCACTGAGGAACTTGAGAGATTCACAGTGGTCTTGGTAAGGCAGATAGCTCAGAGTTGTGCAGTGGGAGGCAGTGGGCCCCTGTGGGAGTGTGAGAAACTGATCAAGTACAGTGGAAAATAACAAATTACTGTGAGAGTGGTCAAGCTGTGGAGAGGCTGTCAGATCTCCATCCTTGGAAATGCTCAGAACTTTACTGCACAGCCTTAATCTACACAGCAATGTTTTAAGAAAGGCACGAGACTGAATGTCCCTTCCAACCTCACTCGTGTCATGATTCTGAGTTCAATCTGCTGGGGAGTGGCTTTTGATGTATTCTGCCATGATGAGGTTCTTTGGGGAGCAAGGCGTGCAGCTGTCACGTTCTGCTCACAGCTTTTTGGGATTACTCTCTTCTCCCCTCACTCCAGTTCAGGTGCAGCTGACAGAAGCAGCATCACCATCAGCTTTCTCTGGGGATCTCCTAACTATCAGAGATCCAAACCCTAGTGCTTCTTGTAGCTCCAAGAAATAAATCAAGCGCAACTGTTGAATCTACTGGTGATTTCTTTTCAGGCATTCCTGAGCTGAGTCATGCAATTCATTGCCAGTGACCCAATTTATAATTAAGAAAGATGATGGACTCGGAACTCTTCCAAACTAATTCATATTTAATTCCCCCCACCTCCTGTAAATCATCTGAGTTACCAGCAGTATTTTATTGATTACACTTTTTCATATTAAAAAGTGCTGGCGAGTATACTCCTAATTTTGGAAAGGCTTTTAAAAGGCACTCAGGAGGACTATTGATAAAGAAGTGATTTGTTTTTGGTAGAACATTATCGTGCAGAGGCAAGATAGATCAAACTGAGCATTTTCTAAAGAGGTTGTATGCTGATTGTCTGGCATTGACAGAGATGAAATCCAGTATTATTGAGTCATCATTATGGGCAGATGCCTTCTCTGTATTGGCAAAGAAATCTGGGAAGCAGCAGCCTGTCCTGATCTTCATGTTTTCTCCACTGTACAACAGAGAGAAAAGCTTTTATGTGCTTTTGAACTGAGAAGCATAAAGAACTTGCAAAGTTTACAGTCTGTTGATCTGTTGATCTTGCTCTTCTAAAGATAGGTCAGTTTGCTGTACAGGTATGGATATCTAGAAAAGCATTAAGGATGCTCTTGTGCCCAATCTTTTGCTCAGTCCATCAGCCGGGTGCAGAGGTCCAATTCTGATGTACATAGCCATTTTTTTCTTCTATATTGCAGGAGATACAGAATATAGCAGAGAAAAAAAAAGAAAAAAAAAGAAAAAGAAAAAAAAAAAGAAAGAACTCAGGCAAGTTTTCTTCTTCAACTCACCGTGCTCTCATGTTGTGGGATGGATAGTGTTAGGTTTCCATGGCCTGAGTATTTCCAGGAAATTGGCCAGATATTTTGCATCCCATCATACAGTAGGTACGGTTTGGTGTGGGATGTCTTTGTTTTATACTTAGATGCAAATACACGCACATGCCCACGTATAAAATAGCTGTTTTGTCTACATTCAGGTCTATTTTTTAATGCAGTGGTATGACATTGTATTAATTCTTCTGATGTTACATATACAACTTCTTATAATGTTCTGATTGTCTGTGTTTTACTTAAATATGATTCTGAGGGAAAGTGTCAAAGCTCCTTCTGTCTTTTCTGTAAGAAGGGACTGGTTCAAACAAATAGATAATGCCATCAAGTAAATTGGAGGATGAGTAGAAGACCAGCTTTGGAGAAGTCCCCATAGAGCAAGTCTGTCTACACGAAGACTGTGTTCTCCTCTGCTCCCATCACAACTAGCAGAGGTTTTGATGCTGCTTGGAAGCTTTTTGGTCATGGTGGATCAAGCAGTGGCTAAAGCTACACCACAGTGTAGTCAAGAGTTGCATGTTGGATTTATATTGAAATTGATTAGTAGAGTAACTGTAGCCATGTATAATCGCCTTCCAAAATGATCTCTCAGAAGTTTGATGCATAGTGAATGTGAAAGCTACAATATGGAAGAAATTATCAAATGGCTCAAATTCAGTGTCTCTTTGAAGACTACAGGGAGGACAGAGGAATTACATTGTATTTTACACCTGCCAAATTGAATTAGTGCTACAAATCTGTATAAATGAAATTCAGAGACCACAGTCTAGTGTCAGGTAATTAGAAGCACAGATATACTTGAAGGTTCACATCAGTTTCTTAGAAAGAGTCCTTCACATGAGTATGACCCTTGCAGAAATCAGTGTCTTTATCTCATCTATTTTAAGAATTTTGAATCAGAATGTGAAATGACTCATCCATTATTTCTTCATCTCTTCATCAGTGAGACACACAAGAAATTGTTCCTCTGATTGTTTCCCTGCAAATGTGAAATCTTTAGTTTCTTCTCTTTTCAGTGGGCAGTCATAAATCCAATTAACATTAATGAGTCTCACATGTGTGCACTGAGAGGAAAAAATGGACCTTTTGTCTCTTAAAGTATGTGTTTAACTCGAGGAAAAAAATGAAGAAAAAGCTTTTGGTGAATTACAGGTTACAAAGTCAGTAGCTTTTATCTCATTTTCCCAGTTGCTAACGCATTTGCCTAGTTCTCTCTCCCTTGTCAAGGGTCCTTGTATGAGCTATAAATGCACGATGAGTAGTGCTGTCAGTGAAGTGGAGAGCACTATATTACCTCTACTTTTAAGCTTAATCACTAATAGGCCCCATTTTGCAAAATGTCAGGGTTACAATAGGGTTAATATAACTGCACTTGTGTTTCATGATGTAATTCAGTGAAAAAATGGACGCATGAATATGGCAGCCACCTGTGAATTAAAAATACTTAGTGCCCTACTTCAAAGGCTCTCCTGTCATCTGTCGAAACAGTAAGTCTGGTGTTACGGGATGTTCATGTGTATCATCATGTACTATTCAGTGATATTTCCTGTTTGCTTTTGGGGAGCTGCGGAGCAGATTTGACTTCCTGATGACACGGGAGAAATGATGATGGAGCTCAGTGCTGTTAGCGCGTATATGTGGTTCTAGTAAATGAAACACGGGCCTCTAGAATAGCATCTGCTGTTGCTGGCAAAACAGTCTCTCTTCAGGCAATTTTGCATAATTTATTGCCAGATAGACCCACGTATGCTTACCGGAGCTGGGCATGAATACTGAAATTCTGGAGGAAGCACCTCTCTAAACGTGGCAGTGGGGAAGACTGGCTGGGCATGCAGCTTGCAGCGGTCGCCTGCCACCCAAACCTGCCACGTGCGCCCAATGCTCCTCCTGGGTCACAGCTGACATGAAAAACGCCCCAAGGAGCTCACTGCAGTATAAGTACACCGAAACCATATGGTCCTTCAGAGTTGTAATATTACTTCGGAGGTTTAGAAATAGCATTTTTATTAGCTGTAATCACTTCAACATTTAAATCCATGTAAGTACTCAGTGTAGTTGTTTTGCCATGCAAATCTGGCCTGCAGTTCGGTTGAAAATAGAAAGCATTGACATTCCAAGGAAAAATGTTGTGGAAGGACTTTTGGTCAGCCTGTGTGTTAGGAGATGTCTGGCAAGGTCATGTCTACCCTCTGAGAGGAAGAGGTTACCTCTGCACTGCGTGAGAAGATGTATTGTGTATGCTACGTGGGATGCTTCATAGCTGCTGTTACATTTTCTGTAGTTAAAAATAAAAAATCTGAACTCCTAATATGCTTACTATTTTTGCAACTCCTTCCTCTCGGTTATATGTAGCTAAGGCCATTTTGTGCTAATTGCCATCCCTCCTTGATGGTTACATCCTTCAGATATTTGTAAGCTGTAAGAATCTGCGTTACTTGCATCTTAGCAGGCTTGGAATGTTCTAGCTGTTTTCTTTTTTCTTCATGCATCAATTCCTCTAGTCTTGATTATACTGAGGCTTTTTTTTTTTTTTTTTTTTTTTTTTTTTTTAACTTCAGCATTAAAATGTGAATCTATCAAAACAGTTCCCAGTAGCCCATAAGTGGAAACTATAAGAATACTCTGGATGTTGCTATAATGGTCCCTTGATGTACAGATATCTGGGGGTGGATCATGTGGCCTGCATTTATAGTGACGTACTTATTCTATACATAGTCTCATTAAGATCACTGGGACCGCTCACTTTATCCTATTTTTATGCCATCCCTATTTCTCTCCTCCACTCATTAAATACCTTGCTGCTAATGCACCATTTGGCTATGGTGTTGGTGTGGCTTTTTTATCGTTGTCTTTTTTTTTTTTCTCGTGTCCTTAGTCGTGCCGTAAGTTGTCAGTTTCTTTTGATATATCAAATCTAACTTACCATTTCTCAAGAAGGTGCTTAAATAAAAATCTTCCTATAACATTTGTAATGTAGGCTTGTTTGTATTTTTGTGAGAAAAATGTGATCCTTGTCGAGAGCTGACAAAGGTATTTCTTCTGCAGTAATAATTGTTCAGAGCTCACATACATACATAATGAATGCACGTGTCTGTATAAGTTCTTTTCCTTGTGGGAGAAATTTAATTAATATGAAGCATTTCTACACAGAGGCAGAACTGTTTTATTTCTGACCCATTTTACTCTTATCCTCACCTCCGCACCGTCTGTGGAAAATCTGAGTGGCTCCTTTTACCCTGGCCTTGCTCTGTGCAAATGGAACCTTACTCAATGTTTCCATCTTGTCCTGGCTCTCTGAGCCCCAGCCTGCTCCCTCCTCATCTCATCCCCACCTGACCCTCCTCATCTCCCTTTCTGTTTCATGAGATGACCTGAATCCCCCAAAGTTTGTCTTGAATGACAACTGTCAAATTTGCTTCTTCCCCTGCAAATATTTGGCAGTGTTTTCTCTATCTTGAACTTAGATCTCACTGTTCTTTCTTAAACAGTTGTACAATTTAGTTCTCTAAATTTTACCATTCTGACCAGACTGACACTCATCACTTACTCACTACCAGGACTTGGGGTTCTTTCATCATTTTTCATAGATAGAATTTTTAAAATGACAGCTATAAGTGGAATGAAATTGAACTTCACAGAAGAGAAGTACTGGACTGGATAAATGGGAGGCTGCTTGAGTAACAGGCCTGCATTGCTTTCACCTCCCACTTGAGTACTGAATTTAGCAATTAGAAGAATTGAAGGAAAATGTCATTAAACTTTCAAACACTATGCTGACAAGTTAATACGTATGCTTAGGCACTTAAAAATAAAATAAAATCCTGGAGGCACTGGGATTGTCTTCTAAGCAATGGTTGTGATGACAAAGCAGTGGATTTCAGAAGCAGTTGAAGAAAATAAAAGGATTAATGATTGCTTTTGCTGGACATCAATCCACATATATTTAAACCATACAACTGTTTCTTGCTACTTTTTTTTTTTTTTTTATCCATTTCATTTCTTTATAACCATCTTTTTCTTAGTTTTCTTTTTCATTTTCATTGTTTTGGAGGGGCGGCGATTGCCAACTACACCGTGACTTGTACATGGAAGATAATTTGCTAAACACAGCTCTCTGCTGTGGTCTCTGTCCCACGCTACTGCTTTGTTTCTTTATCACCTCTTCTTTTCTTTACATTTTTCCTTTCTGTCTGTACCTCCATACTACTTCATTTGGGTTGAATTCTTTTTTGATCTTTATTCCATTTTATATCCCAGATCTTTGCAAGTTCTGAAAACCTGGTGTCGTCTTAAGAATAGATTAACTGTCAATCAGAAGACGTGGATTTAAGCTGTGAGCTTTTGTTTGGATGTTTATTTTGGTTGAAAGTGCAGAAGTGCTTTTGATTGCGTAGTAAGAATAAGGTCTCTAATACAGTTCAGTTACTTACCTCATTAATCTGTTAGATTTAGTATGGATTTAATGGTGTCATTGCAGCTGCCATTTAGCTGATTTGGAAAACAAAGTTCTTGTGTTTAGATCTGTAGGTGAGAGAATAGTACAGATGCTTTATGCTACTCAGTTTCTCTGCTTATAATACTGTGTTTGTTCCTGTGAGCACTTACAAGTGGGACAAATCCTCTCCAAGTCTGAGTAGTCAGAACTCAGAATTTTCTATTTCTAAGTGAGCACATGGCTGTTACCTGTGGTGCTTGTGCTAACAACAGACTGGGGCAGTACATTCAATGTGGAAGGTGTGCACATGCAGCTACAAATACATATAAAAAATACATTGTAATGGCCACCATTCCTTTCATGATACGAACTCCGTGGTGGAGGGCGAAGTGAGCAGGTGGTGGTGACATGAAAATGAAGGCACCTCTGCTTAAGTTTTCTTACAGAAAGTTTCTTGTACAAAAGTAATAAAAACATGATTTTTGAAGGAGAGAGGTGGAAGGTTGGGAGGAAGAGGGATTTGTCTGGTAACGAGGAAGGAAGCATGGGCTGTTTAAGTAGTGTTGCTAAAAATGCTAAGGCATATCATGCAGAAAAACACGTATGTTTTTGTATGACAACTCTGCAACTCTGGGCATTTAAAGAGTAGATTTCAAGGACCTGTGGCAGCATGAACCTTGCATGTGTACAAAGTCAGGTACAATGCAAATTGCTCCTTTTGTTGGACTTGTAAACTACATAAAATCAAAAAGTCAAGTGGATATTCAAAAATCACAGCATCATTTGACTTGGAAGGGTCCCTTGCAATGAACAGGGAGACCTACAGCTCGATCATAGTGTTCAGAAGTCTGTCCAGTCCAAGCATGGAGCATCCACCAGCTCTCTGGGCAACATATTCCAGTGCCTCATCACTCTTACTGTAAAAAAAAAAAAACAATAACCTTTGTCCTTATATCCATTCTAAATCTAAAAAACATATACATAAAAATGAATAGTGCTTAAATATGCATGCATGTTTAAGAAAGGATTGAGAAACATTTGACTCCGATATGTCAAACCTCATTGAAGAGTTTTCCTTCTTTTTTTCTCTAGCTCATCTCTCGGAAGAGTAGTCTCTCTAGATGCCCATGAAAGCCATGTGCTTGGTAATTGTGTGCTCCCTGTGCATCCACATGGATGTGCTTGTTGATATGTAAGTAAATGAGAAATTCTGGGCTCATATGAGCCATTCGTCAAGTTGGCGCTCCAAGTATGGAAACTAAATGAACTGGAAAGCAGCTTTTGTTTTTTTTTCTAGAACAAACCCCAAGCTCAAAACACACACACAAAAAATCCAAAAAAACACTTAGTGAGACATTCAGTGAAAGAGGTAACATCTTTTGAAAATTTGTACTGCCTTTCCAGGTCCGAAACAGTATTGTTTGCAAGTACTTAAATATCAGAATCTTTCCAGGGAAACGTGAGGGGTTCTTATGCGGTACGGTTACCATCTTTAATATTACAGCCCTTCCACTGACAGGAAAGACATCTCTTCGTTATTTTGTACTTAGATCCACTTACTGCCTGGAAACGTAGCCTGTACTTAAATATGTTAATTGTTTAAAGGTGTCAGATACCACAAAAGAAATGTCTGCCTTACCATGTATTAAGTGTGCTGAATAATAATTTAATATGCTCAAACCCCTAGGCAGGAAATGATGAGCTTTTCTAACATGGTGCGTATCGGAGAATTTCCGAGTCTCTTTGCATAAACAAAAAGTAGTTGTTTGGGTTTGGTTTCTGTCCATGTTGTGTACATTTTGCTTATTTAAACTACTTCAGATGTTGCTTTTAATTGTTTTATTTCATAAGGAGTGGTGTAGATTTTGCAGCACCGGTGATCCCCATCCTCTTCCTCAGTCAAACAGTGTATTTCACTCTTGTTGGATGTTAATTACAACCTACTCAAAGTTGTCAGGAGGTGATGCCTCATAAAATAGGGTCCTGTATTGCTGTTCCACTGGTTGAAATATGCAGTGCATGAGATAAATTGTGTCTTCTACTTTAAGTGGACAGTGGTGGCTGAATCAGATATTTCTGTTTGTTATGATGTTAGTGTATAATGTATACGTGCATTTGGGTAACCTAAGTACTTCTAACCTGTTGAATAGCCTGAGGATTGCTTTGGTTTTTCTCCATTTCCGCACAGCCTTCACTGTTCCACACTACTGAATGGAAACCAGGGAAGAGCTACTTACGCTTCTTAAAGCAATAAGTGGAGAATGTTTAAGTTAATCATGGGGAATGTAAGAATGATCACATTACCTTGACTTAAAAATGTTGCCGCATGTTATCTGAGCATGCTTTTAGCCTGGGAAATGCTGGGCGAATTGATTCAGCTTAGCTTTCTTTCTTTTTGCGCTAAACTAATTAGAATCATCTTGTGTTTCTTACAGTTGCTGACAAGAGTGAGGACAGTTGACAAATATCACAGGAGTCAGGACTGCCTTATAGTATTGATGTTGCTTAAATTCCATAAACACATTGGCCTGCACCTACATTCTATTTCATTTCAGAGAGATGGTGTAGTTTTTAAGCCAGTTGCCGTTTCCTGCTTTCTACACAACGATGTCATGTGCACAGCAGTGCTGGGGCACACCAACTGGATTCTTGAAGGAGACTCCTCTTCCCTCCATGGGTTTACCAAGAAATGCAGTTTATTATGATCCCAACCAATGACTGGCTCTGAAACATGTATGAGGTCTAAGGAATCAGAGGAAGTCTAGTAAATCTTGGAGTTCCCAATCTGCTTAGGGTCCATATCTATTTACGCTGACTGCCTCACAGTACACATCCATGATGCTGTCTTATTTTGTTAATACAGACACAGCCACAAATGTCTGTGAGAAACTGAGCTATTTACCGGATCAGAATATTACTCTATGATAAGAAGGTACACACTGGACATTATGCTTATAATATAGTTAAACAATATATTGTATCCTCGTGATGAATGAGGTGATAAAGCAAGGCAAGAATAAATGATTTCTTAATTTTTGTAATATGTGCTTGCATGCAAACATTGTTATGCACAAGTGCACACAAAATTTCCTCGCCATATGATGGCTATGTCTGTTTTAGCAAGTAATGAGGCACAAAGGAAGCAGCTCCACAGACCAAGAGTGACAGAAGCCCAGAGTGCACTACTTATGGACTTCCAGGGCTTTTTCTTCGTGCTAACTCTTGTTCGCTCCAGTGACGTGGAAGGCCATGAGCAGTTGGAGTGCGTTAGGCAGGTCCTGGAGTTCATCTTCCAGCATCACTCCTGTGCTCCAAGACTTCTCCATGGTGTGAATCAAAGCATCATAAATCAGAACAGTTGGGAGATTCAGAAGTACGTGCTTTGGGGCCTGAAGTACGAATGCGGATGCATCTCCTGATGTAGTTGTTATTCTGCTGAGAAAAACGTACTAGAAACAACTCTGAACTATTTTTTTTTAAGGTGAAAGAAGAAGGTGGTAGAGAGGCTTGTGCTGTAAATGAAAGCGTCAGTGCTTTTATTAAGTCAATTTATATTAGCTGTTGGTTTTTGTTTCTCTCCAGCAGAACATTCACACCTCATTTCAAATTAATTGCTCATCATTGAAATCAGTGGAGATATCAAGAAAAGTGCAAGCTATTTTGAGTGTTTGAAGGCAGTCTGTTTCCCTACCCCCAACACGTCAAGGAGTTGGTCTTTTTGACTTCAGCAATAACTGCATCTGCTGGAGGAATCGTGCTTTTGCTAGTTCCTCCCCATTTCCTACCATTCCTCTTCCTCCCGTTTTCTGCTCAGTGACTGCATCTTTTAGAATTTTTTTCTTTGTTAAATTTTATTGAGCTAACTTCACAAAACATGAGATTCAGTCACTTCCTACGTTATAGCCTCTTTCAATTCAGGATTATATGAACTTGGACAGAAAAACAGAACATAATGTTTAGAAAACATTGAAAATAGTTAAAGACTTAAATTTTTTTTAATTTTTATATTTCTCTGAAATAAGGAGGAATTTGATGCAGAAGTTAAGGAATTAGATCAGATGCAGTGCTTGTCTTACAGGAGGGCAGCTTGGCACCAGCACAGCAAAGCTGCCCTCTGACTTCTTCAGCACAGCAGTTGTTGCAGTATCACAGCAGCAAAATAATTTGATGCTTTCTCCAGCCTTCTGTAATTGCCTGGCTTAGACCTGAGCATGTGAAATAGCACAGGGAAAAGCTAACTTAACTTTCAGGTTTAAATAAAGCATCATCATAACCAAGATGCAGGCAGTTCTCCCCTCTTGGAATTTCTGAACAGTTTGCACTTGCTCTTTCTGGCTTATCTTCCTTCCCTCTATTGCTTATATTGCATGACTCCGCAGTGCGACAGGGCCAAGGCTGTGCAGCTTAGGTGAGCAAAGGAATTGGTGTAACCAGGCTGATGGTCTTTAGTCTTCTATTTTATTTTATTTTTTTTCCTCTCTTTGGTCTTACTGAAGTTTGCAACAAACCTCCAGCTGGATTTAATGCTGGAGCTCCTTTCTCCTATTTTAACTGTTTGGATGAGACTTGGTTGTTTTTCCCCTGTGTAAAATACTTTACATAGTCATTAATCATGTACTGCATGATGTTTTGGGACGTGATTGTTCTCTACTGCTGTAGCAAAATGCTGAAATGTATAAGAAAAGCAACAGTAACAGTTAGAATCGTCAACAGATGAACATTTGTAAAGTTGGGGAAGAGTAATACTCCTGCAGATACATGAGTTTTTTCCCAAAGAAAACCAGTGAACGACCAAACATTTTTGGGATATGAATAATTTTGCACAGGGTGCAAATGGTACCATTTTCCAATAGAATGATACACATGCAGCTCCCTCTTTGTGTATTTTAAAATTACAAGGCAGCCAGGTTGGTAGTGATGCTTTTATTTTTTGGTACTGCTGTATAACCTGAGCTGACAGCTTCCCTTAACAACCGCACATAAAGTTGTAAGTGGGGTGGCTGTGACCCACCTGCCTCAAGTCCTTCTGTTCAGCTGGCACTTCGCCTGCTGAGAAATCACTCAATAACATTGGAGGAAAACGTATGGGCAGGTAGCAATCAGCTTAAATCCCTTCCAACTGCCTTCCTGCTTTTACCTCTAACATTTACTGATGTCCTTTGGCTCAGTAATACTATCCGTACACTTGGATTTAGGGGAACTTCCCTGCTGTAGGGAACCTGCTTTGGCAGGGGGGTTGGACTCGATGATCTCTGGAGGTCCCTTCCAACCCCTACAATTCTATGATTCTGTGATTCTGTGAACAGGAATTAATGGATGTCTCTCAGTTGCAGAGAAGTGTGAAGCTTGATTTCAAATAGGTGTGTGATGGAGAAGAATATGCAAATTTGAATCTGAACGTGGTGATTAATGGCAGTGTTGTGTTGAATTTTGAGATTGCCACCTGATCTGTAATTGCAGTCTTATTTAAAGGAAACCTCTCATACCTTTTGGCATCAGTAAATATTGTGCGAGGCACAGATTGTACACAGATATTTGCAGTGCACAGCCACAAGTAAGGCCGTATGCACTCAGGTGTTTTGGTGGAGCTGTGACCATTCCTCTTTTTTTTCCCATTACCTATAGGTGTGTTGAACAATTGGGCATTTCTTTTTTTCCCCCGCTTTTGTTCCTTGCTTTATATTTTGCTGGAAAAGGACTTGTGACAAGGCTTGCTTTTGCCAGGTACATACAACCAAGATGAGCTGGCTTTTTCTCAAGGAGAGCATAAGGACAAGAGCAGTTCAGCACAGCTGGGTATGGGAGTGGGAAGCCAAAGGCTGGAAATAGCCATTAGCGAAGCCCTGGCAAGCACAAGTGCAGATCAGATGACTCCAATGCAGGAGGGAAGCGTCCTGGAGCTTTTGTGTTGTGTGACATTGGAGAAACCTTGAGCCGATCTAATTTGCACAGCCAAAAAGTGCTTTATTGGAAGTAGGTATTTTTGTACCTGTGCATTGCAGTTTCTCGCGATTCAGCTAGAAGAGTCCTGTAATTGAGATGAGGTAGCTTTGGTCTGTGTCCTGAATATAACTGTTTGAGATTCAGTTCAGGGGGAAAAAAAAAAGGAGGGATTGTTGGTGGAGGAGATAATTAGAGGAAAACTAATTAAGTTTCTTTCTTTGTATTTTTTGATGATGGTATTTCAGGAAAAAAAAAAAGCCCAAACAATCAAAAATAGTAAAAATTCTTCCCTGCTGCCATCTTCTTTCCTTCTTTCCTTTATTATGTTTTGAAGTTACAAGTGTTTTATGGGAAGAGGTTTTTGTTGTGTTTTTGTTTGTTTTGGTACTTTGAGATAGTCCTTAATACTTCCCTCATCTACTAACTGATGGGACCCTAATGTTCTTGATCAGAAGTTATGGTTAGGGCATACAGACTTAAGGAAAGAGAAGGATGTATTTGACCAACAGGCTCCAACTTAATTTTCTTTGCATTTTCTTCTCTTACAAGTTTCCAGCATAGATATTGGATGCTGATTTGGGGGAGTGGGAATCCCCAGTGCCTGGTTAGTAGCTGTGAGTGCACACACTGGTGCTACACAGTGCCTGAGTTTTGGGCAGCACACGCACTGCAAAGGAGATGGAGAGATTCTTCTTTTCCTTTCAAGTGTTACTAAATAGAGTGCATCTTTTTGGCTTCATAGAAAAGGAACGCAGTACACAAGCACTTCTTTTCTGTCTCCGTCAAAGCGCAAGTTGTTTTATTCTGGTTATTTTGTTTCATCTTGGGTTTCTGGTCATGTTTGTTGATTTTTATTTCTTTTTTCCCCATTGCTTTAATTGTGGTATGCTTTTAATTAAAAAAGAAAAAAAAAAAAACTAACAACAGCCAGTTGTGGAGTTTAGGGCATGGAGCGTTCATATAGTTAAAAATTACAGCACTTTTCTCCTCCCTCCCTCTAGATTTCCCAGTAATTACAGGAAGGAGAGATTATTTTATCTAGAGCTTTTCCAGGCATATAAAGTTAGTTAAGAAGGTCACCACTGCAACTCCTATTGTAAAATCAGTTTTTCAACTTTTGACATCAGATATTCTCTTGGGAATTAGCTGAAGAAGAGAACTACAGATAAAACCTGAATGATTTTATGAAGTCTACTAAGGGAAGAAGAGTTTAAACATAATTTTTAAGCCAATATTGAATACTTTGCATTTGTAATATTCTATTAATGATTTGTGAAGAAATCAGCCTGAACAGAATCTTAGCTTGCTTTGCAAGTTGGGACTGAGTCTTCCATGGTACCTTTTATGTGAGCATGGTTTCACCCATCTGTGGCACAGAGCTTTAAAACAGGTGCTCTTATCTTATATTCCAGTCTTCTATTACTGCATGACTGTGCACCTCACACAAAGGTTTTTGTTCTTTTTATTGGAGTGGTGCCATCTGTTGGAATATGATTTCTTTGTAACACAGCGGTTACGTACAGTTCATTGGATGGTGCGCTTCTGCAGTCTTGGAGATGGTAGGCATGAGCCACCTATGCGTGAATAAATGGAGATTAGAATTTCACTGCTGGGTGGAGAATGCCATGAGGGTCCTTCCTAGTTTGTTTACGCTTGGTTTGAGTTAGCTGCCATCCTCAGGAAGCTGTTTGGACGTACTACAGATCTTGCTCTTCATAAGTGTATGGAAGGCCGGCACTGGCCGATAGATTTTCCACTGAGTCGTGCACCATCTTCCTGTGCTAGTGTTAAATTGGAGCATCCAGGAGCACAAATCCAGCATCAAATTCATTTCCATATGCTTGTATCTCACGTAACTCAGGATTGCTGTATTTTAGTGACTGTAGCAAATATTTTCTGAGCCAATCAATGCATGGATTGCTGCACAGTAGATTACTTAACTGTAAAAGAAAACATAAACCCTTTTATATATATATATTATATATATATTTTTTTTTTCCTTCTTTTTTGAACAGAAAGGAGCATTGTTTAGGGCCGTTGAAAAAGGGAGTTGAAAAGAATCAATTTTTGCCACACCAGTTGAACAGAAAAGACTGTGGAGATGCCAGGAAAAGGCTGGCCGTGGCTTAGCAAAGGTCTGGGTGTAGTTACAGTACCTTGAGGAGGAATTCAAGGTCTGTTCACAGGTTCAGCCAGAGTGGTGGTTTCCCAGGAGAACGAACCCCACCTGGTCGCTTACTTGACAGTTTGGTAATGGGCTGGTGCCTGAATTGCTGATGAATTTACATTTCATTGTATTTAACTTCTGTTGCCATCAATATAATATAATTTGGAGCAGTCTATACTGGTTATTTTATAGTATAGTTTAGTATACTTGATTTTTGGGATATAGAATCTATTTCAAATAGAAATCCAAGTGTGTGTTATACCATGCCAGTCCAATGGAGACTGTTTCCCATTCAGGTGTCAGTTCATAATGGATCTGGGTGTTGCTTTATCTCTGTGACACACATGTGCTTTGGTCCCGTGATCCATTTTCTTCTCCAGCTTTTTTCTTCTGTTGTGCACGTCTGCTTTTCCCACATCCTTGACTGGTTTGTGTGTGTGTAAAGCTCACTGTGTATTTGGCTTGGCAAACCTAAAGTGAAGTTAACCAACAGCTGAACTGGGAAAGAAAAGAAAACGGTATTTGGGAAGGAACTTTTCCAGTATAGGAGAAATCTGACAAGCAGTAATGTATGGTAAGCACAGCATTCTCTAATATTAGAATAGATATATAAAGAAAAATAGAAAAGAATAAAGAAATATGAGGGAGTTTATCGTTGGATCATTTTTTCTTTATAATTCAAATACTCGGTTTGTGAAACTATGCACCACACTGGGGCAGCAGTTAGCAAGCATAGGTTGCCTGAGCTCCAGCCTCGTGTCATGGGCGTTTTTCTTTTGGTGTTTGTGTGGAGACTGACAATTGATTTTGATGGGCCTTGTTTAACTGAACTGTTTGTTCAGTCTTCTGATTGGGGTTAAGCAGCAGTTGCTGACTGCTTGTGGATGAGAGGGAAAAAGATGGAAATAGAAATGTTACCAACTGATGATCCTATAAGCACGTTAATCTCTACTGCTCTGATGCACGTTTTGAAGAGTATTGTGTGAATCTGCACACAGTTAATTAGCTGTGTCTGTTTATGAACTGGTGTCATTTTTACATCGCAGGTCCCCTTCCTAACCATTCTCCCCATTTTTAGTTTTCTGATGTGAAAAAGGTGATTTTATCACTGTAATCTGCATTTAGGAAGGTGAGACCATTGAGGGCTTGTCCTCTATGATCCTAGTATGATCTCAGTGTCTCTCCAGAGAAACAGCTCTTCTCATCAAGCATTCACATATTCTGCTAATTTATAATGCATTATTTGCAGTTACAAAATAATCAGACTGTGATATTTTTATGTTCTGTTTTTTGTTTTGTTTTGTTTTTTAATGTTAAAAAATATATATGTTGGAGCAAGGAAACTGAATTCCATGGAAACAAGTTCTGCCCTCAGTTTGTGCTTCTGCCAATATTTATACACAGATATCCTTCAAGCATTTTTCCTTTACGTTTTCAGGACCAGGAATTTACCAATAATGACAGTCTAATTCTGTGGAGTTGGAGATACAAACATTGCAGGCTACAGTTAGTTTGACTGATTTATTTTTCCTCCCCTCGAGACTTACCTGCTTTAATAGTGACAGCTTAGAGGGCTTCTCTGCCATTTAATGTTCAGAGCAAATGAGGCAGCAATCTGGTAGATGTGTTCCAGGCTCTGTGGCTATCCAGAGGCTTCTTGCATTTCTCTTGTTCTTTATCAGGTCATAAACCTCACTGAGAAAGGGCCAGGATATTCACCAAGATCGCATTTTCTATTTCTTAAAGTAATATTTAAGGATTGCTTACATTCTGTTATCCTGACTGATAACGTATTCGAATATTTGAGATGAATTGTGAATTCTGATCGTTTTGGAACTGATTGTAATGGGGTAAAGGGGACTTTGTATTCCCAAAAAAAGAACTACAGCAAATTACAAATCCTCATTGTGTAGTTCATGTCTTAATGCCAGCAATGCTTCTATAGTATTATTTAAATTATTTGAATTTAGATTAGTAATTGCATGGAAAAAGTCAAAATCTCAAGTATTTTGCAACATGTGCTTTCTGATCTGAGCATGCCAAAAACAGGCTCGTGAGCCTGCTTACGTGAGCAGCTTAATTTGCTGCTTAGGACCTACATGTGAATTGAAAGAGTTTGTTATGTATTTAATGACCGATTCACCAGTGAGTCCTTATATATAAGGTAACTGTTATCTTCTGTAGGTTTAATGCAGTCATTTCGAACGTCGTGTTACAAATTCCATTAAGGTGATAATTATGTTATGATCTGTGGTAACTCCTTTCAGAAACTTCTTGCTTCTACCTGCTATTTTCTCAGCTTATGAGTCGGGTTATGCAGTGGAAGTCAGGTAAAGCAGTGAAAATGAGCGAGAATCTGTATAGTAAGTGTAGCAATGTATACTTGAAGAACTGGCCAACTGACTTTGCCCACCACAAGAGCCACAAAACTGAGTACTGAAAATGTGTAATATCACAGAGAAACATTTAACTGGGAGCGCTAGCTTTTCCTTTCTAACTTCGAGAGTAGATGTGTTGTGCATAATACAAGTTTTAACTAGTCAAGCAGGTCTGTGTCTGTCCTTTTACAATAAGTGAAAGCGATAGATATTTTGGTGGCAAAAAATAAGAACCTTGCATCACTATTTGTAAATAAAGAAGGATTCTGGAAGGACATGAAATAAGTGTTGCTCTAAATATATTTTTATTGATCCCTCTGGAGTGCCTAAAGACTGGTAGACATTAAGTCACTAGTGCAGTGCCTCCGTGGCTAATAACATGCCCCATTCTAGGATGGAAAGCAAAACCTTAGTGCTCAGCACTATCACTATACAAATCTTAGTTCCATACAAAACGACACATGATGAAGAGGGAGGCTTCCTTGTTGGGATGGGCTTTGCTGAGACTGGTGGGAAAGGGTGAGACAGATTTCTGAAGGTTGGACAGACCTGTGAGAGAATGCAGTCATGCCTGACATATTCGCATCTTCTTCTGGTGCTTACTAATGCAGAGCTGGGAGCGTGTTGGGACGATGGACAAGTTCATACTTTGGCATATAAAGCTTGAACTTGAACATATATACTTGGTGTATGTGGCAAGGAGCTAGTAAAAAGTTTGACCTAATGGAACTGTGACATCTGGATGTGACTGTATGGATAAAAATGCAGTGCTAATGTGCAAGAAAAATAATGTGGTTGAAGTCCTTCTTGTCCTGGTAAGAGGTCCAACATATTTGTAATAAACCCGGATATTTTTCTGTATGGAACGTATTTTGATCTATCTGCCATCTGTTTGAGAAAACCTTTCTGTCAGGATAGGTGTATTAAATAGGGTTTGGTCTCAAAATATTGTGAATGTGTAGTGATTTTTCAGACTTAGTGCTGAAGAGGGTATGATGATTATATTGAGGTCACTACAGAATATGTTGGCTTCGGTAGGGTTGGTATTTTATCTGTAAATATACAACATAATTGGCTACTGGTAGGTGATGGAGTTAGTTCTAATAAAATCTGTAAATACTATATTACTGTATAAGTAAATGATGAAGATCTTGTAATGAATATAGTAAAACAGTTTTGTGTTTTTTTATAATATATATTTATTTTTCTTTATAGAAGTAATTAGGGAGTGAATTTGAGTGCAGCTTTTCAGTCCACTAGCTTTATTTTGCCACTGGGAGTTTGTCTTCATATATTCTGTGTGTATATTACATAACCTGTGTGCATGAATGTTTGTTTTTAAATATATAAATAAAATACTGTATTTCCCACTCATCTGTTAACTGTGGATTAGGTGTGCATACCTGAACTACTCATGCAAATATTTTAAGTGTTATAAAATACTTCCAGGCATTTTGTATGGCTTGCTACATGTCAACCTGCTTTATTTTATATGTGTTAACACATTAAAAACTCTGTTATAGCTATGCTGAGAGAAAGCATTGGTAGTGAGTTGGCAAGAACCACGTGTTTCCGTTAGTGGTAGCAAGGAGCCCTGCTGGATGTTGCTGCAGCTGACTTGAAGCATTTCACTCAGAGTTGCTCTCGAGGCTCCACTCATTACACTGGGAAACCCTTCATTATTTCTGTTCATGCTGAGCACAATCCTAGAATTGCCAAGGTTTGACACGACCATCCAGTCCAACTGTGCACCTATCACCAATAGTTCTCACTAAACCATGTCCCTTAACACAATGTCAGAACGTTCCTTGAACACCTCCAGGGTCAGTGACCCTACTTTTCTTAGCTGCAGTTAAATTCCAAGAGCCCAGGTACTTTTTTTTCTTGCTTATGTGTTTTGTTTTGTTTTACTACGAGAAGAAATGAGATACAAATGTCTCTGTACCTACAAATAGCATATAGCTGTTTAATTTTTTCCTGCCTGAAGTTTTAAATGGTTGCCTACATCATGTCTGAACTATGAATCAGTATGAACAGCATTCTTATTTTTTTTCTTCTGAGTTTTATATATTGTAAGTGGATTGTGTATGAAGTTTCTGGGATTAATGCATTTTTTCAGGACGCAGTCGTTTAAAGGAGAGAAGGGTAGAGATTAACCAAGAAAAGAGGTACATGGATGGTTTCATTTCATTTTTAAAGCTATTGACTCGTGAAGTGAATGGTTTTGTTTTCCTAATCTGCCAATTAATTGTTTTCATTGTTTGGGTGGTGATTTACCAGCAGGAGGTGGGAAGTGCCAAATAATGAACATATCCTCACTGAAATGAGTTCCAAGCTGATTATTATTGAATATGGCTTTGAGTGAAGCCTTGTAAGGAGCTCCTGCCGCAGAATTCTCTGAGTGCTCTGGGGCTGGAAGATTCTGTGGAAATTTGAGATCTGCAGATAAATATTTCAAAGCAGCATTTAAATCAGTAGAAGACTATTCTTACTCCCATAGATTTCATTACTCCTTGGTGTCTCAGAAATGATTCCAAAACTCCAGCGAGTTTCTTCATGATTCTTTTATTTTTTTTCAGATGATCTTTACTGTTTATCTTTTTCTGAAAATGTCTGATATTTTTTCTTCCTGAATTTTCCTGTGTTTTAGTGATGATGCCATCAGAAGTATGTTTTTGTAATGGATTTGGAAAAGATGGGAGCTTACCACTCTGGAAGCTTATAGCCAGTGTTTGGAATTATAACACAGCTGTGGTTTTGATTGGTTCCCTTTAAAGAGGTATTTTTTCAGGAGGAATACTGAATGTTGTGTTTTTTGGGAATCAGTGTCAGCCATTTTTCCATGTCTGACAAATACTTCCGGTACCTTGCTTCAGCAGTACTTAGCCTTCCTTGGTGTACATGAGAGGAATCTTTGGTGTCCAGCTAGCAAAGAAACAGAAAGCGTACTTATTGTTTGAATGCCAAAGTCATCTTAAATAATGGCTATGCAGGAGGGAGGAAGGGGGAGAAAAGACACTAAAAATATCCAGAGGCAGTTTTTCACTCTGAACTTCAGATGAACAGTTAAACATTCATGGATTGACCTCTGAGCAGCTCAAAACCAATTTCAGAATGGTTACCCGCATTTACTAAGCTTCTTTCAGTGTGCCTCAGTCTTTTGTCCTGGAAGTGATTTTGACCTGCTCAGTCTTGTTTTGTGTCTGCGCTGATCGATGCTGACGTCATATTGATGTTGATAGGTACGTTTAGATGGTTGCAGTCGATTATTACAGCAGGGAATTGATGTGAATCACACAATGAACTGTGGATTATCTTACTTGCTACTGTTACGTTTCATTAAAGGACTCTGTATGATCTGAAATGCAGAAATATGCTACCTTAGGTAAATGATAAGATTGGGATCTTTTTGGTGCTGGGATCTGCAGCCTTATTTATTCCAGTCACATAAACAGGCATTGCAGTGCTATATACTTCTGATTTTGAGTAGGATTCTATTACTGTAATGTTAGTAAGTTGGGCTTATCATTAAGTGAGAACTTATTTTAGGAATTGGTTGCCGGGAAGTACTTACTGAAGCCAAGTTAGTGGTTTTATACTATGAGTTTTGCCTAGGGTAAAATTAGTACTTATCTTTACAACTTCCAATTCATAAATTGACATGAGGTCCTTCATTCATTTTTTTAAATTATTAGTTGAGGAAGTGTTTTGTGAACATCATTACTTCACTGCGTGTCTTTGAACCATGCTGCATGATGCAAACTTCAGGGCGTTTGAATATGTATGTGTTTTTAATGTAAATGGGAAATGTTACAGTATGTCTCCATGATAAACATTGCTCTGACAGCCAAGCAGATATTAGCTTGTCTGAACTCACTAGCAATCACAATTTAGAATAAGGCTGCAATAGAAGGCAACCCAGGGATATCTTGTGTTGTGTGGAGTCCTCGTGTTACAGAGAATCATCCTTGGTCTTTGTCACTGGAAAAGCTGCCCTGTTCTGATCTTCTGAGAGCAAACAAACCGGTGCTGGGAATGGATCAGATTCAGCTGTGGAGAAACCAGGGTACCGTAAATATTGCTTTCAAGAGCAGGTAGTTTTCTGAGGTCTATGAGATGTGGCAGTATTCTGCTTAGCAGATAAATTGCAGTGTAGCAGGAAGGATGCTACAATGAGTATTGATTTCTTTTGTGCATAGAACTCATTTTGCTACAGCTTGTGAATTGCCTTCATAAGCTGACAATCCATTAAGGATCACTTTGTGTGTCTCTTCCTTCATTATTGCTTCTTTTACTGCTTTCTGCTTTACTGCTTTTAAAACACACTGCTGACACAAAACTAAAATAGGTAAAGGAGAAACTCTAATGGTAGCAAAGCAATTTGGCTCTTGGTAAATTGCTTTATTGCAAAAAATATTTTACTAGGAAACTCTACAAAGACGATTTCAAGGAGCTAAACATATGATATTGAAATTATTTTGTAGTAGGGTAACTCACCTAATGACTGTAATTTTTGTCATGAAGTAGACCTTTTATTCTAAGATTACTTTCTAAGTCTGAACACCTAAAATTGAAGATTTCTGTGGATGTAATTTAGCTGTGTCCGTTCTGCTTAGACAACCAGTGCCTCATATTCTGAGTATGTGCTGGTAATTCCCCCACAGAAGGAACTAATGGTCATTTATGTTCACGTCCAGGGTTCCTTATGCATCTTCTGAGTAAACAGGGAAACACTATATTTCTGTATGTTAATTTCATGTTCTTTTCAAGGAAGTAGTCCAAATTCTGTGACACGATTACTTTAGTTAGTAATATGTTTTTTTTCTTTTTCAGCAAAACTTGGTACATTCCTAATCTCTTAATTGAACCGATTAGCCAAATTGCATTTGGCAACCTCTGCTCTAAGAAAGATAGAAATTAAGATCTCTACATAAGGCTATTAGCTAGTAGGATAGTAAAATAAGAGGACAGCCATATTCCATTATAGAAGAGAGGTTATTATTTTGCTTACCAATGAAGGTTTTGCTTGTAACAACTTTCCACGTACCTTTGTTTTGTATCCTTTTCACATCATTTGGCTTAGTATTA
The DNA here is from genome assembly GCF_023343835.1 of Lagopus muta. NCBI lineage: Eukaryota > Metazoa > Chordata > Aves > Galliformes > Phasianidae > Lagopus > Lagopus muta. The sequence goes on along the minus strand of NC_064440.1, from coordinate 31,136,329 downwards.
GACTGCTCGTATCTTCTTACAAGACTCCTATTCGTCTCAGTCTCAGGGACAGCTATTGACCATATGCATAGTGTTTTGGGATCTACTGATGGAAAGCTATACTGAAGAGAAAGACTGTATTTTAATGAAATGTTCTGCCCTTGAAAGGTGCTTCGTAAGATGTCCAGTTATACTGGCTGTTAAAATTGCATAGAATTAAAAAATCACCAAGGTTGGAAAAGATCTTCCAGTCCAACCACCCACCTACCACCAATACCTCCCCACTAAATCATGTCCCTCCATACAACAACTAAATGTGTCTTGAACACATTTACTTTTCTGCAGTTAGTAACCTAAGCAGGGTGGCTTCCACATTGCTGAACTTATTTTATTTGGATTTATTTTATTTTTCCTTTCACTTGGATGCTATTGTGGAGATCTGATTCATCCAAATTCTGTAGTTTCTGGCAGGTTTTGTGTTCAGCTGCCAGGAATTTTAGCTCTGGTTCCTGCCAGGACTTCTCTAGTAGACAGTGTCCTCATTAGTTGGATCTCCTGGCTCTCTCAGTGCAGCGATGCTTAGCTATTTCTATCCCCAGGCGACTCTAAATACATTACACAAAGTTATTTTATGTAAGTGATTGGCCAGACACTTGATAATGTCAAGTTTTTTTCTAATTCTGCTTCTTGAGATTTATGATTTTAGAATGAGATTACCAATAGTATTATCTTCCTAGTTTTATTTTCCACTGTCTACAATTAGTGGCCATGAGAAGCAATGGTTTACTCACTTTTTTTTTTGTTTAATGATAATGATCATTAAACATTTTTTGGAAACTCAGTGGTTTCTTTGGAAGAGTGTGGCAAGGATACAGAAGTAAAATGAATGGTTTTTTTACTTTAAAGCACTTGATGCCAGCCAGTGTACTTCTTGCTTTTAGTTTCATTTCAAAAGGTTGAGAAACGACAAACTTCATCAGTTCCAAGGTGAGATCTTTCCGGAACAGACTTAAATCTCCTTTTCAAACTGTTATATAGAGGAATTTGGAGTTATTATCAGACATGCAACTGAAGAAATCAGCAATTTCCACACACACATAAAAACTTCATTTTAGTCAATTACTTTTATTGCTGATGTTTTCCCAACTTCTTCCTAGAACTCTCTTTTGTTGTAAAGTGTAGATTAAATGTTGTGTCTGCTGGACTATGGAAATGTATGGACTATGGAAATGGAAAGGAACCATCCTTTCTGGACCCATTGAAAACTTACTACATTTTTTAAAATACACAGAAGATGAGATGATCTCAGAAGCATCTCATTAGCTTTTTTTTTTTCTTTTCTGTTTAGATTGACCTGACTTCATTGTCTGGATTTCACTTTTTGTTCTTCTTCTTCCTTTTTATGGGGAGGGTTTTTAATTTATTTTTTGGGGCTGTGGAGAGTTGGCTTTTATCGGTGTGTATTACAGCATTCACTTTTTTTTGTTTGTTTAGGGTCAAATCCTTGGCCATGTTCATGGAGCATCAAGAGACACAGAAATAAGAGGTTTGTGCCATTTCTGCATACTGTTCAGTGCCAGGGGGGCTGCAGACACCTGCTCCATGCCAAGTTCCTGTGCCTGCAGACATCTTACAAAAATTAGTCTTTATCATTTATGATGGTTACTCAAGCAGTCAGGGAGGGACCTGGGATTAACATGGTTTGTAACTCTCTGGATTTGTAATTCTCTTTGAGATGTATATGAAGGATTGTCATGAAAAACCCTCTCTTTCTCTCTTTCCCTGTCTTTGTCTTCACTCAACTCTAAACCCTCTGCTCTTTCACCCTGATGTGTTGGGTAATGAGGACAGATGGGAACATGTGTTTTTCTTATTGCGTGTGTAATGCAGGGTGCTTACAAATCAGAAGATGTGTTGCGACTTGTGCACAGTCTCATTTTCCTGACCAAAACCTGGTCAGTTTTATACAGTCATCATGAAGAGCCTTGGTAGACAGTCTTCAAAATTATTTTTCTGCTATTATGTTATATATAACAGCATGTATTGCGTAAGTACAGGTTTATCTTTTGTAATGTTTTTGGCAGGGAAGGATTTGATGTGGCTTTGGAAAGGCCTATCATCTCAGTAGTGCTATTGAAGGTTTTGCTGTGTGAACCAGGCAAACTGCTAAATGCTACCTTTCCTTCTAAAGGTATTAAATCTGTCATAGGTAGATTGAAATACTGGTTTTCCATTTGAAATATGGGAAGAGAGAGGTTAGGTGCATAGTAGAAAACTATTTTTAAAAAAGTTAAGAGCAAGCTCAAAATATGGGTTCAAAATTGGAATAGTAAGCATGATGCTAATAATGCTGAGCATAACTGTCTTGTATACCCATGTGAAAGTACTTTGCAAAGTGCTTGGGAAAACTTCTCAGTCTTAGTTTTACCCACATACTAGATAATAAGAAAAGCAAATGTTTTGTATTTCTTCATGCTGAGTAAAAGCTTTCTCCAAACAGAGAAAATAAGCCCTTTTCTGCACTCCTACAAGCAGTACTTGAAAGGCTGGTAGAGTAGTGGGGATAGCAAAGGGGAAAAAAAAAGTTTTATTTTCCTTCTAAGGGAAAAATTATTCTGTACTTTGTGCATATTTATCCTCTTAGCATTTCAGTGGTTAAAAAAAAAGTGTACCTTTTTGTGTTTTGTAATAACGTTCTGTGTTTGCTTTTTTTCATGCTCATAGAAGAAACAATTTCAGTATTCAAAAGTGAATGTTGTCAGATGAGTTAAACAGTACTTTTTGGTTTCTTCCAATGCCAGCATAGGCTTTTAGACAGGTGGTTCAGGTAGTATTCCTTTATATCAGTGTGGTGACTTGTAGCACCTGGAAGGTATTCTTTTTGTCTTGCTGAAAAGACATTTACTCAAGCCTGATTCTGCAGAACTGTTCAAAGTCTGTTGTTGATCTCAGATGAACAGGATGCAGCTACAGTTATGCCTGAGATTCGTTCTTCCCTTTGATTAAGCTATGGAGCAGGACAGTGTGGGCTGCTTTTAGAAAACTGACTGTGAAGTTGTTCACAGTGTAATACACAGGAAAGTGTATGTGGCCCTGGCTGTTTAGGTTCTTTGCTGTGTGCTTCACAGCTTGATAAGTATAAATTTTCAGTTAGAGATAACTTAGGTCAGTTGCTGTGCATTCACAATGTGTTAGTTTAGTAACTTTTCATTTTAGATAATTAAAAAATTCTCCTTGAACATGCTTTCGTGGGTTTTCAGGAATTAAGTAAAAAGCATACATTAATAATGATGTATCTGGTATTTATTTATTCATAATGGATTTCAAAGCTCCTTTAAGTTTTGGAATGGCAACTTCTATTATCTCTGGCAAAAGAAAAATCACTGCTGACAGATACAAGGCAAATACTTGTAGTACCACATTTGGACTAAAAAGGCCTGCTTCTGCTTTTTAATTTTTTTTTTAGTCAGCATGAATAAATAAAATCATGAATGTGAGATAGACCTTTTTAAAACCCATTAGCGTGATGTGAATTTACTTACTTGGCCTTGAACTCAAGTCTATATAGCGATAACTGACCTCCGTTTGTTTTTATACATTAGTTATTTTAAATACTCTGAAGCACAAGTTGTTGCTTTTAAGTGACAATATTTGAATGTGAACCATGTGTAATTAGGAAAAACTTGAAATAATTATAGAGAAAAAAATGAAAAGGACAAAGAAAATTTGGGGAAATATTACTACTACAGTAACCTCCAGAAACAACTTACTTAAAATAATTAACTGTCGTGACAACAGTAGATTGGACTGATTTAACAGCAAAATGAAGAAATTGAAATAAATCTTACATTTTTGCGTTATTTATTGTGAAGTACTTTTCTTTCATTCTTAAGATCTTCCAAGTGTTTTAGAGCTACAGTGCTAATTAAATCCCTTTTATTAACATGCCAGTTCAGTTTATAAGGTGATCTTGAAAGTTGGGGATTAAGAAAAATGGTTCTTTCAGAGTTATTTCCTCATGATTTATCACAGCTTTGTCAATAAGAAGAGGTAGGAGATAATACCTCCAGTGCTGATTTCATCACTTTCTATGATCCAAAAAGAGGTGGTAGTGGGAAACCACCTAGCCTGTGGATATAAAGGATACAGCACCGATCGATTAATACTAGCAGCCATTAGCTGCAACAGAAAAGTGATTTGAGGTGGGAAAAATCAGGATTGAAACCACAGATGTGGCTTGGGGGTAGTTATAGGCTTAACAGAGCAGTATCAATAGCATCATCATAGCATCAATAATGCTATGGCAGTGAAAATACTTTTGGATTTCAAGCTTATCAGCACTATAACAACAAAGAGACTAGTGGCAGCCTGTGCTCATCACTACTTCTGTACATAGTGCATATGTATATAGATACTCATCAAATTATCAGAGCTGAATGCATCCAACAGACCCCAGAGGTGGGGTTGGTCTCCAGTGAGGCAGCCATTGTGTGTCCGACCTGTGCCTCACTGCCTGCTCAGCTCCCTCACTGCTGCCACCACTCCTCAACTTCGTATGAGGTGTTTTATGCTTTAGGATCCTCTCCTCCCCTGTAAACACTTACCAGATCATTAAGACGTATGGTCAAGTTTGATTCTGATATCGTGTTTCCGGTGCCAGCTTTTCACATCGTTATTTTGTACAGGTGGGTGCTGTGTTGCAGTAGCTCTGAGTGAAGACACGTACAAATGTTTAACAGCCCAGCAAGGTCTGGAGGCACTTATGGCTGCTTCAGTAAGATTTTTCTCTTAAAAAGCTGCTTGATTTCTGTGGCTTCCCTTAAGCTGAATGCAGGAGGTCTGGATTCATCTTGTGAACCTCACCTCGACCTTGAGCAGCAAAGTTTAAAAACAAAAATACCAACAAAACAAACTAGACGTGAACACAATTAATAGCTGACAGAAGTCCTGGAATGTGAATCCTGACTTCAGTTATCTGTGGTACAGAAAGGAAGAGAGACATTTTCTTTCAAATATTTTTGTTTTGTCTTACGTGTTTGGGAAAGCCAAGTCTGTTAACTTAAGGATTTAGTTCAGTACGTCCTATGTGCAGTGTGCAGCCAGCTTCATGCTGCAAACTTAACTTCCTAGTTAAAAGATGCTGTCTTTTTTTTCTTTTCCCAAAATATTAAATATTGAATAAGAAGGTAGAAAGCTCTAGTGCTATATTTTGTTCAACCAGAAGACTTATCTGAAGGGCATGTTCTGTCACTTTCCACATTTGGAGCATCTGTCGCAAAAAAAATGTCTATGATTGCACATAAATATATACTGATAAGTATGAAGCGTTTTTTCCCCTGTAATCATTTTTATTTCAAAGCATTCAAAAATGAATTACAAAGTAAGAACAAATGTGCTCAATTCATCTTTTAAAAAATGACTTAAATTATACGCATCCAAAGAAGATGGTTTCTGATTGATGAGCTGCAATACAGACAGCTGTCATTGGTTTGGTTTTAAATTTATTTTCATAGCGTTGCAGCACTAAATTTATCCTGGAGAAAATACCCTTGGTGTGCGGGCTGTCAGGCTGAGGCTGAGGAGGCGGCTCCATTTCAGTGACCTCTTTATTCTCCGTTCCTTCTGCAGCTCTCTGCAGTGGCCAGATTTCTTGCCTCAGGCCAGAGGTGCCATTTATCCTGCTTTTTGCAAATAGTTGTCATCTTTTTGTGCTGGAGGCCCGCTCTCCTCTGGCAGGCTTTTCCTTGCCGCAGAGCTGCTTGGCAGAAGCCATGTCCCTGGCTGTCCCAACGCTTGGATATGTCCCCTCACCTTTGTGGTGGAGGTGATGCACGGGGATGGATTGGCTCTTGGTGGCCAGATAGCTGTTGCAGAAGTAGTGTTTCTTGGGATTAAAAAAACAAACAGAAGTTAATTTAATTTAACAAATAACACGTTGGCTTTGAGCAAAGGGTAGAACTGAGGAAAATTCATAGATGTTATGTTCTCCCAGACAAGGGAGAAACTGGAAATTTCACTGCTTCCTCTTTCTCCAAATGATTTTCTTTTAACACAGCTGTGACGAGACTTTTGTGTCGGGGCAGTATTTTTATGTTTTCAAAATATAAATGCAGCTGCAGAACAACACTAAAATGCTTTGTATTGAGCTATGCTTCCCCCTCAGGTGTGTTTTCAACAGTCAGAGTAGCATGTCCAGGTGATCTAATTTCCACATAAGTAAACTACTTTTCCAGTAATGTATTCAGGCCTGCAACTCCCCTGCATGTAATTCAACTAAAATGTTGTAAAACTAAAAAAGTGAATTGAGTTCTTAATGGAAGTACTCTTACTCCTGTGAGACCCAACCCCCGCAAAAGGAAAAGAATGAAAGGTGTTGGAAGACAGAAGGATGCTTTTCAATGTTTTGTTAAGTTTAGTAATAATGAAAGGCTTTAATTCTTTTTGTGGGTATTCATTTCTAGTACAAAGTAAAAGCAGATAAAATTTGAATTTTAAGAATGATTGGACGGATATTACGGAGTTCATTTTCTGTCAGGAGACTCAGTCTGATGGGAAAGATGCTAATAGCTCTCTTAAGAGTGAATCTGGATTGCACTCAACTATTCCATATGTGCTTTGGTTTCTATTTTGCCAAATCAGTTTTGCGGGGTTTTTTGTTTAGTTTTGTTTTTAATTCATTGTTTTAAAAAGCAAATACCTCACTTATATGGGAATAAAGATATTAAAAAAAAAAAAGATATAAACAACAGGTTGTTGGAGAGCCTTGTACAAGCTGTCTGGATAATTTACTGAAGAAGTTTGTTTGTTTGTTTGTTTGTTTTTTACAGATTATTTTAGAGGTGACAGCATCCTATCTATCAGTAATGGGCTGCCTCCCCAAAATGTGTTTATGTTCTAATGAAACAAGCTCAAAATAGTAATTAGTAAATTATGAAGCTGTTTTTTCATCATTTTAATCTGTGTAATTTTGTTTTCAGTTAGACACTCCCTGCTTATTTTGGGGTTGTTCTGTTCCGCTTGAGATAATCATCCTATAATGTCTAATTCAATGCAGTGATCAATTCAATCACAGATTAGTGTAGCATTCAGCAGTAATAATAAATATCCCCCAAATTGCATGTACCCGAAGCAGTTTTTAATTCTACTACAAATTAGACTGAATGTTTTACACGTTTGCATGACTTGTTTGCTGTCTCATGGTCAAACCAAGATAATGAGATCTAAGCACCAGGATTTAAACCCCAGCACAAATAATATGATGTTTCTAAATGCTGTAAGACTGGCTTACTTTAACATACGCAGTTCTTTCAAATTTTACAACTTCAATCCCTGATAAATGAGAATTAAAAATATGAATAGGGCTCTTCAGAATAGAAAGCACGCTTCATTTATTGTATTGGGTTAAGTCTTTTGGAAGGGATTACTTTCTCACTGGAACACTGCGCTCAGCACTCTTATGGCTCAGGCATCTGTCACTCAAACAGATGTCACCCCATCAACTTGAAAATAGAACTTCTTTTCCATTTTGTGTGGCTTAGTGAAGTTTTCAGGTTGAAGTACTTGGTGACATTTGTTTAAGTGACAGATGTTCATGTCTAATAGCCCTCAGTGGGGAGATGACCTTGTTTTCTTAGTGAGAGTTCTGCATCAAGTACTGTAATTATATGCATGTGGAAAATATGGGCCTTTATGAAGCAATAAATTCATATGCAAGATTTTACACTTGAAATTGCAGTGTGTATGTTATAGAGGGGCTTGGGAAAAGATAGCAATTTTTCTATTCTCAATTCTAACCTGTCCTGAACGGAATAAGATTAACACAATGAACTCTAGATTTAAAAAAACCAATGGAGTATGAGTGCTGTCACTCACTGGTATCACAGGCCCAGGGCTCAGGTAAGCCTGTTCCTTTCTCCTGGACAATCTGGAGATTATCAGCCCTGTCTGGAGGATTCATGGGTTGAGGAACACCAAGCATATTTCTCTCCTTTCTGATGTGCTCCCTTGTGCCACTTGTATTGGAACTGCTCCTTTGGGCTCACTGCTGTTTCCTTTCCTCCTTGAAGATATAAGCTTTCATTTGGATATAAATTGGTCTAACATAGTCAATGTGGGTCTTTGGCTCTTAGTTTCTCTGATTAAATCGTGGTAGAGGGAATCTTCAGTGACACTGTGCTAATGTGTGCCAGAAATATTGTCATTGACAGTGTTGTCAACATAGAAAAAGAAATATAATTTTTATTTTATAAAGAAGGAAGGCAAGCGTTTCTCTAGGAATATGCTTGTGGTTATGTAAATATGTACAAATTATGGTGGCAGTGACTTCAATGCAAAGGTTGCAACTTGAAATGGCTAAAAATTAAAACCAAGATTTAAACATCTGTGTTTGGGTTTGCAGATAACCAGCAAACTGGAATTAACCGAATTGTCTGAGACAGGAGGTGGGTTAACATATTTGCATTAAACATTGCAGTGATGCCATTGAGGATATTTATGATATTCTCACCATACCCAGTTTACATTGCGTGTACCAAGCAGGTCCTAAAAACATATAAGGGAGGATGAGAAGAAAATGTAGCATAGTTATTGAATAGTATCATTCCAAAGCAGTGATTTATCAGAAGTCTTCTATTAATGCACATCTTCTGTGCTGCTGATTTCTGCGTATGCATTGTTCTAAACATAGAGACATGACCAATTTGTTGTTTCTAGGACAGCTGCTCTTCTAGTGTTTCCTCATATTTGATTACTATGATGACTTCTCTATGTAAAATCTTGTCATAACTTAAATTCTTGAAGTTATTTTATTTTTAATTAACTTAAAGTTAGAAGCCTTAAAGCATTAGAACATTTTCATGTGAATATTTTGTCTGTGTATGTATTTATGTCACATTAGCAAGTCAGTTATCATAAGCAGAATTTCATCCTTTTTTAATAAAACATCTTAGAGGTTTCCCTGCTTAGTTTGGGTTCTTGGATTGGTTGTATGGGAGTTTATTGCTGAGTCCAGCAGAGTCTGCTTAAGAGCAAGAGGAAGGTTGTGTTCCTCACAGCCTTGGGCTCTTCACTGGCCGTGGTAGAGGTCTGTAAGTGTAGGTACTCCTTTGATTTAATTAGCTATATTTTAGGATATAGTGCTGCTCTAACATCTTGTGTTAGGTTAAATACATGTTTAGTAATTAGGGGAAGAACAGAATTGTGAAGAACCAGAAAGAGCTAATCTAAGTGCTAACATAAATAGTAAATTTTGACCTGACTCTGATCGATAATTGGTCAACCTTGTGTTTCTTAGCATTTCTTTTGGATTTCACACATTTAAATAGGAAGGAATGTCTAGATTCTATGATATTCTAAGGTACTTGCAAGCTGGTTTTCAAGGCACGTGACTGAGTGGGGCCCAGAGAACTTGCACTGCCAGTCAGCTTCTGGGAATGTTAAGTACCAACATGGAAATGCTGATAGGGGTTATAGTGAGACAGCTTACAGAAATAAGTTAAGTATAGAGTATGTATCTTGGAGGTTTCATAGTGGCTTTTGGTTTTTCTTAATAAAACATATGCTTGAAATATTTGAATACATAGGTTTGTTCTTCACTTACGGAGTTCAGGTTGACTTTTGGTTATTCACTGTAAATATTTGGGAACAGTAAGCATACAGGAAAGTCTAGTGAATTGGATATACTTAGAAATATATCAGGATGTTGTAGAGAGTAAGAATATATTCGAACGCATACCATGTATTTGTCAGCCAAAACAAGGAGCAATGACTAAAATAATTCTGCTTGTAAGAAATAGCAGTTAGTACCCCATTAGCATTACCTTGGATGAGTAGCTCTGATTTCTTAAGAATAAACCAGGAAATATTATGTATGTAATATCACAACGACACTTGTGTCAGTAACAGAAGTTTCATGTAGTTTATTGCCAGAGAAAGTACTGGTGGCTTTCTTCTTAAGTAGCTTGTGGCTGCAGTCGGTTGTACTCCTGCTGCTGCTCCTTTTTAATATGAAGTACAGGGAATCCATCGGAAAGGATGAGAGGTTTTTCCCAAACGCCTTGTACCTTTCAATGGACAAAAAATGGGGAAATTATTTCTTTGTTCCTGTATTGAATTCATTTGGGTGCTCATTTGCAGAAGTGAAGTTTTGTGTGTCAGTCAGTGACCACGGGTGGATCTTGGGAAGGGGAAGGGCTTCTTTGCTGGCACTGAAGAACTGAAATTTGAGAATAAAATTTCTCGTGGCCTTAGTTTCTCAAAATGGATCTCTTTTCCATCAAATATTTGTATTCGGATTATTTTCAAATATTTGTGTGTGGGTTGTTTTCAAGTGTTACTTCATGTCTTTTGGGAAGATGCCATTTGCTCACTGTCATTTTTCATTTCTTCTTATTTTCTCTAATAGAGTTTGACTTCTCCAATTTGTCTCCCCTCCCCCAGCTATTACCAGCTGTGAAAAGTAATTTTTTCAGCAGCCCTACGTGGCTTTTGGCAGACCTTTTGTACACTCAGTATGTACGGGGTCCTGAGGGGATTGCTTCTACATCTGTCAAGGGATTGTGCTCCTCATGGCATACATGAGTATTTATCTGTTGGGGCTTTTCAGGGCTTTTGTTTTGTTTTGGGTTTTTTTTGAGTAGCAAACCTTCCAGACTTAAGTTATGGTTTTCTGAAGCTGTGTTTGGGTCTTTAGCAGTATCAAAACCAGGCAGAGGAAGCTGCTGTTGGACTCAGCCCACCAAAGCCCTCTGCATGCGGTTCCAAAGTTGCTGGTTCCAGCTGCTTTAGTGCATCAGCTCCAGCTTCATAGATTGAAACAAGTTATTTGAAAATAATGTCATGTAACACAGAAATTCAGGCTACAAAGAGCAGAGCATCTCGTTTAGCTTTCTACCATATTGCTTTCAAGATAGCGGGTCTCAGATCATCCTGTTTTCCACGTGCGTGAGCAGCTCTGTGGTGTTCTTCAGTTGGGGTGGATCCCCCACAGCAAGAAGCAGAGCATAAAACTAAGTTCTTGCCTTTTTGCTGCCAGTGAATCCCATCCCCTTTTCTGCAGCGCTTCAAGTCGTGTAGCCTGCTCAAGGTAACCTAGTAATAGGTACAGTTGGATCTCATGGGTTAGATACAGCATTTAAAATCATCCTCTAATGTTTTGCCAGACAGTTTCAGTCTAGCACGTGGCTGCTAGCAAGTCTCTTAATGGAGTGATGGACAGGGGCTGAGCTTGAAGAGCCCTGCCTGAGTGCATGTAACAAAAACCTCTTCTCTGTCATTCTCTGCTCAAGGGCTCAAATCATCCCACGTCGCTATTAAATCCCGTTCTGTTAAAAACCTCTGTGCAGGAATGGGGAATGCAGATTAGGATAATTATGAATGATGAGTCCTCTGTCCACTTGCTTCCTCTGCAGGAAGAAATTATCCCCTGCTTAAGTTCAAGTGAGTCAACTGCTCTGCATCGTAGCGCGCTGTTAATCTTCAAGCTTCTGAAAGTGTCCTTATGTGCCTTCATATTTCCATCATCTTTAGGCTGCTCACATTGCTTAAAAAAAAAATGAAACACTTGCAGATCTTTCATGTTAAAGCTCCAGGAAAAAAAAAAAATAGGCCTGTAGTAGGTGGCCTGTGAAATAAATATTTACTGAGGGTTGATTCATCTTAAGACAGTGTGAGTGCTACTTTGAAATGTAGTGTTTGCATATGAGAATATTATGGTTTTTCCACAGATGATTTTACTGATGCACGGCCCTTTCTTCTTTAAAATAATATATTTTTTTTTGCCTGTCCAATTCCCGTTTGTTTTGCAGCTGATGGAGCAGAGCTTTATCTGATACTTAATATTTATATAAGTAGCTTACTGCAAGCTATTAGGTCAAATAGCACTTAGTGTATTAGAAATTTTTTTGTCCTTCTTTAGTCATTTGGTATGTATTGTTATTTTTATTTTTTTAATCTGCTGGATTAAGAGAACAGATTGCGGCTATAGGCTGTATGCAGCCCGGCCGGGGCAGCCAGAATGCAGAGGCTGGCTCTGATGTGAAGCTGTAGTTTGAAGTGTTACAAGGCTAGGGCCTTCCTCCTGGTGCTGCTCTGCACTGAGGTGTGCCTGCTTTGGGCAGGACGTGAACTGGGCTTGTGTGGTTTGTTCCCTTGTGTCTGAGGGCTTCTGCTGTGTGGTGATGGCAATGGGCTCCAGCAAGGTGCTGTAAATTTCTCCTGGTGTACTTGCTGTTTTGTTCGTCTTTCTTCCAAACAAGAATAAATGCATCATATTGCAATATGCCTTTTTTTTTTTTTTTTCCCAGCATACATAAAGCACATAATTTAAATTCTAAGTAAGTTATTTCTGTAAACAGGCATAATTGCAGAAACTTATGGTTATGGTTAGATGCTTAGAGTCTTTTGTTCGCCTTCATTGTCTTTTGCCAAATTTCTTTTTGGTGCATTGAATTGAAGAACGCTGGTAAAATTTGTGCTGGGGCCACATTGAGTGTGATATCAAAGTGCTTTGGCAGATGGCAGAACAGTTATCAGGTAGGGCTGCAAACACTGCAGCATACTGCAGGGCCACGGTGTTAAGAGCAGGCAGCTTTTGGGGTGCATCTCCTTCATACGTGGCTTTGAGCATCCCAGAACCTTTTTGTTCAACATTTCCGTGATTCAACAGTTAAACAGCAAACAGATCATCTGTGATGGAGGAGGATTAAAGGAGTTAACGGCTATATTTGCTTTCAGAAGCATGTGTGCCTTCTATCAAAATGAATTAGTCTCTCAGGCTTCTGAGGAGAGCATTAGGCCTAACATCTTCTTAATATATTCTAAAGCTGTGTGTCTGAGAGAAGCGAATTAAAGGATTTAAAATTTCTAATTACTTCAGATGTAATTAATTTCCTCTTTTTCAAAACTAAGTTGGATAGGAAAATGTAGTTTTAAAAGGCAGACAGCAAAGGAGAGCAGTGGTTACACAGCGAGAGCTGCTGCAAAGCACTGAATTAATGATTTGATTCTGTGCATGGCCATCAGTCATAGCGGGGACTTTACAGATACCAACTCAGCACTTCATTTCTCTGTGAGAAGCATCTTGTCTTTCACTGTGGTGATGCTGGCGGCGTCCTCAGGACAAGCACCATGTGTTGCAGAGTGCTGTAGCCTCGCAGAAGATACCTGGAGAGGTCCCTGCCAGCTGCCAGCTCACGCCTGCCTGCTCACAGGAATCTGTTCAGCCCTGCTGCCTGTGCAGGGAGCTGAAGCTACCCAGCAGAAATAACTCATGACACTGCAACCAAGCCGGGAAGAGTTATTCAGAGTTGCCCTTTCTGTAAGTTTATAGCTTGTGACATATGACAGGGGTTTTGTGGCAGCCCTCGAGATTTATCAGCAGTATCTTATCTCTACTGTATATCTGGCAATAAATTCAGAGAACTCGCAGACTTGTGTCTATGGTGCTGGCACCAAACGTCACTTTTTACTGAGTTTCCCAAAGATCTGTTGAACTACTCACAATTCAGCGATGAACCCACTGACCAATCACCTCTGCTTTCACCAATTTAAAGCATGCTAAAACTAATGGACGTAAATTTTCTAAGAAGAGATGTTGCCTTGAGATACTCCTGAACCGTGGCCAATTTTGTCTTCTGGCTGTACAGCAGAGCAGTGCTGAGGAAGGGCTGGAAGGTCTTTGATTCTGCGCTCTGATACTGCAGTGGTGATTATAGAATCATAGAATCACAAGGTTGGAAACGACCTAGAAGATCATCTAGTCCAACTGTCTCCTCATCACCATTGCCACCACAAGCACTAAGCCATGTCATGCAGCACGTCGTCCAGACGCCTCTTGAAGACCTAATTGAAGACCTGTCTGCAGGAATGTCTTCTGTTGCTCAGTGTTTCATTTTTGGAGAACGGAAGGGTGAAAAAAATGTGATTGACAGGAACCAGCCATTCTGTTATCAAATTTTAGAGCAGTAACAACGTAAAAACCAAGTCTACATATGAAGTTTTCTGCCTTGGTACGTTGAAAGAACGTGCTCAAATGAAACCGTAGGCTGTAAAGGCTAATTGCTCGCCCATTCGCCTATTTTTGTGCTGAGAGAATTAACTCTACTTGATTAGACTGCAAGCGGAGCTCAACAGAATCAGATTTGCAGCACAGCCTTCACCATCATCCAGAAGTACAAAAGCCTCTTTATTTCTACTACTCTGGGTGTGCGAGCAAATCCATGCTGATCGCAGAAGAGATTTCCTGACAAAGCTAGGTCCTTTTTATCAGCAGCATCTTATGCTCTTAGCCCCATCTGTTGGAGAAGATTTCAAGATAAGGCAGATAAACCTGAAGCATCGACAGTACCTTGCAGCCAGGTTCAAACTGGAGGTGGCGTCAGAACTCTCTGTATATCAAGCTCAGGTGTTGTCTGAGGCTTGGGAGCCTTCTGCACATGGAGAGGTGCTGCTTCCAACCTTGCTCAGGTGCAGCTTTGAGGCAGAGCTGCCATCAGTCATGTTGGTGGATAATTCTAAGAGTGAGGCTTTGCAAAACTGTGAATAAAAGAAAAATAATGGAACGTGTTGGGGAAACTTAACGTTAGTTTGCAGCCAGCTTTCACTGAGATAGTGTGCTCTTTTTCAGTGAACTGATGTGTTTACCTGACATTCACCTAGGTTCACGTGTACAAAAATATCAGGAATGACAGGGTTTTTCTTGCTCCACCATCATTCTTTTGGGGATATAACTTATCCCAAAGGAAGTGTTCAGATGTACAGAAACAGAGGGGAGTTCTGTGCTATGATTTTTTTCTCCCCAGTGTGTTCAGACCTTGCTTCTTACCAACGACTTTCTTCCTTTCAAATAATCTGATTCATTTTTATGCTGCTGCCCACAGCTGACGGAAACAAGTTTTTCAGAAACCACAAGTCACTGAAATAAAGTGAGGGTAATCTCCAGTGTTTTCATAGAGCACGGTGTAAGTGACAGTGTTTATAATCTGCTTCCAGAAAAATAGAGCTAAAGCTGTAAAGGATTGAGGATAAAAGTATAAAATACAAAACTAATAAATATTGCATAAGGCTTTATTCTTTGCAATATTACATTGCAATCTCAACTCACTATGGCCAAATGGTAATAGGGTACTTTCTTGCCTCTACAAATCTATACTTGAAAGCATTTTCTTGTGCAGCATGAGATGGTAAAATAATTGTCACAGCTGTTTTAGTCTGTGGAATCTTCAGTATAAATAATGGCTCCTCAGCACCTTGAGAGAGGTTCTGGGAGGCAGGATACCATATGGTGTGTTTGGCACACCCAAGGGACAGGATGCCATTCAGAGACACCTAGATAGGTACCTAGCAGAGGGCCAGGGTCATGAAGTTCATTGAATTCAAGTGCAGGCTCGTGCACCTGGGTTGCGGCAAGCCCTGCTGTATGTACAAGGTGGGGGATGTAAAGGCAGAGCATGGCTCTGCTGAGTAGGACTTGGTGAATAGCAAGCTGGATGTGAGCCAGCAATGTGCCTGGGTTGCTTTGAGGTGGTGGATGCCCTGTCCTTGGAGACATTCAAGGTCAGTCTGGACAGAGCTGTGAGCATCCTGATCTGGTTCTAAATGTCCCTGTTCATTGTAGAGGACTTGGATTAGATGGCCTTTGAGGGTCCTTTCCAACTTAAAGGATTCCATGAATCTGTGATCCTGGCCAGGAGGTTGCGGTGCTTCCTCTGTTCACAGAGTGGGAACTCATTTTGGAATAAGAAATGGCTTTGTTCAAGTGAAGGACCTGGAATCTAGTTTATTCTTAATTAGCTTAGGGCTACAGTGCTTTGCTCTGCAGATAACTATTTTTCACTACAGTTATGAGGAATAGGATTAATTTAGCTTACTCTTGCAGACGTAAAAGAGGCGCAAAAATGAAGCCCCAAAGAAAAGCTGTACACCATCCTGAATAGCTTTCCAGACACTAGTTTCCAGGTGCAGTCTCATTTGTTATTGATTACCTATGGTTCCTATAGCTGCTGATCCTATAACTGGATGGGTTCCTGAGGTCAGAGTCCCAAAGAGCCAGAGAAGTGTACATGTGATTTGTAACGAATCCCTGGCATGGCTCCCATTCGTTCTTCTCTGTGCAGAGAAAGCTTTTGTTGCTTATAGCAGCAGGATAAAATGATTCCAAAGTGATACATCTTAGGAAAGAAACCTTAGTCACTGAAAAAGCAGTCCTTGTGAGCCTTGTGAGGTGTGTGGTGGACTAGTTGTGATGAAGCAGAAGAATTAGAAACGTCTGTTATGTAAAATCAATCTTTTGTGATTGAGAAATAAAAACGAAATCCAGTGAAGTTGTAACCTTACTTTAAGGGCTGCTGTGTAACTTGCCGTATTTGACTGGTTGGAGAGTCAGGTGCTATGATGTTGTAGTGAGAAGAAGGTGAACTGTATATCATAATAGAAAGTGGTGAAAGGAGAGAGGGTCGTGGCAGCTTGCATCTGGGAATCTTCCTTCTGGGACAAATTCTGTAGGGCTCTAGTGCGACACAAAAAAACCTCCTGGGTGATGCAGAATAGCTTTAAACGCTTGAAGCTGCTATTTCTCAGGGAACTGTTCCAAGCGATCCACGGCAGCCAGGGAGAAACTGCTAACTGTGCACTTTACCTTGGGAAGTCGACAGTGAGCCAAATGCTAAGTGCCTGAAATACCCAGAGGGAAATAAGACTTGATAGAGGATGGCTCGAGCATCGGTGTACATCGCATCTTGATCGTTTTAGGTATGACTGGGATATGAAGCCGTGGATGTTTGCAGTAAAGCCAAACTTCCAGATGACTTCATGTCTGAAAGGTGGGCAGCCAGTCATTTTTTGTGTTTATTTATTTATTGCTTCTTTTAATAACTGGGAGAATGCTAGATTCAGATAGATTTCAAGGAAAGCGTCAGATATCAGAATCTGCTCATCAGATGATTTTGCACTGTTAGCCACTTGATAAATTCAGTTTCTGAATGGAATAACATTCACAGTATGGTGTAGAAGGACGTAGAATATAGGAAAAAGTATGACTCTATTGAACATATTTTTAGTACTTCTAGTTTATTTTGTAAAGATATTGGCTGTGGCTGAACATACAACAGTGCTTAATTACTCTGGCTGCCTTCTGATTAATTATTAGTGTGAATTGGAAAGTTTGCCACGGGTACTATTTTGTGTAATGCTGTATTGTATCAATAACATTATTAACATTCTCAGAGTTGCTGAAAGACTTAGATGCAAAGTTTTTATGCTCTTTAGAAAAAGGGTAATTAATTTCTTTGTGCTCAATGAAATAAGGACATCTGCAAATTATAGTTCTGGTGTATAATTACATGTTTTGAGTAGAGCAATGAATGGTAGTAGAAATACAAACTATGCGTGGTGATAAACATATCATCCGAGTCCTGCAAAATAAGTAGATATTTGTTACTGCAGTTTCAGTTGCTTGTAATTGAGCTACTTCTATTTGAGCTTTTCTGATTTCTTTTTGTAGCTTAAAGTGAAATCTGGGTAGGGAAAAAGAGTAAACAACCTTGGAGTGACTGAGGGAGTGACTGAGACTTTGCTGTTCATCTCTTACATGGCTTACTAAAGTTTGCAAGTGTTAATCAAAATCACTGGTGATGTTTGAAAACTAAGACTTACCCAAGTTCTTCACACTAAGTGTTTACCCCCTTTCACATCTGGAAGGCTAACCACTTCATGAACACCTCAGGTGGGTTGCTTTGACCGAAAAGGCTGAAGGAAGTCCTACCTTGCTGAGTGTTTCACCTCTATAAAGATGAGCTGATCTCAACAAGACTTCTTGTGGCAGTTATATACAAAAGATGAAATCTGTAAAGAAGGCATTAATTAAATATGAAAATTGTATTTCTTACTGTCATTCAGCTTGATTTGCCATAAGGCCCCATGAGAACGAAGGAGTATTTTTCTCTTTTCCATGTTAAGTAGAGCAGTATGAAGCATTGCAGTTCCTGTGTGGAAATGCCTGGCGTGATTTGGATTTGCACAAGTGACCTTCCGTCTCCCAGAAAGACTTACTACCAAAAGGTTTCATGCTCATCTATGTCCTTGAAAAGCAAAATTTCAAGTGTTACTGTATACAGCATCTGTGGTAGCTTTTAGGTGTTACAGTGCTTGTAAGCTTGGGTTTTCTGTGGCAGTTGAATTACAGAACGGTCTGACAGAATCATAAAATGATGATGTTGATTGGTTTATATCGCTTAAAATACCCATGGAAAATGATTCAGGAGAAGATGATTAATTGCAAAATTACAATGAAAGATCTTAAGATTTTATTGCACTGCTCACAATTCAAAATGCTTCCATGGTGTTGCCATATACACAGCACTCTTAAGGATGCTGTGTGGTGGTGTTTGTCAGCGGAACTGAGTGGATGCAAGGCAGTTGTGTGTGGAAGGACTCAGCAATGTTAAAAAAAAAAAAAGAAAGAAAAAAAAAGCCTATTTTTGAATTCGGTAAATTTGAACTCAGAACACAAGACTTCACTTGAATTATTTATCACGTGGAGCTGCTAGACAGTGTGCTTTAGAAGTAAGTGATAAGACAGAACAAAAATGAATGCTGTGCTTCCTTGTCTGCACATCTGCATTTCTAAAGATTAGGCAGAACTCAGAGTAAAGATGGCTTCATTCTTTGAGGACTCCTTCTCTTCATCTACATAATATTTCCAAAGCTGGTATCCATGGCAATTTGCAGTGATGATTTGGGAGCTAGGCTTGAAAACATTTATTCCTCTTCTAACATATTTTGTAACATTACTTTCTGAGTTGATTCGTAGAGGTAAATTGTTGCAAACAGTGTATTTAAAATCCTTTTTCTTCCCCTGTGAATTTGGTTGGGTTTCTGTAACCACCCTGATATCCACATACTGTTGGGTATGTCCAAATTGCCTTTTATAGCTTAGAATAAAGCATGAATGGGTTCCAGGTGGACTATAATGGCTAAGGATGGTGATGGCGATCACTTTAGTGATCTTCCAGTAGCTAAAAGTTTGATGTTAAAAAAAAATAAAAAATAAAATAACTAATTAACAGTATTTAAAGTTCTGGTCATCTTTAAGCTCAAGTATAATAAATCTGATTGGGAGGCGGGGGGTGCAGGGAAATTAATTTGAGATGCAATTTGAATTTTAGAAACCTTTGAGCTACAAAACCAAGGTCTATAATTTAGTAAGCTATTACTTCCTAAAGACACTCTTTTCTTAAAAAGCAGTTTATCTGTCTTTTCCTTGGTGCTTTTATAAGCTTAAGTGCTGTTCTGCATTTCTGAGCGCTTTAGCCCAGATCAACAAGATTTACTTTGATCGATAGGTGTACATTTCTGTGAAGTTACATCTGTTTTCTGTCGGAGTTTCACTGGATCCAGGCAGCACGAGATGCACATCTCTCTCTTACCATTATTATTCTCTTGGCTGCAAACATACTGTTTGTTTTATCTCCCTTTTCTTCTATTTCTAACTTCCTTTTGGAGCTGATCTTAAAATGCAACGGTTGGAGGGAAATAAACAAATAATCTTGGCTTAGCTTGTTAACTTGATTATTTGACGTAAAATCTACTGAAAATATAAAGAAAATTGGGATTCATACCTTGGTTATTGCATTTGGTACTTTTAATGTGCATTAAACATTTTATAGTCAATTTAATGTTATTTCAAGCTCTTAGTGGAGTTGTGTTTCAGTCTAAACTTGATCAACAACCTTAACGGTGAAATTTGTGGGCACAGTAGAAGGAAGAGTAATTCAAGAATGCAATAGATGATGGTACTTTGGCATTTCTAACTCTTTGAAATTGTTTTGATGCACTTGGAACTTGCTCCAAAAGGAATATGTTCACCTTCTATATTGTGAAATACGTTTTATGGAGGAACTTACAAATGTAATTTCAGAAAATCTTCAGTTTTAATCCTTCCACCAAATCTAGTAAGACAAGGCTTTGCCTCCTGTCCAAAGAATTTAATACTCTCACTTTTCTCTTCCCGCCTCTGTCTTCTTTGGTTTGATAGTCTGTCATGGTGAGTTCTTGAGATGAAGCTGTCTATTGTACTCAGCATCCAAATGTTGCAGACTGTAAATCGGAAGTGATTTTTTCCATTTTGGAAAGGAATGGGCTAGACTTTGGGTTGAACTAATGTGAAAAGCAGACTAATTTGTTAAATAAGACCCTGTGTAATAAGATGCTTATACAGTTACGTTCACAGGAATGATCTATTATGGTGAATGATGGGGAGAAAAGATGGAGTCAAGTTTTAGAAAGTACGAAAGCAATTATCTAAGCTAGGGCTTAAACGTGGCCCTAAAGTGTGCTGTATTTGAGTGTCTGGGGTTGCCTGTGCACTTAATGGGCCAGCATGCTTCAGGAATTGCACGGTGTGATGGAGAACAAGTGAAAATGTAGAAGATGGGCTTCGTGCAGATCATTCTTGTTGCATTTAGAAGATGTGCCAAAGTGATCTAAGTGCAGACCATATACTTTACAGCATAACTTGGTAACATGTTTCATTAAATTATTCAAATGGTATTGCTTGTACGGCTTAGCAAATGCCTTAAATCTGCCAGTTGTTGAACTGTGAAATATTATACAGATGTAACTGATTAATCTAAAAATCTAGTTTGCTGTATTTTGGTGTGGATTTTGCTACCAATTTTATTTTTGAAGTACTTTGTTATGGAAGAAATTTCACTTCAGTGAAAATATTGTTGATCCGTTTCTGTGTCATGCATATATCTTCTTTGATTTTGAAAACGAAGCTTTATTGGATTTTCTTTTCAAATTTTATTTTTTGTTTCTTTACTGTGTGTTCCCTGCTACAAAGCACATGGAATTTTAAAAGTGACCTTGCCTTCACTTATGGTTTTACTTAAATCAACATTAAAGTCCTAATCATAGAAAGAATTTGACCAGCGCTGTACCTGAAAACTAATGAAAACTTCATGAAAAGGTACCAGGAAAATGTAAAAGATGATTTTCTGTACAACCTTTTACATAATTTTGACAAACTGTCCTATTTCAAATGCATACATGCCAGTAGCAACATCTCCTGTTGCTCTCACAAAACCTTTTCGTTCCATTTGCTACGTTTTCATTCCATGACATCTCTATCACAGTAAGTCAGCACGGGTGTTCCCAAATGATGTGACTAAGACTCTTTGCTTTGGTGTGGTGAGGCCATGCCAGCCCTACAGAGCTCTGTACCTTCTTTTCTGAGTCTCGTCACCAGCATGCAACCAGAGCAGGCACCTGCTGACTTGGCAGCCGTAACATCCCCAGTTTGTCCAAGAGCATCAGTCCTTGGGTCTTGTCTTACCTCTATGAGTCTAAGAGAACTGTCCTGGCACCCTGAGCTTACCCAGTGCTGCAGGGCCAGGACTTGTCAGGCTCTTCTCTTGAGACCCAGTTTGAAAGTTTTGGGAACTCAGCTCTTCAGTAGCACACATTCTTCTTATTCACCAGGTAGGGATTTTGCATCTCTTTGTGCGTTCAGTTTTGCTCTGAGTTCAGGTGGATGCTTCATTTGTATTAACCTGTAGTTAATTTAAAATGATTCTTGATGCTATACAAATGTGGAATTTTAGTTAGGGCTAATTAAAACACTAATTAAGAGATGATAGCTGTTCTGAGAAAATGTGTATTTGTCACTTGTGGACTCAACAGAATTGCAAGTCCTTGTGTTTACCGCTTAGTATTACTACTTAGTATTTACCATTTAATATTGCTCTAAAGGCAGTTTAGACATCTGTGCATTGTGAAACCATTCAAAACTGCTGTACTTGAGTGACTTACAAAAAACATTACCTAATTCAACAGCTCATTGCTCTAAGCAAACCAGCTGGCATAGCACAGAGCTAAGAAAAAAACAGTGGAATATGAATTCAGGTGACAGAGTTTTGCTACAAGAGAATTTTGTTGGGAAGGAAATCATGTCTTTTGTTTTCTGTTAACAGTAATAATTATGTTGCAGTTTCTTATCTGCTTCAGTGAGTTGATGTTGAAGTCTTGACTCAGCAAGAACTGGAGAGCTTACAAGGCTATTGGAAAATGCGTGTCAGCTTCTTGAGTTGGAATGCATTCATACTGTGACTTCAGCAGAGGGTGCAGATATGTTGCAAGATACAAAATGGCCAAAGTCTCCTAGGGCTACGCTGGTGTTTCTTGGCTTGGTGTTAGTGTGATAAACAGGGATTTGCCTGTGACTGAAGTTGTGCATAGCCAATGCATTGGGACACAAAGCCTAATATTTGCAAAATTAGTCAGTTCTATACTAGGAAATAGTGTAGATGCTTAAGATGATAAAGGAGCGTGTAAATGCCGGGAAAGATGGAATAGTTATTTGGATTATATTTTGTGCTTTGAAGTTATTGGAAGTGATGTTGAGAATGAATTTGTAGGCATCTCCACATCCTATGAGCAGTAGGCATCATTTTGACATTTAAAGGTCACGGTGCTTTAATCTGTTTGAAGTCACGCAGGTTCTGTTAGTGTACGGATTCAGATGCTGAAGGTATGATGCTTTCCAAAGACTCTCTGTTTTTTTGGCTGATGTTAAAATCTGTATGCAACTGAAGTGTATGAAGAAGCAGCAGTCATTTTCTCTGCAGACAACAGTTGTGGCTTCTGTATAATCTGTAACTTTCAAAAACCAATGCACGTATGTGTGAACATGTCACAGTGAGCAGCTCAGAGGCTTGCTTAGGAGAAATACATTCGCATAACTCCCAGTGCTTCATATGTGATGCCAGCATAATAGTAGTAGGTTGGCTGTCTTGAGCAGTAACAGAATCGTATGTGCATTCCCAACATAGATCTTCAGTAAACTAAATCTATTTATCCAGTAAGTCTTTCAGAAAGCGTAGCTGTGCCCAGAGGGCCGTGCCCTATGTACTTTCCGTTTCCAGAAATTGCAAGATTGCCTTTTTTTTCTTCCTGTTTTGAGAAATAACTCATTTGTCCTAATTCTGCCATGTTTAGAAATGTTTCTGTGATTCTGTGGGCAACCTGATCTGAATGTGTATGTTTGGTGGCCCTGCTAGGCAGGGGGGTTGGAACTACATGATCCTTGGGGTCCCTTCCAACCCGGGTGATTCTGTGATTCTGTGTGATTCTGTGTGTTTCTCTTCAATATTTTGATACTGTTGGCAGTAAGTTGCTAGTTTTTTTCCTTAGTCTGTTGACTTAGAATGTAAATCTTTCTCAAAGCTAATAGTCTGAATGGACCTTTAAAATGGAAAAATCTAAGTCTTAGCAACGTGTATTCACATCTGAGTGTGTAATACACCTCTGATTAATGGAAGAATTTTGAGTTAGTTTCTCAACTTGTGCTTTTTGGAAAGAATTCTCTGTAGCTGTATAAGCGTAGAGCCTCCTAGCTTCATATTAGAGCCTCCTAGCTTCATATTATGGGAAAGGATGAGACCAGCAGTATTAAATAGCTGCTGGGTTTATTTGGTGATCCTTTACAATTAAGTTGAGTGAGTTGCAACACTTGACCGGAAGAAAAAACTACCATCTCATGTGTGAGTGTCATCACTCAAATACTGGTTAGCCTGGAACCACCTGGCAGCATCCCTCTGTTCCACCTGGTACTGAGAGAAGAAACATACAGAATTAAAAGAACTTTATTATTTTTTAAGTTATCCCAAGTGTCTGTCAGTGGTTTAGAGCAGGCCATCCCATAGTCAGAATGTCTCTAGAAGCAGAAGGAAAAAATTTGCTCTGGAGCTATTCGGCATGATGGCTGCTGATCAGAAATAGGCTAGATTAAAATAGCCTTCCTATCCTGGAACCAGCACAGACATCTGTGTTTGTACATAGCCATATTCCTTCCAATTGATTCTGTCTGTCTCTAAAAATACTTTCACATACCCTATTTGTCTTACAGAAATGAAATTTTCTCTAATGTCCAACATAATGAAAAATTGGATTAAATATCTTAGGACGGATTTGTCTTTCAAATGTTTTGCCATCATTTTCCATTATAATGACTAGTAACATCAAGCAGAGACGTTACCTTCATCATTTGTCTCTTTTTTCTCCTCCTTTCTGCCTCCATTTCTGTCACAGAATGATAAACATATCTATGCTCATTAGCAGAGATTTGAAATGAGCAAGTAAGTCTGAATTTCAAGTAGAGCTCTTCCAGGGCGAGGTAGATGAGCTTTATTAACTGGTCTGTTCCATTTGGCTGAGATTTTGTTTTGATTAACTTAAAGTCATAAAGGAAGAGGGCCAAATTGGCTTCTACGTTTCCTGAATGTCTGCTAGGAACATAGTCATTATAGTGTGATAATTATAGCATAAACGAGCATATTTTGTACTTTGCATAGGAACTGCCGTAAAAGAATTGAGATTCTGTTTATCTTCTTGTGCTTATGCCACTGTTCCACAGACATGATGTTAAAGAAAAATCAGCACACTAGTTGGTTTGGTAAGTGCTGCTGACCACCTAGATGCATCCAGTAATAATTTGAAGAAAAGTATCAGCATTGTGAATGAAATTAATCACCACTTACCTATTCTGGAGAAAGCGTAGTTCAAAGTTGACATCAGAAATTGGCTCAGGGCATCTAATGGTTTTAGTAGCTCTACAGCATTAAAATTCCCTTTGTAAGTCAAGCCTGATGGTTGCTCTCCTCCTGCTCTCAGGTGTGGATACTGAGCTCCATGCTTGGCATTCTCCTAGGGCTACTTTGACATCTTAAAAATCCAGTGCTGAGGCAATAATTAAAGTGAACTGTGGCTTTCACTGACAGCTCATTACTGTTCTGCTGCTCCCTGTGGGTCTTTGGCTGAGTATTTGGGCACGTAAGCTACTTTTCTGCACTTGCCTGCAGCCTTACACTTTGAGCAGTGTTGTTGTCTACAGATGTTAGCCTTTGGACATGTTAGGTTTTCACTTGATTCCTTTAAACCAGGGAGCTCAAGATTTGCTGCTGGTAATTGAGAAATCAGTAGGGTGATAGAGATGACGAGGCTGTTGCAGCTGCCTGGTATTGATGTTGATAAAGCAGAGACACTATTTCCCTTGGAACTTACCAGCTGCACAAAAGCTTCCTGAAGGTACTGAAAGACAAAGTTTGTGATCTGAACTGGGGGAATCCAGGATGTTAGCAATTCTCCTCATCATACAATTGAGTGATGTTTTTGCTAGGGCTAATTACATCCCAGTGTGTAATGAAGACCGTAACTCTCTCCCCATCCATTTTCCACCTTGCAGGTTTACCTCCTCGTGAGGTTTGGGGAGGATCGTGCCAGGAGAGTTTAATGAATGTAGTTCATTTTGAATATCTAATAGCATAGGTCTGGCTGTAGATGAATACAGGCACACGGTGTGGATGTATAGTTACCGTAAATGTGTGTGTTTACGCAGTGTGACACTGTGGGCGTGAATATGCGTATGTAAGTCTGTGTATCTACACATGTAAAGCCCTATTTTTGCAGTTAAACTAAGTACTCTGTCATGATTCATTTTACAAAATGTTCTTCCATAAAAATGAAGGGCTCCACTGAATGATTTATAATGTGCCAAGGGACGTGGAAGCTCAGATGTTTCGAGCTACAAGAAGTTGATGAGTGATTAATGATCGGCATTTGCAATCCCCTCTATTTTGGGACTCTTTGAGATTATTTCAGTGAAAAGGAAATGATCAGTGTTTCTCGAAGCTTGTGTCCGTAAAAAGCATCTTATAAAGTTTCATTAGGTAGATTATTATGCTTTTAAAACATGATTTCTCCTATTTTTATGTCATCTCCTAACTTCAAGAAGCCTTTCTTCAGCCTCAGCAGTTGGTAACATTTAATTTGGTGCTATTTTATGTCTTTGGAGATTTGTTGACATTTCTGGTTTTCAGAATCACATTTTTACATTCTGTCATCAACCTGCGTGTTATAAAATGCTGTATTAACCTTTCTAACACATTTAGGTGTTACACAGAAGATACTTTTTTACAGAATGATGTGTTATTCGTTAAATAGGGAGTGGATACTCAAGGAAAGAATTGTCTGAATGCCAAACTTCAAGCGAGGTAATCATACATGTATGCAACACGTAGTTATTTAAATAAACGCGGAGTTTCCTTCAGGAGAACAACAGTTGCATCTCCAAACATGAGCTTGACCTCGAATAGGCAGTGTCTGCTCCTCTTGGCTTCTCATGGCATCATCTCAGTGTTGGTTCACTGGAGCCAGCCAGTGCTTACAGGACTCCATGGGGAAGAGGAGAAAAATAATGACATGCAAAATTGCTCCCCGTGCGTTTAAGTATTGTAGATGGTTCTGCTGGGTGAGTGAGGGATGTTCTGCTTCAATGGGAGTGAGTTAATGGATTTAGTTGAGGACAAAAAAATTGTCCTGGAATGTCAGTGGTTGTGCATTGAATCTTGTCACTGCAGAATACTTGTCACAAAACTTCACATTCTTCTATAGCTATTTAAGAGTTCCAGCTTTGCACAGTCCAAGCATATTGCATGTTCTAAGTACAGATTTTAGTACGAGGAATAGCTGCAGTTCACAAGGACATGTACCAAACTGATGACTGTTATCCAAAGCTGATATACCCACATGGAGTTGTAAAGGTTGAAGCACTGAAATGCTGTATTTCCAGGTCAGGTCCCATGCCCAGTGCAGCTGCCTCTGTGTGGTGCTGCCTTTGAGCTGCAGATGCTCTCAGCAAAGGTTAGCAGCTGGGGTACTGGGTCACAGCAACCTGGCTCTGCTCCTTGGGTTTCAGTGCAGGCTCACAGGCTGCAGGCTGCAACTGCTTACGTTGCTCTCTGCAGTGTAAAAGCTGCTGCTGGAGGTCGAGGCTGTGCTTGCAAGGTGCCGGGTTGCTCCTTGGTAGGGTCTTTAGGTAGATAGCAGAATCATAGGTGCTTTATGACCTAGGAAGGTGCAACGAAATCTGCAGTGAGTGGCCTGCATTTGAGATTTCTTAAAATTGCTTTAGTTTCTTAAGCAGCATTGCTGTGCCCTATGTGACTGACAAGCAAGGAAAGGGAATTTAGGTATGGGGTGTCTGACAGAGATAAGTGAGTTGCATTGTGCTTGTGCCAATTAGGCTGAGAGTCATCATGCGGTCCAGAAGTTTGAGGTGATGTTTTTCTTAAGCTGTGTTGGTCTAGATTTTAAATTGTTTCTGATTTCTGGTGAAATGAGAGGTCCTGACTGTATCAACAGAGGTTATAATGAGAGTTGATAGTAATCCGATTAGTGATTGATCTAACCAGTGAGAAGATGCTTTAATGTGTGTAGCTGAAAAATATTTGGGAAACACTGTGCAAAGTATGTAAGGTTTACATGTCATTTTTAAAGTGAATCTTCCCAAATTTTACCAAGTTTATGTTTCTGAGCACTGCACTTCTTTTTTCACATATTAAGAGAAGGCAGAAAAATGTTCATTTTTGTTGTTGTTTGTTTTCCATTGAAACTTCTTAATTTCTGTGCAAACAACATTGTAAGTTTCTGTCTGAATTCCAGTGGTTATGGTCAGAAACAAGGCTGATAAGAAATGCAACATTTATATTTGTGGAAACCAAAAGCTTTTCTCCGTGTTACCTTGAGATCAAAATGATGATGAACAAGATGCTTTCAATATGAAAGCAAGTGACTTTATCCAATTTGTTACATCCTTGAAATTTCTACTTCCAATCAGAGCCAGCAGAAGATCCTTTTTCCACCTTTGTCATGTTTCCTGATGCTAATATGTCGCTCTAAGGCATTTGCCTGCCCCTGTTTTCTGTGGGATATAATTGCATCTTATCTGAAGACATATCTACAGTCATCTGGTGCTGTTTAGAAAAGATTTTGCCAGAATGTCACATATATTGAACAGCATGCCAGAGAAAGCAGATTATTGAGAGATGCTGGATATGAAAACTCTGCCTATGACATATAGAAATGGTCTCTGGTTTTTGTAATAATAGGTCTGACTGCAGGCTAGATACTAAACTTTATTTCCTGGTCCCAGATGGTTCTGAAAGCAAATGTCAGAGCCTTATTAAATGAGTTAACATTATTGTTAGTCAGAAAAAGTCAAGTGGTTCTGTTTTTTGGGTTTTTTTTTTTGGCTGTTTTTTTAAAATTTTTTTGTTTTTTTCCTTCAAGGTTTTGGTTTATGATACTTTCCCCCCGTGAGTTTGCTTCCAGTGTCAATAAGGGGGGCTCCCTTGTTGGATGCTGGCCCTCAGCCAGTCGTAGCCCTCATCCTGGCTACCAGCAGGAGGTTCAGTACTGGGTGCTGTGATTTTTCCAGCCTTCCACTTAGGGTAAAATAATTCAAATTCCAGAGATGAATAGTTGCCATTTCTCAGTTTATTGTCACGAGCTTCCTTTTATCATAACACAGGGCAATTAAGTCAAATGCCAGCTGAGGAATGTTAATACTGGCAGAAGGCAGCAAGGATGAAGAAGAGGGACATCAGTTCAGAGCCCATGCAGTACTATACTAGCACTGCTGCTTCAGAAGGATAAGCAGCTCCAGATGAGGGAGGGAATTCTGTGGACACTCAAACAGTCTCAAAACAATTCTAAGGCAGTTATGAATGCTCCCTGCACACTAGTGATGTGATATCGGCGTGCTTCACACTGACTGTGGTAAATGCTTCTCCTAATAGCTTTGTAGGATAGCAGGGTTTGGAAGGGACCTCTGGAGATCATCTGATCCAACCCCCGAGTCCAACCACAGCTAGCTTATGGAAGGGGCCTTATGTGGCTGGCTGCAAAACCCTGAGTTCTGACCGTCTGTATGGATTTGCTTTGTGCCCATGGCTGGCAGCATGAAGATGGAAAGGATTTTTGTTTGCTTTTTAAGAAATGAGGAATGAGAATGAGAGACGTTTGTGGTTTTGTAAAGATGTGTTTCGGGTGAGGCATTCTAGCAAGGAAGTTAGGAATAGTAATGGCTGTGATCAGGAAGCCCATGAAGGCATCGTAATGAGAATACGGTCTGACAAAAAGTAATTTCAGAGTAAGATACTATTCATCTTCATTGTATTCGTGCACTCACTGTATTTGTTATCCTCTCAGAATTCAGAGATGAGACAGAATCATTATGGGAAGTAGGACACTTGTAGCTAAAGAGGGAAAATGGTATATGTGCATTTGTATTCGTGGGCATGAATATTCATAGCATTGAACTTTGTGAATGTGTAAGATGTAATTGTACAGCTGAGGAAGTAGACTTAGACTTAGGAGAATATAACCTTGGAGTAGATTCAATCACTGAATGATGATTTGCATAACTTCTGCTTTACTGATTAACAAGTTGTGTTGGTCGGTTTTCTCATTCATTGGTAAATACCAAAAAATGCAAAATGAATGATTTGACTCTTAGAACACCAAGTTGTATTGAGGTTTCAGCTAATAATTGAAGTGGCTGAAATAGAAAGCAGCAGTCAGATGACCATTCTTAAACATCTGGATGCCTGGTGCTCTGCCGCCTGTGCTGTTGCGAATCATTAAGTATTTTAGCTGATAGATTTTCATAGCTCTTTCTCATTTACCTTTCTATGCATGGATTTCTGCATTTGTATGCAGAAATGCTGTAGTAACATTTAATAACAATGAAATGCTCTTACCGGTAGTGCAGGATAACGATTCAGTGAAAACTTGAAAGCATGAGCACATTTCCAAAAGCTAATAATAAAGATGGAAATAATGGCTTCAAATTGAATGAATATGATTACAAACTATTCAAATCCTGCTGATTCAAACACTGCTATTATTTAACTTCAATTAGAAATAAAAATATCTTCCTCTTATTGAAAGATAGAAAAAAAACACGTTTTTATTGAATAATTATAATAAATGTTGTTGGTTTTTTTTGTCTTGTAAATGCTTAAAAGGGTTTGTTAAGGAATTTCTCCTCCTTTTTTTTTTTTTCTTGGCCCCTTGTAGGCTGAGTAACTGGGTCTGTTCAGCCTGGGGAAAAGACCAAGAGGGAATCTGATTAATGTTAATAAATATAAAAAGTGAGGTGGGAGGCAGGTAGGTGAGGCCAGGCTCTTCTCGGTGGTGGGCAGCGATAGGACGAGGAGCAATGGCCTCAAAATTGAACGTGGGAGGTTGCATACAAATGTGCTGAAGAACTTGTTTACAGTAAGGGTGGTGGAGCACTGAGCGGGATGCCCAGAGAGAGGGTGGGCCTCCTTCCATGGAGATACTCAACACCTGGCTACATGCTTCCCTGTGCGACCTACTGCAGGGTACCTGCTTGTGCTCTTGAAGTCCCTTCCAACTCCTGAGCTTATGTGATTCAGCTATTAGCACCTCATTGCTTTCTTGTTTGCTTTGAGTGTTAGAGACTAACTGAACACCCGCTGATTGGGAAGGGAGACTCAAGATTCTTAATGATTAAATTTCTTCAGTTTCTAATATTCTGATGTGATTTAATGTAAAAACTTTGAGCCTTGTGATCGTAAGAGGAACACTTCCTGCTTTCAGTTTATAAGGCAGAATGATGGAGGTCACGTAAAAGAAGATGCTGATATATTGCCAGTATTTTCCTCTGAGATTTTTAGCCCATGAAATAGAGAAGCTTGATATGTTTCTGGAGTCCTTTGTCTCCTGGCGGAGGTGTTGGTGGGTAACAGGCACACTGAGAAAGAGCAGAGCAGCAGGGCAGAATTGGAAAGGTGTCCAGCTTAGCTAGACTTGGTGTTTATCTTTCATGGTTGCTGCTTTTCTCTTAACAACTTCAATTAGACAACTTAATAACGTAGACCTTATGATACTTATTGCAGAGAGATAATAGTTTTTAAGAATTTATTTCTTGTCCCCCATATAGTGTGAAATAAGTGTGTAAAACATCTTCAAAAGCAGTGTGTTTGTCAAATTGGTGATAACAACTTGAAATATAAACCCCAGTGCAGAGCCCTGAAAGTTACTTGTTATTTTAATTTGGGAGGACTTTCTCCCAGATATATACATTTCTTTCTTTAACTCATGGCAGTGGTATTACTTACCTGCCCAGGATCAGGCAGCAGAATCTACAGAATACATTGACTTGATGTAGGCCTCTGCCTGTATGAGGTAGAAATCAGATGTGAAATATTTATTTATTTGTTTTCAGATTAATAATAAAATGTGCAAGTAGTCTACATTCTACATTCAGAATCAATTAAATAAAGTGATGCAAAGATATGACAGCCATTTTTCATGTCTTGAAACAAATTCTTAGATCTCTTACACTTTTATATGCCTGAGTCTCTCTTTGTAAAAATTTTAAGATAGCTGTGAACGTTTATTGAAAGACTGACAAAAAGCATTTCATTTAAAGACTAATTTTTTCATTTATATGTTCAGTTAGGAACAGAAACATTTGGTAGTTCTACTGGTTTGATCCTTGTTGTGCTTTTATCTCAGTATCAGTCTTGCGTATTATTTTCACATAGCACAGTATTGCATATTAAGCATTATTCTGTAGATCACTTGTGTATAAGCTTAGTGTGTGAAATTCCTTCTCTGAAGGAGTGGTAATGCATTGGAACAAGCTGCCCAGGGAGGTGGTGAGATCACTGTCCCTGTTAGGGTTCAAGAAATGGGGAGATGGTGCCCTGAGGGAGGCAGTGGATATGGTACAGTGTTATTCTTAGAGGCCTTTTCTGACCTTAATGGTACTAGGATTGTATGAGAAGTCATTTACCTCTGCAAGGGCTGGCATTGCTGTTCAAGTGCCTTTGCTGGAGGGAGCATTCCTGTCCTTTCAAGGTACGATTTTCTCTATTTGTCTTTCAATGGATTTATATATATTGTTTGAATCGTTACTTGGTCCCTTGTCCTAAACACAACCTACATCCCACTAAAGTAACTTGGAATCTTAAGCTGTATTTTATTTGGAAATTAAAACGGACTTATTATTTCAAGGAACATGTTGAGCAGGAAAAGCCTGGCTAGAAGTATGTTGGAAAATGCATTTTCTTCTTATTACAGTGGGTGGACTTTGAGGATGATTTTAGTTTTGCTCAAATCCCAGCATTACCAGTGGAAATAGATCCCTGCTGTTCTGCGGATCAGTGAGGCATCCATTCATGTTGTCACCACCATGCAGCAGCCCTAACCTGAGCTCAGCCATCAGGTAAAGCTGTACATCTTGAAATGCAAATGGGAATTTGGCACTTCCCCCCAAGTCATCAGCTCCATTTGCCATGTAGTCTTCTTCCTCCCAAGCAGAAGCTTTGTGACCACTGCCAGGGGGAAAGCCCACAGCGTAGTGCAAGTAATGTAATAAATTTAATGATGCTTTAAAAGTCTTTTCAAATGGGTTTTTTCAGACCCTATATAATTCTTTTTATTAACAATTTCTGCAGTTTAATACATCGTGTAGAAGGTTGTTCTTAAAACTCTGAGATTGTTCAATATCAAAAAAAGATTTAAGGGAGGAAGGCACCGAGGGAGATGGGGCAAACCGTTAGCAGCCTCTGGCTTAATGGATCTGGTGGGAAATTCTAATTTACCATCAAAGTGACAGCGACTCACTTGGTATGAAGTGCCAGGGAGACAGATGGCAATGTTGAAATGTTCTCTGTTGTGCCTACCATCAGGTTTAGCAAAAAGGGAACTCGGGAGCAACAACATGTTGTAGCAGAGTAAATAATACTTGCTACTGCTTTTTTGAGGGAGGGGAATTGGGTTTTTTTGTTTTTTAATCTGCTGATGAGCTGGATTCTGTAATGGGGGTGGAATCAAAATGGTTTTTGGAAAGTCTTTTGCTAAGTCTTTATTTCTGTAGTGATGGAGGTCAGTGGGGGCAAGGCAGGAAGCGAGCGAGCCCCTGGCTGCCTCTGGGGGTAACCGTGCTTCAGGACTGAGGGCCTCTATCCCGGCTTTCTGCCTGGCTTCAGTATTCCTGTGAACCTGTGCCAGGGTGACACTGCTTTGTGGCAGCTCCTCCTGGTGACTTGTAGCATATGGGATTCTCACTTGTGTTTTATACGTGAGCAAATGAGGCTCTGTGCTGTCAGGCGAGCGTGGGAGGCTGTGCCATGGTTTGTCATCAGAGGCTCTAAAGGGTCATGCAGACACATCTGCCAGGTGGAAGAGCTGCAAGACCTTTATCTATCAGACGGAGAGGTACTGCGAGGAAACTTGCCTGCCTTGTTCCTTTTGTTTCTTATTCTTGGAAGATTTTTTAGTCTCCACTGGAGTATCCTCTTTGTGGGAAATTGATCAAAAGAAGAATGCTAGGAAATTAAAAGACTGTCACGAGTCTTAAATGATTTAAGTTTATAATACAGATACAGTATGTGTACTTTCAGTACTTCTGGTGGTGAAATGACTTGCTCTTTGTATTTCTTGACTGAGATTCCAGTCACAGCAGTGAAGTCCAACCAGACGTCTGAAACTTGAAGGAAATGTCCATGTAATACCAGTAGATTGTCATATACTTGCCTGCCTTAATTTCTTCCTGGGCAAAAACATAAAGAGCTCCCATAGTTTCAAATAAAGTATTATTGTGTGGTGAGTATTATTTAAGTCTCGGTACTCATTTGTACAAAACTTATTTCTATCTTCTTTTAAAAGCCAATCTCTTTTTGTCTGCAGTCTTGGTCCACTACATGTTACAAAGAAACCTAATGTCTTCATCATTTTATACATATTTTTATTACCTTTTTTGCCCTTAAAAAAAAAATTAAAAAAAATATAAAAAAATTTATAATATATATTAAAAAAAAAAAAAAAACGAAAAACTTTTTCTTTTCTTTTTTTTTTTTCCCCAAGGAAACAGAAAGCAGTCCATGAACATATGCTTGACTCTTTCGAGAGACCTTTTCTACCTGCTTGCTTTGGTTTCACTGCTATCTGGGACAGACATGAGGGCATTAATATATAAGGACGGTAGAGAATTTCATCTGTACCATATTGTGCAAATCAACTATAATTCTTCTTTTAGAGCTTCACTTAGAGCTACTCAAGATTTACAAATTTCTTTGTAGGTAGTAGTAGGGGAAAAGCTCTGCTTCTTTGTAAGTAAGCTCACTCTCTTTTTGCTTTTATTTAGTCTATGCTGTTCCAGCCAAAACTTATGCATACTGTCTCTGAGTGTTTCTATGTTACGTGACATACCAAACAGAAAGAAAAGCACCAAAAAATAAAAATCACAAGTATAGAGTGTTCTAGGTTATATGCAATTCAAGATTGGAAGAAAAAAAAAATGAAGAGGAGCTGACAGATTTTAATATGTTTAAATAGCAAGTGTCTGTTTTCTTCTTTGCAGAAAAGAGTAGATGTATTAATAGTTCATATTCTGAGGATGTATCTTTTTTCATCAAGAAAGAAACTATCAATAGTGCAGCTAAATGCATTCCCAATTTAGTTTGCTATGTTTTCTAAACCTAGGCAGGTAAGACAGAGATGTTCTGCATTATAACAGGCACATCATTAAAATGGCAGATGACCATAAAATTAAATCTTGTTGTCCCATGGGATATTTCTGAATGTTAAGTGAAAGCATCTGCAACTGATTATTTTGTCCTTATTAAGCTCAAACCGTCCAGAACCACAAGCTCTTAAATGCAAGTTCATCTGCTGTGTTGTGTATTTTTGATGAACTAATTCAATGAACTTGAGCAATATATTTTTAATAATATTGGCTTATCTCACTGATCGATAGCAATTAAAGTCTGGGTGGAGATCTCCCTCTCCATGTATTGTTTTGCTCTAGCAGTCCAGCTAGATAGATTCAGCAAATATATTGGCAAAGGATCTTTTAGGCTGCTTATCCAGTTCGGTTCATCTGAAGATACGGCGTATTTTTTACTTATAAACCTGGATAAATGTAACAGGTAAAAAAGTAAGAAGTTACGTAGTTATTTCAGTTATGATAGAAGAAGTGGAAACTTTAGGATGCAACTGGTCTTGGACTTAGAGCACTAAATCTTTTCATAACCTAACACATTTCTTATTTGCACTGTGCTTCTAAATCATGTGAACTCAGCCACTCCCCAAACTGTGTGTTGCCTCTATGGCATAATTCACTGTGTGTGTAAATACCAATCTAAAATTACGTCTGGATTTTCAGGTTAATATGCTTTGCAAGAACTTGTTTATAAACCTGAATATATGCTGAAAGCCACATGTCATAAATGAGAATAGTGTATTGCTTAGAGTGTCATTTCTCACAGTATCTGTCAAATATAACAGGTGTTCCTGTTCTAGTGATGCAAAACACAGGGCAGGTTCCTCATTAGGTCCATCCCTTGCAACCTTCTTGTTTCTGCGTTCCTTTCTTTTGAACAGCAATTTCTGACTAATTTGATCCTCTAGGTCCCTGAAAGAAGTGCTAAATTCAAAAAGTATGCAGAAGTCATGGGACTTGTATTGGCAACATGGCAACATCCTTTTCTTTATGTGTACAAACACTTGAGCCAGTGCTAAAATTTTGTATGTGTAATTTCTTCTTGGAAAACAGCTTAATTTGTTTTTTTGTTAACCTCTAGATTTCATACATTGCAATATAGCAATAGTGAAAGCTATACTGAAAAACTGTATGATAGCATAAGTTAACAGTAGTGAACCATGTAATTTCTCTTTCCTATTCTAAGTCATATTCGTTTAATGCAAAAACAAAATTGAAGGCGGGTCTCAAATTTTCTTCTTGCGAAGCTCTATTTTAAATGAAAAATATGATGCAGGGTTTGATGATCTGTGACAGTTAGATTTTAGTATTGTCTTGTCCTTTGGCTGCCACTCAGTGTGTATAGCATAAATATATGTGCTTAGGAGAAAGATGGCAAAAGTAAGGGGCTTAATGACAGCCTAAGAAGTGTTGGTGCAGGAATGTGCCCACGCTGTGTTATACTGGTTTTATATTAATATTTATTGATATCTCAGTTGAATGAGTAGAGCTGTTTTGGTAAAATAGTCCAGGTTAATCTTACTTGTTTTTTTCTGAGGTAAATGACAAGCAAGTTTTCTTCAGCAGTGACTAAGAAAACCAAAAGAAGCAGAAAGCAATGCCATAAAGTAGGTGATGCGTTCTGACCTGATGACCATTCACTGCTCTATTTACTGTCACATATGTTGTGAAAACTTATTTAAAGCATAGCCCACAAACTCAGGTACGTCTGAAGGCTAAAATCTCCCTGTTTTACAACCTTCTTTAAGAGGTGGTACCTGCAGAAGCAGCAGCTATATATGCAATCAATTGATTGCTAAAGTTATTATCCCCTAGGATGCTTTCCTTTTCAGATGCGCTAGAACATTAAATTTAAAAATGAAACCTGCTGTGAAGCTAACAACAGTCTTCACTGAAAAATGTCAATCCACTTCAAACAATTTCAAGAAGATGCCTTATTTTGCCCTTCACTTAAAAATAAATTAAAAAAAAGTTTGAAGGAGCGATGTAGCACATCCTCAGTCTAGCCCAAATCCTGTCTGTGTGGGTAACAAGGAGCTTACAGGTGGCCTTGTCCCTGTGCCGTCTTGCTGTATCTGAGGGAGGTTGGAAGATGTGGTGTAGGATGCTCCCCAGCTTCTCTGGGGAAAGCTGCAGGATCTGAAGAACTTTTTGAAGTGGGCTCCCTACTGAGCCCCTTCCTTTCTTTGCGCTGATTGACAATTTGCATGCCAGACTTTGGCGAGACTAAGCTGCTTTTTAATTTTTTTAGATCTTATGCCAGCCAGCAGTAACAAAAGGCATTTCCCATGAGACTGCTGCTAGTAGTGCTTTAGGATTACGGAATAGAAGGAAATGTTTGTATCTGTTAGGCTGATGCTATGAATACTTGCTTTCTCAAGATAGTGCTGTCTGAAGAGGATGAAAACAGCAAAGGCAGAAAATAGGAGTGTCACCAGGCTGAAGGGTTTGTGATCAGAAGTTAAAAAAGGGAAAAAAATGTCACTGTTGGGAATTCAGTTATGAGTTAATGTGGGTATTAATATAAGTCAGTGCAAAATCAAAGCAGGAGGATGATGGTTTGGTTTTGAAGGGCAGGAAATATAGGACTGAACATTAAGGTACTTAAATAACTATAGAAACACGGAACATTTCAGGTTGGAGGGGACCTGTAAGGATCAGTAATTCCAACTCCTGGCTCCACGCAGGACCACATGAAAATCAGACCGTGTGTCTGAGAGCTCTGTGCAGACACTTGTTAAGTTCTGGCAAGCTCAGTGCCATGACCACTTTCCTGGGGGGTCTGTACCTGTGCCCATCCACTCTCTGAGGCAGAACGTTTTCCTGGTACCCAACCTAAACCACCCCTTCATGTCTTTCCCTTGAGTTCTATCACTACCAGCTCCAGTTTTGTCCCTTTTTGTATTATACAGTCATTTCCCAAATTTCACAGCTGGGCTTATCCTCCTGCACTGTTTTGTTTCAGTTGTTTCATTTTGCTATCTAGCTCAGAGTTTCTAAATTGTAGGGACTGGCTATCAAAATACTGAATTATTGTTAGTTCAGATGAAAGAGAAGTTGGAAAACTACTCACCACATTACTGAGAAAACAAAGAGCAGCACAGTGTGCGTTAAGTCAAATCCAGCACTGTGTCCTACAAGAAACCATGAAGGTGCTTTTTGTGAAATTACAATTGATTTTTAAATGTTTATTGACTTTGGTATTTTGTGCTGTTTTGAATGAATCCCAAATTGCCTGAGTTCAGGAATGAAGCTGAGATAATTATTTCAGAATCTTTGAATCCATCTTATTTTCCTTTACAAGTATAATTTAGTTTTGTTTGTTTTTTTAGGAATAATTAAAATTAAACAAATTAAAGTCTTAAAGTCTTGCAAGGGAAAAATGTGTTATTAGTATGTGGCTGTGCATACAGTGGGTTAGACTTATCTCTATTAAATTTAGCCATCTGAAAATTGAAAATGATTTGAGTTCCATTCCATGCGCTGTCAGCGGATGATCCATCCCTCCCATTTTAGCTGACTGTGTTAAAAAGGAATAAATTCAGACCTGTGACACTTTTTCCATTTACTGTTTTCCTCAGAAATGGAAGAGTAAAGAACTTGTTTGGTTTTGGATGGAAACTTTCAAGTACATAGAAACTTTCTTTCCAATCAGGGTACATCTGGAGAAATTTTAAAGTTCTCAGTAACTTTGAAACACAAGCATTATTATAATAGAAACCTTGTCAAGTATAAAAATGGCACAAAAACTAATGAGCATGATACAAAGAAACAACTCAATACTTGTAGTCTGTCAAGCTTGTAACAGTAAGGAAGGAAGCTAGATGTATTGGTAATTGGTTTCTTGTGAGGTCTGTCAACTTCTGATTGTCGCCCTTCATTTCCACACAGAACTGTATTCAACCAGACTATGTAGAAAATACATAGAGGTTTATTAACTAAATCCTATTAAGTTCTTGCATGAGAGCAATGAAGTATGGTAGATTTAATAGCAGTACTTCAGGCAACTTGTGCAGTGAAGATACCTACCGACAAGGAAGAATCAGAATGAGTTAAGTCATTTTGTAAAGTAAATCATTAGAAGAATGGACTATGTTTAAAAATAAGAGTTTTTTGTTGAATAGGTCAAGTCTACTGTTTGTATTTGCAAGCTTTTGCATTTTTTTAAATTTAGATTGATTTTATTCAAACAGAGCATGTCACAGAGTCATAGAAATCACCACGATTAGAAAAGACCACCAAGATTGTCTAGTCCAACTGTGTACCTACTGCCAGTATTTCCCACTGAACCATGTCCCTCAGTAACACATCTTAATGTTTCTCGATCACCTCCAGGGATGGTGATTCATCTGCCTCCCTGGGCTGCCTGTTTTAGTGCCTGACCACTCTTTTGAAGAAGATATTTTTCCTAATATCCAGCATACCTTGTGCAACTGGAGGCCGTTCCTTCTAATCTTACCGCTAGTTATGTGGGAGTAGAGGCCGACCTCCACTTCACTGCAGCCTCCTTTAAGGGACTTCTAGGGAGCCATAATGTTTCCCCTGAACCTCCTCTTCTCCTGACTGAACAATCCCAGTCCCCTCAGCTATTCACATAAGACTTGTGCTTCAGACCATCACAGTTCCGTTGCTCTTTTCTGGATGCTTTCCAGGGCCTCATTGTCTTTCCTGTAATGAGGGACCCAACTCTGGACACAATATTTGAGATGCAGCCTCACCAGAGCTGAATACAGAGGGATGATCACCTCCCTGCTTTGGCTGGCTTCTGATACAAGCCAGGATGCCATTGGCCTCAGCTGTCTGAGCGCACTGCTGGCTTATGTTCAGTGAAGCATCAAACAACACTTCCAGGTCCATTTCGTCCAAGCAGTTTTCCAGCCACTCTGCCCCAAGCCTGTAGTATTGCCTGGGATTGTTGTGGCCAAAGTACAGGACCAGGCTCTTGGTCTTGTTGAAATTATATATGTAAAACTCATATATATATACAACATGAACTTATATGTGATATATATGATATAATGAAATTCTGCGAATGCTCAAGTGCACAGTATCTCATTAATTTACTAACAAATGCATTTATTTTTTTATAGTTCAGTAATAGCAAAAATGGATTCCAGAAGTGTATTATGAAACTGATTAACGGGGAAAAAAAAACAACACAGAATCCTACGAAATAGTTGGAAAGACTTGTGGTGAATCATACCACAGCATGATATTCTGCCTGTAGAAGCAACTAAGGACAATTTCTCAATCCAACCACTGATCTTTTATGACTCATTTGCTTCCCAAGCCAGGCAGGGTTTCTACCCATTTCTAATATCCATTTTTAAACCTTAGCAGGTTTCTCTTATGTTAACTTGTGCAATCTGCCACAAGTTCCACAATGTTGCACATCCACAGCATCTTGCAGCAGGAAGTTAATGGTTTAACCAAACCTTGTGTAGTGAGCTACCTCCTGTTTTTTGATCTAAGTTTGACTTAATGATGACCAGCTGTGTTAGAGTAGCTGGTAGCTGATCCTTACTCATCCTCTCCGTGTCATTTGTAACTTAGTTACTTTCTGATCATAGGTGGAGTGATTAAAGCACGAATATGGAAGATGTATTTATCTTAAGGCCTTTTTTTCATACTCTTTAGTACATATTGGAACACTTTTTTAACCCATTTCCACAAAGAAAATAGGAAGGTTGAATTTTCTTAGTTTTTACAGAGTAGTTTTAATTGTTAGTAAGGTATTGTTCATGGGACTCAAAGTGGCAATTTTAAATTGTAAATGAAGAAGACAGATGGAGCTCTGAAGTTCTTACAAATGTTCTCAATAGCAGGGAAATACTCTACAAGTATTTTAGAGTTGAAATAGAAAAAAAAAATAAGAAAATTCACAATTGATACACTCATAATTTTAAGTAACATTAATGTGAAAGTTGTAGAATATGAGGTATTTGGAAAACATACCGAGCCCAGAATAGAAAGAAACGTGTGAAATACATCTGATTAGCTTGGAGACCAAACTATTTATACACTTAAGGCCTGGATTTCATCACGTGTTTGTTTACCAGGGAAAATAAGTGCATTTCTGCAACATTAGGAATGCAAATCTTGCCTGTGTATGAAGTGCTGTTTTTCCTTTTGGTGTATGTGGATCATCTACCATCCAGATTTAGAGTTTTTTTCTATTTTAAAGAACAGTTTCTTTCTCAAATAAGCTGTAAAGTATGGCTTGTATTCTGCTAAGAAAACGACTATTGAAAAGTGAACTGCATCCCTAGCAAGCATCTGGTAAAGTAATATAAGAAATAGAATTTTTGCAACACCTTGAAGGCTAACTCTCTCTCTATGTTAGAAATAAAGTCCTCTAATAAAGTTCTCTGTTCCCCCAAGAGAAATATTTCTATTTCTATTATACAGCTTTTCCTGCCTTAAGTTTATGAAAGTAACTTGTTCATGGTGTATTCAAAATGATTTTGTGAGATCATGATAGCATCTGTGATATTTTACAATGTTGTAGCATCTCTATAGCATGTGAATTGGTTTATTTCTGGTTGTGTGTGCTCTAACAAGATAGCACTGTTTTTTGCCAAGCGTATGCCCTTGTTATCGGCGTCCAGCGCATACTTGTGTCATATCAAAGTGCTTACGTTGCACTTTAGGATACCTGGAGAAAGCTTGAAGTGGCGGTGCTTACAATGAGAGAAGAAGAGTGCCTTTAGGCTCCTGCCTCTCCACTTCATTTTATAAAGATATTAAAATTTAAAAAGATATTAAAGGTTGAGTTACTTCTTTTGCAGCCAATATGTTTTTTCCTGCTTTTAAGGAATCAATCTTAGAACTAGGGCGGAGAGATACTCTTAGAAGAAGTTCTGTGCTGTCGGGAAATATTTGGGGAAGCATTTAAAGTGTTCATTATGGAGCAGCGTATACTAGAAGCTGTTGTGGATTTATCAATCTTCATTTGTAATGTACTGCTGATGTGTTTTCTGGCACCATAACTTTTTCATGGCATTTGTACCCAGCTTACAAATACAAATCATTCACTTGACTGAGCTGTCAAAACAGAAGTCCTGGCATGGACTGAAAATGTCAGCATCCTTTCGATTGCAAATGGTTATTTTTAGAGTTTTCCTTCAAGTACAATTGATGGAGTGCAAGTTGATGCAAGCTAACACTATTGTCAGGGTGTTAAATGCTTTGGAGTACACCAGCTTTAGAATATTTTGGCAACGTACCGTGGGGGTGCATCAGTCGTAGTGTTTTAGCATGGATCAGGAGAGCAGTTCCGAACTCCATCCCTGCGTCATCTCTGTTGGAGCAGTTTTCAGGAGCCTTTTTCCTGAGAGAATCCTCTTTTTCTTTCCTGCATTGTCCCAGGAGATGACTGGTTAACTCTAAAATCAGATGGCTGCTCCTGTTGCATGCCATTTACTCATTTTTCCATAAGCAAAGTTAAATTGTCTTTGCATCCTGTGTTTTGTTAGGATAAGGTAGTTGCAGAAATAATTTATGAAGTAAATCAGCATGAGAATAGCACATTTCCTAATTCATTTTATAAAAAATGCCCAAATAGATTTTTAAAAATTTACTTCCCCTTTCTTTTCCTTTTTTTTCTGTTCCTCAGTGAATTACCTTCCATACCACCAGCATAAAGATTTTTCTAAAGAATGTACTTAATCTTTTTGCTTGCCCACATGTTGCTTTCTCCCCTTTCACAACCATTCACTCCCATT
Organism: Lagopus muta; assembly: GCF_023343835.1. Taxonomy (NCBI): domain Eukaryota; kingdom Metazoa; phylum Chordata; class Aves; order Galliformes; family Phasianidae; genus Lagopus; species Lagopus muta. The sequence continues at coordinate 31,094,254 of NC_064440.1, read as the reverse complement.
CTTGTCCTTTGCTATTCACTAGCTTTATATTTTCCTCATTAAAGAAATTACAGTCAATCATCCCATTGTCTTAGAAAAAAATAAGATAAAAAAAAGGACAACAAATCTCTTTGCCATCAAACTTCACTTTCTGTGTCTGTTTTGAATCCATGAACTGCTTCATGCAGGTCCAACTGATCTTCAGATTTTTCCAGCTATTTATGTTGCTCCAGAAATAATGCCTCCTTTCTGTTTCCATGGAAGCAGCAACAGCCTCTAAGAACACACTAGCACTAGTTGTTAGAGCAAATGTTCAGCTACACAATCACAGAATCACAGAATTGTAGGGGTTGGAAAGGACCTCCAGAGCTCATCGAGTCCAACCCCCCTGCCAAAGCAGGTTCCCTACAGCAGGTCGCACAGGTCGGCATCCAGGCAGGTTTTGAACATCTCCAGAGAAGGAGACTCCACCACCCCCCTGGGCAGCCTGTTCCAGTGCTCCATCACCTCACCTGAAGAAGCTCTTGTGCACATTCATGCGGAACTTCCTATGCTGCAGTTTCCCCTTGTCTTGTCTCCTGCTATATTTAAATACTAAAAAAAGTACTTTTTTTCAGTATAGCCACCACTGTACATGTTCACCATCAATGAAAAAGAGCCTGCGTGCCACACTTGTAAAAAAATCTGCAGAAGCTGAGGTGATCCACTGTCAGTGCTGCTGAAGCACGCCAACCACCGCCTCACTGTGCTCACATCCACTCTTTGGTCTCCAAAAACATTCAGCAAGTGTCAGTGAATGTCACTGAGTGCCATTTTTTCCACGTGCAAAAGTTCACCTTTGCTTTATACGCACTTCCATTTCAGGTGCCATTTTGTCAGCCTGCCCTCCTGCTGCCATCTGTCACACAGCAACAAAATGTAGTGGAATACTGGTGGGTTCAGTCTCTACTGCTGTACCACCACCTGCTCTGATGTTGTGGGCCAACGGAATTAAAGATAAGGCATTACTTTCAGAGCAGCCCCTCACACTTCTAGAGAACCTCTTATCAAAGTTACTAATCTCCTTTTAGTGAGTTGTTCATCTCTTTTTGTCTGTCTTGAATGGGGAGTCCCATTCAGAATTGTTAACTGGTCCTTCCTTAAACAGGTTTTTTCTCTGGGCTTTTAGGATTGCAGGATTATTACATCTCCTTATCCTGCTGTATTAGTGAATTATTCAGTTAAGGAAATCCACAGTAAAACTGGAGAAAGAGCAAATAGAATTAATGCCCAACTGACCTTTTGTTTTATGTGCAAGGACAGGTTCTTGACGTGAACTGTAATCTAGGGTGTTTTTTGAAGACAGAGTTGTGTGGTAGGATTGGTCTCTGGTGGAAGGAGGTTTACTGCATATCGTTATGAGTGGAGCCCGTCTTTTAGAAGGGAGAAAGTGAACAAGGGCATAGTGCAAATGTGGATGCAAAGGAGGAAAAAAGGCCGTTGATTTAGCATAAAATCATGTTGCCAGAAAATAACATTAATTAACACATCAAAGGAGATGAAAAGAAGGAATTATTTGCTTTTTGTGCAGATGTTAAGAGCCTGCCATAAGTAGCAAGTAATGAAATTCCTTCTGTGTGGTAAACTTGAGCAGGTTGCTATGAAGGTAGCCTGAACATTGAAATGATTGAAATGGTGAAAACGCATCTAAAAAGCTCTGAGGGCAGAAGATAAGCAGTGGCTCAGATATGTAATATTTTTTCCATTTTTGATAATTTGAGAAATAATTGTTTTGAATAACTCACAGCTCCACTTTCTAATATGTAATTTGCAAATGGAGATTCAGTTCACTCTGTGCTGTAGATCACCAGCGGAGAGCAACATGGCCAGCTCCTTAAAAGCCTCCTAGAACGTGTGGGAAGAGAAATCTCTATTGTAGGAGGCTCCAATTTGTACGATGTTACTGCAATCACAGTTCCTTATAAAGCACCATTTCAATTTCTTTCTTCTTCTTTTTTTTTTTTTTTTTTTTGAAGTGCATATATGTAGTGATTAATTTCCTTCTACAAAATTTGGTTTTGAGAGAATTCTGTATTAGACCTCATCTTCACAGATGAATAGAAAATTAACGATAGCTTAAGTACCAAAGGGAGTAATTAATAAAAGTACAAAAGAACACGAGCTGGCTAAATTGTGCACTGTGAGAAAAATGATACCTTAGAAAGTCTGGGTGTGCATGTGTGTATGTTTCTGTGTGCTTGGCGTGCTGAAGAAGCCAGCTTTTGAGAATAATTACAACACTTCTCATTAAAGAGAGAATTCATTAAGGGCAAGAGAAAGTGGTTAAACTAAATAAACCCCCAACACCAAAGGGGTGGTTGATACTTGTGCCTGTGAATCAGAATCTAGAAACTGCAGAAAGCTGCCAAGGAATGTGTATAAAATAGGCATATATATGTATATACATACCCCTAAAAAATCAGTGGTGGGGTAGAATCAGTATTGTGATTCTTTTTTCAGATGTACAGTGTAAACAGAACTTCAGAGTGTGATTGCCTACCTCATTAGTAGTGAAAGCAGGTTTTATGTAACGGTGTAGAAATGAACAATCGAGCAGTTGGAAATGATAATGTAAAAATGTAAGAAATTGTGGGAAAATATTGATTCTCTGTACATGGAAAAGAAAGCAGAAGAGCATGACAGAATGCCTTGCATTACAGCAGCAACAAAAAGTGCTTCATAGAGAGTAGCAATGCTGGATGTTTTACAGACAACAGATCTGAATTACAAGTCTCTGAAAGTTTTTAGAAAATCTGCTTAAGGCATTCACTGAGCCATGAATGTTGAGTTTTTGTAAGTCATAGAATATTGTGGAAGTTCCAGACGACTGCAAGAAATCTAATGTTGTGCCAATAACAACGTAAATGGGACGACCCAGGTAATTACAAGTCTGTCAGCCTGACATTGATCTTAAGGAAAATAATGGAATGGTTTCTAAAGGACTCAATTAATAAAGAATTAAACAAGGGTAATATGATTATTGCTAATCAGCATGAGTTTATGGAAAACAGACCTTGTCAAATTAGCTTGGTATCATTTGTACAAAGTTACAGATTTGGCTGATGTAATAAAGTTCTGTAGAGCACTGACTGGGTACTAAGTACAGATGGAAAATGTGGAGAAGCCTAGGTGGTTATTTTGCAGCATAGGAAAGAAATTAGAAAGCTTGGAGCTTTATGGTACACAGCATAGTAATTACTATTTACTGCTAAAGATGGATGACTTGAAAACAGACTCTGGTTTATTTTCTGCGGAGACACAGCCCCCTAGAGCATAATGTACCCCAGTATTCTTCGAATAATAATGAAGGCAAGCAATTACTGCTAAAGGCTAATCTGGTTGAGATGGTAAACTGTGACCATGTGCTGGAGTATTGTCAGACACTGTGTAGGTAAAAAGAAGGACGTGGATAAAATAAGCCTGTCATTTAGGAGTTGCACTGGAAAAATACCTTGCACTGGACCACGTTTTTTTCCATCTGTGTCCATTGCACAAGGAAGATGATGATAAAGAGGTTCCGTATTAAGTTTATACAGCTATAAGCTGCAAGTAAAATAACAGAGGTACCCTTGATATAAATGAATGAGAAGGGTGATACAGGTGAAGGTTGAAGAGCTAAAGATGTTAGATGACAACAGAATAATATTTTTATTGTTTCCTTGCCCTGTGTTTCTCTTTGCTTTGTTTGACATCTTGGTTTTTTGGGGGGCTATGCAATTTCTCGTGCCTTTACACCACCCAGCACAGTCAGGTGGTTGAGGTGGTTGGTCTCCGTAAACAACACAGTCATGCTACTGTGACTGAATGAACGGCGACGCTGGCTTTGGCAGCTATAGGTGTGCTGACCTGTTACCAAACTCATCAAATCATGGCATTTGTTTATTAACCTTTGTCAGAGCAGAAGCTGAAGAATTTTAAATAGTGATTTCCTGTGCTGTCAGTTTTAAGTTTTTGTTCAGTGAAATGTTTCTCCGTGAATCAGAATTACCTGAAAATATTTAGTTTTACCAACAAACAGGAGAGGTGGGCAATGGGAATTTGCAACTTCGTACTTTATTTTTTAATCAAGATGACGAAAGTAATTTTCTTCTTGCAGCCTCTGCTATTAGAGAAACTACACGAAAGCTAACGGCTGCTAGTTAGCAGGTAACATTCAAAGCCCTTTCTTCTAAGTTCTACTTCACTTTTTTAGGGCATCTCTTCGTGTTGTGTAACTTGATGTCATACTTTGTAAGGGTTGGTTAATTGAAAGTAAATGAGGAGGGGGGATTTGTATCTGATCCTTCTTGGAGCTTCATGGAAATATTAATTTCTCTTCTTGGAATTCAGATCTTGAAGTGGGAGTAGAGAATAGAAACAAAATATTGAAACTTCTGCCAGCTATGACTGATGAAGAGATTGTTGAAAGAAATTTCCATGGATCAATTTGCCCACAAGTTTTTATTGAAATCCAACTGTGTTCCACGGTATGAAGGACTTGATATTCTCCTTTACAAAAATCACCCCAGAAAAGATTTGGGCAGATCTTTAATTATGATCTTTATCTCTAATGCTTTATGCAAAAATGGAAAACTCAAGGATTTTTGAAGTTGATTCAGGTCATACTGAGCTGTAAATGGGGCTTATCTAAGCAGACTGTAGTAGCCTAAATAATTAATTTTGAATGATTGATTTTACTTCATGGATCTTTAGATTTTTTTCTTTATCTCTTTTAGTTTATAGTTATCTACTGACATACAGATTTTTAGGTCTAAGTAAATGGAAGTTACATGGTACAATCCATCCAAGGCAAGTCACTTATCCTGGAGTTAGCCTCTTCTTCTTAGACGGTACGGTGTGTATACAGGTATTTACACATAGATACCAGTGCATCATATACATTTATGTGTGTGTGCGTATGAATGTAAAAGGAGATCTGTATTTCCTAATGGAGATTCACGATGATGAAAGTATTTTCACAACTTCATGAATTTGAGATCAAATAAATAAATGAAGTGCAAAAATGAGATAGACTTATAGAAAAACATGACTTTTCTATGGGTACGTTGGATAGAAGTATGACAGATATTAAAATTTTGCAGTGTTACCAGGCAGGATATTCTCCAGTGAAGCCTTCTGACAGAGCACCTACTTTAGTTTGATCTTTCAGAGCCCTGCATGGCTGACTTATTTCTCCATGCAATCTAGAGAGGGCTGCAGGATTAAAATGGTATGTTCTTAGGATTAAGTTGGAAATGTAAAGCATTATGGCATGTTTTATGTTTTGTTTTGTTTTGTTTTTTTCTTCAGTAACTAATGAAAAACTACCAACATTGCTAAGTGTGTACTGTTTGATAGCACTTCTCAGTTATGGAGTTATGTTAGTTTAATTCTTGGTGCTGGTACCTCCAGTAGGTTTGAGTTCATAGAAAAGTGTGAAAGGCAAGAAAAGTATCCAAGTGATTTTTGGTAGGAGGGTGTGATATGGGTGTGGTTTCTGTTAAAGGCAAAGGGGACATGAGGCCATTCCCTTCCCTGTAAGTAATGGTTCTGTCTTTCCTCCCAAGGTCATAGAATGGCTTGGGTTGGAAGGGACCTCAGAGATCGTCTAGTTTCAACTCCTCTTAGAATCATGGAGAAATCAGTATGCAGAATACAACTAAGGCTAAGAGCGGAATTAAAGGAAAATCAGAGCGTCTCTTTCTTTGCATCTCCATTTACAGGGTATGACATTTTGAAACGGAAGAAATGTGTTTGGAATCTCTCTTTTAAAACAACATAAAAACCCCACAAAACCAGAAAATAACAGGAATATAGGGAGATAAAGAAATGCTATAAGGAGATGCATCTTAGCATCTTAGAGATAAGACATTAAATTAGAGGTATCTTTAGTCCATCTTGGTGTGGTTATTCTTCTCTCCTTTAATTAATTCCTTTGGCAGATAAGTAGAGGATTTTTTAAGTGTATGAAACCCACAGAATTTGTAATTGCAACCAAGAAAAATTGGATACTTGTGTTTAACTATGCGATTTGCTCTAAGTACCTCTCTATAATTTGTGTGCAGCTTGCTGAGTGTCTACTAAAACCTTGGTCATAAAACAAAATCTGGGCATGGATGTCCATGAAGAGGCACTTTTGAAAAATTCCTAGCTGTGTATAATTATATTAACATTTTAGCCTTAACCATACTCACATATTTCTAAATTAAATCTAATATAGGGTATTTTTCTGGCTTTTGCTTAGAGAAAATTTGGCCAAAGTATACAGTCAAATAGGCACTATGGTCTAAAGTAGAATGTAATGCTTGACTGAAAAGTCTTTTCATAAAATTTCAAAAATGAGTACATCTGAGATGTTACAATGTTCATACAAAGCAAGACATCAGCTTCTATTGGTACAACATCATGTTCAAAGTTGATTCAGCAATGATTATCATCAATAAATAATAATAATAATTACAAAGTACGGGGTTTAATGCATGTAAGTGCAGCATACAGCAAAGCATATGGCGGGTGTTTCTAAAGTAAATAAAGCAAAATGTTACATCAAAAATGTTATATTAAAGGTTTGCAGATACAGCCTTCCTTCTATCGCTTGGTTTTTGTATGTTTCTAAATGACTGATTGGTTTTGGTTTTGTTTGTTGTTTTTTAAAGACAAATCCGGCATTATAATTTAGTGATCCTTTTTAGTAGAGCATATATGTGTTTGAGGGAATGGAGGAACGTACTGCTTTAGAAATCAAAACACAGAATTAAGCTCTTAATGGGTAGGGACTCCAGAGGGAAGTGCTGGCAATGTTGCTGAAGGCAGCTCTTCCTTGAGACTTGCTAAACTACTGAGCTGTCCATATTAAATATCCTGATTCCCTAGGCATTATCTCAGCTCAAGAAAGTTTCCAGAATTTCTCTGTGTTAATATTGTTAGGCAGAAAAGCAGGGAAGCCAGGCAATTTGTGAGACTAATTGTAATAGAATGAAATCAAAGGAAAAGATACCTTAATTTTTTATGCGTAGAGAATTTAGGACTTCTGTTCTTTCAACTTTCACATGAAGAAAGGAGAATGAAAACTCTCAGAAATATTATTAGGTACTCCATCTTGGAATGCAGAGTGTTGCTTATCTGTGCTGTGTCTTTAGGGACTGTGGTGTGCATTTGTGATGTGGGGGGTTGGACTCGATGATCTCTGGAGGTCCCTTCCAACCCCTACAATTCTGTGATTCTGTGATTTACTGGCCTTGTCCTGGCAGCCCTGCTGCTATGGCTGGCAGTTCTTGTACCTGGCTCTGCTCTCTTTCCCAGCACCTATTCCTCTTCCTCTCTTCTGTCTTTTATTTCACTGTGTGTGAGAATTTTAAATCTGAACTGGTATTTGCCATCTTAGTAACTTCCTTTTATGGGTCTATCATAGAGCAGGACTGACTGCTTTGTCTCATCCAGTCTGTTCTCATTCCCTGGCACAGAAGGAAAGAAATGGGTTCCCAGGACGTTCTGGGTGATCGTTGTGAGTCTCCATTCCACAAAGCAAAGGAATAGGGTTAAATTCAGCATTGTTATTTTTCACCTGTTCCTCAGCTGTTGCCTTCAGGTTTTAAGGAATCTCCAGTGCCAAACTCAAATTCATGTTTGCAGAGTAAAGCCACTGCAGTACTATCATTTTCCAAAGAAGCTTTTGTCTCGCAAGATAACTGCAGTCTCAGGGATGTTATTAAACGTGAGACTGTTTGTACTGTGAAGTCTACTCCTCCTACGGACTGCCTAAACATTTAAAGCATAGCTGTTGCGTGAGGGTAATTGCATCTTTTACGTGCCTCAAGTAAAATAGTTTAAAGATGAGTATGTTTAAATATATACCTCGTATATGAGCCTATTAATGACTTCCAGGGAAAGGGACATATAGCAAGCAATGTATTTGCCCTAACTGGCATTAGGATTTTGGTTGGCTGTTGCTACACTTACGTTACATGCATTACAGTTATGCTCAGGTGCTCTGCAGTCTCAATTTGTGTATGCACACATTGGATGAGAAGTAGGGAAAGCAGTTAATCATAGCCAGCAAGGAGGGGCCAAGATGTTTAATTCCTGATATGAAAGACATTTCTTCTGTATTATTATTATTTTTTTAAATATTACCTGTTTGTACAACCCAACAGCAGATTGCACTGTTTTCAACGTTTTGTATCTGAACCTAAGGCTAGGATCCAGTCCTAAAGAGGCGTGTGAATCAGTGAGATACAGTGTTGGACAAGAACTGGACATGGAACAACTCATGCTAGTTTAGTGGCTAGTGACACATGGCTGACAGGAAGTTTCTAATGGTGATATAGGCTAGAAAGCAGATGTTGTGACAACAAAGAACTTAAAGCATTTTCTGTAAAGTTTACACAGAGTGTAAGTAGAATCTTTGACATTTTGCATCGGAGTTTGGCTGAGCCCTTGGTACAACTTTCACCTTAAACACTCTTCAGTTGAAATTGTCATCTAGATACAGTATCTTTATTTTAAAATGCCTGATATGATTAGTTGCCTGGAATAGCACTATAATTAAAGTATTTAATAAACCGTATAAACACTCTTCTTTTTATCCGTAGAGTTTCTTTGTGAGGTTGAGTTTTAAAGCCTGAATTCTTAACAAATTAATCAGCTTTCCACAGCAAAGCAAACACGATTTCCTCCCTTGCATATTTAAAGTAATCTATGCTGGGGGGAAGGGCACACTTCTTGGTGATGATGGCTTTTTTTAATTCCTGCATAATTTGAAATCCTTGAAATTAAAGATGTAAGAGCAGGAAAAGAAATGTTGCAGAGGGCAGTGTTTGCCTGTCTCCTTTCCAGTCTGCTAATGCAATACAAGCAAAAGGCTTTCCAGTGTGCTGCTCTGGTGTTTTGCATTGCTGTAGCTAGGGGACTTATCAGCACAGGTGACAATAAATGGATATGAAAAGTGGGCAACCTTTGCTTCTGGTTGTTTTCTTAGCTCCTTAGTATCCGAGCAGCTGATGCTCGAGCTTCTGTGACTCTTATCCATTTTCCTGTGCTGCGCTCAGATAAGCAGGGCTTTCTTGATGGGAGCAAATTAATAGGCAGACCTTTTTCTTGTAATGCTTCCTTTCCCCTGTATGGTAATTTCTTTTACTTATACAGAGGTGTATTTTCTGCTGATTTGATAGATGGTTGTAACCAGAGATGCTGAGTGTCTTCATCCATAGCTGTAAGTAGGTAGACTGCAGGAAAGCCACCTCCTATGCAATGCAAAATATATTTCTTACCATGGCTTTTAAAATAATTAGGCCTACAGTCTGGCATATTTTTAATGGTTTTGTTATTGCATTTCTTTGTAAATAGATTGAAGCTGTTCTTACAGCCTCCATGGATCTGATGTTGCAGATTTATAAACATCTTACCCCTGTTAGTTATCTCACTAGGACTGGTGCCTCACAGGTTGCAGGAATCAGGCCCATCTGCAATCTTTGGTGGTCTAATGCTTCGGTAGCCCCAATCTCTTGCTATTAAATAGAAAGATGCAACTTTGGGTAGGTTGCAGTTAAGTCATAGTGCTGCAGTGAGGTCACTTAGATGAAATTCAGCTATTGTGTCATTTCCAATCTATAGTTTGTACTTTGCTTGTAACATTTTCCATCTGTAATAAAGGCTTTGCAACTTCCTTGCATGGCCAGAGGTTGCTCTTAGCTGTATGTTTTGAATGTGCCTTGGTATATCTCTTCTGCTTTTATTCCATCTTAATGTTTTTGAACATTAGAGGAGTGAGCGTATGGTTCATCCTTCAGCTATAGCCAATGTACTGTGCTGTGAAGCAGTTGTAGGCATTATTTTAACGTCAGTAGATACATGGGTATGTTGCTGGTTGCTGGGTTTTAGTTGAAGAATCATACCTTCAAATGCCTTTAAATCTGTGTTTCATATATTTCAAATAGGATGCTCTGGAATACAGAAGGGTAAAAATAAATTAAAAGGCAGAAAATTGCAGGAAAGTTCCTACGCTTCCTACATATGGGCATTAATTTATTTATCACAAAAGCTAAGTGTGTTCACAATTTTAAAATGAGGAATGGAGCCTTTTCCCTTAGTAAGGTCTGACATTTTCTATAAGAGGCCATTCTGGAGCCAGGAAAATTGATGTAGGGCACAGCAGTGTTAAAAGAGAATAAACCCAGCCACAAGGGATTTTAGGACATTGTGCTGCAATACCAATACAATACAATACTGGTCTGCGAGGGGAGGCAGCTGAGTCCCGTCCTGTGTTAAAAATACTCTGCTTTTCTCAAAGCAGAGAACCATTTAAATGTTTTGTGTAGCTCTTCACTACACCAATTCAAAGGTAATAATTAATGCCTACCAGATTATTTTCAGTAAGGTACAGAAATACCGTTTGGAGTATTTGAAAATATAAGGGGAAAAAAAAAGAGGAAGCAGATAATTTCAGCTGCAGTAGTGGGTAGTGGTTGATCATTTGCAACTAATAGTGGAAATGCTGTTTTTTTGTAGGCCACACTTTTCCTAATAAAATTTGAATGGGTTTTTACTAATTTTTCGTGTTCCGTGCTTGACACGAAAAGGTCCTGGGTTATCATCAAAATATCATGTATTTTGATGATAACAAGGATACAAAAATACTTGTTTTTTTATCTGTCAGAAAACCTTAGGAATTGATGATTGTAAGATTGGATACAGAAAAACAATGATAAATGATTGTACTTAATAAAGAGGTAGTTAGCTATCTATTCTATGGTTATTCAACATGTTTTCGGTGAGGTATTATTATATGTCACTGAGGATTGCTCAACTGTATTTTTAAATCCATTAAGGATGATGAAAATCAGGAAGATGGAAAGATGCTTTCTGCCTCTGATTTGTATGCTACATCTTTATGAGGTACAGTCTTGAAAGTATACTGAGCTTGTGTGTGAGATGAAGTCTGACGTGGTAACTTCTGTGAAGATTTATGTACCTTGAAAAATAGTTACCAATTAATGGATGCATTATAAAAAATCATAAAAACAACAACAAAAAAAAATTGAATGACGCTCAGTGACTCCACATCTTTCAACTAAAGCAAATAAAGTCACATCTGACATGGTTTAAGTAGCATGGGAAAATTTAGTGATTTACTAGTTTTCACATACGTTCTTGGAGTATCTTGTAAGTATTGATATTCAGCAGAGTATCGATTCTTTGAAGACTGTGCTTTCAAGGTATTTTCAGGTCCTGTGCAGAATTTGATGAGCTGTTTTCAACATGCAAACCTGTATCAAAAGGAAAATCTATTAAACCCCCACGTTTGTGAAAGCTGTAGTATTATGGAACACGTAATACGGTCTGAGGGTTTCCCTGAAATATTCCTTAAATCTAAGCACCTTCTCATGCTTTGGACAGGTCTTTGAAGAAGAGTCAACTTTCAGTTCCTACTGGAGCACCTGTGCTTGGTAGAATTGCAATATTTATAATGCAGTGAAGAAAAACACAAAGCAAGCCAAGAGTTAAAAATAAGTCGAGCCGATGGGAAATTATTTCTAATCATTGCTGAGGCATAACAAGAGAATTCTGGAAAAATAAAATTGCAGGACGCAAACCTCAGGTGTCAACCTGTCACCATGTTACATTTAAAGTAGTTATTAAAATCATTATGCGATCAGCTTGTGAAGTTTAGATACACCAAATATAGCAACCTGGTTAATTGCTCACTATTCTATAGTGAGTGAAAGGCAGAAGGGGAGGTGGGACTGGTGAGAGCTGGATGTGTTGGAGGTACCCTTAAATGCCTTTTTTTTTGTCCTGTGGGGTAGGTGTTGTTCAGTAAGATCTTAGTTTTTGAATATAGAATATGATATTAGAAATGCAGCTGCTTACCTTGTCTTCATACCTTAGGGAAGGTTTTATTGAGATCTTCCAATAATTCAATACAGTGCATATTGACACTGTTTTGTACCTCTAATAACACTGTTGATGCTGCTTTTCTCTTGGGGAATGAGACTAAAATGAACCAATATATCCAAACATGCTGCCTAAAAATGTCTAAAGTCCGGTGTGAAGATTTAATTTCCTGTTGGAATAAAGCTTGAGAAACTCAGCTGAAGTTGCTTCAGATTTGCATTTGTTTAAGGAACAGCTTGACTCTTGACTGCTAGAAAGTCTCAGGAAGATAAGTGGTAAACACCACAATTATTTAAGTATCTTTCTGCAGTCTATAGATGACATTGCAAATTCCCTTGTGTGTATAAAATCTAAGTGCAGTGAGTGGAGCACCAGAGAAATGTGGCTGGAAGTTCACATTCTGTTTTTTTCCCTTCTGACTGGCAGTTCTTGACACATCATAATGTGATTCGTTGAGATACGTGTGTACTCCTCTCTGGTTAAAGATCTGAGCCAAGGAATAAAGGCATTATGGCTTTTCCTGAGGGTAATTTGTTGAAAGTAGGCATGCAAATATCAAACTCTTTTTCTCATCCATTGGGGCTATCTGTATAGCTGTATGTATTCCTTCCTTTTGGACATAAAAGTCACCGACACTCATGCTGTAGGCATGTCTGTAAATCAGCAGAGTCCTTATAGGGAAGATAGGAAGCTGATATTGATGTCATTAACACTGCTTTAACGGGGCGGTACAGAGCACAAGGAAATTTGGATAAATTCTTCTGCCCAGCAAGGGGGTATTTAGCTGTCGTAGCATCACAAATGTTTATTCCATGCCTCCGTACTTGCCAGGTGGTGTCACCTGGTCTGGAAGGAGAAGAAAAAGTAGAGCGAAAAAGATCTGTTTTTCTGCATTTCTCTCCTTTTCCCCCTCAATTAATTTCTATTATTTTAACCCAAAATGAATGGTTTTGTAATTTATGCCTTCTCCCACAAGAGAACTTGTGGCACCAACACCCATCTTTCACTGCACAAAAGAATTTCAACTTTTCTTTTAATTTGGCTTAATTTATGGTATCTCTAAAACACAAGTTAACACATCTGGATAGAAATTATACATATATTCATTTGTGCAAACAGATGATTGCAGATACTTGCCCTGCAGATATTGTAAACTTGTAAAATAATGTTCATATTCAATGTAAATGAGACAGGAGGAGGAGGCCAAAACAACAACAAAAACAAAGCCCCAAAAATCAGGCTGATACATTTGCTCTCAAATTATTTTATCCTTTACGAGTTCTTCGTATCAAAACCACAGTATCAAAGGTTGGCTCAGAGACAGATCTTCTTCCAGAAATGCATATCTGTGTTTTATTTTTTCACCTATCCAGTGTTCTGGTTGTACCTTATTTGTCACTGACTGTGTTCTTACAAATACTTGGGGAAGCTTAGGAACATCTTGCTGTAGCTCATGGCTCTCCATGAAGGAGCTGGACTGGCTCCATCTGGGTTCATGACATAATTCAGATGTTTGTAGTGGATACTGTTGTGTCTACAGAACCAGAATGCATTTTGAAGTGTTTGAGCATGCTTGAATCCAAAGATAAGTGTTCTGTATTGATTGGCAGAAACCTTTAGCCAAGCTTCTGATTTCTAAAGCCTTTTTTAGCTGCCTTTTGGAAGACTGACTCCTGAGTTAACTGCTATAGTTCTTCCTGTTTGCCTGGTTTATGTGGCAGCTGTGTGCACAGTTTTCATCTTTTTAAAGGGGCTGTAAGAGATCTGTGTTGACCAAAAGTCTATATTGTACTTAGACAATTCTAACATAGGAATTGTTCTTTATACCTGTGTATAGACAATTCATACTGGACAGGGAGAGGACTGGAATTTTCTTAATTTTCTAGAGAGACAGAGGTGCTTTTGCTGAATAGATCTTCTAGTAATATGTCTTTATCAAAGTTTTTTGTGTGTTTTCCAAATTGCATTTTAATTGATTGTTGCTCTTATTTCTTGAGGACCTGTTCTGACCGGTCACTGCGTGGTTGCTTTAAATCTCTGTGAGATAAACTGTCTTTTTCTGTCTGTTCGTACAGTCACAATCCCAGAGAATGGGGATCACTGACCTTTTGTTATTACATCCGTATAGATATAAAATTATTCCTGTCATTAAAGTGACTGAAGTAGCAGACTTTTAAATAAAACTGCAGATAGAATCAGCCCTCAGTGAATTTTAGCATTTGCTATGAGTTCCATTGAAGAAAGCTGATTCGTAGCTTCTGTGATTGGCTGTCAGAGATTGAAAAAAGGAAAAATTCCTTTTATCTCTCAACTGATAATAAACTTTGTTCTAATAGAAAAATTACCTAAAGATTGTAATTATTCAGGAGCAGATAGCTGAAATTTTTTACCCATCTTTTTCCAAAACTATAGAGAGTTCCAAGGTTTAGAAGATGTGCTGTTATTTCATTAGTCTCAATCTAGTTATACTGGTGGTTCAAAAATTACATGAAAATTTGCTGATTGGCTGATACTGATGGGGAATAAACTAAAAATATGTTAATACTGAAACACAGAGCATAATGCTGCTTTGTGGCCACAGTGCAGATGTAACCTTTTTCCTGCATTTCATAGGTTCACGCCTGAGAAATCACATGAGCTCCTTAAGCTAGAAGAATGAACTATGTTCTAGAATGAATCTACGTGCTAGAAGAATGAACAGTTCTATGAACTGTTATTTCTATGATCCAAAGGCAGAGCAGGAGTTGTGGAAGTATTCAGGAATCACAGAATTCAGAATGGTTGAGGCTGGAAGGCACCTCTTGGGAGCATTTAGTCCAACCCCTGCTTGAAACAGCTCACCTAGTGCACGTTGCCCAGGATCACATCCAGATGGGTTTTGAGTCTCTCCAGAGAAGGAGACTTTCTGGACCAATCTGGACAGCATGTTCCAGAGTTCAGAAAACAGCAGGCAGTGCAGTGGTGCCCGTAGAAGATGCAGGGAGAGCTTTGTTGATACACTATGATTGGTTACGTGCATTTCGAGGTTATCGATAAAACGTCTGTGTTCACCTTCAAGTCTGTTATTCAGAAGATTGAAATGGATGCATTCCCCTAGTGTTGGGGAAGGGAGAAAAAAGGGATAACAAAGTTTCTTTTTGCCAATTAGTTTTACGTTGTCCACTTTGAACATTAGCTGTAAGATATCAGTCGTGAAGCAATCTCAAAGCAGGTTTGCTTCAGAGCAGAAAGCGTTCTTACAGTAAGTTATTGATTTGCAGGGTTAGCTTTCAAGATACTTGCTCTGTCTCTTTTGCACTTTGGTTAGGAATAAGAATACAGAATAAATGACCGGAGGCGAGCAGTAGGTTCTGAAGCTGTCCCAGGCAAATAGCACCCAGCTGGCTATGTGTATCAGCCACGCCACTTGACCCCAATGCATTTCTGAGCAGGCAGGGCCTCCTTTTTTCATCACTGCTGTTGTTAAGCAGAGCAGCCTCTCAGTGTGTTCCTTACCAAGGTCAGACACATCAAATAGAACGGAGCAGCAGCATGAGCGGATCTAAATTGGTTGCTGTGCCAGTTTCTAGCTGTGCTGTGGTATAATATCAAACCGATTGGCTTCTCAGCAGCTGAGATATAAAGGACACAAATGGTATAGAGGAAAAAAGTGGAAAAGAGTTAACTTTTCAGCCAGATGACTAATAATCTGAACTTGCAGACCTGGGAGAACTGTGGAGGCATGGATTGCGAAGATCTGCCATTAATTGACTCAATCTACTGTTTTATGATAGAGCTACGTTAACGAGTGTTATGAGGGAAATATTGGTGATGAAGTAATACAGTAATTCAGTACCTTTATGCAATCACAGAATGCCCTTTCAGAACTATTTCAGAAAAATACCAGCATTTCAACGCAGTCGTGTATTTTAAAATAGACTATTGCGAGCCTCCTGCAGTCCTGTGGGAGATTATACAGAAAACCACAGAAACAAAATCAGTTCTTTCTCGAGAGCAGCCTGCTGCTATATTTATATGTCATCTTAAAGCTCCCCAAACTGTAGCTATTTTCCCAAATAGCTAACAATCACATATCTAGCAGCAAGAGGAGCTGCACGTTGGATCTTAAATTTGCCTCTAGAAATTGAAAATGTAGGAAGAGTTAACCTGCTTGCAGGTTTTGTAAGCATCGTTTTGCAGGGCAGTATTATTGACCAGGGTGCCATCAATATGTAAGGGTTCAGCAGTCCCTTAGAAATGGAATGTTTTGTTCCACATACTTCCTTCATGTTTAGAAAATGGGCCACAAATTGAACTTGAAAATGGGAGTAGTGTCTGTTTGCTTATAAAGAATAAACTTTACCTGGGACTTCTGATTATTTAGGTTAGATGATGGGATTTAGAACTTCTTTGCCAACATAAATGTTATATAACCTTCTAAATAGAATCTCATAGAGAGAGAGCTGAGAATGGAATTATTATGGAAGCTTTGTAACACAACACATCCTGCTCATACATGGATTGTTTTTTTATTGTTTTTCTTTGCAGTTTTCAAGATTTTATCAATCTAAAGAAAATAATTTATCATATACTAGAGAAAATTATGCCAGTATCTGCAGTTCATCAGCACTCTTTTTCTACAACTTCATACAACCTCTTCTATTGAGAAGCTTCTCTTTGAATATCCAGTGGACAGAAGCCTGTGCTCTACAGACAGCTCAAGTAGCAGATGAGAGAACAGCACTTAGTTCTCTCCTGCTACCTGAATACCAAAGGCAGGGAGGAAGTGCCTTCAGCTGACTTGAGAAATGTATGTGAAATGAGAGGAAAAGGGCTGTCAGTAGTTTCCCTTCACTCAGCTGGTTTGCATTACAAATCAGTGATCTCTGAGTCTGCCTTTGTGCAAGTCTTATTAATGCAGCCGTGAAGGAACTGGGTTTTGTGCTTGGATTGTTTGAAGGATAAAGGCTGTTTTGCAGGAAGGTTTCATCAGAGTATCAAACCTTAATTCATGTTTTGTCTTCTGCTGTTGTTTTTTAAGAGATCTTTAGCTTGGAGCTCCTTTAAAACCTTCTCGAAAAAAATAACATGTCTTGAGCATACAAACCTGCAGCATCTCCTCTGCTGGTTTTGAAAAAGGCTTTTTGCAGCCTTTAACATAAATAGCTGAATCAGATGAAAAAGATAAGTTAGATCGGGTGCATCATCATGAACAGAGGAAGCACAAGAAATGCTGCTGTATGTGCTTCTGTGTCCATTTGAAACCATTTTTCTAGATACTCTTGAAGATTTATGTGTTGGTATTTACACATGGTACATAAACCAAGAAGCATTCTCATTCTGAAGATATCAATGAAAGCAGGTTGTTGTTACTGTATTTAACTCAGTGTTATAAACCTGGAGTAAGCCCAGTCTGAAGCTGAGTCTTTCATACGATGCTAATCTGCATCACTTGAAAGGAAATCTATAAAACTGCTTTCCTGTGATGTCTGTAAGTATAGATGGTTTCTTTTTAAATAAAAATGACTTAGAAGATGTTCCTTGTTTTCACTGTAATGTTTTGGTACTAAAACCCATAGAAAGGCCGTAAGGAATTAGTTGGAGATGCTGGCTATTGTGTAAGCATAGCTTTTGTGGTACATGGACAGGTTGATTTACATCAGGCTGGCTCAAGCAGAACTACCTGAGGCATGTCTCCTGAGGAGACATTTTGGGTGGCGTTTAAGTGCAAGATGGAAATTGTTGTTGCTGGGGTATGACTGCTTATGTAGTAAATGCTTTCCGTGTACATTCTCTGCGTGTAACAGAATGGTTTAATCTTAAAACAAGAAGCAAATCTGAAATTGAATTTATTGTTCAATAAAGTTGTATTTGATAGAGATTTTGGCTTCAACAGTCAGGCAATCAATGTTTGCTTTTAATTACACAGCACTGAAGAGATGCCATACACCTCTTTCTGCAATTCAGTACTTCCAAGCCGTTACGTTGATAATCAGATCAGAAAAGCAATGTTTTAAATTGGTTAATGAAGTTAAGTGCTAGCACAGCACACCACATTTTCTCCTCTGTGCTATTCAATCAAATCAACGTTATCTGATCTTACACTGGCTTTAATGTGCTCCTGTTGTATTTACATGGAATTGTTTGAGTTCTTCAGCTTTCCATTGATCCTGCCCACTGATGATACTGATGTCACCTCTCTGTTCACACCGAGTCAATATGTTCAGCAGTGGATTAAGAACTATTCCATTCTGCTGGGGAAAATGGACTGTGCTAGTACAGTTCTGCCTTCTGTAGCTGTGCGATGCCTGAGCCAGCATCCTGTATGGTCATATGCACCGTGCCTGCCTGAAGATCGTATTAATGTACATAGGAGAAGGAAATACCACAGGCACGATAATATTGATTTAATCATGTATATGTGTATCAACTTTAGAGAAGAAAAAGGACTTGGAAGTCTGAAAATTTATTGCTCTAACCGTGGAGAGTTACATAATCAGATATTTAGGAAAATAATGCTTTAATGTTGCGGAGCTAGGGAACAAAACCATAAAGACCTCATACCTTTTCTGCTTAAGAAAGTATGTAAACTGAGGAAAGGAGTTCATTTGCCTTATTTTTTGGACAGCAAATATTCTCTGTGACGTTCTTCAGGAGAATTACTTTGTGGTACTGTTTCCTAAAAGTGAGAAATGTACTGGGGAGTATACTTACTTTGAACTGTGTTTTGTCATTTCAAAAGATGGAGTAAAAGTGGAGAGGATGGAAAAAAAGTTTAAGACCAGTATTTTCTTGTTCTGATGCATGAGCACACTGAGATCTGTTGTTGACTTACCAACGATGGTGAGGCAAAACTGTTTTAGCTCCCTACTACTGGTAGAAGCTTGTTAGTCCCACTGATGATACTGGGCATGACAGCTTGTCTTAGGTGGTGATGGTGGGCATTCCAGCTGATGAGCCGTGACTCCGTTGATGGTCAGACCCTGCAATGCAGTGGATGTGCTGTTTGGGTGCTGTGTGTATTTATATATGTACATATGCAACCATGAAACAGAATAATGATTTTCTGGTTTGTTACTTGCAGTTTACTCTAATTTTTCTGGTAATGATTTTCTTAGCATGATTTGAAGTAGCCATTTTATTTTATGGGATGGTTCCTTTAGGTGCAAACAGCTGCTTAAATATGCATTAAAAGAATTAGCACTTTCACTTTTATACTGTTGAGCAGAGCATAATTAATGGCTGTTCTGTCTGCTACTTCTCACTTGGACTTTACCACTCCAAAATAGACTTTTAGAATGCTTTGTTTCACATTTATTTGTGTGGCATGTAGTTACGATATCATTAGTACAGATACTAGAATCAAGGATGGAGGGGGACACGTATTTGTTAATGGAAAAAATAAAAGCTTTGTGCTAGTAAATACTTCACCAATTTATGAGGGAAAACGCTGTAGAAAAGCTTTTTAAAAGGTCAATGAATTTCTATTAAGTTGTTCCATTCTCATTGCTTTTAAAATTAAGTGTGCGGGGTCAACATTAAAAGCCTCTGAACTGCCATTTAAAGAGGAGGCGTAACAGTAAGAGCTATTCCAAGCAGTAGGTTTAGACTCTTCCTTTTGTAAGATGCTTTCAAAATGGGGAAATATGTCATCAAATGCAACTCCTCGGAGTGTCTGATCTGTCAGTGCTGTGTAGATGGCCTGATGATTCCTGTGGCCGTTCTGGCTACTCGATAAGCCTTAAATAATGTTAGATAAAATAGAGAGCCTGTTCATCTCATGCAGTGCTATGGGGCTGTGAATAGTTCTCATTTCTCAGGAAGGTCCTCTGATTTTTCTGCCAGCGGTGTTACGTGTGCCTTCTTTCCGTTTGTGTGGGAGAGATACCCAGTAAAAGGGCGGCTTGGGTTGAGAAGGAGGCTGTGTTTCCATGCAGGTAGATTTTACTTGCATTGAGTTGACCAAAATAACCGTTTTCCTTGAATAAAGCCGTGTTCAAAGTCAGGTCAGATGGGGGCCTGGGCAGCCAGAGCTGGGGGGGTGGCAGCTCTGCCCCTGGCAGAGGGTTGGAGCTGCATATGCTTTAGGGGCCCTTCCAAGCTGAGCTGTTCTGTGACTGTATGTTTGCTATAGGTTGTTTCAAAACACTTTGAATGATTGCATTTAATAAACAAGGTGATAGCCACCATCATTACTTTTCTTTCCTTACTTCCTTGCATGATTACTGACTTATAAAACTCCATTTTATTATGAGTGTCACAGTCCTAAATAAATGCTTGGAAAACTCAAAAATGAAGACTGTGGGAAAACTAATATAATGGAGAGACTTGTCAAACTTGTCTTGATTTGGAAAGAATCCAAATCAAATCAGGATACAGCAGAGAGCTGATTTTTTTCTATACTTTCAACTTTCTTTTCAAGGACAGAAAAGGTCATTCTCAGTCTGCTGAAATCTCTTATTTTCTTCTGTTATTTTGGTTAAGGGAACTTTTTATGAGAGAAAGCAGCTAACAGATAGAGCACCTGTGAACTTCCCAGATCAGAGTTAAAGGGATGTTTAATTCATTATCGTTCTAATCTGTTTTAGATTAGAATGACCTTTTCTTGGCTTCATATTAAAGTTCCCTTCTTGAAAAATTAATGTTTTCCTCCATGTTGCATGTATTGATTATTAGTGGCTGGATAGTTGCTGGTATTTATTCATAATTAAAAATGCAGCAGGCAAGAAAGCAGAATCTGAAGGCATATGGCATCTCTTTTTCACTGCATTTTGATTTAACCCTTATAAACATGTAAACAGAGGAACTGTCCTTAAAAATCTGTCAGAAAAGAGGTGAGGAGAAAATAGTTATCAGTAGGTCTCAGATGTTGGGGTAAATCACCTCAGAAGTGCAGCTGATGGAGTATGCTCAGTTACTTTGCCATGGCTTTGGGCAGTCGCTCAATGAGCGTGCAGCTTGGACCACAATGGTTTCTGCACTAAGCCCACCCAGGAACTAGCTTTGTTCTGGCTTTTAGTGCTGAAAAAAATCCCCTTTTCCTTCTGTATTTTTGCAATGTTACGTAAGCTGGACTTGAACAGCCAAATATTAGATAGATTAGAAAGAAGCAATTAAGCTTAGAAAGAGTTCTGTAGATTGTACTGGGTGACGGAAGATGTCGGTATTGATTTTCTGCCACTTTCATGTCTGACCTTTTGGATTCCAGCAGATGCTCTTAAGAGGATTTTGCTTGTACCAAATTAAAGATATCACAGCACAATTGCTGCCTCATATTAGGAGAACTGGCTGAGCTCTTGGGCTCTGTCAGTGCAGTCTTTTCGTATGTAGGAATGTTACTGTTACTTGATGTAATGTGGTTCCATAGACAAAACCAGCTGAGAAGCCATTTATGAAAAAGCATTAATTGTGATAAATGTAGTTATCATTCACTTTGTTTTGTACACAAGTCATATAATTATAAGCTTTGGTTTGTAAAATTGATGACATGCAAGGGGATTAAAACATACCACAAGCTTTGATAAAGCAACACTTCAAATGAAGCAAACCATTAAAAATATGCATAAAGATTTAGCAACATTGTTAGTGATGAAATTGGAAGGAAAAAACATAAAAATTTTTCTTTGCTTAGCATCTTCTGGCAACATCCAGGCACAGAACTCCCGTTTGAGCATCCTTTGCTGTGCCCCTGTCTGTAGGAAACAAATGTATTGGCTGGAGTGGCTGAATATGGTTAAAAGGCTTTTGTCTGACTTCAGCAAGGTTTTCACCATAGGATGGAGCTTGGTTTGGCAGAATGATTGTATTTTTATTTGATGCCCATCCTGCAACAATAAAAGGGAAATTCCTCATAATTATTAGCACAGTTAGAGGCAACAAGGTATGTAGTCTTTGCCTTGTGATTACCCTGTGGTGAGCTGGAGGAATTGGGAGAGACCTCTGAAGATCACCTGGTCCTCACAGTTCTTCCTGGAAAGGTCAGCACTAAGACTGCCCAGATTTGAGATTTTACTGTTCCGTGTGGATCAGATCCCTTGGAGATTTTTCTTTGTAAGACTGAGCAGGGCCTGGTGTCTTCCTGGATCCCTTTCTGTTGCAGGAATTCAGCAGGATGGTGGATCATTTTAGCTATTGAGTAGCGTCTTTGAATCTGATTTCTGAAGCTAGGTTTATGCTGCCATATCTTTGTGTGTACATGTGCATGCGTGTAAACATGAAGTAGAAAACCCATTTGCATCTGATTTTGCAAAGAATCTGAGATCTCAGTGTCTTTAAGTTTGAAATACTTTTTCAGTACTAGAGGATCTAATAAATGCTTTGGAAGAGGAAAAGACCTCAGCATAGTTTGTGCATGATGGAGAATCCACACTTGAAACTCAGGCCCAGACGAAATCAGACTTACTGCAGTGTATTATCAACCATAGATAAGCTGGAATGCTGCTAATCTGTCTACTATTATCAGCAATATTGCAGCTGTTGTTGCTTTTTAACACAAATGATGAGCGTGTTCAGAAATGCTAATGTCACTTAGGTCTCCATGATTCTTCCAGCTAAAAAAAAAAGTGTTGTGCAACATGCAGTTTCCATGACACTGAGCATTTCTTTTTTGTTTATTCCCTCAAGGCAGCTGGAGCTTCTTTCAGCTAAAAAAGGAAAACTTTTGGCTGGGCAGAGACGGCTTAAGGCTAGATGAGAACTGAATAATCCAAGAAAATGAAGCCTTTGAATACAAAAAGCACACACACATAAACACACACACACACACCAGAGAGTAGTCATACACAAGAAATCTGTTTCCTTTACTGAATTCATTGAGCCTACTGCTAATGCTGGAATCTCTCTGTTTCCATCCAGCACCTTATGCCACCATTTGTCTCTCCCTTCTGATCTTTTTTTCTGCTTGCGTAGGATCCTTGGTGCTCCAGGTAACTTCTCCTTCATGAGGATTAAGTGAAGAGCTTTGCACCCATAGTTTTATGGAAACCTAAACTCGGATATAAAGTCATTAATGTTTTAATTGCATATATATGAAGGAATTAATTATCTATTTGTCTATGTATATATCTATATATATATATATGAATATATATAGATTCCTTTCTTCCACCCCTAACCTGAAGTATTTTTAAACTACATCATCCTGCTGATTTTTTTTTTTTGATTTATTACTTTTTTTTGAGGAAGCCTGACAATGTTGTGGATGCACCTTATTTTCTCTGTACACCTCTAAGCACAGTTGCATCCATGGGTGATGCGGGGCTTTTTCCCTCCTCTCCCCCTCCCCCCCCTAGGAAAAATTTAAATTTAAGTCTATTTCTTATTTAGGACTGACTGTTTCTATGGGCTTCAAACCTGCTGAGGAATTCTATCAGTCTCTTGGCCAGAAAACACTGTGCAAAAAAGGAATTTCTGTGTGGTGGAGAGACTGGGTTTATTGAAAGATGCCAGAAGTAGTAATATTTTCCTTTTTTTTTCCCATTTTTTCTGACAATGTTAACAGAATGATTTTTTTGAAAACAATTGTAAACTTAAGCTTGTGCCTGTTCATAATTAATCAGCTGAAGAAGCCAAGCAGTGTAATTCCTTGTGTTTCTCGTAAAAAAGTACTCTGGTCAAGCCCTGTAGGATGAATTCCATTTAATGACTGTGCAGTGGGTTATGGTAACAGGGAGAAGTGGAGCGTTATTCTTGTTGGCATCTGAACTGTTTTCCATCAGTGAATCAGACTTCTTGGGCAGAGGCACACAAACCAGAAGCGTTTCAGACCTTAGCCTCTCTCAGATACCTCTTCAATGGCCAGATATTTAAGTGCTTGTGGCGTATCATTTCAAAGCACATGAAGGAAGGCTAGCAGTGATGGGTCCCTGGAGCTATAAAAAGATAGGAAATTTGCATGAGAAGGTTTAATGGTCTGGAAAGTCACAGTAAAATGGAATCGGTATGAAGGTCTGTAAAGAAAACTTCTCATGAGTGTTTTCTACAGTAGGCACTGCTCGGAGCAAACGCATCAACTGTGAAAACTCAGCGCACCTGCTGATCTTAAAACGCAGCGTACAGCTTCCTTGATGGGGCAAACATGCCGTGTTCCTGGGTTTTGAGGCATTGATGTATATTTAAGTAACTGGGTTATTGATATGGAAGTAGAATGGCTCGCAATTTCAACCTATTGTGGAGCGGTTGTGTTCTGGAGAGGAAGAAAATTGGAAGGGAATGTATTAATTTCAGTTTGAAGTATGATTCTACTCCCATTTGCTTTTCTTTTTTGTTCCACACACACAAAAGAAAAGGTTTTAAAAATATAAGCTGAAACAGAAAAGAGAAAATACAGGAAGAATAAAGTTTTGGAAACTTAGGCAAGAAATCGGTATTGGCAATCATAATAAAAATCTCTGTAGAAAAAGAGTTGTTACGATCAACAGCCAGAGCCAGGGAAACTGAAACTGAGACATCTGATCCGAACGTACAAGCGCACAGGCCTCGGTGAGCGAGTCGCCCCACAATCCAGTGCCATAGTGAAAGTTACATATATCACAGGTGGTGTCCAATTTTCTTGCTCCCCAGTGCCTCAGCCAACTAAATTGGCAATTTTACCAGGCCAAAAGCTAACTGCACGAACAAGTCTGTAGAGCTTGACAAGCTCTACAGCAGCTTCTAACACAAATGAATAGCTACCAGTCAATTGGCACCAGGTTGTCTTGAGATGAAATCAATCCTCAAGCCCCCCCCTTTCACAGAATCACAGAATTGTAGGAGCTGGAAGGGACCTCCAGAGATCATCGAATCCAGCGCCCCTGGACCTCTTGGAAGGCTGCTGGGCATAAAAATTGAGATGGGTTCCAGTGTGGCATTTGTGTTCAGGAGTGGTTTGTGGTCTGCTTCAGGGTTATGAGTTCTGCAGGGGTTAAAAGACTCTTTGTTTTGTTTAGGGTGGTGCTGTAAGGGTCAGATGTAAGAGCTTGATTTTCCAAAGAGTCTAATTATATTCAACACTTATGTGTCAAGGAAATTACACTGAGGAGGTATGAACATCTTTAGATGCCTGCTGGAAGGAAATGAAATGCTGAATATCAACTGCAAGTTTTCTTTAAATCAGAATTCTTTTCTAGTGGAAGCATATGACTGGACTATTTCAGGCAGACCAGTAAAGGCTTCTCCTGCTTGTCATTTGACAATGGTAAACATCCAGTGGAAAAAAAAAAAAAGTTTTATACATATCTAAGTTTAATACACATCTGAGTAAACCTTTTTGTCTTCCGCTATTAAACATTTCTTTTCTACAGCAAGACATTCTTCTATTCCATCTTGCACGGATTGAAATGAGTGGTGGTGTTGGGGTAGATAAGTTCTTCTTCATTATAAGCAGGCCCACGTTAGACTTCTCACAAAACATTGGTGAAGAGCCCCCTTCTTAATAGGAGTATCCAAGCAAAAATGTGCGTCCAACATTGTCAACTTTTAAGTGAGTGCTCTGCCTGGAAATAGTTTTCAAATCGCTAGAATAAATAATCCTACAGATATATGCACAAGAGTTAGTTTTAATGGCAAAAAAACTAATTAAGTGATTTTATGAGTTCCAGTTAAAAGTAATTATACAGTTGAAAGTGCTTTAAGGAAGTTAATGAGACAGACAAATCTGATAACAAATTACTGTCTCATCATTAGCTTCCTTTACAGTTAATTCAATCCTATCATTGCAGGACACTACTCTGCGATGCGTTGGGTTCCAGTGGGCCCAGCTCTGTCCCTGCGCCCATCCATCTCCCTCCATGTGGAGCAGGGGCAGAGTTCATCCGTTCAAATGAGTATGGGTGGTGAGAAATGTGCTGTTTCAAAAAAGTGAGGGTGGCGTTAGGAAACCAGCAGCTCTGACTGGAATCAGTGAGCTATTTCCTTCTGATTTCACTATGTTATTTGTCCTGATACCAAAATGTGTGCCTAAATGTGAAATTCTGTCATAAAGCTGAGAATATGTATGCAAAAGTATTTGCATGTCCTCAGTAGCATTTTCATGTGTACCCAGCAGCTGAGCGGCTCCTTGTATGTGGGACCTGTTCTGTTTGGAGCCCCATGTCTGCAGGTCATCGTGAAGAGAGAACAAAGGCAGAGTGCTTTTTTCTTTTTACTTTTATTTTTTCAACCTGTGATGTTCAATTTATGTAGGAGTCTTCAGGGTAACTATTTCTTCCTCAGCCCCGTAATCACCTGGTGCAGCAAAGCAGTGAAGCAGTGGGGTCGCTGCCCTTGGAAACTCCTTCGCCTGGAAGGAGCGTGGCAGGTGGGATCAAAAAATCAACCAAATAACAATCTGATGTTCATGGCCCCGTGAGAGCTGTGGGTTGCTATCACATCTCACAGCTAACAGGAAAGTTTGAAGTAAGGTAACAGGGAAGATGTGACAGAATTGTCACTGTTGTCCCTGCCGGTCTCCTTTTCAGCTCAGAATGAAATGGAAGCTTGCTACACGATACGAATTTGCTGAGATCAATGAGGAATTTGATCAATGTATCTAATCTTTCTGCTTTGGTCTTTCTGCCTTCATAAGGCCAGGAACCTTATAAATAATTAGGTTTGGTGCTAGAGCGCATTAATATTATGAATGCATTCTATTTTTTATTTATTCCTTCCAGTTCAGTGGATGATGTATGGACTGTTCACATGAGGGAAATGAATGTGATATAAGAAAATATTAAAACAAATGATACGTGCTTAGAAATTCTGAGATTGATAGCAGAGATATTAGTAAATCGTACCTTTTATTCAGTGAAATCTGCCCTTCTCACTATCTTTATAGCACCTAGCAAATAAACCAGAAATGAAGGCATCATTACTTGCGTCCATAGATATTGCAGTGAAATGGCTATAGAAGTGTCTGCTTTTAAGCTACATCTTTTTTTCCCTTGATTCATTTTTCATTTTCCTTTCTTTTTGTTGGGGTGGAGGGGTGGAGAGAAGGGTGGTAACGGCATGTTTTTAAGCAGACTCTGAAGATACAACAACTATATAGAATAGTTTCACTAGAGCAAGAGAACAAGTTGGATTTTTTTTTACAATGCTCAAAATATGATTTTGCCTTTATTTTTTTGGCACTGGGAAAGAAAAAAAAATGCTTTACAAACATATATGTATATATATATATATATATATTTTTTTTTTCTTTTTTTTGTGAAGCATGCATGCTGTAGAACATCAGTCAGGTCTAATGTGGTCAAATCCAGAGGCTCAGACTAGAGCAGCCTGATCCTCCCTGGGAGGACTGTACCAGTAAATACTCTGGAAGAAGGGGGTTGTTTCTGTAATACATTTTACTTTGCAGTGCCTGCCTGCCTGACCCTTTTTTGTCTACAGTAAATGTGAAATGGCTTGCTGCAGTAGAGCATGCTCACATTTCTTGTGAGGTAAGAATATTCACTGTGGCAATCAGAGCAGTGTAGGTGGGGTTTTATAATTTCACATTCTTACACTTTTTCCTGCTTAACCTCTCTACAGACTGTAGACATATGAGACTTAAATGTATGTAGCACTACATAAAAACATCCTCCAGAGCAAGGGATCCTGTCAACTTCCTGAAGTTATCCATGGGAAGCAATAAATACTTGTGTTACTTTCCTCCTTTCTTCCTGTCCGTGCAATGGCAGCAGAAGGTCCCATCCTGCTGTTGCAGGCGACACCTCTGCAGATGGAGCCTGCTCTTTGCACCATTTGTCAGATGCTTGCAGCAGCGTTTGCACTTAAGGCTTAAGGATTTGGAGAGTGGAGAAGATGGATTTAGAGAAATAAAGCCAGCTGAGAGATGTGAGCACTTATTAGAGATCTTTCATATCAATTATGAAAGATGGCTCCAGTGAATTATAGCCACAGGCTTTCAGATAATAAGCCTTTCAGGAAAAAAATAATGAAACTAAGTGACACTCAGTTCTGAGTTCCACAACCGAGATGAATCATAATTCAGTGTTCTTTTTAAAACTTCCAGTATGGTTTGCAAATTTTTTTGGAAGGAATTGAGACTAAGCCCGGTAATAGTTAGCCATTTTAAATGCTTTTGGCCACTGCTTTACTTCTGGCACGTTCCTTTCCAGCTAGTTGCTGTCATTTCCATCTGCAATCCATAGCCTGCTGCTATCAAGGTCCAGGGACTGTCATCTCTTACTGTCAGTTTTTGGGCAGCTGTCTCTCATTGAAATTCATAGCGCTAGCAAAAGCCTCCTCTTCCAAGGAAGTGCTCCCTTCCAAGTCAATACAAATGGTTTAACAAGCAGAGAATCTGTCTGCATTCTCCTTTTTCCATTCCCCGTTCATCCTTTGAAACATGAACCTTAAAATAATCAACCCAGGTGTTTGGAGTGGTGGTTCAGTGTTGTTTCCTGCAGGTTGGAATAAAATATGTAGTTTTCATCTGGTGGTCATTGGGGATAATGTGAAGAGAGCGCTTCGTGTTTCATGATTGCTTCAAATGCAAGGTAAAATTTTGGAAAAATAACCACTGTTAGTATTTCTTTAGCAGTTCTTTGTCACAACAGTACTTTGTTTCAGATTGATTCCCCCGTCCACAATCAGTGATTCTTTTTGCCTGTGTTTAGATCACAAAGAGTGTATTTCACCAGTGAGGTTCTCCTGTAGCAACTAGTGATTGCGCTGGTGTTCATCTGGATCCTCTTGTTGTCTTCTGCCAGTGTTTAACCCATTCTTCTAGGCAGTACATGCTGTCTTTGTATGTATCCCATTTACTTCATGTTGTTCAGCAAATCAAGTGAAGGTTGGTAGTTGAATAGAAACTTCTCCTGCCAACCAAATACTGTACAGCAGCTGATGATACAGGTGATAAAAAGAGTTGGAGAGTACAGCTGGAAAGGCTTTGGAAGCTGTGAAAAGGACAGGGCAGGCAATGCATGACCTGGGCCTGAGGGATGACTGAATACTGCAGAAGAGTTTTGTTCAGACAGAGATGTTGTGATACGGTGTATACAATTATGAATGACCCAGACAACAGGAATTATAAAATGGATGTTTGTGACCTCTTCCAATATGAGAATAAATAGAATGTCTGTTGGGCTGCTAAGCAAAGTGAAGAATAGAGTAGTCTTCAGTTAAAGGTCACTTTACCTTTGTTACACACAACAAAACTTTACTAGGTTCAAGAAGTTGATCTGATCCAGTACAGTCATTTGTGTATTCCTGACATCCAATATTTACTGGCTTTAAAAGTACAAATCTTGTCATAAATAAACCCTGTCTTTTCTTCTCCTGTGTCCACAATCAAACTCTGCTGTTGTTTCTTCTCTGTTTACTTGCATCTATTTTAGATGATACTGAAATATAAAATGAGCCCTCCCCATCAAAGAACTCCAGGTACGATGAGATTTTATTATTTTGCAGTACAGTTTTCACATGGTTCTCATGTCTGTGCTCCATTTGGGGTCCATTGTGCATATCAGCTACAATTGCACAGATCCCATTCAGGTTATGTTCTGCTGTATAAGCGTTTCAAAAATGGTGCTTTATTTCAAGAGGAACACCAACAATATTACATAATTTTATTTAAGTTGCTGCCCTACATCAGTATGACTTGCAGAATTCCACTTGAGAACATGTTGTGAGATCTTTGTACGAGAGAAATGATTGTTTATTTCTCTACTCTTAGAATCCATCATATTTTTTGTTTTAATTTTCAAGTATCATAGGCACTATGATCCCCCGAAGCCACAGTTTTCTCCTTTGTTGTGTTCTAAAAACCAGTAAAAGTATACATAGGGTCCCCTTGCAGATTGTGAGAAGCACTTTTGAGTTGTATCAAGGGAGTCTCTGCCCTTTGAGGCTTTTGATATGTTTTCTCTACTGCTTTCTTTAATGCAGGCATCTTAGTAATGCTTGAAGTGATTCAAAACCTACAGTTTCGTGTTGCTGTTACTAAAAACTAATGGCAGAGTCTCCAGGATAGGTTTCCATACAACACAGATGTATTTCAAAGTGTAAAATATTTATATTTTACAGTGTTAGCTGCAGTTGGGGCTTCAGCATGCAGTTCTAAGACTTGTCGACTTCAGTGAAAAGCCTCCTGCTTTTCTGCTTTTGACATGTTTAATGTGTAACTGGTGCTCAACTAATTTGAGATGACAGACCATTTCCATGCTCTTTCAGAACTTGCCATGTTGTCATCAATGCATTCAGGAAAGGAAAAATATTGCTTGTATAGTACTTGTTCATAAATAATAAGCAAGGTTGTTTTAAATGCTTTTGCTAAAGTATGGTAAATGGAGATGTGGGTCTTTCCTTCTAATGCTGGATGACAGAGCTTTGGAAGATATTCATTAACTCTCAGCTACGAAAGAACTCATCATGTTCTCATGTGTTTCTGTGCTCAGAGAGGCACAGTTGAGGTTTTTCATTTCCTTTTTTAAGAAGCACGCTTCATTGTGAAAGTCTGCTAACTCAATTATTGGAGTTTGTGTCTTTGTGATCATTCTGCTTAGGCATGTCACCTCCCAGGTCATCTGAACAGTGAGTCTTTGGTAGAAACTAACTGGAGAATAACCTTCAGCACGATAAATATTTGTATTTGGAAAGGACCTGAGGAAATCCATCTGTAGTCTAAGGTCTGACAGAGCCCTGAGGGGAGCAGGCAACTGAATAGCAAATTGAAGTGTGCAAATCCTGAGCCTCTCAGCAGATACAGTAAATATGTGCAATGTAACACAGCAAATATGCGAAGGCTTTTAGTTATGGAAGTGTGTAAATGTTTACAAATATGATTAACTGCAAAGCACAAAATCCATTCGCAGCATCAGAGGAATACACTAAAATTGCTTTTCCATTCCCCCCCAGGATTATGCTGAAAAGAAAAACACGATAGCAAAAGCCCTGGAAGATCTGAAAGCCAACTTCTACTGTGCACTCTGTGACAAGCAGTACTATAAACACCAGGAGTTTGACAATCACATCAACTCATACGATCACGCTCACAAGCAGGTAAGAGGAGTCTTCTCACTATTTAAACTTCGCTCCAGCAAGAATGTTGACATTTTTGGTTTCAGTGTCCTTTGGGATGGCTTGAAAATCACAGTCATCAGATTGCAGATTCTGGAAAAAAGCAGGCAGTTTTCATAGGTACAAGTTGTAAGTGTTTCACAGCCAAAAATTCTGAAACATAAGGAGTGGGGAATTCTCTAAAGGAAATGCAAACAGTTAAATGGTAAAAAGGAACAAGAAATGACAAAAAAAAAAAAAAAAAAGTAAATGTAGAATTCACTTGTCCTCAGTTTAATTTTGCATGTCAATAAGTACAGTGGTATATTTAAGAGATTACAGGGAAGCATTTGTGTTGGAACAGGTGTGGATACGAAGCTTGGCATATTTTTTGGTAAACTTTCTTTTCAGAGCTGCCTCTGTGTGAAATGGGCTATAATTTTCCTTAAACGTGCTGAGTTTAAAAAGCCTTCGTAATGAAAAGTTTCTGGCTCGGTCCACAGTGAAATGTGTGTTAGGTGTTAAACATTGGAATTTACAGTTTTACTGCCACATTTTGTCACTGCACCTCCAAGTCCCGTATCCTGCTTTTGTAGCATAAAAGGAAGAGGCAATGCATTTGTCTCACAAGGCAGCAGCATGCCACTGCAGCCTCATGGTCTGCAGAGTGGTCAGCAATGTACTGGTTGACGTTGCCAAAAGGATATGTAATGGTACAACCATACAGGAAGTTTCCACTTAGTCCAATTAGCTGGTAATTATCCTTTATCTTTGTTTTTATCTGGTGCAGCCATAAGGTTCTGGATCAGAATCGATTGCTTTTCATTCTAATTGAATCTCCTGCAGTTTCTTTCAGATGCTATCAGCTTTAGATTTTGTGAGTTTTAGATTCATTGTTGAGAACTACAAAGCTGCAGACCTCATCAGCTATAGGAATGTATGAGAAACTTTAAAGGGAAAGCTATATTAGAAATTAGTAGGTAACTTCATTGCATCCTGGAGATGCTTATTATGAGTTGTAAGTATTTTGACTTTAAATACAGCTGGAACTGGTCCTTCAGGCACCATCACACAATATCACCTCATTTATGGAAGGCAGGGGAAAAAGTGATGGGCAGACTCTTTCCCATGTGAACTCTCTTAGGAATTTCAGGCTGCTCTGAAACACTTCCAAATAATGAGAACCTGAAGATTGCAGTAATTGCTCCTCTACCTATTCAGTATTGATGAAAATGTACTTTGAAACTGAGGTCAGGTATTACTTCAGTGTTTCACACAGCTGCTTCTCTTTTTAATTGCTTTAGACAGGAGATGCTGGCACTGCAGCAGCAGCATTCGGAGGAGTGTGGCAGTTCCTGTACCTTTTGAGTGGTGTCTTGGGGTGTCAGTGTTTGCATGTGTCATCTTAGCTGGTGAAATTCAGTAAGCCATCCTCTTCCTACGTCAGATAATCACAACTCCCCGCTTTTTGGTGGGAAATCAGACAAAGGTGGCCACTTCTCCAGCAGGACAAGATGTATGGGTGCTCGTTTGGACAAAGAGAACATTTTCTGTAATACTATTAGAAAGTAAGGCTATCGATTCCTGAGTTAAGATGTTAAGTCAGCTTTAACCCTTCTGGAGCATTTTCTTTTGTGGCTTCGATTGCTGTTACAAAAGCTAGCCTTTCCTCTTCCTGTATTTCAGTGAAAAAGGAGGCAGGCAGCAAATGGCTGCGGTGTGGCCTCTCTCTGATTTTCAAGGGTTTAACACCAAGTCTCTATTTCTGAGCAACCTCATTTTGCTAGAGCCATTTGCAGATGCTGCTGTAAGGATACTCTGATTTTGTTGTGGACATTCCTAATTCAGTGGCAGAAGTTTTCCAGCAGTTTATTGTGGGAGATGAACAGATGATCTGGGTTTTGCCTCTTACTTGTCTCTAACTTTCCCATTCAGTCACACATTTCTACTAATAGTGAGCAGGTAGGGGGAAGCGCTTATTAAAAAAATGAAAGTTTCCTGTGCTCCCAGAATAACTGTAACGTGCAGTCAGTTCTGTTTTTCTGCTCCCAGCACAGTGTCCCTCATATAATCAAGTGGCTGAAACCTCTGTCCACCTGATTTCATCCCAGCCCTTCTGAAAAGCCTTATTTAATCCTAACCAAGCATTCTGTTGTCACGCATGTCAGCCATGCAGTAGTTCCTCAGAGAAAGTGTTCATCACATCTGTATTTCAACTTTATTGTCCTTACTTTCTAAAAATTCACAGATTTCTAGCACAGTAAATAACCAGGATTAAAATATAAAAATAATAAACTGTAAAATTGCCTTTTGGATTGGGAACCCCATGCTGCCAGGAATTGCTTGTGCTTTGATTTGTTGTCTAATATCGCTTCTGCACTCATATAGATCCATCCAACCGGACCAGAAATAAAGGATAGGGCAAAATTAATTTTATTGCCTAGAAGCTGGAGGAGTTCAGACCAGTATGTAGGGTTCTGCACCTGCCTCTTTCCCTCTTTCAGTGCTTTCTTGGTCTTAGATTTGACAGTATGGTTGGGAGACTAATATCTCCAGCTTTTAAGAAATACTCCTGGAAAAGCAACTTGAAAAGTGGTAATGAAGAAAAATGAACTCCTCTGTTTGCTTTGAAAGCCTGGACCAAAAGAAAATAAAATTGAATATAGGTGTCTTTATATTGCTCTGGGCCCAATTTGGATAGAAATGTGACAAAGGCTGAACCTGTATTATCCAGTGTACTAATGAGAGAATTCCTATTTGATAATGGTGATCTAAAATAATGAATTGCGGTTTTGAGACCCATCTGAGGACTCAAAAGCATCTGTATGATTTTATGCATTTTCTTAAGCATTTGGAAGCATACAAAGAGCTTTCTGAAGTGCCGTATTCACACAGGATAGGAAAAAAATGCTGCCCATGCTCCTTGAAATGCTGCCGTTTTGATAAACGTGGCAGAGCAGTGAGTGTAAAGCTGTGAATGACCTTCGTCTTTTCGTAGCCCTTCGGAGGCGGTGAGTTGTTTTGTCCTGTCGGTGGATCACACAGCTGGGTTTCCTGCATCCATCATTCCTCAAGAGGCTTGTTGCTGCCAGAACAAAGTGCTTTTATTCTTGAATGTGAAAGTCTTCCTCTCCATCCCAGACCTGATTTATCACCTAATATCATGGCAGCACACCCGGGTTTGATGTACTTTCCTCTCCCTGCACTGTTTTTCTGTGTATCAGAACAAAAAATGCTGCTCTTGAAAGAGTCCCGATGTGTTTGCATCTACGTATGCAAATACAATCAGTTAAGTAAATTTTTAGCAGGAAACTTTTCCCACAGAATCAGAGGTCGTGTTGCAAACTCTCTCCCTGTATGAAAATGATCTTCTCGCTCTAAAAATGTATTTAAAATTTTATGGAGGTACTAAAGTAGAAATTATAGAGGAAGACTAAATTACTAGACACCATTGTTTTGTGTCTCAGCCACAGTGTACATCTTTCTTTACTCGCTTTTCTTCTTTGCACAGTTTTAGAGGTTAGTGCCAAGTAGATCAGAGGACATTAATCTGCAGCCCATCAGAAATTTGACCTTTGATCATCTTGAGTGCATGATCCTCACAATAGATGTTCCGTTTGCCTATGCAACACGTGTAGCTCTCTTAGATAGGAAATAGATAGGAAATCCCAAACAAAAGCTGCTTGAAAGAATGTCTTAGTTCTTGGAGTGCTCATGGGGACCACAGGAAATGGGGCGGGTGGATGGTTGGCAGTGGAAGCGGTGTCCTGGTAAAGAGTGATCTTAATATGCCTCGCTGCTCTTTATTCTCTGTAACTTCAAAAAACAGAAGTACCTGACTGAAATAGGGCTTTTCTGCCCCTTAGTTGGCCAGCGTTCCCATCTGTTTGTGTTGGGTTAGGAGGAACGTAATTTAAATAGGTGAAAACATGGATTGCAGCAGCTCAGTCCCCTCAGCTGCTGAAAAGAAAGATGTTTACTGGGAGGCAGTAGTATTTTAAGTTGCTTTGTCGAGGCTGCTCTTTGCAGGCTGAGTTGCACTGAAGCTATTTGGATCAGACTAAGACAACACATTATATACCATCTTAGAAGCACAGAAACAATAATTCCCCAGAAGATGTCTTCTTCCAGAGCAACGTGTCAAAAAAGAGCTTTATTCTAGTACAGAACAAAGCCTTAAGAGCTTCAAGAGACATTCTTAGGAGTTACTTATAAGCAAAACAAGCATGTTATATGTATGTGACAAAACTCGTTGCTGCTGGCAGTAGCACTGCATTTGCTTGGATCGTAGTGCACACTGAGCCCAGCCAGAAGGGGATGTTTAAGATAACAGAGCAGACAAGAAGGTCATGGGGGAGTGTTCATGGCTATCAACATCCCCGAGTGATGAAAGAAATCCCTTCTTTGATCACCAGCTGGGCCCACATGGAACAGAAGAAGGCATGGATCTCCAGGTGCCAACCCACTGGTCTGGGGGCTGAGGAACAAAGCCCCCTTCCTGCAGCACTTACTGCAATATCTTTTCCTTTCCTTGCGAGTGCAGTACGTTGCTGTGTGCTTTCTCTGCTGTGTGCCCAATGAACCATCAGTCTGGGAATCAGACAGTCAGGATTCTCGTGGCCAGACTTCCAGGAATGGAGAAATTTTGTGTTTCTTCCCTTACTTCAGCTGTTTTCTCAGGTGAGAAGACAGTGATATCACTGTGTGCCTTTATGGGCAATCTTAACTTTTCTCAAAGTGAAGCAGGCATAAAATGGGATTTAAATGATTTTACTTGAGTATTTGGCTCTTTCTAAATGTTATTTCCCACTCACAGAACATACTTTTTCATTTCTGCCTGGATTGAATTTTTTCCCTTAGGAAAAGATGCTTATCTTTTCATTTCTTTTTAAGTATGAAGGGAACACCAACAGATATTCAGCTGTGGTTCTTATAGATACATGTGCGTTTGGAGCCCACACACAACCACAAAACACCTCCTCCTTTTCCAGAAATAGGAACATAAAGGAGAATCGCTGCTGTGTGGAAGTATGAGAAGGTACTCACAGCATAACACCCGAGAGGATTGTCCAAGGGGATTGTCTTGTGGCTGACTGGCTAAGAGGTGAGCTGCTCCTGCAGAGCCCTGCTGTGCTGTGAGTGCCCTCGGGGCTGTGCTGCTGGCATTGGGTGCCTGGGGCAAGGCAGCACCTGGGTGCCAGCTGGGATGGTGGAGCCTGTCTGCAAGTTAAGGAGGTGATGTCTGAGAGTTAGCTGGCAATGACTGAATTTATTTGAGGAGGAATTTCTATGCTATTTGCTGAATGAAGGAAAAAGCTGATTTATTTTCTTTCCTGTTTTCTTTTCTTTTACCCGTAAAATTTAATTCTAGGAATCGGCTCCTCGACAAGT
Organism: Lagopus muta; assembly: GCF_023343835.1. Classification (NCBI taxonomy): domain Eukaryota; kingdom Metazoa; phylum Chordata; class Aves; order Galliformes; family Phasianidae; genus Lagopus; species Lagopus muta. The sequence goes on along the minus strand of NC_064440.1, from coordinate 31,058,035 downwards.
TTCACTGTTAGGGAATATGTAGGCACTCTTCAGCTCCAAACGTGTACTGACACTTTAGATCATAGTATTCTTCAGTCAATACTGCAGAATTCAGTCTTGTTTCTAATCAGCCTTCTATTTCTTACATACCAAAGAAAATGTGTTTAAGTATAATAACTGTTGACAATTACAACTTTTTTTTTTTTTTTTTTAGTTACAAGGAAATTCTATACTGCAATTGACTTACTTTTCCCAAAGAGGTGTTTTAGAACAAACATAATTACTATAGAAAAACATATACTCTGCCTGGTCCCATAGATAGTCTACAAACAAAATATTAACGCCCGTGTGCTGGTACTTGTGGTTCCACCAGAAGCCCTTTCCTTAATACAGAGCTAGCCCTACTCAGCTGTAACCCCTTCTGAGCATAGAAACTTGGTGTTTACTCTCATTTCTTTCATTTTTTCTGTCTTGAATTACTGCATCCTATGTCCTTTCCAATATCCCTGTCAGTCCTTACGCTGTTAAATAGCTGATAGAATATCTCTGTGCAAAATAAACAAAAATGTAATTCATCCACCCATTGCCCAAGTGTCATCCTCAGGTGTGTCTGCATAGGTGTGTCACTCAGATCACTGTTAAATGTCCTGGTGCAGTCTCTGCCAGATGTGCTTTGGATTCCATCATATATTGGCTTTTGAACTTTTAGTTATTTTAATTTTTTTATAACATAAAACCTGTGCACTGGGAATCTAGCTTGTCTGAAAGAAACCACAGAGGGAGATACAGTGAAATATGATTTATTTAATGCATCCTGTGCATTTGTCTCACCAGCATGCATTTCTGCTGTTGTGTGGTTCACTATGTTATTGAAAGTCATACTCATATATTTTAGTTGAGCTTCATCAACATTCAGTTGAATTTCATCAGTGCATGAAACGGTCTGTATGTAAACCAGCTGAAGTCAAGGCAAGTTTTAAACTTAGCTTTACTATATCAGTATTTATCAGGTTTCTGCTATTTGGCCAGTGTTGTTACAGAAGAAAATTCTTTTTTCTATTCAGCACGAAGATAAGAATGAAGATAATAATTGAGGTCTGAAAATAGGAAGTGTTACGTACGTGATTCCTGAAGCACCCTGCATATTGTAATGCATACTTTGGCGTAAAATATTCCAGATGACAGAAATGATTGAAACCTTGACTTATACAGTTGTTGAGGTCAAATGAGAGCTTTCCTATCACACGCTTTGTTGTGTCAGTCTGCAGATCAGCCAAGCAATTATCTGGAAGAAAAATATTCTTTTTTTGTTGTCATTCATTCTTGAACAAAATCGCTCTCCCGAAGTTATTTAAGTGTTATTATGGCTGCAAAGTTCAAACCAATCAACTTGAATACATTCTCTGTAATTTTCTCAAATTCCAAAGGCAATCCCATTGCTGTCCTGAAAGTAATCAAGTAGAATGTAGATTAAGTGTAAGAAACGAAAAGCATGGCAATAATTTGGTTGTTCCTGGTTTTGCGTTGTCAGAGATCAAGGAAAGAATATTATTTACGATGAAGTTCTAAGTTTTCTTAAATGAAAGACAGATATACGTTGACAGTAATGTATTAAATTCCAACCTCTCAGGATGACTTGGTTTTGTGAAATTAACTTCTGGTTTTTGTTTCGTTTTGTTTTTTGCTTAGCAGCCTGTGTTTTACATGTGGGAGCTCACTGGGAAGAACTGAGTAACCTTTTCAGTACAAGGCACACTCAATTTGATAGCAATAATTGCATTCTTTGCTGATCCATGCAAAATCAATTCATTTCAGAAAGAGCTTGTTCTTTTTTGAGTTGTGGTTCTGACCCCCTGGTGGGGTCACATTGTGATTTGTGTTGCCTTTTGGAAGGAGGTGTGAGTAGACAGGCAGCATGCATAGAAGTGATTCCCCATTTCTTGGAACAATCTAACTGCAGAGCCTGTTCTGTGTGAGCTTCAGCAGTTAGTAGGTCTCAATTTTTTTATTTCTCACTTACTGCTACAACTTCAACTGTCTAGCAAAGATCTGAACGACTCACCAAGTTGAACTTTCCCCACCCTCACACAGCACATGAAAATTTTGGAACGAGGGATGGTTTAAGAGAACAGCACTGCGGCTGCTCCTGAGCAGACAGACAGAGCAGACAGCAGCCCTTGTTTAAGAAAGTTTCAAGAGTTGATGGAAAAGGAAATTAGAAGTGTGCTCCTCCTATCAGTCCTGCTTTGAATTCAGCCCAGCCTCTTCCTTCATTTCAAGGATGCCATATGCTGTTATTTGAGAAATAGCCCCTAGTTTCTCGCTAGGCTTTCATCTATGCCTGCTCATGACAAGCATCCTTGTGACAAACCTCAATTATTCTGCAAAGAACCTTTTATTTCCTTCCAAAGACTCCGTATGTGGCAGAAGAGTTGTGGTTTGAGATCAGGTTATAGAAAGTGCTACTGTCTTTTGGCTGAATTATTTTTGTTTCTTTATGTTAAGACATTCTGTCTGCAGAGGGCAACGTAAATACAGCCAGGCTTTGTGTCTGTGCCTCTCTTGCAGGCATCCTTCTCTTTCCTTGAAGGAAACAACAGCCTGTTGCATCTTTTCTTAAATTAGAACTGACTGAAGCCCATGGTACACCATAATATAAATAATGAATAATATTAATTCAAGCTCATTCATTATTAATGCTGCTACTTTTGAATGCCCAGCTTCCTGCTTCTCTCATGCTGCTGTCATCTTGATATGTTAACAGTACCAAGAGTTCATGCAGAAAGTTAGCTCTATGTAACCTGCACTCACTTTGCTGTCACTGGAAGTCAGGGAAATGACAAAAATCTATTAAATGGAAAAAGAAACAGTTTTTAATGCTTTTTTTTTTTTTTTTTTTTTTTTAAATGAATCACCCTTCTTTGCATATATTTTGTATAGCTTTAAAATTCTGTGCTTATACTGACAACTACATGTTTGCATCTGGTACAGACAGGATCTCACTGTGTTAAATCACTTGTGATCACACAGAGATGTATTAGCCTACGAATTCCATGAGGGAGAGAACTGGACTCAACAAGAATGTTGAGAAGGGAAGGGCTCCAGCAGTACCAGCTGTTAAAGATAACTGTTGGAGACTCCCTTAGGGATCAGCTCATCCTTTCACCCCAGATGTGCACGTTCCTCCCTGCCATTATTGGTGTCCCTCTCTAGCTGTAAGAAGCAACCATTCCTCTGGCCGACGTGGCTTCAGTTAGAGTGAGCAGTGCAAGAGCAGGGCATTTGTTTAAGGGTGCTTAAGGTGCTCAGTAGCCTTTCTCTCGTAGACAAAAGATTCTGTATATGAAATAGGGCTGTCGCTAGATAGGATACGAAATTGAACAACAAATACATAAGAAAATGGGTACTCATAGATGGAAAAATAAAAACAGAAAAAAAGTAAATGAAGCCTTAAAATGGTTCTTATCAAACTCCTCATCCTTAGTTTGCCTTTTCTTTCCCTAAGCAAGTATTGAATTAATAGGAATTAGTTATCTCTGTCATCTGATTTGTAAATCATGGGCTGCTGCCACCTCATTCTCTGCCTTGTCTCTTGGCAGTCCTCCTTCTCTGCCCCAGCAAGGGACTTTCTTCTCTGCCATCTCAAGGCTTGTTTCTTGCTTAATGAAACTTCATTTTTTCCTTTCTTTGAACGTGAGGATAATGAATGCTACTAATGTGGGTTACTTCATTTTCTTCCCTTGTTCCTGCTCGTAGTTTTGCAATTCTAAGGAATACCACAATTAGTACATTTTGCTGGCATCAGCCTACTTTATAAGGTTGATAAAAGGGTATGAATTGCATAATTAGAAATATATTAAAAATACAACCTAGCTTAAATTGCTGTAGTTCACCTGTGAGCATTATAAACTTGCTCCTACAGCCAGATCCAACATAACTCAGTTCAGCTCAGGGCTGGAAAAGCAGAGGAAGTTTCTGAGATGCTCATATAATGACAGGGAGATCAACAACTGAAAGAGTACTCTGCAGGTAGTATTTATAGAGACGTGTTTGTTCAGATGCTTAGAAATTAAGGTCAGGGCTGAAGCAGCTGTCCATTCACCCCTTGCCAAGATTCCTGCGAGGTGTTTGCTGTTCCCAGGCCCATTTTAGGATCTTCAATTTCTTCTTAAACTTCCTCAGAGTGAGGAGGAGCAGCTGGCTGCCAAAGCTGAGCTCTCGTAACCAAAAAATAGTATTTGCAGCAGTGGCAATTGGGCTTAAAATAGTGTGTCATAAAATAGCGTGTGTGGATAACCTCACTTTTGATGATGAATCGGGGGGTTATTTTACTTCAGTAAGGATGGATAATGTCTTAACTAATAGGTAGTATTTCCCAATTACTCTGTGGGTAGCGGATTTCTTTTAAACGCTGCTGTAGTATTTTGCTTTGGTTCTGCACACCTGTCTGACTGTGAACAAAAGGAAGATAAAGCAGCTAATGATTCATCTTTCTAGCTTGATTAACGGGAAGAGCAACAAGGCAAAAATCATGTCAAGCCATTTTCCTTCAGCAACAGAGGAGAAAAATGCTTGCGTTAAGACATATGGGATTTTGAAGCTTTTTCTCCATTCTGTAAGCATTTGGGATAAAATGCAAGCTTCGATGGCTGCTCCTCCTCCAGTGCGAGCTCCCCCCTACATGGAGGCTTCTGTGCCTTCCTCTGTATGCATGGTGAGTTTGAATCCTTTGCAAATCGCTTGGGATGCCATCTGAATGGAGATGCCTTTCCGAGCACTTCACTTCCAGCACTCATTTCTATGTGTGTTTTGCAGGGGAAAAAATAGTCTTCATAATAAAAATCTAAACCACTAGTCACTGCTCAGAGCACAGATGATTTCTGCCAAGTAAACTGCCTGGTACGCTGCTAGGGGAAATATTTTCTTGGACATTTGTAAGTGCTGTCATTGACATTGCTTGAAATATAAAATAATGGTACTGTTGCCTACCATGACAGGAACTGTGAAAGGTTTTGGCCTTTAGTACACTTTAATGTGTGCTGTAGAAATAACTGCAGAGGAACTGACACTTCCATTTATTAACTTGTAATTGTCCAAAACAAATCCCGCTTTTTTCCCCGCGCAGCAGATTGAAGCCTGGTATATGTTAATTGTGCTGGCTCTTCTCCCGGCCTGACACCTTGACAGCTCTTGACAGCTCTTGTCAGCTTCTAAAAGTTATTCTCTTATGAAAATGGTACCTCTGCTGGGTTATTCTCCGATAATGGCTTTGCCACTTATCTCTTCTGGTATTCTGGATTTTATGTTTTAATTCTTACATTGAGGTTTACACTTAGCATTGCCCCCTGGCAGGAGAGTGTTTTCTAATGCCTAGTGGTAGGTCAGCGCTCCCTCTTCAGAGTCAACACAAAAATTAAATCCAGCGTTTCGTTCTGCAAGTGTGCGCCTGGAGCTCTTTGCTAAGGCTCAGGTATTTGCTGTTCATTAAAGAAATGAGGTTGTACAGTAAACTGATTTATTAGCTATACCACCCAGTGCTCCCATCTTATCAAATCTCACGCTGTGCAGGCTATAGAGCATCTCATAATTTCTGGGGGAAAAAAAAGGCCGCTAATTATCATTTATATGCTACAGGACTCGATGGCGTTTCAGCAGGTGGCACTTTCTCTGTGGAGTCAGTACTGGAGTAATATAATTGTGTAGCTGGAGTTGCTGCCTTCGAGACATAAAACTAAGACCTTGACCACTGCAGTAATTGAAGTTTCAAGGCTGCTTGCTTAGGAGTGAGGATGGTATCTCTAGTTAGTGTACTGGCCAAAATCCAGGCAAGTAATTAGATTGTGTTACATGAATCCCCCCCGTAGCCTCTGCTGATTACGGTGCCTTCTTCCCTTCCTGTCCTCACTACAAGGTGTAATTGGTGCACGCCATCAAACAGCTGCCGTGGTCGAAGCCTGTGGTGGCTGCATTTCAGTGATGGATGTGATACAGGTGTAGTCCTCTGCTCCAGCACCTGAAAAAGAAATAGAAAAGAAATTCTTGCTCTGTAATCTATTGGTAGTAGAAAGATAAGTTTTGGCAAGAAAAAATACTACTTTTTGTCTTTGGGTTTCAAACAAGTAAGTGCCATTGGGCTAGCACAGCCTGTTTGGGTTTCCTAATGCCTTTTGACAGAGAGATGAAAAGTTTGTAAGGAACTGAACTGCCCTGAGGAAAGAGGGAACATCTCAGAGTCGATATTGCCTGATAAGGGGCAGGAGAGAAAGAATTACTACTGTGTGGCATGGTAAGCAGTAGTTATTCAGGCCATGAAGAAAGAGGCTCGGTGAGAATATTGGCTAGCCAGAGTTTTTCCAAATGGAACTGCAGTCATTGATCTAAGCGAATGCAACCTGCTTCAAAATGAAGAAAAGGAGGTTGCTGTATATACAGTACATACAACATGTATGAAAGTCCTTGTCAAAGTACGATGTAAAGAACTATATGTGTGTCATTGGAGAGGATGTGTGGATGAGAATTGGAGAAGAGCTTCGCTGGTGATGGCTGAAGTGGCAAAAAACTCAGGAAATATCTGGAGCAAAGCATAGCTGTGTGGAAGGAGAAAGGACTCGTACATACTTCTGTATTCTTTCTGAAGGCTATCACAACTTTTCCAAGTTTATGTAAGTCAGATAAGCTGCTTTGGTTGCGCTTCCTATGGAAGCAGTTGCCAGAGGAGGCGGGAAGTATGAATGTGAGCAGAGCTGGGCAGAGGAGCGTGAGCCTGCTGAACTCTGAGGTGTCAGTGGCTGAAGGACTTATCCAGAATGACAGTGGAGAAGGCAATGCTTTCGTTGGTACTAAACAGGAGGCTGGTTGCAGGTGTGCTGCATGTAGGGCAGCAGCTGGAATCTTGAGGGTCATCAGGAATTTCAAACAGAATGATTTATTCCTTGTGATACTGCCACAGGCAGAAGGGAAGGCTCACATCATCAGAGCGACGAGCACTCTTTGTAGACACGGGAGATTTGTTCCGCAACATCTGTTAAAAAGGAAAGCAAACAGAAGCTATGCTAATGTATTTTCTTGTGTAGGAACATCAGCTTTGTAATATTTTTTAGTAATCTAGTGTCCGTTCATTTCCAAAGGAGGCTGTGAGGTTATGCAGCATGGCATAACTTGTAGGGGAAAGGCTCTGAATTCCTGACAGGAATTCATTCAAAAAGCCAAGTGTCTTAAGTTTTGGTGTTCATTGGTTTTGTTCTTAAACTTCCTCAGTCTTTACGTGTTGAACAGAGGTGTATCAGAGCTTCAAGTTTTAACATTACAAAATTTTAATATTTTGATTCAAGAAATGCTGAAGATGATGTAAAATTAACCACATAGTCCTTTTATCGTGTATTTAGTGTCCCTTTTTCCATGCAATTATTTGGAGAAATTTTGGTTAGCTATCAGTATAAAAGCTAATTTACTTCCATGAAGATGGCCATTTGCAATTTTCTCACCCAGGATTTGATCTAAAGATTTGATTAATTTCCAGATTTTAAAAGGGCCAAAACCTTGGCAATAAAATGTTGGTCCAAGGCATAGCCCGCATTCAGTTTATCCCTATGCAGTGCTATATGCTAATGAGATTTGAGGAGAATGGAGAACACTGTATAAATGTTACAACCAAGTTATTAAAACTACGCTGAAATTTTCATAGCCTTTCTGAGTCTTTCCATGACTTATGTAGCCTCATCCTACGCAAACAAGCAAGAAATAGTTTTGGGGGCTGACAATTTGATGAACTGCTTCAAGATTTTAATAAAGGATGAGTCACTTTGCTGCCATTAAGAGAGAGAATTCCAACAATAAATCCTAGATGTGCAGAAGGAAAAAAGTATCACTTGCATAAATTTATGTCCTTCTAATCTTCTCTAAGCATCTTCTGTGGCAGTTGAAGAAAAACAGAGGAGGATGTGGCAGGGAGAGGCAAGTGTTTTGCAGATATTTTCCTGTCCCAACCCAGAGGGCACAACAGCATATTGCTAAAAAATGTTGTAGTGGTAACATGGGGACCTTAAGGCAGAATTGATGTCCTAAGAGCAGCCTACTTTAAGGGTATTGTGAAGACTGAAAGCAGACTTCTGAAATATCTAGGTTTCTATGGGAGATAACATGGGCAGAAAACAGGCAAATCTTTGCTGGGATAGAAAGAAAAGCCGTGATTTGCTTCTGTTTTTATAGACCTCCATAGAAAAAGAAGTGTGTGAAGAACTTTGAAACCCAAAATCTTTGGTGAATCAGAAACAGAAAAAAATATGCAAATTGCCCCCAGGTGAGAAGTGCCAAATTAAGTATCAACGAAGATACTTGTTTCAAGAGTGTAAGTCTTGAGCAGAAATAGTCTGCTCTCTAAATGCTTATTAATTGCAGAGTGCTGTAGTCATGCTTGCGTAGTGCTTGAAGATGGGAAGAGGCTTGTTTGCAGAGCGAGAAGACTTCTAAGATTATTTTTTCTCATCTTTTCAGAGGAGTGGACAAGGCTCTCATGTCTATCACTGTTAGTTCTCAGTTGTTAAGTACTTCTGCTTGTTTATTTGTATTTGCTGTAGAGAAAGAGTGTGAAGCGCTATTTTTTTTTAAGCTTCCCTAAATATGTAGCACTGTTGACCTTGAAATGATAAAGCTTCTGCTCTTGTTTTCCATTTTCTGTGGCAATTTTTTATCCAGAAATACCTTCACAGAGAGCACAGAGACACTTTAAATCTGCCTTCTGCTGAGATGTACAGAAGGCCCACCTAGTTAATTACTCCTCTTCTTCATGTTAGATAGATAACTTCCTACGTGCTTATTTTTCTTCTTTTTCTCAAAGCCTGAACATACAGCAGTTCATATTCCAGAGTTTAGTGTTTCTTTGTGCTTTCTTCTTAGTGTGATCAGCTGTTAATCAGAAGCCACAGTGTGTGCGGAGTACCCTGACTGCTGCAGTAGAAAATGTAAAACAGTGTATTGCCAGCTTTCCCTAGAAATTGCCTTCTGCCATTAAGAATGTGGACTGAGATTTGGGTACATTTCCTTTCAGTAATGAGCTGTGCTTCATTAGCTAATTATTGTTTTTATTAATTTCCTAGTGATTCTTAATCAAGAGCAAATTATCTCCTGAAAGGCTGATATCTGTGTTGGGTGAGGGAACGTTACCTGGGATTGCTTCTGGTAAACACCAAGGCAGAGAGCTTGCCCTGCTCCACTGATTCTCAGCCCTGCCCTGTTTGCCCACATAGCAGCCAGGGCTCAAGGGTGCCCAACCAGTGCCTTCTGCAGCTGCACGGGGAGAAAAACATAGACTGTATGCAAAGCCAAGAACTGGCTATTAGCTCAGCTCAAGACTCAGCATAACAAATGAGTTATTACTAGCAGTGCTACCAGCACTTACAGTCCAAATTATCCAATTATACCACCACTTTCCCAGTAAGGATGTAGACAGACACAAGCTCTCTAGTATCTAATCCTTCTGTAGTGTCACAGTGCTTCACTGATGTTCCTACAGAAGAAAAAGGGAGGTACTGTTAGGTAGTTCTTCATGGGGAGGGGATATGATGATGGTGTTGGTGGCCTCTTCCTCCTTCTAGCTGAAAGGGCAAATTGGATGGTGATGGTGCCTTCTCACGGAGGTCTGTCTGAGGGCCATTTTTATGTACTTAATAACTTACTTGCTCTGTCTTTAGTGGTCCACAGCTGTGTATTACAGTCAATTGTTATCTTGTGTATAGTTTCAGATATGCCGGATACCTTGTCATTCTCTTTTTAATCCCTAAACTTAGTTTTATCCATATTCTGAACTTGCATTCCTTTAGCACACAGTAGTTGAGCACTGTTGAGCTGTTTGTAGTCCTGGGACCCTGGTGTGTCATCCTGTGCTTGCGCTCCCGCGGCCTTTGCTATGATCTTGTGCTTGCACTTCTGGAGCCCTCTCTGGTAGTCCTGTTTTCCTTCAGCAGCCTCCAGGCTGTGATTTACTGATAACTTCAGTAATACTTAAGCATGAGGTAGTGACAGATACATTCTTGCTCTGCAGTTATTAATATTTCACTGCAAAAGTGGCGACGCACTAGAAGACATATATAAATACAGATGTGTGCTCTCATAACCAAGCGGTGCTCTTGTAACCACTTGCTACCAATATCAGCTATTTACATTCACATCACTGGTGTGTTATCAACATTATGTTTCAACATTCTTCATTTAGATGGTTGAAAATGAAAGCATAAGCCAAATTACGGTATTAATTCATCTTTCTTTCCAAGATGTTTAATGTTTTTTTTTTCTTTAATATTGTGTTTCTCTCAGAGGAATCTGAATTAATGGTATTTATGGTTTTCTTAAGGGTAAATAAAATTCTGTCAATGCCACTTAGTTGTGGCTGAGATGTGCCAAAATGTGTAAAGTTCTGTTCTCCTCTCAGTTTTCGCTTGATCACATTTATGTATTCTTTGAAAAAGCTTGTTGTAGCTGTGGGATAATTTCTGGCAAGGACTGCATCCTGCTGATGAGAATCAATTTGTGAACAGAGGCTTTGAGTGTGATCCAATATAAAACCAGTACGAGAAAGTGACTGTGATTTATCTCTGACTGAAAGAATTAGAATCAAGAGCTCACCTTCAGGGAATTCATGAGTCTGCTTCAGCCCGTCACTATTATTAGGGTATCCTTCAAGGAATGTAGAAAGTGTTTAGAGGACCTGGCTGTAAACATTATTTCCTCCTTTTTCTGTCATTGTGAACACAGTATAAACTGGAGAGACTTAAGACGTGGTAGGCTCGCTTCAGTCTCTGTGGTGATCTTTCCTAAAATGTGATTGGCCAAGAAGAAGACCAAAAAGAAGTCTTTTGAAGACTTCTGCTTTCTATTTTCAGTGCGCTTTTAGAAAGGATATTGCGTTCCCCTTTGGTAAGGAAGGAGAAAGAATCAGAATGGCAGCAAAAGCCCCCAGGAGACATAGAGCTCTGATGAAGGCAGAGAATCATTTTGAGCCGAGTAAAAATAAAACACTGCTGTTGTTTGATACTGGAGGACACTGGAACGGAGTTCTTGGGTGATGTCTCAACTCAGAACTGCCAAGTATGCCATTCATGCCAGAAATAGCAAGGCAGTCTGCAAAATGGGCAAAGGCAGTTTCAAAGGCCAACATCAACAGCTTTGCATTGGATGGAGTCATCCGTTCTGTAGTCTTACTGTCTTATAGTCTCCCTCTGGAATGCGATTCTGAAGGGAAAGCCAATGTTCCCTTTCCACAGAGGCAAAGGTGACCTTTCTCTAAAAGGAGTTCTGGATGAAGAAGCCACAGTTCCTGCGAAGAGATCTGTGGAAGATGAATGGTATTCGAGGGGAGGATTTTTCCAGTACCTTAAACCTTTATGGACAGAGCTTAATTGGGATGTTGAGCTCTTGTTAATTTTGCATGGGAAATTGTAAATGGCCAGAGAATAGATCAGTCCTCAACATTTAGCATTCAGTGACCAGCATCCACCCAAATATATCAAATATATCAGGAGGCAGTGCCTCACTGAATGAGTATTTGGATTGCAGCGCAACTGTCAAGCCTGAAAATGGCAATCTATGCTCAGAAAGATTATTCTGGGTGCTTATGTTTCTCTGCTGGAGCAAAATGGTGATGGTGGAGAGAGCCAGAGAATGACATGTGTCATGTGAAGTGACCCATGCTATGCAGGATGCCATTCCAGGTGTCACTCAAAAGAAGCAAAGACAAGCTGGTACCTCATAGGGCAGCCCTACACTCAGACCAGCACGTGTGTCAAGCTCTTTCTCTATAGCGTTGCCCTCCTCTCTGACATTGCTCAGCATTACCATTTCTTAACAGGACTTAAAATGTTGCTTGTGTTGTTGTTTTTTAATTAGACTCTTAAGTGGTGCGGAAGTGGAAATAAAGGCCAAGTGATCCTTAAAAGGGATGCACCTATCCCATCTTTAATCTTTGTGACTGAAGAAGCTCCCTTAGGCGTTGCTGAAAATTGGCACGTAGAATTTATAAAGTCTGCTCTCCCTGAGCTTAGCAGGAGTTTCTCTGTTGAGTTCAAGAGCAGCAGAATTAGGCCTAGAGTCATTAAAATAAATATTCTTTAATAATGAACTAGCGAATGCAGCCGCTTTCAAGCTGTACAAATGTGTGTCAACTTCATGTTCATTATCTAACAACATTAATTTGATAGGCGAGACAGTAATTCTGTGGTTTTATGATGCTTTCTTTGGTCTTGGTCTTAATATTTATGAAGTACACTGCTGATTTTTGCCGAAGCTAACAAGAAGTATCCTAAAGCTTGCAGTAAGAGCAGGCTGTTCTTGTACACGTGGTTCCTAGCAATGATAGTAAAATATTCAGCATGCAGCGCTCAGCAATTCTGTGCGTTTAAAACAATATTTTTGCACAATGGCAACACTGGGTCCACTTAGTCAACTTCAGCAAACACAGTTATCTTAAAACAAAAGCAACAGAAGTCTCACTTTGGAGTCCAGAGCCTGTTATTTGTCAAAGTCTTGGAGCCTTGTCATGCTGTGAGCCAGAACGCTATCTGAATCCTGCAGAGGATGCGCTGTAAGGGAGCAGCAGACATGCAGATAGCAGAAGGATGTCAAATTGAGCATGAGACTTCCTGTGCTGGAAAGGGCATTAATCATTACATAAAGGAGTATGAGTTTGTTTCTCACAGATAATTTTTGAAGGAAACGCTTTAAGAAGCATAGTTATTTTTTTTTCCTTCTGTTGCTCCAGGGCGTATCTTCTGCAGTTACCTAATCAAGAGCAATTAGTAAGATCTTCATGAAAGATAACTAGCTGTCATGTGTACTAAATGTGCAATTGTGCAAAATATTGAGCACTCTGATTTTCCTCAATTTTGAAGCCAGTGAAGTTTTCATTTTAAGATTGCTCCGTTTATTTTCTCCCATGAACTTAGATAGGAAAATCTACCTGAACTCAAAAAACTAGCAAGATGCTTCGTAGGTGAGCATGAGTTATTCTCAAAAAATAACATTAGTCCAGTTTTGTTTGAGTTATTCATATTGTCTGCATTGAAGTGTAGCAGTTCCTTTCTAGCAGTAGAAAAATACATGTTAGAAATGTAGAAAGACCAATGTGAATTTTTGGTTGTATAGTAATGCATATAAATAATATTTATTATCTGTTACTTTTGTGGGGTCTGAATGTAAAAGCTAGATTGACAATTATCTCTTGCGCACTTCTCAACAACTGCACAGTGCTTGAGTGTGCTGAGAAGCAAAGCACGTTTTTGCATTACATGGACGTGCTTAAAATTAATACAAATCCTCCAAATGCTGAAGAGAATCAGATGTGTTTTATAATCAAGCTTTGCTTGTATGTGCTGCCGAGGGAAATATGTCATGCTAAGAGCAGAACATTAATGATGGACAAGGAAATCTGCTTGCGCTCAGCACACGGCACTGACAGCGTAACCACAGTGCGTGGCTTCCATGGAGCCTGCTGGTTATTGCTGCTGGGGTGCTTTACCTACACGGCTGTTAGAAATGAACGTGCCTGCAACCTCTGGAAGCACGGAGCAGAGAACATCCCGAGTTGGAGGGAGGACCCACTGAGTCCACCTCCTGGCTCCTGACATCTGTCCTTCAGCAGAAACAACACTGTTGTGGACTACTTTAAAATCCCATAGATATTTGTATTAACGTGTGCTACTATTAAAAGACAAAATCAGGAGGTAATGGCTGTAATTTGGGGTAGGAATAGAAAAGGAAAAGGATTATTCACAACCTGAATACCCCTTGTCATATGGAAGACCTAATATCTGACTACAAAAAGTGTGGCTTTCCTGCAAATTAGTAACAAATTTTGCCCTGCAGGGAGGTTTTCCCAGCCATTAGCGAGTGTCCCAACTGCTTTGCAACTCCCCACCAAGTAGCTGTAAGCTGCTGTTAAAATTCCCCTATGTTGCAATTCTGTTTCAGGAGCATATTATAGCAGTTAATTTCGGGGTGGCAGAATGAAAATAAATGGATCGTCTATTAGTTTGCTCCACGTTGGAGTGGTTGAATTACCCATTTAATTGAGAAATCTTAATGTTTCTGCTTTCTGTTGATGTAACTTGCCTTCTTTAGCTTCTGCTAGAGAAGACTTGTAGCACTAAAAGTGCAAGTTGTTGTATTTTCTTATTTTCTCAGGGCTCGTGTAATCTTTTCAAAAGGAGAAATTCTTTTTGCTAAGAGAGGAGGTGGTCATGAAGTCCCTGCAGCACTGCAGAGTGCAGCACAGGTATCAAGATGCTGCTCTGTCCTGCTGTGTAAAGTGAAGGTGGCTCCACTTGCAGAACAGAAAAATATTTGCCTCCACCAAACCACCAAAGGCAGAAGGAAGGTGGATATATTTTACATCTTGCCAAGCAACCTTGTGTGTTTTAAATGCACATCTCATTCCCCACGTTTACAGGTGTTGCATAGAACTCTGGTATATTCAGTTATTATTTATAACTGATTAAGCTCAATCCTTTTTGCGAAAGGATGCTAATCTGGTTTGCTGAGACAAGTGCTTATCTAATGAGTGTATTGTCGCTCTGTTTGTCATACCATAATTCACATAAAGAAGCGATAAACCATCTCAGTTAGCAGGGAGTATTTGGAAAGCAGTCATACTATAACAGAGAAAGGGGGATATGCACAGCTTGTAGAACAGTCAGCAGTAGCTATGAAGTACTTGTATTTAATCCTTGTGTCAGCCAGTAATCAGATTTTTTTTTTAAATGAGTACAAGCTTAAAAAATTATTAACCTTTAGTAATGTTTTATGCTGTATAAGTCTTAAAGGGAAGGGATATCCCATTTATTCTAAATAAATCCAAGCGCCATTCTTGTGCCACCTCTGTGGCAGTGCTGAACAACCAGCACATAGTTCTGTGTTATGTGGAAACATTTTAGAAGGGGAGGAGGGAGCCAACGATAATATGAACTCTAGAGAGTTTCAGTGGCTGCTGGGAATGCAGTCATTTTTCCTGATTTTAAATAAAATAAAGAAACAATAAGCGAAATTTGATGTCATGGCAGTTAAGTTCTGCAATTTATACTTGCATTGATCAGGAAATGGATTTACGGTATTTTAAACCTTGTAAAAGTCCACATAATTTAATTGTTAATCTCAGGTCAGCAGAACATTAACATCATCGTATCTGAACTGCAGTGTCCTGAAATCCCCCGGCTCCTGCTATTAGAAAAAACCATTCCCATCAGTTCGTGACCCTCTTGAAGTTGTTCCCAGCCTGCTGAGGCTTTACCTGTTGTTCCATATCCTGCTGCAGGCTATGAGAGCCTCTCTGAATAGGCAGTCCTCAGCTGATGCTTTGGTGATGGGGAGGACGCCTGCTTTTAATGTGGGATACTAATGCTACTCTGAGCTGCATTATCAGTCCTGAGACATGGTATGATTTCCCCTTGTTTTTCATAAAATGTGTGAAAGTTGCACCGGTTTCCTTTAGATGTGGAAATTCCAGGTTTGAATGTATCATCTGCTTTATTTGTCACTGGTTTTGGTCTTTCTTTCCTCATTTTATCACCTGTTATTGTAGTATACAGCTCCATTGTATTTCACTTTTCAACCTTAATGCGCTTTCACTGTCCTGAGCATATTTTTAATTAACGTCATCTTGATGTTTTTAAGGCCTATTAGTTTTGAAGTGCAGTTGTTGCAAGTGCTTAAATCTTCAAGTGAAGAAAAATAATAATAAAAAAAAAAAGAACAGAACACTGCAGAGTGGCAAAAGGCTTGTAAAAAGAAGCACACTTAATGCATTAATGCCTCTCTGCTGTAGAGAGGCTTTGATCCATGGAGGTCTTCAGGCATTTGTCTCCTACAGCAGGATCTGGTTTTGTGCCTTTGATAACACAGAGAGAAACTAGGGAACTTGACGTGGGTTTTTTGAAACAAGGAATACTGGAAAAACCTCTTTGGAATAAGCTGGAAAGTGAAGGCATGGGTGAAAGAAGCAGAAATATGTCTTGTTAGCATTCTGCTTAGGGCTTATCTTGTTTGGCTGTCATGCAGTGCCCACCTGGGGACACCTCAGACAGGGTGAAAAGCAGGCTCACCTGAGCTTGCACCTCAGGGGAGATTCCTGTGGCAGCATCATGCATTATGAAGCCATTTGGTTTTGTTGGAGGAATCTCGGTTAATTATTCATTGTGAACTGCTCGTTGAACTTGTTACTTGCAAAGACTTGCACATTTTGAGCTGGTTCGTAAGCAGAGGATAATATTATGAGGGCATCACATTTAAATACTGTATGACTGCTTGCTAATTACTTGCTTACTGATCCGCAGAAGCAAACAGAAAAAACAGGCATTAAACGAAGCGCTCATCATTACTGAATAGTCCCACCACATGGAAAGACATGGAAAACATTAGGGAAATTATGCTTTTTAAGACTAAGGTACACTTCTTTTAGTTGCTCCCATTTACTTTGAATGATTTTTGACTGGGGACCTTGCGATACTCAGAGTGCATGGACTACTGACGTTGTATGTGTAACTGGGCAATATTTTCATTTGTATAACACAAGCAAAACCCAACAAGATACAAACACCTTGCAGCTAAGTGCTCTGCTAGTTATCACTAACACACCTAAGTGCAGTGTGGAAATGCAGGTAACGGTGACTCAGCAGACGGCTGAATAAGGACACATGGAAAAGAGCCACAATATCCAAGAATAGAAACATGCATTTTTGCACTTGGATGACCTTTTATATCCAGGAAATAGTAGTTTTGGAATTCTTGATCAGCCCTCCGACCAGCTTGTGCCTGCTGTATGTTCTGCGGTTAATGGCTAAGAACAGCTCCACTCACGTATGCGTTTGGTCAGTAAACCCCTCGGGTATTGTCTAACAATAATTCTGATAGATTGTTAAAGCCCTCCGTGCTAAAGCTGGAGACAGTAGTTACAAGAAAAAAAATCACTTTCTAGGAGTAGTTCCTATTATGCTAAGAACAATTATGCTCATCACCCTTCCATTCTGGAAGAAGGGCCGTTTATTTGACAGGACATCTGGCAGAAGGCAAACTCAAGAACAGATAGTTCCAGAAAAGACAAGCAGACAGTCCAACGTGAAGGCTGTGCGTATGGAACTGCAGCCAGACTCTTCTGTCTCACACACTGACACCTACTTGTAGCAATTATGCAGAGTAATTTAATTGCTGAAAAGTTTTAAATGATTCTTCTGTTCCACAACTTGTATGTGCTGAACGCATAATGACTTGATTAGGCTGAGGAGAGGCTCGGATCAGTAAAATGATGTGATTGTGTTTTGATGCAAGAAAAAGAACCGCTTGTGTCTGCATAATCCAGGCAGGCACAAAGTGCACCTTTTTTACATCCCATATTGTGCAAGTGTTCTTTTAAAGCGTTCTCCCTATTCCCTGTGGGTTCAATGTTGTTCTGTGCTGTCAGTGGGGATTTTATTGTCAGGTTCACTGAGAGAAATAGGTAGAGCTCGAAATAAGCAGTAAATGAAAACTGAAAATAGCCGTGGCTTGGAGTGAGACTGTACCAACACCGTGAGGCGTGAAGTCCCATTAACCTCAGCCCTACACTTTCAGCAGGAGGAGTAAAGGGGTCAAAATATGATTCGGGATGAACAGTGTCTAGTTCTACTGAGGCTGGTCTATAATAATCACCAAAAGTACAATATGGTTATCCGATCATATCTGCCCCAGCTAGTTTCTCCCTAAAATCATGAGGTATTTTTGTTACGTGCTTGAAATCTATAAATTTATTAAATGGATCATTCTGATTAGGTTGGAAAATCAATCTGAGTATGAAATTGCTTACCAGAAAGTAATTATCATTGTAAATGTTAATTATTCCTGGCCTTGTTTTTGTGTGTGTGTCACGATATCTTGCAGAGACTCAAGGAATTGAAGCAGAGGGAGTTTGCTCGAAATGTAGCATCAAAGTCGAGGAAGGATGAAAGGAAACAGGAAAAGGCCCTTCAACGTTTGCACAAGTTAGCTGAGCTGAGGAAAGTGACAACGTGGTAAGTGCTTGGCTACTGAAACACAAAGAATGCCTTAAAATAATCCCTCAGCTATTTGCTGAAGACCTGGGACACTGGGCTACTGGAATCCCTCAGCTGGAGCCCTGCATGCGTGGTTTTATGACATTTCTGAAGCAGTGTGTGTACAGTAATTTGAGTCAC
Organism: Lagopus muta; assembly: GCF_023343835.1. Lineage (NCBI taxonomy): Eukaryota > Metazoa > Chordata > Aves > Galliformes > Phasianidae > Lagopus > Lagopus muta. The sequence continues at coordinate 31,039,868 of NC_064440.1, read as the reverse complement.
ACTGTGTGAAGAAATGTTTAACCTTTTTTTTTCTAGTGGAGCTAAAATGACATGTATTTTTAGTTGAAAAAGATATTTCATATATATATTTCTTAAAACCAGGCGTATTGGTTGAAAGCTTAGTGAACTAGGTCACACATTTGAAGGCTGACACTGCTCCATTGATGAGGTGAGGAATACAGAATCCTTCTAGGATGTAACAGACTTCTGTGATTTAGCTTTCAAACTGCTTGCCTGGGAAAGCATCCAGAAATCTCATCTTAAATCTCAATAACTGGATTTTTTTATGTATATGTTAAAAGGTAAGTGCTCCTTTTCCTCATCTCCACAGAATGTTTACTTCTCACTGCAGAGGTATTGCTAGTCATACACGCTGCTGCTGAATCTAGGCATACTATTGAAATTAATATTGAGATTGCTGACTGTGACTCTACTCTTATTTGTGCACTTTTGGCACTAATTATATATATACCAACTTGAGTTTTCACAGTGGAACCTCAGGGGGAAAAATATAAGCTAAAATGCCAATTTTATCCGAGCTTCAGCTCACCAGATGATCTATCAGAAGAGTCAGCCCATATGATTCACAGTCCTTGTTCAGTGATTATTCCTCCATAGCATGTATGGTGGGCAGCATGCTGACATCAGGTTTCTCTAAGCAAGTGGAGGTGACATGGAAGCTGTAAGGTCTGTTTGGTAAGATCAGTGTAGCACCTTAGTTATTCATTTACTTATCTTTTGATGGTAAGTCACGTGGAAATGCTTTTTCTTCCCTCAGTGTTCTAACTTTCCAAATTTAATACTCGGCAAACATGGTTTTTATGCTCCCAGCTTTAGATATCGTTCTCCCTAAGAGTATTAGAAAACCTGTATGATATAATTCAGGACAAAGAGGTAAAAGAAACACAAAAAAGCACAGATTTTGTAGGAGTTTGTTCTATCCATTACTTTTTTTTCAGAGTCTTCCTAATCACTGGTGAAGAATTTCTCTGAACTCTAATAGTTGCTGTGCACTGCTACTTTCTGTCCTTAGAGGTATGATACAGACACACAGGATTTATTTTAACTAGTGTTTTCTAGATTTGTTTTGAATAAAAAGTCACTACTTTATTTTGTTGGTGAAAGAATGTATGTGGTACATTCGTCATTATTTAATGCAACACTTCTTGGTGTCCTGAATCATATTTGCAAGTTTTTCCAGTGACCTATCATCCAGTAGTGCTCTGCATTGCACTGTAAAATACAGAATAATTGGGCTAAACCAAACCAAAATTAAAAGAAAAAAAAAAACCAACAGCCATACTGATGTAGTTAGGTTCATTACTCCTGGTGCTGACCAGTTCCAGTGAATCCCAGCAAACTGCCAGCTTAAGCAGTTTTTTTCTTCCCTTTACTTCCTATTAAGTCATATAGAACAGATGGGGAGAGTATGAGATGAAGAACAGAAGTAGACAGTGATAAATTTTTTCTCAAGAGGGATGAATCACTTTTGCACTACTGTCAGCTGAAATGCTTTTCCTGGTATTATTTTTCCATGAAATAAATGGCTGAGCTTGCAACAGGTCTGAGAACACAAATAGGGAAGGAGCTGCTGGGTGATTGCCTGTGGGTGGAGAAGCAGTCGCTGGGATCATGACTAAGAGAGAAGTGATCTCTGAGGTACTCTCTCCTTTAATATATTTTGTAGCACATAGAAATATAAAGCCTCAGCTGTTTGTAGTAATAGTGGCATAACTGTGATGGCATGCTGGGAGGAGAAGCAAGGTTTCTAGGGAAATATATGGTCTTTTATTAGTTCAGCAAGTACATTTAGGGGAATAGAACTATATGAGATTATTAGCCCTCTGTCCGATGACCTCACATGAAGGAACTGTGAACAAAATACTTATCTTTTTTAAGCAAATCCTATAGTGAAATAAGAGACTTTCTAAATGTGTGTGTCCATAGATTCTTCCTCTTTTCTTAAAAATCCTTTCAGTACCAATGTAATGCTTTGTGTATGCCTGTAGTCCTCTGAGAGGTGCTTACTCTGAGTCTTGTTTGCCTTCCTAGTGCTCCTGGAAGTGGACCTATGTTCAAATCCACAACAGTGACTGTGCGGGATAATTCCACTGATATCCCACAAAGCACTGCTATAGATTCTTCCAGCAAACAAGATTTCAGCTGTACGCTGATGCACAATACGCAGAATTGCAAAGATGCTACTTCAGGTATTTCTTCCACTCCTGAAAATGCATGCAGTAATACATCCAGAACTAACAAATTTGGAGATCAAGTTCAAGGAGCTCGAGGACATAGAGTTGGGTTCTCCTTTGCTTTTCCTAAGAAAGCAGTAGTCAAACTGGAATCTTCAGCTGCTGTTTTCTACGAATATAATGACGAAACATCTATGGAGAATGGACTTAGCAGAAGAAGCAGATTTTTCCCAGGAGCTTGTAATCTTCAGTCTCCGTCAGCAACTGAAATAGTCCTGTGTCCCGAGGAGAAGCAAGACTGTTTGCACCCACTGGTGGAAAGATGCACTGACACAGCAGAAGATCCTGAAAATCAGGAATCAAAAGAGCTAGCCAGTGAAGAAAACAGAGAGCTAGAGAACCCCACATTAATTCCTGCTGTTTCTAATTCAAAGCAGCTAGTGTCTTCTGACATGGAGGACTGCAGTACTGATGCCTGTGCTGTGGATGTACCGGGTCAAACACTGTCTGTGGCTGTGGACAGTGCTCGAGTTCTGCCCCCAGACTGCAGCAGTTGTGAGCTGCTGGGAAACGGAGCTGTTGCTCAGGCTGCTGTGGAGGATTGCTCATCTCTGCAGGACACTGCTGAGGAAAATGGTAAAGATGGGAACAGTGACTTAGTTACAGCTGAAACTGAAATAAAACTGGGGACAGAGACGTTAGTTCCATCACATTCTGAAGATGGCTCGAGAGTCCCCCGGAGCAAACTGGACACACGCAAGAGATCTTGTGAACCGTTCGTTCCTGTTCTTAGCAAGCACGGATCAAACATTCTTCAGTGGCCATCAGAAATGCTAACTTACACGAGTACAGACCCATCCATTTCTTACAGCTGCAACCCTTTGTATTTTGATTTCAGGTCATCAAAAGCAAGTGATAGTCAAGAAAAACCCAAGCATCAGGCAAACGTACCTAATTTGCACCACACAACTGAATCCAACCATAGCTTAGTCTCAGATTTTACAAATAAGCCTACTTCAGAATGTGGTGATCCTGAAGCAGAAATAAATAGAAGTGCATCTGACTATACAGTACCCCTTGTAAGTGACGTTTCCCTCATCAGAAATTCTGATCTTGCAAAAAATGAAAATAAAGTGGCCTTGGGTGAGTCATTCAGGATTAAAAAGCTAGAAAAGTGTCACATTTCAAAAAATCACTTACGACAAAATGCTGTGATAGGTGAGAAATATAACAAAGTTTGGATCAAAGAAAGTCACGAAAAATGGCTTCACAAAAGTAGGAAACGGAAAAGGAGAAGAAAATTGTGTCATTGTCATCACCATCATTATCATCCTTGTGGGGAAGCAACAATTGCAGAAATGGAAATTTCCTCAGTTATAGAAAAGCAAATGAGTTACAGAGATGAAAATAAACATCAGCACCTCCAAAACAACCCAGAGAAGTGTAGATACGATGCAGGGAATATCTGGATAGCTTCGGATGAGGTGCAGCAGTCTCATCAAAAAGCTGATTCTGAAAATGGTCATAAAAGAGTCCTGGCTACATCAGATCACCTCCATGCGAGCAGAGGCATATGTGACATCTGGCATGCAAAAAGTAGGGACCAACGCAGTGCTTGTAAACCTCTGCATAGAAAGAGAAAAGCAAGCTCTCGGAGACAGTTGAGGCAGCTGGCTCGAACTTGTAGGAGGCACAGCTGCCTGTGCTCCAAAACCTGTTGTAGCTGGAAAGTCAGGAGGTTGAGCTGCAGCCCAGAGCATAAATGTTTAGGGCGCTGCGGTGAAGAAAAGAGTCCAGGCCACCATCAGTCCATAAAGAGAGGTTACAGCTGCCTGATGGATGAACCGGAAAGCTCCCACAGGAAGCGGAGACAGCACACCTATTCCTGTTCTTCAGATGAAAGTTTGTACAGAGAGGCGTGCTTGGCAGAGGAGTATTTCAGGCAAGTGAGCGTTGTAGGTATGCATCACAAGGCAAAAGGAAAACACAGGAGGAGGAAAACTAGAATCAGTCACGTATGCATTGACAAGAATGAGAGAAGTGAGGCCTCCAGGCCTTGTAAAGAAAACTCTGCAAGTTCCACATTAGACGTTCTGGGAGAACTCTTGACTCAAGACGACACCGAGGATACTATCATGAATTCCAAAGCTGATCTTGCAGAAGATGCAGATGAAGCCATGCAGCTGGAGGAAAACAAGGCATCTCTGCCAATGGGTGGTGCACATGTTCTGGAACAAGACAAGCCAACAGACTGTGCAGCACCAGAGAGCGTGCTGGGCGTGCTTTCGGACGTTGCCACACATTGTACTGCTTCTGTTCCTGAGCAGGGTGCTCCTGCAGCTGCAAGCACACAAGATGCTCTGAAGGACGAAAAGAAAAATGAAAATGCGAACAGCCATGAAAGTCAAGCTCGTTATAAAGCTCCACCGCCCACCAGACATTTGGACCAGGCTCCCCCAAAGTCAGTCCTTTGCCATTACGAGTTGGCTGATTCTCTGCCACATGAGAAGATAAATGAGGTGACCGGTGACTGGGTACAGTGCAACTCAGGCATATTTAACAGCCCACCACCCTTGCCATTCAAAGAAGCACACCTCAACAGCCACACCTTCTTAGCTACGGAGCAGCTGATAGCTCCCTTTACTCTTCCCGACCAGACGCTGATATTCCCTCCAGATAACCACGAAAAATTCAAAGACCTCCCATCCGAGGCATACCAGCAGCTCGTGCAACAGAACATGCTGGCCAGCAAGGTGAAGTTTACCCTTCCTCCCCCGGCCATGCAGCCCCCCAGCTCTCCGTTGCAGCCTCTGCCTTTGCAGCCACCGCTGTGCTCTACCTCGGTCACCACCATCCACCACACCGTCCTGCAGCAGCACGCCGCCGCCAGCGCGCTCAAGGCCCTCCGGCCCCACCAGCACTTCCTCTCGCAGGTCCCGGCCCTTGCCAGAGCGCCTTTACCTCATCTGCCCGTAGGGCCCAGGCTTTGCCCCGGGGGCCCCGCAGCCTTCGTGGCCCCGCCGCACCTGCCGCTGGTGCCGCCTTCGGTGCTGCAGCCGGCCCCGCTGGCCTTCTCGCCGCTGCCGCACGCCGTGTTCCCCTCCCTGCTGTCCCCGCACCCGGCCGTCCTGCCGCTGCAGCCCCTCTTCTAGGATGGGTTCCTGGGGGGCAGGGAGCCTCCAGACAGATGGACGTGGGGTTCCCAGCACCCGTCGGCTTCGCGAGCGGTCCTGTGAAACAAACTGGTTGAAATTCCTCTTTCCTTGGGAAGTATTTACTGTAAGTATAGTGATGCAAACATCCATGAAAAGCTCCTGTCCCGTGTAAAGACCTATCCTATAAGTAAAGCACTGAATAGTCTGATACCGATATGAACTATATATATCAGTGAAGCTCATGTCTTAGAATATGTATAATGTATATAAAATATATTTATAGATCTATAACTTCTGTTGTAAAGTATTCACTTTTTGTTTTTTTATCCTTGTGTATTTGCACCTATTTAATGTTTAGACAAAGCTGATGCACTATGTTTTGTACTATGTTCTCTGAAACTGTAAATCTAGTGACAAACTATCTCTTGCAATAAATTTTTGTTAACTACTTAAGTATATAAAAAATCTTTCATTATAAGCCTCACGGATGTTGTCGCTCTATGTTCTTCTGCATCCTCTACCCCTGCTGTGCTGGGATAATCGGGTTTCCTATCTTTCAGTGATTTATCACGGATGCTCAGAGGCTAATACCTTCAGGGCAGCTGTCTCACTGAGCAAGAGAGAAAGGGTAACAGATCCGTTTGTGTTAGCAGTTTGATGTCACTGTGACAAATTTTGCCTTCTTGTCGTCTTCTTGCACAGACTGCTGACTGTTGGAGCTAATCCCTTTTCTACTAAACCACAAAAAGGCCGCGTAACGAAAATAACATCAGTGGTAGAAGAAAAAAGAATGGATCAGCAGTGGTTTGACTTGCAAGGGAATGTTTCTTATGATGAAAACATGCAGCACAGAGAGCCTTATTTCCATCAAACCTTCAGCTGATCTCCATTTCTCATGCCTACTTTTTGCACACGTGCAGGAAGGTCAGGAGAAACTTCTCACTGGGAATTTTGAATCTCACCAGGGGGATGGTTCAGGTTCTTACCTCGTTTCACTCCATTACCTTCAGCGTTGGGGTATTAAAAATATATGAGTGACATAGAATAGAAATAATGATAACATGTTGCCGTTATTTCTGACTGTATTTCAGAGAATTCTCCCTACCTCTGAAGCCTTTTTATTGTTGATGAAACTCGACTTCAGCCAGAGAAATCTTCTCATTCGTGTTACTGTGAGATATTTCAGGCCCACACTTGTGAGCAAAAGTGATTGCGGGGCAGAGCCAGCTCTGTGAGTTAAAATGAAATCTAGCCACGTGAGTGAAGCTTAGAATTTGCAGCATGACCTTTAGTGCTAGAAGTAGACCCTCCAAAGTAAAAGGTAGGGGCTAGCTCTCAAATTAATCACTTCTTTTCACCTTTTATATATTATAATGGAATTATATACAGTTGAATTGAAATAGTAGTTTTGGAAGATTATGAATATGCATCACATATTATCCATTCAAAAAGTAATAATATAGCCTAAAAGATATGTATCTGGTTATTATTTTTTGCATCTATAGCATTAGTACTTACCTATATCAATATTGAACGTTTTAGTCTAATAATGCATTAAAACTATAGAAAACAACATCTTGTCAGCTCTGATTACAGTGTGGGATACTCAACTTTTCCTTGTCATGCCATTAGAAAGGGCTGAACTACATGAATAAACAAAAAGTTGACAAGAGCAGATGAATGGTCTGGTCACGGATTGCTTCTCATAAATGCTGCCTGATGCTGCCACAGAGCAGGATCTTAGTGGGCATCCGTGTATATAATGCCATTAAGAGGATAAAATTTCTCCAGCTTGTAATTTCAAGTGAATGCCCATTTCTAGTTATCTGGTACCTAGAAATTACGTAAGTGACTTTATCCTTCTGCTTTATTTCAAGAGTAAACCTGCCCAATCTGTATGTCTCACTGCCTTCTGCAGCAAGCAGGCTGCATGCAAGCCGCACTGCTCAAGCACCGAAACTTGTATCTGACGCTTGAAGGTGCCTGCTTGCTGCTCAGGCCCCTGCCTTATAGCTGACCCACACTGGCTTTTGTATTCCTGCATCTTCTGCAGGAGTCAGCATGGGTATTCCCCTGGATCCTGATGTCCTGTCAAAGACAACAGTCTGATAACACCCACTGGATAAAAAGAAACAATGCAGGACGGTTGTGATTATACATGATCCCTATCCCTACATTTTTATCTGGCAGAAGATAAAAGATAGCAAATTTCAGAATTTCAGTTCATTGAATAAGTCCCACCTACTAATTTAGGAGTCAATGATTAAAAAAAGCATTCAAACAGCTTTGTATCTTACCTTTTCCCAGCAATTTAAATTAAATTTATTCTATTTTAAGTTGTTAAAAATCTTATAACATTGCACCATTATTTATTTACTGTAGTTGCTTTCGGTAGTGTATAAACTTAGAATAAAAGACTAATAACCATCAGATGCAATCATTTGCTAACATGGTACTGCCTTCAATTCTAGAGCTGTTAGTATAGGTGACATCGTGTGTAAGAGCTAAACCAATAGAAAAATAATTCTCAAGTTAAGTTTAGAATTGAACACAGTAATTGAAAGCAAGTAATAAAGTATCATTTTGAGTTGGAATTGTTATTAAGTATTAAACTTACAGTAACTTAAGTAACAGTAGCTTCATTTTGGCATTCATCTGGTATTTTAAATTAAATATATGTTTTTTAGCAGTCTAAGTTGTAAGTAAACATTATTTCAAATGATAAATAGTTGAATTTTTGTCATTCTAAATAAGCTCCACCAAACTTGCTTAATTAATCTACTTTTGAATTTTCAAGTTTACTCAGAACTTCTTTTTTTTTTTTTTTTAATTTATGTTCCTATTCACTTTGCCAGTTCATAGAGTTACTGGATTGTCTTCCTCCTGTAAACAGTGAAAGTGATACTATCCCCTTTAATCCACCTGAATCACAGGAATTAGATCTTCAGACTGCGGTGATGACCTTAAATTAGGTGATAGATTTTGTTAAGTGGCCCCACAGAGCAGCTCTGCAGAGAAATGCTTGAAAGTTAATCTGTTCCGCTGAGATGAGAAGTGTGTCTTTGTCCTTGGGAAGCTGCAGTCTGTCCAGGCAGTGACCTTCTTGGAGCCGTACCATTTCTCAGGTAACATGAGCCATAGAGTAATGTCCTTATAGGATCTTTCAGGCATTAAGTATCATCACCTCACAGTGTTATCGGCAGTTCGAAGTTATCAGTCACTTTTGTCATGTCTGTAAGTACACAGAATGCCAATACCTAGGAAGAGCAGAGGAACCAAATTGTTCGTTTGGTTTCATTCACAAAGTAGGAAGTATGCAAACTTTTGAAGAAGAAAAACCTTGAGATGCTACAGGAGCGAGCAATGTACGTAGAAACTGCTGATGACAAAAAGTAAAAGAAGTACCTTTTACAGAATATTACAGAATAGGAATGTTTGCTGCTATCTTTTGCTGTTATCATTTGCTGCAATCAAACAGCAGTCAAATTATTATGAAGCAGTTTGTCGCCTTTTCTTGCAGTGTTAACTTTGTACTGGTTCATAAACTTTTTACACTCAAGGAAATTAATTTAGATGTGATCTTCAGACTGTGCTTTAGAAGGCCACTGGAACATCCATTTCTCTCTAATACATACTATATGGGATAACATGCTCCCCAAATACAGTTTACATTACAGCTGTATTTTTTTCTGTTGAGTTCATTTTTGATAATTGTACGGCTTTTTTTCGGAATACATCTTTTACATTATAATATCATTAAGTTAATATGCTGCATTTAAAATCCAGTTTGTAAATGTATTTGGTCAGATTCTGAATTGGTGCAAATCAGTGTACAGCTCCTGATTTCAGTTGCATTTTATTGGTTTGTGCCAGCTGAAAATCACTAATGTTTCCTCATTAAAGATTACATTAACTTTCTCAGAAGAAGGCAATACATTGCGACCACACGAATGTATTTCTAAGACAGTTATTTGTCTGTAATTAAGGTGGCAAATTTTAATCTATTGAGTATTTCAACATGGTGCTCTGTCTACATATTCTGAACCCCATACATTAGTTTTCTGATTTATGACTGTACATTGCCTAGAGACATGTATGTACCCAGCAGTGTACATATGTATGCAATATGCTTGCCTTCTGTAAAGTTATCAAATGTTAACTCTTTTTCTTCAAAGGACATTTGTACTGTGTAGAGGTCATCTGATATTTTTAAATTAAGATGAGTTATTAATGTGTATGTGGTTTTGTAGATCACTTTGATTTCATGTTTACATTAGCTGTGACCTTGTATATTATTTTATTTATAGCCTTCCTTTTTGTCCCCATTTCAGGAACTCTATGAAGCGTTCTCTTTTTCTGTTTGTCTCCAACTAAGATTCTCAGTATTTCTTCAAACATGTACGTTTGTGAATAAGAACCAGATTTTCTTCTTAGTTTCTATTTTTTACTATTTTATTTTTTGGAAAAAAAAATAGCATACCAAGTGTAAGAATTATTAGACTTCCTGGTTTTTGTTTCAAGGTTCTTTCTTATTTCATGCATTTTATATAAAGCTGGAAGAATCTCTACCAAGTCTGAATTTTGACCTCTTGGTGAAACTCTGAAACCAACGAATTCTAAGGAAGCTTTGCCATTAATATAACTCAGGATTTATTTTGATCTGGGACATTAGGGCTCTTTATTTATTGAAATGCCCTAATCTTGCTTTCAATTGAATGATAATTTCATGAGGTATTTTGAAAAGCACAACTCAGTAAAGAAGGCTTAATCCATCCTAAGTCATCCTTTTACCTCCTTTGCTGTAAGGATATTTTTGTAATTAATGGCCATAAAGCTATCTTTAAAGTTTATTTTGTATGTCATCTGTGCTTGAAAACATGTACATGCACCTTCTATTCTGATACCAAAGAAGAAAATGCAGTTAATCAAAAACCTGGGTTTTCTACCTGTACAGGCATGTTTAGAAGGTTTTAGTAAGCAGGCCTATGTTCGTACCACATTGAGATCAATTAATGTATCAGTGGTCTTTATTTTTGCTGGGGTAGGATCAAAATGTGCAAATCCCTGTAGAGAAAAAAAGCATCATTAAGTAAGCTTCAAATGTGAATCCACAATGAGTATAATATTATGTATGTTAATTAAAGAAGGTTACTGTAAAATAAGCAGTGGTGTTTCTGTTTGCTATGAATGAGATTTCCAACATTGTTTTGGTTAAAAAAGAAACAAATTCTTGTTCTTTTTTTTTTTTTTTTTAAAGAAACGACAAGCAGGCAAGTACATTTGTAAATGGATTTTTAATGAATTGTAGGTGGTACGTGGACACTTTCCTTGTGGATGAGAAACAGCATGTAAGTATTGCACATAACGAATTATGGGTTTTCTAAAGAAGCGTCTTGCATTTCTAGTGCATTCAAATGTCAGTACTTGGTTTAGCCCAGCGATGGCTCTAATGTGAAGAGTAACTATTGAAATAAAGAGGAGGTGGCCATGGTAAGACACTCTGAAGAGATGAAACCTGCAACTGTCAGTGCCTAAATAGGACTTTTTGCTTGTGAAATGGAAATTGGAAATAGAATTTCACTTGGATTTTAGTGGTGATGCTTATATGTAGGTATGCAAGTGAGCATGTGTGCTGTGGCACGCACATACCGGGTTACTGGCTCAGGATTCTTCTTTTCTGGGCATAACTTTGCAGTGAACCATAGTGAAGCAGTGGTGAGAACGGCTTGTTTGAGTAGGTCTGAATGGAAGGGACTATTGTGATGGAGGAATAGTGACACATGAACAGAGAAAGTAGGTGATTACTATATAATAAACATGTTTTTTTCTCTCTCTAGCCTGTAGGAAATTTGTTTCAAAGTATATCTTTTTTGTTGTTGTATTTTTATTTTTTTTTTTTTTTACTGTTTTGTTCTATTTTTGTGTCTTTTTCCACTTAAATTAGGAGTGCTATTTTTTTAGTATGCCTTTTGGTAGCTGGTCTGTCAATCCATCGTATTGTTGGAAAAAACAAAAAGCAGAAAAACAGTATGTAGAGAGAAGATTTGCATATAGTTTGCTGTAAATAGAATCCCACTTCTCTCTGGAGAAATTATTCAATAGAATGAGTCTTCTGTGTGCAAAGCAAACGTTGCTCTCTGCCACTGCTGGCAGCTGCATAACTGCTCCCTCCTTCTGTTAACATGCTGCCCTCTAGAAGCAGAAGAAATAAAGGGAAGGTGTTTTGATCAGCCAGCTCTGGTTTACCCAGAACTAGGTGCAGAGGAACCTGCTGGAGGATTATCCATGCTCTTCACAGCAGAGTTGTGATCTTAAGTACGGTGAATGTTACAATCAGTGAATGTTTTTCAGCTCTTCTGTGTGTGAACTACAGCCAGCTTAAAAGAAGCACAGAAGTGGAAATATTATGGAAAGGTGGTTTTCGACAATGAATGAGGCATTTTAAAAATTAGCTCCTATACTGCCTCATTAGTGATAGGCATGCTGAGTTTTCCAAATTGCAGGCTTTCTGCAGTTTAAACTGCTAAGAAATTGCCACTAATTGTTTGGGCGCAGAAATGAATTCCTAGCAAAAGGTCACTGTTTCATGGGCATCTGAGCAGATCCTTTGGTAGGACAGAGTGCAGGACCTGCTTCCTGTTCTGCTGCTAACGCTCCTGTTTTTACACTCCCAGTGTAAAGTTGAAGCTGGCAGTCAGATAAGGGAGCACATACAGCCTGTCTGGTGCTGATGCATGGCTTGTGGACATGTCCACCAGCTGTCTGCAGACTTATGTCACGTTAGCTGAAAGAGCTGGATCTCAGACTAAGTTACTGGGGTCCACTGAATTAAGGCATCAATGCCCACGTGTGGTAGAGATCAGTCAAGACTTTGCTCATGGGGTGGGACAGGGAGTGCCTCAGAAAGGTAAGAGAAAGCCTGATTTGGTTTGTTTTCTTAAAATGATGTGGATAACGTATGTATTATTGGTTAAGAAAAAAAGAATAAACATCATTCAGCTTTTAAAAGCAGAGTAAAGAGAAGTTTTGGGATGAGATAAGGAATATCAATCACAAAGCTACCATGAGGGCATTTTCAGAGGTAAGAAATGGATAGCGAAGAATAAGAACAATATAACAATTATAATGTCCTTAGGCATACAATATCTGTGTAACTTTAACCAGTCCTGTAAGTCTTCAGTGCAGCACTAGGAGTACATGTGCAGTCCTGGGTTATGGAAGGAGGCATGCCCTATTAGAACCCACAGAGTGACCGGTAAACAGGGTGCTCTGTTAGACTCTGTTTTCATCACTAGTCTTGAAGGACGGCAGGGAATCCTTCACAGAGCACTTTCTAGAGGAAAACATATTTACTTTTGGAGAAAAAAACAACTGAAGTTCGTGGGGTAACGTTCATAGAGATAGATGGCAACAGGAGCAGCAGGATGGGTGAATCCTGAGGCACCAGGGGGACTAATTACCTGGAAAGGTTTCAGCAGCAAACCCCTATCAGAATGTTTTTACAGAGAGCAAAGCTGTGTAGAAACATGAGTGGAGACTGTCTGCAGCTGCACATCTGAGAGGTTCTATTTGAGATTTAAATGCTTTTAGACTTTCCACTGCTGTATCACAGTGTGATGTGCTGTATCAAAGCTGCTTCTTTCCATCATTTGCCATTATCATGCAGGGTTTTGTAGCTTCAACATAGCTGATAGATGTGATTTGATACATCACAAGGAGATGCGTCAGCAGGGACATCTGAAAACGACACAATTTTCTTAAATGCTGTGGTTACAAAAATGTTCTTTTTGTGAGATATTTTAACATAAAAGTGGAAGCATTTTGAGGAGGATGGTGCTGAGACCTCTTTTGGGGATATTTGGGGAACTTTAAAGACATAACTTTGCATCAGGAAGATATAAGGAAGGATTAAGCAGATATTATCAGACAGAGAATTCTCTTTTTGGTAAGTTTTATATGATTTTGGCAACAAGAAAACATTTTTGTGGTCACCAGGGATTCTTTGTTTGTGGCCACTCAGCACGCACAGCTGTCTGCAATCCAGCAGTCTTGTAGACAGAGAAAGCTCCATGGAATAACTGGCAAGCTGTCTTTTCGTCTTTAAAATCCATAATACATGTATATACATACTGTTAATAATTCATACTAATGGAGAGCTCTTGCCCAAGAGCACATTTCCCTATCACAGAAAATGAATTGTTTAATGATGTCTAGGATAGATCTAAGTAGATCTAAGTCCTGCCATTATAGAACAGTTCTGTCTATGCAGTGCACACTTCTGTAAACAGTCACTGCAGTTTAAGAAGAGTGAAAATAAAGAACGTAAAACTATTTAAACAATATGCAAAGTAAACCTATTTATTTATTTATTTATTTATTTATTTATTTTCTAGAGCCAAAATACCAAGTGCTCACAGTATCAAACATTCTTTGATAACCTTCAAGGCTGACCCTAGTGCTGCTGGAGATAAGCAGTATGGATGAACTTCATGATAGACTGGACTTAAGTTAGCAGGTGGGCAAAACTCTGTTTTGGAGTGATAAATGTCTCAGTTGAGATGTAGAAAGGAGTCTGGGTCTGCTCAGTCTTGTGCTGTCACTGAGTGGAGAGTGGCTTTCAAGACTCAAGCAGAGGGAGGCGCCTACTGTGTCCGGAGTGCTGACAAAATGCAGGGTAAGGAGATGGCAGTGGGTGTGCTGCAGAGGTGGGTGAAACCACGAGGAATGGGAAGGGGCCATTACCACCAAATATTGTGAATTTACTAGGTCCTCTGTGTTAGGCAACTGATAATTTTCATGTTTCTCAATACGAGATAGGATTTTGTTCTTCCTTGGAAGTAAATAATAATGGAAGACTCAATAGTGACTGAAATCTTGTTTTTCAAACCTCAGCAATTGAGATTTTCCTCATGAGAGTAGGAGCCTCAATCACCTTAGTAGTGCTGTGTGCTGCTAGAGCTCTCCCAGAGTGTCCTCCACAGAAGATGGCTTCTGGTCATCACAAGTATCCAGGTACCTGGCAGACTGAGTTTCTCATGTTTTACATGTGCTCAATTTTTCCTGTACTTTCACATATCTCTGGTAAAAATGCACTATTTCAGTTTAGAGTTCCTTCAGACTGAAATTGTTTTTCATGACATTTTAGTTACAAATATTTCCAGTGTTCACTCTGGGGTAATTCCACATTTTTTTTTCTTTTATATTTTTTTTCCCCTTTTCTACTAAGTGATTACTTCTTATTAGTACACAGGATTACGTTTGTGTTGCCTCTGAAACTGAATTAGATTCCAGCAAGCAATGTGTGGCTCTCTTATGTGTTATCAAATACATCAATAGGATAGGAGTCTTTTGCTTTTCAAGATTCTTTTAAAACATTTATAAACAGGTACTGGATTGACCTAAAATCATGCATTTTTTTCTGCTCATCTACAGTATCTACATCTGATTGAGTTGCTCCGAATGTGTCTTTGTAGCTTGAACTACTCTGTCAGTACACTTGTGGTTCTGTGAGTAATTTTTTATCTCAGAAATCTCACGCTGAGGTCTGGATAATTGATTTTTGCAGACAAACTTTTCAACTGGGTCTATGTTTGACAGCTATGTGCATCTTGAGGAATTTCCAAAGCCATTAAAAGGGTCTGAATGCTCTTTTTGACTCTATGTAAAATAAAAAAAAAAAGTTTTGAATTTTCTCTTTCCTCAAATCTATCATGCTGCTTATCAGTCTCATGGACTCAGCCGTTTCCTTGGGGTTTTAGCATAATAAGCTAAACGCAATTCTCACTTCCTCCTAACTCTGTGGTCTTGTGATGCTCTTTGTCAGGCTAAAGCAGTGTTTTTTTAAAGCTACCAGTACCTCAGCTGGAGAAAAAGATGATGAAAAATACACCTCTCTTCATGGGGATTTGTTTTGCATTGCAAAATGCAAAGAGAAAAAAAAAAAGTAAAAATACCTCTTTTTGCTGTTGGCTTGCACCTGAGGTATGCAGCCTTCTAGTGGCATTTTGGGGGTTCAGAAAGGATTTCTGTTACTGCTAGACAAATGTGGATCTTCATGCTTCGACACATGCAGGATCCTGGAACTGTTGTTATACTGTGAGGAGTGTGGGTTGCAGATGTGATCTTCATCACAAACACGAAATGTGGCTTAGGACAAATAGTTTCCCTCTTTCTTCCTTCAGGAGACTGAAACAATTGCAATTACCTTCTAGGATAGTGGGTACACTTATCTTCTACCACAGTACTAATAGGTGAAATGCATTTTATTAACATCTAAGTTAGATAATGTTCTCTGGTAGAAAAAGACAGTTTTCCATGTTAACAAATTGACTTTTAATGAAAAGAAACACTATTTCCATCATAAAAACTTCTGAATCAATTTTAAACTGAGCATCTATAGGCAATATTAAGTGCAATTAATCACCTTTTCTGATATTTTTTTTTCCACACCACCAATAAAATGTACAGTTCTTTTACTTTAGAATAAGGAAGTGTAATCTCAAATTGACTGTGAATTCTAATGGATATTACTTTTTCCTGAAGAATTATCTCAAATCAATTAAAACAATTATAGAAACACACTTTCTTCAAGTTATTTCATTCATCACTGTAATGGGCTCAGAACCCACACTAACATTACGTAGCAGGCTTGATCAGGAAAAGGTAAAGATATTATGAGAATAAAGCTTGTAATTGAGGCGACAGGGAGGCATTCCACAGCAGCTGTGGTGCTACTTGGACACCTTGCAAGCTGTTCCACAGGATGTTCTGTGATCTAACTAGGACAGAAATAGAGACAAATACTGTACACATGAGTTTGGTCCAAGATTCTACTTAGACTGTAAACAGTGGCCAGGTTTCATGGAAACTGCTGAACTTTGGAGCGATGATGCTCACTAATGTCACTAACTTAAAATCAATTTTTTCAGACCCTGGTTCTTAGCCTCTGCTCAGTTTGAGTAACAAGTGCATAAAAGGGAATGGTCCAAATGACAAAGTTCTGTTCCTTTTAAAGGACATGAAGAATTATCCAGGACTATATATTTATCTTGATTTTGATCTAATATGTATTGTGAAGACATTTAAACCAGTTTTAACAGTTTTCTAAAGAGGTCCTTCCACATATCCCTCCATGTCTTAGAGTGGTAATTTTTTTCTATATATAATGAGAAAAATGTATGTTGGAAAACAGCCTGGAAAGAAGAGTACAATCAAACAACAACAGATCCCAACATAGTTATGTGCACATAGGGATATGTATGTATATGGAGAAAACAAGTATGGAAAGCCCACTTATCTTGCATAGCAGAAACTAAAAAATATGGCTGGTTGTTCAACCCGAATTCTGCTTAGCAAGATAACGAGAAAAAGTAAACAACCAAGAGAGCCTGCCTTTCAGTTAATAGACTGGCAGATTTCATATGCAAAGTGCTTTCTCTCAGGGGGATATGGTAAATTAAATAGGCTTTCCAGTGTTTGTGGGTGCTGCAAGTACCTGACACAGTGCCATGCAGATTGATTTCGGTAGGTCTGCTACTGTGCCAGTGAAGGCAGCTGGATGTGAGCAGTGAGACAGTGGTTTTCAACATGTCCAAGCTGCAACACTGTACCTGATAATTGCTTGGAAAATGCTAATTGGTGCATGTTGGTCTGTGCTCAGCGATATATTGAAACATGGAACCAGGTACAATCAGTGCTCTGTAACTATCGAAAGCAAACCTGCATTTATCAGTGATGGGCAGCTGAAATACCTAGGATAAAGTTAGAAAGTGCAGGAAATGGTTGATCGATGACATGGTTTACTTTTTATCACAAAATATATAGCTCTTACAAAATGAAATAACCCAAAGTTGGAGTAAAAGCAGTATCACGTGGTCAGCCAGTATTCTTAAAAGCACAATCAGCCATTTTGTTTTAAGCAAAAATTGATTTGCAGGTAGGCTTATGGCTGCTTGAATGACCTCAGAAGCCCCCACAACTCATTTTCAGCCTTGTTTCTGAAGAACAGTATAGGAGAGGTCAGAGACAACAGATCTGGTAATGCTCTGGAGTTGGCTTCTAAACAGGTACTACATGTATCAGATGAATCTGATCTTACCAAAATACCAGTTTCTTGTTGTTGTTGTGCAACGCAGCTGTTTATGTTGTTGCTGTTGTTGTCGTTGTTTTCCTGAGTGTGTTGTTTAATGTACTTTAAAATCAGAAACTAATTGTACATTTTGAAAATGCACAAGTTTTGAGTAACTCTCTTTGCAGGGAGCATGATGACCAGTGTTTTTGTGTGTATTTATAGTAGGTTATTGATGGGTACAAATTTCAGATCGAAAAATGATAGCATAGCCCACAACAAAAGTGCAGATATGTTTCTTTCAGTTCATATTGAAAGAATGTGATTTTTTTTCCCCTCTATTATCTTAATGTTCTAGATGGATGCTGTGTCATAAGATAGAGCACAGATGGTTATCATAGGTCTGGTACATACAGTGAGCTTCTAAACAGAAAGTAGTACATTTGAATGGCATATTTTGATGTCATCAATGAACTGTTTTCACACAGGATATTTACAAGCCTGATATTTGGAAATAAGCTTTATCCAAAAAAGTCAAGAAACTTAATATGCACACCATGGAAAGAGAAGACTTTTCTAGCCATGTGTGAACATATAACTTCTTATCAGCTTGTGCATGTTCCGTAGCTAAAGAGACCTGAACAGGCCTTTCGTGCCTATCGCATTCTACTTCTCATCAGGTTTACTCTGTCATGATTAATGTTTTCCCTTCCAGCCACCTTAATTCTTTTTGGAGGCTTAGGAGCATGATCTTAGTTGCAGCTGTTATGAATTTAATTCTGATCTGTAAAGAGATTATGCTCTAAAGCAAACAGTTTCATTTTGACCGTTTTAATCAATGGCTTTCAATTACATAGAGAGAAAACCTGATAGCTGTAAGCATTCCTTACCGGAGGGTAGATCCTAACCCTGTTACTTATTTGCATTGCCTGCTATTCAGATGTCCATGGTTTAAAATGCAAGCTCCAGAATTGATGCCATATCTGCAAACGCATTTCAAGTGCAGGGTCTCTAACTAACAAAGGGATCTTAATAGGAGCAGCCAGATAGGTGACCGTTTTCTCTTGGGTGCATTGAATCTATGAAACAAGTGGGTATTCTCATTTTCTCATCATCTCTGAGCTGCATTTTGTTTTGAAGATTCTTAACGATGCTTGCCTCAATTTAAACTTTGACTTTAGACTCATCTACTAACGAGTCAAATATTCTACAGTAACTTGCTTTTCATGTGTATAATCAATGGATATAAAGATCTTATGAAATAAACGAGAGAGTTTGGCTAAGCAGGTTATCATAACAAAAAGAGAATGGATAGAATGCTTACCCACATACTGGAGTCACTGCATAACTCCGGAAGAGATTCTTCTCCACTGGCAGTCAGCTCTTAAATGGGTCTAGGAGAGGTGCAGCCAGTTCACTTCCAGCAGCACAGTGAATTGCTTGCCTCAGGTCATCAATCAGATGTTCAGGCCATGATTCAGCAGTTCCCATACATCATCCCTTGGTTTTGGTTGGTTGGTTGATTTGGTTTGTTGATCTTTTTTTCCTTCTGATTCGCATTTCCATTTACAATAGCGTGGAATCCTTCCACATGTGCATTCTGGTGTTGCAACAGAGAAAGTATTGGGAAAATAACAGTTAATCTTGGCAGCTTATAAGGCAAAATCTGATCTCATTAAAAAATATGTAGGCAGGACTTCACTTGAATAACTGAAGTTTAGCTCATTGCTGTGAATTTCATAGTGCAGAGACAATAAGCAATGAAATAAAGATGAAAATATCCTGGTTGGAATAATGCCCACAATTCATATTCACTTTGTGCCAAAGACATGCACATGGTTGAAGTCCAACAGAGCTTTTTACCGAGTGAATTCAAGTGAGTACACCTTATGAATGGGCAAAGAACTTTTCCTGAAGCATTCATTGGGTTTCCTCATAGCTATTTCAGATTACACTGTAATAATTCTCTGTAAGCAGAACTTAGCTTCGTAAATCATCACATGAACCTACTATAGCTGCTTTTGTATTTTGGTGCAACTCTATACAAATACATCAGTAAGTATCTGTAGAGTAGGTAGAATACATTTTATATGTCCATCAAGACTGTTAGGTAAATTACAGCCATGTGTTGCATGGTAACAAAATGTAGCAGAGTATTGGTGGGAAGCTTCAACCCCTACTGCCGTTTCACCAACATCCACTGCTGACACTGTGGGCCAACAGAATAAAATGGGAGGCGGTACTTTTGGAGCAGCCCTCGTATTATGCCTGACTCATTTTCTAGTATAATAATATTCAGAGCAAAGTAATATTTTCAAATTACAAAAAACAACAAATTAAACAGAATGACTGATTTCATGCAGCTATGCTTATGTTGCATCTTCTTTACAGTACATGAATAGAATAAATTGCTATTAAGATTTTTCCTCTTTAATGTTTTAAAAACCAGGTCACAAAATACATTGTGAGGTGAATTGTAAAGTATTGCAGCTATTACAGCCTTCAACGGCTTAAATTTGTCACGGATGAAATAATTCTCCTGGAGTTTGGAATGTATATTTACATGAACATGATGGAAACGTATATTTCAAATGCATTATTACATTTGGTAAGTATTTCATGTATATTTATTGCAATTCAGATTTTATATTAATCAATCAGTGAGCATTCTTCAACACAAAAATCTCAAAACGTGAGGAAAGCCAGACTTCACTATGTTGCCATTATCTTTGCTGTGATGGAAAAATTTCTCAACAGTTCCAGCTGATAAAACTGAAAGCCTTGGTTGGATCTCAGTGGGGGAAGACAACGTGATTTTTAAAATAGTAAAAAAACTCCACAACATTCTCATGTTTTAAAATTATTATTTTTTTCAGTTGCACAGAAGCGTTGGGGATTAAGTCTGAACATTTTGATAGAATCTCAATGCCAACTTCTATGGGAAGAAAAGAATTCGAAGTTCCTCATGCATATAAATACGCATACATGAAATATATATAATTTGATTCAGACAGTGGTGGGAGAGGTTACTGAGAGACAGCGTGGTCCATTAATCATTAGAGGCTTTCAAGTAGCAGGTGGAGCTATGGCCAACCCACTGGCTTGAGTAGAATACAGATCCTACCGATTTCAGCAGGGGTACGTGGCTAAAAGTCAGCTCTAACAGGAGTGGTATTTTTCAGGGATCTCTGACAAGTCTCAGGCTTGGAGGCAGAGGTAAGTTGGCATCTCCATTGGGATCTGTCAAAACAAACTCTCAGCAATTCAGATCCAGTTTTTGCAGGTGGCATTCAAATCCCAGACTATTTTAGAAATGAAGAAGGGCTTTATGCAACTCTATTTGAATTTTCCTTCACTTTATATCAGGGGCACAATAAGCATTTGTGAAATTGTGAAGCAAAGAATGACAGGTGACTATACATAATGGCAGCTTTCATGACAGCAGAGGTGAAGTACAAGGAGGAAATCAAAACATACGTCAAAGAGAGGGCTACTTTGCAAGTACTGGAAGAGTCTGACTCAGACTTTCATACAGTGAGTATATTTGAAAAACCTGTAATAATATTCTCATTTCAAAGACATCCCCCTCTGATGATTTATTGCCATCCATAGGTCATACCCACACCCTCAGGCTCACTGATGTTTCCTTAGAGGTTCTTCTTAACTTACTGAGTCTGGCATTGATCTAGTTTACAGAGATTTTTTTTGAAGTCTTGGTCCTGGTCACTTTGAGATAACAGAAAAAAACTCACGGCTCCTTAGGTATTTATAGCATATCTGTGTGCACTCAAGATTTCATCTGCTTGATGAAATGAAAGATATTGATCAGGAGCTTGTAATTCATTCATGGAAAATCAGTGATCCAGATGAACTCCGTGCTAGTTGCCCCCCTAAAAAGCACCCGTAGATCAGTGTGTGCATGGCACTCCCGTTAAAGACAGTGGTGATTCAAGGAGAGTGAGAACCCTGGACTGAACCAGTGTGAAATTGGTGAAGATACTTCCATGTGGAGACCAAACTTGTTATCGTATGTTTTAAAAGGTACATTGTTACGCTCAAAGTTCTGCTATGGGAAAAACAGGCATGCATATAATGTGTAAAACTAAGAA
Source organism: Lagopus muta (assembly GCF_023343835.1). NCBI lineage: Eukaryota > Metazoa > Chordata > Aves > Galliformes > Phasianidae > Lagopus > Lagopus muta. The sequence continues at coordinate 31,018,342 of NC_064440.1, read as the reverse complement.
TTTCTGGGGATGATAATTGAAATCTTAATCATATAATTATTGTTATTATTAGTTCAGGTTTAACAATTGCAGGATGGGGAAAAAAAAAAAAAAAAAGGTAAGGAAAAGAGTATCATTGCATTAAGGCTCAGTAATAACAATGCAGTTCAATTAATTATACACGTGTTCCTTGCTGCCACCCCCTGCACTAGGAGCAATATGAAGTTGGTGTTGATGCTTCCTTTCTCCTCATCCTGGGGATTGCTTAAGGTTATTTTAGGTATCTACTAAAACCTTTTACACCTTACTTTTTCTTCAATGGTCTGTAAGTCCATGTGACCTGCAAAGCTGCTGTACGTGGAGCAGTTAGATTCATTCTTTTAGCCCTAAAAATGTTTCTGGTGTGCTCCAAGACCTCCAGTCTGACTCTGCCAGTTGTCCTCTGTCTGTATTCCATGTCCCCATTCAAGGACATCCATGTCCTCGAAATGTCCCCATCACACCAGGCCTGTGTTTCTCCATGCCGTGTCATTACATTAGAAGCATCATTATTTCATTCTACACAGAACAAGAGCTTGTTACTACTGTCTGTACAAAACTATAGCAGTGCTGTACATTTTAAAAATATATATGCTTTTACAGCAAAATAAGGACCAGGAAGGCCAGGAAAAGTCTAGACCGAGTGTACCCCACAAGCTTCTCTCCAGAGGCTTAGTGAACTTGGTAGCTGTGCAGGTGACTCGTTACTAGAAATGGCAATCAGGACACAGTGCCACGATCCTACTACATTTTAGTCTCTCTTCAGTGATTAATGCTGTTTTTCCTTTTAGAGCCTGAAAATTGAATGAGTTCAGTGTAATAAATTCTTTCAGATTTTATTATGCTCACTAAGATAACTGCAGAGCTCTGTGACAGAGGGACACTTCAGCCACTAAGCATCTTGGCCTTACCAAATGACATGTACTTTCCTCTTCTGACTTGTAAAAGGGAATCTTCCTTCTCTCTGTAGTGATCAGTAACTCGATCCAGTCTTTCCTGGGTGCATTGTTGAGTCAGATTGCATTTTTTATTTATGCTTTCCTTATAATACAGGTTATGTTCTGTTCTGACAACTGACATTGTCTAACCTGTATAGATTTCATCAATAGTTGAGGTGTTTTTAACAAGTCATAATCATCCTGTATACTCATTCACTGCAGGAAGTGAAATGTTTTCATCTGTAGATAGTAAGGGAATTGCTACTTTTATCAATAATGTTGGAGTTGTTTTCTATCAATGCAATATGCATTAAATACCTTCAAAACCTCAAATCTTCAAATTTGAAGTAGGTAGGTCACTCTGAAAGCAACGCCTCCTGTTTATTTCCATGGAAACTAAAACAAAGAGTACAGCACTGTTTGATAGAGTAAATTCTCAGCTACAAAACACTCCTTTTCAACACAGTCACCACCGTTAGCTTTCCATTTTTACCAGCAGTGACGAAGAGCCTACATGCTGCGCTTGCAAAAATCTGTACTGTGGAGGAGATTCACTGTTTCACAGCTGCTATGATGGCGTTGTTGCTAGGAAAATGATGCCTCAACATCCGTCTTTTATTGGGCTGAACAGATGGAAGTCAAAAGGCACCAAATCTGGACTATTACGTGGGCGCGTTAGGAAGACCAGCAGTGTGCTCCATGGTCTTTAAATTGGTTTGAGGCCTGGCATTATTATGTTACAAGAAAAGGTTATCATCTTCTCAAGCCACTAAACCACTTAGGGGAAGGAATGAACAAATGCATCTTAGACAAGTAATGTGTTCCCTTTTTTTTAATTTTAGTTTGCACATACCTCAGTTTTCTAGAAGAGATAATTTTAGTCAGGGTTATCACTGGACTGTAAAACTACAATTAAACTTTTGCCTGAACTAGCAAGTATTGCTCTGCAACAGAAACCCAAGGCAAAGATTGCTGACCTGCCAGTATAGATCTGAATTCTCTGTTGGCCTTTTGCAGCAATGGTCTTCACAGTTATTGTCAAGAAAATATGCGGCTTGTAAGAAAATCCATTAACTAGCTGCCGTTTGTTTTCTGCAGCAGTTTCCTCATTCCTCACCTGGTGAAGTGACAGAATATCTATAAGAACATGAGAGTCTCTCCAGTCTTTTATTTCCTAATAACCCTTCCCATAGCATCATAGTTTTGATCAACTCCACATAACTGCAAATTCATGACTACTTTGTGAAAGGGAAGAGCCCGGAATGCAGCAGAGGAAGATACTGATGGTAATGCAAGCTAATAAGAAATTAATTTACATTGGCATGAGCTGGTAATTTTAGGGAGGAAATAATACAGCAGATGGTGACTTTATTCCCCAAACGAAACCTGAAATGCAAGGACTTCCGCAAGGTCTTTGTTGAGCAACAAAAGCAGTAAATTTGCATTCTCTATTCATCACTACCCCCATCAGTATCGAATAACACCAGGTAGGGGCAAAATATATTTCAACATTATATGCGATGTACTAGACAGAGATTTAAGAGGAACAGGATAGAAAAGCTATTATACTGACTGTTCTCAACTGACATGTCTCTGGACTCCATAGATCAAACTTTGACCTACACAGAAAGCATGGTGGCCAAATAAGAATGATAGATCTGACCGTATTTCTGATACTTATTAGAACAAATGTGGCTCCAAAACCAGTAGTGAAAAGAGAATAAGAACAAACAGAAAGCAATTACAGCTAATAGTGTTAGCTGTAATTTGCAATGAATGGTTATATAAGAATAACAGGTAAAAGCATTCCTCATGTAATTTCTTGTTAATTTTCTTGTATGTGTTAGTTAATTTATGTAGTCTTACTATATTAAGCAGTTTTTTTTTGTGGTGAATATTATTTACGTAGCTCAAGACAATTAATATGCTACAATTTTGCTTGTGGGTCCTCTGAGCAAATTTAATATTATTTATCAGCGATGAGAAGAAAGGAATTGGCATTAGGAGCATTTTGAAGTCAGGGAACAATGTACGCGATAAATAATGCACCTATTATTAGTTAACAAATGACTGGCTGTGGGATGCTGGTGGCTCACAAAATAATGGGCAAAAGTTAATTTAATTAGCCTCTGTTATGTTATTTGGACGTTTCACTGAATGTATTTTCTCTGGTCAGAGCAGACTTAGGAAAAATTGTCCAAGTTGGAAAAGGCTCCGCGTGTACTCAGCAGAATACACAAAATACAGTGCTGATGCACAATGATGCTGAAAACAAAAGAACAAAAAGATAAGACAGATGTTGGAACACGTGGTATAGGAGAGAGAAATTGTTATGAAAACAAGGTATGGCCTGCAGGCTAATAGAAATTAAAATAATTAGGAGCATATAAGATGTTCATAAAATTAGGAGAGGGAGAGCCTGTTTAAAATTTATTTTTAATGGAATTAATTAAGAATAAAAAACCAATTTTTTTTTAAAATTATTATTATTTTTTTTTGTGATGAGCAACAGTAAGCACAGAACTTGAGATGTTCTCTAGAAATGGGACTTCTGAATTGCTTCGGGCTGCTTTTTAATGTCAGTGCAAACTTAACAGGGGAGGAACTTCCATTCAGCCCCAACCTGAAGCAAAATGGGAATCCAGGAAGCCACTAAGTATGGATGAGGGAAAAAGGGAAAGAATTTTAGCAAGTTCTACGTAGAGAAACATTTTGGATTTGGGGAATTCTGGGATCGCTTCCAACTCTGGTTTGTTGTAGGAGAAACATCAGGTTTGTTTGTGTTCAGCAAGTACTGTTGTTCTTTAAAGTCAAGAACGGTACTACTAAGTATGCTGGAAAGTTAGGCAAAAGGAGCCGCTTCTCTGCAAAGGAACACACTTCTCAGCTACTAAGTGCCCCAAACCTAGAAGTTCCCCACAGCTGAATTTAGGCCAGAGGCCAAAAGTAATGTAAGAGAGGAGGAGAATATCAGACTTGCTGAGCTTTGATACAATGGCCAGCAAGGAAAAACCTCTCGATCAGTAGCAATCAAACTGCAACTCTGTATCCCAAATGGTAACTGTTTTCCTACCTGCACTGCCAAGGTCTTTGTCACTTTTCTTCTCCATAAATGCCTATTACCTTGCAAATAGAACAACATTATTTGCTGTGTGTCCTGATGACAGATGATGCCTTACATGCTGTGTTTAAAGCACTTCACCCTCCTGCCCCTGTGTTATTTTCACGTAAACTTCAATTACTGTGCTTTTAAATTCTTACCACAAGAAAACAATTTTTCAGTGGATTCAGGTTTAGGTGTATCTGTGTTCATAGCTTGTTCTCTGACTGATGCACAACATGCATCTGATTCAAAAATTTTTGAAAAGGACAGCTCTTCCCTGATGCTTTTGTTTAAGAATTCCCCAAACTTAATTTTAATATATACTGTGAGACTTTTTAGGGATTTTTGTAGTTTTCCTGGAGAGCCAACGATGGCACTGAGTGCGTCTCTTAGCAACCCGTCAAAACAAAGCTCTGCTCCAATTACTCGTAATCTGCCAACGTTTTGGGCCAAACACCTCCAATGGGAATAAGCACAACCATTCCAGGCAACATGTAGCATCCCACTGTCCCATGACAACATTTGTCCCCACTTCCTGCTAGGTTTTGCTCCTGGGAGTAGACTTTTAGAACAACTCCTAGCTCCATATCACAAGATTTATTTATTTCATTCCTTGGGTTCCTGTCTCAGGGGCTGAAGAAAACCAAGTACCACACAGGGCTCAAACCTGGGGCAAAGCCAACAGCAGCAACAGGAGTTGGAGTCAAGCACTGCTTCTTACAGCACAATTCTTCTGTCACCATGTCACAGCAACCTATAGAGCACCCTTGAAAGACTTGGAAATTAGGACCCTTCCTGATGAACACACGTATGAATGTTATTGTTTTACGCTGCTGTGTGCAAGCTAGTGAAAAAAAAGATGTGGCACTGAAGGGCATGGTTAGTGGTATGGTGGTGATGGTGGATGGTTGGACTGTGTGATCCTAATTGTCTTTTCTGACCTGAACAATTCTATGGTTCTAAACGTAGCCAAGTCATTTCCTTCTAAAATGAACAAAACAGTTGTTAGAGTTATTAACACAAAGCACAGCAAATTGTTGTTACTTTCTAAAAAAAAAAACCAAAAAGCAGCTGTTTAGGGAACTCCCTAATGGGCTGCCACATGGTTGCAATGGAAAGCATTCCAAGGTGTCAGTGGAATGGACATGCCTCTAGATAAATCCTTACAGCCAAGTTCTCATCTTTGCTACTGAGAGCTGAAAAGGCATTGCCTGCTTTTTCAGTGTACCTAAAACAAAAACAAAACAAAACAAAAAACCAACAACAAAAATTGCACTGTGTTTGGAGTCTTACAAATGAGTACTTATTCGTCTTCGGCAGTTGTCCCTGTTTTGTGTTCCACTGCAAATAAGGAGCTTAATCTCAAGATAATTCAATCCAGCACTGCATCTCGGAGCTCTAGCGACAGGCGTGAAATTGTTTTATCTTTTTTGTTCTTGGTGCACGGCGCTGATTGGGTGAGCGTGCGGACCATCTGCTGCCGAGGTAACTCTGGGGATCCTTGTCAAATTGATTGTGCTCAGAAACAACTGAGACAGAGGAAAAATAGACTTTCTAATTACATTTTAGCTGGGATCTTGTTCGACTCAAGGAAGTGGTAATTCAAAAATAAATGGCTTTGGTGGGCATCTTAGAATCTTTAATTAACAAATTACTCCATTAACGCACACATTGTTTTCCAGGTGAGTGAGATCATTTGCCCCTGGGGCTTTTCTTCCATATGCCTTCTTTTCCTCCAGCTAAATGTGTAGCAAATTGAAGTATTCATTTTGATTATATAAAGCACACGGGTATACAATTATATAAAAAGAAAGATGACATTTGTTTCCCCTTTACCCCAGGGCCCCTACAGGCTCGCCCCTCCCTGAAAAACATGGCATACGTTTATTACACTATATATTTCCTGTTATTGAATTTTTCCTTTCTTTTTCCTCTGTCTTTTTGTAAGGGTGCTTTTGAAACAAGCCTTTGCTGGAAACAACAGGATAATGGTTATTTACAAGTTGCCACTAAAATAATGAGATTTTCTCCCAGAGGTTTTGTATGATATGTGTCTGTGCTGTGTGACCAATTTGGACATTTTAGGAACGGATTTATTTCACAATGTGAAATGTAAACAATATATTTTCTAAACTTAATGAACACATATCAAATATTGATGGAAATACAGTTAGCTTAAAGTTTAGTTTTATTAAATCCTTCTTAATTATTTATGCCTTATTGAATAACTAATCTGTATTTGACTTCCTTTTTATGCATTATTTTACACAGAAGCTTTCCGTACAAACAGGGAATCAATTCCACAACCTGTACTCTGCTGGATGTGCTCCCGTTCCACTGCAGTCCCAATGGTTACTGGAGCAGCAAATGAAATAATGGGAAAGTTAGCTTGAATATGTAACATGGCAACATTGTCCGTGAACTACATGAAATCACCAGTCATTTCTGAAGCATAATTTAATGGTGAAACATGCAGGGCAATTGTTTTTGGGGGGGTGGAGGGGGAATTTAGAAGATGAATGTAAAATAGGCCAAGAAGTGTGTGAAATAGATTCAAAGCAGAGCTCCCGAGTCTCAGTTGCTTTTCTTTCACAGAACTATAGAATCGTTTGAGTTGGAAGGGACCATGAAGGACATCTAGTCCAACTGCCCTGCACTGAACAGGCACACCTACAGCTCTGTCAGGCGCTCAGAGCCCTGCACAGCCTGGCCTTGAATGAATCCAGGGACGGGGCAGGGCATCCACCACCTCTCTGGACAACTTGTTCCAGACGCGATTTCATAGGATTGGAATCTAACTGCTACTGCTTGATGCTCTTCTTTCTCCATATCCTCGGTCTTAGGAATTATTCCTTCCTTTAAGAAAAGGGCTCAGGATTTTATCCACACCTGACCTCATCCCACCATGTCTTTTGGATGACTGTTCTGGTGCTTCCTCCTGGACATCTTGCAGAAACTCAGCTCGAGGAAGTTCACTTCTGGTTCTCATCTCCTCTGCTGTTCTCCCTGCTCAAAGAGGAGAATGTGCATTTACATGCATAGGTACGTACCTAGGGATCTTTTCTGTTTTTGTATTTCTGTATAAAATCTGCTTCCAACTTCAACATCCAGGCAGCACGTGACACATTTTGCATGGAGTTACTTTGTATGACAACACCTCCCTCTCTGATATTTTGCTCTGTGACAGTTACGATGAGTGCTATCTTCCATGTTGCTAAATGACAATGTGAGCATATGCTGGCTTGTCACTGTAGCAAACAATGACTTGCAGTTCTCTTGAAAATTCACGTGCTTTTTATTGCTTCTTGAGAAAATAGCACACATCACTGCTGCGGTTCTGGTCGTTTTCCTGATTGCTGGAGGATTTCCCCTCTCTTACCTCTGCATTTTCTGTGTTGCCAGGTGTGAAATGAACAGAATCATGAAGTCAGGCAGTTTGGAGAACAAAAACAGCAGCACAGCCTGGGCTGGTGGGATAAGAGCGTACCAAGAATGGAAAAATGCTGGGTGCTATTGGCAATTCAACACAGGTGAGATATAGTACAGTGTAAAAGATATATTTGCAAGTTGTTGTAATTAGAAGAGCTTGTAATATATATTACTGACTCAGGAAAATATTTTATCTTGTCCTTAAATTTAAATACGTGCTAAAACCCTCTTGAGGGCAATAGGACTGCTACGCTTATTTAAAAGCAAGCTGTATTGATTTTAAACATCAATACTTCCCTAAAAATGACTGGGACTGATCTGTTTGCTAGTTGCAGAAGGGGCTTCAGCAGTTAGATGACGGTATCCTTGATTCAGTTCCCAATAAAACCTGTAAAATATTTTGAAATGTTGCCCTTGAGTTGAATAGCAACTGTCTCCTGAGATGTAGCAGTGGGAATGGGTTTTAAACGGATTTAATGAATTTTGAGTGCTGTTAGTGAGAATGGCCCGCTAAGTTGTATGGGGATTGTGATCCAAAGAGTTAGAAATGATGAGTGACCAGCAAACTGAGGAACTGTGCAGCCTCAGCCCGAGTGCCGTGTTAAGGGACAGCAGAACACTGGGGCTAAAAATTCCCTCAGGGCCTGATCAAAACTGTTCCAGGTACAGCAGGTTGGTTGTATCTGAGGCCCAAAGGATAAAAATTGCCACCAGCAGCCCAGGATGGGGAGAGTAGGGGGAGGTGCCCTTGTGCCTTAATGACTGTGAGCAGCAACATCTGTGTGCCAGTCCCACCTGCCTGCATGGGCTCTATTAGTGCTGCCTGGGGCAACCCTTCCTCCCCAGTCTTGTTCCCACTTCTGAAAGCACAAGACCTGCAAACAGCTAGGAGAGAAAACGGTGAGTAATGCGTTTTGGCTGGCTTTCTCTGTTTTTATTGCCTCATCTATGAATAACTTTTATTTCAGACAAGATTGAAACGTTTATAATTAATTATAGGCATCAAGAGTAAAATAATAGGTTTTGTTAAGGTGTTTTGTTGGTGGTGTTTTTCCTCTAGGAACTATAAAGTGTTAACCAGGAGTCACCGTTTAATTATATCCATTCTGATTTATAATCTCAGAGGAAAAGAAAAATGCCAGAAGCTTATCAGTAAGTGAGTCAGGTGAAGCATACGAGGAGGAGGAGGAGAAACATATATCCATGAATATTTGTTGTGTTTTGAAGAGAGCGTCTGAACGTTTGTCGTCTTCTGCCTCATGAGAGATGTTGTTCTGTTTGTGAGGTCTGGAATAGGCGATTATTTAACATGTTGTCCCACTGGAAGGATGAGTAGAGCACGAAGGGTTCCGCAGACTGGTGGCAGGCAGGTGGAGGAGGTGACAGCGAGCCTTGTGCCGTACTTAAGGCATTGCTGCATTTGAATTGGTTTTAACGTCTTCGGAACAACGCCGAGCACGCGGGGCAATAGGCTTTGCTGGTGCTTTATTGTCCTTCACCTTTTCCTCCCTGGTGCTTTGTTGTTGTTGTTTCTTGATGTCATTATTAGTTGCGGATTGGTCTTAATGGGCTCTTCTAAAGCTGCGGTCCGGTTCAACATGGAGTTTATCGGCCGGTATCGCTCTCTTGTTACAGCGCAATTAGTTAAGAGCTCAGGCCGCCATTTGGCAAGCACAAGTAGGGGCAGCCATTTCCGTCATCCCCAGGCACGTGCTGTGGAACGGCTGCAAAGTAATGGAAGCGTCGTTTTGGCGTCTGCAAAGCACTGCGACGAATACGCTTTTAGGCGTCTTTTGGAGCGTGTTCTCTACAGTAAGTAGATACTGCTTGTCAGCCATGAAGGGAAATGTTAGGTTGGCCTTTGGTGGGTTTTTTTTTCTTTGCAAAATGTTCTTCTGTTGTTGCTAACAGGTGGAAGCCGCTCCACAGCTAATTGAGACGAAGCAAAACGCCTGTCCTGATGCACAGGTGTTGAAAGGCACGAGTTGAGTGCCAGAGGGCTGCTACGCTGCCGGGGCAAAGCCAGTGCTTGCATGTACGTGCAGCTCTGATGGGTGTACCCTCTAGTTATACCCATTTCTGTAGATCCAAATAATTATGCGCTTTATTTTGGAGCAGAAGGCAGAAGCAGAGCGTTCGGTGGGACTCTGAGCTCAACAGGGCTCCAGGACGTCCCTTTTGTCACAGGTAAAAGCTGTCGTGCTGAGTCATCCGCAATCCCTGTGGAAGCGATAAGGACCCTCTAACGAGCCATTGTTAACTCAGGCATTTGCACTCGTGCATTGAAGCTGTGAGGCATCTCAGTGAGCTCTCACGGTGTTGGTCGGATTTTTGATGAAATCTTTCAGCCTTTCAGCCGTAAAAAGAGTTGTTCACGAAGGTGCGCGCTCCCAGATAGCGGCGATGGAACGGGGAGATATACAAAAGAAAAAAGTTTCGCAGTCTTGAAGCCTGCCCTCACATCCCTTTATCAAAACGGAAAGCAAGGCCGCGTATTTCTTTGCTTTTCGCAGGACTGTTTAGCCAATAGGTCAAATCCAGGCGCTCTCCTCGCGCCCCGGCTGCAGCTCAGCGGCGTTCGGCTGTTGCGGAGCGCTGGGCGGGAAGGGCGTGCCTGCGTTAACCCGTGCTGTGAGTCCCGTCCGTAGGAATACGTGGGTAATACACTCTGCTTTCAGAGCAAGAGGTAGCATGCTATTTTAGGTGTGTTTTTTTTTTTGTTTTTTTGTTTTTTTTTTTTAGTTTGTCCTTCATCGCATATTACGCTATTTTTTTCCTCAGCTTATTCCAGTACCTGACTGAAATGCCACCAGTGTTAATAGGATAGCAGAGTAAATGTCAGGAGCCGAAGGGAACAAGGCAGTGTGTGTTTGCCACATGTAGGAGCCGTACTTTATTATAGCACGGTATGGGATTTATGAGCACTGCTGCAATATCCTAGGTGTGCTGCTTTTGTTGGAATCTGGCATATATCAGTGTTCAAGTCAGGCTGTTGCAGCAGCAGCTCCCTTTGGTCCCCGTACCTTTCCCATACTGCTGTGGAGCTGTACAGTCCCCCTGATGTACTGTCAACTGGAGCAGGTACAACTGGCCCCTGAACGTTATTTATTGGCCTGTGAATGCAGATTACATACACACTTTATTACCTGCTAATTTACCACCTGCTGGCTGAGGGATGGGGGAAGTCTACTATTTGTTTTATAGGAATACATTATGCCATTAACCTTTCACTCCTATGGGCCATGAGGAAGAATTCCCTCAGTTAAATCACTGCTCTAATAATGCTCTACAAATGAAAACAATGATTTATTGAACCTCATAGTGTCTAATAAACATAAATTATATGCTAACGCTCCGTATATCGCAAGGATCATACATACAGTTAGTTGCTCTTTTCAGGGACTGCTTGAGTTCTTTCAGAATTGTAGAATCGGAGTCATTAAGGCTGGCAAAGACAGCTAAGATCATCTTGCCACCCCGGGGGGGCAGCTGGCTGCAGGCTCCAGCTCTGTGCTCCGTGGAAGGAGGTGGTGCCTTCATTGGCTGTCACTGCTGTGCACAAATTTATGCGTTAGTATTCCAGCTGAGCCTGCTCCTGAGGTGTTCTAAGGATCACCAGTTTTGGAACAGAGATGGCCGTTCTTGATGTGGGTTTGTTGAGGTGCTCATGCGCTGAGGCTTCTGACTGGTTCAGATCGTGGCTGCTGTACTGCCTGTGGCTGATAGAAAGGGAATGCTGTTCAGGAGGAGCTCATCTGGAGTCCTCACGAACTGGGGAGCTGTATGAATGTACACACAGAGGGTCTGGCCTCATAGTGCTGTAAATGGCTTTTGTCTCCTTTTCCCTCTCATCCCTGTCTTCTTCATTTCCCTCTCTGTTTTTAAAGCCTTTAGACAAGGTTCACTTGTTTTTTTTCACTCTATCAAAGCGTTCTGCAAACTTTTAGGTATTTCTGTACACGTTGTGAGAGAGTTTGCAACAAGTGCAGCATTTGTGCTGTATCACCTCCATGTTTCTGTACCTTCCTGATAGTCTGCAAAGTCTCTCCCATCTATTTCAAGCATTGCCAATTAAAAAAAAAAAAAAGCTTTGCAATGTATGTGACATTCACCTTGGTACTGATGGCATTCTGAATGCCTGCTGCTTTTTAAGCTAGTGATTAAGAACTGTCTGAAGTAGTTTCACACGTGGTTTGTGAATCCTCAGTCAGAACTTTTCCGACACTGTGAAGCATTTCTCCTTGGCTTTACAGTTGTTTAACAAATTCCTTTGCAGGTATTCTCAGTCTTGAAAATTAAGTGATCTCTTTTCCTCTTGTAAGCATTTATTTCCTACAAATAAAACTTCAGTGGCTCTAACACCATTTTTAGTAGTTAGAGATCAGTCTCGGATGCGACCAAGATGCAACGAACATTGAAGTGGTTGACCATGTGGTCTCTCTCCCATGACCTCATTTTTCTTTTCGTTCTTTGTCCAGGTGTTTTTCCCATGCTGTTAAGTTGCTTCCTAGCAAAGCCATTTCACGCATCTTTGTTCTGCCTCTCAGTTTAAGAACTAGTTCTGAACGTGAAATAAAATGGATGCAGACGTTGTTTTCCCTTTGATGGTATCTCTAACCCTCTTCAAGAAATGTATCGATTTGCTGCTCCTGTGATCAGTAAGCTTAAAGCTAAGGCACGAACATCTTCCTTCTAACACCAGGTTAAAAGAAGATGAATCAAACTTAAATAACTGGATCCCATGTAGATGACTTAAAAATGGAGCTAACAAAAAAGCTGATCTTGTGCAGTGAAGGAATTAAGCCAGAAATTTTCTCCCCTCGAAAATACACTATTCTGTAGTTCCTTAAGTAGTACTTAAGGCACTGAGAGAAAAGGTTTACGTGATCAAATGATGAGAATAGTAACATCAAATCACTTTAACTGAGCACAGATGGCAGAAGTTAATGGGACAGCCATGGTCCTGTTTAATAGATGTAGTGTATCTGTGAAGAGTACTGAAAACAGGGATGTTTCCTCTAGGCCCTTGTCAGAAATGTTATGCCTAATTCTCAACTACTTTAGTTAGCACAGTTAGATTATATCCTTAAAATTGTTTCTTTTTTAAATACAAAACTGTGAATTCTATGGGTCTGGGGTGTGAATAGGTTGCTAACATTCTTTGGTGATGTAATGTTCCTTTCATCTTTTTTTTTTTTAAATTGCAGGGTTGGATTGTTAAGAATGAGGTGGAAGCTACAAACAACTTATTCAGACACTGTTACAAACAGCAGCAATTGCAGATTACAGCGACCTGAAAGAAAGCTGCGGACTGGAAGGTAGATGTTGCCTTCTAAAAGCTTCTTCCCTTTCCCCAAGTGCTGCTTGCTAAATAATTTTTTTCTTGAGTGAGTACTTGGCCAAGTCAGCTCAGTTTCCAATTGGAATAGTTGACCATGGCACATGAATGTGAGATGAAGTTCATCTTTTAGAAGCAGGCATAGGTAGGGAAAGTTAACTAGCTCTATAGGTATGTTGCATTCTGATGCTTGCAGCTTACTCCAAATCCTGGCTAGTCGTGCAGGTGATGGTTCGCAAGTTGGGTCAGATCTAAAACTGGTACAGGATGCATCCCTTCAGCAAGCGGGTAGCTGTGCGCAGAGGGTTCCTCTGAGTGTGCTCCCAGCTTGTTTGAGGGAGAATAATCCAGTTCAAGCATCCACTGAGGGAAATGAAATGATCTGGAGACTCTTTAGAGTGAGTCTAGTCAGCTTCTGCTTATCTTCAAGCTTGATATGGTTAATTGATGAAAATGGCATTTGATCGTCATGATCCAGGTATTAATTAACAACCGTTTTTCACATTTTTATTGGAAATATAATGATGGTCGATGCCACAACTGTGGTGGCTCATATCAGATACTGATCAGTATATGTGACTGAGCCAAGGTCACAGTTCAGTAATGGAAGAAGATCTTCAGTGTTCTTTTAATTGCCTGGTTTTCAGAGAACAGGAAAATGTACTCAGACAGTTTGTTCTTACTCCTCCTGTGCTTCCTTACAGCTTTTGCTGTAAGTTTGTTGTACTATTACAGAAAAACCTGACAATTTTGTGGTCTCACAGCTATGAAGTATCTATGGTTTTCTCTAAAATTGCTCCTTGGGCTGCTTATTGGAGGTGCAAACATTTCTCACTCTGCCTGGCTGCTGTTTGCTGCTCCCTGAGCATGCATATAGCCACAGTGTGAGTTGTCATGCAGGTGATGGAACAAATAGAAAATGTGCATGGGGGACGCTGAGGGCCCTGTGGAGGGGCTGTTAGCAACGAGGGGAAGCTGGATGCTTGGCAGTTCCTCACAGTACAATGCAGGAGGAGTGGGGTAAGGCGAGAGGTACGAGGTGGAGTAGCTCAGTGGGTTAACAGTGTACAGGCTGGGTAGAAGATGAATGTCTTCTGTAGGAAATCAGGGTTCATTAGCTTTGCTCCTTGCAGAAAAACATGGTATTAATTGCCTTTGGTCTCCTGGGGAACGAGTAGCTGTGTCTGAAACTTTTCTGCTGCTTATTGTGTGATCACTGAGGCATGCTCTGAACAGGAGGATGTCTTTGATGCTGGCAGATCAAAACCTGTAAGGGAAATCTTCTGAGATGAGGAAACCTGAATCGCCAGAGCCAGCTTTTAATGAAATGGAGACCTCTCTCTGGAATAAAGGAGTAAGTGTTGCTAGGGACTGGAAATACGAAGCCTGTGTTCTGTAACAGCTGATGCTCTCTGGGGCACAGCCGTTGCCTGCAAGGCAAAGGAGAAATGACTTGAGGATTTCTATTAGGGTGGGGAGAAGTGAGTAGCTGTAAGCGGGAGTGAAAGGGCAGCCTGACATGATGTGTGGTTAACGTGAGTTCCACTGCTTGCAAGTGTGAAATACACAAAGCAGGAGCTTTAGAAAATACCTTGCACTGCTGGGTAACATGGCCCAGGACTTGCTTTCTCTGTAGATGCTGGTGTATTTTGAATCTCTACATTTAGTTTGAGGCTTTCTGTCCATTTGAGTGTTGTAACGCTGAGGATTGACTCGTTGTGGATGAAGTTGGTGCTGAGGGATTGTTTTATCTCTTTAACAGTGAATATATGAGAGGTGGAGAGAGAGAACTTGTGCGTGGTGTTTGCATGAGGCATAGTTCCCAGCTGTGATTTCCCTCTTGATCCTCTCAGCATTCTTCTGCTCGTGCATTATTCTTACTGATTTCTTTGACCATAGTCACCTGAGATAGGACTGTTTATTTTCTTATCTCTGAAGGTAGCCAGTTTGCAGATACGCCTTTGGAACATATGGCATAAATTATTAGATAGTGCTGATGTAGAGAGAAATACCATGGTGTGCAAAACCCAATATCCCTGAAGGATGACACAGTGCATAATTCTCTACAACAGCTCTTTACCTAGACAGGCTGTGATTCCATTCTGCAAGCCCTGTGGCGTGCAAAACCCTGGGCAAAAACTCCACAATGGTAACAATTTGTTTCTTGTGCTGCTTCCGAAGGGGCACTTTGAACAAGAGCAGTAAAACACAGGTGGAATTTGGTTTGGACCATCTTACTCTTTGACAAAATGCATGTCACTAGAAAGTGTTTTTGTAGGGATGGACTGCCCTGGGTGTAAACCGTAAGCTACGTGTGTATGTGTGATTGAGTAAGCTGTGGAGTGATGTGACTGGGGAGTTCTTAAGAGCTTTCTGATAAAACCTATTGCCAGCAAGCTTATCTATGTTCATCCCGTATCCTTAATTGATTACTTTTTTTTTTTTAACTTAACACAATTGATAACAGTGCTTAAATTTTGGTTAGTCTGTGATAATTGTGAAACAGAGAGCTCCCAGTTAGAAGGTAAAGTAATAGCTCAGAAGCAGGAAAAAATCTGGAAGATTAGTTACTAGAAATGTTATTTTGCTGAAAATAGAGAAATGCATTATAACAGACAAGTGCATTAACAAACTTAAAATAAGCGTTTTATTACTTAATTTTTTTTTTTCCTGTGGAATTCAAAGCTTTGGCATTCTAAGTAAAGCTGGAAGTGGAAATCTCAGCAGCACTGCATTAATTTTTCAAGCCTTAATGTGCCAGAGAGGGAATAAGTTATTACATCTGTTGCCCTCTGGGAGGAAGAATGAAAAGCAAAAATGAATCTCCACCGTTAGGATGGAGCCACTGAATAATAGCTGATATAAGCAGCAGCGTGGTGGAAGAAAAGCTTACAGCAGCTTTTGTGTCATCATTAGGGGTGAACATTTCTCTGTATAACTAGTGTAGCAAGATTAGGAAACATGGCAGGGCTTATTTGTTCTTCTCAAGGGGCTCTTTACAATTATGAGAGAATTTTAAATGAGTACCTCGTGCACAGCCATGGCTGATCTATGTGAGACTGCTTTTTTTTTTCTTTTTTTTTTTTTTTTTCTCCTAAGCTAAATTTACAGCCTTTTCAAACTGTTTCCAGGACACACAGGAGAAAATGCAAGCCGATGAGTGCACTGTGGTTCTCAAGCTGTGGTGCCTTCAGGCAGTTTGATGTGTTGCTCATCCCTGCAGGGATGGACCTGGAGCAAGGAAGGGGTGGGCTCCTGCCCAGTGGGAACAAGTCCATAGGGTTCTTGTCCCTCCCAGTTAGTTTCTTACTAATTGTTGTCTGGGTAGTAAGTACAGTTGTATAGCTTTGTAAGGGATAGCCTGGCAGATAAACAGAGGTAGACCCAGCCAGTCTTGAGTAGACAAGTATGGGAATTACTAGTGTCCATGAAGGCTCCAGGAGAAAGAAGAGGATGTCAAATCCCTGCTGCACTGTTGCTCTTACCGTGTCACAAAGCATCTCAGCCATTAGGCATCTTTGAGCAGTATGAAAGGCTTTGCTAATAGGGTACAGAGCTGAAAAAGATCAAGGGATTATCTTCCTAGCAGTCCAGCCACTGTGCTTTTGTATGCTGTTAAAGCCGTTGCTGTGTTGTTTCAACAAGCATGTTGAAAAGATACTCAGATAATGAAAGAGGAAAACCATTGCAGGGCTTTGACTGGTTATTTATTTCTGCCATTTTGAAGGGCTTGACCTCTTCCTGGCTCTTCATTGGAACTTCAGGTGTTATCATGGCGTGTGGAGGAAGGAAGCCAGCTGAGACCAAGTATTTAAGGCCTTCTAGAATTTCTCTTTCCTTTGTTGAAAAGAAAATTAGAATACTAAGTATAGATTTTCAACTTCATCTTTGTTTGATCAATCTTTAAGTAGCTTTTTAAGTCACTTTATTGTAGACTGCCATTGACTGGGGATCTAAGGAAAGCCCACTTCATCCAATGGAGCTTACTGTTTTGTCTGAGAGTCTTTGTGTGCATTTCTGCTAATTATTGTTCAAGTGATATTATTTTCATGGAATGGCTATGCCTTGTCAAGGGTTTGTCTGAGATCTGTGTTACTGAATGCTGTGGCAATTTAGTGGACCACAGGACATAAGGCATCAAGAAAGCGTGTTTTAAGCCTGATGTGAGCTAATAGAGAAAGGAAGTGAAAACTGAAGCAGCTAATGGAATCGTTCTGTCCCTCATTCATTGCAAATACTATCAAATTGCTCTGCTTTATTGAGGCAACCTAGCAACAGCCTTTGACTGTCCCTTCCATTCGTTCTTTAATTTTCTTAATACTTGTCTTGGGCAAAGCCAGAGCAGTTGTTAGTATGTAGATTTAGCTGAAATCAGCCTTCCTAAGCTTGATTCGTCGCTATTTAATTCAAGGTTGTTGGACATCTTTGGTGTAGTCTGCGTAGAGTGGATATACCTTAAACCTTACCCAGCTGAATCTGACAGCTCATCCCTAAATCCTGACAGGTCATGTGCTCATACAGAATAAATCAACATTGTCCTTTGAAAACCGATGTAGCTGTGCTACTGTCAACAGGTCTGAAATGAGGAACCTTCCTAATCGTAAGCACTTTACATGGCGTTGTCAGTATGGAGCAGTGGTGTGCAGAATGTGAAATCATTTGTTTGTAAATGCAGAGTAAATGTGTCTCTGTATTTCTTTTGTGTGTGTGTAAACAAGCAGAAAGCCAAAAAGCTTTTCCACTATTCTTACCTCTGTGCTAACTTGAAATTAGCTCTATGTATTGAATTAAACAGAAGACTCCTCAAAAACGTGTATAAATTTTTTTTTTTTTCATTCTTGAAGTCCACCTTACCTGAGAGGTCAGCTGTAGCTTAAGGCATGGAGAGGTTGCTGCACGACAGCTTGGGAAAGGATGATTCTGCAAGTGTTACACAGAGTCCAGCAATTATAAGTAAGGGGTAGATGTTATCTTGTGAAGGGCAGCCTGTCTCAGAGGTAGATTAATACTGACATATCCCCTTTAGAGAAGAAGCTCAGAAATGACAGCCATTTGGATTTCTGTCTGGAAATGCTGTCAACACCTACGCATCATGAAAAAAACTGTGGTCTCTTGGCTGCCTGCGGCTGCAGCCATCTGTTTGGATAGCACATTGCTCTCCTAGCTTGGTTGGAGTGGTTCAGTAGGACTCTGTGGGTGCCAGGCAGCAATAGCTGAAAAAGAGCAGGCTGTGTATCTCAACACGGACTGTGTTTTGTTATCAGGAGCCCTCATTCTGCATGACTGCAACAGCATTGCAAGTATCCTTGCTTTGCCAACGTTTGTTTGGTACTTACTTGTCAAAGTAAAGGAAGAGAGATGAGGGAAACAATCCTTGTACAATCCTGCTGAGGTGCATTGAGTACCTTAAGCTACGTAGTGTGGGACAGTCCAAATGTCTTTAAGATGGTCGTCTCCCAAGACCGATTGTGAAGAACCACTGCGTTTTTGTTACCCAGTGAATCAGCTGGGACTTGTGATGTAGAATTGGTCATTCAGGTCCAGGATGGGAGGCAGCGAAAAGCACCAATTGCATTGCTATTGGGTATGGACACAGCACTTGAAAAAAACAAACAAACAAAAATCTCCACATTTATTAACCATGTCTTCTAAGTGGGAAGATCTGCAGAGCTAGAAGATGCTGCAACTGTAAGTTGTTTTATATGCTGTGGATTTCACTTATTTTTGTTCTCTGTTTAACAGTAGGGTGATTTCACTCAGGAAAAGATCAGCTGTGATAATTAATTCATTAGATACTCAATAGACTGATGTTTATCTCAGTTAACTTCTCCAGTTTTGTGTAAGAGCTTTTCAGGTAACAAGAAACCACCAATACCATTACAGTCAATCCAAGTAACAGTGCACAAGTGTCATTAGGGGTATGATGTTTCAGAGCATCAACTCCCTGAAGATTCAGAACAGCACATGTCCTGTGCTTTGTGTGAATGTGCTGCACTCTAGGTTCCACATTCTGTAACACATGCAGTGTTTTTGAAGGTGACAACAAGTATTCAGATCTTCTCTTCCTGTTTCCAAATCTGTGCTTTGTCCATTTGCTTTCCATATCCTAGAATACCATGTCCACAGGTGCCAGTGAATGAGATTATAGCTGGGGTGCATTAGACTGAGAAGAGTTCATCTTCGCAGTTGTGTGTTTCCTATACTCACTCAAGTGTGTAACCAGAGCCTGTGCTGGAACTGCAGAAGGGGGCTGTGGGTTGTCACACCTTGCGGGAAGGAGAGGTGCCCTCTCAAGCTGACAGGAGGAAGGAACGTTTGATTTTTAGTTCCTCTGGTTCTGCTATGTGAAAGTGCAAGGTGCTTGGGAGGATTGAAAATAAAAGCTATCTGCTTAACAAGACAGGCTTTTAAGGTTAATGGCTGAGAGGCCCACGAGTTCCCTTTGTAAAGCAGAGCTAGGTTTATGGGTAACATCAGGTACTAATTTTCCCTTTGCCAAAAAGCAGTGTTTTAAAAGGTTTTTTTTCTTTCAAACTGTAGGCAAATGAAATCTCTTTATTACATGGTTCCTGTTCAGCCTTTCCTGATTGTAGAACTGCACCCAGTCTTCATGTGAAATGTCTGTTATTTGGCCTTTTTACCTGAAAAGCTTTGTTGCTTCTTACATGTAACTATTGTTCCTTTCTTTTTTCTAACCACATCTTTATTTCTTATATGCGATAACTTCATAATTTTCTCTTCTTCTGACACCCCTGATTTTATGTGACCACGTCAGTATTCGCACTGAAATATCACATTAATATTCACATTAATGTCGCCATCTCGAAAAAATAAAAAAACCATGCTGAATGTTCTTGGCTTATATTTTGTCTAAATTGCTGGAGAGCTGTAAAACGCAGAACAGTTTCCTAGCACAAACTACAGATAATGTACCTATATCTAGCGGCCTCTACAGCACTGGAATCAGGAAACAGCAATCTGTCAATAATGGTGGACTGGTGGCAATGGGGAAGCTGGACCACTGTACCTCCAACTCTGCTGCAACACGTGCATGTGTACGTGAGGAGCCCATCCAAGTCCTTCTCGGTGGCCAAGTGCCTTTCACTTCTCTGCTGGTGACAGGGTGCCTTTCAACCACTATCATACTCAGCATTGCCTGCACTGGAGGAGCAGTACAGGAAGCACAGTCCTTCTATGCCTAGCTTCCAACAACCTTTCACCCTTGGTTGGACAGGTGATGCCACCGCATAACTGATCTTGTAGTTTTAGAGGGTTTTGTAAACACTTCCAGGAGATTTTCTACCCATGATGAGACAAGGCGTAATGGTCACACCTTTCCCAGTCAACTCAGGGTTGACTGAGGGTAAATATTGCAACATGTTCTGCCTATGTGCTCTTCGTGATTGTGGGATTAAGTCTGAAGGAAAAGCCAAGTTTTGCAAGCATTTAAAAATCGGCTACAGCAGCTCTTCTTTGTCTCTTACTGTAGAAAATAGACTCATTTTTCTTTGACAGGTTTCCAACTATAAAAACTGGCTGTGGGCTAAAAAGCCAGCACGTGAATGAGATTGTTAATTTCCTTTGGAGAGGATCATTGTTAAGTGGAAATACACTTGTTTTTGGAAGAAAAAAAAAATGTAGCATCAATTTTGTTTAATTTTATTTGCTCCTAATCTCCTTGTAAATTTATTTTTCTGCTTTTATCCATTTTTCCTTTTCACACTTTGTGAATGTTGCCATAGTTACATGTAAATAGCTGATAATTTCACTCACTAAAGGAAATAATTTTTTTTTTTCTCCATCTATATCTCGGTAGTTATGAAGGAAAAAGCTTTTACTTGTAACAATAAGAGCTGTCCTCCTCCACCGCCCACCTTCTTGTTGGTTGTGACCATTACAGTGGCAGTATTTTTTGGCTTATTTTTAACTGATGATTCAGGATCTTAGAAATGTGATTCCATGACCAGAACCAACTCCAGTAGCTGTTAATATTTGAATAGGATGTGGTAACACCTGGAAATCTGTAATGCCCAACACCTTGTGTCAGGTTCTGAGAAACCATGCTGATCTCCTAATGTTTTCAACAGTGAAGTATCACTGGGCAGAGGTGTGAAAGTGTATGTTCATGGGTGATTTAGTTTCACTTTTAAATCCTCTCCTGCTCAGCTTTAGTGATAATGTATCACTAAATAGCGATAATGTAACAAGCATAGCCCAAAATGTTACTGGAGTGGCTTCCTAAAACTTACTTGCACTTGTATAGTCATGGTGTGGGGGAACTGCTGAATCACAGCCTGAACCTCTGATGATCACCTGGGGTGAGCAGTGAGTCAGGCACAGGAGCACAGGTGGAGGCAATTCACCGTGCTGCCTGGCTGCACCTCTCCTAGGCCCATTGAAGAGCTGACTGCCAGTGGGGAAGGAGCTCTTCCGGAGATCCTTCCTCTGGAGTTTTGCGGGGAGCTCAGGATGTGGGTGAGCATTGTATCCGTTCTCTTTTTGTGATTATAACCTGCTTAGCCAAGCTCTCTTGTTTATTTCATAATTTCAAATTATAACATCTTTATATTCATTGATTATACGCATGGTTTACCCATGAATTCTCTCAGAAATTCCAGCAACGAGACAAATGTGCTTTTCTGTTTCAATGGAAATAGAGAAGAAGCATTTGTGAAGTTTGCTAGTTTGGTTTAGCGGGTGGGAGGTGAGAGACCTGTCATCCTAAACTTGATGGCTGTTTCAAAACCAACAACAGCTGAGTGCTTTAATCCTCCATCTTAAGGACAGTGTCAAGCAAGCCAGAAATGGATGGTGCTGTTATCATGTTATCATCTCTGATATTGCCTTGGAAACACTGAGTAGTTACAGTCAACTTTCCTGTAACCCTTTGGTTTGGAAAATGCAAAGACATCGTTAAGTAATCAAATGTTATTTTCAAGCAAGGATCTATTTCACAGTGGCTTCCCTACATGCCATGATGTGGCCCAGAAGAATACGATATTTCCAGATGAGGTTTCTACATATGAACGTGCCAAGGCTGCAAATAGGCAAACATATACAAATGTATACTGATATCTAATTTGACAATTCCTTTTTTCTTTTATTCTTCAACTCATCTTTGGATGCATTATTATCTAAATAATCATGATTGTAGCTTGATTTTTTTTTTTTTTTTTTTTCAATTTATATTCTGCCTTTAGGAATTTTTGCAGTACTTAAATGCGAGAGCATGTGGAAGCACTAAGTAGGTAGACACCACTGGTGAATAGACAAAATTGCAGAAAGCATCATCATGAAAACCTAATGTTTGCTAATAGAGTATTTCCTTGACAGATAAAAACATTTCACTGGAATGATTGGATTGCATCCTCTTCATAAGATTAAGAATGAAAGTCGGTTTTGTAGCTGACCTACATCAGTGCTTGTAAAGTATCTTATATGGTTTAAGTAATCATTTATTTTAGTGTTTGTCAGGTAGGTAGCCAGACCAAAAAAAACCCTTTCAAGATGACCTCCATTCCATGTGTGTTCTGCCTCCCCAGTAAGGAGAGAATGTGATCTGCAGTTCTGCAGCTTGCATAGATATGTTTCCGAGGCTGCAAATGGAAACTATAAAATTCTAAAAGTAAATACGTTCTGAAAAATGTACCTCATTTAAAATACCAGTAAAACCACTTCAAATCAGACTGTTTCTGTTTCTGGATATGTTTTGCATTCTTCAAATATGGAAGGTGTCTCCAGTTTCACCTTGCGAAAAGAACACGGGAACTTCTACGTCTGTCATGAAGTTTGACACTGTCTCATCCCTTTGCTTTTGTGGTTTGTGTTTCCTTTGGAAAACTGGCTGGTTCCTGTGCTCCAGTGTCTGTTTTCACAATGTTCATCTCTAAAGAGAAAAATCAGTAAGAATTTAAAAATAAGTCTTGTTGGGCTTTAAGAATTTCAGCTTATTCTTCAGATGTCTGACAGACTGCGGAATACATTCAGGCATAACAAGAGGAAATGATGCGTCTTTGTGTAAAAATGCCTCTTTTTCTATCTTCTGAAATGCTGCCTTCTCGAAATGAGACTTTTAAAGTAAACAGAGAAAAGGAAGCCTTGTAAAAAGGGTATTTTCTCTTGAAGAGGTATCAAGTCAGATGGTAGACTTGTTCTTTAAAAGGAAACAAACAAAATCTGTGGTTTTGCTGTTTATACTCACTTGAGGTGAGGCAAATTGAATACAATGGCTTAGTTCTTCATATGGCAATCCCTGTTTTCTCTAGGGGGATGTACTTCTGTGTATGAAAATGTTTTCTTAATAATTGCAGGTGCGTGGCAGAAATACCATCTTCTGTGTCACTCAAAGTTGTTGGTGTCATTATTTGCAATATTGCTGAATTTACCCTTCTGGTTTCTGCAATTGAATATTCTATTATACTTTCAGTAGATAGTATGGTAGAGTCGTTACTGTGCTTCGTTGTAATTTTTTGAAGTTGTTTTGGGGCATTCATTTGCACAGGCTTGTATGTTACGTTGTAGAGTGATGCTGTGAAATTCATATATCTATCTGGGTTTTGAATGGAAAGATATTTGTTCAGGTGTTTCAGGTCATGCTTTGCTTTCATACTGTCTGAATAGATCTATAGCTGCACAAGTCAGGCGCAGGTGTCACTGTTTGTTGTTGTTACAGGTGAGTGCCCTGCGTGCAGCAGGAGACTGAGATTATGTTTTAGTAACACATCTGTGTGTAGGTGCAAGTGGAGTACAAGCCCAGTGTGCACTTGTGGGCTTCATTCTTTGCTTGAAACAGAGCAAAAGTAAGTAATGCACCCAGCTGTTAGAAGAAAATCATTGCACATCGCAAGCCCAACAGTCTGCCTAGCTCTGAGCAGCACTTTGGTGTTGGCCTAAACTTAGGAATTGGCATCAAGGGCAGCTGGTTGTCAGTCCTGAGTGCAGCAACAAGCTTGACTGTCTGTGACCATCTCCCCTTGGCCACCCAGCTCTATCTGCAGCCCATCAGCTCACAGAATCGTAGAATGGCCCAGATTGGAAGGGAGCTCAGGGACCTGTTTATCTCTGGCTTGAAAGCTCAGTCCTTGGCTGAGCTGGTTTTGGTGTGACCACTCCCAGTGCTTTTCCTGTATTACTGGTTGGCTTTGCATTTACTGAGGACCCATGCATTGTAGATGGCCCTATTGCTTTCACCATAGCTGCTCTCGTCCTCTTGTTGTTGGTTTGTAGTTAATTTTTTTTGCTTTGCTGGATTGATTTTGGGTTTTTTTGTTTAAGAGGAGTGATCTAACAGACGGCATTGATTGTAAGAACTGACCAGGATAAATGTGCCTTACACTTAACAGTGTGCTCGAACTTTAAGTCTTTGCTTTGAATTCAGTGTAATGGTGCCCGTTCAGTAGTTCTGTAACAGCTCTATTTTTTGGCTGAAATTATCAGGAGCATCGCAATGAATTCTACTGAGTTTGCTACAGTGAATGAATATAGTAAAACAATGTATTACAATGAAAGGAGCTAATGGCTTAGTAGTTCAAAATAAGTTGTGTCCGGGAAAAATAGCAGGCATGTTAGATGTTTTCCTTTATGGCCTTTGTAAGCATAGTGTATCCAGGTTAAACTCACCACCCACTTATATGTGTCTAGTTCAGTAGGAAGGTATGCAGTGGTCTCTCTCTGTGCTATCCTATAACGTGTGGCTTTTCACATGCAAGGTAAACTGCTAGTGATGTTTCACAATAAATGCAAGTTGTCCTTTGGAAACCCTGAGTGTAAGAGTTGGGTGCTGCTGGTGAGCTCAGGCAGCTTTACAAGGAAGACAAAAAGATTCCAACCTGAAGAGGTTCACCTGATCACCTATCACAAAGGGACAGTCAGAGACAGAACTATCAGTATTATTCTAGGCAGTTAGGTACATGTTCGCATAGGTGCTCAAATGCTTTCCTGAAAAAACAGCACATCCAAAGATCCCACAGGGAAGAGATTCCACACATGGAGGACTTGCGTCAATGTATCTTGGAGGAGGGTGACCAATGGTTTATGTGGCTGAGACGCAGGTTCAGTCTTGCAAGGGTGGATCTGAAGTTGAATGGATTTGGCTGCAGGAATGTTAAGTTTAATAGCTGAAATGAGACTGCATAAGGCAGAAGGTGAAAGGTTGTAGAGGTTAGGAAGCACAAACAACTCTCCCGAAGCTTGACATGTGACTACCTTCACACTTTACAGCACCGCTTCTCCTTCAACTTTTTAATTTGTCCTACCTTAATGCACTGGTTAAGTTGCTTACATAAAACTGAGAAATGTACAGGCTACACCTGAAGGGCTTTGAGGGAATTTTGGTTGTTTCCCTTTCTTTCCTCCTGAATGATTGCAGACATTTGTGCCAGGGGAGATTGGATATCAGGAAAAACTTTTTTACAGAAAGGTTGTTAAGCACTAGAATAGGCGCCCCGGGGAGGTGATTGAGTCACCATCCCTGGATGTGTTTAAAAACTGTTTGGATGTGGTGCTTGGGGACGTGATTTAGCAGAGGGTTGTTAGGGTAGGATGGTTAGGTTGTGATTGGACTTGATGATCTTTAAGGTCTTTCCCTATCTGAGCGATTCTATGATTCTATGAGATGATCTTTAAGGAGAATTGCTCTATGTTAACAAGATATGATGAAAAAAGAAAGCAAGAGGAGATGTCTGAACTGTAAAGGCTGTTCAGTTAAGAATTATTATTATTGAATGTAAGGATGACATAAAAGAACCACAAATGGGAAATAAGGCCTCAGGGGTGAAATGATGAATTTGTATTCCCACTTTTACACCATCTAGGAATTGAGGGTGGTGTTGTTTGTGTGTGAAGATCCATCTTAACCAAACATTTTGGACTGTGTGTAAAGTTAATAGCTTTTTGATGTTACTGAGCTAGCTATTTTGAGGAAAAAACATGTGAGGAGCAATACTAATTACTTTTAGGGAAACTACAAATCTAGTTTTTGGAACGTTAACTTGAAGCGTTGTAATAGGTGTACTGAAGAACTGGTACGTGATTTCTATGAACAGATGTAAGAGCAGACTTCTCTGGGTTGCAATTCATTCTTTATTATAGTATCCACAGCTACATGAAGTTCTAACTAAGCTTTGCATATACTGAATATTCACTGATGTGCTGAAAAATATGGTATTTCCCAAGTTCCTCTCTAAAATTAGACCTGTGGGTTCCTGGTGAAGCAATATGCAATAGAATCGTTTAGGAGGAATTTGAGTTGAGAATTTTTTTGTAGAAAAACATTCATCAGAACTTCTTACAGTCTAATGCAGTAGTCTAAGATTTTCTGGACTAAGTTGATTTTCAATTGCACAGTGGTAATGGAGTAATGGGTATGTTACTTAATAGCCTTATAAAGAAATCTGAAATGTAATTTTTTTTTCTAGCTGGTAGCTTGGCAAATCTATAACGTTGAGAAATATTTAAGTTCATTACCGCTTTAATGTACTCAGAAGTGCTTTTCCTTTGAGTCACCATCCCTGGATGTGTTGAAAAACACTTGGATGTGGTGCTCAGGGACATGATTTAGTGGAGGGTTGTTAAGGTGGTATGGTTAGGTTGTGGTTGGACTTGATCTTTAAGGTCACACAGAATCACACAAGGTTGGAAACGACCTGCAAGATCATCTAGTCCAACCACCCTCCCATTCCTATCAGTACCACAAGCACTAAACCATCTCTCGTAGCTCCTCATCCAGGCGCCTCTTGAACACTGCCAGGGACAGCGACTCCACCACCTCCCTGGGCAGCCATTCCAGTGCCTGACCACCCTCTGAGAGAAAAAGTTTTTCCTAATATCCAACCTAAACCTCCTCTGGTATAACATCTGGCCGTTTCCTTGGGTCCTACTATTTGCCAGGGAGAAGAGGCCAGACCTTTTTGGTTGGAAGGTCTTTTCCAACCTGACTGATTTTAGGGTTCTGACATACACACGCCAGCTGTCTTTGTGAACCATGTGAAGTGATCGCTGTAGTAAAATCAGTACAAAAATAATAGTTCTTACATCATTCTTTTTGTGGCCAATGCATGTTACTTAGTTTCTTGTGTAGCTTCTTTGGTTTTCTGCCTGATGACTCCAGACTGTTTTGTTCACACTAAGTCCAGTTGTGCTTCAGTCTCCTAGCTAGCTAGTGTATTTTTTTCAGCCTTTTGAGTAAAAGGAAGAGGACAAGTCGACCCTCCTATTTTTGATTTGCTGTAGAATTCCTTATGTGACTTGCCCTCTTCAATATCTACAGCGCTGAGATAAGAGTTAGAAAAATTGCAGACTTCTTGGAGATGAGCTCAGCAATAGTAGATGAGGCAGTATTTTCTACTGTTGCTCTATGAAATACTTTCTCACAGAAATAATAGTTTTGGCAAATACTGACAATAAGGGGGTAGCTGCTGCATGTGTTGATGGATTACTGATCAAAAACTCTTCCTGATTAAAAATGCAGTTCGCTTTGGTACTTCTAGTCTTCCTTGACTGTAATCACTACTAGCTTGGGTTTAGGAGCACTGAATGGATTAGCCTAGCAGCAAATGAGGCATGCAGCATTCACTCATGTATTGTTTAATTGCCAAGTCTCCAACTTAGACCACTGTTGTGCCTTGTATCTTTTTATATTTTCCAGTGTCAAATACTGTGGACACATAACGTTGTTTGATATCTGTGGAAAAGTTTAAGTCTGTTTAAAACTCTTCCATGTATACAGCTATTTGGTATTATATAGAGGAAAAGATACCTGACTTGACAAGATCTATAGAGAGTTAGAGGGATTTTTACATAGGAATGGTATCCATCCCTCCTTTTAATCTTCTGGGATTATTATTGCTATTTTATCAAAGTTACAACACACTTGTCACCTTACGCTGTCATTCATTAATTTCAAATCAGTGATTCTCAGGTTGTCATCTTCAGTATTTTCACTGACTTTAGCTTCTGCAATGACACTAATTGCAACATACATACGTTACTGCTGCTTCGCTAGGTTTAGCAGTGCCTTCAAGGTTTTGCGGAGTGATGGGACTTAAACTGCTCTTCCTGTTCTGTGATTCCACTGCATGTCTTCTAAAGAACGATCCTTTAAATCTTTAATTCCCTAGTAGATTTGGTTGTTAAGATGAACAGATGCATTATGTTCACAAAGCTCTTGTGTCACTTCACGGGTGGATTTGCTACCATTGGAAGTGAAATACCGGTCTGACGTATTTAGTTAAAAGCTGATACGGAGAGCTGAGGACAGGGGTGTGTGGAGATCAAGTGAAGGTGAGACAGCGAAATTACTGTTGAAGTGGCAGAGCGTTATTTGCGTAACTTAATGTTACAAGTTAGTGCCATCAAGAATGTAGGGAAATCCTGTCTGGCTACGATGGGGAGCTCAGGATCAGAAACTGCCGGAAGGAAATGCTGAGATGCAAGACCAGTAAAGCTGGGGATGTGGCCATGCGTGCTGCACTGTGCTGGGTGCTCTGAATGTGAAATGTACACACTTCGATTATGCAAAGCACAAGCAGTTTGTATCACTTCTTAGATGTGCTGCAGGTATGGTTTAACTGGGTAACGCTTGTAGAAGATCAAACAGATGTGAGGTTCGACATCTATGCATTATGTAGTTATTAACTCCCCGTTGAAGCTCTGACTGGGTTACTAATAGCGTGCAGGAGTGCATGTGTTGCCCTGGGTTTTAATGAAGAGTCAATTATTACGTTCTTTCACCACATTGACGTGTGGATCTTGATTCATAAAGGATAGTTGGAATAACAAGACGCATTAGCAGTATTGTCAGTAACTGCATAATTATAATTAAAAGATACTAAGGCTGTTTCAAATGAATTTTGAAGGCTAACATTCTTCAATATTAACCATTCCGGTATGATACCATAAAGCTGATTTGGACGTAGTTTCACAAAGCATTGTCTGACTTGATTAGCTAGGAATTAGGTATCAGAATATCTGTCTGTTTACACATAGCAAAAACTCTGAGGACATGAAAGAAGCCAACTTGTGTGTAACCAATCAGAATAGTCAATAGATAGTTGGGGGAGAGGGAGTGGAGGGAGAGGAAGCAAAGGCCTTTAAATTGAGGGGAGGAACTTGCAAAAACTGGCAGGACAAAGAATGCCTGGAAGTCTTCCAACAGATTTTAGTAACATCTGTGTCTTAAACTGGAAAAACTGAATTACTTGCTTGTCTGTTAATTAAGAAGGCTGATATGTTGATGTGTGAAAAATGAAATTTGAATAATAAACCTGTCACGAGGACTGCCAGGCATTTTTTCCCCTATACAAATACTCCTAGTTGGAAGGGAGAAGAGTCTTTTGTACTTAGAATTGTTTACTATAGCTCTGGGCTGAACGCTCCAGAAGTTGGTCTACAAATCAATACTTTGTCCCCATTCTAAAACTTAGAAGCTTTAGGGAATGCTGGTTCAAGGCTGAGTTCTCAGCAGTCTTGCAATTTCTGACATCATGCTGAAAAACTCTTAGTTTTCAAGGTACAAGTCAACGTTTCCACTGCAGGACGGAGATCCCCTCTCAGCATGGGAAGACCATGCTCACTGTTTTCATTTTGGTTTCATAGAGTGAGGAACTGTTTCAGATGCGCTAAAGCTGCTAAATAAATAAATGCATTAAATGGGGTCAAACATGTCTTGGGGGAAAAGTACGCAAGCTGGGCGTTAGGAGACAGTTGCCTTTCTAGAAACTGAGATTACAAAGCGTGCCTTTGTAAAAGTTTAGCTAGCTGAAATAGAGGTGAAACAACATTTAAAAGATGCTATTTAATGCTACTGTTGTGGTTACAGAGGAATGATCTGATCACTGTGTTTGGTACTTTTGTGCAGCAGTCAGGAAAGACAATATAGAGTGCCCAAACACAGCTTTCTTCTTTAGAGCAGCATTCTTTGTTGTCACTGCACATTTGTATTTCCTGGCTGTAAGCACATTGTGTTTCAAACAAAGCTTAATGAAAAAGGAAAACACTTTGGTTTGTCTTTAGATATAGAATTGAAGTGCATCTTTCTTGGGTAAGAAAGCACATACAAAAGCATTTCTACTACTTTAGCTGAAGTCTAGCCCACCAGAACCAAGGCAGAACAGGGAACCTGTTGGAGGCGTTCAAGGCCAGGCTGGATGTGGCTCTGGGCAGCCTGGTCTAGCAGTTGGCAACCCTGCTCATGGCATGGGGTTTGAAACTGGATGGTCTTTGAGGTCTTTTTCTACCCGAGCCGTTCTATGATTCTGTGGAGCCCCCAGACCATTTCTTCTACTCTTCTGAAGATAAAAATACCCAGTCTGGTTTTTTGGTTGCTGACTCTAAACGACTCTCCTGCCTCCATCTGCCTGCACCTGTCTGGGGATTCTTCCACTGATCTTAAATAACCAGGTAGAGAAGGAGCAATTTCATCCTCGGCAAGTTAAAACTTACTGTCTGCAGAGGAGGGCCTGAGGAAGGTACCTCTGTATATTTCATCGAGCTCTTGTTATTTATGCTTCAATAATGCCAGTCGTTAATCTGTCATTTGTGTGTCAATGGCTTTTAAATTATACAACACAGAAAGCGGTTAGGATTTCCAGATGACAACAATTAGCACACTTATCATTTGTATGGAGAGCTACTGCTCATTTCCTGAATGGATTCTCAGAGATACCTCATATAGCCTGGACCTTCTCTATATGTAAACGTAAATTGATTTGAATGAGATGTTGTTTTAAGTCATCTTTTTTCCTGCTCATGAGCCTTGAATGTAATTGAGCTAGTGGAGTTGTTGCTAGTGTATACATACCGATAGCTGTGGTGAATTGACGGGATGCTAATTCAAATACTTCGAGCAAGTATTATTCAGAGGTCAAAGTATGAGATAGTAAGCTGAAGAATACAAGATGTAAGGGGTCCATCTCTTAGTTTTGCTTACTCAAAAGGAATTTGCAAATAGCATGGCTTAGTTTAACCTCTTGCTAACTCGAGACAAGTTTATTGCTTAGTGCAACCTTTCGCTAGCCCAAGCACTTTCTCAAAAGGAAGCCTTCTCAAGTCAGTAGAAAGGAGCCCCTAAGGAAAGCAATGGAAAGGGAAGGTAAGCAGGATAAGAAATTGCTTAGGCATGCAGGGAGGGAGAAGAGCTCAGAACTGGGACAAAGGTCAGAAGGACGTGGCGAGGAAGATGTCTGACTTCATCCCAGAAAGACCGAATGGGGAGGAAGACATCGAGCCTTCATCCAATGCAAGCTGCTGTGCACGCACTGGGGAGGGGGCCAGCATGTAATGAATTCCCAGAAAAGTAATGAACATGTCAACGGGTCTTGGGTAATACTGCTGGGTATGTACGGCTTGGCTTACAAGTGAATGGAGATCCCACTCTCCGGTGTGCAAGCTAGGAGCAGCGATCCCCCTTGCACCCAGCGTGTGGCGCAGCGCTGAAGTAAAGACGTACCTGTTGTTATAACCTTATGTGGGTTAGAGAGATTGATTCCACAATGAAGTAAATAAGAAATAGTGTGAAATATTTCCAGATCACAGCCTGAATTGTGATGCTAATGCTCGGTCGTATTGGCTTCTTTTTTTTTTTTTTTTTTCTTCTTAACAATAAACCTAATTAAAGAATACCCTGTTTTTGAAACAAGTTCCAAATATGTTGGCTCCTTCTCCTAGGTGACAGTGACAGGACAAGAAGTAATTGCCTTTATGTTGCGCCAAGGGAAGTTCAGGTTGAATATTAGGGAGAACTTTCTCTCAGAAAGAATGGTGATGAATTGGAACGGGCTGCTCAGGGAAAGAGAGTCCCTGGAGGTGTTCAAGGGATGTGTGGTTGTGGCACTGAAGGGTGTGGTTAGCTGGTGTGGTGGGGGTTAGGAGGGATTGAGTTAATGATCTTCTCCAACCTTAATAATTCTGTATTTCAGAACTGTGATACCTTGAATATATAATAATGTGCTGTCCTGGTCCCGCAGTACTGGTGGAGAAGCTGAGGAGGTGCAGGCTGCTCTGGTGAGGACTGACCTGTCCTTTCCTGGTCTGTGCTTGGATCAGGCCCGTTAATTCTTGTCAGTGAGGAACATCTGAGAGATTTCAGGCCAGTTGATGCAGTTTGAAAGTTTGGACGTAATGATGGTGATTTATTACACCTCCATTTTTTTCAGCTGAAGTTGAATGAGCAAATAAAATGCAAACGTATACTAGCTTAGAAATACCTTTTCATGTTGTTATAGCCAGGGTTTTTCTCTTTAAATGTTTAGAGTAAATGTATTCATAGCATTGTATATTATGTCCGTAGAAATGCCTTTGCAGTTTGTCAATGTGTTACGAAAAGTAATGGCGAATACTCTTTTCTAATAGAAAACATAAGAATTGGAGGCAGTAGGACTAGTAAAAGCTCTGTCCCCAAGAGACATTGCTCCCTGTGTTCTGTATTTGAAATTCAAATTGTAATTAGAATATCGTAGTTTGAGATCGTTCCAACAGTGATTTAGATCTTTGCTAGTAATCATTTCTCTATAATCATGAGGTACTGCAGGCGATACATAAATATCTGTGACGGTTATAGTTGGCTATTTTAATCCTGGATATGGACTGCTAGATGAGTGTTAAAATTACTTAAAAATATTGCATATGCCAGTAAGAAATGCCTGGAATGTTTATAGTGACCATCTAAGAAGTTTGTTTTCAGGACAACAGAGCTGGCATTTCGTGGAGTACAAAACCATGCACCTCCTTATTTTGGGGCTACTGGCAGGAATGAATGTAGCATCTCATGCACATGCCATCGTTGTGGTGCATCTGTGAGAATGTACCTACAGTGCCATGCTGTGCTAGTGTGTAAACTGCAGTACATCAGACTGCAACTTGGCCTTTCATCATAGCGAGAGGCTGGCGAGATGTACATGGAGTTTGGTGAGGTGCAAATGTGTGGTTTTCAAGCAAGTGTGTGAGTGGTTGGTGGAGAGTGCAGCCACGTGGGCTAGTGCTGTGAGGTGCAGCTTTACTTCAATAAATTGTTTGCTGTTCTGAGATATTTCAACAGTCATGTCTTCATCTTCCCTGTGGAAAAATTCTAACCTTTTCACTCCAAAAAAAAAAAAAGGACAAAACCATTGAAATTTAAAATAAAATCTTCAAAATACGTGCATGCATCAATTGGCATCAAAGGCATTTATTTAAAGAAATTGTACTCGAAGGTTAACATGTATATGCATAATCAGGCCCTGCTATGATATGAAAAGCTGGAAGTCAGGTTGTCAGAACTACAGTTATTTTAGTGAGGACCAGTGCTGCAAAGCTGAGATAAAGTATCACTAATTTACATTGGACACTATGATGTGTATTTGTTAATAAATGCATCTTGTCTGTGTTGAAGGGGATTGTAAAATGGAGTAGGTCTTCTGCTGAGAACAGCAACAACACATCAGGTTTGTTTAAAATGCTGTTACTTTTCCAGAACTACGAACAATATAGGTGTTCCTTATCAAATTTTAAGGAACAGAAGTGCCAGACTTCAAAAATAGGAAAACAAAATTTAACTTTTTCTGTGGGTGGTAGGGAGCAAGGAGTGCATGAGAGAGGACTGCTCGGTGGTAATTATTACAGCTCCACAGAGAAATTAAACAGTGCTGCTCTAACATAATCCTTTTAAATTTTTTTGCTGTATATTCCTCACATTTCTACAAACCTTTTTCATTCTAGTGCTTTTATTCTATTACGACCCATGCTATTACACTTCTTTTGGTTCCTGTGGTGTTTCGTCTTATCCTCAAAATCCAGAAGCAATTGTTTTAAACAGCAGCGGATGGATTCTGTATATTAGTACCTGGAGGCTTTTCTGCCTGGAAGAGAATACCTTGGCTGGAGCTTTGAGTAGCTTTGCAGTATATAAATCCCTACAGTACATCATGGGGCAGGAAATACAAAACTCTATTCCTTGTTGCGTGACAGCTCCAAGCTGTCCACAAACAAGTTACAGCGCTTTGTGTCCTCACTTATTCACCTTTGGTGACATACTCGATGTAGAAGAACCTACAGTCCACTACAGGAGATTAAAACCAAGAGAAAAGACTAATAAAAAAAATTACAAACCTGAGCTGTCCAACATAAAAATCTTGCATGCGCATAGATGTCCATGTGATATAAATGTGTGGAGACAAAAATCATATATAAGCACTGAAGCCTGTGTCCTGTTTTTGTGTTCACTATTATGAATTGTGATTTTTAACAAGGGGAAAAACAGGATTAGTGGCAATATCTTTTTTTTTTTTTTCTTTTTTTTTTTTCTCCTAATAAAGATACTAAGTCATTATTTTAAGATCACTGGCAAAGGTGGAAGAGGGGCTGGGCTCAATGATCCTTACAAGTCCCTTCCACCACTTCTGTGATTGAAATGGGAATATTTGAGTGGGAAGGGACCTTTGAAGGTCATCTAGTTCAACTACCCTGCAGTGAACGTGAACATCTGCATCCCAGGTGACAGAACATGAGTTGCACTGTTCAGCTGCAGAAGAAAGACTTCAGCTCCACATGTTCTTTTTTTTTTTTACCCTTTTTTTTTAACATAATGGAACATCCACAACAGTTCAGTGGAGCTCAAAATTACAGCTGAGGAATGATCAGTTAAATCTCAAAAAATTGCAGGAGGGAAATAGAGTGAAAAATTAGTTTTTTAATATTAGCACGCAATGCTTCAGCCATCATTTTAAATAAGATCATCATCTGATGTCACTTTGGTTTTACGTATGGATTTCTTAAGTCTCAAAATGCATCATGGAAATCTGCTCGCAGGCCAGCAAAATCCAAGCAGTTGTGTTTGAAACAGTCTGGTATTTTTTGAACAAAGGTTTATTCGAGGAGTGTAGGTGTGCACATTGCTGGCACCTGTGTTACCCAAAGACCTTCTTCATACTGAGCAGTCACTCATTGACAAGCCAACATGGCTGAGTGCTCTTTGTGAGGGTTTGTGAAAGCTTGGTGCAATTTCTCAGGCTTGTTGGAATACAAAGCACTAAACATCAAGCTGGAATCAACTTTGGCTTTCACCACTTGCCAGTGATCAGGTACAGATCTCTAAGCCAAGGGGAAAATGTTGGGGACTGTCATGTAAAAAATTCTTACATATAAAATGTTTACATAAACATGCATATACATATGCATTTCATTATATGCATTAATTACAGTGAGTATTTAGAGGGAAAAAATTACGCAGAAACAAACGGATCTCTTGAAACTTGAGAGCAAATAGGAAAACCAGGGTACTGTTGCTGAGACACCTTTCTGACAATATTCCCAAGGGATAAATACATGGTAAGGATGTCAAATACAGACAATAAACTTATCTTCTGATTTGTCTCTTTTTTCCTCAAAATGCAAAAACACTTTTGATATGTTTTCCTGCTCAAACTGACTGGGAATAAAATAGGCTTCTGTATGTGAATGTTTGTTTTTCTGCGGTGCAGCAGCTATTTCTTTCATTACCCGAAGCAGAAAAGCAGTCAGAATGAAGGCATGGCAATGATGGAACCTGCTCGAAAACTCAGTGATTCTCACTGGTCAATATGAGATAGATGTGAAATGATACTCTGGTCAGACCTTGTGGCTTAATGGAATTGTCAGTGGAGGTCGGGTGTGAAGAAAGTGTGTATCTCCCTCCAGAAAGAGCAAGAACTGCTAATTTAGGCTGAATTCTCATTGTAAGAGTTGAGGAAAACATTTCAGGTTTTCCTTAAATGGTCCCCCAAGGAGAACTGGTCTCTAAATTGGAGTATACTGCTTTTCAGGCATCCAGTTGAATCTCACTCAAGTCTTAGGATGGAGTTGCTCTTACTGATACACCATTGTTCCTTTATGTTGCACTGATTCATATAAAAATTGTCTCTACTTTTCCAGACCGTTCCATTGCTATATAAAATATTATTTTGCTGGAGGGTTAGATGTCTGTTAGTCCGTGACTCGTGTCTCTATCTGAGCAACTACAGAATTGTGAAGTAAGGGAACGAGTGAGGTTGGAAGGGACACTAGGAGCTCATCTTGTTCAAACCCAACGTTAATGTTGTTGTTAAAACGTTTCTTTACACGTACTTGGCAATGCACTTCTCCCCCCAGATCTCCTTGCAGTTTGTATCTTTCTTAGCTGTCACTTTTTCAAGTATGGCAGATTTGGGATCAACAATGTGTAATGAATACATCTAATTAGCTCCGTTGTCCGCGATGAAATCTTTATTATGTAGTATAAAATCAAAATAACACTATTTGCTGCCACATGACTTTACAAGTTTATGTCTATCAGTTCTTCATCTCAGTTCTTTTCTTGCTTGCTTTTATAAAGTCCTTCTGTCAAAAAGTTGTTTTAATGAGACCTCCTCCCTCTGGTCTCAGCGTTCCCAATGTCTTAGCTGTTTTTTCTCCTAATTTGCTTTGTGGATTACTAATGTATCTTAATGTATCTCTTTTGGTATTCTGCAGTTGGTAAGACTGTCAGGGGTTTTACCTAAAAGCTGAAGTTCTGATGTGTCCTTTGGGACTTGTCCCTACTCGTACCGCTCTGCTCTTCTACTTAGGCTGGCTGCCATGATAAAACAGATCTCTTTGCTCTGATGCTGCTGGAAGGATGTCTGTTTTGTTTGGTTGGAAAACACTTCTGTGCTCCATGAGTTGTCCTGTGGACTGTGTTTTTCTTCCTGAAAATTCACTGGATGAGGAGAGCTTCTCAGAGGAGAGAAGGGCTGGTCCTGGAAATATGAGGAGGTGGCCATGATCGCGTGACTTTGCCTTAGGGAGAAAAGGGTGTTTTTTATTTCTGTCTAGTTAAATTGCATTATTGTTGGTAATTTATAACTTTTTAATGATATATGAATTTTGTCTGACTGCAGAAAGGACCTGGATGTAATTTGGACTACAATTACTTTATGACTATGTAATATCAGGATTGTGTAGACATAAATAGACATGTCAGCTCCTAAGCGTCTTGTCTTTGAATATCATTTTATCTTCTGAGCATCCTTACCTTGTTGGCTTTTTGTTTCCGAAAGACCATCTTACATCAACACGTTGACAACCTTGCATGTGTTATATGATGTTGAACGTTTTGAACTTTGTAGAACCTGTCTTAGATATTGTTCTGTTCTGATTATTTGCAACTCCTTCCACAGTAGGCATTTCTTAGGGATAACTCTGTCATCTGCTGGAGGTGGGTAGTGAAGCCACTGATCGCTTATCCGTAGCCAGATTATTCACAGCTGTTACCATAGTGAACTTTATTATACCAAAACATCAAGAAGATCTTTTCTAAAGGATTTCAAAACTACAGGGTGATTTCAGAGACATTTTGAAGTAGTCCATATAATAAATAACTGTTAATTTCGAACCAAAATATTTAAGATATGAAAGTGTTATCTCATGGAAAATTAGGAATTCCTTTTAAATTCAAATCTGTTTTCTCTCAGATGATTACAGTAAAAATGGTTAACTTTTCAGCAAGGCTTCAGTTGGGAGGATTAAGAGCTTTAAAGATTTGCTTTAAATGAAGCAGGTATCTGGAATATTCCTGCTTTAGGAAACTGCATGGTGCAAGTCATTGTCATAGCAAATTGTCATAGCTGTAACCTATCCATCCCTTTGCTCTTTATCTCTTTATTTTTGTTTTTCTCTTACCCTTCAGGAAAATGGTCACGGAAAAGATTTCTGCTTATTAAACAACAGAGGCATTATTAGTTTACTGCAGCTGTTTTCAAGTCCTAGTAATGGAATTCTGACTGCTAGCCTGGAAAGTCTTTTGTATCTAAGAAGCCTGAATTCAGTCGAGGGTGCAAACAAGTAATGGGGAAAAGTAAGGAAATCTTACTTGAAGGAGTGTGGGAAACTTTTCCTTATGTAGGCTGGAAGTATGGGGCAGGAAAATCTACTTTGAGGGACAGGGTCTTCTCCAGTCCTGCGTACTGTTGACATTAGGACCACATCAGTTCTGCTAAGATGTTTATTTCTCCAGTAGTGTTAAAATATCTCATCCATCAGAGTTCAGCGTTGTGTGTCTGCAGCTTTCTGATGACCTAAAGTGTAATACTGGGTTTGTATTGCATTCATTACAACAAATCGCTTAAAGACAACAGGTTAATCCAAGGCTTACCATCACCCTTGTTTATTCCTGGATGTACATATAAATATTGTTCTGTGGTCAAAGCCTATCCATTTTGAGAAAGCTCCAATTGGTCCTCCAAAACAGCAGTATTTAACAAGGCTATCCAGATGATCAGGGAAGGAAGGCATCACAAAAACATATCCAGCTGCCCATGCTTGCTAGTCCTCATCTCTCTGAAGTTGTGCTGTGGAGCTCCAAGTCAGACATCTTTCCCTTAAAATCAAAGGGAATACCTGAAGTAATGTCTCGGGATTAAGTAGAGTATCAGTTCTGTATCAGTTCTGTATCAGTTCTGACTTAACAGGTAATATACCCAATATTCATTCTCTACAGACTTTTAGAGGCTTGGTGCTATTCATAGACCAAAAGCCTTTTTCTTCAAGATTGTCTTAAATAACTTACATAGTCTATAGAATTTTAAGGGTTTTGTAAGGATGCATGAATGAATAAATGCTACTTTGGTTGCTGGAAGGAAATCCCTTTCTGAATGCAGGATGTTACACATTTAACGTTGCCACTGCAAAGCAGGGAAGTAGACTATCTGTGTTACACTGTTGATGGTTAAGCATTATGTTTTGAAGGGTTAAAAAAAAAAAAAAAGCAAAGCATACTTTTTTAAAATCTAGCTGAAATAACTTCGGGTTAGTTGTTACTTACTCTCTTATTCTGTAGCTGTTGTTTGAGGTCCTAGCTGAAATCAAGGTCTTACTTTAACAGATAACTGAATTTACACATAACAAGAGATGGGACATGCACAGTAGAATTTACAGTGGGCTTTAGAGAAAATTTACAAAAGGTCAGAGAAAGGAACTGTTATCTCAGTTTAATGAATAGAGAACCAAAGCACAGTGAACAGAAGCGATTTCCACGTAATTGTTCAGCGAGCTTACTGCAGGAACAAAAGCCACATCTGCATCTATGAGACCCAATGACTTGCTTGGAAAGTAAGTCAGTCAATCCTCATTTAGATTATTATTATTATTTTTTAAATGAGATTGTGCATTGAATTTCTTAATGATTCTTACTTGAAAGAAGCTTTAGAAATAGTAATTTTTGTAACTCACTGACTTTAAAAGCACCTCGGCATGGCTCAGAATAAAATTTCTAGTGAGAGTTCTGCTGAAAGAGGTAAATAATAGAGGTAAATGGTGACTACCTGCTTGGAGGGAAAAGCCCTCCGAAGTGTGATACAGGTGGTATCTCAGAGTTGCTGAATGTTGTCCTGTGGAACTGGGAAGTGGGTGTCTTGATGCAAGGATTTCCAATTGCAGTAGATTTCTGGTTTTATAGTTTTCCAATAGAATTGACTTTTTTTTTTTGTATTTCCAATTCTTTCTTCAAGGTTTCTGATGGCAAATGCCAGATGTTGTTAGTGTTAGTCTGACTGACTGCTGAAGATGTGCTTGACTGTTTTGATCATGTCCCATGCAAATTAACTATGGTAATTGTTCCCTATATTCTCTACATACAAAAATTGCAGAATTGCTTTGTGATATGCTTTTGCCTTATTAATTGTGTAGTAGAAAACCTGGTAGTGGACAATACCAACAATATGGAAGAGTAATTTTCATTACAGTATTGTCTTATGGCTTCCCAGGGTTAATGGCTTTTTCTTAGAATCACTGTTGTTCTCCCTAGTTCTGTGAGTATGTAGAGCTCCTTAACACTTGATGCACACGCACAAACACACAGGACTTGTTTTTCTGCTCAGCGAGATAAGCATTGCAAAGAAGTGGTGAGATTTTTGTGGTGAAGCAGCCTGGCTGTCAGTCGCTCCTGACCCTGGATTTTCCAGACACAATGAAGTCCGAAGAGATGACACATACTTGTAGCAGAAAAATTGGCTTTGAGTTTCTCTTTGGTTAGCAAAGACAATTTTAGTAGCAAGAAATGAGGCAAATGTAAAGTGTGCCTGCCAGTTGTCTGACGTTTCAGAGCTCCGGAAAGAATGCACTTGAGTGGGAAAAAAAAACAACTGTGTGCTAAAATACCTGGTGTTCACAGGCCATACATCTTCTCAGAGAGAAAAGCTCAAAAAACCCATTGTTGCTGTAAACAATTTATTCTTCAGTGATTTTCTATAACAACACTTACCTGGCTCTAGCTGGTGATATTTGAAACTACTCATGAAAAATGTAAGAGATGTCAAGTTGCCTTATGATACTAGCGTGTGCCAAGCAGCTGAGCAGTGTTTAGGGAAATATTTAGATAAGAACCTACAAAATCATGATCGAAATAGCATTTGAGGAAGGCAGGGAAGCCTTCTTACTCTGCTGTGCTAATGAATAATGTTTGAGCAGGATGGACTTTCTCACTGCCATTTGGACAGCGTCCTCAAATACAGACTGAAAACACCCAGCACCTCTGAAATGCTAAGGCTTCATAGGTGATGCAGGTGGTGTGTATGAATAACAATGTTTTGTTGGCTTACTTGGAAGTCCCTCTTTACGTTGATGGGATGGGCTGGATATTAGGAAAGTACCTTCTTTGAAAGAGTGGTCAGTCACTGCAGTGGGCTGCCCGGGGAGGTGGTGAAGTCCCTGTCCCTGGAGGTGTTCAAGGAACATTTAGGTGTGTCACTGAGGAACATGGTTTAGTGGGGAAGTGGTGGTGGTAGGTGGGCGGTTGGATTACCTGTTCTTGGATGTCTTTTCCAGTCTTGGTGATTCTGTGGTTCTGTGTGCAATGCACCTGCAAAACCAGGGAGAAGCTCTGTTGTCTGGGTTAACTCAGTGCAGTCTTAGTGTTTTTCCTGCAGGTCATCCAGGACATGCAGCATGCCATGTTGCTGGTTTGTGTAGAAAATACTCTTGATCACTGCACTTACAAACAAATCTTTCTCATGAACGTAATACAGAGCTGTAACGACTGGAATCTGTCTATTTACAGTCACGGGAAGAAAGTAGTTTTTTCATTCACACACATAATTTTACTTTTTCTGTATTTTAATTTTGTCCCGTAGCAATCGGCGTAAGTTTTGTTTTCCTTCTAATCTGTTTGTTGAATGAAAGCTCCTCCTATGAATATTGCTG
Organism: Lagopus muta; assembly: GCF_023343835.1. Lineage (NCBI taxonomy): Eukaryota > Metazoa > Chordata > Aves > Galliformes > Phasianidae > Lagopus > Lagopus muta. The sequence continues at coordinate 30,977,355 of NC_064440.1, read as the reverse complement.
TGCGCTAGGCAGTTCAGAAGTGTTTTATATCATTTAAATATGCACCTTAGATAAAATGGAAGGATACCACCCTATTTAAATAGAGGCATTAAAAAATTGATCTTCATTTCTTTGTGTTGTACATTACATATATTTTTTCATTTTTTCCTGCGGAAAGTGTATTCTGTTGTTCCACGTTAACAGCAAGAAATGAACGGTGTGAATAGAAAGCTTTGTGAATAAAATGGACCCAGAACGCTTAGGATCTGTTCCTAAGTCTGTTGTTGAATAATTGTTCTGGTGCTGATGCCTGCAAACAAATACACCTGTGTTATCAGCTTGCGCTTTCTCCCTTCTCTCCCTTTTTCTTTTTCTCTCACTTCACTGCCCCCACTTGTTTGCTCATAAGTTTGGAGCTTTCAAGAAGGAGAGTCCCAGGGAGCGAAGCTTACTTCATGTAAGTTGCATATCAGAAGAGATCGTAGGCACACACATGTGCCCTGAAAGGTATCACGCAGGATTTCTTCTTTAAAACTGAGTTTTGCATTTTTATTAATATTACTGTAAAGGGAGATAGCATGCATATAGATGAAATGGCAGCGCAGGTTTCTTGGGAGCGGTGAGGAGCCATACGTGGCATTTTGTTTCTAGGTAGCTGATGGTGTAATGGACAGGCTGCTGGCTCAGGCGTTCGCCTTCTCAGCTGTATCTGTAAATGAAGTGTCATGTTGAACAAGTCCTGCTTTATTGGTATTTCATCTCAGCTTTTCCTGATTAAAAGTTATGCCTGTGCATGTATGTATAAAAATGGGGATAAAAAGATCTACATATTACGGATGACCGGGGATTACTTTCACGCATAGAGTACCCAATTTTAAAGCGCAGATAGGAGAAAAACCCACAAAGGAAGTCAGAGCACCTGTTCTTAGCAAACATGACAGCCTGCCAGCATTTCATCTTGAGATGTGCTTAAGACTATGACAAAGATAACCAGAAATTACTGTGCACTGGGATAGCAAATTAAAATGCAGAAGTCAGCGAGGCCACAGGATATTGGATTTAAGACCATGACGAGGTTGTCAGCACTGATGACATTACGTGGCTGGGAAGCTATATTGGTGTGCTTGATGCGTACACTGATGGCATCTGATATTCAGATGCTGAAACCTGGCAAAGTCTGAGTCAAATCTATGGGAAAAATTGCCACGTTAAGCAACTGAGCATCCATGAGTTAGTTAAAGGCAGGGATCTGAAGCAAGTTTGAATGTATGTACTATGAAAGATATAGAAGAAATATTCTGGAATAATTTCCTGTTTCAGACATAAGTAAGAAATCATTTGAAATGATACCTAAATAAGGAGTTTGCTACAGTTAAATACTCGCTGAGATAGCAACTGATAAATTTAAGCTGCTTTTGACTTTTCATGGGAAATGTGCATTTGAGAAGTCACTCTGCATTAATCTGCCTTGTCCAACTTTGTGTTTGTGATGTGTGACGCTATCTCTGTCGAGGACAAAGCTGGCCACACTCAGTGTTTCCAGAGTTCAGAGTGGATGCAAGGAGGCAGCTTTCAATGGAGCGTGTGCATTTCATAACAAAAAATACTGTAGCTAACGGTCGAAGTACCAGAATTAAAAATAATAGAGAGCCATTAGGAGCAAAATCACCACCTGAAGCTCAGGAAGTTCCCTAGCTGCAGGCTCGTGTAAGCTGAAGGGTTTACCTGGCAGTATGACTAGATCCTTACCCTGTTCCTGTGCACCTTCCTGGTACATCCAATCATTGCTGCTCTCAGAGGTAGAACTGTAATTGTTAATTAGAAACTGAACATCCAGGAAGGTGAGCTGGTTTGGAGAAGCCTGCGATCTGCTTTCTGACTCTGAATTCACATTGCGGTGTTCCTCCTAGTGTTGCTACTGAAGTTTCAAGAAAGAAAGGAAAAGAAAACACCCATAAGTTAGAGCTGTGAGTTTTCTGAGCAATGTAGATTTGTTTCGTTGCTGCTAAGAAGATAGAAGTTATGTTCTTTCTCAGAGCGCAATTTAAATACCTAAGTTCTTGACTCATCTGTTTTGGCGTGGCATTCAAGTCAGTATGAATTTCACTCATTCCCGTCCACCTTCCAACTTGCTAATCATGCAGAACATCTTGTGTTTTCTGATCCTTGGAACAGGTATGAGTTTTGTTTTGTTTGTTTTATGAAACAGATAATTTTGTGAGTGTTTTATGGATAACAGTTTGAGATGTGACGGACACGTTGAAGCGTTTTGTCCTTTGCGTTGTCTGACTTGATCTTTTGCCTTAAAAAGGGCAATAATTCTGACAAAACATACTCTCCTATCATTTCTGGCCACACATCCAACCTTTAATTTTATCTGACAGTAAATGCGGAGCTTCATCAAATCACTCATCTTCCCATGTTTCAGCAATAATTTTGAGGGAATCTGAATAAATTACATCTTGAATGGTACAGCTGCTCTCCAGCAGCAGAACTAATGAATTGTCATGACTGGGAGAAAGGGAGAGGTGCCTTGCATCCCTAATCTGAGACAGCTGACAGGATGATGTCTGATCAGCTTTAGTCACCGTCCCTAATTGCACGCTGAGAAATTAGAGCCACTTTCAAGTTAATGGCTGGTAAACACCTTGTGACAATTATAGCATCTCAGTTTAAGAAGGGAATGGGAAGAATGTCTTGTGCTGCTCCACTGACCCTGCTGTGGTTAGTGCCCAACCCAAGTAAGTCTAAATGGCTCTAGACCGTAGGGGACTAGTGGGTCTTTTTCAAACTCCTCCTAGTAGCTTTTTATGATCCATAGCCTTCTGGTTCCGTAGTCATTCTGAACACAAAAACGATGAACATTCCCATTACGCTTTTGTTTGTACAGACATATTAACACTTTAAAGGCAAGTCCACTGTGTCATGAGCAAGAATCCATTATTCTCCTTCATAAAATCTGAGTAGGCAGTGCCATTACAAATGGCAGTGGTGCAGTGGTTATGCCAACAATGAAAATCATTTGCACTGTGTTTATATCTGTAGATACTAAATCTAGTACACCAGTTGTACCTTCAGAATGAATCTGAGTGAACTGTGAATACTAACTGAAGCTGCAGAGCTTTAAATCAATCCTAGAGCTCTGTAAAAGGAGGAGTACCTTGTCAGGTTTGGAAATGTTAATGGAGTAGTTGGCAGACCTGACTCGAATTAGAATTTGAAAGTTAAATTTCACTGTGCTCATCATTTTTATTTTTTTTTTCCTTCCTTCTGGTACGGCAGAGCAAGTACAGAATGCAGATCTCTGATATGCAGACTAAGGTGGAAGCAGTAAGTGAGGAAGGTAAGTAAAGATGCTGAAAATTGAATGAATTCAGGTGGAGTTTAAATATGAAATACTGTGCACTCTTCTGTGCTGTTTTAATGCTGCTCAATATTTATGACCTCTGGAATTTTCCTTTCAGACCTATTGCGGTATTCATCCCTTCTGCTGTGTAAGAGGCAAAATCTGAAATCAGTGTATTTCTTCATATTCTGATACTGCCCTGATGAGGCCAGTATTTTGTCAAGGAACGAAAATTAAAACATTGAAGAAGAAAAAAGACCTGCATTGATGATTTCAAAGCTAAGGAAAATCGAGTTTATTTATATCCCAGTAAACGTGAGTAACTCAATTCGTTTAACTTTTCAAAAAGACAGCCTAGAAGGAATTTGATTGCTATTATGTGAATAGTTCATCACTGACAAAAAGGAGTTGACAGAGGGGCCTCTGATTTTTTAGAGAAAGGCATAATATACTTTGATTTATGGAGAAATTGGAATGAGATACTAGCCTCAAATATCTAATCTTCTGAAAATAAAAGGGAGTCCAAACACAAATTTTGTATCTCCTGTCATCTTATACCTAAATTCTGGAAATTATACCTTATAAGAAGATGAATGAGAAATAGGGAAACTAAGTGCACTAGAGGGTTAGCTCACTTGTTCGTATCACCCTTTGATATGCTTATTGGTCTGGAAGGCCTTTACAATGTGAAAATGATCAGTGGAAGTTAAGATGCTGTTCTGTTTTTTATTAACTGTAATTCAATACTGTGTTCAATATGATTTAAAAAACCCTAGAGGGTGTTGCAACTGAATTTCTTGTTTCTTGCTCCTCATTACAGTCACTTCTTGTGAATTGACATTTGTATTTGAATGCAAAAAAGATCTTTGTTATCAGAGAATTATCTAAACCTCAATGGAGAGGCTTTCCCAAGTTAGACTTTTGCACGAAGAGTTGATCTGTGCAGAAGTCTGCATAGGAATACAGGTAGACGTGAAAGCAAAACAAACAACTTAATTTAGAAAACAGGAAAATGTGGAGATAAAGTTTGGTTGTGCGTTCCAATTTCAGAAAGTCACAGATAGGCCTGTCACTGGGTTGACATCTGTATACGTATATGGAAACTTTTTATAGGAAAGCCCTATTTATGCCTTCAGTTTGAGGGAGGGAAGTTAAATCTGATTGAAGTCTGTAGAGTTTAAGTAAAATCACTAGTGAAGGAGAAAAATAATGAGTTCAGAACTATGCGTTACTTCTGAATGAGGTGCTATTTCATGTCCCCAGAGGCTCCAAACTGATAGAAAACATGAGTTGGTAACCAGTCTTATCTATTAGACTGCCTGCTTTGGAAAAATTATGGACTCTTTGTTCTTATTTTTCTCTGATGTCGCATGACATTTGTCTCTTATTTGACTATTGCAAAAGACTCTTGAAAGATGAAATTAAATCCCATCAGAACTTCTTTCAAAATCACAAGTATGATGAATTCGTAGGCTTCTACCTCCATAATTGTTTCATAATATAGAGTTGGGCCAAAGCAGTAGTCACATTTATTTAAATCTTGTGTGAGCTTCGTGTAAGAAAAGTTAATAACAGCACCATGATAAATATCCATGAAGCCATTACACTTTGATTTCACTTAAAATTACCATCAATTATTTTTTACATCATACCTTCTTAGTATCATAGCATTAATCTTCACCAAAATTAACAGTTTTCCTGAATGCCTTTCTAGGGGTACCTTTATGTTCTTGAAATAATATAGTATTGATACAAAGAAATGTACTAGCTGCTTCCATTTTGTGTATTATGTGGCTTGATCAGTAGCTTTGTTACTTCCAACAGTCCTTCCAGTAAAGAGGCAAAGATTTAACTGAAGTTTTCCATCCAAGCAAAATTACATACGGCAGTTCTTTTACATATTTTATCCCCTGATTATAGAGACAAAATTAAGCAATAGCACTATATCAATAAACCTTCAGGTTTTAAAGGTGTTTGTTCTTAATTTAGAAATATTCACACCTGGTGTTCAGATTATTTTATTCCATGATTCCCTATTAAGTGTTAGTATGTCTATCAGAAAAATGTTATTTGTGTTGGATTAAGAATTGTTCCTGTAGGTAATATAGAAAAACTGCTTTCAAGAGGAAAATCACTGCTTGAAGATATTTCTCATGAAGTACTGAAATTATCATCTTTCTGCTGTCACAAAAAGCCATAATGTTATTTGATTTTTAAAAAGCTTAAGCCTCTTAAGGAATAATATATGTTTGTTGGTATGTCCAAAACCAATTCTTTTTTTGTGTGTGCTTTATATGTACTTAAGAGCCTCTTGTAAAAAAAAAAAAAATGGTACAGATTAACATACATTGACTTTTTTTTCTGCCAGTAGTAATAGTTGGATGGAGTGCCTATCTCTACATATTCACAAAGCAATTGTTAACATCCACTGGGAGCATTACAGCATTCACCATGCAAGTAGAGAGGTCAGAAATGCCAGTGAGTTGAAATGTTGATGTGGAGGCAAAAAACATTACCTTTACCAAAATTGATGACTGGCATTTTTCGTATGTCAAGCTCTATGTAATAAAATAGGTATAAAGGAATTACCTTTATTGTAATATGCCTTGGTTGTCAAAAAATGAATTAGTTGCATAAAATCCTAACTTCTGTTAGGAAATAAGAGGTGCTGTTCTTGACCAACTCTTTGCAGACCTCATGGCAACTGGAAATCAAAGGGCAGCCTTGCTGAATAGCTTGCTTTCATGTTATCTCCATGGTTCTTAATGGTATCTACAATGACTGAATGCAACACGTTCCAAAGGGCGCAGTAAATCAAGGCCTTTATTAACCAGCTTCGGTTCTGGGTCTGAATTAATTAAAACCTTGACAGGTACAAAACTCTTAATAGCTTTCCATTAAAAGCAACCGCACAACATTGCTTCCCTTCCACGATGTAAAAGCAAAACAGAGGAGCACCTGTTAGTGCTCGAGTGCTCAAGGATCCGCTTGGATTTATTCAGGAATGTCCTGCACAGATGTGAGGCTGTTGTTGTTTTCATTATTTTTTTCTTTTTAGAAAATCTTGTAACATGATTCATGACCACTCTAATCTTAGTGTTTGTGATCATTTTAGACACGATGGCAGGCAACTCATCACGGCCCAGTTTGCTGAGCTGCTTTCCACTGCTGTAACTTCTTCAAGTAGTTTTCTCCATTGCAAAAGAGGAGGGGCTCCTGCGTAGTGAGCTGAAGTGATGGACCGCCAGCTTCAGAGGAAGACACGTGAAAGAGGCGAGGACTTCCCGTATAGCCTGGCACCTTGTTAGGCTGGTGAGTGGTGAAATGCAATGTTCATCTTTCCTTAACCTGCGGGATGTTCTTTTTCTCAGAATAAGAAAGAAGGGGAAAGAAAGCATAAGGCTAGTTTTAGGAGAGAGGCAGCAGCTACGGTGAGCTATCTTGACTTTGTACAGATGCTTTCAAATTGTAGATTTTCTTAAATCTTTCTTAGAAACATACTGTATAGTTTGTATAATGCCTAAAATCTCAGATGTCACTTTGCCACATGAGATTTCACATGAGAAGTTTGTTTGACATTGATAGAATTTCAGACTTCTCTGAACAGATAATTTATACCTCATATATACTTACCTACGTTTGATTCTTAAAGAGAGAGATCAATTTATGCAATGATCGTTTGTTGCTTTCAACAGTCCAAACTGAAAGGGCCCATTACAAAATTTACCGCTAAGATAGCAGTGTCACAGAAGAGTAATAATTGCTTTGCACAGCAACAAGAAAAGAAAATAACCCCAAAAATGTCAACTTTCTTCAACATGCAGGTAGTCAGCTTCATGTGGAAGTGTATTTCTTTTCATCAGGTGCTTTTCTTATGTTCAAAGGTGCTTTTCACTTCTGTTCCTCTATCTGAAATATACTTACCCAAATATCTGAACTGCCTTTTCCCAAGGAAGATCAGAGCTTATGGCAGCGTTACTGCAATGAAGTTGATCTTTGACATTAGGGGCATCAGGAGCAATACCATGGTGTAGAAATAATGAGCTATGAGGGCAGCTATGTTTTTTCAGGCACTGGTGCCGAGTGAGGAATCCTAGTGCAGAATGAGGGCATGCTGCCTTCTGGTGAGTGTAACTACCAGATTTTAGGCTCACCTGCAGTGATGCTGGCTGCAAAGACATTTGGCATTAACTCACATGTGGTGTGTGAAAGATGTCGAGTTGTGTGGTGAAAGGTGATAAATAAACGTAGGGTGAGCAAACAGAAGCATTTTACCAGGGTATATGAGGCAACTGAAATAACTCAGGGTAATGCTGTATGTTCAGGCAAGGAAGCCTCCTGGATGAAGCAGTACCCTGTAGCAGTGCCTGTAGAATCATAGAATCTTTTGAATTGGGAGGGATGCTCAAAGGCCGTCTCGTCTCGCTCCCCTGCAGCAAACAGGGAAGTGCTCAGCTGTATCAGGGTACGGGGCATCCACCACATCACTGAACAACCTGTGCCAGAGCCTCAGCACCCTCACTGGAAAAGACTTCTTTCTTATGACTGACCTAAATCTCCCCTCTCTAAATTTGAAACCATTTCCCTTTATCCTGTCACCACGCTGCTAAAGAGCCTGTCCCCTCCTTTCCTGTAGCTCCCCTTTAGAAACTGACAGGCCACTGTCAGTTTGCCTTGCAGCCTTCTCTTCTCCAGGCTGAACAGCCTTAGGTCTCTCAGCCTGTCCTCCTAAGGGAAATGTTCCATCCTTTGGATCATTTTTGTGGCCTTCTCTGGATGCACTCCAAGAGATTTTCAAGCATTGGAATTTGCATGCATGTAGGGGTACGTTTAGATGTTTCTTATTTACTTATTAATAATATATATGTATCTTTTTAATCTGGACACGTTATGCTTCTAGGGTCTTATGCCCTGGGGATAAAATCCTACTCTTTGCTTACTTTTTGAGCATGTGTCCCACTGCCATTACCGACTTGTCCTGTTAAAGCTTCTCTGGTGCAAAGTCCACTTGCAATGATGTGGTTTTGGGATGTGTTTGTTTTTCCCAAGAGCTGATGGGCTGCTGTCATTCCAGGCATCTCTTCAGTGTTCAGCAGGATGATGAGATGAGCACCTGCCTGTTTCTGCAGTTTGCATAATTTCTGTTTCTGTAGGTGATGCACTACACAATTCTTGGAGGTGCGTGTGAAATGATCTCGAATGATGAGGGAGTGCTGGAAAAAAGAGAGATGAGAAGTTCCAACTGTTTCTACTCCCATTTCATTTTTAAACAGGGATGGACAGGGGAGAGAATCGCAAGGGGAGGGGAAGGAAAGGATTTGGGGATTGCAAATATTTCTGTGCCAGTAACATGCTATTTTTCAGCTCCAAAAGAACTCTCTGTAGTGCAGAAATGAAGTGGTTTACCCAGCAGAAAATAAGTGTTGCTGCAGTATTTTTTTTGGCAGGAGTTGGTGGTTCATCATTTGGACACATCAGGTACTTTCTCTGTGGCTGTTGTGTAATTTAAAATGACAATGTTGCAAATGTTGACAGAATTACGGCGTATTGATTGGTGGTAGAAAACTAGCAGGGCTGGGAGCACTCATCTGTGCAGTACTATTTTGAAAGTGAGTTGGAAAAGCACTTTTCTTTTTGCTAGTTTGTTTGCTGTGCTCTATCGTTGATTGACCAGGAGGGGAACTAGGAAATTGTGGACTATCTTGAAATCTCTCTCTGTGGTCTTTGGTATTGTATCACTAGCATTTCCTGTTCCCAGCAATTTTAAAGACTTGTGGATGGGACACAGCTGTTTAGGCTGAACTTGGTACCGAGGCATAATGCCACTTCTTTAGGAAGTCCCTTGTATTGCTGTTAAAAACAAGGGTCACTTCCACCTATAGTGTCTTTCTAAGACAAAAAATTGGTGCACCTCTAACCTTTCTGGTATTGTTGATGCATTTTAGTGTTGACTGATTTACTTCTTTATTCTTACTGTCCCTTGGGTTGGGAGTAACACTGCAAAGCAGTGCATCTTTTTCCTTAACCAGTAGCAATCCAAAGGCTTTTTTTCTTGCAGTGCTGCCCACATTAGCAGTACTAGCTTATTTGGATCGTCTTATTCTTTGGCATCAGTATTTCTATGTACCTTAGTACTGTTTTCTTATAATTAGACTGATCCTGAGCAGTTTCCTGTTTTGTCCAGGCAATCATTTCTTAAATCATACGAATTGGGAAGCCAAACTGGTATGAACAGACTTTGTGTGAGAGATGGATTGCCCTAAGTAATAGGCTAGGACTCCAGAAACTCGAATTCAGTGATCATCTCATGCAAGCACTTCTACTGTGATCTTGCTTAATCCATTAATCGGTCTGTGAGGTGCATGTCCTACCAAGATCAGTGCATGTATTTGTTCTGATTTCAGTGAATTTTAGTTTCCTTTAAGTGTAACCATCATTATCATCCTTCTTCTACCTTTTCTGTGATACAGACAGTGCATAGCGTATGCTTAAGCATCTGAAAAGCATCAGAAAGCGTGGCTGTGGTGGCACATGAGTAATGCTGCTGACAATAGAAGAAAACAACCTTTGGAAGGCCAGGTTACTGCAAATCCAGAAAATATTTGTCATGCCCAGAGAATTGATCTGAAATTTGATCAATCTGGGAGAATAAATCACAGCAGAAAGCATGCGATGGAACTGTCCCTTACAGAAACTCCCGATGGAATTTGTTTTATGGAAGTAGACTTAAATATTTGTATTAGTAATAGGCCTAGCGTGCTGGAAGGAAGCTTTGTAGAATATGTGCAACACAAAGCAAAATTGGGTATGCTGTGCAAGAAGCATGCAAGTGTATTTTCCCTGCTCCCCGTTGTCATCCTCCCAGAGATGGCAACAGTGAACTATAGAAAAATGGCAGGGGCAGCAGAAGGAGCAACGTGTACATCAGTGCTTCCAGGCAGACTAAAGCTTTTCCTCTGTGCTATGGAGAGCTGGATGGCTTTAAATGTGAGTAATTACAAACGTTAACCGTATGAACCTCATTTTGTACATCTTGGTGGTAGTATTTTATTTTAAATAACCAAAAAGAAATGCTAACTGTCTCCATGAGGGGACAGTAAAGCGGAAGGGATGAGAGTGACTAACTCCTGAGGGTTGCTGCCACCTGATAGCTCCTTGTACTGCAAACTTGACCTAAATTTAAGAAAAAAGTAGTAAAATAAAAAAAAAATTAAGACTATTTGTCATAAAACTAAGCGTATGTCATAGTGCCAGTTATCTTAACATAACAAAAAAGAAAAAAGATGTCTTTTGAGAAACAGTAAAAGCCATTGTAAAAGTATTTGATTTATCCCAGGGTTTCTCTGGGTCTACAACATAGAATTGTTTTCGTTGTTTATAGGTCAGGCCAAAGGAGCAAGGAAACTTTTGTCCTATAGCTGTGCCAATCCATGTAATGAAGTCAGTGTCCTACATAAACGGAGAGAAGGCAAAGCCCAAATAAGAAAGCTTTGTCTGGTATTACTGGTGATAGCTAGGATTACCAGTAAACAACAAAAGGTACTTCTACAAAACAGAGAGCTTGCACAGGTCTCTTCCCCTGAATAGCAAATAAGACAAAACCCTAAACCTGGCAGATCTGCTCTGCACCTGCTGAACCAATTTTGGCTTTCACAGTTTGCACTAACATGAGTTGGAACAACTGTAATATCTGCAGAGCAGAGGAGGAGCAAAGAATCTGCTGTGGTGCTCAGTTTGAAATTATTTTCAGCCAGAATGCTGAATTTAGTACACAGTACAGTTCCTTCTAAATGAGGGGGGATGGCTTGGAAGGAAAGCAGACAAAAACGTAGCTTAAGAGAAATTTCAAGTGCAGCTGTATAAACTGTGTATTTCTCATGCTGCTGCTGCTTTCCTATAATAATTATTGAAGAAAGAAGTCTAGGTAGTTTATCCCTTTTCTCTGCTATTTTTTTCCCACTCAACTTTATTCCAAGAATTTCTTATCAGTAGCTCTATTTTGTCTTTCATCCCCATTATTGAAGGACAGAGTTTATATGCAAAATTAAAAGCGGTGTAAATCCACAGCAGTTGTGAAGATTGGCTGTTGATTACTTGCCCAACGGTAATGATTTCATTAGCTCCTAGCAATAGGCCTTTGTTATTTTGGGGTCAGCCATGGGTAAGTAGTGATCTGTAAGTTCTATTGTGCTAACATAGCTTCAATCTCCAAATCAAACACAGCTTTATCCCAGTTCTTTCATTTTTTTAATTAGCTGATACTTACTGGGCTTTTTTCTGTTTCATCCCTTTGCTTTCTCAGATGAGCTCAGATGATCTTTGATACTTGCATTTGCTTGCTCTGCGTTTGGATCACATGAACCTAAACCCATGGGGCTCTGAAACAAGAGCAGCAGCAAAAGATGAAGATTGCAGTAAGGTAGAAAGGACTTACGTTTGTCGATAGATCGCTCTGGTTTTGATGTGGCGAGCACAGAAGTGTAAAGATGAAGCAGCAGTGGCATTTTCAACACTGTGCTGCAGAAGGAGACAGTGTGAATCTTACTGCTTGGTTTATGATTATGCAGTATTGCTCTCAGATGTTCACTTGTTGGTCTGTGGTCTGCTATGGCAGACGTGTCCAACCTATGGCCCAGCACATCTCGTGTTGTGGCTGCCCCCTGCTCCGTGCCGTCATGACAGCAGCTCTTCCTGCCTTGTGCCCAGCATCAATCCTCAGCACCAACCAAATATTGGTGTGCTGCAAACCCTTCTGGGCTGAAACCAGGGCACGGGGAGTGTGTGGTGCAGTGCCAACTTGTATGGTAAACTGATGGCAAATAAGTTTTGGAGTTTTTGCTGAATTCTGTGAGCAGTGAAAAATGTGCAGCCATGGTTTCCATTTTGATAAAGGAATTTGAGTTTCAAGATTGCTGAAAAAGTCATCAATTTTTTGGTTAATTTACAACTCCATTCTCAGTCGACATGAATTCCTTATTTCTGAATTTTCAAATGGAATATTTCATCTCTTCACCAAACTTTCCTAAGTCCTCTCTTACCAGAGGGAAGCATCCCTAGTTTTATAATCACACCTCATTCATGTCGTTGCTTTTTGGCAGTGTGTGCATTTGGGAACAACTATTTTGAAGGATGAAGCACAGGAAGAGTAAAATTTTAACCAGATTCTGTGCTCGTAAGAATTGTAGTGACGTCCATTGAATCAGCCTGATGCATTAATTTCACAAAGTAAAATATCCCACTAGTTTTATGTTTCTCGTTGCTTTACTTTCTTATTTACTTTCATTAAAAAACATTAAAATTTAAGTCTTTAATTTATATGCATTAACTATGGTGTATATTTAATGAGGGCTGCTCCACAGTAATGCATGCTGATTTATTCTGTTGGCCCATGATATCAGAGGCGGAGTAGAGGTTGAACCTTCCCACCAGTGTGCTGTTACGGTTTGTTGCTGTGTGACAGATAGCAGCAGAGGGGCAGGCTGACAGAATAGCATCTGATGTGGAAGTGCATATGATGCAAAGGTTGAATTCTCCCATGTAGAAAAAATGTCACCCGTTGACGTTTGCACACTTAGTGAATGTGTATGGAGACCAAACAGTGGATGTGAGCACAGCGAGGCGGTGAGTGGTGTGTTTCAGCAGTGACAACAGGGACAGTGGATCATCTCTGCTGGTACAGATGTTTCTGAGTGTGGCACGTGGGCTTTTGTTCATCACTGGCAAAAACGCACACCTAATGGGAGCTGACAGCGTGGAAAAATAGTGTTTCGTATTGGAGAATTTGCTCCATCAAATAGTGCTATGGTGCTCTTTGTGTCTGCTTTTGTTTCCGTGGAAGTATATGTAGGTCACTCCTACAAAAGTAATGTCCCCTATATATGTGGTCCAAGACTCTTCACTCACTGCAGCCCAGGCAAGCCAAAAGGTTGGACACCCGTGTGCTGTGGTCTTGTTCACAGCCTCCTGTTTTCTGGGGGCCATTTTTAGCTGAACGTAATGATTGCTGTAGCTGCTATTCTAGTACCCCATGTTGATGTGGATTGGGATTTCATGTTGCTTGCATTCATATTTGAGAGGGCTTTAAATCTTGTCAGAGGAGATACCTTGGCCTTTCACGTACTGTATCTTGATCTGAGGATGTAAAGATCTTGCACAGCAGTAAGAAAGAAGTCCTAACTTAAGTGTTGTTCATCTCATTTGTGAAATCAATTAACGGGTATAATTGGCTAGCTTCCCATGGCACCGCTGTATACCACTTGCTTCATACGTCAGATGCATATTCTATAAAGTAAATTGTAAAGTCTGAAAGCTTTTACTCAGTTTTTGGGCACAAAATGTTATTTTTGTATAAAATATAATGGTAAGATTTTGTCTTAGAATACAAATCCAGTTGTCTTGAAATGGCAATTGGTTCTGACTAGATTTCTTTGCCTTAAAAGGGAACTTACAGCCATACTGTAAGAACCTTCTCGATCGGCCCTCTAGCTATGGGAAATATAAACTGTGCTTAATTCAAATATTACTCTTTTCAATTTTTTATATCAATTTCCAGAGGCTCTACCTAAGTGTTAAGCCTCCTTTATAAAAGCGCAGGCAATAAAATTGTTGCTGCTGCCAGCTTGTATGCCTGAAAGCTCAGGGTTTTTTGTCCTAACTGTATCAGGTTTTGTTTTTTTTTAATAAAAAATATTAACTTTCTTCACAAACTTGTCTGACATAGAGGAGAAAAATATCTTTCACTTGAAAGAAAATATGTTATATTTAATGATCAAAGCAAATCACTGTAAGAGAACACAGAAGGTAACTGGAAGAAAAATCTGGGGAGCGACAAGCTGTAAAAGCCCCTGGTTTCTCACCATTCTGAAAATGGATCTTAGTTTAGTTGGTAGGACTGAGTTTTCAATAGTAGTTGCAAGTAGCAAATTTACTGAATATTCAATAGAGTTTAAATTTTTTCTATCAAATACCAAATAAATCCTAAAGTAAATAGTAAATGGTTTGCAGCTGAGCAGTGTCTCATCTTTCAAAAGCCCTGATCACTGAAGCTAGAGGAGCTCAATAAGCATTAACAGATTCTCAGTGGGTAAATGGAAACTGCGCAAGCAAAAGGTGGCGAGAAGTATTTGAGGGCTTTGCTTTTGTATGCACAGGAGTGGAGCCATTTTGCAGCACGTCAGAGGAAGAAGATGGAGCTGTGAGTGATGCTTGCAGTACAGCTTGGTGGTACTGCACAGGCTTGGCATACTTCAGAGCTTCAAACCCAGTTGTTTCCGTGCTTCCATACTTTGGGATCTACAAATGAAGAGAATGTCAGTCAGGTTGTACACAGTGCTCTGGATGGAAAACACGGAGGTGCTCAGAGAGGTGGTGTATACTCCGTCCCCAGACAATCAGGGTAAGACTGGATGGGGATCTGAGTACTCTGAGCTGTGAGTGTCCCTGTTCATTGCGGGGAGGTTGGACTTGATGCCCTCTGTATGTCCTTTCCAATTCGAACAATTCTGTGATTTTAAGTGTGAAGTATGTTACCTGGCCAAGCTTAGGGTTAGCTCTCTGGAGGCAGAAGAGGAATACGCTGGGCAAAACACCCTTAAAGGTTGCGGGATTTTAAGGGTTTCAACCGTGCACATTCATAAAGTGGCTCAGAAAGGTCCAGCCAACCAGATAAGCTGTCAGCGAGGATTTCTTTAACCTGAGGTTCTCTCTTCTTAGAAAATTTCTTAGCAAAAAGAAAGAACACTGAGAGCATTTAGCCTTGGGAATTATATTTCACCATGTGAATGAAATGTTTTGTTAAAGCATGCCTCAAATTTGCCAATCATTGTCTTCATCATAAAAATTCATGCTATCATGGACATACAAAGCACACAGTGTGATAATAGCTTGTTTCTTGCAGCTCGTGCATCGTCTTCCCAGAAGTATATCTGCAACTACCTAAGAGCCCAAACCTGTAAGTTCTGAAAACTTTTGCACGGTATCTGATTGGCTGAGGGACCAGAGAGATTACCTGTGCAGCTCAGTTTCTCTCTTCTTCGCAAGCAGAGGTATGTGCACAAAAAAACTTGCCCTCCTTTTTTCACAGCTGTGAGCTAAAAATATTTGGCATAGATAAAGCTTCTGCCTTGTATTTTTCAGTTCCCTCACTGATGTGCTTTCCTCCTCCTCTAACTTCTGCTGCTCCAAAGGATGCATGGAACAAAATGGTCTTCAAATGCTTCTCTCTGCTGGCACTAGCAAGGTAGGAGGTGAATTACATGGGACAACTAAAAGGCACCTCCTTAGCTGAGGAGGACTCAGTCTGGCATGTATCAACGATGACAGCATTTTATTGAGAGCTTTACCAGGGAGGGTTGCCTTACAGCTGCATCTGTTGAGCAGCCAATGCGTGGTCTCTGCTCCCTCCTTTAGCCAAAATGCTGTTTTGTGACAGAAATCTTATGTAAGTCCCATAGCCCAGAACAAAAGTCAGTCATCTGCAGCTCAGACAGTTTCCGTAGGAAATAAGTTTTCCAGTTGTGTCACAGACTAGAGTTGCAAACATTGAACCTTTAGAACTAGAAACATTCAGCTTGCTGGTCAGCTATCAGTGTGCCTTTCAGCTGCCGACTAGATTAGTGAGGCTGGAAATAAATGTATTATTATTGTTATTTTCAGAAGGGATTTAATATGTTTAAAATGACGATTGTGTAAGCAGCGTTAGATACTAAATATTGCTGTCTTATTATGAAGAAATATAATTACCATGAACTAAGACCAACTGGGGAAAAAAATGCAGTCCTATAGATTTGTTGCTTTGTTTTCTGTGTGCTACAGTTTAAATGAAAGAACAAATGACAGGATCATTGCAGAACAAGTGTGCTACACTTGATGATGAACAGCACAGGCCTAAAGGAGCACTGAGCACCCAGCCCTGGAAGTCTGAGACACCAGCACTTCCCAGGGGATGGGAAAGGGTCAGCTCTCCTGGCACTTGCTCTGGTTTGCCAGCATTCAGAGAAACGTACTCAAATGATAAAATTTGCATAGTGTAGGTTATTAACACAGTATTCTACCTCCTGCCTCAGTGCAAAAGTTATAACTTAGTACCTTCTTTCCCACCTTATATTATTATTCCCACCTTCCCACCACATTATATTAATGCTAAGAAAAAGAAATTATATTGTGCTTGTTTTCTCTAGGGTGTTCTGCCAATTCCTACATCAGCACTCCTTGATCTGGGTCCTGAGAACTCAGCGAGTGCTGTATTCTGAAGCTAGGAGCCATAGAGTTGGGCATTCTGACTGCCTCTGTGCCTAGATGGTATGTACAGCGAACTAGTTGTCTGTAATTTGAACGTGTCTTACCTGGGCTGTGCTGAGATCTGCAGATTTTAATGTAATGGCTTTAAGTTTCCATTTAGGCTTACTGCTCCTCATGAGTGTTCCTTACTCCTTCTTAAGGTGTTTGTCATATGCTAACAGTACAGTCCAGCTGGGACTGCAGTATGCTCTGGAACTCAATCTGTACATCTGTATGGAACATACAATCTGTACATCTGTACATCTTAACAATGTTAATCTAGACACAGTGGTGTTCTCCACAACCACTAGGAAAACATAGGGTTGACGAGGGCAATCACTGGAGTCACTTCACTGACACAGTTCTGAGCGTGCTTTTCAGCTTGCTTCTCCAGCCATCTCTCTATCTGTGTGTGTTGTGGCAGCTTTAGCAAACCTTTTGTGTGCGTGGGAGAACTGCAGTCCTCCTCTTGAATTGTATCCCTGAGACGTACCAACACTACACATTTCTTTCCCAAACGCTGCCAGTGAATTTTGGGCCTCCATTTTCTGAAAGCGTTTCTGATCTATTTTAATGAATGCTTTCTGTGAGTATTAATTCTGCGTGTATGTTGCGAGAAGTCTAATGATGCTTTACTCCAGTGTCTCTTTCACTCTCTGCCTCCATCTCCACACCCAGCAGTTACAAAGGCAGGGACTTTCCCTCCTCAGTGAAACACACACTGTCAGTAGCAATATTTTAGAGGAACAAATTTTTATGCAAAGGTCAGGGAATTTTGTAAGGATCATAATTGCCTAAAGGCTTCGTTAACCTTTACAGAATGCTTGCCGCTGCATCGCACATGCGATTAAATGACCATTAACATTCAGAGCGATCAATGAACGTAGCAACCTCGAGGTATCACAAATAGTATTGATGCTTCCAATACCAATCTCCCATCAGGAGTCCTACTGCAGAGAACAGACTTGAAATACGATGCTCTGCCTATGATGAAGCCCAGTTTCTGTGGTGTTCATAATCCAGGAAAAGTATTTACCTGTGCTCGTGCCTGGTGGAACGTTAGGGTGAGGTGGCACAGCAGCATCGCCTTCTTTCTGCAAGTATTCCAGAAGCCATCTCACAGATAATGAACATTTAAAGTAATGAGTTCCAGTCCTTTATTTTGAGTAAATACCAGAGAGTGGAATTCTGTGTTTCCCTGAAAATCTTTTTATCCAGCTACATGGCTCACGGTCTGTGTTCAGTTGAAGAGCTGCAGAGAAATTAGACGAGCACCTTTTTAAACTACCTGTCCAAACTCTTGTTTAGCCAAAAGAAATAAAGATTTCTGTGTGCTGTTAATGTAGCAGAACCAGAAAAGCTGGTCCAGTCTCAGCCTTGTTATTTGTGGTTATCTCCAGCGTTCATTTGTAGCAAGCCATCAGGAACTCTTCTTTGTGAAGCAAACAACTGGCATGAAGTAAAGCAGACAGGTAATGCGTTGAAATGGAAAAAATTCACACTCTGTGAACCAGTGACACAGTCAGAAACTTAGAGAAAATATTGATATGCACACTGACACAAAGATAAACACAACCAAATAAGGTTAAAGATAATGCACGTATTCATGTTGGATGAAGCAGAAGTGTGGTGCTTTGAATCTTTAATTTAGTCCATCTTGGTACTTCCGTACTGCAGAAGGCCATCTGAGGAGTTCCTCCTTCCTTCATTTATTCAGATTTTCTGAATATGGCTGTGTAATCATTTGCTTAAATTTTGCCCACGGTGCACTCATGGCTACAATATCCAAACTTGATGGAATAAATCTATGCAGTACTGTTTAACTGTACAGATTTAGGCAGAGATGAGAAACCAGAAACTACTGACTTTACTGTGTTAATAATAATTTCAGATGTAACGGAAGAAATGTTTTCAGTGTTGGGTTGCTGTTTTGAATTTGTTTTGAGCGAGTTTGGTATTTTTTGTGGGTTTTTCCTACAATTTCAAGTTTTCAGTAATGTTTAAAGGTTCACATGTAGTTTTGTGTGCCTTCAGATAGAGTTATAAGTAGCAAGCACTGAAAATCTGATTTTTCGCTAGTGAATTCTCATATTGCAGAGCAATACTCACAAAGGTCACAGGCCAGCTTATCATAAACTTTTTTCATGCAGAGAGTATTTCCATAACAAAGGAGGAACTGAGCTATTCTATTTTTGCTTCTTGATTTGTAATCCAGCCAATTTAAGGTCACTTACATGAATTTGAATTAACAGTGTACCACATAGATTGCTTTAGAAGTCTCTGGTCTCTCTTTTGTGGAAAAAATATTGTCTCTGATTTCCTCATTTTTCTTTTTTCTTGTGCCAATCATTCCTTTACTAAGCAAAAATGATAGCGTGAGAGGTGATGGAGAGGATAGAGCGGCGTGTCAGGCAAAAGACCCGGAGGCTGAGGCTATGAAACCTGACTGAGATTAGAGCAGGCAGAAGGAAGCAGACAGGGAGAGGCAGAGAACCAGAAAAGCAAAGTGTTACGGACTGGCTGAAAGAAAAAAATTGGTTACAGTCATGGATTGTGTTATGGCTGTGTAAAAGAATGCACAGCAGTGCAGCACTCGATCTGTATATCCAGTATTGTCTTAAAAAGGGAGAAATGGACATGCTAAAAAGATAGCGGAGAGTACTGAATGGGAAGAGCAAAGGCTTTTAGTGAGTTTATCAAGAGGCTTGTATTATTCTCCAGTCCTGTGAGCTGCAAATCTTGTACAGGTTTTAGTAAATATCGTATACCAGCACTGTAACAGAGGCATAAAATTGGTACTGAGGCATTGTCAAATGCTTTCACGTGGCCTTTCATTTATCTCCTAAGTAACTTGCCCCTCATTTTCTATGGTTTATTAAATAGTTGGGTAAACACATGCATAATGCCTCTCAGAAATGAGGTTTTTGATTCTCCCTCTGCTAATATCAGGCCTGTGCCATACACACGATTGGGCTGTGCTGCACAGCTCCTTTCTTTTCAACTTCTTTGGATATTTTTTGTGTCTTTGTGAAACTTAAACTTGGGCTTTCTGTTTTTTCACGAGTCTGCGTGCCTAAGAGAACACCATGCCACTTGAAAAAAGAATTCAGGTTAGCTGAAATAAGCTTGTCCTTATGAAAGCAACAGGAAAACAGTTTTCTACCTATTTTGTTGTTGCTTGCAAGTTTGGTTAAAACATTTAGGGGGAATTACCACCTGCTCATCATCACAAGCAGGCAAGAAAGGTGACGCTGTTGCGTAGCAACATAACCTCCAAATAAGCAGGCATTTTCAGATATTATGCAACATTATAAAGAAGAAAAAATCAGTTTGAACTCAGCTGAATATTTTATGGGAAACTTAGTTCTGAGCCTACTGTTAGAAAAGCCATTTCCCTTAAGCTTCTTCACAGCATAGAAGAGAGCCTGAAATTTGCCTTTTTAACATTGAGAGCCAAAACGTACTTGGCGTGTATTCAAAAAAGCTGTAGTGATTTCTCATTATCCCAACACGTTCTGCAGTGAGCCATGCACAGACTTGTCTTTGGATGAGGTACTCCATAGGTCTCTGTAAGGAACTTCTAAGTGAAACCATGAGAGGTGTTGGCCTTCTCAATAGCATGTAATAATAAATCTAGCTTCTAATTATAAAGTGAGAAGCAGCACATTGAGTCAGGTAAAAATCATACTTGCAGCACTGTGGGCGTGATGTCATTACATTCACATTCAGCATCAATCCCACCAGTTTATTGTATGCCCTGGTCCTGTAATCAGTTAATGCTGCTTTCACTGCAGAGACCTCAGCCTGCCTAGACCAGTGGCAATACACTAGAAAAATAATGAGGAAATGTGTACTATACTAATTTTCCTGTAATGTAAAGAAATGTAAATAAATAGAAACAAACAAAACACACAGAAGATAACAAGAGGATTAAATGAGTTGAATTTCAACTATCAAAAATAACATTAAATTGATATTTATTGCTTTTCCTTTTTGAGGAGATCTTCTTGGTTTAAATGTTAGTCTGTTAAGGAAGTAGATGGGAGAAAAAAATAATCTTTTCTGGTTTTAAGGTTGTCCCAAGTTATTGTTCTTGGCCTGCTGAAATTTCTTTTTCCCATCTTAGCTCTCATGTGGCAATTCCCATCTCGTTATGGTTTTGTTAGAGCTGGGTGGGTGCGTATTCCTACCACACCAGTCCCATGCAGTACACTTTCTTGTGCGTTTGCCAAATCAACGTAAGGATTACAATAAGGAAAAGCCTAGGAAAGGAAGTCCAGAGTGCAGTCTCATAGAGGGTCCTGCACATGCCGTGGTGGGCATCTGTGCTACGTTGGGACTGAGACAGTGATCGCGTGTTGTTGGTTTTGGAACTGAGTTTGTGTATGTGCGTGGAATTTGAGCGATGGCAGTATTTGGGAGACTGAAGACCTTGTCAAATGAGAAAAGCTGATGGTAACAAGTGTAGCATAGTCACAATCTTTCATTACCTAATATTAAGACGTGATATCAAAGGTTCACTAAATCCATTGGCTTGGGTTGGAAAGTAATATGCAACAAGCCAACAATACCATTTAGTGTTTTGCATGTAGAATGTCTGTCTGAAAATCTTTGGAAGAATACACTGGTCCATAAGTCCATGTACTGTGATGGTTTGTACAAAGTTAAGTATAGTTTTCTTTGCATGTTATATTTTTTTCTCTGATGTTTCTATATGTCCTCCTTTTTGATAACCATAGAAATTACTATATGGAAGTGGCATTTCAGACATTCCAGGATGTTGGTTTTTTACTTGTTCAAATTTCATTTTTGCATAGCTTTATTATGAGCAACCATTTCTTTGTCTCCGTATCTCTACAGTTTCAGCATGTCAATTGTTACTTGGTACAGTTAGTTTTTGCACTTCTTTTTTTCTATCATTTTCTAAAGAAGCATGTCTGTAGTCCAGGACAGCCCTCACATTGTTCTACTGCACTGAGACATTTTCTGTTTAAATCTGAATTTTTGCCTTCATCTGCTTCTTGTCTGGCCAGTCCTGGAATCCTTTGTTAAAATTCCTGAGCTGTTACAGTCTGCACTGTACTCATTTTAGACTGTGGATGAACATGATGCAGTAACGTTGATGGATGACTTTCATACGTTTGCATTTGAATTTCTAATCTGCAAACCATTCATACTTTTTCCCCTTCTCTCATTAAAAAAAAAAGAATGTACCCAGAAATTGTCAACTTTTTATTCTGTCTTGAACGAAAAAGAATAGGACCAAACTGTAAGCCATGCCTTATTACAGCAGTTCAAGTAAATATTACTTTATTTATTTATTTTACAGAGTCGTCATAGGGCAAGAGGAGGAGAAACGAGACTGGAAAAAATAAGAGGTATAAAACGAGATTATTCTGAGGGAAAGGTAACAGTCTGGCTTCTTTTTATTGCTCCATTCTGAGACGTCTGCAGATTTCACATGTGCATGCCATGGTGACAGACACTTTCAGCGTTCACAAAAGTTAATGTAGTCTCAAAGTAATTAACTGGCAAAGAAGCTACTTAGCGCTATCTGGGGTATTGCAGTTATACTGCAGCGATATCTTTGATTTCACTTTATGTAATATAATTTATTCACTTTTTCCTCTACCACTATATAAAGTCTTAATGGGAGAATGCTCTCTGTTCCTCTGGGGAGACACCCTGCTGGAGGGTGAGCTCACAGACCTCTAGACTAAAAATTGTTCTTACGACACGTCCGGTATTTCCCAGCCTCGAGACAGGTTATCGAGACTGTTATCAGAGCTCTGCATCAGAAATTCATCTCGTATTTGGTAATAGCTTAGAAAGCAGGTAGCTCCAGTACTTGGAGGCACTAACTGGATAACAGGGTGGCTATGGAGATGGGAAGTGTTTCCCTCCCAGCAATCAGCTGTTCCGTGTGCTGTTTGGGAATGAGATGTTACTTAACCTAAGAACACCTACTGTCCCTTTAATCTCTTTTGTTTCTAATGTATTGGAAACTGGGAAGGGGAAAAAGAAAGAATGGAGTAACTTCAAGATTTGAGACACAAAAGGTTTGGCGAGAATTCTTGAAAGCGTAGTTTAAGTGTTTATAAATATTTATGTGGTTCCACAAACAAATTACGGGAAACATGTGTCAAAATACTTTATTGAAAGCCTCTTGTCTCCCCAGGAAAAAAAAAAAAACAACAAAGGACAGTATGAAAATTCTTTTAAAAGTGTTGGTAGCATGCTGTAAAATATTGTTGTAATCATTATAGATATTTGCAGTCTGGGAGCTATGAGGATTAATCATGCCCCTAATTTCTGAAGCTATGAATAAGCAAAGTAATTTAGTTGAACTTTAATTGACGTCTTGCCAGCGCATGTGCTCATTAATGTGATTTGTCTGTTAGGCACATACTTGAGCAGTTAATTTAATACTTAAATGCCAATAAGAATTACCTACATGGTAGTCTGTGGAATTCCGTTGCTGTGGGAGGGAACGTCGTTCATTTACTGCTGTTGTGTCTCAGGATTGCATCTGCAAATCAAAGGTATGTACGAAACCAAACACCTTCAGTCGAATGATGTGAAAAGATGAAATAATTGGTCCTCAGAAAAGGCAGAGAAAGAAGTATTTACATCAGTGGTGCAGTATGGCTTTACCTCCGGAAGACCATGTGTTTATCCACATTTCCCACTATGACAGTGGAATAACCAGGTGGACTAAACAGTTCCAGACTATTTTCTACTCAACTGCAATGACAAGAAAGGCTAAGTGCCTTGCTTAGCGTTGTGTTTTAATACTATAGATCCAGTGGATTCATGACATCTGACAAAATCTTTCTTTCTTAACAGTGATGAGAGAGAGAGAGGAAGAGAGAGATCTCCTTTGCTAACAACTGCCAAGATGCACAGCATGCTCAGTGAGACTATACTCAACAAAGCCCTGTGTCTTGGAGATCGTTGCTGTGGGTGCCAGGTTGCTAACATCGATTGCAGCCAAAGAATGTTATTTTGAAAGGTAAGTATGGGTAAGAAGCCTTTGCAACTGATGTTTTTCTACTTGATGCCAGCCTCTATTGTCTTGTGGTAGAGTCATCTTTGGAAATGTCTCCAGAGCGTTATGTAGCCCTGAGCAGGTGCAATTGACGAGCAGATCAGTGCATCCATTGAAAAGCCTGAAAAAGACAAAGGTAGATGGGAGATGAGAGCTTGACACTGTGGGCTAATTCAGGAAGCACAACTGAATAAATGAGAAATTCCACTTCTCTTGACAAGTTTTTTGAGGGAGCGTATTCATTCAAGTTTTCCCAAGGTGAAGAGACCCAATCAGATATATTCAACCTAGCAATCATTGACTGCACTGCAAGCTTTTCTTCTTTTGTTGTTTGCTTAGAAGTACCCATGTAAAATAAACTATATTCTCTAATAGCTTTTGTTTTGGCAACTTAAACTTCGTCTAAGTGTTGAGACAGGTGGGTAGCAAAACGTTAACTTACATTTTTTCTCCTGGGTGGGTATTTGCCGCAGTGACATGATTTGTGCTTACATGCCTTTACACGTGTTTACATGTGCTCACACGCTCTTACAAGCCTTTACACACCTATACGCGCGCTTTCACGGACATACACGAGATTGCATGCATGCCTTTACTCGCCTTTACAGACGCATACACCTTTACATGTGCTTACAGGTGCTTCAATGCCTGCACACAACTTTAAACACGCTTACACAGCTTGACACACACATACACGTGCTTACACTCATTTACACCCCTTCACACGCTTACACATCTTTACATGCACTTACATGAACAAACACACCTTTACACATCATTCAACACCTGTGGACACTGGTACACGCACTTACACACCTTTCCATGTGCTTACATGCCTTTCACAACTTTGCACGCTCTTACATGCTGCTGTAAGCATTTGCATACTCTTGAATTCTTTTGCAGGCTCTTACACGCCCTTACACACATTTGCACGGTCTTGCACACATCTGCACGCTCTTAAAATGGTCCAACACACTTTTACACGAGTTAGAACACTCTTACATGCAGTTGCACTCTTACACGCATTTGCACACTCTTACAGGCCTTTGCACGCTCTTAAACGCCGTTGCACGCTCTTGCACGCCTTTGCACGCTCTTACACGCCGTTGCACACCTTTACACGCTCTTACACACCGTTGCACGCCTTTGCACGCTCTTGCACACCGTTGCACGCTGCTGCACACCGTTGCACGCCTTTGCATGCTCTTGCACGCCTTTGCACGCTGTTGGACGCGGTTGCACGCTCTTACACGCCGCTGCATGCCTTTGCACATTCTTGCACACCGTTGCACACGTTTGAACGCTCTTACACACCGTTACACGGTCTTGCACGCTGTTGCACACCTTTACACGCTCTTGCAAGCCGTTGCACACTCTTCCACGCCTTCGCACGCTCTTGCATGCCATTACACACCTTTGCACGCTCTTGCACGCCGTTGCACGACACTGCACGCTGTTGCACGCTGTTGCACGTCGTTGCATGCTCTTGCACGCCGTTGCACGCCGTTGCACGCCGTTGCACGCCGTTGCACGCTCTTGCACGCCTTTGCACGCTCTTGCACGCTGTTGCACGCCTTTGCATGCTCTTGCACGCCGTTGCACGCCTTTGCACGCCGTTGCACGCTCTTGCACGCCTTTGCACGCCGTTGCACGCTCTTGCACACTGTTACACAACTTTGCACGCCGTTGCACGCCGTTGCACGCTCTTGCACGCCGTTGCACGCCGTTGCACGCTCTTGCACACTGTTACACAACTTTGCACGCCTTTGCACGCTGTTGCACGCTCTTGCACGCCGTTGCACACCTTTGCACGCTCTTGCACACTGTTACACACCTTTGCATGCTCTTGCATGCTGTTGCACGCCGTTGCACGCTGTTGCACACTCTTGCACGCCGTTGCACGCTCTTGCACGCCGTTGCACGCCGTTGCACGCTCTTGCACACTGTTACACACCTTTGCATGCTCTTGCATGCTGTTGCACGCCGTTGCACGCTGTTGCACACTCTTGCACGCCGTTGCACGCTCTTGCACGCCGTTGCACACCTTTGCACGCTCTTGCATGCCGTTGCACGCTCTTGCACACCGTTGCACGCTCTTGCACACTGTTACACGCTCTTGCACACTGTTACACACCTTTGCACGCTCTTGCACGCCTTTGCACGCCGTTGCACGCCATGCATTACTCTTACAGGTGTTTAACAGCGTGCAACGGCGTGCAACGGCGTGCAACAGCGTGCAAAGGTGTGTAACAGTGTGCAAGAGCGTGCAACGGCGTGCAAGAGCGTGCAACGGCGTGCAAGAGCGTGTAACGGCGTACAAGAGCGTGCAACGGCGTGCAAGAGCGTGCAACGGCGTGCAACGGCGTGCAAGAGCGTGCAAAGGTGTGTAACAGTGTGCAAGAGTGTGCAACGGCGTGCAAAGGCGTGCAAGAGCGTGCAAAGTTGTGCAACGGCGTGCAAGAGCGTGCAACGGCGTGCAAGAGCGTGCAACGGCGTGCAAGAGCGTGCAAAGGTGTGTAACGGCGTGCTAGAGCGTGCAAAGGTGTGTAACGGTGTGCAAGAGCATGCAACGGCGTGGAAGAGCGTGCAAAGGTGTGCAAGAGCGTGCAATGGCGTGCAAGAGCGTGCAAGAGCGTGTAACAGTGTGCAAGAGCGTGCAATGGCGTGCAACGGCGTGCAAGAGCGTGCAACGGCATGCAAGAGCGTGCAACGGCGTGTAACAGTGTGCAAGAGCGTGCAACGGCGTGCAAAGGCGTGCAAGAGCGTGCAAGAGCGTGCAACGGCGTGCAAAGTTGTGCAACTTCGTGCAAGAGCGTGTAACGGCGTGCAAGAGCGTGCAACGGCGTGCAAGAGCGTGCAAAGGTGTGTAACGGCGTGCTAGAGCGTGCAAAGGTGTGTAACGGTGTGCAAGAGCATGCAACGGCGTGGAAGAGCGTGCAAAGGTGTGCAAGAGCATGCAAAGGCGTGCAACGGCGTGCAACGGCGTGCAAGAGCGTGCAAAGGCGTGCAACGGTGTGTAACGGTGTGTAAGAGCGTGCAACGGCGTGCAAGAGCGTGCAACGGCATGCAATGGCGTGCAAAGTTGTGCAACGGCGTGCAAGAGCGTGCAAAGGCATGCAAGAGCGTGCAAAGGCGTGTAACGGCGTGCAAGGGCGTGCAAAGGCGTGCAACGGCGTGCAAGAGCATGCAAAGGCGTGCAAAGGCGTGCAAGAGCGTGCAAAGGCGTGCAAGAGCGTGCAAAGGTGTGTAACGGTGTGTAAGAGCGTGCAAAGGCGTGCAAGAGCGTGCAAAGGCGTGTAACGGCGTGTAAGAGCGTGCAACGGCGTGTAAGAGCGTGCAACGGCGTGCAAAGGTGTGCAAAGGCGTGCAACGGTGTGGAAGAGCGTGCAACGGCGTGCAACATCGCGTAAGAGCGTGCAAGAGCGTGCAAACGCGTGCAACGGCATGTAAGCGCATGCAAAGGCGTGCAAATGCATGCAACAGTGTGCAAACGCGTGCAATAGTGTGCAAAGGCGTGTAAGAGCGTGCAAGAGCATGCAAGAGCGTGCAACAGTTTGCAAAGGCGTGCAATGGCGTGTAAGAGTGTGCAACAACGTGCAACAGCATGCAACGGTGTGTAAGAGTGTGCAAAGGCGTGCAGCAGCATGCAACAGTGTCTAACAGCATGTAACAGTGTGTAACAGTGTGCAAGATTGTGCAAACGTGTGTAAGAGCATGCAAACACGTGTAAGAGTGTGCAACGGCATGTAAGAGTGTGGAAACGCGTATTACAGTGTGCTAGAGTGTGTAAAAGCATGCAAACACGTGCAAGAACATGTACGAGCATGGAATCGCGTGTAAGAGCGTGCAATAGCGTGTTAGAGCATGCGAACGTGTGTAACAGCGTGCAAACACGTGCAGGAATGCATAACAGCGTGCAGGAGCGTGCAAACACATGTAAGAGCGTGCAACAGCATGTAAGAGTGTAATGTGTGTAATGTGTAATGCATGTCCTTTATCTGTGAGGGATCCTATAAAATTGCTACCATCTATTTACTAGAGACAGCTAAAAGAATCCAAAACTCTTACATTAATAGAAGTAGCAATTCCAATCATAACAGAAAACAAATCAAAAAGCAGAACATATGTGGCAATCCTGTAGCCTTTTTCTATTAGTCGGTTCAAATCCCAAGTGTTTAAAATTTACTTGCTCTAATTTAAGACGAAAAGAATCCAGAAATAATTATTAAGCCTGTAGTACTGTACCTGGTAGCAGGCATATGCTTTTCAGCAGGTGTTGCTGTTTTGGTATGTTTTGAACTCATACACAGAAGAGAACAAGGGCTATAATTTCTCACACACTGCACTACTTACCCTGATCTTCTGAGGGACGGGGGTACGCAGAAACACTGACAGTGTTATTTCTCACATTACCTCTTGGTGAGATTCCTTGTTACACTCACAATATTAACAACCTGCTGAATACAAGATGGTTTTAACATTTATTGCAAATAGGTGCTACCACATTTCAAGGATCATCTCATAAATTGACTGTTAGAAAGCTCATGGGCCAAACAATTTGAGATGCCTGAGCTTCCCCGTGTGAAATTCTTCACACTTTCAGATTGTTCAGTTCAGATTCACTACTGTCACTGTACTTCAGTCCCACATAGGTTATTTATGCTATTATGTGGAGGTAGCATAGTAATCATTCCAGATGGAACACGAGTGAATCTAAAGAGAGGTTCCCATCTCTTAATCCCCAAAACTTTCAGAACATCAGCTATCCAGAACATACCAAATACTGAAAAATATCTGTTTAATGGAAAAGAAAAACAACAACAGCAACAAAAACAAAAACCCAAAACAGCTATTTTATAAAATAGTCATTTTGGCACCCTGAATATACAATGGTTTGGACAGCTTTCACCTTGTAGAGCATCTGCTATTTTTGTGTATATTTTAAATTACTCCTAATGAGAAGAGTTTCTAGCCTGTCCTTGCAGTGTTAAATATAAATAAGCAGCCATTCCAAACATTACAAAATAGAATATCTTTCTCTATTCACTGTAATAGAACCAATTTGCTGCAATTGTGTCATTAAACGCCAAATGCAGCTAGTATGAAAAATGAGAGCAGCTTGGCCATTTTTCTCTGGTCCTGTCATCTGAACACAACTGCCTGCAAGAAGGAATACCGTCATCCATATGCTTTCTGTCAGCCTGCATGACAAATGCAACGCGGTCTTTGTGCTTCCAGCAAATATACAGAGAAAATGATATACAAAGCCTCATCTTGTTCCGATTTTTGGAGAGAAGGCATTACACAGAAAAAAATGTATCATCTGCACATTGATCAGCATATTCAATCATTGCAGCTGGGAGCTTTCTTTTTTTCATTTCAATTCTACAGACTTTGAAGCCAAACGAAATATATTTTTGAGTCATTGGGAACCAACGGTCCTGTGATCTCCATCCATCAATATGTGCAGTGTGACCGCTCAGTCAGGGCGCACACACGCTCTCAGGCCTTGCAGTACCAGCAGTTTCCCCTCCTTACAACAGCTGGGTCAGCAACAAGACAAGAACCAAGGTAACAGAGATGCTTGCTGTCCTAGGCCACAAACATTCCCTGAACTTACAGGGGAAAGTACCTCATACAGATTGCTGTTATTTCCATTACCTTTCAGTGACTTCCCAGTTTGACTACAAGGCAGAATTCATTTTCTAAGTGACTCTTTGATCCAAATGATAGCTCAAAATAAATAAATAAATAAATAAATAAAATCAGGATGATCATAGATTTAGCTTTCCGGATTGCAGTGACAATACCAAAGACCACAGCCAAGCAAAAAAAAACCACCAAGATGACCATGGATTCATAGATAATATATTTAGCTTACTGCACTGCAGTGACAGTTTATTGGATGTGGTATTAAGTTCACTAGGAGCTGAGGGAAAAAAAAAAAACAAAAACAAAACCTGATCATAGATTCAGCTTCTTACAATGCAATGACAATGAACCAGAGACTACCTCCAATCAACTAAGATCTGTGCGAAAGAAACCACCAAGATTATCATGGATTCATAGATCATACATTCAGCCTACCACAGTGCAATGCCAACAAACCAAAGACGACACCCAATCAGCTAAGATGTGTGCAAAAAAAAACACCAAGCTGATCATGGATTCATAGATCATAGCTTCAGCTTCCTACGTTGCAATGACAGTTTATTGGATCTGGTCTTAGGTTCACTAAGATCTGTACAAACAAAAAAAGAAACAAGCTGATCGTGGATTCATAGATCATAGATTCAGCTTCTTACAATGTAATGACAATGAACCAAAGACCACACCAGTCAACTAAGATCTGTGCAAAAAAACCACCAAGGTGATCACAGATTCATAGAACATGTTTTTAGCTTACTACACTGCAGTGACAATGAACCAGAGACCACATCCAGGCAACTACAATCTGTGCAAAAAAACCACCAAGCTGATCATGGATTCATAGATCATAGATTCAGCTTCCTACATCGCAATGAAAGGTTATTGGATGTTGTCTTAAGTTCACTCAGATCTGTGAAAAAAATACCACCAAGATGATCGTGAATTTCTAGATCATACATTCAGCTTCCCACACTGCAATGACAATTAACCAAAGATCACAACCAATCAACTAAGATCTGTGCAAAAAAACCCACCAAGCTGATCG
This sequence comes from Lagopus muta, assembly GCF_023343835.1. Lineage (NCBI taxonomy): Eukaryota > Metazoa > Chordata > Aves > Galliformes > Phasianidae > Lagopus > Lagopus muta. The sequence continues at coordinate 30,947,010 of NC_064440.1, read as the reverse complement.
TGGATTCATAGATCATAGATTCAGTTTTCCACATTGCAGTGATAACGAACCAAAGGCCACAGCCAATCAACTAAGATCTGTGCTCTTGATGATTTCTGCATTTCCATTTTACTTGCCTTGTTCTGCAAGATAAGGCTTCTATAGAAACATAAGCTGATTGATTGAAAAATATTGTGTAACAGTAAATATACTGGAGAAAATTAATAATGTTATGCTCATCCTAAAAAGAAAGGACACATTACTGAGACCTGAAGCTACTTGGAGTGGAAAAAAAAAACACCTCTAAAAAGAATCAGTTTCCCACTATATGTCTGACTTAGGACAGCATCCCTAAAGCCCACAGAGTGATATTACCCTGTCTGGTTGACCAGAGAGACTGTAGATGGCTAGAGGGTTATCTTTATGCTTTTAGGCAACTAAATCTAGAAGGTATTAATGCTAATAAAATAATTAACCTTTTAACTGATATTTCATGTTTATCACACAATCATTTTCTCTTTTAACTTCTTTCAAATTTTTGAAGCAATATATAACTATTAATATTCAGAAGCATTTCACAACTGCTAGGTAACTCTGGCAGCATTTACTCTTCCAGAAGAACACCACTGAAGTAGAAGATGCTAGTTGGTTATCTTATTATAGGGACTATTTTTGAAAAACTCCTCTAAAATCCATACGCACAGTAACCGCTATTTGTGAGAGAAAATAGTTGCCCATGTGTGCAATTGTTTCTGATGAATACTGAAATAGACATCTGCATAGACAAATGGATGCACATGCCAATTTCCTCCTAAGCTTTATAGACAGAGGATTGATCCAAAAACCACAAGAGCTTTTTGGAATTATTCCCATTCATTTCAGGGATTTTGCCCACAGATGTTATTTCCAATCTTACTTCACTGCTCTTATTTAGACTTACAGCATAGTAAACCTGATATTAAATCAAATCAAGCTCAAATACTCTAAAAGCAGGGATAATCTCTAAGCAGGGAAAGCTTGATAGTCACTAAAGTAAGCAAGCATGAATCATTAGGTACCTTCTCCTGCAGTGGATATTTCCAAGCAAAGGTCAGTCTCACACACATACGCACAGGGCACTGTGAGCAGCCTACCTGCACGTGCCATGTTCACATCAGGGGTCAGGTCTTGAGCAGAGCAAATACGGCCAAGCAGGTGGCAGGGCAGCAGTTACCTCTGGAACTGCTCAAGTAGCACAGGAATGGATTTTCCTCTAGAAAACCTCCTTCCCTTTCGCTTTCGCTTTCGCTTTCGCTTTCGCTTTCCCTTTCCCTTTCCCTTTCCCTTTCCTTTCCCTTCCCTTTCCCTTCCCCTTTCCCTTCTTCTGGGCTAGCTGATTACAGTTTGAGCATGTTTAACTCACACCTGATTGCGTGCAATATAGAAGGGTCCAAAAGGGATAGTTTATAAAGGAGATAAATTTATATAGAGTAGCCAAGTGCCTACTAAGGGAAAATACAGCCATCTATAAATATTTAGAATTAAACAGCAAAGAAAGTATAACTGCAAATAAATAAAAACAAGGGAAGATAAAAACCAAGAAGGCATGATGCTTAGCAGCACAGCCAGATATAGAGAAAGAGGCACAATGCCTGTACGAAGTTCTGTACCAACAAATATTCATCTACAGTCGGTCAAAGTCTACAATCTCAAACACTGTTCATGAAGCATCAGAGGATAGCTAATAGGTTCAATTAATAATCTTACACTTCTAGTTTTCAGTTACAGTTTAAGACAAGTATCTACAGATGTCTGCTCTTCCTATCTATTAGAAAGCTGTATCTGGTCAAAGTAGCAAAACAGTCGATAATTCACCAAAATAGGCATTACTACACTTGAAACATAATTTTATACTAATAACGTGCTGAAAACATCTTTATTGTCTCTCTACGGGATTTGATTTCTATCCCCCCTCCTGTATGTTTATGAGCACTTCTGTATATAAACGCGTATATACGACACATGCACCTTGTGCAGGGATTACGGGGTGCACCCCTTCCTTGATCTGGCAAACAGGTTTGATTTGGTACAGTTAGGATATTGACACAGATTGCACGTTGCCTTCCAATTCCACCAGTTTAAGAGGAGGAAATATTCCATTGCCTCTATTCAGAATACAACACCATCACAAAGAAAGATTAAGCAAAATGTTTGTAATATTTCCAATGAAACTTTAATCAGTTTTGTGATGGTGCCCCCCTCCCTTAGCACGTCTCACTGGAGTGCTTTATAGCCAGATGCTGTGCCACAGACTGGTGCTTTTTGCCACATCCCATCAGCCACAGCTGATCATTTCCACTGAGCTCAGTCTCATTGTAGTATTCAGCACTCTCGAGATACCTCCAAAACACTGCATCTTTCACAGTCATACATACTCATTTTTAATTACAGACAGGCTTAGATCAGAAGCTCATTTTAATCAGTACATAGGGAAGAATTCTGTCTTATTTTAGACAAATTAAGGTATCTAATTCCTGAAGAATAAAGCATGATTGAGGAGAGGGAAGGCCATGTTGCTTTTTCCAGTTTTGGTCAAGAAGCACCAAACGATTCCAGCATACAGACAACTTGGGCTCACACTCAAGCTTTTCCACATATTGCAGGAAATGCTGAGGTTGTGCAAGGAGACTGTCACAGCATCTCTCAACAAAAGACACCTGCTTGTTTTTTTTTTCTTTTAACAGAAATTAAAATTATACCCTTGCAAGAATTTATCACAATTACTGCACATACTTTTCCCCAGGCTACAGACAATATTGCACAGAGATCACCTTTGGAATATCTAAAGTCTATCTATCAGTATTCTTCCTTTCAAAATTCTTCTAAAAAGTTAAAAACAAACAAACAAAAAAGCTACACTGCTCATCAGTTTACACTTCTGGATGCAGATAAGCTTGAAAGAATAGAAAAGGGTGAAGAACAGAAAGCAATACCAAGAGAAGTGAACAATGGGTATTTCTCTGCAATTTATTGTATGAAGATTTTAGTAGAGAGTTAGTAAATTAATGTGTATGTTGGGAGTAAGAAGTACAGTGAGTCTTTTGGAAAAGCATTATTTTACTGATGTGACTTTTTTGTCTTAATTATGTAGGGCTGGGTGTGAGAATTCATTTATATTAAAAATGTTCCTATGCTTTTATTGTACGCCCTTAAAGTATTAAATTTATAATCTCTAGAGTACAGAGAAATAACTCTGAATAATCCTAGTTACAACTTAGCTTCATCTTGGTTGAACTGCTAAATTCTGAAGTGGCTATTGCCTGTATATATTGAAAAATAAATGATGAGATCTTAATCACTTCTTGTAATCTGTTGCTTTCATAGGCAGCAAACACCATAACCTCTATGTCACACTACGTTTTTTATGCCTTATCTCCTACTCAGTTATTAGATTTCCTCTCAGAGAACAGTGTTTTGTTTTCTAAGTATGCATAAAAATAGAGTGGAATATCAGAAAGAATTAAGGGGTTTCTGTAATGCTTTTGGAAAACTTGTGGTTACTTTAAATAGTTCCCTTATTCTCATAAAATCATAATCATTCCCATTCTCAGTTCGAATTAAGTGGAAAATGTCAAGTCTTACATTCATTGAAATTTCTTACTTAAATGTGAATGTGACCACAACAGGCTTCGAGCGTAGATAACTGCTTAACCTAGAAAACATTTCAAGTACAGTAGTTACGTCTTTACTGTAGGCAGAGCCTACAGCACTGCTGCTATGCATTTATCAGCATATGTAAAAGTAATGAATACATAGGAGAAAAGTTCCTAGCTCAAAATGAGTCCCGGAAAGCATGATTTTACCCTTCCTTTTGGCTGATAACATCCAACTTTTGTTTTTGCTGGCCTGTTATTTTGATCTTACTGAATGAATTCCCAGATGGGAATTTTACTGAGCAATTGACTGAGAAAACTTTCAAAACCAGTTACTCTGACCTTCCCAATATAAATAGTAGCAATTAATGTGAAATTTAAATTTTTATATCCTCCTTTATTGTTGTTGCCCTGCCCCCATTACTTTTAGCGGTGCTCGTTATTTTTCACTTGTCTCAGAAGTTAATCTCTACTTTTTGCAGAGCAGCACGGAGTAACTGACACTGTATGGCTGATGTAACAATCAGAACGACCGTTTCAGTCTGAGTTTAAGGAATGACTGATCTCTGCTCTGTGCTGAACACCATGTGATTCCATAGATTAGAGACAGTAATAGAGAAATAGTAGAGAAATAGCCCAAAGAGAAATAGTAGAGAAAGTAGCCCAAAAGTAGAATGTGCTGACAGCTACCAATCAGCCAATGCATTTTTAGTTTCTGCATAACATGAGGATTTCTCAGCAGATGAAGGAACTAAGAAGCTGTGCAGTATACGTTACCAATAAATGAAGTAAGAAGTTATGCAGTATGCATTACGCAACTACATTTTCCAATTTGTCAAGGAAAACTTGCATTCTACATCACTTGTCCCACTGCAGCGTACCAGCATACTTCCTCTTTGGTACGGGGTTCATTTGGTTAAAACAACCAACAAACAGAATGTCCTGAAGTAATTTATGGCATTTCATTTAACTATTTCATAGAAGTGGCCTATATTCCACTTTTCATTATGTTAGACTACATTTTGCACCCTCAGATGACCGAGTCTAGGCTTTTCTCAAGATGATGAGAAACCTTTCACAGAACATCGAGCGTCCAAAGAAGTCATAGAGATGGGCAAGATGATCACATTCTTCATTTCCTAATTCCATTTACAGCCACTACAGTATAAACAAACCACAGTATATCTTTTATCTGTGTGTTATCAGCCAAAACAAGACAATGACCACTATTCTGTCCCATTAAATCACATCCTGCCACAGCTCTTTAAAGTCAAAAACAGTTTTGCTGTCGTTGATATTAAAAGCAGCAACCCTTTTAAAGTTTTTAACAACATCTAAAACTGCAGGCAGACCTCCAGTACCTCTTTATGAAAAGAATGGAAAAAATCAGGTTGGAAATCTTAAAAAATAGAAGTTTACTATTGAAATGGAAATGATTTTTTTTTTTTTTCCTGACAGGCTTATTCTCATTCCTTGACACTTTTACATTTAAAAAAAAAACATGTTTCGTTTTATTGGATTATTGTGGTCAATTAATGCTATTGTAACACTGCAACTAATGACAAAAACATCTATTTTGCACCTAGTAATTATTTAAACCAGTAATTTAAGCTGATCTGTGTGATGAACCTATTACTTACTGAAACTGCACATAGCCAGGTATTTCTGCATGAACTAAGATATTATTTTCAGGTTTGATTTTTTTGTTTCAATGCTTATCCTTTACTAAATATTTGATTTTCCTTCTAAAAGAGCTATAGTCCTATTCTGTTAAATCCATTAGCTCAGTGCTACAACTCCATTGTCCTGATACTAGGAATGAGAATCTATGTAGATTGCTCCAAAAGTAATGCCTCCTATTTACTTCCAAGGAAACTACGACACACACCAAGAGCACAATGACACCATTTGTTGGAGCAAATTCTCAGCTGTGCTCTTTTTCAACATGGCCACCACCACAAGCTATACATATTCACCAGCAATGAACAAGCGCCTGCGTGCCAGCTTAGAAGTATCTGCATGGCTGTCCTGAATGTGGTTTGTCTTTCACGTTGCTGTCTCTGCTGCTGAAACACATCACCCTCCACCTCCCCATGCTCACATCCACTGTTTGGTCACCGTAAGTGTCCAGCAAATGTCAGTGGATACCATTTTTTCTGCACGGAGAAATTCAGTAACACACCTTTGCTTCATCTGCACTTCCACATCAGATGCCATTCTGTCACCCACCCCTCTGCTGCCTTCTGTCACACAGCAACAACAAACAACAGAATACTTGCGGAAGGTTCGGCCTCTACGCGTATACCCCCATCTGCCTCAGAAGTCACGGGCCAACAAAATAAAATAGGAGGCATTTCCTTTGGAGCAGCCCTCATGCAGTGCAGGAAGTCAGTATTATATCTAAGAAATCACTTGAGTAACAGAAGCATTTTTTTTTCCAGTGCAGTAATTAACAGGATGCGCAAAGACATGCCACCTAAGGTAGCATCCATCCCCTGTTATACATGGAACAACATCCTGAAATACAAACACCTCACTAAATTGCTATATGTTGGACTTCACCACAGAATACGGAAAATTCTATTTTATATTTTCTAAAAGCAAAGTTACATTCTAGAAAACAAACCTAACTGAATTTTTGGACCATGTATTTCAAAAGTGATGAATATTTCTCGTATTGTCATGATCTGTGGTACTTACTTGCAGTAACAAATACAAAGGCACATGGTCCAGACCCTTTATCTACGAAATAAATTGACCTCGAGAGTCCTGCTTTAGCTTTGCACAGAGAGTTCAGTGAGGCAACTCAGTCCCATTTAAGATTCTTTGCAATGTTCTTTTTTTTTTGGTGCTTGTGTGTAGAATTTTAGATTTCATTGCTTTTCTCTACAGTTTTTAGACTGTGAAGAACATTTTTGAAAACATCCTTATGAAGATACTACTAAAGGTATACTAAAGAGGGGTGTTCTGGAAAACATCCTTTATGACAGAAATCACTCACACTGCCACCACAAGGTGGTGGGGTTTTTTTTTGCTCAGGTGACATCTTTATCGAAGTAGTTAATCTGTATGATAAGGGAGGTACGAAGACCTAGAGAGACAAAGCCAAGTCATGGCATTACGCTCACACGAAGGGAGATGTTAGACTATCATAGACGATTGTTTTATTTACCCTGTGTTTTCCTATCAGAGTGCTACAAGAGAAATTTTTGCAGCTAGAAACCTACTTCTCTTTGAAAGAGATTCTATGTAATTGCTTTTAAGGCAGCTAATAGCAAACTGTTAGAAAAGCATGTAGGTATAACAGAAACTATGCTTCTTAAGTGAAAATAAAAGCATGCTAGTTTATTCAAAACCATAGCAGAGGGAATTAAAAGGAATAACACAACATACCAAGTGCCGTTACCATGAAGTTAACATGGAGCACACCACACATGATGCTGAAATACTGGACCGTGCAGAGCAAAATGCTTTCTTCTTTCTAAGTATTCAGAGATATTTTCTGTCCAGTCATGTATAAAATTCCACTTTGTATTAAGCTCTTATGTAGCATGCCAATAAATAAATAACAAACCCCCCTTGGCAATATACATTACCTTGCTCTGAATTGCTATAAATTTTTCACATAATTCAGTTGCTCTCGTGTTCTGGGAACATACAGACAAACTGTTCACTGTACAGTCATTTGCAGCACAAATCATTTGTTACACCCATTCTACTGAGAACTCTTTCTCCCCATACACACGCATATCAAGCTTTTGATATATTTCTGGGACAATTTTTCCTGAATTCACTGGATTTCAGTCCAGGTGCATCCCTTGCTATGTCTGAGTGGTATTACTTGCTAGCTTTAATCCTTTAAAATGCCAGGAGGTAGGGAAGCATATTTCTGAGAAAGTGGAATCCCTCCAAATACTTTTGTGATGCAAAACAAACAAAAATCAACAGAATTCAGAAAGAAGCCTCTACAGTTTTTCCAGTAACAGGGATTCCATTGGAAAAAAAATAAATAAATCTAGAAAAAAAAAAGTCTTCTATTACTGGTGCATTTGAGAGCTCAAAAGCATCATGAATATAGCTCAGTCATCTGAGTAAACTGAGCTCTTTCCTGTAGGGAAGATCATACCTAGCAGAGTACCTCCAAGAGAATACATCCCATTCTTCGTTCCTTTGCTCTGTTTTTTTAATCTGGCTCAACAATAGCATTTTTCACTTTCACATCACATGGTTGGTTGTTTTTTTTTCCTCACAATTCACGCGTTCACCACATACAGCAGCTTCTGCTTAGAGTAAAAGGCCTTCCGTGCACTGCTCCAACCATTTCTGTCTCAGACATATCCAGAACACTGCTTACTCCAACTACCCTGAACTCTCTCTATAACCTACTTGTTCCTTTGGCATTGCTTTAGAGGAGAAAGTGACAAAGCCTCTGAGCCTGTGCAATTTCTGTGCTTCAGCAGCTCTTCCCTGAATACTTTCAATGCCTGTAAATCAGATACTTCTTGCTCTGCTTTCGTAACGTAAAGGGATGGAAAGGAGAAGATAAAGATGACTCTCAGAAGTGCTGAGAATTCATCAGAGTTGGCTGACATTAGGTGCTCTGCTGCTGCCAAATTTATGGGAACCTGAATTGAAACTGCAGATCTGTACTCCTGAAAAGTAGGTGCAAACAGGGCTCACCAGGTAGTCTATATTTACTTATTTCTTGCTTACTAGTTTTGGCTTCTTACGGAGCTTGTGTTCATCCAACCGCACAGAACAACTCAGGTACACCCTAACTCAACAGTGCAATTCAGACTATTTACCGTAATCTTCCTGGCTTTCCAAATCCATAAAACACCACATAAATTACTGCACAAGGGTATTGTGAGAGTATTTACAAAAACAAAAGATTTGCAGAACATCTGTAAAAAAAGCCAATTCTCCTTTGGAGTGACTGTTTTCTTCCCTATTGATTTGTAACCACAGCATGAAATCCAGAAACTTAACTAAGCATTTGCTTTCCAAGAGGGGAGGATACGAACACTGGAAACATCAGTGTTGTTCACTATATAATTACTCACATTCCAAAATCACAGATACAAGCTTGACAGTGTAGGATGCATCCTCCAGCACACTCACAATTTCTTAATATGAGTTAAATCTGACACAAAAAACTAACATCTTGTGTTGGAGCCACATTGCTCAGGCCACTGAGGTTAATGAGTCTGGGGTCAATGCTCAGGTCAGAAAACACCAAAAACTAAAGCAAGCACAGTCAGAAACACAAAGTTAATGCAATCTTATTTCTGTCCTGTGATTCAACACTTCCCTTAAGAAGAGTCCTGGAAAGGTTTACTGCTGGCAGCCTTTTAACGGAATGACTAAGTAACACCTGCAAGATCTGCTCCTTAAATACGGATTAGTTACATAAAAGTAGCATTAAGTATTTGTTTTATCCAGATATATCTACATTTTATGCATATTAATTAATTCAATTAAATATAGGTATATAAGCTACAGAAGACATTCCACAACTTAATTTCCACTTTACATCTGATTTTTAGAAAGAAAAAAGACAAAATGGCAAGCCCTTTTTCCTCATGAGATACAACCCCAAGCACTGTTTTCAACAGCCAGCTCCGTTATTTCACACCCAGACACGTGCTCTAACTGGGGGCAGGAATAAAGCACAGAGCTGTCGAGCTTAAAGGTATTCAGGGATCTTAATTTTTCTATAAGTCATACAGGGAAATGTAACCTGCTCTTTAGCTTCTAGTTCTGTAAAATTGCTGTCATAACGCTGAATAATAGCATTAAGTAGTCTCTGTGAGACAGTGGAACAGCGATCTTAGGCTCTGGGAACGTTACGGCTGTAGTTGACTTTCACACCCACGCTGCCAGACTTCCACAACAAGCAGCGTGCCCGTGAATTGGCATGAAATTCAGAGTGGCTCTCACCCCTACAGTGTGAAGGAATAATTCACAGCTCTGAGCCTCTCCAGATCCTGAGAGCATCAGGCGGGAGCCCCAGCAGACCCAGCCTGGCAGACGGACGGCTGCATGCACAGCTTGGGCTCACCAGACGGGCCCACGCAGTGTGAGAATTCAGCTCCAGTGCTAAGTGTCACTACTACACTGATATCAAGAGCAAAATTATTTTTTCTCAAGTCTTGGGGGAACACCAGCTCCCAAATACGTGTGCTTTCACCTGTAATCGATGCCTGTCAGGCTGATGACAGACTAGTTCTGATCCTCGGTGAGGCTGAAGATGTTATTCTGGTGAAACAAAACCACAAATGGCAGCATCCATTTGTGTTTGGCTTTGCCTCAGTGTCGCCACTTTAATAGATAACAATATCTTGCAGGGAAATTCAGAGAATTGGGAAAGACCTCCAAGATGATCAAGGTCAACCACCAACCTGACCTACCATGAGATGTCTGGAGGTGGCAGCTAAGGGACACGTGGTGAGTTCTTGCACATTCTTGCACAAACAAGAGAACAAAAATTACACAACTGAAAAGTATTTTGCAAATGGAAGAGAAATGCTATCCCTCTCCAAGATGCAGTAATTTTCATGGAAAAAGTTTCCAAAGTGTTATAGGTGGGAGACTAATCTTTGTAGTCCCGTGGTTTTGATTTGCACATTAGCAGCCATTGGAGACTGTTCTTCTAAATGGTAAAAGTGCTAATAGAGATGTACCAAATTTCTGGTCGTCCCTTTTACTGTGGTGAATATCATTACTTAGCTGACAAAAAAAACCAAAACAGTAGTTTTGCTGTGACCAAGCTTTTGTTGAAAGGTTCTGGAAATACCATAAGAACTTAATTTTGTTCTCCCAAACCACTTGCACTTTCCAAAGAAGTAAAGTCTATGACACAATCTCTAGAAATCCTAGCTGACATTCACAGTTGCTTTTCAATGAGTTCACTTTGCAAAGAGAATAAGTAGAGGTCAGTCTCTGATGAAACAATAGAAGATAGAGTTAATGACTCACATCTGCGATTTTGAATTATTCAGCTAACGCTGGAATACTAACCACAGATACAATAAACAGTGGCTAATACAAGTTATGCATGTTTTATAAGGGAAAACTGTACCCTCTGGAGTATATTACACTCATTTCTGAAAAGAGCAACAGTATTTTCACAAGCCTCTAAGACCTGACTTCAGCTTTCTGCAGTGAAACTTCCCACTAAGTTAAACAGGAGTTTTACCTAGTTAAAGTAGACAGAGTCCAATCTATCAAACACACATATCTACTTTTATGTCTTAAAAACAGGTGGAAATTTCACCATCATGATCAACTACTGACTGAAGGGTATTTTCCCTGCAGCTTATGCAACTCTCCTTTGCAAAGACACATTCACACGTTGGCCACACCAGTACGATTACAGCTTTGTATGCTGCAGTGCAAGATGTCTTGATGGATGCCTGGGATCAGCCTGGCTCTCCTCAACTGTTTACAGCTTTCAATACTCCTTGGTTGTTCATAGCTTTCAACAGAGAGATTATGGGGCTAACAGAAGGGGTTAAATGTGACCAAAGTACCTTTTCCCGCTGTTGGGAAGAGAGTCTAGCATGGAAATGCCAAACAAAACCCAGAGGAACTGAGAAAACAGAAAACAGCAATTACTGGATTGTGCATAATTGAACACAATTTCGGGCAACTCGCAGGCAGACTGCAATCTTAGGAAACATGGGCACTTCCAATATTCCAGTCAGCCACTACCTTCTTCCAATGGCTTATAGCTAGAAAAACATGTACAAATCTCACTAACTTTGTTCCTTAGTTACCCAGGAGAACTTTCCAGTGAACTTGTGGGGGCGATGTCTCCACTGCTATTGGTCTCTGTGTTATTAATATCAAGCTCGCAAGACAGAGAATAGTAAAGCAAACAAAGTAGGATTAAGAGCTAAGCTCCAAACATCCACAGAAGTGCTTGGCATGAAATTACAGTCTGCAAAGGCATAATATAAGGTGAAAAGAAAATTTCACTTCAAGTAAGTGACTCATAAACACCTCTGATGATGGAGAGAGGCATCAGGAGAGCACAGCCACAGGCTGTTAGCTCCAGACCTGGTTTTATCTAAATCTGGCAAAGTCAGTAATTTTGTAACTGACTGTGCTACACTGAAAGCGCAGCTCACTGAGCTGTTAGCCATTTCCTTGCACTTCTCATCTTTTTCTTCTATAACTGTTTCCCTATCCTTAGCTAGGGAAGACAGTACCACGTAACATCGACCTGCCAGCAGAGTATTTGTTCCTCTAAGGAATAAGTGGCACTACTCCTAAACAAAAAAGTCTCTACTGAACAGATACAGCTGCTCTTTTAACTCCATTACAGAGCAGTCAGCCAGGAACAGAAGATGACTTAAGGCAGGAGAACTCATGACCCACCAGGAATGCTACCTTATTTCCAGCTGTGGAGTGGTGACCCCTCAGGAGCTGAACCATTTAAGAAGTGCCCAGCTATCACAGAATCTGTCATCCAAATGCTGCACTCTGTCTTCAGAAGAGCTCTTTCATTCACAAAGATACTAGCAGGGAGTTCAAGTGCCATCTCTCTGTCATCTCTTGCAGTTAATAAGGCTAAAACAGAGTCTGTCAGTAAAGTAACACTGAATTAAAAGTGAAACTTCAGTTATTTCTATTTTAGAGTTTCTGCTATGTGCGCCATCTTCTCCTCTAGATTTTACTTCAAGGGAAAGACTCAAAATGTTTGGAGAAATAGCATCACTACGCTCACACTGCACATCCCTGTGCAAACCTTTTCATCCAACAAAAACCTTTTCATCCAACAAATGAATGCAAATACTCATGAAAGAGGCCATAATAATTTTGATAAAGAAATCGAGAATCGGCAGCAAATGACAGTGACGCACAGCACAGGAAGCGCTAATATATTTTATTAAAAATATTATTAGCATGCTACTTAAAAAAAAAAGTGGGTTAAAAGGTGTCTCTCAGTAGATTTCATATTCTCCTACCACTCGCAGATTCCCCTGAGCTCACAACTTGCCATATCTCACTCATTTCCACTCACCATAGTTTTCCTGCCTGTTCATTCTTCCCGCAAGCAGGTCCTCAGGGCTCCCCTTTCACCATGGCCATTTCTGTCTCTAGCAGGTTTTCACTAGAGCAGTATCTGTGGCCTGTTCAAGTGACAATCCATGCATCTATGCAAAAATAAGCGCCCCATAACAGCAACACCACATCTGGAAGATGCAGGATACATTTCTGTCAGTAAATCCCACCTCCTCACTTCCCCAGGCTGCCTTTAGGGTCTTCTTAACCCTGCCCTCTTCAGCAGGCCCTCAGGTAAATGAGACACTTGCAGGGATGATGTTACAGAAGCAATAAATTAAGTTTTCCATTACTCCAACCATAAAGATGGATGAAACTCTTAAAATTCAATGCATGGATTTGGAATGAATAACTAAGTTTCTGATCAACTTTGAGTGGTCCGGCTCTCTTCAAAGTTTCAGTAAACTTCTGCCAGCTTAAAATTCTCTACGTGTAAATAAAACATATACTTTTCCCATAGGTTTCAGCTGGGAGTGGGGAGTCCATACCATAAAGCTGCATTTGAACTGATTTTGCTCACACAGGGCTTGTCTGCTCTTCTGAAGAGCCAAAAAATTGGTTCACTAGTTTTTAAACAATCTGATGGTTCCTTTCCAAATATACAGAACAGCATTTTCTGCAGGATGCCTTTGCTCAATCCTATAGAGCAAAAAGAATTCAAATGTACGAAGTAAAAATGGAGGTTAAAAAGAATACAAACAGAGCTCAAATTAAATGAGTCTCTTATTTTTTTATTTTTAATAAAGGCAAGGTGCAATACCAGAGCCATGGCAGGTACTACTGGGAGATAAGAGAATAAAGCCACTGCAACCAGATTATAGAATATGCAAAGAGGTATTCAAGGTAAAATAATTAGGTCCATGAATCTGGAAGGATCGATAGTACTGGATATGCAAATGTTGTAAGGAACAGAAAATGAAAACAATGGCACCTTATTTTTGTTCTTAAATACAAAATTCTCATTTCTAGATCATTTCTTCCTACTGGGGGGAAAATACAACGCCAGCTCATATTTCTGACTCACCAATAATAATAATAATATTAATAATAATAATAATAAACCTGATAACCCCCCTTTTTTTTTTTTATTTCAAACTTAAACCTTGCTATAAAGTAGAGGCGAATACTGTCTTTTAAGTGACCCTTCATCAAAAACAAATACATTGCTGAGGCTGATGCAACATGTAACAGTTCTTACCATCTATTTGGTACTCACAAAAAAACAAACAAACAAACAAAAAAACCCATCAAATCGACTGCTGTGACCCTCGGCTCACAGCCACATTTTCCCCCTTCTGTCCAGCACAAACTGTGCAGTACTCATCACCATTGTAAACTATTATGGCAGATCTGCTAAACGCAAAAGTTAGGTCGATTGGAAATCCTACTGGTACACAGAATACCTTTACAATATATTGCACCTTCCTATTTCGATTAAACTTATTATTTCATATTTCATGCAAGGTAAATATTCCCTTAGTGGGAAAATACTGTCTATTTGTATAAGACTTAATGACATAAAGTAAATTGCGCTGTTGGTTCGAGTTAGACATGCAATACGCTTCAGTAATGTGCTATTTCCTTCTGTATATGATGCAATTCTAAGGAAAACATGATTAAAAAAAAAATTGCTTGAGATTTCCGTTTATTGCATTAAAGGTTATTACTCACATCAGCTTGGTACTGTTTTTCCCCTCATCAATTTCCATTATCATTTTGATTCAGAGTAATTCTCTCCTTATAGGTTTACCCAACAAATTTTCAGTGAATGTAGTACTCTGATTAAAAAGAGAGCAAAATAAAATAGAGGCCTGCTGATTCCAAACATTTTGAAAGATAGTTCAGTTAACAAGATCCTTGTTTCACATTTTCATTGAAAGACATTTTCCTCTCAAATCTCTACATGCAGTCTTCTCCAATCATTACCATAAATTAACTTCGCCCAGGAATTGTTCCTGTTTATTAGAAACTGTACAGAGAGATGCAACCAATGCTTTCCTTTCCAATGCTCATTTTCCAACATAGCAAAGAATGTTTGCCTCTCTAACAAAAGAATATTAGTTATACGAATGCCAAGCAAATCGCAGTACAGAAGAAACAGAAATTAGAGCTGTTTGTGATTAGTGGGTAATTCACACTTCCAAAACACTTGTTGAAGAACCAGACAGGCTGGTCCCATGTGTTGTATCACTTGTTCACCTAAAACTGGTTCCTGTGCAGTCAAGAAACTGAATGAACTGAGGGCCCTCTGATGAGAAACTATTTTCTACACAGACATAAAATAGTCTATGATGCTTTTAAAACAAGTCCATTAAGAATAGCTCTTTACACCTACTTTCATCTTTCCTTAAATACTAATTACTGTTCAAGACAAGATTTTAGGATAACAATATGTTAAGCAGAGATGTCACATTTTTCTGAGTCTTGCCTAGCAGATTTTCATTGAGTTTAGTCTGATTAGAATTAATTTCTTACTCGAGTTGTTTATTCATGCAGTTTTTACTCCTTTCTGCTCAGCTGCCTAGAGTAAGGCACTCCAACAGTACTGAATGTCTGAATGTACAGAAGAGATAAAGGTGTATTGTCACCATATCGCTGTACCTTGCTCATTACTTGATGGACTAATGACATAAAGTCGAGTACATAATGCAGATACTCTAAGCACACGCAGGCAAAGTTCATTACTGAAAATGTAATAAAAGATAATAAAACAATTATGACAAACAGTTGTCAGGAGTGCTGTAGAAGGGATTGGTCCATCTTCAGCTGAGGTGTACAGTCTCCTTCCAACATGAGAAGCAGCACCTCTGCTGCAGCAGAACAAGGGGCCATCTCAACCTGTACCCTATGCCTGCTATTAGCCAGAAAATGATGCATAGAAAAGATGCAGAAGAAGACTAATAGTTACAGTGGCTTCCCCAGTTATGTACTAAGCATCAGTCATTCCCAGCTAAGGCGCAAGGTAAAGCTATCATTTACTTGTCCACTACAAAAAGAAAAAAATGAAAATTTACAAAAGGCTTTCCACAACTGAGAACAAAAGGTTTCAAAATAAATGAGTAAATAAATAAGAACCGAGACACCACCCTGGGAAATGTAATCATTTCATTAAGTCTTACCTTAAAGTTCTGTCTGCCTGTATGTGTGCAGACTTATAATAGTATACTCAGAGTCTAGAAAATAAGCCTACAACTAATACTAAGCTGGCCGTTTTGGGGCAGAGAGAGGCCACTTGGCAATTCCTTACAGCTGTAGTTCTCCACAACAGTTATTTTCTGACTCATGCAGTAAAATTTGGACCAGCTCACAAGAACTTGCCATGTATGTCACTGGAGGACCTCCCGTGGAGTTTTCCTAACGCCTGTCCAGGGCTGCTTGCTACCCTTCTGAAGTGCACATCATAATTCTCATACCAGTTCCACCTTGATAAACACAGTTTTGTAGATTGCATTACAGCACTTGAGCTGCATAGCGCAGCAGAATTTTGCAGTGTCAAGAGAGTTAGAAAGCTCTGTTATTGGTGAGCATCTTTGAAACCTCCTAAACTTACAATATGGCTGGGGATTTCTTGCTTGTTCCCAGTCAGTTTTCTGTACCTGGCTGCTCTACGGTGAGTTCCACTTTGCATTGCAAAGCACTTTATCAGTTCAGAGGTACAGTTTGAAGGACTAATGCTTCTTCTTAGGGGGCAGTTGCATGCGGCCGGGAAAAACGAACTGATTCACTGAAGGTAGCACTTCCCTAATTCCATCTGCAAGAATTCAGTCACCTCCAGGCAATGCATTCCTTTACCACATGTAGACCCACTTCTGTGTTTCAGTAGAATTGCAGTTTAACCTGAATTCCTTCTTTCCAACTTTATCCTTTGCCTATTGGAAACACACACGAGTAAATTCAGCCTCCTTGTCTAATGCAGAATTCTGAAAGGATTAAATACAAATCTGAGCAAATATAATATTTTTACACGTTTTCTCAGGAAGGCTGATGGATTATTAAGTGCTCTATGATTTTCTGACTACGGAAGGAAGCTAATTTGGGACATGTCTCAGCTTACATTAGCAGGATTTTTACACATTTGCCTCATCGACTGGATTATGAGAAAGACCAAAGTCTTTTAGAGAGAATTTTTTAGGTACTGCAACAGCAAACCTAACAACATCTAAAAATAATTTCTAAAAGCTAAGAAGATTATTTCATATATGAACAACTAGCAACATGCAGTCTTTTCAAACTGCTAGGTGAGGTTTCTGTTACCCATCTGAACTCTCCTCAGACCAAATAAAAAAAATAGCAAATCTATGTTTATTTTAAGATATAAGGTAAAGCACCTACGTTAGAAAAAAAATGAACGCAATACATTAAAGCCACAAAAAGCATTAGTGGATGTAGCACATCCATACATACCCACTGATAAAATACTGACTAGTATAAATAGCCATACTCTTGAGCTTTCTGTATTCAGGTACCTCTCATGCTTGGTGCAATTTGAGATGTAACCCAACCAGAGAGCTAATTACTACAGACACTTCTATGCTGGGGCAGTTTTGGGGCTCCAGACTTGACCTCTGATAACACAGCTGCTGAGTACATGGGATTCCCTTGCTCAGTGCTCATGAAACATCACACGACCCTACAACTTTACCACAAGCGACATTTTTGTCTTCCATTCAGTTTGCTCACTAGCTGCATGAGATCAGACCTGAGTGCTCCTGTGTGGCATATATTCTTTAGATGACTTGAATATTCTGTTTGGTAAGAAGTTCTTCAGCTTAGCTTTCCTGCAAGTTTGTTTAGGATTATGTTTTTCCCCTTTTAGCAGGTGCCAGGAAAAAAAAAAAGAAAAAAAAAGGCAGGTAACTGCTCATTTCTTTCTGGTGCTTTGCTATATGGTTATTCTCTTTTTAGTCTATCTAAAATCCATGACTGTTAGATAATTTTCCCCAGATATGAAGGAAAATTTTAGTGAGCCATAAAGTCTGGAATTGAAATTTGTTTATTTTGATTACCATTAATTCCTAGTGTGACCATCACTGCTCAGTGCAATTTAACACGTACTGCACACTTTAATACAGCTTAGGCAGTGGGCTCCAGCTCCAGTGAACAAATGACCATACTGAATGGCCCGTTCAAGTCACTGACTTTTCCTATTTTTTCTTGGTCACACAGAGTACCATACGTAAAGGACTGAAGCATTAAATTAGGTGATGCTCAGAACTTGCAAATTCCTTCTCACATTGCCAAGCTACAGAAGCTGAAGTGTAAACATTTGTTGGTTTAAGAATTGTATTCGTTTTTTCAAAACAGAAACATTATGGTGTGCACATTTGCTCAACTTAAGGGAAGAAATTCTTAAGGCCAAGAGTGAAAAGCTGCTCTCATCTTGGGGTTCCAAGTTGAATTGGAATCGGAGCAGTTTGTTGATTCATTAATGATGTAATTCATTAGAATTAGTGAGCTCTAACCGCAGGATCCAATTTAACAATAGAACAACTAAAGCAAGCTATTCAACATGTACAAAAAGGTAATACCTGTAATTTTCTAAGCACTCATCTGTAAGTAAGCCCAAGAAGTCCAAGACACACAGAGCTACATGCACATACTCAACTGACATGAAGTGATTTCAGGCAGAATGTTTCCTATTCCCAATGCCTTCATCCCTAAGCAAAATATACCTGATACTGTATTAATCATTATTTCCCGTATCTTCATTTGAAACGGTGATGCGCAGCTGTCACTTTTGTAGCATGACATTTTTTACTCAGATCTAAAGATATGAGAATCAACACAAACTTGATAAGTATTTGATAATGAAAAATTTCAGTGTACATCCAGGAAAATAATTAAGGTGAATTAATCTTGAAATTTAATACATTGCTTTTGAAGAAAAAGCGTAAATGCGTACACCAAAAAAAATTACAGTCAGTCTCAGCCAACTTTTTTTTCTTCCTTTCTAAGCTTTGGCAACCAACATTAAGAAGGACTGAATTTTAAGTTTTTTGCCACAAGTACAAACAGCATTTCTTATCTGATGACATCAGTGCCAGGAAGACGCGTTCAACCTATCTACAAAGTTCCAGCACTGCCCAGATTGAGTGAAAATCAACTATTTGTCTGACTTGCTGTATTGGACTGTGCTTGCTGCCAGGATCCTTTAGAATGAGGCCAGCATTGCTCACTTTGCCACAAACAATTCTTCAGTTCTCAGGAAAGTGCAGCTTTGTTTCTTAGTACATTAAACATCTTCCCTACTGCATTTCTTAAGCTTCTATCCTCCAACAACAATAGAACCCAACATCATAGTGTTTATCCGTACTGCACCTTTTCAGGGTCCAAAGAACATCTATTCTTTTATTTCTGTTAAAAAGAATGAGTCATCATGTAAAGCATCAGCAGGAAGCTATTAAAGAAACAGCAAAGCATTATTGATCTTACTGTCTGGAAATCCATCATACTCACAAATCCCGTCAGAAGCCAGCTTAGATAATAACATCTCAACTGACCACTGCTGGAAGTACCTCACATAAATACAGACATGGCCACACATTTGAGGACCACCATGGATTATTCACTGCTTAGTACTGTGCTGCTTATGTTCACTTCAAACTTTCCCGTGCCAACTTAAACACCAAAGTTCTGGGCCTACTAAGCCTGAATTTACAGCAATCTGTAAAGACTGATCTGTCACAGAAAACTTACTTCCACAAAGATTCTCAATTTATAATATCAATTTAGCCTATACTGCATGCTAATATAATAACCTGATGCAGTGTCTGGGTCTGGGAATATCCATCAGTTCTGACATGTCAGAATAAATTAGTAAGCTTTTCAGCACTGAAGGACTTCTAATTCTCTCTGCCTTTAATAAGCAGTAAGGATGGCCATGCCACCCCCATGTCCTAGCGCAGGAAGCCTTAAATACGGGGTTAGATGGAAGACTTCACCTGAACCAACAGTTGCAGTGCATTCTGCTGATTCAGTGTTTGCAGGCGATGCACCTATTTTCCTTCAGACAACTTGGTTTTTACACGTTTGGATTAAGGGGTGAAGAGAAAACAGGCTCATCTTTAGATGCTTACAGAGATGGAAGAAAGGTTCTGAACGGTGCGAGAAAGGACAAAGTGCTTCATTAGCTGGAAAGCACACATTTCAGGCATACCACATCTCTGCAGTGTTCTGCCATCCATTCATAAAGAATACTTATCCACTTCCCTTTCAAAAAGCCTCAGGACATACTTCAGCTGGCCTGAAGATACACAGAACTCATCTAATTACTATTATTAGTGTTCAATCCTCATATATAAATACAAGAGCAACCAGGTGGGAAGTTACTCAAGTGAGCAGAGAAATTCAATTCTTTTTCTGCATGACTTTTGAAAATAATATAATGGAAGATTACATTCATTATATTGTTGCATTTTCGTTAATAAGGACTAAAAATAGTAACTACATCAAAATACAGATGGAGATAGATTGATGGTTGGACTAGATGATCTTAGAGGTCTTTTCAGAGGATTATAGAATGGCCTGGGTTGGAAGGGACCTCAAGGATCATGTATCTCCAATCCCCTGCCAGGCAGGGCCACCAACCTCCCCATGAGGTTTTCCAACCTTAATGATTCTGTGATTCTATACTAACAGAAGGCGTGCAGATACTGTTAGTGTTCATTTAAGGGTGATTTTTACCAAGAAACTGCCACAAAAAAGAAGCTACCACAGCAGCAAAGCCTCCAGAAGGGAAGACCTTAAAACTTCTCAAAATATTATACTAAATTAAAACATCTGTAGCCATGTGCCTGTAATTTTACATTTGGACAGATTACTTGAGTGAAATGCAATCAACTTACTTTTAAAGACTTCAGTACAGTTCACAGATGCTAAAGCAATCATAATTAACATCTTAGTTGTCATTCCTTACACACCAAGTTTTTATTCAGATCTGATCTTCAGACTCAAGGTCAGGCTTTCGAATGCTGAAATCTCTTGTCACCATATATCTAGCATGACTAAACTAAAATGCTTAAACATCTGGTTAGACTAAAATATAGTCGCTCAACGGGTCTTAAAAAATTAAAAAATAGAACTGATTGCAGATTTGTTAACCTGAGGCAACAATTTGACTGCTTATCCCTATTTCATCAGCATATCTTTTTATGTTGAAGAAAGCAGACGCTAGATTACTGCTTTAATCAGCATCATAAAGCATCCTGCTTCTCTCTGCTTCCTAACAGCTGGTTTTAGAGGAAAAAGGTTTATTTGGTGGCTAAATTGGAATATCTCCAAGGACATTCTGTGCTGCCACATCTGTAAAGTTGGACTTTCAAAGCAGGCTGCGAGTTATAACAAATTGCTAGCTTATAGTTTCCCAAACCATGAGGTTTTCTATGTAATAAAATAAAAAATCATCAAGATAAATTTGTTATCTCCAATACAGAAGTCTACTTACTCATAATTTAACTTAATGTGAATTATATCTTGTTTTGCCACCGTGACAGAAAAAAAAAAGTTACTTCCTTTAGATAAATCAACTTAAGTATAATTCCATAAAACAAAACCATATTTCACTATGAATAATGCTACTAAATTGAGAAATTTGTGTGGAAATTCACTTTTTTAAATAAGATAAAAATCCCAAATCTCCATTACTGCAGAAGAGACCGTGCAAGCAGAGCAAACTGAGACAGTATGGCATGACAGAGATGTAAAAAGCCCCCTTTTTTGCCCTAATTGTAGTAAGGGGCCCAAGAAAATTTAATTTTAGATAGAAAATAAGATTTTTAGAAGCCCTTTATGTCAGCTTATTACTACTTGTACTGAAACCTGCTTTAATGCAATTCTGAGCGCCTATAAAATTCCTAAGGTGCAAAGTAAAAATAAAATTAAAAAAAATAAAGGAAAAAAATCACACTAAAAGTGGAGTTAAGAAAAAATTCTGATATTTATAGCAGTGTAACTAGAATTACCTCAAGTTATTATTATAAGAAGAAGATATTTCATTTGAAGATGGTATTAAAGTTTGTTACCACCAGCTTGGATCTGGGAGCTTTCTAGTGAGGATTACTGCTAGAAAACAGAGTATCTCTTCTCATGTCACATTACTTTATGTCATGCAAATTTCACTGTTATATATGTCCACAATACTGCTGTGCAGAACTATTCTAAATGTCATATTTATAGGTGGAATGAAGCTCCCAGATCATAAATGCTCTGAAAAGAGGCCCAGATTTGCTCATGTTGCCTCAGTTTGAAGATTGATTCAGCTCCTCTTTGGCGATACGTTTAGTCCTTCTACTTCCAGAGTTAATTTTTCTCTAAGGGAAATTGAACTACCATTACACTACACATTATCTTCACTTTAGCTTTTGAACAAATACTACTGAAAAACAAAAATCCCTTGTTCTCCCAGTGATTCCAGCTTGAGTCATGCAATCAGTTACAAAGAGTAATAAAAGGTAAAGAACAACGCACCAAACTTAAACATTAAACACACCCAGGTTGCAACATCATCATTTGATATATTGGTAAGACTCAATCTTGCACTAAGAAAACCACTTCCAAGTAGAATCACAGATGTACACTAGACTTGAGCGTGTGTTCCATGTAATACTGCAAAGATTTCTTATTCTGCTACAGAAGAACCCAGTAGTAATTGAATTGAATTAAAACAGACTGCCTGAAATCCCCAACCTGCACTTGGGAACTCTCCAGCCCCACCAGGATTACGCTCTTTTGCAGGTAACTCTATTCCACCTCCAGCAATACTGATTTTGAAGAAAGGAAAGAAAAAGGGGGGAAGGGAGGCGAAAGCATATTGTTCAGAAAACCCATACTTACTTATTACAACATTTTGCACAGATATAAGAATTCATTTCAAGAGGTTAAGGTCAGGCTTAGATGGTTTCCCAAGTAGCAACCTAGGCCTTAGTTCTGTACATAGCCATTGTACAGTCAACAAAGTGTGGTTGGAAAGAGTAGCGCAGTGACGTAGCCAAGGATCAAACAGAGAAGGAATGCTCACCCGAAGATTTAGGCTCGCGATGAAAATCTCCACAACGGAGGGATCTCCAAATAGAGATCCTTCTCCGGTGTTAGTCAGTCCTTAAATGGGGTCTAGGTGAATTGCCTTAACTGTGCTCCCATAGAAGGCAGGTGGGGGTGAAAATTCTATCTAGAAGACACAATATAATTCCTTTTATTTCTCATTTTATATCTCCTCCTTCGAGTGCACTGACAAATTTACATTTTGACTTTGGTATTATCTGTTTTGTAAAAGTACATGCCCACATACACCTACAGTATATAACCTTAGCAGTGTATGCCTAACATTTGTGGTATATTATCTGTGTTTGTACTCTAGAAAACAAGTGGGAAGCTTTGTATTCTTTCTGAGGTGATATCTATGTACCGAGAAGACTTACAGAGAGGTTACTCTGGGAGTTGTTTGATTTTATTGCTGGGGCCTAGGAATAGATTCTCTTCTCATATTTACGTGAATTGACAGTTTCTATTCACCAAAGGAAAAGCAAGCAACAGAAAAGCTTCTTAGTTTGATGGATGGTGAGTTCTGAAAACATTTTTAGACTAGAAGACTAGAATAAGCAAGAGGTTTTCTTTGTTTGCTCTTTTTTTTTTTCTAAGTACTAGAGCATTCTGGAAACAAGCTACCCCAGAGTTAACAACATTCAGTTATTACTTTACTACCTAAGAAATCATTGAAATTTCAAGAGCTAGAGACCAATGGCTTCTGTTCTGCCTGACATAAATATTCTTCCAGTACATGATAATTTGGAAACAGTTTTGTTACATTTTGATTAATCGTTATATAGTTTTTGCAATTTCCATCTGCAAATCAGAACATTCTAATAAGTGGAAAGCAGAAGATCCACAATTTGTGTGGGGAAAGAAAGGAGGAGAAAAAAAAAAAAGAAAGGTATTTTACGATGCTTTGTTTCATTTTGTTTTCTGCAGCACATAAAAAAAAAAGCAAAAGGAAATAATACCTGAATAAGGAACCAGGCACCAGGACTATCCTCAAGGGAAGAGCTTTTTACCAAACCCAGGTACAGCATTTCCAAGCATCAAGAATTAACATGCAAACGGGGGAACACTAAAGACACCAAGCTCCTGCTTTTCCTCCTGAACCTTGGCTCAGCAAATGCCTACAACAGAAGATTCCCATGCACTATGCAGTTAATCACCAGTCCAATTCATTATGTCCACATCCAAACCCAACCTTGACAATTGTGATAGAATGCTTAGCAGATACGTGGGTCTAATTGTTAATCTGTAAATGACAAATCTGATAAAGCACCAAATCTGACCTCTTACTCTTTTTTGTTTGCTTTTTCATAACCTCCACCTAGCAGCAGAGAGTCTAAAGCTCTGCATAGTCAATTGTCCCTTGCAATTAACTGTGCTTTGTACTATCAAAAGAAAACAAATCCACCTTTGGAGAGGGAGAACAGACCAAAATGATGTTGGCAAATAAAGCTAAAATAAACTAACAAAATGAAACAAAGTGCAGTGTATTCAATTACATAAAATTAGTAAATATTCTCCCACACATATGGGGAAAAATGAACATATGATTGAACTAATAGGATTATGCAAAAGAAGCTACTAATAATAGGCCTGTAATTAATCTCTTTCAGTCTAGGAGCTTGCCTATAATCATTCTTCATGTGCATAATCTAATTTGGGCAAAAACTAATTTTATTCAAAGGACACATCTTACAACAACCCTCCAATTTGAGAGGACTACTGCTCCTAATCGAGTTATGGTTTGGCAGATGGTACAGAGTCCACACATCTTCTGTGCTTAGTCCTGTTCCATGCTGTGTTTTCTGACAAGAGGGAGAAAGTTTACTGGGACCATTGAAACACAGTTAGCTGGGTATGCTGAATGGTAACGGATTGAATACAACCGAAGAGTATTTCTCAGAAGACCTTATGACTTCCAAAAGTTATCGTTATGATAATTATTTTGCTGTCTTAGTACTCTTTCCCTCTATCCCCTAGCATTTTATTTTCCAGAGATGATAAGGTGATTTTGGAGGGGGGAAAACATAACAAACCCATAAAAACACACTACGCAGTATTTTAGTTTGTGTGTTTATCTAAAGCAACATGTTCTTGTATAAAAGTTTTCTGCATTTAAGAAATAGAATCATAGAATCACATGGTTGGAAACAACCTGTAAGATCATCTAGTCCAACCGTCTTCTCATTACCGTTGCTACCACAAACTAAACCATATCTCACAGCACCTCATCCAGGTGCCTCTTGAACACTGCCACGGACAGCGACTCCACCACCTCCCTGGGCAGCCATTCCAGTGCCTGACCACCCTCTGAGAGAAAAAGCTTTTCCTCATGTCCAACCTAAACCTCCTCTGGTATAACTTCTGGCCATTTCCCCGGGTCCTGTTCGTTGCCTGGGAGAAGAGCCCAAATCCCTCTTCACCCCAACCTCCCTTCAGGAAGCTGTGGAGTGCAGTGAGGTCTCCCCTGAGCCTCCTCTTCTCCAGACTGAACAATCCCATCTCACTCAGCCACTCCTCATAAGACTTGTGCTCCAGACCCCTCACCAGTTTCGTTGCCCTTCCCTGGACTTCAGGGCTTCAATGTCTTTCCAGTAGTGAGGGGCCAAAACTGAACACAATACTCGAGGTAATATTTGTAACAACTGTTGACTATGGATTTAATAAAATATTCAACATTTTAGTTTCATGGAACAAGAGTTCAAACAAGGAAAAAACCCACACAAAGAAGGAAAGAATTTCTGCAGAAATTCTATTTGAACCACTAAATTTTTTGGAAAAAAACAAAAACAACTAAAAAAAAAACCAACCCATGAAGTACAGTAAAAATACTTTCCACTTAATAAAATTTTTTAACCTCCATAACCAAGTCATATCTCCTCTGAGGACTAACAAAACATTCCCTCTCCCTCTTTAACCAAATTTATTGTGCCCTGTTACTTCATTATGGAACACCACTGCTGGAAATCCAGGAATTCTCTGGAATATATTCATTTTTTGCCTTCATAAAGTGGAATGTATTGCAACTAATAAATGAGGCCAATATTGCTTCACAGCTCTTATAAAGAGACCTACTATCTTTTGGTTATGAACCATGCATAACATAAGTTAATGCCTCCAGCTGGTGATCTTGAAGGCTTCAAGCATTGTCACTTCAGCCCCGTAAGTCTCACCTTTGCTCTCCATTCTTGAGCCTAAAAAGAGGCAGCCTTTATTTAACTGATTCCATACAGAAATTTAAGTTTGCTCTGAACAAATGGGATGCATTAGTACAGCCTTCCGTAAGGTGACAGATATTGTAAGTTCCATGTTGATTTATTATTAATGTACAGAAAAAGTAGGCTGATGTCAGAAACCTCAACTGCACGTTAATTAAAAAACAAACATAACCAACAGTTCCATACCATGGGCTGTTGAGGTCTTACTAAGAGTGAAAGCAAGAGGAAAAGGACTAAAGCTGGGATTCAGAGGAACTAAAGAGATTGTGGAACCACAGAATCATAGAACAGCCTGGGTTGAAAAGGACCACAACGATCATCTAGCTTCAACTCCCCTGCTATGTGCAGGGTCACCAGTCACCAGACCAGGCTGCCCAGAGCCACATCCAGCCTGGCCTTGAATGCCTGCAGGGATGGGGCATCCACAGCCTCCTTGGGCAGCCTGTTCCAGTGCCTCACCACCCTCTAGGTGAAAAACCTCGTCCTTGTATCCAACCTAAACCTCCCCTGTCTCAGTTTAAAACCATTCCCCCTTGTCCTATCACTAAAGAGATCAATCTCAACAGAACTTGGAGCAAAGTCTGTGGAGCTGCTGTGTCATTTGGATTGTGACATGAAGAAATGTATTCCTTTCTTTACAGTTTAAAAGCTGACTGAAAAGGAGAAGCTGCAGTAATGCAGGGCATAGCCATAGATCAACACAATACACAACTTGTCCCAAGAAATGGCAGGAAACAGAACTAATCACTGGACAAATCCTTTGGAATTAGAAGAGATGCAAGATGCTTCCACAGCTACCAGAATTTTATGTTAAATTAAAACTAATGAGTATAACTACCAATCAGAACAAAACTGAAGAGTACTTGGAAAAATAGAGGAAAAGAAGCCACTTTGGAAGGTAAAGGGTAGTATAACAATTGTTTTGCATGCAGAAGAATTAAAAGAAATTATCCTTCCTACAGGCACAGCCTGCACAAATCCATAAACAAAGAGTAGGCACCAGCAATGCAGTACATAAGGGTATCTATTACATCTTAACAGTAAAATGAGAATGCCGTTATAATAAAAACATTTAAAAAGCAGTCTAGAAAAAATGATCTTAAATCCCAAGTCTCTGTTGATGATATTGTAAAGGCACCAAATTCTGCTTAGCCCAGAATCTTTTCAGAAGTGTTCTGGGGAAGAAGCATCATAAAGCAAGCCCCTGTGCCTGGCAGCATGCCACTGACTGGGTTCATAACACTGTATGTCTTGTCTCTCCATGAACTGCATCAGAAGCCAGCGAGATACAAAATCTGCTTGTACTCTGCTCATCTCAAACATGCTATGTCAGGCTCAATTAGTCAACGTAGATTTTTTTTGTACTACTCGTATGCACGTACATCACCTGACCCCAAGACAACATACCAATATTCTTCTAAAGCACACTCCTGTTTCATCTCAATTCTCCCTGTTATTCACTTCTCTTCACAAACATGCTGCTGCCCTTCCATACTGTTATCTGCTTGCAGTCTGGCAATGCAAAGTTGGACAGAAGTTCTGAGATTTCATAAAGACACTTATAAAATGTCACAAGCTTCAGTGACTCTGGGGATTAGATGTATTTAGAAATACTGTGTAATCTTCAGCTTGCTGCAAGCAACCATGTCTTGGGATTAAAATATATAAAAACCTGTCATGACTCTGATATACTTAATATCTGCTTAGTGACATCTCATTTAGAGAAAGGATTCATTAGCTTCAAAATGCTACTGGTTTTGTTTTTTTTTTTTTTCTTCTAGCAGCAATATGAGATGTGAAGTTGAGCTGATGCTTTCTTTTTGAACACACATTTTCAGAGTTACTGTCTGAATGGATTCAGATCACAGCAGCCTGAAATTTGTCACAACATGGTATCAGGGGAGAAAAAAATATCGAAATTCATTAAATGAACCACATGAACTCACAGAACATGACTGCAACTTGATGTCCAGTGGTTTCAGCTCCCTAAAGAAGGGAAGCCTTATATCAAAATGACTAGATTTTGTCTGCTAAGCATCCTTAAAAACAGAGCCAATCTTAGGGTGCTACGGTGAAAACTGAATCAAGCTAGGTATTTTTATGCAAAAAGGAATATTAAATCCTGAGCAGGTGCAGTGGTTAATTTCCATAATGATCTTGGTTCTGCAGCAAATATAGCATTACAAGTTTCATTATAAGGTAAAATAGATTTTAACAAATTTTGTTTTGACACCAACTGTCATTCAAATGAAAGTAAAAGCACCCTCATTTATTTTAATGACAGCTGGCTTGAAAATACTTGCAAATAAGACAATATTATATAAAGAAGAAAAAAAAAAATCAATCACACTTCATAAATAAAATGCTAAAAATAATGATGCTCTGGTCTTCTCCGTGCTTGAACATCAAAGAAGAGAGTGAGTAAGCAAAGCCAGAAAAATAATAGACAACGTGTGTGTTAAATTTCCACCCGACACCTCGGTCATTCCAACAAAAGAGCACTAATGCTGAAAGCAGGTGAGGGAGCGCAACAATGCCAAAACCAAACTGAACCTCCAGCTACCCAAAGAAAGACAGCCTCTTAGGCATTCTGGTGAAGCAGCTGCCTCCAAACAACTGGAGGTTCTGAAACAATAGCTCTCCCAATCCTTAATTCAGCAGCCTCAGGTTTATAGCCAAACCCACCAATCAATACAACAAAAAAGAAGGATGCTGTTAGCCTGGTCGGGAGCTAGACGGAACCATTTCATTAATCAAAAAAGAATAAACACATACGAGGTCTTGTATGCTCTTATTTTTATTTTCTGATATCCTCACTTTCAATGTTGTCTAAATCCCAAACAAAAACTCCAAGAGAAGGCAATCTGTCATATTTTCTATCTATATTTTCTATATTTCCCAGTATTTTTTCAATTTCCTGTAGGTAACAGCATCACTGTATTGAACTGTACAACTGAAATGCAATTCATTTTGATACCTGCAATCACAACCTGTAATTATCATGTAACTGGAGAACTATAATCAAGGAGAGTAGCTCAGTTTCACATTCTATATATCTCACAGGGAGAGCTCTATGATAGTGCCCCTAAATAGAAAAAAGTCTACAAGCCAAAAGGTTACCTCTCTGAGTACACTTTTTAAATTCATTGTTATTTGAGAGGGTCAACAAAAAAAACCACACACACACCAAAAAAAAACACAAAAAAACACACAAAAAAACCCTGTTTTTCTGTTGAGAGGAGTAAGTAGGTTCTGCAGTTTCACAGCTTTTAAATGAAATTGCAGTGTAAGTACGCAAGAAGCATTACAGATATTACAAAGACGTCTTTTATAGATCTGTGTTAGACATTCAGTTCTCTGTGCTATCATGGTTCCACAACAGCAATGTGGAATTTCAATTATTTAAAAATTAATGACCCTCATATCACCCTAATTCTGAGGGCTTGCATTCTCAGGTAGAGCCCTTACAGTGCCAATAAAATGCTAAGTTCTGCTTTTCAGCAAACAGATGAAAAAAGGAATTATTAAAATATCCTAAAACAAGTAACCACAAAACTATTTAATATTTGTTCATGTTTGCTTACAGCAGAGAATTTTAGCACCTGCACTATTGCCAATGGTTACAGAAGAGATCATCAATGACAAAATTCCTAATTCCTATCACAACAGCATCTAAACTTCATTTCAAAGAACACATTTTGGCATTTTTGTTATGGTGGGTTTTGGTTTGTTTGCTACATTGTGGTTGGTTTTGATTTGCTTTTCTGCCCAATACATTGCGTCACCCAAGTCTCAGGACTTTGCACTTCCCATTTTTCTGATTTATTAGAAATAAATGCTTCATTAATTGGCAGTGTACTTCTGATTTTCACTTTTTCCTTTAGAAGTGCAGATGATCTGCTAGGATTCCTCAAATTATGAAAACAACAAAAAAAATAAATTGGCACAAATGGAATCCATAAGATTTCCATCTATCTTACATAAGCAACTGGTAATTTTTCTTTTGCTGCACACTGTAAATCCATACTGATGTTTCACATATCAACACAAGCACTGAGATCCGACCAGAACAACTTTTGAAGCTTTTGTAATACTTGCTTTGAATATCCCAGTAACACCGTGGCAGCAAAGCTGAACTAGTGAAATTAATAATTATAACATCATTACGCATTTTCCTGTACCCACGCATCTGCAGGCATTAAAACACGTGCACTGATGCAGTCTACCTATTATGAATTGTACTGTTATGGAGCAGAAAAGATACTGCCTACCAAGATTTCACATCTCCAGGGCTGTTCTTACAAAGGAGACAAAATATGGTTGTGCTTTGCATACCTTTGGGGACGGTGATTCTGACCTTTACACTGCCATTCAGTGGCACCCTTGATGGAATAAGACAATATCACTGCTTTACACACTGACTTCTGTCTCTTTAGTATTTGTCTCTTTATTTGAGTGTGTGATGGCAGTCTTGGTCCTTTCCTTCCCTCCTAACAGCTTCTGTCTACATATTATTTCAGAGTCTCTTTTCTTTTATTCACCAATCTTAGGATCTCAAAAACTTTTATGCAACTGAGCTGTGACCTTGTTAATCTAGATGCCGTCAAACCCTGCTTCATTTGTCCTTCTATCATTTATTTCTTCCGGTGCTTCCACATCCTTATATTCCTACCCATATTTCATTCACGGAAATCTTCTATTACTGATCTCTACAACGTGTTTCACAAGGGTCCAGCGTTCAAACTTTCGGCTACCCTACTTCCTTCTAGATTAAATAGTTCCTAGAAAGGCCTGAAAATGAGATGCAGAGTCAGATGAGTGGAAAACTGATCTCTCAATCCACCCACTCTGGATCTGGGCCCACAAAACCTTTTATATTCTTTTAATTACAGAAGTTGCCAAGGTTTGTTTTTTTCTTTTTTTTTTTAATTTCAGATTTTTAAATTCACCAAAGTGAAAAAGGACTTCTGCAGATGTGTCCAAGTTCCCTCCTACACAAACAAGAATTCAATTTATTCCAGCATGTGGGTGACCTGTGCCGTGACGAACTTTTCCATTATCTTCTTATTCTGTGATTGTGTAATTATCTTGAGAGATATTCATGTAAAAATGACATTTTATCTGGTGAATAATTTACAGGTTGGCAAAGTTTAAATACATACAAATGACACAGTTATTATTAATGTCAGTTAGACCCAAGAGAACAAGTAGGAAGCTGAGGAGATGACAAGCTATTCTTTCACCACCTCATGCAAGCAAGACTCATGGGGACTCTCAATACAATACTCTCCATCTCACCTGCAATTCCCAAAATTATCTCAAATATGAGCTGGGCATAGATTTATTTTAGTTCAGTAAGACAGTGAAGGAATTGCATAGGCAGCGTACACAGTGCAGTGCTCTGACGGCAATACCTGCCACGCCAAAAGATATCTTAGCCCTATATGATACACAAGAAGCATGATTTTAGTTAAAAATGGAATACCAAAACAAGACTGCCAGTGTTCAGGTAAATTAGCAATGCTAACTTAACACCAGAACAGGAGAAAATCTCAGCTGTTCGCTGCAGGAGGTTTGGGAGAACACTTGCATTTAGGATGCACTGTATAAAGGCCATGTGTGCTCTTCAGTGTCATGATCCAATGAGAGTATACCAATCCTATATAAAGGGGTCTTTTTTTCTTCTTCTCTCATACCTATCCTTTCCTCACTAGCTGATCTAAAAGATAGATTCCTATTTTTTCAGCTATCAGAGAGCAAATATTGATTTGGCGAAGGGCAAAAGAAAGATGTGAAGGTCAAGACTAGAAGATGATAGATGGTGAATGAGTAGATGACAGGCACTCTCCAAAGAATAAGGGTGATCTGTCTAAAAAGAAAAGGAAGATTGAAAGAAGAAGATCAAAGCTCACATTCTGATACTGACACTGATCAAAAGGAAAAAGCGCAAGTGTTAGATAGTACTTCACGAGCTGAACTGACTGAAAATAATTTGTACAAGCTTCAGATACTCAAAATGTACTTAAAAATTACATAAAAATTGCAAAATAAGCCTTAGCTAAGTTTTGGCTTACTAAAAAAAACCTTCAGTGTACTATGTCAGAACGTCATGGATTTGATTTATCCTTTATCTCTCTAGTGGGCAATCTAATACATCAGTACTCATCTTCAAAACACTTAACACGAGTATACACTATTAATCTCAAAAAACAAATCATTTTATCTAGATTTCAGGCAACAAGATTTCTTAGTAAAAAAGCAAGAAAAAGGATTAACAGAAAAGAAATCTCTGCAGAAATCCCATTTCATACTTGTCTTGTGAACCTGATGGATGGATGCAGGAAGCAACTAATTATTATGACAGCTAGTGACTGAAGATAAACTGCTCTTTTTAAGAATTCCCTCTGTAACCATTTCTCCCAAAACATAATGAAAAGATTCCCACTACATCCAAAGGAGGGATTAAACAGCCATAAGTTTTCAATAACGTGCTGTCTGGAATGCTAATTATGAAGCTCCTTTTATGAATAATTTTGCATTGGATCTTATGTCCTTGAGCTAAAGCCCATAACTTTTATCAGTATTAATGAAAATTATACATTCTGATCCAGAGATCAGAAAGGTTTTCAAAAAAATCTCAATATAACCAGTCTTGCTTAACTATGTAATTTTCATCTTGATTTTTAGCAGGTGCTGCATGACAAGGATATACATATTTTCATTCCTTTCCAAAATTCATGAAAATAAGCATGGCAACATAAATGGAGTAATTTTTAATTAACATCTGAGTTAATTGGTTAATTAATTCAAAACCTAGTTTTTAACAGATATCCTTAAAAGACAGCAAGCATGGAAACTTGTGAGCAAAGGTGAAGCAGAAAACCCAGATCTTGAAAGTAGCGAACACCAGTGATGGGAACCAAGAATCTAAAGAAAACTCTTCAGCAGCAGGGTCTTATGTTGTGAGTAAAAAATAGAATCTAGTATTCTGATATATAAACTCTCTCTGCTTAAGGAAAGAGACTAGTAATGCCTGCATCATCGTAGAATATCCCAAGCTGGAAGGGATCAACGGCATGAAGTTCAACTCCTGGTTCCACACAAGGCCATCCAAAATCCAGCCTATGTTTAAGAGCTTTGTCCAAACACCTCCTGAGCTCCTGCAGCTTGGGGCCATGCCCTCTGCCCTTTGATGAAGAATCTTTTCCCAGCACTCAGCTGCCCTTTCCCTGACATCTTCATGCCGTTCATAGTGATACAATGGTTTGGGTTCAAAAAGGCCTCAAGGACCTTCAAGTTCCAACCTTCCTGCTGAAGGCAGGGTTGCCAACTGCTAGATCAAGCACCACATCAAGTTGCCCAGGGCTCCATGCAGCCTGGCCTTGAACACTTCCAGGGACACGGCATTCACAACCACCTGTGCCAGCACCTCACCACTCTCTCAGTGAAAAATTTCCCCGTGACATTAAATCTAAATCTTCTCTCCTTTAGTTTAGAACCATTGCCCCTTGTCCTATCACTATCTGCCTGTGTCAAAAGTCAGTTTCCCTCCTATTTAATAATTTCCCTTTAAATATTGGAAAGCCGTAATGAGGTCTTCCCTCAGCCTCCTCTTCTCCAGACTGAACAAGCCCAGCTTCTTTAGCCTGTCCGAATAGGAAAATTGCTCCAACCCTAACACCATTACAAAAAAACCGTAACTATGATCTTATGTCAAAGATAATTGCAAGTAGTATACTAGGTGTAACAGTACTGATTATCAGGAATTATCAGTGATAAGGACAAAAAATAAAACAGACTACCCACTAGACTCTAGACACTCCATCAGGCCTATATCTCAAATACTTGGTGCGGCCAGGTAGAATAACAGCACATATATTTGCAAGAAAGGCTTGTACCTTGAGTATGGTAGGCAAGAAAACAGAACGGCAACATTAACACTAGTCACGTGTGCCATTAATATAATTCCTCACCAGAAATTTTATTGTTTCAACACTGCTAATAATAGGTGTGTTGATTATTAGCAAATTAAGGTGGCATCTATTTATCAGAAATGTGTTTATGCATGCGTTATAAATATTATAACTACATTTTTCACTTACATTTCATATCTCCCACTTAAAAAGGAAAAGCCAGACTTCAACTAACAAAACTGTAGTGACTGCTTCAAGTTTTAAATTGAGTCCATCAGCTACACTGCATTACACCATGCAAAGAGGTCAGGAAAGAAACTCCAAAATATATAACAATACTGCTGACAAATAGGCTTTTAAAGATACAAATATAGGAAAATAATCTGCACGCTGAGTCAGTCAGCTTGTATGTCTATGTTTGAAATCAAAAAGAAAAAAAGAAAATTAGAGAAAAGAAGAGTGTTAGGAAAAAATAAAAAGATTAACTACAAACATGAGTCATGTATCTGTCAAAATCTAAGGAGAAAAATTTATGGCTTATATCCTACTCACTCCTATACTGTACAGACTAACAAAGATAGCCGGGCTAAAAAAAATAATAATCCATAATCCACTAAAGCCAAATGGAAAAATAAAAATTAAAAAAAATTAAAAATAAATATAAATATAAATATAAATAAAAATAAAAACGTTGTCAAGTGAAGCAAGACTCCATCCAAAGGCTGAATCATAGAAGCACAGAATCATTAAGGCTGGAAAAGACTTCTAAGATCATCCAGTCCAACTGTTTACCTACAACCAATATTATCCAATAAACCACGTCCCTAAAATCTACATCTCTAAAGATTGTCATGTCAGAACCTGTTTTAGAGGTTCCTGGATCAGGAGAAATTTGATCCTATGCTAAACAATTTCAGTATAAGCTAGCAAAGTGAGTAAACAAGCACTCCAATGATGGTTAGTAAGAAAGCTACTTCAGCAAATGAGCACATTTCTACCTTACCGGGTGTCTTCTCTCATTTCAAAATTAATGTCTTTTGCTTTTATGGTGGTGGAATATCATGTCATTCTCTCAAATCTCCTACTATAGATTCTCAAAGCCATTCCCAAATTTCAGTGGACAATCATAAGATTATTTAAAATACACACCAATTTTAGGAAGCTTTACTTAACCACTATAATTCCAAAGGCAGCTGAATTACTGACCTACAAGGAGTACGCACAAGATCACTGTTCTAAACATCTCCTGACTTATGTAGCACAAACTGTCCCTATTCTCCCATTTCATACCCCTTAACAAAGACTTCCAGTATCCAACTCTGCTAATACTACTCTCTGCCAGTTGCTGAGACTTTCAGAAATTCCCTGAGTTTGAGAAATATTGACTCTGAATGCCATTATATGCATTACGTTTAGAAATCGGTTCCCTCCGTTTGTGCTCCTCCTAAAAAAGATTAAGAAAGCTTTGAGGAAAAAAGGTTGTTTCACCTTTTTTATTCATGTTGAAGAACTTTTCTGTTGACCTCATTCTGACTTTTAATGCAGTAAGGAAAAAAAGAAAAAAAAGTGACAGATTTCCCTGTTTGGGGAAAGAAAAACAACATATTTTTCTCCCAAATTGCTTTTTAGGATTTCATTTCTACAGAAACATACAGAAAAATACAATCTTCATAAATTCCAGAAAGCTTTAGTTTGAAATTATTACTTAATTTGACCAAACTGAAGTACTCCATACATTTACAGATCTCTACTACTGGGAGCTTCCAGGTCTGAATAAGTTACTAGAAGATGTCATGCTGTGCTATAGCAAGTTCTTCATATTCCCCTCCACTGAAAGTTCTACTGAAAGTTCTTACTTTTGGGGAGCACAAAACCGTGCTTTTCCAAGTGAAATTAGTTCTGAATGACATCCGTGAGCATAAAGAGCAACTCACCATTCAGACTGGAATTCTATCAGCATAGTTTTTACTCTTAACTACCTAAGTATCAATTTTTTTCCACCTGAAAATTACCATGGATACCTAATTTTATCCTATATTCTCATACAAATGTATTTCAAGGAATACAGTTTTAAACAATTTTCTTCTGCATGTGGGAGATCAAGGGCTACATTTTGCAAAAAGCATTACAGCAAAACTCATATCAGCTTATCAGGAGGAATGTGAAAAATATCTTATTATTAGAAGGGATTCTATAGGAACGCTGGTAAGAAGACAGTCCAAGAAGAGTGTATCCCCCCTTAAGGAACTTAAGAATAAGAGACTTAAGAATAAGGAACTTAAGAGTTGTTCCTCTTAAGGAACCAACAGAAGTTTCTCATCCTTTCCGCAAGTTATGTGTTTTCCATATGCATGTTTATATCTCAGCTTGCATACCTTAACTTAGTACCTACTTAACATGAGAAATCGTTTGTGGAAAGGGTACACAGCCAGGATGCTGGAGAACAGCTTTGGAATCTCCCTCTCAGCTGGTCTGGGACTTCCCCAGTGTGCAAGCCCACGGACCCTAACCTGCAGCTGACGCATCAACAAGACAGGTCATACAACCTTACACCAATTAGTTATGGACTGTAAGTGTAACAGCCTGCTCAGAATACATTTAATCAACCTGTTTGAGTGCACCTGACCTGTATCAAGGAAGTGTGAAGTAGTCGCTGCCTTCCCTCAGAACATCAGGGGTTTCATATGCAGACACACGTGTTCTTGGGAAATGGGATAAACAAGAAGAAATGTACGTACGAAAAAGAACCAAGGTCAGGAAGGTACAGACAAGCAAAGCATTGTGTCTGAAAATGGATGACTACCTTTCTATTGATTTCTTTCCACATCCTTAGGAATCAAATTACTTTAAGACTCACTTTGGAGCTCCCAGGTTCTTGTTCATGAGATTTAGCTTCGATTTAGTAATCCTAACCTGTGACACATCTGTTCTAATTTATTACATTCAAGTCCAAAAAAAGGATTCATGCCTCCTTCATGTCTTCCCATTGATTTGATATTCTCTGGCTACAAAAAGGGTCATTAGGCTTAATGTAGGTCATCAGGATGCATGCTGATTTTCTAGTGAATGTAATGCAAAGTGATATTAAGTGTTTAAAAAAACCAACAAAAACACACAGCTAAAACATAGGGCACTGTAGAGACAGTCAAAGATTGAGATTAATACTCTCCTGAGGGAGGAAGTAATTGCAGAACACACAGAACACAAGTTACATTCTGCTTTCCAAAAATGGACTTCTCTCTGCAGTAAAAATAATTTAAAAAAAGGTTACAGTTGAGAACAGTGGTTACAGGTGAATGCACAAGGACTCTACTTTTAGGAAGTTGAGAAGGAGGAAGACCCAGTCCAAAGGTGATGCTGAAACTTTTCATCAGTGTGCTCTCTGTGACCACTGTGGACTTCGTAGAGCGTAAAATAAGTCTATTCTTATAAACTTGGATCTCTAATGTTGCAATTAGCAGTCACTAATCTGTTACTGCCTAGAGGTGTTTTAGTGTTACAAAAATAATACTGTAATGCCTCTGTTTAGATCAGGAGTTTTCTAAAATGTTATTAAAATCTGTTATTTTAGCCAGAGGCTGTGCAGCAAGCTTTGATAAGTAATGAGTTTTATTCCATATTCCTAGCCAAAGCCCAGTTAACACTCCCTCATTTTTCTACTAAAACCCTTTGTGAACTTTCACATATAAAAATATTTCTGCTTTGAGCTGTTTCAAAAGCCATGCATTCAATACATCAGGTCAGGGAGAGCCTCCCACATCATGGCTGACTGGAGTTTGTTATGGAGATGCATCATCCTACGTGCAAACTTCACAGTCATTTTGTGTATCTTCCTATGCACTTCTATACTTTTAGATAAAATATGAAGTTTGCATGTAGTAGTTAAACTAGCTGCTATTTTAGTGGTGATCATTTTGCCTTTTGACAGCAGAAAAAGTAACTTCGTTTCAGTATGTTAGAAATGGATTTCTGGAAACAGAATGCAAAACTGTGCTTACATATAGAGGGCTTACAGCTGTGTGGGCTTGCAGCCCAGAAGGCCAACAGTATCCTGAACTGCATCACCAGAAGAAGGGGCAGCAGGGAGAGGGAGGGGATTGTCCCCCTCTACTCTGCCCTCATGAGCTCCCACATGAAGTTCTGCATCAAAGTTTTGGGCCACCAGCACAACAGGGATGTGGAGCTGCTGGAGCGGGTCCAGAGGAGGACCATGAAGGATCACCAGAGGGCTGGTGCTCCTCTCCTATGGAGAAAGGTTGAGGGCATTGAGCTTGTTCAGCTCAGAGAAGAGAAGGTTTCTGGGAGGTTGTTGTGACCTTCGAGTACTTGAAGGGAGCTTACAAGCTGGAGGGGGACTGACTGTTTACATGGTCTGACAGTGATAGGACAGGGGCAAATGGCTTTAAACTAAAGGAGGGAAATGGTACTCAGTAATTCTGATTTTCCAGTACTGACTGTCACAGACCAGCAAATGATGTCAAGAGAGTCCTTAATGTTTTCCGTTTCTCACTTCGTTATCTGTAAATAGGGGAATAATTATTTTTTTCTTCATGATGTGGTGACAAGACAGATTACTGCTTACAGCATACATCGCCACTATGTATACAGAAATGTAAAATATCAGAGATGGTAACAGATGGAAATCACTGAAATTTCATAATTTCTTTGTGCTAGAATGTTCATTGAGGGCCCAAAGTCATCCAACTGCAACATTACATTTTATATATGTAAATGTATAGGTATCACATACTTGTATGTGCATATGTATGCATATATTTGTGTGAGGGTGTGCATGAATAGATTCTCTGTAATAAAGCACAAATTAGAGCAATCTCAGTTCTGCACTGTGGCCCAGAGTAGAAAATCCAGGTCAAATTCCGTTACCAGATCATCATTAAGGTTGTGGAAGGACTGGGAAATGCACTCTGAAAAAACTTCAAGTTACCTTATAAGAGGCATATCTACCTGATCATACTGATAATTGAACTGAGAGCATCAGATTATTTTGTTATGTCACTCAAAATTCACAGCCACAGGGCAGTGTGCTCTGCTTACCTTAACAAGTTCCATTTATGCAATACTGAAAACATGTAATCAGCTCAGAGGTTTTAAGCCATTTCAAGAATTACAGATTTGAGTTTTCCTCTCTCCTTGTCACATACACCTTATACAAACAAAATCATCCTACCTGCTGTTAATAAGGGAAGGCAAATCCCATGAGGATCATGAGCACTCAGCACGTCTTAATACTGATTCCAAAATTAAAAGCCAAAGGGACTTATTTTCCCTCTCTCTGAGGTCTTCCAGCAAAATATTGATTCTTGCTGATCTCTTTCCATTAATATATTTCTTTCTTACAGCCTGAATGATTGCATTGAAGTGCTTAGTAACTCTCTAATCATGTACATCTCCTGGGGCTGCAAAGAGCTTTGGTTTTAAAAGTAATTTGTTTCAAATGAGGCCTTATGAATCCTAATGTGAGGGTCAGGGGCTTGGGGAAAAAAGTAAAAGTAAATTTTCAGGGATAATGTGTGTGAGAATACAGAAGTTTTAAAGCCATTTAGGGGTTTGACAGATTAAATATTCAACTACAGAACTTCTAAAAATCACTTACCCTTAATAACCTCCTATGAAAACCTAATACTATTAGAAAGAGTGTTTTTGAACCTTTCTGTTCACAAAAATATGGACTACTAGAACAACAAGAAATGAAGTTAGTAGTCTGCAACTTTTGGTAACCCTAAAGTGAGATGGCATCAATTCAAAGGAGGAAAAAAAATTGAGCCATAATGCTTAAAAAGACTTATTTCCAAAATATTGTCAAGGCAGTGTAGTCTCATCCAGCAAGTCCATAGGGGCTGCACGATGCCCAAGCGTTTCTCCTTGTTGAGTTACTCCACCAGGCAAAAAAACTCAGTGCTACCATTGTATGGGAACTGCTGTGTCAAGGCCTGAACCTCTGATTGATCACCTGAGGTGAGCCATGAGTCAGCCACAGGAGCACAGGTGAAGGCAATTCAGCTTGCTGCCGGAAGGGGTGCAGCCAGGCTCCACCCCTCCTAGACCTATTTAAGAGCTGGCTACCGGGGGAAGGATCTCTCCTGGAGATCCCTTCCTCTGGTGTTTTGCGGTGAGCCGAGCAGAAGGGTAAGCCTTCCATTTATTCTCTCTTGTTATCGTAGTCCACTTCGCCTAACTCTCTTGTTTATTTTGTGATTGTAACATCTTGATATCCATTGATTATGCATACCATCTTATGAAATAATTACCAACTATCTGCAAGACATGTTTCTACTACACTGCATTTTTGATCAAATCCAGTTCCTTTACCATTAAAGCTCAACCAAAATAATGAAACATGACCGTATACACATACCACAGAATACATCAGCACAGAACAGATCCACTTACAGGAATGAGATCAGGATTGTACATTTTAGCCACGTAGGATGACAAAAGATGTACTCCCCCCAAGTACCCTACTTAGCTAAAGGAAATCTTGAAGCTTCTTTTATTTTTAATTTCAGTGCGATGTATGTTGAACACCTTCAGTGCAAAGCCCATCGTAACACTTAAGCTGGAACTGAAGTATTAACTAAGCCTCAAAAAGATAGTGGGATGAGTAAAAGGTTTCACTTCCAATGACACGAGCTTTAGGTCGGTTTGCATGAGTTCTTTAAAAACTACCAGTATTTACAAGCTGTCTGGAAAGCCCTGGTATGCCCAATTCACAATCACAAGCAGTCACAAAATCCCACGCAGCAAGGTCAGAGAACCTGTAGCAGGAGTAACAAACACTGAAGGAATGGAGCTGAAGAAGGAGAAAAAACTTCTCTAGAGGTGGATCAGACACTTTGCCTCTCCTGAACTGCACTGTAATCCATCTAGGTAAAGCCAGATATGGAGACTATCATTACAAATGCAGAATTTTGATGTCATTTTAAGATCTCTCCTGTTCCGGACAATCATTAAGAGAATCATTCAGTTATCAGATCTCTCAGACTATAAGACCTTCAAGTTTTGCTACAATAGCTAAACCAAACAAATCTGCGAAACAAGGATTTGGGCATTACATTTGGAATCTGCTCAGTGACAGGCTCCCCAGCACAGTGGTCGCAGCACTGAATTGCCAGAGCTCAAGAAGCATCTGGACACCACACTCAGACATACGGTCTGATTTTTAGGTGGTCCTGTATGCAGCCAGGAGATAGACTCCATGATTGTTACGATCCCAACTTGGGATACTCTGTAAGTATCAGTCAAGTTCAGGCCTTCTGTCAGCAGAACAAAGTAGATCGGATGCTTCATCCCTCACCCTAACAAATCACACCAGGTGAAACCTTGCAGAAGTTTCAAAGGAAGGAAAACATTTCCTTTTTCATTATATGCAAGTCAAATGATTTTCAATACAAAATAAAAGATTCAACCTGAGACTCATGGACTGTCGTCTGTTCTGCTTCATCTATCACACCTGCTTAGCAGTGTAGCACCATTTATTGGTGCAGGCAGAGGAAGGAGCAGCTAGAGATCTCTCCACAACAGTTGCTAAAGATAAAAGAAGTATATACTGGTATATTGATGGAGTGAGCCTGTCAGAGAAACCACATTTCCCCTCCTAAGAGGATTTGGTTCCCTGAATAAATAGGGCATGCTATCAAACTATTTTTGCTTATCCAGAGGATATGCTGCAACTTCCAAAGTGCAAAATGTGATGGATTGGAAAAACTGCCAGCTGTTCACCCTGTAATATGGTTTGTTACATCTCAGAATAGGCCCTATCTCTACAACATGAGAAGCCTGGAGTCAACTGCAGCTCAGCATAAATTTCTTAGCAGGGACCCTTAGCTTTTACAGATCGGTTTAGCTTCAGTTTGAATCCAAAAACTGACCAAATTGAACCGGACCTCAAATTTAAACAAGTAGAAACGTGAGTCACTGACAACCAAATTGCTTCCTTTTAGAAAGCTCTGATTTTCTACATCTGGTTGTTTTCCATTTAGTTCTCTCTACTCAGATATGCAGTATATAAAATAGACAGCAAACTCAGTAACACTCATCATCTGTTGTCAATAACTTAATTTTGAGACCCTGCCAATCCCCAAATTATCCAATACAGCAAAACTAGATCCCTAATTTTCACTTCATATATCATCTTTGTCTTCAGGGAACTTGCTACAGTCTGAAGATGTGGGAATTTCTTTTTCTTGCAGAAAGAACATAAAGCCACAGCAAATCATTAATAAAAGCAAGTAAACAAAAATACACTGTACCACTGTTAGTTGCTAAAATTACTATTAAATGAAATTAGAGGGTAGCTTTTATTTTTCACTTTTATTTTTTTATTGCTAAAATCAATTCGATTCCATGCATACACTGGGTATCACGTTACTTGGCATATTTTTGACCAAGTACTATGCTAAGAAGCAGATGTTTTAGATGTTATTGCCATCCAGAGGAAGATGCCTTAAGCACATGGCTGCGTGCACGCATACGCATGCCTAGAGATCCCTGTTGCAGCCTTATGTATGTACCAAGTAGTATAAAATAGGGCTGTTATGCTTAGGTTGCTGAAAATAAACCTCCTAGTTCAACAGGAAAGTGATTAACAGAAGCATGGCTGAACGTGGAAGCGGCAAGGTAGGTGCAGAAGTCAATGTACTCTTCGTATTTGTGACATTACTGCACCTTCCCTCCTGCTCTCACTGAGGCACAGATATTTCT
Organism: Lagopus muta; assembly: GCF_023343835.1. Lineage (NCBI taxonomy): Eukaryota > Metazoa > Chordata > Aves > Galliformes > Phasianidae > Lagopus > Lagopus muta. The sequence goes on along the minus strand of NC_064440.1, from coordinate 30,904,443 downwards.
CCCCATTTCAACAACAGTACAACCTACCAGCACGACCTAATCATCATAATTCCCATCTGCCACCACAAACACGAGATCACCAGACACGTTCCACTTCGTCTGACCTTCTCTTGTAGAAATACATTAAACATGTATAAAGATTGCACATTTTCTTTCATTGATTTCAGAAGCTATTCAACCTGAAAGCAACAGAACATGGATTTCAGGACCTGTCAGACACTGAAATTACTGCTATTCTGGGTACCAAAGCACACAGGGCTCAGAGAACATAAAAAACAAAGCTACAGTTACATGCTCAGAATACAGAGGATCCAAAACACAATTCAAATATTTGCCAAGTTTCCCAAGTCTGACTTTCATTAATTCGCACATTTGCTATGCAGGCTACTTAGGGACAGTATATTTTCTGCTCCCTCTCTCATTTGAATACTAAATATTAATATATTCTGTAGCTACTGCTGCATAAAACTTTATATGTGTATGTGCACGGACATGAGTATAAATATTTATACACACACCTACCTAATTATTAGGGCTTTTCTCCTGCGCATTTACACAGGCTTAGAGGCAGAAATGTCCTTACTGACTTCCAACTGGACTACACCCACAGTTACAATCCTATATCCTGGCATTAATGCTATCCTGCACAGAACAGGATCAGACTTTCAGACTTTGCAGGTCATCATGTTGTGAAAAGAGATATCAGTAGCAAAAAGGCACAAAAACAATGTGCAAATCCAGTCTACAAAATAAATGAATAATCATTGATAGTAATGATCTTTCTATAGAGTTCAACAAGCCATGTGACACACAAATGGAAGAGCACTGATCTCCAGCCACTTACCCACAGTATCACAGAAGATTGCCTGCTGGTGTGTGCTGCAGCTCGTTACCCAAGGGCTGTGGATTATTGATAGTAATTAAAAATAAAAAGAATTTATCATGAGATTTTAATAGTTGGCTTAGGAATTTACTGTTACTATTTCATCTCACCAGCCCACGGTGGCCCCAATCAGGATTTCTGTCACATTGCTGATAATTAATGTAATTAAACTCTATTGTGTTTCTGAAAGAATTTAGGCTATTTTAGTTTTCTGAAATAATTTTTTTAAGCCCTCCAAATGAGGTAATAGCCATATAAGCAGACACAGATCTTGCATTCCTTATATTTGAGACTGGAAGGATCTTTGTGTAGAAGACCTGCATGATGTAGAAGGCAGCACACTAAGTATGGCAGCTTTTTAAAAAATTATTATTATTTTAAGCGGGGGGGGGGGGGGGGGGGGTTGCCAGTTATTATGGGCTTCTAGTTGATTCCTATTTCCTTCATTTTGTAATAAGGAGTTGCTAGACTGGTTTGGAAAACCATTGCTATTTGTATATCCTCACTCCATATTACATTGCACATCGTAGGTGTAAATCAAGACTTCCCTTTCTTATAAATTGATAGCTGGCACACAGAAGTGCACAAGCAGCTGCTTCAGTCCAGATGAAGCCACTGAGTGCTTTCAGTAATCACACAGCACAGGGAATACCTCTGGTCACTAGATACTCTCAAGCCAATCTCTGCAATCAATACTAGTTTTCTCACACATCATTACTGGATGGTCTGGACAGAATTCAGTAATACTCAGAACTTAAATTTTGGCTCCTTCTTTCATCTGATTTTTATAATTGGTATTAGCATTAGCATTACTGGTATTTTTAGGAAGACACAAAAGCCTATTCTTTCATTTAAATAAATTTACCATTAAGCTTATTTGTAAAGACAGGCCTCAGATGAAATTAGAAATCCCAAATCATTCATGATGAGGTCCACTAATTTTATAGTATTACTTCTTATGTGAAATTTCCATATGCCAGACTGAAGGGTTGGTTTTTTTTTGCTTTTTTTCTGGTAGGGAAAAAAATGCTTCAAAACACTCCCTAGAGAACAAAAAGTAGCTGTCACATTGAAGATAACACATTTAACATAACATATTTAATCTCTCGGTTACATTACAGCAACTTAAATAAGCTTTATTGTACTCTGTTACTGTATAGCAGCCCTCAAAAAAAAAAAAAGAAATCACTAAGTAAGGAGCATGATGGTCTGTATGTCTCTACCCACTTAATAATTAGATTAGTGCTTTCAGAATAGTCAAAGGCAGCAGTAAATTCCTTCCATAAAGGCTGGCAAACACAGCAAGCACATCAGTCATTCGTCAAAGCACAGATGACAGCTACTTTCCAATTTTCAGTGATTCTGTTCAATTTAGATTCAAATTAAATATGATTTCTATCTTCCTATTGTAAACCTTGCACCACTCAAGACCCATATACTGGTATTTCATCCTTATTTATCATAATGCCTCACTGAAACACATTCCATTACTGACATGAAATTCTTTAAGAATGCTGACTATGCACAGAGTTTGTTCCAGGTTTTAAACAATTCTTTTAAAACTTGCACCTGGAGACCAGAAATAAATTATGCAGTTACATCTAAATGTATCATAACAGTTAAAAAACAGTGCTTAGCCTCATCCTTCTCTTCTGCCTGAAGAGGCTGACGCAAACTCAGTCTCCATTTGCTCCATGCTCAAAATGAACAGCAAAATGCCACACGTAGCACAGTAATGAGTAGCACTGAAGCACAGAACCCATGTAGCCTGTGCACGGATCATGCAGCTAACTCAGTAACAACTATGAGCCCCGCTTCTGTTTTGTAACAAAGGGTGCAAACTCACATTGTTGCTTAGACCTTTATTTCTATTATTTGGTAGTGTGAACTGCTGACGTTTTCCTTTCTCATATGAGCAGGGAGAAAACATCTTGTATACTATCTATAACTGCAGCAATGAATGAAGCCATTCAGAACTTCATAATCAGTGCAACAAAAGTACAGCCAGGGATGATTATCTGGGATAAAATATTTCAGTATAAGAAGAGATGATCCGACAAAACAGAGCTAGGTGTTGTCACAATCACAGCTCAGGTGGTGAAACATCCAAGATAAAGCATCAACACAATCAACTAAAAGCCACAGAAAAGTTAACAAGTAGTTAAAAGGAATCATACAGATGAAATCCATAGGAAAAAAACCTCACAAATATTATAAAATTACCTAATTAAAAATAAATGACGAGACCAGCAAGTTATCTATAAGCAGTTAAATACATTCACAAAGTCACTGTGCTAATAAATCTCCACTCAGGCAGAGCACACAGCTCATTTTGGAAAAGACTGCTGAGAAAGATGAGCTTTCAAATATTCCCCTGAGGATGAGCCAAACAGAAGTTTTGGAGTGTGCTGGAAAAAAAAGCTAATTTAGATATTCGAGACTTTGAAATGCTTCATGGCTTCTTTTCCATCTATAGGTCTGCAATTAAAGACAGATGTTAAACATATGCTTCAGTCTATTTCAATTTAGGAAGTCAGTCAAGCATACGCTCCAGGCTTACATTCTGCACAGGAATCATTGTTGAAGTGGGGAGTTTAGCAATAAGTAATACTTAACTTTTAAATAATGGCTTGGATTAGTGATGTGAAGGTGTTTAATGGAGGAAATCACTATCATTAGCTTCATTTTTACTTCTGGGAGACAGATGTGAAGCGATTTGTCTCCAGACGTACAAAAGGCCAATAAAAATCCTACAAGTAAAATGCACATCATCCAGCTCTAAATTCGAACTTCAAGTCTCTGCAGTTGTCCAAAAATGCAACTACCCCAAATGTTCTATTTGGTATAAAAATGGAACTATGTCAATACAGTAAATCATTAAACGGTGCTCCAAAAACAGTCAACTATCAGATCCTCGTATGTTCTACAATAGAACATACATAGAACACAGCCAAATTGAATCTCTTCCAATGATGTAAACAGATATACAAATTGATTAAGCAATTCAAGTCCTGACCTGTGAAAAAGTTGGCAGTCCACACTGACTCAAGATGTTTCCCTCCACTGCATTCATGATTTCTGAAATAGTCTCCTGTTCTGGCAGCAGCGTGTGCAGGAGACACTCATGTGACCACAACCCTGATGTTCCTTCATTGCTTAATCATCCAACCAAGCCTTACCACTCCTTCTTCAAATTCTCCAGTATAAGATTCATTGCAGTGTTTAAAAAGATGTGCCATGGGACCCTCAGTAGCCAGTATAACAGCTCCAGTGATACCAGCTTTTAATCACTAGCAACAGTCACTGAAATAAGATAATTTCAGATACCGACAGAGAAAAGCTGTTTGCACAGACATGGGTGATCACAAAGTATATGGTTTACATTCAGGATTCATGGGCGTTTTAACACAAGAATCGGTGTTTTTGCAACTGTTATTTTAGTATATTCTTGAAAACAGCATGTTAACAAGACCACAGTAATGCTTATGTTTGGAAAAATCAGACCCTCAGAGTTTCATTACTTATTTCGTAATTATTTTAACTATTCCCTCAGCAAGACTGTTGTTGCTTACTTCTTTAGATTTCACAGTTTCCGTACAGAATTGCCTTTTAACAGCCTCTCTCTGGGCTCCCACAACCTTAATTCACTTGAAAACTGTATACAAATCTCTGTGCCATCTGGTAACTTTTTGCAATATAATTATCCTGATAAATGTATGCAGGATATTAGACATTTTCCATTACAGAGGTGACTAATGTTGCTTCCATATTTACAAATCTGTCTGCAGAATTCTGTTGCAGGTCCACTTGAGACAGCTAGCACACTTGTTCATTTAAATTTATATCTCATGGAAACCTGACGCCAAGGTTTTGTGCCAAACGTTACTTAAATTATGCACTACTATTTAATAAAATCAATTTTCTGCCTTGTAAATTAGACACACAAAGTAATAAAAATATCATAGAATGTGTTTGCGCATTTGGACCAAGTTATTTTTGTGCAACGGGAGGAAAAATAATACTGCAATTCATTTTTTTCCTCCTCCTCTGGGAATTTTACGAAGGTTGGTAGTTGTGTGTCTAGATGTTCAGGTAGGAGAGCTGATTTTGAAGTTTATGTCTAAGTACAGTATGTGATCTGCAGTTACGTAAGGCTACTTCAATGTATTATGAAAGCACATGTAGCCCAAAGCTTCCTACTCACACATTCACTCACCACACAAATGACACATGCTGTGTTACAGTACCCTTCTTTTCTTTGTCGCAAAGGGCAGTGACATCCCTGACTTGAGCTACAATTCTCCTATGTACTGGGCATTATGGAGGCAGCAGGGAAAGGGCTTTTCAGAAAAAGCACAGCATCTCTGCTTGAGGAGAGCCCTGCCTAACAAGGTCTACTTTCTCAACTCCATGGCATTTAACACGGTGGCACGTCACATCCTTTTTGTTTGTTTGGGTGCTGCAGTAAGGGTTCCCCTGGGGAGATGCTTTCCGATGGCTTTATTTATTTATTCATGTATTTATTTTCAAGATACTACTGCAAATTGTGACAACTGCGAGGAGAGGATGCCAACAAACTAAATCAGCAAACTTCTTTAAAGCTCAACATTTTCCTTTTCACTGAACATCACTGAATAGAAAACTGAGATCCACAATCAGATGCACCAGTGCAGAAAGTACATCAGCTACAGCTGAACATCTTTGGGGTCTGTTTGTTTTTTACACTGAATTCCACTGAAAGAGGAATAGTTGGGCAAATTAGATAGTCACAGTAAATTACAAGTATATATACGGTCCAACTATGCCATGTGAAATTTGCTGTAAAGGCTTAAAAAGTCTTAAAGAACACAGAAATGCAGTAGGCCGATGGTAAAGCAACCACTATTTCATAATTATTTCTACAGACCGGCAAATAGGGACATCCAATTAGGAAAAAAAAAACCAGAATGTGCTTTTGAAAGACTTTGGCAAACATCTTGAATAATCCAGCTAACTTGATTGCTTTTTTGAACTATAATTCTTTTCCATTTTTCTCTTAACTACACACTGTTAAGAATTACAAAGGAAGATATGCTCTGCACAGCAATTTGTGTCATACCAAACAAATAACATCTGAATGATCAGCAATCAAGGACAAGAAGTTTTTAGAGACAACTACAGAGAAATTTCAAGAGGAAAGCTACCCAGATTCAGAAAGCAAGAACATTACCCCAAGACCTGAAGCAATGACTACTAGCACTGATCAGGGCACTGCATACGGCAGTGCTCCATGCATCCTGCTTGGGTTGCACTGCTCTCCTCACTAAGAACACTGAGTCTCAACACATATCTGCTGACCATAGCAAACAAAAAAGCACACCATGGATGGCTTCTAGTCCAACAACAGTGACAGTCACATGAATATCATCTTACAACACATGAAGAAAAGCCAAGACAATCCAAATACTTAGCAACCAAACAAGTCTGGAAAACAAGTGGAAATCATTCAAAAAAAAAAAAAAAAAAAAAAGATTGCCACCAGGCAGTTAAGGCTGTGCTCTAATGTAAATAAGCATTTACTTAAAAGGTTGAATACAATGCGTCAAAAGGCCCAACTTCTGTCTCCAAGATCAACCTTCCTATAAGTATCCGATCTTTATTTCTGAACATACAGAAAACTTGCATTGTAACAATTCAAATTCAAAAATGCCTCAAAACACAAAGGTTGTAAGGGCCTGCTTTTGAAACCTAAAAACTACAGAAATACTGGTGAAAATAAGGATGCGGCTCATCTGCATATAGCATGCTTTCTAAAAGAACACAAGTCAAGTGTTTTCCTTGCTCTCCTCATGATGTTCAGAAAATAACTGACGTGAATTTTTAAACACCTCAGTTAATGCTGAACATACTGTTTTAATCATTTTCTTTTTTAAAAAAACATCTGGAGATTTGATGTTAGCATAAATCCTCCTACACATGCCATCATAAGTACAGAAATGCTTTTTACTGGAATCCTTATTTCCTTCCATTTCAGTGCTGCGTTGTGCTATAACAACAACTTCCAACGGCATCCAAATCAGTAGCTGGAAGGAGAGAGCCCAGGGAGACGTAACGGATAAGAGAGAGCAATTTAGCATCACAGAGAGGCAGTTATAGTAAAGACTGGGGGAAGAAATGCAATAGGTGTGCAGCAGGTAAGTTTTAGGGCACCTTATGCATGAAAAAATCACTCACTAGGGCACAGTGAGGCATGCAAATGTTTGAGGTGTATAAAACACCCAGCGTTCTGGTGCAATCAGGAAACAGGGAATGAGAGCATTTCTAGATGATTTGTACATTAGGAATGGTACATCTTCCTCGTTAGATTAATTGAGAAGTAGGAAAGGTAGCAATTGTGCAGATGTCACCGAATGCTGCAGCAATATGCACAGCTGTCAGCATCAGGTACGGTGCCATTGTGCTTAATGCTTACATGGCCTGCATGTGACAGCCTCAATAATGAAATGCTAGTCAGGAAGAGAGCAGAAATATAGCCGCTTGCTCCAAAGAAATTAGATGGCTCCAAATCGCCTGGAAACAGCTGCCAGAAAACTGTTTGAGTTACACAACTTGAGATTTTCAGAGCAGTAGGAATAGATAATTTGCCAGAGCTCAGCAAAAACAGGCCAGCAGTGCCAGAGGGACCAGAGCTGGGTTTACTTAGTGCTGCAAGGGGAGACAGAGTAGACGTCTCTTCACAACTGAAATATATTCATTCATATTCATTTGCAGTTTCGATGAGACACAATTAGCCCTGGGAAATACGGCTGATTCACAGAAAAGGACAAATTATTGCAATTGTGTGATGGAAAACTTCAGTCTCACTCTTTTCTGCAAGACCAAATAGCGTAAGCCTGATTTCTAATTACAGGTCTACCAGGAACGATACAAAACGTGGACTGGAAGTTACACAGCTTACTCAGTAGGTTACTGTGAGCTATGTGAGCAGCGTCAGATGCACTTATGTAAGAGAAAAATAATTAAAAAACCAAACAAAAAACCAACACACTGAGTTAGGTCAGATGTCACAGTCACTCACTAAATATTTCATTAATAAGTTTTCTAAGTCTTTTCATGCAAGAGATTCTCCTGTGTTTACAACTACCCGTAACCTGCTGTGCAAATCTCTTAACAGCTGAACTGCCGCAGTGAGCAAAGCCACAGGAGGGAATAATGATGTTCAGCTCATCATGTTCACATCTCAGTGAGCAGCATTTAAGTTGACCACGACTCTCAGCAGCAGTAAAATAATTTAAAAATATATATTCAAATAAATACTCAGACTAATTAAACATAGAAACTTCGGAGTCTCGATCAAAGTATCTGCAGCATGATTCATATCGTGGCATCGTCCACAGAAACCAGACCCCAGCCATTCAAGAGTATCAAAAAACCCCTATTTATCTGTCAGTATACAGAAGTCCCTTTACTTTCACGTTGTGAATGTCCTGTTGGAGTTTTCTTATTCCTCGCATATACTTGAAACTTGCTGACCTTTGCGAGAAATACGAATTTTTAAAAATTGAAAACCCAGGATTTAAAGAAAAGGGCTATTTTCCTAGTAATCAGATTGTATTCTGCCACTGAGATCACTACCACAATTAACTTACAGTTTTCCTAAACTTAACACTTATAATCAAAGATACCAGTGAAGGTGATCCTCTAAAACCTCACAGTTACGTTGCTCTATTTTTCATAGCTTCGAGTATTTCTGCAAACTTCAAAGGCAGATCTAACTTCATAGTTTTTTCTACTCAAGACTGATTTCTCATCACAAATCTCCTGAGGAATGCAGTTTATTTATCAAGTCACAAATCATTCCTCTTGTTTTGATGACAGTTATTTAAATGTGTTGATGATTTCTTTGTGTAAAAGAAAAAAAGACGCTGTCTAAAACACACAGATGTTCAGCGCTGATTCCCAAACATTCATTTACCGATTATTTCATTATCAATATAAAAGCAAATATTGAGAAAAGTTAGCAGAGTCTGTTGTCAAGCTAATTACTTTTCCCATGCCATGGTTTAATTTATGTAGGAACGTGCTGACAACACCGTTCTCTTTCAGTGACTTGCTACTGATGCTGCTTTCCAGAACTAATTGCGCATTATTAAAAATTAGAATGAAACGGTGACACCCCCAGGTACTACCATATCACACAAACTCGCATCAGTTAACTTGCAGTGATGCAAAATAGACATCTCCATAGGCAGTGAATACAATTCCTTCTAAGAAAATAGTTAAAAACACTCTATTTAGCTTACTGACTTGCTGAATTCGCTAAAATGCTTTAAATTTTATTGGCAATATAGTGCTGGTTCTTCAGTATATTAATAGAGCTCATAAATGAATACAAAATTCTGAACTGAACTGCATCCAGTTCTGGGCTCCCCAGTACAAAAAAGACAGGGATCTCTTGGAAAGAGTCCAGTGGAGTTGGACACAAAGATGGTTTCACAAAGATGGTGAAGGGCCTGGAGCATCTCCCCTATGAAGAAAGGCTGAGTGAACTGGGTCTGTTCAGCCTTGAGAAAAGAAGACTGAGAGGGGACCTGATCCAGGTCTATAAATATCTAAGGTGTGGGGGGCAGAATGGCGAGGCCGGACTCTTTTCAGTGGTGAGTGGAGACAGGACAAGGGGAAATGGCTGGAAACTGCAGCATAGGAAGTTCCGCACAAACATGCGCAAGAACTTCTTTACAGTGAGGTGACGGAGCACTGGAACAGGCTGCCCAGGGAGGTGGTGGAGTCTCCTTCTCTGGAGATGTTCAAGACCTGCCTGGATGCCTACCTGTGCAACCTGGTGTAGGGAACCTGCTTTGGCAGGGGGTTGGACTCGATGATCTCTGGAGGTCCCTTCCAACCCCTACGATTCTGTGATTCTGTGATTCTGTGAAAATATTAAAGAAGCCTGGAATTCATTTCTGATAAAAGCAACATATATGCACTGAATTCTAACACATAGGTTAGCAACCCTCTCACGGACAGCAGCAGGGACACCCACAAACAAAGCAGGCCCTGGTCTGCATTTTCATAAACGCTGATTTTTTGTAATTATAAGGAACGTAGAATACTGTCCTCAAATCTGTCACGTAAGTGTCCAAGGTAGATAATTTTTTGAGTAGTATTTCAAGTGAATCATTTCATCCCCTCCTCAGACCAACTTAACCCTATAATCATGGCTGAGTATTTGTTCTCAAGTCTTGCTTTCAAAAGAGAATTTATACACAGGCAAACATTTTCTATCAATTACATCCATATACTTTAAAAATCCCCACATAGCTATAGGAAAAGATCCTATCAGATACACGATTTGACGTGATACATCAAAGCACAGAGTTCACAGTATAAAAAGAAACCATGGCAAAGATTACCCTTCATTTTAGGCTCACTGAACCTGGGTAGCAATGTCTTTGAAAATGTTAGTGAGCCACTTTATGTACTTCATATCCTTAAAATTTCCTTCATTATTTCTTTTACTCTTGACAGAGTGGTACAAGGACTTATATTGCTGTGCAGCAATATTTTTCCCCCTGCTCCATAATCACCTTCAAGTATGTAAACAACTGAATTAAACAGCAGCACATTGTCTTCCCTATAAAAAGCTTACAGGGATAAGAAGCCTCGCTTCTCAGACATTTCAGCTAAGAACTAAGTTGGGGGTCCTTTACTCCCTCAGAAACTCTACAAAACAAACATGGCAGTTATCCCTGTCAGCTGCTGTTCTACCAACTTTTACTAGCCAATCCTTCTGATATGGGAATCATGCAGAGGCAATAATTATGATGTTAATAAGCTTATGGCTTCATATGTACACCTCTGTCCACCCTTCAATGGCAGGAAACAATAGCAGCTACTTTGCCATGTAGTGCTTAAGGTAATGCACCCTACCTCATAAAGCAGGGGAAGCACACAGTTCTCCAGCAGCTATTCGGGCTGAGGAAAAGGAAGGGAATCACATGCTGTTCTTTGAAATGAGCATCACCAAAAAAATATAGTGAGGAAAAGTAATAGGGCATGGAGGTAAACAAATGAAAGCCTTCGCTGCTTTGGCTTTACCTTTTGATGTGCTCTTTCTACCCAAGAGAAGCCAACAAGCAGACTTCATCTGGGATGTCAGTGACAGCAATTCAGGGACAAGATGCATTTCTTTTTAATCAAGAAATAGGGAAGGAGCTGTTAAGACAAATTCAAGAATTGAAGTGGAGAAGGCCATACAGAAGGCTGATCCAACAGGTTAAGATCCACTTCAGATTTACTGATGCTAAGACAAGAAAGTAAGGTAAAGAAACACCTAAGACTGTTTCAACTTGTTAGTGGTCTAACTTATTTCAGTAAACATCCATGAAAGCAATAAAAGATGAAAACAAGGATTTTATCTAACGTTCTCAACAGTACCAAAGTGAAACTCCAATCCAACTTATGGCCTAAAGAGATTTTTTCTCAGTAGTGTGACAGTGATAGGGCTGCTCATTACCAACCTACTATCTTATCCAATCTCTCTATTCCTAGCAAACCAAACCGCAGGAGAAGAAATATACTTTAGGAAAGATGACTACGGTAAAAGAGACAAATATTTGGAGAATGAAAATGGATGTCTTGACTATTTGAGTCAAGGATCTCCAGGTGAGAAAAATGAGAGCATATTTTGCAGGCTCAGGGTGATATTTCTCTGTGCCTCTTCAGCTTCTAATTTGGTGCAGATCAGTACGATTCATAGGTCCTGTGTTTTACCAATGCCTTTGTATCATATCAGAGTGCAAACCCAAAACGAAAAATCTGTTGACAGCAAGAAAAAGAATAAGAACGGTTTATTTCTCATTGCGACATAATTATAATCTAAATAAAAGTAGAAGCAGAATGATGCTTTTATTCACTTTCTGGTTATTCATCAAATAAAAACTAACAGTACTGTAGCCTGTAAATTTGTTCTTTCCTTTGCTATAATGAAATATGTCAAACCACAAAACAAAAACCCCTCAGCCTCCACAAATGATACTGAAGCAGTGCTTTGTGTGTCTGCTTTCTCTCCCAAAACCTTTTTTGCCTTTACTTTCACAAAACACCTCAGTGCTCAACGGTCTCATTTTGCAGAATGTTGCCCAGTTTATATCTTCTGACCTGTTCTTTCTTGAGATCAAAGTGGCTTTGGTATTGATTTCTCCAACAGGACATGGAGTGCATACTACTGAAGAATGCTGAAGCTGTGGCATTCTGATCTTCAACACTGACCATCAAGTGCCTGCAGCTATACAAAGACTTGCACACTGACACTTAAATTGCAGTAATTTTCAGTGACTTCAGTGCCTACTTTGCTATTCGCATACTGCAAGTGTATGAAAAACAGCCGAAAGGCCAGAGCAGAGAACAGAAATGAAGGCTCCCACATCCGCCCTCCCCCCTCCCCTACAAAGCACAGGAGAACAATGTAAGCCCTCCTGCTTATTGTCACAAAAAAAGATGGTGGCATCAAAAATAGAAGCTAACCAGGTAAAATGGTGGGGACTCGACGAGAAAAGAACATGTGTGCTGTGAAGGAAATAGCTCTTTCAGTAGACTCCGCAAGAAAGAATTAAACACAATAAACTGTATGTAATTCATATATCTGACATTCTTGATAACCTTTCTTTATCATGATGGCAGAGGTGCCCACAGTGGTTTCACAGAACTGCAGCAGCTCTTCTATAAAACTGCATGTCTGCAGGTAAGTTATTAGCTGGCATCAACAGGCAGAAAAAAAAAAAACCCAGATATTTTCCTGCCTTCAATAAAATGAAATCTAGCTTAATTATAACACCTTAGCACAAGCTGCACAACATTAGCATCAGAACAAGCTCTCGGCATTTTCAGACGTTATTCTGAATGGCATTTTCATGTAAAAGATTTGGGGAAGGTGACTAATTTTTTATAAAGTGTTACTCAATTATGTCTCCAGTGTTTGCAATTATGGAGTTTTGGGAAGCTGAAGCAATAACATGTTCTCATTAATTTATACAGCAATAACAATTCTGGCATGAGGTTAGCATCACGGGCCAATAGAACAGATGAGCAGGCAAAACTGTCTCTCACTGAAAAGACAATAAGGCCTCAGTAGGCTTTCCTGCAAAGTCCATAACTAATAAGTATTTACACAGAATGACTGATGGAAAGACCTTTGCCAACCTTTTGGGATGTGTGCGTGGGAGGCAAGCATCCAAGAACAGGACACGAAAAGAAACCCATATGGTTGCACATACCTCTTGCTTTCACTAGAGTTAATGAGATACTAGTGAAGTGATGAAAAAAGATACCAACACTTTATTGTGATGTAAGTCAGCATTTACTGCCTTTCAAACCTCTATCGTAGCCAGTATTGGTCTTGAAAAACTTTTTGCAAATATTAATTACAGCTAAGTATGCAAAAACCAAGTTTACAACAGAGTAGCCTAATGAGCTCTTCGTTCAAGAACACCCTGGCATAAGAAACTTTTTTTTAATATTTAATCATGTTAAACCTGTAAAAGATGAACAATGAAACATTTTGACATCAAAGCCCACTGACAGGTTTCTTTTGTCAAATAGTGTTTTTCTTTTTAGTTATCAAATGTTTCACTCTTCATCTAGGAACACAGTCACCCTGGGAATTACTGTCATCATACTTACTCCTACTGGCATAGCTACACTTAAGCTGGTAAGACAAACCCAACACTAAATGAAAAACAGTGCTAATTTCTGATAAGTGAGGAAAACAAGAGTTTTAGAAATAATGGTGCACTTTCATATTTCCTGTTGGTTAGCCACATACCAAAGTGCCTTGATATGAAGCTTAAGATCACTAACTGAAAAGTACAAGCAATATGATTTCTGCATGCTTTCCTTGGTTTCTAAATCAGATGGCTCGCTCACACCTGATGCCATTTTCAGCCAATTTCTAAAGACACTGCTCATTCCCCATTCTCCAAAGCCCGATTGTTCCCAACAGAGAAAAAGCAGTATTTATCAAAATGTGTCAACCTTTTACTTTGCATTTCAAGGTTACAAAAGACTAAGTAGAACCACCCACATACAAGCACGTCTAAAGCCGTATGCACACAGCCCTGCGTCCTGGACAAACACATATGTTGTTCTGTTTCAGAGATCTAGTTAGACTTTGTTAATCCTGTAAAAAATCTATTAGTGTTCCAAGGTAAGGTTATGATGTTTATTTATGTAGCAGCTAATTTCAGGATTAGATATTTGATAGTACTGAAATGAATGTTCGTTTCCTATATTGAATTTTTTTTCTACGCTTCAATTTTCTGCCAACTCTTCTAATGTTATTTCTCTACACATTACCTTCTTAAATAAAATAAAAACAAGTAGTTACAGAGAAATCAAGTATAGTGAAGGAAAAAAAAATAGGTTTATCAGGACTTCAAAATGAAAAGGCACAGTTTTTACTTTTTCACTTTGTCTGCATCCCCTGCTGTGGGACCAGAATTTCCACCACCACCAGGCAAAATTCTCCTCTGCAGCCACTTCTACAACCCTCTGCTACCCAGTGATGCCCAACTGCCACTTCACCACAGAACAGGTTCCCCAGACCACTGGGTACTGCTCTTTGGGCCAGGGTCCCCTCCTCACGCCAGAGCAGATCACAGTCAGAAGGAGATTGGAGGGAGCAGCCTGCTCTCACTTCCATTTCCCTTCTGAAGTCAAGGATTTCAGCCATCTAGATTTATGCACAGAGTTATCACAGCAGACCATTTAAATGCAGAGTAGTTATTACCATTAATTACTTTTACAATTCAATTAACAATTAACTTTCATTGAATGAGCACAGACACCGAAACACGTTTCAAAATTGATTTAGCGTGAACCACTCCTGTTGATATTCACTGAAGTTTAATGTGGCAAAACAACAGCAGCAAGCTCAGCTGCAAGCAACAGGGCTTTGCAGCATGGACTAAAGCACTTAACTCTGCTCCTGGCTTTCCCACCACCTTTCAGCAGGCACCAGCAACACCAAGAAGGACCAGTGGTGCTGGTGCCGTGGCCTCATAGCAAGTGGGTACACAAATTGTCATAATCTCACACTCAACAGAAGGTGGTAAAAGGGTATTTGGCTGTTTGTATTTATTTATTCCAAACACTGAAGAAACAGTAGCAATGGAGGTGCTGAATGAAAACAGCGTTACAAGGGTGGAGGAGAAGAAAAAAGGGAAACACAAGCACAGGGTCAACTCAGCATAGACACTTTTGTACAAAGCTGCTGACATCCTAATGCATTTCTTTCCTCCTCCTGGAATAAACACTTGAGAATGGCAATAGATGACTAAGAAGGAAAATAAGCCCTCTTTGTTGTATTGTCCAAAGTGCTGTAAAACAAAAGGAGGCAACGGAATCTTGTCTTATTTCTCTGTAGGCAGGTAGATGAAGGCAATGGGCTTTGGAAAGATTCTCGGGATTATATTTTCATTTCAGCAAGTCACTTTTTGTCTGTGGGATGGATGACTGGACACAAGGTATGTTAAAGTGAAAGGTTAAGAATACCAGGTGATGATTTGCTACAAGACATCAACACAAACCATCTCCTTAGATTCCTAATCTTCATTCCTAATCTTCCCAGGTTGGCTCCTCACCAGTGACTGCAGAGGCAGCGAGATGATTCATCTTTGCCTCCAGCTCAAGTGCCAGTTGCTTTTCACAGGGTTAAGTGTACTTGCTAATTACATGTCCTTAACGTGTACAGATAGGTACGTGCACTGCCCTTGTTTTTCTGTGCTGTCAGTCCTTATAATTGCTTTAAGAAGATGAAGGCTATGCATTGTAACCATGTGCTGGGTGATCGACTGTGGGAACCTACCCTGGTGATGCTTAGCCATCTGCCACACCAAACATTTTTTTTCCACTGACAAGTGTATTCTCTTCCCCTCCTCAAGCATTTCTCCCCATTTTGCCAATGCTCAATATACGGGTTACAAACCAGCCCCTCAATCACATGCTAGGGAGGAATTCACATTGAAAAGAATTTATTTTCTTTTACTAGCATAACTTGAGATTTTTCTCCCATTTACTGATGCTACTCTCCTTTACATTGAATAAAGTTACAATTAGTGAATAAGTAAGAAGGGTGAATAATTGAAAGAGACTAAATACACTGTTATAACTATCAAGCTTTTCAGATACGTGGGCTGTGACAACACTGCAATAATGCAATAGGATGTTCCCAACAGGCACACGGCATTTCTGGCCTGCTGTTATGCAAAATAGAATATGAATTCTATTAGGGAAATCACCACTGCTGGCCCCCTGGTCCTCCTGGCACAGTCTTGTATATAAGACAGTCAGGACACCAGGGACACTGTCACACACCAAAGTGCTTTCTATGTTTTTTACAATGACATTTTGATACCTGACACGTTTTGAAGACCTCAACTTTCTTCTCCCATGTTCCCATTGCTGGAAACACTAGCTATCAAGAAGCAGCAAGCAATTCTTTTAAACTAATCTCATTTGGTGTTATTTCTTACTTCATCTGAATTTGCAATTTCAATGGAGGAAAGAAAACTGTAACCTCATACATGAAATCTGAATGACATTTTCCCTTCCCTGCAGGCTAGATGTCACTAATACCATTAGGAGAAATCACTTGGAACAATCTGCACATGGGACTTACATCCTGCCTAGAGCCATAGCATGTAAAAACTGAAGTGAAAAATGAGAAAACATTGCAGAACCAGAGTGAGTTTAGTTTCTTTAAATGAAAAGGTGATGTCAAAACAAGAATAAATAACAACAAGAGGGGCATCAATACGTTCAGGCTGAAATACTAGTCAGCTGAGCACCGAAGTTCTAGAACAACCTCTGACTTGGAAAGGTCAAGTCCGTCATCTAATACTATGTTGATGATGATGGATGACTCAAGATCTCTTTTAATTGTGTTCTTACCTCCTTAGGCCTTGATCTCTTAGTGTTACTGAGGTGCTGTCACTCAGCGTGACTGCAGTGTTGAAGACCTAAAAACGCACATGAATCTTTCTGTTCAGAACTATGCAAATGGATATACCCTATCATTTTGTGTTGAAGATAGGATCTGCTCTGATTATTCGACACAGTTAGTTTAAGTGTACACAAAATATACCGATGATAGATGTAAGTTTCCAGTTTTACCTCATGCATACTCAGAAAAGAGAAACAGCGTTGACCTTCTCAGTCATGCTTTTACAGCGGGATCTGCCTGCTAATATTTCAATAATTTGTTCTTAACTAGCTTCCTGTTTCTGAGCATACATGGCTGACACACTGGCTTAATTTGTGACAATTCAATTCTCAGGTGACAAAGCACAAATCACAGCAGCTGGGTACACAAACAGTCAGAATCTCATACTCAATAGAAGGTGGTAAAAGGGTATTTAGGACACTTGCTGTTATTTGCATCTCTAACAGCAGTTGGGAATGTAGCCAAAACCCTATGATGCTGGTGACAAGCTAACAAATCCCTCCTATCAAAGTGACTGATAAACTCTTTCCCGTATTAGTAATTGTTTTCCACAATCTGTAAGAATTATTTCTATCCTTTCTACCCAGCCTCCTATAGCTCTTCACCAACCACGTCCCAGCTCCTCATAGTTAAACAAGCCATTTCTTTACAAGAGCTGAGAGAAGATGAATAGAGCTTGCTCTCACCCCAACACCCAGCACCTCCTCCATCATTTCTTCTTAACAACATGACTGGGTTCAAAAAATAGGATGTTAAAAAATTAAGCCAAATAGAAAGAGAAGAGCAGAAGAGAGGACTAGAGGAGAAAATCTGTACATTGGATACAGAAAATAAATGTCTCCTAAAATAAATGTCTACTAAACGAAGACATAATTTTCAGTTATAATTTTCAGGTTTACCCAACCTCCCTCCCAGAACTTATTCTGCACAGTGTCATAGGTTCTAACTTGTTTTACAAACATTTACTTTAGAGGCCAATGTGAGCACCAAACATACCAGCCTTAGGGCTGCTCAAGTCCTCACCGCAGTTCATGTACCATGAAAGTATCACTCTTGGAGAAAAATGCATATTTTGTTGCAGTAAGATCTGGTATAACTTTCTATACAAATATTAAGTGTCATCTAAATTAAGAAACAGAACCATTTTGATATGGTTCATAATTGGCAAATCAGGTCATCTCATTATCTCTCACCTAGGATCACGCTGGGATGACAGCATTTACTGCATGCCTCTGAGCTGCTCTCCTTTCATTTTACTTCAGATTTGCAGAGCAGGGGGGTGAATCATGACAACATTCAGAAAGAAATTATTTATAAAAAAGCACAGTGAAAAAGCCAGATGATTCTGGCACTATAAAGCAGTTATTGCTTGTATTTACTTTGGGGCTGCATCACGGTCCTTTTATTTTAATAGGAAACTTAAAAAAAAAAAAAAAAAAAAAAAAAAAGGCCTCTGTTTTGGTTCCAGATGTTTTTTGACAGATATTACATGGTGTCAAACCTGCAGCTTTGGCCATGATCCGGACATGCAACCTTTGTTTTAAAAGTTTCAGTTACCTTTGAAGAACAAAGGGGTTTTTTGGGTAGTTTTTATTCAGGCTTTTCAATATCAACTCAGAAGATCAGTGTCTAGTTGAAAGTCCTCATTAAAATGCTTAATTCAAATACAGTATATACTAAAAAAAAAGAAAATAATACTTGATGGTTCAGTTACTTGTTATTTAATGCTTCAAACAACTACTGACTTTCTCTCAGTGTCTTGCACAGAGAGACTACAGTGGTGTTGAGGTATTATAAATCACTTCTGTGCATTCCTTTCCTTGACAAAACATGACATTTGCTAAAATCTTACTTGGAATTGTGTTAATAAAAAAAAGAAAAACTATGTTTGGAAATTATAATAAATGTGGTAAGTAAAACTGAATGAACTAATTGAAATGTTAAAAATACGATTAGAATGCACATGAAAACAAACACAGTGCAAGACGGTAATTAAAGCATATTTATGGAGAACTAATAAATCAGTTCCTGTTGGCGAAGAAATCTTCACATCCTGCCACATACAGAAGAAGCCAATCTGACCATCCCTGTTATCAGAACAATATTTACCAAACACAAACTATCTCAGTGACTAAAATTCCACAAGATGATTTGGACACTATCTAATATAAGAACTGACTTAGTACTACAGGATCAAAGTATGGTGACCGTCAGAGCCTATGGGCAGGGAGGAAGGGAAGCACCACCATCAGAAAAGGTAGGTTTTCATTCCGCCTCAGTGAAGCTGTATTTATTATATGTTATATACATTCTATATAAATTGTGCTCTTTTAAATGAATGACATTTCAGATAATAGTAAAGATGGATTTTTCCTTACTTTTGCCTTCCGGTTTCAGATAAAATACTTTTATTTCTGATACTTATCTTCCATACGAAGCTTCAGGTTATATTTACGGCTAAGTCATAAAGCAGAAAGACAACAGTGAAATTTCAGGATGCATTTTTCTCACAGCTTAGATCTAAAGCAAGCTACAGGGAGGTTGGTTGGCACCCCTGTAGAGTTTGTTGGCAGTTGTAGTGCTAACACTGACTCTGGAGTCAGTCTCCTCATTTAACATTCTGAAAACATGACACCTTGTACTAAATTTACTCTTGTTATGAATAATATGTTGTCTGTTAACATAAAAGAACAAACAGCTACTTTTATGAGGAAAAATGTATATTTTATATTTTCCAAATCTACTCAGCACCTAGAACCATCCCTTTATGACTGGATGTGTAAGACAGCAATAGGAGAAGTAAACAAACATCAGAACAAAATCCTGGCAGGAGGGCAGCTTTTGGGAACTGCTCTGAGATGCATTTTTTTTATTTTTATTTTTAAAGGCTGGTCAGTCAGCCTTTAATCAGGGGTTCACTATGCTCAGTCAATCTTCGCTTCATTCCCCACCACACTGAAGAAACACAACAGAACAACACAAGGTACGACGATAAGATGAAAACGCCCATGACAGGGCTTTACTTTTATGCCTGTGCACCCAAAGCTCCTCCTCAGTTTTGTCATATATATGAAAGATGAAACACAGAACTTACAACACTTCTTTCATGAATGGATTACATTATCGCAAAATACAGCTGAGTCATAAAATACAGGTATAATTAAATCTCAGCATTTTAGTCTACCCCTATCCACCATACTGGAAAGAGACACATTTTGGGACAGCTAACACAAATGACTACCTGAGATTTAAGAATACTTACTATGGGTTACTTAAATTCAAGAACTTTCCCTGTGGATTCAATTATCTTTTAATTAATATGTTTGCAAAAACATAGAATAAAGCATTTTTTCTCCTCACTACTTAAACACAGTAGACAAATCACATGACTCTCACTCAGCAAATCCTGCAGAAAATTCAGGCATCTGATACTGATAACAGTAACACAACCTGACCCATTTGTAACAGACAATCCATCAGACTTCCTAAATGCCCGCTCTTGGTCACAGGTGACACAGCGAATCTTGTTCTGATAGCAGAGATGCATGAGTTTCAGACAGCCACAGATGCATCCACTTCACCAACATTTACATCACAGTACACTCTTAAATTTGATGTAGTCACATCATACAGTCACTTACAGATATGCACGGTCAAATAAACTAGAAAAAAATATGACATGTGCCATGACATACCAGAGCTGTATGACATACCAGAGCCATAACATACCAGTATGGAGGATAAAACATTCTCCATACTGTAAAACCTACTTTGAGAGCAGTTGTTCTTGGCTTACAACAAAGTTGATCATAACTAGTAAAACTTTTTCTGTACATGCAGGTGATAGCTTTCCTGTGTCAGAATTCAGACTTGGCACTTATTCTTGCATGTGGTCACTGGGAGCTGTTTCTGACTCCGCATTTGAATTCGGTATATGAATGTAATGCAACTGAGTAAGTTTTTCTGCTGGTTTCTTTGTTTGGTTTTGTTTTGTTGTTGTTTTTTTAATAATAACATGTATCCATACAAAAAATATATTTCACCCATATGTTCCATATGTGCAGTATCTAGTTTAAAACTTCCCTGAAAATTAAGGAGATGCTCCCTTACTCCCACATGGAACATGAAAGAATTTGGATCAGGATTTGCATCAGGTTTTTACCCCCACAAAATTTACCAACAAGACATCATCTACCTTCTAAGATGATACCATACCTTTTCTAATCTGATACTAACCTAAGGTTTAAAAGCCTCATTTTGTGCAGAACATCCAAAAAGGACAAAATCAGCTTTGTTTTATAAATACAGAAACATAACCACTTTAAGCATGCCTGCCATGGAGCCCACATCTTTGTGCAGCATGATTTTCACTAATTCACATGTGATGGCCTTTAATCCCCAAGCTAGTCACTGCTGACTACTTCGAAGATTATGCAAACAACTAACTCTGCTTAGTCAGGCAGGGAAAGGGAAAACTGCTTATCTACAGTTGTTACATGCATGCATGCACTCTCTTTCTGAGATCATTCAAAAGAATGAAAACTTCACAACAATAACAAACATCCCTGCTTTTAAAGGATTAAACATGGGGATATAGGACCAAGTTTTCTGATGATGTCAGATCTCATTCATGTCTCACAAAATGTGTATTTTCAGAGCATTTTTTAAAAAGCTTAAAATAACTGCCATGGTTTCATGCTGGCAAATTGACATTTATTAGAAATCTCAGAACAAAGTCATCTTCAAAAGATAGTACTGGCAAAACAAAAGAAATCCTTGTAGCTGATAACCTTCAATCTATGATACAGTTACAAAAAGAAAAAAGAAAAATGCCGCAAACAAAACTTAGATTTAAGGATCATAATAATGCTTCCAATTACATGGATTAAGAGGGCAAAAAACGTAAGCAGGTAGTATGCTTATTAATTAAGAATACATTAAGAGTAGATGTTTCACAATGAGAATAGATTATTTCTTCTGGCTTATACTTAATAACATGATGCACATTATTTACTGGAGTCCTAAGAACCAAGCAATATTTTTTGAACATCAGCCTTACGCCTGAGTAAAGCACCTGTCCTGCAGCAGTCATGTTGAACAACCCCGAACACCCCAGGCAATTCTCTCTCAAAAGAGGTATTAAACCAGAAATAGACCAAATAATGCAAATAACTAAACATGATGCTAATATAAACATAACAAAAAAATAACAAATCAAAGGCAAAAAAAACCACAACACAATACAACAACCACCTACCAAATGAGTCAATATTCACGTGGGTGAACAAAAAGCTCTAAGTATATAAGGACACTGAGCTGCCTGACTACTGAAGGTCAGTCATATTTCTGCCTGAGAGCCCATAAATGCCCCAACAAGTAATGAGGAAATTCCTCTTCCTCTCAGGTGGGTGTGATCAGAAAGATATATAGTACAAAGAAAAAAAAAAAACCAAACCCACAGTGTCATGCATACATTTTATGGTATTGCTAGCTTTCTATCTTTCCTGGGAGCTACTGCTTTTATTTATTGATAGCTATTGTTTCAGGTTACAAGAGGCTGGAATAAATTTGCAAACAGTTTACTCCAACATCAATTTCTTCAGCGCCTAAGCATACTTACATTTCCCATTTCCTTGAGAAGCTACCTTTTTATCTACCTTGTGAGCATGCTATTTGAAACATGCTCTGCAGTAGCCCCCTAACCACTGTACAATAAAATGCTCAAAAGTAGTAATTACTGTCATGATGTCTTGGTCCATCCAACATGAATCGCTGTCTTACTAAACAAGTTACAAAAATGAGTGGTTTGGAAGCACACTGCCTTCCTACACATGAGTGTTCTGCAGGTTACTGACTCATGCAACCTCTTCCAGTGACTGCACCGGCTTGGTGGTCTCTTGACCCTTAGTCTGAAAACCTTAGCTCACCGAGTTTATCAGACGTAGGTCTCACACAGCCTTCCTTTTATTTACCATACTAATAGTGGCAATAACTTCAAGGTCCTGACCTTAATTTTCAGAGGTCAACAAAAACCAAGCCTGCAATGCAAATCCTCAGTCTCCTCTCTCCTCACAACTCACCTTGGTTATTAAACGTAGGAGGAGAAAGGCTGCAGAAGGAAGTTCTTCAGACAACACTACAGCAATTTGATCTATATAGTACATGTCATTGGCAAAACCTAGAGTAAGCTTCGAGGCTTTTGCTGTTCAAGTATGCAAGGAAAAGCAGGTAAACTGAAGAGCAATCACCTTGCACTTAATGCTGCAAGTCTCTAACAGAATCTGATCACTGATTAGAAAGACCCGAAAACCACTTGAAAAACAAAACAACAACCAAGAGGCACTGGACACCACAATTTGCTTATGAAAGAGCAAGTTCACAAACTCTTAAAAAAAAAAAAAAATCATGCCATGAATGTTAAGCTTCAGTATTATGCATAGCAAGTTGAATGGCAAGGTGGGAGAAAATGATATGCAACTATTTTAGGAATGATCTTTGCATTCAACAGATCGTTTTAACAGTAACACATAGCACACCAAAATGTGCCAGCAGTTCTGAAGACTAAAATTATCAAGTGAGAAAAGAGAGCATCATGGGACAAGCTTTAGAGGCCTGAAAGAAACATCCATTGACAATGTGATACGTAACTGTTTTTGCCAACTTTTGGACACAGCTTCCTGTAATTTTATCTATCATTATGTAACCAAGTAGTAATCAGCTTCAAAAACCATAGGGGATTTGTCTTCCTCTCTTTTCTTGTAGAAATCTACAACTGTGTAAAACAAAACAACAACAAAAAACCAAAAAAAAAAACAACAAAAACCAAACAGTAGTTCTATAGTCAGCACAGCTTCACGAGGGGATAATCACAGCTATTCCAAGTTTGTTAACAGGTTTCTTCATTGATGAGAAGCAAAGAAGCTGATTTCACATGGTTGTTTGCAAAAAGCAGAGCAGATTATGTGTTTCTTCAGCTTGCTTTTTGCTTACCCTCTTCATCTAGATTTGATTTGGCTTCAGCAAAACAAGGCTATACAACAATTTTAAAAATCTGTTCAAAGTTTAATTTGATGAGTTTCATTTTGGGCTGACACTTCACTATAACAATGACATAAAATACTTGGGAAACAAGACAAGAAGGGGCTAAAGAGAAAAGGTTTTCTGATTGGGCTCAACAAAACAGAAACAAACAACAAAGTTTCCTGCTTTGAGACAACAAAACAGAAAAGGAGACCAAAGGAAGATTTCAAACAGAGTGAAGAAAAAAGTAAAATGGATGAAATCCACATAACCACCAGTTAGTAATTACTTTTGAAGCAAGCCATAAGAAATATGAACCCCAGGAAGAATAACATTGGGACTGTGTTTTGCAGGCTTCAACCTGCTTGTGCTGGCCATGCAGAGCTCCTTCAGGGTGACTACCAGATAAAACTACCAAAAGGAGGAAGCGTGAGGCTCATCCTTATGCTCTGAAGTCAGTTCCACTCCTTCCAGGTGAGACCACGTCAAATTGCGATCTAGAATGCTGTTCACATGGGTGACCTTAAAAAATTGTATCTACACAATAAACAAAACAATTCCAGTAGAATTATTTGTAGGAAGACCCTGCCAGGTCAGGCATGGGCATCTAAATCTAAATCTGACATACTATTTCTGAATTGCATTTATTTGATTCAGTAGGAAATCTGGTAATACCAGTACAGAAACAGTAATCCACGTAAGCCAAAGAAGAATCATTTAAGTGTAGTAAATGGCAACTAACGTAGCTCAAGCACTGTGTGGTTGGAAACCACATTTCAATTCTGAGAGAGAAGTGGGGATATATTTATTGATACAATATAGTGACTTAATAAAGACAACTGACTTAAAAAGATATGCAATGGCAAGGTACCCTTGATTATTTACAACAAAGGGGTAGAGGTAAACACACTCATCTCTGAGAGGCCCCACTGAGTCACAAGGGTTCAGAGTGGACCCCTTTTCTTTCTCAACTCCTTCTCAGAGGAACCTGCATGCAGCTGAATCCAGTCCTTGTCTCAGACTTGTTTAATGGTTTATGTTTAAGTGATTACATGCGCACAAAGATATAACCTTAGCAAAGCTAAGAAACCTTCAAGGTATTGATCACTGAATGAGGATCTGAATGAATGAGAATCTGAATGCAAGGTGTCAAGCTACAGGGAATCTCTGTGCAGGCGTAGCCTTGAAAGGCATCCCTACGCGAGGAGAGACCCTAGTGTGCAGCTTACTGCCATGCTGGAGGGCCTCAGAGGCTGCTCACACTTAACAGCCTAAGCTGGCCAACACATAGTCATAGTATGGTCAATTGTGTACTAGCACACGCTCAAATGGTTCTCAGTTGCTGAACCTTGTCTGATGGTCATTTTTTTCAGCCCTCCAATGTGAGACAGATTTATGGTTGCTATTTCTCTTCGCGAGACAGTCTTATCAGTCCTGAGCAGGGCCTTGGACTTCTCATTGCCTGCCTGAACGAGGCCTTGTGCATAATGGCCAAGCCAAAGGAGAAACGAGAAGGGGAACAAGCAGGACACCGTTACATAGTTTACAGCCTATTTCATAGTTCTTGGAAAATAAGCTCATTTTTCCACTTAACAGTTTTAAATGGGGAATCATGGTTTTGATGCTTGAACAAGCCTAACTTGTTTCCTTAATCCAAAATTTCTAAGAAGACTAGGAAAACATACAGTGAAAATGTTGAGAAAATGTATTCTAGACTTGATTAGTTTTGTAGTTTAGTTCTTGAAAAATAACTTATGCTTAGATATTTCAAGGCTAACAAACAGCATGATCTCAAGAGGCAATATCAACTGATAGATGCAGCAGAACTACTAGAAACGATTGCATCATATTGCCAACAATAATACAAATCTTAAAAAAGCAATTCTCGTAGAGACTGTTTTCATAAACCCTGTTATAACCCAATTACATCTTAAGCTATCAGCAGATTTAGCTGTTATCATTTTAGAAAGCAAGATAAAAATTTTAATTATTGCTCCTGTGTGTGGAGCACCAAGAGCTCTGCTAACACTTGTGTGATTCTGTTGACTGTTTGGAACAGGCTGCGCTGACATGAACTGGAACTGAATTGATTACTGAACATGCTACTGCCATTGCTATCCTTCCCAAGAACATCACATAACTTCCTCTTTTAATTGCATTTCATTTCTGGAGAGAGACTGATTACACTTCTAGGAAGAAGAAAAAGATTTTAAAGAGCACCATGAGCTGCCCTGTTATCGGAATTGATATTGCATCCCAGATAATACAGTAAATGTGCTCATTTAGACATGAAATTATTCTTCCTACTAGCAGAGCAGATAAGTAGTGAGTCAAAGCTGAGTATATTTGTTCCTTTGTTATTTACAGTTGCCCTTCTAGAAACACATGAGCAGACTGTCATCTTTAATTGAAGCAATCTATGAGGTATGCACGACACTGTGTACTCTCACCATCACTTAAAAACATCTGTGCCTTTTAAAGAAAATAACTTAAAAACAAAACAAAACAAAACAAAACAAAACAACCAACAACCCAACAAGTCACAACAAGGCAATCACCTTCTCTTGATCAAATCCAGCCAACGGACTGAAATACTTAGGAAGGGGATGACAAAGAACACACAGAGTAAGAGGCTGCATAAAAATTGTTTCCATAGAAATCTTATCCTGTAAAACAGTGATAGAAATCACCATGGTAACTAACTTGGAGAGTTATGATGGAGATTTGAAATTCTCCCTGGTTCAAGCACTGCTGCACTAGCAACTGCATCTCTCTCGAGGAAAAGTTCAAGATGTATGCTTACATATACACACACGCACAACATTACATAGAATTTCTTAGCAAATTTCTGTCTGAAAGTTTAATACAGGTTTAAATAATTGTAGAGCTTTTGTTTCAGTTAACAAAATGAACTGCAAACCAAAACAAATACAAATAAAAATACACACACATTAAGATATGCCAGATACTGTTTCAGAGCACTCTATAAAAATAAAAATCAAGAATTTGGTAGAAGATATAGAAATTTCAGTGATTCTATTTTCATCCCAAACAGCAGCCATAAATATCTTGGTGCATCCATCCCTAAAAGGAATCGGCATTACCACAGGAAAACAAAAACAAATTTTCCCTATTCCTATGAACCAAACAATGTATTCTCTGTGACACACAAATTATGTCTGTTACCTTTATATCCTAACTCTACACGTGTTTTTGGTCTGTTTATTCATATTCATACTATTTTAGAAAAAAAAAGCAATCAGGCAGTGACCTCCAGCTGACCAAATTCGAGAGGAAAAAAAGGCAGCTGATAAGAATGATTAAATAACTCTCTTATCTGAATAATACTTAATTTCTCACAGGAGGCTGTGAAGCCTTAAGGTATAAACAAATAGTTCTTCATTTTCCCTTCATTTTTACAGAATCATTTTGCTGCTGCCATCAGTTTCAAGAACTGACATTCACTCAGAAATCCTATTCCGCGGAAATTTGCAATGGAAGCTAATTTAGACAACTGAAATGGTGGAAGTTATCATGATGAAAAGCTCTCTTGGCCTTCCTTAAGTCCATCCTCCCCGCTGTGTTTAGGTCAGAGACAGGTGAATAACTCCCTATCAAATAATAGCCTGTTCAAAACATAGATTTATTTCTAATGCAAGGGCTATTTTTGGAGAACAAGCAACATACTACTATGAAGCTTTAACATGTTCAAATCTTCCTGCTTCGTAATTCTGTACACAGTGTGCTTAAGACTATACATAAGAATTCCAGCATTTAAATGTAATCATAAAACTGAAGATGCTGTGGTGAAACTCGGCATAATGCTTTGCTGATCCAATTCCCTTCCTTAACTGAAGGGTAGCCACCCTTCAGAGTCTGAATTTGGGAGCTCTGACTAATAAGCTAATGGGAGTCTTCACAGTTTTCTAACAGCTGGCTTGTATAGGAACAAGATATCTTGGCACAGAGAATTATTTACACCCATGTAATTTCAGCACAACAGATGATTTGCCACGTAACAATAGAAAGCTGCAAAATAAGTGATTTGAGAAAGAAATTATTATCCCAGCTTTTGGCTGAACTTCTCTTCCATCATGAACTCAACAATCAAGATTGCTGATATGAAGAGGGAGTATTTCAGCAGTTCAAGAAAACCTCCATACTTGGCATGCAATCAGCAGCAACAAAAACAATACAAAAAACAAACCAACTCATCACACAACACTCATTCTCTAAAGCATATGAATTCTTTTTTAAGTAGCTGTATTCCTCTCGACTGTATTTACAGGACATATTAAATGGGCTGGACATTTTGCTTCATGTCACAGAGATTTTTACATGTTACCTATTGCTAAATGTGACTAGTTGCTAAAATGCTATTTTTACGCCATGTAGTTTAATTTCTCTTGCCCTGTGAATTATAATCAAGAAGAGAGAAAATGCAATTGGAATTTATTTTTTTTTTCTACTGAAAAGAGTTGTTTTGCCTTTCAGTGACATACAGTTTTTCTGTGCTTTACAAAGCCATTTGAAACACTCAGGAAATACTTATACAAGTTCATAGTAAGACAAAACCACCTCCAGAAGAGTGCTTCTGCTTCCTTCTACGGCTCTAGCTCAGGTCAAGGTCAGAAGGTTTGATAGCAAGACTTCTGCCATAAAGATACACAAAGAAAGAAGAGGATTTCGAACCACGGCAGAACAAGTTAAAACCATATTACATAGATAGATAAAAAATGAATCACAATTTTAAATCAAGGTCACTGATAAAGGCAGGTGGTTCCTTTCACCTTGTTGCTTTTGTGGAACACCTCATACCTTTGCTGTAGTACATTTACTCACGATTAATGCCTAGGACAGAAGTAGCCAACTGCAGGTTCATCAACTGCAAAAAATTCTTTAAAAATTGCAGATCATCTTCAGGAAGTCTGGATTGCTCTGTGCCTGCCTTCAGCTCAGTCTTTGAGAGTTTAAGTTTGGACTGAATCCAACGCAAAAGGGAAGCCTTCACCACCAGTCAGCTTTTCTCTCATTACTACCTCCCTGATTCTTTTCCCCCTTGATAGAACTGTGGATTCATTTATCTGTGCAGACCTAAGCAGCCACCATCAAATGCTTCTTCCTGATGCAGTTCTGATACTGTTGATGGGAACCTCCCTCACCTAGTATAACAAACAGTCATCCAGGCTTTAAATTATAAAGAAGGGAAACAGACTTGGGCCATACTGGACAGAAAAAAACACGCTCATCCTTCCACTTTTCCTGAATGTTGATAGGTATTTTTCACTAATATGTAAGGGAAAAGCAAAGAATCATAGAATGGCTTGATTTGGAAGAGACCTCAAAGATCATCTAGTTGTAGCCTCCTCGTCTAGCAGACATTTGGGTGGTTGAAACCCCTCATCAAGATGAGAGCCTGTGAGTGCAGCGCTTCTTGTAGTTGAAGCAAGAATGCCTCATCAGTGAGTCTCTGTAGCTCTGTAACACTTGAGCTGCCACTGCGGCAGCCAAAATACTGACACATTTGAGCCCTGAGCTTATAAGAAACCTTCTCGGAAAGAGAGATGGAAAAGAAACTCTCTCAGCCTCCATAAAATGCTTGCTTCCAGTTAAGCGTCTGAGGAAGGGAATCCACTGCCCACAGTGCATAACCATAATCATCTGTTTAGCCAACTGCCATCTCTTCAGTAAGGTGAGTCAAATAAACAACAACAAACATCACTACTAGGGAAACAAACAAACACACCTGCTCTACCAACATAACAACCAATAAGTAATGGTGTCAGCAAAGAAAAAATAGATCAAAATCTATAGAACAAGGCAAAAACATTGTCAGAATATCAGAAACAATACATTCAAGAGTATTTTCTTGCTGTAATACACTTGTGATTAAATACTCTTTGGATGTACCTTTTGAATTCAATAATAACTGCTTAAGGAGCGTTTCAGAGAGTTACCATGTATTTGGAATTATTCAGATGATTTGTCACCTCACCTTTATACGGCTAAGCTCATCACAGGAACCAATACGCATTTAACATCCTTTCACTAAAGGCTTAATGATATCTCTCTGTCATATCCTTTAGAGGAGGCCACCTCAAATGTGAAGTCAGCCTTTCACATCCCCTGCATGAGACTATTAAATCCAAGTGCTTGAAACAAGATCTTATTAAGATTACACAGTAAGACCGGGAATACTACCGAGCACCTTAGAGTCAGCTTCACACTAATGCTAAATTCAAAGATTCACTAGTTGAGCATCTTAATTAGCTAGCCATAGGCCAGTAGACTGTTCAGCCTCCTCAGCTCAAATTTCCTGAAAGGGTTGACAGTTACAGTATTTTGTTTTCCTTATGTGCTTAGTTTTGGCTATTTCACTCTCTTCAGTCACCCTCACAGTATTTCTCAGTATTACATCAGCCTAGTTCACGTTTGACCTGAAATATGCCATGTATATGAAAAACACCCTTAAAGTTCTTTAGTTTTTGAAATTTTAAAAGAAGAATAAATAAAATTATCTGTTGTAGAAAAGGCAACAATTAAGTGGTTGTATTATGCAGCTACATTAATATCTTCAGCCTGAAGTCTCCAATCATCCTTCATCATTAACACAAGATTCACTACCTAACCCTCTCAGGAATTTATTAGACAAGGACTTGCCTTCAATATTGCTTCTCATGGTTTATTTTTTTTTTAGTATCTTGATTGCAACTCTGACAGAGAGAGACAGCTCCACAAACACCAAACCTAATTTTCCTGGTGCTTATCTGAACAGAAGCAAAATGCATTGTCCATAAAAATGAGACTTCTGAGCCCGAATGGGAATCAAAAGCAAAATAAAACCCGAATTGCAACATGCACAAAAGCCTTGTTTTACCTACATAATCAGTGTTATTTGCAGTGAACTAGTTCAAATGAAAATCCTACTGACTCAGTGAATGAAGAGACACAGGAACAGTTTTTCATTTGTAATGCGTGGAGTTCAATTTACATGAAGAGTCTACTCACAGGTATACATTTTCAAACACAACTCATTACACCTGTAACTTCTAACTGTGCTCTGTTCTTCACCCCAATACATACCCTTAGCAAAAACCTTTACAACTAAACATGTTGCTTGCTATTTAGTACCTTGACAACTCACCACTTCTGGTGATTTAGTCCTCAAAAGAGGGGAAAAAAAAAAAAAGAAAAAAAAAAGAAAAACTCATGAAAAGAAATAGATAAAACAACTATTCTCCTCTTATTAACCAAAATGCCAAGTCTTTTTTTGTCTTCAGACACTATTCCCAGAACCTTTACATCGTCTGAAGGATCTGCAAGGACAGTGCTCTGATTTCCATATCTTATACTGGTGACAAATATTCTCAGTGATATCTGCTTTGGTTTATATCCTCTGGACAAGTACTGAATACCCACAGGAACCTTAAGACTGAATCTTAAGGTCTCACTTGCTGGAGACATACTTTGAGGGCTCCATTTCCATAATCACTAATTCATTAATTCATTCTGCCCAACTAAGTGAATATTTACATTTCTTATGGAAACCCAAGGGGTTAGACCAAGTTCATTAGGACATATTAAAAAAATTCATTTCTTCTGAGTCTAAAATAGCTCAACTCTAAAGGATGAATGGAGTGTCTTTAGAAATTGGGAATGTCTCAGTTTCTTTCAAGTGAGAATTCAATTCATTTAAATCCTGTCAGAAGCATAAGCACCTGTTGGTGAAAAGGGTGGAAGGCAGCACAGCCTTTTCCTGTGTATCTTGTTTTATCTTCTATTGTCTTGCATTTGTTTAAGAAAAAAAAATCAAACTGCTACTACAAGAGGAAGAAATTCACTTCTTAAAAACCATTTTCTAATTCTATATTTTACAAAAAAAAAAAAAAAATCAAAACAAGTGGCAAAAAATCCAGAAAAATCAATTTCTAATTGTAATTTTGTTTTGATCAACCAGTCCTCTCTTCCAACTTATTTCCAGCGAAGGAATGAAATATGTCAAAACAGACCAGCACTTATAAGAAAAATGTGCTTCTACAAATGCTGTATGCTCACCTTAGAATGAGTATCCAAATTATACACAACGCTTCTAAAACCAAGTAGAGGCCAATCAAATGTGCCTGAAAGATATTGAATTTCTCTTTGATCAAGCTACATTGACTACCTAATTACACAGAAAAATTATTGCTGTCTAATGGAGGAAAAAAAGGAAAAAAAATAATCTAGGTTCCCAATTAGACGTTTCTCTTGGGATTCAAGAAAGCAGTTATGTCAGTTTTCTCTGAGAGTTCTACACCATGCCGTGATTCCTTATTTGAGCAGCTGAAAATGGTTCCAACAAAACCCAGCAGCACAGTTTTTCACCTATTGTAATTTTGAACCAGCCTGTGAAAGTCTGATAAACTTCCCAGAAGCACTTTGTATGGGGATTGAATTTCACAAGGCAAGAATTCTTTATGAACTTTCTCAAGAACTGCTAGGCACATGTTGGATTTAAGAGCTTCTGACCAGCTCTTCAATTAGCAGGCATGCATCCTGACCAGAAAGCTGAAACAGTATCTGCTGCATGGCCCTAAGGCTACATATGTTCTTACCTAGTACCAAGGAAGAAAAAAATATATATATATCAAAAGATATAATACTTTCAAAAGATGCCTTAATGGACGATTAGTTCCTCTTTACAACTTTTGGTTACAAATTCTGTAAGGGGGAATAAATATTCTTTTCCATGTATTCTTTATCGCTTGAACAGGTAAAATAACACAAGAAAAAATCCATAGGATGTAGTAGTAATGTGGAATAACTTCAGCTTAACATTAATTAAGTTTAATGGCTTGATACCCCTTCCCCAATAACAGCTGTAAGATAATAACACAATACGTTGTGTTGGCTGGTGTGTTCTATACAGTTACCAGTAAGAAAAGAAAAGAAAGCACAGTTGCATAAATGACAGAAAGAATTTCATACTGATTATAACAAGGCATGAATCTTCTCTCTGAGGGCAAGCCATTTGTGTCCTGTACTGGACAATTAATGTCATTAAAGAAAGTAGAATTAATAGCTCTCATTAAAAGCATCTGGAGAATTTCAGAGCTACAATAACTGTGATCAACCCACAATGCTGAAGTGAAGTCAAGGTTATATCCTTTACTCCTGCCTTCAACTTTTGCTGTAATAGCTTTTATTTACTAAATTACAAAGTCACTGTGTCACACATAGAATCACAGAATGGCTTAGCTTGGAGGGGACCTCAAGGATCAAGTTCCAACCCCTGGCCACAGGCAGGGTTACCAACCACTAGATCATGGACTAGATCAGGTTGTGCAGGGCACCATCCAACCTGCCCTTGAACACCTTCGGATGGGGCACCTGCAGACACTCTGGGCAACCTGCGCCAGCACCTCACCACCTTCTCAGTGGAAAATTGCTCCTTGAAATCTCATCTGCATCTTCCCTTTAGTTTAAAACCATTCCCCCTTGTCCTATCTCTATCTACCAATGTAACAAGCTGATTTCCCTCCTGTTTATAAACTCCCTGGAAAGCTATAATCAGGTCTCCATGCAGCCTTCTCCAGACTGAACAAGTTCAGCTCCTCTAGCCTGTCTTCATAGAAGGAGGTGCTGCAGCCCTAAGACAGTTAAAGAAAAACCTTAAAACTATCATCCTTATCAAAGATAATCACAAGCAGCATATTTACTGTGTTAGAATACTGATTACCTGGAATTATCTTACAATCACAGAAAAGAACGTCCTGAGTTGGAACAGACCCTCAAAGATCAAGTCCGACTCCTGCCTCCACAAAGGACCACCCAAAATTCAAACCTTATAAGTGAAACCACTGTCCAAACATTTCTTGAGCCCTGCCAGGTCAGTGCTGTGCCCATCACCTTGGGCAGCCTGTTCCATGCTCATTGCCCTCTGGGGCAGAATGCTTTCCTCACACCCAGACTGACCCTCCTCAGCGCAGCTCCATGCTGTTCCCTCAGCACACATGATCTCAAAGAGCTCTAATTAATGAGATTTGTAAGTTTTTAAAAATGGCAACAACAGTCAGCACATAAAAACTTCAGAGAACACTTAACCATTCCAATCAAAATAGCTGTCCTACCTTTTGCAGTCACAGTCGGAGCCTCTTGACCAGCAGAATTTATGCAGGGCTCAAAGTTTTAAGGGGAAGACTCGCACACAGCGCTTTTGGAGAGATCCTGCATCAAGAAGTGGAGGAGCACCAGTTCAGATCTTCCATATCTGAAAACAGATTAACAGAACCTGCATCATCTTTGCCACAAGTTTTTGTAAACCTCTTGCCAGGAGCGAAGGTTAATTTTCATACACCTCAGCAATGCAAACTTGTCTTGAATACATGAGACTACTGCTAAGTTGTAAAAAAAGACTCTTGAGAAACTTGAGAGAGCTAAGCAAGGCAGAAAGGTAAAACTACAGGGAGAGGTGAGACTGCTCTGACCGTGACAGCTAGCACCTCCTGAATTCAGGAGGCAAAACAACAGTATGAGAAGGTGTAAAACCGCATGGGGGGAAAAAAACATCAAGCTGGAAGACAGCAACTCACTAACTCTGAGATTAAGCACATTTCAAGTACAGCAGTGAGAAAAAAACATAACTTACCTTCATATATACGTGAAGATACATAAATGAGGCAGCTGAAAAAGACGGCTGCAACAGTCTCATACCCTGAATATTTCCTTTCTATACCTGGGAGAAAAGATTAAGCTATATCAAACATTCTGGAAATAAAGTTTCTGGTGTTGAATTGCCAAGAGAGTACTAGCTTTGATTTAATATAACAAAATCCAGCGACCTTATTTAAAAGAGTAGGACTTGAGCTTAACAAACATTAGAGCAAGAAGTGAAATATTCTTCTATTTTCTTTAATTATTTAAAATTGTCATTTTGCAATGCACTGTTTTAGAAAATTCAAAGTTATTCTTCATTCTATTGAAAACAACAGTCACCCTAGTAGAAGAATTTGAATGTTGATATGTCATTAAAAAACTAAGAGACGGGAGCATTTCCTATAAAACTATTCACCACCAAAATTCCAAAAGGCATCTTAAATCTACCATTTGTATGCCTATTAATTCTTTCATGGTAACATAAAACAATTTAAGCACTTCACAAATGGGAAAGCACCTAAGAGATTGGAAATACAGCCTTGTGAAATTTCCAGAAGTAGCTGCAAAATAGGTGATGCATCTACTAGAGAATCTTGTGGGAGAAGAAGATTGAGCATTGGACACTGAATACAAGTTGTGCCTTAAGCTTGTTTCTCAAGGTGATTAAAAACCAGTCAATTTATTTACACTGATCAAGCACCCTTCAATGACACTTCACCAAAACTGCAAAAACAAACAAACAAACAAACAAACAAAACACACATAATTACCTCTTCTAGATGCCCTTGCTTGAATAGGGGGATCCAGTGACCTCCAGAAGTCCCTGCCAACATCAGTCGTTCTGAAATGCCAAAATGGAATTCAACATCCTCGCATGAACAAAGGAAATCTTTGTAGTTCATTAAGTTCAACCATAACCCTTAATTTCTTTACCCAGAAAATGGAAGCTATATTAATGTGTTTCTCACCGGCTAGCAGGAAAGGGGAGAAAGGAAGAAGCGCAAGAAACTTCCTCATTAATTCACAAATACAAGCAAGGAACAGCTGAAGCATGTATCCACAACAAAGTTCACCTCTTCATATGAAACTACCCTCCCCTGCCTCACTATTTCTCAAGTTAGAGTTATCACACTCCCTAAGCTCCAAGGCTCTCATTAAGGTGCACAACACGATGCTGACTTGCCATCAGGCAACCACCTGTCCTGTGCAAAGCTGCACAGAGCCCATGTGAGAAATGGTTTACGCTCACCTAACAAACATACGTGTGCATTATCTTCCATCTGTTATCACCACAAACAAGCAGCAATAAATGCTGAAGGAAAATTAAGTGGATGCTTCTAACAGCTTTCCTTACTGTTTATCTAACAAAAATGCAAACTTGAGCTCCCTGGATTTAATGCCAGATCCTGGGGAAGAATCACTCCTCCTTCTTGTCATGCTTCTCCTCCTTGCTGCCCGCTTGCTCCAGACCAACAACCACAAAGAATTTCCACATCTCCACTAGCCAACACTCAAGGCAATAGGCCTGTTTTGGGAAAAGCGAGGACCACATCACAGGGAATGGAGAGGAAAAAACGTTTTCTTTAAAAAAAAAAAAAGTTTTAGCTTTAGGGTTTGATGAGAGCACGAGCTCAGTTTTAGCATTTAATTTACATTGTGACTACCAGAATTAAGGAACAAGCTAGAGTTATCCTAAATTAACTTGGTCACTCAGGAATTATCTCTGCAGTATGGGCCTTGTAATTGGCCACAAGTTGCTTAGTTTATCATGAGAAGCAAAGTGGCCGAAG
The DNA here is from genome assembly GCF_023343835.1 of Lagopus muta. NCBI lineage: Eukaryota > Metazoa > Chordata > Aves > Galliformes > Phasianidae > Lagopus > Lagopus muta. The sequence continues at coordinate 30,868,136 of NC_064440.1, read as the reverse complement.
TGCCGTTTAAACTCGAGTGCTGCACTACCATAAACCCCGTGACAGGTTTATTAATGATGCTCACTCTACTGTTTGGAGATCAAGTAATCAGCAGCACATTAGGTTAGTCTTAGGTTAAACCTAAGACTGTTGGTCCTCCAGCTAATAGAGAATGCTTGTCGATTATGCTTGTGAATAGGTCAAATGTTTAGCTCTATTTCAGTTAAAATATGATAATTAAAATCTGTAGAGCAACGCATCCTTTTTTCTTCACAGAACAATCTAATCTATAACAGGCTTCAGGAAACAAAACCACAACATTATAAATTATTGATATTCAACCAGTTGCTCTCCAATTTGAATGTAGCTTACTTCCCTGTCTTGTCAATAAATCCAGCAGAAGGTTACACATACTGAAGTTCGAGTTGTGTCGAAAACAAAGCTGCAGCCTGCTTCCCAGGATGTGTTTACATGCATTATTATTGTTTAATCTTCTTTCTAATTTCCCAAGCAATGCATTTTCCCTCCTCTGTCATTTATTTTGAATGCATCATGTTCACAAATGCTGATTACTTTTCTGCTAGGGATTTTCGCCATCTGTGCTAACACAGTTGTGAAAGAGTTGTATACAATAGGAAGAAGAGATAATAGTCGTTAACATGAAACAACAGTAAGAGACCTAAATTTGTAAGCTCCAACTTTGCCTATAGTTTATGATTAATGTAAACGAGCGCTTACTGAAAGCTGATTATGTGCTTCATTTTGTGTCAAGCCTGAGGGGCTGAGGCTTAGAAGACTAAAATCCCTCAAATTCCACCCAATTTAATGTCTCTCTCAAATTAACTTAGTTGGTTCAATCACTGAGTCAGCACAACTTATGCAATAAAAGTCATTAGAACAGACTTTCTTTTGCCTTGCTAAGGAAAGTATCAATTGATGATCAGAGCTGATGAAACAGCACAAGACAGCACAGCATCCCCTGAAAATTACATTCTCTTTGAGCTCAAAATTAATGATTTTTAAAGCATTACTTGAACTCTAAGCTTAGCTTTGAGTTTAGACAAAGGCCATATTTCAGTTCTCTAGCTGGGTGTACAGGACAACCACAAAATTGTGAGACCTGGGATCATTAATGCTATGGGAGTTGGGGTGCACAACCTGGAGCTGCTGGGGATTGAGAAAGAGAGGACTTCCCCAAGCCCACGCAGCCCTTCACCAGCCTCTAAGCTCCCCTCACCACATCACTTTCACTTATGTGATTTTTTTACCTGACCTTCACACACTCTTAGACACGAATCGACTGATATGACTAACTTTTGTACTTATGTTTTGTAACTTACTCTCAGTGCCTCCCAGTGCCAAATGAATAGAACTAAGAGAACTCATTAAAACATAAACCACGCAGTTAGAAGCAACAAAGGAAGAACACAATAAAAATAAAACAAAACCCTACAAAACAGAAATATCCACTACCAACTCATCCCTCTCTTACCCCACAAAAAACACAGCCTGCAGCTGCTTTAAAGAAAGTCCTCATTCAAAGAAAGAAAAGATACCTCTACATTAATGGCAACCCGTTTGGGTATTATTTGACATTTCCAAAGAAGAGTACTGAAGATGCCTATAGTGTTTTCAAGAATATTATTTGGAATCATCAGGAAAGTGGACACCATCGCTTCCCTTCATCTCCTAAGATAAATACTTTGATTACTCCAACTTTAAAACAGACAGAGGATAAATGAAACACTAGGCTCAACGTGAGTACTGGCAGTATTTCTGTAACTCCTCATTGTGCATCTCAGAAAGAAGCCAGACCACACCTTGTAGCAACTGAATTCCTTTTTGTTGTTGCTGTTTTAAGAAATAGCTGCCAATTGTTTCTTATGCCACTGTTCATTACTTCTTATGGCCTTCTTGGCATTCATGTCTTCTGTTCTGCTCCTCCTACCTCTCAAGCACACTCAGACTGCTGCATCCACCTCATTTCTATGCAGCTGTTCCCAGCTTCCAAAGACAGAGCATCAGCTGCCACAAGTCAGCAACACAATTGACTTTTTTTTTCTTTCTAAAAAAATCAAATTACCAACAGCTTGCAAAGTAGCCTATGAAGGCAAATATTATAGTGCCCTTTACACAAACAATCAATATTATTGAATCTAAGTTGTTCTATTTTGGAACAAAATAAAGTTCCAGGGTGCATAATAGTCGAGGGCAAGAAAAGGAAGAATAAACCAGCTACTTTACCCTTCCTTTATTTTTTCTCAATAGCTGCCCCAAGGTTTTCATTGAATTATCAGCAAGCGGACATTCATGGCAAATAAATTACCAGATTAAAGTGGTTTAAACAGTCAATGCCACAACTGGAGAAAAACTGTTTAACAACATTCAGCTTTGCGTTCTCATTGCTACGAGGGGTGTGAGCTCACAGGTTTTCTAAGATACACCTAAGGAGGACCTGATACAGGAGAGAATTTGTATGAAGAGGCACACTGAAGCAACTATCCGTAAATAGTGGTCATCTCTCCATGCCTCATTCCCAGTCTTTCAGTTCCCTTTGCTGAGCTGGTTTCTGACCTTATGCGCTCACTGCAGTATGCTAGAACAAGATAAGAAGTAGACAGTTCCTAGCTTGTGCAGTGAAAGGCTGGGCACAAGAAGAATGCACTGAAAAAGTGCAGTCAGCTGCTTTGTCTGACACCTGAAACTGTACCCCTGTGATAACAAATAAGTTCGGTTGCTGTTGCTGTCTGGAACTTTTTTGAAAGAAGTAATCCAGTATGCTACTTCATTTAGTTTCTATTCATTTATCTACAATATCCTACTAATAACGACCTTGTGACTGGCAACCACACAATAGCTCTGTATTTCTGTAATTTATTCCAATACTTTTTTTTAATTTATTCCAATATTTGATGGAAGATAAGAGTACTTTTGAAATGTCTATCCTAGAGAAAAAATTAATAACCCTAAAAAATGTTCCTTTCTGATCCTTTGAAAAGTGACAGGCTATAATCCCGACATAAAGGATCTAAATTAGAGCTAAAATAAAGCCTTAAAATTATTTAATCATTAGGGTATTTAATATAATTATTTTCCAATGGCAAAAATAATCAGAACATTCAGAATTATCTGTATAAAATAAGTAATAAAGTAGCACACTGCAGTCTCAGTAGTGCAGCAACTAAATTTAGAAATGACATTAAAATGCAGATTCCCCTTTCAAATCCTATCCCTCTATGCCTTAAACTAAATCAGTTCATTAGTCTAGTCTGTTTCTATCTAAATAGGTAGGTTGTTCTGAAAGTAATGCCTCACATTTATATACATAGGAACTACAACTGACACAAAGAACACAGTAACACTGTTTGACAGAGCAAATTCTCACCTACAAAACACTATTTTTCAACATAGCTACCACCATTAGCTGTGCTTTTCACCAGCAATGAACAAGAGCCTGCGTGCTGCGCTTTGTAAGACCGCACCAGCAGAGGTGACCCAGTGCAGCCACTGCTGACATGCACCACCCACCACCTCTCTGTGTTTGCAGAAAATAGGAGGCAGCACTTTTGGAGAAGCCTTCATAAAATGGACATGATAGGTTCACTATAAGAGAAGTTCCATCTGCACTATTTCTTGCCCTATTTCTTGCTTTCAGATGCAACATTTTATAATTCACTCCACTACGTTCCGCTCACAATTACGCAATCCTTTTTAACGCCTCATCAGCACTCTGAGCAAATCATAACCACCCATTTTATACTTAAATTTCCAGATTTTCCTATTTTTAGAAAAATCAACAGCTATAACCTTATGTTACAGTACTAAATATGTCCATGTTACTGCAGTTTTAGATAATGCTTTACAGATCCTGGTAAATGTTAGCTTTGCAGAATATGCAAACACTCCTCTACTGCCTGTCAATAGAAAACTATGGCACTGAAATCAATTTATGTTCTACTTTGTAGATCTTATTTTATCTGAAACATATTTTCGAATCAATTCATCTTTTATTTTTTTAGAAGAAATCAATTCTATCTGTTGTATCGTATGGAGAGGAGGAGTTCTGGTGCCTTTTAGAAACATCTACCATGGCAGACTGCTTGCTCCCTTCCAAGGCAGCTTTGCCATGATACATTTGTTTTGTGTAGGAATACCAAAGCAAATACTCTTGTTGGAAAGATTCAGTTGATATTCAGGTCCTACAATTTTGGGGCTACTCTGACAGAAGTTGCACAATCTTGCTTAAAAAAAAAATTATTTGCAATTCCTCATTGTTACATTTTTGTACCAGCTCTCAAAGAAGGTGAGAAATTGTGAACTATTAAAATATAGTCCCACTATTTGCGATACTTCATGACAAAAAAATACAAACAAAAGGGAAAAAGTTATTCAAGTTTCAGCAGCACGAAGCCCACTTCAGTCCTTCAGGAAACAGTAAATGAACCACTGAGATTTCTGTGGGCTTTTTTTTTTGCTTATTTAAGAAAAGTTAAAATTGTGAGATAATTACATTCATTATAGAACTACCCTTAAAGAATACAGAAGGTTATTTTGAAGATTTAATTGAAACAAGTAATCACACATTCAAGGTCATGCTGGATGGGGCTCTGAGAACCTGATCTGGCTGTAGGTTTCCCTGGTCATTGCAGGGAATTAGACTAGATGGTCCTCACAGGTTCCTTCCAACTCAAACAATTCTATGGTCCTCTGATTCTGTTTCGTTAGTTATGGTCACATAAATAACACATAGGATACCAGTTAATTAAAATTAAATAAAAGATGAAAAATACATTAATCAATCCTTAGAGCAAGATGAAGTCACATCCGATTTTCTAATAGCGCATTCTTCGTTACAAAGCACTATTACAATAAATAAATACATACCTAGGGGAAGAGGTTTAATTTAATATACATACTGTCCACTGCAATGTTTCTGATTTTGTTATGCTGATCATATTTTGCTATCACTCTTAGCAGTGTATTATATTACAATATACTCTCTTGCAATTACATGCTAGATTAATGTGGTTGTATTGAAAACAGATGCAGCTGAGAAGCTGCAGACACGTCACTATTCCAATAAAAATATGAGGATTGTAGTGCTCTATTTTTGTTTAGAGTAACTACATTGATTGTACAGTAGTATACTAACAGAGCACAGTATTTTTATCAATTATCTCAGATATTTTTGTAATTTGAATTAAATGTAAAGTTCATCAGTATTGTTAAATATCCCCGTAGGTCTCTAACATATCCTAGTCCAGTTTTGTAATTCCTGCCCCTGATACTCAATCAGACGTGCTGCCATCATAAATCTATTTCTGTGTATTTTCAAAGCACTGCTAATGAAGGCTTCTTTAAGGATATTTTTCCTGAGACTCTACAAATGAGAAGAATTGAATTAAAAACATCAACAATAACACAAAAGCAGAAGTTTAGGGATTTTTCAACAAACAACTGCATGATCCTGTTTCAAGAAAACGTTTAGCAGCTGTTCATTTCCATGATGTACAAGATTAAGCTTTGTTTGGACCACCAATCATCTTCACATCAACCATCTAGAAGGTACTTAGTATTTAATTTCAAATTTATAGCTAATTTCTCTTTCTGGGGGCAGTTACAAGTGTTCACTCAGCTTCTACCACCCAGTTTGTGCGTAGCTGTAATAATATGCCATCAACTCATGAAATGAAGTTGAGTTAACAGAGTATGTTGTCCTGTGAATTTGAGACATTGAGACTATGATGGCAGCCAGTTGGAAAAAACAGTTAAAGGTCATGCTAACAGTCAGATTTGCCCAGCTGAGTGCTGTTCAAAAACTCCTGACTTCCAAATGTGCAGTTTGTTTGAAGCACAGATCTTCAGATCCAGCACAAATCCTGAACTTCCAACAAAACCCATTCCTGAAGCACAGGGAGCCCTCACGTTATTTGCCAGAATTCACACGCACCCCGCTAAGATTTATCTGACCTAGAGCCCCAGTGCACTTTCCTTGGAATAGGTCACAAATTTGAACTTATTTTGTTCTTAGGAATTAAATGTCTCCTCGTCACTGAAAGACTTATTTTAAACTCGCAAAGACAGAAGCACTTCAACTTGTATGGTTTGCTTGGTTTCCTCCTAATCCAAAGATTTCTATGAAATCAGGGAAAAATGAAAATCTAACAGGGAAGTCAGAAATATGAGACCTGAGATATCCCACCCTAAATTCTGGTACACATTCTGTCTGTCAAACAATGGTAAGAAGAAAAATACTGGTAATAGCATATTAATAGCTGTCAGTAGTCTTATGATGGGGATCTATTAGTAACAGCTATAAATGCTCCTATATTGGCCTCTTTCTTCCCAGTATGAACTAATCGTATTGCAAGACAGATGCAATCCTTTCCCTCTGCCATCATGAATTAGAAAGCTCTTGATTAAAAAAAAAAAAAAAATCTTTAGAGTACAAATTAAGAGAGTCATCAGAAGATTCAGAATTGATTTCCAGTAATTCCTGCAAGCCTGGAGGGGCTCCAAAAGCAGTGGCTATATTTAAACCCAGTGAGATGACTCAGCCAACCTCTGCCCATCAGAGATCTAAATAAAGGAATGGCATTCTTCCATGCAGAACTATTAATAAGGTTTTTACAGAGATTAAATAGATAAGACAGTCAGGTTTTTTGGCAGATAGAATTTTTTTACTTTAGGCAGTGAAGGTTTTGATGTACACACGAGATCCTTTGTATTTAAGCCCTCTCTGATAAACAGGATCACATACAAGATTTGTTTCCTAGGAATTTCAACTGTAGGAGGATCCCAACTTAATTGCTGACTGTGCCCTGATTGCCTGACATTACACAAAACAACACAGCTGGGATGCCTAGCTCACATCCGTTACTTTTCCAACACCGCTTTAAGGATTACATTCTAATACACAGGAGTGACAGTGCAATGGCACAGTGCATGGTTTACTTTAGACGTCATCTGAAAGCTAGAATTTACCAATGTAGCGAGGAGCACTGCTGTTCCATTCAGTGGGACTAGTTCTACATTTCCAACATTTTTACAGGCATTTGATGTTTAAATTTCTGTCTGAGAATGGAAAAAAAAATAATTTCTGGTCAACAAAACCAGCTGATAGTTTACAACTTGCTAGCAGTCCTAGAGACAGACATGGATTCCAAGGCGTTGCATGGAAAAGGACAGAGCAATACTGAAGGAAATGCAGATAAAGATTACTGTAACGACTTTTCTGGTGGATCAGTCTGGTCTAACCCATCACTAACACCTTCAGCTGCCACTGCAGTTACAGGAACTGAAGATACCCAGTAGGTCATTCATATCTCTTGGGATGTGTCTTCAATTAACTCCAATGACATGACCTCAGCAACAGCTAAGAAACTTGAACTTTGTCAATTAAGGGGACAATTTAAACTTCATTTCCACAGTTCCTCATTTTAAATTTAATTTTTACTATAAATTCCGCACAAAATGATTGCAACATAAATGAAAAGCTGAGGTGGTCTTCTGATAGACCTCAAAATCGTGGGGAAAAAAAAAAAAAAAGGTACTGAGAGGGCTATCCTTACCAAAATAAGTCAAGTAAAAAAATCATTTGTCACATTTTCAAGTGCTATTTTCCTCTTTCTGTTTTAGAGAGAAACCTTGGCAAGCGCTTCCAAACCTGTCCCAAAAGGAGCGTTAATCGAAACTTTTCAAATATCATCAAGGATCTATTGAAATGATTTCAACATCTTTTTAAGGAAGATTCACTCATCATTAATCAAACGTCAAAAAGCTCCTAGCACTAACCCTTTGCCTATGAGTGGGAAGGCTAACATACTGACTTCAACCCAAACTGACAAATACCGATGAGAGTAAAGAGATCAGACTGCATTTGTTAGCCAACAGCATTGGCAGGCTACTATTACCAAAACTCACTGTACATAATAGCATAAAACCTCAGGCATTTCTTAACAAGGAGAAATATTTATCATCGCTAAAATGATAATGCTGAGCAAAATACAGCTGCTTTGAAAATATTACTCTATTACAAGGTTATGTATAGGCAAAGAATTTGTTTGCAGTAAAATCACATCACTACTCAAAATGTGAACTCGCCCATTTCAATTTCTGCTAACAGCTAAAAGAAGAACCACGTCTTTCTCAGCTATTAGAGCACTCTGGCAGCAAGACAGAATTGCAGCTATTTTCTTTAATAAGTGGGTGGTGGCACTGTTTGGCTCATATCAGACTGAGTTTACACAGGTAAGTGTTTAATTTGCCCCTAATAAGAGGAACAAAATAAGCTATGTTGCCACTATCATTAGCACGTTTTGGACAGAAGTTTTGCCACATCACAGCTACACATAATCTCAGAAGGCCTTAGTGCCAGGGCAGAGAAAGGCCACTGGCATTGCAAGCAGTGCCAGAAACATCAGGGAAAGGGCTAAGGATGCAGATCTTCACTTCTCCAAATGCTGGATCTGGCTTAAGACTCGTTCAAGAACTTCATCAAGCTGTGTCAACAGCACAAGCCACCATGAGCTGTATGGTCCAGGAGTAAGCTCTATGCCCATGCTAACCAAGGAGTTTGTCTGTGTCCCTGCAGGTCACCACCACTTCAAAGCCTCACACAACAGGTATCCCATGACCCCGTTGTGTTTTGGGATCATTATTTAGTCCCAATTTTACTCCAGTATTCATGCTCAGGTACCAAGCTTGCTGTTAACGGTAAGACCTCCAGAGTCAAAAGGGTAGGAGAAAAGAGCTATGGACAAGAAATTAGACTTCCCATTAAAAAAAACATAATAGCATGACTGGAGTATTATCTTTTAATAACTTCTCATAAACTGCATGATTAGGACCTAGAAAATACAGCTTTCATTTTTTTTTTTAGCGGAAGGAAAATAGGCCAAATATGTTGGCATCCTTTTGCTAAAGCTTTCTTACAGATACCCTTCAGGCAAGAAGCTTAGGTCAAGTTAAACATATGAATATGCATACTGAATGAAATGCAAATATGTTTACAGTTATGTCACTCTGCAACAGAAAGACAGACCTGCATTCCTTTGAAGTGAGGTCAGAGGAAAACATAGAGGGATGAAAAAACAGCTAAATACAAATGTTGAGAACTCAGGATAATCGAAAACTTAGGCATAATCTTTAAGAAATGAAGATAAATATGCTATACCTGGGGAAATGGTAACTTCATAGATTATGTCAAAGATGAAGACATGCATAATTGATTTAGCTAGCTTAAGACAAATGAGACACAAGGGGAGCCAAGAAAGTAATAGCTTTAAGGAACATCCATTAGGCTTAACTAAGTAAAATACAGTTTAGAACATGAACAGTAGCTACCATAATTTAGATGTTTCCAGTTCCCATATTTTCATTAGTGGATACATTTCAGACCTTGCTGACAAAGGAACAGTTCTAGCTTGAAGAAAAAAAATCCACATACACACACACGCAATATATATATACACACACAAGATCAGATCAGTTTGCCATTAACCAGCTTAGGGACCTGTTCACACTAATATTAGTGATACATGTAAACATGATCCTGTGCTTAAAGCATGGAACTTGAGAAAAAAATTCACAGTCCAGTAAAATTCAGCCTGTCTGCAGACTCACAATTTGCAGGGCACAGTTAAGCTTTTTTTTCTATTTTTCTTAAGAATTCTACTGCAACTCAAGACAATGCATAGAAGCAAAACCAATTTGTTATTTATGCTCCTTAGGAAAACGGTTTGAGCACCATGGCAGCTTTTTGGGCGTAGCTGCTCTGCACGGACTGTAGACAGAATTTTTTTTTTTCTTTCAGAAACATGAAAGAGGATTCAACCATGAGACAACCTCTGCACTTGCTGCCCTTATGGGTTCTTACTCTTGAAATCCTTTCTATCTCCTCTGATCTTCCCTTGTGTATATGTTTCCATATACAAAACCACTCTTCTATTACAGCCACACATACACAAATTTAACTATACTTTGCCATTCAGTGAGATTACTCTGATCCTTCTTGGCGAAACTAGATGTAAGAATTCTGTAGTTCTGACCGATTCAGTATGTAAAAAAAAGTAATCACTGGGTTAAATAGCTCTAATCTTTTCACTGTCACTGCAAATACACATTCAAGCATACATGCTATTGCTAACATCCCAAAATCAAGTTCCCTAGAGGTAGTATTAGAAGTGCTATTCAGAATCACCATTGCTGAATCTAAAAAAAAGTCAGCAACATCTGATTTTCTTCTTCAGAGCTGGAAACAGCAACTGTTACAGCTCAGCAGCTCTTTCTTTTCAAGGTCCGTCTGCCTTGAGACATGTCCCTGGCTATTACATAGCCTTTGCTTTTGCCCGCAGTCTTCCAAGGAAGGAAAGATATAAGGAAGGACTACACGTTTGTTCGTGTAGTCAAGCTATCTCAACTGTTCCTTCTTCCTTCCCCTATTAGCTGCAGTCAATAGTGGCGTAGTTAAAAAAAAAAAAAAAAATTACAATTTTTTAAAAGTTTATATTAAAAAAAAGTATTCTTTTCTGCACTGCAACTGCCTCAATTAATAACTGAGCCATCCAAGGAGCCATCAGTTGGATTAATCATCCCTATCTGAAGGCAGTTCAGAGTTTTCCTAGTGGCAACACACACAGCGGTACTACAGTACAAACACAGATTGGTTAATAGACACAAGGACTCTGCAGATCAACAAAGAATTTCTTGTGCAAAAAAAGCTAATCATGTTATCTTCGGATATTGCAATATGCAAATAAGTGAGCTGCTCAGAATTAACATTTGTAATTTGTTCTGACATTATACTGCCCCTGAATTTTAAATTATACTGCGCATTTTAGTAGGTGGCTTTCTTTTTCGGTAGATTTAATTTAGATACATTCTGAGTCAAATAAATGTGGACAGTTGCTCTGCATTTTGAAGAAGAGAAATAAGACTCAAAGTAACTTGTAGAAGAAAATAAGGGGGCTGCTCTGAAAGTAATGCCTCCTGCTTTGTTGTGTTGGCCCACAACAGCAGAGGTTGAACCTTCCCATCAATATTTCATTACATTTTATTGCTGTGCAACAGATGGCAGCACAGGGAATGGCTATGCAGATATAAATATATATATATATATATATATATATTATTGTGATTATTATTTTCATTTTTTACAAGCATAGCATGCAGGCTGTCGTTGATTGCTGATGAAAATGCATAGCTAATGGAGGTGTCTATGTTAATAAACAGTGTTTGGTAGCTGAGAATTTTCTCTATCCCATGATGTTCTTGCACTCGTTGTATCTGCTGTAGCTTCCACAGTAATAAATAGGAGGATTTACTTTTTGGAGCAACCTATGAGTAAGTAGGCATAGGCAACAGCAACGTTTCCAGTCTGTTCCGCTGCTTGCTAGTCATGTTAAGTCAAGAAAATAACCCAATAAATAGGATCACAGTGTAAGTTAGGTACTTGTTAACCTTCTCCTACATTTTTTTTTTTAATTGAAGGTTGTCAAATACAATTCGTTACTAGAAAACATGATCTGATTACTGTGACTACTAGCCCCACATCATCAATGATACAAATCTATAGTGCTAAAGCCAACAGTTATCAGCCAAAGATCTGTTCCTGCATCCTCGTGAAGAGATGCATGATTATTTAAAAGCAAGACTTTAGACTTGCTTTTAGACACAATTAGCCATAACAGTTGGAAAGCTCCCACTTGACATGAGAAAGATATATAAGTATATATTTTTTATTTCCTCTGCAGCAGCAGTGCTATTGAAGTGGCATACTATGAGCACACACCATGCTCAAAGATGCTGGTAAACACAAATTCTACAGCAGCACAAATTCTTTCTACTCCAAAGACAATTTTTTTTCTATATATACACACACAGTTATTACAGAAGATTTGCCTGTTCTGTTCAAAACATTCTTTATGGAGATATATTTCCCAATAAAGTGTTTTTATACAGAAAGCTACTCAGATGCTTTAAGAAGTAAAGTGATAAGAAATTTTTTTTGGGGGGAGGATTGCTTATATATTGCATCCCAATTAATTCTTCATTTTGCTTAGCATGAAACAATTTGTTCCATGCAGTGTAAGTTACAAGTAAGCTATTCACCCAGTTCTGCTCATCTCTATGGAACACGATGCTTGTCCATGCTTGCTGTATGAAAAGCTTTGTTTCTGCAGATCCAGCAAAGCTGATGCATGTCTACATAAAAACGCTGAGACAGAGTACGTATACACCTTTACTGAAGCTTTAAGGGATTTGGTGGTTTCTGTTCATTAAAATTAATACACAGGGAGAAAAAACTGTATTAGTTAGATGAGTAACTTTCACCTAAGCACACTTAAACTTCAGGGAAATACATCTCACTGGGAATGGAACGCAGTGATGCTGACATGCACCTACTAAGCCTCACTTACCCGAGCAATACTCCTCAGCACATCTTCCCATCTGATCACACAGCCAACCAAGCTAAGCAATTACTTAGCTTCTTCCTCTGATAGGAAACATGTCTCTATGTGTGTCCAGATAACATTTAATATAGGGCAACTTCCTCTTAGTCAAACTGATCAATAAATTTAGTCAGTTTATCTGTGCAAGTTCTAAGTGTAATTTCCAGGACCATATGAGAAGCAGTATCACCCACTGAAATCAAGCAACATTTTCACTCCTCTAACTTTAGAAGAATTTTACCCACAGAACTCAATGCCAAACGTATTTAGAGTGCTTTGTTGACTTATTTTCAACATAACTTATTTTCAACAAGCAAACTGAATTCATATCTGTAAAAAGAGAATTGTTCAAGTATTTCTTCCTTTACTAGTTGTCGTTTTTGACTCCAGAAAATGTAGGAAAGTTGAAGTTTATTATGTTTGTGGGTGTTTTTTTTTTAAAACTACACTTCAATAAAGTATTAATAATTAAGTACTTCCCAGATATTTTTTGCTTCCTTTTACAGCCTAAGCAGTCATGTTTCATGTAATTACCCAGATATTTTTAAAAATAGAAAGCACTGTGAGAAATGAAGTTAAGTGAATACTTAGATGTTCTGGAAGAAACACAAATATTCCCAGGCACTGTGAAAGCTCAATTGAAAAGGTGATACCTAGCACTTCCAATCTGTACAAGAAAGTATTTGTGAACTAGTCAAGCCAAGAAATGACCACAGAACATTTGGCAATTTATCTACAGCTCTGTGCATTTTAATTCTAGAAGTTTTATTACTGAATTCTTTGGAAACCAAGAGTTTGGATAACTTAACTGTTTCCTCCAAACACCACGCTGAAAAATGAGGGGCGATACTGCTTCTCTCTTAATTACCTGGCGTTACAGTGAAATAAAGGGGGGAAATCCACACAGACATACAACATAAACCTAATGTAATGTTTGGGAAAGTTTTTTTACATTACATTGTCAAATGTGACATAAATAAATAAATGATTTCTCCAGATATTTGGGTTACATTTTGAAGAGCTTTTCAAATTTCACTTGGACCTTGCTGGTAACTTTGCAAGTATGGGATAAAAGTCAAATGATCATAAATGCGTAGAGACACGCACAGAAATATGGCAAACCACTGTAGAAGACAACTACCTTGGTACACACAGTGCCAGCTGACCAGATAGCTTCAGTTAATACACCCTTCAAAACAAGTGCAGACAGATAAGATGACAGCTCTGAAGAATTATTTCAAGAATGAAACAGCCCTTAATTGTGAAAGATATGTTTCCATCAATACGCATCAATGCCTACCATAAAATATACACCTCTTCCTTTTTTTTCTTTTTTTTGAGGGAGCAGCTGCAATTAAGTAATGCTGATCTTCCCAGTTTTCCAGTGAGGTTAGAAGAGCTGAAGTAGCAGGTTGGGAAATGCACTTTTTATTAAACAAGCAGTCAAGCAGCGTGTATTACTGTTGCCTACTGTACATCAAGTTGCAAAATTACCCTGAGATCTCAGAGTGCCTGGCTGATGGCCCAGCAAGTATAGATTTTTCAAATTAGACAGAAGTGACAGCCTCTCATCAGCTTCTGTGCTAGTAAAGACATGCAGAAATATCTTCAGTAGTCATTTCTCTGGTTTTAATTAGGATTTGGTCTTCTCTGTCCAGAACCTAAGGAGGATGTTTAACCAGTAATCTCTGAAACCAGCAGCAGTTCATGAAAAACACTCAGAAATTCAGAGCATTAGTTCCAATATTGACAATTAAGATCTACCAGAAGGCACTACTGGTTCTTTTGAGTCAACTACTTTTGAGTCAAGCTTCAGAAAACTGAACCATCACCTTCTCCTATCAGCGCATGCTACAGTTAATCTCCTTAAGTTGATTAGGAAAGTGTGTAAGATTCTCAATATTTTATCAGAGATATTAGAGGCCTCTCTTATTCCTGCACTGCACAGGAGCACATGCATGTTGCCTTCATCTTTCCTTGTCCTCAGTTGAATTTAATAAATTTCATAACTTCTGCTTTTGCCCAAGAGCCCCTCAGCCTATTTCTGCTTAAACTATGGAATGCACAACTCTCACAAAAGCATCTAAACAGGGGAAGGTCCTTATGAATCAGGGAGCTAATCGTGCAGCTTCACTCACGCTGTCACCTGAATGGTTAATCTCACACACAACTGTGCAAAGGGAATATAGGCAACACAGTTCCATACAGTTAAAAAGCTTTCATTCAGGACCTGTCTCAAATCATTATTTTGCTCTCCTGTTAACGTCTCCCTTTCTTTGTACTGCAATTTTCTTTTGCTTTCAGTAAGTCGTTAAAATTAATTAAAAAAAAAATTAAAAAAAATGGCTGCTTGTTCAAGAAACAATCACAAGCTTTCTTTAAAAAAGATTGCAAAGCCCCCAAACGGTCAAGGTGACATCACTTTCCCCCTCAATTTTCAGCCACTTTGTTTAGTTTACAGTGCATAACTTGGGTCCAAAAAGCTGTAGGCTATTATTAAAAGAAACATTTTAGCAGATTGTCGTATCAGAAATTTCCCAACACCTAATGATGATAAGGATTACAAGAAACAATTTTAATGCTGGCTGATCATTATCCTAGCAACACTAAAGCAGAGAAACGATCCCCTGCTTTCTATTTTTTTAAAGAAGTTATTCACACAAAAAAATAAGTATTCTCTTCTACCTTTATGACTTAACTTTAGGCAAAGGGAAAATACAGCCAAGGGAACGATCAAAAGTTCTTCTCTCTCAGAAGTGCAGCTATACCAAGAGTACTTAACAGAGTGTTGCAGACAGTGTAAGCCAGCTAAAAGTTCCCCGGGTGGAGTAAATCAACACAAGTACTGAGATCAGAGGAACTGTATTCTCATGCCTACCCTCCAGCTCAGGCCCTCAGACTCCTTAAGCGTTTTGATGTTTGATTTGAAGTGTTAGGATGCTGTAAAGTGCAAATTGCGGATGTAATCAATTGCAGTAGCCTCTAATCTTCAATGGAAGCAAATATAGCTCAACATGGGGTCTTTCAAGAAAACTATCCTCAGAAATCAGCAGCCACAAGCAGTTCTTGACATAAACCTTGCTAATACAATTGTATCCTTTCTCACTTAGTGTCTTCTTGTTGATTAATGAAAATAGCATTCTAGTTTCTGTGCGAGTCCAAGTAGTGGCTGGAAGTAAGGACAGTACAACTGCTCTCTATTTAACTGATTACATCTAGCTTTTCCTTCTTCCTTTTTGCTCCCCTATTTCACCAGCTTTTCTCCTGGTTACTGGTCTCGTTGAAGGATCACTTTCTGAAGAAGCTTTAGATCCAACTGAATTGCTGGTCAAGCTTCCATTTCCCATATAACAGTTTGTTCACTGGCTATTTATGACACCATGCGACGGTAAGAAATTAAAACAAACAAACAAATCCCCAGAACCAACCCATTTAAGTGTAAACAACTTATTTTTTTCCTTAACAGAAAATAATGGGCATTCTCAATCTTTCTCTTGTTGTGCAAGTACAAGGTAATCCTTTTATCAGACTGTCTAGTGAAGGCATGACTCTGTGGCATCTCCTCTGATATTTAAAACTTCTACCTTTCATAATTCCTGAGGCAGTTCAGCTTTTTCCCATTAGAAATGAATAATAAAATTCAAAGCTTTCACCATAATGGTGTTAGGAGGAGATGTTTTGCTTTTTATAGCTATAGCAGTGATTGAAAAGCCACTTGTAAAATTAGGGAAGAGGTCATCAATACAAGTCCAGTGAGAAAAAGCTTCTTAAAAAGAGCTTTTGGATTTAATTAAAAGATTATTTCTTGCTGGAGTGATTATTTATTTGTCTTGATCTGAGTTGAAACTCTAAGAAAATTTCTATTTTCTTCTCTTTTCATTTTTTTCCTTTATCTGTAATACCTATTCCAAAGTCATGGCAAGTTCTGCTTCCTGTCTGCTCAGCCCTGGTGAGGCCACATCCAGAGCTCTGGGTCCAGTTCTGGGTTCCCCAATTCAAGACAGACTGGGATCTTCTAGAGGTCTCGTGGAGAGCCACAAACGCGATTAAGGGCCTTCTGTTTCTCCCTTATGAGGAAAGGCTGAGAGACCTGGGGCTTTTCAGCCTCGAGAAGAGAAGGCTGAGAGATCTTATCGATGCTGACAAATATCTAAAAGGTGGGCGATAAGTGGATGAGCCCAGCAACAGAACAAAGGGCAAAAGCTATAAGCTAGAAAATAGGAAGTAAAATATGAGCACTAGAAAGAACTTTACTTTGAGGGCGATGGAGCACTGGAACAGACAGCCCAGAGAGGCTGAGGAGTCTCCTTCTCTAGAGATATTGAAAACCCACCTGCATGCTTTCCTGTGCAACCTATTGTAGGAAACCTGCTTTAACAAAGGGGTTGGACTAGATGATCTCCAGATGTCCATTCCAAACCCTGTGATTCTGTAATTCCAGATATATTCTGTTCTCTAGACTGAAGAAACCCAGCTCCTTCAACTTCTCTTCATAGGAGAGGTGCTCCAGCACCTCAGATCACCTCATCTCACATGTGCCTTAACATCTCTTTCAGGAGGATCCGCTCCATGATCCTCTTAAGAACAGAGGTAAGGCACACCAGCCTCACTGCTGTCTGCAGCGGATACATTATTGTTGTCTAGGCAAAATTTACACTTAGTCTGCTCCAAAAGTAACGCCTCCTATTTATTTTTATGGGAACTACAACAGTTACAAGGAGTGCAAGAACACCATCGGATAGAGCAAGTTCTCAGCTACAAAACACTGATGTTTACGAACACAGACACCACATTAGCTATGTACTTTCACCAGCAATCAACAAGAGCGCTTTTAAAACACTGCATAGCCATCCAGAACGTAGCTTATCTTGTGTGTCACTGTGACCATTATTGAAACCCACCGCCAACTGCCTCACTGTGCTGACATCCACTGTTTGGTCTCCATAAACACTCAGCAAGTGTCAGCGAATGTCAGTAAGTTCCATTTTTTCCAGTGTGAAGGAATTCAGAGGCTTCATTCACACTTCCATGTCAGACACCATTCTGTCAGACTGCCCCTCTCTTGTCATCTGCTACATGGCACCAAGATGTAATGGAATACTGGTGGGACGGTTCAACTTCTACTGCCATACCATCACCATCCATTTCTGACATTGTGGGTCAATATAATAAACTGAGGCATTACTTTTGGAGTAGCCTTCACATAGATACATAAATACATACATTTGTTACTTTCACTTTCCACAAGAGGGTCTGCGTGTTAAAAAGTTTAGACCGTATGCTACACCATCTTCTTTATCATTGCTTTAAACGCAAGTTCCACTAAACACACTTACTATACTTTAGCCAATAAATTCTCTACACTTCCAGACATAATGCTATATTGAAAGAAGTTTAAAACTGTGCCAAAGAGCTAATAGCAAGGAAATGTATAACTACAAAACATACCATATGCCTCACCGTTAAGAGAAAATTTGTGATCATGCTCATCAGTTTTACAGGAGGCACATTCATTCACAACGCTGACAGAAATTACTGCAGTATTTTGCTCCAAATTGAGAGTTATTTACCAAATAGATTTGACGATCTTCCAGCTTATTAAAGGTGTTAGCAGTTAATGCATGCAATTTTTGAAACAAGAAATGAGCTTCAGTAATGAGTTTGATTTTTCTGTCAAAAAGTCAAACTGTACTTGAAATTGTGCATCACTTATCTGTCTGAATGGGCTGAGATGCCTCAAAGAAAAATTATACTCCATATTTCTCAGACAATGTGCCTTCAATAAGGCAAATATACATGAGGTTCCTGCCTATTGTACTGTACCTATTAAACTAAGAATGTTTATATAAGTATTCAATTGTGCTATTCACTGCTCAAAAAAAAAAAAAAAAAAAAAAAAAGTATCTACAAAAAAGTGCTTTTTAATTTCAATTTAATTACTTTAGCACACCTTATCAAAAGCCACGTGAATAAAATAGATGAGAGAAAGCTTGATAAACGATCCTTCATTTCTACATTTTGTATGTGATATCATGGACAAATTTTGCTGCACTACACTTGTCTGTCAGGTCACGTGTGAAAATGAACAACAAAAAACTTGCGTTGTCTTTCTTTACAGAAAGAAGTTTTATATGAAAGTATGTCATATTCAGCTTTATACCCAATTTAGATGTATCTAGTCTTGTAATGTAGTGACTTAACTAACCAGTAGATGCTGATAACGACAACTGGTTGTGTACAGACAACTGTGCTGTGCACCTCCAAGACTGTGATACAAGACCAGACGCTAACAGGGAATTTCCAGCTGTGAGACTGGAAACAAGATGTCAAATTATCCACTTATCTTTTGGCACCGGGATTTGAATTCTGGGTTTTTTTCTCATGAAAACTTCCTTCCTTCCCCCCAAATAATATACTACATAATATACTACTTTGTTGTTTTTTTTCCCCACCTTAACCATCTCTTTCTGAAAGCCTTATTTATTGTTTTGAATTAACTAGAAAGTTAATGGTTATGGGAAATACATGCTAAAATTTAGAAGCATGATTAATCAAAACAAAATTGCTCAAAGAAAGATTTTCTAAATGAACTTGGAAAGCAAATTGGGAAGTGTTTCATCTTTGTTGCTTTTCTTCAGTTTAATTTTGAAGACATACTTAGTTGTGTTACCTTACCCCAGCTACATGAGTGTAGAGCAGGCTTTTTGATAGCAAAGCCAGAGTAAGGTAAGTCGTGATACTGTTTATGGTAGAAGTGCTATGGCCCAGTTCCTAACCCAGCTGTCACACTTGGAGCACTGCAAACTTACTGTATCTACATCTGTCCCATACTACATCTTTGAAACATGAAATGCCATTAGCAGATAAACTCATGCATATCATGGTACTAGACTAACTTACAGTAAAATAATAATATTATACTATATTATTTATTATATAATTTTATGTGATTATGTGATTATTATATATTATTATAACTCTATTTCCAGGTTAAAAAAAAAAAAAAAAAGCTAGCAAGCAATGCTTCAAATTTTCAAATAAACCTTTCATGCTTGTGCAATCTAACATCAATGTTCAGATTCTTAAGAGCACTGTCTTCTAAACATTTCTGAGCTGCTACAGCAGATCATTCAAACAATGCACATATCAGCTTTTCCAAGCAAAATGCTGGAGGCACAACCAGAGCACCGTTAAATCTAAGCTGAACAAATACACACACAAGCATCGTTGGTTTACCCCAAGTAACTCCTGTATTCAGCTGGTTACCTCACTACTGAGTGAACACATCATAGGCTTGTCAGTCTCTGGTTACCACACGTTCCTGTGGTATATCCTCAGAGACAGTGCAGTGGGAATAACCTGACTGCAGGCAGGTGGACAGAGTGCACTCCGGGCTGGAAGCAGCAGATGGTGGTTATGCTCGTTTGTACTAGAGTCATATACAAAGCAATTTTAACTTGCTCATAAAAAGAGCTGCTGCAAAATTTCATGGAAGGCTGAGACACCCTTCCATTTGTTTTTGAAAGTAGATTTATTTCAGGTTAAAAAAATTAAAGAGATTCATTGAGTAAGGCTGCTTCAAAGAAGCCACAAAATCAGGTTACCTAATTTTTTCATAATATAATAAATAAAAAATTTTCATAATATAATCGTAAGCCATTAATTATTACCAGGTAGGCACATTATTATATGCATTAACACAAAGAGGCATCACCTACATGGAGGAGCACAGCCTCCACAGGAGCCTGTGGTACCATTTCAGCCCTCAGAGAGCAGTAAGCCCAACATACAGCAACACAGACTCCTAAAATACCAGGAAATACAAAAGATGTGCAGAAAAATCTAGTTAGCTTCATTAATTACTGAGCAGGAGAAGGAACTTTATGATCTACCCACTGATTCATACGAACTAACCCCATTCAGCGGATGCTGTTTGAAGATACTCTGTGCTGTCTCCAGGCTCAAAGCTGTGTTAATGAGGGCAGCTCTCCCACCGAGGGAGCTGACAGCACTGCAGCAGGCAACAGAGGTTCTGGCACCATGCTGAATGTTGAAAAGAAAGCCTGCTTCCACCCACTTTAATGCCTTCATTTCCACATGAACATTCAGCAACGATAATTCAATATACAGTGATTTGCTAGCCGTGTTACAGAGCAATAATGCACATAAAACAGAAGAAATAAGCGTTTAAATGCATAAATTGTTGAGGAACACCAGTCTGAGAGCTCATTGTAATGAGCTGAGGCAAGGCTACGTAACGGCTATTATGTTTCACTAACACAGATGTTTCCTTGCTTTTCAAATACATCTTACAAAAACATTTGCATCTATGAAATATTTTTTACTGATTTCAAGCTAGAATTCCATGACACAGTACATTTGAGGCTAATGTTAGGAAATATGTAGATGCACAAAGTGTCCCAGTGCTAGAGTTTAAATAACCGAGTTTCCAGACACAGGAGTGTTTTAAACAACACCAGTGTACACAGCTTTACACCAGCAGCTCGCTACGCCGTCCAGATAACAGCACAGAGTTGAAATGAACGGTTTCAAACATCAACAACACACATTTTATGCAAGAGTGCACTGCTTCTAACTTCCAAATCTATTTGTACAACACAAACTTCTGAATTCTACATCTACCTAATGCAATCTCCTCCAAAGATGAAAAATACTTCGATATCCTGAAACATAAACTCTCCCTAAAGCATTGGGGAAGAAGTACTGCAGCTATAAATTAACCTTACTCCTTACTTAACATCAGATGTACACTCCTCCTCTGGGGCTTGGGCTTTGCTTTAATAGTCACCTTTTGCTCTACTGCTCTACTCATACAGAAGTTTAAAAAAAATGCAGCTTCCCACTCTTAAAGAAGAGAAGAAAAATGACTTCACTCTTAAATAGAAGTGTAATGCTGAAGAAACAATGAGTAAAGTCATGAAATAAATTACAAAATTAAACTACCTGATTTCTTGCTAGCGTGCTGTTTCAGACAACAGGAAATGATTAAATTATATTTTCATGAAGGTAGCAGGTCAGCTTTATCCTCAACACTTCAATCTTCCAGAGGTCCTCCTGCTGCAAGCTCCGTTACACTGAAAGAATAAATAATACAAATATAACTTGGTCATGAAAAAAAGAAAAAAACCTGTAGTTGTTTCATCTTAGTTACTTATAACAATCCCACTGATTGCCAGTCATTATCTCATAATTATGCTTGTAAATAATTACGCACATTTTCAAGGACTGTAAACTTTAAACCTTTTCGTATTTAGAAGTTCTATTTTTTAACTTTTTTTTTTTTTTTTAATACTATTGAAGATGTCTAACTGTGAGCCATTGTGATTGCAATTCAGCAATTCAGGAGATATCAACCTTGCTCTTCAGCAGAGCTGGAAAATCTTTTTCGCAGATTAGGGTGCATGTACTGAAAGCCCTGATGGCCAAGGGCATACCAGAATTCCCAGTTTGCTAGGCTAGTTATCTTGCAAAGCTTTCATTCCAACACCTGTATGCACCAGAGTTCTACTTGTTGAAAAATCTATAGAAAACAATTGGCATCCTCTTCTTTTCCTTTTCAGTCAGGGGAGAACTCCAGCTGGGCTAAATAGAGAACACAAATGTTTTCAATTGTATTCACCTGGCAGCAGGAGAGACGATTCTTCAACAGAGAAGGAACAAACTGAGAGTGGTGTAGATGCCTCAAATCTGTTCTGACTAACCAGGTTTGCGAGAAAATAAATCAGAGTTTGAGAAAGAATGGCTGAAAATTTGATTAAGGCAAAATCAGAATTCACTGATATATTTTTCCAACAAAGCCATATTTATTTACATATAACTAGAAATAATGAAGAAAATACATTTTAGTTGTGTAGAACAGGTCTAAAGGCCCAAAGCAAGATAGACAAGGAAGAATAAGAAGCATGGGCTTCTTTCTTACTTAAAAAAGATGTACTGAGTCACAGGACATCCTTCACAGAAGTACACTTTTTGTGTCATCCAAAGCAGTTACTTATATCTGATAAATTCTGCATAGGATGTATTTGATAAAATTAATGGCCTAGAAGTTGCACTCTAAACGAAACTGTCCTGTGTCACACTTTCTGACTCAGTGATTCCTGAACACCATACATTATCAACAGTAAACCTCAAAAACCCCAAACAAAAAATACCCAACTCTCTGAGAGCATGTAAAAAAACAGAAATAAAAAGGCAACGAAAGGAGATTAGCTAGAAATACAGGATTCCCTTTGCAACACCTGGCAAAGCATTTGCTGCTTTGAAGGATTACTGTAAATCTGTTCAACAATAAATCACGTAAAACAACTTCCCTGTGCAGAGTATTTTTGGAGGAGTACTAAAGCTGCAGGAGGAGATTGCTGTATTTCATATAAGATGACAGCTGCCACATAGGTTTGCATTTAAAATTTTTCAGAGGAAAAAATATGTTGCAGAAATAGATAGATATGTGCAGAAGCTAAAGATTAACAATGATGGAAGTTCTATTCTTGAGAAATAATATAACTGGGAAAAAGGTTAATACAACAGTTCACCCACTTAGAGCATGAGCTTGAAGTGAACGTCCATCTTTTTCTCTCAATAATGAAGGAATGAGACGCTGACATTCTTCAAAACAGTGAAAGACACAAATGTTTAGCTAATCAAGTTTCTTAACCTTGCTGAAATTACAGATGTTATAGTTTAAGAGTGAGCCATATTGAAATGAAATGAATTTAAAAATACATATTTAAAATGTCCACTTAGATAACAGACAAGCTTTGAAACTTGGCAGAATAAAGTGTGAAGGCCAACACTTTTAACATAACTGAGCCGATGTGAGTGGCTGCGGTAAGAAGACAATGGCTGTCCTTTTACATCAGGATACACAAAAACTGAAGCCTAGAAGTTTTCTGCATTTGGATGCTAGGTCAAAAATTGAGCTCGGTTGTTGAATAGGAAAGGAGGCCTGAACATTCACTGACGGAGATAAGAAGTGACACGTTGTTGAAGAGCAGAGCTGCAGAACAACAAACTGCCCTGAACTCGGAGGTGGGCCTGTGCAAACTTCTCCTCTTTTGATGGCTGCCTTTTATGTCTCCCCAGAACAATTAAAAGGATTTTAAGCTAGAAGGAGTCGTGTTGGAATACAGGTCAACATATTCAATGCTAGAGAAGCAACTGGGCAAGTAAAAGTAGAAATAAGGATTCATAAGCAACTCTGCCTTCTGCAATCTTCATTTCCACTGAAATTCTGAGTTGAAGCAAATTCTGCCCTGTCCTTTCCAGCCCCCAGAAGCCTCATTTATTTAATTCCCTCTGATGCTGCTCCTTGCTGTAGAATCCAAACTGCTACTGTGAATTGCTCGTGTCCTCCAAGATGGTCTTTCCCTGACTGTGCTCAATGGATCCCAGGGGAAGAAAAACATGTCCTCCTACTGTTTTTCCCCATGGGGTTCCTCTGTCCTGGCCACTACTTTGAAGAACCTCAAGTGTAATGGGAGCACACAAGTAAAATCATCCCTCAGAGTTAACGTTAGCTGCAAATACTAAAAGCAATACAATAACACCATCAGTCATAGAGACACGAACCTAAAATAGATGTTTGTATGTCCACCTAGAATAGGATAAACTGAATACCTATGTGGGAGAGATTTGGAGCCTTCATTCACACCCTCTAGAGCATTACATTAAAACAGATTAAATTAAGTCCAGAGCCGCATCTTGTCAGTGCTGCACTATGTGTGTGCCCATCTGATTCAAAGACAACAGAGCTGCCCAATTTCACTTGAAATGTACATGTTAAGATGACGATTTTCAGAAATACTTCCAAGGAAGTCAGCTATAGCTAACAAAGCAGGGTACTCGGCGTGGCACGTTTCCAACCTGTCTCAACAATTTGAAATGAAACTGATAAGGCTCACTGCATAAGCCAAAAATGCAAGGGCTGTCTCCTATTTTATTCTGTTGGCCATATCAGAGGCAAATGTTGGTATACTGGTATACCTCAGTAGATGCTGAACCTTCCCACCCTATTCTGCTATGTTTCGTTGCAGTGCGACAGATGGCAGCAGAGAGGCAGACTGACATAGAAGTGCACAGAAAGCAAAGGTGTGGAACTGAATTCCTCCATGTGGAAAGAATGGCACTCAGTATGCTTGCTGAATACTTATGGAGACCAAATAGTGGGTGTGAGCACAGTGAGGCAGTGGGTGGTGTGTTTCAGTAGTACTAACAGTGATGTGAAAGACAAGCTGCAATCTGGATGGCCGTGCACAGCTGTTGCATCACAAAATGAAGTGCCTTGATCAGCTCATTCATGCAAATCAGCTAGTGGTGGTAAATATGCTGAAAAATTGTGTTTTGCAGCCAAGAATTTGCTCGATCAAACAGTTTTATTGTGCTCTTGGTATGTGTTGTAGTTTCCATGGAAATAAATAGGAAGCATTACTTTCAGAGCAACCTACATACAGACTAAATGGAAAAGCTAACTGTGCCACAAGAAAAATTAACCCCCAAAGCCAAGATTTGTTTCTGTAGTCTTGGAAACAAGCAAGCAAACAAGCCCTAGCTCTGGAAATCTTAATTCTCTCTCGCTTTTCTGAGATCCTTTTCTAGAGCATACTTGGCTAAACAAGGAATTATATACATTTGTTTTCACTAAGCATATGGTATCTGAAATGAACATCTCTGGCAACAGACTGCAATTTAATGGGAACGGATTTAAGGAATGTTTCATGTCATGTGAGTAACATCATTTTAAGCTCTTCTTATCCTCAGCTCCTAAATGACAGCAATGTGCAAATTAATATAGCGCTTAAACTGCAGAATTATAAAAAATAATCTAAAATATTTTTTTTTTCCACCAGAAAATTAGACAAAAAAATACCCAGATTAAAAGAAACGGACGTCAGAGTTGGTTACTTGCACATAAATAAAGAGACAGCAAAACAAACATAATTGTGCTTCTTAAAAATGATGCTGTGCATAACTTTGAGGGGAAAGAGCTGCTTTAAGTAGCTGTGTGTCACCCAAAGCCTTGCAATGCTTTGGAGTCAGAAGCCACGACTATGAGTACGTCAGAGAAATTCATGAAGTTATCTCCTGATCATTTGACTTGTTGGATGCCCTGACACGGGACACAGATTCAAGCAGGTTCATCTGAGTCCAGTTGCCTTCTACAAAAGCGTTGGAGGACTATGAAGACAGAGAGCAAGGATTCTTTATACAGCCTCATTGAAGATGTCAATTTCTAGTGTGCGTACTCAAATTAACTCAAAAACTTAGCTGAAAGCAATTCGACATTAGGTTTTTTGTTTGTTTAATTTCAAACAAGCATATTCTGGCACAAAACCAGTTTCTAATCAAGGAATTGAACAATTCAATAATCGCTAGCATTTTCTGCCAAAAAAACTTCACAAAGTCTCATCAAAAGTACTGCATCCTTCTAGGGCTAAGCAGAAGGATGAGAGATAACTGCATTTCAGCACATCACTGACAGAACTCAGCAGGAATCACTACAAGAAGAGTTACAAAGCATGTTTCATTTGAGGCAAAGTACTACAGTAGGGATGTCATTTTGCACATGAATGTTTCCTGTGTGATATTCTCCAGTCTGTTTAGTTATCCGCTGGAACTTATGACTCAAACATGAAGGTGACAGGAGCAGTGAATTTTGTATTTTCAAAGTGTAAGATGGGGTATTAACCTTTTAATGGCTCTTCATTCAAACCCAGCATTCAGAGTAAAAAGTAAAATAATCTGTTTTATTGTCTCTGTAACATTAAGCAAGAGAGTAAATCCACGTTCACATTGTGGAGAAACATTGCATACAAAGGATTTGATGCTGCCTGAACGTGTTTGGGAAGAGTCATATAGTGACCCACAACCAGAAGGATCATCAGTGGAGCAAAATAAAACCATACATACTTGAAAATTTAGCTCGAAGGCTTTCTATTGGTTCTGATCCAGAAAAACATCTAAAAACATCTTCCAAAAGCTGGGTTTTTTTGTTTTTTTTTGTTTTTTTTAAAATTAATTCCAAACGTCAGTAAATGCATAGAGAACTTATTTTACTAGGGGGTCCAACAGGCTCAGAGAACTGATAACAGATGTTATGGAGAAAAGTTGTGAAGACTGCTTAGAAATCATGGTCAAGAACAAGACAAGGAATACTTTCAGATGATTTCAATTGTCTGGGATGTGGACCACAGGCAGTTTAAAAACATAAACCTCTTATGTATGACTACCATCAGGTATTTTTTCTTTTTTGAGTACTCTCCCTTTAAGGCAAGAATCTAGATATGAAATAGATAAATGCTATCTGAAAATAATTCCTAGGAGCTGCAAAATGTTCAATCACTAATTTTCCACAACCCAGAAAATAAACTAGCAGGCACTGCAAGCAATTTTTTTTCCTGTGCTCTATGGGGTTTTATCAGGAAGAACATACCTTTTCCTATGCCCAATTTATCTAGAGGAGGAATTAGAAGCATTACCCAGCCAGGCCTTTTCCTACATTGGGTTACTGCTGTATGGCATTCTAGACAGGCAGTTTTCTTCTATTTAATTATGCCTACCACCTACGTGTGTGAAGTCAACCTCACATACTTGACTTTCTGTTAGGAGCAGTGTATACTTTCTGGGAATATTCTGTCAACCTGTAACATATCATGAGTTAGCAGCTTTCTTGACAGTATCAGCTCAATCTCAGACAGTAAGAATGTGGAAGATCCTCATTCACTACTGACTTCACGCCAGGAATCAGGGCCAAGTGAACTCTGGAGAGATAATCCATGGCATCAGTATCCAAAATAAGGAAGTATTATTTTTCTCACGCAGATACTAGCACTGTTAAATAAATTAAGACCCATGCCTTTGGTTCCTGAGTCGTTCCAGACTTTAGATCGTTAAACTGAGTGTCTTGTTTAT
This sequence comes from Lagopus muta, assembly GCF_023343835.1. Lineage (NCBI taxonomy): Eukaryota > Metazoa > Chordata > Aves > Galliformes > Phasianidae > Lagopus > Lagopus muta. The sequence goes on along the minus strand of NC_064440.1, from coordinate 30,840,777 downwards.
GGCCATGCGCTTAATGTGCAGCGTTTACTGAGATGCTATAAGTGCTTTTTAACATTAGAAGTGATCGTTTATTGCAACCAACTTGACTTCACTCTACTTCAGACAAAATTTCAACGAGGCAGCTCATAGATTTTCTCACTGGCCTCTAAAGAGAACCAAAACCATTTCCTCCTTCTGCCCAACTTCATTAAGGAAAGAACAGGGCCTTCACATAGCCCTCATCCAAGATCTACAAAGGAAAGCTGAGTATCAGTGCAGTTTCCTTCCAGTGCAAAAGTACCTTGTCTCTTTAATTCTTTTAGATGTTAATTAAGACATTTTTTTTCTCTCAAAAAGTGCTCTGTAGATGCAGACTAGCAAAGGATATGTCATGCTAGTTTTAGTTGCTATGGTAACTAATTCTTTCTGAAAGAGAGAAACAAAACAAATTTGTACATGCCCATTTTTCACTATGAACAAAGAAGGCCACTAAATAGTCTTTATTTTGCAGCCCATTGCCTTCCTTTGTTTCATTCTTATTTATAAATGTTTACAACTGATTTAGTACAGAAAATAAGTTATTTTTCTTTCCAACTGAGCATTCTGAGTTTCCCATTTTCACGGAGTATCAGAGAAGCAATTCAAACTCAGAAATAAAAGGAATTTGTGAAAGAGGGTTGATTCAGATCCAGTTTTGTGAATGACTTTTTCATTTTTGTGAAGGCGTAAGATGAATGAAGAGTCTTTAGAGGAAATAGTTTGGATTAGAAATGGTTACATTTTCTAGAAAAAGAATATCTGGTGCAGAATTAGGGCAAATCTTACCATATTGCTATACTTCTATCTGGAAGCAGAAGAACTTCAGGTCTGGAAAGGTTATTCATGTATTAACAGCCTCTATTCTTGCAGTGGAATGCAGATTTGGTTTATATTGCCCTTTTACTCATTCTGAGATATCCCATGCCTTAGGTATTGTTTACTGCCGACAGAGAAATTCTGAGCTGTGCTTGCCATGTCTGACAGTGGCCCAGAATAACTCTTCAAAGAGAACTACTGCTATCAATTGGATAAAAGAGAAATGTCCTCCTGAAACCTCTGCATCAGTAGCCTTCAGAAGCTCTCTCAGTTTGGTCAGCTTCTCCACAGACCCTCAAACAAAACAGCCATTGCAAGCAGCAGCCCTTTGCCCCATCACAGCAGTGCACCTGCTGCAATGACAACACAAAAACACTGCAACAAAAAGAGAGAAGTGGCCGTTTCCAAAGCTAGAATAAGAAAAAAAAGGTGATGGTGGTTGGTAAGAATGAAAAGGAAGTTTTGGTTTTAAAATAGAAAACAACCTCCCTAAATCACATGGAAAGAGGCATAATTTGTATTTCTTGTCCCCTTCTTTTCCTCTCCTCATTGCAAACAAATGAGCAATTACATTAATTGGCTTTGTTATCAATGTGCTTGCAAAGGAAATCCATGCTTCACCGCACAGAAAACTGCAGAAAAAAAGCTTTTCCTCAAACATCACTTAGAAATTACAATCATTCAATGGCTCCACTTGAAAAAACTCCAAGCATCAAATTATATTTGTTCACCTGCCTACAACAACTACAACAAAGTCATCTACATAAGATAAATGTAGCTCAGCTGCAACAATGCTCCCCTTCAAGTGGCAGCACGTCAGAACTGGTATTCTGTAAAGGAGAAGAAAATCCTTAATCGCTGCCTTCCCTTGCCAGGAAACAAGCACAAGAAACATCTGCATGGTGCATCACTATTTTCTGTATTTAGAAGAAAGAACAGGGGGGAAAAAAAAAAAAGAAAAAAAAGACTGTTTATTGCAGAAAAGAGTTCAATGATCATGACTGATTTTCCAGTATCCATATCAAGAGCTGGATGTAAGATAAAATCCTGCATATCCTAAGAGACACTACCACAGAGATGGGAGTTATCTAGAGAAGCTTTAATTCTGCCCTCTTGAAGAGAAAGCACTATTACATGGAATATTTTGTTTTAATGGTGTCAGCAAAGCAACTGCAGGAAAGAAAGGAAACCAGGTAGAAATTAACCTGGAAGTATGACTAGGAAATAACCTAAAGGATGGAGATCTCTGAAAATAAAGTGGCATACCCACACCTCAGGGAGAAGGAAGAGCTGCAAAGGCTTCTGGAAATGTTTAGGGCAATTTGAGACCAGCTAATTACACAGTTGAGGGAGCTGAGCTCAGACAGCTCTGGTGATGGCAATAGAGCTGCTTGATCTAGGTCACAGAATTGCTAAGGCTCAGGTTTTTCTGTCTGAAGGACTTTTATAGCTCCCATCTGCACAGTATCTGAGAGTCTTACACACTTTCAATGTGTTTATTCTCAAAACATCCCTGTGAGACTGGGAAGCATCAATATCACCATTTTATTTATAGGAAACTAAAATTCAAAGGCCAGCAGGAAGGTCAGTGAGTTGTCATCATGCTCCCCACTCCATCCCCAGATCTGGGATCCCACTGACCCTGTCCTCATGGGATGCACCAGATGAATGTGACCCCGGGGCTCTGTCCTTTGCCAGGGCCCAGCTGCCAGCAGAAAGCAGTTGCAAGCTGAATGTATTATATCTTTCAAAGCCATTATCTTAGCATCCAAACACTCAGTGTAGTTTGGCCAAATATCAGCAAAAATCCATGAGGAGAGCAAAAAAAACCAAACCACCAGTGCCTGGGGCTGGTAAACAGGAAGACTGTTACTCTGCTAGCAGCAGAAAGCTCTGGAACACCACAGAAGATGCTCGTTCTAATGGAAATGAGGCTGGGAGATTGGCATGCAGAACTGACACGTTTTTCCAGAATTAACAGTCAGTTCTTACAAAAGTATTTTCACTGAATTTAAAATGCTTAAATTTCATATTTTTGATACACAGAAATATTTTATACATTTTTTATACATTAGCAGCAACAAAATTCAACTAGAGAATCCTCTTCCTGCAAGTCGCTGTGCATATCAACTGCTGTTCTAAGATTCATTTTATCTTTTTAAACTGCATCTGTCAGCCTTGAACAGCTGTCAGTACATCTGAAGTATTCAACTAGAAAACCTGCCAAGCCTCAGCACAGTGAACAGGGATGACAGATGTCAATCATTTCTTCTGACAAGTCAGATGCTAATTTTTGCTTCAACAGCTTAAGTTTTGCAGCATTTGAAGTAAACCAGTAATTTCCACTGGAGTATAAAATGAATTAAGCTGCATAAACTAAGCGCCAATGAAAGACGCATGCACCAATGGTCTACAATTACTAGCATGTGAACAAAGTATCAACTAGGTACAATAGGGGCAGCAAAGGCAGAGTACTGCTATCTATCAAGCCAGAAACAGATTTGTGCTACGCTGGAAATACTGTTACAGAGGTTAAAAGGGAAGCCTCAAACCCAACGAGGAAGGTTTACTCTTTATTTGCTCTATTTGATTCAATTACACAAGTCCAGTAGGTCCTAATTTGAAAAAGTGACATCTCAGCTTTTCCCTCCTGGACAAATACCAGGCTTTTTTCCTTCTACCATTCTGAAGAATGCTCTAGGAATGTAACAAATGATCTTTGGAATGTAACTGATACTTTAAGGGTTACTGACCATTGCCTCCACAGAAAAATGTCAGGGTGACAAACGTGTTTAAAGACCACCATTTTTAATGTTGGATGTAATGTCAGGTAACTGATTAAATATGCACTTTATGTTTTATTTGTGCAATGATCAGCAGCATACTAATACAATACAACAGGCCAGAGAAGCTCTGCTATCTAAATATCTATTCTGCACAGAACCTACAGCAAGTCCACTTTACTATAAGAGAAATGAACACTGCAGTAGGAGAAAGTCAAAGTTATGATGTCAGATGCTGAGCTGTCTCAGTGTCCACAAGTTTAGTTTTCTGGCAGACAGCTTTAAGTATACTCCTCTACCTCAATCCATCACATTCAATCCAGGATTAATAAAGTCGGAGACAGATGGGAGACAAAATTACAGATGAATAAACAAGTGCAACTAGGAGGAGAAAAAAAAGATTAAGAAAAATTTAACAGATTTGTCCTTACTGTTAATTCTATCTGTTCTCCATCAGTATCTGCATGTGATAATTTATTAAGTGCCAGACTCTACACTTCAGACATAAATTGTACAAGGGAAAATCTATAGACAGATTTGGAATGTACCCATAATGTACCTCCTAGTTCTCGATAAGTAAAACCCAGGAATCTACTTGCTTAGTCTTAAAAATGACAGCTTAAGCAATAGGTAGCTCCTCTTGTATTCAATGGATTTGATTCTGTTATCATCCAATAATCACACACTAGCACATCTCAAGCATGTACAACAGTACGTACATACAAATTGTTGCAGTTTTCAAGAGTCTGTCTCAGCACCTAGCAAGTATTTTGACAAACACGACTGCAAAGTCTGTGCACAAGGCCCACAGTCTGAACAGCCAGACACTACAGCAGACCACATGCTGCCACACTCACAAAGCAAAGCAAGCTCTTTTTAGCAGGAGTTACTAGCTTAGCACAAAGCTCACACACAGACTGACAGGTACAGTTATAAAGGCAGCATATACAGAAGGCTTGGGATAGGGAGGAATGAGCTCTCACCATTCAGAAACAAACAAAAATCAACAAGCACAAGGATAACAAAACTATTTAAATATATCTCATTCTTGATGACAGAAAATGAAAACAACCCACAAATCAAAACATTGGAATCTGGTCAGAAGACCAAAAGTAGGAATCCATACCGAGGCCAGTTCAGAAGAGAACTTTCCATCGTGTGGAAAAGCAATGAGATGGATTTATGACAATGTAATGCTGTTATTTTACTATAATTTACATTTTAAGAAGAGCAAGTCACTAGAGTGGACAAAAAGATGACAACTTTTCTGTCACATAAAACCTTCAGGAGCCTTCAGCTATTTAATCTGAACAGATTTTCTTTTGTTTACGTTAAGCACCGTCATTACAAACATTAACACAACATTTCTCTCCTGTATATTACAGTCTCTACCCAAAACCAGTAATACTGCATCCTATGAATGACACAAATCCTTTGAACTTTGATGCTCACTCACTAGTGATAAACATCTCATCCCCACCATCAGAGAGCTTTTCACATTTTATTCATGAACAGCAAAAGAGATGCTAATAAGTTTTAACTCAAGGGTGCTATGTAACATAACTAAGCCCATATGGTTTAGCTCATGCAGCCAGCTTTCCAAGATTATTTTAATATGCATACTCTGGTCCTTGCAATCAGACTGGACAAGCTGGGATTTTACTTGTTATCTTTTTTTTTTGTTTTGTCTTCACCATCTGTTTCAGGAATCCTTGAATTTATAACATAAAGGTCATTTTTTCAGCATACAGGGAATTGGGCTTTATTAATAAGGAAGAAGTTGGCAAGAATTAAAAGAATATTTACATTTTAATTAATGTATAGTGTTTTGGACCGTGTAACTTTGAAGTATTTGATAAACTTGCTTGAGTGATTCCTAGGGGGGAATCTGGAAAGAATGGGCCCAAGAACAAGTTTTCAGTCAGATCATCTGGAATCTGGTTTAGATTCGTCATATTAAAGACACATTCTCATTTTTTGGGTGTGTGTATAAGTAGGAAACCGTAACAGCACCGTAACAAAGTGCAGCAATGTGGCGAAAGGGAGGAACTTATCTAAAAGTAAAAGCTCAAATGAGAAATGTTTCACTCAGACTCTCATATTCTCACACTTGCCAGAACATGAATGTTTGGTTTCCTGTGCTTCTTGCCCAAGATTTGTTGTGATGACAGGAATGACAACGCATGGCAGCTGTCAAAGTTTTTGTCACATCTAAGCGGTTCTTTGTAGGGTGGTGACAGTGTTCAAGTTATGGATGGATGTTTTTGAGACCTTCCACAGCTTGCAGAGCAGCTCTCCATCCTGACCTATCTCTGTGAGACATCAGAAGCCATCACTGTCCTGTGTCTCCAAAATTGGGTGCCTCATGAAACCAGACCCAGGTACACTGATTTCTGGGTGGCCTTCAAACTCTGGTAGATTAAAGTAAGCCATTCAGAAAGCCTCCTTCCTCATGTTTGCTCCTTTGGTGCTTCTATACTCTGATATTCCCACTGATTCTTCCCTGGCCTATTACAGTTCTCGACATCTTTCTGCATGCATGTTTGTATGCATACTGCTTTTGGAGGGAATCATCTGACACTCAGAGTCAAGCACTGCTTTAGGGAATACTTTGTAAGATATGAATGATTGTTCAAACATATCTTTAGGATGTAAAAACACTGGACAAGAGAACCCTACGCTCCTCATAGAGTATAATGCAGCAGATCTGCACAGCTACGTGGAAATACACTTCTCCTCTATGACCACGGGAAGAATCTCATAAAATAGCACTTCTAGAGATACTGAAACAGTGGCTACTACCATGCAGTTTCCCACTGCTTCACTCATATGGAATGTCAACAGCATCACTGCTCTTTCTGGGAAGAAGGACAAGGGATGCAGGTACTGACATTCAAAGGACGCAGAATATGTGGAGCCTCCACCTGAAAATTCAGGGAGAAGACTCTACAGTTAACGTTGTTATTAAACCAGTTTCTAAAATAATGCAGGAGGAACAATGCAATGAGAATTTAGGACTGTCATACCATAGATATGTGTATACTGTATGTGTATACTCACAAGGCTGTTGGTTCACAGCTGGATGAGTTCCCTGATATCAAAATGGCAAGAGAGACACAGACATGCTTGATAATACTTTTGCATTTCTTGGGATAGGACAGCATTTTCCTTTGCCCATCTGAAAAACAATCATAGAGCGAGTGAATATTAGCTACATGGTACATCACCTTTAGTAATGACTTTCATAATAGATTTCTGAGATGTGATTTTTATTCTAGGATTGAAAGAGCAAATTTCTTGCTATTATATTATTGACAATTCTGGGAATAGTTTGTCGTTGCTTAAACTACGTAACTGAAAAGTTTTATTTTGAACCGTATTGTGTTGAGGAATTCAAAGCTCTGCATAGTTTTTTCAGTGAGTATTTGTGTGTTTTTGTTTCTGCAGCTTCACAGAACGCCTACACTGTGCTACATGAAAATAAGGCCACATTTTATGATAGTCTTTGACACTTGAAAACAGTTAAGAATCATCTGGAAGCTCAAAAGTTTCTTACTGATTTCCCTGCTGTATACAAAATGCCAGGCTGAATTCTAGAAAACCTTCACTTCTATAACAAATAATACATTCCATCTAAATTAAATGCACAGAATTTACAGGAGAAAGAAATAATGGTCAAAATCCCAAAGACCTCAATTAGTAACACAACAGTATCCAAGCTTACTGAGTATTCAAATGATACCAACAAAGCACAGCAGGCTTTACACCTTATTTCAGCTCCCACTTCCCTCCATACACCCATCCTGTGTTTGCAAGTCAGACAAGTTTAATGCATGAGTACATAAGCTTTTCTCAGCTCCCTCTGAGGGGAGGTCCCCCCACAGCATCATGGCTGTCCATCACACTGAAGTGACGGGACAGAGCTTTGCTTCCCCTGGCAGGGATGGGTTAGTGGTGAGCCTCTGCCAGCCCCAGCTCACTCTTCACTGACTCTTGCAGCCCAAGACAAAAGCCTACAATGTCTTGTCATCCCCAGCAGCATTCATCGGAGGCTGCCTGTCAGCTCAAGCACTGTGCTGGTGTCTCCAGCTTACCATGCCTCAACATATTGGCACTACAGAGTAACAGGGATAAAAGGTTTGCCTCTCCAAATCTGAATTTTTATCTGCTTTTGGTTTTGTCCTGAAATCGCTCTAAAATGCACAAATGTTTAACTGTTTGAATGGAATAAAGTATTAAGTCCCAACATCAGCTATGATGACAAGGAGGGAGCAGAATCCTCCAGACAGTAACCTCAACCCCAGTGGTCTCTGTGAATGGCGATGAACTGTGACCAGACAGTGGTAAATGGTCAGCCGTACATTCACACCTATAGATGACGCTTAGTGTTGTTACTGTGTTACTGTTGTAACACAGCACTGTTATAACTCTTGTTACTGTTACTGTGGAGGATACTGTGGACAAGGAGCAACGTTTAACCACTTGGGTAACTCTTTGCAACTAAAGCATTTAATTCAGCAAGCTGCAGAAACACAAGCATTACGTGCAATGCTTTTACAGGAATGCTCAAACCATTATAAAATTGTTTCTGGTTAGATAACATTTATATAAATAATTGAAGGTTACAACCCCAGTCAAGCTGCTTTTTCTTTGGACTTACACATCAACAGCCCATAAAGTTCTAAAAGTTTTAAGCATCTCTAAAAATCAAATTCTCACATTGCACTTCATTATATGTTTCTTTCCAATTGTCAAAAGTAAAGCAGCCTTTGAATGGAAACCGAACTTCTGAGTGCAGCCACTCACGTGAACACAACCTGAAAATGATACTGTTAGAATCTGTACCATGCCTCTAAGAGGATGGGAAGTAAATGGAGTAGAGTCCTTCAGAGATACTGCAGATGTAAAGTGACAAACAGCAACACAACGCCGTGCCATCTCTGAGACTCTTAGAAACCACAGCTACTGAGACATCTGTTGCTACTGTTGTACACATTCACCTACAGGTATTAGTTTCCCAACACAACTATTATTACTGTTTTTAGACAAAAATGTAAATACTTGAGGAAATAATTCCAGATCTTCCATACAAAGGCAGGTTTGTTTTCATGGGTTTGTTTGTTTGTTTTTAACAACACTGCATGAGTCTGCAGCAATTTATTTCTCTTCCTGAAGAATTTTTGAGGCAGGCTCCTAAATTAGGTTGGCTCTTCCCTCACTCCAGTTGCAGAGAGCTCATTGATTTCACTGTCTGCAGGCTGGTGGAGATCAAGTCTTTATCCTCCACTTTTTAATTTTCTTTTTTTTTTTTTCTTTTCAGCTCAGTATTGCAGCAAAGAACATGCAGAAAGTTCCATGAAACTTTCAGAAATGTACCAGCGAATCCCATTAATATTAGTGACTGTGTTGGCCTGCCTGTATCTTAATCTATGTATTTTTAGTACTGATCTTAACAACGCAATCGAGACTGCTCTCATATTAAATATGTTAATATCTCCTGCATGTACTCAATAGATGGAATTTTAATTTTTAAAAAGATTTTTAAACACTCCACAGCAATCACAGTTTTGGAGTAAAAACATTTAGTGATACACAACAGTAATCAATATTTACATGACTGAATGAGAAACAGAAGAACTTAAGTACAAGCATGCACTCCTCCCATCGGGTGTATCTGGAAAGTGAGACAGACAACTCAATAGACAGCAAAGCAGTTTTCCCCACAAGATTAAATGTACCAGTAGGGGTGTGCATGCAGGAACTCAAGATATATGCATAATTTAAGTACACAGGGCCAGCATACATCAGTCTAAGATCTTCCTCAGTCATACGCCAATAAAACTGTCTGAAAGAGCATAATTAAAGAATATGAAGACAGAACAAAGTCAGGAAGTGCAGCAATATACATGATGCTCTCTGCATTCCAGCTTTGGCTTCGTGCAAAAATAATATAGAGTTGAAGTGTGAAAAAAGTATTTATTGTGTGTGTGTAATGTTTCTTGCAGTTACTTGAATAAACACTGAAAAAAACAAAACACTACTCTGTGTATGGGCAGTGTAAAGAAGAGTGACTGAGTAATAAAGACAGTAGTTAATGGAGCAGGATATTAAATGAATGATAATGAAACTCGGAGCAACAAATGGATAAGTGACTGATCATGCAGTATTGCTAAGCATTCAAAATGCAAATGCAGAGGGGACATGGGCTGCACATAGGTTATACAACCTATCACAGCTACCTAAATGCCAAAGAAACCCAGAACAGAGTCAGATCACGTGCAAATTTTGCCCAGACTTAATTCAGCTATGAACAAGCACAGGCCTGAGAGGATGAGTATGTTGTTAGACAAAGCAAGGCAATAGATAACTTGGAATTGAAATACAACTAACAATTACAGATAAATGATGGAATCTGTGGAAAATATCGCTCTGAGGCTCACAGGAATTTTAGTTCTAGCACTGCATTGCAACCAAGGGGGTTACAGTAATGTATCTGAACAGAGGAGTACTTCATGCTCAGAAGCAGAAAGGTTGTTTTATTTTGGACAGGATGACTGGCACCCTAGAATTCTTAGTTTTCATCCACCATGTAAAGATTATAGGAATGAGTGTACTAATCAGATTAAAGATTCATCCAGTACTGTAACCACCCTTTAAAAATAACCATTTGTGGAGGCTCAGGACAATTGTATGAGCCTTGGATGGAGCGATGCTTCCCGTCTCTGAGCTTCCAGCAGCTTCCAAGCTGACAGTTCCCTCCCCAGTATTGATTATGCGACTTTCCATCCTTTATCTAATCACATTTTGAATCCATCACAACTTTTTGTATCTAAAATCTCCCTGGCTCAGAGTTTCTCAATTTAATTATGCACAACACAAAAAAGTTCCTCTTTTCATTTGATATAAGCTGTCTGCCTGATCATTTCATTTTGTGTGCCTTGGTTTGTTTCTTTTGAATAGTGAATAATCATTCCCTCAAGACTTACACCATGTCATTCAGGATTGTATAGATCTCTGTAATAACCATTCACAGTCATTTCTCTTCTAAGCTGTAGAGTCTTAGCTATTTCAATTCTTCTGCATGTGGAAGGTGTTCAGTACCTCTGATCATTATTCTCTGCATTTTTCTAGGTTTCTACACCCTTTTCTGAAATGAGGAGAGCAGGCACATAGCTTACATTTAAATGTGAGTCCCCCACAATTGTGTGGAGCTGTATAATGATTTTCCATCTCATCTTACCTTCACTTTTCTGCCCATCATCTAAAAAACCAAGATAACATCTGCAGGTAACCACAGACCAGCTTACAATAATGGCATATTGAGAACCTATCAAGCTATTAAAAAGTTTTGTTTCCGTCTGTGTGTACCGTATTTTATAATCAACTGAATTTAATTTGCTGCCCACTTGGCACTATGAGATCATAGAACTCCTCAGTTTCCATGTTCTACTTCGCTATTCATCTCTTCTTGCTTACACAGGAATATGTCAGAGAGCAGCCACTCCAGCATCCCAATGAAAATAAAAGGCCCTTTCTTCCCACTCTTTGCATTCTAAATTCACGTTGGTTACCAGTTTCTGAGAATACCTTGTTTTTCATCTCCTTATGGCGTAGTTCCAGTAGCACACAGTCAGAAAGTCTTATTGAAGTCTTTAGCATGCTTCAAGGAAACTTCTCAGATGAAGTGGCGCAGAGTATAGCTATGAAAGAAATGAAGAGCTGTAAATACATACGTTTCAGTGAGGGTCAAAATACTCAAGGATCACAGTAACAGATGAATTTATTGCAATTAAGTCTACCTTCTTAAAAAAAAAAAAAATCTGTAAGAAATACCTACCTAGTACTATAAATAAAGAAATAGCTGTACTGGAAGTTGCAATTATTTAGATTAGAAAAAGAATGCATTATTTTTCAACAGCAAGAACAACTAAACATCATAAGCATTCAAATACACAACCAGCAACAGCAGTGGATTCTCTACCATTAACAATATTTCTCATAATTATCTGTTAGTCAAAGTAAAATTCTTTCTTGTAAATTCTATGTGTTATGACATGAAAATTATTAAACCGTTCTAATGGCATTTTCTGAACTCAGTGTAGAACCTACTTACTGACTTGTTGCTTTATTAATTCCTTTTTTTGGGTCAATTTTCTGTAAAACATACAAACAATCCATTTCTGTGGGTTTCTAGCACAGCCTGGAAATATGACACAGATATTAGCTTGCTAAAACAGTTGATAATTTTCTCTCTACATTCCCATCCTAAGAAATGTACTACATTATATCCCTTCACAGCGAGTCATTTGCAACCAGTGCACCACTTGAGACTCCTCTTACGCAAACACTTGGGTTTAAGTATTTAACTGCTACCAAATCTCTTCCTTGCTTCCTCTGTCTAGACAACCTGTGTCAGTACTACATCTATATGCAAAAGAAGTAGCTGACCCCTTTTGATTTAAATTTCAAGCTAAACTGCTGTAGAGAGCCTATGATGGATGCAGAATAAATCAGCTGTTTAAGAAAGCAATAGATGTCTGCTCTTATCTCCTTGAGCGATGCTGATCTAATGCCTGTATTCTAAAATTGCTGTGTGGATCTCCCACGTGGCAAAAGGCAGCCAGCATGGACAATGAGTGGGCTCACTGCTTCCAGACTTATGATTATACAATTATCTCTGTCTAATACACTGTTTCAGAATTGTCTGAGCTGAAAACCTTAAGCTTGATCAATGCTATACTGACTTGTACAGCATTTTTTTTCCTACAAATGCCATATTTATGTTCTAGCCAGCTTTAGCTTACACCGAATGTACTGACTTCAGCTTTTTCATATGATCTCAGTGTGTATCTACATCTACTGTCCTTGCTCCAAGCTCCAGTAAGAAAAAGAAAATATATTTGTTTGTAATGCAGTGGCTGCGCTATTTTTATTATTATTTTTTCCTTGCAGAGCTGAAAAATGTGCCCAAGCACATCACAAAGCAATGCTTGCAGTTTGTAGCTTACTGTCTGTACTGCTGACAGTTTAGAGATCAAATAATGAAGTGTGAGGGGTGTGCTGATCACTGCCGACCTCGTTATGTTACATTTCAGGAAGAGATGTGGAGCAGACTCACAACATCCAACACCACTCAACAGCTCATTAATCAGCAGCCTGCTGATCTCTTGTCCTCTTTGCTACTCCACTCAGCTAGAAACTATGTTTATACAGGAGCTCTCAAGGAAGTTGTTTCTATAAAGGAGACAAATACCTGTCTGGTCTTTCTTCTGGCTGTGGAATGTGCTCATTGCCAAGCCCAGATAAGGCTCTCCAGATAAACAGATGTTTCTCTCAAAAGCAAGAAACATGGGAAACCGTGTAACCATAGAGCTCTCTTGACTTCAACTAGGATCCTGTAATAAAATCTCTGAGAGGATTAAAAGAACCAAAGAGGCATTTTCAAACACTTCCCAACGCACGTACCCTTCCTTGTCCAACACCTCCCAAGAAAGAACTAACATGCTCAGAATGCAGAAATTAAGCAGAGCCAAGATTAAGCACAAATTCAGGTAAATAGAGGAAATCCAGTAAAGTTTGCTTCTAAATTGGGCAGCATACTGAATGCTCACTCTGAGCTGCCTGGTTTTGCAAAACAAACAGGTGAGCTCACCTGCTTGCTATTTACTCCTAAGCATCAGGGTATCCCTGCCGAGGATTTCCTTCTGTAAACTGCAACTCAAGAAGCACAAAATGAGAAATGGGATGTTTGGCAGAACTGTACAGGGGCAATGGAAATGGGACTACACAATGGACAATGTCATGCAGTCATGGAGATGGAAGGGCAGGGCAGTGAGATTTCAGTGAAACTTGCTTGAGAAGGGCTTACTGAAGATCCAAGCATTTAGGCTATCGCTTTTTGTTGCAAACATTGCTTTCCAAGAGATTTCCTTGTGTTAGTGATGGACAGATACACTGTTTGAAACTAATGATGGTAAGAGACTTACAACTCTTGAAATACTGCATTCTGGTTCCACAGAAAACATTCATTTCTTATGCCTTTGGGAAAGGCCATGCGGGGAGGCTGTATTTCATGTTCCTGATGTCCTTCACAAGAGCTCCAGACAAGACCAGACCAGCACTATGGTGAAAACTGAAAGCATAGTAAGAAATGGTTTTCAGACACAGAATTGCAGAATCGTAAAGATCGGAAGGAACCTCTGGAGGTCCTTTAGTCCAACCTCTCTGCTAAAGCAGGTTCCCTAGAGTAGGTTACACAGGAAAGCATCCAGGCAGGTCTTGAATATCTCCAGGAGACTCCACAGCCTCCCTGGGCAGCCTGTTCCAGTGCTCTGTCACCCTCACAGTAACAAAGTTATTTGTCACATTCAAAGGTAGCAATCCTTAGCCTTTACTGAGTTCTACATTAATGAGGATTATTATAGCCCAGATACAACATTGAGAATTATACAGATACTCCAGTAAAGATTAAAACCCCAAAAGATGAAGATTATCTTCACTGTAATGAAGACAAAGCCAAATTCAAGTACAAGTAGTCTTTAGCCAGATTGAGTAAGACAAAACACAGTTGAAACTTCACCTGGTAGCAGTTTTCCACGGAATTCTTATGTACTATTCTAACAGATATTTTTGTATCTTATTATCAGCAATCACCCACGGATTTATGCCACAAAGATCAACTATTTAAAGGAGCAACAAAAATGCTCAAGATTTTTCTTACTGTAAACTCTCTATGACCTTACATGAGAATAGAATAGCATAATACTGAACAGCTCTATCGGAAGTGACCCCAGAAACCACCAAGTACAACTGTCTGACCACCTCAGAGACAAAAATTAAAGCACATTATCAAGGGCACCGTCCAAATGCCTCCTGCACATGGACGCACATGGGGCCCTGACCACCTCCTCCAGGAAAAAAGTTCAGCGTTTCATAGGGACCAGTAAAATCACTTGTTAAGAGAACAGTTAAAACACCATAAACACTTTACCTGTTGTTAACTATCCCACTCTGAAAATGATATTTTAATAAACCTTTAAAGAAGTACCTTTTCATTAAGCACAGTTCATTTATGTGCATTAGAAACTGTGCTGCTGGTTGACTTGAAATAGAAGATGATGCCTGGTGAGACTAATTTCTGTAACTGTAGGGTGTTGTGGGATGATGGAACTGTTGTGAACACGCAGGAATGTCACAGTAAGAAATATTACTGACCTGATAACATGACAGGGAGCCAGTGCCTCATTTATGTGCGGTTTTCCAGTTCCTTCCTTTCTTCTTCCCTTTTTCTTTTTATCTTACACAACCCATTCGCTGTGCATGGTTATTTCAATTAAAAACTAAACAACAAAACAACACACACAAACAAGAAAAAAAAAGTTGGCTTTTTTTTTCCTTAAAGGTGGAAAAAAAAGTAATTATTTTGTCCTGGTAAATCTACCAATGAATATATGAAAAAAAATATCATTTGTTAGAAGTGATACACGCAGCATGGCATACCATAGTAAAAATTAATTTTCTTGCTGCAATTTTTTAATAATTTATTACTTGCAAGACTTCTGTGCTCAGCATTCTCAACTGAAATCAAAGCTCTGTCACTTCAGATGCTCCTTAAAGCAAAAGTGGGGGTGGTAGGAAATGGAAGCTGAAGGTGAGTAAGGGACTGACAACCACAGTAATGATTTTTCACATCACTGACATTCAAAAATTCATTAAATTAAATAATTCTGCCTGCAGAAAGATAATTAACTGGCTATCTGGGCAAGTGCTATTAAAAAAAGAAAGTAAGAAATGGACACACAACCAAAAAACCCACCACAAACAAACATAATGATTCCTATGCATTATATCAATGTTTTTCACTAACAGTGGGAAATGTTAGGTCAAGTCTCTGATAAAATGGGCAGCATTACTAGTTCTTCAAATTCAGATAATGCTCTATCACAATTAATACAAAATTGGCTTTCTGTTTTTCTGTTTTTCCACTCCTAAGTTTAAAACACTGGACTATTTTTCACACTCACCTGTTGATGAAATTAGAATTGGCACTACCTCTGGATGCTTGATGTGAAATCAGCAATATTTCGAGAATAATGCAAAAACTGTGTAATAGGAGAAAAGCACCACGTAATCAAAGTGCATTTGCTTACACACAGCCTGCTCCACAATTGCAAAATCCATTTTCAATCTTGTACCTCACAACTTTCCCCTTACCGGAAAGCATCTCCTCAGCTCTAACTTCCTATGGCCTTCCACAGTTATCAATAAACAAGATACAAAAACGAGCATATACACACTGAAATCAGTATATAAAGCATCAGTGAGGTAACTAGCTATTCTTTACAGTTCAAAGTGCAGCTCTCCACGGAGCCTAACAATGGGGGGAAGCGAGAGAAGGAGTTGAAGCAGCCCGTCAGACTTGTCTCTTCTGTTAGAAAGCAGCCAGCAGGCAGGGACAGACAGCTGAAGGCAGGAGAACATCACCCATTCCTTGCCTGCTCTGCTGCACACAATAGGTTACTTTAATTTAACGATGCCCTACTTTTAAGGGAGAGAAGAGGCTACTCCATTTCAACATGGCTTGCTGAATTCGACAGCAGTGGCAGCTTCTAAATTCATCACGGGGCGATGTGATATAGTGATACCATGGTGTACACCATATTTCACACACAAGACAAAGCCTTCATGAAAGGGCAGAACACTGCAGAGCATCCCAGATTTTCATTCCCTGTCAGTATGTCAGTATATGCTAGCAGTGAATATACAGCTTGGGCAGGGGAGTGCTATTTTTAGCAGCCTTTATCAAAAGTCAGGAAGCCTCATTTAAGCAAGAAACATCATCTGTCAATGCAGGAAAGAGAAGGAATGATACTATTTGTTTAAAAACTGCCAAGCAATGATTCAACATTCATCAGTTCACTTCATTCTCATCAGCAATATTGAAATATCCAATTTAGAAACCATTCACTTTTTCCTTTTTAGATGATGGTATGTTTTTAAACTTGTTTTACAGAGAATAATCAGTAATAATACTTCCCTTATTTCTGTGAAATCAGGAGATGATTCATGAAATTATTTCCATTTCATCTGGAACATTTTCCCTTCTGCAGTACCTGTGGAATCAAGTTGATTGTCTGTCTTTTTCAGAAACCATGAGCTCTCTAGTGCAAACCCTCTCTTAAGATGCTTTTATTACTTCTGAAAGCTCCGTCTCCTAATGGACTGAATGTAATTGAGCACAAATGCTATTTGCAATGGCTAGACAATCCCAACTTCCAAGCAATTGCTCAGCACTGCATTACCCTGAATGCACAAATAAGATTGTTATTGTTATTAATATTTATTCATTGAGCTCTATGTTGTGGGCACATGGAAATGTTATGCAATCTTCTAGCCCACAAGCCCAGTTCAGACTCTCTTTTGCCTTCATTAGAAAAACAAAGAAAGCACGGCATCCCACAGAAGTACAAAGACTTGATGATCTTCATCTTATTTGCTTTGAAAAACCTCCTGCAGACTTCAGTGGGATTTGGATTAGACTTTCTATGAATTACAGAAACAAGATCACTTTTTTAGTACGCTGTAGAAGTTATCTAACTAGGAACTAATTAATGTTTTGACATTTTAGAATAGTACTTGGTATTTAAATGAAATATTTCCAAAGATCATGGACCTTGATATCAATCAGTGTGATTACCAACATGAAAAATAAGTAATTCTCATCTTGCTATGGATTAGCATGCTCAGAATGATACACAAGTCATACTAGCAGTACTGAAGAGCTTAAGAAAAAAATCTTCAGAAAAAATTTAAATAGCAAAAAAGAAAATTCAAATACTGACCTTTTAGAAACATCCAATAGCTTAGGTACGTGTTCTATGTTCATCTGAAATGACAAGAAATCAAAGAGGGAAGGAATTAAGATTGAGGGTACGCTTCCTCTTAGCATTTCAGCATTCACACTTTTGCTCTTATCCAGAATGGAGGCTCATTAATTAATTCCTTTATTCTACACACACACAGAAGTGAGAAAGTAAAAAGAAGACCCGCTGAACTGCTAACACTTGCTAAAATTGTTATCACTAATCTAGTTTTCTTTTTTTTTCCTATTCATATTTTTCCACCTTAACTTGGATGCGTGAGAAAAATTTCATAAAAGCCTACAAAACTAAAAAATACATCTGAGGGTTTACAGATTGCATTGAACTGCCTTTGTTTGAATCTGCTAGTAAAAAGCACCAGCACAAAACCAAAGGGCAATCAGTGGGGTATACCATGGCTCTGTTTTCAGGGGTAGGTTCAAATTGCATTCAGGGTGGGTCGGGGATACACATCCCAACATGCAGCCTTTGTTGCTGCCGCCTGCCTAAAGAATCATGCTCAAGTTGTGTTGGCGCCTTCCATGTGCCTCACCTATAAAGAAGCACATGTGGAGGAAAAAAATACATATATATTATATATTGGTTTGCATGCAAGACAATGGCTGTCTAATCAGAACAAGATTTTAGCTATTTGCTCCCTTTGATATGTTTTATTTGAAAAAAGAAAGAAGCTTCCATTAGCAGGGGTGCCTACAAATCGCTGTAGAAAGGCATCACAGCATTTGGCATATAAATTCTTTGCTGTTTTAGTATATTGTGCTTATCTTACATACATGCAAAAAACCTTTTTTAAGTGTAATGTTAGATGAAAAACTAGTCCATAGCCTGCTCAAACTCCCACTTTTGTCATATTTTTGTCATTTAAAGCTATCATGAAAAATGAAAGAAAATCAATTCACAGCAAAACTGTTTCTATAGCACTTTATCAGGAAGAAATCTAAGCAGGTTGTTCATTGCCTTCAGTTATTTATCAACTTATTCTACTTTTGTCTCCTTCCAAGCTTCATGCCTCCTTAAATTCCACTTAGGATATTTTTTGCCACTTTCCCTACTATCCTTCTTCATGTGACAATGTGTCAGCCATTTGCTAGTGTGGGAATGTTCCCCAGCTATTAGTCAACAATCTCATTCCTTCAGGAGTCTGACATCACATCACCAAAAAGCAATCCGTCCAATCAGTCAAGTATCAGACCAGTCTGTTAATGCACATAGCTTTTCATATCATAAAAATATATGAAATAAATAAAAAATTGACTGTATTATTATGCAATAACTTTCTAACAAGACACTAATAAAACCTCCATTCGATTTGTGTTTTATCACATAAAAACTTAACACCTACACTGAGGTTGAGCACCTTCCTGGATGGAGACTCACTTCACTTCATGTTTGTCTCCACACACCATATACCCAGATTTCCAGACTTCAATAAATCTGTCTGGTCTCACTTTACCACAGCTAAGTCTTAGCACATGACAGAATGTCCAAAACTTTGGAGCACTGCCCCTCCCTTGTCAACGCATGGAGGCAGGCATATCCAGAAGGTAACAGATGCTAGGAGGGTTCTGTCACCTCTGAGGTACCTACCTACTGCTCTGTACAGATACCCTAAATGGAACCTGGGTGATTATGGCTCTCTGACCACACCTATTTCAGTACCAGCATTAGACATACGTTCTTCCGTCCTTTCCAGCTGTGCCTAGGTAATGTGCCAATGTTTTATTTTTATGCAGTGTATGTAGTGCTCCAATTTTCAGCACACGGATGCTGTTCTGTGGGCCATAGGCACTTGTGGGAAGCTTTTCCAAGGTGCAGATACACATTTAAATTTTAAGACATCCTTAGGCAGAAATTAAAAGCTCAGGCAGATCTTTGCATCTGTAAACAACATTAGAAGAGGCGCAGAGCGCTTAAAGCAGAATGATTAACAGCAACAGCATAAGCACGGAATAACTAAAGATTTGTACCCACACAGCAGGAGCAGCTCAGTGAAAAAAAAACGAAAATGCATAAGCCTGATGTGTGCTTTGTCACAGCAGAGTTAAGATGTAATCAGTTATTTAAATTGTCTAAGCATCAGAAATATCTAAATACGTTAAGGCAATGGCTTTTAGCCAGAAAGTGCTGAAGTCCATATCTAAGAATATTTCCTACTGGGGGGTATGAACTCAAGACTCTAAAAGTGGGGGGGGGGGTTGAGGAGGGAAAACTCAGAGTGTACTGCTGTTCAGAATTGAAACTTCGAGGAGTTGATACATAGGAGATGTTACAGGGCCATAAGGTGGCTCTTACCTATCACAGAGAAATGACGGCTACAGTTTCAAGAGCTTCTGCTACTTTATGTTTATGCCAGAAGCAGGAAGCAATACATGAACGGAAAACGAAGCACATGTAAATGCAGTAATGGCTCATGGAACATGTCCTCTCCTTACAGCTGTAAATCGGAGCAAAAACACTCTGCCATTAAACAAAACTATCGTAAGAAACATCAGTAGGAAAAGTTTGCATTAGGCCCTAGAGAAGTGCCAGCACTCAAGTATTCCTGGAGGCATATTCAGCTCTACTACAGAAGAGTAAAAGGGTAAGAAAATACATGCAGAACAAGGTCTAGACAAAATATATGAAATTACAATTATTTTTTTTTCTCTCACTGAGAAAGAATCCAATTGAGATAAATAGGTTGTAAAAGGACAATTTTGTTTTACCTGTGCAGTATTAAGGTTGCAAGCACACTAGGAAGCACAGCTGGAGAAGAAGTGAAGAAAACATCGTGTTTCAAGGGAAGTAATTTATGACCACAAGACTACCCTACATAGCATTATTAGCACCTGCAATTTTTCCCGCAACCCTGGAAAATATGCCTCTCTCCAGTTTGCTGAATTGAGGGCTGCACTGACATTACTCTCATCTCAACCAGAAGTAATGCTGAACATCTGCCAGCATTAAAAGAAGGTACTGCAAAACTGAAGGCAGCTAGGACTCAGTGTCAAAAAAGGGAGTGCCTTTTACTTTGAAACTGAAGTGTAGACTACAGGACTCAGGAAGAGAGGAAAACTGTTTTTATGAGGCGCAAGTTCGTGACAACTGAATTAATCTCAGTAATGTAGAAGACAATCTGGCATGTATGCACCTAGGTAAAGAATGGATCTTCTTTTGTATGTCCTATATAGTTGGGCCAATTTTGTAACGTAATGTGAAAAACACCCCCCAAGAAAGGTTACTTAGGCGTATTTTAATATATTCTTCCAAGTTACAGTAAAACAAAAACCTAAAAAATATAATGGAATTTTTTTAAAAAATCACTTCCAGAATTTCACAAAATTCCTTCTTAGCAACCCAGCATGAGTACATGACTTGCAAACCTCAGCAGTGAAGTTCACCAGAGCAGCTGGCTGTGCACAGTACTCGGCTTCTGCCTGAAACTCAGATGATTAAGTCCTGGTGGGCAGCACAACACCAGCATGGATTCTCTCTCTTTGCTTAAACCAATCTAGCTCAGCAGTGTTCCTAGAGATTGTATTATTCACAGAAAATTATAATTAGACACCTGCAAAAGTTTCATCCATTAGGGCTAGAGAAAATCAGAGGATCCTAGTGTATCTCAAAGGCAGCAGCATGTAGTGTCTGCTGCTAGGGTAAGGTCAGGAATACAGAAATAGGGTTATAAAATCATTGTAAGCTGTGTGGCACAAAATTCATCGTTCACTCACAAAACAAGAAGAGCTATTTGCTTCAGCTTCACACTATTCTTCTCTTGTGAGTGAACTCCATGGTTTATAAATACATATAACAGACCTCAAAAAAACAGCAGTGATAGCAGCAGCATCACAGATAGAAAAGGCTGTTGTTCCTTCTTTATCATGAAAGCCTGAATTCTGCTATAGATAGACTTTATACATCTGTATTAATAGCAAATGTTCCTATTAAAGCAACTGTGTGTTCAAGAAGGTTAGAAGGACAAGGAAACCAATTCTACATACCACAGAATGCTCATAAAGCATTTCTTATGCAGGTTCTTCCAGAGGCCTGGTCACAAACATCACATGTTATTTTAAGGATCCTCTGAAACAAGGGTGGAATTAAGAGTTTTTTAACATTCTCATTTCCATCACATGGTCCAGTTTCTAAATCTTTAAGACTGGGATGAAGGCATTATTAAAAGCAGTTTGTACAAAGCAATCACTTCCTGAATCTATAATCTCCGATGAGATTAAACCTTCATCAGCTTTGGATGGACAGCAAGGCAAGCACAGAGCTAATCCAACCCAGGATGGAGGAACAATGTAGAACAGTAGAGTGATACACATAGAGTTAAGCCAAAAGAACCTGACATATATCAGATGCTTTAAGAGTCACAGGCCCTCCAGAACACCACATATCATTCAGGCATCTTGCTTTCTAAGAGCATTTATTAAACGCCATGTAGTGCAAGTGCTATTTTCTTTTTCTAATGATTTTCTGAAGGAAAAGAGGCCAAGATGCAGTGCATTTTTTTAGGAACACTGGACACCAGGAGAGTCTACAGAACTGAGCAGATGAGAAACTGAAAGCTAGGATAAAAAAGCAAAACTCTCCCCACCAAAGATTTCAGAGGAAAAAAAGGTATCCTTGTAGCTTTAAAAGCATATGTTTTACTTTGTAATCTGGGAATAATAATTGGCTCAACACTGAGCCGGAGTTGCCCAGAGTAACACTGCACATAGCTATGTTCTGCTCTTTCTCTTGTTTTCTGTCTATGCAGGTGAACTTTCTTCTTCTTTTGCTATGTTGCATGATTAATATAAAGTGGCATGTTTCTTGCAGCTACTAAGTAGATTATTTTCTTGTGAGCTGAAGAACTGCTTTAAAAAGGCCTGTATCACTTCTGAAAATAGGAGTCAAGCATATGAATAACTTATAAATCTCTGCTGAGAATTTCACCCTTATTCTACCCTGTGCCTCATATCTCCATCTGTAGCCTGGAGATAAGAGCTTTTCAATGTTGCTGTTTCTAGCATCTTGGGAATACGATGGCTAGAGAAGAGGAGACACAACAGCAATGAGCACTCAAGCTGGCATAATGGCAGTGCTGGACTGATAGCATCCTTTTTCATGCGCAGTGCAAAAAGGCTACTAATCTTATCAGTTTAAGTGTACAGATTCATACCAACCTAGAATTTGGCCTCTTGTGGTTTGTTTGACTTAGAATTTATGGAGATCTATATATGAAATCATATAAAATAACGAGAGTATATTCCTGTTCCTATCTGACTTCCTGTACCATAACCAAACTAAAACACTTATCCTTACGTTATGAGAATTTCCTTAATAGAATAGCAGGCAGATATATGTGACGCAGGATCACTAATAAGACAGCCTGAAAAACAGTTGATTTTCAAACTCATTCACTTACTCAGCAAAACTGCTGCCTGCTACATTTACCTTCCAAAAGGTCTCTGTTGAAGCACAGCAAGAAAGTAAAAGCAGCAGGAAAAAGATAGTTAACAACTCGAGCTGAACCTGAGAGTGAAGCGTTTCTCTCAGGCGCTGACTGAAACCACTGAATTACCTCTACCTCGGGATAAACTGTAAAGGGGA
Organism: Lagopus muta; assembly: GCF_023343835.1. Lineage (NCBI taxonomy): Eukaryota > Metazoa > Chordata > Aves > Galliformes > Phasianidae > Lagopus > Lagopus muta. The sequence goes on along the minus strand of NC_064440.1, from coordinate 30,817,703 downwards.
AAATATTTAAAACTTCTGAGCACTTTCTGATAAGCTGTGGTTATTTCCATCCGAGCGGACAGACTTAATTTTTCAGCTGCTATCAGAAACCAAGAAAAGCTGAACTTCAAAAGATGCGATGGCTTTGGAGGTGAACCCACCAGTGCCTGAACTGGGACAAGAGCATCGTGGCCTTCTGTGGGCACACAGCTAAAGCATTTCTCTGTGCATCTGAAACGCACCTGGGAGACCGACAGAGACATCTGCATTTGTATTTGTTAGAATCAAAATACTTTAAAATGTTCTTTTCTTTCACATTCAATTCTTATTTTTGCTGCACCCAAGTATCAGAAGGCAATGCTTAATGTTACAAAAGGAGAATACCCACTGGAATAACAACGATTTAGCACCTGTTCTTTCCTCTTAATTTCACATCGCCACCGGCAGAACTTTTGCTGCAGAGCAGCCTACCTGCGGAAAAGGCTTCTTATGTCTCCTCTCCACGTGGTGGCAGCAGTGAGGGAGCTGAGCCAGCCGTGAGGCGCAGGTCGGGCACAAAATGGCCGCCGGCTGAGGCGCCACGTGGGCAGCGCTGCGCAGAGCGCGCCGGCCGCGGGGTGGGGCTGAGCGTCTCGTGTGGGGCTGCACGGAGTGCCGGCCGTAAAGACAAAAGGAGAAGCTGAAGAGTCGATGTGCGTAACAGAACTCTCCGAAAGAGAACAGAGGGACACGGGAGAACCATCTGCTGGCTGCCTGGAAGCTTTTTACCACTCTGGTAGCATTGTCTCCATCGTAAAGGCCTGATTTGGCCCGGGTTCCCGTCTGGCCAGGGCCTGGGGTGGACACCTCACTGGAGAGCAACCCCCACCTCTGGGTCTGTTTGATGCATTCAGCTCTGATAATTGGATGAGTATGAGATTTGTAGCAAGAATAACAAAGCCCCCACATCCTGCAGTATCACAGATTCCCACAAAATCTGCTGCCTTTTCTATACACATGGAGCATGCACTTTCCCCCTCCCCCGTGACTCCTGTGCCAATGGGGAAACCCAGAGTTTGTGACTAAAACCAGAGTGAGTGTTCAACAAAGATGCATGTAATCAGCAACATGCATCACAGCATCCTTGGTTCTAGCAAGATCCATGCATGCTCTTGGTTCATCACACCTGATGGGATGCCCCCATCTTTCACAGAGCACTTTCTGTATAAGTACTTACTGTGATGACAGTGTTAATTACAGTTACCATCAGCTGATAGTGCTGCAGTATTTGCGCACCGTTTTGTCAATGACTCTGCTGATGTAATGAAATGTGAGCACAGCAGGGAAGCAAAGCAATCCTATGCTAATCGATCAAAACCCAGAAGCTGCCAGGCTCTCAGCAGTTGGAGGGCACAATCACTCCAGTCTGGAAGCCTGTGAAGGCAAAGGCATAATAATTTGCTGACATGCCAGTTCTTAATGAGCAGAGCAAGCAAAAATGCAAGGAGTCGCACACACACAAACAAAGGCACTTTGGAGCTGTAGGAGCAAAGCAGTAGACACACTAATGGGAAATTGTTTCCTGCTCCTAAGCAAGAAAATAGAGAGGGGAGTTGAGATTTGGTTACTCTTTTATGCTCCAAGTTTCATTCTGAGAATATCACAAGTATTTATAATTAGAGCTAGCACTTTCTGGAATTTTGTAACTCAAGTCTGCTAATACTGCTGATGCAAATCATGCGTGAAATATTAATCTGGGTTAGAGACACATACTCTGCTACTTTCCTTCCTCTTTCACATAATATTTTGGTGCGTGCTTTCTGTAGATTTCTTTTTCCTCACTCCTTGAAATTCACTAAAAAAATGCTCCAACATAACTCCCTGGAGAAAACCAGTCCAAGTCTAGAAATTCATTAAATGACCTAAAAAAGGATATAGGAATAATACTTAACTGTGAATGAGAGGAAGCAGAACTATTCAGAAAGGATATTCAGAACTTCTGTTATGGGAGAATGCAATTAGTCAATTAATCAATGCAATGAAATGCTGCCTCTGTGAACCCCCTCTAGTGTCCTTGTAGTAATAAAGTTTGTACAGCTGGCTAATTTTAAAAAAAGCAATCACAAGAACCATTTTGAAAGTCAGAGAAATCATAAATAGTATTAAAGACTAAATATTAATTATAACAAGTATCATTCAAACATCTTACAGAATTCTGAGGTACTAATGAAGTCTGTTAAGAGCAATAAACAGGTTTACAAATTAAACTACTGTGTTACATACTATACAAGCTTCAGTTTGCTGCAGCTTTTTGTATAATGAGGTTCTTTTGTCTCTTGATACAATAAATTCAATTTCATGTGTTCATTACGACATCCTGTTAAACTGCTACATAGGTAAACATCAGAGAAACATTTTGCAGTTTCTCAATATTCCTGATAAAGTTTTTAAAAACCAAACACAAAGTGTTCCTCTGTAGCGTTATAATTTTAATTCATTCACTAGAAGCAAAATCAGCTAAAATAAGATTATGTATGTATTTGTGTTAAGTTTTAGCACCTGAATTTTTCATTATGGTTAATTTGACTGTGTTTTTAGTTTTATTTTTAATTCTGAAGTCTTCAATATTATCAAGTCACAGAAGAGTAACGATCACAGGATTTCCTTTCACATGTGTGTCTGCTACCCAAACAAACTGTTGAACCAACTCTGGACCCTTTAATTTAAACTGAAATGAAAACTGGAAACGAGGAGCAAGGAGTGAGGTGGTTAGAAGACAAAAGGAGAAAGAAAAAGAGAGTTTCTGTGTACGCATAAGGTAGGAACTATCTATGTATTTCGATTGAACAAAACAAATGAAGGCTGAGGAGGACAGAGACGTTTTTTAAGCCAGTAGCAAACACACATTTTCTGATGCATCAAACTTAAAGCAGCTGGATGAAGAAGAAACAAAAAGAATAAAAGTTTTTTTTTAAATAAAAAAAAAAAAACTTTTAAAATCTCAGTGTACAAGGAATCTTGCTGCATGCAAAAAACAGCTTCTAATAATGGCTACAGACAGTGCAGAAACTTTTAACTGCTACTTTTCATTAACCAAAGCTTACTAGAAAGTTGTTGTTTTTACCTAAAAATTTATGATTAAACTGCACCACCATAGATATGGGGTGCTGGTTTTACTACTGACAGTAGGAACGCATTGCATTGTAACTAGTGGCAGATTGTCTTAAAAAAAAAAACAAAAAAAACCCACTTGTGATGTTTCCAAGAGCTTGTTAAAAGCAAAGGACTAGTTGAAATATTGCCAGAAAGTTAATTTGTGAAAAATTACACATATTCTAGTAAAATTTCTATATAATTTCATTTTATTTGAGCATCCAATGCCGAAATTGACTTATTGTTATTTTGACTATCAAGACTTCACCCAATATTTCCCTGCAAAGCGAAGCAATGCCACTGATAGGGAGAATTTGAGCCTAGGTTCGATTTTCTGTGTTCCCCCTGGCAATAACTGAAGGAAGATTTTGTTCAAAAGCCTCAAGGAAATCACTCAAGTGTATAAAGCTACATGCCACTGAAAACGAAGCTGCTGGTGACAGAAGTTAGTGATGATCGTTACTGTGCCACTACCTAAGAGGGTTTACAGCCCAAGCAGCAAAACAACAGGCAGGATAACATTCTACTCTGTTTTTTTTGTTGTGTAATTATACATGTCTCTTAGAGAAATGGTCTGTAGATTGACATCCCTGTAATGATGGCAGGGCCCCACAGAGCAGACTTTACCATCAGCTGCTCACTCCTCAAGGCAGAGAGGCAGCTCCAAGTCCTCAGGGCTGGGCAAGGTGTGGGATGCCAGGGCATGCCTCTCATTATGAGGGTTTTAATGTATCGACCTGTGCTTGGAGCTCATTTCTCTATAGCTCTGTGTCATTTCCTGCTTATTTCCTACTTACCCACTTCCCTTCAACCACACTTGAGCAACTGCTGCACACCATGAGGAATGGAAGTGTCACACTACTTTTTATGACCTTCTGTAATGGATCAATAGCTTGACATTAAGATCTATTTTTCTTTCAACTTAGACTCACTGAATCAGAGCAATTGTAGACAGCTGCTGGATACAAAGGCTAATGTTTCTTGCATTTGTCCAGGCAGAGCATCTATGTGCTAAAGATATACCACAGATCTTAACCATCCAGCAGCTTCAACTCCCTTATCTTCCAAGGGAGGAGTCATCTCGTATTCACAAGCTTGAAAAACATTAATTCTCTATTCCACATCTGCTACGAGCATTTTGCAAGCGGCAAAACTGTATTCTGTAAGTGAATACCTTACAGAAGGCTCAGTGAACCTGAATTAATTTAGCCTCAACTTCTCCCCCACAGCCTCCAAAATGAATTTTGGAGGTTTTCAAGCACCTCCTCTCAGATTATCTAGACTGCGCTTGCTATACTATGATGGGGATATTCAAAGAATAGAGAAAGAAATGAGTTTTAACCAATGAGGAAAGCAGCAGAACCCCCTGCTGTTTGTCACTACTATCAGACCCTTAAGGCTTTTTTTGTTACACTTTGATTTATTCATTCTATTTTTTGTGTCGTGTTTCTGCGAGCCTCATTACATGGCTGCTGAGAAAACCCTACATAATGCAAATGAACTTGCATTTTCTGAAAAATGAGAATGCATTCCATTCTAAATGGTTCAAGATTTGTCAGATAATGAAATAATTATCTTAAATACACATATACATATATGCATATATGTATGCATAGATGGAAAACTGCTGCTTTTTGGCACTGGGCTTTGCAATTTCTGCCATTAATGAAGGATTCTACAGAGAAATAAAGAATCTGTGCATGCTTTTGGTAAAACATAAAGAAGGAAAATGGAGAAATGGGAAGTTACTTTTCCTGGAAGTAGAAACATATCGAAATAATTGAATAATTCAACCTTTGGGTTTTTGATCTTTCATTTCCTTCTAGTGCAGAAGAAAGCTGGCTGAAATAAGGATAATTAGAGTTTCAAAATCTGAGGTCCTTCTGTGTACCTGTTCTTGAAATGCTTTTGAAGTACGCATCTGTGGTGAAATTTACACTACAGTACTTAATTTTCCATACCATATTTCATAGCTACATTCCCAGATTCTTGATATCCTTTTTTTTTTTTTTTTTTCCCCCAGGGAGAGAAAATTAATACAATTGTTTCCTTCCTTTGCCTAATTCTGAACTGCAAGCTCAAGTTAAAGTACACCATACATGTCTCTGTACAGTTATTAATGCACACATCTGCACACACTGACAGCTGCCTTAACATGTTCAAATCTCTCCACTGGTCATCCAGTGGTCATTCTAACACAATTCCTGCTCTGGGTTTACATGGAACAGAAGGATTTGAAACATTCTTTTCAGGAGTAAGACTAAGAAGAAAACAACCCCAAACCAGACACGCTTTATCGCTTATCCTGGAGCCCACTTCTTAGGTACTGAGGGCAGGTGAGAGGAATCAAGCCCTGTTCTTAATACACTCTTTTTATTACAATTTATCTGCTTGCTTTCTTTTTTTTTTTTTTTTTGGAGAAAGCTACAAATAGCTATTCACCTAATCCCTTCGACTCCACTAGTTAAATGCAAAGTAAAAACAGAATGTAATACATTCCTACAATAGATCTCTACCTAAAAAATGCTCAGTGTTAAAGCTGATGTCAGCAGCATGCTCCTAGTCAATCCTGATGTTCACCCTTACTTTGTTCTATATAACATTTACATATAAATGTGTGGAAAAAAAATCTGAGGACTTTTTCCATTATTTTGTAAGTTACGTTCCTACTAGTGTCATTAGAAATTGAAATGTATATTACAAAAAAAAAAGCTGTTTTTACAGCTTCAGCTTATTAGTGAATACATACTTCAATATAATGTTCTTTTTATTATTGTAGGTTTTGATAATGTTGGTTATCTTTAATTACCAACTTCTAGCAGGTTAAGAAAACTTTTTCCTTCAAATTACTATAGGAAATAGGCTACATGAAAAAAAAATTCTCTACCCCCTTACAATAAGAATTCCACATTCGTGTTTTGTGCAGCACTAACAGACGTGAAGTTAAAATCCCATATACCTTATTCCCCTCAACTTTTTTTGAATCAGAGAGAATGAAAGAGAAAGATGTCCATAAGGGCAAGCTGGGATGTCCGAAATCTGTGCTAGAAATCTGTCACCAGCACCGCAGGTTTTGCTGCAAACAGCACAGCAGTTGGTGGTGTGGGCAGCCAAAGAAGCAACAAGGTCGTTCAAGGAGCTGCCATCACAGACCTGGAGGCTGCTAGAAAAATACTGGAGTTGTAGCAACTGCATTTAAATAACAGAAAGCTGACTCTATAAGCTGTTTCAGGCTACTAGGACTGCACATAGTAGGACCCGAGGAAACGGCCAGAAGTTATACCAGAGGAGGTTTAGGATGAACATTAGGAGAAACTTTTTGTCTCAGAGGGTGGTCAGGCACTGGAATGGCTGCCCAGGGAGGTGGTGGAGTCGCCGTCCCTGGCAGAGTTCAAGAGGCTCCTGGGTGAGGAGCTACGAGAAATGGTTTAGTGCTTGTGGTACTGATAGGAATGGGGGGGTGGTTGGACTAGATGATCTTGCAGGTCGTTTCCAACCTTGCGATTCTGTGATACTCCATCCTGTTCTGATTTAGTCAGTAATAAAGAAGATCTGTGCATTCAGTTCTTTGCAGACGGTGCAGAAGCCATTTTTCTAAGGTTAAAACATTGAGTTTTATTTTATATTAAGTTACTCAGGGCCAACAGACACCACTACAGCAAAATTAGAAGTTATTTCACATGGCACCCTTGTCTTGCTCATACGATAAGGACCTCCTTTGACAGTGAAGTATATGAGAACAGAAAACATGCATTTTGGCTAGAGAGCAAATAAACAAGCAGACACTTCTAAGAGATACAGAAGAATCTGGGCCATCGTCACCCAGTTCTCTGTTTGCAGTCCTGTCCATTCAAGATAGATAAGAGTAAAGAATATGCATGTAGGTTATTTTTGTTCCACGGCATAAATCAGCTGGTACCACTAGAGCTGGGAACTCTCCTGATCACAAGAGATGCATATAAGCAACTCAGCAGATGTGCTTTACAAAAAAATGTACACTCCCTACTTTGTAGGGAGAAATTTGACCTTAAAATCATCTAGTGCTGCACACACGCAGAGATCTCTCACTGTTTAACAGTACTGAAGGGGAAAGAAAGGGAGAAAGTAATTTCCTAGTCGTCATTTATCTGGATTTCTGCACACAAGCTCTGTCTCAAAAGCCATAGGACAAAGTTTCTCAAAAGCCTTAGGACAAAGTGTCTCAAATCAGATCTTTCCAGTCAAGTACAGAAAAGGATAGGGAATGTTTTCAGTAACAGAGAAACACATCAGTTCTTAGTTGGCACATAGCACTACTATTCACGTAGCACTAGCTTCAGTAAGCTAAAGGCTACTTGTGCCTTATGTCCTCTGAACATTGCTTTACCTTTGGATGATATGGAAAAAGATGGGAAAACCAGTCCCACCGGCACTTTCAAACCCATGGGTACAGGTTGTTGAATGCTACCTTTGTCTTTGGAAAGGAATCACTCCAGAGATTTTTTACATTACCTGTTTAATTCATTACTGGCACTCTGTAGAGTCAGTGGACCTCCTTTGCAGATAGGAGCATACATTTGGGGCCAGAGTGTTAATAAACATGTAAAAAGTTTGGTTTTACTGCTTAAGAATGCTGGCATGAAACTTAAACATAGTTGATCTTACTGAGGAGGCATTCATTGCTTCTTTCTGGTATAGCATCTTAAACCTCCTGTAGTTTGTAAATTATTTTTTCCGGAATTTATTCAGATACGAGTTCCTTATCTGCCTACATAACCATGGATTAACTGAGCACAATGGCAGCCATGAGACCACAAAGAATATTTTGCCTGAACAGATGTAACTCCCAACAAAATCCTAACCATCACAGAGCAAAATAAATGATATTCTACAAGTATCGGAAAGTTTTGGTAAAAAGAAACACCATGAAAATGAAACAAGTGGAAGAGAAAAACCTCAAGATGAATTTGTGTGTTTAAATTAACAGCTTTTAATACTGAGACTCATAACCATTGCTTCTACAAGGCAATCAGTCTTGAGAAAACCACTGACAGTAATGATCTGGATTTCTTAATGAAATAGGTGCGCAATAAGTAAGTCAGACAGCATCTAAAGCATTGGTTTTTCTTTCTTTAGCCGTCGATAACATCAGAGAGGTGGCAGGACCTAATAAACAACTCTCACCACTCTGAATTTGAATTAGGATAGTTAATCAAATTTTCTGGATAACTAAAACTTTCCAACTTTCTTTTCAATCAAGAGAATTTCCAAAACTGAATAACTGAATAACTGAATGATATCAAGGAAGCAGTTAATTTTTATTTTAATACTGTATTCTGATAATTTTTTCAAAATATGGAATTATTAGCAATCATTTATACTTTCTTAATAAGGGTTGTGATACTGCCTTCACATATAGGGACAAATTGCAGTAGCACTCTTACAATGTGAAAACAGATATTTATGGCATAAGAATGACTTCTGTGTATTTACTCATTTTCAGCAGCTATAAACTGTTTACTTTTACCTCACACTCCAAAGCAGATTGTTGTCAAGCAATGTAAAGCAGAATGCTTTCTCCAAAGCAGAATGTTGTCAAAGAAAGTATTTTTGGAGCTGTTCAGATGTGACTACTGAAGTAGAGTGTATTAGAACCAAGACTGGAAACCAGTTTTCTTCAATCGTACAAGTTGAAGAATTCAATTTCACCCAACCACTTAATAAAATAATTATACTTCACAGGTCTCACAGTGTTGTTCCATGCATTTCTTTGAATTCACATGCATACTTTCACTTGAAAAGTTCAAATACATCTGTTGATATCTCAAGACAGATAAATAGAAAAGGTTTTCCACAGAAAAATGAGTTGGGGATGAAGGGCCAGGAGAGAAGTGACAGAAAGAAGAGAGGAAAAAACTATTTAGATTTGAAATAACTAAATAAATATAGAAGTAAGAAATGCAAGTGTACTAGAAGACAAGCAGACTTCTTGCATCTCCGTTAAAACAAGCACATATCTCTGGAAAAAAAAAAAGTCACTCATCCAACACAGAAAAATAACCTGGAATAGAGTAGGATGTCTGGAAAGATCACAGTTCAAGTAACAACTTGTGTAAGCTTAAAACCACTCTCAGATTTCACTACGATTTCCATAATCAGTGAACTCCGCAGAGAGCATTTTGTAAAACTAGTTTATCTATTTTTACTCACTTGCCTGTTTGCTGACGTCTTTTTAGGAGATCCATTTCAGAAGTCTTCTGTTGAAAATGAGATGTCATTGCTTTAATATGAAGATGCATTAAAATGAGCGGAACAGAGATCAAAGGGAGGTTTTATCTTCTCCCCGTTTTTTGTTTTGTTTTGTTTTCCACAATGGCCACAGAACCTGAAAAAAAAATTAAAAAAAAATCCCAAATTTAGAGCACATGGTTTAAAAAGTAATCACAAAATAAGCATATGAATACAATATATTCCTGTGTGCTTTGAACTTAGAGGTGCAACTGAGACATGTACTTTGAAATGCTTTCCATCCTACTGTTTCAAATCAGTAACGTTATTTAGTGAATTGTGAGTCTTCTATTCGCAACACCAGATTCCAACACCAACAAATACTGAACTGCAAAGGAGAAACCACTGGAATTACAGGATCAGGGATCCTGTAATCTAGTTCAGATATATTTTTGGATACACCATAATGAATAATTTAGCAATTCTAGACTTAATGGGTAGAAATGCAGCATTCAGCTGCTCGCCAATCCCAAATAAATGGATTGTACAACTACATAAAGTAATGATCTGCAACTTTACCCAAAAGTATCACCTAAAAGAGATATAGACAAAAGTGTTGTGTGATCTTTAGGTTTTTCCATTAATACAGTGTTTAGAAAGTATCAGGTCAGTGCCTCTTCAAGTGGAGTGTCTTCATTTGTCCTTAATATAATCATTTCTAAATAAGAGATCTAGCTTCAGTGAGCACCACTATCAGATGCAAGGAAGTGCAAAAGCATCAGGAGGTCCCAGTGATAAATAATTACTCGGTGGTATGATAAGGCTGTTTGAGGGTCTCTGCTCAGTCTTACAGAAAAGCAACATTCCACCAGAATGTCTCAGAAAATAAGCAAAGATTATGAAATAAAAATTGCATGTGTTACCAATAGTTACTGATTCCAGGAATACTCATCACAGAGAGCAGGATCTCCTTTTGAAAAATGTGTTTGTCCAGCTTTTGCTTCACATTAGAAAGAGCAAAGATAACAATTTCTTTGATTCAGCACAATAACGTGGGCATTTTTTCATTTAATCTTCAAAATGAGTTCTCTTTTTTCCATGAGTCACTGGCAGGGCAGAAATAAAAATATATATATAGCCACTAAGCGGCTGTATGAAGCAGTACAGCAGTTGGAGACCAAATGGAAGAAAATCAAAATGATGCTTTTAGAGCCAGGATAACTTAAAAGAGACACAAGGTAAGAAGAATAGGCTTCAAAAGAGAAGACATTTATTTTTAAAAATCAATGTATTTCATGTCTGACGAGAACCCAGCCTGGAAAATTCCAGTCTTCTAAAGATCCAAACAATATAACTTATTAGAGCAAAGTTTTGGGGTTTTTTTCATTCTTCTTAACATACCATTAATCATAACTGAAATTAATCTACTTCTACTTTCTCTTCAAGGACAACTTGTCAGGTTAGCTCAGAAACCAAGCTTAGTTTTCAAAGTAAACTTCTATAAACAAACAATATCTTCACGACAACTTATAAATAAAAAAAATACATATATATATATATACACACACACACACACACACACACCCCATTATCTTCGAGCATTTTGTTTTTGAGATCTATGGGTCTGGGGAAAGAAACACCACGAGGTGATGTTAACGGTAAAAACACGGTTAAAATAGTTAACAGTCTGATTTCACATTCATTTGTGCATACACCACCGGGTGGAATAACTGCAATAAACTCGAGATAACAAACCAGTGTTGGATGCTCATTTAATAGGTGTTGGTTAACCTTCTGAAATATGGCTGTCGATCTCCAGTATCCATTCTAAAGAACTGACTGTGAAAGCAGTTTGAGTACTGCATTTTTCACAGATATAAATCTCACGTTTCAAACTATCTGACTCAGCAGTGAGTAACATGCATTGACAACCAATAGAAAGAAAATCTCACCATATCTCTCACTCTCAAGAACTGCCTTCCTTCTTTCCACCTGAATTCTCAGCCTCTTCCCTCTGTCATCACTTATTTTATGCAAGTCTATGAGGTTTTGGGTGATCTGGAGCTTTATTCACAGATGCCAGGAATGAAATGTTCCAGTTGTTCTCAAGACAATGCTGTGAATAGAAAGAACAATCCCAAATTACAGTACATACATTTCAGGTGTTTTTTTCTTACACTTCCCAGTTCACTGTATCAAACAAGAACACCCTCAAATTTCACTGAAATAAAGTAATAATATGTTTCATACAAATAACTTTTTTTAATAAAATTATTTCTCATTTATTTTTCACACTATTTTAACAGACCAATTTAAATACAATAAGCCAAATTTCTGTTTAACTTTAAGTCAACGTGCAGTCATTTCACCTAAGCAAAGCTCACCACATATATGTTCTGGGGTTTGTGCACATTACTAATATTGAAAAAAACGAGTGGGATAATGAACTCAAACCAAATAAAACCATATTTTAGTCATTTTATTCCACACTCAAAACCATGAAAGGTCCTTCAAACATGTGACAGAAACAGTGCTTTGCACAGGCAAAGTTTGTGGACCTGTTTGTGGATGTTTTCCGGTATTTCTAAGATACATGCTTGAAGTAACGTGTGCAATTTGGCTTCTGCTTGATTTACTTTCCAGGCTCTGTATACTTTGAAGGTACAGTGAATAAAGATTAGTACAAAATGAAACCAACTTTTCAGAAGTGGAAGATGTCATCAAAAATGAAGTTTATTCCTATTCTACAGTATAATAATATGCAGTAAATAACCTAAAATATATTTTAACTAAAGGCTAAATATAATTATACCTACTTCAAACAAGTAACAAAGACACTAAGGCCAAAATAACATATAAAATACATGAATACAAATAATTGTCTTCAAATTCATTTTATCAGCTTAAGGGAAAATAAGCCATATAGGTCTGCATGCCTTGAGAACTTCTACGAACAACTGTAGACTTTAAATTATCAGGAGTATCAGTGATAATAAAAGGCTATTCCATGTTTTTACATTTATTCTTATTGTAGACAACTGAGAACAGATGTAAAAATGCAGAATGTGCCTCCATACTTCAAGCCAGATTCCCTGCAAAAGCCTCAGTGCACCAGAACTTCACCCATTCTGTACAGAACCCACAACAAAACCAAGTTCCAAATGTCAACAAGCTCAGCAATAATTTTTGAAGGAACCTGAATACAGAATCAGCTCCTTAACTGTTTTACGTTTGCCTTTTGAGGATGCTTCACTACACACGTATTTAGTTACCTGGTTTTACAAACTTGCTTATTCTAGTGGAACATCGGGGAAAACAAGAGTTTAATTTAACACCTCTGTTTATCATAGACTTAGCTGTGCTACAAGACCTTTCCAATTTCAAATAGAGTGAAACAAATAAAACATAGGTGCCAGGTTCATTAGCATTTAATGAATAACAAATTAACTTGCCTCCGCTAGTAATCTGAACTTGTCTTACTCCAGAGTTTTTCAATTATATTATCTTCTTTCATGCAAATTAAAGGACTACACGAGCACAATTAAATGTGGCAGCCACAAACAATGGGAAAACTACTCAAAAAAGAAGGAACTTGTTATTCAGAGCAGATAACTGGCAGCTCTCTTCAACTTTATCCACTTTATTCACCCAAGAAATAGACATTAAGATTGGGTTTCTAAAATGAACTAAGACTTGTTTCTGCTTTTTGTCTTCCTCCCTCCATTCCTTTTGTTTATGATTTTGGTTTCTTAAGATTAAACTGATGCATACGCTGTCTCCTCTGTTGTACTCATGGATTTGCACACTGAAGTGCGTAAATGCAGACCCAAGAGCTGACTGCAACTCATTCTCTCCTTTATGATATTATTTATCATTTTTCTGACTTTCTGAAAGGGAGACTGTAGGGTAGGACAGTGAGGAGTGGAAGCGGGTGGCATAATGTACATTCATTTTTGTATGAATGAATCACAAAGCTAATCTTCATCAATACTTGAAACGGCCTCTATTTAAACCAGTGGACATTTTTCCATTGGCCTGAGCTGAAATGCATCCTGTTGCATATCCAGCTAAACTAGTAAAATTCATCAATAACGCTTTAATAAATGGGTGCAATACTCTTTTTCCCTTTTGTGTACTACAGTAACTTTGTATGCAGTCTCGTTTTCAGTGACTTTTCCATGGCTTTAAACACCAACTCTGCTCAGCTCAGCAAAAACACTGCTCCGTTTGCTGATGTGAATAACTATCTCCGGTTTCCTCCTCTTTTGTAACTGATAAACATTAAAAGACTTAATTAAAGTTTAATTAATCATAAAGGACTTACAGTTTGATTAAACATTAAGCATTAAAGTCACAAACACACTTCAGCAAACAAGAGATGGAGCAGATGAGTCATTATGAGACTTTGTAAAGAACTGTTTCATCAGTCCTCTAGACTCCGACCTTCCCTTCCAGAGCTTCAAGCTTACAGAAGCACAGTCATTACATTAAATTACTGCACAGATGTAGTTTAAAACAATTATCTCCACCAATTTTTGGTATGCTCGTGCCTGCATTTCAGACCACAGAAGTTCTTTTCAAGAAATCAAGGGATTTTTCATCACAGGGCAGGATAGAACCTACAAAGTTCCACTGGTGTGCCCCATGACTTGCTAATGAAGGCACAGTTGATATACGTACCAGATAACTGGAAGAGAGACCTTAAAATGTGTTAATGCTAATATTTTGGAAGACTCAACCGTAAGCTGATGGCAAAACAATGAGATGATATTCTGTCCGTGAAGTTTCTGGTAAACAAGAAACCAAACAACTGATCGTTGTCACTTCCATGTCATGTTACACAGAATATATACTTTGAGGTCAGACATGAGAATAACCTCTTTAAAAGCAACACCATCAAACTGTGCCACCTATTTCAGATGAGTTGATTTTGTCCTGCGGATGTTGCAGAACTTTCTTCCCCTGCGAAGTCATCCACAGGCATCCCAAAAATCATTTAGCTTACTTTTCATCATTATAATCTCTCAAGGAGATGGGTGATAATTTGCATGCTTTTTTGATATTGATCTCTAATAAAAGTAACATTAAACTTGTACCGCCAAGTAACTAGGAGCAAAAGTACAGGTGTCTGGATTCTCACTATTCAACAGCAAGGCACCTCTGACTCTCCAATGAGCAATGAATGCAGGCCATAGAATAAACCAGTGTGTTAGAGCACACTCAGCCCCTTCTTCTGCCCTAGAAACCAAGCAAAATTAAATAAACTCATTTTGTAACCTCTGGAGAACATTCTAGGTAGGTAAACTAGCAGAGCAAGGGCAGTACGTTGAATTCCAATAGAAGTAATCTTTATATTAATAGGATATGAAAATCCTTTCGTTTCCATGTAACATTTGTCACCAGTATTTACTGGCATGAGCAGAGGTAACGAGGAGATAAACTAGCTGTGACTTCTTCAGAGAAGCATTCTGGCAACAGTATTTAAGTCAGATACAGTCACAGAGCTGTTTGCTCTATTTCTGCATTGTGCTTAAATGCACAATTAGGACAATGCTGTATTTGTTATAATTTCTAAGTGGGTATGAAAAGTGATTTCACAGCACGAAGAAAAGTATAGAACGTGCCATCCTGTGCAGCAGCACACCAAGCTGTTGTTTTTGGTTTTTTTTCCCTGTAATATCTCATTTCCTTCTATGCTTTAAGGTTGAACAAGAACAGATGTGAAATGTTGTGATCACTGTTTTTTCTGCAAAGAGAGTAGTTTAATGGCTCTGTATCATAGGCAACAGCTTTCCGCGCTTAATTCTGTGATCTTATTAATGTTGCAAACTATCTAAGCAAAAGAAAAGCATTTTGTATTGTTGTTTAGAGCCTTCTTTAAAGTTTTTTGTTTTACAGTGATTAGCAGAACCACCAAGTTTTTAATCTCAATTTTCATGTGCAAATTGGAGCATTAGTAGTACAGAAAACTTCATGGGTAGACAAGAAGGCTTTGGGGCTTGTCTGTATTACTAAAGGAACTTGCAAAAATTAGCAGATGTACAACATAAAAAAAATCAAAAGCACTTTTCAAATGTAGACAATAACAATAAAACCTCTGACACCAAAAGAATAGAATAAAATAAAGCAATGTATGTGAGTACATGAGGGAGTACCTTTCCATCTCTCTCTGTAAGAAGGTTTCTCAAAAGGGTTTGTGCACATGGAATAAATAGAGGAATGCCTATCCTTGGCATCATTGAGATCAGTTGTGCAGATTGTGCAGTTATTGTGCTTTAAAGATTATAAAACGAGTGATTCACTTGTGCCTTTTGTTCAGATGTTACAGACATGTTCTAGCTCACTTGCAAGACAGGATGAGATTTAGGATTCATCTCTGTTCCTACAAACCTCCTCGGTATCCAGCACTTCAGACCTGCTAGTACTACTGTTATCTTAAGGAACAGCACTGACCATTTCCATCCTATTTGATGTCAAAAAGTACTTCTGAAAAACTCAAAGCTAGAACTTGAATGCTCCACACAAACCTGCCCTGACTTTTTCCACTGAACTTTAGCTATACAGAAGTATTATTAACTCCATATTTTCTAATGGCCCACTCGTGTCCACTGATGGCAGCAACAAACATCTCAGTTGTCAGACGTCAATGCAGAAAACAGCAGACCCTTAAGCACAGCACCGATTGGCAATCCCCCGTATGAGAGCTGAACTGAAGCCATCCCTCAGTAAAATAGTGTCTACAAGAGCACAACGCCCCTGGATTCTTTGTCTTCCTACCAGCCTTCTGTATCATGTACGCTTAATCATGATTCTGCTCAAGCTGAACCCTCTTACCCTACACACAAGAACTACATCTACACAACTCTGTTTTATTTTTAAATGCTTTTGCCATTCTCAATAATCAGAACAAAATTATGAAATGTAAAATGCTTCTAACAACACGTTTCAGTTTTCAGTTTAGTTGATAATGTTGATTTCAGTTTAATTTAGCACAATTACACTTGCATTTCAAATTAACTCTCTGTTAGTGAAGTCTTGCTATTTCTGCTCCAATTGCCTCTCCACATTCTCTACCACAGCAGTGTGCTTTTAGCACCATTTTTTTCTCTCGTGTCAAATTAACTTGCAGCTCATAGCATAGTCTTGCTTTTGAAAATGCTCACATTTCAAAATTTTGATTAAATTATGGGGTTGATTCAGATAAATTCTTCACATAGCAATTCTTTTGTCTTCAGTGGAGGAGTTGGGTGTGTAATGAATGCAAAAGTTTTTGCCTGTAACAGACACAAATTAAAATATCACAGCTGCTTTGCTGGACCTTCTCACGTTTTGTTTTGTTCTGTTTTTCATTCAGTTCTGACAAAATAAATTACTGGAACCTACTGCTTTCCTTTATGTACATCAGACATTGACTTACGTGTAGGGTCCAAGGCATACCTTAGGTTTTTATCACCCAGCCTTGAGTTTGAGGGAGTTTCCTTTCCAGGTACGCATAAACAAAGGTAGGAATAATTGAAACGTATTAAGAAGCCATACGATAATAAACGGAGGCAATGACATATCTTGCATGAATATTTCTCTGATATTTTCCTCACCAGGAATTTCAGTATCTGTTGCAGAATAAGAACCCTCAAATTTATGCTTCTAAAGATAGGCATAGGGAAATACTTCAGAATATTCTGGCACAGTAAATCATTTCAAAAAAAGCAAGATGACATAAAAGAAAAAAAAATAAATAGGGAAAATTACTTCACTCTCTTTCATCTATACTCCTATTATCTAGAGCAGTTTACCCAAGGCTTCAAGAAAATACGAAGTTCAGCTGGAAGAAGGACAAAAACAACACTTTTCAGTATGACAAAGTCTGAAAGTTGGGTCACAAAGGGGCGCAGCAGACCACAGTCCTGCAGATATTAAATGCACCGTCCAAGTTGCTCACTGCTCGTTTTATAGGCTTTTATTCTATTTCTTCCAATTGTTTCAAAATTTATTTCCGCACTCATTCCATGCTGATAAAAGGCACTGCAAAGCAACAGCAGTAAAATGCTCCTAAAAAGTCACACAGGGCTTTATGTATAAAACAGCTGGAGAATGGGCTAAATTGAGAATTGCACGTGCACTCTGCGGGGACTGGACTTTTAACAAGAGACAACTGATGCTGTTCGGGGAAGACAGAAAACTGACAGTGAGAATGGATTAAGACACAGTCAAGCCTCTCATTCAGTTTCTATCTGCAAATCACTCCATGTGGTTGTAGCAATAATAGTCTAGGAAGTCAAATGCTTTTCAACAACCCATTTATCTTAAATTAAATTTATAAAGTATAACCTAGAGCAAAGTTACATACGTGCCTCTTCTATTCAAACTATGCTTCACTTACTGTAGTGCTTTTGGGAGCTTTGCCAGTTAATAATTGAAGAGGTCATTTTATTATTAATTGCTTCTTGCTTTACCATCCTATTTATTTACTCAGTTCACAGTGAAGTGAAATTTCAGATTTCTGAAGGCCTCCCAGATGTCACAGCTACTGCCAGCTCCATGTTTTAGCAGTCATTCATACACTTTTATTTATTTTATTTATGTATTTAACAGTCTTTTTTCTAAGCTAAGTCAATAACAGTATGTAATATAAGGAGCATATTTGCTTGTTGTTTGTTTTTTTTTTTTCTTCAAACAAAATCACTGCTCGTAAAAAATAAACTATCATAGTAAAGATAAAACCCGTGGTCACAAATATTTTTATCAAGGATAGGCCAGAAAAAGAAGGAAGTAAGGGAGCAGGCAATATTTTAACTGACTGTCCTGTCTTCTGATTGTAAGAAATATATTGTTAGACTAAAATTCTTTAGTTAAATTCAAAACTGGGAAGATAATCTGCCATTTCCCACATACAGAAGAAGCAGCCACACGTGCAACATTAGCAGCCAGGTCAACAGAACTTCCCACCTTTTTCTACTGAATTGAATTTATATGGCAGATAACAGGTCTTATAAATTTATGTCCACAAGTAGACCAATAAAGCTGCAGTTACAGCTGTGTACGCTGCACGGAAAGGACTTGGATTGTTCTAAGTGATCACATCTCATTTCCTTCCTCGTACATTCATGCACATCTCAGATGGTAACACGCTATTAATCAACACTGAAAAATGCATCCAATGCTTCCCATTTGCGACCAAGTGATCTTTGTGAATAAACTGGTACCGTGGACAAATTGTTACATTTGGAAGATCTGGGGGACCAGTGATCTTTCATTTGGTTCAGAAGTTCTGACAGTCATTTTTCCTAAGTCTTTCAGATAAATCTTTTGTCCTGATTTACTATCAGACATTATTTCCTTTACATTTAC
The DNA here is from genome assembly GCF_023343835.1 of Lagopus muta. Taxonomy (NCBI): domain Eukaryota; kingdom Metazoa; phylum Chordata; class Aves; order Galliformes; family Phasianidae; genus Lagopus; species Lagopus muta. Next base: position 30,799,037 of record NC_064440.1, on the reverse strand, counting down.
ATCCACAAAAATTCAGAATGAATGAATATAACAAAATACTGTAGAAGTACTACTGTGGATCAGTACAGCTAAATATTCTATAAAACACAGGCAGTAAGAAAAACAAAAATGGATTCATTTAAGCCATACAATGGCTTTGAACTTAAAACTCAGACATCTTCCTCTCACCAAATTATTCAGCAACATTTCTTTAAAAAGAAAACCCAACGGCCAAGATTTCACGTGGAACAATCATCGCTGTCTTCCTGCACTGCATCTTCCCCTTAATGACATACCTATGAGCCCGACCATTCAAAAATATTGTATTTTGTGCTTCTAATCAAGCTCAATCCACTGTCCTTCAGTCTCCAACGTGCACACTGAGATATGCAAATGGGAACATAGGACGTGGCTTAGTGGGCATGGTGGGGATGGGTGGAAGGTTGGATGAGATGATCTTAGCAGTCTTTTCCAGCTGTAAGGATTCTATGATTCCGTGAACCTTTTAATTGGACAAGCGCCACTGACATCTGAAACACCCATCATCAGTTGGCACTGTACAATTGTACAAAACATAAAGAAAAAACAAGCAGGAAAAAAGCTTAGCAAATCCTACAAGAGACAACCTGCAAAAATAATTACACAGAACTTGGTGTATGAACTTCCTAAGCGAGAGCTCAAATATTCGCCACGCTCTGCAGTGTGCCTATACATTGGCACCCATTGTGAGCAATGTGTCAGATAGGAGCGATGCTGCCAGGAAGCTCTCAGGCCAGCAAACACCCTGCAGCCCTGATGGCAAGAGCTGAGGAGATGCAAGACAAGCCATGCTTTGCTCTTGCGTGCACGCAGTTAGTAACATGCGGAGCCGATCCACACATTACAACCAGCTTTAAATCCTTTCAATACCTGGCTCTGCTACCCTGTGTAATCACAGAGAAATGCTGTGTGTACAACCTAGTGGCAGATATAAAAATGGACAGCCCGATGCCAGTTCATAATGTGCTTTATTGCTTCAATTACAGAGCAATTAAAATGCAGTTCTTACTCCAGCTTTGCAACCCACGACATTTGACTTTTCTGGAGGTAACACTTTGGGATTTATCTAACATCCTGTTGGAACAGTCACAGACAATTTAACTTCTCTGGAATATATTAGTTTATGCTGCTGCTATAAAGGATCCAAATTGAATTCCCCACAGGGATTTTTAACTGCCACACTAAGATGTACAAAAGTAGTTTTTTCTCTAACGAGAGGGACTGCAATAATGACTGCTGAATTTCATTTTGATAATGACAGATGTTACCAAGACAAAATAGGAATTCTTAATGAGACTTTGAGTGACATTATCCCAATGTCATATACTTACATGTTTTCAAATTTGACGCTAGTAAAAAGATACTGCTTATTTTTATTAACTATGTTGCATCAAATTATCTCTGATTCTCAGTTTCTCTATTCATAATTTTGAACTTGAACTACTGTAAAAACCTCAGCTTCTTGCAGTACTATAGTGCCTGCTTGCTAAAGTTTCCGTGCACTTTCTAAATTACATTAGGTGATAATATTATAACACATTCTTAGTTTTCTATGAATCTATGAACCACCCAAACTCTGCCTAAGCCTTCAGAACACAGCACACTTCTCACTCCTGCCTGCCAAGAGAACAGCGGTGTCCCAGTTATCTCTGGGCTCGGATGTTGCCCACTGGGTGCACCAGAAGATGAGAACGCTTTCCCTTAGGCACACTGAGCTGATAGACAGGAAAAGGAAAGCAGTACTTCCAAAGGCCCTTACGTTTTTATTTTGAATAGTAAATCCACACCACCGCCTTCTGAGTTTATGACTGCACATACAAATAATGCTGTATATTCTGCTTATCTCCCGAAAAGCCAGCAGCACAATGTATTTGAGAACAGCCACCAATTTCCACCCACATCCTCACATGATATTTTCAACGCACTGTAGCTACTGTATCCAACACAGCCAGCATGAAAGTGAACATAAACTAATGGCAACCATTTGGGTAGTTCTCTGAATTATTAATAAATGACAACTATGTAAGCCATTTAATATGACTCATTAGGCTGATTAACTCCCTGTTTCAAGAGTAAACGGCTGTTCTAGTAGAAGGGAAGGTAGGAATTAGTAGATAAATAACGATCATTAGAATAGCAGAGCTTTTTGGAGCAATTGTCAAGCTAGAGAAAAAGCGTTACTCAAAATCTCAGGGAGGACTTAGAGAAATTGGTGCAACAAAATGAGAAGGAACCAGTAAAGAGGTAGATTATCGGATGACACATACAGAAGGTAATAAGGAGAAGTCTCTAATTTGTACAGGCTCTAAAATGCAGCCACCATAAATTAAACCTAGAGGTACAGAACCAGTGCTGCCCAGGATTCCACAGCAGTGCTCAGACATGGCGGGTTGAAGTGTAGTTCCTAGCAAAAAGTGTCTCACGCAAACTGAGAGCTACTGTTCCTCTGGGGATGCTTCAATTCACATTTCATTATTTCTGTTTTCCAGGGCAGTTTGAGAATCATCTCACCATAGTGTTTGTTACGTTATGATTGATTAAGGGAATGAGATTCACACGCACACAATCAGAATATATCTTTACGCAGTTAATGAGATTATCTAAACCGTTTTTATCTCCTTTATCAATTTAAATGCAAACTGGCTGAAGGAAGAATTAGCCATTTTACGCTGTGTGGAATTAAATTAATGATGATTATTTAGTCATGTAAAATTAATGCATTTTAATCAGCAGCGCATCTCTTTTCATGCAAGTATTTTCCCCAAGTATCAAGTGCAGAATAAAGACAAAGCAGATAAAAATTCCACAAATAACTATAGCCTGTATTAGAGGATGTATTTTCTTCTACCTTAGGAAAAACTCCATTATTATCACACTTCCTTTTCACAGAATCACCAAGGTTGGAAAAGACCTTCAAGATCATCCAGTCCAACCATTCACCTATTCCCAATAGCTCCCACTAAACCATGTCCCTCAACACAACATCCAGCCTTTCCTTGAACACCCCCAGGCTCGGTGACTCCACCACCTCCCTGGGCATCCATTCAGTGCCTGACCACCCTTTCTGAAAAGTAATACTTCCTCATGTCCAGCCTGAATCTCCCCTGGCGTAGCTTGAAGCCATTCCCTCTGGTCCTATCACTAATGACGAGAGAAGAGGCCGACCCCCAGCTCACTACAACCTCCCTTCAGGAAGTTATAGAGAGCAGTGAGGTCTCCCCTGAGCCTCCTCTTCTCCAGGCTGAACGTTCCCAGCTCCTTCAGCCTCTCCTCATATGGCCTGTGTTCCAGACCCCTCACCAGCTTTGTTGCCCTCCTTTGAACACGTTCCAGGGCCTCAATGTCTTTCTTGCAGTGAGGGGCCCAAAACTGGACACAGTACTTTTCCTTTTCCTGCACAGGAAACACTATTAGAGAAGAACCTAGAAAGATGTCAGAGAATCATGACGTTCTGTACCCCATCCACACAGCAGCTTTTCAAAAGACAACTGACATTAACATCACAAATTCTTTAATATTCAACGAAAGCCCGTTAGAATCCATCCAAAGCCTGCAGCAACATATTGGAAGTGCCACAAAACAGCTTGTAGATACCTAAAAATGGTGCTACTCTCATTATTTGAAACCAGCTCCAAGACACCCCACAGATGCCATAAATCTCACGTTGAAATTCTCCAATTAATTTCAAAGTCATAGGATTTTAATAATTATGTATTCAATTGTTAGTAAAAATGAGTCAATAAGTGTTATGTAAATATATTATATAATAACCCACTGCTTTGTTGGGTATATTTGCACATCTCTATTTTCTCTGGAATTTATTATACTCTTTTAATGTACCAGAACAAGTATTTACTATTACTATTTATGAGCCTTCACACCTCACAAATTAATATAAAGCAGTCTAAATTACAAACAGCTGTATGGCCCTCCTAATTTTAATTCCGTCATGTGAAGAGCCCAAAGACTGACCAAACAAAATCCCACTTGTTCATAAAGGAGGCTTTTAATGGGCATTCTGTTTTTAAAAAGTCAAGAAATAAGTTTATTTTTTCTTTTTCCTATGTGCAACGCAATCTGTAACAGAACCTAAAAAACTATGTCAAAATTCTGATTTAATAGAATCTATAAATACAACCCAGCATAAATAAAAAATGCAATAATTCCCTCAGAATGTAAAACTAGTAATTTTTAAATGAATATTTGAGACCAGACAAATCAAAGCTCATGAAAAGTGACTATTCTGACAGAATCACAGGCTTGACTCAATCTTTTGTACTGGACAATGCCAAAAACAGATTTATGTAAATAACTTAGCAAGAAAGAGCAGCAAAAATGTAACAACACTAAGAAAAATTATTGTCTGGTTGCTCGCTATATGCAGAGCTGAAAGTACATACCTGACTCACAGGCATATGAACTGGGCATGCACGCTGCTTAAACACAGCTATTGAAGGCTGTGCAGAATATACGCCCTTAGTTTCTTACACAGGTGATCAGGCGCTGGCCCACTCTGCTCAGAGAACCTGTGGATGCCCCATCCTGGAGGCAGTCAAGGCCAGGTTGGATCCAGCCCAGCACAGCCTGATCGGGTGGCTGGCACCCTGCCCCAGAGCAAACGGTTGAAACAAAATGATGCTTAAGGTCCCTTCCAACCCAAGCTGTTCTACGACTGCGATTCTCCGTTACCCCTTGTCCCCACACCAACCAGCTGGTCAGGCCCCCCTTTCACAGCAGAATCCTCCAGGATGGCACTCAGCTAGGCTGTACCTTGAAATGCGGTCAGGACGCAACCAGAGAGCGCACTAGGTGTAAAGTCTGCTGGGGAGGCCCGCCGACTGCTTGAGGATCTACATGACTTGATGTAGCTGGTTTTGTAAACTCCTACACATTTCATGAAAAGGCAACTCTTAAATTTTTTCTTCTTCAGATCAGTCGTATGTTAAAGCTAGCATTAATTCAGTTTTGTGTTTCTTCCCAACACATGCTTATTTGAGAGAATTTTTGTAATTTCTTTTATTATTCTAGTGTTCTATTTAAGTAATAAAAGAAATTTCTGTACTTACATATAGTTCATTCCGTAAAGAAAGTTAAGAATTCCAGCAGAATTCAAATGAGTCTGGAAAATCTTATCATTGATAAATGATTACCTTGCTAGCGTTTCAGGTAAATCATCTTGTCTCAGTTCTCCTAGCTACAAAGCGACTACGCTATTTTCAAAGGCAATGTTGCTCCTTGAAATAAATCTCCTTTTCCATTGTATTTCGATAAATAGAAAGCTGCACCTATGCTCAGGAGGGATTTATGCAAGCAAAAGTTTGTCTTCCGCAGAAGACCAAACTGCATAATCATAACAGGTCCCCTCTGCCTCAGTATTTATGAATCAATCTCTGAATTATTACTTTTATTGTCCCTGATGAACGCTATGCTACATTTCAGTTTCTGTTGATAGTGCAATACCTCAAGGAGCAAATACAAACAAACATATGGAGGATCTACCAACTCAGGCATAATGCTTCAGCTTTACTTGTGCTACTGTGGGGATTCAGATACTAATACTAAATTACTTCATTATTGGACTGGAACCCTCTGAAGGCAATCCCAACTTTTCAAATCATACAGCCTTTATTTGATAAGCAAGAAGAAAAAGAGTGGAGCAGAAGCTCAAATCATCTTACTTTGTCAGTTAAGAAACTACACAGCACTAAATATGTTTTACTGATATATTTATGAAGACTTTCTTGTTATCTACTCTGGTACACAAGCAGAGAAATAGACATACTACTGAGACCAGGCTGCATTCCCAGTTCAGTTGTTTTGCACAGATCTGATGGCACAAAGCAGACAGAAAGCCAATTTTTCCAGAGCTAGAGAAATGCTCTGAACAGCAACAGAGTAGCTATTGTTCGTCCTTCAAAAAATTAAGGCTTGGGGAAAAATGCTGCAGCATGGTTATTCCTGCTCCTTTGTAATTCCTCTCATCTCACCAGTCACGCATCATCACGCAAGGTTACACAGACCACTGATACCTCAGAGGTGTGGGGAACATTTTGTACTTGCATCATGAAAGCCAAGCTGCCTCATTCCAGATGGAAAGACAAGGGAAGAGCAGGAAAAGGGAGAAGCATCAGGAGTGGATCTGGGGAAACTCAGGATAAGTTCAGCGTCACCAGGTGATGTACACAGCTTGCTTCTGCTTGGGAACCCTCGTGGACAACACTGAATTAGATACTCTGCACTGTAATGCGCAGTAAACACTGAGGCAGGACTGCAAGGTAAAATATTGCTCGTAGGGACCAAGAGGTTTTGCATTTGCAAGGTTACAAACTATTTAAATCAGGAATTCTCTTCTCCCACTCTCAATAAAAACAGTTAATTTGCCTCAGCTCAAGGCACAGGCTGCCTCCCGAGGGGAACAAATTGTATCCCACAATTCCTTTAGCAGCCAATATTTTGACAGTATTTTTCAAACACTGGGGTTGCTTGAATTAAAACGTGGCCTTTTCTAAAAGGCTATTTCAAAATTGTATTCTCTCCTACTGCAATAGTTACTTTAATAGCTAAGTGCATTCCTCACAACTTTTAACAAAACGAATTTCTATTATTCACATCACCATACTTTATAAAATAGAAGGTATGCTAAGAAACCATAAAAGTGCAATGCACCATTCTGCTTGCTCTTTCCCTTCATCTTAAAACTTGATCATATGCAGCAGTTCAACCTGCCTTTGGACTGCTGCCTTCTTTGCCGAGGGCAGTGAAGCCTTTACTCAACCAAAGCAATCACACTGCGTCATTTGTCAACCATTTTATTAGTTGTAAGAGGGAAACGTTTATTTGCTCATTTAAGAATAAATCAGACAAATTAATATTGCGTTCAATACACCAGTGCTTAAGCACAGCTGTGCAAACAAAGGACAAAAGCAAAATTGAGATCATGTCCTTGTTCTGATAAAATGCTTCTTCGATGTTTAGCCTAATGTTTCACCATACGTCATTGATTGCAATGATGTTGAGTAATACTGCTGTCATTTTACTTGGTATGTTTGCTACTTTAATAGATTGAACAGATATAAACCGATTGCCATGAATTAAGTAGAGTTGTTATGTCGTGCCGGACTGCACAATGACTACAAATACAGTCAGTGCCATAAAAAACTAAAAATCCAAGAGACTATCTGTACAGAAAACACAACTTTATGTTGTCTCTAAAAAATGAAGTGGAAGATTTAAGGCAATTTTTGAATCAGATTTTCAGCGTCAGATTATCAGATTTATTTTTTTTTTTTCCAGGACCAGAGCATCATTCAGTTAAATTGTTATACTCAGTAATAATACCAGGATAAACTTACCCTCATCCCTTACGTTTGTATCTTAAGGTCTTAATCATCTACGTAAGACCTTAATTTGTTTGGAAAAACAACCAGGCACTTGAAGGAAACATAGAACATCACGAGTTGGAAAGGATCCACAAGAATGAGTGGCCTCAACTCATTATGTTGCAGCCATCAGCCCTAATTTCAAATCAGAACCACTCCACATTTTCTCTCACAACAATCTGCTGACTCAAATAATAGAAGCCTTAGAGAACAATCTCACAGTTTAGCCTAGCAATCGCAGAGAGTTGTCTTCATCTCTACAAGAAGATATGGCTAGAGAAGATATAAATTAAGCCACCTGCATGGTGTGAATGACAAGATTTAAATTGAATTACGTCTTGAAAGATTAAACAGCCACTTAACACATGATTTTTATTATTATATATGTATTTAAAAAAAAAAAAAAAAGCAGAACTGAGATCTAAATTTGTGATGAGTCAAGGAGGTTCAAGATCCTGGTTTTGAACAAGAGCAAAATCTCTAAATGCCCTCTGACGTTCCCTCCGTCCCCCCATACGTTACTGCCTAATAAAGCTGTGTCTAGGAGATTCCTTTCAGATTGTATGAAACCACAAGGACCGGGAGTCTGAGTTACGACACTGTAAGTTCAGGGATGGGAAGTTTGGAGGTGACAGAAAGGCAAAATAATTAGTCTACACAATTCAGTGTCCAAATAACCTGTCAGATAAAAGGAGCTTTCAGACCTCTCTTTCCTCATCAACTTGATTCCTTCTTACTTTAACAGTTCACAGAGAAACTTACAAGGAGAGCTGTATACCTATTGACAGTTAAGATTTGAATGATTAAGGTGAACTGAAATGAAACACCCCTGTTTCCTGCACCAGTGGACATCCCAAATGTGGCATCTCCTTTATCAGTGATGAAAATACTATCTTAGTCTCTCCATCCCAGAGTTTTCTGAAAGTTCCAGATAGCAACTTCAGTGGCAGCCTAGGACATCAAATACACTGTATCCGAAAGACAAGACTTCCCTTGTGATTTTTCAATGGTATTTCCACCCTCTAAATTTTGAATGGCACAATCCAAACTCAAATTCATAAAATGTCTGTTACAATACTGAAGTATGCCACTGCATATTTATTTTTTCTGCAATAGTGCAATGTAAGATGACATCTCAGGACATTCAGTAATCGAAGCAATAAAATCAATCAGAACTTTATGAACTAGAGATGTCAAGAATAGACATATACTATACTACAGACATATACTAGAATTATATAGTATAATAGACGTATACTAGAATTCTCTACATTCATTCAACAGTGTATAGAATTAAGTTTTTATGAGTTCCAACTGACTGAAACCATCTGACGTCTTACCAGCATCTCTTATATATATTATATTTACATACAAATATATGCTACATACATATATATCATATCATGTATTATATGTAACATATATAATACTTTAAACGTTTAAACTTAATTTACATATATAACACGTAAAATATTTTTCGTCAGTCTCATCTCCGTGCCAGGAAAGATCACGGAGCAGATCCTCCTGGAAGCTATGCTAAGGTTCATGGGAGGCAAGGAGCTGATACGGGAGAACCTGCATGGCTTCACCAAGGGCAAATACTGCTTGACCAACCTAGTGGGTGTCTATGATGGTGCCACTGCATCAAAGGACAAGGGAAGAGTCACTGATGTCATTCATCTTGACTTCAGTAAGGCCCACAACATCCTTCTCTCCAAATTGGAAAAATCTGCATGGGTGGGCTGCTCCATGAAAGAAGAACTGGCTGCAGGATCGAGTCAGAGTGGTGGTCAATGGCTCAATGATTGGATGGAGATCAGTGATGAGTGGACTCCCACAGGGGTCAGTGATGGGACCAATACTATTTAATAACTTCATCAATGACACTGATAGTGGGGTCAAGTACACCCTCAGCAAGTTTAGTGATGACACCAAGCTGTAGGGTGCAGCCAATGCACCAAAGGAACAGGAAGCCATCCAGAGGGACCTGGACAGGCTAAGCAGCAGGCCCAGTTTCAGTGAGCCACGTGAGGTTCAACAAATCCAAATGCACCTTGCAGTCTTGCACCTGGGTCGAGGCACACATCACTACCGATACAAGCTGGGGGTTGTAAGAATTAAGCACAGTCTGGTGGATGGGAAGCTGGACGTGAGCCAGTAGTGTGCTCTTGCTGCCCAGAAAGCTAACATTGTCCTGGGCTGCATCAAAAGAAGCTCAGCCAGCAGGTCAAGGGAGGCAATCCTGTCCCTCTGCTCTGCAGTGGTGATGCCTCATTTGAAGTACTGCATCCAGATGTGCAGTGCTCTGTACAGGAGAAACAAGGATCTGTTGGAGCATATTCAACAAAGAGTCACAAAAATGATCCAAGGGATGGAACACCTCTCCTACAAGGACAGGCTGAGAGAGCTGGGACCGTTCAGCCTGGAAAACAGAAGGCTCCGAGGTGACCTGATAGCAGCCTTTCAATATCTAAAGGGGAACTACAGGAAAGAAGGGACAGACTCTTTAGCAGGACAAATGGTGACAGGACAAGAGGAAAAAACAGGACAAGAAGGGAGATCTAGGTTGGATATGAGGAAGAAGGAAGAAGTTTTTCATAGTAAGAATGGTGAGGCACCGGAACAGGTTGCCAAGATGTGGTTGATGCCCTGTCCCTGGAGACTTTCAAGGCTGGATTAGGCCCTGGGCAATCTGATCTAGCTGTGCATGTCCCTGTTCATTGCAGGGGAGTTGGACTAGATGACCTTTACAGGTCCCTTCCAACTCTAAAGATTCTATGATTCTATATATGCAAAACATGTCTTCAATAACTAGTGATTCTATGGAAAAAACAGACAAGAATCTATGCAAGAATTCCACACGCTCTGCTATAGATTATCAGCATTCACAGGCATTCTTAAATAGCAATTACAAGTACAGTATTTTATATACCAAAAGTCAAGTGACTTGTACTATTGATCACTGCATATTCTATGTCCTATAGAAATACACACATTGTTGGAGTGTGTATTTCCAACAAGCCAGAAACTGTACAGTCCTACTTGAAACAAATTTATTGCCCATGTTTGACTTTATCACTAGTGGCCCAGGAACTTACTATAACACAGCTGCCCTCTGAGAAACTTCTGTCTACTTTCTAAAATCAGCCATTTGGTGAAATATTTTACTTTTTCCCCTTCATGGTGTTCTTTTCAGCTTACTCCACTTTTCTAAACAACAATGATAATAAAACACACACAAAAAAACAACAGCAAAACCTAAAAATGTCAGGAGTTATATCCACTGTAAATAAACATTTCATTACTTTAAAATTCCTTTCAGGAATATACAGAACTTGACTATCTCTGGAGAAGTTCCAGATTCACAGAATGACTTGGGCTGGAAAGAACCTGAAAGCCCACCCAGTTACAACCTCCTGCCACGGGCAGGGCCCCATCCAGCCCAGTTGTTGACCAGTTGCTTCTCTGGGCCCCCATACACCAGTGCATCTCCACCCACTGAATAAATTATTTTCTTTTTAACATCTGATACAAATTTTCCCTCTTTTAGTGAAAAGCTATTTCCCTTTATCCTATTTACAGCTGTTATTACAAATGTTTTCTTTTCTTTTTTTACCATCTGCTAGCAAGAAAGCCCAAACGTATGACGAACATGACCAAGTGTAGAAACAATAACTAAAACAATTTTTCAGCAAGTGAACAGTTTCATTCTTCACATTCTAGCTCCACATCAGTTAAATAAATCATTGTAACAACCCAAATACTGTAATCGAATAAAATACCTTACTACATTTGTCATTTCTGTCCTTCATGAAAAGTACTTATGATCTTCTCAGAGTCCCAAAGGAGATTTCCAACTGACACAGCTTTGAAGAGCAATCAGGTATTGCTCTTTAAAAGGAGGCTTAACCATAATCAAGCAAGGCAGGCTGCCAGTTCTCCTGCAATCCCAAATGGATCCTGTTCCATTATGCATCCTCCCTCTGCTTCAATTCATGCTGAACTTAACTAAAAGCCTTGCGTGAGCAATTTGAGGCATTGCATCTTGCTTGAAAATGGCAAGCAGTCAGTCACTCCAGCAAGGATAGATCAAAGAAAACAGGATAAAAGATAGAGCCAATTACATCTCTGCTTTTTCTAAGCTGTTCGATAAATCAGCAGTTCAGCATCTGTGATATTTCAAGAAGCTCTGTTTTATATTATTTGTAAGAATTCATCCCCCACTTAGTCCATATTTTTCAAGCCATTGAAGCAGTTGCTGTTGAAAAAACGACCCACCATAGTGATAACAACCAAATACAAAGGAGAGACATTAAGCCAAAATAGAAAATCTTTTCACTGAAGAAGAATTTACCATAGAACCAGCCAGGTTGGAAAAGACCTTTAAGATCATGCAGTCCATCTATCCATCCATCTCCAATATTTCTCCTTAAACCACATCCCTCAGTACAACAGCTAAACGTTTCTCGAATACCTCCCGAGTCAGTGACTCCACCACCTCCCTGGGCAGCCCATCCAGCGCCTCACCACTCTCTCAGAGAAGTTTTTCCTAACGCCCAACTTGAATTCAACTTGAGGTCATCCCCTCAAGCTTTATTGCTAGTTAGGTAGAAAAGGCTGACTCCCAGCTCACTACAACCTCCCTTCAGGCAGTGGTAGAGAGCAATAAGGCCTCCTCTTCTCCAAACTAAACCACCCCAGATCCCTCAGCTGTTCCCCCGAGGCTTGCACTCCAGACCCCTTCACCAGCTCCGATGCCCTTCTCTGAGGCTGCAGGGTTCCCAATGTCTCTCTTGTAGAGAGGGGCCCAAAATTCAACACAATAGTCAAGATGCAGCCTGACCAGGGCAAAGCATGTATCTTCCTTAATGCAGACGTTGTGCAACTGCTTGCACTTACTTATAATACATTACTGTTTTGTTTTAAGTGGATACTGATGTCGTGAAGCAAAAATTAAGACAAACTATATCTTAGACTGTATGTTTGATTTAGTCAAAGCTGAGCACTTCATGCTTTATCTGCCAGCGCTAACATTTACTGAGAAGGCTATGCTCTCCACGCAGCCTCCAGTAGCACATAGAAACCATTTAATTTCAAAATGCCAACTTCCTTGAAGCTCTTTGTAACTATCGCCCACAAATATTATTTGTGGGTACTTCCCACGTTTAATAAAATACGTGCTGATATTTTATGTAGTGACAATGCAGCTATGATGGCCTAAGGACAATAAACAAACCAGCGTATTTTGAAATGTTTGCATCTGCTTGGGTTTCACTACATAGGCAAGAAATTTAAGCATTAGTAATGAATCATAAAGCATGGAAGAAGTCTGAAGAAAATAGAAAGTTTCTTCAAGATTCTGCTAAGCCTATATTCTCAGTTAGCACTCTTTACACTGCTATATCCTCTTGTAAAGTAGTATTTTAGGATGGGGAAGAACTTTATCAGTGAAAAATAGACAAACGACAGCTACAATTAAAAAAACTAATCAAACAATTTTCTTGTGCAGAGGAAGATTCTGTATGGTGGCTCAATTGCAATGAAGAATTACTAGAACTGGTTAACAGAAGACATGCTTAAATTGAATTTCAGGATGAATAAATAAATGATCCTTTTTTTTTCTCTTTAATAGGTACAGCCAAAATTACTTGCATCTTTTCAGTATGCTAGCTATTCAGGAACTGTAACAACACAGACAGAGAAAGAGAGTGAATGGTAAATACAACTGTTCTATGTTCATAAACTATAAACGCAAGGGCTGCTCCAAAAGCAATGTCTCCTATATTATGATGTTGGCTCACGATGCCAAAGGCAGATGGTGGTATGGCAGTACAGGTCGAACCTTCCCACCAATACTCCACCACACTGTGTTGCTGTGTGACAGACGGCAGCAGAGGGGCAGGCTGACACGAAAGAGATTATGAAGCAAGGGTGTGTCGCTGAATTTCAGCATCTGAAGCATGAAGACAAAACAAATTCCATGTCATTCTTTTCATAGAGACAATTCATTGTCAAGTAGGGTCCTATAAGCTGAGCAGAAGACGTAATACTTATCCCAATTTGACTGTCTCCTTCACCTAGAACACATAAGAATACATTTAGCACTCTGTCCTAACTTTCCTTATTAAAGCCATATTGAGCAAGGTCTAGTTAATTGGAGCAGGAAGGAGGCTTCTTTCCCATTAAAGCCTTCAGCCTCGGTGCCCATGTTCATCTGTATTCATTCCACTTTCCTGACAGCGACTGTCACTGGATTTATTTCACTGTATTACAGTGGTGCACTAGTGAATTCTACTTGCATTTTAAATGGATCATATTTTTTAGGCAGATAATAGTCTAACCATTGCCAAACTCCTAATTTATCAACATCCTATTTAGGTAACTCATGAAAGAAGCAGCTATCTTAAGATTCAAGGAAAAAATAAAATACTTACTTTTAGCAAAAATGAATTAAATTCCTGTCCTATCCTGGTCAGAAATATTGTAACAGTTTTGTTTCCGACCTCTATCTAATAAAGCCCTGTGAAATTCTGAAACCTTCCAAGCTGAGTTGCTTAAGTTCTTTGGATGGGAACAGTAATAAAGAACACTTCTCTTACAAATGTTTTACTCCACCTTCCCTAAGGCAGAACTCCAAAGGCAGGACCTTGCCACCCAATGCATCACATCTGTATGTCTGCACATGCTCTAACTCGATCACATGCTACGAGGCAACAGAAATTTCACAGATCACAAAAGAATTAACAAAAGGCTGGAGACAGCAGGCAGGTGAGAACACATAATTACTTCCCAAGTGTTGGCAGAGCAATAAAATCCATCACGGAACTTCTTACCCTGCTTTTTCCCATCACTGTTGCTACAACTCCTAGCACTTTTTCTACTACAGATTCAAAGATTAAAAAGTGACAGATTCATACTCAGTTTGCATCAGCTTCTTTCCCTACTGCAAAAATAGTTTCTTTTTTTATTCTTTTTTCCTCCATGTTAATACCAGGTAGAGATTGCTTAGTTCACTTGACACTGAATTGCAGAAAATCAAATCTTTCTCTTTTTAGTGCAGCGATTCATGCTGATGATAGTTCTTCAATGGGACATTCCCTTCCCCCCTACCCCCCCCCCCCCCCAGACTTTAATTAGGAATTTGTTTCTTTCCTCATCTTATAACATTACAGAAAGAAAATGTGAAGATGTAAAAGAAAATTCATTAAATGCTGAAAATCCATTCAAAAACAAGTTTTTGGTCATTTATTATCCATCAGTTAGCCTGAACTTAAGTTTTTTTTTAAAGCTGTCACATCAAATTCCACGTGACTACAATAAACCCTTACAACAAAACACTGATACGTGGCATCATACTAGGTATATACATACATTGTGGTACCATAAATCATTCTGCTATTTGACTACAGTTTCCTTTTTCATTTGAATGAGATTTCTGATGTGTCAGTTATAACTCCAAGTCATCTTCCTTTAAGAGGAATGGAATTCAATGTGCAAGAATACCAAAAACATTCTTCCAAAAGAGAAATTCATTGTGGGAGGAGTGTTGGGAGATGGTAAAAAACGAGGGCAGAAAAAAAAAAAAAGCACAAGCTGCAAAAATGTTTTTCCTTAAACTCAAGTACAATAGTGGACCCTATTAAAGACCTGCCTGGTGCCCCAGTCTGTTTTAAGCACGGCTAAAAGTTACTTAGAGATATTTGGTGGCTGAAGGATAGGAAAGGGAAGGAGGCACGTATGTTTTCACTGATTTTATTTTGCACCATCTCAGAGGAATTCCTTTCAGTTTTTAATTATTCATTTTATTTTTGTCCAATATTTAATTGATAATTAATCCTTTTAGCGGGTAATGATTTGGCAAGTACCGCTTTATCTCTTAATTCTTGTTTTCATTTGATATACGACAAATAATCCTTATTCCCACTTGACAGCAAGATTTACTGCGGATTTTTATAAGACCAAATACACCAGCATTCTTTCTTATAGATCATACTAAGCTGTATAGACTAGCGGAGCACCAGCTGAAAAAGTTCTGCTCTCATTTTCACTATGATTTGGAATTTAAATGGAAAAATCAGAAGTCAGATATTGCCTTTAAAGCAAAACCAACAAACAGAGATCCAAATAAACCAAGCCTCAAAAAGAGAACAATTTTAATTTGAACTACTTAGAATCAGTCCCAGGATCCATTTTTTCTGTTCTCTGTCTCAAACGGATAGAAACCGTTGGTAATTCAGGCTTATAAGCACAGTCACGCACCTTAACTGTCTTGATGAATAAAATGAAGATAACTGCTATGCATAAAATAATCCATTTTCAGTTTTGTTAACTGTTAGAAGCATAACTATTGGTTGGGAAGTTAGCTATAACAGCTCACAAGTAACTTGAGATGTTAGACCCAGTCTGTACTGGTCAGAACTTCTGTTCACCATACAGGATTTTTAACGCTTTCAGCTTGCATAAGTTTCAAGTGAAGCAAAGCTTCTACTTGCATTTGATTTCTCTTTCTCTTCACTAAGACTTCTATTCAACTATCTATTCAAGTATTTCTCTACTGTAGCTTATGCCAACAAACTCTCGTCCTAATTAGATGTATTTTGGTCTCAATTACGCCAATATATTTGGTTCACCTCTAAGGTTCAGCCATACCATCAAACTGGAACCAATTAATTCTAGTGAGCAAACCATTTAATCCCATCAGAGAAGTGTAATACATTCTACATCATTTGTCCTGCTCAGGGAAACACAGAAAAGCAACCACCAACATTTCTTAGGGTTAAAAGTTAACAACCACACATCCTTAAAAAGATCGGTGAAGACTGCAGTGTATTTCTTATGTCTTTCAGTACAAGTAAGGCGCTCACTTTCTTTTTGACCACAAGCCCTATAACTCTATCACATTATTTTCTCATTGATGAGACGCATCTAGCAAAGAACTATTCAAATCAGGTGATAAATTTGAAAACATACCTAATGATAAAACCATTTTATTTTTTTTTCCTCTTCAGTAACTATTTACCTTATGTTTTAGTGCGTTTCATAGGAAAAACATTGTTCATGAGGTCAGTTTTTAGCAAAAGATGCAAGTTAGGGCTGTGATAGGACAGCAGCCAAAGGCAGTGGGCAATGTGCAGGCAGTCAGTGTGAATGCTGAGAGATTCTGAGTCCGTTTTTAAAAGATACATGAATGGTTAGAATAAACAATCAAGTGAGGAATAAAAACTAAGATTTCTATAGATAAGAACACGTATGTAAGAGCTGAAAAAAAAACAACTCAACCAAAATAAAAAAAGAGAACATTTGGACCTGCTTCCTTCAGTCATGAATCTTCCCACCACTTCATACCACAGAAAAAGAGCAGGAACTAAACAGAGAAAAATCACCAGCTGCGTAGGATATCCTTGCTCTAATTATGTGATTTTTTTCAAGCACTACAAAAACTTTGCACCTTCCATAGATAAAACTCTCTCTTATTTTACTTTATATATATTAACATAAAATATTTCACATGAAGCTATGCAGTAGCTGGTTTCATGGCCATTTCTTTTCGCCCTAAATATAATTCTTGATCAAGTGCACAGTGCTGGGGTTTGTGAAGCTATACTGTTCAGAATAACAAGTCATGCCTGCCTGCCAGCTGGAATTCAGGCCTTCCATAAATGCCCGCAGCTTGTTTATAACTGGCTCTTTTTATGGCTGGTTATTTTGCAAATCTTTTATTGGCAACTTTTTGCAGATGAAGCTGCAAGGTAAATGGAATCATTCAGACCCACAGGGAAAATCTACAAGCATTCCAGGAGAGGAGAAAAATCTTCACTTGAATTAGTGTCCTCAAACTCGTTGGCTTGCTTTCCCCAAAGAGAATTTTTTCTTCCTGTCATTTGATCCCTACCATTCAATCCATTTTTCCTAGAAAGACATTTGAGAAGTGAGGATCATCCAGCCAGCTCCCGTTGACTTTTTCACAGTGGCATATTGCTATTTAGAGTCAATCAGATTAGAAAAGACCTTAAAGATCATAGAGTCCAACCACAACCTAACCATGCTACCCTAATAACTCTCCACTAGATCACGTCCCTGAGCACCACATCCAAGTGCATTTTAAACACATCCAGGGTTGGTGACTCAATCACCTCCCTGGGGAGGCTATTTCAGTGCTTAACAACCTCTCACGTAAAGAAATTTTTCCTAATATCCAACCTAAACTTATCCTGGTGCAACTTAAGGCCATTTCCCCTCAATTTATGGCTATCTGTAGTCTAGACTGGGAGGTGATAATTTATCCCTCTTGTCTGGCTTCAGCACTATAATATGACTTTATGAAGACAGCAGACTACCACACCACAATGATAGCTTTCAGTTATTACCCATCTGCATCAGCTGTGAATTGGTGACCAAAAAGCAAAACACTGCAAGCCCATTTTCAAACACCTGAGCTTTCCAGCCTTCCAGAACTCTCAGCACTCACTTTCAGGGTAAGCATAGTCACAGTGGCTCCCCATCAGCCACTGCGTTCTGTAGTACCTCATCTTTCTATTCTACCTTGATCTAAATAACATGAAAAATGAAATTCACCAGAAATATCCTGCCTCACATGTATTTGGGAGAACTGTCTAAAATATCTGACAGAAAAACATCCCATTTGTTGCCAACACTGCACAGACAACATACTGTATGAAAAAGTAGCTGGGATGTTCCCTGGTAATTTATCAATAAAGGCACTGGAGAAATAGAAAGATGTACATGCAATCATAGTGAACTGTAAGTCCTATAGGAGATCGTCAGCAATAGTTTTAATGTAATGGCAATATTTTAGAAACCATGATGAGAACTACACAAAAAGAATTATGAAGTGATTTTTTTTACACAGTGACTTAAAAAGAATTACATTTTTTTACAGTACTTCATGGGAGTGTATGAAAATTATTTTTATTTGCTACTTACCTTTTAAGTATATTTTTTCTGACTTTTATGACTGGCTGTAATCACTAAGTCAACTGCATTGTTTTCAGTAGATACAATGAAATTAATACAAAAATATTCTAAAATGACACTATCAAATGAGGCCAATTCATCACTGTCCAATACGAGGTAGATACTGTTAGATTGCTTTTTACTTTCAGAATAATTGGAATTTTCTTTCCACAACCACAATCTTCTTGGAGCAATAATGACATCTCAAAGCCAAAAAAGCTGATTCACTTTTTTTGAAATTTAATTTCAAGAGAATGTGCAGATTAGATGAGTGATTTTCCTCCAGAGATTAATTTTCAGAGTGGCAAAGAGAAAGACCTGGCTGATAGCAAACACTTCATTGTCTGCCAAGTGCAAAAGAAAAAAATATATATCTTTCAGGATCTTCTGAGTGTAGTTTTCCATTTGTTCACCCTGCCTTCATGAGAAGACAGAAATTCTTTGTGGCAATGTAAAACAGTGCAGATATAAGCATGCGCAGAAAGAGCCACTAAGAATTAATATCTAAATAAATTGGTGTAGTGTATGTAATGTTCAAACTTCATACAACCAAAACACAGAAGAGAAAGCAATAATTAAAGATTATGTTACTTTTGGTATAGAAGTAACATTTCCCAGATATAAGCAGGGCATATAAACTGATGGCTCCATGCTGACACAGAAAACTGGTTTCCATTATCATTGATTAAAAAAATATCATCTTCTGAAGTCTAACAGTAAGACAGTCTTGCGGGCACAAGCAGTCAGCCTATCTGGAACTAAGAACTCATCCCAATTGGCAGTGATGTTAGAGCAGGCTCATAAGACGTGATGGAAAAGAGAAATATTTGTCCAAGCTGTAGGTCATAAAAACAACGGTTCACACGATCTGAAAAGTAACAGGACAACTCAGGGAGCAGTACACGCATGCATAACCTGACAGAGATTTAACAGGGTGCCTCCCACTGTCGTGTAATGCAGAAAACAGAACATTCGTGACATAACGATTTAAGAGAGGACAGGATACGCTTCCTGATTTTCAGAACCTATTCCATCACAAACTTCGCAAATCATGAAGCATTAAAAACCTAAGTGTAGCTTTATCATCTGGAAAATGATGTGAGAGAGAATCTTCTGCCAAAAGGTAAACGTTCTGCTATGCCTATTACATGCACGTTCTGTAAACTTAGGTGTTATTATCCTGCCATGCACTGCAAAAAGAACTTGTTTTTGAGTACATCTGCCAAGGTTTTACCTTCTAATTCAACAGCTGAGATCGTTTGTAAAAGAATTTTCCAAACTTGTTAGCAAATTTGAGTCAACAGTTTTATAAAAGTATCTGAACCCTGAAAAGCAAATGTGTTTGGACGTACTCAACAGAGCCTCAAGCAACCCAGTAAATTTTGTTCATTAGACACACTGAAATAGTTTACGTAAATCACTTAATCCCAACAAATTTTATGTCAAGCACAATTTGTTTTGTACTCGTGTGAGACATCTAGCCAGCAGAAGCTCAAGTAGGACGTAATAGAAAGAACAGTGTACGTTAGCGATGGCCACTGATAATCCCATAATACACTCAACAAGCCTATTTCTTAATCCAAGAGATGCCTACGGGCCAGTAAGACAACAGGTATCCTTCTTTTCAGTGTGTGCAGGTACATTCATCCCACAAACCTATAGTGACATTGCATGGGCAGAGGGGGGTGTCCTGTTTCACATCCAAACAAACCTCCACGCTCTCCTACAGGCATTGTTTTGGCTGACGGTTTTTTTTTCTCCTCAGTAAACCAGAAAGACAGAGAAGGGCAAGCAGCTGACACTGCCACGGATTATCAAAAATCATGCTTAAGACCTGTTTTTCTATTCCTCACACCTAAGGATCATGATCTTTGCAGTTAGCTCATGGTTTCTCAGCAGTATAAGCAGAATGAATTTAGATTTTTCTTTCTCAGGATTGCCCCTGCTGTGAAAAGGGTAACAGTTCAGTTAAGGCTGTCATGAAGGCAGTTCTAGTTTATCTCAATAAAATAAGCACAACTTTTTTTTTTTTTCTCTAATTCTGTAATCTTTATAGTTTGCAAATCAACACATTCAAGAGAGGTCAGTTAACGCACTGAGTTACTAAGTCCCACTGGGAGATACTGCTGAGATGAACTGTTTACCTACTGGGCAGTCATGCTGATGCACATGGTTTTGTCTGCATGTGCACTTTTTACGCTTGCGTTCAGACACATATTGCAAACCTGGCAAGAAAATTCGATGTCCCATGAGCCTTCATATTTGTCCCCTAAGGTCCATGTACTCTGAATGGACTAGATGGATGGTCCATCTCGTCTGGAATTATTTATCAATTAACAATCTAGAGATTAATGAGGAAGGGGGAACACTGCTTCCATAAGGAAAGCAAAACAAAAGCACAAAACACTCCTCCTAAAAAAACCCACATGGCTAACTGGAAACAGCAGTGTCTTCCAGATAGTCACTCAGCAGCAGTAAATAGAAGCACATACTTTGTTTACTGTATTTCTGCATGTTCCCATGCAGGCTTACAACAGGTTTGACGGTCTGACAGAAAATAAGGACAGAAAATTGTCCGTTCGAGCCTCTGTACTCCCTTTTTTCAAGCAGATTAATTACAGTCCATAAACTGTAAAACTGTTAGCATAGCAGCACTTCAGAGAATGGATGATTAAAAATACCTACACATTCTAGAAAAAAATTGATTTTTTAATCCAGTACAAATACATAATAAATTCTAAAGGCAGACAACGAGAGGTTTGAAAGACATCTGTGAAATTGGACAATATAAAATAAAAGAAACACGCACAGTTAAAATACACCATCTACTTGGATAACTTCTTGAAAAAACATGAAGAGAAAAACCTCAGTATTCCTACTAACATCATTATCACAGTTTCAGTACGCTTACAGACAAGATGACTGAACTTAAACAAAAAAAAAAGAGATGGAAAAACAAGAATCAAAATAATTTGTTTTTGTTTCTTCGTCTCAGGAACGAAATAAAACAAATGGAAATGAAAAAGCAAAGGATTTACTGACTTGGTGGGAGTTAGGGCACGTGACATTAACCCATGAATTACAGCACCGCCTCCAAGAGGTTACTTGTGTGCTCCACATATTTTGTCCTCACAGAACAATATTAAAAAAATCGTTTAAAAAATAATTTATAAGTCTAAGCATGATAAGTGATGGAGATTAAGGGATAGCGAGAAGGCCAGGCATACAGTAGCTTTAGCACTGAGCATTTAACAATTTATTTTGCACCTAGGTGAAGCATTGTACATTTAAAGTATCCAAAGATTGCGTTTGATATAATAACACAAAGAACAGAAATTCTCATGCATCATGAGTATAAGAATTCTATAAATTCCTGTGATTAGGAAGATATAAGGCCCAGTAGACACTAGTTTGACTTAATCCATTCATTTTCACACTCACTTATTCTCTGAGACACTGGACAAGCTGTAAGAGTAGATGGACAGATAGCCTGCTGTAAAGGTGGGAGCCTTAAGCTGCTACATAAATTCAATTTGAAACTGTCCTGATATTTTGTTCTTACCAATTACTCATTCTTCTAAAAATGGAGTATCAGGTTTTTTTTGGATTCCTAGAGAGAATTATATTTGAGGTCACATGAATATCAGAAAACTACAAGTTAATTAACGTCGGCATTTTGATAAAAGTTCATCATAAGAAAAGAAAATCTGAGAAAAAAAAAAACACAGAAAAACAACAAACCACTTCATGATAATGGAATACTGGAAGTAATTTAAAGAATGTGGAAGATGCAGAAACCCCTGGGACAACGAAAGCTATCAAAATACAGATTTTGAAATTAAAAAAAATTATATTGCGCACCATATTTCAACCCCACTGCCGAGGTGAAACCATTACCTGGCTTTAACGCTGATACATATCATCAGTTTCAATTAACTAAAAACCACTCTGAGTTTATTATGAGCAAAAAATGCATTTTGCCGTAAACACCTCTGTTACTCAGAAATAGTGCTGTGAAGACACGAGTAAGCTTCCTGTAAATGGTATTTAAATCATAATGTACAATAACTAGAACCACAGATAAAAGCAGGCTAGAAATACGTTGGTGGTTTCAACTTGTCCCTTTCCTACAGTTCACCTCTTACATCCCTGTTACAAACAGTTTTACCCAGAAATCTACAGAAAGGCGCTTTATTCCCTGTACGTCTCCATGATGACTCTTCACATTATCAAAACCTGTACTTACAATGAAATTTTGGGATGAATTTCTAGACTTTAAAGACTATCAACATTACAACAAACAATTTAATGTGCTGGAGGTTTCCTCTCTGACAGAGGCAATAATTCTCCTGGCTTTGGATGGGCTTCTGTTTACTCAATAATTCACTTGTGACAGACAAGCATATTACAGTTCGAGAAAATGCATTAGGATGGTGATTCATCTGTAACACCTGCACTTACAGAGCACTTATTTCTCAAGATAAAGAAAAAAGCTGAATTAGAACCACAGAGTATCCCAGGGATATTTCATGGGATCAGCAAGGATGGTCACATCCAACTCTTATCTACACAAAGGGCCACCCAAAATTCAAACCCCATGTCTGAGAGCATCGTCCAAATGCTCCTCAAACTCCAGCAGATTGGGGCTGGGACCACTTAGCAGAACTGTCTGACGGTGTAAGCTGTTTTTTGGTTTTTGTTTGTTTGTTTTTACCATCAAGGGAAGGGCTAAAGTGGTTTCTTTTGTTTGAGTTAGGTACCATTTTCTCTTTCCTATACAACTCTTACATAAATCCTGCGGTAGTAAACTCAGCTTGATGTTAATCCTCTGTATTTATTGACATTTTACTGCCTGAAGACTTAGAGTACATCTCAGTTGTTTTGGTGTGGGTTTTTTTCTTTTTCCTGATGGAAAGTAGGTAGCTGACATTCTTTTGTGAAGTGCAGATTATATTTAATGAGACTAATAATTGACTCTTCATATATTTGTTATGGATATTGGCTACATGTGACATTGTATCATGTTTAAAAGTTTATTAGTATTTCGTTTAATAATGTGAAGTGACTTAGCAGGAGAAAAATTGTTAACCAAACAGATAATGGTATTGTCAAGCAGGGCTTGTTGAATTTTTTCTACCAGTCTCTTAACTTCTAAGATGTAAAGAATATTACACTGTGTTTTATGAATATGTTGGAGACACGTGCACAGAAAATTAATTTGACTTTGCCTGCTTGGACCTGAGAACTCACATTTCCACCATTTGCTTAATATGACAGAATATCTTTGTAATATGAATGATAGATCTTTGCTAGCAAGCCAGGTTATGACGGAAAGCAACAAAGTGTACAAATGCACAACACTCATTCTTAAGTTGTTAGTTGTGGCGTTTCATCTGAAGGCAATAGAGCAAGGACAGATTAAATCAGCTCAGGTTCTGGCCCGATATGGACAGTGAAACCCTGCTCTTATAAAGAGCACTGAGGAAATGCTTGCAGCTCCCACAACAATGCTGGCGAACCTCAAGAGCGTGTACCACATGTCAGTTTGGTTCCTCATTTCTCTTGTTTTGTTGCTATTTTATATCGATAGAGGAAATTCTAATTCTAGTCTTCTCTTTCTCTGAATAATAAATGAGATACTTGCAAATTATCTCATTTGAGCGGCTCCTGCTTACCACTGTCACATGCAATATCCTGCTACTTCTTCCACTTTGATGCCTTACATCATGTTTCACATTGACAGAAATTAAATGCAATGGTGAGAAATTGCAAAGCAAGAGGGAGAATTTATTTCTCCCGTATTTATCACTTGATTCAGAAACATGGACAGAAATCAACACATTTAAATGAATGTCAAGCTTTTCATCTCTGCAGTACAGTGCAAGTAACATCTGAGTATGTGGCTGCACTGTGTGAGAAGACATACCAAAATATTTTGACGTATTCAATAAGCTGCTGAACAAGTCTAAAATACTAAAGGAATTGACAAGCTGTAAGTAAGAGACATGTCAGCACGGTGAGGGGGTGAACTGAGAAACGCAGGAAAGGGATCAACTCTTGCCTCTGTTTTGTTTCTGTAAAGAAGGAATAGAACACGAACATGAGCTTACAAGTGACATTTCATTTCACACACCAAAACCTTATCTCAAGTTTGGCACAGCCAACCAGCCTTATTATCAACAAGAATGTAACAGCGTTACAGAAAAATACAATTTCTTTTAAAGGACAAACCAGTGTAGCTATTGAGCCAGAAGGATGAACCTCCCTATTCTCTACAAACTGCCTAACTCCAATTGTCTGCTTGGTTGCTAAATGCTCACTTACACATTTACTGAAGACACTGCCCTTCAGAGTCTTACATGGTAGCATCCCTTTTATGTCAGATCCTGTTTGCCCCTCCAGGTATTTATTTCTGTAAATACACATATACGCTTTTATAAAGGAAATGTCAAAGGTGTTGCAAGAGAACAGTGATTTACTTGATATGCTCAAAATGTCACTACTACTCCTGCAGTAATACGAAGTGTCAAACAGCAAGTTTTAGCTGCATTTTGTTTTTTTTTAATTAAACACTTCATTGATTTTCAGATGCCTTGAAAGTCATTATCATTTTCTTTAAAGACTACATCCTTTGATTTAAGCTGCTGCAAAGAAATTTGTTTGACTTGTCAACAAATAACTCTCTCATCTATTAGAAGTAAAATGTTTATCCTAACAAAAAAATTAGTACACAAGACTCTCCTGTCCTCTGACAGCCAAATACGAATATTTTTTTCCTTAAAGAAAGCAAGGGAAGCTAGTTTAAAAAACTGGGGAGGGAGAGAGAAGAAAATAAGATGGAAATATGAAATCTGTGCTTTAGTGACCCCGATGCAGTCCAAATTGACATCAGTGCAGTCAGTTTGGCAGCCATCTGGTAAGCTGAGCTGTAAGCGCTTGGTGTCTGGAGTTAACACTGGCAGCGAGCTGAATTCCTTAGCTCACTCCGAGCACACTTGGTGTCACTCACCCTCCTCTGCTTATGCACAAGCACCCTTTCTTCTTTCCCTTTGGCTATTTTAACCCAAGGTCATCTTTAGTCAGTGTATTTTTAATCTGATGCAAATTTTTTTCTATTTAATGGAGGCTCCCATCTCTTCCAGACCTCCTTTCCCAGCACTTCTGCCTTCTAAATCAACAGTATGCTCTTCATTCCCAATCAGCTCCTCTTTCTTAATTTCCTTGTGTTTCTGAACTTACTGGATTCATTCATCTCTGCCAAACCTCCACCCTCGCACCAGTACTGCTCACCTCCTATATTAATTCCTGCCATCCTATATCAGTGCTATTTGAAATCAATAATGTGAAACATTTTGTAAGCCCCGTTTGCAGTAATGCAAATGGTTTTACATTGCCTGGCTAAACCACAGCAGAGATTGGATAAATAGAGCTTTTAAAATGGAGTCAAAACTAAAATGGGAGGACAAATACTCACCTCTAAAAAGAAGCAAGCATACAATAACCATTTCAAATGGATTTGGGGGTGTATGTGAAAATATTGAAATTATTAGCTTAATGCAGAGCATCAATAACAGAAAGCAAACAAGGAATGAGTTTGTAGTAGAAAATGGAAAGAACAAAAATCAATTACAGTGTAATGTATCAGTATTATGCAAGGCAGTCTTATATTCCACCCGAAGCACCCAAGAAAATATTAAGCAATATATTATAGAAATATATTGAGTTACAGGACCAGAAAACCAGAGAATTATTGAAACATTTCAGCTACTCCATAAATTACAGAGTTCATCTGACTCACAAGTGTATTTGGAAGGAGGGGAGTAAGCTCACATTAGGTCTAGGCAATACTAAAACATACTGTAATTTTTACTGAATTTAAAAGCATTTGCTGTTTCTCATGGATTTCCTATCAGCAACCATTTATGACTACTGCTCAGCTGATGGAGTAACTCCTAATTCTTTTCTTAAGTCTTCAAGTAGTCAATATGAATAATCATATACCCTCAAACGTGTTTGCATATGCATATGAACTGCGGGATAACAGATCAAATATTTGCAGTTGCCCACACACAGTTATACTTGCAACAGCCTGATTAAGAAAGATCAACCTAAAGCAAACAAATGTAGCATCTCTTCTGAAGACATGTGTGTTGGAAAAATAACTCAATTTACCTAGCATTACATTTGTTCCTAGAATCTCAGCCAAAAAGGGGGATTTTTACCAAGACAAAGGCAGCAGTTATTACTCGCTCACACACCACTTGACGTTCTGAGCTCCCCTTCCCTTATACTACTGTCTCAGTATCAAGCTCAGATACAGGGCAACAAACACGAAGGCAATACAGTATTCATTGAAAGACTGCTTCACATACAATAAATACGCAACTTCAACGTCTGTAGGCAAAAAAATATCTAGTCTCTCCAAAAACAACTTTTAATCCTTCTATCAGTGCATTTTCCACAGCTAATAACAAGTAGCTTGTGTATGGCAGCCCATCAAAACATCTGTATATGAGGTACGCACAGCACTGCACAGTGAGTACAAGTAATCACTGAGATAGTATTCAAAGCTGTAGAACAAGTCCTGTGCAAGCTGCTGTGATTTTAACAGCCTGAGCACATTTCAATAGATAAAATGCACTGATTAAACACATATAAAGATACTAGTAAGAAAATACATAATTCTACGCAAAATAATCAATTACAGTTTATAATAGGGAGCCACTGCCAAATTTCTTTTGTCTCAGCATCCCTGCAGCCATTTGATACTGTGCTCCTTGCTCCCAAGAACACAAGCTGCATGCTGCCTTCAGTGATTAATGCAAATTACAGCAATGAATACCAAATCCCAGCTTCGCCTAAATATGACAAATAATCAATATATCTGCATTCACTTTTGAACACAGACGAGCAGGAAAACCATATCCTGAGCTTACACAAGAACTTGGCTGAAAAGAAGCATGATAGCCTGAGTTTATGCAAGAATAAATATTGCCAGAACTATCCATGGCTCCTATTTATTTTCCCCTTCATCGCCTTGTCAGGATTTCTTTTTCCAGCTGGAGCCAGGACTTGAGACATGATATATTGCCTAGCTTACATGAACACGGCTCAGGTTATACACTGCTCCTGTGGTCTCTCATGACAGATAATCCTCCTGCAAGGCCAAATAATGAACCATTACATTTCACATTGCTCTTTACGAGTCAATAGAATTCATAAATTTGAAACAAGCAACTCCTAGAAGAGTGAAGCAAAGCTAACTCAGCAGAAGTGAGCTGTAATACAGCTGTCTGCACTATGCACTTGTAGTCCTTCACCCAGGTCACTGAAATCTTCTTTGCCTCAAAACTGCCACTGAAGCCAAAGTAACTGAAACAGGGACCTTCCAAGTAGTGTCGCAAAGAGGAACTTCAATTTTAATATTTGCACAGAAATCCAATTCCCAGCCCCATGTGCCTGATAGTGCAGCTTTGGCTTACAGCAAGCAACAAAAACACAATTGGAGGGACTACGATTAGCACCCTTATGCACAAAACTTCCTTGAAACAAGCACTCTGCCAAGTGTCAACAAGGAAGACTGGATCCATCACTTCCAAGTTAGATGAGCATTATCTGCAGTTCATCATTAGAGCTGCTAGCGAGACTCCTTAGTGCGAGTACCAGCACAGTGAATGCCTCTCAGCCGTGGCACATACGTCTCCCAGTAAGCCAGATAGAAGAGACAATGGAGCATGAAGATCTGTAAGCCTGAAATGCATTCCGATGCTTAGTTATTATATTCAATGCACTTCCTTTATTTTCAAATTTGGACTTATTTTTGAAGACATGAAAAAAACAACAACTAAAAAAATTATACGGTTCTCTCTAGCTTTTTATGCGCAAAATTGCATTAAAAATGCAAACAAGACACACAAACCTGGGCATGTCTGACCACACCTGGAGATTCTTCCCTCATTCAATCCTGATGATTGTAATTAAGCATAATTACACAATTCAGAACTGAATTCCATACTTTAAAGCCATTCTTCATCCTGAACTGAAAGCAATATTTTCCATCCTTACAGATAAAGATAGCAGACATAAAATTAAGCACAAAGCATCCTCACAAATATTGGCTTGATAGCAGCACCTGCAATTGCTCACACTATCACTTGGCCGTTTTCACTTCAAAGGTGTACATGTATCCAGTAGAACCATAAAGATGGAATGCACCACTCCATTTCCTAGCTAAAACCAAAAAGGCCAAGCCTTTCTGAAGCTTTTATCAGCTTCCATTTTAAAGGAAACTGTTTCACAGGGTGCTCAAATAGTAATGTCGCTTACTTATTTCCACAGAAACTAAAGCAGATACAAAAAGCACAATCTGAGAGAGCAAATTCTCGAGTACAAAATACTATTTTTTAACATAGTTACCACCATCAGCTATGCATTTTCACTAGCAATGAGCAAGAGCCTGTGTGCTGTGCTTGTAAATATCTGCTCCAGCAGAGCTGATTGACTGTCATTTCGTCACTGCTGAAATGTGCCACCCACCCCTTCACCATGCTTGGTCTCCAGCAAGTATCCATTAATGTCAGTGGGTGCTTTTTTATGGAGGAATTCAGTGGCACAGATGCCATTGTGTCAACCTGTCCCTCTGCTGCCATCTGTCACATGGCAACACGATCTAACGGGATATTAATGGGAAGGTTCAACCTCTACTGCCATACCACCAACATCCACCTGTGACATCGCAGGCCACAGACAGAATATTACAGAATAAAACAGAATATTACTTTCAGTACAGCCCTCACACAGCGCTCCAACACAACACCTTATTGAAACATATCAATGCCAGATGCATCCCATTACAACGATGAGCCAGAACATTCAGCTCACTATTTCTTGTAATACGCAGGAAACAACCAAGTAGAGGTAAACATACTAAAATATCATCTTGGATATCAGTAGAAATTTGATCAAGCAGTGATGGAAAATCTTTTCATATTTCTTTTGAGCTTCCATAACCTCACCAAAGGTTTCTAAAACAGGACAATATCGTGACAAAGAGAAGGAAAGAAAAAGAGAAGCAGCAAATTATTTTCATTAGCATTCCTTCTACATGAGCTCTTCAACCATCACCAGCCACCTCAGAACTGGATCAAATCAGAAGGTGTCATTTACTTCTTTCTAAAACTGCATTTTGTTGCTCTGCAGCACAGAACTATTTTTAGCTGGTCATCATCAACACATCTATCCCTTGCATGCTGTTAAGGGCCCATAACTGCTTTGTTTTCTATCTGCTGTTCTTAACACATCTATCTGCAACAGCATCTTGAAACTACTGCTGGCAAAGATGTGCCACAGGAGCATGAAGAATAGATTCAAGAATAAATTCATTAAAGTCATTGCAAGTCTAAAATGAAACGTTAGCCAAACATTCTGGTGATTCTCGACACCTTTGTGTGACTGTGAGCACTGCTCATCGCTTTAGGTAGAAGGCTGCTTTTAAGCATTGCCCAAGATGTTGCTTATTAATACCGGTAGTTAATTGTTAACTTCATTCAGGGAAAGATAAGGCCTGGAGCTGCATATGTTGAAGTGTGTGTCAGCAACCAGCTGAAATGACTGAGCGATAGCTGGACACACACAGAGATCCTCCAAAACCTTTACAAGCAATATATTATCCACTGGGTATCTCACAATTCTATCAAGTTTTCTTCTAACATTTAAAATTTTGACATGCTTGTATAAATAACCCCCTGTCAACCAAGTGGAACATGCTTTGTAGAGTTAGGAATCCAACAAGAGACCTGCAAACCATTGCTACTACCAGCTGGACCACCACATTTTCTTATTAATTCTCTTTTTGAGAACTGAATTACCTGGACTAGTATATACCAAAATAATACATTTTCTCTACACAATCCATACATTTACAGATTTACCTTTCAAGAAGTATATTAGACATAGCTGTATTACACCATTTATTTATCTTTTTTCATTAGTCAGACCGAAGCAGCTCAGTTCAGGTTTAAACGTTACCTTCCCAAGCAGTTACTCCTTTTAAATCAAGTATTCACATTGAAGAAATTTCTCTTAGACTGTTTGATGTTGCAGTGTTCTCAACATGAAATGGCACATTGGTCTTAGCCCATTACATTTCTGTTACATATAACAAAGAAGAACAAATGCAAAACAAAATGCTATACTTTAGAATTAGACTTGTTGTCTAATTCTAGATTGAAGATGACTTGACATGAAATTGTGCAAAAGTGTCAATGGCAGTGAAGCAGTTCAAGGAAATAAAGCTACTTTCACTAGATAGAAAGACATATCCCACATATATGCTAAAAATATATAGATACACATACCATATACACAGAGAAAGGAAAACTGGGAAACTGAAGATCTTACAAGTGCATGTGATACTAGGAAAGAAGCTTACCTGTTTCTTCTCAAGCCTTTACATAGACTTTTTAAATATGGAATACAATCTGATTTATTAACGATACAGAGCTTTATTTTTTAAGAGAAGGGAAGAAGTTCTTCCTACTGCCTCTCCAAATAGAGAACACACTAACCGATAGGTTTAATTTCCCTTTGGGCTGGTAGTTTCTAAACATTGCAGTGATTTTGCTTCAATGCAAACAGATACTACAATTTTTTTTTCCCTCTTACAGCAAGTGACTTATCTGTTTCTTTAAATGTCACTGACATGTCCCAGGTTAACTTCAAGTGTACCTAACCAGCACGAGTTAGTAACATGAATGCATATGTAGAAAAGACACGTGCAAAATACTGATTAGATACTTGGTGAAGTGATTGAACGTCCCCTCAAGTTAAACGATGCAGATCCTTATCAGCTTTCTGACAGGTCAGCAGAATCAGGAGGGTTTGGACAAATACAGACCAGTTTTATCTGGTGTTGAGCGTAGAATTACAAGGGAAATTGTACCAACACTTCCAAAGTAAACTTACAGCTTATGGTATTGACTCCTCCAGATCTATTTGGATTTGCTTGCTTACTCAGTATCTTGGAAACTGGATCATGAGTCATCTTAAATAAAAGACAGTCAGTGAAAACTATTTATAAAAAGGAATAGCAGTGAATGGCTAAAGCCAGTGAGGATTTCTGAAACTACACTACAGCTTCAAGAATTTACTTATTCCCAATAAGCTTGTTTTCTTGCCGATATTTCTACTTAAATATGGTCTCAGTCAATTTCATAGAATGATAGCATGGTTTGGGTTGGAAGGGACCTTTAAGACCATCTGGTTCCAACCCCCTGCTATAGGCAGGGACACCTCCTTCTAGACCAGGCTGCTTACAGTCCCATCCAACCTGTCCCTGAATGCTTCCATTTCTACCTGCTGCCTTCTTAGCACCAGTTCCCCTTAGTTGTTTCCCTTAAGTTTTGTTTGTTCAAGTATCTGACATGTAAACTTCTTGAACACTGTTGGTGCTTATTATTCCATGAGACAATAGAGAACATTACTTACTGTCTAAATTACGAAGCATGAACCACATTCTTGAAGACAAATCAAAACGCAAGATGTTCAGAGAGACATGATCAAAATAGGATGCAGAACTCAGAGTAAAAAACAAACCAATAAGCAATAGCCTGGTTTTCAACTCAATAAGCTAATGAGCATTATTTTTCATTATAACTTTCAAATATTTGGTCCCACAGAGTCAAATTTAACGTGATGAACAAAAACACATGTGAATACATATGTTTCATAAATATTCAGTCAAGTAAAGATACTTTCCAGATTTGCAAGAAATTTCATGAATAATCTCACTCATTTTTAGAGCAAAATAGTTGATTCAATTAAATAAAAAGAAGGGCTACTATGCTTTTCTAACTAGATATACTCCAATACTAAATACATTAAAATGTAGATGAAAAAATCAGGTAGCTCCTTCAGGATTCAAGCTATTTTATTTCCTATTGTCCACACTTAGTTTTATAGTTTCAGGATTAAAGCAAAGTTGTGTACTTCATATTTAGTGGTACAATCTAGAGGTTTGTCTTAAAAGTAAGAGATTTCTGTTCCAAGTACATCTTTTACAAGTTGTTATAGCTTCTTTTCACTTCTATTTTGGTAATCAGCTATTAAATCATTTCAATCAATGTCTTCCTAGAAAGAATTTCGTAAAATAAAAGCAATTGGATAGAACCCCTCCATTGCTTCAGCAAAGCTGCTAGTCAGACCTCCCTTTAATTCGCCTTGTAAAGTTGAAGTTTTAAAAACCATGACTTCTTTCGTTGAACATCATGGCTTCTCTCACAGTCTACATTTCCTGCAACTATCCAGAGGCTATCAGTTTCAAGTCTCCAATACCTCTAGTTGTTGGTTTTTTGGGGTTTTTTTGTGCTCTGCTTTATTTTCAGTCTAAAAAACACTAAGCAACCTTAATATGACGTCTCTCAAGGTTACAGAACTTCATTGCCACTTGAAAGATTTCATTTCTAAACTCTGATCAGCAATATAATTCACAACGGTATGACTCCTCAAAGCCTTCCTCCTGCACTAAAGCTTCTTTAAAGCTTCTTTAAAGCTACTTCCTTCTTCTTTTTGACTCAGTGCACCATTTCAGGGACAATTCTCTTTCATATCATAGAGCAATTTTACTTTCAAACTCTACTCCAGTACTCACAATTACTTAAAATCTAGGAGTTGAGATTGTAAGGTATAACTCCATATCTCCTTGGAATAGTATTCCTACACATCAGGTTAAAAGAAACCAATCACACGCTGTCTATTCAGAAGTTTTTTTCAACCCCTTGAAGAGGAGTTAGCTAGAGAAATCTTTACAGCTCGAATTAATGGTGACACTTTTTCTGTGAGATGACCCAAAAGTACTGTAACACGGCCCATACTGACAGCACAGAAGTCTCTTATTATGAGAGCCCCAGGAGCTGCTGGTAGCAGTCCTGCTGGAGTCCAGGACATCACAAGCACACCTGGAGCTGCCCTTTGTGCCACTGCTCATTCACCCATCATTAGATACAAAGAAAAAAATTACATCAGCCTTCTACATACGTAAAAAATAAGTCTTATGACTGTTTCCACATCAGAGTGTAAGCTAAGACTGGTGGTATTCCTTCCAACTTCCTCCTAGCAATAGCAGGAGAAAGGTGAGTGTGGTCTACATTTTCGCTCATGGGAAGATGGGTTTTATTTCTGTTTATAAGAAAACTGGACCAAAATGGGCAACATGGAGTTACACACTGCAGTATTTATGTCATGAAAAGTCAGATGATTTCTCCATGAAAACCTTCATGGTCCCCTGAAGTACTTTCTGCACATCACAGATTGCCTCATTTCTTCTTTCCTGCTCTGCCACCTCCATGACATCCATTCCACTATTCCCAGCCTCGAGCTATGTGCCAGCATTTGCAGGTACAAATTGATCTGCTGTAACCTTTTCTTGTTTGGCTGCACCCATGTTGAGTTTTCTGCTTAGAAGCTGGAAGCAGGAGGCAAAACAAAACAGCACATGCAAATCTAACAGAAGTGATTCTAAAGGACAAGGACAGTTGAGAAAATGCACAGATGACAGAATCCCGATGGTTTGAGCACACGTGCATGCATTCCTTTCTGATTTCAATCATTTACATTGTCCTTAACACTACACAAGTTTGCATCACTGAAGCAAAGAGGCTGTCTTGATGTAAAATTAGTCACAGAATAAATGTTGCAATGATCTATTTTAATGAAGGGGGCTCAGAAGGTTGAAAAACCTTCTCTTTGCCATTTGATCTGAAGAGGAGTCCATCAAGCATTTCTTTATACTGCCAAGTACAAATTCTCTCCTGCAATAGTCCACATAAAAAATAAATCACAGCAGTTTTCTTAAGCTCTCATCATTTGAAAACCAAAATCACCTTTATGCTCTTTGCAAAGCGTAAACATTACGTTTCCTAAAAGCAATGTGCACTTTCATTGCTTTTTTTATATACAGTAATTTTATTAAGGGGATTTCATTTTCAAAAGAAATTGAACAAAGCAATTTAAAAGTACTCAGAGGAATAACGAGCAGTAGTGAATTTTGGTGGATGAGGGAGTTATTTCCTACTTATTTTTCTATTACGTGTTCAATTTGGAAATACGTGAATAAATGATCAAGTAGGAAAGAGCCACATAATCAGCACCGTAAAGAGAGAAAAAGAAACAGTACATGATACCACAGATCTGTTAATAACCATTTTGATAAGATGATCAGAACAGACTTGAAACTGCATGATTAAAAAAAAACTATTTAATACGTGGGAGAAAACACGCACATTTGAAACCTCAAAGAAGCCAACTCCAGAGAAAACATCTGAGGTAAAAAGGAAAAAATGATAAAAGGTAATTGTTTGTTACCAGTGGTGTCCTCAATTGTAAATTCAACAAGAGAGTCGTGAAACTGGAATGATATCCATAACTACCCTACACAAAGAAATGGTGCAAGGACTGAGGCACAGAATGAACAAACATAGATAAGCACAAGATGGTGAATTCACATTCATAATAACAACACACCACAATGTACCACAGGAGAATTGTGGAAACACAAATTGTTTGTTCGGGTCTTTTGAGGGGGTTGTTTTTGTTGTGGTTTTTTTTTTTTTTTCCCTTTAAGAGTTAAGAGCAGAGCAAAGAGATTAAAAAGAGTTCTGCTAAGGATCAGGATCACTGACTGCAGAGGCATTGCATGTGGATCAGAAGAGGAGGCACTCACAGACCAATGCCCTCAGAAAAAGTAAATAAAATGTGAAATTAAGAAGTCAAAGACCAGACTACTTGCTCTGTTTCATGAGATCAGTTTTTAGATGGAAGTAGACTGAAAAATGATTTAATCTATTTGGCAGTAAAGACGTTATCTAAAACAGCAATAACAACAGCACAACTACAAATACTGACTGCATGCATTTGTTGTAGCACTTGCTGAGGGAATATTTGTAAAGGTTGAACACACAGGATCTAAGCAGCGCGTAAAAAAGAAATGAAAGTAATGATCCCACTACTATTCCGTACAAAACAAAAGCTAAGAAAAGTTTGGAGGCTTGCAGGAAGAGAGAATAACATTGGCGATACACATATAAAAGCAGCAAAGGACGATTTCATGTTCTCTGAATCTTATCTGATCAACCACAAAAAGTAGCAAAACAATTAGAGAATCGAGCATCTAAAGAGACACAAAGAGGAACACAATAGCTTCTTAATGTTTCTACCACAAACTCTTCTGAGAACATTTCACATCTCAAAAGAATTATAAGAAATGAATGAAATGGAAAACATATTCATTGTGCTACAGTCAAAGACTTAAAAAGTGCTACCAGACTAATTTACTCCGAAACTATGAGCATCCATGAAAATTGCTATTTAGTGCTACTCCAATCTTGTAATTTCAGAGAGTACAAAGGAATTCAGTGGAAATCAAACTATATACTAAATTTGAAAGGGCTCCGAGCAACAGTAAAGAGAAATAAAACTAGGGAGAAGAAAGAATGCGTAATTAACCTTTTAATCCTGATCCAAGCTTCACTCAAATCAACAAGAGTATTTTTGCTAGTCTTAATGAACTTGATATGATTTCATAACGTGATTTCCTAAGTTATAGGGGAAGACAGATACTAAGAAAGAAATATTCTGTGGGAAGAAAGAGTTTACAAAAAGAATAATGCTGTAATGCCTAAGCAGAGTTAATAGGTCAGCCTTACAAGTAGAGATGTTAAATTTTCAGAGGTGAAATTGGAGATTCATATACAGAAATAATGCTTGCAATAGTCTCAATTCTTGTACAAGTACCTTCTTGCTTCTTCAGTTGTAAGTAATGAGTTTTTGTACAGAAAGAGGAAGAAATATTTAGATAGAAAAATACATTTTTGAATCTAAGATTCATCAGCAACCCACTGAAATCTTCTCATGCGGCCTCTCAGAGTTCAGTATGGTTCCAATGACTTCTTAATGAGGTTGCAGGAAATTCCCACTTGAGTAGATCAGACCAGCACTATATATGCCAACATAACTGCATATTAACTTTTTACTTCTATATTCAATTAAAGTTATGTCAAAATGACTCAAAAAAATATTTTGTTAAGTTATTGTACATACTGGAATTCTCATCTTTTAATTGTTCTAGG
The DNA here is from genome assembly GCF_023343835.1 of Lagopus muta. Classification (NCBI taxonomy): domain Eukaryota; kingdom Metazoa; phylum Chordata; class Aves; order Galliformes; family Phasianidae; genus Lagopus; species Lagopus muta. The sequence continues at coordinate 30,762,544 of NC_064440.1, read as the reverse complement.
TAGAGAATTAGTGGAGAAGGAAATGTGCTCCTGTAGTTCGAGACAGAAGAGAACTCTAAGAAACGATGCTGATAACACGGCCACATCACTGCACGCACTGCACTACAGCAACTGTCTTGTAAAGGAAACAGGAGAAGAAGAAACAGTACCTGCTCAGTATGTTTGTTTTCAATACGCATTTGCTTGTTGTTGACCCCTGACATTGTAAGCCTGTTTAGAGTTGCAGCACAGGGCTTGCGCGTATTTTCAAGTTTATCACTATAGATCTCATTAGGAAGGTGCTCAATTAACAAATACTCAGTAAAAAAAAAAGTATTTAAAAAAAGATGCTTAGTACTTATTTTTTGTTTTTCATTTTCCTTGCTCTCTGTACTACAGCAACCACAGTATGTAATTAACAGTCAGGTAATTACAATGAATTCCAAGTGCTTTCAGAAATCACTGCCCTCCTTGCCCAACTCAGTGCAGACCTGCCTCCCATAGCAATGCAAAATGACATGTTTTAGCACATGCATCTTGCTGCGAAGGATTTTTGAACCCATCCTCCAGGCCCAACCTAGAGATTCAGAATATTTCCTCTTTTTTTCCAATTTTTAAGCACAATACATCCCAAATGAGGACATAAATATGCAATTAAAAAGTGAGCTACATTGTTACTCACAGTGAAAAGGTAATCCCACAGTCATAATTCACTCCTAAGAAAGCTGCAGCTGCCAAAGTCCAAGGCTTTCACCAAAGCCACATAGAACAGATTCTGCGTTTCTGAGCAGTCAACACCTCTGACTTTCTGAATTCTCTGCTGACAAAATGAAGTTGTAGCAGATACAAAAACTTTCCATTACTGTCACAGAAAAGCTTCTTCAGCTTTTTTCTTCCACAGAAGCTGCTTCTTCAATATAATAATCAGTTACATTAAAAATATGTGGCATAAATTATTTGCTTAGTGACTTCCTATGAGGGGTCTTACTAAAAACAGCACGTTGCATTTCAAAACTCTTCTTTGATTGCATACTAGATAGCTCATATTTTTTTCAAACCCAAGTATAAACAATGAGTTACACTAAACTGTCTCTTAAAAATAAAAATAATGTTCTAAGAAAATGGGTGGAAGAGCACAAGACAGGCTGCTGATCCCAAGGGCTACAGTCATCCCATTCCTGCACCCAAATCTGCCTCTAGTCTGATGAGGGATACACCCCAGACCTCCTCTTCCCTCACCTACACTCACTTCTGCATCTAAGAACTCAAGAATTATTAATGGTGATCTCTAAATGTAAGAGGTGACACGTCTGCAAAGCACATCTGACAACTTTACAATCACCCCCGCTGAGAAAAGCAGCTTTGGAGCAGCCATCCTGGATATCTTTACAATGACTATTGTCCTGCACTGGCAGGCATTCAACTTCGAGTTGTGCTGGTATTTTATGTGAATTAATGTTTTAACTGAGATTATTTCTGACGTACAAATAAAACAGCAAGGAAGACAAGTTCAAGAAATACATGCAAATTTACTGACTGCGACCTTAATCTCTCTTCACAGCACTGTATGTCACTAGATAATTTTTTCTTTACTCTGGAGAATCCAGTGCCCCGTTACGCTGCATACAAGGCCCTGTAAATACACAACAAGCTTTCAGATAAGCGGGTGCAGCAACATCCATCAGGACTTTGTGCTCTCAAGTGTTTTCACACAACTATACAGTGCATCGTGTTACTTAAAAGCTAAAATGGCTTGTCTGTTTCTACACAACTGTTAGAAATACATCATATGATATTTTTCAGAGATATATCTATTTTTCCAAATATTTTAAGTTCTGTGCAAATTAACAGCTGTTAGAGGTTTTCTTGTTTGTTGTTGAAAAGGAATTCTTGATCAGCAGAGTTTAACAACTTTCATGCAATTGGAAGTATTTTAGCTCCACATTTTCCAGCAATAGTAAAGGAGAAAGTTACTTGGCCAGTATTAAAAACACCTTTCACTCTCACAGATTTATATGCATATCCAATGCTCTCATTCATGTCTGAAGCCCAGTAAATCATACTCTATTGAGATCACAAATGTATTAGGATTTCCTCTTCGGTGAGACTTCAGGCATTTTTCTCCTCGTGTTCGAAACAGTATTTTCTCATAAAATTTTCCTAAGATGAGAAGCTATAATTTCTTCAGGTGCAGTAAATGCTAAATTAGCATGCCAGTAAGACGTTTGAATTTAAATTGATTATCTTTGATTTCCTTGAAGTACCAATTAACTGCCATTCTACCAACTAGAATTAGAAACAATTACATGCATGCAGACAGTCACGTAGCAGGACCTATCTCCATTTACATAACAGAGGAATAATTCACTGCAGGCATGAAACACAATGCAAATGCTATAGTAAAGCAGTACTGTTGCTGATCCCACTACCCACTGTGCTATCTACTGTAATTCTTCCAGCACATTATCTCCTACAGTATAGAGGACTTGTAAGACATTTACTGCACAACATCATCAAGTCAGGAATCGGCTCTGGGAAGTAAATAATTACTTGTCTTGTTCATTTTTATTAGCAGAGCTGCAGAAGTTAATGGGTTAAATCCTGTAGTTAGGTAGGCATGTTTTTAACTGCTCTGTCAAAATGATACAACTCCAGAGACTATCTATGGAAAACTTAGCATTTGTAAACAATACTTCATACATACATAATTGTACTCCTAAAGGGAAATGTATCTTAGTAATAAATGCAGTGAGTAAATTAAGCCTTTTCTGCACAAAACACATCTACGCAGCCATTCATTTTCATTCATTATACAAGTTTAGCAGTGCCACCAAAGCAGCAAGGCTGACTTCCCTGAACTGCTGTCTTCCTCCAGCCCCTTCATCAATAGTCTCCAGACTAAGGTTGGTCCTCACACCCAGCGTGCTGCCTGCTTTCCTGACATAATGCTTGCACCACATGTTCTTTATTTCTCTTCCCTCTATTTTCACTGCTCCTCCTCTTCCTTTTCCATATGGAATGAGAGATAAATGCCAGTCAAAGTGAGCAGCATGCTAGGCGTGCTCAACAGGGGAATCTCCAGATTGCACTGCGTGGCTGATCCCAGTCTTGGCTGCAGAACACCAGCCCCTTACAAATGCTAACCCAGCATTCAAAGATCCATTTCAATTAATTGAATCCCCACACTATTCAGTTTCTCAGAGAGCAAAGACCTGCAGTTACTAACAGATCCAACATCTGAGCCAGCACTGCACAAAGCAGGCTTCTTTACTCTTAGATCCAATCTAGACTTAGTTTTAGCAATCATCATGATTATTTTAGTATCAAATACTCTATATTCTACTGATATAACACAGGAAAACAAAAAAGTTAAATAGCAGCACTCAGAGCTGCGAGAATTACAACCGATAAATAGTTTCACGTTTGCTTCATAAGCAATTGGAAAGTAAGAGGGTTACTGTTGGCTTGCTGTTTACTTCTAACTGATCTGCAGTCATTTAAGCAAGATTCATGTTCACATTTCAATATTTAATAAAATGCATAGGATGCTAAGCGCATCACTCTGAAGATGCTGATTATATTACAGTAAAATGCTAACTTCCCAACTTGCTGTATTAATCAATAAGGTTGCCTCAGTTGCACAACGATGATTAAATTTTCATTGCAGTTCACTAAAACTAAGATTAGCTATAAATATTTTAACAAAGATAATAAAAGAAAGATTGTTAATATTTTATTTATTGTAAAAAGCATTTTTAAAACACCTTTCAAAAATAAACTGTTTGAAAGATTATTTTTCCAGAAATGGATTTTTAAGAATCAATGAAAAAGTTATGGAGATGAAATTCTTTGCCTGCGTGTCTGGCTTTTCATAGTACTCACAGAATGAGTCTTCTTACCTTCAGTGTTTTGAATGAGAACTGAAGCAAGGGACTCCTTTCAGAATCAAGATAGTATGGATCTTATGTACCTGTAAGAAAGGAATAGAAACAGAACTTCTAAGTGTAAGGGTTAATTGTACCCATTTTGTTTATGAAGTACAAGGCCTGAAAGGTCAAATTTATTCTACTTCACATAAGACAGTGGAGTTGCCCTGGAAGATCACACAGGTAGCTAGGGAGAGCTTAACTCTCAGCAATTCCTCTTGAAGAACACAGAAGAAGACTCCAAAGTCAGGTTAGAAAATGTGTGCTGGAGTGGCCACATTCCCAGTTGGACTGCCTAAACAGTGGTTCATGGCAATAGGAAAGTCTCTGCGTAAGTCTGTCTTTTGAAGCTCAACTCAGATGCTGTTGTCTGCTGCTCTTATCACAGCTATGACTAGCAGAAACATTACAGGAGCAAGAAGAGACTGAACAGTAAATGCCATGGGGAATACATGCCCATGCTCAAACTGTTGAGGAGCAAATTCCACACTTAGGTAACTTGACCAATTTGGACAGATAGGAATATGTAGCAGAAAAGATTAATTTCATATTTTCCTGATGTAATGAACTTGGGTTTGAGACTATACATGGAGAAGAGAAATATGACAAAGGATCAATTAAAAACAACATTACCATTAACGCAGTTTTGATGCGGGGTTTCGAAGAAAGCACTCTCAATGAGCCAAACACAATTTCTGCCACAGCACTACCAGCAGCTGGAATTGCATACACACAGTGACATCTCACACTTGACTTTGCAACTTCACTCTTGATTGTTTCCCATTAGAAGGAACTACTGATTACACCTGGTATGCCATTTCATCAAAACGCTACCAGTACAAGAGAGATCTCACACAGATTGTGCTACAGTTCCCTCGGCCTGTAAAAGTGCACATCAACCTAATCACCCAGTGTATTGTGTAACAAATGTACCAACCTATATGTCAGAAATGCTTACAGAAAAAAAAAAAAAAAGGGCATTTGCAAATAGATCAAACCTGCTCTAGATAACGTTTGAAAAATTAGCAGGCATTAGAACCGTAAGAGAAAATAGAACTGTACCCCAGAAGGATAAAAAAAAACAAAAAACAAACTAAGGTAGAGCAGTACACACCTGGGGTACATCACCCCTAGCAGGACCTGGAACAGATGTTTGAAGTTTGCAGCAGCAACTGCTGTTCATGTACCAGTGCCTGGTGCAGCCAAGCCTGGCCTGATAATGCGTGCTAAAAAAGCATGCATAAATTAAGTAACGCACAAGGAGCACGACAACAAAATACTTTTATAATGCAGTCTGACACTGAATAACTTATTTCAGACTCAACCGTTTGGACAGCAGAACAGCGTTCTTGTTCAGAGAAAAAGGAATTAAGAAAAAAAAGACAGTTATCAGCTGGAGTGCCCTGAGGAAGCAAATTTCAGTATATGATTACACTGGGCAAACTGCATTACAGGAACTGGAAGGCTCATCGTTACTTTTTAAAAACGAGATTGTAAACATTTTAATGGGTTTTATTTTCTCTATTGATTGCATTCTGTTGCAAAATCCATCGTGTTTTACTTTTTTAGATGCAAGTGGACAGCAGCAATAAAAAGAAAAACTCCATATCTACTTTTTCTTCTTGTACCCCTCCTCCCTTACTAATTATCACAAATAAGTTTCAGAAGCGACATGCATTCCTTTCTTTCAATCATGATAAATTGCAGCTATACACAAGGAGAAGAGATCTCTCTTGAACGTACATTTCCACTAACTCTAACTGTTGCCTGGCTCGCTCCATCTGAAGAGCTGGTCTATTTTAATTTACGCTCACATTAACTGTGCCTGGGGTATTAGCCCCAGAGTGCTTTAGTTCTAGAATAATTCTAATTGCGTTAAGTCTCTCATTTGAGTAATTCCTGTAGGCAGCATTATCTCTTAAATCTAGCCTACGCGATCATGAAGGGCACACGGTTTATTAAATAAGGTTGTAAATAATTCCAGTATATAATATTAACACCCTTAGACCCTTCATAGGTAGCTTCAGCCTAGCTTGAATTCATTCCTCATTTAAAAGCTGAATTTAAAAGTGTCCCTAGGGCACAGAATGTGCAAGACAACTCAATACCATCTGCCGTATGCAATCTAAGATATTACTGCTCATATTGATACATGAAATGTAAGAATCAAGAACAAATACTTGTTTAAAGGCCCTATACAATCTGTTAGACTCTAGGAGGTGGGAAAATGTGTAAATGCCATCAGAGGTTATCGGTAGAGGTAGATTCAAAGGAACTGCACATTTTTATTTCACAAAAGCATAACTGCCTGAAATTCACTTTCATGTTTTGAAATGAATAATGATTTACCTTAGCAGTAGCAAGTTTTTGTCCAGCAAATATCTTTCAGCACTTATTTCCATGATTAGAAAGATTTAAAGTCAACTCAGCAAATAGTTGTAGCAACTGTTGTCACCCCCCACTCTTTTCTCCTTTTTAAATAAGTTTTTCCCTATGAAATATCCAGTTCATTCAACTATTATTCCAGTAAATATAAAATTGTCTTCAGAAAAAAAAGAAACAACTCGTCACAACAGTTTGTAACAACTTCCCAGAGTGACACCTAATAGGCAGCATTTGGTTTTTCTTCTCAAGTACTTACTTAATTCACCAAGCCAGGTTACTCCAATACTTCAGAATGCTTCCTTCATGTTTCTGTTTCCAACTCCTAGTAAAAAAATAAAAAATAAAACAAAAAACAGTAAATCAAAAAGACATAACATGTTTCAGCTTTATCATAACTTGGTTAGAACTGAAGAGAGAAGTGACTGGATCTAACCTAGATTAATTAGTCAATTAGCATTGTCCATAAAAAATGATTATGTATGTCAGATTCAAACAGAATGCAATTTTTCATTCTCTGAAACCTAAACAGAAGTGGCCCACGTTTGTACTATTTCAGGCAGAACAACAATCTTAATATGCACCATGCATTTTGTACTCTTTGCAAACACATCAATGAGATTTTGAAGTTCCAGAATTTTAGTGCTGCCCAAACTTTGCACTGCATCTCACCGCATGTTAAAGCCTTAAAGCACTGTAAAGCTCTTCGTCATAATAATGCACCTGAAGCTCAGTTTTCCTCTAAAAATTAGTTGGCCTATTAGTAAGTTTAGATAAGACAATGTGCAAAGGTCAGAATAAATTAACTAGGGTTTTTTTCTGCTTGTCCTGTTTTTATTTTTGCATGGTAATATAAAAAATACTGCTGTAAGAATTCTCTTACGATGAAAAGCAGGAGTACATTCAAGGATTAGGGATGTATCACACATTAACATTGTGGATGGTTGCTAACAGTATCTTAACAAAAAATATTTTAAACGGGGTATCAGGAATCATGTTTAAGGGTTGACTTTGAGAACTCATCTGTTCAAGATGCCTGATTTTAACACTAGAGGTGTGACAGCTTAGGACGATTTTTGTCTTCCTGATCTGATACAATCATGAAGGACTGCAAGCTGCTTCTGACTGTAGTGTGGAGATGAATAAACTTTACGCTTTCCTTAATGAAAATACATTAAGGAAAGGAATACAGCGTTGAGATTTTAATTGTTGCACAGAAGATAAAATGTACTTGGTTGTTTTACATGTGTCACATGCCAAGATAATCACAGCACGAAGAAGAAAGGTGTAACCAGTCTGGCAGATGTTTGCTGCATCTCAGTGCAGTCTCATCTCCCCAGGCACTGCCTGAGGCAACAATCAGCAGCAAAGCCCAATGTGAACATCAGAACGAGGAAAGTCACAAATGCAAATATTAATAGCCACAGCCAATCTCTTACCTTCAGACAGACCAGCTGAGCTAACTGACTACGCAAACCTTACTTACATCGCCTGCTCATTCTGCTCAGGCCCAAGGGTTACAATTCATGTCAAAGGAACACTGATTAAAATGAAGAACTTTGAGATTTTGCCACAAGCATTTATTTGATCTACAAATTGGCAATTCTTTTTAGAATAAGATAAAGTAGATTTCAGATATCCTACAGGAAGTATCAGAGCCCTTTTTAAAGCTCTTAAGTATTATACCACTACTGAGTTTTGGTATTAAAAAAGAACCAGAACACTGGTTTAATCTCCAAGGCAATCATTCAGCTATTATTTAATTTTAAGCCCTAAACCTACACACGTATGTAAGAAAACACAATCAACTCAATTTAGTGTGAAAAACTCTAACAAAAACGTTACCAAATGGCCACACTTACAGTAAGGTCCAGCAGAAATCAAGTAGTACGTGTTAAAAGAAATACGTAAATGAATTAAGGGAATATTCTTAAATATATTTGGTAATCAACTAAACCCCAATTCCAGCCCCACTTTGGCACAACCTCAGAAACAGATGGTTACCTTTTCACCTCTAAAAAGAAGTATTGTTTGATAATTCAATTTTCATCACTGACCATCTGTCTGATCATGATTAGCAGCAACAGAATCATTTACCTGAACATACTTGAGGAGAAATTAATCTTGAGGAATTCGATCATCTTAGTTCACCTTCTAAGTAATGCAGACTCCAAGGTCTTCATCCCTTCTGTCAAACTATGAATCTTGGCTCAGATACTAACAGAAAAAAGCATCTGTATTGAAATATTAAGATTACTCTAAATATATGCACTTAGACCTGTAGCCACAAATCCATAGTTCCTAGTTTCTAAGAAAGTCAAGAATGTTAAGTGAAACCAGAACAACTCTGCAACAATAAGAAAAACAAAACCTGTCGATTTCAAAGCTATCAATTGAAAACTGCAGGCAAAGCTCAAAGCTGACCCTTCGACAATCACACTTCACGTAGGAAGGCTTCTCCCCTGCCCAACTGCTTCTCTGAAGCAAGCCTTGCTTTCAGCGGCTACAGCAAGGCTTTTATAGAGCATAAAATTATCCAGCAAGCACAGTCTAACTTCAAGTAGAAAAAAAATCATTTTTCCTCAGTGGAAAACATAAAATGGTTTGGAAAAAAAGGTCCTTGTATTCTCTGTGAGGGCAAGGTCTTTTTCTTTTTAGTTCAGCAACTATTAGACTGCCTAAACTTAACAAAGACCAAAACGTCACATCTGTGGATCTACAGGAAAGATTTAACTTCTTCAGTTCTGAGGCTTGGCTGCTATCGCTGCAAGTAACATGCACTGATCGTCTCAGGACTCCACTGCTTGGACTTTCTTCCCATACATTATCCAGCCCTCTCCAGTCATCATTACGTTCCTCTCCCTGCCTACTGAGCCCAGAAGTACCTCAGCTAGAACACGGTAGACAAGCAGTCTTCTTACCTCTCTTTCTAGGCTGTAGCTTTTAATATAACACATTCAAGGCTGAAAAACTAATACGTTGTCCATTTATACCATCTGTCATACACATCACTCCAACAGAAAACTGAGGATAATTCTACCATGATGTGGAATTGCAATGTTTGCCCCTATGGGGATGCTCTTGAACAGTCAGCAGCATTGATACCTTGGCCTGTCAGTGTTTCTATTTGCATGCCATATGTTTGCAAGAAAAGAAATTAATTCATGTCTTTTGTGTTCTCATTCCTCTCAGCATTTTATCATTTCTGAAGCGTATCTTCAGTAAAAGGCTTCCCACAAAAACAAGTTATTTAAGAAACTTTGCCAAGCATTCCTTCTCCTTGCTTGGATACAAGAAACTACGCTTTTTCTGACACAAACTTCAGTGTATTTAACATTCCCTTCTCATCCTCTGTTACTTAGCTGCAACCACAGCAGATTCTGAACTATCTGCAGATAGAGCAGTAGACTATTTTGAGGGAGAAGCCTTATGTCCAGTCCATCAGATCTGACTTAAATTTTCTGTATTTCAGTCATCAGCAGTCTTTGTGTTCAGTAAAACAATGCAGTAACATCCCGCAGGTCCTGTGAATAACATCATTTCTCTTTAGTGGTTAGAATTCCGCACTTCAGTAACACATCTGATATGACTAGATGTGAATTTATGGTGTCATTTCTGTCGGAGTCCTGAAGCCTCACCAACAAAAATGTATTTTTCTGTTAGTTTCCAGCAAAAAGACAAGATCCATTAAACAGCTACCTCGTTCCAGTCACATCAAGATGTATTCCAAAAGAGGTACAGGAATTCCTCAAAGTCTGGCCAACGGCTCACTTGGTTACAGTTTTTTTTTAATCAGATAATCAAGCACACACAGATTTCTTCAAATTAAAGCCATTCTCCTGCCTGAAGTAAAATTAGGCCTCAATAGACTGTAAGGCTGAGAATATTAAGCGACAGAATATCCCGAGTTGAAAGGAACCCCCAAAGACCACCGAGTCCAATTCCTGTTTTCACACAGGACCAAACAAAAATCAGACCGCACGTCTGAGAGCACTGTCCCAGAAGTCACTGAGCTCCAGCAGCTCTGCTCCATGCCCACCGCCCTTCTGGTGCAGATCCTTTTCCCACCTAACCTTCCCCTGATGCAGCTCCAGAGCTCTCTCTCTCCATTCCACCTTTCTGAAGGACGATGGACCCTCCTCCAGCAAAGAAGCTTAAGCTTCAGGGGAGCAGCAGCAAGCCTGAAGAAATAGAAATTGATCCACCTAAAAACGACATCAAGCCCATGAAGGCGGACCTGCCTCTGGAGGCAGAGCCAGTGCAGGTGGATCCACCTCCATCAGGCCCAGGCAAATGCTGTAACACCATGCTTGCCCGGAGATGTCATTACATCTCTTGGCAACGCACCAGGGGCTCTTTATTTCTTCTCTCTCTTCCCCAACGATTTCACCTCTCACAGCAAAATTAAAGAAAACAATCCCGGATTTCCCGCAGCAAAAGTTCTGTCCACACAGCCAGGAACAGCTGGCAGATACCAAATGATCAAGAGCATCACATCACCCCCTTACGTCTTTACAGAAAAGAGCAGTGACCCAAAGAAAGAATGCCTTCAGACACAAACACAACAGAGGCCCAAGCCTCCCAAGTCTTATGACTTAAGTAACACCACAATCACTGAGCTTTCCAAAGGCTTCCCATTCCTTGACATCTATCACATGCTATTCACTCCCAAAAGAGATGAAAATAGCCTGTTATGATTCCTGCCAAATCAAAAATACACAAACACTTGCTCAAATTAAAGCCAATTTCTCATTAACAGGTCTGTCATTTAACCTTTTTCATTACCCAAGGCAGCAGCACGAATTATGAAAAGAAGGCATAAGAAGGAGTCAAGGTAACATCTTAACAGTTAAGAAATATAGTATGTGTACAATTCCAGTGCCTGTAACCCTGATCTCTCTGCAAGGCTACTACAGCCTTGAAAGAGCCACCCACTCTTGTAAAATTTGTCTCACTTGCAAACTTTTTTAGTATGCCTTTGAATCCTACATTCTGGTCATTCACACAAGCATTAAAGAGAACTTGTTCCAAGCAAGGGCCCTGCAGACCCTCCTGGTAACTGATCATTGATTACATCAGGCTGGTGACCAGTTACTGTTCCTCTTTTAGTCCATTCTGCGTCTCACAATTTTTGAACTCTTCCAAGAAACCTTTAGCAATAAAAAATAGTAGATCTGAATATTTTCCTTTCTTTTTTTAAAGATATGCCTACCTTCTTTTTTTCCTGTTGCGGAACAAACATTTTTCTCCTAACTCCCCATATTCTCATGTACATATTCCTTAGGGTACTAGATTTCAGAAAATTAAGGCTGGAAACCAACCTCTGAAAAACAGACTTGGTTTTACTTCAGGCTTTCTGTTCTTTCTGGATTACCACGCATTGCCTCTTCCAGTGCACTATTTCTCAATAGCGGAGTGTCAGGTTTAAGAAAGTTACCATACAGTTACAGCCCACCTTAAACATTATACATTCCTGCTTCACTATATCAGCTCTACATAGTTACACTTCTTTTTACCATAGGACTTATGGCAACGCTGCATAATCAAACACGAATGAGCTCCCAGAGTCTTTCCATGCAGAAAGACACTTCAATTAAATTAAAGAGAGCCAAGACTTACCAAAAAGCACCAAAACCGTACCTGGGAAGATTTTCTTAGAAAAAGGGAGTAACCAAAATGATTGAAAAATTGAAAATCAAAAGAGTCACCCACAAATAATAACCAGACTGCCAGCTTGTCAGACATCAGAACACAAAAAAAGATTTTAAGCATTTTTTTATGCATTCTAGCATAAGTCCTCCAACACAACTATTGCAGATGCCCCAACCACTTCAGGTTGAACTCAAACTGCAGTTAGAATTGCAGAAGACATTGACAATTGTCAAATGTTCACAGTGTGGGACCACAGTGTGGGACTACATGGCACCTGAAATTGAAGTGCATATGAAGCAAACGTGTGCCATTGAATTCCTCCACGTGGAAAAAAATGCACTCACTGACATTCGTGAAAGCTTGTTGGATGTTTATGGAGATTTAACACTGGATGTGAGTACAGTGAGATGATGCCCTTCTGCAGTGGCAACGCTGAAAGACAAGTCCTGCTCTAGACAGCCATGCAGATTCTTACAAGTGTGGCATGGAGGCTAGCAAAAATACATAGCAAATTGTGTTGAAAACGACTGCTTGGCAACTTCAAATTTGCTCTATCCTGCAGTGTTATTGTGTTCTTGTTATCTGTTGTAGTTCCTATGGAATTCAATAGCAGATACCACTTTTGGAGCAAGCTACGTATTTGACCATTTCTTACTCAGTCTGTCTCTGCTGGCATTACTGAAAGCTATTCTACTTTTTAACAGCTAAAGACAAATAGTCTAAAACACCTAAAGGAAAATAATTAGTTCAATATATTTTTATTGCAAACGAGTTATAGAATAAGCTTCGAAGCTGCACAGAGACCGTGTTCAGCATTCCTACTTAGACTTTTTGTTTGTTAGCTCACATTTTCATAGAACTCCTTCTCCTTCGTACACCTTTAGTGTCTGTTATTAGGTGAATCGTCTTGCCAAGCTGAATAATTTAAAAGAAGTCTCTTAACCTACAAACATGGAGCCTAACTATTATTGTTACATTTTTCTTCCCAACTACCACCAACTCTATTTGATGAAAAAAGTGACTTCTACATCTGTAGCTGTATAATTCTCAAACTCTAAATACAAAAAATGGCAGGCATCTATTACATTTCACAATGCTTTTCCATGTATCTTCAAACAAGGTGAGCTTCAAAGCTTCCCTCTTGTTGTTTTTTTTTTCCCTCCAGACATTTTTTTTTTTTTTTTTTTTTTTTCCAAAATGCTTTTAATGGGAAATTCCCAGTGCCCAGTGTTGTTCAGCTTGGGAAGTTTAAGAAGAGAAAATTTTTAAGTATTAAAAGGTTTTATGAGACTCAGCATTACTTCATCACAAAAAGCAAGTCAATTGTTTGCTACATGACTATTTTTTCCAAGTTTGAAATGAAAGCAAAACTTTAAGAGTAATTCTAGCTATTCCTGACTTTTTTTTTTTTTTAAACTATAAACCTACCCTCTATTTCCAGCATGCGTGTGTTGGCATTTAGTCTCTGGCAGCCCTTGTCCTCTCTAAACATCTGAAGGTTTTACCAAACTCTTGTCAAACAAGATCCAGACAAGCAAATAATACTTAATTCCAAAAGCCAAAGCCAGTCACAAAGTGATACTCCAAAACACCCATGCACATTAGTACGGAAAGAGTGATTCCAAAATTGTATCTTCACAGATGATCCATGTGGGAACATTCAGGAACACCCCCTGAATATCCCATGCCCCTCTTAATCTTTCTTGTTGAGATGAATTTATTTTCCTCCTAAGAATGTTTCATGATTAAATTCTGCCAAATCAGCCATGGAGCACATCACCCTGTATGTGTAGTGTTGTTCATTTCCTCAAGGTTCTAAGTTAGGTGTTAGTGCTCGCTTGTTCCAGAATGCTACAGAGGGAAATATTTGTTTTATTGACCGCTGGCTCATTCATAACAGAAGTCATATTCTCCTTAATATGGTTAAATTAACCAGTATGCAATAATTAAATAGCAATTCCCCACCAGCTTGAATGCTATGGTGTAAGATCAAACACACCACCACAATAAATAGCCTTATGGTATGAACGGCCCTGCAGCTCTGCCAGTGAGCAGATGGCAGGTAAGATAAAAACCACCCGAGGCATGTGTAGCTTTTTCAAGACGTTTCTGAAGGAAATACCCATGAGTATCTCACACCTGTAGAAACCTAGTACTTCTTCGGCTTCTCAGCTTTATTTTGTAAACTGCTACACACTGAGGTCGGATTTATTTTGTGCAGAGTGGAATAGCTTGATAAACTCCAAAAGCTGGGAAAGGACACGCGGTTTTGTTGATGTGCAAACACAGCATGAGAACAGGGTTTTATTATAGTCCTCCGAAGCTGCAAGTATTAACCCCAAGGCAGCCATCACTTATCAACTTTACCAATCAAATAAAGGAGGCAACAGCAAGTGAACTGGCTGAAGCTTCTAAATGGTGTTAGGCACAAATCGATCATTTGAACTACTGCACTGTAGCAAGAAAATGCAAACCAGATAGAAAGCTAGATTTCTCTCCTTTTCATCAAGTTCTGTTTTCTGAGAATCGGAGATGCCCAGAACACGCCGATGGGCACAGGGCTTCCGACAAGTGTAGGCTAGCCACTAAGATCATCGTAACAGGCATTGTTTTTTTAATTTGTCCCATTACTTTGAAGACTGCAGATACAAGCAGCATATAATAGTTGTTAAATAACAGCACAGCAGAAAATAGCTGGCACTACACCTGCACATTTAGTCCTCATTATTCTGCTCCTGATGAACACTTGCAATTAATTCATTCTCTTCCCTTCTCTATTAACTTCTACAGTAAACTTCAGAAGAAAAATCCTTGCTTAAATAATAATAATACATAAACTAAGAAGCAGCAGGCTTTTCTCAACATCTATCTTAAGGATGATGTTTAGAAATAATATGTGCTAATTGACTACAAGAACCCTGAAATGTCAGGAACACTGGAAAACGACCATGAGTGAAAGAAGAAACATTTGACTTATCTGGGAAACTGCACCTCCATATGAATGTTTTGTTGTTTACACAAGAATATTTCTGGGTTATTAGGAAAACTAAACTGAACATCAGGAAGGTGTATTTGGGGCTCTGGTGTTCCGTGTCCAAATTCAGTTGCACACCATCTTCTGCAGATCCACTGTAAGGCATTCTTAAGTACTGCCTTATGTCTCATGGTCCATTTGTAGGTCCAACTCCAATCTCCAATTTACCTTGCATTAGCTTGCTACTTCATGCAGAGCTAATGGCATCTGAAGTCATCAGTCATTCTCAATTGTACTCTGGGGCTGGGAGTGAATGTCTGAAGCAGTAAATGCTCATTACCCACTCCTCTTCATCGCAGCACGTACCAAACGGGGACAGTTATGTTTATAGAGAGGAAAACTATCATCTCTGCTATTGTAAGGAGATTATATTGATGGCAAATTTGCTTCCACCTGTAATATTACTTGTGGGCATTTAGAGTCATCCGCCACTGTGGCCACCAGGGGTCACAGAGTAATGAGGTAACATGTAGACAGGCAACTGGGCTCCCACACTGATTCAACCGTTCTCATTTCTCATCCACACGCTATCTTGTGAGGACAGAACAGAAAAAAATATTCCAGACTTGAAAGCCATTTGCATCTTTTTGATGCAGATGTCACCCTTAACGCTGTGAAGCCAAATATTTTGATGGCCTTCTAAACATGGCAAAATATTGTCTTTCTTGACTCGTGATGAACGCTTGCTTCCTAGCCATAAATCCTACACTGCTATTAAATTCAGCTGCTGCATTTTTTCTTTTCTAATATTTTACATCTGAGTATAGAGACAGGTATTTACCTGAAGTATATTTATTTGGGTATTATCTTCAGCTTCAAATTTCCAAGAAAAGCCTTTAATATTACATATTGCCACTTTTTGAGGATTTACACATTTATAGTTT
Source organism: Lagopus muta (assembly GCF_023343835.1). Classification (NCBI taxonomy): domain Eukaryota; kingdom Metazoa; phylum Chordata; class Aves; order Galliformes; family Phasianidae; genus Lagopus; species Lagopus muta. The sequence continues at coordinate 30,746,687 of NC_064440.1, read as the reverse complement.
CAGCATCAAGACGAACTGCATGAGAATATAAAGCATTAGAGCAAGCCTGGGAATATTTTTCTAATCACTTATAGTTTATCCATCTGAGCACAGGGCTTTCATTTCAACAAGCATCACACAGCCTACTCCGTATAGCAATACAGTCACTCCTCATTTGCAAGCAGTGTAGCAACTGGCAAATTATCCCTCTCACATCCAACATGGTTCACATGTGATTCACCTAAGGGGATAAACACAATTGTTCCAGATACATTAAGCCTTAATGCACATGACAGTTAAACCAACAGGCTTTGGGGCTTCTATTATTTGCTATTAGTACTGTTTTTTGTTTGCATCACTCATTTCTCCCGCCCAACTCTGCAAGAAACTTCATTCTTAATCACTTCACAGCATCAGAGACGCACAGCCCTGCAGAGAATTCAGAATGTCAGCCCTCCCGGAACCGCACAGCTTAGTCCTAGATACGGGTATCAAACTTTGCAACAGTGAAAAAATTGAGAAGATGATACAGTGCAGTGATGGGATTGTACAAACTAACAACTCTGACTCCTCAGAAACACACAGCACCAAGATACAGAAAGCAATCAATGATCAGGTTAGAAAGCTCAGCCACTAACTTGTTCACATTGTTCACATCTTCCACGCTCTGCTACCGGCTATGGAAAAGCACCACTGAAGATCAACAAAAAGCAACAGTCCTCTTGTAATTCTCTTCACAGATTCTTTTTTTTTTTCCCCACTAGGACCGTCTGTACACTGCACCTTGATTTCACTGCACATATACCTTAGCTATGCTGCATGCAAAAGCCGTGTGTCTAAGTGCCCTGTGCAATGCAGTCCTGGAGACCGCAGACCAAGCAGAATGGAGTCTTCTACAAGGAGATCTGAAACATACGTAACAGGCTGGAGAGCAGCCAGGGGTGACCCAGTATAAACAATTTTAACTACTGAACCATGGATCCTGGCACAAGAACATGTAAAAATGATTTCTGGAATTTCTGGAACTGAAAAAGAGGATAACTGGTCTCGAATAAAAGAATAAACTGCTACGTTTATCTGAAATTATTTAGTGCAAGTCAAAGCATGACAACATGGCACATCAGTAAAATACATATAGAAGCAGTAACTACTAGCATGACGAATATGTGCTGCAATACTGAAGGCATTATTGTATTATAAATATTCATTCAAACTGTCATTTCTTACATTACACCTGCAGGAAAAAAAAATAGAGAAAACCTGAAGAGTCCTAATGAATACTAGAAGCAAACAGTTAAGTACTACATAAATGTATCGGCTACATAAACTTTGTTACTGATGAAGACACAGGGATGCAGAACAACCCTGTGGTTTGAAAAGGTAACATTAGTTACCACCACAATCACAAGGCCACTACTTCTGTGCTCTTTTCTGTTTTCCCTGCACTCATTCTAGTTCATACGCCCCTTCTTGGGAAACAGATCTGAACTTGCACATCACATTCCATCTACAATTTTGTTGGTCACCCCAACTGCTAAACACGTTGCCCTCACACTGTCCTCCTCAACCATCTCCAGCTATGGACTCACTCATATCCACTCTTCTGTATTCATAACTGGCATTATCATCTTGCATTTCTCAGTATGGAATTTCTCCCCTTCTTCATTGCTCCATTCCCTAAGGTGATTCAGTTTTTCCTATGCCATTTAATAATTTTCTTTTATACTGATTTTTCCCTCCTAACTTTAACAGGTATTTTGATTAACATATTATAGTTTTATCGTCTAAGGTCAGCAGTGAAAATAAGTCAGGACTAGCTCTGAAACAGCTGACTGATGTTATCCAGTACTAATATTTGCAAGGGTCTCTTAGGTTCCAATTTAGGCACAATTTCAGGACTCCAGAGTGCCATTCATCTCCTCGGTATCCTTTACTACACAAGCCTCCTGCACTACTCTGACTCTGCCTCTGGGAGCAGCGGCTGTTCTCCTGAAAACACTGGCAGCCAACCTGAGTTTCTGTTCAAATGCAAATTGATCGGTCTTTTCAAGATCTACGTTGAATCAGAACAGAACCACAGTTGTTTCTTTTATCCTTAAATTTCAAGTTAATATACGAATAAAAACTGTGATATCACCTATCCAAAATATTTAAACATAGTCTTTGGGATAAGAAAAAAAGACCTTCCGAGTCTGCAGCTGCTCAGCAAAACCCAGAAGATTGCTTCAGTTAGCTGCACAGACTTTGCAACAGTCAGGTGCTGCAAAGAAATTGCTCTGCAAGATCAGCTGGGAACTGCCACGGCAGGGCACAGTCCAAGCCACAGTGAAACACACAGCCTCAGCCGGGCACATCCCTACCACTGCTCCAGACAGCCCCATCCATTCACACCACATGCTCTGGGAAGGAAACGTACAGATAGCTCAACAAAAAACAAGCTCTGCTCCACTAAACCCCATTATTTTAGCGCGTTCTCTCTACTTTCTATCAATGCTCAACTTCCCCACATTTATGGCTCTATGATCTCATACATTTTTCCTGTCTTGACCAAAAGGTCTGTCTTGTCTGGACAACTTAGCTTCAATGACCGACTGTGAACATATTTCTTCTACTCATCTGGATACACAATCAGACTCTAAATATTAAAAGGAGTTTTCCTTAGCAAGTGCTCACATACATTACTTCCTCCAGTACTCTAAAATAGTTCTATCCAATATCCACAACATTTATGCTTATGAAGCAGGGTAACATTCATACATTCTCAAGCTATGAACTCTTCAAGCAATAACAAAACACCAAGTAACAGCTATCACAGAATTGTGCTTGGGTGGTTTGCAGGGGAGAGAAGTCAAGCAGAAATTATGAATTGAAGCTTGAAAGCAAATTGGAACAAAAAGTAATGTTTCTAAGGTTAGAAATCCTCTCCTAGGAGCCCGTATGAGTTAAAACTCCTGATCCCAAAGACTTAACCATTTAGAAGCTACTGCAGAAAAATGAATAGATCAATACAATTCAAGTGATATTTCTACAAAGCATGAATTCTAAATTAACAATTAAAAATAAATATTAATGCCTTAGAAAGGTGGAAGAGCTTTTAGACCTTAAACCTGTGCCAACTGTATGTTCACTGTGGATAAAAATCACAAGTGTGAAGAAGAATAGCATACACAGATTTTTACATAAAGGTAAAAAAAAAAAAAAGACATGCCAACACACAGACACTGACAAAAATGCAACTTTTAGACCAGTAATTATAAATATTCTCAAATATGATGTTAATGTGCACCTTTAAGGGATTTCACTGTCTTAAACAAAAATCATCACGACCTATTTCCTCACGGCACAACAAAATACAAATTCTGTTAGACTACTCACTGCTTTATTAACAGACAACTATTAACTTGGAATAGTACGGCCAAACGGTATTGCTAAGTCTATTTTTTTTTCAGCACCGTTACTCTAGGAGTTTAAAGACACAAAACAGCCAATCATTATCTAGTTCCACCCACAAACTCTGTCTTAAAATTCTTTCTACTGAAAGAGTACTGTTTGTATCAGACTCGTGAGACACACTCAGTTCTGTAGGCACTCACAAGTCTTTTCAGACGGTGCTTTTAATACCAGCAAAATTTCAGGAAGCCAGAGCATCACACCATCACAAGAAAAAGATCAGGGCTCTGGACATGCATGCTTTCTGCTAACTGCATAATCACCCAAAATCTGTACTACAAACAGAAGAAAACTGTACCGAAACAGCCATGCCCTGTCCTATCCTTTTCTACCTCAGAGGAGCGCCCTAAAGTGTGAAACTCCTAGCCATTTTTGAACTATTTTCGCTCATCTAAAAATCCAATTGGAATACTGTGTGTATTTGAGACCCCTGAAACATCACAGCACAAGCAATTGCCTCTGTCAGTCACATATAACATAGTTGAAGCACACGGGACCAGCTCTGTTTTCCTCACATGAGGTCTAGCCCAGACATTTATACGCAGTAAGTTAAGAAGCAGCAACCCTCTTCTACAAGATCTAGAAGCTTAGCCTCAGCTGTGCTTCCTGCTAATGTACTACTGAATTGAGCAGCTTTCTCTACAGAAACACAGTGAACAACTGCAGTGAACGCAAAACAATCCAGGGCTTTTACATATCACTCATCTATAGGCTCCCTTATATTACAGACCAATGTCTACATTTTACATTCTTCAAACTCTTTTCTGCCTGGACAGTTTTTCTATTTGTTTCCCATTTTTTAATATCTCTGGAGTCAATGTCTCCAAACACTTTAAAAACTACCCCTAAGATTTCCAAGTCTTTGCCTCTTGACGTAATTAAGACCATTTTCTTTTTATTTCTCTCATCCATGATCCAAAGTCGTTTTAGTTTAAGTAATATTTAAATACAACAGTGAGGTTGTACAACTTCACAGAGTAAAAGCCACTTGACTATCAAGCGCTCTTCTCTTCAGTGACGTAATGGGAGAAATGGGCCATACTGATGGCCATGAAATAGGATGTAGTCTGGAACAGGAGACTGAGAAGCCAACAGACAAACTGAAAAGTGTGACATATCCTCTGAGGCAAATGAACACTTTGTTTTATGATCCGGACAGACCACCACAGAGTGCCTGCAGGCACTGCCCATGCTCGGGACACCAGCTGGTTGTATGATCCACAGACTGATCTCACCACATAACACCCCTGAAGGACATCACATTTCCGGGAAGATGCCAGAGAATTTGGATTTGAACTTGATTGCTTTTACATTCTGCACGTGTGACCAATAAAAAAATTACATGGCATTTCCGTAGCGCCTCCCCTAGAATTTCAGGTGTATTTGGTCCAGAAAATCAAACCCAATAAAGCTTTCGCTTTTAAGCAGCGGTGCAAATTCCTGACTATCCTTTTACACTGTGTCATCCACTCCACTGGTTGGTACTACAATATTGCTATGATGGTGTTCTAAAATAGTAGAACATTTTCCGTCAAAAAAATGATCACATTTTAAGTAGTGGGGAAAAAATAAGCTTAGCTGAGCTTAGCACTCCAGTGCTAGGCATGGTCATGCCTTATCATAGCAGATGCAAATGTGAGTAAAATAAACTGCAAGAAGTAAAAAAAAAATGAAGACTTTTGGAAATATGAAGAGGTCATTTCACTTGCCCCATTCAGAAATATTTATTCCAACTGCTGAATAAATCAATGCAAGCCATGCTGTGTGTTGGCCAATGAGCAGGCAAAAGCTGAGGAGGACACTGTCACTCAAACTGAAAATTTAGAATTGCAAAAAAAAATGTTAAATGATTTAAAACAGCAATATCTCAACAACAATTGGACTTAAGCTCCAAGGAGTTTGAGTTATTTTGCAAGAAGTACCTTAAGACGAGAGTAGATTGTTTCACCTGAGCTTACTTGAATTTTAGGAATCAAGACTTCCACTGCGGGCAAGGGGCCTGCAATATGACAGCGATGACGTTTTGTTCAGCGCAATACAGGACATGCTTGCTGCTGTCAGTTGTAAATGCACACATTAAGAATGCCAGCTGAAGCAAGTTAAGCTCTTTCCTTCTGTTGATTATTTAGAGAAACTGGATAACCGCCTGGATTCAGGCTGATGGTAGATGTACTTTCTATTTGCTTGTTCCAGCACAAAAAACCAAGAGGATATATGCTGCTTGCATTTTTGCCTGGGGGACAGAAGCTTTATATTGTAGTTAATGGACCATCAACAAACAGAAAATTAATTTGGCAAGAACTGACTTATGTTGTGGAAATCAGAAGCACAGTCCATTTTCAAAGTAATTAATCCAGCCAACAGAGAAATGAAATGTCAGTTGTTCTGGATGCAAAAAGTTCAGCAAACAAAAAGTCAAAGAAACAAAGTCGTTTTTTGGAAAGAGTTGATCATATGTTACTAAGTGCTACATTTTGGAAATGGCATACACAGTACCCATCCCAATTTAAAGCAATGTTATCTAGACACATTCCATTTTGTAGCTCCTAATACAGAATACCGATCCTTACCTAGTCTACTCAACACCCTAAACACGTTCAGATGAACATGTTGTGATGAAACATCACAATCCTAATCCATAAAGTCTTCTGAAGTACATCTTGAACAGAAATTAAAAACAATTTTATCAAAAGCAGCGTTTAAGCATCAAGAAGAGAATCTCAACCAGGAAAAATGCACTGAGTCAATCACTGATTCACTCAGGCTTTTATACTGATTAGAACAATAAGCACAAAATACGGCTGTAACATTCAAAACCTTAAGGCCATGTTTTTCCTCATTTTGGTGATCACATACTCTGTCTCAGCAACACTTTGTAGTGCAATTTCATCTCTCTACATTGACCTCTTACAAGCAGATGTAAACAGTCTGTATCACATCTATTCTTTGCACCAGTGTAAGCTGCTTACCAGAAAGGTCTGAAAGGAGGGGCTCAGCAGCACATTGCTCATCTTGTGCTTCAGACTGAAACAAGTTTCACCTGAGGGTTAAAAACAAATGACAGTGGATATGATTGCATTACTTTTTTTTGCCACACTTCTTAACTTTGGTGGATTATACATCAGCCCACAAGGACATACTTTCACCATACATGTTTTGATACGAAGAATACGTTATCTATCGTAAAAGAGCAAAGACATACACTGAAATAGCAACCAGCTAAGGCGTTAAGGGATTTTTTTTGGTAGCATACAGCACTGTATCCAGACCCAATCTGACTTCTCACAGTCAAGTCAAACTAACACGAAAATTATCTGTTTTGCTCTTGAGCAAACAGCTTCCATTACCAGAGAGGGAAAGTTGTTGAAATTAACACGTTGATCAAGCTGTACGTGCATTAGTCACACAATTATTCTTTGCTACATCGCTAAATCTATATTGACACAACTAACACGTTTTTAATTACTTCATATATAGTGACAAGAGCATTTTCATGTTTGCACAGAGGAAGAGAGACACCCTGAATTCAAAGGCCATCTTCTATGTGCTCCACCTTCTGTGCACTCTAGTTCTCTCATTAACCTCTGCAGATACACACTTCTGTAACATTAAAAATAGACAGAAAGTTACTTATATCTAACTCTTTTGAGCAACTCGGATCCAGTCAGCTGAAGAAAAAAAACACAAACCAATTTGGGGAAAAACAAGGTAGCTTTGTTCACAATGAAATTCCTTGTTACAATTGTACTTGGGGCCACATAAGGCTCAGTCATCTGCTGAACAGTTTCACTGTTTAACAGTTAACGGGAAAATCCGGTTAGCTGTTACAGGAGTGATGACAACTGATGCTACAAACTGCTGCAACTCCGGAGGGTAGACAAGAAACAAACCTTCTTCACTTGTATAGTGGAGGTGGGCTAACTAATTTAACTATTAGTGACTACAGCATGGGCACAGGTTTGGCTACCACCAAAACTGAGGAAAAGGCATGTGGAGGCAAAACTTACTTCCCAACATCACATTCAGGTACCTTTTTAAATTTATGCTCAAAAAAATCCTTCTCCCCTTAGTACTAGAATAGAATGAAAAGCGCACGTGTAAATTGAGTACATAAATATCTTAGTTCTGTACATTCGCAATAAAAACCATGCATCTAAGAAGACAGTGTGGGTTACAGGACTGAGATGACTTGATTGTTAGGGTGCCAGGGTGCCTCAAAAGAATTGTTCTATCAGTCAGAACCGACATCGTGTCATACACGAGTCACCACGTATATTGTGCTGACACATACAATTAAATCACAGTTTGTCCAATTCTGAAACTCCAGTTTACAAGCAACAACTCTTTTGGAGTGCAGGAAAATTTAGAACAAACAGCATTTATGACATATTTAAGTTGCAGGAATGAACTAGTACGGCCATTCCGCCCGTACGTGCTCAGACAGGGCTCTAAGTAGACTGAACGATCATCTCTCTTCAGGCACTCAAAAATATTTTCAAAATCATTATTCAGAAATATTTGTTTATAGCTAGTTCTGAAGCTAAAGAACTCTTTGCAGCCATAAGCACTAAATTGAGTAGGATGTTTGCAAGTCTAACAAAAAGCACCATGTTTATTGATAGCTTTAACGTGAACCAACTCAGGCAGGCAGAGCTATTTCTTCAGCTACCCTAGCAATGCCCACAAATACAGTTAAGAAATAGTAGGCAGAGCCAAACTAGCAGAAACTCCTGTTATTTCAGCTGTACAGATTCCCCAGGGAGATCTTCTTTCTGAATGCTGTCTGGACTGAATATTGTAAATACGAAATCCAGTTCCAAGAATGGATCAAAACATCTGGAGCTCATTTCTTTCAACTAACTTACTTTCTTGCTTTATTTTTCAACCTCCCAGCAAACACTGCATTACCAACAGCCTCCTTATTTTATCTTCCCTATGCATATAGATTTTACACACATACAAAAGACCTTTCTACTCTGTTCTACAGCTTTCCCATACGTATTTTATTCTGAAACAAAAATCTGATGAGAAACGCATACCAAAGACATATCCCAGTCCAGAACAAGATTCTTCTTGCTGAAAATTGAAAATTCATTTTTATTCCAGAAACTAACACCTGAATTTTCAAAACCTTAGGCCCAGTCCCCTACCTGGAAGCAGCGTATCATACAAGGAGGAAAGAAACCAAAGCATGTACCACACAAATCCATCTTCATCATTGAAATTTCTTCATCCAAAAGCTTCAGAACTTATTAAATAATTTTAACACATTTTTCAGATAAGTTCTGATACGCACTTTTGTTTGTTTAATGGCTGATGAGCCACTGAATTTAATAAGGAATTCATCATTACTGGACTTCAGCATTCTGCTTCCACACAAATTCCTGTGCATGTACACTTCCCTGCAAGTCCCATCTAAAAGAGATGCTGCATCATGCAACTCACTCACAGGAGCGTAACAAAGGCAAAAATAAACGAAGACCTGTAATAATGCTCTGTAGAAAGGCTTGATGAACTGCTATGCATGTTCACCTTACTCCAGTGCAGTCCCTGAGCTCATCACAACCTCTTTTGGTATAGAGGTTTCTGCAAATAGTAGCAATCCTTCTGCTGTGCTCAGAATCACAAACAACTGCAACACCTACTTCTCTGGTACTGACATGACCTTGCCCACGGTCAGCAAAACTTCAGCGTCACTGTCATATAGCTTGCCAGCCCGGGCAAGGAGAACAGCTTCTCTTTCTTTATTACAAAACGAGAAAGCCAGTACTTCACATCATCTCTCAAGGCACAGTTTGAAATATTATTTCCATCGTTAAAATAATAACCTTTAGTTAAATTGGACCAAAAAAAATAACTTGGCTTCTGCTGTTGCTTGTTGTTAGTTCTGAAAAAAAACATGGAGTGAAATCTCTTTCACTTCTAACACAGGTCTGATCTAAGTATAACTACCACATAAATACTGCCTGGCACTGTGACTGCATGGTAAATGAAGAAAAATTATCGGGCAGCAGTTTTACTTGTGTTCCTTTGAATGGAGCTTTCAACAAGAGCCTCCTGTCTAGGTGATAAATCAAGTACAAACACCACGCACAGATATGGACAGAGCTTTCTTGTAAGCAGTCAATCTCTTTTTTCTTCCCATTTTTGGATTTAAGATCAAGTTTTCCTCTGGAAACATTTCTGAAGGAAGGACTCCCAATTTTAATCTATCTTCAGTGAGCAGGTGATTTTCAGCTGCCAGCTTCAACATTGCTGCTATCATACCTCACTAACGCCACAGCAGAAACATACAAGATCAACACCTAATTTTGGAATGCTGTCAAAGGCCCTGCTGATACTCCTCAAGATACAAATTTCTAATGTAAGGAAAAAAAAGACAGTGGGTGCAGAACAAGCTTGCTGACAAGTGCACTATCTGAATCAGAATATTGTTCCAAATACTGGATCCAGTCTCATCTACTCATATTAAAGCCAAGATTTCCATCCTGAACAAATCATTAAGTTTAACCAAAGAATGAGTTTAACAAATCAAATGGTAGATCATTAAACAACGTTTAAAAAAAAAAAAACATAACAAACACAGGTAGAACTGTGAATTATCCGTAGCCTAAATCAAGCCTCACGGTGTATACATTTCACATTCATTGCAGATGTTTATTTCTTACTTCGTCTCAACAACTCTTCTCAGAACTGCTTAATACTGATTAGAATTTAAAAAAATCATTTGCAATGCTTTAATTATTAACATATACGGTAAGTCAGAGGCACATACCAAAAGCAGACCATGCCTGCTCATTTCCAAAATAAAAGCATTTTTCTCATTCTTAATCCAAGAGGGAACAACTGCACTGACGATTGTTGTGAAGTACTATGCGAGGTTGTTTGTTTTTGCCTTCAGATATATATATGTATGTATATGTTCAGGATAAAGGAAGGTACAATTTCCCCTTCAGTAGAATATACTTTTTTCCATGACTACAGTAGTTACATATTTAAAGTATTCATACTTTAAAGCATGCCTACATATATACAACTACTACACTCCTCAGTCCTCCAACAAATACCAAAATGCCGCGCTTCCTCTATCTGATTCAAATGTTCTGCCAAGGCCCACGTGGAGAACAACATGCAATTGCTTGCATGGGAGTTTCAGCTCCCACTGGACTACTTATTTTGAAGGAGTTTTGTCCACGTGAGCAAACTGTCACTAAAATGACTTCTGACGGAGCTGTGTGTTTCTTACCCACTGACCATGGGTACCAGAATATGTAGAAAGAGTCTGGAACATTAAGGCAGTAAACTAATAAGATATGTGAAGCCACAGATGCAAATAAACGAGTGGCTGTGCCTGAGTCACAGCACTTAGACACAACTTGGGAAAGTAAAACAGGATCAACTGCATATTTTTTAATTAAAGAGCGCTGGCAATAATGGGCTTTGACCAAAGCCGCTCTGACCAACCGCTACTCCAACATCAGACAGAGTAAACGTTAATAGAATCCAAAAAGTTGCCTCAAAACACAAAGAAGAGAGAAATGAGAATGGTGTTTACTTTTCAACAATAAGTTTAAGGAGGCGCTTCTCATTTTGTGTATGCACCTGAAGGAAGGAGCAGAGACTACAGAATCAGAGTCTTCTCAGTGTTGCACAGTGAAAGGACAAGAGGCAAATGCTCAACACAAGAAATTGCATTTAAACAGAAACAAAGGTGAGACGATCTTTTCCTCTTATTTATATATCAACTGTAGTAATAGTGAAATATTAGAATGGGTTGCACAGAGGTCTCAGTCTCCAGCTTTGAAGATGTTCAAAATCAGACGTAGTGCAACAGTTCAACTGCCTACTTCAGCTGACCCCTCTGTAAGCATGAGATACAACTAGAAGAAACCAAAATGTCACTACCAACCTTCAACGTTCTGAAATTCTACATACATAGATGACTCCAAGTAAGATCTCCTATTTGTTTTCATTCAAATATAACAGAGCCATTGCAGTAATTCAGGTGAACAATCAAAAGGAGAAGAAAATCTAATCCGTGGCCGCAGAGCAACAAATAACTCAATTCCCTCTAGCAGAACATAAATTCACTCGAGCTATTTATACAATTTCACAAAGCATCCAGGAATTGTGTTTTCTCTCTTAACACCAGCTCTAAGAACCCGATTCCAACCCCATGTAAATCAGAAAAGTTTCTCCTGCTTACTTCAATAGACTGGGAATGAAAGTTTACCAGATTCGTATGCAATTTACTATGCAGACAAGTAGGGAGCTCAGTTAAAAGAAAATTTGTTTCCTTCTAAAGTCAGTGGGAAAAATGCAACAGTGGTGACAGTTTGCATTTCTTTGTCTAATTCAGTGTTTTCGTAGTCCAACAGAAAATCCTTAACAAAAGCAATAGACGTGCTCATGGAAACCCCAGAAGAAATCCAAACAAAGGCAGTGAGCCATCTCTGAACTTAGTTCAGCTATCCAACACAGAGAGCTAAAGCCTTCTGGAAAAAAAAAAAAAAAAAAAAAAAAAGCCAATCCCAGAGGATAACATGCAGGAAAAAGAACTTAAAGCACTGCAAATCATATTTTTTTCCTGACAGGAGTGCACTAAGTAAATGAGAGAGACTTGCTGGAAGCTGCCTACACATATTCAGATTTTGACAGAACCTCCAGATAGAAGATTTCTGTAAGCTTCCACATGATTACTAGCTACCTGTTTAGTCATTTTAATCATGTAAGATCCAGCGGCGTTACACCAAAGCACATCGACTCCTCTGACTCTCTGAACAATTTTAATACTCAATTTAAAACTTTGTTATTGGTTATGAAACGATTGTGAGTTGCATGTCTTCTAGCTAACATACCTGTTTCCTTACATAACACATACCCTCAATCTCATGTTTTTCAAGTATTGTTCTTTTATAACAAGCCCTTAGATAACTGTACATCAGTAACGTTCATAAAGCACCTTCGAACTGAAGCAAGGGGCTAACACACACACCAGAGAGAATCCTGTGAACAAGTAAGCAAATGGGCTAACTAGTAGGCAGGTGAGATCAGTACAAAAATGAAAATCCTCACTGAAATACATTTTAATCACTTTAAAAAAAAAAAAACATAGGAATCACGTAATTGTAATCTTACAGTTTACCTTTCCCTTTGCTCTTTCCTCCTCAAGGTTCAGTCTTTCTCAGCATTTCATTAAACGCACAGACTGTTTCTACCAAATCAAACTTGACTGATGGAAAGGAGAAACACCATCTGCTGTTCAAAGCAGGAATAAGTTGACAATTTAGAAGAAAAAAAAAAAGGGCATTTAGAAGAAGAGTTAGAATCTTAGAGGACCTAATTAAAGAGTACACATTAAAAGCCATCTTCTGAAGAAATCAACAGGCTGCGATCTGCAACATCGATTTAGTGAGAAAGCCCTGTGCATTTTAACAATACAGTCATTTACTTGAAAATAAATGGCACTGCGTAAAACAAACCTGACTTCACAGTTAATTACTAATAAACAGAGGCATCCAGAAGACGACAAATGCGACATCAGGCAAGAGAGTGCACCTAAACAAGGTATTTTATGGTCAGTTTAAGTTACGGTCAGGTCCATGATATTTTCCATGAGCTTTTGAAATTCCTTCAATAGGTTTCAATCCACAATCAATACAACGCTGTCAGAAATTGATAGATGATTAATATAGACACTGGGTCTTATTGACCTTCAGTCAGATCAAAACTTAGTCTAAATAACGTCAAGAAATTCCTTTCTTTAATCACTCCAGGATATTTGAATTTGCTTTCCCACGTGGAAGGAATTTCATCATAACAAGCGTCCCTTGATCATTAAAGAAGTCTAAAACATACTTATGACAAGTGGATGACTCAGGCAGCAAGCAGTGCATCAGATGAACACAAACACATAGACACAAACACAATGCATCAGTTAATGTGTGACTTCGCAGTTAATCAAATGCTTATTATATATACACTCATATACATGTGTATTATATACACACAATCATTACGTTTCCTCTCATCTTTCTTTCACCACGATAACATAAAATCTATGGCACAGACATGCCTTCCATAAACCAATATCTACTAACAACTCAACAGTAAATTTAGAATTCTAAGATCAAGAGCTGTGATGAACCAATCCAGGCTCTCCTCTTTAAACATGAATAAAAGCGATCTAATTAAAACCTCATCTTCCCTTTGAACACACAGCACCAATGAGCATTGACTTCCCTTTGGCTGATCCCTCAGAACAGCTATCAAACAGCTGATTGGGTACAATGCAACTCCCAGAAATTGTCTCTAGAGGTTTGGGGTGTCTTTGGATCCTTTCCTAAAAGCTGTTTGCTATTACCCATCATCTAGCACTTAAAAGGTCAAAAAAAGAGAACAATATAACGTGACTGTTTCTTGTATATTTTTGTTTTTATTTTTAATTTACACAGTGATACGACAGGCACTATCGAACGACTCTCCACACAGGAAAAAAGGAACAATAATGTAGATATGGCCAACGTACCTGACAAACTTCAAGGTGAGTTGTATGTTTCTTTTCAATGGAAAAGTATTTGCTCAATGTGTAACTCAAAGACAACACTCACTTATTTCTTAAATAAGTGATTAGTAAGAGCTTTACCAGGCCTTTCAGGTCTTCAGTGGCTCTCCTTCAAGACACATTGCTGCATATTAACAGGGACTTGCTGGAATTGGCCAAACAAGAAGCAATATTTCTAAGACAGCACTCTCTTAACTCCTCATACAACTTTTGTCAAATGGCAAGTTCTCAAGATTAAAGGTAGTCAGGTGAAGATCCCATCAGGTACATCAGTGATAATTGCTCCCCAGATGTTCTGGGGACTCTAAACAAAGAGAGCAGCATAAGAACAGCAGTAATCACACCGTACAACATGGTGAACACCACAGAGCAATTTGGGTTAGAAACTTCACCAGTCAGAAGACGTGCTGACTATTAGGAGACACATAATTGAAACCAATGAGCGAACACTTGACAGGGCTACACAGAGGCACAATGAGACTTGAGTGGGAAAAAGAGAAAAGGAGAAAAGATACTCTAGTAAATTTTATCTGGATGGAAATAATCACGTTTCAAAATGTAACGTACCAAGATTTACTTGTCTTTACTTTGTTTTACATTGAATATTTCCCAAAATAGGCCTATGATGTGTAGTAGTTAATGGCAAGGCAACTGGCCACATAACTTCATTATTTTGCTTGAGCTCAGTTAATAATCACATTTAAAAACAAGTAATGCTACATAATCTTTCGCCAGTTTAAGAATTGGGTGGTTACTTCGTGACAACATGAGAACTAAAGTACATCCCTAAGCTAATGCTTTGAGATAAACACACAGAAACCTTGGATATACTTACATCAAAACAAATTCTCTACATGTATCAGTAAGATCCTTGTGTCATCATAATATGAAAAATGAGCATAGGTGATAGAAACAGGCCTCTACTGACAAAACAGCAGTCTGTAGTTCAACGAGTTTAATTATATGTATCATTCATTAAGCATAGTAATACGTTACGCAACGAACCACTGCACAGGAACCAAAAGCAGATACATTCCGTTTGTTGACATACCGCACCATAATCTGCTCCTTCTGCATACTCAAAATTCTACCTATTTTTCACAACAACAGTAATTCTTCGGGAACTGCTACACCAAGTCTAGTTCAGTCAGTACAATCTATTCTAACATACTTTTTAGCGAGAGATTTGAGTTCTTTTTCCTACATGACTATATGAAACACTTCACGATTCATCTAGAAATACAAACGCTTGGCTTCAATTAAGCAGAACTTCTGAAGCTTGATTATACTTTCTCTAGCCTGTTCTAATAAGCTGTAGCAGTAAGGAAATCATTGAATTCAAAAAAATTCAGTTCACATTTTTTACTCTGAATCAATTCTGTTCAGTAATTTCTCATCTGATGCTTTGAAGAGAAAATAAGGCAGACTGTGCATACATGTCTAGTAGAGATGTTTCCAGATACTCGTAGTCAAACAGAATTCAGCACACGCCAAATTGTCACAGTGCCATATCCTCTAAATTTTCCTGCACAGAGCAGAAACAACTTTCCAGAGAATTAAACAGTTACTGTCATTTAGCAGATAATAATTGAAGTTTACCTGATACAATTTACTGTTGCTGAAAGGACAAATTATTACAAATGCAGGCAAGCATGCATTTTACTCTGTTAGATACTGATGGCACTTTTTGTTATTCATTACTTTTCTCCCATATTGTGTCTAAGTTTTCCTAACAAAGTCTGTTTCCAGCTATAGCATATACTCCAGACTGCCCTCACTATTAACATGCAAGAGAATATTATGAAAGACTTCCACCTTGTTGGCTGTGAAGCGTGATTTAAAGCCACAGCTCTCCAATTTCAAGATTAGTATGTGGTGCAGAACTGCATCAAAAGCCCTGCACAAGCATGACATCAGTTGCCCTTCCTTTTTTCACCAATGCCGTCACTCCAACACAGAAGGCCACAAGATGAGCAAGGCACAATCTGCCTTTGATGAAACCCTTCAGGCTGTCTCAGGTCACCTGCTTATCCCTCACATGCCTTACCATCCCTTTTCAGGAGGATCCACTGCACGACCTTCCCAGGCACAGACATGAGGATCAGCACGCTGTAATTCCCCAGGCCTTCCTTTCATACTTTTCTTACAAATTGATGAATATGTTCCCCTATTTCCAGTCACCAAGAACTTCACCTGACAGCCATGACTTTTCAAATATGATGGAAAGCAGCTCGGCAACCACATAGTAGTTCCTTTGGTACCCTGGGATGCACACCATCCGGCCCCATAGGCTCACACATTCACTCTCATGAGGTGGTCTCAAATCTGTTCTCCTCTTACAGTGGGGGCAGTTTGCTCCCCGAGCCTCAGCTTAGAAGTTCAGGGACACAAGAAGCATGCAAAGCCTGACTGCTGATGAAGACTACAGGCAAAAACTCATTGAGTACATCAGCCTTCTCCATGTCTGCTGAAGCCAGTTCTCTCTTCTCATTTATCAGATGGAGTACGCTCTCCTTCGCCTGTCTCTTGGATCAACATAACTCAAGAATCCCCTGTTGTTTTTCCACACTCCTATGGGTATGTTAGCATTCCCCTCAATGCCTTGCTCTGTTTGAGTGCAAAGGTCTACCTTCCTTGTTCCTACATTCACTTACAACTTGGTGGATTAAGATTTGTGCACTTTTCTTAATTCCCCAAACAGTTTAGTTTGCAGCAACCATTCCTTTTCTCTCCCCCTCCCCTACGTGTATATTTTTTACTTCTTTTTTTTTAAAACTCCTTCTTTCAGTTCAGTAGTGTATGTTAGCTCCAGGGACAAATACGAATGGGAAAACCTGTGCATTCCTATCAAATATGAGAAACAGTTTACATGTAATCCATTTCCCAACTAGTATCTCATCAAAATGAAATTAGGAAATACAACAGAAGTATAGTAGTCAATTACGTTTAGGCAAGTTATCAAGTATACATAGAAGCAAAATCTAATCAGATAACTCACTTCATCTTAATTACTAGCAATGCTCTTTCCTGCGTATGAGCTAAATATTCATTAATTCTGAGCAATTAAAAATAATGAAATGAAATTCTGTGATGCCAGAGTTTGAAATTAGGTATGTCAGAGTTCAGCAAGAGATGTGCGAATTAGCTTTTTATCATTTTTTATGAGGAACCTTCCAGGAGCGCTGCAGTGACAAAATATTTACTATAAATGTGAGCAGCTCAGGAAGCTGAGGAAAAGATTAGAACAAATATTTGCTCTAGACACATGGGAGGACAACAGCCTTTATCATTATGCATTCTATGCAGTGATGTGTTCAATACAAATGACAAGAACTCAACTTGCCATTCACAGTGTGCTCAGGGGTACTAATCTGCATCTTGAGAAAAACAGCATTGTGGATCTGAGCCAAAAAAAAAAGGCAGAACAACATCATCTGCCATTAAACATCAGTTGAGTCTACTTAAACCTAACAGGACTCCGGATCCTGCTGACATAAACACCCCATTACCCAGCTCCCTTCCAGTTGTAAAGTACAATCATCCTCTCTTTCAAAAGTTATTACTAAATGCAAATACAGTCCATCAAGAATCTTCTGGAGTTTTTAGCCAGGTATTATCCAACCTTCAACAAGTAAATGCTATTAAAAGCCTTCAGCTGCATAACGGACAACAACTTAAAAAAGCAGAGACTTGCACAACTGATACTGAAGCCTGAAATCAACTAGGAGAGACACGAATCAGTGGACATTGTTAGTTTTTCTAAGTTTAACTTACAGAAATAAATTTAACATTCTTTTAAGTCGATTTAATTTTTCCTCAACAAATCATGCCATTTCACAACAGACCTTCACATTATTACTGTTTTAAGGTCGAAATTTGTGAGTACTTATGTTCACATGAGCAGGTATCATTACATGTAAATATAATTTAGCACTATAGCCATCTCACTGCCTGAGATCTATTTTCATCCACATTGCCATTTCAAATTCAGTGTTGTTTAAAACCTGAGACTCAATTGTAATCTTGTAAATTCGTGCTAGAAATACCTTGGAACTACTTCATTGAATAACACCAATGAGAAAATCATCAAGTCCCTACCTTGAGGAGACATCAGGTAACAGACACTGAGAAAGCAAGTAACCCATTCCTTTTTCTGGTCCTTCTCCTACCGAGAGAATCGTTGTGCGATATTCAACCCGACCGTTAATTGAAGAGCACCTCCAGGATGAAAAGCATAAATTCTTCTCAAAAGAACATTTTCTCAAAAGAATTTTTATGAATAGAAATCCCTCCGTTTGGGTAACTCTGTTTTACAATACAGATTCAGTGAAATACCAAGATGTCCAGTTCTCACTTATGATTTTGTTTTTGCAAAAACTAATTATTTCCTTAGATAATATTCCGGTACTGTTTTACTTCAGGCAGCTCCAAAACAGCACAGTTTTTAGCAAAACAGTCATTGCTGCAATGTGGGAAGGGAAAGCAATACACAGTACTGGGACACAGATAGGAAGCTCTGAAGGTCTGGGAGCTGGTACCTATTGCAGAAGTGATCTGAGAAGTGGGCCCATAAGCAGGTGTCGGGGGAAAAGTGGTGATGAATGCCACCACAAGGTGCAGGGAGAAAAAAGCAGCAAGAAGCATTTCTGCTTCCTTAAAAACAACACATTTTTGTACCATCTTTCACGCCTGTGGACATTTTAGTGCCTTCAGTGCCTACACCTTAATTTCTTCCAGTTTGTATAGCTTACCTACCCTAGTAACTTCATATTTTCCTGAAATTAAATCTCCTACACGTTTCTAAGCTGGTAAAATGGAGTAATTTTTTGGTACATTGAACCCGGTTGAGTATTTGCTGGATCAGGTCACTTTATAGTCTGAAAATAAATGGTACGTGCATGTATGTGTTGACTCTTTGCCACACCTTATAAATATTAGAAAGAAAAATAAAGTGCTTTTTCCTTTCAAGTCAGAGTTTTGCAAAGAGCAACGAAGCTGAAACTTACATTCAATTTGAAACAGCATGGACTTCATGCAATTCACTTCAGGCTTCATCAAGGTTCTTTTGAATTTAATTTATCCTTTATTTGTTTGAAGTACAAAACATAAATTAGTCTTGAAATGACTTACTGGATTATTCTTCTGGATTTGTTTAGATAAAAGTCATACTAAAATCACATCCACAACTGTTTAGTAACCTGGAGTTATTTCCATTAGATAAATTGTAATTGAACAGTAGCTTAAAAGCCAATAGGATGATACGCTAAGTCCTTGCATCAACGTTTTAATAATTAGTTTTTACTTTAAAATTTAATTTTTATCTTTTAAATTTAATATTTTAATATTCACTAATCAACATATACTCCAAATTAAATGCATTACACATCTTGGCCTATTAAAGTGATGATGAAGTGACAAAAACCTGCTATAGGTTGCGCTTAATCTACAAGCAGCTAAACAAGCTACTGAAATTAATGGATGAACTCCTTGAAGCTACTTGACACAAATTTGCTGTTCTTTGATGGTCATAATGGCTTGCTTTGCTAGACTGCATGGGGCCTCATGGGGCCCCTACCTGGCTGGTGGAAGGGCTGGATAGATAAGGGATGTTATCCATACACTAATCTGCTACATCCCAAAGAACAAAAAAAAGAGTTTGCCCTTAAGGGATGCCAGCTACTTGGTTTTTCTTACTTCTCCACATCTAAGAGTTCTCTTGACCCTGATTGGGTTCAATCTCTTAGGCCCAGAACCTATATAGCCTCATTATACAAGGGCTGTTCCACAAGTAATGCGTCCTATTTTATCATGTCAGCCCACGGTGTCAGAGGTGGATGTCGGCAGTATGGCAGCAGAGGCTGAACCTTCCCACTGGTATTTCATTTTGGTGCCACTTCAGAGATGGCAGCAGAGGGGAAACCTGACAAAACGGCATCTGGCATAGAAGCGCAGATGAAGCAAAGTCGTGTCACTGAATTCCTCCACGGGGAAAAACGGCACCCACTGACATTCAGTGACACTTGCTGAATGTTTTTGGAGAACAAGCAGTGGATGTGAGCACAGTGAGGCATCGGTGGGGTGTTTCAGCAGTGGTGACAGCAGCAGTGCTTCACCTCTGCTGGTGCAGATTTTTATGAGTACAGCACGCAGGCTCTTGCTCATCACTGGTGATAATGCACAGCTAATGGTGGTGGATACATTGAAGTAGATTTTGCTGTATCCAATAGTGTTAGAGCACTTTTTGTGTAGGTTGTAATAGCAATACCAATTAATAGGAGGTATTACTTTCAAACCAACCTATTAATGCCTTCTCTCTCACTTCTATTTATTCAAACATTTATATGTTTCTCAATACCTACATAGCACACAACACAATTTTCACAGGAAAGTCTATTTCAAAAACGCATTGCTAAAAATTCCCTCTGACACGACTAATGTGAAGAAACACTTCACCTGGTCTGGATACTCGCATCCCCGAAATGAACCAAAGCTCCATGAATGGAGTATTCAAACTGGCTGCACCAGACACAAGGTAAGAATCAGTGTTCCACGTTCAGCTTTATAAAGTTGTCCAGGAGTATCCAGAATTTTAGCCCCATGGCACTTCAACGTAAACAAGCGACTGTATCAAAGAAGATTCTCATGTGTAGCTTACGACCAAATACGCCACTCTCTTGATCCTTACTGTTATTCTCACGTGGGAGAACATTCTCTGGAGTCATTTTAGGAAGCTTCCAGAACATTTTAAGATTAGTTTTGTACATTTTTTAAACACATTTATTTGCATCAGCCACAAAATGAGTTGTATTCCAAGACTGGAACAAGCTGACAAGTTCCAACAAGGTTATACTAAACCATGTCCCTCAACTCAACATCCAGTGTTCAAGGAAAGACTGGATGTTGCGTTGAGGGACATGGTTTAGTAGGAGCTATTGGGAATAGGTGAACGGTTGGACTGGGTGATCTTTTAGGTCTTTTCCAACCTTAGTGATTCTATGATTCTATAAAGGCTCCATCTGAGAAGGTGCTCAAAGCCCTACCAGATGGGTGGGCAGCCTGTTTCAGCTGACCTGCCCGAGCCAGTAAGGTGGAATAGACTATTGCCAAAAGGTACCTTGCAACCTCACTGATTTTCTGATTAGTACTGTCCTCCACTCGGCAGGAGAAAAGATGGTTTTCTGAGAAAAACACTTGGATGTCATAGATCCATTACCAAGTATGAATTTTCTTTACAAAATGAGGGGGACAGTTTACCATAAACTTCTTTTATTTTACCATCATTCTAACAAAGGAGCATCTTAACTAAGATCCTTTAAATGTCAACACTAGGAATTGTCCTAAATCATACAGTTTAAGCCTCAGTAGTAAACCAGCATTGAGTGAAAGCTTCAATTTGTCAAACATGTTTTTATAGAAGCTAAATGACCACTAGTAACACACCTAAAAGCTCATCTTCACTCTATATATCTTTCAAAGAGAAACGTATTGATATCGCTTCAAATATCAGTTCTCCTTTTATTCAGTATAACAGTAGACAGGAGATATAATTACACTGATCTTAATGATAAGCTGCTTTTGTATCACCTAAAGATCAAGTATGTAAATCTTCAGTCTAGGAGTGATCCTAACAAGCCATATAAAAGTTCATACTATGTTGACTCAAATTTCTAAACAGTTTATACGTAAGTAAATATATAGAAGTAAATAGTTTCTATTTAGCATTCAAAGACTTTACTACTGCAGAAATACCAGATTCAAAAGAAGGTCAGGAATATGAGGATCTCAAAAAATAATAATAATAATAATAATAAAGCTTTCCTCTTGACATTTAGTCACTGTTCAAAACTGCAATATAGAGAGTTGCATACCAATATCACAGCATTGTTGTTCTTTGGCTCCATACAAACAGACACACACATCACACAACCTGTAGGATACCTGACAGCACTACACATCCGGTACAACACTGCATCACCCTCAGCCTTTTGAAGACATTCATTAGATGTCTGTTTTCTGGCATATAGTCCTGCCTAGTAAATAAGGAGGAATCACCAAACGCAAGGATAAGAAGACTTCTAGTCACAAAATGGTTCTCGTAACACTTTCCAAAAATCAACTGTTTCCAATATTTTTGCAACATGCATAAAAAAAATCAGCAATCATATGCAGAGTACAAAATACACCTATTCAGTAGATTAAGATGAACAGCTCAATGAAAGAATCCTCCCAGCGCACAACCCATCTCCTCTAAAAGCCTGGAGATAATAATTGGCGGAAGGAGTAAAGCACCAAATACTTCTTTAATGCTTTCCATGCTTTTTTTTTTTTTTTTTTTTTGCTTCTACACATGCACACTCATTTCCATTTCATTTCCATTATTGCTTTAAAATACACTCCTTACGCTGTGTACCCAATGGAGAACCAAGTTTGAAAAATAGCAGAAATAAACAGCAATACAAGGAATGGATTTATTTGAGCTTAAGGGAATCCTAATACTTTCTCCAGAGGAGCTTTTTTTTTCTTCCTTGTTCAATGTCAGCTGTCTAAAATTGCCACAATTACCATATAGAAGTATCAGATTTTAGATACTCGCTGTAGAAATCTATTATGTGTAATGCATACTATTTGAAGTCTCTGAATACCTAATTCCTGCCCCAAAATAAGACTTGCTCAAGTCACTGTAAAAACATGCTGCAGCCGAACTGTTTCTAAACTACAGTATATATTGCTTCATTCTCCCACACATGAAAAGGCTAAGATGAGAAGCAACGTAATCTAATATTGCCAACAAAATTGATAGGCTCAAAAACATTAAAAGCAAAATGCAGCATAACAGCCATAGCTTCAGAAGGCCAAAGTTTCTCTAGTGACAAGAGCACCACCTACAGACTAACCAAGGCATCCTCCTGTCGTTTTTGCCCCAAAAGCTACCCTTCAGTTTCCATACCAAAACCTGAAGTATTTTAGCTGTCACAAAATGGTATTTGGCAACAGTGCCGAAGTTTTACACAGTTCTTATCAACTAACTGCCTGGCTGGGTTTTCTTACAAAACAGCTTTACTAGTAGAACATGAGCAGTGCAGGCTAAGAGACTTGCAAAAATACAGAAAGCGACACCACAGTTACCAGTTCTTTATGTGAAGTGATTAAATGATACTGGTATTTACCAGGCTAAAATCTGACCTTGCAAAGATGCAAAGCCCATTTCCCTGGATTATTCCACTAGAAGGAAAAGTTCACCGCATTATTATTATATCACCAGTTTCTGACTTCATTCATCACTGCTAAAGTCAATAAAAGACAAAGCAAGAACAAACTCAGGTTGACTACAAAACCCTCCTTCAAAGCCTCAGTTAGTGTTCACTAGGCAACCAGCTAGCCATCAGAACCAGGGAAACTGGCTGCCATCCCAAGTAATTTAATAGTACTATCCACCAGTAATGAGGACATCCTGCCGTTGGGGAACTGTGCAGAAGGAAATAAGTTGCTTTCATTTTCACACAACTCTACCATCAAAATTCCATGGTTTAAGCACAAAAAAAAAAAAAACCTTCAGGGCCAGAACTGCCTTCTACTCATAAGTATCTCAAAATACTTTTGCAAATATACAGGCGTTAAGTGTTGGTCACTGCCACTTATTTTTTGTTCATAATGTATTACCTTACAATAGCCCTGATGAATTTCAAGTAGCAGATTGTGACCTTGCCAAGTGAGAACTGCAGAAAAGCAAAATAAAAGGGGAGTTGTTGCCTTGAATGCATGTCATAACCCATGGCCACATGCAGAAGACTTCAGGCATTATAACCATATTGATGAAGGAACACACAGAAAAAAAAAAAAAGAAAAAAAAACTCTCATGACAGATTTGATAGTGTCAGTATATCAGGTCGAAGTCCAAATGTCACCAACTCATAGCCTGTATTTTGTTCAAGAACATACAGCAAACAACTTGGCAGCATTTTACCCATCTTAAGAGGAAAAAAAATTAATTTACTGCTCAGTTTAGAAATGAGTTATGACTTCCCAACTGTTCTAAGACCTCTAGCAATACTGCAGACTTGTGGCTTATATACAAAGCTATTGAAGTCAAGAAACTTGAATTTGAGTAGTAGATGATGTGGACAAAAAGAAGTTTCAAAAATCACCCCTGCTGCAACAATCCAGACAAACATGAGCAGCAAGGCACCAATTTGTCAGAGGCAGAAACACGGATTTCTAAAATGATGGGGTCCTGACACAGGACCATGGATTTGATATCCAATGTACATGGATTGATAGGTTACGGTGTATCATAGAGATGTCGCGCAGAAAGAACATCAAAGACCTCCAGACAGCCCCAAGGTGAAGCACTAGGCAGGTTCTTGACCATGAGGCCTATATTGAATACAGCAGATTCAAACTTCTTGAATCAACCTGTTTGATGTTTCTATGAACCGTGGGAGAATTCAGGAAGTCACAGTTTTACGTAATGCTGCATTACACTCAACTGAATTGAAACCAAATCCTTACTAAACAGCTTTTTAACTTTTCACTCTTTCTTAGCCAATGATATAACTGTACTAAAGTACTAAAAACTCACTGGCTGCGAGAAGCCACCAGAGAAGACGACGAGTTCACAACTCTGAGCAAGGAAACACCTATTTTCCAGATTCTTTTCACTTGAGCTAGCAATAAGCTCACGATAGATCTACACAATCAACACTGAATACATGAAAGTAACAACTTGGCTAAGAGAATGTCTAACAGGAAGCTCAAGGCTGAAAAGCAGTGGCAGAAACTATTAATTCTAGGGCCTCCTTCAACTAGAAAACCAAGGATGGAAAAAACAATTGCCGTTCTTTTCTAAGGCAGACAAATCCAATGACTAAAATTGCTTTCAGAGGCACAAAAAGCCTCACACTCCAAGCAAATTTTATGTCAGTTCCCCCAAACATCCCATTTGCACTGGGAATTGTCCTTAGCTATAGGTAGAAAACGCCATTTTTCTGCTCTCCACAGGAGGAACAACTCCGTTGTTCCCTAAGCCAGGCTCACACTGAGGATACCTACTCGGTTTTAGTTCTGATGGATTTTTCTCATTTATTTAATCCACCAAGGGCTAGTAGTGTAGTTGTAGGAGGTACATTTGCCGGACTCCAAGTTGTGATTATCACAATCATGGCAGTTAGCATTTACCAGCCAAGACAGCAAACGAAGTATTGACTCCGGACCACAATGCAGCAGGTTCCTGACGAACGCTCTTAAGACAAGCATGCACTTATTTTCATGAGCAATTGGCAAAAGATGGATTTTTTTTTTTTCCCAACAATGCCACACACATGATCTTTCTTTAGACATAGTTGCAGACAAATTGCTAGCAATTTAGTAATTCAGTAGGAGCATCAATGCTGTTTCAGAATCAATGAAAAGCATTTCAGGCTAACTGTCAGGGCTTTTATCACTTGCCCCAGTATTAAGAAACTCTCCATTTTAGAGAATAGATTTAAACCTGACTTTTATGAAATTATCCTTCCCGTGAAAACTTCCTCTATTCCTTCCAAAGTCTCATTAGTACTTTTCAGAATCTATCAGACATCTTCAGATAGAAATTAGTGTTTTCATCTCAGGGTTTCTTATTAAGATTTGCAAAGTAGGTTTATCTCGGAAAACATATGAAGCAAAAATGAGACAATCCCCTTCATGTTATTCCCCAACAGAAAGACCCTCCAAGCAGCACTTGATCTAGGAGTTAGTCAAAAACTGCTGCAGTGAGTTCAAACTGCAGGTTGCACTTCACTTTCATTTTGGTCTAGACACATCAGTGCTCTAGGTCTTACTCTATATACCTACTTACTACGGTTTGTGTCACTACAGTTTAACAATTGCAAATTACACAAATTGTAGCTTTTTCCACAGAGAAGGTTGCTGATATGTAATTATAAGCACGGGAAAGTAGTGACTGTGCAACGGTTTAACTGCACTGAACCTATTTGACCACTCATCTAAGCTGCTGTCAGGGAATTTAATTGTTCACAGTCCCTTCGACATTGGGCCGTTTGAGTCCTCTCTTTTGGTACGGATGATGATGCTAACATCTGATTATGACTGTTTTACTGTGACAAATACAGCTCTCCTTGTCCAGACCCAATCCCTCACTTTCTTCTCATATCTCAGTCACTCTTTTTTCCAAAAGCTCAAATCTTTTCATTTACATGCTGCATTACAATAGCCTCTACTCTTGTGAAGAGCAACACAGAAAACTTTAAGACCTTTTTCGTGGTAACTTCAATAAAATTACTGAAGTATTTCTGAAAGCTTTCTGCTTCCCCAAGTCACAATGTTTTTCACACCTGTCAAGTACTCCCCTTATTCGAAGAGCCTTTCACTCGGTTTCCTCGCAAAGAGAGCACTGTTCCAGCCCTTGTTAGCCAAGTAAGACCTCGTTAAGCATTTCAAATTAACTCCCTTGCAAAGTCTATTTAGACAAGCAACTCAAGGACATCTCAAGCTTCAGAAAAGTTCTAAGAATCAACAGAACACTGAACTAAAAAATAAACACATGCCTTCATAAATTTTGTTTTTATTTGGACCAAGTCAAAACCTGGTTGTACCACTACCACCAAAACAACGACAATGTATAAAAACTCAATTTCAAATCAACTGAATTATCTCTTTTGAGAAAAACTCACCTCCCTAAGTGTTGTGATAACCCCAAAATTTAGCAACATTAAATGCCTTCTGCAGGGAGAGCCTCAACAGAAAGTGAAGGTTCTGGCCAAGTGGTTTTACCATTAGGACCATCTCATAGACATCTTGGCTGAATAGTTAGCTTTCTCACGAAGAGGTGCTGAAGTTCTGAACATAACTATAATCTCCCTGAAGTGACAGCAACATGTAAGTAATGCTATGTACTTTGGAACAACGTGAGTACCACAAAACAACCATTTTTATGCCTGGAACACTTTAAAAAAACCACTACATACCAAAATGCAGCGTGCTATAGGAATAAAGTGAAATTAAGTCATGTGCTTCAAGTAATAAAGAACTAGATTTTGAGTGATATTTTAAGAAAAAACTAAATAGTAGTCAAATGAGAAGCATATGAAGACATCAATAACACAATAAATTTACCATAATACACAAGTTTATGCCATCATAGATGGAAAAAACAAATAGCTAGTTACAAGTTGTTTCTTGAAATTAAGACAACTTTTTTTTTGTTAGTCTGGATCAGAGAGAAAGAAAAGAAATCTACCTAGAGTATTTCTTGAAGCGCCACGTTCAACACTTGAGGAAAACAAGCAGGTCAAGCTGAATTTTGACAGATTCTCAATTGAGGCATTCTCATTGGGTGGGGTTTGTTTTTCTCTTGTTTAGTTTTGTGAAGGTTTTTTTTTTTTTGGAAGGGTTTCTTTTGAAATAAGTTTAGACTCAAACTGCTGTCTACACGCAGGATTCTGCCCCACTTCATCGTGAAATCAAATTATACTTGATCTTTTGAGGTCCATGTCCAATTTATTTTTTATATATGAACAGTAAAACGGGGTCAAACTCAGAAAGTAACAACACATACATGTTTCTATCAAGACTTACACCTAGATGCCTTTCAAATTAACCTACTGACACAAAGAGCATTTGCAAACTGTAAGTCAGGTAGTGGGATTCTGAGCTGTAACAACACAGGCTGTAATGATTATTAAAACTGAGCACCACTGAAGAACACCCCATCTGTAGTTACAGAATAAATCCTTATCCAAGCAGAATATTATCTTGCTAACACCTTTAGAAAGGATACCAAGGAAGAGGAGAAATGGACAAAGGCAGCAAATCAAGGCCAACTAACATTGCATGGGTATACATATTGTGAAAAAGGTAAGCACTTATCTCCAGTTCATAGTCCTTTTTTGGGACTCAGCCATCACACATGCAGAAAGTCACTGCTGTAACCACAGAAGCTAGAAGAATATCGTCAATGTTGAAAGGCTTTTTAATTTTAACTGAATACTTTTTGACCCATACTTTCTTCCGTATGATTATCCAACCTCCACTGGAGATTTCTCAGTGTCAGTAAGTGGAAACAAGAGGCTGGATAAATTAAGTTGTAATGCCTTTTTTTATAACTGTAACTTCAGACAGGCAGTCAGCTTTTGCATGACTGCTATCAATCCAGCTATCTGGGGCAGCTGTAAATATGCTCCTAGGGAAGTATTCATCCAATATCTCAGTATAACAACGTGCTGTGCATCACATCTGTCTAGCACTGTATTACTAACATGAAGCTTAAATATAACATGCTGAAGTACTAGCATTGCATTAAATGAAGTTTGCATCCCTGCTCTGAGTACCAGCAGGGACACACAAGTAGCTGTCTCAATAAAAACGGTTCATTTTCTAATAGTATAAATAAAAAGAATATGGTTTGCAAATGCATTAAAAAAAAAAATCCAAAAGTGGTTGAATCCTCTTATCGTTCTGATATAACAAGAGAATAAGCACAGATTAACCCACCCGCCTGTTTCCTGGAAACACTGTGACTTCTCAATTAAGAACAGGAATTCATGTGTTACCTGCCAGTATCCTTAAAAAGAACAGAAAAAAACCCACAAAACCCTCAAATGCTCCTCATCTCTTTCAGTGGAAAAAAAAAAAAAACCCGCAAAGCTTGTTGGGACAAGAGAAAACTTCTCATTGAAGTCAGAAGGGAATTTTGAAAATTATTACCTGCACTTTATTGTCTGAGAAAAACCCCACAGAGTAAAATCAGATTTCCCACTTCTGCTTTACCTTACAAAGTTGTTTAGCTGCAGAGCTCAGCTTCCAACGTATGAAGTACAGATAAGCTGTGATGATTTTTGTTACCATCTTCCTAACATAATAGCTAAGTAAGAAATTACACTGCCTCTAGTGCTGTGAAATTCCTATGAACAAATGCATGCAATAAATGCTTGTGACAGGCTTTAAGAATAACAAAAACCTCACAAGCACAATGAACAGAACACGTTTTCCAAAAAAATCTTTCAAGGTAGTTCTAATGAATCTTTCACAGTTCAATAATCTACTGTATTAGGTCATTCTCCTGATGAAGCAATGTTCCAATCTCATTATATTATTCAGAAGGCACTGGTGTTATTGAGTTTCTTGTAATTAACAAGCTATTTGTTGGCATTTCCCTTGTTTACGGCATGCAGTGTTTTAAAATTAAAGAAGGGTTGTGACAAATACTCTACATGTAAGTAGAACATAACACATCATATGCCATAACAACTCTTACATTCAGCAGCCAGGACGCACTTGAAGCTTTGGGCAGAATCCTCTTTCTATCAGATCCTTCCTCCACTGTCCTCTCTGCTTTCCAACGCAAAGCCAAGAACAAATGTTAATGGTGAACGCTCTGAAAAAAGCACACCAGGTGGTCCCTAAAGCGGTGCATAGTTTACAAAAACTAAATCAGTTTTGTATAGGGGATCAAGTAAAACCCGGTCAAAAGAACCAACCTCATCACGAGTCCCTGTTTCCAACCGAAATTTATTTTGTGAACAGCAAAAATCTGAAATAAACGTGAGTGAACAAAAACCAAAGACATATTTGCCTATCACTTCAGCACAGAGAGAAAGACTGGAAGGCACTTGCAGAATGAGGGTTGCAGTGTCAGATCCCCTGCCGCGTACAGGCAATATTTTTCCTGTTATAGTCAGGTAAGAGGAAAAAAGAAAAAGAATAAATGGCACTGTATGACTTGGCAGTGGAAACATCTGTCACTTAACCGTGTGGCACAAATTTTTCATCTTAGATGACCATCTGACAGGCAAGGATGTAACGACAGTTTTATTGATTTTAACTAGGAGCAGGGCTCCTCAAGCTCTAAGTACTAAACTGGCTCAGAAGAGCATCAGATTTCTTGAGCATTTGCTGAGAAAAATATACTCACAGTTTTTAAGCTATGAGTTTTTTTTGACAATACAAAGCCTGGAAAAGTTGATATAAAATAAATCTGTTGAAGATTGCTAAAGCCACAGTAACTCAGAAATTCCCTGTTCTCAGAACAGCTGGAGGCTGAAAGAGCTTTAAGAAGCATCAGATACGCCTGTGGTGCTACCACGAAGAAATCTGCTCATGAGAACGGCTGGAAACGGGTTCAGTGAACTTGTTTCCTACCAGATATAATCTACGTAATTGCAGCTCCTTGCAGGTGATAAAGATGCACATCAGTAGAACACTAAATGGCAAAACACGCGTTTTATAAAAGCTCTGTTTTCTACTAAACAGACTGAAGCTACACAAGAAAGGGCTTGAAGCACGGATCATGCTACATATCAAAGTAAAGATCATATCAAAGTAAAGATCGTGAACCCAGAATTGAGTGCCAAAACCTCCTCAGCATCAATGAACGGTGGGTTTTGGAAGGGACCTCTACTAAAGCAGGCTTCACAGGAAAGTATCCAGGTGGATTTTGAATATCTCCAGAAGAGATTCCCCAGCCTCCCCAGGCTGCCTGTTCCAGCACTCTGTCACCCTCACAGTACAAGTTCTTCCTTGTGTTAGTATGGAACTGCCCGTGTTCCTGTCTGCGACCTCCTGACACCATGGCCATGCAAATTTTGTTCTTTTACTGCAGACAGTAAACTTTCTAGGTAGGCTACTTGCTCTATTTCATGCCACCTTTCTAAATAATTAAGGTACTGTTTAGGAGAGGTCTATCCCATAAGCACCAAGAACCATTAAGCTCCAACTGCTTTTACAATAGTATTGATGAGCTTTGATTACCGCAGTACTCAATTGCATAAGAGCTCCTGTGCCTTGGAGGAAGTCAATGGCACTGGAATCTTAAATCATTCCACCCTTACTCACTCCCATTTCTGTGTCACATACACCTTTGACAACAAGGTAGTTAACATACTGCCATGTGAAGCACACCCTCCCAGTGCTCACCATCTCTGCAGCAAGGTCATCTTTAAATGAAGCAGAAAGCAGCAAATTATATTTGCATATATAAATACATGTATTCATAAAACTCAATTGATCTCAAACACAAATACTGGTCAGCCACCTACGTAACCCCAAGTACAAAATTACCCAATGATCCAACTCAAATTCTCATCTTAAAACCTAAAACTAGGTCATACACAAGCACACTGTTAAGTTCATCTGTTGCACTGACTGTTAACGAGCAAATACAAACCACTGCTCAGAATACCCACGGGAGAAGTTCCTGTTTCTCTCCACATGTAGTTCAGCACAGAGCTCAACTGCCACAACACCACACTGTAACTGAGCTGAATGACCACGCAGGAACTGTTCAATTGATAGGGATGTTTCATCTCATCACTTCCATCCATCCAACTGCCCAGCTGCCACAGTTAGGCCCTACTGCAAGTCCCTTTGTTTTATTACATCTTACTATCATTCCACAAATTCGCTCAATAACCAAAACCTGTTCACTGGCAGATTGCTTGGAGATTTACCTGCAGCTACAAAAAGCAGTAAATTCAGCTGCTCCCTTTAAGTGCAGTCCTGCACATTCCTGCCAGGGACTGAGATCACACACAGCTCTGTCGCTCACCAGGCAAAGTCATTAGGCATCTACCCAGCTAACCATTCTTCATGAGAAGTGCACATGGGAAAGAGCTTCATTTCTTGATCATGAAGTTACAATGACATTGCAATAAAAGCACAGGGATATACATACAGTTCCACCAAATGCTTTAATTCAGTTTCCACAAGCATTATCACTGCTTGTTCAGTTTGAAGAGTTAGAAATTAGTTGTTGTGTATAAACAAGATGCAGTTAATTTTGGTGCTTACTATGAAGAAACATTTGTAACATTTTAAAACCATCCAATAAAGAGGAAAATATCTCCAGGAAGTTGTGAACATGAGAGGCAATTTCTCCAGTACAAACCTAATGGACTCTCCAAAGTCAAAATTACCCAGGCCAAAAACTGCTCTGAAGATGAGGTAAACTAACCCTTACTAACAGCAAGAGCAGAAAATTAGTATCCATGCATCTGCCTCTGAAGCCTGAAGTGTTAAGTGCGAGACTTGGAGAAATTAACAGCAGATGTCCAATTCACAGAATAAAAGTCAGTCCAAAAAAATCTCAGCTTTAAATGTAGTAATTCTATGTAATGTATCACTTCACTGCCTGCAAGATGAAAAAAGTACTTAGATTTTTAAAAAATTAAAACAGTAGTGTACAGAAGACAGCATTCAATTATTTAAAGAAAAGTATTTTGGTCTAAAGGGAAATAAGACTTGAAAAATACTAGGGATTTTGGTTGTGGGTTTGTTTTTTGGTGTTGCTGTTATAATAGCTAATATTTATTAGCAATTAACTCTTTCTCCTTCTTTCCCATTCCATTTCCTCAGAAAAGCAACTGAAAATGACATTCAAAGCAACCTTGCATGTGTACAGCTTCAATTTTCATTTGTTGCTTTGGGAAATGGCTTTATAATTGCTATAGTCAATGTTCTTTAAAAATCTAAATGCATCTTAAAAATTTAATAGAGTAATAAGCTGCATAAATAACAATTATGCCAGTCAGATTTTAAATTGGGGGGAAAAAGGGTTTTGAAATTACGTGCAACAAAATAGCATTCAAAGTATGCCAAACAAACAGCAAAACAAATTGTAATGACCAAGTAGTATTCAAAGCCTTAATAAAAAACAGCATGCAAGTTTAAGACAGGAAGAAGAACTATTTTTGTTCAAGTTTTAAATATTCTGAAGCATTTAGGACATGCAAACCAGTGCCATCTCGGTAGGACAAAAGAAGCCTTTCCTAATAAATGGATCCAACTACCTGTAGCTAAAGCAGCAAAATACAGAAATTCTTTAACAATGTCTGCACATAAGCATCTTTACTGTATTACATAGGTCTCATATTCTGAAGTATTTTTACATGAACGCAGAACCGCTACAAATAACATGAAACTCATCTTCCATTCTCCTAAGACAAATGAACACCAAGTAAATGAATGTCAGCTTCATGTGGAAAGGTAAACGTGAAGCACTACGCATCTCATGGCAGACCTCATTATTCCAAATGCAGGTAGTTTGTAAGACTTTCAAGGCTTTTCTGCCTTGAAATTATCAGAGGGCCAAAACATTTTTCCAACTAACAGGTCCAAACCTGTTGGCAGCCCACGGTTGGCATCTTCCCCCCTCCCCTTTCTAATCCTAAATTTAAGAAACGAGGCATACAATCAACATAGCTGAAATCGTACCCTTGCAATTATTGATTTGAAGGGCAAAGTCGTGCAGCACATGTACATACTGTTGAACCTATTTTCATAAAGGTGAGCCATCCTATGATCGCAATGGGCTTCAACTTAAAAAAGCGTGCTTGTTACTCCACTTGGATTAGACGTCTATCTGAAGTCCTACTTAAATGGAAAATAACAATTAAATAGTACAAGTGAAATCTGTAAGTGGAACAGAATTATTTGTACCTGCTTATAACCTACTAGCAGATCTTTCTAGGGAAAGACACAGGGAAGGGCATCAATGACAGACAGACAAGCTTGAATCAACTGCACCTGGGTAGAATGCTCTACTTCTGCAAGCGGACACAATGCACTAATGCACTGATGTCTGAGCTACAGCAAGGTCTTCTTTTAATTTCAGCCCACAGAAGCTCTTTCTTGAGCAGTTCATCCAGTTTTGGGTTCATCAAGATTTTAGCTTCCCAACTGAATGGCAAGTAAAGCAGCATCACTAAATAAATAGAGCTGTATCACAAATCAGCATGACTCAAAGTTTTCAGAAATGAAATTAAAACTATCAACAAAAAGCTAAGGCTAGTTTTTCTATATGGAGCTTTTGCTTTACTTCACTGAAAAACTGTAAGCATCGTCTCTTTATTTATGCTCCGGGCTTCAAATTTACTTTCAAATACTGTCATGTATACACAGGCACAAATTTTTCTGATATTTTTATATACATATATGCACACACACACACACCCCAGAAGAATAATGCAGCTCAACAGAATAGATCACAGTAAACTACAACAGAGCACTCAGACAAAGAGGTCTCACGCATTAGTTATCACCTTCAGTTCTTCATTTTTACTCCAAGTTTCCCTAATCATTGCTCTATACTTGTCCTTTTCCTCCAGCTCTCCGTCAACTGTGATGTGAGAGGTATCAATACAGTGAAATAACAAGCTATGTTACATGTTTCTTTTAAGCTGGGATACATTGTTAACATTTCTGACAAGCAAAAATTAACTGTAACCAGAAAGTGCCATAACATCATGGCAAGCAGTGCTTACAGCCACGGGTCTTGTTAGAAAATGTTTTCCAGCGTGATATTCAACAGAGCAGATCACTATTCAATAGACAGATCCATAGGACTCAGAAACAACAACAAACACTGCTAATTGATTGAGAACCCACAAAAACAGCCAAAATATGAAATAGGAGAAGGCTCCAAGGAGACCTCATTGCAGCCTTTGAGTATAGGAGCTTATAAACAGGAGGGAAATCAGCTTTTTATACAAGTAAACGACAGGACAATGGGAAACAGTTTCAAACTGTAAGAGGGATGATATACAGCCTTCAAATTAACACAAACTGATTTTAAACCAGGGACGCTTTCATAAACTTTAAGAACATAAAATGGAAGGGAGGAATCATTTAATTTAGCGTCACTTCAACATCGCAAATTTCAACTACAGGTTACTAAGCCTAGTTCTACCTTAATCAGACAGAAAACACAGTAGAGCGTCACTGAAAATCCTTACCTTAGAGTTTTTGCTATTTACCTCCTATTAGTTGGTGCAACTTCACTGTTGCCAAATACACTGAAGTTGCTCCATACGAATCTTAACACACGGACCACCCATTACTAATACCTTTTTTGTTCACTGACATAATCAGTTCGCTAAATATGAACTAACAAACACAGCAAATACAGAATATAAGGAGAAACACAATTTCTTTTGTTTATTTGATTGAATCAATTCCATTAAGTCATCTGCAGTTTACTCCCGGAAGCAGTTCAGCACACACCGGAATTACACGGGAGAGGTTTGGATTCTTTATGTCTGTTTCTGCAACCACGTGTGAAGACCTTCATATGGGGAAACATATAAAGCAAAATATTTGAGATTCTGCATTTAGGAATTCTTTCATTAAATTTAATTATTTTTCTGATATTTTCCTGTGAATTCATAAAGCACTGTAGTGATTATCACGCTCTAATATCACAAGGACTGAAAAGGACAGTTTTCAGCAATAGAAGCATATAGTGGTCTCCATTTCCTCCTATTTAATCTTCCTTTTCGCATTCATAAACGCACAGTCCAAATGTTTTAAATATAAGTACTATGACATAACACTGATAAAACTCTTCAGAAAGTTACTTAGCTGAAGCAGCAAGTGTTGCCATGCACAAAGCTTTTATTTCATTTCTTTCTGAAGCTAAGCAATGTAACCACTGTTGTGTGTTTGTTCAGGGCAATGCTTTGCTATGTTTTGTGGGACCGCTGTCCAAATTTAGGTGCTGTACTAAGAAAAAAAAAAACAAAAGCCTAAAACAATCTGAAGAGAAATAAAGCCAAAAAACAGAATTATTGGGAAATATTAACAAAAATAAACTTCTGACTTGCTCAGAATTTCTTCATAGCACACTTGCAACAAGCAAGAAAATAACAGTGTGTTGGAAGCTGTTCAGTGCTTTGTAAGGGCTGTGTTGAAAACCTATGTAAAAGTGCAGGAAGAAAAGCTGAAGAGAAATTACTCTATCTGGATCATGCTACAGCTCAAGTCAGCAAGTAAAAACAACAAAAACATAAACAGCAACAAAACAAAAAACACTATTAAGATCTTTATGTTAATCATAGATATTAATTTTCATTAAGAACATAACAGCGCCATTAAGCAATGTCTTAACTTAATCCAGCTAGAAAACAATAATCCTTTTTTTTTTTTAATTAAATAATTGTACTAATAGTCATGAGTATTTCTTGAGCACAAATGAGCAAAGAGTGAATGATACATTAGCCAACTTATGGATGCTGTTATCAATATGAAGACCTGTGGCAAGCACTCAGCAAACAGAGACCACTGTCCTGAGGTACAGACATCACTGGGATTAATTACAGACAAAGGTCAAACCAAAGGTCACCAAGCTACACTCACAAGGGTGTTAGCCGAATCCTACAGAGCCGTGTTTCTAACCTTACATCCGTATGGACAGAAAATATAGCTCCCGTGGATGTTCCATTTTAAAACAAGCATATATAGATACATGGGAAAGAGCTATTATCAGATCTGTGTACATCTACTGCATTACATTGATGTTGGTCTTAAGAATACGGGCAAGTTACACTCAAAGCAGACATGACAGAAGTCACAAGTCCTCTCAAACTTCCAACACTCCTACAGCATTGAAATACAGTGACATTCCTTCTGGCTACAAGGAAAAGTACTTATATTTAGTTGCTACTCAAGGTTGAAAGCACATTTATTCCCACACATGTGAAAAAGATTTCTACCTTGAACAATCTGTTCAGAGTGTTGCTTTTCAAATCAGTAGATGCTAATATCTTTTGACAGACCAGTAAACAAGTCATTGAGTCAGCACACAGGACTACTATTGCCTCTGACACCTGACTCCAACAACAACGACGAACAAATTTCATCACAAGTAACTAACCCACACCTCTGTTGACTATAGCTGACTGTGCCAGCTCAGTGTATTCTCTCTACTACTTAAAGCTGTCATAACCTAGCCTCACAAGAAGGAATATTAGCATTGTTATGACACTGAATTTGTACAAGAGGAACACCGAGGCTAGGATCGCAAATGCCCCTATTAGTGTTCTTCAGTAGCTGCGGATAAAGTAAAACTGTCAAGAAGATAAAAATGCAGAGGCTTTGAAGTCAGACCGTTTTTACATAGCTGTCCTGCAAGTTCCCTCACTCACTGGTTACAGGCGACGGAAGGCAATTTATCATTCAGAAGGGGGCATAGGGATGAAACCCTGTGACAGAAAAGTCTTCTGCTTAGAAGTACCTTCAGCACTGCGTTCATTTGCACCATTAACATGTCATTATTGCTTCTCTTTCAAGCCATCTGCTATGAAAACAGTTTTCCTTAATGTTGGTCAGCAAAAGAAAAAGCCCTAAACTCTCTATTGATAGCTAAATATTTCAGAAATGGCACATGTAAGTAACACATGACAGATGTGTTCTCCAACAGGCAATGCATTCTGGCAACTTTGTCTATGGCTCTTGAGGTACTCTTGGTTGAGAAGAACTGATATAGAAACAAATGTTGCTATTAATAAATGGAAAAATAGAGTATTTAAGTGACACGATTGAGCAGTGAAGGCATAAGAAGGCAGCAGCAGGTGTGGAACCTCCTGAACAGTCTTACTTTCCATATCAGCACAGACTAATCAGAACTGCCCTGACAGATGCCCTGGGCTAAGCATGTAAAAATCTGATGTATGACATGACACACACATGACACCATGGTAACATTATTATACTGCTCCTTGGGCTACTGTATCCCTGGCAAGTCAGACATTACTCCTATCTCACCGCATCAATTCTTCCAGAACTTAAACTACCCATTTTTGTCCTACCACTCAGGTTACCTCCATACCATTATCCCAGACAACAGAGGCTCAAATGCGTGCAGTCAAACTCTATCTATGGAATGCTTCTCATGGACTTGCGAGATCTAAGTGATTGGCAGCATTACTGGATATCCTTTGTACCACGTTCCCTAGCTAATTCATTTAGACCTGACTCAGACTGCATATATTTAGAAGCCAGTATGCGTTTTCTAGCCAACCTAAGATAGATACACCCAGCAGAAAAACCCCAGGGCTCCAGTTTGCTACCTACACTCAGGGTGTTATGGATACTATACACACATACCTCCTACACTAACTATAAAAAAGAAAAAATCTTGTCAAAAACGCCAAGAGGATTGTAAGATGCAGTCACAAGGGACACAACTGCGTTCAGGGATCTCTCCTCACTAGTTCTGCTCTGTTACCAGATCGAGATGCAGGGCCTACGTGCCATCACTGTCATTTTAGCCACGTTATCTGAGCTACACCATGTAGATTACACATTTATAGCAGACAGTGGCTGAAAATAGAATAATTATAACAAGAAGAAACAGGAAAACAGTTGTGTTTGTATCTAGTGCCAGACTAGCATTGTTTGTGACAAGCGTTATCTAGAAGGACAGGACGGTCACATAACTTGCCTCTTCACAGAATCAAGGAGTTGTTTGAGTTGGAAGGGACCCCTGAAGGCCACCTAGACCAATTCCCCTGCAATGAAGAGGGACACCTACAGCTCCATCAGAGCACTCTGAGCCTGACCTTGGATGTCTCTATGGGTGGGTCTTCCACCACCTCTCTGGACTCCCTCTTCCAGTGCCTCACCACCCCTACCATACCGTAGAAGACTAAAAGACTTTTTCCTTGTATCCAATCTAAATCTCCCCAAGTTTTTTTTTTATCTTAGAAAATAGAAAAATAGATGAGTAATTACTTACTAATCTCAGTCATTCCAAAACTACACAGAATGCTCTCTCATTTTTAGAGATGTGTGACACTGCAAGTACCTAGCTTTCACTACCATCAGCACAGTAAAAAGCCAACTCTGAACCACCACAGCAAAGATAAGAGGCTGCAAGAAGCACGCACTGGGGAGTTGAAATAAAACGCTTAGACAATCAGAAACATCAAAGAGACCTCAAAAGGGTGCCAATGCCAGTTAAATGATGATGACAGCTACCATCAGTTAATTAATTGTTCCACAGCCATTCAGAGCCCTACAATGGCTCACAGGGGGGATTAACAGAACAAGACAATAAAGTTATCAAGTGGTGGGTCCGAGATTCGCTGGACTTTTCAGTAAGGTTCATAAGAAAATTGTTTTGTGCAAAACACCACAGAATAGCCTAATTCAAGATAAAAGGAAAACCCGACAGACCGTTTCCTTCTCAAAGGCAGGTAGCTGTATGTGGCAAGCAGAGTTCGACTCTGGGCATAGCACTGTAATCATACAAACTGCTGGATGCAAAAAGTCTTCTCAGAAGTGCTGATTTCCTATTTTCCCCTCCACATTTCCTTCTCCTTGTGAGCCTTGCTATCCATCAGCATCAATAACATACCAAATAACTACCTTAGATACTGAGGTAGTAAAAAAGCTGACTTGAACAGACACTGGAAAAACGAAACATTTAAAAACGTCCACTTGACTCTATGTATTCTGCACATGTATTTTAAAATACATATGAATGCAAAAACTGAAGTTAGCAAATAAGATGTCAGTAGATTATTGAATTTGGTAATATTTAACATCTCCTTGATGGGACAGGAAAGTAACGCATCCATTGTTCTTAATTCTATGATATAAAGAGCTCTCATCTTTTTTATGAGTCACAGTGCTATTTTAACATAATTTCTGTGTTTTCCTGCTTCTGATAGTTTTTCTGCAGGCTACCAAACGCTCCATGTTCTAGCACCAGCTAATGACAGCAGTAATTGAGTATCAGTCTGTACACTCGAGGGCAGAGACAGAAAAATATTCTCTTCATGAGCAAAAAATTCAACCATGTTTAGCACCACACTGTAAGAGCCAGTAAAGCAATCTCAACCTAGCCATTCCATAAGACTCTTTTTAGTGCCGTTATTTCAATTTAGTTCTCCTTTTCTCCAGTACTGCCCAATATTCTGTATATTCTCCAGGTTCGCCAACCAACGCAGTAAGAGGACACAGCTCACTGAGACACCTTGCAAAGGCGGGCTGGGGGCAAACTGATCAAGTCCTAGATTCATTTCTCAGTTCTACGATGAAGCTGACCCAGAAAAAGCCAACACAGGTTGAAATAATGACAGTTAATGAAGCT
The DNA here is from genome assembly GCF_023343835.1 of Lagopus muta. NCBI lineage: Eukaryota > Metazoa > Chordata > Aves > Galliformes > Phasianidae > Lagopus > Lagopus muta. Next base: position 30,706,833 of record NC_064440.1, on the reverse strand, counting down.
AATTTGACTTATTCATAAATAAATGGTTTTTGAAATAACAACTTTGCATTATGTAGAAAATTTGGCACTGTGCTTCCAGTTTTGATTCTATATTCCAAAGCATTCATTAATCAACTGAATATTACTACCCACTTTCAAAACAATGGTAACTAATTAATGCTCACAGTTTGTACTCAGCCAGCAGGGAAATGAACATGGCGAAATGCAATCTTTCAAATTAACAGGCTCTCTCTATAAACAATAAAACCATTCTTTAAACAGAACCACTGTTTTATTACTAGTGGGATCTTAGGTTCATTATGTTCTCATAATGCTCTCAAATAAGTATTAATTTCACAGAATGGCTACAGTTTATTTCCAAGCGATGTAGAGAGTTGTTTCTTCATTCTTCGTTTCAGCAACAGCTTTTGTTACAGATATTTGTATTTCACATACATTGCAGATATTTATATTACAAAATGTATTGCTAGCACACAATTATTTCTCAGCATTTCATTGTTGCTTTTCCTTTGTTAAATATATACTGAAGTATAGGACTATTAAAATCCTCTATAGAGTTAAATTAACTCTTCAGAGAAGTTTCCTTCTGAAATTGTCACAGTGCTTCCCTACCCCCACATACACTGATGGGCCACGGCAGACCATCCTTCACACTGAACAGCAGCAGCAGACAACCTGATCTGCCGGCGTGACAACTAATTTGACCCATCTCACAACAAACTTCCAGACTTTAAAGCTGGGAAACGGTGACAGGCAAAAGTTTTCTGTTCCTCCCAACCCTGTTCTCAGTTTAGGAAACCACAAGTAGAAAAACAGCTGTAAGGAAGCTTCAGAAGCCAGGCAGCGCCTGAGGTCCTACACAGCAAAAGCAGAGCCTCAGAACCTCCTGTGCCCACACTCTGTTGAAGCACACCATTCCCTGACTGCCTCAACAAACAAAGGACGAAGACCAGGAATACAGGAGCCCTTATTAGGCCCCTCTCCTCCTCTGCCTTTCTCTTCATCTTTAGAAATGTATATTTACAAATACGTAATGCATTGCAATAGCTACATTGAAGTTGGCCAAAAAAAGGTAAAGGCCAAAAAAATGGTAGCATTGCAGGGACAAGATTAGGCAGAAAGTTCAACAAAAACCATCAGCAGCTAAAGCTGGGGCAGAAGAGGCAAGTTGGGAAGAAAGGCAGACAGCACACGTGCTTCAATCCATACACCCACAACCATACCATAAACTGCCACTAGTGAGCCAAACCTGAACACGTGTGGTAAGCACAACTGAAAGTGAACAGATGGCTGGGGAAGGATCACACCAGGCCAGTCTTTTTTGTCTCATATCACATACTCCAGAGAAACCTGCCTTCCTCCTGCTCCCAGGGCTAAGGAAAGCTCCAGGCTTTCTTTTTTTCTTCTTTTACTTCCTTTTCTGGAGGTGAACTGAATTAGTTCTCTTTGTGTCTCAGAGATGCAAACTGGTCTTAGGAGCAAACAGCTGTCTTGCACTAAGAGCACTTCATCTGTACAATCTGCTTGTAATCTGCTTATTATTTTGGCACATCAGTTTGCATTGAGGGGGAAACAAGGGAATATGATACCTTGAAACAATGAATCAATGAACTGGGGTGGGAGAAACTAACAGAGCTGACACTGCAACAGGTATTCACCAACTGCAAACGATAAAGCAGGGATTTATTTGTTGGGGTTTGGGTTTTTGTTTTTCTGTTTTGTTTTGTGTTTTTTTTTTTTTTTTAAACATTTTATACTCCAACACATGATTTCTAAATAACCACTATACGTGAAACCTAAGTTGCTGTGTCTGCATGACAGGAATATGCTCATCCTCATCAGCACTCGCAAACAGTTTAATGAATTGATAGACAGTAATAATGGTTCTTTTTTTCAATACAGACAGCGAAAGTAGCCTACAAATATCAAGCCACATTTACATTGACAGCTGGGCATAAAACAAAATGTACAAGAACAGTATTCTGTTGGATCAGGATGTCAGAAATAGATTACTCAAGTCCCGGACCTGCACTAACATGAACCAGAAACGTTTAAGACTGAGTAATCATTTGAGTAATACTTGTTTGTGTTTTTTTTTTTGCATACCTGTTTTTGCCTCTATGGCCACAGTATACTTTTTCCAGTGCTTCTTGCATATTAATAGAAATTTTACTGCTCTATGTATTTAGGACTACCATTATTTTGCAACGGAAATTACAGCATGCCAGAGAAGCTGTGCATTATTTATGCAAAAGTATCTTTTTTAACAGATTAACTGATAGCCTTATGTTAGTCTTAAAAAATAATAATAAATTACATATATAGACTTATGTGCTCTTCTTGCTTCCCCTCCTTTCCCAGCTTTTCCATAGGCACAGATGTAGCTACCACAAATGATCACAAGATGTGAGCAGATTTCTAATCTCATATGAAGCACTCAGCTCCAGCTCTCCCCAAAAAATCATTCTCCTCAATGCAAAATGCACCAAGGTCAGAGAAATGTCACTTCCATCAAAATAAATAAATCATTATTCTTATTAAGCTGCTTGTTCCAGGAGACAAAAATCTTACGTTATCTAGCATATTCTTTGTTGGGTTTACCAACAGACCTTCCAAGTTGTCAGTCACGGTACAACACATCTGCAACACTGCACTCCAGAGACACTAAGGAGGTAAATTGTTCAATATTTTATCAGCTGCTCTTGATGTGAGGCATTCCAGCATAGAGTCTTTTCAGTACTTCCTTTCATTTATTGTTGAGAAGCTTTTACTGGTTCTCAGACTGGAAGGGCAGGACTGCTAAGTCTCTCTCTGCCACCACTGAGGGGATTAAGCTAACTAAACACGATTACCTTCTTGTCTTCAAGATCATCTTAAATGAAATCAGAACAAGCGCCTGAAATTTGAAACACTGAACCGTCAAAGATACAAATAGACCAATAACTAAATGGCTATTTGGTTAGCGCTGGTACTGACAAGACAAACTCCTCTTGCCTACAGTGAGCTTGAGAAGCACGCTCTCCAAATTAATGAGCTGGCAGGGGACCAGCAAACTGCTGGAATATTCTCCTTAAGCTTCAGTCTCAGCAGAGGAGTGCACTGGGAGAACAACATCCGCCAACATTATTAAGTACAACAGGCCACACATGCCTATGGATTATAACAGTAGATATGAATTTCCTGTTTTAGGAGATCAAGGGCTATCCTCCTGTAAGCTACAAATGTGCTTAAGGAAGCTCAGTAGGTCTTTTCGAGGAAATACCCATTATTAATCAGATCAAGTATCCAACGGTGTCTTCAGCTACCCAAGTTAAAAGCAGCAGGATGCCATGATAACATTCCAACTGAGCATGACTGAAGCACGGCCTCTTAATTCCATTTCACTTCTAAGAGCGATGGGTACAATTTGTGGTGAATATAAGATCAGATGTTTGAATACTCAGGTGTAGCTGAACTCCACCTCTCTTGGGTGCATTAAATTCTTATATACAGGCAAGGAAAGTTGCAGAAAAGAAGCAGCCCACTTCCACTCTACCTTCTATTGTAGAAGTGCTCTCAAGCCTCATCACCTTGACTTCAGAGATGAAGAAACATCAAAGACTTTCACTGCCAACTGTACGAGCTCAGCTCCATGGTCTTGTATATTTATAGCTCTTGTAGAACTTCAATATTAAAGGACTACAAATTTGTACAAATAGCGTAGCATGACAGTCATGGTTAACGACTAACTATGAGGACTATTACCGTGATGTGTTAATAGCACAAGTGAATTTACCTAGTAAAAGTTTTGTTTTCAAGTTCAAAACTTAAAACATTTGTCAGTTTTCTAAATGTTCACTACAGTCACCTCCCCTATTTCCTTAATGCATCTTTTAAAATTTATGTAGATATACAATAGATATGTATTCAGATACAACACTGTTTTGAATTACAGCTAAGAAACCTGCGTTCATAATAGTTCATGCGACCAGACAGAGATGCTCACTTCCTGCAGAATATTTAAGATGAAGCAAAGTCAAGGGCAGATGCTGTTTCACTCAGAACAGCTATTACATCTGGGTGTTTCTACACTTGGCATCTTTCACGAAGTATGAATTCATCTATTCCAGCCCCCTGAACATTTAAGGAAAAATAAAATTGGAAAGAAAAGAGTAAGAAACAAATCTATTTATAGTATGATGCCTGCTAAATGCTGAGTCAAAAAAAGGAACACAGAATGCCTTGAGTTGGAAGGGACCTTCAAAGCCCACCCAGGTCCAACCCCCACCACAGGGTTGATGCCTCTACCAGCTCAGGCTGCCCAGGACCCCATCCAACCCGGTCTTAATCATCTTCAGGGATGGGGCACCCACAGCTTCTCTTCAGTCAAAAACCTCCTAACAACTAACTTATTTCTCCCTCTTCTTTAAAACTATTCCCCCTTGTCCTATCGCAATTGGACTACATAAATAGTTCATCTCCATATTGATTATGAACTCCCTTTAAGTACTGAAGGTTGCAACAAGGTCTCCCTGAGCCTTCTCTTTCTCAGGCTGAACATAAAGCTTCCCAAATATTTTCCTTGAACTCAGCAGTATTTTTATCATTTTCTTAAATGCTATCACATAATGTCAGTAAACCTAAACTCAGCTTCCTTATGCTAAAGCAGTGTGGAAGGTACTGTACTTCCTCAGTCTGAGTCGTAAATTTCCTGATTCCGAGTTTTAAACAACAAAGAAACTATTTTGCATCATGACTCTACAATAGCTCTCTAACATCAATACCAGTAACAAGAATTTAACATTGAACCAAGTCTGTAAGTACTTAAAATGACTTCTTTTACACTGAAGTAACCATACTTTATTACTGTCTTCATAGAAGTTTTTTCCAGTTTATTACTACAATTAATATTCCTATGGAATGTAATCATTTGATTTGACACATAATTTGATTTTTTTTTTTTTTAAACTTATGTACTAAGGGAATTTCAAATAAATGACTTATTACTACAATACAGCACTTCATTAAATGCCACTCTAATTATTGTGCAAGTAACTCAGAATCTTAAGGTATTCATTCATGCCTTGACCTCACACTTCATGAATAGTAAGCTAGCAATTACATTCAGAAAAGCAGAACTTTATGGACGCATTTTAAATTCAGTGGCTTTATCCCAAGTTTCCCTTAGCTCATATATAAAAGGAGACAAATACCTGTTTAAGTCAACAAGCTGTAACTAAGTAGTCTTTTGATCCCATCTACAGGAGTTAAGATCATCATTAAATGATGATATTACAGGCAGAATCAGAAATGATTTGTTTGGTCAGATACGTTTCACTGGCACAGGTTGCCCAGAAAAGTTGGAGTGCCCCTCAGGGTCTTCAAAAGCCTCCTGGATGTGAACCTTGATAGCCCCTCCAGATGCCTCTCCTTGAGCTGGATGGCCTCCAGACATTCCTGCCAATCTCAAGCATTCTGCTAGCCCGTGAACTTTCATTTCTCAAGTTTCCCATAGAAATCCATCAGATGCTAAATCTAAATAAACGCTACTGATAACATTTTAAAATTGGAAAAATGCAGAAATTTAATAGATTTCATAAAACACTTCTAATCACAGAGATAATTAATATACTGCACCTATTTTCTGTTATTCTTTCTGCTCTTCAGTATCTGTCATCTCTTCCTTCTCCCAAACAGGAATGGAATTTCAATTCGTAATAATGCATTCATGAATGAGAGAAAAAGCACCTTCTATCTGGTTCATTGCTGTCACACGCACAATTACTAAAACAAGCACTTCATATTTGCTTAAATTTGTTTTGAAATTTAGATTCACGAGAACGTTACAGAAAGCAGTGAATTTTTCATGTATTCTTAGACACTGCAAACCATCTAACAATACAACTTTGTTAAGATAGACTTTGAAAACAAAGTATATAAATATAAATATATTATGTATATAGATATAGAACAAACAAGCGTCTTTGGCATTTAAGAATAACAGTCAGATTTACTGACTCTGAAGGCACAGAAATAGGAATGCTAAGTGTAATTCCTGAATTGAAGAGACTTGAAAATTAGTTTTCATGCCAGTCAGGCAATTCAGTGTTACAAAGATACTGGAAATTATCATCCCATCTATTTTTCACCATCACTATCAATGCTTCCTAAACCTAAGAGCTCTGCAACAGCCCTTGATGCCAAAGCCACTGAATACTCAATAGAATATTCCTGTAACTTTAACTTAGAAGTGATGCAAAAGAAAAACAGCCCTATACACACAAAGTCACTTGGTGTGTAACCTAACAGAAGTGGAGAAGTGTTTACTAGCAAAGATCAGCTGTCTGTGGCTTCTTAGTTGGATCAAAGGGAAGTGAAAGAAAGAAAAACTGAAGCCAGGAACCAAAGCAAGAAGCCTTAGACATGATATTATAATGGTAGTTTATGTCAGGCTGAACCGTTTCAGAGTCCTATCTGTAAGTCCTTGTTCGCTTCTTTGAAACTTTTCTACTAGCAAAAAGATTTAAAACTGTGCTTGAAAAAAATTATCACATGTTGACCGCAGATATCTGTAGCAAAGCCCAACTAAAAAGGCTAACGCTGTGGGTAGGTGATCACACACCCTTACAAGTGGCATTTCTTCCAAGGACATCCACAGACAATCTGACCAACTGTATCACAAAGCCACAATTTAAGGGACCTGCAACAACTGAAGTACCTGAACTATAAAATACAGCTGCTCTGCTACAAACTACCCCAGCAGAGCCAAGATCTACAATACTAACACAGAAGCACCTATGTAACATCCTTGGTTTATCCTTTCTTCTCTGAGAAATCTTCCTTGTTGTATTCTTCTCTACCTTCATCCCTTCATGAAAACAGTTACAATGCACTGCATCTTCACGCCTTCAGCTCATTTTTGTACCAATCTTAGACACGAACAACTTGCCGTTTTATGAACTTTGCAGTGCTCAGATAACTCTCAGCTACCCAAACTCACCATGTTCTCAAGCAGACAACTTGAGCTTTCTCTAGCTATTTCCACTCGCTGGAGAATCCTATCACTACAGAAGTGTAATTTCCATCTTTCTGAACTGGGACCACATGGCACTCGAGTCTGTAGAATGGACACAGAAATCCTGATCAACACCTCACTTGCTTAAACACAACACCACAAACATTGAAGAGTTTGAAAATGCGCGCCAATTTTCTACAACTATTTTGTTTCCTGGATACACTATGAAATCATTCAGTATGCGATAAAACAGTCTCATTTACCATGAAATTATAACTTCAGTGCTTAGCATATTATTTCAAATGACTAGTGACAGTACCCTCTACATAAACTAACACAGCACTAATAGAAAAGAGATTTCAGGACAGTCAGCTTCCCTGTATTTTTCCATTCTAAGAACTTTTTTTCACTATACATTAGCTTAACTGCTCAGCCATAAACATTTCAATCTTAAAATTATTTTACTTCTATGGATACTCAATTTATTCTGCACACTAATTTTACTACTCTGGAGGTGTGATTTTTGAAAGAATTCAGTGGGAATATGTTTAAACTCCTTGAAAGTGTTGAAGAAGTTGCCAAAGTTCACACTGCTCAGATGTCACCTAGAGCACTAATTAAAATTCCTTTCCAGGGGGCCTGAAGAAATCCTCTTACACAATGGAACATTTCTCTACTTGCTAAAAGTTGAGAATCAATTACAGCCTCAGCAATTAGTAGCTAGCAATCAGTCTAGGTGACAAATAACATCTATTCTAGAATAGCTAAGAGAAAGAAGTGTGAAGATCAAATTGATGAAGTTCTTACTTGATAAGCAGGATTGAAAGCAAGCTTAACTGCCAGATTCAAAGGCTCGTGAATGTGACACCAAGTCCACTTGGAGAGCGGCCCTTAGTGGTGTAGTCCAGGTATCAACACAGGGGACAATGTTCTTTATCATCTTCATTAACAATATCAATGATGGCAGAGTGCAACCTCAACCAGTCTGTAGATACACAACTCAAAAACACCTGTTAATGGATCAGATATTTGTGCTGCCCAGCAAGCTGAAGAAGCTCAGAGTTCCACAAAGGGAAAGGCAAAGGCTTGTACCTAAGAACAACTCCAAACACCAGCAGATGCTATCAGCTGCTGGCTGGAAAGCAGCTTAGCATAAAAGACCTCGGTGGACATAAAGCATAATGTGAGTCAGCAATTGCAAGAAAAATTAATTATCCCTCACCGTATTAAGGAAAGAACCACGAGGAGGTCGAGGGAGATGGCCATTTCTCTCTGCTTAGTCCTACCAAGATCCATCTCTGTCGAGGTCTGAGTTCCCCAGCACCACAGGGAAAGACGCATAGCTGCTAAAGTAGTTAAAGGATTCGGAGCTTCTGGAATGCAAACGGTGTGAGACCACTGAGACTATTCAGCACAAAGGAAAGGAGACTCAGGCAGAAACTTTCCACGTGTCCAAGGGATTTATGAGGGTGGTGTATAATCAATGAATATTAACATGTTGTAATTATGAAATTAACAAGAGAGTTGGACAAAGCAGACTATGATAACAAAAAGAGAATAGAAGGCTTACCCCTATCCCGGGCTCACTCACAAAACTCCAGCAGAACAAGAGAAAAACTGAAATACTAGAAATTACATTTCATCAGGAGAACATGTGTATCTTTTTGAACTGAAAACAGTTCAATATTAAAGCAGGTTGCTCAGATGCCTATCCTTGGACATATTTAAAATCCAGCTGGAAACAGTCCTCAGCAACCTGTTCCAAGTTTGGCTGCACTGAAGTCTCCAAAGGTCCCACTCAACAACAAGCACTCTGTACTTTAACAATCACCTTAATGCTTTTACACAATCGGGGGAAGAACACACCCTCTCTTTATCTTCAGGTTACATGTGCAACACAGTTTTTGTGTCTTTCATCCAAGTCCAATGAGAATCAGACTAAATGTTTGTCACGTTGTCTGACACAGCAGAGCTTAAAATTCAGAAAACCAATACAACACATTTCATCCCTGTAAGGCTTTTTCTCTTCCATATACATTGCATTAGAATATAAATATGAAAGTAATCTACTGTTTCAAGGCACAGTATATTCAAGAACATGATCAAGAACATCCTTTCTCTGTGACTTGCTTCCAGGGACATCAGAGTTTTTTTTTTGTTTGTTTGTTTGTTTTGCTTAGAAACCCTGAAATTTATTCTGGTGTCAAGCTGCATCTGCATCTCTGTCTCTTCTGGGGGCAACAGTTGGATCTTCACGTTCTAATATGTCACCAGCATGCAAGCTACTATCCACAAAAATGAGGAGGAAGTTTGTTCTTTAAATCTCAAAAAAAAAAAAAAAAGAAAAAGAAAAAAACAAGAAAGGTATCTGTTCTCAAAGAACATCTATTGCTTTCAATGTCTGTCAATGTCCATCTAATAGCAATGACTGACAACTGCCCAGGATACAGATATGAAGCTGTTCTTTTTCATATCCTGGAATTTTGTTCTTTCTGACTTATGGGGTTTGTCACATTACTCTTACCACAAAGTTTATGTCACATTTCCAAGTTAGCTTTTCTTTTCTACCCACTTTTCCCTCATCTTTGGCCATCAGGCTCACAATGGATTCAGTGGCACTAATCCCACATGATCATTTCTATGCTGACAACCTACCAAGGCTTATGCAATCTGTAATCATTTTAACCTTTTTCAAAAGCTCTGATGTCATGGTGTAGTTATGTACAAAAAGAAGTCGTGGGATGAGCAACGGCTGAGCTGGGGTGTAGCTTCCCTTAAAAACACACTTCAAAAACATCAGTATCTCATCTAAATGTGCATATTAAATTCATAGTCTAATTACATTGGGCAATCAAGTTACCAAAATAATAGCACATCTTGACTACACACCTTGCACTGATTAACGTTGCAACTTAAAGTTATATACTATGCCAATCTTTTCCCCGTGAAATAACAGCTCTAACAATCTTCCTTTTATATACACTTCCTTTTGTCTATGGTGTCCATTACAAAAATACAGGGTTTCATGTCTGCACAGACGCTGTTGGATTACTCAACTTCAAGGCTGACTGCCTACATCTCATCTGCATACTTCTCAGCCGTTTCATGTCTGTTTCTAATGTTTCTACGTTAATTCAAATTCAAAGTAAGGGACATAATCCATATGCGAGTCTCAGCAGCATGGTTATAAAGGTAATTGCACTGCGGTCACATTTGCTCAAGTCATTGACAAAACACAAAGCGGCTTACAATTATTTGTGAGAAAAAGCCATCTTAACACAAACTACTAGCTTGTAATATCTTCAGTATGACACAACTGGAAAACACAGCTTCCCTTTCTGCTACCAAGAAAGCATGCATGTCTCAATTCAGGCAGCTTACGTGTGTCACAGTAACAAAATAACTTCACACAATCACTCAAGGCTGTGTTTCCCTGGAGGAACCACTTGATGCAATTTGTCAGAAGGTAGAGAGCGCTTTAATGGACAGTTTACTTCAAATGACTACAGATATTGAAGAGTAAAGGACCAGAGCCAAGAATTACAAATGGGATTAAACTCAGGTAAATTTGATTCTTAATGATTAAAGCAGTTTAAGAAGTTCAGTGTATTTATTCCAAAAAAAAAAAAGAAAAAAAGAAAAAAAAATCTTTTCCTCCATTTCTGTTGTTTGCTACATCCACTCTTCAAGTGGTACACAAAGTGCAGGGCAAAGTTTTCATACTTAGTGTTAATGAATTGAGCACATTTAATCATTAATGCCCAAATAACTCAAGTAGAACTAGTTATTTGTTTCCAAGTCATAGCTCAAAAAGACACCAAAATTGACTCCAAAAATTGAGCAAACCGCATTCCTAGAAACTTACACTGAGACCCCGATTTTGGTGGTTGCACAGCTTTTACCTTATACTAGCAAATCGTCTCACATTTAATAGTTCAACAGTACTGACAACTGGCAAGCATGAGTGCAAAACTCAAATGAAACTACACAATATGAACATACATTCTACAGATAAACCTCAGATACTAGTTTTCAAGGCCATCTCGTAACCATTCAACAGCCAAAGAACTAGAGCATTCCCTTGAAGTCAAGTAAGTATTTTACTATTAAGCTCTGTGAAAAAATACATCTGAACACCATGCTTACCCAAAGTCAAGCGCAACTGTGGTATTCATTTTCCTACGCAACACTGTTAGGAAGAAATTAACTGTCACAGTATTGCTGATGCAACCAGAATGAGAAAACCAAACAAACTGATCAGAAATTGTGACCATCCTATCAAAACAATCAGCAATTCGAAAAGATTGCACCTCAGATTTGCTTTTAGTAGTTAAATTATATGCTTATTTGTTCTAGTATTGCTTTGTCATAGTCCTGTAGGTATACATCCAGGTTACAAATTTTCCTATGAAAAAAACAGAATACATTGGGATTTTTGAGCAAAAGAGAACTTCTTTGGAATGAACAAACGAACAAAAAAGACCTTTAACTATTTACCCTTTAATATCTCCTTCAATTGAAGCTGTTCTGTAGACTAAATGAAATGCAATTGATCAACAAGTCCAATAACAAGCAGTTGTTCAAGGATAGCAGTGGACGAAGCACAATGTTTTTCATTCACTTTAAGCAGTAAATCACTAGGTAACTGTTTTTAAACTTATCCAGCATAACAAATGGCTAAAAATTAAATCAAAACCATATGGTAGAAGATAAAGGGTAGTGCACAACAAATTATATTATAGAGAACCATATGCTACACTTATTGTCTGTGATGACTTGCTATTTCCCTACAGATGATGACTGTAAATTAGCACCACAGAGGTGAAAGATCTGTTAATCCACCATCAAACCATCTCAAACTGAGTAAAACAGTAATCTTCTTTATCACACGGAGGATGGACACGTTAATCGTGCTGCAAATCATTCTTAGATTATTATGAACAATAACTGTAAGAAACAGCAGTTACAGAAAAAACAGTATAAAAATACCAAAACCTCACCAAACCATTTAAAGACCATGACTACTTCAAGATCTCTGCCCAGCCTATGTATCTGTTAGGCAGAGGTGTCAAGTAGAAATACAGTTCATCAACTCATCTAGAATCTCAACTGCTACATTTTGTAATGAAACTTAAGACAACAACAAAACTCTGCCATTGCCATACAAAAACAGCATGGGACGCATGACAACTCTTAAAACTGCCTAACTACTCCCAGTATTATTTCGAATCTGCCTCTGCCATTGCAATCAACAGACTCAAAGAAAAGGCAACTACTATTACTGAAAAAATCCACCTCTCTCGGGGTCTGCCTACTTCAGCACTCTTGTCCTCGAGTTGCTTAAGCAAACATGGGAACAGAATAGAATTTGGATATAGAAAAGGAAATCACCAGTCAACACAGAACTCCTCCGGTCTTTTCAGCAGGGATGCAGATTTCAATTACACAGCACCTTAGAACTATTGGGATGTCACAGTCCTGGCAACCTGCACAGGGTCTTTATGCCTCTTAGAGAGTTTCAGTATTTCAAAAAACAAAGGTGCTCTCACAATAATCACATTTGTTTATAATAGCATCTACACTGGGACAAATTGTAACACTGTATGTATGGAAACACAGTTATAACAGAGAAGGGAAAAGAGAAAGAAGGCAGGGGAAATTTACACCGTAACAAATAGAATTGCAGGGTTCAAACTTCAGACCTGTTTGACTTCTGTCTAGTAATTCTACTTGATACTTATCACAAAACAGAAATGTGAACAAAACAATGAGAAAGTACGAATTCAGCTTCCTTTAAAATCTGCAGTAGGGACTTGCACATTTTTCAAGTTCAGAAAAATAAATAAAACTCATTTTACTGCTACATACACAAGCTAAGAGCAGGAGCAGCTCATATGAATTACGTGACTACACCTATGTAAATTACATATGATTTTATTACGACAACCCACACTTCATTTTTGCCCTTCCTTTGGTTTTGTTCTCCAGAGCATCTGAAGAGGGCATCTCTCAGAAGGACTGCTATCTCTTGCAGCCTGTTTAACAGCAAAATTCAGTAAAAAATGCTCTCGTTAATGCTCTTCTCATGAAATTTTAGATGCGCTGTGTAAGATTTTTAGGCTGAAGTTCTATTAAACACATTCTCGTTTCAACGAATAACCATTAACGGCTCTTAACATTAAGTACTTGTAACTTGCACTTCTGTTGTGTTTAGTAAGAAAAGCTGTTAGGCACAGATTCCAAAAGGCAATACACAAACGTATTTACAATCAATTTCCTCACGTAAACACAAGCAGAATAAAATCAAAACGTATCTCACTGACTTCATATAACATTCTCTTCCCTTTGGACCTACTAGATTTCTCTTTCATTTTATGGAGGGTATAATAAACTAAATCTGAGCAGCTCTGGCAAAATAAATACAGTCAGAATAAATGAAACACCTACCATGTGTAAGATTTCATGTAACTCATGAAATCTAATACAAGTATTATACCTCCAAATACAGCCTACTTTCCATTGATCTAATATACTAACAAATTAAACTCAGCTACTGCACACCTTACAGCAACATCTGTTACTGCCTTAAACACGACTCTAGTTCAGCATTGAGGTTGCACTTAAATTTGTTCAACTAGAACTTCACATTGTCTAATGGTGTCACTTTATTACCAGCAGATGAATGACATAGAAGCATTTTAAGCTACTTCTTTCACTAAGTCTCTGAATGACTAGAGATGTTCATTATAGAGGTCACATCTCAGGGTCAGAACATCTCCAAGGCATCATAAAAATTAGATAAACCTCTAAGACCATCTAGCTCAATCATCCACCTACCACCAATACTGCCCTCTAAACCATGCCCCCTCAGTACCAATCTACCCTTTCCTTAAACACCCCCAGGGACATTGTCTATCACCTCCTTAGACAGCCCATTCCAGCACTTGACCATCTTTCTGAGAGGAATTGTTTCCCAATATCCAACCCGAACCTCCCTTGGCACAACTAAGAGCCATTTCCTCTTGTACTATTGCTGTTACCTGAGAGAAGAGGTCAACTCCCACCTCACTCCAACCTCTTTTCAGGGAGCTACTGAGACCAGTAAGGCCTCCTCTGAGCCTCCTCTTCCCTAGACTGAACAACGCAGTTCCCCTCCTCTTAAGTCTTGTGCTTCAGTCCCCTCACCAGCTTCATTTCCCTTCTCTGAACATGTTCCAAGGCCTCCTTGGTTTTCTTGTAGTGAGGGACCCAACAATGAACACTGTACTCCAGATGCGGCCTCTCCAGTGCTGAGTGCAGAGGGACAATCACTTTCCTGCTCCTGTTAGCTGCACTACTCATTTTAAGTGAGTTAACATAATAGTTGCTGTAACTCCACGTGTGCTAAAGTAGTTCAAAAACTCGCTTATGTTTTGAATTGATGTATTTTTTTTTCCCATACGGACCATGACCATACAAATAAACAGGAACCACTACTCCACTAATGTATAAGAATTGCATTTCTTTATTATCCAAGTCCTGTAAGGCACTTTTGAAGTGATGTAATTGCCAGAAACCTTTACCATCACAGTAGAGGAATAGTCTGTGATCACTACTTACCCGTAACAGATTAAAGCACCAAATTCGATCCATCTCATCGTAGGTCAGATAAATTTGTTCCAGACTTGGAAACTATTTCTCCCTTCCCAATTGTTCATGTAGTTATCTAAGTTAAGAATAAACTGAAGGACATTGTGAGAGACCGAATGGCCCAATTCAAATACAAGTATTATTGAACCATGGCAGTTGAAGAAACAATGAGGTCAATGCGATAACAGTTTTGTCTATCATGACAAATCACCAATCCCATCTTCCATATTGTGTCACCTGAGATACTTCTCTTTTAAGCAAAGTCATGTACTCTTATGTTTCACAATGAATTAAAAACTCATGTTCAAAATAAAATGTAATCAAGCTCCCTAAAAGAACAGGGCATTTGTTTCAACTTTGAAATATGTGGGGGGTGGAGGGAGACTTATCCAAAAAGCATGGGTTTTGTAGCAGTATCTGCAGCATTAGCTCCCTTTCACAACACATGAGCATCCCACCACCATTCTCAATGGTCTAGCAAACATGCTTCACATCACACCATATCAGGATCAATGAATCACAGGAGTTTTAACTTCGATTAAGACAATTTAAATCTGTTTTAAATTTCATCTGATTTGTGTTTAAGCATGTTACAAAACAAGTATGATATATATATTATTACCACTATAAAATATTGTAGCAAACCAGCCTATCACAAGGGCTGCACAGCAGGCTGGGTATCACCGCACTTTTCCATCATTTGCCATGGTTACAAAGGCTGGGACAAACATTTCCAACAAGTTAAAGTTCTGTTCATTTACTTTTGCAAAGACCAAAGTGGGCAAATATGTATGTACATTTAAGGTAGATTTCTCACTGGATTGACAGAATGACCACTTAAAGAGCCTTTAAAGCGGCTGAAGAAAACTGTACTTGAGCAAGTAGAAATTAAAAATGGAGTAGACCAGACAACAGCAGGCCTATAAAGGCTATCAATTCACTCATTTACTTTACAAGACATGCTACGCTCAGTCTGCAATATAGTCTTCCTTTAATATGATGAGGATGAACAGAAAGTCGCTTTCTAAATAGGTAATTGTAATAGAATAGAAAGCTGCTCTGACTGTAAGAGCTTTTCAAAGATAATTATTCCGTATTAGATCATCACTATTAACTTCTATATTGGAAAATTATTTTCTCCAACAGCTATAACATGGTAGCAAGCATATACTTAGCAACACTCAACTGTTATCAACACTTAAGAAATTCTAGGACAAAATGCTTTTGTAGTCACTTATAATGCTCATAATTATTTGATAGTAGATAATTAAGTAATTAACTTTAACACAGTCATGAAAGCATTGCGAAAACTCATTACAAAGAGAAATGCAGTTGATTGATTGCATGCTGTATCTTTGGCAATTAGTCCCTATTTCTTTTAACAAGCATCAAGCTTTTGCTATCTCATAGCCCACAGAGAGCAATTTTCCAGCAGCTATTTTCATGCAAGAAGGGACAAAACAACGACACCTGGAAACCTTAACCCATGTCTTTCACATAACTTAAGTACAATCACAGAATCATAGAATCACTCTAGTTGGAAAAGACCTTAGAGATTGAGTTCTGCCATGACCTAACCACACTACCCTAACTAACAGCCCACTGCAAAATCACATCCCTGAGCACCACATCCAAACGCATTTTAAACACATCCAGGGATGGTGAGGATGGTGTCTCAACCACCTCCCCGGGGAGCCTATTGCAGTGCTTAACAACGCTTTCTGTGAAGAAGTGTTTCCTGATATCCAACCTAAACTTGCCTGGTGCAATTCAAGGCCATTTCCCCTTGTCCTGTCACCAGTGACAAGAGGCAGAGACCCCACTCTCACTGTAAGCACCTTTGACACATTGGAAGACAGCTTATTGCTCCCCCAGCCTCCTTTTCCCCACCCTGAACTGGCCCAGTTCCAAACACCCCTGGGGATGAAGAACACTGACAAGTTTGGTCTCAAAGTATCTCTTCGGAGATACTTGGCAACATTTATTTTCACTCTATTTAGTCTCAAGTTTCTTTCACAGTACTCTTCAAAGGCACTGATTTTCCTGCCGTTTATGAGCTGAAGGACCGTATGAAGATTATTTCTCCCCAGTTCTTGAGCCAACTTAGCTTTTAAACTTCATTTTAGCTAAATTTCATTGGTGAGTGTTGTTTGGGTTTTTTTTTTCAGATGGAGAACTGATTTTAGAAAATATACCTTCCACCATACAACAGACTAGGAAACAAATGTTACATCTCCATTTGCATATACAACAGACTCCACCAGTGACTACACTAACTTTAATACATCTGGAGTTCACCACGGATATATTAAGCCCACTCCCAAAGTAATGTCTCCTTTTTTATTCTGTTGGCCCATGACATCAGAGGCAGATGTCAGCAGCAGAGGTTGAACTTACCCACCACTGCTCTGATCAATTTGTTGCCATGTTACTGACGGTAGCAGTTAACAGCCCAATAATCCACCCTTAGGAGCAAACAAGAAGTTGAATATTGTGAACTTCATGGAAGGTGTTTTTATTTTAAATCCATGATTAAGGAAATTAATTCTTATCTTAGCATAAAAGCATCATGTACCAATATCAACAAGTGAACAGCTTGTGGCTCAGTAGATCTGTTGTAATTAAGGCACCTTCAACCACCAGCTTTGTGCTCACTGCAATGGAGCGAAGCAGCAGGAAAGTGTACTAGCACTGGTACAATGCATCCTGCTTCCATTATTTTATGCTCCAAGTTCATTTGCAGATGATGAGGCCTAAAAGCTCAGTCCTATTAAACCCGTAGGAGACCATTACAAAAAAAAAAAAAAAAAAAAAAAACACACTGGCAGCACATGCACACCATGATCCACACCCCAAGCCCAGCTCAGCTCACTCTGGAGCAGCTGCACACACCCAGCTGCAAGTTTCGAAATGACTATGTCACTACCAACCAAAGGACACGACCTAAAAAACCAACCACAAATCACAGCATTCTCAAGCTTTCCCAGTATCCACCTACAGCAAGCTGCTCTGAAACTCACTCCAGTTGCTATAAAATTCAATCATACAGAACTTGTACTAAAACTTATTGAATAAAAGCAACTGAATACAGGAAAAAATTTCTCATTTCATCTGTGCATTAGTATTTACTACATGAAATCCAGAACAAGACACACTCATTCAAAAAAATGCATATAGATACGTCCACTTGCTTTAGCAAAGTTACACAGCATGTTTCTAGCCATCTACAAGACCACCGCGGGTTCCTTTACTGAAGCTTGACAAGCCTGACACTTACCTCCATCATAGCTGCCCTTTCAACAACTGCTGAAAATTTTATTTAGTTGAGGAACCTCTGCAGGATTTAACCTTAATAATTCCTCTAACACAAAGCTTACAAGAAAAACAGGTTTCGTGTGTCTAGCACTCCCATAGGTAACTGTACAAGTCTTACCAAATCATCTCTTACTCTTTGCCCACCCACAGGGAAACACACAATGAAGTTATCTGCTAAACTGGGTATCACTGTAATATATAAATACGCGTACATGTTTATGTATTCACACACAAGATAGTTGCATCACCTGCACTAACACCATGTGGGATTTACAGCCATTTAATAATAATAATACACACAAGCTCATAACAGGCCATATAATACCATCTGTTTGTAGTGTTCTCTTGTGATATTTAAGTTCAAACATTCCTTTGTAAGAGCAGCCAACTGAATTCACGCTTACTGTGCATTACAGCTGAATAGACCGATAAAATTGTAAGGGATCACCAAGGGTATCCACATTCACTTGATTATGATCTCTCAGTATTGAACAAAGGCTTACATAGTTCAACTTCAAAAGATAACAGTCTTGGCATTAAGCAACGTTTCCACCTTCAGGACAACAGAGGGGTTATCATGAAATAGTGGAGTAAACCCAGTAGTTAAGGAACATTCTATTTAAATCTGAGTCGCATCATTGGTCCTAACCAAGCAGTGAAGAACAATAACATCACCATACTGTATGTCCTGGCTGTATAAGCATCGCATTGATTTTTACATCATATTTGGAATGATAACTGTTCTCTACATGTTTGCTTACATTTTGCTATTGCTGCAAATACTCCTGCTTATTTTTATTCACTGTAACATTCACCGACTGTAAACGCAAGAGGAAAGCATCACTTGTGTTTGCTTGCCAAACTGCCCACAGTCACATTCTGACTGCTCAGATACCCTATAGTATGCCACGTTGAAAGCAAAAGAATCCAATGGAACAGCAAGATTAAAAACAACTTACAAAAATCACATGTAGTAGATACAGCAGAAGGAAGGAACGCTATTCAAAGTGATCTGGACAGATTTGAGAAGAGAGTCCACACGAACCTAAAGAGATTCAACAAGGCCTGAAGAGAATTACTTATCAAATGAAGTTTCCCAGCATACCTTAAATTCCAGCAGTAAAAGGAACTACTTACAGAACAATTTTATGTATTTCTTTTTTACAAGATTAATTATCCACATTTAAAACAGACTCAGAATCACTTTCGAGCTCAAGTAACAGACCCTGTTCTACAGGCTTTCCTTCACCGTGCATGTGATGCTCATAATGCATATGATGAATAAATGATGGCCGTCAATAGGAACTGAGATTTTCATTTCAGAATTTTATTTCAAGAGGATATCTCCAGGGGAAAGAAACAGGTTAAAAGCACTTATTTTTCATAATTGTGTAAATAATTGGACTAATATTCAGATAGTCACAAGCACTGTCTTAGTTTTTCTTTTTTATGGAAATTAACCAACCAGTAAGAGTCTTTTTCTCCCTGACGCCTATCTAACCATTGTATTAAGTGTTTCAATTATGTTTTGCCTCTTTCAGTGGCTGCTTGTTTTACTTCCTGTTTTTAACTTTAGTATGTACTCTACTTTGTAACATTGGTCTTTGCTAGCTGAAATATCTTGGTCATGAAAGTTGTTTGACATACTCAAAAAGTAAAAACAGCAAAATATTAGTGTGAAAAGCATATGAGGAGTCAGATTTCTGTTACCATGTCAACTTTGAAATGATTATGACGGTAAAACAGGCCTGGAGCAACCAAGTCAATAGGTTTGCTGAACGCAGAGTTGGAGCTCTGATGATTCATTTCTCACGGAAACACATGAGGATCACATCTAGATCAAAATACCTGACTAGAAAATCTCACAGGACTAATAAACCACACACACTGCATCTCTGAAAACATAAGCATTTCAATCAACTGGTTTAGGACAGACTTGGGGCCATGCCCACTGATATCTGGTGAAAAATCTTTTCTTAATATACACCCTGAAAATCTCCTGATCCAGTTGCATATTATTCCCTTGGGTCCTAAAGCTGGTGACCAGACAGAAAAGATTATCAACAGTTTTAAGTAAAACTGCATAGCAAACTGATGAATAAGAGGATAAAAGCAGGTGGATTAAATGGCTAAGCAGTAAAGAAGCATTTACAATGGAGAATGAGCAACTGTGCAGGTAAGTGAAGAACTAGTTGGTTCACACAGCTCTTGAACATCTGCCTCGAGACTGTTCTCCATTACAAATGAAATTTTAAGACAGAAAAATCATAGGAGTGATAGCATGAAGAACTTGATACTGTAAATGATTAATGGAATGGCCTTAATGTGCAGAAGGCAAGAAGGGACAAAATTCAGTAAAGGTAAGACAGTCACTTTTCAAGAGTATTTTTATAGTAAGAATTATTGTTTCTTTGGTTACGAGGCTGTAGAAAAAGGTTGGTTTGGAGCTAAAGAAAATACAGCTGTAAGAGGGAGAGAAGACAGCACTGCAGTCTGTATTGCTCACATGGGATTTGAGTGTGGTGCACTGGTGTGCAGATTTTACTTTACTCAGTGCTGTTGTTTCCCTAAAGAATATTATTTACCTAAGTTTTATGGCAGCCAGAAGGCTGAGGGGGGAAAAATATTCAATACCACGATATGGAAAGAACTTTTTTTTTTTTCTTTGAAGGAGAAGTTTGTAACATTTTCAATTTTTTTTTCCTTCTGGATTGTAAACTTCACAATCAACTGTGTTCACAACAAAACAGATGAAACCAAATCATCAGCATGGAGTCTGCCATGGTTTGGGAACAAGCCTTCTGTAGTTGGGAGCTTTTGTCCAGCTCATGAAGATTTTGACTAGATGATAAAAACGAAGGATATTTTCAACTAATAGGATTTCTAAGTGTAAGCATTCTGACAATAAAGATGTCTCTTCATTTGAAGAGGCCTGACAAGATGATGAAGAATTTTTTTTGTCAAAGAATATTAAGTTCCACATTAAAAAAAACAAGTCCTCTAGTTCTGTACAGACCTCAGAAGGTGGGTGTTTTCCTCATAGTTCTGAGATTTCTTTGTGTTGTTCAGAGATAAAGAGGAAAGACTTGAATGAACTATATTTGGTTTTAACTTTTCTTTCTGCATACCCCATGTCTATTGACGATCCTCTCTCCCTATTTATTTCTTGAGAAATGGAAATCCTACCTTCCCCTTTCATTTCACTGACCGTTCCCTCGTCTCCAACTCACTAGTACCCAAGCATGCATCTAACAAAGGATGCTTTTGTTTCTGCAGACTTTCAGACATAGTTTACTACTTTGAAACACAATTTGAAAGCAAAACTGACTCCTCTTTCATTTTGGCGCTGAGTACTATTAACAGAATTGTTAAGAATGCATTTTACAGTGAAGGTTTTGGAAAGGGCATAGAAACCATGTTTGTTATTTGATTTACGAAAATAAAAAGTGAAAGTACATGATATTGAAAGTCTTAAAAAAGGTATAGGATCATTATTCCACTAGAATAGCACCAAAGATACCTCATTTAAATTAAGTCTAATTGTCTCAAATGGCAAAGGTACTCTGTCCTGGAGCATGTGAAAAAAAAAAAAATGAATGGACAATCTCCTTAAAGTGCTGTAGAGACATCATTAACAAGTAGAGGATAAGAAATTGCTCATCTTCTACAGAGATGAAATAGCACGTTATGATTTAGAAGTCTCAAAGAGGAAGAGTTCTGAAAGAAATGGCCTGAACCAAAGATAAAATAGATGGGAAAGAGGGTTTTCTTCATCTTTAAGACGCACCTTGTTTTTCTCAACTCATCTCTTAAAATGGCAGCTTTTATATATATTCCCTGTTCATATCTGTTCACCAACCAAATCCCCAAACTAAATAAGGACTTGAAAGATTTGTGTATTATCTCAGCATGTGCTCATAAGGGAATATGTTGAACTCTTGATTCCTTGCCTTTATAAGGCTTTTAAGGCTTAGGCTTTTGTGTGCACTCTAATAGAGCATAATGGCATATTCCTTAAAGTTTAGATACCAGCACTATGCTTTAGGCTCAACTACAGCTCACATCCAAGTAATAACACGACGTGTTAAGTTGAGGGTACTTGAAATCTGGCTATTTCATTTCTTGTTGAAATATAATCCTGATGGAATTCTTCTGTACTTTGGTTTAAATACCACGTATCTGTTTCGCTCAGATAAAACACAGGAGATCTCTGAGGCAATTCAGTAGTACAGTTCTTAAGTTCTGTAGACACTGTCATTTTCTTTCCTTAGGGGGTAAAAGAGAAAATGGGCAAGGCGTAAGTTTATAAGCAGCTTAAGCTCAACCTTCCACAGACCTTCTTGAGACATTATAACACAAAAAGCACAGAACACTACCAAATTTTCCGTTAATATATTATTAGTAGCATGTAACATCTTCCACGATTCAGTACAATTTGATCACGTTTGCCTAAATCAGACTGCATGTAATACGTAAGGCCTCAAAATATTAACAATAAAATATATATGCAGTAGATGAACTTCCAATAATTTGGCATGGCTCTGCTTAAAGTGATGCCTACCAGAGATGCTGGGGATTCTCAGGCTCTTGTACGAAGAGACTCGTTAATACCTCTGTTTCCATTCCCTGCCTTCTCATGCATACACGCTTTGACAGGCATCAGGGGAATTGCAAAGGCAGCAGATGGTCTGCGCACAGGTCCCTCAAGCATAAAACAACATTACTGTACTTGTTGTCAGGACCTCAAATCGCACACTGTTCTGTCTGATTATTTTCAAAGTCTAGATTGGCCATGGGGGCTCAGATGAGAAATAATTGCGTACCGCAAAGTGAGAGCGAGGGCTGAATTAAAGTGGCAAGCAACTGGATTGAAACTAACTTCTAAGCAGCAGTCACACGTGCTCATCTTTAACTAGATTTGATTCTATTCATTTCCAGCGAAGCAATGACCTCTACCAAAAACTTGCAAGGTAGGGGTTTGTGAACAGTGTACATACTGAGGGCTTTTCCTGTTTCTATCCCACTCAGCAAATACACTTATTTTTAATGCATGATAGCCTGCAATGAGAAAAGAACCTGTAGCATCTTAGTTCGAAATAAGAATTCACATGTAGAATTAATAGTATCGACTCCAAATGAGTTTGTTATCAGGCACTATCCTGTTGTAATTCAAATAAGCTATTTTTTATTCATGGAATGCAATGCCTGTTTTTCTTTAAAAAAGTAAAAAAAAAAAAAAAACATCTGCACAGAATTTTTCCCAAGACATATTAGATAATGTCAAGTTTAAATCCATATGAGAGTCTGCAGAGATATTCATGCAGATGGAACTGTGGAAAGCTGAAGCAAAGATTTTCATAGGCCCACTGGGTTTATACAGATTTGTGTAGTTTGTTTTCCTCCCTGGTTCAGGCTTATAACAACTCCAAACAACTCGCGTATAAACTTGGAGAGCGTGAAACAAACAGAAGGTGAAAATGCAGCCTGAAAGGATTGCTATTTCAAGGAAGGAAGGGATGAAGCAAGCGTTTTACAAATGGTGCTAACTCACTTTTCCCAGTGGTGGGAAAAAACAAGGTCCAAGTTCATTATCACATGGATTCAATCTCTGAGAACAACTCTCTATACTTACTCAAGAGCTTTCCCTGGCTTTCATCCGGTGATGACTTACTCTCAAGAGATCCTTCCACCAAACAAGTCCTAAATTTGACAAATTGGCCTTGCAAAAAAGTCTCTGAATACTAAGTCCATCACCTGTTTGATTAACACAATGTGTTTTCAGGTCAGCGCAATGACCTGAAAAATATTACTGAGAATACAACAGACAACTAAGAAAAACAAAGCGTGAGAGAAGCCTCTACCATTGTGATTTCTTTTTTTAAAAAAGGATAGCAGATTCCCACTTATTCCCAGCTTAATCAAGAGAAACCTTTACTGACCAAAAACATGAAAATAAACTAAGTTGGTAACGGAGTTGTGAACTGACTGAAAGCAGTCTACTATCAACAGAAGAAAGAAGCTAATTCGGTTTAATTTTCTCAGCATTTGTCCAGTATTGCCACATTGTCTTTTTGCTTTCATAGAAAGAGTGCACCAAACATCAAATGGAAATGGTATAAAACTATATACAGGCTTGATTTTAAATAGCAAGGACACGCAAGCCCATCTGCAGTGCAAGGTCACAACAGTAATCTCAATAGCTGGGGGTTGTTTTCCCCATAGCTTTGAGACAGGTATCACACATCGAGTAATTTCTGTTCTGGTCAGCGCACACAAAGCTAAAAGAAGAAATGACAAAACAATGTACCACAACAGCTTAAAGAATTCCATGACCTACGGATATTTTTTCACTACTTGAGGTTCAGGTCTGTAGTTCCACGGTTTATTTCAGGTAGCTTTACTTTCCTCTGTGCATGTTACAGATCAGAAGAAACTTCATTTTTGACCAAATATTCAGGTCTTCACCTACCTGTCTGTGCGTGATCAGATCTGCACTGAGCAGGAGGTTGAACTAAGATTACTCCATATCCGTACTGACCTCAACCACTCCATTTCTGGCCTAGCCAATGGCCGTCTACACACAGCATCTTGCAAGAGACTTTTACCAAGTGCCATTCTGAGATTAAGCCAAAAAACACAGCTTTGTTTTAACTTCTGTTCTACTCTCCTTACTGTGAGCAGCTGTAAATCTTTTCTTAAAGATTCTTACTGCTTTTACATGCTTCATCCTGTTTGTCTTTCCTTAATCTTAGGTGATGGTTTTCAGTGTTTGTTTCCAGAGCAACTGTGCTAGAAAATGAACACTTACACAATATAGAGTTGTCCTTTTAAACCAATTGACAACCAAAAAGCCCACTTCAGGGAACTAAGTCAACCTAATCATCTCCCCCTATTTTGTCCCTTGGTTTTCTTAATCATTATCCTTTGTTTTAATACTTATTCTCAACTGCACATACCAACGTCTCTTCACGCTTTGTTTCCTTTCACTCACTCAGATTTCCGCTCCGTTTTAAACCTTTCTACTTAAGTCATTCTGTAAAAACGGTAGCATCTCAACAGTAACAGACGTCCAGTATCTGTGAAATACAAGACTACCTTTGTTACCTCTGTCTCTCTTAAGCATTGCTCCTCTCTTTACGAAAGCAAGGAACATTTTCAGATAGGCTATAATAGAAGTACTGCTGAATCTTGTCATCTACAGTGATAAATGTAACTGGACAGTTTTTTTGTTTGAAGTTACAAACAAAGATACAACTAAAAAGCACCAATTTTTGCTAAAGCGACCTTTCCTCAACTTGCATTTTCAGCAAATAGAAAAAAAATTAAGTGCACAGGGAAATAAAAATACATGAAAGTAGACAACTTCTTAACAAGAAACTCACTCTGATTTTAAAAAATGGCTTTTTTGCGTATATAGATTATTGATGTTCTCCATGTTCTCTCACATCTAGCAACAGGCTCTTTTTTTTTTTCCGTGATTCCACTCGAATGTTACGCAGCATCTTTTTCACCTGCATTTCTGACAATAATTACCCATATTCCTTGAAATGTGTTTGGCAGCATAGAACTATTCAGTTAGGTTTAAAAATATCAACAGGGCTTACTCGCTAATAAACTGCTATAGTAACACCTCCTTTTGAAATGAAGCATCATTCAACATAATCCCTTCTCTTCCATCTCTCATGTAAAACTGTCCTTCGAGTCCTTTTCAGTGTCATCATGTAATGCTCTCAGCTGCTCCTCATCTCTCACTAGAAATCTACCACTTTCTGGTTCCCCTTGGCCGTCCACGCTTCACCGTCTGCTCCTTCTAACCCTTCATTGCTCATCTTTTCTTATTTGTTTCACACTACTCCATCCATCCACTCCTTTTGCTATTATGTTATCAGGCTCATACTATTTGGTGCTTTCCCCCCCCCATATCTTTGGCATGCATGAACACCCCCTATGTGTATGATGTCACTCGAAACCTTTTTTCACCACAGTTCAGCACCTCCAGAAAAACCATCAAGTGATGAGTAGCTAACTTAATCAGACAAAAAAAGTCAATTAAGGAATGAGCATAGCACTATGACTTCAACCGTATTTAAATGATCACTAATTACTTCTCTACCTCATCTCCTTGGAAGTGTGATCTGTGGTATTCAGTGACTGAACCTTCTTCTATGTTCAGAATTAAGTGCAAAAAGAGAGGAAGTACCACATTCATACCAAGCCCATTTACACCAACTATATCATTGAATAACTGTCAATATTAACACACAGACAAGCACTGAAAACATTTTGTGCACACAACAGTATCCCACTTGCTGGCAGCTTCAGGGAGAACCTTGTGATACGCAAACAAAATTCTATACCCTGCCACGTGAGCTACCCACGGCTGACTAGTTGTAGAAACAGAAGGAAATTGGAATCAAATTCTGACACTTTCTGCTTCAGTAGTCAAGTATAAAATGTTCCCACATAGTATGCGCTGTGGAGATCAATTATTTTGTGTTAAAACAAACCGTCATAAATAACATCTCATTACATCTTTCTACTTTGGAAGAGAAGTCCATTAGAAATTTCAGCTAAGAGCTCAGCTTGCTCCATCTTGCAGTCCATCACAGAATCTTTATGAGAAAAGAGGAATCATAACTGATGTTAGAAACGTCCAGCTTTGCTTTCAAATGTGATTTCCCAAGATACAGTCATTTGGTTTCCTGAGTTCACTGTATGCTTTTCTAAATACATTTTGACATGAACAAAAATGCCCTTCTGATGCAATGGACATACCTGACTTCAGTGCAAGTGTGAGACCAGTGGGTTACTCTGAGGTTATTTTCAGAGTCAAAAGTAGGGCACTTGCTACAACATGACAAACTGACTTGGGAAACCTGCTGTAAGCCACAACTCAAAAGGAAAGATTCAGTAACATAGCACGGTACCCTTGCACTACAAAGTCACTGTAAATGAACAAGTGAGATTTGAAAGAGAATCCCTTCAATCTAGTCCCTTGTCCACAACAAGGTTTACATCTAGCTATAAATGCAATCACTCCGCCAGACATCGCCTGGCGGCAACTGCACAGTTAGGGCAGGAGAGTCTCCAGCGCACGCTGAATTTCAACACCAACTGGCAAACAAGACGACCACGAGAGCTGACTGTCAGAAGGATATGCTGCACTGAAGTCATTCAGGCTACCCCCACAAACTCTCCTGCTCTATAAGCTTTTGAGCCTTTACTTTAAAAAACCCAAGATCTCTGAATTAACTACTACCACATCCATCTTCTAAAAATCCATAATTTCAGTCAGACTGGCAGGACAAGGTTATACTAGCAGGCAAATCAACTATTTTCTAATACCCTGAACCAGTTTGAAGTCACACAAATGCGGAGTACACAACGTTGCTTCAGAGATAGAAAGCACTGCTGAGATCTCAGCTTGGGCTTGACACAGCACTAATTAACTGCATGCAAAGGACATCTGCTTGGCTTGGAACAAGCACAGACGATTTCTGTCCAGCTTCAAACACTGGGGATATAATAGCTCCGCTCACAGTGTCAAATCATTTCTGGCCATGCAGAGCCAGCCTCCTTCAAATCCTGATTGCCAGTTACACATTTAGTTAACTTCTGATGAAACTCGTGCTGCTCCAAGAGCCAGAACGAGGCTATCCTGCTTCAGTCCTAAGTTCAGATGACCTCAGGTCACACAAACGATAGATTTAGCCTTGGCACAGTGAAGAATCTCTCTTCAAGCAAGGTATGTTCTAACATACTGTTTAAGCACTGAGTGACCAACTCGCACAGATCTACAAGTTTATCTGCCTTCCTTACATTGATGTCCCGGCAGCAACTGCTATAGGAGCAAGCTGTGTTATTCACTTCAGCAGATGAGATGAGCTCATCTCTTCCACTGCAGTTCCCGTGGTACTAAATGAACTTAAACTAAAACAGAAGTAATAAAACCCTTATTTTTACCCTACTTTTAAAGCGATGCTTCCTAGTTGCATGTGAATCAAGCAAAACTTTTCATACTTCAATTTTTTCATGATTGCCACTAATCGGCATGAAAATTTAATTGAGAAGATTCAAAAGCTTTTGATCGTAAAGCAATCACTTGCTTTAGACTAATTATTTAGTAACCATCTACGTGTCTTAACTGTACTTACATGTCATTTCCCCTCCATGGTTCCCAATAGCCATGCCTCAACTATGGACAAGTGATGAGAAGCTTCTGGCATACAAAAAATCTTTTTCTTCCACCAGTGTGCTTATAATATTTATTTTAATTGGAAATCAATGTGAAAACTGAAGGGTAAGAAAAGCAAACTCCCAATGTTCAGGTCATGGAAACTGTGAAACTTCTCTACTGAGGATAGATACTGGGACACAAACTACAATTACTTTTGGCGGCACACCTGACACACTGTAGGACTCACAACCCTACCTATATATGCTAAGCTACAAAAACCCATTCCAAGTTAGAGTATTTTTTTGAAAATTGAAGTCAAAACTACTCTATATCAAAAGTTACCATCGTGCTTCCACAACATACACTAAAAGGAAGAGGTGGGGGAGAGCATCTTCTTAGCAATTTCTTAAGCCCAGAAGTAGTTCCTGCATTAAATACCTCTGTGTACCTGCATTAAATACCTCTGTGTAAGTGACAGACTTGGGGTGATGCTGAAAGAAAACCCTTCTATTTTAGATCTGTGTGCAAGAGGTAATCGATTGATGAAATGCAACAGGTGCCAACTTTCTTCTGCAGCAGGTTTACTATTTAAGCAGAAACAATCTTCTTAACACTTCACGTTCCCCTTAACCTTTTTCTTTCGTTAATGACTGAGAGACAATTCATATGCTAAACAAAGTCCTGAAGGCGTCTTTCATTCACCAGTGCTTCCATTGGCAGAACAGGTATAACAAAACGAGTACTCACGCATTATTGAGGCTCCACGGTGCACTGCCGTTCTGTCAATCTTTCTGTATTTTGCCTCTAAAATAACACAGGGAACAGAGTATTTCCATCAAATTCAACTTTATCACCAAGTAAAGTTGTTCTATTCCCTTCAATAATGAAGTCTGGATCCCTGATGAGTAACTCGCATTTAACTGGCAACACTGTGGGCTGCTTATGTTAACCGCAACAGCCTGAACAGCTTGAACCTCAACAAAATGCGCAGCAAATGACCGAGCTAATTTAACATCGTTAATCCTCAAACCAATAGAATAATTTCATGTCCACACAGCAGCCTGCACACAGTCCCCAACGTAAACACGCCCCAGTAGGAAATCAACACCAAAATGTGCTGCAGCCCTACTACCAAGGATATCACTGTAGGGAAAATAGCTGTGTAATTACTGAGACCCATCTCCAGCCACATTGCATGAGTCACACACAATTTGGGCTTGTTAACAGCAAAAGCGTTGCTTCCCAACTGGATCTGCCCTGGAATCTGCCTGCTGCAGCACTTCGTGTAATAGGCTCTTATTTTATCTGCAAACCGTTTGCTTCTAGAGTCATACCAACACCACATTAGAAGGGAAGGAAAACACAAAGCCAAGTTGAAACTGAGTTGGATTAACCACCACAATAACCACTCGTTGCTGTAACACTAGTTTATCATCACTTAAAATTAATCACATTTTGTTTCTGGCTAGGTCTGTAGGAGGGCACCAGCCATTTGATGGGCCTCTACTTTCCACTCAGTTTGAGATAGGCTTTCTTCTCCACGTTATCCATCGGGCTACACTTAGCTTTAGTTTGCAGAGGATTTGAGCTCATCTCCTATGAGGTCTGAAATCCATGACGAAACAAGTGCCTAAAACAGCGAAGCCGTGAAGGAAAAGAAACAACTACTGATCTTCAAGGGACAAGACACACAATGCATTCGGTAGCTTTTCAAGCATTCCCCACTTGTGACCTGCAACACCGGATCACGCCTGAGATCTGCTGCTCATCAGTACGTATTTCTTGTGGGAGTTCCCATGGTGATACTGCATTGGTGACAACAAAACCACAATTCACTACCATTAATATACTGTGGTTTGTAAACAACTAAGCAGGCACCGATGCACTGCCTGGCTCAAAAACAGCCCAGAGATTAGAAAAAGCACTTAGATGCCAAGTCTTTTTTAATGAAATTACATTCTTACAAAAAAAAGAAAGGTACAAGTTGCAGAAACGTGTATACGTATAGAGTTGTAATCAGCTCTATGTTTTAATTCTGCAAGAATAAGCCCCTTAATTTTAACTTCGCATATCCTCATCCCATGTTTTCAAACTAACCAAGTGCTTCCCTGTAATCACAACAAACCTGCCAGAAGCAGGGAGAAAGCTATAACCCAGTGCATCAAGGATAAAGCTACACAGTCCTTAAGCTCATGACATCAGCACCTTCCCGCCACAGAAGGCCTATTTGCAGCAAGAAAATTGAGCACCAAACAATCACAACAAATTTGTTTTGAACCTCATAACTGCTAGGTCATGTGACATCACTGCTACCAAATAAACCTCTTTCTCTTCCAGGTGCATAAATCATTGTAAAAATCACTTCATCTTCATTATTCTTCACAAATGTGCGAAGACATTCTTCAGATTTTTAACAACAACCTCCTTTAAGGGCTATACACAGCATTTCAATACGAGCATCACTGCCTAGAATATTTCTGTTGGCTGCTTTAAAAAGAGATAAATGCTCCAAAGACAAAAACAGCATGAACGTGGTAACTTTGTACCTCAGCCCTTCATAAGGACTCCTGAAACAACCTATTGAAGCTGGAAGGAAATAAAAAGGGTTTCAGAAACAGTTCAGCTAGTTTTCCTGGAAGCAACTCACAGGAAAATCTAGCTCACTAAAAGAAAATCAACCACACACGACAGGAAGAAAGCCACCCGTACAGTGCGTATGGCATGATGTGACCTACAGTGACTTACAGAATGAACTAATACCTTAGACACTTGAGTTCTGTTTCTGCTCCTTCACTTCCTTCTTTAAGTGTTTGCTTCTACAGAACAATTCCAGTCTTCACAGTGACAGAAAAAAATCACACATCATTTCTTAGAACGCTCAGAGTTTTAACACAAAGAAGTAAACCACCGAACTTATTCCTAGCACCTGAATCAAATGATCCATTTTCCTGCACTGAGGACAGATAATTTCATCACATTAATTTTGCAACCTTCTCAGATTGGCTTAGTCACATCAAAAATGGTTTAAGGGAAAAGATCCTAGCGTGGCACTGCCACATCCTACCAGCCTAGAGAAGATATGGAGGAGGAGCTCTCTCTCAGGGAGAATTAGCCAAAAACAAGCAGGAATTGTTGAACATTAAGCAGTGACAAAGTATCTCTCTTCACCTGTGTAATCCTAAATAAGCAGCATACTCATTTCTCCTTCGTTAGATCTCCTTCAAATTAAAACCTGGAATTGTTAAGAAATATGTTGGACAACTTTAAGTTCCACAACGCCCAATAAAACTTTTAATACAAGTTCAAACCATTTTCACTATTTTAGAACAACAAGCTCTCAGACCTGCCAAGTCACTTTTCTTTACATCATCCAGAGTGATAGCAGTCACTTGATCTTACATTTACTGCATGAAGTAAATGGATAGAAGCAGTGACAAGTCATACTAATTTTGAGGGACATGATCTGGCCATTAAACCTACTGCTATCGCCTACCACATCTTACTGATTTCATTAGATGCCTATTTTAAGAATGACAAGTTGTCAACATGTCAGAGACAAATAGAGTAGTCACATTTTATTCACGTAATAGCATAACCATCCCAAACCTAAGAATTTCCACACACTTTTTGCACATTTTGTTTAGTCATCCTGTAGCAACTATGTAGCTCAAGCAAGTAGCTTGTTACCAAAAAGCACAGGTCTTAGAGCTGCTTTCTTGCTAACCACCATTTTCATAGAAAAAGCGAACACTACCTTGTGAGCATTCAGTGAGTAATAATAGAAAATAACGGGATCCTATTTCTAACCCAACATTGATACTGAAAACCGCAGCGTGATGAAAGCCCTTATCATACATTAGGAAGAGAATTACTGGAAATAATACCGAGGATCACTGCAACAGGGACAAGAATTGGATTAAAAAGAGAGGCAGTAAGTTACCGTAATTTGACATCTCTTCTCCATCACTATTATACTGAATTATTTTACAGCACAAAGAAATACAGATAAATTTCAACGTACTCTTAGTTGACAGCTAATACAGACCACAGTGTTTACTAAAATACATCCAGCTAACATCTTACAGAAGAAAGAGCACATTTTTAAGTGCAACAACCTTTTCATTTGACTGCAAGAAATTACTTTGCCCTCCCATTTTGTCTTGCATCATTCTGGATTTAAAGATATCAGAAAGTGATAAGCCAGCAAAACAAACTGTCAGACTAATTGCCCCAGCACTCCCTTTCAACTGCAAAAAATATCTGCGTGGTTTAAGACCCTGCAGACTATTTCAGAGCTTGAAATTTGGAGCATTTTGTTGAAGATATGCTGACTTCCCAGCTGCCCATTCAATTAGCTGTGACATAATTCATCCTGGGAAGAGTTTTTAACCTCAAAAGGATTTTTTTTTTCCTCTAAAGATGTTCTCATAAACCTAAGCAGCAGCAATGATTGTGGTTAGCAATACAACTGAGCACTGATGATTGAGATGAAAGCAAGACAGGATTAAGGTTTGCTGGCCAGCTTGAGAGTTGTCTCATCTGCTTGCACACTAAAAGCTACTTGTGTGCGTGTGGGCCAGTAAGTTAAAAACTCAAAAAGAAGTTGTTCAAGCACAGACAGCCCAGAAGAACAAGAGTACTCAAGCTCAGTAAATTTTTGATTGGGTCATTTACATCAATCTCCTCTGTAAGTTAGTGCAACACTGCTAAGTTTAACACTGTGGGAAGGGGACATTGTTTTCTTTTTACAGTACAGGCTGAGAGGAACACCTTGCCATGAGCAGCTCAGTACACTACCCTACAGGGGAGCAACTGAAAATTAACCGGAGCTACTGCCTGAGGTTGCACTACAGCCCCATTTATGACTAACGGTGCAGAGAACGCTTCCTTGGTTGAAGACCTGCGCTTCCCAAGCGGAATGGAGAACAGGTCTGCTTCTATCAGGATCCTTGGAAGAGCTGCTCAAAGCATATAACACTATCTGTTAGGAATTCAAATGCCTGCATTTGTTTATCAGCATATTAAGCCATGTTTGATATGATACACTGTCATCAGCTTGATTAAAGCATCTTTCTGCTACTGGAAATCCGCTGGTGCTGTAGACAGCAATTTGCAGAATCATATTTCAGGTGAGTTACGTAATCAAGGATGCTTGTGCCAGATGATGTTTGTAATCAAAACAGCACTGAGTACTGCATAAGGAATAGCCCCAGCCAACTCCTTGGAATGAACTCTAAGTCTTGAGTTACTCCAAGAAGCTCTGACAACTTCAAGGTGACAAAGAAATTGAAGTTGGGTTTCCGTTGTTTCGTTATTAATTGCTTAAAAGAAAACCCTCGAGTTAGTGAAAATGAAAAATGAGGTGAATTAATTTTTAGCGGCTATGTTATGTATTGCATCCGATCCAAAACAACTTTAGCACTTTTTTTAATTACATCTGCAGAAAATAGTTAATTTATAGTGCAGTCTTTGAGCTAGCTTCCCAGATTACATCTGGCAGATTTTTCTCTCCAAGTTCAACAAAGCTATTAATAGCTCTATACTAACGGAAAGGGGCTCTTCTGTCTTATTATTTCATACTGAAGTAGACTTTTTTTTTTTTTTTTTAAGTTTACTGTAAAGCAACTTTCAGTAACAACCTATATTAGCTACAAAAACTCTAAGGATGAGATAAAAAGTTTAAGCTTTAACTCATTTGAAAGTCAAATTTCAGCCTCCAGGAAAAATACAGTAGATACAGTTGTGGAGCATTTGCCCCTGAGCCTTTTATTCTTGATGACAGCATGGAGCGGAGAAAGACAAAGCGAAATGGAACAGAAGTAGGATCACTATTACTGGCTAAAAGGCAACTGGCACCTTCATTTATTGCAGTGGCAGCAAACCAGCTTCTTTCCAGTTCCAGTCCTTTCAGTTAAATGTGTTGGATGGCCGCTGGAAGCACAGGTAGTGGAACCATCCATTTAAGTGGCACTACTTCAAACACTATCTTCTCTTCTAATGCTTAAAACACAGCGTAAGTTCTGAAGCAGCAGCTTGCTGTTCAGCCATTTTATTTCTACCGAGTAAGACTACAGAGTACCTGAATGGGAAGCAGAATTACCACTAGCCATTTATAATCCAGCACGGTCTACTGCCATTTTTCAGACATCTCAATGCTCCAAATGGTACTTTGCTCCAAGATGATGGTTATATTCCTTTCCTCACCAGCTAAAACAGCACCTGTTTTGGGGTGTAAGTATAATTGTTATACTAAGATTTCATTACGCATTTCTTTACAGTTATCTCCCTATAAACATAATCCAAAATGAAGGGTGCATTACCAAAAAGTCCGGCCATCACAGAGCCTATGTTTCCAAGACATTAGACAAATTGTTCCATATGAACTAATTTTGGAAAATATCTATTTTTAACAACTGCACGGTTTTGGCTGAGACAGAGTTACAGTTCTTGGCAGAGGCTGATATGGCGCTGTGTTTCGGAACACCAATGAAAACAGTGCTGATACCACACCGATGTTTCAGTTGTGGCTAAGCAGTGCCGCACAGGACCAAGCCTGTTTCATCTTTTCCTTTCCAGTGAGGTAGGAGGGGACAGAACCAGGACAGATGACCCAAAATGGCCCATGCCTTGGCTCAGCAACAAAAAACAAGTTAAAGGAGGAGGAAGGGAGGACATTTGGCATAGTGGTGATTGTCTTCCCGTGAAGCTGGTGAACACGACAGGCCCTGATTCCCTGGAACTAACTGAGCATCTGCCTTTTGACAGGAAGCAGTGAATGACCACTTAGTTTTGCTTTAGGCTTCCACTTGACCTAGCAAACAGCCTTCAGCTCTACCCACAAGTTCCTGCAAATTTCCATTTCTGATTCACTCCCACATCCCACAAAGTCAGAGCGAGCAGGAAGGCTGTGTGGTGCTCAGCTGCCTGCTGGAGTTAAACCATAGCACTGAAAATTCTCTACACAAGAACATGCCATACCTTTTACACTCCAAGCTACTCTTTAGGGTATCCATAATCCTTTACCTCCACTGAAAAAAATTTAGAACATCTACCAACAACAAAAAAAACAATAAATTTAATAGGGAAAGTAACCAAGATAGAAGGAAGAGTTCACAAGTGCAGAATAAAACCCATAATAAGTCATTTGCATTTAAGTAAATTTCAAATACTCTAGAGACAGCAAAACATACCACCAAGTACTCAGCTATCTGAGAAGTTAAGTGAAGTTGACAGAAAAGGCTAGCCCTTTTAGTGTACCTGTAGCCTCTAATAAAGATTTGCACAAATACAACTCTAATACTGTTAAAGAAAAAAAAAAAAACCTTTTAATTCATCTCAGCCACAAGGATTTCTCATCAGCATCTATTCCTCCAAAAAACCTTTTTCTGTTTATTGCTAAATCTGAAGAGTTGGCTTGTCCCTTTCCTGTAGTCCTATTTTCTTTTTAGATTGTAGTGAAGGATGCATTTGGACTGCAAAACAACTTGAAGTACTTGGCTTATATCATTGTACTTTGAGATACTGGCTGTGGTGGGAGATGATGTGATCTGACCTAAAATCTCTCAACTATTTAATCCTCCACAGCATGTCTGTCTGTCCGTCATTCCTAAGACTAACCATACTCATTTTTACAACCCCTGCTTATACAGCCGATACAGCGGATCAGAATGTACCATATTGATTCTAACTAAAGGATAGCTCATCTATTATATAGCGCACTTTGGAAAACGACATGCAGCAGTAAACATAAGAACTGCAAGGCATGCAAGTTCCCTGTGGTTCTTTCTACGAGCAACAGTGTTCAAACGGAAGCATTCAAAGAAGAGACATGGAAAATTAAGAAGCAGCATCACTTCCCATTTCAAACAGTGGCAGAGTTTTAACAGAATGCTTACATTTCTACAAAATACTTTAACAGAATAATAATAATAATTAATATTTTAACAAACTTCTGTTTCCCTCACTCTTCAAAAGAAATACTGCAACAACATGCTGGCCTTGAGTCTTGGATCCTCCAAGTAGAATGGAAATACTACAAGCCAGAGCGAGTAAGTACCCATTGTTACACCATGAAAAGCAAAAAAGGAAAGCAGTAATTAGCAAGAGTCAGGTAAGATAGAATCCTTTCATGTGGAAGCAGCAAATAGGAGCAATCCATGCTGAGCATGCTTATTTTGAGAAGGAAAGGTTACAAGCAGAGATGATTACGATAATTGTGGGTGATGAGTTCCACACACCTCCAAAGCTTCTACTCTCTTGTTTTAAAGCTCGAGTTGAAATTAAAGAAACATTAGATGAGACTGTCATCCTCAAATAACACGCTTTACAAGAAGATGCTATAATTACGCTGCAAATTCCCACAGAGAGCCTGAAAGGCATATCCATTTTGTCAGGATTGTGTTTGTTCGGTTGTATTTTTCCTCCACTAACTTCACCAGCAGGATGCTTAGCATAAATCAAGTCACCCCAACCCTGTAGCAAATATGCACCAAGAGGGTTTTGACAGCCTAAGTGCAACAGAAAAACTTTCCTAATTCAGTTTCAGGCTAGGTTTCCCAGAAGAAATTCTCATCTACTGTCTTGTATCCATTAGGGAATAGTCACAAGAGAAAGGAAGAAAAAAAAAAAAAAAAAAAAAGAAACAACTTTTTCCTCTACTCTGCCGCTCCTGTTACTCCATACTTACAGGTTTGAACTATCTAGAATGGAAAGCAAGAACTTGCGATTTCAACTTCAGAGTCACCACAGAGTCCACCTTCACCCTCTGAACACAATTCTTTGCTTTTTGATTAATTTACTAACATGTTGGAAAACACCATTTCCCTCCAGAGAGGTTAAGCTGCATTTCAATTTATCTCAGCTGCCTACACAGACCTGTAACAATCCTTCAGTAACACCAGCAGTGTAAGAAAAACAAAAAAAGCAGCAACAGGATAGTTTGACTCTTTTTCCCTTCTCTCCAAGCCACCTGAAGTCACTGGAATATTTATTAGTCTGGAGGTCATTATAGAAATAACAAGTCTGACTTCTGTGGCTTACAATAAAAATGAAAATAATGAAGAAGCAAAAAGCACACAAGCTTTTCAAAGCATCCTATTTTCCAGCAACGCTTCCCTCCAAATGCAGCCATGCAACCACTACTGCTCTCCTGAACTACATATCTATGTCCAGAAAAGCACAGACATCGTACAATGAACACAATCCTAGTTATTAATAGTCTGAAGTTAATAGTCTTCATGCCATAATGCATTTCAAAGCTAATGACTGCATAAACCATAAAACACAGAACCGACTCAACTTGTAGGTCAATGGAAGCTTTAGTAGCCTCTATCACACAGTACATATCCATTCTGTTCAGCCTGCTACGAGTTGACAGCCACCCCTCTGGATCTGTCATCACAAGGCAATCTAAAGATCAGAGATACAAACCATGCTGCTGTAAAGTGACCTTCAAGTCACTACTATCACAGTCAGGATCAATTGAGAGGGAAGAAAACGAATGTATACAGGCAGAGGTGTTTTCAGGACAAAGATCGTGTTATCCTGTAAGTAAATTGTACATTAAGAAATATCACCTTCATTTGACAACCCAAAATGAACATTTTCAGGGATTGTTAACAAGCCTGACCAGGATTCAGAGAACACTGAGCATCCTTAAAGAGGAATTTCACCGGCAACACCAATTTCACTCCTGGAAGGGAGAGAGGTACACAGAAAGCCTTTGCTGCATGTTTGTATCTTTGCCCTATGAGCTATCATTACGTAACTGCAGGTGCTTAGGAGGAATGGCTTGTTTTCCCTTAAATTACCACTATTAAAAGGTGACGTGACAGACAACAGATCAGTATACATAAAACTGATTTCTGTCTTGATTATTAGCTCTCCAGTAGGACTGCAGGAGGCATTTACCCAGGCAGCCTGTCAGCTCCCTCGCACTCACTGTCTGAAGGAGCACAAAGAGACAGCACTGTGAGTGACACCCGGACCAGTGCTTGCAGTAATTTCCCAGCACCTGTCAGCCTGAAGACAAAGCTTCACAGAAGTGTTTTCTTTTACAGAGCACCAGAAGAAATTTAGCAAGATTAAGAGAGACACGGTGCACCTGTGGGAAGGTTACTGCTGCTGTATTTCTTGCAGACATTACATAAGCAAGGCTGGCATCTTCTGGCAAGCTACAGCTGGAGTTCTTTGATGTTGCTGATGAGTTTTGGGACTACAATGAAGCTGTGAAGAAAGCAATGCCCCCAAGATTTCAGTTCTGACATCTATTACTACAGATGCCTACTGACAGCCCAACAGCAGCTGCTGGAATGCTACGACTAACCCACTTAAAGCAGTTACCTATAGCACTAGGTGACATCCATCCCTGCCTGAATGTCTGGTCATCACCTGCTAATTATCAATTTGAAAGGCCTCTGAAATGAGGGGTATGCAAATTTAGTAAAACAGGACTGGGGGCCACTACAGATATCACAGGCAATAAGACAGATACAGAAAAGAAAAGGATTCCTACACCACAGATCCATGTTTAAAAACACACTTGTCATTATCTCAAAGAACTCAAGTTCCCTTAGAACATTCCAGAAAAGCCAAGAGCACAGAGGGAATGCTTCCTTACAGTCAGTCTAAACCACTCCTTAATTTCTGAATTTTGCTTTGATAAATCAACTTATTGTTACTTATAACAGTTGACACTTCACACACATCTAGCTGCAAAGCAAATAAACGAGAACTTTTGAAAAAGAAGAACATTTTAAGATGAGGCAGTTATCAGATTTTTCTTCTATGTATTTTGGCTGGGTTATTGTTTTGAGTGCACATACACAAAAATTACTTAGGAAGCCTGAAGCAGTTGCATAGGTTGCTCTAGAAGTAATGCCTGCTATTTACAAAGTGCACAATAACATTATGATGATAGAGCAAGTTCTCACTACAAAACACACTCTTTCAACATAGTCACCACCATTAAAAACCCATTCCTGCCAGTGATAATCAAGAGCCTGCATGCCACATTCCTAGCAATCTGCACCAGGAGGGTGACCCACTGTCACTACTGCTGAAACACACCACATCCACTGTCTGCTCTCAATAAACATTCTGCAAGCATCCATGAATGTCAATGGGTGTCACTTTGTCCCGCATAAAGGAATTCAGTGACACACCTTTGCTTCATACTTGCTTCCGCATCAGCCACCAATTTGTCACTCTGCCCCTCTGCTACCATCTGCAACTCAGCAACAAAGCGTAACAGAACACTGATGGTGTGATTCAACCTCTACTACCATTCCACCTGTATTTGATCTGACATCGTGGGCTAACACACTAAAACAGAAAGCATTACTTTTGGAGTAGCCCTTGTACTACTGTTCACCAAGACTTGCAACCTCTCTTCAAATAGCTTATGCAGCAGCGTCACATGGGAGACACAATCTCTCTTTCTCCTACTTAGAAATATGAGAGCAAATAATTGTTTCAGTACTCTAGGACTCTAAGAATTCTGCTACAGTGAACTAAAATTTATCTTCCCATGACTGCACTTCTTGCAGGACGTGTAAGCACTTAACAGTAGCATTCCAACAAAAAGTATCAATTACAGATTCCATGAAAAATTCTGTTACAGAGATTGCTAATGGGATACAAAGTATCAGATCATTCACAATCCTAACTGTAACTATCAGAAATACTAAGAAAACCAACAGATGATCTCACTCCAGAGGCTAGCGAGAAAGAATCAATTTCAGAAAACCACAGACATTTACAATTGATTGTCA
This sequence comes from Lagopus muta, assembly GCF_023343835.1. Lineage (NCBI taxonomy): Eukaryota > Metazoa > Chordata > Aves > Galliformes > Phasianidae > Lagopus > Lagopus muta. The sequence continues at coordinate 30,666,947 of NC_064440.1, read as the reverse complement.
CTCAACAAGAAGAGTGCAGGAATTATGTGATGCTCTAGCCAAAGCCATTTGATGCAAGGCTCGGTAACAGGGTGTATTTTTCTGCCTTACAGCAACTACCGCATACAACCAATCCTCAAATACTAAAATGCAGCAAGGGCAGCTACTTCAGTGGTTCTCAAAGTCAAGCACAAGTAGAGCCTTAAGACTCATCTAAGTTAATCCCATCTAAGACTTAAGTGCCTCATGTTTGTGCCATGCCAAGGTTATAGACAAGTCTTAAATGAGCTTTTGTCAAGTTTTGTTAAATGAGATGAAGACGACAAATAATGAACTGCACAAATACAATTGCTTAAAAACTCCACACGCTCTTTTAAGGGGCCAGAAAGGTCATGAAAGAACCTAACTTGACAAACACCACTACTGCTGCTTTCAGTCAGAAAAATCTACAGAGAATTAAAAAAAAAAAAAAAAAAAAAAAAAAAAACAATTGAAAAGACCAATCCCAGGATTTCATGTGCCCCAAAGAACATTTTACTGGTAGAATGCCAATAGTCTGCTGCAGGCAAACATCATTTTCAATCCACCTCATTCCTATTCTCATTTAAAACAAACCAGGAACTACAGTATCATTTCCCACTTAAGAGGTGCCTAAGAATAGACCTGGCCAACAGGATTTCAATTTTTCCTGTTCTCTGACACATCACATATACTAATTTATTACTACATCCAGAAAGGAGATGAAGCGCTCTGAATTAATCAAGTACAAAGCAATTACAAAATCAATAATTTAAACGTGCATAAACTGCTTGGAAGACTTGCATCACTGCAGAACAGCGATTCTAACATTATGGACTCAAAGTGGAAACACACAGGACTTGATTCAGGACACACGGAAATAGAGGATCAGCAGAGAAAGGACATTGTATAGAATCACAGAATTGTTTGAGCTGGAAGAAATCCTTATGGGTCATCTAGTCCAAAGCCCCTGCAATGAACAGGGGCACATACAGCTCAGAGCCCTATCCAGCCTGACCTTGAAAGGATGGGGCTTCCACCATCTCTCTGGACAATCTCTTCCAGTGCCTCACCAGTCTTAAGGAAGTTACGGAAGTTAAGGAAGTTACACCCATTCTAAACCTCTCCTCTTTTAGTTTGAAATTATTTCCCCATGTTCTATTAGAATAGACCCCCATGAAGCATTTCCCCTTCCTTCTTATAGCTCCCCTTTAAATACTGATAGCCCGCTATCAGGTCTCCTCCAATCTCTTCCAGGCCAAACTGCCCCAGCTCCCTCAGCCTCTCCTCATAGGATAATTTTCACACCTCTCCTCCAGACACACTCTAACAGGTCCTGAGCTCCCATACTGAGCACGCCGCATCTGGACACAGGACTGCAGGTGAGGTCTCAGTGTGACAGACAGGCAGGATCATCTCCCTCAACCTGCTGGCCATGCCTGCTTTGATTCAGCCTAGAACATGGGAACAAAGTAATGTCAGGGATGATGCTGCAAGTCTCCATACAGCTGTCATGAAAGCAGCTGAACACCACTTGAGCACTAAGGCTGACTGCTGTAGCAGAGGTTTGTTAGAGTTCAGGTAGTATGGTTAGGTCAAGGTTCTTTAGGTCTATGGTTAGGTCCACGATCTTTAAGGCTTTTCACAACCTGAGTGATTCTATGATTCTAGCCAACTGCTGTTAAAACACATATCAACAGTTTACATATTAAGGCAGAGAGTATTGGGAGCTAAACATCAGCTCCCAAACTTGTCAGTGTTACTCTCCTCAGTTTACCACACTGCTAGAGAGCTATGACTGGGGCAGAGTAAAACAGCCTTCTCTCACATCATCTGGAAATAAATACAGTCCTCTCAACATAGATCCTGGAAGTTGTTCTAGAGCTTCCTAATAAGTACCAGCTCAACAAGTAAATGATAGAAATGATCTGCTCAATGAAATGTACTCTGACCAGATGTACCCATCGTAATTATCACTCCTAATAGGACATTTCATACACCTCCATTCTTTGTTGTTTTTTTTTGTTTGTTTTGTTTTTTTTAAACACGACCAAAATACTAGCTTTAAGGGTCCACAGAGATTATTATTTATGTTGATATCTATCAAGAATAGAGTTACCCTTAATACCAATGGGACAAGTATAGCTGCATTTATAACAGAATGTATTCCACAAACAGACCCAAAAGAACATGATAAACAACTCACAATCCACCAACATTTAAATAGTATGAAGATCCTGGGCTGAAATTTCATTAATACCAAGGAATCACTAACTGTGGAGATAGTTTTAAGTTGTTATAAATGCAGCCTATCACTTCAAATTTGTTTTGCAGGTATAAATAAATACACGAGGAAGTAATATTTCTTGCAGTTAGTTATATGGGCCTTGAGCTTTCCTTGACCTTTGTGCCTCATCCAAAAGCTTCTAACCCTGCTGTTTCAATTTCGACTCCAGGACAACTGTCTGTATCCACTTATCCTTCAGCTGGATACACCGCTAAAGAAGAAACTCTGACTGATAGCAGATTCAGGTAAACTCATTAAAACCAGCTGCAAGCATCCTGCATGTTTGTTTTTAATGATTAGAAGAAAATATTACTCAACTTCAAAGACACATCACAATTACCTGCATTTCTCAACTCTATCTACAAACTAATTATTTGGTGCTCCAAGCAATTAGCTTGTGTTACTCTGCAGTAAAGGCAAAACGAGTTCATTACTTCTAACAATTTCCCCCTTTGACAGGAAGCTTTTTATTTTTTTTATTTCTTTTTAGAAGCACGCAGCAATGCTTGGTTTTGGAAGGTTTTGTTATTCCTGAGTAATTAATATGAATTTTGACACGTTCCCATTTAAGGGGATAAATAATTAAATTGATTTGAAAGGTTGATGAGATGCAACTCCCCATTTCTTACGCTGTTCTATTTATGAAGGTTGCTTTTTGATTTTACCTGTAACTTCCCTTGAAATTTGGCCCAACTCCATTAAAAGAAGGGGAACAGCTGCCCAGTTTTTTAATCTCTTCGCATTTAGAGTGTTCTTACTATTCAAATATAACAAGGTGCCTGTTAACTACAAGTGATGAAAGTTTCAACCTGAAGAACTCATTTCCAATCGCTGTTTATAATGGAAAGTACTTCTTTTGTTTGTTTGTTTTGGATGGGAGGGGTTACAGGGATATCCTTCATTAAGTTCTCCCACACTGTTCCTGAAAATACAGTTGCTGCACCCCAAGGTAGATCAATATTAACAGAATCGTATCTGTATTAGATAAAGATACTCCAAAGTAAGACCTAGACTTGAGTCAAGAATTAGCATTCACTTCTCATGGAAGAGTAATAGCCTAATACCTGAATTAACGAGCCCTTGACTGTTTAAAACAGCTAAGTCCCCAACATAGGAAAAGGATCAGCTCCACAGTACCTTTAAGAACAATTCCTCAGTCTGATAGCAGTTCCTGCACCTTCCAGCTCAACTAGTTAATCTCAAGTATCAACATTTCCCCTTTTCCTATCACCCATGGTATTCAATCCTTCCCAAATATTCTTCAATTCACTGCCTCTTGTAGCTATGGGGATTTTGCCATTGCGTTTCAAGCACTCTCCATGTTTAATGCTATGTGCAGCAATTTTGCTACCTTTGCTACCTGTTAACACGGCAATTCTAGATTCCACATTTGTGTTCAAAATTATTTCATTATGGAAAATATTTATGTTTGTGGTATCTCTGTTAACTGATAATTTCTAAACTTGCTTTCCTTCCACATGCAGTGCCAGTAGATAGGACTGGGACTCACCTGAACTGTGAACTAACACACCCATCTCAAACATCGTGCACACCTATGGATCACATCAACAACTATCATGGCTCAGATCCTCAGACACTGAGTACAATATCAACACCAACTCAACCCTTAAGTATTTGGTACATTGGCCTGTAGGTCTGCATAGAAAGACTCAGAAATTACATGCTTCCAGTTCTAAGGAAAATGCAGGCTAGAACAAATAAACCCTTTAAACGCTGTAATTAAATTCCCAGTTAAAACCCCTTGCTAGGAGGCAAGCAAATAAGCACCGCTGAGCCCAAGGGGCTTTCTCCAACATATCATGTTGCTTTCCACAGTTTTATTGCAATAGCTGTACTCTTCAGAGTCCATTTCTATATTCATGCATAATTTAAACCTTTTTCAGCTCACTTGACCTCTTTTGCAGATAGATATAGGTAACTATGCTCTAACCAAGCTGCTGTAAGAGCTATGGGATTATGGACCTTTATATGCACTATTTCCAACAAAAGGCTCAATAACTCCTCTGACTGGCAAGAACCTGGTATCATCTCAGCTTATATACTCTACATAGACACATTTTGCAGTTTACACGGACATATAAAACAGACCATAGGAAAACAAAGAGGTGAGAGAAGAATAAAGGACATTATCTTAGCATCATTTTGGGGAGGGAAAAAAATAAAAATAAAAATAACAGGAAAAGCTTGGAACAAAATTCCTTGCCAGAAACATATCTGAATTATACTTCCCTTGTTACTTCCTAGAGCACGCATTAGTAAAGCAGTGATGCACATTTGGGACACGTGTACTACCTATCCCAACTTCATTTTTGTCTCCGACTACGCTAAAAAAGCAATGCCTTTCCAATTTATTAATGCTATAAACACATTTAACAGCTATGATCCACAATCAGCCATGTCATTTTGAACTGCTTTCAACTGTAAAATGGTTGTCATACCTCAGTTTCAGCTTTTATACACTTCGGCACATGTGTTTTGTTCTCTGTTATCAGTGCCATCTTTGCCCTTCTTCCAAAACTTGATTTGAACATTATTCCTGCCCCACCAGAACCTTCTTCAAGCAACGTTGCAAGTTAGCAGCTTTCTTAAAAGCAAGACTGCAGATGTATCCTCACGTATCCTGTCTTTACTCAAAATGAACTGAAAACTGTAGGATTAGCTCTCTAACAGCACAAGGTTTATATCAATCTCCACACTTAGAACAACATCCCTGAATTGCAGTGTGTTCCACCTTGTCCATGTTTTCCTTTCCTCATAGCAAGAGGCCCCCCCCTGCTGTTGAAACATATGAAGACCACTAAGACATCCCCCAGGGCAGTTACAGGACAGTTGCCCCAGGCTGAATAAGTAGAATTGACAAAGAGAGCTTGTGTTCACCTGCCACCAAGTTCCCACAGCACACAACAGTTATGCACACAACGCCTACCTGTTACCACCTACCTCGTTAAACCCAATTTTCCTCACAACTAGAAGGTTTCTATTGTGTTACTGGTGACATGCCGATGGACCTGAAATAGCATCACTAATTTGAGAACATGTACGGAGGCCATACTGGCATTAGGAGAGGCTAAAAAAGCAAGAGCATGTCATCGCACAGAACATCTGATGCTTCATATCCACTTCAGCCCCTTAAACACTGTTAGATGTTCCCAACACTATAGCACATGATTCTGTATTTCAATGAAAATCATCTGCTATGTTGCTAACTGTTTAAGATGTGACAATTTCAGTCACAGCTAATTTGGATTATCTGCTTTCATTCTTAATTTTCCCTTCTATTAACTCCATAGAGATTTAAGCCATCATCCACTGCACTAAAAGCATTCACATGAATAGAGATTCTGACTTCAGTGCCACCGCACTAAAGAAAAAGTACCAGCAAAACAGCTAAATAACAGATTACCTTCAATATCTCTGTAAGTACTACTGCTTGGATCATTCAAGGGAAACATTCCAAATCCTGAAGCTCCACTTGTCAAGATAAAGGAGATGCCAGACAACATCTTGAGGAGGGACAGGCTCAAAAACTTGAAGAAAACAGACAATTAAATGCTTAACATACATTGTTCTGTCTTGCCTCTTAGATATTCCCATTCTTCTAACTCTAACTTCATTCCTCAACTCTAAATTCAAACTGACTATCCTGCATCTCTATGAATTAGACAAAATTAGCTTGAGCCCCTGAAAGTTGCATTTTACCTCCGAAGACTCCAAGGAGAGATCAGCATTTCTTTTTCTCTCGCATTCGTATTTCTTCACTCAGATTTGGTAAACTCAGTTGCAGGAGAAGGATGAGGTGCAGTTCTCTGTAATAAAAACAAGTCCACAATGCTGATCTCTGCTACCAGTAATTCATGCTGTCCTGATTAGATATATAAAAAATAGTTGTAGAATGGCAGTTCAAGAAAGAAAACTCAAAGTTCAAGACAAGCTGAAAATTGTGAATTCAAATTTAAAAGCGAAAATTAGATTACAAAATAACACACAGCATCTCATATTTTTAATGAGACTCGCTATTTTATAAGGGAGATTAAGGTTGAGGAACCTGGAAGCAGTCCTTCAAAGCAGCAACACGCTCAAGAAACATTTAAAAGCTGTACTGAGGGACACGGTTTAGTGGTAAATCCTAGTTACAGATGGACGGTTGGTCTGGATGACCTTCAACATCTTTTACAATTTGGTGATTATAAACAAAGACAACGGACAAAACAACCAGTGATTTTCTGCTCCAATGCAAGGCTAAGCTCCAAAGTCAGTGAAAACCAGCAGCTTGTTCCTCTCACACAGGCTTCTTGAAGCCATCAGGAAAACTGGGAACCAAGACAAGTCAAAACAGCCCCTTGTCACCTACACATGGGAGCAAAGAGATCATTCCCTAGCATCTTCCTCCATTTGTTCCACTTGCTGACGAGAAGAAATGCAGCAACTTAGCAAAGAAGTTTTTAAGAGTACCAAAACAGACATCACATAGCAATTTTAATGGAGTTACTCAAAAAATACTGCATCTGCTAAACTATAACAGAAATCCCCAGAATAATCTTTTATGTTGACTGTGTTCATTCATACGGTCTCATCACATACTTGTACTCAAGGCTTAACACAGGCTATTAAAGAAAAAGAATTGAGCACTAAATAAATGAATTCGGTATTTCAGAAATTGAATTTTCTTCTGAAACAGTGCTTAATCCACAGAACATTTTAAAACTGAATAAAATTGCACAGCCACTGAGACAAGGTTAACATTTTCATAAAGCATTTAGCAGCATAGTAAATGAAGTGACCAAGGTTTCTCTCAACGGAAAGAAAACGTGTGGGGGGGCAATGATAGCCACAACTCCCAGCGTCACATTTCATTTCCTGAAGAAAGAATAACGGGGATGTTTTCCTAGATATTTATCAAAGCAAAGCCTGCAGTGACCTGTAAGAATAAAGGCTCATATTTATCAAATGCCAACTGCTCAGTAATCCATGCCGACTTTCAAGAACTATGAATTCAGGGACAGGGCAAAAGAAGAATTTCAGGGCTGTAGCTGTGCGTCTCTGTAATTACTAACATCTGTGAATCCATTGGTTTGATGGCTGTAAATAATACACATCCCCTAGTGCACGAATTCATACCTCGTTGAGTTTGTTGTGCTGCATGATTTAAAGCTCCTGTGCAAAGAAAAAAAGCACACTTCTATTTTGCAAGTACAATAGGAAATGGAGAGTTAGGACATGAAGAGTAGAAAGGGGAAAGTAGAAACTGGATAAGTTCTGACTCACAATAACGAATCTGTTCATGCCCTTGTGCATGCAGTTCCAGTGAAAGCAACAGAAGCTGAACAGAAGAAAAAAATCAGCAGAAATTTGAAAAACTCATTTCACTTTCAGTGTTAGATCTAGCATCCATAGCATTTAGAGTAACTAAAATAAATCAACGTGGGAGGGGAGAAAGGCTCCACAGGTTGATTTTTTTTTTCATAATTCTATAAAACAAGGGCAATCATTTAAGTAGAAAATCTTTAAGACTCATGAACTGCACAGAAGTTAACCATACCAGACCTAAGCAATTTCCGACCAGATAAAAATATTTTTGGGCTGTTTACCTGGTAATTTCTAGTGATGCATTACAACTGATCTCTGTAAAAACTCCTGCTTAAGAAATTAGCCAATATTTTATATGTCTACCCCCAAAAAGCAAAGCCTCAGGACAAATATTTCAACTTCTGCAAGGAACTTATTACTGTTCTTTCTATTATACCTGCTATAAAGTCCTTTGGTTGCTCTAATTTTAAAAGTAGATATGAAACCACATGAGTACAATTATGTGCATGGATACTTACACTGAAATACACATCTACATATCTCTACACATATCTAGAAGAAACCCACAACTGTCTTACATGCGCATCAATGTATTTTATTGCAGTCAATTGATGTTTGGCTTCTAGGTTTTACTGCTATTTAAAATGAATGTACTGTGAAGAAGTTAGTGTGTTTTTTTTTTTTTTTTTTTTTTTCCTCTCCAGGAAGCCAGATAAAATTTCTCAGATATCATCATTTCCTCAGTGTAGGGTTTGCTCCTCTCACAATCTGACATGCAACTTGTAAAAGAAAAGTAATCTAGATCAATTGTCATACCCAATCACCTGACAACTGCAGTTACACAAAGCAGTATTAAGGACATTCCTGTGCGTGGCTACCAGAGATGTTCAAGTGGTACTACTGCTGTTCCATTTCACAGTTTGCTATAGGAAGCAACGATACCTGTATTATTAACCCATTGATATAAACATCAGTTACTCTCACTTTAAAGAGCTCATCTCACATGGTTACAGGTGCTTCATGAAAATTACTGGGAACAGACAAGCTCCATGAAATAACACTATTGATAAACCTTACAGATTTGAAAGAGAAGTTCACATTCAGTAATACCCTTTTTAGTAGGCTGGTAGGCAATTCGCATAAGTAGGAACATCAGATAAATTTCCTTCTTGCAAAGCAGAAGTCACTTAATTCTACATAATCAGAGCAACCTAACATTTCCTGAACTTGCTATGAAGAGACAATACTAAGCTTCCTTCACAGCAGGAGAAGCCTGGGGACATTTGAGCAAACTCCCAGAATGGGGGAAAGGAGATTGCTTGGTTTGTAAGGTGTCTTCCTGTGTGTGTTTCTTTTTTCTTAATGAGTCACTCACCTGCACCAACAGCCACTGAAAACCACAACACAAATGTCAATTGCCTTAACTGAACAGTTCCCATCTTTCTTTTTGGTCTTCTTTTGAGACAGGTTTCAACGAATAAAAGCACAGCCTGGTACCTCAGATACTGATGTTTTTAAAAATGAAAAGAATACTCAAAAGAATAGCATGGCTTTCATCCTCAATAAATATTCTTCCTATCGAGCCCTAGAAATTAAGATTACAAATCCATTACACGTACATCACACCTAGACATGCTCAGGAGTCTCACTTTTTCAATTTGAGGAGTAGCATTCACAGCAGACAGACGATGGAAGCATCTCTATTGCAAGAGCAGCTAACTGAAAATAAGCTGTCAGATTAGTATTTCCTTCTCAGCACATCCACACTACACCACCATCACCTCTCAGATTCAACGTAGAAAAGATAGGCCCAGATCACGTTTGCTGTGTCCAGCAGCCCCTTCTAGCATGGACCTGCTGCCGTGCTTCCACCTCACTGCCCCCAGTCCCTCAGACTTGGAGCTGGCAGCCACACCACATTCCTAAGGGCTGGAGGATCCTGCAGCAACTTACAGCAGGACCAGGTTGCACACACGTCCTGCTCAGAAGCCCTTTTGCCACTGATGCTCTCTCTAAGCACATAAACATGAAGCTGTCAGCAAACCCTTCCACCGTAGTACACCCACAGTCATCCAATGCAGGACTTCACTTACTTGCATTACAGACACACTGCACTGCAGGCAGTACAGCAGCTGCAAGAAACTGCTTTGTTAGCACAATCTCTATGCACTGTCTCTATTCAACAGGAAGGAAGACTCAACTGCCAGAACCTCTACTTTATAACCTCTCTTTATACAAAAAGGGTAATAGGAGAATAGAGCTGTATCACCTCAAAGCTTTCATTTATACATTGGGCAAGCAGTGACAGCAAGAAACAAAATGACAGTCTTTCTAAAAGCACTTTCAGTATAAACACTGCTGCTTTCATCTTCCTAGCTTAAGACAACTTAATGCATTAGGAAATCCAAGCTTGAAAATTAAGAGCAACCACACTCAACTAGTAATTGTACAACTGCCAGATGCATTTCTTTCCTCAAACCGAGTATTTCAAGCAACTAAATTCAGCGCACCCTTAACAAGCAGCAAACGTGTTGTGAAGAGAGAAGTGCTAACATTTTCAAACAAATCTGATGACATGAGAGAATAAGATTCTATTTGTTGCTGGTAAGAAGAACATGCTCTTGGTGCAATTGATTTCACACCTAAAAGGCAGAGGTTTCAAATAAGAACACTGCTATTTTTGGTCAGTCAGTAGAAAACAATTTCTGAAGCTGATAGCAGCTCCGTCCATTAATTACAAGCTAAAGATCAAGAGTGTCAAAACCTTGCAAAATCCCCAGACACGAATTGTAATGATTCCCTACTGCCTCAGGAGAGTTCAGAAGGACTATTCCCTCTTTTCCTGGCTTATCTTTCCGTGTCACTGCGTAGCAAAGATTATCAGCACAAACATTTCATGAAATAAGACCATGGTGAACACAGACAGGAGATTCATCTCTCACATTCCGTACAGCAGACTTAAGCTGGTAAATAACTGTTCTGTTAAGTACTTCCATGCATTACAGCCAGGTGAGAAGCAGGGAACAATATTCACAACACAATTCCTAAGGCATCCATCCATGCCTGCCATCTTCTTTTTCCACAAGCACATCAGGCACTTAGGAACACCATAAAAGCCTTCTGTGAATTTGTGTAGCGAATATATTATGGACAGACAAAACGAAATGCAGAAATATTATGCCATAAATGGGCTGAAACACGATAGGGAAGAGTTGAAATGGGCTTCACTGTGAGTTAATAATCACAGAAACATAACCTGGGCATTGCTGTCCCAAAGGAAGGTGACTATAGTAAGTTGCTGTTCAAGCCAATCAATGCATCCGACCATCTGGTGCAGAATTTGCAGCAGAAATTCACAGAAATTGTTCAGCGTAATGGATTCATTTCACTGAAGTATTAGTTGTAATAGGTTGGCATAGCAATAACTTGCCATTTTCATCTATGCCATCAAGTTCTGACTATCCTGGAAAACTTAAGTGGTATCTGATGCAGCATTAGTGCTTCCTGGAAAGGAACTGCGCAAGCAACACCAGGTGATTTTGAATTTGTCATCCATAACTTGGAGGTAAAGACTGCAATTTACTTGGATTGTGATCAAATCCAGAAATCAAAACAGCATAAGATGTTAGAACAACTTTTTAGTAGCCAAGCTATCATTTTCTCTATCTTTTCCTCTCCCTCCCACATTGAACAGAGCACTTAAAAAAAAAAACAGAAAACATACTTCAGGATGCTTCTATCTTTACTTTCCTTACAAAAGCATCACACTGACTTTTTGACACTATGAGAAAATAAACAGGGGGAACTGAAGATAAAATAAAAAACTAGTTTCTGGAAAGAGGTGCTAACCAACATAAATGACATCTTTTAGAATAAGTTGCAGAAAAAAAAAAAAAGGATAAGTTACCCCTCCCACAGGGTTTGTTTGGGAGATGGGGAAATCATTTCCAGGTTTGCCTCCATTTTGCAATTCCCTCCCTGATTTTGAAGTGATGGCCCTGGCTTCTTCAGTTATTTCTAAGGCACAGGACTTCCGGCCACCTGAACAAGTAACTTCAGCCTACAAGCATTTAGTAGCAAGGTGAATTCCCTTTCTTACAGACCATGAAATAGGCGTGCCTTCTAAAGAGACCTAACATTCACAGCCACAAACCAGGTCACAGCTACCACCTTCTAAGCTTAACTGACACCTCTTAATTCTGTTGTACAGTGGAAGAAGTGACCCTACTTACATGTCAATAGGCATCTCTCCTCTAGGTGAGAGAAGTAAGCAGCAGTGAGCTACCAAAAGGTTAAACAGCTCACGTGTCTTGGACTTCATAGAGGTATACGGTGTGGGAATCAAATGTTGTTTCTGCATTAGAATTGGAAAATATTATCTTTATTTCACGATCTCCGCTATCATAGCTCTTTTTGGGAGTCCTTCTACTTAACTTGGGGAAGATCTCTGATAAGTTTACATCACTTATCCTCCAGACGAACCTTCCCAGGAACGCACACGCTGTGTATAGGTGTATAGATGCATATTTTGTCATACACACTGCAAGAATATCCTGCACGAGAGCAAACCAGAGAACAAGTGACGGCCTGCCCGAGGAAGCGCCAGAAGAGACATGGGAAGGCCTGGCATCATCCCCCCAATGTTCTTTGCTTAACAACGACTTGAAAGAAAATCACCATATCAATAGGACAAGGAGAGCACCGAGACATCTTGGAAACAACAGGATGACTACTGACTGGCACCAGATAACAAATAAATTAACTACTAAATAGCAAATGTAAACCTTCTGTAAGACTGTGAACCTGGAGTACACAGCCAGTGGGGAACAGAAGAGGGGGGAGGTAAGGGGGAGAAAACAGGGTCTAAAGGCTGTCATGATGCGTCCATAGGCGCGCTCCTGCTTGCGGGATGCCCGCCATTGCAATCGCGAATAAATTCTGCTTTTATCAGAGATACCGTCCTGACAAAATTACTTGGATATTTCCAACAATTTGGGGGCTCGTCAGGGATTACCATCACCTCTTCGGGAGTTTCCCTACTGCCCTGCACAGGATAGGTGCACCCCGCTGATTTCAGCGGTCCTGTCTGGGCGGTGAGGTGACTCCTTGGGACAGCCGATAAGAAAGGGCTCCGCGAAAGCCAAGGGGCAGGCGGGCGCGGGTGTTGGCCATTGCGACCCGGTAACTTCGTGCACGGACCAAGGTAAGGGAATTTTAACTCTTTCCTTGGGGTCGGTTGAGACTCTTGAGTGTGTGTGACTGAGACGCACTGTCAGTGCGAAGCGAGTGCTGAGTCCCGACCTGCGGCTCCGCTGTGCCGCGAGGGGCACGGCCAGGGACAGACGGAGCGGCTGCTGGTGGAAGGAAGAGAAACTGAAATATAACGTTAGTAATGGCTGGGATGATGAAAGGCAAAGTTGAGCACGGTGTAACAAATGTCCCTTACCAATAAGAGGTAAGGGGAAGCCTGGAAGGGCTCAGGCAGAGTTCCATCCCCTACAGGACTGAAAGCAGCAGAGGAAGCAGGGTAAAGAGGTTTGTTTTCTGATACAGGTGCCTCTTGCTCTGTGCTACACCAAGAATTATTACCCGTAGATGATTTTTGTAATAGTTGTAGGCGCTACTGGCAAGAAAAGTTTACTTTTTTTTGGACCAATTAAATACAGGCTAGGAGAATAAGTAAGAATTTATAAATTCTTCTACATGCCAGGTTCTCCAAAACCATTATTTGGGCATGACATGTTAGAATAGTTGAATGTAGAGATTAAATTCAGTGGAGAAAATTGGAGCTACCTGTCATGCAAGACCAATGGATTGAAAATTTTAAGTCTGGCTTTAACACAAACTGGGAAAAGCAATGTTGTACTCCCAGAAGTTATGTAAATCCTACATTGGGTATACACAGGATTGCAGGCAATAGGGATGCCTGACAGAGCCAAAAATGCAGCCCAATGAAAGTTAAAGATGGGAGCCAGCAATGCCCTTTGAGGATACAAGATTGTAGGAGGATAAAATAAATGAAAGTAACTTCTTGGATTTTGGATTATTAATTGGATGGAAATCCAAATACAGCACCCCAATCTTGCAAAAAAAATTGGATGGCAAAAGCTATAGCTTGGTACAAGATTTGAAGGCAATTAATAGAAATGTTGAATATACAACCCATGGTGTATATCTTTATTAACCAAGTTAAGGAATAAGCAGGTGGGGTTTACCGTTCTGTATTTGAAGTGCACCTTTTTCTGCCTGGTTTTGCCAAAGAAAGTCTAAAATTATTTGCCTTTGAATAGGAAAACTCAAATACGGGGAGAAAAAAAATAATAATTAAAAATAATAATAATAATAATTCAGTTAACCCGCACAGTGTTACCCAGGGTTGTGAGAACAGCCCAATGATTTTTGAGAACTGGTCAACTCGTGAGCCTGAGATTTGGGTTTGCCATCTCACAGTGGAAATTTACTGCAGTACGTGGATGCTACAGTAACAAAGGACTGTGAGCTTGCTGAATTTCTTGATTGAAATGGCTATCAAGTTTCTCAACAGATAGCACAACTGATCAAAGAGAAGGAAGCAACTTGCTGAACACCCAGAACACCAAGGCAGAGCTGCCTCCAAGCCAGCAGTGTGCGACTGCATGGAGACTGTCTGTGCCAGCTGGTCAGAGCTACAGGAGGAACCGTTGGACAACGCTGAGGAGTCCTGGATTCATCGATAGAAGCAGTTTTGTGAAGACAAGGAAACCGTAAGGCAGGACATGCAGTAACTGCTACTGACAAGGTAACTGAAGCAAAACCATTACCTGGGGGGACTTCCACTCAGAAGGCTGAAATAACTGCCTTGACAAGAACCTTAAATATATGGACAGCTGCTAAATATGCTTTCGGGGTGGTACCCACTCACGGTGCCATCTGGAAAGAGCAAGGATTGCTTACACACAAGGAAAACAAATTCAACATGATGTAAATCTACCAAAGAACATAATGATTGTTACACACTGTAAAGGACATCAGAAGAGTGACACTGCACAGGAAACTGGGAATATGATGGCGGATCAGGTGGCAAAACAGGCAGCTGGAGGAACCAGGGAACTCATTTTATTGCAGAGATTGTCCAACAGGTCAGCAAGCATTGGGAATAAATTGGCAATTGCACATCACACACAGATCACAGGCAAGTGGTCAGGAGGAAGAGATGAACTGTCTAATTAAATCACAGGGTGTAAAACTGGGCCAGAAAGCTGGACTATCCTGACCACAGTTGCTGCCTTTGGCTCTTAGTACCAGAACAAAACCTAGAGCCAAAGAGGGGTTAAGTCCTTTCAAAATACTGTACAACAGGCCTTATGTTGTGCAACTGGAGATCTCTACCCAAGTAGGGAGTGAAATACTAAGGTTAAAAGTAAAGACAGACTACTTTTGATCAACTCTATGCAGAGAAACATCAGGAAAAAAATATGCTCAGTCAGTTAGTTATTGCATCTTGATTTTACCCAGAACAGTCAGCACAAAGAAACTCATAGCGTCATTGTTTAAAACCCTTTATAAATTGAAGATCAACACTTTAATTATAAACAAGATCTAGATGACTAAAACAGTTGACAAACGTAAAAACTTTCAACTACCTTTGCAGTTGTTTGCTGCTCTTCAAAGGGACAAAGCTTTCTCTGTTCTATAAAGCCACAAGTGCCTGACACTTGAACAAGTAGCTCAGGGAGTAACTAGTGATCACTGTTACTGTAATAAGATTTCACTGTCCTACAGCTAATTTCAGTTGATCATGTCATTTCTAATCAACAGTCCTTCTCTGAAAGATACATGATCTGCTTTTGTTACCTGAATACACTACGTGAATGTGAAAAACCTACAAGAGTTCAAGGAGAGGTTAGCCTGATTGACAGAAGAAAAACACTCCAGGGAGATGCACTCTACTTGCACTACTCAACTTTGCCTCAGTAATTCCCTGAGCTAGTCTGTTGCATTTTGTGCAAGTACCAGGACATGATCCTACACTTGCTTACACTTTGCTCAGTGGCTGACTTGAGCTGCAGTCTAAGACAGGAATATCATTTCTGGCAGTCTGGAGCTGACCCAATAGGTTGCTCTGGTTCTCGTTAGCATCATACTAATAAGTCTTCATCAGCTTATGCATATATAATTACCTCACAGAAACCAGGTTAAAATACATTTCATTCAGATATGAGTTTCAATCCTTCTTGAGAGTACATTGACTCCAATGCAATGCCCACTTCCAGCTTACCATGCATAAAAGCCAACCCACTTTAATCACTTACTCAAAAGAAATACTACATAAAACTGAAGATGCATTAACAAACACCCTGATCTGCGCAATAACAAGGTGCAGCTCTTCATCTCCCTTGTGCAAGTACCCACTAAAAAAAAAAAAAAAAAATCAGCCAGAAACCAACACTGAAATGTTGAGAACTGCTCCCAACCTCTCCCACCTGCATCTCATTAGAGAGCACACCTGAACTCCTCCTAAACCAGTACACACCTTCCCACATAGAAGTCTCTATAATTTACCATTCTAACAAACATTCCACATCCCCTATAACTATGTCACTCAGCAGTGTTCAATAGTAGGTATTTCCTCTATTTTACATCTGCCAAGTTCTTTAAGAGGAATTTAAGCCAGAAGATTCACATACAGATGTAACTCAAATGGCTAACTGCAAACTGTTAATGGTGGACACTCATGGTTCAGAGAACTTGCAGAGTCTCCGATAGATTTCCTTTTATACCCCAAATACATTTTTTCAAAACAAAACAATGAAAGATCAAGCTTTTTGGTTCTACACAGCTGATTGTTCCATACAAATTAAAAGCATTAAAAAAGCCTTTTTTCCAAGTTCTTTTTAGAAAACAAAAATCATTTCAGGTTAAGAAGAACATGCTCTTCAGTATACTAAATTACTAAAACCGTAAAGAAGTAAAAAAACTTTAAAAAAAGCTATTTTCTTTATTATCAGTGAATGAGGAGACCCAGAGCTTTTCCTTGGCTGGCTGATTGTTTTAGTCTCCCACCACAACAAAACACACAGCGTTCTTCAGGCGAGTACTTATCAAGTACTAACATAGTAAAAACAACTGCCTCGGGTCTGTTTTAGTACAAGCAGTATCATTGACTCGCACAAACTTGGGATAAACACACACCACACAAGACCCTGAGGCGCCTGGACAAGGAGCTACCAGATATGGTTTAGTAGCTTGTGGCACTGATAGGAATGGGAGGATGGTTGGATCTTGCAGGTCGTTTCCAACCTTGTGATTCTGTGAAGTACTATTAAAACCTAACAGATTTTACCTCAGCTGAGTAGCCTAGGCAATACATTCTAGACATACCCAATAAAGAGCAATATACCTTCAATATACCTTCATATCTATGCAATAACACAACCTCAAAACCTCTACAATCATATCACACAAAAACAGTACCTGTGTTATAAGTCTTTTAGAATCAACTCACATACTTTAATTATTATTATTACTTTAATGAACCATTTCTTCCTTTCAAAAACACAGAGGTGCATACCCACGTTTTTCAATTCCCTGTTCCCAAGCCTACAATCAATGAACATTCAGATACTACAGTACAACAAAGAGCTTGGCTACGTAGCTGTTACACCAAAGCAGAAAACAGAAAAAACAGGGTTACTCACCCACATCGTAGGCCCGCTTAGGAAACCCTGGTGGAGAGGAGCTCCAAAAGAGATCCTTCCCCACTGCTGGTCAGCCCTTAAATGGCTCTAGGAGAGGTGGAGCCAGGCTGCACCCCTTCTGGCAGCACAGTTAATTGCCTCCACCTGTGCTCCCGTGGCTGACTCGCTGCTCGCCTCAGGTGATCAATCAGAGGTTCAGGCCGAGATTCAGCAGTTCTCATCCACTAAGGGACTGCCTGCAGTAGGAGAGTTAAAACAACTCTATTACCAAAAATAATAATAAACATTAAAAATAATTTAAAAGTTACCAAGTTACTCAGACATACACTCAAAAATCTCCCTATGTACCATTAGCTAGCATTCATTTTTAACAGAGTTTACTTACTGCAAAGCACAAAAAGGAGATACTTTGAGACAGCTCTCTCCACAACTCTTGCTGCTGCCAACTCCCTTTGTTCATGAGCAGGTGTTTCCCCTTTAAACGTGATTCCTTATTAGCTATGCCTTGATTGCTTCAACCTAAGCTTAGCTTTTTATTTTATTTTTTTTCCAACGACTTCCTATCTTTTCAATTTTCAGCCCTGTAGTGACTAAAATGAAACAGAATGAGGAGAAAGGTACAGCAAACACAGTCTGAACAAGAACCAAAGACAGAGTATCGGGAATCTGAAAAAGAGTCTCCATTGGAACAGTAAAGATCAGGCACTTCAAAACTGTTTCTAGAAATGTGTTATTGTGTATGCATATCAGACTGTTATTCTGAAATATGAAATATTTGTATCATTTTGATAGGTTGCCGTATCAGATTAAGTACCAAATAGCAAAAACAAAAACATCTTTTTCCTGATTTCCATTAGTCATGATTAGAAAAGGCAAGCATATAATGAAACAAAGGAAAACTTGTCTTCCAACACACAGGTGTGGGGTAAACACACGTTGGCGACCCCCCCAAGGAGCCCAGTAGGCAGCCACCTCCTACACAGGGCTATCATTGACACCTGGGGGAGGCACTCATGCAAGCCAGAACCCAGAGGAGGCAGGGCAGGCAGCTGGGGACAGCTGTTGCTACTTTAAAAGAACACGTGAACACTCTCATTGGGAAATGAAATGAGAATTCATCTCCAGTTCTTAACCTATTGCTAAAAACAAACAAAGTAACTGGCGTGTCTTAAGTAATACGTGCCACCCCCCCAAATAATGACTTTTTAAAGGCTTGTCATCTGATAGAAATACTAATTGTCCAGCAAGATAAACCTGGACCGTTCCCCCTGTTCTTTGAGAGGAAACAAGCTCCTCTGCAAGCACCAGCAGCAGTCCTCAGCTCTTTTCTCACCTTAAAATTAAGTGTTACATGCTAAAACTTCTTCTAAAAAAAATGTATTGCCTAGATATTATTTGGATAGCGTTGCTTTTTAAATAAACTGTCACACATCCGTACCAAGATGACAACATCCAGCAGCAACGTTCAGCCTACCTCAGGAACAAACACTGCAGAACAATTCAATACCAAACGAGCTATGAAACTCATGTCAAATTCTTAATTTTTATGTGAACCAAACCATTTCTGTTGATTGGTGGTCAATGAGTCCTCACAGCTACTTTTTCTACAAGCTCATTATTCCTTTAGACAACTAATAAATATCAACATAGCATACACTGTGTTACTGGCCCTTGAAGGCAGACTGCAGCGTCACTTGCCCTTCCTCCTCAATGGATGACCTGGCAAAATATGGGTTTGTGGATAGCTGCCACTTACGACAGCTCCTGCTCTTTTCCTAAGAATCAGGGAGTCCCAAGGAGCAAGTTAGACACCTCAGCTGCCAGTAATGGCTTCTGAACCTCCAATTCTCAACACCAGGAGGAAGGAGGCTGTGCAGCCACCAGCTACCTCTGCTTTTCTGTGCCTTTGACATGAGGCTTTCAGCTGGGCCACACTTCACAGTCTCTTTCCATACAGATCCTCCTTAGGTACAAGAGCAGACATACAACCAAAGGGCTGAGTCTCTAGTGCATTTACATTATTTACATTAAACGAGAGGAACTTCACTGCGCTGTGGCTGCCCTCTCCCCTTCACTCAAAACAGCTCCCACAAGCCCCTCATAGGGACATCGATAGGTCCTCCGAGACACCAAGCCACATAGACCTCCCACCACGGTCCTTCCTAGCACGTTTTCCTCTCATGCTACACTGAGCTGATGTCTGTTTATACAGCAGTACTATGTATCTAGATTGCTACCCCACCTTCCCTATTCGAACCTGCTGCAGATCGTTCTTATCTCTCTTTGGGCTCTGCTCCAAAGCACATTCAAATCAAGGCTTCTAGTTTCCTCTTGTTCCTTCAATTGTAATTAATTATGCTCCTTCTTTTCACCTTTGAAGTCTAGGCAAAGAAGTCTATCCAGTTCAACAGAGGTTTGCTCTGCCCTCTTATTTGAAGTGTTCCACCTCACAGTATGTTCAAAACCAGCCGCCCACAGGGACAGGAATGCATCTAAATTGAAAGTAATAAAAAATGCAATTATTATGGCTTTATTAATTAAAGAAATAGGATTGTATTTTTTTCTAGTGTCAGTGAAATTCAAAACAGAAATGAAAATAGTAAATAATATGGAAATGTCTTGGGTCTAAAATAGAAAGAACATCTACATTAAACAGATCTGAATCATTTCTCCCGAACAGTGGATAAATAATCAGATACACTTTGAAATTTAAAAACATTAAAAACAAAGCCAGTGCTCCAAAATGAAGGTAAGTGAATTTCAGTGAGTGAAATATGTGGAGATTTATTTATTTTCATCTTATAAGCATGCAAAGTGTTATAGTTTTACTTTCCTCTTGGTGTTTTAAAACATTTCCACTGCAAGGAGCATTTCCAGTGACCCATCTGTCAGCACGCAGAAATTTACGCGACTTGCCTTGTAGGGTTATTCTTTTCACATTGCAAACCTAAATTTACTATTCACTTCAACATACTCACTCCTGATTGCACTCTGATGATGTGCCCTCAATCCAGCTCGTGACACCGCTAAGATGAATGTGTGCAATGAGAATAAGGGCAGAACACATACATACACTGCTTAGCTCAGAGAGATGCAATCAGACCCTTACGGTATTAGCTGATCTATTCTAGACAACATCACGAGGCAATTAAAGTCCCTATGTATTGCCTGATGGAGGTGAATTATGCTAAGTTCCAGAAGGCAATCGTCTGAACCTGGAGATGTTGATTAATTAGCCAGCAATAATTAATAACTAAGACATTCAGGTCTACTCGTGCTCCACCAACTCAGAGGGAGAAAAAGACAATAAAATGTATAAACACTATCCTGCCAAAACAATGTTGCAGCTTAAATCTAGATGCAGAGGAAGCAACGTTTCATTTTAGAAACTAGTTTATCAGAAACAAATTACGAAATGGCGCGGGCTGTGTTTCTCCACGACACGTCATCTATCTGTCAACATGCACAGCGGCCCCCACCTTAGAAGGCTGTGTGTCCCCGAGCTCTGCTGGCTTTCTACAGAGTAGTCACTGTACACCTCAGGGTACAAACAAGGAACCACACTACAGCCTCCAGCTTGCATCTCAGGCTGCTAAACCAAAGCCAGCAGGCAGGAATGGAACACAAACAAAAGCTGAATCCTGCTTTAAATGCGTCCACTGCGTTGCTTGTTTCATTTTTCCTCTATCATGCCACTAGATCACTGACTATTACTGAACTGTTATGTAAGGTGTTATTAGAGAAACGGATTACTGCATGGTACTACTGCAAGTGAAGTATTTTACAAAAGGAATTTAGCACAGTAGCACAGCTTAGGAAATCACGATAACATTTCAAATTGCACTGACTTTTCTCCACAAGTAAATCATGCCTCCATTTTAGAAGCGATTCAAAATAAAATTCTATATATTCCTTTCCCCCTCCTCCCCCTTATTCATGTCAGGGGCTTTCCCTCAAAGTCCTTTTGTTTTCAAAATTGACTGCCACGCTTAAACCCAAGGATATGGACTGAAAAACTACTCTCTTGCGTGAGCAAAGTATTGGAATCATTCCTGATGTTTAAAGCGTGTCCCAAAGCTCTCTGAAGCTCAGGTATACACTGTCTCTCAGGGAGGAAGGCTACCATCAACTCACTATCCAGACCCATCACCTGAGCTGTCCTTATGAAAGTGTTCGTTACTACTTATGCAAAGCATTTTATGAATCCTAATGTTCTTGTTTTTATCACCTCCTTCTGTTCTCTGTTGTTTTATCCGAATCTGAAGATTGTTCAGACCACAGAACAGCTGAGATGTCTGTAAATAATGTATATTTTGATTTGCCTAAGGGCTATCTCCTGTATCTTGTGCATTCTACCTACCTAATGCTGTCAGGAACACTAAGTGGGATACGTACTACACTGCGATCGCAGAATCATCTCGACACTTGTCTACACTGGAAGAAAAGAAGCACCAAAGCAGGAAGTTGAGTGAAACCTTGCAGGGTGTAAATACAGCACACTGAAACAAGTAGCTGAAATAATACTGAGCTGTAAAAGCAAGATATTTTTATGTAAAATAGCCTGAAAAGGAAGAACCTGCAAAATCAAATCACCATACCTGTGGTCACACGGACGGATTTCTCCATGTGAGGAAAGAATCAAACATCACTCTGATAAGGTGAAAACCTTCCTGGTTAGAACACTTGTCCAGAAGAGGACTTGTTAGTGCAGTACTACTAAACAAAATTCATTATCTAGAGTATTAAAAATTAAATATCACGATTTTTCAACCTGAGTGCTAGTTTCATTTCCTAATTAAAGCAGCCTAGGATTCTGATCATTCAGAAATACTTTAGTAAGGCTATCCGCTATTTTCTAGTCATTACTCAAACCCTTAGCTTTAATGCATCAACTTAAAATGCCAGTCAATTAAAGACAATTTATGTTCAATGAGTTAGAAGATTAAAAAAAAATCTTCTTTGGCACAAAAACTCAGGTAAAAAATAAATGAGAACAGAAAAAGAACTTGTCCCCACAT
The DNA here is from genome assembly GCF_023343835.1 of Lagopus muta. NCBI lineage: Eukaryota > Metazoa > Chordata > Aves > Galliformes > Phasianidae > Lagopus > Lagopus muta. The sequence goes on along the minus strand of NC_064440.1, from coordinate 30,644,640 downwards.
AGCGTAAGAAGTTACCCATAATGCCATGTATGCACTGCATTTTTTTTTTAAACACGCTCGACTTCAGAAACATTTTTAATTATTTACTGTGAACAGTAGTGCCTAGTTTGGTCTTAGCAGTACGGAGTGAAGAGCTGAATCATTATTTCACTTAGGTGCACTCAGCAACACCTGGCAACAGTGAGTAGAAAGTTATCAGCTTCTAAACACATGACAATAACTTTCTCAGAGTTTCAGAAAGCACGCTTTGAGCAAAGTTAGAGGATGAAAAACTGAAATATGGAAAGACCCAGCACTCTCATTTCCAATGCATATCAAGCCCAAAATCTTTCATACATTCTTGTCAAAAGAAAAAAAAAATTACTTGAGTTATTTTGTATGCCTGATGCTTGACAGCTTTGCTATTTTTTCCCTTCACTGAAAATCTTCATTCCATTTTCTCATAAAGCCCAGGACAGATAAGAGACAAAACTCCATATATTCTTCCTGCTTTCATTTCATTCAAACTCGCTACAGCTCAGTCCAGATACGTCACCTCAGCAAAGATAACCACTGGTGAATATTTTTGTATAATCATACACTGGAACAAAGATTTCATCTCCTTGCTGGAGTAGCAGCCGTTGGTGTCTCCCAGAAAGTTCTCAGTTACTGAGGTTTCTATGTGTGGGTTTCAGTGCAGGACCAGCAGAACTGAACATGATACTCTGGGAAAAGGTGTGAGAGATTCCTAAAGGATTAAGAGGGAGGATTCAATTAAATTCCAACTTGTACAATGATACAACACAGTTTGTGTACATTTCAAGTCGCAAAACCAGTTGTTGAACAAACTGAAGTCTGCTTATCTTTTTGAGCCAGCCTACTCAAGTATTTCACAGGAGAGGGAGACACCACCATGGGCTCCAGATGGGTGGTTTTTGTCCAACTGAGTCTGACAACAAACATGCCTGAACAGCCAACAAACAGATGATTTCCACATTGTGTATTTGAGTCCAGGCACCTAGTTCTCTCTCTGCCATTTGCACCTCAGCCACATGTTTTCTGATCATTGTCTTGTGATTTATCTCATTACAAATAAAATGCCACATTTATTCAAGAGCACAGTAAACTTCTTTCAGCATGAGGGGTTTCAGCACTTCCAGCGTACTCGAAGAAGCCGATGAGGACAGGTACTGTTGTGCCCCAGTCAGGGTAACTTCTATTCAGAAGACAGCGTTGACAGAGAGGAAGATATAAGGTACAGGAGGCATTCTGCACCATACACACCTACTCTGAACACAGACAGCAGTTTTAATGCATCCATTTTGCCTACTGTAATCTTCCCCCTTCCAGAGCACACAGCTGCCAATGGATCTGAGAAGTTCAGACGGATGGCAAGCTGTTATTTAGTTTTGCAATTTCATTTAATTGAAGTGCATGAGCCTCCTAAATTCCACAGCATAAGGAGCAAATTGAAGGTGCTGTTCCATCAGCTGCAGCAGATTCTCTGTACCTGCCAGCAAAACAAACACTGAGATAACTGAGGATTTTTAATGTAATCAGAACTTCCAGGGACACCGGAGCTAAATAAGATACAATTACAGTTTCCTGCTCTTTACCTGTGACCTCTAACCTCTCCTTTTGGAAAACGTCCTAGAACCTTTAATGACTGCTCAAGGCCAAGTTTGGCATCCAACCTGAACTGTCATGCAATCACAACATCCCTGACCAACCTTGGATGCAAGTCCTGGTCAGCCTGAATGTCAATTTTCAAGCTGCAAGATGGCTGTAAATTGAAATAACATCCATATAATCAGCAAGGGATTAGAGCAAATTCCGTTCTGACTCCTTTAAATCTTCAGCAGCAGCACACTTGAAATTTGTAACAAGTTACAAAAATGTCTCTCTTGAAATACTAAGCCATGTCATTGTAGCTTCTAAATATAACAGCAAACAAATTCTGCTATCTACATACTAAATCTCTAATACAGAATTATCCACGTTTCAAAGTGAATGAATGTTTTGAGACTTACACAAGGCTTTCACCTCTTTAGAATGCATGTCCTATGAAAAATACTTGGTACTGTCAATAACTGAATCAGAAAAGGAAAATAAGTTAGCTAAAAAGCTGAAGTGTTTTGTTATCTATGAATATGTGTACCCCTATATATGCTACTCTGAAGGCCTTGCTCACCTTCATGCACAAGAGGCAATTTGCAGACCTTCTTTTGTTATTTTAAGCAGTCTGCAACCGTAGTTATTTTGAGAAGCCATCAAACAAAACTGCAGGAATTACGCTGCAAAATCTGAAAGTTATTACAATACATGCAATCTATATTTTGAACAAGTTTTCCTCTGCTTTGGATTAAAAAAACAAAAAAAACACACAAAAAGCAGTTAACTATCTATGATGATAGAGACTCCATACTACTGCTGATAAAGAAATCACTACAGCACTTCATTACAGTCATCCAGAAAACTGTCAAGATACACTACTATATAAAATTAACACTTTTAATTAAATGCCCAAATAAAGTAATCAACATCTGTACTTCACACATTGAATTTCTGGATGACTTGTTCACAGATACTGAAAATTTCCTGAAACATACCCTAAGAAAATAGAGCATGTTTCTGATTTGCACAAACGTGGAATCAATGTATGACCTATGTGTGAATTCATTCCTCACAGCAATAGTAATTCCTGTGTTCCATTGGCAGTTTTAGGCGAACTACTGGCTTGATGCACCAACCCACCAATTCCTTGTAAATGCATTTTCTCTCTTGTAGTGCTTAGTAACTCTGTGCCAGTTAAATAACTCACTCATATGCATGAAATCCCCTCCAGGATTTTGATCACCTAGAAGGATTACTGCTCACCAATGATGCCTGCTGTTCTGCAACAACCATATTCTATTTCACATCCAATAAAACTACACTACAAAACTGAAGTCTCAACTGCTTTTCTAAATTATCCATGTTAATTCTCATCTTATCTTGTTGAGTCTACAGGGAAGTCAAACGTGTATTCATATTTTTGGAACTAAAATGTTACATAACAGCCAAGTGACATCTTCCAGAACTTACTCCCTGTACTTCAAAGACAAAGGAGAAATATCCCTTATTTTCCTCAGCATTTCTGCTAACTTATTATTGTATAAGCTATGAAACAGCAAAGCAGAAATCACTATCTGTGGAAGACACCGTAAACTTAGTAAGCAGCTCGTGTACAATACTTTCCATCTGTCTCGCTCCAATTTATAGGAGGGAGATGAGGTTCTTTTCATATCTGCATACCAGGCGAGAAATTAAGAAACAACGGTTCATATGTTGGTCCAACCAGTTTACTACAAAACCTAATCGGGGAGACGGGGAAAGGAAGGAAGGCGATAGAAAAGATGGGAAAGAAGCAAGAGTTGCGTAAAGAGGGGATAGTCACCACCAGGATCCAGCAGCATCCTGCTGCACGACCTGTGAAGGTCTGAGGCAAACGCAGCGGGGGGCAGCAAGCAGGTAATGGAGACGGGCACGGAGCCAATCCTTGAGGAAGCAGCAGCGCCCAGGCAGCAGGCCCTGCAGAGCTCTTGAGCATGCAGACATCACTTCGTGAGGAATCTGATAGCCAGGAATCCTCCGTTCTTCTTCATGAGCAATCTGTTGCCAGAAAACTATCCTCATGGTTTTCCGTTCCCCTTTTATCCTCCTGCCTACTCGACAGGGATGGGCCTCAAGCAAGAGTCACTGAGTACCCCCTGAGATGGCCATCATCCTGAGATAAGTCCACACAAAGGAGCACTTCACAGCTATTTAGCTGCAGCTCATCTCTCTCTCCTTGTGGCCTTGTCCATCTTGTCCCCCAGACAAAGGATTTAGCCACCCTTGCCCAGGACCTGTCCATCGAAGTTCTCCAGAGAAAGGATTTCCCAGCCTCTGCTCAGGACTTGCCTGTGTTGGAAATAATCCAAGTAATTTTGTCAGGACGTATCTCTGATAAAAGCAGAATTTATTCGCCATTGCAATGGCGGGAGTCCCGCAAGCAGGAGCGCGCCTATGGACGCATCATGACAGCCTTTAGACCCTGTTTTCTTCCCCTTGCCTTCCCCCTCCCGTTTCCCCACTGGCTGTGTACTCCAGGTTCACAATCTTACAGAAGGTTTACATTTGCTATTTACTTGTTCATTTATTTGTTATCTGGTGCCAGTCAGCAGTCATCCTGCTGTTTCCAAGATGTCTCGGTGCTCTCCTTGTCCTATTGATATGGTGATTTTCTTTAAAGTCATCATCGTTAAACAAAGAGCACTGGGGGATGATGTCAGGCGCTTCCTCGGGCATGCCATGGCTGTTCTCTGGTTTGCTCTCCTGCAGGATATTCTTGCAGTGCGTATGAGAAAATATACATATATACACCTATATACAGAGTGTGCGTTCCTGGGAAGGTTCATCTATACAATAAGTGATCTAAACTTATTAGAGATCTTCCCCAGGTTAAGTAGAAGGACTCCCAAAAAGAACTATGATAGCGGAGATCATAAAATAAAAATAATATTATATAATTCTAATGCAGAAACAACATTTGTTTCCCACACCTGGACTCCTTCATCTGTGTCCCCAGCGAGCTTTGACACAATGATGTAAAAGAATCATCTCTTACACCATCTCTGCCCCAGGTACTTCAAAATTACAGATGTTCCCAAGCAAATAGAAGCACTGCACTCAGGTATCAATTCTCAAACATAACATGAGTGATTTCTGTAATGCACAGGTAAAAAGTCATCCAAAACATGATTACTAGTATCATTCTTTTAAGTTATTATGGAATGACTGAAGAATTGTCTGCAAATACCTGTATCAGGTTACACATCATTTTTGAGCAATTCAGTACAGAACAGGTTCAATAATCACAGAAGTCAACGACAAGTTTCTATAAGGCAATTCCTGAGTTAGGACATGAACTGGAGCTGCATGTTGGCTGCTTAAATAATAGAGATGCATTCATGATATTTGGGCGCCTCTAAATTTTTGGTGGAGTTTGATAAAGGTTTCTTGTAGAGAACTTTGTTGCCCAGCCAGCACAGTTTGTGCTTGACCTTGGTTTATTATGGTAAGGCAGTTTTTTATTTTAAGCAGCAAATGCAAATCATGTCACCTGATAGCTGAGTCACACAAGACGTAACAAGAATTTTCTCATTACTTTTAATCCATTTGGAATCTCAAGAAACAGGTCTACACCTTACATCTCATAGCAATGCTGACAACTTCCCTAACACTGACTTCTGCACTTATGTAACCTAGACACACAAAACTTATTTCAACTGTTCATAGAAATAAAAATACACAGATCTGAAGCATACTGTATGCTTCCTGCTGCTCTTGGAAACGCTTTCAGTACATTTGGAGAGAAACACAATAACTCAGGAAAAACACTACCTTGATTTCTGTAATGTTGAAGCTAATGCACACACACTTGTATCTGTTAACAGAAACTGAACTGCTCAGTTTGCCCTTTGCAGACACGTGCATCACAAATATAGAGCTCCAAGACCATTCCGTGTGTTTAGAGGCTTATTTCTCAGCAGGATATTCAAGTTCCACCACCATTCACATACAATAGAACGCCCTCTTTCAAAGTTAAATAAGAACGTATGTCCATTAAAATGCAAATTCTGAATACCTTATTTGTCACATCCTAGCAGCAAGCTAAAAATAAAATCTATGCTTCAGATAGAATTTTGACAATCTTGAAGTCATTTTAAGCTTAGAAGCACTCCACACTAAAACTGGAGAAGTAATAAACAGCCAGTCTGATGGTCTTTTGAGCCTTTAAGGCGATACTATGATCATGATTTTTATAAGCTTATGACCATCTCCACAATATTAACTAAGTATTTCAATCGATATTTCCTGCTTCAAAATCGTAGCACCATCTTTCAACAAACTATTGCTTTACCTGGAAGTCATGATAGCAAGCTAATCACTACACTGGCTTACTAAACACTAAGCACCACAGGAGTGCTAAACAGGATTTAAGAAGCTAAGTAGATTGATCTTATTGCCTTCACAATCAGTGCAGGAAAAGCATACAGTCTGCTGATCTTAAGCAGGTAAATTCAGATAACAAGAAAGGTTCCTGCTCAAATATTTTCCCCCTGAAAATTTAAATTCTAAAGTAACTTCGTAAATCCAGAGCATCTTTTCTATTTCTACTTTTAATCAATTTTCATCTGGTTAGGAAAATTCCCAATTCTACCTTTCTGACCACATTTCAAATCCAATTAAGTAGATTACCAATGTTAACAATTCACATCTCTTAATCATAGATAGCAGAGTACTAGAAACTACAGAGCATCTTTGTGACTAATAATCAAGGCAAGTAAGAAATCTAAGTAACTTTGTTTTCCAAACCTAATGCAATACTTCTCGTGCTGTTAAACAGCATCTTTCCATCCAGTCCATTAAATAAATCTTATGAACTAACCATGATCAACTTCAAAAGAGGAGAGGAAAGGAGAGGAGGGGAGGGGATGCAGTTGTAGTTGTTCAGTGTTCAAGCTTATAAGCAAGTAAAAAATGGAATGGAAACACACAGAAATTCCACAGAAGGTGCTAACACATCATCAGCCAAGGAGAACTCACGAGCTGTCTAGCCTAGACGTTTATAGGCAGTACAAGTGTTACACTGCAAATAGTAATAGCTAACTCTAGCAGGACCAGACCTGAATTGTTTGTGCATCTGAAGTTTGCCACTGCAATGCTAGCTTTGGTATGGAAAAAAACACAGCAGAAAACGCTTCAGCAGAGGTGAGACTTCTAATGGGTATTTGCGTGCACGATGGTGCTTAGTGAAAGTCTGTTCAGGAACCCCCAGCAGAAAGAAAGCTAACTAAAAACCACACAAAGGAAGTTGCTTTGCTGAAGCAGCTTTTTACCGCTGGCTCTATTCCCATGGAAATGCACGTGAATTATGTCACTGACTCTTCTGTGAGTAAGACCACACAAGGGAGAACTGATACTCTCAGTCACAAAACCATCATCACCTCACTGGAAGCGCTGAACAAAAAATAGATACGAAAGATCACAAAATAGGATCAGGTGTGCCCTGAAAGGCATTTCTGCCCAAGTCCTAGTCCATGACAACTTCTTCATAGCTGCTACAAGGCAGGAAACATTGCTGAAGGGTTGCAAGGCTCTCTAGCTTCCCCTTTTGACATCGGTAGGGTTATAAAAGCATTTCAGAGGAAAAACTAAGTGGGATGAGCAGTCACTACAGGTCACCTAATCTACAGCCCTCCAGAAGTTTCTCCAGGTGCTAAACTTTCATATTTGGCCCCTGGTTCATAAACTAAGGCAGGGACTAAATTCATTAGAGTATTTAAAAAAAATACTGGAAGGTTTTGTTAAAGAATGATGAAGTTATCTGCCGATCCCTTTTTCTAAAACAATGAACCTCAGTTAACTAATTGGCAGGCAAGACACCGCTATACCATCATGCCCCTGCTATTAGCCTCTACTTTTTAGGTTACCCGTAATTTAGAAAGTTGTGAGACAGAAGATAAGAAGATTTATTCTGAAAACTAGCTTGAATTGTCTCCAAACAGCCTTCAAAATGATTCATATAGCATACCATACTTCTTCATTGAAGTCAAACGTAAGAAAACATTTAATTTGATTTAAAAAAAAAAGTTACAAAACCTAAATTCTTTTGTTTATGAAGCTTCAACATTACAGGTTCAAACTGAAAGGTAACATTCATTTTGACTACCAGGCTGAAATCTTATTACAGTTGACTCAAGCTAGCCAAATCCTCCCATTTCTACTAACTCAGTGGAGTAATACTCTTGAAATCAGCGTGACAAAATAAGATCTTTAAATAACTCTACAGCACCTAAAAGTTTCACAGTTACAGTTTATTAAAATATGTATATTATCTCAAGTTGCCCATGCTCTTTAGCTCTCTTCCAAATTATCTGACAATACACAAATCACAAGACATCCTTCCCCTGGATAACACACTTAACCCAATGGAGAAATGAAATACAGTGATCATCACTTCTTTGTGCTTTTTTACTGTGCTCTTCTACAGTGCTAATATTCTCATTTCCCATTTTCCATTCTCATCTGCTATATTCTGAAGAACGAAAAAATAAACAGCAACCAGAAAGCAATATTAGAAAGATAGTAAACAAACAACTACTACCTCATTAATGAATGAAAAGCAGCTGAATTTACTGTAAGAACAGTCACTATGAATGAACTGTGACTACTTTAAACCTAGAACATAGATGTGCTGATGGAAATCGACCATATAAATCACTGTAGCTGAGTCTCTTTTTAATTTCCACTATCAACTACCCTTTCTCCACATCCTCCCTCTACCACTGGCCATAATATATCGAGCAAGGTACTTTACTCTATATAAAGTACTTACAGGAGAAAACAGTAGATCCGACATGAGTCCTCAATGACACCAAAATTTGTAATACAAAAGCTTTTGAAGTTCAAAAGAGAATCTTTCTGCTGTCATTACTACAGAGTCATGAAATCAGTATTTTAGTTTGGTTATTATTAAATGAACGTATTTCTTAACATCTTCCATCATCCTCTTAGGATTCATTCGCTTTACAGTTAATCATCCCAGCTATTTTAGCACAACAAAATAAAGACATGAAGAACAAGTTCAGAGTCCTACAACAACTGAGGTGTAGGGGACCTTAAAGATAACTGAGCTCCAATTCACCTCCGAAGGGCAGGGTTGCCTACCACTAGGACAGGCTGTCCTGAAGCATAACCCACCCTTGCCTTGAATGGCTCCACAGCAGGGACATCCACAACAGAGCACACAGAACACAGCACCCAGTATTTCACTCAACACCTATTTGTTCAAGCAGTCAAACAAATATCTTCCTGTTGTACAAAATGCCAACTAGCAAACAGGGTGCAATAAAAGGATGAGAATCCCCATTTCCCATCTAAGACATTCTTTGATAATGCATCTCCACATTTTATTTCATCTGTCTCTTTCAAAGTGTGATTTTAATAATGAAGAACACACATTGACTTTTTTTTTTGGCTGCTGTTCACTGGTGAGATTTTGGGGTTTTCTGGTTTAAGTGCTATGTTTTACCATTAACTGATTTTGAAGACATATTGATTTCCACTTCCCTGTTTAAATGTTTTGCCTCTTCAATTTGATTCTGACAATCAAGATGGCACCCAAGGGAGCAGGGGCAAAGTTCCAAGATTGAATGTGACCTTCGTAGATCACTTCCTGCTTCATCAGCATCTGTGCATCTAAAAGTAAAGAAGTTAAGGACACTGAGAAGGACATAACTACCGCTGCTTTTTGTTCTGCTGTAGTAACATTCATTATTAAGTTACAGGAGAAAAAGAACATGGAAGAAGCAGTTTATAGAAGTGTAAGTGATAGTAAGATACAGAATATCAACATATTTAATGGGGCTTGGATGGGTGCACTCTCAGCTGGGTAAGGAGCTGGCTGGAGGGCCGGGCTCAGAGAGTGGTGGTGAATGGAGTTAAATCCAGCTGGCGACCAGTCGTGAGTAGTGTTCCCCAGGGGTCGGTGCTGGGGCCTGTCCTCTTCAATATCTTTATTGATGACCTGGATGAGGGCATCGACTGCACCCTCAGTAAATTCGCAGATGACACCAAATTGGCTGGAAGTGTGGATCTGCCTGGGGGTAGCGAGGCCATACAGAGGGATCTGGACAGGCTGGAGAGCTGGGCTAAAGCCAATGGGATGAGTTTCAACAAGGCCAAATGCTGGGTCCTGCACTTCAGCTACAACAACCCCAGGCGACGCTACAGGCTTAGGGTGCTGTGGCTGGAGGACTGCATTTCCTGCAGAAGAAATGGACCTGGGGGTATTGATTGATGCTCGGCTGAACAGGAGCCGACAGTGAGCCCAGGCGGCCAAGAAGGCCAATGGCATCCTGGCTTGCATCAGAAACCGTGTTGCGAGCAGGAGCAGAGAGGTGATTGTTCCCCTGTACTCAATACTGGTGAGGCTGCACTTCGATTACTCTGTCCAGTTTTGGGCCCCTCACTGCAAGAAAGACATTGAGGCCCTGGAATGTGTTCAAAGGAGGACAACAAAGCTGGTGAGGGGTCTGGAACACAGGCCATATGAGGAGAGGCTGAAGGAGCTGGGAATGTTCAGCCTGGAGAAGAGGAGGCTCAGGGGAGACCTCACTGCTCTCTATAACTTCCTGAAGGGAGGTTGTAGTGAGCTGGGGGTCGGCCTCTTCTCTCATGTCATTAGTGATAGGACCAGAGGAAATGGCTTCAAGCTACGGCAGGGAAGACTCAGGCTGGACATGAGGAAGTATTACTTTTCAGAAAGGGTGGTCAGGGACTGGAATGGACTGCCCAGGGAGGTGGTGGAGTCAACAATCCTGGGGGTGTTCAAGGAAAGGCTGGATGTTGTGTTGAGGGACATGGTTTAGTGGGAGCTATTGGGAATAGGTGAACAGTTGGACTGGATGATCTTATAGGTCTTTTCCAACCTTGGTGATTCTATAATAACAAATTGAGAATAAATAGAAGGCTTACCCCCATCCTGGGCTCACTCACAAAACTCCAGCAGAGCAGATCTCCAGAAGAGATCCTTTCTCCCTGGCAGCCAGCTCTTAAATAGGTCTAGGAGATGTGCAGCCAGGCTCCATCCCTTCCGGCAGCACAGCTGAATTGCCTTCACCTGTGCTCCTCTGGCTGACTCAGATCTCACCTCAGGTGATCAATCAGAGGTTCAGTCCGTGACTCAGCAGTTCCCATACAGTTTCAAATGCAGGTATGTGCATATCTATACATACGAGTCTGTATACCTATGAACTTACAGCACACATAATACTGTTGATCACTTCTATCTGCAGGATGTATGCAGAAAGCAAAAACAACTAATGCTTTGATCTTAGATCACAGAAAACTTGTTATTAAAATAGACTGTCAACAACAGTGTTTGATAACATGGTTCAAAAGAGTACCAAAGCAAAATAGATTTGTACGCCCTCCTTTAGTTCTCCCTAAATCAGCTGGAAAAGCTATCTAGATAAGATGAATTATTCTGCATATAATACTAAAAAGACCGCAGAGAAATAAAGTGAAATTAATTCAGTATTGCGATGCTGGAAACACTGCTCATTTTCCTTAAACAACCTGAAGCATTACTCAAATACCAGTAAGATCAAGCAACAACTCCTTTTTTTCCTGTGCTTAAGAATTGAGGCTCATCTTGAGCTTCCATCAGTTTAATGATATTTTTCTTAGTTCAAAAATGGAAAATCTTCATTGCTATGATCAATCAGATCGATTCCCGATGCCAATCGTGGCACTGATTCTCATCAGTGAGTCATCTCACATCGCAGTTCTACATCACAGCAGCGCTGCTGCTCTACCAAGTGAGCACAGTAACCCAGTTACGCAGAGCTCTGAACACAGAGCTGCTCTGAGCAGGTTAAAACCACATCACATAAACAAACCACACACTTTCAAGTCTGAACCCACAGATTTTCTTCAGCAAGTACCAAGCTCTCCCTTTCACAGAGATAAGCAAGAGGGCATGATAAAACAAGCATTAAGCACACAGAACGGGATTCTTTTAATGGCAGAGCAGGATGCCACAATAACACCACATTAGATTGAAGTAAAATGAAGTGCGGGGGGTTTGGGGCAATTGGGAGGGGAATATTGTAGGCTTATCCATCAGGCTGCTAGATGACAAGTCACTGAATTATAAGCTTTTTGTATCCCAGTTAGGTATTTGTAAATTCGCAGTATCCATGCTGCCTTTTGTTGTAAAACGTTGACAGATGAACTGATCTCTTTCAAAAACTGCACATTATAAAATAGCATTCTCATGCCATCACTTCCTTGAGTGGGAATCAAATTTTGCAAACCAAATTTAACCTGGTGAGTCACAGCCTTGATAAATTTCTGTTGTTTTGCACCTTTTTTGTTCTTTAAACCAAATGTTTTGTCCTAAAAATTCAAAGACAAGTTACTTGTAACTGACCAAGAATTAGAACAAGTTGCTACAAAAAAAAAAAAAAAAACAAAACCAAAAACCTGCCATTCCACCTGGGCTTTCAGTTAAACACAAACTGTTTCCTCTGGCAGCACGAACAATGCAAGCAATAGAGTGGACAGTGTGTCTCCCTCCCATCACTTTTAAGTGTGCTTTGCAAAAATCGCACTAAACGCTGCTGCCACCACCTGTTGTTTCTACTGTTTTTCATCCCACATCTGCATGTTCAAACATCAGTGCAGATGTACACATGTGTGAAAACTGAACAGCCATACATACTGCTCTTCCCCTCCCGTATACGTGACACTCACGCGCACTCGTATTTAAGTGTTTGACCTTCTTGTTAAGCAGGTTAATATTGCCATGTATCTGTAGTGATTTCTAAGTATTACAGACGCTTTTCTTCCAACAGTACTTCCTTCAGTGCTTCCCCTACGCACTCTCTGTAAATCCAGACAGACGTTCATACTTCCCTAACTGCACAGCAAGTTCATTTACATTACCTGAACCAGCTCTTCCTCTACATCCTCAGTTGTACTGCTGTAGGCATTGAATGTTTTTTCTGCATTAGAATTGGATAATATTTTTATTTCACCATCTCCTTCTACTTAACTTGGGGAAGATCTCTGATAAGTTTACATCACTTATCCCCTAGACGAACCTTCCCAAGGAACACACACTCTGTATATAAGTGTATAGATGTATATTTTGTCAGACACACCACAAGAATATCCTGATATCCTTATCAGAGATCTTCCCCAAGTTAAGTAGGGCTCCCAAAAAGAACTATGATAGCGGAGATCGTGAAATAAAAATAACACTATCTAATTCTAACGCAAAAACAACATTCGATTCCCACACTTGGATGGAGACCTTTTGTTATTAATTAGGTTTCTTAGCTCTCCTGTAGCTACTTGACCACAGCTTAGCTTAGATCCACAGAAAGCACCTTAAGAGGCAGATACCTTGCTCTGTCACTACGTGAACACAAGGGACTGCACGGACATAGATGTGTACACACAGACTCCCCCAAACACTTCAAGAAATGCTTATGATGTGCCCAACTCAGCTTTCTCTCTTCCAGCTGTCATCCTTACACGTCCAAATTTCGGCAGCTGCACAACCATCCTGCACCAGCGCCTCCTTCCACTTACAGAAAAGGCCTCTACTGCCATCTACCGGAGTGCCTGCCGCTCCTCACCCACAACACGCCGTCTTCCACAGCAAGGAGAACGTTCTTCCCTAAGGCAGAGAATCAGTGCCCTCCAAGAAAGGTACAATTAAAAACAAAGGCAGCTCCTTGGCATTCAGACCTTGGTGAAGCAATTTGAATATCAAATACAAGCTCAAATCACATCGGAGATTCACAGAACAGAGTCAGAACTCAGCAATGTCACAAACGCCATCCAAAGCAACAAGGACTTCAGTGGTTCTTCAGCTATCCTGACTTCTAATGCAACTGAGATCCACTTTAAAACAAAACAAAACAAAAAAATCACTAGAACTTGGAATCTATCTACAATAGCATCCACCTCTGCAGGAGTCCATTACGGGAGTTTAATCCACAGACCAAAAATAAGTTTCTTGATACTCTTATGTACTCCATGTGAAATACTTCTGCTATATTCACAGACATCACTACAGAGACATTAAAAGGAAAAAACACTCTTCACCACTTACTGCCTTGCACTTCCAATAGCCACAAGCAAGAGATGGGAGCAAAACCTTTTTCAAAACAAAACCATATTTCTCCTCCACTTCATACCACAAAATGGTGCACAGAATGCAGAGTCAAGTGGAGAATGAAGAATTACTTAACTGCAAGCACAGCACCTTGCTCAAAAAAAGTCTAGAAAAAGTTTTGGTATGTTATATGCTTGTATATTGTGTTGTATCCTTCTAAAAGGCAATTTGGAAGATCTGCAGATGACCAAAACACACCAAGGTGGAAGGATGCCCACTAACATTTCCTACCAACTGCTAGTAAGCTTTAACTCAGGAGCTCTTCCAGTCTCCAGGTGGAAACAAGAATTGTAATTGCTATGGGCAATTATTAATTTATTCTGGCAGCTGTGTATACACTAATTAGATACATAATTGTCACACTCTAGGCATTCCAATTAAGAAAGTAGTCTCCTGAATTTTGAAACTATTTCTTAATTTCCTACTCCTTTTTCCAGGACCCTTTTACAAGAAGTTTGGTGTCTAACACGGATGTCACCACTACAGATGTCAGTAGCACAAGTGTGCGTTAACTCTGCATTTAAAAGCATGTGTGCATATATATATATATAGATAGATAGATAGATGAAAAGTAAGCTTTTAGTTTAACAATAGCAAGGAAGGACAATTAGCTGAGCCATTCTGTAACCACACACTCCAGATCTGTGACTCACTGCAGCAGAGATCAAAGAGGCACGACACTTAACAAAGTTCTTTCCACTGAACAAACAAAAGGCAGCAGAACCTACCTGAAGAAGAGATCCAAGGATCTGTGTTCCTGTGAGAAGCAGACCAAGTAACTACTGGTCAGGGATCAGAGCTGCTGTCTGCACTTCTTGTATAGGAGCTCATTCCAGGAGCCTAGTAATCGGTAGCACAAAGTCTGTCTCTGGGATGTACAAGAGACTCTGCAGCTTCTGACAGGACAGTCAATTAGCACAACCTTCTTTGCACTGAAGGCTGTTAGAGATTTGTATCCCAAATCCAAATAACTAACTTGCATGCAATTTAAGATCTGCAAAACTTTATCTAGGAAGACAAAAAAAAAAAAAAGCTAAGTTAACTTTATCTCTAGATTAACAGTTAGGTTGTTTTTCCAGCTGTGAATTTTACTAACAGAGACTTGATTTTCACTCCACTTTACTTCTTCTGGAAACCAGAGACTCATTTCTACTCAGAAGGTTAATGTTCTATTACCACAGCTCAGTAAATGATCCTATTACTCCATAAAACAGCACTGTCATACTCATTATTCACCAAGCCATGTATTTCAGTACGGTCCATAATATTTATCAGAACTTTACTGTTACTTCCACCTTAACTATTAAAATATTCAGCAGCAGTCCCTCTCTGATCTTGCTAGCTGGGCACTCACTTTTGTGATCTCTCCTTATTCAGATTTTAACACATTTAATGCAGGATAAGCTGAGAGTTGTTTCACGTTCTTCAATCAGAAACCACACGGTATTTATACCTCATGAAAATACGTGACATTGATTTTTTTTTTAAACCTTCAGTGATGTCTGGATTGCTTTCCTTAAGTCAAGGGTGTTCATTAAAAGGCCTCCTTTGTAACATCAAATGCTATTATTACCTTTAATGCTAATTAGCTTATTATGGATCGTTCTGTGCAGAGCTTATACACCCAAAGCCACTGACAATGTATCCCCATCACTTTCAAAGCATTTAATTCTCACATCTTTGATTACTTCTCTCAAAATAGCTATGGCATCAGGCACTGACATACATCATCTATAATTCATGGAACTTAAACAAAAGGATCTATTTCATTCTCTAAAAATGTGTTCTTTCTAACTATTAAGCATCTCTTATTCTTACATATTCTAGAGCATGCTATCAAACAGCAAAAAAAAATTATGCTATACAATTCTGTGGAGAATACAATTTTCTAGGATTCCTCTTTGGAGTCAGTGTCAGCTTTGATAACCCAAACCAAATTAATATACACCAAAAACACACAGCACACCACACCACACCTTTAGATAGGAAATCGTGGGGAAAAAATGACACAAGGGCTATGGCATGCTTCCCAGAACAGAAAAACAGAAAGGGTGGTACCGTTCAGTAGACCATCTGTGACACAATCCACACTACAGTAAGGTTATTCCAAACAGACAGCTGATGCTACCCTCGTGCAAATTCAGACAGAGCAGCACCTAACCTGGCAGACGCCTCCCCTGCCCTTCCTACCCCCATCTTGATGTCCCAGGAACAACACCAAAGCGGTTCTCAGAGGACGGCAGGTAACAACATGCAAGGCTGTCACCCTCCAAATATTTTCTGCTAAACCTGTCTCTCAATCTTGCAGCTTACAAAATTATTTTGTTCAACTCCCACATTTTGAAATATCTAACAACAAGCTTGTTTTCAGTCCCTCGTTCTTGGTGCAAAAAGACAAAGGAACCTTTTTCAAAGAAAAAATGTAATGACTCCAAAAACATTACTTAAATGTACCTAATCCGTTTGTAGAGGGCGACTCTGCAACTTAGCACAGCCTGCAGCTTGTGAGCCCCCACAGCAATTCCATAACAGTCAGCAGTCGGTGAATGACTGGACCAGCTACACGGTTTTCTAGACAACTGCCTCGGAACACAGAGCAATTCTGACACCTTCTGGCTGCTGCTCTGTATTACATATATAGTACTTTTGTATCCCCACATCCACAGACCTCGACTCACTTCATAGCTCATTTTGTTCATCAGATCTAGTAGGCCAAAAACAATAGCAGCAATGAAGCATACAGCATCTTCTACTAATTAGCTTATCCCCATCATTTCAAATCAAGCCAGCAGGTATGGCAAGTGCATGTACAGAATTTGAGAACTACATCTCTACACAAAAACTAAGAACTCTCTCGCTAGTACTTGGAAAAACCATAGCACATATTTCACTTATTCTGGTTGGGTTTTGAGTAACCTGGTCTAGATGGAGGTGTGCCTGCCTGTAGCAGGGGTTGGAACTAGATGATTTTAAGGGTCTCTTCCACGCTAAACTGCTCTTTAATTCTAAATCCAATTCCCAGAACATGACCAAAAGACTGATAATAGTGATAACTTAACCCTTTTTCATCCAAGGAGAACAGTGCTTCAGCCTACACTCTGTCTCACCACAAAGGTGAGTAAATGAACCTCACAGCTTTCCAGAATGCTACATGACCCTAATTCCTGCCACTTTATGGGGACAGAAGACTTAAAACCAGTAATCTGTAAAAGCACTTAGCTACTCTGTGGAATAAGACAAGCAGCTGAAGAAAGCCACTGAAATAATTTAAGGCATTATAAGTAAAAGCCTATATCTTAGAAAGGGAAAAACACAACAAAAGATAATTCTTTTCTCATGCGTCACAAGGCATTGTCATTTTTAAGTTCATTAACATTCATTGATTATATGCCTGATATCGCAGCAAAAATAATACTGACCCAAAGATAAAGAAACTCTAGCATGCAGAGCTCATTATGATAGTCCCCACTTGTACACAAAGGCAGAAAACACACAGTGTCCTTTTAAATCCTCAGAACAGCTTTGATGAATTTTGTTTAGGGGAACATAGAAGAGAAGACTGCTTTTCTCTTAAGCAGGATTTAAGACAATGCCTACAATGAGGCTCCTGATAATTAACTCCTTGCAGGCATGTATTTAGGCTATTTTTCTCATCCAACCTTATCCAAAACCAAAAGACGAAAAAATAACTGTTTTCAGACCTATTAATTTGCATACAAATAAATTCTTTTCTTCTTAAGTCATGTTTTTAGAAAATTTTTTTCTTCTCAAAGTCATGTTTTACACCTCAAGAACCTATTCATACATTACACTTTAAACATGACGCTCTGAGAACAATTAGTGCTTAAGGAAATCATCCTCTTCCAGTACTTTTAAGATAGGTACCTCCAAATCACTACTACCACTAGAAAGCACAAAATTAGAACTACTCTTACCAGAATAACACAAATAAACACATTTCATTAACATAAATCAACATTTCTTAGCTTCTGGACCCCCACATGAGAAGCCACAATCCCCATCCAACAAAAGGAACACCCTCTCATACAAAGCTGGTTTAAGTCTCCTCTAAGCTCTTCTCAAAACTTATCACCCTCACTCCACCACACAAACAAACAAACCAGATAATAACAAAACATTCACTTCCCTGAAATAACTTCACATAATTCATCAAGCTTCCCAATAGAAAAACAACAAACAAATCTACTCATACACACATCTACATAAGTACATAGCCCACCCTCTAACAAAACAGCATTACATAACATTATAAAGGCAGCTCTTACTACTAGCCAGAACAACACCACCTTTATTAACCAATTAAGTATCTTAATTAACCAATTATGTTTCACTTTATCTTATAAAATCCTCTGTGGGATACTAGGTTCTTCTAATGACAGGTATTCTTAATTATACAGAAAACAAAGAAGAATAGCTACATTATAAAATTTCAATGTATTTTAGGAATGTAAAATGAGATATTGTTACTTTATAAATAAACAACTAGAAGAAGCATTTGAATATCTGCTTTTGGTTGTATAAGGAGTTTTATGGATCAGGATGTAAGGAAGGATACAGCTGTGTGATGTTATGAGGGGGCTACCAAAAGCTCCCTTACCAACAAAACAAAGAAGGTAAGGTTCTTTCTAGGCAAGTAGGAGCTGCCTTTTCTCCTTGGAACTGGTACTTACAGGACAAACGTTTTCTAAACTGGTATCTGCTGGAGGGAGATTGGACCTTGCAGGAGTGCACTGATGATAACTTGTCCCAGTGGAAGAAGAGAGCTGCTCTGCAGGACTCTGTGCTCCCTGAGGAAGCAAAGCTCACAGGCAGCCTTGGTTGTAGTGCTGGTCTGCTCTCAGGCAGGCTGCAGCTGTTAGCATGCTAAACCTGACCCCTGTGTAGTGCATGGAGCAGGGTGCACGTTCTGCTTGTAGAAAAGCCTGCTTATTTCTAAGGGCTGCTATTTAGCACAGTTCCCCCGGTAGCCAAGGTTCACGTGTGTCAGAATGCCCCAAGGAGCAGCAGGTTCCTTCCCTCAGTCCTAGTGAGCATGCAATGCAGTCCCTTAGTTGCTTTTCTAGGGCAGTTCTCAGGGAATGCCGAGTTTCCCAGCTGACCCGAGGAGGGGCAATGCAGGGCCGCGCACGCGGTGCTTTGCACCTGGCTGTAGCTGAGAGCCTTTCTCTCCCTGACTCCTTCCCTTGCAGGTTCTCTTGCGTGCACTTGGGAAGATGGCAATACGAGATAAAGCGTCTCTTTTCCTTTTAGCGTTCTCTCGGTTACTTTTCCCTTCCTCATAAAGAGCAGAAGAAACATACAGCAGCAAAAATTACAGCTGCAAAGATGTGCGAGCGTCATTACGTGCTTT
This sequence comes from Lagopus muta, assembly GCF_023343835.1. Lineage (NCBI taxonomy): Eukaryota > Metazoa > Chordata > Aves > Galliformes > Phasianidae > Lagopus > Lagopus muta. The sequence continues at coordinate 30,625,513 of NC_064440.1, read as the reverse complement.
GTCTCCGCTCCCTGCACCTACTGGAGCTCGAGCACGCTTCTCACGAGACGAGCGGCACCGAGCCGTCTGCCTCACGCCCCTCTGCTAACAGCCGAGCGGGAAAGCCGACTGCAGCGCGCCCCTTTCTCTCCTAGTTTTACGACGCTCGCCTCCAGCCGCGCTGCAACCAGCCCCGCGGGACGCGCAAGCGGCGGAGAGAAGGCGCGCTCCGCCCCCTCACGGGAGCCAAGCCCCAACATGGCAGCCCCCGCGGATCGCTGCCGATGCCCTCCCTCAGGGCGGGGCCGTTGGCGCAGTCCCGGCGTGCCCCGCGAGCCAGCCGCTTCGCACCTGCCGGTGGCCGCATGTGCGCCCCCGCCAGGCTCCGAGTGGGAGCCGAGCGGCCGTCTCGCCACGTACCCAAGAAGCAGCGGCAGCAGCCTGCGGGGGGCAGCAAGAAGGCGGAGCAGAACAAGAAGGAGAAGATCGTGGAGGCGAGGCTGGCGGGCCGCGGCCTGCAGTTCCTCGCGGCTCCGGGCGGCCTTCTTCGGCCTTGGGGCCGGGCCTGCGGGCCGCTCATCCCGCGGGGCCGTAACGCGGGGCGCCGCTGCGAGTGGGAGCCCGGGGTGTGAGAGTGTGTGTGTGTGAGATGAGCGTACTTGGACTGATGCGTACACAACAGCTGGAAGAAGGAGGTAAGGAACGAGTACGAGGGGAGGCCGCTGCCGCAGGCCGGGTGTTACTTGCGCTAACCCGCCCGCTGCCGGGCTGCAGCTGCACGGCCGCAAGGTCCCGTCCCTGTGTCTTCTGTTATGTGAAACGGTGTGAGTGGCAAGAGGGTGACCTGGGAGTTGTTTCCTCCATAGCTCTTCTATGATAATGTTTTACTGTTACGGTTTCCAGAGGTGTGTTTGAACGAAGGTATTATTGCCAGATGAACATCTGGCATTTCTTTGTGACAGGAGGGGAAAAACCCTGCTGTCACATCCCCGGCACAAGTAGGTTTTATTTTTGTGTGTGTCACTTGGGAAGATAGCTTATTTCAGATGCATGTGTGAGGGGAGCCATCTTCTTAATTAGCTTTATGAAAAGGTTTGATGTGGAAGCCTTATTGCTAGAAGTCTAGCGGTGTTGGAAATGTCCAAGTAATTTTGTGAGGATGGTATCTCTGATAAAAGCAGATGATATTCGCGATTGCAATGGCGGGCGTCCCGCAAGCAGGAGCGCGCCTATGGACACAACGTGACAGCCTTTAGACCCCGTTTTCTCCCCCTTGCCTCCCCCCCTCCCCTGTTCCCCACTGGCTGCATACTCCAGGTTCACAATCTTACAGAAGGTTTACATTTGCTATTTACTAGTTAATTTATTTATTATCTGGTGTCAGTCAGCAGCCATCCTGTTGTTTCCAAGAAGTCTCGGTGCTCTCCTCGTATTGATATGATTTTCTTTCAAGTCGTCGTTAAACAAAGAGCACTGGGGGGATGATGCCAGGCCTCAAAGATTGAACTACGTACCAGGCTGGATCCATGCTGGTGACTATCTCACTCTGGCTGCCTACAAAGACTCCTTGCTTCTTCTTTTCTGTCTTATCTATCGCCCTTAATCCCTTCCCCATTACCCTAATTCATCATAGTGTCCATCTTCCCCTTCCCGATCTCCATAATTAAGATTTCTAATACACTGGACCTAACAACAATTCAACCATTAAAAGAAAGGTTTTTTATTGTCTCATTGTGTTACTTTGATTTTTTGCTTTATTATATTCTTGCAGTCCAAGCCCTTGTTCTTTTTGTACTTTTTCCCCCCGGTTTCCATTGCTGTTTTTCTTTCCCTTTTGCCTTTCTATACTGCACGTTTCGCTTTGCTTTCTACTGCTTATTTTTCTTTCTGATTGGTTCTTTGTCTTTCCGTTTATTGTCTCTGTTTTCATTGGTCACATTGGTTTGCTTTCCTTTGTTCCCTTCATTTTGCTTTCTGTACTGCTCCTTTTCCTTTGCTCTGCTTTGTTCATTTCATGTTTGTTTGGTTTTTTTGGTTTGCTTTCCTTTTTGTTGTTCATTCTGTTCCTTGGCGCTTGGTTTTCGGGCATTGCTTTGCTTTGTCCTACTTTCAGATTTGCTTCTTGTCTTCCATTCTGGTTTGTTTTGTTATTTTTTCCTCCATGTTCTCCCCTTAGATTTTGTTAGCTTTTATATTGTCTCAATGTGTTGCTCTGAACTTCTTGCTTTGCCATATTGATGCAGTCAACGCCCTTGCTTTTTTTTGTACTTTTTCCCCGTTTACTTGGCTCTTTTCCTTTTGGCTTTTGTTTCCTGCTCCTTTGGCTTTGCTTTCTAGTGCTTATTTTTCTTTTTGGTTGGTTCTTTTTCTTTCCAGACCATGCCTTTGCATTCTAAAAGTATGCCTTCTCTTTTCCCCTCTTTTGCTTTCATCAGATTCTTCCTCCTTGTCGTCCCCATGGCTGCTTCCTTCCTCTTACCTTGCCTTTACTTACCTGACTTTAGCCTTCTGGTCTGTTCATTCTTACATCCTCCCCGTCCTTGCCTCTGTCCTCAATGTGTACTTGAGGCTTTCTTCAGATGCCTGGCAGCATCCGTGCCCGGTAGCTACCCTGACCTCCTCCTCGGCATGACCTCGAGCGCTTTCCCTTCCTCCAGAGAGATGTTTTGTCCTGCTTGCAGCCGCAGACTCCACGACGGGTGCCAGCTGAGGACGTGCATCTCTGCTGGAGGTGGCCGCATGCCCAGTAGCTACCCTTTCCTCCTCCCAGGCACGGATGGGGAGTTTTGGCCGGCACCGCAGTCTCTTGTCTCCTTTGCTTTGCCGTCTTACTGAATCCGATTGCTTTGCTGTTCTGTTGGTGGGCTTTGGTTCTTTGTCTTTCCGTTCTTTGTCTGTTTATCCAACGGTCTCATTGGTTTTTTTTTTTTTCACTTGGTTTTGCTTTCTCTACTGCTCCTTTTCCATTGCTCTCCTTTGTTCATTTCATGTTTGGTTTTTTGTATTTTATTTGCTTTCCTTTTTGTTGTTCATTCCGTTCCTTGGCGCTTGGTTTTCCAGCATTGCTTTGCTTTGTCCTACTTTCAGATTTGCTTCTTGTCTTCCATTCTGGTTTGTTTTGTTATTTTTTCCTCCATGCTCTCCCCTTAGATTTTGTTAGCTTTAATATTGTCTCACTGTGTTGCTCTGAACTTTTTGCTTTGCCATATTGATGCAGTCAACGCCCTTGCTTTTTTTTTTTGTACTTTTTTCCTCGGTTAACTTGGCTCTTTTTCTTTTCCTTTTGGCTTTTGTTTCCTGCTCCTTTGGCTTTGCTTTCTAGAGCTTATTTTTCTTTTTGGTTGGTTCTTTTTCTTTCCAGACCATGCCTTTGCATTCTGGTAGTATGCCTTCTCTGTTCTCCTCTTTTTCTTTTGCTTTCATTACGTTCTTCTTCCTTCCTCGTCCCCATGGCGGCTTCCTTCCTCTTACCTTGCCTTTACTTACCTGACTTTAGCCTTCTGGACTGTTCATTCTTACATCCTTCGTGGAGTTGAGGCTTTTCTTCAGATGCCTGGCAGCATCCGTGCCCGGTAGCTACCCTGACCTCCTCCTCGGCATGACCTCGAGCGCTTTCCCTTCCTCCAGAGAGATGTTTTGTCCTGCTTGCAGCCGCAGACTCCTCCACGGGTGCCAGCTGAGGACGTGCATCTCTGCTGGAGGTGGCCGCATGCCCAGTAGCTACCCTTTCCTCCTCCCAGGCACGGATGGGGAGTTTTGGCCGGCATCGCAGTCTCTTGTCACCTTTCTTTGCCGTCTCATTGAATCCAATTGCTTTGCTGTTCTGTTGGTGGGTTTTGGTTCTTTGTCTTTCCGTTTATGGTGTCTGTTTCCATTGCATCACATTGGTTTGCTTTCCTTAGTTCCCTTCGATTTGCTTTCTCTACTGCTCCTTTTCCATTGCTCTCCTTTGTTCATTTCATGTTTCTTTGGTTTTTTTTTATTTGCTATCCTTTTTGTTGTTCATTCTGTTCCTTGGCTCTTGGTTTTCCGGCATTGCTTTGCTTTGTCCTACTTTCAGATTTGCTTCTTGACTTTCATTCTGGTTTGTTTTGTTATTTTTTCCTCCATGTTCTCCCCTTAGATTTTGTTAGCTTTTATATTGTCTCAATGTGTTGCTCTGAGTTTTTTGCTTTGCCATATTGTTGCAGTCAACGCCCTTGCTTTTTTTTGTACTTTTTCTCTCGGATTACTTGGCTCTTTTTCTTTTCCTTTTGGCTTTTGTTTCCTGCTCCTTTGGCTTTGCTTTCTAGATCTTATTTTTCTTTTTGGTTGGTTCTTTTTCTTTCCAGACCATGCCTTTGCATTCTGGTAGTATGCCTTCTCTGTTCTCCTCTTTTTCTTTTGCTTTCATTACGTTCTTCCTCCTTGTCGTCCCCAAGGCTGCTTCCTTCCTCTTATCTTGCCTTTACTTACCTGATGTTAGGCTTCTGGGCTGTTCATTCTTACATCCTTCGTGGACTTGAGGCTTTTCTTCAGATGCCTGGCAGCATCCGTGCCCGGTAGCTACCCTGACCTCCTCCTCGGCATGACCTCGAGTGCTTTCCCTTCCTCCAGAGAGATGTTTTGTCCTGCTTGCAGCCGCAGACTCCTCGACGGGTGCCAGCTGAGGACGTGCATCTCTGCTGGAGGTGGCCGCATGCCCAGTAGCTACCCTTTCCTCCTCCCAGGCACGGATGGGGAGTTTTGGCCGGCATCGCAGTCTCTTGTCACATTTGCTTTGCCGTCTTACTGAATCCGATTGCTTTGCTGTTCTGTTGGTGGGTTTTGGTTCTTTTTTTTAGTCTTTTTCCATTGCATCACATTGGTTTGTTTTCCTTAGTTCCCTTCGATTTGCTTTCTCTACTGCTCCTTTTCCTTTGCTCTCCTTTTTCATTTCAAGTTAGTTTGTTTGGTTTCCTTTTTTCTCCTTCTTTCTTTTCATGTTTGTTTGTTTGTTTGTTTTTGGTTTGCTTTCCTTTTGGTTGTTCATTCTGTTCCTTGGCTCTTGGTTTTCGGGCATTGCTTTGCTTTTCCCCCTATTAACTTGGCTCTTTTTCTTTTCCTTTTGGCTTTTGTTTCCTTCTCCTTTGGCTTTGCTTTCTACTGCTTATTTTTCTTTTTGGTTGGTTCTTTTTCTTTCAGTTTATTGTCTCTTTTTGGTTTCCTTTCCTTTGTTCACTTTTTTTTTTCTCTACTGCTCCTTAGCTCTCCATTGTTTATGTCCTGTTTGTTTGGGTTTTTTGGTTTGCTTTCGTTATGGTTGTTCATTCTGTTCCTTGGCTCTTGGTTTTCCAGCATTGCTTTGCTTTGTTCTACTTTCTACTTCACTTCTTTTATTCTGTTTTTCTATTTTTTTTTTTCCCCATGCTCTCCCCTTAGATTTTGTTAGCTTTTATATTGTCTCACTGTGTTGCTCTGAACTTTTTGCTTTGCCATATTGTTGCAGTCAATGCCATTGCTTTTTTTTTTTTTTTGGTACTTTTTCCCCGGTTAACTTCGCTCTTTTTCTTTTCCGTTTGGCATTGGTTTCCTGCTCCTTTGGCTTTGCTTTCTAGAGCTTATTTTTCTTTTTGGTTGGTTCTTTTTCTTTCCAGACCATGCCTTTGCATTCTGGTAGTATGCCTTCTCTGTTCTCCTCTTTTTCTTTTGCTTTCATTACGTTCTTCCTCCTTGTCGTCCCCATGGCGGCTTCCTTCCTCTTACCTTGCCTTTACTTACCTGACTTTAGCCTTTTGGACAGTTCATTCTTACATCCTCCCTGTCCTTGCCTCTGTCCTCGTCGTGGAGTTGAGGCTTTTCTTCAGATGCCTGGCAGCATCCGTGCCCGGTAGCTACCCTGACCTCCTCCTCGGCATGACCTCGAGCGCTTTCCCTTCCTCCAGAGAGATGTTTTGTCCTGCTTGCAGCCGCAGACTCCTCGACGGGTGCCAGCTGAGGACGTGCATCTCTGCTGGAGGTGGCCGCATGCCCAGTAGCTACCCTTTCCTCCTCCCAGGCACGGATGGGGAGTTTTGGCCGGCATCGCAGTCTCTTGTCACATTTGCTTTGCTGTCACATCGAATCCGATTGCTTTGCTGTTCTGTTGGTGGGTTTTGGTTCTTTTTTTTAGTCTTTTTCCATTGCATCACATTGGTTTGTTTTCCTTAGTTCCCTTCAATTTGCTTTCTCTACTGCTCCTTTTCCTTTGCTCTCCTTTTTCATTTCAAGTTAGTTTGTTTGGTTTCCTTTTTTCTCCTTTTTTCTTTTCATGTTTGTTTGTTTGTTTGTTTTTGGTTTGCTTTCCTTTTGGTTGTTCATTCTGTTCCTTGGCTCTTGGTTTTCGGGCATTGCTTTGCTTTTCCCCCTATTAACTTGGCTCTTTTTCTTTTCCTTTTGGCTTTTGTTTCCTTCTCCTTTGGCTTTGCTTTCTACTGCTTATTTTTCTTTTTGGTTGGTTCTTTTTCTTTCAGTTTATTGTCTCTTTGGTTTCCTTTCCTTTGTTCTCTTTTTTTTTTTTCTCTACTGCTCCTTAGCTCTCCATTGTTTATGTCCTGTTTGTTTGGGTTTTTTGGTTTGCTTTCGTTTTGGTTGTTCATTCCGTTCCTTGGCTCTTGGTTTTCCAGCATTGCTTTGCTTTGTCCTACTTTCAGATTTGCTTCTTGTCTTCCATTCTGGTTTGTTTTGTTATTTTTTCCTCCATGTTCTCCCCTTAGATTTTGTTAGCTTTTATATTGTCTCAGTGTGTTGCTCTGAACTTTTTGCTTTGCCATATTGTTGCAGTCAACGCCCTTGCTTTTTTTTGTACTTTTTCTCTCCGATTACTTGGCTCTTTTTCTTTTCCTTTTGGCTTTTGTTTCCTGCTCCTTTGGCTTTGCTTTGTAGTGCTTATTTTTTCTTTTTGGTTGGTTCTTTTTCTTTCCAGACCATGCCTTTGCATTCTGGTAGTATGCCTTCTCTGTTCTCCTCTTTTTCTTTTGCTTTCATTACGTTCTTCCTCCTTCCTCGTCCCCATCACTGCTTCCTTCCTCTTACCTTGCCTTTACTTACCTGATGTTAGGCTTCTGGGCTGTTCATTCTTACATCCTTCGTGGACTTGAGGCTTTTCTTCAGATGCCTGGCAGCATCCGTGCCCGGTAGCTACCCTGACCTCCTCCTCGGCATGACCTCGAGCGCTTTCCCTTCCTCCAGAGAGATGTTTTGTCCTGCTTGCAGCCGCAGACTCCTCGACGGGTGCCAGCTGAGGACGTGCATCTCTGCTGGAGGTGGCCGCATGCCCAGTAGCTACCCTTTCCTCCTCCCAGGCACGGATGGGGAGTTTTGGCCGGCATCGCAGTCTCTTGCCACCTTTGCTTTGCTGTCACATCGAATCCGATTGCTTTGCTGTTCTGTTGGTGGGTTTTGGTTCTTTGTCTTTCCCTTTATTGTCTCTGTTTCCATTGGTCACATTGGTTTGCTTTCTTTTTTTCACTTGGTTTTGCTTTCTCTACTGCTCCTTTTCCTTTGCTCTCCTTTTTCATTTCAAGTTAGTTTGTTTGGTTTCCTTTTTTCTCCTTTTTTCTTTTCATGTTTGTTTGTTTGTTTGTTTTTGGTTTGCTTTCCTTTTGGTTGTTCATTCTGTTCCTTGGCTCTTGGTTTTCGGGCATTGCTTTGCTTTTCCCCCTATTAACTTGGCTCTTTTTCTTTTCCTTTTGGCTTTTGTTTCCTTCTCCTTTGGCTTTGCTTTCTACTGCTTATTTTTCTTTTTGGTTGGTTCTTTTTCTTTCAGTTTATTGTCTCTTTTTGGTTTCCTTTCCTTTGTTCACTTTGTTTTTTTTTTCTCTACTGCTCCTTAGCTCTCCATTGTTTATGTCCTGTTTGTTTGGGTTTTTTGGTTTGCTTTCGTTTTAGTTGTTCATTCCGTTCCTTGGCTCTTGGTTTTCCGGCATTGCTTTGCTTTGTCCTACTTTCAGATTTGCTTCTTGACTTTCATTCTGGTTTGTTTTGTTATTTTTTCCTCCATGTTCTCCCCTTAGATTTTGTTAGCTTTTATATTGTCTCAATGTGTTGCTCTGAGTTTTTTGCTTTGCCATATTGTTGCAGTCAACGCCCTTGCTTTTTTTTGTACTTTTTCTCTCGGATTACTTGGCTCTTTTTCTTTTCCTTTTGGCTTTTGTTTCCTGCTCCTTTGGCTTTGCTTTCTAGATCTTATTTTTCTTTTTGGTTGGTTCTTTTTCTTTCCAGACCATGCCTTTGCATTCTGGTAGTATGCCTTCTCTGTTCTCCTCTTTTTCTTTTGCTTTCATTACGTTCTTCCTCCTTGTCGTCCCCAAGGCTGCTTCCTTCCTCTTATCTTGCCTTTACTTACCTGATGTTAGGCTTCTGGGCTGTTCATTCTTACATCCTTCGTGGACTTGAGGCTTTTCTTCAGATGCCTGGCAGCATCCGTGCCCGGTAGCTACCCTGACCTCCTCCTCGGCATGACCTCGAGTGCTTTCCCTTCCTCCAGAGAGATGTTTTGTCCTGCTTGCAGCCGCAGACTCCTCGACGGGTGCCAGCTGAGGACGTGCATCTCTGCTGGAGGTGGCCGCATGCCCAGTAGCTACCCTTTCCTCCTCCCAGGCACGGATGGGGAGTTTTGGCCGGCATCGCAGTCTCTTGTCACATTTGCTTTGCCGTCTTACTGAATCCGATTGCTTTGCTGTTCTGTTGGTGGGTTTTGGTTCTTTTTTTTAGTCTTTTTCCATTGCATCACATTGGTTTGTTTTCCTTAGTTCCCTTCGATTTGCTTTCTCTACTGCTCCTTTTCCTTTGCTCTCCTTTTTCATTTCAAGTTAGTTTGTTTGGTTTCCTTTTTTCTCCTTTTTTCTTTTCATGTTTGTTTGTTTGTTTGTTTTTGGTTTGCTTTCCTTTTGGTTGTTCATTCTGTTCCTTGGCTCTTGGTTTTCGGGCATTGCTTTGCTTTTCCCCCTATTAACTTGGCTCTTTTTCTTTTCCTTTTGGCTTTTGTTTCCTTCTCCTTTGGCTTTGCTTTCTACTGCTTATTTTTCTTTTTGGTTGGTTCTTTTTCTTTCAGTTTATTGTCTCTTTTTGGTTTCCTTTCCTTTGTTCACTTTTTTTTTTATCTACTGCTCCTTAGCTCTCCATTGTTTATGTCCTGTTTGTTTGGGTTTTTTGGTTTGCTTTCGTTATGGTTGTTCATTCTGTTCCTTGGCTCTTGGTTTTCCGGCATTGCTTTGCTTTGTTCTACTTTCTACTTCACTTCTTTTATTCTGTTTTTCTATTTTTTTTTTCCCCATGCTCTCCCCTTAGATTTTGTTAGCTTTTATATTGTCTCACTGTGTTGCTCTGAACTTTTTGCTTTGCCATATTGTTGCAGTCAATGCCCTTGCTTTTTTTTTTTTTTGGTACTTTTTCCCCGGTTAACTTGGCTCTTTTTCTTTTCCGTTTGGCATTGGTTTCCTGCTCCTTTGGCTTTGCTTTCTAGAGCTTATTTTTCTTTTTGGTTGGTTCTTTTTCTTTCCAGACCATGCCTTTGCATTCTGGTAGTATGCCTTCTCTGTTCTCCTCTTTTTCTTTTGCTGTCATTACGTTCTTCCTCCTTGTCGTCCCCATGGCGGCTTCCTTCCTCTTACCATGCCTTTACTTACCTGACTTTAGCCTTTTGGACAGTTCATTCTTACATCCTCCCTGTCCTTGCCTCTGTCCTCGTCGTGGAGTTGAGGCTTTTCTTCAGATGCCTGGCAGCATCCGTGCCCGGTAGCTACCCTGACCTCCTCCTCGGCATGACCTCGAGCGCTTTCCCTTCCTCCAGAGAGATGTTTTGTCCTGCTTGCAGCCGCAGACTCCTCGACGGGTGCCAGCTGAGGACGTGCATCTCTGCTGGAGGTGGCCGCATGCCCAGTAGCTACCCTTTCCTCCTCCCAGGCACGGATGGGGAGTTTTGGCCGGCATCGCAGTCTCTTGCCACCTTTGCTTTGCTGTCACATCGAATCCAATTGCTTTGCTGTTCTGTTGGTGGGTTTTGGTTCTTTGTCTTTCCGTTTATTGTCTCTGTTTCCATTGGTCACATTGGTTTGCTTTCTTTTTTTCACTTGGTTTTGCTTTCTCTACTGCTCCTTTTCCTTTGCTCTCCTTTTTCATTTCAAGTTAGTTTGTTTGGTTTCCTTTTTTCTCCTTTTTTCTTTTCATGTTTGTTTGTTTGTTTGTTTTTGGTTTGCTTTCCTTTTGGTTGTTCATTCTGTTCCTTGGCTCTTGGTTTTCGGGCATTGCTTTTCTTTTCCCCTATTAACTAGGCTCTTTTTCTTTTCCTTTTGGCTTTTGTTTCCTTCTCCTTTGGCTTTGCTTTCTACTGCTTATTTTTCTTTTTGGTTGGTTCTTTTTCTTTCAGTTTATTGTCTCTTTTTGGTTTCCTTTCCTTTGTTCACTTTGTTTTTTTTTTCTCTACTGCTCCTTAGCTCTCCATTGTTTATGTCCTGTTTGTTTGGGTTTTTTGGTTTGCTTTCGTTTTGGTTGTTCATTCTGTTCCTTGGCTCTTGGTTTTCCAGCATTGCTTTGCTTTGTCCTACTTTCAGATTTGCTTCTTGTCTTCCATTCTGGTTTGTTTTGTTATTTTTTCCTCCATGTTCTCCCCTTAGATTTTGTTAGCTTTTATATTGTCTCACTGTGCTGCTCTGAGTTTTTTGCTTTGCCATATTGTTGCAGTCAACGCCCTTGCTTTTTTTTGTACTTTTTCTCTCGGATTACTTGGCTCTTTTTCTTTTCCTTTTGGCTTTTGTTTCCTGCTCCTTTGGCTTTGCTTTGTAGTGCTTATTTTTTCTTTTTGGTTGGTTCTTTTTCTTTCCAGACCATGCCTTTGCATTCTGGTAGTATGCCTTCTCTGTTCTCCTCTTTTTCTTTTGCTTTCATTACGTTCTTCCTCCTTCCTCGTCCCCATGGCTGCTTCCTTCCTCTTATCTTGCCTTTACTTACCTGATGTTAGGCTTCTGGGCTGTTCATTCTTACATCCTTCGTGGACTTGAGGCTTTTCTTCAGATGCCTGGCAGCATCCGTGCCCGGTAGCTACCCTGACCTCCTCCTCGGCATGACCTCGAGCGCTTTCCCTTCCTCCAGAGAGATGTTTTGTCCTGCTTGCAGCCGCAGACTCCTCGACGGGTGCCAGCTGAGGACGTGCATCTCTGCTGGAGGTGGCCGCATGCCCAGTAGCTACCCTTTCCTCCTCCCAGGCACGGATGGGGAGTTTTGGCCGGCATCGCAGTCTCTTGCCACCTTTGCTTTGCTGTCACATCGAATCCGATTGCTTTGCTGTTCTGTTGGTGGGTTTTGGTTCTTTGTCTTTCCGTTTATTGTCTCTGTTTCCATTGGTCACATTGGTTTGCTTTATTTTTTTCACTTGGTTTTGCTTTCTCTACTGCTCCTTTTCCTTTGCTCTCCTTTTTCATTTCAAGTTAGTTTGTTTGGTTTCCTTTTTTCTCCTTTTTTCTTTTCATGTTTGTTTGTTTGTTTTTGGTTTGCTTTCCTTTTGGTTGTTCATTCTGTTCCTTGGCTCTTGGTTTTCGGGCATTGCTTTGCTTTTCCCCCTATTAACTTGGCTCTTTTTCTTTTCCTTTTGGCTTTTGTTTCCTTCTCCTTTGGCTTTGCTTTCTACTGCTTATTTTTCTTTTTGGTTGGTTCTTTTTCTTTCAGTTTATTGTCTCTTTTTGGTTTCCTTTCCTTTGTTCACTTTGTTTTTTTTTTCTCTACTGCTCCTTAGCTCTCCATTGTTTATGTCCTGTTTGTTTGGGTTTTTTGGTTTGCTTTCGTTTTAGTTGTTCATTCCGTTCCTTGGCTCTTGGTTTTCCGGCATTGCTTTGCTTTGTCCTACTTTCAAATTTGCTTCTTGTCTTCCATTCTGGTTTGTTTTGTTATTTTTTCCTCCATGTTCTCCCCTTAGATTTTGTTAGCTTTTATATTGTCTCACTGTGTTGCTCTGAACTTCTTGCTTTGCCATATTGTTGCAGTCAATGCCCTTGCTTTTTTTTGTACTTTTTCTCTCGGATTACTTGGCTCTTTTTCTTTTCCTTTTGGCTTTTGTTTCCTGCTCCTTTGGCTTTGCTTTGTAGTGCTTATTTTTTCTTTTTGGTTGGTTCTTTTTCTTTCCAGACCATGCCTTTGCATTCTAAAAGTATGCCTTCTCTTTTCCCCTCTTTTGCTTTCATCAGATTCTTCTTCCTTCCTCGTCCCCATGGCGGCTTCCTTCCTCTTACCTTGCCTTTACTTACCTGACTTTAGCCTTCTGGACTGTTCATTCTTACACCCTTCGTGGACTTGAGGCTTTTCTTCAGATGCCTGGCAGCATCCGTGCCCGGTAGCTACCCTGACCTCCTCCTCGGCATGACCTCGAGCGCTTTCCTTTCCTCCAGAGAGTTGTTTTGTCCTGCTTGCAGCTGCAGACTTTTCGACGGGTGCCAGCTGAGGACGTGCATCTCTGCTGGAGGTGGCCGCATGCCCAGTAGCTACCCTTTCCTCCTCCCAGGCACGGATGGGGAGTTTTGGCCGGCATCGCAGTCTCTTGTCACATTTGCTTTGCCGTCTTACTGAATCCGATTGCTTTGCTGTTCTGTTGGTGGGTTTTGGTTCTTTGTCTTTTCATTTTTTAGTCTTTTTCCATTGCATCACATTGGTTTGCTTTATTTTTTTCACTTGGTTTTGCTTTCTCTACTGCTCCTTTTCCTTTGCTCTCCTTTTTCATTTCAAGTTAGTTTGTTTGGTTTCCTTTTTTCTCCTTCTTTCTTTTCATGTTTGTTTGTTTGTTTGTTTTTGGTTTGCTTTCCGTTTGGTTGTTCATTCTGTTCCTTGGCTCTTGGTTTTCGGGCATTGCTTTGCTTTTCCCCCTATTAACTTGGCTCTTTTTCTTTTTCTTTTGGCTTTTGTTTCCTTCTCCTTTGGCTTTGCTTTCTACTGCTTATTTTTCTTTTTGGTTGGTTCTTTTTCTTTCAGTTTATTGTCTCTTTTTGGTTTCCTTTCCTTTGTTCTCTTTTTTTTTTCTCTACTGCTCCTTAGCTCTCCATTGTTTATGTCCTGTTTGTTTGGGTTTTTTGGTTTGCTTTCGTTATGGTTGTTCATTCTGTTCCTTGGCTCTTGGTTTTCCAGCATTGCTTTGCTTTGTTCTACTTTCTACTTCACTTCTTTTATTCTGTTTTTCTATTTTTTTTTTTCCCCATGCTCTCCCCTTAGATTTTGTTAGCTTTTATATTGTCTCACTGTGTTGCTCTGAACTTTTTGCTTTGCCATATTGTTGCAGTCAACGCCCTTGCTTTTTTTTGTACATTTTCTCTCGGATTACTTGGCTCTTTTTCTTTTCCTTTTGGCTTTTGTTTCCTGCTCCTTTGGCTTTGCTTTCTAGTGCTTATTTTTTCTTTTTGGTTGGTTCTTTTTCTTTCCAGACCATGCCTTTGCATTCTGGTAGTATGCCTTCTCTGTTCTCCTCTTTTTCTTTTGCTTTCATTACGTTCTTCCTCCTTCCTCGTCCCCGAGGCTGCTTCCTTCCTCTTATCTTGCCTTTACTTACCTGATGTTAGGCTTCTGGGCTGTTCATTCTTACATCCTTCGTGGACTTGAGGCTTTTCTTCAGATGCCTGGCAGCATCCGTGCCCGGTAGCTACCCTGACCTCCTCCTCGGCATGACCTCGAGTGCTTTCCCTTCCTCCAGAGAGATGTTTTGTCCTGCTTGCAGCCGCAGACTCCTCGACGGGTGCCAGCTGAGGACGTGCATCTCTGCTGGAGGTGGCCGCATGCCCAGTAGCTACCCTTTCCTCCTCCCAGGCACGGATGGGGAGTTTTGGCCGGCATCGCAGTCTCTTGTCACATTTGCTTTGTCGTCTTACTGAATCCGATTGCTTTGCTGTTCTGTTGGTGGGTTTTGGTTCTTTTTTTTAGTCTTTTTCCATTGCATCACATTGGTTTGTTTTCCTTAGTTCACTTCGATTTGCTTTCTCTACTGCTCCTTTTCCTTTGCTCTCCTTTTTCATTTCAAGTTAGTTTGTTTGGTTTCCTTTTTTCTCCTTTTTTCTTTTCATGTTTGTTTGTTTGTTTGTTTTTGGTTTGCTTTCCTTTTGGTTGTTCATTCTGTTCCTTGGCTCTTGGTTTTCGGGCATTGCTTTGCTTTTCCCCCTATTAACTTGGCTCTTTTTCTTTTTCTTTTGGCTTTTGTTTCCTTCTCCTTTGGCTTTGCTTTCTACTGCTTATTTTTCTTTTTGGTTGGTTCTTTTTCTTTCAGTTTATTGTCTCTTTTTGGTTTCCTTTCCTTTGTTCTCTTTTTTTTTTTCTCTACTGCTCCTTAGCTCTCCATTGTTTATGTCCTGTTTGTTTGGGTTTTTTGGTTTGCTTTCGTTATGGTTGTTCATTCTGTTCCTTGGCTCTTGGTTTTCCGGCATTGCTTTGCTTTGTTCTACTTTCTACTTCACTTCTTTTATTCTGTTTTTCAATTTTTTTCCCCATGCTCTCCCCTTAGATTTTGTTAGCTTTTATATTGTCTCACTGTGTTGCTCTGAACTTTTTGCTTTGCCATATTGTTGCAGTCAATGCCCTTGCTTTTTTTTTTGGTACTTTTTCCCCGGTTAACTTGGCTCTTTTTCTTTTCCGTTTGGCATTGGTTTCCTGCTCCTTTCCCTTTGCTTTCTAGAGCTTATTTTTCTTTTTGGTTGGTTCTTTTTCTTTCCAGACCATGCCTTTGCATTCTGGTAGTATGCCTTCTCTGTTCTCCTCTTTTTCTTTTGCTTTCATTACGTTCTTCCTCCTTGTCGTCCCCATGGCGGCTTCCTTCCTCTTACCTTGCCTTTACTTACCTGACTTTAGCCTTTTGGACAGTTCATTCTTACATCTTCCCTGTCCTTGCCTCTGTCCTCGTCGTGGAGTTGAGGCTTTTCTTCAGATGCCTGGCAGCATCCGTGCCCGGTAGCTACCCTGACCTCCTCCTCGGCATGACCTCGAGCGCTTTCCCTTCCTCCAGAGAGATGTTTTGTCCTGCTTGCAGCCGCAGACTCCTCGACGGGTGCCAGCTGAGGACGTGCATCTCTGCTGGAGGTGGCCGCATGCCCAGTAGCTACCCTTTCCTCCTCCCAGGCACGGATGGGGAGTTTTGGCCAGCATCGCAGTCTCTTGCCACCTTTGCTTTGCTGTCACATCGAATCCGATTGCTTTGCTGTTCTGTTGGTGGGTTTTGGTTCTTTGTCTTTCCGTTTATTGTCTCTGTTTCCATTGGTCACATTGGTTTGCTTTATTTTTTTCACTTGGTTTTGCTTTCTCTACTGCTCCTTTTCCTTTGCTCTCCTTTTTCATTTCAAGTTAGTTTGTTTGGTTTCCTTTTTTCTCCTTTTTTCTTTTCATGTTTGTTTGTTTGTTTTTGGTTTGCTTTCCTTTTGGTTGTTCATTCTGTTCCTTGGCTCTTGGTTTTCGGGCATTGCTTTGCTTTTCCCGCTATTAACTTGGCTCTTTTTCTTTTCCTTTTGGCTTTTGTTTCCTTCTCCTTTGGCTTTGCTTTCTACTGCTTATTTTTCTTTTTGGTTGGTTCTTTTTCTTTCAGTTTATTGTCTCTTTTTGGTTTCCTTTCCTTTGTTCACTTTGTTTTTTTTTTCTCTACTGCTCCTTAGCTCTCCATTGCTTATGTCCTGTTTGGGTTTTTTGGTTTGCTTTCGTTTTGGTTGTTCATTCTGTTCCTTGGCTCTTGGTTTTCCAGCATTGCTTTGCTTTGTCCTACTTTCAGATTTGCTTCTTGTCTTCCATTCTGGTTTGTTTTGTTATTTTTTCCTCCATGTTCTCCCCTTAGATTTTGTTAGCTTTTATATTGTCTCACTGTGTTGCTCTGAACTTCTTGCTTTGCCATATTGTTGCAGTCAACGCCCTTGCTTTTTTTTGTACATTTTCTCTCGGATTACTTGGCTCTTTTTCTTTTCCTTTTGGCTTTTGTTTCCTGCTCCTTTGGCTTTGCTTTCTAGTGCTTATTTTTTCTTTTTGGTTGGTTCTTTTTCTTTCCAGACCATGCCTTTGCATTCTGGTAGTATGCCTTCTCTGTTCTCCTCTTTTGCTTTCATTACGTTCTTCCTCCTTCCTCGTCCCCGAGGCTGCTTCCTTCCTCTTATCTTGCCTTTACTTACCTGATGTTAGGCTTCTGGGCTGTTCATTCTTACATCCTTCGTGGACTTGAGGCTTTTCTTCAGATGCCTGGCAGCATCCGTGCCCGGTAGCTACCCTGACCTCCTCCTCGGCATGACCTCGAGCGCTTTCCCTTCCTCCAGAGAGATGTTTTGTCCTGCTTGCAGCCGCAGACTCCTCGACGGGTGCCAGCTGAGGACGTGCATCTCTGCTGGAGGTGGCCGCATGCCCAGTAGCTACCCTTTCCTCCTCCCAGGCACGGATGGGGAGTTTTGGCCGGCATCGCAGTCTCTTGTCACATTTGCTTTGTCGTCTTACTGAATCCGATTGCTTTGCTGTTCTGTTGGTGGGTTTTGGTTCTTTTTTTTAGTCTTTTTCCATTGCATCACATTGGTTTGTTTTCCTTAGTTCACTTCGATTTGCTTTCTCTACTGCTCCTTTTCCTTTGCTCTCCTTTTTCATTTCAAGTTAGTTTGTTTGGTTTCCTTTTTTCTCCTTTTTTCTTTTCATGTTTGTTTGTTTGTTTTTGGTTTGCTTTCCTTTTGGTTGTTCATTCTGTTCCTTGGCTCTTGGTTTTCGGGCATTGCTTTGCTTTTCCCCCTATTAACTTGGCTCTTTTTCTTTTCCTTTTGGCTTTTGTTTCCTTCTCCTTTGGCTTTGCTTTCTACTGCTTATTTTTCTTTTTGGTTGGTTCTTTTTCTTTCAGTTTATTGTCTCTTTTTGGTTTCCTTTCCTTTGTTCACTTTGTTTTTTTTTTCTCTACTGCTCCTTAGCTCTCCATTGTTTATGTCCTGTTTGTTTGGGTTTTTTGGTTTGCTTTCGTTTTAGTTGTTCATTCCGTTCCTTGGCTCTTGGTTTTCCGGCATTGCTTTGCTTTGTCCTACTTTCAAATTTGCTTCTTGTCTTCCATTCTGGTTTGTTTTGTTATTTTTTCCTCCATGTTCTCCCCTTAGATTTTGTTAGCTTTTATATTGTCTCACTGTGTTGCTCTGAACTTCTTGCTTTGCCATATTGTTGCAGTCAACGCCCTTGCTTTTTTTTGTACTTTTTCTCTCGGATTACTTGGCTCTTTTTCTTTTCCTTTTGGCTTTTGTTTCCTGCTCCTTTGGCTTTGCTTTCTAGTGCTTATTTTTTCTTTTTGGTTGGTTCTTTTTCTTTCCAGACCATGCCTTTGCATTCTAAAAGTATGCCTTCTCTTTTCCCCTCTTTTGCTTTCATCAGATTCTTCTTCCTTCCTCGTCCCCATGGCGGCTTCCTTCCTCTTACCTTGCCTTTACTTACCTGACTTTAGCCTTCTGGACTGTTCATTCTTACATCCTTCGTGGAGTTGAGGCTTTTCTTCAGATGCCTGGCAGCATCCGTGCCCGGTAGCTACCCTGACCTCCTCCTCGGCATGACCTCGAGTGCTTTCCCTTCCTCCAGAGAGATGTTTTGTCCTGCTTGCAGCCGCTGACTCCTCCACGTTGCCTGCTGAGGACGTGCATCTCTGCTGGAGGTGGCCGCATGCCCAGTAGCTACCCTTTCCTCCTCCCAGGCACGGATGGGGAGTTTTGGCCGGCACCGCAGTCTCTTGTCTCCTTTGCTTTGCCGTCTTACTGAATCTGATTGTTTTGCTGTTCTGTTGGTGGGTTTTGGTTCTTTGTCTTTCCATTTTTTAGTCTTTTTCCATTGCATCACATTGGTTTGTTTTCCTTAGTTCCCTTCGATTTGCTTTCTCTACTGCTCCTTTTCCATTGCTCTCCTTTGTTCATTTCATGTTTGTATGTTTGTTTTTTATTTGCTTTCCTTTTTGTTGTTCATTCCGTTCCTTGGCTCTTGGTTTTCGGGCATTGCTTTCCTTTGTCCTACTTTCAAATTTGCTTCTTGACTTTCATTCTGGTTTGTTTTGTTATTTTTTCCTCCATGCTCTCCCCTTAGATTTTGTTAGCTTTTATATTGTCTCACTGTGTTGCTTTGAATTTTTGCTTTGCCATATTGATGCAGTCAACACCCTTGCTTTTTTTTTTGTAATTTTTTTCCCGGTTAACTTGGCTCTTTTTCCTTTTGGCTTTTGTTTCCTGCTCCTTTGGCTTTGCTTTGTAGTGCTTATTTTTCTTTTTGGTTGGTTCTTTTTCTTTCCAGACCATGCCTTTCCATTCTGGTAGTATGCCTTCTCTTTTCTCCTCTTTTTCTTTTGCTTTCATCAGATTCTTCCTCCTTCCTCGTCCCCATGGCGGCTTCCTTCCTCTTACCTTGCCTTTACTTACCTGACTTTAGCCTTCTGGACTGTTCATTCTTACACCCTTCGTGGACTTGAGGCTTTTCTTCAGATGCCTGGCAGCATCCGTGCCCGGTAGCTACCCTGACCTCCTCCTCGGCATGACCTCGAGCGCTTTCCTTTCCTCCAGAGAGTTGTTTTGTCCTGCTTGCAGCTGCAGACTTTTCGACGGGTGCCAGCTGAGGACGTGCATCTCTGCTGGAGGTGGCCGCATGCCCAGTAGCTACCCTTTCCTCCTCCCAGGCACGGATGGGGAGTTTTGGCCGGCATCGCAGTCTCTTGTCACATTTGCTTTGCCGTCTTACTGAATCCGATTGCTTTGCTGTTCTGTTGGTGGGTTTTGGTTCTTTGTCTTTTCATTTTTTAGTCTTTTTCCATTGCATCACATTGGTTTGCTTTATTTTTTTCACTTGGTTTTGCTTTCTCTACTGCTCCTTTTCCTTTGCTCTCCTTTTTCATTTCAAGTTAGTTTGTTTGGTTTCCTTTTTTCTCCTTCTTTTCATGTTTGTTTGTTTGTTTGTTTTTGGTTTGCTTTCCGTTTGGTTGTTCATTCTGTTCCTTGGCTCTTGGTTTTCGGGCATTGCTTTGCTTTTCCCCCTATTAACTTGGCTCTTTTTTCTTTTGGCTTTTGTTTCCTTCTCCTTTGGCTTTGCTTTCTACTGCTTATTTTTCTTTTTGGTTGGTTCTTTTTCTTTCAGTTTATTGTCTCTTTTTGGTTTCCTTTCCTTTGTTCACTTTTTTTTTCTCTACTGCTCCTTAGCTCTCCATTGTTTATGTCCTGTTTGTTTGGGTTTTTTGGTTTGCTTTCGTTATGGTTGTTCATTCTGTTCCTTGGCTCTTGGTTTTCCAGCATTGCTTTGCTTTGTTCTACTTTCTACTTCACTTCTTTTATTCTGTTTTTCTATTT
The DNA here is from genome assembly GCF_023343835.1 of Lagopus muta. Classification (NCBI taxonomy): domain Eukaryota; kingdom Metazoa; phylum Chordata; class Aves; order Galliformes; family Phasianidae; genus Lagopus; species Lagopus muta. Next base: position 30,606,263 of record NC_064440.1, on the reverse strand, counting down.
TTTTCCCCATGCTCTCCCCTTAGATTTTGTTAGCTTTTATATTGTCTCACTGTGTTGCTCTGAACTTTTTGCTTTGCCATATTGTTGCAGTCAATGCCATTGCTTTTTTTTTTTTTGGTACTTTTTCCCCGGTTAACTTGGCTCTTTTTCTTTTCCGTTTGGCATTGGTTTCCTGCTCCTTTGGCTTTGCTTTCTAGAGCTTATTTTTCTTTTTGGTTGGTTCTTTTTCTTTCCAGACCATGCCTTTGCATTCTGGTAGTATGCCTTCTCTGTTCTCCTCTTTTTCTTTTGCTTTCATTACGTTCTTCCTCCTTGTCGTCCCCATGGCGGCTTCCTTCCTCTTACCTTGCCTTTACTTACCTGACTTTAGCCTTTTGGACAGTTCATTCTTACATCCTCCCTGTCCTTGCCTCTGTCCTCGTCGTGGAGTTGAGGCTTTTCTTCAGATGCCTGGCAGCATCCGTGCCCGGTAGCTACCCTGACCTCCTCCTCGGCATGACCTCGAGCGCTTTCCCTTCCTCCAGAGAGATGTTTTGTCCTGCTTGCAGCTGCAGACTTTTCGACGGGTGCCAGCTGAGGACGTGCATCTCTGCTGGAGGTGGCCGCATGCCCAGTAGCTACCCTTTCCTCCTCCCAGGCACGGATGGGGAGTTTTGGCCGGCATCGCAGTCTCTTGTCACATTTGCTTTGCTGTCACATCGAATCCGATTGCTTTGCTGTTCTGTTGGTGGGTTTTGGTTCTTTTTTTTAGTCTTTTTCCATTGCATCACATTGGTTCTTTTTCCTTAGTTCCCTTCAATTTGCTTTCTCTACTGCTCCTTTTCCTTTGCTCTCCTTTTTCATTTCAAGTTAGTTTGTTTGGTTTCCTTTTTTCTCCTTTTTTCTTTTCATGTTTGTTTGTTTGTTTGTTTTTGGTTTGCTTTCCTTTTGGTTGTTCATTCTGTTCCTTGGCTCTTGGTTTTCGGGCATTGCTTTGCTTTTCCCCCTATTAACTTGGCTCTTTTTTCTTTTGGCTTTTGTTTCCTTCTCCTTTGGCTTTGCTTTCTACTGCTTATTTTTCTTTTTGGTTGGTTCTTTTTCTTTCAGTTTATTGTCTCTTTTTGGTTTCCTTTCCTTTGTTCACTTTTTTTTTTCTCTACTGCTCCTTAGCTCTCCATTGTTTATGTCCTGTTTGTTTGGGTTTTTTGGTTTGCTTTCGTTTTAGTTGTTCATTCCGTTCCTTGGCTCTTGGTTTTCCAGCATTGCTTTGCTTTGTCCTACTTTCAGATTTGCTTCTTGTCTTCCATTCTGGTTTGTTTTGTTATTTTTTCCCCATGCTCTCCCCTTAGATTTTGTTAGCTTTTATATTGTCTCGCTGTGTTGCTCTGAACTTTTTGCTTTGCCATATTGTTGCAGTCAATGCCCTTGCTTTTTTTTTTTTTGGTACTTTTTCCCCGGTTAACTTGGCTCTTTTTCTTTTCCGTTTGGCATTGGTTTCCTGCTCCTTTGGCTTTGCTTTCTAGAGCTTATTTTTCTTTTTGGTTGGTTCTTTTTCTTTCCAGACCATGCCTTTGCATTCTGGTAGTATGCCTTCTCTGTTCTCCTCTTTTTCTTTTGCTTTCATTACGTTCTTCCTCCTTGTCGTCCCCATGGCGGCTTCCTTCCTCTTACCTTGCCTTTACTTACCTGACTTTAGCCTTTTGGACAGTTCATTCTTACATCCTCCCTGTCCTTGCCTCTGTCCTCGTCGTGGAGTTGAGGCTTTTCTTCAGATGCCTGGCAGCATCCGTGCCCGGTAGCTACCCTGACCTCCTCCTCGGCATGACCTCGAGCGCTTTCCCTTCCTCCAGAGAGATGTTTTGTCCTGCTTGCAGCCGCAGACTCCTCGACGGGTGCCAGCTGAGGACGTGCATCTCTGCTGGAGGTGGCCGCATGCCCAGTAGCTACCCTTTCCTCCTCCCAGGCACGGATGGGGAGTTTTGGCCGGCATCGCAGTCTCTTGCCACCTTTGCTTTGCTGTCACATCGAATCCGATTGCTTTGCTGTTCTGTTGGTGGGTTTTGGTTCTTTGTCTTTCCGTTTATTGTCTCTGTTTCCATTGGTCACATTGGTTTGCTTTATTTTTTTCACTTGGTTTTGCTTTCTCTACTGCTCCTTTTCCTTTGCTCTCCTTTTTCATTTCAAGTTAGTTTGTTTGGTTTCCTTTTTTCTCCTTTTTTCTTTTCATGTTTGTTTGTTTGTTTGTTTTTGGTTTGCTTTCCTTTTGGTTGTTCATTCTGTTCCTTGGCTCTTGGTTTTCGGGCATTGCTTTGCTTTTCCCGCTATTAACTTGGCTCTTTTTCTTTTCCTTTTGGCTTTTGTTTCCTTCTCCTTTGGCTTTGCTTTCTACTGCTTATTTTTCTTTTTGGTTGGTTCTTTTTCTTTCAGTTTATTGTCTCTTTTTGGTTTCCTTTCCTTTGTTCACTTTGTTTTTTTTTTCTCTACTGCTCCTTAGCTCTCCATTGTTTATGTCCTGTTTGTTTGGGTTTTTTGGTTTGCTTTCGTTTTGGTTGTTCATTCTGTTCCTTGGCTCTTGGTTTTCCAGCATTGCTTTGCTTTGTCCTACTTTCAGATTTGCTTCTTGTCTTCCATTCTGGTTTGTTTTGTTATTTTTTCCTCCATGTTCTCCCCTTAGATTTTGTTAGCTTTTATATTGTCTCACTGTGTTGCTCTGAGTTTTTTGCTTTGCCATATTGTTGCAGTCAACGCCCTTGCTTTTTTTTGTACATTTTCTCTCGGATTACTTGGCTCTTTTTCTTTTCCTTTTGGCTTTTGTTTCCTGCTCCTTTGGCTTTGCTTTCTAGTGCTTATTTTTTCTTTTTGGTTGGTTCTTTTTCTTTCCAGACCATGCCTTTGCATTCTGGTAGTATGCCTTCTCTGTTCTCCTCTTTTTCTTTTGCTTTCATTACGTTCTTCCTCCTTCCTCGTCCCCGAGGCTGCTTCCTTCCTCTTATCTTGCCTTTACTTACCTGATGTTAGGCTTCTGGGCTGTTCATTCTTACATCCTTCGTGGACTTGAGGCTTTTCTTCAGATGCCTGGCAGCATCCGTGCCCGGTAGCTACCCTGACCTCCTCCTCGGCATGACCTCGAGCGCTTTCCCTTCCTCCAGAGAGATGTTTTGTCCTGCTTGCAGCCGCAGACTCCTCGACGGGTGCCAGCTGAGGACGTGCATCTCTGCTGGAGGTGGCCGCATGCCCAGTAGCTACCCTTTCCTCCTCCCAGGCACGGATGGGGAGTTTTGGCCGGCATCGCAGTCTCTTGCCACCTTTGCTTTGCTGTCACATCGAATCCGATTGCTTTGCTGTTCTGTTGGTGGGTTTTGGTTTTTTGTCTTTCCGTTTATTGTCTCTGTTTCCATTGGTCACATTGGTTTGATTTATTTTTTTCACTTGGTTTTGCTTTCTCTACTGCTCCTTTTCCATTGCTCTCCTTTTTCATTTCAAGTTAGTTTGTTTGGTTTCCTTTTTTCTCCTTCTTTCTTTTCATGTTTGTTTGTTTGTTTGTTTTTGGTTTGCTTTCCTTTTGGTTGTTCATTCTGTTCCTTGGCTCTTGGTTTTCGGGCATTGCTTTGCTTTTCCCCTATTAACTTGGCTCTTTTTCTTTTCCTTTTGGCTTTTGTTTCCTTCTCCTTTGGCTTTGCTTTCTACTGCTTATTTTTCTTTTTGGTTGGTTCTTTTTCTTTCAGTTTATTGTCTCTTTTTGGTTTCCTTTCCTTTGTTCACTTTGTTTTTTTTTTCTCTACTGCTCCTTAGCTCTCCATTGTTTATGTCCTGTTTGTTTGGGTTTTTTGGTTTGCTTTCGTTTTGGTTGTTCATTCTGTTCCTTGGCTCTTGGTTTTCTGGCATTGCTTTGCTTTGTTCTACTTTCTACTTCAATTCTTTTATTCTGTTTTTCTATTTTTTTTTCCCCATGCTCTCCCCTTAGATTTTGTTAGCTTTTATATTGTCTCAATGTGTTGCTCTGAACTTTTTGCTTTGCCATATTGTTGCAGTCAACGCCCTTGCTTTTTTTTGTACATTTTCTCTCGGATTACTTGGCTCTTTTTCTTTTCCTTTTGGCTTTTGTTTCCTGCTCCTTTGGCTTTGCTTTCTAGATCTTATTTTTCTTTTTGGTTGGTTCTTTTTCTTTCCAGACCATGCCTTTGCATTCTGGTAGTATGCCTTATCTGTTCTCCTCTTTTTCTTTTGCTTTCATTACGTTCTTCCTCCTTCCTCGTCCCCATCACTGCTTCCTTCCTCTTATCTTGCCTTTACTTACCTGATGTTAGGCTTCTGGGCTGTTCATTCTTACATCCTTCGTGGACTTGAGGCTTTTCTTCAGATGCCTGGCAGCATCCGTGCCCGGTAGCTACCCTGACCTCCTCCTCGGCATGACCTCGAGCGCTTTCTCTTCCTCCAGAGAGATGTTTTGTCCTGCTTGCAGCCGCAGACTCCTCGACGGGTGCCAGCTGAGGACGTGCATCTCTGCTGGAGGTGGCCGCATGCCCAGTAGCTACCCTTTCCTCCTCCCAGGCACGGATGGGGAGTTTTGGCCGGCATCGCAGTCTCTTGTCACATTTGCTTTGCCGTCTTACTGAATCCGATTGCTTTGCTGTTCTGTTGGTGGGTTTTGGTTCTTTGTCTTTTCATTTTTTAGTCTTTTTCCATTGCATCACATTGGTTTGCTTTCCTTAGTTCCCTTCGATTTGCTTTCTCTACTGCTCCTTTTCCTTTGCTCTCCTTTTTCATTTCAAGTTAGTTTGTTTGGTTTCCTTTTTTCTCCTTTTTTCTTTTCATGTTTGTTTGTTTGTTTGTTTTTGGTTTGCTTTCCTTTTGGTTGTTCATTCTGTTCCTTGGCTCTTGGTTTTCGGGCATTGCTTTGCTTTTCCCCCTATTAACTTGGCTCTTTTTTCTTTTGGCTTTTGTTTCCTTCTCCTTTGGCTTTGCTTTCTACTGCTTATTTTTCTTTTTGGTTGGTTCTTTTTCTTTCAGTTTATTGTCTCTTTTTGGTTTCCTTTCCTTTGTTCACTTTTTTTTTTCTCTACTGCTCCTTAGCTCTCCATTGTTTATGTCTTGTTTGTTTGGGTTTTTTGGTTTGCTTTCGTTTTGGTTGTTCATTCTGTTCCTTGGCTCTTGGTTTTCCGGCATTGCTTTGCTTTGTTCTACTTTTACTTCACTTCTTTTATTCTGTTTTTCTTTTTTTTTTTCCCATGTTCTCCCCTTAGATTTTGCTAGCTTTTATATTGTCTGACTGCTCTGCCAGTCAGCCTGTTTTCAACCCGTCTCAGTGTCCACTTGTGTATCCCACACTTTTTCAGCTTTGTTGTAAGGATTTCTTTGAATACAGCATCGAACACCTTGCTGAAATCAAGGTGGACTACATCCGCTGCTCTCCCCCCATCCACCCAGGCAGTGGCAACATTTTGTAAGGGATGCAATTCAGAGGGACCTCGACAGGCTGGAGGGCTGGGCTTGGGTGAACCTAATGAGGTTCAACACGGCAAAGTGCAGGGTTTTGCATTTGGGCCGGAAGAACCCCAGGCACCTGTACAGGCTGGGAGGAGTGGTCCTTGAGAGCAGCTCGGCAGAGAAGGACCTGGGGGTCCTGATGGACGAGAGACTGAATATGAGCCAGCAGTGCGCTCTGGCAGCTCGAAAGGCAAATGGGATCCTGGGCTCCATCAGGAGAGGGGTGGTCAGCAGGGACAGGGAGGTGATTGTCCCTCTCTACTCGGCTCTTGTGAGGCCCCATCTGGAGTACTGTGTCCAGGTGTGGAGCCCTCAGTACAAGAAAGACATTGAGATTTTGGAAAGGGTCCAGAGGAGGGTGACTAAGATGATCAAGGGGCTGGAGCACCTCCCCTATGAGGACAGGCTGAGGGAGTTGGGCTTGTTCAGCCTGGAGAAGAGAAGGCTGCGGGGTGACCTCATTGCAGCCTATCAATACCTGAAGGGAACCTACACCCAGGAGGGGAGTAAACTCTTCAAAAGGGCTGACAACAGCAGGACTAGGGGAAATGGTTTTAAGTTGAAGGAGGGAAGATTTAGGTTGGATGTTAGGGGGAAGTTCTTTACTAGGAGAGTGGTTAGGCCCTGGAACGGGCTGCCCAGGGAGGTTGTGGATGCCCCGTCCTTGGACGTGTTTAAGGCCAGGTTGGACGGGGTCCTGGGCAACCTGATCTGAATGTGTATGTTTGGTGGCCCTGCTAGGCAGGGGGGTTGGAGCTACATGATCCTTGGGGTCCCTTCCAACCCGGGTGATTCTGTGATTCTGTGATTCTGTATTTGTGTTATTGGTTTCTCTGTTGTTTAGCTTTAGTTGTTATGAGTTTGAGTAATGGGTTACACCATTATGAAGGGGTAAAGGGTTACTGTGTTGGATAAGGGGTAAGACTTATGGGTTCCCATGTTTGGTTTAATGGTTGCCGTTTTGGATTATGAATTAGGGTTCCCATTTGGGTTAGGGTTTGCCTAAACCCAGGGAGAAACAGTTGACACAAACCCAAAACCATTTGCCTTAACGCTTCGCCCTCACCCAGAAGGGTAACCTTTAAACCTGACCCAGATGCGTAACACTTGACACATAAGCCTTAAGCCTAACCGATCTAGGAAGCCTAAAGCTTAACCCAGAAGGGTATCTCAGTACTCACCAATCACACCGAACAGGAACACTTCACCACAACCCAGAGCAGGATGAAGCTGAGCTCGTCTGCTGCCGGGGCTGCTCTGAGGCACAGGGTATGGCAAGCAGCTGCAGGCAGCGCAGCTCGCACTGGAGGTGCCTGGACCCAACTGCCAGCTGTCCTTGGGCAGGGCCCTCTGTCCTCATGGAAACGCACTGTGACAGCATAAAGGCTCCAGGAACCTGGCTGATGTCATCTGCGCTGTGACGCTCTGTGCTCTGCCTGGCCTGGAGCCGATGCCTCCAGGCTGTTGTTTAATGATGTCTTAGTGTTTTTGTGTGTTCTTTTTTGTTTGCTTTTTGTTTTTTCTTGTTTTGTTTTTTGTTTGTCAGTTGTCACCTCTGCTTTGCCATGACATTAAATCCTATTTCGTTGGGAGTTCTGTTGGTAGTGTTTATTTGTGTTTTGGGATATGGATATGGGATCGATTTGGGATAGAATACAGGGGTAAGGATTTGGGATGGGACGTAAACATGGGATGAATATGGTGTGGGATATGGATAGGGGATGAGATATGGGATGGGAAAAGGGGATATGGATATGGGATGGGCTGTGGGTATGGAATGGATTTGGGATATGGTTATGGGATGGACATGAGGGTCTGGAGATGTGTTACACATACATATGTATTTTGCCCCCACCCCCTGGGAACAGCGTGGTCTGTGGTGGGGGACACACAGAAGCGGCCCCCAGAGCGGGGCCCCCAGTTTTGGGATGTGAAACGCTGGGGGACGTGGGAGCATCCCCAGCTGTGGGACTGTCCCCAACTCTGGGGTGTGACTCTGTCAAGGTGACATGAAAATGTCCCCAACTTTGGGGTTCAATACTGTGGGAGTGTCTCCAAAGCTGGGGTGTGACACCATTGGAGTGACAGAGAGGTGTCCCCAAATGCATCTGTGACACTGGGGGGGGGGTGTCCTAACTTTGAGGTGTGACACCTTTGGGGTGACACAGATTTGTTTGCAGCTTTGGGGATGACATAGGGGTGTCCCCAACTTCAGGGTGTCACACTCTGGGGGCGTCCCCAACTTTGGGGATGTGACACTGTGATGCGATGTCCCCTCTTCCCCTGGGAAGTCCTGGAGCTGCTCACAGTGTCCCCAACTTCGGCAGAATGTCCCCAGGGGGGTCCTTTCATCCCCTCTGCATGAGGGTTGACACCCAATGACAGTGACATCCCGTCAGGGCTGTTCCGCATTGATGTCACCCCTGGTCCCCTCTGGTGGTGGCACAGAGTTCACCACTGTGTGCGTCTGTGTCCTCGTGACAGACGATAGCGACAGCACCAGAGGGCTCCGGTGTCATCAGGTCCGGCTGTGGGGGTGGAGGGGTGACTAAGGACAGTCAGAGGCTCAGTGACAGCATGGGGCCACCTGTGCCTGCCCCCACATGGTGGTCAGAGCACAGGGAATGGTTTCACCCAAGAGATGGTAACACACAAGTGATGGTGACAGAAGTGACAGCCAGTGATGGGAATGCTGTGCTACAGCTGTTCCACACTGAGGTCACATGCAGTCACCTTTTTGACAGTGCATCAGGATGATGGTAACACCCAATGACAGAGACAACGGTGACCCCCAATGATGGCAACATCCCAAGGACAGTGACACTCAGTGGTACCCAGTAATGGTGACAACAGAGACACCCAAAAGCGGCGACACCCAATGATAATGACACCTGAAGACAGTCACAGTGGTGACATCCAGTGACGGTGACAGCTGTTGCTGGTGAGACCCAATGACATCCGGTGCACCCAATGATGGTGACATTCAATGATGGTGACAACAGTGACACCCAAGTGATGCCAACACCCAGTGATACCCAATGACAGTGACAGCAGTCACCCTGTGCCCCTCTGGGACATCTCCAGATCCTTCCAGAAGACAACAGATCCCTTGCAACCTACCTAAGGACTGTCCGGACCCACCCAAGTCCTCTCAGGGACATCCTCAGACCCTTCTGAATCACTCTGATAACATCCTGGTCACACCTGAGGACCCCCTGGACCCCACAGGATCTTTCTGGAACATCCCCAGACCCTTCTGGATGACTCCAGGACCACTCAGACCCTCATGAGGACTGCCTGTAGTTTACCAGACTGTACTGGGACATCTTCAGATCAGCCCAGAGACTTCTCAGTGCTCCTGGACCCATAGTGGGAGCTTACAGATCCTCACAGGGGCCCACGGAATCAACCTGGGGACTCCCTGGATGCCCCAAAACCCCTCTGGGACATCTCCAGACTTTTCTGGATGAGTCCAGAACCCCCTGGATGCCCCCAAACCTCTCTAGGACGTCTCCTGCAGATCCTTCTGCATGATTCCAAAGTGGGATAAGGGGGGTTCTGTGGGGGGTGGGAGAAATGGACTAGTGAGGCTTCTGTGGGGTGGAAAGGGGGTCTGGAGATGGAGGGAGGGGTGGAAGGGGGAAACTGGAGAGTTGTGTGGAGCTTCTGAGGGGTGTAAAGCGGGTCTGGGGGGAGAGAGTGGGGTTGGGGGGTGAGGGGGGTGTGGCTAAAGAGGAGAACGAGGCTGACCACGTGAGTGGAAAGGGGGTCTGGGGGTGGAGGGAGGGGTGGGAGGGGAGAACTGGGGGTTGTGAGGGGGCTTCTATGGGACATAAAGGGGACATAAAGTTGGGGGTCAAAATAGGGGAACGGACTCCAGAGAGCGGGGAGGAGGGCATGGGAGTACAGGGGACTCCAGGGGTCAGAAAATGGGGTCAGGAGTGGGGAGAGTAAGGGAAAACACGGGACCCCGGGGGGCAACCTGGGGAGACTGGGGGATGGTAGGAGATTCTATGGATCAGAATGGGGGAATTGGAGCGGGGGTACTTGAGCGAACGGGGAATTCTGAGTCAGATAGAAGGGACAAGAGGGTGGGGGGGATGAATCTAGGGGAGAAAATGGGAAGACCTGAAGGGGGGGGGGGGGGTGAAAGGGGATTGAAGCAGATTGATTGAATTGAAGCAGATGTAGATAAGATATGGCACCAAACTGAAGTACTGCACAACATAAGACGATGTGAGGTGAAACCAATGTGACTTCCTGGCTTCCCAAATTGCAGTGGCTAAAGAAGTTATCTGTGGGGATGGTGTGTGCAATCGCTGTACATATGTATCCTTCCTTGTAGCGTGATTGGATGTTGGAGATGTGTCTCTAAGCATGAAAAGTCGAAGGTGGTGAGGATTAGAATGTGAACATCGTAATCCTGATGGAAAAGCAGGGATTGATGTGGGGTGCTCTGTTCAGCAGTAGGGCTTAGCACATCAGTTTAAGAACCAACATATGAGTTTAGCAAAAAGAATGCACGAGTGATAGTTCTGAACCTTTCATTTCAGCTTTAGTGGGAGAGCAGCCTCGTTCCTCCTCAGTAACTTTGTGTGGGCACACAAAGGAATACTTCTACCTCCTGCCTCTGATTGTGCCTCACAAGCTTCTCACCACTTCTGCTTTGGTCTTCTCTGTATCTGCTAATACCTCTTTTGCTTTTCTCCTTGTCTGCTTGTTACCTCTATCCTTTTTCTTCTTCCCTGCGCTTCTTTCTTTCTTGTCTGTTCTCCTTCTGCTCTTATCCTTCTCACAGTCTCTTACCTTTGTTCTCTCCACTCCTGCTCATCTCTCTTGCTGTCTTGCCTGTATCCTATCGTGCTTTTCATCTTCTGCACTTCTTCCTTACCCATATCTTCTTCTTACCCGTATTTTCTCTTCTTCTCAGTGTCCAACATCTGCATCACAACTCTGTCTGAATTAGTTTTGGGGTGGAAAAAGGTACCAAGGTAGATAGATTTGTACAGGAGAACCTCTTACACTGTGCCTGAAAGGTGATCCAAAGGAGCCGTCAGGAACCAAGACCATAAAGGAGCTGGTTTCAAATGGAGAATTTTCCAGAGTTCTTTCCAGTTGTTGCTTGGAGGAACTGAGGTTTTTATCCTTGTATCTCTGCAGAAAGGCAGGGCGGAAGGAACGTTTATGGTGAGGTGCTCAGGTGAAATTGCCCTCCTTGCACAAACAGTCTGTGTCCATGTGATGCACGGTGAAGAGAAGCCTGCTGTTCTGTGAGTAAGCCTGCCAAAAGGAAGTAATGGTTCTGGCCTTTTTGGCAAGTCTCTGAGGTGAGATCTTTGGACAGGCTGCTTGATTTGCAGGGGAAATGGCATTTCAGTTGTTTGTTGCCACGCTTGGTTGGTGCTTGTATGAACAGTATTCATCATCTAGACAAGCAGTGCTCTAGCACCAGGGAAGGGAATAACCTCATGTACATCCAGCCTTCTCCACAAGCCTTATGTTGTCTTTCCACGGAGTCTCTAAATGCCTGTGGAAATTATGGGGGGGGAGTGGGGTGTGGATGGGGATGGGGAAGAGATGAGGAGCAATTTGTGTGCATCCTGTGCCCACGGAGCAGGTATCACCTAGTAAGAGCTAGGAGCCCTTCACGGCATCATGGACATGTTTTCTTTCCTTGTTTGAGCACAATGGTTTTGTAGGTGCTGCGTGCATTTTAAGTAACTGTGAAATCTGCTGAGACAACAGGCGTCCTAGAGAGAGCCCCACTGCACCCTTTTTGTTCAGGCTGTTCTATTCTCTCCTGAAATTAAAAGGGACTTGAAAAACCCAGATGTACAACTTGCTGCTGTTCCAGCCTGTCAAGTGGGGATCATGCAGTGTGACCACCATTGGGGCAGGAGCGAAGTAGCTAAGAAATTCATCTGCCCACATGAAGTAGCAGGTCTTGAAAATGGTAGTAGCCCTGATAGGTCAATTAGCAAGGGCTTAGAATTCTAGAATCACCAAGGTTGGAAAAGACCTACAAGATCATCCAGTCCAACTGTCTACCTATCACCAACAGTTCTCACTAATCCATGTCCCTCAACACGATGCCTAAATGTTCCTTGAACACCTCCAGGGTGGGTGACTGCACCACCTCCCTAGGCAGCCCATTGCAGTACCCGACCGCTCTTTTGGAGAAGTAGTCTTTCATAACGTCCAGCCAGAATCTCCCCTGGTGCAACTTCCCTCGAATCCTATCGCAAGTTACGGGAGAGAGTTAGCAGTGAAAGTGACTGATCTGTGTGGGACAGCCCTGACTTGGCTAACGGTGCTGCAGGAATGGAACAGTGTTCACGTAGATGGCAGGGAGCTTGTTCTTGTGAAATGGTCCCTTGTGCTCCAAGAATCTCTCTGACTTTCTGTCATGGACTCTTCCTCGTGGTTTTCAGTGTGTACAGAGGCATTGCTAATAAGGAACAGACCTCTTCCTAGGCCATGGAAAGGAAGGTACTTGCAAAGCAAAGGCAGGCAGGTGCACGCAAAGCTAATGCAGCTGTGGGCTTGCTTAGCAAAGGGAAGCATGCGCATGCTTCCAAAGCAAAGGCAGGGAGACGCATGTGATGCAAAGGCAGGTGGTTGCTTGAGAAGCCATATCAGGTAGAGCTGAAGATGCCTGAGCTCTGTGAGAGCTCTGAGAGTGGGATGGAGAGCTCACGGCCAAGAAGAAGCCTATGGTCCTAGCTGCCCGGGGAGAGGGTGAGATTGCTAAAGGGAGGGAGGATTCTTTGGGTTATCTGAGGGGTCCAGAAAGGGAGCTGAAAGGTTTGGGGTTCCTTTGCTGTGCTCTGCCCAGGCTGTGACAGTGCTGGGATTTGTTTTGGAGTTACTCTGAAAACAAAAGGGGGGTTTCAGTGCAGTCTGAAGCCCTGCAACTCTGCTGTCGGGGCTGCAGCCCAGGATAGGCGCCCTGTCCCCACGTTAATATGTCCCCATTTTAGTACGGTCCATAATATGTATCAGAACTCTCTCATTACTTCCACCTTAACTATTAAAATATTCAGCAGCAGTCCCTCTCTGATCTTGCTAGCTGGGCACTCACTTTTGTGACCTCTCCTTATTCAGATTTTAACACATTTAATGCAGGATAAGATGAGAGTTGTTACAGAATCACAGAATCACAGAATTGTAGGGGTTGGAAGGGACCTCCAGAGATCATCGAGTCCAACCCCCCTGCCAAAGCAGGTTCCCTACACCAGGTAGCACAGGTAGGCATCCAGGCAGGTCTTGAACATCTCCAGAGAAGGAGACTCCACCACCTCCCTGGGCAGCCTGTTCCAGTGCTCCGTCACCTCACTGTAAAGAAGTTCTTGCGCATGTTTGTGCGGAACTTCCTATGCTCCAGTTTCTGGCCGTTTCCCCTTGTCCTGTCTCCACTCACCACTGAAAAGAGTCCGGCCTCGCCATTCTGCCCCCCACACCTCAGATATTTATAGACCTGGATCAGGTCCGCTCTCAGTCTCCTTTTCTCAAGGCTGAACAGACCCAGTTCACTCAGCCTTTCCTCATAGGGGAGATGCTCCAGGCCCTTCACCATCTTTGTGGCCCTCCGCTGGACTCTTTCCAAGAGATCCCTGTCTTTTTTGTACTGGGGAGCCCAGAACTGGACGCAGTACTCCAGATGAGGTCTTACCAGGGCAGAGTAGAGGGGGAGGATCACCTCCTTTGACCTGCTGGCCACGCTCTTTTTAATGCACCCCAGTAAGCCATTGGCCTTTTTGGCCACAAGGGCACACTGCTGGCTCATGGCCAACCTGTCGTCCACCAGGACACCCAGGTCCCTTTCCGCAGAGCTCGCACGTGAAACGTTGTTCCACGTTCTTCAATCAGAAACCACACGGTATTTATACCTCATGAAAATACGTGACATTGATTTATTTTTTAAACCTTCAGTGATGTCTGGATTGCTTTCCTTATCCTTAAGTCAAGGGTGTTCATTAAAAGGCCTCCTTTGTAACATCAAATGCTATTATTACCTTTAATGCTAATTAGCTTATTATGGATCGTTCTATGCAGAGCTTATACACCCAAAGCCACTGACAATGTATCCCCATCACTTTCAAAGCATTTAATTCTCACATCTTTGATTACTTCTCTCAAAATAGCTATGGCATCAGGCACTGACATACATCATCTATAATTCATGAAACTTAAACAAAAGGATCTATTTCATTCTCTAAAAATGTGTTCTTTCTAACTATTAAGCATCTCTTATTCTTACATATTCTAGCACATGCTATCAAACAGCAAAAAAATTATCCTATACAATTCTGTGGAGAATACAATTTTCTAGGATTCCTCTTTGGAGTCAGTGTCAGCTTTGATAACCCAAACCAAATTAACATACACCAAAAACACACAGCACACCACACCTTTAGATAGGAAATCGTGGGGAAAAAATGACACAAAGGCTATGGCATGCTTCCCAGAACAGAAAAACAGAAAGGGTGGTACCATTCAGTAGACCATCTGTGACACAATCCACACTACAGTAAGGTTATTCCAAATAGACAGCTGATGCTACCCTCGTGCAAATTCAGACAGAGCAGCACTGAACCCGGCAGACGCCTCCCCTGCCCTTCCTACCCCCATCTTGATGTTCCAGGAACAACACCAAAGCGGTTCTCAGAGCACGGCAGGTAACAACGTGCAAGGCTGTCACCCTCCAAATATTTTCTGCTAAACCTGTCTCTCAATCTTGCAGCTTACAAAATTATTTTGTTCAACTCCCACATTTTGAAATATCTAACAACAAGCTTGTTTTCAGTCCCTCATTCTTGGTGCAAAAAGACAAAGGAACCTTTTTTAAAGAAAAAATGTAATGACTCCAAAAACATTACTTAAATGTACCTAATCCGTTTGTAGAGGGCGACTCTGCAACTTAGCACAGCCTGCAGCTTGTGAGCCCCCACAGCAATTCCATAACAGTCAGCAGTCGGTGAATGACTGGACCAGCTACACGGTTTTCTAGACAACTGCCTCGGAACACAGAGCAATTCTGACACCTTCTGGCTGCTGCTCGGTATTACATATATAGTACTTTTGTATCCCCACACACACAGACCTCGCCTCGCTTCATAGCTCATTTTGTTCATCAGATCTAGTAGGCCAAAAACAATAGCAGCAATAAAGCATACAGCATCTTCTACTAATTAGCTTATCCCCATCTGTATGGGAACTGCTGAGTCACAGCCTGAACCTCTGATTGATCACCTGAGGTGAGCCATGAGTCAGCCAGAGGAGCACAGCTGAAGGCAATTCACCTGTGCTGCCCAAAGGGGTGCAGCCAGGCTCCACCCCTCCTAAACCTATTTAAGAGCTGGCTACCAGAGAGGAAGGATCTCTTCTGGAGATCTCCTCTTTTGGTGTCTTCTGGTGAGCTCAGCCGAAGGGTAAGCTCTTCCGCCTATTCTCTTTTTGTTATCGTTGTCTGCTTTGCCTTACTCTCTTGATTATATTGGATTATAACATCTTGATATCTATTGATTATACACAATTATATTGTGATTATAACATCTTGGTTATACACCATCATTTCAAATCAAGTGAGCAGGTATGGCAACTGCATGTACAGAGTTTGAGAGCTAACTACATCTCTACACGAGAACTAAGAACTCTCTCGCTAGTGTTGGAAAAACCATAGCACGTATTTCACTTATTCTGGATGGGGTTTTGAGCAACCTGGTCTAGATGGAGGTGTCCCTGCTAGTTGCAGGGGTTGGAACTAGATGATTTTAAGGGTCCCTTCCATGCTAAACTGCTCTTTATTTCTGAATCCAATTCCTAGCACTTAACCCTTTTTCATCCAAGGAGAACAGTGCTTCAGCCTACACTCTCAGTCTCACCACAAAGGTGAGAAAATGAACCTCACTGCTTTCCAGGATGCTACATGATCCTAATTCCTGCCACTTTTTAGGTCAGTAAAGTTAAAATCAACTATCTGTAAAAGCAATTAGCTACTCTGTGGAATCAGACAAGCTAAGCAGTTCAAGAAAGCCTCCGAAGTAGTTTAAAATATTATAAGGAAAAGCCTCTATCTTGGAAAGAAAAAAAAAAAAACCAAGATACTTCTTATCTCATGCGTCACAAAGCACTGTTAATTTCAAGTAATTTGGGCTTCCAGAATTATCCTAAAGGCAGCAGCTGATGGGCCAAATAAGGGGACATCCCACCAAAACTGGAGGGAAAACTAGATCCACCCAGGTTCAAGGAAGGCAGGGATACCAAAACAATACTTAATGGGAAGCCCTTGTGGATTTACTAGAACCTATACTAACAGATAAAATTTCTGGAGAGGAAAACCTGCATTTGAAGTAGGTGATACCAGAAGCTAGAGGAAACTCAGCTGTGAGCTCACCATGAGGCAAAATTAGCCTAAACATAAGTGATTAGCAAAGAATTTACTTCTCCCATGTGCCTTTCCCTAAATTACTTTCAGCAATTTTGTGGTTGGTAAATGCCTGCTGGTAAGCAAAAATAATTCTGTTCATGCAGCAAGACATGCTCCTCCCAAGAACATTTTACTTAATACAGCTAATACTGGCACCATAAGATAACAGTCTAGAATGGGTCTTCCTGATGAACAAAGGATTAACTGCTTCCTGCAGTAATCTAGGTGCAGACTTACTCAAGTTCTCCCAAGGCTATCCATGTGGAAATTCAACAAAGAGCTCACATCATATGAACAAGCAATGCCTGCCATTAACATTTTGGTTAAAATAATGAACTACTGTTTAAGCCCATTTTCAGACACTGCATTCACAAACTCTTCACTTCTGGCGTGGGTTTAGAGTTAGAACTACGTGATTGCCAACAACAAGTATAATATTCCATTTCTATACTTTTAACATTGTGCCCTGACATTGTTACTGAAGACAGTTTAAATAAGCCCACAGCTTGTTTCAGAAATGATGCAGAAATAATCTTTGTTAATTATAACACATCCTAACCAGAACCATACTCCTGACCTAAGTTCGCCTGATCCATTATCATCCCTCTACTCAATGAAATTGCAGTTGAAAGCATACTTATACTTCACTTCTCTGAAAGTGAAAAACAAAAATAAATATTATATAAATATATGTACATATATATGCACACACTTGAGGAGAAGGGAAGTCACTGACCAATGTATTTATTCAGCGCAATACAGCATAACAGCAATTTATTTCTGTAAGACTAATTTTGGTAGATATACCCTTTGGCTATCTGACACTGCAGCAAAAACAATATTGGCCCAGCATCAAAGAGGATCCTCTAGCATGCAGAGCTCACGGTAATAGTCCCACGCTTCTGCACAAAAACAGAAAACACAAAGTGTCCTTTTAAGTCCTAAGAAAAGGTTTGATAAATTTTGTTCATGGGAACATGGAAGAGTAGGCTGCCTTTCTCTTAAGCAGGATTTAAGACAATGCCTACAATGAGGCTCCTGTTAATTAACTCCTTGTAGGCGTGTATTTAGGCTATTTTCCTCATCCAACCTTTTCTGAAATAAAAAGACGAGGAAATAACAGTTTAAAGTATTATTTTACATACAAATTAATTGCCCTCTCCTTAAGTCGTGTTTTTCGAAGAATTTTTTTCCCTGAAAATAGTTTTTTACACCTCAAGAACCTACTCATACATTACACTTTAAACATTACGCTCTGAGGAGAATAAGTGCTTAAGGAAATCATCCTCTTCCAGTACTTTTAAGATAGGTACCTCCAAATCACTACTACCACTAGAAAGCACAAAATTAGAACTGCTCTTACCAGAATAACAAATAAACACATTTCATTAACATCAAGCAACATTTCTTAGCTTTTGGACCCCAACATGAGAAGCCACAATCCCCATCCAACAGAAGGAACACCCTCTCATACAAAGCTGGTTCAGGTCTCCTCTAAGCTCTTCTCAGAACTTATCACCCTCACTCCACCACACAAACAAACAACCAGGAAATTACTGAAAACTCACTTTTCTGTAATACCTTCACATAAATTATCAAGCTTATCAATATAAAAACAACATATAAATCTACTTACACATACGTGTACATCTATACAAACATGCATATATCCCACTCTCTAACAAAAGAGCATTACATAACATTATAAAGGCAGCTCTTACTACTAGCCAGAACAACACCACCTTTATTAACCAATTAAGTATCTTAATTAACCAATTATGTTTCACTTTATCTTATAAAATCCTCTGTGGGATACTAGCTTCTTCTAATGACAGGTATTCTTAATTGTATAGAAAACAGGGTAGGATGGATTCATGACAGAAATCTCAACATATTTTAGGAATGTAAATGGAGATATTGTTACTCTGTAAATAAACAACCAGAAGAAGCATTTGAATATCCGCTTTTGGTTGTATAAGGAGCTTTATGGATCAGGATGTAAGGAAGGATACAGCTGTGTGATGTTATGAGGGGGCTACCAAAAGCTCCCTTACCAACAAAACAAAGAAGGTAAGGTTCTTTCTAGGCAAGTAGGAGCTGCCTTTTCTCCTTGGAACTGGTACTTACAGGACAAACGTTTTCTAAACTGGTATCTGCTGGAGGGAGAATGGACCTTGCAGGAGTGCACTGATGATAACTTGTCCCAGTGGAAGAAGAGAGCTGCTCTGCAGGACTCTGTGCTCCCTGAGGAAGCAAAGCTCACAGGCAGCCTTGGTTGTAGTGCTGGTCTGCTCTCAGGCAGGCTGCAGCTGTTGGCATGCTAAACCTGACCCCTGTGTAGTGCATGGAGCAGGGTGCACCTTCTGCTTGTAGAAAAGCCTGTTTATTTCTAAGGGCTGCTATTTAGCACGGTTCCCCCGGTAGCCAGGGTTCACGTGTGTCAGAATGCTCCACGGAGCAGCAGGTTCCTTCCCTCAGTCCTAGTGAGCATGGAACGCAGTCCCTTAGTTGCTTTTCTAGGGCAGTTCTCAGGGAATGCCGAGTTTCCCAGCTGACCCGAGGAGGGGCAATGCAGGGCCGCGCACGCGGTGCTTTGCACCTGGCTGTAGCTGAGAGCCTTTCTCTCCCTGACTCCTTCCCTTACAGGTTCTCTTGCGTGCACTTGGGAAGATGGCAATACGAGATAAAGCGTCTCTTTTCCTTTTAGCGTTCTGTCGGTTACTTTTCCCTTCCTCATAAAGAGTAAAAGAAACATACAGCAGCAAAAATTACAGCTGCAAAGATGCGCGAGCGCCATTACGTGCTTTGTCTCCGCTCCCTGCACCTACTGGAGCTCGAGCACGCTTCTCACGCGACGAGCGGCACCGAGCCGTCTGCCTCACGCCCCACTGCTAACAGCCGAGCGGGAAAGTCGACTGCAGCGCGCCCCTTTCTCTCCTAGTTTTACGATGCCCGCCTGCAGCCGCAGCCAGTACTGCGGGACGCGCGAGAGGCGGGAAGAAGGCGCGCTCCGCCCCCTCACGAGAGCCAAGCCCCAACATGGCGGCCCCCGCGGATCGTTGCCGATGCCTTCCCTCAGGGCGGGGCCATTGACGTAGCGCGCCCAGCCGGGAGCCGAGCGGCCCCGCGCGCCCCGCGCCGCAGTCCCGGCGTGCCCCGCGAGCCAGCCGCCCCGCGCCTCCCGGCGGCCGCTTGTCCGTCCCCGCCAGGCTCCGAGTGGGAGCCGCGGCCGTCCCGCCATGCCCCCCAAGAAGCAGCAGCAGCCTGCGGGGGGCAGCAAGAAGGCGGACCAGAAGAAGAAGGAGAAGATCATCGAGGTGAGGCTGGCGGGCCGCGGCCTGTTCCACGCGGCTCCGGGCGGCCTTCTTCGGCCTTGGGGCTGGGCCTGCGGGCCGTCTCCGCCGCTCATCCCGCGGGGCCGTAACGCGGGGCGCTGCTGCGGGTGGGAGCCCGGGGTGTAAGAGTGTGTGTGTGAGATGAGCGTACTTGGACTGATGCGTACACAACAGCTGGAAGAAGGAGGTAAGGAGCGAGTACGAGGGGAGGCCGCTGCCGCAGGCCGGGTGTTACCTGCGCTAACCCGCCTGCTGCCGGGCTGCAGCTGCACGGCCGCAAGGTCCCGTCCCTGTGTCTTCTGTTATGTGAAACGGTGTGAGTGGCAAGAGGGTGACCTGGGAGTTGTTTCCTCCATAGCTCTTCTATGATAGATTTATGTTTTACTGTTACGGTTTCCAGAGGTGTGTTTGAACGGAGGTATTATTGCCAGATGAACATCTGGCATTTCTTTGTGACAGGAGGGGAAAAACCCTGCCGTCACATCCCCGGCACAGACAGGTTTTATTATTGTATGTTTCGCTTGGGAAGATAGCTTGTTTCAGATGCATGTGTGAGGGGAGCCATCTTCTTAATTAGCTTTCTGAAAAGGTTTGGTGTGGAAGCCTTATTGCTAGAAGTCTAGTGGTAAAACTGAAGGTGTAGAGGAAGAACTGGTTCAGGTAATGTAAATGAACTTCTTGCTGTGCAGTTAGGTAAGTATGAACGTCTGTCTGGATTTACAGAGAGTGTGTAGGGGAAGCACTGAAGGAAGTACTGTTGGAAGAGAAACGTCTGTAATACTTAGAAATCACTACAGATATATGGCAATATTAACCTGCTTAATAAGAAGGCAAAACACGAGTGCACGTGAGTGTCACGTATACGGGATGGGAAGAGCAGTATGTATGGCTGTTCAGTTTTCACACGTGTACATCTGCACTAATGTTTGAACATGCAGATGTGGGATGGAAAAACAGTAGAAACAACAGGTGGTGGCAGTAGCTTTTAGTGCGATTTTTGCAAAGCACACTTAAAAGTGATGGGAGGGAGACACACTGTCCACTCTATTGCTTGCATTGTTCGTGCTGCCAGGGGAAACAGTTTGTGTTTAACTGAAAGCCCAGGTGGAATGGCAGGTTTTTGGTTTTGTTTTTCTTTTTTTGTAGCAACTTGTTCTAATTCTTGATCCATTACAAGTAACTTGTCTTTAAATTTTTAGGACAAAACATTTGGTCTGAAGAACAAAAAAGGTGCAAAACAACAGAAATTTATCAAGGCTGTGACTCACCAGGTTAAATTTGGTCAGCAAAATCCACGTCAGGTAAGCATTCAGTTGAATTATTTTTCCACCATGTAGTGAAATCCTCTTTGACTGTAGGAATTGATTGTCATTTAATACTGAAGTAGAAAAAATAGTGAGATGTGACTCAGCTGTCTTTTGTGAGAAGCACAGATTTAGCTAGTTGTATTTAAAATAGCGCTCTTTAACAAGTCTTTTTGCAAAGATTGTGTAGCTGAAAGTGCCTCCATAAAGATAGCACAGTGTTTTTTGTCTACTGAAAAGTAGAAAACACATCTAATAAGAACACCTGTTTACACAGTACATTATCATAATTGCATTTGAAGTATCCCTAAAAATGATTGTAACACACTGGCTGTTGCCAAAAGTGCAGCTGTGTGTTCCTTCTCTCTTTTTCTTTGATTCCCATTCAGTCTAAGAAATCATGAATCAGAAATTGTGACTAATCTTAAATTGGGGATTGAGGATAACTTAAAAAAAAAAAAAAAAAAAGTGCTCTTGTACTTAATGTTCTACCTACGAAAGTGTGTACTGTAATTGGGAGTGCAAATAAGTCCAGCAGTTGTGTGGCTATTTCATAAAAAGGTCAGACAAACTGAAATCTGGAGCTACTGTCACTACCACTTTCATCTGCTTTTGCAAGATGAATTAAAAATTGATGTGGCTGAGACATAAAGTTTCATTGGTTAGAAAGCAGGATTTGAGAGAAACATTATTCTAATGGAAGTGAGCCAGGTCTTACTCCTGCAGTGCTGGAGAGGTTAGCAGCCTGGTATTCATAACGTTCCTGCTCTCTGAATAAGCCTGTAGAATAATTACGTTTGCAGCAGTTAACCTCAGGATGTTGTGGCCTGTGCTAGATGCCTTACGTGATATGAGGATGAGCTAACAAATGTCGAGTATGACTTCAAAAGTCAAGTTGATGTGCATGTCCTGAGATTACTGACTTCTTGTAGTAATGGGGTCTATTTGGTATCACTCAGAAACATTGATGCGACTCAGGCAGTCCTGAAAGGTGTGTGAAGTCCCTGAATCTGTAGCATGGACAGCAATACTACTACATGATAAAAAAAAATATTTTTTTCAAACACTCAACCGATGGTGTTCAGAACCTCATTCCACACCTGATGGCACCTATCTTACCTTGTAAAAACAGTTTTCATTTAGGATTGTCCTGGAGAACTTAACAGTACCTTAAAGCAAGTACTGCTGTGTCCTTAGGAAAAATGGAAATGCTATCAACACTGAAAAAAACAAAAGCAAATCAAACTGTTTTTATGTTTTTGGAATCTTTAAGTGAAACAGAAGCCTAAAGTACATCTGTTGTTGTTAAAAATCAGGTCACTTTTTTTTTTTTTTTTTTGTAGTTGCCATGTTAGGGTCTGCATACTTGGTAAAATAGAGTTTGGGAATTGCTGTATAAAAGCAGGGTGTTCTGTAATCAATTCCAGTGTAAAACAGCTTGGCAACTAAGCTCTTTTATGAAGTTTGACTGAGTATTGCCAGTAACGTGTCTGAAATATTTATTAACAGTCCCACTAGCTTCTCTTAAGGATAAAAATCAAGTCATCTAAGCATGTTGTGTTTTTCTCATGACCTTTTTCATCTATCTTTACCCTTCTCTACCAGTCTCGTGCTAGATATAGGCCTTTCCTGGCTTCTCCAAAAAAGGCTGAGGCAGGGGTGCCATTTTTGTCTTTTATACCAACTTTTCCTAGGTGAGCCTGTCCCTTAGTCTTCCCCCTTGTGCCTATGAAAACTAAGAAAAATGTTCTCGTTGTATAACCTACTAGTTGGCATTGAAACATTGTTGTGTTGATATCAATTCAAGCAAGTAGTGTTCCAAAAACATTTCCCTGCTTGTACACACAGATAACTCGGGAGCGCTGTTGGTATGCCTGACAAGAAAGCAAAGCAGGGTGTGGGTGATTCAAGAGAAGCTTTTGGCACATATTGAACTACCTGGTTTGAGTGGTTGCCCTGCTGAAGCATCACACAAGAACAACTAGCATTTCCTCAGTCTGAAAGTTCCACTTCATTTCCTAGCCTGTGAAGGTGGTACAGGAGTAACAACATCTCACATCTCTGACAAATTCTAATTCAAATCTCTTCTGTCTGAAATGTCAGTGCCACTAGATGGCATTTGCAAAGGCAGGGATTTGGAGGAACTTAGAAATCGTAGGCTCCCAGCTCATGCCTCTCTCCCCTACTCATTCAGAATGATTTTATGTATTAAGGTAAGGTTCTTGTAAGTGAGAAGTGTCATTATGATTTTCTGTTACTAATAGCAAATTTGGCATCGTTGCAGGCTGCCCAAACAGAAAGTGAAAAGAAATTAAAAAAAGAAGATAAGAAAAAAGAACTACAAGAACTAAATGAACTCTTCAAGCCTGTGGTTGCTGCACAGAAGATTAGCAAAGGTATGAATGCCTGAAACTTATGTTTTGTTCTACTGCTCATATGTCTGTCTCAGGAAAAACATTTAGAAATACTTTGCTGCACTGAGGTATTTCTGGGTGGATGGCCTGTTTTTTTTTTCTGTAATGACACTTGTTTAAAGTGGCCTATGTCCCCATGGAAGGATGAACATGCAGATGTTACAGGTAATAAGCTAATCATTGCGTTCACAGAAAACGTCAATGCACATCAAAAGAGCAGAACTTTGTCAATGACTTCTGCTCTTTCTCATAGTTAACAGTAGGATGTTGGTTCCAAAAATGTAGTCTGAGCTGAGATGGGTTACGGAGCGAGCTAGTATTGCAGTGATTGTAAATTGCAAATGAATTGCTAAGTGCTTGATAATGCTAGAAGACTCCACAGTTGTTTGCCATAGGGAAGAAAAAAATACCAGTATTTCAGGAATGGACTGTATGTTAGTTACTGTGGGCTGTACTGTGCTTCTGGCACAAGAGTTGTTTACCAAAGAAGTGTGGGGGTTTTTTCGTTGGTTTTGAAGTGAACTTGATGTTTTGTCGTTGTGTCATTTAGCAGCAATAAAGGCAAGGTTCTTTATTTTTATCTGTAGTGGTAGCTATTGAATGAGAGGTATTGCAAAACACCAACATTATCCTAATTAAAACTTTGTCTTTCTGCTGAGCTTGCCAGCAAGTTCAGCTATGTTACCTGATGTTCTTGTAGGGGTTCAGTTGCTGATAAACTAGTTCTTTATTTAAGGTCTTAAACAGCTGCTGCTGAGCATAATCTAGTCCCTGGTGACTGGAACCAAACTTGAAATGAGCGAGTGAGAAACTGAAGCTTAAAATCATACGTTAGTACTTGAGAACATAATGAAATCAGTAGTACTTCATCTGTTACATCTAGTAGATAAATTTAAACCCCTCTTCATTTCTTCTTTTGCCTCCTGATGATCAAACAATTTGTTGCTGTGGTATTTACTTGAAAACCATAGTTAGTGATTGGGTACTTCCCATTTTAGCAGCACTGGCTTATTTTTAATGCTAGAAACAGCCATCTTAGTATTATTGAATGAGTACAGGCTAGGTTAATAAAACTTCTTCTAGCATATTTCTGATTATATTAAAGAAAGGTTGACATTCAAAAGATGCTTTACCACATATCAGAACCAAAAATGGCTTACTACATAGGGAAGAACTTGTGTGGAATGATTTGTTATGCGTTACATGAGCACTTTCTTCTCAGGCACACTGCTACCCATACTTCCTATAGTCACATCTTCATTGATAGTCAATATAAATATCCTGCTATACAAACTAAATGAGATGCTTTCAGAACACAATGTATCTACTTGAAGTGAAGAAAGGGCTGTTGGGGTGAACTTTTCATTAAATAACTTATTTTTTAAAACACCTTTTCATTCTGTGCAGGTCCTAAATATGGTAAGATCTTAGACAATGTTCTTTAAACTTTCAAGATAGAACTTCTGTTCTGTTCTAGTATTTTGCTTACAGATGTTATTAAAATAGAGAAACTTTCTTCACTCAGGTGCTGATCCCAAATCTGTAGTTTGTGCTTTCTTCAAGCAAGGGCAGTGCACTAAAGGGGACAAGTGCAAGTTTTCTCATGATTTGTCCTTGGAAAGGAAGTGTGAAAAACGAAGTGTCTACATTGATGCAAGAGATGAAGACCTCGAAAAAGGTACACTGCTTCTAGAAAACATTCCGTAAATCATCTTCTGATTCTGCAGTTGCATTTTTAAGTTAAGCAAGTTGCATTTATATGATTCCAAAGACCCTGGTCACAGTGATAGCAACCCATATTGCTGTGTTCAAAATGTAAATGAAGCTTGATTGCTGCTCTTAAAAGCTGGCTCACAAGTATTCTGTAGTCCTTATTTGAAAAAGTATCACTAAGTGATCTTGGATGGGGGTTTGTGAGTTCTGCTATGTGTGAAGTATTATGTCATACGAATAGCAGGTCATACAGTATTTGTTCTTCCTCATCATTTCTACATTATGAAGAAGTTTAAGGTGTATAATAAGTAGAGTCACATTTCTTAGTCTTTACCTGAAAATACATTTCACATATGTACAGACAAAAGCTTCTCAAGTTTTTGAGGAGGATGTCTTGTGAGCTGTATAGCGAAGGAAGAACACTGAGGTTTACCGAAAGCAAGTGTAGTGTTTTGCAGCTGTGAAGGAATAACTGCAAGTATCAGTACAGGTTGGGGTATGACCTGCTGGAGGATCTGAGGGTCCTGGTGGATGACAGGTTGACCATGAGCCAGCAGGGCGCCTTGTTGGCCAAGAAGGCCAATGGGATCCTGAGGTTCTTTAAAAGGTGCGTGGCCAGTAGGTCAGGGAAGATGATCGTCCCCCTCACTGTGCCCTGATCAAACCACAACTGGAGTACTGTATCCAGTTCTGGGCTCTCTGGTAGAGGAAAGCCAGGGATCTCCTGGAAAGAGTCCAGCGAAGGGCCATGAATATGATAAAGGGCCTGGAACACCTTTCTGATGAGGGAAGGCTGAGCAACCTGTATCTGTTCAGCCTTGAGAAAAGAAGACTGAGAGGGGATCTTTTTCACATTTAAAAATACCTTAAGTGTGGGAGTCAAAAAGACACTTGTACGTCTTTTCAGAAGTCTGTGGGGACAGGACAAGGGGAAACAGCTGTAAACGTAAGCATAGGAAGTTCTGCACAAATATATGAGGGAACTTACTCATGGTGAGGGTAACAGAGCACTGGAACAGGCTGCCCAGGGAGGTTGTGGGGTTTCCTTCTCTGGAGACATTCAAGACCTGCCTGGACGCCTATGTGTGCAGCCTGCTGTGGGGGACTGCTTTGCAGAAGTATTGGGCTCGAGGATCTCTAGAGGTTTCTTCCAACCCCTGCAGTTCTGAGATTGTGTTTTATTACAGAAGTCTGAATTGGGTTTTTTTTTTTCCATAGGTTAACTAAAACATAAGAACTGCATGTTACTGCTGTTAATTAGGGGAAAAAGAATATTGTTTAGGATTTGGGATGTTTGTGCAAACTTCTGTTGTCTTCTAGACACGATGGATAACTGGGATGAAAAGAAACTAGAAGAGGTGGTGAACAAGAAGCACGGTGAAGCAGAAAAGAAAAAACCCAAAACTCAAATAGTATGTCTTCTCTTTTTTCATTGAACTGTAGTTTTTGTTATTTAGCAGCAGTGACAGGCTGATTGAGTTGTTTTGGCTTTGTGACACCTGGCTGCTAAGAAATTAGTTTGTACAATGAATGCTGTATCTTAATCCTTTGTGCTCTTTATTTTTTTTGATTCTTCAGGACGACTATGCCTTGTTTACAGTCCCAAATAGGCTATTGATACTTGCCAGAATTAAACTTAGGTATGACTAGGTGTTACAAATTGCTTGTCACAAGTTTCAGAATGATATATTTATGTCAGGATCATGAGTTGGAACATGAAACATCTGAAATTGTTTATTTTGATTAAAAGTACACTCGATTTTCATGACCAAACATAAACCCTTAACATTCTTTTACACGTGCTGCTGGGTTTACTGTACTGCAGTCACTAATCTTTCAAGTCAGCCTATCTAAGTTGAGATTATATTAAGGGCGAAAGCTGTTGAGTACTTGAGGTTTTAGATAGTTAGTTGCTCTTTTTATATCTACTATTTGTAATAGGAGTGCATGGCACGTTTATTCACTTTTGACCACAGCTGGCTTTGAATTACTGTACTTTGGGCATGTAGTAGCTGTGCTAGTGTAAATTGCTGGGGATGAGAATACAGTACTGACAACTGTTGTTTTATGCAGGTCTGCAAATATTTTCTTGATGCTATTGAAAACAACAAATACGGATGGTTTTGGGTCTGTCCAGGCGGCGGAGACAATTGCATGTATCGCCATGCTCTTCCTCCAGGTTTTGTACTAAAAAAAGATAAAAAGAAGGAAGAAAAGCAAGATGAAATTTCCTTAGAAGATCTAATAGAAAAAGAGGTAAAGTTTCAATTAGGTACCTCTTGGTGGTGTTTGTTTTCATTATACTGAAAAGAGGAGGAAAACTGTCAATAGCATCTTAGTGAATTATTGAAAAGCATTGAATGGTTGTATATCTATATAAGCTGGACTGAGGAATGCATAGTAATTCATGTTTTTTGTTTAGCTAGTTTATGTTTAGTTTTCTTCCTCTCAATCAGCTGAGTGAGTTTCTAAAAGTATAGCTGGATACTTACTGTTAGGGTAAGATGGATAATCCTGTTTTAGGAGGCTTCTGCTTCTTATTGCTGTTTGTCCTTTTAACTCTTACAACTGTTTCTTCCTCAGCTCAAATTCACCATTGCCTTAGTTCTTGCTTAATTCTGCCATTCATTACTGTATGGTTCTGTTAAGAGGAATCAGCATGAAGAAAGGGCCCTCCCAAAGATGTTATACTGCAGCTCTGCTGACACCATTCTCTGGCAGTGCCAGATGGAAAGTAACTTAAACTATTACCACAGGCTTCTTCCTCCATTTTCCACGTTCACTTAAGTGTTGATTTGTCTCAACTGGAAAACTGATGTGGAATCTCACTTTAAGTTGATGAAGCATGTTTAACAGTGGTGAGAGTGCAGAAGCAATTAGAAATAAATGTTTTCAATTAGTTTCTAGAAAAGAGTAATTACGTATCCTTAATTTGTTATCCCTAGGGTTTGCTTTTGGAAACAATGTCTAGCATTAATCAGTCTTTCTACTTGACAGCGTGCTGCCTTAGGACCAAACGTTACCAAAATCACATTAGAGTGTTTTATTGCATGGAAGAGAAGAAAAAGACAAGAAAAAATTGATAAGGCAGAGCAAGATATGGAAAGGAGGAAAGCAGATTTTAAAGCCGGCAAGGCGTTGGTGGTACGTTTTATGCTTTCATTCTTAATGTAAAGAGTAAATAGAAGCTGACTACTTTAGACTAGTAGTAGCTGACTACTACTTTTACTTTTAGAAAAACTAGAATTGTTGCTTTTTTTTTTTCTTTATTTAACAACCTTATAAATTCTGTGAAATTATAAATTAATTGCCTTTTCTGCTAACAGATCAGTGGACGTGAAGTATTTGAGTTCCGACCAGAGCTGGTTGATGCTGATGATGAAGAAGCAGATGACACTCGCTACACTCAAGGAACGGGAGAAGATGATGAGGTAAGAAAAAAAAAAGGGGGGGGAAAAAGCTAACCAAAATAATATTTTGAGTTACATTGGAAATTGAAAACTTTGCTTTTTTGCAAGGCTTGCTCCTAATTTGAGAGCTCTTAAGGTACAATTAAAATTTCAAGTACTTAATTCAGTGCTAATACGGAATGTTTTCCCAATTACGATGTCAAAAGGAGGATGGAAAAGGTCTGTAGAAGTTCTGCAGAAATTATAATCTGTGTAGAAGAGTGATTCATATGGAAAATACTCGTACTTTTCAGGTGGAAGACCCTGTGTGTGTAAATGATATAGACCTGAGTCTGTATGTCCCAAAGGCTGTAGATGAAACTGGCATTACAGTGGCTAGTCCTGAGCGATTCAGCACATATGCTTCAATAGAAAAAGATGGTAAGTTTATTATGTAGGCATCCCTTTTAAGGGAATGAATTGATAAGTTCATTTTTTTTTTTTTTTGAAAGCTTGCTTCCAAAAAAGCAAGCAGAAATGTGTTCTTGATATGCCAAAAAGCATTGTTTGTTTGTTTGTTTGTTTGTTTTAAAGAGCAGAAGCAAAATGATTATCATGATCATTGTACTTACTGGAGGCAATGATTCTAGTAGATCTGTGTGCACTTCTTATTTTTCTTGAGTTCAACTTCTAAATAAAAAGTAGTGTATAATATTTTTCCAGCTTGCGTAGATTAACTTCTAATTTCTACAAGCTAACACTTCATTTTGCTGCAGTTGTCAAATGCAAACCCCAGTCTTCCAAGTTAACCCAAGTCTTTGAAGTGCAGATGTTGAATAGGAGCAAAACATAAAGCCTGATCCTGTTATAAAAATAGGAGTTGAGGGGTTAGATATGCAAGTTATTGTTTTCAGCCTGTTCTAATAACTAATGACCCAACCTTGCATGTTAATTGGGCATGTGCCGTTTAGTCTATATAAGCTCAGATACAAAAATTGACAATATTAAGTGACTGGTTGAAAGACTTCAGAGCTTGTCTGGTATGATTGTGACCTAGAGATTAAGACACGTGTGACACTAAAATGTGTAAAAAAACTGTATTTTCAGATAATAAACTAAGTGAAGCTTCTGGAGGTGACATAAACAGCAGTGAACAAAATGATTTAGAAGAAGGTCGTGATGGCGATGAGGAGTTAGAAAATGGAGTCATTGATGCAGTGCCCGTTGATGAAAATCTTTTTACTGGCGAGGACTTGGATGAACTAGAAGAAGAACTAAACACTCTTGATTTAGAAGAATGAATTAAAAAGCTCATTGGAATTAAAGTCCATGTGATAAAGTGCAAACTGACTACACTTTTCCTCCTTCTTGAATAGAATTCTTAAACAGGATGTTTATGGTTACCCGGCTGATTCTGATGGGCACGTCATATACCAGGAATATTTTACTTCTGTCTCATCTCCAAACTTGCTATGATCACAGTAAGAAACTCAGAGTAGTTCATAATTACCTGACAGCTGAATTTGCAGAGAATGAGATCATAAATTTCACCTCAAAGTAGGAAGTGTAACTGCTTTGCCAGTATGCGGGTGTAAGCGAGAAGTTGATACCAGCTGCAGTATGAAATTAAAGTGAACGTTCCTGACCAGAACTGCATTTGCAATAGTGATTGTGTTGATTTAGAAACTGCCTGACTTGCTTTTAGGCAGAGCACTCTAGAGGAGCTGATGCAGATCACGCTTCTTGACATGTTGATTAGCTTTATTTGATCAGCTGGATACTGAGGATACAGACAGTGAACTGATACATCAACAGTACAATATGGTGCCCTCTGTTGAAAAACTTCCAAATTTTCCCACCGCCTTTTGCCAGCAAAACTGTAAATAAAAACTACCAACTTAAAAAGCCCCGTGTTGCTTTTTCTCTGTTAAGATATGACAGCAAATGGATAATAACATGATTTTCTGATACGGTGATGGATGCTTTCTCTCCAGTCCTCATGAAGTAATTGATGTTGGCTTAAATTACATTAGGGTTAATGGCAGTTGGATTTTTTTCTACTCTTCACGCAGTTTGTAGAATTCAACAGCTGACTTCCCCTCCTGTTGTCATCTCCCACCCATCCATCAACAGATTTAATCCAAGCTATTCAGTGCCCGTTTTGGATTGAGTCTCATGCTTTCCCTGCTCTGTCTGTATGTTAGCTAAGGCTTTGAGCTCTGTGGAGCAGGGATGTTGCGGTCTAAAAAATGCCTATAATGTCTTGGGTATTCTCTAAGTTGTGCAGTAATAACATTTGGCTGAAGGCAGAGCTGTGGATGCTGTTGTGTACCCTGCAGGGGGCAGCTGTCAGGTTTCAGTGAAGTCAAGTTGCCCTTCAAAATTTATCAAAACCTTACCATGATGATGTCTGTAGAGGTGCTTTCTCAAGGGGGCTCAAAGTTTTATGCCTCATTGCCACACTACTAAGTGTCTGTAACAGTACTGCTGTACTAAGGGGTACCGTTTATATGGCTGTTTTTTCTGAAGTTTTCAAGTTACTACTTCAAGTTTGTTAAGCTTCATGGCATTGTTAGCAAGCTTACTTGAACCACTGTTGAGTGGTAATACGAGCTTTAATGGTTATTTCTGACACTGCTGAGTCAACTCTTGTATCTTTAATGCTATTTCTAAAATAGCTGACTTCAACCTTTTTTGCCCTTTTTGGGATCTTTGTGGAATTTTTTTTCTCTTATAGAAACAAGAAAACAATGTTTGGGGAAAAGAGGTCTACTGGAATGGACTCCTAAATGTAAGTGTTTAAAGACAAGCTGCAGTATCAGATAATAAATGTTTATTCCTGCAGTTTTCTCTTGTGGCCATAAACGAAGAGTGTTGACAGATTATTGTATTATACTGACCAGAAATAGGCTATCTGGATTTCAGGACACTTAAGAATGCAATTCAAATTTGAATGTATGATGCCTAATTTTTCAAAGTTGTATATTTTAAATGGGAATAAAATAATTATTAAGGATTGAAATGGCTATATTTTGTTCCGGAGACCAATATGCAGCATGTAATACTGATTTCTGTCATCTTGTCTGTTTCAGTGATGTAAACATGTTACATCTTCACAATTGCAACCATGTTCTTAAATTATTTGTACTTTGCAGGTTAGCTCATTTCAGCTGAAGGAATGTAAAAATAAATGAGCAGGATGTGCCCTTTTTGAGTTCAGTATAAAGGGCTCAGTGCAGTGCATACCCTGCTGTGTATGTTGAAACTAAATAGTAGGATATAGTCACGTTGCGTAGCATTTACATAAATTGAATAACC
Source organism: Lagopus muta (assembly GCF_023343835.1). NCBI lineage: Eukaryota > Metazoa > Chordata > Aves > Galliformes > Phasianidae > Lagopus > Lagopus muta. The sequence goes on along the minus strand of NC_064440.1, from coordinate 30,574,895 downwards.
ATAACTTAATAGAAAAAATAACGGTTTTCATGGGCATTAAGTTTGGGCTTAACTCTCTGTGGTCATGAAGCAATAGTTTGCTGCCCCTCTGATTTGGCTTGATTCTAGCATTTTTACAGACTCTGCTTGCTTTTGCTTTGGCCTCTTGGCTCTGTAGAGATCTCTAACCACAAAAGCAGGATGGGTGCTTCTCAAGAAGCGTTCATGTAGCACTCAGGCATGCTTCTGAGGATTGTTAGCATTATGCTGCTGCTTATTCCTTTTGCTTGAAGATAAGCTTAAATGTAACTAGTTGAAAAATGCTTTCATGAGTTAAAGGCTACATTAGCAGCTAATAGAGTTTCAGTCATTAAATGCTCAATTAGAAATGGGTGCTAAGACCTTACTGAAGGTAAATTGTGGAAAAGAACAGCTGATTAAAATGAAGTCCACCTGAATGTTACCTACCCACAAGCTGTTTCTACAGATGCAATTGTCTTGTAATTCCTCCAATGTAAAGTGAATAGCTGATGCCATAGATCTGCTTAAAGAAAAATGAGAAATCCTGAGATAGCAGTGTCTTCACCTGTGTGTTTTTAGGGGTCAAAAAACCAGTCATCTTACTACTGTGGGAAGGCTCTATCCAGAGGATTCAAGTCAGGCTATGCAGACTCATAGGCCAGGGAGGAAACATTTCTGAGGAGCTTCACTCATTCTGTGCAGTGCGCACAGCCTGCTCTGCTGTTTGCCTCATCTCTGCCCCCAAACTTAAGTGGAAAAAAAACCTTGTGAGAACTGTGGTGTAGCTATGGGGCTTTCATATCTCCTGGGGAAAAAATGCTGCTTGTAGCTCTCTGCCTTCATTCTGTTTCTGTGCAGGGAACATCTGCATAGAGCCCATACTTTTTCATAGTAGTTTCAAACAGCAGTTTGCTGTTAAGAAAGTGGAATGCTTGTTGACTTTAAAGCTTGAAAGACAAAAATCATTTCAGTCACAAGATGACACTTTTAACTGAAAATTCTCATAGGACTTCTGAGGGCTGTATAATTGAAAAAGTAACTTACCTCCTCCTCGATGTTACTCAGAAAGCTTCCTACTTTAAATACACATGGCTGGTAAATGCCTGGGAAAAAAAAAGAAGGAAAATTAAATGTGAAGGTTGACCTTAACTATTCCATCACAGCATTTCCACTGCAAGCAATTAGTAGATCATTTCTTACTGGATGACATTTCTCAGCTGTATTTTATCAAGGGGGAATTCGATTAACATTTGATGGAGCAGTGATGTTCTTCTTGGCAATGCATTATTCTTATAGATCCCATTGTGTTCATTTCACAAATAGATTGCATAAAAAGAACTTGCACATATAAAATACACTCATTTCTGAGTACTTTCACAATTCTTTAGTCAGATGTGTGAAATAAGTGTTGAAAAAACTTGTGTAGGACATTCTGATGGCTGATTGCTTTTTATGTTGCCAAGTGAATGCCCCTTTAAAAAAAAAAACAAATAGCCTAATAGAATAAGTTTTGCAAGTGTTAGTTTTTTGCAGGCTTAATTATCTTGCAAATAAATAATGGCACAGTTCATAAACTGCTAATATTCATGTGCTTCTTTGGGATAGCTTAATGGAACTTCAGTCAGACATTCCTACAAGGTTAGACCTTCCTTTCCCTCTCTTTTTATTACAGCTGTAAGATGAGCAATCTCATTGTTTCAAATGCAAGTTTATCTCGTGTATGTGTGTGCATATGAGTCTCTCAATGGCTTTTTTTTTTTTTCAATCATGTTTCTTCCTTTTCTCCCCTCTGAATCCCTTTACATTTCCAGCATCTTTTAGCAAGCAGCCTAAGCTTTGCAAGCAGCTGACACGCTTTGTTTGGAACATGTCTCCTAACTTAAAGTATTTGATCTCCAGGGAAAACACTTAGCAGAAGCAACATCTTATGTCTTCCTCAGCTTTGACTTGGTGCCAAGAAGAGGAATTGATACTGAAAATAAGTAAGTATTTCAGTTTGAAGGATACCATTTCTTACTGCGTTTCCATGCTAGAAAAACTTGTGTACAAAATTAGCAACTTCACCTCCCCAGTAGTGCATGAGACTTTTCTATGAATGGGCCTTAATCAGCAGAATCTTTAGTGGAGCAAATGGTCTTTGTTCCTAGTAATGTGCCGGATGTGCTTGATGTAGTTGTGATCCCATTAAGTGCTTTTTACAGTGATATCTGCAAATCACCTTTCTCTTCCCCCCACCCCTGGTAGTATTAGAGGCTTAGAAGTGACCTTGGCTTATTTTCTGTCACTTCCAGTTTCTGCCTTTCAATAGAAGTTCTGTCTTTTCACAGAGAGTGGCTGTTGCTGGTGTTAGCAACAGGGCCAAGATGTTTTATTCATTTATGATGCTATAGTCCTAATATGTGAACACAACAGGCTCCTTCATAATGCATTATTGAAATAATCAGTTCTTTTGATCATATGTACCAGCATTTCATTTGTGTTAAAGAGACTTCAGGCATCTGTGGCTGAGAACATTCAAGCAGTGCAATATATTTGGACACAGGTTTGAGAAAGGCTGGCATGAAACTAAAGAAATATTTTCAAACAGAACCAAATTCAACTTGAAAAGTGTCAAGGTGAACTCTTAAAATAAAGCAAGATATAGTGGAAGATGAAGTATACAACTTCTAAAACATTCCTAGATTTCTGTGTAGGACACACGGAAAGACACAGGGCAAACTACTGTAAAAAGTTCACAAGACAAAATGGTATTCTTTGTACAATAAGGCATTAGAGAAATATATTCTACCAGTTGTACATCCTTGGGCTTGTGTTAAAATGAAACTGTATTTTCAGTGTATGATATGCTTGTAGAGCACATTTTGCAGTTGTAGAAAGTTATCTGAAACCTTATAGTTCTCTGACCTGAGAGTGTTTGGTCCTCTTTGCACTTCACTTCCATTCCTGTTTTATTCCTTGCTTTATATCCCGACACTGAGGCTGTCATTTCTGCAGTCTGAACACTGCACACAAGATTGAATGTAAAATACTGCTGTAGTGTGTCTACACAATAATCCAAATTCCCTGTAAGCTCTTAAACAAAGATTTGTGCTAACTTTGGAAACACTTAAATTTGAAGTAGTTTGACTGGGTAGTGAAGAGTAGACTTTAAAAATTAAAAAAAAAAAAAAAAAAAACCAACAACAACAACAAAAGATGAACTGACCTCTATTTAATCATTTCGTGGCTGCAACTGAATGCCTCCTTAACATCTCAGACATGAATTGGGTAACAGCCATATTTCTCAGCAAGAAACCTTTGATCTTCTCTCTTCACCCCTTTCTTCTGTTGTCTTCTCTCCCTTCCAAGCATGAACACGCTGTTGCAGAGAGTTTTCTGCCTGACCTCTGCTCTGTGCTGATGGGCTGAGTGTCTGCTGTGTGTTCCAGCTGGCTGCCTTCTGCCTTTGGCTGCTCAGTGGGTGTGCTGTGGAGCTCCGTGCTGCCCAGTAGCATGCTCTCGTGGTGGGACTCTGAGGTTTTGTTTGTGGAATCAAGAGAAAAGTTGGTCAGAAATGACATAATAAAGGCATTATCTCTAGTATGTCAGATGAATCGAAATTGAGGAGGGACAGGCTGTAAGGGGTGCAGAGGGGTTTATTTAACTGCAGAGGTCTCACCTTTGTGAACTTTTTCCTTGAATAAAGAGCTAGGGGGTGTCTACACCCACTACTACAACTGCATGCTGTTTAATCATATCAGCCTTATATCGGTTTCCAGTCTTTTTCCTGTCATTATAGAAAGTCTGTGTTCTGTGAAGAGCGATTCTGTTATGTGACCCACAAAGTGTCCTCCACACAGGAAACATAAAGCTACAGTTTGACAGAATATGTGCTATAAATAGATGGGTGCACATTCTTGGTATGTATGGGAGGCAGGAGGAAGTGGAACAAGAATCCATAGATGGTAAAAAAAAAGGGAGAAGTTTTAAAATACGGTCTTTATTAAGGCAAAGAATTGTCTGTGTATTCTGTCACTTGTAACTTGTCAACATTAACTGGCAAATTTCTTTTGGTAGAAATGGGGAACAGAAGTTACATTCCAGGAATTCTTCAGCCAGTAGCACCCAGCTCAGAGCCTATTGGAACCAACGCCTGGACATCGCAGGCTAGGCAAAAGCCAAAACAGTTTTAAAAGATAACCATAAAAATATAAAGGAGGGGAAAAAAAAAAACAGAATAAAGAAAACTGAAGCAAACAAGATCCCATCCTTCGTGCCTGTAGATCAGGGCTGTAAGAAGCATTCCATTTCTCCTTGCTCCAGGCAGAACTCTATTTCAGATGTGTTTCTGCCAGGTAGAGTTGCTTTCCAGTAACAGCTGAGTGTGGGTTGAAGTCTTCTATGTACACATCACAACACATTTTCAAAATGTGTTTTCCCAGCTTCACAGCCCCGCCTGTTGGCTGGAGTTTGGTGTGGTGGCTTCCCAGGCTTTCCCTATCTCCAAAAGAAATGGGGTCATATTTACATATATTATTGTATTTCTTCCTTTCGATCCTTTTCTCCAGAGTATAAATGCTGTTTAAAAAGATATTCAAGTCTTTGGGGTTTTTACTGAGCAACATCAGGTTAAGTTGATTTGTTGGATCTAAAGATCTGTAAACTAAAATCTGAGGAAGATGGGATTTGTAACACTGATTTTGTCAGATAGAAGAGATGTGAATCCCTTTGTAGATTGTGTGGAGCTGCTTCTGAACTGAGTGATCTGAAATCCCAACATACAAAAACTCCTGTTGAGTAACCAGCATTCTGCAACGCTCAGCGGGGATGGAGGAGACGCTGACTAACACTGAGGTAATGTGGCTATCACAACTGAGCAAACCAGAAAACAGCCTGGATCCGACTCATTTCCTTTCCAACTGGAAGATCTCAAACTTTGCCCTGAGCGTGGTTCACCAGTTAGAAACTGCTTTTATTGACACTCTCCTATTGCTAGAGGAAACTTTGCCTGAGATGTTCTAGTAACCAATGAGTGGGGTTTTTCTGGACTGGTGAACCCTGGTGGAACCACAACAACCTGAGCTCACAACACAGCTGTGGTGGTTTTGCCTCACCCAGTGGTGCTTTTGTGGTTTGCAGTGTTCAGGGAATTTAAAGAAAATAAGCATTAGTTGATGAGTGTTAGACAAAAATAACACTGAAGTAGTAAGATAAGACCATTTTTAGTCAAGCTTGCTTTCTACTGCTGTACTAGAGACTGAGTTACTTCTTAAAGGTCTGCTCAGAGCAAGTAAACTGCTCTGTGAATCTGAATGCCTGGATGGCAAAAGAGAAGAGCTCTCTTATGGTTGAAGGACGCCTTTTGCCAGCCAACAACAGTATCAACAAACAAGTCAGTGGCAATCCATTCTGTGCTCCAGATGTTAGTAGAGCTGGATCTGAAAAATGCTGGATCTGCTAAGAAGCGGAAGCTTTTCCCTTAGCATGGGATGTTTTTGAGGGCCTTTTAAGTAGAACCACTGTGGAATGCATATTTTTAACTTATCCTGAATTACGGGATTTTGGCTGTTTCTGTCATGATTGTAACATTACGAGAGAGGAACACAGGATTGCAATAAAAAAAAATAAATATATATGCTGAAATACTCTGTTCATTCTACAGGCTGAAAGCTAAGGAAAAATTAAAAAGGAGCAATGAGTTCTCCAAATATGCCTGGCATCCTGCAAAGCCTTACTCAACTGTGTTAATGATCAGTTGTATAAGGAAAAGCTAGCAAGGTCACAGCTTGCTGTCACTGTTCTGCCCACTTCCTAGTGGCTACTTTCCACTGCTCTATGCCTTAGCAGACTGCAGATTGAAAAGTAGTCGGTAGAGCAAATATAGAAGCATATAATTTGTTTGCATTGCGTAACACAGTTCTACTAGCTGTTAATCTACTTGTTAATCATACTGAGAGCTAAACAAGTTAGCAAGGAAAAAATTACACTTTTACTAGAAGGGTGTTTCCTGCTTTAGACTGATACAAAGTCTGTTTGGGGCCATCATTCCTTTGCCTGTGATTCTGTCAGATGTAATAACTCAGTGCCAGCTATAGCCTCAATCACTTTTTTAGCAATAGAAAATGCTTGTTTCAATTTCTAGTGAGATATACTTTGACTGGAAGTGCACCCCAGGCCTGCGTTTCTGTTCTCCATGCTGAGGTGGAGGCAGGAGAGCTGCGGGCTGCCCGGAGCGATGGACGGGTTCTGTGCAATGCAGCAGCCCAGGCAGTGCCCCGTCCTGGTGTGTGACTCATTGTGGTGTGGGAGCTGAGTCAGGGGAAGAGCGGGCAGCATTCCCTGCCCCAGTGATAGCAGGCAGATAGACTTGTTAAGAAACTGTCCTACTGAGGAGAGGAAACCGTCTGATGAAGGTATCCTTGGGGATGAGCAACCTCTGATGTATGCCACGGCTAAATTACTCCCCTGGCTTTTCACTTATCCATCCACTGACAGTGTGCAGCAGTGCTGCACAGCCACTTCTTGGGAAGACAAAATTTACCATTCAGTAAGCAGCCCTCATATCTTAATCATATCATATATCTTAATCTTTTCATATCCCTTGCTGTTTGTGTAATGAGAAGGCATATGATCAAACAGAGAAAATAAATCCTCCTTTTGCCAAATCTACAGACATATTGAGTATTTTGTTATTTTATGCTTTTAGTATTTGCTAAGATTTAGAAACTTATTTACCTATCTGAAGTTTTGCTTTGATCAGGTCCATGGTGTAACAGCTGTGAGAGACAAGTCACTGCATCATAAAAGTTATTCTTCGTCATGATTTTACCTATGGAGAAGTGACAAGATAAGGAAAATCAGCAACAAGTGTCGAGCCTGGGCATAGGAACTCTCCTGTTTTTGGCAAAATTATAGATTTTCAGTTGATTTCCTCAAGAAATTATTATCACTTGACAGTAAGAACAACTGACAGCAACACAGAATGACCAGGTCCTTCTTTCTGGCGGTGCCATGCGTTTACCTGCACAGGCCCCTTTCTGTCCTTGTGCTGCAGTGTGTCAGACTGCAGACAGGCAGGCTGTGAGACTTCATAACTGATTACTTAATTTAGCTTGCGCATTTTCATAAAATCTGACCATAACAATATACAATGGAATTGAAGTTTTTACTTAAAGCAACTTTCTCTAGTAGGTGAGAAACTAAAATTATCACTCCAATGTTCAGTTCTTCTCCCTGAAATCCTTCCCTTTTTTTCTTTCATGTGTGTGCCACCACAATGGGCTATCAGTGAACACAGACTAAGTAGGCATCACCAAGAACAGTGCAGTGCTGTAAATTTGCCCTCCAAGATAAACAGGAAGCTGATGCTAATTCTGAAATGTGATTCATTGTGCAATTGGTGACAAAGCACACTTCCTTTTTTTTCTCTTTTTTTGTGGGGGTGAGGGGGAAGAGAAGAGGGGAAGGTCCTTTGGTCCTTTGAGAGCAATAAGCCCTTGAAAGATAAGCAAAAAATAACATGCTAAGTGGTCCTGGGTCAACGTTTCAATATCATGCTTCTGAACGAAGCCGATTACATCAAAACTCAGGAATGCTCGCTGGCTACGAAACGGTGTTTCTTCTGTCCAGCGGGTTAACGGGCAGCTCCGTCGCACGAATTCTGGCCGTAAGAGGCTGCCTACACGTGCTCTGACCGCTTTATTATTTTCTCCGTCTTTCGGTGAGGATTGCTGCCAGCTGGGCTCACTCCGAACGGCCGGCCCCGTACGCCGCGCAGTTCCTACCGCGGAACTATAAAGCAAAGCAGAACACTCTGCGCTCGAACCGAGTCCGATATCTCATCAGCGGTCCCCGAGCCGTCGGGGAGCGGTCCCAGTCCTTCGGAGGGCTCGGGCTGCCGCCCGCGGGAGCGGTCCCTCCCGGAGCTAGGACGGGCAGCGGCAGCCCCGCGGTCCGCCGTTCCGCAGCCCGGCTCCGCCCCGCCGTCCGCAGGCCCGAGCACCGCCGCTCCGCCGCCCGGGCCACTCTCGGGTCGCTGGCGCTGGCTCCCCGCGCGGCTTTCGACGCTTCCTTCTCCGGCGGTCCCTCGCTCCGCGGACCGCACCCGCGTGCGGGGCCGCCTTCCCACGGCACGGCCGCCGGAGCAGGCCGCGTCGAGCCGCCCGGAACGGGCCGCGGAGGGGCCGGGCGGCGGCGGGAGCGGGGCCCGCCCCCGGCACCACATGATGCCGCTCCTCCTTCCTGCCGTCCCGCCGAGAAAAGGGAACTGGGCGCGGAGTAGAGGAAGCGGCCCGCTCCTGCTCCTGCTCCCGCTCCCGCGCCGGCGCCGCCCTTTTCCTCCGCGCGGGGCCGGGCCGGGAGCGCCGCGGGCCATGGCCGGGCTGCGGGCGCTGCTGCTGCTGGGCTGCGCGCTGACCGCCGCCCGCGCCTTCAACTTGGACGCCGAGCGGCCGGCCGTGTACTCGGGCGCCGAGGGCAGCTATTTCGGCTTCGCCGTGGACTTCTTCGCTCCCGATCCCTCCTCGTAAGTGTGCGGTCCCTCGGCCTCACGGTTTCGGAGCGGGTCTGGAGCGCATCTTCGCGCGGCTCCGCTGCCCGGCAGCCGTCCCGTCTGCGCTCGCCTATGTCGCGACATCTCCGCTATCTTAATCCCGCAGAGCGCGTTATTAAAAGCAAATATGTTCTATTTGCGTTCCTCCCTTTATTTTAAGGCGGCATCTGCGGTTGCCGAGCGGCCGGCAGCGGCGCGGGGCGGGCTCGTTCCTTCCTTCTCTCGTTGGAATCGCCCTTTTGCCTTTTCGCGTTTCTTTGATGGTAACTGTTGAGTCCCGGGTGGGTGAGCGTAGTCTGGGGCTTTGTTTGTTTGCAACTTGAAACGCGAACGTCTTAGATAGCCTGAGAGACTTCCTCCGTGTCTTTGAGAGAAGCCTTTCGCCGTGACTTTAGCTATGGGTAGAAGTTACTTTGTATCTGGTCGGCTTCCCCTGCTGCCTTTTAGATCAAACCTCTTAGTGAAACCGAGTCGCTCCGCAGCTTTTACAGCAGCCGGCCCGGCGCAGTCAGATCGGTGCCCTGGGAAGCAGGCCGGGACGCTCCGTGCGCGGGGTCCGCGATGCCTCCGGCCGCAGGCAGCGGTGCCGCGGATCTCTGAGCTGCGGGAGGGGATGCTCGGCCGTGCTGAGCCTGGGTGGCTGTGGTGGGCGTTTGGTGGGGGCTGAGTCTCGCACACCTGGCAGGAGTGAGTCCCGTTACACGCTGCTCTGAACGTGTGCTTAGAACCTCTTCGTTACAGGACGGAGGTAAAAAGCAGCTGAGTTCGAGTAATTCAAGTCCAATTAAGCTGTTTGGATCGCCTAGTGGTACGGCAGAGTTAATAGCTCTCAAAAGCTCGAGCTGTTGTTTTTTAGCTGCAGGCAGCAGTGTGAAGCACGTTGAGGAGTCTTGTATGAAAAATGTACTCCGTGAGTTGGTGGCAGTCTTTTATCCGGGTGCTTTTTGTTTCCTGACTCAGGATGTAAGTGCAGTTCCAAGTGGCTGAAGGTGTGACTTACAAAGTAAAAGAGGCCTTGCATACACAGAAGCGCTAATTTTTGTAGTCTGTCGTTCCCATGTATGAGTGTATTTCAAAACCTGATGGCTTTTATCAGCACGTGGCAAAGCACTGGAAAGAGAGGATTCCTCTAAGCACAGCTTTGGAAACCTGAATGCAGAGGCTGCGAATGCGTTCCCAGTGTTGTCTGCAGCATTATGTTGGGGTGGCTGGTGCCCTGTGTAGGGGATGGGTAGTGCCACAGCACAGCTGGTGTATGCTTATGGATATAGAAATCTGCATCAGTTGCTCTCTTTAACAAAGTATGTGGAGTACAGTCTTCTTTGTGGATGGTCACTGGTCTTATAATTTGCCAATAGTGTTACAAATTGCTCAAGTCTACTGGTTTGGTTTCTGATTATAGAAATGTTTGGTTTTTCTTTTTTGGGTTTTTTTTTGCTTTGGGAAAAGAGGTAACTGAATCTTTATGGAGTTCCACTGCAAGTCTTTAATTGGTGACCACCTTAATATATCCCATCATGGTGATTGTGTTATGAAAGAAAGGCTAAAATGAGTGCGACTTATTTTTTTAAAGCAAATGTTTAGTTTGGAGGGCTTCTCAAAACTAATGAACTAAGAGTGAAGAGGGAGGCAAGTTACCACTTGTTTAATAGATTGTATTTATAATAATTAATGTATTTCTTCACTTGGCATTAGGAATGTTTATTTTTAGACCTTTCTGTTATGCCCAGACAGAACATTTAAGTCCATTAAAGCATCTCAAATACTTTCTCTTCAAAACTAGTCTGTGAATGCCATTAGGGGGACCAATGGGTTGTTGGAAGTCTGGCTTTTCTACCAAGTCCTTACCAGGGAATTTTGAAGGTTCTGTAAGTTAAGTGGAGTTGAAAAATAATGTCATTTGTTGTTATTCATATGAGTTGAGCTTTAGTAAGGTTCTATGTGTTTATACCTGGATTTCATGTATTAAGAAGAAAAAACATAGCTCAGAACTAAAATGAAGTCTGAAGGATAACAATCACAACCAGTACAAGTCTGCCAAAGTTTGGATCTATCTACTAGGAGACTTACTCTCCAACCAGCTTATTTGGCTATGCCTATTTCAAAACCAGCTGCCCTATCTGATACGAGATAACATTGCCTGCGAGTGGAAGACTTCTCTCTTTGACAGTCTAAATGAAAGCAGCGCAACAGAGCAGATTCTGATAAAAGGAAGCATTTAGTTCCACGTCTTTGCTTCTTCTGTATGTCACTGCCTTTGCTTCAAATGGACTTCCTAAGAAAAGTGCTGATGAGTCGCGTGTCTGAGAGCTGTGAGAGTTCCTGGGAGAACTTAATAGCCTTGTTTGGTCTGGCTTTGCATTCCATCTGTTTCTCACTCTGCAGCTTCTGCATTTTAACACTTGCACGAACCCAGTGCCATAGCAGTTCCTGCTCAGAGCGGACCTCACTTACATAAGCAGGCATTTGTACAGTGACCCATCTTAATAAGAAAATGATTATTTTGTAATGGATTTCAGTGGGGATTCATAAATGCGCAGGTCTGTGGATGTCAGTGACTTGGGTGCTTGGTGATTGCTTTTAGCAGAGGGTTGGCTGATGCTGGGCTGACTCACTGCTCACTGCCTCCTGAGCGCTGCTGTTCTGTGTGTACATCACTGAATGCTGACCAACTTCCGTGAATTACCCTTACATACAGCATTAACTAGAAATGATGCCAGGCAATTTCTTCGTTAAATTACAGAAATACGCGGCTACTTCTTCTGTGGTGTCAATGCAGATTTTTCTGAAAGAGGGATAAAAGAATATAAGAGGTGTTTATCTCATTGAAATATCCCTTCAAGCACGTCAGAATATGTCATTCTTTATCTTCTTTTGTCTCTTAAGTCAAAATTAGTTTGCCTGCTTTCGCTTGCGGAAAGGAGGGAGCCAAGCCCGGTATCAATTCCTCTGACACCTGAAGTAGTTTTGGCTTTAAACTTAATGCAAAAGCTTTATCCATTCAAATCTATGAACTGTTAGCATGTCATGAAGTAGCAGTGTCTGTGCCTGAAGTTTTGAGACTTTTATTTCTTCAATTTACTGCAGGATATTTCTTCTGGTGGGAGCTCCAAAAGCAAACACCTCCCAGCACAATGTGGTAGAAGGGGGCCAGGTGCTGCAATGTAACTGGAATTCCAACAGGAACTGCCAGCCCATCATCTTCGACTCCACAGGTAATGTGTGGTTTGCTGCAGGGGAAGGGGCTCTGCCTTGTTCCTGGGTGTATAGGGATTGCTATTATCCTTATTTCATAGCAGAGTAGGTGGTGTATGAGGAAATACTCAGAAGCATAGTCTGAAACTGGGAATATAAGCTTTAGACTGTGGAAAAAAACACCTTTTCTTACTTTTCTTCTTGGGTGTAGCTTTGTAACGTGTGACATTCCTAATAGGAGTTCTCAGGATGCCTCAGGTCAGAGGCATTGCTTACCCATCTCTGAAGTGTATTAGAGCTGAGCAGCAGCAACGCTGACATAAAACATCTCACTCAGCCCTCATGCTCTAGTACACACACTGATTGCCACAAGCTGTGGCAGGTCATGTGAGAATGCACCGCAAGTGCTTTTCTGCTTGTGCCATTCAGTGCTGAGTCCTGTTTTCAGCAGCCTGTTTCAGGCCAGTGGAAAAACCTGTGTGTGTCCTGGGAATGCATTAGCAAGACCTGCCTGGTATGGAGGAGGAAACACCTGTGCTTTGAAGTCTGGTAGGGTATAATTCATTTTAGCCTTCGCTGCTGTGACTTGTCAGTCCAAAAGCTGTAAAGTTTATTCAGCTTTTGTAGATCAGGTACAAATGCACTGAGGAGACTTTTTGCTCCATGCCATTGTCAAGATATAGCACAGAATGCTGGTGATGTTGGGAGTTCTCAGATGTGTTTATGTATATTTCTGAAAACTGACATGTTATCAGCTTCTTGCACGTAAAATGCACCAACAGAAGAGATGCAAATAGTGATGCACGCAAAATGCAAGCTGGTATCTGTCTGCAGCAGCCTACAGAAAGCTTTCTTTCAGATGACTAAGAAATTTTTTTTTTTAAAGAATAATTTGTCTTAAATATATCTCTAAATAATATTCTCCAGTAATATAATAGCTGAAGTGCATCTCTTAGGGAAAGATGAGTCTCTTGGGTTAAGTTCCAGATGCGTCCTCAAATGAGAACTGCTGTGGACTCACCCATAAGCCAGGCACAATAAACAGATACAAAGGCCTCACTGCTCTGCTTGATGGCTGTGTTTAAGATATATGCTACTGAGCAAATGAGCAGCATTTTGCATATAATCTACCATTTAGGTAATGGACAAGGTAATCGTTTGAGTTGTAGCAGTAGAACAAGCAGGTCATAGTGGCTTAAGGGGATTCATGACAGGCATGTTTTAACTCATTCCAGCCTTGTGGCAGTGAAGTGGGAAATAATGCATTTGTCGATTATTCTCTGGGTGAAAAGGGCAATTGTATTTCAGTGTAATAAAATAATCAATGCTCTGAAACAAAATTGTCTTTTTCTTTGTCTGTAACACAATGGTTGATTTCCTACATTAGAATGACAAAATCTAATGCCAGCACAGTGCAGTCCTTCACTCTTGCTTGCCTGTAACTCACAGTGTAGCACTGGGAGTCAGGGGAGGCTTATGATACTACTCACAGGAAAAAAGCAGCTGAAGATAATGTGACCATTAATGTACAGTGCTAATGGGAAGGGGTTTTTTATAGGTAGCTAAATGCAGTCTCTGCAAGGATTCAAGCTCATCCATCACTCCTTCAATATTTGTGTATTGTGGTTTGTAATTGCAGCGGCATTGCTTAGCTCTGGAAACACAAAGCAGATCTATTTTAGATTATTTAGCTGTTTTGTTAATAGGGAAAGTAGCACACCTTCTGTGTAATTCATTAGCTGGGTTTCTTCAGAGTTCTCTAATTGCTTACAGCTAGTGAGAAACCTGCCCTTTGAAAATAACGCGGGTGTTCGTATACATGGCTTCTCTGCATCTCTGTCCTCCTGTCTGTGGCTGCACAAGGTCTGCACAAGGACTAGCATGATCAGAACTGCCCGCTGTAGGGCATGGCCCTGCTCGTGCCTCCTGGCCCCTGTGCCAGATGGCACAGCCAGCAGGCCTGGGCCAGACCGAGTCACCGCATCACATGCACAGCATGATAGAAGAGGCCATGTCCCTGTGCTAGCAGTGCAGCCCAGCAAAGAGCAAGTCATATTCTGCATGAGTTTTTCTATGCCCACTGACCTTCAGGTTGTATCACAAGTAGTGGATGATAGAGGTAAAGCAAGGGAGGCGCTTTCCCCCCCCCCCTCATTTTCTTTTCCTTGTAAATTTGTACTTTATTAATATTTACCTCAAGCTGTGATATCTTTTTTTCTTCTGCGTCTGTACGAAGGCCACACTGAGCTCAGTTGCGTATCAGTGCTTGAATAGAAATGGGTTTTATTTTCTGTCACTTGCTTTTGGTGATACGGTTCTCAGCACAGCAGTTTGGACACTTACAGCTGTTGCATTTGTCCTATGGTATGTAGCTGTAGCAAGAAGGTACTGCATCTTTGATATTGATCTCTGAAGGATTTCTTCAAGTGCTTGCTTTCTGCTAGCTGTGCTGGTCACTCACCCTCAGCTCCTCTGGGGAAGAGCAGTAACTAGTTGAGCTGATGCTTAGTCAGCTAAGTCCCTACTCCTGCAGTCTTGCTTGTTTTCCTCCTTCCTGTGCATAAAACTACTTTTAGGGGAGATAGCTGGGTGCCTCACAGGAGGAGTCCATTCATGGAGCTTATCTATTTCTCGTGCTGAAAATGAGTCAATATACATATATGTATGTTTTCATCTGAATATGTAACAGAAAATTCCTTGTTAGAAATATATTATGATTTTTAAGCTGCTGGGCAGAAAAAGTTCTTCTTTTGCTGTTGTATGTAGGATGGTTTTCTTACTTAAAGCAGCGATAGAGTTGTGAAGGGGATGGAGGATCTCCTTTGCCTAGGTGTCCCAGAACTCCCTGCACGGTGAGAGTATGTTCTACATGTGTGCCTGTGTGCGTGTGTTTCTGTGTGCACATTACACTAATTGCTTTTGACATTCTGGTATACATGGTGGCTTTGGAAGGCAAAATATTTATATCACACATTAACACTTCCCAAATGTAAAGATGCTTCGCTGTGGGGCTTCTGAGAGTTTTAGCACTGACATCAGTTGGCTTTGATTTAACGTCGTTATGACTATGTGAAAATTGCATAACAAATGTGTGGTAGAACATGCCCCCAGATTCGAGGTACATATGGCTGTGCTTCATGTGTTTTTGTGTATGTAGCCAGAATGTTGGAATACTTTTTTTCCTCTTTGGAAGGGCATTATTATTGGACAAACATTTCAGGCGGATTTTTTACACTTAGAAGTAAAATTAAAAAGAAACCAACCACTCAGGCAAGCTTCCTCACACGTACGAGTTTGTTCATCTGATGGAAAACTGAAATATGATGCAGTGCCTGTGTCTCTAACAGGTTATCCTGCTGCTAGAAATAGGCCTTGCTAAAAAGTGTTGAATAAGAACTGAACTTCTTTGCCTGGTTCGGTTTTTTTTTGCTGATTCAGTAGCTAAACATGCCGCTGTCACAAAATCAAAGTTTCTTGTCATTGTGTTCTTCTGTATATTGATTTCTTACTGCATTTACCACAGTTTCATCACAAACTCAATTGAACTGTTATGTAAAGTAATTTTTTTTTTTTTTTTTTTTTTCCTTCTGTCTTTGTCAACTTTCAGAGTTTCAATGTGTAGGAGATTGTATTTCTTCAGAATGAGCAGCTGGTTGAAACTTATATTAAGGTAGCATATCGTTCAAAATTGACCCAGTTTTGTGTAACAAATGATATTATCAGATCATTTTTTTGCTAGGTGTTACATATTTTACACTCACATTTCACATCTGTTATTTGGTTGGTGAGTTTGTTTTTTTTAATTATTTCTTTTAATTTGTATTTTATTCCTATTTAGCTGAGGCATTTTTAGTATGATGAATTTTGCAGGGCCTGTGAGTCCTAGTGCTAATTCTCTACAGAACTGACTGGAGAGGTGGTTCCTCTCTTTGAAATTTGGTTTTGTCTTTTTACTTAGCAGCTCTTCTCAGGAAAATGCATGTTCGTGGTGGGTTCACTGTAAAAGGAATGCACTTAATATAACAGTCCTCTTTTCTATTACTGACCAGTTCTGAGAAGTCCAAACCCACTTGTTTAAAAGATGCACCACTCTGCCTTCCCACAGTCTTGGTTGGGGCTTTGGCCAAGCTGGACTGGTGGGAGGCATCCGTGCTCATGGTAGGAGGTTGGAACTGGGGTCTTTAGGGTCCCCTTCTACCCACACTGTTCTGTGATTATTTGTTGAAGGATTTTAGAGAGTGGGTGCATTCTGAATTTTTGTTCTGACAAAAGAATTCTTCAGAGACCCATGTAACCAGCTGGAATTAATGGAACTGTACACGTGTGAGCAATATGTAGCAAATTAATGTAAACCAAATGAGTTTCCTATGTACTTACTATCCAAAAGGAAACAGTTGTCTTCATAATTTTATTTTATTTCTGTCTTGGAGCCCTAGCTCTGTATCTGTCAAGAATATTGGGAACTGATTTGGTAGAAGTAGCACTTCTTCATGCTCCCATGTCTTTTAATAAAATACTAACAAAATAGTTTTGTGATGATGTTAAGTTTTTGATCATAGCTATAACTGGGAGATGTACTGGCTCCAGAACAGGATGCTTGAAAGTGCAGCTCGTTATGGCAGCATAAAGAAGAAGTGCGGTGCTCAAACTGTTTCAAGAGCTTCAGTGTAGAATAATCTGATGAAATGCAGAAATGCAGACAGTTCCACAAACTGTTACGAAGGAAAATATGCTCATCAAGCAACTTTGAACCTCTATGCTAATGAGTTACAGATTTCTTGAACAGATTTTGTTTTTAGTACAGACAGCACTGGCTGCTCAGATAATGCATTGTTGTGCTCTTCTGATATGCTTGGCATAACAGATTGGTGCAATGCTTAATTTTCATTCCTTCTTTTGGTGGAAAGCTTTTCCTATTGTTGTGTTAAATCTCAAAATGCAAGATTAGGGAGTCTTACAGAAATGGTTGAATGCTTAAAACAAAGAGCATCTCCAGTGTTGAAGTCCTGTTCAGCTCTGTGTGGCATGTTCTTACTACTTTGGAGAAATAACTTCAAGTAGCCTCTGCCCGCCTACAGTTTTGCCCTTTGATGGTTGTTTTGTTCTTCCTCTCTACAGCTTTCCATGTTTTTGACACACCGGAGTTGTTTCAAATGAATGACTTAGGCTCAATTATTTTTGGATGAAATTCTCTGAAAACTGTTTATTTTGACCAATGCTAAAAGATGGGGGGGAAAAAAGCTTTTGAGAAAGAAAACTAGAGTAAAACCTCCCGATTCTTCCTTATGTTCCCAACTTGAGTGTTGTTTTGTTTTGTTTTTTTGTTCATTCTGTTTCTTTCCATTCCCAAGTGGGTGATTGTAGACAATAGGAGTCTTTGTGCGCAAGCTTAAACCACCAGTTTGGCATAGCTGTATCTATCTGTGACCTATTTAGTTTGAAGTGGATATCTTAACTGCCTGGTGCAGCTTTATTCTGTAGCATTGCACAGTTTAAGATCTGCTGATGTAGGGAAGTTATGAGTTGCGTGGGTGTCATGAGCTTGTATTTTGAGGTTTTGATCATCTGCACAAATGAGTCAGTTATTCACAACAACTTCTTTTCCACCTGTGGAATGAGTGGGAAAGAATAAAGAACTAGGGGATAGGTAAGTATCCTGTGGAAATAGCATGCCTTTGCAAATACTTTTCATTTGTAGGAGATTGGTTCAGTGGGATTAAGGTGCACTTTGTGCAGGGATTTCACTATTGATTTCGTCAAGAGCAAACCAATAAATCTTGTGAAGACCATTCATTTGTAGTAGAATGGACTGATTTTTATCTTGCTGCATCTATGATTACATCAGTCTCATTGAAGTTCAGTTGTTATCCTTATCATGTGCTGGGATGACTAAAGTCAGCCTTGGGCTTTGAGTACCTCTGTGAATACAAGAGGGAGGTAGAATGTATAAAATCTCCTCTGCTGGTTATTACAGCTGAGGGTGGAAAAATGCTCATGCTTTCATGATTAGGTAGACTCCTGAATGAATGCTGTTGGCTGTGTGTTTGGGTAGCTGGATCCCAACTGTATGACAAGCTGGGAAAAAAAAAACAAAAAGGCTCTTAGTTATAGTAGGCAAAGGAAAAGATCCAGTTGTTCCAGCTCCGCCCAGAGAGAGAAACAGGATTCATAGCTCAGGAGAGGGAAGGGGAGTAGTGGGAATCTCTGTGTTCCTCTGTATCCTCAGCCAGTATCAAAGCACTGTTGCTAAACCCTGTGAGTCATCAGCTGCCTCACAGCACCAGGACTTTCAGGTGAAGTTAAACTTGGACTTGCTCCTTCTTGCAGGTAACTAGGGGTGAAATCTCTGAGGTTTTAGATGTCAGATAGCTAGCTTTCTGCTGTGTCAAATTCTGGCTTATGATAATAGTACACTGGTATGTTTTATGAGGTTTTCTTCTGGCTAGCTATATTATGTTTCCTTTTACCTAGAACTGGCAACATCCTTTACTTTGGGTTTGTTACAAAGAAGTTTATTTTGACAGAAAAATGGTGAATTGGGTGGCTGTTTGAGGTTTACAACTTCTTGAGTGCTTATAGCATGCTGATACTGAGCCAGGCTTCTTCAGTTCACTGCTTCTTGTCTCATGGTTGTCTCAGTTCAGACTGGCACTCCAGAGCAAGAGTAAATGGATGAGTGCAGTTCTGTCATTACTATACAAAAACCAGAGAGTTAGAGACAGCTCCTGTCACTTTATAGTAATATCTTTATAACTGTTAACTTTTGCATTGGG
The DNA here is from genome assembly GCF_023343835.1 of Lagopus muta. Lineage (NCBI taxonomy): Eukaryota > Metazoa > Chordata > Aves > Galliformes > Phasianidae > Lagopus > Lagopus muta. The sequence continues at coordinate 30,556,397 of NC_064440.1, read as the reverse complement.
AAATAGAAGGCAGCAGCTACCCAAAGCTGATAGCCAAAAGCAAATCATCTTTGAAAAAGCTTTTGATCTTTTTATTTTCATTTGGAAGATGATTTAGGCTATTAACTCTAGTTAGCATCCCTTCACGTTGTTTTTCACAAATTGCAATTATATGTATTGACGTTCACAATTTTGAATCTTATGTCATCTAGTGAAGTGATGATGCTCCTCTGTCCAGGAGCACCCATGTGTGGAATTTTCCTGACCTTGACCATCACTGCCATCTCACAGCCCCTCCCCAAGGAGGGAATTTTATGAGACAAAGCACTGTTGGCTTGCCATGGCAACCTTTTATCCATACTGAAAAAGACATGTGAAATCATCGTATGATGTCTACTACAATGGGAAGGAGCAAAGGGAAAAACCACAGCATAAGTTGTCTTCTCAGATACAACCCTACAGTCAAATGACACAGTCTTGGAATTAATGAGCCATCATGGAGGAGTCCCTGGAATGGCTGTGTTTTAATCTTAAAAAATAGCTTTTGTAGAAGAAATCTTAAGTAAAAAAAAAAAAGTCAGAATCCAATTTGTATTAGTTGGCATATTTGCTTGAATGCCTGGTTTACATTATACAGCACTGGTGTGAAGGCACTAATAAGGCTTTCTTCAGATACTCCAAAGGACATGAGAAATAGAAGCAAAACATCAGTGGCTATGACAACTGTCACAGCAGTAAAGGCAACTATGTTACATCAAAACACTGGCTTGGATTTATAAATCCCTGTATGTCTAAATCCTATCTGTATTAGTTTGCTTTGTTTAAAGCAGCTCCTGTTTTTAACAGAGGGAGGCTTTGTTCTCTGCTCTCTTCCCTCTCCCTTCTCTCCTCCCCACTGAAAACTTTTGCAATGATAAAACAATAACAAAACCAGGCCCTTGATTTCTACTAAAACACAAACGTCAAAGTCCATCTCAATGTCAGTTAGCTTCACAGTAAAGCTAATAAGCCTTATTTAACTTTGATTTGCTCCAATGAAGACTCGTGTTCTTTATGTTTGTTTTTCCCAGTCAAGAACAGAAACCCAAATGGTTTCTTATTCAAAGCAAGGGATTTTTTGATGGCAAGGTGTTTTCTGGATTTCCTCATAAAATTAGTATTTCTTTGGGAAAACTAAAGCTGGGAGAAAGAATCATAATCTACTTCTCTGTGGTTTGCTTCCTATGGGGAATTTTTAAGGGAAGTGGGTGGACAAATAAAAGTAACTTTTCCTCTTTAAGGAGAGTTAAGAGTAGGTCTGTATTTTAACATTCACAGTATATGTCAAAAGTCTGTGCCTCCAAATCATTTTTCATTTGATTTAGGTTTTTTAATTTCACTTAATTTAGGTTTTTTTCCACTAGATTTTAGATTTTTGTGTTCTAACAAACTTAAGCCCAGCCGAACATTCTTCTCTTTGGAAAGAATGCCTTCACTTAGTGAAGCACTGAATACAGGATAAACTCACTCTGAGGCATTTTATCCTTGAATCGGGTGTTTTATATTATGTGCACGGGCACTGCCATTAGCTAAGGTGTCTAATGGAGCAGTTTTTACTGTATGTGCTATGGATTTTTTTTTAGTTTTTCTTTTATATGAACTTCCAGGTTGGTTTTTCTAATCTTTCGGAGATCACGATGCTGGCTTCTGATGTCATGACACTTGAAACATAATTGACTTGGGGTTGTGCCAGCTTCTGACTGTATCTCAAAGCCTTGTTGCTCATCTTTCAGTTTTATTTTGATGACAGTTTTCTAATATTATCCTTAACGTAAAGCAGAATTACGGCCTTCTAAATACTGTAGGAAAAAAAAATGTCTTCCCTGAAAGCCTGAAGAGGAAGAGTTGTTTATTGCTGCCATCCTGGATGTTGCCTCTTCCTTGGTGTGGGCAGCCCTGGAGCTTCTGTAGCTTAGGAATACAATGGGAAAAGGCAGAGAGCTGTTGTTCTGGCAGCGTGTGCTGGATGAACAATTGCTTCCCCTCTTTCCAGTGCTATCACCATAGTCTGTGGATGGATGGCACCACTAAGCAATAACCTGTCTTTTTTTTTATCACCTCATTATGTCTTAGCTGATGCATTCAACTGAAACTGGAGGGAAATAAATTCCTTTATGTGTACAGTAAAATCAGCTTGCTGATAATGCTCTATGGCGGCTTACCTGCTATTCTGACAAGGTCATTACTTATTGTCTAGTGCTTGAAGCTTACACTGGAAGTCTCTATATCCTCCACTTTTTTATAAGATTTAGGATAGGATTCCACTTTATAGTATAAAACTGTTATACTACTTTCCACTGTAGTCATAAATAGGTAGTGCTGCATAAATAACCAAGAGCAGATAAAGGCATGAAACTCCATAAAGTAATTGTTCCCAACAAGATTTATATTCTTTAAAGCATAGTGCTTTGTTTGGCAAGTAAAACTGAGAGGTGGCTTTGTATTTGAGAGTAGCTAGACAAACAGAGGGTAGAAGCCAAATCTGTCTTTAGGCTGTGTAACCTTGGGTGTGGTGTTAGAATGAGAATAAACCCAGTTTAAACTCATAATGCTGCCAGAAAGGATTTAGATCCCAGTCCTGGCCCTGTATCCCTGCCTTCTCCCCAGGAGGTCAGCACTGCCTCCCTCTCCTTGCACTTAGCAGGGTTTGGCCCTGATCTACCTGCTTTTTTTCTATAGGGCTCCTTCTGTGTATGTGGCCGGAAGGGAGTAGGGCTATGACAAAGGTTGGCAGCAGGAACGTATGGACAGCATCACATGGAAACTTGTACTCCTTCTGGGAGCAGCTGCATCCTTTAGCAAAACTGTCCACATTTTTTCATGAGTTAAAGGCGAGGAAAGAGTAAGATACAGCAAAACAGAGACTTTCTATGTGTGCTCAAGACATTTCGTATTTGAAAATAATTTGTGCAGTCTTTAGGTCTTTTTTTTGTGAGGAGGTGACGTGCAGACCTTCAAACTACATTTGTCTGAGCATCTTGTGACAGTATACAGTGTATGTATATTTGTGCAGGTATGCTTAATCATCAGGCCCTCCCTGTCTAGAGCACCTTTTCAGTAAGAAAGTGAAGGAGGGGAGGACAGAAGGAAGTGTTTTCTCCTTTTCTCTTCATTTTCTCATTACCTTTGAAATTAGGAAAAAAAGAAAACACGACACAATAGTTCTCTGTGATGTTATGTGCTTGGCCCTGACTTCCGCGTAGTTCTGATAATAGAGCAAAATGAGAGTAGTCCAGGTCTTGGCTTGTTTTGGCCGATTGAAGATAAGAACTGCTCTTACTGTACTTTTCGTGGGATTTTCCTAATGGAAGTGACACAGCCTCTCAAGACAAAGCATGCCTTCTGAGGTGTCTGACTTGCAAGGAAGTTGTGATTCAAGTGGTCACAGGTCTCGAGCACTAGAACTTCTGATTCATAACAAGGTTGGGCTTGGGGTTCCCCTCCAGTCTGTGGAAGTGATGTAGGGTTGGTGAACTCTTGGACTCCTTGGCTTTTAGGCACTGCAAACCAGCAATTTGGGCAACGTTTTAAAAAATAATAACAATTCAGAGTGTTACAATCATTTTCTCAAGAGGCTGGGAAAGTTTCTACTTTTTCCATTGAAAGCACATAAGAAATATGAAACATTTTAAAGACTTCTTATATTTGTAACAGCGCAAAACACCACTCGGTAAGTTGCACCTACCAAACTTCTTCACTGAACAGAGCAAACTGAAATTATTCCTCTCTATGAGCAAATTCATTACCATTTTTTTATTACTGTCTGCCTCACAACTTGTAAGAATGCTGATTGCTGCCTTTGTGTGCTGCAGTCACATTCAGAATAGACATGTTAACACTCAATAGAATAGTAGATGAATTTCTGTCCTGACTCCAGCCAATGGGAAGATTAACTTCAATCTTTATCAGGATAATGTTTCTTCTAGAAGCACATTCTTAACTTAGCTTTGGCACTGATTCTTGACCAGTGCTGTAATCTGACTTGAAAATCAAATATCTGAAGTATGAGATATTTACTGTGTTCCTGTCAAAGATTCTCTAACTGTTGCATGCTTACAATACTAAAAATAGCTGCATTTTGCCTAGATTGTAAAAATAAATATCAGTAAGTCATTTTTAAATCTTATTTTGCTAGAAGGATGATGTCTTCCAGTGTTACTGTTTTCTGCCTTTTTCTGGGTGTGGCAAAATCAGTGACGTAACATTTTAAATTTTTACTGTAACAGTTCACCATGAAATTATGCTTCTTCCTCATTTTCTTTGTAGGCAACAGAGATTTTGCTCCTGATGATCCACTGGAATTTAAGTCTCATCAGTGGTTTGGAGCATCTGTGAGATCCAAAAACGATAAAATTTTGGTAAGTTTTTGTTGCTTTTCAGATGCTTCAGTACTGCTGTATTGTAGTAGAAAAGATACAGAAGGATCTTAATGACTCAGAATTTAAGTAATACTTTACTAATCAGCTTGATTTATCTTTTTCAGAATTTTAAAGTATTCATAGACAAAAGTTGTAGCAATTTTCTCTAGCTTTGAGAAAAGTAGTAGAATTCATTTTCTGAAGTTAAAATGTGTTTTGAATTCTTAAAGAACTCCTTACCAATGTTGCTTGAAGAAAATATTATTTCTAAATTTTTGGCTTTAAGTCAGCTCTTTCTAAAAATATTAATATTTCAGCTCAAACAAAATCTCCAGTAATCCATGGTGCATCTGTCAAAATGTCTTTGGTTTCTAATCTGTTAAAAAAATAAAAAATAAGGCAATTCCATAGTGTTAGTCCTTCTAGTCTGCACCTCCCAGCATTTTGAAAAGGAGTTTTTTTTCCTCACTGCTGTCTTCTTCCTTAGGCTTGTGCCCCATTGTATCACTGGAGAACTGAAACAAAACAAGAGCGAGAGCCTGTGGGAACTTGTTACCTGCTTACTGGATCCAAATCTGTGGAATATGCACCCTGCAGGTCAAGTAAGTGATTTGTTGTGCTTCTGTTAGGAATTTTTCTTGTTACATTCTGTGTATATCTGAAGAAAGAAGTTTTACAGGTATTTCCCCCTTATAGCAATTTGAAATAAACTAAACTACATTTAGATATCTGGATTCTTCTCCAACTGATGATCAGGGTCCAGACCTTATTTCTCTACTGTAGGTCAGAGGAAAGTCTTTGATTCAAATATAATTGGAACTAGAAGATGCCAGACTTCTTATTGACCACTTCACTAGCAATGGCTCTCACGTTGAAACTAAGCCTTTTTTTCTTCCTCTCGAGATGTGGATGTTCCTCTGTAGCCAGTGCAGTAATCATAGTAATATTTTACTTTATGCTCTTCACAGCTGTCTGATTGGCATAACATTAGGACAACAAATCTGGCACTTGACAACCAACTCTAGACATTTCTGAAGCTTAATTATTCATGTAGCTTAAATAAAAAGCTCACTTGCACAAAATCATGCAGAGGAAGCTTCTGATTTCCATGAATGTGTATATACATGATGACACAGTTTTAATTACATTCATTGTTCAATGCTGAGTCTTACTCTCCAAATGCTTTGCATCCTTACTGTGTAGTTGAGTTGGTATACAGCTCAAAAGCTTATAACCCTATGTTTCTTTCCTTTTTCCTTTTTCCTTTTTCCTTTTTCCTTTTTCCTTTTTCCTTTTTCCTTTTCCTACTATGCAAGTCTAAAGGTTGAGCACTTGCATAAAGTTTTGTTTTTATTTTTTTTCCCCAAGTCATTAGTGAACAGCAGGGTTGAAATCCATTGTGGTCCAACAGGAAAAGAGGTTAATTAAGAAAGTATGAACTTCAGTTAGTCAGGATTCTAGATGAGTGTCTGCATTTCTGTTCTGGAGCTATATAGTCATAAGATTAAGCCAGCTGTAGATGAGTCTCAGTGTGTGGGGATTTTTTTTGCAGGTATGCAACTTTTCTTTTAAGCAATACTTCAAATATTCTATCATTATTTACGTTTCAATTTTAATTTTTTTCCATAAGAAAAGCAAACCTTGTTCTATATTTTCCATGGTTTCCTGAATAAAACAAGGAACATCTTTTTCTTGGTAATTTAAGATTAAATCCAGAAGAAATATGCAGTTACTGCTTATTTAGACTGAAATAGGCTGTAAAGTATGCGAAGGTTAGAATACATGTTAGGCCAGCCCTGAACGTATTACAGCATTTGATGGTGAGTTGTTTGTAAAGAGAAAATACTAATTCAAGAGAAATAAGTTTACAAACTTCAAGGTCAGGGGTGCAATGTTACCTAGAAAGATGTTGGGAAGAATTCACAAAACAACCTGATTTACTACTTTGATCTTTGATTTTCTTTTTTTTCCTTCTATATCTGTTCTTTAGCCACTATTGATGCAGATGGGCAAGGATTTTGTCAAGGTGGATTTAGTATTGACTTTACAAAGGTATGTGATTGTTACTTAGTTCCTGTTACTCAGCAGATGGTTCCAATTTAACAACTACCCTGATACGGACCGCGTACAAGCAGAGACACAATGAAACTACATGTAAACCACCATTCCTGGTCGAGCCTGGGAGAGAAAGCCAACGATAAACTCCTCGTAAACTAAAAACAATCCCTTCAAACCATTCCAGTAGTGTAAACACGTTTCTCCCTACACCTTCATAACAGCTCACTTACCACTTCTAGGAGACTTTTTTTGCCCTCTTTATTATATATTTTTTTTCTATAGTATATTCTCCTTCCCTTTAATATACCTATATTTTTAATTCAGAATAACTTTTAAAATTTGCTCACAATAAAATTGTGCCTGAATCTCAGAACTAACTATAGTTCTTCTATCATCACTTTTTTTATCACTTAAATTGTTTAGCATTATCTGGGCCTGGTAAGACCCATTTGCGATGTGGCAATCGTTTGGGTTTTTCAAACCTTGTATTGCATAATACTCCTTCGTTCTTTGCCTGAAGACACCCTTGTTTCTGCTGCACAGACTGTGTAAATATTGGCCTAGAAGTATTCATTTAATTTGCCTGTACCCTTCAGGACTACTGTGCAGACTCGAGCTCCTGTTAAAACAAATGCTGGGCTCCACTCCACCTCCCTAGCTGAGTTGGCAAGACTGGTGTCTCCAAATCTCTGACCTATTTTGTTCTGAGAGGTGAATGTGGGAGGTTTTTAGATGAAAATGAGGATAAGTGGCTTAGTTATGTAGCAAAGCCAATGGTCTGATTGAGTAAAGTACTTATGGAGCAAATTCCCAGCACTGGGATAGCTAATGTGGTTCAAGTTGCTTAAAATGGTTTGTGGACTGCATTTCTACCAAGGAATATGGAGGAGCTGAATTACATTACAGCTTTTCTGAATTAATCTTTACTAACAAGAAGTTGTAGAAAAAAAGAGGGGCAGAAGATGAGTCTAGTTTTGTGTACTGGCCAAAAAACGTATTGGTTTGTAGCAATCTTTATACTCTCCCCCAAATATATTTGTTGCCTTACTTGAATATAAAGTTCTACTAAAACAAAAAGCAAAATGACGCTGATAATTTTAGATGGATGATATAGAGAAGCAAGTCACTGAAGTGATATTGTAGTTTATCTTAATGTTCTACAGTGTATACATTTTTAATTAGGATTAATCAATCATTCCTTCAAAAAATGTGAAGGGTGGGGTGGAGGGGTCAGTGAAGCTACAACTTATTTACATGTGGTTTATTTACATGCAGTGTATTTGCATGTGATTATTTGATTCCCATGAATACAGGACGTGTTCTCTTGGTCTCTAGAAATAATTAATTTGAAGATTACCTCCCCTCCCCCTTTTTACTTTTTCCCCCAAGGGAGACAGAGTCCTGCTTGGAGGACCTGGCAGTTTTTACTGGCAAGGTAAGATACATTGTTTAAGTTACAGAATAGGATGACCTCTTCAATTTTCTTAACATCTTTTCATTCATATTTTGTAAATGTGGGCTTCAGTGAGTACTTGTTTGCTGGGTCTTGCAGCATTTACCTGCAGCCCTCAGTTTGGAAGATGGTTGTTACAACCAGGACAGAATTGCCAACATCTGTTGCCTTCATTTTATAATGTAAATACCAAAATATTTAAAAGATTTTCTGTATAATGCCAGGCAACACGTAGACTTGGCATCACAAGAGACTTCTTTCTAGTTCTATGTTCAAAACTCCAAACCAAATGAAATGATTGCAATTCAGCTGCAGACAGAATACGATATACATTATGTACCTATATTCATCTTACTGCTTTCTGGCAAAGATTCAAATTCATCTGTTAGAACTATTTATTCTCTTCTGTTACTACCAAAGAAAAATCTCAGCTCTGAATAGAAGATAGCAATAGCATACTTCTGAAAACTGTACTTTTACCCCACGTTCTGAGATGCTGGAAGAGTAGTTGTCCCTGTGCTGCATACACATCTGGAAATGTGAAGTCAGTGCTCTCCTGGAAAAAAATGTCTTGCAATACAATCTAATTTTAAACTCAAAGAAAGGAATGTGATGAAGTCACCATCTAGTGGCTAGTGAAATGAGAACAGGAAGAAGGCAGTAAAGCACTAGCTTGTTAATAGCTTGTTTACTGCCATACTAAGCTCTCATTCTATGGAATTGAGACAAGAGCGGGATGACTCAGCTCTGAAATAGCACAAGCATATGCTTACTTTTACCTAACTGAGCAGTCTCATTCAAGTCCTGCCTTACATATAGGAGTGGCTTCTATTTTCAGTGAAAACACGTCATGAGCTTTTGATTAAATATGTGCATAAATCTTTGCTGCAGTAGGATCCAGATTACCATTTTTATCCTTTCTGGTGTTGCTGCTGTTGGCTGTTTTCTGATCAGTATTGTGGAAGAGCTGCTGCTTTATAAGCAAGTATCTCATAAATCTGTCTTGTTTACTGAATGCGTGCACATGTGTTTTAAGCTGTTTTCTGTATCTTTAGGCCAGCTCATTTCTGATCGAGTGACAGAGATTGTGGCTAAATATGACTCCAAAGTCTACAGTACAAAATATGACGACCAGTTAGCAACCAGACCTGCTAGTGCTGCTTTTGATGACAGCTACTTGGGTATGTAGTTTGAAAGGGAGGTAAATCTTGTTGTACTTAAACAATCAAACAAAACAAACACGAAAGCTCTTGTGCTACTCATATTCTTTCTATTAAGTTGTGGACCACAGTATTAATTTAAATCTTGGCAGATAAGAAGAGAGCCAAAAATGCTGTAATGCCTGTATGAAAGAAGCTTAGTTACCTTGCCATAATCTTGACTCAAAAACCAGCTGATCACAAAATAAACGGGACTATTTCTGTACATTTTGGTGCTCTGTAATTTTGGCCTAATACAACTTATCAGGTATGATATTTACCTGGCAAGTTACTCACGTAGCTATTTATTTTAGAAAAGTAGTTGTTTCTAAATAACATATCAAAACAAAGCAAAAATGGGACAGAATCATGTTTGGAAAGAACGCTAATGAGAAGATTGCCTTTGACAAGTAGGAAGTTACCATTTAGCTTTACTTATGTCTAACTGCATTCAGAAAAATATTAAGGGTGAATGTGGACATTTCCCAGGTACTCATTCTAAATAACTGCCTGACACACTTCTCATCGTAAAAGACCTGGTATACAAAGTTTGTTAAATTCACCCACTGAATTTGTCTTTTCACGCAGAAGCTGATGAGTTACAGTCTGCTTGTGTAACTGTTCATCATCTAATCTACTCAGAGGCAAAAGAGTGTTTCATTGTACTTCAGTGTGAAGCAAGAGACTCGTGCATCAAGACTTGTGAAAAGTTTAGAGAGGTGAAAGGCTTAAAAATGTTCCTGAAGTGATTTACTAATTTTTCTCTTAATCAGGTTATTCCGTGGCTGTTGGAGACTTCAGTGGTGATGGCATAGAAGGTAAGATTGTTGTTTCAGTAAAAAATGGTAATTCACTGTGTAGGACTTTCAAATAAGTGGTGTAGAACAAATGACAAAGTGCAAGGGAAAACGTATAAAGCACTAGGAATGAGCTACCCTGTACAAAAGAAGGCATTCTGCTTTGGAAACTGAATGTTACATGGGTGTCTTGTTTTGTATTTCAGACTTTGTATCAGGAGTCCCAAGAGCAGCCAGAACTCTAGGCATGGTAGGAAATTTGAAGCAGTTAATTTCATAATAAATGGAAAGATTAAAGTCGTTGCTTTGCCATAATGCTTTTTCTCACGTGCAGGTGTCCATCTACAATGGGAAAAACATGTCCTCCATGTACAACTTCACTGGAGAGCAGGTATGTTCCTTCAGTGTGGTAGATGACAGGGAGGCTGTTTTTAATGAGAAATGATACGTTAAGAAACTATTTTGGGTACTAGATTATGTGAAATTCCCTATGTTATTAGCTTCAGTGCCAAAAAAATGTTTACATGTGTAGGAATTGTAGGTTCTGCCTGTTCTTGTTTTATGGTACTGTTCTTGTTTTATGGTACTGTTCTTGTTTTATGGAACAGGCTCTCCAGGGGAGTGGTCGAGTCACTGCCTCTGGAGTTTTTCAAGAAAAGGGTAGATATGCTACTTATGGACGTGGTTTGGTAGGCACGGTGGTGATGGGCTGATGTTTGGATTAGATGATCCTAGTCTTTTCCAACCTTAATGGTTCTATGATCCTTAGACACTTAACGCCACTTAGAAAAACAATCTTAATTGGGTAGAGCAAATGCTGCCTATTTCGATAACTGAGAAGGAGTACTGGATCATGAAAGGCAGAATGGGGAAGGTAACTCACAAGTTGACCTTCTAACAGAGTAATGAAGACAAAAATGAGATTTTTTTTTTTTTTTTTTTTACGGTATATATAATCATCTCCCTAATATCACTTCTAAAAAGCTTTGCACAAGCTTTCTTGTGTGTTTATGTCATTAGAACTCAAAAACTTGTTTTGAATTTTGTTTTCCAGATGGCTGCCTATTTTGGGTATTCAGTGGCTGCCACAGATATCAATGGGGACGAGTAAGTGGACTCCTTTTCCCCCTTTCAACCCAATGTTTCTGGAAAGATTTAAAAACAAACAAAAAACGCTTATAATATGCTTTTTTATCTTGTTTAACTTGGTTAATTGTATCTATACAATAGACTTTTTCACTAGACTTCAACATTTTGTCAAGTGTAGATTCGTTTTTTATATACTTACAAAAATGCATGTGTATTCACATGCTTTAAATGCGTTAAATTGTTTGTTATATGGCTTTCTTTGCCATAAATATTTGCCTTCTGTTGCAATTCAATGATGGGAAACTTTCATGTTAACACTGGCTTGAGTGCTGAATTATTCCTGCTAATGGATACTTGAGAGAATGAAACTGGATTTTCATGCTGTTATTAAAAGAACCTTATCCCTCTTTGGTCCAGTTACACAGATTTGTTTATTGGAGCCCCACTCTTTATGGATCGAGGTTCTGATGGGAAACTTCAAGAGGTTGGCCAAGTTTCCATTTGTCTTCAAAGAGCCTCTGGAGGGTTTCAGATCGCAAAGCTGAATGGTTTTGAGATATTTGCAAGATTTGGCAGTGCTATTGCACCCCTGGGTGATCTAGACCAGGATGGCTTTAATGGTAGGACATCATTTTTTGACCAGAATTTTAAGTTTATAGATAAAATCTAGACGACATGAAGTTTGGATTCTGCATGCAAACATTAAGAATTCTAACCATGAGTGAATGTTGGACACTAAGGTCTAGACTCCTTTCGATGCTTGTATGCTACTCCCAAGAATGCTAACAGGAGTTACATGTATGCATCGAGCAGAGACTATACCATTTAAACTACAGCATGGATTATTTTAGTTGTTATGCTGGAAGTGTATTTCTTTCTAGGTGATAAGTACAGTAGTTATTTTGGTTAAATATCTTAGTCTCCACTGTAATTTGTTTGGACATCCTCAATACAATTTACCTGTTTCCATTGCTTAAAGCCAATCTTTCTCTCCAGAAACACAAAGATCACTGGAGAATGTTTCCAGGAGTTGGTTAAAACTGTTTCAGTAGAAAAGATTTTCCTGAGAAAAGTCTAGATTTTAAAATATATATATTTTAATTGAAAAGTCTGCTGAAAATGTTTTGTGACAACTACAGCCAACTGCACCTAGAGCTGGGTTTCCTGAGCGTAAGTGTGGACTCTGACCAAAAGTGTGGAATCCCAAGCCTTTGGCCAGTGCTTCTTGTAACTTTGACTTGGGCATGGACAACAAACAAACAGCCAGTAGTTATATAGTTTTGGGTCAGAGGCTTTCAGGGTCCTAGGAGAACACGTTTAATAAATAAATATTTGTTTTAGCATTTTACTTAGCAATTTACATAATTAACTTAGCCATTATTGGATCAAAATCTGATTTTAGGCTGAGTATGAGCATGCTAACGTCAGAATCCTTTTGCAATGTGCCAGTTTGGTACCACATGTATGGTAGCTCAAAATACTTTATGCCATTTAATATGATAAAGTTAATACTTACATTTTTTTAGTCAGTGGTAGTGTATAGAATTAGTGCAAGGATTCAACATCACTGCACCTATTCATGGCAGACATTGGAAAGGTTACAGCTAAGAAAAAAAAAACTGTTCACTTGATTAGATGATCCAGACAATGCTTTCATTCCATCATATTGCAGTCTGAAATACGTATAGGTGAGAAAATCGTAGCGAAAATCTCCTTGTTGTAAGTGTAATTATTATGCCATTATTAGATCTACTTTATTCATTTTTTGTTCTGTTCCACTTTGGGAGTGCTAATTAAAATGCTTTTCATCACAGTATGGTTCAAGATTGAAATTTCTATTGTTTGTGTAAAGTTTGTAAAGATGAGTTTTAAAATATGAAATGGTAAGATATTTGTTCTCTTAAGAAACACTTTCAAAATCAGGAGAAGAATGGGGACTCATTTAATTACTCTCTGTATCTTGTTAGGTATTTAAACACTTGCATGTTAAGCAAAACTTTGAACCTGCTGGGAAAACATTTACTTTAGGTCACCAGTACACTTCTAAAGCTGCTTTTAGAGGTATTATTTCCTGTGGAGTCTGATTAGCATTTCATTTATTGCTGTTTATTGTTAACTGTGAAGTGCTCACAAACATATTAAACTAAAGAGAGAATGTAATTGATGTAACTGAAGATTCTCTATGAAATAAATGGCCAAGCCCTGATATAAGTAGATTGGAATTCAATATTTAACATTTGTTTAGGCTGATTTCAGAGTCTTCCACAACTATTAAGATACCACACCCTTTGGAGGAACATGAGCATGTTAATGAAATGGACAAATAGTTCTACTTATTTTTTTGATTTGTCTCCAGCAGTGACTAATTTTGGGTGTTAAATAAACTCAAAACTATCCCAAATCCATCTGATCCATCTGTGAGTTAGTGAAGTGCATAAGTATTTGCAGAACTGTTCCTCTTACTCTCCACACCCAAATAAAAGTTTGGTATGCTCTTGCTAACTTTTTAGGATATCCTAGCATACAATTAAAAAAAAATAAAATAAATTTTTTTTTAAAGACTTGTTACATTCTGTTCCTGTTGATATAGATCAAAATTACAAGATCAGAAATTACAGATCATCAGCATAAATATTAAAGATAATAAAGACTGTTCTTTTGTTTTACAGATATTGCAGTAGCTGCACCGTACGGTGGAGAGGACAAGAGAGGACTTGTCTATATCTACAATGGAAGAGCAACTGGTTTGAATGCAGTCCCATCTCAGATTCTTGAAGGGCAGTGGGCTGCTCGTACTATGCCACCCAGCTTTGGGTACTCACTGAAAGGAGCCACAGACGTGGACAAAAATGGATATCCAGGTCCTTGGCTCTACATGTCACTTTAGATTAATAGCAGCCCTACCTCTAACTAACAGCCTATTAAAATATACATATATAAATGTGTATTATTTCCCTTTTCTCTCCTTTTTTCTTAGACTTGATTGTTGGAGCCTTTGGTGTTGACACAGCTGTTTTGTATAGGTGTGTATTACTCTGTGCTTTTACAAAAGTAAAAATAAATTAAGAAGGAAAGCTCACTGGCATTTGTTAGTTACAAAACAAAGCAAGATTAGTGAAGTCTGAAATTCTGCCATTCTGTCTTCTAGACTACTGAAGATAGGAGAGGAGGAAAAGGTTATACTGCTGTTTTTACTGGAGAAATTTGTAATCTTATTATTTATCTTTCTCAATGTATCTGTTGTTACGAGACAATTCAAAATTGTCTTTAAAGCTTTCTGACTGACAGTTTTCTGGATTCTAAGAAAGAGGTTGCTGCTAGCTATTACGCTGTGCAGTCCCAGTATTCTCCCCAAGACTTGGTCATTTGGGAAAATACCATATTTGTCTGTGTTGAAAATAGGAAGGACTTTTCCTTAACGCAGTTGTCCTTGTCACAACTCTGATGGTAGTAAAAGAGTATGGAAAATCTTTCTCTTTTTTCTTAATCAACTCCAAGATTATTCATTATTCTTGAACTTCCACTAATTATTTTCTCAGCGCGCATTTTGCAGTTTAGTGGGAAGGGCACTGTCTACCATGGTGCAGAATGCTGTTCAAAAGGATGTCTTCTTTTTAGGGCCAGACCAGTTATTAGAGTGAATGCTGCCCTGGAAGTTAATCCAACCATTCTAAACCCAGAAAACAAAGCCTGTTCACTGTCAGATGTAAAAGTTTCATGGTAAGTAGGATATCCCTATTTTCCTTGGAGAAGAAGCAGCTTTTCAACTTTTTATTTTCATAAACTTCAAGTTTTGAAAGGAGTGTATGATTCTATAATTCTACCCTTTTCTTCTCCAGCCTGAACAGCCCCAGGTCTCTCAGCTTTTCCTTGCAAGGGAATTACTCCAGGCCCTTAATCACCTTTGTGGCCCTCTGTTGGATTCTCTGTATAAGATCCCTCTCTTTCTTGAACCAGGGAGCGCAGAGCTGGACATAGTACTCTAGATGTGGCCACACCAGGGCAGAATAAAGAGGGAGGATCAGCCCCTTTGACTTGCTGGCCATGCTCCTTTTGCACCCCAAAGCTCTGCATTGCTTTCTTTGCTGTCTGTTTTATTAATAGGCTGCAATTTTTTTTCACTAGTAGAAATCAGGGCTTGGGATTGAGTTAGAGTCTCACAACAGAAGATCTCTGAACTGAGAAAAACAGTGAGGAGTTTTAGAAGAAAATGAGATGGGGGAAAATGTGTGAAATTAATCCTTTCTTTTCTTCCAAAACAGCTTCAAAGTAAAATTCTGCTTAAAAGCAGATGGCAAAGGAAAGCTCCCTAATTCGCTCAGTAAGTTTTATTACATTTTTTGTTCTGCCTTAATTTATCCTGTTTGCAGACACAGGTACTAGTTGTAACTCTTTCATTTCTGAAACAGATGATAACTATTTATAGCAGAATTTTGCCAGTTCAATAACTACAAATCTACAAGACTTTCTTCAGTAGGGCTTGGTGTTGGATTTTTCTTTTCTTTTTTTTCTGTTACCTTGTATCAGTTGAAATCAGTGTGGTTTTTAGAGTGATTGGGACTTGAAGCATGTCTCACCATTTTGTGGAATTAGTCTTGAGAAATTCTTTCTATTTTATGGAACTGATATGAAATGTTATGTAGAGGAGAGCTTTAAACAAGAACATTCAAGCACATGCTTAATTAGGCCTTAAGAATATAGACAAGACACAAAGCACGTCTCACATTTTTGTTGAAATCCTCAGATTCTGATTGATATCACTGATTTTCTGATCAGATTTTCTAGATCAGAATCAGAAAAAGATTGCTTCAAACAGCTTTTAAAGATTTTCCTGAGATTGTATAGTATGGCAGATGGCATGCTATAGCCCAGTTGTGACTAGCAATTAGAAATGCTTTTCCTTATTTGCTGTACGACATGCATATAGGATGTATGATTTGGGAGGATTCATAAAAATTGCTGTAAATATTTTATATTTCGTTATCTGTATTGAATATTTGAAGTAGCTAAGTTAGCAACACAGTTCAATTATATACATATTATGTACAAAGCTGCTGTACTATTTACTGGCTGGAAAAGCATTTCTCTTGCAGTTCCAAAGCACTTATGAATTTATCACTGCTCAAACAGTAATACAGGTTTTGTTTTGAAAGAATGAGCGGAGCTCGATTTTTGGGTAATCGTGGCACTTCTCATGTA
Source organism: Lagopus muta (assembly GCF_023343835.1). NCBI lineage: Eukaryota > Metazoa > Chordata > Aves > Galliformes > Phasianidae > Lagopus > Lagopus muta. The sequence goes on along the minus strand of NC_064440.1, from coordinate 30,540,226 downwards.
TTCTTAGTTACTGTACTGAGAATGATGTATTAACAGATTTTGTATTTAAATAAACAAAAGTTTTACAATTTCTAAGTATTAAATACTAATTATTATATTTATAGCATTATATATTATTTAAAAGGTGAAATCAACTTTTAAGCTCACTTCTGATGCAGATCTGCTTTGTGTTTAATTGGATAAAATATCCCTAATCCAAATGCTTTGTATTGGACAGATTTCCAAGTGGAGCTGCTGTTGGATAAACTGAAGCAAAAAGGAGCTATAAGGAGAGCTCTCTTTCTCCACAGCAAACAGCCTAGCCATTCCAAGAACATGACTATTACAAAGGGAGGCAAAATGAATTGTGAAGAACTTGATGCTTTTCTGAGGGTGAGCATCTATTTATGTTCTAGGAAAATCATTACTGGAGAAACTTCATGCCTAGTGGATAAACCTAGAACTATTAAACTGGTCTATCTTTCCTGGGATAATGTTGCTGCCAGAGGACAAAGAGGATTAGTATTTTGATTAAGATCCTGGTCACTAAATGGACTGGAAATTCAATTCAAATTCTTTAAAGCACTTCATGGACAAGTCACCTAGACATAAAATTAGTTATAATTTACAGGTAACTTGGAAGTCAATAAGAAGAGGTTGTGCTTCTACTTTGGAAGCAAGAGAAATAAAGAAAAATACAGATTTTTCAACCATAAAGTGAAAATCAGCAAATTAGAAGAGATGGAAATAGCTGAAATGTTCCATATGCTTTTTATCAGACTTTTGCTTCAGTCTCTACAAATGTGGACAGGTGTCCACAAATACAATGTCTGACCCAAGAGAAGAAACTCTGGCTGGTAAAACATTCTTAGATGGAAACTAACAATTACAATCTATATGAGAAGACTGCAAATAGAACACAAAAATGGTTGAAAACTGTCAGGAAAAGAGTTAATAACAGATTTCTGTCCAGAGAAGATAGCCTCTGAAGTAAGGTCCTGTAATGAACTCAACAATGATTTGAAATGAATAGTATGAAAACGAATGAATCCATTGTAAATGAATATTTTCAGGAAGTCTGAAGATGAACATCTATGAGGGATTTAAGAAACATACAGGTTTTTTTTTTTTGTTATAGGAAGGAGTAGAATTGTTCAGGCTCAAAGACTCCTCGTTGCTTAAGTTTTATGACTTAATCTTTCTGTATGCTCTCCTTTTACGTTTTGTAAATCATACTTGCTAAAACCAAAACTGTATATATTGAAGTATACAATGCAGGTTCTTTGAGAAGACATGTTTTAGTTGGAAAGAGCTCAGATATTGGAATGCTGTTTCGGCCTCCTAGTTCCTACTGCAAGTTGATCAATAAATAAAAATAGTGCTCAGTGTTGCTGTTGGGATGGCTGTTAACTAGAAGATCTTTGGTTTTGTTTTCTTTATGCGTTCTAATTGTAATTCAATTTTTTTTGTTTCCTTAGGATGAATCTGAATTTAGAGACAAATTAACTCCCATTACAATTTTTATGGAATATCGTCTTGATTACAAAACAGCTGCAGATGCAACAGGATTGCATCCTATCCTCAATCAGTTCACTCCTGCTAATATGAGCAGACAGGTACACTTCCATGTTCTGTCGTCACAGATTTTGTAAGAATATATTTTCAGCTTTCAAAACGTTTTTCATCTTAGCGCTTATCAAAAATTATGATACAAAAACATCTATCTAGGCCTTAGCCTTTGAATTATGCAACTTTAGATTGGACTTGCATGCTTTTTTTCTTATGTGTCTTTTTTTTTTCCTTCCTTCTGTGACATTTTTCTTTTTCTTTGAAATATTTCAATCCTTAGCGCTGGATTTCTTGTTCATCTGTACAGTGTAACATTCTTCTGGAGAAAAGAAGATAACAGTACTGAATCCCTTAAAGGATTGGAGTATTTTTTCCATTCCTCACGCTGTGCTGCTTTGCGTTTTAGCCATTTATCTCTACAGATCTCGTAACTTCTGTTTCTGCTCTTTTGTATACAGTTTCTACTCTTGTTTGTAAAGAGGAAAGTTTTAACTTGTTTGCAAAAACTCAAGATAAATAGATTCAAAGTAATGAAAGAGGACCAAGTCATGTAGGTGTTAGTGCTGGAGCTGAAAAGTGTGGCAGGTTCTTTGATTAACTGGTATGTTATGCACGAATAATTAAATAAATATGCTTTTGATTTTTGCATAGGCACACATCCTGTTGGATTGTGGTGAGGATAATATCTGCAAACCAAAGCTGGAGGTTTCAGTAAGAAGGTAATTATATGACAAAAATGCCATATGAAAAGATAACAACACTATTTGAATTCTAACCTTGAATTCTGGACTTTAAGAGCTTTGTAATACTTCCGTTAAAATAGTCTCTTGAAATAAGTAGGACCTGTTTGTTGCTGGGAAAACCTTTTTTTCTGCTTTGTAACCAAGTGTCACTAGCATGTAATACAGGGAGAGCAATGCACCCTCTCCAGTACCATTGAACACAGCTTTTTAAGTCCATGTTTGCTGACCTGGATATAACGGTAGTGTTACTCATAGCTACACCAGTGTTAGGTTATTTAATACTAGACAGGAACGTGAAAATATGAACATGGCATGTTTTTCTTCAGCATGGGTGGATAAAGCTGCTTCTGCTTTTTGTTAGTATTGGCAGTATCTTTTATATATTCAAGAAAAAAAGAACAAGCTCTCTATTGCAGTTGTTGTCCTGAGGCTGAGCTTCTTCTGCTTGGTAGGCCTGAAAGCCATTCTGAATATACTACCTCTACTCATAACTGTTAACATATTTTATGCCGTTATATCTACAGTGTTTGCTCACGTATGTATGAGTATGCTCATTCATGCAAATGTTTCAGAAACCTTTTACATTAGTGCAGCTATATTTAGCTTAACTTTTGGTTGGTAACATGAAAATAATAGAAATACTTGGTTTTTGTTTTTGTTTTGTTTTTTTAGATATTGTATTTGTATTTGGAACAAATGTTTTAGAGAGGTGTGGCTGTATTCTGTAGTTGAGCCTTCCTTCCATTAACTTTTGTTATAAATGTGTGCTTGTACTTCTGTAAAGTAGGCATGTAACTCAAATGTGCACAGGGATGTAGTTGTTAATAATTGTTTACTCTGTTAAAAAGCAAGTGTGGGCTACATAATTTGTTTATATGTTGATTATTTTACCCTTGTTTTACTTCAGTGATCAGAAGAAGATCTACATTGGTGATGACAATCCCTTAACGCTGACTGTCAGTGCAGAGAATCAAGGGGAAGGAGCCTACGAAGCAGAACTCTTTGTCATTGTTCCTCCCCAAGCAGATTTCATTGGTGTTGTTCGAAATAATGAGGTAATAGCGAATGTTGTAAATGAGGTTGTGAATGTAAATGTAAATAAGGTAAATGCGAATATTGTTCTTCTTTGAGTAATTGTTGCTATTGAAGCCTGCAGGAGAGAGTCCATCAGTGATACTTTTTAAGATGAAGTCTTGAAGCAAAGCTCCAAAGTAATGCTCTAGGATTCTTCCAAGCCCTGTGTTTACCTGACATCTTGGCAAATGTTTCTAGTTTGAGTCTGCTGGTAGCAACAAAGGAAAGTCTGTGTCATGGGGTCTGACACACAGATTTTATCTGCTATCAGTCTTTAAACAAATGGTAGCCATTCAGATTTAAATCTATCAAAAATCTGACAGCTCCTTTAACACCTCTTGTTGAGTAAGCTAGTGAGTATTTGTGTTATTTTGCTTTCCAATCTGTATTTTCTGCTGAGAGTTTTAACACTTCCCTGATTGCCAAAGTTTATTCACATAGGTTGTAAAGAATTACGTGGAAAAATGCTTTAGATCGCTGAAATAATCAGGTCTGTCCAATGTAAGAGCACTGAATTTCCCGTGTGATAACCTTGGAAAGAGCATCTGTCTCACTTAAGTAACATTTGTCTCCTTGAATATTCAGATTTCATTGAATTTATAGTGCTTGATTATGCTACGACTGAGAAATGATGTTAAAATTAATGCAGCATATCTAGCACTCTTCTCTGGCCTGTTAAAGAGATGTCAAGTGTAAAGAATGATGTTCCTTAATCTTTTTTTATTTTACTGTAGGCTTTAGCAAGATTGTCATGTGCATTTAAAACTGAGAATCAAACTCGCATGGTGGTTTGTGACCTGGGAAATCCCATGAAAGCAGGAACTAAGGTGAGATTTGGTCCAACAGGTGTTTAGAAGTTCCAGCAGGAGGGCAGCTGGGACTTTTCTTAATCACAGGTAGTGTTTGAACAGGGTGTTTACTGACAGGAGGTTCAGCTAAACATCTAGGTACCCACATTTGGTTAATTCAGTGGAAATTGGTTTCAGTTTCTCAAGTAAATTGAATTAAAAGGAGCATGTGTGTTTGTGAGTTTCATGATGCAACTCAAAATATGTAGTTCAGTGAACAGAGGAATTAATGCATTTTGGTCCCTTATGTCCCTCGTGTCTCTAGATTTATAGAATACTAATTTTTTGGTATGTAATAAACAGCTAGCTCATAATATACCTTTCTCTTTGTTATGGAAAATGAATATTGTCTCTGTCTAGTTTTGTCAGGTCTGAGCCAGTATTTAGAATAGCTGAAAACTCTACGCTTCAATCAAACATAGCCAAAACTGCAGGAATTCAAAAACAATTAGTGGTACCTGGCAGATGTTAAGGTATTATGACTTAAGAGGTCTAGTTTTCTGAGGAAATAAAGTGAAAATCAGTTTCAATTATAAACGCTTTGACAGTGTTTTCTTCCAAGAGGCATCTTGTACAGATTAACAAATGCTATTTCTGAAGTATTTCAGGGTGTAACCAACCTGAATTGCACGAGTATTGAAGCAACTGTTATGCACTGACCTTGGGAACTGTGAATTTTCACGTTAAACTTTGCCCTGTTCTTCAGACCACAGCAATTTTTGTAACACTTCTGGATACTCAGTTAAATGTAAAAATAGCTCAAGCAAGGTGGTGAGCATGATATACACCACATATTTCTGTCTTAGGGCATTGGTGGATCAATAGAGAGAGAAGTATGTTTACTTCTATAATGAACTAGACAAATTTTATTTGCCAATTCTGTATTGTGTTCTTTTTATGGCCCCATGCTCAAACAATTTCATTGTAGTATTCATTGTAGTACTAAGAAACTTGGTATTTTATTTTACTTCCACTAAACCATGGTGTTTTTTGCTTTTTTTAAGCTATTAGCTGGCCTGCGTTTCAGTGTGCACCAGCAATCAGAAATGGATACCTCTGTAAAGTTCGACTTGCAAATACGAAGGTATGGAAATCTGTGAAATATGCATGTTGCCTGGTAGATAATGTGCTGAGTATACAGGTCGTGAACTGAGCAGTTATGGTTTCATGCTGGGATAGTTGTGTGGTCTTTGGTAATGTTTTTAAAAAATACCCTTTCTTCTATGAATTAAGGTTTTTAAAATATAGGCAAGATTGACTGTTCTATTTGAATGTATTTTTTGCTTACAACTTTTACACAGGCCATGGCACAATTGGCTGTTTCAATATTGCTGTTTTAGTAATTTGAAGTGTTTCAAGACAAACTGTATTTTTTGTGCTTGCTGTAATCTCCTGACACTACTGTAGCGTCGCAGTTTAACTTTTGTCTTTGAGTTTCTAGACCTGTTTTAAAACTAGGTTTGATCTAATATCAGAATTTCAAATTTTATGTATTTCAAGAATGAGAGAAGTAAGCCTTCTTGAAGAGGCGACACGCGCAGTGGTCTAAACAGATGCAAAATGCAGTGAACCATTTTATGTGCTGTACAGTAGCCAGTGTAAAAGAGTCTAAAAATTAAACTGAACAAAGTATTTAGCGGTTTTGTTAATCATAAGATAGGCACAGCACTTGAATACGTGACATATAAATATGAATTTATATCTACTGATGATAATATTCAGTATTTGGAGATGTGATCAATGGGAATCTTTATACTCAGTTTTCTGTTGCTTAACTGACCACACAAATGTGTAGTGTTTGTTTTTCCCTATAGTGGAGCAACCCCCTTTTTTTTTCCCCCTCTCTCAATAAAGGGTTTCATTTTTTCTGATGCAGTAAATAAATAATTATCATATACATTCATTTTTCAACTACAGGAGTTAAGTAGCTTTAAGCCTGGAATTCTGTTCTAATGATACAGTGGTTGGCCATACCAGTCAAAGTTTGTGGCAGCATTAAACATCTCTTTGATCTCACATTGCTGTTTATTCAATTTTCTCCCCCTTTTCCAGCAGATCGTAAGCTGTGACAGTGAAATGTGACTCTGTTTCTTTGCTTAAATCTATTTTGTTTGGGGCACCTGTTTTCACCCTTAGACTACCAGCAGTCACTACCTACCTTTCCCTAGGAGAGTAAACAGTCAGTAAAGAATTTCTATGTGAGATTGCTCAAGTCCTGCTCCTCTTCTGATGGAAGAGAAAGACAGTTCTTGCAATGTTTTCCATCTTTTATGGAAGCGATTTCCTTAAACAACCACTCATTGTCATCCCTCCATAGCCATGAGATCTGACTTATTTCCACTGCATATTCTCACATCCAACTCTAACGTATTAATTAAATAACTTTTGAGAGAAGTGGCAAACTTAATATCATAAAATTGCAAAACAATACATGTAATAAGATGTCGTGTAGGAGAAATATCAAGTTATCTTTTTGAAATGCATGTCTGTGAGTACACCAGGCTGGATGAATTCCCTCGTCAGAAGACACAAGACTATTGTTTTCAATCGTTATGGTCCAAATTTTCTGAGTGGTGTGCTCTGTAGAGTTCAGGTGTTATCACTAAGTTGTTTCCTCTCTACTTTCTTTAAAACCTGGATTTTTTTCGTCAGGTTACCCTAGTCAGCATCCTGGGACTCAAGGGCATACTTGATTATTTTAGCTGACAATGGTGTGGTGTGTTTTTTTTTTTTTTTTTTTTTATATATACATTGTCTCTTTCAGTCTTAATGTCACTGTACAAATACTTTTCCCTTCTCTTCTCCTGGTCCTAGCTTTGGAAGAACATTGCATAGTGGAAAAGTGTTAGTAGCTTGGAGATAATCTTGCTGCCAGCTATCTACCATGCCAATTCGAGGTCCATCTGGTTGTCTGCTCTTTTAGTTTAATGTATCTGCTCTTCTACAGTGGCTCAGGTGTCATGTTCTGTTCTGTTACATCCAATCGCTTCAAGGTTTTTTCATTTGTATATTTGTTTTTAATACTTAGTTTATTTCATTTAACAAATTCACTTCATTTTTTTTTTGCAGTTCCAACCTGTTTGACAATCTAAGTCCTGTAGCATTCTATCAGGTTGACCTTGCCATTTCAGCAGCTGTTGAAATTAGAGGGTAAGGCTTGATACTATTTTAATACTCTTTTTTTTTCTTTCCCCTCAAGCAAGCATTGTGTTTGTTTCTTTATAATTCAATAATCTTTCTTTTAGGTCTCTCTGTGTTATTTTTCATGAAATCATAAGGAGTTTTTAATCATAAAGAAAGTGTAATTCTCCAGCCACAATTCGGACTTGCCGATCTTAAGTAATTCTGACAAATTGCGAAGCTAATTCCAAAAATGGATGATTGTTATGCTTCTGTTATTTCTGGGAGGCAAGGGGTGTGCTGGAGGGAGCACATCCCTCATTTTCATAGTTGCACGCTTTTCTCCAGATTGCTTTCCTCCTCCACAAACCTTTTCTAAATTTCTAAGTCTTTCTAAAGATAAACTTCCAGTGGCTTCACCACCTTCAGTATTAAGCATGGTATTAATATTATCATGACTCCATTTAACCTTAATTCTTATACTTGGTGAACATATACTCCATAGCTAAAAGCTGTAAGATCCTTTTGTTTAGTTAGTTAACTCAGATTCCTGACTTGTCACATTATTTGATTTCTACTACACTCATTTTCTGATCTTATTTTGAGTATTTGGTAGAAATGCAATTTAGTTTTTAAACATAGTGGCTGAAAAAATTGTAGATGGTATTTTAGGCATGTTGCTTTCTTTGAGATGTTCTAGAGAACTGCATTTTATGTTTCATAACTGATTATAACTAATTGTTTGCTCCACTGTTTAGCGTGTCATCTCCTGATCACATATTCCTTCCTATTGCAAATTGGCAGCCCAAGGAGAATCCAGAAACAGAAGATGATATAGGGCCTCTAGTTCAGCATATCTATGAGGTATGCAGTTACTACTAAATTTCAATTACACTGTTCTGTGATAAAGGAGAATAAAGAAATCTTCAGTGTAGCTTTCTGCTGAAGTAGATGATCTTTTACTTTTTTCTTCTGTAGAAACAAAAACTTAATTATACTGGGCTAATAAGTAGTATCTGCAAGAAGGGTTTGAATGCCTGCAATTACTGTAACAGAAGTGGCCAAATACAAGAGAATAATTTTTTTTAATAACTTCATTACACATCTTTTATTGTCTGTAAGATTTTTCTAGCACTTTGAAATCTAGATAAAATATTTGAAGTACTTTGAACTCAGAAAATAATTCATAGCTGTAAATTATTTAGTATTCTCATTAGTATTCCAACTGTTCTGAATCATTATTGAAAAAGTCTTGAACAATTTTAAGTATTAAAAACTTCCTTAAAAGAATGATCACAGCTTAAGTCTAGACAGTTGAATCAAACAAAACTGAGAGAGCTGTGTGAATAGGAATAGTGAAAGTTTTCGAACTTATAAGAGACCATTTATCTAAAGAAACTTAGAGGTGTATGTTATTTGTGCTCAGGGTGTCTTGGCTGAGACACGTACAGAGGCAGTGATTCATGATGACACTACAAAAACTACATTGCTTCAAGGCAAAAAAATTAATGCTAAAAAGCTTTCCTCGGAAGTTTTTTTCCCCATCATATTACAGAAGTAATTTCAAGTTTTGACTGCTGCGGGACTGTAGTTCAGTTACCATTTTTAGGTAAAGTTGTTGATGTTATTGCTCTAAGTTGCTGGGGGTAGCGACCTTCATGTAATTATCATTAGTTGCTGAAACTAACCACTGTGTGTATTTGTGTGTATGTGTGTGTGTATATATATATACATACATACATATGTACGCTATGTATTACATATAAACTATATGTATATATATATACATATATATATATAGTATAACATATATATATATATATATGGTATAGTATAACATATATATATGGTATAGTATAACATATATATATATATATATATGGGTTTGTTGTGTTTTTTTTTACATCTGTAATGTTTATTTCCATAATCAGCTGAGAAACAATGGCCCGAGTGCTTTCAGCAAGGTGATGATGACTCTGCAGTGGCCTTACAAATACAAAAACTATACGCTGTTGTATATTGTTCAGTATGACATCGATGGTCCCATGAACTGCACTTCTGATATGGAGATCAATCCATTGAAAATTAAGGTATATGGTACTTTCCTTTTTGTTTGAGTGAAATGAAATGTTTGCTTATTTGCAAAGACATTAAAAAGACTTGAATCAAAATACCTAACACACTGAGTTGAGTGTTCCTCTATTGTTAAGGAGCAAGACCACAGTGTTTGATTGTACTTGTTAATGTATATGGCAGGTGAAATAAAAATAAAAGGTAGATAACAGATTGCCAAACTGAACACAAATTTGTGTCAGATTTCCTTTTGCTTTTTTCTTGAAAGCCATGCTATCTGAACAAAGTCCAAAGCAACTGAATTCTGTTGAATGTAGCTTTAAAAATATTCCAAGTAATTCAGGGCTATTCATGTTAGTTTTCTAGGTTTTGTTTCTTGACAAAATTGCTTTATTTTTAATGTTAGTAGCTTTTCTGTTGCTTAGCCACTTCCAAAGATCCCACCTTGGTCAATAGGTGTGTTTTGCTGGAGAAAATAATATTGACTTAAGCCCTATTGAAACAAGTAGCTTGTAAAGAACAGAACAGAGAAGAAACTCCATTTTCCCAGGTTGGAATAAACTTATTCTACATTTTTTCAGGTCTCTGTTATGTGTCTGTGTACACACGGACAGTGATAAGGTACATCAATACAATACTAGTGCTATTTTTTTCAGAACTAAGAAATCTGAAATGACGAGGAAAAATATTTAATAGAACATGACAAAATCACATTTCTATTGCCATCTAAGTATTTATATGTTCATTGTGCACTTGAAAATGTTTTGAGTTGAAGAATTAAGTTATTCAAGGCTTTTTGTTAGATCTTAAAAATTTAGCAGTGGTCAAGAAATGGCATGAGTAATGCTTTGATAACAGCTATAGCGGAAAGCAAAGCTTCACTAAGACAGAAAGAGGAGTTGTATTATTTTCTTCAAGTTTTAACTGAACGTTCAAGTTGTTGATTATCTAAAGGTAAGAATTATTGTTTGGGCTTCCTTGGTTTATCCAGATTTCTGCTTCTAAAGAGGATGAAAAGAATGAAACATTTAGCAGGGAAGATAATCGCAATCATCGTATCAGTCGGAGAGATTTAACTGCCATTGAAGGAGACGTGCAAACCTTGGTAAGCTTTTAATGTCGATGTATCCACAGTATGTTGGCTTATAATGGAGAGATGAAAGCTCTGGTGACAAAGCATTGCTTCAGAGAACATGCTAGGGTTCATTCTGTGTTTTAAAGGATAACAGACGAAGAATCTCATTCTCTGGAGCTGTGTGATGGGTTTTGTTTGTTCTTATTTTTCCCCAGTGCGTGCATTATTCCCATTGTAGCCATCCAATGATGTGTGTGGCTGCAGATTTGTTATAAGTTTTATGCCTTCAAAAACAGAACTCCAGACATTCAGTGCCTTACTTCTGTATTGTGCTATTTCTTGAATTTAATAGGAGGAAGACATGCAATGCAGGTAAAACAGAAGCAGACGAGTGCTGTACCCATTGCCTTCGCTGCAAGGAGTAGCTTACAGTTTAGGTCAGTGAGTCAGACCACACTGAAGAGCAAAGTGTAGTTTTAATAGTTGCAGTTACTTAGACCTGAGTTTTCCTAGTGAAACAAACGTGGAGGATGGTAATGTAAATTGATCAGAAATGCCCTTCAGCCTGCAGAAATTTTTTCATATACTGACAGAAGTTTCAGCTTTGGGATCCAAAACTGTAGAACTGGCTTGAGTAGCATTTGTCTGAATGTGAACTTACTGAACACTGTCGGTAGTCATTTAAAATTGATCTTCATTTAATGTACTTAAATAGCTAACGGTGCATTGCCTAGCAAATAGAATGAGTACCTATATAAATAATGGCATTAACAAATATTCAAATGTTTTCATCTTTCTCATATCATTTCTATTTTCCATGCACAGGGCTGTGGAAATGCTGATTGTTTAAAGATAGTCTGCCAAGTTGGCCACCTGGAAAGGGGGAAGAGTGCAATACTGTATTTAAAATCACGACTTTGGACCCAAACTTTCATGAACGTAAGTAAATGGATACAATATGATCCCTCTTCTGAAACACAGTAAGTGATTTTATATACATACACAATACTAATTTTGTTTTTCTTATATAGAAAGAAAATCAGAATCACTCCTATTCCCTTAAATCATCTGCTTCGTTCAATGTTATAGAGTTCCCTTACAAGAACCTTTCTTTTGAAGATATTCACAATTCCACAGTGGTAAGTCATTTACATCCATCCTGAGTTGGATGTAAAAATAAATAAATTGTTTTGTGAATGGTACGAAAAGAATGATTGTTCAATAGCTGTATGTGGCTTTGTTTAATTCTAATTGTATCAAATATTTGATTCATACATTAATTTCATTTACATACAGTTGAGAATAATGGGAATATTTTGTGCTAAAATTAGAGATAAAACTATTTGTAGCTTTAAAGAATTAACTGAAAAATGAGAAAAGGAAGTCATGGTGAAGAGTTCTAAGTATTCTTGTTAACAGCAATTTTGCTACAGAAATATTTGATTTTGAAAATTGTGCTTTTGTGTAGTAGCACTTACAAGTCTAAGTATTGGGCCTTGATTATATTATAATGTATGAGACTGAAGACCATCTGTGCCCTAGAGAGGTCTAAAGAGAAAGGAGACAAGGTGCAAACAGGAAGAAAGATATGGGTCACTCTATTTGGCTGCCAGAATAAGTTTTTGGTTGGCATTACAGTGCATTATAGTGCAAAAGAGCTGAAAAAGGACCTTGGCTTATTTTAGAGTATAGTTGCCAATGACTATTATTAACTGCTTTTTCGCTCTTAGAACTTCAGGAGTTGAATCCCTCCTGCCAAGGAATTTTAAGGGAATTTTACCTTTTTAGGGGAAAAAAAGAAAAGCAGTGAAGAATTTTTCTCTAATTTTCAAAACATTTCCAAAACCCTGCAGTTGTGTTCTATAATGCTTGGTGATTCTCAGTACAGGTTGCCATGGTATCACTGACTGAAGGGGAAAAAAAAAACCCCACAAACAACTTGTGAAAATCCTATTAAATTTGGGTCACTGAAGCCTTTTTGTCACTATTCTATGGCTGCTTACTCACACTGGAGTGAAAAGTTAATTTGTGCTGGATTGAGATTATTTTAATTACAATAGAAATCAGATAAGCAGTACTTAAAATGCATGAATGAATTCACAATTCAACTGCTGTGCAAAATGTGTTTTTATTGTGTTTTTTCTTTTAGGTTACTACAAATATTACATGGGGCATTCAACCACAGCCTATGCCTGTGCCAGTGTGGGTTATAATTTTAGCTGTCCTAGCAGGATTATTGCTCTTGGCTGTTCTAGTGCTCGTTATGTACAGGGTAAGTACAGTATTGTTTACTTAGGGGTTGATTTCAGTACCAGTGGTGTATTACTTCAAATAGTAGCAGCAGCTTGCAGAAATAACTTGTTTTCCTGGTCACCTGAATGTGGTAACTTTTTTAGTTAGCCATAAAAACTTTTCTGCTTTGTCAGGGAGAAATTCAATAATAAAAAGAGAACGTCTGTGATTGTGCTGAAATTATCAGTTTAATCTGTGTATCCGGTATTTATTGGCCTTAGAGGTCAAAAAATCAAATGGAAGTGAGTGGCAGGAAAAAAGAATCAGTAACTGATAAGATAAAATCTGTTTAAGATGCAGAAAGAAAAAGGTGTGTATGTTTAAAAATAACAAGGTTCAATTTCTCTGTTGTTTTCTGAATTACAGATGGGCTTTTTCAAACGTGTGAGACCGCCTCAAGAAGAACAAGAAAGAGAACAGCTGCAACCACACGAGAATGGGGAAGGAACATCAGAAGCTTAAGCAGAGTTTTATCTGTAAGACATTCTAAAACCTTAAAATGCCTACATCTTAGTTACAAATACAGGTTTCCCCCGTAAGGAAAAAAAAAACACTCATGACTGCAAGGATTGTGGTGTCAGAAGATATCAGCACACACATAATGAGAGCAATATATTTAAATCCTCCTTTTTGTATTAATCACGTCCATACATGTGACTAACACGTCTGCACTGATTTGCCTGTGAAAACTGTTAAGTAAAACGTAGTGCTGTGAGTTTGCTTATTGGGATGCAGGAGACATGTTTTTAAGAGACCGACTTTATATGAACTACTACACAGACTCCTTTTATTAGGCTGAAGCTAACAGCTTCCATAGATACTTGAACGATTACATGTTGTTTCAACAGTTACTTTTTTCTGTACACTACAGTTTATTTCCCACCTCTTGAAAGCTAGTTGCACAAAAATGACCACGGCTTGTTGAATTTTGTAAAACAACAACAAAAAAAACAACCAACCAACAAAAACAAAAAACAAAACAAAACAAAAACCTTCTTGACTCTTTAACTGTGCCGGGGATTTTCCTCTTGCTCAAAAAATACAAGAAAGATGATTCAGTGGAATCCCAGATGTGATGCCTGTTGTGCACTCTCATCTGCTCTCCTGTCTAGAGATTCGTTTAGAGCTTTCCCTCTCGATGCTACAGATACTGTCCTCCAGGCCCAAGGTCCCCTACAAAAGGGGTTGAACCTACACCACAGGAGGGGTAGAGGGCTGGAGATTATGTACTTTCTATATGGGACCTAGCAAAAATATTCAGGGCAAGATCCAAAAACTGTACTATGTGTTTCATGCAGCAAGATCCATATGTCCCACTCTGTCTTGGCAGCATGGTGCCTTTTAGGAATGACTAGGGACAAGCCTTTGGACCATGGCTGCCCACAGACACATCTGATGAGAAAACCTTTCTCCAAAGATGAAACCCCCACAGGGTTTGGAGTCTGAGTCTGTATATTACTTGGGCTGGCCTGATTACAGTTTCTGGCAAAGCCATTGGTTACCTGAGTGACAGTTTACCTGATGCGCCTAGGAGAAGATGTTAATAATTCTCACATTGCATAGTTGACTACATCCAAGTGCGGGATAATAGTGATAATAGGGATGGTTTTAACTATGCTGTGTGCCAGCCACCTGTGTCTCGATTACATCAGTACATTAGCCTCATTTCCACCTACCCTAAGAGAGTAGTGAGATTGTCAAATGAAGCAGAGTATAGCAGGCAAAATGAAAGGGTTTTAAAAGAGGAGGTCGAGTTGGCTTGCTCCAAATTCATTCATTGTATATTTGATTGCACAAAAGATGTTTAATTATGTTCAGTACATTTCATTGCCAGAAGAGAGACTGTTTCATATCACTGCTGGTTTATATACATACAATAATGTGAGTGGGCTCGAGCCACTGGTTTTAGTTATTCTTAGCTTAATTCTCTCATTACTGGTCTAGTAAAGTGAAGCCTCATATACTTACAAGAGCACATAAAAAGTGTGTATGCATTTTAGTAAGTAAGTGCAAATCAAGCAGGTATTTGGCTCGCATATGTAGATGTGTAGCACAAATCTTAGAGTGAACATACTTAAACTGGTAGAAAGATGCCTTATATGAGATTTGTTTATTCTCTATTTTGAAAAAGAATTCAGCCACATATAGAAAGAAGCATTCCTTCTCTAATTAATGTGATTTGTGTTTAAAAAAAAAAAAAAGAAGTTCTTAGAGGGACAAAAACCCATTTTGTAATTTGTGGTTTTCATTCACATCTGCATCTCTCCCATAAATGTTGCAATGTCCAGTGAACCCAGAATTACCTAAAATGAACAACATGATTTTACTCTTATTTCTCCCTCCTTTCTGAGCTATAAAATCCACGAATAGCTTTTGTTGTTAAGTCCATTTTTACTCACTAGACCATGAAGGCATTTGAGTTAAGGGAGACAGCAAAAAGGCTGTGAGGGCCAGTTTGTATATCACATCTTGGTTTGTATATTATCCATGCACACATTTCTATTTTAAACAAGTTGCTCAGATCTAATTAGTTTATTTGAGAGAACATAGGGCAAAATTCTGTTTTCACTGAATTTCCCAGGTCTTTATCGTGAGCAAGGTCATGCTTTTGCATTTGCTTCTAGTAATGTTACTAGTAATACAGTAAGGAACTGGGAGTCAGGCTTTGATCCTCGCTTCAAAATGTGACTTCTATAAAACACAACTGCAGTTACTTACACAGGCTTCTATTTCTCACACCTCGTCAATTAATTATCTATGTGCAAGAAGGTTGTTTTTCCCAGTCTTAAACTTAGTAGGTTAAGAGGTTTAAGGGACTGCCAGACAGATCCATAGCTCTAATTCTTGTGTGTTTCTTCCTTACATGTACATATCGGGTTGACTTGAAATTATTTAGACTACTCGTGTGTCTAGGCACTATAAGGAGATGAGGAGAAAAGAAAAACAGCACAACAAAACATGGTCAAGATCTCTTCAGCTGATGTGAAAGGGTTTTTGTAGCCCTGTTAATGTCATTGCTAACTATGTCTTAATTTTACTGTGGCAACTGGAAAATCATTTTGCTGTTCTTCAAGATAAAGAGGTACATTTCGTTGGTACATGTACTGTAGCTATGGACAACTTCTTCCATTTATTTAAGTTACATAAACACTTATTTAAACAATTTTTATTTTCCAACGTTCTATTTGAGAATAAATGCAAGTAGTTACTTCTCCCATATCCATTAATTTCCACTTTGATTGGTTAAAGAAAGAAAAGTAGCATACATAAATGGAGCATACGGAGAATGTCAATAGATATAACATCCCAAATTCACTTTCAAGTCATGTTATTCTTTCAGGAGGGTTCTGAAGAGACCACTTTTCTGAAGGGATGTACAGGCAGTCTTTGATTTTGCATTTTAAACTTGATAGTATGGTTAAAGAAAACACATGCACTTGTGTCACTATAAATTTTATAGTGGCATACAAGCATTGATGTATTCTTATAGCACATATTTTAGAGAGACGTTAAAACTTTCAAATAAACGTAAAAAATGTATTTTGGAGTGAAATTAATGCCCTGGAGTCGAAACTAATGCAAATAAGATGTATACTGCAAGCATTAAGATGAAGCCACTAAAAATACAGTATCAAATAATTGTCTTAGCCTTCTTCTCAGAGAGTTACATTTCAGAAGCAAAATGTTTATGTATATAGTATCAGGAATTACGTAATTCTTTAGCCAATGGAAACATTATCGAGTGCTATGTCTTTTACAGTGAAAAATGAAATTCTGTAACTGCTCCAATTTACAATTATTGCAGCATCTCATGATGCATAATAGAGAGTGATTTACATTTAAAAATGCATATTGTCTGGTATAATACCTGGCAATATTTAGAAAATGTGAAGTGGAGGATCTAACTGAAAGGTTGTTTCTCCCGAGAAACACTACCAAATTGAGATAGCTTTTGTCTAACCATGACTGCAAAGTCAGACATTTACTAACATAAATGGAAATATTTGAGAGATGTTGACGGGGTTAGTACCAAGTTTATCATTTTACTTGTCCCACTGTTCTAAATTGTGATTGACGTGTGGATCTTAGATTCATATAATGCTTATGAAACTCTTAAGAAAGTTTATTATATATGTACTTTCTTAAAAAAAAAAAAAAAAAAAAAAGTTTATTCCAAGCAAAGGCTTCAATGTTTTTATGTTTCTCAATTTGTGTCTATGGTTAAACAGCCATTTAGCTAAACTCTCATGAGTATTTAGAAAATATTCTAGCTGTAATCAGCATGTTCTTGGTCCTTCAAAGGATTCATGTTGCACTTCAATTTTCTGCAACACTTAGCTCTACTGATGGTTATCCCTAGGTCCTGAAGTATTTATCCCATACCATCCCAAATAGTCAGCAATGGAGCAACATTACACTGCTGAAAATCCAGTTAGTTTTTTTTTCTTTGGTCTATATCAAGCCACAGTCCAGTGAAATGATAGAAAACCTGACATTCACTGCAGTTGCCTTTCAATTATACTCTTCACGTTTAATGTTAATGAGGAAGACAAAACAAAGGAGTTCATGAAATGAAAATGGAAGTCCAGTATAAAAAGTAGTTGGCAGACCACAGATGAGCATTACGGTGAAGGCAGAGTTCTTTGTTTGCTCACTTGAGTGATGGGATGAACCCATAAGTAGTGGCAGTGGCCTTCAATCACAAACAAATGGCATACATTGGAGCATGATTCCATGCTGAGCTCTACTGATTCTCACAGATGGGAGTGGGATCTGAGCTCTTTGGTACAGAATCTCTAGCTTCTCATTCCCAAGTGCAATATACCATGATCAGAACTAGTTCACTGCCAAGATGTCTGGTTTTGTTTGTCTAGGAAGGGATGTAGCATTTGTTGACTTGCAGCGGTCGATATTTTTCAAAACTTTAATAAAACTAGTGTGATGAAATGAAATGATAAATGAATGGTGTAGCAAGATGTTGATCCACCCACATTGGGTGAAACGATGTATATTCTAACCTATATCCATTACTAAATGTTGAATTATTGAGAATTGGTACAATTTTCTTTAAGTCCACTCTTGAAAACGTGTCTAGAGTCTGTACAATAATGGGTTTGAGTCTGTAGTGCTACTGCTGTTTCATAGAACGTTGGTCTTTTTTTTTCCATTATGTAAAAGTTTTCAGTAATAACCCAAGGAACTTAGCATTACATGCAGTGACCTCTCCAGATATGCTTCATTAAGATTGAATAACTTGACCTTTGGCTTTTGTAAAGAAAATGAAGAATTGATGTAGCATTTCAAAATCTTCAAAAGCATCTTCAAAAGATGTTTTCAGGTTTAGGTGGCCCTTCCTAGTCCAGGAAGGCAACTGGTATTTGCTATGATATAAATATGTTGAAAATGTAAGGTTGTATTTCTTGGTAATAGAATTTTTTCATTGATTTCTTGCTCGTGCATTAAATCATTATAGCATAGTTTGCACAGGCAGAAAATTAACATACTAATGAGACTGCTGCATTTTGGGTTTCTTAGTTATGTAGTAAATATTTGTAATGAATGGGAATATTTTCAGTAACTATGAACTTGTTTCCAAGGTCTTCGGTACATTTAAAGAGAGCAATATACATTTGAAGTCACCTTATTTTTATTAAATTATAAACCTTGAAAAAAAAAGTGGATATTATAGCACAGTAATTTTGTACTGATATCAAAAATAGCTATTAAGCTATGGTTTACTTTTCAATGCATTCTTTTCATCTTAATTGAAAATTGATTTTTATTGGGTTGTATTTTTCTATATGTGTATGCAATTTCAAAATATTGTTGGATAACCTGTTTGAAAAAATGTATTTTGAGTTGATTTTGATGTTAAGAATTTTGGAATAAAATACCTCTTAACTATCATGGCTTCCTTCATTTTTCTTTCCTAGATTTTGAAAATATATATCTAATTTACCTTCAAGTATTGCATTGTATACGTTTACAATCACCATGATGTACTAACCATGAAAAGGTCATATTTTCATAACTTCTACACTTTCAGGTAAAACAGCGTAGGTTAATCTCAAGCCAAAAGAATTCATAGCCACAAGCAAAAATGAGGATGTGGTCAGAAAGAATTTTCTCGTCACAACAAAAACCAAACCAATTTTCTTACAGAAATTTCTGTGTACCAAAAGTAACTTGGATTCTGTAGCTGTTGCATCATTGTAGAAAATGTTCAGTTCTCATTCTTTGCCCAGGAGAAGTCTCAGAAGTATTGTTTTTGGTTGTTGTCGTTGTGTTCTTAGCCTAACTTTATGTTAGGATTACAGTCTAAATAACAATCATCCTTGTGAGTAAACACTTTGTGTCACAATAAAGGTATACACTTTTACTTTCCATTGATTGCACATTTGCTTTTTTTAGAACTAAATGTTGATGTTTGTGAACGCTTGAGGAAAAACTCCAAAACTGGGTTACCTGGATTGTTAGTAGAGAAATTGTTGGCTTAAAGACAATGACAAAAAGACACAGAAATAATGAAAAACTGTTAGTTATGTTTTAACAGCATTCTGTGCCTTTACAATAGCTACAGTTTAAGCATGTACAAAGCACTATTACAGCAACCTATTACAGCAACCAAAACATGCTTCTGAGTGTTGTATCAGTACAAGGTGCAGCCAATGCAGGCCTTGTTTTGGATAGCTTCAGTTAGTTATCAGCACAGATAGATGTACAAATTATATATATCTGCTATATACAGATTGCTATATCTCTATAACAGTTCCAAAACAATGCATGATTAAGAAATTAATGACAAGAGCTGTATCTGTACAGCAACGTGAGGACAGAGTGTTTGTTCAATGTTTTTCCATCTTAAGCCGTGATCACCCCAAAGAAAATGATGGTCCCTGTCTCGAGGTTATTTACACCAATGGAACTCTATCTCCAACTCCGTTATATTGCTTCACATACTCTGGGTTTCTAGGGTATTGGTATATTAATAAATATAAGCACATATAAATGCATTCTAAAATTACCTGTTCAGGTAATTCAAGACTTTGGTGATAAATGAGACTTTTTTTTTTTTTTTTTTTTTGAGTTTTTGTGTAAACCTCTCACAAAGAGATAGGATTATTGCTGTTAGAAGTCTATAGTCACACACACAGGGTATTCCAGAAACAATCTTTTATTGCATCTTTCAGATAAACCTTCTGCACGTTGGGTGCTGAGCCACTACCTCCTTTCACAGGTGTGTAGGACTTGCCAAGACCAACCTTGTAGGGCCCAAATGTGTAACAGACCTTTGAATGTAAGAAGCTAAAAATACATACCTTATCTTTACAACTTCACATACAGATCATGTCTATTTGTTACTTCTATTAGATATCTGCATTTACATTTTGTGTTCCTTTGTACAGGCTTTTCAGTCTCTGACAAAATATTACCAGATGCCATGTTGCATCCCTGCAGTGGTTAATGATGTGCAGATATTTTGTAATCTACTCAAATTTTGAAAAGTACAAGGCCAACCTTTGGAGACTGCAGAAGTTTCTGCAGGATGTATTACCTCAAATAAATACTCAGGAAGGTGAAATAAATTATTTACTATCAGATAACAACCTTTTTTAAGAAGAAAATTTGGCTAAGAAACTTTAAACCTGATTGTGATTTTTCTTATTTTCTAAACTTCATGTTGTTTGTACTTTCTAGGGTGTGCCAGTGCCTTTTTAGAAGTTTATCTAAATGCAATACCAGCACCAAATTTCCATATAATACTTCCTTTTGTGAACTGTTTGCAATAATATTATCTCTTAACATGTGCTTAATGGATTTATTTCAAACTTCATAAAGATTAATTATGCATATTCAGACCATCAATGTTAATTTAAAAAGCTGCAGCTGCAAATGGGTTAGACCACCCATCTTCAACTAAACTTGGTCTATCTTTTCTTTTTCTAAGAGCCCAAATATTTAGAAATGAAAATCTACTTGATCCATGCTCACCCAATACCACACACCCTTCATCAGACATTGATTAACAAAGGTAACAAATTGCTTACAGCATTTAATTAGCTTTCTGTGGATCCCTTTCCTCTCTCTCAACAATGGCATGGAAGCAGGCCCTCTTACTTTGCCCATGTTAAAGGTTAAATAGGAAGCTAGTTAACAAGATGTTACCTGGGTGCATGGGCACTGAGCAAACAAGAATCTCTTCACTTTGTAAGCTGCTAGAGGAGAGCTCCAAACCTCCAAATGATGGTTGCGTTCTGTGCCCTTTTGCTTAGTTCAAATAAAGATCCCTTCAGAAGAAATACTTTCCATAGCATGTATTTTTTGGTGTTGATGAAGAGGGAGACCCAATGTACTCAAACTATTGCAAAGAAAAATAGTGGATCTTACCTGTTGAGGCAGCTGTTAAGTTTCCCACTGCAGCACAATTTGTCCTTAAGGCAAGACGGCTGAATTCGTATTTTTCAGCAAACTCAGCAACTGTAACAAAATTATATTTTCAGTGACAGCCCCAAATCTCTATGAAGTCATTGTTAATGTCAATTAAGCAACCATGTTGTACAGAATGACATAAGAAAAAATATATTAATTTTTATTAGATTTGTTAAAAAATCCCCAGAAAATTGCACTTGTAACCAGTGGAGAAAATAAATATTCTTCCACAGTTTGTATTTTGTTGCATTCTTTTTCTACTACGTAGAAGAAATCTGAGGTCTGAACACCACTGTTTGGCCTGGCTCCTCACTATGTTTAAAATAAAGATCATTATTTGGCTACTATTTAATTTAAGGGAAATAAATTTCAAAGCAGCTTTGTACCTTCTGAAGAAACTCGTTTACTACTGAAGCAACACATGGAAAAGCTTCAGCACCTGCCTCTCTGAAATCAAGGCACGGCCGCGTCGGTGCCGTCATGAAATGCTCAGCGAGGCAGTCCCCAGACGCTTTCAGCACTTAGCCCAGCAGATGATGGACACCGTTCAGTCCGAGGGCGGCGAGGCCCCGGCGCTGCTGCCAGAGCCGTTTCACCTCATTGTCACTGCGGGCTCTGCTCCCGGGCACCAGCGACAGGACGGGCTGTGCCGAGGGAGGCTGGGCTCGGGTGTAAGGAAAAACTCATTTGAAAGAGCGGCGATGCCTGGGATACGGCTGGGTCACCATCCGCGGAGGCGCGCGAACGGAACGCCGCAGCCCCAGCACCGCCCCTCCGTGCGGCCCCGCCCCGGCACGTAGCGGAGGGGCGGGCTCAGCGGCCGCTTGGGCCGGAGCTCCCGGTGCGGTGTTCGCCCGCGATGCTCCTCCGCTGCCCGCGGGCTGCCCGCCATGCCGGGGACCCGCGGGCCGCTTTCCTCTCTGCTCCTGGCGCTGCTGTTGCTGCTGAGGGGACGGCCGACGGCGGCCGCCGCCACCCGCCCGCAGCCGGAGCGAGCGGCGCTACCGGGGGGAGCCCCCGCCTCGGCGGCCTCAGGTAACGGCCCCTGACCTGCCGTCGCTTCCCGCCTTCCCTGAGGAGAATTCTCCTCTCCCTCCGCGGGGAGCGCGACCCCGAGGAGCCCCGTTTGCGCGAAGCATTCGAATGGGGCGGGGGAGATAAGCGGCTGTGGCGCAGGGTCGGGCGGAGCAGAACCGTGTTGGTGCGGCTGTGCCGTACCTGCGCGGAGGCTGCGAGAGAGGAGCCGAGCGGAGCGGGATCCATCTTTGATAGCGCGGCTGCCCCGAGGCGGGAGGGGAGGGGAGGTGAGGGAAGGGAGGCGCGCGGCGCGCCCCGCGAGGTGCCGTTCGCGGGGTGCCGTTCTCGGCGGGCGCCGGGCCGCCGAATCACCGCCGGCCGCCGCCGTATCCGCGCGCGGAGCTGCGGCCACCGCGTTTGTAGATGCGTTCTGAAGCCTTCAGGACTCGAGTTAGGAGCAGGCTAACGTTTGCCTTGACGTATTGCCTTTCGTCGGAGGATCCCGGAGCGGTTTCAGGCGTTAATTATTGAAGCTCTTTTAGCACCCAGGCTCCATTTGGGGTTTCGGTGGAGCATATGCTTGGCTGTGCCGCGTGTGCGTTTCTGTTTCCAGCTGCCTCCGAGAAGGTAATGTATGCTTAGCTTTGGGCATATGGTTAGCATTGCTGCGGAATCGAAGTGCGTGCACACCGAAATGTGTGTGTGAACTGAGAAACAAGCACAAAGGAAGGGGGAAAAAATCCCAAATTAAGGTCTTGTAAGTTCTTAAATGTGGGAAGCAAGAAACCACATTGGGTAGAATGTGAACAGATGCTTGAATGTTCCTGATACGTGCTTAGAAATGTATTAATTTGATTTTTGTGGTTTATTGGTTGCTTTTTTTTTTTTTTTTTTTTTTTTTTAAATTGCTTTAAGTCAAAAGGTCTTACCTGTAGGACTGCAAGGAAGGCTGTCCTCCTTTGGAACAGATTCTTTTCTCGTTATTTTGGCTCTCTTCTTATTTTCAGAGGAATGTGACATGCATCACCACTGTGAAAATGCACTGTCAGCATTTCTACCTTGTGCAGCCAGCGTTTTGCTCATTAAAACTAGCAAAAAAGACCGTTTTTTGTGATTCGCTGATTCTCTCTGGATTTGTGTATTGATTGTGTTTTGTTCTGAGAAGCTCTGAGACCTTGCTGCCATCAGTGCTGCCAAAATCCCTGTGGTACCCAGTCTGACCCCAGCACCATTTGTTCACAGTTGTGGCTGTTGCAGATCCACGTGCCTGGTGGTTGCTGCTTTGCTTTATTTGCTTACAGTGTCTCATGGCTTTGCAAGTGCTGAAATGATAATATGGTATGTAGCTTTCATAATCAATCCCACCTTACAAATGTTAGAAGCAATCGTTTGTACTGCCCTTAGCATTTGGTTATGTCACGTCTAACCACAGCTTCAGCTTTGTTTCACTCGTTGGCTGGCTTTCTAAATCATCTTTTTTTTTTTATTTTCCTGTTGTAACAAAAAACCTACAGTGATAAACCTTAAAAAGCAACAAGCTAATCACCATCAGGAAACCTCCTATGAAATCTGCTAAGCACTGCTGTATTTCATGTGGCATTTCCTTTCGATCAAGTGCTGTGGGTAACTTTTGTTATCTTGACGCATCTGAAATTTTAAAAAGTAATGGCTTGACTCTGGACCTGGATTTATCAGATATTCGTGTCCCACCCCCTCTCAATGAGCTGTCCTTGTGATGGCTCACTGCCGAAAGGCAGGCAGGATAAATGGCTGTTACTTTGCCCGCAGGATGCTGGCAGCAGAGCGTTCCCTAAGGGCAGTGCTCTGAAAGGCCGCTCCTGCAGCAGCTGCAGACCCTGTGCTGGGGATCTGCAGGCAAGCGGAAGGGGAGAAACCTGAGTTTGGATTCGTGCTGGTTGTTTGTGATTCCAGTGTTCAAAGGGAGGAGACATAACCTCCTAGAACAGAGAGCTGAGGTTGGAGTTCACAACCTTTTCTCGTTTGACGCTCCGATATCCATGTCCCTACTCTGTCCGGGCTAATTATGCAGTTTAACAGATCAATTCCCTCCTGGCTTAACAAACTTCTGCCAGAGTAATTAACATGCTGCTTAGGAAGAGATGCTCACATCTGCACAGCTGTGTGTGAGGGTGCTGGGGTGCACAATGTACTGCTAACATGGAAGTGGAGTGATGAGGAGGTCATTGCGTGTGATTGAATAGTTGTTCTGTTCTCCTCCTCTTTCTTCTCCCTTAAAAACAACAACAAACCCACCGCTGCCAGAAGAAATAATAAAATACTGAAGGGTAGGCAATGAAAATGTGCACAAGAGAGACTCGGTTCAAGAAGTTACTGTGACTCATGCTATCTAATGAATGTAGCTATTCTTCCAAATTATAGAAGAAAGTATTCAGGAAGAGAAAGCCAGGCGTTGTGGTGAAGGTGCTGATTGCCAAAGTGGAGAGCCTGTCTTGGTTCCTTGTTATTCATAGGGAGTTTTCCCATTTTCTGTGTGTCAGTTCAGACATCTGGGCTCTGGTGTGCAGCGGTGATCAAAGCAAAGTCAGTGCGAGCTTCAGATACTCAGCATTGGGTCTGTGGGTTTGAGCGCAGGATTCAGGAGGCAGTAAATTATAGTCGTGGCTTTGATCCTGGCAAATGTTATTTATTTATTTTCTTTGCTAATGTGTATCAATGCACATTCTTTGCAGGAGGTATGGGGGTTGTAGTTGACAACGTTTAAGAAGCGTGGATATTCTGGAAGTGGTTTGTTTTTATTCTCGTTATCATGTAGATCCTGTGCAATAATCTGAGCAGAGTCCCCTAATTGCATAAGTGACACTTAAGTGCCTCGGTTCTGTGGCAGATCTGATGTGTACTGAATGAACAATGCTGGGGGAAAAACAGCCATTGTGTAAGTAGGAGCGACCACAGTGTGCGTAAATAAATAGGAAGACGTGCACCTTATTAAGGTCTCAAAAAAGAAAACAGAAAACCAACGTTAAGTTAGGTTTAAACTGTGTTGAAGAATACTAATTGTCATGTCCTTAAGCATATGTCGTATCACTGCATGTTTTGCTCTGTGGGTACTCGCCATACCTTTGAGATCCCAGCATCAACAAGTAAAGACTTGACTTGCCTTCCAACATAATAAATCATCTCCAATCTACATTATGTTATGAATTCAGGGAAAAGAAACTTACTTATTTTGCTTTTATTTTGCTGTTGTTTTTTTTTTTTTAATGGCAGGTGGCCTTGTACACGACAGATAAGCTTGGTTTTTTGCTGGGTGAAATGCAGGCGGTAGCAGGTGACAGCTCTGTTGGTTGAGGCTGATAAGAGAAATACTTGAATGCTGGAAAGCTCTGAAGAAAATAAGAGGCTACTTTTGTCAGCCATGTCTGGATGCTGCCTGTGCAATTGGATTCTGGGCCTGTTTCTCAGCATTATCTATTTGCCTCTGATACTAAGTTGCTATCTAATCTGAAGCCATGTTCTAGACAAGGGATTTCTCACGAAAATTCTTCTAAACTTCTTTGTCTTATTTGTTCTGATCACTCAAGGAGGAGGTAGCTTTCTTGTGTGTCCTTTCTTCTGAAATAATGAAACAGAAATATTTCTGACGCTGTCTTGCATTTGGTTTTGATAGCTTGTTCTGTCAATCTGATTTGAGTTAGTAATAATGAATTGTCATCCACTTCTGTTTGTTTTAATAATGCAGTGCTGTGTGAATGATTTGTTGCTTGGTGGTGTCTTGCCCCTCTAGGCAGTGGGCAGGGCATTAGTAGGGTAGGAACAAACCCAGTGCTGCTTTAGAGCTTCTGGTGCAGGCAGAGACCCTGAAAAAATGAGTGAGGAGTTAAAAGCCGTATAGGAAATGGTGCAGTGCTCTTACTAAGAAGAAAATTGAGCAGTTTTAACATCTAGCTAAACAAGACCGTTTGTGCTGAGAAAGTCAGGGCTCTCTAATTCAAGAGCTCTAATCAGCTCTGGGGTTAATTGTTTCAGACAACCAGGAAAATGTTTTTCTTACCCAGTTGGTATTGGAGTGTAACTGATGTCAGGGCAGATTTTTAAGGTATCAAAGCTTATGAGTGGAATTATACTACTTGCTTACTATTTGGACGTGGAGGACCTAGTTGAGGATTTTTGACTAAAGAGAATTTTTAATGCTTTAAATTATTTCAGATGTAAATGTTTGTTGGGAATTGGTATGTTTTGTATGTAGAGAACTTCCGTGAAACTTAGGAGAGACTGAGTTGCGATATGGAAAACAATTCATTATCAAAAAGAACTGCACAAGTATTACATGCATGCAACAACAAAACGGTTTTGTGCAAGCAGCAATGAAATTTCAAACAACCAACTGCACCTCCTTGATAGGAGCTTGGAAAAGAGCTATTTAGTTGCTCCTGAATTTTCTCAGCCTCTGAAATACGTAGTAGTGGTTTCTCATTTAGGTGAGAACGCACAGAAAGATTGCAAGTCTTAAACTTGTCCTGATTTATTAGACCTGATGGTCTTAAGTGACTTAGCTTTCTGTGCTGCTGTGAAGCTTAGTAATAGAACAGAACACAAGGAGGGGCATTAGGACGCATGAGAGAGGTGATAAAGCATCTGTGGTTTGAGTCAGAAGGGAGTCGTGAAAAAAGAAGAGATTTCATTTGTTTGTCCATGTGTTCCTCAGTTTAAGCTATTCTGTTCCTAATAGAAGAAAAAGAAGAGTTTGCATTTCTGTCGTTGAGGCATTTTCTGTCGTTGAGCACAAAGAAAAAAAATGTTACTTTGCTAACTTTGGTGAAGTGTGTAGGTATAAATGGGAAAGTGCTGGAGAGTTCTGAACAGGTAGGTAGCTTTCGAGTATTTTTAGTGAAACCTGTAATATATTACACAGCATTTAAAAAAAACAGCTGGGAGAAGGAAGGGCAGGATTGACTATTCATGAAAATGGGATCCATGGTTCCTCCTGGCAGAAGTGGCAGGAAGTGGGAGCCATCAGTGATGACAGGAAGCTGTGGATTGCAAGGGGTGGTTTTTGCAGTTCTTTGTTTTGTTCAAGTTTCATTGCTTCTAGTCTCCTGGCTGGCAAGACACTATCAAAGACTAATTGATATGTAAAAAACATTCACCCAGTTGCTGACGTGCTTAAAAAAAAAAAAAAGGCTGTTTAGTGATTTGGAATACAAGTGCTATCTGTGTCACTGGGGATCTGTGGTGTGTTTCATCTGTGAGCTAGCTGAGTGGATGAAGCCTCTGAAGACAGAGGCAAAGATCTGAGAGGAAAGCTTATTCAGAATGAACCTCTTTTTTGGCATTAAAAAAAAAAGGGAATTACTCTTTTGCCTAGAAAGCTGCACATTTTTTATCATCACTGTACCTTGCTGTAGCAGATGAGGATTTGAGGCGTGGTGTGATAGAACAGTTGAGTCCTCTGTATCACTGCAGGTTTAATTCCAGATTTGGAGGTTGAGAGCAATCCGGTGTGTCATCGGAGCACCCAGATCGATTGGTTAGGAATGGCCT
The DNA here is from genome assembly GCF_023343835.1 of Lagopus muta. Classification (NCBI taxonomy): domain Eukaryota; kingdom Metazoa; phylum Chordata; class Aves; order Galliformes; family Phasianidae; genus Lagopus; species Lagopus muta. Next base: position 30,512,483 of record NC_064440.1, on the reverse strand, counting down.
TTGCACTGTAGAGGTTAGTGCAGTTTTGAATTACCCTTCTGTGTTCTGTAGGGTGAAAACATCACCAGTGATAGCTTGTCCTGCGTAATCTGGTTTGACAGGACATAGCCAGCAGAATTTCAGTACACCTTATGTGTGCTCCTAAATAGCATCTTCCACACGTCTGCAGGAAACAGCCCCTCACAGGCTGCAGAGGGGCTATTGCACTTCCTGCTTTGCGCTCACTGTTTCTGAGGAAACATGAAGCTTGAAATTTTGATGATAGCACATTTGAAATGAGGATATGAATGTGCACAGCTGTGCAATCAGCAGCATGGAAGTGTTTGATGAAATGACCTCTGCGAGGGAACTTAGGGGTGAAAATCTCAAGGGAATGAATTAATTTTAGCCGTACCTTCTGTTCCTAAGTCAGGTGTTTAGTAAGGAGGACTTCACTCAGTCTGTGCCTCATCATTTTGTTTGCGTTCCAGGTCTGTTCAGAAGAGCTGGCTTTGGCCAAATGGAGTTTGTCAAAGCTGTATCTGAGACTGTGGCACAATTGAAGGCAATGCCTGTATGGGCCTCACCGTATTCACTCCACCTATACAGAAAAGGTGATATGGCAGATACTATCCTGTATGGGAGAGAGGTTGATCAAGATGTGATGCTGTTTCCGTGTGAGAGGGCACACTCAAACTTTTGCATGAGCAAGCTCTTGTGACCAGCTCTTGTGAGCAGCAGCAGACAGCCTGTTGTGTGAAAGGCTCTCCTAAAGTACCCATTGCCTTAAACACCACTTCATTGATAGGACTCTGTGCCACACCAGTGGTTCTGTCAGGCAACAAACTATCATGTGTTATGAAATGCACCAGAAATTGTCATCTCTGGAGATAATGTGGAAAGACCTTCCTTCTTCCTGCTCAGTTAGACCGGCTGCTCAGACTAGTAGTTTCCAAATGATTCTGCTGTCCTCTGGCTGGTAGCACGTGTTGTATTCTTATAAATAGATTACTGGCAGCTCTGCAGATTATTGTTTGTGCGTGCTGTGACCACAGTGTTGTGTGTTCCTGTCTGATGTAGATCCTGGGGCCATCCTGCATGGCCTGCTATGGCTGGCAGGGCTAAGGAGCGAGGTTCCTTACTGTCTGTGCATGCCTAAGGCACACCAAGTGCAGACATGAATCCTATCAGGTTCCTGTTCTGTTCTTCCTCCTTCCCCTTCAGTTTCTTGTCTTTTTCTTCCAGGCTGTAATTAAGCTTTACAGTGGGGGCCAAGGAACAGCGTGGAATGACTGAAAGGCAGAAATGGTCAGACTTCAGGACACAATTGTTTCCTTTTTCCATGTGAGAATGGGACATTAGCTTACAGGCTCAGATCCCCCTGCTGGGCCTTCCAGGGGACCCTCCTCACTTCAGCATTCTGCATCTCCTCTTGTTAGTGCTGGCTAGGACGGTGCAGTCATATCAGTGTAAGAGGCAGAGGTGGCCTCTACTGAAATGACGTGGAAATAGATTGTGGCTCTGGGTAGGTTAGAGAGCAGGAAGAATATTTTAGACCTTCTGTCTTCAGGTCTTTTCCCATTTTGAAAGATTTAGATGCTTTGATATGAATCTCGTGTGAACTACTGCCTGCTGTAGCAGGTTTCCCTGCAAATGGTAGATTAACAGCTGTAGTGCCTTTTGTATCGAACGTAGTGAGTGTGAGGCAGATATTGAGCCATGTGCATTAGGACACAACAGTATTCTCACATTGAAGTGCACTATTGACATGAGCAGAGCACCCCAGAAGAGCTGTGATGTCTGTGGAATGTGGTTTGATTAGTGTGTGCTTCAGCTCATGGGTCTGAGCGTTCGCTCGAGTGCTTTGGCTGACAGCAGAGGAGTTGTAGCCAGATAAATTGGTGCACTGACCTGTTAGCACACAGCCTGTTCTACAGAAAAGAATGAGATGTGGCTTTTTAAGTTTCTACATGGTCAATAATAGTTCATCTTCTTCCTTTGGAATGTTTTCCTGTGGTTGACCCATCTTTTAGTTCTATTTGTCACCAGTTTTGTTTTGTTTTTTTTAACCTTCGCTCTGTGTACATGCAGCTGCTGTTTTTTTTTAATCTGCAGGTCCAATCAATCCTTATGTTATTCATACTGAAGGCTTTTCCTTTCATAATCATCAGTGTCTGTGTTCACTGACAGCGAGTTACAGTAAGATCATGCAAAGCGTATTTTGTCTTTTCATCCCATTTCCTTATCTGTACAACTTGCATCAAGCTCTGAGCTGCGAACTGCCAGGTGCTTCTGTTCCCCAAAAACAAGCAGGCGGGCCCACTAAGTGTGTTTAAGTAACACACCTTTGGTGGTTTAAGAACCACCTTTGCTATTTGTTGGAGTTTTTTTGTCTGTTTTTCCCTTTGCAGTGTTTTCTGTCATTTTTGAAGTAACTGACTGTGAGGACCTGCAAGCATGAAGTGTGAGGAGCTCTTGTCCAACCTCGTGCCTAAAGCAGGGTTGTTGCTGAGTTCAGAGCAGGGGCTTGGGGCATTTTCCTGTCAGGCCTTGCAAGAATAGGGATCCTGAAACCTCTCAGGAAAATTTATTGCAAAGAATTCTTGTTCGCAGAGAACAGAAGAGTTTCCTCATGTCCAGTCAGATCCTTTCCTTTGGTCTCTGACTGTTGTGTCTGATAATCCTGCCACTCACCACAACCATAGTAGGGCTGTCATCTTTGCAAATCCTTGGCTTTAAGAGACTTGTTTAGGTCCCCTCAAGGCTTTTCTTTGCAAGGTTAGCCAATCCTGGTTCCCATAATCTCTCCTAGTTGACCTGTGCTCCTGCCTCCTGACCATCTTGATCTTGCTTCTCCTCTGCTGAATGGCTTTTCTTTCTTTTTTTTTTTTTTTTTTTTTTTTTTTTTTTTGAAGCAACCCTCAGATGTAACAAATGCTGATTCTAGATGCAGTAAAAAGACTTAATTTCTCTGCTTGCTATGGTGCTGTTGATGCAATGCAGCATGCCTTTGGTGTTCTTCCACGGATTTCATTTTTGGGGTGGATTCTTTTCCTCTAGTGAGTATAAATTATAAGGTGGGATTACATCCTTTGCAGCAGGAATTGGGGCTGTTTTCTTAATGCTCTGTCTGCAGTTGGCTCAGTCAGTTGAAATTGATAGCAGTGTGCAGTATGGCCTTCCTGCCCCCTGGTAAGGATTTCTTGGGTTGTAAAATCTGTCGGGGAACCAAATTTATTTATTATTAATTATTATTATAGACTTATGTGGGCAGTGTTCCCAAATGCAGCTAATTGGAATGTTCTCCTGTAAGTAATTTTTGATGATGTTGTAAAGCTGATTGAGAATTTGCCTGTGATTATTTGCTTGCACTAATGCGAGCTGAACTGGGAAAAACGTCAGTGATGTCAAGGCATTGGAAGATCCAGGGCACTGTGCTGGAATGAATGAGGTGATTCTTGCCCCTTTGAACTGTTAGAGACGTTAATGGAATTAAGAAAAGCTTCTTAATGGCATTCTGGAAAATATTTTTTCTTTTCTGACATCTTTCATGAAGTGGCGGATCAGGAGAAATCGGTATTTTTATGCTGGGTGAATGCAGAACATCGTTAGAGCACGTTAGGAACAGTGGAAGCTGTTAATAACAAATTACCTTCTGTAATAAATATAGCAGGAGCTTAATTCATTGTTTGTGAAAGTAAGGGAGGAAATGTATACTCTCACTGGAGAGATTTTATTTGGATTATAGACCACGAACACTGAGAACATTCTATAATTAAATTGGCTGAAATAGAGACCCGACAAAATATTGGTGAAAATAATGCACAGTGTTTTGGTGTTGGGCAAAAAGATCGTTGTGTCTGCTTGCTTTTTAATTAGTTGTCAGATTCCTTTTTATTTCTCTCTCTTTCTAAGCTCAACATAGGAAACCTGTCCCTGTGCTGTAGTGTCTCTGATTGATTGATTTTAATTTCATGGGACAGATAGTCTCAGAAACGACTAAGTGGATCCGTTTCCCCCCATGAAGTTGGAGCTGTGTCAGCTTTGCAAAAGCTGGCCCCGTGTCACAGGTGCTGGGTGAATCTGAGCATGTTGGGGAGAACACAGTACTTCATGTCCCATTTTTAGTCTTGGTGTCGATAAAACCCTTTTCATCATCTTGGAGAGGTTTCCATGGTGCTAAGTTGATCTCCAATTACTCCCTACAGGAATTTGGCTGCTTGCTGTGCAGGGAGAACTAGTTTGTCTCCGGGTGTTTGTGCTGGGGACGCAGCTGGGGGGCAGATAATTGCATGTCCATCTCAAACAGCTGTCCCTAAGCTGGGCCCTGGAGGGCTGTGGTGAGGTGCCCTGGAGGCCCTGCTGAGCTGTGGTGAGGCGATAATGATTCCAAGTAGCAATGGCCGCTTTGTTCCTGTGCTCAGTATCACCCTTAGCTGGGTGGCATCACTGTATGTGGAAGCGGTGTGTTACTGTGGGGACATGGTTGCAGCTTTATAGCTGTATTGTGGGGGCTGTTGCAGCTTTGTAGGTCATCTGATCTGGGAGCTATTACTCCAAGATCTTTTATGAGATACGTGGAATTTCACTTCGTGAAATTAATAATCACAAACATTTAATCGTTGTCATCATTTGCAATTGTATTTGTAGAAGTATTGTATTTATTGACGTGGTATTTAATAATTCAGTTTGTGAAACTCAGCTTTGTTAAAACTGGTGTAGGAAAGATAGAGTACGTTATTGGGTGCTCATTTTGTTGCTGCGATATGCATTTCCTATCTACTGCCTTCAACTCCTCTCCTATGTGGACAAGACTTCAGTAAGGAAACACTGGCTTGTGAACTTTGCATTTTCTCCATAACATCTCTGCAGAGTGGCCTTACTGAGGGACTTAGGGGACCTTTATCCTTTGGAGGAGATGAACAGTGCATGTGATCTTGCAGCTGTCAGGGAAGAGAAGTGTTTTCAGCCAAGAGAGGTGACCAGTGTGTTATTGAATGGTGTCATTGAAAGCATCGGTGATTTTCCCTTGCAATTCCTGAGTGGAATGAATTGATGTTTGAGTTACTGGCTTGTAGGTTATGCTGTTCTGCTGTGAGTTTGTACAGGCATATCTGTCTTAAGCTTAAACCTATAGAGCATTAAATGTCATGTTTGAAGAGGGTATTGCTTTGTCTTTCTGTGCATTTGTTTTCATTCTCTGTCAGATTAAGGGGATGCTTGAACTTGTACAGATCTCTTACCGGCTAGTTCTTACTAGCCACCACTAATAAATAGGTGAGATGAGTAGGTGAGGCCCTAACCTATGAGGCTCAAGTAAGGTGCCTGATGCTTTAAAGCTACTGGAATATTCTTTGTCTGTTGCAGTGCATGGACCATTAAGGGGCAGGATGGACAAATCATTGGAAATTTTTCTGTAGTAAGTGATACCATTTCATCAAAGAGATGGTGCTGAATGAATTTTTATATCCACATAACAGTGGTTTGATTGTCAGCTTCAGGAGTGGGAAATGCATGGTGTTTGCTTATCACACAGTAGGTTTGTGCTGATGGTTTTTCATTTTTTGATTTCTGAGTATAAAATGTAGGGTGGGAATTTAAGACATGGCAGTTGAAATAAGCTGTTGTGCCGAATTTGATGTTTCCTTCCTCCCTTTCTGCTCAATACTATGAAAGGAATTGTGAATTGTAGTACTCAGTCTTTTTCATTCCCTCAGTTCTGATGTGAGGTAAATGGTACAGGCAGTCACATTTACTATCAGCAACTGAATAAACTGAGATCAGAAAACTTACAGTAGCTTCTGAGCTACATGTGCTGAGGTGCTCTGAGGTTCTGAAGGTGTTGGGAGTTATTACCAGCATTTGCTCGTTCATTTAAATCTCTTCCACTCACAGTCTTTTCTTCATTTGATGCATGTTTGAAGACTTTGATGTTGTATATTCATCATTTATCTTCCTAAGATTACAGAACGAGTTACTTAAAATGAAGAAATTAATCCTAAAGAAGTGAAGCTCTGCAGACCACAGCAATTTGTCGCGTCTGCCCATCTGCTTTGCTCCAGGAGGTGAATTCCCAGCTTCCATAGTAACCATCCTTCTGACAGCCAGTCTGGCTGATGCAACGAAATAGCAGCCAATAAAAATGCTAAGTTGCTATGGTAATTGTCATCGTTGCAGCATCACTAGTACGTGTTCATTTTGAATGTTACTGAAATTATTATTAGTTATGCAAGTACGCCGATGCAGTAGAATATATGAAACCTCTGGCTTATTATATGCTGTGAGCTAACACGTTAAGTCTTGGGTGGTGAAACGTCATGATTTCAGTATGTAAGTTGAATGGAGAAGGCATTTGGCAGCAGGGAGGAAGGAACATTCAGCTACTTACCAAACAAGTGTAGTGTGTTCTTTCACTGAGCTCCGTGAACAGCAGCAGTGTTAAAATCATACAGAAATAAATCAATCACCTACAAATTGTATAGCTGCTTTTATATCTGAATTTTTTTAGCTCCTGCTCAGGGAGCCAATAAAAATATTTGAATTGAAATATTTGTTTTCTTCTGTTTCATGTATATTAATAATTGTGATTGCCCGTGTTTGGGGATATACTCCCATTGGATAGATCAGTGAGTTGTTAGCAGCTTTATGGATTAGCCTGATGACATTCTTGCATGGTTTTAACAGTTGTGATCATTCCTGGAAGGTGTTTATTGATTATGCATTAGTAATCGTGGAAGATGCAGCCTATAATGCTCTGGTTTATTTTATAGATTTTCCAGGGGCTTAGTTTTGTCAATATTTGGTTCTTGTCAGCAACTATGGAATGATTATTATGCTTTTGATCAATATAGTTCTGTGTTTGGTCTGAGATCTTGGTGGAAAGTATAACCATTTACAGTGGTACTACTCAGATATCAGTTGTGAGGGTTGATATATATATATTTTTAAAGTAATTAATAAGTCCACTCTTGTATACAACAGATGGCAGTAGAAGAAGATGACATGTTAATTTACCTATGCTGTGGTACATATTTCCCTCTCTGTGTCCAGATCCATGGTATTGAAGTAGTTAATCTTAATGCTTAAAAACTTTCGATGGGTCTGCTTTGGTGATAGTTCTGTAAGCCCTCTTTTTTATTTTAAGAGTTACTGCTTGCTTCTCTTGGATGCTTAAACAAGTTCAGAAAGATCCCATGTTGCATAAAACATAATACATTTCATATGTTACAAAGTATTATGTAAGCTATCAAATTATATAAAAAATCCACTGCAATGGTAACAAGCTCCAAAAGCTTCTGTGTTTGCTATGTGATGATTTTTCTTTTGATGTGATCTCAAGGTAAGCCTGCAATCTGTATTTGTATAGGTGCATATTGTGCAAGAAAATAGCTGGATTGATATGGCATGTGTACTTGATAAATACTGGGATTTCTAAAGTCTTTCAGTTCTATGAAGAATCTCCCCACATTAGGCAGCTATATCCTCTATCAAAACATGATAGCTAAGTGTGCCAGTGTAGAATGTTGGCTCTGCTTAGTGCTGAATAAATCTCAGTTGTTTAAGTTCCTTCTGAAATTGGAGTAACCTATTCCAGAAGCTGTAAGGAGATGAGTTCACTGATTGACACTGACCTAGTGACTGCTCAGTATTTTGGGAACTGCACGAGTGTCTAAGCACTGATGAGGCATAATTTGAAATCTTTTGGAGGGCAACATTTCCATTCAGAAAGTGATGTCATCCTCTTGATCTCCTGCTTTAAAAACAAAACATGCAAACAGAAATGCACACACAGAACGCGTGCCTCAAGCTGCTGCAAACCCTCCTTTCATCTTTTTGGCTTGAGATTTCTGTTGATGTATGCACATGCATACCTATAAAATATAAAGCATAGAAATATGGTGTTGGGGTTAAGGGAAAATAAAGAATTATTCTGTTTTCAAGTGAAACAAGATTTGTTGTTGGTAAATTAATTCAGTGAAGAACAATTTTTTGTAAAAGCATCAGTAAAATATTCAGTGATAATTGTTACGTGAAGATATGGTGCTGAGTCTGTAAATAACTGCTGGAAAATAAGTTGGGGTGTATAACTGGGAATGAAGTCTGTTCTTTGAGTGGTGCAGTGGTTTTATTACTTCTTTACTGCTAGAATCTCCTTTAGCAGTGAAGTGGACCTTAGTCTTATCTGTAAAATACCTAACTGTAAAAATATCTGTATATATATTATTTCAGTAGATAATGAGATTTTCTATTCTATCTGTTAGAGTTTTATTATAAGATGAAACTGGTTTTTGGGTCAGTTTTGAGCCAGATGACTAATTATTCTCTGACCTACCAATTGACCCTCGACCTTGATGCTTGTTTTGGACGTGTGCTAATTTGCCATGGGCAACCCCATGTGGCTGTTCAGTCTGCTAGATTTGTGCTCTCCATTTGAAGTGCACGTTCTGGCAGGCTTGATTCAGTACATCTGATGTTATGTAATTGTCACTTTTTTAAAGCTGATGAAACTTGCAGAAAGCCATCTTAGGAGAAGTAAAGGTCTTTGTCCATAGGCTCAGCCTTCTCACAGACTGAAATACGATGCGGAGTCATCCCACAAATGGCCCCAGGATGGAATGAAGGAGATCGAGCAGGTGTTCTCAAAGAAAAGCAGGCAGCATTGCAAAAAAAGAATTGGTAAATGCAATTTTCAGAACAGTGAATGAGCAGGCAAAGATGAGATGCTGCTGTTAGAGATAACAGTAGATACGTTCATCTCTCTCTCACATTGCTGCTTTGCTCAGCTCTTAAAAGCAAACATGCAATTGTTTCAAAAGGTGTCATCTGGTCTTTGTGTGGAACTGGGAAATCAAGATAGTGAGCAAAATGTTTTATGAAGTTGTGTTTCTGTTTTGCCCGATTAAGGTAGAAAGAAGGGCCACATAAACACTGCAGTGTGTGATGAAATAATGCACGTGTCGACAGGAATGAACTTGCAGTAAATAACTGCCATTTTCTTCTTAGTAATTTGCAGATGCTTAAAGACTCTGGCACTGTGGTCTGTATGTGCTTAGCACAGCATGTGTTGCAGAAGCAAGGAAATGTCTGTCTGAAATAATGCTGCATTTGAAGCCATTGTAAGATTCAGGGATTGAAAGTCTCCTGAACGACATCAACAATAAATTGTTTAGACTAATAATAGCTCATGAAGTGGTGGAAGGGATTTTGAATCCACGCTTAAGCAACACTGAATTCAGTTGTTTTTCCTAGTTTAGCTGTCTCAGTTTCTCTTGAAGTGTTTGTCAGCGATATCTACATCTGACTAGAATGGGTTAAACTACATCTGCCATAAAAATGAATGTGAATGCCTTTCTCTGTGAAAGGCACTGCTGTTCCCCTCAGGATCTGGCCTTCGCTCCTTCATAATTAGGATTTTGTTGATGGCTTCTGTGGAAATTGGTTGACCAGAAGTAGGGCGATGTGAACACTGCTGTGTCCTACTTTTCCAGACCCTGCTCTGCTGCTTTGTCCTTGGAAGTCAGTAATGTGTTCTGCTCCACTGCATACATTTTTGCTCTTTTCATTGTACACCTTCATGTTCCATTGTGCATTAGAATATTTTCTTAAGATAGTGCTGAAGTATGGAACTGCACCGTATAGATATTATGGTCCTGCCTTCATGGAATTAGCAGATTGTGTTCAAGTGGAGCAGATGTTGATTAGCTCTGGGCTCCGATTTACTTCGCGCTTCATTTTTACTATGGCCTTTACATTGCCTAAAAGCAGTTCTCTGCGTGTCTCTATTTATAGTGGAGCAGCACCACTGATAAATAAAACTGAAATGCCAATAGGTTCTTTTTCCAAATGGCGTTTCAAGGAGCAGTCCACGCTTGCTTTAAAATTAGAGTTACCATGCTGCTGTTTCGCTTGAAGATCAAATTAAACATGGGCAGCTCTGATGTGTGGCTGTACCCCAGCTCTGTCCTTGTGCATGCACTTTTTCCCACCTGCTGCCCGGTTGTTCCCTGCTTGTCTGCTGGCTGCCTGGAGGCAGTGATGCTTGGAGTGTTCCTGCAGGGACGTTCTTAAGGCTGTCTTCCAGGGCAAGAATGAAACCTTGTCAGCTAGTTGTCAACTGTTTGTCCTTTTTGGTTAGTAGAAGGTCTGTTTGTTGTTAGTATCTAAATGCCCCAAAACAAAGCTAAGCGTTTTTCTTTATTTTGTGCTATTATTTTAAAGCAGAGGAGTACCATGTAATTATCACACATATATATTTTGCAAAGAATGCTATAATTAGTTACTGATTGAGATATTCTGTTACCAGCTGGGAATATGTAGAATTGCTTCTGCGGAGTTAGGAATGACTTTATACGTGTACAGACCCATCTGTACACTGAGTCTATAGAAAGCTGTGTGGTTCCAGGAAAGCACTGATAGCTAGGAAGCTTATGTTAGGATATAGGGGTTATTAATCAGACTTGCAGGTTACTTGATAGCTGTGAAGCATAACGTGAGGCATAATGGGTCTGACACTAACCAGCAGAATATTACCATGAAATAGTTAGCAGGGGTTGGGGGCCACCAGTAAGCTCATTGTAATGCACTGCGCAGGGCAGCAACATCTGCACTCTCAGCGCATCGCACCGTAGTGCAGAACAAAAGGTTTCCACATAACCTTTTTACTAAAGCCAGGTAGGTGTAGGTTGCATTTCACTGACTCTTTTTCACTGGTGCTACGCATGAAGTGTTGCAGTGGATAGCACAGGCTGATATTCTTAGAACATGGGATTGCTTCTTCACAGATCAGTGCACCTTTCATGTCCTTAATTACCTTAAGCCAAAAAATATGGTGGCGTATGAATATAAGAGAGAGGAAAAATAACTGTTCAGTAAGTTAAGGTCAAGCAAATTGCACAGCACATGTTTTCTCTCTCTCGTTAGCTGAGAGCTAGGGAGCGTTGGCAGTTTCCGTAAGACACATCTAAGTCCATGTCTTTTTGGGACTTCTCTGGCATTAGATTAAACATTCTCTAGGCAAGGATGAGAAAAATCTCTTCTTAAGAAAGGAACTAATAAATAATTTAACAGTAATTCCCGTTCCTTCCACTCTGTAAGGCAATTGCTTAATTGGATAGTTGTTTGTGTGCTTGAGAAGGGTAACGGCCAGCCTTTCTCACTGTAGGAAGTTGGTGAGAGATATGGAAAGGGAATTGGTTTGGGGCTCAGAATGTGTAGGGGTGCTTCCCAGGCAGTTCCCTGTCCCAGAGTGCAGGAGGATTTCGGTTCCAGCACTCCTTGGCTTTGGGCATTGGAGCTGGGGCTGTGGAGGGACAGCCAGGCCCACAGATATATACTGCAACCAGGTAACGTGTTTGTCTGCAGCTGAAGGATTAACAGATTACATCAGGCTGCTATGAAGACAGATTTTTCTTTGCACTGTTATGCTCGGAATTGAGAGCTGGGTACAAAGTATTTCTTGTGCTTAATGCTGTGATATGATCTCTGAATTAGGATAGTGATGTGAAGCTAAATCCCAGGCACTGAGTTTTGTTGCTCGTTGTGAGGTGTCGTTTATTAACTGTGGCATTTCTGAAGCATGCTAAGTGTGGTAGAAGGCATTGTTTCCTTTTTTCTAATTAGCTCCTACATTTGTATGAACATTTATCAGCAAATGTTTAAATGTCTTAAAGCTGGCATTTTCAGTGGGCTTGCCAAGAGACAAATCTCTATTCCTCAGAGGCAGCGCAAATCAAATTAGCACAGACTGAGTTCTTTTTTCTAACTGTGGGAGTTCTGTCAAATCTATTTAATACTGAGATAGAGCTGACCCACTTGTTTGGCAAGTGGTAGTGACCAGAAAACAGCACGAGTTCGGGAAGTCCTTAAACGTATGAACTTTGGTTTTGTGAAATAGTTAACCAGCACTTCCTTTTGTAATAATCTGTTCAGTATGTATTACTGTGATGTTTAAAAAAAAATTCCTCCTTATTTGAGTCTTGAACGTTCTTGAGGACTTGTGCGTTAAGATCTTTTATAGAGGAAAAGATCCTCAAAACTGAGGTATTGTCAGTGTTAAAATAATGTTGTTAATAACTCAGTGCTGTTAAATATGCCGATACATTTGTGCTCTGAATGTGTGTGAGGGAATTGAAAGAGCTAATATGAAAAGTGAGTTGGTCCAGGGATGGATGTCAGGTTTGGAAAGGGATGGATCAGTCAGGGGCACTGTGTTACCAATGCATGCACAGTCTGAGCTCTGAGAACCAAAGCATCGTGTTGCTTTTATCTGGGTTGTTGTTGCTGCTCTGCTGCAGGATGCTTTGGTGCAGCCAGCTCCATCAGTGCAACAGTGAAATATGGCTGGGGGAGCAGGAAAGCTCTTGTTTTTCTTGAAGGATTCCGCAGTCTGTTGTTTCAATCAAAATCTGCTGGAGAAGTAGGTTTTAGCATGGCTGTAACTGAAGGAAATGAGGGGAAGTCATATTCTTGCATGATAGTACCTTTGAATGTACTAATTGTTGGAGGAGGGATGTAGTGATTCTCTGTATTTTTATCTATTTTGATTTACTAGTGGAAAATGGGAGCACACAAATAAAAACACTGATAGGACTAGAAGATGTCAGAAGTTTAAACATGGTAAACTTTTCAAAAAAATTTCCATTTCTTTTTACTGCATCGAGCTGTTAATGGTAGGTTCCTTTCTCAAATGACTGGATTGCTTGATGACTGCTAAAATACCATTTTGTTCCAGGTAAATGAAATTCATCCCTGCTGGCATGAGCATCAGTTCTATGCTAGTGATTTTGTTTTTTAATACTGTTTAACAAAACGGTTTCTGGCAACAGGATCAGAATGTTGGGTGCAGCCTATTTTCCCTATTTAGTGGCTGTTTCAGCAGCCATTGCTGAGGGCAAACTGCCTGTCTTCCAAGTTCCAGGATCCCCTGGAGTGATGCTAGGAGTGTGTAACTGGTCCAGTGTTGAAGGATCTGCTGAGTCGTCATAATTTGGTTAGTTGTCACAAATGTATCTAATCGTTAGAGGTTTTAAAAATCCTTTCTCAACAACAAATTAAAAGCAATTGTAATTGAGAAAAGCTGTGAATAAGAGATGATAGCAACATTCTAAGTTCATTGCTTTTTAATTCTATAAATATGTTTGAGTACTGTTTTACCTTTGCTTTAAGTAGATACTAATTTGCTGGATGTGGATTACTCTGTAATGTCTTAGAGGATCAGACTGGCAAAGCTCTGAGGTTTTTTGCTACATGTGATAAGTAGTACTAAACTGAGTAATAATGTATAGCTTTCTGTACATGAATATATAGTGTGCTCTGTGCATACAGTAGACATTAGCCAATACTTACGTCACAGAGACCTCAGTTAGGTGTTTTCCTTGCATACTGCTCTATAGGTAGCAGTTGGCTTCCCAAGGCCTTTTGATTTAAATCAAGGTCAGTGGTAGTAATCTTGCAGTGCTGTGTCAATCTTGATTATAGGGGAGATAACATAATGAAATTGAGTCTATTTTTGTGCTGAGAAATTTCAAGGAAACTCTCGTTGACAAATGACTTAAACATAAATGCATATTGATAACTAATGTATTTAATAACCCTTGCGTAGTAGGAGTGCAGTGGTGTTGAATAGTAGTAATTCTGTGCTCAGAATATTGAGAAATTGATGTTTCAACCTGTCTTAACAGTGGTCCATAGGTACTTCATGCTGAGAACTGTATTTCATCCTGGAAGTAATAAGAATTCCTTTTTTCTGGTTCGCATTTATGTACTTGCTCTCTGTGGAAAGATTCCCTCGTAACTTAGTTACAGTCGAGGTGGCAGATTAAATTGAATGTAATTCAAGTGCACTTAATGTTTTCAGTATATTACTCAACCATTATGATCCTCATCTCTGCAAGACACCTGGTATCCCAAAGGAATGAGTAATTAGCAATAGGCAAATGGTATTTAGAAAGTGTGATAGTGAAAGGTGAAAACCAGACCAGCAGGGTAAATCTGATGAGAGATAATAGTCTAAATCTGGATTTGATTACTGTTTAAGAACTTCATACATGTAAGAAAAATTGTTGGCTCACCGTTTGTAGATTTTAATTTCTGTTCCTAAAAAAAAATGTAAGATGCAACTCTAAAAGTGAGGGCCAAGCTGAGGGTTACACTTGTCTAACAAGACCAGCTACAACTGTCAGTGTGATATGGCAGAGTACTTGCAGGGCACACTGAGTCTCACATCGTCACATGTGCATTGTTCAAGCTTCAGTGAGAGCAGGAAGAATTACTTCTTCATTTGGGAAGGTGTCTGTTGTTGTTTTTGTTAGTAAATGATTGTCATTTTTTTACTTCTGGCATCTCCATTGCCAAGGTTTTTTGCTTCCTTTTGGTACAACTCTTCCTCCCTTTTGCAGTAATTTAGCTATGGTGGGACAGGAATGGACCATATATGAAATGGACTGCATAAGCACATAAAGCATGAACATAGTGAAGTGGTTAAGTTATAGTCTTCAGCTACCTTATGATCTCCTTTTTTCTTCTCTTGATAGGGTCGGTGTTTATGCTGAAGGTTCAAGTAAATGACATCATCAGTCATCAGTACCTGGCACAAGCAGTAGTGGAAGTGTTTGTTAACTACACCAAGACAAATTCTACTCTTACTGGAAACAACGGAGCAGTATTAATAAAAGTTCCTTACAAGTTAGGATTAAGCTTAACTATTGTATCATACAAAGATGGCTACATGTTAACACCTTTGCCTTGGAAGACTGGGAGAATGCCAAGTATGTAAGCCTCTTACTGTCCTATTATTAAACTGTATCTATTGGTAATTTCAGTACCTCTTCTCAGCAGTCCATGTAGTTACTGTCAAGTGAAAACGACTGCAGTCAGTTGAGGGAGGCGGTGCCTGTTGGTGCAGATGTAAGGGTCAAGGACCTGTTAGATCTGTCACAAATTCTTATTATTGTGCAAGTGAGGAGAGCCCTTGTTAGCTCTGAGTAGGTTGTACTGCAACACTGTGAGTGTACTCTGAGAAATTATTCACTTAAACATAGCAAAGTGCTTTTAATGCATTTTTGATAAAAATCATATTTTGTCTAGTGATTCATGGTGTGCCAGTGCTTTGAGTGTAATATAACAGGTACAGCCTTTTGTTACACCTTTTTTTTCAGCAGTACTTCCTCCCAAGTTTTTCTCTTCTTAAATGCGCAAGAAAAAAATCATTATTTAAAAAACAAATCAATAAGAGGATGCTTCTAAGAACTCTAGCAACTTGTATTCTATAGAAAACATAAAACAGTACCAAACACAGCCATATAGAACTTTGTCTAACCAACATAATTCCTCTTCTGGCCACCAGGAGTCATTGATTTCTCTAGTCTTCATATGCTCCTTTTCAGCTGCCCTATTCTTTTGGAATCAGAGAGCTTATTAGATGGTTATTTTTTCAGTTGCATAGTGTAACAGATATTATCACTTTCCACAGTATACTCGTCTGTGACGCTCTCGTTGTTCCCACAAAGTCAAGCTAATATATGGCTGTTTGAAGATAGTGTTCTGATCACTGGGAAATTGTCTGGTAAGTTCGTTGTGTACTGCAGGCTAAGCAATTCATGATACTTTAAAAAAAGAATTACTGAGTTCATGCTCTCTGTAAATGTTTGTTTATCAACATTTGCTGATCTAGGGAGATGGAAGCCACTTAAGCTGGGGCTACCTGAGCACTGCTTTTCCCAAGAGATAGATATTACCTATACCAAGGCTAGAATTTTGGTTGATTGTTTAACCATTTGTGACAGACGTGAGACTAGGAACTTAAAAGCCTTGAAAAAAGACTGTTCTGCTGAGTGGATTTCTGAGCAATATTAAAAAAAATGTATTTTTTTTTTTTACCATTGCTAAAACAAAATATTACTCTTTTACAGATGCCAAATCTCAACCAAGCGTTCAGTTTCAAAAATCTTTAATAAAGCTTCCAACAGATCACCATATTACAAATGTTACAGCTTATTTGACAGTGCCAGAGCAATTCTTGAAAGTGGACAGTTTTCTTTATACGACTGGAATTCTTCTAAACAAATCAGGTATAGTAGATGTATTATTTACATTTTTAAAGAGATTTTTAAAAACGTAATGTTTTTGAGCACAAACTGTTTCATTAAAAATATGCTGAAATTAAAAGTGCCTGAACCAGCTTCCATTGCATTAAGTTGGTTTACTCTTCTTGCTATGGAGAAAAGCTGTGAACACAGCTGAGAAGTAAAGTTGCTCTTTGATTTGTTCCATGTATGTTTAGTGTAGTGAGTCAGAACTCGTGACGGTGAATTTTTCCATGAGTCTGCTTTACAGACGTGTATAGATAGTTCTACTTAGTGCTGAAGCACAGTTATAGGATTCTGATGCGCAATAAGTAACCTTTTAAGTGACTTTCAATTGAAGATATTTGAGATATCGTGAGGCTGGAGAGCTAGTCAAATAAACGCCTTAAAATGCAGTTGTGGACAGTGTGAGTTACGGGAATCTAAAGCAGTCAGTGGGATTAATTTTAGCAATGGGCTTTTCTGTATTTTCACTAGAATTCTGTCACCTGGTTGCTAGAGCTTTACACTTAGCATAAAGGCCTTGTGCGAAGTATAATTTGGCTCACTGTAAACCTGTGTAAGCCTGTTTGAGACCAAGTAGTCTGTATATATACACAGAGCACAGTTGTAGTGATGTTTTCTATTATTCTGCTTCACAGGAGTAGCAGTGAGTGATTTCAGTAGTCATTCAATCCAACTGCGTATTGGCATAGTTTAGGATTTGCCATTGTATCAGATTTATTTTTTAATTATAGTTATCTCTGGCAGTTCATACAGTTCTGTTTTGTTCTTTTATTTCCATTCCCAGGGAGCTTGAAGCCTTGTGGCTCCAAATTTGATTACAGTGCATGTGGTGGCTACTAGTTGATTTATTTCAACGAACTGTTCTTTAATTTTCATTGAATATCATCACATCTAATTGATGTGTTGACTGATGTATTTCATAACTGTTCTCATCTGTATCGCACCTTGTTAAATTTAAAGCTTAAGAGAATAAGCAGCATTTCTCCTCTTCAGTTTTTCTTTCAATCTGTCTGGCATGTGTATTAAATTATTCATATACTCCTGTAGGAATAAGCTTCCTTTTAGGGAAGGTGGAAGCTAATTGATATCTGATGCACCAGGAGTTTTGTCGCAGCGAGCTTCTAACAGCCTGTGCAGATTTAATATTATTCCAGTACTTATTAATTCTGTTTCAGTTTTTTTTTTTCCAGTAGCCTGTCATATCATGGACTCTGAAGTATTTGCAAATTAGTGTGAAGGAAAACAAAGGAAACAAAATGACAAGCTGCACTGTAAATTTTTGTATATGGAGTTTCTTTTGAATACTTTGACATGTTTCAAGCTTGAACTACTCAGTTAATTTTAACTGCCAAATTAGCATATTAATTGGTACAGGAAAGTTTATTAAGAGGGTTTGACTAAAAGGAGAATTGTGGTGGTTGTATATTTGCCACGTGACTTCAGTTGGTTTCAAAGTTGTGTATATTGCATGATTAAAAAAAAATCTGTTGGCTGACTCTTTGGGAATCAAATTATATGATAAAGAAGGGTTTCTCCATCTCCAATCCATCTTTGGAATAGTCATTCATTCTACAGCCAGTGATGAATCTGTGTGTTAGAAGTGTTTCTCTTTCACAGATCTGATATACAAATGACAGTTTTGGGGTTAGAACACAAGATTTACAAGTCTAGAAATGTTCATTTCATTTGACCAAGTTAGTGATGTGTAACTGTGCATCTGAATGCAGATGAGGGCTTGACTTTGTTCCCAGGGATATATAATGAATTCTAATTTCTTTTTTTGAGAAGTGTACAGTGAGTGGAGGATTACAGACAAAGTATTTCTCTAATTCAGGTTTCAAAAGCATTGAATTGACTCCTCTTGCTGCAATATGTGCAAACATTCTCTTGGCTGGGAAAGAACTGAAAGTAAATGGTCCTATTCAGATTACACTTCCTCTTCCTACAAGTACTGTAAAATCAGGAGATGCTATACCTGCATGGACATTTGATATGAAAACTGGTAAGTAGGCTGATTTGTTATTCAACGTTTTTAACACATTCTTACAGTTCTGAGTATATGCCATTTTATCATAAAATACTAATAGCGCTGATAAATTGTTGTTAAATAGTCATCAGTTTGGCTGGAGATCCCATGCTGGTTTTTGGATGACTGGCCTGAATTGTTCAAAGCCATTTCACTGCTTTCGCTAGTCTTAAAAGTGCTGTTAAAACTCATCAGCATTCCTATTCAACACGTTTGATTTAACAAATTATTGTTTTCATGTGTGGGCTAATAATTCAGTGAACATATTTCATATGGTGTTGGACATGAAAACCTAACAATTCTGTGAATGTCTTTCTAAAGGAAAGTGAATCAGAATTGAGAATTTAAGTCATTTGTTTCCTGAAGTATAGCTCTAAAAGTCCTTTGATATTGAAGCTGGAATAGATGTTACTTAAGTCAATAAAAACAGTTATGAAAGTGAAATGGAGGCTACATAAGAGTTATTCATGGTAATACCATAGTTCTTTAAGTATGCAAGGGAGGCTGGGGATAAGACATGCTAAACCTTCTGTCATCACTTCACGTCTAATTTTAGTCAAGAGTAATGAGCTATGTACACTTAGCCATTTAAATGTCCCATGTTTGGTGTGTGTGCATTGTGTACTCACAGTCTTTGCTTGTTCCTTACACCTTTCATCATAGCTCATCTTAAAACATGCAAGTGAACAAAGATGTGAGTCTTTACTCGCTGCTAAAGCGAATAACTGTTGTAGTTGAAAGTAGAGGAGAGGACAGTAACTCTGAAGACTTGTTTACACATTTGAGAGAGAAATTAATCATATTGATAACAACCAAAGAGCATAATTGATTAAAACTAAGAGTGTGCTAATTAAAAATTGGCATATAGAAAAAATTCTGACGTCAATTTTAAATCTGTGTGTGCACCTAGGAGGCTTTCAGAAAGGAAAGTGGTAAAAGGTAGCATTCTTCATCAAAGTAAGTCTTAATCTGTGATGGCAAAATAGCCTAAGGGGATTTTATTTCTTGTTGCCACAGCCATCTTTGTCATCTCCTGTGCTCATCTGTACCTATGCTCAGCTGTTTTGACTTAGTAAACGAACAAAACTAGGTCAGCAGTGCTGTAAAAACAAAGAACTGACAGAAGTAGAGCAGATCAGCATAAGGGCAAATTAGAAAGAAACCAGTGTAAGGTGCATATCTGGGTGCTGAGGAGCCTACCCAGTGTGCCTGATGAGGTGTGTCGGTTTTGAGACAAGAACAAGAACATGATGTACTAACTTAACAACTGCAGCAACAAAGGAATAGTTGATTTTTCACCTTTGGGGCTGTTCACTATTAGAGGTTCTGTAAAGGTAAATTGTTGGCGATGATCCCTCACTGAAGTGCAGTACTGAGGTGGAGCCTGGAGTTTGGAGAGGGAAGAATAAAGAAAATTGAGAACAAGGAGAGAGAACTTACAGGTATAGCTTTAACTTGCATTTTTCATTCTACTTCTTCAGCTGTCCTATAGATTAAGTATTTGCAACTATCTTTATGGTTCTGGATGTTTGTTCTTACATACCTTTCTTTATTTTACTTTTACTCTGACCTGTACAAATTGTGACTAATTTCTGACATAACTGAGGAATAGCCAAGTATTTAATGCTGGTAACTGAAGCCAACTGAGCGTCTCAGCAATAGCACGGTCAAGAGCATCCACAGGAGCTGAACAGAGAGCTGTCACCACACTGAATAATCGGCTGTGGTGTGAAAGGTCTTATGTGCAGGATGGCCCAACAAGATGTTGACATGTACTTAGGTATTCTTAAGTCCTTGGGTAGTTTGTCATACATAATCAGAACTTCCATATCAATGCTGATAGATGTAAGTAAACAAGCCTGTGTTGTTGTGTAGAGTAGTCCAGGTGCACCAGAAATAAAAGCATAGGAAGTGTTTTCTTGTATCAACTTTTGAAGTGCTCCCCTGGGTAGCTCAATGTACTGGTACACACACTTCATGAAGTGAAGTTGTTATTGTGGCTGCTGTAAATGCACAGTCTGTTCACATATGTTGAGTGTGGCCTCATTGTAGCTAAACATGTTGCTTTATTACAACAGATAGAAGAATCATACAATCCTTAGAGTTGGAAGGGACCTCTAAGATCCATCTACTCTGACTCCCTTGCAATGAACAGGGACACCACAGCTAGTTCAGATTGTATTCAGAATACGCACTTGGAAAAAATATTTTTTTCATAATATTTACTTTTTTCTATGGAGTATGTTGTAGGCAAGATAAAACTTGAGTAGTCAAAAGAGATTATACTGCTTCTCATAGATATCTTAATTCGAAGCAGAACTTTTGGAGACGTAGGATCTTTTAAAGGTGATGGTGTGTTATTAATTTATTTTTTAAAAGGCTGTAAGTAGCTCACCCTCTGTACTTACAAAACTGTTGTTTTGCAGCACAGGGACATCTGACCTTAGAGCTGACAAGAAATAGGATTCGAGGTTCTATTGTTGTCTCCATGTGGGAATTAGGGATGGAAGACACTTAGAGGTGGTGCTACTCCTGAGTCTGGAAAAGAGGTTCTTGACGTACCTGAGAAACCACGTCCTTCAGGGTTCTAGGCTGTTGCTGTTCCCTCTCTGCCAGCCATTATAAGTACCAAAAGAAGACTACAAATTTTACTGCCAAATGGTTTGGAGAGCTGAAGGAGGTTGCAGACACGTGTGGCATGGGTCAACTCTCATCTCTACCTTTGCTCTGATAATATGTCTTGGGTTTTCTGGAAGAACAGTCCTGGATATCAATTTATGTGGCTTTATATAAATCACACTTTTTATGTAGTTTGGTTCTTAGTTTCTGTTTTTCTGTGCGTGTTAACGTTTTTCTTTCTTGGTATTTACAGTTTGAAAATGTAAGATTGTTTATATGAGACAGCTTTCGTTTTTCAGGATTGCACAGATGGTATACAGCTAATGTATTCAAATAATGCTCTGTTTAATTCCATCTCTTCTACTGCATGCTTTATTAGTTGTAGAAGTTGGCATACCATAAAACTTGTCCTCTGCATTGCCTAACAGATGGTGTGGAGTCTGTGGCCTAACAATAGACCTTCCTTGGTCTAATTTAGTTGTTACTGTATTAGAGGAGGAAAGGAATGTTCATGACAAGCATTGTTTATCCTATTGTAGCTTATTAGATTATGTTGCTTTCCCACTGAGTGGTGTGAGCTGATGGAAAATTTCTATTCACATCTTTAAATTACCTGCTCCTTAATTTTTAAGTTTCTTACCTAAAATAAGGTCTTTTTTTTTTTTTTTCTCCAAATAATTGGCAGGAATATCTATTTAAGATATTTGTTATTAAGAAATGAATGATGTGAAAATAATTCAAGTAATTGCTTATGATGAAATTTTATTTCAAAGTCAATGTATGTAAGGATATTTGTGTTGTAATTGTCGAAAGAAAACTTGCACTTATAGCTAGAACTGTAATACATAGCGTACAGGACAGAAGTTTAATTTTTCTTGAGTTTTTGAGAATAGTTTATTTGATAGTGGTTTTTGATAGAAAGGAATGTGGCATGTCATTTTTGCAATATCTTATCTTTTTCAGGTGCTTGGGTAAGCCGTGGCTTAGGAATGGTGAAGGAAGCAAATGATCAATTAGTATGGACATACACTGCTCAACACTTAGGCTACTGGATTGCAGCTCCACTGCCTGGAACAAGAGGTATTGCAAGTACAAGTAGTGAATAATTCAAGCACAAAGTTGTCATCAGGCTGTTAGTTTGATTGTTTTGAATAACAAAAGAAAGGGAAAATGACATGGAATTTCAACACGGATAACTTCTGCTTGTTTGAATTCTGATAATGTGTGCCTTTCTGCATGTGATTGTTTCCTAGAACTTGCAGCACAGCCTGTATTTCCCTCCAGCAGTGTTAAAAGTTATATGTTTATGTTATTGCCATCTTCTGGAAGAACCTTGCAAGGAAACTGTAACTGTGGAGATTTAAAATGATCAATAGTGTGTCCCTTACAGCTGAGGATAGTGTAAAACAGGAAGAAATGCAAGGAGGTTAGGCTTAGGTGTGTGGCCTCAGTGGGTCCTTTTTTATGTACACGTGTTGCATACTTGGATTTTGCAGATTCAAAATGAGGGATTTTCCCAGGAGAAATGTGATGTGAAATTGTAAATATTATAAAAGCACTTCTTAATAGAAACACTGAACAGAATATATAGGTGATGTTTCTAAGTCAATTTGGACACCTCAGACAAATGTCATTTGGCTGGAATAGATTAGGTTCATGGTATTCCTTTAGTATCTAAGATGAACCCTTAGAAATCCGTTATACTGCACATTTTCTAGACTGCTAAAGTAGCAAAGTGAGAAGGGATAGATGAATATAGTACCATAGGAACACAAAATTATGGGAGGAGTACAGCATGTTGTATTGCTACAGCTCTGCATATTAATAACCATTACTTGATTTTTAAATCTAATTCTTGTCTGCTTTTGTGTTTGATAATCTAGAATCGATCATTAGTGCAGTTTCCAAGGACATAACAGCCTATCACACAGTGTTCCTTACAGCCATACTGGGAGGCACTGTTATCATTATAATTGGATTTTTTGCTGTTCTTCTTTGTTACTGCAGGTAAGCAAAAAGAGGGGCTGTAATGAGCTCAGCATTAATGTAATTTAAGATTGAGAAACTTGGACTTGGCAGGTTTCTTAACACTATTGAAAAGATATTAAGATATAAAGCAAACAGAATGTTTTCAACTCTTAATACGCCCAACTCCAATGTGTAGCCTAAGATTTCTTTAATTTTGGTGCTTACAGAAATTCATTTTAAGTTTTTTGAGAACATATTATACTAGTAACTTAAACAACTTCTGATATTCAGATATGGAATTGAACAGTTGTTGTATTTGAGTTGTATCAGAGTTGTAGCGTACTCTGCAGTCACTCTTCATTTCTTTTGCTTAGGGACAAATGCGGTCAGACACAAAAGAAGGAAAAAAATACAACAAAGCTGGATGTCATAAAAAAAGACCAGACCACATCAACAACTCACATAAATCACATCAATGCTGTCAAGGGGTCTTTAAAGTTAGAGGATAAGTCACAGCTGTATACGCCGAAGATGTCTTCATACAGCCCTCAAAGAAGGATGTCCACGGACACAGAAGATGGAAAATCACGAGACAATTTTAAAATCTACTCTGAAGATACTTCTTATCAGTCATCCTATCAGACTGGTCAGTCCATAAATTCACCTCATTCCTTGGAGCCTGGCGCTGGACTCAGACACTTGCAGCCACCAAAGCATACTAACAGTGCTGCTTCCCAGGCTCCTAGGGACATTCAAGAGCAAAACAGATATCTTACACTGCAAGAGGAAATATACGGGCTTTCCCATATCCCGGAACATCTAATGCATATTTACAACCAACCTATTGCTATTCTTCAAACTTCTGATCTTTTCCATTCCCCAGAACAACTGCACGCCGCTAAATCAGCAACTCTGCCAAGGAAAGGACAGTTAGTGTATAGCCCCATGATGGAGCCTGTGAATCGAGATGGTTACATACAAACACTACCTAAAATGCCAGTGCACTCTCATCCACAGCCTTCTGTCTGCAGAGATGAGAAAAGCACCTTGGATGGTGAACAAGGCTTGCCTTCTCAAACGTCAAACTGGGGTCGGTACACTAACAGCTTACTGGAATCTGTCTCTGTCCCCGGAACGTTGAATGAAGCAGTTGTAATGACTCCGTTTTCATCTGAGCTTCAAGGCATTTCTGAACAAACGCTACTGGAACTCTCGAAGGGAAAGCCATCTCCGCATCCTCGAGCATGGTTTGTGTCCCTGGACGGGAAGCCAATAGCTCAAGTGAGGCATTCTTTTATAGATCTGAAAAAGGGCAGAAAAACAGAAAGTAACGATACCAGTCTGGACTCCGGTGTGGACATGAATGAGCATCATCCTGGTAGGAAACTGGAGCGAGAGAAAACCTTCATTAAAAATATGCCGCATTCAAAGATCCTTTACTTGGAAGATCTGGATCTGAGTAGCAGTGAAAGTGGGACCACTGTGTGTACTCCAGAGGACCAGGCTGTGAGGCACATTCTGGATGGAGGGAATGGGCCAGCCATAGAACAGCATGATGAAGAGGGTCTAAGAAGAAAAACTGTGTCAGGAAGTCAGGAATCCGGTATCCCTTCCCCTAAAAAAAGGGATAGGCCATCTCTCACAAAAAGAGATAGCAAGACTAATATCTGGAAGAAAAGAGAGGAGAGGCCACTTATTCCTATAAATTAAAACACAATGTGCTTTGTGTTGTTGCTCTCCCTGCTGGTTGGTGACTTCTTGGCTGCTTGTGTAATTCTGCAGTGTAGGGTTTACAAAGGAAATATTGTTTTCTAGTATCAAGAAAAATTAACATTTTTTAATGTACAGATTGAGTTACTTTAACTTCAGCTGGGCAATTGATATTCAATAGGAATTAATTGATAACACATGAAAAATTTCCAATTCCTAATTTTGCTGGCAGTGTAGAGAGGGTCCACATTTTAATTAGCCTGTCATTTTTTTTTGACACAACTCTTAGAATGCACGGTGAGAAATGTAGGCACATCGTTTTTTGTTGTTTTTTTAATTTTTTTTGCTGAAGCAGTACTATAGTGGCTCAAGCCATTTCTCAGTCTTGTTCCCAATAAATGTGATTATCTGTACAGTATTTTATATGTGAATTTTTCTAGGGATTTGTCACTACCACTTTGTATAATGCGTCATCATTTAGTCCCTTGGCACCAGAAGAAGATCTCTGTTGGATTTCTCAGAAAAGTTCTAAAGCATTGCTGTCCTCTCTGTCCATCGGTGTGCAAGAGGTAACTGTTTTGTACAGCAGTGGCAGCAGGGGGATCTGTACATGCTGTGTGGTTACTGGAGTTCATGATCTCTGCTGTCATAAGGTGTTGCCTATCTTTTTTAGTCCGCTTTGTTCTGAACTGAGGATGTTGACAACTGGCATCAGCATCCACCTCCTGCAGGAAAGGACTGGTTCTGGTCACATTTAGAGCTGCTGTTGCTGCTGATCTCAGTGGCTTCTTTAAGCTTTGTTGCTAGTTAAAATCTTCTCTTCTGCATACTGTTGTAAGAGTTGTGCTCCAAAACATCGTCTTGGATTCCTTCGGATTTATAAGTTAGACTTTGGACTACGATGAATAAGTGTGCAGGTTTAGACAAGTTATGTTATAGTATGTAATAGTGCCCTTTGGTGGGAAAGCTGTTGCTTTTTATTTTATGATTTGGAGATGTATGTGCCTACATTTTACTAATCCAAGCTACTTATGTCCTAGATTGTGCATCACAGTGGAGTTAAGCAGGCTTTAAAAATTGGGGTTTTTTATAAGCATGAGAGCAGATTGCAAAATTTGGTCTGTAATGCAATATAAATACTACTTATGACTCAACTTAGAGTTAAGCTTACCAAAAGTCATGGATGCATGAAGTGTAACTAAGATATGTATAGGGGAAGGGAAAGACCATCAAAATGTTCTTTATTTTTAATGTTCATCTTGTTGAAGTGATAGTTTCAATTTTGGCTAACAGAAAAATATACATACCCTTTGAACGTGCTTTGTATATAGAATGTCTTTCTGTGGCTTTTAAGATGCTTCCCTGATTAAATAAGTTCCAGCATCTTGGCCTTGGCAGTTTGACTACAAATCATCCTAAAAAACGTTACAAGTGTTTCCTGTACTTTGTAGTAGTTTAGGTTCAACGGTGAGGTCCGGTCCAAGCATGAAATGCATGCAGGTAAACTGTAGGGTGCACTTAGTTGACTGCCTGGCACTGCCATCCTCCTGCCTTTTTGCCACCGTTGTTGAAGCACGCCTTGATTTTCTTCCATGCCAGTGCTTCAGGAATTCTGTCTTCTGAGAAATCGGGGGGGAGGTTGGGAGTAAAGCATGATGGTGGTGTTTATTAACATCCATCTGACGTGTGCACTCAGAGTTGGGAAATATCCTATGTGGCTGGGCTTGTGGGAGTGAATACTCAGGAAATTGTTCTGTGAACTGCGTCTCTTCTTTTGGAATTGTTGGCTGTCTGGTGACTGTTTCTAGAAGAATATGTAAGATAATTGGGATTGTACTAGCAGTCCATTAGTCCAAGTTTTTCTGATGTCTCTGATTCTCTTTGGCCAAAAGACTCTGATTTAATTATGCAGTTCATCTGTTTTAGGGATTAAGATGGCTTGCCATATTAGCATCCCTTTGGTACTTTTTCTTGTTAACTAATTTAACTTCTCTATACGAAATACGGTACCTATTTTCCTGTATTCACTCCACTGGATTATTTATATGACTAATTTTATAGCCAAAAGTGATGAAATTTTCTTTTTTTCCTTTGTTTGCTTTATTACTTATCCATTATGTATTTTGAAGTGTATTTTCATAAGAACGCACAATTTATTGAAAGTTACTTTTAGAGGTTCAGTATTGCCCTGCTTAGAATTGCATCAGTTGTGATGAGTCCCTTTTCGAAAAGAGACTTTGATATCTTCTGTTGAAAATAACAGTAAATCCCCGATAGTGGATTTGAGTTGTCTAAATTGAGTATCGTTTTCCTACAGTAATTTAAATATACAGCAGATTCTTGTTTAAAGAATATTTTAAATTGTAGGTACCAAGACTACGTCATTCCTTAAACTCACTTTTATCATGGAAAGGCAAAGACTGTAGCAAATGGCTTTGTTCATGTCAGCTCAAGTGAATGAAATTTTGCGCTCCAGTGATCCTGTTCTGCATCAGAGTAGGTATCTGGTCACCAAAGAAAAAGGATTAGAAATTTTGAAAAGATCAGTTTAGGATTTCAAAAGAGCAGTTTCCGAAGATGCACTGAGTTTGTGCTGATTCTTGTCTGCTATGTTGTGGATCACAAGCAAGGAGTGGAGTTATTTTCTGGATTTCTGTCTGGATTAAGCCATAGTTTTGCTCTTGTAGGCCTCTTGAAAGGCTGTCCGTAAGTGCATCAGCTCCTAGGCAGCCAGGCAAGTTGGAGGGGAATATTATTAAGAATTTCTTGCTGCTGAGCTTCTCAGTAGTAGGAAGCAAAATGAATTTCTTTCTGAAAGTGTGCTTTATGTTCTCATGATTGGTAGAGATGACTTATCTGTGGATAAAGTACGTGTCCTTAGTAGCCTTGCAATAGCTCTAGCTGTGGTGGGACATCTCCTAACAACGTCGTCTTTGGTGAATGAAGGGCCTCGGTTCTCTTTTGCGTAATGAGAATGTGAGCGTTTGTTTGTGTGGAGTATTTAAATTCTTATCTGGAGTGCACAAGCAGCAGTAAAGGTAATTCAGTTTCCAAGACTGTCTTGAATTGTTGCTTCTGTCCATGCTTTGCTTGCTTTGTAGATCCCATATGCCAACTCTACTGTATGTGACTTGCTAGCATTTATCATGTTGTCGTATGCTGCTGGTAACACTGCAGAACACTTTTCTTTAGCTATATGTGGGAAGATAGTAGAATGAAAACAGATGATGCCCCTAGTTGATGCCCCTAAGCACACAGTGAGAGGGAATTCTTCCCTGGCCCTAACTTGAGCATTAAATCTTGGATTTTTAAATTTGTATGCTATTCTGAAATAATTAATCCGTATGCAGTATTTACAGGCTATATCCTGTAAGTATAGTCATCATTTTCCATTCGTGTGTTGGAACCTGGTGCACTAGAAACCTGTATTACCTCTTAGTGACTGGAATTCTTTATTTTACTCGTCTGTTCAAGAAAAGGAGTTTTGCTACGTTGAGTTCTGCTATTTTAATTGCAGATACTGTATGCTATGTGTATGTAGACAAAATGTTACCGAGATGTTGAGTTTCTTGCAGCTGGGTGTATCTTTTCTATGTGTTAGCAAGTTTTGATGAGGTGGTTGATGGAGTGAGCTGAGGCCTTGCTTCTGCAGATGAATCATGCAGCTCAGATCAGTGCTTTCATGCACTATAATCATTTTCAGGATCTAAAGGGGGTCTATAAGAAGGGGATGGATTCTTTAGCAGGGTCTGTTGTGGCAGGAAAAGGGGAGGTTATTTCAAAATAAAAGAGGGAAGACTGGACATAAGGAAGAAGTACTTTTTACAGTAGGATTGGTGAGGGGCTGGAGGTTGTCCAGAGATGCAGTGGATGCCCTGTTGTTGGAGAAACTTGAAGTCAGGCTGGATGGGGCTCTGAGTGCCGTGATGGAGCTGTAGATGTTCCTGTTCACTACGGGGGAGTTGGACCAGATGACCTTCAGGGGTCCCTTCCAACTCAAAAGATTGTATGATATTGTAGATGATCAGATTAAATAATACATAGCTGTATATACATTAGTACGTGTATGGTAACCAGAATACAAATGAGCTAATAAACAGTAATTTTCTGGTGGTTATAATAAGTCAGGTACTGCAGGAATTTAAAAAAGGAGAAATGCTTAAGAATTAGATGAGATTATCATGAAAGATCTTGTTAATACTGTCAGAATTAGGAGAGGTCTGCTATCTCATAAACCTGAAAGCACAACTGATTTGATAATTAGGGACATTATTTACCATTGCAGAGCTAGAGATGATGCAAGAGAGATAATCCAATATGTAGGACTGCACATTTTTAGTTGTCCGCTCTGTTTCTGTGCAGTAATTTGTACCAAAGAGGGTGAGATGATTAGGCAGCACTTCAAATTCTTCTCGTTAGTTAAAATATGAAGCAGATTAGCAATGTTATTGCTATAATGGTGTACAAATAAAAATACAATACACTACAACCATTGTCCACTACTGCATGTGAAACGTGGCATACTAGGAATATCTGAAGAGCTAAATTAGCCTGCTGAAGTGCCTTTCTCTGTCATCAGACTTATTTTATCAGT
Source organism: Lagopus muta (assembly GCF_023343835.1). NCBI lineage: Eukaryota > Metazoa > Chordata > Aves > Galliformes > Phasianidae > Lagopus > Lagopus muta. The sequence continues at coordinate 30,483,499 of NC_064440.1, read as the reverse complement.
GGGACACATGACTATCTGAGAAGCACAGGTATGTGATTTTTTTTCTGTTAGCCAAAAACCCCAGTTCAAACCTTTGGTTGTGTAGCTTTTATAATGTTTTCAAAGGCAGATCTAGTGTTTTTATGTTGGAATACTGACTTCTGCATGTTGATGATGATGACTGTTGTACACCCTGTCTTTTTTGTATTTTATGTTTGAAAAGAAATTAAAGAAGTATATCTTTAGCAATCAGAACAGTAGTATCTTTTAAAAACCACATACGGAATCAATTTCAACATAATAAGCCAGAATGAAGCATCTTGGAAGTCACTGGGCTTATGAATCTGAATCTGTGTTTTTTTTAACTTCAGAAATGAAATGACTATGTTTTTAACATACAAACTATGGTGATGATAAAAAGCCACGGTCAGTTGCGAACCCTCATTGGCAGTAGGACATATATTGAGTGAGGTGTATTGAGTTTTATTTGTGTTTTAAAACCAGTTTATATCTCATTGTGAGGTCTAACCGGGGTTGTTTACATAACCCAAGCTTCTTCACTGATTTGTTTTTTGTTTTTTAAATTTGGTGCAGTTGTACTCAGGCAAAACATGGTGATAGACCTATAGAGTTACAAATGAGTATTCTTTTACAGAATTCTTACTAACTTGTGCCACAGTTCTAACAGAGGACAGGTACGTTTCTCTTAAAGAAGTCATACTAAAAGTGGGTTGAGAGATTTTAATCTCAACTTCATTTTCTTTTAACAGCAGTATTCAGTGTGTTCTGCTTATTAGAAGACAAAAATTACCTAAGGTTGTTTTCAAGACTAGCAGAAGAAATGTGTGTTGTAAGTCTTTACTATTAACATTCAGCCTGAAAATTATCTTACAGAATAAGACTGAAAATTGACTGAAACTTTTTTCAGTCAATTTACAATTGCTGAATATTTCTATATTTGCGAATGTCCCAAAAGTGTACTGGTACATTTTTCCTCAGTTTAATTTTTGAGTTCCTTTGAAGCACTTGCTGCACTTCAGTCCATGTTAGAAGAATACTATTTTTACAACATCTTGCTACTGTGTGTGAAGACACTGTTTGGTGCACAGTTTGTGAACGGAGGCCATAGACCATCGTTGGGGTACCAAAATGTAGGTGAGCTGATGGTTGTGGTCATCGCCTTGTGTGTTGGAGCTTTACACTCAGCAGGCACTTCATTACCTTCGCAGGCATTTTCAGGAATGTTCAAGAACAGGTAGGATCTTCATTTACAACATTCCTGATGTTCAGCATTCAGATTTTAAGTATTTTTACATTTTCATATTTTATCAGAGGTGTCTTCTAATCTCTGTTTATTACAGTATCGGTGAATATGTTGCTGAAAATGTAACTAAGACTTGTAAGATGTTAGAGCTTATGCAATATAATAAAATAGTTAAAAGTCATCAGTGCCATAACTTCAGTTTTTATGGTCTTTGAAATCACATGTTGTCCAGGGACACACTGGTCTCACTTTTATCTTTGTTAAATAGTGCTAAAAAATATTCTGTATTTCTTCCATGGCTATAATTCCAGTGTTCAACCAATGTTATCCACCTTAAAAGTTTACCAATTCTAATTCAGCCATATTCTGTTCCATTTCTAGTAAAGAAAGCCTTTGATCTCCACAGTGCATCTGATTCCTCTCCGTTTGCTGGCGCAGCTAAAAGTATTACCTGCGTAAATTGATTTTGTTGAATTGGAAGGAAGTACCCAGAGAACAAAAATACTATTTCAGGTTTTGTTCATGCTCATAATCTTTTTTTCTTCATTCTTTAATTTAGGTACTTTCTGTGACTCCAAGAGCAAACAAGATTTCTGCATGTCTGAATGTGCAGATATGCCGAAGCATCGGTTCTACCTACAGATAATCTCAAAATATCCAGGTAGAAGAACAGAATGATTAAATGATACAGGAGAGCTTAAACCAAACTTCAGGGTTTGAAGTAATGATTTTAATCGCATGTAGTGTAAGCCTTTTTCTCTTTTTCAGCTTTATAAAAGCCATTTGTCAATTATTTTGTGTTTGTTCAGAAACACGAGACTACAGGCAAGCATGCTGCAAAGGTTCTCCTACCATAGTGGGCATTCTCATATGCTCTGCAATCTAATGCTCTGAGAAGCTACTATCTTCTAGGAAATTGCCGGTTTTCTTCTTATTCACACAGAAAAAAATATTTTCAAACTTCCTGAGAAGTTGTTTCAGTTCATTTAAACCTATTGTGAATTCACTCGTTGCTTTGAAATGGATAGAGTTTCCTTAGTCTCTACAGGAAAGCAAAGCAATCTCATGAGTTTTATTTCCAGTTCAATAGAAGAAAACTCTACGTCAGTCAAATTTCATTTTAATGTAAAGATTACATATTTGGGTCTTCAGATCTGTGAATGCAAATAATTATACAAAAAATGAGCTGAAGTTCACCTCGATCTATGTTGTCTTAAAAAAAAACCACACAAAACTCAAGCTCTATGGATTAATCATAAAATATCAATTAAAGTCTGCGAGTGAGTGACACTGGTAAGTTTGTCGTGAAGAAATTGCAACAAATTTTGGTTTCTATTAAAGCTATAAAGATACATACTGTATACCGTGTCAAGATTTCATTCCTCTTTTGAGTATAAATTATCAGTGAACTATAGCAGATCTTGAAGAAAGTACCTGAGACTATAAATAGGTTCTTTTACATCTCCCTTGTATTATTGTACATTGAAAATAGCAGTTGATAAGACTTTTTTCAGCAGTGATGTTCAAATCCATCTGGCTATTTATTACAGCTCTGAATAAGAACTTCGTTGTAATTGCTCTTTCAAGAATATCAAAGCTGTACTCATTTTACATTTCTTGGAGCAATTTACTTGACTGAAGGCTAAAAACTTAAACAGCAACAATTTCACAAGTATGCAGCTATTTTCTGAAACATCTGTGCCAGCCAGGTCAGTTGCTGTGTTTATTTGAGATGATCTAATGTAAACACTTATAGCAGCAATGAATCAATTTTTGCGGCGTATACAGTTAATGACATTGATTATTCATTTATTAATTTGTTGTCTGATCTCCCGAAATCCTGTGTATGGAATATAAAAGCGAAAATACAGCTGTGTTACTTAAAACAAGAAAATTATGAGCTGGTATGCCGAGGAAATCCTTCCAGGAATAAATCTATTTTTGCAGGTTTAAAGTTGAGGTGATGAGGGAGTCCTTGTCTTAGGAGTTTCTGTTGATGACTGGTCTTTCCCACTTGTTTACTCTCTTTTTGTGAAGAATGGCTTGCTACACGGGTGGATGTGAAAATTCAGCACTCTGGGATGTCTTTAAATTGAGGAATTATCACAGATACCTGTTGTTAAAGCAGATGTGTTCCTTGCACTGCCATTGTCAAAGCGATGTAGGCTTCTCAAAGCTTTATGTCATCCTTTCTAATGGTATGGGACTTCCCAGAAAATGCTGCCTCAGAAGAGCTTAGAGAATTATCCTCATCATGCTTTGAATGCTCACTCAGTTGTGCTGTTACAATCAGAATCACCTCCTAGATGGTGGTCAATATAACTGCTTAAAATTAAATCCTTTACAGACACAGACACTCTTTTGTTATAAAGTGTTTTGATGCTACTTGGAGAACTTTCTGATCAGTGTTCAGATGATACTCGCTTGATTAAATATTGATTTCCAGAGACACATGTTTCTGGTTCCACTTCTTTTGCAAGTTTTCTTATGTGTGTATGAGAACCATTTGGGAAGCGTTTATGTTTGACTGGCATATCCTTTCAAGTCAGAGCATGGTATACAGCACATTCATCAGTAGGACATTGGTTTTTTGGTGCACTAGCCAACTGTCAATACATTCCCTATGAAACTTAAAAGATAAAGGTCAGTTGTGAGCTTATTTCTCAGCTAAGTATGGGCTAATCAACTGTTTGACCATTCAAGCAGTAATTCAATTTTGTCCAGTGTTCTGGGTGTCAGGAGGAACTTCACTGAGCACAATGGGGGCTGTGCTGCTGGTGAATAGAGTGAATACATCCCAAGTTATGGGCACTGTTAGGCTATAAAAAAGTTTTCAGGCTGCTGCAAATGAGGTATCTAGATGGAGGTGTCTTAAGGCTCTCCAACCGTCTGTAAGAGTAACTTGAGAGTAAGATCACACGTTCATTAAAATGAGGAATCAGTGCTGACTCTGCTAGCTTTTTTTTGAGCTTAATTGCTCTTATGACTGTGCTACGTATCAATGCTTGGTGTAAAGGGTGGTGATTATGGACAGTGATGAAGATCCTGAAAGTGATCAAAACTTGGATTTTCTATTACTGATGTTGTTCATCAGTGGAAAAAGTACTGCTGGATAGGTAAGCTAGATTGAGTTAGATCTGAAAAGTGTCTACATTCTAGGGGCGTGCTTAAGAGTGCAAAGGTGATCTTAACAGGTTGCCCGGGTAATATGTATTTCCAAATACTTACCAGTTGAAAAGTCTGAGGTGGTGCAAGTTAACAGATTTTGTGAAGATTTGGTTCTTTGATGTTTGAAACACTTTTTTTTCCTCCTCTTGTGATTACACGGTAGGAATCTTAGTGTTGACCAAGGTGAAAGCTCTTCAAATAGAATCTACGCAGAGTACCTAGGGCAAATGAGTTAGTTTGCAACCTAAAATGCTGGATACAGAATTTGCAGTGTTGTGTGGGGTACAGCTAGTCCTAAAACAAAACAAAAATGAGTGTTAGGAAAAGTAGGAACTAAAGCTGGATGCTTGAGAATGAGAAGTTTGCCTTTGACTGAAATTTTGTAATTGACAGTTGAGCCAGTCTGCTAAACCAGAGCTGTTGTGCAAATCATTTCTGTGCTACTGATCTTGTGGAAATTGAATGTTGTTTCTGCATCAGACACAAAATAAGAATTTTGTTAATTTCATGGCCTCTCTACCATTTGGGTCATTTATTAGAACTAATAATTCTTTTCAGGTACCTTTCTACATTATTAGGGTTCTCTGGTAAATTTTCGTTGGTAGATAGATAAATCTTCCCCAACAGCACATATTTGGTAAATAAGTAAAGTAGTATGTATGAATATATATAAGCCAGTAACAACTTATGTATAGCCAGTATTGAGAATATGTCACACACATTGCAGCAGTATTCTGTGTAATTTAAAAGGACGATTTGTTACATGCCTCAGGGAGTGCCTGAGGAAGGTATTGAGGAAGATTGGGCACCTCCCTTCCGTACTCTTTGTTTAACAAGGACTCTGAACAGAATCACCGTATCAGTATGAACAAGAATGTATTCTTGTATTTATGTAAAACATAAATGTTAGGACATCTTGGAGACAACAGGACCGACACCAGATAACACACAAATTAACAAGTAATTAACAAATGTAAAACCTTCTGATAAGATTGTGAACCTGGAGTACGCAGCCAGTGGGAAAACAGGGGAGGGGGAAGAAGGCGAGGGGAGAGAAAACAGGGTCTAAAGGCTGTCATGTTGTGTCCATAGGCGCGCTCCTGCTTGCGGGACACCCGCCATTGCAATCATGAGTGAATTCTGCTTTTATCAGAGATACCGTCCTGACAAAATTACTTGGGTATTTCCAACATCTTACGAACCCTTAAACTTCCAAGAACATCAACTAGTATGCTGTTTTAGCCTGAACAATTGCTTAATGTAAGTTACTGAATTCTTGCAGAAGTTTGTGTGACTCTTCTGAACAAGTTTGACTTGTTGCTTTATTAGAAATATTGCTATATGTTCTTATTAAAATGTTTATCCTTTTGTGTACAGTATTTACTATTTCTTCAGATGCTGTTTAAGAGAGTGTTGTGAGAACATTTTCTGTTTGTTATAGTAGATGGTGCAGAAGAAGACAAGCTCTTACTTCCCTTGAACACATAATACTTCTTTGGAACAGTTTGCTAGGTTAAAGCTTTCGTATGTTCCTCTTTGATCTGATGGTTCTGAAAGCAGTTCATACCATTTCCATTTCTTATTTCTCTTCTGTTGTGCAAAATAATTGATAAATGGAACTCTATAAGATAAGCTGCCCTTGTAAGTGATTAAAAAGAATAAGAAAAGCAGCTGAGAACAGTTGATCAAATTTGTTTCCTAAATGTTTTTGGTGTGGCAAATACAATTAGCCTTCTTAAGTGAAATCTCTTACTTGGACCCTTGCAAAGCCTGGAACAGAAAGCATTTACTTCAGTTTGAACATGAAGATATTCTCATTTTTTTTTTCTAAGACAACTCCCAGGAATGGCAAACCTCAAGAACTGGTATTCCTAGAGATTCTGACACAAAGTGACAGAAAAATTGACCTCTTAAATGTATATTTGTTTATGGTTGTTATGGTAATCTGAACTGATTGATATTTTTCTTTGCTCTGATGCTGCAGAGTGAATATAAAGCTGGTCTAAGGGAACTGGCTTTCTGTAGACCTGTATGTACGTGTGTTTTCAGCTCCTTGATTTAATGGGTTTTGTGTTTCAGTTGTAGGCCTCGACTCTTAACAGTCTTCTTGTAGGATTTATTTGGATAAAAACTTGTTGACAGACTTTGGTCAGCCTGCATTTGTCTCAGGTGTGCCTCTCAGAGAAGGTAAGCAGGTAGTTGCAAAAACAAGTTAGAAAGGCAGGTTAAGTTAACTAATGTATTCACAACTGCCCATATAAGGGTGTCATGATACAAGGCAGGCGTGCAGAGGATAACTGAGCTTGTATCTCAAGGTGTTACTTATTTCTTACTGTTTTTTCTGTAGTTACTTAGCAGGGAGCAAAATGAGTATAGTTCAGTGTGTAACGCCTGTATGATTCGTTTAAAGAGAAGAGAGGTAATATTGCATAGCTCAGGGTAGGAGATAAAAAGAAAACTTTTCTGATACTTGTCTAAAAAGAAAAACGTGAAAAATAACAAAATCCAGCACACTCCGTACAGTTAAGAGGAAAAAAGAAATCATGTCTACAGAACAAGGAGTTAGGGTAATAAGCAGTTCATGTTTTACGGTGAAGTAGTGAATAAGACTTTCATTTAGAAAGGGAAGATTCCAAATACGAATTACAGAATTGTATGGAAGTGGAGTGTCTACTCTGTAGTTCAGATCACTGATAATAAAAAGAGAGGAATAAACAAAGATGTAGCTGTCTTAATCTTTATTTAAAAATACCTACTTGTAGCACTTCACCACAATTGGAAATACTCTGCAGTTATTGCAGAGGATTCTGAGGTGCTTATCTAGTTTTGCTTTCTCTGTTGTGGTCAAAAGCTGGTGAGAGTTTATAAATTCTTTCAGAAGGAGCCTCCCTGCCGAGTGGGCACTTTGCTACAGTCATTTTCATCTTGGTGGTCAGTCCAATCTTTCATACATTTTATGTGAATGTTGTTACCACAGCTGTATCTAAAGAGAAAAGATGACGAATTTCTGGAATATTTCCCCAAGCATGTTAGAAAAATCACATAGCAATACTTAGCTGTCTCTGCTTTTGTTTTCCTCCTCCCCTCAGAGTTTAACTTGCAGAATTGCCAAATTTTTAAGAGTGAGAAAGGGACTACAACAGCTGTATTCTTGTGTACTGAAGCTAGCAATATTTGCAGGTCTTGTAAATCTGCAACTAGAAAAGTAGCAAGGCAAAGAACAAGTAATTATTATTGTAATTGTATAATGAACCTGCAGTAAGTGATGGGATGCGTTTTCTTGAAGAACTGCTGACAAATGGGACAAACATGCTTTTCATCAGTTCTTTTCCTTGATGTACCACATTTGTGAGAAGGGAGTTTGCTGTTTGTGTTCTTGGTGCGATTGCTGCAGCACACCCTCAGCTTCTCTTTCTACAAGACCCTATTTAGAAGCATCTAGCAAAAATCAATGCAAACATCTAAACTTATTTGCATGTATCTCATTTACAGTATCTCATCTATATCTCCAAATGCAGAAGGGACCATGTATGTCAAATAAATATGCTATGTTTCAGCCCGCAGATGATGTAAATTCCTTTTTAACTACCACAGAAGCTTTTTGCAGTATGCAGGTTTTAATCTGCAATGCTGTCTGAGGCAAAGAAGAATCTGAGATGTTTCTAAACCATGAAGCTATCAGTGACAGCTTACATTTGAAATACAAAAGAATAAATTAAACGGTGTTAGCATAACTCATGATGCCTGTAATTAAATGGCTTTTTTTGCTTCTCATTTAGGAGGCTGATCTTGTAGCCGATTGCTGACATTGCAGTAAAAATTTCAGTGAGATAATGAAGAACTCTCCTTAAAGCGATGGGAAAGCGATGCAGGATAGAAAATAGCTCTGTTAGCAACCACCTTTGGCCTATTAATCTGTTCTTTGGAGCTCCATCTAGGTGTAGTGCTGATGCCACAACAACCTGGTCGCACTGCAGTCCCGCCGCCATGGGGTCATTGGGACGGTGTCTGTGGGTGCTGTTGGTGAGCTGAAATCCAACTCGTTGTCTACTGAAGCTACTTGCACCTGTACAGACCTTCAGCAAGTTCTGTAACGTTGCTGCGATAGAAACACAGGCTAGTTTCTGACTTACTAAAATGAGTTCAAACCGAAGGGGCCGGTCCCCCTCCTGCCGTCTCTCCCTGCCCGTTTCTCCGCACTATCCGGCCGCTTTGCCCCGCGGCAGCAGGCGGCTGCTGAGGGCTGCAGCGCCACCTGCCGGCACCGCGTCGCCCCTGCAGCGGCCGATTGGCAGCAGGCGGGCGGCGCGCGCAGCTCCGACCGGCGCTAAGGCGGCACGCGGGCGCGCGTCCAACGGTCGTAACGGTCGTGACGGCCGCTCCGGTTCCTCAGGCAGCGTTTGCTTCTTTCGGCTACGGAGGGATCTGCAGAAAACAGAAGGTCGTCTCCTCATCCTTGTTACTCGCTGCTTCTTTTCTCGAAATGCACCTGTTCCGTTACGTGTTTTTTTTTTTTTTTTCTTCGATTTGCTTTTTTTTTTTTCTTTGCTGAGAAAGGCCCTGTGGCTGAGGGGTTTTACTGAGGGGCGTGCAGTTGTGGTTTCAGTGGCGGTTCCTGCTGGCCCTTTTGTCGGTATGGGATGTGTTGGTCCCTGTGTGTTTGTAGGTATGGCTGCAAATTGCAGGAGTTTGTGAGCTTGTTTAACGAGCAGGATTCAGAAAAGAGACTTAAAGTAAATGGTGTGCATCAGCAGCCACGTTGTGCGTAGTTTAAACACACGTTTTTCACAAGCCTTGTAGCTAGCAAATGAGGCATAGTGTTATAATTGCTTATTATGTATCCAATACAACAGACCCTTTCCCTCTGCAGGTATGAGCCAACCCGTTACATGATGTTTTGTGTGTTGTTTTGCTCTTATGAGGTGATGCTTGACTTTTCAACAGTTCCAGAGCCGGTCTGATACTGATTTGCCTTTTGTTTTGTACAAGTGCTTTCAGTCCTCGTCCTCCACTTACAAAATGCAAAATGACACCATTTCCTCCGTCTTTAATGCAGACCACCTTGTACAGATCCTTGCTAGCATGCCTAGCATCTCAAATAGCGTATCCATAGTGTGACAGTTCTCACACCATGTGGCAGGATCCAGCTGTATGAATAGTCTTTACAAATAACTGTTATGTAATAGGGCACTTTTTCTTATGTTCTTTGAGGCACTGAGTGCCTTTTATTTCATTTTATTGTGTTTTAACAGAGAGAGCTTCTTCTTTTCTGTGAGTACATAAAAGCTCCTGGAAATTGTGTTGATTTTGAGACAATGTATGTGGCATCATCCATCTTCATCTCTAAACTGTTACCATGAAGAGTCCAGGCAGCAGTGGATTATTTCCCCTTTAACACTGCAAGAGCTCAATTCTGATTTTAGTTTGCAAGAGGAAAACACAGTTTCAGCTCTCAACTCTTAAGAAGGTCAAATCTGCATTTCCTACATAGGAAGATTCTCATTTTCAGAGTTGAAATTACATGAAGTCATACAGGAAAGGGAACTCCAAGCCTCTTTCTCTGAAAGCCTGTTTCAAGTCAAGATTTCTGTGGCCAGACAATAAGAAGGTGATTTAGATTACTTTTTATTTTGCGTGTTTGTAACTGTGCAACTTCCAGCTCATTTTTTTATTTTTATTTTTTTAATAAACCGTTTGTTCACATTCACTGAACAGACTGCAAGTAAGTGGAAAACATTTAATCTTACACATTTCTTTTTTCAGATGAGTATCTTAATTGCAAATTCCATGATTGATTCCTTTTCTTCAGGGAGATTTTGTCATTATTCCCATGTACTGGCAGCATTTGGGCATTAGGAATGGAGAATGTCTCCACCATTCCTCTTCCATTCCACTGGAAGTTACTGTGAAATGCTGCCCTTCTAATTTCTGGATAAGCCAGGACTTCTATGCCTCTCCTGGGGTTAGGTATTCCTTCTCATGAATCTGATCCAAAAGTTATGTTTCCTATTTCATTCTGATGATCCATGATATTAGAGGTGGATGGCGGTGTGGCAGTAGATGTTGAACCTTCCTGTCAATATTCTGTTATGCATTGGTGCTGTGTGACAGATGGCAGCAGACGGGTGGGCTGAAATGGAAGTGTGCATGAAACAAGGGTTGTCTCATTGAATTCCTCCATGTGGAAAAAACTGACATTCACGGATGCTTGCTGAATGCTTACGGAGACCAAACAGTGGATGTGAGCACAATAAGGAGGTGAGTGATGCATTTCAGCAGTGATATGAAAGACAAGCCATGTTCTAGATGTCCATGCAAGCTGTTACATGACAAAATGAAGAGCGTCTCCATCAGCTCGTCACTGTTTTGTGACTTGTGAGCAGTTTTATCTTTCCCTCTAAACAGAAAAGGGAAACAGAACAGTAAAAGTCTTCTGGGATATGTATTCTTTAATGAGAACTAGGTGCCTGGAAATATTGACAGTCTGTGGAACTGGAGCTTCAACTCTTAAACTCCCAATGCACGATGTGATGTTATGATGTGGAACACCAGTAACAAAGATCATAAAACCATTACACAACCTTTCTCTTGAAACATGGTAACACCAGGCCCCATACCAGCATGAAGACCATGGAGCGCACTGCCAATCTTGGCTGGGCTGTCCTACTGCACCCAGCGTGTAGACTGCATGTGGTGCCTTCTGACTTCCACCAGTGCAGGCCAAGGAAAGATGGATGTCATGGCAACATTTTCTTAGCAACAATGCTGTCACAGCAGCTGTGAAACAGTGGATCACCTTTGCTGGTACAGGTTGTTCATTGTGGGCAAAAATGCAAAGTTAGTGGTGGTGACTGTGTCGAAAAATAGAATTTTGTATCTGAGCATTTGCTCTATCAACTGGTGTTATTGTGCTCTTTGTATCAGTTTCCATGGAAATAAGTAGGAGGCATTACTTTTGGAGTGAGCTACATGTTTAACTTCATCCTGTTTCATATATACATATCTACATTGTGCTTAAGCCCACGAAGTTCACAAAGTAAATATTTTTTTTTTCCTCTAGAATTCAATCTGACAGATGCTCCCTGCCTTGCTTGAGAATCAATTATATCTGCTTCCAAGGTGTGTTTTACAATCACTTTATCCCAGGAGTCTTTAAATACTGTGAGCATCATGAAATTTTATTCCAAAGAAGCTCTTCAAAAAAAGAAAAAAGAAGAAAACTTGTCTGAGAGATAGGATCAAAGATTCTGGGAATCAAAGGGAGTTACTGGATCTGGGAAAATCTCATGCAAATCCTGAAAACAGAAAACATTTCCTGTCAAAGATACTGATTTAGAGGTAAAAAAATATATGTATATTCTATGTTAAGGCTTAAAAAGCCAGGTGACCTTGTGGCTCAGTGATAGACTTGTAGAGATTGTAATTATCCTGGCTCTTCTAAAAACTTCCTGAGTGCTGTTGCTCAGCGCCTCAGTTTTCTGATGGTAGTATTTCCTTTCTCCTCTTCCCTGCCTCACCTATTCAGACTGACTCTGTCCCTAAGGAGGGGGACTTGAGTTTTATCACTGTGTATTAAATTCTCTCACTAAACATTGGCAGTGACGTATTTGTTCAATTCTGTCATTAAGTTCTGATAGTGACTCAGGGTTTGCTTTCCTTTATCTGTTTATAATTTTGTGCTCATCCTAATGCAGCACAGGACGCTGTCGATCACCTTTGCTGCAAGGCCCCTTTTTTTCCCGTGTTCTGCCTGTTGTTCACCAGGATGCTCAGAGTCTTTCCCACAGTCAGCATCTGCTGGTGGTTCATGGGATTATTCTTCCTCAGCTGTAGGAGGCTGCATTTCCCTCTGTTGAACTCAACATTCCTGTCTGCCTTTCTGGAGCCAGCAGCCGTACAACCAGCTGATCCATCAACCACCCCTCCTGGGTTTTTATCATCTGTAATATTGCTGAGGTTATGTTTTGTCCTGCCTCTTGGGTTATTAATGATGACCTTCATCAATCTCAGCCCCTGTGTCAGGCCCTGGGATTTTCAGTAATAGTTGGATGAATTAGGTGTGGTGTTTGGAATATTTTCTTCTGGTCTGATTTTCTACAAATATATTCCTGTCTTTTAGTTTATGTGTGATGTGAACTGTAGTATTTCCAAATCTGAGATCATTATTTCTATTCTGTGGTTAATAGTTTTGCTCCTGAACGTGCTCTTGGCATCCTTAGATTGAAACTTTTTCATTTTTTATGACTTTAATTTTGAATAGTTGATGATCTGTTGTGCTTGTAGATGCTCTTTGCGTCTTGGAGGGAACCGAATTTGAATCTGTAATTCTCCAAAAGTGATTAAAATTCTTACATTGAAACAATATTTAATGAAAACTATTAACTTATGCTGAGTTTCTTTGGCATTATACAAATGCATCAGCGAGTTTGAAGGTAGATGAGTTCCAAAGGGTACCATTCATCCTGTTAGTCACCATGAGGATTTTCATAGTTTACTTGTAAACAGTTCTCAGGAGTCTCAGTTCTTCTATGTGATAAACTGTGTGAAAGCCACAAAGCAGTAAATCTCTGCTCTGCTGAATTTCTATGTGTTTGTTACTGTGATTAAATTATTTCTGTGTATTACGCAGGCAGGTGAGTGTTGAGAAAACCAGTACATTCACGCATCTGCTGTAAGACTATCTTCTGTCGCTTCTGAGGCTGTCACCATGGTAGGAACTTGTCTGGAAATTCAAGTGGTTAATCAACACTTCATTGATTTAATTACAGGAACAGGACAATCTGCTCTGTTTCAGAAAATGGTGTTTTGGAAAGACCTGATGATTTGAAGACATTCTTCCCTGACTCATAATTCCATTTGTATTGATTATGCTATAGCAACATACTCATCACAGGGCAATGTGTCTCTTTTCGTATTACTGGTACTAGAATATCTTAAAGAAAAAAAAGTGTGGTCTCCCATCAAATATGCTTCTTTTGCTAGAACTTAAACTGTGAGACTGCAGTGTCGTTGTGTCCACTTTGCCTTGGTGTAGAATATTGATATAAGGATAACTTAGCACCTCTAACGTTGCAAATTAAAGAAATAGCTTTACTATGTCACCTCCTAGCTGCATTGAAGGATATTGTGGTAGGGATAAGGACCTCTAGTCACAGTACAAACTTTTTCAGGTGGCTTGGCTGTATTGTGCAATAGGTTGTGCGTTGGTGAGAGCATTTTCCAGAAAGATGCCTGGTTCTGTAAATGGTAACCCACTATGAACACGTGGAGTCCTTTCTAACGGATCAAAAGTAATAACTCTTTCCCAACAGATGCCTTTTAATATTCTGCAGAACTGAAGATTTATCCGTTTTTTATTTTACATTTATGAATGCGTTTAATGTAAAATAGCATCAAGTAATAATTCAATCTAAGGAATTTCATTCTGAGCTATAATCTTTCTAAAGAAATTTTTTTGGATTGTGGTACTGCGCAATTTGGAGCGACTTCCATTGTGAAACTGTATTCTGACCGTTTGTCACAAGAGGGGGCTCAAGACCTTTTCAGTTTGTAAATGCTGATATCCCACTCAGTGAGGAGAGTGATACTGTGTACGTGTGTGTGTGTTGACAAAAGGAATCCTCATTATGGGGATTTTTATTTGATTGTTTCTAAATAATTATCAATCATGATGATAATAATAATAAATAATGATGTTTTTAAATGATTTTACTGCTTTTCAATAATGGTCTTCAAAATTGTTGAAATACTCACATGAAAATGCTGGGCAATTACTAAGAAAATAATTTTCATATTGTTTCTTGTTTTGTGCTGTGCTGGCGGATACGTAATTATAAAAACCATGATGTAAAACTTTGTATAAGTAGGTTGGTAACATATTCCTGGATGTGGTCAAGTTATCAAGCAGTGAAATTCACAGAACATGAGACATTCTGTATCTCTAGAGAACCAACTAAAAGTGATTCGAAGGCATCAGCTAGCCAGGCTAAAGTACACGAAACAGTGCTTTTTAAAGCTGAGGCATTAACCCTGCTTATGCCAGTATTTTTAGGTTGTCAGCATTCTGTATAAATGCTGTCCTCTAATTCTGTGGTGAAGAGACAGATGTCATTGCCCTTTTTAGAATGCTCATTGGGAAAAAGCCTGGGAAATGGTAGTAGTACAACAATAGGGACATTTTTTCTGGATGATCTCTACAGAACCTGACAGATTAGGAGGTTCTGTACATTCTTGGCTCGTTTATTTCTGAGTGTGCAGATCCAGGATGAGGAGTGCATTTTTGGCAATGCTTGTAAAAAAAAGCCATGGATGGTGTTAATGAAATGGCTAAGGCTCTACTTCTTATGGCAGAAGAGGATGATGTGACTGAGAAGGTGATATCTTCCATGTTTGGTGATATAATAGATTTGGAAAGGCTTCTCCAGATTTAGAGGGAGTCTCAAATGTTAGGTGATTGCAAAGACTTGGTTTCAGTTAGTGGTAAATTATTATGATGCAAGAAAGGTAATAGAAATATCTGCTATCCATCTTGTGAGGAAACCTCAACCTCTTTGCTCCTTCTTGTTCTGGAAGAACTCGAGTTATTTCTCTTTATCTGTCTGTAGGCATCCATGAGACTTGGATCTTCTCCTTGATATATCATAAATGGATTTCAAATCTTGTACATCTGGCAGCACTCCAAGACTTTTAGAATTTCAACACACAACTGAGTGGCTTTGCAGTGCTGTGGCAATGGCTTTTCCATTTTGTGCCTTCATGTTTTCAGTCTTCTAAGAACATTTTTTACGTGAGCTTTCTTAGAGCTAAAATCACAGAACACATAAAATGCAGTATTTTTGGGGAAGAAGTGATTTTCTAGGCAGCAGCATGTGTACTTTAAGAAATACAGCTTTAATTAACACAACCACAGGAAATAATTCGGACATTGCTGGTGTGTGTAAAATGTCAGAAGGCTATATGCAGTCCTTATGGAGAACAGTGTATTATGGCAGCTCAGTTCCTCCCTTTCACTCTCTGTTTTGTTTAGTTTACTTCAGTATTCCGTTGAAAATCCTGACCAAAAGAAATGAAAAAAAGAGAGGCAGGAGAGAAAATCAGTGAAAGAAAAAACCTTGGGCACAGCAATGCTGAAAAAATAGCGTACACTTCAATAGATTTTGTTTTACAGTTACTGCATATTTAAACAGAGACTGTACCCTCACTTTTTTTTTTTCAGTTGTTGTTACTGAGTACAGCAGAGTTCACACATCAAATGTGGAGTATCATACAAATTTGACACAAAGTAAGCTACACTTCATTTTGTATTTACTCCTGGGAACTTAAAACAAAGGTCAGCACAAGCTTCATTGTGCCTCTCATTTGGGTTTTCCCACACTTTTCTTTTTCCCACACTTGCATGAATCAATCTAGTACTTATGATCATCGTGGTGTTTTATGTTTAAGATATGATGTTTTTGAACCTGAATATCATGCAGACTCATAACTGAGGTTTGATGAGATATTGTTAATTAGGTTCTGTTTCTCTAAGTGAACTGAGGGTTCCTTCTCTCTTTCCTCCTCTTGTTTGGAAATAGTTTTTCTTAACATTTGTAATTGATTCACCACTGTGAAATGTCTCAGTCTTTATTCTTTTCCCAACAGTGGTTTTTTCTTAAGAAAGCAGCCTGAACATGCAGTTCCTTCAGAACATCTTTCTTGTGACCAAGACTCTCAAAATATGAGAGCAAGCACAGCCTTTCCCCTGTGAACTGTAAACTACAACCTCATTTATCTCCTTAGCTTGTTTGCTCTGATCTTGGTTCCTAGCTGAAAGATGTGAAGAACAACAACCAAACCTTACTTTGTGAGTGATTACAAATAGGACATAGTCAAAAGGAAACATTTCTGGTTTTAAACTTCTGTCTGCTGCATCAAACATGAGATTTTCTATCTTTTGTTTTGCCAAGTAGGGAATTCCTAGTTCTTTGTTTTATGTGTGTGTTTAAAATTGTCTTTCAGATTTATATTTATTTTTATAAAAACAGCTGGTAATTAAAAAACAAAACAAAACAAAAAAAACTTCTTGCAGTCTTCCCACTGTAAACTCTTTGCACTGTTCTTCAGCTGTTCCAATGACATACCTTTTCCTGCTGACAAATTAATTCACAAGCTCAAAGGAACAGGTGTCATACCACACTAGGCAGCCTGAGCAGAAAAGAATTTTCTTTGGAACATCCTTTTACTGCCAGTTTTACTTACAGTCTTATATGTATCAACTACTAAGAAATGAACAAGTGTGAAAGTTAACTAGGAATTTACTTTGCATATCCTTTAAGGTAAATGTGTATTTGAGCCAGAAGTTGGCCTAAATGCCATCTGAAAGTCTCTAAGTATGACTTAGTCGTTCTCTGTTGGAGACTGTTACCCTGTGATGTGAGTAGTTTCTTTATCCTAGACAGGTAGGTCTGGTAAGAGACCAGATGGGGCCATCAGCTGTTGCTTTTCTGCTGCAGCTGTTGCTTTTAAGTTGTCTTTTGGTGGTTTTGTATACAGACAGAACTTCTCTTGCATCATGGAGTCTTGTTAATTTCAGGTGAGATTTGTTTGGGATATAATTGGACCAATGAACAAAATGGCCTGTCAGTGTCACAATTAAATATCTAGGTTTGGAATACGGGTACCCATTAAATTTGTATTGACACGAAAGCAGTGTTATCATGTGGCCAAATCAACCCCAACTGGTTTAGAATATATTATGAATAATACAGATTAAAGGTATAAAAGTAAAACAGGAAATTTCTACTGCCATTACTTTAGTTTTAAATGTGTAACAGTAAAGAGAAGAACACAGATGGTTCTCTTAAGGTCAGAGACTTTTGTTTCTTTTTAGAGAAGGTTACCGCTGTAGAGGTTGCACTTTCTCTATGTTTTAGCTACTGTGGCATTTGAAGAGTTTCATCTCAATTTCTCAGGTGAAACAGTTCAATTTTTGGTGATTTTTTTTCTGAGTTTAGAGGTAATTCTCCATCTCCTTTTTAAGAGGGTTCCCATGAGAGGTATATCCTGCAGGACTTAAACTGCCATCAAGTAGTAGCTGGTCAGCTTTGTACTACAACTTCAATGTTCTCTTTACTGAACTGTGACCAATAACGCTTTTTTTTTAGTTGTATTCTTATTCTCCAGAACTCATTTCATATTTGTAAACACTTTCTGAATGTATTTGTGGCTTCTGCTTGGAAGATAAAGCAAGCAAATGGAAAGTAAAAGATTTCTACAGGTTGTCTTTGCCACAAAAGGCCCAAGAGAATCTACATTAGTACTTAAAACTTGTTTTACATTTAGCCTCCCAAATAATACATTTCAGAACCATTCTTCAGCTGCATTCCTTACACCAGATACTGAAGGATAGAAGTTGTTTTACTGCATCATCAGTTCATTCTAGCTGGTCATTCCCAGCTCTGGCTTGTGTGTATTATATGTGTGTATAATAAAATACCTTGACTTTTTACTCCTTGCTACAGAAACACGCCCGTTTGTTTTCTCTTCAAAAGCTTTCTGGTCTCTCAGCTAATCTTTCTGTTAGGTCTTCAAAAGATCTTTGATAACTTTGCCTCAGTAATAATTTTTGTATTCTTTATTTCTTCCTATGTGTTCTTGTTTTGAGGATTTCCCCTCAGCTTGAGCAGACATTTAGTTCCAAAATATCTTCAAAATGTATTATAAAAAATCATTAAGATTTAAGATCCTGCCTATCTCAGTGCAGATATGATTCAACTTTGCCAGAGGATGACAGGTACTTAGAAACAAAGGTACTCACTGATGTGATTTATTTGATGAACTTTTTGTTACCAACCAAATCTGGCGTGGTGCACAGATTTCTGGAAGCGATAGCATCCAGTGAAGTACAGTTCAGTGAATGCACAATGCTTTAATTTCTTTCCTAGGCAACATTAATAGTAGCTGCTGCATAAACGAATAAGCTGGGTTCAGGACACGCTG
The DNA here is from genome assembly GCF_023343835.1 of Lagopus muta. NCBI lineage: Eukaryota > Metazoa > Chordata > Aves > Galliformes > Phasianidae > Lagopus > Lagopus muta. Next base: position 30,465,111 of record NC_064440.1, on the reverse strand, counting down.
AGTTTACTGAGGATATGTCTGAGCTGTAGGTCTACTGCTTCGAACCTTCTTCAAGTAATAAGGTGTAATTTTGTTGTGTGCCGAAATACTCTGTAATAAGAAATAAAGTTGTGCATGCAGGATATCCCCTTTCAAGGAGATGTTTGTAAGAAAGCGTTAGAAAAATGAACAACTGCTGATAGTTTCTGTAAATCAGAAGTTTTACAGAATGGCTTGGGTTGGATGGTGCCTTAAAACCCATAAAGTTCTACCCCTTCTGCTGTGGGCAGGGTTGCTACCTGCCAGATCAGCTTGCCCAGAGCACCATCCAACCTGGCCTTGAACACCTTCAGGGATGGAGCATCCACGGTTTCTCTGTTCCCATGGGAAATTGTATGTATCAGCCCCATCAGATGCTGTGTTACAGAACATATATCCAACTCTTTGCTAAGTTAGCTGAATACTTTCTATTGAGTATCACATCTGTGCTTTTTATCTGACAAAAATACAGATGATTGAGTTAGAGATGTCTTAATGTTGGTATGAGTTTAAAGTTCAGGCATTAGATACACTGGCATAAGCCATATCTTCCTCTCTACCTTAGAATTTGAGTGAGAAAAGGACTAAACCTGCTGCTTTTGTAGTTTGTTCCCGTTCACTGCGACAGCACACCCTCAAAATGTGGGAAGTGAACGTCTTCCTCATGAAAGCAGGCTTGAGTGCTGTGATTACCTTATCTGTTGAACAGTTTGATTTATTTTCTTTGCAAATGTTTGCTACATAGATGCTGTTGACCATAGTGAAAATGGAGTTAAAATCTCGGGAGCATCAGAGGCTCCTCTCCAAGATTCAGCCTTGTTAGCTGCTGTACTTTGTCATAAATCAAGTAGCCGTACAAAGAAAAATCACTACACAGTTCAGAAGGAAGTGGGATACGATAAACTCCTGTTTACAGCCAGAATGACTTCCTTTCGAGCCTTCTTCTTATGGGAACAGAAATATTATCCTAAGCTATTTGACAAATTAATATCTATTCAATGTATTTTATATCTATTAGTTCCTTTTGTGATGGAGCATAGGCACTTCAACTGGAGACTGTGGTGCTTGTTATGCTAGGCACAGTTCAAAACAAGTTGAAAAAACTGAGCTGGCTTTGAAGACTAAGTTTTAATTACCACACAGAGAAAGGAAAGAGCTTTTCCTTCCTGTCTAAAGCTCCATTTGTAGGATACTTCATGCTAGTCTGTAAATCTGGCTAAAAGACACAACTGAAAGAGGTGTTTTTTTGTTAAGAACCACAAAATATGATATGGCTATTAAGTCTGTAAATGGATTTTCAGAACAAGTAAAGCTGCTGAAGGCTTGTATGTAGTTGTTTTGCTACATGAAAATGTGGCACTAATCACAGCTTTTATATCAAATAAACTGAAAATGAGCCATAACCTTCAGTTTGTATTCTGTCATTCAATATAAGCCAAACTGATATACACATACTGGGGGTCATTAATGAGACACAGCTTAACTGCTGCCAGTGGCATTTCATAGTATTAATGGAGCATCTAGGGTCTCTGTTCTTGTGCCACATGCGACAAGTATACTGTGAAGAGTTTATAATCTGTGTGTAAGAGAAAGGATAACTGGCACATGAACAGATAAGGAAGGAATTAAGTGGCCAAGATGGCAAATTAAAGAAAGCTGTATAAGTACAGAGGAGGAGATGTCTTGAGCCCTGGATTGCCAGTTAGCCCATTAGTTCCTGCAGCAGAATACAGAAGTTTTTTAAGCCTTTGCATGTTGTTGAAACAAATTTCTTCTTTTAAATTCTAGCCACTTACAGGTTTTCTCTTCGCCGGCCGTAGATAGGCTAAGTGACTTTGTTTGGTTTCTTTCCAGTTGAACATTCTCTGTTTAAATGCAGCTTTGGGAAATAACAATGAATGAGCAGAGTTAATAGGTTTGCTGCTTCGTCTTCAAATTACAAAGTGAGACCTCTGCATAAAGACATGAAGAGTGGCGAGAAGTGTCTGTACTTTCTGCAGAGGTTTTATTGTTTTTCAGCCCACCAAAACTGCTCTGTAAATTGTGTGATTCTGACTAATATAAGCACATCAAATTTTCCTTCAGATTACTACTGCCCAGTGTTAGATGTGCTCATAAATACATGTCTTCATTTGTAGCCCGGATTTTAGAAATCCCCACAGACCAATTGAGGAAGTGTAAAGAGACCAACCCGAAATGTCCTGGGAGAATTTCCAAAAAAAGCAAAGAAGCAAGAAATGGAAATCAAAATAAGGTCTTTAAATGTCTCTGCCCTAAGTTCTTACAGCAAAACTTCCCTTTCAACTTTCTCACAAAAACATACTGTTGTCATTTGAGTAGTTGCGGCTACTGCAGATTGAAAAGCATTTCAGACCATGGTTACAGACTCAGTCCAGCCCTTCTTCCAATTCTTTTTTTTTTTCTTTTGTGATTAAGTGCCTATGTTCAATTTCCCTAGTAAACCTGGGACTTAAAAACAAGAAAGAGATGTAAGCATTTAGTGGGAATAGTCAGGCTATTTGCATTTTGCTATTCTCTTAAGTGGCTTACTAAGGGCTAGGATGTGTGCTCTATAATTTCTCTAATGTATCTCCATTATAATGCTGCTGCCGCTGAATGCATATATGGAATTACAGATTACTGCAGTATGACTGTTTAGAAGATTGACCTTTAGCTACTTCACTCGTTAACAACAAACTCCTTGAACATTTGAAGTCTTTTCATATTCTTAAACAAAACGGTTGCTTTATAACGCGTATCAGCATTAAGGACACAATGCTACATTTTGGCCTGCTAGTTCTAATGCCATTTGTTTTGGACTGATGGTGAAATCCTTGATGGTTCTTGGTCTCTGAGATAAGGGTGATGGCTTTTGAGATCTCTTTGACAAAAATTAGAACCAAGGTGGACTCGACTTCTGTCTTCTCTGATTTTCCTTGACTACATTTGTTGTTTGTATGCTATTGCTCCTTCCCTCTCAAAAAGGATACCTCTATGCTTTTTATCTTCTTTTTGGCTTTACTGCTCACCCTTCTTTTGTAGCAGAGTGGTTGTTCTATTTATAGTCTCTCATTCTTATCTTGTCTGATAGCATCAATTATTTGAATGCCACTTAAATGTACCCAGATTCACCTGTTTTTGCCTTTTCTGTCACAACACTCATATTGATATCAAAGCTATATATTTCCAACCTACTCCAGGAACCTGTTTTAGCACAGGGGTTGTGCTAGATGTTCTCCAGAGGTCCATTCCAACACATGCAATTCTGTGATTCTATAAAATATTTGAAAATCGTGTACAGTTATGCCATCAACAAGATTGAAAAATACTTATGTACTGCTGTTACTTACACTGTTTTAGTATACTGATATTTGGATGAAGGCAAGTGAATATTGTATCTTGATAAGTGCAGTTATGCTTTTTGGGTTTTAGAGCCCTCTATATCGCATACAGTGGAAATTTAAGCAGATTGATAACACCTCTGAAAAGAGAAAGCATACTGAAAATTTCTGATGAATTTATATAGCAGATGAGAGCCACATGCATATTCTTTTATTAGATTCAGATTAGTCCTTAGTCCTGCAAATCTGGAATAAGGAGTATTATGGAATAACTTTCTAAGGCTGGTGCTCTCACTAGTGCTCGTTTTTAGTGCTGTGATGCCTGACACAGTGTGTGGTACAAGAATGGAATCTGGATTATAGCCACGAGAGACACTTCAGTGAGTTCTTTTCAGACTGACTATGAATATGATTAAGCCCTGAAACCATTTACATGAAGATGATCGAATCTCACACAGTCAGTGGTTAACCTAGATATTGCTTCCATCTCGCTGGGACAGGGACACATTTTCTTTCCTCTACACATCCTTCTGAACCAGGAATCAGCATTACACTGTTACATCAGCACCTGCTTCTTTCAGTGACTTTCTTGCTTCTTTCTTCTCCCCCTATCAAATACAGCTGCCAACAACTGTTTGTGTCAGGATAGAATAGAGATGAGGAGGCTTTTTACTGTTGGAAGCTTTTGGCTGTTGGCAGAGCTTTCATTGCTCAAGCAGCTGTTCCTTAAAGTCCCTGGGGTAAAGTAATATGGAAGGAAGCCAGCTGGACTGCATGAATTTGGGTGTCTTTCACTTAAAGTTATTACATTGTACTTCATAAGAAGTTCAAGCAGTTTTTAAGAACAAGCTATTGATTGCCAACACATGACAGAAAGTAATTTCTAAACTGCCAATTTTCATTATTTCTTCGTGCGCCTTTTTTTTTTTTTCAAATGAGTTTTTAAAGACAACTGCAAATACTAAATGTTAAACAGATAATTTTCATTAAGCTTTTTCTTCTCAATATTCTGTTTGAATTGTAGTACTAGATACAGAAATGTGTAATAAGCAGATTACCGGAGCTCCTTATTCTAGTGATATTTCATTAGCACCCAGACCAACAGAAAAGGAATGCCGTTCTCATACCATTATCAAGTAATAATAGGAATTTAAAAAGCAGATAACGCAGCCATCCAAACACTATTGTTTAAAAACTTCTTGTAAAAAACTTTGGTTAATGTAGCTCCAGATGAGCTGTATTTGTAAGATATGCTTCTGGTGGATTGTTCTTCTTCTTGGTGGTGTATATATATTTCAAATTGCTCGACCGTGTCCATAAATGATTCTATCAGCTATGAGTGATAACTACATAACTGTAACAGCTAATTTATTACCAGTGTAATACCAATGTACCGATTAATTATATACCAGTGTAAAGTTCCTTTGTTAGTATCACTACATACCTCAGGGTGTCCCTTTAATTTCCCTACAGTGCCCAATAAAAATGTGTTTTCTGGAGTACAATAAGGGAGAGAGTATCGGTAACATTTAATGAATTTAAGATTGTACCCATTTTGTTCTTCCGCCTCTTTACTGTCTTCTCTTAAGCTAGGGAGCAAATATAAACTCTGTGGCTTTTCCAGCAAGCTAACAACAATTCATATTAAAATAACGCTTATCATACAAAGTTAACAGTAGCTATCAACTACAGTTGTTCTAAGATAATACATGGGGAATATTTTATTTCTCTGTTCTAATTTATGAGATTGATGAACAGAACAAAAATGTAGTTTTCATTATTGGTTGCTTTAACATTATGTGCTAAAATTTTGGTTAATTTTTCAAAGGAACTTGAAAATACACATGAAATTCAAGATTGGTTAATCACATTTTGAAACAGTCCACACACATACGCTGTTTTCTTCATATTCTTTTGTATTGCAAATTTCCAGGATCAAAAACAGGCATAGATTGCATTTGCCACCCTTTTCTTCCCTGCAGACAAATGCACATCTGGAGTGTCTTAAACAAAAACAACTTCTAAGTGCTGAGGTCAAGAGATCTTGTCTAAAGTTAGTGCTGGAAATCTTTGCAGTGGTTTTGGACTGCATTTATTAAGAACCTTGAAATATTTGTACCAAGTGAACAATAACAGAAAAATCATTGTTGCGGATCGTCATGCTTACCTTTGGGTTCTGTTTCCTTGAGATACATTTATTTTCTAAATTAGATATTGAAAACAGTGCAGTTGATTCTCTGTGTTCTGGAACTGTTGGTTAGTAAAATGCAATTTTCAGCATGTTAGAAGTACAGTAAATGTTTTTTGTGTTCATTTTTGCTGAGAATTTGGAGCTAGTGCATTTGCAGTGCAGTTCTGCCAGCCCAAAATGCCATCCTTTGAAGTGCTTGTGTCTCCTATGGTAGCAAAGTCTGGGTGCATATCATGTTTTTTAGTTTCCAGAATTTGGTTCTGTAGGCTGACGGCTCCAGAATGGGATTTTTCGTACATGTTTTCTCCATACACCCCTCATGATCTGTTTCTTTGAGAACATTGGATCTATGTTCTCATTGCTGTGCAGATCTGCCACTTTTTAAAATTTACACTAAGACATTAATGAGGGCTGACAACAAGTAGCTGATCTACAGCAGTGAGACAAGAACATAGGCCTTTTCTTTGCACTCTGCTGAGAGAAAAAAAGAACAGTAGGAGCACTGCTGATGCGACTTAAAGGCAAAGATAGGAGTATGCTGAGAACTGACTCTCAGCTGAAAGTAGTTCCTGCGGCTGTGTCTGAAGCAATTGCAGATAGTGGAGGTTATGATCTTGCTCAGGTACTACTCTCTGCTTGTTCTGTGGCCAAAATTATTTCAGTGCATTTGTGCTGCTTATTGAAATGATTTATTCTGGTACCACTGAAGCTCCATAGTTTTCCTACATTCTCCCTGGCCTTTTTTGAGGAAAATTTGTATTCTGAAATAAAAATTAAATTTTTATTTCACTATTTTTTTCACTAAGGATACCAGGATTATATGTGCTTTTTAGCATCTTTATCGGTGATACTGGAATGGAATGCACCCCTACCAAGTTTGGAGATGATGTCAAGCTGAGTGATGCAGCTGACAGAACAGAAGGAAAGCATGCCAAAGGGTCCTGCACAGGCTTGAGTAGTGGGCCCACATGAACCTAAATGAGGTTCAAAAAGGCCAAATACAAGATACTGCACTTGCATCAGGGCAGTCCCAGCTATATGTACAGGAAGAAGAACTCCTTGAGAGCAGCTCTGCAGAGAAGGACTTTGGGGATAAAAATCTTGAACATGAGCCAGAATTGTGCTTGCAACCTTTAAGGCCAACAGTATCCTGGGCTGCAACAAAAGAGGGGTGGGCAGCAGGGAGAGGAAAATGAGCGTTCCCATTTGCTCTGTCCTCATGAGGCCCCACTTGAAGTACTTCATTCAGGCCTAGGGCTCCCAGCAAAGAAAAGATAGCAGTCATGCCCAAAGCTGAGGATTGGAATTGCAAGATCTTTAAGGTCCCTTCCAACCCAAGCCGTTCTGTGTTTCTATGATATATTTAAATCAAAGCAGCCAACTTTAAATGGCATTTCTACTGAGCTCTGTAGTGTTATTTAGCTTTATAGATGTGTATTCCTTGTAAAAGCCAATTAATGAGAAGTTATCTTCGGCATAAAATGGCAGCCATCTTCATTTTGCTCTTACGTCAGTAATTTTCCTTTGGCTTCTCTTTTTCCTCCCTCCCTCCCTCCCTCCCTCCCTCCCTCCCTCCCTCCCTCCCTCCATTGGAGATTATTCCTAACAGTTAATAGACTCAGATATTTTTGAATTTTCTTTTAAAAAATCATTTTGTCTTGATAACATCTGTCATTTTTGTTATAGTTTTTTTTTTTTTCCAAAGCAGATTTTATCCCCAGGACTAATGATGTAGACCCAGCACATGCTGTTCACTGTAACTTCAGCATTTTCAAACTACTTTTATGTTTAAGCTTAACACAGCTGAGGTGCATTTTTACATGCAAAAAACCCACAGGGTGTGCCACTTCTTGCACAAGATATCGAGTCACACAGTCTCTTTCTGGTTCAATTTCCTAACTCAATAATGCAACTTCACATTTGCAACCACAAGCAAAGTTTGGTTTGCGATTTTTATACATACAAAATTCAAAAGCCAATACCTTGTAATCTGAGAGATCTTTTGAGTAAGCCGTGAATAAATTGTGATTCTCCATCTAACTCCAGGGGAAAAAAAAAATTAAATAAAGGAAGAAGTTAGTGATATTAATTTGACCCACTATCCAGAGAACGAAGTCATCAAAAATCAGTCTGTTGCAGTAGATGTTCAGTCACGTTCAGCTTGTTCCTGCAACTGAGGTAGTGACTGCTTTAACAAACAATTGAAATTCAGGAAAATGTAAACCAGAGAAGAGAGAGAATTTCCTTCCATTTAACATTAAATAATTTAAAAAGAGATCTATTCATTATTTATACAGGGAAGACATAGTTATGAAATCATGGAATGCAGGTTTAGGCACAAATGTTGAAGTTGAAAGATAGAACAAATACTTAAAAAAATATCTCTATTATCTGTACTTTTTAAATCAGATGTATGGTTCCAGATTGTATTTTTGTTTAAGTTCAAATACTGAAGTGCCAGCCTTCGGTTCCTTCTGTCAAAGCATGTGACTAAAGGTTGGTATGAATGTCAAAAAACCAAAACTTTCATTTTAATAAGACATTTTATAATTTTAATAATCACAGGTGCACATAATTTGCAATTGAGAATGTTTTTTGTATGACATAGTGCTCTTCTTAAAGGGAAAACTTCTTCAAAATTAATCATATCTGATCAAACCCCACCCAGTTTTGTGAAGATGCTGCAATGCTATCTTCTAAAAGGATGTTCTTAATTAAAGCTATGCCCTGGAACGTAAAATCTCCTAACCCTGCAGGAATGGAACAGTGAGTGACAGGAAAGAAGCTACCTTATTTTGGTGTGAGGGACTTCTACATGGTGGAAGGAAAAATCTCATCGGAGAATTTCCATCTGCTTGAGGATACACTGAAATTGAAAGGATTACAGGTTCAAAGGATGAAGTTGTACATTTAACTGTGCTGCTTGAAGTGGCTTTGTTTCTCCATGTTAGTGGGCAGAGATTTCTATAAATCTGCTAGGCTAAGAAATTACTCGCAGTTCTGCTTGTGATTCCTTTCTGATTTAGATGCAATTGTCTGTACTGAATTCTACTCAATCTCCTAGAATCTCTACTGCTATTATTCCATCACTAACTAATCTGGTGAATGAAATGAACTAATAATGAACTATTCTTGTGTGAAGGACAGTGAATTAAAACTACTAAGGTAGCATTAATACCTGTTTGGAGGTGGGACATTGTGGCCTACTCCTGCAATTCTCTCTGCAATTGGGTGGAATTAGCACCATTTTATTACTTGCTGTTACAAGTAGTTAAAAACTACGTAGTTCAGTAAGGATGAAAGCTGTTCCTTTGGCATTATGGATACATTTTATTCAAACCCCAGGTATGTTTTCAATATACAGTGGATGGATTTGTCGGTATAACCTTTCTTAGTAGATTACCTGCAAAACTGAGAGTTAGAATTCATATGGAGCATCTTGCCAGTAGAGCCAAAGAAACTATAAACAGGGACAGAAAAAACATTAGTTTTTGTAAATAAAATGTGATTTGTTTAATTTTCTCAGAGAAGGATTTTCTACTTTCAAAACTGTCTTCTCTTACACACATAAGGCTGGAAATAATGTAATCACCTTGCAGTTAAAAGCAAAGTGAATTGCCATGGAGACAAAAAATAGAAGTGCTTTCGATAGACTAAGTAAGAAATAAGGCAGACTGGGAATGTCAAGGTATTTTTTTCTGGCAATTTTATACAAATAAACACAATTATATGCAATTTTACCTGTCAAACTCTTATTCAAGTAAACTAGGAAAGAATGAATATCATGGTAAGCTAAGTTGCTGGCCTTTATTTATCCATTTTTTACAATTTGATACATCTTTTCCTTTCTATTATTTTAGGTAGAATGCAGAAGTGAGGCTCAGTATCATTAGATCTGAAGACTGTGTCACTGTGCTGGGAGGATACCTTGAATGAACACATGCCTGTTTGCCTAGAATGTCTGTCTGGCAGTCCTTCTTGCAGGAAACCAGCTGTTAATTGGTCTGGGCAGGGCTCAGAGAGGAAGTTCAGTGGTTGTCTCAGTCCAATTAGTACCACTAGAATGATTATTCTAGTACTAGTTGTAGAACATGGACAAATATATCTCATTTGGAAGGTGCTTAATAGGCAACTGCAATCAAAGTAGTGCAAAAGATGCTTACAAAGTGAAGTTTAGATCATCACTGGTTTGACATTTCTGTTTATCAATTTTCATGCTAAAATTTATTGTGGCACTTTGTCAACATTTAAGTAACAAATACAAAGAACAGAAATGAATCTTGTTAAAGTCTTATTTCCTTTTTAATTAGGAAATTGTGTTTGGAAACTAATACTAACAAGTATTAGAACTGAAAGCTGGTACTATAGTTGGTACAAATACATCTGTGTGTTTTGAATATACCAAATCTGCACATGCTCAGATATAGTACACATAAAAAGTGAAAAGGCTGCAATACGTACAAGTGCATTTTCCTTGGTATGTAATTTTAGTGGCCAGCTGTATCTTTGGGGTAAGTAAGTAAGAGGGGAGAAGCAAGGATGCTTGTGAATGGATCGGATGGAATAGAAATAAATAATATATACTTGAGGAATCCTGAATAATCCTGTTTATTATTTTATTTTCTTTCAAGGTTATGAATATTATAGCGAAATATTAATGCGTTGCCATTCTAAGTCTGTTTCTTTACCATCTTATATATGTCATTCAAATTACTATCAGCTCCCTGAGAATAATAAGAAAAAATCTTTCTTGTTTCATCAAATGTTTTTTGTTAACTCCAGTGGAATTATTAGAACAGAGCTGGTTTAACTACAGATTTACAGAAAACTTCATAATATGACTTCTCATTAAAAAGGAATTTAATTTCACAAGTATCTTGAACGCCTATTAGTCAACCTGACCACACTTCTTGTGTGGTTACACAGACGCACGTAAAGTAAGCAAAAGCAAACTTATTTCAGAAAATTGAGCATTCATTGTAAGACTGCCATCCTACAGCCTGTCTTAGGGAGATGCTGTTCCTGATATCAGTCTCACGTTTCTGATATCATGTCTGACTTGTCTTTACTCCAAGTAACTAGTCCCTATTCAAGTAACTTGTCCCTATCTCATTTCTACCTCTCTTTCCAATTTTCTGTCTGCATCTATTATTTTCTTTTATATGTCTTGTCTGTGCAACCTCTGACCTTTCTTATCATTTTCTTCACAGTATTACTATGAAATTCTGGACTGATCATTGCTATATGAACCGCTGCAATCATTTCTGAATCTAGTATTGGTCTGTGCGACCTGCGAGCTTTGTGCCTTTTGAAGTTTAGCCTTCCTTATAATTAATATTATTTTTTGTAACAATTAAACTATACACTGGCTGCTGACTTCCACAGGGGAATTATTAGTCCATTATGATACGAACATGACAAATGAAAAATTAACTTAATATCTGAGGATATAGCCATAAGAAATGGATTCATTCCCATCTGAGCAGCAATAAAGACAAAGAACTGAGTTGGCTTCCCACCAGAAGGAAAAATGATTTTAATACTTAGAGACATAAGCCTCACTACACCTAACAGCTTCTACATGTTTGTAAAGTCTTTCTTTGCCACAGTAGGAGATCAGCCAGTTTTGCAGACAATACGTTCTGTGACCTCAAATTCTAGTCCAGAAAACAAATATTTACGTCTTGGATGTTCTCTTCAGAGTTACTGTAGTTTACCAAGAACTTATATTGAAGGTTTTCGTCCTGTGGGGAAGAAGTGTTGTATTTCAGAAAACTGAGTTATGTTGTGCAGACAAAATTAATGGTGTTATAAAACATTGTTATAATTACTCATGCAGAACTTGATTGATGCAGTATGTTCTGAAAGTCTTCACCATATTATTCATAACTATCTTCTTTCTAGAAGCAACAAAATGTTCTGACTATACAGTTTCCTTTCTGGGAAGAAGCTTTTTGCGTCTTGCTACAGTTTTCTAAATAGACTCTTTATACATTTAACAATAACACAAAAGCAGTAAATTGTGATTTAGAATTTTTGAAGTATGCCAGCTGGGGCGGGCTGGTTTATGTATTAGAGCTGTCTACATTACAGAGAGGGGCATGAAGAAGTGTGTGGCAGTTGTGATATTCTTCATTGGGTCTGTACAGTGTAATAAAACCTGGCAGAACTTTATCGATCTGCCCACAACTCTATAGTTTTAGTATTGCATTAGTATGAATTCTTGGAAAACAAAGATGGATGTTGCACATTATGTCAGAGGTACATGGGTTAGTATAAAGTCCCGTGATTTTCTTTCATTAACATTTTCTCTCTTTGCTCTTGGAGTTTTGAAATTCATATGGCTTTGGTAGCAGTTATAGGGAGCCTATTAGATCAAAATGTTTTACTTTCTAGATTTTCTTTAGAAACTTTCTTGAATTTTTCTTGTGCTTAAAGACAGTTTGTTTATTTATTCATTTGCTTGTTTGTTTATTTGTTTGTTTTTCAGAGCTTGAGAGGCAGAGGGTAGACCATGCTCAGCTCTAACTGTAAACATACTGTACTGGGTACCAAAGGAATGAAGCCTTGCTAACTGAAGGCTATGGTGAGTGATGCTTGCTTTGATATTATAATGTCAGTCTCTCATGAATGATTGTTTATCTTCTGTTGATGAAGGAATTTTTAATACTTTTGTAGAAACCTATCTATCGTGTATAGTACTGTGGATTTTCTGTATTTACTGGGTTTCAGTTTATTTTGTAGAAATGTATCAGAATAGCTACAGTTATCACATTCAGAACAACAGTGTATTTTCTGAATGGCTCCCTCCCATTATTTCTTCCTAGGGTATGTGTCTTCATTCATAATAACTTAATTTAAGTGCTGTAATATTTTAGTTAGTGTTGTCTGGGGTTTCTGTTTTAGAATGTAGTGAATATTACCATGCCTTATGAAAAGCTAGACTATTAACCATTTATCTCATGCAGTACAGAACCATTCTGAGATCCCCGGGTAGCACTGCTAAATTTTCTTGTGTAGAATCATTTGAAATAACTATCTTGAGTAATGGAAATTATATGATTGTGTTGCCACAGCACTGCAATAGAAGCAATTAGCACTATCTCTCAAACTAAGATAAACATTCTGCCTCTGTGTTTGGAGTTTCAATGTCTCGATGGTGCTGTTATGAAAGAATGAGCAGTGATGCTTCTCATAGCTGTGATTCCATGAAAGATCAAGACACAGAGAGGATGAGCTTTGCGTTAATATGGATTTCAATTATGCAGAAGGAAAGCATATTGAATAAGAGCACGAACGCTCTCCAAAATAATAAAATTAGTATTCTAGACCTTGCTTGAGTAACCTGGGTATTCAGTCTGCAAGCTCAGTTCCACTCTCTGTGTGTGCCTAAGGTCTTGCACAAAAGAACATTCATGTGTCCTGCTTGTGCTCTTTACTCATTGTGTAGTGTGAAAAATATACTGCAGATCATATTACTGTGTGGTTGTTTGGGCTTTTGTGGTTTCCTAGTACTAACTGACTTGTCTGTAAAAGAAAACAATGCCAGGATTTTCAAGAATTCCAGCTTAAACACATGGGAGTTGGATGGAACATTTCCTCTGTTGTATGTCATAGAGTTTAATGGTCAGCTTTGATGGTCTGGTGTTCAGGCTCCATTTTTGCTACTAAAGTAATGAAGCAATGCACTGGTTCAGTTTCCAGCTACAGAAGAAAAATTCTTTCCAAACTTGTAGGAGTGTAGAAAAATAGGATTGGAAGAGCCTGAAGAAATAATTTAGGTTATCCTCCTGATGAAATCTGCTTGCTCCACAGTCTTTCTGACAGCAGTAGAAATTATTAGGTAACAACCTGAAACAAACTGTCATATGAAAATCTGATTTATGTTCTGAGTGAAATGTAGCCTTATGCAGAAGCAAGCATAAAGCATCTGATTATCTATTAGAAACTTATGTAAAGAAATAGACGAACGTGATTCTGTTTGATATGTGGGTGGAGATAGCTGCTAGTGAGAAAGGTTCCATGCAGAGAGGGATGAAAATCTAGTGGGAAAGAGCCTTTTGTAATTTAGCTCACAGCGTGATCTGCTTGACTTAGTATTTTTTGTCTAATGAATTAAATTTTCTTTACCTCATATATTATGTATTTTCACACTGCTGTCAGTATAGCAAGACAAATTGAGGTTAAACATTTAAATGGTTTGCTCATAGCTGGTCATCATTAGGAGACCTGTGATTTATAGCTGGTCAAACTCTTGAATTTTCATGTAAATACACGAATGCTTCCAATTTTCTTAGTTTCATTTAGTAAGAATAGCCTAAAAGAGCTAAGAACAGATAATTTCTGAAAGCATATGCTGCAGACCAACTTGGAACTGTATTCAGAAGGTTAGAGTATTGTTTATTTTTATGCCTATTTGACTCTGTGCTGTTTCATTTTAGAGACTATATCTAGGGATTGCAAATATAATGGTTTTCTTTCTATAATCAGAAAAGTATGCCATTGGAGATGCTTCAGCTTTGAAGAGCAATCAATTAAATATACAAAAAGCTAATTATAATGCTCCTGGATGAACAGGAACGAAGTTATTTTACTTAATTTGTTATTTAATCTTCTGGATGCAAACCTCTGTAAAGTCCGAGCATTTCAGTGTGTTGCTGAGTGCAATCCCACAAGTACACCATTCCTGTTATTGTTGTGTGGAGCAAGAGCAAAAATTATCACATGCACTCATTTCAGAAATGGATGAATAATATAAATGGATGAATAATATAAAATGCAGAGTACTCTCTTAGACTCACTGATTACTATTAGAACAGTTATGTTGTATCTTCCCCAATCAGTATTCAGTTCTATAGGTGTGGTTAATGGAGGATTCCTAAAGGCAGACAAGAACGATAATTATGACTTAATGTGAAGGCAGCTGTGGCAAATGGAAGTCAGTTAGCATTATTATTTCTAATTAATATGTACGTAATAAAATCTCCTTTAATAGGCATGGAGAAATGTAGGGATGAGCTTCTCTATTTCTTTATGGCATATGGTTACAAGAGGAGAGGAACAAGTATGGCTAATGGAACAATTGATGCATTTTATAAGCTCACTAAGGGCTGGAGTGAAAAGCTACATAGGGTTTCAAGCAATCGTTTTGGCATAGATTTCTATTAAGAATTACTTACCAATTATGACTGCCTGGAAGCAGGTAAAAAAAATCCCAACCTGAAATCATTATCTCTTGGTTGTATAATTCTTCTAAAACAGTTTAAAAGGTTTCACACAGTGGATGTTTTGCCTTAATAAGGCATATCTTTTATTATTTGTTGAGCCTATTGCATTATAAGAGAATGACTATTGATTTCCTGACACTACAATCTCTGCTCTCAAAAGTACAAGACCTTGCGTACTTCTGTTGTGACACAAAAAGTGGGAGCTATGAATATTTGAGAATTAACATTGTGTTGATGGCTTTTATAAGGTTCCTCTGTTACTTTTACGAATTTGGATGGAGAAAGAACGAAATTCATGAGTCCTTTCCCTTGCTTTCCCTTTCCCTCCCTTCCCTTCCCCCTTTTCATCCATACCCAACCTTTCATCTATCTGTGTCTATTGAAGTCTATAAACATCACCAGTTCCACTTCAAAATAGCCTGTAAGCTATTTTTTCATCTGTATGCTAGTTTCTAAAGAGAAGAAATTAAATAGGTAGATTGCTCAAAAAATGAAGCCTCCTTTTTATTTCCATGGGAATTACAACAGCAGCACCCACTGCCTCACTGTGCTCCTCTGGTCTCCATCAAAATTCAGCAAGTATCCATGAATGTGAACGGGTGCCATTTTTGCTGCATGGAAGAATTCAGTGTCACACCTTTGGTTCATAAGTACTTCCGTGTCAGGCACTGTTCTGTCAGATGGCAAAAAATGTACTGGAATATTAGTAGGAAGGTTTGAGCTCTACTGCCATACTGCCAACATCATCAAACAGAAGGCATTACTTTTGGAGCAGCCCTTGTATATTAATAGTTCTCTAAGTTCTCTTACCTGAATCTCTCATTTTTACACTTCCATAACTTAAAAACAGAGAAATTCAAAAATATTTTTAGGTGCAACTTATTAGGGAAAAGAAATACAGAAGACAAAGGACTAACATATAAGATGTACAATTACAATTTCTGATTAACATGCATTTTTGATGAAAGCTTGCAACGAACAAGATCACTTGAATTTACAAAGCGTGGTACAGATGTGACAAAAAAAAAAGTAAGAAAAATATACACATTTCATAATTATTAAATTCATATTTTAAAGCAAAATATAGAAATTTGAACACTTAGAAGGCATTAGAGTCAGCTTTGAACATATTAGATATACTTAGGTAATGAATTGGTTAATAAAGTTCTGAGAAGAGTGAAAAAGGGCATATGAGTAAGCTTGATAGAGAGAGGTATCCTCTGGCTTAGGACCCTCCCTGTTCTTCCCCTGGTCCCCCCTCCTTTGGGGAAGAGAAAGTGCATTTCTCAGATAAAAAACTGGCCACAAGAAATGGAAGAGGCTGCCTGGCAACAAGGTGAGGAAGTACTATGACACACTAAGCCTTACATTGGATAACAGCTTCACAGTTTTCCATGGTAATGTGGTGTGCTCCTGAACCCTTCTGAACTTCACCTGAACCCAACGCTTGAGCAGTATAAGAGCTTCTATAATTCCATCTACCTTAGAAGTGCCCTTCCAAGTCATGTGCCTTCCATATCACTAGAAAATGCCCCCCAGTAAATTACCTTAAGAGCACTAAATGCTTTCAGAGGAGGAGGACAATGAGTGAGCAAGGCAGAAAAGGAAGAAAAGTACCTACATCTGTGAACTGAAATCACTAGTTCCTATAAAAACGGTACGAATAAAATTAGCTAAATGCTTGGTGAGGGATGGCAGAGCTTTTGTTCAAGCATGCTTATCTCAACAAAATAAGCTTTTTTCACTAGCTAGAGTTCTATGCATGTGCGCTGATATAAATAGAAATATTCTGAAATAGCACAGTTTGACATGTTGGTATAAAAGTTTTACTTATTGGGTGTTTTTAGTGAATTCAGCTTACGTTATGACAACCTGACAAATTATTTCCCCTAGACTGTCAGATTTTGCAGAAGTAAAAATGAGCAAAATTAGCCTTTGGGAAAACTTAAAGCATGTGATTTTGTCTACCGTCTGTTAAAAAGAAAGTTTTCCTTTTTAAGAAAGAAATGTCAAAAGCATTTCTTAGGTTGTTACTTTAAGTTCAGCTCCAACCTTTCAAGACAAATGTGCACCCATCTTTGCTTTTCTAAGTACATGGCCATGATAAGACTAGTGCTATTACATTCAATGTTTCTCATAGAATTCTTGAGGATACAGCCGTGATGAGTGTAGCTGCACAGTACTGAAGAGATGAGAAAGAGCTCAGAAAAAGTAAATTTATCTTGCTTTTTAGGCAGATGAACCTTTGAGTATTCAGCTTACAGATTCACATAGTTTTTATGTGAATACATACAAACCCTGAGAAATGTGGTAAAAATTTACTATTTCTCTGCCTCTTTTTTTGTTTGGAGAAAACAACATACAAACCTCTCTTTTAGAATTCACCACAGTGTTTTTTCATTTCTGGACAAATAAAAATTGGGCTAGGCTTTGAAGTACTTGACTAGCCCTATTTCTCTCTTGTTTGTGTGGGAATATGTATGGTACAGTTTAGTGGGCCTTTTGCACATTGCATATCTTAAAAAAGTCATGTAAACACAATATTGCTCTAGTTTTGGAGCTCTAATATTATTTTACTTTATGGTTACCCAGCATTTTCAATAGTGGAGGCCCATGATGAGGATTAAATTGTGAGAAGCTGTGCTGATGACCACCTGTGTGGTCTCAGGTTCTTTGTGTTAACAAAAACAAGCTGTTGCCCTAACGATGGATAGAATGCACCTGTGTCAGAATAGAGTTTAATTGGGCTAGTGTTCTTTCTCCACTAGTCATAAATAGGAGATGCTGATTAGAGGTTGTGAACCTGCTCCTCATCTGCAAATCATTCCCCTTAACTGCTGAAGGCACTGGGTGAAGGGTAAGTAGTTGTTATATTATTTTTTGTCTTTGTAATTGTTCTTTCTAGCTTGGTTTTAGAATGAGATTTTGCTTGTTGTTTTTTTCTTGCTGAATCCAAGTTAAATTGTCTTTGCTGTTGCACAACTGAAATCCACTGTGTCTTTTACTTGTTACAGAGCTGATGTCTTTCTGTGTGTAGCTTTAAATGTATTGTACTGTAGTTCAAGAATTTGCAAGTAGTGAATGTACTTGGAAAGTATACTTTATTGGGAAGAAAAACATGTACTCCATGAATTGCTTAGAAGTTTTATGTGAAACAATTACTTCCAGAGCTGCAGGTATTTTAATTTCCCCTTGTGATAGTTAATTTAAATACTTGATGTTAATGACGTTGATTGTGGATCACCCCTATGTTATAGGATACAGGTTTAAGTGTTTAGCAGTGGAAGCTCTGAGGACTGAAACTGATCACCAGTTTATTCATAATTTCATCCAAGGTCAATGATGCTGCAGGAATTTATTTTGTCTGAGTGTGTAAGATGAGTTCTTTTTAATATATGCAATTGAATCAATGGGTGCTGTTACTGCTAAGAGGCTAGAATTGAAGTCATCAGAATTCTCTGTAATTGAAATATTTTCATGCATGCTTAGCTTTTTCAATTTGTTTGTTTCAGAAACTTGTTTTCCCTGTCTTTCATTTGCATTTTTATTTTTTCATGTTGTATTCTGTTCTCTGATCCTTTCAGAATTTCCACACTTTTTTTCTTTCTTTGTATTTATACAGTAGAACTGAATAACCCCAGAATAGTTGCATTTTTTTACTTAAGCTCTGATTTGTCCTGTTGGAACTCTGTGTAGGTGGTTGTCTACTTCAGAAAGCTGCTACTGTGATCATGTTCACCTGTGCTGCAAAAGCTCAGGACTGCCATTTTAGAGTTCTAGTTCATTCTAATGGAAGAAGAAGTTGCAGCTGTGGCTCTAGTGGCTTTGTTTTTTCTATGATTCCTGCTGGTATCTACTAGCCCTGCTACCTTACTGTGTAGTTTTCCAGAAATGTGGCTTTTTTAGAAAGCTATCTCAATACTTTTATTTTACAACAGTTCTTTCTAGTCCCTGGTCTTCAGTTATCTGATAATTCTTAGTTCCATCAAATAGTTCTGGCTGTAGGTATGCGTAATTTATTCTGTGAAGAAGAAAGAGGAGACTTTTGTCAGAGAAGAGGTTAGTGTGGAATGGCATTAGAAGGTTAAATTCTTTAGTATTGTAAATAAAAGTTTCCTTACTACTTGCTGATTCCAAGAATTGCTGTTTATGGAAGGCTTGTATCAGAATAAGTACTAAGTTTTTTTTTTTTTTTTTTAAATGATTATTAATACTTAAAGTTAAATCATTCATCCCTAAGAAACGTGTAATGGTGGAAAAGATGATAATGTGTAAGAAGAGATTACAACTCTGACAAAAAGAACAGTTAAGAAATGCAGAATGTTGGAATCAACTTGGTGGTGGTGGAACAGAGATTCAGCGTGCTGTGATCTCACAGGAACTTACTTTCTCATTTCTAGCTGCTGGAACCGCATGTGGCAGTGACTTAAGTGGGAGCATTCTAAAGGGTTTAAACAAGATAATCAAAGCTGTGTCTGCAGGCCTATCTCTAGACAGAATAAGTAGAGAAAGCTCTATGAGTTGAATCAGTTTGAACAATTTATGCTTAGAAATAACAAAGGAGCACTTCTTTGATTCCCCATGAAAGCTGCCTGGATTAGTCTAGCACTTTCCTTGAATTTTTAATCTCCACATGGAAGTATATAGACATTTCTACCTGTAAGAAAGAATCTATTCCCTTTATTCTTGTTTTGGTTTGTTCTCTGGTTCCATCAAAGTTAAGTGAAAACTTGTCCACATAGATGTATTTCCAGGGAGTTATATTACGTTATAGATGGGTCAGAAGTATTCCTAGTAAAGTCAGCATTCATGTCAATGGTGACTGCTTCTTTTCCAGGTTCGTTTTGATTTCGTGTGACCATGAAGTCTGATTTTCATAACGAATTCCTTGCCCTCACCAAAGGTCACATTGACCTAAAAATGTTTTATTCGATACTTCCTCTTGGCTTTATTTTCTCAAGCTAGCTGGCTTAGAGTTATTTGAGTTGTAATTAGACCATTAATAAATCACATTCTATCGCTTACATTCTCTCTTGATTGCTTGAGAGAAAACATCAGATTAGGCTGCAAGAAAGCAGTCAGGGTTGGCAGCTCCAAGAGAGAAGGTGAGCTCAGAGCTAAGCGCAGTAGGCTGGCAGCACCCAAATGAGGTATGTAAAGTAGGGCTGGTGAGGGGAGCCTGGGTCAGTCAGTCAGGATGGCTGGGCAAGGTCACCAGGAGAGGCTGGGTGTCAACACAGATGGAGGCCTGGATCAGCATGGTGTGCTGCAGGAGTTGTAGCTTGTGCAGGGGCCAAGTGGTCAGTGATAGCTTAAAAGCAGCTCCCACAGGAAGGACACTGGGCCGCAGCAGTGCCTGGATGTTCTCTGAGATCAGCAAAGGAAGGGAGGCAGCCTGCAGCTGCACTGTCTGCCTCTCAGCCTGGAGCCTGGCAGGCAAACCTTGTGGAGAGAAATGCTTTTAAGGCATTTGCATAGACTTTGCAGTTCTTACACTTTTAAGAAGCATTGAACACTGGTATATCTAATTATTGGTTCCTATTTTTCTTTAATTTCTAATGATTTTTTAGAATTGGGTCCTTGATTTTTCTGAGCCTATTGGAAGCAGAGGATCCTTGACAAAATCATGTTCTTGGGAATTAGATTTTCTTTGCTTTTTTTTTTTTTTTTTTTTTTAATATCCTCCAAGATTATTGTAATGCTTCTGCTAATGTTCTGGTACCTGCTGCACCGTCATGTGAAGGATGACCCATGTCCAACATGTACATTATATTTGTTCATTCTGTGTTCTGTTTTGTTGATAGCAGGTAGTAGTGTCTGCAGGAGATGTTAACAGCTGTGTACCGGGAAACAAAGTCATTCAGTTCTGTGAGATGCTGATCTCCTAGCCAGGCTGTCTTAAATTTGTTGTGATCGCAGTTGCTCTTATTTTCAGTCAGCTAGAGCAGTTGTGGTGGATTTTTTTTTGTTGTTGTTGCTGTTTTCTTTTTCTTTGGCTTTGTAAACAAAGAGCTTTGTGAGCTGAGTGTTTGAAATCTTAGTGAAACCGACTTGTCAAGAAAAATTATTTTATTTTTCTCTTCAGTTAGCTTAGGATTTTAATTTTGTCCTAGCTTAAAAGAGAATACAGAGAAATAGAACAAAGGAAGGCTGTAAGCATCAAAGAACCCAACTTTTCAACAGTCTACAATCTCGGGGTATGAGTCTTTAATTTTAAAGCATTCAGTGCTATCGGTTTAGGGTATTCTCTCAATTTTCATTTGCTGCATGGCTTCTGCTTCTCTCTGTCTTACATGGTATGCCAACACTTCAGTTGTGGTGAGCTGGCTTAAATGGATCATGAATGTGTGCTGAGAACAAGAATACCTTGATTTTCCCCATTTTTCTGTTGTGGAACTGTATATATCTGGAATGCACTGAATTAACTGTGGAAGCATTTACTACATGCTGTATATGGGAGGACTGTATTAGGTACCAGTTATTGCTTCTTACTAATAGTAAATATTCTCTCAATGGTCAATTTAAAATATAGCTAATCTTTGTAATAGGTGTGGGAAATGAGTATTGAGTGGGAATTTAAGCCTTTTCCATAAACAAGCACAGTCAGCTTTGGAGAAAACTTTGAAATATCTATCAAGATGGCTGTGATGATACGAGTGCATATGATTCAGCTTGTGCCATAACAAACTTATACGTGAGCAAGAAGTAAAATGTGAGAAGAACTTGAACACCTAAGCTTTCAAAAGACTCTTATGTAGATAATAAAGGAGAAAAATGGGTCCTATGCTTCCTGATAAATTTAGGATATCTTCTGTCACCACTTAAACTCTTAAATGATTACAGTTCTCTCTGAATATCAGCTTCAATACAAGTCATGACATTGAAAGCAACTATCAAATGATATGGATCAGAAGAGCTTTTAACTTTGTTTTTTAAACCTTTTTGCTTTGACTTTATTTAGTGTTTTAAACCTGTGATTGGTGTCACTTTTGCTTACAAAAGTAAGCAGTATAACTGCTAGGAGGTTAAGCTTAGCTTTCCTTAATTGAACCTTTCCTCCAGTTGTTGGTGTTTGCTTTGGCTATTGAACAGAGAAGTTAAAGCAGTTTTAAATCTACCACCTGTCGTTCTCATTTATTTTCCCCACGTTGTGTACATGGTTTTTTTTTTTTTTTTTTTTTTTTTTTTTTTTCATATAAATACCATGCCTCTTCTGGATTGTATTTCCTTTTATTGGAAATGACTTAGATGCCTTTCCTAAGGCAGATGCGTCCCCTCCCACAGAACAAGAACAAAAACACCAAGTTTTACCAGTAGCGTGAATTTCTATGCTTCTGCTTAAGAAACCCTTGGGTGTTGTGGGTTTTTCTTTTTTTTAAGAAAAAAAAAAAGTGGCATTTTGAAGCTTTTACTAAGTCAGTGTTTTATGTGATACGGTCCTGTCAGTTCTCTTGTATGAATAAACAGTTTTAGGTCTTAGGTAAGAGTGAGATGAATGGAGACTTAGCCTGGCAATTCTTAGTTGCTTTGCTGTTGCTGGCTTTCAGCCGTAGAAACATGGAGTAAATGTGGAGTAAACATGAAGGGCTTTTCTTCTTATCCTTTGCATTTGATCATAGAGGCTCTAAACTGATTTTTGCAGCTAGAAAGCAATACAGTGACCCAATAGAATTTCTGAACTTGTATGCAATGACCTCTGCCATTCTGAGCAGAACAGCAATATAGATTTACTTAGATTTACTGTGTTGGAGGTAGTGATTACATCCTGTTAATTTTACTTTGACTTATATAAGCATTTTAAAACTGTCAAAATAATGCTACTAATAAAACAAATTCTATTGCAGTAAATCAGATCTGTGTTAGACCATTGCCTCATGCATAAAATCACGTTGTTAATGTAGCACAAAAAAAAAAAGGTTCTAAAAAAGATCTAGTTTTATGCTTTTTATGCTTCTCAGTTTCTGTGTGTTATTTTTAAGAACTTAACCATTACTTACACCACAAAAAAAAAAGGGAGAGAAACTTGAGAATAACCTATAGAATTATTTCATGAGTTGATGCCAGTAAAGATAATTTCGTAACAGTTCAGTCCTGATTCCAGGATTGTGCTCTTCATAAAGGAGATATGAAGGCTTGCTTGACTGTTTGGGACTCTATCTGTAGATAAGAAAGCTTGTCCATCTCTGACTGTGAGTAGTACTGGATTATGGAATAGATAACACATGAGTATGTGAACACTGAAAGAAATTACCCTAAAATGTGATCTTAGGTTATTTTGATTTTTCAGAATACGTAAAACTAAAAAATAAGTTTATTTTTTTATTTGCTTTTATTTTTATCCCAGATCTGTCTTGTAATTTGTTATTGGAATAAAGTGGAAAAAGCATAAATATCTAAGTACTTATGTGTTTGAAGTGCTTTTTTAAGCCAGTGGCATATACGTCTTCAATATTTTTGTGCTGCTTGTTATCTGGAATACACTGTTGTTGAAACAGGACTGCAAACATTATACTGAAGGGTATCTTGTATTTCTTTCTGCCACACTGCTCTTGGAAAAGCATGACTCTATATCCCAGGTGTTTTAATGCTCCAGGATTTGCTAGTTAGATGCAATCCAAGAATGCAAATTCTTGTGCATCGCAGTCTCCTAAGCTGCATAGATGAAGGTGTCTTTGAGAAGCCAGTTCTTCAGTTAAGTTTTAGTGTAATGTCAATAAAGGAGGGTTGCGTAGATTTCATAAGCATACTGGTTGAGGATCAGAATGCAGCAATACAGACTGTTAGTATGACTGTAAGAATTACTTTTCTCTTTTTCACCCCTTTTTGCTGTTCCTTGAATTTAGTAGCATTTACTTCTATATCTGTGCTGTCATTTCTTTTGTGTTCAATCTTAGGGCTCAAGGGAAAATAAAATGACATGGATTTATTTCTGGATGATTCAATGTCACTAACTACAAGTCAAAGGAGAATATCTGTCAACCTAGAAATAATATGAGATCTTTTTTTCCCATCGCCTACACAAAAATGACCATCTTAATTCACATAATTTTTATCCTTACTCTCATGGGAACTTGGGAAATTTTTGCGGCTATGTGGTAGAGTTCTTGAATTACCAACTGATGAACTGAGACCTTATTTTATCTTTGTTCTAGACAGCTGAGCAATTCAATCTGTTAATTCTGTTAAGTAGATAGACCTATCCTGATTCGTTGTTCATCATCTGACCCTTTATTATTTTTTGTCATTTTTGAGACTGAAGTGTGGCAATCTCTCTAGTGTAAATCCTGAATGTGTTCATGTATGACTTCCAAGACTCACACCTTCAAAAAGATCAGAGAACTAACCAGAAAAGAATGAAATAATTTTATGTTAATCTGCTCAATGAATAACTTTTTTCTTTATTAGTTGAGATCATTTCATGACTTGGCATTCATTGAACCCTGAGTTCTTAATGAACTTTGAGAAAGCATAGAATCGTAAGCCTACAGATTAATTTTTGTTAGTTTCTTCATGTGCTTTGCTGTCTACGAGGAGAAACGTTTAATTTCCTGAACACTGGAAGTCCTCTTTGAGAAAAGAATTCCATTCTTTATACTGCTATTATGAGTTTCAGTACTTAATGACCTTCTCAGGCATGTACATATATATATATATATATAAATAAAGGATTTTTGTGAATCTGAATGAAATACATACATGTGGGGGATGCTATTGATCACCAGTTTGTTCAGCTTGTATTTTAAATGTAAATACAGTAATCTAGACTGAAACACAAATAGCCTTGACAGAATTTTTAGTGTTTTGAAGAGTCATAAATGCCTCTTACACTTGCAAAATAGATAAACCATCCTAGAAGCATGCACAAGTTCAAATGTATTGGTTTCAAAAGAGCAAATTGCTATTAAGTGTCAAACATTTCTTGACTTCTGGCAAAGGACGCAGTATTGGAGGCTGGCTCTGCATCAGTTTTCTTATGGATTCAGCAATAACTTTCTATAGTTAGTAGTTACTAAAGCAAGTGTTTTATAATATTTATCAACTGACTTATAAAAAGTAAAATACATTATTATTAGTGATTATTTAGTAATAAATTTAGTAAACCAGCTCTGAGCTTTGCCTTTTGCACTCCGTTAAAGCTGGTTTGTTGCTTTCATTTGTTTGGGGCTGCTAGATCCTGTCTCATGTTTTGGATACTGTCTACTTTGTCACTTGGGCAACATCTATGGAATTCTTTGGACCCATATCTTCCATAAAAATATGCTGTACTTTTTAGTAGAATTTTAAATATTTCTGTACAAGATTGTAACTTATTTATTAGCTT
Source organism: Lagopus muta (assembly GCF_023343835.1). Taxonomy (NCBI): domain Eukaryota; kingdom Metazoa; phylum Chordata; class Aves; order Galliformes; family Phasianidae; genus Lagopus; species Lagopus muta. Next base: position 30,440,013 of record NC_064440.1, on the reverse strand, counting down.
CCTTTTAGAGTAAAATCATGTTTCTAATAAAGGCAGTAGAAAGATTTCCATCGTTCTTGGAGAAAAATAATTTTGTTTTAAAATTTCATTTATGACTTTGTGCTCACAAACTGTAAGATAGCTATGGCTGCCCAAATAAACCCAAACAAAAGGAAAACTAAGAACAAGCTTAGTGTCTTTCCTTTTTCTGGCCCATCAGCCTTTACTCTCTATGCAAGAAGTGCTTCTAGATGATTAGACAATGAGTAGCAACGCTTCTCATATGGAATGGCTATTAGCATAGGGAGAAATCATGTTACAGAGAAATTATTGTAAGAAGAAGGGAGAGAATGTGAACTTACATGAATTTAACTTGAAAAAAGTGTAATACAACCAGATGACAATATAACAAAAGTGTAATAACCATCTGTCAATTTCTGTAATTAAACTATTAAGAAATCATTCATTTCAGGCTCGTTTGCAAACAAATATTTTACAAGCAGGGTAGGAAAATGACTTAGGAAATCTTAAAAAGGCATTCACAGTATTTGGCTAATTGTACTTGATTAGCCTCCCTGTATGGATGGATATTTTTTGCTCGAAGAGTAGAACTCTAGATCTAAGATACGTCTGTAGCCATTTTTGTCTGGGGTTAACCAAACCCTTCATTGACTGTTCAATGATTCCTGACTTTGACCTAAGAATTTATTACTGATGATATTAATATTTTTTCTTGGAATGATAGAGTTCATTAATTGCAACAGGTTAGAGTAATTATGGTGTAAGAGTTTTTTGTTTTTTTTTTTCACTAGAAAGGAATAGCTATATTATGACGTCAGTATAGTATTCTACTCAACTGAGTTTATACTAATAATCAGTACAGATCATTTGCTGTGTGTGGATAGCGTAAGTAGAAGAAACCCTTTAGTCTCTAAGGCTTTCATTAACTGTCTCAAAGTAATTTCTAATTAATTTCAAAGTAATTTCTAAATAAACAATTCTGTTTATTCAGAATGTAACTAAACATTGGGAAATCAGGGAGTGTTCTGATTAACAGAAGGTCTTGCTGGAAAGGAAAGATCCCTGTGTGCTTTTGGACACAACTATATTCAAATGACTTATATATGTTCATTTTGATGCCTTGGATGCATAGACATTAGGGAGAGACAGTGCAGGGAAATGATCCTTGGGAGCAATGTGTCTCTCTCTCTCTGTTGGTTTTAGTAATTCTCCAATTCCTCATCTCAGTTAAGAGGACAGAATTATATATGTTGAAAATGCCCATGTTCTCCAGCTCACAAAACAGATGAAGCATGAGCAGGTGGTGGGAACATCTGTTTCATACTTTCTGAAAGTTGTGAAGGAGTTTTCTTCTTCTGATCTGTTACTGGATGGCTTCTTTCTGAAATGTCACATACTTCCACAATATGTTTTCTCTTACAATCTTATGCTTCTATTTAGATAATCACTGATCTCAACGCTGCGTAGTATTTGTCTTCTCTGAATCTAGAAACAGCCTTAGTATGAAGTATTTATCAGTGCCAGAGATGTAAAGCCCAAACTGCTATTAAGTATTCCTGATGCTAAGAGTAAATGGAATAATATTCTACCTTATATAAAAGCTTGTGTCAGTCCGGACTATTTTAATTTATGAAAAGTGGGTCCTGACAGTGATTAACAGGAAAAAAGATCTTAAGATTTTGCAAAATGTGCTCTGTAATATAAATGTGAACTAAACTACTGCACTGTTCTGTCCAGTTTGCATGTCAAAAGTAATCTTTGCTGTCACCAGCGGTGATGAAGTATCTGCCCAGAGTTGTCATTATCAGTCTGTAATCAGTGTGTGTATATTACTTTCATTATAATTTTATTACTTTTATTATTATATTACTTAGTGTACAGAGTAATTATGAATAGTATGCAACCACCAAGGTTATTGTAGTATGTATCTGACCATACCTTCCCGAAGTTAATAGAAATTCTTAAGGGAAGCTATCTAAGCAGTTTCTGGTCTCAGCCTCAAGATAACAAATGTATTGCATGGTTGTTCTCAAAAATGCCTCTCTAACCAAACACCAGATTTTCTAGGTACTTTTTTGAGTGGCTTTGAATTTTTCATATCTAATTTTTCAGATTCATTTTCATGTGACAAACCCTGAGAAACAGTTTTTCAGTTGTATTTTCTGTTTTTAGAATTACTGGAAGTTTTGAGTCTTTCAGAACAGTTCTGACTCAGAAAAGAAATAAGCAGGGTAAGGTTGCAGAAGAGCACGATAAATATTTCAGTATTTTTGTAAGGCTTTACTTAATAAAGGCAGAGATGGCTACCTAAGGTGTGCCTGCTATAACTGTGTGAGGCAACAAACCATATAGAACGGGGAAAATAATCCAGCATAGTGACTGCTCATTGGTATGTGCACAAGAATAAGTATGTTCAAAGATGTATGTGATTGAAGCCCAAATGTTTAAGTGACAGAGTTGAAGAGTGCAGAAGGTTGAATATAACACACAGTGTGAAAAAGATTCACCTTCACTTGTCTAACAGTATAATGGCATAGTGTCAGAAATCTCAGGCACAATTCTAGGCTTTCTTGTAAGTTAGCTTTCTCTAGGTGTGGACTTTTTCACTTTGAGGATAGTATATTTTAGCCATACTGAGATGTTGAGAAGGTAAAGTTGAAGGAATTTCAGAAAGGCAGTGAGGTGCCAGGATACTGACTGCACATACTGTTAGACACCAAGAGCAGCATCATTCTAGACTGACTTCTGAAAAATCAGGTAATGGCATTTATGTAGGCAGCTTTCAGGAAAAGTATGGTAAGATAATTTTTCTAGTAAGTGCAGTTAACTAAAATGTGTAAGATTTGAATGAAAATGAATACAGGCTGAATGACTGATTTTGGAGACTTATTTTTACCAAGTCTGTTTGCCTGTTCCAGATTAGATTTCAAAAGTAACACTGTGCTGAACCTGGCTGGAATCTATATTTTGTTGAATTACATATAGAATTTAAAATGAGAAAAAGAATAATTGCAAATCATTCAATATCAGCCATGCATTATTATGATATATTTAACCATAAGATTTATAGTTTATTTTAGGACAAGGCCTGTAATTGTGATTCCTTTTGCCAGTGTTAAGAACATCCTTCTAGAATCACATGATAAGCTTTAAGCCTATAATGAAAATGGATTTTTAAAAATTTCTTTTATGTGGGAGGCAAATAATACAAATGGTTCCAGAGTTTACCTTATTATTTGTAATAGAACACAGTTCTATAGTCACACGTTTTGGTTATCCATTGCTAACAATGGGCAGTGGAGCTTTCACAAAACAATTTATTTTATCAACTTTAATAGTGAGTATAAGCACGAAGTATTAGTGTGCAATTATGTATTTAAGGTAATGTAATTATTCCTTATTGAAATTTGTACTTGCATTATGCATATGCTGTTTTGATTTGGCTAATTGGTTTTGATGGTCCTGTATGAAGCAACTCATTTACCTCAAGTTTTTCATTGTAAATCTTAATACCTACTTCAGGAGTGATATTTTACCTCCACTGACGTCAGTGACAGAAACCTACGTGTTCATAAATGAACCATATTTAAATAGCTCGTGTTTCTGTAATTTTTGCTTGAACTATTGAATATTTGGGCCAAATTACTAGGGGCAAATTGGCTTCCCCGTTGTTTCATGTTTGTAAAGGGAAAAGGTCTGGTATGCGTTTAGAAAGATTGGTAGCAGAAGACATTAACGAGGCAGTTCTTGTAAGGAAATTAAGATCCCTAAGATTCTCTTATTGGTTTTGATGTCGTTTGCTTGAATCAAAAAGTTTGAGATTGCTTTTTTTGGCTCTGCTCCCAGGTATGACCTGTTGTTTTTTCTTTTGTGGATCTGAAGATAATCTGACTTAAGCATTCTAGTGCATTTTGGAAATGCAATTTGTGCATCATGGACGAGGCTTTTCTAGGGAGCAAATGGCTGCTTGCTGTAAAAAAAACAAACAAACAAAAAAAACTTGCAATGATTTGCTAAACATTAAAGAAAGACTTGCAAAAATAAAAGGCAATTATAACAGTATAGTTTGTATCTCAAAGAAATTATAATCTAGGTGGACAGTATGAATAGATACTGTTGTGATATATAACAATGTGATAATTCCATATTTTTATTTTATGATATTTAAAACTGGATTAATGGAAAGCAAATGGAAGTGTATGAGGAATTCAGTTTTATATCGGTTCATTTTTCTTAGAAGAACTTAGTTTTCCCTTTGCTCTTGTTTGAGAAAACAGTTCCATGAACTGCACTTGAGTTGTTCTGCAATGAAGTTGCAAATGATTTATGAGATAAAAACAATTTACTTTTGGAGAAAAATCTGTAATACTTCTATGTTTTTGGGGCCGTGGATGTGCCTGATATATGCATGTATGTATTTCTCAGTCATGGAAATCTAGTTTCACCACCATACTGCTTGTCACTGAAATGAATCACCGTGCTATTTGCTATGGGAATGTAATCCGGGATTGTAACTGAAAAATATGCAGTGTATCATGTAGGATCACGTCATTCAAAAAGATGTTATCCTGTGTTTGCTAAGGCATCTGACAAATACACTGAAAAGGGAAAAAAAGCTGAAATGCTTTGAAAGCTTGTGGAGAATTTAGAAGCTTAGATTTGTGAAGAATGACGTGATTATATTAAAAATATTCTAGGTTTTTTTTTCATTTCACATCCCTTCTCTAAGGCTCTATTTTGTATAAAATGTTGTTTTTTAAGGGTAGCTTCCTGCTCAAATCAGTGGATGAGCCCTAATTCTTTCTGGGAGCAAAGCTAAAAACTTTTCCATCACTTTCAACTCCCTTGATAAGCAAATGAATCATTTGCTTAACATTCTGAGAAAGAATTGGAAGTGATGAATAAGGTTGCACCTTGATTAATCACAGTAGCCTCAGGAGTTGTAATTATTTAGCCATGCTAAGAATCTCTTATTCTGGAGCTAAATTGCTCCTGATCCATCTATTAAGAAGGTTAGGTGATAAAAATTTATCTTAATTTCTGCTTTGAGACTAAATAAAGTAGGGCATTTGCCTGAGAATCTTGGCTATTCTTACCATGCTATTTCATTCCTGTGTGTTGTTCCTTAAAGTAGGTTATGACATCTGCAGAAAAAGATGAAGTGGTTACAAGTAAGCCATGGTTATCATGGTATGATAGAAATGCAAACAGACTTCTGTCTGAGATGAAATTAAATATACGTGACTATTGCAATTGATGAAATATCTAACAGGATTTTTGTATAGGATACTTACAGTAGCCTTGGTTCTCCAGAGGGAATCTTTCTGGGAGAAAATGCTATATATAGGGCTCTCAAGACATTGTGTGATAGTAAATAATTCAGTTTGGAAAGCATTCTTATTTCTTGTTTGTTCCAGTAACAGCATAACAGAAAAAACATGGATTCATTGTGGGTGGACAATCTTAATATTCTCTTTTTTAGTTTCTTTTCTATGTTCAGGTTTTTGAACGACAGGAAAGCAATTAAAAATGATTCTCTTAAATTTAGATCAGTTAATGCCAAAGGCATAAAGAAGGTCATTATGTACACCTTTTTCACAGCTACATGGATGTGACTAATGAACCTTGTGAAGTAGCTTGAAATCTTTGAAAATAAATAATTAGGTATTTTAGTACTTCTGTCAATAATTCCAGTGTTTTTAACCTGAATGTGGCCAGATGTGGCATAAATATAGTACCAATGGCAACAACTTATATTAAGGAGAAGACTGGGCTTGCCAGCCGGAGCTTCTGTGGGTTATTCTTTTACATAAACTAATATAGTGCAGTGTAGTGAACTGTGAAACTGACTGGGCTCAATACTGCCGATGCTAAACACAAGTTTATTTCTATGTAAAGAATAAAATGTATAATTATTTGCCTCTTCAGTTAAAGCAGGCAATCCAGTTATCCAGATCTCTGAACATCAAGGGTTACAGTCTGAAAATCTGGTTAGATTCACAGGTGAACCTCAAAAGTTGGTCTCGCTTGAATATGAGACGATCAAGTTGTCAAGTCTTTTGTAAGCAATTGTGAATTTGAAGCAAAGCCAATATGTTTTATAAAGTAATCTGAAGTAAACAATATTAGTTCATACAGGCAGTGAGTCACAGATGGAGTTAATCTCACTGCTTGCTTAGAAGTGTATAAGTGAAGCAGCTAATCTGTAAAGGCTTCTAATGCCATCGGTAGGCATAAAGAAAAGAATTGTAAATATGCCAACAGAGTCCAGTTTCAAACTCTTTGGCTGTATTAGCTTTGCACACAGCAAGGGTATTGATAAATATTTTTTATTTTTAGTGCTAGTGGTGGCAGTGGTGATGAGGAGACAGTTGGACTGGATGATCTTATAGGTCGTTTCCAACCTTGTGATTCTATGATTTTATGGTTCTAAGGAACTATGACTTAACTGGCTCTCTACGTTCTCTGCTAAGTCTTAATTACTTTCCTACTGCCTTATCTGCCCAATTTTATTTATAGGAAATCTCCTCTGAAATCAATAAAACTACATTATGTATGTGCAACTGTTTCTTCAAGTTTTTCTTCTTTGCAAGTCCACAGAGAAACTTATAGATCTTGCCTTGAAAACAACATTATTTTGTGCTTTCAGCTGTAGCAGCCTTTGGTTCAGATTTTGCATCTGGCAAGATATGAACTAAAACTGTCTCACAAGAATTTGTAGACGTGGCAAGAGAGATGTAGCAGAATTGGTGCCCCAGATGGATATTTTGTTTCTCTTCTTTTGTTGTTTTGTTCCCACTTTTGATTCCAGGAGTGAAGGTCATTGATGCACTGACTAGGATCACTACAACTTCAGCTCTTATTTTTTGTAGACTTAACATGAACAATTTCAAACATCTTCCCTTGATATGAGTCTTTCTGTTTTCTTTAAAAACTAAAAATTGAAAAGCACAGCAGTGTGTGATTTTTATCAGTTGAATATTCTGTCGTTTTTATTGTGATTAAAAGCAAATCTGCTCAGTCTTTTAGGTACAACACTGTATGTGAGTCTGCAATTCAAAATGTTCTTCTGAGCAGGTGGTATCACATCTACCTGTTCATACCTTGAGTTGGATGCGGAAAGAGATAAGAAAACTAGAATTTCTGAAATGTTTTTCCGTCAGAAAGAGCTTTTTGTCCTTTCTTGCCTCACGTAATATAATATACCTTTCCTTCAAAGGCTTATAGAGTATTGCAGCTTTTCATTTTATGTTTTTTCCTTATACTGTTTGATGAAAGTTTCATCTGACAAAAGTTGGAAATGATTGGGATGAGGAGTGGTTTTGGTTTCCTGTGGGTCACGGGAAAATTGATAGCAGAATCAGAACTGAGAAAATGATATAGCAAAAACAAACAAAAAACCAAAAAAACGCCTTAACTTGGTACAGCATAATTTTGTTTTCTGTCACATCTCTGTAGCTGATGTCTTACAGTGAAGTCATATTGACAGCACTGACATTTTTGCAACTGATTCTTTAACAAAGAAATGCTTTCCTTTCAGCAAAAGCTTCATGATAATAGCATTTATAGCTAAAATGTCTTATTACAGAACTATAATTCCATAGTTTCCTCCGTGTTAATTCTACCACTGTGGCTAATATTGCTCATGTAATTTCAGGATATTAGTATACTTAGAAGGATGAGCAGTGGGTATATTTGTCCTGTGCATGCAGCTGGAATCATTAGCATTGTGTCTGGCAAGGAGAAAAGCACTGCTGGTAGGTTGTATTAGAGCTGTTACTACTTAAATATCATTAGATATTTGATAAAAATGTAGAGCCTTTTTGCCTTTCTCTCTTCAGCATAGTTAATCAGCTTTTTATCTTTATATCCGGTATGTAAAAGAAGATATATTTGTACCACTTGTATCAAATGGGTTAGAACTAATTACCAAAATTGCAGTATTCTTCATACTTTATTTTCATTGCTCTCTGATTTTGTGTTATGATGGCAATCAGACAAGCGTGTTAGAAAGTTGCACGCTTTCTATTGGCTTCTAAATACTGGACACTGTCCTACTATAATCTCTGCTATTCTTCAGTTCCTGGGTATGATATGCTAGGAAAGGATTATGATATACTAGGAAAGGGCAGAAGTTATACCAAAGGAGGTTTAGGATGAACATTAGGAGAAACTTTTTGTCTCAGAGGGTGGTCAGGCACTGGAATGGCTGCCCAGGGAGGTGGTGGAGTCACCGTCCCTGGCAGAGTTCAAGAGGCGCCTGGATGAGGAGCTACGAGAAATGGTTTAGTGCTTGTGGTACTGATAGGAATGGGGGGGTGGTTGGACTGGATGATCTCGCAGGTCGTTTCCAACCTTGCGATTCTGTGATTGTCAAGGTAAGTGAGAATTTTTTTATAGAAAAGATCGTATGCTCTGTTTACAAGACTTGAGAACAGCTCTGTTATCTGGTATAGCATTTCAATTGTAATAGGAGATGTGGTATATAGAAAAGGAAGGGCAGGCAGTTTTGAATGTAGTTTGTATGTTTTTAACTGGGGAAAATAATAACTCTGAGATTAGGGCTGGTAAGAAAACCAAATATTTGACGTGTGGTGTCAAAGCGTTTTGAGTTCTTGAATAATCACCAGACTGTTAAGGCTTTTGGATTTGTGTTTTCCCTACTTGTCATCAAGTGCATTAAGATCAGGGATTACTTTTTTTTTTTTTCTTTAGGAAAACTTATAAGGAAGGAGAAAGGTGAAATTCTTAATTTGAGAGATAATTTAATTTAAAAAAAAAAAAGTCACAGGAAACAGAGTACTGAAATACGGTTGCAATAAATGCACTTGAAATGCAACTGCCATTTTAACATTTTACAGCACAGGACTTGTAGATTCACATCCATGTGAAAATCAGTTACATATTGTGTTGTGCAGTCATGTCGTTGTCTATACTGTCATGCAGAAAAGCTTCAAAGGTGCTCAACATCCCTAATATCATTTATGTTCTCAATTATTTCTTTTGCAAGGATAATTCAATTTGAATGACATGGTGGAATCTGAATTTTGCTATTAGCTTGCCAGGTTGAGAGTCCTCAAAGCAAATAAAATATATTTTTTTAAAGAGTTCTTCAAGAATATATTTTGTTAGAGGACAGATAATGTGCATAGAGAGACATAATCTGTTAGGAGAAATCTGATACTCTGTTTGGGGAATTGTAATTTGCTGAAATTCCTTAAAGTGAAACAGGCTGTCTATGTTATGTCACACAAGAAGAAAAAAAGACATGTATTTCAGAACGTTTTAATTTTATGTGCTTTCAGAAATGATATTCGTCAAGGCTCACAATAATTGGAACGTAGCTGAAGTCAGGTTTCTATTAGTAATGTATCGTTAGAATATGCCCAGCATTCTTAGTGAATTTTCAAGTCAACATAAACATCTTTCAGAGTGGAAAGATGTGAATTTGCAATGTAGGAAAGAAATTTCTGAGAAGAATACTGTGGGATATGTTGGACTTAATAGCTGGGATCTTGCTAGGAGCATGTAGTCTGAAAGCAGAACCCTGATCTATTTCTCCAGCAAAATCCAAAGGTTGTGGAAAGAAGAAAAAAATAAAAAAAAAAATCATCAACAGCCTTGTAAATGGAAATTCAGTTTCCGGCCTTCTACCTGGATTGCTCCCAAGTAGGGCAGAGTGTGTCTTGGAGAGAGGAAAGGTAATTAACATTTCTGAGAAGTCTGTATGTTCCACTGAAAAACACTTTTCTGAGATTCCTAACGGGGTTACATCCTTTTTCTATCCCTCACCACCCTTATTCTTTACTTCAAAGGAACGTTTCCTCTTCTATGCAAGCAGTAGATTTAATGCCTTGGGAAGATTTTTGTATTCCTGACCAGACATATTAAAGCAGGGCTCAGTAGAAGCTTTCCAGCTCATTAAGTAAACTGAATTAACTTATTCAGTTCTCATGCCTGGGGATGGCAAAATTCAGTTCTGTGGAGGTGGCAGCCTGGTCAATCTTCAGCCTCCCATTCTGTGTGCTTTCATTTCTTTTCCTTCTTCATGCCCAGCCCTTTTGGAGAGATGCCTGACAGCTGCATGGTCTTTTTCCCCAGAGCTTCTCACACAACTTCTGCTTTTGTAGTGATTTTTGCTGTCTCAATTGGGGCCCTAGGCAACTGTTGCCTTTAATGATTTTTAAAGCCGGCACATGGGATCAGCGTCATTTAGAACAGAATTTTCTACTAGAAAACAATAATTTGAAATACAATGTATGCTGTGAGCATATTTCTTAGAAGGCGAAGGTGAGTAGCCAGCTTCCATGTAAATCTATCTAATACTGTGCATTGATTAAATACCCTTATTGAGAATGAATATGATGTACTGTTTGATATCATTAAATAAAGCAAAGGCACACATCTGTGTGCGTGTACAATTTTAAGATTTATTTTAACCAAGGATTTTAAGTAAATTTATTTAACTATGGTCTACACAAAAACTGCCCCAGCCAAAATTGTTCTGTAGCTTGTCACAAGATGGTGACATCATTCACAACATACAAATACATCCCTGCCAATTTTTTTTCAAAACACAACAGCTGCAAGTTTTCTATTAGATGAGAAAGTTATTGAAATAATATCTTACGGAAACTTATAGCTAGGAAAGGTTCAATCGCAAATACTTAGGGAAATCTTTAAAGTAGAGAATGAAGCAGTTGATTCCAGTAAAATATTTTTTAGTTAAAAGATAAAGCAAAGTTACCAAGGCAGTTTTAGCTAAACTATCTTACAAATCCATTTCATTTGAATACAAATAAAGTTTCCGTGCTGATGGAAATTCAAACTTGATTGTGAAGAAAGAGACTAACATTTCTGTTTATGAGTATAGTAATTAAGATGTCCAAAACTTATTATTTATGAAGAACACTAGAGTACTCTAAAAAGCAACTGATAAATTTTCACCTGGATGCAAATTACTATTTTGTGATTTTTAAATTTTAATTTCTTCAACCACTTGTTTTATTTTGTGGCTCAGCATATACATTTAAATAAAGATACTCATAAATAAATGATTTTGAAGAAAACTCATACATGAAAACTGAGATTTCTTCAGTGCTCTGAACAAACATCAAGTAGTAATTGTTTTGGGTCTTTTTTTTCAAACAAATCTTGATGCATTTCTTGTCCAGCAGTAAAACTGGAAAAAAAAAAAAGCTCTACTTTGCAAAACCAATAGTCTGTCTGGTCCATCAGTGAGCCCAACTGTGTCAAGAAGTCAGGAAGAATATGAATTATTTCTGTATGTATTGGATGTAATTGGCAGAATGACTGTGAAGTCATAAGAAAATGCATAACAGCTGAAAGGACTTTCTCCAGTAGAGGAGCGCATGCTAGAGCTATGAAGTAAGAATTCAGGAGTAGTGGAAGATAAGGATCCGTTGTTAATTGGCAGTTAATGAAATTGAATGGAATTTCCCAACTCTTTTGTTGTTTGTGACACCATGCCTTTCCTTGTTGCTCAGCATCCAGGACTGTTGTTTTGGGGATGTTGGAGTGGGTAAATTCTTGCCCTCTGTTTTCAGTGTTCAGACCGTGAGTTTCTTGGTCTCGTTTGTTTCCCTCTGTGGAGTGCAGTCTGTTCAGTCTGTCCTTACGAATCGGCTGTTTTCACCCACTTGATATTTTAAGTTATCCTTCTTGGGCCTTCTAAGTCCATTACATCCTTTCTGAAGTGTGGAGACCACACGTGTGTTCAATATTCAGGATGTGGATATGGCAAGATTTTATGCAGTTGCAAAATGAAGTACTTTGTCTGGTTTTAATACCTTTCCTGAATGGTGGCTGATGATCTGTTGGCTTTTTTTGGCCACACTGCCTGCTTAGTTCACTGATTTTAGAGTGCAGTCATAGATAATTCCAGTGTCCGTTTCTCGAGCTGTAACTGACAGTCTCAAGTTCAATGTCATGATGGTACAGTGTAAATAATTTCCCCACCTCTACAATACATTCTCATACTTCTGTCTTAACTACTTGGAAGGTCTTCTGCCACATTTCAGCCCCGTTCCAGAGTTTAATGACATTCTACTTGAGCTACTTACCATAGGCACGGCATTAGTTACCTGAAGGAGCGTATTATCCATTGGGTGATTTCTTATTCTCTCCTTTCTACAGATGAGTGATCAAGATGAATAAAATTGTTGTCTTCTGCCCACTTGATCATGCATACCTTTTCCATTCTCAGAATTTTCCCTTAGTCTCTGTACTTTTCTTAACCATAATAGAGGACTCTAGACTTGTGGCTGCTTGATTTCTTCAATAGCATAACTATGTAAAGCAAGATCTTTGCAAATTATAGACGTGTGACTTGTCCTACTCAGTTCTGCAGAATTCACTTTGTTTCTGTTATTTATCAGATAAAGTAGTTTGCAAACATAATTCAAGAAGCAAAAACTCTGAAGACACAGTAATTGAAGTACCTAAGGTATACATTCCCAGAAATAATTATAACTGAAATGTAATATGAGTGTTGGAGGGTACCTCTAGAGGTTTTTTATTTCTTTTTTATTTCTTTTTTCTCTCCTATTAGTATTTGTAAGTTAGAGTAATATTTATAGCATGCTATGGGGATTATAACTTCTTGCACGCTTGGAACAAACCTCAGTAAAATCTTTGAGGAATAGTAGCTATTATTCAGAGAGAATATTTAGAATCAAAGCATCTTCTGGGTTGGAAAAGACCTTAAAGTTATCAGATTCACTCCTCAACCTCACCTACCTACTCCCATCACTTAGCTGTGTCCCTTAATGCCTCACTTTGTGTACCATAATTGGTTCAGACAATTCCGTTGAATTGCAATGAGCAGCAGTTTATATTTCATACTGCATGTGACGTGGCTAGTGAACAGTAAACAGAATGTAAGATGTGGAATGTTGGCTCTGTTAGAGTTGTAACAAGTTTGACTATGATGTGAAGGAACCAACTTGATCGCCAGTGGTTTACAGAGATCACCATCATACTCTCACTGGCTATGGGATGGTAGCCAATCCATGCTGAGGACTGTGTTGTCTTTTGTTCTAGTACTATTTTATCTGAAGTAAAATTCTGGCCAGCAAAGATTGTCCCTCTGTATCTTTTGTGAATAATTTTCTGCTCCCTCTTATTTGATAGAATTTCTGAGTTGGCAGCAATAAAAATCACATGCCATTTGTTGTTTTTTCTCACTTACAAATCAAAACAGAAAAAAATTAGGACAAAACAACATTCAGTAAATTTTGACTAACTTCTTTTTGTGTAAAATAGCTACAACTTCTAGTAATGCCATACACTGAACTTCTTAAATTGTTGCAAGAAAGCTGGATTTGTGCTTTTTGACAACAACAAACTAAACAAGTATCAAAATTATTTGACAGTATTGTTATGATGTAAATCTTAAGAAGGATTACGTTATTGCATTGTGTAAATAGACTCAACTGTTTACTATTCATGGCAGCTTCTTGAATTTTCTTATCTACCCTTTTGATTTTGTAATTGTCTAGTTTTCAGATAAAAATAAAATGATGGCATATTTGCAGATTTTGTGTATTCTGCACTGAAGAAATGACTTAGTTTTTACTATTCTTCTAAGATTGCAGTGATGTTTACTTGTTTAGAAAGATCAGCCTTCTCTATCTCAGCTTTTTTGGGTATTCCTCGAGTTCTCGAGACACTTTGCCAAATCACAAGCATATACATCATGACTATGTGGACACATGCTCTAAAATAGTTGTCTCAAGTACTTGGTTAATTTGGTAGCTTTCTCATTCGTTAAGAGCCTTCCTGGTTCAAAGACTTGCCAGATGTTAATGGCAAATCGGCAGTATTAGAGTGATGCATACCAGCTGGGGAATGGATACTGTGACTTATACATTAAGGCTCTAACCTGTGAACTAGTCCTTAAAGCCTGCGTTCATCTTTTGGAGACCTGATTTGGGAAGGAAATTTAAATGTGCTGAAACATGAAGTAAGGATAAAAGTTTGTGTAGAATAATAAAATATACTTTTTTTTTTTTTTAATTAAAATTAAAAAAGCCTGTGGGTCACTTTTCCTTTTTTTTGGTGTTGTTGTTTTTTTTTTTTTTTTAAATTGTGGTGCAAATTCCTTCCAATACCATCAGAAATTTCTATCAGATATAAGTACAAAAAGAAAAGGCATAATCATGCCTGTGATTATTGATTTATGGAATCTTAAGCTTCGCATATAACATAACTGAGGTTAAATTTTCAGTTATTTGCCACAAAAACCTGTAAAAACTGAGTTACACACAAAACATTCTTGCATTCCAGACAGTTTGAATTATCCTTTCAAAGTGAGCTGGTGCTAATGACCTGTAGGAAAAGAAATGATACATTTGGTTTTTTTTCCTCATTTTTTAAATTCTTGTGAATTACTAATATATATTTTAATATGCGTCTAATAAAACACTTAACACCTTTGAGGTATGTGCTCCTTAACAACTGGGTATTTAAATGATTCCTTTGGTCCAGGTAAACTAGCAGTAATTAAGTCCTGCAAAAATCTTCGGTATCACTTGAACAGGTGTAAAATAAGTAACATTTTAACTCAAGGCTAAATAATTTGTAAGAATTGTCTCTCTTCAGAAACATATTAAAGAAAGAAGTAATTAGTCCTTATCATTTTGAAAAGAAAACCTGAAAAGTTTGAGAGGTACATTCAGTACTCTGTGAAAGATATTCTGTTCTCTGGCAATTTTACTTGCAGTATTCTGTAGAATAAACAGATGTTTTTTCCTAGACATTGGCATTAAATTCAAACAAAAAACAGTTTTGGCTTCCAACTTGTCAATAAATCTAGCAAGAAAACAAAAGCCAAGTATTTTGTTCAGTCGTTTGTTTCTGCACAAATGCTATTCTCTTTCTTAACTTGATTTTGTAATGTACTTAGTTTGAAGGGGTTTGAAATTTTTTTTATTACTGTCAATGTATTGTGCTGAATGAAATAAGTTTGTCCATATGAGCCATGTTGAGAAAGATGGGCTGTTTCTCTGTGCTGCTTTTGAAGAGCTTTTGAATAAAGGAGTACAAGTCTGGAAGTTAGGAGGCTTATTTCCTACTTATTCTATTCATTCTACTGTTCCATATGAAGTCCCCGTGCCTCAGTTAATCCATGCATTAACAACACTGTGTGTGGATATATTGCTATATGTTAGTGTTGTCACAATATGAAACAAGAAATTAAGAAATGAAAATGGCAGGACCAATATATAAATTGAAGGTATTAATAAAAATAAAGCTCTAAAAACTTATCAGTATATGAGTGTCCTCCAGGGGTAACAAAAATTCTGCAAGTCAAGTGTGCTTCGCTTAAAAAGTAGAAATTAAAGAAAAAGGTATATTCCCTATGGAACAAGCAGTCGGTGAATAGTTACTCAGTGTGACTTCTTATGTATCTCATCATGTCTTTTTCTTTTCTTTTTTTTTTTTTTTCAAAATCTATATTCACATAATTTCTAGGTATGTTTTCTCTACAGCACTTCTTATCTGGTCCTATTTCAGGTGATTTTTTTTTTTTTTTAATTTTTTTGTACACTCAATGATTTGGATTTTTTGGTCTTTACATGTTTTTAAATGTACAAAAATTACTTAAAATAAATAAATAAATAAATAAAAAATCCCTGTACCATTCTCCTAAAGTGGAAGTAAAAGAAAGAGAGCTGTCTTGAGCAAACCAAAACCCCACTACCAAACAGCAACAAGAAAAAGAAACTGCAGCCATGACCACCCTCCCAGACAACAGAAAAACAAACAAACCCAACCAAATAAAAAACAAAAAGTTCAAGATACCAATATAAGTCTTCTCTCTTTTGATTTTTGGATCTTCAAGAACAGCATATAGAGGGATCCTTACATGTAAGGACTTTCTGAGAACTTTCTCCAGCTGGACTACTGTTACTGTTTGTAACCATGTCATCTCAGTCGGATATGTTAGCACACGTCAGCTATGATTTCCCTGCTTCACAATTTTTGTACAGATCTTTTGACTGAGCAGTTGTAGTCAATTGAAAAGACTTCTCTGTGTCGAGAAAAGATTTGTTTCTGAACTGTGCTCCTGACCCGTGCTGACACAGGGTGTGTTTTACTCCAGATCAGCGTGTTTTCAAAATGAAAGTCTGTGTACCTGGCTGAGCTAGGTACGTCACCTCCCCATGTCATAAATAATCAAGCTTTAAATGAAGGGAATGGATTCAATGATAAGAAATGTTGGGGCTGCTGGACTGCTAACTAAGCCCTTTTAAGACTTAGAAAACAGCAGTTCTGCAAACATGGTTTTTTTTTTTTTTTTTTTTTTTTTTTGGCTTTTTAACTTAGAGTTTTCTTTCTCTCCTGCTTGGCCTGAGCATGTGACATGATGGCTCATGTGAAGAAAGTACTGGGATGAAGTCCAAGTTTGGCAGAAACTAAAAGAAATCAGAAATTAGTTGTATTTATGTTCCTGTATGGCTCTATGCTTACTTGCCTCATTTATGAGCTAAACTGATAGACAGAAATCATTGAGTCATGATTGGAAAGACAGCATGAAAAATGGCAAACTCAGATGGTACTTGTAATAATGTGAGTAGCAGACAATGAAAACATCTATTAACTAGGAAATTATGAGTTCAAAGACAATGGAAACAAATCTCAGCCTCGCCTCTTGGGATCTCTCCCCAGTTGATGCCCCAGAAGTTCTATGCTCTGTGGGATTTCAGTTTTTCAATGAATTGGTTGGGAATTATGTTCTTCAATCAGATCCATCAGTCAGTAGCAATCGTATCCTTTAAGTTCAAAATATTTTTATTGATACTTTTTTTGGTTTTGGTAGTTATTGTGGAAGGAATTTTATTGCTCAGTGGTTGAGAAATATCAAGATTAGGCCACATATCGCCCATTGAAGCCTGGCAAATGCTAAACGTATAACATATGTGCTATTTTACCAATAATGCTCTTACAAGAACATTTAGTACTTTCTGACTTGATAAGGTGAAACTCCGGCAAGTATCAAGAAAGCTCTATTCACCTTATTTCACACAATTTACTTGAAATGTGTGAGACAATATTTGGTTTTAATTTCAAACATATGTAAAATATCTCTGCAATTAAAAATGTTACATGTTTATAAAAGCTAGAATAGGTAACATCTAGGAAGTTTTTCTTTTTGAACTTACTTGCAAGAGAGACATTACATTTTCTAAACTGTGATGAAGATGCAGGATTTCTTTCCTTACTTCCACAGAGGGAAGTCTTTTTTTTACAGAACTGTTAAGATGAATTAAAGAAAAAAAAGTGAAATCTCTAATCTTTATCGCAGCCCGTGATGTAATATTTTTAAGCTTAACATATTCCCTTGTGAGTACATATTCTTGTCTATGAAAAGCCTTCTTTCAGAAGGGTACCACTGAAATGCGATCCAGGAGCTCAGATGTATTTTTGTCTGTTTGGAACAGTGCTGCAGAGAGAAGGCATTGAAGGCGGTCAGATTGACACTGTTTGTTCTTGTGTGACTGGATCTGAAAATAATACCAGAACTCAAGGACTTGAATATTGGTGTGAAAGGGAAAGCACTGGAATTGCTGGTGGTTACAGCAAAGCAGCGAGAAAAGGAGCTGAGGGGAGAGAGAGAAAAGCTAGCTTTGACGTATTGTTTCTTATTTGGCAAGAGGACATCTGGAGAAGATTCTGTAGAAGCAGTTTGAATTTCATGTGTGAACAAAGGGGAAGGGACTGAGGGGGAAAGAAATCTGAGAATCATTGACCCAGAGATTGTAATTCAAATCCCTGAGAACAGCTAAGGTTGCCCAAGGATAGTTTAGTCATGCTGCGTGCGTACTGCAGAACCTCTTACATTTTAAAATAATATCTTTTCACTTAGATACTGAGAAAACTGAAATTGAGGATGATCTTGAGACATGGATTTAATGTGAAAACGCACTTTTGCATTACTTAGTTCTGGTAAAAATAGGCATAATTAAGGAAAACCAGGATATGAAGCATATTCTCCCTGAACAGTAGCATGCCTTCAGTATAGGAATAGTAAAAGTAAAATGAATAAATAAATAAAAATTGAAGGCACATTACGTAAAATTGCATAACATTTCACAGAACAAAAACTGGACAATAGCAATAAAAACACTTCAATTTTTAGCAGTGATGCATCAAATTCTATTGTAAAAGTGATTGATTTTATACTCTGCGTTTTCCCGTTAAAACAAAAACATATTTCCCTATTTTTGTATTACTCCTGAAATGTGGGGGATTTTTGTTGTTGTCGTTACTATGTTTCTCTCAAAAATGAATCTAATTCTGAGTTTCACATGCCTGAAGGTTACTGTTCACACCCAGTGATAAAAGCCATGCAGAATACTGACATAACTGGGTGTACTGTAGTTCATCTCCTGCTGACGTATCTGTCTTTTGGATTCAGAAAACATCAGCTGTTCAAAACATTGCAGTTAATAATAAATGGAGAAAAATATCAAGAGAGTTGTTTCTTCAGGCATTCAAGTTTGTGATCAGAGTTCAGTTATCTACTTCAGTTTAGTTCTTAGCTCATCTGTTTTCGAAAGAATATTAAAAAGAAAAATGTATGTAGCTTCCCTTTCTTGCATAAATGTATCAACACAAAGGGTATCATTTTTCCCTACAGCTTCATCCTAACTACTTTTTTTACTTGATTTGTCACCCATAATTTGTATGCTTGGTAATTTGTCCTCTGATTTTTAGGACTACTATACAAACCTGGGCTTACAGCATGTCTCACTTGGACCACTGTTAATTTTCAGGAAAGTTATGATTTTATTAGTGCTCATGATGTATGGTTTAATGCTTCAGTCACCTACTTCCTGAGGAGAGGAAATGGAGAGGGAGGTGCTGATCTCTGCTCCCTGATAATTGAGGACAGGATGTGAGGGAAAGGCACAGAGCTGCTCTGGGAGAGGTTCAGGCGGGACATTAAAAAACATTTCTTACTGTGAGTTGTCAAACGCTGGAAGAGAATTCCTGATGAGATGGCTGATGTGCAGTGCAAGTCAGCATTCAAAAGATATTTGGTAAATTTCTTCAGTAGTTTGCTTTCGGTTTTAGTTGATCCTGACGTGCTCAGGCAGTTGGACTGGATGATCTCTGTATCTCCCTAATTCTGACCTCCCTGGTTAGCAGCATTCAAAATACGTGACGTTTAGAAATGAGTTATAAGACTGCTTCAGTATTCTATACTGACTTACTATCCTATTTGACACTGTAATTTATTATATCCTGTGGAGAAATTATGTCTTAATGTTGGACTTCAGAAAAGATCACAAAGGGTATTCATAGAATTGTCACATCCTTTGATATAAATGCAGGTGAATATCCAGAGTTCTCTGCTACTATTTGAAAGTTGTAACTATTATGAGTTTTTTAACTGAAGATCTTCTTTATTCTGATAAATTCTCTCAAGCTGTGAATTATTAATAGATAAATAAAAAATCCCCCAAACCTATGGCATTCAAATTCAGGCCTGCAACAGACCTTTCTCTAAGGTCAGTTTTCAGCCTTTTTGGTTCAGTTCTTGTCGTCGTTCTGAATCTAGCACGAGAATTTAAAGAAACACCAGCTCAAACCTGGAGGCTTATATGTAGAATCCACTCTTTATTTACAAGGGTTTTTCCAAAAATAATGCCTACTATTTTATTCTGTTGGCCCTTGATGTCTGAGGGGGATATTGGTGGTATGGCAATAGAGGATTAACCTTTCTGCCAACATTCTGTTATATTTTGTAGCTGTATGACAGGTGGCAGTAGAGAGGCACTCTGACAAAAGGTTGTCTGACATGGAAGTGTGTATGAAACAAAGATGTGCCATTCAATTCATTGATACAGAAAAAATGGCACTTACTGACACTTGCTGAACGTTTATGGAGACCAAACACTGGATGCGAGCACTGTGAGTGCTGCTTTTCAACAGTAGCAACAGCAAGAGTGGGGTACCTCTGCTGGTGTAGATTTTTACAATCGTGGCATGCACACTCTTCTTCCTTGCATAGCGAATGGTGGTGAATATTTTGAAAAATGCCATTTTGTAGCTGAGAATTTGCTCTATCAAATAGTGCTCTTGAGTTCTTTTTATTTCCTGTCATTTTTATGGAAATAAGTATGAGGCAACACTTTCAGAGTTAGCTATGCATGTCTTGGTGTGTTGCGTGATTGTGCAAACACTTAATAATGAAGCAGAAAACAAATGTGTTCTATTCAATATCGCCCAGCTTTTTTCCGAGATAGTTTTATTGTAGTTGGACTGCATAGGCACCACTTTATCTTGGTTTATATCATCTCACATCTAAGCAAGCGTAAAACAGGCAGTGACCATTACTTTCTCTTTTAAGTGCAGCTCATGACTCTTGTTGTTTTGGCTGTTGTTTCTGGCAGGAAAACAGTACCACTTCTGTATTCTAAACCTGAGGGAGTGGGATAACGTGTTGGACAAATCCATCTACACAATAGTACTCTGTCTCTGATTGCTAGCTCCTTTTTAGTTTGAATATGTTTTGAATTTCCTAGTGAAGAAGAGCTCAGATATGGATGTGAACATCGCTTGGTTTGATTGCTTCTCTATGAAGAAGAGACAAATGGCATAATGCAGTAAAATTTTGCTTCTAACGTCCTTGAGCTTCACTGTTTCTTTTATTTTCTGCTGAATCCTGTTTCTTTGAATCACAGCATATTGTACAGGTTTTGTACAATACTTCCTTATTTATGAGAGATGAGAGATCAGGTGCTTGGCAACCAGGATTCATATAGGTCTTCAATTGAGATTCTTTTCATACATAGAAAACTAATACAGTATTGTAGGACAGATGTAAATTAGTGCTACTACTGTATGGTAAGTAATTGACACACATTCTGAAATACGCACACACGCATACATATATATGTGTATATATATGCACACATACATGTTTATGGAGTCATTGGTTGCTTAGCACTGAACAAAACAACTCCTTTATTTTATCCTGAGATTTTGTTCTTGCTGGGCCTTAATATTAGTCATGAGATTAGAACAAGATCTATGTTAAGCAGAAGAAAAAGGGAAAATCTGCAACTGAATTAGACCCAGAGCTCTCCTCATGAAAACTAAAAGGTATATTTTCACTTTATTGGTCATGGTATAAAAAGGAGAGTAATCTTGTCTGCAGGTATTTTCTTCTGTACTCAGGGTCACACCTGGTACAAGTCTTACACTCTGGCTATAAAGCTCTAGCTATGGGGGTCGGGGGGGGCAGGGGAGTCGGGGGGAGGGGGAAGTGCGAGAAGGAAACAGCCTGCATTTGGGAAATATGAGTTGTATTTGCAGGTACACCAGCACTGGTAATGGACTTGAGGAATAATAGGGTACCATATTGTAGGATATGAGTACTTCATGCATTTCCTCTCCAAAGGAATAAAATGGTAACAGTCTCACATGAAAGTCCTTCTGTGAATTCTTAGTGTGATGTTACAAAAGAAGAAGAAAGAATGGCTGGATTATTGACATAATTTTCATATTTCCTATGTGGGAAGAATACACACTTGTTAATTATAACTAATGATAAATTTACTTAATTTTCTTCATGCTGTGGTCGTTTTTCCCTTCCCCACTGTTCACAGATAAATAGTGAACTAGTACACTGCAAATCCTATTTTTACAAGCAGTTCCTGTTAGGTTGCTGTTGATAGAATTCCCGTGGAATTAGCTATTCTCCAAAGCTACGTGTTCAGGCTAAGGGGATGGAAAATCAAAACGGTTGAACTCTGTTCTCAGTTCTTCTGCTAACTGTGTGGCCTTTTCTGAGGCTTAACCCCTGCATTTCAGCTTGAAATTCTTTAGAATGAGCGTGAAAACAGGATTTTTTCTGGGCTATTCCAGGTGTGAGAGTGTTTTCTTAGACTGGGAAAAATGCTGAAATGTAGGGCAGCATTATTGAGAAATATACCAAGTATGCTGGCAGTTCATGATTTGAAACAAGCAAACATTTGTAACTGAGATCACCTATTAATTGCTTTCAAAATGTAAAACCTCTCTAGCCCCAACCCCCCTGCCCCCACCTTCCCACTACCGCCATCTTGTGCCCATCAAATTTGCTTGTGAACTGTGACACACACATCTATACCATATAATGCTGTGCAATAATGAAGCTCCACCTCATGTGGCACAGTGCAAAGCAGGGCTGTGACTCTGACTTGTTTCAAGTAACCCAATCAGCAATCAAGTAACCCAATCAGCTGAGCCCAAGATTGTTGAAGAGGATACTCAGCTTCTTTTTATGTGCATGGTAGGTTTTTGGGCAGAAATATCAGAGCCAATATTTGGGAAAGGCAAAATGCTAAGATCAGGAGTGTAAAATGTTGCTCTGGTCCAGCATAAATATAAAAAGAAAAAAAGGATGATGAAAAATGAACGCTCTGCAGAGGAATCTGAACAGGCTGAGGCTGGTGGGATGAAGTTGAACAAGACTGCACTTTGGTCACAAAAACCTGCAGGCAATACTACACACTTATGGAAGGCGGTGTGGAGGAAATAGACCTGGGGGTACTGGTTGATACTCAGCTGAACATGAGCCAGCAGCGTGCCTAGGTGGCCAAGAAGGCCAATGGCATTCTGGTGTGTATCAGAAATAGCATTGCCAGTGGAGGCAGGGGAGTGATCATCTCTCTGTATTCAGCCCTGATGAGGTTGCACCTTGAGCACTGTGCTCGGTTTAGGGCCTGTCACTCCAAGAAAGACATTGAGGCCAGAGAGTGTGTTCAGAGAAGGATGATGAAGCTGCTGTTGAGGGGTCTGGAGCACAAGTCTTATGAGGTGTGGCCGGGGGGGCTGGGATTATTTAGTCTGGAGAAGAGGAGGCTCAGGAAACACCTTATTGCTCTCTACAATCTGAAGGGAAGTTGTGATGAAGTGGGGGTCGGCCTCTTCTCCCGTGTAACTGGTGATAGGACTAGAGGGAATGACCTCAAATTGCACCGGGGAGCTTCAGGTTGGATGTTAGGAAATAATTCTTCTCCGAGAGAGTGATCGGGAGCTGAGATGGGCTGCACAGAGAGGTGGTTGAGTCACCAATCCCGGAGGTGTTCTAGAAATATTTAGATGTTGCACAGAGGGACATGGTTTAGTGGGAACTATTGGTAGGTGGACAGTTGAACTGGATAATCTTGGAGGTCCTTTTCTGTGATTTAATTGTCGTATTACAGTGGTTGTGCTTCAAGACGTTTCCTGGGACCGTAGTGACTAGCTGGGATTCAGTCTGAAGTTCAGCCAGGCACCTGCAACTCCCACCAGCGAGTCATTAATTCCTGGGAGGTGTCTTACACTTCAGTCTCCATTACTTATCTCAGTGTTCTCTTAGTAAAATATTGTTATGTCTTTGAATCTTGTTAATTATTAATTTTCAATGTGAAGTAGTGGCTTGCAATAAAATAATGTTTTTCCCCTACACCTTTAACAGTGAAGTTCCATTTGTATAAGATAAGTAAGTTGAGGGCTGTATAATTTCCAAAGAATTTGCCCCAGCACTGAGATTTTCAGTAGTATTTCTGCAATATCCAGTAGTAATCTTGTTAGGAATTCTGCTGATTTTCATGATAGAAATCTGTCTCCTTTCCAAGTCTTTGCTTCCTGTTTTTATAATGTTTTAGTACAAGAGCTCTTACAAGTACAAGGCACTTAGACTGAAGGCATTTGGAGCAACAGCTTTTTTGGGTACCTTTTCTAGTGTTCAGATGATACACTGTATTTGGTTAACTGGGAATGAGTTAATAGGGAAAGGCACAGGAAATGTTAGAGGAAGGTGCATCCGGGAAGTGTATTTGCCCATCCCTTTCAGGAAGTGACGATCTAGTTCTCTGTCATGTCAGTCAGTTTAAATCCACTTGATGCAGCCAATTTCCTCCAATTCATTGCTGTGTAAGTAAAGTGCTGATAGGAATTTCTTTCCTAAGTTTCAAAGTCCCCTTCTAGGAAAAAAAAAACCAACAAAAAAACCCCAGCCTGTAATTCCACCATTTCCTGCATTTGTTCTACCTTAAGCTGAAGAAGATATGTGTGTAGCTGGAAAAAGGCAGGATCCTGGAACACTTAATTGCCTTTGTTACCTGGTTTGTTGCCAAAGGCGGGGCAGAAATGATGTTACAGCATCTTCATTGATAACGAAATTTTACAGGGGTGTATTAAACTGGACAGTCAAGTAAGAGATGAGAATTTGGATCTCTTCATTCGTGGAAGTGTAGAAAATAGACTCTTAATGTCATTTTCCTGCATGTCCTTTCTGAGGTTTTAACTTAGTAAGGTATAAATTTACTGCAGCTGTCAGTTTGTCATGATAAATATTTGATGCCCAGCCATTCATTATCCACGTTTTGCTTAGCAGCTTGAAAACACTGCTGAACTGTTATGCAGTTGGTAACTGCATGTTTATCCAAAATATACAGTAAGACTAGCATCTTGTAACGTATTGCACAGAGTAAATGACTTCAAACTCTTTCAACTGAGTACCATGCAGTCCAAAGCAATAACAGTTCTGTTTTACTTTGGAGAATGTATCTCCAGGTAACTAACTCTTAGTTACCTACTAACTCCTAGTTATTTATTACTCCCCATTTACTCTGTTGAATGACAGACTTCACTGGAAATGGTTTGAGTTAAATCATTTAATTATCCATTTACCTGTCAGTAAGTGACCTTGTGGAAGCTAGTAGATCAGAACAATTAGGCTTATGATTGACATCTCAGCTTGTTTTGCACTTCCCTGGCTAGACAAGCTCTTATATGATTGTTTTGATTGTGCTGGAATCCAAGTACTGATCTTGTTAGGTTTTGTGAACTGCCAAGTGCATGAAATTATTGTTGTTCTTCTCCAGTGTTTTTGAGATACAGTCAAATCAGCTCTAATCCACAATAGCACTATTTCAAGTTTTCAGTTTCATATCTTAATTGCAATTAGAGAGGGTGATGTCTGTTGTCTGTATGTCTGAAGCTGCCAGACTGAAAGTAAGTAAAATAGTTCTAGATATGGTTAAGATCTTGTGTATCTTCTTATCAGTAATCAATATCACATCAGTAATCAAAAAGAAGGTTGATTGTATAGTTATTTTTTATTTTCCCCTTTTAATGCTTCAGGGTAAAGAGGAAACTTTGTTTTGGAGATGGTTTACATTTTTCTCACTTAATTTTTCTTTAGAAAGCATAACTTTTTCTATGTTTCATCTACTTAATATATTCTCTTATTAATATATGTCTGGGTAAATATGTAAATGATATTTATTTTGTAGTTCAACACTGTGTTCCAGTCCAAAGCAGCAAAAATTAATTTGTTACTTCAAGAAACATGAAGGAAAAATGTTCTCTGCTCTTATCCAGATGCTCCAGTAGGGAGCAGTGTATTTCATTTCTTGGCATAAACTGTTATATTATTATTTGCTAGCTGCATTGTAGCTCACTTTTTTTTCTATCAAACTGAACACTTGGAAACAGACATCCTTGTAAACAAATTGCTGTCTTAGAAGCAGTTTTAACATTGGCAAATCAGCAGAACAGATGGAGTTTCATGACAAAAGCAGTTTTTTGAAAACTCAGCATAGCTTTACTTTTTATTAATAAGCCTAATCCCTACCTAGCTATCTGAAGGCAGTGATCGTTCTGTTATGCTAGCTGTGAAAGTTGTAGTTAGGTGAAATTCAGCACGCAGAGAGCCTCATGTGATCCCTTGATTAAAATAGTCGTAAGTGTAAATGCCTCCCATGAATCATGCATAAATTGAAAGCTGCTATTAGTTTCTGTGAAATCAGAATCAAATTTTACTATTTATAGATTTAATCTCAGTAGGAATAGGCCTGGGTGGGAGCTGAATTTTCAAACAAGATCTGTTTATTTTGTCTTGTGTTCAATTTTATTTCTTTGGCTGGGTTCATTCCTACTTAATATAATGAAGTTTTGAAATAGTTGTCTCTATCCAATATGTTACATTAGCTTACTGCTTTTATACTAATAGTAATGTTACTTATTAAAGAACTAAAGATAACAATAATTAATGAAATCTTAAAATCCTTACTTCCTGTTAGCACATTTTTATAGTCAGTGAACCCTTCCAAATGACTTTAAGCGAGTTCCCAGAGTGGAGGGGAAAGTGCTATGAAATTGATGTCTTCACTTGGATACCTTTTCTGAGAGCTGTTGGATGTCAGCTCATTAAAAGCAGAAGGACGACAATGTCTGCGAACTACAGTAGAATTATGTTGTCTCCTCAGTTTGGAACTTTTGGTTTTGAATGTGGAGCTTTTATTTCTATTTTACAGAGTTTTACGAAAACAATTCTTTGAGTCTCCTTATACTCCTGTAGGTCTTGGTGTTGAGCCAAATCTTTAATTAACTTCCTGTCTTTTGATTGTTGATTCTGCCTTGTAATAGCAAAACAGAGCCTCTGCTTGGTATTCAGTAGTGCTAGATACATCACGACTTTTGCTACTGAAATACTGTTTCTTCTACTATCTCATTCTTAAAATATTATCCTTAGAAATACAAATTAATAGAGGCAGATCATTTTTTTTCACTTGAATCAATCTTCAGATGCTGAAATACAAAAGCACAAAGTTTTTGTGCTAAGAATGTCCAATTTTGATTTTTTCATTCAAATAAAAGCCAAGGCTTTGTCCTATGATTTGCAAGGATTTGCAAAAATACAGTTTATTCCACAGATTTCCTGCAGAGCTAAATCTTCTTCAGATTTTTAGGCATGATGTTGTTTCCCTTTTGTGAATTCCTATTTTTGCATCAGGGCTGACCAAACAACTGCCATCTGACTTAAAAGATGTTTTCTACTACACTCAGCAATCATATTGCCTGTCAATACAAATGTATAAAGTTAAATGGTAGCTCCACTTTTAGCATCACAGATTTACCTACAGACTGAATGCATCCTGGAGCTGCTCCCCTGTTGCTTGGGAAGAAGTGGAATGCTGAGTATATTAATTAGGAATCTGCACATTACTCAGTAATACAATTAGGGGTATGGAATGTGGATAATAAAGGAAGCAGGGTAACTGTAAAGGAGTATCTGTGGAGGCAATTAGCTACATTAAGAAGTTCTTATCAAGGTAATACATGTTAGACCAGTCTTTACAGTTGAGTTGAAAGAGCTGTTCAGATGGAGGATTTGAACAAGGAGTGATGTGTAGGAAAAAAGGGAATGGTTTTCATTTGTCAGAGCAGTAGTGGATGTCTGTGTAACTAACTGCTTTCAAGAGTAATAGTAGTAGAATAAAAGAAGAGGTGTGTTTGAAAAAGATCAGCATGAAGTCCTAGTATGACTGATGAAATCAGATACATTATACTAAACCATTTTAGTCTGAAAATTTAAGCTATCGGTATGCTAGATCATATCATAACCAGTAACATGGGAGTGTCATTCCATTATGACGTACAAAATCATGCCTCAATATCCTTCCCTGATTCTCTCGTGAAAAAGGATAGATTTGGTTCATGGCATAAGTGAGAATGGGTCCTGATAAGCTGAAACAACTACATAAACTTCCCTGAGGCCTCATTTTTCCCTAAAGGCTACACCAAAATGTATGAAAATTCAGTAGAGCTCAAGAGGGAAAAAACAAATGAACAAACAAGCAGAAGCATCTTAAAATAGCAGGAAGGAATGGTAAGATTATTATTAACCAAGACTGATACGTGTTTATTGTTTTGAAAGGTAATTTAAGCAAAGCAAATGCCAGAGGTGCCCTCCAAAAGAACTCTAAAGTGAAAAGGCACCTGCCATTTTCTGAAAGATTTACTTAGAAAGGGCGTTGTCTTAAATTGAGTTTAAGTATAATAAAAGACACTATTTCCAAATGCAGTGAAAGTGAAGCATAGTTGCATAACTTCTCTATGCTTGTGGGGTGTATTACTAATCTCTGAAGACAATCAAGTTCATGGCTTAAATGAAGCTGCATATGTGCAGCTAAAACATGTTTTATGGTTTGTTATAAACTACAACTATATGAAGCATAACAGATGAGTAAAATTTTGGGTTTTTGAAACAAATGTTAAATGTATATTGTATTTCAACTTCAAAGAAAATTATAATAAAAATTTATGGTAGGCCAGATAGTTGTTTACAGTCAGAAAGAAGAAATGCATAGCTGTTTGTAGAAGGCCATAGGAACATGTTAGTGCTTTCTAATGGTTCTGTGCCATTGACTGTAAGTGTAACTTTCATTACGGAGCTATATTTATCTTCTATAGTTAAGGGCCGTTTCCAAAACATTTGGTCCAAAGAATCCATTATCTGGTACAAATCTGATAAATAATGCTTCTGTAGATGAGTACTTGTATGATTAAAATAAATGAATAAATAAAATCCTTATCTTGGCTAATTTGAGGGGAAAAAAGTAAGTCCTGAGATAAATCTCTAAGAGGAAAAAAAGTTTGCAACATCACTAGCTTTACTCAGAAGCAGAGAAGGTCTTGGTTCTGGCAGCGAGCTGCCTGTACAGGCAACATAAATTTAATTAACTGCCAGATATTTCTTAGCAGTTAGAATAGCCCTGTCTATTACTGCCTAAGGAAACCTAGTTAATATACGTATGTCTCTCTAAAGGTAATGCCTTTATTTCCATGAAGACTAGATAGATACAAACATCACAATAATGCTGTTTGACAGAGCAAATTCTTAGCTACGAAACATTGTCTTTCTACGTAGTCACCACTGTTAGCAGATTTGTGTGGGTGAGCTGATTGGGATGGTCTTCATTTCATAGTGTGACAGGTGTTCATAACTGTCCAGAACGTGGCTTGACTTTCATGTCGCTGTCACCACTGCTGTAACCCATCACCCGCTGCCTCACTGTGCTCACATCCACTGTTTGGTTTCCATAAATGTTCAGCAAGTGTCTGTGAATAATAATGGGTGTTGCTTTTTCTGCATGGATTAATTCAGTGACACACCTCTGCTTTATGCACACTTTCATGTCAGACAACATTTTGTCGGAGTGCACCTCTGCTTCCATCTGCCACACATCCACAGCATATAATGAAATACTGGTGGGAGGGTTCAATCTCCTCTATACCACCAACGTCTGGCTCTGATATCATGAGCCAGCAGAATAAAATGGGAGGCGTTACTTTCAGAGCAGGCTTTATAAATCATTTTTCCTGAAGATATTATTTGACCTTCTGGATGATACAAAACATCAGTCTGTTTGTTTAAATTAGATATAGCTGCAAGTTAAAACAGAAAGAAGTAATCCTCTCCTCTTTTGGCTTTGTCAAAAGGAGCCAAATTATTTCAATGGAAGGGGACGTGCGGTCCTTACGTTCAACTAACAGTGTTTACTATGCCCAGAGGGAAAGCCTACTGGAACTTGGCAGCCCTGTACAGGCATAGTGAGTTGTGATTTTTCTGTGACAGAATGTTTGGTGGTGAGTTTTTCAGCTGCTAAGTTGTGACTGTACAACTTTGAACAAAGAAGGGTTCAAATCATTGTTCAGTGCTTTCCCTGCTGTAATCTGCATTCAGACTTTTAAGATGGCATATGAATGACCTAAAGGACTGAAGCTTTTTCTTTAGAGTGATAGCAGTGTGCATACTCGGTAGGCATGGATGTTTTAGAATTAATATGCAATGACTCTTTGACAGAAAATACAAAGAGGTATATTGTTTAGCATTGGTGCCCTTTCAAGTGCATTACTGAAAAATCAAATCCAATTCTTCTTTTCCTAATTGGGAAATCTCATAGTTAAGATTGAAAAGCAAAGTGTTTGCCCATGGAAAAACATAGTAGGAAAAAATAGTCTAGGACTGAGGAAAGATGACTTTTATGAACAGAACACACTTTAATTTGACAGATGTGAAACAGAATAAAGGCACTTGTAAAAATGTCATTAAATCTGCTAGAGCTGTTACCATGACAAGTCTTGCACAGTTTCTGCTTGACAGCTGCATTCAGTGTAATGGTAGATAAGAATGTTTCAGACTAAATTCAAAAGTAATGTGACAACTGAGTATTCTGATTTGCAAAGATGCTGCAGAGGACTTGTAACCAGGTCAGTTTATCTCTGAGAAGGGTCTGTGACCAATGGGATAGGCTTTGTTTTTTGTTTTTTTTTTTCTTTCTTTTTTTTTTTTTTTTTTCCTGAGGAGCGAGCAACGAGGGAGGGAATTTCAGTTTTGCACTCTGTGCAAACAGGTTTGATGTCCAGCAGGGTTCCATGCAAGACTAATAAACTCCAGTAGAGAATTTGTGCTCTCATAACTGAAATGGTGGAGCGAGTCCATCAGCAAAGCCTCATTTTGCCACTTAATTGGAAACCTCTGTGCTGATATCCCAAGAAGATAAGAAAGATTTACTCTGTGGGAAATTCCACAGTTTTGTTTTAGAAGATTAATCCTCCTATAAAATTTTTGTTTGCTTGTGAGCACACTATAGAATTTAATATAAAATTATATCGCCTACAGTGAAGGAAAAAATACAGAGAGATAATGACTATAAAAATCAAAACATCTTCAGAGAAATTTCTCAATAATGCACCATGCATGACTCTTCTATGGGGTCTATATAGTTTCCTTAAGTTTACAGAAGCTTATGAAGATGAAGAGCACTCAATTGTAGAGATCATAGAGAATCTTGTGACCTTATTTCTGGGATTCTTTCAAATCAAAGATGCTTGACTATTGAATGCATAGTGTTAGTAGAATGATATTTCTAGTTAGTTAGTTCTAAGAATTCAAATGAATTCTGATTATACTTAAACTTTCTGCTGAGGAGATCACTTAGATTGTATTTCATAGAGACTGCCACCTCAGCACTACTGCTTATTAATTAATCCAGAATTGAATAATTGGTAGCTGGGAGCATTAGTTTACTGTGCATTAGTGAGCTCCTAATGGCCCACTCAGTAATCTAGCAAGTCAAATAAGCGTATGAAGTAGCTGTGAATAAATTATTATAGGCTCAAAATTATAAATTTTCTAATCATCATCTGAATAGTGGAGAGAAGATATCCCAAATTGTTTTAAAGATGCACTATGGCAACTTAGTGAGTAGGATTGTAACAGAGGTTGTTTACATGGGACAAGATTTAGTGACCTCCTGAATGTCTGTGCAGCCCTCCCTTTCTATCTTATTAAATGCAGAGCATTATTTATGAACTTTCTTGATACTTATTAATGTTAGATTAATTTTTGCAGATGAAAGGTTGCATCAGTTTAAATCAGTGTTGCATTTGGGTGTATGATCTGTCACTGGAAGTGTTTGGTTTTTTTTTTTTAACTTTTGTTTTCAGTCTTTATTTCTTGACTTTTCGTATTTGAATCTGATAAAAGCAAAGTCTGAAAGCTGCATGACTCTGACAGTACAAAGATAGTTTCTGGAAAACTTAATTAAATAATGGTTTAATTATTTATTGGGATCATTGCAAGTTCGATCTGGTTTAATGAAGTTGTAGAATCTCAGCAATCAGTAATAAAGTTGTCATAGAGGTAAAAGAAGAATGTCATGTGATAATTATCAAAAGGAAATATGAAAAATATTAAGGTATTAACCAATATAATTAGTTAATTAGAACAATGAAGCCTGCTGTGGGTGAATCTCTACTCATATATCTTGAGCTAAGCCCTTTTAAGAAAGGGCTTAGGTGGCAGTTTCAAGTAAAAAGATCAAGTCTGCTCAGATTTGATAATTCTTTCATATAATGTATTCTGAAAGTGGTTGCAAGCAGCATTTCTTCACACTGAGTATAATTTTCTTGATTAAGTACCAGATGTTTGGTGAAGTAGGAAGTAGTTGACATAGTTAGAAACAGGAATACACAGAGCCAAAGCCCTAGATATCAATATCAATAAAAAGATTTCCACTGATTTAATTAAGCTGTAAGTCAGGACAGTGTCATAGAAATCATACTAGTAATGGACACCCACATATACAGTTCAAAAGGAATTCTTTATGTTTTCATCCAAACAGCATATTTGGAATGCTTCCAGCACATTTTGGCTCTGATTAGATTAATTTATTTCGGCTTGTTAAGCCACTCTTCCACAATTTAAATGAATGTTATTTTAATGAACACAGATAAGAATAGATGGATTTTATGACATATACTTCGATTGGTGAGTCTTCTTATATCTTAGTTGCACCGGAGTTGCAATTTGGATTGCTGTGCAGCAGTGGACCTGAACCGTATACTGGTTATTCACATGGAAGAAGGTTACATTTGAAACTCAGGAATGCAGTATTAACTGACAGCCTTCTTACCACAAGTTCAGGCATCCACAGTAAGTTGTATTGCAGTATTTAGAAATGGCCTATTCCAAGTTTGGCATCTCTTTCTCAAGCCATTTACGGTTTGGGTAATTGGAATATGGAATTTGGAATATGTCAAGAGTGAATTGTATGTGATGTTGATAACTGCATTATCGTTCATGCTTTAATAGTGTGTCTCAGGTCTTTTTAGGAAATCAGAAGAATATTTTGGCAATCTGATATTCAAGAGGGTCATATATCAAAGCCCTTTATATAATTTTGAGAAAGATTAGATTAGAAGGCTTAAAATCTGAGTCTAGATTTAGGTTTACAGCTTTGGTCGTTGTAAACAAAATGAAGTGTTCCTGGCATAGTGTTTTCAATCATAATTGACAAATAAGCTTTAAAATTATAAGGATCTCCAAATAGCATATCATAGCAAGTAGCATAGTATTTTCTGAGATAAAGAGTGAATAAATTTATTGAAAATTGAAAACTTGTTAATTAGTATTAGAACTGACTTTTTGTTATTCCTCATTTCTTTCCTCTCTGTTCCATGTGAAATCTCTCTAAGTCTAGGTAACCGTTCCTTCCCTCACTAAGTTACTCGGACATCTTAGTTTGGCTTTGGTATGAAACTTCATTCTCCTTGTGTGGCTGCTGCTGATTCCTGGGATAACTTTCACATGACAAAAGATTGTCACTCGATCTTTGATTTCAAGCCCTGGTGAAAATTATGCTGATCGTCCACCCTTTTTGCGAAGTATAAACCCAGTAAAAGAATTCTGTTGCTCAAGGGTAAAATTGCTAATTCAGTAACTGAGCATCACTCAGTAAAACTGAACAAACATCCTGCCTGCCTCATATGAAGAGTTTTTCTCACTTCTCTGTTCAACTGATTTAATACAATTAGTTATGTTGGAAGGTGCCTGAACTTACTTCCTTTTTCCTTTTCAGCTGCCTTATTTTAGCTCAAATGGTACTTTACTTCAAATCACATAATATGGTGAAAGGTCTGTTATTTGACCTAGGACTAGGGTCACATAACCAACCTTAACTAGTCTAGAATTAAATGTTAGCAATACCAAAATAAACGGAATAATTCACAATTTAAACTTGGAAACTTCCAGGTGAAGTGTTATTTTATTATTGCACAACATAATGCAACTAGGATGGTGACTTAATGATTTAAGGTGTATGCTATATGAATGTACCAAACTACTTACTCCACAATTCTATTATTGCAGCTGTGTTCTATTTGATGAGGGCTTGAGGAGCCGTTTCCTATTTTGTTTGATTTATAGCTTCATAGCTTCTCAAACAGCAGGAATTTTCCACTGGTGCCTGCACAATGCATGGAAAGGACAAAATTACTTTTAAAATTGATCGTTTCATAAATTGCTATTTCTCTTCTGTAGTCAATGCTTCCTACTTAACTGTCAGAAAATATATTTACAAAGTAAACTTTCTGACTACACTTGTGTTGTAGAACATCAGTTTTGGCAGTTTTCTGAAAAATCAACATGAAAGAATAAGAAAGACTAAGAAATATTGCGTGGCTTGCTAAATACTACAGTGGACATGCTTATTTAAGAAAATGCCTGCAATTGTTGTGAATTAATTAACTTCCTTAGTGAAGCCTTGGAAAAGAGTTAGCATGTCACTGTTCCAAAACGCTTCTAATGCTAGATGAAAATCTAGTCGTAATATGCAGTGTATTGTGTGTTCTAAGAACATTTGTCTAGTGCTAAGTTAGAAGTAAGCATTAGTTCACGTGCAGCTCTCGCTTTGATGAGCGTGTACTGAGCAAGATGGCTTTGGGAAACCTATTTTGTTTAGTTACTGTAACTCGTTTGGATCGAGCAGAAAAAAAGAGCTCCCACATCAGAGAAAGCAAAGTAGTATTGCTATAAAAATGAAACTATGTGGAAGATGTGTTTTATATTGGTCACAGAGGCCAGACAAATGTTGCCCAATGCTGACTCCAACATGCAAAACATGCTTCTTTTACAGTTCAGTAAATCTATTTTTAGCCCATTTAATATAATATTACTTTGAGAGATTCACAAGTAAGAAAAGCCAAAACTATTGTTTGTTTGTAGGTTTCATGTTCCAGAAGTGACACCCTTAAAAAAATCTCACTGTGACTGTGATTCACAGAAAATTTTGGTGATGTTGAAAAAGCTGTTGAAGCTCACAAAATGCTCACCTTAACATTTTAGCTCTGCTGTGTAAGTGCAGTAACTCACAAATCATCTGCATGTTCTCATCATTTGCCTCACAGTCTCACAACCTAACAGAAGCAAAGTTCTCATGACGTTCAGTCACTTATTACATAAACTGAGGAGAAGGGGAGTGTAATTTGTAACAAGGCCAGAGAATCAAGACCCTATCTCAGTTTTCATTCCAAAAATTAAGAAATAATAATAAAAAAATGCTGTATGAAATTGTCATTATTTTTAACTGTTTCATTAGAAGTCTCCTTAGCAAGTTCATTTGAAGGTCGTTGTGCATGTGTGTGTCCCTGTGCATGTTTTCCAAGTATTTTTCTTTCATTTATTGTGGGTTTTAGCAAACTAAAGCTTAATGTGAACCGGTGAAAGCTTGGGCAGCAGTTCTGAAATTGTGTCTGGAGTTCCAGGAACTCAGTTATCATGAATCAGTATTTAGAAAAAAGGCGAGTTTCTGTCATTTAAAAAGCAAAGCAAAGGCCAACAAAATCTATGCAGAAATTAAGTATTAAGATGTAAAAAACCTAATGGAAAAGTATTTTTAGAGAGGGTGGGATTTAAGCATCTAGATTGAATTAAGTTATTTTGTTTAGCTTTCAAATCTTAAATATTTACCTCACAATGCACATATCTATGGTCATTTGTTTAGAGATTGAAAGTATACTGCAAATAGATAGTCTTTGTAATAGAAATCTAATGCATTTGTAACAGAAAGCTAAACAACTTTGCAGTTGTTTTCCTTTGTTTTCAGAATAGAAGCTGAAGTTTTTATAAGCTTTCCTATAAAATCACTGAAAACTAGTGATTTTCATTGTACAGTACGTAAGAAGACACACTGGGCAGTAAATGTCATTAACTTCATTGGTGATGATGACTTTCATTTTTAAGTTTATGATAAGCACAATAATATTAGAATAACCTTGTTTTTTTCGCTGATGATAACGGAACTTGAATTTTTGTTTGTCTAAAACTTAGAGTCCTGCAATTTGAACATGAACCTTTGTTCTTATTGAAAGGGTGGTTGGGCAATCTAGCATCTGTCAGTTAGATCTGTATACATGTGTCTGAAGGCAAGCACAAAATGAAAAGCCCTGCTTGACATGGTCTGCTAGCGAAGAGCCTTGTCGGTATTAACTCAGTTTTGCAACACTAGCTGTAGGCTTCTGTGAATTGAGATTTTTGAATCAAATTTAACTGTTAAAGAAAAAAAAAAAGTATTACTCTGTGAGATGCATTGATGCAAAGTCTCTGAGAAAAATACAGATGGAATCAATGTGATCCAGAAGTCATTCCAGGCAAGATATAACCTTTTGTTTGTGATTTAGGGCCTGTCTGTTGCCTAACCAAGTTTTTGGATTCCTTGTGTTAAGTATACAATTAACTAAAACTCAGATGGCTATTTTAGAAACAGAGATTAATGATTAATTTCAAAATAGTCTATCTGTAGAATTCCTAAAGAATACATAGAAATTCCTTGTCTTTTTGTATTCAGGAAACAGAACAATAATTTCTATTTGTTCAATAGAGAAGAAACCATACTAAGAGATTGCACTACAGAATCTGTTTGTGACTGGAAGATTCCGAGTTGAAAATGAATGCTCATTACTTTCTGTGGCAGATTTACTTCCCACTGATAAATGATTACTGTCCTGACCATAGTAAATATAATGATATTAATTTAGAGATGCTGTGGAATTAACACAAGTAATATTTACTTAGCTGGGTGATCTAAGTGGCTGAAAGATCTCTGAAATTTCTCTGAAGGACTATCCTCAGAAAATTGTTTAAACTGTATGTCTGGATGCTTTGGGTACTGAGCAGCACTTTGTCTCAGCATTTTTTTTTAACAGCTGCTGATAAACAGTGAAGTAGAAATCCAGGTATGTCCTCTGCTCTGACAGAGAAGCTTGGTATTTATGTAGTTTGCTCTGAAAGTCATGCCTCCTGTACATTTCCACGGAAACAACAGCCAAAACAAGGAGCACATTAACACAAATGGATAGAGAAAATTCTTGGCTACAGAGCACTGCTTTTCAGCAATGAGCCTGCATGTTATTCTGGTAGAAGCCTGCATCAGTGGAGGTGACCAGTGGTGCTGTTACTCTGCTGAAATGCGCCACCCACTGCTTGACTGTGCTCTCATGCACTGCTTGGTTTCTATAAATGTTCTACAAGTAGTAGTGAATGTCAGTGGATATCATTTTTTCCACATGAAGGAATTTGATGACACAAGTTAAAAGAAAAAAATAGGAGGCATTACTTTGAGAGCAGCCATCATAAATCTTTGTACTAAGACAAGGAGTGCAATTTCAGGAGATGTTTGGAATTGAACAGCACAGTTTTTTATGCTTTAGTTCACTCTTACTGTGCTGTTCCTCAAGTTGCAGAGCAGAACTTTTTAGTGAATCTAGTTTACATTTAGCAAATTAGATTTGTACCAGATACACTTAAAAGAGAAAGAAAAGTAGGCTCCAGAAGCCTAAGTACATTCATTCTGTCCATGGAAGCAGTGGGGGATCAATGTTAGCTCCTTACTGCACTTTTCTCTACAAGTCTTTTCTGACTGCTGCACACTGCTCTCTGTAGGCATGTGTGATCTGGATTGTCTACCACAGAATAAAGACGCTAAAGATACAATTCAAGTGTTGCATGAAGGTACAAAATTCTGTTTTGTTTACATTTGTAGAGCTGTGAGAAGGCTATGTGTGAGATCAAATTGAAGCGAGGAACTTTTCAGGTTGCTTGCTGATTCTGGGTTGCTTTGAAACTTGCTGCATAGATAGTTGTGGAAGTCTGCCAATGTTGCTGCAAATGGCTCAGAATATTTTGTCGGAGGTTTTTTTATGGGGGTTTGTTACTGGAAGAACTATGAGTCTATGCAAGACAATAACACTGACAACAATGCTCTTTTTTGGTGTGGAAAAGCTGCCAGCATTTTAGGTAATGTTTAGACTGAAAAGACTTTCAATGAGAAAGCCTCCATCTTCTATTTATTTTAAGGAAAACAATCTTTGTAAGTAGGATTCTATTAAGGCAATAGGAAACACTCAGCAGTTTCTTTTTCCAGTGGTAGTGTTATTTGTTCTCTGCACATAGAAATATGAATACGCATCAAAGAAGCTTGTGTGGTCCAAGCTGAAACTGTTTTTCTACAAGATCCGTGACCATTTCAAGTGACTGCTTTCTTGTTGAGGGTGTTTTTTGTTTAGGAGGCCCTGTTAGCCTCTGGCTCTTGCACCTGCAACCATTCATTTCCTGATCTAAGTGCTCAACTGAATAAGAGTAATGCTTAATTCAAATCAGAACAAAATTGTGTTGCTCAGAAAAGCACAATTACAGAATGATTAAAGGAAAAAAAGGAAAATGTCTGACTGATACTTTGAGTTTACCCCATTCATTTTTGTTCTCGTTTGCCAGATAAGCAGTTTAGAAACCACTTGGCTTCTTAAAGACTCATTTGGCAAATTTAGGTCACAGAAACCATGTGTTGAGCCACGCTTCCTTGCACCTACTTTGCCCCACATGGGGGTCTTCTGAGAAGACTGCTATTCATGTTGTTTAGTTTCTGAGATGACAGCATATTTACATGACTGTAAAATCTTCTGTGTTTCAGTTCTCACAAGATCCCCTGCTATGATATTACAAATTTCAAAACACTTGTTTCTGAAATACTGAAGATCACATAAGTGCATACAAAATCAGCATACACAATATTCCTTCAATGTTATCTAAATGAAAATATGGGAACTTTATACAGCAGGCATGGGTCTGTTTCAGCACTCTGGGAGCTGTGAAATGCATCGTAGAAGGCTGTATTCGTGCAGAAATGGATTATCTTGGACATCTAATGGTGCAGGAATACAACTTTTCTATGTGGACTTTTAAATAACATCCTAATTAATCTCATTACTAATGAATCTTTACGTTTAACTTATTAATATCTAGCTCATGTTTTATATTTTGTTGCCAACTTAATAAAACATTTCAATCCCCCACAGAGTACTAAAAATCATCCTGTAGGATATCTAGTGGAATAAGTATGTTTAAGAGAGCTGTTATCTTTTTTCTTTTTTTTTTTTTTTTCTTTTTTGTGACTGGTGGTCAAACTGGTTAGGGGAGCTGATTGGAGTTTTCTTCTTGTTGTAGGTAACAATTATTTTGTGGAATGGCTGCTTGCTTTAGTTGTGGGAAGTAGTTCAGCGCTTATCTACTTTCTGAAGCATTGGAGCAGATGTGTGAGCATTGTACATCTTGAGGTTGCATTAGCACAGGGCCAGATGGCCGATGTCTTGGCTGAGCACAGAGGTAGTCTTCTCAAACAGAAGCTGTGCTTCTAAGAGCATTTGGATGAATTGTTTGCTGTTTTGGATCTGAGGAGTTTTGTCCATTGAGTTCAGGTCTGATAGGGACATTGTTAACTACTTATGTTATTCTTGTAGTTCTCTGTACAAAGTTTGTGCATCTGGTATTGATTGTTTTATAAGAACATGAAATGGGCTTGGGGTTGTATGATTGTGTCAGTATGTTCCTGTCCTGTGGCCAGGCATGAATGCATGACACTGTGTGAACTACTTGCAAACAGGAACTGCAGTCTTCTGTGACCCCTGTGCTGAAGTCTATTCCTGAATATGCGTCTACAGTGGGTCCACTGAGCAGTGTTTGATAAATGGAGTCACAGCTTACTTTCAACCATTTTTCAAGGTATTTCCTCATATCTGTGCACCCACTTCTCATTATGTTTCATCAAAGATAAATTTTTTGAAATAAGACTTCCAAGTTTTACTCCTCTCCTCCACAAAAGAGTCAGTGATTTAACTATTTGTAATTGGGAGCAGATGTTGTCACTTGGCTACTGGAAGTAACATTAGGAAATTACAAAGTAATGGAGTCACTTTCATCACCTTACTTTGTATTAATGTGAGACAAGGAAATAAAGGACTACTTTAATTGCTTTTGAAATATCGCTTTGGATTTAAAACAGTCAGTGTGCCAGAGGACTTACTGAATGTAACAATTTCATTTACAGAATTTATTGGTTTATTGATGGC
Source organism: Lagopus muta (assembly GCF_023343835.1). Lineage (NCBI taxonomy): Eukaryota > Metazoa > Chordata > Aves > Galliformes > Phasianidae > Lagopus > Lagopus muta. The sequence continues at coordinate 30,400,479 of NC_064440.1, read as the reverse complement.
TGTGCAATTTGAAGTTAATTATTTAATTTGAGACCATTTGTTAGAAATAATGATGTATTTTGGTGACGCTATATCTAAATCCTATAGGTATAACCTATTATATAATAGATCTTAGGTACAAGATGAGATTTCTTCTGTATTATTACATTTTAAAACTCATAAAATTTGGTAACTAAATTAAACTTTGTAAGTGATGTTTCTGTTTTTTTCTTCCGTGAAAGAGAGTATTATGGACTGACTCTTTCAGTTATAAACTTCTGTCCTGGAGAAAGTTAATATCATAAGAACAGATCTGATCTTTTTGCTGCTAAGTGACGATATCACTTCAAATCTCAGAGGAAGGATCTTTAATGTTAACCAAAAGCTAAATGGATATTGTTTAATACCAGATTTAGAAAAGGATCTTTCCAAAACAGTCTGATTTAACCTTTTTTGCAATTACTACTTGTTTTATTTAATTACATCTGTGCATGTGCATGGGTAGTGCATGTTCAGTTTGATGGGCAATGTAAATATACTGAAAGAACAGCTTCTACACCCAGAAAATTCCTTCTAGACCTATCTGTAGTGCTTCATATGTGCTATGTGCCAAAGCCACACCTCTTTCAGTGAGGTCTTGAGCTTATGGAAAACTGAGCAGACATTATTTATGGTATCTATTCTATTTAATTTCTGTTTCTTGCTTAAGTGCTTATTTTTAATAACAAGAGAGAATAACCCTGTTTACAGTGGTGAGGTCCAAGCTCATTGCTTTATTCTGTACACAGGGAGACATGTTTGAAGCTGAGGATTTATGATAAAGTTTAGATCATACAGACCTATGTCAAAGGTCAGGCAAACATTGTCTCATGTCCTTTAGGTTTCCCTTTCTTAGAGCTTTCTTAAAACAAGTACTCAGCCTTAACATAATAAAAACAGCAGAGATGAACTTTCCTTAAACAAACACATTTCAGACTGTGTACAGTCACCAGAGCTCTCATTCTGAGAAATGTTAGATGCAGTGATCTGGGGATCAACAATGAAAATAGCAATTAGCAAGATCCATAGATGAGCTGAGAACTGTCTCTTAAAGCTTTCAGCTTTGCTGGAGATTTGCAAAAATGAAGAGAGAAGCTGGTTATGATTATACAGGGTTTTTAGTTGTAGGCAAGCGAAGTTAATCACATTTACTATGCAAGGCATGAAAAATGAAAAACAGAAAGAAAATAATAGTGTAAGAGATTAATTCCTTGGCAGAAACTAATGGTCTTCAAGATTCACGTAGCATCCAGTAAAATGTTAGCTACTCCTGTAGAATATTTTCCATTGGTTTGTTCGTCATCAAGAGTTCTGTGAAGCTGCATAAACATTAAGTAAATTTGATTTGATTAAACTAACTCTTCACTGAACCAGAGCAGGATATGCTTATCATACATTCCTGCCCTGCAAGCAGCTTGTATCCAAGAGCCTTTTTTTGTGCTATCATGCAGAAATTCTGGGAGCAGCCCACCTTTGAGTGCACTTCTTCCTACCAGTGTCATAAATCACTAGCTAGCTGTTTAGTTCCATATGGGGCACATTTTTTTAAATCAGTGGCTTCATGAAAATTTGTTTATGAAAGTAAGATGCAAGCAGCACTGAGACTTTTATTTTATTTTTTCTTGGAATCAAACAACACATTTTTTCTCCTTTATCTGCCCTGTTTTGTAATGTTTGAATTTCAGTATTTTTCTTTTCAACACATCAAACTGTGTAAATACTTTTAAAAACAATTAAAACTGCATTTTGTGGATGTTTCAGTAATGAGCTTGGAAGAGTTTCATGTTGTCTTCATTTTGTGATAAAACTTTCTCATTCTTTTTTTATTATTATTATTTTTTATTATTTTTAAGTGACCCACTGTGTCTGAATTTTCTGTAGTAAGCGTTGTCAGCAGGCCTTACAATCGAAAACTGAAATTTGTTAGTTGTACATATAATATTTAGCTTTGCTTTGCTGTGTGGTTTGTTGGGTTTCATTTCTTTTCTTTTCTAGGGGGGAGAAATTACATATGTTAAAGAAAAATATGTGACAGTTGATCCTTTTTCTAGACAAATATACCTATCAGTCCTGTTTCTTGCTGAATCTCTTGTCAAACAATTCTAAACCATAGGACACTTCACTGCTATTTTAGTGAAATATGAATAGTTAAACTATTATGAAAATTATTTAAATGAAAATAATAATGCTATTTTAAAATAAATTATTAATAGATGAAATTGATTTCAGAAATCTTCACTGATACATTTTTCTGTGCAAATAAACTCCCTTCTCAATTTTATCTATCATTTTCCCTGCGTATACTCAACAAATATAGAATTTGTGCTGTAACTGAGTTTAGATATGGGAAATGCTGCAATTGTCATTGAAGGAAAATGAACTTAAAAGGGTGTGTTTGAACATCTCAGTGCTTGTTCCTGATCATTTTATTCTTTCTTTTGAGGTGAAGGTCACAGTCCCCTGCAGACTTGAGTGATAGGATGGAAATACTGTAATTTGTAAAATTAACCTTAAGGTTGTTAAGATATCTTGTTTTATACCCATGCTGACTGTATATTTGGAAATGCATGTTTTTTTTGTTCTCTACACATATATATAAAATAAGTCACTAACTCGTTTTTTATTATCCAAATTGTTAATATGGTGCTGACCTGAAGCTTTCTTGAAGGCTATAGTGAGAGACAAAGTATTACATATTTGTCAGCAATGCTTCTGTGATAGAATGCACCCAGCAGAGGGTTCAGCAGATAATTACAATAATAGCAAGGTTGCTTTAGGTGTTATCTTTCTTATGTTGAATCGAAGTTTTGTTAGTAATGCTTTTTTAAAATAATTTTCTGTTACCACATCTTTACTTAGTTTGAACTCTGTTCCAAAGGTGAACATTCAGAGATGTGAAGTGAGTGTTCCACCCATTGTACTGATTATTCAGGTTCGAGAAATTTCTTTTCAAAAATTTCCATTCAATATGTAGTGATGGAACACTGGGGATGACACAACCACTTTCTGTATTTGTGGAAACTGTTGCTATGAGCAGATCCTAATCCCGTATGTAATTCTTCATCTGCAGAAAAGAAAAAAAAACATCAACTCCCTGCACACTTCCAAATAACAAAGTATTATTTATTACTGTCCTTAAATCATTCCAGTTTGTCCATAGTACTTGATTGCCTGGTGGCCTCGAAGCAAGTTAAAGATGCTACTATTTTAAACCTATGCAGACAGTCTTGTTTCTGACTTAGTTCTCATAGCAATGAAATCCAGACAAGTAAATTCATATAATTGATGGTTTAACTGAAAGATTGAGTAGACATAGGAACAGAAAGTTCCTATTAGCCTTCAAAATAATCTTCTCAGACTGGAGTTGTGAAACTGTGCAGTTGTCATAACTTTGTACTTCCCTGAGTAAAATGTTGCCTATAACATGTTTAAATCAAAATTTATGGCAAATGGGAGGCTTTTAGTTTAGCTGCATGAGGTTAAAAAAACATGAAATTTTGCTGAAAAGAATACTATTATCTCAAGTAATGAAAGTAGTTTGATGTCTCACTGACTAACCTAAGCCGAAACTGTGTTAGTGTAGCACAACAGTGTTGTACTGAAAGCACATTTGTCCCTAAGTAAAGATCAATTGCCTAAGAAACCCAAACATATTAATGAACTGAAGTGAACAGCTAAAATGTAGAGTAGCTGCTGTTTGGTAACAACACTATAGAGTAATTACAAAATTAAGATTAATTAAAACCTATTTTCAAGGGAGATTATATAATCATTTTTTTCCTAGGCTAGTGTAAGAAAGACAGGGAAAAACCATAGAAATGTAGGATTGGAAGGGACCTTGAGAGATTATTGAGACAAACACCTTTGCTGAAGCAGGTTCCCTGCAGTTGGTCTTACAGGAAAGTGTCCAGACAGGTCTTGAATATTTTCAGGGACGAATATTCCACACCTCTCTGGGCTACCTGTTCTAATGCTCTGTCACAGTCACAGTAAAGCAGTTCTTCCTTGTGTTCGCATTTCTGCCTATTGCCCCTTGGTCTGTTGCTGCACGTGACAAAAAGGAATCTGCCCCCATTGACTTGACTCCCTCACTTTTGGTATTTGTAAACAGTGATGAGACCCCTCAGTCTTTTCTTATCCAGACTGAAGAGTTACAGGCCTCTCTTTGGCAGCTGGCAACCTGCCCATGGCAGGGGGATTGGAACTCGATGATCTTTAAGGTCCACTCTAACCAAAGCAATCCTATAAAACGTCTTTCTGCAGTATTGTTCAAAACAGATGTATGCCAGCATTGTGAATTTTTTGTTTTCATAATTGCTATCATTTTGTTCTGTAGTCTATTTTTAAAAAGGAGGAGTGTAACCAAAAAAGTTCTTGCATGTAATCTGTGGGACACGGTACCCACGTGTTTCAGTTGTCTGAATGTGATGTTGTAGTATGAGGTCTTAATTTTTATTTATTTATTTATGTTGAGAAAGTCTCTAATGGCAAGCTTGATGGTTACCTTGTTTGTTGGGTAAAATTTCAGCTGAAACTTGTATAAGCGTAGTCAAACGAGGCAAGAGAAAGAGCTATTCAGGCTTGTCACTAACTGTAAGAGTTTTATCATTCTCTTGCAATGTAAAAAGAAAGCCACTGGTGTAATTTTTTTCTTTTAGTCAAGTCTTCTTTCTCCAAGGTTTTCAGTTTGTTGGTTTTTTTGTTTTTTTGTTTTTTTATTTTGTTTTGTTTTTAAATAATCTCTTTAAACAATATTCACTTTAGCAGTGCTTGTATATTAAATGGGTTCTAAAAGAACCAGCTTCTCTGGGCAATCTGTTGCACATCTCAGTGAATTCTTCCATTCTGTATTTGTACCTGGGATTGCTTTGACCCAGATGCAACACCTTGTGCTTGGCCTTGTTAAACCTCATTTGGTTTTCACGTGACTGCATGCATCATAGTTTTTTAGTTTGTGCTTTCTGTGAGATCTGCATCAGTAAGTACAGAAGAGTTCTTCTGATTCTCAATTAAAGAGAATATTTCTGAGTTAAGTTGAAGTTGATACTGCCCTGGATGAACAGGTGTTGTATAAGTCTGGTGCAGGATTAGAAATGATTAAGTGTATCTATACTAAATAGAATAAGAAAAGTCTAGAGAGTTGAAATATGAAATTTAGGTAGAGAGCTTTCATTTTATTCTTTTTCTTTCAACTATTTTTGAAATTTCCTCCAATATCACCTTTATTTTCATGAAAAATCAATTAAATTGATAGTTTTTGATTTAGATGTTTATAATCTATTTCTTTATTTTTGTTTTTATACAAGTAAGCAAGAATTGTATATAAATACCTTCGCAAGCAGCATCATCCCATTTTATAAATACATATATACATACTGCTCTTTTTTTTTTTTTTTTTTTTTTCCCCTGAAAATAATAATATTGAAAATCTCCAGAAAAGCCATATTTGTAACAGAATGGCTCACTCACAATGAAAGCTGGTGATAGACTGAAATAAGGTTACTGCAAAATTGGCAGTCTGTTGCGACTGATGAATGTCAGAGCTCTGGTAGAGAAGGTCTGCACTCTACCAGGGAGTAGCCAAGGCTTTGCTCAAGGAAATTTTTGCTACTGCCAGCATCAGTAGAGTGGTAGGAGGCAGAAGTTAAAGTGGGTAAAAGGCAAGTCACTCACGAAATGCTTCTAACAATAACAGCTTTTTACTACTCAGTGTCCCAAAGGGAGCCTGCAACTCCGAGGGCATCCTCTTGGTGTTCTTATTATATGAAATGAAGCAGTATTAAAACGAGAAAAATCTTGCAGAGGCCAGTGAGGGTATTTGAAGGGAATAGGTTATGGGGAAAAATGTAACAAAATGGGCCAGCTTGCTCCATGTTCAGTGCCATTTGCTGAAACATAAGAACTATGAAATAAAAGCCATAACAAAGGTTTTCTTCCATCCTGTGGAAAAGAAATGAAATTCTCCTATTTCAAGAGAAATTATGTATTTTAATGGTTCCCATCTGCTGACATAAGTAAGATTAAATAATTAAGCCAGAGAAGAAGACAAACCTGGAGAAAGGAACTGTTCTGTATTCTTGACTATTCCTGCTTAATTCAATTATACCAGTTGGATTATAATTGCAAGATGTATTATTTTAATGAGGATCAAATGTCTGAGAAATTCTGTCTTTCAGATCTATTGTTTGTTTATTTATTTTTTTAACGGAACTGGTCTAAGAGTAGCTAGAAATGAACAGCAGGACAAAAATCAACCTTTACCTTTACCTACTCTAAGTAGGGACTGCATTTTACTGTGTGTAATGAATTTACTTTTTAGTTTTTTGTTTTGTTTTGTTTTAGAATTATTCTCCAAGACAATTAAAAATAACTGTTAAGAAACTTTTTTTAAGCAATGATTTCTGTAAATATTTTATTTGTCAAATGACTGTTTTTTGAAGAGTTTATTTCAAATACTCCATGAATAAGAAAACTCGGTCACCCAGATCCTGAAGTGGTGAGATGAAATATGTTCGTTGAACAGCATCAGAATTATAGCAGTTCCTGTGCTCACTTTGCTCTGCAAACTATTGCGGTTATGGAGAAAACAAGGTATCCATATGTGTGCTGTATTTACATGGAAGTGTTTACTTTGTTCTTATTTTCTTTAGTAATAAAATAAATACTCTTAAACCATAGTTAAATGCTTGCTCTTTCAGCTTGGGAAAACTTTGCTATAGAGAAAGTGATGATTGTATCATGTGTTGACATGTGCCAAAGGGAAAAAAAATGAACTTAGATGTTACCTATGTTGCAAAGCATTTGCCAGTGACAATCCAGCTATCCAGTTATTGAGTGCTATCTCCTGTTCTTCTGCAGGTTGATACTTCCTTTGTAATGTTTTTTTTTTTTTTCTTTTTTACCAACAAAAGAATCTCCTAGATATAACGTACATTGAATATTGACAAGAAATACTTCTAAGGTTGGAGTATTTTTAACTGTCAAATGCATCAATTTTGAGGATTTAGAAATAAATATTTCTTGAAAACTGTAGAGTATAATGGGAGTAGAACGGTGCATGATCCCTCCTCCCCTGTCATCAGTAAAATCTCATCAGTAAAAATATTTTTATCTCATTATATCATGGGAAATTCAAGGTCGTGCAGAGCTTAGTGCTAAAAACAGAAGTGTAAGAGGAAATATTTCCCTCCTTTTTTAATTTTTTTTCCAACTTCCAGCATTTTCTTGTTTATTTTCAAGTGCATTATAATACAAGTCAAGCTCATTGTAAGATAATAAATAATAAATGGAGATAAAAATATAATCTTAGAATATATCTCAAATGTTGCTTTTGCTAAGGTAGTTGTAGTCCTCCATAGAAGTTCATTTTAACTGAAAGGAAATGGAAAAAAATAAAAAGGTTCTAAAAAGGTTCTTCCTTTGATATTATCTGTAGAGCTCAGCCAGTGTTCCCGTTGTTAGGATTTCCCTCTCTGGTCAGCCAGCTGCGGTGCTTGCTATCCTCACAGTGATGGAGTAGGAGGAACTAAACCTAAATAAAACACTGTCAGTTTATCACCCAGGAATCTTTTTACAAAGAATGCCAATTTCTTACCTATCAGAATGTCTCTGTAGTGAAGCTGTGTTAATTTTGTAGTTGCACACCACTGTGCATACCAAACAGCACCTGTAGGCAAACCAGCAGATTGTCTTCAGTTATTGTAGTTCTTGAAGCACCTGCAATTCCTCTGGTGTTTCTTTTATATTGATGTTTAAAAGGTCAATTCAGAGTTGCTTGAGTAATATTCATAGCATTTCTGACATTTTGTTCTCTCTCCTTTGTTTGGCTTTGATTAGTTATACCAAGTTCAATTTCATTTCCAGTAAGTACCCAACTTTGCTGTTTATTTTAATTTTATTATTTGAACTTTCCATGCACCTTGAGATGGCAGAATTGTATTATAAATATAATGAGGGCATGCCTGTACTTGTTTTCCTGAGATTTAATACTTTTGTTATCTCCTGGTAGTATGTGGATTTAAGCACTGCATTATTCATTTGAGTTTATACTGATTCATTTTCTAAACTGCAGGTATCAACAGAAATTTCAGGGTCTGGAAAAAGAGCAGGACTGTTAGATAAGTTCCTAGGGCTATGGGTGAGTAAGTTTTTATACTTAGAAAAGGATCAAACATCACCTATTTAGTAATACTATAACAGAAGACAAAGGTAATTATGTTTTTCCAGAAAACTGCTGAAATGCCTGCTCTGTGCTCCTTCCATGAATCACTTCTCTTGGGAAGCTTCAACTTCTCAGTAGTGTGAAAACACTGTGGGGCTGACTTTTGTGACCCTGCACAGAAAGAAGGGTTTGAAATGCCCCAGGGGATCCTTGTCTTGGGATTTCTTTGTGGTGTTCTGTTGTTGGAGAAAAGATTGAGCAATCTGAATGTTGAAGGGAGGCATTCTGGGCAGAGTCCTCAAGAGCTAGTGTGGATTATGACTGGCACGGAACAACCTTACGGAAAAAAATTCACAGAGATGAAGAAAGCCCCACATCCCTGTGAGAAATGGGCATGTGGAGGGCAGGAATCAGGCAGAGTAAGGGGGGCAGGATGTGGCCATAATGGTAAAGGCCACAGAGGAATTCTCTAACTTTGCCTTGTCCTCCCCCTTCTCTTTCAGTTGTAATAGAGGAAATGTGTGGAATTTTATGTCTGTTGTTAAGAGCAACTTTCCCTTTGTGGTCAATTCTGTGCTAGCAGATTTCAGTGACTGGCTTAGGAACGTATTATTACTCCAAAGTCACTTTAGGTTTGTAGGCTCTAGAAGTCCTTCTTTATGATTTGTTCTTATGTCTGGCTACTAATTATAATGAGGAAGATCTGAAAAGAAACCAGTCACTGCTTTGATTTTACAATTTAAAGAGTGAACAACTGCAGTTTTTCAGCACTAGGCAGGGACATTAAAAAAAACGAGAAGGAAAATAAAGGCAAAACAACTTTGATTAAATTTAAGCACATTTTTAATGGCATGTACTTTTCAGTCAGCACATTCTGGTTTGGATAAACATGTTGGCAAATGGCGAGTGACAAGGAGTGGCAAGTTAGCATGTAATCAGTGAATGAGTCATGAAACCAATATTATAACAATTATGACGTCAGATTCGCAAGACATCATTTGCAAATATACAAGCCAATGGCTGAGAAATAGACAGCAAAAAGGAACCTGTGGAATAAATCAGTCGTGTTGAAATGGAATATGACAGAATGCAAACATCTTCTAGTTACAGGTGGTAGAAATGCTGGCTGTTGTTTTTGTGGGTTTGGGTGCGTTACCTGAAATGATACGCTTGGGTGTGTGTATAGTTAGGAGAGCTTTTAGTACGTATCCAGTAATGTGAGTTGTCTTTGAGTCTTTTCAGAATTTGCCTACTGCTTTTCTGAATGCAATTGATCTTTTTTTTTTCTTTTGAGAATTACAAGGATGAATAAAGCAGGGAACAGTAAAAGCCTTCTTGCTCATTATCTAGAATGGAGTGTGAAAATCTGAAGGTGTGGTAGTTGAGTTTAAAAGCTGTGCTCCCATAACATTTCCTTCCAACCTACTATATGTTAGAAAACATCTTCTGAAATCCATCAGTTCTTTTTCCATTGTACTGCCAATGCCTGTTTTCAAACTTTAGCGATGCAAATGTGTAAAAAGCTATTGCAACTGTTTAGAAACTTTGAAAATCCATTTAAACATCATTAAAGTTGGAATGACTTCTGTGTGTCTAATTGTCACCTCTGAAAGATATGAGTCATATGTAGAATAATTAATGCCATGAAGGTATGATGTTAGATGCAAAATTAAAATTAGATACTCTGTTGAAATTCTTTGCTTCCTAATGTTTGGTTGATGTAAATAAAATCTATTTGTAAAGAAGTAATTAGTTCTAAAGCACTACTTCTTTCATCAAATCATATTTGTCAAAACAGAATAATTTACATAGTAATTAATTATGGTATTACATGCAGTGGGCTGTTGCTTTGTTTAAGAAATAAGCTTCTGGAGCAGGTGCACTATTGCTGAGAAAAAAAATCACTTTGGATTCATACACATGGAATAACAGAGTAGAAGATACACTTTGCACTCTACAACTTCCTGAAGGGAGGTTGTGGTGCAAAAGGGTCTGGCCTCTTCTCCCAGGCAAACAGTAGGACCCGAGGAAATGGCAAGAAGTTATACCAGAGGAGGTTTAGGTTGGATATTAGGAGAAACTTTTTGTCTCAGAGGGTGGTCAGGCACTGGAATGGCTGCCCAGGGAGGTGGTGGAGTCGCCATCCCTGGCAGTGTTCAAGAGGCGCCTGGATGAGGAGCTACGAGAGATGGTTTAGTGCTTGTGGCACTGATAGGAATGGGAGGGTGGTTGGACTAGATGATCTTGCAGATCATTTCCAACCTTGTGATTCTGTGTGATTCTGTGATTCTTTTGATAAATTTGTTTTGGAAAGTCTAAAGAGCAAATGAACTGAGCTGTATCTTTGCTTGTTTAATCAAGGATTTCGTGGCCTCTTCTCTGGTGGGTCGAATGCATAGGTGCCAATATGTCTAAATATAGTAGGAATTTCAATGAAACAATACCTAATACTTTTTTTTTTTTCTTAGAATTAACTCATGAAAAACCGAAAACTTGATTTCAAGCCCTAAGATACTGTTAGAAGAATGCCTTCCATGTTTGCATTTAGTGTTTGCAGCACATTATTTGGAGGCTGTGGTAAATTTTTCACGATGGATGGTTAATTGCATAGACAAAGTTTATCAAAGGAAACAATGATTCATGAGGCTGCAATTTTTGTTTCTCTTCAAAAAACTTCACCTACTTTGCCATAGTTATGCATTTATTGAAAATGTTACTCCACTTCTGTCCAAGAGCGCAGTCTTAGGAGATAAGAATTCCGAGAGAGTATTTCTGTTGTGTGAGACAAATACATTAATTGTTGCATTGCCTCCTACAAGTAATTCATACAGTGATAAGCTTTTCCTACTTTCAAATGCACTATCAAAAGATGAACTCAGGAGCAGTCTCTAGCACCATACCAATTGCTCAGGAATCTGATTTACATTTTAAAAGAACGAACTGGGGGGGGGAAGGGGGGGTAGGAGGGCAATCTGTTACTTAAGGAGGATGGGTGAGTCTGGTTAGAAATTGGGTAACCTGAAATGAAAGTGAAAAGATTCTTGGAATTAAATGTCTCTGTAGCTTCTGAGTGGGCAGAAACTATTGATGGAGGTGCTCGAATAAATAGGAAACAATGAAACTGCTTCTCCAGCATTGGTTACTTGGCCAGTAATCCAAGTTACTTTGTTCTTCTGGTCTGAATTCATTTTCACATGTGCTATAAATTGGCAGATATAAAAATGGACTTAATTTGTTTCCCTGTTTTGGCCATTCCTGTAATGCCTCAGGCCTATAGGATGTCTGCCTCTGAGAATTCATGTTTTCTGATGACAGAGAGGAAGAAAGAAAAGGATATTTCTGAATTGAAGGCAAAGTTCTGGTCTTCTCGTTTGTCTCACTTCTTGCACAAGCAGAGTAGAGAGGCTGGGTTTCCAATGCAAGGCTTGATGTGTGCCATGGCTTTGAACTTCAGAAATTAGAGCTGGCTTTCTTAGCTTGCTTTTTGCTTTCCAGGAATTTTTTATTTCTTGTGAGATTTCTATCTCAGTTTCAAATAATAAAAAGATCATAATAAAAACACTACAGGCTTCAATGTTCAATTCAAAGCATCATGGGTATAGATGTATTATTAAGGTCTGAAATTTCCTTTTCCAGTATTATAGGACTTTTCTTTTGTTCCTGAGTGATGTGTAGACTTCTTCTTGCTCTGTTAATAGAAGATGGAAAAAGTGGTACTATCAGAGTATTTTGAGGTGTTCTATTTGTGAAACAGTCATTTTCTTAGGCAGGGTAAAAAGTAAAGAAATAAAAAGTATATGAGCTGAAAAAGAAGTATACAAGCAAGCCTAATGATATGTTAATATTGCCCTTTTACTTATGTCAAATTAGCCTTTAAAGCAACTCATCTCAGAATTCAGACTGAGATTTAGGAACCTGGGAAGGTATTGAAATCTGTTATCAAATTGATTCATTTAGATCTGTTTACAAATTTTATCATATTGGAAACTTTCAAAGGTTTCAACAACAAAAAAAGCCCAGGAACAACAAAAAACTTTTTTTTTTTTTTTTTTTAAGTCATTTAGAAGTGTGGGGAACTATTCAGTTAGTAGGTTTTTGAAACAGATGTGTGCCCCTTACTATAAAATGGCAATGATTGATCACATGAAACAGTAGAAACTACAAAACTCGCCTCGGAATGTTTTCATTCAGAGCACAACAGGGGACACATTGGGATGTGCAAAAATGTATCATGCAAATCTGGAATTTAATGCAACATCCAGTTGAACCAAACTTCAAAACTTCTTTAAAGCTAATTAGAGCTATCAAATCTTGGAAACTGGAGCCTCCAATTTTCAATGTACCAATTTCAATAACTAAAGAATTGTAACTGTGGTGAAGCAGCTTCTCTTGTTTATGAAAGATATTTTTGTATTGAAAGATCTCGTTAGTAAGAAAAGTAATTCTTGATTCAAAGCTGAAGCAATGGTTTCAAATATGTTGCAGTTCTGGTTGGAGTGTCAAGACAGTGATCATTGAAACATTTTTACAAATGAGCTCTCAATGTTTGGAGCCTGTCTGGAGGCTCCTTAGAAGCATAACTCCATTTGAACAGAAGTTCTGCATTACTTTGCAAGCTACACTTTTTCTTTGGTCTCCTCATGTTGCTGGAGGCAGAGATCTTGGAGATTTGTGTAGCTAGAACAGCTTCCTGCTGCCTTCTCTATCTGATGATTCTGCTTCTTCATGTGGATGCAGAACAAACTGGTGTAATTCAGGTATTACTGCCTGTAGTGTGGTATGCAGACAGTATTGGCAGGAGGATGTTACTGTGAGAATTGGGTATGAATGATTAGATATCATTTGATTATTAATGCTTTTCAGGTTCAGCCTCATTATTTTCACAGGACCCTAGCAAATACTAGTCTTCCAAATGACAGCGAGAGAGGAGTGAGGGCCTGGATGGGGCAAGCCATTTGATTACTTGCTTTCTCTTACAGATTTCCAGCTCAAGTTTCTGTGCCTTTCTATGTATTCCTCTTGTTTTAAGGTGCTCTGTGGTTATGGCAATGGAAGTCTGTGCTTCTCCATAAAAGAATCAGGACAGCTTAGTACCTGACAACACAGAAGTGAACCTCACACAAAGCAGACAAGCTTGTTCAGTGACACAAAGGAACAAAGCACACAGTTATGTCATAGATTTGCAGATTCATAAGCAATTTTTAATTGGATAATTAGTATTAGAATTGGTCTTACCCAGGAAAAGCAAGGATGTTCAGAAACAAGGTTCTGAGGTTTATGAAATGCCCAAACTTGTTGTGTCATTTCTTTTAAATGAATATTCTATATAAGCACTTACTCTCAGTTACACTTACATAGTTTTGTTAGGATTGAGCTATTTATGGTATCATAATTGGCATGAGAAATGATCAAGATGAGTAGAAATGGTATGGATAATAAAATACAATAGAGATCTTGAAGATCTTGGCCATTCTTTGAACATCTCTTCTGCTGTTATTAGCCAATGAAGGCAAAAGTAAATATGCTGGGTTACAGAGTACAAGAAACTTCATGGATTGTCTGGAGAAGGGGAAGGCAGAATACATAAGGTTCTTTGAATGTACATAATTGATTACTACATCAAAACTGAGATTCAGTCAGTTTTCTCCCAGGTAGCATCTGCAGTGCTCATTGAGTTGTTACAAAATGTGAGGACTAATCTGCTTGGCATATCATTGGGATAAATAAGGAAAAGTGAAGTTTGAAAGTCAGCACAGAACTGGGTCAAATGTTATCCACAGCCTTTCTGAGGTGCAGATGTGTATCAGAGTTTGTTCTGTGAGGTTTCATAGACCAAGCTGCACACTACTGCCAGACTTCTGAAAAGCAGTATCTGTTGTCTTGGTTCAAACAGGTCATTATTATCCAGGAACAAACATGCAGCTGACTGCTAAGCTTCCTTTCAGTTATTCCCTTGGCCTGAATCCTAAAGACACTGCATTACTACTGCAGAAATGGAGTCTTGGGAATTGTTTTAAGTGCTGAAGACTCCCTCCCCTGACTTACTTCCTTCTTTATCAGAGACACAGCTGATTAGATAGGAAAGCATGCTGGCTGGCGCCTTCCCACCCTGTTTGTTTTTGTACCTCGCTGCTCTGTGGTGCTGGGTCACGTTCCTATTCATTTTTCATGACCTTTCCTCATTACACCCTTCTTAATTGCAGCTTGTTTCTGTGACCTTGGAGTCCTATAGAGCAATCCAAAAGATCAGGCACTGTTTTTAAGTTACCTTCTGAAAAGGCTGGAAACACACAACTTTTCAGCAAAAGTTTGTGGCTGTCCATTTACTTTTTTGTCTGAGAGTTGAAGAATCCTTTTTTTTATTCTTGCTTTTTAATTAATTAATTAATTAATTTTCTTTTATACCCATCCTTTACAATTTTCATCTTAGACACTTTGTGAAGGCACTGTGCAGCCATTTTTGTGTGTGTGTATGAATACATACCTGTTAATTTTTGCAGTCAGTAGCAAGGTAATGAATTCTGTGTTGAAGGATTCTTGATTAAAAATCTTTTATATGTGGTATGTGGTTGGATATTTGATTTATTTAAGTAAAAAAATAGTAGTATGATCAACTAGTGTTGAATTTGTCTTTTTCACAAGTTTTCATTTCCACAGTTTTGGTGCTCTTCTCTCTATTGATTACATGTGTTTCTCTCTTTCTAAAAATCATTCAGTTGTAGTGGCTTTGAACTCATACCTGTTTATTGTAGCCACGGACAAATCAGGTCAGATGATGAACTTTTACTATAGCAAATAATTGGAATTAAAAGTATGTCTTTTAACACATTATTCGCATTTCGGTAGCCTTGAATAGATATTTTATTTTGATTGTTGGATTTGTTTAATGTTTTATTCACAAGTTCCATCTGCAAGTAGTATTAAAAGTATCACTGTCCTTTACTGGTGGCAAAGTGTACCATGACTCACTGAAACTACTTCCTTCCTACCCCAACCTATCTGCCTATCGGGTTTAGAGCCAAAAAGGAAAAATGGTGGAAGTCATACGCTGTGTTTTGAGAAAACGCAGAATATGTCTACCTGTATAAGAGTACAAGAACATATTGTTATAGATCTATTCTCCATGTTTTCGAAGTGGGCAGGATGTGAGGCTCTTCTGGCCAAAAGTTGTGTAACGTTAATTTGTGTGGCACTGAGCCTGTTAACATACCTAGCTTCTCAGCATCAAGCGTCACTGCTGCCTCATTGCTTCTGGATTAGAGCTTTCTCAGACCTGGTGAGCTGTGTAGAGCAGATACACAACTTTCTGCATGGAGTCATGTCAATATGCATTGAATGCTCCTCGGAAAATTGGAGAGCAGAGACATTAGCATTCTATGTACAGGCCAAAATGATTTCCACTGCAGTTTTATCATTTGGTTACAGCTTTTAATATTGGGACTTAGTATAAGATGTATCCTTTGGGGTTTTTCGTGGGTGCATTGAGTTCTTGTGAGGTAGAAAATGGAAATTTTCAATAGAAAATTGAAATGTAGAAAATGGAAAACCTGTATTCATCCAGAATGCCTGCCTTGCCATAGATATTTAAATATATCATTTCTACCATTGACGTCAGAAATTTGATTATAAATCCTGCACTAGCTACAGAGGCAGATGCAACTTAGATCTAAATAGGAGGATTCTTGGAGCAAAATATCCTCTTCATCTGGTGTCCATGCCTCAGAGGCAAATTGGATTTCTTTATTCCCCACTGGTAGTATTTCCTTTCTGTGTCTTCTTTAGCTCGTATGCAGAAAAGAAATGACTGAGATGTTTCAAGTTCTCTTTGTGCATTTTTGCTTCTTTGGAGCCATTGATTGCTGCTGTAAATAAGAATGGTCTAGAGACAATAGTAACAAGCTACAGAGATGCAAAATTTTTTTCTATTCTGTCTCCATTTTTTAGTAGCAACAGATAAAAGCTGTGCTTTGAATTATAGTACCATAAATAGTTGTGTACATAAATGAAAAACTTCTTTGAATATAACCTTGCTAATCTTGTTGTTCAATATTTATAAAAAAGAGTAGATTTCTCCCACGCCTTAGAGTGTTTGAAGGGCAGAGTTGTCATTTAGCAGCACACAGAGCTCTAGCAGAATGTAAAATGTTGCTTCTGTTAATTATGATTTTAATGTCACATGGTGGTGACGTTAGATTATACTTTTTCTCTAGAAGAACATGTTTGTTCTTTCTCTTAAAGGCAAGTAGATTAATGTGTGCTTATGATACTGGTAACTAGTGCTCTGAGAAGCACTTTGCTGTAGTCAACTCTTTTGAAATAAACATGTTTTTAAGTTTCTCAGAAGATTCATCTGAATGTGCAAAGCAAGTGTAGTCAGAATTAACATTTAGGTCTTTTAGCCTTTACACTACTGAATTCTAAATGTTAATATATCATATATATCAACTATTTCAATAGTTACGTATCAACACTAATAATGGCTCTTATTACAGCATATGTGTTAAATACTTGCTGGCACTAAAAGATTCAATTCTGTTGATACTTTTTATTTTTAATTTTTTTTTTGTTACAACAGCAGTAAAACAACCTCTTGTCTAATAGCTGAAGCATAAACATAAAATTAAAAGAAGAATTTTGAAAAGAGCTCAATGTTAGTTAAAATATGCTCCCACTGAAGTTAAGGGGAAGGTTGTCTTTGCTTTCAGTTAAAAATATTGCAAGTCCCTTGTCAGCAGCTTTTGAAAAGCTCTCTGAAAAGATTTTCTTACAGAGTTATTTACAAGAACATGCATTCTGTCAAGCCTTTGCTCTTTTCATTGCAGTTTGAAAAGCCTATTTAACCTGATTGATAACAACAAAAATTTTGATTTGTTAACTATGGTCTGTTGAGGGTCTTGCAGTAACTGCTACAGAAACTGAAGCAGGCTCTTACAAATTACTTATGTGAAATTATGTGAAGAACACATCTAATGCACCTTATATTGTCTTTTTTTTTTTTTAATCTATTTTTTTATTCTTTTTTTTTTTTTTTTTTCAGAAGATAGCTCTTTTTTTTAAAGGCTAGGTAACTAATGGAAGTAGCTCTTGGTAGACAAATCATACTGGTTATTTTGTTTTGTTTAGTTAGTTGATTTTGTTTGCTTTGTTTTTGAAAAAGAACGTAAAAAATGCAGAGTTTTTTAAGCTTCTCCTGAAAGATAGGATTTGGAGTAAGCCAGGTTTATGCTGAAGCAAGAAACGATATCTGTTTCAAGGTGAAACTGTCATTCTTTGTAATGATTTTGTAGAAGATGCTAAAAAATGAGTAATTTCCTACTGCTTACGATGCTACCCAGTAGTAATCATTGTACCAAAGGATAATCCAAACAATGCCTTCCTCATCATTTCTGGAAACAGTTCCCATTGTTCTTGTTCTGATTTCTTCTGATGATGCAAGATAATAATGGGCAGTAATGCTTTTCACACTAAATGTTTCCACGAGTCCCACATCAGTGAAAAAGCTGGGAAGGTAACAAAGTCAGGTCTTCTCTTATCAGATCAAGCGTGGTACAGCATGGAACATAACTTATATTGTTCCTTTTATAAGAGCTTAATCTACATTTCTCTTTCTGTAAGACATAAATATACAGTCTAAGAGTGGGCCAGGCGTTTACAACAGAGTAATTTGAAAGTCAGTGATCTCTATGAATCTCATTTATTTATTTAGTGCATACTTAAAGAGATTTCTTAATAGTTGACATGAAAATAATTAATTTTAATGTGCAACAACGGAGGCAATGTTTTTTTGTCAAGTCTTAATATGTTCTTCAACTGCTTTTGTGTGTTTTAAGGCTAATTTCAGCCAGAGTTTAGAAAGTAGAAGATTTAATTGACTAATGTACTTGAAACTAAATTCGTCACATGAAAATATTATTTCTTTAAATATTAGATGCTTAATTAATGATTTGATATGACAAGTAGGGAGGGTATTTCCTGATGGTTGATAATTCTTTGAGTTGAGTGCCAACAGCAAATCTGAAGTCTCTTAGTTGCTATTAATTAATTGTCAGGAAATGCCCAGCTTGGGTGGAGTGAGTGATTATGATTCTATTATATGTAAAACTCAGTGTTGAATAGGAATCAGAATCTAATATACGAAATTGACTGTACAAGACCAAGAACTGTTTTTCCTCTGTCGTTATACAGTGATACAAATACAGTGTCATGGTTGTTTTGTTCACAAGTATAACTCTGGCACCCAAAATTTCCAAGGTGCTTTTAGAACTGCAAAAGAATGCCAGGATGATGTGTTTACAGTGGGATAGCATTTTCTAAAATGCCTAACTGACCAATAGTAACAACTCCTAAGGATTCTTCCTAATTGATGCTCTTTGGAGGTTACACTTATATTCATAATTGAGTATAACTTTGGCCATTCAGCACAGATGGAGGGTACATTCTCACTCAGGATAAATTAGATTACAAAAACTGTTGTGAGAGATCAGGACTTCTGCCATATGTCTCCTACTGTTCTTTTTAAATCACTTCATTAGTAAGGAAAAAAGTATAGATAACCTTGATAGGAAATTATGTCTATTTCACCCAAATTATACAACAAATTTTCAAATATTTCTAAGAACAAAAAGGTGAAAAATGATTTTTTTGATAGGAGTCTTTTCATAAAATAACTTATGCCTGTCATCTAGTGAGTTACTGTGGAGGGGGAAATATAAAGCTTTATTGCTGTACTAAGATCTTGGTATTTCATCAATACCCCTGAGAGACCAAAACTTTCAGAATCAATTAACATTCACCATCTGAAGTTGTCCGGATTCATACCTGTGTGTTTTAGATTAAGAAGTTTTATGACACCAGGATTATAAAATCTAAGTCATTAGTGTGTATCAAAGATTGGAAATTGTTCATGAATTTCATGTTCTCTTCCTGGTATCAGATTCCAACAGTACTGCCTTAAGATTTCTGCTGCATTGAGCTTTTATCTTACAAAAATTATTGCACTGAGAAAAGCCTTCTCTTAAATTTCAGGGCTAACTTGGAAAATGTTTTTTAGCACTGGAAAGGAAAAGGGCAATGAAGAATCTCTCATTTGAGAAAGATTATTAAGATGTATTTAAGATATATATGTTTTTAATGCTTTCATACAATTAAAATCTTAAGAAGCTTTTCTGCCTATATGGTCACTCTTACACAGAGTGCTTGAAACAGTGTAATATAGCCAGGATGAAAGCCTGGTAATATGTGGTGATAGCTAGATGTAGATATGGCTCACTGACAGAGGTAAAAGCGCTCCATCACAGAAGGGCAAAAGGGCTTCTCAAAATTTTTATTTAACTCAAGAACTCAGGAAGCTTCTTATCCTTCCTGTTAGGTATCTCAGGGTCTCTCTTTTAAAATGTTTCCCCCCCCTTTTTTTTTTTTTTTTTTTTTTCTTCTTCCCCTCCAGAAGATGATATAAAAAGTAGTTTTAATTATTGATGGTTCGAAGGTTACAAAATGTACTACAGGTACTTAATTTTTTCAAAATACTGCTAATCATAAGTCTCAGAAAAACAATTATCTGTGATCTCCACAACTGAAATTTCTGGTTTGAATTAATAACAATTTTTATTCACGTTAGTGTATTTTTCAAGGTAGTTTCAATATTATCCGAATGCAGTTTCAGAAAATGATAAAAAAAAAAAAGCATAGTTAGGTTGACTTTTATGTCCCATTTTAAGACAGTTTTTAATATCTTTGAAGAACATTCATATTTACACAACCTGTTTTTCAGCTTGTCTTGAAAGGATTATGACTGGATAAAAACAGACATGTTTGATGGTATGTTGTAAGCGTATTTTTGGTGAATGTTCAGGAGGTGTAGTGATGCAGAGCTATATTTGGAATATACTTTTAAGCTCACATTCCAGATTCACTTTTGGGAGCCCCAGATCACTTCAATCAAGGATGAGAAAGGTAATTAAAGAGGGGACTGATAATACTCCCATGAGATAGATAATAAAGGGGGGAGTTCCTATGCAGTTAACCAGCCATTTTAATATTTCCGTGTTTTAAACTTCCCATTAATATCTGCAAACTCATCTTGCATGTAAGAAATTCTCAGGTATTATTTAGACAACAGCAGCATTTCAAATAGTTAGCGCTTCTTCTTGTTGTTTTATTAAATAAAACTAGAATTTGGTGAAGATTTTGCAAGCTTTCTTCCTGTACACCGATGTTGATCATACTGTTCAGCAGTAGAGTTATCACAACTTGTGAACACCTGGATGTGCAATAATTTTTCTCCATCAGCTTATGGTGCTTGGGATTTTTTTTCCATCATTGAACTTTCAATAGAATGTGTGTACAGGGACAGAAAAGTTACTTTAAGTGGCAGTGCAGAAGGTGGAGAAACAAATGGGACAGAGAAAGAAAGGGTGAACTGTAGGAAGCGTACAGCGAAATAGTTCATTTCCTTATATTTATGAAATGAGTTCCCACACATTAGTTTTGGCCAGAATTGTAGCTTTTTTTTTTTTTTTTTTTTTTGACAACCTTTGAACATCAGTTGGTACCAATGATAGATAACTTATTTAGCTACTGGTGTTTTGAGGTTGTTTGTGGTGTTCTGAGGTGTTTTGTGTTGTTTTGTTTTGTTTTCCCCCCAGAATGCTGTGTCTCAGCAAAATTGTCCTCTATTTAGAAAGAAAAGGAATTTGAATTGTAACTAAACTCAAGAATGCTGTTATTCAATGACTAGTTGTTTAAATAGTGTGTCCGTGAGAAAGGAAAAAAACTACTGATAAGAAACAATGTAATGGTAAAGATCTTATGATTGGAAGCTTTTCAGTGATCATGCTAATAACTCATGTAGTTCATAATGTAACAACATATCTTGCATTTATAAATGAAGGGTGGATTTCACTGAATAAACTATATACAATGCTCTTGTAGCTTTTTGTTTAAATCCTGCTTAATTCTGTAGCACAAATTCTTCTGTTGCTGGAGCGAATGATGCAACTTCAAAGAGAGCAAGAACGCTCCCCATTTATTAGATCTAGGAGAGATTCAATGGAACAATGAATACAGTAACACAGGGGTTTTACTCTGTTGTTGGGTTTTGGTTTTTTTTCTTCTTTCTAGATGTAAACTTAAGGATAAAAAAGGAATGTATGTTGTTGCTCTAATTTTTCCCTGTAGGACACAAATAGTAACTACAGTACTATAGGGCTTTTTTGTTTTTAAAATGTGGATAGAAACTGCACATTCCATTCAAAACATTCAACTGCATTTTAAAACTCAGTTTCTAAATCCAATTTCTATTGGGGAAAAAAAAAACAAAAAACCAACAACTAATAACATACGGCCTGAAACTTAACGCTGATATCCTTGTCTTGTTTTAAAGTCACCAAAGTGGCTAATATAATATTATTAGAAGGTTACCTCTTATCTTCAGCCATGTTTAGAAGTGCAGACTTAGAGACAAAATAAAAGTCTTAAATGATCTGATGCTAATACATTCTTAATAAGGAAAACTGACCAGCTGTTTGAAATGCCACCTTTTTTTTTTTTATCAGCTCCATAATCTTAACTAGAAAATGCAGAGAGTTCATTTGAAAATCACTTAATTTCTTCTCTAGCATAAACGATGATGAATGTTTTCTCTTTCAATCGTTAATAGGCTCAACATATATGCCTTTTTAGTAAAGGCATTTTTAGTGACATTTATTTTTAGTGGCATTTATTATTATCACTTTACTGTCCATATGATAGATCATCTGGTGGTTTTCATCAGTGGAGCTTTGTAAGTTGATATCCTCTGGTTATCTAACAGTAGGACCTCTTCCCACATCTCTTGAAAACTACAGAGTAAGAACAATTATGCTTTCAAAAGAATTTTTTTTAACTTGACATCTTAGTACTTCAAATTTACCTGTTACGCTTTCTCCATTTCAACCTGTGCAAACTAGTGAAATTACGCATGCATAGCTGTGCCTATGATGTTAATTTTCCCTGGTTTCATTCATAGATGACCAGCGTTTATAATGTATATCCAAGGTAATCTAGAGTAGTGCGACAAACAGGATTTTTGACCCAGTGTACATCACTTCAGAGCCAATTTTTTTAATTATAGTTGAGTTTTTTTCAATTTTTATTTAACAACGATTACAAGTCAAGGGATGATCAGAACACATAGGGAATATGTGAGTGTCATTATATAGGAGAAATAATTTTTCAGAATCTTTACAACCACCAAAACAAATAAGACAGCACACAGCTTGAAGTTCACATCCTGTGTTTGCTTTATGTGATTTTCTTTAGTGATTGTGATTTCTTTTGTGATTGTCTTTACATGATTTTTTGGTTATTGTTATTTCTGACTTTAAATAATTAGTTTGTTAAAAACACTGAGACATGTTAAAATCTTACAATTGTAGTGTAACTCAAGAAAATTGTTTTTTTAATATTTTGTCAAATATATAAAATGTATATGAATATTTAATACTCAGCTGTAAAGGTATGGAAATATTCTTTGCTTTTTGGCTTTTGGATGTTTTCTAATTCATTCTTAAGGGTCTGTAGCATTCAATGATGATCTCACAAGTGACATATGTCTCATTTTGTTGCTTATGTTTTCTTGTTTTACTTCATCAGTTATGTCATTCTTTGACGCTTTTCCTACTGCATTCTCATCACTTCTCTTATCTCTTTCCACATTTGTTTCTTTGTGGCATTGCCTCATTCAATGCATTACACTCTCCAGGTTCCTTAACAGCATCTAGGTTCATTCTTTCTTTTGTGTAAAGGTTTTGCTAAGCCTCTGATTTATTTTCTTCTTGTACCAGATCCTTTCCTGCAGTTTCAATAACGTGTGCAGTGCTCCATGAGAGGAATTAACAATTCCATGTGTTTATTGAAACGTACACCAGTGGGATTTTTCGTAGTCATGTTGTGGGATATTGTATTCCTCTTTCTTTTTTTGGAGTTTGTTATTACATCTGGGGCTTAATTTGTACTAAGTTCAATTTGCATTTGATTCAGGAAGTGTGCAGGTTTTTAAATTCACCAACTGAATTAATCTATTCCAAACTTACATTTAAAATCATTTCTCAGCTAGGACTCTTCTGCAGTCTTCTCCGTGTTTTCTCTGTCTTTCCCTTCCTTGCTTCCTCAAATGTATCTTGCTCCTTAAACAGCTTTTCACAGTTTCTTTAATTCATACTTGATATGGAACATAGTTTTGTATACCAGTAGTAATTTTAGTATAAATTATTTTCAAAGAAAAATTTCTGAGATTACCCAAAAATAGAACATAGAGTTAATGCTTAAAAAAAAAAATAAATAAAAAATCAACAAATACTTTGCTCATGAAACTTCACAAATCTATATAGAATTACTTGGAATCTATTCTGTCAAACTCTCTAGTTTTCCTTGTAAGTTACTCAATTATTGTAATTTTTTTTTTTTTTTTTTTTTTGAGGGGCTAAGCATTCTCTTGAACTTAATAATATACTCTTTAGAAAATTGGAATAGTGGGAAAACATCAGTAATACTGATTGTCTGAGGTGACGCTGCACACTAAACTGTTCTTTACATGTTGTCTGAAATGATCTAAACAGAGTGGACCAAATTGTGCGATTTATTTCCCTTTTATTTGTTTTATAGTACTACATAGGTTTTGTAAATTTGGCATATTTTTCTCTTTACATTTTACTCTTTACCTAACTGTGGGGTAAGTGAAAGGATAGCCCAGAAGCTGGACAGAAACATTAATCTTCACTCTACCAGTAGGGACTGAATTTAGTATGTATTTAAGGAAACATTTTTACCTTTCTGTGTCTCCATTTCCTCATTCACTTGAGTGAGCAGCCACGGCTACAAGTAACACTGCATTTGGAATCTCAAATACATAAGCCAAGTACCTACCTTCAGAAAACAGACTGGTCTCAAATGCTTCACTGCTGTAGGTGTAATCTAATACTTCTTCCTCCTTATGCCCTCACATCCCAGAATAAATGTTTCCTCTTCCTGGTAGTGGGAAGAGGTGCTATATGATAGGCTAAAACTATGGTAGAAAAAAAAAAAAAATGGACAAAGCAGATTTATTGTGTATATACTTCAAATTAATTTTTAGTAGCAATAGCAGAGTTCTATTCTTCCTGCACTGGGCTGAGTCTTGCCATTTTACGTGCTGGTCTAGCATCAGTTTCTACCCAGCATGGCGATGCTGTAGCACAGGTAGTGCTTTTTCCAGTGAGAATGATGGGTTTTTCTACAGTCAGAGGTTTGTGTGTGGGAACCAGAGTTTCCCAGCATTGCAGAATTTAGTAGTATAGAACACTTGATTTCTTTTACTAGTGGTTGTCTCTAGAAGCTTTCTATGTAGTTTTGTGGAGAAAGATGAGAACTAGCATGAAGTTTTTATGCTATCAGTAAGGGACTTCCCTGAGTTAACTGTCATGCAGAATTGCAACTTCTTCTTTGCTTGTTCTTTGCAAAAGCAGCAATTGCTCTGATTTTTAGTGTTTATACTGGTATAGCAGAAAATACAGAGTGCTGAACACAATGTGCTATTCCTAGACTTTTTAACAAATACAGCAAAAGTTGGAGGCAAAAAACTTGTATTCTTGCACTTGCTGGGCAAAAACAAGCTTGATGAGTCACGATCTTGTGCTCTTTTGCTAAATGTTCAAGAAGTAGTCCATGACCTGATTTTACAGATGAAGAAGGAGTTTCATGTACTTACCAACATTACACTTGCAATTGATTGAACTTATTTAACTGCCATGAACAGCATCACAGACAGCATTAATCAACTCACCTTTATGGTCCAATCTGTGTGACTTAAACTTAGTGCCTCAGGCAATCAGAGTCGCTGTAATGACCTGAGATTGGATCCTGTGTTGCAGTATTAGCCCCATTTTCTGACTGAATGAGTCATCAGGAATCAGGGAAGAAGTAGTAACAATCATTTAAGAAATTTATAGAATTTCCACTGTTAAATTTAAACCATCACAGCTTAGGGGGAAAAAACGGGAAACAAAAACCACTGTGCTATTTTTTTCTAAGAGTTTTTCTATGCGACTATTAAATCAAAAGAAGTGTGGAAAGATGAGCAGTGATTACTTTAGTAGATCTGCAGGCACAGAAAAGGAGAATTTTAAAACCAGACCACTGCAATGTAATAGTATTTTGTCAGCACTGAAAGAAATTTGTTGTAACTTGATGTAGCCTATACTACATAGAGTACAGGAAGTATATCAACCGACAACGCTTAGCTTTTAATGTAATATGTCCATTGTAAGAAAAGCTCTTTTTTCTACCTTTGCTAATCCCTTCCTTGAGCAAGGCATCATAGGTGCTAATTGGAACTTCCATCAATTTTAATTATATTTCTCATTGGAAGTATTGGCCCCAGAATGTTCTGGTACTTGTCATGCATTCATTCTAATGTTTCTTGAGACTAATGGCAGGATCCATAGTAGAAGTAGGCTAAAGACCAGCAGGATTCCCATGTATCCTTAGCAAGTCTGTGGGGTTCACAGTCCTTGTCAGGATTCTCATTGCATGGCGGAAGATTTTGTCTTGGGGTCAAATGAGGAGGAGACATGCTCTGAAGAAGTCAAGATAATACAGACAATGCTGAGAATGTGTTCCCAAGTTAATCTGACTCTGTTTATAGTACGTGTAAACAGAGAGGGATAAAAGGGAGTTCCTGAATGAGAACTATTGTTAGGAAAAGAAAAATTCACTGCAGAATAGGAAAAAACAAATGATTAACTAAACAAAGAAACAAAGGGCAGCAGGTGTACAACTTGGAAAGAGAAAAGAAAAATGGAGTTTTACTTAAACTTCTGAAAATTTAAAAGCAGAGATTTAAAGTAAATCTGTTGTTCTGCAGAATATGCTTGGTCTACATAGATTCATTTCTCTCCTCTTTAAAGCTACTAACTGCCAAATTGCTATTGGCAGCAATAGATTTAGTTGATAAGAGGAGTCACTTTGCTCTAATTTTGAATTATCTCATTTCTTTGCTTCTCTCTTATGTTCTTTCTATGCCAGGTACGGTGCGAAAAAGGATTTCCATTCTCTCTTCCATGAGTGATAAGTGATAACTCATTTAACTGCCTGGATTTGATGAAATATGTGTACATAAGTTTATCTTGTTTAATGAATTGTGTTTTTTACCATAATAGCGGTCTGCTTTGAACAAATGTTGTAACTCATTAATGATAAATTATTCATGCCACTGCCAGAATACTTCTTCCTAGTTAAAGTGACTGTATCATGTCAGACGCTATTTATTTTTGAGGGATTAAGCATCATTAATGTCTTTTCAGGGCAACCTTTTCTGTGCAGCCTTTGTTAACATTTACTCGTGATCTGTTAAAGGAATGATAATACATTGGTTACCTCTAATATGGTTTAGAATGCAGATGAAAACTGCACAAATGTTTTTTCTAATTTTGTAGTTAACGATGTCTGCTGTTGTGCAGCGTAGAGCTCATGTTTTAAAACCAGCTATGATGATACAGCAGTACGTGTTCTAAGAAATGTTCTCGTGTGTTACATCTATTAAATTAAATATCCAATGTTTAATTACAATCCAAGCCCTATGGAACTGTAATTCTTTGTATGTACCTTATTCCATAGAAAATGTGAAGGAAGTTGGGCTGCAAAGTGTGTAGAAATGTGGTTTTAAGTGGGAGCCTATTTACTGAGTTGAAGAACTAGGGCAAAACTTGGAGTTTGCACGCTACATGTTCCTAGGCACGTCCTTAAGCTCTCTTTAATGAATGCCATTCTCATTAACTTAAATTGAATTCACATGCAGATAGCAATAATATAGTTGAAGGAGTTCTTAATTTAGAAGCAGTTTATATGGTTATTTCACATGAATTAACAGAGCTATAAATTGTTAGAATCAGGACAGGCATATGAATTTTACAGGGATAATTTTAATGGTAATAAATGCTAATCTCCGGTGGTGAATCATTGCTTTAATTCTGAGAGGATCTTGTTAGGAAGATACAATGTTCACTTTTCTTTAAAGGAGATTTTATACTTGGTAACTAAATCTTTTGGGGAAGAGTCTCCTTTTATTTTGTGCTTGCATTGCATAGCAAAGTTCTGGAGTGTTGTGACAATAAGATGTGGGATTGTAGTCATTAGCTAGGAAAAACACTGAGCAGACTATCTGATGCACGATGCTAATATGTCCTTCCAAGGATATTGTATTAAAAGAGAAAAGTCAATTCAATTCTGCTACAAATGAGTTCAAGAACTTTCTATACATGTTTTCTGGATATCTGCCATATAAAAGTTATCTTTGTGGAAAGTGCAACTACTTCTCATTCATATGACTACTTTTCCCTAGGTTGGTTCCAGAGTTTGCTTTCATTTTACTCTAATTTCTTTTTTAACGGTTACATCTGAGTGATCCTGCATTGCAAAGCAACTTCTGTTGGGTCTTTTTTTTTTCTTTTTCTTATTATTAAGTGGGCACTTCTAGAAGCAGAAATTTTCAGGACTCAATAAAAACTGCAAAGCCCTTTTGCTCCCATAAGGAGTGATGTTTGCTCCAAAGCTTTGTGAACATAATATTAGAATTTCTACCAGTATGGAAAATGAGCAAAATAGACTTTCTGTGTGTATGTGTGCATGGCATTTTGCACATCAGTCTTACAGACAAAGTAGTGAATTTGTCATTTGTTATAGAAAGAGCCCTTATAATAAGCGATGTGAACAAATAATATCTGATCATGTATTTCTATCTTATTGTATCAAAATCAGCAACGTCATGACTGTTTTGAGAAAGTTTAAAACCAGGAGGCATCTGGAAATTCTTTAAAAAAAAAAAAAAGGAAGACAAATTTTGCTGTCTGTTTTTGCAGTAAGATGGAAAAAAGATGTAGTTTATGCAGTGCATGATATCTGAATTTCATCAAGCTTGATTTCTAGCTTAGTACTGTATGACCATGTTTGTCTAGTGCAAATAATTCAATGCTTGATGTTGCATCAGAACTACCATCAAAATTGCATAGTTCCTTGTGTCTTTCACAAATCCTAAATCAAATAGCACTGAGTATGTCAATGTATACTATGACTGTGATTAGTAAACTGCTTTTTCAATATGCTGGATTATGTAATCGAGCTTCTGTCGTTGCTGTCTATACTAAATCCCTTTTTGAATATTCTGTTTTCTCTTAGGAGTCTGCTTTATCGACTGTTTGGTACGGAACACTGCTGGCTGAATATTGTATATGAACAAGCAAGTGAGTGCAACTTTTAATTTGTTTTAAATATCACTTCAAAGATTTTACTTATTCTGTGACCTAATGAAGAGGGAAGAGATGTTTGTGTGTTTTGCAATGTTACTGAAATGAAACAGTCTACTTAATTAAAGCGTGTTTCTGGCCACCCCGTCTGATGTTGGTTGGCCTTGAGGCAGGAGAGACCAACATTACTCTTAGTGCTTAGATGGACAGCTGGCTGTGGAACCAGTGAAAAAAAAAACTGACATGGAACAAAGCTCTTTTAAACCAGGTTACAGAAGAGAAGAGAATCAAGCTGTCAAAGCTGAGTCCTTGATGCGTTCAGACTATTAAGAAATCAGACCATATTAGAAAAAAGTTCCCCACTGCTGAATTTCACTGCAATTCCTGTGTATTTTTAGTTTATCCTCTATTCCATCAGATCTTTCTTAAGGACATTTTCTCTGTTTTCCAACAATAGTTATTTTCTTTATTTAAGATTATTCACTGAAAACGTTTCATCTATGATCGTGACTGGGAAATGGTAAAAATTTGTCTACCTTAACAAATATAATTTCTTGTCTTCTTTTGTGCTTTCTGTGTCCTTTTCATTTTTTCTTTCTTTTTATTCAATCACCCTATGACTCCAGCCTAGCTGCTTTGCTTCTTTCTTTTATTAAGTAGACTTTTGACCATAGCTTTAATTCAAGTTCAGTCATAGAATAATAATTTAAACTGGCAGTACATAACAGTGAATGAACAGCAATGAAACAATGGTTTCATTGCAAAATGGGTGCATAGATTAATTAATGATATAGGCAGGATAGACAGATTCAATTTTTTTTTTTTTTCCAATTAGGCATATGCGTAGGGAAGAGTTCATTCACAGTACTTTGCCTTTCAAAATCAGTTGCTAAAACTCCAAAAGCTGAGCAAACTCAGCTACCGTTTTTCTAGCAATGGGCTGAGTTATGGTTTTATATGGCATGTAGCAGTCTCTTTTTTTTTTAAATTTGGATAACTTGGTTTGTTTCCCATAAAGTTTCTAGGAGCCTGTCAATACGCAATGATATTACAACAAAGGAAAGAATTTTGAAACTGATGTTCAGAATCATATGTATACTTCTCTGTCATTCTTGATCAGCAAACATCCATTCTTATCTAGAATCAGATCCTTTCTTTTTTAAAAATTAATTTTTTAGAACCAACATGCTAATATAGTAGGATTGATGTAAAAGCATGCGTTCTAGACCTTGATAATGTTTCTGTTGATAAGATTAGTTGATCAGTAAATTAGCTTCAAAGCTTTAAAGACACTTTCTTGAATATTTTAAAACCAAGCTATTTTTGCATTGACAAGTTAAACCTTAGATGCTTTTTTGGTGTGATTCATTTCCTGATGTTTATGAGCAATAAGATAGCTTCTGCATTAAGAAATAGATGTTTCCAATAAATCTGAAAGAAAACCATCATTCTTAAATATCATGATATTATCACGCTCCATCTTGAAATGTACTGGTTGAATGCTTACCATTGTAACATCTCTAGCTAAATCGCCATCATACAGTGCTTTTGTCCTGCTCTTCTAGCTTCAAAGGCTTTGTGTGGCACTGGGTACGTATTCTTACAGATAATGCTTTGGCTACCCTAGCTGCTAAGGTTCAATTTGTGTAGAATATTGACAGATGATTTATGAAGCCTGTCAGTCAGCCAATATCCTTCTGTCTTCTGTCTTTCAAGAATTACAGTTTTTCAACATAGCTGGCTAAAATACTTTTTTTTTTTTTTTTTTTTTTTTTTTTCTCGTGGTAAAACTGTAAACATTCCAGTTCAAATCTTTGTGTCTTTTTTCAGATTCCTACAGTCTATGGTCCTTATCCTTTAGGTAGTTTGGAATAATATAGGTTAGAAATAAATAACGATACTTAATAGTGATTTACTCATTTTAGCACTGATTATGACAAATAAGTTGGATTTGGTTTCAATTTTGTGTGAGAGTTCATTCTGGGTGGAAAAAAATCAACAAAAATCAACCAGTAAAAATCACATCATCTCTTACTGTAGCCAAATACTTGCAAACTGAATTTGCTGAGAGCTGAAGTGGTAACAGTTATGTTGCAAACATACGGAACAGTCCTTTGTTTGTGAACTTTTGCCCTAGGAAGCAAGAGGTTAAAGGAGGATGGAGAAAACAAATAAGAAAAATGCTCAGTGTTTACTACTTATGAGGCAGTATCATGTGGCAATAATTCAGGCATTTCTATAATAAGTCACTAGAAATAGCCTCAGAGCAATTCAGATAGCAACAAGTAGGTATCATTTTGAAAATTGCCCTTAGGTATTTGTACAGTTGTTGTTTGTGGCCTTCACTTAGCCACAGTAACCAGAAGGTGGGTGTTACTTTAGTCTGTTGATGATAAATTACATCTGTAAATAGAAATTTACTCCCTATACTTTAAAATGAACTAAAAAAATCGTTTAAAATGTGAAATAATTAATATCAATAGCATTTGTGAAAGTGTTTTAGTGTGGTCTAAAGAACGATCTCTTTACTGTGCACGATGTTAAGTGCTCTTCTACTTGAAAGAATGAACTTAGTGGCAGCACATTTTCATTATCGATTCTCTAAAACTCCCTATACTGCTTAGATGACATCACTGCAGGTTGTCGGTGTTCACTGGTACACTTTTTACATCCTGTTTCACAATTGGCAATGGTGCACACTTTGAAAAAAGTGAAATTGTTTCCTATTGGAGTCAGGTTAGGTAGGAAATATTTTCTACAGAAATTCATCTGCAAAACGTATTTTTTTAATCAATACCTTATGTTTTCTGTAATATATGCTCCACTAATGCTATTCTTCCAGCTGTTACAGATTGTTCACAAGCTACTGATATAACCGTGGAGACGCATATAGTAAAAGTCAGCTTGGATCAAACTAAAATGAGTGGCAGTGGTGCAGTTGCTTCTGTATCATATCTCCTACTTTCAGTACAGAACTTGTCAGGCACAAATACAGTGTACAGTGAAGCTGGAAACGCAGCCTTTTGCTGTTTTAAAGTGATCATCAAAACTAAGGGCTATTCTAGAGTAAGACTTTTTTACATTTGAACTTGGATGCTGCTGCCTCTTTAGCAATTCAGTTTCTGGTGCCTAGTCAGTGTAAACGCCTGATTTAATGCACTGTTTGATATCAGTTTCACTATACCAAAGAACACAAATATTTTAGTTTTAAAAATAGATTCCTGACTAAAGCCTGTGATGTTAGTGTAGGGGTCTTTGTATTTCAGGGAAACAGTTGTTGCTCTTACCAGGGAATAATGTTTTATAAGATTGAATGTTAAGCCATTTGGTCAAGTGTCTTGGCTGATCAATGATCACTGTGCTTGATGCTGTAGATAGGCTCCTATAAGGCTTATGTTCTCAGTGATGTAGTCCTTTTACACAGTGGCCACTTGCAACATTTTTAAATGGATCGATGAAATATGCTGAGCGGTAATTTGATGCGTTATTTCAAGTACGTATTGGCTTGGAAACTACTGTTGCTGCCTCTTTGTGGTGCATTCTACTTGCCTGAATGCTCTCTTTCAGCGCTTCATTATAAAATCAGCTAGCTTGTTTGACAGAAGAATATTTTCAAGTAATTTAAGCTGTGTTGCCTTGCTTTGACTTTGTGCCTCAGTGACTGGGGTAGGTACAGAAAAGCCGTTTTTAAGTAGGAACTCCTGCTTCACACAGGATGAAGAGAACCAAGAATGTGTTAGATTCAGTGAAGAACATCTGCAAATCTTATTACTTCCACTTGAGAGTCTATCATCTCTTTTGATACAGAAGCATTTAGCTACGTTTAGGAGTGTTTCCATAAAGGATTGATAGTTTTTAAGTATGAGATCAATTATCAATCTTCTAAAGATGAAGAAAATACTAAAATTGAATGTTTTCTAGTCAGCAGAACTTTTAAGAAGGTTTTCAAGCTTACAATTACTCTAAATTCAATTGACATTAAAAAAAATGCACCCAACTGTTCTGAATTAAAGTCATAACATTGAAAAACAGTTACTATAAAAGTGAAAAGAAGAAAGCTACTTCATCTGGCTTGGTTTTTTGTAGAAGCCAAATTATGACTACAAAGGTTCACTGACGTGATGGCAGAACATGAAAGTATTTTATTGAGGATGGGAACTACTTCCAGTAAAACATCAGGAACAGCTTTACTAGAACTTCCAAATAGCTTTTTGGAGATGCTTGGAGTTGTTATGTTCTCTTTGACTACATGTATGTTCAAAGGTTCTGCACGTGCATTCACCTATGTTTGGCCTTATAATATGCTCATTCCAGCTGGCCTGCTTTTTAAAGTCAGCAGGATGGTCATGCTTATTTGCTTGTGAGATGCAAATTGAAGCTGTGTGCTTCTCAGTGGTGGTGGTGTTGGTGTGGATTGCTTTTTACTGAACCAGTTGTCTTTTCAGGATAGCGATACTTCCTGTCACTGGTGCCACTGTCAGAAGTTTGTAGTGTATTTGGTATAGAGATGCATGTATTTAACCTACATTTGGTGACAATAGAATCTATTTCTCTGTCAAACCTGTGCAGGGCTTCACTTTAGTGAAGAAGATCTGGGAAAAAAAAAAAAAAAAAGGCTCAGATTGAAGCTGTGAGCATCTTTGACAGTTGGGTTGTTGGATTCTTAGTTGAATTCTGTATATTATTTTGGAGTGAAGTATTAGAGTTCGCAGCAGTGTTATTCTGGTATTAGTCAGAATAATACTGCACTGATTGTGACCAGCCAAGAAAACTGAGTTATTCAAGCTCTCTCATTTATTTATTTTACAAAACAAGTTTGGCTGCTTATCAGGAAGTGACTTCAGTATGGAAGCACAGTGATTCAATTATCAAACAGTCTTTTTTCCAGCTCTTCCAACAAAAGGCATGTGAACTTAATGTAGATAATAATAATAATATATAGGTATATATATATATATTCAACTTCTCATCTTCATTATCTCATAAATAGCATGATTCACCCTCAGAGAGATCATCTGGCATGGGAAAATGAAAAATTGAAAATGAAACAAAAAATTCCAGGTACATCTAAAACGTATGACACGTGATAGACAGTGATACTATTTCTAGGCTCAGTAGCTCAGTCATCTGTTTGGAGGAAATTCCTTTCCTCCTGGTCCTCTTAAGCTGAGTAATTAGAAAATCTCTAGATTGGGGATAACAGTGTATTGCCCCTGATCTTCTGTTGCTTTTTGTCAGATAGTGAATTTGGATCACAGAAATTGCAATGCTACGGATTGCTGCTTATACATTTTAAGGAACTGAAATAGTGAAAAAATTGGAGAACAGTCAGAACAGTTCAGTCACTGTTCAGAGTTGTCAGTGCTGCTGTCAGTTAGAAGAAAACAGCCATATAGTAGTAAATTCACAAAAAATACAAAACAAGCATCACATGTCTCTTTGTTCAGAGAAAATCTAGCTCTGAGAAAGCTTTTTGATGCCCATGGTTAAATTTGATTTGTGTATGTTTTAACTTTATTCACACACAATTTCACAGTTGTCCATGATATTGAGTGAAGAAAAACACTGTGTCAAATTAATCTTTACTTCTATTTCAGTTTGGCGATCATCTTCGGCATGTTTTAGCTAATACCATGCATGGCCTTAACACACAACCTATATACTACGAGAAGTTCATACCATACTGATGAAAATGCAAATAACTCATATTTTTAATAATTTTAAGTGTAGGGACCATCTGTTATTTGTGACTACAAATGTATGTAGCCTCTCCAACATTGTTTTTAAGCATCTCAGTGTGAATGTATCCTCATGTTTTTTACCATTATTCCCATTCTGTATGTAACATGAGGAAAGCTGTCAGCAGAGCTTAGCACTCTTGTGCCTTTAGTTGAATATTTATGATAATTTGGTAGAATTAAAAAAGTAAAATAGGTACTTTGTTGTGGGAGAGGACAAAAGCATTAAAGTGCCTTGCGTGAACAGGTTCAAAGTATTTAAATAAATACTTATTTATCTATCTTTTCAAATGTAATTTTTTAATGAGCATTTTTCAATAGTTGCTCCTTTTCTGTTCTAACTTAAACAAAAATAGCAGAATAAAAAATTGTGGCCGTCTAGATTTCCTGTTACAGAAGGCTGCAATTCATGTTCTCTTCAGTATTTCAGGTGTGTTGTACTAAGTAGGCAATTGAGGCAAATGTAACATCACGAGGATTTAGTTAAAATCAAAAACCAGAGACCTCCACAGAAGCTCAGAACATCTTTGGAAAGAAAGAGAAATGTCAAGTATCATTAAGTGATAATGTAAGTTATGTTACGAGATCTAACAGTTCACTTCTGAGGAAGAAGTGAATGTGTAAAAACATACTAAGTAGGTCAAAGTAATACTCCTTGCCTGACGTACCTAATGGTGTGTATGGATTGCTTTGTATGGTGGCCTTTTTGGAGATATTTTTTCTTAGTCTAACTGCATTACTCAGCAGTCTC
The DNA here is from genome assembly GCF_023343835.1 of Lagopus muta. Lineage (NCBI taxonomy): Eukaryota > Metazoa > Chordata > Aves > Galliformes > Phasianidae > Lagopus > Lagopus muta. The sequence goes on along the minus strand of NC_064440.1, from coordinate 30,365,556 downwards.
ACACTGCTGTTTTGCAATGGACTGAGATTTGGACAGAAGTCTTAGTGACTAGTCAGAGCAGTTATGTTACTGGGACAACAAGAATACTGGCAGAGTTCTTCTGTAAGCAGAACTCGGCATCTTGTGCAGTGCAGACACTAATAAATCTTAGTGCAATTGTGATGAGATTAAGAAAAGATTTCTAAGCTAATTGGGTTGGGCCAGGGGAAAAAGTCCAGATTCGTGGAAGGGATACATTGGTTGAAACTGTCCAAAAGGAAATTTTTCTATTGTGAAAATTACCCTGGCAAAGTCTTTTTCAAGTGTTAAAAGATAAATGCATAATTATTAGACTGAATGTAAACCTGAAACGGTTAAAGGAGTTGAAAACTCTGGCCAGAGTCCAAAGCATTTGTCTGATTTGGATAACAACAGGAAACACAAACATGCCGTTGTCTGATTCTGCATCAAGTATGAGTGTTATGTTCAAGATTTCTTGATAAAATCTCAGACTACTGCTCAAGATGAGAAAATCCAAATTTAAGCTGTAAACACAGTTTGCTGTTTTCTCTATAAGAGCATAATGAACACATAATTTCATATCTTAAACAGTAACTATTTATGTGTACTATATATACTGGGGATGTATTTGTTTAAAGACATCTAGGTGGCGCATATCTTCCTTGTTACCAGAAATGAGATAAATTTTAATAGCCTGCTTAACTGCAAGTCTGCGTACTACAGAATTTGGAAGTACATGAGAAACACTGAAGTACACATTAACTGTTTTTAAGCTGAAATGGGACATGATAGAAGGGGTTAACTGGCAATCTACATCCGCGTTGTTGTATCTAGTACATAAATGAAATAGTTTGGTATGGAAACACTGATAATGTGGTTTCCCCTCTAACATGCCAGTGGTCTGGGAGGACAGTCAATTTTGTCAGGGCAGCTGGGGCTGGAGCTAAGGGTAGTAATATAAACTACTAAAGCATAATTCCTTAGGGTTTATTAGTTCATTCAACACAGCTGTTATATGGTCTTCGTGAAGATTAAATAATGTATTTGAAGAGAGTTTGAAGGAAAACAAATCTGTCCAGAGCATCTGAGAAAGATCGCTCTAGAACTACAGCTGGTAAGAAAGTACCAATCTGCATGTAGAACAGATTTCAGTGGTAGATGGGTCTTGTGTTGTTTATAATATAGAGCAATACTGCAATCAGAAATTTAAAATCAGGGATCAGAATCAGCAATTAAAGCATGTTTAATGAATATATCTTTTACTAGTGGATTTGAAATGAGTGAAAAAAAGGAAAAATATCAGGGAAAAATAAACTCAAAATTGCTTGGCTATAATGGCAAAATAGCAGGGAGAAGGGAATGTTGTTCTGTTGATGAGGAATTTTTTTTTATGATAGTCTGCTAGAAATGACACTTTGTATCCCAGTAAAATAATCCTTTAGTAAATAACTTCTTGTTCTAAAAGTAAACATTTCTTTCCTTCAGTTTTTCCTCAATTTTTGCGTATTTGGAAACAGTTATCCAGAAAATAAGATAAATAAATACATGATGTATTTTTCAGAGGGGAGTTAAATACTGAATTTCTTCTGTGCTTGTAGAAATTGAGAGTAGTCTGTAATATACATTTTATTGCCATTCTATTTAGAACCTCATATTTCAGGTACTGACAAACCACTGTGACAGAGATTGGCAAGTGGCTGAAATTTCACTGCTACTTTTCTATGAAGAGCACTGATTTCCCCTGATATATTTGTTTCAGACTTCTCCTTATCTGATAAATCAATTTCCCTTGGATATAGACTGGAATAGGACAAATTGTAATGTGCCAGAGGCTTGCTCAGATAACCCAGCTTTAGAATTTTAACAGAGACAATTGCTTAGAGCTTTTTGCTGATTGAAAGCTTTTTGATTAACCTATTCAGTTGCTATTATTAAAAAAATAAAAAATCACGTATGAGTAGGAACTGAATTGAGAAAAATGTTTCTTCTTCTGTCTCCAAGTAGGTCGCCTCTCGGGTCAAGGTTCTGATGTCAGATATTTTGAAGTGTATTGAGTTCAGAACTGTAACATGGGAATAAAGCCAAAGTTAGAAAAGAACTGGCCTGAGAATATAGTCCATGTTAGTGATCCTGCAAATATTGATTGCAGTTGCTGTGCTTTTCTGCATTTCCAAAATACACCCTCACAAAATTCTAGTGATTCTGAAGTCTTAAATTTTAAGCTTTCTGTAGCAATTTTTTCATTGTCTTACACCAAACCGAGATCTTTTTGCTGTTGTTTGTTTGTTTGTTTTTGTTTTGTGAAGGGAAAAAAAAAAAAAAGGAAAGAAAGAAAAAGAAAAAAAGGGTTGGCGAGTACACTATGTTTTACTATCATGACTTTGCTTAGTGGTGGGCAGTATCAGATACAGAGTCTTGTGGCAATCGTACATGAGCGATAGTTTTATAGCACAAAAATATTAAAGATTCCTCAAGAATCTAATATAGTGAATGAGTGAACACTGATTTATAGATCCGAAATATGTCCTGGAGTCTTGGAGAGCATTATGTTTTGCTTCTCTATTAGCTACTGATAGAACGACTGTACTTGACATTACCATAGTGAATTCTTCAGTAAAAAAAAAAAAAGGTTACAAGGTTTTATTCCAGCATGAGTAAAACAAACAAAATCCTCTATTATTCTAAAGAAAGTCTCCAGAAGGGGCATTTTGGAACAGTTAGTCTGGACTAACTCCTCTGATTAACTGCAGTAGCTTTTTGTATTCAAAGCTCTGCACTTTTTTTTTTTTTTTTCAGATAGTGAAAAGCACAGGTTGGCTCATAAAAAGAGCCAAGGTTGACTCCAATGAGGCAAGGAAACTGATCAGAGCATGTTTGGTTTTGTTCAAATTCACAGGACAGACTGAAATCTCAGAGAGCTCTTTCCTCGCAAATGTCTCTGCGTGGCTTACAGGACAGAATATGAGAATAACCCAGCACAAGACAGTGTGAAAGGAAACCTGAATCTATTTACTGTTAAGAAGCCCCGAACTGAACTGACAGGTAAAAATGGATCTTGACTGAAGTACCTCAATTGTTCAGGTATTGCTGTGGCTTTCTGGCACTCTGGAAGAACAGGTGCAGCTTTGTTGCATCCTTCGGTATGTTTAAGGCTCATATATTCTTGGGGCTGCACTTCAGAGACAGTTGAAATACTCTGCAGATGAACTGACTTTGAATCGAAAAGCAAAGTTGAGTAATTTTAATGACACATAGTTGGAGGGAGCATAATATTATAATTCCCAGTCACATGGCCATGCTAAGTAGTTACAGATGATGAAGAAAGCTTGCAAAGAGAAAATGACAAGTTCAGAGCAAATGGTGAGAAGCAAGATCTTTTTTTGCTGAACTATGCTTTCGCTCATCACTGAAATGACAGCATACTGCACACAACATGCATTTGTTACTGGAGGTCTCACGTTCTCAATTTTGAAACTGTTACTTAGGCGATGCTGCAAATCAGAACAAGTCTGGCATCTTCAGCACTCAAAATAAGGTACTGAATGGTATTTCATGTATGTTTAGTATATTACATGAGCTACGTTGTTTACAGCTAAAATATTGAGATGATGATACAGTAATATCTGCCTGGATCATCTTTAAATTTAAATATCACTTATGTAATGAAGTGTGAAATAACACTCTTAATTACCAGCTTGCAGGACATTTTCTGGGAGGTTTAAAGGCACTCTTGTGTCTGGAAAAGGGGATTCACTATTTTAAAAGTGATTGCAATGAGGAAGCAGTGAAAAAATCTCCAATTTTAGCAACAGGGGTAGGCACTGTTGCCAGATATTGCTGTGTTCTTCTTTATTTGCACCCTGAAACTAAATGGACATACTGTAATTTTAAGATGTCAGTGCAGTCTCAGTTCTGTGTGGGCCTGGAAACATAATAACAAACACTTGAAAAATGTAAAAACTTGTGTGTTTGCTTGAGTTTTCTGAAAGCGGTGTTAATTTGATTTTTCTAGATACATTTTAATGTTCTTTAGAGCATATTATCTCCCTTTGTGGTAACTCGTGTCTCTGGTAATTATCTATTATTTGCAACTTCAAGAAAACTGTGCTTCCCTGGGTGAATCCCTCTAAATACATTGTCTGTCATCACTATGTACAGGCAGCTGGTATGTGTGTTTTAGAAACACACAGCCCTATTGTCAGACCTCTTTAACTCTGTAACAAGTTACGTGCTTTAAAATCTGATGCTTATCCTCCACGTAAATGAAAAATGTAAATATTCAGTGCTACTTCTAGTAGATGCTCTGAAAGAAACGTGTAGTACTACAAAGACAGTGCAGAAATTGTAAAGTTACAATGAGGGATTGCAGTTAGCTGGACAAAATCAGTCCTGCACATTTGTTGATTCTGTGGTCCCATAGTGGTTGTTAAGAACCAAAATGGTATTCAAGCCTCTTTATCTGCAAATGTGCTGACATACTAAGACAAGGGTTAGGTGAAATCAAGCAGGATAAATTTGATTTTGTTTTAATTTTTTAATTTCTTGATGCACATCCACTTTCATTTAATCCAAAACCATGCTATTTCTGCGGAGTGTACTTACAGTTGAAAAGGAAACATTGCTAAACTAGTCATTTTCACTGCGTTCATGTATTATTGCTTTCAGCTGCAGACTATTTAAAAAAACAATATTTTCAGCCTATGAAATGGTTGTGCTTACTTTTAGATGGTTAAGTTAGTCTAAACATCCTACTTAAACATAAGTCCATGGGAACCTTCTTGTCCAGTCTAGAAACTCTACAGTAAATCACTTTGCCAGTAAACATTGCTGTAGCAGAAAAAGGAATAATTTATCTTTGCACACATTGTAGGGAACTGAATTAGATATCTAAGGATTTCATCATGTAGAGCTGCAGTAGTTAAGGCCAGAAGATATTCTTTTGTGAAGAGAATAAGGGACAGGTGAAATTCTAGGAAAGGAAAGGAAAAAGTGTGTGTGAAATTACCCTATCCTTTTTGTTAACCATACATGCAATATCCTCTCTATTAATGGAAGAAACTTCAATCTCCCTTTTAAATTTTCCTCTCAATAGCATATGTAGACTTGGAAAGGGAATGGATTATGCCTGCAGTTTTTTTTTTTGTTGTTTGTTTGTTTGTTTAATTACTTTTCTTTGATAGAAAAGCTGGTATTGTAGTTTTAAAATCATTTATATGCCATTCGTGTGTTTGGTTTTTAATTTATTATTATTCTTTTTTTTCATGCCATTCAGGTACGGAATGTAACATTGCTCCAAAGGCTTGGCATGCTGATATTGTCTTTGTGTATTTGAAGTATTTCCTCTGGCCTTCAGAGTGTTCATATCATCCAGAATGGTTAGTAATTTTATGCTTTATTTATTTCATGCTTCTGCTGGATTAGAAATATATTGAATTCTTAGAGTTGTCTGGCTATAAACTTTCAGCTGCCTCTGCATGTAGAAGCTGACGGAGATTCTGTCTCCCTTTGGTTGTTTCTGGGAATGATTGAGGAGACATACAGAGATTCCTAAGTGCAAAGATGAGACACCAGACAGAAAAACAACAGCTCAGTGAATTCTTCCTTGCAGAAAGGCATAATGCCAGTTACTCTCCAGTGCCAAAACAACCTCACTGAGCAAATGGGCATGATTTAGAGGCTCTCTGAGGCTTAGATAGCTTCATTCTTAGGCCAAGTGTACCTCAACCTAAACAGAAAGTCTTTGAGTACACATGACATGCTTATTGCTCTCTTCCTTTGGTCTCTGCACAGCTGGTTGGGAAAAAGAGGCTGGGTGGGAGCAATAGTAGCTCCAATTCCCAAGATGTTGGAGACAGCTGGTGGTACCCACTTGGTATTGGTGTTAGGTAAATAATAAGAGAGGGAGAATAAGACATCATGTCAATGCATACCAGTGAAATACTGAGCTTAGAGAAAGATGGTGGGAAACAGAGTAAGATGGAGGTCATAAAATATTTTCTTAGTACTTCCAAAAAATGTTTGCTTGTTTTGTGACAAAGAATTCTTATTTCCCAATAAGTTTAAAACAACTTTTCAAAACTATTTTTTCATGATACAAGGAAATATCATGCAGTGTTTACTGTCTGTAATGAAAACGTGTTTCTAAAATTCTGATACAAACATGTTTCCATTGTTGCTTTCAATATTTTTTTAATTTGTGTGGAGGCATCCTGATTTGTATTTCTTCATTAAGGTTTTTGTATATTTTAATTATGAATCTTTCTAATCATCTTTTTAATTACAGTTAGAACAGGCAAAGAGCACTCCTGTCTTACAAACAAGTCCCTGTAGGGAAAAATATAAGGAGGAAAGAAAAAGTGATCAGTTAGAAAGGGGAAAAAAAAAGAAAAAAAAAAAGCTACTGTCAAACAAGAAAATGAAATATTTTCTATTCCTTGAGGCAAACACAGAGTTGAACTGGAAAGGACTGTCTGAGTCAGCATCCAAACCTTGAAATTATCTGAATTTGAATTATTTGTACCACAGAAATTTGGCTTTAAAAAAAAAGCTATAGAAGGAATTGATATTTTAACTTTAATTATTGCAGTCGGTCTATTGCAGCATCTGGAAAATGCATATTGCAATTATGCTAAACTGAGATTATTTTTAAGAGGTTTGTGAGTAAGAGAAGTTGCAGTATTGCTATATTTTGAACAATCCCCAGAATATTAATACAACTTGCTATGATATTTTCAAGCCATCTGTGATGGCTTTCTGTGAATGTTGTTGTTGTCTCAGATCCTGAAGTATCCATGGTGGCAGTCTGCTCACAGAATACTGAAAGAGGCTCTTTAACAAGGAAATCCTTGCTGGCATTGTCTGCCCAAAATGTCATGACAGGAGCCCATAATTGACAGCTCCTGGCTTCCATTAGGAATTGCAAGATGCAAGTTCCTTGTGAATAGTAGAAATAACTGAGGTGGTGTTCTGTAGAATATATGGCCATATAGAATGGAATATATGGGACATGGGATGCAGCCAAATGTGCTTTGAGCTCTCTGTTAAATGCAGGTATTTGGCTCATATTCATATTCAACCAAATAAAACATGATCGAGCATTTGTGTGCTTAGATGTTTATTGATATCTTTAAAAAAAAAAAAAAAGCTGTATTTTGAGACCAAGTCCAAGCATACAAATGTGTTGCATGAAAGTCAAAAGAACTTCAGTTTTAAACCCTCCTACAGTGGATCTATAAAAACAAAAGCAACATAGTTCTACCCTTTCCTTTACTGTAAGTGCATTATACCTACTAATGGTTTTGTCATCAAATGATGTCAGTGTGATTAAGAACAAAAAAGTTTTTGACAGGTACTCCTGTATGTATTGTGTACTGTATGTTTTGTAACATGGAAAGGCTGTTGTTCACTATTAATTCAATATTTTTTCTCATATATTTACATACAAAACTTTTGCATTTGCATTGGAATCCACAGCACAGCACTGTGACCGTCCTTTGGAAGGAGCAGACCTGACAACCATCAACTTATCTGCACTGTGTCAGAGGAACCACCAGTTTGACAGCAATCCATATCCAGTGCATGCAGGACCTTCAAAAGAAATTTCTCTGCTACAGTCACATATTTGTCACGTTTCATTTGCAAGTATCAAGGTAAGGAGCCAAGCAAGAATGTATTCATATTCAAGCTTATTTTCTACCTTAATATTTTGCGCAGTTGGTATCTCTTTATGTATATATTTGCTGTAGAACATCAGGTTTCACTTCTAGACCTTGTCTCGACTGCTGGCCATAAGTCTTCCACAAACTGCAAACCATTTTGCTACATAAAACAGCATGCTCTTTTAGGACAGAGAGAAAGAAAGACTATATAACCTTGCAGGAGTCAGCAGGTGGCTTGCGTTATTAGTCAACTCTAGCTCCAGCAGAGCTGGAAAACACAGCTGTCCTGTATGCATGTGCCTTGAAAGCTTGGTTCAATCAGGGACCATAGTACTGTTCAGCTCTCTGTTCTCTCTGTGGTGTTCTTGTTTGTCACTGATTGTGAAACTTAATTTATAGAAAAGCTTTGTGATCTCAAATGAATAATTAGCAATGTTCAAATACTTTTTCATAGAACATGCATTAGAGGGTTGGATTTTTCTGTATTCTGCTAAATTATGTATGTGTTTATGTGAGATAGCACTAATCAGAAACTATTTTTTTCCCCTTAGAAATTTGTGACTTTCTAAAATGAGGGGAAAAATGGAAATAGTCATTAGAAATTATACTTACAAATATCTTTACAGTTCAATGTGCAAATCTTTAGTTTGGGTTTTAAAAAAGAAAAAGTTTAATTTGGAGAGCAATAATACATGTTATTTGTCATAAATGCAGTATGAACTTAATGCACATGAATCTGAATTGTTCATTTAGTCAGTTATAAATGTTATTAAAAAATATACAGCTGTGAAATGATGGGAATCATTCCAATTATCATCATGAGGCTGTCAGCTCTGTACTTCCAGACAGGCTCATCACAGTGCACAGCCTGTCTTGCGGAAGGGGAATTGTAGCGGTATATAAGTATGAAGTGGCAGAAGAACAAAACATTCTGCTTTTTTAGTTGAGTATGATGTATAGGAGCAGAATATACATATAGATAGCACTTGCTCAGGCAGTTTTGTGAGATTTGAAAAAGATAACAATCTCCTAAGGTTTTTTATGTCTAGACTTATTTGCTCAATTGTTAAATAAATGCTGTGTGTTAATGCTATTATGAGGGTTGCTACAAAGTAACCGTACTGGCTTTATGTAAGTTGCATGACTGGAGATTCTGCTTGGATGCTGGGAAAAATTTCCTCTCAGAAAGAGAGGTGAGGTGCTGGAATAGGCTGCCCATGGAGGTGGAGGAGTTACTGTCCGTGTTCAAGAAGAAGGTAGGTGGCACACTGGGTGACATGGTTTAGTGGTACAGCGGTGATGGATTGACAAGTTGGACTAGATGATCTTAGTGGTCTTTCCAGCCTTGACTGTATAATGCTTTCTATATTTTGATGTTGACCTATGACATCAGAGGCAGAAAGGCAGCTTGTATGCAATTTGTATGACAGTGGCATGCAGACTCTTGTTCAGCAGTAGCTATGCATTTCCACTGGCAGAGGTGCTACGTTGAAAAACTGTTTTTTAACTGAGAATTTGCTTTATCAAATTGTGTTACTGAGCTCCATGGAAATAAATAGGAAGCATTACTTTTTGAGAGATCTAAGTTGCAACACGCACAAAATTATCTTGCTGTTTTAAGAGAGCATACCTCTCTATAGTCATTGCTTCTGCTGTGATATCTCAATTAGCTAGTAGTGTTGTGCTGTGTAGTCTTTACAGTGACCTTCAGCAGTCAAATGCTTGTCCTTTCCGAAAAGCTTACTCGTACCTCTTGATGAATAGAGTACAGCGTACACTTACCTACAACAAAGATAACTAATGTTCACAGGTATTTTAATTGGTCTTTCAATTTTGCTTCTTTATCTTCACTGTGTGTGGTTAGATGCTTAGTGTTAACACTGCGAATGATTCACTGTGGCACTTAAAGCAGTTGGACTAGGAGAATTCTGTATTTTTTTTTGCGTATTTTTTAGAACCAGATAACTATGTTGGCTTAGAACTTCTACTTGGATAATATCTATCTGTTATGACCAGAACAGTCCAAGGTATATTAGCAGAGCATTTAGAACATTTTTAAGTGAAACAGCCTTCATATCTTGCAGAGGGTGGAATTGCTATCACGTTGTAATGATATCTTAGAAGTGATACGAAATTTGTTTTTGCCTCACCCAATACAGTTGCTGGCACTTCTAAGTATTGCATGGATACCTGTGCTGTAAGGGCATTTTCTCTTTCAAGAAAAATGTAACAGAAGTAGTTTTGGAATCCCTGTGTACTCATCTGCAGAGATTAGGTAGCTATCTTAGGTTTACTTTAAGGCACAAAATAGCATGTTTTTATGCATGTGTTGTGGATATCTTGTCACTTCTGGATTTGGATGACTAGCTTTTCCATCTTTTTCTATATATTTATATCAAAATGTATGAAATTGCTAAATGTAAGGTTTGAACTCTGTAGTTTGAGTATCACAGAAAAGCAGCCAGTGGCAGTAGGCACAGGTAAGGAACAGTAAGCCACACTCTTAATTGCAGTAAATAGGAACAAAAGAATATTAGCAGCTTTAGTTAAGAAAAAAAACCTACAACAAAGAAAAGAAAAAACACCGCCAAAACAGTACATTTACTAGCAGTTACTTGCAATTAGAGTATATACTAGATAGTATAGCTACTCCTGCACACTAGAATTCTATTAAATGGATTATTAAATTGTACTATTGAACTATTAAATTGTAACTAGAATAAGCTAAAAATACTGTATCATAGCTCAAAAGAACTAAAATTAACATTTATAACCTCATTTCTGTCAGGTTATTACTTTCCATTTGAAAACAAGTTATGGATAAGAGGACATTGCAACTCATTGCAACAGTAAAGCTTTTAATCAACTGTAAATTACTGTTCCCACCTCCAATTTTTTTTTTTGTGCCATTCTAGATTTTAATCATCTAGTATAACAAGGAAACTATAAATATGTCGATTAGTAAACAAAATCTCTGAATTTATGCCAAATGTGATACTGAGCTCCTTTCCCAAACTATAAGCTAGCTAATAGCAAAGAAGCAAGCTATTTGTTTGCCCATCTAAAACTTTTATCATGTCAAGATGCAAATTTTCTGTACGCCTTTAAGAAGAAGTCTGCTGAAAGAGAGATGTGCTGGCATGTCAGCTATAAGCCATACCTTCAGTTCATGCAAATGTAAAATCTAAGATTAGCTGAAAATGGAACACAATGGAGACAGTTCATGCGTTATGTAAAACTTTGTGCTTGTGTTTTTAACAGCCAAGGGTGGAATCTTACTTGAATAAGTAAGTAAGTTAATACATTCTTGAAGCAGTTATGCTTCATTTTAGGACCAAGTAAACCAGATAATGTTAGACAGCTTAAGTTTAATGGATTTTACTTAAGGTAATGCATAAGAAACACCCACCTTCACAGTTTCTGATCACTGACAAGTTCACAGGATTCCTGTATATTTCACTTGGAAATAGATGGCTAAATGTAATGTTCACTGTAGTTAGAAATGTACTTAACCCAGTAACGTAAAACTCATGACCTGCAGCAGTGCAGGTGAAGACCTGCAATGGCCCACTGCGACTGTACTTGCTTCTGTACTAGAACTGCTGTGCCCCCATGCTGCTAAGGCTGGTGTCCATGCTGAGGTGTAACAAGGTGAGTAGTAACTTAATTCAAGTTGCAGTATAAATGTTCATGTACTTCGGCATTCCTTTTATCTACGTTTCAGTGGTTTAGTCATCAGCTGAGTTTAGCTATTACACATCAAGAAACACAATTCTATGGCTCGAAAACATGCATACTATTCATACCACTGTACAGACACCATCAGCCCTATGTGAAGGAAAAAAAAAACAACGCAGAAAAACCAACAAGTCAACCAAAAAATTCATTCATTCCTTCTATGACTTGCCTTGTTGCTGGTCTTGATGGAACAAAACAGCTTCTGCACAGCTAAGCAATTTGGACCTTATTTGGTTGGGGTTTAGTTGAAAGCCAATGGAATGAAAATATGCATTCATGTTAGTCTCTACTCTGGTTCTGATGGAACAGAATTTTTTTGTCCCCACTAAATATTAAGTTAGTTAGTAAAGAATTTTAAGAGCAAGGTTACTCTAGAAATGCAGCACCTTTACTATACATTACAAGGAGAATTTTAAACACCAAATAAACAAACAAATACTAAATTGCAGTGACTTTCTCCTTGAGTTAATACTTCATTAACTCATAGGCTTTCACTGACGCTTTTAACTATTTCCATATTTGAATACATACGTGAAAGTTATTACTACTTTTATACAAATGTAATGTTCAACTATTATTCTAAAATAATTAGAATATTATTCTAAAATAATTAGAATATAGGAAATATTCTATTGAATGCAAATATAGTATTTCTTTCTGCAAATAAAATGCATGATGACACATATGAAAGAGGTAAGTGAAAAATAAGGCACAACCAAAAAATAACTTTTCACATTTTTTTTCTATTTCACCCTTAGTGGAACAATAAATACAATGGCATAGCTTCTATTCATCTTATTTACACAGTACAATACTTGAATGTTACCGGGTTTCCAGCCCAAACGTTTTGTGACGTTAACAGGAGTATGTGCTGCAGCATTTCTACAGCCAAGCACTTCAGGAGATCATCACAAAGAAAAAACAATACATAGAATAGCTGTTAAATACAATAATAAACGGAGGGAACTCTGCAGCAGAGAATCAACTTGTGGCATTTACTAATTGATGACAGTAGCATTAAAAATAGACATTCCCTTTAACTCATAACTAACATGCCAGTTACTTATACAAAGTCTAAAATGAGCATTTCTGTAGCCTCCTTCTTAATGATACAGTAAATGTTCACTAACAAAAAAGAACAATAATAGATAACTGTCTGCCTGTTGAAAAGAACCTCACAGCCCCCAAAAGCTTTCTTACATTCCAGACAATACAGGCAATGACTACAATATTCCATAAAGTAGAAAATAGACCACAGGACAAAATCTCAGCATAAAGATTTGATGTTAATTTATAGTGACCAAAAAAAAAAAAAAAAAAAAAAAAAAAAAAAAGGAATAAATTAAGCAGCAGACTCTGGTCTTAGCTATGTAGGAACTGAAAAAAGGTGAGGTAGGAAGACAAAATAAGGAATTTATATTTTCCAATGCAAAATAGAAGCTCATGAGAATGAGGGAGTGTTCCTCTCCTTGTACAGCCACAAACCTTTTTTTGCATATCCAGCTCGATGTGTTTCCTTTTCAAAAGTGTGCCTAGAAACACAGACGCTGTGACTGACCACCTAGAGGCAGGATAGGTTCTGTGGAAAAGCAGTCTCCCCCTATAAATTACCATTACAATCATCTCAACAGGAGACAGTGAACTGTTAGCATTTAGTACTTTGTATTGAAAGACACAAATTTGCAGGTCATTAAATTTACCTGCCTAGCTGAGAAGTAAACTGAAATCAAAATCTAATATCATATCATATTCTCAGCTGTTACATGTTTTAATTGTAACAACCCACCAGGTACCATTGAAATAATTGTCATATAATATGCCGTCCAGGACTGTGAAGCACTTTCCAATAGACCAGTATCTGCACAGGCTTTGATTCTCAACTAGTACCCACTGATTCCAAACTTGGAACTCAAGATTTATACCAGTTGAGGATCTGTTCCCCTGTGTGTGCAAAGCTGGTATACCAGAGCAGGGATGTCCTGCACTACGTGCACTTTCAGAACATTGCAAAGATTTTTAAGTAACCCTTAATTACTTAATTAATTATTTAATTACTTTTAAAAAAATGAGCAAGTTGAGTTGTAACCAACTTCTAACCATGTTGGAACAGACACCATAATCAGATGCTGTGAGACAGGGTTTCCAGATTTCACACTGTTCTAGTATAGCACATGATTTTCATGTTATTTCTATCACTCAAGCAGATAGCCTTGCACAAGACATCTCCATTTTAATATCTCAGCTGAGATTCTATGTTATGACACTACATCATTAACAAAACTCTCCACTGAAACTCTAGACAACAGCGTTAAAAAAATTAACAACGAAAGGTGCAAGTGGCATGAATTTACTGCATCCTCTTAACATTTTCCTTCTAAATACAAAGCATGTGAGGCCTTACAAAGTTACAAGAAAATAAATACTGAAACAGCAAATTAATTCCATGCTAATGAAGCTTACAGAAAGGCTACTGAAAAAAATGTTTAGATGTAAAAATCAAGTACTTCATATACAAAATTAAGTATTTAGGACTAAAGTGGTTTAGAAAAATCTGTCTTTCAGTTTTTTTTACCTGCTTACCTGATGCACATGAGCATAATCGTCGTTGATAAGCTCCAGTCTCCACTCCTCTTTTTTTCTCCCCCAACTTTTGAAGTAGATTTTTCTGCAAAATACACCTATAACACATTTTTCTACTTCTTAGATTTTTTTAATAAGACTATTACAAATTCATCTCTTATACTTCAGCATTTTGTTTCACTTAATATAACTACTATTTCTTTGAAGCATAAAGATGTATACAGTTTGCTAGACACATTTTTAAAATATCTTCTCCACAACCTTCTCATTCTTCAGAGAGACCTTTATAAACCAGTACAACCAAAAGCAATAACTTCCTTAAGAAGAACTGGTCTGAATCAGGCACCTCTCAAATAATATTAAAATTCTTAAACATTAAAGTTTTCTAAGACAAATCCTAGATTGGATTTTCAAAAAAAAAAAAAAAAAAGAAAAAAAAAAAAGGAATAATATGTTATTGATGTTAATTTGCTTGATTAATCCATCTCATACACTGGCTTCACAGATAGCAAATCATTTTCACTGTGTTCAGTCCAGTCCACTTTTCCCTAAATAAACAAGTCACAAACGTAATCAAAACATTGCCCTCCAAAACAAAGGAATAATTTTATCAGGCATTCAGGCATATTGGCCATGGAAATACTTAAAAGAAAAACAAAACAAACCACATGGCTATAACAAAATCTGTACATTATTTTTCCCAGCCAAGTAAAATGCTTAAGCAGACAGTGAAGTTCCATAAGCTTGAATTAATAGTCAGATGGATTTATAGGTATTCAGGTTACTATTCTTTCTGTACTCTTTCTTACTTTTCAGTAAGGCTTCATCATTGATCTCATCTGCATTCATAAGCTTGAAGAGGAGGAGACACTCCTGTGTATGTGAAAACAGTTTAAATAAAATTGTTCAAGGCTTGCTGTAAACTGTTATGCTGCAATACACAAGTGAATAGAATCTTAGACTTGTACTAGCATCTCTGATGCTTCATTAAAAACAGTTGCAAAATCCAACTGGCTCAGCATTAGTATCTTGAGTCTATTATCTTAGACTGTCTGTTGGTGTTTTTTTTTGTTGCTTTTTGACAATAAAATACTGGACATAAAATTAACCTGAACAAGCTGCTGTAACTATTGCACCTATTTTAACAATTTTCCTTTGTTCAGTTTTAGGTTTGATTAAGACAATATAGTATGGTATTTACACCCTAAGTTTCTATAGGCAAATGAAGTGGCTTCAGTACAACCCCGTCTTCATAGAAACTTCCAAGAAAATACAAAATCCTTCATTCATTGATTCCCCTTGTACAAAAAATTGCCAACTTTGTCTACATAGTAGAAACTGAAGAGGCAACGTTTGTATACTTATGTAAATACACACATATATATAGCTAAGTGGATAGATACATGTATGGATGTCCATACTATCAATAGACAAACACAGACACATATATTTATACATACGAAAATGAGTTGGTTTAGTTTGCATCATTCAGGAGAAGGTCATACTCCCAAGTTAGACTGAATCTTCTGGCCATTAAGTCATCAAATCAAACTTCAAGTTCATAAACTATGAGGGTGAACACCGGCATATGCAGAGTCTTTTCAGTCAACCATATAACTTTTCAGTTTTTAAAACTACACTCTCCATTTCATGATAGCCTTTGCCATTTAAATGTTCACTGGTGCAGTCGTGGTTGTAGCTGTAGCCTGGAACATCACTGATTGTTGATACTGTATAGGAAACAGTGCGCATAGCATCTGAGTGGCTGAAGCTGTGCTCAAACTGGATTTTGTACTGATTCCAGTGTCTTCTCAAAACAGCTTGGACCTATGACAGGAAACAAAAACAAATGCTCAATAAAAAAGATACGTCAGACTCAATGATTTGACAAATGAATGCCATAATAAATGTCTCAGAAAATTAGGTAATAAGGCTCAGTAATCCTGGGTACCTAGGTGTGATATGTCACATGAGATATTCTGAAAGAATTAAAATGTAAATAGACATTATTTGTGCTTTTCACACCAAATTTGCTAGCTTATGATGGAGTAGCAGCAACACCATTTTCTAGTTTTTCCCCTGTGGGTTGAAGTCAAATGTGGACAGACAAGATTTACAGTTAAAAAAAAAAGATAATTTCTGCTCATCCTTACGTTAAAGTTGCAACTGTAGCAACTGCAAACTCTCATACAGTTCAGATACCACAGATTATTTCTGCTACAGTTCTGATACAAAAAAGCCTTTATTAATTTCTGACTACTACTTCATCAAATGACAATTTGATGAAAGACAATTTCCTGAACACCGCATTTCTACCAGAGTTAAAAATAATGACGATAAAATAGCTCAAGGCCCCAGCTTGTTTACATGTCTCCACAGAAAGGATGTTATGTTTATCATGGACTTCCTCTCCTACATTATGCTTAAACACCTGCGCATGTGTGATAGATGAAGTGTCACATTGATTAAATTCACACGGGATCAGTTTTGAGTCAAGATGCCAAGTAAGGAATGCTAAGAATGGCAACAGCTACTGTTGTTTCATTCAAAATATCTTCTTTGAAGTACCAGCTTTTCAAATGATTGCCTACAGATCATGAATATTTTGTTTCCTCTTCAGCAAAACTTTGTGCCCAATGGCCAGCAACACTGAAAATCTTTCCTGCACAGACTGGGAAAGTACAGTTGTAAATGAAATGCTAGTCAGAGCTGACAGCTAAGTTTATCCAGCAGTGTACCCTAAATCACTGGTCTCATTTAAATTAAACACACAAAATAACTGACCTTCCCCCACTTAGATACTGACATTGCAGGGTAAAAACTGTGTTTTCTTTACATTTTTATAACACACTGGCTTTTTTTCCTAATTTTATTTTGTCTTTAAACATGAAAAATAAATAAATGAGAAAAGGATGTACATTTTAGACTTCCTGCATGCAGTACTGACTTCTTATCTGTCAAAACTATTAACAAAGAAAATTCTGTCCACCACTTTTGTCCACCACTGTCACCACTCCATCCCTCAAAAACACAAGAGATGAAGCATTCTGAAAACTCCAAATCGTCTGAGAAGGAAACTTAGAATGTATTTCTTAATCATATCTATCTCTGCATTTCACTAAGTTTTCATTTGTTCCAATTTTTATCCTTTCCATAGCAAAGTTCCTCATTAAGATTAGTGTCTTATTGGAGAAAGAAACAACAAAAAAATATCATCATGAAGAATGTTCACTTCAGAAAGAACAGACAATAGGCAGGGGATGGGAAAACTATAACAACTGCAACTAAATGGCTTAAGCAAAGTCAGATAAGCTATTGGCAGAGTTGGGAAATAAAACAGAATTGCCAGGTTGCAAAAGAAACTTAAGCCCACTCCCGTATATCCTCCTAGTAGCTCCAGTAATTAGGCTTATTGCAGTTGTAAACAATATTTGTAAATCAGAGGAAATCAGTCCCCACATCTCAAGAGGGCTTCTGGAATTTCTGCAAGACAAGTGCCTGCTGCCTATTTCTGGTGTGAAAATTCTCTGTTCAGGCTGCTTTCTCACCAGTGACAAATTGCTATAAAGAATAATTTCCATATCGGCACACAGTTTCCTCTATGCCCTCCCTGGTGCCCATCACATCCTCTTG
This sequence comes from Lagopus muta, assembly GCF_023343835.1. Classification (NCBI taxonomy): domain Eukaryota; kingdom Metazoa; phylum Chordata; class Aves; order Galliformes; family Phasianidae; genus Lagopus; species Lagopus muta. Next base: position 30,347,947 of record NC_064440.1, on the reverse strand, counting down.
GTGCATTTCTAACTAAGCCACGCACACCTGGCATTCTTCCAAAAGCCTCTCTGTTACTGCTGAGTCGGTATTTCACCTCTGACCTTCTCTGTGTCTATTCTTGTAGGGCGTTACATCCTTTCATGTATTATTGCTGCCTTCTGTCCAATCAATCATTCATAGAAGATGGGAAAAATCAATGAGACAGCTAATTTCCACCACTGTTCATACTGTTGAACGGCATGCAGCATGCACACCTCTACAGATTATGTGAGAGCAGAAGACCTATTGCTCTTTTCCTCAACTTTGAGCAGTTGGACAGGGCTGTAGATTCAGCTCAGGATGGGCAACATTGTGAGAAAATATTAACCAATGTATTTTTTCAAAGTAAACAATGTCACAAACGTAGTTGCATGTCTCATTAATACAGATGCCAATTTCAACTTAAGCATTCATACTTCCTCACCTTATTAGTAATGGTTCCTTCCAGTGAGCTTCAATGACTTGCACTTTCTTTAACATACTAGTACTCTGATGTCAGTGTAACACAAATGTAATGGCTCAGTAGTCCCTCCCCTCTTTCCCCCCCCTAAAAAAATGAGTAACAAAAATCCCAAACCTTGCCTATTAAGAATTTTTTTTTTAATAATCCTGCAGAACTGAGACTGTAGCCTTAACCACATTCCCAATGACTACCGGAATGAGGGGAAAAACTACGACTACCAAAGCCAAAAATAAAACAAAAGAACTCCAAAGCCACAAACTTCACATGGGTAACATAATCATATCATAAGTACATATTATGATCTATTAATAGGTCATAGGAATCTTTCTACTTTCTTTTTACAGAGAAAGCTGCTACAAGCTTCTCCCATTTACTGCAACCTGCATCACCCCTAAACCAGCCCTAAGCCCACTCCTTGGGAAGCATCAAGTAGTCAAGAAGCATCATACTCTGTGGATACTAGGACATAAGCAGAACATGAGTGTCCTTAGGGAATTCCTGCCAGAGAATATAAAGTGGAAGGGTTTGCATGTATGCCGTTATCTGCTGTAGAAGCTGCAGTGACAGTTGCAACGGATGTTGGCACTGGATTTGACAGGACATCCCTAGCTACACTGTCTAACGAGTTTGGAGATGTTTCGTAGCTACAGCCAACAAAGCATTCCAACACTTTTCTTAAATGTTACTCAGTTTCTTTTCATTCTGTTAGCAGATGATTTTTTAATTCCCTTTTTGGCCATTGTCTGAAAAGGCCTGCAAGCCACTCCTTGAACAGGATTTGGCTCTTAATGTTGATAGGAAACATTGGAAGCTGCAGTAGCATTTGGGAAATAGTATTTAGATAAACAAACTAATACTTGTAGCATTTTAAATTGCTAGTATCTTACTGGAATATCTTTCTTCTGTTTTCATTCAGCGAGTTGATTCTAGTCTCAGGATTCATCTCCAAGCCCCAGACTTGCTATAGAACAGCACACAAGTGTTCACACTGAAGCCATTTGGTACAGAACATAACAAGGAGTTGCTGTGACAGATGCTGATAGGAAAGGTCTTGTACACAACAGCTAAGCTACAGTATCAGGATGAGTTAAGGCATTGTTATGACAGCAACATATGATAACGGCAACAGAACACACATACGCCTACAGGCTCACATGCCAGAAGCCACGTTTTTTAATCTACCTTTTCTTTTTTAAGCAACTATTTTTTCTTAACTATATTATTATTCTCCCCATGAGTTTCCTTACTTGTCCAAGTGGTTATAAAGCAACAAATCCTCTCCCCAACAAAGCGCAATGAATTGAAAAAAGGTCAATATTGATAACTGAAGCACTGCAATCAGAATTTAAACTTGCTTAAAAAGCCTAAATTTCTGCTATATAGAAAGCAAATGGAAAGAAATGTGTAACTGAAAACAAAAAGACACAGGATCTGAACATTTTGTTTAAACGTCCAAATCCACTTTTTAAAATTAACCTGACCAGAGATGTTCAAGAAATTGTTCACCTGTTACCATCTGCAGGAGCTGCGGAGCTCATCTTATACACTCATCAGCCCAGGGATATTCTGCTAACACTCCCTTAGAGGAACAACTAGGTTTTGCTTTTCTTATGCAGCAGAAGAGAGAAGTGTGAAAACCATGAGTTTGTAAAATGCGGAAAATGATCAGATGAAACAAAATCATTGCCAGAGGTAGGATTAAAGTAGCCTCAGAAGACCAAGAGGGATAAAAGGCAGAGCTGAGCATTGGACAATATTGTTTCATAGAAACTGTGTAAATTTTAAATATTTTTGTCCACATTTTGCATTGAGACAAAGCAAATTGTCTATTTTTCAAATGCCTCTTAGAAGGGAAAGAGTGTATAAAATACTTATTCTGAACATGGGAAAATAACCAAACCAGATCCATAATGCTTAGTGATACGCTCTGTTTTGAATCAAATACATAAGCAGAGACTTGAACTTGGATCACCTTGCCAGAAAACCAGATCAAAACCACTGACCCAGACCTTATAAACTATAAAAAGAAATCACTCTTTCTTGATCTTTTCTGCCTCCTTAGCTAAAATTAATAATAATGATGACAATCACTGACACACATACTTTTGTTGGAAAAAAAAAAAGTATCTTAAAATCACACGGAGTATTCATTGCAATTCAGACAGCTTCAAATTTAAGAGGGAGAGGAGTAAGCAAGACCTATTTGAATCAAATATTAGCCATATACTTCACACGTAAGTAAGTGTTACTGGTCCAATAACATTATGTAAGAACACAATGTGATAAAAGAAACTAAGGATTCAGTCCTATGAAAACATCTGGTTACTCCCACACATCTGCTTACAGCCCCATACTGCAACTGCACTAAATGCAGAAAAAAATGAACAAACAGATGTGTAAGAATAAGGACAGCATTGTAACTGTTCTTCTGCCAAAAGAGTTGGAAAAGCCCTACTTCTTTGGTGGGATGTTTTTATCTGTTTGTTTTGGTTCTTTTTTCAAGCAAGAGTTGCAAAAATTGCAGTGAGAAATTTAGTGTGTGCGTGTGTATGCATATATATTTAGCCTTTCTAGTATGTTTATCTTTAACAGTAGGGCCCTATAAGTTACACTCAAGCATAAAGCTTAGCTAACAAGACCTTAGTCTATTCAAGTTAACAGAAATAACTTATTAGTTGCAACAAGGATCAGTTCCATATATTACTGAAACAGTGCAATTCTCTGACACAAGAATAAAGAAGTTAGTTGCTGGAATTAACTAATCACAATTTTTCAGAAGTACACTTCTTATTCAAGATATTCAAGACATTTTGACCCAAGCACAATGAGCTATTGAGTTCTGAGTTTGTAACTATATTTTTCAGGTGTGCAATCTCCTTAATTGCTAGAATATATAAAATTTCTATGTACAAAATAATACGATAAAAACTATTACTTTACCTCTCCATTGAAGAAGCAGAAAATTGTAGCAACCAGTAGACCCTGTAAAATTAAGATAACCTTCTTTATTTCACATGCATGTGGAATTTTTTCAGGTTTGTAATACAACTGGAGGTTCCCGGTACAATTCCTGTATACATAGCAAACAAAATATTCTGCAGATCTAAAATCTGTGTACAGTTTCTAAGAACACCCTACAAAAATGTAGTAGAGCATGCAATGTTTCTTTCCTTCAGAGAAAAGAAAATTCAGTATACTGAGAAAGCTGAAGTTGTTTACAGGACTATTGTGTAAAGGTCTTTACAAACTAAAATAAGAGGAAAAATTATCCTTTATTTGCCTCATATGCCAACAGCTAATCTAGCTCAAGTGGGCAAAAAATATTTAAGTCCTACCTGGTAATGCATAAGGATGTGCATCACGTATTCATAGACTTCCTCAGTGATTCGACCTTCCGGTCGCCATGGAAACAGCACAAATTCAATGCCGAGCAGGGGAACCAGAATGAGGGTAGCTCGCACTGCTTTCATGTATAGGTTGGATTCTGCCTTGTGGGTGTCTTTCAGCTTGGTTATGAGTACACGGACAATATTTAACAGGAAGAAAAGATTCACCTGTTGGAAAAGAAAAGGACACTGAAGCTATTCTGAAAATAGTTTGCAAACTATCTGGGGACACTAAGAGCCAGACTACTCAAAAAGCCACGTACTACATAGAAAACATTCTGGCTATAACAATAAGCAAAAGTTAACACTCTGAAAACATCTTGAAGAGAATGAGGCTGACTGGGCTCTGACATCTAATTCCAGAGCCTCTTCTTCTACCCTTTTAAGCAAGTGTCAATCCGGGTTACTCTTATCTTCCGGTGTTTACAATCCATGTGCATTTTCTGTACTATTACAGCAATAGTACCAATCCCAATGATGCTCATGAGAAATTCAAACTGCAGCTTCTGAAGAACAGAATGGCAGTCGCTGTCTAGTAAAAAAGAATGAACAGAAATGAATTGCTGGCCATGACTGATGCACAAGTATCATCTTATGGAAGCCAGTATACCCAAAGCTCTGACATCCAGTGCAAAGCTGAAGACACTTTCTATCTTGCTTCCAGTTTTCTATTTTAACAGCCATGTATGAGCTGTAATGATGTTCTTTGGAGAGTTTCTGGGAAAAGGTAAGCACAGGACATGGATATCACCACAGCATCAGTACTCCCAGTCTGATTGAAATTAGCTCCTAAAAATTCAGTGATCCATTAGCAATGTAACACACAACTTGAGCACAGGTCTCTGCAGTTGAGATCCTTACAGCAATGTAAAAATCTGACTCTACCTGGTTTAAAATCTACCCTTTCTTGTCTATTGAGACCTCAGTGATCAGTTAGATCAATTTTAGAGGCTTGAATTTGAAAACATAAGAAGTTTTCATTATTATTGTCATTTTATATGAAAAACAGTTGAATTTATCTTGACCTATCTATTACAGTTTAAAAAACAATAACATAACCATAACATGCTCTTAACATTTCAACATAAAAAGGGGGAAAAAAGCCATAATTCTATTTTGAAGACCTAGAGTAATAATCTGAAAGGATGTCCTGAGTGCCACAGAACTAAGTGAACTATATCAAATCCTTACAATTTTATTTTGGCAAAATGATTTCAAAAAGTCCCCTGTTTTACAGCAGAGGAAATAAACTGATCTGGGCATTATCTATTTATTAAGAGATTATGCCTTTTAGGTTGGTCCAGTAAAGAATGACATTCTCCCATCTTTGTATTTTAAAATGCTTCTCTATTCTTTTTTTTTTTTTGCCCTTTTTTTCAGCTATGAATATGAATTCACAGCTATCCATACTGAATCTCATTCGGCATGTTAGCGCTCATTACCGACCAGAAAAGCAATACTCTCACATATATGTGTGTGCATATACATACAACAGTCACAACAGTCTAAGGATGCAAATCACTAGAGAAACAGCAATGGTAGGGTTGTATTTTATTCCTGAAACAATGGCAACCCCCTAGAGAAACTACACTCAAGCCACCATAAAACTACAGCTAAAAGCAGCCTGGAGAGAGCACAGCCAATTCAAGCCCTTGCCCAAGGACACAAGAGGCAAGACAATGCTGTCTAGATTCCCACTATGGAAGGCGGAGAAGGAGAGTCTAGTTCATTTATCTTCTCTTCAGATAAATTGTCTTTCTTGTCAACAATTATATAGAGAAAAAAGGGGAAGCGGGGAATAAAGAAATGATCAGAAACACAGAAAAGTCCCTTCTACAATAAATAGGAGTTCCCAGTCTAGCAAGCCTCTGCCTCTCTATAGCACAAGTACAAACAGGGAAGCCAATCAGACCATGTGTGTCACCATGTTCTCCACAACCCTGGCAGAATTCCTCTCATGTCAATTAAGGTTTTCATGACAGACAGCTGTGTATTGTTACAGCAATGTGGCCCTTGACAGACATGTTGTTATTTATATTCTACTTACATGCTATTTAAATCATTTTAACAGGAAATTGTTTTACATAGGAAGCTACTGCATTAATTTCTTCTGGAATATTCCAACTACCTCTTGGCTTTGTTTAAGCAACCAAGGTCTTTCGGTTCTCTCTCAAGGGATCCATTAAGATTTTATGCAGCCCACGATTCTCATCCAACTCCCTATGGCACACGCAGACAATAAATCCATACTCCATTTCTAAATTTAATCTCACTTAAATTACTAGTAGAGCATCAGCCTCTCTCAGAATTTTCACCCCTCTTGTGCTTTGGTAGCATAACCAATCCCTATAATACTGTCCTTAGAATGCTAACTGAGGATGAAAGTAGCAGCAGATGGAAGTAAATACCACCCAGAAAATTATTTCATTTGTAAATGCACAGAGTTCTTTTTTATTTACCCACTGAAACAAAACAAACAAACAAAAAAGAAAATAAACACATTCAGTGCTTGCAAGTAAATATCAGGACAGAAAAGTGAGACAGAAAATAGGATCCACTTAAGAAGAGCAATATGAGAGTTAGTAAAAGTACATGTAACCAATGTCACAAGTATAGGGAGCAAGTATGAGGACAAACCAAATTCTTACTGAAATGAATGTCTTGATTTGAACGAGGTAGAGAGTAGATCTTTGCACTTAAGGAAAAATAGGCCAATGAAACTACTCTGAGGTGTTTTATCATCAGATAGACTGTGATGGTTTGCAAAGCCCCAAAGTAGTTCTGTTGTGCTAGCTGCAGCATGAACACACACAGAAGTACTGGCAGCTGCACAGTGACACGAACATCAATCCAGGGAAGTGAACAAAGACAGAAACAAAGGCAGGGAAGGGAATCCTAGATGAAGTTTTGGAGCCTATGCTATGAACTGAGTAGAACTTATGTTCCGCCTTCAGAGCAGTTGTTACGTGCAGTCTCTGACCTGCAATTCCTGATTTAAAAATTCCTAAGGTCTCTGATATTTCTACTTCTCTCCACGTCCAGTTTGTGCTTAGCAGTACTAAGTATTTAAATCCTGTTTAAATTAATTCTTGGTTGCTATAAACAAATCATTTTTGGATCCAGAAACTCACATATTCTTAGACACTTATGGTAGCCATTGCTTGCTTTTAATACAGGTATGCAACTTCAGATCTAAGCCTACCTGAGCCTGGCTTCCTTGGGCCGTGCACTTGTATGTGCTCATGAATACATGTTTTATACCCAACTTACAGACATTCTCTAGGCTGAGTACATGAATGCTAGGCTTTCAACTTCTTGAACCAAGTCCAGCTTAAATTCACGAAACAGGTCAGTGACAAAAGCAGAAACAAACTGAGGCTCCTGAACTTCCTTCTAGTACAAAATCACTAGATGTCAGTCTAAGACACTGGCAAGATCCTCATATATGGTTTTACTGGTGGACAAAAATAACCATTCCTTGAGTATTTATACAAATAACGGCATAGCTTTAGTGGTGCCAAAGCTAACTAAAACACTAGCATACTGGCATATCCAACTCTGAAGTCTCCCTCCACTTTTATCAGTATTTGTCTACTGTAATCATACAATCATAGAATGGGTTGTGTTGCAAGGGACCTTTAAAATTGCTTAGTTCCAACCCCCTGCTATAGGCAGGGATACTTCCCAATAGACCAGGTTGCTCACAGCCTCATCTCCCTGGATTTCCCTGAAGCCTTCTCCAGGCTGAAAAGCCCCAGGTCCCTCAGTCTGTCCTCTTAGGAGAGGCATGCCAGCCCTCCGATCATCTCTGTGGTCCTCCTCTGGACTCACTCCAACAACTGTAAGTCCTTCTTGTGTTGGGGGCCCCAGAATTGGACACAATTCTCCAGGTGGGGTCCCACAAGAGCAGAGTAGAGGGGCAGAATCACTCCCTCAACCTGCTGGTCATACTTCTATTGATGCAATTCAAGATATGGTTGGCCTTCTAGGCTGCAAGTGCACATTGCCGGCTCATGTCAAATCTTTCATCAACTGACACTCGTAAATCCTTCTCCTCAGGGCTGCTCCCTAGCCATTTTTCCCTTAATCTATATCTGTGTTTGAGATTGCCCTGATTCAGGTGCAGGACCTTGCACTTGGCCTTGTTGAATTCCGTAAGGGAGGCAAGGGCCCACCTCTCAAGCCTGACAAGGTCCCTCTGGTTAGCATCCATACTCTAGCGTGTCACCTGCACCACTCAGCTTGATGCCATCTGCAAACTTGCTGTAATAACTAACATCGTTCTCTACTGTTTCATTCCCACTCTATTTCTTTAATTGTGGTTGCTTAGGCAAACATACACAATTAAATGAGCAACTGAAGACAACTCCAGTCAAAATGCAATTTAGGTCTGCTCCCATCTTCAGATTCTTTGGCAGGGATCTGGTCACAGTTACATAATAGCAGGGACCAGCATTTTTGTTGCTAACATTATGTAATTGTAGAATTTTCAGTGATGTACAAGGGTTAAAGACCTAATCCCCATTGGCTTTGGCCAATTTTTCCCAGCACCCCCTTGACAATTCTCTTCATGCCCTTTAATATCTTCCTCCTGCAAATAGAAACTGTGCCTTTTCCCTTGTTATCTAATTTGCAGTTTAATATTGTTACTTAAACTTCTACTAAAGCAGGTCATGCTTAGTAAAGTGTGAAAATTGTATCTGGCAAGCAAGCTGGGAAGCAAATGAGGGTTCTGTTCACCAAGTCTGAACACATGCACTTCATCTTCTGTCTTTATCTCTGGCCTGTCTTTTCTGAATCAGCGTATTAATTTTTTTTGTTACCTAAAAGCAAATAAATAAATAAAATCTTTTACGGTTTTGTCACATCACGCATATCACAAGCAAGATGTGTACTCATGTCTAAACTGTTATTCTTTCCTGGTTTTCAAATAAATCTGCTGATTGCGCTGAGGTGAGAAAAATGCAGTACCTGAAAAATATACGAAAATCAAATGTGTATTTATTTGTAAATTGCAAAGACAATGGATAGGGATTCTGCCAAAAGCCAACACACACAGCAGATTATTATGCTCTTAATAAAACCAAAAGACATTCTTAGTGTTGCCTTGAGTGGAAAGAAGACTTGATAGTTTTGGACTGATCCTGTACGAGCGTCTGAAGTAAGTAGGACCCTTACCACTGTATGATTTTGTTGAGGCCACTGCTGGAAGGAGAAAGTGATCTTACATCCTAAAATGAGGTCAATTAGTAAACAATGGTATCATTCTCATACTACAGTTTTTGTTTTTTTTCTGCTGTTGTTTAAGCAATTATATCTCAGCTTTAAAGAGCTTTTCTACAGTGACAGATCTGTGAAGTGACACCTACGCAAAGGAAGTAATGATCCCACGTTACAATTAAGGGTGAAATATGGTGCCATTCAAGTGAGCAAAAAATAATATTGCTTTCTGAGAAAACAAGATTTCATCTTCTGTGTAAATTGGATTACAGGATTTAGATCTGGTTTTAGCTTTAAAAATTAAAGTACTAGTTAACCCGTCTTTAAGACAACATGTATGGATGACCTAACAGAGCAAGGTATTATCAGTAACATGCCGAGGGCCGTGGATCTCAATAATTTCATGGGGACTACCTCTGGCTTCCCAGGCAGAGGATCACAGATGTGTCATGGTGTCAAAATGGCCTATAAAATATACATTCACCAGTCAACTTCACTGTGACTGAAACTGAATCACAAGAACCACAGGAATTATGGAACAGTCTTCAGAGTGATTTCTCTCTGCGCATAAGTGCCCCACGAATATCCAAAAACATTTAAAAGCAGAGGAAGTTCATATACATCCGAAACCAAAATGTTTCTGAAGGTTACTTAATGTTATCATTCTTAATTTCCTAGCACAAACTGGAAGTCATAAGGAAAGTCATTACACAGATATTTAATATCTTTGCCAGACGAGCTTCAAGTTTCTGTTAAGGTAATTATGTCTGTTAGCATTTTCTTTTACTATGAACTTATTCCTATTTAGAAATTAACTACTGACTGAATTTATTTGGTTAAATTCAACCTTAGAATAATTTAAATATAACATTGATTTAAGTAAAGTGAAGTCTTAAATTACTTCAAATTTATTTCTTCAATAGCAAAGATTTGTGTAATAGCTCCATAGAAAGGCCAAGAAATAGGTATCTTATGTTTTTAGGACACTTACCAGGTTAAGTGAGAATCCTGTAAATGAATGACTGTTAGGAAAGAGCCTAAAACTACTTTATAAGCCACCAAGAACAATTTTAAAAAGTCAAGTGAGAAAAGTTATTTGAAAAATGCCTACCAATAGAGCAGCACAAATAGGGCCATGGATGATGTAGAGCAGATGAGTATCAGAGCTGATCCAACAGCTAGAGAAAAGAAGCAAGGAAAGAAAAACATTTGGTATTTTGTTATCTGTTCTATTCCTTATTCTTCTCCTTAAACTAAAAATAATCATTTTGCAAAGCAAATTGAGATACTACTTACTTGTCATTATAATACAAGCTTCTAGCAACAGCATGTATGCAGGCAGGGATCAGTGGAAAACCTGCGAATAGGAAACATTTTCTTAATACATAAACTTACTAGCCAATAAGTAAATAGCTAACTAAACTTGCATCTTCTGCAGAGATCCTCCATCTCATCCAAATTATTTGTAAGTGCAGAGCAAAAAAAGGATCAATCCAGTTTCTATTTTCCCAGATTTATTTTAGAGGAGTGTATGAAACCTTATTCCCACTCTCCTATCTGAAAATCCATATCAACGTATAGAAAGAAGAGGCAAATCAAAATTTATAATTATTTAGAATATTAACACAGATGGTTTTCTGTGAATCTGCTACAATCTGCAGTAACGCTCAACGCTAAGTAAGATAAGTATACCTCTGTCTGTAACTGTGTATAAATAACATGATTAACAATGTTAACTGTGTTCCTCCTGGTGTTTTCTGGGTATCCATAAAACAATATTCCTTGCAAAAATAAAGAATTAAATAAAATTAAACAGGCTAGAAACCTGGCACGTACAAAATTTAAAATAATAATTATTTGAGGTGCTTCACATCCTGGTGATCCCTATTTTTTAGAAACCACAGAGTACATGTTAGCTCTCAGCCTCATCTCAGCTGTGCCCATTGTGGTGTGGCCAGTGACATAGGCACCGAGTCACGCTGTAGCTGAAAGTGCCCATGCAATAAGCTGAGGAACAAGTCCTCACTCGCGCTTTGTGTATATGTTGTTCTACACTATCTGAAACCACTGGGTTTGGCTTATTAGTTCTAACACGGATATTACTTCAGATCGTTAGCTACAGCTACTCTGTATTTGCAGAGTGAACAATACAGGTCAAATGGAACCGCTGGAAAAATAAGTTCTTAGCCATTCAGTTTTGACCCTCCACCCTAGACATGGCAAGACTTCTCTGAAAACAAACATTCATTCCTGAATAAATATCTTCAGTGAGGAACAATGAATAATTACTTCTTAATGTCTTTTTATAATAAGAGACTATTTTCTCTGTACAAAGGAGGAGCCACTTCCTGACAACAGAAACAATCTCTCTTTCAGCAAAGATAGAGCTACATTCAACTTCCTATATTAATATTTCTAGGCCTGTTAAAACATAACAGACAAAGAAGAAGGGCATGCTGTCATTGTTCAAATCTACCACCTCAGAGAAGCAACAGGACAGCTGTTCAACCGCTCATGAAAAGGAGTTAAAGATAGCACTGGCCTGAAAATACAGTGTGAAATTGCATACCCCAGCCAAGAAGGTAATACCACATCAAGTGCTGTTTCTCAGCAAAAACAGCCACCACAATAAGGGTATGCAGGTAAATGCCTTCGCACAGCATCCAGAAGTAGTTGCAACCCATTAGGTACAGGTAGATAAACATTGACACTTTGCAGCTAACCTGTGGAAAAGAAAACACAGTACAATATGAATTCTTAATTTGCAAAAATCTCACAGAGAAGTACTTGGAAAAAATATTTTATTTTATAGAATTAAAATTCCATATTTTATAGCCAGTCTATTTTTACTAAGCCAATATAAGAAGCAAACATCCTCAAGCATGATGGCAGGAAGCAGTAATGATAATATCTCCCTTTGTCACAAATAGTGACACGTTTGATCATTCCAGTTAAAATGGAGCCCTCAAATTAACAGACGCACTAAAAAAACACCGTTTGAAGAAGCTAATTCTCTGGCAGTTATACCAGTTACAACATACAGAATGATAAACATTCTGAACATCCTTACAATATTTCCAATTTAAACCTAGTCACAACTGAAATTAGCCCCAGGGTACAGTTCATATGGCCGATTCTAGTCATAAGCATTCTTGATTGCAAATATTAGGCTCATTCAGAATATCCTGACATTCTTCAATTGCAGCGTTACGTAAGAGTTTGCTGTTAAGATTAAAAGAGTGAAATTGCAAATAAGAAATAAGATGCTGTTATTTCTCTCCTGTTTTCTCCTATGGAAATCAGTGTGCTTGATTAATTGGGTTGGAAGGGACCTTAAAGATCATCTAATTCCAACCCGCCTGCCATGGGCAGGATTGCCAGCCACCAGTGCCTCATCTTCCTAGCCTTGAACACCTCCACAGATGGGGCAGCCACAGCTTCTCTGAGCAACCTGTGTCAGAGCTCCACTACCCCCTTTGAAAAAAATGTCCTCCTAATATGTCATCTAAAACTCCTCCCTTTTATTTTAAAGCCATTCTCTCCCTTGTCCTATCACTATCTGCCTGCAGAATAAATCAGCCTCCATCTTCCATACTGGAAGGCCACAGTGAGGTCTCCCCAGAGCTTTCTGTTCTCTGAGCTAAGGAAGGCCAACTGCTTGGAAGCCCCAGACCTGGATGCAGTACTCTAAATGAGACCTCACATGGACAGAGTAGAGGGGAATGGGACAATCACCTCTCTCAACCTGCGGTCGCCCCTCTTTGAATGCAGCCCAGGATACTGATTGCATTCAGAGCTACAACAGTGCATTGCTGGCTCACGTCAATCTCTTCATCCGCTAGGACCTCCAAGTCCTTCTGCACAGGACTCTCGGGAGAAACAACTCATCACTAGCCTCCATCTAGCCATAGAGCTGATGACCACAGCCCTCTGGTTGTGACCAATTATTTATCCATCTAATCGTCCACCCTTCAAAATCCATTTCTCTCCAGTTTAGAGACAAGAATGTGGTGTGCGACCATGTCCAAGGCCCTGCACAAACCCAAGTGGATGACATCAGTTGCCCTTCCTTTGTCCACCAGCTTAAACCAAATAAACAACGCAATAATGTTTTACCATGTTCTGCTACTTCACATATTAATGATTATTAGCAGCTAACTCAAGCCTGTTTTTCAGTATTTTTATGAGCTTTCACAGAAGAGAGAATTGATCTTTTTCCAGAAGCTGTTGGAATCAAGGATTTTTACCCTGTCACAGAATTAAAACTTATCTTCCACATCTAATTAAAAATAAAACCACAGTTAGGGATCTGTATGTGCATTTCAGTTCCTAGCCTTGCAGGAGAGGCTACTCATTCACACTTAACCCAATGAGAGAGAGACAAAAAGTATTTTCATTTCAACTCGAGATCGAAAGCAAAAGCCCTAAAAAAGTTGCTGAGAGAGCCAGAATACACTACCAAACTTGGGCTGTCACAGCCTCACTGACATCACGACAACAGGCTACTTTCTTGCAGTTGTTTCAGTGCAGAAGTCATCTGTACAAATTCAGAAGAGTACTTCAGTACACTTTGTCTCTGAGGCTGCTTTATTATTTCAAAACCTCAAATGTGAAGGGCCCAAATCACTGTTTGACATCTGTTGCAATATGTAGCATGGATACATTATTACTGAACATTTTGCCCTTGCTGTACACAGCATTTCATCAACTGTTCATGCTTCATTTCTCCCTTCTACATCACTGAAATGTTTCGCATACAAATCAACAAAGCTGCCAGATATACTTTCACTTACTGGATTAGCTGCAACTAATTCCTGATTGTTGGCAATTGCAGTCAGTGAAATTATTGTTACAACAGAGTTGCAAACAAAAGAGAAAAAGAGATTTTTATGAAGAGTAATCCTCTGGCAACTCAAGCTCCTAGAAAAGAGAAAGAAGAACAAATGAATACACAAGGGGGCAGCTATGTGTAACTGGGGACAACTCTGAAATTTTGAAATACTAAAGCTGTTTATTATGCACTCTTACATCAACCCTTTCTTCAACTCCAGTCCAAATTTAATAGAATGATGTGAAAGGTAATACCTTCCCTTAATCTCTAGTTCATTTGACAACAAGAGGAAAACAAGTATGTTCAGTTCAAATACATTTACAACTAAGGACTTGCATTACAGTGGTTACCTAAAAATAATTTGGATACCGGTAATAACATGTTTCTGAAAACATTCTGCTTTTGTTAGTGTCTGATGATCTTCCAACTCACCATCACACCCAAGCTTGAGGAAGTTGTGTCAGTTATGTTTCAATTTACTCACATCTGCCAGGATTTTTGGAGGACAATTCTATTTTACTCACATTATTGGTCACTTTTCTTCCCTAATCCTACAGCTAGAGAAATGCCCAAATAAGTAAAAGAGTGAAAAATATTATCTTGGCTCGTCTATAATCAAGTTATAAGCAGAATATGAAAGTTAAAAAATGCAATATGCAAAATGTTTGTGTTTATTTTCAACATTTCCTTTGAATATTGCAATAAAATTTCAGACTAAAATATATTTTGAAGGGTTATTAAAAAAATAAAAATAATACTTAATTAGACCATTGTGAGACAGCTTAGTTTTACCCCACTGATGATGTATTGTTGTAACCCCAGCTAGTAATCCTGCTCAGTATGAAAGAAACCACAGGTCCAGACATTTGATGTATGCCCTTGGCTGAGGACCCACTGGAATGAGGCTGCCATCCATGAGATTATGACTGAACACCTCTAAGTCAGAATTCCCCCCTAAATGTAGCAATACTGCAGTACTGAGGCATCTTGGTGGGCTTGCAATAGCCAGCCGCTTTGGCTGCCAGTGCAGAGTAAAGAGAAGGGGGAAATGGTTTGAGACTCAAAGAGGGTAGACTTAGGTTGGATATAAGGAAAAAATCTTTTACAGTGGGGGTGGTGAGGCAGTGGAACAGGTTGCCCAGAGAGGTGGTTGATGCCCCATCTCTGGAGACTTTCAAGGCGAGGCTGAATCAGGCTCTGGGCAACCTGATCTAGCTGCAGGGGAGTTGGACTAGATGGTCTTCACAGGTCCCTTCCTACTGTAAGGATTCTATGATCTACGATTCTGTGATTCTAAATTATACCCAACACTGAGCATAGGAATAGTGGATTTCTGCTTAGCCATCACCCTAAAGAAAAAAAAAAAAAAGCAGATCTAACTGTCATTGCAGAGATAGAAGTGTTGTTCATTCAAGTTTTCCAAAGAAACTGATTTTTTCAAACAAACACCAAACAAAATTGGAGTTTCTGCAAGTCACACCTTGGAGCCATAAGGCATTTCCAGCCTCATGTCCCCAAATATAGGTCAGAGAAAACTCTCTAGAAACCAGTGCTGCCATACAGTGTGGCACACAGATCAACTCTGATCCTAAACCATCTTCTAGTATCCAAGCTTTATCTGACTGAGGAAATTACACATACTTTATATAAATTAAATGAAATAAATTGTGATATAAATTAAGTGGAAAAGTGTATTTCATTAGGCTTTACAAATACTTTTGTTTCTAATGTTGTTTTTAATCTGTGTGTGTTTAAACAACACACGAAGTTTGATTATCAAAACATGCTTAGTTTTTATATTCTTTGAATATATATATCTTGCTGCACTTTTTTCCTATACGGTTCATATAGCAAGAAGGAAAGGAGCACTGGATTCCAGCTAACAGTTTTGTATAAACAAGTCCTGAAGAACTCTGGAAGCCCGTCTGCTTATTGTTAAGATTCAGTGCAGAGGCAAGGAAAAGCACGTACAACTAACGGGGCCATCTCCCGGGGTCATCCAGCAGCTGTTCCTGTTGAATATGCAAACACACCCATCCACACCCACCTCCACCCATGCAGAAAAGGATTGAAAGGATCACCGGACAAGAAACAAGAAAGCAAGACTGCTGACATTTAAAAATGAAATTTGCTTTTGGTAATAAAGGCATTTCTTCATTACACTCCCTGCCCCTCCCTTTTCTGTTATCCTTCCTATTTCCTTCTTCTGACTTTTTCTTAGTGACACTGTCCTTTAGTCATCTAATTCTCATACTAACGATCAGCATTAAGATAACCTACCATTGAATGCTTTACCCCACGTGGCACAAAATAAAAAACAACAACAAAACCCTCCTGTTATGTACTTTTATGCAGTATAATTATGTATTTATAATTTCACTTCTGTATGTCTTGGCACTAAGGAAAAATTATTTCGAGAAGAAAAAAAGATGTCATTTTCTAATTTCTATTCAAAAAAAAAAAGTGAGATCCATATATACACCCAAGGGGAATTAGCCTTTATGCTTGGGTGAACTTAAAGTGATTTAGGAACCCCACTATCTTTCCATCTGTCTTATCCAGTGTTTGTCCACACTAAGTTCAGTGTTGGTCACCTCTGCAAGCGCTGTCAGATCACTGGGTGATGCTTCGTCAACAGCTTCTCCTTCATTCCAGATTTTTTCCTTTTTCTCAGTGCCCTGCTCTTTTAGGTTTTCTGTTAACTCACTTTTCCTTCTTAATGAAAATAACCATACAACTTTTTAAAGAAAAGTAATCTGTGAAATTATGCACAATTTTGAGTATGTAACAGAACGAGAAAGGAGAGTCACTGCAAATCACTACTCTTGTCTTCACTGATGATTTCTCCGGTAGAAAGACTGGAGTTCCAAGTTTGTATAACCCATTTTAAAACAAAAATCCACTTGAGGAGCACAAGTCACAAATTGAACTGATATTTCCAATGATAGTTTTCTGAAGAAAAAAAATTGAAATTGAAAATAAAATGCACAGAACTGTAATAATATGAAAAAAAAAATCAGTGAAAAATCAAGTAATTGATAGTTGGAAAAGCTGAAGATTTTTGGGAAAAAAAAAAAAAAAAAAAAGCTGTCATTTTTCCTATGAAGAAATACCCCACTTCTCTAATTAAACCTGAAGATACTGCAATGGTCAGCAAGCCAGCAAATGTTGTCTGGAAACAACCTAAGAGAATAAATTCATAGGCTTCCCCACACAATAGCATAAAAAAAAAGAAGAAAGTCCACCTGTTAAGAAGCTATGAATAATTACACAAGCTTCAGCTGATACATAATACATCCTGGTATTAATCTAGATCCTTAAATATCCTTCTGGTACTAAAAATACTTTAGAGGAACTGCACATCCCAAGAGAATAACTTGTAGAGAACTTTCTTTAGTTTCCTTTAAATTCTGTAATTTCCTTTTACATCCCAACATAACCACAGTCTAGAAGTTGTGGTGTTTGAGTCTAGATTAATTCCATGTGCTTCTCTGAAGACAGAGGATCCTTCTACAAAAGGGAGAAAAAAGTTCCTGGAGGGTATGACAAATGTAACAGTTGTGATGGTAGTGAAGCAAACCACCTTCTTCTGTAGGAACTGCCACAAACTAAGATAAAATTGGCTCGGTTTGCATTTGTAGCACAGAAAAATTCGCTGTCTTTGAGCTTTTAAAATCGTATTCAAAAGCTTTTAGCTTTTACCTTACAAATTTATGGCAATGCATTTTTTTTCTACCACGTGAGATTTTTTCATCTGTTGAACTTTATTATGAGGTTCACAATAAAGGCACTGTATTTTTTAATGCAAGAAATCAAACCTATAGGGACTTGGGACCATGTAAAATTTGAATTTTGTCGAGGGAAAGTGAATTTGGAAATACGAAAAGTAGTCAGAAACAGCTAAAAAATCATTTTAAATGCATTTCAAAAAGAGGAGCTATAAACTTGAAACATTCTGTAAGAAATTTACTGCAATGCTATTCCAGAACTTGGGCAAATAATGCATAACTAAATTGGAAACACTACCTTCTGCCAGATCTGACAAAAATGGAAAAATTTTTCAGCAGATATCTACTACCCCTACCAAATCAACTCAAAGTCTGGAATAAGAGAAAAGCAAAATCTGAAATAGCCCAGCAATTATTGATGTAGGTGCTACTCCTATTTACATATTAGGGGAAAAAAAAGAAAAAAAAGAAGATGGAGTGAAATGGAAGGGTACAGTGATGAGAAACAGCTAAGATTGCGAAGTGGATCTGTCTATCATAGAGCAAATCCACCTTTTCCAATGAAGAACAGATGCAGAAATGATTAAAGGAGTGCCAGTTAACAAGGAGAGCCGACACCACGCAATGCAGCATTTGGCAGAGAACAGCTCGTCATTGACAGCGCCGCGCTTCGCCTCAGCTCTGCTCATGTGGCAACCCTGCAGTGACACTGGTTTCAGCTTCCTACTAAGCCTCATCGTCTTACAAACACAAAAAAAGTGAGCAAAGTCTGAAGCAGACAATTTTTTAAGACCCACACGCTATACTCCAAGTTATGAAATTGGTTACGTTGGCAACACACTACTCAGGCTTGCTTGTAAGATGACATAGTAACTGCTAGAGAGTGGACAGAACAGAACTCTCAGAAAAATAATACAATGAATAAGGAAAATTAAGATTATTTTTATAGTTGTCATTCCTAATGTTGCTTTTAGCTTTATTTTCTTCACAATTTATTGTGTTATGTGGCTATTTACTTCAGAATGTGACTTATATGCCATCTTTACACCATGTGTGTGTGACTTATATACCGTAAGTATTTTGGTTTCCATTTACTCTTTAGTATGACCCAGGCTTGACATATCCACATCTTAAGTTATAATTAAAAACAAACAAACATAAGCAACCCTTCTCCATCAGAAATGCTTGTTTAGTAGTTGGGTGTGTTTTCTAAGTGCCATTTTCCCCATTTCCAACATCTGCTACAATTTTTAATTTGCAGTTCGGGAATTCTAGGTTTCTGAGGAAAGAAACCTAAAATTTTATTATAACAGCATGTTCAATGCCAAACCAATATACTGATTTTTTTTCCACCTTGTTGCTCCATCTAATTTACTGGGAAGGCCTGTGTTTCAAAAACATTGAAACCAGCATTGTGGCAAGCACTAATACTTGGTAAAAAATTTTAAGTGTACTTACTTAAAGTAAAAGAATATGCCAAGAGAAATCAGAAGTGAGGCAATTGAAAGACCATGTCCTATGATGGCCAAATAATACAAATTCAGAGCAGTCTGCAACAGAAGAATAAAACGAAGCACATGTGATTCATGCAGGATTACTAAGGAAGAACATGCTTATACATCTCTTCTACTTACAAAATGACTGTAATGGGATTCAGAAAATAAAAACTTTACTGATAATGAGCCAATCCAGAATCCTGCAAATCATCTTACTAAAATCGCTTTCTGTTGGGCAAAAACCAGATTCATTTAAAACACTTGAAATTCTCTCTTAGATGTTAAAACATCAAGCTTTTAAATACACACTATGTTTTTTCTGAGTATTTATATAAAAAGTGGTCATTTCTGCTACTGTGCTCAGTGCACTCCCATCTGAGATTGGATTCATCTATCAAACATCTCTTAAAGGAAATAATGTGTTGCACATATGAACGCGCATTTTTTCCTCCCATAATTTTTTCCTCTTACAAAGATATTTTCTTTGTACCAATGTTTTGTTTTAAGAATGAAAAAAAATTAACAATGATTCCGAACTATCAAAGACTAAATGGAAAAATCAAACAAATCTGCAGCCAAATTATAGTATGAAAAGCTAGATGGATAGCAAAATAATAATGAAGAACTGGTAAAGTTATGTTAGGCATACGTACAAGACGTTACCATCAATTACTTGAATTAATAGTTTCAATTCTACCAATAACAAAATTCTGCTTTCAATTATGGAACCTGCCTCACAAATTTGCTTTTTTTGTTTTCAATTACAAAAATCATCATCTTACACAGAAGAAAAAGAAAGATCTTTAGGTTAAACCTTATATTACCATGATAAAACATAGTTATCTAGATTGTGTAAGAAGGAATCACAGCCTGCATACATGAGCTCATACAATAGATACTGTACACATCCTCTCAACCTATTAGTCCAATTTAATGTTTGAAAGGCTGCAGACTTGTGAAATCACATAAATAGATTACAGGTAAAGCTTTAAGAATTATTAGATGAGACACTGTGCATGCCAGAATTTTTCAAGCTTCACAGATGAGTTTCTTGAGACTGGTGACATGCATTTATTCCTTTCCTACCTTCACTTTTTCGTGCGTATAGATATTACACTGGGTGTAGTTTGTCCATGTCCTGTTGCTTTCTGGGTGTCTAAACCAGTTCCCATTTGGATCACAGATCTTTGTAACTTTTTCTACAGGCAGTCAGAGTAGTCGAAAAGAAAAAGAAACAAGGCAAAAACACAACAGTCAGCAGTGAAGTTCTACTTCCTGATCCTCATGTTTCACGAAAAAGATTGGCAAACAAATGACAGCTTTATTAATATGACTAGAGAGACGCTGCTTGTTACTTGGAATTCTGAGAAACCAGAGGCCATTGCTTTTGCTTGGCAAGGGCAACTAATGATGTGTTTTTTCTTAAAAAAAAAAAAAGAAAACCAAACAAATACATTTCCCCTCTACAAAATACAATCAAAATATATCAAGCTGTTACAGAACTACCAGATGAAGTGACAAGGATACTTAAATGGCTACTTCAACATGCAAGATATAAATGGAAGTCTAACATCCTACCACTGTAAATTGAACAGGCAGGAAAACATCAATAGAGAAACCACTCTAGAATCAGACTGGAGAATTTCCAGGACCACATAATGATTAAATCAAATAGAAACGGGCACCAGAAGACCTTGGGAAATAGCAAATGCAGCAGAAGCTGACAAGAGTGGAAGTCTATGACATTTTCCACATGCTCACACAGTGGCAAAGTTCAACTTACTGGAAAAGACTCACTTGTGGGAGAAACACTTGTTAACTTCGGCTGCCAAATTGAGGTAAAAAAAAAAATATTACATTTCTGCTTTCCTCTCAGAAGGTAAAGCTCAGCACCAAGAGCTAAGCTCTCCACTTTTCTGTGATAAAGGTGAAGTGCAAACAATGCATTTGAAGCTACTGAAATTCTGATGCATTAGTGGCTTGAGTAAGGCAAAGAGTAGGCATCAAGCACCCAAAAACTCCTTTCATTAAGCAATACGTTTATGTAGAAAGCCCATGCACACACTTACCTGATGGATTGAAATCTTGGAAGTAGTCAGGACAATGCTGTACTGATACAGTTCCTGCAGCAACATCACTCCAGCACAACCAGCCATCCCACGTCCTGTTACAGTAAGGACCTAGAAACAAGTGGACAACTGGTAATAAAATAACTCTTCCTTCATAGCAGTCTTTCAAACATAAGGTATAACACCGGACAAGGTAAGTTTCTCATTTGCACACTTTGCTTCGTAAAGATAAAAATGGAAACTTAAAATTAACCAGCAGTTAATATTTCATGTAATAGAAACGCCTCCTTTTAGGTATATTTCTCAGAATACATTTTAAAATCCGTTACCATTCCTCTTTAAATTATCTATCCCTACAGTTCATAAAACACATGAGATCTAGAGCACGGCAGGGTAATATTCTCTGGGCAAAGCAAAGTAAACCAATTCAAACCAAAAAACGCACAATAAAGATCTCTGAATCTTACCTGCCCTGGCAGGGGGTTGATGATCTTTAAAGGTCCCTTCCAATCCAAGCCATTCTATGGTTCTACGATTTTGCCAAGACCCTTTTATTG
Organism: Lagopus muta; assembly: GCF_023343835.1. Lineage (NCBI taxonomy): Eukaryota > Metazoa > Chordata > Aves > Galliformes > Phasianidae > Lagopus > Lagopus muta. The sequence goes on along the minus strand of NC_064440.1, from coordinate 30,326,176 downwards.
AATTTATTTACATTTTGAATGTATACCTAAACTATAAATGTGTTTATTAGCTCACTGAAAACTAAGTGGTATCCTAAAAACAATCAGAAAGCCTATCTGGGAGGCAGCCACTGTTTCTCTTCCTCAGAGATGAACCTGCAGCTATTTGTCCATTCAAGGTCAGGGATGTTGCAGAGTCCCACAAGAGCCTGTTTTAATCCCTCACTGTACTCAGTGTAGATCTGTTTTAGAACACCTAAAATAAACTTCCTTTGAGAATCAGCTGGGGCTTTATAACAAATTTCTTTCCCAGAACACATGCAGAAGGACTGACCACAGATTGGAAAAATATTTTTTCTGTCTTCCTTCAGTCTTCTATTCAAAAAAATAATACCACCTTCTCCCTGCTCCTCAAACTATCGTGAAGACTCAAACACCATACTTCCTCTACTCCTGATCTGGACATTTTCCAATTTGTCCATATTGTTCTGAAGTTGTGGTGCCCTGGCCTCTACATAAGCTTCTACATAAACACTCCCATATCCATTTCTGGCTTCCAGACATTTGTTTTCCTCAAAGAAACATCTCAGAAGAGAAAAAAAACATTTTGTGAAAGAGTGCAATTGCCTCTTCTCCCCAGAACCAGTTAATATTTTCAGAAATTATAATGCAGAAACAGTCTCAATTTTTAAAATCTGAATATTCCTTTAACATTTTCTTATCAAAAATAAAAGATTTGTGACAGGTGATATACATCATACTACTTTAATGTTGTTTCTAAAAAACTGTACAAAAAGCCTGAAAGAATGATTGCTACCAAGACATGACATGAAAATAAATAAAGGCTCAGGACCCTGAATTACTTTAATTATATGTTGGGCACTTCCCTTTGGAAAATCTTGGGAGAAAGTAAACTCTACCTTCTTTCCTATGAATGGGATCTTGCATAATTTTCTGGTAGCATTCATACTGTGCTGTCATAATTTTATTCCGTGTAAAACTCAGTTGACCGAAGTCCTCTGTCATATTCTGATGACCTTCAGATGGAATAGCAGTGGCAAATAACTAGGAGGAAAAAGACTTTTTTAGCAAGTCATCTTTTTTCAACCAATTTTGAAACTACGACTCACATACCAACCGATAATAATAAAAATTCAAAATCTTAAAATAGTGCATTTGAAATATAATTTTACTGAAGCAAAGTGATCTTCAAATCTTACTACTGATAATCTGATATTGTGTTCTTCTGGCTTATTTAACAATTCTTATTACTGAATCTTGGCAAATATCACCTGATTGAGCATGGAGGAATAAATATCTGCAAGATTCATAAAAAATAATTAAAAAATGCAGAGACAGCATGGAAACAATCACAAGTGCATAGACAGCTTTTTCAACATACAGTGCAGTATATGATATTTGTATTCTTTTAAGAGGCATCTGGATCAGAAACAAAATGATCCTTTATGAAAAGGCTGCCCATACAGTCAAAGCTTTTGATTAGCTTATACGCTGTCTCATTTATCTATGGTCTTGTGAAGCAGTCAGTCTTCAGAATACAGAGAAGTGTTCAAATGACATGAAATCCACTGCAGTAGTTTTTCAAAACAAAACTTGCACACACAAAAGTCAATCTTGAACTTTCAACTACATTTTTAAAGAAGCAGCAAGTTTTACCTGAATCAACTAAGCTTCACGGAAAATAAAACATCTGCAGATAGAAATACTGTATCTTTCTCATGCAAGCAAAGAAATTAAAAGTCCCTAGGATTTCCTTCGAATCTGTGCGATAAGTCTTCCCCACTCTTCCATGAAATTACACAGCACTACTTATATGTCACATGTCACCTGCTACCATAAACTTCTATGCTAGCAAAAGATACATTTGGTTCAACAGAGGCAATTACTATTACTGTTCCTTTAGTACTGTTAATAAAAGGAAGACATGAGACAGATAGTAATCCTGCTCTGCAGAAACTGTATTTGAATACATCATTACCTTATAGAAAAATAAAAATTCCTATGGCATTCTGTACAGCCTTGCTCAAATGATACTGACTTAAAAAACAAAAAATGATAAAACTCACCAAAGTAGCCGAGAGGAAGAACAGCAAGAACGTGATCCATTTTTTTGTCATTTTTATTTCTGACGCAGTGTATTTTATGTTGTGATTGAATTAATGCAAACTGCCATAGAAAAAAATATAGGAAAAAAAAGTTATTTCGTGAAAGCAACAACTGATGAATGACTTCATATTTTCTTTATGCAGTAGAACAAATCAGTGGAGGTCCACCCAATTTTTATTCAACCTAGTGTCTTTTGACCTACATGGAGATGCACAATATCACGTGAAGAAAATGCATTCAGTTCACCGTAGCAAATTCCAGCACCCAGATCTTGCCTGCACCAGCACATCCATCTCTCACAGTTCAGGCAGGAAAGGCCCCACCCATGGCCTCAACTAATTCCACTTCTTCAGAGGGTTTATCTCAATTTGGTAGCTGATATCAACTCTAACAGACAGACAGCAATTAACAGGTCCCAACGGCCAAGATCTGAGTTGCCTACTTAATTCAAAGATTGAACTGCTACTGAAGCAAGAGGGCTGCTGCTGTCCAAATATCTTCATGGAAACCTTCCTCCTGACTCAAGGCACATTTGACCTGCGATGATACTTGTGCTTGTTTCTGGATTTTTTTTTCCTATCCAGCATCACAACCTACAAGTGGTGCACAAGAAACAAGCGATAGTACATTGCCCAGCACAGAGAATTTTACACAAAGATAGTACTTCTAGAACATCTCATTCACAAAAAGCAAGCGTTCTGCACCTACTTTGCCAATACAGTGGCACTGAGTCTTCTTAACTGTAATTCAATAAACAGCATTTTGTAGGCTGTACAGACTAAATCTTGATAGAAATACAAGAAACCTGTTTTAAATTCAGTTACTGCTGCCCCATTTTAATCCAGAGCAAGACTGCATCAGTGATCCTCCGTCTATTTTTACTGTTGGCGTGCAAGCCTCTAATACTGATTGCTGGAAATTGCCCAGGTAATTCAGTGGAGCACTGGATTTCAAATATGCTGTTTTGAAGTTTTTTTAAAAGATTAACAGGAAGACCAACTGACACACACAAAATATTTTTGCAATGCAATCCAACAGTTCTTTAGAAAATCCACATCTGATGAGAACTACAGTGAAGTGCTAATTGCAGAAATCACCATTTGTCACACAGTACGGCAGCTTTTTGGTCTTTGTTACTGAACACATTGTTAATTAAAAACATCTAAATATCCATGTTTAATGACTGAACATCAAGTGAATAGAAAATACAGATGCAGACACCCATATTAGTAATGGCATGATGTGGTTTCAATTGTATGTGATAATTGGGAAAGGGGTACAGTAATTCAAACCTGATAAAATTCTTATGACATTTTTAGTTGTGCCTATTTACCTGGGAGAGAAAGAACCAGAACACTGGCGTTCTAAAAAAATCAAAATTAACTACTTGGATGTAAAGAAATACTCTAATTGTTCCCTGCTCTCTCCAAGACATGTGAAAGCACATCTGCAGAGGTTTAAAGGCCATACAGAATGTTAACAGAACAAAGAAAGCAATGGAGTAGAACATAGCGATTGTTATTTTACATTTCTTTGTTTTTTTGCACATGAAGAAGTTCAAAATAATTTTCCCTACAATAGTTCCAAAAATCCTTTTGCTACAAGAGACAGTGGATGAGAAATTTGAAATAAAGATTAGATATGGCCCTTGATTAACCTTACTTATATTTCTTTACGTATATGATATTGTATGAACAGCAGCAAAACTCATCTGTGTTGCTTCACAGTTCATGACTGTTTCTGTTTTACAATATAAAAAGTCACCCTTTGGATCCGTTCCTTTAAGAGTCTGTATCTAGTGGTTCTGTAGACAATTCATATCAAATACTCCAGTATCCAGCATTAAGTTATTAATTCTCCTCAAGTGATAAAAGATTAAGTCTATTATTTTCACAATGCTTTCTACTTATTCCTTGCAATTACTAACTTGTAAATACAAAAACTTATACATAGAGGGAAAAAAAGCATTATCTTCCCAAATATTACTATTGGATTTAATTACAAAATGCAGGGTGAGGGTCATTCAGATGCCTATTTCAGCAAATCATGTCGGACTTCAGCAAAGCATTTCTTTCATCATCAGATGAATTCATTCAAAGTTTATTTCAGTTGGATAGGACAAGCACTTTCACAGCAAGATTAAAATCTTTCTTAGCAATGGACAGCAGTATACTCAGTTATTGAATGAGGTAGCAGGACAGTACTCTTGACAAAGTAGGGTTGTTTTTATATAGCATCTGTTTTCATGAGCTCAAAAACTAATAAAATTCTCAGGACTCTCATAACTGGGAGACATGAGATGCACAAGGCACAGAAGTTAATAAATAGAAGAACCCACTGTTAGATTTCTTAAAATAATAATAATGCTTCCCAAGGCACTGTTCTACTGTTACACATCTTCAACAATTCTACTGTGGGGAAAAGTGGGCATTTTTATTAGACCAAGATTAACTTTGAGTGTAATGGAAGTTAACCTGTGGGAAAAGGTGGCAGGAGTCTATGCAGCATCCTTCAACGCCACTCACTGTAAGCCAGGGGGCACAACCTCAGAACTAACGGTTCTGGTGCCCGGCCTGTTTTCCCAGTAAAAGACCATCAGTGGGATGAGAAGGGCAAATTTCAATAGCAATTCATATCTCTAAAATTTTTTTTTTTTTTTTTCTTAATGCATGTTGCCAAAACATCAGGGGAGCACAAAAAAATGAAAACGGGGAAAAAAAAACTCAAGAAAAAGAAGCCAATCCCACACAAAAAGTATGAAATAAACCAAACCAAGCAAACAAAAATAACAGCAAAAGCAACAGCAAAAATAAGAACTTTTTGTCTTCATTACAATTGCCAAAAGAGAAAGCACAGGAGCATGCTGTGTTTCTCAGTGATAGCGGTGACATCTATTGAATAACAAATTCAAAAGGAACTGCAACGTAGCCAAAAGGGTCACTGGTACAGCTTTAGCAGATGTTCACGTTTCTCTTCCTCCTACTTTCTTTGCACAGCCATCCGTCCTGCCTCATCAGCTGTTTCTACTTTTAATCTTTTCCCACTCTCCCAAGAATAAATGTCACCCTTGCTGAGTTCCAGACACTTCCCATTTCAATCATACAGCAAAAGGGTAAAAAAAAATTAAATTAACAAGTGAAGAAATAAGGATTTTTTTGAACTTCATTCACCTGACTGCATTTAATACATCAAGAAAATACACAGGCTTTTACCTTAAGCACCTGCCCTTTAGCTTGACTTGAAGTCAAAATGCATCTCTGTATGTCTGAGATAGAGTTACTGACATTATTGTGCCTACATTCATACACTGCACAAGTGTATTCCACAAATTGTCTGGTAATCTGTGACTCTCCTGAGAAAAATTTTCCAGTAAAAATTCCATTAGCTTGCAACGATGCTGTAACATTGCAACACTGAAGTTGAACGTGCAAACGTAGATGTATATATCCTTCCTCTCTGCTGAAAGTGGCAGTGCAAATGGCTATTTCTTGACAAAAAAAACACACCCTCTTCCTGTTATTCTAGCACTCCCTACTTTCTTGGGGCTAGCACTCTCAGACTGGGTATTTTGTTATTTCTGGTTCTTTTTAGAGATAGGGATACAGTTCAAAGTATTTCATTCCCTCAGGTAGGGTTTGGTTCTTTCAGCCCAAGGTACAGCCAAAAAAAAAACAAGTTGGAAAATGTCCAACCCTTTCCAAGCATCCCTAATGTGAATTGCTGTATTACACTGTTAGGAAATTCCAGGAGCCCCAAGCAGAGCTACAGAATCACTTACTTCTCTGGTCACATAAGTTTTGGGGGAAAAGACTCTTCTTGTTTTTTTTTGTTTTGTTTTGTTTTGTTTTTCCTAACTATAATGGCTTTTGTGGACCATATTATGTTAGTCCTGAAAGTGAACTACCTCCAAGCTTGCACAGAGGCCAATTCAGGGCAATTTGGAAATCCTCCTTACCAGGTAAATGCTCTTTTATTTCTGAAGGGACTTCTGCTAATTTTTGGACCAAACTGCTCTGATGGCATTACACAACAGTTCACACCTATATGTGTAGGAATTTCTCCATCCTCCTAATAATTATGGGGATAATGAAGGAAACTAAAAAATAATGGCCACAGAACAAATGTACTGAACACTGGGTAGAACAGTTTCATGACATCAGAATTCCTTGCTCCCTACTGGTGCTTTTAACTAAGACCCAAGCATCAGCAGTTGCAGACTCCTAAAACAGGTGAGACAGGAAACTGAAAGATGGTTCTCTAAGACTACTTCTAAAGCATAGAAGCACTAGCTCTTCACAGCTTCCTACAGACCTCAACTGCACTGTTTATTCAGGTTTTTTAAAACAGCAGCCAAAAAACCCACATTTATATACACTGAAATCCATAAGTTGCTGTACTTTGCAATAAACAAAGTTTAATTTACACATACCTATTTAAAGCACTGATAGGACCTGTGAATCCTGTCCTGTGAATGCTGGCAGAGCTGCTGTAAGGCAGTGCTTACAGAATTACTATTGCTGCACTTATTCTTTGATACTTGCGTGACCACCACTCTTCAAATCAGATACGGTCGCGTCATGGAAAACAGATTAACAGAAGTAAAAACAGAAATGCTTCCAGTACCAACTCCTTCAGAGGGCTGGGACAGATCACTGTGCGTACCACTGGCTGGTAATGGGCAGCATCACAAATATGCAGTACTACAAAGAGCTTGCCTAAGAAATGCAGCAGCGCATACAAGGATCAACTGAGATCCCTTCATTTGCAGAACAACAAAAAAAAAATGCTTACAGGCCTATTAAAGATGTCCCCAAGTGGGCTGATAACTATGAAAAGATGTGCAATATTCACTGCATCACCACAAAATATAATATAGAAAACAAACTCCATGTGCAACAAACCCAGTTTCTTTCAACTTTTCATTACTTTTCATTCTCCAGACTCGCATCACTTCTCACACGCACAGAGACATCTTATATAAATGTCAAATCCTTTGTTCCACACACTAACTTTTCTCCCTCTTTCTATCTTCCTTTCTAAGTTTTTTACTACCAAGTAGTATGACAGCATTTACTTTCCTCTTGTGAACTAAAAGAAGAAATGTATGAACCGTATGTGTGGTCCTAGAAATGAACACATACGGCGTGTTTCAAGGCCCACTTAGAGGCTTACAGCAAGTAGAAAATTAGCTTTAGTTCCCAAAGATGTATCATATCTTTTATTCTATTACCATTCAAATTGTTTGGGTTTTTTTTTTTCTTTCATCACTCGAGAAGCTTGCCAGAGGCCTTGCAGAGATTGCAGAACCATCTGTAGATAAAATTACACAGATTAAATTACTTCTGTGTACTTTTTCCCATTAACAGCTTTTGGCTACCATTCATCTAAGTTTTTTTCTCCTGCTTTTTCTCCCACTTCCAACAGATTATACTAGCAGTTACTGACAACACTCTTGGCCATTTCTAACAAATCCTAAAATTGTAAGAACGTACCCATAAATTGATGGTGGTGCTTGTTCTCCATGCTATATATTACAGTTTAAAACCAACCAAACTAACCAACCAATCAAAAAAAACAAACCCAAAAAACAAACCAAAAAACCACAACCCACACAAAAACGCAAACAACCCACAAAACTGTCATTACAACAGTTCTGAGGGCAAAACTTTAACAGGTTTCTTCCCATGGAATAATCAGCAACTTCTGCCCTCAGGCACTGTCTCTCCTCTCTACACAACAGACTGCAGAGCTAAGATGGTTTTGTGTCTTTGTCCATTGCACCAACTTGGCTCTTTAAATATACACTGACAGGGATTCTATTGACAAAAAAGGATGCATACCTTTAGGTATAGCTGTTAGAAATACAAAAACATTTCCTTCTTTTGTTCTTGCAGATACAGACATTCTCTCTGCCTCTGTTTCAATGTTTCAATGCCTTTATTATAGATTATTAAAGTTCTAGTCTTCCCACTGAAATAAGTTGAACTTTCTATTGACTTTAACATACGAAGCCAGCAGTATGAAATGCTGCAATTCCACATGGAAGAAATGCAATGACTCGATTACAGACTAATAGAGCTAAAACTCAGCAGGATTGTTTTCACTTGTTAGATATCTAACTGCCAAATAAACGCATCATATGAACGTTAGAAATATTAAAGCAAAATAATAATACTCCACACTTCCAAAATAATTTCACAATGTTTTCTTGGTTATATTTTCTGCCAATAGTACTGATTATTTCATCTTCTAAATGAAAACCACTATCAAAGTCTGATAGCGTCATATAGTATAAATCTTCCTTACGTCTAGCCTAAAAAGAGATAACAAGAACTGGCAGCAAGCATAAAATGACCTTTACTATTGAAATCAGTTTCCCAGGAACACACACCTTTACATATTTTATCAAATTAAAATTACAATTAAAAAGCAGGATAATATTTTCTCCACTAATCACATTTTCAAATGATTGAGTTTCGTTCATTTAGTGCTTGTTTTACAGTTCCTGCCTTATACTGCCTGAGCCCACAATTCTACTGGAGTCATAGAATATCACAGAATATCCCAAGCTGGAAGAACTCTTATTTCTTCATTCCAGCTGCTTATTCAAGCAGGGACTGTCTTTAATATTTTAGACTAGGCCTTCATTAAACATTTTATTCCAAGGGCTCTATCTTTCTTCCTGTCTCCTTTTACAACTCCTTGCAGCTTGAAAATACAGGACAAGGATTTGCAGAGACAACACTGCCATTCATACAGTTGCTACAGCGAGGACAAGTTTCATTCATCCCTACAGAGTGGGGGCACAGGCCTTAACTGAGAGCACGAAGACAGAGAACTGATTTTTTTGCTATGATTAAGAGAAATGAGAGCCTTAACAGCATGCTCCAAACAAGAATGTTTCTCATCTTGCTTTCCACTCAGCTTGCATCTGCTGATATTAATACCACAAAGAGTAACTAACCTGCAATAAGTCTCAGCAGCACTGCATGTTGGAAGGGTGTACAACGAGAATTTCATCCTGTAGCAGAGAGTCTTTGCCTGCTTCTTTTCTTTCTTCTAGCAGCTTCTTCGTTCTCTCACACTTGGCTCCCTACTCCCTCCTTTCCCAACTGGGAAATACAAGGGAGTTTATTTCAAATATTTTATTTTAAACAGAGTACAGTTATAAGATTAAATTTTATATGTGGAAAATAAGGCACGTTAACCTCTCCTCCAAACATTTCTGCACTTCCAAGAAAAATCAGTCACTCTGAATTAAAACAGTGACAGCATGAATTGATGACTTCATCAAATAGACATGAAGACAATTCTACAAAAACTCTCGCTCAGATGTTTGACGTTCATTTATTTTCCAGATGCTGCCTCTTCACAAGTGCAGAGAGTGAACTGCTGCTCTATGTATGTCTTGCAGGTGGTGTTTTTATTTGAAGGACTGCTGCAGCTTACCAAGGACCGAAAAGAAATCCAAAGGTTGCTTTGTGAAAATGGTTACAGTTTGAAGCCATTTACTCAACTGGTCCCCTTATGAAAGCTTTCTTGTGGTTGTTCATTACAACGTTAATTTTACAAGAGCAGTATTTTTGTAGTTCAAAGACTTTTCTCGAGGTCAGAACAATGCGATAGGAACAGGAGAATGAATTAAGCAAAATGCTTTAGGACTTTTGTTTTTTTTCCAAGCTTACTGATCTTTTGATACTGACACTTTTTGTCACTGGCCTCGAGCCAGTTAGGCAATTTCTTGTGTTCTGCGAAAGTCACAGGTCTTAAATCACAAATTCTCCCAGATTCACATATAGAAGCGCGAACACTTTCACAAAAACGCAAACAGAAATGCTCTATTTTTTTTTTTTAAATCAAATTTCCTTATATGAAGTTTTATATAAGCGTTATTTTTTAGGTGGACCACAGCACGCTAACAACTCAGAGCAGGACAGAGAGAGAGCAGGTGGCCAGGAAAGGGAACTGCTCGTGCCAGCATAAACACAGTGTTGCAGTAACCACCACATTAGAACCAGCATCCTAAATTTGAGTTCACCTTTGGTCATTGACTTCAATACAACGGATAAAGCAAACAGAGGTAAGTTTGCAAAGGAAGTATCTGAAGCACTATCATCTTTTGATTTTGTGTTGATAAACTTATATATTTTGGGAAACCCAACCAAACAAAACATAATATAAAGAAACACTCCTGAAGTTTTCATCTTTTCAGCAGTAATAATTGGTCTCATTGACAATTAACACTCAGACAGAAGTTCATTCTGAATATTGACATTTTCACTCACAGAAAATTTCTGTGCATTCACTACTCCAAAAAAAGTTCAGATAAATTTAAGGCAATTAAAAAAAAGTTCAGCTTAGCATACTTAATTAAAACAAACAAAAAAACAAAACGCTCAGCTACTTCAAAGTCTTTACCAGGTCAACTTAAGCCACCACAGTTCAAGTCATTTCCTCTTTCAGAACACATTTAAAACTTCACATGCCGAAAGTCATAAGAGCAAGATCTGGTATATTTCAGCCTTTGAATATGAGACATTACAAGCTATTCTGAGCTAAATTATCAAAACTATTAATCTTTACTGTAGCAAAAGCCAAGAAAAAGCAGCCAAAACCAGTCTTTTGAATTCTAGCAGTTTGAAGCCTGTCTTTTTTCCTTTTTAATTAGCTTGTTATTTCCCATTTTTTTTCCTATGCTTTTTCACCTTTTGTATTTCTCAAATGGCATTTTATCAGCAAATATTTTAGTTGGACTCATACAGAGCGTGTTAGCCATAAAGGAGATTTGTGAGATTCAAAATGCTAAAAACCAGTAGTAGTTACCCCAGCAGTATGGAAAGTATCATAAAACATTTGGAGTTGGGAGGGAGCATTAAGCATCATCTAGTCCAACTCTCCTGGAATGAACAGGGACAGCCACAGCTAGATCAGGGTGCTCAGAGCCCCATCCAGCCTTGTTTTGGTTGTCCCCAGGGACAGGACATTGGCCACCTCTCTGGGCAATCTCTTCTTAGGCCTCACCACCCTTACTGCAAAAAAATCTCTTCCTTAAGTCTTACCTAAATACCTCCTCTTTTAGTTTGAACCCATTTCCCCTTGTCCTGACACGACAGACCCTGCTGAACAGTCTGTCCCTCATCCTGTCCTTGCAGGGAAGTTGTTCCATCCCTTGGATCATTTTTGTGGTCCTTCTCTGGATGCATTCCAGCAGGTCCACATCTCTCCTAAACTCACTAATCTCTCCTAGACTCCACACCTAGACTCAGTACTCTAGGTGACATCTCACCAATTCAGAGTAGAAGGGCAGGATCATCTCCCTTAACCCACTGGCCATGTCCAGGCCTTCTGGACTGCAAGGGTACACTGCTGGCTAATGTCCAACTTGTCATCCACCAGTACCCTCAAGCCCTCTTTGGCAGGGCTGTGCCCCATCCTTACATCTCCCAGCTTGCACTGACAGCAGGGGTTACGGTGACCGTGACACAAGACCCTGCACTTTGATTTACTGATGCTCGTGAGGTTCACCTGGGCCCATTGCTTAAGCCTGTCTAGGTCTCTCTGCACAGCATCTCCTCCCTTGAATGTGTCGTTCACACCACAGTTTGGTGTCATCCAGAAACTTTCTGAGGGTGCACTCAATCCCACTGTTGATGTCATTTTTGAAGATGTTAAAGAGTACTGGTCCCAGTACTGATTCCTAAGGTACAGTACTTGTCACCAATCTCCATCACCATTCACCACCATGACTTCTCAGATATCACCAACAGTGGCTTGATGACTATTTCAGCCAGTTCCCTCAGGAATGTACCTCATTGAGACCCGTAGGCTAACAAATGGTTGGGTTCCTCAGGTGGTCATGAAGTTTATTTTCACTTATAGCAGGAGGAACAATGCTTCCACCTTCCAAACCATCTGCTTCAGGGCTGTGTGTAGAGCAGTCACCAGTGAAGACTGAGGTTAAAAAAAAAATAATTGTTGAATACCTCAGCCCTTGTCCCCTGAGAAATTACCTCCTACATATCCTTCAGAACTCTATAGCACTAATAATGTTTTCTAGATGTTTATCCACCTATACATGTCTTCTTGAGATCCACAGAGACATTAGACTTGACTTCCAAAACCATGGCCTATCTCTCTGAACAAGTATACACATGTAGAAGAACAAAAGCTTGTGATTGACTCCTAATGACAGAAAAGAATGGAAGCACTACTCAAGAGACAAATTAAGAAAACAGCAATACGAAAGCTTTCGGCTTTACATCTATAACCAGAGACTTCATTATTTCTCTCTCCTCATTTTCCTCACAGACCAGCTGCAGAGGTGGTCTTAAGGCAGCCAAAAGTAGAATGACCAATAAAAAGGTGGGTTTTTTTAATCCCTCTACACACAACTCCTTTAAGTGCTACACCTAATAACTCATGGATAATTTTTCACCAATCTGAATAATATTAGTGTGGACAAATACAGGAAAATATCATCCACCAGTGTTTCTAAATGAGAAGTCCCTTCAGCTTCATCCACACTGTACTACATTCATAGGAATATTCACATAAGCACAACTCTGACACAGGCTCAAGCTTCTAAGTGTAAAAGAAACTCTTGTTTTGCAAGAATTACTGTCAGTTTTAAGAAGAATTGCAGGAACAGAGTAATTAACTAATCATCTTAACCAAATGAGTAGTGAAATCCTTCCAAGAAGAATCCAAGTGACTACACTAACCTTACGGATAGACCCACACCTGGCCTTAAATTTGAGCTGACACTCTGTTCCATTTTTATGCTGTTAACAGGAAGGTGATGCTATGCCAATGAAAAAGCCCCACTTGAAGAGATTATGCTGCAGGGAAACATGTTAGAAGTTTGAAATAGCAGAAGCAGTTGGCGTGTCACCTAACAATTTAGCTGGCATGCAGTCTGTAAGCCACACACGTATTTCATGGCCAAGCACCACGCTATTTCATCTCCTCTGAATGAGAACTGCAAAGATGACCATTAATAGGAGTCCTATTTTAGGCATGAAGTATTGCCTTTTTCCTCCTTTTCGCGGTGCGCTCCATCTGTTTCACATAGCTGTGTAGTAACACTGTGGCAGGATGAAATGTATCATTGCACATTATCACATAAAATCCTCCTCTCTTTGTGAAGCACAGATTTTACAGACAGTGCCAGCTGCAATCTGTAGGAAGCAGCCTGAATGTTTCCATGAATTCAGTTAAAGATCATATGCTCAGGGCGTGGCCGTGGGAAAGCCTGGTGTATCTTACACACAGTCCCAGCAGTCCAATTAGTCTTCCTTTAATTACAAACAGACTTTTCCATATCCTTTTGCACTATTCCACCCTGGCTTACCTGACTGCAAACCAAAATAAAAATATTAGTTAAGAATATTAACGTACCACAGGTATTGGACACAATTTCACAGCCTTGGTAAAACCGAATCTCTCTTGGATCAGGTATTTCTCGAGAACCAAATGTTTCGTTCCAAATGTAATAAAACATCACAAGCACTATGGCCACAGCACAGAGGAATGGGAATTATTAGGCACAGCCATTCAGCTCATAAATAATGTATAAATTCTACTTATATTTCATTCACATATTTAAGCTCATTGCCTCCCCGTCAAACATAGAAATATTAATAATACTAAGGCAGAAAATTGCTGTGGAAAGTCTCAATTAAGGATTGTCCAAATGGCAAGCAACTGAAAATTTCCTCTATAAGCATGCAAAATATAGATGGCTTTAATGTAGGCATGCATCTGTTCTGCAAATTCACGGCTTGCATTTGTTTTCCTAAATTAAAACAAAATAAAGCCTACAAAATTCTGATACTGACTTAATTGTTCTCCATTAAAATAATCCTGGGGGAAATAAAATGTGAAATTCTATAGGAAGCTTTGATAAGGATAATGTTTACTAAATTAAAACAAATTCTACTGACCGGTGCTTGCCCTTGATTTGCCAGTTTCTCAGATGTAGCTGCAGTACTCACTTTCAGTAGGCTTGCAAATCAACTTCAATAGCAAATATTTCTTAGACTAAATTATCCAAAGTCATTATGAAAAGATAATCTTCTTTTGCATTTTTCCACCTTTTCCTGCGGTTTTCTACATAGCAGACTTTCAAAGGACCTCCAATGCATATGCTCCCATTTTACTCAGAGGATTTGAACTTGCGGGCCCCACCTCATCTCTCTCAAAGCTTTGTGTGTGTTTTTCCTGTTCCACAAAGTGTGCAAAACTTCAACTTCTTTTTGCTGAGAAATTTCGTTCACAGCTGCTTGCTTGGCAGAGATTTGGTTGTGGGGCAGGATGGGGGAAGACAATTTTCCTAGCAATGGGGAAAAACAGTACAAACTTTCATCATCAATGGCCTTGACATTGCTGGCCAACGGAAACGTCACCAAACTGAATCCATGCAAGGGAACCATACAGAAACAAACAAAATAAATATCTCCTGCATTTATATCGAGGCAGCTTATGCCAAGCTTCCTTTGGTGAAATGCAGATTTCTCCTGCATGGGCTTCCTCTTGCTGTTGATAGAGCAGGATATTTGCTTGAACTCAACAGGTAATAAATAGAATATTCTGAATTAATCAGCATATATGGTAGAGAGAGAAGACTGTTCTCTTCTGAAGCTGTAAGAGCAGAAATCAAGTGCTCTTTTTGGTGACATAGATAAGTGGGTCAAGCACAGACAGAAAATTTCCATATTCTTAACTATATGCAAGTATATTCTGTAAGAGGTATGTGCTTTGTGTATTTGCAGAAATAAAAGTGCTTAGCTTCTGCTTCAGATCTACAGAATTCAAAGAACAGAAAAGATTGATGAGCTAACTACTTGCTTCCCTAATATCTCCAAGTTTCTCAACTGAAATCACAATTCGCAGCTATAAAACTTCTTTTTTTTTCCTCTCCCCTCCTGCCACACCAAAGTAACCACATTTCCCCTTCCCAGGACAGCATCAGGGAGTAACTGTCGTACTGGTAATTTTATTTTTTTTAACTGCTCAGTGATGTGATAAGTGCAGAGAAATAAGCCAGGCACCTTCTCTAGAAAAGCTGAAAGCTACTAACAGCTGTTTCTACGCGGACAGTCTTTCACATTTCACAGAATTTATTTATTTATTTTTTCCCCTCCATTTGTTTGTTTTTCTTTTATGCAACACCTCAAATCTATACTGACTGCACCGATGCAGGGTTGCTGTTGTTGCACATCATTCCAAGTCTAGTGAAATTTTATGAAGGCATTAATTATTCTGGATAGCATATAAATGTTTTACAGATTAGGAAAGAAAGTACTTCTTGCTTTGTCTAAGAAAGTGCATTAAACACAGACTTTGATCAAGAACAACACTGACAAGCTTAGCTGCATCTGATCTGTCCTATTCCAGAAGTCATCATCTGCTAGATATGAATTCAGTAAGACACTGAGATATCAGTAAGCATCATTCTCATCCTCCAGACTGAAATATATTCATTCCCAGACTGTTGTTATCCTACAGTTTCTAGCTTTGATCTGATCTGTCTCGTACCACTTCAGGAAGCCATAGAGAATGGAAAACCTTTGATGAGCATTTTTAAGGAATAGAGAACTTCAAGTCTGAAGTGGCTATCACCCAGAGAGCTGAACTCTGAACCCTGCACTGTTGAGTACCAATCATTACATAGAAGATGACCTTAAAACATCTGTTGAAAATCAAACTACAAATCTTAAGGGAAATTTGAACTAATTCAGAACTGAGAGCCAAATCAGCTACTGAAAGTATATAGTACTACTACATGTAGAATGATTACAGTACAAAGATGATGGGTTCAGTTCCCAAAACAAGAAACAACAAAAAAAAAAGCCCACAACAACAAACCTTCAAATGATGTCTTTGGATATTCCTTTAAGCTCACAGAGAAGTACCAAGAGAACACAAAGGGATGATGATAATCAGCATTTTTAATTCTCCTACTGAACCACAGAGTTCAGAGTCTTTAAGTAGCTAACAGAGATCTAATTTTTATTCTCTGCAGGAGAGAATACCAGGGAGAAATGCAGAGTTTAGAATCAGCCTACTCAAAATCTGTTCTCAGGCTACGGTTTGGACATGATTACCCCTGTTAGTACACTTCACATGCTGAGTTTGAAGGAAGCTCTCCCAGGAGGAATTCCCCACATTAAGTCACTTCAGTGAGACAATCTACATCAATATTCTCTCTGCACCTACGAATCACCAGCAGGTTTCCAACACAGCTAAGTAAATGTATAATCGTTACTAATGTGACCTCCTGTAGCCAGCTCTATCTCTTGCAACCCATTCTAAGAATTCACCTTATAGAATGAATTACATGTAACAACCTTGTATAACAAATATTTGCACACTTCTTAATCGTAACTTGACCCCCAGTAACACGAAAAATTCACACTGTAATTACCAAATGACATTCGGGTGTAGCTACATCGTCATGAAGTGTATGAAACACGAGTGCTGCATCCCATGAGGTAACAGTCTCCTGCAACATACTGACACGAAGAGTAAGGATTTCTCATATCTCTGTGCTTAAAACAATAGAACTGAAAGGGCGTTACCTTCAGAAGCTAAGGATAATTTTTTTAAATAGCAACACCATTAACAATTTTACTACCCAAACTATTCCTTGAGGACATTCACAACGCATGCTGGTCCAGTGGAAATGGACCTGCCTAGCTACTCATATCATTCATGCCTTTTAACTAATCTTTTGCAAAAAGAAAAAGTGAACATCACATACAAATACTGCAGAGAGTGCAAAAAGAGTTACAGATCAAACCACTGCTTCTCATTCTGACTTTTCAACAAATTGCTGGTAGCATAATTGCTCCATAGTATTAACTGTACTTATCTCAAGTTGCAATCTGCAAACACACAGATGTAACTACATACATGCTGCATCTTCCCAACCACAATTCATCACACATTTACATACTGTGAGTTATCAAGCCTAAGTTCACTTGCCTGCCCTGAAAGGATAAGAGACATACTCCAAAGCTGGCCTCAATGTCTCCTGAACTTCCTGCATGGATGCAGCTGCCATTGAGGTGCACTTTGCAGGCGGCAGTAAGTGTCCATGTACTGTCCCCATCCCACCTCAAATATGTAAAATCCTTACAAATCCCTGCCCTATTAATAACTTTCCTATAAGCAGCTTAGCTGAAGGAGCAGGAGATAAAAAACATACAAAAAAAATACGATGGGAATTTTAAGAAGCATAACAAATATATAGCACATGCATGTTTTGAGTTTCCAAGTTATTCCACTAAAGTCATTATGTAATCACGTGCCCAGAGCAAAAAGAAAAACAAACTCAAAAGCAAAGGTTGTGTGAAAAGAGGAGGGATGGATGGGTGGGAAGGTTAAAGACTGAATCACCTCCACAGGGAGCAAAGAAAGAGCAAGCCAGTTAAGTAAAGGTTTCAGAAACACTTCACCAACGGCCAGAAAAGCATCACGAAAATTTTGGGTGAGATCCCAATAAAAAGGTGAAACATTACGGTATGGTGGTATGAAATCAAAAGACAGCTGAAAGAACACTGGAAAAAAAGTTGTGCAGATTTCCAGCAACTGTAATCTGTCAAAACAATTGCTAAGGCAGATGAGTACAGCAGGCTGTTTAATTTGTCTTGTTTGTATAGACTTCAAATACTGTATACCAAAAGCATAGACAAACAGAAATATGGAGTCATTTTTGCAGCAAACAGCTCCTCCCAGAGTTTAAGTGATCAAATTCAACTGTTCTTGAAGCAGTGAAAGGGGTGAAGGAAAGGAAGGTACCCATTTGCATCACATATTAGTTTTACTAAAGCATCATTAGCAGCTTGCCTTTCTGATTGCAAATGGCACCACTGGGATTTGCCAAGCAGTCATAAAATGGCAGCTCCGAAGACACAATTTTATAGAAGTAATACAGCAGCACCATCCCCTATTTCCTAACATAACTTACATCTTGTAATATTGGTTGATGAAAAATATATCCAAAGACAAGTGGCATACACTGCTCAAATAAGATCCAGGCAGCCCCTTGAACAATTTAAAATCCTCTCCAACAAGTTATTTTCACCATAGGGCTTTAACAGTTCTAGTTTTCTAGGCATTCAGTGCTGCCTTAGTTTTGCTCAAGGACTCTTCCATGGAGCTTCAGTGACTATTCATCTGGAAATTAAGGGCTCAAGAGATTTTTTGAAAGCTGCAAGGGATATCCTGAGTCCCAGCCAGAAGCCTAACAATACAGCTTCCAACAGCCAAAACTGTGTGAATTATTTTGTAAACATCACTCATTACCACGCTGCATGCTCATGGACCCTGCATGTAATTGTATTTTAACTATATAACGTCTTATCTTTGAAAGATACTAAGATGTATCTCATAGATATCTAGTCTATTAAAAAAAAAAAAAAATCAAACTATGGTTTTAAATTACTGTTTATATCTAAACACATTGAAGTAGTCAGTTTTGAAAGCTATTCAGTGTAATTTTCATGTACTTTTTGGGAACAAAAAAACAACTTCAGATTTGGAAAGTCTATTCTCTAAATTATTCCCATATCATTTGCATTTCACATCTTACCAGTATAATATTGAACTTCCTTTATGATAACTTCTAGGCATAGAGAAAAAGATGAAAAAAAACCTGATTCATATTTAAATCTCATTGAGAACCAATATTTGTCCAACATATACTACCATAAAATGTCACCAGTACATTTCTCTAAGCAGTATCATTTTTCTCCAACAGGACTGTGACATAGATGGAGCTGATCACTATGGGATCGGATCAGATTAGTTTCTTGGCACAAGTGGTTATGACATACTTGCTGCTACATCCCAATGTTTGTTAGCATTCTTCATCCTAGCTGCAGCTATCACATCCTATGGGGAAAACTAAGGAATTATTGCAGAAATCTATTATCTGAGCTATACATTTGAGATTATAATTCTTGAAATGGGCTTCAGCAGCATTTGTTGCATTCATTGCAAGGAATGCAACCCTTCAATAACTTTGAATAGTATTTATACATTATTTCTTGTCCCCACTAAACTATGCAAGTAACAAAGCAGGGCTGTTTAAATTATGAAAACTTAATATTTCTAAAGCTACATGTTAACACTAACATGTTATTTCCCAAGCAACTGTTCTAAATGTCTTAACTATGAAAATCTATTTGTAAACCCTATAATACTTTGTACGATAATTCAGTTAATTTTGGTAAGTAAATCTGGCAGTTACTTTTGATTAAGGTGTTTTGATTTGAACAAGAGACAGACTTGATGAGACATCCACAAATGCAAGTCTTCGCATATTTGTCATTCCACCAGTGCCTATTGCTCTCCTCACGGCTTGACCAGACAGTGAGAAATCACTGCTCACTGTCATTTATTCACTGTTAGTTCCCTTAAGAGGAACACTTACGAGCTGTGGCTCTCTTGACCCAGGAGAAGCCCGAGTGTGACTCTGACTCTTACAAAGTTTTCTCATGACAGCAACTGTGAATGTATTTCTTTTACACTTCTCCATGCTTCACTAGCCCTTAGGCCATCATGAGAGAAAACGGTCTTTGAAGTTTAACTACCATGTTGAAGTTGCCAGAGATTATTAAAATGCAGAATGCTACATAAGAAATGATCCTGTTCTGAAGAAGGCTAGATGCCCAGATGGTCACTGTGAAGTTTTGTTAGCATTCGTGGAGGACAGAAGCTCCAGAGCTTAATCAAGCCTACTGCATAGATAGCAAACATGCATTTAATTTGATGACATATGTCATTTGTGAGCAAGTAAACTTCAGAAAAGTAAAAGAGAAAGTTAGGGAGCTGTTGTTGATCAAGGTTTCAAACAAAACACAAACATGCCTTTCTTTTTGTGCTTATTCTAGGAGGAAAAGGAAGTCAACACAATTAATGGCTGATAATTACAAAAATAATGTTACTTTTTATAGCCCAGAATATAGCTTGCATAAACACAGATGATCTTTCCCTCAAGTACTTTTAGTCACTGGCTTCTGAAAAAGTCTGGATAATTTATATGCTATTGTTATTAACTGAATGTATAGCTAGATAAAGATACGTGACTTTCAGAGCAGTCAGTAAGTTCCTAGACAACCAAGGAGAATTTTCATTATTATTATTATTATTTAGGCAAAGCAATGCAAAAAGAAATGTAGTCCCTTGAAGAGATACAAACATCTTTTTTCATTTCAACAAGCACTGTGCACAAGACACAGACAGAAGCTAAAAGAAGGATACTGAAGCTCACTGGTCTAGAACTGATTCACGATCAGAAATCCTCCATTTGAAGTGTAACTGCTCCAGTTCAATTTTATCTGTGCAACATAATTAAGTCTTCTAAAACAAATGAAAAGATCAAAAGGCGCATTACAAAAAAATAATAGCCCTGCGATATTCTGAAGCTTGAAAACAACATGATTGCTAACAAATCAAAAACATCTGTTTCCACACAGCATTAATTGGTCTTATGAGTAATTTGTTACGGAGCCAAGCTTTTAAAAACTTAACAAGATCATCAGGATTGGAGAAGAGGTGAGAGTGGAAGATCAGTTGCCTCCAGTCTACCTAATGTTCTTCCAAAAGGAAGCAGGTCTCTCCATAAGCATAATTTTGAAATAGAACTCATTAACGTTTGAGAAATAAAGGACAACTGTTAGATGCTAGTAGAGGTCAAAACAGTGCAAAAACCACTAGCAAAGTACCAAGAGCTGATTTTTCCCTTCCTTACTCACAATGAATATACTTTCATAAATCTTTTACCTGACAGAACAATTTTGGGAACATTGTTCCTATATGTAAATATTTCCTGGGAGCTTCTGCAAGAGGACATAAGTTAGAGAAGTAACTTTTTCTCAGGAAAGTACACATAACTAAATGAGGACAGAATCTAAAATATAACTCTGTTACATTCTCTAGTTTGCTGATCAGCTATCTAAGCATATGTAATACATTTTATTCTAGGAGGCTACAGATACGAATGTCAATAAAATTTGAACCATATTAATGAACCATTAATAGGAGTGATTATGGCATAAGAAACAGATTGCACTGAAAATAATGCCTCCTATTTATTTTTAAGAAAACTGTGATACAAGTAGCACAAGAACAATATTTGATAGAACAAATTCTCAGCTACAAAGCACTTTTTCTACAGTCACCGCCATTAGCCAACTTGCATGGATGAGCTGATTGAGATGCTCTTCACTTCATGGTGTGGCAGCTGTGGCAGCTGTGCATGGTCACACAGAACATGGCTTGCCTTCCACAGCACAGTCAGTACTGCTTAAACACACCACTCACAGCTACTCTGTGCTCACATCCACTGTTTGGTCTCTAGAGATGTTCAGCAAGCACCAATGAATGTCAATGTGTGCCATTTTTTCCACAAAGAGGAATTCAGTTTTAGAATTTTGCCTCATACACACTACCACACCAGAAGCCATTCTATCAGACTGCCCCTCTGCTGCCATCTGTCTCTTGGCAACAAAAAATAATGGCATATTGGCACGAAGGTTCAACCTGGGCTAGCATTCCAGCAATGTCCACCTCTGGTGTCACAGGCCAAGAGAATGAAACAGGATGCATTAGTTATGGAGCAGCCCTCATATTTTTGTCCACATAGGTAATGAGTGTCAAACGTGTTTCCCTTTGAATGATTAAGTTTACTGATATTTATCTGTGAGAGATGAGAAACAGTTCCAGCAAGCTCAATCCTACTTCCCTGAGAAAAAAAAAAACCAAAAAAGAAAACAAAACAAAAACAAGAAACAGCACCAGCTGCTTGGCAGGGTTCTGCTAGAATGATAACATGGTCTTCAAGTGCTCTTGTTAAAGCAATGGAATTAATTACTGATGAACACTGACACAGTAACAACTGCATCAGCTATACCAGCAAAGTAGCTCTCTGCTCATGCTACTCTAATAGGCAGATCCTTGCATGAATTGTTTTCCTATAGTAACGTTTGAACAAACTGGTCAATCATGTTTGAAACTATGAAATATTTCAATAACAAAGACTTGTTAGTAAAGAGAATTTGATATACTAATAACACGTATATTCTTTATTAAATCTACCTGAACTAAACAAATTTTCCCCAAATGATATTCATTCTCTCACTTGGGTTAACCTTCAGTAGTGATTCAGTTCAGAGTTCATTCTGCATGTGGACTGACACACTGCCATCAAACTCCACTTCAAATAAACAAACTAATGCTCATCAAAAATAACACCTATTTTACAAGCACAGTGAATGATAAATTGCACTAAAAATATGGGAAAGGGAAAAAAGAACATAGGAAGTTCTTACATATTTGTTTTGCTGAGAAGACAAGAGAGGAAGAGTAAGAAATAACTAAGATTATGCAAAAAAAAAAAAAAAAAAAAAAAATTACAAGGGAAACAGTCAAAAAAATCCAAGCAAACAACAAAAACCAACAGCAACAAAAATAAACCAAAATGTCAACCACAAGTTCTGCTGTAACTCTATGAGTGTCAAAGAATCTACATTTCTTTGGATAATGTTCCAGATTTATTTGTCTGGAAATTTAGACAGGAATCTCATGAGAACAAACTTTCTGATGATATTTTAGATACTCCCAAGTTGTAAGCATGCCAGAAATAATGCAAGAGCAGCCTTTTTCCATAACATTTTGGTAATTCAATTCCAAATCTAACAAAAAAAAAAAAAAAAAAATAGGAACTTGCAGAGGCATGTGAAGGAGTCATCAGCAATAATATCTTCACCCATTCATCAACTATGTACAATATGGTACAAGTTGAATTTTGGAGAAGACGAGAGAGGCCTCTCACTTCATTTGAATCACTTCATCCCTTTCTAATTTTGAAAAAAAAAATGTCATTATTTAAAATAAATCAAATTTGACAATAATCACTGTTCTGTTTGTTTTGTTACCAAGTGGTTTTCCAATAAACATCAAAGATTTTTCTTGAACACTGTGCTGTGATTTTAACATAAGACATTTCTACGGATTATAGATATGACTGGTAAGCAAAACAGAGCGTTGCAAAGGTTACCTGCCTTAACCAAAACAAGGAAAAAGTTAATTCATTGAGAAGTTGTCAGAAGAGATCTGTCTAGCTGTAACAATGATAATGTGCTCGCTATATTTTCAAAAACGCAAACAAAGCTCCAATTTTCTGTTAATTATTGCTTAAGCCTACAAAAATAGAGGCAGTTACATCCATGCAATTGACCACATACCTACCATTTCCACAAGCAAATCTTGCTCTTCTTCAAAAAACATGCAACTTGAAAATAGGCCGTCTGATAACCATGCTCTCATGCAATGAGGATTAAAGAAAATCACATGGTTTACTCGGGAAAGAGAGGCTTCTGGTTTAGTCACCCTTCACACTATCCATGTAGGTTTGGCAAGGAAGAATTATGTTACGATTTGTTCTATTACAATAAATACACAGGTTATATACAGAAAACACAGTAAGTTCTTTCAGATAGTTACTGAGAAGTTGGAATCCTCCTAATGATTTGGGGATACAGACAGCTTTGGAAAGGCAGCTGTGAGACTACCAAAACACACAGCGAATCAAAAATGTATAGAACTGGGTAGTTCCACAGGGACTACGCCAGATGAAAACAAGGTCTACAAGATCTCAGATGGAACAACAACAACAAAAAAGAAAGCAAGTAAATTTTAATTTTGCCTTTGCTCTTTTTAGCTAGATGACAAGATGTAGATAGTGGCAACTTCAGAAGAGCAGTGCTGTTTTCTCTTTGAAAGCAGATGCACCCCAACAGCAGGGCAGGAAAGGCATTTGAATCTCCTTGAACAGACAGCAGTTACTTGATAACTTGCTGACCTTCCTGTTAAGCCCAAAAGGCTGCAAACATACAGAATCCATATGACCCATGACATCTTCAAACACTGGAAGTTGTGAACCAACAGCCCTTGCCAAGAAACAACTGTTTCACTGTGACAAACTGAGGTTCATCTCCCTCTAAGGGACTGGAAATAATATATACTCTACCTGAGTCTTACTCTACTTGAGTGCTTACAAATGTAGGCCCACAGTTATTTTCTTTTTAAATTACCTGAACCAGTAAACAAAGTTGTATATTAGAAGTCTTTTTCATCTTTTTATGTATAAAACTAATCTGCAGAATCAGGAGCAATTTGAAAACAAAATGAACAACAATTGCCAGAAAATTTCTGATGATTCTTTGAAGGTTCTCTTTGGATAAGAAAGGCCAATATTATCTAAATTTTCAGGCAGTTAAACTTTGTGAAAGCACATTGGTTGCATCTCCATGTAAATCAAGTAACTGTGATGATCTATGGCAATATGAATCTTGGGCAAATTAGTATGACTGAGTGATCTCTAGATTGCAGGCTTCTAGTGCATCAGCTAGAAGCCTACAAAGGTGAGAGCTATTTCCATCTCACTTTCTTGGGAAGAGATAGTAAAGAGATATGCTTTCTCACAGCAAAAGCAACCCAACAGACATCTTTTTTAATCATGGCTCTCGTCCTGTCCTGGAGACATGACATAAACTCAGGAAATCCAGTGCTCTCTCAACTAGTCACTGTCTAAGCAAACATGGTTGATTTCAATAAGGAAATCATCATCATATGTAACCCTTTTCATATAATCTGTGCTCTAAGCAATTAAGTGTTCCTTTCGAAAATGGATTCTGGAAGTGCACGTGTATTTCTTGGAGCCATTTCCATTAAAATACTGCATACATACAGGCATACAAGATAATTTTCAGAAGGAATGGTTTAACTAGTGTGCGGTCACATAAATACTATTAATTAGTATTAAATGGCTGCTTTATTTTTTACATTAATCATTCTCTTTCCTTTGCCAAACAATATACTGATATTCTTTGTTGAACAGATAATACCATTGGGCATGGTAACTACTGGGTATCCTCTCAAATAGTAGTAGTATCGTGGCCCCAGCAGCCAACTGACATTTTTTCCCCATACATACTTTCTTCACAATGTTTTCTTGCCAGTCACTAGCTGTTTTCCTGCCATCTGTACAATTTCCTTCAACTTGTTGCTGATTTTGCAAGCCATTGGCCTTGTTTTGTGCTCTGTGTGCCATCCATACAGTTTCACTTAGTACTCTGTAAGTGTCCTACTTCGTCTTTAAGGATTTGCAGGATTAAGACTCAAAAGCCAAACTGAGTCAGAGCTGAAGCAAAGCAGTTGGTCTCTAACACTTCCAGAGAGCCATTCAAGCTGCACTGACTTTTCAATTAGAAAAAGATTTGATGAGTAGCATCAACTCAAACCTCATCCACTGACACCTCATATCAGTTAACGTGCCTCTTATTCTGAAAGAACCAGAACCTTACAGATGAATACTCAAGCAGTGGCTGATTCCTCCACCCCCTTGTCCTCCCATGCAGAAGTTCGTGCAAAAGAAGGCAGCACTGATATATTTAGCTGCCAGACAGACTTCCCCTCACAGTTCTGCTAACCTCAAAATTGTCCTACAGTACCCTTAGTTTTCCATTTCACAGACTCTGTCACACAGCTTCAGCCCAGTATTCCAAATTAGGCTGTATTTATTCCAAGAATCATTTTCACATCTAAGAAAATTACGCATCTTGATTAAAGACTGAGATATTCTCACACAATCCTGAAAACACACAGTCTTCATCAGCATCCAAAATCCATCTGGGTTGGTTTCTAATCTATTCTACTAATTCCTGGATACCAATTCCAAATTTGTATCCTCCCAGATGTGACAGAATCCTCTTGCTTGACCTCCTTATTTCACATTTTCCTTATTTGCTTCTGTGATCATTTGTGGGTGTCCCTCATCTAGAGTAGCATCAAATTAATCACACATGACATAACTGTCCACAGATGCTTCAGAGACGCACAGGCACTATTTCTTACCCTCACTTTTTTAGAGCAGACTGGCCTCCTGTATTATGAATGTTGAAAATTACCTAAAATGTACTCTCAAAACACAAAACAACCCTGTAAATCATATGTTTTCTTTTAAAACTTAAAAATCAAGGTATTTGTTGTAAAAGATTTATCTAGACCTTTAAATTCAGCAACTCAGCATGAGCTTCTGGAAGCTTATTCTGCAAAGTACACTAAAACTAATTTGCCATTTCACACTGAAGTGTTTCCTGGCTCTTTTTCCTCATTACTTTATCCACCCTTCTTGTCACTACCAATGATGATAAATACAGAATGCTAAAAAATATATAGAAAGTTGTTAGGAATAAATTTCTACAAATAGATAAAATGTCTATCAGATTATATAGAACTTTGAAAGAAAACAGGCAGCTCATAACCTTACCGCACTAATGATAGGGTGCTGACAAATTAAGCAAGCTGGTAAATATGTAGCTTGCTCATAACAGGATTGCACAAGAAAATATACTGTAATGACCCTGCCTTGAACATCCTGTTATAGCCCATCGTTCCTCTCTATTACTCCAATTCAGCAATTTTTTTTTTTTTAATTGCGGATGAAAGGAAAGGAAAGGAACCAAAGTAACATGGAATTGCATGTGCACAAATCATGGCTCAGAACTAAGCAAAAAAAAAAAAAAAAAAAAAGTCCTGAAAAACTGAGAGAAGTTTTGAGCCACCTGATAGCTCGAAATGGTGCCTTAAAAGACAACAAAACTAGCATGGTAATGGATAAAGGAAAATTCCTTTCCTTGCACAGATGAGGAGAAGATACAATAGTAAGAGTCCTCCACACACACTTTATATGAGAAAATACAAGCTAGTTTATAGTAGCAGTTACTGGCATCTTAGCTGAATCAAGTACTAAATCCCAGCAACTGCTTTTGTTGCCAAATTTAAATAATGAATAGACAGTTAATTTAGCAACCCTACTGTGAATTCCTATCATACACACAAATGCACGCCCAGATATCTCACTACCTGAAAGAATCTTTCTCTTTACCTTAATGGTCATGTATGTAAAGAAATGGCTTTGCATTTCCAAAGAAGTGGCCCCCAGGTGACCACTGGACACCTGGCTCAGCTTTGTCACTGCAGTCAGAAAATCATGCTCTAGGCACTATCACTCCAATTACTTACTTGCACACAGTTTGTTTTACAATGGGAACTGCATTATAATTAGTTTGGTTATTTTCTGTGTGTGCTACAGCAATTTTAATTCCTTCCATCATGTGATCTTTCTTGCTACCAGACTTGATCATTTTACTGTTAGCTCAAGAAGGCAGAACATCTTCTACCTCAGAGCTGGAATACTTATATACTGTTTAAATGCTTACTAGAAAGGCTTAGAAGTCTAACTAACAGGCAAAGAAATTCTAAAAGGAAAACAAACTTCTGTGGGACTTCTTAAGCAACTCCTGCACAGTAAAATGCTATTTTTGAACACTGGTTTGGCATGCAGGCACTCTCTGAGAAAGCTGAGTTATGACAGGTAATGACAGGTAACTGCCTATCAAGCCACAAGTGTCTATCATATAGTTTTGGTTTCATTAGATAACATGCATTTTAGCACACCTTTTCTAAATAAGATTAGACAAGGGGAGAAATTTTATTGCAATTGAGCCCTAAAATACACTTTGAATCCGAGTTATTTTAGTTTTGCACTGCCTGTATATACTTCATCTTACAAATAGTGGTGTATGCTGATATGCTCTGGTGCTCTAGTGGCCCCACAGAGATGGTGCAAGCATTTTGCCATCCTTTCAACATACCATGAAACACTGGCATGTCCTTCATGGGTTGTAATGTGACTCTAAGGGAAGCTTAGCATGCCTGCAGACTATGTTATCTCTGTGGCTCTAAATAAAAGTGCCCAGTTAAACTACATAGGGTGAATTCTAAAAACTATGCATACAATTCAGGGGTAGAAGAGAGATGTTAGCTACAGAAGAAATGGGATTTTTAAAATATATTCTGAAATACTGGGAAAGGGAGGGGGAAAAAAAAAAAGACCCAGGCCTAGCAGGCCTATCTACCACCATGCAATGGTTCATTCTGAAAGGCAAAACCAAACAAATGATCAAAAAAACCCCCCAAAACCCCTAGGAACTGATAAGAGCTGTGAAAATACTAAGATAGTGCATCCAGCATGCAAAAGGACAACACAAGGTTCTCCCAAGGCAGTGCTGGGACTTCTGCAATCAATCTGCGAAAGACACTGTCAAGATTTCAAGTCTGTTCAAATCACCTTCTGTAGTCACAAATTAAGCATCTCTACTATGAATAACTGAACAAGCATTTAAATGAAGACACAATAACTGTACTCCAGCCAGAATTGTTGGATCTTCCAATTACAAAGACTACAGCTGTTTGTGATAGCAAATTTTTCTATTTCTACATTGCTTGCTAGTGTGCAATTTAAGTCCATGTTAATTTTTTTTAATTTCACTTTTTATTTTTTGTTTATTTACAAAATGTGAAAATGATAGAATGGATTTAACCTTTCAGATTTCCTTCACTCTGAGCTGATGGAGAAGTGAAGCTGCTGTTCTGCAGCTCTGTGGGGCAATCAGCTGAGTTCGGCCTAAAGGGAATCCTTATTCTCATGTGCTAATTGTTTTCCAAAGTCACTCTTCTCTAGGACTATAATTTTCCTTGTTTGGTTTTAGCACAAAGACTTTTGTTTCCTGATGCATGTACACAATTAACTGATTAGATTTTTTTTTTAATGTTTCTATCTTTACCTACCCAGAACTGAAAAAAACAAAACAACCCACATTAAACCTCTGCACCCCCTCCCTCCCCCCCAAAAAAAATATTAAAAACCAAAACAAAACAAAACCAAAAAGGAAACAAAGAAGGAAAAATAAAAATAAAATAATAATAATAAAAAAAGGAATAGCTTTAAAACCCCAAACTGCACTGGCATGCTCAAAACCACAAGAAGGGATACAGTTTAGCTGTGTTTAAGTACCCACTTAGTGTTAACCAAGTGCTCTATCTGATCTAGCTTCATACCAAGAACACAATCCTGGTGGCCTTCAATATGTTACGACACAATATACAAGGCATTTAATTAAAAAAAAAAAAAGAAGAATGCAGAACAGCAACCACGCAGAGAGTACCTGAACAGCAACCAGGAAGGAGCCTTAATTTTGGCTTTCCTGAACGTTTTTCAACTAACTTTTTCCTGACCGAATAATAAATCAACTCTATAAGAAGTTACCGATCTTGATATTCAGCTGTGGTAAACATGTTGGTTGGTCTTAAGAGCCTTTCATGGAAAAGGACTCCTAGTTTAAATATACACAGTCACTAATGGAAAGGGTTCTCACCCTCACCTTCCCCTTCCAAGAAAATGGATGTGTTAGGACAGATATTTCTCTTCGAAAGGAAGGATAAGGCAGAGGTTAATTTCATCCACATGAGCTAGTGTAGGATAAGCTTTAGGAAATACTGTCAAGACATCTTAATGCCTGGCAAAGTGACTCATTCAGAGCCATCACAGGAAAGGAAGTGGAATAGAATAAAAAACGGAACAGGATGGAGGCTTACACAGGAGAAAGAAGTGAGAGAAAGGAAACTGAATTGTTTAAAGAGGCTTGAGGTTACAAGTCATGTAACTACATGATTTTTTTTAAATGTGCACAAAATACATAGCTATACACATGTAAAACACGTGTTCTATGTGTATAATGTACATATACATGCACTTAGGTATGCACATACGTATAAAAAACAACTTTCTGACTGAAGAGAGATGTGCTTCACTTTGCAAAGCTGCATGCTGAAGTTTTGTTTCAGTACAAGAAGGCTTTCCCATAGTACAGGAAATAAGCAAGAATTTCCTCTAGAAATCCACACATTCTTCAATATGCTACTCCATACAATATGGAACCTTAGACTACAGAATCATCCACTTATGCAAAAATCCACTGAAACACAACACACTCAAAAGATACACTCTGTGCAACAGATGTAGAACAAAAACAACAAAAAAGCCCTTCTTTTCCCATTACAAAACATACAGCATTGAATTTCTCCTACCAGCAACTTGCTTCAACGTGAAAAAGTCTCTCTTCTCCAAGTATTTTGAATGTTGGGATAATTATCTGTGATGTCAATTTTTGGATTTAAATAGAAACCAATACATGGACTGTTTCAATAACAAACAGCACTTGTGCAAACAGAATTTCCACTGACAAGTAATTTTGATTCCCAGGGAAGAACACAAAAGCATTTTTAGTAAAGGCAATGCTTAACTGATTCCCAGCTCTCTGTGGATCAGATTTGACAACTACGAATAAACCTTTTCATTGAATAGTCCAATACAAATGTGTGGGTTTTCCTGTTCAACTGGACATTCAGAAAGATCAGACTCATTAAATCACATAATTTTAAAAAAGAAAAGACATTTAAAAATGAAAAAGGCATGGTCAAAAAGTTATCCTGGAAAAAATACATTGAAATAAATCTTTTAAATTCAACATCTCATCTCCCAAACAAAGTTATATCTCTTTGTGGAAGATTCCTTATTTAATCCCCAGAGTGACACCTGCTGGATTTCACTACAAGGAAAAAAGGGCAGATATCCCATATAAGAACATTTCGGGATAATCTGGACAAGACCATGTCCTTTAAGTAAAGATAATTAAAGAAAAGAATGCAGTCATGTTTTTTTTCCCTCTGTTTACAGCATTAAATTA
The DNA here is from genome assembly GCF_023343835.1 of Lagopus muta. Taxonomy (NCBI): domain Eukaryota; kingdom Metazoa; phylum Chordata; class Aves; order Galliformes; family Phasianidae; genus Lagopus; species Lagopus muta. The sequence continues at coordinate 30,295,412 of NC_064440.1, read as the reverse complement.
ATACATAAATACATGCAGGAAAGTAATGTGATGTCTCAAGTTCTCATTTATGCCTGATACATACATTTTCTATAATTTCTAGCAAGGAAGGACTATGGAGTACAACAACACCGGGAAACAGACTGTATTCATTTCTGATAATATTGACAAGAAAAGAAAATAAAGCCTAAAATGCACGAGTTCGGAGAGAACAACTGTGCACAGTCTGTCTTCTGCTTACCTAAATAAATGTTTACCAGCACTGCCACTACTTAAATGGCTGTACAATTTCCAGGCTCAGGATTACAAAACAATATACTTTTAAAGGAAAATCCACTTTTTGGAACTAAAAGGATACCTTTTACCATCAGCCTAAATGCAGCTGATGGAATACTGTACATGGAGTAGCTGCTTTGGAAAAAAAATAAAATCAAATTCACGAAGTTTAGTTCCTTGTCCTTGGTATAATAAGGGAAGTGAGACTGGTATGGGCTTTATTAAACAAAGCACTAATTTTGTTTGGGATATTTTCTTAAGTAAGGGCTCCAGGCACAAATCCAGAAATACAACGTTGTTTTTGCTTTCCTAAAATTTGGTTAGTGTCTTAATTGTCAGCCACAGCTCAACAGTGGCCAAAACTGCCAGAAACTCTTGGGTGATATCTGTGTTATATTTGAAGGTAACAGCTTCAGGGAGACACACAAATTTACCCTAGTTAGGAATCTGTTTTCTTTTTCCTGAAGTAAGTGCTTCTCTCATGGAAAGTTTTGTTTTGTTTTAATGCACTACATTCAGTTAAATGGATTTCAAATGCATCTTTCCAAGGAAAAGCAACTCTAAATAAATCATTCCTGTTCTTTTGGACAGCACATACTGCAGCAGTGATTGAAAGTGTTTGCACTGAACTAAGGCAGAAAAAGAATGACTGCTGGGAAAATGTAAACATTATAAACAAGCTTGGGAGACAAAGGCAGACATGCAGGAGAGATGGTTGTAAAAATAAAAATAACTGAAAATTCTAAAATGTAGCCTTTCAGTTTTTTGTCTTGATTCTAAAATAGGACTAAAAATATGCTGCTAAAAGAAATTTATTTTCCTAACAGTATTTTATTAAGATATTGTATTATACTGTACTGGCTGTGGACTTTTCCACGAAAATAATAAGTACTTATCATGAAGATAAGTAATAGGCTCATTTCTGCTGCCCTTTGTGCAATGTATTACATTGGCTATAAGAATAAAAACCAGAAGACATTCAATACAGTAGTACTGCTAATGCAAGACATAACAGGATAAAAAGGAGGGGGGCTTTGACCACGCATGGAAAGCTTCCTCCTTCTTCTTTTAAATATTAATACAACATTCAGATGCAGCCAATTTAAAGCAATACTAACTATTCACAGTTTTCCAAACGAAGGACAAGGTTTGAGGCTCATTTACTTGGTACATCTCCTTCAAATCATGTACATTCCCTCTTTAGTTGATACGCTACGAATCAGCATGAGATACTCCGCGCACATGCATAAATCAATAATACAAGGATATAGTTTAACTCCAGCACTCTAACAACTTGCTACAACAGTTACACGAACTGTTTTGTGAAACAAGCAACCGTTTTCAGAGAGTGCAAAGCTAAATGCAGGCAGCCCCTGCACACAGCAACACCCGCCTGTGCAACAGAGGTGACCACAACGCTGCGGTGCTGCCAGCACTGCGTATGTGCTCTGTAGGAACAACTGCTGATCAGAAGCACAGAAGGAATTTTGCTAGCAGATCACGAGCACTGTAAATACATTGGGAACACACGAGAGCTACTTCTTAAAGAGAAATTCTACTTTAAAATAAATAAATAAATAAAAATCTGTGTGTTTGGCTTCTCATTGGAGAGATTCCTTCAATTTTCTTCAGAATAGCTGATGTTGTGTCCAGCACTTACTATAGAAGTGATTAAATAGATACTTTTAAACTATCATTGTGTACACTTAGTTATTAAAAACACATTGATAACAACAGTTCCCTCCAAATGACTGAGCCGGTTTGAATACTTCATCAGTATGATTTCATAGCCTTGTGGGCCCGGTCCTACCCATCTCTTCCACATGCTACAAGTGCTTTTGGAAGCAGCTAATTTACTGAAATTCACAGAAAACTGGAACTAAGTTAGTAATTATAATACCAGCAAAGGAAATATGTCTATACTTTTCTTCACTCGGTTCTGTTCTTAATTGTATCCTTCCCTAAACCCGGATTGCAGAACTCAGCTCACAGAACAGTGCTGCTGTCCCTGAGTGGGCTCCGTTTTTTAGCCAGGTAAGCCACTATTCACCAAGAACAAGACATATGGATCTGTTTAACACAGAACATTAAAAAATAAAATAAAATAAAAATTATTAAAAGAACAACTGCCAGTAGATCACAGTATGCCAGTTACAGGATGGGTAATGACTGTAACCACAATAAATAACTCCTTCAACATAAAAATACCCACACTGAGGAATATCCTGCCCTTTGACAGTCAGTGGAAAAATTCCCACTGGCTCCCAGCAAATTAGGACTACAACAGTTGCATTGTATTGGGACAAGCATATTCAAAGGGTAACATTACATTTTTTAATGTAGAGCAAGAACCCAGATGATCAGGAATTCAGAGTATGGCAACATTTGAACAGGACAGACATAATGCCCTTCTCCACCTTGCCACCACACTGTTCAGGCAGTCAGTTTTGTACAAAACAACATGGACATTTTTCTGAAATGCCATCTTGCTTGATTCAGTACCATCAAGCGCCTTTTGAGCTGATGATTTTTAAAGCTGGATAAAGACTTTGGAATTGCTCCTATATGCAGTCAAGTCAATGACAGTTCAAGCAGTTTGCAATAGCAAATACTGTGAAAATATACATCTTTATTTATAACTGAGCATTTCAGTGTGTAGCATGTGTATTTTGTAACAAAACACAGATTCAAATATTGCCTCATTCATATTTTTCCAGAACCAGCATGCCTCCTCTCAACACATCAAAAGGACCTCCGAACGCAACATTCAGGCTTTTAGCACATCATGAACTTGAACAGTTTTAAAAGGTTATATGCATTATTGTTGCAAATGAATGACACGATCCTCAGGATGCACAATATTACTGCAAAGACTCAGCACTGACACATTCGTAAGAGCAAGATCCAGCCCCTAACTATTTGGCAGAAGTTTATTAAGGTAGAGAGCAATAAAACCACAGCTAGTTTGTTGGTTTTTTTTTTTACTGTTTCAACATAAAGCACATATGGATGATTAAATGAACCACTGCAGATCAAATCCAACTGTGATACCAAAGCTATGATGGTTCTTAACTGTCCTTCAGTAATAAAATATCTTCTCCTGAATATTCTACAGATCCATTACTCTCCCCCAACAGGCAGATGATCAGATGTAGTGAAGGCAATCATCATAACCACACAACTGTATTTTTCCAAACAGAATAAATACGGCATCTGCTTTCAGAAGATGAAGAAGTGGCAACACTCTCAACTGTACAGTGGAAGGCAGAGAATCACGCATTTCTACTGACCAATAGCTCCTCGAGGCAATTCAATAGTAGACAACTACCCTTCAGCAAATCAGTTCAGTGAGTGTGGGAAAAACCCCAGCACATGTATAACCACTAAACTCAAGCTAACTTTTTCTCAAGCAAATAGATGCTTCATCTTTTCTGTCATATAATAACAATGCAAAATCTAACTGAAATAATTCGGATACAATCTCAATGCAAAATCTAACTGAAATAACTCGGATACAATCTCTTTTTGAAATAATAACACCAGTAAGGCTAAAAGAGCATTCAGTAAGAGAATTTGCACCACTTTATCACCTAATTTGTCTCCTCTTGAAAGAGCTTACGTTGTATTGGATTAGTCTCATGGACCGTTTTCAAATCAGGATGCCTCTAATTCTCTCCAGATGCAAAGTCAGAAATATGGTTAACTGATATTAGGGTTTTAGAAGGAAATCTTTAAGTGATTATTAGGATTTTTTTTTCCCAATCTTTCTACTTAGTTATCATTGGCTACTTCCTCAAATATATATATTAAAACAACACCAGCTATAAAATCAGCCCAGGGTTTCGGTAACTAAAAATAAACGAAGCTTTTTCCTAAGACCCCTTTCTCTCTGCTGATCGCATAGCACATGCTGAGGTTCACGTAAATGCATGCAAACACACCTAACTCTTCCCTCGAACATACCTAAGACCAAACGGCGTTCAGACGGCACAAACACATCGTTTTTAGGTGAAACAACGAAACTGTTTAAATGTGTACTCACCACGCGGAGTTGATCCGAGCCCAGTCGATTGGATCTCCCTTCCCAGCGAGAGTGCGGAGAGCTGCTCCTTCGCTTCCCCGGCCGGCCGGCTCGGAGCCGCGCAGGCGCCCGCAGGGCACGGTGCAGTCCGAGAGCCCGGCAGAGGAGCGCGGCTCTGGGCAGCGCCGGGAGAGGTTCGGCCGCTAAGTGAGGAGCGGCGGCAGCAGCGAGCCATTAGAGCTTCCTGTTACATCACCGAGACCCCGCCCGCAGCCCGCGTTAAATTACTCTTCGCGCTCATGTGGCGTGTCCCCGGGAAGCGAGGCTCTTCTAGGGTTTCGAGGAGCTGCCCCGTTCTGCCTGCCGGCGTTGCTCCTGCACCATTCCCGAGGTGTGCTGTGACTCGTCCGCCAGCCAAAGCTTCGTGCTCCTAAACGAGTTAGAAAAGACTCGTTCATCTTACAGAAAAGAGCACACTAGAGGACTTGTCTCACCAATCTTCCTCCTCATACTAGACCTAGAGAAATGAGTCATTAAATGAACGCTTCTTCAGAGCCAAAGAATTGACAAGCTGCAGTCCTCCCAAATCTCAGTGACCCAACTCACCTCTGCTGACACTGCAGGACTGTATCGTGCCCCAGAGTCAGTACAGGAAAATTGTATAGAGAAATACTTGTGTTCATCAAATAAAAAACTGTGCTACCGTGCAGAGTCGCATTTAAATTATGCACTTGCTTAAACTGGGGAAGTACCACTTCAATATAGTAATTTTGCTTCGGTACGTTAAGTAAATGAGTGTTTGAAATACCCAGGATATGAAAAAAGCAGCTCATTACTATTGCAGTACCGAACTCCAGCTATATTTAAATACCACTGATTTCAAAGCATCAAGTACAAGATGCCCAGTTTGAAAACTGCTACAGCTCAAGACAAAGCAGAACAGCTAACAATCCTTAGACTAACTGCAAAGAAGCTTAGATCAGGACCTAAAAATGTTTCCTTGAGGGCTTTTATTGCTTCCTCTTTGAACAACTGATACAAGTGCTACATACGCAATCTGTGTTCTCCAAATCAATAGAAGCCATGTACACACAGCAGTGCTACACTGAACAAGTGGGGAGATCATGCAGCATTGATCTCAAATGCTAGAAACACCTACAACACCAGTAACCTGCATGGGACACATTCCAGAAAGCCATGGTTTTCTAAGTGGTCATCAAAATCACAATGATTTAATTTGCTCGTGAAACAAGTTGAAGTATTTCTACTTGCTTCTTAGTACCCACTGTTAATCCGCTATTTTACCAACAGAAGCATTTGTGGAACATACAAAATGGAGAAGGGAACACATCTGGCCACTGAAAACCCTTTTTCCAAAAATGAAAACAGCCAGAAACCCAATCCAAAGCAAAAACAAAAACCAAGCCAGGATCACAAAAGTTTGAAAGAGAGCAAAGGGAAAAAGAGAACAGTTTAAACTCGGTCACTGGACAGTATAAACTCTGAAACTGCACTCTGGGGCTACTAAAACAGCAGGATATGAATTTAATGCTCATTTGGCACATGCAAATGTTGGTGCTTCTAACATCTTCCATCAATGGGAGAATGAGATTTATAATCAGTAAGGAATGAAGAAGTGGCATTCTAAACTTCTAAACAATGTAAACAGAAATAAGACAGGGATTAGATCTGACTGTGTTTAGTGATGGAAATTAAATTGTCTGAAATAAGCAAGGTCACCTCAGGTGGTGGAATTTCACTAGAAGTGAGCCTGGCTGCATTATTTTAGAGCAATTAGGTCTGGGTAAGAGGCTGCAATATGGTACATTACACACTGTAACCTAGAAAATAATCCATATATTCCAGCTAAGTACGTATGTTTGAGACAGGCTCAACATCTCAATTAATTGCAGAGATTTATTGCATAGACCACGTTTGATGTCATGTCAAATTCAGCAGAGTTGTGTGGGCTTTTCTTGTTGTTTCTTAAGTTCTAATTTCTTACACTCATTTAGCTGTCACTGAAACTTTTTTACTCCTACTCTACAGGTATTTGAGACATCTCAGCTGGTGTAATTTGCACTTCAAAGACGCAGCAGGCCCCCACACTACTTCAGCTACCCCTTTTCTCTGGCTGAAAGGCATGTGAATTACACCGTATAGCACTCCCTGCTATCAGCAATATCAGTGGGTGGGAACACTTCAAAAGAGGCCTAAGGAACAGCAGACTGTGCTTCAACCAAAACTTAAAACTCTGGGATGAAACATTATTTCCACCTCTTATCACGAGTTTTGATCTGATGGGAGAAGCTGAAGGACAATTAGTTTTCCTAATGAGGGCCTATGAAACTTGCGCTGTGACAAACGCCTCTCCCAGGCTCTAAAGGAGCAGAGCAGAGCACAACAGTGCCCAGGCCAGGACCCCGCCGATGCAGGGGCCGCTGAGCCGCACCTGCCAGCCCGCTCCGGCTGCGGCGGCCCCGGGGCGGTGCGGCGCTGCCACCTAGCGCCCGGCTGAGCCTCTGCTCCTCTCTCCCTACATCGGGAAACCAGCAATAAAGATGTTCTCCGTGGGGACGGGACGTTGTCTGCCCATCTCCAGCACAGTCCCGTAAATGGCAAAAGAGCTCTGTGAGAAAAAAGCCTCAGTAATCGAATGGGAATCGCCACGGGTTCAAAAGGAAGTTTCCCCCATTTGATAATACGTTGCCTGTGAACCAGTTCATATTCAAATACTGAAAACCTACAAATGTATAACCAAGTATGATTCTTTTCCAGAAGATACCATCAAATGTCATCTTTATGTCTACATTAAAATGTTTCAAAAATGGATTCTACGAGCAAGAAAACATCATTAAACTCTAAATAAGTGTATCAGTTTTGAAGAGAAAATGGATAGGAGATGCAGATAGAAAACTTCTATTGTATGGGGAAAAAAAAAAGATACAAGGGATAGAAAGTAAAAGTAAAAAGGAGAAAAAAGAAGGGCATGCCTATTACTTCTTACTATTACTTCTTATAGTAAGAATAGGGGCTAAAAGATGTGAAATTATTTCTCAAAGACATCTTGTTTCATCACCTACATGAACTGAGGACACATACCAAGTAACACATGGAAAACCATCCAGCCTCCAACTTCACTTCAGCTTCAGCTTGTTGTCTCCCAACACAGAATGTGGGAGAAGTTTCCCAGCAATGTATATGCTTATGACGAAGCAATGAGAGCAGAGCTGGAATGAAATTTCTAGATTAACAGACTCTAGTTAATTAAAAATGTACATAGTAGCTTGTGACTTGTTAGCCTTACATTCTATTCTTAGCACAGCTAATTAATGTTGAGACACCATAACTCAATAGTCTTTTTTTGTCCCAGCAATGACAGAAGGGATCCCTCAAATGATCATTTGGTCAGTTACTGTTACCACAGAATAAATGCATGTGTGGTTTCTGTACTGTATTATAACTGATGAGTAAGGGGGCACAGGGGAGTACCTGTTAGTCCTGCCTTAACTACTGCAATTCTGGAGGAAGAGAAGACAGCACAAAGCAGCTGAGCACACTTGGCACGGAGAATCTGTTAGTTTGCAGAACTCAGCAAGCAGGAGACTTAGAATAGGAAGCAGCCACAGAGCCAGGTTTCTACTTGGACAGAAAGGATGATTTTCCCAAGACTTCTGTGTTAGATTTGGTAGTTGTGGAATCCAGGCAGCCAGGCGCAAGTTGCTGACCAAAACAGAGCCTGAGGAAAGAGATACTACCATGAAATGACACATGATCATAACACAATATGTTTACAAATGCATCTGTTCTTTTTTACACACTTATCATAGAACAACAGAATGTTCTGAAGTGGAAGACACCTTAAGGATCATCCAGTTCCAACCCCTTGGCACGAGCAGGCACATTTTCTACTAGATCAAGCTGGCCTTGAGCACTTTCTGGGATTCAGCATATCTTCTATTTCATTGAGAACTGACTTATGGAAGATCAAATCACACTTGATAAATCCTAGATCAAGAGTCATTACAAGATTTGGGCACCAGAAATGAGAATTTCTGTATAAAAATCTGTGGCTTTTACTTAGCCCCTTAAATTCAGAATGCAAAACTACTTCCATTTTCAGCAGTCAAGCTTATCCTCTTTGGGGAGTTAGTTCAAAATTCGTGGGGTACATGAAAACATATTTTCTAAAATCACATGCATTTCATAGAGCTAGGTTACTCCAGCAGAACATTTATATTCTATCACTGTCTTCCTTGCTCCTTACTGTAGTGTCTGAGACTATCACATCTATTTCAGGAATTTATTTTCATCTCTCAAAAACGGTGGGTTAAGTATCCTCAGTAATCTTCAGACCTAAGAGAAAATGTGATACATAACAGAAGATTTTCAGTATCAGGGAAGGCTGCAGGGCACTTCCAGAACCTTTTGAGGAAACCAACTATTTTTGCTTTCCTTTAAAAAAAGTCTTGCTAGATTTACCCAAAATCAGAGGGGTGTATTGGAAAAAGGCAGGAACTGAACTACTGTCTCATGTCAGTCTTAAAATAAACAAGCAAAGCGTACAATAACAAACAAAAAAACAACCAACCAACAAAAACAGAAACAAAAGAACCCCCAAACCAACAAAGCCTCCTGGAAAGGATACGTACCATTACATCTGAAGCAAATGTATGGATTTCCTCATCCATGAACAGGAATTGTTCTGGTTTTTGTTCATTTTCTTTTTTTTTTTTTTTTTAGTAAGAACATGTATTTCTACAGATTATTAACTTGCTAGCCACCCGTCTACTTCAGTAACAGGGATAAAAATCGATGAACCTAGCAAATATATTTAAAATTTTTATAAATATCTGTCACATCGTTTCATACATTCACAACTGTAATATTCTCTTAATGGTTTCAATGAGTTCATTTCATTTCAATTCACACTCATTGCACAACAGTGTAATTCTATGCACTTCAATGGAGTTACATCTGTCTTGCATAACCTAAAATAAATCTCTTTAAAACAAACAGAGTGTTTATTTCCTTTTTTAAGCAATAGATCTGTTTCAATCTAGGATTGAAATAATGGTGTATGACAAGTGATTACTCTTTGACAAGATTTTTTTAAAGATCAAAATAGATCTCAGAAAAGAATGGGGAAAAGAAGTAAATTGGAACCTTTCCCACTTTCTAATCATGAGTTCTACACCCACATAGCCCATTATGTCCTGTTTCAGCTTTAGTAATTATATTGTCAAACTGCATTTTAAGAGCTCTTTTTGAACGTACAAGGTAACGTTTATTAACACAAATGAGGCATACATAATAAAAACATAAACAGCTTAATAAATGCAATCAAAATAATCAGTACACTAAATATATTTAAATGGTGTATTCTAAAGGCTTTCATTCACAGGTGAACAGCAGTTTACTTCCCATTTTCATACAAATTAAAGCTGTGTTCTTCCACGGATGATTTCCTCTCCCATAGTCTTTAGCGACTGTTTCTTTTTTTTCTTGATTCTTATGAATCTTCTTCCATCTTTTTTTTTAAGGAATCCTGAAGGTAAAATGACAAAGTTAAGACTGGATGACTAACATTCACGATTATCCAAAATGAGACAAGTCTTGTTTTCAAGAAACATCCTTGAGGAAAGTATAAGGAGCATTCGGTCTTACCTAAAGTCTTCATATGCCTGACCAATGTTAAGCAGCCGGTTCTGTACACAGTATTTTAGTGTCCATCCTTCTCTCTCTAGCTCTCTCTTCTGATTACCAGTTGCACTTTGCCAGTACTTTCAGCTATTACATTCTATCAGGTCAGTACTTACTACTAAAAATTGCAAGACTATTTCAGCCTATAGCATGCATAATACTTGCCTTTTGTGACAGTCTGTGGCAATATCAGTTCCCATACCTTTCCTGCAAATTCTTAAACATGACTTCCTGGAGGTGAAATTATTTTCATTCCCACCACAACCACTGTAGGTAAATGGACGACATCTTCTAGTTGAGTAGTTGAAGAAAAACCTGGTCTCTTTAGCTCTACAAAGTCCTCTATCCACAGGAGTCATGCACAAAGAAGGGACAGGAGGTGGTTCTAGAAATACCAGAAAAAACAAGGTTATACACCACTGTCATGTTTTTGTTATGCTGATATTTTACATGAGAACTGAAGCTTTCAGAACCTTGAAACATATGAAATTTACTGGCAAATTTAATTCTGTCCTTCTGAAAATCCAGGATAGTGGAGCATAAGCATTTGTCATTTTATGACCATGAAAAATAACAGCAAATATTATTCTCTCTTTCACTTAAAACAGCACACAAAACCTTACCTGAAAGCTAGGTTTGGTTAATATGCATTTAGATAAAATCAACATTTCTGTGGTAGGAGATAATATTCAAATTCAATTGGAGGAATATGCTTGCAAAATATGAAAGAACTGAAATCAGGACAGCTTTAAAAAAATGGTAAATATTGATGATAATCGAGGAATTGAACTTTCCAAATTACTGGCAGATATTCTGAAATCATACAGAAGGGCTGCTCTGAAAGTAATGCGTCCTATTTTATTCTGTTGGCCCACTATGTCAGAGATGAATGTTAGCGGTGCGGCACCAGAGGATGAAGCTTCCAACTAATATTTTGTCACACTTTGTTGTCATGCAACAGATGGCAGCAGAGAGACAGTCTGACAAAATGGCTTCTGACATGGAAGTGTGTATGACGTAAGGTGTGACACCGAATTTCTCCCTGCGGAAAAAATGGTACAGATTGACATTCATTGATACTTGTGAATGATTCTGGAGCCCCAAACAGTGGATGCAAGCACAGTGAGACATTGTGTGGTGCTTTCTAGTGGTGGCAATAGCAAGTCATCTTCACTGGTGGAGATTTTTAAAAGCGCAGCATGCAGGCTCTTGTTCATTGCTGATGAAAATGCACATAGCCAGTGGTGGTGATTATGCTGAAAAATAGTTTTATAGCTGAGAATTTGCTCTACCAACTAGCACTATTGTGCTCTTTGTAGCAATTGTGGTTTCCAAGGAAATAAAGGAGGCATTACTTTTGGAATGATGTACATGGATAACATTTTTTACTTAAGATTCAATACCTTATTGTTTGTTTGTTTGTTGTTTTGTATGACCATAGAAAGCTTGACCTAAGTAATAAAATTTGTTCTACTGGAGAACACCGAGGAGTTATCAAGAAAATGCTTCTAACTTGTAGAAAAACCAACAATTGAATGCAAAGATTTAACTGCTGAAAGCAACTGCAATGCGGGTGATTTTAGGGCTGCTGTTAAGTTTTTACCATTCACAGAAGGCTGATGTTTTGTTTCTTCAGTGTTGCTGCAAGTGAGATTGTGAGAACTTGAACACCCTGACTTAACTGAAGTACCTGTGCACGGGGCAAATTCAAGCAGTTCACCTATGCCAGAATTCCCAAGTCTGGAGAAACTGTTATCTACCATTGTGGAGATACTCATAAACAAAAGCACAACTGACGTATGGTTGCTGTACAGAACACAAAAAGACACAAAAATACAACAGGAACCATTGTATCAATAGTTATGAGGGATCTGAAGGAGTACCATTTTCCTTGAAGAAGCTTCAGAGTTGAGATAGTTGAAGTCTGATTGCATAAAAGGACAAGTGAAGCTAACTAAATCGTGTTCTTGAAATTAGAAAGCCACGTAGCCAGCAAAAGTTCTTCAGAGGAAAGACCAAGTGGAAATTTTAGGAAATAACTTGGGTTACAACAGAGCTGAAGGCATCCTGCTTTTCAGAAAAGTGGGAAGCAGGTGAATTACTGAAAGCAAGAAGTTATGAATTAACTTGAGCAATTCAAGAGGCTGAAAAGGAAAAAAACCAAAAAACACAGAGAAGAATACGCTACACTATATATTTCTCTTGTACATATCTTATTAAAAAGGCTTGTTTGCTAAGAGTAACAGCTGAACTGGCGTGGTGAAAAAAACATGAAAAAATTGCAAAAAAAAAAAAAAAAAGAAATAAAAAAGTAACTTACAGAAGGCAGGCAAATTAAATTATTAATATATTCAAAGCCACATTAGCAGTAGTGTACTATTCCAGAAGAACGTCGCAAACACAAAAACTGAATCATGAAATGGTATTTCAAGACAGATAAAGCTAGTTTCAAGTTATGAAATCAGCACTAATTAATTTCCCTGTATTACCTGTGACATTATTATAACAGAATGTGAAGTTTATTTTTGATCCAGAATACATGCCTAGAATGGATATCAAATCTACTGTCCTATTTATAATGAAGATGGAAGATAAACTGACAACTGCTGGTTTTGGTATTGGCTCTCTGGGAACTCCTGTGCCTAGAAGCAATGACGCCGTTGCTGGAAAGAAACTAATATTCAAAAGAAATTCTTTGAAACATCAAAAAAAAAATCAACCCAACAGAACAAAACGTGCTTACCTATTTTATAGCAATACAAAGGCTTTCCAGTGATGAAGGGGGTAAATTAAATTGTTCTGTTAATTATAATAGAATTTAAATATACACTTGTAATATTAACTCCTTTTTGGTACATGGATTTTCTAGAGAGATTCCCAAGTCCCCTCATGCAGGTATTGTCAACAACTGAAGTTTTGGAGCTTTGGTAACCGGTAAGTAAGGACTGTTTATAGTATGTATAAAGCGACTGGCAGAGTGGCATCCAAATGCTTTTCAGACTTCCTGTTTCTAAAGATTACGTATTGTATTTTGTATCTAAATTTGTACTGTTCCTAAAAAATGACATTATTGTCTAGATCACCAGAAGAATGCCCAAGGTGCTATAACATTATTTCTGCTCATCTGCAAAATAACTGCATATTCTTCACACTGGCAGAAGCAATCAACTCATGAAGAAAACCTCCTAATTTTGTTATACAGCAAAATTGTTGGAATGTTTTTTTTTTTAACTCCAAGCTTTACTATGAAGGAAAAAAAAAAGAGCAAATCCTACAAACGACAAAATTGCAGACTAAGGGATATACATTAAAAACAGTGAAAACAAAAACTGCCAACACATATTCCACTACCAGAATTATTTTCCCCTAATGTAATCATTAAATTTGTGTAAGTTAATTATAGATGCCAACTTCATTGCGAGATTAGTCCAGATAGAAGTGTTTTGTTTTGTTTTGTGTTTTTAAATGATCTCAATTTGGATTGTGCTTTACCGATACCATTTTACACCGCCTTCAGCATTATTCATTACATTTCACATAGCAACACATCAACATCTTTTGGATCAGACAAAACCACAAATTAACAAATGTCAGGAAACGCTTTCTAACTTCATTACATATGGGGTCACGTGGCTGATCCTATGGCATTTGATTCATTTTATATAAAATCAAACCAATAGTTGCACTGACATCAACAAGGCCATAAGACTGTCTTCATGCCTGTGCTCATCCTGTTCCATTTATCCAAAATATCTCATTTAAATAGGTTTTAAATATCCAGTACCAAGCTCATAACCTTGGATTAGCTATGCATATTATTTGCAAAAAATATGTGATAAATGTCAGGTCATGAACGGGCATGGCAAAAAATAATTTAGAATTCATATAGGGAAATGACATCCAATAGGTTCCTACAAGTTGCTACCCAGAAATGTTTTAAAGCTCACAGTTTAAAATACAATTCTTAAAATAATGCCTTTTCTTGAATCCCAGACAGCCTCCCTCTGATGTAAACAAGAGATACTTAGGAATTTATGAAATATTTACATTTAGATATAGATTCATATTTATAAAAAAAAATCTCAAATTTGCAACAAAAAGTGCTTTATCTCAGGCTTAGCTGGCATTGAAATGTGTGACAATGAACTGTTAATTAATTATAATATGAAAGACATTTGAAATGATCTTCATGAGCTAGATGAAAATAAGACTTACTCTATGCTCTTTCACTAAACACAGTATTGTGGCATACATGAAACTTCAGACTTCAGATTCTCATTCCAGTTACAGCAGGGGGATAAAAAAACACTCTTCAAGTACAGAAACTGCTACAAACAATAATGAGTCATCTCCACTTAACAGTATTCTCTAGGCATAAATTGGTGCAGATCCATCAAAGCAAACAGAGCTGTGTCAATTTCTATCAGCAAAAGATATGGTCCTGACTTTAAAAAATAATAACAGGAGCTGCTTCTTTTTGCCATTCCATACTTACTGAGTGGAAAGCTGACATTTGATCTTACAACCCACTTAGATTTCACAAGCTGAACATAATATACAGCACCCTTGATTTCCATAGGTCACTTCACTTGATCTAGAAATAAGAGTCTTGATTCTTGTCTTCACTTTCAAATCCCTAGAATCTGTTTTAGATGATATCAGAAATATATTGACTCTCTGCAAGAAAGCCAATTGGTGGGAGAGAGCACTAGTCTTATGTTTACATGCCAAAACACCAGTTTCTTTTGGCCTTGGAAGAACTTAATCTTCTGAAGATGAAGAATTTTGCTGGAAATATATTACTGGATATTATGATATCAAATTAATCTAAATCTATTATCTAAAAATAATACATATTTTTTCTTGAAATCAACAGAAAAAGCATTTCAATTGTATGGTGAGGTGTTCTCAAATTGACAAGTCCTTGGAATTATTTTTTAATGGTGGTCAAGTATGTCAAAAAAAAAAAGAAAACACATAGCCAGACCAACAGACACACAAAACATGTTTTGGTAGCCGATCAGATACTTCATCTGTACTTGAGAAGACAAGAATCAGACACTCCATCTCAAGGAGCCCATCTGAACCTTTTATGCTTACAACTATATTCTCATCCCTCACAGAGGGCTATTGAAAGTGCATATTTATATGAAACAGCTCTCTTTTGCAGCTTCAGATGCTGCCCAGTGCAAGACAAAGATTATGAAGGAGAGAAGAAAGTAAGGTCTTCATATTTTCCATTGAATTTCATCAATCCTTCTAATTTCATGTTTCCCAGCTACACTGACTCCATCTACCCTTGTACTGCAGCCTTTCTTGCACTAACCTTCCAGTCTCTTACCCTCCCCAAATTTGCTTTACCTCGAAATTCACCATTGCTGATATAACCAAGAACATTTTCATTTTTTCCCTCCAGTTTTCTCAGAGAAAACACAGTGAATAATGCCTCTTTGCTTTTATAGGTTAGTTGCTTTGTGGATCTGGAGGTTCATATTATGAGTAAAAATCTGAGAGCAGGTACAATCTTGTATCAGTAGATTTATTCCCAGGTCTTAAATTATGCAAAAATTTTTCAATAAAATCAGCTGCCAAGAGGCTTATTGTTTTATATTCAGTCATTTTAATAACAGAGTGCATCAATGTTCTGTATGTGATAAAAAATTCAGCTATTTCAGAAACTTACCTCAAACCAACTGTACATTATCACAGTACAAGCAAAAAAAAAAAAATAGAATATAACATACATTCAAACTTTGTTAAACATGATTCTATCAAAGAGCACAGAAATGTTATTCCACATGCTCATTATCTTACAGAATGTATAATACACAAAAGCATTGATCAATCTGTAAACCATCATTCAACCCCCAAAAGTACAAGTAAGAGTAAATGCAATAAAAGAACAAACAGAAATACTTGGTAAGAATGCTCAGTCTTTTCCCAATTGTTTCTTGTTTCCTCTTGCATAACTGTGGATCATAAAAATGATATGCCTCAAATTCAATCCAGCTGTACAGTGTGAGCAAATACCAGCAATCTATAGTGGAAATTATACTATATAGTAGTGCAACAATACCTTGAAGTAGACATGAAATTCATTCACACTCACCTTGATTATAATCAAACAAAGAGCTAAGTTTAATATAGCCTTAACAACGATAAAAATGTGTTATGATAAATACATTTTGTATATCCCAAATTGCAAGAATGATTCTTTCTTAATTTGTAAAATGAGCTTTAAATCACCTGCCAGTTAGAACCCCACAGAAATATTCATTTTGACTACAAGATTTCTGCATCACTGCTTTTGCTTTTGATCTCTTTAATGCTTTGTGTCTATGACACTTCCAGGAAGCACCACACTTTCAGAACAGGACAAGGTGTGATCAGTATTTCACTGTCTGGTATCTATAGAAGATAAATAAGTAGAAATACATTTCTTCACTTTGACTTGCCCTGATGAACAAAACAATTGACACAGATCAAAACCAATTCTTTAGTCTCAGATACACTGGAAAATAAGTGGAAATGGAAAAGAAATCAAGAGCACAGATAAAAACTGAGAGCTAAGAACTGCAAAAGGAAATTCTTACCAAAAGAACTGGGAAACCGCTTGCGCTCTTCCTCTTGGTAACTACTGTTCACAATATGGGACTCTTCCTCATTTGGTGTAGTTGGCAACAAATTTACTATAAGGAAAAAAAAAAAAAAAGGCAGGAGGGGGATGAAACAGTAAGTGATAGGCTATCTAGACACAACAAAGTACTGAAAATAAACTGTAATTAGTACCCATCTGATTTGTTCCATGCTGTTATTAACACTACTGTAAGACAGCATTCTTCAAGTCCCAAAGGCAGAGGAAACTTATGTTTTAAAGCAACTTTAGGTAGGATTTCTTTTTCTTCTTTCATTTTATTTATGTGTGATTTAAATTAAACATGGTTTGGTACGGTTGTTATATTACTGGCAGACATTTTGCAGTGATGGTACGTTTTCAAAATATGTATTCTTTATAACAAAAATGGCCACAAAGCTAGCTCTAATGTTCCTGGTTCATTATGCTTATCTATTTCAACTGATGTATAAATTCTCAACTAAACAATTAAAGGAGTGGACAATGTGAGGAGAGTTTGCATTAAAAACCAACAACTATCAACAGCAAAAGTAAATTCTTACCAAAAATCCCAGGAAACTGATTGCGTTCTTCCTCTGGGGAGCTATTGTTCACAAGGTCAGGATGCTCCTCATCTGGAACAACTGACAGTAAGTTTGCTAAATGAAAAATGAAAGGAAAATAATGAGGAAAATCACACACAGGAAAAGGCATTAAAGTTTAAGTATCATTAAAGCAAAAAAAAAAATATTTTTTTTCAACAAAACATTTTCTTTTTAAACTATAGCAGTATAGCAATGGCTCCTCAACCTCCTGGAAGCTGTGGGTGAGGGAATGTATCCATCCCATGAATTACAACCCAGTACCCTGAGAAGCAGAGAGGAGTTAGGAAAGGTTACTGTATTCTGATACACAACAATTCACAGGAACAAGAAGGACAGCGAAGCAGAAGAATGATCTGGGTCAAAGTTGCTGTTTCATAGCCCAAGCTGCACAGCTGAATCATTCGGAACTGAGAGCCAGGTTTCCCATTGTTCTTTGGTGGGAAGGTAACAACCCATGGTAGGGTAACTAAAAAATCTTTTCCTCACAAGGTCTCTTTGAAAGGAGTATATTCAGATGTATGGGTTAAAATATATACATGCAAATATTTTATGGCATTATAAGGCCAAGCAGCTAGCATATCTTAGATTATAAAAAAAAAAAAGAGGAAAAAAAAAAAAAAAAAGGCCTTCTGTGGATGCAACTGGAGCAGATCCACTTCTCCGTTCTGTCTTTCTCTGTCTTTATAATCTCTAGTACCACAATGACTTTGTCTTCAGTGTAGGTATCAATATTTTCACAACATATTTTCCTAGATGACTGCTCTAGAAAGCATTTTTGTAACATCAGTCCCCTAATAGCAAGTACAGTGGAGAAATGAGATGCTCTAATGACAAGGTACAAGAGGAAGCAGTACTCATTGTGGACCAAATCACTTCCTCAGTAGAAACTGATGTTACTTCAATTACTTCATCTGTCTGCATTGGTTTACTTAGATATATTAAATATGAAGATTTGAAGATTTATGAAAATGAATGATAATGAAGATTTATGAAACTGAATGGAGTTCCCTCTTATACAATAGGTTTAATACACACTTTTGCAGGGATTTATAGAATTACAATACATGAGGGTAATCAACTACCATGAGAAAAACAAAAAAGGTAGGAGATTGCTGTAATATTCATTAAAATTAATTGTACATACCATTTTTAATAGAATTTTCCTTATGATTTTACATTTCTCATTTTTATATGTATTTTTAAAAATACATAACTGTGTGAATTTCAGGTGTAATTTATTGCCATTTCAGAGCCTTCTAAGCCGTGGTTTTTTTCCCATGATAAACACCTTCAAAACACAATGCTGTTTATACAAGAATAAAACTAAGAATAACGAAGACAACAACTTACAGTTGCCTTGGCAGGTAGTCTGGCATTCTTCCAAACTCCTAAAGTTGTTCTGGTTTCCAAGGCACCCACCATACTTGAATATTTCACATATTTTTGTCTCTTTGTTATAGAAATACCTGGAAAAAAAGCCTCGGCAGATTCCAGGGTCTTTCTCTTGATAACAGAAGTTGGGCTTTTCTGTGAATCAAGGCAAATGATGAACAGGGTGGGGGAAGAAAAAAAACAAAACAAAATACACCAGATGGTAAGACAACAATAGAGTTGGAGGAAGCTGACATAATAAACTTAGTCACTTTAGAATATAGATCATCTGTAAAATAAACGCAATTCTAATGTACTGCTTTTGTTCTCTCTATATAACACTGCAATATTGTGCTAGAATATTATAGGACATATTCATTGCTTTTCTTTTTTTCAAATAACCAGTAAATTATACCTTGGATAATGAGTATTGTTGAGTACTGTTTAAGTGTTCCCCTAAAATGAAGCTCTAAGATTAAAATCAAGTTTTATTCTGATTTAAAACCAGATCATTTGAACCTAAGTACATATTCTTTCCACTTATGTAGTTGCTTTAATCAATGTTGGTGTGAATTACACAGAAGGCAATCTTAAAATAAAAGGAAAAAGGAAATAGTATTTAAAAAAAATAAAAATACATTTTGTCCCGAATTGCCTATTCCTTTAAAAGGATGTAAGAAACCAGGAGGCAAAGCAACTACTCCAAGTACCATCTTTTAGTCTCAGCTCCTAATCTGCAATGGCTAATTATAATATCACAAAAAATTCAATAAATGAGTACTGCATAATTTGACTAAATAATCAGACATGATACCAAGCACTCTGGCAGCAAAGAAAAAAAAAGTTGTACAATAACCCTCAAATGCTGATTTCTCAATGCATTCCATTTTATTTCTTGACTATTCTCTTAACATCACCATGGAAGTAATAAAACCCATCTGGAGGTATTGTCAAATTCTTGCTGGTAGATACTTTGAAATATGATGCTCGACTTACCTCACTTGCTGAGAAAAATATCTTTAGTCAACTTATGAAATAATTGTGTCAGGTGTGACATGAACCACCGTACACATGAAACTTAACAGAAAAGTGAGGCTAAAACAATGTGCAGAAGACTACAATTTTAATAAAAACATTCTTAGAACAATTAATTTGAAGTCCCTAACATTTTTTGAATAGATAAAAGAGTTGTAATTAAGTTCATCCTAATGCCTTTATTTTTAACTAAGTATCTATTAAAAATATTTAATTTTTGTTACAGAGTGATTTTATCTATTTTTGCTAATGGCAGAGCAAGTATTCAGGTTATTCTCAAAACACACAAGAAAAGGTTCCACATCATATTTGAATTTTTTCTCCCTTCTCTTATTACTGAAGAAAACAAGCTTATTTTAAGAACAGAGTGACCAGTGTCTGTAGCTGTCCTCCAAATCTTTGATGAAAATGAGCAAAGATTAGATAACTCACCTTAGTATAAACAATGCTGTTCTGCTTAGGAGACAGCTTGGAACAATACATAATCTACCCAAAGCAGCTAAATACCTTATTGTATTTTGTGTAAGACTTATGCAAACATAATTACCTCTCTTAATTTTTGCTAGCATCACCTCCAGAGGCAATTCTGCAATATAAATAAAAAAGAAAAATATTTAATAAAAACAATCATGTAAGTCTCACCTGTAAAACCAAAATGCTTCACAGTGACTGTGAGCACTGTAGATAAGAATATAATATATGTTCCCTTTCTTTATTCTCTTTATTAGAGAAGTAGCACAAAATCTTGGTACAAAGGACTGAACTACTATTTTCTCACGTGGGAAGAACTGATATACTTGAAACTAGAGGATATGGAAAATAGTGGAATTGTGCCCATATTGAATTGAACTGGCAAATTCCTCATGTTCCTGGAGTCAGAATCCTGAATTATATGACCTTATTCCTCAAGAGACATTTAATCAGCAGATTGCTTAGCCCAGCGTTGGTAGCTATTGATACTGCCAGCAGCTTCAGAGAAGATCTAGTTAACAACCTCTCACATGGTAGTTCCTTTTGCTATGCCACATACAGTCAGAGTTAAGTGTTCCTTGTGCTGTTTATGATATTAAAGCACAAGGTTGAAAACAATTCTTTCTGGAAAAACTTGAATGGCTGTTATGCTCCTCCTTGTTATGGAAGCAGTAACATAAGATACTTCTGCAATCCTCATCCTTAAACTTTGTGTAATTTTTAATTTTCATAAAACAAACAAAAAATTTCCGGAAACATTATTTGTGTTAAATTTTCAAAACAAATCTTTTGGGTAGAAATTCTATATATTCTATAATAAAACTACATTTTCCTTGAATGCTACTAAAATATCACCATTAAATTCTGATGGGGGTACACTTTCTACATACATAAACATACAGAAAAATTAATATTAATTCCTACTGAAAAATCAGCCCAATCTGGATTAAGTAGAGGAGGGACATCAGTTTTTCTAGCCAGAAACCTTCAATAGAATGATGATAAGGAAATATCAAAGGTATGTGTTTTAGATTCAGTTTGGTGGATGCTTCAGCCTGCTTGGGAGGCAAGACCAACTCCTGCCTTCTAAACCTCAAGAACTAAATCTCTGCTTTCCCCAGTTAGAAGTGGCATATTCTGATTGAAGAAAACAACCAAAATATAGACATGGCAGAATTAGTGTATAGGCTGTAATAAATGAAATCTTGAAACCTACTACTGACTATAAGCTGTGCTCTAGACAGCACAGGGACATTTGCTTTTAAACGTTGCAGGGCTCAGTTTCTGAACAGCATCAACAGCTAGAATTTTAGACAGGCAGATCTGCAGAAATAAGAATAAAAAGGAGCAAATTTCATTTTCGCATTAATTTTGTATACTCATCTGCAATTCTAGAAATATCTGAGACTTTAACAAGAAAATAAATTGAATCAGTGATATGAAGGCTCTTTGATTTCTGTATCAGTTCAGTTCAGCACTGAGGTTTGCGCTCTATTCAACCATACTATTTTGGATCAGTTTTTACAGGTAAGAAAGAAAACCTGCTTCCTTTTCTCTGTAAAACCTTCACAATGCTGAAGGCCTTAAATAATTATTACCATCATTTCTAACTGCAAAAACAGCATTTACAGGGCACTTGTTGTATATTTTGTATATCGTTTTCCTCTTTCTAATGATTAATTCAATTCCGACAAAACAGATCTTTTAAGTCCAACAGCTGTATCTGACATTTTAAAAGAGAATTATTATTGCAGTTCCAATTTTGCTGAATCATAGCAGATGTTCAAGATTTTTTACGGCTCTATCAGCTTCTAAAGAAGCAGAAATGTAGAACGAGAAATTGGGTGTGATATTTTCAAAGCAATTAATGTGCTAACCACCAGTTTAACCCAGTGTCAAAATCAGTTTCATTTTAACAACTTATTCAAAACATGACCCTAGACAGAAAATAAGCTTTCTTGCACTGCTCTCTATTTCACAGATCAGCTAGAAAATCACAATTTATCTTTCCAAATCCAGAATGTTTGCTCGCAGAATCTAAAATAATTCAGATGACTGGAACACAGTATAATAATTGGGAACATCAGAATTAGAAACATCACATCAGCATATTAACCAGAACTTTACAAACTGCATAAGGTTTGTGGATAACAGCTAGAAGAACCGATAGAAGAAGAAGAAGAGAATGGGTACTGGCCTGTTACCACACATTTGTTCTGACATTCTTCCAAAGTTAGAAAGTTGTTTGCATTGCCGTGGCATCCACCATATTCAAATATTTCACACTCACGGCTTTGAATGTTGAAATAAAAGCGCACGTGGATTGCTTTGCAAGGACCTTCATCTGCTTTCAGGGCACAGTCTGAATGCCCCAGTTTCAGTGGTGGTAAAGGAACACCTGTGATAAAGAGAAAAAGGACAACTGTTATGGACTCGGACTGCTTCACTGTAGAATTTAAGTTCAAAATCAGATTGCTTGCCTGTTCTGCTAGAAAAACACTTGCTAATATACATGTGTAAAGCTCTGAACAAATTAAACAGAGATGTAAAAAGAAGGTCATCATCTCCTTTGGAAGAACAGTTCCATTCAATCAAATAGAAAAATGGTTACAGTTATCAACCAAAAGAGCTCATGTTCTAAACTTTCAGTCCTTATCAGAACTCTCTAGAACAGCTACAGATAGTGATTTATTTACAGGAGCTCACAAAAAATTCTGAACAACAAATACATTGAGAAAATTCTGGCAGCTCCCAAAGACACACTGACTATCCTTGCATAAATAAAAGGCAGAAAGAGCGTCTGCTGTGCTCTATCCCTCCCATGCACATCTAATAGCAAACACTGCTCATGGAAAATTCTCATAAACAGTGTGGCAAGACAACCCTGCAGAGGGCACCATTCCCCTTCCAGATTGAACGTTACTGGCACATAAACCCATCTGGTATAACCAAAAGGTTATCATATCGTCTTAATTTCTTTGATCTTGATGTTCTTGCATTAGATCTTTCAAGTATAAAAAAAAAAACCAAACAAAAAAAAAAAAACCAAACAAAAAAAAAAACCCAAGAATTTTTCCTGCTTTGCGTAACCAAAAGGAAGCATTTTTACCCTAGAGGATTCTGAAAGCTTTACAGAGCTTATATATTTGCAATAGCAACAAGAAGAGAATTAAAATCTTTCCCTCACTCTGCCAGAGCTGATCAGAACAGTAATGTGTCTTAATGTGCACGTGCAAAAGTAGCACTATACACAATTGCTCAGAAAGGAGGGGAAAACAGTGATGGCAAGTTTCACAGGAACATTACAGCGCTTCCTCTTGCTAACAAGAGTAAGTTTCCACTTTTAACTAAAAGAATCCACAGAAATAAACATTATTAGCTACCCCACTCTGTGGCTATTTAGATTTAATGCCTAAAATTGTCCTTATTATGAAATCTTTAAATGAAATGCACAGCTGAGATAAATCCACATAAATACTGACGTCAATGGAAGTTTACTCTTCTAATTCCATTTGGTGCATTTATAACTATTATACTCAGAGGAAATATGTTTCACCAGTAAAATCTTACAACCCATAGCATGGAGATCCCTGAAAAACTAACACTTATTACACAATAACCATTGGCACAAAAAATGTAGCAGATAGTTTATCTTCTATTTTTAAAACTGACAATTGACAGACTGATGTCTAATTTCAAAATAATCAGACCCTAAAATAAGCTACTTCCTTATTAGTGAAATTATATTTACAGATTCCAAAGTCAGGAAGACAAATTTAAAAATATTATTGAAGATTTTCTAATACAAAATGTGGATGCATTAAATGAATTAAAGAGACAGGAGTTTCATTAAAATTCCTATGGAGTTGAGCTTACCAAACAGATTTCTGAATTTTGCTTATTTTCTTATCTAGATCATCCTGAAGAATCAAGATTTACATGTCACAAGTGATTCCAAAGATCTAAAGTTCTCCAACATAGAGAGTCCCTTTGGAAGGGACTTGAAAATGCTCAGATATAAAAGTTGATACATTGAAAATGAAACTTCAGAATCCCCTTAATCAATAAAAGGGTGAAAAATGCCTCCAGAACATGAAAAGTGTAAGTAACATTTGGATTAATTTCTAAAAGGCTAACATCAAACAATTAGAGCTGCACAGAAACCAATCCAACTCAAATGGGGACAGATATGGCTTGGCAGCTGGTTTATAAACGTTATTTTCTTGGCACACAAGCAATAAGACCTCATAAATGACCTATGCCAGAGACTCAGTCCATTCTAGAAGACATGGTGAAAACTTACGACTAGAATTGCAGACATGGGGTTATGTTAGATCATTTTGCTTGCTACATTTTGCCCCTCCAATGTTCTGGGCTATCAAAACAGAAATAATGTGCAAGCATAGTTGCAAAATTATACAAAGATGATGAACAGATGGCTTGGTACAGTTTATCTTAGGAACTTTCTGGACTCCAAGCTTAGTTCCCACCAAAACCACAAAACTAAATTATTGTTTTGCTTA
Organism: Lagopus muta; assembly: GCF_023343835.1. Lineage (NCBI taxonomy): Eukaryota > Metazoa > Chordata > Aves > Galliformes > Phasianidae > Lagopus > Lagopus muta. The sequence continues at coordinate 30,270,815 of NC_064440.1, read as the reverse complement.
CTTTCTCAGGCTTTCCCTCTGCAGTCACTGACGCTGTTACCACTGTCAGATATACTGACACCTGCTGCAAACATAACGACTATTTCTATAGCACTTTTTGCAACTAATGAATCAGCAAAGGCATTCATTTTGTTAGGAGTGCTAGAAAGTTAGCCATACTTTAACTAAAATAAGTACCCCGTGATGCCCCAGAAGGCCATGCCCTCTCCACCTGAACAATAACCAAGTGACTCTATGGAAAGAAGTCTCAAAAAGATTTATGAAAACTGAATCAATCCTGAGTCTGGGAACAGGGCCAGAGTTTTTCCCCACTACTTTACACCTAGGAACACTTAACTCACCATGAATGACATAAAACTAGGTTTCTTTCTCAGAAAGAAACAATAGAAGAGAAGGCAAACATGAGTATTTGGCCATCAATTCACATAGATACAAATGTGCCTGCACACATTTCACATGCACAAAATACGGAGGTTGGTCTGAAACTAATGCCTCCTATTTATTTCCACGGAAAATACAACAGATACAAAGAGCACAACAGCAGTTGATAGAGCAAATTCTCAGCTAAAAACAACATTTGTCAACATAGTCTCCATCATTAGTTATGCATTTTCACCAGCAATGAAGAAAAGTCTGCATGCCATGCTCTTGAAATCTGTACCTACAGAGGTGACCACTGTCATTGTTGGAACTACTGAAACGCATTACCCACTACACCTCACTGTGCTCATATCCAGTGCTTGGTCTCCATAAACATTCAGCAAGAGTCCATCCATGTCAATGGGTGCCACTTTTTCCACACGGAGGAATTCAATGAAACACAAACGTCAGAAGCTGCCTTGCCAGACTGCCCTTGTGCTGTCACCAATTGCGTGGCAACAAAATGTAATAGAATACTGGTAGGCCCTCCAACAAGAAAGGCATTTCTGTACGTCAAGGTTAAAGAGAAAGAAATTCGTTTTGTAAGAATTCATCTGACTACATTAGCATGCTAAGTATAGCACTAATGTGGAATGGCTTATAATTTAAAATGTGGTGACTAATATCAACATGGTATTAAAGCACTCCCTTCATTTGCAGCAGCTTCATGATTGTGCATAATTAATAGTTTCTATCCCAAGAATTACTGCTATAAAAGACTTAAAGAAAGAAACAACCCGGATGGAAATTTGACAAGAGGTGTGCAGCTAATCTGCCAACAATAACAAAAGGTTTCCCTTAGCTGTATTCTTTGTTAGTCTTCAAAATTAGACCTGTCAAATGAGAGAGGTATTCACTACATCATTCTCTGCAGCGTAAGAAAGAAGTCAACATTTTCTAAAAGTAAAAGAAGCATTTTAATACTGCCCAAAAAGCGTATTTCTTTCTCATCTGCTTTCTCAAAATTGTTTGTGATAAAACTAAAATATATTTTACATTGATACCCAGTATAGAAGTGTAAACCATATCAATGAAGTGAAAGTACAGTGAATAACAACCTTGTAATGGTAAGAGAATGCAAGAACCTCCCTCATTCTAAGTCACACTTCTGACATTTTTCTTGACACCAAGTACTAACTGGTGAGTTTTTGTTTATCCATCTGTAATAGATCAGTTGGAATTATACAGAGAACTTATGTGAGGCCAAGGAAAACAAACAGAGCAATCCAGAATTGTATTATCTTTAGAACAAACTTTGCAGATTAACTGTGACTGAAGAGAGCTGCACACAGGAGAGAGCAATATAGACCTACAGTGCTATTCATCATATTTCTATCTCCTCGCATAGGAAGCTAAATCTGAGTTATACCTGCACATTCCTTTCCACCAACACTGAAGTTTCCCAGGGATCCTAAAGCAGAGCTAAAGGGGGAGTAATTTTGATATACCAGGTTTGATTAGCATTAGATGTTGAAAAAGCAAGAGAAACAAAAGCCCTTACAGTTGGCTAACAATTTTGCTAGAACTTAATGCAAAATCCAATTGCTTCCAACTATTTAGAGACAAGTTTGTTTTTACCACTGTTTTACACTTAGCTCAACTTCCAAGTTTCCTTGAAAATTTACATCTACAGTGCATTTTATCATGGTGTTCTTTTTTTGTTTTATTGTTTTTTTGTTTTTTTTTTTTTTTTCAAATTTGAGAGAGTTTTCTGTAAAGTCTTACCCAGAACATCCTCTTCTTCCCCATCCTCAGAGTCATCAGCTGCATGCCCAGCGATACAGACAAACAGCAGGATAAAGGTTAAAGGTAAGAAACATCCCCTCTTTCTTCCTTTCATCTTCCTGAATAAAAAAACAACAACGTAAACTTGAATCAAGTTCCTTGACAATTCTAAGTTATTAGCAAGGTAGTACATAGCTTTCAGGCACATATGCAAGCTATGAGCTTCCAAAAGAATATAGGATACGCTAGCATAGCATTGTAAGCGCAGTGAGGAATAGGACAAGACTTTGTGTTTGTATTCAGCTGATCCCATCTCCAGTATAGACTAGATGCATTGCTATTATTTTTAATTTAAGAAACAATTTTAAACAATTTTCCAGAATCCGTAAGTAATTAAAACATAGCACTTTTTAATATATAGTAGTTTTTAATGTCAACTGCACAAGCACGGTTGACTGACATTTCTAATTCTTCCAAATAAGTTTTACTCTACCTGAAGACCTAGGATTCATTTTCAAGCATAGGATTGTGGTTTTTTTTTTTTTAAACAAGTATCTCATCGTTTTATAGATATCAGGTTCCTTGAAATTGCAATGCACAGCAGTAAACTTTCTGCAACATGGACTTAAATTTTTAAGCAGTATTTTGTATCTTGCAGACCCTTTTAATATTGAATCCTTTAATTAATAAGTGCACTGCTATTCTTTTCTATGTAAGAGCAGTATAGCTGTAGTCATTCACACAAAGGAAACATCTTTATTTCATAGCTATTGGCAAGTTCGAGTTGTGAAAGGTCAAGCTGTACACACATATACGAAAGCACCTCAGGAAAACCTTCGCTTTAAATTTTTAGAAATGAATTTTTAGAAAGAATTTTTCAGAATTTCCAAACTAATTAAAAGTTCATTAGGGAACCCACATATCTAATTAGAGAATAGACTCAATATCTCCTTCCCTATAGATAACTTTTTCTCTTTAAGTATAATACTAAACTTTGGCTAAGTTGTTTAATATCAGCTTCACAGAAATCTTAATAAGTAAGAAGCTCCTTGCCTACAGGCACTATTTTGTCTTCAGTGTTTTCGTATTCTCGTCTATGAAAACAGCTGATACGAACGTGCTAAAACAACGAGGGCAAGAGGGTCTGTGAGGAGAGAAGAGCTTGTCACTGATGTTTGCATATAGCTTTGTATTAAGAGAGCTGAAGAGATGCTACAGCTACAGCAGGTGGCAAATAGGAACCATCTTTAAGAGATTAAACTTTTCTGACTGGTGTATCTTCGGCTAACAAGTTATAAGTAAAACATCACAATAGTATTTAAGAAAACACAAGCAAGGATGTCTCAGAAGGGTGAAATACACACAGAACCCCCCCACCACCAATTTGTAATAGCAGCTCAGAACATGTGCCAGAACCAGAAATTGCTCTTGTATTTCAACATCAAATCAGAGACAGAATTTTCTCCCTCTACAACTGGTGAACGTTTTCCCCCTACATATAGCCCCTCACTGATCACATTTGAAAACAATGCACTATTAGAGGAAAAAAAGAGTCTTTACTGAAATGCCAATTTCAGTATTATCATTTTAGGTTAGGTCTTTATTCCTTCTTCTAGGAATTTACACAGTACAGATTTTAGATTGCAAAATTTAGTAAATCCATTTTTATCGTCACCAAATATTCCCCCAAGTCTGTTTCGAAGTAGAAGAAAAATGTAAGACAATCACCCAAAAGTGAAAATTCCAAATAAATTTCTTCTCCATCTGGAGAAAAATCTTCAAAACAGAATTATTTACATCATGAGCTACCATAACCAATAGTCATCACGTGATTCTGAAGATAAATTAGTGCATTACTATAAAGAAGAAAAATCTTTCTAAATTATGGTAATTCTATTATTGCATTTAACTCCTATTTTTCCCTGAAAAGTAGATCACATTAGAAATAAGACTTGTTGATGCTTTAGTCTAAATTCTTCATTTTGAGAAATTGCTGTCTAACCCAATATATATTTTATTGCAAAGTCTACTGGCAAGGCAAGAATTGTCTCTCTTCTGGCTAACTTTCCCCCAGGGTCATACACTCCCAAGAGCACTACGTCATGCATAGGTAGAAATTGGATGAAGAAGGTACACGTTTTATTAGTGAAATGATTAAATCCCTAACCCCTTTAACTCCTTAAGGAACAGTAAAATCCAGGATCAAAATCAATTTGGCAGCGCTTTTTAAACTAAACAATCCCAGCCCTCTAGAAGAGCCTAAGTTTTCCGACTGCATATTCAGTTGCCCAGTAACAGGGTTTTAGAGCTGCAAGCATGACACTGATTTTTTTATTCTTATTATTTTATCATGCATTTTTAATTCATTCTATTTCTCATTGCATTAATATGGGAAACACAATTCAAAATACTTGATTTATGTCATTCGGCTCAGTAAAATATCAAAGAACTTGAGTGAAGTGATTGCACAGCATGGGAATGCTAGGAAATGTTTTGAATACACAGTAATTCATGTTAATTGGTCTGAATATTGAGACCAGAACGTGAAAAATTTGGGGAGTACAAATAGCTCCTTACTCCAGCAAGGTTCTAATCTAGAACAGCCAGAGGTCATTTCAACATTAATACTGGCTTTTCTATACATCAAAATGTCAGTAAGGCAAATTTGCATGAATTCTTAAGAATGGTTCCTTAGTAACTGGCAGGTTGCTGCTCACAAACTAACCAGCTTTTAGATATGTTTTGGTATCTGAAAACAGACAACATCCAAGTTGCCTGATAGCAGAATTAAGTTGTAACACTGTGACTTGGCTACCGATATAATTAAACTCTTTCATTTGTGAGTAAAGCCACCCTCTTCTCTCAAGCTACAGAAAGCAGACCACAAACAATAAAGGAAATTCCGTGATGAAGATCTTTATTATTCGGTCTCATATAACCAGGACTTTTTTACCCTTCTACCTAAATGCAAAAAAATAACAAAAAATTATCTGTTTTTAGCAGAAAAGGCCAGAGAAGTAGAAAACTTGCTGCACTCTCTGAGCCCTTTTTAATGTACGGTTATTTAGCAGACTGTTCTGCACAATTTCTATAGTTACCAGAATGTTTAGAAACAGCTGTTTTTTCAGCATGGTTTTTATCTCTAACCAGTTAATGGGAAAAAGCAAAACAAAAGCTAGCATTTCCGTAGTAGCCAGAAACAGTTTCAGAAAATGCCATGAAGTGACATTGTAATGACTGTAAAAGTGACTCAATCACACTGACAGCACAGGAAATGGTAGGGAGAGAAAAAAAAAAAAGGAAAAAGACAAAGAATACAGTACATGGAAGAACAAATAGCAGGAGATAGGCTATGTGTAGTCGAAAGTTAAATTTAGCACAGCCTGAAATTAAAGATAAGGAAGTCTAATTAGCACCTCTGTTACAAAAAGACTTTTATTAGCTCACCATAGTTCTCAGACGTTATATTTGCCCTACAGTATCTTGTACCACCCCTCCAGGAGGCGTATGGCAGATGATTAATTGAACATACCTGTAGCATTGTTTCTCAGCCTGTTTAGTCAGTGAATTGCCTGAAAGCATTTTCACTGCATGTGCAGTTTTATAGCTATTTGAATTATCATGTTTATTTACTGTCTATCACACCATTTCTCAATTCTAACAAAATTGTGTCCCTTTACATTGAAAGGCAAGTCACAGGCTATGCAAAACTTTGAGATGTTGAGATGTATCTTTGAGATGCATCTGCATCCTAGTCCTGAAAACACCAGCTTAGCTCAAGAAACACGTCAGTTTCACTAACCAACATTTACGTCTCTGTTTGGTAAGATGTATCCCACCATGATGCATCGTTAGTACTTTTATTCTCTTGAGTGTCACTATCTTGGGGGGTAGTTACTAAAGGTCTGAGTTTTCTTTAGAACAAAGACACATTACATTCAGCAAGAATGCAAGAGCTAAGCCAACTTCCCAGCCTTACCAAACTAGACTTCTGCTAAGATTTATTTCCAGAGTCACATGTTGATTTGACAACATAAAACAGGATGGTTTAAAAAGTAAAACAAAACATTAGTAGTAAGAGGGATAGTTTACCTTCCACCACTCTGGCAGTACTGTCTTGAAAAAGATTTTTCTTTGTGCAAAATTATCCTGAAGCAATATCCAGTTTCCCTTTAGGTACTGCTTTGTGTGTGAAAAAGATTGAGAAAGCACCATGACAATTGTACACTAGCACATCGATCCATCTTTGTCAAGATCTTCTCATCACAGAATATCTTCTGTGACTAGAAGAGATGTTAATGCAACTAGTTTCTGCACTTAGTTTTTACATTCCACCTGCCTGTTTCCTTTCTTCCATACTTGCAGAAGAGAAGCCCCATTGCATATTAATTGAATTTCTATTTCCACCACATAGAGGACTAATGATGCAAATCAAGGTACCATATTAGCATGTCAGTTATTCCTTTATATGTGACAAGTGCATCTATGTGACATGTCATATTCCAATCTGAGGTAAATCTCTACTCCTCACATCCATCCCTGTTTTCATTGTGACATATCTTTCAACAGTGAAAGGAAATATTAATCTGCTCCTACCAAATGATTTTTAACCATGTAGCAAATCAAATCACTAATGTACACTATTTCACAAATCTAAAAACAACCAAAAGCCTACCACAACCACATAGTCGATCCTGCGCTTTGAAAACAATACACCCAAATCAGTCCTGTTACATTTCATGTGAAATACAGCCCATAAGCACCTTGTATTGAACAGATTTAGAAAACTAAGCAGTGAAGGTGTATACAGGATTCATGTAATGGTGCCTCAAGTTTCGTACAAAAAGTAGCTGATAGTAGAAAAAATACTGATTTCATTTTCAAACAGGGAACATCTTCAGCATCCTAACAGTAACTACCCTCACATCACAAAAGCAAACAGAATAGACAAGCAGTAAAATTAGTTAGGCTTTAGCAACCAGCACTGCAGCTCAAACAACAAACATCAACACTGCAAAGCTTCTAACCTGTCCTTTTAGCTCTTCTCTAATGGATTGAATCATTGCAGTGCTGTATAGGTGTCAGGTGTGTACATTCTGAAGTTGTACACACTACAGAAACGTAGCTCCTTGATTGCTCCTAAGTGTAGCTGTCAGCTACTACAAAGAGGCATAAGAGCAAGCCATCTGCCACAATGATTAATTTTAACCCTACCTGCCAATTAACATGAAACCTCACCACAAATCACGCTTTGCACGCATAATCAACATCAAAATAATAATTTTCTTGTTCTGTCAATAATCAACTTTAGTTCACTCTATCTTTCTCAGGTGAATACAGCAAAACTTTTAAGTTCAGTCGATGTGTGACATTGGATTACTACACAGTTAATGCTGCAATTATGACCACTGGGAATACCCCAGCTTCATACTGTCTCACATTATTGCCCTGCAGATACTCAAAACCAAAATAAAACAACACAGCTAGCCAGACAGAGAAGTGAAATGAGCTCAACAAAGCTATGGAGGAGAGGCCAGGGGAACATGACAGAAAATGACTAACAGTTACTCAGGAGAAAAGTAGAAAATGTTCACACAAAAACACTAATGCACAACTTTATGTTAATTCAAACTGTACCAGCTCAGTATTTCCTTCTTATAATTCAACTATTTTTAAATTACTTGTTGCAATGTCTGCTTTCAATATAGTTATTGTAAAATCAGTTTATTGAAATCTCTGTGTTCTGCAAGAAGGTTGCTGAACTTTCTTGAGACTAGGGTCAGCACATTAAAAGGCTTAGTTTTATTTTTTTTTTGTCTAAAGAGCAAATCAAATGAACTAGTTAACTTGGAGGGTATAATCACTTGTGTGTGGCACACATCAGGAAAAGTGACAACAACACTAACAGAAGAAAATGAGCAGTTGCATTAACAGCAAAGGGGGGAAAAAATCCCAAGGAAATTGAACAAAGTTATAAGAGAAAATTAAAAGGACTAAAAATAAATCTATTTTATTGTGAAGTAACTGTGACAGGAAAGGAATTGTATGACTTCCCATATGGTTTTGCTTCATTCTGTCCCCAGGGAAACTCTGTCCCATACTCTTGTGAAGTAAAATAAATACAGCCTCATAAGATAAACACACAGAAATGAGGGTAGTTTGTTCTCCTTAAAAAAAAAAAAAAAAAAAAAAAAAAAAAAAAAAAGTTAAAGATAGTTTAAGTGTGAAGGTCAGTAGACATTCGGACCCCATTTCCAATCCTTAAATAACACACCTACACAGCTTTTTTTTCTTTAGGAATGGCAAGCTTCTCCTAGTTTTTAAGAGAGAAGATAAAAGACTGTTCAAAACAGAATCCAAACAAAATGCATTAAGTTTTGGAAGTTGATAGTAAATAACATGCTCCAAAACTGCAGTATACAAGATCGTGATAATTCCCAAGACTTGAGTTTTGACCACTAAACATCCAATATTAAGGAGAATTCAGAAATTGGATTACATTAATTGTTCATACAGCCCTGAATTAAGAAGACCATAAATTTACAGTTCAAACATATTCTACTTTTAGAATATTAAGTAGATGAGTTACTGCTGAGTTTTCATCAGCAATATCAGTAAGTGTGGACACTGCGCTGAAAGGCTAAATGCACTCTGAAGATCATATAAGTACAATGACAGCTGAAATCCAATTCATCTCCAGACTGCAAATCAAACAGCACACAAAGAAAGAATAAACCGAATTACTGAAAGTTTACTTCCAGAAAAGAAAGTCAATTTAAAGTATAGTTGAATATTTTCCATCACAAAAGCTATATTAAAAAATGAAAGATGTGCATTTATCAACTAATTGCTCGTGTGACTACTTTTTAATGAAAATTTATATGGGATGTATTTGATAGGAAAAGAGGCCAAAGCAGATTGTGTTCTCATCTTCAGCTCCTTTATGTTGTTCTAATTGTATGCATTGCACATAATGTAAACTCTTTAATGATTACGTATCTCAAATTCAGCTTAAATAAGAATCTAAATTAATTTAGTAGGGATATAAGTGTTTGTCACCTTCATAGGTGACCACAAACTCTCTCCTAGTAGAATTAAAGAATATGAAGAAGGTTACAAAAGAAAAAGGACAATTTTTCCCAAGTAGATGCCTAGAAATTACTTAAGCTTGCCTTAGATGTTCATATCTGTACTGACAGCTTGGACTTCCTGTCTTTGCAACTGTCTGTAAGGCATTCAGGAAGGAAGGTTTATATCTTTATATGTTTTCCATGAAGTACTTTGATGATTAATTTCTACAGTATGAGTCACACTGACCTTTCACATACTCTCCCCATCTAAATTGTTGTCCTCTCTACTTTTCTCATTGTTACATGCCTTTTCCTCTTTTAACTTATATTTATGTTTTCTAGAACCATTATTTAAATCTTAATTTAGTTGAGTTTTTTTTTTTTTTTTTTTTTTAATACAGACCAGTATCATTGTTTTTCATTAAACCGTTACTGAAAATGAATTTTATGCAGATTATCTTAAATAAGATATTGAAGCAGTCCCCAGTGATGGTCGGATCACTAAAGTCTGCAAGCCTCACTCACTATCCTATTCATTGTCTGAGTGTTTTACTTCCTTGAGAATTTCTGTAACACATTGTGAGTGAAATTGATTTGTACTAACATCAGATTAATTTGCCTCTCCTTAAATGTTCTCATAGTATTAACTGGACATTACAAACATTACAAACTTTAGAAAGATTTGAAATAGCCTGGCACAATAATGTCTGAGTCAAGCCTTCCTTGAAGTTGTCGTACAAGAGGAATTGTTTTAATTAGAGCATTTTTTTTTTCTTTTTTTTTTCCCTTCAAACTGCAACAAATGGCTTTCTTTGAAATATCTTCAACTTATTTGGAGCTAAAAATACCTTAATCTGGCATTCTGACAACCGAAGATGAGTTGCATTAATTCTGTAAAGCTACATTAATTGCTGTCCTGTTTCAGATCTCCATATAGAAGCCTCCCTTTTTAATCTGCACATATTTCTGGAATCTAAATATTTGAGTACTGCATCTACCACATTCTAATGAAAACCTAACAGCAGACACTTTTCTACCAGCTAAAAAAGAGATTTACAAAACAAAGTATGTCACAAAGTACTCACCAAACTCCTAGGAACAGTTCTTGAACTCAGAAAGAATTCTTCTTGAATCAGTGCTGAATGTGATCCTCCCCTACTAATTCACGCTTAAGATAATATATGGGGGTGTGGTGTAAAACTACAAGGGCAAAATTGCAACCTGATCTTTCTAGAGCAGCCCCCTGCCTGTTGATTCATCAGCTAGTCGTGGCTGCTTTTGCAGAGCACAGAGGTTTACTCTGGGTAGAAGTCAGAGATCTGCAGCAGCAGCCGGGAAGTTTCCTGTTTCAAGTTTTCAGATCTGCCTGAGCAGACTGCTCTCTAAAAAGCACTAGCTAACTCGAAATACACTTTTAAAGAACATACAGACTATAGAATTTTCTATTATTTGTTCCTAGAAGACTTTGATTCAGGAGAATGCCATGTTCACTGCATATTTAAGACAAAGATGCTGTAGTTTTTAACTCTAGTGTCTTTTTTTTGTTGTTTATGTTTGTTTGTTTTTTTAACGTTCATCTGTTTTTAAATAAAGCCAAGCTATGCACACTAGGTCTAGGCTACATTGCAGTATCTGGAGCCTGACCATGCTAAAGACTATGCTGCCTTTAGTAAAACATACACAGTTCTCCTGTGTAGTATGCTGGCATGTACTGAAACTAAAGCTAAACATAATTATGGTATCCTACCCTTTTCTCAGCCACAGTACTCCTGTAAGACAGAGACATTTAACTTGCCCATATAAAGACAGTAGGCTAGAATCCTGTTCCTGGACACAACACAAAGGGAATTTCCCAAGTAATGAATTAAATAGCAACAGAAGGAACAGATGAAGAACAGTAACTTATACAATCAGCAGCTGTAACCAACTGCAATTATTTCCAGGCAAACAAGCGAATCAAACCTTTCATGGAGGATTTTTATTTGTATGCTCATCAACATCCTGAAACAGATAGGAAATTTCTCAAATCCAATTAACAGCCTTATTTGTTCTGAAAGAAACAGAAGTGCTTCTGGTAGCATTTTGGATATTCTGTCCATTGTTTCTGGATTGTAAGCATGTCTGCAACACATCTCAGGGCAAAGTCAGTAGCCAGCTGAGTTGACCATCTATTGACTGGATCAATAATTAAATGGATTACCTTCCCTGAGAGGGACTAGAGGCACTCAAAATGTAAAGGTGCAGCTTAAATACTGGGGGTTGGGTTCCACTATACAGTTACTAATTATCAGCTCCTAGCTCAGATAAAGTGGAGAGCTTTCAGGAGGAGCTAGCTGAATGGAAGCAGTGTGTCAAGTATGTAACATTAAACTTTAGAAAAACATTTTGGGGGCCCATGCGTTAGGAACTGATATCTGGTAGTACATCTCTTAGGAGTCACAAGTCAAATGGACCAAACCAGAACTACTAAAATGATACAGTGATTTTTTTTTTTTAAATCTGCCTGTAAATTTATAGTAGAAATAACATCACCTATGTTCCCCAAAATGACACATCCCCCCAATGTCAGGGACATTGCTAGGAGACTTCCCAGACTGATCTGCCCTTCTGACTACTATCTACTATTGATAGTACAGGCTAGCAGTGAAGAAGTTAATGAGAAAAGCCTGAAGGCTATCAAAGATGACTGCAGGGGGCTGGGGCTAGTAGTTGAAGGAACAGGTGTGCAGGTGGATATTACATTTGTACCTTTGGTATCAGGGAAAGATACCGGGATGATCCTAAAAACCCATCTCTTGAACAAATGGCTGAGGAGTTGGTACAAACACAGAAGTTTTGGTTTTTTTGATCAAGGGGCAATTTACTCAGCACCTGGCATGATGGCTGCAAATGGAAGCAGCCTGTCTCCATGTGGAAAGAGGGTTCTAGCCGAGAAACTGGTGGGACTTACTGACAGGTGTTTAAACTAGGTATGAAGGGGGAAGGGGACTGAGGAGGCAGTTCAAGGCTCAAAACAGAACTTGATGGGTGGAGACGAAGGAGTTCAAAGGCTTGGAGAGGGGTGGGGAGATGCTGCTTCTCTTAAGTGCATGTATACTAACGCACGTAGCATTGGAAATAAACAGGAAGATCTGGAGTTCTGCATGCGGTCGTGAGGTCACGCTGTCATTGCGATCATGGAGACGTGGTGGGACAGCTGGCATGACTGCAACGTTGTCATGGAGGGCTATGTGCTTTTTAGGAAAGATCGGCCAGCGAGGCAGGGTGGTGGAGTTGCTCTTTATGTGAGAGAGCAACTAGAATGTATTGAACTCCACTTGGGGGAGAGTGATGTAGCAGTGGAGAGCTTGTGGCTGAGAATCAAGGGGCAGGCGGGTAAGGGTGACACTGTTGTGGGTGTGTACTACAGGCCCACGGATCAGAAGGAAGAGGTTGATGAGGCCTTCCATATGCAACTGGATGTAGCAACACATTCCCAGGTGCTGGTGCTGATGGGGGACTTCAATTATCCAGATATTTGCTGGACGAACCAACATGGCCAGGCACGCACGGTCCAGACGGTTCTAGCAGTGTGTTGAAGACAACTTTCTGATGCAGGTGGTGGAGGAAGCGGCACGGGGAGGGGTGTTACTAGACCTTATTCTCACCAATAAGGGTTGTGTAGCTTGGGTTGTAGTGACCACGAGATGGTGGAGTTCAAGATTCTGAGTGGAAGAAGCAAAGCAGAAAGTAGGATTGCTATCCTGGACTTTAGGAGAGCCAACTTCGATCTCTTCCAGGACCTACTTGGAGCTATGTCCCATGGGCTTGGGTGTTAGAAGGCAAGGGGGCCTCTGAGAGCTGGTCAGCATTTAAACAGCTCTTCTTCCAAGCTCAGGATCGGTGTGTACCTGTGAGCAAAAAATTGGGAAAAGGAGGCAGGAGACCTGTGTGGATGAGCAAGGAGCATTTGATACTGTCTCCATGACATCCTTATAACAAAGCTGAGGAAGTGTTGGATAGACAAGTGGACAGTGAAGTGGGTTGAGAACTGGCTGACTGGCAGAGCGCAGAGGGTCGTTGTTGGTGGTGCAGTCTGGCTGGAGACCTGTAACCAGTGGTGTCCCCCATGGGTCTGTGCTGGTCCGGTCTTGTTCAACATCTTCATCAGTGACCTTGATGAGGGGATAGTGGCCACCCTCAGCAAGTTTGCTGATGATACAAAGTTGGGAGGATTGGCTGACATGCCTGAAGGCTGTGCTGCCATTCAGTGAGACCTGGACAGGTTGAAGAGCTGGGCAGTAAGAAACTGGATGAGGTTCAACAAAAGCAAGTGTAGAGTCTTACACCTAGGGAGGAATAATTGCATGCACCAATACAGGCTGGTGGATGAGCTGCTGGAGAGGAGCTCTGCAGAGAGGGACCTGGGTGTCCTGGTGGACGACAGGTTGGCCATGAGCCAGCAGTGTGCCCTTGTGGCCAAAAAGGCCAATGGCATCCTGGGGTGCATTGAAAAGAGCGTGTGCAGCAGGTCGAGGGAGGTGATCCTCCCCCTCTACTCTGCCCTGGTGAGGCCTCATCTGGAGTACTGCGTCCAGTTCTGGGCTCCCCAGTACAAAAAAGACAGGGACCTCTTGGAAAGAGTCCAGCGGAGGGCAGCAAAGATGGTGAGGGGCCTGGAGCATCTCTCTTATGAAGAAAGGCTGAGTGAACTGGGTCTGTTTAGCCCTGAGAAAAGATGACTGAGAGAGGACCTGATCCAGGTTTATAAATATCTGAGGTGTGGGGGCCATAGGGGTGAGGCCAGTCTCTTTTCAGTGGTACATGGAGACAGGATAAGGGGAAACGGACACAAGCTGCAGCATAGGAAGTTTGACACAAACATGCGCAAGAACTTCTTTACAGTGAGGTGACGGAGCACTGGAACAGGCTGCCCAGGGGGGTTATGGAGTCTCCTTCCCTGGAGATATTCAAGTCTTGCCTGGATGCCTACCTGTGTGACCTGGTTTAGGGAACCTGCTTTGGCAGGGGGGTTGGTCTCGATGATCTCTAGAGGTCCCTTCCAATCCCTTCAATTCTATGATTCTGTAAATACTTTCAAGATCGCTCGCGTCTCCAAAAATTTCTATTAAGAAATCTGACACAAACGTAGTTTATACTGTAATTGTGCCCCAAAATTTGTCTTACAGCTCTATTTTTTTTTAATGGCCTTCTTACCTTTCTATCAGTAAACAGATACACAGTACCAGCAGAACATCAAGAAGATGGAAAGAAAATGGTTGATAACTAACCTCATAGCTTAAGAGAACTGGAGCAGCAGTCATCTGGAATTTCTGTCATCAGTCTGAGTTGAAGATTACAGAGGCTGAAGTGGACAGAGAAAGAGACAGTGAGCTTCAGATTTAAATTTTCCAATACCATACAGCTTTACTTTATTTGTGCAAAATTGGTAAGTCTTAGCAAAATGTTATACTTGAACGCGGTGGTGTTCAGAAACAAAAATTGTAGCAAATGTCAAATATTTCTATTTTACTGTGACAAAATGCAGGCAAAGCATTTGCATTACGCAAACTTTTCCTTATGCATATACAATATGCACTATATACAATAATATGCATATACAATACATTATTTTGGGGAAATCTATAATCCATGAGGAAAGACTGGCAATAAAAACACAGCAGGAGAAACACAGAAGTGTTTGCCTATGCAAGCTGTTCTTCAGGTCATAACACAAGTGACTCTGTCAGTGAGGGCGTGACATTATTTGCATTCTTCTTCAACAGTATAGATATTTCTGATGTTTTATTGCCCCCTAGTGATGCCAATTCATTTTTCTATTGCTTAATTCTTTTACAACTTTCCACAGAATACAGTACATCACAGTAACTTGACTTTTGCAGTACTCTAAAATCCCTTTTGAATATATTTTTCAAGTTTTTCACTTTTGAAGTTTTCCAATTATTTCAGTGATTGATAAACAGCCTACATTTCCAAGTCTGAGGATGTACCATACTTGTCATTAATCTGAAGCAGAGGCCTGGAAGGAATACTGAGTCTTGAGCAAGTAAGCACAGCATAACTTCCACTGCATGGACTTCTTGAAGCTGTGCTATCGGTTCTTAATCAGTTTTTCAGTTTATTTCTCCATTTATGATCTTACATAATTTTACAACTACTTCTTCATTCACCAATTTCCAAATGGTAAAATAGTGGGAAACTTGGAACGCTTTAAAGCTGAAATTCTAAATAATTTGTTTGTATTACTGTCTTCTTGAAAAGCACAGACACAAGTTACTTCCTTAGTACAATTACAACAACAAAGTACAGAATTTATCACATAGCATTTTGAACAACAGCAATATTTCAAGAATCAGTTCCAACAACAAATGTGAATAACTGAGGAAGTAGGGGGTCAGGTCAATACTAAATACCACTTATTCTTTAGAGCCAGAAGCTATGTGAGATTTAAATTTCATTACAAAATTCACATTGACTTTAATTAAAACAAAATCAGGTACGAAAGAGTGGTATGAAATTTGCCACCTTCCTTACACATGAAACATTTCTGAATTATTTATTTCATAAATCTGATAAAAATGGAAACTTTTTCATCATACAGCAGAATTTATCCCTGTGGTAGATCTTACCTGAAACAAAATACGTAAAAGATACTGCCAGTTGAACTCTTGTTACTATTAGGTTATCAAAACTTATATGAAATGCTACATGCTCTCAGTAAACAATGTCTCAATGGAGAAATCAATTGTTTAAAAATAATTTATTCCTCACTTGGCTCGTACCATGTCAAATTCTCAAAGACACAATGGCTAATTCAACATCTATATAATTTTAATTAATCACCTATTCACTGTGTTTTCCATTCTCATGCATCCCCTACTTATCATCTGTTCAGTATTTCACTAAGAATCTTAGGAAATAACCCTCCCTTTCCATCTATGTCCTTCAGCATTGATAAAAATGTAGATTAAGTCTAAAACTTCCTGGCTTAGTCACTGGATGTCACTGTTGCAGCACTAAGCAGTTAGACATTTTATCTGGAAACAGATGACAAAGTTACCTATTTATTTTTTTTTTAAAGGATTTCTTTCTTATTCAGGATGAAGTTAGTATGACTTTTATTATAGACAGAGATAAGGCCTTAGGATAAGTTTATGCTTTGTGAAATAACTACTAGCTCAGTTTTCACTTAATTTCAGAACTGCTTCTCTTTTAGTGAGAAAGCATGCCCATTCTTTGCTTTTGTTGCTAAGAGCTTGATTTCTGAATATATATTTTATATGTACAAAAATGCTCAATTCTAGTGTATATACACAGGAACATATATATATATATAAATATATACACAATAACACCATAATTAAATGCGTGTATATATGCATATGTAACATTGACATAATATTTCTAAAAACATTCCAAAATACTTTACTAGGTAGGTCTATATAAAAAATTAAATGTAATGTGTAATTACTGAAAATAGTACAACACCTCTTGCCTTAGTTGGCTTGAGGGAAAGCTAAACCAGAGAAACATTAATCTACATGTTTGCAATCTTCAAGCTCTAGTAACTTAAACAAGCATTATTAAGAAGTCAGCCTCCTTATAGACACTTTTCCAAACCCCCTTGATATGCATTATATCACCACTACAGTTATCAACTATAGATGTATTATCATAGCAGTATTCAACTGTTTCCATCTCTTGTTTAAATTAACCAAAATGAAACTCAAAGGAACATTTAGATAGATGACCAAGAACGAGCATTATTTCCTGTCTCTGTATTTTGTATTGATTTCTGAGAAAGTTATGAGTGTGTCTGAACGTCCCTTTCTTAATAAATAATGAACAGAAATGAAAATTGTTTTCTCTGTGGTGAATTTTACTGGAAGCCACTGATTATAGAGGCTCCTCTGAAGAGAGCCTAAGCAGCCTTCTATGACATTTTGTTTTTCTGTTTTTAAACACAACAGCTTCTCACAACCTGCGAGACTGAATACTCCTCTATGATATGGCTGGAAAATAAAGTAGGCATGAGAGATGCTCAGACCATGACATAAGGAGCAACAACAGGAGTTTCACAATATGTTTTCAGAAAAGTATTTTGAGAGGATGAGTAACAGTAGGAAATGGCAGCTGAGGACACCACCAATTGCTGCCAGCTCAGGGAAGTCTAACCAGTAACAATGTATTTACTAACAAACTTGCCAAATCTGCATCTACTGCAATGTCAAAGCTGCTTCCTTCTGCTCACCCCACTTCAAACGCAGGGTCATTAGGCTCTTGCATAATGCCAGTTTGCCCTTGTTATTTGTGTGTTCCATCCTCTTGCTCACTCCTAATCACTATACCAGCTATAGAAAGACAATACAACCAGATGAACAGCGAACTGAAGGGCTGGCAGAAAAATGAAACAAAGCATTATGCCCAACTCCTAGGATGAAGACCTCCACTATTCTCTGAGCCTGGTCACTAGCTCCCCAACTCACTGGCTTGCAGACAGCCCAAGCATATTACCTGGAGAGGAAAAGGCTTCTTTAGAAGATACCGAGAACATTTCTTGAAAATGCTGTGTACATCTTGGCTGTCTTCAGCTGCTATCTTAGAAAACATATCTAAGCCTAACAAGTTCCTGAGGTGTTCTCATGAGAAGAAAGCAGACTACTAAAAAAAGCCAATTGCTCCGGTGTGACAGTGCTCCTGCAATGAGCCTACTTACCAGAGGATTATTTACAGGGCAACTGCAACTCCTAGAAGGCATAGAACAATTGTCTGTCCTGTGCCATGCTCATACTCTCCATGAAGCTAAGGACAATTGGTGCTTCTCAGGTAACAGAATGTTAATCCATCTTCAGCAAAGTTGATGCTACCTGGCAGTGAGACAAAAATCTCATTTTCCCAGTACTACTTTTTTTTTTTTTTTTTTTCCAGCAACTGAGAATAAGTAATACATTATAAGCAGATTAAACATGGATAGGAAGTCTAAATATCAGAGATCCTATTCTGAAGAGACAGGTTATAAAAAGGGCAATGGATAAAGAATTCCTATCAGATAAAGCAAGTATGAGATCATGTAAGTGGAAAGTCAGTTAGTTCCAATGAAAACTTACAAAAAATGTTTATAATGCAGCCTTGAAATCAAAAAAATTTTTACATTTTTGGATTTTGTTACAAACCAGAAGATGAAGTGCAGAGGTGTTTCACTAAATCTCAGGCTGGACCAATTAACAGCTCTGCACTGAAACCATGAAGTACTGGCAGCTTCACAGAATTTCCAGCTGCAGTCAGCAGCTCCTTTCTTTGATAGAGAAATGACTTCAACTAACATACAGGGTTCAACACACTTCCTATGAGAAATAGTTTCATGGTGCACCAACAAAAATAGAAAACTTGAAAAAGATCTTTTGCAAGATTGCCTGTCTCAAGAGACAGGAAACAGAACATAATGCTATGCACAAGAGTTTTCCATTTGGGCTTAATCTTTTCAAAATGAACAGTAAACATCTGGGATGCTGACCAGCCAAAATCCCTTAAGCATGTGCTTATGTCTGAAACACATGAGTAACAAAACTGCAAGAAGGAAGTCTTTTTACAAAGGAGAGAAATATTTCACAGGAAATCTACATTAAACTGTATTTACTACTGAATTTTGTCTCATCAGCAAAAGTATATTGGTCAGTAACTTCTAAGGAAAACATCAAATTTAATTTCTGTAGAATACTAGCTAGTGGTGGAATAATTTTAAATGACAAACATCTCCCACCAAAATACTACATTCACATAGATAACTTTTTCATAATCACTGTGAAAGACAATACAGAAGTCAAAACGTATCATCACATTTTTGTATGCCTCTCCAAACAAAACCTACAGCAGGTTATTTACCAATGAGATTTCCTTTTGCTACTAATTTTGTGAGGCTGCAGTAATCAAGCTTTATTAAACATCACTGTGAAACTGGATCAAGACTTGAAGTCTCCATCCACATTCCCTAAATTAGACCTTTTTAATAAGAAAACACATCAAGAGGATAAAGCCTGGGTGCTACTGGTAAAAGAAGATTAAGTATTACTCTGTATTTCTATTTGATCCTCCACAATTTCTTTCCAATACCACACAAATCTCTCTTAGATTCTGGCAGAAACCTGACAGCTTGTTTTATTTCTTTACAGCATGTGGGAGAGTAGGGGTCATAGTTTTTGCTTCCTTACACTTCTGGGTAACAAAGCCCATCCAAAGCCACGATAGTGTAATACACAGTCAGCTCTAATACACTGGATGACTATTCTAATGCAAGCATACATATTTATTTCACAGAATAATCCTCATACATGCAAGTCTGCCACTGCTTGCACTTAAATTTCAAGGAAGCTCTTAATACAAACTACTTGCAGTAATACAGATAATGAAGCAATTTTCTCTCAATATCTGAACATAAGCTGAACTAACATCTCTGATGACCAGCAGAGAACCTACTGAATCCAGGAAGAAAACCATACAAGGATAGTCAAAGTCCAATCAGAAACTTGGATTTCTTTCCTGAGATAATGCTAAGTAAGTGACATGAGGTGAGGAGGGCAGAAGGCCAAATGAATACACACAATTGTGAATCAAGGTTATTACAAGCTGGATGCTTTTTTTTTTTTTTCTCCTCTGTTTCAGCTGCTTATGAGCAAACTAAAGGGAAAGAAATTGTTATCAGGTGAGGAAGTGATTATTTACAGCCATAACATGCTTTGAGCAGGCTATGCCATTCAGTGATAACACACAAACATGACTGCATATGTTATCTTAACGCTGGAAGAGATTACAAGGATTTACAATCCATTGTTTCAATGAAAAACCATCACACTGACTGTAAATAAAGCATATGCTCACATCACATAAGGCAGAAGCTCTACTAGTAGAGATCTCTAGCAGTTCTACTGCTATACCTCTCAAGAGTGAAAGATGCACAGGAGTGAGATCAGAGAACATATATAAGGAAAAAGAAATTTTTTGTGTGTGTATGTTTGAATTAATATCCAAAGAAGAAAGGGTGCATCATACATTTCACTGTGATTTCTTCTGAGCATGAATACCTTTGGTTAACTGCCATTTTTAAATGCTCATTTCTGTACATGCAGCCTTGTGCTTTCAGGTTGCTGTACAGACTGGAAGTGTCAGATGAGTAGTGGGAAGAGCACTGTTCCAAGATACAGAACATGAAGAACTCAATACGTTTTTATCTAGAAAACTGCAGGAACTACAGAACATTACTTTACTTTGAACAGAAGGATGTCAACAGGTCTGCAGCCCATGAAGCATCTTAAGGACCGCATTACATTTCCTATCTAGTCAGAAGGATTTCTGAGTGCAAATCATTCTCAGAAGCATTTTTGGTTTATTTTGAGGATCAAAGTGGCATAAATATTTCAGTTATGCTTTAAAGAAATAACTTAATTCCCCCACTTTGTGTTCCACAGAAGGGAACAAGGTGATGGTTATTTACACCTAAGCACAGGAATCCTGTAACTCTGTCCATTTCATTTATCAGGCACACAAAGTAGAATGACTGATGATTTAATCTGAAGCATGCCAAATTGCAAACTTGCCTCTCATTTTTATTCCTTTAATGATGAACTAGCAAAAGAAAGAAAAGTTGAAATGTGGACATATAATCTATAAAAAGAACTTGAACAGGACACAGATCCAGAATGGGGTTAGAATTCTTCAAATGCTGATGATAAGAAAAAAGAAGTTTTTTCAGGACTTGTTCTAGATAGGCTTGCAAGATGATGTATATTCATTCAGACAACAGGGCAACAGTATTTTTTTAAATTCAAGGTTCACTTCATTTCTTTTAGTGTGGTTCAGATGAAGTCAAATTTAATGAGAAAACAAGATAAAGCATCCTTCTTTGTAATAGGTCATTCATGAGGAAAGTAATACTTTGTGAACACATGCACAAGAATATATTCAATTTAATCTTTCTTTTCTTCTACACCACCACCTCTATGATTTTTTTCTCAACATGAAGTCCATTAGTTTATTCAGTGATACAAGTCAGCACACAATTTATTTGCAGGTTGTGTCAAAATTTTGCAAACAATCAAGAACACAGGCATTGTCATTACTAATGTGTTCAGTTGTTTAAAAAAATCTCACTGGTTTTTGACCTGTGCTTTTTGGACACGAACAGCAGGCAGGTGGACAGGCCAGCTGGAAAGAAGGAAAAAATAACCCAGAAAAGTTGCAATTGCCCAAAGCAAGACACACATTTATTTAAAGATGAACCCCTACAAAGATTTTATATGTATTTTTGGAAATAAAAATATTCATTCTAAATCAGGTTCCCCTCTCAGTAAACTTTTTTTTTCCTTTTTTTTTCCCCAAAACAAAATCACTTTCTACTAAACATAGCCTATGTATCATATGTATATATATATCATCTAAGGGAGTATACACATTTGATTTTCTTATCAAAATCTTTCTCAGCTATCAATCTTTTGCTTACAGGAGACAACAGAAAAATGATTAACCAAATAACCACATGAGTAATGGGCTACCAGTTTTTTCTGCTTATGGAATTAAGGGGGCACTGACTACTCAATTAGGTATTGCCTGGGTAATGAGCATATCATGGGGCACGTGCTTAACACCAAACTTAGTTTGCTGGTGACTGATGACTGCTGTTTGGTGAAAAACATGACACTTCACAATACTTCACTTTGTTACCTGCAGTTATTTTCAAGAAGCATTTGTGACTTTGGTGGTAGTTTTCACTGAGAGATAAAATGGGGAAAAAAATGTATTTTTTTTGGTGCATACCAACCCACTCCATGCCTATGGAATCAAAGAAAAGGACTGCAGCTCTGAAGAAGGCAGCCTCACTGTACAGAGCAAAACCAGCCTGGAACTTTCTTCCTAGTTCACTAACAGACCTTTTCCCCTTATGCTAATACCTTCCAAGTGCTTAGAAAAAAAAACTGCCTACCTTTTATTTCAAAGTAGGCTTGAAAATAGAGTCTACTCAGTGTAGCTTTATCACTACAGCAATGAAACCTTGCTCTGTTAGAAGATACACAAATCAAGGCAGTACAGGTTACTAAAGTACGTACAGGATGAAGACAGGACCAGCACAGGAATTGTCATTTATTTACTATCTATCTGATATACAGAGTTTAAGTACTTCAATTTCCCAAAAGATTAAAAAACAAACAAAACACCACATTTGTTTTAAAATGTTGCTCAACATAGCAAGCATTTTGTATGTGGTATTCTTCTATGGTTACAGAAAACACAGTCATCTGTCCATAGAATAAATATACTTTTGTTAAGTATATGTAATACGAAAAAAACACACTGAAACTCAGGTGGTACAGTGGCTACCTGTGAGAGCACCTCTTTTCCACCAAAGTAAGAGGAGTTTCAGTGGAATGCAATGGAACTCTGAATATTTACCAACTCACAGGCATAGAGATACTTCGACATCTGGCAAATCTGTGCAGCTGTCTGGCACTAGCAGATTTTAGATACACTACTCAGAGAAGCAGATCAGTCACTGGGGGTGTGAAGGGAGGTATGCCCCAGTTCTGGCCTATTTCAGTGCATAGTTAGTATGCTATTCAAGTCACTAACATCATGGTTTTGTAGTGTTTGCTTAATTGCTGTTTTTGTGTGTGTGTGTCTTATCCTTACATGCAATACTTTCTAGGAACTAAGCATACTAATCAAATTACTGAGGCATTTCAGTAAACTGGGACAAAGACAGACCTATGAGGTAAAACTAGTTGGTAAAATAAAGTCTTCTAAGAAAAAAATGATAAAGAAAAATCAGAAAAGAAAACAAAGAAATGAGCAATGATATCAGATAAGTATAAAGTATAGTGTCACTGAGGAATTAAGAAGTTAACCTGTCATTACTATTTGATTCTGTGAAAGTATAGCACGGTTCTACTTCGCAGGAACAAGATCTGAAAGTTAAGAATTGCACCACAAGCAATTAATCCTTACGTAATATGAAAAGTCAAGTCATTAGGAAGCAATTTTACGCACAATATGTGATACAGATGCAGGTTGTCAGCAACGCAGGTCAATTTTCACCATGCAGAGGGAGAACACACACACTGCTTTCTGTGTGCCTAATGAGACCAGCCTGTTAGCCAAGGAATTTAATAACTCTTGTGCAACAAAGGTCTGAAGAAGTGAATCAAAAAGGACACTGATACTGACACAGGCCTGGACAACTGCAGCAGAACTCTACCCTTTTTTTTTTTTTCAGTGGAGTAACACATTGTCCATTTCCACAAACTCCGTAAGACAAAATATAAGCTTTCTATTTCAGCAATGCAGAGCAGAGAGCTAAGCCCGCATTCCTTAAAGAGTCTGTGGAGGCTCCTTCTTTGGAGATATACTCAAAACTCACCTGGATGCTTCCTTTTGTAACCTACTGTAGGGAACCTGCTTTAAGGGAAGGGAACTGGAATTGGAATAGGTGCTATCCAGAGATCCATTCCAATCCCTGTGATTCTGTGATTGTATGATATCTGAGCCATGTTCTAACACAGCTGGCTATTTATGCAGAACCACATTCTCGACACAGAACCACTAAATTGAATCATTACTGTTGAATCATCAATTCCGAGACATTTAACGAAAAAATGAAACTACCTTATGGCCAAGACTCCAACATACATTCCTCAGCCTTGGACTAGCATACAAGCTTCAAAACATAGGTCAAATAACACACAGGCTCCCCAGTCAGACTTCTCCTATTCCATTTAATACAATATCTGTTCTGAACCAGGTTTGATGAAAAGAGAGTTTGATGAAAAGCATTATTTCTGGTTCCAGTTTAAGAAGTGTCATAATGTCTTGCTGGTGACTAACTGCCCTTTTTTGTCTTGGTGCTGGAAGGATGATTTAGCTGCCACATGTGCCCTCATGCCAGAAAGCCTGCTGTGTCAGACATTTGTATTCATCCCACAAAAAAATTAGAAAGCCACAGCAGGCAACAGATGTTAATTCTACTTTTAGACTTGAGGGAATAATTTATCAGCTCACATATTTTTATGTTTCTTTCTTTATTCATTCTTTGCAACACTTTTTTAAACCTGACTTTTTGACAGAAGTTCAAATAACATTGGCAATTGACTCTTTTACCTAAAAAACAAACGAAGCACACCACAGTAACAGTAGCAGAAAGTAATCTCTCTCTATAAATAAATAATCTGTTATATATGCTGCAGGAATATATATTATGTCTTAATATCTCATACTACATGAAGAACATGAAGTTCTGCTGTGATATTTTCTCACATTACCTGCCACGAATCTTGCTCATATTAAAAAGTACAATTATTTTTAGAATTTTTGACAACTGCCCTTACTACCAACTAAGGCATTTGACTGTGAAGCGTAAACCCTTCTTTCCTCTTTTCTTTATCCATTCAAGATGAAGAGATGGAAAAAAATCTGTTGAAGTTGATCTTCCCCACATATACTCATAAAATAAGCAACACACTTGAAAAGCATCATGTGGTTGAATTAGTGGCCAAGGAAATCCAGATCCTTGTAAGGAAAGTTAAGAATAGATAATACAGTATGTTTAACCAGTTTAACTACAGCTCATCAGCAAGCAATACAGTAGCAACTGCCATTTAATCATGGATTAAGAAATGAAATTGAAACAAGTGGGCTCAGAAAACATTGGGGTAACAGTAAGTTTGAAGGGTGTTGGAGTATATTTTTACATTATGCCAGAGTAATTCTAAATGCCAAGTCAATAATATTTCAATAAACTGACAAAAATCCATTGAAATTAACATAAGATGCAAAGTTCATAAAACTTACAGACAATAACAAAACTAGAAACAATATCTGGAATATTTGGAACTGGAATAAAGGTAACTATTTAGGAAAGAAAATTATGGCAGAAACACAAAGAGTTTCTTCCAGCCCACATCAACAGAATGTATTTTTTGCACAATCTGTCTTTTGCCATTATTTCATAGATCTTAACTGCAAAGTGCCAGCTTGCAGAGTTTAATCTACATTTACAATGCCTACAATGTATTTTTCTTATTAAAATGCAATCCATGCTGGTAATGTCAGAATTTACTTACTGTGTCACTGGATCTTGAAATTAACTCCAGAGCAAAGTGATGGGCTTGAATTACGCGTAAAACCCTTGATAGCTGCAAAAGCAATAAACTATCAGTTAAATTGAGCCTTTTTCCTTTTCCATCCCCATTTTTCCCCCATTAATTAGCCTTCTTTCCTTTGTGCATAGATCATCAATCATTTTAGGTAATTTGCCCAAATTACATTGGAGTATAAGTAATAATGCTAACTCCTAACAAAAAAACATGGTCAAGAATGGAAACTGCTATTTCCAGAGGTCAGAAGTATTAAAAAAAATGACATATTAACACAAACCTTCTAAAATACAAACAATGAATAGTCAGGTATGCAATTTCCATACAACATAAATTTCAACACGATTTACAGAGAAATTATAAATAAAATGTTACAGAGTATGCTTTAGAGTTGTGAGCATTTGATTTCAGTACTACCATGGGTTTGACAGGTAACATCACATACTTCCTAAACTGTCCTTTTAAATGGAAAAAAACACAACCACTTAATCTGTAGTGTAGAGATGGCAGGAAGACTCCCTTCAAACACCTCTCTTTAACTCAGCAATGGCATCATGACATGTGTCAGAAGGCAAGGAGAAGTTATTCAAATGATTTAACTAAAAGTCAAAAAAGGAACCTCTGATACTAGAAGCTACAATTGAGATGCTCATAACTGAGCTGAGAATATGTTTTGCATGGCTCCTATCACTTATAGCCTTAAAGGAAGTCGTCCCCAAAACCTATGTGTACATGTCACATTGAGAGCATAGAAAGCTTGAAATTACAGCAGACTAGCACATCTTTCTTCTTAGTATTGTACAGTACTGGGCAAAATGCACAGAACGTTTCTCTAGGTTTATTCTTCCAGATTTCCAATATGAAGAAAAAAGCAATACAAGTAATGACAACTCTTTCACAGTGAATCTCTGTTAACTTATATTTTCAGCTGTACCATATTTTGATTTTTTTTTAAGTTCAAAACATCTTTTTCTACATTAACTATTTGCCAGCATTGGCAGAACAAGTGAAAGACACAGAACACCAAATCAATTTGCTAGTCAAATTTTCAAAAGCAGTAGAAGCCTAAATGTTATTCAGAGCAATGAGATGTAGACAGTGAAGTATCACACAGTATAAAGACAGAAGATGCTAACAAGGACTGCCTTCTTGAAAAATGTTGAGGTACTGGAAAAAATCCTCCCTGGAGTTTTATTTCTTCTCCTCTGGTGGTTTTTTTTCCTTCTTAATTTTTAATTTTTTTTTTGAAATTATGATTATTATTTTATTTTTTTAAATGGATCATATCAACAGTGGGATAATCTCACATTTCCACTGCCATTACATTCACTAAAACATTGCCATTATTGGTGAGGTCACTTAATTTGCTCTCCAGCAGATAATTTACACAAGTGGGTAATAATACTATATTGTCTGCCTTCACTATCCTGGTGTAACAAAATAATCAAAAGAGAGGTGATAAAACATTACAGAAGCATGATAAAAATCCCTGTGGATGGGCAAGAAAGCGAGCAAAACTTAAGCCTGTAAATCACCAGGAGATGGCTTTATCTAGAGGAATCTGCCCAGTCTTCAATCTCATTGATTCCCAGGTGATAAAATTGAAAAATTGGCTTTGCACCATGAAAGCTAGTATAACTTTTCCCCACCTACATGGGAAAACAGACTGAGTTCTCAAATCCGATTGAAGTATAGCTTTCACAGATTACATTCCAGATCCACGCTTGAAGCTGAAAGTATCTACAATGCCCTCCCACTGTTGAAAGGCTTTATGAATTCTCAAAAAACTCAAAAAACCTGCCATATTTAAATTCTCAAGAGCATATTTCCTCTATGCTGCAATCAATCTATGCATTACAAATTTCATTTTCACTTCAGTTCTGTAAGGAAAAATCTTAAGGGTTGCTTCACTGAATAATAGATGTTAGCCAACAAATAAACCGTTTTGATCATCTAATTGGACTCTAATCTTGAGTTACAGATGTAAAATCACAAAGAATGTACAACCTGCTCTCACCAATACATTTGGTGGTTGATTATCCTCAGCACACGGATCTTACTTCTAAAAAGAACATACTATCCTTGCTTCCCAAAAAGGTACTTGTGTAATTAATTCAGCTAAAATAAACTTCTTCCCAGCCTACTATAATTAACTAAGTCCTCCACAACTGAACTGTCATTAGAATGAGATTCTTTTTGTGTCTCATCTTT
Source organism: Lagopus muta (assembly GCF_023343835.1). Taxonomy (NCBI): domain Eukaryota; kingdom Metazoa; phylum Chordata; class Aves; order Galliformes; family Phasianidae; genus Lagopus; species Lagopus muta. The sequence goes on along the minus strand of NC_064440.1, from coordinate 30,243,253 downwards.
TCTTGTCTACTCACTCCACAGCCAGTAACGGCTAACAACACAAGCTCACAGGAGTACTGAGTGGAACTACTAGTACTGCCCAGAAATCTATCCATTTTTCAAGCTCTTCTAACAAAACTGTGCTGAAGAAAGACAAAAATACGTTACAAAAAAAAATATATATATATACACACACACACCTAGGACTTCCTTCCACATTTTTATATGCATAATGAAGTAAAAAGCCCTCAGAAGTCAACTGCTCAAGTAGCAGTATGACCTCAAATTCAATTCACTCTAGCCCTAAATCATATCCAATGAATTGAAGTTTAACTAGTTTTGTGACAAAGTGAATTTTCCCATTATTAATGGACAAGATGTAGCTGATAGGCCACACAATAAAAAAGACTATAATTTTTTGACATACATTTTATCTGGATTCTAGTAAAATACTGAAGAGAAACTAAACAACTACGAAAAGTGAAAAGAAAAAAATATATTCATGTATTTCCAAGTTTTCAATTGGATGCAGATTCCATAGAAATACAAGAAAGACAGAATAAAACAACTAAAATGTCAGAGCAAGTATAGATTTCTCAGAATGCATCTTAAGTTATAAGACTGTTGTATTTGAAGATACCAACATTGTATTTCGTAAACATTCTGATTTCAAACATTACACTTTATCTCAATGCACATACAGTTAAACAGCTTAACACAAAAAGGAAATAAAGCTCTTAAAAAAAGAACATTAGAAGAAATGTCAAAGAAATTTAAAAGCTTTGTACAACTGCTCTGTATCATAATGTTATTCATGTTGTTCATGGAAAAAACTTAATTTCTCCCTAACCTTAACTTCTCTCCCTGCAAGACTTTTAGATTGTGCCCATATACAGATTAACAAGCACCAAAGTCATCAACAGATGTGAATTTGGTAAAGAAAACATTATTAAAATGTAGATTTGCTTTACAAACAGAGATAATCCATCATGAAACAGCCTTTGATCAAAAAACACCAAAAGCTTAACATTTTATTGAGAATATACCAATACCATAATAAAAGTAATGCAGAAAACCAAAAACTGAAGACAGATGTGAGAAACACTGGTATATTAGCAATAAGGGCTTTAACTGAAAAGAAAATGGTCCCAGACAAATGCTCTACTAACCAATCTGCATGCTGTTTTGTACTTTTATTCTCTTTCTCAGAAAATGTAACAACAGATGGAACCTGAGGGGTCTGGACTTTCAACTGTCACAGCAGGAAGAAACAAATCTCAAGTTCTGCAAAAATAAATAGGTAAATAAGTAATGATTAAATAGTAAACAGCTCACTAATTAAGCAAGGGTCTGTAAAGTGCTGTTTCTTGCACAGAATGGAAAAATCTTTCTTTTAACGCTTCTTAAGAGCTCGTATTTAAATTCCAGGAAATGCTCATTTATCCCAAATTAGAGAGAATGTTCCTTCACCTTACTGATAGGTACTTCATTTGTCTAGGAATCCATTTGTCTAGCACAGCAGTAGATTGTTTGCTCATTGGTACATGTTATACTTGGTATACGAAAGTATAGCAAGAGTTGAATATTAAAGCTTTATCTTGCTTTAATGTTATCTGCTGATAATTACTGAAACTATGTGAAACATCTTCAATTTATTTTAATTTTTCTTTTATTTTTAACTTTGTATTTCTACAGCTTTGGATGACAGATGAGCTGAGAAGTCACCATGGAGCTGTGGAGAGGCTAAGGAAATTCATGCAGGCCTCTCTACCTGAATTTACTGTTATCGATGGACAACAAATGAAGAAATGCAGGTCTAAACTACGGCAATGGCCAAAGCCAATATTTCCTGAACCATGTTCTGAAAAAAAGACTGGCTTGGGTTACAAGTAACTGATACAGAATACCTTACACGTGAGAAAAGAAACGCATGAATAGCCAAAAAAGACTAGAATTCTTAAGGAAACTGAAGCTCGGGGCCCATACACTTCTCTCCAAGGAATTAATAATCACTTTGTGAAACAACAAAATAACGATTACCTTAAAAATCCTGTCTGCTGTGGACTAAGGTTAGGATAAGAAAAGATAAATACAAGAGACACCTTCTAAGACCAGGTAAGAACAGCAGTTGCCATAGATACTGCAGAATAGGAAAGCTCTGCCTCCTTCAAGCAGGCATCTAGCACGGACAACCACTGTCATGAACAAAACTGGATTCAGGTGAACGCGGAACAGCGACACAGAAAACAGGGCTCCCTTAAGCAACCTGAGAATATTTCCTACATTTTAGCTCAAGTTTGGCAAGCATCCCAAATTTGCATACACTTGTGCTTGTAACACAGCCCTTACATGCTGCGTGTTTCCCATACTACATAAGACAGCATACAGAACACTCCTAAAGCTCTTGCTCATAGGTCAGCTGAGTTAAAGGTCTCCCTTTTCTGATACACATGTAAACCAAGGTTACAAAAATCAGTGGTTTTCAACAGTACTTCAGTCTGAAGTATGACAGCTGCATGCAAGACCCTCATGTGACACACTATGCATTGTAGGCAGTAGATTAGTCTTCCTTTCTGAGACAATAAAAATAAAGAAGCATATAAAATATTGTGCTTAGTCACTTTGTTTTGCTTTCAAATCAGATTTGTTTGCCTTTCTTTTTTTAATCTCTGAGGTTGTGTTTCTATTCTTCCCCGACAGAAAACAGTAAATGAAAATCCTGTAGTGACCTTCTCTAAATCACTCTCACTCAGTATGCTTTTGTAAAGCTCTTTGTTGCTCCCATCTAAATAGAATTAACATATCTTTCTGATCTCCATAGAAATCTTCCCTCGTTTCATCTTACTGATTGCCTGATCTTACTGATTGCCCTCATATCCTACTTGAGCAACTGTAAGTGAACTATTCAAGGCAATTAACACTGTTTGTGCTATCCTTTCAGGAATTTTACCAAAATTTCACATTATTACAGACTAAAATAATTCTGAATCTTTTCATGTTATTTTCATAGTACAATCTGGTTAGAATAACTCATCATCACCTTCTTTCCTCCAAGTACTTTATTTATTTTGCTTTCTGTTTCACAAAGCAATCCTGGACAATCACTGCTGATGAGACTGGCTGATACTGTTTTATTCCTATCATTTCTTAGGGGTTTCAGGGTATTCTTCAGATTTCTTAGCAATGCTCTTTCAGCAACAAAATAAATATGAGAAGTGTCAGATTTTGGAACATCAATTACATACTAAGCATCTCCAAAACACACAACGTATGTTACAAAAAAAAATACCAATTAAACATGGTATTATAACCCATAAATGGAGAGGAAAACTAACTTTACATGCAAAAGCAATCAACATTACTAAAAATTAGTAACGCTTGCAGTATCTGCAACATACATGAGGATAACCGGCTGTTCATTCAAAACAATTTAACCTGTGTCATTAACAATTTAACCTGCTTGAAAGTAATTACAAGATAATCAAACTCCTCAGTAACTGATCTTTTTTGCTTTTTGGAACTTATCCTATCTTCTCCTGAACAACTCTGACACTAATGATCTTTTGTGTGGGTGCAACGGTCATTCAGTGTGGATCTCACTGGGACAGAACAGACCAATCCGAAATTTTACTGAAAACGTAACAGTGAAAAATTATCATTGCTGTTACTTATGAGAAGTATTTAAATGGTCAATTCACTGAAAAACCTTGCATTAACTGGAGCACTCTGCTAATTCACTCCAGATTAAGTTTTCTCATTTCATTTATTCCTGTGTTTCATCTCTACCCAGTGCAAGAAAAGAGCAAGACAAACTGATGCTGCCAAATTTCACTCAGGTTTTTACATCTGCTTAATAAAAAAGCAGGACAGAATCTCTCTGCTTATTTTTTGGATAAAGAAGTGTGCTGAAGTCTGCAGAAGGTTGATTTTTTCAGAGTTAGAGATGGGGATTGCTACATTTACTTACCTGTATAAATGGGCTCATACTCATTGCTCAGTACCTGGCAAAACCGTGTAACCTGTGACGTCATTTTCATTGTTTCCAACTTAAATAAACAATACGAAATGTTATCCTCCTACCAAATACCCAAATTAAAATATACTAGTGAACCAACAATTTTTTTTTTCCTGTTTGCATGCTGAATGGTATCCATGATGGAACCATCACAAAGTGAGAATATAACTAGCTCACACCAGGTTTACAACCCACAACCAACAGATATCGCCTGGAATTCTTCTTTCTTTGTTCCCATCCATCCTCTCACACAAACTCTGTTTTTTCCTAAGACTGTGTCTCTGGATTCCTTTAGGAAATAGTGTCCCTGTTTCATTTGAATGAAATTATTTACTGGTTTGAATCCTAGTCTCTGTTTAGCTGGCTTGCTCATTTCAGACACACAGCTTGTAACGTACAATTTTTGTGGGTGAAAAGGGCAACGTATAAACAGTTTCTGAAAGTTTTATGTTTTTTTTCTGAATATAAAATGATTTCCATAAGGTAAAAATCATCCTCAGTAGCAAACTTAAAAACAAACAACAAATCCAAGATATAGAGAAGAGACCTTACTTCCTTTGAGCTCATTTTCAAATTTAACGAAGTATTTTCCTACAGGAGAAAAAAGAAATTCTCTTTTGTTTTCCTGCAGGTATAACATACTTGAGAGAAACTACAAACATTATTACTGATTATGCTTAATAAGATTTATCAAGATAGCTGCTAGGCAAGAAATAGCACAATATGTTGTAAGATTACAAAGCAAGTAATTTTTAATTATTAGTTCAATCAATTGGTACCACAGCTGCAGTCTTGTGTTTTGGAATTGAGACAGTACAAATTTAATTTCAATTTTCATATGGATATTGGATCAAAAACATACTTTTGCAGCATGCAAATAACCTATCATGCCAGTAAGAAAAAAAAGCTTGGCTAGTTAATGCATGAAGGAGTATTGCAAAGTACAAAGTGCACAGCATGAACCAAAGTCAATTCAAGTCCACCTACCTGTGCTTTCTAAAGATTCAGAGCATTAAGCTTCATCAGCTGCAGCTCATGTCTTGTGTAAAGGGTTGTGGCAAGCTGCTGTTTCAAATCCTCCAATCCTATACTTGAACATTAACTAAAAATGCCAAAAGCACAGCCTCTGAAAAGTCGGAATACATATATCAATTTGAAGTGATCACTTTGCAGAGAACACATGATTACATAAAAAAGAAATCCTACTGTTTTTCCGCCCCTTCATCCAGTCCCTGCTATGTCCTGCATGTGACGGACATGATGAGTAGAGGGAAAATTCAATAGCTTTTACTGTAGGTTCTCTAACAGGATCTAAATACAGATCAAAATTAGAACTTTAAGCAGGTTCTAATTAAGAACTTGGACTCAGGGAAGTTAATCTTAAGTAAATATCAATGAAGAATTTAAATCTTTGGAAAGTAGCATGAAATAACAAGAACTGCTAGCAAGTATCATCTAACAGCCTACAGCCACATCCACGCTGCATTTGGGACACTTTGAAAAAGCAGAATGGACAACCTGGGAGATTTTCAAGCATGCATTATAGGTCTTAAAGAGGAGACAACACAAGTCACACTTGAGGAAGATTCCAATTTCAGTTTGTCCTAACAGATCTCTTCAGTTTGGACTGACTACATCAGTAGGCTCACAACTAGGATAATTCAGAAAGAAAAGCTTGTATGAAAACTGTAGGACTTTCTAGTTTTGAGCATGCTGTGAACATTCTCCTAGCTTCAACACCTGCATTGCATGTACTAAAATTTCCAATAGTATTGGTCCAGTTCAAATGTTTTTTGTTTTTTTTTTTAATAATTACTATTACAGTTTAAGCACAACATAAAATATAAGCATGCATTACATTTTAAAGGATAAGATACTGAGCTTCATTTCAAAGCACTTTGGTAAGTGTAATATACTTGCTGAGAGTAGGTTTTTTAGGATTGTTTTTAAGTATTTCATTTTTTGTACCAAAACAAAGGTGACTTTTTTTTTTAAACTAAAAATATAAATCCAGAAAAAAAATTCTCAATTGTTTGATTCTTTGTGTGTTGTCAAACAGACAATGAGACTACAGAAAGGGATGGTAAAGGGATGACAAAGTGGTTATACTCTTTTCCAGAAATAGTCAATAACAATTTCCCATTCAGAAATCCAAGGCAGAAAGCTCAAAATTGCAACTCACTTTTGTTGCATTTTATCCTTAAACCACAAGGCATAGTTCTCCACTTCATATATACATGTGTGTGTGTATGCATATATATATATATATATGCACATACATATATAGCTCCGTATAGAGAGAGAAATAAGTATATTTCTCTAGGAGACCTTGGTAACCTCAGTTGTCATATGTTATTCATTTAGAACTGTGATAATTGCACTGCTCTTGCCAAATATCGACATCGGACCATCCCAATACAAACATAGGAGACTGGATAAAAATGGTACTAGGTACTTTGCACTCTCAGCAACCTATGCACAAGTTTAAGGGCAAACAGATTTTTTGTTTTTACTGTTTAAAATCACACTCCCAAAACTACAGAATAATTGCTTGTGGAAAAAGAGGCCATTTCCACTGTGGAATATACCATCTTCATTTCCCAGTCTTTCAGTTACATGGAGAGAAAGTGCTTGACAAAAAGCAAGCGATTTTTGTAAACTGACTCTCATGAAAGGTTTCAGCCACTTTCTATGTTCACTCAAATCATACAACATATTTCTTATATAAAACAGTGCACAGTAATAATTTACACCACTTAAGAATGTAAGCAGAAAATACCCATTGGAAGCAGTAGCAATAGGTTAGTTACAATTAAGTCGTATTTTACGCAACTATGAGATCTATTTGCTGATTGTCATCGCAGATTTGAATGCATTTCCTTTACATACCTATAGGTGGTGCTGAAATACAATGGTTACTTTAAGAAAAGAGGACGTAATTTTGTAACAAAGCAACACAGTTAAGCAGATCTGCTTTAGTGACATATAGCTGAATCAGCAGTCAAATTCAAGTTTGTTCTTGGTGCTTTCCTCAGGTACTTGTTGCAATGCCATGCTTTACAGCTCCATTTCCAAGACTCGTAGTGCAAAATAACAGGTTATTTTTGAATTGTTTCAAGAGCTCAATAACAACAATATAAACTGAAAATCTAGCTGTCATAAATACGACACAATCATAGAACCATAGAACCTTTTGAGTTTGAAGTGACCTTTAAAGCTCATGCAGTCCAACTTCCAATAAATAAGGAAAACGTCTTCAAGTGAGAATGGTGACGCACTGGAACAGGTTGCTCAGAGATATGGGGGATGCCCTGTCCCTGGAGACTTTCATGCCCCAGCTGCAACAGGCTCTGAGCAGCGCAATGTAATTGCAGATGTTCCTGTTCATTGCGTGGGAGCTGAACTACATGAACTTTGAAGGTCCCTTCCAACTGCGAGGATCCTATGACTCGCTTCCCCATGTCCAACAGACTCCACAGGCTGTTCCTTTTCATTCCTGTAGTCCCCCTTCAGATAGTCCCTTGAATTATTTTAATGGCCTTCAGCTGGACATGCTTCAACAAGTTACATCTCTCCTGAGGACGGAGTACTGAGGACTCCACACCTGAATGCAGTTCTCTGGGTGACATCTCACTGGCACAGAGTAGAAGGAAGGATCACTTCCTTCAACATGCTGGCCACATTTCTTTCAGTGCAGCTCAGGACACAATTGGCTTTCTGGACTGCGAAGGCACAGTGCTGGCCAATGTCCATCTCGCCATCCACCAGTATGCCCACATCTCTTTAGGCAGGGCTGCTCTTGGATTTATCGAACCTCAGGAAGTTCATCTGAGCCCAGTGCTTGAGCCTATGGAGGCCTAGGATAGAATGTAATTCTACCCCTTGGGTGTGCTGACTGCATCACACAGCTTGGTGTCATCTGCAAACTCGCTTAGAATGCACTCAATCTCTCTTCAACATCAATGAAGATGTTAAAGAGCACTGGTGCCAGCACCGACCCTGAGGGACATGACTTGCCCCTTCAGATCTCCATCCAGACATTGAGGCACTGCCCAGCATTCTCTGGGTATGATCTCACAACCTGTTCCTCATCTACTGAACAGTCCACTACAAGTACAAAGCAAACTGAACACACGTATATTTCTCCAAGGACATCCCTTTCAGGTTGTACATTTCATCCTGACCAACATAAATTTTACCTCTGAGTATAAACTATGACAATGTAGCTATTACTAATAGCTGTCTGGGCCATCAGTCCAGTTCACTGAAATAAAACAGTACTAACTTACTTCTCCATAAATACAATGCAAGGAACAAAATCTTTGCCAGGCATTATTAACATGTGGTAACATAATAATCAACAACAGATGAGTCCTTAGTTTCTGATTCAGAATCAACATATAGTAATTCCACACTAGCAATTATTTATAGAAAGCATTACGAAATGATCCCAATTAAGAGTATACTTCATTGTAAATGTCATAGTTTGAGCTATTTCCTGTGATACTAACACTTTACAACTAATTTCCAAGCTGTGTTCAGCCATATGACATTATGAAACTTAATGAAATAGTTCAAGGAAGAAAATAAGTAACTTTTATCAACAGCATTACATTTTTTCTAAAAGAAGCAGCATAAAATTATATTTGGGAATTTGGTACAGTCATACCACAGGTATAGATCTCTGTATTTGTATTTTTTTGATAGTAATAGAATGTAGCCAGTTTGAAAATGTGTGGTGAACTCTCCTTAAGTGTTTGGAAATATTTACTTTGGTTTGTACAGCTTTACTTGCATGAACTTGAATTACGGTCATAATATTTCTCAATATGCCACCATTTCTCCCTTGCTAATCTACTTAAGTATTATTTTTTAAAAACCAGTATAAATAGAAAGGCAAGTTTGGCCATCTGTAAAAGCCAGCTGTATAAAAATGAGACCAATATAGATCAGTTTGGCTCTTCTGTTATGAATGGAAATTAATCAAAATCAATGTTAATTTACATAGGTTGAAAACGAGGCTCAATAACGCCTTTTATCACTTTAACAAATAAACCAGCTCTGAGCTGACAGCTACCTGTTCCAAATGCCCTAAGAGGCCAAATGCAAAAACTGGACCTGCTTTAATACAGTATCTCAAAACTAACAAGCAGTAAGAAAAACACAACACAACAGCAGCTATTTGGTTAAATGAACTACAGAAGCAGGGAAAAAACACCAAACCTCAGAACACTTGATAATCTATAATAGCTACATACCTTCCAAGGGTTCAAAACTGCACCTTGAGAGATTTTGAGTAAACTTCATTACTGTCTTAATTAGCTGCTTATAAATTATCCTTTTTCTGACTCCTACTTCAAATATCACACTTGATATAAAACAACCACTAATTATTGTTGAGTCCATTCTTTGTACCCTACTTCAACAGGGTGCCCCTTTTTTTTTTTGCACTTCTCTATATATTTTGGGGTGGGAAAAGAAAACACCTGGACTATATATAGCCATTCATCTGAGCAGCTGAGGAGAAACAAGAAAGTAACTACAACCAGATTTGAGCCACAGGCACTGAAGTGGAAACATATCTAATCTCCCAGTTTTTTTCCAATTATAGAAGAACTAGTGTTCTCATTTGTCAAATTCTCACTGCAAGACAGCTCAAATACAATATTTCATTTACTACCTTCTTTTCAATGTACCTTAAAGCTGTTTTGCACCAGAAAGTATTGAGGTAAATTATCATTCCTACTGTATGCTACGTATTGGTCAGAATCTAGACTTGAAGTCCTGCCTACTTTGTATTATCTAAAAACAAAGTCAAGATCAGAGTTCTGTAGACACAGGGCTTCAAAACTTCTCAGACCCAATCACATGCTACTATTGGGAAACCAACACTGCAGCAGTGTAGTGACTATGCCTGTTTCCAGTCACTGCTCCACACCCTGGTCCATACACTTGACCTAAACTCCACCACACCATTATGAAATTTGCCTAGTGATCCCTGTGTTTGTGTCTAACCCTGGTTACCCCCTCTATAACTAATCAAACCTATCTAGCTCATTTGATTTCCCAGCCTCATCTCAGACCTGTCTCATTACACAGACGTGTGCAATGATCTGGACTCTCACCTGACTATGGTTGCCATCCCCAGACCTGCCATGCTTGCCTCACTCATACTGTAGGTCTGTTCACTTTTTGGTCGAGGCACTGTCCTTCAACGCCTGCCTCGTTATTGCACTCGGATCATGGTTTATCTTCTTTTGTGAAACAATCTATCCTTTCATCTTTCTGATGCCTTAATGCATTTTTTTTTCAGGGGATATTGCAATTTACAGCTAAAATATATCTTACCATCCACTTTATTTCCAAAAGATGAACCTGCTCTCTCCCTGCCTCCCCCCCCATCACTTCATCACTTCCCAGCCATCACACCCTTTCTTTTGCATCAACTCAGCTGCCTCTTTGGCCTTCACACTCCAATGCTCAGCAAAGGGATTCACAAGTTTGTTCAAGGAAAAGGGAGGTGAACACTTATCCAGCTGACTGCATGAGGGAAGAAAGGAGAAGGACAGAATGGACTCTCCGTATTTAAGTGAGAATGAGCTGCTACATCAGCTCCAACACAGAAGAGCAACTTCTCCTTCGGTTATCTTATTTCACAGTGTACCTTAGCTCTACATTTAACTTCAGTTAAATATACACTTTTCAACCTTGCAAATCCTCAGCAACCACTGTAAAAAGTTTTGAAAGGCACCGAAAAAAAAAAAATCTTGTTTTACATCTAATTGCAGTTTAAAACAAGTGGAAACATCCTCCCACAGCAGAGCAAAAGCCAAGGTTAACACTTCACTGAGTCCAAAACTGAAAACATATTAAATGCCTAACTGACCCTTTAGTTTGCTAATCTTGTCAATGATGAATAACTGATCCACTGAGCTCTGCCTATAATTTGTTGATAGAACTACTAGCTGAAAAACATCAAATGACTGCTTTCTAACTATACCTTAGGGAAACTTACCAGATGTTTACACAAATAGTTATTTATGTAATCAATTAGGTATAACTACAGCACATACATATCTGTAATTTCTCTGAAGGCAACTAAACAGGGTGCATACAGGGTCCCTACACCGCACTGTTGCATTTGCTTGTTGCGTTTCTTGAATCCCCAGCTGAGTTTTTCTTATTCCTCTTCTTGAATTAGAACTGATGTGCTTTGTAAATTTACTGACTGCCTTTTCAGCTCCCTCAGACAATACAAAGCAGTGGGGATAAATAGACAGCCACCCCACACATGCCTACAGCACAGGAGCATTTAGCAAAAGGAAGTGCAGGACAAAGTGAGTCAGATTGGCTTAAAATGTGAAGGAAACATAGCCTCAAACCACACATACAATTTTAGAAACAAAAATACCTGGGATGCCTATCTGGAAGGTCCTGAATTCAGTCATGTTAATCATATTAAAATACGATGCCTTGGTAGATGATTGGATTCAAAGATTATTCTTTGTTAATTTTTGCTCCTCTAGACTACAGATCTCTCTTAAAACTTATTTATCATACAAGTCCATTTCTTTTAACCATTACTTTCCTCTATACATACTTGTTTGTTTTGCCCTAAGATACATGCTAATAAAGAATTTTTCATTTTTGTTCAGAAATAAAATATATATCTGGGTCCTCCCAATTCCTATTTTGCTGTGGAGGAAAAAAAAAAGAAAGCCATGGAAATGTTTCAGCTTGGCCTGTCACAGTCCATTTAATTTGAAGTACAAGTGGCAGATCAGCAGTAGTAAGCCTGGCAGAAACTCAGGCACAGATGGAAGGTCAAAGCAGGTGGCCTAGATGGCAGTGTTATGTAAGGCAGTTGAAAAAGGGCAATGAGTGAAACAATTACTATATTGTAGAACAATAGAAATGGGGTCTGAAATATATATTTTATATATATATATATATATATATATAACTCATGCTAATTATTTAAAACCACATAGATAGAATAGAAATGAAAGTACAGTAATTGTTGTCCTTACCCTCCTTTTCTCTCAAGCACAGTAACTATGCCAGTGGGTTTTTTTCTACCTTACTTCTTTTGAAAATACCCTTCAAGTCTCATCTATCTTCTGCTTATCTCTATCAGGAGAAAGTCCTACGTGCCAGCGACCAGTAGTACAACACATAAGTCACACTGCCTTATTCCAATACCCTATTTAAATATACGCTATATATAGTCATCAGCTGCTGGATCTAGTAATGGGTATCACACAATGGCAAATATTACTCAAAACATGACAGAACCACTGCATATTTATAAACAAAGTATGGTCATATAATGACACAGCATTTTTTCAAAGTTCAGATTAGCTTATGATGTTATAAATGGCATAGAACAATAGAATAATTTGAGTTTGAAGGGAATTTCAAATGTTATCTAGACCTACTCCGCTACAGCATACAGGGACATCTACAGGTAGATCAGGTTGCAAAGAGACCCATCCAGCCTTACCTTGAGTATCTCTAAGAACACAGCCGGACCTCTCTGGGCAACCTCTTCCACTGCTTCACTACACTTACTATAAAAAACTTCTTATTTCCAAGCTCAATTTCACCTCCTTTGTTTGAAACCATTTCCCCTTGTCCTATCACCACAGACTCTGCTGAAGAGTCTGTCCCTTTTAGATAGTGAAAGGCTTCTACCAGGTCTCCTCACAGCCTTCTTTTCTCCAAGCTGAACAGTCCCAACTCTCTCAGCCTGTCCTCATAGGAGAGGAGTACCATCAGTTGGATCATCTCTGTAGCAGTCATCTGGACATGCTCCAACAGGCTTATGTCTCTCCTGCACTGAGAACTCCACCATCTAAATGCAGTACTCCAGGTGAGGTCTCATCATTATAGAGTAGAGGGGCAGGATCACTTTTCTTGACTTGCTGGCCATGCTTTTTTGATGCAGCTGAGAATACAGCTGGCTTTCTGGGCTGAGAGGGCACACTGCTGGCTCATGTCTATCTTACCATTCACCATGTATCAAGGGATACACACAAAGGCCAAAGATTTTGGGATTGAAAGCTCACCACTTAGGTTGGGGAACACCAAAGCAGCTTTAAGAAAAATCATATCTAGTGTTCAGAACACAGGACTTGAAAATGAATTCTTTGATAAATTTAACTATTCTAGTAACCGGTTATAGAACAAAAATGGTACTGTTCAATACAGAATTATTTTACCAAATGCAAACATTGGATATATTCATGCAGTTTCAAGGTAGGAAGAGTTTACACTACCTAATATGCTACTTTCAGACTGAAGTTAGGAGTGTCTTCATAAACCGTTTTAGAAAAAAAACGAGCCACAATACCTGAAGTTGCAAAGCTTCAGCATTGCAGCTGAAGAAAACTCCATCAAGTGTGACAGAAGCAAAAGATCAGCCAAAAGAGACCCAGGAATGATCAGAAGCAATTGATACAGATTTCTTCTTATGATTTAACTATAAGTTTTTTTTTTTTTTTTAAACACTCAAAGTAGAGATAAGTATACTGTTTCTGCTTTTCTCTTCTTGGAGAGGCAGGTAAAAACAAAGGTAACAGCACTAGGCAATGCTCACACTAACAACTCTGCCCAGAAGAATCCGCTGGAAATACAGCTGTGGTGTGCCCCTGCTTGTTGCAGGGGAGTTGGACTAGATGGCCTTCAGAGGTCTCTTACAACTCTAAGGATTTTCTACGATTCTGCAAAATCTGTAAAATATCATTATCAAATTCCATCATATAATTTAGCAGAACCTTGTATCTGTGTTTCCATTAGTCTGCCTTTTCACCCTAAGTAAGTACAAAATACAAGACAAAGTTTAAAAGCTCTGACATTCACAGGCTAGTCTGGAAGAGAAAGGACTTCTATCCTATCTCAGGATCTACAACACAGACTCTTGAGCCTTGTAACACTTATCAAAAATGGACGGTTTCACTACCAGTCTTGCAATTAAGTCCTCTCCTGCTGCTGTTGCTCCATTACAACGTTTACCCATATCTATGCACAGTTTTCTTCAACATGTTTAGTGCTAACATTTTTTTTTTTTTTCCAGAACTAGATAAGGAAATACCTTCCCTTATAAAATTGCTTTTGAAGTGGCACCTAGGGACATACTTAAAGGTTTCATCCATTCTGCACCTACCATTAGCCCAGACCCAGGTCAGAATGTTATAGTGTTACATTTACCAACACAAAGTTTATTTATATTCAACAAGAGCTCTTTCCAGAACGTTTAAAACTGTTTCCATATTCACCCTGTTTATTACAATTAGTCGATGCTTTTATTGTTTTTTCCCTAACTCATTAAATTCTAAAAGGTGTTTACATGTTCAAAGCAGACCCAGTGAAAGTAAAGGCATTTATTCCTTGAGAATTTGACAGTTTACATATACGGCAAACAGCTGCCGCCACTGTAGTTTATTCACAACATGCTGGGCTGACATCTAGAAAGCCTCAGAGCAGAGCTGTGTGACCTTCAGCATCCTTTGTCTCTCCCACTGCACTTATTTTCCAGGTATGATATCCAAACAGCGCTCTGTGGTGCTGGGGCTCCTATTTGCACCCTCTTCCCTCAGACCCAAGAACTCGAGTCACTTGCATGAGACACAACACAATCGTTTCTGTAACCACTTCTAGGTTATCCCCAGTATTCCCAGCATTTCAGACAGCTCTCATTTCTCACCTGAAGGCCACGCACAAGCTGTTCCTCAGCTTCCTTCTGCCTGCCAGCTGCTCCATTCCCTGTATCACAACAGAGCTTCTCCGCCATGTGCTGAGTGCTGGGCAGGGCTGCTCCTGTGGAGATGACCTATAGAGGAGAAAAAAAAAAAAATGTTTAGACAACTTCAGGCACGCAGCCATACTACTGATTTTTCTACCTCCTTTGTAAAAGCCAGGCAGCGCAGCTAAGCGTGTGCGGATACAAGGCTGCTCCTCCCCCAGGCTGAGCTCCAAACCCGTTGAGATGACAAAGTGCAGACAAGTGTGTTGTCCATTCCTCGCTGTCACCCTATCACCCCACATATCTTCCCCTTGTCCCATTTACAAACAAGATGACATGGATGGGTTTCAGGTTACATGGTGGCAAGTGAAAATATTCTCCACTTGGAATAAATAAACATTCTCACAATAGAAAAGTGATGAAGTCCAAACCAAACGTGGAGGATTCAGGTGAGCGTGTGAACCTAATTAATAGCTCTCTGTTGGTGCTGAACTCCTCAGCAGCTAGAAAGCAGGAATCATTGTGACACACACATGGCTGGGAAGCAGGCATCTTTCCCAACGTGGTAGCTGTTCTCTCAGAACCATGTTATGTTACAACCTGCCATCACTGCAGTAGTTGACATCACCGCTAATAGGATAGAGTTAATTCCATGGGAGGCACAGAGTTTATTAAGGAAAACAGGAGTAAGATTAAACCATTGGGTTGTGTCATGCAGTGCAGACAGATCCACTTATCAGTCCACTCACCCAGCTATAATCCCAGCTGTTCATTTCCTAAATTTGTTTTAATTGCTTAATATTTTCAGATACACAAACTTCCCAGCACAAAGCATGCTTGGAAAAGTCACAGTATTCAACATTGTGTAAAAAAATTAAGATCATAATTGTTTCTGTTAAAATCTTACAGTCCAGGATAATGTCACTTAAGCAGGACTGCATATAGTTTAAGTTTGTGTCACAAGCTTCTCATTTTACTTAAACCATACAAGTGAGCATAACTAGCTTACTTCTATATTACACGTAGGATCCAGTGAGGCATTAGAGATCACAAACATGAATGTGGAATGTATCATTAACTTTGTTGGTGTTATCTAATGTATGTAACACAAGTTGCACAGGAACCATTGATGCAACGTTTCTGGACTACAAAGGTCACCTTACCGAACAAAAGAGTTAAGACTCGCTCTCAAAATTATTAGTACTGCTAAAAGGCTTCTGTTTTTCTTAGGGGCTGGACTGGATGATTCCCAGAAGTTCTTTCCAAACTCTACAATTCTGTGATCCTGTGCTTCTTCATAATGCTTAGATCTTCAGGATGGCTGGATATGCCAGAAAGCAGGTGAGTGGAGATCATACATGTAGGGAACAGATAATTTATCACTATCTGTTGTGATAGAGCAAGGGGAAATGGTTTCAGACAAAAAGAGAGATTTAGACTGTATATAAGGAAAAAGTTTTTTAAAATAAATGTGGAGCAAGTCACCCAGAGAGGTGGTGGATGCCCCATCCCTGGAGACATTGAAGGTCAGGCTGGATGGGACTCTGAGCACCTGATGGAGCTGCAGGTGAGTTGGAGTAGATGGCCTTTAAGGGTCCCTTCCAGCTCAAACAATTCTATGATTCTATGACAAGTAGGGTCAGAGTACTGGAATTCAAAAAACATTTCACTGCAACCTCCCGGCTGGCTCAATGAAACCCAGCAGTCCTAACTTAAGTTACAACAAGGACAAAATTATCATGATTGCAGCTGTGCCAAGTATAGTGTCTGAAAAAACAAAATAACAACCTCTCACATTTAAATAATCTAGTGAATACCTTTGTATCTGCAAGTGAAAAATCAAAGGAAAAGCATAATGTTCATTTTGCTGAAAAAGCTGTAGAAAGCTACCAGAAACAAGGAGCCTACGTAAGATTTTTGTACTACGTATGAGGGCAACATATAGATTCAGGCAGACTCAGCAAGTGCCTGAGCAAACAGCCCTGAGGATTTTGAGTCGGAAGCCGTGAGGTAACTCAGATAGCACAGGAGAAAGACTTGGCTGGGAAGCCTTGGTTTACCTCAGCAGGAACAGCAGAAGTACTCAAGTGAAGCCCTGAGGTACATCAGCAAGGAGAGCAGGAAGGTTTGGGCAGGGAGCCCTGACTTCCCTCAGCAGGGACAGCAGGAGCATTTGGGCAGGAATCCCTGAGGCACTGCTGTGCAGACAGCAGAATGTTCTGAGCAGGAGGTGCTTCTTCTGCATTTAGGCAGGAAATAGTGAGCTATCTGAGGAAGTTAGGAGCATTTAGGTGACAGCTAATACATAATTGATATAGTGTAAACAAATTCATTTACTGGTAAAAATTATGAAGAATTACATGGGAAGTCTAAGAAATTGTCTGGGTGAACAAGTAACATGGGAAAAGTAGCCTTTGAAAGCAGAAAGATAAGAGTAGGTGCAAAAAAACCAGAAAAAATATTTAGTGGAAAGGGGAAAAGATATACAGTAGCATGAGGGAGAGATTGCCCTCAACAGGCAAGTACGAGAAGCAGGAGGCAGGATGAAGACTCCACCAACAAATGCTGAAGCAGCTTCCTAAACTACTACTGGCTGTTCTGACCATAACTGTGCTAAGTAAAATATGTAAATTAGAGCTGAATCAAGGACCATACCTCATTATTGCGAACAGGAAAGGAGATGTAGCTTTAATGAGAAGCTGTGCAGTGTAAATAAAGCAAGGCAACCTGCGTGCCAGGGCTGTTGGCTGGTGTTTAGCATAGGTGAGGTGTGTTGGGTGGTAGCTACCAGAAGGGAAAGAGGGGGGAGCTTCCAAGGATGGAGCAGTGTGGACAGCTGTAAGACCAACAGAGCAATGTCCCTAGGTTCTGGCTGCTTTAGCCAGTGGGAAATAAAGATCCTCTTCCATCCAGTCGTTAGCTCTAACACTGTTATGCCCCCCTGCTATTAAGTGTTCCCAATCCCAGACCTCTGCTCTCAGCTTTGTATCTAGCCAGAAGACAATGTACTGTCCTGGGGACTCTACAGCTATCCCAAAGGGTGAGGAAATGGAAAGTACTGCAAAAGACAAATACATTAAAGGCAACAGTTGTACTATTCAGAAAAGATAAAATTCAAGCATTAGTGCAACTAACGCAGCAGTAAAAAGGACTCCCAGTATTTTTTGTCATACTTTCTACTTACTTTTCACTCTAGCAATAACAGTAGTCCTCTGCTCATGGACTCCATATTCCTCATAAGGATTAAATTCAGAGCTAGCACTTATCATATGACACAGGTATGACAGAAGTGTATTACGGCATTCTTCATGAAGCCTGTGTTTCACATAAAACTAAAGCTCTCTTATGGAGCCATGTAGTCTCCATAAATCAGATGCTGAAGAGCATGACAAAACCTATCAATTCTTATTATTTGAAGTATTAAATAATATATCATAACAGTAAAACCCCTAAAAGCCCACATTTTTCTTGTCCATGTGAAGTAGACACATGCCTACTTCAGCAGTGTAAAGGACAGCTACCACAGGAACTTAGTTAGCCATGGTGTAAGGTATTTTCCTACTGGCCTACTATTTACTGAAAATGACATCGCTAATCTATTTTTACAGCTAATGTAAACCTCCTGCTCTGTTTGAATGAAAATTTCCTTTGTTCTTACACAATACAAAGAGGACTAGTAATCACCTCTGCAGAAACTAGGGAATTACCAATGCTTTGTTTTTCCTGAATTGAACTTATATTTTTAATATGTTCACTACTGCTTGTTAGGAACTGGTGGGTATCTGGAGAGCTATAGAATGAATCCCGAAATGACCTTGGAACTGCAAAGCTGTGTATGCTAGCCTCCAGCAGTTTAGCTAGAACATAACAGGTTTTCTGTTTCCATTAGAAACATGACATATCACAGTGATAAACTGTTAAAAAAAAGCAGTAAACTTAAGAAGCATCATACATTACTTCCAAGCTGAAAATCCATGCAGTTTCATGGAAACAAAACGTGCCTGCACGTTAATAACTTAGTAGAAAACTTCTGGGGAAATAGAAGTAAAAGATGACTGCTGTGCAACTCAGACTCACTCTGAAATTTAAGAGCTGCCTGTTTGCTAATAAAGTTCCAAAAATGCCATCTTGAAAAGCCCCAGGATAAAAGACATTTTTAATGTATCTTTTTTTTTTCCTAAGTGCAGAGCTCACCATCATGATTAGATTGGAGTATTAAGGGAAATAAATATATTCAATGCCACTCTTCGTAAGCATTTCTCAGTTCACAACAGTGATGCTAAGTTGTCTTTGCCTTTTTTTTTCCCCACTAGTTTTGATTGATTTCATATGAAATAATACAAATGGTATCTTTCAATCTCTCTTCTCAGCATGCCTGGCTATCACTGCTTTTACTCTGAGAATTTACACTGATAAAGAGACTGCATGTACCATCTGCATAGTTCACTGTGGGAAGCATGAGTTAATATTATTACTAAATTACTTGGTACATGCTATAGGAACAATGTCATCTAATTATATGATAAGCAGCCTGCAAGACAGAAGAGACAAAACTCTCTATTTTCATATTATACTTTGAAATAGCAATGAAAATGATATTATAAAACTGATACATTAGCAATTTTAAGGACCAAATCCTCTGTCTCCGAAAAAGGAGAAGAACAACACTATTTTCACAGTACTCTTCATTCTTGCACAATTCATTTGACAGGAGGTACTGATAGCTATTCAGTCACTGTTAGTCTATAGATATTTTAAATAGAATATATGTAAGATGAAATTAAAAGTTACAGAACGATCCACTAAGTCATCTCCACAGAAATTCATTTTTCATAGCACAAGCTCTTGAGATAAGCAGTTACTTCATTAATATATTTTTCATCAAAAATTTTTTATTTATTTATTTTTTTAATTGATTAGTTAATGCTCAGATTCAGTGAGGCCACTTTCCAAAGGTTAGTCCCATCAGATGATTCATCCTTATTGTAATCTCTCACACAGTTGTACAATCTTTTACCTGAAGAAGGTCAAGAGCTACTCTATACTACATGGTATTACACACCCCATTTAAACATAAAGGGTATATACGTACAAAGGAAACCATCTTAGACTACCTTCTGTATGCCTCATCAAAAATAATAACATCAACTTTTATGTATTCAGTTACATCTTGTTTCCTGAGATATCAAATAAATTGAGGCGAGTGCAACTAAAAATGAAGTCCACATATATATATTTTTTTTTTATAACAAAAGTGACCTACTGATGATCCAGTATAGCCTATAGCAATTTAGTCATCTCTTTGCTCTGTTGCCTATTAATAAAAATTTTTAAGATATTTCTTTGTTCCAAGCAAGATTTTCAAAAGAAACTGGAACTAAGAGCAAATGATGATGACACAGCTTTAGAAACAATTACATAACTTGGTTTGTGTGGCAGTATACTAACCAAAAAAGTATATTTTATTGTTTTTTAATTAACAACCACATTATAGTTTAGTTTAGATAGTACATACCTTCTGAATAATTTTTCACACACTATAATACTGGTATAACATCAAACATCTAACATTCTGGCATTATAGAAAAATGTACTACAGTGAGTATTAAATCAATATAGCTTTGAATTCATACATTGGAAAAGGTGCTTATGTGAAAAAAAACATTACTGAAAGTGATAATCAGTTACTGATAGGTATTCCAAATGAAGCAAATCATTTCTAACTAGGTCAAATGGGTAGCTCAATTTTGCACAAAACAGCTTATCTTGTATAAAATCAGATTCTGCCTCTACTGCAGTATATGTTTCATCTATTTTATCCCTGAATTTACAGGAGGTATCACTGTTGCTGAAATTATGCCTTTTGTCAGAGGATTTATGTTAGCATTTAGAAAGCAAACATTCTGGCTTTAATAGTACTGCAAGTCGGGGTTGGACTGATGATCTCTTGACGTCTTTTCCAACCTCTGCGACTCTGTGATTTACAGAAGAGATACCTTTTGTACTTTAAACAGAACCTAGAGAAAACCTGTATTTATGATGTATGACAACATCAGTGTGGTTATCTCATTTTCCATGACATACTACAATACAACAATCTTCTTTAGCATCATCTAATGCTCAGGGACAGTCAATTGAAAGATTCACTTTATCCAAAGGAAGACTGCTATCGTTTCATTTAAAATAACAGCCAAGAAAAATCACTTCCCCCCTCCCTTTCTCTATCAAGATGACAGACAATCTAGTACGTAAATTACTATTGTGAGGTCATCCTTAGTACAAGTCTTATTAACTGAAATTATAACTATTTTGCATAGGATTCCAGATATTTCAGAGTTAAAGAAATCAAATGGAACAAAACAACAACTACAACAAAAAGCAATACTAACATGGCCATGGGAAAAATTTCCATGCTATTGTTTCTTATTTTATTCTTGGGACTCAAGTGCAGTTCTATCAGCAATACATAAACCATAAATATCCATGAAGGTTACCCAAAGAAACCTTTGCAAACAAATGTCATTTGTCATACAGGAGGATGCTATGAATTTCTCTAAAACTCCCTCTTGTTTAATGAACACCCAGAAGCTCTCTGTTTCACTGGTCTCAAACTGAAGTACAGTACTGCCCTCCTCTCCATCTCCCCTTCTACCACCACTACAGGATCCAACTTCTGTGATTATGCCCTACTTAAACACTTCTCTCTAAGGAACATTGTTAGGGTTCTGTCACTTACTTAAATTTTTGCCATAATACAACATTATAACTTCAGAAGCACACAGAGACATTTTTACAAAGCAGTTAATTACGAAGAGAAGTTAGATGTAAGCAAGAAATAGAAGTATCCAGAGTAGCATTTATATTTTGCGCTTTACAACCTGCGTTACTAGAAGAACCTCTGAAAGCAAAACTAACTAGAAACTGTTAAGCTTACTATCATTCCATTATCTTTCAAGAGGAAAAAATACAAAGAGAAGTGAGGAATTATACAGTATTCATTTGAATAAC
Organism: Lagopus muta; assembly: GCF_023343835.1. Classification (NCBI taxonomy): domain Eukaryota; kingdom Metazoa; phylum Chordata; class Aves; order Galliformes; family Phasianidae; genus Lagopus; species Lagopus muta. The sequence continues at coordinate 30,221,507 of NC_064440.1, read as the reverse complement.
AACGTACTCAAATTTCATCTGAGAGATCAGGATTTCTCTACGGTTTTGATCTTTGTTAAGACCTCAGCTATGCAAAACGCCTCTAACAGTGGCAGGCCTCTTGCTTACAGCTCCGCTCCTGGTCATCTCATTTCTGCAACTGGTTTTCTGGTTTCAGTCAGAACATATTTAGAAATTGTATCAGCAAGAAAATTACACTCCACCCTTTTTTTTATGTATCAGTGTTAGCGTTCATTACGAAAAAAAAAGTGGAGCCCTGTTGTGTGGAGTTGCACAGGGGCTGCTAAAGGAAATAAATGTACTATTGTCTGGCCTTCGGTATGATTTGATTTCAATAATGTTGTGCATTTCAAAAAGTCTTAACAGATAGTAACTGATGAAGTGAGTCTCAGGTTACATTAACTCTTTAGAAGACTGCAGTAAAGTTCACGTATGGATAAATCATCTGTATGCAATCCACAATCTAAAATTTTGAAATTTCCTTCCCCGTTAGTTTTTCTACGGTACCTTTACATTTTTATCTCTCTCCTGTTCTTCAGAAATGCCTGAAATTAAATTTACAGAATTTCTCACAGGTCTATGGAAATGTATCAAATTTGAATGCTTTTATCTGTCAGAGAAATCCCACAAGACCGCCAAAATGCTGCATTTGATGTGCATCAATGTTGATTTCATACAAATCACTGAAAGAAGGCATAGCACTCCATATTTGAGCTGAAGATTATGATCCATACCAATAATGAATTTCCAGACATTCTGCTTGACTGGAGAGTTTCAATTTTTCTCTTTTTGTTTTATACCACATTTTTATGTTTCAAGGGAGGGTACACTGAGAAATCTGATTGCCTGTGCTTATTTACTGCACTACACTTAATTGGGTTCACACTGCTGAAAACAAAAGCAATGCAGGGAGGACAAAGCAATGTTAAAGATCTCTACAGCAGCAACAACAAATTCTGCAAATTCTGGGAAGGTGAAGAAACAATGATATTTTTTTCCTAGGGACAAAGAAAGGATTTGAAGTTTTACTGCAATCCAGGAAGCAAAAAAATAGTTGTTAAACAGAGAAAAAACATCTGAAGAATGAAATGCGCCCTGGAAAGCCACACGGCAGGAGGGAGAACTCGCAAATCTTCTATTTTCATTAAGTCTTAAGAAACTGCTCTGTTTAAAGAACTTTTTCCAATGCCACAAAATAAAATTTTGCTTTAGACTACTACACTGAGAATCTCATGCCCCACTATGTAATCATCAGTGTATAGTGATACATATATCTCTATATTTCCACTACAGTATCATACATATAACACGTACAGTTTAATCATCAATTTATCACTTATCAGGAGATGAGTGTGTTTTTCAGAGTTGTTTGTGCATCTGAAACAGACTTTGAAAAAGTCTTCTTTCAAACTACACAGTATTAGGAAAGATTTTCCCCTAATAGCCTCCCAGATCTTAGTTCCTACAAGCTTTTTATACACCATCTGTGCAGAAAAAATATTCTCCCACATAATTTACTTCTTTGTCAATCTGACAACATTTATAGATTAAGCATACAGTAGGAAACATAAAAGCAGCACAATTATACAAAACCATTCTGATTTGTTTGTAATATCCCACATCAACAGTTTCAGCTAAGTCTAACGTACAGTTAAGTCACATCTCCTTTCTTAGAGAGTAATTTGTCAGTGTCTCCTGACATCCTGAGTCACAATTTGCACCTAAAGAAGAAAAGGGAAGGAAATACCCTCACAAGGAAAACTCTAAATTCAGATTTTCAATATTTGCTTTATAATATCTCACACACTAATGGCCAGTTCCCTTCAATTCTACCCAAAGCTGCAAATGGCATGTTGGGTGCTCAGACCACCTTGAAGTAGAGATGGCATCCACTTTATTTAAATTCTCCATCACTTGAAGCCTGGTACATTTCATAACAATAAAAACCCGAAATCTTGTTTAGACCATCAAAGACACCATAATCCAAGAGGGGCTGTTTTAATGGATCATTATTAAATGAAACCATAGTAATACTGTATTTTTATACCTCTTTCACTAGAGGCTTGTGCTGGAAACACCGCAGCCAGATGTCCTCAGGGGTATACTGCATAGGAACCAGATCTCCAACTGCAGCCAGCTAAGGGGTTTTTATTAGGTTCCACGTTCTGAAAACATCTCTTTTTAGTATTGAGGTTATGTAAAGCCCCAAACAGCAAACTACCTGACTGCACACTTTTGGGCAGACAAGATCATATCCTAGAACAGCTAAAACAGTTAACCTTTACTGTTCTTACTACTTCTGCTGCAATAGTCCAACTCAAAGAATAAACGATTTAGGCTTGCCAGTCAATGAGATTTAAGCTGAGGACTTACGTTTCTACCATGAAACTGATCAATAAAACAGGAGAAGAATGTATTAAATCAATATTAAAATAAGTTAAGGTCAATAACAGAGTACCTGGTTTCAAATGAAGACCTTCTCTACTGACAACACATTAAATGCTAAATACCTAAACGCAAAAGTGCTGTCTCAAATAGTTATGTTTTTTATACTTACAATACATGACACCTTAGTTACTGTAACAATTTTCTTCACAATATTATGGCTTTAAAATATATATTTTTTACTATTTTGGAATGTGTAGATTTTATTACAAAATCCAACCTGTAAATTAAAACAACAAACAAAAAATCCCCCCACTGAATTAGTCCAGAATTTAGCCCTACATAACTCTAAAATGTACATATATGGTACACATCAAACTTTCCATCTGCCAGTCAGCCTACAAGTCCCTGTGGTAGCTGCTCCAACAAACTAACCGTGTAACCAATTAAATAACTCAGGGGAGGGAGAAAGTAGAATAAAAACGGTCAATGAAACTGACAAAACAAAAACCACCACATGAGAGCCCACAGACTGAAAGAAACCTCAGTTTTCTTTTTAAGTCTTTGGAGTATTTCCAGGACCACGGAACAGAACCATTCTCAGGTTTTATTTTCTACCACAAATTTTCCAGGAAGAATGTTCTGTGAGCCATAATCGCAAACAGATCTTTAGGAGACACAAATCGTAACAGCTCCCTTCACAACATAACTGTATTTGGGAAACTAAGAAAAGTGGAAAAACACTGAATTTCCTTGCATTTCTTCTACAGCTTGACCTTCAGTTAGCTTGGAAAGGGGCCAAGAGCAGTCTGTAATACCATATGCTACTTCTACTCTCTTACAAGCACCCAAAAGATTTTTGATTGTTACACCTCTGTGCTTGCGTCCAAAAGAGAAATTCCTCTTTTATATTCTTCTCTATTTTTTTCATCCCTTTCATCCCTTTCCTATGCCTATTGCAGTATCTTAATGAAATCACTGTTATCTAAGGACCTTAACTAAAGACATTTACAACTCACATTCTGATGAGTACCTCACTAATAGTCCAGTGTCCTTCACAGAACAGATTACGTTCTAATCATCTTTCCAGAGGCCAGAAACATAAACCAGATCATTATGAGTAAATTCAAATCAATGTGCAATGACTTCCTAATTTTCATTTCATGCTTAATAGCAACAGTACTACTGAAACTTTCTATCAGATATTATTAGGAAGGTTTTTTCATCTTTCTAAAACCATGTTTAATTAAGCATGAACACAAACCATGGTTCCTTGGTGAAATGACTGGAAGTTAGAACTCCATTAAAATACTACTAAAATAAGCTACTAAAATAGACAAAAAACTAAATAAAATTTTCTAAAATTTCTTTTGGATTTACACAGAATGAATGCAGAACAAAGTGTGATAAACTTCATTCCAAGAATGCTTTCAAATTTTATTTTCTTGATAGATTATACTGAGTACCAATACAATCTGCATTTATTGCTTACATAGGTAAGCAAGCTTGGACCATATGAAGATATTCAATATTCAACCTCAAGGTTCTAATAACCTACTAAAAAATGTTCTCTGAACTAGCGTGTGAGGAAGATTTAACACACTCCTCTACAACAAGTTTTTTGGTTTTCTTTTTGTCTGTTAAGATGGGCAGTTAGATTTCCCTCTTCCTTGAAGTATTTTCATGACAAAACATTGCCATACTCCTAAACAAGTGTATGTGAGCCCATGCTCTTTAAAATAATACAGTCTTATTTTGGTGTCATTCTAACTTTAAAGGATATCAAATTACTTATTCCTTGATTTTGGTTTATTGACTCATGGTAGACTAAAAAATTCACATTTCTGATGTACACTTTAAACATACGCCGCCAAGTCAAACCAAACCCTCATGTGAATGACTTTAACTCTCACAGGAGTAAATTGAATCTCAAGTTCTTTAAGGTAAATCGCTCAAAGTCCTGTTGTATGTACCGGGTCACATGCAGCAATGGCACTCACAATACGTCACAGTTTTCCTTAAGTCTATTTGGAGAGACAAGGTAAGACATACAGGTGGTTCTCAACATTATAGCTTTAAAAACGAGGAAGTCACGCCAACCACATACATCTCTTCCTTCAGCATTTCTTTCTATTTGCATGCTCTGGTAAAATCAGCGCTCTCCATCAGCCACAAGAGAAATTAGACTCATACAATTTCAAACCTCTATTTTAAAATAAGGTATCTTCATTTTTACTTAATTTATATCACATTTCAATATCATAATCCTAACTCCACTCCTATCTGGCAAAAAAATCCATACAGGTATCTCCTTTAAAATAAAAAAAAAACTTAGAAATGAAAATCAATTTCGTACACACTTACCCTTGAATAAAACTGAAAGATTTTCAACTGATAAGAAAAAAAGTGGTTCTTATGGAAGTTCTGGCTCACTGGTATTATTGGAAGAGGATTCTGTGAAAACTGATTCAACAAACTAGATCATTGTATCAGCCCAATCTGAAACTTAAACTAAATTACCCAGATTAAGAGGTTGGAATCAAGAGCTCAGGAGTGAATAAAGATGGATCTCTCAGCTTGAGAATGTACTATTTTCTATGTTCAATTGACTTACGCTGTTCTAAGGTAAACAGGTTGGAGCTGCCTTCTGGAACTGCACTGAAAACTAGTGATTATTTCAGCTAAACTCTAACCATCACATTCCTTTAACTACGTCTTACTCTGTAGCATACTTCCAAGTACATTCTCAAACGGTGGAGTGCAATTTCTTTTCATTAATTCTATCCTTACACTAAGTAAAACTTCACTTATTCAGTGGTAGTCTGTCACTTCCCTGTTGCAGACTCACCCAATTAAGAAAGGTAGCTTAGATCTTAGGCTCCTTCAGAATTCCACCTTCACAAACAGAAAAAATCCAGCCTTTAAGTTCTGTTCAATCTAGAAATGATGTAATCCTAACAAGAAGACAAAATCATTATTTAGCATGCAACTACACTCAAGTAGGCTGTTCTCACAAATTAATGCTTACAAGCATAACTTGGATCATCTTGGTCTATTATTGCACTCTTGTCTGCATTTTTTCCTGTTTAAACACACATTGCATTGCTACACATTCAACAGACACTCCAGTATGTTGAATTTATACTTAAGCTCTGCATAAATATTTCACTCACAGTTCTACATTTGAAGTTTTTCTCTAGTTTTATTCCCCGTTTCTTTCTAGATTTGTGTTACAACCACTCATACATTACTGTGGAAAAAGAGGCTTTCTGTCTTTTAATCTTTCCTCCATGCTATGTAATCTTTTCTGCTGTTTGAAACCTTTGAAATAAACCATTTGCTTGGCAAAAACGCGTAACTCCTAAACACTTAACTGAAAAATAATTCAGCAAGGACTGCTTCATAGATTCATACAAGCTTCTCATAATTTAGCCTGAATTGCAGATATACACATGATGACAATTAACATGAATATTATTGGACAAAAATGTTTTTATCCCTCTATATGTCCTTTTAGTTCTGAACAAATGACATAAGGTTTTAACAAAGTTAAATATTATTTCATTTTGAACCTAACATAGGCTAAGTATTTATCATTCCTTTCAGATGAACATATATGGTCACAAACATCTTAAAACCTTGTTTACGTATTCCTGTATTATTTGTAATAGCAATATCCAGGAGAAAAAAAATCCCATAAAGGAACAATACATTTGAAGCAATAGAAAACAAATGATGTAAAAATAAACAGAACCAATTTTAATAGATTTATCTTCTCAAGGTACTGCCACTTATTTTGACAGACAGTAAAGTGCTCCTCTTGTACTGAAGCACCTTCTAACATGGTTCGTTGGTTTTTTATACTGAACAACAGGTAGAGTTTTTCTCCACTGTTAGTAATAAAGAGGCTTCCTATTGAATTATGAGGCTGAAGCACAACAGTGAGAGCTCAAGTTTTCCATTAGGGAGATTTGAATCAAGCCATGTATGCAGAAAAAATTTACTTAAGCGTAAATAGCTTTGAAATAACTTGTTATGCATAGAAATCTTCTCTTCTTGAAGTTTTTTGTAATAAACTGCCTTTCACACCTCCAAAGCATGAAAACACCCTGCATCCTGTGGAAAAACTGTCAGTCATCCCAAGATAAGCCATTTTCAGGAGTTTTCAATGCTGGTTTACTTCCACAAGCTGAGGAACCAGATGACAGATTTACTTATTTATGCAAGTATTGATTCTTTGCTACTTACTACTGTAGGTTTAATAATGAAAGACCAGTACTATTAACTAGTAACAGAATAGGCAAGGCATGAGTACTGCTTCACAGTCTGCAAGTTACCTTAACATAATGCAGCTTAAAAATTAATTAGTCTTTTCATTAATTATAAGATACATCCACAGCATGTCTCCTCTTTTAAACTACCATGACAACACAATAAAACGTTGTTCAAGACAAATAACAGGCTAAACCTGAATTTTTAATAACCTATTGTGAGAGTACTGCAGCGGGGGATATCAACTATGATTCAGTGGACAGACTTGCCATATGGTAAGCTTTTAGTGTCAGCATTAACTCCCAGAAACCAACATTTCTCTTCCAGAGTCTGAAAAAAGCAGCAAAGCCTATTTGTTTTCAGAGGGGAAAGCCAACATCAACTGATGACAGGTATGACCTCATATCATAACTGGAGATTATCTATACTAATATGAAATATTTTCCGAGGAAACTCTCATTGCTGTTAAGTTCCGTCATGAGCATTAGGTACATACAGATGCTTTCAAGCAGTAGCAGAACATTTCAATGCTACAGGCTCTAGTGCTTTTGCTCTGCTTCCAAAGTTATTGATCCATTACTTTCTGTTACCTAACTAACACAACAGCTTCTAAGTAGATGCTCTGCAGAGGACTCCCAAAGCTCTGACTTCCTCACTTCCCACTATTATGAGTATATTCTGCAAGGCCAGAAGTGAAAACATATTCAGTTCCCTATCGTGTCACTAGTACCAAATCATAGAACAGTATCAATTATATCTACTCATAATGTGGGAAGCACCAGTATGCTGGTATGAAGTGATAGTTAACTTGGATATCTCACTACAATAGTAAGTTTATATTACGTGCCCTCTGCAAACATCTGAGTATGAAACAAAAGAACTGTACCTGAGGTCAAACTGAGCAGAGCAAGATCCCACTGAGATTCTTTGGCTATAAAAGAAATTGAAGTGCTTCTGTGAAAACCTACCCCTGTCATCCCAAAGAGTTATGTAGAAAACTTCTCTTGACTCCAGTGGAGTTTTAATCAACTCTTGAGAACACCACTGGATCATTCGTTTCTTTCGTCTATACATATAATTTTGTAAAGTCCATCTGTCCTACATAATATCATTAAACATATTTACCACTGAATATGATGTGCAAAACATGAAACATTTTTCTTTAAGCCTTGAAGTGATCAACTATGCAGTTTTCTTTATACCAGAGTAAAATATACCAAAATATCTTCAATATTTTCAAGACGTGGGGCAAAATGGCATAATCACCCTAAGAGTACTTTCCCCTCTAAAATATCTACTCCAGATACTGAAGGAAAATTATTAGTAAAGATACCTAATTTTCTCAAAAACAATTAAAGTCAGCAGTTCCAATGGGGAAAAGTCACAGAAAGACTGACAGACTCAAAGAAAACAGAGGGAAGGACGGACAGGGAGAAGGATGGAGAAAAAAGGCAGAACAACAGATGGACAGAAAGACATAAAATTCAACTACATATCAGTGAGATTATTTTATATGGAGGATAAAAAGCAAGACAATAGAAATTCCCCAACACAATCAGCATACAGCAGACACCATTAAACATCTAGATTCATGGCTTCTAGTTCATGTGAGAAAAAGCTAGGTGTTCATATATATTCAACACTAGAGATTTTATTCATATGATTTTTAAAACATTTTGCAAGTGTGATCAACATAAGAGGGACATATGAGAAGAAAAGTCTTTGTCTTTGCAACTATATATTTCCTTTTGGAAAAATAAAAAAAACCCACAAACAGAACTTCAGTAAAAATGCCTGAAAAAATAATATATATGTATAGGTCATGCTTTCCTGAATCTTACAGAGATTTTTCAGTACTTTTTCCTTTAAGTACTGGAGTACTTAAGTGTACTACATTGTTTTAATTCCAGTGCAGACTAACACATACAGATCTTATCTATTTTCATGAGTCAGCCAGACTAGAATGTTAAATTTCACTGAACTGGGTTTTCTTGAAACATTTCCATCTTGACCACAGGCCGAGACAGTAAGTAGAGAGAATTCTACTGAACTGAATATCTCAGAAATTTGAATGAGTTTCAATTTGGCTGGAGAGAATAAAAAGAAAAACACGTGGTCCAGTTACGAGGGGATCTTATTTTACAAGAAACATTTCGGGCATCTTTCTTCATTCCAACATTTTTTATGTAACACATCTGCCTTATTAATGCAAAGTCAGACCTGGAAATGCTGGAAATGAATTTTTTTTTTTCCTTTCTATTCAGAGGAAGAAAACAAGCAAAGAAAAAGCTTTAAAAAAAAAAATCTACTGTTGCAGAAGTTAATAAGTGGAAAAACCCTTAGTATTGTTTATAGTGGAGAAATAACAGTATCCAGAAACTATTGGCTATTCCAAAACAGCATTGTTTCCTAAACAGATTTTTTCTTTTCTTTCATAAAAATAGGGTAACCATCAGAATAAATTGATTTTTCCCCATATTTGCTTTGCTGTTCTTAATGTGGATGTTTTCCTACATCAAGCTTGTTCAAGGACATTTTCAATTTCAGGATCTCATAGGGTCATGACAAATGAATATAGCTAGCTCCAGGTAGGTACTCTGGTCCCACAGTGCCAAACATTTGGGGTAAGCATTATTTTTCAAACTGCCTCACAACCCTTTAGAGAGTACAGAATGATTTGAAGGGCATAGCAAATGATTACAAAAAAAAAAAAAAAAAAAATTTAAATAAAGAGAAAAAATGAAGTAATGGCTTCAACTAGGGCAGAAGGTTGGAAAGTTAAAAGTATGGCTGTTTCTCAGCTTATGGGCAACTTCAATCCATCAATTGCTTACTCCTTCTACTTGCTGGTAATTTTCTAGATTTTTCTAGGCCAGAGAATTAAGTGTTCACTATAGTAGCCAGAAACAACACTTGGTTATGACTCCACTATTCTAAAAAGAGTGAAGATAACTTGACTCTGAGTACAACAAGAAAATATTTAAGACAAGATTGGAACTTGAGATTCTGTGGGAAATCTGAGAGAATGAGAACAAAAGGTGTGACCAGAAGGGCAGTGGGAAAGATGTTAACGTGTTTTGTTTTCATGGACCTCGGAGGATCCAGAAGACGACAAAAGCTGCCACCTCCTTCCCCCTCAATTTTTAGCCCCTTTTCCTGCAAGTGGCTACACAACTTGTCTGCTCAGCTCAGCTCCGCAGGAGCAGTACTGACCTTGGAGGAAATCAGGCCCAGCATCTTTTATGAGTTGTGCAACAGGACACAAATGTTTCTTGGTTCACATTAACCAGGAAAACAAAGAATAAATGAGATCAAGTAAAAGATTAGGCCTATGGAAGAATTCATCTTGGAGGAATTTGAGGATAAACAGAATTTATGTATTTTATAGAAGAAGACAGATTTTACCCATTTCTTCCTTTTTTTTTTTTTTTTTTTTTTTAAAGTCAGCATTTAAAAATTCCATGGGCTTTGATTGAACAATATAAAGAGACAATGATTAGGAAACAAAACTGAAAATATTTCTGTAAACACATCAAACTCAGGACTGTTGGCTGTATGGCCAGCCTACTTATTATCTTTATTTTTTATTATTTCTTGCAGAAAAATATGTTGAAATGCATAAATTTATGCTTTTTTTTCCTTCCAAAAATGCATTTAAGACAGCACTTTTCAGCACAGAGTGATATTTGATTCTACAAAAAACAAACTATAAACTATCCCATCAGATATCCAGCTTTCTGAAGTTTCCTAAAGCCAAGAATAAAGGACTACTGGTAATCTTGCTAGAACCTGTCTTTCTTTCGAGTGATGAGGATAACATCTGTATATAGAGCAAGCAATGAACATATTCTGCTAGCAGTGCATTCTCTGCTCTTATTAAATCTGATAGAAACAATAATATTTACTAACCTCTGCTCTAGTAAAATATAAACACAACAATTTGAGGTAGAAAATACTTTTAAGTGACCTGGTCTTCACTTTTGCCAAATGCATGTAAAATTGCAGACACTTAAGCCTCCAATACATATTTATTTTTAGTTACCTTAATGGGGCAGAGTATTACAGAGTTGAATTAGGAATTACAAGTAGTTGCCAAAACCCAGTGAATTCATCAGGAAATTCAGTCTCTGATTTTAACTGCAAGACTAAAAACACATATCTACAGTGTAATAATATAAGTTGCTACTTAGCTTATTTTTATCGTTACTATTATTACATTATATATAATTGTATTTCATGTTGCCTCTCTAAAAAGCATACTTCACTAGTTCAAAGTGGAAATTTTTAGCCTAAAGATGCTTTCAGAGTTGAAAAGAAATTCCCTTTGGGGGATGGCTAGCAAATAAATACATATCATCTTTCATTTTTATTATTATTTATGGTTCTATTGTTTTTATCTACCAAAAGCAAAGCATTCAGAAGAAAAAAAGTCAAATTTATGGCTAGTGTCAATGGTAACTACTCAGCATACAATACAAGGGCAAAAGTTGGGGAAAAAAATAATCACGACAAGTTTTAAGTTTGTGATTTATAGCAAAAAAACATTTTTTCCATTTCATTTCTATGTAATTCTACTGAAGTCACTGTGTCACTTGAGAAGCAAATGTAACATCCAGTTCCCTCGAAGCTGCAATCAGTGACAAAACACAAGAACAAGGCAAGACTAGAAGCAATTCTAAAAGTTAAATTATCTTCTAAAATGCAAAGTTCAGTTCCTATAATTCAAATAACTTCAAACAATGCTGATGCCTTGTGCTTTTTGCAGAGCGGCAACAGATATGAAAGATTCCGTGGGCTAACTCAATTAATCTTAACTTCTAAAGAAATGAAAAATGAGCACTTGAATATTCTACTCCTCTTCCCTGCATTTACTCTTTTCACAACTGTTTCTATTGAGAAAAGTTGAAGTGTTCTAATTATTCACAGTTCCCTTTATGAAATGGGTGTACGTCCCAGATTGGCTGGTGCTTTTTATTATTTTATAATCATACAATTTCACAAAGCATTATACAAACAAAAGTGAAGGAGACGTGCGTCCACAGAGCCAGAATGTCAATGCTCTTGACTCTGAAATACATAAAAAGCAGCTGAAAGACTGACGCAAAAACAGTATCAAAATTTTCTTTAAAAATCTGTTTTGTTTCTTAATAAAAAATTTCTCAAAGAGCAATGTTGGGAAGCCTCTCACCTGCAAACAGACCTATTTTGTCACCAATTCATCAGTTAAAACACATGCAGTAGTCAAGTGCATCGAAGACTTCAAGCATCAGAACACCGCAACCTGCACATAACTGTGAATCAAAAAAGCTTTTCTGTATTGTAATTGGAGGCAAGAAAGGGAATTCAGACCAAGAGAGCAGCCTGAAAACTTCTCTGTACTGCAGAGAAGCACCAGGAACCCTACAGCAACATTTGTGAAGAAGGAAGTTCTTTCCCCACGAGTTTCATAGTCCCTTGGTTACAGCACTGCCCCTCTCTACCAAAATCATCTGCAGTGTTATCTCACCCAGAAGTGATTTATTACGAAGCTATGGCTCTGTTAAGTACCTTCGGGCTATCTTCAGCCAATTTTTTTCTGAATTACATGTATAGAAATTTGAGTGGCAGAAATGTTTCCAACAGGGGCACAGGCTTTTACGTACTTGTACATTCTCACTGCATGTTTGCAGGATTCCAGGAAGCTCACCTGATCGAATTATTGCCCTTGAGGACCCCATTCCCTGGTGCTATGCCCCAGCCCCTGGCTGCTATGCAAGGAGATGGGGTTGAGAACATAATGTAAAGTAGGCTTTTACCTCATCCCATTTTAGTATGATCATTTTTTTATATTGAAAAATTTAGGTGATTTAAATATATTATCCATTGGCAATGCCTTCACCATCTTTGAAAGGAAACAGTTAATGTGTGTCTATATGAAAGCACTATTAACTCAGATTGAAGAGGGAAATTGGCAGGTCCACTACTTACACAGGATCAATCTTTACTTTGAAGTTAAGAGTGACAGTGAAAATTCTCATTTGTCCAAAGGGGTCAGATGACATTGTGCCAGATGGCACTTCGAGTGATTTTTAATCGATCGTTTCCTTACATTATTTTGCTGCAGTTGCATGGTAACAACAGAAGTGAAACAAGCAATTGTTGCATAAATGGAAACATGCTCAAGATATCAGAGCGTGAGCAGGTGTCCCTCAGTATAATTAGCACTTCGCTTTCATTTCTGTAGACTCATTTGCCTTGGATTATCTATTCATAATGGCATACAGCTGCTGAATAGATGTCCCTACATCTGCCACAGTTTTCAACCCCAAATCATTCTCAGCTTGTCAACAAATTTGAAAGTTGAGAAAATACAAGTTTAAACAAGAGAATTGGCACTTCAGATACATATGAACTTGGTTACTTTCCTCCAACCCGCTACCTGACATGTTAGGGCAGGATTTTCTAACACTTACTACTTCTCAGCATTTCAGAAATAATTAAGAGCATGTTTTACATCTCTTTCTCCTCAAGATCCTTTCACAACTACTTTTGAAACTGAGTAACAAAAGCTTAATGCAGCAGATGCGGCTGCATCTTCAGCATTTTAAGCAGTGCACAAGATTAAAAAAATCTTGATACACAGTTGAAATCTAGTTGTCCATCTATGCTCAATTCTACTCCATTTCAAGCCCTAAAAAAAGGAAATGGCTCAATTTTAAATACTATTGAAAAGGACAAATATAAGCTTCTGGGTTTCTTACTGAGTTCAACTCTGATAAGCACATTCTATATAATCAAACTTCAGTAGAAATGCACCTTAAAAAAACCTACAGATAACATGCTTACATTTTAATCTTCAAGGTCCCTTTAAAACCAGACATCCAGTAGGATATAATATTTAAGCTTTAAGTTATTGACTACTATGCCTTCCCTTCACAAGAGATATATAACACAGACCAAGGAAGAATTGATTTGTAAATTGGCTTTAGTCAACCTCAAACTATTTTCAAGAGCAACTAAGCTTATAAATTCTGCTACAATGGGGAAATCTCTCAGGAGAGAGGCAGAGGTTCTGCTCCAGCACCAGATGAGTTAGAGGTGAGGATAAAATTAGAAATGCAGGGCCCTGTTTGCCAGTAAATATTACAGTGGGGGAAAAAGAAACATTTAAAAAGTTACAAAAATGAATCACCAGTGTTACCAAATACCAGAAACACTTGGCAAATGTGTTTCTGTCAGACCTACGCCAATATAGCTAGTGTTGAAATTAAAAATATTATCTACAACTTTTATTTTCAAAATATTTTGTTACTAAATTTACTTCCATTTCAATTTAACAGATGAGTAAACAGGATACCGAAGAGCTGGCAGTTTTTTCTGTGCTGTGACCAAAGTTTTGATCAGAGGGAATTTGCTGCGAAGCTACGGAATTCAAAACAAACTCTCCACACTCTGCCAAGCTAAATCTGCCAGGATTGAGAATAGGAAAGTAGATTTCAAGTGTGCTAGGCTTCATCGAGAACACTGCGTAAAGCAGCTCCAGTTCATCTATGCAGACTAAACACTTCATCCTCCTTGAAGAACTACCCTTCTCTGACATTACATTTCCATGGGAGATAATATCCTATTCATAGCTCTGCTTGTTAAGCTCTGAGCTCCACAAAAGAAAATAATTGTAATCCACCCATAAAGGAGCAGGCAAATAATGTACCACTTTCAAGTAGCTATAAAGAAGTGTGTTAGCAACTCAGTAAGCCATTAAATAATCTTGTTCCCGGGCTTGAACTCCCTACAGCCTCATTTAAAAGAAATTAGAGACCTTTTATATGCAGAAAACTCTCAAAGTGCATGCTAAAATTATGTGCCAAAGATTATGTAAATTTAAAAGTGGTTGGTTGACTAAGAGAGCTTTGCCAACAACGCATTTGTAAATATATTATTTGTTAATAGGAAATGCTAGAGCTATTACTAAAGTATGTGAATATATTAATAAATCACAGAAATTACACAGCATTTCACATCACTGAAGTGCTCTGCTGAAATATAGTACATAAATACCTTTCATTATTAAATCTTCATTTTTTGTTTACACGCTTTTTTTCCTACCGCTTGTAGATAACTTCAAAATCAGCAGGTCTTTCAGAATCATCCATACACATTTTTCTATTTGTTCCTCAAATTGAAGTTACTCTGCCATTAAAACCTTGATGGCTGCTTCTTTATGGCCTCAGTCTACAAATTCACCATACTTGTTGTAATTTAATCTCCCACAAAAACATAATTTTCTACGTAGAACTTATAGAGGTCTTCCAGTACCTAAAGGGGGCCCATCAAAAGAAAGCTTGACATGGTCTATTTTTTGCAAGGGCACGTGGTGGAAGGATGAAGGATAATGGCTTTAAACTTAAAGAGTGGAGATTATTATTGGATACAAGAAAGATACTTTTTACTCAGAGGGTGACGAAACAGTGTAACAGGCTGCCCAGAGAAGCTGTAATGCCCCATCTCTGGAAGCATTAAGGTTGAACAGGGCTTTGGACAATCTATTATAGTGGGAAGATAACCCTGTCCAGGTCAAGGAGATAGGAACTCGACCAACTTCTCTTCCAATCCAAACCATTTGGTAATTCTATAATTATGTCCTTGAAGGACAGATAAAAAAAAAATACTAAAACAATTTCCTGACATTTGCAATTGACCCTCTGAAGAGAACTAGAGCAATGCACTGGAAGTTTTTCATTTAATATTTCTTAGCTAACTACTGAAAGATTTAAATTACTTAGTAAAACAAAGAACTTGTAAAAATATCACAAATTTTCATTAAGAATCTATTTCAAGTCACCAACTCTTTGGCTTTCATCTCCTTGCCTTTCAATTTTCTTTCAGACTAAAATTTTGTGCTGATGGCACACAAAGAGCATTTTTTATTTAAAGTCTTAAGAATGGTTATTTTAAAACGAAAGACAGGAAATGATGAGAAGGTATCTGTGGTGGTGCCCTCCCCCTGCCCCCCAGCCTTGGTGTTCTCCTTTGGCCCAGCCTTGCACATAAAGGCTTGGAGAGGAAAACAGTGAGCAGCAGTACCAGTTTGTCTCAAACTAGGAGGAGGAGAGTGGCTGAAAGAACTGATAGCAGACACCAGGTTCAATAGCTGAAGACCAGTTGAGCACATGTATAGAATGCAGCCTATGACTATGCGTCAATCATTTCACTCCCTAAATAGCAAGGCAGCCCAACAGCCCATTTCAACTCTCCTGATGGAAGCCAGCTGAATGACAGGATTTCCCCTTGAGTGGAAATGCCTCTTGAGATTACAGCTGCACAGAGATCCCTCTACAAGATGTCAAGAAACCTCAC
This sequence comes from Lagopus muta, assembly GCF_023343835.1. Classification (NCBI taxonomy): domain Eukaryota; kingdom Metazoa; phylum Chordata; class Aves; order Galliformes; family Phasianidae; genus Lagopus; species Lagopus muta. The sequence goes on along the minus strand of NC_064440.1, from coordinate 30,205,514 downwards.
CAAAACCAATAGTTGGTTTTAGGCTTTGTTAGCTTCACTAATATCACATCTCAAATTCACTGCAAGCTTTGTTAGTTTTGCTAAGATCATATTTTAGATTGATTGTGCACATATAACCCCTCAGACATATAAAGATATAAGTAATATAAATATAAAAATAATGAAAGACTTGATAGTTTAGCTTTTACTTCCAACAGATCTTCTCTTGGGCAAAAGAATACCACAAGTATTCACCTGAGTAACACTTGTTTCAGTGCAAGGAAGTTGCTATTCATTGTAGCATAAGTGAACCTGGTCTGCCTGCCAGCTGCTACATTAGTCCACCAATTCAATTTTCTCTTAATTCAAAGAATTCCATAGACTTCAGGTGCTAGTTCAAGCAGCAGTCATTAACCCTAGAGAAATCAACACTGCTGGAAAAATTATTAAAGATACAGGAAGATGGTAAATGAAATTGGCAGAAAAATGGGAAAGAAAATAAACAAAGTGTGGAAAGACAAATGATGGCAGAAACCGAGATAAGGACTACATGTGTGTAAAAAGGAAGCAACACCCTATACGTGACTGGTTAGCCTGTGAGAAAGCAACTTCGTTCTTCTATAATATACTTTTTCCCAAATAAAGAGACCTAGCACTGATGCATGCCTCTTCCTGATGCAATGTTTTGCTTCTAACATCTTTAAACAATTCCAAGGCTCCTACACATGGTCTCTCATGAAGATACTTCAAAGAAGTTGAAGCAGGGAAAAGAAATTGCTATCAGATCATAACAAGTACAGAACTTGCATCTCTAATGTTATAGGACAACATAAACTTAATTTACTGAATACCAGAATGTGCCTCTCCATTGCCCACAGTAGAAGACATACCTTCATCTCATACCAGGCTCTAGATGTCATTTGCAGCACACTAATCCATGCATGCAATGATGTTGGAGGGTTGCCTGGGTAGACAACATCACTGGTGAGCTGATTAAAAATCTTGATAATGATACAACAACATAATGGAAATACTTGAATCTGAGTTGATAGGGCCATATTTGCTGGAGATTTCTCATCAGGTTAACCGAGTGAAGTGGACAAAAGCACCTCTGAGCCAATCCCTTTGGTACTGAAAACCAAGTTCAGTAAACACGTTACCATGCCCTTGAGCATTCATGCAATCATGCAATCAAACTCAACAGGAATATCTGTGACCTATTCCAGCATCCATAGTGACAAGTGGCAACTTGGGTTATAGAAAAAAGCATGCATTAAAGAATACTAAAAGGTGTTCAAAAAAAAAAAAAAATCAAGGAATTTTTTTGTTTGCTGATTTAATATTCTTATCTTGTTAATTATCTTGATGACTGGCAACTTACATTCTGCTCTTGATTTTTACAACAGCCTTTTAATACACACTGCATAGGCACAGGTGTTTATGTTTTGTCAGAAAGCATGTGCTCAATGACCAGACTGATGTAGGCCCTAATCCAGAGCTTCTCCTTGATTCTTCTCACTCCTGCTGCTTTTCTATTTGACTTATTAGAAAGTCTAGTACCGCACTTGAGCTTCCACTAGCAACTATATGCTGTGAGGCAGAAAAGGGCAGGCTCTTCAATGACCTGCACCTAAGTGATTTCTAGTGCCAAGTTAAACAAGTTTGCTTCAAGTACTGGCTGGCAATGCAGCAGAGTGAAGGAAGAGTTAGGTTGAGAAACTTTTCAACTTTGTGCCAAAAGAGTATTGGCAGATCACACAAAGCTATGAGCATGCTTACTGTCTCTCAGTAGAGACATTAAACATGGTTGTGCTGGTTCTATGTGCGTTCCAACAAGTTCTTAAAACTACATTGCTCAACTTTGTGCTAAGGATGGGAGATCAGTAATATTTCATACTGTGTGCTTTCAAAATTTAATTTTAGTGCTTTTCTTAGCCTGCATTTCTGATTATATTCCATACCATTAACAATGCAACAAGGTGAGTGACACTGGAAGACATTCTGATGTGAACTTAATTGCCCACGAAGGCACAGCTAGAATAATGCAGCCCTGCCATTAACATTTCTTTGCTACAAGATATTGAAAGCACAAGGTTTCTGACAGGATTCCACATAAACGGGAGAACTCTAGGAAGTAGTGCTTATTCAGACCAACAATTAAGAAACCCATCAACCAGGCACAAATTCTTTGTCTACTAATACACTAGTAAAACAGGGGTATAAGAAATTTCCAAAGTCTCAATCAACTGCTATGAAATTATGAGCTTGTCTGCTGCTTTCAACCACTTCTTTCTCCACGGCATATTTGCATATGAAGAGAGCTGTCGTAAAAAGCAGGTAACCACCCAATTGCTCTAGGGCAACGTAGACAATCGCTGTCTCCAGGTTGGTTGCTTTACAAGGTGAGCTGAAAAACGCTGTCAATGAAATTAGTTTGCAACAACAACAACAACAAAAGTGCTGCTCTTCATTATGTTTGGGGAATTGTACATTTGTACATTTACTCAGAATAGCTAACAGGTGATAACTAGCTAAATTTCGCAGTTCAGTTCTCCTCACTACCTTGTCTGAACAACAATGAGGAAAATGGAAATGGTGCTGATAGCAAAACACTGACACTACTTGGGAGATTTCACTCTGCACAGTAGTTAGATAGCAGTCATTAAAAGAAAAAATCCACACTCTCATCAAAATCCCCTTCAAAGAAATGAATGGAATATGCTTATTAACATTCAGAAAGTTTACAATCAATCCTCGGTTCCAACTTAAGTTTTTTATTACTACATATTGCTAATGAATGACACAGCAACAGTTTCCTCTTAATGGGGATCCACAGACATTAATTCGCTCAAACTGCTTTTTCTGCACTTTACAGCTTTGACCGAGTTCTCTTCTTCAGAATAAGGAAATATTTCAATGTACGAGGATTACAACTATTATCAGCTGTCTTTCCTTCAGTGACAAAAAAAAAAACAAAAATATAAAATCAAGGCCGTACATGTGACAGGCACATCTAGAAATAGAGTAAGGGAAGATGAAAGCTTCATTATGTAAAGCTAGTTGGACGAACATTTTGCCACACATCTGGAAAGATTTTCAATGCCATCAATTACTAGAAATTAAGATAGAATTTTAAATAAGGTTCATGTCTAAATCAGTTTCTGCTAAGAAATAGGGGAAGATAAATATACTCAATTCAGAAATAGCTGTCACTATTTTTTAAGTCTTTCAGTATTTTCTCAAGCTCCCAAATTTTCTTACAGAATCCAGTATCAATTGCATTGTTCTGATTTATTGTGGTGTTCATCCATTAAAAGAAGTGTGAGTCTCCTGAGATTTAATTACAAATTATTACAGAGGGTTGCTGAATTCTCATCATTCTTACAGCAGAGCTTTTTATCACAGAAGTGAAGTGTAGGACACTGACAAAATGACAGGCAGCAGCAGCACGGTCTCAAGTGCTTGAAGGCTCTTAGCAGAATAAATAGCTGCCATTAGACCTGATCCGTGGCTGTTTTGATGAAAATGTTATTACTTGTTGCCAGCACTCTAAGTTTATTCTTTATGCAAAAAAAATCCTTCAGCTTTTGTCTTGATTTTTCTGTAAAGGCAACTCAGAAGAATTTCTTAAGTTACTTTTTTTTTTTTCCCCATTTGAGAAAGAAGAACCTACAAAGACAGTTACTTCAGTTACTACTTACAAAGAACGTTACTTCTTCAACTCCATCAGATGTTAGTTCCAATGTCAACTACTCAGTGAAATTTGGCTATAGCAGCCTGGATCCCAAGAGAAGAAATGGAATTGTGAACCATTACAGGCAAGATATACAGAAGATATACAGATACACAGAAGAGCTCTGACCAGCTTCTGCTGTTATACTGACCACAGTTTACCCTTTTCAATACTTAAGTACTAGAATATTCTGCGGTGTCCCAAACTTTTTTTCATGGCATATATATAAAAGCAAACTGGAACAATGAACTACCACCATTGCTATTCTATAAACTAATGTTTGGAATCATGAACTAGTACTTCCTTACCCAGTTAAGACTTCAATCTGCAAACTCTTCAGTTTTTCATTTATTGATTATAAGTCTGTACAAGATACAATACACAGTGCCTTATGCCTAAGATGCATGATACCAGACGACACATAACTAAGAAGTGAGAATCAAGCAACATTTGGTAGCCAATTTTTTCTTTCCTTTAACCCAGGTAATCTGACTGAGTAAAAAAGCCAAAGACATTGCAGTTGCTTCCCAGGAAGCAGGCAACATGTGACATCTCCCTACTATTTATCCTCATTCTTACATCAAGGCTTCAGAGTCAGCATGTGAACCTGCTCACCGTGGTTAATGCTTCACTGGGAATAGAAAACAATTATTATTTTAGGCAAACTTGCGCTTGAAGGAGTCCAATGGAGGTTCTGAGTGATTATATTCTCCATCAGGTCCTGAAAGACTGATGGACCATATCCATTGACATTAAGAGGTAATGAAGCTGCCAATAGCCTTGGTCTTCTGATGTGTGGAAATGACAATCATAAGGACTGAGCATCCATGAGAAAATCGCTTAAGGATTTCCCATTTCCTCACTCCTTTCACCAAATCAAACCCTTCAGAAAAAGCTTACTTTAATTTTTTTTTTTTTTTTTCCTGTGAATTCAGAATGTTTTTACCTATCTTCCATTGTCTTGGAACTGAAAATATTTAAAAGATGGCTTCTGCTTTATTTTCATGCACTTAAAATTTAACTAATATTATCTTTAAAGATTCATCTGTTGAACAAAGATATTTTACCCAATGAAAATGCAGAATTAACCCCATGAGCTGAAACATTAAAAGATTACATACTTTCCTGAAAATGAAGGTAAAGTAAAATTCAGCAACATCTATCCTTTCATTTAAGAGTAGAAATGTCTCAGGAATTGAAGAGACAGGATTCTTTCCTAACGTCTGCTCGTGTTGCTAATTGAAGCAATGAATGCGAACCGCTTTCCTGAAAATCCATTTCTGGAACGTGAATTCAGTGAATATAGGATTACTATTACTAGGATTACTTTAAGTCATAAGCTTGTATGACTTCATTCCTACTTGAGCTTTTTTACTTGAGCTACAACTGAGAAGGAACTATGTCTTGTAAATTCTTGTGCTCATATATATGCTAATCTTCCATCTTTCTCTAAAAAAGCCTTTCCTTTACAGTTTTTGAGGTGCTTTGCTGGGCTGTTCATACAGCTAATTTCTAAGCTATTTTAAATGGTAACAAAAGAACATCAGCAGACAACATAAGCAGTGCTCAAAGCTTTCCCCCCACTCCCCTCTCATTGCAGTTCCCAAAGCTACTAATCCTGCAAGAGGATGAAAAACCAAAGATGGCAAACTTGGGACCCCAGTAATACCCAATGTCTTCTGCACAGATTACTCAGGCTAAAAATGCACATCTCCTTGGAGAAATGCTTACATTACTCCAAAATCCAAATTAGACCTTCCCAGGGAGACTCGTCCTTCAAGCCGCAGATCACTAAATACCACACATCTTATCATGTACTGACACTAACAATCATTTAAGAACACACCTAATTACTGTGTAACTAAGACATTGTTAATCAATTTTGTATTTACCTACTCTAGAATGAAAGAATTTAAGTAGCCAGTAAAGATAGTAACGGAAAGGGCAAAACAGGAGTTTAGAGAAAATTAACTTAAAATTTAATTAAATCAGTGGTTCCTTTTATGAAATGAAGACACATTCTTCTCAGGTGGAAAAAAAAAAAAGGCCTCAAAACAGACCAAGCCCAACGATTTCTCATCTACAGAAAAAGCATTAAAGAACTACTTGACTTTCTTAAATGATAAAAAGGTCTTTTTCAAATGAGGCCAAGATTAACTTATTACACTATTCACATGTTTCAACTACGTTGCTGTACAAGAATAGCAGCAGGTTCTCTTTTTCCTTCCTCAGTTTCTTCTTTCTAGTCTTATATTGATCTTCCATTAATCAGTGTAAGGCATAACAATAATCAAAGGCATCAGGATGTTTCAAGTTCAAGAAATTTTTAAAAATAGTGTTATTTTTTTTTACATATGGTTTCACAGATTCGTAAATCTTTACAAACTTACTTCCATAAAACTCATTGTGAAAGCACAACTGCAACAAGTTTGCCTTTGCTTGATTCTTGTGCAGAAATCTACAGCATTTTTGATTCTTTCTATCTAATGCAGCAGAGTAGTTACATTGTACATTTTCTTCACCTTGGTAGAATAGAATTCAGTGGTACAAAATGGTAGCATACCTCTAAAAGAATGAAGTACCGTATTCAACACTGTTTAACTGTTCTACATAGCACTTCTACATAACAGTTCAGAGCATAACAGTTTTATGTCCATATTCACCAGAAGCAGACATGTTTCAGGACAGGCACAGAGTCTCCTTTCTTTTGGCCATGATCTCTTTCCTTTAGGCATACATTCACTGGCTTCTGTCTGTTCACAGCCATTTGACATTACCAGCTACTACTTTTTTTTTTTTTCTTCTTGCAACAGTACATGCCAGTGCTACTACATCATTACTACTAATAATAGTCAAAGCAGCTGGTAACATTCTAAAGGCTGTAATTCCCTTCTTTGCAGTAATGTCATACAACTGCATGGTTGTCAATTTGTTCATATGCTTAAGAAGGTAAAGGGGGAAAAACTATGCATGAGCAAACAATGACAAAGTGAAATCAGATCATTACAGTTATTAACACGTGAAGATAATACAAGGAAGACAGAAAAGTATTCAGCTCTGAAAAATAACCTAAAAACATACACACTTAAAAACAATGCAAATGTTTGTGTTTTCAAGCACTGAGGTAATAAATAGTACAGGAAAACACAGCACATAACTGTAGGTTTTGTGCATCTCACAGTTCTAAACAAAATTAAGTTTTGGCAGTTAAACTATTCCAAAAGTTGCTTATAAATCTTTTGAATTTATCTATTTTTCCCATTAGAATTAATCCCCCTATTTAAAAAATATATATTACATTTATTATCTAGTTTCACATTTCCCATAGCATTTAGCTACTTATGAGGAAAAAGAAATCCCACCTGCCTGGTATGCTATGGCAATGAGCATCATAAGATAAAACCAGAAAAAAATCACTAAATAACATTCACCTACCCACAATAAGTCCAAATGTTCAGATGGTTGAAACATTAAAAAAAAAAAAAAAAAAAAAAACCACAGAAAAAATCATTCGGAATTCCATCCTGCTAAGTAACAGGAGATTTTTGTCTCAATTGCATGTGGTCCTGCACAACAGATTAAGCACGTACAGCACCAAAAATACAGACAGGGAGCACAATAGTTATAGAGGAAAAGTCACAGTAGTGGTAACTCCCTCATTTCTTCACCATTATTCTGTTGAACACACACTATCTATTATGAATACATTAAATCATTCACCAGAAACCTGTGTTAGCCAGAGCTGCTTCTTTACCAGCTATCTCAAAATCTTGTTGCCTAGGGCTCAGTTCATTGCTTCTATACGTCCAACTCAGTGGGATGCTTAAGGTGAAAAGGGCTGGACAAATTAGATTAGTCATGTCCTAAAGCTCGGAAGTCGGAGTTAAATGATTGTTTTACAAGAAAGTTTCAGAATCAAGCTAAGACTTCTATAAAATGGGAACTTAAGTCTCTACTGAGAAAATATTTGCTGTCTAAAAAGAGCACAACATTAATAATGGAATTACTACAGCCTGTTTTATTAAACCCAATTTTCTTTAACAGTTCATCTCTTTTCTGAAAGGCCACTAGAACTGTTCTAACGGAAAAAAAGCTGATCTCCATATAAATTAACTGATGGAATAACAGTACAAATTCTCTTGAAAGATGTGAACATGTGCTACTGACTGCATCCAGAGAAGGCTTAATTATACCTCCAAGAATCTGAAGTAAATCAGTTTTTATACGGTACTGGCATCACATTTGTATGTTGGTGATGTTTTTTCATGGGTTGTTTATTTTAAATAAACCTCCTATTTCACACCTACATAAAAGATGAATCTGTGTTCACTGCAATCAATAGGAAGTACAGCACTGTAATTGATGTGATTTGAAAATGAGAAGGAAGTGCTAGGAATTCATTTGAAATTACACCATTGATCCTGAGACTCTGCTCACTCCTTGCCTTTATCAAGTTTCCTATCACATTTTCCCCAGAGAAGCAGCACATACAGAGTTTAATTACTTTATTAGGTGCTTTCCAGCATTAGTAGATACAACTACAGAATTCTGCTAACACTTCAAAAATTCTTTTGTAAATTAGAAAGAAATCAGTAACAACGTGACCTCTGTGCACTCAATGCATACTAGTTACTCAGTTCAGAATAAACCTACAAGAGTTACACTCCGAATATATTCTAATCATTCACTTCTGCAACGGACTATATTTTAAGTCACTTGACTAGCTTACTTCTGAAGTACATATCAAGAGGGCCCAGAAGTAATTATATTCCAGAAAAATTTCAGCGTTCAACTCCACTAGCTTCTAGATGTTAGTTACACTCCAATGTAATCATTATTTGGGAGACAGAAGGACTAGCAACATTCACTAACACAGTGACAGAATGAGAGCACATGTCAGTAGGCACATCAGCTAGAAAGCTAATCAAATCAAATTCAAGGACGCAGTCCATTTATTAATATATAATCATAAATATTATGTATATAATTATTAATGTATAAGCACGAAAAACAATGAATCAAACAATTCAGACATCTCACTACTCATCAATTTCAGTACTTCTCTAATCAAGGAATCCTAAGACTTCTTACCCTGCTTATTGCTTAAGTGTTTTTTCTTGCATGGCTAACACATACCAGCAAAAGAGTTTAAAAATATTGAACCAGATTCAAATATTCTAAAAGATCAAGACTCAGAATTATGTAGATGTTGAAGACAGCTCAATGGACACAGCCTGCTTTCATTCCAATAATGTCCTATTATAGTCTAAATGGCAACAGCTCAATGGTAAATTGCTTCTGAAAGTAGTGATAATGTAAAATGCTTTTATGACTGAAGAAAGTAGTAGAGATGCCAAGTGTCCATTTAGCTCATATGTTGTCAAAAAAATTATATTGATTCCATCACTGACAGCATTTCCTTAAGTGACTTGGTCAATTGAAGGAATTACTTGTTAAATACTTCCTTATAGAAGATTTACTAAGTTAATAACAAGCATTCAAGCATGGAATTTTAATAATTTTTTTAATGCTTCCCATTCATTGAGAAAAACAGTCAAAAAGTTTTAAAACTATTGATTTCAGCAGCGCCAATGCAGAAGTTGTGAAGATACTGCTATATCGACAGGGCCTTCAACATTTGTACTAAATCTGGAAAGTATTGCCTGAAGCAACCAGCTGTTGCCTGATGAATAGTGAGTTCCCAAACCCAAATTTAATTAAGAATACCAGCTGATAGTGTGACTTTCTATAATGAAGAATACCAACTGAATTTATAGTAACTGAATGCAACTTTGCTTTGCTAGGAAAATGACTCTACAGTTCATAAGACAAGAATTGATTGTTATTCATTACTTAGTTGTGTTGAAAAGGTAATTGATTTCACCCAGCTCCATTTCTAACAATGAAACTATTCAAGGAGGAAGATAACTTTCAGAATAAACATAAAGAATACTCTAGTCTAACGGACTGAAGAGGTTACAGAGAGAAAATTAGGAAGAACAGAGAGAGCTTGAAAATATTTTCTCAGATTTTTGTGTATAAAAATCAGCCTTCAGTTTTCAAAATCATCACGAGTTGTACCAGTTACATTTTTCCCCCAGTAACTGAGCAGTTTTAAATTTTTTTTTTTTTTTTTTTAGGTGAAGACCTGTACAGAACCTGAATGTGAGAGTCAGAGCTCAAGTAACCTATTTTCAACTACTGTCCCAAGCGACAGATGACACAGCTAAATTTTGGTTAAGTCTCTCCTAATTGTCAGTGTTGGTGCTCCTCTATTTTTATTGAATACAAGAGATCAAGAAAGAAAAAAAATCAGTCTTCTCCCACTTCCCTACCCCTAATAAAGATGCATCTCCAGAAGATGAAAAGCCTGAGTAAACTTGAATCCTTCAGGAAGAGAATTCATATAAGAAACCATACGGCTGCCACGTCACATTCAAATATTCCTCACTAGTGAGGGACAGTGCCTAATTTCGCGATGCAATACTAAAACATGCAGTATTGCTTTATGAATCCCAAGAGCCATTTGCATCTTGTTCCTATCCTCCATAATTGTTCTTTTCCAGAAATACATGCTTTCAAAATGAAAGATATGTGTAAACCAAAGTATTACACAATATCTGTTAATGGTGCATTGTCATACAAGATCCTGTTGTTCTATTTCCCCCTGCTCTTAGTTGCAATGAATTACATTATCTCGGGAATTGTGGGTTAATAAGCATGTTTTGCTTCTGACACCCTTATTATAGCCAGATAACAGCACAGACTAGCAGATGGTTCTCACAATAGCTCTGAGATGATGATTCAGCACACCTTTCTCATTTGTTATACATGGCTATGGAGAGACCATTAAAAAATAGGGTGCCATGCTGTTTGATGTTTTCCTTAGAAAAACACTCCTGATGAATTCTTCCCTACCTTGTTTTCGCAGTCAAAGCAAAATTGAAAATGTGCCTCAGTTTCAAGAGATCAAATTTGATTTCTAAATTGTCAGAGGCTGACGTGCTCATCGTCAAGTTATCCTTACCGTACTGCAAACAGAGCAAAAAGTTTTCATCAGCCAATCTCACCCATGCCTTTTACTTGTCTGCAGCAAAAGTAGAAAAATTCCAAGTGAATGTTTCTATTAGATAAAAATCAACACATTACACTAATGTTTCCAACTGTATAAGGGTTATTATGCAAATCAGTCTGTATCTGACAATGCTTAACAGCTGTTACAGCTGAAAACAATTTTCATCATTTGTATGTAATAACAGGGAAGTTAAAGGTCAAAAGCTTAATCTTCAGTTGTGGAGCACCTTTTCGCTCATTATTTTTATACCACACATGAAATTACACCAATAATTTAACACAAAACACAAAGTACATAGCATCAGTAATGCAAGAAAGAAAAAAGCAAGTGACAAATAAAAGTGAAATAGCATTCTATTGTCAGAATTTATTTCAGGAAATGATAAAAAGGAGTGACCTTTCACAGTACTATCATTAGATTTCTGTTAACATGGACGGCGCAGTTTCATTGTTTTGTATAGACTGCAAACCACAGAGACATCTATGACAGGATATATAGGCAAAGAAACATTTTTGTCAGTCATACCAGCCTTGTAGTGCCAAATTCTCAGTTATTTTAATTAACTCAGTAATCTATGTTGATAAACTGTCTGCTTTCTTATACTCAATGATACATGTACAACTCTGTTGGTATAAAAGCTTTGTTAGGATATTGTGTTTGTTGTGGACAGCTAAGTAAGTTTGTGATACAAGTTGAAAAAAAAAAAAAAAAAAAGGATGATTTATCTGGAACTTAGCAAGGATGTTTTTTGAGGATACCTGCTATCCTTCTGCTGTTTATGTCTTTGACAGAACTTCAGCTATGGAAAAAAAAACAAGCCTTCTGAAATGCTTAAAATCATAATGAGGCATCCAAGTACAAAGCAAAAAGAATAAATAGAGTTCCTAAACCAAGAGGAGTAACAGATGCACATAGTAAGGTTGAAATGCACAATGTCAGCCTGCTGCGATTCCTTAAATTCAGATCAACTTGGAAGTAGATCTCAACATTTGCATAAAGAAATGTTCTAATCGCATCTGCTTCATAGTCTAAGAGAATAAGAGGAGTAAGGCACCTACTTACCATCATGTCCATCTTCTAAACAAAAAATCATTTGCACCACACTCTAAAAACTTATACACACACATTATGAAATAACTCCATTATACTACCATTTTGGTTTATCTGTCCCTTTGCAGGTTGCTTTCTGAAAGGGCATTTCAGCAATTAGATTTTAGAAAGCATTTGTCATTTTGCCATAAACTCCAGTCCTGCTAACCATGACTATGTAATCTTTACCTAACAACTTAAGTGAAGGGAATTAAAGTGAGATTTCATTTTTAATAAATAGGTATAAAATTTTATTTTCCAACTCTCAAAAAGCAATGGATTTTGAGAGAGTTGAAAAAACATCGTGTATAATAATTTGTCAGTTATGGAAAAGCAGAATCAATGGGACTGCAATTATATGGTCTGGATTGGAACTGCATGTTTTCTTTATTTCAAGGGGAAAAAGGGAGATCAGTTAAATGGTCTTTTTAAAAGGCTATTCAGTAAGCTAGTTTAGAGATTAAAGACTTATGTTCTAGCCGTGGTCAATTACCTCAGAAAGTTATTGCCACCAACTGACTCCTTGATGGCTTCTGCAAGCAAGCCTGATAGCCTCATTCTTGATAATAATGAGCAGTAAATGTGCGTGCATGTCACAGCACCATCATTACAAGCGCAGTCATCTGGATAGCTTGTTGCAGCAGAGAATCAAACCCCAGGATGGACTAACACTTATGCTATCTCAAGACTACTAAACATTGTGAGCTGTAGCATTGCTCCTCTGGGCTGCCATTATAACTGTGTAGAGGAAGGAGCCACAGGAGATGAAGCAGAAATGGCAATGCTTCTGTAGCCACTGGCTATAGGGCATCTGTTGCCTTCTGCAGGCATTCAAAGCTTCCACTTTGACATAACCAAGCTGCAGAAGGGTTTAGGAGCAGGTAGCTCTTCTGCATTAAAATGGTTGTGAGCAAATCTACTATGCCCAGCCACTCTAATGAATGAAACTAATTGCTCTGCATCCTTGAGAAACTTTCTGAATCAAAAGTAATGAACTAAGCACAGCAATTTCACTGCAGCCCCCCCGCCCCGTACAATTATTTTCAGTCAACATTTAGTCACAAGTGTTATTAAATAGTAATATACTACTCACTGTATCTTGTATTGTTCATGAATGAAGAAATGAAAATATTGTAGTAGGAGAAGACTGGAAAAAATAGCAGAAAAACATTGTTGAAAATCTAAGGAAGAGTCTACAAACTGGGTAATAATCTATGGCTTTTTGTTTGTTTAAGACCATCCCACGTTGTTCAGCATTTGAAATTAAACCTCAAACCTAAAACTATTTTCTGCAGTGACATATAAGAAATAGCTCATCCAAAATTTTTCATTACAGTGGAAGATAAATAAGGCAAAAAGAAAAAAGAAATAATGGCATGTTTTCACTGATTTTATCCTAGTGAAAGCAGAATTACGGCTAAATTGCAAATGATTTATTGGACACACATTTGTGAGAGGAATTTTATTTTATAATTATATTAAGAGATGAACTCAAGGGCAACTACTGCTTCCTTCCAAAGTTAATCACCATGAGCAAAAGTGATTTGTGGCTATGAAATAATCACTGTTTGGATACATGTCTTACTGCACCAAACTAAATTCTGATACTGTAAGACATCTCTTTTTAATTAACTATCTTAATATTTTCATACAGGTTTAAAAACTCCTAAGACTAGTTCACAACTTGCACATAACATTTGTACTTTTTACAAGTCTCTCAACAATTTCCTGCAAAACCTTCACATATTGTCCATGTCTAACACAGAAGTACAGCACCATTTTTATGCACAGTTTTCTTCCTGTCTTTGATTTGAAGATATAACATTAAGATGAAATGTAGCTTAAATTAGGCTTAAAAACCATTGATGCTCAAATTTAAATCAAACTACCCCTAAGCTGTGTAAAAATGAAATTCACACAAGACTGATACGTGATGTGCTTGAAAACGTTGCAAAATTTTTTCCAGAAAGTCACCTACTGCCTAGTTAGGATCTGAACAATGAAGTCATATTTTATATCCCCATGAATTCTCTTCTTTCCTGATTGTCCATGCAGCTACCTATAACTCCTATTAAGTTTGAACTATTTCGTTCAAGACAACGAATTTAGAAAATAATTATTCTCTGAAACATCTTCTTCCTCACGTTAAGTTCATGACTTCAAGTGTGTCTAACATCAAACTCAAGTCTCAATGTATATTCTGACATCCATGTGTCTAAATAGTTGACAGTTACTTATGTGGGGTGCAGAACTGCTAGCAATATATGGTAAGGGCAAAATCCACTTGCAAAAAACACAAAACCACCATATTGTTCAGACTCCTCTCAGACTCTTCTTAGGATTCTCAGCTGAAGAAAGGAATTTTGAATTGGATTTTCTTGCACTGAGTCTTCAGTAAGACAGCTAACATTTGAAATGGTGAAAACTGATGGTTCTATTAAGAACAAACTAGTCTGTAGTCCATCCAGCAAGACACAATTGAAACTATGTCAAGTCATTAACAATTTTCTTCTAACCAATTGGAATGAATGCAATTTTCATGTTGCTTCGGAGTTTTGAGAATGTGACTAACAAGTTTTCAGTGAGTAAATCCAATATTATTGATTTAAATACGATGATTACTTTGAACACCAGATGCTAATCCAAATTTTGCTCTCAAGGGTAATTATTCACATGGTACATAAATGCCTATACTCAAAAGACTATTAAATAGTTTTTGGTATCAGTATTTACATTACATACTTTTTTAAATCAGATGGGTTACTCTCAGAATGCTGAGTCAAATATCCTTGAAATACTTAAAAGTCTTCAGGACATGCAGAAAAACTTTCAGAGGTTTCCATTTTCAGTATTCTCATGTCTTCCTGCTGGCACCACCTACTTAGACTAAGCAGAACCCAGTTTTTTTCCTGCTGCATCCAATTTCCACCTTGTGAGATTCAAAGGACCTTTGTTACCAGCAAAATTTACTGGCTTTTTCAGCTGTCCTTACTAGTTTAAATTTCATCACTCTTTGCCAGCAATCTCAGCTATTTCCATATTCAAAATAATTAAGTTAATATAAACAGAATAAAATTTGGCATTGCTGAAGTTTTATATTAGTCCTAAAAATGTATGTCAAAGAAAAATACCAGCTGTTAATTTCTGCAGACTCCCCATCAGACTGTCAGACATAATCCTGAGCTCTGTCATTCTTCATCTTACATCTACAAGTAGTATAATCCTTCAGAATGGATTTCTGAATGGTTTTCAGAATGGAAAGCAGCAAATAGGAAACAGCTGGATTCCCCCCTCCCTCCCCAAATATGACTGCAGAGATAGCATTATGGTCCCTGTCTATTTTGCTAGATGAGCCTAGTGTCTGCTGTCATTCAACTGAAAATTTCCACCAGGAGATTGCTGTCTAACAATGATTACACTCAGTGTTTCTCTATCAATAACACTGGAGATACAGCCTATGCAGAAAAAAAAAGCTTACAGGCTCAATTTCTCTTAAGAACTCCAGAAATAGCTATATATTTTCCTCTAAACATAAACACATACGGAATTTTTTCTTCAAGTTCATCATTGTGTGACAGGAGAGGTCAGACAGTTCAAATCTGAGCCATTTCAGCAATGCTATTCTCAAATATGCCATAAACAAACATCTTTATCTACAACAGCTGACTTAAGAAAATCAATACATTTACAAGACCCGTCAAAACTAGAAAAACATTTAAAAAAATATTTTTTCCCCTCTTTCAAAAAAGATTTTCTCAGTTGCATATAGATGTTCAGAGCAAAAGATTCTATGAATTTCATGGTTTTCTTGTAGGCTTGAGGCATTACGCTTTCAACACACACGTATGCTTGTTTCAAGGATTGTTTTATTCTACTTTTGATTAGCTGGCATTAACAAATCCTAAGGTACCTTCAATTCTTAAATTCTGCTTCATTTATTCTGTATTGCCATTTTTTGGAAGTTAGTATATACGTATTTAAACCTGTTAGGTGAATTGCACAGGCCCCGTTCAGTGTATGTCAGCAGTTAACACACAGTTGTTTCATAAACCTTTAGAATAAACGCTTTTACAATGTAATTTGTGCACAGGAAAAGTGACCATGATTAACATACCAGGAAAATTAAGTATCATAAATTCTATGCATATAGATCCATAGTTTATAAGAAGTCACGCAACCCCACCTAGAGCACACAGGTCATAAAAATGGCTAAAATGAAGAAGATTTCACAATTCAGTATATTTTTACCTCACAGTAACTACATTTAAATTCTTCCTATGTTTAAAAAAAATAAGACCAAAAACCCATAAGCTAAGATTAGCTAAGAGCTATTATCAGAAGCAGTAACCAAAATCAGGGACAGCTGTGTTAACTACCAACAAGTAAGAAGGAAAATACATTCTCAAACTCGTGCTAACAGTTCTAGAGAAAGTTCGGGTGTAAAGTGTGATAAAAATCCAAGGTTTTGAATCTGCTTTGAATCTGGGATCATTTTTTTCTACCAGAATATTCAGGAGAGAAATCATCATGAGTTACCTGTCACGATGTATATTAAGAAGTCTGCAAACCTGTTAAAAATAATGTCATGATAAGAAAGCATGGCTTTCTCCATGTGGGTTAATTTCCTTCTTCTGTTAAATTGCAAGTGGAATGGCAATTTAACTGACTTTTTTTTTTTTTTCCCCTCCTAGAGACACTCATTTTATCTGCATTCCCTACATGCTTAGAAAAAAACCTTCTTTAAGAAAACACAAAGCTGATTTACAATTCATTTTTGTATTTCCAGTGCTAAGTTTGCCATTTCAGTCACGCATAACTAGCGTGTTTTGTAAACATTCTTCTAATATATAAATACGTTTTAAAAATCCACCATGAGTAATTTTCTTTATTTATGGTAAACTCTTTCTGTCACTTTTCTAGCTTGTTTCCAAGCACCCAAAATCACTTCAAAGGCAAATGTTTCACTTGGAGTAAGGCTTCTGCCAGGCAGGGTCTCTCTTTTTGCCTACTCCTGCTTCTCACTGATGCGCTCTCCTCAGCAGGGATGGACTGCTTATACCATTCATTACCCTTACAAGATACCAAGTGTGAACCACTGTCACTCAGAGCAGAGTTCAATCTTCTAGCTCTATGACAGTTCTGTAAATAGCTACAGGGAGACTAAGCTAGACAAGTGTTTAATCATTTTGCAGATTAATGAGCTGCAGCCAAATTTTAAATGTCTGATCCAGGTCATAAAGACAGGCTGAAAGCAAAAATTAGAAATCTGAGACTCCCACTCAGTGCACCCACTCTATTTCATGATGCCTAATGTTGGGCACACAGGTAAATTGGTTCAGTCTTTACAGCAGAAAGAGAAACACTCAGTGCTCTTGCAGTTTGCCCACTGATTCACTGGTCCCTAGTAAGCCCAAGACTGGGGATTCTTATTTATCAGCAGACTGCTTTCAGTTATCTCATCTGTTTTCCTTATGATCCTAATCTCATGTCCACTGAATTAGAAAAAGCAGATCAATGACTTTCAGGGGTGTTCAATCAGCTGCAGAAGCGAGATAAGGCTCATTTCAAAGTACACAAATATCAACAGCCAGGGAATCAGACAGCAATGGGAGGTGGTATCTGGATATTCTGAACGGCAATTTTGAGTCTTTAGGAAAATGAAAACACTCTCTCCTGTTGCCCTGTTATGCATCAGATTGTTTACATGCACTGCTTGGCTCAAGTAGAACAACATGAATTATTTTTTCCCCCCCATATACAGCCTTACACTCATTGGAATACGAATCCCTAAACATGATATTTTTCCATGATTCTTTGCCTATTACTAAGAGCATTTTTACTACAACTTATGATAGTATCACATCTTCAATAGTAAGCTTGACATAGCAGTCTTATTTCTGTTATAGCTAAAAGAGTGAGACAGTAATAACAAAAAAATACTATTAGATTGGAAAAGCTATTTCATTCATGCAGTGCCAGACAAAAATAATATACGAGTGCTGTGCAAACATGCACTGTGTAATTAAATGCATATTTTATCTAACCCATTTAAATCATGAAAGGGCAGTTTTATCTACATATAAAATAACCCTCTCCTGTTCTACAACAGCGTGCTAAACAAAAAAAAGATGCTCCATTTACTCATAGTAGTTGAAGATGAGTAATCCTTCCACTTAGAGAATGGGAAGCTTCTCTTTCACTTCTGGTTGGAGGAAAAGTGAAGCAATCTGCATCCCAGTAGAAACTGCCCCCTTCTCTATTAAAAGATCAAAATTTAAGTTTTTGGTAGAATTGCAGAGAAAGCATAGGCACCACAGGTTAATGCTGTACCAGGAAACAAAGCAGAATCATGTGTTCTATTCCACACAAGTAATACCCAGGATGTGTCAACATCTTCCATTCTAGAGAAAACAATGAACAGCTCTAAGCTTAGCACTGTTCACATTTGTCATTTTTTACTTGAAGACATAAGAATACCATTTTTAGAACAGAAAAGAATTCCAGGGTTCAGAGAAGTTAACAATTTGAGGAATGATTTTCTTAATATGTGATGTTTTTCTGGAAGTCACCATGGATTTTAAAGATTTTTATAGTTACAGCAATACTTGGGTGTGGCAGAAAGAGTATGAAGATTTATTGAATAGTTTGTCAAATGCTGGAATCTATGAAATTAGAGCTTTTTAACTTTATTGAAATACCAAAACCATTCTAATTCTGTAACAAGTTCATCAGAAAACATTGAAATCTAATTGTACAACACCATGTATTACATTTTCATCACTTAAAACATAGTTCAAATTTCATTTAAACCCAACAGCCTTAAAAAGCTCCTCTGGGAAGTCTGACAATTACCACTAATTACTAATTATACCTTTTCAGAAATTTAAAGCCTTGTTAGTACGCATTAAATATACATGCTTAAACTCACACTTGTTCCACAGCAGTTTAACTTAACAGATTCCAGTGAAACTGCTTAGATTTATAGTGGGCAATTAAGATTAATTCTTGACTCCAAGTGGTGCCCAATTGGATTTGATCATTGCTTTTCACTTTTGTCAAAGGAGAGACTTGCTCTAAAGACATGGGATAAAATGACTTCTTCAATGAAGCCAGTCAGGACAGAATTTTGTGTAATTGGGTTTACCTCCATGGACCTATGAAGTGTGCAAGGAGCAAACTAAAAAAGCTGTCTAGCTGCCACTGTACTTCACTACTTCTGGCCTACAACAAAGATAAAATAATGAGTACATTGTATAAATGCAGTAAGTCTCACTGAGAAATAAAACCATTAAGCCTACTCTGAAATGAATCAAATTCCTCAATGTAAGTAACATCAGTGTCCCTTAATAGAAGCTGATGCTTTTCAGTGACCATCTTTATACTACAGTACTGGCTTAAACCTTTGCTACTTCCCCTTAATAAGAGCTTTTTATTAATATCAGGATTTTTCCATAGCCTCATTAAATATCATTTAAAATATTTCTTGGTGTGGTTTAGCACACTCTATCTCCTTAAACACTGTTTTAGAAGCACGTAACAAGGAGAGGGGAAGACATAGAATCATAGAATCATAGAATCACTAAGGTTGGAAAAGACCTAAAAGATCACCCAGTCCAACCGTTCACCTATTCCCAATAGCTCCTACTAAACCATGTCCCTCAACGCAACATCCAGTCTTTCCTTGAACACCCCCAGGCTCGGTGATTCCACCACCTCCCTGGGCAGTCCATTCCAGTGCCTGACCACCCTTTCTGAAAAGTAATACTTCCTCATGTCCAGCCTGAATTTCCCCTGGCGTAGCTTGAAACCATTCCCCCTGGTCCTATCCCTAATGACACGAGAGAAGAGGCCGACCCCCAGCTCACTACAACCTCCCTTCAGGAAGTTATAGAGAGCAATAAGGTCTCCCCTGAGCCTCCTCTTCTCCAGGCTGAATACAAATACATTTGTATTCTCTAAGCGCCACCAAGAAACTATGGGTCCTTTTTCTCATGGTGACATACCAGAAAAGGCTGTAATTAGCACAATTACTTTCTGACTTGTTTACACTGTTGAAAATAATTGGACATGATTGCTTCGCTTTTGCTCTTTTGTTGGAGCTATGACAATAGAACCACTATTCTGGGTGTAAATTAAGCAGGGACAAAAAGAATTACTTAAAAACTCGGCTGCATTTCTCTGCTCAAATTCTCTCTGATTTTAAAGTATTTTGAGTATTTAGAAAATGTAACATCAGCACAGCTTAAAAAAAAAAAATGTTGATTTGGTAGTCAGTACCTTCATGTACATTGTGACAACGGCATTTCTGCTTGGACAAATCTAGATGGAGTAAAGTAGACAGAAACCAGAAGTTTTAAAGAATAGCCTGTGTTATTGCTAACTTCTAGTTACTTCAAGTTAGCAATACATGAAATGAAAACTGCAGAACTTGCTTCCATTTAGCCCTCCTGGCATCTTCGATACTCCAAAGGAAAATAAGCTCAAGGACACATGGATTATGTTCTATAAAAACCACCTAAACCTTATTGACAAAGTATCAGATGCTACACACTGCACACAAGAATGAAGCATCTGTGATCTCTAATATGAAGGCAGATCCTAGACAAAGTATTTTTCTAGAATTAAGTTGCACCACTGATTTTTTTTATTTATTTTTAGGCCACACAGGAGAGTTATGCAATTCAATGATTTCTATTGATGTAAATAGCATCTCTTCACTACAGTCGCTAGAGTTTTGCATTAACAAAGGCATCCACAAGAACCAGATATAAGACAGGAGATATTGTGCTCAAGAAACAAAAGGGCAACAAAAGACACAAAAACAGCAGTCAGACAAGCTCTGGGCAACAAAACACCAATTAGAGTATTTCTCCTCTCAGATCAATACTAGAGCTATTCTTTCTATCTTGAATTAGCAAGTAAGCTGTACGACCTTGACAACAAACAGCTAATGTATAAAGCAACACTTTCTGGAGTAAAAATTTGTATCAACAGCTGGACATATTGTTCAGGAAGGAAACCCTGGCAGGCAGCCCCAAGGCTGCAGCACAGCAAACACCACCACAGGGGTGGCATCACAGAGCAGGAACACAGAGGATCGCAGTAGAAAACAGCAGTTCAGATTACTCCAGCTGCCAGTACTTGCTAGGACACACAGATTGCTTCTGACAGTCAACACCAACCTGAGATAAAAGATTTAAGAACTATCAGTCTTACCGTGAAGCTTGCAAATAGCCCTGTATATCAAGATAATAGGTAGGGCAAAGAGATGCAAATCCAACTTCCCAGTGTGCAACTCAAGGCTACCAAAATGTTCTGCTCAATATACCTGCCACTCAGAGAGTTCCTGCATCCTGAAACTGCAAAATCACTTTGATCCATGAGAAGACTTGGTCCCACACTACCTCCAAAACTGGAATAGCTCAGAGTTAAGCCATACTAAATGCTATTAAAAAAAAAGCTTATCACCTTTTTAAAGCCAAATGAAACAGCAGATTACAGAATCTCCTAGAGAAAGCCATTTCACAAGGCATATTAATAAGAACCAATACCAATCATATACCTCCACATTAGATGCTGAGTAAACACTGGCATGTGCAGACTTATGCTGTATGTACATACACACATACTTTTCCCTTGTTTGTTATTCAAATTGTTTTACTAAAACAGTTTTTTTCCCCCATAGCCTTTATCCGCTAGAGAAATGCTGATCATTTCAAAGATTTTCTGAATTCAATCCAGAAGTCGTGAAAGATGCAAGATTAATCATGCTATGTCTGCCAGCTGATGACAAGACAGCAGGACTACAGCCAATGCAGAGAACTAATTCTGCTGCTTATTGCTGCAGATAAACACTCAGAGTGCAGCCCTCTGCTGCCCTGGTCTTCAATCAATCCCAAGAGCCAAAAGGCAGTTCACTTTTTCCTAGGCTAATAGCTGAGCAATTACAGGCTTGCTCCATCTCTCTCTATGCCTCCAATTCTTATCACGAGAGCACCTTGTACAGTAACATCTTCCACATCTTCATTTCTATTCTCAAGGCAGCATTACTTAAACAGAGAGACATGCCTATCCCAGGCTGCTTTTCAGCTTTAAAAAACCTGCCCATCAGTGCTCTTGCAGAAAGAAAGAAAGCTCTCATGTTCTGATGGGCTGCATCAACTTCGCCTGCCAGAGTTGGGCACCCAAATAACTGCTTATAAACAAAACCACCTTAACAAACACAATTCAATGTCATCACTGTCGCAAACAAATGCATGACTTGATATTTTCAGAATATGTATCCCCAACTATTTTTCTGCATGAACTATAAACAAGTGCAAGGATCACAGAATGATCCATCTCAGATACCCATGCTTGAGGCAGGATAAAAATCATTTTATGTTTGAAAACTTCCCAGGCAATTCCTGGTATTTATAGGGTTCATGAGAGGAGCAGGTCATTAAAGAAATATTGCTTGGTTGCCAGCCTTTACTTTAGAATTCATTACTGTTCTGATGGTATGTGCTTGTAATCTTACTTACTGGACTACATGTAAAGTTTCTGCTGTATTTTAATGGAGTCTACAAAACATTTGTGCAGATTTCATCAAAACAGGGATATATTTTACAGAGGTGGAACATATAGAGTCAAGAAATTAGATACAGACAAATGAGAAATATATATGTACATACGTAAGGAAATTTTGTGCATAGAAACCATAATCTGTAGAAGCACATGTGAAGAATGAATTTGTCTTTTTAAATCTTTTTTGAAATATTTAATGTGACCTTGTGAATGATCCTAATTAACAATATCCACGGATTTTGTTGAAAGGAAAAATTCATACTACCAAACTTTTTTTTTTTTTTTAAGACCTTAGTTAATTTGAATTATACAACCACAGATCTCATCTTCTTTCACTTCAATACTTCATCTTTATTACTTACTTTCTCTTAGAGCACAAGCTAACCAGGTTTCGTGTAATGTGGGCTGGCGGACAAATATCAAACCTTCTTGCTTTCTTCAGTCACATATCTAGGAAATAAGCTCACAATCAAAAGCATCACACATTCTAAGTCTCCCACAGCAATCCACATATAACAGAAAAAGCACGAAATTGATTTCTGAGTTTAGAATTACATGCACTGATTTTTCTTCCTTTTCTTTGCAAAGAGCAAGAAAGTCATGCCCACCCCCTCAAAAAAGTGAATTAAGCATCAGTACTGAAAAAAAAACGAACAGTGGTTTGGCAAATGACAGCTGTCATTGTCAATACGGATGTTAACCCGACAGAGCAATCCTGATGCTCTGTTCACACTCATTTGTATTTCATGCTCCCAGAAGTGTAATATATTAGACAAGTAGAGTTTCCTGGACTGTTTTCATCATTCCAACGTGATTTAACAGTCATGCCCAAGAGTTGCATCTGGCAAACATTTGGTTCTGCCCTTCTTGCAATTGGCCATTTTCAAGTGACTGTTCAGTAATAGAGCAGCACACCTGCTTGCAGATATACTACTTTTTAAAATTTTTATTTCTGTTACTCCTCATGCTTTTCTATTTTCTATGTTTCAAGAAAAAGAAAGCAGGTTGGACTTTTTTTTTCTTCCCTTTTCTCCCTCTGATGGTAAAAGGATGAGATAAGTCAGCTAACGGCAGACATTTTGAAGGCAAAAACATGTCAAAGCAGTTCACCCTTTTACTTGAGAGATTACACTGAGCTGTTGATTTCACAGCTGCAGCATTGACACCAACTACTTTTCTTCCATAAGGCATCTCCGAAAAGTAGAGAAAAGTGAATCCTGACAGGATGAGTAAGAAGAATGGGAGTCAAAGCCTCAAATATTTAACATATTGCAGCCATTAAGAATTAAACTGTATCTTCAAATTTAAGGATAAAAGTGTTCAACTAGTAAAGGCCAGGTGGCTTATTACAGATAATTATTTTGGCATTAATGATCCTAAACATGCTCGTTGGTAGTTGATTGCCTCCCAGCATCAACCATAACTGATACAACAATGATCAGTCCTGTACATAAACTGCCATGAGCTAGTAGGAAAAACTGCCTAATATACAATCCTAAGAGGTTCATGAACAAATCAAAGCACTATTAACATGAGATATTATTAAATTAATCAATAGACTCCTTAGACAGAAATATACCTCACCCACAGTATTTTACTGAAACCCAAGTGTGATTGCAGCTGCAGTTACAGAAATCTTTGTATCACTGCACTGATTTAAAAACAGCCTGACAGCAATGCTCTATAAGAAAACCATTTATAGCCTATATTACTATGGGTAATCAATTATAATTAGTCCCAGAGATAAATTACTACATCTGCACCTAACCTCTCCCCTCAAGGAGGGGAGGTGTCCTCAAGGCACACTGGAATCAAGTAATTGGACTCCATTTATCTCTTGCTGAATTGAGTGAAGGAAACAGGAAGACTAACTTCATCTAAGCAGGCCTCAATAAAATTACTTGAAGTCTGAATAATTCAGCTTGTAAAATGCATTTGGGGATAAGCAGGGGTCTGTTGAGAAAGGTGATGCCCTCTTTATTCAAGTAGCAAGATTTAACATGCAGTATATTTTTAAGGTAACCTGTGCAAACAGTGGTAAAACACCAATCTTCCACCTCATGTGCGCTTTAAGTATCACCTACTCAAAAATTCCTACCTCAACTTTAACTGCTGACAAGTTTTACATACTTATTTATCCATCCTGCCCAATTTTAATGCATTTTTGAGACTCAAGTCCATTTTATTTTCCATTTTACTTACCTGCATAAAAGCTTTCTTACTTAGAAAACTTAATTTCATCACAAACAATTGCAATAATTAAAGATATACACAATTAGGAACATAGGATTACTTGAAAACTGACAAAAGCACATCTTACAAAACAGCAGCAATGACAACAATGACTACAGAGGAAATTCTGTCAGGCAGTTTACCTGGTAAACCAAGTTTCATTTTCACATCATGAGTCAGTGCTGCCACTTCATGTCTAACAATGTGCTAACTTCCAAGGGTAAGGCTAATAGCAAACCGAGAAAGACTGTTACAAGCACAACTGACTTATCATGGAGGATTAATGTTTATAATCAAGGAAGCTTTTTTTAATCCCAGTCCCTATTCCAGACAATAAAAAAACTCCTTTCACAAACACCAACTTGAAGATAAAATTTTTTATGTAGGTAAATGAAAAACATCATCCAAAATTAGTACCCAAACATCTAATCAATAAGAACTTGTTAGTAAGAGTGAGAAAGGTTTTGAAGGTAAGCAGGCTATCTTAGTTTTAAGTTGCTGACTAGCTTTTTGCCTTTTTAGCACATTTGATATAGAAGTATTTCAATCATGAATGATTTTGTCTGAACTTCCACCTTTAACTGGTAAATGTTTACAGCATTTCTCTCCTCCTGATCTCCAACAGCACAAGTCCTGACCTCTTGGGTACCTAACAACTACATCATTCGCTCTCCCACTCTGCTTTCATATACAACACCTGAATGCCAAGTTTCTGAAAGTGTTCCTATCCTTATAAATAATGCAGTTTCCTAATGTTGCTAATTATGACATGTACATAATTTATTGCTCCCTAGAGCTAATGAAATTTTCTCTTCTACAGAATGCAAAACAGTTTTACTAGTGATGATAATTTTCAATGAAATTATCTCAGGGGCAGGAAGGAGACTGAATTTTTTTTCTGTTCCTCCTTACATTGCTCTCTTTATAAACACGAATTTTCCTTAAGTCGGAAATGAATGATTTAGGACAGCAGACTTGTTTAATAACGAAGATGGAAATATGCAGAAAATAGGACTTTCAAAATACTCTGTGATATCAAATTAGTCAGGTGCTCATTTGCATCTTTGACTACCTAACTACCTCGAAAGTTTCATTTGTAAGGATTTGCTTACATTACTCAGAGTATATTTTCCCCCCACAGAATTTTCAATGGCATGTACTGCAGCATCACATTTGGCACTCCAGACTGCCATTTATTCTACCAAACATCTCCTGGGCAATGATGGCATTCAGTTCTTGTGTTTTTGCTTTTGTTGGTGATGCGTTTTGTTTGTTTTTGGGTTTGATTTTTCATTTTATTTATTCAAGTCAGCAAATCTACAGTCTACATTGAATCGGATACGTGAAGCTTTACTTGGAAGATTTAAGTGGCAAAATATTTTTAGCAAATTCATTGCACGAGGAAAAAAAACAGAGCGCAATAGGCTTTCATTGGTACTATGCAGTAAGTCTGAAAGGACTAGACACAAGAAGCCTCAAGGAGCTGAGCAGTCCTAGGCTTTCCCTAATAATTAGGGATTCAGGAGTAAGTTCAATTTCAAAGGCACAAGTCGAGAATTGTGAAAGAAATCTGATTGTTTATAGAAGAGACTCCTTACCTGCTCTTGGAAGTCCTGATTGTAAATTTCTGACTATTCTTCCTCTCATTAAGAGAACTCATCTTACCACTTCTACTTGCTGGAGAAACATGTAATTGTTTTTGACTCTCAAGTTTCTAAGATCATTTCACACTTTATCTGTAGAAGTAACACAACACTGGAACATTTCTTGTTCCCATAAGGTTCATAACCTCTGTTACGTTTTTCTCCTTTGGCATCATCTGTTCAAGCATACGTGTAACATTTACTAAGACTTATAGTTTTAGGGTGAAATTAGGTTTCAACAGAAAAACAAATTAATCTACATATGAGCCTACGTTGCCTGAACTCTCCAGCAGATTACCAGAGACCTTAAGTACAAGCTGGTTGGGTTTTGTTTTTTTTTTTTTTTTTTTACTGTTTTTGGTTTATCACCTCACTGAAGACAAAGATCACTCCTAGTTCATGCAACTTGAACACAACTTTTTTTTTTTCCCCCAGAAACATGGGGTTCTGTGCTTGCAGTAACAGAATAACAGAATAGAACGGCTGAAAAAGACAATTCTTAAACAGGAAGTTTTGCTTTTGCTTACTTGAAGTATTATAGAACTCACCTAGACATTGAGGAAGGTAAAATAATCAAGTACATCTCTGATAAAGAGATCTACTCCATTAAAACCATCTGCAGATGTTTCATCCTAGCATTTCTGTACAGAATAGCAAGCAACTATAACAAACCATTTCATGTTTGAAATTCTATTCATGAAAAAATAAAGCTTCTTAAATAAGTCATTTTTTCAATAAGTCATCATTACCTCCAGTGAACCCTGACAAGCTCATAGAATATACACTTGCTCTTTGAAAACATCATCACTATTGAATTTCTGCTGCAGCTAGAGGGCTGGTTTTCTTTCCCATCACATTTCCTCCCTCCCTCTCTGCCCCCATATTTAACAGAGCAATATGCCTTTTTCATTCATTTGCTGATACCTGATAAGTCCTTAAAGTCCTGAAAAGAACTCAAGTGTCCTTTAGGACACAGGTTGGTGAGAAAAGAGAAAGTTAAAACGCAAAAAAAAAAAAGTCACCCATGCTTCTTAAACAAAACTAACTCCAGGCTTCCTAAGATTTCTTGAAAACAAGGGCTGTTTAAAGGGTTTCCCTGCATGAATCTTGCAACATAGATCTCAAAACCTTCAATTACAGAAGATGTTTCAGCCTGCTTAAGTTGTTTATACTTATAATGTAAACTTGCACTATTGTTGTTTGTTACACAAATCTATTATTCTTGAGCAATAAAACACAGATATTGAAAAATATGCTACATTCAGGGCACAAAACACAGAGTAATTTTGCATCTTACAAATATCATTCCTGACCAAGAATTACTTTAAGTTCTGAATTGCCCTACTACCAAGTACGTGCTGAAGAGACAAAAAAAAAAAAAAAAAGATACAGAATCTATCTTCAAATTTGTTTGCCTAGAGGTCAATATTTAAATACATCCTTATAGTAATGCCTAATTGTACAGGAAAGATTGTTTCCCTAAGCAACACTAAATGCACATAAAGATGAACACCTGAAAATGAAGGGAAAGGAAGCATTAATATTATTTAATTAATTATCAGTTTGACAAATTAACTAAGAAGCAACTTCCCCAGACAATGGACCACTACAGAATCACATAATTTCAGGAATTGGAAGCATCTCAAGGAATAATCAAGTCTAATCCCACTGCTAATGCAGTTTCCTTGCAACAAATAACACAGGTAGGTGTCCGGATGGGTCTTGAGTACCTCCATAGGAGGAGACTCCACAACATACCTGGGCACGTCACCCTTTCTGTAAATAAGTTCTTGGCTATGTGTAAATTGAACTTCCTAAGTTCAAGTTTTAGGCCATTGCTCCTTGCCCTATTGGTACATGCCACCAAGAAGAGCCTGTCTTCATCCATTTGCCTCCCACCTCCCTTTAGATATTTATTAACATTAATCAGATCCCTTCTCTTCTTCTTTTCCCCATGCTGAACCGGCCTAGGTCGCCCAGACCTTCCTAATAAAGGCGATGCTCCAGCCCCCTACTCATTCTTATGGCCCTCCAATGGACTCTCTCTAGGAGGTCCTATTCTTTTTTCAACCGCAGAGCCCAAAACAGAAATAGTATTCTAAACGTGCCTCACCACATTTAGGGCTGAGCAGAGGGGAGGATTGCCTCTCTTAACCTGCTGGTCATGTTCTTTTTAATGCACATCCATACCATCAGCTTTCCTGGCCACAAGGGCACGCTGCTGGCTCACAGCCAACCTGAGAGCTCTAAAGTTACAAAAAGGCTTTCTGCCTCAGGATGTAAATAAATGCATCAGCAAGCTGTCCTCAGGTGATACTCTGAAATCCTGAGATATTCTTCAGTTAGAACTCTCAGAATTCAGGATGAAGGTGCATTTTTAAGTTTTTATCTTCAGTTGACTCCAAATATAAGGTGAAAATTGCTATGACTCCTCATTACTGGATTTAGCTATTTTTATCTTGCAACTTTCAAGAAAACATCTTATTCTAAGTCTTACTAAAATTATTTTGCTCTTAACTTCAAGTGATGCTGGTAACTCTTAGAGCAGTAGGGGGATTTGGAAAAAAGAGCATTAAGTCTTATCCCAGACTCCAAAGTAACAAAGAATTATTGATCCAGTTTAGTGCTTCTGCATAAATGCTAACAAAATCTGTTTTAATAAGGCCTAGGAAAAGGTTTGTTGGGCTTTTTTTTCATTTTATTTGGACTATTGTTTCAGACACTATGCTTCCCCTACATATAATCCATACTCCTACATTTGACAAGTAGACTACAAGGTTTTGTCAAATTATACATTTCTTATGTCCACAGCAGAGGCACATCTTGAATATCAAGATAACTTTTCATGCAGCCTGTAGAATCACCAGAAAGAAAAAAAATAGCAAAGGCTAGAAAAAAATACAACTTCTACTTGAAAAGGTTCAGGCTTCAGCAAGATCTTTAAAACACATTATTTTTGACAGCATCATTATGAAGTAATCAGCCACAGACTATACTGCAAATTGGATTGAAGCCACCTTATGGTGCAAGCCAAACTGTATCACAATGCTTAAAATGAAATCTATGAACATTTTGTTCATGGGCTGTAAGTGTAAAGACCTTGGAATAACCTCAGCGAAGAAATTTCCAAGTCAACCTTACTTAATTGTAAAATATGTAAAGAGCAAATATTTAGATACAATTAAAGTTCAGAACAATTAACACGTCTAGACATTTACTCCAGCCTAACACTACATAGGAATAAAGTACATGAAGTTTATATAGCAATCAAGTTCAATCAATTCCTGCTCAAGTCTACAAAAGCAGGCTGAAGTCAGTTTTGGCAAGGAGAAACCAAATTTTCAAAAGAAAAAAAGCCTTGTGTGATCTGCCCAGCGCTGCTCCCAGTTATCTCCTTATTGGTTACTTATAAACACTTCTTACAACAACAATTCCAACAAGTTCAGTTTAATGCATTTTAATCTTAATTACATGTTTTAGTTGAAGTTGTGGATTATTCCATTATAACCAGTACTGAGAGAGCCAACTGAGTGGAAGGCATTGAAGATTCTGTGAACTGATTTAAACAAGTCACACATTTTCATACGGGAAGTTTAGAACAATAGCAAATCAAATCACATGCCTCCAAAAGCAAAATAAGGACCAAATGTCAAACTGACAAATTATATTTTGTTGCATCACGAGTCTTTACATCCATTAGGTGTTTTCACCCCCAAAGATAGTGTTTAAATATTACATTGCTTCTCTCATACTTGACTAAGGTGAAAACAAAGTTCGCTCATTTCACCATTTTGTGTGGTTAAATTAAGTTAGATTTACTTCTTAACTCCAAGAATGTCAGATTGTTTTTTCAAGTATCCTCTTCATACATAAGGATAACATTTATCTGCATTCTAACATTACATTTTCACAATTGCAACCTTGTAGTTAGAAGAGAAGACAAGTTATAGAATAAATCAATGACTAGACTGATGACTAATTAATTTTCTTTAAAATACCTCATCAAGGAACTAGCCAGCCTTTACACATCATAGGAATTAACGTCTCTTATACACATGCATGTGATTATATATTTCTTTAGTTATCTATACATCATTGCTTTGCAACTTGATCAATACTCAAAGCACAGATCTAGACCATTCAGAAAACACGAAGAAAAGAGCCTGCAGCACGGGAGAATCTGAAGCAGTGGAATAGTTTTTCATTTTCAAGTATTATTGACAAAGGGATGTAGACACAGGTCAGCAAAAGTGTGACTTCAGAACCAAAAGGTTTTGCTGGGTATAAGCCTAGACTGGAAGAAAAGGATTTTAAAGAGTGCCTTAAGAGGACATAATGTAGATTGAAAAAATTGAAAACAGTTTACTGAAATAAAGATGACCACTGGAAATCCCCCATAACAACAGCTTTTTCACCCAGAAAGACTACATAAATCTTCAGTGCCAGCTAGAAGAGTTCACCTGAAAGGGTAATGTTAATTAATGAAATAACTGCTTAGGCTATGACTTTCCATTCGGAATGATCTTCAGGAGTCCTGAGAAAAAGACTTCTGACTCAGGCACAACAGGAAACATACTGAAGCGTTCTCTTGACCTAGACTGTATTGCAAGGATGAGAGCTTGTCTCCAATGTAATGATTTATCCTAAAAGAGTGAAGTCAAACCAGGTACAAACCTACCCCCAGTCTTTTATTTTTTTTTTTGACATTGACTTGTTGCACAGCAGAGAGAAAGGGAAGCTCCTGAATGCACCATAAAAGCACAAGGCAGCAGATCTTGTAAAGAGAAAAGTTCCAAGCAAAATAACTGTATTCTGTATCACTGATTTTTCTTCCAGCATCTACATGTAGCAAATGATACTTCAAATTACAGAAAAAAAAAAAAAAAAGATGTGTTTAGATGCTACAGTATAACCACAAAATACAGTACAACTACCTTGCTAAAACACATAGGAAAAATAGTTTATTTTCAGAAGGCTGAAATATTCTGCCCTATCTCCTTCATACTTCAGGAAACTGTACATCCACCCTGAACCAATGTTGATCAAAGCTCTTATCAGATTAATAATGCTCTGGCAATATCAAGGAGTCTGCAGTGTCTTACCAGTTTGTGCTGAAACACTGAGGCTTCTTATGCCATATAAACATGTTTGAAAGATATTGAACTGCTTTATGTAAAACCATCACAGTTCTTGCTGCTTATGGCCCTTTGCATGCAAAGTGTACATAATTTTAGACAGCTTACAAAATACATGGAAATCAACATCCACATTAACAGAAATAATAAGTATTGGAAAAGAAAACAAGTCTTTCACAGCTGAACTGCCACATGGGTAGCTATCCTGTCAGGTACTTCATCACCTACAACAGTAACATTGAGCTGTGTGGACACATCTACCTGCACGCCTGGCATGCACACAGCTATTTTCAACCTTTATTAACAGCACAGACAGCAGATGGAAACTTGGTATTACATTTACATTTTACTAGCTAAGCTGAAGCTTCGAGAGAGCTGAAAAAAAATGGGGATACATCAAATCCAGAAGCGCTGGAAGGTTATCATCCCTGTCATCTTCAAGCCTGTGGCTACAAATATCCTGAGAAATGATGCCATGTAAAAACACTGGGGATTACAGTTCAAGCAGTCAAAGGAACTGTAGGTAAAAACACACCAAATGCTGAAAGCTACCTGAAAAGAAACCTCCATTTTCAATTAAACACTAGCTGTCTATTTAAACTCAGACAACAACCGTTATAAGCTAATAAAATATCCAGTTGTTCAATTATGTCATCTCTGAAGGAAATCAGAAATGGAAAATGAGTGGGAAAGTACAACAGAAAATAGGTATGTTTTTTTCCATCTCCCGCTCAGTGCAGCGCAATGAATGGTCTGGGCTCACTATATCCTTAGCAAGTTTAAGACAAGGAAGCTGATACTTGAGTTGCACAATCTCTCTCAAATCAAATTTTCTTTAGAGTGTTAAACTTGAGACATGTTTAAATTAGTGAATTCCTCACAGATAAAGCATTAAACTTTATCCCCTCATTCAAATATTTAAAGGATTTTATTTCAGTAAATTGATAGAAATATATTAGTTCATCTTGTTCAACCACATGCCTGCTATCCAGCACTCAGTACTCTCTGTTTTAATTTTTCTCCATTCCTCTTCCAAGCACATTTAAACAATTAAAACTGGTTGGTTAGCATTTGTTGCTGTCTCAGCATCTCTGGTCTAAATTTCTTGGCAGAACTGCTTGAAAATTACCAAGAAAACAAGTTTTTACCAGAAATCACAAGAGCACACAGCCTTTGATGCCATCTAAGAGGATTCAGGCAGAGGGCCAACAACTTCTTTGCTACTCTACACAGAGCACTCTTGCAGAGCTCAGACTCGGGAGTCCATAATCAGCCAGGGTTACAGAGCCTGGCAACCCAACAAGGGAGTCTCAGAGCTGTTGCAATTTCTTACCCAAAGCTTACGACATCTTGGAGCTTCAGCTCAAGTGGTGCTCTCCCACGTTAAGTAAGTAGCCACAGGCACATTTGTTTAGAAGTCCATAGCTCCCAGCAAAGCCTCAGGAGCTGGACTACAGTCCAAACTCCCACAGTTTCCATCCATGACTTACAGATAGAAATTCTCAACTAGTTTATCAGATCCAGTTTTAAAGGGAAATTGAAAGCTCTCTCTGGTACAGGGTTTGTTAAGTGTGCAATGCCACCTCAACTTAATGCAAGTCTTCAAACTGAACCAGTTAAACAGTTTCAATACCCATTTATTTCCTATTCTTTTCCACACGATATAAAGATGTACTTACATTTTTTCTTCTATCACTGAACCCCAGATCTTTTCCAAAATTTTCTGCCTTCCAATAAGTTTCAGGTTATCCCCACCCTCCATCCTTTCCCTTCCTATAAACTTCTACTCCACACTGCCTTCGCCAGACACATACAAGATGCTTGAATGCCTTTTTTTCCCTGGAACAAACTGTGCTAACAGAGATGGGCAAGGTATAACAGTTGTCTAGAGAAAAGACTAAACCTCATAAGCACTAAAGACTTTGCTGTTAGATGTGGATATAAAAATAGTCATTTCCTCCTATTATTGTGATATTTATAAGATTTTTATGGAATATACTGGAATTTAGGTAAAACAGGTTCCTCTGAACATGAAACAGTTTTAAACGTAGCAGTGATATTCATGAATTCATATTTCCACACTTTCTAGGAAGGCCCCTTAGATAACAAAAAACTCTCCCTGCAGCAGCACACCAAGAAATGTCCTCTGTTATTTCTGTACTTTACAGCTCTTTTACATATTATAGTCTCTGAAGACCAAGAAAAAGCTTTCCACATTTTACCTTGACAGCATTAAATACAGACAGAAACATTTATCCTACATTTGAAAGAGTCTTGCTGCCACTGTAAGAAATTATAAAGCTGCGATAGTGTCACACCTCCTCTGATCTTTAAGGTGACATATCTGCTGAATTCCACAAAATTAAGAACCAAGTCTGAAAATGACAGTTAACTTGAGGTAGACTTTAACTTTTAGTACCAAAAAAAAAAAAGGAAATTGCAGAGCTCACCATAACAGCAGTATTTGATGAACACAAATCTGTAGTTTGTGTTCATTTAGAAACCAGAATGAATCCCAGATAGCCTTTACCAAAGCAAGTAAGGGTATTGTAATTACATTCACACCAACAATTAGGAAGTATTCACAGGGTCCCTATAACCTTCATATTTGGAAGGGAAGCTGCTCACATTAAATGAGTTCTGAAAGGGCAAACGTTAATCTCATTTCACCTACTGTTTCACTCAGGAAGTTATTTCTATTTGGCAGCTGGCAGTGCACAACAAATATAAATGACTAATGCTGAAGGTCATTTGCTGAATATTTTCCCTTTCTGAAAGGGATGCTTATTTCTCATCTGCATAAAATTAGAGAACTTGGCAGAGCAAACAATTTCAGGACATATTGGATTACTTTATTATTATGATTATTTAAAAGGTTCTTTACAATTACAGGTCAAAATACCATGATTCTTCTTTAATTAAAACTGCTATGACTGAAACATTTCCAAGTCGCTTTTTGTGGCTAAATACAGAATCTCAAAGATAAAAATCTTTTCTTCCTGAAGTGCAGCACTGACTTAGCACTTCAGGACTCCGAATTGCCATGGAGGCTAAACTTTAGTTTGCACATGCAGAGCAATCCAGAAAAGCCCTATGGCATGGGACTGCAACATTACTGGGGATCTAGATTTATTCAGTGCCCTAGGGATTCCTTCATTCCTCAACTGTTACAGACCTGGGGTTGCCTTTGAACAGTAATAATGCTGCTCTTGCCTAGCTGTGTGCAGATACTTTCTATGTGGATGCAATCCCTACCCTGAGTCGGGCCACAACCTTTTATCTCTGACTCAGCCAGTGAAGACAAAAAAATACAGGATTACTTTTTTTTTTTTTTAAATCACAAAGCAAACTTCTGACAATTATGATGAAAGCAACCTGGTTTTTCACTTGTATCAGTAGACTAGTAACAAATTTTGTTCCCACATAAACAAGTTAAACAGAAGGGACCTGTGGATTTATTTAGACTCAAGTTACAGCCACAAACATTGTTCTTCCCTCTGAAAGGGTTGCATTGCAGTGAGCTGACACTTAAGTACAAAAATGATCATAGCTTGCTTCTGCACAACCATTCAAATAGTAACATCCCACAGGAATCAAAGATTAATTGCACACCTTAGAAGAAAGGGGATTTCCAAATTAAGACTGCTGTGATTTACCAGTGAACAACTGCTGAGAAGGACACTTATCCTACATTACTGCAAAGCAAAGCCTCTTTTAAGGTTGTGTAATACCTTTCATTTTTCCAACCAGTGGCCTAAAACAGCTCGATGAAAAAAACAGCTTCCCAACCACTAGATGCAAGCAGATCAAGACTACAAGTTATTTTCATATTACCCTGTTGTGGTTCATTCCAAAATTCACACTTTAAAACATATGTAGAATTATACTATTGAGAACCCATTCCATGGCACATTTACCTTTTCCCATACACTTCTAAAATATTCCTTTAACTGTGTCATGTCAGTAACACTCCTGAGATTAAATTCAGGTTTGTTTTTTTTTTTGGGGAAGTGATTCACATTTCAATAACATAATTCATCTGCATTATTTACTATATAACACACAGAAAAAAAAATTAAGTCTAATAGATGACTGTAAGCTAACTATCGAGTTCTAATCAGAGAGAAGAAAGGCAGCCAAAAACAAAAGTAGACTTTGAAGTACCCACATTTGTTTTGTTTTCTTTTGAATTTGTTTTAATATATCCGCATGGATTTCAAGTACCATTTTCTCTCTTTAACCAAACCATTCTGTAATTAACAATTAAATTTAACTTGCAATATACTTTTCTGCTCTGTTGTATTGATGTCTTTCTAACCAACTCCACAGAGCAGCCTGGGTCTGCAGGGAAAAAAGGAGTCAAGTAGTAACAGCAGTAAGAGAAGTAAAATAATAAGTGTAAAAGATGTATAGAGCTATCTGTTGAAAGGGTATTTGAGAAGATTCATCCATCAAATCGATTCATTTACTGAAGTAAAGAAGGATTTACAAAGAGAGCTGGACTGGTTGGACTGATGAACTGAGGCCAGCGGCATGAAATTTAACAAGACCAAGTATCCGGTTCTGCACTTTGGTCACAACAACCTCATGCAACATTACAGGCTTGGGGCAGTGGCTAGAGGACTGTGCAGAGTGAGACAACTGGGGGATGTTGGTTGATGCTTGTAGTAGACTATAGCAGAACTTTCAAGAACAGTTTGTTATTGATAAGTAATTCTTAACAGCAAATGCATTTTAAAAATATTTCAATTAGTTATCCTCAGTATACAATAGCTATTCATTTTAATAATTCTCTTCAACACTAATGACAACTGAATTACTAAAATTTAATGACAAAAATATACATCAACACATAGTTTAAGACTCTGCCAAAGATCATGTAAAGATTCACAATATCAGTATTAAATTATCTATGCAGCTTTTTCAATGAAAATCTTAGTCTTTATTTTAGTCTCTATTTTGATTTTCTGAACAGTGTCACAGATGCAACTTGCACAACTGATAAATAAAGGAAAGATTATAATAAGGATTACAAAAAAGAAACTAAAAGAATATGAGAGAAAAAGTTGATATCATTCACAGTCTTACCTGGAACTTGTTTTTGACCTTATTTTCTTGGTATTTAATTCTTTATCATTACTATGCTGCATCAGCAACTTAAATTTATCACTGTCAGATTTTGAATAGCATCTAGAATGCAATTATGTGCCTCATGATACATTAACAACAACCAGAGAATTTGATATGCTGAACTGACCCTTTGGGGCTAGTACATGGACATGGCCTAATGAGAAAAAAAATAGTGCCTCATTTGTTCTAAACTAAGCCACTAGTAGTGCAAGTTTTCATTATATGTCTTGAACTTAAACACATGGATCCTCACTAATGCATAATTGTATGTCATGAACAATCTTACACTGTATAGCCCCACCTCTATACAGCATTTATCAAATAATATTTTATCCTTCCTATGCCCAATTTCCTTCTGTAAGAAAGGCCATAAAACACACCAGAAAGAGTAGGTTTGCCATATGAATGTGCAATAGCCCAGCTGTCAAATCCTGAAAAGTAACTATCAGCAGCATAATTCACCATTTACCTTCACTTGTATTCTGGAAACAAGAAAACGGGTTTTTCCTACTACATACTGTAGTTCATCTCAGAGAAAACTACAATTGAGGAAGTCTTGGAGAAATGAGATGTAATAACGACTCTGACGGGTGCAATTATACTAACACAACTAAGCTGATAAACCTATGCTATAGTAGCATCATGCAGTTCATTTGCTAGTTGTCTGATCAAGGAAGAATCAATCAATGGAAATAAACTAATCACTTAGAAAACACCCTACTGTTCAGTCCAGCTACATAAATCCCTCTTATGGTAAAGCAATAATTCCTTTGACCAGTTCTACTAAACGCTGCGAGATAGACGCTTTGTAATGTTACAAAGCTTCTCTGCCCTTCCTCATTACTCTCACCAATTTATCTGAATGGGATTTTTTTATAAGAGCAAAATATTAACTGTAAACTATCCCAAAGCATTCAACAGTCATTCAGCACTGGCTCAAGTTGCTTCCACAGCCACTGCAATCTCACAAATTTCAATTCCATTAAGAAATAATTAATGCAAAAGAATATTGCAGCACCTAATTAAGTCACATCAGTTGGAAGCATGGAGTAGTTTTATGTAATGAGATGGGAACAAGTTGTGGGTTTTCTTTGACTTTGAAATGCAGTATTTTCAGAAGAGCATTGAATTTCATTAGCTGTGTTCAAGAAATTTTCAAGGGACCTGGGATTCTTTTATACAGGGAATTGAGAGGAGACCTTGTTTCTCTTCACAATGATCTGAAAGGAACTTGTAGCAAGGTGGGGCTTGGCATCATCTTCCAGATGACTAGCAAAAGGATGAAATGTAACAGCTTCAACCTGTGTCAGTGGAGATTCAGATCAGATATCAGAGAACAGTTATTCTCCAAAAGAATGGTCAAGTACTGGAGCAGACTGCCCAGGGAGATGGTGGAGTCACTGTTCCCAGAGGCGTTCAAGAAATGTGTCAGTGTGACAACTTAAGGACATGGTTTAGTGGGCACAGTGGTGATGAGCCAATGGCTGGATCAGAAGATCACACTAGTCTTGTTCAACTTGAAAGATTTTGCAACCACACAAAAGAATCTAACTCCTGTTCATAACTATCTGAAGGATGGACATAAAATGGATGAGGCCAGGCTCTTTTCAGCAGTGTGCAGCAACAGGAAGAGGGTCCTGACAACTTGATTATTTTAAGTGATCAAAATTCACTCACAAATTCAAATGTACAAGCTCTACAGGGAAGAAGCTCTAAGCCTAAGAATTTAGCAATGATTTTTTTTTTTTTTTTTTAAGTATCTCAACCACACTGAAAGAACAATGCAACTTTTTTGGATATTCATTTACCCCATCTTATTTGTGCACTTAAAAGATATAATCAAAATTTAGTGAAACAGAATCTAATCTGCTCTCACAATTTCCCTCCCCCTGCATTACAGCATCAGGGATATTTGCATCAAGTCATAATTTAAATCCTTGGCAAAGACTGATCTTTACACAGGTTAGTTTTTCCTAATCTTACAAAAATATTAAAATAGTGCCATTTAAGCCATGTCTATCAATGTGATGGAAACTCTTCATTTCCTGTTTGGTTTTTCTTTTTTTGTTCCCACTTAGAACTGCAATCTTCTATAAAACTGCAAAAACTTATCCAAGAACTGTATATTTCTAAGCTGAACTACAGGTGGATTTTTATATAGCCAGCTTTCTTCTAACTGATGGCAAGTCCTTTACTACACCGCTCTCCCTCTTCCTCACCTCCAAGGCTAAAAATCCTAGAGTTACCTGGAATTACATAATCACGTGAGATAAAAGTCTTAAGTGGAGCTAAGGGTGTTACACAAATT
The DNA here is from genome assembly GCF_023343835.1 of Lagopus muta. Lineage (NCBI taxonomy): Eukaryota > Metazoa > Chordata > Aves > Galliformes > Phasianidae > Lagopus > Lagopus muta. The sequence continues at coordinate 30,166,624 of NC_064440.1, read as the reverse complement.
AAACTGAACTGACAAAGAAAGGAAACTAACTGTTGAACAATATCACAGTTCCTCCTCCCTATAGCTTTACACCTCTATTGTTATTTCCTTTTGCATTATGACATATTAATAGATGCTTCAAAATTTAGACCGTGGTAGTTGAGCTCAATTCATACTGAGTTAGTGAGCTTTTGAAGAGAAGTGCACAACAAGTGTCCTTTTGCCATTAATAAAGCATTCAGAGTTATTAATGCAAGCGTTTTATTGCAAGTTGCTGACCAACAAATGTGTTGAGATTTATCTGGACATTTTGCAGTCTCATTTTGAATAGCAAAACAGATCTGTAGATAAGCATTTTGCCACATTCCCATTGGTTTAACCTAACAGAACACTTTGCTAAAGACAGTTGGTAACACAGTAGAATAGTAAATGGATACTGCCTGACATTGGTACATTTTACCTAATTTCCTAGTACAGACTGACACACTAGATAGATCTAAATATGCCTTTAGATTAAGACAATGGATTTGACCACTAAGTTCCCAATTGTTCTTTCTTCAGTGTCATAGCAATGTTAGCTCAAAGGATATAATCAAAAACTAACTGATGCGAATTCTGTTAATCATACTGAGATATTAATTTTTAGAATATGTAAAGTAGAAAATGAGACATTGAAGCATATTTAAAAGAACCACACTGCTATGATAGAGTCATTTCTGAATTAAATGGATATTTCTAGTAGCATTCCAAGGCTTGAATTTAACACAAAATAATTGGCTGATTCCCTTCAGGAGCAACTGATGGCAGATACATGATCTAGTGTTATCCTCTGCCAAAGGGTCTAAAAAAAAAAAAAAAAAAAAAAAGTGGGGGTGGATTTGTTGGTTTTCATTTGTTTTAATTCTCCTCACTCCAACCGCCTTCATCACTTAATTCCTCTGGACAATGAAAGATCATTTTACCTCACCAAGGCAAATGCTGAGTTATGCCTGACAAATCAATACCATTATTTTCTTAAGAATTCTTTGTAACAATTAACATAAAATAGAATTAAAAATTGCATAACTGATTTCCAACTAGACAAAAAGGCAAAAATTCTAAATTCCTAATTAAATCCTTACCATAGTGGATAGATACTTCTGTCTGATAAGTGTTACAGTGCTAGTAAAAAATAATTTATTTAAAAACAAAACCACCCAAAAAGCAGACACATCCAGCTTTCTGGATTAAGACAGACCAACACAGATAACATTGCCATGAGTGTTTGCTGTAGACAGTAATCAGAAACAAGATGTTGATGCAACTGACAGAAATCTCACATTACCAACCTCTCTTAACCATAAGAGAGACTTCAGTTGTTTTGGTATCTCTGGCTGACCTGAAAGCTTGAGTCTCCACCCTCTGGAGATTTCCAGAAGCTGGCTCAGAACATCTACAGCCCCAGCTCACTCTGCTTTGAGCACAGCAGTTGAACTAAGTGATCCCTTCCATCCTCAGTGATTCTGTCACCAACTACCACTGCTTCTCTTCTGGTTGATTTGGCAGCTTGGTCATTTCGGGACCACCTTGTCATGAATTTTCTCTACTTAATCATCTTCCTCTTAATCTCAGTAATGGTTTAAACAGTGTGTAGTACATAGCATAAAATAAACAGTTTCATTCACACTGGCTGGAGCTCTTTATATCAAGAGCTGAGGAGGCTTAACAAGATTTCAATTGAATAGACACTGGCTGCCTACAGGCACCTTATTCCTCCAGACATGCAATTGCACCGTATTAGTAACACACCTTTCTCTTGGCCTCCTTTTTTGTCCGGAGACCAGCAAATTAAAACTGTATAGGAATATTAGAAGTTGATCTGCTTTTAACAGTTCCCCGCACAAATCTGTATGAACAGATCACCTGAAGGGACCTTAAAAACAACACAATAAGCAAAGCTGACCTCAAGTTCCAAAATAATGGTTTGTAAGGCAAGCTGAATTGCACCCTAACCAATAAATATCAGCAGATAAAATATATTACTCCAGTAAACATGTCTAAGCATTGAATGCAGCAGCAAGCTGAGATGGTATTTAATCTAAGAAAAGATGATTAGTACTTCAGAAAGCCATAGAGGTTATGGAAGAGTCAAAACCAATCTTCAGTTATAGCAAAAAGAATACAAATGACACTTTTTGTTTTTATTATTTAAAAAAGACAGCACTCACATAGCCTGTGAGAACTTGCTTATTACAACTGTTCTTCACAGTGCATTTTAATGAGTTCTTACACTTGTTTTCAGTCATGCAGGGCTGCATAAGAAAAATCAGAAATCCAGCTCCAGCACACTTGCACAAATGGTTTTTACAGTAATCGGTAATAATTAAACATACTGACACTTCAGTCAGTGTATGTCAAAGTTTTTGCATGAGTTCCTCGATTTAATTTCAGAGACATCAGTAATAATCACTTCTGTAGCTTACATGTTTCACGGAGCATTCTTCAAGTTTGAAAATGTGCCTAAAGAACCCTCACTCATGCTTCCTCCTTTCCCCAATGCACAGAGACAAGTCAAACACTTGTTTGATTTCCCTATTAGCAAACTGACTCTGATAATCTAGCAGGGACCACAAGATCTTGCTGATCATTTCCAGTCACTAGAAGAGAAGAAGGCAGATGCAGAGTGGTTACCAGCTTGCACTTCACCTGCTTTAATTCACTTCAGCATTTAGCAAACAGACTGGCAAAAAAGAAAAGCAATTTCAGTACTGTGACCTTACAGAAAATATAGCAGTGATGGAACGACTTATGATAACACCAATATTGATCAGCACCAGCTTACTGTTACTCCTCAGTGCATTTAACAAAATGATAGAACTTGCGCACGTCCTTTTACTAACTGCCATTCTTGAAGTTATATTTTGAGTAATAGTCATAACAGATGAAAAATACAGTTTTACTTAAAAACTACGGAGTACTAATTTCTTAAAGTATCTCTAGATATTGCAAATATATTTTATATATACAGTAAAAATTAAAACAAATCTCATACAACAAGAAGGACTGTCAACTCATTTTTGGAGCTGAGAATTTTATATCTATTTCTGAAAATTTTATGCTTGAAACTTTTTTAATCTAAGTCTTCATCTTCTGTGTTTTCATCTATGTCCGTACCAAATCCTTCCTCAGCTCAGTATTAAATGTAAGAACAAAGAACCAACAAAAAATGCTTGCTTGTTGTTCAGTGAAAATAGGGAAGTATAGATTCTGAAAGGTGGTGCATCCGAGTCCTCATTTCTAGTCAGCCATCTCAATTTTAAGCACTATGCCTAACATTTTTTCTAATGCCCAAAAATATCAGATGGTGAACATCTCATGCAGCTCAGATTTTTTCATACAGCTTTAAAAGTTGCATTACATTGTGTTTCATTACAGCTACATTGCATTAGAAATAATAAAGCAGCACAGTTCTATGGAGGAATTTCTTGGAGTGGTTCTGATATGGCATGATTAAATGGAGTAGTCGTTACACTGTCATCAGCTCTAACACCGCACAGCACAACTGCCAATAAAGTTGACTAAATACTCTGTGAACAGTATTTCGGGAGGAGAGGCACACCTTCATTCTCAGCTACAACACCACATGTTAGATAAATCCAAATCTATCAAAAATAGCACGTCTACTCTGTCATCATATCTAAGCAGGTTACTGACAGACCAACTCAGCTGATATCCTTGCATGGAAGCTATGAAGTCTATTACTATTTTTTCCCTATCAAAATTCCAGTTTAGGATAAAATTAATCTCCTTTTATCAAATCATACCCTATTGGTGGAAACAAGAATTTAAGAGAATCACAGAACAAGGTAAATGTAAAGAATACATTTAATACAAATTCCTAAGGCATACACAAGATTCCCAGAAGAATCTCAAACTTATTTCTCCAATCTCAGACACTTTTCAAAGCAATTATAATTATGAAATCATCAGTATTTACCCAAAGAATCTTTTGAGCAATTCTTTGCCTTTCACTATTTCTTTGGCATTTAATCTTTGCAACCCACACAAAGTCATTACCCATCATTTGTATTACGCTCCTGCATTCCCTTAGCCTACCTTCATCAATATAGAACATCAGAAATAATACCTATGTCAAAATATGTATACAAACCACAGAACAAACAGAAAGGTTTTACATTCTTTTGGGTATTTTAATTATATCTACTGTCAGGATCTATCCTTCATACAAATTTATGAGCACATTCTTTGTAATAGGTTATATATATATATATATATTTAGTATATATAGTCTCTGCAGGAACTTGTTATGAGCTGTTCCAGTCAGAGTACAAGTGTCATTCTTTCAGCATACCCTATTTGCCTACCAATAATTTTTCACAAGAAAATCACAGGTCCCTTTTCATCACAGTATTAACATTTAGTATATGTTTGGACTCATGACTTGCAAGTTGCTTTTGTTTTTCTTAAATGTGAGATTATGATATTATTTGTGGAGTTCTTCACAGTGATGGCAGAGGAGAGTGCTTAAGAACTAGTCATACTTTTTCCTAAGTTTTTTTTTTTGCGCAACCAATTCACTGCAAGATTCCAAATGGATGCTGCCAGCTTGTGCTTGCTCTGAAGTTTTCTAAAACTGAGACTAAAACTCCTCCAGCCATACTACGGATGTCCAAGCTTCATCCTCTCTGGGCTAGACACCAGTAACCGCATCCTAAATATGTTCATTCAGTTATTTCAGTCAGAATGAACCTCCAAAGACCTGCTGTTTACTGGATTTGAACTAGTTTCTTTTGCCTCTAGTACATAGTTACACAAAACGTTTCATCTGGCAGACCTGAGTGGTTAGCAAATCTTTTAAAGGGGACCAAGTGTTAAAGCAGGACTGGGTCCCATTCTTCCTTTAAGTTATCAGTAGAGAACATATGCCCACAGGGCAAATAGATTCAGCCTACACAAGTATTATAGAGAAGTAAAACACTATGATAAATATACACAGCAGCACGCAGCTCTAGAGGTACAGAAGGAGATTAGCGGTCATTTTATTCTCAATATGGGAAAACATTAGTATGCTGAGGTACAGTGACTGTATTGAACACAGAATTGCATTTTAAACACATCAGATGAAATTGTCAAGCCTACCAATAAAACATTTCAATCCTTTCAGAGGAAGGAAGTTGAGTTGTAAAACTGCAGGTAGTTAAGTCTAAATTATTCAAATTTAAATGCATTTTGCAAGGATTGACTGCATTTATTTTCTGTGGACAATCTCAGCTTCTGTCAATTCAACTTGCATTCAAAATGCACCTTCATGTAAAATATATTGAGTATGAAGCATGTAATCTTAAGTAATTTAAGTTTTGTGAAGGTTGACTACATTAGTCATAAGCTATCCCAAAACACTAAATTCGATGGATTTTTTCCTCCCTGAAACTGAACTGCAATATTACTGAAATGGAACATTTGAGACAAAGTAGTCAAATTTTATAAATGATTTCTGCCACCATTTTGCACTTTGGCTAAATGAAACCTTCCAAATATCCCACATGCAATGTATGTAATACTTTTCTAAACTGAGAAGTTGAACTTCATTGAGGTTAAGTTGTAACTGTTTGTAAAGACAGTAATTACACATCTTCCAAACCAAACTGTGACTGTTCAAGGGAAATATGCCATTCATCCATTTTAACACACACATACAACATACTGCACAGGATGACATCACAAATATTATGACCATAAAAAACTTAAATACATTAGGGCAACCAAAACCAATTCCATCAGTAATTTTAACTATTTCAATAGCAGATTTGAGTCCGCAGTACAATTAAATAGTAAGTTATGTGCCATCCATCACTGTTCATTTCCCACATTCCCCTCTATGTATGCCTATAAGTCTATGCTGATTAAAGTGAATATTTGGTGAAATTCCTGCACCTAAGAGTTCAACCATCTAGCTGCACCAAACATTACTGTCATTTGTCACATTTATAGAAGTTTTATAAGCTACTATAAAAATAAAAAAGCAAAGATGATTGAATGAATATATAAATCAATGTTAAATTACCCACTTAATTTCTTTCATTTTGTTAAAAAAAAGTTTTAGTGACAGCCACACCTAAAAAAAAAATAATCACCTGATACTCTTTACAGAGGTGGATTTAACACTGCATGATGTTGCCAGCTCAAAATGATGAAAAAAACAAACCTCAACAAGGCCTGAATCTGTTTTCAAGCTTCATGTACCTCCAATGTCTTCCTATGAGCAGCTTTCCTCTATGGATAAAATTTCAGCCACTGCCTTTTACAAGCTTCAGGAATGGAATGAACTTGTTTTTCTTCTCTATAGCTGTGATTGTTGCAAGTCATCTCTCTCTATATAACATACTAGGACTTCTTTTGTTTTGGGTCATTTCCAGTTCTTTCCATTCAAAGTTTTATTTCAATCACTTTTAAAATACTTTGAAATCTATCGTGCAAGGCTTCAGTACATCTTGTATACAAGATCCTCCTGAGGAAACTACGGCAGCAGTACAAGCACCTTTTTTCTTTAGGTAACAGCTAGATTTTGTATTAACTTAAAGCACTGTACCAAGGCCAAAATTCGTGATGTGAACATCGCATGTCAGTTCTCACAGACTACTGCATTCACAACGCTCCTGGCTGCATTGTATGTAAATACAATTGCCTTGAAATTTCTAGTTCTCACAATCATACCTTAATCTGTATTTAAAAAAAAAAAAAAAAAAAAAGCCTTTTAACAGAAGCCATCACTCAGCTTTGAGTCTTCATTGCAAGACGCTTTATTGCAATTTAATTTTCTATTCTTGTGTTTTATTCATTTTCTGTCATTATCACCTTCACTTGTAACACCAACATTTTCTAAAGTCACCAGTCGACATGGACTCAAAGCACTTGCTTTTCCAGGTTTCCAGTCAATCTTCTATTAATGTAGTAATTTAAATAAGCCTCAGCAAAATGTAATAGGAGTTCCTCAACATTTGAGACTAAAAGATGCCAGATAAACCAGGCAAACCTGGAGCCTGGCACAGCTCTCAGTAAGGCCCAAATGGCCTGCTGCCATGCTATCATGGCTCTACTGCTCTGCCCCAGATGTGCAACTGCCACTGGGCACCAACCAAACATCTGCACATGATGAACGTCTAGATTGAACACAGGGCATGGGGAGGGTTCAGCCCAGCACTAATTCATGTGATAGCAAGTTTGGGGGTTTTGATACTAAGGCTGAACACAGCCCTGTGAACAGAGGAAAAGATGCAGCTGTGCTTTCCATTGTGATAAAGGAATTTGAGAATAGATTTCAATACTGAAAAAAACCCACAACATTTTTTTGGGTCATTTGCGGCTTCATTTCAATCAACATAAATGCATCAATTGAAAGTTTTCAAATGCATAAAATGGCAATCCAAATCATGATCATGTCTCTTCAACAAGTTTTTATAAGCCCTGTCTTACCAGAAATGAAGATCCTTCACTTTCCAATTCCAAACAGTTGCACTGCTTTTTGCCAGTACACACATTTCTAAACAGCTTTTTCAAGGATAAAGCACAGGAAGAGTAGAACTTAATCCAAAGTTCGACAAGCACCTTGAGAACTCACTGTGAATTGAAACCACTGCCATCAGACAAGCTGTGTATGTTACTTTCTGCAAAACAAGGTCACATATCCCTCTAGTTTAATGGTATTGTAGCCCTGTTTTGTATGTTTAAAAAAAAAGTATAAAAATTATCATATTGTCACTTACATAGATTAGCTATAGTATATATTTTATGAGGGCTACTCCAAAAGTAATGCATGCTATTTTATTTTATTGGAGCACAGCAGCAGAGGTGGATGTTAGCAGTATGGCAATAGATGTTGAACCTTCCCACCAATGCCCCCATTAGATTTAGTTTCCATGCAAAAGATGGCAGCAGAGAGGAAGTCAGACAAAATGGCTTCTGACGTGGAAGTGCGTATGAAGAAAAGGTACATCATACATCATTGAATTCCTCCATGCAGTAAAAATGGCATCCACTGACCTCCACTGATCATTTATAGAAACCAAACAATGGATACGATCAAAGTGAGGGATGAGTGGTGCATTTCAGCAGCAGTGACTATGGGTCATCTGCTCTAGTGTAGGTTATTACCAAAGTGCAGCACGCAGGTTCTTGCTCACAGCTACTGAAAAAGCATAGCTAATGGTGAAGACTGTTGCAAAAGAGTTTTGTAGCTCATAACTTGGTCTGTTAAATAGTGTTATTGCGCTCTTCGTATGTGTTCCATGAAAATAGTGAGGCATTACTTTTGAAGTAACCTTTCAGGATAATGGCCCTAAACAATTCTCTTCCCTGAATGCAGCCCAGGCAAGCCAAAAGCTTGAACTCACGTGACTGAAAGTGGTACTCCATTCTCACAGTGGAATTTATTAGATAGGCTTAGGACTTACCCGATTTGAAAGACTTCAGCAGCAGGAAACGCTTCCTTCGGTCATGTTCTCAGTTACACAGGTAAACCATTTCCTCAAGTACATAAACGTCAGGCAGGCTCTAATTAAAGCAGTTATCCAGTCTAGCCATAAAGAAATTGCTCAGTAGCTGCCATTTCACATCTTCCAAATTATTCTCCTAAAACAAACACAGAAATGATCATTAAAAAACATTCCATTTTCAGGGTAGGGTCAATATAGAACAGACATTCACATCACTTTTCATCTATGACATTTCAGGACATGATTCTAGTGCCATACTAGCAGCAGTAACAATCAACACATCTTGCCAACATACGCAATGTTGACTTCAAGTCTGAAATTATTCTCTTGTTCATCTTGAACTCTAGTTTAATTTTATCAATTAGGTTTTTGTAATTTACAGCCGTAATACATTTTCAATCACAAGCTTTTTACATGAATTTAAAAAACTTTTTTTTTTTCTTCAGTATTTTTAATTAATCTGTAGAGACTAGAGAAATGTTACAAGTGTTTTGATCCAATTTAAAAGCAGAGTACCCCCCAAAGCTTTCCTTTTTGGAATGGGGTTGAAGAGAATGAGAGCAAGTGCTGAGTTTTCAGATTTTAAGTTTTATAAGATAATCTGCTTGGCATCACCTGTGACTCAAAGTAGCCAGGTAAATTTTCCTTTCATTGATACCACTACTCTCAGTGTTATACACCAAGTAATGACAACTCTTCCTGTCCAATAACCTAACTTGCTGGTTGTCATACTGTTAAAGCTGCCTTTGCTATCACCTATAAAAATACATAAAATCAATGGGACAGATATTTCACTAAGAGATGCCAAAAGACAAAGCCAAAGCAAGTATTTTTTCCTGCCAAATATTTCAAACTTCAAGAGTGGAAAACTAAAGCAATGTAAAAGTAGGGATAAAATAAGACTACTGTATCTGTTACCCAAACCAAAATAAACATCATCAACAATATGTAACACATTAAGTACAAAATTTTCCTTAAACACGAACTATATTAAATACTGTTTTCTACTTTGACAGCAGCAGTGACTTGCCAAAACAGAAGAGCTTTTACTGTGCAATCTATAACAAAACTCAATCTGTTGGCAAATATCTTCCATTTTCCCTTTTTCTGAACCATTATTGTCAAATAACAGCATCTTCTCTTGCAGTTTATTAATGATTTGCAGTACTTCTTAGGACTGAACATTAAGTTCTGTTTGTTGTTTTTCTTCTTTGCTTTTGTTTTGTTTGTTGCTTTTACGTATTTTTATGTCTTTCCCCCCAGTCAATAGACAGAATTTTTTAAAAATCATTCAGCAAGTACAGGTACCAAAACTGCAAGGATAGCTTCATCTTTTCAACACAATAAGCCACAGCAACTACTTGAATTGAAACTTGCATTCATTTAGCTTCTCATTAACTCATTTATCACTTACATTATAGAATTAGTGCTATCTTTATTGCACTGCTCCCAGAAGTGGAAGCAATCTGAATAATCAGTCTTGAGGCAAGAGAGGGAAATTAATACCTTCCTTAAACACAGAATTATGCGTTGTTTAATAGCTTTTTTCTTTAAAAAAAAAAAAAAAAAATTATGGAATAAAGAAATGAATTCATTTATGACTTTTACATCTTAATTGCTTTTTATGCTGTCATTATATAAATTTCTTTTTTAGTGCACTTCAGTTTTATTATCTAACACAGTAATGCCCCAAAACATGACTTTGAGGGTATAAAGAAAAAAAAAATTTACAGAGATGAGAAAAAATGCCACTCAGACCTTCACTACTTGCTGGGTTTCATCATTTGTTTAACCAAATTAGTTAAAATGTTACTGATTTTCTTTTACTTGTTTCTAATTTCATTCTGAATTTGCTTTTACTGCTTGAGGGTAGACAGATCACCTGCATTTCATATCATCAAGTGATATCATTGCACGCAATCAGCTAAACAAAGGGACATTTTTCCTTTATATTAATAATCAACAACCCACGTGCTTAATATCTCCATAAATTAATAAGGGAAGTACTTCACATGCAGAAGCAAATAAGACAGCCAATTAGTTTTATTTTGTGGTGGTTTTTTTTTGTTGTTGATTTTTTATTAAATTTATTACCTTCCACTAAAGTCATATCCCTTTTCTTCTGCCTTTATTGGAGATGCCAAGGAGCTGCAGTATCTTCTGACACTGATAGATGGAAACGCTCAGCACCACATCCACATGCCTATTAATCTTCTAGTTTTCCCAACTGCAGATTTTTATGGTTTTCATTTTTGCACTGCTCATTCCTATTCATAGTTTAATGATCTATTTCCTTTAATTCCTAGAGTTAAGGTTCAATAAGCTCATTTTCTCTTCAAACTTGACCCAAGATTCTTTAAGATTCTCAAGATTTTCCTACATTCTTACTAAATAATAATTATTGTTTCAATAGAAGATACTTTAATATCTAGATCTATAAATAACAGCAGGAAGAAGAGCATTTTAAAAGCAGTTCAACACAACCTGGCCCAACAAACTGAAAAACCCAATTTCTTCTCTAAGCACACTGCTCAGCCCCCAGGACCATCTTCTGTTCCCTCAGAGCTGGAAAACAAATGCGAGCTCCATGAAGGGTTGTTGTACCTGATTTGCCCCTCCAAATAGTCTACAACATCTGGTAATGCATCTCTTGACCAAGGAAAATCTGCATTGCAGCTCTTGTATGCTCCAAGTGCTACCTCTGATTAATGTGAGGAACCACTTTTTCTACATACATTCCTATTTGACTTTACTAAATCACAGAGTTGCAGAGAATCCTTAGAGTTGGAAGGGACCTTTAAAAAGGCCATCTAGTCCAGCTGCCCCACAATAAACATGGACACCACAGCTAGATTAAGTTGGCCAGGGCCTTATCCAGTCTGGCCCTGTAAGCCTCCAGGGACAGGGCACCAACCACATCTCTGGGTAACCTCTTCCAGTGCCTCATCACTCTCACTGTATAAGAATTGTTTATATCTGACTTAAATCCACCTTCTTTAAGCTTGAAAAGAGATCACGTAAATCTATTACAGTCTGGCTCAGGCAAATGAGAAGGATGAAAGGCATGTTGTAATTACTGATTCTTGGCAGCCCCTACCTGGTCTCAACTTTATTAGTTATATTTATGATGGCAATGATCTTAAGTTCATACAAGCTACTGAAAGTACTATACCTAAGATGACCCTACCCTGAAAAGACTTGCAGTCTAAGCTGACATGGCATATACTGAGAGTTCCTTCATTCCCCTTATTTATTTATAAAGAGAATGAGTGGAAAAGCAACAGATGAAAATTTGAGGTAGATTTTGGAAATCAAGAGAAAAACAGAAGGTAAAAAATTACCAGACAAAAGGAGTGTTACCTTTTCTTTTGAATGGACAAAAGACAACAAACAATTCAGATGTGAAGAGACACAGGAAAGAACATATACAAGTAGCAATAAATAAAGTTTCATTAAAAGCACAGGAATTTTAACTCCACTCTCAATTCGTGCTCCAACTCATCCTACGCCTCCAGTGATAGTCATAGGGTATGTCTAGAAGATAATCTTCTTTGTAAAAATCTTCCTCTATGCCATCTGTCCTTTTTAAAGGAGAAATGTAGTAACAGATATTGGTTTATTCCAGTACTAAACAAGTTAAGCTAGCAGTGAAAATACCGCCTTAGAGTATTCAACATTTCCCAAGGACCTTATTATTAAGATAATAAAGGAGGAAGCATTCAAAAATGGCATAAGCAGTTTTGAAGATTGGGGAATCGTACAGATGAATGCTGAAATGGATTTAGTGGGGCATGAAACCACCAGCTCCAAATGGGAACATCCTGATCACATCATGTTCAGAAAGCATCAAATTAGAAGTGGGTGAGATTAGAGCAATTGACAGGCAGCAGCATTTTCAAAGTTTAAATCCAATTTTTCTCCACATGAAGCGATACTAAACTAGGAGTAAAATTAAGTCATGGTAGAATGAGATCGTGTGTAAAGGAATGTTAGAGCTAGTGCTTTTAAACAAATTGTTTTTAAAAAGCTAAGCAATGCAAAATTAAGGAAGTTAAACACATCCAAATAGACTTGAAGAATATAATTAACCTTGTTACAACGGTTAACACAAAGTAATTATGAAAGACCCAGATACTTTAGTCTCTGCACTTGCTTTCAGGCTTTGTATCAACACCTGATGCATAGTAATGATGTAGTGCTAAAACTAAGGTTTGAAAGTGATACAATGATTTTGATTCACAAGTAAATCCTGTTTGCTCTAAGCATTATAAACAACTATTCAAGTATTTTCCTTACTAGGAAATATTCCAGATATTCACTGTATTTTAATAGCAGATTCATAGATCCGTATACAGAATCTAATACAAGATTAATTTACCAGGTACTTGTTCAATTTGCACTACAGTTCCTCTGAGTTAGTTTACTTGGACAGCAAAGCACACTCCACACCAAAAAATGTCCTTTCTAGACAATGCTTTTGTACCAGAGCACAATGAACTACTTTTTTCCCAGAACACTTCTCTTACCTATTCCCTTCCCCTAGCTCTCCCAGCAGACAGTGATCAGTCAACAGCCTTCAAACCTGAAGACATGACCACGTGGGTACAGATCTTCCCTGACACAGGACTGTTCCTCTAGTATCTGAACTGAAAGAAATAGTATTTCACCTTACTTTCTAAAATTAAATCCAGTAATTGTCTATACTGGAAATGCAGAGTCACAACTTAAACAGGTGTTTGAGCACCAGCTGAGAAGGCAGGGCCAACCCAGGAGAACTCAGATACATGCAATGCACTGAGCAACCAGAAGGGCTGGAGCCAGGATCCACCCCTTCCCTGATCTCATGTAACAGCTGGCAGTGGAGATGTAAGTGTATCTTCTGGAGACCTCTGCCTACTGAAGGACCATAAGAGCCTTCCTAAGGTAAGCAGATCCTTTCCCTGTTTCTGCACCTACTGCTACTACATCTGAGCAGACTATCTCTAAGGTACCTTGCTACTCCTTCCATCTCATAACACTATTCTAAATCAGAAATTCCAGCCCCAAACGATGTCAGTCAATTGTGAAGAATTCCTTGGAAACCATCTTGCACATAATGCAGGAGTACAATCAGATCCTCAGCTAGAAACATGTCCTATCTCAAATTACATAACTGTATTGTGAACTGTCTTCTCACTGTCTAAGCAAAGATGTTATCTAAAGGCACTGCATTACATGAAAGCATTCCCACAGTTAATTTAACTGCAGAAATCTCAGTTTACTGAGAACGTATTCCCAATACTATTCTTTTCCTTCCCATACACCACACTGCCCAAACGTATCTTACACCCAGAGGACCACTGTCAATACTGTTTCTTGGAAATAAAGATCTGGCTTCAGGTCATTTGGATTCCAAGTTATGCTAGGAAGCAATCCATTCGGAAATGACTCAAGTTCTTAGGTGAGCAGAGTAGTTCTAGCAATACCCTTCTTCTCATCTTTGGCTAAGTAAATCTGCAAGTCCTGAGCACACATGCTCAGGGTGGCAACAACACCAGAAATACATGCAGGAGGGCTACTGAATCATGTTGTACATTGTTTACCTATCATAGCCTGCTGTTTTACTACCAAAGCACTCGTTTCAAGAGCAATTTTTGTTCCTTGTGCCCTCATGGTTAGCACTGGTCTAATTGAGGATTTAACTTCACAGATAGAAACAAGAAAAACAAATATCATGTAGGCTTCTTTCTTTCAGAACTTAATAAAGCTGCTGCATCTGTCTTATTCTGAGTATAAAGTCTCTTTTTCCATAATAACTCTGGATGAGAAAGCTGAGTAACTGGAATATGTTTTACTTCATATTTCTGATGCCACTTCAGTATTTTAAAGCATGTAGTGAATAACAATTAAATACAGATAGCTTATGGAATGGCTACAATTTGCAGTGAAACTTCAAGTTGTCCTTTGAAGCCGAACTGGAAGCTGTAAGATAGAATGCAGAATCCAAACAGCCTGAAGTAGTAGACATGTATATAGCAGCACCAGACACTGAGATTTATTGAATTCAACAGTTGTAGAAAAAAAAGTACTTGGGAAATGAAGCAGAATCTGAGGAGGAGGGCTGAAATTAGTTGTGAGAAGTAAAAGAAGAGTTTTTCCACACAAATTTTAAGTACTACCTCTTCTAAAAATACTGCAAGAGAGGAAAAGATTACAAGATTAGCATCACATTGAAGTAATTATACAGTCTACATCCAGACAGTCTCTGTTCTTAACAGCACTTGTGCTGATTAACTGGTACAAGAAATTGCAATTGAGCATCAGTATTCCTCAGCCAGGTTCCATAAAATTGGCAGGGAAAAGGGCAGGCAGTTGAGCTGATTGATCACAATCATATTTGATCAGAGGCAATCCTGAGTAACTTTTTCACCTTATTTTATACTAGTTAGTATTAAGTTAAACTGAAAATAATAGACATGAATTGAGCATTTTATTCCCAGAGCAGTAAGAATTCACCTATCACCTATAAAGCTCATTCCTTATCTCATGGGCTTCAATTGCAGCATCGCCTGCTTAATGAACACTAATTATTCAAAATTATGAAGGGAAAAGTACTCAGTATGCAATCCTCCTTTCACATCTAATCAGACTGTATAGCAACAGTCTAACAGAATGTAAACGAAGAGGCAATTATACATAAACTTGAAAGCAATAGTGCTACTAGCTTTATCTGTTGGACTGATTATATTGATTTCTCTATGAGAAAAACAGCCTCAGAGCTTGAAAAATATCCTTAGAACTCATGTTTAATAAAAATGCAATTATTGCTTCCAAGTAAAAGATTTTCAGCTTGCGCATAAGAAATAGAAATACATCTGCATGAAATGTTTTTCTCAGCACTACAAACTGAACATTTGCAAGTATCAGTTGTTATATTCTTAAGCAAGCATGACTTAAAAACCAAAATTGTTCAGTTACTATGAATTAAGAGAACAGCTACGTCAACACCAATTGAAAAGTATCAGAACGCCCCTTCCCCTTGTACTCCGCACACAATTATATGCAATGCTGGGTAGATGAAAACATTTGTCCATCAGTACCAAGATGTTACTTTCATTTTAGCAATGAAGAGCTTTTACTACATATGATAATTATATTAGAATCACAGAATCATTTGAATTATAAGAGACTCTTAAAAGCCACGTAGTCCAACTCCCCTGCAGTCAACAGGGACATCTACAGCTAGGTCAGGTGCTCAGAGCCTCATCCAGTCTGACCTGGAAAATCTCTAAAGACAGGGCATCCAGCACCTCCCTGGGCAGCCTGTGCCCATGCTTTAGCACTATAATAATTGTAATTTAAAATATATATATATATATTTTCCTTATTTCCAGATGAAATTGCTCCTCTTTTAGTTTGAAACCCTTTCCCCTTGTCCTGTCAAAATAGACAGTGGTAAACTATCTGTCCTCTTCCTTCCTATAGCCCTTCTTCAGATACTGCAAGGCTGCTCTCAGGTCTCCCAGCAGCCTTCTTTTCTCCAAACTGCACACCACTGGCTTTCTCAGCCTGTAATACAGTATTCCAACATAGTACATCCTTAACATATCACAGAATTAATATTGGCAGTACAAAACCACCAGAATTTTTCAAAATGCAATGCCTTCACCTGTTTTCTTTGACACTTTACAGTAGCTCAGATTTCAAGTCTCTAATTTTGACTAATAATATTTCTGCATTTGAAACATTTTCAGGAATGTCAACATAATAACAGCTGGAATTTAATCATTTCATACTAGCAATTGCAAGACTTGGATTTGACATTTTTTCTTTTATTTTCTATCATTTCAGCGACATTCTCTGCCAGCAAATCTTCTGGCTTTCTGTATAACCACTCATTACATGCATTTCTTCTACACGCCACAAGCATAAGTAAGCTACCAATGTACTATTTTTCACCAACTCACCAATTTTAGAGTGTAATTTACTGTACTGGTTGGGGAATCGATTAATTTAAGCATTCTACATAACTAAGTTGCAAAACTATCACAGAGAGGAATAGTAGTTACCGCATTTAGTTTCAAAGCGCTACAGACTGTGATTTAAAGGCATATTTGAAATGGAATGATATAATAAAACCTTGAGGAAGCATTCAGCTCCATCTTACAGTATCCCAGAAAGGGGTTAAGAGGCCATGGAAATAAATGTTTTCTTAAATAGGAGAACCTGTGAGTGTGTGGTTATGACCTTTTGAGGCTGTGGAGAAATGGGCAAAAAAAAAAAAAAAAAAAAAAAAAAAAAAAAAGGGTTGTTGGTCAATTAAGACAGAAGTCAGGACTTTCAAAACTGGTACGTGGAATAATTAAAAATGAAGGCATAATACACATCTAACACCGATTAAGAAGTCAGAAAAATCATTGTACAACAACCGATGGTATTAAAATTGAAATTAAATTCTTACAGACATATAAAGAGATGTGATTCAAGAGAACTTATTATCAAGAGAACAAATAGCTCCTTCTATTTCTTCAAAAATAAAAGGTGCTAAACACTGCAGTTCTTAGACTTTGTCCTTATGGTTTTTATCTCTGGCAACTTCTCACAGTTAGCTTTAACATGCCCAATTTATATATCTAATAATTGCTTATAGCTAATCTGCACCAAGATTAAATGACAATTTATGGTTACCAATGCTCTAGTGCTTCATTAGGATGTGCAGACATCTTTCCTGACAAAAAACATAGAAGAGAAATCTAACAAGATATTGTTCTTCTCCTAAGGAATATTCAGCCTGAATTTTTAAATTACTTGTTTCAGAAACCATAAATAAGAGCTGAAATTGTTTCTTTACATACACATTTTCTAAAATAGTAATTTCTGGAGTCAAATGGAAAAAGATTACTTGATACGTGCTTCGCATTGAATGAATAGAGTCATTTCCTCTCTGCTAGGCTGGAGTTCATCTAACAAAAGCCATCTGAGCCCAATTCACATGCTCAGATATCAGAGCATCTTACTGCTCACTCAAAAAGCAATGACTAGCCACAGAGTGGAAAGTTCCTAAATCATCTTCATCTCTTGAAGCTGCACTCTTTTTTTCTTGTGGAAAGCCTGGAAATGACTGCCTGCTTCGCTCATCCTGCCATCCTGAATTTTCCCCAGACACCTGTTGTTGGTACCTGTCCAACTGGATGTTGGGCAAAACAGACCTACTATGATTCCTGTCACATGACTGATCACTCAGCTCAATTTCTGTTGGCTTTGAAATACTAATTTCAACTTGGCCATTTAACACTTGTTTCTAGACTACTGCTGTAGAAGAAATTCGACTTCCAGAATTTGACTAATTTTGCAGAAATAAAATTCGAAACAATGCTTCCATTCAATTATTGTCTGACCTCGCTCTGAAGAGAAAATCTTGCTACTGATGGAGAAATGTTGGCACTTCTGCACTACATTCTTCAGTTAATCTCTATTACACAGTCCTCCGAGTTCCTTCAATCAGAGTAGTTTTGTTTATTTGATAATATTTTTATATTTGTAACAGAAGCTGCTCTTCTGTTTGGCTAGTGCTCTCCTCATGGAATTAGCCTTCTTTTCTTACTGTTCCCCATTTTCTTTTTTCAACTGTGCTTACTCCTAATAAACATTTGCAAAGCAGCTTTTCCTGAGAGTACTGTCAGATATTTAAACCTAAGTAGCCTGTCCCTGAAAAATACAGAGGATGCTTTTCTGGAAGCTATCCTCAGAAGGGCTGTATTAATGCAGAAGTAAATTCAGGCTCTAAAAGAAACTATTTATCTTCTCTTTTCCTACAGCACCGGTGTCATTACAGCTTAGTATCTCACTGAACAAACATGTCTAAGCAAATGAGAAAATACTTAACTGGGTAAATTGCACATAGCACTTTAACACATCATTCAAGCATACTCTATCTCATAGCTGAAGAGTTCCATAGATAAGATTTGGTTTGTAGTCCATACTGTTTCTTTATTTCGTTACCTACATTTATTATTTGACAAAATATTTATTTATTTTTAAATAAATAATTTTTTAAATAAAAATTTATTTATTATTTGACAAAACTGATTCATTTTTGAAAAAAACTAATTTTTTATCTACCTTTCAAATCATATAATATCTATAGAATAAGATTGGCGGTTAACCTGGTATCAAGGCTCGACAGGATTTATCCAGAACTCAATTATGACAACACCTGCTTTACTAGCAACACAAATCAAGAAGCTTGTGAAGGAGTTGAAGAAAAAAACAGTACTGTTCTGTGCATCCAATTTCCAGACACTGCCAGAGTAAAAACTCTAAGCAGTTCATGTTAAACCAATATTTTGCAAAAGAAAAAATTCTGTTCTTTTCCAACCAGATACAGAAACAGATCAGAAAAACAAGTCTTCAGGCTTTTATTACCACAGACTTAAGAAAATGGAGAAAAGGTAAATGATGTTCAAGATGGCTGTATAAAACAGATGTTTAGTGATATGTAATGGTCAGATCTTATCTATCAGAACAGTAGTGGTTAACTCATCAATTGGCTTAGAAGTGACAGACTACTTCATTATTGGTATTTTCACTATCACACACCACACAGCTCTTATGGTTTCAGCAGTGTTTAAACCTAAGAATTTTTTTAGAATTTTCAAATGCAGAAAACACTGCATTCAACACAACTGAGCACTTAACTCAGGACTGAATATAGACTTCTCAACCCATACAGAGTGCTGACAGCAGTTACAGGAAGATAAAACTGTAGCACAGGAAGCAAGTTTCTTCAGGCATGTTTTTGTGACCTAGAAAGTCACCTCTTACTTCTATGTAACAGCCTCAGTGCTTGCTCCTATATGGTGTAATGACACAAAGTATTTTTTGTTAGTTTTCTTACACCTCTTTCCTATCCCCATTCTCAGGTTCTTTCTTTTACCTGGCCATGAAGTACACTATAGTGCCCTCAGCATATAGTGGTCATACAAGCAAACAGAAGACTTTCATAGAAGCAAACACCCAGCACCAAGAAACTTTAGTATTGTTAAGTTCTATGAAACAGCTGGAAAACTTTCCTAATTATGAGCTACCAAATTATGTCTTATTTAAGCATATATATATATATTTTTTTCTCTCCATACTGGCCCTGTGAAGGCTCATCAGATAACAGGCAACAGTGAAATTCTATTACTCTCAAAACGACTGCAGCTTTGTGCCCAGTTTAGAAGTCACTTACAGGGATTGAAATTATCATACACAGAATACTTTGTGAAAGATTACAGCTTTGTCTTGAATTTCATTTTTAAGTTTCACTGATGAAGCTGCATCCTTTTAAATCACACATACTCATAATTTCAAGGATATTCTACGGAAGTTTTTTTTTTAAATCAGTTCAACTCATAGGATTCATGAGTTTCTGATGACACTGGCTGCACTAACACTGGAATAATAGCAGGACTTAGTTGCCACTGCTTTCACAACTGTCAATGTCTGCACAAGACCATCCAGTCACTGTACAATATGGCTTTGGCACCTAAAATGTGATTTAATTACTTCATTCCTTCCTAACTGATCTAGAATTTATCCTCAGCTTAAGATACACAAACATAATTAGAGAAGTTTAGGATAACTGCAGTGCAAATACTGTTAGTGCTAGACTGGCCATGGAAAACTGCCTAATGTCCTGCCAGCTTTCAAAAACACATACCTTCGACTTTCAACTGCAGAGGTGGAGCTACAGAGCAGAATTCCAGTAGCACAAGACATGCCTCAAAACAGTAACCAAGTTGCATTCTGAGAGACATGAAACACACTGGTTGAAAAAATGCTCCAAGTCTTCTGCAACTCATTAACCCTGTCTTCAGATGTGTACACAGTTCCCTGGGCATATTGCTTTGATTCACACAGATGAGCTACTTGGGATGCTCTTCACCCTGTGCCATACATGGCTTGTCTTCCACATCACCAGCATGACTGCTGAAATGCACCACCCACCCCTCACTGTGCTCACATCCATCTTTTCATCTCCAAGGATGTTCAACAAAAGTCAACGGGAGACATTTTTTTCCACATGGCGGAACAAATTGCATAACTTTGCTTTATCAACACTTTGTCAGACACCATTTTGCCAGACTGCCCCTCTGCTGCCATCTGTCACACAGCAACAAAACACAACGGAACACTGGTGGGAAGTCTCTTTTGCCATACTACCAACATCCACCTCCAATGTCACAGACCAACAGAGCAAAACAGAAAGTGCTACTTGTGGAGCAGTCCTCACACAACCCTTTATCTATCACACTCTTTACAAGAGGATCAGAAGATAAAGCTGCCCAGGATCACTTTGGAACATGATGTCCACATATTCTGTACTCATGCTAATATTTCTATATGAAAGTGAGCTTTTAAGCAATCACTATACATCTTATAAAGAAAGAAGTTAATCTACATTCAGTATAGAATACTTGGAAGAACTCTCATTTCAGTATTTTTATACAGAGGTCAGATGTGAGACACCAAGGTATTACCAAAAGGCATGAAGTTCAGTTTGCAAACCAGAATTTTGGTTAAGACCTTTTAAGAAAGCTGTGTTGAATATTTCTTAGTGTGTTTTTCACAACACTTGGCAGTTGCCAGCACAGTCAATTACTGTATAAGGTTTCTCAAAATTGAAACCGGGTTTTCCTGAACCATATTTCTTCTTTGGGAAAAGAAGGACAGGGGATCATTTCAGCAAGCAAGAGGAAATCTGAAGTGTTACTCAGAAGCAAACAAAAAAGATATGGTTATTTTAAAGAGTTCTGCTCCTTAGGATTTAGGACACCATAACTATGTCAAATAGCCTTGTGGGGCTGTCTTTGAAGAGAAGTGCTAACTGAACTGAAAAAAGGACCAACCAAAATAATGAGAAATACTTCCTGCCTTCCATGCCATTTTAAGCACCTTTTTGTAATTTAAATATCTTTTCAGCAACAGCGAATAATTTACACTTCCACAAAGCTATATCACTACTCTCATTTTTCCCAAGCTTCCATAAAATATATTTTACAGAATTGAAAAAGCAAATCAAAGATGTAATGGGCACAGGGTGCCAGTATGGAACACAGCATGTTAAGTAGGCCATGATCAAATCTATTCCCATTCTGTATCCCCTTCTCTTGCACCAGATAGCAGTAAGTAATAGCTTTTTCCAGCCTGAGAATGCCTTACAGGAAACAGAACAGCTCTAAATTTTGTTGCAGTCAAGTTAAAATCTTTACTAAGTTAACATGGTATCTAATACCAGTCCCAAAACAGTGGCAAAATAAACTGAGAGTATGTTGTTTACTCCAGTTAGAAACTCTACTCACAAGTTTATCAGACTTCTCCTTGGATTTCTTCCTGAATTAAAAGTTACTCTGTGTGGTCAAGTCATTCACTTAATTTAAGTAAAGATGCTCTTAGAAACAAGGGAAGCATGCTAGCAGCATTTTCACATCACTCAAAGGATCAAGGGGAAGCAAAAAGGTGCTCATTTTCAGAAAGAGTAAAGCAGCATACAAACGAGGAAAAAGATAAAAGGGGAGAGCAGGACTAGGAATTCACAGACCCTTCTGTGCTGCACCTGAGAATCCATGCAAATGGTTGACACTTCTAGAACCAGAACAATTAATTTAGAATGCCATACAATACCACCTTCCTTCCATTAGTTGACATTTGCAACATACTTAATATATATGTATATTTTAAATCAATAGCACTTCAAATCACTGTCTTTGGCAGCCTTCCTCCCTGCATCTCTCCCTCCTGCTGCTCATCCACAGCTCCAGCTCAAGCAACATCTCTCAAGCTGACCAATAGACAGCTGTTGGCCACAGCAAGGGTTCTGCAACCAACATGGGAATCACAGCTGGCATTACAACAGTCACAATAAAAAATTCTGAAAAAAAATTTAGTTCTGACTTGTTGTCACCATGAAGAACACAGGAAATAAGAAGTTCTGCTTCTCTGAAGGCATAATCTTCTTTTTTAGACTTCGCAACAGAAGAAGCTGAGGGTTTTTTTTTTTGTGGCTTTTAAATCTGTTCACTCCAGCCCCCTCTAGAAAAGGGAAACCACCAACAACACAAATGACAGTGCTTAACAGCCTCAAGCAGTACATCCAGTAATAAACTTGTAAGTATGAAACAGGAGACCAAATAACTAAGTGCAGAAGTATTGCAATGATGAACTTTTGCATATTTAAAGGTACATTTTTAAGTACTCTTTAGCAGCATTTGTTGCATCTTGCCAAGAAACCAGTTGCTGTTACCAACAACCTGGTTGGAAATGTTAAGTGCCTGCTTACAGCTCTATAGATGCGAGAGGATAGGAAGGTATTTCTCCCATTTAGTTGAATATAATTTCACTCTCCATTGATGGGAGAGCTTTTACAAAACTCAATGTTACAAAGGCTATTTTTTCCAAATGAGTTAAACCCTTAACCTGAAAGCAAAACAATACAAAGCTTCTACTTCAAAAACTTAAAACTGGATTTTATTGATGTTATTTCACAGAAATCCAGGTTCAAGTTGCTGAATGATAGAATGTAGGCATTGTAAAAAAAAAAAAAAAAAAAAAGAAGTCTGAAAAATGGCACATTACATTCCATATTTAAGGAATAGCACTAAATATTATGAAAACAGCATCTGGCACTGTTCTGGCACTGTTCTGCACAGCACCAAGTTTTCCAATGCCTTTCTCAGTGTTACACTTAGAAATTCAAGGAAACGAAGCAAATGAAAATACAGAATTAATTTTTAAAAACATATTTCTAAGTCAGCACATCTGGTACTGCAACAAAACTTATTTGTTAGCACAAAAAGCCTTTTCAATACAGGAGCAATAAAAAGGCAGGCAAATATTCTGTAAAGCTACAGAAAGTTCACAAATAAATTAAATGGTTATGGACCAATGAATCTCGCACACTAGATAATTGAAAGGAATAAAAGCAACAAGACCACTTAAAAGTCCTGAAATCATTCCAAAAATTAAGTTGAAAAATTAATAGTATTAGACTTTCTGACTATTGTTTGGGGGTGAAGATTGAAAAACATAGGACACATTTCCCTCTCATTAAAGAGAATTCGTGGAATAAGCCTACAAGCTCAGCAACATACACAGGCTAAAATAAAACACACTTTTAAGATGTTAAACTAAAAGCACATGATCTGGGGACAGAAGCAATTAGACATTTTCCAATTTCCATGTGCAGTCTGGACACATTAGATTATTTGGCTCAAGAAGTCTCCAGCTTGCATTAACTATCATCAACTGACAACATTCCACATTCCGGCCTAGTGAAGCATTATTTCATACTTGCAGAGATTAAACTATTAAAAATATTTCCATTCATCTGAACTGTTATGATTAGTACTGCTTCACAGCAAGAAGGAAGAGATTTATGAAGTATGACAGAGTGTCACATCAATTTGAAGATCACTTCTCCTATACACAGCATGCAAGAACTTACTTTTTACTGCTGCAGCATTTCACATCTCCTGGCAGGGAAATATGCTCAAGGAAAAAAAAAACTCAACTCTTAGTATTACATTCTTTTGAAAATGGCAGTTAAATCATACCTATCTTTCATTTCATCAGCTTTATGTTTAAAATCCACACTACTAATATCCTAGGAGACTGAATCACAAGGATGAGTTTTTCTTCTGTGAACATCTGTAAATTATCCCTTTCTTAAGTTTCTGCAAACTACATAGAATTTAGTGTCATTACTGCAGTGATTTTGAGTAATACATCAAAGACTCCCACATACTTCCACATGGCTGGGTCACGTATGTAGAAAGTCCATCTAAAAGCCAAAGCACAGTCTCTCGACAACACTGCCCCCCAGCAATCTAGTTTATATAATGAAAACTAAATGCCTACAGGAGCATCTTGGTAATAAGCATGCACAACAAAAACAATAATGAGGACTTCATTAATCCGTGTACTCGCTTTAAAGTTGCAATGTATATCATAATTACAATAAATGTCGAAGTGTCTAATAAAAGCTTATGATGAAAACATCCCCAGAAGACTGTAGTAAACCTAACTGATCTCAAAAAAGCCAAATCTTGCATCAAAGCATATATTCTAGAAGGTTACGTTTGCTTCTTAGTACTGAAAAATAAGAAGCACTGTATTTCCTCTGAGAGTACCTGAAAAAAATATTTTGAAGGTAACTCCTTGAAATAGCATTCTGTATGAAACTTAATGAAATTTGTCTGAAATTTGCTTCTGCAGAAAAAAAAAAAAATTGCTTTCAAATCTGAAACAGGAAGGGGATTGCTAATTAGTAGATTCTACTTTAGTGTAAGTATTACTCAAATATTAGTAGATTTTTTTTCTCTAATCTCTCTTAGGTACTACTAGGTGAGAAGAACCCTATTACGATAGGAATTCCTTGCAAGATTTCATGGTACCTGATTTCATTTAGAACAGAAATAGAAGCTGCCTTTTTGCTTTTTGAAAAAGGAATAGGGCAATTAAATGCAAGTCTATTCCATTATTTCCATGATTTACCCCATTCATTGCATAGCACACTGTCATTCAGAAGCATTTTTCTTTTTTTTTTTTTAATCTGAGTTCTGTGGGCTGCAATAATCCCATAGATCCTACCAGCCAGCAGAGCACCTTTTTTGAAACATCAGGAACACTCTTGTATTTTGAATGGCTTTGACAATGCCACATCCATTGATTTCTAAAGAAACATCTCAGGCTTTTATTTAACAGACTGTTAGAATATTCTAGAAAGATCATGTTGAAATGTTATCAGCCAAGTGGCACTGCCTAAGTGATCCACTGCTACCAAGAGATACCTAAATTCTTCTAGATGTCACAGTAAACACTAATGCTGAAAAGAACTGCTTGTTCTGCCAGATAAAGGCACAGTGCTACAAGTGGCATGTCAAGTATAATCCTCGTGTATTGAGGATTGGGCAATTGGACATGAGCAAGTTGTGGATCAGAATACCAACTTTATAGTTAATTGCTACCTTACTTGAAAAAGTAAAACTACCAACAGCTTATGTTGGCTAACGGCCTTCAAATGAAAGAAGCACAGACCTTTTGCAGACATGCCATATCAGGAAATTTTAGCGCTGTTCCCAAGTAAGCAACAAGATAGAGCAGGCTGTGATGTGCAGCCTGCATTATCCATTCCCCAGCAATGCCTGGGCATAGGTCTAGCATCAGTAAGAGCACTAGTTTTCCTTCCTCCCACCTCCATGTGTCTCATGTTGTCTAGGAAGCTCAATCTATGACATTCTTCCGCAGGGCCTAAATTAGAACAATTCCCACAAGCTGCAGAAATCAACACATCAACTAATTCAAACTTCCAGATAACTATGTTTCAAAATATATCAGGATCAACACCTCTCATAAGAGCCATTTAATAACTTCCGTACCAATGTTCTCACATAAAAGGATATTCCACATTTTAACTGCCCCAGTCAATTAAGGAGAAGGGAACAAAGCCACTGCTTGAGCTACAGTCAAAGAGTGTAGGGATTTTCTTCTTAAGTAATCATGAGCATGAATGCTCCATACAGAAGGAAAAGAAATGGTTTCTAGTATGCGCATTTAACTTCACTGCATTTAAGTCAATATATCTGTCCACAAGCTTCAGATATGATTGCAACATGCATAGCCCACTGCCTTGTACCCATTTTATTCAACTTGCCAATACACATAAATCAAGCTCCACTGTTCCCTGACCAGTATTACTGGCACCACAAGACTACCACAGGGTTGAACGCAGTCTCTTAAAGAAGAATTAATGCCTCATAACCTTATCACAGCCCACTTGTGTTGTGCTAAACATGGGTGGAAAACCGTTTTTAATCTAGGTTGCCTGTTTTCATTTAAGCCAGCTTCCCCAACAACTGACTAATCTTAATAACTTGGAATACTTCCAAGACAAAGTCAAAACAACAAAATTAACCCCTCACCCAACTTCTGTTTAATTTTGTTTTATCGAGTAATCACATTGATAGCTTTAATCACCAATTCAAGAGACAACTCGAGAAGCCCTACATGAGCTTGTAAGCAGTTAACTGACATGAGTTAAACTCAGTGCTGATCAAAACTACTTTAGAAGGCTGCCCTTTTCAGTTTTATCAGAAAATATAAAAAGACTGAAATACTCAGCATGACAACATTGATTCATATGAAGCTGCATCACACAACTCTTTTTCTATCACAACTACCTGCATTGTTCTAAACAATACAGAGAAAATCTGGGATAAAAACAAAACTTTCAGGCTTGCATTAAGAGTTAACTGCCTGAACCTAAAGTTCCAAAATGTTAACTACAGCTTACATTTCTAACTTGTAACTCACTCGCATAGAGAAATATAAGAACAGAAGTCATGGAAAAAATTACATGGAGTCAATAAGCTTCTGATGTTTATAGCCCACATTTAAATATCTGAGCAACGTAACAAAAATTTGAAAGCAATATGAAATTTTGTGACATCAGTTTCACAGAAAGATCAAATATTGACTTATTTATTTGCACTTGGATTGCTTAGACTTGGGGCACATTTCCTACAGGCACAGAAAGCAAAAGACAACCTTGACATCCGGCAGCTTGCTACTTGGTCTCCACAATTAGCAGAACCAGCAGCTCTCAAGATGGCTCCTCAAAATGGGATCATGTTTCAACACAATTTTTCCAGCACAACTAAAAAGATGCCAGAACAGTGAATACCAGTTCAACCATTCATAAATACTGGATAGAATGCCTCGCTATCCTAAAGTGACTGAAAGCCAATACAAACTTCAGCATTCTTCCAAATAAGCAGGAGATAAAATAGAATTTACACTGATAACAGTAGCAATCTTGTTAGGTTTCATATCTTAAACAGGCTTACATTTGTACAACACGCTCAGGTATAAAGCAACCTGGGCTGATAAACTAACTTGATTGTTACCTTGGAAGTAATACAGGAATTTCCTCTTCGAAGTGCTCAGAAAGTACATGTATTGTATTCAACACAAGTGCTTCATGCTACCAGTGTGCCAATAATTTAGATAATTCAAGTTAACAATTTCACATAAGCCACAAGTAACAAACCATAAGCAGGGTAAGATTACAAGTAATATTGAGGTGTAACAGCCTTATGAAAACTTGCACTAGATTGAGTTGTTCACTAGGTTTATCGTGTTCAGAGTTAAGAAATCAGTAGCATGTTACCACAGCCACATCCATAAACCTCACTCTCCCAATTGCTTGAAAACCTTCAGATCAAATGCAACAGCTGGAGACAACTAGGACAATAACACAACGAATGCACTGCAGGTGAACTGTCAAATAGTTTGGATGGCTCATGGATGGTCATCCAAAAGTACATAGAATGTGAAAGAAAAGGTGAAACTTTATTCAGTGAAGTTAATTTCCTGAATATAAAATGCCTCAGAACACATTTCCTTGATGAAAGTGGTTTTTTTCTTGCTAGATATGTACTGCAGCAGGACCAAGGTATCACTGGCCACCTAAAACATAACAGAAGACCTGTTTCCTTGCCAGATCAAATCCCTGCATAAACCACAGCTCAGCAGGTCAGATCAAGCTTATGGTTGTTTCTGCCCTCTACCAGAAGTCTTTTTGCTATCAGTGCTACACGTAAACATAGGGATAACTAAGTGAGACAACTTTCTGAAAACATTACATTTGTTAGCACTCTTCTTACATTTCTAACTGAACAAAACCACTAGCATGAAGTTCATTTTACCAGCTGACCGTAACTAGGAGATAAGAAAGAACAAGCTGTCTTCACATCTCATTCTTCTAAGGTTAAATTCTACATTGTTGCAAATAGCAGTTTAAGAAGCAACACAGTGTCCATGTTGTTTGGTGGTCAATATTTACAGACTTCACACAGCTGTAATATCTAAGGAGAGATATGAACTTCACTTTAATTAGCTGGAAAGGGAGTAATCTAGACAATACTCCCTCCCATGGTACCATTCATCTTACTCATTTGGGAAGACCTACTGCTTTAGACGTACCCTTTGCTATGAAGAGCAGCTGTTACCAGGAAATTTTCAATGGGACAAAAGACAAGACAGCATGTTTGAGTCAGTGTTCACTATTAACTGCTCAGTGATTGCTAACTCCCTTGATCTACAGTGCAGATCTACTCCTGACATTCACATCACAGCTAGAAGTCTTCTCCAATAAAGCCCAGACCCTCTCAGCATCACAGTAGCAGCTGTCAGCAGAACAAATTGGATGAGCTCTCAGTATTGACATTTGAGTACAGAGAATTCAAAGCCATATTGGAAAGGAGAAAAAAAATACATAGTTTCTTCTTTAACCAGCTGCCTCATCTCCTTACTATTAAAGTAACACTCCAGCCCTTAGGTTTTACAGCCCCACACAGCTTCTGGAACTGGAAAGGAGGAACTTCCTTAAAGCCCAGAACATTGAGAATCCACAACAGATGTACTGATGTCCCCTGCAAGACATTTGAAGAAGCATTATGTTAATGCTGATCATGATGATCTAAGTTCCATACTATCAGCACTTTAACATGTAGGAGCACTTTGCAACCATCACTTTGCATAAGTGGTTCTAAGAGGGGAAGAAGTCAACAAGTCGTGAGTTGAGCTGTTAATAGCAGTCACAAAAGCTATGTTGGTAACTCAGTTATTTTTCATCAACTTGGAATTGGTTACTTGAAGCAGTATTTTCTGCTAGTCAGATTTGTAATGATAACCATTGTTTCAGATCCCTTAGCCTCAACAGATTCTGAAGCTAAGAACTAGTTCTAAAGGTATTACACGTAAGAACAAAACCAACAAAAGCACTGACAGCTATTCTCAGTGAGAACACAAGTTAGTAAAACAACGTGGTAAGAAGTTTAATTTTATACATGCTAATATTAGGCTCTGCAGGAGGACTACTACTTGAGGGGTGAATATGAAGAACATTGAGAAGAACTTCTCTGTTCTCAAATCTCAGCTGTTGTTCACAGAGAATATAGCAGGCAAGTTCACCAGAACTTCATTTAACAGAGAAAATCCTAAGAGATTTATTCTTGATTATGGATTAAACTTACTCAAGTTTATGTTAAATAATGGAAGCATCTGGCCTGTAGTTAGTATGAGACCAATTAGACAAGCAGGTTTAATCAATGAGTTTTCAGTTCACCTATTCAAGTTAAACTAGACTAAGTTTTTAAAAATTCTAAGAACTGTTTATTCAGATGCTACTATCAACTTTATACACCTAAGTTTTGGAATTTAACACCCTCAATGAGCTCATCAGATTTTCTAATGAAGAAAACAGACTACCTAACTTACATGTAATAGCACTCTGGCAAGTCCCAGTCGTTACTCAATTGACTAACTACTACTTTATTTCAAAGCATAAATACATTTAGCATTAATACAAAGTTGCACTCCATTAGAGATATGCAGGCTTTTTACTCAAGGGCGTTTTATTAAAAATTCTACTGTAATTTATTGATTTTGTCCTCATTAGTCATTTCTACTGCTTTCTTAGTATTCAGAGGCACCTTTTCACCTGCCTCAGTCAGCTCCACTCATCGCTATTAGAAGCTTTAGCTTTCCAACCTCAGTGATTTAAACATTAGTCCCTAGCTGAGGCTGTTAGGCTAGACACTGTTTTATGATTCAAGCAGTTTGACTTGCAGTATTTAAAAACCATACCGAGACATCAAAAATGAGCAGTCACCAGATACACGTAGCCACGTAACCATTGGATTACTACAGGTCAACTTCCACATCACTGCAACTCTCATTTTTATTTGATATTTACTACAACACTGAACCTTGCATTTAGTGAAATGAAAGAAACATTCAACTGTTTCGACAAAAAACAAGTATATATTTTCCTTTACATTTAAGGAAGTAATTTTTGAAAGCTAAGCTCTGTTTGAGTTCTGTTCGCCCATTCATTTAAAGATCAGGTCTACACTCATCTTTCAAGAAGTAAATAAAATTTACCTAATAAAAGTAAGAATCACAAGCAAACAAAATCAAGTTAGCTACCTCTACTTCACATCCTTTATTTACTTGCCATACTTCCAGACAGCTAGGAACTTTTTCACAACATGGCTATATTTCCAATAGAAGAGTATGAAGACAACCTTTAGAAGTACATCTCACACACTTCCTTACTAAATATTCTTAAGCTATTCACAGCCTAGTCTAAATATCAGTGTTAATTCCTCCAATATACATAAATGCAATAATTTACTACCTAGTTAAAACATTAAGATTAATATTTCTACAGACATTTAACAACTCCACATAAATTTAAATCATATAAGAGACTACAAATAACAATTGGAAAAAGGTGTACAAGGCCACAAAGTGATCAAATATGATCTACTTCTGAGATAACAACTATAATGAAGCTGTTGAGAAGGACGTGGCTGTTAGATTGCCCCATATTGAAATTTTACAGCACAAAACAAGTACACAGTAATAGACATTTAAGAAGAGCAGAACTTCAAATAGACATTACTTTTACAGTTCTTCTCTTTCCCAGGATTAATGGTAACAAGCTCTGAAAGGCACATAATTCGTTGTAGTCATACTGAAACAGTTTTTGCACATGTTTACACATTTCACAGGGGATTGCTGACACAGAACCTTAGATCAGCAGGGCAAAACAATAGCCCCAAATTCATAAAAATTCTGTTGAAGTTCTTCGATTTAACCTTATCAGAGCCATAAAATTTCTGTCATCCTCAAGTGATTTCCCAGAATAAAATGTTACTGTAAAAGCATTTTGATTGAAGAAATTTACACTGCTTATACAAAGTAACCCTACAGATGCAACAGATTTGATTTTCAAGCCAATTAGATCTTTAGGTATTGACAACTATAAAATTCTTAAGACAACTTGAAGATTTCTCAAACTTCAACTTCTTTGTTCTTAGAGCAAACTCTTCTACCTGTAAGATCTTCAGTTTACCCTTATTTTTATTTTAATTACTGAATTTTTCTGTCATGCTTATATACAGACATCTCTACTGTGTAAATCAGAAAGCCCACTGTAAAACTCCATTGCAACATCAGTGTAAGGAGTGACTAATCTGGATCTAACTGAAGCAAACCTTCATGCATTTCATAGGATGTCTTACAGTGGTAAATCAGGGCAGCTACAATTTTAACTGATCACAGGAACTTGTTATCATACAGCATCTATGCAAAGCAGTGTATTCAATAAAGAATTCATTACATCAAGTAACTGTTATAATACTCCATCCCTGAAGAGAAAAGCTCAAATTGGGTTTTGATATTACGCAGGCATTTGCATAACAAAAAGCTGTTAGAATATCAATGCAGTATAAAGCAACTCTGTTTTTTGTACCTTCTATTCTTTAGAGAAAATGGGTGCACATACAGGTAGCATGTTTGAACTGTGTGAAATTATCTTAGGCATTAAAAATAGCAAATGCCTTGTCTATTCACATCCAAGCTGTCTCTACAAGTTACTTTACTACTTTTCCTTTGCAATTTCTATTTAAGTTGAATAAATACATCTTAAGCATTTGAGCTAACATTTTCCTTGCCAGAACATTCATATCTCAGCCCAAACATTTTCATTTCTTTTGCTTGACAGGGCACAAGTAAATTCTCACAAGTCCTTCTTTACAGAAGAAAAATAGCACACTGTCATCTGAGAAATACCCTGAACATGAACAGCAGTCTCCTTTGGCACCTAGTTGCCTTGATACATCTCATTGATTTTTACCCTCAGTAAATCTTGGCTGTGTTTCACTTTGAGTGCCATTTTGTATGGTATTTACTTTGTGGCAGATCTTATTACACATAATCCTCAAATCACCTCACCCTCTCCAGCTGAAAACTCTCTTAAGTCAGACTGCTTTTTCTTTTTGCCATGCTAAGGACTATGAGCCAGAGCAATGTTTTGCTTGCTGCTGGGGAGAGGAAATAAAAGAAAGTTAGAAGGAGAACAGAACAAGTAGAGCTTGAAGAAGCTAGTCCTGTCCTCTTCAGGCTTTTTCCCCCCTAGAGCAGATTAACAAGCAAGTAACAAGAACAAACAATTTTTCTCCTTTGCTAATATCAACAGCAGACTGTGATCGACTCAATGCAAACCATGCCATGCTTTTTCCTTAATACAGCTGCAATCTAGTCCTAAGTGCTTACAGGCAACCATTGTAAAACCTAAATTATCCATTATTTTAAAAAGTGACACTGTATTTGTACTGCTCTTTTGATCACTGGCACATGAAGCTCTGTTCCTTCTACCCAAATCTGCAGAGTACAGTCAGGAAACTTCAGGAACGCAAGACTGATTTCTACAAGTGTATTTTGCATGAATACCTTTGTCACCTTGTTACTGTTCTTCAGCTTAAGTCACTAAAAGCTTGAATTAAAAAAAAAAACCCACAAATTGCAGACCAGGCGTTTAACCTGGAGGACAGTGTGGCAATTCTTGGCTTGCTGAATTATAGACCATATGACTTACAGTATGTCAGCCAGCTCTGGTCTCTCTAAGAGGACCAGATACCAGTAGGGCATAGATCACGTTGCCAAGTTTCTGTTTTCATGCTACTGCAAAGTAAGCCTGGGCAAAATACTTCAAGAATGGAAATTATCAGCTCTTCATTAGTAGCTGTAGCCATTTCTCAAGGCTAAAAGCATGCATGCAGGTGGCACTCAGCAAGCATGACAAGAGAACGCATTAGTCTGACTAAACTTGTCACATCAGAAATATCTTAAACAGTTAGTTTTCTTTAATATGATCTCCTATATCCAGTCTAGCAACTAATAACAATCAAATCCTGAATGTTTCATTAGCCTGAGAGTAAATTTCAAGCTAAGCTCTGAGAAACATTTATGGTTACATCAAACAGTCTTTTGTAGCCTAATGTTTAGAATAGGTCAGAATTCATAAAAGTACTTGGTCTCAGGCACTAAGTCTTGTCATCTACCACAAACTATCAATCTACATATTCCTGTTCAATTCTCTTATAACCCAAGATCAAGCATCTATAGTACCACTGCTCAGATAAAGAGCAGAATCATCCCAGCATCTCTCCCAGATAGATTTCTTGGTACATGTTTGCACAAGCATGCCATTTTCAGCCTTAGACTACGTGGTAAAATGGTTTAATGGCAATACTCAGTCCTGGACATTACAGAGTCAAAAAAACAGCCCACGGCCTAGTGAAAATCAGTCTAAGAGAATAAACCTCATCCCACTGACATTTGTGGATGAGCAGACAGGTGATAAATGAAGTGTTTGGCAGCCAGCAGAAATAACCTTGAGACACCTTCCAAACATCCTTTATATAACCAGTGAAAATTTCCTACATTGTTCCATGATTTTCTTTTCCTTTAGCTACTAAATCAGAAAATACTAGAAGTATGTGCATACAATATAGCCAGAACAGGAGGAAGAGAAACGCAGCTAACATAGAACCTTTTCAGTTTACACGTTGAATTGTTCTCAAACCCAGAAAACTCTTGCTGATGGCAGATTAATAGCCTGAGAACAGGCAGTGAATTTATCTCTCTAACAAAAATAGTGTTGATTTCCCAGGAACTAAAGCAGGAAATATTTAGATCCGTTTGTAATGAATATTTTAGACTGATTAGCCTTAACATTTTCAGAACAAGCCAGTATTTTAATACAATAAATTCTACATCATTCACCTGTGTTGGGAGTTCATGTCATCTCAAGGACTTGCTACATATTAATTTTTGTTCACATTTTTGATGAGGACATTGTACAAAAACATGCACAGATGCAGGTATTAAATGGGAAATGACACGAACACTTATGTATTCCTCCCTAGCTCATCTCTATTACTATTTCCTGCATGGTAATTTGGTAATTCTCAAGTGAAACCAGCAGTAATACAGAGAGTCTTCAAATACACACAAAAAGCAATTGTTTCCTTTCAAATACTCTGAAGAATTTGCTATTTCCAAGCAGGAACATCAAGCTAGGATGCAGTCCAACAAGAACACTTGGTTGTAAGGTAGCATAATTTCTGAAACACTATCAATTGCTAAAGTAATTAACTGTACCTAGCCTATCTCACTATTGACTTTTCATCCTGCATTTGTTTATACATACATATAGGAAATCCTTGCTGAAACCCAGAATAGAATGCTTACAACACTTTTTTTTTTTAAGGACACCAATCTATTTAATTTATTATTTAATCTATTATAATAATAATAAATCTATTATTTAATACTAACAAGAAATGCTCGATGAACAACAAGAACCTGTTGTTCTATTAGTTACCATTTAGGTGTTTACTGCTAGGTAAATCAAACAGGAAAAACCAATGGCAACCTACATCACAATTCCTCACATTACATAATTGCCCTAGAACTTCCTTCAAAAGGACCATTTAACCAGTGGCCCAGATTAAAAAATATGGATCTTCAAATCTGAGTTCAGTGGAAAATGAAAGCATGTTTACAAAGGAAAAGTGACACCACCAGTAATGAAAGGAATACAGCCAAGAAGCAGCATATGAGCAGAGACACAATCTGTACTACAGTTTCACAATAGCTTGCGATTTCTCCCACATTTTCACCCACACTTAGACATCTCAGTACCTGTTGGATCAACATACTCAACTGCAAATAAAGTATGTGGGCCAACAGGCTGACTTGTGGTTGCATTTGCAGTCATCTGCAGAATCCTGAATAGGATTGATGAGGTTTTATGAAAAGAGATTGAGAGAAAAGCAGTTTAGAATCTGCAGAGCTGGTGGCTTTGATCTTCTCCTCTCTGGTCTTTCAAGCAGCCTTATTTAAATGCAGGGCTGCTAGAGAAGTTCACAGCTTCTGGAAGACATCTCCCATAAATAAGCCAAGTAAAAAGAAGCAGCCCTGAGAACAGCTCCTACCCTTTATTCCATGTGGGAGGAACAGCAGGGGAATTAGGAACATTGATCTGGAAGGCACATCAAGGGTAATCAGGTCTACTTCCCTGGCAGACGCACACATTATTAATTATTGACCACTTGACAATGACCTTCAAAGAATACATCAGAAAGAATCTAACACTGTATGTGTCTGCACAGACTTCTTCCTAAGACGTTTTTCTGCAAGTACATGCATATCTACAACATATAGCTGTGGTAACAAAGCACAAAACAATTAATTAACATATGGTTTAGAATGCATACTGGGTCTAAAGAGACACCAACTAGCCTTCTTTTAAATTCGTTCCCAGGTGAACTAAACATGGAATATTGAATTCTGACTTCAAGTTGCTTCCTGGATAGTGATTTAGTTATCCTTTTCCCTTAAGAAAAAGAATACTTAAGCAAGCCACTTACAGGTGACAGAAGTCTCTTTCAAGATAGGGGAAGGTAAGGTAGTGATTTTATAACAATAATGCAGTAAGCATCTAAAGCAAGCAGGTGCTTGATACCAAGAAAAACCAAACACATTTAAACATACCATATGTTTGTGCATGTGTTCTGCTACGTAACTACTTCAAGTTTTTAAAATTCCTTTAACTGGTCAGAAGTATTACCAGAAAAGCA
This sequence comes from Lagopus muta, assembly GCF_023343835.1. Taxonomy (NCBI): domain Eukaryota; kingdom Metazoa; phylum Chordata; class Aves; order Galliformes; family Phasianidae; genus Lagopus; species Lagopus muta. Next base: position 30,130,638 of record NC_064440.1, on the reverse strand, counting down.
TAATCCATTTCATTCTACACCTCTCCGCATTCATGACAAGGGTTTCACAACACAGTTCTTTCATATTTACATATATGCACCTTGGTTTTCTGAATTTTTACTAAAAACCGTCTCTAAAACCACTTAGAGTCTGCTAAGAAGGGAGTGTAGCCTGCTGTTAGATTTAGAATCAAATCCCCAGAAAGGAAATGCTTGACAAAGTAGAGGACAGTATTTTTGTTGAGTCATGACATAAGCCGTCTCAAAAATACTGAATAAGTAGGGCTATACTGGTTTACATTATGGATCTAAGCCTGAGATACATTTCCCTCCACAAATAGAAACAGATGAGAACTTGGAGGCCTTTAAGTAGAAAGCTATGTAAATTTTGAAGCAAAATTAAATGCCTCAATAACAACGGCTGGCTTAACATCCTTGTCAGAATCTTTGTTAAAGAGAAATAACCTTTTAGCTCTTTTCACAGAAACAATCATTCACTTCCCCATCTCCTTTTTCCTAATCTCAAAACAGCAAGTTTCTTGTACACACCAATTCCTAAATCCTCTGCCTTTGTATGAACAAGCATCAGCCATTTCCTGATGTAGCCTACTGTAGCCCTAAAATTATTTAGCTTTTATTTTACCCACGATACCACCTTCCAAAAGGGAATGACTTCATGGATAAACCAAATAAATTATACTGTAAACATAACATCTTACAATTCAGCCTGTGTTTCACTTGTTTAAGCCATGGAACTGCTATGTCTTCAAAACATAGCGCTCTTGATGTACAGCTCTCTACCTATAATCCCAGACCCATTCTCCTAGACAATCAAGAGGAAATAAGCTCAGCTACCCCAATCTACATCTTTACTTAAGAAGCAGCTGCAGCCATCATGTTCCTCTCAAGCCAATATAAATACAGCCAAAATACACCTATGCTACCAGCCCAAAGCAGGTATCTCACAGACTAAACAAAAAACAGAGCAAGTGACCACAAGTCCAGAAGAAGCAACTGAGAACGAGTAACATGTGGCACTATCCATTAAGCTAACAAAAGTGGTGGAGTAAGAGTTTCAAGTTTAACATGCTAGTTAGCACATTAAAAAAAGGGTTTGCATTAGTTGGAGTAATAATGAATCTCAATGCAGTTCACATTCCCCAATTCAGCAAATAGGCATATAGCCCATTAGCAGTTATGCTAGTAGTTAGCATAATTTATCCTTTTCTTTGGCTAAGAAATGCCTCCCAAAGCAATTTAGAAAAGACATTAATTCCAAACTACAGGCAGTAGTGTTTGCCCACTTTCACAACTGAATAATAAATTACTTGGTTATATACATCTCACTATAAGATCCAGAAGGTATTTAACTAGTAAAGCCCTTGTTTATGGTCTTTAAGGTTTTGAGAGTACTAGTAAAACTTACAGAAATCAAGTGACTTGTTCTATCCATGCTTCTTACAGCTTTCAGTACGTAGAAACTCCAGGTAGAACCGTAGAATTCAAATAGAATAACTCATAAGATGTGGAAATTATAGCACAGCTTCTTCAATTTCCTATTAATAGTCATGAATGTACACCAAGGTAAATTCCAAGTTGCATATATAACCCTAACTTGTAATCTAAATCTTCCTACTATTCTTTCAATGGCACTAAGAATTAAAGCTATTATGCAATACCATCACAGTGGAAACAAAGGTGATGCTAACACTCAAGATAAAATATTTATGCTCAAAGGTATTTCCTGCCACATAATCCCAAATGTTCCAGTTTACAGGGGATTCACCTCAACACATGCAAAGTAGAGTTAACAGAACAGTCCTGGAAGATGATGCAAAATAGCTGAATGCCTTGAGCCAACACCACAGGCTTTTAAGCCTCACAAGAACAGATTCCTATTAAATTCTTTCCTGCAACCATCTCCAACATATTTACTTAAATATTATTTACTCTTAAAGATGAGGAACATAGCCTCATTGACCTGGCCATTTACCCATGATGTTACTGTCCCTCCTACTATCAATTACTGGTTCAGTGTTGACCCTGCTTTTAAAGTTTATTTCGGCTTAAATTATTTGCATGCCATGAAGTGCAATCCTCCAACAACAAAACCAATGTAAATCATACATAATTAAAATACATTACCACAACATGATTTGCTGCTGTGTTATGCAACCTTCTCACCAGTTTTTGTTTTGTGCTATTTTTGTAATTCCTTTTTGTTAAACTGGCACATCAACATCATTATTAAAGGGAAATACATGAAATCAGCCTTTAATACTAGAAGCCCTGAATCAGAATCAGGAATAAAACATTCAGTGTAGCAAGAAGGGAAGCAGAAAGTTATTTAGAACACTGGAACTGAATTTCTTAACTTTCACATATTTCTAGGAACCTGTGCCAACTCTTGAACATTACTGTTTAATGTCTCTGCACAGTTTCACCAACCACATTGCTTTCATCAAGCTACATGGAGCTTTCACAATGCCTCTGGAACATCTCGAAGTGAAGAGCTGCCAAAAGAAGTGAAAGGAGCCATGTTTTGATTAGCTTAAATATGAAACTAGCTTTTTGTTAGCTAGCCTTCTTTGCTAGGACCTTTCTATTACATACACACAAACAGTGGAAAGAGGAGCAGAAGACAAGAAACAGAGCTGCATGCATCTGGCAGGCTCTGCTCGGAGCATTGCGCTGATTCCCTTAGCCACGTGTAATTACTAGTTATGAAGGAGATGACTAGAACACATGAAGCCGAGAGACACAGAGAAGGCTGCTGTTTCTCACTGAAGCTCTTGAACCAATACTAGAAATACAGCTGCACTGCAATCACTGCAGCACTGAAAAGTAGCCAGGCATGCAGTAAATACACAGCACACCTGAAAAACATACTTTCTGGGAAACACCATTTAGTAAAGGTCATCAAGGATTCAGTACAGAACTATACTCTACACGCACAAGAGTTCCACTGTCTCATGTATGAAATTACCAATAATGATTTGAGAAAACACTCCAGCAGTTGCTACAAGTCAGAGATCCATTGTCTTATATACTAGGCAAATACATGCTAGTCTTTACAGGCACAACAGGTAAACAAGAATCCTAACAATTAAGACTCAGTTACCTATAGTTAAAGGTATTTGATACTATCTGAGTTTCAATAACAAAACCAAGACAATTAAGAACATACTGGTCACATCAATCCATCTCCTGCTGGAAAACCACAGGGGACCAGAAAATGAGAAAGTTCTCTGAAATTCATCTCTTCAAAAACCTGAGCTCAAAAGAAGTCTTTTGATCCCAGACACCAGCAGTGAAAAACCACACTACCAGTATGTAGTTCATCAGAAATTATTCCTTTTGTACAGATAGCAGCAAAAACCCTTGTATTTAGAATGGCTTCAGTCTTGCAGGTGCTGTGTTTTGTTGCCTGCACCATTCTCTTAAATCAATTCCACTCTTAACATTATGCAGTTCATAGGTCTACAGTTAAAAAGTCTTAAGACTACTGAGGTATCAACCAATTTTTGTGCTAGGACATTTCTTCATTTTTTTTCGTCACTATCCACACACATTCTGCTTTCGCAGCAAATCACTGGCTTCTGGCATTCCTCCTGACTTCTCCCTCCAGCAGCTCAAATGGGGTAGCTATTTACTACAGCACAGTTAATAAGGCTGCTGTCATTTCATTAGTGCTTTATGTGATATATACTTCAATGATTTACCATTTGCTGGCAGTCAACCCGAAAAATGTGTCCTCAGCAAAGACCCATTTTCCTCATTCCTTCCTGAAGTTACAAGACATGTAGAATCACTCATGAATTTCTGCAGAGTGCTTTGGGCAAAAATGTCACTTTGAGTTGTTCAGCTCCCCGATAAATATTTGAACCTGAAGGAAAACACTGAATCCAAGACAGGCAGTTGGAAAAAGACCCTTGCAGAAATGCAAGAGAAGAGCAGCCTTGGAAAAGCTACAGTCTAAATTAAGCAAAACAAAAGTCCAGGCAAACATTATAGCAAGAATTTGGGGGAAAAGGGTGATGTTATCAGCTTCAGCAGCTGTGTTGAGAGCCAGCACAATTTGCAACAGGCATCTCCCACTGCAGATATTGTTGTCATGCTCCTACAGCACTGGGTAGTTCAGGACTTAGAATGCACCACTCTAGGAGAGGACATAACATCTATTTTCTAGGGCAGAGAAGTAGATCAAGGTTTCTGCTCACTATTTTGCTGTTAAACTCTCTTGTTGTACAGCCCACTTCTCACCCCTCATTTATTAACAAAGAAGGAAATTTGACACTTTACACTTTTAAGATTCAGCTCCCACAAAACTGTATAAAGGTACAGGTTAGCATAATCACAGAGATTAATGTAATACAGTGGTTTAATTCTCTGTTCATTGTCAAAGAAGCATTTGCAGTGATGTTCTCTTTGGTACAAGGAGAATTTCTAGAACACTGGAGCAATGAAATTATTTAATCATGCACCTTTAGAAGTATAGCCTCTTACACTCAGTAACCTAATTTAAACATGAAATAAAAAAAGGTGATTGCAGAGAGTTTCTCAAGATTGTTTTATTAATAAAGATCAGGCTCAGTGAATTTCACTGACAAAGGGAAGTGAACTGAAACATGGAGGTGAGCGTAACTCACACTCACCTGTTCAGAACAGGATGCCTTCAACAAAAGCAGCAAAAAAGAGATATCTCTTGATTTAAAGCCAGGTGTAACCAGGACTTGGGTCACATAATATGCAGGTATGTTACACCTACATTTTTTTTTAATTGTCATAATATACATTAAAAATATAATACTAACTTCATGCTTATGCTTTGAGCAGTATGGCTCTTAAAACCTACAGAAGAGACTGCTGTGATCTATATTTTTACACTGCAATTTTATCCAAAGATTTGTGGGTTTAAGAGCATTACATCCTATAATCCATATATTCTATACTATCAATCTACACTAACTGCTAGCATGCATTTGCTCTTCATTTCAAAAAATAAAGATTTCACCAACACTTCATTATGCATGTTCTTAACATGAATACATAAACTTCAACAGTCCTTTCAATTATTTTGTCATAGCAACTTGTTTAATATTACTGATTGCAGACCTGGGTAACTCACTAATATGAGAACTGTCATGCTGTTAACAAAACTTGTTTGGTCTTTGAAAGAAGTCCACACATGATTTCTGCCTTTCGAGCACTCATTCAGTAAAACACAACTTGTAATTTACTTTGGTCCCCACATGTGTTAACTCAGCATTTCAGGACTGTAACTTTGCAGCATTTTTAACAGATGCTTTATGAAAGAAATTGGTGATGACCATGATGACACAGAGCACAAAATCACAGTTAGGTAGAAGATTTGAGCTGTGCAGCTGTTAAGATTTGTCCAAGACTGGCAGAACTGACAAGCGAGGAAGAGAGGTACTAAAAATTTTAAGACAAATAATGACAAAACAGATCTTTTAAGTCCAGCTTCATCGTAAGTTTAAGACATTAAAAACATTTAATTATCCCTACAAAAGCTGCCCAAAAAGCTGTTTGGGCAGACACAGCTGAATGACATCAGTGACAACTATAAATACATTATCAAAAGCAAACTACAGACAGAGTTCCCAGTTTCTACTCTTACAAATCCACTCTTTCAAAGTGATTGTGTTCAAACAGTGTAACGATACAGAGAATATAGCTTTCTGTATCCTAAAATGGTATCTTGAGTCTGGTAAAATTGAGTGCAGTTCCAAAGTCTTAGAAAAAAAAAAATACTAAGTTAGTTAGACTTGATTCCACTTATCTCAATATACAACAGTGATTTTACAATCTCTGCTGTCTTAGCCATTAGTTCACATCCTCTCTCTTAAACTCACCAGTAACAGCACACACAACAAAATGTTCCCAAAACTGAAGCAGCACTTCAATGTAATTTGGGATTTTGACTTTCTCAACACCTGTATAAGCAGTTTACAAATCAAAATATATTAGCGGAAACAGAAGCTTTGTACAAACTGTATTGGGAAATTGTAGTGAGTATATTCCAGATGACATGAAACCTATCAGGGCCATTCCACAGTGAACCAAAATGCCATACTGTATACCTCATTTTAATTCCTACAGTTTAAAAATCTCCCTTGAATGAACTTCAAAAGTGTATTAAGTAATATCTCGGATCATTAACTTTAACACTGCCAGCATGCCCCCATGATTGCATTTACTTTAATTAATGTAAGCTAGTAATTAATGGCACAGTTTACACAAAGGATTGCTTTGGCATATTGCCTGTTTCTAGTCAATTAAGAGTTTTCCAAGTGCTAAAGCAAGAAAATTGAGAAAATTTGTTACTGGTGAAAAGTGTGGAGACAAAAGAAAGCTAAGCTATATTTTAAATCTTGATTTAGTTTTACCATATATTCAACTCATAACAAAAGAAATGATAGTATTTTTTAAGTTTTGTAACACTGAGTTGTATCAGCAGTGAACATAAGCCTGCATCCAATGATTCCGTGCAAAAATTACTAGAATTAGAGAAGTGTCAATAGAAATTTGAGGATAGCAATAAGTTACCTGCATTCCACCACCTCACTGCTACCTTGCCAGAGCACTGGTATTGCAACATCTTCTCATCACTCATGTTTTGAAAGGCTTCAACTGCGGGTGAAACTGTGAAGCATATCTACCATGACATTAATATCCTTGTAGCTATTTTTATGCAAACTTCTGTATATTCTTGAGAACAAGTGAAAACAACAAAAAAATTCTCTCAGGACAAAAAAAATAACACAAAAGGTACAGCAACACAGTTTAAGGTATTAAGGTAATTTTTGAAGTACTCTAAAAACCAGCAGTCTGCTCAGAGACTTCACCAAACTTGTTCACCAAGTTCGTGATGTTGTCAAAAGGCCAGCAAATATTACTGCAGTGAATGTAGCATTTAGACAATAGATTTTAAGTTGGCCCTCTTTGGCAGGGCTTGGTCAGTATGACTATGTAACAGAGCATGAAATATAGCTGAACCATAATTGGAAAGGAAGCTCATCAAGTGGGAAGCCTACTTGGACTCTTGCTTTTCCTTCCTGGATGCTGACTTGAAAGGATTGGCCTACTTCAGTGGGTTTGCATAATATCATTCATCATCACAAATGTTTACTCTGGCAAAGACTAAAGACATAAGAATAGAAAATTATCCCCACTAATAGATATCTTTTGGATCACTCACCAAGTTCTCTGTACACCAGTATTAGCAATTTACTTTCAGAGTAAATCTGTGGGAGAGAACTGTACCTGTAATTTGGCAAGTACCATCATTTTATTTTAGTGACTCATTAGCTCACATTTCCTTTGAGAAAAAAGCTTCCATTGGTTTGTTTGTGCTCATCAAGTACGCTCTTGGCCTGCACTCCAGTTTATAATAAGTTAGCAGAATGATTACAGTTCTAACACTAACTATCAGTACATTTTCAGTGATGCCTAAGTTATTTTAATCTTCCTTGCACATCTGTTTTGCTTTTACTGGCTTCGTTTGATTCTTTTGCATCTTTATAGGATTAGATTTACTTAAACCTAGAATACATCTATCTAGGCCTATCTTCAAAGAGCATTAAAGCAGTCACACAAAGTGAAAGAGTCAGCAGAAATGAAATAGCAGTACAGTAAATGTTTTTTTTTTTTTTTTTTTTAAGCTCAGGTTAAAAAGAATCTGAGGCAAAGCAGCCAAAATCCATCCTCCAAAAACCAATCAAAATCATTTAAAGAGAAATTTAAAACACATTCGCTAAGATGTCTTATTATTTAAAGGTGTCATGCAGGTTTCATAACCATGAGCAATCTGCAAAAAAAACAAACAGTGACAAGAATTTTATTTCTGTATAAGGATTGCATAATATGGCATCACTTCATAGCCACGTAACTCTGGTTTAACTTCATTACAGTCATCCTTGATAGTCACTACACACACAAAAAACCCACAATAGCATGTACCAAACAAGCTAGTGCTAATCATCATCTTCAAGCAACCTAATGCTGAAATTGCTCGAGCTAGCTAAAAATGTTTTATTACAACACCTTAAAAGACAAATCTGAGGAAGTTATTTCCAACTTCCTGGAAAAGGCATTAACAAAACCTTATTTTATTGGTTCCAGCAGAGAAGAGAAGGAAACTGAGCAAAATAAATTAGACTAAATGTTTTATGTGAAGAACCTTGAAGATTAACTTGTCAATGCACAAAATATTGAGATCAATAGTTGTGTTCCATTTTAAAATGAAGAAAATGAACTACTCTTACTTAATTTAAGGAAAGATTTGTGAAGAAAATTGAAAACAATTCCTCTTGGTTCTTTGGAAATAGAATTCAGAATATTTGGAGGCAAACTGAAAAAAAAAATAATGAAGAACTCGTTGCTGTCGCACACTGCTTATGAAATAGAATGATTGGGTTGCTCAATTTAAGTTGCTTTTTTTTTTTTTTTTTTTTTTTAACTCCTCCAAAATCAAGAAGACAATCAGGTTAAAGTACCACAATTTCTTTCTAATTAATTTCCATACTGTAGAGGAGGAAAACATCACAAGACTCTAACTTCTTCAAATAAAGGAACAAGAACAAAGTAGTACGGAAAACTCCAGTGCATTATTGGTCCCTTTTATTTTCATCAGACATAATAATTGCTGGCACAGTTGTTAAAAATAAATAGTATCTGACCCAAGTAACTACTTTAGTCATGTAACAATGGTATAAACTATGTTTATCTTAGTATAGATATTCCTACCATGCTCTTTTACCTTGTTATCTATTGAACATATACGCAATTAAGTTTCCTTATATCAGAGCAAGTATGGGACTTCAAAAGTTAGGTTTCCTGAAAAGAAGGTACTAGATGAACACACTGATCAGAGAGCTCTAGTTTCAGAGAACACGCTTAGGGATATACACAGATGTGTTTGATAAAGTTCTGAAAAATGCCTCAGAACACCTTCACTGTCCTTGTATTAGAAATGACTGATTATCACTTTTTTTTCTCACCAACTTCCTGCATGGACTTAGGTGGCTGAAAATTAACCCAGAGTTTGACAAAATAATGAACATCACCTACCTTTCGAAATCTGTGTAATTCTTCCAAGTGTCAGGGCACATTCCAGTAGAAGTCTGACAACACTTAAGGGCTATCAACACAGGAAATTCAACAAAATTATCCAGAAATCCTCAAATAGGCATTGGTTGAAAAGGACCACAATGATCATCTAGCTTCAACCCCCCTGCTATGCGCAGGGTCACCAACCACCAGACCAGGCTGCCCAGAACCACATCCAGCCTGGCCTTGAATGCCTCCAGGGATGGAGCACCCACAACCTCCTTGGGCAACCTGTTCCAGAGCCTCACCACCCTCTGAGTGAACAACTTACTAACATCCAACCTAGAAATGGAATAGCTAATACTCTACAGCTAAAAATAAATTTTCATAAATTTATACACACATTACAACTAAAAAGCACACAGGCTTAATAAATTTGCTCATAGGCATTTCCACTATATAACTCAGCCTACCTGACAAACTATTACAGGATACATTCGTAAGTGACAAAAGTAGCCTTTCAGTTCCAGCATGCCTATATATACAGCCCTCAGTGATGAATGCATATAGGCTATTTATTTCTACCCCAACCAAATTTAACAGCACTAAATTAAGTCACAGAATCACAGAATCACAGAATCACCCGGGTTGGAAGGGACCCCAAGGATCATGTAGTTCCAACCCCCCTGCTTAGCAGGGCCACCAACATACATATTCAGATCAGGTTGCCCAGGACCCCGTCCAACCTGGCCTTAAACACGTCCAAGGACGGGGCATCCACAACCTCCCTGGGCAGCCCGTTCCAGGGCCTAACCACTCTCCTAGTAAAGAACTTCCCCCTAACATCTAACCTAAATCTTCCCTCCTTCAACTTAAAACCATTTCCCCTAGTCCTGCTGTTGTCAGCCCTTTTGAAGAGTTTACTCCCCTCCTGGGTGTAGGTTCCCTTCAGGTATTGATAGGCTGCAATGAGGTCACCCCGCAGCCTTCTCTTCTCCAGGCTGAACAAGCCCAACTCCCTCAGCCTATCCTCATAGGGGAGGTGCTCCAGCCCCTTGATCATCTTAGTCGCCCTCCTCTGGACCCTTTCCAAAATCTCTATGTCTTTCTTGTACTGAGGGCTCCACACCTGGACACAGTACTCCAGATGGGGCCTCACAAGAGCTGAGTAGAGAGGGACAATCACCTCCCTGTCCCTGCTGGCCACCCCTCTCCTGATGGAGCCCAGGATCCCATTTGCCTTTTGAGCTGCCAGAGCGCACTGCTGGCTCATATTCAGTCTCTCAAGTCAGATATAGTTAGTTTCCACAGTCTCTGTAGATAGACTTGCAGAATATATATATATATATATATATATATATATATATATATATATATTTAGTGGGGAGGACTAGAAATGGTTGCCTATCTTACTAAAAAATCATACAAATGAAGTCTGACAGGACCAAGAGTGCTGAGCCCAAGACCTTCCTGTAATTGCGACATCAAGCAGTGGATAGGCTGATTAAAACCAACATTTTTACCAGAGCATTTTATCCCTCTAGAACACAGTCTTTAGTCCAAATTGCTAGAAATTACTCATGCCCTGATCATTACCTCAAAGGCATAATCTTGCATCAAGAATTTAAACATTTGAATAAATAACTGCTTTCTAGAAAGATTTTATAAACTAACTAGGAACTCTACAACCATCCAAACGCAGGCAGGAAAATACCTTGCATGTCTTTCAAAAATACTTTCATTGAACATCCATATGGTCTTTTAATACTTTGACCTACATATAGCACAGGATTGCTACTGTAGAATTTATGGCTTCCTTCACTGCACTGAAACATAGCCAATAGCATAACTTGAGAAGCCACAAACAAGTTCTGATGCAGCATAAAATATTGGAAAAAGTGTAAGGTACGTATTTAATTTTATTTCTACTACATTATTTTGACCTATCTGAAGTCACTGAGGTACAAAGCTACTAAGATATAAATACACATTTTATTTCTTATGTTTATATCAGAGCTGCGACATGGAATTCCTAAGGACAGATAAAGCTATAATGGCCTTGCCTGCATCAAAATATCCTTGTAATTTAATTTAAAACTTGGCATACATCGAAGGAAATGCTGACCAGGCATATGCCAAGATTCTCTTATCACAGGAGGACCAAGGCAGATGCATCAAGATAGAGGCTTCCTAATCATTAACTTTATACTAATTAAGAAATGAACAAACGTTTGAGACTGAGGTTTTAATTTTTAAATGAGGCAAAGCTGACCATTAGCAGTTTTTCCAACTCCTAGCATCAGACTATTTTAAACAACTCCAAAAACTGTTCAGTCATTTCTATATTATAGATAATGTTAGGTGATCATTAACCTCTGTCAAAGAGAACAGAAGGTTGCATTTACTAGAATTTTCCTCTCTAATTCAGCAATGCTTCTCAAATCTTCAATTGTTTTTTTTCCAGAAGCATTATTTGTAGAGACACTATCATGCAGGAATCTTTTAAAATAAACATTAATTTGTCAAGGGCACATTAAAATAAACTTGCTCTTTGATGCTCAGTAGTAACAAGCTTCATTTGTGAATACAAACTAATATCCTCAAAGCATGCCTCAACTGAAAACAAAGCAAAAAGCAGTAGACTGTTTACACTTGTAAGCATGAAAACCTAAAATCAAAAGGCTTTCAGTAACAGTGCTTTTCCTAAGTTTACTTAAAGTGCAGAAGATCTACACGCACTGATTAGCTGAAAAAAGTTGTCACATAAATCTACCTGTAAACCAACTGGAAATAGCAGCATTTTGAGTACAAGCTACCCAAACCTACAGTATGACTTTAATCATTATTCCAGAGATTTGTTCTACCTCACATTTCTCAATATGAAGCAACAACTGTGTTACTGCCATGGTCACCCCAGTGAGTTAATATTAGCAATAGCACAAACTACACATTAGCTTCCAATTTTCTAAGCAGCACTGACTAACTTCGCATAATTTTCAGCAGCCAATCAGTTATTTCACTGGTTTTACCTGGCTAATCAATCATCCTGTTGAAAAAGATACTATTTAACTGTGAACTAAATATCACTATTTGTAGAAGCAATTGTACAACATAACGGGAGGATTTATTTTTAAGAATTAGATTTAACGTTAGAAGCCTGAAGCTGCATACCAAGTTATGCCCCACCATCTTTCTGGAAATGCAGTTCAGTAATTCAAAACATTAATTTCTCAGAAACCTATGCTGAGACAGAAATCCTGAAACTTGTATTTATGTTTAGTTTACAACTGTGAGTAAGGAAAATGTCATGCCAAAGAAGGCTGCTGGAAGTTACACTGTTTGACAGGTAAGTCATAACAGAGGCTTTTAGAGTTCCCATCATCTTATTGTCATTCAGAAAGTTTGGCCTCTATCACAAGTCCTCATTGCTATAGAAACGGAGTTCAAACTTAGAGGCAATCTATTACCAAAAATCAAGTGCCTCTTGTATGAAGAAAAATGTGTATTCCAAAAGTTACAGTGATCCCAGCAATACTGTCAGACTGAGTCAAGAGATTTCAGTTTTCTTAACTGCAAGGACACATCAAGAGCTGAGCCAGCAATGAAATTTTTCATGTATCTTGGGCAAAGCTAGCCAGTGTGAAGACTTGCCATAGACCACAAGTTTATTAACTGTTTTAATTACCCCTACTGAGAAATCTTGATTAGGAAGTTAGTTTTGATCTACAGACAGGTTGAGACTGTAATGGAATATTTTGTTCAATTTGGATTTTTATTTCCTCTACTCCTACCTAAATAAAAAAAAAAGATTATTCTTAACATCTTCCACTGTGTAAAGATGCAACAAAAATACCAAGCATACACAGAGGAACCACCTCTTATCAACAGGATCATTATTCCTTCTAAAGCAGCCAAGGAGACTTGTAGAACATGTCTTGAAATACCAAGGCAAATCAAATTCAGATGAGAAATATTTCTGCAGTAGCCAATAAGTTTCATAAGCTCAAGCTGAATTCATAACTCAATTCATTTGACCAGAAAGTCACCTCATTACACGCACTGATGGATAGGTACAATTAAACATAAAACTCTTCATTATGACAAAAGCAGTTGCATTGCAAGTCTTATTGCTGATTGTCAAAGAACTACAGTATGCATAGAAAAACAAGTAGTTTAAATCAATACGAAAAACTTTCAGCTCATCAAGTTTTGTTTTACAGATTGATAAAACTGGTAAAAACAAAAATTAGGTTTCATTATGCTGCATATTAACTTTAGAAATAAGTCATGAGTCAAAGTACAGCAATTACTCAAACTGATGAAGTGCAGCGTGAAGAAAACAGAAGAGATCACTGTATTCCCAGTTATGTTTGATAATCCTTATGAACACTTCACATTATTGCTTAAAGCATTTGCATTCAACTTTAAAGAGTGAAGGATTTTTTTTTTTTAAAGGAAAAAGACTTCCATCTTACTCTGCTACATCTCGTGCATTTTCCAGTACTCATGTCAACTGACTGGTACGTGCTACTGAGAGATTTTCTCAAGTCTCCATTTTGAGAATGCACTCCACAAAAGATGTCAGCCACTCAAATCAGTTCAGAGTTGAAATTGTACAGTTTATTGGTAAAGCTCTTCCGAAGTGTTAGCACGGAAAACTTTATCCCACAAGCTAACATCTTAAAATAATTTATGTAGCAAAATCTATATAAAGATAACCTTTCATATTAAGATTACTATCTCACAAGACAATATTCAACACGCACTATGAAATGGAGTGCAAGTCCAACAATCTGGTAAGTAACAGCTGCATAACTAAAGAACTGAGCAAGTCAAGCATTCGATCAGAACCTTTCTCTCCCTCAGTCAGAAGAAATGGTTCAAGCCTAACCACTACCACTCTTTTATCATCAGGAAATTGAAAATACTAAAACCCTATAGCCATGCATCCCCCCCACAGGACTGAACACTATTTCCTACATAATGTAAGTGTACACTTACATTAAAAAAATATGAACAAAACAGGATTCTGAAACAGACCCTATTTCAGGTTTCATGCTTACTCTTGCTTTCAGTATAAATTAATTGCCACTTCTAGTCTTGGAAAACTTTTTCGAGATCTTATTTAATATTCCTCTTTTTTTTTTTCCCCCCTCTCAAAAAAATATTGCTTTCTGCTCTGAGAGAGTTCAGTTTTCAAATCTTGGGTCAGGAAGCCACTGACAAGTGCTCATCGATTTACTGTGCTGATACAGCAAGCTTGTTTTGCATATACTTTTCATTTGTCACACAAAGAGTTCAGCACAAGCACATTTTATTTTTTATAACAGCAGGGAATGCATTAGGCTGGTCCAGAGGCACTGATGCCATGGCAGAGAATTACACACTCATCAGTGCTGTTACTCAAGCTGCAACAGCAAGTCATCACTGAAAAGTATTATGCAGGGCAGTACAGCTTGACTTGAGCCCTTTGTATGTTTTTGTTCCTCATACTAGGCACCATGAAATTGGCATCACAGTTTACCATATTACTAAATGAGACAAATGTTTAAGCACTGCACTCTTTATTTTTAAATGAGTTGAGAAAAAACCAAGAGTTATTTACTAGTGCATTCCACACTGAATAATCCATAGCAAATACACAGCTGGGGATTTAATTACATTTTGAGCTGAACTAGGTTCTCATTATTTATGTATTCTCCTTATTAAATATCAGATCCAGAGGAGAGCCATGAAGAAGATCAAAGTCATGGAGCACCTCTCCAATGATGAAAAGCTGAGGAAATTGGGCTTATTCAGCTTGGAGAAAGACCACGAAGAGACCTCACTGCAACCTTCCAGTACTAAAAGGAAGCTTACAAGTAGTAGAAGGGCTGACTTTTTACACAATGTGATAGTAATAGGACAAGAGGGGATGGCTCTAAACTAAAAGAAAGGACAGTTAGGTTACGTTTTAGGAAGAAATTCTTTACTCAGAGCAGCAAGGCCCTGGCACAAGCTGCCCAGAGAGGTTCTGAATGCTCTGCCTCTGGAGTCACTCACAGCTGGTTGAATCAGATCCTCATCAGGCTGATCCAGTTAATTAGCAACCCTGCACCTGGCAGGGAGTTGGAGCTAGATGATCTTTAAGGCCCCCTCTAACCTAACCCATTCTATGATATTTCATTTCTCAAACTGACTTCATAACAGGATGAATTGTACAAGGAATTGGCTTTACTAGTTGGTTATGATCACTATGTTCAGCCACACATAACAAACACATACTCTACCTTCCACTCCATGTTTTAATTACATTTGAAGTGTTGGCTTATCTGTTCACTGTACTAATTCACTTTTAATAGATGCAAGCACCTAATATAAAAACCTAAGTTGTACTCAGAAGCTTTACAACTGTTTTGGACAACTAGTCCTAGCAACATGAAACCACGCAGAGGTCACTTACAAACAAGTATTTGTAATACTAAATTTGCTACTTAAAAACTTGTTACTTTACAACCCTCCCCACTCCTTTTTTTAGTATTCACCCATAGTTCGTATGGTATTGTTTATGATTTCACTCAGGAGAAAAAAAAACAAACGTTAAGCACCAACTTAAAAGCATTTTCCATTTTGTTTATTTGTAAGTGGTTTTTTGAGTACTTCTATTATTTGAACTATCTGCAGAGCTTTAATAAACATACGTAATAGACGAAAGATAAATTCTCTAATTTCCTAAGTTGGTTGAAAAAAAGAAAAATGCTTAGTAAGTTTTTGGCATGTGTATTACTCAAATGCATTTACAAAAAATAGTTGTGATTGTACTGAATCTCTACTCTTTCCCCTGAACTTCCATATCTTTTTCAGACCTTTGTTTCTTATACACGCTTTAGAAACATTAAATTCATGTTAGTTTTGATCACACAAAGCCTTGTGAAGAAATCACGTCATTCATTGTAGTAAATCAGCTAAGAAAAGAGAATCCATTGATTTTTATCAGAAGGTAGCTTTAAGGAAAAAACATTTCTCCATAATACCAACTTGTATTCTTTGCGGCTGCTCCAAGGAAGTTAAAAAAAATAAACAGCTATGTTTAAAATACCTAACCAAGTGGGTAACAAGAGTAAAATTCTGGTCAGGCAAAGCTTCAGGAAGAACACTCAAAGCACATTAAGAGGCTTACTTCCTCACTGGCAGACTTGGAAGAAGGGACAAGGCTGAGCAGTCCCTTCTCCCACTTGAGAATCATTAGCATTTATAAAGTCTGAGCTTTGAAGGAAAAAGAAAAGCTTCCAGACATTCTGCAAAGGAAACCTTTCAAACATCAACTAAGTGCAAATAAACAACTTGCCAAGTCTGCTACTGAGAGAATACCCAAATGCCATAAAGTTTCCTTCCCCCTTCTCAGAGGAGATCAGAAAGAAAAATACAAGTGGTTTATGCCAAGTCTCATATTGAAGTTCCCATACAGTTCTTAACTCTTAGTGAACAAAACCATATTTTATCAGTAACCAGGCACAAGAAATGTTCAGCTACAGGGAATTGTCTTGACAATTAGATCAGAAGATCTTAGGAACTGTATGCCATCCATCTCCTACCACACAAAGCTCAACTCCATGATGTTAAGAAAACCTAGCATGTGATTTGGACTGTTCTAACCAGCAAGCTCAAAGGCAAGGAACAGGCAGAAACTGTTTGTTATTTTCTTCTGTCTGTAGTCTAACATGAATAGAAAGTTTTCTGGTTATAAAACAAAGAAACAATTTTAGAAGAGGAATTTTAAACACTATCTTCAAGATAATCAAATGCATGTAAAGTGAGTCTTATAAACATCTGAGGTTGTAAATACCATAGTTGTCTGCATGAAAATGGAGGTTACACTTAGAATTGATTTCCATTTCCTATACAGAACTTATTCATAACTTCCTAGTAGAGAAGAGTAGGGATATGAAAAGGAAAGAAGTCCGTAGAAGTAGCCAAAACATATCTATTTTATGTCTCATTCTTCTACAGTGTAACAAGCACTGGAAGAGAAATTGTTCAGGTATATCCAGAAGAGAGCTTGGAAACCTATTTTAGTTTGTCTACACAAGCTTCTGAGAGTACCTGCACAAGACAGTTTGTAACACTGTAAAGCAATAGAAAATACAAATGCCAATGTAGTAGCAACATCCTAGGCAGCAGCGAGTAAGGATTTACTCAAATGCAGCAGCTGAAGATACAAAAAAAGAAAAAAAAAAAAAGAAAAGAAAAGAATCTACCTACCCTCGGAAGGCCTCAGGTTTGCAGGGATCTCCAGCAAGATCCCCTCGCCTCCGCTGCCAACCTTTAAATGAGATCTGGGAAGGGGTGGACCTTAGCTCCAGCCCTTGCAATCACTCAGATTGCATGCACCTGAGCTCCCCTGGGTTGGCCCTGCCTTCTCAGCAGGTGCTCAATCACCAGTTCAAGCTGTAATTGAATATTTGTACTAGTTTCACTAAGGCTTAACATTCACATCTGTAGCATAATCAGACCTCACTACTAATTTTCCTAAGATTTCATTACTCTCTCAAAATAACAGCCTGTTAACTAACTTTACAACATTAATTCCTTTACTGCAGAGCTGGCTTATTTGTTAAAAAAGAAGCATCTCATAGGATCTTCACAGTTCATCTTTTCTCAGTTCTTCTGTGCCCATCTAAAAGCATCTTGAAGATGACCAGTTAGTGTTTTCTGCACTTTTCATTTGAGTTACACCATTTATGAAGCACATGGAGAAAATGCCTCATGATTCCAATTCACCCAGTCTACAGTTTGCTTAACCCATAGGATTAAAGGATAGCTCTAAGCTTTTCAAAGATGAGTCCCACAGACTCAGCATTTCAGCAGCACAATCCCACAAGGTTCCTAACACAGTAGAAATTAGGACCACGATAGAAATGCTACACCTCATGTTTGCACTAATAGGCAGAAAACCTTCATGTTACATTTACATTTGGGGCACAACAGATGCTTAAATTCTTCCTAGAATCACAGTCCTGAATTTAGAGACAAGGATATGCCTGATTATATTTACTTTTTGTCTGCATAGGGGAAAGTTAGAGAACTTGATATATACTAAAAAGTTCAATTCTCCATAGGGTTTTCATTAATCACACTTTGAACCAGCAGGAGCCTATATCCTCAGGTATCTTAGCTATCTTTCAGCATAATAATTACTTGCAAAGTTCAAAAGAATATTTTTGCTCATCTGCTTTACTCATCTGGCTGTGAGATTAAGACATCCCCCAATTTAAACTTCCCAAAGGACGTATTTCTTCAAAACTGATCACTGGAGGAAGTTTGAAGCACTTGGATATAAATTAAATCCCATGATTAAACTATCAGGAATCTTATTACCAGCTTTCTTTCAAAGTGTACTTTCACTTTAAAAAGTTCTTACTTTAAGGCATTAGATCTTCATTGTCTGTTAGCAAAATTTATAGTAGTTAACAGTACATGTAACATCTTCTCACTAGTACACTTGAACTAAAAGATCTGGAATCACAGAGAGCCTGCTCCATAGGTCTCCCATCTGAATTCAGCTGAAACAAACTAAGTTTTGTTCTAATAGTTTTGTTCTAACAGCTCCACATTACAAAAACAGAGCCAACCTCTCCAGCAAGTTTAACAGGCATTCCTGGCCACTCCTCTAGTTCCACATGCAGAAGTTACTGCTACAGACTTCCAAGCTGTATTTTATTTCTTTCTTTTTCCTGGTCCACTTCCTAGAAGCAAAGTTTTTGTTCAGAACAGGTAAAAGTTCAAATTCTAAATGAATTTTGTTCTTGTCTTCACTTTTCAGAATTGCCTTTCTTCCTCCATCTCAGAAATCAAGCCAGTACCACCTCCATTTTGCCACCTGCTTGCAATCACTTCAGCTGTAGACACTTCTACATTAAACGCTCCCTCCCTAATGAGCTAACAGGAGTCACCTGTTCAAGGCTCAGTTTGATGACCCCAGGATGACCCCAACACAGTGCATGCCTGTGCTAGCTTTGTGTACTTCATACAACCCATTTCACAGGCTTTAATACACATAAAAGGAGAAATGACTAACAAGATGTTCCTAAACTACCAAATAACCTTAGGTAGAATGCAGCTTGTGAACATCCAAAGTGTTCTGGGCCCTGCAAAACACAAACAACATCCGAACACAAGAATTTGTTTTTTCCAAGTTTGGCTGCTATAGAACCATAGAATCACCAAGGTTGTAAAAGACCTTCAAGATAATCCAGTCCACCTGTGTGCCTATCACCATAATATCCCACTATGCCATGTCCCTCAGTACAACACTGAGATATTTCTTGAACACCTCCAGGGACAGTGACTCCACCACCTTCCTGTGCAGCCCATTCCACCACCTGATCACTCTCAGAGAAGTACTATTTCCTAATATCCAACCTGAATTTCCCCTAGCACAATGTGAGCCATTCCCTCTAGTCCTATCACTAGTGGCACAGGGGAAGAGGCTGACTCCTACCTCACCACAACTTCCCTTCAGGTAATTGTAGAGAGCAAAGCCTTTTTCTCTTCAAAAGCTAGGGATCTTCACCAGTCAGGCAGATAAATTACATGCATAACATGTCCAGAAAGGGAAGAACAGACTTCCCACAACCAAGAAATTTGAGCACAAGTACAGCTTTACTGCTCATAGAAGCTCCACATTTGCAGTGTGCTTGTTATTCCCAATTGGGATGGCAGCAAACTGCAGCTACCTTCAGTGGCTGCTTCTTATCAGTACAACATACAGCAGCCAAACTAATAAAGTCAAGCAAAAAATAAGAGGCAATCTAGCAAACCATTGCTGACAAAACAGGACCTACTTTTTCAGGCCAGCTGAGAACATTAGTCTGCTTAAATGAAGACCAGGCTTTCCTGATTGCAGGCAGATTTTCCTGTGATAGATACTTTGCTAGGCTACAACACTTGCATGATATAAAGATCAGCCTTCTCAACACTATATATTTCTATTCTCCCGTAACCTTGATACCGTTCCATTTTTTCAGTATGTTGTCATTCAAGTCTTCAGCTTCCTACTTGTCTCTCTCAGTAGCTGATGTCTCATGTTTTCCCAATGCTATTCTGTAGTTGAGGTGTCCCATGTTTCAATCAAGAACCAGTAAGTGTGCCTTTTTAATAGGCACTTGTTTGGACAATCTCCTTCTTACAAAGCTAGTGAGATAGCAACATGAAGGAGTAACATTTACCCAATTCACAAGTTCATGCTCATCACTGCATTAAAATGAGACACAGTGGTTAGTACAAAAGTATCTCTACCTGCTTTCATTATAACACCTTTCTGTAAAACAGTTTCAGGGAAGAAACAATCCACAGGAAGACCAAGTTTTGGGGGATGGCTGCATGAGAGCTGTTACTTATTATCTTTAAGTATTGTAACTAGAGGTCCCTGGATATAATTTTTATCATATGACCACCGATGTCCAGTACATTAGAACTTTTAACTCCCTCTGCTTCTGCTGATACACTTTTGAACCAGATTAGATTACTCAAGAGTTAATCCTCTTGATTTACTCAGACTTCATCAATACCACCATGTAAAGAAGAGCTTTAATCAATTCTTTTCTAGTTACCACAAAGACAGGTTTTTTGTATGTAAATTTGATTTGAACAACATCTAACTCTTTTGCTTCCACAGTGTTGTCAAATACTGAAGGGCACACCTGCACACTCTAGCTCTCTCCAATATTTGTAGTTTCTTTGCAGTCTAAAATACAGTGGTGGGTAGTTCACAGACATCCATTCACAGAGATCAAGTGTGTTCTACATCCAGACCAAAGGCAGAAATTTTTTCTGCTTGAAGATGCCAATAGTCAGGTTTTATGTAGTACTTAGGCTGAATAAGCTGGTGTCCAGATAAGTTGAAGGTGCTGTAAATCAGTAAGCTGTTATGTTCCTCTCTGAGTTATACAAACTGCTGTATACCCCCATGCCTGCAATAAATTGACTTCATTTTCTTGTATGTTTTAACACTGCATCTCCTGACAACTGCTTGACCTCAGCTGCTGCCCTTGGTACATCTTCCTTGCTTTGTCAAATTCTGCTCTAGCTAACAGATTAGTTTTCTACTGTTACGCTAAGCACTTTTTTATAAGTTCTAGACCAGCAGTCCAGCCAGACTTTTCATTGTTTCCTCAGAGAAAAACATTACCCATGCACACTTGAACACATGAAACTTCTGTATTGTAGCAAAGGCGTCCTGTAATCTATTTTGTCATTCATTTGGAAAAATGTAACTATGATCTACAGTCTCTTATATGGTTGGTGAAGCTGCTTGTGGGCTATCGGTATGGACAATGGGCATTGATGTTTCCATTACTTCAAACAGATCTATTTTTCCATAGAACATAAAATGCTAAATAATACTATATACAGTCTCAGAGGGAGGGTGCACTTCTACCTGTCAATATCTCACTGTCTACAGTGTGAGCAACTTAATACTTTACCACTAAATGACAGAACTAGCAGTCTCACAACTAGCACTCTTTAACTCACCTTGTCCAATGATCCTGCATTTTATGTCAACACTACTGATTAGAATGAGTGACTACTTTCTGCACTCCATTAAGTCTTACCATCTCTCCCTCACTTCAATCTTAATTGAAGGAAGCTCTATGTTAGAAGCGGAAAAGTACAGGCTGGGCTTTTACATTGCAGAGAATTAGCATGAAAAATAACTGTAGTACCTTGAATAGATCACCTTCCTACAAAATTGCATTATTTTGAGTCTTCTTCCATAGCATTAAAAATATTCACCCCGAGCAGAATTAGCATAGATTGCAATCCTCTGTCCTGATTATCTTTAAAATAAAAATTGTCAAGAATGGCCATCTCAATTATTCCTTTATAAAACTCATTTTCATTTATAAAGCCCTACTAGTTTTAAAAACTCTGAATTAACATGCAGAACAACGCTTTTCTAGCATTTATAGTGACAAAATAACAACCTGTGTTAAGATGCTGTTCTTATTCACAACACTGATAGGTGGAGCATTAGAAGGCTATCATTCTTATCTCCACACTTTTCTATGTCATAAATATTATTTGTCTTTATTATTTAAATTAATGCTTTATTCATTGTTCCCTGTATGGTACTGATTGACCTTGTAGATTATTTCTTTTATGGTATTTTATAAAACTCTTAATTTTCATTAAGTTCAATTATATCTGGAGTCTTCCATCAGCCTCCTTTGTTTCAAATTCATGTCAAGATCTTCTTACTCTGGCCCTTCACTACACAACTGTAGCATGTAGAAACTCAATTTTCACTTGCTTTATCAGTTGAGATTAAATAACTGATTCAGTAATGTCATTTGATAAAACTTATACAGACGGGAAAAATGACTAACTTGGACTCCCTGTCACAGACATCCTAAATTTATGTACTGATATATGTAATATATATAATATATAATAACTGTATATTATTAATAATATATATTAAGCTTTTCTGCAGACTTCCCTTTTTCAGCTTCCAGGTGCAGATTTTTTTTTTTTTTTAGTAATCTTAGCGAGATGTTCATGTCAAACATCAGAAAAATCCATACATATGCTTAAGTATACATGGCTGTTTACCTCTGTTGTCCTCACTTCCCTTAACCCTCACAAAGTCAGATTTGTGGCTGGTATCACACGTGTTAAAGGACAGAGAGTTACTTGAGAAAGCCATAATAGGATAATACAATATTATATCTAGAAAATGAGACAGCAATGCAAACCAATACTTCTCGTATCAACCTTTGTATTGTCTATGTCTGTGTGAGGAAGTTATTTTAGTCTATCACCTTATCCTTCAAGTTCTTTTTACCTCTTTCAGCCAGTTCTGCTTTCACAAAATACTCTCAATGGTCCAAATGTAACAGAGGAATGGAAATGTTCTGTACTTTACCAGAATGGCAGAACAAGCACCAGAATTAATATTTTCTTATAAAATTCATTTCTGTTTCAGTAGTTTGCTCTAGAATGCTTACAAAAAAAAGTTTCAAAGGTTGCCATAGTACTCACAGGACTCTTAGGACTGCATTTTATTTGTGCTGTACTTTAAACACTAGATAAATAAAATATGATTTAGAACTAAGTCTCATAATACATAATTAAAAAAAAAATTAGAGCACTATTAACACCAGCATTCCCAAATTTCCCACATTGTTCCTTTGCTCTGTTACAGTGTGACTGTCACATCTAAATAAACCCCAGGAACATCACAAGGTCGACCTCCTGTGAAATACTGAAACGACCAAGTTCAAAACATTCTTCTCACAACCAATCCACGCTCCAGTCATGGGTCTCACTGTATCTCACTTCACTGTTTTCCAACCCAGTATTTCTCAGGAGAAAATAGCCTTCCTGTCCCATGATAAATGTAACTTAGAAATTACTATTTTACTGGCAGTAAAGTACTCTTAAAAGACAAGGACATTTTAATTATGCTTACTATCCTCAGTCTGAAAAAGGAAAAGCTTCATAAATCACCTTTGTCTTCTCAGAAAAGATTACACCTTCCTCAGATTCTTACCAGCAATACTTGGGTGGCAACTTGCTCTGCAAGATTCAACATTCTTCTGATAATTTTTGACACCAACAGCTTCGAAAGTGGAAAAAACCCAACATTCTTAAGTTCCTAGTTTTCTCTCTGCATCATATTTTACATCTGTTCATTTCATAAGACACCAATGCTGTTTCTAATCTTCTCTGAAAGAAATAGTTGTTTTAAAATACCTAATGAAATACAAAGAAATGCCATTTCAATGAGGTTTAGTACAAAGCTTTCTTTCAGTCAGATTTCAGCCAGGTTTGATATGAACACGCAAGTAAGAAATATGCTTTCTTTCCAGTCTGTTTCCTGTAGTTTACAACTGATATCTAAAGATTCCTGTTTGTGCTGCCTGATCTGTGCAAAGTGATTCATGAGCTTCCTCCCAGGCACTGCCTTCAAATGCTGCAAGTTACACGAAATCTCATCCTACGCTTCTATCGTGTCACACAAACAAGTCCATCTCTGCACAAAACCTCAGAAGGAATTCCTTGATTTTTAGAGAAAACGCAATGAATATGTATATGCTAGACCTTCATTTGCTTGTGTCTGTTCACTATTGATAGGTTTTTAATGAATGGCCATTAAAGCCATTCACAGTCAGCTGAGCAACGTTTGTTTAAAAATATTTATGATGTGAACATACTGTGTTTGCAAAGCAGTGGGAATGCAAATCTTGGAGTGCTTTCATAACTACAACCAAATGATTATTTACTTTTAAGTATGTTTCCTGTAACCTTTTTTTCAGAAAGTTCAACCACTTCTGCATAATAAAACTTGCAGATTTAACAACAGCAGCAAAAGCAGCTGGAATGCCTATCATTAAATCAAGAATAAGTATCTATTACAGCAATGCTCTGAAATTCAGCCACTCACATCTGTTTCATAGAAATACTTAGAGGACAGCTAACCACTTCCCTGCATATATCCTCAGAGCACCTGCTCTACCACCACCACAGCTAATGCATCAACATTTCACAGATACTTGATAAAAATTATGTGAACAAATAAGTCATGAGTAAGCAGAGTTCTTTTGGATCAGAAAGATTAAAGCCGCAAACAAGCAAAACTTACAGTCAAAGCACAAGTTATTACTCACATTTTTTCAAAGTAAGGAAAATTATAGATAATGTAGGAGTTTATAAAATCTCTTGGGTCAGCAGCATTAGCAGCAACTCAGAGTGCATTAATACTGGAAAGAAACCAATTTCCTAAAAAAAATTCATGAGACAAGACCTTCCATTGAGAATGAGAAAGAAGTTGGTGAAACCCTATTCTGAATAGTTGGTAGGATATCTAACTGTAAGAAAGTGCTACTCTGAACTCAGTGGGAAGGTTATATGGAAAACTTTTTGAAGACAATTTATTGACTTCTTAATTTGTACTTCTAGTAATAAGTCTATAAGCTGAAAGTACAAACTAAAAAAATACAAAATGAAATTGTGATGCAACACTTAATGAGCTTTAAGGATTTTATGTCTTCTAGACTGTACTATTAATACAGAAAAATTTAAGCAGTCTTACTTCAGAGATCAATATCCAGATGTCCCAACTAGCTTACATTAAGTAAAGCTGTGGAATCCCAAGTTAGTTTTAAATCTTCTTAATGAAAAAAATCAACAAAATAAAAGTCAGGCATGATTTGTATACACACCAGGTCCTTAACTGCATTCCTCTTAGAAGAGCAAGCAATTTCAACAGTTTGTGCAGTTTCCAAAAAACTAGATAAACATTGAACAGACTGAATGTTTCAAGTATGAAAAGATTGATGGCATTGCAGGCCAAATTTTTAACACTATTGTAATATTGAAGATATGGTACATCCCATAGCTTCACATGACTTCATTTTCAACTGTGTAGCACTTAACGTAGGCTTTCTGGGAAAATACATGTTAAGACCTTAATTACCTTCAGCTTTCATATTAACATAACTTCATGATTGATATCAGTAATGATTGGTTGATGATGATTAATGATGAATGATAAGATTTTTCATGTTTAAGAAGGACTAGCTAAGATAAAGAACTACTAAACTAGCTAGATCTCACCTTACATGATCTAACTTTGCAGAACACAGGCAATGAGCTTAATTATTTAGATAGCAGAACTTTAATACTTGAGAAGTGTGTCAGTTGCTCTGAAAGTAATGCCTCCTCTTTATTTCCAACTGTAGCAGATGCAAAAATCTCAATAAAACTATTTGATAGAGCAAATTCTCAGCTACAAAACACTATTTTTCAACATAGTCACCACCACTGGCTCTGCGTTTTCACTAGTGATGAATAAGAGCCCGAATGCCACGCTCATAAAAATCTTCACCAGTGGAGTTGACCCACTGTCTTCGTTGGAACAGCTCAAGTGAACCATCCACCGCCTTACTGTGACAGTACACATTGTTGGGCCTTCATTAACATTCAGCAAAAATGTTATGACAAAAATATGTCAGTGGATGCCTTTTTCTGCATAGAGAAACTTTACTGTACCTCTTGGATTCAAGATGAGTCACACAGCTGGGCAGGTATAACCACATGCATCAGTATAGGTTAGGGAATGACGTTCTGTAGAAGAGATCTGTGGAAAAGGACCTGGGTGCTCCAGGGGACAAAAGGTTAACCATGAGCCAAAGCTATGCCACTGCCCCAATTAAGGCCAGTGCTATCTTGGGGTGCATTAGAAAGAGTGCGGCCAGCAGGGCAAGGGAGGTGATCCTCTCCTCTACTTTGTCCTGGTGAGGTTACATTTACAACACTGAGTCCAATTTCAGGCTCTACAGTTCAAAAAGAAACAAACCTCCCAAAAGGAATCTAGCAGAGGGCCACCAAAATTATAGAAGGCCCGGAGCATGTCCCACATGAGAAAAGGCTTAGTAACCTGGGTCTGCTTAGCATATGGAAAAGAAGACTAAGTGGGGATCAGAGTCGTGTTTAGAAATATTTAAAGGGAAATGAGAGGCAGACAGATGAGGCCAGGCTCTTGTCAGTGGTGTGCAGTGATAAGAGTAATAGCCTAAAACTTGAACAAAGGAAGTTCCATACAAACATGCGGAATAACTTCTGGTAAGGGTGACAGAACACTGAAGCAGGCTGCCCTCATAGGTTCTGGAGTCTTCTTCTATAGAGATATTCAAGACCCATCTGGATGCCTACCTCTGCAACCTATTGCTTCAGCAGTGGGGTTGGACTTGATCCCTTGAGATCACTTTCAGCCCCTGCAATTCTGTCATCTGTGAATCTGTGCGCTTCCATTTCAAACACCATTTTGTCTGACTGCTCCCCTGCTGCCATCTGTCACACAACAACAAAATGTAATGGCGCATTGGTGGGATGATTCCAACTCTACTGCTGTACTACTAACATCTGTCTGTCGTGGACTAACAGAATAAAATATCAAGCCTTACTTTTAGCACAGCCTTCGTATATAGCTTGCAATAAATCCAGTAATAAAAAGAATAGCATTACAGTCTTATTTTTCCCCTGATCTCTCTGAGAGATGCTTATTACTACTGTTAGGAAAACATATAGGAAAACCACTGCCAGGAAGAAACAAGAACTAGCGTTGTCCAGAGAAGAAAAACTAGAACACAAGACTAACCACAACACAGACAGCAGCAGCAGCACCTTCAACCAGAGGGGTAAAGTCCTACAGAACAGAAAAGATTTTAAAAACAAAAACGGTGGCAAAGAAAAAAAAGAGGAGTCATAAGAGACAGTAAAAACAAGTCAAATCAGAAAATAAAAAGCAGCATTTCAAGCAAAACAAAAACCCTGGAAACTAAAAGCAATACAGTGTATTCCCAGGAACATACCTAGTAGCACAATTGTAAGAAAATCCAAAATGTTAACTCAAACACCTCGAAAAACTATGACATTCAAGCATAATACAACATCAAATCACCTAGAGTTTGAAGATAAATCTCAAACAGATTTCAGCAAAGGATTGGTGACAGAAGAGACCAAGATAAGTTGATCAGAGCAATTAAGGTCTACTGTTGCATTCTGGGCCCTAAAAATGGGTTACCTGAAACTGATACAATTCTTTGAGATAGAGAGCAATTCACTAATTGGGGTGTTTTAACACAGTTGAATAATATCTTCCCTAAAGAAAACACTGACTATACATGAATTGCCGTAGATATTATTAGATACTCCATGGCTATTAAGAACATATTCATATACAATATAGCCATTTCTACAAGCTTCCTAATAAAACAGAGTAAAGGAAACAAAAAAATATATGGCCTTGCAGTATTATAAAACAAGACATGTAGTACAGACAGATTATTAATGATATATAGCACATATGTGCTACTTTAAAGCATTTCCTAAACTGAAAGATGGAAAAATAAGACCAGAAATGTGCATTTGTAAAGTGTAATAAAGCATCATAAATTACTTCCTTACGTATGTTTGAAAGTAAAGTATATAATCAATATTTATTTTAATTTGCATTGTTTGTTGTTGGTGGTAGATCACAGTAAGTGCTAAAAAGTGCACTGACAAGACTTCCTCATCTATCTTTATTTCAGTCCCACTACCAAATTGTACAGCTACGACAAACAGAAAAAACAATGGGAAATTAATATAGAAACAACAACAACAAAAAAAATACAATAAAAGAACTTTATAGTGAAAGGAAAAGAAAACTATTTACCCACCTCTGAAAATCCAGACTCACAAAGAAAAAATCCAGAAAGGAGAAAACTCCAGAAAAAAAAAAAATCATCCCACCGCCAGTCCCTTAAATGGAGTCTAAGAGAGGTGGAGCCAGGCTCCACCCCTTCCAATTGCACAGGTGAATTGCCAGGTCCTTTCCTCAAGTGAACAATTAGTGGTTCAGGCTGTGACTCAAAAGGTCTTGTACATCGTCAATGACATTTAAGAGACTTGTTCTGAATGCCAATAAGCAACTCCCTTGTTACTTGTTTAATCTGGTCAGAATAGAATAGTCACTCATCAAATAAAAAGGGATCTGATCAGTCTTGCTTAAAAAAACAAAACAAAACAAAAAACGAAACAGAAAGCAATGTTCTCAGGGAGAAAAACTGTTCTCACTCTGAAATCTTTAGAGTTAACTTTCTTCTTCATAGCAGCATAGAAATTCTGCTACTATCATGACGCAACAAGGTTAACCACGATATAATAACATCACTGCATTATAGAACACTAAAGCAGGCCCATAGTTCTCATTTATCTGTAAGAGTCTAATCAAATTGGAAATAACCTCTACAGCATGAGGTAGTAGTGCAAATGTTAAATCACAGCTTGAAGCAGTGATTGAGTACCTGATGGGAAGGCAGGGCCAATCGAGTGAAGCTCAGGTGTTTGCAATGCACTGAGTGACCGGAAGGGTTCGAGCTAGGATCCACCCCTTACCAGACCTCATTTAAGGGTTGGCAGCAGCATCATTGGTATTTTGTTGGTGTTCTTTATGTTTTTCATATTTTCTAGGGGTAAGTGAATTCTTTTTTATGTTTCTGAGTCTTTGGTTGCTATGTTTGGGTTTATTCTTAGTTTTTAAGTCTAGGTTGTTGTTGTTGTGTTTTTTATTGTGTTATAAAGGTGAAGACACTTTTTTCTGTTTTTGTTGAGAGAACTTACACAGTGTAGTTTAGTTAAAGTCTGTGTGATTTATTATAAAATCAAATCCTAGAGGTTTACTGTATTGAAATAAATAAGATGATACTTTTGTTGCAGTCATTGAGCGTACTGAATGTGGCTTCTTTTGTTGGATGAGAAACAAGGTTCTAAGTATTATTATTATTATGCTTATAAAGTAGTATGATTACTTATGTAGGTCAAAGCTAATTTAAAGCTATAACATTTACCAGAAGAAATATAGGAAAGCTCTGTAACGTGTTTGGAACATTATGTAAGTATGTATGTAAAACTGTTTATAAAAAATAAGTTAAGAATGAAAGATCTTTTATTGTTACTTGCATTGTGTATTTGAGTACCTATTTCATTTGGTTTCTGTTGTGTGCATCAGGTGCAATGATTGTAAGGAGTTATCAAAACAGCAGCTTTGTGTTTACTATTCCACACATAATAATTTAGGTGAGTTTTAAGTGGAACTTGATGTTTTTTGAAGAGCAGACAAGAGTTGTTCCATAGCATGATAGGGATGATTGAAACTGTTTAAAGTAGCTTTTCTTTACACACATTTTTAAATGCTGCAAAAAGGTGTCTGGTTTGAGATGGATAAGTTATTGAACAGCTTTTGTATGATGTAAGAGTGTTCTTACTTGCAAAATAGATCTTAAATAGCTATGAAACTTTTCAATTTTTATCATGCTGAAATTATTAGCTGCACTTTCAATGATTTCAGCGAATTAGAATAGGAAGGAAATCTTATGTCCAGATAAGGCTTCTTAATGTTTCCTACTAGAATGATGGCTTACTTAAAAATTGTATCATTAAATGACTGTACCTGTTTCTAGGTTTTGCTTGTTACTACTTTTTCATTATTGAAGAGTTCTCATTTAATTCATTAGAATAAAGCTGAAAGGAAATGTTGAACCAATCAGTAAGATCTTTTTACAGCTATGGAAAGCGGTGTAAGTTCAGTAGAACCTTCTTTCCTGGTATAGTCAGAGACACAGGCAGTAACAGCACAACTTATATTTCCTTCGAAAGATACTGAAGGCTTTTTTTCTGCCACATATGGAGTTAAACTGAAAATGGCTTTGTCTGATATATGCTTAAAGTCATGACACTGTACTCATTGAAGGATAGACTACAATAAAGAAAGATAAATTTGCTAAATGTAGTTCTTATGTAATAGCTTTCTAGGGAGAAGAAAAGCTCTTTAAGTGCTACATCTAGCATCTTAAATACACAATTTATGCTTTCACAGCTACTTAATCAAGAAAACTTCTTTGAGAAAGGTATGATGTTCTAGAAACTTTGCATATCTTCAAATGTTAATCAATAATAGAAAGATAACAATGGAGTATTTTGTCTGAAAATAGCCAATTTGAGGGTGTCTTTGCATATTGTGTTAGAAATCAGATCACTTCTTTTACTCATCAATTTCCAGTAGTTTAAAGCATGTTATACCCATATAGACAGATGCAGTGTGGAAATTAACTTGCATGTGCAAACAGACAGCAGCATGGTGTTTTTTGTCTGTAAAATTTAAGCACTGGGTTAAAGATGCATTTAATTGGTCACCAAGGGAGTTCTGTTGGTTATTTGGTTGTTTTTGAAATGTTGGTCAGAATATTGCCCCAGGTATTCCTTTTCAGGCATTTTTTTGTTCTGCTCTTGTCTTGGCAAGCTGAGTCTACTAGAATTGTTTTAATTTTGGTACTTTGTTGCCTTAATATGTCCTATATTAATTCAGAAAAGCAAGGACTGAATGGATACTGGAAGTCATTTTTAAACAGAGCATAAAGGTTCTATGATAATGATAAATTACACATCTTATTCCAGAAACTAAAGAAGTGTTTGCTTTGCCGGTGTCAAATCTTGGAGAGAGATTTGCTTTGCAAGTCCAATATTTTCTGCTTGAAGCCTTTAGCATCTCACTAGCGCCCTGCAGATTGATGGCATTAAAAGCTTAGGAGCTAAATAGTTGCTATCAGGCACATTCTTGCCTGGATTCTATTATCCCATTCTCAGTTTGGTCAGGTACCACAATACACACATTAAGATTTCATAGCTATTTCATTACTAAATGACACCTCACATATTTGCTTTTTCAAAGCCAATATCAGGAAGGCAGGTATTATGTGCTTGTAAGCTTCAACAGCGCTGACTGTAGCAAAAGCACTTATCTCCCCAATTCCCCTCCTTTCATTCCCCCAACAAGATCATAACATCTCCAGTTGTTTTTAGGCTGTTGTGTTGGATGGCATTATATATCTCAGCTATATGTGGCAGAGATCTAAGGATGGTGGGGAAATGCCCCGAGGCAGGTTTCAAGATGAAGAGAGACTACTGGGCTGCAACTCTGAATGTCACAGAAAATGAAGGCAGTAGAGCAAGGTAATTACCTTCCTTTTATTTAAGTTTTTTAAAAGAAAAAAATAATTTCAACTCCTTTGCATTACTTGGATACCTTGCGAAGACTTATGGCTGTCAAAAAAGCAATTTAGAGTGAGAAAGGACTGTGCTTGTCAATGTGTTTGTAATGAAGCCTTGTAGTAGATAATTCAAAGAGATTACAACCCAATCTGCAGTTGTGCAGCTATTTCACATTTTGCTTTAAAAATGTATAAATATTAAAACTGTGTGGAAGCATAAGGAACATTCTAATGACCAATTTTGGTTATTGCTTATCTCTGTTTTGGAGGAGTTCTCTGGTTTCTCACTAAGATAATGTTGAAAATCTGTACTTTAACTATGGAAAAACAGATGGTAGCTTTTTTTAGGAAAGAAGAGGAATTTTCATTTTCAGGGTCAAAACAGATGTAGCATGTAGGAGCTGTATAGTTAAATGAAAAATTGTGGAGCAAAGGGCATGGTAGCTAGTGCTTTGTGAATTGGATGTACTTTCAGTGTGTGCAAAACATTTAATTTCACATTGCATTGTGGAAAAACGCTGTGCTATATATTTCTCCTGTTTGCTGCCTTCCCAGAAGTGCTTCTATTCAAGTTTGTATTTATAGCTGCTAACTGAACAGCAGTTAGAGAAAAAAGGAATATCCTAGGTACTATCTGAGGTCTGAAGTAAAACACTTCTACAAAAGAAGTATAAAAGTAAGTCAAAACTTAAGTTTTTATAACTTGTTCTAGTCTTTAGATGTTTATATTGAGTTTCCATATGTCATCCTACAGTCAAACAAAGTTTTGTCAACCTTTAGGACAGAAATGTTCTCCTTCAGCTTCCTTGAATCTGCAGTGTTTGTCTCATTCTGAATTACTGATGAATCATTTTTTTTAATGCATTTTGATCAAGAAATGAATTTTAATGCAGATATCCCTTGTGATGCCTACTTGCCCATTATATGTACACTATATTCCTGAAGGAGAAAGACAGTTCACTTTCTTCTGGCATCAGTGAGACACTCCGTAGTTGAATGGTGGATGGTCATCCATATTGTCCAAGGGAAAAACTATTTACTGTTAATTTGTCTTTAAACTTTTCTAGCAAATTCCTTTGATGCTTCCCCAAAATTGGAAGGGAACCATATTTTAAAAATACAAGTCCTGTAATATTTTCGTTTCTTAAAGATGAGTACCAGCATGCATTTTTTGAAACAACCTCAAAATGATTCCAAGCTTCTGGTTGGCTTTTCCCAAAGTTATCTTGCTTTTTCTGAGTAAAGACTACATGTAAAATGAGACTTAGTAGAAGTTTATTCATTTTTACCAGAGAATAAAAACCTGATCCATGACATACACTGAATTCTTCAGACACAGCTTGGAGCTAAAAAGTTTAGTCCACACAATTAATTGTGGTGCTTATATAGTCTAACAATTTAAATTTGTGACTTACTTATTTGGCAAGGAAGAATGGATATGATTTTTTTCCCCCTTGTAAATAAAAATGTCAGTCTCAATTAGGTTTTAGCTTGAATTGTGAATTGGTAATAATATTAC
This sequence comes from Lagopus muta, assembly GCF_023343835.1. Lineage (NCBI taxonomy): Eukaryota > Metazoa > Chordata > Aves > Galliformes > Phasianidae > Lagopus > Lagopus muta. The sequence continues at coordinate 30,097,494 of NC_064440.1, read as the reverse complement.
TGCTAAAACTAGTATTTTATTTCATATGATTGGGCTAGAAATAAATTAGAAGATAACTGAATTCTACATGCTTTCAAGTCTGTAGAGAAGTGTCTGCATACACAGCCTTGATAAAAATGCTCAAAGACTTGGAGAAGTTTACCAGTGATAACAGAGGTGAAGATGGGAAAAAGTTAAGAAAAGGCAGCTGAAGTGATGTTTATCAGCTCCATTCTTAAAGAAGGGGCAAACCTCAGCTGAAGACTGGTAGCTAGCCATAAAGCCATGTATCTAAGTTGGATCAGAGGAAGATTTTCACTACTTATTCCCTGACAGACTTGTCAAGTGAGTGGTTTACTTCATCCTGATGGGGTCAGGATTTGCCCCCAGGAAGCTTTAACTATTTCTGGAAAGTGTATTCCATTATTAACTTAATTTTCAGACAGTTACAAGAAGAATAGGATTTCTTGAATAGTTATATGCTTATCCTGTAGTAGGATTTGAGTTCATGTGTATTTACTGCTTTAGTTAAATAGTATTTATTCTTGTCATCTGAAGTACCTTTGTTTTATGACCTTTTTCTATTTCTCCCACCTTCCCTCTTTTTATTATCCGAGCCCTGGACCAGCTCTAACCAAACATTATCACTGAAAATACCTTTTAGCTACTGTAAGCGTAAAGAACTCAAAAGTCTGAGGCGGCAGATAGCAGAAACATCAAATAAAAGATAAACTGTTAGTTGAACCACATTACAAGAAAAGTCATTGAAAAGACTGTGCAGGATATCCATATGGTATATCAGGTTTCAAGATTTAAGCTGCTCATAAAGAATTTCATCTAAATAGTAATTCAAACTAAGGCAGAAAAAGCATGGTTGATAACATATGAAGGGAAAAACAACACAGATCAGGCTCTCGGGAAAAGCAGTGTGTTAGAGGACACAAGCAATGTGTCACATGAATACTCAAATGTTCTGGCAAGTGGCTTTTCTTTCTAATATGTTTTCTTTTTTTCAGTTAACTATAGTAAGTATCAAGCTCTCTGGAAGTCCACAAAACATTCCCCACACCTTCCTCATCCATGTTCTTCTTCAAGGGAAACTTTTCTTCAGAAAGAACAAAAATTACTAAACAAAAAGGCTGAAAATCATTCAATTAATATGCCACAGGAGGATCACACAGAACTAAGATGGATTGTATTTTGACTGTTTTACCTGGAATATCTCACTGGCTGAAAATGTTTGCGTGAGATGAATTTAGACTCTTCTGAATACATTTATGATAGCTGGCTGATCTTTTAACCTATGGAAATTCTATTTCTTTCTATAGAGAAATAATTGAAGACAGGTGGTGATTCTTACCAAATGCTTAAGTTTCAAAAATAGAAAAGCAAAAACATTTAATTCTGTAAGAAAAATCTGCCCTGGAAATTTATTTATTTACAGCTAATTTAACTTTTTTCAATCTTGTGCAATTGATATTAGTGATCTGGGTGTTCACATGTTATCTTGATCTACTCTGATGTTCTGTGAAAACATCAGGATTTCTTTTGGGACTATAACATACTGCCATTTTCATCAGTTTTCTCCAGTTGTTCTTGTATTTTTCACCAGGGCTCTTGCTTAGAATTACAGCTGTCAAGAAACTACCTGGAGAGCAGAGAATAGAGGAGGTTTTGTTTCGTAGGACTACAGAATCATAGAACCCTTGGAGTTAAGAGGGATCTTTGAAGGTCATGTTGTATAACTCTCCCATAGTGAACATGGGTACCACAACTAGATAAGTTTGCCTGGAGCCTAATCAAGCCTTGCCTTTGAAGTCTCCAGGCTCAGGACATCCAACCCATTTCTGGGCAACCTGTGCCAGTGCCTCATCACCCTTGATGTAGAAGATTTTTTCCTTATACCTGATCCAAGTCTACCCCTTTATGCTTGAAACCATTTCCCCTTATTTTATCACAACAGTTTCTGATTTAAAGAAAAATCTTGGCGCTCCTCCTATTTTGTTCACATCGATGTAATTTTAAAACCTTCAGTATTAATCACATTTCTATTTTGTTGAAGTTACACAGAAAAAAATTCAAAGATGTGAGCAGGAATCACACCTGTATCCAGAATAAAATGACTGTATTTGGTTTTGTTTTGCTCAGAATTGGAGCTATTCCACCTCTGCTCAGCAGTTACGTTTGTTTTGAAATTCAGGGTGAAAACCCATGCTGAACAATGGATGAAAAAAAGCCCCCACAATCTGGAATGTAAGATTGTGGAATAGGTTATAAAGGCATTAATATTCTCCTTGGAGATCAAGAAAATTCTGTGAATTATTACACACCTTCTTGAGTAATATCCTTGAAATCGGAGGGTAATCGAAAGGAAACAATTTCTTGTTTGTTTTCTTTTTTTTTTTTAAGTATACTCTCTAGAGCATAGGAATGCAGCAAAGAATACATTTTTTTCCTCCACTATTGTAGATTAGTTTTGACTTTTTCCACTAGGATAAGCAGATATGAAATGCAGCTAATGCTTGCTCTGAAAAGGATAGCTCAAAAACTGAAAGAAAATTTTTACTGGCTCCAAACTTTCTTTGTAATGACATGATGTAAGTCTTACAAGGAACAGTTGTAACCATGAATGAAAAACTTATTTCAGATTAATAAGTATCAGTACTATATGTACCAATGGGTAAATCATCAATTAATTATTGAGTCAAAACAGTTCACATGCTGAATTCCTGTGTTTTTTGTCTGGTGTGTAAGAAGGTAGAATGTTTTTCTTCCCCCTATCATGAATTTGATATAGAAATAGCATGTTGTCAAGATTTCAGTTACTTGTTGTAATGTGCCTGACATTGATAGATTTTATTTTGCTATAATCAGATAAGATTTCAGTTGAAATAGGCATGAGGACGGTCTTGTTTTGGTGTTGTGTGCCTCCTAACACTACTTCTCCCAGGCTACTGAGGTTAATTAATAGATTAGTAAGTATCTTCAAAGGGTAATGAAAATTCTCAGCAAGGAGGCAACTGAAGTACCTTGTGAACTTCCAGAGGCGGGTGAACAACATGTACTTAAATTGCTTAGCAGCTGGGTGATGGTGCCTATGAGTGAACAGACAAATGAGGTGTTTTTCCTTGTATTAATTAGGTTAATAACATATAAAGGACTTCCACTTTATTGACTTGATGTAAACTGCTTTCTTCAGGTTTTCCTGCCTAGACAGAAAACAAGGAATGATTGAGAGGAACTGTTGTTCTTTAGGTTTTCAGTTGTTCAATATGATATGTAATGGGAAACACCCTTTATGAAGGCTCATTAAAAAAGGGTAGGAAAGCCTCTGAAGAATATCTGCAATCCAGTTAACTGAGCAGATAATTTGATGTGGTTATCTTCGGGTCTCTTGTAGCATCCCATCATCTTTCTGAGCTGTTTGCAGAAAGTTGACCTGCACTTGATTATGCTTAATTTATCTGAGGACTTTCCTAAAGGAGAAAAAGCCAGCTTACCTACTGATGATATGAAAATAAGATAAAAGGGCTTGAAAAGGAGCTCAAGTGATGGGTTAGCATTTTAATTCTAGGCAACATTTCCTGTGCTCATCTTGAAAGTGTTTTGCAGTAGTACTTGGGATTTTGGTGTTTGCCTGCTTGATAGACAGTTACTGATCTAGGAAATTGAAGTGATCACACTAGCTGAGTGCTTTCACAGTAAGACTAACATGAAACTTCATATTGAAAAACTGGCCTGCAATTCTGCTTTTCAGAAATACATTAAACAACATAGGGGGATTTCTCTGAATGTGTAAACTGTCTCCCTGTTTCTTGATCTCTTCACGTTTTGAGTGTACTGTAACTAGTAGAAAATCTATTGAACAGGACACAAAGAGGTGAATCATTTGAGATGCTGTATTGAGACATTTTTTAGGCTGTATAACCATGACTTGAAATTAACATAGCAGTTACAGCTTTGTATTTGCATGGAATATATGGAAAAAAACCTACTTCAAGAAATGCGTAATAGTGTATGCAATTTGTATGCAAATTTACAGCACATTTCTGCTTAAGGTAAATGTGTGGCTTTTATCAGTTTTGCAGCAGTGGAAGTGTTATTCAAATTAGAGTTTGTATGCAGCGCAGTTGGCTTTCCAGGCATTCTCAGTTTGTTCTGCAGTCCTGTAATGAAAAGCAAGGGCCATGACCTCACCAATGCTTTGGAACTTTCTGAAATATTTTAATATGTTCTGTGCTCTGAGGCTAAGAAATAGTAGATACTGATGTTGTTAAATATACTGACTTCCTCCTGTTGTTAAGTTAGAGAAGAGAAACCTTTTTTCTGCAGGCAATTTCCTCCCTGTGTTTCCTTTAAGTGAAGTTTTTACCTGGTTTCCATTTTGAAACACAGCAAGAATGTGACTTAGTTTATCTGTTTGGATTTTCAGGACAGTCAAATGTGATCACAAAATATTTTATGCTTATCTTCAATTATACTGTGTAATTATATATTATATACCACCAATTGGTGTGTATATATGTTGATGTGTGTATATAATAGTATTAATATTAATATGTATATTAATATTAATAATGCTGAAAAATCAGCTGAGGTGTGAAACTGGTACGTTAATTTCTTAATGGATTTCTCCTTCACTGGAAGGAATTGAGCAGATCTTCAACAAAAAATGCTTGGATCTCTATGCAAATATTCCACAAGAAGAACTTTAAATGATTTGCTTAGGTACTCAAGTTTAATCTGCTCTGAATAGTTTGTTTCAATAATGTGATATATGTTCTCTACTTGGCATAGGACTGGGAAGGGAGGTGTGTCTCCAGACTGCATGCACATCTAGAAAGGTTTTTTTGTTTCATTTTTTATTTAGTTTTTGTCTGTTTTAAGTGTGTGTGTGTGTGTGTTTATGTATACACACAGCTTCTAGGGTTCAGTGCAAATGAAGACTTATCTGAACACAGAGGTGAATGACAGCCTCATTATTTAAAGCCTGTTCAAGACAAACTTTATTATAATGGGAATAGATATTCTGCTGTAAAGTTCGTGTCCCAGTTAGTAAGGAATACTAAGATAATGTGATAGAATATTACTAGTAATTTCACTGTTTCTGTTGTGGTCTGAAGTCAGATTTAGTCTTGAAGGTCAGTGTCCCATGCTTAGTTTCAATCAGCAGCTATCTTTCCCAGCTCTTGGAATTAGTGTTTTACCCAGTACAGGAGAACAATTAGGACAGGGTTTGAACTGATGATTGGGCACTTGATAAAGGGCTGTGTCTGGCCCAGGAAGCACAGGCAGATTGTTTGCACCTATGCTTCCCACCTTATCAGAATGTGTAGACCCAGGATGGATGCACTTGGAGCTCTTTTGAGGGCCAGCCACTGAAGGGAAAGCATCTCTTGGACCTGGGCTGCTTCTCATGAAGAGGTGCTGTGTAGCCAGAGAAGCCCATCACCAAGTGGGTGAGGTTCATTCTCCTTTCTTTGTATGGTTGTTGACCTACCTGCAAATACTTTGCTTGGTATTTCCAAGAACCTTTTAGAAGCAATGTCAATTCTTTATAGGCATAATATCCAGTAAACTTAATCTAAAATCCAATGCAATATAGTCTGTTAACTTTAAAACTCTTCAGATTATTTTTATAAATATATCCAAGTATGATTATTTTCTTCCTCATGTCTCTCTCGCTTTGTCCTCTCTTGTGAATGGCTATGTGGTATGAATTTAAAAGCAGGAAGAGTCTGCCAATTTGCTTTGTCTTCTCTGAACAGGAATAGCCTTCAACATAAGATTTGCTGATTATTTGAATGCAAGCCAAGTCACAGAGGAAAAAAAAAATCTAGTTAAAATTTAGTGATTACTACTTTTCAACATGTACACTCTGCCTTAAGGATAGAATACATTTTTTTGAGAACCGTGTTTCTAACAGAAGCCTATGATTTTGATTTTTTTGTCAGAATGGTCCCAATTCTGCTCGTGTCAGATGTTCCTACAACACTGCTGTCTGGCAACTGTGTTTGTTTCATACAACAAACTAGCATTTTTCATTCCCAAGGATCAATATGAACTACTTGGTTCTTTGTAGAATTTTTTATGAAGTATTCCTAACCAAGGGCTTCAAAGTACCTCTAATTTAAACTGCTGACTTGCACCTATGGCTGTTTTTACTCTGGAATTTTTCCTTTTTCTAACTAAATATTTTTGTAGTAAAGTAAATCTGTTCTTTTTGGAAACAGCTGTTGAAACTTTCAGTTCTGTGCAGTTTGTCTCTTTTGCTATATTTTAGTTAAAACTTCAAAGTTTCTTTTGGAAATGAATACACAAACCTAAGCACTTTTTCTGATGGTTATTCATATAAATTTCAAACCTGAATCATTAAAGTCACTCTTATTTATGTTCTTTTTTCCCCTATTATTGTTTTTAGAATGTTTTTTTTTCTTGCCATATGAGAAAAATAAACAGGCAACAGAACCTCTATGTTCTGCTCTTCATATGCTGAACACATGCAGCCTTTATGCACTGTGACTGGGAAGTAAAATCCAGCTGGTATTGGTTTCAATAAGGAGATGTTAATCAAACATCCTATTTAAATAGAATTGCAAAAGAATGCTCCCAATTGCACTGACACTGAAGATGTCTCCAAAACTATGACACTGTAATGTGAAAGCAAAAAGAGCTGTGCTTTTGTGAATACATTTAAATGCATAAACTTTGCAAAATCTAATGTTTCTTGGCATTTGGTAGCATAACAAGTTTCAAGAGGAAGAGTTGGGCAGTGGTACGTGATACAGGCTGAGGTCTTGTGGGCAAGTACGTAGTGCTGTAAGTAAGTTTCAGCTTCACCCATACTACTATTTTTCTTATGGAAATCACACCAACCTATAATATTTCTGTTCTCTGATGCGCTCTTATTTTTTTAAGGTCACAGTCTGAAAAAGTCAAGAGTACACTAAAATGTAGTTGGCAGGGAAGGAACTTCAGAGAGCAGCAAATAGCCAGGTAGAGACTAAGCATCATTTCCTATCTCCTCAGTATCTGATTCAGAAACCTAACTCAGAATGACAATGTGAAAAAATGGTTTGGATGTGGCATAAAAAGTAAGGCCAGTACAAGGAAAACTATCAAGAGCAGGCATGTTATTCAACTGGGGTGGGTTAACAGTCTTCTCTCATAGTTCTCTCATATTTTTATAATCATATGGGTTAATGTCTCTCTATCACACAAATTCATTTTGCTGCTGAGGCTCTGTTAAATTCTCTCAGTAAAAACTCAATGCGTAACCTGTGAGGACATTAAGCACCACAGGTTGAAAATCCAGTTGCTTTTGTCATTTCCCCTCTTTGTGCATCTGCTACTGCACTTAAAATTGCCTTTCTCTTCACACCAGTTCTTCCCAAAGTCTCTCAACTGTCCTCTCCAACTTTTTCATATACACTTCAATAAGTTATTTGTATACACCCTTATCTTAGGATTACATGGTGTTAACAGACTGCATTTGTTGCTGGCAGCATGGTTTCAACCATATGCTTTCATTTTTTTCCTCACCAGCTGTGAAAAAAGGCAAGAGGGCTTCCTTTATGCTATCTGCTAGTACACAGTATAAACATATTTCAGGCTCCAGCAATGCAATCAAACACAGCTACAAGGAACTGAAAAGAAGGGATGTTGATTTGCTTCCTGTTCCTAACTAACCAAGGTTCTTTGGTTGTTCTTTGTTGTTTTTTTTTCCCAGATATTCATGTATGTGAGGTCACCAGTGTTTAAATGTACCACTCACCACCTCACTGAGCTCACACTGACAGTTGTGTCTCCAAAAATATTCATTGAATGTCAATGTTAATAGATGCCATTTTGTCCACGAAGAAGAATTCAGTGACAAACCTTTGCTTCATATGCACTTATGAGTCAATTCTGTCAGACTGCCCATCTGTTGCCGTCTGTCATATGGCAACAAAATTTAATGGCATGTTGGTGGTATTGTTTAATGCCTACTTCCATACCACCATCATCTTCCTCTGACATCTTGGCCCAATGTAATAAGACAGGCATTACTTTCAGAACAGACCTCTTATTTTAAGAAGTTTTGTTTATTTTCTAAACTCAAAGTAATTAAGTACCTTCATGAGTTAATTTTGTTGAGTTAAATTTGTGAATTAAATCATACTTCTAGTTCTTTAGAACTAGAAGATGATGTACCTGAAATTCATACAGTTCTTTCTTTATGAAATATTTCAGTTTGCTGGTAGACTTGAAATTCTTTGCACTGAAATTTAACTGATGTGAGTTTGTTTTCAGAAAGGAATACAGGATTTAGTCCCCAGTCTTACACTTTCCTTTATAAACTTTTCTTCTGAAGTAACGGTGTGCACTTACTGGGTTTTATTTATTAATTTTTAAGTTTCTAAAGAATGTTTTAATGTTTTCCAGTAGTAAAAATTTATTGAATGCAATCATGGCATTAATCCTCCACTATAACCCTAACTTGTTCCAAGTGAACACTGAGACACAGCAATTCTAAGGGGGCTATAGGTAAAAAAAATCTTTTAAGGTGTCAACAGAGGGAGAAGTTAGAATGCAAGAACTACCCACTTTATGATTCAAAAGCTCCACACGTCTAAGGTTTTAAGTTCCAAACATGAGAGCAGAAATGCCTCCATGTCTTTCTAGTTGGAACTTACAGCAAGAAACAGTTCAGTTGTGTGTTGGTCAGAGAAGGTAAGCCAGCATTCCTTGGGCTGTGTCACAAAGGACGATGTAAGTTCAAGGATATTGCCAAAAACAGTAGTTTTCTTTGTGAAGGAAATAGATATTCCATAGTAAAACATGATTCTACTGTTTAAATATTTCAACCCCCAGTTGTTTTAAGAGCTCCTGTGATCTTCATCTTCTGTGCCTCTTATTCAGTTTCTCTCTGACTTGCAGTTTGCTCCACTTACTTGTTCTAACTGATTATTCTTAAATTGTACCCTCAAATAGCTAGCTGAGAAATTAAAAAAGAACCCCGTATTTCCAGGTTTCTCTTAAAAATATATATATATACTTAAGTTTATTAACAAATTATCAAGAGGCCTTACAAACAACTCGGCTAGTATAAATAAAAGTGAGGAATCAAGTGGCTAAGTGTGAGTGAGGAAAGTTATCCTCGAAAAGCTTTTTGCAATCAAATTATCAAAAGAAAATGGTGTGATTCCTTCGTGTTTTTCACTATTGGTTGTTTTTTTTTTTTTTGTTTTTTTTTTTTTTTGCAGCTAAGGAGTGTCTGCTGAGGGAGCTTTACTAACATTCATATATTAAAAATGTATCCATGTGGTACATATTTTAGCACTATTTACTGTATCTAATCTCAAGTGTGCAATACTTCTATCTGAAGAGCAGTACTGATTCAAGGCTGGTGCTTTATGTAACCATTAAGCTGGCATTTGGCTATTAACACATTCAGTCTGTGTTGTATGTTTACTTCTTGGCACACTGGTTTTCAAGCTGTAGTATTTCTGTGTTGGAGGCCTTTTTTTTTTTTTTTTTTAAGAGACTCCATCTTGTGCACTCAGGCATGTACAAAGTAGGAGTTGTTAATGCTCCTGCATAAGCAGAGAACAAAAGGAGGTCTGATTATCCAGAGGATACTTGAGAGTTAAACCAACAAGAACTTGATTTTAGACAAAACCATGATACTTACAAAATGGAGGTAGTGGGCTGACAAGTTAAGTCTTGGGAACCACTGAAGTTCTTTAACTGCATGGTTGTGGAATGAAGATCCTGCCTATTATTTCATCTCAGGCATAACCTTAAGCATGTTTTAAGGTGCTTTTTGGTGTTGTGCTTTTTTTTTTTTCCCCTAGTAAATGTAGAAGTGTATGAATCTCTACTTGAAATAGTTACTGGGTACTGGGTAACAGTTTTCTTTATCTTATCATGCACACGACAGTTCTGTGCTTTCAGTGCTCATTTTCCTGTGCTTCCTGAGTAGGAGATGGTTTCATACTCCAAGGAATATTTAGTTGAAGGCCATTTGTGCTTAGAGAGGTTCCTTTTTGTGCTGTCCCAGGACAAGATGGTTGGGCTGAAGGGGGGGAGAGGGAACAGGACAGGGGGACAAACCCAAATAATGGTAGGAGGCTAAAAAAAGAGGAGAAGAGGTTTAGTATTTATGTTATCTGTTAGGGAATACAATAAAAAACAAACAAACAAAAACAAAGCTATCTGTGATAATTAAAAAAGTGGAAAATAAAAATGGGAAAAGATACTTAACTGGTTTTAGATATGAGTGATAAAATTTTTAGATAAAATGAAATAAACTATTGAGAAGTTAATGGCAAAGAATGATTTTGGAAATAGTTTAAGTCAGAAACAGGGAAATTATTAGGAAAAATAATCCAGGAAAATATTGAGAAAGTGAACTTGTAGGAAAGCTAATTTATATCTGGTGACATTGATACATGAGTGTATTACTCTAGAAAGCATGCTTTATCTTCCTTGAGTTCTAAAAGAGAGATTGCAGTGGGCTGGTTGGAGGTTTTCTGGGGGCATTATTAGCCTTGTGTTGCTAATACTGGTTACATACTAAAGTTAATTGATGTGCCACACTGGAATGCTACTTCCTGAATATGGAAGTCTTTCATGTTCTAAGTATCAAAAGTTGAAAGCCTCTGAAAGGATGTCTTCCTTCAGGGTGAGCTAAGGAACTGAAAAATACTTCGTTAAGAAATTGTATTAACTATTTTTTTTTAATGGCTTTTGCTTAGGCATTAAAAGAAAAATGACTTCCAAAATATTTTTTTTTAGCAGCAGAGGAGTTATCTTGCCATTTAATTTCAAGTGGAAAGTTTTACAGGGTCCAGAGACACGATGGGAAACTTAATAGGAAGATCTAGATGATTTAGAGAAGGGAGTAACAAGACAGGAAGAAAAGATAACAGTTCTTCACCTACTGGGAGTATGTAAGAAATAGGCAGTTGGAAAAAAATCTCATGTAGCTTTATGTTGGGGTTCAAGGAGATACTTTAAAAAAAAAATAAAAACCAACAATAATCATAGCTGGATTATGACAACGTAAGTTTCTGGTTCTTGCAAGATGCAGTAAAAGCAACTTGTAAGTTTATTTGTAGGCTGGAAATAAAACATATCAGTTCACAACTTTTAGTAGAAAGATTGAAACTATGAAAGACTTGGCAACAGATGGACTTTGAACTCATGCTGCTTCTAATTCAATTGGTAGAATTCCTGAAAGTGAAGTCTGAGCCATTGCAGCTGGTAAGAGGGGACGCGTCTGAGTCTACTCAATTGCTGTAATATCCAAAATGTAGAGGAGAAAACACACAAAGGCCTGCAAATTTGAGAGTGGGTTATCTCTGTTTCAGAAAGAGAATAAAAGAAAATATAGCCAACAAAAAGACATATGTAAGATAATGTAAACTATTCAGTATTTATTTTGGAAGATGGGAAGATGATGCTAAAACAAGAAGGAAGCAATTCAGAAAAAAAAACTGAATGATGAATTTCAGACATCTGTGTATGTATTTCATGCATGGTTTCTATTAAGACTTCACACTGATTTTGTTCTTATTTCTCATGAATCTCAATGTATTTTGCTAAAATACACGTAAGAAGCATTGTCGTCATTCTAACTCTGAGTTAATTAAAGTTATTCCCTTTTATGATTTTGGAGGTGATCCTGATTATTAGGTGAGGAATAAAGAAAAGGAAACAATGCTCAATTGCTTACTTTGTTTCCACAGCTGAAGCACACCTTAAAAAATTTAAGTGACAGCTAGGAAATTAGATTGGTAGCAAAGTAAATACTGTTTGTAGGTGACCTTCTTCCCAGTTTTGGATCAGATAGTTCAGTTGACTGAGATATTTAGCTTGAACAAATTCCATGTACTGTTTCTTGGACAAATTTAACATGCTATTTCTTGTTTACTGACAAAGATGGAATGAATCAGTTACCTAGACGTTTAGAAATTCACTCCACTCATGTAGAAATCTGAACTGTTTGTTTCTCACATGTAAGGATCAATTTGGTAACTGATACCAGAAGGTGTTGGGATGCAAAAAGGAAATACACTGGCTAGGTAATAGCTAGTAAGAAAAAGGTAGTTGGAGAAATATCCTGACATAGAAAATCAATGACTGAAGTATTTCTAATATCATTGTCAAAAATCCAAGTTAATCAAAAGGAAATTTTTTCCCTCTCCTTGCAAAAGTGAGGCTACAAAATGTTCAGAACAGGTTATCCTTCTGTTTGGCTACAGCTACCTGAGGTTTTGGTACAGCTACACTATATTATGCTTTCTTCCACAAAATGCTGCATTACCATAGTTCAATGAACTGTGCTCCTTACTCAAACTATAAGCACTTGTGACTTTTTTGAGTAATATAGTTAGATTATCAACCAGCATGGAATAGGAATGGTTATTACTTTCGAAGGGATGCTTAGGCTCCATTTGAAATGTGCTTAATGTTAAATAGTCACCAGGGGAATGTAGGAGTAGAGAATGAAGTCAGAGTTCATCTCAAACAAACTTTTATTTAAGTATTATAATGCTGCCTTGTCAATAGCAACTCTTAAAAACTCTTAAAGTTTCAAGAAAAGCATTGCATTCCTTGTAATTCTATGTAAATGTCAAATGGCATCTTGTGAAAACTCACTTAGGCCTTTTTCTCTTCTGATTTCATGTTAGCTTAAAGGAACAGTTGTTTTTAGTTACAAACGTGGTCAAAATTAGATGAAATGTTTATTCCTTTAACTTACTGTGCTTCTGTAAAGCAATACAATATAGAACATCATTATGCGCAGAACTGTAACTGCCATTCTGTCAGGTGAAGCCAGTTTTTACCTCACCATCTGAAGCAAGTAGATAGCTCTGACCAAGTGACTATAAAAAAGTAACAGTAATCAAATGTATAGGACTGCTGAAGGCACGACTGTAAAAGACCAAGGTTTAGTTTTTAAGACTGTTAAGTACAAGACAGACAATGCGTGTGGTTAAGAAGGTTCAATATGGTTTCTGTCACGAGTGGATTTTTAGGAGTGTTTTAATGTTGTACAGACTGTTTATGTTCCTTGTGCCTAATCCTTTATTTTCTGTAGTGCAGAACTGCATAACAGATGAGATGACTTTCACCTGCAGTGTCAAAGTACATTTATAAGCTGTTTATAAGATGAGCAGTTTCTCATCCAAAAGTGGGAAACAGATTGTTATCTGTTAAAAGAAGAAAATGGTAATTATGTGAGATACATACCAAGAAGTCTGGAAAGTTTTACCTACTTGGCAGGGAATAACTGAAAGCTCTCATGGTCTGATAGCCAGAGAAATATGTGACCTTCTGTCCAATGAAAGCTCTTAAACTTAGGATTATATTCATAAATCACAAATATCAACTGTCAAGATGTAATTTTATATTCTGTTCTAACTCCTGCAATTCAAGCATAATGCCATAGAAGCTTATAGGAAAACATGGAAGTTAATTCAAATATCTGGAGAAGTTTCTTCCAAGTCTCTATTTGCAGATGCTGACTCAAGAATTCATTTCAATTACAAGGTGATGTTCTTTTATCTGTTAAGACACTAGACAGTTTTGAAAACTTATGTCCATAGGTAGTATAGATGCTACAGCAATCTTTTTTTTTATTCTCTTAAAGAAGCTAATTACATAGTCAGTTTTTAGGTCTTATTGTTCTACGTTCAGCATTTCAAATAATTTCTTAATAGTTTTCTGCTGCTCTTGAAAGGACAATTAACTCAAGAAGAAAACAACTAGGTATTTTTGCACTCTGGCTCTTTGCAAATTAACTTTTTTTTCATATTAGTCCTTCGGTTTTAGTGAAGATGCTCTATTGTGTCTTCGTTCTAATGTTCTGAAAAAAGAAAGTGCCTTGACTGGTTTTCTTTACTTCTCTCTTGCCTCTGTAGTTGCATGGTCTATTATCAGCTATTGTCTGTGAGAAGCTGTGTATGAGAAAACTTTGTTTTGCAAGTGTTTTGTAATAGTGGCTACAGGACCTTAAAAACACAAAATCCTTCCACAAAGCTTCAGATATGCAAAGACTTATCCACTTGGGGTGGAAATTCTATGAGGGGTTGCTAAAGAGACCTTCCTCTTTAGATATATTGCTAGTAGATGGTGATTTCATGCTCAGCTTTACACTGGTCAACAGTAAATTAGTCACTATCATCACACAAACTTTAGAATTATCAGCTCCCTATTTTTATGATTTCACATGTTTTATTTTTCTCAGACTCTAAATGGAGTTAAACAACTTAACTGTTGAAGACACCTGGACAAACTTGAGTAGCCTATGATATCTACAGAACTCAATAGTCTGTCTGCACTTTTTTTCCAATAATGAAGGAAAAACATATACAACATAGCGAGGAAAAACGCTATTGTATGTATACACAATAGAAAATGTTTCACAGATGAGAGCATGAGGGGAATCTAAGAGGAAAATAAGCAGTCTTGGGATTTTTAACTGAGTAATCCTTTGTGTCTTTGAAGTATGACTTGATTCCCAGTTAATCTAATTAGATAAAATACCTGCTTTGTGTTCTCCCCTTGCTCCCACCCAGCTCTGTATCAGATCTTTCAAGGTATACGAGCCTCTGTCATAAGTTCTCAAATATTCTTTCCAGAGGTTTTGGTCAATTGTCAAACAAATGTAAAATTCAGGTAGCATCCTCCGTGCAGAACTGCCTTCAAGAGATCAACATCTGCTCTGATGAGCTGCGTAATTATCTTGTTAGCCAGAATATTAAGTTGATAGAAGACAAGGCAACTTCAATGTTGCCTGGTCACGCAGCCCTCTTGAAGGTTGCTGTCTCTAATGCGATACACAAAAGTCACACTTGCCACTGCACTCGTCCATTGCTTTATTGACAGAGCTTTTTATCTCCTATGGATATCACCCAGACCAGTGTGGGAATGTGGCTTACCGTTATTACTTAGAAATTGTCAGTTCTCTAGTGAAGAGAGGACAAATAAAAGTGAAGTTACCTATTGTACCACTAGGACAAAGGCCTGCAAGTTTAAATAAAGAGACCTGGGGCAGAATTTTCTCCGGCAATTTTTCTTCTACTACGAAAAACAAAAATAAGGCATGGTTGGTTTGCTTTCTTATTCATTCAGTATTTCTGCAGAGTAATGCTTAGTCTAGCTCTGGCCTTTTTGAAGGGTAAGGCAATGCTTAGCAGGGAGGTGAAACTTTTCAGGTTGTGTAATTAGTGCAATCCCTTAGTCTTTGTTTATTCCAGTAACTATTTTCTGGTAAATCAATGCAAGCTATTAATATTGACTCCTTGATCTTGATACAGATCTAAATGAGTATGGATCCCTTTGTTTTTACTCACTGTCTGCACCTATTCATGACTGTTTGCATGATTGACATCTACTATATTATGAGAACAACAAAACAAACAGATTCATAGAAGGTACTGGACTGCAAGTGTGTTTTTATGAATGTGGTTTTGCTCTCTCAGGTGCATTTTTTTTTTTTTGTCTTCTATACCTCATTCTTCCCCAATTTCTCTGCAATACTCAAGATTGGCAGCTCCAGTAATTATATGATTTTGTCTGCTTCAGGTTTTGGGGAACCTAGGCCACAGAAATTGTTAGTGTTTCATTCTTTTTTTTCTCAGAAATTTCTTAAATTAACCATGCTATTTAAAAATTAAGACCAAGACCTATGTTCTCTACAGTATCTATGTATTTTTCTCTATTCCTCCTTTCATTTTTGGCATTCATTCACATAGGTTGCTATTTTTGATGGGAAAAAATGGCAGGAGAAAAAAGAAACAACATTTTACGCCCCTGATGGAGTATGCACCAAATTTAAGTCGAAAATAGATGTGCTCTATGTTTCTTTCATCTGAACAAATGCAGGCAATGTCAAAAACAGCAGAGGCAGGAGAAATAAGAAGCTTCCCATGCACTATTTTTTTTCTTGTTTATAAAATCTCATTTTTAAAGAAACAAATTTGCATGCAGAAGGAGTTTGGAAATGTCTTTTTCTGAAGTATACAGTCATATCGTTTTGAATGTTACAGAACTATTTAAATCAATTGTGGACAAAATCTACCTTGACTTAATTAAACACAGTTGCCTTAAGAAAATCTTGACTTCTAACTGTGTTTCTTTTAATTTTCTCTGATGAAGAACCTGCCCTTCAGAACGTCCCCTTAACTATACTTGTTAGTTATTTTCTGAATGACCTTCGGAGTGCTTAAGATAATGTATTCCTGTAGCCAAAACATATTCAGTTTGCCTATTGTGTTCTGCTTTGCTGTTGTGAATAACCTAATGATGTTAATTTAAGTTCTAGTGAAAGTCTCCTGAAGCTTAATGTTGGAAAACATAGAATATGTTAAGGAGTCCATGACTACACAAATACTTAAACATTTCTGATAGGTACCTCAAAACTCTGACATTTCATCAAATAAGCTGACTGCAGCTGAGCTTATCTAATCAAAATAGAATTAGTACTGGACATGTTTGATTACTTATTGGTACATATATAAAAAGCCAGGCTTGGGTGTATGTTTTGAAAAGCTCAATATAAAGAGATGCTCATGAGCATTGAAATGACCTGTTGTTTTGCCTACAATATCAGCAAACAAGTTGCCTTGCTCCTCAGAAGTTATACATAGAACGGTTCTTTGTATTTCCTCTATCTAACACAGCTAACAAATCAAATGAAATAGAGCAGCCTTCTTTTATTTCTCAAAAACATGATTCTGGGTAAACTGTACCTTAATTTTTTTTCTTCCATCTTTGTAGGGAATTCATAGATTATCTTTCCTCTTATCCTTCCTGTCACTGTTCTCTACTGCCATGAGTGGACGAAGAAATGCACACAATGCTGTTGTCAGTTCCAGCAAGTTGCCAAGGAGGTGTGCATGATCATAGCTGTCAAGAGCAACAAAAACTATTTTAGATGTTGTGTAATGAGCACCGGGGGATCAGTTGTAAACAAAGTAAATGCATCATTCTCAGACTGGCTAAGTATGCATTCTACTCTTCTAGTATTTCAGTAGAGACAGGCTTAGTAATATATTTCAGTAAATTGTTTATCCTCTCCATATGCTGAAAACAGTTCCTGGCTATTTTGTTAGCCAGAACATAATTCACAGATAAATTCCCTCCAAAGGTTTTCTGTTTTCCTTCATTTTCCTTCCTTCACTGATCTTAATATGTCTATTCATCTTTTGAAATGCATGAGATGCGTCTCTACCACAGTTGCCTCTTTGTATGCAATGATCCTTTGCAACTATTTTGTAGTCCTTCAGTTTGCACGCGCACCTGACAGCATATAACATGTTAGAGTTTGTTTCCCTTCTAGGGGAGAACTGAACTGATGGAAAATTTCAGAAGCCTTATAATAACCTCTAGAGCAGATTAAAGCACTACTAATTTGTCTCAATTCCCTGTATGCGTTTTGCAGGTTCTTTATTGAGATTAAGAGTGAATGGAAAAGGCAGCCAGACTAATTAACTTATGTAATTTGCATCTATGCTGGTGATTTCCTAGGAGTTACTGATCTAAAAAGCCACCTGGTGTTGATTTCTATACTTCATGTTTATTCCTACACGATAACTCTGCTCTTAACCATAAATTGCCGCCCTCGAATGTATTCTATGTGAAAGAACTAAACAACAGATCCAACAACAGAAATTTATAGCAACAAAAAAACAAGGAAACAAAACTGCTACAAACAAAGCACCGTTACTTTGATTCCCACGACTGTTAAGTGGCCATTCTTGAGCTTCGTGTTGAGTCAAGAACGATGAAAGGACTTCCAGAGTGGTGCTGTGGAAGAAGGGGGCACTGCCAGGTGGATCCCCGCCTTCCCACACAGCGTGGGTCCCCTCACTGGTTCACGCCATGACAGGGGACCCCAGCACCGAAAGGTGCGGGGCCAACAGGAATTCCTTGCTTTCTACAGAAAATACGTGGGCCCTAACTTGTATTTCCTGCAGCTGTTACAAAAACGTATTGATGCAATACTCTAAAACACGTTTTGACAGGGATTACATGCCTCGGGCTGCACGATTCGAAGTTCATTAATCTCTACCAAAAGTCTTGCTGCAGATTAGCCCCAAATGCGTACAGGTGCCTCCGTTAACTTCCCCTCTCGAGCACTATTCCCTTGAGGAACTCTGAGCTACCAACTCGCATTCCCGTTTCCTCACCTCATCGCTTTTTCGGGAAAGAGGTCAGAGCTTAACAGAAACAAGCCACGCGGCCGGACGAGGTGCTGAGTTCCGAGCATCCCTCCAGCCGAGGTTACTGCTTCCCTCCGGCTGGGGCACGGCTGGCCCGCTGCCTCGTCGTCCCGGCCGTGACGCTCACAGTCAGGGACGGCGTCACCGGGCCGCTCCGTCACTTCACGCTCTCCGCCGCGCCTCCTCTTCCCGCCCGCGCCCCCGCCTCGCGCCCCTTCCTCGCGCCTCGCGCCCCCGCCTCGCGCCCGTTCCGCTCACAGCACCGCCAGCAGCGCCCGCAGCTGAGCGCCGCACCCCTCGGCGCCGCCTCCCCCTTCTCCTCCCCTTTCTCCTTCTCTCCTCCCTCCCAGCGGCCGGCCGGAGGCAGGGGGAGCCCGGGAGCAGCGTCCCGACGTGCGGCCAGCCGGCAGCAGGCGGGGTCCCTCGCCCGCCCGCCCGCGCTGACGTCAGGAAACTTTCTGGGCGGCTGAGGCGTGAGCCGGGCGCCGAGGCAGCGGGCCGCCTCCATCCTCTGCAGGTACGGGGCAGCGCGGCGGGGTTCCGGGAACTGCGGCGGCTCTGCTCGCCCTGGGGGTACCGGGGCTCTCGTCCCATGTGGGCCGGGCGGGGGGAGAGGGGAGGGAGCGCCTGTTGATCTCTGCCCGTGGCTTCGAACTTGGCCGGCGAGCGGGACCTAGAGGGTCCCGCGCCTCGGGGTGGCGTGAGGGGGCGGCGGGGCCAGGGGCACGCGGTGCGGGAGAGCTCACCTGGAGGAGTGGCAGCGGCTGGGTTCGGCGCGCGGACCTGCCCGCTCTCAATGGGCTTCTGCAACTACAGCGGTGCGCCGCTGGCTGCGCGGCTTTCTCCTTTAACTTCAAAGCGGTGGAGAGTCCGCAAAGCACCTGAACCGCGCGGCGAGCCGCGAGCGAGCGCTTTGCGAGCCGCGAGGGGCCGGACGCCGCCTCCGTGCCCTTCCGCAGCCGCACCGCCCCGTGCGAGGTGCCGCGCGCCGCTCCGCGCGGCTCGGAGCGGGTGGCGCTCCGAGAGCCCCGCGCAGGCGGCTCGGGAGCTTCGGCCGTGCTGCTCTTTTGTTCCGTCGCCGCTTAAGAAAGACGTTGAGGAGGTCGGAGGCCCATAAAGGTTAACTGCGTTCTTCCTGCCAGAGGCGTTTGCCCCTTCCAAACGCTGGCTTTCCTTCTTGAATTTTTTTCTCCCCCTTTCGGTTGCCCTGCAGCTGCAAGTTTTTAAAAGTCATCTTCGCGTAAAAGTGGCTAAAAACAAAACGCTGAACAAACTGGAAAGCCTGGCATGTATGAAAGCAGTTACAAAGCTGCTCTAAATGTGTACAAACACCACATATTTTAACAAAATACTTCTAGTGTGCTCACCATAAATATAAACAACACTCATTTTTACTTATTTGATGAGAATAACTATGTGCTGTGAAATAGTTTTTCAGTAGTTTTCTTCCCCTGTGTCTTAGCCTGAATAACATGTTGGTGGTTCCTTCTGGTTGTTGAAACCGATAAGCCAAACTTCTGTGTTTCTGCTGCAAATGACGGTAGTTGACAAACGTGAAGCAATTCTTTTGAGAAGGAAAAAAGTCTTTTTGGAAGATCGATCTTCTATTTTATGGTGATTTGAAAATGTGCAGAAAAGTTTGCCGTGTTGCTTTTGAATCTGCTTGGTTGATTGTTATGTGAGGGACAACTTCTGATCTTTGGAGGTTATTCACATGTATGCAGGGGAAGGAACCTCAAAATAGTGAGAAAAATGATGATAGTAAACACATGGTTGTTTGCCTTATGCTATTTGGTGTGCATTTGATTTCCCCCACCCCCCGCACAGACACGTATTTATCTGAAGAGGTTGAATAAAGGCAGTGATTCACGGATTAAAAGCCTAGGAATTATGGCACAGTCGAAGGATGCAAAGGAGCAGCCAGATCTGAGCTTTCAGTGGAGCTGTCAAGGCAGGGATATCATGATGAGAACTGGGAAGTGAGCAGAAGCAAGTAGGAATTAGGCTGCCTTAGCAGTGCGGATGACAGTCTTAAACATGATGTGGGCAGCTCTGGGTGTGTCTTGGAGTGGTGAGTACAGCAATTAAAATGATTCTGATGCCAAAGGAAAAAAAAATAAAAAAGAAAATACCAGACCTGGCTCTGTACAGAGCTCTGTGTAAAGCGTTTTAAGTTGGGTAGAAAAATGCAAAGCTGGTGCTGGATGACTAAAGCAGGGAAGATGTAGCTGGTAAGAGACTGGCTGTTCACACAAACTAATGGCAGGTACTGCCTTGTTAGGCTCTGACAGCTTAGTAATCTTTGTGAGGCTTGACTGTTGTTGTAGAGTTTAGAAACTGTGTCTACTGCTGTGTCAAATGTTCACCTGATAGGACGTTTCAGAATATCCTTTATGAGCTCATTAAAATAATTTGTTAGTCCTTTGCCTTCAAACAATGGTATGTCTCATGCTTAACAACGTCAGTGAGTAAATGAGTGTATTCATACAGCACTTGTAGATATTACTGGATGCTCCTGAAGTCATAATTAAAAGAATTGTACAAAGAACTGGAGGAGTCAGATGCAATAAACTGGCATTTATGTTACAGTTATAGAATGACTTTTTCTCTTGAGATAATTTGTCTGGAGTGTGTTTCTTGAACTTGTCATAAGAAAATAATTAAAGCTATGGCATGACGCAGTTGAAGAACAACTTCAGCTTCAATAGAGAGACAAATGTAGCTTGAAAAAGATCCAAATACAAGCTACCTTCTCCTTGAACTGCTGCCACACCCAGTGTGACTTGTGGCAGGATGCTGATTGTAAAAGGTTTCTGAGGATTACAGGGCACTGCCCTGAGCCTGAGAGGTCCAGCAACTTCCTTTCACCGTGGCTGATTTCTTAGGACTCTGACATGGTCAGAGCAGCTCAGGCTTTATTTCAAGTTAATCAGCTCTTGAGACAAAGCATCCTGAATTAATCATTTAATTACATGGTTGCATAAGAATACGCTGATTGCGCACAAAGAAATATCTTCCCCATCCCCTTTTACTACAATCTGATTTTGGGAAGGATAAGCACCTTTACAGAATCGGATTGTAGTCTGGATGAAAACAAACAATGCTGTCGTTGTTACAACCTGCGGAGTGCCACTATGCCACTACTTAAGTGCTTTCTGCAGTTCTCTAACCCTGTCTCTGTGTATATATATGTCTTTTTCATTGAGAAAAAGTTGTTTGTGTCCTTGTTCGCAGTATGTCAGTCCGCTTGTGGCATCCCTTAGATCCCTGGTTCTTCCATGCAGTCAGTCTCACCAACCAAGCATCAGTGCTTCACAGAAGTCGTCCCATGACTTGTATGCATATCTAAGACTAGGAACAATTTGATGCAGCAAATGCAGACTCTCTCTGTACCATTTCATTTGTGTTTTGAGGACTCACTCAAGTTTTTACCTCTTCCACAAGCACTGAAAGTGCTCTGAAAATGATTGTGAACAGATCTTGAGCCTTAAATATTCTTCCTATCGAGGCTGCAGCTCCACCCAATCTAATAAGCAGAAGGTCACCTGAAATGCCTCGCCTTGCCTGGTGTGATTTCAAAGCCTGTTATGCTAAGTTGAACACAAGGAGCAGGGGGTGATGTTACTCCATAGATTTTATCCAGCATTTCAGTAGAGAATTTATCCAGCTGGAAACTCATCTTGAATTCCCAGGGAAGAATTTACACTTTAATTCCTCTTCTCTTCTGGTGGTTTAAGCAGATGCTCTAATCACCAAGCTAAGAGGGTACTTTGGATTATGATAATTTCTTCAGGTTGAAATAGCTTACTTTTAGGGAGTTTAATTGCATATTAGGCAAAGAAAGAATGTAGAAGTTTGCAGCTTAGTGATGCAGACACTTCTGTAGAAGAACCATGGTGTGAGTTACCAACAAGTACATAAGCAGTAAGCTTTCACTGGAGCAGGAAGCAGAATTCAGACTTCATAATGCCCACAGCTTCTTGCAGCTTACTTGATAAGGAGGCAAACAAGCACCAGAAAGCTCTTTAGAGTAAGATACTGTATTGCTTGAACTTCTGCAAAATTATATTCTATTTTCAAAGCCAGGCGTTGAGAAATACTGTTTCTTCTTTTATTCCTGAGCCTCACCTACTTGATTTAGTAGTACTGTATATGCTGCTCACTCTGTTGGTACTGTATGTGTTTTATGTCGAAGTCTGAACGTGGTCAGGTTTTGTTGTGAGGACAGAGCTGGGTTTTTGGTTTTCTGATGATTCTGTCAGTGATACCTGATCAGGATCGCTGTTGTGCATGAGATTGTGCAAGTGCAGCCCGGTAAGCTGTTCTCTCACTGATGTAGGTACTGCAACTGGCTCTATCTTATTTTTTTTTCAGCTTTAGAACTCAGAGGTTGCTAATTTTTCTTCTTTGCATTTATTTATATTGTTGCTAGAAATTCAGGGTGATTGTACACTGTAAATAAGAATGCAGTATTACCTGAATGCGGAACTGTATGGGAACTGCTGAGTCACGGCCTGAACCTCTGATTGATCACCTGAGGTGAGCCATGAGTCAGCCAGAGGAGCACAGGTGAAGGCAATTCACCTGTACTGCCGGAAGGGGTGGAACCTGGCTCCAGCCCTCCTAGACCTATTTAAGAGCTGGCTACGAGGGGGGAAGGTTCTCTTCTGGAGATCCCCTCTTCTGGTGTTTTTTGTAGGTGAGCCTAACATACAGGTAAGCCTTCCATTTATTCTTTTTTTTTATCTTAGTGTACTTTGCCTAACTCTCTTGTTTATTTTGTGATTATAACGTCTTAATATCCATTGATTATACATCTTTAATATCCATTGATTATACAGGAACTGTAGTCCATGGAGGTGCATTGGGCATTCCTGTGTTACAGAAAGATCCTGTTCCGTGCAAATGAAAACTACTTCTGTTTTAAAAAGCATGTGATATTCAAAAGCGTCTAGTGGCTGTTGAGAGCATGCTGTATTGCTGTAGAGGGGCAGGCCATGCAGATATTCCTGTGTCTGGCAGTAGCTGAGTAGCCTGGTCTCCAGGGTGCTTCAATCTCTTTTTATCTCAAGAATAACATGAAAACTTTAAAATTGCATTCAAATTCCTGCATTATTTTTAGATGAAATGAAACAGTGTTTGAGGACTGTTGGACTCTCTGGAACTGGTTAAGATCCTTCATGTGATTTGTTACTATTATTTTTCTTTTTTTTTCTGTTCTCTGTCTCTTCCAGTTTTAATATGGGTGATCTTGGACAAAGAAAAGAGGCAGTAGCAACATGGTGTGTGAAGTGGAACCCAAAGTACTGCCCATCATTGCCATTTAACAATCCATCCTATTTTCACCTGGTCCTTTTAAATGAAGATTCTAAATCTTAAGCTCTTCCTATGGTGAATGCACCACTGGGAACTTAAACATTGTGCTTGAACTTTCCAAGTACTGTTAGATGCTAAAATTGTAGCAGTGAATGTAAAATCCAGAGCAAAATGTTTCCCCTGCGATGTAAGGCGGCTGCTGCGTTGGGTGGGTGCAGCACTGCCTCTTCTGCCCTTCTTCCTGCAAGGCCTGGGGGAGCTGGCAGACCCCAGCCTGGGCTGGGTGCTGCCTCGTGGCTTCCAGCACCTTCTGTGATCGACTCGTTTGCTGTTGCTGGCAATTTGTGATCTGCTGCCCTGTTGAACCAGGCCTTTTCCTATGCGTCACAATATTAGTGATCAGTTTTCTCTTATGTTTTAATGAGAGTTCGAGTAGTTTTTTTCTGTGATTCTTTTGAAGGGGATGGCGTGAACTGACATTGTTTTCTTCATCTGTTGTGAAATCTTCTGGAAAGCAGAACAGAAGTGAGGTAATGAGCCTAGATAAGGAACTGTACTCCCTACTAAAAATCATTTTTCCTGTGATCGCATCTCAAAAGGCCCTTTAAACAGCAGTCATTCTTGCATGCCAATTGTATTAGGGTTATTTGAAAAAGTTTGGTGTGTCCTCAAACCATTTTCCTAATGTTTGTCCAGAGCATCTTTCCGAAGCCTTGCTGTGCAGATATGTGCTGTCTCTAATGTTTTCTTCCTACATGCTGTGTTGGCAGCTGTGTGCATTCAAAGATCATGAGTCAGGTCCCATAACAAAAAATCAAAAAACAGTCTTGAAAACATTACAGGCCCTTATTTTGGCTTTTTTGAATGTTTGCTATTTATTTTTTACTTTCTTTCAAGTTTTGTTTCCTTTTGGAAACTGATTTTAAATTAAAGCAGGTTGTATTCGTTCTTGAAGATTATTTTTATTATTGTTTCTAATGCAAACTTGATTTCAAGCAAAGTCTTCAAGAAAAACATGCCTTGCAAGGCTTACACAAAATCATGAATGATAGCATTGCTGCATCTGAGCTCTGTTGATATGATCTCCAGCATTAAACAAGAAAAGCACGTCAAAATGTTTTATTGTCATTGCTGTTTATATTCAGGCGTAGCACAGTTCACTGCTGATGGTTTTATCTGCTTGTACACATGAGAAATAAAACAGTTTCAATGCTAGGGATGAAAATCCCAGCTGATAGTGTATAATTTTCTTCTGCTTGCCACCTTGTAAGGTGGCTGTGTCTATGCAGTCTTCATTTCCAAAGCAGTGGGAAACTGAGGTTACAACGAAATGATTGTTTTATGTTGCAGGGTATGATATGGTACACACAAGTGTGTGTATGATGTGATGGCACGAGTCATTCCTATTTTAGAGTAGCTGCGTTTAAACTGCAGAATAAGGAGACATCAAATTGATAAGGAACAGTTAGAAGTGAAGTATGTATGATGCTGAATACGGTCAGAAAATAGTAGCAATGGACAGTGTAGGCAGCAGAAAGTATTTTGAGAGTCTAACCCCCACCTCTGTGCCCCTTAATCTGTTTCACATGTGTAAGCTTTCAAGTAGTGTGTACTGCAGATTTGTAAACACAAAGGTCTTTAACATCTGAGTTTAGGATGATCTGGTTTGTGATTCCAAAAGCCTGAAAATTGCAGTACTAATTTTGTAAGCTGTGTGTTGAATTAATATTCCGTTTATCCTGTTGCACAAATAGGCTTAAGATCGAAGAAATACTTTTCCAGCACATTTTCTAGCTGGAGCTGATACTAATTCTCTTATCTTTCTGTACCATGCAGTAATTGTACTTAATTGTTTGCTTTTGCTCTGTTTTCAATGGTGGGAAATGCAGTGTGTCAACACAGCTAAACTGCAACATTATAGTATGTGTAGCGCTGATGTTATTGAAAGAAAGAATTCCCAGATCTCTCACCTAATTGGGTGAAATAGCTCATATGCAGCTGCCAATGCAATGCCGTAAATGTCATCTTAAAATAAAAGTTTCTATCCGTTTTTTCTTTCTATAACATGGTTGTATCAAGTCTTCACACATCTTTTGTGCATTCTGTTGTGTTGCTAAGATAAAAGGCAACAGGTGAGCTGGACATTTTCACAGCTGAGAAAGGAAAACGAAAAAAAGTAATACTTTCTTACAAACAAAAATGTTGGAATTCTCATTAAATTTACTTGATAGTCATATAATGCAGCGCAGCTCTCCTAAATTCAGTCTATCCCAGCTTTTCCAAGGCATTTTAGTGCTTTTGGAGTCAAGGAGAACTCACCTAAATTCCAGCTTACAAAACAGATTCTGCAGCCTCTGTTTGGCATGAAGTGATGGGAGCTCTATTTCTGGCATGGTCCCCGCAGGTACAGCAGTACACTTGTGCAGAAAACAGCTAGGCTGAAGGGCTCTGGGGAACTTTGCTTTCCTAACTCTAATTCTGCCCAACTCTGTCACTTTCTATGCTGAAAGATAGCAGAAATTCCATAAAGATCAGAGGGCTAAGGCAACTTGTTTTCTGTAAGCTACTTATGTTGTTTGAGAAGTGGGAGGAAAATAACCTGTTGGAAGACTGGAAATCGTGAGGGAAGATAGATGGTGTGCTTTTGAATTCAGGTTGAAAATGCACTTTGCCCATTGTTAGGTTGGTGCCTTAGGATGTGGTCAAAGGAGTATAAAAGGAGGCAGACCAGAGGAAAGACAGAAGAAAGCCAATGCAACTTGAACATTTGAAAAACAATCTGCTTATTTTACCTCTGCAAAAAGTGGGTCTTTGAGGGGGAGCAGATTCCCCTAAGTTTTACCTGTGTACACAAGGCTTCTGGAAACTCATGCGATGCTGAGCTTCCTGTGGAAAGTGCAGCTATATTTTTCCAAGCCACGCTTTGTTTTGTTTCAGTGGGACTCTGTGTACTTGCGTGTTAGTTTTGACCAGGGTGGCCTGAGGCGGTTCATGGCTACAGATGTGGCAGATTTGCAGGCATGGAAAATTCAGTTCTGACACAGTGTTTGTCAGTCAAGAGATTTGAGCACAGTTGACAGCTGTGTTTATAGCATCTCCTCAGAAAGTTCTAGTGCTTTCTTTGTTTTTACACTGAGTGGCAACACAAAATTGATGTGGCTGCACAGAGGACATGGATGCCACAAGGAAGCAGGATATCTGTATAGGAGCTGGCAGGGTAGTGTGCTGTAGTTCAGTAATGACCTTCATGCATTGACTTGGAGTTCTGCATGCTTGCTTTGTGGTCCTGTCCAAATGCAGCAGGGAGTGTCAGCTCATTACCTGCAGAAGGTGATGTGAAACTGCCGTGCCGGTGGTGTTTTCCATTCTGTTCTTCAGGGCAAAAAGAAAGAAGAGTGAGTGCCTATCATGTGAATCACTGCTTCAAAAATAGACAATATACCCAACCTTGTTCTCTTAATTATTTAGACTTATTTTACATAAATGTTTTGTATTTGATGCCTTTCTCCCATATAACTGCTGTCCTTTGCTCTCTTCCTTCTTGAAAATATAAAATAATTAGCATAAATTCTAAAAATACCCTAAGATTCCAAATACATTGTCGTGCTGGAGTGAACAACTTGCACAGACTTATTTTAAAGCCTTTTTCTTGTGTGTGTTATTCCCAAGCTGGAACTTAATTGATTAAAGGATGTCTTAAAAGTAAATGTTTTTCTGTCGAACAACAAGAATACACTTGCAAAGTATCTTTCTTTACACGATTTTTACTCCTGTGTTATTCTGTTTATGTTCCAATTCCCCAATTTCATAAATAAAGATGCAATGTGGTGTTAAGTTATAGATCTCTAAGTAAAGAAATGTAGCTGCTGAGAACTGATGGAAATAGATGCAGCATCATCTGTTTACGTATTTTATTCGAAGCCAGATGAAAAAACTGACAGAGTGCTGACAGAGATGAGAGATGGTATTGTTCAGAGAAAGAAGTAATTTTCAAGTGCTGATAGACAAGACCTGATGAAATAGAAAGTATGTAAATCCTTACAGTAGCTAAGGGCATCAGCGAGCATGGATTGGAAATCTTCTTCCTATGGAGGCATTCTGTCAACAGAAGTTTTTTTTGGAAGCTTTCAATGGTTTGTGCACTCTGTGTGTCCAGATCTCTGTGCTGGTGAGTGATTCTTTAAGACATTCTTCAAAATCATTGATCTTGCATGAATATTCCTCGCGTGAACCTTAACCTCTTTCAGGAGCTTGCTCATGTTGAGGGAAACTGATGTGCCTCAGACAGAACTGTTGTCATCAGCAGGATGGTCGGCATCTGATCTCTGAGCATCCAGTGTGCTGAGGCGATGAGCCAGAGTATCAGGCCTTTATAATAGATGTGGCATATGTGTATATGTATATATATAAGTATATAACTTAATTATTTTGGTAATTCCCACATACCCAGTAAAACATCTTGATTTAAGTACTGCAAAAGCTAACTCTTGCAACATCACACCAACTTGTGTTATGGGAATGAGCCGGTCCAGCTCTTTTTCTAAGCTCATGGAAATGTGAGCTGGAAGAGGAAGGGCAGACTTCATGGTGGAAGTCTGGGGTTTGAATGAGATATGCTGCAGTCTGTTTCTTTTTGCTGACTTAACTATGGCTGTAGGAAAACAATTTGCTTTACCGGTAATATTCACTGTTAGTGCCTTTTCTGCTGCTCTGTCACTGAGCTGTTGCAACAATGTATTACAAAATTGCTACTATTTTACTTAATGTTTTTGTTTTGTTTATTGAGTTGTCTGGAGAGTTTTCCTGCTTGTCTTGCTGGAATGTTTCAATGAGGAGCAGTAAGCCTAATCTTCTTTGCCATGCTTTGTAACTCAAGTCTTATTGCCCAGATGAACACCAAATTCTTTTCCTCAGCCTTGACTCTTTCATCCGTTGTCCTGTGCAGACATCCAGGAGAAGGGTGCTTTCATCCATTGCTGAGGCTGTTGGCCCTGCTCTGCTTATCAGAACTGAATTCTGCATGTTAGTGGGAGTTCTTCCTTTTGCTTTCAGTGCAGACAGGCAAGAAGATCATTTGCTACTGGAAGATAATTTGCTATCTGCATCTTTCCAGGTTTGAAGAAAATGTGGAATCTGCTCACATTCTAATGATTCAAGGATATTGCCCTTTAGCATTTTGGAAGGTGTCCTGAGTATTTAAAATCTTGTGGCTTCTGAATATGCCTCCTTGAGATTTTTCTTCTCCTTCCCAGTGTGGAGTTGTTTCCTCTGTAGCATTGTTAGGATTGATTGTAATCTAGGAACTTTCTGAGCAGTGAGTCAGAATGAAAATAAACAAGAGCTGAGTGAGCAAAAGGAAAGGAGTTGGAGAGATTTTAGTATTGCTTAAAAACTTTCTGCTCTGAAGTACAGGTATAATTTCCCTCCTTTCCATGTATACCTTCTGCTTCTTTTTCATTTGTCCCTTTGCTTATCTTACCTTTGCACTCGCCAAAAGCTGCTAGGGGTGCTGCCATTGTGCCTTCCTCAGATAAATGTGTGGAAGTACCTAGATATGCTTTTCAAAAAAGCCTGAAGGAAGAGCTTTTAACCTTAATGAATTTGTTTTGTAAAACATTCAAAGCATTAAATATGCATATAATTGTAATCCTTAACGTTTCTACATTAGTCCCCTAAATACTTCCCAGTCAGTTACCTATATTGTGACTGTATCTGCTTTGCAGTTTGGGACTGTACCTTTTTTTTTTAACAAGGTAACTAAGCAGTGGTTTAAAACAAATGAAGAAATGCACAATTAAATATTTAGCCAAAGATAAAGGAAGACTTTCTTAAGATTAGTGGAATAAGACTGAGATATACTATGTTATGGTATCTTATGGTGTGCTCACGTCTTCTCAAACCATGAAATAATCTCTTGCTGTTTACTCCAAATCCATTCCTTTTAGTGGTCATCTGGAAGTTTCTTCTGCTGAATAAAGTTCTTATATTGCTTAGCCAGTCAGCAGGGGTAAAAATGTCTAAGTCCTGAAGAATATGCCTGTATATTGAAGAACATAATGGAATGCTCAAGGCAGTACTAGGGAAGGAAAAAAAAGGTGATTTGCTAGAGATGCTTTGAATATTTTGAATTTGTTATGGTGAATTTTGACAGATGTTCTTAAAAAGCACTGTGTATGTTGTAGTTATTGTGGTATTTCTTGTGTTGGTGGGAGGCATGTGTATTTCTGGGTCATTTGATTCTGTTTATTTATATGTGGTCTAATTTTATTTTATTTTTTACCTGAACAGCAGCATTTGATTATATACTACATTCAGCCATTTTTTTGGAGAATGTGCCACAAATAAGTCCTACCCAGTGCTTGTGTAAGGTGGATTGAAGTGTATTTCTCTTCTGTGGACAAATTCCTTTTGAATCTTGCCGTGCCTTGCTTGATATGTAAAACTCACCTTTTGCTATCTATCTAGGGACACTTCACAGGTCAGATCTTTATGGAGGTGTTCAATCCCAAACACATTTTTATAGCACATCTGGATAAGGCAGCTTATTTTAGCTTTTCTCTCAGCCTCATACAGCGTGGAAGGATGAGTGACAGAAGGAGAGATCTGTGCCAGATATCTTGTCACTCATCTGGAAATGTGTCAGTCCTTCCTCTTCTGTAGGAGGAAATATATTAGGAAATCCAGTGTTTTATATGGCAAAGTATTAGTTAGTGTGGAAAAACTGTGTTGTGAGTGATGGTGATTATATTGTTAGTTTTGTTATAGATGTGTGAATTCTGTTTGTATCTGAGCTTAAATTTTTTTCAGACCATGTAATTCTGTAAGCAGATTGAGACAACAGTGATGCTGCTGATTTGGTAGTTGAAGACTTTCCCTACTTGTCTGCCAGCTTTTCCTGTCCTGGTGCCTTTCTTTGGGCCCTGGCTCTGCTATGTATAACTTTGCACTGGGAACTGGGCCAAGCAGAACCAAGCACTTGGAAGAGCAGAGCAATCTGCGTGCCTTCAATTGGACTGTGATGTACTGTAAAATGCAACTAAGTTGCTTTTTATTTTCCAACCTACGTAATGTGCTAAGCTGCATGCTCTCTCCTCTACTGCCTGTGGGATCTGTTCACTGCTTCTGTGGAGTTTAGCAGTGATCTCCGGTGTGATCAGAGCAGACTGAGGCAAGTTAAGTCTGCCTGTTCCTCACTGGCATGGTGTTTTATGTTCCTCAAGGTGTGTCCACCTTAACAAGTGAGGATAAGGAGTGCTGTACTGTGGAAAACACGGCTGCTTCTTACTGCACCCAGTTTATTAAGCTTTGTCATCAATTCGAGTTACCAGGTGTTTGTATTAGGGAAGTTGTTTCCCTGCAGAACTCCATCAGAAAAGCATTTTCTTCTTGGCTCCTACTTTTTCAAAATGAGACTGCATGATTTCTGAATACAACTTTATGCCTTAAAGAACAATAGAAAAGAAACAGAAATTGAGCATTCTTTGCAACTTGTATTTTTAATGTAAAAGTTGATGGTTTTCTTTGCTTTATTTTAAAATTTAAAAATTCATTGACATAACATATATCACAGTGAGTAAGCATTGTAGATCCCCTCGTCTCCTCATGGTAAATAACCATTAATGTCTTGGTGTAATCTTTTCAGTTGCATCATGTCAGCCATCAAGCTGTTTGTGGTGTAAGTTGACTTCCATGGCAAAGAAATGTGCATTTTCCCAACACTTCAAGTCCATCAGTAGTCTTCAGTTCCTCATCTGTGTGCTTATATGCCTGTGCTGCTTCACCAGAACTACTCACGAGTGCCTCAGGTTCATTTGGAAAATGTTGGTCCCAGATTTCATGTGTATATAAAAGATTACTAAAAACTTATATTTAAGATAGCTGTTTCTCACTGTGAAATTAGAATTGAATACTGATCTCCCTTGAGAATGGAAGCTAATCCTTTTCTTACTGCTGTTTCATAGATTGTTCAAGACTGAGTAGCATACTGTAGACTATGGTCTCCCTGAAGAGATTCATGGGCTGATAGCTTTTCAGGCCAGAGCAAATGCTGGTATGGTTCTGGGTTGTGGAGGGATCTGTGTCTGCGGTGGCTTCCTCACTCAATAAAAAATGCTGTAGCTCAAGATTTGATTTTGCTTTTGAAGCTCCACTGTTCTAAGTTGTATTCTGATGTAGAACAGAGCATGCTAGTGCTTAACTGCTTCTCAGGGGACCTCTTACGATGGGTACTGTTGCTGATGCTTGGATAGAGAGGGACTCTGATGCTTAAGGATCTGATCGCTCTTAAAAACAAAGGCAGGCCATTTAGGTTCAGTATCTTCAAACTGATCTCTAATGGAATCAGACTCCATTAGAGTAATCACTTTTTTCCTCTTTTGCCTCCCTCCCTGACAATAGTTTTGGGACTGTTAGCCTGTTCCAGTCAGTCTTTAATATGTTTTACGTGGATCTGAGTGGGTAGAAGAGAGGCCGGCTGATTTTTAGTGACAGAAGTACCTGTAATAAAATTTCTACTGAAAATACTGTTCCTCTGCTCTTAAAAGATCATCCATTCAGCCCTGTCGTCACACTTAGCAGGCACTTCATTTTGGAGTGCTTTTACTGATAGACAACTTAGCAGAATTCCTTATTGTTCTTTATCTTGCTCATGCAGTTCCCTCAGTCTTTTTTATTATTATTCGTTTTCTATTTGTACCACACTTCATCACGTTCTCTTGTATTGGAATTTTTCATTTTAGCCCTTTTCAGGCTGTTTCTTCACTAGATGGAATCCTTCACTTATAGTTCATTGTGCTTCAGCAGAATTGGCATCACACATCCAGTATGTATAAAGGATATATAAGTCTCTTTTTTAAAACAACAACAACAACAAAATATGTGAAGTGTTCCAGATTTGAGATGTCTACATCTAAATCAAATCATTTGTCCACTGTTTCCTTTGGGAATTTTCTATATATTCCTTTGGCTTAAAGAAATTTTACAAACTTCACGTGCTCCTAGAATTTACAGTTAATTTTTTCATGCAGTTTCCTTCGGAAACCTGTATGGCTTTAAAACCATCAGCTATGTTTGGTTTTGTTCTGCTTTTGTTATCAAGGAAAAGCTTATGGTGTCATTGGAGCTTCTTCAGTTATCGCTTGTGTATGCTGCTTTGTTCAGCAGTCTCCTAATGACCCTTTTCTCAATGCGCCCAAGATCCAAACTCGTCAGATTTTCTTCTTTTTTAATTATGTTGTGTTTTGATAGCTTGCTTCCTATCGATTCAAAAAAAACTAATGGAGTTGGAAATCTTTTGAGTTGTCCTGGCTGCCTGCCCTCCCCTTGAGAGCAGCTGCATAGCAGCACCTACCAAGAGACTTGGAAGGTTATTATTACATGAAAGAATTTTAGGATCTTTCTGTATCATCAGATGTTTTGTTGGTTTTTGTTGGGTAGCTCTTCTATATATTTCTTCTCTTTCTTCTTGTTCACTGCTTGTGTTTTTTATTATCTGTGCTTGGAGGGATTTTTTTTTCTTTATCGTCATCCTTTTTAATCAGATGGCCCATTAAATTTTAGTGTCAGGTGTTTTAGTGGTTTGTTTCATTCCCCTTATTCCTCTGTCTGCTGCATTCTTGTAAACCTTGGAAATGCAGGACTTGGTCACCGATTCTTACAATCGCTTCTGCTATTTGCTGCAGCTCTGTATCACTTTAGTATTCTTTTCTCCTTGCATTGAAGCAATATACTTATGTCTCTCTTTATCTCTTTATTCATTTACTGAATTTAAGAGTATTTAATTGGTGTAAAAAAGAATTCAGTATATGGAAGAATATCAGCCACATCGTATTCTGATATCTAGCTAAGATACCTCAAGAGTAAATAAGGAAAGTGTGGCTCAAACACCACATCATATTCATGTCTGGCTTTTCTTTAGCTTTCTTTAATAGAAATGCTGCTACATTGCCACTGCAGGTCAGACTCTGCAATTTTAACCGGGAATACAGTTCTGATCTCTACCATCTTGCATAAATACTCTTTTCCCATCACCACTCTGTTGCACTCTGCATCCTTTAATTTCTAAGCTGGTTTTTAAGGTCTGATGCAGGTTACAGATGATGAAATAAAACATACTAGAGCCTCTTGGGTTAAATATGTTCTAGTGCTATCATCTGGATCAAAAGAAAAGGCCAGTCTGTTCAAAATTGTTTTCCCATCATCTACTGCATTGAAATGATGTCATGTAACGGCATTTTTAACCTCCTCTGGTTTTTAATACCTAATGTGTTTTACAAAGGAGGCCTTTCCTATTATTGTTCCTTTGTCCTCTGTAATGAGAAATGCAAATGTCCTGCAAAAAATACCTTGTATAATTTTTGCTGGAACGCGTTGCTTGTTCTAGTAAATGAGTAGGGCTGTAAAGATACACGTGTGATAATATCAGAAATTTCAGTAAGATATTCTGGAGATATAAGGTAATTATTAGGTAAAATATATTTCAAGTGTGATTTTATTTCCATTTTTTAAGCTAAAAGAAGAAACAACTTTTTAAGTAAAAATAAATCTGGGTTATAAAATTCAGTATTGTAATAATTTTGGGTTATTTTTTTTTCTCATAGAGTGGATGCAAAGCAGTAATCCTTAATCAGCTGTACTTTAAAATACTAGTATCAAACAATGAGTGAGGCAACTGGCAGTTCAGTGTCTTGCAGCTTTTCCAATCCAAAAATACGCATTGAGTGCGGTGATAGCTGTGAAAGGAGACTATGTATGATTGTACAGAGCTGTGGTCTGCACGTTTAAAGAGTATGATGAAAGACCTCCTTGTGATCTAAGAAGGATT
This sequence comes from Lagopus muta, assembly GCF_023343835.1. Classification (NCBI taxonomy): domain Eukaryota; kingdom Metazoa; phylum Chordata; class Aves; order Galliformes; family Phasianidae; genus Lagopus; species Lagopus muta. Next base: position 30,063,162 of record NC_064440.1, on the reverse strand, counting down.
TTCAAAGCATCCCTTGCCTAAGTGGCACTAATGAGCAGATTAGATGTTTAGATGTGGCAGACTCAGAAATTGGTGGCAGAAAAAACAATATTTTAAGTTTAATCTGCTTCCATTTGGTTCATAGCTATTGATAAAACATGAGTTTGTACTTACTATTTGGAAATGGAAATTATTTGAAGTCTATCTGCTGACTACATAATTCAGATGGGGGCAGATGATAGAATTTACTGATTTCTGTGGATGTATCCCCAAGGGTTTTTGCTTGTTTTCTTATTTCCCCTGTTCTGGGTTGCTTTTGTTTTCAGAAGACATGCTTGCCCCTTTGCATGGGATCCAAGCCTATGTGGCTGTTCATTAAAACTTTCCATGAACCATGTTTTACTGCATCTAGTGCAACATGGCAGGTCTCTGCCCCAGTATTTGTTGCTTTCTGTGTGCTTTGAGCCCAAGGAGACTAGCTCTTGAACTAGCTTAATGAAGAGCTGTACGTACCTGGTATGACTGTGGCTGAATTGCTGTCAAAAACATTTCAAATAAAATCTTGTTATTTTAGAGCTTATTCAGTGTCTATTCTTAATACGTTTCAATATTTCAACTTGATATTGACTTGACAATTGATCACCTTGATCCTGGCTACTTTTTAGAAATACTTGTTCTCTGTGACAAATCGTCTGTTTCAGTCGCATCGCTTGGCTGATCTCAAAGGAGCAAAGAGCTCTGAAAACCTTTATCTGAACAGTCTACGTGCTACTTCTGGCACTGACACAAAGTGGCTTGTCCTATTTGAAAGCCTCACAGGCCCAAAAGGAAAAGAGTTGTTTTTGTAAATTCAGAATTTACAGTTCTATTCTATGTTATCCAGAAATAAGTATTTTCAAGTAAACTAGCAAGTACATTATCTTCTATAGTCCGCAATAACAAACAGGCTAACAGAATTCTTAGGTGATTGTGCTTTGTTGAAGGAGCTGCTTCTCCTAAGATGAACTGAAGTAGTTAGCAGTTTCACAAAGGTAGGTAGCTGTACATGGTGTGCACCTTCTGAAGATTGTGATTTCCAAAGTAACAAAGCCAGCATCGTTTTGTCGTCGCCGTTTTTTTTTCTTTTTTTAATTCTTGTATTCTTTTTTCGTAGCCATAGACCTAAGACTTGAGCTGAAATCAATAGTTGTGAGTCTGTGCCAAAGTTTTTAATAGTTTATATGGTACTTTGTCTCGTGTCTATTTTTAGTAGTATTTGCTGAACCCTGATGCTCGCTGAGCGGTGTAACATTGACAGCTCTGGCTTGCTTAGTTACCTTTCTTAGAGAGGGAGGAATAAATCAGAAACACATATAATGGCAATTTCTGCAGTTCTGTTAAGAGTTTTATAAATTAAGGCAAAGTATGCAAACCTGTGTTTGAGGGTGTGAATGTACTTGTTGATCAAACATCTGCAAGAGTGTAGACAAATCTGAGCACGTCAGCTTTTGATTTGAGTGAACCATATGGCAGACAGCTCAATTCCAGAAATAGGGGGTTTGGATTTTCAGAATTATCTTACTGTGCTTTAGTTCACTCAGAAGAGAATTCAGGAGAGGCTGAGTTCTTGACATCAGTGCAAAGTTCCAGAGGTTGCGCAGGTCAGCAGGGTTTCAGTTTTGATACCCATCACAAGTGGGATGCTGGAAGGCAACTTGTGGAAATCTCTCTCATGTCAGTACTGCACCTGTTTATTACTGCTGCTCTGCTGCTGCTTTGTAATTTCCTTACTGTAATGTCTGGCTGTCTATGCACCTCATTGTTAGCTCAAGAGAGTACTCAGAATCTCTCTGTAGAATCTTGACAGGTACATCTGTTAGATCGTTGTGTTAGATTTTCTAGCACGTGTGCCATAAGTTGTTTGGAGTAACACATGTTGTGAAAGGGCCGCTAGGTTCATTTTCTTATTTGCCAGGAGGTTGTAATTTTAACAAGGGAAGATTTTGTATATTCAGCTAAGGAGAGCTGTGTCTTCATGAAGGAACTTCTCTCTGCTATACAGATGCTTGCTTTTGACTCCTGCATAAGTAGTACGTGCATAATGTGGAAATTTGATGTGGCTTCTCTATGGGGTGGCATTCTTACTGGTTGATTAATATGTACGGTCTGCATGCATATGGAAGTAAACATAATCCAAACTGCTGAAATCATTTAGTTAAAGTGAAGAGATTGAATTAGTTGTGTGTGTTCCAGATGGACGGAAACTGTTGGCAGTCATAGGAATTCTGGGGGGACAGGAGACCAGAGGTGTGAGGGAGCTTTAGAGTGAATATGGGCACATCTCAAATGGCTGGGTTGTGGTTTGCAGGCCCACAACAATACTATTTTTAAGATCAGGTCATGAGTTTAACAACTCACACAAAACACAGGCATATCCTTAATATACGTGCAAATGCTCAAGAGAAAGTATTTTCTTATTGCTTGGTTTTTGTTATGAATGTGAATAATTGAGGAAAAATTAATTGGTACTAAAAATATGGGAAGTTGAAATTAAATACTGGAGAGCAGCACCTATCATTTCTTACCAACCTTTCATAAGGGATACATTTTCTGCTACTTAGGAGTTTAGGGAATTTGCAGAGTTCATTTGTATAAGCTAAGATTTCCTTCAGCTTCGTGTATGGAATTATTGAAGAATAATTTGGAAAGGAGTGCTGGGGTTACTTGCTTGCTGCTCTCTTACGTACTGAAGTGAAGAAGGTGGGCTTGTGTTCAGAAAAGGGATAGAAGGTAACTTGGATGAAGATTTTAAGGCAGGGGACTGGAGATGGATAGAAAGGAGAGCTTGGACTAGAAACCACTGGATCATACAGCAAATTTGAGAGGAACAGAACAGCAAGTTCTGTAGGAGAGGTGTAATATCTGATCAGAGGAGGTAGATGACATGTGAGGGGCTGGTATACAGGGTAACTTTTTGACTTACTGGAGAAAAAGATGGAGACTGTGAGTGGAGATGACTTTGAAAAGAATCAATGAGCCATTTGATTTATAAGGGAGGAGCAACTGGGAATCAGGATCATTGTGGGGCAGGAGGAGGAAGAAATATGTGCAAAAAGCCTGGAGAGCAAGCAGAAATTACTTTGGAAGGAATTTGGGCAGAAAGCATTGGTCTTGCATGTGATGGGAAGACGGAACTTTTGTCCTTGCACTTGTTACCCTCTCAAGAGACTGAGATGGAACTTCATCCATCAAATGCTCTGGAGAGTGATTTTTCTCCCTTTTTCAGCCACTTGATACTGGTCAAGATGCTGTAGTAAGCTCTTTGCTAATGTTAGGAATACTTGAGCTCTTGGCTCTGATTTGCAGAAGTGCTGACACTCGTACCTGAAATCAAAGGCAGCTTCCTTTGAACATGAAGTACCTCACAATTTATAGCTCCTTCGTGAATAACGCCTCAGGGCTCAGACACACGTTTCCTTGGCAGAGAGTTTCAGTATTTCCTGCCAGTTTACTGCACCTGCAGCAGCGTTCCAGTGTTCTCTGTGGGTACAGCACCAGTCTGGCAGTCCACTTTAATTCACTTCTCAATGGAGCAGGCAGCTCAAACTTGGGTAACAAGTGTCTTAATTTGGGACCTCCAACTCTTCCATCTGTTAAATGCTGAATTGCTGCAGTGTCTAAATGCAAAATGAAGATAACACTTGGCGAAGCTGAGATTTGAAATACGTTGCAGTTTGTGGAACACTGGAGTGTTTTAGTGAGGGATGCCCCAGAGCTTTCTTGTGGGAGCATTGTCTGTGTATCATTATCAAAAACACTGCAATTAAAATGATAGTTATATTTAAAATTTATTCTTTGTCATTTCCGTGTTATTCAATCCCTGTGTAGTTATCTGGTGTTTGCTTAACATCATTGCTTCTCCCAGAATAGATATTGGGAAATACTGAGAGTGTGAGAACGGTGCAGAAGTACTTCTTGAAGAAACGCTGCATATGGTCTCATTTATAAGCTACTGCTGTTAATCCACCTGATGGATTTGATGATCATAGTATTCCTATTGTAATGCTGTTTCCCTTTTTTATTTATTTGTTTATTTAAAGTAGCTTATGGAGATCTTAACTGTGGATGGGATTTGACAAAATATTTCTGTAGAATGATTGTTTCTGGATCATCTGTTTCTTGTCCAATTTTCATGGCAAAATAGCTTATTTAAAAAAAATTGTACAGGAAAACTTCTGATGTTACAGTTGATCCTCTAATTGCTCTTACTATTTGCATTCACTAAAGCTCTTCTTTCACAAGTCAGGGCAATAGGGCTCTTATGTTTCATTTAGAATGGTGGGGAGAAGGGGGAAAGAAAAAGAAAAAAGCTGATTCAAGTTTTCTGTCCAGTAAGCAGTTCTGCAAGACTGTGTACTATGCTAGTATCTGATAGTCTAGGCTGTTAAAATGAAATATGGGGGGAGATGAGATTTCAGCATGTGGCTCAGTATTAGCAGCTCCATGGGTTAGTGGTTAAGCTGGCATACAGTATGTGCTTTGCAAATGTTTACATGGATGACAATGCGTGTTAGAAAGAAATGAAGTGCAGTGTTTAGCAGCAATATTTAATTGTGGCCCTATAAATAAAATATATGTAGCCGGTTCTGACCCATACCAATATTAACATTTCTTTCAAAGAAAAAGGAAGTGACTGAATTGATTGGTAGTCAGTATTTTAACCCCTCTGTCTGTTGAAAATAACTTGCAGTGCTTACGTGCTACCTTGCTGGTAGAATATAGGTCTTGTAAGATGCTGCTTCTGATGGTCAGTGATTCTGGTAAATATCAAAAGCTGAGTATTTGTAAACAAGTGACTGCTTCACTGTCATCTCTTTTTGGTGCTTTGAATAATGGAAGCTTCAAAACACAGATCAGCTGTTCTTTTTTTCTCTTCACAATTTACATTCCAGCTGGCAACGATCTCATGTTAATTTTTTTACTTTCTGCATTCACTGTGTTCTCATTTTAGAATACTTTAAGCTTAAGCAAGCCTGGAAATAAAATGACACTGATGCTGAAGTAGTATCTGCTTTTTTTGATTTTGAAATGTTTTGGTATGTGTTTTCGTTGACTGAATACATGACTAAAATGAAATGTACAGTCCCTTTGTCTGTTCTGAAAACACAGGCAGCTCTGTGCTGGACGGCAGCTTGAAATGTCACGCTGTTGTCCTGAAAATTCATTCCCTGATCTGTGCCCATAGTAAGCAGTGAAGAAATTCTACAATTATGAGTGATCTATGGATCTAACTTATCTGAATGTGTTAAGTTTAAATTAAGCTGTGATTAAACACCAAAATGTTTAACTTTTACCATGCGCTTTGCCTAAAGGCAGAACTAACCTGATTTGCAGGTCACCTCTGAACAGCGCGGTAATTGCAGATTGATCTGTTTAAGCAACGGATACAAAATGGAGCTTGTTTTCAAGCCTCTACAAATTAGAGACAGTTTTCAGAAACTGTCTGCATTCACTTTTGGAAACTGTAACAATGCGTGCTTACTGTGAATAAAGACAAAAGAATTAATCAAGTATTTCTGGTTGTATTTATTCTGAAGCTGAGACATGATTAGCAAATAATTAGTTGCCTTTGTATGATTTATGTTGGCTGGATCCCAGAAATTTTGTTTCTTTTTCCCAGTGTTGAAAAGGTGAAGCATTTCTCATTGATGTTCTGTTCAAGTGGCAGAGTGCACAAGCTCCTGTGACAAGCCTGACTTCAGGGTGTAAACCCATGGGGCAGGAAATGCTGAGCTCATGTGCATGAAGTTCACAATGAAATATAGTACTATCTGAATTCCTAAGCTAAAAGGAATAGTTAGCATAATTTTTCTTGTGTGTACTTTATTTCAGTTACATGTGATCTTTATATTTTCTGCTGCTTTACTTTTTTTCTTCATTATCCAAAGATGACATTTCAGTGATTTGTAATCACAACTCATAAGAGCCTGTTGAATTCTTTGGAGAGCTGCAGTGGGCTGTGTCTCAGAGAGTGCATACCTCTAGTATTTTTACATGCGTTCTGCCCTAGGAAATTAATTGGCTCTTGGCACCACTGCACTTCTCATTTGCAGGTTTAAATGGAAGGATCAACTGTACTACAAATCAACTTCTTTGTTGATTTGACCAAATATTAGGCAAGATAAATCTGCTATTCAAGCATTAGTAATATGATGAGATGAAGGTTTTGAGGCCATTTCCTTGAGTCAAACTCTTCATGGTTCTGATTTCTACATTTTTCTGACAGATACCTTTCAGGTGAGATGGGAGACAAGTGGAAAGAGATGAAATTCAGTATAAACTCTTTCCTTGTCTAATATAGAGTTTACAGAATATCTACACCCAGTGATATCAGTGTGCTTGTTAACTCTGAGAGGTAATCAGTTACGTTGTTTACCATGCTTTGAGAAAGCGAATTTGTGTTACATCTCTGCTTTTCTGTTCCTGGGACAGAAATGAGGCCCAAGGTTTTGTTGTTTGAGCTCAGAAGGAATTTTGCTAACACTCAGCAGTGCTTCCAGGTTTTTTTTTGTCTAGATTCTCATTTTCTTGTCCAGTGCGCCTGTTGAGTTTGGGACGGTGGAAGCTGTTATTAGACTGAAGTAGGAAAAATGCATATATTTAAATTTTAATACTTGATAATGAAGTTTTTTCAGCCATCCTTGAAGCGTGTATGTTCATCTACAGAAATTTCTCTTGGATCATGTAGAGGCAAAAGAAGTTCTGTGTTGAACTGTGTGCTGTGCCCAAGAAGCATGATACAATAGGAGAATGCTGGTAAGTGGGAAAATATTAATTTTTCTGAATCAGTTGTCTGCTCAGAGTCAGGTGTGTATGGCTGACTTGTTCGTACTCGCTAGAGTGCTTATGGAGTTAATAGCACTTTGATTGCTTTGGTACCACTTGTAGCCTTTGAGTAGAAATGTGATTCCTTTTATATCATAATGTGATTGACAAGAGTAGTGACACTGCAGTGAAGACTGTTGTGATCTGTGATGCTTGTCTTTTGCCATCTGAATGCTTTCCTTTGTCACTTTGCTGTTTTAGTCCCAATAATTATGGAATTAAAAAAAGCTGATCCTTGTCCTAGGCCATTGTGTGTAAGATCTTAGGCTTGTGTCAACTGTTGTTACTCATTTGTAATTTTCTGTGTTTTCTTCTTGGATTATCTTTCTTTCTTTCACATACAGCATATTTTATCTGTTGCTTTACTTTTATTTCACTGCTTCTCCTTACCAGGTTAGATCACAGAATGTACAGATATAGTTGTCAGGATATTAGATGATGTTAAATCTATTTATTCAGAATGACATTGTCATTACTGCGTGGAGAGAACCGAAATCTGACTGGTTTGTTATGACAGTTTCCTATGAAGGTGTCGTGCTTAAATGGAAAACTACCCCTCTGCATTTCTGTTGTTTGTTCAGCTTGTGTCATTTCCATTGTGGTTTGCACGCTTGCTAGAGGTGCCAGTATAGTGACCTAGTCAGATAGGTTTTGAAATTGCTAGGAGTCTGTTTGTGAGATATGCTTTAGGAGTTGTATTGCTGATTTAGATTTCAGGCTGTGATACGGGAGTGGATGGGGGAATCCCTTTAAGAGCTTGAGAAACACTTCATGTGCTAAAGATGTATAACCAGTAAGCGTGGACTTGTTCTTGGTGAGCCTGCAACAAGAGTTAACCAAACAGCAAGATATATTTGTTTGATCATCTGACTTGCTCACAAACATGACTTGATCGTTAAGACAAAATGAATTTTAATCTGTATATTTTATTTCATAAGAGTATGGCTGCATTTCAGATATGAAGCCTGTGATGAAGTCAAGAAGTGCGGGGTGGGAGGACGTGTTCCTGCTCTATATCATGAGCAGAGTTACGGCATAGGGAACGGGATGGGCTGGGTTGCCTTTGTTCAGCTAAAAAATGATGCCTCTGACTTGCATGAAGTATATGATGTTGATGTTTCTAGATTGAAGTATTTCAGAGAAAGAAAGCAAAATCATCAGCTCTGGCCTTTAAGCTTAGGGGGAATCTTATCACACACAGAATCACAAGGTTGGAAACGACCTGCAAGATAATCTAGTCCAACCACCCTCCCATTCCTATCAGTACCACAAGCACTAAACCATCTCTCGTAGCTCCTCATCCAGGCGCCTCTTGAACACTGCCAGGGACGGCGACTCCACCACCTCCCTGGGCAGCCATTCCAGTGCCTGACCACCCTCTGAGAGAAAAAGTTTCTCCTAATATCCAACCTAAACCTCCTCTGGTATAACTTCTTGCCATTTCCTCGGGTCCTACTATTTGCCTGGGAGAAGAGGCCAGACCCTTTTGCACCACAACCTCCCTTCAGGAAGTTGTAGAGTGCAATGAGGTCTCCCCTGAGCCTCCTCTTCTCCAGACTGAACAATCCCAGCTCCTTCAGCCGCTCCTCATAACACTTGTATATACATGTATACTTGTATATAAACTTAAGTGGAGTTGCTGGGTTTGTGCAAATTGTTGTTTGATATTTCATTTCGTATATTTACTTGAAAAACAACTGAAACCACCAGAGGTGGTGTTTCAAGGCCGCATTCAGTGCATCTCCAGCCTGCAGTCTGGGTTCCTGAGCATCAGACTTACTTGATCAGTAGCACAAACTTGAACAACACAAGCTAAGAATTACCCAGAAATCTGAGTTCTGCAGAATGAGCAGTGTATTGAATGTCTTCTGGATGTCAGATCAGGCTCCTAAAGATACATTTCAGCTGTAATTGTTAGTGACAGAGAAATATAAATGGGCCTTTTTCTGCTTGCTCTTCTCTCATGAGACAGTCAGTCAGCCTGTGTATAAAAGAATCTGTATGAACTTCACTTATCTGCCAATTTTTTTTTTTTTTCTGCCCAAGAATAAAACCCTAAATTTCAGTACTGGCATTGTGGAAATTTTTGGGTTCATTCAGATTCAGTTTCACTTTTCCAGTGACTATTTATTGGGAAAGAAGTGTGGGAATGAATAGAAACCTGTGTTTATATCCATATTCCTTGATTACCACTCACTGGCTTGCCAAATATCTAATGAAAAACTGCCTTGTCACTTATTTATTGAGTAAAACTTGTGTCAGTGTGATTTTTATGATTCCACATAATAGAATGCAAATGGCATTTGTTTGAAGCTTTCTCTTGGCCGTTGTGAACTCCACCTGTATGCTTAGTTCAAGAGTTTATTTGCTTTCCTTCCTTCCTTTTGCCTTTAGTATTTATTTACACAGGGGTACTGGAGGCTCCCTGTGTTCAAATCAGACAGGTTGTTGTTTAAGAGTATAACAAACCTTGTTTTTACATGCATGTATATGTACATGTATTCTTAGAAATTGATAGTAGCAGTGATCCAGGTGGAAAGTAAAAACAGAGGAGTGTGTATGGAAAGGAAAAGGAAATAAAGCTCCTGACCTTGCTGCAGATGCAGATGCTTGTACCACAAGAGAAGTATTCACCACATCAGATGTAGTTTTACCTATGTTACATTCATCCTTTGGGATTACTTAGCTCATTGCAGCATGCTTATGGGCCAGGTGATAACTATCTGACCAACTTAACAGATCTGATCACCTGTTGGTTTCCTGTTATACAAAACTCTCAAGCAGGGAATATTCTTTGCTACAATGAAGGCATGAATGTTAGTACACCTGTGTTTGGACCTTAAATATTCCTTTACATACTTGCTCTGTATGATGCCTATAGAATTAGAAAATAGTTTAGTGCCTGCAAAGGAAAAACACAAGTATCTTTATTATCTGCTGTACTGAAGTCATTATCAACTTAACATGATTAGCATAATAACATCTTAGATAAAAGCAGAGAAAGCCAGGCTGGCTAAGCCATGAATTTGCTGCTGCTATATTGTTGTGGTGGAGGGATTCGATCAGTAGATGTTAGACAACTGAGGCTCAAATGGTTAAATGGTAAGTTCTCAGTTGTGGTATTTTTCAGTGGGGTGGGCAAAGAACCTTTGCAACCGACGTAGTCATTAGTTTGAAAAGGCACAGATTAGCTCTTCTTAGAATGAAATTTAATTATTTGGGAGCAATTAAGTTAGCAGAGTCTGCTGAGCTTGTGGGAAGAAGGGTTGAGAATACAGTTTCGTGCCAAAATCTTGTAGTTAATACTCTCTCAGCTTTTGGATTTGAGTGAAAGAAGTGTATAGCTTTCATCTTGTCATTTGTCATCTATGCAAAGACAGCAAGCTCTCTGGCTGTCACTGCCACTGCTTGGCTGTGTGGTTGGTGTGGGGTGGGTATTCCCTGCCTGGAGAGCTGGGAAGTGGAATGCCTGTGGGTTGATGGGGCGAGTGCCAGCTGAGGGCTAGTTCTCTGCCTGGCTGCCCTATTAAAAATAAAATGCTTCACAAGACTTTGTCTTGAAGTTATAGAGGATTTGAAGGTAGTCATTCTGCCCTTCCTCCCTGTAAAATCCTGGCCCGCCCCCAAAAAAACCAATCTTGCTGTTATTGCTTTGCATTTTGGCACATGACGTGTACTGCATCAGATCTTTAGGGAGTGTGTTAGGTTTTAAACAATGTTGTTGCTATGTGGAGCTCCAAAGAATCCCTTGGATGTACAGGATTTAACTGTTTTCAGTTAGGACAATAGGTTTGCATTCGGCAGTTTTAGTTAAAACCAATAAAAAATTCAGTTATTCAGACATGTCTGTGAGATGATGTTTGCTTGTATGCTTTAAAAGGAAGAATACAAGTTCAGATTTTTGTGTTTCCAGTGTTAGGCCATTTTAGAAAATCCTTCATGTTACTGATAGTCTCTTCAAATTTCTCTTGCCATATTTCTAAGCAGATTACCGGTGTGTGTCAGTCAGCCAGCCCGATTGTGGCATGCCAGTCAGCAAATGGCACCAAAGAGATGTAGTCATCCGTAACTTATTATGAAACCCTCTGCATTCTGGTGGCCACAAGAATGAAGCTGGAATGTAAAATGAATGTGAAAGAGCTGAGCCCAGCTGGCCCTGCTCCTCCTCACAAACTTACTGTGCTGTTTTCTACGCAGAACACAAACACACAAGGCAGTGCTGTAAGTCATTTTTCTCCTTAGCCTCTTTCACGCCTGGCTGGAAAAGGAAAAAAAAAAAAAAAAAAAGGCTCTTCCATCTGCATTTCTTTTATCTTCTGGGCTGGATTTGAACGAGGAATTGATAAACCTGCGACCTCTCTATGTTATTCTCTTTTCCCTGGAGGGAAATGGACTGAGATCCTTGGGATGCACCTAGTTTTTAATGCCTGTTGATTGTGTTGCAGAATCTGGCTGTGATGCTGCTTTATTTCATAGCACCTTTCACATAGCAGCATGTGCACTGCTTTTCCAGTACCAGCCAGGGAAGATGTGACTGGACAGATTTGCTTCTCATTGCAGCTGTGGGTAGGCAGCAGTCACATTTGTAGGTTTTTCTTTTCTGGCTGCAAATAAATCCACTATGCAATTGGTTCAGTTCACTGTGAATGAAAGAGCAGATGTTTTGCTTTGAAAAGGGAATCTTATTTACAGGCTTGTAGCATAAACATACTGTGGGAGGGATGCCTTCTTGGGAAGCAGGGCAGCCCCCTGGCCTGCCGGGTAGGAGGCAGCTCTGGGGCAGCAAGGACCAGAGACAAGTGTGTGGGTATTTTTAGAAGTGCTTCCAAAGGGCAGCCTGCTGTGTGTCAGTTTGTTTATGGTCCCGTTATGCAGAACACAGTGTATTTCCAGCTGGCTTCGTGGTTTAAGTTCCCAGTCTGCCATTTTTTTGCTCCCTCTGAGCCACTGACTGGTGCAGCAAGAAGGAGGCTGGGAGATGATGGAGCTGTTTTTCCACTTCTGTTTCCTTTTAAATGGCATCAAATGGTGATTGTTTTCCATTCTGCACAACAGAAAGAGCAAGATACAGTTAGGGTTTGCTTTTCCCTGGGGTGGTGTGGGTGGGACTGCTGGAACAGAGCCAGGAGAACTTGGCATTGTAGCAGACTGTAAAGGGAATAATTTGTCTTTCCTGATGATGGATGGCACTTAGAAGGCAGCTGAGCCTGAAAGCCATTTTTCATGCTAAGACACTGAGATGTGTGGGTCAGCTATTGAGCAAATGCAAACCTTTAAGTGCAAGCTAATAGCTTGACAGGTTGAGCCTGACAAGCAGCAAGAAGTTCAAGTGTAGTTCCTGGGCATGTGTAAGTAGTATTCTTTTATTTTTTCTTGGTGGATTGTAACTTATAAAAATGTAGTTTTAAATATTGTTCTAATTGCATGATGATTTGTTTCTAAGTTTAGAAGCACCTTAAAGATATCTCAGCTAGTAAGGAAATCTTTTTTGTTCCTAAATAAAAAAAAAAATTGATGTAATACAAAGATGATAATTTTTAAAAAGCTTTTAAAAATATAGGATTAAAAAAAATACATATTAATGCAGCTGAGCAGCAGTTTTAAAATATTGACCCCCCCTTTTTTCTAGGGACAACTCCAGCAAATTTGTCAGCTAGCTGCAACACAGCATCTTTCTGTTGCTTTTAAAGAGCTGGTCATGAAATATTGACAGTGAGATTTGGAAAGCCTGTAATGGTGGAAAGCTACATCCATACAGGGTAACAACAGCTGTAGGAGATGCCTCCAGCCTAATTGGACAGACACAACTGTTAGCTCCTGGAGAGGAGGTTTATAAGGTTACATTCTTTAACTAACAACAACTTCACAATAAATATGTTTAGTATCTCTAAAACTCACTGTTATCCACTTAACATCTTTATTTATCTGCTATATTTTTACTTATTCATCACAAAGCTGGAGTTTGGCTTTGCGAAAAAGAACTGACACAGTAATTATGATGGCAAGTTGTTCTTTATTGATGTAGAGTTTTTAATAGCCAATATATAAAATCTCTAGAAATAGACGTACGTTCACATCCTGATGAAAGTGCACTGTATGGAGTTTTCGTAAGGATGTTTCAGATTATCATTTGGCCTTAATAAAGCACTTAAGGGAAGTAGGGACATAAATTTTGATTTCCTTACCAGCTATGAAGATCATTGTATTATTGTAGAATGAATTTGTATTATAGCTTTAATTGAATAAAACAACAGCATATGGTAGCTACTGGTTAGCACATTAGTTGAGTACAGGCTAAGCGTCTGTTTCAAACTGATCAGTCTGTTTTTTGATATGAGAGTGGGCAATTCTCAAAGTTCCAGTAGTAATTATGTATTTTGGTGATCCTGAGAAGCGTTTTTTTTTTTCTGGATCTTAATTCTGAACTCACAAAATGTGTTCCAGTGTCTCTGTTTATTATTAACTGGATGTTATGAGGACAGCCAAGTAAATCTTGCAAAGCATTTGTATCCTGCTGTATCTGCGATGCTATGAAATTTTGTGCTAAGAACAGGATGCTTGCAGGCTGAAGCAGTTGTTTTTAGCCTCAAATATTTGTTCAACAGAAGTTGGAAAACACTTAGCCTGAAAGAGCCAGTTAAGATTAAATGCAGTGTAAGATGTGGACTGCACAGTCAGTAATTGAATATGCCAATGTCATTTAAATAAAGACTGTAAAAATAAGTTCCCCAAATCAGGGGGGCATTCATATGATTAGAAACCTATTGATGAGATGGGCATGTTAGACTTTTAGAAATACCTCAGTAACTGATCCCTGTAAGAGGTATTGGGGGAAAAAATGCCTATGTGAATACTGTTTATGTAGATCTAGTATACCTGTCAACTTGGTCAAAGCTATCAACTTTGGAAATTCTTTGCTGATTTATGGGAAAATAAGTGATGACTAATGTTCGATGGACAGACAGTATGTTAATTAGTGTGGATGTCAGCCTCTACAGAATGTAGAAATAATGAATATATTCCTGTTTTATTCACAAAATTGCCTTACAGAAAAATACTTAAAAGAAGCCACGACCAACAACAACAAAAGGATATTAGACTGTATGCACCAAGTTCAGGATGACTTGTGGCTAAATCATTCTTTTTCAACTGCACATGAAAAACATAGTGGTACTACCAAGTTTTAACCAAGGGAGAAGCAGATAGATGAGTCTGCATATAATCTCAATTTGATTCAAGTTCACAGTAATCATTACAGTTTCCTCCTGATTTTGAGGGAGAACAAATGTGATGCATGGAGTGGGGAGTATGACAAGTCTGTGTCTTGTTTCCATAATTGTTTTTCATGATTATACTTCTTGTTAAATTAATTCTCCAGACCTTGACTGACTTTTTGCTAATATTGTGATGTTTTTTCTTATCAGGCATTTATGCACAGCTTTATTATCCGATTAAGCAATCAAGTGGCATAAAGCATGTGGTTTCCTACCACAAGTGCACTTGGCATGGTTGTACCATTACTTAGTGTAATTGGGTTTACCATGCTGCTTTGATTTTATAAATGAAAAAGACGTTGGCTGCCAACTTCTTCCAAGTCCTAACCTAGCCAAATGTTAGCTGCAGTTTATGAAAACTGCTCATTTGGAATTTGCATCTAATGCTTTCTGCAATGTTTAATGTTATTTCAGATGGTAGATGTGGCTCAGGCAAGAAGCTGTGTGAATGTCACTGTTATTTTGGAACGATCCCCATTTCTCTTCTGCAGTGTCTCAGTATGGCTGGCAGCTTTCCTGGCTACAGCTATGTGTACTGGGATGTGGCAGTGTGTACCCACACTCAGAGCTGGATGGACCCAAGTTATTTTTCCTGTTAGTTCTTCAAGTTGTTTCATGCTAAAGCCTCAATTTTTCACCTGCCTTCATTGTGAATCTTCCTGGAAAGTTATAAGGAAGAAATAAAATAGCTCTTAAAAAGTTTGTCTTCTGAGACTTTCAAAAGTTGTCCCACTTACAGGCAGTGGTGCAGGCATTGGTCATCCTTTGTTTCTTGTGGAAGTGGGACACTTGTCCTCCTGCTGTGCAGTAACACGTAGTAGAAAAAACACGCAAACTAGTTGTGGGAGAGAGAACTGTCATATATTTACTTGACAAGGAATGCCCATTTCTACATACTAGAAGGGAAAAAAAGACTCAACCCTAACAAAGTTAGAGCAGCACAAAGCTGTGTGTCAGTGTAGTTATTAGAATTTACTTTGAAACTTTGGGAGGGACAAAAAAAAAGCTAACCTAGGCTGTCACTATTACTTTGTGTTACACCACTGTAATCTGATAGCTGGCTTGGGTAGAGGAAAAAGAAAGTTTTCACTGAGCACAGTACTTTATGTCTAAGTAATAAAAAGACTGCATTTCTTTATAATAGTTGGCACTAGTACAAGTATTTTGTAGCACAGAAGCTTCCAGGAGAGTAAGAGATTTGGACTTCAAGGAAGATGGTGTGGCTTTGTCAGAAGAACCTTTGGCAGAAGAAGCCACTGAGTATCTGACTAAGCTGCTAAGCGTGGCAAGATTTCATTTTTCTGATGTCTTCAGCCACCTTGACTAGGAGATGCTATTTGTAGGTTGACTGGACTGCTTACCATGAGGATTGCATGCAGAGTTCAGCCTGGTGGAGAGCTCTGCAAGGAAGGTCATGGTCAAGTCCAAGTCAGGGATAACTTGGTAAAGATATGGCTGTATCATGTGGCCAGCCCACAGCAGAGGAGTGGTGGATGGCTTTAGAATATTGCATGTAACAAATGTATCCCAAGAGGCAAAGGTACAGCCTTTAGCAAGACAAGATTATGGGAGATGACTGCTGTATTATGTAGGCAGTGCTCCCCAAATCAAGACGATGAATGAAACCATTCTGGTAAAAGGGTAGAAGAAAAACAGAAAAACCTCTTTTTCTTTGTATATAAAGAGGATTGAGAAAAGGCTGCAAAATGATATCCATCTTCCAAATAACTATGTTAAGTGTTCATCTACGTTATTCTTTTGTATGTACTGATATGTTGCATGGTTTCTGGCAACAACTACAACAGACACCGTTTAGTGCTGTATTTATCCTCTTGTAGTAGCAGGAGTATTAGCAAGAAAAATAATCTGCTCTCTTATCAGACTAATTACTGTTACCCTAACCTCATTAGATAACGTGGCTTAAATTTAGCACTTTACTCTCAGATTTAATCTCTTACCTGTCAGAGCAAAATTGCTCTGTTTCAGTGCTAAAGGTTCTCTATCCTTCGTGAAGTAAAGGGTGGGATTGGCTTTTTATTTTTGTAAAGAGAAGATTAGGAATTGTAATTTCAAGAGTATGTGAACACGTGAGTTTTATAGCCATAAATTTTTCATGAGCTCAAGTGTCCTGAGGAACTCAAGGACTTGGTTAGAAAGCCTGTACTGCTATATCAGGAAATCCAGTTATTACATGCATTTAACAGGATGCACATAACATATTCCCTATCCACTTACCCCCAAAGAATTCTATGCACTATAAAACACGAAATCTCAGGCTTAGTAACAATGACAACAAAGTAATAGTCCACTATTCCAGTTTAACATCTCCTTTAGAATTTCTTTAAAGGTTTAGGTAATAAAGTATCTAAATATTTGTATCTAAAATTGTCTGGGGCTAAACTGGAAGTGAAAATGTAATCAAGTGTTAATTCAAAGTGTAATACCTCTATATATGCAAAGTTATTTGGAACAGCAATTGTTTTGGTCCATCAGTTATACTTCCCCTTGCTATGCACTAAGGCTTTCGTAACAACTATGGAACAACTCCGTTGTCGTTTTCACAGTTGAAGGAGGAAAGTGTCTTGTACCAATTTTCTCTCTTAAAAGCCTCTTCTGAAAATGATCAGGGAATAGAGGGAGAGATGATGAAGCAATGGAGCACTGCTATAGCTATGAGGGCTTCACAAACCCTTATCCTGCTCTACCATTAGCAATATCCTTCTGTTCTTATAAGTAAGAAGCAGCCTGAAATTTGCAGTTACAATATGTTTGTTTCCATTTATGTAAAAGGTGTATGCGTCTTCTGTGAATTGCTTGGAAGGACTACATTAGAGTTTAGTA
Source organism: Lagopus muta (assembly GCF_023343835.1). NCBI lineage: Eukaryota > Metazoa > Chordata > Aves > Galliformes > Phasianidae > Lagopus > Lagopus muta. The sequence goes on along the minus strand of NC_064440.1, from coordinate 30,046,204 downwards.
TCATTGGGATGAAATTAATCTTGGCAGTTGCATCTGGGCAGGAAGCCTTATTTGAAGTCTCCTTGATGATATGCTTCATGCTATTTAGTTGCAAGATCCATGTGTTCTGCCAACAAATGTAGAGTTCATATTCCAATGTCTTTGTCTTAATTTTTTAGCAGAGATGTGATAGTGATTGTATGTTATAATGGTAGATTTTAATGATGGTAAATTTTTGTATGCAGATTCTGTGGCCACTTTATTTCTGATGTGTATGTTACGGTATATTTGCTAATGTTGGAAACTAGTGAATTAGAAATAAGTTTAAAGTGCTGTTCTTTTTTCCCCTTAAGATCCAGTTTCAGTCTCTGTCAACTTTATAGAAGAGGCGCTAAGTGAAACTGGTGAGCTACAGTAGATGGTACTGCTGACTGTACTGACATTCAGAAGGTATATGCTCGTGTTTGAGAAGTCTCAGCTGGGCCTGCAGTTCCTTAAACCACGTTCACTTGAGTGCTTTTTCTTTCTTTAGTGTCTTCCAGAAGCTAATAGTAACTTTTTCAGGCACATTCAGGCAACTGAGCTGTTCCTATGCTTCTGATTGTGTTAGAATTTATATGCACCAGCACAGGTTTGAGACCTTAAAAGTCGCCTGCATCTGAAGTCTTTGCTATCCAAGGAGCTGCAACATCAGTGAGTCAGAATTTCATGTGCCTCGTCAGTCTTGTCTGCTTGCAAGAAGTGAGGAATGATGTAGCATTGATAGGAAGAGAAGAAATATAAGCCATGGAGTATGTGATCCTCGCTTTGTCTGTATCTTAATAAAAAGTAATTCTAATGTACAACTTCAACCATGATGTCTGGCTGCAGACGAAGCTTTTGGGAAACTGTGGGGCTGTGGAAGAGGCATAAAAATGAGGGAAAGATTGACCTAGTGCTTATCAGAAACAGAATTGGGTAATGCCTTTTCTATGCTGGAAACGATTGGGTAGTAATGCATGCACTCATTTGCAGGAGGGCAGGTTCAGCAATCTACCACCAGCTGCAGTGTAAATCACTTCAAAGGCCCTGTGCATGTTTTCAGCTCTGAGGATGAGTAAATCTGTTGAACAAAATACTATTTGGGAATATCCCTGTAGCACTCTTTTGAAATACTGAAACTGAAACTAGAAGTTCTTGCTTTAGCTTTTAAGAGGTGGAAATTTTCACTTGGTGAAAGGTAGTGGTCTGTGATATGTGCAACAGGCAGTTTGGGTCCTTGAGTCTAGGGATGCTCTCACCTTCTGTCTTTGTTTTCTGGTATATTACTGACAGCTGCATATGGAACAGTCTCCCAAAGCCACTTAAACTGCTCACTTTTTGGCCATTGTTGAAGCTGCCGTTTTAGTGAACACCTTTAATAGGTAACTTCTCTTCAAGCTGTGCTTCTTGCTTTTGTCATTGTTCAAAATAAAATCTCCTGTGTTAGTGTTTGAGAAAAGAGACACCTTTTAAGATCATGATATGTAGAGATTCTTTTTTCTTTCTCCTATCCTGATAAGCCACATTAGGAGGAAAGCTAGACCTTTAACTTACTGATGTAGCTTTTTATTATTTACGGATTGGGGCTTCACCCGGAAACATATTGGTGTCTTCAACAGTGCATTGGGATAAACTTCTGATAGGGAGCTCTCTTGTTTGTTCTTAGCACTGTGTGTACTTCTCACACGTGGAATTGAAAACACATATTCTTTTGTACAGGACTTGGGAAATTCAGGAGATGGGGTACCTTACATTTTTTTTCTTAGTAAGTCTCTTTGTCTGTTTTGTTCCCCACTGTGTATTATGGTAAAAAGTTGATCTAAAAAGGTCAAGAGTGGTGTTGCTGGAGTATGGTTTGGCTTAAATGAGCAAGTTGTTTAATTTTTCTTTACATTTTACTTTGCTGTATGTTTGTGCACTGTATTTTTTGTTGTTGTTGTTTTGTTTTGTTTTCTTTAAGAGCTTGAAGCTCAGGGGCACCAAGTGGCTTCCTTCACTGGGGCAAAATAATCTGCTGGTGGGAGAGGCATTTGCAGATCCACCTCAAAACCTGACTGGTGCTGCACAAAGTCAGCTTGCATGAAGTCTCACAAAGAGCTGCAAGGAGCAAAGATAGCTAGCAAGGCCCCTCAGGGAAGCTAGAAGAGATGGGAAGCGCTCCATGTAGTTTATAGCTTCACAGACCTACTGCGTGAACTCTGCTAGCAGACGTCTTAGGAACAGTAATGTCTTTGTGCTGTCCTGTTCACATAGTGATTTCCTTCCTTGTTGGGGAAGAGCACGAGAATCAAGTAACACTCAGTACGCCTCTTACTGCTCTGCAATTCAAGGTCTTATTGGACCAAAAATGATTTCTTAGGATAAGTCAATGGTTATTTGATGTCTGTAGGTTTGTCCAAACACTTTTTAAGTACTTGAAAGTTTTGAGCATGCAGAAGGCATAAGTTTTTATCAGTGTCCAAGTTAGAAACTTTGTATGTGTACATATTGTATGCACAAGGGAAATTTTTATTAGAAGGCTATAGTTGCCTAACAGCTGTACTGAGCTGTTTCTTTCAGTGTGTGGATTTAAATTGATTACTTAAATGGTTTTGGGGATATTTTGCTTATTTCTCAGGAGTCAACTACCTGATTAGTGGACATCTGTTCAATATTTTAGCATGGCAGTTAAAATAATTAGTTGTTATATGATGCTAAAATATGTTTCTATTAGAAATCACTGATGGAGGGGAGAGATGAGGTACTGCGATTCTAGTAGTCATGTGCACTGTATTCAGTGTTTTGTTGCCTCCAGAGCTATGACAGCTTTCTGCAGGATTACTTCTGAAAGCACTTCTCAAGAGGAAATTAGGCACAACAGTGTGAAATAATTGTAATTCCACTGAATATGAAATATAGAGAATAACTGAATCTTGAGAGCATGGAGGTGTTGTAGGAATCATTCCATTTCATTAAAAATCAGAGCAGTGGTACATTCCCATTCTGTGCACTTTAAAATATGAACAGCTGTATTATTTTATCAAAGATGCACAATCTGTTTCTAATAGAATGCTGTGATAGGCATGTAATATGTTATAGAATTGGCTCATGAACTTTGATTTTTTTTTTAATTATTTTTTTAAATAAAAAGTTGCAATAATCAACGTTTGTGCCTATCAGTCTTACGTAAACATGAGTCTTAACTGGACCTCCCTGTCTTCAGAGGATTTACTAATAGTTATTTGGGAATGTCGTACCTTAGTTGGCTTTTGGAAGATTATGGCTCCGTGAAAGATTTACTATTTGATTTGCTCTTTGGATAAAATTCAGTTATCCCTCCAAAATGATAGCATTGTAAGAAGGTGTGGAGTGGTGGTGCTATAGGTAGAATTTCTCATTTGTACAGGGAGATATTTTGCAAGAAAGATGGAGGAGTGAAATAAGTTTGTGATATTTATATATGAGCGAAGAAATACTAGAACTTTAGTTAGGAAACGGGTTACAAAAAACCCAACCAGTTGTAGCAAATGCCAAGATTAGACACCATGTTGCTCTTCTTGATTCATCTTTCACAGCTGATGTACACATTAGTAGCAGCTGTGGAGAAGGGGGGGGCTGCATAGCTCAGGCAGTATGCAAAAGGAGCTAGCTAGAATCCTTTGTCTTACAGTTTTTACTCAGAGGGGTTGTATTGAATGAGACAACTTCATCTATAATGCAGTCAGAATGTCTCAAAAGCTTACTTTTATACCCTGTTTTCTATACTCTTCATTTCCCAGTTCAATTCAGTACATTGCCTGTTTGTTTGAGCTATTACCGCTAAAGTTGAATTTTCACAGTAGCAGTTCTGACATGGCTGTCTTTTGTGTGATCACAAACTTGCTGTTTCTTGCAATAAATCTCTCGTTCAAATATCCTCACAGTTTAGTTTATAGTTTCCACAAAGAATATCCTGCTTCAGTATGATAATTTATGATAACAGTATAAATCTGATACACAAGGGTGTCCTTGCGATTCTGGTTTGTTTGCAGATTTGCCTTCAGAAAACCCATTTTGACACATACTTGGTGATGTCTTAAGCTGTGGTAAGTTCTTTCTTAGACAGATATAGCAAATGAGAATTACTTTTCAAATGAAGATATAACTAGTAACATGCTTGTGTTAATCAACCGAAGTTTTGTTAATAATCATATGTTAATAATAATGTCTGTTTGACTTAGGAGTTAGATTCAAATTATACTTTTCTTGAGAAAGAGGCTCTCATTAGCTTTTCTCCAAGCCCTAGCTACCTGTCAGGGAAGTTCAGCTTTTAACCAGGTGCTTTAATAACTTCAGATGATGTCCAAGACACTTCCTGCTCAAGGAAATTGCTAATCTGAGGAGCTTTTGAGTGCTTTGTGCTTCATTTCACCTTGCTGAGATAAATCCAAGTGTCTTTTTGTTATCCCAGCAGTCATGCTCAGGGTGGATGCTCCACTTGGAGTACTGTAGAATGTGCAGAAATAGCTTTGCTGTTGCTCTGGTAATAAGAGGTTGGGTATGAGCGCGTGTGGGAGTTTTAAGAGCGAATGAAGTGTTTTATTGCACAATAGAAAATAAGCTGATGAAGTGAGGGTAGGCTATCCTACCTTCATTTTTGATTCCTTTATTGTTATCTTTTATGTCTTTTTATCAACTCTTGAGGAGTTTGCAATTAATTTCCTGCTGTGTTACCTTGTAATGAACTGGGGGATGTTTGACTTGGCTCAGAAGCCAATAACATGAGTAAAATAAGTGATAATTCTGCAGTGAGGCTTTGAAGTTAATTTGGCTGGAGACTTTGATATTGTGAAATACAGATTACGTGATTTTGTAGAGAACTGAACACAGCCATGGAGAACAGAGCTTAGACAAATTCCTAGAGTTGTTAGAAGGAGCTTGATCTATGTCAGGAGAAATTCATCTCCTTTGAGTTGGCTCCCCTGTTTTCTTCTTACAGCTAGGTTTGGATGGATGGGGCTTTGCTGTGTCCATGTCTAACAGCGAAGTTACATCTCATCATCAGCCATCCCACCCTGTTCTGTGGAAACTCTCAGCAGAGATTTTTTACTTGAGATGGATTTACTAGAGGAGCTGGATTTGAGGGATTAAAACTAGTGTCTGAACAGAGGAGCTCTGTCTACCTATTGGTTTGAAGTATTTTACTGTGTGTTTTATGTTTTGTTTCTACCAAAAAGAAAGCTTATTTCTCACTCGGAAATTGTGCTTAAGGTCATTACACATGTACATAAACATCATTCAGACATAAGTCACTATAATGGAACATAAGTTGCAGTGAAAGTGAATGCCGTATTGGCTTAATAAAATTCACAAGTCAGTAGCAAGACTGTTCTGTAGTACAACCTGAATTTTACTCACACCGCTATTTTATTTTGTATGGCAATATTTCAGTGTGCCTTTGGATGCAAAAAGCAATGCATGCCGTATATCACATCTAGCAGCAGCAGGGAGAAAAGCAAAATGGAGGTGTCCAATGAGTCCAGCAGGCTCTTAGCCTCTGTAACGCTCAGCAAGGAAGCAAATGACTACAGGCTTGAACTTAACTGTGTTTGAAGCAAACATACCTGTAATGCACCATGAAGGAAGCATGTCCCTGTCTTGTTTTTTTTTTCTCTTGCTAATTACAAATGTTGAATAATCACAAAGATTAGTAAATGAAAGAATGCCTTGTAGGTTTTTTGTGTGGTTTGGAAAAGGATTGGTTCAAACTCTAACCTGGCAAGAAGGTACCGATAGACTGAAGTTATATTATTATCAAAATTATTGTTTCAAACACCATGGAGAAGTAATGTGTGTTTTGAAAATAAAAAGGCTGTTTGTTCATTTGGCCAAGAGTAGATATGGACAGAGTTGTTCCAATGGAATTATGTTGCAAGATCGTCTAGAAGCGATATCTTCCCTTATTCAGTCAAGTGCTTGCCAAGCATGACATCACCAATGCTCCATCATGCGATATAATATGATAATGAACTTGTGTTTAACTGGAATAGATAGCTATTGCTGTCCAACTCTAACAATAGCAGTTTGTGGCAGAGCACAAATTGCAACATATTTGTAGCTGTCATATTCACAAACTGTAGATAACTGCAGGAATCAATGGCTTGTTGTCAGACTATGCCAGTTCTGGTTTGTGGCATCTCAACAGAGAGAGGTTTTAATCAAGAAAGCAATGGAGGCAATAATTCAGTATGCATAGGAGCTTTGCAGAACTGTATTTTAATCTTTGTTCCTCTGAATGTTGGTACACACGCCACAGAATATATAGAATATTAGAAGTTTGTTATAATGAGTATTGTGCTTCATATATATGTGTGTATGTATGTGTATATATATTTAAATTAAAAAAACCATATGTCCACACCTTAATACCCTTTCCTGATGAGAAATACTCTTAGTTCATTGAGAAATCCATCTTAAATACTTTAAAGAGATTGTTTTACTTGCTTCTGGCTAAAGGAGTTTTTCCATTGTGAACATAGCTATGCAGTAGCTTTATTCTAGATTAGAGCGTGCCAACAAATCACCGATTGTCTCAATATGCAGTCTAGTTTAGAAACTGAGAATTAAATGTACTGTTGTAGTTTGGCAATTTGATTTTTTTTATTATTACTGTCTGGATAAAGTATACTTAACTAGATTTAAAATACATCTGAAGATTGAGATTTCATTTTCTATCAGGTAGGTAACCTGCTGCTTAAGAACCATTTATCTAAATGTTTTATCATGCCAACTGGTTGTCAACACCCGTGTCAAAAAATAGTGGTATTTTATCTTAAAGGAAAGGGAATATCTGTGGCCAAGGCAATCTGGAATAACGCCAAGGAAGTTGTCAGGGATGCAGAAAAAAAACCGTTTCATTTGTAGTGCTTCCAGCACTGTGCTCTACACCTTCTTGCTTTCCCTTTTGTTGGTTTGCTGTGTTTGTTTTTCTTTTCTGGATCATTTTTGAGGTGGGTAACGAAACATCCAGCATCAGGCTTGCTGGTGATTCTGACATGTTACTATGTCTTGCATCAACCAAACCAATTTTCTTTAATGTGGGGGCAGTCTTCTGTACGATGTGGTGCTGCAGTGTTTGTATAATCATAGCAGTCGCAGCAAATCTCATGGTGTTTGTAGCTTGTATTGTTTCTGTTCACAAGTACAGTCATAGCTCATGTCATGCCATTAGATGGATGCTCCAAGCCTAGAGTTAAGGATAAAATAGATTCAGTCAACAGCAGATTAATATTGTTTCCAACTTAAGTACTGTAGTCAAGGAGGATCTTTGAAAGGTGTCATCGTAGTAGAGAAGTACAACCCAGAAGAGACTTAAAATCATTGGAATCTAATTTGCAGGACAGTCTGAAATTTTGACTTTGACAAATTATCACTATTTGTTTATACCTTGCTTACAAGTAATATGCTGCGCAACATCTGGAGGGCTACATATGTTTTAAAGGTGTCATTGTAACCGCAGGATGTAATCATATTCATTTTTTTTTCTTTGAACAGGGCTATATGTATTTTAGTAGCAGTGACTCTAACTTCCATATTTACTTCTTGAGTAAACAACTGACAGGTATTTGTGTGCAGATGGCAGAGACTCATCTCTGAACCCTGCCAGTCCTTAGCAGTTGGCTGTCACCGTATGAAATCCTCCAGCTTCAACACTGAAGGCATTTTTCATAAACAGCCCAGAATGACATTGAATCAATAGATGTTGACGTGACTTTTATTCATAGAAGCATCAATTAAAGTAACGCTATCTGATGTAAGGTCAAATAGGAATTTTATCTTTTTGATTATTTTATCATGCGACGTTTTCTGTTATGGAAGCGATGTCAGTGTCAGCTGCTCCAGATTTGTTTGTGTATCACTATGTGGCCATTCTATACATGACAATGAAAGAGAGCAATGAATTGCTTGGGATCGTGTGTTGTGTGATTTGCAGCTCCTAACTTGATTTTGTTTCTTGTTTGAAAACACGCAGATTGTTTTTCTTTTCCTAAACCTAGAAGTGAAGAATTGAACTAACTTAGATTATGATGTTCAGTGCATCTATTTACTACATTTCTGTCTGGATACAGAGAAAATATATTTTATTATTGGAAAGTAACGTGGCTATTTGGAAAATCACTCGGGCTACAGTACTCGTGTTGGCAGTTTTATTTTCCAACCATAACAGTTCTGTTTCCTTTTTATACCCGTTTGTGCAGGGATTAAATTATCACAAATCATGTTTTTTAGGGGCTATGTTGCTCAAGTAATTCAGTTTTATGTACTCATGGGCTGTGTGGATTTAGGCGAGCTCTCTTCTGTAACATAGCTTTATTTGAATAGTTTACCATAAGTCACAAATCTAATCAAACTCTATCACTGGGTAAAACAATTCTTTTTTTTTTTTCTTTGAAACTGGCTCCAAATGAGTAACTTGGCTGAGTTTAAATCACAATTGATATCCGAACAGGAATGTAAAGCAATACCAAAAAATAAAACCAAACAGAAAAGTACTTGCTTCCTTCCTTAAATCACTTTAAGGCGAGCAGATAACAGATTTTAAGAGAAGACTTAGAATGCTAAGTTTGCTTTTATGCTTAAGGGACTGATGAGTGGATGCAAAGAACTTGCACTGAGAAGTCACTGCATTCACCCTGGCTCTGGGGGTGTCACAGCTTGAAGCAGTGATTCAGTACCTGGTGGGTAGGCTGGGCCAACCCAGGGGAGCTCAGATGCATGCAGTTCATCTGAGTGATCAGAAGGGGTGGAGCCAGGATGCACCCCTTACCAGATGTTATTTAAGGGTTGGCAGTGGAAGCAAGCACACATCTGTAGATATCCCTGTGTACCTGAGGCTTTCCAAAGATAAGCACATTCTTTCCTTTGTTTCTGCACCTACTGCTGTTGCATTTGAGCAAATCCTTACTTGCTGCAGCCTAGGACCTTGCTACTTTGCTATCATTGTGTTACAGGGAATGAGATGTACATCCCCATCTCCGGTTTCTTGGCTGCTTTGCATTTTGCCAGTTTAAACGATAAAGCTGTTACAAGTCTGAGAGCAAAGTTTAATGCATCCTGAAAAGTATGGACTGAATCTGTGTGGTTTAGCTCTCAGCCTCAAACTTGAACAAAATCAACAAAACAACCTTTGACAGCATACACTGCTGTCTAAGAACTGTGGTGGTGAATATAGGGCTGCCTCTGGTGTGCAGATGTTTTGATAACATGCAAGTCTCATGTAGAAGCGAAGATAGGATATGATGAAACTTTTGTGGTTATTTGATTTATGTATTCTGATTTGGACTTCAGTCAAGCCTAAAACCCACAGCCTTTCCAGGAGCAAATAATTGGTGTGATTCACTGATAAGTGTGATTATCTGCTCCTGAATCTTACTCCAGCCTTATTTTTTTGGTTTGTGTGTCAGCTTAGCAAATTGGGAAAGTCTTTTCTGATGTTCCTCACTCCGCTTTCAGCTTTGCTTACTTCACGTACTATTTTTAAAATGGTCCTCTTCCAAAGATCAAGGATGTAATTCCCAAAGCAAATGGGGGTGGGGAAACCAACTTAGTACAGGTAGCTGCAATAGGACACTGCTCTCACTTTTTTGCGGTACGATTTAGCTTTGCATGTTCTCCATCTTCTCCATCTCTAGCTCTGGTCCCAGTAGTGTATCTATCTTTGGACTATACTTATTACTATAGTCTCTTATCCAGAGTACACTCTGAACTCTAGCATTGTACAACTAAGGTGTTTTCTTCTGTTTTGTTTTGTGGTTTTTTTTTGTTTGGATCTCTTTGTGTTAGTGAAGATGGTGAGGTTTCAGAGATACTTGTAGGCCTGCTACAGGTCTGGCAGCTTATGAGAGAGCCAGCAATAACAACGAGTAAATTCTTCACTACTTAGGGTTACTGTGTAAACCTTTCTTAAATGAAGGAATACAGCACAATACAGAACAGCTCCAGCGAGCAAAGCTGCTTTTGAATGCAGTGGGACTTCTGCTGTCTAGGAATGAACTCAGAATTGGAATCTTCACCCACGTGAGCCTGCAGAAAACCTTATGCAATGATCTTATGGTTTTTATGTTGTTTACAGCGATTTAGTGATTTGTTACAGTGATTTAGTATGCTGGCTTAAGAGTTTTATTTTCATCACTGTGATCTGATAAAAACTATTTAATCTCATAGGTGTTTTGGAACTAACGTGGGTACAGATCAGAAAAGTCTTTGTACAGTATTCATGTTAACTGAAATATTCTGGCAGCTGAGCGTTTTGATTTGGATTTTTTCTTTGATGCATTAAATAACAAAGGATTTCTTCTTTTTTTTTTTTTTTTTTTTTTTTTTTTTGCATTTTCTGGCAGAATTTAAATATTAGCTGGTCAGTGAGGTTTTTCTTTTATTCCAGGGCACGTCTGAAGATTTAATGCTTTTTTTTAACTGCACCATGACAGGCTTTTTCTACTTGTTTGTAGACTTTGTTATATCTCAAAGTTCATGTGAGAATGAGGATTTTGTACATGTATGAAGACTGGCAGGGGGGTGAAGCTTGTGTGAACTCTTATGTAATATGCTCTGGGTTGGTATTTATAAGGCAAAGGGCTGGGTATTATTTTTCACAGTAGAACTGTCTGGAGTTCTTACCTGACTACTCTGATGCAGTTTTTTATAACTGTTTTGAACATTAAAATTAATAGATGAGATGTAGCCATTAAAGATTTGCATTCACACATGGTTCTTTCCATTCACATAGCAAAAAAAAATGTTAATTTCTGCCAGCTTCCCATCTTTAAGTTGTTCTCCAAAACAATTTTTGCTTACCAATACTTCCAAGCTTCTGCGCATCTTTAAGCTTTTTCCACCAATCTTCTTACTCATTTAGCTGTGTGCTCATGCTGTTTCCATGCCACAGGTCAGCAGCTGGGGCGCAGTTAGGTGACATTTAATGGTCTGATAAGAAATGAGCACAGGACTGCATCTTAACTCTTGATTCACCGACCTGTCAGATGTTCACAATTCTGTTCTTTCATGGCAATGTGGAAGTTGCTGCGTTTTCTACTTTTTTTTTTTAAGGATGCTAACAACAATTAAAAAAAAAAAAAAAAGGATAACAACAGTGTTATAAAGCAAAACATGTCATGTATTGTCTGAAAGTAAAATGGGTTCATGGACTGCTGCCATTGTGGCAGGTAGATTGCCCCAAGTCACAGCAGTGAAGGCTGCAGTGTGAGTGCCACCTGGCTTGTCTGTACTAAGCCCTGTAACTCTGGGTTACCAGATGGCTCATTAAGTATTCTCACATTAATGTGTTGAAACAATTCATGCCTGCCCTTAGCTGGACCTGCTGTCCATCAGGAAGCCATAGCATCACTAAGATTTCAGACATACAGCATTTCTTCAAATTCAAGCTTTTGGGAATTTTCTGCAGCCCTAAGGAGATTTTTCCTTGTCAGGTTCTAACTATTATTTGGGCATAAATTAAACAATAGGAATAAAATAGTTGTGATAGGGCTGTATATATTCCTCATTTCTCTAATCTTAGAGATCTTCAAAATATCCCTGCAATAAATTTCTCTCCTACAGAGGATTTAAGCTGTATTCTACTTTGATGTTTCTCTCTTGCCTTAGAAGGCCTGCATCTTCAGTTTCATCCTTGCAAATACATTCTTATTATATCTACATGGCCTAATTTAAAGTGTAAGACGTGAATTTGTATTATCGAGGAATTTACTTAATCCCTTATGATGGCTTTTTTCCTTATCTTTTCCTTATGTGATGTTTGGGCTGTAAGAAGTCAGAACTTTCCTTCAGAGAAGTATCCTAATGTTCTGCTCCCTGAATTAACCTTAAAAGAAGAATTTCTCTTAATGAAAAAAAAATATATATATATATATATATATATTTACTAATTGGTTTGCTCATTTTTACTTTTGAGAACTCTAATCACCACATCAAAGTTATAAATGCTTCCTACTCCTCTTCCTGTGACTATATAGGTTGTTTAGACAGCCATCAGACTTGGGAAGATGTTTTTTATCTATTTGAATGTGGTTGTTGTTATCACATGTGTGTTCTAGATGGTGCCTCCTCCTCTAGTATGCTGTATGTCACTATTGGGTGGCACTGCTGTAACACTTGAACCACATGGTTGCTTCACTCTTTCCAGTACTTGAGCTTTGCTTTCTTTATGTTCTATGACAAAATGTAGACTTGATTTTGGGCCTCTGTGCCCACAGATAAAATGGGATTTTTTCCTTCAATTTCTGAAGAATGAAGTTGAAATAACAGGGAACCCTTTGTTCTGAGATGATATCAAGCATAATGTGTCTTGCACAGATTTGACCTTGACTAAAATGCTGCCTTGAAGAATTGATTTTTGCTTCCATCAGGCTTTAATTACAAAGACCTTCTCTCATTGGGAAGTAGAGTTGAAAATGGAATACCCAAGAACAGCTTATACCATGTAGTAGGACTTGTGTGATTTGCACTGTAATCTATCAGTGGAGTTTGTGTGCTTCCTTTCAGTGCATTATATGACTTTGTGTGACTGTTGAGTTTTTTTGACATACGCAAGTGAAAATCTTCCTTACCACTTCTGTATTTAGTGCACTTGAAAATATATTTAATGATATCAAGATCTGTAAATGGGGCGGGGTATTGCTGCTCAAGGTCACAGATGCTATTTGCCCAACTATATCAAGCTCGAGAAATGCTGCCACGCTCCACAACTGATTTCTGGCCTCTATACAAGAACGCAGCACAACAAAAAGCCTTCCTCTGATAATTCCAGTACATGAACTTCTCTGCATGTTTTCTGTGTCTTTAGTAGAGCTTGTGCTGCTTCTCACAACCAAGTCCTTCAATTAAGAGTTGCCCTGTAAGTCTAATTCTTGAAAGGTTGTTACCCTAACTGTGAATGGTGCAACAGGAATGAGTTGTCCTGAATAACAACTTTCTGGAATGTGGCTATGTGAGTGGCTTCAGGCATGACAGGGTTCTGTAAGTAAATACAAAACAAAAAAACCATTTCTACTTGTCCCTTCTAATCCAGTCTTGAGTGCTGCACAAGTGAGATTTGTTTTCCAGAGTCCCCCAGCCTTTTCTCTTGTCCTGCTTTTACTGCAGAAAGTCAAGTTTAAGCAGCGCTGCTGTTCAGTTACCCTCCTATTCCTATTTTCTTCTGTGTTTAAAGTGATTTTTTTTTTTTAAATAAGTAGGCTTTGACTCCTTAGAGTGAAACGTCAAAGTAAGTATGAATGACAAATATCTATTTCAGACTCTGTTAGATGGGTTTATGAGGGAGTAGAAGGAAAAACATTAGAGTGGATGCTGTCTTTAAAACCTGATTTTGTAGATGGGAGCAGATTGCTAAGATCTTCTCTTGTCTCCAGGGATATAGGAAGTGCTCAGCTGTAGGGGCTCATAGACAACTAAGACATCGTTTGTGGCGTGGATTAATGATTTTTCCCCTGTCTCAAATCTCAAACCCTCAAGTAGTTCGTATTTGGAATAGAAACCAAATACGTTGGTGCGAAAGATGGAGATAGTAATTTTCTTGTTTAAATTCAAGAAACAGAGTATCAGTGTGAGGGGGTTAGCATTTGCTTACAGAGTTTGGTACTGTCATGACAATCAAATGGCACCAGGACTCAGTTTACGTGAAGCCAAGGGAAAAGTCTTTGTGTGTTGAACTTCTATGACATACTCTGACACAAATAACCTTCAGTATTTATTTCTTTAGTTTTCCTACAAAGGCATTGTAGAAGCAAATATTGAGCATGATGTATTGTGTAATTAATAATACTGACACGTATTTTGTTTGGCAAAGTAACAAGGTAGTGAAATTGCAATGCTGTGGTGCAGTATACAGTCTGTTAGAAAGTGTTTCTGATATGTTGGCACTCAACTTTTGTTCTATTACTAGACTATATCATTAGTCTGGCACATTTGGGGTATGTTTTGGACTTAGCAGGTTACAGGAAAATCTGGAAAGACAGAATGCATTCTTGTTAATTATAGAAAGAAAAATAGCCTGTAGCAAATAAGAATCATTTTCAGACAGTTCATTTGAGTTTTTTTGCAAGCGTTACTTTTTAGCTGTTTTTTAAATAGAGGTTTATAGAGGAAAAAAATGAGGAGATAAACTGATGTTTTTTAATTTTCTGCTGGGTTGGTGATTAAAAAACAGTAATGAATGTGTGTTATACTCAGTACAAATCAGCAGGTCTGAAGGACTTGCTGGAGTGTTTGAGGATGTGGTCAAGAACTTGCTGAACCATTTGTAATTATTTTAAAGTAGATAGGAAACTGAGGATACCAGCAACTTGTGAAAATAAATTACTTGGAGTATTAATATGCAAAGATAATGTTTTGTCCAGTAGGTATGGCTTTTGTACCTACCAACACAAATAGAATATGTTCTTTGTACAGGTCAGGAAGCCTTTTTGGCTATGTTGCTGTTCCTCTGCTTTACTGGGAATGTGAAATGAACAGTAAGTCCTTAATTTAAAGCTGAGGTAAGATCTGGACTTGAACTATCGCCTGCCTTGCTTTCAGGAGAAACACTCTGAGGTTCAAGTGAAATACAAGATTAACTTTCTCACAGTAAACATCTCAAAATCTCACTTTTATAAACATGAAGTGCATATCTGTTTGTACAAGCTTGTAGCCATAAATATATAGATATTATTCAGACAGTTGTTCAGAATGAATGAAAGTATGAAGGGGAGAAGTAGGAAGAAAGCCATGTCACCCTTGTAACAGTTGAATTACTGAACCTGAATAGGTCTTAAAGACTCTTGGGTAGAGATAAGTTTACCATCATCATCAAGTAGCTGAAATGCTGAGAAGACTGAAAATGTAGAAGTGAAAATTATTTAAGAACACTATTTACTATTTGCACAAATTATTTGCTGTATGTTTTCCTTTTATCCAGAGACACTTCTGAGATGTCATCTGAGGTAATGGTGCTGAACATGAGGCATGGTGCTCCCTTGGGAAGCAGAGGATATGGCCTAGAACAGTTATCTGGTTTCACACTGTATTTTTGTGTCTCTTGAGATTTGTTACCTCCAAAGTATGAGAAGTGGTAGTGGGATACTAAGCATTGTAAACTGACATAAATTGCTGTAGCTGGTGGTACCGAGTGACAAAACACAGTAAGGTCTTTTCTGCCTTAGCAGTTGCTGACACTGCCCTTGAAGAAAGTGTTAGCTGAGAAAAAGTCATGAGTGAAAATGGATAATGCTATACTCTTGTGTCATACTCTGAGAGACAATTTTATTGTTAATTTTAATTGCATTATTTATTCATTATTGCAGGGTATTGATCATGTGTAATACTTTGATTTGGCTTTGTGCCAGAGATGGAAGGCCTTGTTTTCTACAATTTGTGAGCCCTAGATGTGAGAGCTCTGTTCTTGAGAACAATGAAATGAAACACAATGATGGATCTCATCAGAGGATATTGTCAAATAGGAGGCATTGGCACCTGGTCTGGTTTTACTTGACATCTTTGCCTTAGGAAAAAGGCAAAGAAGTTAATTGGATTGATTTCATTGAAAAAGAGTTTAGAACTAATGGGAAAATGCTGGCAATGAAGTCAGTGAAGGAAGGCGTTATATGATGAGGAGTGTTTACTTCTTAAATAAGAAATAAAGTATGGCCAGGAAATAAGTATGGAAGTGAAAATGACAGGAATCTATATTTCTACAAAAAGACTTACATAAAGGCAGCAATAAACAGAGCAGTGAAGGTAAATTCTGCATGGGGTATACAAAGTCACTAAGTCATTTCATGGATCGGGAAGTAGTAATCCCTTGCTGGTTAGGTACAAGTTCTGTGTCTTGGTAACTCCATACCTGAATGTTCTTATCAGATCCATGAGGATTGAGAGGAGTAGTGTGATTCAATATTTCTAAGTGAATCATTCAAAATTTCAAGATTTAAATTTGTAGGGCTGCTTGAAAAGTTTAGTAGGGCTTGTAAGAGTGTTTTAAAACCTTCTGTTTTACCTGTATCCTAAAACTAAGAACACTGTCGTGTTCTTAGTCACGTGTCGTGTCGTGTCAGACTGCTTACTTAGGAGAGTATTACATTTACATTTCTGTAAATTAATATGCATGCTTTTGAAATGATAGTTGAGAGGTCCTGATTTCTTTTAAAGCTCGTGGAATTCAAATTAGACTTTTCTTATACTTCTCTGTTTGAAGTACTTTGAACAAAGCCGAAAGGCTACGTTAATGGACTGTGTTGCTTACACAACATGTTCATGTCGATTTTCACTATTAAGCAATACCTCTGGCATGGTCAGCCTTAGAGTATGGCAGCTCCAAGCTGTTGACTCAGAGCTCTGGCCAAGTTACTATGTGTAAGTAACCATGTTGCTGAGAGGGTTATGCCTGTTGGCATGAATACTAAAAATCAATTTTTCTTATCCTGCTTTTTTGGTTTTTTTTTTTTTTCCATTTTTTTTCTTTTGATGTCCCTCATTTCTCCACACGTGAAAACTTGGTGCTTAGATTGGAAGTACTGCTGAAATCTCCCTGCTTCTTTTTAGCACAGAGAGGAAAGCTGCTCTGGATAAAGGAAAGGCAGCAGCTGTGAAGTTCTTATTGATTTATTGGAAAAAATGCAAAACCCAGGAACTTAACAATGATGAATGAGGGTTATTTATGGACGTGGCCGTGATATACTTGTCTAAAACATAAAATAATGAAGCCGAATGTTTTAAGTGTGTGTAGGGAACAAGGAGCATTTGGACAAGTGAATTTTCTGTTTAGCTCAGTTAAATGAAGGTAAGGTAAAAGTTGGCAGCATGTTCTTTAGTCTGATGTGAGACTAAACATATCATTTGTATATAAATCCAGAAATCCATTGAAAGTAATTCTGAGAAAGTGTGGTACTAAAAGACAGCTTCAGCTGAGTCAGCCTGATGCTGCTGGCTTTCCAGAGTGTGTGCTTAACCTAGCACCACCAGGCTGGTTCCTGCCCTGTTACTACAGCCTCCTAAAAATGCTCCCTCCATTTCATGACTTCTCAAAACCTATTTGCTAGTTTGTGTTTCTCATTGACCTCCCTCATGCGTCTTGATGTCCATGACATTAGGTGTATGTAAATACTATCTGCTTTTCAGTGATAATCTCTTTGGATTCGGAATTATTTTCACGACATCTTCATTTGTTGCTGTTTTTCAAGAAGTTAGTGTGTGTGCTCATGACTTCATGCTGGTATTTCCCAGTTCAGCCTCAGACGTATCGTGTGATTCTAATTTCCTGGTTGGCTGAGAGGCTGTTGTT
Organism: Lagopus muta; assembly: GCF_023343835.1. Taxonomy (NCBI): domain Eukaryota; kingdom Metazoa; phylum Chordata; class Aves; order Galliformes; family Phasianidae; genus Lagopus; species Lagopus muta. The sequence continues at coordinate 30,028,914 of NC_064440.1, read as the reverse complement.
TTTGAATCTTCTTTCTAAAATAGAACAGGAGATGTGTTTGTCCTTAACTTTCTTCCTTAGACTGCGCCACTACTTCGTCAGGCTTTGCTGAAGAATTCTTACATGGGCTTCTGAGAGCTGAGGCAAAAAATACCTAAGCTTGTGAGTTGCAAAAGGATCTTGTAGCCTGAGGACAAATGAGAGGACGTGGATTTATATGTTTATTTTTCTTCTGACAGTATCACCTCAAAACCTATCCCATGTGTGCACTGCATTCTGCCTTAATTTCTGCACTTGATAATGATTTCCACAGCATGGGTCAAAGCCAGACCCATTGTAGAAAAATGTTGTTGACAGGACTGATTTCCTGACCAAAACATGGAACCATTCTGTAGATGCAGATTTACTTGAAATGTACTTAACATGCTTAGAAACTGAAACCTGCACGTGAATTTGTGATTTGCAGCAGGCTTGTGCAGAATGTGGGCTCCTGGAAGTTAAATACCAAGCAGTTTTTAAGTGCAAAATCTTTTACTTATTTTAAGAGCACTGAATACTTGAACTTATATGGGTGTATGTAGGTTTAGTATCCATCCTTTACTGTGAGCAAGGAAAGAACATAGTATTGTAAGGTTACAGCAGAAATTACTTAGTATATTTATACACTCGCACACAGAAATCTTTATGGCTAGGATTAAACAGTGACATGATTGAGATATGATATCGACTGGTGATGGGACTTAAAACTTCCAACTTGTGAATGAGTTGTAATTTCACTGAATTGAAGTTAAAAGAAGAGTTGCAAATTTCTTATATTATTTTGCAGAGGCTTAAAATTTATTTTTATTATAGTAGTAATGTGTTGCAGTAGTAAATGGTGGGAAACTCTACTATGCATGACCTGTTTTAGCTAGATAACGCTATTGACTTTTTTTGTCTTTATTTCAGTGCTTCTGCTTTAGTTAATTCTAACTCCATTTCTGATTCTTGATTAGCTTAGTGGTAGGTTGTCATTAAAGCATTTGATTCCCTAAGGGCATGATCTATAAGGCAGATCTTTCCAGTGGAGAGTCATGATTGAGCCAATTTACACATAATTTAAACAGCAGTTGGCCTAATACCCTGAAGTGGAATTTGAGATACTTAATGTCCAAGAGCTTAATACCATAAATTGGTTGTTTAGGTTAAGTGTTCTTTAGAGACCTGCGTGAGGAGCCAGGGGGACAAATAATGCCTGTTCTGTTCTCTTTCCAACAGGCAAGTCAAGATCTGAAGAAAGATGAAGGCAGCAGTTGCACTTAATGTAGAATTGCCATTTCACATTTTATTGGAAAGGTTTTGTTTTGTTCAAGTAGCCACAATATTTATTTGGCCAGACTTTCTATTTGGATTTATATTTTAATGGCCTATTCAAATAAATTAACATAATAAAAATGTCTTCATGCAATTGGAGCAAGCTAATGAACTCTGACTTCTGCATTCCCTGATGTTTTGCATTTCTTGGAGGTTTGGTGCAGAGATGCTTGTAGTTACACAAAGCAATTTTTATAAGATGTAGAGAATTTGTCTTCATATTAGCATCTAAATGGTTTTGTCAAGCTGAGCTGATAACTCACATTGCTGTGCAGAGGAGTCAGACTTGAGGGTAAATGAGTTGGATTCATAATTTCCTGACTGTTTTGGCCCAGCCCCTGGAGTGTAACTGTCATTTCTCCCAAGAAAGGATGGTTATACACTGAAACTTTTCCAATGTAGGTTAACGCTGTGGTTTGCAGTTCAGTAGTGCAGTACAAGACAACGTTGAAGCTGGTGGAGACAGTCCTGCTCTTTTTCCACTTGCAGTGTATTCTGTCATCCCCTACTTCTTGTTACTGCATGTCAGTGTGGAACTTCAGTGCAGTGTTTGGCCCTGACCAGTCCCCTGACAGTTTGCTGTGCAGGGCAGCATGACCTGCGGTGTTTTAGGAAACAATTGGAAGGCATCTACCTGCCTGGGTTTTTTTCTTTTTGCTTGAGAGTGTTTGGGTGACACTGTGTTCCTGTGTAATAATAACCAAATCTACGTGCTTGGTGGTGCTGACAAGGGTCTTTTTATTTAAAGCTCAGTTTCTCTCTGCTGTTTCTGCCAGGCTGCCACTGCACCTCCCTCTGTCTGTCACACAATCTCTGCTCTTACAAGTAGGTGGGCTGCTGCTGTCACTGGTTTTTCTTGCTTGGCAATATTGCCTGCGGTATCATCGTGTCTGACTGAAGATGCAAAATAGCTTCCAGATGTGCTTCATGGTATTACCTTGAGCTGCTTTGTGTACCTGTGTTACCAGCATCATCCTGCTATTTGGGAGCGAGTTGTTCCTTTTTAGAGGACCATTAAACTTTTCTGAAATTCAGCAGGTGGTAAAGATTCTGCTGCACTTCTAATTAATTTCTTTTTTATAGGCAATTATCCTTTCTTTTAAGATGCTTCTAGGTTATATGATCTTTATTTTTAGTCCAACGTTAGGCTTTAGTATCTCTGAAAGTCAAGCAGTGATATTAAATGCTTTAAAGTAATCTCAATTTTTTTGTGGTATTATTAAAGGAAATGGGTGCATTGCTGTGCCTGCTGGCATAATGTGTAAGGTCAGACTCTTAATTGCCCTTCAGTTTGAGGTACAGTTGAGATGTAATCCTAGATGCTTTATCCTTGTTAATTTAAATAACTGTAAGAACTGAGGATTTGCTTGTAGAAGACAGGAGGCCAGCAGAACCGAGATCTGCTCTGTAATTAAGAACTGCTAACACTGCAGGAACTATTGGATGCAGATGAAGATTTTGGACGATCTAGTGCATTGGTACTTGCCTAATTGAATGAACTGAATGGCTTAGTGCATGATACAAGGAGCAAAATGTTGCCCCATTGGATTACCAACACTTGCTGTGCAGTGTGACAGCTTAGCATCTAATCCTTACTCATTCACAGAACTACAAGTGCAAGTGTGATATTCCAAATTTTGGGGGAATTTCCTGAGCTTTAAGTTGAACTTCATTGAATTGTCATGATACATATTTGCCAGGGCAGTTTAATTTTTCATGTCTCTTTCTCCTCTGCATTTTCTTCTCTGACGTGGTTATTAATTTACATCTTCCTGGTTAAACTTGTCTTCATTCTGTATGAAACGATGTATGCTACCTTACTATGGTGTTGTCTGTGATTTATACACTTCCTCGGCATTTCTGGTTTCCTGTGATTCAAGAAGGCACTCTGGCATGGACCTCTTGCTTCTTTTTGCATATTAAGTTATCAGTGCAATAGAGAACCACTGTGGCCTTGAAAATGTTGTTATGATAATAATGACTAAAATAGTATTATAATGACTGAAGTAGTATTCTGCTTTGTGTATTGAGTTGTATTTTGTATTGTTTTTGTCTCTCTGCTGTTGGATAAAGCAGCAAGACAGACTTTGCGGTAGTGAGAAAGTTTATTATTGGGATGCTTGGAAGTGGTCTAAGATAACATGTTCTGAGATATTATAGGTGGAAGGAGAAAAGACAAAGATCTCATATGTTGCGACCTCCAGATATTAGTGGAAGCACTGAGGAAAGAAGGTTGCTTTATCTGCTTCCCATCTTCCCTTTTTGCTTTCTCTGTCTGCCTTAAAAACAATTATATAGGACAAGGGGAAACAGTTTTAAACTGAAGGAGGAGAAATTTAGATGAGATATTAGTAAGACTTTTTTTTTTTTTACTCAGAAGTTGTTGAGGCACTGACACAGGTTGCCTAGAAAAGCTGTGGATGCTCCATCCCTGGGGTTGGTCAAAGCCAGGTAGGATGGGGCCCTGGGCAGCCTGATGTGATGGTGTCAGCTCTGCCCACGGCAGGAGGGCTGGAACTAGATGATCTGAAATCCTTTCCAACCCAAACCAGTTTATGAGTCCATGAAAACGAAATACATACTTCTATAACTGTGAACAGTGTACACTCATTTTTACGCTAAATGTCACAGCAGAAACATCTCAGCTGTTTTAGCTGACATCAGCTGTTTGGGTGTGGGTTCAAACTTGGCTTGGTAGAAGATACCAACGACTCAGAACTCTATGAGATCTCTTGTTATAGTTTGTATTTTATCTTTATCTGATAAGCTAAATTCAGCACAATTCTTATCTAAAATCATTGTATAATCTCATATGAATTACTAGGGATGCTACATAGCTGACTGCAGACTTTCCTTGAGGACAGTTGATGAAGTTACTACTTTAGGTATGCATCAGTGCAAAGAAACTCACCTTTTCTTTGAAGTAAATGAAAAACAAGTCAGAAATGAAAAAGGATGTGATCAGTCCTCGCAGAAATGCAGCCATGTCAGCAGCCTAGCTTGTACTTATTAGTTAGATTGAACTCAGGTAGTGTTCACATCTAGACTGTTCCTGCAAGTTGAGCAAATTTATCTACTCCACTGTACATATGCTGTGAAGAATCATTCGCAGTTGCAGAAGTATCTATAGCTTGTATCAGCCTTAGCCTTACTATTGCATATTTCTGCTCTGGGATTTTATAGTTCTGAATATTCGCTGTAGTTTAGACTAGTGTGTGCCTGAGGAGGAGAGAGAGAAGGCTGAAATGAGACAATTCTGCTGACTCACAGTAAGCTCTCTTTAAGACAGCTTTGAATTTGGGCAGCTTTCTGTTTCCTGGCAGGTCTTGGCTTTTTTCCTTTCCAAGGTGCTCTGGGTGTAATATTTCTTAATAGGCCATCTTTTGAGGAGCAATAGTAAGTCAAGTAGCACAATTTCAGTGGATTACTTATTTAGATGAATCTTCATAATAAGGAATGAGTATCCACCTCAGAAAGGATTGGTGGTTTTGGAGGAAAAGCAAGTGATTTGAATTGCTTCCTTTCAAATATGTCTTTAATGAGCATTGTAACCAAAATGCCAGACATCGAAACAACTAGTTTTGGCTTTAGGATAACCCGAAAGAGGACCATGAAACCACTTTAAGTTAGTGAGCTAACTTTTGTTTCTACTGCCAGGGGTGTAACTGCTGTAACCTAAAACTTTGTATCTTTCTTAGGTCCTTGCAAACAAAGAGTTGTGGTCTCACTGCCTGCTTTTTTTAGAGCGAGTGAAATGTCCAGATGGCTATTCCTTTCTTAGTAGTGTAAGTACAGCTTTTAGGTGGATGAAAACGTCAGAACTCAGAATGTTAAGTCACAATTAACTTTCAGTTTCCAAACCGGTGTACACTTAAAGATAAGTCTGTCAAATGAATCCATGATGATAATGACTATGTTTTGCTTTGCTCACCAGTTCAAGTCTAGGTCTGCTAGTGCTGCATTTAAAACCATGAACTTATGGAACAGAAATTGAATGTTCAGGTTGTCTGCTGTACTATTAAATGGGGGTGTTGCAACTGCTTCAAAGTGGAGTCTGGTAAATATGGGAAAGATTGATATAGAAAATAGAAAGATTTCTTAATTTTAAACATTTTTTGCATGTCTGGGAATTTCCTTTAAAAACAGTCTGGGCTATCTAGAGGAATAAGAAGTTGCAGATTCTGTTGATGACGTGGACTTTGATTTGTATTTGTTTTTTAATCTTGTAGCTTATCCTGAAGCAGTTGAGTAATTTTTCCTTATTTGAACTTATTTGAATTATTAGAATTGACCAACAGAACCAAGCAAAAGTGATGATGGTGTTTGCATGTTGAGAAACCATTCTAGGATTTTGTTGACTTATTCGTCTTATAAATGCTGTTGATTTTTAGATGCTTGCAGGCAATATACTAGAATCTAACTACGTTTTCAAACTTTTTAATGATGTTGGTAACCAAAAGGCTACCAGAGCTATGGATCAGCATCTAGTAACTTCTGCAGTGCATGTGGTTGCAGTCCTTGCATATGTGGAAAATGTAAATAGTATTTCCACATTGTGCATTGAGAAATAACGTGTTTTGTCATTCTAAGTCTCTCTGTAGTAGTGATGGTGCTCAGCCTGTGTCTGAACTGCTTTGGTTGGTCTCTCATCACGATCATCAAGCTATTGTTCTTCCATGTTTTGTTTAGCTTTTTTTTTTTTTTTTTTTACTACACTGAAACTTAAAAGAGAACTGTTACCAGGTCTTTATGCTTCTATTCATGGTTGTGCATTGGTGGTTTTTTTCATTGTGCTGTACGTCTTAGAAAAGGAAGACGAAATTATAGTAAAATTGTGTATTGAGACAGTGTGTTAAATGTTGATTACTAACAGCATGCTATTTTTGTTTGATGAAAAATATTCTGTAAGTCCTGTGTATTATGTCTATGTGAATAAAATGAGTAGTATTTTAAGTGATTTCCAAAAATGTTACCAGCAGCCTGAAAACATACAATCTGATTTTTAAAGCATCCAAGCTAACAAAAATGTGATGGGTTTTGTTACTGGGTTTATAATTCTTGTCCTTTCACCAAACGAACAAATAATGTTGCTTGAACTGAGTTGGAAACGACTGTGTCTGCATCTTGCCCATTATCTGTCTGTAATCTGTTAGTGTCTTGAGCTAATAATGTTTTGCTGTTGAAGTTCCTCCTGAAGGCTGCTTGCTTCCCATATTTACTTACCTATAACAGATACAACGACTGGCTAGATTAGGGATTTATATTGGTTGTCACATTCTGTATTTACAGAGGTATACTTCTCAGTGTGACTAAACAAACGAACCCAAATTTCAGAGGCCAGCTGGGATGGTTCTCTGAGACAGCTCTGTAGTCTATTATATTGCTTGTAGGGGAGATGCAGCCCTCCCCATCTGCCCCTCATTTATTTATTTTAAAGAAAGCAAAGCACCACAATAAAAACAAGTTTGTTCACTGAATTTCAATACTTTTGAGTTATTGTAGTCTTAAAAACTAGCCAGTCCATGTGTGGTGAACAGCTCAGTAGCTTTGCACAGCATATATTTGTTAGCTAATATCATCTTTTTTTTTTTTTTATCCAATTCCTTTTCCATGAGATGTGAAACGGAAAAAGGCTTCCTTCTGAATTTCCACGTGCCACCTGTTGCCACTTTCTATTTTTTTTTATAATTCACCTTAAGATCTCTCTCCCTAAATACATCCTTTTTAAAAAAATTGGAAGGATTTTTTTATTGCTTTTATCCTGCTGGAGAGAAAAGAACAACTGCAATTCCTTCCCCATCTCAAGATCAGTCCAAACACATTGCGTTTCACATCTCCATGATTGTGGATATAGCATGCAAGCATGTAGTGTTATTAAAAATAATGGTACTATATTTCATGCTTCATTTATTTTTCTTTATTTGTATACATTTCTAAGTTTGTAAATCATTGCCAGGAATTCAATTCCAGAATTAAAAAATTTAGACTATCATGTAATCTTGGTTACTAGGCTGTTTGATTCTGACTTCTTGCAGACATAAACTGTTGAAATGCTCCTTTGACACCTATTTGGATTCGTTTAGTAAACTGTTGCTTTCTTTTCATCGTCATCTTTAAGCTCATTGTGACACCGAAGTGTGAAGGCTGGAGCTGCCCAAAGTGTAGTTAAGGTCTTTTGTGAATCGTAATTTCTTTCTGTGGTTCTCTAACCTATTCTCCTGATTTTTATTGACTTCTGTTTGTCAAAAGGACATTTTCACTTCTGGAATGGAAGTACAAACACTGATTATGCTTACAGATGTTTGACAAGTAACGTGATCTAAGATGTGTTGCTTCATCTAGATGCTGTCTGGACTGCAAATGATAGCTTAGGTAACAATATTTTGAGAGGTTTTACATAAATCCTTTCTTTGATAGTTGAAAAATCTTGCTGCATGATTAGCCATTAAAGAACAAAAATCTTGATTGGCTCACTAGACATATATGGTATCTAACAGCTCTGGTTTGAATTTTTGACTGGAATTCCAAAAGGAGAGGAAAAAATGTGAATGAAGGAGCTTTCTGAGCAAATGTTACTCATTCTTGCAAGCTTTTAAATGAAAATGCACTTTGACAGGAAACTTTACATTATGGTCTATTTTATATATATGTATTAAATATCTTTCATGTTTTATGAAAAAAAATTGGGCTTGGGTAACCATATAGATCATCTTTCAGTGATGAAACACAGCAGAAAATCAAAGGTTACTGTTTTTAGCAAAGGTTGGTGTTCTTGGTTTGTTTTTTTTTTTTTCTTCCCCTCTATGAATTTTATAGCACCTAAAGCTAATTAAAAAAAAAAAGTGCTGAAAATATCAGAAATATAGAGATTAATGTACCACTTTGAAATTCAGTTTTGATCTTGCACTGATATCAGGTAGCAGCAAGCAGGGCTTTTCTCTTCTACATGCTGCCTTCACCTCCTTCCTTTTCAAGTATGTTTCATTTTCCTGAGTGAATTTAAGATTTGCAGACTTATTCAGAGATTCCATTTACTGTTCTAATGGTTACTCTGCCATACTGGGGCATAAATATTAAAGACTTCTGCGAGTATGTATGGTTGGCTGCCCATCTGCCTTTGGTGGGCTGAGCTGTGGCAGTCAGTATTATGATCAACTATGGAGAGTCCTCTGCTACCTGTATTAAGTGACACAGCTCAGTGCTTTGCAGTTTCTTATTTGTAAGGTGGTATATATTTGTTGAAGAGTTATTCACAAAGTATTTCAGCAGATCCCTGAAAAATAATGTTAATATAAAACCGCCAGTCTTACAACTGTTAGTTTTGTTCCTCTCCAGCACTGAGTGGTTCAGAGTTTACAACTAGAATTTATCTGAATGTGCTTCTGCCCTCTCATTGCGTTGCTTTAATGTGGGCGCCCTGCATATTAGTGTGCTCCATGTCTCTATTCATAGGATATCTTCTGGAAGCACGGAGTATGTTTCTAGCACTTAATTTCCTCCATCTCACTCTTCACACTTCTTATGTATCCACTGAAGTACTTTATCTGCAGTGTGTTCTATCCGATACGGCTAAATGATGGGAGAAATGTGTTCTCTGGAGCATTGGTCTTCCTGTCCTTACTCTGCTTTTTAGAAAATGCAACTCTGACCTACAAAGTTGGCAGATGCTTACTATGTGATTAAATGATGTGTCAAATACAGTAACAGTGTGGGAGCTGTATGGATATTTAGGACAAGCAGGTAGCCAAGATGGATGATGCTGGTACTTGCAATAGCCGTAGAGCTTAGACAAATGATTGAGGTGAGTTTCTGCAATTCAGTGCGTCTGTGTTCATCAGATAAGCACTGTTAATTGTGCACATATTTGTTGTGAAAAATACAATGTAAAATGCAGCATTCTGGTCTTGAGTAAAAACAGTGCTTTGTTAGCATTTTGACTCAGTCACTTGAGGCAAATTTAAAAATGAATTCAGGTTGCTTTATTTCCTTGATCTGGGGAGTTATGACTCAAATTCTGTAATGATGATTCTGACTTTGTACTTGGAAATATCACTATTACATTGTTACACATCTCGAACTGCAAAAATATGCAGCGAAGAGCTTAGTGGTGAGTATGAAAGTACATTAGAAGTCTTAGCAACTGAAAGCAAAAAAAGCATTTTGTACTTAGTGTTTGGTGCTACTTAGTATGTATATTTTCAACACCAAAAATAAACACCAAAAATGCAGTTTAACTTTTTCTGAAGAGGAATTTGAATGGTACTGTTATAGCTAAAAGTCCACTGAGCAAAGAAAACTTCTTAAAGTGTAATTTCCTGCTCTTAATTGATTAATCAATTAAGAGCAGGAAAAATGGTGGTGTCTGCTTGCAGCTTTCTATCTATCAGCAAATGAAGTTCTGTACCACTTGGTTACTGACCTATGGGGATCTGCCAAGTGTACCCATTTGCAGCTGTTACAATACAGGTAAGGTCAAAAGAGACATCAAGGAGCAGTTGGTTCTTTTTGTAAGTAAATACAAAGAAAATATAGAAGAGCATAAAAATTAAAATAAAAAATCAAAGTTTTGACTTCAGGAAGAAAAGTGCACATTTTCTAATGCACAGAGTTATCAATTGAAATAATTTCATCACTGGGTTGTAAAGGAGAAGTCATGAAACAGGTGAATCAGCAGTTGTAAATGTCATGAGTGAGGTTGTTCATCATCCTGTGCAAAAGATGTGATTTCATGCATGTGAGCCTACTCTGCACTGAGGAATAGGGACACAGCGCCAGATAGTTGTTGCTTTAACGTATCTTTAACATAAAACAAAAAACACCACTAAAACAAACAAACAACAACAAAAATATTAAATATCACAAAACCACGAACAATCCCATATTAAATATGAGGTTGATACGTGGCTTAGATTTCTGGGCAAAAGTTGTTTCTCATGCAAAGCTAACAGGGAAGAAGCACAGGTAACTTATTTTTGTGCATTTTTTCCCTTTTGCTTTAACAGAAAGGAAAAAAAAAAAAAAAGGGAAACCCTGAGAAGCAACCACCATACTTTTGATAGGAAACTGCATAGCACTGCAGACCTGTATTGATACCAGGAAGTTAGACCAATCCTGCGATGTCCTAAGACTGTAAATGCTTTAGGTAATATGGTGGCTAAGTATTTTAAGACAAGACATCCTCTTAATGTCATACAACAGCAGCAAAAAAGATGATTAACACCAAGTTTTGCTTTATTGAATGCAAATAGCAATAAACGGCTTAAGGGAATAATATGGTAAATGTAAATACTTTAGATAAATACAGGATTATTTCCTCATAAGAGAGATTTAATCAGGTAGCTGAGCAGAGTTCCAGATATGTGGTGAATTGATTCTGTTCTTCCAGGAATCTGAACAAGAGACTTCTTAAGTATTAATTTCTTAAGTGAAGTGTCATTTAGCAAAGAACTTGCTCAAGTGCACTATCCTATGTTCATCACAGAACAGCAGGAGTGCCTCTGATAGCAGAACATTTCATGAAGATCAACTGGCAAGCTAGGACAATTTGAAAGACCAAGTAGCAATGATAGCTGGAAAAAGCAACCAAAAGAGAGAGAAAGTGTGGAGAGAAAGTGTACTGTAAAGCTTTGTTGGATTCCATAGTGAATGTCACACATACTCAAAAATTCTGGTTCACAGTACCATGGACGAAGTTCCATGAAGTAGAGGTAGCATCCATTCTCTTTGGTTGATCCTCACTGTGCTCTCTGTTGTAATACGAGGAATGAGGCCATAAAATTATTGGAGGCTGGCATTCCATCCTGTCTTTAGAGCTGCCTTTATTCTCCTGCGTGCCATCAGTGATCCAGTTTATGCTGTACACCTTTGCAGGTGTTTATGTTTATGTATTCACGCAGTTGCCAAAGGATGATATTTGCTTTAGTCCTGTTCTGTAAGTTTTCCATTAAATCAGAATAGATTGTGGGAGAGTTTAGCTGAAGATGAGCTGTGTTTCTGAGCTGAATTTTTTAGCGCTGTCCTGTACTGACTATTCCCTACTCTAGAAATTCTTTTAAGTTGCTCCAATTTTCAGTCATCATTGTGCTCAGTTTTGTTTGTGATGTCACAGCTGTTCTTTCAGAACTCCTTGTTGTTTCTATTGAAATGGACTTGTGTCAAATACATGAATATAGATATGCTCAATTCTTGTGAGGTTGATTCTTGAATAGTATAGTGAAATTAAATTGTTTCAGAAATGCAGGATACAAGTTTTCATGAAGTTATTAAGATATGCATCTGAAACATTAAATAATTTATTTTTCATTAGCAAATACTAGCATTTTATATGGTACTGTCCTGGGAGTGACTTTAAGTATTCTGAACAGCTATGCATAATTCATTTTATTGGAAATGAGTATGTAGTTGCAGGAATGAGAGAATAGCATGTCTATTGAGGTAACAATTGGCTATAGAGTGCAGTTTTATGTTGGTGGTTCTGTTTTTATTATTTCCCCAGCTGATGCCTAGTTTTAGTTTGCTTTAGCAGTGCTTTTTGTAGTGCTTCAATGCTGTAGGGACTCACGTTGTCCTCTGGGGGTTATGCTGTAGTTTCTTGTCTCTTGTTTATAAATAAAGATGTGATGTCTATGGTATGATTTCATGTATATCACGTATACTGGTGTATTGTTCTTTACATGGGCATTCTTCACCTTCACAAATGCATTTGAAAAGTAAGATTGAATCCATGTGCTGAATTCTAGAAAATATGGCTGTGAAGTTTAAGTAGTGCAAAAAAGATGGTGAAGGTCTTAGAGGGCGAAGTGTGTGGAGCAGCTGAGGTGCTTTTGTTGGGTGTGGAGCAGAGGAGGCTGAGAGGGAGCTTCGTGGCATCCTACAGCTCCTCACATGGAGCACTGAGCTCTGCTTTCTGGTGACAGTGATAAGACCATGAGAGAATGGTTTGGAGCTTTGTCAGGAGAACTGAGGCGTTGTATTAGGAAAGGTTCTTCACCAAAAGGTGGTCAGGCACTGCAACAGGCTCTTCAGGGCAGTGCTCACAGCCCCATGCTGCCGGAGTTCAAGAAGCAGTTGGACAATGCTCGTAAGACAGAGGGTTTCAATTTTGGGTGGTCTTATGTGGAGCCAGGAGTTGGACTAGATGATTCTTGTGAGTCTGCTTCCAACTAGGGATAATCTGTGATTATATGATTCTGTACATTTCTGACAGAGATGGCATGCTGTGCCGCTCTTGTGGTTTTGCCTCAGCGTTTGCTAGTCCACTGTACACAAAGCCTGAGACGAGTTGATATCTGAATCAGCTCATATCTGAATGGGAAGGAGGGCAAAACAAATACCTGGGGTGAGCATTTGAGCCGTTCAGTAGAAAATGTTCTGGTAAGGTTCTGTTTCCAGTTCTCATGAACTGCTCTGCTGAAGAATTCCTTAATTTTCAGGAAACCTAGAATTTTCTTTGTTTGAAAACATGTCAGATATTGGTACTTGCTTCCTCCCCATTTCTCCCCAGCATGCCTTCTGCATCCCATGGTTGAGTTACGGGATCAGTCACTGTGTCTGCTGTTAGTGGTTTCAGATTATCTCAGTGTACTTAAGAGAGTTACCTGTACTTGTTTCTTCCCTCTGATGGTGAGGATTCAGTACAGAATGATGCCCTTCCTGTAGAAGGTATACATTTATGGCTATAGCAACCTTCATATCATTTATTACACAGAATGGTGTATAGGTTATGGCTAGAGTCTCATATGCTTTGTGATGGACAGGAGAAAGCACTCATACCTACATACTGAAGATGTCCTATTGAGAGTTTTTTTAATGTAAATCTAATGCTGTATCAGAACTGTGAATTAGATTTTCAGTATGTCTCAATAAGGTGGGAAATAATTGGAGCAGGAATGGACATTGTGTCATCTTGGTCCCAAGAAGTCAGTGCCATTCTCTGCTTTAAATGCAGTGGGTGTTTGAGTATAAATTTGCAGATCTGTCAAGATTTATAAAACTTACACATTTTTCTTTGTCCCAAGCGTGTTAAAACATACAGAACGTTTCTAGTTGAGAAAGCAAAAGAAATTTAAGCCTTGCTAGCTTATAAAGTCTATTATGTGGGCGTATATATTTGAGGTTCTTATCACTTCTGTTAAATTATTCTGAGATGCATCACTTGAAAGAAGATCTCAAAATAAAACTCATAGTAACTGTAACAATGTGCAAAACCTGAATGTTTCTCCTTAATGCACGTTATACTAAACTACTTAAACACATACCATCTTTATAAGAGATAAGGAGATTAATTTACTAATAAATATGATTTTGGTTTCCATGCTTCTGTATGAATTTCATATCTGTATGTATCACATTTCATATTATATTCTTGTCCAAATGTTGAGACTCCTCAGACTGTACTCAGAAGGGGTAAAAAATAGGTAAGCAAAACAAATCTAATACGATTACGCTTAACAAACCAATATAATCTACTTTGTGAGGTACTCACTAAGAGGTTGATTTACTTGGAGTGATGGAATGGACATTGCCAAATATTTCTCACTTTTGAAAACTGTCACAATCACTTAAACCTCCATTTATCTGTACGAACACAACTTAATGTTGTCTTTGATGCTAAACAATTAAAGCAATGATTCTGAATGTATTAACATTAATGAGAAATATAGTGACTTGAGTAGCAGGGGGTCAGTGTTCAATCTCACAGTCTACATGTATGTGAAGGTAATGCCAAAGCTTTTTTAAAAAACAATTCTGCATTTTATAAGTTCAAAAGTATATGAATATATTTATAAATTAGTAATGAGAAAAGGAATCATTAGTAGTTTGCAAAGCAATGGTTTTTATTTCTCCATATGACTTAAGGTACTTACTGGAAATGCACACCTTAGGAACTGTAAAATATAAGAAAGTATTCTACAAAGCTTTGTGTATGCCTAAAATTCCTATATTTCTTCTTTTCCTTGGAGGGAGAGGTGAAATGTGTCCCCAGATGAATGAAGGTATAATAAGTTTGACTTGAGGCCTTATAGATATGTTTAGGTTTAAATAATGTAGTACCACCCCCTCCTCCCCCCTTTTTTTTTTTTTTTTTTTTTTTTTGACATAGTTAAAACTGCTTTCAGGATATACTTCTGATTTCCATAAGAGAATTATCCATTATTATAATATTGACCTTGTGTGCTTTAAAAAAACGAAACAAAAAAAACCAAAAAAAAAAAAAACCAAAAAAAACCCATATCTGTGAATTTAAAGAGTTACAAAACCATTTTGTAGCATCCTTGTTTAGAGTTACTGGGGAATGGAAAGTTATTTGTTCTTTCACTTAGCTAATGAATTGTGGTGAGCCTCTTGACTTTTTAGTGAAAGGATTGAAAAGAGAAAACATCTGGTGTATGTTGTGAAGCCTGTATAACTGCAAGAATCACACAGGTGCTTGATGAGTTGCAGGCATATTTATCCTCACCGTTCTTTTGCTGTCTGTTCCTTGATATTTGCCTAGAAATTTTCTGATTACCCGTGTTGAAACAGACATCTGTGTTTTTCACATCCTTTTCATCATCTGTTGAACTTCAATAATGTGCTTTTAAACTTCATTTGCACGTTTCAGGAAGTGTGTAGAGTGGTCCTGTGGGATTTGTAGAGCATGTGCTCACAATAGTATGTCTTGTGCTTTTCAAGCTGGGCAACGTAGTAAAATGGGTTAAACTGCATTTACCTCTGGAAAGATCTGCTAAAGTTTTGAAGTTTTGCAAGCAAAACTAAATTATGCTACTCAAAGTGCTGTGTTATTCATTTGGAGAATATATGTAGAAAGCTGAACAAAGAAAAACTATTGTTTGGAAACTTGAAGATAGCCTTTTTTTTTTTTTCTCCTGCGGAGGAAATACAGTGAAATGATTGTGCTACATCTGTCAGCAGCAAAACAAATGTGTGCAGCAATCAGTTCTTGCAAGGATGATGCTAATGTAGGAGTAACCATTTTTACTGTCAGGACATATCATTTTTTAAAACTGTATTTGTCCAGTCAATAAGGACTAGTTAAAGTTTTGGAGCCTTACTCATGCTCAAGTCAAAGCCAAGCAAACAAAAAAATCACAGCAGAGAACAACAGCTGGACAGTCCGCTATCCCTTCCACCAGAGCTATGTTAAGAGCTTTGGTTGCTTTGGTATGTTCTGTTCCTGGTGGAACCCATCAGTGAATCCACTCCACGGCTTCTAAAAGCACTAGCAAAGCTCAAGTCTGAAGCTTTCGTGCCTGAAAGTAATGGGAAAGGCAGCGAACTTGTTTGGATCAGTAGAGATGATCAAATGGCTAATGGGTAACACTGACCCCCCTGGGTGCAAGCAGGCAAGATGTTTGCCATCTGTCTGTCTTTCAGATGCAGATGGCAATGACTGAGTTCCTTCTGAGTGAACATGTGGAAAGCTGTTTTGTTGGCTCTAAACATCTGACATCTGTAAGTTCTTGTACAGCAGTGAAAAGACAAGGTTGACATGACTGAAATGCATTACCATGTTATTCTAGACACTGGGCCTCCTGGATTTAAGGGAAAAGCAAGCTCTCCTTGAAGTCTGCCATGATTGTATTAATATAGGGAACAAAATAAGAATATCAATTTTTCATGCCAAATTCAAGAAGTTTGAGAAGAAGGGAATGTTGCTGGCATGAAAACTACTTCCATTAATACAGTGTCAACTCTAGTTTGATCCATAAGTAATGCAATTCCTTGATAAAGCACAGTGAAGCCATTCATAATTTTTTTAAGTGCTTTAAAACAGTACTTAGTTTTAATGTTGCCTGAGAAGGTGATTTAGTTACCAGATATCTCATTGTTATCCACTTGTCACCTGTTACTCACTTCCTTTTTGACAAAATTTTCCCATTTAAAGGAGTAGCATATTGTTAAGAAACGGAGGGATAAAAAGCCAAGATGGGAAGTCTGAATAGAAGACTATTATTGCTTATAAAATCAAAGGATGGAAATAATTTAACATTAAATGGAACTGCTTGCTGACCAAAGATGAAGAGTGGCTACAGGGACTATATGAGTTTTGTTCCCTGACACATCAATATATTTTCCTTTAGACTCTTATAGAGGTGACAAGGTTTGTGGCAAGTTGCTCTTTCATTTGTTGTATTAAAAAAAGGGAGTATATAATGATATGGAGTTAACCTCATTTTGTGTAGTTCATGTAGCCTAATGTTCTTATTTTCTTCCATAATGTCTTCACATATTTGGAAGTTGTGATCTTACCGAAATAATTTTATAGCTGTTATGTTCCAAAGCTTCTCATCTTACCTTCAGCAGTAACTTTATAAGCCTATGTTTCATTGCAAGTCAATGAATCACACATTCCTGTGTGGTGCAGCCCTTTGGAAAACAGGATTTAAGGCACATTGTGCTTCATTTTCTGAGAAATGTTATCCACTAAGTTCAAAAGGCTGGGATCTGATAGGGAAAACAGTCTAAAACTTCAGTGTTCCCGTCTTAATTTGGCTCACTGTGGGATGTTAGTATGTGAAAAGGAAGAGGGCATGTTTGACCCTTTTTTTTTTTTAATTATTTTTTTTTTAAAGCAGTTTGGTGGATGCAAGTTGAGGTGTCCTAGGGAGATTTTCAGGGAAGAGTTATTTGTCCAATGAGAAAGAGGCATGGAATACACTGGTTCAGGCCATTATAGCCTGTGCCATTTGAGGGTGAAGGTTGCAGTGTGGGGAAACCCTAATAAATCTTAAGTTGTGTCCAGCGATGAAGAGGAATTAAGAAAAACAAGGCAAGTAACACTGGTGGCTTGTTTCATCCCTTTACTAAGTGCTCCCTCATGGCTTGCCTGAGATGGATCTAAATTTAGAAAACAGATTAAAACTGAACCTTACAGAAGGAGACCTCAGGCACACACAGATGTCTATGGGATGGCCTCCGTGCCACTGCAGCAGCAGGACAGGTTGCAGTTGCTTCTATCTGGCTTTGGAAGGACGCTACAGCTTCCCTTTGTTCTGCCTCCTTTGTTTGCATAAGCATAGATAGCAACCACCATTAGCATTAATGATGAAAAGCAATTACTGAGGTGACAGCTTCAGCTTCAATCCTCATTAGCCTTGTGCCCATCAGACCAAATACCTGCAAACATCTCAGTCACCCACAACTCTGGCCGTTTTGCCTTGCTTCTCACTGTGAAAAGTTAAGGCCTTAATGACAGTGAACGCAAAAGGAAAGGGAGATGAAGGTACTTGCTTTCTGCCATTACGGTTGCAGTTTGCTATGGCAGCTTACATTCTCAGCTTTCCATGCCACATGAAAGGCATTCAGCCTGAGAAAACCACTGCTCAGTATTTGGCTGTCGTTTGCAATTTGTGTTATTGTTAGCTCAATGAAATTTTTTTCTAAGCTGCCTTCTTCCTCTTTCTTCCTTCTCGCTTTCTTTTTGCCCCCAAATAAATAACTGAAGCGACACGAAATATTCCAAGTTAATACCTTGTTGTATTTTGTCCTCTAATCACTTTGTGAAATTGCATGTAAGTTTGTTTTTCCAAGTAGCATTTGTTTTCTGGCTGAAGCTGAAGCAAGCTCCTAATAGAAAGGCGGAGGAACATTCTTTACATAGGTGTGTCTTCCTTCATGATGACTAATTAAATATTTTTGTCCACATGCTTATTCCCCAGTGCTTCTGATTGCTACAGCTGCTTTACCCTATATTAAACAAATGAGCTCACAGGAAGGACTCCCCTGTCTATAGAGGGACCCCTGCATGGTCATGGGATTTTGACTTATGTTTCATTGTAAGCTTTTAGCAGAGTGCTTGGCAAATCTGTTTCATCCAGCAGCTTTCTGTATTGAGCATTCTGAGAAAGAGCATTATATTTTATCAGAAAGTATCGTTAATATTCATGATCAAAGAACAGCTTGTGTTTACTCAACAATATTGTCTGTTGGTATCCTCTAGTCAAAACTTTCCAGTATTGCTTACAACAGCCCAGTGACACCTCCTTGCCCATTAGGCAACCGAGGACTTTTGTTTAGGTGAAGATAACCAACATTTTTTGGGGCATGTAACCATCTGTTTCTTCTGCTTCTGAGAGGTTGGAGGAGTTGCTCATGTTAGAGCTGGAGGGAATTTGAAAAACAGCTACTTGTAGCTAATCATGTTTTCTTCAGTGATTAGCAGCATTCCCGGGGGAATTAAACAATTCCCAGAGGAGTAGGAGTTATGGACAGAGCGAACTTGTTCTCCTTATGGTTTGTCTTAATTGAAGTAGGGAATGTTTTTAACAAAAACAAGATTGTCTATTGTCGCAGAATCGCAGGATTATGGCTTTTATTGATGTGGTTTGTTCTAATACTGATATGTATCTTTATTCTTGTTAAGCAAATCCATTACATCTTCCACATATTTTCATTATAAAGCAAGAAATAAGAACTTCATTGCATTTTAGCACATTTACTGGAGTAGACATGCAGACTTTTAGTAGTTAAACTGATGTTTGTATCAGATATAAAGATCGATAGTTTTCATGGTTACTCTATGTTTTAAACAAAATGCTTTAATGGTGTTCTCTTGAAACACAGCCAGCATCTGACTGTGTGCAGATGTAGATGTCTGCTCAGAAGACAGAAACTGGGTGCGGGGGAGTGGGTGGAGTAAGGCTTGGTGGGAAAATTAAGATACGGTGATCCCCTAATCGTGAAAGAGAACTCAAGTGATTCCTCTATTACCATTCAAGAAAACTGACAGGGCTACATGAGACAAATCATAAATCTGGCTGTAAACTCAAAACTCAAGTCTTGTGAGGAGCGGCTGAGGGAGCTGGGATTGTTCGGTCTGAAGAAGAGGAGGCTCAAGGGAGACCTCATTGCACTCTACAACCTCCTGAAGGGAGGTTGTGGTGAAGAGGGATTTGTCCTCTTCTCCCAGGCAACGAGCAGGACAATGGGTAATGAGCGCAAGCTGTACCAGAGGAGGTTTAGATTAGACATAAGGAAGAACTTTTTCTCCCAAAGGGTGATCAGGCACTGCAGTGGCTGCCCAGGGAGGTGGTGGAGTCGCCGTCCCTGGCAGAGTTCAAGAGGCGTCTGGACAATCTGCTGCGTGATATGGTATAGTGCTTGTGGTGGCAATGGTGATGAGGACATGGTTGGACTGGATGATCTTATAGGTCGTTTCCAACCTTGTGATTCTATGATTCTATAACTGTTCTTGTCCCTGAGCCTGGGGAATCTCTTCAACAAGGCAAGTGCTGCAAAGTCTTTGGGCTGCGTTGAGTATCGTAACTTTCTAATCATATTGATGGCCTTGGATATACTGACATTTTAGCTAATTTCAGAGATAATTGATGTCAAATACTTTCATTTTTTCTTCTCTTTTGACTTGGTTGCTGTGAGAGAAGGGTAGAGGTGTAGCTTTTGACTTGGTGATCTGAACAGAATGAATGAGAATATGCTTAAGTGAAGTTGAAAAACAAATCAATGTTATAGATTTGGATGGTTTTGAGGAATGGTTTTTTTAGTGTTTTTTTTAATGCTGTAAACTTTTTTTTTTTAATGCGGAAAAAAATTCTGGTAATAGGTGGTGAATCTAAGATTAGGCTAAGAATCCAAGGGTTTATGTGAAGGAAATACAAAACTTACTTCAAATTCAGTTAAGTCATAAACACCTGCAATTTTGTGACTGTTTGCACTTGACCAGATTTGATCTGTTCAACATCCATGTAGGGACACAATCTGAGGTAACAGAAGCAAGGAGATAGGTGCACTGATAGAAGGCAATTTTTTTTTTTTTTTTTTTGCATTGAATCCCTGGATGAGGAAGAGATTTTATTATTTTTCATTCTGATTTGTGTTTGTTTGTGTTTTGTTTTTTTTCAATGTCACGAATCCCACAAAAGGATGAAAGCATAGCTTGAAATAATCTGAAAGCTGAAATGACACAAAACAGGGCAGTGCAAGTGTGGGCTGAAGGCTTTTATGGAATTTGCTATTTGATATTCATTTTAAAGCTTTCTTTCCAACTTATTTGTATGTAGTGTTTGTCTTTGGTTGTATATAAGGCCCCCTGCTCTGTCTCTTAGATTTTAGTGTGAGCTTCATGGTGAGCTTTAAAATGTCTTTCTGTATGGAATGTGACAGGGCTTTCAAAAATCTCAATACGGCAACTTCTTTTTTAGCAAAGCACGCCTCCCTTTTTTATTTTCTGGATCATTTCAGTGGAAATAAAATCATTTGTATTGTATTTCATATGAAGATGATGCACTGACTTCAAGTATAATAATGGACTCCTTTGTTTTCTTATGCATATTTTTCTTCAGGTTAAAGTGTGTCAGGAGGAAAACCTACCAAACCCGGAAACACTGTTGAGTAGATAGACTTTCAACATGAACCGCGCATTTAGTAGGAAGAAAGGTAAGCCATTTCATTTTTGTTGTGTTGGAAACATAAATATCCTGTATACATTCTTGAAGATGTTAAGAATTATACAAGAAAGTACTTAGGAATAATTACATCTGATCAACTAAGTAGAGATGAGCAACCTTTTGTGATGTATAGAGTAAAGTGTTCTTGACAGTTAGAAAAAAACTTTTTGGATTCTAAGGCTTAAGTTTAATTTAATACTATTTTCTTTACTGAGATGTGTGTGCTTATATAAAAATATATACATATACAAATATACACTTATATGTTTGTGGCTTTCCTGGGCTCACCAATGGATGTGCTAGAGAGTTTTAGAACTTCTAAAGACTTAACAGTGACTTCTGCATTTACATTATGTTCCCTGGGTTCTTGCATAAGCTATTTGAGAAAGCCATCCTTTAATATACTCAGAGTATCTCATGCTGCAGAACAGCTCTTAGCTTTAAGAAGCTATTTTGAGTTTGCAGCAATCTGAAATGCATCCTTTCCAAAAGTATAACAAACCACTGAATATTCAGACTTGTGCTTCTGGCTTCTTCTCTTTTTGTGGTCTATTTAGGATTAAGCATACTTTTTAAATGAAGTAAAACAAGTGCAGTTGTTACCTTTTTTTTTCTGTCAACATTTTTGTATTTTCTTTCAATTGTTTAGAATGTAGGAAATCAGTCATGCTACTTTCTTTTTGTTCTCATGTTTTCTTCTGAAGATTGTTAAGTGTGACACACTAAGCCTGAGCCTCTGCTTCAGTAATCAAGTGAACTCTACTGAGTTGAGGCAGAAAATTTTGTTTATGTAGCAAGAATTCCTGCTTTTGTATCATTATCAAAGCTGGGAAGAAAAGGAATCTGTCATGCATTAAAGCATCATGAAGAGATAACATCTCTGCATCCTTTCCTGTCTAGTATATTGATTTGCTACAATGAGACAAACTGAGATAAGCAAATCAGAACACCAGAAGATGTTGTTTGATCACAGAGGAGATAAACATCCATAAAGGCTACAAAAAACAATTAAAGATCATTTGATACCTCAGAAGAAAGACAAATGCTTAGGAAATAAACTGAAATCCATAACTGATGCTCCTAAGCACTGATGTAACAAACCTATCAAGAGATCTGTACCTACCAGTTACTTGGTAATGCTGCCTAGATTATGCCAAAGAATTTGAGAGACTGTTCCAATATCTACAAACTGTGGATTTATTTATCATGGGTGGGAAAGAAGCTTAGGGTTTTAATATTTTTTTGTTGTTGCAAATGCTTTTTTCTTTTTTTCTAATGATTTATGATAATTAAAACTTAGCATACCACATTTCAGAAACAGACTAATTCTGTTTTATGGGCTACTTATGGGCTATCTGACTTGCATGCAGAGATCTGCAATAATCTTTCACTAATTCAACTTGCTCTTGTTGGCAAGGGCACACTTAATCAATTCTGAGGTTGTACCCTCTGGTATCTGAGATCGTTAGTTGGGACTGGATTAATTCCTTTCTGTGCTCACCTGCTTGTGGTAAGAAAATTCTTACGAACTTCACCTGAACTATTGGAATTTCGAGAGCATTTTCTTTGTTGGTTAATCAGGTGGGTTTTTACATAGGTTATTATCTTTACCCCCAACAAGAACAACACATTTATCATGAAAGGCAGGCACAGTGAACTGAAATAATTGTGGCTGCTTAATGATGATTCAGAATTTGAGGGAACAGAAGATTTTGACAGTGGCATCCCCTGAGTTTGCTGATAGTAATGCAACACGCTTACATGCTCATATTCTAAGAAAAAGACAAATTCCAGATGAACAATTGTTAAGATATATGTATGCTTATATATTGCCATTTGACGTTCAGAAAAGCTTGGCTATATCAGTGTTTAATGAGATGTAATCTGAAAAACAAATCTGTTCAAGAATGGGCTGAAAGAGGTTTGGCTGTTGAACTATAATGTATTTCCTAATTTCGCTCCCAGGTCTCAGAGTTACAGTGATTTCCGTATCTGAGTTTGATGAGGTTGATGTGGGTTTCTTTTGTTCACGAAAACATGGATATTTTGAAGAGCTATATATGAATGCAGTGACTTTCCCTGGCATTTCTCTTTAAAACTAAATTAGCCTCCAGCTGTCTGTGCTGGTAGGATTTGTGCTAATTAGAAGTTTGCAGCAGTTTATTATTGTGGAGCAGTTTGAAACAGCTGTTTCAAACATATAGAATTCCTAGCAGAATTTGAATAGGTGTGATACATTTACAATAGCTAACGATTATCTGAAATATGTGGAGTTGGTATTGCGCTTAAATCATCTTCATCACAGTCAGTGTATACTGGTCTTTCAGTACGATGCATGTTCAGAACATAGTAGCTCCTTAAATCCTTGAACCGAGTATGCTGCTGATTGTGCTGGCTCAGACCTCCCTGTACTTGCTCAAAAGTTTGGTTCTTGCTTCACTGCCGTTCAAATGGCACAAGTTTCCTTGTCAAGAAGTGCTTTCCTTATTAAGAGCAGAGGTCAATAGGTAAAGCAAAAAGAAAAGCACTAAAAACAACCGTATTGAAGGCTGGATAGCAGAGTGTGCATTCACAAAAGAGCTGCAAGGAACAAGTTACTAGTAGGAAAAAGATATGAGCTCTTGTTTAATTAACTGATACCATTCTAAGAAAAAAAAAAGAAGCTTCCCTAAGACACAGAGTGTGACATGACTGTGTATTGAGCATTACAGAGCAATGGATTTGTTCTCAATCATAGTAGTGCTCTTCAGAGATCAAGGCAAGGCTGGATGTGGCTTTGGGCAGCCTGGTCAAGTGGTTGGCAACCCTGTCTACAGCAAGGGGATTGATACTAAATGGTCTTGAGGTCCTTTTCAGTCCAGGCCATTCTATGCTTTTATGACCAGACTCTTATCTTTGATATTCCACTACTGAAGTGGAATCTTGCTGTATGTAGGATGTCTGGAGCAAGTACTTAGTGTAAGTTTATTTCTGAAGGCTATTATACGGGTGTGAAATGGCCATTTCCAATGACTGTAGTGTGCTGAGGGCTCTGTTTCTAAAAATGGGCATTACTGTCATTGACCACATGACACAATACAACTTCTAGCTTGAATATTTGATGTTTATATTTCAGTTGAAATTTTTTTGTAGTTGACTGATGGCTGTTTTAGCTAAAATCCTAACTGATGTAATAAAATTTAAAATTGAATATAAATCAAGCTTTCAACTTTCACCCTAATGATAACAATGAGAAATACAAGAAAATGAGAAGCATGAACAAATTGTGCTTGTTTCAGGGAGTTCTTACCCAGGCAACTATAAATAAATTGAAGTTACAGTATCTGTTCTGATCAGTTTGCTCATATAACATGTAACATTTCATAATTTATGAAATAACATTGAGAAAAAAGTTGATTTCTGGTATAAAGCTGATACCACCACCTGCTGAACTCTCATGCTTCAATATGGGAAAAATAGCCTTTGCTTCCATACCTGTTCCAAGTAAAAGAGCTGACCTTCATGCTGATGTCACCGGAAGTTGGTTGGACTACTAATAGCATATATCAGGGAGAAAACTTTCTATTTTAGAAATATGGTAAGACTTAGTAACTGTACAAAAACATAAATTATACATTCTATTCCTTGGCCTATAATCAAAAGAGGTTTTATAGATTATTAACAGTCTCTTTCCTTTTCTTAGTTAAAGAAAAAAAAAGCAGACAAAAACATCAAATCAAGAACAGTGTATTGTATGTTCATGTTGCATTGTTAATATAACCATGCTTGTGAAAATATATATCAATCTATCGACAGTATCAGGAGCTTTCTTTTGGATTTGATCTGGTTTGGGGTCATTATCTCTGTCAATCTTTTGTTTTGTCGTTTAACGTCTAGTGTAGTAGTAGCACAGTTGCTTTGAAATAATGCAACATGGAAAGTGACAGACTGAAGTCAGTTCTATCCTTTAAGTATTCATCTTCATGATTTCAGTCTTCTACGTAGGCAGTTTAGGAGTAATTCTTTGTAACCTCATGTAATTATTTGTAAGTGACCTTTGGAAAAGCTGTTTTGTTCAACTTTGGGATTTTTCTTCCATTATTAGTGTATTGTTATCTGAACTGAATTATCATATTGGTCTTAATTTACATGGTAGTGTGTACATGAAATCTGTATACACAACCAAAAACGTGAGTTATGTTGTGGGTTTTGTTGTTGCTGTTGGAAGGGGTTTGTGTGTGTGTGTGTGTGTGTGTGTGTGTGTGTGTTGTTGTTTTTCACATTTCTCTCCTTTCTGGTGAGTGTAGGGACATCTCCCAAATAAGCCCAGAACACTTGTCTGGTTCTGTGGATTTTCGTTCAGTCATTAGTTCAAGAAATGGTGTAACTATGAAACAAAAATGAGCTAGCATTGTTTGTGTTCTGCCATATTGGATATGAGAAAGAGGCACAATTGAGTATGGGATAGCTGTAATTCAGACTTTCTGGGATAAAAATATTGCAACTCTGAGTGTCTCAAAATATTGCTAAGTATGTAGCTCCATGTATCCACATCTGCTAAATTTAGCCTAGAATTATGGTGTGTGAAATCCAAACAAGTTTACCTCGTTTGTGGAGGACAACAAATCACAGCTGAGTGTGGTTCATTCTTATACCACAGTGATCCTATTTCATCTTAGAGTAAATGTCAGTCTTAGTTTACAAGAAGTTCAGTTCCAACGCTGCTGTTGGGTGCAAGCATCTGAATTTGCTAATGGTGGGTTTCTTTGGTCTATGAAGGTTGGTGATTGCTGCCAGGTTACCAGCTCATGAGATGTAGATGGCATTCATAATATTAAAGGGAATGTATTGAAGCAATTGCTTATCAGGAATTGTAAGTTTCAGCAATATCCTTTCAATGTAGTGTCTTTTTATGAGTCTCATCTATGAAAATGCAGACAGTTGCATTTAATTGTCAGGGTTTATATAGGATGCTCTTTTACAAGAGTGGACTGTCTCTAATGTGACCTTTATCTGTACTGTAGACTTATGCTACATTCCAGAGGGACATGTATTTTGGCTTGTCTTTCTTTGTTGAATGAGTAGACAACAAGTGAAGTGCTAAAAAGTGTTAAGTATAGATCTAAAGCAAATATATTCTTTGAAAGAATTGAAGTATTTCATATCAATGGTTGAAATAAATTATGTATTGCATGCTGCAATTCAACATTAACAGTAGAGATTAAAAAATGCTTACATCAGTAAATACATACTCCAAAGATGTTCATGTAGTGGCTATCTTCTTCATTGTGGTCTATAGATATTCTTCTGAATACAAAGCAAACAAAAAAAAAGAACACAGCATCACCAGAAAACAGCTGCTGCTTGATAAAAATTTTTAATAACAATTTCTACTAGAGCAAAGCTTAGAAGTAAAGGATGCATTTTTGTTTATCGAATGTGTTGTTTCACTCTCATTTATTATCTTAACACCAAAAATTGCTCATCTTAATAGCTTTGAAATACCTACACAAATATATTTTGTGCTTTTGAGATAATGCTTTGTGGGTTTTGAAATATAGTATTGTGCAAAAACAATATTCTATAATGTTTTTTAGCTCATTAACTGCATATGGTCATGTTTGTTTATTTTTCTTTTTATTTTATGTTACTGGTCTTGTTAAGCTACTGAGGTTCCCTTTAAAGTATGCTAACAATGAAAGTTGCTGATTTGCTATGCCAATTTTGGAAGGACCAAGTCTTCCATTCATGTGACAAGGAAGTGTGTTTTTATTCTGGAGCATGTGTGTGCATGCATGCTTTTGTATGCAAAGATACATTTGTTCACTTGTCCTGGGGAGCTGAGAAAAATGTTCCTCGTCACAAAAATAAAGCAAATAACATCACCTCTGAATTTTAAAGATGGAGTGAATGGATTTAACTGACCTGAATTGTTCTGGAATGAATTGGCTGTAGTGTGTAGTATTTTTAGAGGATATACAACTGCAAATCAAAAGTACATATTGGAAACTCTTTAAGGGTTCATGTTGAGTCTGCACAGATAAGCTTATTTTCTTTTGAGACTTCGTGCAGCATGCTTTCTCTCTTTGGCCTTGCATAATAGTTTGCTCTCTCGGATGAAAATAGTGTGGCAGCTCCTCCATCATGTCTAAATCTTAAGATTTCATTAGCTATGAGTGAATTTATTTTCCTCAGCTCATTCTTAACATGAGAATAGGAGATCAGGATTGTAATTTCCCATTGCCTCTTCTACCTGCGTTATTTTCAGGAGGTCATAGCAGAAATCTGTTGCCTGCTTACAGAATATTCAAGGCATCTCAAAGAACAGGTCTATGAATGTTTACAAGGATACTTTCCAAAATAAGTTATTTTTCCTCTTGCAAATCCTGAAGAGCTCCTTTCAGTACATAAACACATTCCTTAACTGTACAGCACAAATTCTGTTTCTAAAACAGAACAGCATTGGAAGAGACCTAAGCCTTCTGGTTTCCACCCTATTAAAATTTATGCAGCCTCATTTAGCAGTGTTCAATGTTTTATACAGCAGTTAGTCAAGGGTATGCTTGGAGATCTACAAGCAAATAAATCCTTGATGCAGAATTGTTTTTAGTGAGTAATGTAGAGTTGTTGGTGAAGTGTACTGTTTAGGTTGTAAGCTTGGGGAAGTTACTCTAAATACAGTTCATGAGATGCACACACACCCTGTTATTTAGCAGGATGAATGTCTAATTAAAGACAAGAGGCATTATTTTTTGTGTGCACATAAAGCTCAAGATGCGATTTTGCAGCTTCAGCGTGACAAGTTTTGAAAATGAGTCATTGAGAGGTCAGCCAATGCTTTTTGTAAATAACTTAAACTTCTCAAGTTAGAGCATCTACTGCATTGTTTCCTTCCAGTAATTTTTTTTAAATCAAGATAGATAAATGCAGGAATGTATCAACAGTCATACAGGGAAATTTTACTGCACTCTAAAAAGCAGAAGCTGGAGGCTTGATTTGAATGTACTCCATAGTGAAAGCTTTTGAAAAATGTGGTCTCTTGCAATGTATTATACTATGCTAGTCTCTTTTACCTTCAACTCTTCACCTTTCACCTTCAACTTGGGGGATTTCCTTTTCTTTGGGAGACTGCAGGAGACAAATTTTGTTCAAGATCTTTTTCTTCATAGCAAGGTTTATAAAACAGAAAGACAGTTTCAATACTTCTCTTCTGTTACTCAATATCCACTGATGTCAAAGAGATTTTGACTCAGTCAAGAATTAAGGCTTTAGGTTCTACTTTCTAGATGGGATTGTGTTTTCATTGGGGTACTAAAAATATGTTCAAACCAGAATCTTTTTTAGTTGCGTTAACTTGAATGGCCACTTGAGCTCATGTTTGATAAATATATGGAAGCTGAGTTAAGCGGAGCCATGTGTAGAATCCATGATGAGTATGGGATTTAGAGAAGCTTAACTAAACTAGCACTACTAAGCATTGTTTTGCAGTTTAATATAATAGGAGAGTTCACTTATCTTCCTACAAAATCCATTCTACAGTACTTCAGCATTTAGTAATGCATGCAGAAATCTATATCTCTGAGAGCAGTTTCTTGGCACTGTTGCTTCTTACCTTTTTGCTGGATAAATGGTGAGTTGTGTTGTTATTTAACCTAATGTTCTTCTCTAAGTGCAGCACAGTTCACCCAGATACTTTATGAAGTCTTTGGGTCTATTGACTTCAGGGTGGGATTTGTCTGCATGTTTCCTTTCTGTTCAATGCCACCAAGGTCACAAAGTGCCTCTTTCCTCTAGCTTGTACTCCACATGGATTCAGATTGTGAAGTCTTCTCCCCTTTATGGCAGAAAGGGACTGGTGTGATTCAGCAGGGCTAGAAAGGAATGAATTGCCGATGCAATTACATCCATCAAATGATTCATTTTCCAAATGTTAGTTTTAGGCAGCTTTCCCACTGGCAGAGGGCAAAGCCCAAGAAACTCTTACAGCAATCAAACGCTCTTAAAGTCTAGATCGGGTGCTGTCCTGCTGCTACAGGGCATCCATCTCCACAAGTCTGCTGCACAGCAAGCACGTAATATAATTGAGAAGTACTCGTGTATGGGCATGCAGGGTTACTGGCTCTCTTTAAGCAGCGCTGTGTCTTACTCTGAGTTGCATTGTGAACAGCGTATGTTCTTCCCATCTTCCCAGTGGTACTGTGTTAGTCACAACCACCACATACTCAGCATTTTGCCTCCTAGCATCTCTCATGATTCATTCGAGTTAAATTCTGCTTATGCTTTAACGCTTTTTGGATGGCCCTAAGTCATAATTCTCAAAAAGAAAATGCACATATTAGGCGATTATGTCAACTTCAATGTAATTGTTGTGCAATGTAGGTTGATAGCTTCAGACTAAGTCTGGAACAGATGTGGTTTTCACCAGGTGAAATAATTGTAGTTTTCACTTTCTACCTCAGTTGTGTACAATGCGTGCCTGTGTCAGTTTTTGTTTTGTCTAGGTTTTGGTCCCTTTTTTAGAACTTGCTGTTTTATTTGTCTGTTAAATGTCTAGAAAGCTTGCTTCTATGTAACTAATAAAATCATAATGTGAGCAGTACTTCTCATTTCATTGCAGGGCTTCCTATTATGTTTATTGCTTCAAAATGAATAAGTACTAAACCATGGTAAACCATTTTAAATTAATTTTAATAGTGAGGAATCACATCAACAGCAACCACACTGAAATGAGCTGTTTAAAAGAACACTGGTTTTCTTCTTTTGTAGTTTTCTGGTCAGTTGGTTGCAAAATGCCTGAAATTTGTTCTTTGGAAGGGCTATGAGAAATAAAACTTAGTAGTATTTCAAACAAATGCTGAAAAAGAGAGGCATAAGTCCAAAATCAGAGCTTACAGCTCAAAGAGAAATGCTGTTAACAAACCTCTGTAACATCTGCTCTCTTATATTTTTTTCTATCACTGAATTTTGCCTCACATTGATTTTCTGTTTGATGTCAAGAGATCTTTCGAAAATGCCACTAGCCTGTGACTGTTGCCTGCCCTTAGGAAATGGGCTTCCAGCATCTATAGATACATACTGCCTGGGTCACACTGTCTGGGTATCCGCATGTGGATGTTGGAAACACTACTTGCTGGCTTGTTTTAATTAATGCCATGAATCTCATAAAATCCAGGTAGCTTTTTGGTACCCAGCAAAGTTAACGACTTCCTTTTGAGCAAGGAGAACCTTCCTGTATTGCTTTGCTTAAATAAGTGTGCCCATAGTACTGAAAATTTCCCAACAGCATTATCCCTTGCTGCAGACCTTACAGTACACAGGTGGACAACTTGACAGAAATGCTTCAGGAAAAGTTTTGTGCCTAGTGATAATAACGGAAAGATTACCAGCAGCTTGAGACTAGCATTTCCAGCTTGGCTCCTAAACTAAATCATACCATTTTTTGGGTTTGAACTTGTCTTTCATGGGATGGAAATAAGGGAGGAGAAAACGATTTTATTTTTTTTTTTAAGAGCTGTTTTCCCAGTACATGTTTGGTCAGTGAATGCATATTTGAGAGCTTAACTTTTCACTGGGCAGGTCTCCACTCTGCTCCGGTAAGCCGTATGGGGCAGAGAGCACCTGGGGCTTCTGGTGAAGGCTGATGTGTAGCCTGCTTCCCAGCTCTCAGCCCTGCACAGCCCTGGCTCACGGAGCTCGTGGTTAGCTTTTGGCTGTTAGGCGATGTTCTCATGTTCCTTTTTCACACCAACTTCATTCCTTTTTCACTTGTGGATGATGTCAGCTTTTGGTGCTGTAATCGAAATGGAGATCAGGCTTCAGTTCTTAGAACATTCTGGAAATCAGCAGGTACTTGGTCTGCACAGCAGTTGTAAGGCACGCTTGAAAGGAATTGGAGTTGCTGCAGCCTGTAGCCATACTTTTACATGCCTCTGAGCAGAGAAATCCTGCTTCCTTAATTAAGAAGTGATAATATCACTCTTCAGTAACGCATCTGAACCCACTTATCTACAAGGAGATTGGCTTAGAGATAAAAAAAAATGTCCTTCAGCTTTGCAGTTTTGATCCCATGACTGTGGTGAATATCTTGGTGAACAGTCTTTTTGCTTCCTTATATCCAAACGATTGTTCAGTTGTTTTAGTGTCAATCAGTGTCACAACTTTTGCTCCGAATCAGTTTGAAGTGGACTGGTTTTACTGTTCTTATGCATAGTTAATAAACAAATAATTGCCTTAACTCGGCTCCTGTTAAGGCACTGAGAATTGTTTGTGAACGTTCAAGGGGAAAGTTTTGGTTTAAGCTGTTATCCTGTTACTTAATAAAGTTCCAGATCTGTGACTTGAATTCATTCTAATTAAAGCAAGAGTTGTGTCATGTTAGAAATACTACCCAATATCAAATGTATGGGATATGAAATACTACTCAGTGATACAGATTCTCTCTTGTAGTTGGTGATACAGTTCATTATTTTAGAATTTGCACATTTTTCTTAGTTTGGGGAAAAAATATTTCTACATTTTTGATTAAAAAAAAACACTATTTCTGATGTTAATATTCTATCCTAAATTATTAGAATTTTCTAAACTGGATGCAAAATGTATTTAGCTAACAATGAAGTCATGATGTCACCATATTATATGTGCAGTGGGAAAAACAAGACAGCAGCACTGTTCTGTGATGTGAAAATCATCGAAAGAAAAATAAACTATTATTTAGGGCATATAATGAAAAATTCTAACCTTCTGAATCAGTTACTACAAGCTGACTTATTCTGTATTCTTATAGGAAGATTAAGGTTTCATTTCTATTTTCACTGTGATACATTTTTCAGAAATAATTTCCTTAGTCCTTTTAACGTGTTGGCAATCTGTCAAACCCCAACAAAATGTCATTAGAAGTGCAAGATGTGGTTAGTGCTTTAAATAATAGGATGCAGGGTATATTGATGTTGAGAAGCAGGAGCAGCAAACTTCCTTAGAGCAACAAATTGGAGGGGAGGAGTTGGAATGCTGATGGTGAATAAAGTCAGTTAAATGAGGAATGTACCCAAGTGAAGTAATGAGGTATCTTTCATGTAAATGGGAAGCTGAAAAAAAGTGTTTGCATCTAGCCCCAGTAACAACTTCAGACAGATGCATATATGAGCATAATTGGTATTGTTGATGCTTTTCACATAGGTATTATTATGGGTTAATTAACAATTGAATAACCTATTCAGTGCTTCTTTTATTTTGCTTTTCTGTAGACAAAACATGGATGCACACTCCTGAAGCCTTATCAAAGCATTATATTCCCTATAATGCAAAGGTAAGAATACATGAAGTTATTTTCTCTTCTTACCTTTAAAACACAGCGCATTCTATCTTGCTTTTCATTTAAAAACTGCAGAGACATGGGATAGCCAAATAGCAAGGAAAAACTTAGTAAGTAAAAGTCTATTTTGCAGATGATATTGCTCTTTTTCTTAAATAATAGATGATTCTGCTTCTGTCTTAATGTTTGAGTTTGTAGAAAGCGAACTAGTGTTTCTCTTCTGCTTGAACCTCTGTTTCCTTTTAGTGGATTCCAAATGGATGGAAATTCTGACTGCAAAGGAATTTAATATCAAACTGCTTTCTTTACACTGTGTAAAAATTAAAATTAATAGCACAAGATTTTTTTGAACAATAGCGAAGACACTGAGTAACAATCCTATCTGCTGGATGCATTGAAGTGTCAAATGCTTTCAGAATATGGTAGAATAATAATGTGATTTTTGCGCAGTAAAATCACAAGTCTTATTCTAATGTTCTTTTATATCAGCTACACTGAAGTTCTGTAATGGTATTTTAATTAGCCTAATGACATTTGTTCACAGGAAATGCATTTTTCCAAAATAATTTTAAAATGTGGTTTGCCAAAAGGAGATGGGAATATATGCTATCCTTTATAACAAGGGCAAAGTGAGTTATTACTTGTCATTTTACTGGGAATATATTGCAGTAGGATTGCACCATGATCTGTTCTGGATGAAGTTCTCTATTATCAATTATCCTGTAATTGTTTGGTGTTTTAAAACTTTTTTAACATAAAATGGAGTACAGCTTCACAGAGCAGAACCTGGTTTCCTATACTGGTATTCTCCACTGTTGTTTATGCAATTTTTTTATTTTTTTTTTTTTGGTGTACCATTATCACCCAGCGAGCAAACATCCATAGTGGAAAGCTGGATCTCATTCTAGTAGTTGCCAGGTGAACATGTTTTTATTCTGTGTGCTCTCGACCTGAGTTTTTGACCAAAGAGTGTATTACCAGATGTATCACCGTTTAGCTGGATTGCCTTGCCAGATAGCTTGGCTTTTATGTTACACTTTTTGAGAGCAAGGAATGCATGCCAGGGGTAGTGGACCATCTGTTTTAAGAGCAAGTTGAAGCTACAAATTCTACTAATGCACTGGAGAAGTTGCTTCATTTGTGGTCTTCTTTTATTATGAAGAGTTCTCTCTCCCCTTCCTTGTCTTGTTTCCATTCTTAATACAATATGTTATAAATAGGAGTCATTACAAGTATGCAGAAGAAAAAATTAGAATAAAGATGATAGTGATGGAGTGATGCTAACTGTAGAAAGCAGTGTCAATAACTGTCCTGGCAGAGGAAGAGGAATGGGAAATTGCCTTTCAAATGAAGTCCACTGTATCTAGGTTAGTAAGGGCCCCGATGTCTTCTGGGTTCGATGTTTGGAACTCATGGGGAGTTCGGTGCTGTTGCCTCTGAGTTCTGTTAGAGCTCTCCACAAGCATCCTAATGTACTACATGGTATTTTTTTTTAAAGGTGACTTGATCAGTTTGTTTTAAATGAGGTTTACACCTCAGTCCTCAAGCACAGGTGTTTTTTTGTCAAATTTTGCAATATCTTTTTGCTTAAGAGAAGTCAATGGTTATATTAATATATCATTTGAGTTCTGTAACGATTTTTTTTTTAACTAGTATGTTCACCTGATTGCATACCATGAAACTAGATCATGAAATAATGATTAAAAACTCAGGCAGCATCTATAAAGCAAAATGGAGGACAGATAAGTTTTTCTTTGTTTTGTTTTTACAAATGTTGGTTGCTGTGTTTTCCTGTCCAATTCTATAACACTGTATCCAGACAGCTTTTTTATTGGGTAGAAATGACAGTGCTTTTCCATCTGATTTCTTTCAAAAGGTAATTATGTGAGTGAAGAATAATAATGATGACAAGTTCAGAAAATGAAATTTAGTTGATGAAAAGCAATACTGGAGGTGTTCTTTTTTCTGTGGGCAAGAGAGCTTTGTTCTGCTGCGTAGGTTCTTGAATACAAATTACATAGGAGGAAAAATCGTGTTTTCTGTTCTTTATTAGATACAAAAAGCTTACACAAATCTTCTGAGATTATCAGAAAACAATACTAAGAAAGAAAAATCTAGAAAAGGTCCGGTTTTGTTTCTTAACTTGATTCCTTACACATTCTCCTAAGAATTAGTGAAATCTCTTTGATAAAAATGTGGCCCATGTGTTAACTGCTGACTTAAGAAGAACAATTCTAATCAAGGCCATTGAATGTGAAAAAACACTTGCAATACTACAGAATTGTTCTCTTCTGTACAAATTGGAGAAGTTTCCAGGGTTGTTTCTTCTGCAAATAAAATCCAGGATGCACAGGTTTCGTAAGAAATGCCCTTAAACAGGAAATGAGTCCTGAATCTTGCTGTTTTTCTGAGCATACCCATTTCTCGTGGCATTTGTTACACAGAAATGTCCTGCTTTCCAGGGTGGTTTGTATACAGTAGGAATTAATGAGGGATTTGGAGTGTTAATTTCATTAAGGGTGTGTGAATAGCTTACGTATTAGTATGGAGGTGTAACGTGGGCCTACTGAAGTGACAATTGTGCAATCCGTTGCTTTGTGAGCTCCTATTGTTTATAAATATAACGCTTTGAAAATGTACTGGTTACATAGCTTTTTTTATCTTGCTAAAAATTCATTTATAATCTTGGTAGTAATAGCCCCATTGTAAAATATGGAAGCATAGGTCTCGCTTAGGTGCAACAACACAGGAGTTTTCACCTAGTAAAAGCTATTTGTTACCAGGGCATGCAATTATACAACTCAAACTGAAATCTCAATTTTTTTTCTGTAATGCTCCTAAATAAGAACAGATGTTTGCATTATTTTCTGTACTGTGGAGGGAAAAAAAAAAGCTCTTCTGCCCTGTTAATTCTCTTTTCTTTTGGCCAGTTTTTTTTTTGTCTATAATAAAGTGTGATCAAAGTGAACCTGATGCAACCTTAAAAATATATATATATGGACTGACAGTTCACATAACTGATATTGCCCTGAAGGATGTGTTTCTGCTAAGCCACTGCTCTAAACAGCAAGAATTTTACTGTATCTCGCTGCAGTAAATTACATATGTTCTTCTAAGATTCCCCTTACGGTCACTTGGCTGTTTTTCAATTTGCATCAAATTTCTACATGCACATCTATCCATTTTGAGGATTAGACGCTCTGCTTTGCAAGTCTAGTGTTTATGCTGGCTTCTAGCAGCCTACAGAGCCAGTAGCTTTGACATTACAAGACCTGGAAAGCTGCTATTTTGTGTAGCAGTATGGCATGTTAAACCCTTTGGAGTT
Source organism: Lagopus muta (assembly GCF_023343835.1). Taxonomy (NCBI): domain Eukaryota; kingdom Metazoa; phylum Chordata; class Aves; order Galliformes; family Phasianidae; genus Lagopus; species Lagopus muta. Next base: position 29,993,561 of record NC_064440.1, on the reverse strand, counting down.
TATTTTAACAAGAGATAAGATGGCTTCCTAGTATCTAGGCTTCTGTTCTCTTAGTGCTTACTTCAGGGCTTATTTTACAACATCACATGTTGTTATGAATGTGACATTGGTATGGCTGATCTTCCCTTGTAGGAGCATCTGGAAAATTAGTATATCTGTCTAGCCTGTTGAAAAAGTAAGCCGTGTTGCTAATTAACCAAACCTAGGTGGATTTGAGATCTCATGACCACTGCAGACCTCTCTCCAAATGTGTAGACATCCCTTTATGTAAGCAATGTACCTTTGTTCTGGTGTGTGCCCCTTAGGTGGAGCCCCTCTGTGCATCGGTGCTGTAATAAAGAGTGCCTGCTACTTTCTGTTATATCAGCTTTAAGGAGTGTTATTTGAGCTGGGGTTTGTCTGATGCCAGATAAACAAATGATTCCAGCTGAAGTTGAAGTCTGAGTCTTAAAAGATCTGAAGAGATTTTACGAGCAAAACTTTATTCCAAGAAAGACAGGTAACCTCGCTCTGTTTTCTTGTCTGCTTTTTATGGCAGTTAATTGTGAACTGATGTGCAGTTTCATAAATGATCTTTCAATTGCTGAATATGTGTTTTGGATCAATAGTGCAACTGTACCATAGTGCATTGGTTGCAAACACCCTATCTGGCAGTACCTACTACTACTGTTCCTTCTTACAGGAACAATACAACAAACAGAACGTGATACCTAGTTAGTAATTTCTCAAACTTTTTCATTAATCATTCAGAAATAGCAGATAATATTTTTCCGGAGAAAGAATTCTAAGTGAAAAGTACATTTTTCTTCAAGTGTGCTGCTGTGCAGTAAAGTATCAGGCACGGCTCTTGGTGCTCTGGCTTTGAATATCTGTATCATTTTGTACTCTGTTATCAAAAGCATATTGTCATGACATAAACTGCTCTCCTACTACCAAGTGATGGAGCTGTACCAGCAAATTCTCCTTTTTCCCTCAGCAAGCACATTGCAGAATGATGCTGTGTCAGTAAAAATAATTATGAAAGAATATCAAAGAAGTCTACTTAATTTTATATGGTGAAATTAGATCTAGTAAAATACTCCATACAGAACAGAAAAGTTTTGCAAATTAGAAACTAATGAAATATAAGAGGGCATTATAGGAAGTGATTTATTTTTCCTGCATTAAATTTGTTATAATTAATAAGTGAATTTAAATTAACTTTCACTAGTCTCAAAATGCCTTGGATATAATCATAATAAATGTGTTTAACCACAAGAATAATGAGTATTATGAAAATATTCAAATGAAATATGAAAGCAGCAAATGATTATTCTATAAATAAATGTGAATTTGAATTACTTAGTTATTTCTGATACGTTGCAGTCATTGAACTTAAGGCTTATTTTTCCATGGCTGGAATAAACATGTAAATAAAGCATCTGAAGACTGAAGGGGATACTTTCAGAAGACTTCTCTGCCTTTGGAAAAGGAATCTGTTCCATTTTACTTACAAGTTTACACTCTTGAGAGAATGGTAGGAGATAAACATGCTATGTCCACAAAGACTCTACAGAAGGGATGACTGTGAGGCAGGAGTGTTATATGTAATTCTGTTGTTGTATGTGAGGGTTGTATGTGATTCTGTGAAACTTGCAGCAGCAAAAAGCATCATCTCTTCTAGGTATCTTCACAAGGGAAGTTGCCTGTAAGTATCGAGCACTGAATGATAGAGGGCTTTTGGAATTCTGTGGTATGCCTTGCCTGAGATTACTCTCCCAGTTTGTAAATGGACAAGTATTACATCTGCATCTCCTGAACCTCAGTCTAGTCTTTGGAGTGCAGAACCAGACCTTACCTCCTGTCAGTACTGTATTGCTGTACCGTAATGGAAGTTGAATGATATTTGTAGACAGTTGTAGACCTCTGTCTGCATATGAATGCACAAAGGTTCAAAGCTGGATGAAGAATGCATGCTGTGAACACTAGAGTAGCTCTCAGTGCCCAGCACGTGTAAGCATCTCGAGGCTATCTGCAGGAATTAGTGGCCATATGCCTTATGGTGTCTATGTTTATCTGCACCTAGGTGTTTGTGTTTTGCATCCACTTCTACTTGTCAGGGGGCTTTGAAAAATGTGACCTTTATAATTAGGATACCAATATGTTGTATAACTAAATACAGGTTGAGGGATTTATAAAAAAAAAATTAGAAGAGCAGCTCTGCGATTTTGACATGTCTATGGCCTCTTTCCAGGTGTCTGTCCCCTTTAGTTACATGTGAAATACCCAGCTACACAGCCTCAGACTCTGCAGATCACTCTTCTCTAGAAGGTGTCTTGCTTCTAGGGAGGACTGAAGTTTGTAAGTTTATGAGCAATTTCATTTTTTCTTTTTTAAGGTCAGTTTCTGCATGTAGCTTTCAGAAAGAGCTTTAGTTTTTATTGAAGCTCCCAGTGCCATGCTTAAATGAAGTATCTCTCTTAAAGCATATAGATGAGAGAGATCAAAAGAGATTTTGATCCAAGAAGTTAAAATTTGCCAAGCTGGTGAATGCTTGTTGGAGCTGAGAGGATGAGAAGTGTTTTTAATGTTGCAGTAAAATTATAGTGCTAATGCTGTGGTGTAACAAATGAATAGGAAGAGGAATATATATTTGTACAGAAAGCAGGGGCAGGATTCATAAAAGCGCTTTGCTTTGGTTGTGACCTTTCAGGTCTGTTATAGCTAGACTGTACAGTAACAGGGCTGCTACCCTAGAAAGCAGCCTATGTGCAGCACCCACTCTACAGCCAGACCTGGTGGGGCAGTTCCATCTGACTTCTCAGGAACAAGGAAAAACTGAAATTCGTACAGCTGCTTAAAGTAATATTCAGTAGATTTTAATAGCAGGAGTGAGGTCTATTCTTCAGAGCTCTCATCTCTTATCAGGTTCAGCTTATAATCTCTCAGTCACTTAAATTGTCTAAGCATTGTATGACTTCAGTTTTAAGTAGGGAACAGATTTCCAATGCAAATAAGGCATGGAAGCTATAGTTTCACGGCAAGAAAGTAAAAAGCAGATCATAACAATTAATAATAGTATATCCAACATAGGAACTGAGAGGTGTTTTAGAACCCTTTCTCACTAATGTATTGTACTCGTGGTTTTCTGTAGTGAAGCAATGCAAAATCAAGTAACGTACCACAGTTTTGGAGTTGTTTTCTGGAGAGTTGGGAGCAGATTTACTTTATATGCCGTATATTGCCTAATGCTTATGCTGTTTTAGCACTTCAGCTGCTTAGTTACAGTCTTGTCCTTTCCCTCTGACTTTGCAAGCAGTCTAAGCTTCAATGGTCTTCTCAAAAAAAAGTATTTTTGGGGAAAAAAAAAAATTAAGTCACAGCTTTAGATACATTCTCGTAGGAGGTCCAAAGATCACTTATTTGGTACTGTAGATATGTTAAAAACTATAATCTAGATCAAAAATATGAAGCTGCCAGAGATTTAGTGCATTTTGGATGCTGGAGCACAATTCTAGAAAGATTGAATGCCTTTTTCTTTAAATATTACAGAGTTGCCTTTAGCTACAGTTACTCTTGTGTTCGGATTTGCTTTGGCATTGAAATGTATGAATTGGGTTGGAAGGGACCTCTGGAGATCATTCACATGATTCCTGCCTGGAGAAAATCAGTGGGGCACTACAGAGCTTTATACAGCTAAGCTTTAAATTCCTGCAGGGTTGGAGATGTGCAACCTCTGGGCAACCCGTACTACTTAATCGTAGTCCCTGTCAAATTTGTTTCATTCGTTTCTAGTTGTTATTTCTTTTGCTGCAGCTTGTGGCTCTTCGTCTTACACAAGAGTGCACGCATACCAGCCCTGCCAAGTTCAGGTTGAACAAGCACTGCCTTCTTAGCTTCTCACTGTATTCTTACTCATTTTCATAACTGTCTTGTTACGCCTAGATGCAATGTATATTTTGTTTTCTTAAATAATGGCTTATTATTGCTTTATTTCATCTTGAGGTGCAGAGCTGCTGAAGCATGGAACACCCAGGGTTTGTATGATTACAAAGGGCAGTTAATATATGGGAAGCTTTTATCTGGCTCGAGGCTTTTTATATCCTTTCACTGGTTTAATCTCCTAGATATGTTGTTTATTTTGAGTAAGTTGGAAAATTTGAAGCAGGACGTGACATAGAATTGATTTATTTAGTGCAGTCTGCAGTTACAAAGACTTGTGCTGATGGTATGATTAACAGTACAGTGATTGTCAATGCTGTATTATTTGAGAACTGCTTTTCTAGGTATGTTAGATCATACAATCCTAGAATGGTTTAGGCTGGAGGGGACCTTAAAGATAATGTAGATCCAACCCTGCTGCCATGGTTAGGATTGCCAACCACTAGATCAGGCTTCCCAGGACCCCATCTCCAGAGATGTGGCAAGGAAATGTGTTCCATCTCCTCACCACCCTGCGAGTAAAAAAAATTCTTCCTGAGATATAAATTAAATCTCCACTCTTTTTATTTAGAGCCATTCCCCCTTATCATATCACTATCAGACTATGTAAAAAGTGTGCCTCCCTTCTGCTTGTAAACTCCTTGCAAGTATTGGAAGGCCATGAGATCGCCTCAGAGTCTTTTCTTCTCCAAGCTGAACAAGCCCGATTGTCTCAATCTTTCTACATAGAATAGATGCTCCAGACTTCTGATCATCTTTGTGGCTCTCTCTGGACCCCCTCCAACAACTCTGCATCCTTCCTGTACTGGAGGGCTCAGTACAGGCCACAGTACTCCGGGTGGGCCCTCACAAGAGCAGAGTCAAGGAGGACAATCACCTCCCTCTCCTTGCTGACCACACCTCTTCTGATGCAGCCCGGAATACTGCTGGCTTTCTGGTTTTTGAGAGCATACTGCTGGCTCATGCTTTTCATCCAGCAGAACCTCCAAGTTCTTCTCTACAGAGGGGATGCTTTCAACAAGTTCTTCTCCCCGATTGTACTCATACCTGGGATTGCCTTGACCCAAATGTGAAACCAACATTCTTGAGATTTTGTTGTGTAAATAATAATTGCAATAATTATTCTATCACTTTTGGTGTAGAAGAGTTTGTAATGTAGGACAGCTCTTCATTGAGATGTTAATCTAACAAATTCTGGTAGTACAAGACTATATTTCTACATATGATATACACAGAAGGCATGTGTAAGTTCTTTTACGGTAGTAATAGCAACCCTCTTTCAACAGCAGTTCCTCAAAATATGGCATCTACTATTGAATACAGCATCTAATGCCTGTTTCGAAAGAGAACTTCAAGCAGAAGTTAGAAAAAATGCTTTAAACATGTGTATCACTACCCTCCCCATCAGCTGTCTCAAACCTGAGCAATTAGACTGAGACAAAGGCTCAAAATCGATAAAACTTTGTAACAGCTCCTCTTCAAAATGTTCTCTTACTCTTTAGAAAAAAAATAAGTGTTAATTATAGATCTTGACTACAGAAATATACTTAGAATGCTCAGTTCCTTCAGTTCGTCAACACAGAAAAGAGCTGACATCACAGGGATAACAGGCACAGAAGTGACTCGAATGTCTGCCCAAGGCAGCTGAACAACACTCAGGTTTGCCCAAATATAATTAACAAATTAAAATTAACAAAAGATAGAGCAGTGTACAAGGAAAAAGGACAGAACTTTCAAAGGCCTTACCATCAGCAAAGTATGTATGAGTCTCTCTGTATCCTTTTTTTTTTTTTTTTGCTTTCTCTGTTGCTGTATTCCTTTGTCTCTCCTTAAGTCTGCTTGGAACTACCAATTAGCCTTCTTAGCATGACCTCCAGGGATTCTTTCTGCACAGTTATATCCCCATGTGAGCTATCAGCTCTGAGAATGTGAGGTTTGCTTAAGCAGACTTTCTAGCCTCTGGACCATTGAGTGAATTGCAGTCTGACACTTGAACTAATAGGCTGTAGAGTTCAGACATCTGGATTATTGTACCTTTGGGCTAGGTGGCCTTTAACTGCGTATGGATTGTTCTTGCTTTAAATTAAAATCAGGCCTGCGAGTGAATTAACTCCTTCTCTTTTCATCTCCTATTTTTACTTTAAACGTAGCTGTGTTTTTCTGTTTTCTCATCCTTTTCATGTATTTGTGGAGATGTTTTTTCTTACATCTACTCTTCACTAGAAAAGCATCAGGAAGTTCTCCCAAAATAAACTGGAAAATATAAATCATAGAAATAGAAGTGGATCATGGAAAACATGAAATTGGCACAGCTTTCTGTACAGGAATGTCTGTAAAGGCATAGTCAGTAAAAACCGTATATTTAAATCTAAAATAAGACTATAGAAATGTGTCCAAAAGCCAGGCAAAGCAGCATGTAAAATTTATTCACCACTCTGAAAACAAAAGACCTTATGACATGCCGATCTTCTCTATGAGGGTTCATCATCAAGAAAACACTGAACAAGTTGCTAGCTTCAGTCTGTGACTTTATGAACTCTACCAGATTAATAATGTAAGTGGTCAATAGTGGATTCTGAACTGTGTATGGAGTGTTTGCCTCAGAAATGTCTCTATGTGTTCAAGGAAGAGTAAAGCCATCTTGCCTTGTATTAAAAAGCACGCTGAACTTGGAACCTGAGAAAGTTAGCTGCATCGTGCCAGAGGAACGATGCATTGCCAAGAATCACATTTGCATGAACTAGTTTCTAAAGATTTTACGTTATTACTAGAAATTATTGGCCTCGAAGAGGGAGTGGGTGTTGGGCTACAGTGGTGTAAGCCTTCGGTTTTTTTTCTGTTGCATACTTTTTAATAGGCAACACTTCGTTGTTGTTGTTTTTTTCCCTGGATCTTTAAGGGAAACAAAATCTAGACAGTTCCTGTAGCTTTACAAGTTGTTTTTATTTTTTCCTGTAATCTCTCTTAGAAGAGGAAAAATGGGGGAATGAAGACAAACATCAAATCTTGATATGTGTAGTGCCAAAAATTTTATTGGAATAAACTATAATTTCTGTCATGAGCTAAAAATGTCCCTAAGGCTTACTTCTTATTGTTGCAGTAATGCTTGTATGTTTTTGAAATGGGATATCCTATAGAAAGAAGGTACTAAGCAAATCACATTAATTGGAGCATTCAGCTGAAATTAGGTGGGATGGAAGTCTTGTCTCTTGCCGAATACAGGATTATTGCTGAAAATCTGCTGAAGTAAAAAACGTGAGGGCTAAGTCAAAATTTAGAGGTGCTATCCAATGTGTGGTATATGAGGCTTTGAGGAACTGCAAACCATACTCAGAATGGAAAAGCATATGCCAAAACTGCATGTGCATACTTAATGTTCCAAGCAGTTCCAAGAAATTGGAGACCAGGTAGAGTTATGGGAATTTTGACTTTGTCTGTTTGGTTTTGTTTTTATTAACTGATGTCTGACTGACATAGTGAGCAGCGTTGCTTTGATTAGTGGTCAAGTAAATCCTCCTTGCTCCTTCCCCATGTATTTCAGGGGCTTGCAGTCCCTGCCTTTGGGTAACTAGGACAGGGAGGTGGAAAAGCTTGAGACTCAATCGCATGCTTTCTGTTCTCAAAATTTGAGAGTATTCTGTTCATTCTGTAGTAGTTAAAGCTTTTTACTTGTATTTGTTATTAGAATGGTGTGCTCGAGGAAGAATGTGGTTCAATGTTTTATACTGATTTTTCTCAGTAGCGCTCAGAGGTACTAACAGAAATTGTACTGTGCATTTCCAAGAAGTTATTGTCATTTATTACTGGATCATAAATTCTTTGAAGCTAAGAGGAGCTATCTTTGCATTGTTTGTGCAGCCTCTAGAATAGTGAGGTAGAGCCTCTAGGTGCTACCCTGATCAGGCAGATCAAAGTTCAGAGTAAGAAAGCATCAGAGCACCTTGGAGCTAATGAGCTTAGTTCTCGGAATAATTAGGTAATAATGCAGACATGACATGGGGGGGGGGGGGGGGGGGGGGGAAGGAAGGACTGAGTTAATACTAGATGCGCTCTGTAAATTTGTCTCAAATCACTGTTCTTAAATCAGATCTCAAATTCTGAATTGTGCATCAGTTCTTTGATCTCAAGACTAGAAGCATTCTCAGTGTACTCTTATCAAAAATGTTTGTGGCTATTTTAAAGACTCTAAACCCTTGAACAAAGTATTTTAAGATGCATCGTTTTCTTCTGTTAGACTCAGCTATAATGATTCAGAATAGATTAATTTTATAACTTTGTCACCAGAAGACAGGTCTTTTATTGAAAAGCATAATATTTTTAATGAAAAAAAAATGACAGCCAAGATTATAGTGTCGGATTGATTGCCATTGTAAAATAATTTATAAGGTACTTTCCGGCTCAGTTATGTTTTCTTTGAGTAGTTCATTTGAGATGTTCAGCTCATCTACTGATTAATCTTCAAGTTAGCAGACATCAAGGTCAAGAAGACAGTGGATTAATTTCATACTTCATGCTGGCAGGTTGAATCAGTCATTATTAAACATTTTTGTGGTTACTAAAATAATTTTCTAATTAAAAAGCCTTTCCCTGTTATCTATATTGTAGAGAAGAAAAATATTTTCTGTGTTTAGACAATGGCTTGCAAATCTGTTTCACATGGCTATGGGAATGGTGGATTTAAAAGGGAATGCTGTATTTTGAAATAAATAGCCCCAATCCCAGCTATTCTTTTTTTTATTATTTGAAAAACTATTAGTTACTGATACTCTTGAAGCTACTAAAGGCCAAGTGTCGAGTAATAATGATCAACTGTAGATAGGTTTCTTAGCTAGCTTTAATATAAGATCATGCGAAGAAAAGATTCTTTTCTAAGAGACAGGTGGATAGAAAAAGAACAATCGGCTCCGAGAAGAAAGCATTTTGGGTGCAACCAGGAAAAAATGAAAAATGCAGTGCAGTAAAAGGAATCAAAGAAAATCAGTGCTATCTTCACTGTTGCTTTTCTTTTTCAACAAGATACCCACTTCATTTAAGGGTTTGTTTTCCTCAAGCTTCAAATTTAATGCAGTTTTGGGGGTCAAATTTATTACTCTGCTTTGTCACCTTTGCTTTCCTCTGCTCGAGGAGTTTCTCCCACTTGAACTCCCACTTATGTGCAGCTCACCTGATTTCAACACGGATACCCCAGTGAATTATCCTCTGAAACTGGAGGGTGTTCTGTGAATGTAGTAAATCAGGAAGGTGCTACAGACGTCATTTGAATAAGATTAACTTTTAACATAGTAGATGTAACTCAGGAAGTGTATGTTAGGAAAAGAGGAGAGAAGGACATTTTTTAGTGGAAAATATTTTTTGCTTTTTTTTTCCCCTGGCCTCTCTTTTGTCAAAGTACTGCATGTGAATTTAATTTGTATGCATTTATTTAAGCACATGTGTGTAGATTATTCACGTGCGTATGAATTACACCTTACTACTGACTTAGCTTTGCTCCCCATCAAAGTTGTTCTCAGAAAGTGTTTGGCGCATTCTTCTTTCAAATATGGTGGTTTTCAGAATCTGCTGTCAGAACTACTGTGTAGAAAATAAAAACAAAGCAACAATTCCAAAACCTAGCCAAAGCTAATTCTCACTTTGTTACTGTCCTTCAGTATACCTTATTACATGCACCTCTGTCGTGTCCATTACCTCCTGCACGGACTACTTGTTACGCAAATTAGATTTATAATACTAGAACATAAAGAGCAAATAATCTGTGGTAACAAAAGTTAAACAGATGTTCAGATTATGTTCAAAATTTTTGTCACATGAAATAATTCTTTTAAGCTTCCAGTATGTTAAAATGAAAGCACAGCTCTGCATGTTCATTATCCTTTTTCCAGAGTAGTTACTTTCTGGTGTAGTGCTTGTTCTCCATTTGACAGCCAAGTGTTAATGTGAAACAAGAATTGAAGTAAGAGTAATTCACTGTAATCAGTGATACTGTAAGGCTCACAGCATCGCAACTCCTAAATTAGAGAAGCTGCAATGTCCTTAAAATTGGCGTCTTCATATTTCAGAGAAAGCTGGAAAACAACTTCAATAAACTGAGAGTACTGGACAATAGTTCCTTTTTCCTATTACTGAGACCGTGTTTGAATGAGAGTAATGTTCCTGACTGTAACTTTTTTGTTTTATCCCACAAGGAATTCCTGTTTCTGTGTTTATATTGTCGCTGCATGTTGCCATGGCGAGAGTGTGATACTGCAACTTCAGCATTAGCATTCTAGTGAAGGACAAAAGAGGCAGAAATGAGTTTAGAGAAAAGTAAACTTGGTTCGCAACATGGAAAATGTGTATGGAGTTCTGCTTTTTGTAAGATGTGAATATTTTTCAATACTGCAGAGTAACTTCAATACTTATATTTCTCTTATTAATGTTTTAGACATTTGTACATAAAAATCAATTACAATTTCTTCCACATCTTTTATAGTTGATTTATGTTGAGCAATGGCTCTAATGATTTTGTCTCTCGGTTCCAGACCGAAGAAATCATTGCCAGCTGAGCACTCAGAATTGCACAATCTCACCTTGGAAAGGCACATGAAAACTCCTATTTTTTCTCATACAAGTTGTTTTGAAGGGAAAGAATGTGAAGCCTGTTTTTCTCCAAATGCATTCCTAACACTGAAATCATCTGAGAAATATCTATGAAGGAACAACTGCTCTGTGAATGACATTGTGACCTCTTTGTTCATGTAGCTCAGAGGTTCTCCCTTAGTTCAGCAACCTTACTTTAACAAAGTAGTGAGTTAGTCAAAGTATTCAAAATTTTAGCTTCATCTTATTTATAAAGCAGGTAGTTGCTGCCAGTGTAAAAACTAGGATTTGTTTAGTTATCAAGTACCTCAAAACGTGTCTCATTTCTTTATCAGTCATTTTTGTCAGCTCAGGTCAACTTTCATTATTTCTAGGGAGGTTTTATTAGCCTGAACATTTGCGACAGTAACAGAATCAGCAGGACAGATGGAGCATGAGTATTGGAGGTTCAAGCTTAAACTTGCTTTATTTTGTGGGGGGAAAAAGAAGTTAGATTGCTTCTGGAATGCGAAAACAGCAGACCAGAACATGGTACAGTTTGAGGAACAGTGATGTTATGAAAACAGTCAGATTGATACTTAAGGCAAAGCAGAGCCAAAAACTAGGGCAGCAATTTTGTATGTTGTACTTGGGTGTTATGTTGATAACTTGTGGGGAAGTGGCTGTGAGAACACCAGTGTTTGGTATCTTCATGGTGTTGTTGCTTTAATGGCAGCTCTGTGCCAGATTGTGAGCTTCTGTGCATTTTGGGTTTAGTAAGGGTATTTTTTGGGGGTGGGATGTGTTGCAGGGTGTACCTCCTCTATTAACTTTATGACAGTGAGGAAATGAACTGTAATCAGAATTTGGGTAGGGTAGCAGTGTTGTGTGAGTAGTAACAAAGAAAACATATCTTCATGCTGCAGTGTAGTTACCTCTAGAGTGGCCTGTGTTGCTGCCCAGCATTCACAGGGATTAAGTCAGGATTAAAGGAAAAGTAGTCTTAGGGTTGTAGCAATTCATGTGACATCTTTGCAAAGGAATCTGTAGATGTAAACCTGTTTGTACTGCTTCACTACACCTGAGTGGAACATAGAAACTGCTGAAGTAGTGTTTTACTGTTGATTCGATTAAATCACTTTACTGTTATCTCCTTTATGAAAAAATGAAAAAGGAGGAGTCAGCTTTGTTAGATTAAGGCATATTTGCCCAATCCAAGAGCTGTGTGGGGTCACAGACAGCTGGTAATTGTTGGCCACACAAGAACGTAAAAGTTTAACATTATTTTGTGATTTTTTTTTTTTCAGCAAAACTTTTTATGAGTCAGTTGCACATGGATTGAATATGGACTGAGTAGGTGATGATGGAATGCTGCAGAGGGCAGAGCACAGAGCAGTGTAAATCCATTTTCCATGTCCACCACATACAGTCAAATTAAAACTCACCCGTCTTACACTTTGCATGTGCCTGTACCCCTAGGCATGTAAAACAAAATGGTTGCTGACAGTAATAATGTAAGAATACCTACAAATGTATGTGCCTGTGAAAACGTGTTTGTTTTTTTTGTTGGGCAGATGTGTAAGTTTTCATATTTAACTATTAACCTTGGGCTTGTGTTATTTCATAAAATATTTTAAGGTAAGTTAACATGCTCATGTTAAAAAGCATGTTCAGAAAAACAAGGTCAAACTAATTTTAGAGATTTTTGCCTCCTTTATTTCCTGCTTTAGTAAAAAATGCATATGAAAATAGAAATTCTGTTACTTACATACATGAACTATATTGTGTGTTTTATATGTGACCCAAGACAATTCCCTTTCACTCAGTGCAGCCCTGGGAACCCAAAGGCTGGATATGCATATATTAAGTTAGTTGAAAATATCTAGGATGTGGTAAAACAACAACAGTAAATATTGAGTGCTGAGTCTGACTTTATTACTTCCATTAAAAAAAAAAAAGGACAGTTGAGTCAAATCCAACTCCTGTGGTGCAGAACTAACTTTACTGTCTAATTATGGGCTTGTAAAGCTGAAAATCTGTCTGCTTTTTTTTTTATTGCATTCTTCTGAAGCTGAACATTTGAAGCTTGAAATAGTGAATATGAATTATTGTAGGTGGATTCCTTTAGTCAAGGTAGATTTTTCTAGAAACAGAAAGAGATGATGGTAATACTTCTGCCCTGGCAACAATCCACTCAAGAATATAAATCTTCTAAATTGAGGTATTCTCTAGCACTATTTTGTTTGTTTTTCTTTTTGACTGAGTATCAGAGGCTTCAGGTTCTGAAAGAAAATGCTAAGTTTTGTAATTAGTCCTGTTTTCCTTGCTTGAATATGTGGTTAACTCATGTAATAATTCCTGTGAGTGTATAAGTGCCCTTCCCTGTGCATTCACATGAACAGTTGTAATCTGCTTGAATAATCACCTTCACTGAATGTCTGTTTACTAGTGATAACTCTTACAGGAATCAAAAGATACTGTGATACAACATAACCAGCATGGATTCACTAAGGGAAAGTCATGTCTCACCAACCTCCCAGCCTTATATTATGGCCTAGCTGCATCAGTAGACAAGGGAGGAGCCACTGATGTCATCTGTCTGGACTTCAGTAACTACTTAGACATGGTTCCCTATAACATGTTTCTTTCCAGATTAGAAAGATATGCATTTGATAGGCAGACCATTGGATGGATGAGGATCTGGTTGCAAGATTGTACCCAGAGGGTAAGAGGTCAATGACTCAGTGTGTGAATGAAGTTCAGTGTCGAGTGGTGTCCCTCACAGGTCAGTACTGACACTGATGCGCTTCAATATCTTCATCAGTGATATTAACAGGGGGATTGAGTGCATTCTCAGCACATTTGTGGATGACACTAGGCTGTGTGGTGCAGACAACATCCTCAAGTGATGAGATGCCATTCAAAGAAACATAAGCAGGCTGAGCACTGGGCCCAGGAGAACCTCATGAGGTTCAATAAATCCAAGTGCAAGGTCTTGCACCTGGGTTGTGGCCAACTGTGCTATCAGTACAAGCTGGGGGTTGTAAGGATGGAGCATGGCCCTTCAAAAAACAATATAAACAAACAAAAAAAAAAGCTTGGGGAGTACTGGTGGATGCGAAGCTGGACATCAGCCAGCACTGTGCCCTCACAGTCCAGAAAGTCAACTGTATGCTGGGCTGCGTCGAAAGAAGTGTGGCTGGCAGGTCAAGGTGGGGGTTCTTGCCCCTTTGCTCTGTGCTGGTGAGATTTCATTTGGAAAATTGTGTCCACATGTACAGTTCTCAGTACAGGAGAGACATCAGTTTGATGGAGCATATCCAGAGGAAGGTCCCAGAAAAGATCCAGGCAATGAAATACCTTTTCTCTGAAGAAAGTCTAAGAGAGCCTGGGGGGGGAGGGAAGAGAAGAAAAAAGGCTCCAGGGAGACCAGAGAGAAGCCTTTCAATATTTAAAGGGGGCCTGTAAAAAAAGAAGTGGACAGGCTCTTTACACAGCTTGTTGTTGCAGGGAAAGGGGAAATGTTTTTAAAAGAGGGAAGAAATAGACTGAATAGAAGGAAAAATGTATTCACAATAAGAGTAGTAGAGCACATGATCAGGTTGCCCAGAGATGTAGTAGATGCTTTATCCCTGGAGACATTCTAAGTCAGGCTGGACAGGGCTGTGAGCACCTAATCTACCTGCAGGTGTCCCGGTTCATTGCAGGGAAGTTGGGCTAGATGGCCTTTATCAGTCTTTTCCAACTCAAATGATTCTGTGATGCAGAGCTGATGGTTTTTTTAGTTCTCAGGACCTAATAGGAGTGTAATGTTAGAGGATTGTAGCAGGTGGTGAGGATGTTAAGTATCTATAGCCAGAGCTGTCTTGATCATTTGTAGTCAAGTCACAATTAAGTGTTGGAACTTTTTATTCTTATTGTATTATTATAATATGCAAAATTTTTAATTTTTAACTTCTCTATTTTATCCACTCTCTAAGCAAAGGATTCTTACATGTAGTGGATGTAGAATATACTAAGAAGGAATGCTGTCAAGAAAATGTGTTCTAGTCACAGCCAGGGAATATGTGATAGATTATTTTTCTCTGGAGTTAAATTTGGTCATGCTCTTTTCCTCCCCTTCATTTTCTTCCCTGAACTTTTTCCTTTCATGCCAAATATTCTCTCTGATTTGTATATTTCATTTTGTTTATGTATCAGCAGCTGTGGGAAGTACACATATGATGAAAAGTAAAACAGGCCTTCAAGGAAATAATTTCTGCATGCTTAAAATCTTCCTCTTTCAGCACTTTTCTCATACATCAACAGCTTCATGAACGTTTTCTAAAAATTACTTGAGCTTACACTTTTGTTTTTTTCTCAAACCTGGAGTACCAATCAGGCATGTTCCTATCACCATGCCTGTGTCCCCCCCGCTGGGTACTAAATGCTCTCGTAGGGCAGCATTGAGTTTTTCCAGCTCATAGGTATGCAAGGAAGTGCCACAGAGCTGCTTTTTCCTTTTCCAGTTGTTTGAGGAGGCAGCAAGACTGCCTGTAGCTGTGTTTATTCTCAGTTTGCCTGTAGCTAAGAGCCAAGTAGCTGCTGGGTGGCTGATAACGGTGTGTGCTGTGGGATTGCAGTGTACAGCCCCCCCCCCCCCCCCCCCCCCCCCCCCAGCTCTGTGATAATCTTCAGATTCAGCCTGACAGCTCTGCAGGGCATGGTACATTTTGAGATGCCCTTCTGAAATGCTATGTAGAGATTGATGGACTGAAAAGTACCAAATGTTTTTCTTGTTTATTTGTTATTTTCTGTGGTAACAGTCCTGACAAGATAAGCTTTTTACTTTCTCTGCTTTCTTTCTCTACTCCATCCTGCTTTTATCTTCCATGTGGGGGTGCGTGCTGTGCTTCTTTATATTGTTTTACCTTTGAGATTAGATGTTTTTGTGCAGAGAATATCTCTGGTACTGTGTTGCAATCTAATTTTGTTTCAATCTGTCCTCGTTGGTAGCTTTACCAGCACATTATCGATGATTCTGTGGAGAAGGTCTGTTTTGATCTCTTAGAATTTTTTTCCTGTGTATTCTTCTGAATTTCTGCTTACAAGCAAGCTGGTTAATATAAATTTATGCTCCTCCTGCATTCCTTGTGCTCGTTAGTTTTTCCCGTCTGGCTATGGATTAAAATGTAGCGGCACTTGAGGAGTGTGACCGTGTGTAATTATTCATATTATTTTGCCTTTAAAATTATACCAAGCTAGATTTACCTAGCTTGGACCAAGTTAGAAGATTCTTCTTAGTGAATGGCTATGTGATGTCTTATCACATCCAACTGTAGGTTATTGTTGGGTGAAGTTAAGAGTAGGACTGCTGTATGTCCTCAGCTCCTCTGCCACCTTTACTGGTGTATCTCTACGTGTTTCTATCTCCAGCCACTCTGGTTCCTGCTGAGAACCACATCTGTGCGTGTGGAGGCATTCTGTAGGATCATACACAAGTGTCTGTGTTCTGTAGGTCCCTCAGCTGAGCTGTTCAAGGACCTGGGAAACTGTACTGATGAAGTTCAGTTATTTGTTTGTTAGTCATTTCAATGGATTTGTAGACTTGATTATCAGTAACGTTATTTAGTAGAAGATTCATAGTTACTGCTCTTCCAGCAAACAAAAGAAAATTAAACTTGTTGGTAACTTGTTGGTTTAAGCAAACAGAAAGATGGCTTTAAATGAAGCACAGCATGTTTTACATCGCTGCATCTGGAAGATTCTTTAGTTAAGGTTTATCTGATCCTTTTATGGCCATTTCTTTAATGCTGTCTTCATTAAAGGTTCAGTAGCTTATAAAATATTTTTAGATTTCTTTAAATTTTACTTGCCATAAGTATTTTCACCTGTATTTTCTCACTTGTTTTTGGCTTAACTCTTGTGATGGATGCAATACCCGGTCATATGTAATTTCCATTAAAAAGCACTTATTTAACATGCACTCGTTTCTTTTTTGCAAATGATACTAGAGCACTCCCTCAGACAAATGACAAAATTATTTTTCCTCTGGAGCCACCAACATTTGTGCCTAACGTTATGCGTCAAGTTGGGGCCATTCAGTGAATGTACTGATGTCTAGGGCGCATTCCTCCATGCTCTCATGCAGTCAGTTTGATTTCTGCTCTCATCTGAGCATTAGTCGAGCCTGAGACAGATGTTTGTTTTTAAGGTGTTGAGCTAAGGTGATATATGGCTGCTCAATAGCTTACTTTATAAACAGCAAACATGAATGACGGAAGAACAAGCCTCAGTATGTTTTAGAGAAGCGCAGCTCCCCTGAAGGCTGAAATCCAAACATTTCTGTACTCTAGAAAAAACTCTGTACTTTGTAGAGAACCAAAGAAGCTGTTACAAGTGGTGGGTTTGACTGTAGGGAATGGGAAAAGAAGGAAGTCAAAATAGAGTTGTGCCTATGCTGTGTGCTTCTGTTTGACAGTAAAGGCATGCGTATTCAAGGCCAAATAAACAATCCTCCTGTCTTCAGACATGATTAACAGCTTAGACATATGAGTGTACCTTTTCTGGGTAGATTCAGAACTGGTCCCCCTGCTCCGTCATCCTGTTTTTTATTGTATACTGTCATTCTGCTGCTATCAGAATGTGTGTGCATTTGCCTTCTTTTTGTCGGTAAATCAACATCCCTACGACTTGTGCTGTAAGGAAGGCAATTTGTCAAACCTTGGCAGCAGGTATCCCATACTTTGCCTTGCTTTTTTTCATTTTCTTTGGCAAGTTCTTTTCTTCATATAACTGCATCTAAATCTATATAAAAGACTTTTTTCATATTCAAGGTTCTTTATGGTCATAAAGAAATGTGTCACTCTGAAAGACTGATTTTTTTTTTTGTTTTAAAGGTTGAAATAGGATGACAGAAGAAAACAGTTGTGTTCTTTTTATTGTTAAAATATCCTACACTGCTCCCTACTGGAAGAGTGGAATTCTATGTTTAATATTCGAAACTGCACCTAAAACATAGTCTTTTTTTTTTTAATTTAATGATATTTTTGACTTGGAAGAGATGACTTTTCCTGAGGGTGAATTTTTTACCCTTAAAATTCTGAGGAAAAACACCAGGATAGAATTTCTATGAACAAACATTGAAATGAGTTGCCAAAACCTAATCTGATTTTGAATTACTGGAGTGCATCGTATGAATGGCAAACCAACAAACAAAAAAACCACCTGAGATGGCCTTATGAATAGCTGTTCTTTTTCATAGTGTATTCAACCAACTTGCAATTTTTAAAGCATTTTTAATGCTTTCACCATGAAATTGGACCAACGCGTTCTATGATTCTAAGTCTTGCTTGAGTTAAATGCATAATAAAATTTTCTTTTCAGCTCTGTGCAGAAGGAGTTATTACTCACAAGGGGTCTGTTTCTGAAACTTGCTGTGTAAGAAAGTCCATCTGGCAGTCACAGGGTGGAATTAATCTCTCAGTTGCTGTCAATTATAAAAGTTCTGTTGATTCTAATATGATGAAAGAGACCCTGGTAATTCTCCACAGCTGCACTATCTAGCAAATCTTAGCACGTGGAACAAGCACATCTGGTCCTCTGTTGATATTAAATTCGAATTTGATCTGAGGTATTTGTCTTGTATATCACTGTTCAACAGCTCACTTAATAGCAAACATAAATGAGCAAAGGACAACCTTTAATATTCTTAAAGTGAAAAAAATGTGTTAAATTGTGTGATAAGATCTGTTGACATCATAGAAGTTATTTCTGACTATAGATTGCTGCAAGTGAGATCAGAATAAGCATCACTTTAGAAACAGCCTTTCATCAGTGTTGTGGGGAATGTGTTTGGAAGAATGGCAGACTGCAATGAAAAATATAATTTGGGAATGAAATTGCACTGATTTGCTGTATGTTTATGCAGAGCATTAGATGTCATCAACTTTAAACTTCTTTGAGTATCCAAAAAAAACTTAGTGTGGTTCTGGTGAAACTTCTTGTTAGCGCTGACCTCAGTAATTCGGAAGTACTGACAAAGTTGAGTCTGGTGGCACACTCAATTTAAGCTGTTCTCTTTGAATTAGCTTATTATCCATAGAGAACACCGAATTCAAGAAACAGCTCTTACTAGTTGTAGGGAGGAGACGTTTCTAATGTAACCAAATGTAAGTATTTTTAATCTGCATTATGTATTTGATGTTAATGAATGTTTAAGAAAGTAACGCGCTTATTAAATTGCACATAGTGTTAACACTGAAAGATCTAAAGGAGAACTGCTCCCTGATCTTCTCTTTAACCTTTCACTGTGCTAAGTGGAAGAGCAGCTTGGCTTCTAGGACAGTTACAGCTTGTGGTGTTAGTTCCTTGTCAGCTGGCTCTGCAGCAGGAGGGAACATGAAGTGATCAAAGCAATAGCTGACTTCACAAGTTTCCCCTCTTTCTTTTTTTCTGCCTCAGTACCACTTTCTGAAGGACCCTTATCTTGAAAATGGAAGTCTTGAATTTATCGATTTTGTTTTCAGGTTTCTGCTGCAGTACTTCTTTTACATTGAATGCTCATATTCTGAGTATCACACTGTGCTGGATTCCTGCTGTAACGTATTAATAGTTTTCTCTTCGTGGTTGTGTGAAATGTGGGGAGAAAAGTCTGCTGAAAAGATGATAAAGAAATGGATGTCTCCCACTTTTATGAGGATGGTGAATTAGTTCTTCATTATTTACAAGTCCCAGAGGAGAAAGGGCATCTGGTATGTTAGGGATTGCACAAATACATAGGGCTTCATTCCATTAAGCTCTTCTTTTAAACTTTCTATTTTGCAAACATATTTGCATTTGCTGAACTTAATTATTACAAGTAATACCATAAAAATTGGGGCTTAATAGTAAACAAAATGCAGGGATTTTCCCCATGTAGAAAATGTGCAAAGCAGATAAAAGTTGTAAAATTGTGTTAATATTTTGCCCTAAAATAAACAAGTCTAATATAAATATTCAAATTTTTGTTCTAAATTTGTTTTTCTCTTGATTAGTATGTCTTAATAAATAGAGAGAAAGCTTACGGAGGCTAAATGTATGAACTGTTATAATATACAGATATATAAACAGTCTAAAATTTGAACTAAACTGAATATGAAATGGAGCTGCAGTTAACAGACATACAAACATATATATCAGATACAATACAACCCACAGCGTGCATGTCTCATTATCTCTGAGTAATATTGACACCTATGCTACAACTATCTTTTTTTATTTATAGATAAAATGCATCTTGCTACTTTTTCCTAAATTGAGTAGTCTGTTCCACGTAAACTGTAATTCCATCCCATCCAAATCAAATTGCTGAGAGGAAAAAAAATTCAGTAGTGATGCTTAAACATCAAAACTGATGCCCATCTGGAAGATGGTCCATGTTCCATAAATATTGATATAAATACTTCTATGTTTCTATATACATCAAGTCTTGGGTTATTGGTTTTGTAGTATTTTTATCAAATTTAATTCATATATATGTTGGAGGCGTTATCAATCATATCAGTGTGTGCTTTCAGCAATTTCTCTCCACACTTGGCTGCATACATTACCTCCCCCACTTCCCCCCCACCCCCCTCCAATCAGGAAAGAGAGAGATGCAAGGCAGCTGCCTGGCTTCTGGAAGCACACTCAGCACAATCCCAGCAAGGCCTGTCTTGAATGTCTGCTGGGGGGGAGCACCAGTCTGCTTCCTTTGGCTCTCCTGGCACTGCAAGTTTTCAAACCCTCCAAAGAGGAGCAAGCTGAAACATGCCCAGCCATTTTCAACTCCCTGCAGTTAGCTGCAATTCAGCTGAGCCTTTTCCGTATTTGCATCTGTTGTCTCCTATTTTTATGCAGGAGTTCTGCAATGTATATAGCATACCATTTCCTCACTCTCAATTAGTCACAAATCATACTGTAATTATGATGATGTGTAAGATGATATATCAGTGTTGTGCTAAGCATGTGTGTAGATGTCTGGTATTGCCAGAATTGCTCTTAGATTCTCACGTGTCCTTATCTATTTTCTTGTCTTTTTTTTTTTCGCTTTACATTAGTGCTATTATTATTAAAACATACAAACGTTCACTCATCTTTCCCTTTCTGTCTGTTACATGTAGTAGTATCTATATTGTCCAGGAATCATTATTGCATTTTCTGCAGCTGTCACCAGGGAAGAACACATCCTTTATTAAAGTGTGGGGAGCTGCTATACAAAAGACATCAAATCAATAACAAAGGTTTCCGCTTTATTATCAGGAAGCCACGGACTCCTAGGTAGGGAATTGAAATAGCAGAGATCATTGAAAGTGTTTGTGCCTGGATTACAGTGTTTTGATTTGTGTTCAAGGTGACACAACACATTTCAGAATCAGTAGCAGGTTTGTAATGAGATCTGAACATTCACAGAGCGGCAAAGTATCTTTGCTGGCATACAGCTTGAGCATGTCAAAATGTTAAAAACTTTCAAGATGATGTTGAAAACATCTGTAGTTTCACAAACTTAAGTTGCTCTCTAAACTGTAAAGACTTAATAATTTTAGATACCTTCATGCATCACTTTCTGCATAGAGGTTTGTGTACTTCAGAGATGAGTGTAAATTCATACTTTTTTGCTAGTGTTACATTGGCATGTTGCAGGTATATGGTGTGACTAAATCATCTGGACCTCAGTATGGAAATCAACCAGGTGATTCATAATTAACTTATCACACAAACAAAAGTGGTTTGGGTGGGATTTTCAAACCTTTCATGAAGTTTAGTAGAAATGAGCAAAACTGTACTGAATTATTTAAAGGAATTTCTGTATACGAATGAAGAAGTGGTGATGTCCCTTAGAAATATGATTTGTGTGTCGACAGGTATATACTTGGTTTGTGATAAAATCTACTAATCTAATTTAGGAAAAAAAAATTCTTTGAGTCTGAGCCTTGCTTTTCATCAGTTAAATTCTGCTTCCTTTAAACCTATGAAGTTCCTGTACCAAGAAGCTGTAAGAGCAGACTCGGGTCTTTTTACTTTCTTGTACTGCAGTGTATCAGTTTTAGTAACCTGGTTCAAACCATTGGCCTATTTTGATCAGTAAGAACTATCTTGCATCCTTGGTTTTTGTAGGATTACACGGTTTACCAAAACAACAGTTTCACTTAAGTTGCTTAACCTGTAGTTCAGGACTTCTATCAGGTCAAGTTAAAATGGTTTTAAAAGCTATTTGAAACTCTTATGCTCATCTAATCAGAATTTGATTCCTGTTATACTCTTGATTATAAATAGCTATGTATAAATATGCTATAAGCTATTGAAATGGTTGTCCTTCGAAAATATTACTTGGAAATTGTTGGAAAATATGATTACTTAAGTTAGGCCTTTCAATGTCTAACTTATTTCTCACAGTTATACTCTCTTCAGTTTCTTGGCAGTACAGAAGTGGAGCAGCCCAAAGGCACAGAAGTTGTAAGAGATGCTGTTAGAAAGTTAAAGGTAAGGAACCATGAAATACAACTAGAATATATTCTTAACTTATTTGTGTAGACAAGGCACTTTTGGTACTGTTAGATAAGTTAATATGTTCTGAAAGCAGCTGCTTTTACTGGTATGAAGGCAGTTCACTATTGTGTCCATGTTACCAGAGGTACTAATATTTAATTCTCGTGTATTACAAGATTATAGTATAAATTGTGTGTATCTTAACATGTGATGCTTGTTCTTTGGAAATTCTAGAGCTTCCTAAATCCTAATCTAGGTAGCAATAGTTTGTTTTAGCTGCCGTTCTTCCACAATGGCTATTGAAAACTTCTAATTAAGCTCATCAGATGTGTCGCCAGAGAACTTCCTTGACCAAATAAGTAGTGGTTTCAGTAATGTCTGTCCTGCATTTTTCTGAGCCAAGCAATGCTTCCTGTGAGCTGCGGTGAGGTGACGTTTGTGTTACAGCACATGGAGTACACATGTAAGTTAAGCCTTTGGTGCCAGAAACCACCAGTGTGAATGTGCTACCAAGACGTAAGTGAGCTGTGGTGGGTCTGTGGGTACTGGTTATTCTTCACTGCTCTTCATCTGAAACTCGTTTGTTTCTGTGCAGAGTGACTGTTAGTCTGGTGGTGAAGGTTTGGGACACTGATGTGAGTGCTGGTCACCCTCCAGCTGTGCTAACTGGTGATATGATTGGAAATAGACTTGTTGTGAAAAGAAAAGTGGGTACAAACTAAGCTACATGTGTTCACGACAAGGGACATTACTGCCTTGTTCTCTAGGTCTTTGTTTTGTTGTAAAGGTTTGTGCCCACTGACTCCATCCATGTGCTGGTTATACTGTTATGAGGCTGAGAAAATCAGATAGGTACAATTCCTTTTTGATTATATTCTGGGGCACTGAGGGACTTGACAGACAAGCAGAATTTATCAACGAAGAAATGACCAAAGAGAGAAATAGGAAAATTGTGTTCATGATGTGCTAATATTCTTTGGTTTAATCCATAACATAGTAACACTTGCTGTTACAGGCTTACTGAGGGTTACAAACTGATAATGCAACCTTCATTTCACTGGTAGGGACAGCTAATGTGCTTTAAAGCACTTGACATACTATGAGTTGTGGTGAGAAATGCTGATGTGATTTATCTGTCAGTTGACCTCACAGCAGAATTGAACTGTTTTGTGCTTAGCTTCCTAATGCTACTGGAACATCATTTTTCTTAGCTGTAAAAAGTGTTTCTATAATGTAAAAAGTTATTTCCATAAGTTTCTGAAGAATTTTCAGTGTTTCTTTAAACAGAAGTCTTCTGAAGTGAAAGGAAGATTTTGAGAATCAATATTGAAAAACTTGGGTTTTGTGTGTAATTACTATGATAATAACAGTAACAGAGCAAAGAGGGCATGAAACAGACTTCAGGTAGTTGAACTCTTAAGGATGAGGGTTCCCTTGAACAAGTTCTGTTTTTTTTCTACAGGACTGATTAGTAACTATGTTTTGCTCTACCAAAAAACTACAGGTGCCTTTAAATACTCAGTGCCTAGTGTTTAATGTCAAAAAAGGTGGCTGCAGTTTGTCAGAGGTGATAAGGTAGTTGCTCTCCCATGCAAGTGTATGTAGGTATGATCCTTTTTTGACACCTGCAGCATGATTATATGGATTGTTTTCAATCACAGGATTGATAATTGTTCATCACAGTTAGTATTTAATGAAAATTATTGCTTATTAAAATTATTCTTCTTTAACATATGGGGCCATTTTTACAACTGGAATGCGTTGGACTACTGATAATTTAGGTACTATTATTGCAAGCTATTTTTCATCACATTATCAAACTATGGGGGAACACAGATCTGACATGCAGCTTTACTTCAAATCAGAAAGCCTCAGTTCATACGGAACAAAGAATTTTTCACTTCATAACAGAATTTTGTGCAAGACGAGCACGCGACTCTGCAAACTTGATTTTACCAGCAGGTGGAGCTAACGTCCCACAGTAAAAGATAAAGTCGAAGGAAATCGCTTGATGTTTCATTCGACTTGTTGTATCCCGAGTACTACTGTTCATACTTCCTAAACGCTTTCTGATTTTGGTTGGTCAGTTGCAGTTTTGTATAACAGTTGTTTGAAGCATCTATATTTAATTTTCCTAGGTTATCCAATGTGTTTTTTGTTTTCTGGTCAGATTTTTCCCTTGTTTTCACATTTCTTGTGACAGTGCTGCAGGATGAATAAGAAATTTGGACTTCACTACTTCCATTTCTAAGATAAAGCGAATTGTTCTCATAATTTATTACAAACATTTTTTCTTTCTGGTTTTCTAATTACAATAATTTCTAGAATCAATTAAACTTAGAGAAATGTTACCAAGTTGTTGGATCAACATGCTCGTATTCAAATGTGTGAATGTTGTCAAGTCACGCTTCATAAAATGAAAGGTAAATTCTTTTCATTAATGAAGGCTATAATGTTTAATTGAGACTGTGGAAATGAATTTCAGCTTTCTCAAAATGTTGAAGTGTTGCCAGAGATGAGAAGATTGCAAGTTCAGCATAACAAATGGAAAGGATGGTATAACCAGACCTGTGTAAGAAAGTAATCTGGAATAGCCTTTGGGAGCAACCAGGACTAAAAGCTTGTTTACACTGTTTCTCCATGACTTCCCTTAAAAGGTCCAACCTTGATGCTGTTCTCTTCTATTGACTTTCTACCTCAGTCTCCCCTTTCTCCTCCTGTTTTTTTTTTTTTTTTACTTTCTCTCCTGTAAATGAAGATGAGAGATAATGTCAGTGGCACTTAAAAGTCACTTGAAATACTTTTCATTGCTCCCTAACCATTAAGATTAGCAAAATGAAGGAAGGATACTCTCACAAAGGATTGCATGATGTGTTAGGCTGCTGTCGTTAGCATGCCCTCAGTGCTAATGTTCTGAGCTTCCTTTCATGGTTAAACTGGGTTACACTGCTTCTTGAAGGAACAGAGAAGAGCTGAAAACAGAAACCTTTCAGTGCTGGGAGGAAGAGATTTCCAGACAGGCCTTACAGCCATGGCATTTTGCTTTGAAGTACTTGAGAAAGCAGAATTTGGGGCGGGGGACAAAAGCAGGTCAGATGAGAAGCGTTAAAGAAGAGAATACCTGATTTCTTTCAACAAACAAACAAAAATCTTCAAGGAATGAGAGATGGAAAACGGATTTTACTACATTGTCTTCTATGATTATGAGTCTATGTAGTTATTAATAGATCAGAGCCTTCTCAGTCCAGTGTGTCTTTGGAGAATAAAATACTTAGCCCTTGACGGTGGATTTCTGAGGCAGCTTGATCCCTACCCACTGACTATTGAGTTATATGTGGTCTTTTCATACTTGTCTTCTTCTTGACAGGTTTTCTGAGATCATAGATACACAAAATGTGTGAATGAGAGCTTGGACCATAATGTGGTCTAGTGGCTATTTTCTTCAGGCATCTCCTAATGGATGGCATGCATGAAGTGCCGTGGGAGGTGTCTGATACTGGGAGTGTGTGCAGGAGGAAGGGATTGAACATCTGTTCCCCAGGCTGAAGATCAGCACCCAAATAATAGAAATTTCTTCATTTGACATTTCAAGTTGATCTCTAGTAAATGATTGAGTCATGCAGAGAGGTGTAAATACTAAGTAAAATCTCATTGATTTTATTTCCACAGTGTGATTTGGCTGAAAATTTTCTTACCTTTTTTTTTATTAGCTTACGCTTGTGACAGATAGTGATGTATGTCTTTTTCCTCATGTTGTTTTTGTTGATTAACCTTCTGATTGCAGTTTGCTGATGCTGTACTGGGGGCATAAGGATTTCAAATATAACTATTAATATGAGAGCACGTTATTTTACCTGCTGCTGTAATGAAAGATATATGGAAGTGTTTTTCTTGTTTAAAAAAATAACAACAAAAAACAACTAAGTAAAACCATTGAAAATAGTTTGTTTTATATGTTTCCCTTCCTCCCCCCTCCACCCCCCCCCAAAAAAAAGAAGAAAAAAAAAGAAGGAAATACGGTGTTAATTCCAAAGCAGTTAAATAAAAGCTAGCTCATCCCCCTGAGCTGCTCAAACTACTATTGGACCAAATTTGAGTGCCTTGCCCAAGAACAATAAATGTATAAAGTAACGGCTTAAGAATTTGGCCCATCCTATCCCTTCCCAGGCCATGCTCTGATTCATTATAGTTCTGTATCATTGTCCATTTTGATGCCAATGGGAGGCTACAGATTTTTACCCTCTTATATAACCTTGTTACTGTGTGCAATACAGATATTTGTTTCAAATCTGTGCTGAGTGGACAAAATTAAATTTGTAAGTCTCCTGTGCCCAGAGGCACCTGAATGTCCATTTTACAATAAAGGAACAAGCAAATACAAGGAGAGAGAGCAAAAAAGCCAAATGGCAGATAGCTGGGTAAGATTTGATGTTTTGGAGTTGAGTTTGCAAAGTGGCTGAACCAGGCTTTCTGAGATCAGCTGTGGCATTAACCAGTGTCTGTGTGGTATCTGGTCTTACACAGAGCAGGGAGCGGGCAGGAGAAGCATCAAGAAATAAAACAGCTGTACATACAGATGTTCTGGATTTATCAACATGCACGTTTCAGTCATTGGACCTCAGCAGACATTTGGTTGAAAATCTTGTTCCTCTCTCCAGATGTCTCTGATGAAGTCCTTGCATCTTTCATCATTAACTTGTTTTTGATTTGTCTCCTCTGTGTATCTGACAGACCTTATAAAGTGGTTTTGCTATCTCTTGCAAATTTTCTCAGTTTTATCAACATGCTTTTGGATTTGGAGACCTCAGAACACAGAATTTGGGTGGCTGTTTCACAATCAGCTGATTCAGTGCACTCTTTCTTAAGGATACATTTAAAATTTCCAAGGTTTGGGTTCTTCACTTCATGAGGAGAGTCTCTAGTTTGTAGAAAGCCAACCATGACATCAGGCCATGTTAATTCTGTAGTGTTCTGCTTGGTTGTGTTGCTTTATTTGCAGCTCCATCAGCATTGGTATTCTGCAGGTTTTCCCTGCAATAATTGTAAATTTCACTACAGATCATGAGTGACTTTTCTCCCCCCATTTTTTTTTTTTTTTAATCTTTTTTCAGCCTGCAGATTTTATCAGTTTTCTTCCTGGTCATTTTTCAATACTGTCTTGCTTAAGAAATAAACACTGCTGGAATACATTAGAAACATACCTTCCCAATGACCATTTCCTGTTTATAACTGCATCTGGAGACTAATGTAACTAACTTCACTAATACTTTCTTGGTATTGCTTCATTTCCTAAATACAGTGACATGCAAAGCTCACTGAAGTGCCTCGTTTATTTTGACAAGCTGCATTTTAAGTGTTGGTCTAAAATCCATATTGATCAGCATTAATTTCATCTTGATAAAGTTCCTCAGTTCACGTGCCTGATACATACCTTTTGGAAGCAGCGAGATGGAAGGGTCATTCTATTTTTCCTTACTTAGTATTGGCACAGAATTACCTTCTGGAACTTCTTTGGGGTGTTATAAGACTTCTGGACTACTTGGAGCAAGCTTTGGCCATCTGCTCTAAAACTTGTGCAAGTTACTCATATCATTTTTTTCAATGTTCGCTATGGCTTTAACTCAGTAAAATTAAATATTCTTTATGCCTGTTGTTCTTACTGCACAGAAATACTTGTGTGCATCTAGGTTGTAAAAGGACATTTCCAAAAAGCCAGAGTTCATTCAGGTTTGAGGCTGTTCCAAATCAGTGTGTGCTCCAGGATTATCTGCTGCGAGTGAACTTCATTTGAGAAATGAAAGCTCAAAGGAAAATATGTCAGCGTGTCACAGCATGCAGGAATGGCATCACATCACAGGAATGGCATCAGACTGGCAATCCTGCTGTGAACAGGAACAAATCCTCCCCTAGACCCAGTCTTGTGCTCACTGCGTTCAATTATACAAGAGCACAGGTTTCAGGACAGCACACTCGTAAGGGTGACGAGCTGACATGCCAGCCCCTAGGCTTCATTGAGTCATCTTGTTTATCTGATATTTGAAAACGTGATTCCTGGTTGTCAGAGATGAGAGAGTACAGGGGCAGGTAATGGAGCAAAAAAAAGTAGTGCTGAATCTTTGCTAATAATGGTACCTAAATTCACGACACTTCTTTTGACTGTAGCAAATTTGGGGCACTGCTTATTTTATCAGTGGTGTTCACAAGGGAAAGGTAAAAAGTCAGATCCAGCTGTTGAAGAAAAAGTAATAAAAGGATAAAAATTGTATTAAATAGGACGTATGACCCAGTCATACAAAATGTCATCTAGTGATTTGATAGTGAACAGATCCTGAGAATACAATAGCAAAGATCAAACACTTTTTTGGTGTGGACAGTTGTAGTGCTTTCACACTTAAGCAATTTAAAATAAATGATTTTCTTAAGACATGATACACATCCTCCATGAGTGTACAGAGTTACTGTGGTGTGGGGGGAAAAAATTCAATGCTAAGCAACCGAGCAGATAACAAACTGTCTGTCTGCAGGAGTTTTCCTAGGCAACTGAAGCAAAAGTGTGAGTTAGGTGCATAAACTGCAGATAATAGTCTCAAGAGAATAAGTTAAGTAATTTAAAATCTTTTTTCCTAAGTATAGGAATATTCTATAGCATGCAGTCAGGAATGCTGTTTGATGCTCAAATTTGACTTTGGCAATGTCTGGTGGTGTTTGTAAGTTTTTTGAAGAAGGAAGGAAATGTCTTTGGTTTGCAGGAGTTAAGAGGAAACGAGAAATAATTTAAACAAAATCAGCACAGAAAACTTAATAGTAATGTGGTGTTATGCTTTTCTTTTTACAGTTTGCAAGACATATCAAGAAATCTGAAGGCCAGAAGACACCTAAAGTTGAGTTACAAATCTCAATCTATGGCGTAAAAATTCTAGATCCAAAAACAAAGGTAGGATACGTATTTATCTGTGATGTTAAAAGAATAACTGTGAATGGTTTCAGAGGTGTTTTTTTTTGTTTTATACCTTAAAAATGCATGACAGTGACAGCAATTTCATTGATATAAACATTATCCAAATTGCCATTTCTTCTTGGTACAAATGGGTAACATCTTCCCCAGAAGGAATCTGATGCTCACAAATATGGACCATAGCTAACGTGCTATTTGATTTTTTTGTAACCCTTCAACACTAGAAATTCTGAGGAAGATTAAAACGCAGTGACAATTACATGTTCGTTCTGAATGCTGTACATACCCATGTTTGTTTGCACTGACTCATGTCTCATGCTGCTGCTTTGGAATTGCACCTTTTTCTTCCTCTTCCTGTGTTTTTGATTTTAATTATGTCCTTGCTTTGCTAAAACGCTGATGTTTTTCAGGTGTTATTCATTTGTCTGTAAACTTTGGGCTCTACATCTGGCACAGCATGACAATTCCTGTCTTTTCAGCATTTGTGGTCCTTTGTGTCATCCCACTGATGGGCTTTTGGTTTGTTTGTTTGCTCTGTTATTTTGGAAGAGGTTACATACTAAGGGAAACATCTTTCTCAAAGACTTCAAAGAGGCAGCTAAATGAGTAATTATTTAGCAATCAGCAATTCATAACATATGAATGCTCTTAAGCTTTTTGTGCGAATGTTAAGTTTTGAATTTGAATGACCTCTTTGTTGCTCCTCTTTAGTTCTAAAGTCATTGTGACCATTCACAGAGTGGCACTGCCTTTTGGGAAAAGGTAGCTGTAGTTCAAGATTATAGCTGCTTGCAACCTTTTTTTTTGCTTCAAAATCTAGACAAGACAACAGTTCATAAGCCCAAGAAGAAATCAATAGCCATATCAACTATTGCAGTTTGTGCATTTTCTTTATGTCCTGGGGCAGAAAGGGGACCAAACCCCATACACTGACAAAAGCTGTTTTAGCATGGGAGAATTTAATGCCAGAATATGTTAGAGATTAAAATAAATCTGTGGGACAGAAAGTACTGGGGAAATAGGAACATCTTAATCTTGTAACAATGTTATTGCCAACTGCGATGGTAATCAGCTCTGAGAAGCCTTTTTATCTCCCTCACTTTTTTTTCCTAAAGCTAGACGTAAAAGGAAATGTGAATCAAGGTTTCTTGTCTTTGCAAATTTTATTTATGGATTTAATACTTAGCATTCAAAGAAGGGGAACTACAGTGCAATGCTGTCCTTCAATCATGCGAAGTAATTACACTGATTTATGAACCTGTAAGAGCCCGTACAAGCACGTGCTCTTACATGTAACTGTTAAAGAGCTATAGTAGAAGGACAAAATGTGAGAGATGTGGGGACATGGGAGAAGTAGGAGCACAGAAGAATAACTGTAAAGAATGAGAATGAGGAAGCCTTCTCAACCTAATTGGGGTAGGGAGAAGAAAAGGGGAAAACATTGCCTATGGGGTACATTTGTGGATAAACTGCTGAGAGAAAGCATGCCCTTGTTTATGAGCTTTTAGCAATCTGTGAACTCCTGTGCTGCAAAGAAACACTTTGTTCTGTAGATGATAGTTCATATCTAAACTGCATATTTTCCTTTAAAGCAAATACTGCTTTCCCATGTAAGAAGCCAAATAAAATAAAAATACTAAGAAGAGACTTGCAGAAAAGAAGCAAAAGGAAAAAAAAAAAAAGTTTTTATTGTTATAGTTCTATTGCAGTCTTATTGACATATTTCAGCTGAAGACCGTTGCCACTGCAAGTTTTAAGTATCCAGGGCATGGTTTTTAATAGAAATTGAATCAGTATTTTAGATATGCAAACAATGTTTAAAAATGATTACTGTTACAAAGGATTTCTACTTTGTCTCTATATCTAGATAACAAAGTCAGTTCTCCGTGTTTAAGGTAGAAAGATAAGGACTTATTTCAGCACAACTGTTTTAGCAAAGCCTAGGAGATGATGAGATCCAAAGATGGTGCACACGTGGACAAAGAGCAAATTCTTTTACATAATCAGTCTCCAAATAAAATGCACTGGGGCACAAAGCAGCAGTAAAAACTGATTTTCTAGTGCAGAAATTACTGCCCAAATAAATGCTTCCAAATAAATACTGTCTGAATCAAAACTTCCTGTTTACATTCAGTAACAATGGGAATGTTTCTTAGAGAAGATGAGTTTAGCTTCTGTTATATTTTTAAGTTTGTTTCTTCAACTCTCTCGTGTAGGGAGATTTTCTGTATCCCACACAACTATAGCATTTCCTTGAAAATAATCTTTTTTTTTTTCTAGGAAGTTCAACACAATTGCCAACTCCATAGGATATCATTTTGTGCTGATGATAAAACTGACAAGAGGATATTTACTTTCATATGCAAAGACTCAGAATCAAATAAGCATCTGTGCTATGTATTTGACAGTGAAAAGTGTGTAAGTATGCAAGATTCTTTTTATAAGACTGAGGGTCTATTATGGAATTTGTTTTAAAATAAAGCAAGAATGGTTAGCAAAAGGAAACAGCCTGACTGCTAATTGAGGTCAGTGTGGTATAGCCTTTAATGCTAACATAGTGCCTTGTAAATTAGATGCATTAATTTGTCGAGAGTCTCTTTTCCTTTAAGGTGGTTTTCTGGGAGAATTCTTCTTACTACCCAGCTCAACATCCTAGTCCGACCATCTGAAATACTCAGAACAGTGCATCCCACTAAGCTTGAAATGTTTGCACAGCTGTTTTGCAGAGATTACTGTAACCCTGTAGCTCAGATATCCTCGCAGGCAGTTCTGCCGATGTGTCAGCCTCAGCCTCTACTCAAATGTTTTAAATATTTGTTTCATTACAGCAGAGCTCCCCCTACCCTCCCCCCTGCCACATCTCAAGCTTGTAATGCTGTGATGCACTAACAGAGAATTAATTTCACCAACTACTGACATTCTCTCGTGCCTGAGATAGAACAGGGCCAGTGTTCCAAATTGCAATAGCAGGAAAAAGTTATAATTCAGGACAGGAAATGAAGAGAATGGTGCCTCATTCAAGCAGGGTCATGCATTTTCCTAGGCAGAAAGTAATTAACAAATTAAAACATCAGAATCAACGCAAACAAAATGGATGCTTGTTTTCTGTTGTTTTTAAATCTAGATCATCTCTGATTTATTCTGAAGTAGGTGAGAAAAAAGGAAGGAAACATTGTTTATTTGTTTGTTTTTTTTTTTTTTAGAAAAAAAAATTACATCTTTGTCACAGAATGTGCTTGTAATTATGTATCACTGTGCCATGTAGACATACAGAATT
This sequence comes from Lagopus muta, assembly GCF_023343835.1. Classification (NCBI taxonomy): domain Eukaryota; kingdom Metazoa; phylum Chordata; class Aves; order Galliformes; family Phasianidae; genus Lagopus; species Lagopus muta. The sequence continues at coordinate 29,961,366 of NC_064440.1, read as the reverse complement.
GTTGTACGCATCTGTTCAATTCTCTTTACATTTCTATCCTGTTGCTTTTATGCACATTTGACCTTTCAGTTGGCCCTGCACTTTCTGCACACCAGTGCCATTTGTTCTCCAAGCCCAAGTACTATTTTTCCCCTGTCCTAATACTCCACTTATTGTAATTTTCTGCTTTCACTCTTCTGTTCATTAGCAAAGGATCCCATCTTGGTTGATAACTTTCCTTTCAACTGACCTATCTCCTTCCAAGGAAAATAGTTAGGAAAATCCTCCTGTCCATTACTGTGTTCTTTTATTAACAGTAACAGTTATTCTCTAAAGCAGTTCCAGTTCAGCTTTTTGTCTCTTGAGTCTAATTTCGTAACAGTATTTTTGGTAGTGATTTTATTATTATAACCCACTGAAGATATAGGTTGAAGCATTAGTTCTCCATGACTGTAGTATGAAGGTCTTCTGACACCTCCACTGAGTGACTTTGCTGTAGTGCTGGTGGATAAGGGGCTGGGAGATATTCAAGTTGCACCCACAGTTATCTGTATTTTGCCAAGAGGTTTTTTCCATGCCTCTTTGCAGTGTTGAGTTCAGGGGAGATGAAGCAAACCATTTGAACGTGATGTGTGTGTGAAGTATTTTGTGATCATCTGAAATGAGAGTAATTATATAAAATATTTTTAATACACCACTTTCAATTTATGTTTTGTGCAAAGGCCGAAGAGATAACTTTAACAATTGGCCAAGCATTTGACTTAGCTTACAGGAAATTCCTGGAATCTGGAGGAAAAGATGTTGAGACAAGGAAACAGATCGCAGGTTTACAGAAAAGAGTAAGTTCTGATTTATAATTTTTAAAGAGATGATAAGAAAATCCCATTGTAATTGTTAGATTTTTGTATGACGTGTTATTTTCAGCATTCTCAGATTGCTAAGAATATCAGCAGATACTTTTTTTAAAAAAAAAAAAGCTGAATAAAGACTTGATAACTATGAAATAACATTTTGATTTTCTGTCTTTTAAGGTGACTAACAGAAATGAAGTGTTGAAATATGTATGTTGCAGGTGTTAAATATGTTTAAATTGCTTTTTGTAGTAAGATAATTATTGCTACGAAACTACCAGAACTCCAGCATTTTTAATTGTAAACAGACAAGTAATAGATATCATTGAAATGAATTAATACTCCAATAGCTGTTGCAATAACCACTTGCTTTATAGATTCAAGAATTAGAAACTGAAAACACAGAACTGAAGAATAAAGTTCAAGATTTGGAAAACCAGTTAAGAATAACACAAGTGCACGCACCTCCAGTAAGTGGATGAAATTCAGTCTTTTGCCAATGTTACTTTGAATTTGTAATCATCTGCGTTATAATAATTATCATCTATGCTGTTTCTAGTGATTGATTAACATCAAGTGATCATGTAAGAAATCTGATGAAATGCAGTAATGAAGTAACTGTGGGATTGTGACAAGTGCAAATGCCCGTCTCAGTAATTTGTGGTTCTTCATGTGTTCTGTTATACATATTTGTTGCCATGTAAAACCAATGTATACTCCTATGTAGACTCCTAAGCGTTCTAGCTAGGGAACAGAAACTGTTCTGCACTGCTTTGACAATGCTACTTTGGTTTTTTCTGTCACAAGCGTATCATTACTTATACCTGCCGTTTTCTAGATAACCTTCTAATAATTTTGTCTGTCTTTCAAAGTAGTCATTAGGGTCTTGGGGAACAGCACGGATGGGCAGGTAGAAAGAATCATATGAGGGCTCCTCATCACTCAAATTTTTTAGTGCTTTCTTCTATTCTTATTAAAGATAGTACTGTTTGTAATGACTGACTGACATTGCTCGTGTTTAGACTACTCCTATTCTTACAGGCCTATTCAGTCTATTCATCATTAGATAATTGTAGAAATAAGTAAATAGAACTACTTAATGGAATTATACTCAAGTCTTAGAAAAAAAGTGGAGCTGCTTTTAAGCTGTGTCCTTTGGGCAACCTTGTTCCTGCCCCACATGCACACCATTTCAGTTCCATAAGTCTGGGCAGTATAAAAATGTATTGATAGCAGTGACAGCATTTCTTCTGCTGAGTCTATATGCTCTTTTGATATTGATGAGATGTTTGTTTTCATGAGGAAACAATGTTATTTCATTTTACAAAAGTATGCTTAGTGGGGAGAGCATCATAAATTATTAATATTGTGTAACTCTCACAGTGAAAATTGTTAATAATGGATGTCTTTTCACTTATGAAGCATTCAGTAAACATTTCCCAAATGCTAGATTTAAAAACGAATGTGGTAAATTATAATTTTAATTTGAATGACAGCTAGTTTCATTTATTTGTGAATATAAATAATCTAATTCAATTCAAGAATCTTTCATAAATTCTATTAAATATACACTTAAGTCTTTCATGACAGACATAGCTCTCTTTCCTTTAAATGAAGGAACTTGGTAATTGCATTTAGCAAATAAAAAAAAAAATAATGATCATAGTATCCTGGAGTGCACACTTGTTTGCCTTTTTAAGACAGTGGCATTGCATTCCTCATTAAAGGTCTAAAACGGAACAGTCATTTGTAAGCTCTAGGTAGTGTTTTTTGTTAACTATTCTTGGTTCAGTGATATGCATGTTGCTGAATTATCACTTACGATTTAACAAATCGATATTTTAATTATTCATAATTACTACTAATAATAATCAATTTACAAATATGTTTATCATGATTAGAATTACACAAAGAGCAATCTAGCAACCTGTTTATATTAAAGAGGCATTGATGTTTGCCACAGAGTAGTCTGAGGTGAATGGTTTGGATAAATATTGGAAGAGGTTGCCCTGAAGGGCTGAGGTATCTCTGCTCCTGGGATTATTCAGCACTTTGCTGAACGTGGCCCTCCACAAATTCAGTTCAAGTCCTGCTTGAGCGGGAGTTCATGTTAGGTGAAGTTCCAACCTAAGTGATTTTTCAATGGGTTGTGTAGATGGCAATTAAAAAAAAAAGGCAATTGTAGGGCAATGTCCTTCTTAAATCACATGTAGGAGCATAGTCCTAACCATCAAACACTATTAACTTCTGTTCCTGATCAAGAGACGTGGTTCAAGTTGGTTTCCTCCAAACTATTTTGTATCCAGTATGTATCAAAGCTGTTAATTGTGCTAGCAGAGAAGTATGTATAAACACAAACGGTTGAAAATAAATAAAGGAACGGAATAATGAGGTTGTGAAGAGACTGTTCAGTGCTGAGAAGAGGAATCATGCATATTTTCAAGACCGTTTGTGATAAAGGTGCCTGGAAGAGCAGTGGGTGTAGTTTGGTGATAATTATTTCATCTCTTACTATTTGAGCAGCAAGTTTGTTTGCAAGTAGACTACAAACATTTCGTAAGATTTTTCACTGTCTGTTATTTTTAGAAATGGATTTTATATACTTTCAATTTGTATCAACCATCGTTTAAAGAGAAACTCTGTAAAACTCCAGTCCTATTAGAGGAAAGCAGCAGCTTTCTTTTCTCTATTTAATTTCAGAGAAGAAAAAGATCAGTTCCTTTCATAAAATGCAATTAGCAGAGAATAGGTGGGATATTTTCTGAACTTAAACATTTAAGTATCATGTTTTTTAAAATGCCTGTAGTAATGCTGCAAAATTTCTCCAAAGTTAAAAAAGAAACAACAGCTCTGTCTTGTGATCACTTGATCAAAGTACAATTTTAACATCTCCTGACAGTACAGTATTTTGTTAAATATGGAAATATTTTTATGCATAAACGAAGCAGGATATTCATCACAGGGGATCATACTTCATGTGAGTCGATTTATAAACATTTGCAGTTGAACAGGTGGGAAAATTTGCTTGTCTGCGGATAGTATCCATGCTGTATGTTATGAACGTGACATGCTCATTCTTGTGATGTATAGTATTTATTAAACAGTGAAGCCTGTTTTCTCATGGACACCAATTGATGACATTGCTATGGTTTGTTAAGCAGCGTCTTTTCCTCTTGGCAGTCACTTGAAGAGCATGGGAGTGTTTGTGTGCAACCCAATCTAGCATTTCTTCAATCCTGCTTCTTCCTCCTGAAGTTGATCAGTTTTGATTCCTGTAATGATTTTACACATATTAGTCCTCCTGTTAATTTTTAATTAATCATAGGATCTCCAAGGTTGGAAAAGACCTCCAAGATCACCCGTTCTTATTGCCCACCTGTCACCAGTATGTCCCACTAAATCTTGTCCCTTCATACAAGAAAATGAAGTCGATGAAAAATACCATTAGAAACTTCAAGTCCTACTCTTAATGTTTTATTTCATCGACTTCCCTGATATTAGAACATCCAAAAAGAAAACGCCAGAGAGGAAAAATGCAAACAGTGACTTACAAGCTACAGCTTCACATGAGGTACAGAGTTAGAAGTATTTTGGAAGATAGTATTTTACTAGCTGAAGCATTCATGATTACATATTGTGAATGCATTCTTTTTTTACAGGATGATAGTGAATGGCTGTTAGGGTGTTGGTGTGAGCCCTTGATCTCTCCCTTGAAAAATACACTCATAAAAATTGTAAAGAATAACCAAAATAACCTTTAAAAAGAAGACTTTTTCTATTGGTCATACTATAGGCTTGTGTTTTGTGAAGTACAAAGGCAAACAGTCTAAAGTTGCTTTCCTGATTCTTCCTCCTACCACTGATCTTTTGAAGGATGTGTAAGGGTTTATTTGAGGACTTAATTTAACTAATGGCAGACTGAAATGGGTACAAATTATGTATGTGAAAAATGCAGTTATGTACCCTTTTGTATTGTTGTAATGTTTACAAAGATGCAGTGTACTGACAGCAGTATGTTTCTGCTTCTGAGGGATACATCTATCAAAAGTCTTTTATTTCTTGATAGACAGTGTCGCTACTAAAATGTTTCTTTGGTTGCTGTAAATCTAGATAAATTGTCAAAGTAACATCAACCTAATTTAGTTGTCTTTTTTATCTGTTCATAAACAGTATAGGAAAAAAATTTCTGAACCCATTAAAGAAGCCATTAAAAGCAGTGAGAACATAGTTGGAAATGAAAAAGGGGAAAACGAGATTGTGTAGCAAAAATTAAGAGTAGCATTTATTGTTAAAATTGAACATGAAACTGTCAGTCTTCTTCATGCTTTCTTTTTATCTGTTTTAACTATTTAGATTTAAGTTTGTCAGTAAATAATAAATTGCTTAACTTTTTTTCCTGGTTTCCTTTGGGATTGTTGTTTTTAAGTATGTTGGTCTTGCTAGAACTTGAAAAAGTCAGTCACTAAAATATAAACATATTTGTGCTATTCAATAGGTAGGGTCACTTTTTGTAATTTCCTGAATGAATGAGTGAAGGGCATAATGTCCTATAAAGTATGGTTTCCTTAGGATGGTTTCCTTTATAGCTGCACTTACATAGGTCATGAGAAATATTAGTATGGGATGGATGTGGTTTTTTTCTTTCTCTCTCCCTTGCATGGACAGCTGAAATTTCCATTACTCATGTATCTGTGCTGTTTACTTTTCATCTCTTTTAGTGGTTTGGCAATACATTAATCACAGGTCTTTCTTGCATTTGGATTTGATTATATGAGGATGATCTGATTTTCATTTTGTTATTTGCCTATGATGAGGCTGCTTGAGTTTATGTCGTTAGTATTTGGATACTGCTCCTACGTATAAATCCAACTTCCAAAGATCAGTGCTTCCCTGGAAGCGCTATTTCATGATGTCTTTTTCTTTTGCTCATTATACTGTTGGTGGTATTAGGAGGGCAGCATGGGTTAGCTGCTAGCTTACGCACAGCCTTCATGTGGCTTAGCAGCTGTATGCAGTGAGCACCTCCAGCTTTTATAACAGAATGAATAGCAAACCCCACTAGGCCACTAAGAAACCTCTGAAGAGACCATAGAATTACAGAAGGGTTTCAGTTGAAAGGGATCTTTGGGATCATCTAATTCCAACCCCCTTGCTATAGGCAGGGATACCTCCCTCTAGACCAGGTTGCTCACAGCCCCATCCAGCCTGACCTTGAACACTTCTAGGAAGGGGGAAAACTATTCCAGTGTCTCACTGCCCTCACAGTCAAGAATTTCTTCTTAATATCTAGCTGAAATCTACCCTCTTCCAGTGTAAAACCATTTCCCCTTTTCCCGTCTCTACGTGCGCTTATAAAAAGTCCCTCTCCAGCTTTCCGGTAGGCCCCCTTCAGGCACTGGAAGGCCACTGTAAGGTTTCCTCAAAGTCTTCTCTCCTCCCTGCTGAAAAGTCCCAGCTCTTTCATCGTGTCCCTGTAGGAGGTGCCCTAGACCTCTGATTATCTTCTTGGCCCTCCTCTGCTCCCACAGCTCCATGTCCTTGTGTTGGGAGCCCCAAAACCAGATGCACTACTCCAGGTGGGGTCCCACGAAAGCAGAATAGAGGGGCAGAATCACCTCACTCAAGCTTTTGGTCACACTTACCTTGATGCAATCCAGGATAGTTAACCTTCAGGACTGCAAGTGCGCATTGTCGGCTCATGTTGAATCTTCCATCAACCAACACCCCCGAATCCTTCTCCCTAGGGCTTCTCCCAACCTATTTGCTGCCCAACCTGTACCTATGCTTGAGATTGCCCCAGCCCAGATGCAATATCTTACACTTGGCTTTGTTGAACTTCATAAGATTGGAATGGTGTGACTTCTCAAGCCTGTGCAGGTTCCTCTGGGTAGCATCCCTCTAGTATGTCAACTGCACCCTCAGATTGGTGTTGTCTGCAAACTTGCTGAAGGTTCACTTGATTCACTGCCCATGTCACCTACAAAGATGTTGAATAACAACAGTCCTAGCAGCGATCTGTGAGGAGCATCACTCAACACTGGTCTGATACGAAATTATTCATGTATTTTCATCGTGGCTGAAGCTTGTCTTGGTACCTTGAAGGTTTTCTTTAGCAACATGGCTAAGCAAAGAAGGAAGTTATGACAACTGCGTGACTCTGACTTCAGATAGGAAAAAAAGGAATATTCAGGAAAATAGGCCTGTAATATCTACATGACTACTCTTACTCTAAGAGTAAGTGCTTCTTACTCTGGCATTGTTGCCAAAGCTTCACCTTTTTTTCCTCTTTGTTAGATATTTATGGACTTGCCCATTTTAATGTTAAGTAGTGAATTAGAAGCATAGGGTGCCTCTTAGCCTCTTCAAAAGCTTTAACGTATGTATGAAGTACGAAAAGGAAGCAAAACCAAAATAGAAGTTGAAACTGCAGAATTCAGAAAACATTTCTGGAATGTGTTTAGGCACATCACTTGATTCGTCTTTTCCATTAAGAGTGCCAAGGGGGAAGGTGCTTGTGTTCTTTCTTTCTTTCTTTGTTTTCTGATCTTTCAATTTTACAATATCTGTATTCAGTTCATCCTTATAGTTTTGCATCCTATCTGCATTTTATTGCTATTTCATTTGATATACTTGCAGAAGTTGCTGTTTGGTCCCCTAAAAGGGTTGGTTGGGCATGTTTCTTAAACCAAGTATTTGAAGACATTACTCTTTGCCTTTTATTTCCAAACCCAGTCATAAAGGCTCTGTGTTTCACCTGGACAAGATCCAAATTTTTGGTAACCTTTTATGATTTGCAGACATCTTCAGGCAAAAAAAGTTACTTATTGAATCAAGGTGGACAAAACCCTCAGCTTCCCTTTCAAAATGCAAAGAATCTTGCTGGAATATAGAAGTAAATAGACTCTGATCGTGTGAGGCAGACTGATTCAAGTTCGTCTGTCTAATTCAGACCAGAACCATGCAATTAGCATTTTGTCAGCTTAGGTGGATGCTCTTACCAGCTGTTGCAGTGCTTATGACTGTTATTTGAGCTGTTCTGTGAGATTTCAGAGATTCAAAGGATGCTACACACCTCAACATTTTTATTTCCCCAGCAGTGAAGTTTTGTTTTGTTCTGGGTCTGTGCTGCTGTTGTACAGTAATAAGAATTCATTTGCTGCTTTTGAGATACCTACTGAAAATACTGTTTTCTACATTGAACTACTCATGTGCACACAAAAGAGCAGAAGGAGATTACTGTCTGTAAATGTTTGCTCTCAAGTTCTACAGTTAAGGAAATGAAAGAAAGTCTGATGTTAATGTAAGCCTTAGAATGTATGTGCTGTTAGTTTCTACTGTAGGAAAATGTAAATATTTCTTTTTCTGTAAATATCTGTGAGATATAAATAGGTGTTTCCTGGTGCGGAGCAAAAAAACTTTACTCTCCATGATATATGCTTAACTGCCTGTACAAATGTGCAGATGTGAGATAAGGTTTGTGTATTTGGACTTTTGGCAGCGCACCTGAAATGTCCGCTTCTGAAAGATCCCTGTCATTGTTTTATTTTGATGTGATTATTGAGGTGCAAGTCTTCTTCACTGCAATTAATGCTGGGCTACCTCTTGTTGCAGCACTGTGTAGATTTCCTTCTGAAGTATTATTTGGTTTTGTATCCTGTCACTAGAGTACTGACAAGTTGCAGACAATCTTTTTTGAAGTATGAAATGCCTTTTTATTCTTCTTTCCCTGACGCCTCATTCAGTTCCTCAGAATGTTTTCTTTCTGTGATTCCTTTTCAGCTGCTGCACATAAAGTGTGATAATGATGAACATATGTTTCAAAGACCCTCTACTTTTTTCTGGTGTAACAATGAGGATTCACCACCTCCTTGTTTAGATATCTCTTCCATTACGCTTACTCCTAGGAGTTCTCCTGACTCTAGACTACCAGCTGGATTGTTAATACCACCACCTTCAAAAAGTGGTCTTCCAAAGCCATCCAGTGAATACAGTTGTCCAAGACCTCGTGTAATGCTGCTGTGCAAAAGCTTTCTCTTTTTTTGACTTTCCTGTTCTTTCTCAGCTGTGTATTAACATGTTAAAATTTCACATTTTGTACAGTGATGCAAGGACAGATCAAATTTATCTTTGATTCTCTTGGAATTCTCTTAAAATATGGAATTTGGAAAGACTTGCTCTATTTTATGTAGCTTTTTTTTTTTTCTTAGACTCCTAAAATATAAGTTCTTATTTTAGCAACATTTTTAATTTAGTCTATTAACGAATCTCTCATCTATCAGTCCTTTGTTAAAATCATTACATGAAGGATAACTATTCAAAACAAGCAATTCTAAAGATCCAGTCTGAACGTTTTTCCTTCATAAATTATTGGAAAAGAAATCAGCTGTTGAATACATTTTAGTATACTTTATAAAAACTGTGCAAAATGAAAGCTTGAAATTATTTTAAAAATTGAACAAAGCATATTGTCTGCTTTCTCATGGCAGCGTGCTAAATACTCAACATTTCTTCCATTTGCTAATAACATCTGGCTGTATTTGGCAAACCATGGCTTTCTGCATGTGTTCACGAAATACGAGTGCTTCTTGTGTTCATAAGCATTTAAAATATGCATTTATTTAAATAATGGAATTTTAGTTTTGAAGAAATTGAGTAGTGTCAAAATGTCTAGCAACTTCAACTAAGTAACATAAGCGGAAAATGTCATTGTAAAGTCTGGTTTTTGCTTTCATGCTAAAAAGACTTACGACTAAACTTAAATGCTGCTTATTTATTGTAGCATTTACGTATCCATAAACACTTATGGAGAATCTACACCAGCATTTACAATCTCTGAGTCATTCTGGGATGATTCACCAACATTAATGGGCAGTGTAGATTAACATACATGCCATGTACTTACATACTGAAGCTGATCTTGCCTCACTGATGCAGGCGAAACCTATCTACAGTCAGGCATAGTTTTGTTTCTGTGAAGAATGGGATGTCTTAGTATGTTTATGATGAGTCAAGTACGTGCATTGCCCTGCTCTTAGTGGCAGCAGATGGCACTGGACAATCTCCTCCAACATTTCACTGAATCTCTGACATTGCATGAAAGCACCAGAAGGTTAATGCAAGGTCTGTAAAAGCAGCAGTAAGAGCCACTTGTGTCTAATGAATATTCACTGATACCTTTTCCACAACAATCATTGAAACTGCTGAGCAAGCTCATACTGAGGTCAGGAGGAGTTCTGCATATATAAAAATCTTGCAAATTAGTTATTTTATGAAGTTCAGCTCTGATCTTGTAAGGGAATGCAAAGATGGAAAGAATTCTAGCATTTGTTGTTTGTTTTTTTTTTTTTAATAGGAAAAAAGCAGCATGTGACATGTGGCTTGCTCTTATGCTTGTCATTTCAGTACATCTAGGTAGAAATATCCTTGTTTTTTATGAAGTATTGAAGTGTTTCAGATCTTTCCAAATCCAAATTTAAAAGTATGAACTCAAAACACCTAATAGGTAATGTTGGACTTAGAAGTAGACTTTTCTTTTTAAGCAGTGTACAGAGTGAAAGATCGTGGGTCAAAGTGCTTTCCCTATCTGCAGCCTCTGGAGAGGAGGAGAGGCAGTTTGAGGCTTCCCAAGGGTTTGCCTTAGAGATTTGTTGTGTGTTATGAGTGACAGCTTCAATTACTGCACCAGAGACACTAAAAAAGCATAGCAAATTGAGTTTTAGGGCCCTGAAACTCTCAGCATTGCGAAAGATAAATCTTGTTGCCACATTGTGATATTCATGTTTTTTTCAATAAAGGAGTCTGTCTGACTAATTAAAACTGTAATTATAAATTTTTATGTGAATATTCTAGTCAAACTGAATCCTATTTTAAAGTAGCAAACTTTCCCTCTGCCTAACAGCACAGCCTTTCTCATACGTAGAAGGCTTTTATTTTGTGTTGTCTAATTAATGAAATTATCATTATCATTTTGCATATGTATTTTGCCTTCAGCTTGTCAATCAGAATTCTAAGCTATTTCATCACCTGTTTTAGTGTCAATTAATGTCAATTGAAAAGCCCTCAATTAATGGACTGATGGCAGGAGGAATGGCTGATTGGAAGTTAAATAAGGCTGTAGAGTGATTGCGTTTGTTGTATTTAGGGTTTATTTGCTTATCGAGTATTTTTTTAGAAGCCTATCAAAGTTTTGTTTTTTATGAATGACTTCACTTCTGTTTCACAATGAAAGATAAGAGTTTAATTTCTGATACCAGTATTCAATGTATTGTATGTCCAGGTTGTTACTTACCAAAAAATACATGTGACATTTCCATCCCTGTGGGATTTTTGATGGCACAAGAAAGAATTAGTGAAGAAGAAATAATTGGGATCGTGTCTTTTAATTTTAGCTTCTTGTTCTGTGCATTCAGGAGCGTAGTACATCGTTGTTGCCATATTTTCTTAACCGGGTCTTGTTGAACACATCTGTATTCATAGTTTGAGAGTATAGAACTGTTAATTACCAGCTTTTTCAGGTTTGACTGTGATACATGTCTGGTTGCACTAGATTTATTGAAAATAATGACAATGCTGCTTATGTATTTGGGGAGTTTTAGCATGTCTGAGACTCTGAACTGCAAATGCCAATTGCTTGGTGTCAGGAGCTGTTTTGTGCATGCTGATGTTTTGGTTTTTTTTCATCTTTTTAAAAACTGTAATTCTTATCTGCATGCTGAAAAAAAATCAGTGTTGTGATTTTTATTTTTTTTTCATGTGAAACATTGCCCTAATATTTATTGTCCTGTTATAGGCAGGCTGTGTGACACCTAAATCGCCCTCCACTGACATCTTTGATATGGTTCCCTTTTCTCCCATATCCCCTCAGTCATCAACACCTACTCGCAATGGTACACAGCCTCCTCCAGTACCCAGTAGATCTGCAGAGATCAGTAAGTTCTTTGACAACTGACCTAATTCTTGCTTAATCTTACAATTTTTGGGAAAACATTAAAAAAAAAAACGTTTTGCGTGAAAAGTCAGATACAGGTTCTCTAAGTTACGTTTGATGATACCATTCAATTTTAATTCCATCTTCCTGAAGTTGATGTTGCTGCCAAGTTGAATTATAAATATATTTACTTGCTGAAGATATTATTTAAACAGTTTGAAGGAGTCTGTCTGGGGATGATAATGTGGCCTTTCTTTTGCTATGTGTTTCTTGTAGTTAATTGAGGAAATATTTTCAGTTCCTTGTTCTTTCCTTGCTATAGCTATGGCATCTAAACCCTGTGCTTCTTGGGAATACAGTATGTGAATGTGGTGATGATGACAAAGAAGGAAGAGCTGAAGAAATCCATCAAAATATAGTCTAATGAAATAATATTTTTAACACCACTTGTCATATCGTGTACTGCTTTGCTTTTCAGTTATAGTTGATGAAATTCTGCAGATTTGTGGACCGCTCCTGAAAATCTCTTAAAGATGTTTAGTAATAGCAATTTTAGTTTTCAGATGCTTAAAGGCAATTAGGATAATATTTTCAGCTTAGCTGGAAAACTTGTAGGAATCCAGAGATAGTTTTTGAAAGCTTTAGAAACGGCTCGGGGAGGAGGAGGAAGCATACACGCAAGTGGTGCTGGAGGTTGTAGGAATACTTGTGTGCAAGTAGCATTTTCTCTCATTCATACTTATTTTAGTATGGATAAAGAACATTAATGTCACTGGTTGCTGCAGTTTAAGATGATATTTGAAGAGTTTCTGTCCATTTTGGGTAACACTCCTAATATAGAGAATTTTCAGGTATGAATGCAAGCACAGTTGTAATGATAAATTGTAAAACTTGAGTTGATGAGCATCTTCCCTTGTGCCTTATGTACACAGTTTCAACGCCCTCCCCCCCCCCCCCCCCCAAAAAAAATTGAGCTTTTCTCATCAAACTGTAGATGCTGCCATAAAATTGATTTCAATATGCATACGCAGCTTCAAAAGTAGTAACTTGGATTACAAGGTGAGATGTTTGGTTTTAGCTGTTGTCCTGCCTCAGTGCCATTGAAATCACTGCTAGAAATTTTGTGGGCTTACATGGAAGTCAGAGTAATTTTGAGTACTCTACTTTTCTGGTCTCTGTATTTGTTTAAACACTGGGCTTTACAATACAGAAAAAAATGGGGATAACTTAACAATATGCACTATTTAAAAGCATTGTGTGTGTTCTGCATTTATTTTATTTGATTTTCAATTATGATTACAGATTTCAGAGATGTAGCTGGCCAGTGCCACATCTCACCAGCTGCCTGCTAATTCTGTGCACTCCTCTGTGTGCCTTGCTTCGGAGAGAGGATTACAGAATGATATAGCAGTCTGTATACTATTGAGCCATGCATTTTCAGGCTATGTCACAGAATCAGGGTCATTAAGGTTGGAAAAGACCTCTAATATCATCTAGTCCAACAGTCCACCTACCACCAGCGTTGCTTGCTAGACCATGTCCCTAAGTATTACATCTTCCTTATCCTTAAATGCCTCCAAGGTTGGTGACTCAACCACCTCCCTGGGCAACCTTTTCCAGTACTTCAGCACTCTTGCAGAGAAGAGGTTTTTCCTAATATTCTAATTTCCTAATATTCCCCACAGCTTGGTACATTGTACATTGCAAATGATTGCATTCATCAGCTATTAACATCTTTTGATGTATTTAAAAAAGGCAGTTAGGAAGTAGAACACTTTCTAATCAAACAAGTACTTACTGTGTTAGATGAGAAAGTTCAGATCCCTTAAGAACTTCATTCAATCTGAGTAATTTTGCAGTACTAATAGTGTACAATAATACATTGTTTTATATGTTATTGGTGCCAGCAGAGACAGACTGGCATTTCTTTCTCCAATACAAGTCAGATGGATGGCAACAGAAGGAGCCAAAGTGCAGTCTCACTTATTCTGAGGTCATGTCTTCATGTTCTTCTCACTTTGCCACAGCCCTTGAGAATTATAAGATAATGTTAGTTTTTTATATTTTTATAACTATATAACTGTATAATTGAGTTATAAATACCTTTTGCTTTGAGCAGCTCTCAGCAAATGTGAAGAGAAATTTGTATATTTCTTGTTGGCACAGCATTGTTGTATCTCAGAAAAGAACTGGAAACATGCTGTCGAATTACTTAAAATTTCTTTCACTTAAAGGACCTACAAAAACCAAGGTCACAACTGGCAGGTGGAGAAATCTGCTCCAAGATTTATCTTTTCAGAATCTGTTGTTAGAATAATGATGGAACCACTTGTTATGCTGTAATAATTACAAAAGAAAAAATTATGGAGTAGCCTGCAGCTAAGGGAAAAGCTTTCTGGCCCTCATTCCCTTAGCTTACTCCAAATATTTTCTTGGGTACTTATCTTCAGTGGATTAATTTGTATTTGTCGTTCCAGCTGCTCCAGGACATTTGGGGAAAGCATATATCAGCATAACTCTGTGTCTGGATGATAGCTAATGTAAAGAAGTTTGGGATGCAAAACAAAGCAGAAATGCCAAATATTTGCAGAGTTTTGTTGCTTTAATTCTTGCTAGTTCTGAGTTTGTTACACAATGTAGACTGCGATTCTCCAGTGTTAGTTATTTCTTGTCCTGAATGTCAGGTCAGCCCCAGAAATAACAATTCACTACTTGTTCATGTTTTTCGGCACTTTGAGTTACAGATGTGAAGCATCACTATTTTATGTTCTTGAATTTGTTCACTGGTTTTCCAAGCAGTGAGTTTATTTTCCTCCAGTAAGGAAAGGTATTTTCCAGAAGGAGGGAAAGGAAATTATGTGTGTTGCTCAAAGGGACTGATTTCAGAGATTTACCCATTTGTACTGAAGAAAGAAATGCGTATCTACATTACAGGTATTTTGGAGAGTGTGCCAGGCAAGCTACTATCGTTATATTTAACATGTTTTCTTGTCAGTACTTCAGCATAAAATAAAATATTACTGATTTGTGTTGTTTCTGCTAAAATTGAGCTAAAAAATGGACAGTAAACACCATCAGCAAAGGTTATGGAAATGCCATGCAACAGTGGAGCTTTGCAGTGAATAAATTTCATCCTGTTTCCACATATTCATCTTCTGTTTCAAAGAGAAATACCGACTGAAAGTATTTCATGGTGCTCTGACTCAGCAATGCAATCTCTCTGACAACACACGAACTTAAAATGCAGAAAAGCAATGAGCCTGTTGTCCTACAGACTTTTACAGCCATTTCATTGAAATGGATATCAAATTGTAATAGAGATAGATGGTTTCCCAAAACATTTAAGGGAAAATCAGCTAGGAGATAACTATCTTTAAAATTTGATTCTATGCAAGGCTTAGTAGCTCCATCATTGATAATGAGCTCTTCTCTGTTCAATTTTAAGGTCTGCCTTGAATAACAATTTGAATGGAATTACCTTTGACACGAAGGCATGTTCCACTGAAGGAGTTAAAGCTTCTACCATTCTCCTTTTAATAAGCTCAATACTGTCATAAACAAAAGCATAATACTTTGAGCATGAATAAGATGTCCAGAGAAATGTTCATAATACTTGCTTTCAAAAATAGTGATGTAATTACAGTACTTGGAAATTAAAGAACTGTTTTCCTTACTGTTCTTTCATAAATACATTCCTTGAATGTTTGCAAAGGCTTGGTATTGAAACTGGCTGCTTTAAGCTATCTGACCACATAGAAAACTGTCAGCTCTTTGTGATTCTGTGATTGCCTTTTTAGGGTAAAAAGAACTTAAGAAAAAGAGGAACAAAAAGAAGAAAAAAAGAAATAAATGGACCTAGATAATGAGCAAATAAACTTAGGTGGGACATAAAACATAATCATTTTTTCCCCAGTAAAGGTCAGTTTGAAAGTTAAGGCTGCTGCACATCTGAATATCTTGAGTAGTAGTATAAGAACATGTAAGGATGCTGACAGTACTTACTGTACTTGAGCAGACCCATTTTGGCTGTGAGAGAGGCAAGGGATGAGGTAGATCCTAATTTTTCTATTAGGTTATTCTCGTTGATATCTGCTTTGCATGAGGGTAGTCTGCCTCTGCCAGGAAAGGCTAGATTTTTTATTTTTACTCAAGTGGGCTTTCAGAATGAGGTTGTCAGATCTGGGTCATCCCTTGTTCCTATGTGGTAGTCTACAGCTGCTAAGCCATGGCATAAATATGTAAGTACTCCAGTTCCTACTTGTTCTTGTACAGTATTATGGCAACATAATATTCTAATTATTTAAGAAATATGCTGTGCAATGCAGGTGTGGTAACTCCAAATATTAGGTCAAAACCATAGAAACTTATTTGCAGAATAGCATGTTGAGAAGCCTAGACAAGTACAGGCCTGGAATGTGGACTCTATAAATGATGAAATAAAGACTTTTATTTAGCTATTTTAACACTCTTCAGCCCTTTTAATGTGACGTAACAGCATGGATTTAATGTCAGGTTGTCAATTATCAGCTTGAATATCTTTTATGTTAAGAGTAAAATCTGGAGCTAAAACAGAAAAATATTAATTTCTTAGATATTAAGGGTCCTTTTCCCTACTCACAAATCCAATGTGATTTTGAGTTAGGCAGTCTGATTACCAGGTTTCTTCCTGGACAACTGTGAAGGTTAGGAAGTTTAATATTCTCTTCAGCAGTTACAAAGCTGTGTTAACTTTGTTTTATGAGTGTTATCATCAGTGTGTTTCATGCTAGTTCATCAAAATGTGTTTAATGCTAGTTTTCATTTCATCAAAATGTGTTTAATGCTAATTTCAGTCAGTACAGTATGGGAGTGAATATGTCTGTATAGATGGCACTTTGTCATGTAGAGAAAAATATTCCCATTACTGAGAAGTAAAAATATCTGGGCTGTCAGATGTGAGGACGAACTAGCCTTGCACAGTTCCAGTAAGGAAAAAAATATATATATATATGATTGGAGGTGTTTCAAAAAAGAAACACACAAATGCAAAAAAAAAAAAACAAAAAAAAAACAAAAACAAAAAAAAAAAAACCACCTCAGCAGTGAAAAGGATCCTGCTTTTTTTAGTGAGAAACCGTATGACATGACAGGAAAAAAGTGCAGTCATTGCATTTATGGATCCAGTTTTAGTGGAATTTTAGGGCAAGCTGCATGTCATGGTCTTCTGTGTTTTCTTTTATTCTTCCTTGTTCTTCCTTGTTTCTTTTATTCAACCTGTTCTTTGGTTGAGAATTACAACTCTAGTAATTAGTTCTATTTACTACTAGCAGCGCGCTGAGAAACTCTATCAAATGCAGAACTGAAATTCCATGAGTAAAGGTAATTTACAAAAGTCCTTAACCTGATGGTCAGAAGTGGCAGATATGAAGAGGTATGAAGGCTAATTTGTTAGTGAGAATTTGCTTCTGACATAATGAAATTTGGCAGTTGACATCCAGCTGTTCCCTCTTCAATTATGAAATATTCAAACTCTCTGATTCCTGAAGGCACTTCAGTGGAAGCTCCCTTACTCAGACTGGAATTTCTTCTCCTCGGGTCCCTAAAATTCCTCTAGAAAGCACGACCATTTAATGAAAGGTCCATAAAGGCTTAAACAGAAGTTGCTGCATTATTGGAAAAAAATTGTTGAGTATCCAGTCTTGGAAAACTAATCAAGACCTGACTTCTGAATTTGGATGTTTAAAAACTGCAGTTAATCATTTTCCTATCTGAAGGTGCTGTTATTCAGCTTGTAAGACGTAAGCTGAGTTTTTCAAAGAGCAGGTCATAGCTCGTTCCGTTTCCCTCAGTGACTCATTTTTCTCTTTTTCCAGAGAGAGACCTTTTTGGGGCAGAACCTTTTGACCCTTTTAGCTGCGGAGCAGGAGATTTCCCTCCAGACATTCAGTCCAAGCTAGACGAGATGCAGGTAACCATTGAGTTATCAATTATGCAGTTTTCTCTGGATGTGTGAATATTATTGCAATACATTTTTACGGTGATTTTAAAACAAATTTCAGACTGTACACTCATAGATACATAGAGGAGAGGGAAAAAATATGTAAAAGGAAGACAACCAATATTTTTGTACTCATGGGGAATTAGAATTTATCAGCCTGAAGATCTCCACAGATGTTATTGCATGGTAATAACACAGACAGACACCTGAAATTATTTAAGGCCTACCAGCACGGTAAGCAAAATAGACACTGCTTTTCTTTGCTGGGAAGGGACTGAGCAAGTTGAAAAAAGAGCTGTTGTTAGAGGCCTACATACATGCTGACCTTGTTATTCCTCAGAAATTTTCTGCTGCCTTTATAGTCATACCTGACTATTGCATTTTGGGCCACAGACTACTGAGAACTGATTCAAGAACTCAGGTCTTTTTTCATCAGGAAATGTTTGTTGATTCTGAAATACTCTATGCTATCTGTTTAGATGTTGGTTTCAATTTGAAGCAGTTTTAGGAGAAAGCCCTCAAACTGTGGGCTGTCTCAAACTGCAAACTGCCATTTCCTTGCCAGGTTGCTTATCTGTTTTTTTTCACAGCAGCCTGCCAGCAAACGGAAGGCTAAAAACACTGGGAACTTGAATTTCTAGGATGCTGGCTCCTCAGCAGAAAGTGTTCCCAGGGCTTCCAGACCTCTTGTGTCTTGAGAGCCCACGAAGTACGAGAGCAAGTTCTCAGGCTCACTGATTTCCTCCCTTCTGCCTAGAGAACAGCAGAGACATTTTTAAATGGCTTCAATACAATTAACTACTGTTTAATTTTCCTAAGCAAAATTTTCAAGTTCCTGTTCGTTGAGACATCTAAACTTGTATGTGGAGGAGTTTTCCATGTGGATGGCACCACTGGAGAAAATTCCTCTCGCTGTGAAATAAGAAAGCTATATTCCTGATCGTCTGCACTCTGGCCCATGTAATTTTAGATAGCAGCTAAAAGCCAAAGCTGCTTTCTTTCCGCTTACATTGGAATTACTTGTGTTTTGTGAATTCATAATCAAGGCCTTTGGTAGAAAACAAAAACAAAACAACCAAGACAATCATAGGAACTTCACATTGACAGAGATCTGTGTTTCCATTAAGTATAGGCAGTTCTAGGTGAACTACAGTATCTATGAATACTGTGCTGTGTAAAGGTAAATATCAAACACTAGCAATTCTTACTATGAATAGTGTCGAGTCCAAATTTTATATTCTTAGGCTATGACTTCTATATGCTGTCATGTTATGAAGCATCAAGAAATGGATCGGTAGAAATCTTTATCAGAGGTTTTTGACGAGTCATGAAATGGAGAACTCAACATCCATTTCTACTCTGACACAAGACAAAACAAATTAATCTTTATGTATTGCTATGTTATGTTGCAAATAATGTTGCATTAGTTAAGTAGTCTGCTGTGTTGTGTGCATACATGTCTTATTCTTTTTTGTTTGATCTGTGAATGTGTATCACAGAGAACCTAGCTTACCTTGACTGAAAATGTATTAGTAGACTTTTGTGTTGATGAAAAAGTTGTTCACGTTTAATTCAGTTAAGTGCATAACTGACAGGATGTGGAAAAAAAATTCACTTTTGACTTGGACAAAGCAAAAGCTGTGGGAAGTTACTTTTCTATGACATTCTTCTATCATTTTAGATCAGTGTTTAATTTAGTTGCCATATAGAAGTTGTTTGTGTAGGTTGTATGAATCAGTAGTGTAAAATACAAATTGAAATGTTTTTTCCTTATCTCTTTTATCTTCTTATGCTTTCCTGGGTGCCTAGCGTCAGCGATGGTTGGTATATCATATTTTAATAATGGTGTTTACAGCATTTATAACTGAAATGTATATATGCTCGTGTCTGGTGTTCTTATGCTTTGATTTTATTTATAACTGTTTTGTATTTTCATGCGAATGTGGATGTATAAAATACAAATCTTAAAATCTTTTTTTATATACGCAATTCTGTATGTCAGTGCCATTAGCATTTTTAGAAGCCTACAATTTTTAAGGTGAGGATAGCTGATTTTAAACTTGTTTCATTTGTCTGATCAGCTGATATTACAACTCTTTGTTTTCCTGGTGTGATACTGGAATGTCCAGTGCTGTTCTTTAGATGGCCATTAATGAAATGGTCTATGTAAAACCTTTGGTTACATAGATTTTTATACCAGTACAGCCATCTTATATAAATGCTCTTTCAATTGGAGATAATTATTTCCAAACTTAAAATGAGTCAAAGATGCTAGAGGTCATTTGTTGCTAGGAACAGCCTACAGGAGGAAAGGTAAATGCTTGCCACAAAAGGTCAAACCACAAAGCGTGTGATGTCCTCTAAGAAATCTAAAATTCAGGAGAAGTTAAGAATAATGTCAGCTGCTTTCACAGAGTGGCCAGGGTTGGAAGGGACCTCAAGGACGGTGAATCTCCAACTCCCCTGCCACATTCAGGGCCAGCAACCTCCACATTTAATACTAGACCAGGCTGCCCAAGGCCCCATCCAATGTGGCCTCAAACACCTCTAGAGACGGGGCATCCACAACATCTCTGGGCAGCCTGTTCCAGCACCTCACCATTCTCATAGTGAAGAACTTGCCCCTGACATCCAACCTATATCTTCCCTCCCTCAACTTAAAACCATTTCTCCTTGTCCTGCTGTTATCTACCCTTTCAAAGAGTTCCCCTCCTGTTTATAGACCCCCTTTGGGTACTGAAAGGCTGCAATGAGGTTGTGCTGCAACCGCCTTCTCTCCACGCTTTTCTCCACGTATTAAATATGGTATATATTGTTAAATTCAGCTTAACCCACGCTCTGAAAGGCCAACAAGTGACCTCAGAGCCAACCAGTGGCTGGAAAAGCTCCGGTCAATCCTTTAACTCAGTCTCAAGCAAGCATGCTCTAGTCTGCAGAAAAGCTGTGTTAGAGAACATGTGTGTTGGAAAAGGACGTGCAAGCAAAGTGGGTGAAGAAATCACAGCAGAACTGAAGAGGCACTGGGGATAAACTCTTTAGGAACAGGTGCTTTTCCTTTGCGTATGGTATTCTGAACTTAATGCAGTCAGATCAAGTTCCTCAACCTCTGGGGGAATAGTTTTACGTTTAAACTTCAGGGAGGATCCAAAATTCTATCTATTCTATTTCTTATTCCAAGCTCGGCTGATCTTTTTGGAGAGCTCAAAACTCCAGCATGTGTTGAGATCCTAGTTTTTCAGCACAGACATCTCTCTGAAGACTCTCCAACCTCCCGTTTCCTCCACCCTTATGCTGAAACATATTTTCATCCTTTCTATTTTGACTTCATCCAAACATTATTAAAATGAATCTATTTTCCCAGAAATCTTGGAGTGAGGTGAAGTTTCCCTAGATCTTGAATCATACTAGCAACAGCTGCTATGATTTATTAAAATCTCAAGGTAGTTAATATTATAAAGTCTGCAGGATCTGCAGACCATTCTCCGTGCACAGCCCAAAGTAGTCAGGAGGCTTGTCTAATTTCCATCCGAAATAAGTTATGCTCAGCCCTCTAAATTGTCTTCTCAATACTTGTTGATTTATCATTGGTCCACTGAGTTTGTGCTGACTTAAGGTCATTGAGTGAAGTCAGGTGGTGAAGGGATAAACAATCTAACCTCAGAAAGAGCCATATGGGTTGACTTTGGCAGATTTACCTTGTGATAAAATTGAATTAATTTGTGTTTTACTGCTTGTTGTTTTTAAACGGAATAGTAAAAAAGAAAGAAAAAAACTAACTGAGAATTTTGGAAGATGGTTTGTTTTCTGATTACTTTTCATATTGGAAATAAGCTTTGCATCTCTAGGAGACCCATCACATGTTAGTATAATATTGTTGTTTTTCTGTGTAACTAAGATGTTCAGTGCGTGTGTTAAGTCATCTTGGAAGTAAAAAAGGGCTGTCATGTAGATATGAGCACATAAGTAAAGCATAGTGTAGGTGTACATTTTATAGCTTTTCATGTTCCCTTTCCTGTCCAGTATCAGGGATGGTCTTTGTCTGCATTGCTTCAAAATCAGCCAATTTGAGATATTTTCTGACCAAATGTTACTATTTCCTGAGCCCTGACTGTACGAAAAGCTGTGGTGCATATGGTGTATAATGAAAGGGCAATCTGTTATGCTAAGAATCTGAAATGCTTAAATTTAATATTTAAAATACTCAGTATTAAAACTGATGATACATAGCATGTAATGTGTACCAAGTACTGACCATATGTCATGTTTAAGAAAAAGAATTCCGCTTGATACATTAATCCAGTTCAGTAGGAAAAGGATAAAAATAAAGTGTAATTTATAATTACTCAGCCATTCCAACTGACATCATTATTATTACAGCTGTGAATGCTGGGTTTTGGAGTGGAGAGTAGAAGGCAGGCATATGCTGGATATTATAATAAACATACAGCAGCTTCAAGCAGAACCATCAGAAATGAGAGGAGCGTATAAAGGAAGTGTAACAGTGACAACTGACATAAGGCTGCAGACATTCTGTTTTATGTCCTCTTACCTGCCTTAATCACATTTCAGCTGTGCCTGGACGTAAATGAAAATCTTTCCATAAAAACTGTTTGTCTTGCATCTTGGCTGACAACAGCTGATTGGGTAATTTTATTATTGTTACAATCATCATGTATTTTCTGAAGTATAGGTGTGCAGATTGCAGAAGTATTGGAGAATTTGAAGCTAGCTGGCAAAAACTGTGGGGCTCGAATGGAGATGGCTGTGGGAGATCTGAAGTTTGTGCTTTATTAATCTTAAGGAATTTGATTGCAATTCCTTTGCCTTTCTCTGCTGGAATAGTATGTTTTGAAGTTTTCCCTTTTTGAGTGCTGCATTTAATGGGAGCATTGATTGAGGCAATACAGCTTTCTTTGACTGTCCTCGTTTATAATCCTGTGATTTCTTTAACTTTAATAATAATAATCTGAATTAGTGCATAATCTGGCCTTGGCTGGCCAGAAAAACCTCACTGGGCATGCAGCTATGTTAGATATTACCAAGCAGTTCTGAAATGTATAAAGGAAAGATAGGAGCGTGCAGAACATGAACAGGATGTTTGCTGGGTTATAGGACTGGCAGAGATTTGAAAGGGCTCCCAGCAGAGATAGAAATCAAGTTGTGTCCTTGATAGACCAGTTGCCATAGATTTTCTACTATAATAGCTGCATCAAGAATCTTCAGGTTGAAGCATAAACTATCCCTTTTACAGCCTCAAAACTGGCAGCTGCTTCTAAATGCTTAAAAATATTAGAGTTTCAGACACACTGGAACTGAGAGGTTTATGATTCAGCACATTGAACTGTCTCGCTAATCCTGGGGCTGGTGCTCCTGTGTAAGCAGTCGCCTTCTGACTGCAGTTGCATCAAGAAGCTGCATCCTTTGGGTAAATAACCAACGTCTCATTTATGACAGAATGCTGGCTTGGAACTTCACACTCTGTTTGCTTGAAATATCTTTTGCACTGAATGCTCCTCCTGTTAGCTTGTTGAAAAGTACAGAAGGGAAGGGGAAAAAAGTCAGATATGCCAGCGAGCATTGTCAACATCATGTCACCCAGGTAGGGCAAACCTGGCAGCACAACTGGAGAATGCTTACAGCCTGGTAACTCTGCTGGCTCACTAACTCACAGTATGAATGTTAGGAAAATGCAGAACTTTGCCTGAAAAATCTCAGACCATTTAGTAATCATCTCCAGGAAGTGTATTGAATTTTTCAGCATTGCAGATGGTATTTTCTGGTAGGTTTATTAAACATTCAGACTCTTAAAACCTAGCCTGGGGGTTACATTTGTTTGAAATGAAGCTGTTTTGACTTATGAATGATCTTTTAAAGCCAAAAGGTATACTCCTGAGGTACTCCTGTGCATTATGACAAGTCTTGAGTTTCTGCCAAGTCCCAGTGCAGGCTACCTTACAACAAGATTTAGTTTGATTACAAGGTGCTTGCCTTACTAAAGCACACAGTATTGATTTCATAGCACGTAACCAACGTTCTTCAAGTGAATTGGAGGCTCAGAGATTACTGAGCTGAGCAGTGTGACAAGTGCCTCTGGAGCTGATGTTCTTATGGCATTTCTATTCAGAGTCCTTGTTTCCAGCTGCTTACAGCTTGACAATACCTTTGCCAAACAGACTGAACATTTCTGGATTCAAAGGTGACTTTTCTTCTGACAGTCAGGCCATATGTGTGTACTTGGAAATGATTCTTTTCAATGCAGAGAGCAGGAGTGTATGGCTTATAGTAGTGTTTCTACCAGTAAAATATGAGAAATTTTGAGTTTAACTCCTTAAGAATCTCTTTGCTCCTTTCAAAGCACTGCATTTTGATAGTGCTGAGTGTTTCATGCATTTGAAATTCATCCTTCAATCATTTTCAGTAAAACAGGTATTATTCTATTTGCCTTGTGGTGAAACATAGATAACCATAGAGTGTAAAGCATAACATCTCTCAGTGTTATGCTCACCACCAGCACAGCGAATGACTCAGATCAAACCTGAGATTTTGTTGGGTACCACTACATTTATTATTAAACTACTTCTAATAAAAGGGATTGCTGAATGTACGAGACATCTGGTATTAACAGCAACGTCCACAACTTGCATCTCTTTGAAGTGTGAATATAATAAACTTCTTTTTCTCACACAGCAATCTGATCTTTCCTACTTATAAATTGTGTTGAATTTTGCTCACATTCAATATGATTCAAGTGAAACCTGTTTTTCTATCAATTTATGTATGCAAATAGTCAATATTTTTATTCTAATACTACTTAATCTACACACAGTATTTCTTAGAGTGAAGTCCTTTTATAAATTAATGGCTGAGAGAAAGTTAAGAAAACTGACTGACCAAATAGTGTAAATGTGAATTATCCTGTGAACCACCTGGAACATTCTGGAACAGTCTTAGCTATGTACCTCGAAGTTGAGCTAGAAATAAGCTGGAATTTAGATATTTATAGTGAAAATGATCCTTGAGTAATTACTTTCTCTTTTATTAACAGTGTTTTGTTTCATTGCAGGAGGGGTTCAAAATGGGATTAACTCTTGAAGGCACAGTATTTTGTCTTGACCCACTAGACAGCAGATGCTGATGCCAAGAAACTAAATGTGAAATTCTTACCCAGTATTTTTTAATTCTGAACATGTATTCACAAATATTATCCATGTGCCAAAATATGCTTTTTTTTCAACATGTGAACTCGTTTGAGGTTTGCTTCTGTAAAAAAAAAAAAAAAGACTTAGTTCCAGTCTTTCCCTGTACAAATGTATAAAGTTGTACTTGTTTATGAAATATGAATTAAATTACACTGTTGTTTCTTTCCCTCGCACTTTGGCCCAAGTTTACTACTCTTTACTACTATTTGCCTGGAAGCGTTCTTCAGAAAGCTCACATGTACCTCTCTGCAGAGATGCAAGCATGATTTTCACGTAATGCTTTACTTGCCAGTATTTTGAAAATAAGCTTTTAAGCCATTATTTAAAGTTCCATCTGTGAAATGATTAATTGCAGTTGCGATGAAAAAGCAGAAAATATTAACCATTAATATATGCTTAAAAAGTTGGTATGCCTTGTAATTAATTTCTATTACTGTGTACAGTTATTACACTGTATATCTG
Source organism: Lagopus muta (assembly GCF_023343835.1). NCBI lineage: Eukaryota > Metazoa > Chordata > Aves > Galliformes > Phasianidae > Lagopus > Lagopus muta. Next base: position 29,935,971 of record NC_064440.1, on the reverse strand, counting down.
TTATTCGCTTATAAAATCTGGAAGATTTTTAGGTCATTAAATCATGTTTTAGAAGCTTACAAATAGTGTGTTACTTAGCATTTAATAGCATAGAAGAGCTGCTAAATTGCAGAAATGAAGAAGTACCTACTCTGTTTTATTTTATAGCTGAACAGTACAGTGTGCCATTTGGAATTCATTACAAAACAAAATTCATAATGAAAATTTGAACGTAAGACTAGAATTTTGCTTCTACTGACGGATTTATGTGATGTTGTGCACAAGCAGGCACTCTTTGCAGAGGTTAATTCTGTGAGCTACTTTCAGCACCGGAGTGTTCAGTTGGGCTGTTGAGCATTGTTTTCATGGTCTTCTTTGATGTTCTGTGTCTTAATATAAGTTTGAAGCTTGCTGCAAGGTTTCGGTATGTTAGTAAGTCCTTCATACTCACTTGTTTTTCATGTTACACAAGCAACTGCACACCAAAACTTTCAGCTGCTAATGAGTTTAACGCTGACCTTTCTATGCATACTCTTCACTAACCTTCTGCACAAGCAATAAAATAATATCTGGAGCTTATCTCAGAAAAGGATTATCATTACTCTTTCAAGGCCCAAACCCCACGTTTGTTCAGTTCAATCCTCTTAACAATTCTGTTATTCTCCCCTTAAAACAGAAAGATGTTGATAAAAATAAAAAATAAACTAAGAGCATTTTGGATATTTTTTCTTGTTTTCCAGAGAGGCCTTTTTGTGACACTTATGGCTTACAGTTTACACAAAAATGTATTTTTGCAATTTCATTAAAATATGTATATTTTTACACCCCCTTCCACAAAGTCCTTCAAAGTCTGCTGAGATGATGTTATTCCTTTGCTGAGTTTGACTCATGCTCATATACCCTGCTGAATTGGGATGCCAATGTTCTGCATTGCATTAGTCTTCCTCTCTATAATTCTTCATTGAATATTCATATAGAGTATCATATATATTAAAAAAATATCTATAAAATCACTAACAAATAGAATAGTATGTTTCATAAAGAAAAGTCTTTATAATTTTGTTTGTCATATAGTATTTTGGAATTTGTATAATGAGGATGTTTAGTAGCCATAGTAATGGCCTTTTTTTAACAAATAGAATTTGTATTTTTATTGTACTTTAAAAAGCTTTACATAATAAGCGTATATTTAGTGGTCATTTATTACCGATCATAACACCAAAATAAATAATATTTGCACATTTTAAGAACTGTTTTTCGTTACTGATTTTTATGATAGTTGACTGCAAATGGCATGATTACATATTGCATAACTGGTCAATCCATACAAAAATACTGAACACAGCACGACATTTTTAATGAGAAGGTTGCGTGATCCAATTGGAAACTGTATTTCTATGTAAATTCCAATGTCTGTTTAATTTTGCCTAAAATAAATGTTTTTAAATAAATTGCATCCTGGAACACAATGTTCATTCAGTTGCATGCTCACTGGATGGGAGGGAGTGGAGGTGCATCAATGTCAGATGAGCTGCTGTGAAGAATGCTTTGGAGTCGCTTCTTATGGTGGTGTCAGAGAATACCAGACATCAGCTGCTGTAAAAGCACACCCCATTTTTTGTTCTTTGTTATGGAGTTTGGCCTGAGCTGTAATCAGGAGAGAAATATTTGTTCTATATGCAGCTATCTAGCATTAGTAATATCGAAACTTTGATTCCTCTTGCTTCTCTTGTCTTTCCACAGTACTTCACGGATTTACTGGACTTTTTATATGCTTTTTTTTTTCCTGTTATACTTAGCTCATAAGCATACCTGGTTAGTAAATTACCTTAATGGTTGTTTAAGGAATACAGAAGGCAACCTCTGTAGGATCCACCTGTGTTAATGGGGTGGGCTGCAGAACATGGTGTTGATGCTTCTGAGAAAACTAATCTTAAATCTTCTGTTAATTGCTTCTTTTTCAAAAACTCTCATCAAACTAATACTTCAAATCTATTTAATTTCTTGCAGAAATGGGGCTTGGACAGTTTATGGGACTGGACACTGTCAGGGATAGCAAGAAAGGGGTATGTGTAATCTGCTGTGAGTTATAATAAACACAAGCTACTCTTCTTTCTTAGAATTTGTATCAATGTTCCAACTAGTATTGGTGTTCTTTTACAGATAATGCAGTAGTAATGTGAGCTAAATTTTCAGGCTATTAGTGTAAATACATATCTTTGAGACCAGTACAAGGACTGTGGGTAGTTGCTCTTATTTTCTCTTAGATTAAATAGGAGTTCTCACATTGCTTAGAAGAGCTTTGTGTTCAGAAGCTCTCTTCAGTTATCTTTTAAAAGCACAGCCTGATGGCCTGCTGATGAGAACATGAAGTGCTTCCACTAACTGTGAACTTGGGTACATCACTTAACAGAAGATGGTCAAGCCTGAAAAAGGCAGCAGTATCATCCGTAAGATTAGGAATATGGTGCGAAGGGAGTAGTGAAGAACAAATTTTTGGTGTTCTGAATTTTACCTTAAAAAAAAAAATATTGAATTTGGGTGCTATCAGATTTTCTGCTTTTGTTTGAATATCTTTTCTTTTTAAAGTTTCTTTCAACTCTGCTAATACTGCTGACCAGGTTGTAGCATGACTTTCTAATGTGTAGTGCTGCACTTTATTTCCCCACTATACTGATACTTATTCCCTAAGCTATATTAACAGCTAGAAAATAGATTCCTCCCTTTCTATTCTTTCGTGTTAAATTTACTCTTTTTCTCTTCCTATATGCTTATCGCACCACCACGAGAGCAAACATGTTGCTTAGGTCAAAATACTTCTTAAACCAACTAAGCTCATATATGATCAACTTGTGTGTTTTCTTTAGTACATGATAAGTTAGTGAGCATCGCTGCGGGATGCTCTTAGCTTAATCCTTTGCTTTTACTTCAGCTAGATCAGTTTGTAAGTGGCTCTCTTTTGTCTCTCCACGTGACAGATTGATCAGGTCATTCAAATTGCCAAAGATAAATCCTTCATGTGGCATAAAGAGTTGTATTTTATTTTGGCTTCCCTTTTGGAAAGAAGGAAAGGAAAAAGATGGTGCCCGAAGTCTTCTCACACTTTTAGAGGTAAGTGTGACTGTGTAATTCCAAAGGTGATTGAGCTTGCCAAGAAATGGAGCTGATTCTGAGACTTCATTATGATGATTATTTTTCAATTTGTGGCGTTAAGCACGGCCTCACTCTCACAAAGCAATTCTGCTTCACAAAAAGAGTCCTTTGTGCAAAGGAGGAGCGTGCCACTGCTTGAGAAATCTCTATCCAGAGCCTCAGTTTTCATTATATCCTGCTGGTCACTAAGTTTGTCGCCTTTTGGACACTCTCTGAAGAAAAATTATTAATGACTGCAGATGAACTCTCTTCTCTTAATTTAGCACTTTTCAAGATAGGGAATGCAGATGTCACTTAGAAAATTTAGAAAAACAAAATGAAAAAGCTGAATAAGTAATCAGACAAAAAATAACCAAAGATGCCTGCAACTTGTTCTGTAAGATTTAGCAAGAAGACAGAAAGTAAGTAAAGCTAGCAAATAAGCTTCAGCTCCTGATTACCCTCCATTTTTTTTCCCCATTCTTAAGACATATTCTTAAACAGAATGAGATGTGTTGCATCGTGAAGGGGTGAAAATATGTAGCACTTCTCATCAACACACTAGAGAACAGAATCTCTATTTTGTCCAATTATTTGATGTTGATGGGAACTTTTGTTTAACATTTATAATATATGCATCATTCTTGAGACACTTTAATATTCAGTGTCAGTGCAGAGATTAAACAAACTGCACATTTCTTTATTCATCAGATCAGAACTTCCGGGAACTTAAAACATTTTCAATGGATTTCATGGACTGCATAACAATTTTATGGTGGTGCACAAAGGTTTCTGAACATATGAATATGCAATTTACCATTTGTGTTTGAGAAATATCTTGAGTGTCTAATTTATAAATAGTCTGGGCTAAAAACACCTGAAAGCTTAGTCTCACAGAGTGCATTTTGGAATTCTAATGCTCATATGAATGCCAGCAACTAGAATCTCTGTGTTCAAGGTTTTGAGCTCAATTTTTTCAAACTTTCCACTATTTAGTTCAGCAAAGCTTTATCCCTTGTCATGAAGAACACAAAGGAGTAGAATAGAGAAGAAGCACAGCAGAAAGTTAGAGGGAAAAAATGCCATATTGTGCAGTTTAGTAACTTTTTTTGGTGAAACTTAATTGATTTAATAACATCTCTTTTTCTGCCACATCAGCATTTATGGCTAAGTGAGGATTACACAAGGGCCACCAGCCAGCAGATTTGACACATTTGCAGTCAACAAGAACAGGTAGACCTATGTGAGCTAAACTCCTTATTAATCTCCTTATATTGAAAGAATTTGCCCCAAACAGGATACTTAGAACAGAACCTCAAGGTTTTTCATGTCATTTTCTTTGCAGTTTCTTGCCACCCCAGGCTTTTCTGACTGAAGAAATACTCAGAAAGTCTACTAAACTGAGTCTTCATAATGGCTCCTTGGTGCTGTACCACAAATGGTATTTAAATAGTTCAAGTTTTATTTTATATACAGGTTGAAGGTGGTTGTATTATAGGGTTGAAGAGCAGCTCTGAGCTTCAAAGCAAAAAGACCCTGAGGCAGTATTAATTTGGTGTAAGGGAGGAGCATTAAGGTAGTCTGTTAGGATGGGAATATTTCACTGAAAGCCAAGCATTATCTTGAAATCTCTACTGGTTCACTTTCCAAAATATTACTGTGCATTTTAAATGTATTTATGAGATATATCTTGTTTGGTTTCTTTATTTTTTTTCAAATAGTACTAATATTTCATAATGGAAGAGAGCTGCTATTATAATAGAACAAGATCTCCTGGTATTTTAAGACTGAGGAAGTATGTACTAATGGCCATGCTCCTTGTGTTCTGACAACCAGGCATGGGTTATGATACTATGAAGAAGCCAGAACAGTTCTTAATTTCACAGTGACTTCAAGTGACTTCAGTTGTAATTCGTGGCAGTTAAGTGTGAGGTGCACATAAAGAAAAAAAAAAAAGAGTTTTATGAGATGAGTGGGAATTAATGAGAATGAGAATTCTCATTAACATTTATGCAACATTTATGTAGCATTACTTGTGGATCAGACATACTGCTTCTGAAAAGCAAAACAAGCATCTCTTGCTGTTTGCAGGTTATCAAAAGCCTAATTATCAGACATTTTAAACTTCCATTTCCACATTCAGTGCCTGTTTTCTCATCTTTAATAACGTTAAATGTATACTTCAGAGTGTTTAAGGATTGTTAGGATTTACTGCCTGTTTTAGTAGTACCTATAGATTGCCATAATATTGAATGCATACAGTAAGAAGATTAGTCAAAGCTGTGATCTTGTGCCATCAAAATTGAATGCTGTCGTGACATCACAAGGGTTGATGCATAACACTGAAATAATCAAACCAACTATACCAATTTATTATTTAATAGACCTTCAAAGCTGTAGGTATTTTGTAAGAACTAAGTGTTATTAAAAAGAAGTACGTGACTGGAGCTCACTAAGTAAACAAGATAAATTACCTCTTGGCACTATAATAAATAAATCAGTAAGATCAGTAAAGCCACATGAGTTGTATGGCCAAAATTAATTGACATTAACTTAGGAAACAGATTTCTTAGGACCACAGATATAGTCTCTCACGGACCTCCCTGGTTGAATGCCAAGGAGTTGGATGCTAGAGAGGAAAAAAATCCCAAGCAATATTCTAAGGGATACCTGACTATGATCCAACGTATTGCTGCAGATAAGTTTACATTAAGGTTGAGCTAGAAACACGATCATTCCAAGCAGTAATGCAGACTGCATATTGAGGCAGTTCAGCCATTTATAAAAGGCATTCTCCACTGAAAAAGTGTAAAAGAAGGTTATCAGTATTACGACTTCAGTCTGATTTTAACACATGCATGTGGGGATCATCCTGATTCTTGGTGTGTTTGTAAGCACTTCATGGTCACAAAAAAACATTGGAAAACAATGAGAAAGGACAAGCAAAATGAAAAAGCTTCAGACAGGTAAACTATCAACAGGAAAACCTGATTTGCGTGACAGCAGATACTCCAGCAGACACTCATATGATGGTTGAGTGGTCTGAAAAGATGATAAATTTTGGAGCACTTTTCAACTCAAAGATGATTCAGCAAATGCTTCTGAGCAGTATTTATCATGTGCTTAAACACTGTTATGCCATTGTGTTTTATTTTGATTTTATTTTTCAGTGAAAAAAACTGTAGACAAACTGTTTACAGTATCTAAGGTAACATTTTCTTATTGATTCATCCACCTGAGAGTAGAAAAGCCAACTTCTGTTGCTGTACCCACTGCATGGTGCAGAATGCAGGTAGTAGTGCACAAGTGAGCTTACCAATACATTTCTACAGAGACTGATGCCTTCAAATACCCCTGAGTTAGGAGGAGAGTTTGAGAAGGTTAACCATTAATGTGCTTCATACACTGCAACTTGTAGACAAGGATAGGGATGATCAGAGCTAGCACTGTGAAGAAATGTCAGATCATTCCAAATCAGGATTTCAAGCACAGTACGTGTAACTGCAGGCAGATGCTGAAGGCACTGCAGATATAACCCCCCTCTGACTTGTTATAAAGCAGAGAACAATCAAAATTCCCTTTTTTCTCAGTTCCTGGAAAGCACTACTTTAGATACATTCCTGCAGAATTTAGGTTAATTGGGAATACATTCTGACTTACACGTAAGTAAAAAGCAAAAAGCTAAGAAAAGAGAGAGTCTAATGGTATCCATGAAATATGCCTTCTGTTTCATAAATGCAGATTTTTGAAAATTGAACAGTTCTGTGTGCATAGGACATTCTAGCTTCTGTGTTTCTTTTTATTTATTTTTCCCACAATTCTGTTGTTCTTAGAGAACTTTCTGAGAATGTGTGAAGTATGCAGACTGTATATTTCAATTTTAAGACTACAAATAATGGCAAACATCTTTCTTTTTTAAAACCTAAAACCCAGACTTCTTCCTAAGGATCACAAGTTGCACACGGGTGTCTCTGAGAGTTAGCAAGCCTACCAAAGGAAGTTGGAAAGAAATATTGTGGTTGGCCCCAAGAACTGTGTTGACTTCAAGGGATGATAAATCAGTTTGTAATCTACAGCTCCCTGTGTTCTTGTAGTTGTGCTTTTTTTCCACACCGTATGAAACAGCATCACCCAACTTGAGCTTTGCCTGAGACTGCTCCAGTATTACATGCTTGGATGGTAGTCCTTGCACCGGTCTCCAGAAGAACACAATTTTAAGCACAAACAAATGAAGAGTTTTAACCCAATTAGGTGCAAACATACAGAGAATCAAGTTGTGTGTGTACTGAGAGCTATGGAAAGACAGGGACAAGTCCAATTTTTTGAAGTTTTCCAAACTCCTTGTAGAGCCTTGCTCACCTTTTTTTCTGATGCAAGATACCAGAGACAGATAACTCACAGTGCCAAGACCACCTGTGCAGTTTGATTACAATTTGATGCAGTCACTTCTGTATCTGTACAGTTTGTTTATGTTTTGGATTTGGCATGAATTCATAGAAAGTCTTTTTCTTCTTTCTTTTCTGCAGTGTGTGCTTACTTTGCTGTAGTGCTCCTCTATTAGTTATTTCTCAGTTTCTTTACACTTGTCATTATGGTAGGATAAAGGCAGAAAAATGTTCCTGCCCCTTTTTGTATGCCTTTGTGTCACTAGGTTGTACACCATTCCTTTATTGTCACATGTATCTACATAAATAATTGTGAAGAAATACATGTGAACTATTTTTATATCATTCCACCACTATGGCCTTTATCCCTTTGAACTAAAAAAAAAAAAAATACAATTTTAGGATAAAGTCGTAAGAGATGTTTTACATTAGAACCAAATTCAGTCATACACAGGAGATCCCCAGATTCCAGGTGTGCATGCTGTTGAGGAGATTCACCCCAGGCTACTGATCCCACAGGGCCACCACCTTCTGCGAGGTGGTACAAACTGGAGATCGATGTCTCTACAAGAATTCATCAGACCCAAACATGCAGGAAGGGTTGTGTAGCCTGAACTTCAAAGAGCTTCTCTCTGATGTTTCAGCTCTTAATTCCTTCTTACCCTGTCAGTTCTCCACTTCCTCACCTCAGCGGTCCCTGTATAGCACCAGAATCATATCTCAAGTCTGGTCTCTTGACTAGGTTATGCAGAACTTTCCTTTCTTCGCTTGAAATCCTTTATTGAACATCATTTGTTATGCCTGAATTTTACTTTTTTTTTTTCCTCAACAAGCTTGAATTGTGGAGCATCAGTCTATACTGTGAGGGAAATAAGGGTTCCAAACACCACTGTTGTAGGACCCATTTGAAGAGTGAGTGTGCAAACCTCATGAAAGACAGACTAGAGAATTCTTGTGAATCAGTCCCAGCCTCCCCTTTAAGGCTGTCTGGAACTCCTTTCTTTGCATGGCTGCCACCGTGGTCCTCAGCAATTCATTTGGTGAGATGCTGTCTGAGGCCAAGCCAAATGTACTCTTGATTCTCACAGCCCTCTCTCAAGATCAGTCTGTGGCTGTGGTAGATTAAATGCACATGGAAAAGTGAATAGCTGCCTCACAGTTTTGGCAGGCCTGACTGCTCCAAGTCTGCCACCCACGCTTTTCTCCATTACCAATATTCAGTTAGTATTTTAATCCTCTTTTGTATCTCTGAAGGCTTGTGTGTTATTTGTTAGAAATCCCCCCCCAAAAAGGAGCAAAAGGCATCTTCCAGACATGTGCGTTAACTCAGGAAGAGGTTGTGAAGCTTCAAACTTTATCTCCACCACCAATGGATGGATTAACTCTCAGTGAGCTGTTGCCATGCTTTACTGTCTGGAGTTCTGGGAACTCCAGCGCACAATCAGGACCCCATGTGAGGGATTTTCTTGAAGAAGCATGTCAAAAATGGTGGAAAGGCAGGCTCATAGAAGGCTCTTGTGGTCAGTATCCTCCCACAAACATCTTTTCTCTTGTTCTGTATTTGATGTAAATACATTTTCTTTTGAGTCTGTGCCAACGTGGCCAGAGACTTTCCTGGCTTTTGCTGTGGGTGAAATACTTTTTGGTCAGAGATGGATGCAGTGGAGAAAATGCAAGTGTGAGCAGCAGACAAGCTACTGGAAAACATAGGGTATATACATTTGGCCTGACAAGGCTTTTTTGGGGCAGGACAGGTTGTGACAGCTTTGTCAGTTTCCTCCAGAAGCTGCTGCTGGAGTTGGTGTCTGAACAGTTTGGCTGAGCAAAGCAGCACAAGCCAGGAAGGCTCATTTAGGTTGGGGTAAAAAATGAAGAGCTTCTAAGAGTATCTGTACATATTTAATCAAATATTGAATGAATAGAGAAATAAACAACATGTATTTGTATAGGAGAGACCTACTGCAATGCAGAGTAGTGAGTCAAAATTTAACAGTATTTTATTCTATAATCCTCAGTGCAGCCTTTAGCCAGTTCTCCTCCCTTCGGCTTATTATCAAAATGAGCAGATTATGCAGTATTATGGGCTTAATATTTTTTTAAAAATCTATGGTAACATACGTTACAGTGGAAATAGGAAGATAAGTTTATTTCATGTGCAAAAAAAGTAAAGATTTGACTAATAAATGATATTATCCCAAGTACTGCATTTCTTAATCTGAACAAAGTAATAAATGTATGTAGATCAACATGGAGACAGCAAAAAAACAAACAAACAAGTCACTGAAGCAACAGAGGGCTTTTTAGGTGCTTTTTCTGCCGAACTAAATTGTTTTGTTTTCCCAATGGATGTTTTAGCTGTTATTAGCAGCACATGCCCTAGAAAATTTTGACTAAAATTAACTTCATTAATAATGCTAGGCAGCGGTGTTTTTATATATAATGTTTTCATAACCAGGGAGCTTTTTTTACTACTCATTATTCTCATTGTATCTTATCTGCTAGTAAAGCCTTAAGTGCTGTCACCAGTAACCTGAGTTGCAGTTTTGTGACCACAAGCTAAACACTGCCACAAAAATGTTACTTCTTTTGTTTTGTCCCTGATCTGAAGTGATATCATGTTTCTGTTCTTTCTGGAAAAACTCAAACCAAGCTCAATTCAGTGGTTTTGATCTAAGTCTGAACACGCAGAGTGCAAATCTCAGACTGACCTATTAGGAAAACCATGACAACCATCCAATTCATTGTAGTTACCAAAATCTGAAGTACTTTTTGTCACTGGCCTAGACTTATTGCTGCTGTCACAGCAAGGGACTCAAGTCAGTCCCATTTACATCTCCCTGGCTATGTACTCCTTCAGCAAGGAGTAAGGAACGAGCTCCCCAGTTTGAATTGCTATGGTTCAGCACGGCTGCTGTAAGCACTTCAGGCTGGCCCAGGACATAGCAATTCTGTGTCATCTACACTTTCTAAAACTGCAGAGTTTGTTTTTTGTTTTTTTAATTAATTAATTTTAAAAGATTAAGTACTAGCAGTAAGACTAGGAGTGAGACCCTTCTGAAGGAAGGATGGAAACTGAAGGTTGTTTGCTTTACACGGAGGGAGGATAGGAAGAGTTAGAAAATAGGAAGAGTTAGAGAAGGCAGCTGGGACAGAGCTCAGGAAAAAGCACCACTGTACTCCTCTATATTTCTCTCTGAAACTGTAGCCAAGATAATTTAAAACACTTTGTTACAAAGCAAGAGATTTAAAACTTAGCATCTGATTATATTATGCTGTTTTTGTGCTTCATGGCATTAGCCTATGTAGACTTGACAGGAATTAATAAGAAATACCTCCTGTAAGAAGAAGCCAGTATATTTCTGTGATTCTTTCAGCTATCAAGAAATGCATATGTGCTACTTTGTTCTACCACTTTAAACTGCAGGTATAACATCAGTTTTGTATGAACATAGATATGTGAGTGGCAGCTTAATCTCACACTGAAAATCTGTGGCAGGCTCAGTAGCAGGCTGCACAATTGCAAATGATAGCATAGAAAGAAGGGGCAAGAATAATGCTATCGAAGCCCTAACCACCACAAGAATCTTCATTTCAGCTGTTTCTGTTTATTACTTTGGCTGTATCATTCATCTAATTTCATTGCTGCCCCTCTCTTTAATAGAGTATATCACACAGCTATAATTTTAAACAATTACATGGGAGACATATTTGTAGAAGCATAATCGAGGCAGGAGCCTGCAATGTTCATAGCAGCCTTTCAAAATGATTGCCTGGTGAAGTGCTGACCACAGCGTGGTCAATATAGTTTCTATCACATGCAGATGGCTCTCTGTGTGATTTTCTTTGCTGTAACAGCAATACATGTCCAGGTGACGCTGATCCAAATTACAAGAATTAGCAAACAAAAACCCTTACTAATGTATTAGTAGACTTTTTCTTTTGAGAGATTTGTTGATTTTGGTTATATTGAATCCCTGGGGAAAATTCAACATGTTTTTTTTCTTGAAGTATTTCACATCTAAAATTAATATTGCCAGAGATTATTGCATTATCTGGATTCATCTACTATTTCCATCTGTTAATAAAAAGTGCAACCACATGCTTTTCTTCTTGTTGATTGATGTGGTTTACCTTGAAAATATTCTATTTGCAAGAGTCGTTGCATTAAAAACCTGAGACGTTTGAAAATCAAATGTCATTGAAACTGGATTAAAGGATGCTCAGTAGGTGTAACCTTGCTTGGATATCTCCACTTACATGCAAACTGATTTTTGAACATTATTAAGGTGGTTTTCTCAGAACCTAGTGGGAGATCAGTACCCAAATTCCATAGAAATGCAGTAGAAAATACCAGCTGACGCAACTTGCTATTAGTGTAGATAGTAGCAGTGGTGAGACAGAAAGGCAATTCAGAGGACTATCTAGAAGGAACAGAGCTTCTAGATGCTTTAAGTCACTTGAACTCCATCAGTCCTGAGCTGATCCCTGGGTTTAACTGCACTGACTCAAAGATGCCATTGTGCTCAGTCTTTTCCTTCAGCACGCTGTGCAGCAGATTTAACCCCTATCTCATCTATTTCTTGCTGCAAATACACATCCCGTGCCACGCTTTCTGATGAAGTCTTTGCAATTAAGCTTTTTTTACCAGGTTCCCTGTGGCACCGGAAAGCATCCAACTGAGCTGTGAATATCTCCAGAGAAAGGTACTTCACAGTTTCTCTGGACAGCCTGTTCCACTGCTCTGTCATCCTCAAAGTAATGAGGTTTTTCCTCATTCCAGATGGAACTTCCTGTGTTCCCATTTGTACTCATTGCCCTTTGTCCTATCACTAAGTACTACTGAAAACAGTGGCCCAATCCACCTGCCATTTAGAATATATGTAACTGTTGATAAGATTCCTACCTCAGGCTTTTATTCTCCAGGCTGAACAGCATCAGTATGGGAGATGCTTCAGGTCCTTAGTCATCTCTGTGGCCCTCTGCTGAACTCTCTTCAGTAGTTCCCTGTCTTTCTTGAACTGAAGATTCTGGAACTGGACACAATACAATTATTTCTGAAATTCTGTTCATGAAAATCATTAAGCTAATTCATTATCAAAGCAATGATCATCCTCCAAAAATGGGACATTCTTGATCAGTAAATGAATAAAGCCCAAAAAGAACATTTTTGTTCTTTTTGTACAACTGTACCTTTTTTAGACATGTGTCTGTGTTGATATTGGGTTTGTGCATGTATAAGTGTGTGATGCTCAGTTAGAAATGCAACACTAACAGAACTCTAGAACCTGAACTTGCTCAGACTGCTAGGCTCAACATGGGTAGTGATAGTAAGAATAAAAAAATCCTGTAGGAAAACAGAAAAATCACACTGAAGACTTAAATTTCTGGAAATGTATGTAGCAGATAGTCTGAACAGGTTTGAGACAGCTTTGTATGAGTTCCATTGGCCAATGAGAAAGAGTGCTATCAGAAGTTGCCTGTACTTTTATTTCTGGTCCAGAGGCTGTCAAAGTAGTTTTCAGATGATCTGATTTCAGAAGAAAAGGGAAGTTATGAAATGCAGTCAAAACTCTGAATATTACCCCAAAAGAGAGTGCTGAAAAATCTAATAAAAGGCTGCTGAAAATCTAATAAAAGGCAGGACTTGGACACAGGGCAAAATTTTGTCAGAGATTACTGTAAGATGAGAACAAGTTTTGATAAAATAACTAAAGGCTGGCCAGTCAGTCAAGCTCAGGTGGAAAGTGTAAAAAACAGATTATCTTCCAACATTCTGGAGTTGCAAGTGCCAGAAGAGTGTTCAGTGCATAGGATGACATGAGCAGTTAGTGTAGGAAAGATGACAGGATTGCAAGTGAAGCAAGACTTTGAGATCTGTCTGCATCCTTATTTAAAGCAAACATACCAAAAAGAAAAAAGAGAAAAAAAAAAAAATCAAAAAATAACCTTTGTGACAATTATGAAAATTTCAGGTTAAATATAAATATATCATAGAATCATGGAATCACCAAGGTTGGAAAAGATCTCCAAGATCATGCAGTCCGACCACTCACCCACCACCACCATTTCCCCACCGAACCACATCCCTTAGTACCACATCGAAACATTTAAATATTTGATGTCTGATGAAGCACCATTTCCAGGTTTGTGGCAAAAATGCACTGATGTAAAGAATGAGAAACCACATACTTCAGTGGTATACAAAAAATAGAAGCCTGCCTAAACTCCAACAGAGTATGGACAGTAATTGCTGGACCTCCTGTGAAGGATAACAGCTAGTAAAGTGGATTGAATTTGTCAGAGTAGCACGGTCAATAGAGGACAGTATTAATTCTTAGCAGCTCTAGATGGAATCTTTGCTATTCTAAGAAAAATAGATTTTAATTTACATTTAAGAGTCATTTAAGGATTGGGATATATAATAGATGATTGATATTGGCCCCAAATAAACAGCAAACATCAGGTAAATTGTTAAGTTTTTTGCATGTGCCGAAGATTGTAAAATGTCTCAAAGGAGACCATGTCAGTAACACAGAAAAATCAGCTCCATGGAATCAGTACAGATAAGGCCAGATTAGGCCAGGGACGAAAATAGATACTTGTCTTAATTGCAGGCAGTAAATCTGTGAATTGTTTAATCAACTCCAGTTTTGTTAGATGAGATGTATTCCAAGCGAGTGCCTGGCAACTGACAATAGTGTATAGTGTACACCTGAGAACTTGCTGGGTTTTTTTCTATAGAGTGATTATGGAGTCAGTGAGGTCATAAACCTGTGATCCCCAGGGACTGAAGCAAGAGAGACAGGTCAGGAGAAAAACACAAGAAACTGAGTCCAGGAGCTTTTTAAATGAACGTTTCAGTCCAGCAGAAAGCAGTGATGAGGAGTAGCTGTACTGTATTTTGAATGATATACTTTCTTCTCAGTTCTAATTTTGTTATTTATGAAGCATATTGCTTTGTCTTCTCTCTTTGCTTCATGTCCTTTAGTGCTCAGTTCCCTGTCCCCTTCCGTGGGTTACCCTTTTCCCATGTGTCCTTGTTCCCACCTTCCTTCTCTCTCCTCTCCTATGCTGTCTTCATTTCAGGTACCACTCATTTCCCCAAAGCCTTCAGCTCTGAACCAGTAGCAGCTCAGCGTTCTTGGGCTTTGCCATGGTGACTTTTTAATCCCACAGACCCCTTTGAAATAGGACAGAGAAGGGGGATATACTAGTTAGGCCATTGTTCTTGTTTTCTTCCTGGGAAGAAAAATTGTGCATTTATCCATAATGGTGCGTAAAGTTCTTGGATAGAGTGCAAAAGCAAGCAGCTTAATGATTTCCTTAGCCAAGTAAGTCTTGGATCATTTTTCTGGATATGACCAGTTGATGCATTGCACATCCCTCTGTCCAAATGGAAAACAGCTCATTCTCTGGACAGATTTGAAGCTGATTCAAATTGTCAGAGTGCTGTTTTATTCAACTGAGTTTTGAACAAGGTCTAGCTATATATCTAGAACATTGTTATTGTTAATTTTGTCGCTCTTACTACGTTTATTTTGACAGTTCCTTATTGAGAATTTAACATTTTAAAAATTAATTCAAATATTATTTAGGAATAATATTTAAAGCTCATATACTTGATTAATACAAAGCCCTTTAGAAATTCAGTTCTCAGAATTTTGAAACAAGTGGTCTCTGAAACAAGGGAGGAAAAAGAAAGGAATATAATTTTTATCTTGTTGAAATGAACTCAATGTTCAGATAGTTTGCTTAACCAAAATCTACATAATGTGTTATACGGGGCTTAGGAGAGGTGGAGCCATTGGAGTAACTGCTTGCTGGAGCATCCAAACTTGAAAATGTTGTGCAGTTTCCTTCTCCTTCTCAGGGAGGTGCTGGTGCCTCAGAGAAGCATCGGACAAAATTACACTATATTGTCAGGAGGCCATTCTATCCCTGTAATTTATGTGTGATACCTTTCATTCCTTTTAAATACACAGCAACCCTTAATATTCCATAAGAATAGGATCTGCTTTTTGTAACAGAGGTGTATGCATTTCCAGTGCTTCTTTTCTATTTCAGTCCATAGTTGCTCCTTCACTGCTTCAAAATCAGCAGTTGACCACATGGTAAGATGCCAGTTGCTGATGAAGAAAGAGGCCACAAGGCTTAGGCAAGGTTTTAAATGACAGACACAGTTCTCTCTTTATATGCATTTTTAAAGCTTGAGATTAGCTGCAGATAATTTTTTACATCCAAATGGATGAGTTCTAAACTGCAGTGAGTGAAAACTAAAATCCTTGGAACAACATCTCCTTGTACTTGCTGCTAAAGATGATTATAGGCTAACTTGCATTTTCCATAAAATTTGAGCATGTTTCCTGGCCACAGAAGCTAGACACGAAAATAAAAAGTAAAAAATCCTGTTTTACTGACTGCAGCTCAGTTTTTTCTTTCACTGCAGGATGGTTCACACAAAATAAAAGCAGTGTTTATCTTTTCACGTGCAAAAAATTGTCATTATATTGCCAAGAGACTCAGTATGCCCTGGAGAGAAATGAAGTTAGGAAAAGCTGTCAGCCTACCTTCTTTACCATTTACCATGGGAAAGCCATTGATAACAATCTGATTTTGCTGCTTTCCAGTCAGAGAATCAAAGCCTATATCCTCATATTCATCTCAGCTAAGGTCCCTGTTATAGCCTACCTATGAAAAAAGCCATAGAACAGACATGTGGATTCTGTTGTTTGTGTCAGTACTTTGCTTAAAGGTCATTACACGAGCTGGCACCAACTTCTTGGCTTTCTAGTCTCGGAGAACTGTGGTGGCCATCTGTAAGATCTGAAATTTGCAGCTGGATTCAATCAGATACTATTGGAATGAACGTTGGAAAAAGAGTGGCTAATGCCAAGCTGTCTGTCACTGTCAATTTAGCTCTGCTTTAAACTTACAAACGTTTTTGTGAGCTGTTGGGAAACAATAGTAAAATCAAACGTCTTATTAAGCAATGCATGTTTCATCCTAATGAATGTATCGCATATGAGATAAAGGATGAAGCATAATTAGTTACATGCCTGACAGCAGAGATTGCCTGGACCACACTGGCCTATCCTTTCACTGTAACTCTTAGAAGAAAGTGTTTGCTTTACATAAAAAGGGCGAGGTCATCAGGAGCTTGTCCAAACCAAACCAGCCAAACAAACTGAATTACGACAGTGGTGTCATGCAGATAGCAACTCACTGTAAGCTGCCCTTATGTAAGGCCATTAGACATGAGAAAGTTTCTAATTAGTTCTGCAAGGCAGATAGGGGACATGGAGTCGTAATCAAGTGCCTTTTGACAATTCAGGCTTAAATCAGTTCTGACTTTCTGAGAGAAAAATAGCATATAGGTAATAAATTTTATAAGCAATTTGGCTCAAGACCAATGAAATAGGAAGCTGCAAGATTGCAGTCAATCCTAAATCATTCAACAGTAATTTTTATCTATTGACTTCGTAGCCTTATGTTTAGACACAACAAGGTTTTTTGGCTTTCTGATGGCTTTCTTATAGTTAAAGCAGAAACAGTCAGTTATAATTTAAAACTATAAACTAGTAAATGTCATCAAAGAAAACAAATGAGCAAGATGGATTTGCTTAATATAAAAACTGGTGTATCCTTTAAGTTGCAAACCCTATTTCAAATAGGGGAAAAGATCAGGAGATTTACAAACATTTACTTTTAATAGGTGCTTATATAACATAGTACAGTTTTAAAGAGCTGTTACTAACAAAACAGAATTAGCGAGCTTCAACTATAGTGATGTTAAAATATAATTCAGAAATGCATCATTATATTTGTTTGTCCTATTACTGGAGCATCCTATACTCATTTTGCAACCACCACAAAACACTTCCTTTGTTAATGCTGCAATTTCAAAGCCAGAAGTCAAATAAAATTAAAAAATAAATAAATAAAAAGATGCTGCTGTTCCAGGAGCAACTTCAGCTTGCACTGCCTTCTGCCTTGTTGTTGATCAGCTTGTTTCAAAATATGCAGGCAGTGGTACAGTTCTGACTTTTTTATTGTTTCATTTTATAACAAAGTTCAAATGAAGAAAGAATTTAAAACCATTTTGATATATGTTGATATAGTGTGTAGTCAGTGGAAATGGTTTCTAACAGAAACCAAACTTGGCATTCATGATAGTAAAATTTGCAGTACAGGCTCTGAATCTGAAACAAATGTTTCATTATTCTCCAGTTTTCTTATGCCAGCCTTCATATCTCTGGAGCTCTGGTCCTAAGAAGCAGCTGGACAACCCTTCCCAACTCACCTGCAATACATGCAAAGTGTGATCTTCAATTTTATGAAGGAGTTTACTGTGGCTTTGATATATTCTTTTAACTCATGTAAAAGGTCAGTAGATTACAGGCATTGAGTGTAGACGACATATAAAAGTAGCTTTAATATATCAAAGCCGATGGAAGAAGGTAGCTGAGTTGTCTGTACGTTTGCCCCAGCAGCACAGTTTAAAATAAGCCTGCCTGTTTTATAGGTAATGCAAAGCACCTGTGGGTCAAGAAACCATCAGCTGAACTGTACAGTAAAAGCTGATGAATAAAAGACATATATAGCTCTGATTAACATTTCTTCTCCGCTCAAGACAAAATGAAGCCTCAGCAGGCAGAGCTGGCCTTTCTGTTTGTAGCCCAGGGGTGAACAGTTACGTATTGCTTTTGTTACGTTAACACTAACAGGAAAGACACAATTATCTTGTGTACCTGTACTGAAGCATTTAATAACATGCATCAGCTAATACAAAAATACACTTCTGTTCTGGATCAGAGAAGATTTTGTTTGGATCTCAGTATCAACACTTAGGATGGCATTTCTCAGCAGTTAGTACATAAATAAATATAAATAGAGATAAATATCATGTAAAATGAGTTAGTCTGTTGAAGGCTGAGACATATGAGCACATTCAGTTGTTTATGTTGTAAGACTTTTCTGGAGCAACATCACCATAAATGAGCATATCGTATATCTTCTGTCCATCTTTCCTGAGGTCTCCTTACTGATGGGAGAGCAGACGTAACAAACTGAGAACAGACAGGAAACTTGAGCAGCTTGCTGCCATGATAAATATACTGACTGGGTGACTGTCTGAGAGTACTGAAAGCTAAGAACTTACACAAGTCTTGGAAAGACTTGGAAAAGACAGTATTTGTGTTACTATAGCTTTCTGTGCCGTAACTTTGATAGTTCTACTGGAAACACCTGCAATATGTCTGGATTTTTAACTAAAGTCTTTCATGCTTTGGCAGAAAGATATGCCTTGCAGCCGTAAAGCTAGCAGTTTATTTTCTAGGCTACATGGCACTATGGGTGTGCGATGGAGCTGGAATCCTGTCAGACAGATGAAAGACGAAAGCAGTGCAGCTGAGGCGTAACTCCAGGAAGGACAGGCTAAGGGTCAGGCTGGAGGAGAGTAAAGTCTGCAGGCATCCCAAGGCAGGATGCAGAGAATCTTCTATTTCAGAGCACTGGAAGACATCAAAGAAAGACAGAGAGCAGAATGTGGGCTCTCAGATGGTTCCAGCGAGTGCAATGAGGTTTACATAGGTGAGGAGCGGCAGCAACTTGCCATATTTGTTAGTGAGTCCCCATCTTCAATACCAGAAATAAAGCACGCACCTTCAGCTCATAAAGCTAAATGCCACCTGGCTGTCTCATGCATTTCTGATTAGTTATGTTTCAAATGAAGATCAGGCAGTTTTGAGAGGATAGGCACTCTCATCTGGCAAAAGCAAAGGAAGAAATCCATTTTCAAATTCATATTATTCAATGATTATAATTACTCGTACTGCAGATTGCTTGTCACAGCATCTCTGCTGATGGAAAAGCCTAAATAGTATAGTGATACTCTTCCAGACACAAAGATCTAGAAGTTCTCCAGAAAATTTCTTATGTGTCTAAAGAATGCTAGCCAAAAATATATTCAATTATTTCCATAGGTACTCAAGACTATAATCTATCAAAAATAGGCAGATAGGAGTATTAGAAACTGTGCACTTACAATTTGTAGTCCTATGCCTAGCGTTGTTCTTTTTCTCAGGGAAACAATCGAGAAGAGTCTGTGATAAGCATCCTTCATTTTGTTTCTTGGCCAGCCTCTTTATTTATTTTTTCTGTTTTCCCTTCAACTATACTTCTTTCTGGAAAATACTCACAGAAGAATGTTTTGAACACTTCTAATTAATGTTAGCTGACATGGCCATCTCTAGAGCCTACACAGACCTGGTGTACATGTTTCAAAAGACACACATATCACTCCCACTCCGTAATTCAAAAAGCTGTTTAAGTTCTGCAGTGCTTTACTGACAGCCTGGCTTTGTGTCTTATTCTTTAATCATGTTTTGTTTAAAGGCTGATTTTATTTCCTATGTTTTGCTTTTCTCATTTCATTAGCCAAAATAGCCATTCAGCTCATTTTATTTCCTTTCTCAGTTAACGGAACAGAAATGTTTTCAAACATATATGTTCCTATTTGTGAAATATACAGTGTTTGTTGTCTTCCATGTTGTGAACAGTTCTCACAGCTTTGTCTGCTGCTTAGTCCACATTTGTGTTACTGGTACAATTTGTCTCAACATCATTTGGAGGATCAAGGCAAACATTTTTGGCTGGGGGTCATTTGGAAACACATTATCTGAGTTGGCGGTTTTTCCATCAAAGATCAGAATAAGTCAAAGGACTACTCACTTGCATGCATACTGCTCATGTGAGTAAAGGATTTTAAAATGTTTGTTTCTCTTTTCTAAGTCAAACCTCTGTAACAAAACAAAAGGAACTGGGGATTGGATCCTTGTGCTGAACTTAGAGGTTCCACCACCCTCAACCTGTAGCTGTAATTACGATTCAATTAACTTTATTAAACTCACGAGCAGTTTGAGAAAAAGATTTTTCCAGACTAATAGGTTTGATGAAAACAAAAAGATTGATAAAAGGAAGGGTTTTAAATGAGGCTGAATACATTCACAATAGCAATTATTACTATCAACAACAGCTTGGTAAAATGTACGGTGCCTATTTTGTGAAAGACTTTATTATTAAACAAAGCTGTGATTTTGTGCTTCAGCATCCAACAGTGCTTGAATACATTAACAGCTTGTACTGAGTGCAGACAATTTAGTTCCAGATCTTTGGAATTGTTACAGAAAATTGGCAAAAGAAGTAAATCTAAAACACTTTTATGGCCACTGAGCCTTCTTATGAGTAGATGCACGTAAACATCGAGAAAGTTTCTCTTGATGGAGGTCCTCCCTAAGCATTTCAGCCTTCTGGAAGAGGGTTGGCTCCTTTGGAAAAGGAGCAAGCGTT
Organism: Lagopus muta; assembly: GCF_023343835.1. Taxonomy (NCBI): domain Eukaryota; kingdom Metazoa; phylum Chordata; class Aves; order Galliformes; family Phasianidae; genus Lagopus; species Lagopus muta. Next base: position 29,915,128 of record NC_064440.1, on the reverse strand, counting down.
TCAACAAATAAACCTCCTATTTTTTCTTGCTGCATGGAAGGCCAGACCTGGCATAGGGAATTACAATTCTTTGCTGAATGGGGTTGCCAGTACCAAAGGCAATATGTGATAGGTAGAAAATCCTCCCCATCACCACAGTCCTGCACATATTGCAGCTATCACTAAAATGTCTCTAAAAGCCACAAGTTGCTGCAGACAGCCTTCTAGCAAATGCTTTTGTTAAAAGCTCAGGATATGTATGGATCCCTTTTAACAGAAAATCCCAAAGCACAGAGAATCCCATCCTTTTCTTCTCAGTCTGCTCATTTTTATTCTTTGCTTATTTCACTTTTCAAGGAAATGCATTGCATTTGATAGAGATAAAATATTGCTTAAATATATTTTACAATAAGCTGAATAATTTCATTTTATTCTTTTACTTAAAAATCCTGCCACCTGGGACATAATTATTATTGTTTACAAAATCTAAGTAACTTAGTGCAGCATGAACTAATTAGATCCCTCTTTTGTTTAAATCCTGCACTGAAGCTAAGAGAAATTTTGGCTCCATATGCAAGCCTCTAAATCAGGATCTCCTTTAGCCAACCTTGCTATATATATGGGATTTCGCTAGCAATGAAAAAATCTGCGTCTTCTAGTCATGAAAAAATGCACATGTTGCTGTTCTGCTTTTTGTTTCGTTAAAAAAATAAAATAAAATTGAACACCAAACTATGAAGATATAAAATGGATAATCCTTTCATTGCTTCTGTCACATGATAGGGTGAGATATCAAGATTTGTTTGATTATGGCCATGAAAAATAACGTTTCACTAATCCTGTGCATTAATTGTGATTAAATCACACAAAAAAACAGTGATGAATACAAATGTGCTTGAGGGCCACTCCACACACAAGCTTTTCCACTCAGAGATTCAACTGAGATGCAGGCTGGTGGGTTTATCCAGTGAACTTCTGGGCCCTGCTCAAGCACCACAGTGAGGTCATTTTTCCCTCCCTTATTTCAGACTGAATTTAATCACAGATCAGCAGCAAAATAACAGAAATTAAAAAAAAAATAATTTGAAAAAAAAAAAAGAAAGAAAAAAACAACTTTAAAAGAGAAAAAGGTATCTATATACCATGGGAGATGGATCTGTGAACCCATTTTTGGCCTGAGACGACCCAGCTTTTAGGACATCTTCCATGGCTTATCTCTAGTCCAAAGCTTTTAGGAAAGAAGGAGATTTGGAAAGGTATTGTTTTTATAACCAGAATTACAAGCTGACCCCAGGGATTTTTCTTTCCTAGAACTGGTGAACATGGGCTTAGCTGACTGCATCAGTGAGCATAGTGTGAATGCTAAAAATGTAATAAATAATGTGTAATAAAGTAATCTACTTCCCCTGATAATTTGTACCAACATAAATGAATAATTATACAAGAAAAAAACAATAGCTGGCATATTTATAGGAAATTTTGCTTATGCTGCTTCTAACTCTCTGTTGCATTTGACAGCTATTGCACCCTGGGGATTACAAATTAAAAAAAAATGTTATAAAATCTTGCTTCCTCCAAGGTGCACATAGATATTGACTTTGGCCAGCACGAGAAATGGAGCATGGACTCCAGGTTGTGCCAGATGTCTACCCCGCTCACCAGAGAAATGGTGTGGGTTTATTCATCATTTAAATGGGCACCTGAATTTTCTGGCTTTCAGCAGTACATATTTAATTTCTTTGTGCTTGTGGATCTGCTTTCACGTGTAAAACATGTGCATCATTTTCTACTTGAAGCAATGCTTTTAAAGTCCATTTTAGCCTCGTGTGCCATCCCTCCCTCTTCTGAGTTCCTATGGGATGGGTTGATAATAACACTGATCCTGAGTTCATTCTATATGCTACTTTTCAGTTATGATCATAGGGCACTGTTTGCTGTTGGCAATGTTTAACAACAGTTTCAAGTCCTGTTCCAGAGCCTCTTCAGTAAAGCGATGTTACATTTGAGCTCAACATCATGCGAGACAAAGCTATTCCTTGAAAATGCAATCCATTCATGTGGATGATGTTTTGCTCAGAGAGTTGGATAGGACAGTGCACTTCTGCATGATCCTTGGCTCTTTCACAAAAGCTCTTTTCATATCAGGTGTCCAAGAAGATGACCATGGACCAATCCATAGTTGCTTCATTATATGACTGAATTTTTCTTGGACCTGGGTATTCCTTTCCCCAAGTTGAGATATTCACCTGGAAGACCTGTTTCGTCATCCTGAGCTTCTTTGTTTAACTCAGCCAACAGAACCTCCTGCAGGTACGTATAAAAGCATCCAGCAAACAGTTCTATGCCAGGAGCAATGGCCAAGTTATCCATTGGACACAAAGATAGGAGCTATGGACAGACGGCAGACAAATGCTTGGGATGGGAGTCTTTTCCTCTAATTTCCATTAATTTCCACTAATCAGAGGTGGTGCCAGTTGCTGATGGGTTTTGGATTTTCTGTTTGGTAACGTACTGCTTTCTGCCCCGTTGCTCTGACACTGTTTACTCTCAGCAGTGCTAGAGGTGAAACCTCCAAGGCTGCATACAGCAATATGATCACTCACCACAGGAACATCCATCCCAACTACAGATGGTTGCTTCACCAACTGCATTTTGCTGTTCAGTTGTCTAATAGATAGAACATACTGCTTCTCTCTGCTGTAAATCTGTAGTGGTGCTATCTGCATCATGCTGCAATTGGTAATGTTGTAATCAGTGAGGTACCTAACTGTTTCTAGATCATTTGAGTTCATTTAGTTAAATCATTCACAGTTTCCTCTAAAGTTTCACTGCAATTTTAATTCCTGCAAACATCCTCCAGTTGCTACTGAACATGAATTTAATTAAGATATAATTCTTTGCTAATGAGAGTGAGTCAATCAGATAAATAAGCTAATAGTGCCAGGGCTACTCCTTGTTTACAGCTCAATGCTATAAATTCTGTGGACTGTGCACATATTAAGGAATTAACAGTTTCAGTGCGTGAGCTCTGGCTTATATGAGAACTGTTTTTCCTCTATGAAGTTCTGACAGAAATGGGAACATCTGAGCAGTCATTTGCTCTTCCACCACAGTAAAACATTGTTTCACAGAGCTCCCTAGCAGTAGATAATTGTGTTCTCCAACCTGAAATTTCCTCCCATAATTAGTAGATCTTAGAGATCTTCTCCATCTGCCCTGTCATCTGTGTTAACGTGAGCCTTCAGTCTTATTTTTTTGTGGACAATTTTATTTATCTTTGTGAAATAATTAATTATTCTTGGACAATCAGAGCAGCTCATCAGATGAGGCCCTTTGGCCTTCACATGCATGTGCTTTCCAAGCCTTTCTGGCTAAGCCAAGCACTTCTTGCTTTGCACTGATGTGAGCTTCTGACAGCATGATAGCCCTCTGCACAGGAAAAGGAACATTTGATCTGTTTTATTGTGACTGTTTTCATTTACTTGTCTTCATTTTGGCAGGCTTTATAGGAAACAGCAAGTTGGCAAAAAATACATAACTGCCTAATAAGTTGTGATGCATCTATAATTTGAATAAGAAAATAAATAATACTAAAATACATTAATTCTATAAGATTACATGGCAAATCATATAGATACACAGAGACTAATTTCCCCATGTTCATATGTAAAGAGAATAAATATTGGCAGCCAAGGCACAGTCAACCAAAACCATGCAACAGGATATAAACAGGCAATGCAGACACTTGTTCTAGTTTGGTTTGGTTTGGTTTGGTTTTTTTGGATACAAGACCATGCACGTGGTTTAGTACCTTCACAAGCTATATATATAGCACAGATGCTTCCAATTCATGAGGACATTTTAGTCATGCAAACAAAGGAAAAAAATACTTTTCAGTCTGGATTGCAAATTACCCCCGAGAGGCACAACCACTTAAGCCCCAGCAGTCTGGAAGCTCTCTGTTTTGACTGGTAGAGATGTGACAGCACAGTAAAAGGCAAGGTGGTTGTTTCTCAGAGCTATGGATTAGGTCAATACAGGTCCAACAAAGGCAACCCATAGGAGGTTATGTACAGTGGCTGCTGTAGGGATATTGGAGATACATGCTGAGGTGACAGTAATCAGATTGCTTTTCGTGGGGGTAAGTCCTAATGTAAGTAAATGGGTGATGAGAGAAAAGCATAGGAGGGGGTCTTTAGCCTTGCTGTTTAAAAGAAAATAACATTTTAGAAAAAATAATGAAAAAGGTGGAGAGTGAAAAAGTGAGCAATAGGGAAAAGGAGGCTTTTGTTATACTCTGCCAAGACACTTTATTTTTAACACACTAATTCAGAAGAGTAGTACATGCTTGAAAAAGTAAAAATGGAAAAGAAAAATAACTACTGAATTAACTACTATTTTATTTGCAAAATAAAAGATACTTAATATACATTTCGTGTCTGCTGCCCACCTTCCAAAAATATGTTTTTCTGCATATTAACCAGGCTATCAAAGGACCATCATGTAGAATTATATATCCACAAGGAATCTTTGTATGAACCTTTCAGAGAGAATTACCTTGGTTATTTACATAAAAACATCTAGATAATACATAAATTACTTCACCTTCTAAATTAAGAAAAAAAAAATTTGAAGGCATATGTTGAGAATTAATTCTTACTGAATGAAATTAATTCACAATATATGCCTTCAAAATGGCTCATGGCTAAAGCGTAGTTCCCAGCACCCCTTAAAAGCAAAGTCAAGGAGCACTTATTTTTAGCTGAATTAATTACTAGCTGTGAACATTCCCTGAATGATGTGGCACAGACTTTCTGGTACAAAGCTTTTGGAATTATACGTAGAACAACTGTACATTCAAATATTCGTTTCCATTATCACAGAAAATAAGAATGATGCTTTTTTTTTTTTTTACCCCTCATTCTTAATTTATTTCCTCATTCTAAAATTTCTTATGAAGGATCAAGTTATCCTTGCTTTTTGAAACATATTTTCCAAGAACTGCTGTAGTCAAGAGCTGCAAGGTCTGGAACTGTCATTCTCTTGTCTTACACATACTTACAAATAAAATTGAACTGGCCAAAAGAAGGAAAGAAAAGAATGAGTACACACTTCCTACTTATGTATGCTTAGTTGCTTCCCTCTCTGCAAAAAGGGAAATATGAGAACATTGCTTCACATATCTCTATTGAACTAAGGCAACCAGTCACAGATTAGTATAATAAAGTAGATTTTCTCAGGGGAAAACTATCTAGGTAAATAACAAATGAAAATACAAAAAGAAATGCAAATGGTGAATACAGAAATGGTGACAGCACCATTTAGCTATGTTACACCTGCATAACAATGTTTCTGGTGCAGAATCTTTAATTGCTTGACATTCTGATTACTCATTCACTCATAACTTCATGACAGTGCTTTTTTTTTTTTTGTTTGGTTGTTGGTGATTTTTGTTTGTTTTTGTTATTTTTGCTATGTATATATTGAACTGTAGATGTCTTGACATAAATCAGTGAACTAGAACTAGAAAAGTTCTATTCTGCTTATTTAAATAACAAGACTTTGAATAATAATGCATTGATGCATTATTCATTCCTAGGCACTCTCCTCATTGGAAGAAGCATATGAGAAAAGAAGGCATTATATCTACCAATTTAAAAAGAAATATTTTATTCCGAAGGACTTTCTGGAATTGCCTGAATGGTAGAATAGTGAATGTTTTCAATAATAAACTGCTTTCAGCTTTAGCCCATGAGACAGGAATGACAAATTTGGTCACATCATTGATTAAATTCTTTAAGCACACACTGCACATCTCATACAGCGTGATCAGTGTAGTATTTAGATAGCCAGCAAAACAACACAACACTGAAAACTAGAATTATGGCGGGTCCTTGCCTGCTACTTCAACATGTGCATTTACCTTAAGGATCATTTTATGTATAGCCCAACACCAAGAAACATATCTCACAGAAGACTTGTCCGTATTTCTCCCATATTTTTCACCCAAGACTTCTCCCATATTTTTGCCTATGCCTGCTCTGCTGAAGTGGAAATCTGATTCTCAAGAATCATTCCTTTAACCTTTTAACAATAAAAATGGTGACTTCCAATGCTTAAGAGAAAAATAACAGTCATACCTGCATATTTCTCAGTCTTATTGTATGGAGAACTTGAATTTAACAATTAATACTGTTTAATCAATTTGAACCCTAGACAATTAGACCTATACTTTATAGCTGAAATATGCTGTTCAGTTGTTAAGCCTATCCTCTACTAACAACAGGAAATGAGTTGAAGATGGCCACAGGGCAAGAAAGCTGACCTGTGTCCCTCCATCTGCTTCAGGGGAGATCTGCGTGGAGTGCACTCAGCTGACTGGGCAGCCATGATGTGCTTCTGCAACTTCCAGTGAAAAGAGATCATTTTTTTATGTTCTGCAGCTGCTTTTGCAACATCCACTCTTATCTCCTTCTCTGGGAACTGCTGAATCGCGGCCTGAACCTCTGATTGATCACTTGAGGCCATCAATGATGCCCAGGGAGCACAAGTGAGGACAATTCACCTGTGCTGCTGGAAGTGGTGGAGCTTGGCTCCACCTCTCCTAGACCCCATTTAAAAGCTGACTACCAGTGCAGAAGGATCTTTGTCTGGAGATCCCTCCTTCATTTTTTCAGTAAGCCTAGGACAAGAGTGAGCCCTCTATTCTTTGTGATGTAATAGCATGTTTAGTCAAACTCTCTTGTATGTTTCTTATTTATAACACCTGTATATTCACACTTCCTAGAGTTTGGAGTATCTCAAAAACCTAAGCAACTCACCTGTCTCCTCCCCAGTGTTAAAACATTGCTTAGACTACCAAGATAGATGAGCATAGAGCACTACTGTGGAGCCTCGACTAACCCAAGCTAAAGAGGTGGAGTGCTATTAGAAAATCCTGGCACATCTTGAGTGAGGCAGATCCTAATAAGGGAACAGAAGTGTCATTCTTCTTCCTTACAGTTTTAAAGAGTGAGCAGGGCTGACACTTCCTGGAAACTAAAAATCCCAACAGACATTTTCAATTCCAACTCATCTTTATCTTATTAAATAACTAAGGCAATCCAACTATATCAGCATGAGAAAAGCTCAGTACATGCAAAATAACTTATTGTTCTGCAAGCAGGACCTTGTTGTGGAATTAGCAGTATCTTTCTTTCCAACAGCCTACAGAGGACATGAGCTTTGACATTCTTTGTCACAAAGGTTTGTCCCAGTTCTAGAGGTTGTTTGAGAAGAAAACTGTTTCTTTGAGGAAAGAAAGGAAAAAGTGGATTGTAGCTAATGTGTATTTTCTTTTTTCAGAACTACTGAAAGTATTACACAACAACCGGTCTTTCTCTGGGGGCTGTGCTACCCAGGCACTGCCAGGCTGCTGTATGTAAGTTGTGTTCACTGCAGTGGATACACTAACTTGTATTTCTTTTGTAGAAATATTACACATTTTTCACCCAGGTAGGCTGGGTGTGCTCTGCCTGTTAAATAGGAAGGTGAGGCAATGGTGTGCAGAGGAGTGCAGTAAAAGCCAGCAAGGTTTCTTGTGAAAACAGGGCTTCAATCTCACCTCAACCAAGAGGAATGCTAAACAGCATTTCTACATGCACCAAGCATAAAGATGTTCATGCAACACAGACCCAGGCAGTTCCTTAAATGCCAAGCACATTGGCACTGAGATGGTTTTGAGAGGCCTGCATAAGCTTAGGACACAGCTCCAGCTAAAATGCAGCCAATGAAGTGCAGGAAGATGAAATACAGCTTATCCTTAGACAGCCAAAAGCAGAGATCAGGCATAGCACTGCAAGTTCAGCCATGCACCTCTGAGCAAAGCTGGGAGGCTCAGAGCACACTGCTGTTGGATGGAGTAGCCATGAGCCTCATGCTGTGCTTCAGGTGGGCCACGTGCTTTGGCCAGGCTGTGTAACTCCTGTGCAGAGGCTTGCTGCCGATGAAAGTTAGTGTTGAGTCAGGGATGCTTTTATCTTGAGCTGCCCCCTGCCAAGAACGAAAATGCACCAGATTTCTTCACTCACATTAACTTGTTCTGTGTCACATTCTTTTTCCTTCCAAAGGTTATGTTGACATCTTACTGATTTGTTGCATTTGCTTTCTGTTACTGTTATGTCTGCTCTTCTTCACACAGGGAGAGCCCATTGCTTTCCTTCATTGAGACATTTACTGTAGAAGGCTGAGATCACTTTCCCAAGCAGCATTAGATGGAAAGCACTGGCTGTATGCTTGGAACCCAATTCATTCCCTGCTTTTAGCTAAGGACAAGTTTAAATGATCTAATGAGAAATAGACTGATTCATAGCTCTTTAGCCTCTTTCTGATAATTTATACACTATTTACCAGCATGGTCAGGAGACTTCTGCTACAGAGCATTTATTGTGTGCACAGACATTCATTACTTTTGATGTCTTCTTTTCAAGACCTGTATTTTTTTCAGATAGGAAGATAGCAGTGCATTGGAATGGCTGATTAGGTATGATAAATTGTAGCAAATTATCTCTGCAGGATTTTTATCATCACAATTCTCCATTTTCAGAACATTGTTTCTTTAAGAGCTGAGAGCAGATTGCACAGTGTACTGTTTTAGTTCTACGTCCGAATCATCTTCAGTCCTGCCCTCCCCTCTCCCAAGCCACAACTGTAATGAATAGCACAATTTATACATTTACTGAGCAAGGAGAGATTTTCCTCCTGCTGCTGTCTGCCAGCCACTGATAATTCCACTGAAGCCTGCCATTCAAAATAAGAACTTTCTTCTCCTTTTTGGTTGCAAATGTGAGGCTCAGGAGAGGAAACCTAATCATTCAGTTACACTTACTGCCTATAGAGGAGCTACAGAGCAAGGAAGAGTCTTTCTGACTTGCAGTGCTGTTCTCTGATGCTATTATGTCTACTGCTATTTTTAGGACAACAGTTATCATTACTGTACAGGGTTGAGTAATCAAAAGTGCCTAGATTTGTATAAGTAATGTAAATGTACAAAAGCACATAAAGAAAAGTACAAACTAATACAAACTAGTGTGCATTGTTAAAGCAAAAATTGCACATCATGTTGTTGTTCCATTATTTGTTACTGTGTCTTCCTAAGGAGATAAATTTGGGGAACATGATGCTCTTTTATTTAAAATTGAATTGTTTTTTCTTACCAAACATAGAAGGCATTATTTCAACCTGCAAGGCAATACTGATGTCAGCATGGATGTTTATATACTGGAAATGATCTGTTTTTTAAAGTGGAAACAATTATAGCAGTAATTGAGGTTTCCTCATAGGATTTTATGATTCAGAACAACAATTCATGCCACGTAAATAAAATTGCTTTCAGCCCAAAAGCACATGTATCAGTTTTGTGGAATAATGATCCCAAAATGGCAAATGGAAATAAAGATTTACAGTAAGAATCAATTTAAGATTTAATTATCTTTTTTAGTAAGAAGTTGCATAATTTTTAAAAAGTAGATATAACACAAAAAAGAGAATATAGATTTTAGTAGATGCATTATGCCAGAGCAATAATACTTATATAAATACTTCATCTCAGCTAGAAAGAATCCGGTAGTGTTTGTGGAAAAGTATTTGTTCTGTGCAAATTAAATTGGATATGCAAAGCTACAGCAGCGCTTGCTGCATCAATCTTACTCGTAGCACACTGAAGTCACTCAGCCATATACGTGTCTGAACCAGCGTTCAGGCATGCTGGATCACTGGCAGACTGTCAAGGCACAGAGCCTGACATGGAATTTCTCAATGACTGCACCCACTGGCAAGCTGCACCTAGCAAGTGAGGCTCCTTCTTGTCATCTTCTCCGGTAGGGTCACATGAGGCCAGAGGGAGCTGGCTTGAAACAGGCTCTTTCCTCACTTCCGTGCAAAGAGCAGAGGAGAGGAGAAGCTCTGATGTCTTGCATGCGGAGGAGAAACCAGCTCTTCTTCCAAAGGGATCTTGTGGCTTTGGAAAAGTGTCTTGTTTACAGCCTTTCCTCAGCTCCCTCTCACCAGCTGATATCACTCCTGCCAATAAGCATCTGTTCTTTACCACATCTCTTACTGACTAAGGAAAAGCTGAGTAGCAATGGCTGATACCTTTATGGTGTGATCCTATCCCTTCATACATGTGCAGCGTTCCTTCAGGCTCATGGCCCATCTGTTGGACAGATTGTCTCTTGCTGTTGACACAAGATTCGCTGTCTACACACAAAGTCAGGAATGAATAATAGGATAATTCTGGCTTGCAAACTGTTATAACTGTGTCAAGCCCATGTTTTGTGCTAGTGTTTTAGAAGGGATGTTGAGTCTTGTAGGAAAGTCTCCAAGGACCTAGCCATCTCTCATAACGTGAAAGAAGTTATAATTGCTAATTACTGAGCAATTACCTATTCTTATTCCACTTTGATTCTTTATCTCTGAGCAGTCACTCTCTACATCTTATTTTGTTTGTAACCAGTAAACTAAGAATGCTTTGCAACTTTCTTGCAGACTGAACAGATCACCATATTTTGGGCAAGCCAAGCCACTTGATCTCCATTAGTATTCTGTAAGATAGTCCAGTACTACTGTTATTGTTGTGATACTTTCATGATTTTTTTTAACAATAAATTCTAGAACTACAGACATGGTGGTAATTTCACAGTGGTGAGGTGTCATAGCCGGCCACAGAAGGAGTTTCTCCTGATATTCTGTATCTCCTTTCATGCCTCTGTTCCTGTAACTTTATTACCATGAGCCTTCCTGAGTCATATTTTTCCTAACGTAATTCCTAAACCATAGGAGTGTCTTGCCAATCCTGTTGATCCTTCATTATGTAAGTGGGAAATATTCTTTTGGAAATTATGTGCTGCAAAGCTTTGAATGAATTACCTTCTGTTTTTGTTAATTCTGGTAACCAGTGTACAGAATGCTGGTGTCAAAGAGGGAGAGTGTGTTGGTGAGAATTAATTTGAGATAAATGCTAAAGACAGCCCTAGGAGGTAGGAGCCCTGCAGGATGTTCAGCAGGATGAGGTATAATGTATAACCACTTGGATTTTCAGGATGATCCTCCCAGGCACACTCACTAAACAAGTCTGTTGTCTGTGAAATGGAAAGCATAAGGGCCATCATCTTTTAAAACAGTTTCTTAACAGAAATCTGAAACAATACTGATTTTGTATGTCACTTTGTTCCTGTGGCCGTTGCTCTTGATGTTTCTTTTTAATCAGAGGAGTTGACTCCTGCTTATTCACTTCAGATGCGATAAATGTATGCAACGCATGCTTAAAAATTATCTCCAGAACTGATATGATGCTTTTTGAAGCCAAAATAATTCCTGTTCAGTTTTTTAGTGCAAACACAGGCCCTTATGCCTCATGCGTACAACCGCTTTGAGTGAAATATAAAGTGAATAATTTACAGTATTTTATTTTGAAGAGAACCCAAATTTAAACTAACAACAACAAAAAAGGCATTTTTGAATATTTGTTTTGAGTATGCTCCATTGAATAGGGTCACTGCCTTTGGGAAAAGGAGGAGAGTGTTTCTGAACGTGATGTCATATCCCTGGATTACCAAAGCAGCATACCTGGGTGAGCAGTGTGTGCTGGATGGGAGGTGTAATATCTGCAGATAGACCTAAGCCCATGCAGCAGCATCTCCAGCTCCAGTGCAGATGTTTTTCATACAGGAAGTCTCTAATTCAGACTTTCCCTCCTCTCCTCTTGCTGGCCTCACATGGCCTCATTGTGCTTTTTGCTCCTTCTGAAACAATTATCTGCAATTGAATGGCAGCCAGCTCTTTTACAGCCTGTGTTTTTCAAAAGAGTAGCCATTCATTCCGGAGATCACATTTAGCAGAGCATTCAAACTGAGCAGGCTCCAGGTAGAAAGTGTTTTTGTTGTTGTTACTAAGTATGACAGTCCAATATGCAAATCCTGTTCCTTCTTCAATGTTTGTCATATATCCCACACTCAGATACACTCCACATACATGCGTACTTATGTCTTTGTTCATTCTGAAGGTTTTCATGACTTTTAAAAGAGACTGGGGGCTGCACAAAAGAGGTATTTGATGAAGTTTTTCCTGAAGGATTTCCACTTTTGAACAGAAGTCAAGGCAAACATTGAAAGATGCTGTGCTGCACTTCGATTGTGTTATACCTTGTGAAGCCCCATTGAACAAACCAGTTCCCCTGAGCTAAGATGTTCTTGTCATGAAGTGGGAAGATGTCGGAATGACATGGATTGCTTGACGAGTTGAATAGCAGACCTGAAATAACATGTTGCAGAGAACATATGTATTCCTCATGTTTCCAGAATTAGAAGTTAGTTTTGTACTTTTTTCCAGTGCCAAAACTCACAGGAAAGCTTGTGTAATTTGCTGGAATTCAGTGGGATAAAGGAACCCTCTAAAATATTTTGTTTAGATTTTGTGCTATTCAGAATCCACAGCCAGTTATGGGCTGGTTTCTTTTTTTGCAGTTATCTAATGTGCCCGTTGTGTGGCTTACCTGCAACATGCCTCCTGCAAAGCTGTGTTATTAAACAGCCCATGCACCCCACGTTTATCCCCAATTTCTTATGTCAGAAAAAAGTCAGAACAGTTCTATCAGGTAATTACTCCCACAGAGATTTCAGAACACCACTAAGAGAAGAAGTATGTGAAACACTGGTCGTAAACTCACTAAGTAAATCCCTAATATGTGGGCCCCCTTGAAATGCTGTTGTCTCTGCTAGTAAACACAAGCATGCCTGGGAACACTCCCAGCGCTAGGATGTGAGTGTCTGTGCTAGTAAACAGACCTTCACCTGGCACAAGTTCAACCTTCTCCAAAAAATACTGTACCCAGGCTATTTCTGGCATGTTTTGGAGCTCTGGCAGTTAAACTGTTGGAGTGGATGCTTCCTGTGGGCAGACCCCTGGAAACTCTTGTTTTGGAAGCTACCAGCAGTTGTCTAGCATAGATGTTGGCCACCTCAGGCCACTTGGCCTCAAGGCCCCAGCACATTCCCAGGCACAATCAGTACTCTTGAGCAGATGTAGCCAGAAGACCACTACAAGAACAAGAAGAAAATTATCTTTCCTGAGAGCTTGTGTTTCGTGGAAGGATATTTTGAAAAAAATACGTTCTCTCAGATAAAGAAAATCTTTTCTTCGTGATTTTTACAGCAAAAAGTATCACACTGGCCTAAAGAAATCATGTATCTTTAACTTTGTTACAACAGACCATTTTTTGAGAGTAGATTTTTCAACTGAAATACAAGAGTTGCTCTGAAAGTAATGCCTCCTATTTTATTCTGTTGGCCCATGGCATCAGAGGTGGATGTTGGTGGTATGGCAGTAGAGAATGAACCTTCCCTGTCAATATTACATTACCGTTTGTTGCTGTGTGACAGATGGCAGCAGAGAGGCAGTCTAACGGTGTCTGACATAGAAGGACATATGCTACAAAGGTGTGTCACTGAATTCTTGTATTCGGAAAGAATTTCAGTTATTGATATTCATCAACAGTTGCTGAATCTTTATGGAGATCAAACAGTGGGTGTGAGCACAGTGAGGCAGTGAGTGGGGCATTTCAGCAGTGACAATAACAACAGTGGTTCACCTCCACTGGAACAAATTTTTACGAGCAAGGCATGCAGGCTCTTCTTCATTGCTGGCAAAAATGCACAGCCAGTGGTGGTGACTGTTGAAAAAGAGTGTTTTGTAGCTGAGAATTTGCTCTATCTAGTAGTGTTTTGGGGCTCTTTGTTACTGTTGTGTTTTTTTTATGTAAAAAAACAGGAGACATTACTTCAGTTTCCCACACACCTGCTGAGCTCAGTTTTGTTGTTGCAGATCAGTAATAAGAGAACTACATTTATCCTTAAGTTTCAAGGCTGAATATTTAAGAAAAAGAAACTCATTCCTCTGGCTGCATATTTGATATAAAGGAGTGGTTTATGGAATGCTGTAAAGAATGAAATCCCTGTTCTGATGAGGTTGCTGGTAGGATACTGGAGGTTGATTATGTTATTAGAAATCTGATGGCTGACATTTGTGGTCTTATTGCTTATTTGATACTTATTAAGTGGTTTTTTTGGTTTTTTTTTTTTTGTTTGTTTGTTTGTTTTGTTATTATCTGCTTGATTTTTTTTGATTACTTACTGTTAATTTATTATACTGTCATCGATTTAAAATCTCCCCTTTCCCCCAACAAAAACACACTCTATTGTCTATTCAGTTTGTAAATACATTTCTATGATCTCTCTTAAAAAAAAAAAAAAAAAAAAAAAAAAAAAAAAAAGTAGTATACATAAAGTGTTTCTGAGGTTTTTACTAATGCAGTGATCATTTATAACAGGGAATAAGTTAGAAGTCTTCCAGTATTTTGAAAAGGAGCAATGCTACATACTTGTTCTTGGGATGGAATTTGGCCTGACATAACTGTTATCTCTTAAAACTGGAACCTGAACTTCATGGTACATAGCTTGCTCCAATGCAGTAGAGCTGTGGTCTTTCCTCTGTCTATACATCACAACAATTACTGTGAACTGACTATTGCATAAGAGAAACTATTGCTTGGAGTCTAGCTGAACAGTCAACTTGTACACATTGTCCTCTTCCATTAAGTTTTGTTTTCAGTAGAAAGGAGAAACTGTGTTAGCTGAACTTTATGATGGCATTATTTCAAATCAGATTTGTTTATTAGGAGCAGCTCATATATTTATTGCCTAATGCAAGTTAAAATTTAACCTTAAGTGGAAACTAAAACTGAAAAGCAGCGCTGTATGAGATAATGTTGCTGGACTATATTAAGTCCAGAGACATCATGCACCTGGCATCTGATACTTGAGTGATTGACTTTGGATACTGATTTCAGCAATATTCAAGAAACTGTTCAGAGAGATCAAACAATTGTAACACCACACTTTGGATGATTACTACCTTTTCAAGCAGGCAGTAGCCAGCAGGATATATGCGTTTAGTAGTAATAATTATATTCTGTGCTTCTGTTTTAATGAAACACTTCACTAATTTTACCCTGAATTTTTATTCGTATAAACAACAAGGAAGCTGTATTTATATTAAAAAGAATAAAAAATAAATCTATATGTATGGATGGCACTAGCCACTTATTCAAGTGAGAAACCACCTGAAGTGAGAAAGCTTCCGCCAAAGTACCAAGCATGAGGAACTGCCAAGCAGTTAGCTATCTGCCCCTGTCAGCTGGTACTTCTGACTGCTTGTAAGCCCACGCTCCAAAAGCTCAAAGCAAATCCTTTAGATTTCCTAGTAAATGAAATGACAACTGGACAGTCTCTGTCCTACATTTAGAGCTGGCATCTTGCTGCTATAAGGGAAATGAGTCAGATAAATGCAAATCTCTGTTTAGGTTGTTCATGATTTTGAGTCTGAAGGACAGATTCTTTAAAACAAGTAATTCTTGAGTCAATTTATGAAGCTGCATTAATGAAGTGCCAAGAATGAAGATGCTGAGCATGCAATGAATGCAGGTGAGACTTTGCTCAGGTTTTGGACTCAGATGACCGACGATAAACTAAGATTTTTTGTAGAAATAAACTAGAGATAGACAATTATAGGTCTGGTTCTAGCTCAGGGCCTGCAGAATACGAGTGAAAGAAAGTTCCAGGCCAGGGCAAGAGATTGCAGCAGGACCACTGTTTCATCTGATAGGGCTTTATAAAATAAATTTACCCTGCTGGCTGTGGCAGCAGTTGCTGGCCTGTAATTAAGGTTAATATTAGTGTTAAGGTTAAGTTTAACGAGTATGAGGGCCAATAAACAGCAGCTCCATATGAAACTGCTTGCCTAGTTTTGACAGGGTCAAAATGTTGGACGTAAACTCAGGTCCATTGCCCAGAGAGGATGCACAGTTAAGTTCAAATTCATGTTTTAGCTGGCAGTGTTTAAGGAGCTTGAACTACATACAATTGAAATATGTTTCACCCTCACAGAAAAAGATCTTGTGCCAACAGAAACACCCTAATTAGGTTCTTGTAGTTGCCAAGAATTTCAGATTAGAGGAAAATCAGTTTATTGCTGGGTTGAAATTGGGGTTCAGGTTTGTTGAGGACTGTAGAACTGACTCCACAGAGTAGAAAAACTTTCCACTTGGATAGATCAGGAAGGGTCCTCTTTGGACCCCTAGGTCCAATCTCTCCAGCTCGTGTTTAATGAGATGATTAAAGCTGAGGACAGCAAAGACCTGACCAGTAGTGCTAAAGCGCTGGGTACAAGCCAGTGTTGGAGCTGGGTCTCAGGCAGGGGACCTGACCTATGGAGACATACATATATATTTATACAGTATAACAACCAGGATTCAGGAGGAGAGAACTGGGAACTGAGTTTCAAATTACAATCATTTTTGTTGTAACAAATGAGTTTTAAAGTGGTAATGGATGTGGGCTGACACACAGCAAAGGTTGAAGATACTGGGCTAGGCATGGATGAAACAATGTTCCAAATGGAGACTTAGTCATAGCTTCTTGGATTTTCTCCCTGGTCATCTCAGGCTGTCCATAGATCTCAAGCCCAAAAGAGGACTGGAGTTAGTGCTGGCACACAGCCCGTAATGGCTTATGATTCAGCACTCTGCACTAGCCAGCCAGGACACAGGACTGAATGCAGGAGGATGTTTCTGTGATTCATGCTGGTCTTGGATGTCTAGAGGCTCTGTAGCAAGGGTTTAACCACAGTAAAAGGGCCGGTGAACCAATGTTGGCAGAAACCCTATGGAGAATGAAGGTTTAGGACTGGCGCTGAAGGTGCTGAGCATACTTGCCTGAGTCTGGGCTAGCAAAATTTTCCAGATCATGCACATAATTTCTGTGAATATAGAAGAAAGCCCCTAGCCTTTTGACTAGAAATATTGATGGGTCTTGATATCTGATTCTTCCCCTTACAAAGCAGAATTTTATTTTTTATCTAAATATAACTAGATCAGTTTTAGAATTATGTGAAAATTGTTTGTGGTATGAAATAATTATTTATGATTTTTAGTATTGCTGTCATCAGAGTTAAGTTACACCATGGATTATAAAAGTACATACTTTCTATTAAAATAGTGCATTAGCAGTAGATTTACACTGTGCAGTGTTAACCTTGGACAAAAGCAGGATCCCCTCTGTTGGCACTGCATTCTGTGTGGATGTGTTTGTTAGTTACTGGGTTGGATGGGGAGCAGAGTAATCTCTTGCTTCCACATGAGAAGAACTGCTGGCTCAGGAAGCAATTCTGAGATCAAGTTTGAATATATAATCTCTTCCTATTTCTTGAACAGAAAGAATAACATAATAAAAAGCAGTATCAGAAGAGTTCTCACCATAAGTCTTCTCAAAATAAACAGACATATCTTCTTTAATTAGTTAAATTTGCACCAACAAACAGACCATGAGTTCCCACAAGAACTTGCCCATGGCAGTCTTCCATGGTCTAAAAATCCTCCTAAAAGAGATCTAAAAAATGCCCAGTTATACTAAACAACAGATCTGCAGCAGTGACCTCTGCTCTTTGACCTGCAGTCTGAATTCCTTCGAGGAAGAACAACATGGTATGCCCAAACTGTCATTATCAAAACATCCAGGGAATCAGGAGCAGACAAGGCAGGGATCTGTCCCTTCCTCATCCGCACAGGAGCTCTCATGCTGTCATGAGATGAATCACATGAAGATCATTTGTTTCATGCCAGCTCTTTCCTGAAGTGTTCAAAATAACTCCATCAAAACTAGGTATGGATCAAGCCTTGCAAATCCACTACGTTAAAGAGATTCGGTTTGCTATCTGCCTTAGCATTCAGAATCTTTTCTGAAATGGATCGGATGAGACTAGCCGAAAAAAGGTTTGTCTAGCTGCTAGAAAACACAGCATATATTTGCTGTAAATTCAGTAACTAGCACACTATTTAGAACTAGGTTTCTAAATAAAAGCTCCTCTAGAAAAGCTTTCAGATGATACAGCATAAGTCTGGTAAATAGAAGGCTTTCTTGTAGGTATGAATTTTACGTCTCTGAGTGACTTCACAAAGCCTACTACTCCTACAATACAGTGATTGAATGCATTTCTGATAGATCAAGGCTGTACAGTTTTGGGTTCACAAATACTTCCAAGCATGTCACCATTCCCTAACGGTAAGGGTACTGGGTCTTTTTATTTTATCTACGTATCTGACACTAAAATAAGATTATTGCACATTTATTTTCAATAACAGCAAAAGATTTTCCATGAAGACTCACAGTTCAAAAGCATTTGGGAATGTTTTTGAGTAAGTAGCATTGTAATTTGGGGCCTCTTTCCCATTCACTTCCAGACAGTTCCAGCACTGGCACTGGGGCAGATCTTGTAAATTCGAGAAGGCTAAAATTAATATTAAGTAGCTAACGTTAATTCATGAAACAGAGCGTGAAATCCAAAATACTGCAGTTTGCCTGTGAATGCTCACACGTTTCTTATTTCCTATTCCCAATGTGACATTTATGATGGTGTTCACCCTTATATATCCTTAAATGTTTTTGGAACATTGAGTAATTCTGGCTTATTATTTCAGAAAAAAGTAATTGAGTAAACTCAATTGAGTTTCACTTCTAATATGAAATTTTTAACTCTGAGGGTGCCAGAAGACCCTTAAGATTCTGTAGCCTGAATGTTTAAAAAAAATGTAAAGGATAGGAAAAAAAAAAAAAAGCATTTTAGAATGTATTTAATATCGTACTCTATTTCATCTAGGTTGAAATCCTTTGTCCTTTTGATGACACTATTGTAAAAGTGAAACCTGTCAGAGTGAAACACAGAACTAAATGACAAGACTTTTAGACATATATGAATAATACACCTATTGGCACCAATGGGATTGTTGACATTAGTTAGCAGTGTGGCTGATAATTAAATGTGATGTTGCAAAAGTTTGTTTACATGATCATTACCAAATAGGTCCTATGACAGCCTCATTTACCCAAATCAAACTGGTTGGAAATTTCTGTATTTCATTCTGAGGCAAACTCCGGTTCGGACGATGCTAAAATATTCTCATCTTCCTTAAGATATTAATTTTTTTTTCCTTGCCTCACTTCCAACTATGGACCATCCCTGTACACAGAGCTCCCCCTTTGTACAGAAATACTGTAGCATTTTGGCATGCCTTTATTTTTCAAATTATGTGTTAAGATGATGGCATGGGTATTAGTAATGAATTCAGATTTTCCACAGCTGCACACAAAGCTGATATTTTCTGTACGATTTAGAGGAATTAGATTGGCAAAATCCAGTAAATGTCAGCAAGTGTTGGGCACCCAACTGCCTCAGCTGCTTTGAAAATCCTAAAAGGAGAATGATTTTGTTTTGACTAGGTAAATTTAGTTGTCTAAGATGTTTAGAAATCAATTGAAACACCTATTCTGGATGGATCTAAATAATACAAAGTATACAGCAGTTTAGTCTTGAAATAGTCTACACGTTCTCTTTTTCATAGCTCCTTCTTTTGTAAATTAACTACCCAAAGAGCTAGCAACTGAAGTCAGTGGAAAATAAAGCTGCTGAGCAACTCTGTAAACAAACCCTCACAGCTCAGTGAGATATTCAAAGAAATATGGCCAAACAGTGCTTTTTTGTTTGTGTAGTGTCTAGATGCTGGGTCATCGATAGAGACTCTAAATACAGCTCTGGTACAGCTTGGAAGGAAGGGATATACACTGGCCAGGACTTTCTTACCTGTATACAGCAGGAGTGACTGTAAAATAGGAGTTTTAAAAGCAAGGCATTGACAACGGTTGATGCTGATAACTTTCAACGCAGAACTACAGCAAAACTTGACTCTGTGCACAGTAGTTTTCATTAGTTTATTCACTATACCTATTGTGTGCCATAGGAAATATTTGTGTCAGTTTGTGTGTTCTGTTTCAGAAGTGTTACTTCCATAGTTTCAGTGTAGAGGATCTCCATAGATCACCTTTTAAAAAAGTTTTCCAACTGAAGTTCTAAAGCACTGTTTTTGTGCTTAATTGAAATTTTAAAATTACATTACTGGAAGTGGCTTTTTAATTTTCACTGCTTTTGAGAATGTAAATTACACTGTCTGTGTGCTTTATCCATTCTCACTAAGAAGTCATCTCATGTTCCACTTACAAGCAGTGAATTTAAAACCACAACTTCTAAGCGTGGCTTCAGTCATTTTTAATAACTTCTAACAATACTTGATTTTAGACACTAGATTTAGCAGAGTTACACTGGTTTTAATTGGCAGAATTAAAAATCCACCTCCTCCCTAATTATCAGATGGTGCACCTTTGAATAAGCATGGCCACTGTATCTATGTGGGGAAAACTCTTATCATTTACCTGCTTTCACGTGTTCTTGACTGACCTGTTTATATTTCCGTTCATCTAAAGATTCACAAAACACAAAGGAAAACCCATGAAAGCCATTGATCCTGTGCCATGCTAGGGACTTCAAAATCTGAAGAACAGGAAAAGAAAAATCTGATAGTAAAATGGATAATATATGTCCTTCCTCACTTCTCTGTTCCCAATGCTGTAAGATGCCAGACCATTTGGAGAGAACAATTTCAGGGCTGAGATGAGAAGCAGCGTGGGTGAGAGACTGACAAGACGCCAGCTTCTCCCACTGTATCTTGGCTTTAGTGGTAAACTAGTTGGCTGCAAAGCCAACTCATGCACATCACAGACAGTACATTTATTTAGGCTCAGGTCCATAACTTACAGTGTTATGTTGTTTTCTATGTATTCAGGAAAACCTGATGATTTAACTTAGACTTAATGTCTTTACTAGTGTGACCTCTCAACATCTGCAATGATTCAGCCACTCTATGGTTATGATAACAAAACCATTACAATAATTCAATAATTTTATGTTCTAGTTGATTGTTTAAATTGCTAAAGCTGTGCAGTGCAACTTTGAAATAGATAAATATTTACTATTAAATTAAAAACCAGTAAGGAATTAGATATAACTGTTATTTCCCTTAAGAATTGTAGGTCTAACACTGAAGTTTATATAGTCATATAAGTTCTGGTGTCTATAGATTCCCTTAAAAAGAAAACAGATTTTATTTAGGGTATAAGGCAGGAAGGCACGAGCCATTTTTCAACACTATGCCTGAAGCCATTTCATGGGTATGAGGAACTTGCTCAACTCTAAAAATAGGCATGTATTGAACAAAATAAAGTAAATAAATAAACAACAAAGGTGTCATTAGACCTGCCTACCCCATAGGTCCATTAGAAATAATATTTTCTGCTGTTGAGCTATTCCCACCTATTACAGTTTTTACATCTCGCTCTTTTTTCCAGAAAGCTGGTTCTCATAAATTGTGCAATGAAAGTATGACTCAAAACAAGGATAAGTGATACTCTCCAAAGAATTAATTTGAGGCTTCAACTAGATTACTGTTGTTTGAGGATATATAGAACACTATTTTTAACATACCCAGAAAAAATAGCCATGCTGCAGAACATCTAGGGAAATTAAGAAAATCTTGAGAATCTGGCTAACACATTTTATGCTGGAAAAGCTACTGAGGTGGAAGCTACTCTGGGAAGAACACTAAAAAAACAAAAAACAAAACAAAACAAAACAAAACAAAACAGCAGAGAAGGTGAAGGAATCAGCTTTCAGAAGCCAGTAGGGTATAATTTTTCAATTGTCTTCTACAGATTGTAGAAGAAAAGCTGTTCAACCTCTCTCTGGGAAGGTACAGGAGGGACAGAGGAGGGAGGAAAGGAAGCATTCTATCTACAGCTGTCAGAAAGAGGTATACTAATTCATCCGGCATTAGTCTTGCAGCACTGGGGCTAAAAACATGACAAAACAACAGTTTTACAGTTCAGTGAATGCTTCACCCATGTATTATTTTAATGCTCCAAAATACATGCTAAGATTTTAGGAAAAGGTTTCATAAATGCCATCCATATAGTAATCTAAGTATGGTGAATTGACTAAACTCTTGCTGTCCACAAATACAGATTTAGGAGTCCTAGATTAAAACAAAGCATTAATTACAATGTGCCGAACTTGGAGGAAAGAAGCATATGCCTATCTCAAAGCAAAACATAACTCAAAGTGTTTAGGTTTGCCATTTTATATTTCTTTGCTCTTGCTCTTTTGTTTTCTGTGTCTGCAGCAGAATATTCTGCTCTTCCAGCAAACTTTGCTAGCTAATCACAGAACTTCAACAGCTTTCTTTAAAGCAGATGTAGCCGTGTATACTTAGCAACTGGTGCAGAAGCCTTGGCACAGGAAGCCATGAGCATTGCTCAATGAACACTTCCAGCGTGGGCTTGACTCTTTTTCTCCATGCTAACTCAACAACCTACAAACAAAACATTTCATTATGCAGGCTCCATGGGACATGTGGGAGACAGAATAGAGAGCATGAAAGGGTAGGAATGCTCCACTATTATTTTATTATTATTTTGCAGTTAAAGAATGCTTGGCAAATGACGGTACATACTGTTGCAAGGCAGATGCTATAAATTGGGTCAGTATGATATGTGTGGCTGTTAAGGAGCAGTTTATATTTTCACTATTTCCAGAAAAAATAACAAGAAAGAAGCAAAGCCATCCTGAAGTAATTATATCATTTGGAAGGAAAACATGGCCACAGTTTTTGGAATATACGTGCAGAAAAAAGAACAAATTGAACACATACCATATTGAAAACATAATGGAAAAGGATTAACTGATGAACAAAACTAAAGCTTTTCAATTAAGGATTATCTTCGTCTTACTTCACCCTGAAATCCAAATCAAATCCTCTGCAGGGTCACTAACAAAATGAAAGGCAGGAACTGCTCTTTCTAGTTTGGATACCATTTTCAGTTTCTGCTCAAGGAATAAGGAGGTTTGTATTGCACATATAATAATAAATTAGTAATTAGTTAAAAGAGTAGAGCATTGAGGAAACAGTCAACTAAACAGTTGTCACTAGCTATTAGCATAGGCCATTTATTCAGCGTCTGAAATAGAGGTTAAAATCATCATAGCTTGCTGTGATAAAATGAAATCAGAGTTTAAAAAGCTATAGCCTATTTCTAAAAGAACAGACCATAAAAGACAAACAGTTTGCTTGACTGGGGCAGTAGGTTACTGTTTACTGTGACTTCAATTCTGAACAGATTATTTTTGGGCTTTCCTTCTCAGATCCTTCAAAAAAGGCTTTAGGAATTGCCAAAACATGCAAATAAGAGGAAAAAGAAATAGACCAAAAGGCCCAGTTTTCTTTGCCAGTAAGTGGTTATCTTTAAAATGTCTTAAACATCATCCTTGTGGAGACTGATTCTGTGTTATTGCTCACTGGTAGACGATGGAGCTTGGAACTAGCATTTCAGTGCTATCCTGATGAGTCAGCCAGGGTCATGCTCCAGCTGTAGCCCACATTTTGGAAAACAAGCACCAGTCAGCAATCATTTGAAAACTATCAGTTAATGAGCCTCTTTCCACACCACTAACTCCAGCCCATCTATAACTGCAAGACCCTAAAACCTACGTTGTATGGGCTTGATGGCATTTTGCATTTCCTCCTGAATAAAAAGTGTTACTGTACTTCATTAACTTCTCAATGCAATACCAAATGCCTATCTTCCTCACTACCTGTGAGGTCTGTCCCCACAGGAGAAGTGTTACATTGCTAACAAACCTACCAGGAAAAGCAGAAGTGAATCAGAATAGGTAAGATAGAATTTTTCAAAGATTAAAAGACAGAGAAGGGAGTAAGGGACAGTCAACATCAAAGAACAAAAGGATAGAAATGAGAAAAGGGTCTCCACGTAGGTCATGGGGAAACTAACCTAATAGGAATGCCTGAAGTCAATACCATGGGAAAATGGAGCAAAAACCGAGGTCAGTCAACACTGCACTAGGCTGAAGAACTGTGTCTGTGACTAAGTAAATCCTAAATGACTAAGTTAGTCCTTTCCATCTCTAATGGCTCCAGTGAAGCCTCTGCCCTAGCCTAGTATCTGTAGAGAAGCCAAATAAGAAAAAAATGTTTCCTCCAGAAAGGACCCTAGGGCCTTGCTGGAAATTAAAGGTTTGGAATTGGTTTGGTCAGAATTAATATGGCCACAGGCTATGGAGGCAATCAAAATCTCATAAATGAACTTAGTAATTGTGGATGCCTATAACCCATGCAATTAAGGTTGGTTGGCTAGTTGCTGACTTGGAAAGACTTCTGAGGCATCTTTGAAAGACTCCTGTATCTATAAAAACACAGTCTTCTCTTATTAGACATCAAGGACACTTCTTTTCTTTTTTTTTCACTTATTGGATGATGTTTTGTAAGGATTTGCTAGCAGGTTTGCCTTACAAAGTTCCCAAGCTCGTTTTTTAACGTTTTGTTTGCCATACTGCTTTTCTGAGGCCCATCAAGAGTGTTATTTCACAGTGATTATACTCACTGGAGCTGGTTGAACTATTAAGCATTAAAATGAACATGGATTGCTAGCACTCTCTCCTCCAAGAAGTATAAATGCTTCCTATTTGACTCTCTTAGCATTCCTATCTCCTTTATGCAAGTACTTTTGGGAGCTTTATGGCCAGCTTTCTACAACATGCAACTTTTCATGCTATTCCTTTTTTGGCGTGGAAAAATTTTTTATACCATACTCTGAAATGCTGTATTACTCACAGCAATCTTTCATACTTAACCACTGTATGACACAGCTTACAGGCCTGATTTTTGCTGCAAACTTCCAGAGTTATGGGGCTTCACTGTCAAACAATACGTTTTCCTACTGTCTCGTACTGTAGGGGAATTCATACTGGAATCACAAACTGACCAGGATCCTTCCACATATTCTGAGCCAGCACTTCTTATAATATGGACTTTCCTTTCTTGATCCTTGTTTTGAACATCTTGTCTCCCATTGCATTTTATGAAGCAAATCTGAGCAAGTGCAACAAGAAATAAAATGTCAAGAATACCTAGGAAATTGGAAAAATCTGATAGAAAGCATTATCTCTCTGAAGTTGAAAGTTTGATCCATTGGTAAAGGTAGAAGAAAGAAGCAGGAATTCACAAGTGAAAGATGTATGTATTATTTTCATAGACTTGGCTTCTGGCTCTGCTTTTTTGCATATACAGAGAGAAATGAGAAATGCTTTTGCTCAAGTCTCGCATCCTTGTTATTTTCTTTATTACATCCCAGCAGCACGATGTGCTGTGCCAAGATCTCAACTGGAGCCCTGGCCCAGTCTCCAAAAATTAAGCAAGTTAATGGATGCAAGTTGAGTTAGGGCTTTTTAGAGAGCTCAAAAGTGAATTAAGTTGTCCTGTAGATACTGACACAGCCCATGTTGCCCTGCTTTCTGCAGTTATTGAAATTAAATATAGTGCAGTGCTACAGACTTGGGCCCTGATCCCACACATCACTTTTTGTCCATTTCTTCTTTTTTTCAAGCCTCTGACCTCAAAGGCGATGGGGGTTTTTTTGATACACGATACTTTTCCGGCTTTCCTGTTTCTTACCAATAACACCTTTTTTGGCTCACTGGACTTAATCAAACACTAAAAATGTCCTTGCATAAATTTTATGTCAGTGATAAGATTTTCCCAGGTATTAAAATAAAAAAGTTATTTCTGGAACCATCACTGATAAAAAGAACAAGCCACATTCCTGCAGGTCAAACACATCCAAACCAGCTTTGAGCACACATCCAACCGGCTATGAAGTTACAGATAGCAAGTACTAATCTTCCCTCAGCATATGATGAATGATGACTGGCAAATATTTTCGTTTTCCTGTTTCACGGGGGTGAGGAAAACTGGCAGGAAGCATGCAGCCATAGTTGAGTATTTTTAAAAAATTTCATCTGGTTTAAATAACTGAATGTTTTTCTGTCATCTTGAAATTACCTCGTGGAGCTATTCATAAATTCTCGCAGTACGGGATTTGAAATGATACTTCCTACCACCCAGTATAACTGTATGTTTTGAATCAACAGAATGGGCAGAAATGGAGTTCATTCACCTCCTATACCTTTGCCTTGCTGGGAAAACTGCAAAGGCAACAAGGCAAGTGCTACACAGTCACCATAAAATGCTCTATCAAATGACATGCTGCTGATATGAACAACACACTATTTATCAAAAAACAGTTTTATTTTTCAAAAAGTAATAATTTGCTCTTTGTTGCACCATAGCAAAGTGTAGCATTTCTCACTGATGCTCTTTTCTTTTACTGTGTATCATAAAAGAAGTCCCAAACCAGCAACTATCTACTGCAGTTTTATGTGGAATGCTCCCAGGGCCTTTGAAGTTTCTTCCGTGCTTGGAATGCAAAATGCATAATCCCACCATCCTGTCCTCCACAGCAGGAGAAAGCCTGGCCTTTGAGGACAGGTAGGATTTGTTTATGGCTCCTGGATTATTCAGCATCTCCGTAGAGCCTGACGGGTACCAGCCTACCAAGCATCTTATGACAAAAGTAACACAGAACAGCAGCAATATTGTACAGTCTCAGCACATGATGGTGCACTCTTTTCTACCTGCTTTTTTATCTTTAGTATTGCCTGCGAAGGGTGAAGGGACCATCTTCCCTGAAAATGAGTGGCTGTTGTGTTGTTTGGGAGCAGTAAGGTGGAAAGTTAAGGGCAGGAGTGTTGTGCCTTGTCCTCAGGATCTCTTCAACATCTAGAACTGCTGCACAGAGAGTACATGTCAGAAGTGATTGGAAATTCAGGTTCATATGGGAAATGTATATGTTTCTGTTACTGGAGATAAAACAGAAGTTCAGGAAGCTAAGGGAGAGTCAAAGAGGCAGTGAAATCAAATATTTTACAGTGCTGGCATGTTTGGGGGCATTTTGCAATTTGATCCATTTCTGCAGAGACTTTTGCAGAGCCCCCTGTCCTGATGAGCAGTACGGTATCTGCCCCAGCAGCTGTAAGTGTAATGCAAAATCCATCACAGAAGAGCATTCTTTGCAACCTGTAGCATTAAGTCTGACCTTTCAGCCCGTTCTTATCAAAAGCCATTATCCCAAAACAGGCATCTCAGCACAGCTCATACAACCTCCAAACTTAATATTCAGGAGGAGACTGCTCTTAAGACTGGAAAATGCATTTTCAAATGTTGTTTAGCACAGCTTGTTTGGTCTGACCTGAAGATATCTCCAGAAAAGCTGCATTGTTACATTTCCCTCTGGACTTGATGCCATAGCTAGGCACTTGTAATGCTGCCTCTCTCAGAAGGAAATGCTATAGGAAGGGGAGCAGGTGCAAGACCAGCTGCACAGTACAGTTTTGCTTTTACTTCCTTGAATGATTCCCCACAGTGGTGCCAAGGGAAAACAATAACAGTCCAAAAAGCCACATGATATTTGGATTGGATTATCAGCAAGGCAAAACTATTAATATTTTAACAAAGTAATAAAATGTTCCATTTTCTTGGTTGCTTCTATTCAAGTGTCTCTGTGTAATGTTGCATTCCTTTGCATTCTAGTCTAGTCATATCACTTGACTGATAGTTTTTAAGCTTCTTGATAATTTGTTTACTCTATAGTATTTCCTCTTAATGTGGAAGAGAAAATAGAAAACTGCTAAAGGAGTTGTTCAAGTAAACCATGATTTATACTAAGTCTTTCTTGATTAGTACTCTGTATATAACCATTGGTGCAGAACAAACAAAGAAAAAAAAAATACTCTTGCCAGTAATGAATTTCATAGTTATATATAGTAAACTGCATCTACAATGTCCTTCCTCTAGGATATCATTCAGTCTCTGCACTCCATGCTATAATTTCTTTAGATCTGTCAACTTATGGCAAGAAGCAACGCCTGGAAAGGAGATTTAGAGAACAAACTGTAGCAGAAATAGCATTGGCAGTTCGGTATACATCAATCACCCTTCCAAATCAGTGCTAAAACATTACTGCAATATTAAGGGAAACAGTGCTATTAGAGTGGCTGAGAATACCGTCTCTTCCAGAATCTTTATGCCAAGTAAAAGGTTGAAGATGCATAAGGTATTCTCAAAGCCTGCTTCCTGCTGAAAGAAAATTGTCTTGGCACAGGATCTCTCTGACAGCTGCAGACTGCTCTCTGGAGAGCCCCTTCCAGGCTCCAGCACACCAGCTGCGGATGGAGCCAAGGAAGAAGGCTGGAAGAACATGCTAGCAGCACAATATTAGCATTTTTCCAGTGCAGATGTTTGGAGTGGCATGATGATCTACCAGCACAGGCTGACATGTGGCCCAGGCTTTGCAACTCTATGAGTTCTACTGCAGTTGTGAAACAGATGTAATCAGGTGGATGTGAGAACACTTTAATATTAACTTTAACTACTGTTTTTTTCTCTTCCAACACTTTGGGCACTCCATGGGCCGAATGCACGGGCTCTGTGCTGGTGGATTCCACCCACTCTATATAAGAGAAAGCTAGGCAGAGACCTGCAAGACAATGAGCAGAAATGGTCAACATGTACGGCTGTAATTCTGCTCACATGGCCAGTTTTGGCATCACACTTTTTAAAAGAAGCTGTGTTTGGGAATCAGCACAAGTACTTCTGTGCTCACTGTGCTGCACAGTTGGAACTAGCTGGTTTTGGTTGCTGTTGAAGTTCTGTGAGTTCTCTCAGTAGGGATCTAATTTTCAGCGACTATATCTTATTTCTGTGTTCAACATGCTATGCCTAACGTCTCTCACATCACAATTCTTGTGCTGTCTGGCTTCAGGTATTGAATTTTACTTCAGCACCAGCATCATGACCCTGAATACTGCCACCAATTAGATTAGAACAGGCTACTGTAGACTTCTGATCTCTGTAACACTGTCACAGTGTTTCCAGAAAGAACTGTAAAAATGGATTTAAAAAGATGTCGGTAGCATGTAAGCTTAGTACACTCTCCATCATAAATCTGGCCACATCTGTTATTGATGCACAGGCACCAACTTGAAAAATGTCAGCTTCTTTTACATAGGTATATGGAGCTCATGGTCCTTCACTGCAGCGGTGTAAGTGTGACCAAAATTACTTAGCTGTTGAGAGGACACAGAATAGACACCTCATGTACCTCTCTCTGGAAATGGAGTCACTATCTTTTACAGAACAGAATATAATATGAAACGTCATAACCAAATTGTATTTTTACATACTAAACAAGGGAATTTAAAAAAAACTATTTTTGCATTATTTTTGTACAGATACAAAACATAATGACATCCTTGTTACTCAATCTGTTTGTGACACCCTGTCTTCATTACAGTTTTTATTAAGCTAACTTCTTACAGGCAGTAAGTGAAGTACATTCACAAGTCTGACTAAGGCAGATAGCTTTGCAGCATGAACACACATCTTCTCACGCAGTGCAAATGGTTGCAGCAGGTTTTTTTTCTAGTTGTATTTAAGTGTTTATATAAGCTCAGTTCTGCCAACTGATTATTGGTGAGTGGTCCTTTTCCCTCAAATATTTCTGCTGGGCTCCTCTGAAACATTTAATGAAGGGGAGAGCCCCTCTATGCACATTTATACTGCTGGGGACAAATTCCAATTTCCCCAACCACACGTGCATAATAATTTAAATAAATTTCTGAAGTGCATATACTCGATTCCTATGCTGGGAATCACATTTGGCAGGGTTTTCAGCAGCCTACCACATTACCTGAATGCAGAAGAACAGCTGAACCTTCTGAAGGATTCCTGGACTCCAACACAGTCCTTCTGAGTGCCCTAAGATGTCCATATTGGCTACCCAGCCATTCCAGACAGATGCGGAAATATTTGTAAGATCCGTTAGGAGACAGTGGGAGCACAATTAGCTTCAGTAGTTTCGCTCTATGTTCCAATATGTTCAATATCCAGCACATAACTGACATGTTTTGCCAAAATATCAACTCTTATCTATGAAAATTTGACTTCTCAGGAGCAAATCTGGTAACAACAGGTCCAGATTTGGGGTCCTCAGTGAGAAAATAACTCCCTGTTGCTCATGGGATGGTGTTTTGGTGCATGGCAGAGTAAAAAGAAACAGGAGAAGGAGAAGAAAGATACCCTTGTGGAAGAACAGATCATTCCAAGAAAAAAAAATCTGCATGATAGCTCACAAATTAGTATGGATTTTGGTGTTACTGCAGGAGTTAACCTGCAACCCAGTGAAGTTAGTGTAAGGCTCCCATTTGTTTCTCTTCAATCATAGATTTCCGAAAGGAAGCACAGTGATTCTTTTAATATATCCTCTCACCAGCAATGCATTAGTCATTATAGGGTTTTGCTCAGTGTGACTTTGAGAGCACTATGTGATGTGGTTGCTTCCCTTCGGCTGCAATGAGGCAAGTAATGTAGGCTGAGGTACCGAGGTAGGAGGATTCACAGAATCACTGGTGCAGTAAATTGTAAATTAGGCTTAGATTAAATTGTGCTGAAATAATTTGATTGCCTTCCAGAAAAGATTATAGAACTACTGGCTGAAGAATCATAAAATAGGTGAGCTAATTACATGCTCACTTAACTCTTTGCTAAGCATGATACATCAAAATGAATTTCGTATGCTTATTATAAATGTAGTGTAGCTCTATGGTTTACATTACAGATGTAATTATTTTGCAAACAGTTTTATATTGTATCTTTTAAATGCTATTCTCAGTCTAAGTTGTCTGGATTATAAAAATTATGAGGACAGAAAGCAGGATCTGAAACTACAAACAAGGCATATTAATTAATGGAGCCAATCTAGGAAGGAGGTAATAGAGGGTCTATCCAGAAACAGAAGCGGTTAGAATCATGCCTCCATTAGCAGCTTTGTACCCTGTCAGAAACTGGAAGTAAACATCATCTTAACAATGCAGTCCCAAAAATTGCACCACATGCATAGCATTCTTTGCTCTTGGAAGTGAAGAACATGCTTTTTGCAGGAATTGTAATTCCATTGATTGTTTGTTAATTTCCAGATTGTTGATACAAAGTTTAGAAGCTTTTTATATTTAAGTCCTTACATTGATGTATTCATTTGCTCAGATTGTTCACAATACAGGCTACACTCATCTGAAGTGTTTAAATTGCATTAACTAAGCATGATCATCTCACAGTTAGTGGGAAATAGCTATATTATGAGAAGCAGAAATACATTAAGTTCTACACTAACTCTGAGAAAACCACCTTTAAGGAAACTTAATTTTTCCACTTGACATTTTTTCCAGCAATGTGAAATAGCACACTGACATCCTTGTAAAGTCTTGCCAGAGAGAGAACCTTTGGATTTCTGCATTAACGTGACTTTCCACTGCATGCTGTGTCTATCTCATTGACAGACTGACTGGACCACGCACCACATTTTGTTTGAAACCAACACAGAAATTAATGGAAGAGCTGGTAGCCTTTTCTTTTTCAAGAGGCTGAATCTTTGAAATGTCTCTGGATCCATACAGTATGTAAACAAAGTTTCATTTTATAAAGCTTTGTGAGTACAGCTGTTTCTCATTTTAATCTTGCAGATGCTATCCTGCTTACAGGGCAACTTAGTTAAGGAGCTGTGTTACGTACAATATTCAGTTTTGATTTAAAAGTGAAAAACTTCTTTAACATCCACAGGCAAAATCTTCATGGTAAAAGAAACAACTGTGTTTTACTCAAAGCAGAGAACTATGGGTTTAGAAGGAGTGTTCAAGATCCCTTTTTCTGAGAAACAAATGTAGTTGACTGTAAAAGCCCAAAAATATGCTTAGTCATCTTATTATTACGGAAAGTCCTGGTGACTCACTGCATTGGCGAGAGAAGTTGGTTTAGTTTAGTTATAGCTGTTTTTAATTGACTTTGCTGTTAAGATGGTAACAAAACAGAAACAAGATGGAAGATTCCCTGTATGTGAAGATGCCTTCTGCCTCCTGGTGTTCACCGGCTCTTTGGGTTGGGGTATAGGAAGCGTTCTGCAGGAAGGAAAGTGTCTGGTGGTCAGCAGAGCAAAACAGACCTGACTGCAGAGCTCAGAAAATGGAGAAGGTGACTGGCGTCGGGGCTAGTGCAAAGAGTACCTGTATCCAACCACAGCCAAAAGAAGGCTCAGGAGTACTGAGGCAAAGGAAGCAGAGATGTAGCTGTTAGCATGTTTTGAAAGGATTTGTCTGTTTGAATACACACACAGATATTATCGAAGTAGGTAATGAAAGACAAAATTTGTGAATCTGTTTTGTGTTCGCAATCTCCCAGTGTGTGCTTCTATAAATAGCAGTGAATGAGGTCTGAGAGTAA
Organism: Lagopus muta; assembly: GCF_023343835.1. Classification (NCBI taxonomy): domain Eukaryota; kingdom Metazoa; phylum Chordata; class Aves; order Galliformes; family Phasianidae; genus Lagopus; species Lagopus muta. Next base: position 29,882,937 of record NC_064440.1, on the reverse strand, counting down.
ATTTACTGAAGTCTCTGAGGAATCATAACTGGGCTGGGCAATGCAAATCTAGGGTAGGGGACATAATTTCACTGATGTCTGCAACCAGGGAACCTGTTCTTCTCAGTCTGTGAGAAGGAAAGGCCAGAGCTGAAATCTTGTATGAAGAAAGCACTTGGCTGCTGCTCCTGCTTCTATGCACAGCACTTACATGTGCAGCTCTGCTAAGGTTGTGAAAGAGAATAGCATTTGTCCTAGGAGATAAGTAAATGAATTATTCTCAGTGAAGAACTCACTGCAACTCTGTTTTATCTGTTTTTACCAAACCTGGCTTCCACTGAAACCCAAGAGCTATCAGTGCAAGTTAATAATCTCTAAATTAAGTGTCAGTGCCCTCCTTGAGGAATACAAGCCAGCTGAGAAGGAATTGAAACCCTCATGCTAGCAGTGTTTTCATGTCACTCAGTCCAAGTTTCTTTTCTTGTCAGTGAAGTTTTTGGGCTCATGACTCAAGTGCACATTCCTTTTTTTTTTCCTATGAATACCTTTGTAAGTATAATTTGGCATTTGAAGGGATAATGGAAGTTCTAGCTAGGACTTCTTACCTTTATTTTCATTTTTTTTTCTCAGTTCAATAAACAATATACATTGCTTACTGTGTTATCTAATACTATACTGGATTATACAGTATATATACGATTTGAAAACAAGCCTCAGGGGAAGCAGAGGACCAAGTGTGGTGAATAAAGCAACAAGTCTTCCAGAAACAAGGAATGAGGAAGCACTGAGCTACAAGGATGCACAGGGACACTGGGGGTCTACAAACAAGTCATGCAGATTTATAATGAGGAAGCCATTATACTTTTAGAGAGTATTTTACAAACAGTAAAGATGACTTGATCCTAAATTTTCCAGGTGAATACACAGAATTAGAAACAGATTAATCAGCTTGCTAACTTCACTGAGCAGGTCAGCAGCAAGCTTAGCAGCATGTCTTTTGAGTTTTCAGTTTTTATTACCCCTTTTAAAACTTACATCTCCTTCTATCTGAATATTTGTGTTCATGTGAGAGGAGGCAAAGGAAAATTATGTAAAAAGATCAACTGGAAAAGTACCAGTAAGTTTAGATAAGAATGCAAGCAATCTGTGTATCCAGATTTTGCTTTTTTTTTAAAATGTCCTCTTCACTGTCTTGAAGTTAAAGTGATGTTGGACTGGAAAAGAGGAGCTCTCTGATATGTTTACACATCATTAGTCACTGCATCTGGGAGGTAAGTTGCCCTTGGCTTTCTGCATCTGGCCCCAGTGTAAGCAGATAAAGACAAATGCTTTCTGAATGCCAGGTCTCCACAAGCATACAGCCCATTCTACCACGGCTCTTACATTTCTCTCCTCTCTGCAATCTCTTCAAAAGATGCTGTGCTTCAGAAGAGCCAAGTTAATTATATTAAAAGTTCCAATCGTTTATTTTTCAGTAAGATTCTCAGACATATGAATCACCAGAAATAACCGTAGTTCAGGAAAAATTTCTGGGAGTTGGACATAACTGCTAGCACTTGGTCAGAGTCAATTATAGGGGACCTGGAGGCAAAGAAAAAGGGTGAAACAATGCTTTGCAATGCCCTCTGAACACACGGGGAAACTGCAGAGGCATCTCAGCTCTGTTTGGTGTCATAAATAAAAAAGTGGAAAAAAAACCAGGGTAAAAGTTTGTGACCCTCTTTCAGTAATTCCTGTGTGTTAAAGCAGAGCACTTGCATGCACTTTTACTAATCACTGCCTGAACAACGTAAGCATGTGCTTAAGAGCTTTGGTGAGAATTGAGAAATGTTGGTTGTTGCATTTTTCCCTCTTTGCTCAATGTTCATTATCTTTTTTAAAAGACTGGATAAGCCCTCAGATGGCTGATGTCTTAGAGATACTGTCCTGAAACATGGCAGTCAGTGCATACAGCTGAGTTCTTTTTCAACTTACTCAAAACTGGGAAGATCAAAAGGACAAGGATCCAAAGTGATTTTCTCAAACTTTTACAGTGGTACAAACTAAGCGTTCGTGTGAGTCATATAAACTCTGTGCCTCTAAGAAAAAGTTCAAGCAACAAAGAGTAGTTTTAATACTGAGTAGAAGCAATAAAACTGAGGACGCAGACTGTATACTCCAGAAAAATATGTTTCTGCACAGAACAGAGCATTCACGGGATTCAGGGTAACAGTACATGGAATCAATTTGTGCCTGGCAAGGAAAATAAAAGTATAACATTTCTTATGCGAAGTTTTTTCCATATTCACTCCAACAGTGTGTGTCATTAGTTACATCTGTGACAAAAACATCACTTAAAGCAGGCTAGGAAAGAGAAACCTTGGCTAGCTTACACTATTACTTCATCTCTCGGGTTTGCCCCAGTGCACTTTTCCAGTAATTTGATATTTGGATAGAGTTTGTATTGTCTTATATAAAAGAACTTACTATCTACTATTCTTTAATCGCTAAGGTTGCACCCACTATTTGATAGTTATATAGAGGGTAGCCAACATGTCAGAAATAATTGTTTGTACATCAGCTTAATTAGCAGCTTCTCTTGATTTAGGCTACTAGCTCTAGTCTATTCCTGTCTTTGCAAAATGAAGGTTCTGTGTTCACTATGGTCATTGTGGTTTTATGGCAAATTATGAACTGATTATGAAGTGGTTACATTATTTCATTTGTAATTGTTTATGAAAACGGTGACTGTAATGAGGTTATAAATATGTAAATATCTGTAGTGTAAGGTTTTAAAAACAAAAACAATTCAGTTGTGTGTGAACACAAACTTGATTTTTTCTTTAAAAAAATCCTACAACACACATTTCAATGTTTTCTCATCAAGACTCAGCAGTAGCCAGTATCATGCCTTGCTCAAATACATTGTATGCCTGTGAGCTATTTGCTGTTATATGTAATTCAGTGAAGAGGGACAAGGTAACCAATTCTGCATTTTGTGCAGAAATACTTAATCTCATGTTAGATGTCACCCTTGAGAGGCCTCTCATCTGAGAATCCTTGGTGAGATCTCTGAGAAGTATAGGATTTAATACAGTTAACATTTCCTGTGTTTTGTTTTATGTAATTCCCTATTCTCATGTGCAGAACAATTGTGAGGCTCTTAGAAAAGGGGAAATCCACAAAATAGGAAAAAAAACAACAACAAGCTGTCATGATAAAAACACCAAGGAAGAAAGGCAGCTGGTCTAAAGCAATGGAATGAATGAGACACAGCATGGCTACAGAGATGCAAAAATATACTTTTACATGGAAGTATAGAAGGGGATTCTCTGTACCTCAGATTATGTCTTTTCTTCACCTTCAACTGCAGTTATGTATCCTGTAATGTTGTTGTATAACAAAGGAGAAAACACCAAAGCATGCAGGACCCTTAAGCTGGAGGAAGGTTGTGCTCTTGCAGCAGTTGTAGATCAAGTTCAGCTGGGAAAAAAGTAATAAGACACATCTTCTATAATAACTCAGCAACAGAGTATTGTTTCCAGGAATTCAGTACGCTAATCTTTTATTCCAGGTTTACATAAGAAATCTAAATTTCCCATTAAAAAAAATCAGAATACTTGGATTTCTCAACTTAGAATTTGTGAAAACAGTTTCTGTTCCCAATTTCAAAGGAAAAATGGATGGCATGGAAGAAAAAATGGACAAAATAAAAGCTAACATGTATTGCTGAACAGATATTGCAGTACCAAACATCTACACCTTGATGTAATAATGAAGCTTGCTCAAATAGTTCTCACTTGAACTGCCAAAAGCTGTTGTAGTCAATACTACACTTGTGCCATAATTGCTGACTTTAAACTCCATGTAATCACACAATAGTCATTAGCCCTGAAAAGCACACAGGTCTGCAATGAAACAGAACGTTGACTGTGGTACAAACTTACTGATACCAAGGAAAACAATTCACTGGTATATCCACATCATTTAGATAGTTTGCATCAAGTTTTCTCTTCACATGACACATACAGCAGTGACTCTAAATTATTGTTTTTTTTTGTTTTTGTTTTTTTTTTTAACCTGGCTGCATTGCACTGAATCTCAAACCATTAAGCCTAGGAAAGCAGAAACAAGAAAATCCTCTCTCCTCATTGCTAGGGGAGGAACAGTGAAGCAAGGGGTGGGATAGACAAATTATCTCTTCTATGAATAATAGCGCTGGGGCACGTAGGGGACAAAGAAGGAAAAATATCTGCTCAAGAAAATTCTGGCTGCAGGTTGAAGCCAACGTGCTCCCTCTATCCAGATTTCTGTAAAACTCTGCTCAGAAATTTTGATGTCTTAGTCTTTAGAGGGGTCCAATTGCACAGAAATATTTTTAGACTTCTTAAAATTAATTTTTACTTATGCTGTAATATATATTTCTCCTCAGCAAAATGCAAGGACATTGATTTCAAGTCTGCTAACCGTGTGTGCTCTCCTACTAGTGAGAAAGGAGTTAAGAAGAGTGGAGATAAAAGCAGCTGGGATCTATCAAGCAATTAAGGCCCTCTGCCAGGGAAGAGAGGGACTGGGGCTAAGAGGATGGCTTTGATCCGAGAAAGAGAGGACTGGAGGTCAGGAAGTATGAAGTAAGGCTAGCTCTGTTTAATTTGGCTCTGGTTTTGAGAGGTAACGTTTATTTTTTTGTATTGATTTTTATAATTTTGCCATCCATTTTTGCTGTGGTTGTGGTTCTAAACTTACTGGGGTGACAGTAAGCATGTTAGTGGCTAGGAATGGTATATCTCAGTCACAACGATGATGTTTCTGTGGGTGCTATAAGCCTCTGAGCCCTTCAGGAATCTTCCATTAACAACTTCATCCCTTAGTAGAAGGAAGTTGTCCCTGTGCATAATCAAGTCACTGTGTTCATTCAGGTTACATAATATTCTCCTATGTGGAAAAAAAACGCTGCAGTTTTTTTAATCACATGGGTGATTCCTACTTAAAACGATAGAACAGTGCCACAACACTTTACTGTTCTCTGAAGACTTTTGTGTCTCTGTTAATGTTCAAAGGGGTGAAGTTTGTGCTTGTCTACAAGAATGTTGCACAGAAGGTAAAGAAGCTCTGGGAGTACTTGTGCATAAGTAAGCTGGTGTAAAAGTTGGCATTGTAATGTGTGCCATAATCCTTTGAAATATTTTGGCAAGCAGACAATTATCCATCTATTGAGCATAACACAGAGACAGTCATTAGCAGGAGTCAGAGTTGAGAGAATGAAGTCAAAAGCGAACTGATGAACTTTGCACATAAGGCTCTGAGTTCTGAGACTTAATGGGTCTTCTGTTTCTTCTTGAGAATACACTGAGATCAATCATGGATGACTTTTTCCCTTGAGTTATTAGTTCTGTAATATTTTCTGAATTCTCTTCATATATATAGAAAAGAAAATGCCACTCAGCTTAGTGGATTTTTTTTTTATGTTGAGTCAGACAAATTCTTTAACTAGAACCAGTGAATGTGATGCTTGTTGTACTCCTACTGTTGTTCAGTTTTTAAACCTTCATGCAATGAGAAAAAGAATGGATAAGAGTCTTGTATACGAACTGAAACTGACTGTAAGCATAAGTGCTCTAAAATTGATAGGAATTTCAGTTCAATAATAAATGAATTATGCAAGCAGAAGAAATAATGTTTAATTTTATCTGAACTATACACTCTGTGTATGAGTGTCTGCACAGCGAATGTCCTCATCCTAAAACTCTCAGTGGTGTGTAGGTGGAGGGTGGTATTTGCCTCATTAGTAAGGAAGATGCAGCAAATACCTCAATAAAATAAGAGACGTAGCAATCATGATTATTTGAGAGTACCTGAAAACTGCAGCTGATAGGCAGTTAACTTCAACTTGCTGTAGCTGTCAAACACAAGAATACATCATGATCAAACTGTGCAGTTGGCATTAACTTGTTCTGGCAGCAATTGCGATTTATTCAGTCAGCTGTAAATTGCCTTGCTTTTATCAGTAGAAGATCTGAGATCAAAATACAGCAGAGGGATTAAATTAATCTGTAACTTTGTTATAAATGTGAGTGACTGCTAAAGTGAAGTCAGCTTTGTAGCTGATGAAAGTGCTGAAATTAAGGGGCTGGGAAAGAGGCTGTGGCTCAGAAAGTCACAGCTGGAGAGCTGCAGAACATGAAGCATCTTGGAAAATGTAATTTAAAAATTTAAGTTTCTACTTATGTATCACCTTATTTAAAGAATAGGGTTGTGGCTTTTTCATTGTTTTTTTTTTTTTTTTCTTTAGTAATTTACAGTAACATTTGCATGCACGATCCCAAAAGGCACATCAACTTGAATTTTCTGCAATGCGTAGTGTCTGCAGAAGTCAAAGTCCATTAAAAAAAATCTTGTTGTCTGTCACTCCTAGTGTACTGTCTTTTAAATTTAGTAATTGGAAATGCATCTCTAATTTCGGATGGTGTCAAGGTAAGGTGGAATAGACAGATTCCCTCAAAGGGAGGAAAATATTTATTTATTTATACAAATGATGGATTAAAAAAAAAAACCTTAATTTTGAAAAGAAATCTAGAAGATCCATACTAGAGTCCTGAGGGAATAGGGTGATAGATGATAGAGTCTACACAATGGGTTTTTTGTTGTTTTTTTAAAATAAGGGTATTACTTGTGTCATTTTGTAAACTGTAAATGTAATGTAGCATTTTCTTTCTTTCGCCATCATGATTGTAACAATGTTCTCTGATGTAGAGAACTATAGAACAAATGTTTTCTTTTACTGAAAACAACAGAAAAGGAATGCTTAATTTGCTTATTACTGAAGCCAAAATACACAGAAAAGGAGTTCAAATTGGATATAATTTAAAATATTTTGTTCTTCCAAGATAATGAAAGAATGGTATTGTGTAATACTAACATTGAAATAGACTGAGTTTTTAGTTTTCTATGATGTCAATGTAAAGATTTCATTGTACACCTGCAGCACCAGGAAATTCACACTGCAGACTAAAGTACTTCCTGCTGCAAAGAGATAGGATACCAGACTAGTGTTTAGAGTCATCTGGAGTTTAAATTAGTTGCAGCCGTGATGTATTGACTTCTCATACCTCTCTCCCCTAAGATCACAACTGCTTGTGCAACTTGAGTTGCGAAATCTCATCATTCTTTCTCAACACTATCATGGGGATTAAAAAAGATGCTTTGTAGGAGGAAGGAAAACACAGGTAAGTAGCTTTAGCGGAGACCAGTTGGTACTAAAAATTGCTTGACATTGTGTACTGTTGATGTTAAAAATCCTTATCCTTAGGTCAAAATGTAGTGCTTCTTATCCATCTTTTCATTTTTCCAATGCTGTGTGGAGTGAATGTTGTGTTTCAGTTCCTTTCATGACTCAGAGGGCGAAGAGCATCTCTTTTGGGGGGGGAAACACAGTAGCTTTATGTCTTTACTGTTCATGTGATGTGTTTCTCCAGATTGATATCAGATCTGCTGATTTGAAGTTCAGCATTTTCTTTCTCTTGAACGTGGTGTTTGCAATTTTATGTCCTCCTCACAGACATTAATAATAAAAGTATTAGATCTTGAAATACTTCTAAGAGGACTAAACCCAGTAAATACAAGTTAACCTAAAATATATCAAAGATAGCTTCATCTGCTATAAAAGAAAAATGGCTGTTTGTAAACAGCCTCTTTAGAGGCCATAATTCACTGTTGTTTTTGTGTGGGTTTTTTTGTTTGTTTGTTTCTTTGTTTTTTTTTCCAAAAGGCCCGAGCAATTTGAAATTAAGTGTCCACCTCGCTGTGCTCACATCCACTGATTGGTGTCCATAAACATTCAGCAGGTGTCAATGAAAGTCAGTAGGTGCATTTTTTTCCACATGGAAGAATTAAATGACACACCGTTGTTTCATATGCACTTTCATGTTAGATGCCGTTTTGTTAGGCTGCCCCTCTATGCTTTCTGTCACAGCAACGAAGTGTAACAGAATACTGGTAGGAAGGTTCAATTTCTACTGCAGTGCCAATATAATAAGGGCATAGGAGGCATTACTTTGGGAGTAGCCCATGTAGAACTTTAAAAGGCTTCTTAATGAGCTCTTCTCACTTGGAGAACAGTCAGGGGCACGAACAGCAAGTACTTTTCTTAAATATCTCCTGGAAATGATACCATACTTTGCAAGTTGTTATTGCCAGGCTTTGTTGGTTCACATGAAGTCCTAAACTTCTGCCTTCTCTTGCAACTCAAGTCCTTAAAACCTTGGCTTTCTAATGGGTAGATTTCCAAAACACTCAAATCAGCATTTTCTGTCCAAGATTTGAAACAGAAGGCATCAATTTGCAGAGGAAAAAAAAAAAAAAAAATAGGCTCACACTTCTCAGTGTTTTCTGTTTGTTTGGGTACTGCTTAGTTTTCTGTCTCAGAGTCAGAACAGCAACACAATTCCAAACTTTTTTTTCCAAATGCAATAAAACCCTTAAGTACATAGGGGTAAGTTTTTATTCATAACAATATTAGATTTTTGTAACAAAACTTAAGTAACGTTTCACCAGGGTACCATGTTTTGAGTTCTAGGTATCCTTTCCCCTTCCATTCAATACTTTATTGTAATGGTATTCATAGCTACAGCATCCTTTACAATCACATTTTGTCTGCTGGCAGGTCAGATCTGAAGAGCCATTGATTCAAAACATTTCAGTTTTGGGAGACAAAAAAAGTCAAATCTTGTTCTTTACATTAATAGATTTGACACATTTTTCATTTAGAGAAATGAATGTCCTACTAGGATGCTAAGGGTAATCTGTTGAATCAAGAGTCTGTTCTGAATTAGAGCTAAGGAGACAATCCGAAGAGATCAATTCTGTTTGTTTGTTTTGGAAACAAGTAGTAATTTTTTTTTTCTCCCTTGCTTCTAAATACATGGGCTCTCACCAAAAGTACATGCTGACTTAAATTTGCTGTTGCTTAACATCCTTCACCTAAAAGAAGTTAAAGGCTGACTACCTTTTAATGTGTGGGGGGGCTTAACAGCAAGTGTTCCCACACATTTAACTTTAACCACTTACCATTCTGCCTTAAGTTTGTAAGTGTTCCTATTTAGGCAGAGTCTCAATGTTAGAGGCAAGGTGTTTGTAATGGTGATTTAGAAGAACCCCTAGAATGCTGTGCCTGTCCTTGGGAGCATTCGCTATTTCAAACATTTTTATTGAATCAAAACAGATTCTCAGATGAAATGCATGCTTAAAGATGCAGCCTCCGGAGTTAGTGAAGTCAATAAGAAAAGCAAACAATTTTCCACTGACATGAAAACAGGATTTCACACATGTACTTTGCTGCTATTTTAAAGGTCTGGTTTGTCCCTTTGAGACATTCCTGTGAGAATATGATGATTTGATGAGAAACTTCAAAGCTCAATTGCTGCTGTACTAATTTGTCTTTAAGAAACAACTGCTTTCATTTATTGACTACCATGTGTGCCTTTTTGTCTAGAACATGTTGTGGGGGGAATCAGTAGGATAACACTAAGTATAAGACTGGTTCAGAGAAGAGCAACAAAGCTGGTTGAGGGAATAGAAAAAAGACATGAGAAGCAGCTGAGGGAACTAATTTGGAGAGAAGAAGACTGAGAGGAGACTTTATTGCTTTCTGCAACTATCTGTAAGGAGGTTTTAGTGAGGAGTCTCTCTCTCAGTTGGTAAGTGGTAGAACACAAGGAAACAGCCTGAATAGGCCATTTAGGTTGGATATCAGAAACAATTTCTTCACAAAATAGCATGGTTAGGCACTGGAACAGGATGCCCAGGGATGTGGTGGGGTCTCCATCCTTGGGGGTATTTGTGGATTAGTGAATAGGGATGTGGTTTAGTGGTAGACTTGATGGAGTTAAATGGATGATTGGACCTAAACATTTCTGTGATTCTAGAAATGGTATTTGCCTGAAAGCTGATTCTTAAGAACTATACTTTCTATGCAGATATTTCTATAGCTGTAATAAAATATCAAGACAATAAAGACGATACAATGAGAATACTTTACCCATAGTCTTCTTCAAAAAAGACGGTCTTCTTCAAAGAAGACCTGCCCTTCATCTTTAAAGAAGGGGCAGGTGTTCTTCTAGGACAACTGTCCTGCTTTTTTTGTAAGAACATCTGCTAGTGTGCACTAACTTTGGAGGTGATGGCTTTGTTTTTGTCATTAATTTTATCTTTAGCATAAGGAATGTGTAAGGGGAGAGAATATTAAAAGAGCTAATACCATTTAAGTTCTTTACAAAAATCATTTAAGTATTACTACAGAATTATCATATTGGTGAAACTGCGATAGCTCTGCGTTGTAAAGGTGTCTCTTGATTAGCACAAGAACAGGAAATAAAGCGTACATTTAATTCTTCCTGGTGTACACAAACTATATTCAATGAACTCTCTGCAATCCTGCTACATGCCTTCTGTAAAAGTTACCTGAGGTATTTACTTTTTCACTTTACAAGCTCTGGACATAATATTGCATCTCCTTGAGAGAATTTAGTCAAGGACCCAGTGACTTACAACTGCAGGTAGCAGACAGCAGGCATCAGAATACATGCATCTCATGCTGCCCAAATAGGCTTGTTCCAGATAGAGTAAGTCCACACTGAGAAATTAGCATTGGATATCACAGACAGGTTGGGGGAGTGGGAGGGAAAGGTCTGCTTCAACTATGAAGATGAAAACTGAGAAGGTCTTTACTGTTGTTTCCAGCTATTTGCTAGAGAACTCTTCTTCCATGATGAAGACAAACTGGATTAAAATTGTTTAAATCTGACAAGTAGAAGGAAGCTTTAAAACCTTCTTGGAGCTACATCTCAGTAAGAATACTAGATGTTCAAGCATTAAAAACTGGTGAATTTTCAAGGAAAAAAAAGAATTTGAGTTTGTCGATTTCTGTTGCCAAAGAACACTCAAGAAACAAGATGATCTTGTCCTTAAAATCCTTGGAGTAATGAGTCTCAGGAATGCCTCTGTAGCATTGAGTCATTTGTCTGAATCCTCTGCTGTGTAAACGCAAACTTTTTTAAAAATTTATATAACTGACATTTGATTCCAAGAATTCTGAGAAAATGCTCCACAAATTAATAATGCGTGTAAACTATCGGTCATAAATTTATCTAAAAGAAACTTTGGCATTGCTTTTGTTTAAAAATGCACCTGACCTTCTGTGTTCCTTTGTATAATGCGTGCATGAGTGTCAGTAGGAGTTTAACAGAACCCAGACAGTAGAAGGTTTGCCAGAATCTCCTTACAGTATATGTACTTACTCCAGTATCAAGATCCTTTTATTCACAGGAACATTAAATGTTTAAAAATATCTGCTTTTCAGATGAATTTGGAATGGTGGGATAGGGAGTGAAGGAGGACATTTGGAAGCCCAGAAATATGAAGCAGCTCACGCCCTGATTTTATCCTATGAGCCCAAACTGGGTGAGCCTTACTTGAACTGTGTATTTTTAATGGCAATGCTTAGTTAGTCTTTATTCATATTAATACTTCTCTTATGCTGCAAGCCTCTGATTATCTCTTGAAGTTTGTCTGTCTCTCCAGAACTTACCTGTTTCTAACTTAAAAAGAAAGGCAATTCAGCATGCTTTGAAGGACAGATTTGGAAAACCTCAGTGAGACAAAAATGGAATAGCTGATAGAAAAGCACTGTCCTGTAAATTACGCAAGGCAAATGTGGGATGTTCCAAGAAACACACATTCAGTGGAGTCCTCTTTCCTCACATCCACTTTTGGACTCAAGTGGTGTGGTGGGAAGAACTTTCTTTGCATTTTTTATGCAAGTTACCAATCGACTATGTTCTCTCAAGTCTGCTGTGTTTGCCAGGAGGAATACAATTTATTTCGCACCTTTCACTCATTAATCATTCGGCTTTGGCTTACCTGAACTGCCACTTGTCCTCCTTAGGAAGTTTGCTCTTTTTTGCAGAGTCCTTCAAAGTGGGATTTACCACTTACACAACCAGATTTCTGTCGCCAAGCCTTTCAAGGGGGGCTCCACTAAGGATCAGTGGTGTAGGAACATGCTTCCCAATCAGCTTTGCTGTAGCACCAACTTGTCAATGGTCTGGGTATGCTGTACATTACTTCCAGTTGTGGAAACATTTGAATCCAAGGTCTTTCTTTCTGTCCTTGTTGTAGCACAGTAGTATTCATTCCTCTTATGTACAAACCAGTCTACTGCAGCAACACCCTGCCAAACAGAGAGCATAAGTTTTTGACTTTTGTTGTATATCGGGCAAATCATACCAATCTTTGTTAAACTTGAAAAAGTAAAGTTCTGAAAGAATCATTTTAAAAAATGATTTTATGGAGTTCAAAAGATCTCTTTTTGAGCTCTGCAGCACGATGTTTTCACTGGAGACTTCTGTGGCTGTCTTTTCACAAGTTAGCCAAATGACAAATTCCTATTGCAGTTTGGAACATCCACATCTAGAAATTAAATCCTAGTAAATGATGCAAAGCAGAGTTTCCTAACAGTGACAAAAGTCTTCAGGAACAATGTCTGGGCCAAACTGTGGCTAAAGGTGTTGAGTCATCCCAGATGCCACTGAAACTGCAGCACTTGATGGTTTAACAACATTGTATTTGTTTTCCAGCAAACTTATGAAGCAGAATGTGAAACTAGCTGCCAAGTGGTTCTGTTCATTAGGTTCTGTTAAGAAGAATTATCTTGTTTATTGTTTTGTCTGACAGTTTTAAGAAACATGATTTATTTTTTTAAATGCAATCTTGAGGCAGTATTTAGCTGATCCCCTTTAACGTCAAAGCTAGGTGTACTTGTTCTTATACTTGGAATTTACTTGAGTGTCTTTTTCTACTGAGCCTAAACCTAATATCAATCTTTTACATAATCTTGCATCAAGTCAGACTGACAGATTACTCTGCATTGTCCTTTACTTCAGCTGTGCTTTTGATCTTTGAGAAGTGAGGTAATTCTGTTTCTGTATTGGCTGAGAGTTGATTAATTTATGAATTAGTTCAGGTGTGTGAACTAGCTACTCATATGTTGAATATGCTCGGAGTTTATGTGACTTGGTATTGGTAGATGACAGCTTACTTTCCTGTAATGAACCTTTATTTTCTGTGAATTATTTACACTTTATGCTTAACAGCATTGGCATAATCCATAATTTTAAATAAAACTTGTCTTTTTATATACAGCAGTGAGTGATGTATAAGTATATGTATTTTTTTTTTCTAGCATGCTAAGTCTCTTCTACATAATTCTTTACAAACCTGTAATATTTAGCGAACATCTTTGCTTGTCCTGTCACTTGCTCTTTACCTTTTATTGGCAAACTTTTTTCATCACAGGATAAACTGCCACTGAAATACTGTTAATTAAAAGCATGCTCTCTCCATTTGCATTTATTTCATACAACACTTTTAAAAAGTATGTGGTTGGAGGGCATGATTCTTAGGTGGATCTTGGTGCAGTTTAACTCCAGATGTGTGTGTATATTCTCAGAAATATGCCTTGTGAAAGGCAGGTCCTGCCTGACTAAGCTGATCTCCTTGTATGACAATAAATGTCGCACCAAAGGAGGTTTAGGTTTGATATCTAAGAAAATTTCTTCACAGAGGGGGTTGTTAAGCCTTGGTACAGGCTGCCCAGGGAAGTAGTTGAGTCATCTTCCCTGGAGGTATTTAAATGACAAGTAGATCTGGTGCTTAGGGACATGGTTTAGTGATTAACATGGCAGTGCTAATTAATGGTTTAACTTGATGATTCCAGAGATCTTCTCTAACCTAAATGATTCTATGATTCAATTTAAAACACTGCATTCCCCTATAGTCAGGACCTCCCTTTGATCTCTCGGCTGAAAGACTAAAAGAATACTGAAGTTGCCTATAAATTTAAAGAAAAAAACATGAGACAGTTGTAATCCTCTGTCACTAACAAGTCGCAAAATCTGAATTTATCCCTGTAGATGAGATGTCTAAAGCAACTGCCACAAGCCCAGATGTCTTAGCAAGGTATTTCCAAGTAAGAAAAATAGCCAAGGGACAGAAGGTTAAATGCAGACAGTCCAAGTAATGAAGTATTCTTAGGTATAGGGAATAAAAATGCAGCCTAAGTAAATAGTAAGACTTGCACAAAAAGACACAGTTTCTTTTAGTTAAGTGAAGTATGTTTAAAATAATGTGTTCACATAACATTCTGGCTGGGTTAGTAGTATGGCAAACAAGAGTGCCAAATTCAAGTTGTAGACTGCATCCAGAGAAACAGAGTAAAAATGCCAATTCTGCTTTAATATGCTTAAAGCAATACTGCTGTAAACATGAGAAGATGATCTGTGGCTAAATCATGGTATGGGATTTTTTATATATTTTTAAGGTAAGTTTCAAAAATTTAGAGTGGTTATCCTTACATTTCACTTGTTAAAAGGGTGGTTAAAAGGCATAGAGTAGATGGATCTGATTTTGGTTTCTTCTAAAACTTTAATCATAATGATAAATGGTTTTTGTTTTATAATGTGAATTTCTGTAGTGCATTAGGCTCAAAAATGAAGGAGTTGTTATAGTTGTTTAGTTGTGCATGCATGCTAACAGGAAGCGTGAATAGAGTCCCTTATTTCAGTAGAAGAGTATGATGTTGCATACTCCCTAGTTCTACAAAGTAAGTCAGATCAGAACACAAGATGGAATTATACCATTAGATAAAAGAAGTGCTGTAGTGATGACCTATTCACAAAACATCAGATCATCAGAATATGAGGAAAAACATTTGGCAATCTGATATGACATTTTAGGAAGAGATTGATGCAGATAAGGGGGAGACTACTGAAATCTTTGGTTACTAGAATTTGCAAGCTGTTTAGATTATGGCATTTGTTTTTACTTTTATTTGCTTTTGTGAAATAAGAGAGCAGCCAAAATACAACCTGATTGCATTATTACACATCACTTTTTTTTCCTTTTGTTTTGTTTTGTTTGTTTTTTAAACTGGAAGCAACTAAAGCAAGTCTATACTGTAGTGCAGCATTCCCAACATAATCAATCTTCTCCACTCTTGGTTGGACAGGTTGATGCCACACTACTTTACAGAATGTTTTTTCTAAATCAGTCTAAGTCAGAACAAATGTTTTTCAGTGCCTGAGAAATGTGAAGTAATTTGCTGAAGCAGTCTTTGGAATAAACTAAAGGTTGGCAGGTAATAAGAGAATTTTAAGAGAGACTGACCACCTTAAAAATTCATTAAATAATTAAATGGTTGAATCCAAAGTAAATCGCTGATAGGAATATAAATATTTAGTAGGTATCTCATGATTCTTCTTATGGTTGAGAGTATCTTCTTAAATCCAGCGTCCCGGACCTATATCAAACCTGAAGCCCAGTGCCAGGATAACCATGGAAGAAAAAGTATATGAAGTCCTTAGTTAAACCTTCTGTTCTGTACTGGGTTTAGGAAGGGCACCTTGTTTTCCCCTATAAAACTCTGCTCTGTGTGAAAGGATTAGCTATGGAAGAGAGCTGGGCAGGCAGAAACTTTGGTAACTCTCATTTTATGCGTGCAGTGATTCAGATGCAAGTATGTTCTGCTAGGTCTGGCCAGAGTACACAGCCTGAATAATGGAATAAGTGATTTTTGCTTCTAAGAATGAGACAAACTTGTTTTCCACTCTCAAACATTCTGTAGATGATAATTTATATTACTTACAAGCATTTGTTTTCATCACAGATTAACAGTTTTCAATACAGAAATGTTGCATCTATAGCCAAATGTGGTTTTAATTCAGACATGTATAATGTTAAAATATTGAGCCAACTTAAACCTCCCTCTCAAATACATAACTAGGAGTACAGAGTAAAAACAGAAAAAGGTCGGTATTTTCCTGTACATCAAATTGCTAAGGCTGGTATTCTACCACCCAGGTGATGAAGAAAATATTCATCTTTTTCTTAGTGTGACTTTAAGTAGCACAGTGAATTCTTGCGATACGTAAGTGGCATAATTTTAGTATGTAATATTTTTCTTTGATATGAGCTCTTTATTATCAGTGTTGTAAGTTTCTTGGTTTTCTTATATATATATATATATATAAGATATATATATATATATATATATATATATATATATATATATATTTTCTTATAAAATATATATATATATATATATATATATATATATATTTTAGATCTGCCACACTTAGAGTTTCATTCATTTATGTATTTAAGGAAGGTTTCTCCATGTCTGCATAAATGAAATAGCATCTGAAAAGCAGGTATCTGCACTGGTGTCCTGGCAGCAGCAAATAATCAGTTATTCTGAAAAAAAATGGAGCGGAAATTTCAAGGAGAAATGTTCCTAGAGCTGGGCAAAGCTGAGCTCTTAACTTCTACATACGTTCATATAATATTGGGTTGGCTCTAGTGTGTAGCAGGGAAACTAAACTATCTGTTAGTTCCATATAACTTGAAAGCAGCATACTAAGCTTGTCTGTGTCCCAGGGTTGTGGCATGGAATCAGCACACTGTAAGGCTTTTCCAAAGGCTTTTAGAAGCAATATCAGGAAATCCATATTAGAGAAGATGGTCACGGTGCCTCTGAAGTGTCATAGAAGGAGTAGGGCATGCAGTAATGTGGGCGCAGCACATCATCTGCACCAACTCTGCTGCACTGCTTTTCTAGTGCATTGTTTCAGGTTTGCAGAACACTTCTGAATGCTTTCAGATTAAGTTTCAATTCAGCAGTGCTGTTGGCCAGGTCTTGTATACACAGGGAAGATGTTTTTGAAGTCTCAGCAGATGCATGGAGCTCCACCAAGATGAATCAGCAGCACAGGAAACTTGGTACATCCTTCTAGAGCCAATTTTTTTTTTTAATATTTTATTTCTTTTTAACAGGAGAAGTCTCAGTACTGATTTTTTTTTTTTTTTTTTTTTTTCCCAAATATTAAATCCTTCTGCCAAAACTTTGACCATCTCTGAATAAACGTCTGGGATCACCAGAACAGTGGTGATGCCAAGAGACTGTTCTTACCAGAATGCAAACTTGAACCCAGTTTCATCATAGTGAACGTGTACTGAATTTTATAGCTTCACTGACAAGCCCGTTAGCCTGTATTACAGATAGATTTAAAACCGCTGATAAATGTTGCTTAGCATGTGTACTTTTTAGAATGTGTAGTTATGACTTGGATGTGTTTTGATGTCCCACCTGCACTTAATTATCTATGTATTCATTTTCATCTAAATTGTTTCAGGTTTTTACCAAGTGTAATTGTGAGGACTAGGTGTCTATTTCCTTTATTTCACTGGAATTAATGGTACTTATAACATACTTGATTATCTAACTGCTTTAATATATGCATTATCCTTGGCAACATTAGTCATCTTTTTGATGCTGTGGTATGCTTTACACTTATTCTTTCTTCTCATCTCCAAATCCAGAACTGCATTTCCAGTCTTAAACATTTGCTTCCTACTGTAGAATATTTGCAAATTAAGAAATAGTGCATTGCTCCTCTGATGTTATTTCTCCTTAAGGAAAATATCAGAGTATGTCTAGATGTGGCAAAAATACATTATTGCTACTGTGGTAAGCTTGGCTGGTCAAGAGGGTGGTGTTATTGTGGGAAGGAACACCAACTGCAACAATCTGTAGTAACGCATTAATGAAGTAAGGTAGCTGTAGTCTGGAAAAGAAAAAAAAAAAAGATTCTGCTCCCTCTCCTGCTTTCCTTTCCCATTTTCACAGTGTTATTTTCATCTCTTTGAATATCCAATGCAATTTCAAACTAAAAGTTCTTCAACTCAGCAACCTGTGGGCAGCTATTTGTTTGTCCTTATGATAGCACTTAGAATCTTTTATGTCTGAAGTGCCGTGTAATCAACTCAGCGAAGAATGATCCTTTTCCACTTTTTTTTTTTTAAGCTTCCAACTTAATAATAGTAATAAAGTAGATATGAAAGAAAATAAACTTAAAAGTGAAGCAATTTTAGAGGGAAGGAGTCATGTTCCTCCCTCTTCCCTTGCCTATGGAATTATTTTATTTATGGAATCAAATCAGCAAGAAAAATAACCTATCCAAGGTAAGCAAAGATGAGAATGAGAGAAAAAAATATTATTTGTAGATAGTGAATGCCTCATTCTTGTTTGTCTTGCTTTCACTAAGTACAATCTGACCAAGAAAGGAGCAGTTCAGATCACTCTAAATCAGCAGTTTTAATAACAAGTGAACTGTTTTTCCATTCTGTCCTGTATCCCCTGATTTCACTGCCAAATTGCTCATACCAGGAAATTATAAACGGTTTTGAAAGAAAGACTATTTGATAAATCACTGTTCTGCAGCAGGATGTTCTTGCTAGTCTTCTAAAGCCATATTTGAAACATGCAAATGAATGATCAATCCCACCAATGTCAGTGGAAAGCCTTCATACAACACAAGCAAATCTAAGCGTTCTGCAGTCATCACTACAATGGATGAACATTCATCTAAGCTTTCTCTCATCACCTAACAGTCACACAGCTTCTTTAGAGGAAGTTGAGCAATACATTCTTGTGAAATCAGTAGAAATGTTAAGCAGTAAGAGTGGTGAACTGGCACGTGCCTTTATTTTCATTTACAGAAGAGGAAAACGTCCCTCAAGAAGATGATTTATTCCTTCAAGAAGTATAGAAGTGAATGCAGTCATTCCTTCTGCCCAACTCTGGCTTGGATAATCCACTAAATGCTAAATTCCAAGTGAAACTTCTGCATCATTTACTGGAAGTAAAGTTTCATAAATTTAAAAAAGTGCTGACTTAATACTGCTAGTGAGAATGAATTGCGGATGTCAGACATCACCCCCACGGTCTTCTGTGTGTGTGTGTGTGCACGTGGGCTCCACCAAGTAGCTGAGGGTCTTGCAGAGCACTTTGCATATTGCTGCCTGCCTACAGTCACTGCAGATGTGACATTCTTTCATCTGTTATTTGGAAAGCGAATTGCCTAAGGATAAAGCAGTGTGGCATTAACCAATCAGGATGGCAACAGGATAAAAACAAATTGTGTATTCATGCTTTCTTAATGGTCAAGCATGACTTAAAATTAGGTGGTAAATTCTGAAAATGGTAGCACATAACAGTGCTTATTCTACCCTCAAAGCTTTCCTAAGAAATTTCCAACAACCGTGGAAACACAGTTAATCCCTCAGTGTTAAGGGATTCCTTCTGCACAACTTGTCCATTCATTTTCAACAGGAGACATCTTTTTCTTCTCCTGGTGCTGGCTGCCATTAGTTTTCACTTCTGAGTTTGATTCTCTTTCCTGTGGTGTTCTTCCTATTTTCATCCTGCATACATACATTCGTGCATATCTTATAACTATCTAGAAAATGACTGATCTTCGATAAGAATGTAAGGCAGTACATAGACAGAAAGGAAATGCTTTATTAATATTAAATTAATAAATTTATAATTTATTATTCATGATTAAAATTGTGTTTGCTCTGCCTGGACCCATATGTCTGCGCTATTTGTCTCTGCTGCCTTCTTGATTAGTCTGTTTTCAGCGTTGCATCTATCTGCATATTCATTAAATCACAGATTAATGGTTTGGGGCTAACAGAGAACACTGCAGAATCTTCCTACTTTTTTTTTGACCCAGGAGTTTAGAATCCCACAGTGAGTGGAAGAACGTATCCTCCTGTTTCAAAATGGTATTCCACGACTCACAGAAGATTCACCATAAAGTCCTCTATAACAAATGTTAATGAAATCATTTTCAGTTTTATCTAGTGACCAATACTGACCTCAACCAAAAAAAAAAAAAACAAAAAACTTCCAGCTGTCTAAGGAGAAATATGTACTTGCTGCAATAAAATTTACATCAGCACTAGTATAAATAGAATGAAAAAGTAGGTGAGATGCACTAAATACTTGCTCAATTCAATGCAGAGATACATGAATATGTATATATTTAAAAGGCTGTCTCCAGTTCTGATTGAATTTTTTCTCTCAAACACATCCAAAAATAACTGTTAGTCCTAAAATAATTCAAAAATGTGCACTGCACTCAGAAGCTTCTACTCAGACTACAGAATTTAAGACCCTGAGTAAAAATAGATGAGCTCAACAAGAAGAATGCTGTTAGTGCCTAGAAACTCCAAGCAGCAGCAAGGAGAAAACACACAGTTTCCTAACTACAATCTCCCTGCTTCCTCACTCTTCCTTACTTTAAGACACCAATGGTTTGGTAGCAAAAGAATTGAAGATCTTCCTGGAAGAAGTAAATGCTGGCTGTGTCCTCTTTTGTTTATTCGCATGTATTTCTACTTTGATTTCTTTTCAAGCCACCCTTTGTTAAGAATTTGAAGGGTGATGGACAAAAGGCAGGAAAGACAATGTCCTTCAAGGACTGGATGTGATACCAATCCAAGCATTTAACTATGCTTCTCAACAAGTAATACTCCTGATTTAGTGAAAGCACTTTCAGGAATGAACTGATAACTTTCTTGTGATTTGGTAGATAGTTACTTAGGTTTTAGTCTTGTTTTTCTTCTTTATATTACAGCACACACACAAAAAAAAAAAAAAAAAAAAAGCAGGACACAGTGGAGTTGTACTGAGTAGCAATTATTTTATGTGCATGAAGTCTTAATCATGGTTCAGAGTGAATGATCCTTTGCTTTTATTATTGAAGTAAAAGATTTCAATCTAGCATTAGAAAGCTGGAAGTACCATGACTGAGAGCAGCCTTAGTATGTTAATTCAGATGCTACAAAGCAGCATGGAAAAACTACACGTGCTTTAAGTAGCAGTTATCTGTGTTGGGACTGTTAGTAGCTTGCCAGAGACTCAGATACTCCTTCAGGGGAGAGGTACACAATCCCCACATGAGCTTCTCCAGCCTACCCTTGATATTCAGGGGAAATGAGAAAAAATGCTCCCATGAGTTTAGCAGCATGGAAATTCGTAGGGAGGAAGATGGTTTCCTGGCATGTCTAGAGCTCATTCCCTGCTCTGGTTCCAATGTGCTTTGTGAACTAACTCTTGTGGGTATGTTCAGCAGGTCTAGGAACTGGAGAAAACAATGGGTCAGATATGCAATGGCAGGAGGTAATGATGTCCCAATGCCTATCCTCCTTATCCTGAAATGTCCTTCAGATAGGCTAATCACTTCAGATATGCTGAGGGAAATTACAGCATTGAAGGTGTGCAACTGGAATGTGAAGGTACTCTGAGGTTGAAAACAATCTGGATGTTCCTTTTCTTTCCATTTAGATTATTTCTGTTTGAAAGATGTAGAAGTTAATGAGGTGATGGTCTATAGCATTTAGAACATTCCAATCCTCTAAGCCATGTACTTTTGATTGAGGAAGTAATTTGGAATAGTTAAGCCATGTTCTTTTCTTCCTTAAGGTCAGTGTGAGAATCCAACCAAAGCTTTCTCCACTGTTTTAATACATTTGTCAATGTGCCTATTAAAATATTATTAAACCAGGCTTGTTTTTCAATCTTATTACCCTGTCTCTCAAATAAGGAGGATGGAAACCTGTTTCCAAGGAATTTGCAGCCAAATTCAAGTCTTGTCTCCTATCTCTTCTGTCCCATCAGAGCAAAGATAGACAAACCTTTGAGACAGTGCTGTGCATTCATTCTTGCTCACAACTTTTTCTCAAACCCTTTCGTAAAAGGCAGACATGGATTGCAATTGAAATAAAGCAATGTATCATAGACATACCATAGAAACATAGAATGACTTAGGTTGGAAGGGACTTTAAAGACTATTTAGATCCAGTTTTACCTGCAAGCTCACAATTTGATTGTTTCTCAGAGGCAGCTCTTCCAAGTAACAATCTATCCACTTAACGAAGACGACAACGCGCCCTCTCTTCTCTGCTTATTTCTTCTATAAAGTTTGTACCCCTCAATTGCAGTGTTTCTGTGATATGTCCCACCAGGTATCCATGGTAGCAATTGGGTCATAGTTTTCTAATCGCACCATAGCTTCTATCTCCTGCTTATTCCCATTTGTCATGCATTAGTGCATATGTTTAACCTGCTAGTTTCATGGGGGTTTGCCATTTTTATATGTTTTAATTAAAAAAAAAAAAAAAATGAGAAGTTCTGTTAGCTATTGATACTAACTATATATTTTATATGCAGCTAATATCGCTTACTAAACAATGTCTTTAAGTACTATGCCTACTCTTTCCTTAAACATCTCCAGGTCTGCAATACTCTCACCAGGGTGTCAGATACTTGTCCACGAAGTACTCCCTAAGCAACAGAGATGTTCTGGGGCTAGAAAAAGGAAAGGTTCAGGATGCCCCCTGGTCCTCACCTATAACAACTGAATTTTATTATTCCCATATGGAGCCACCCTCCTGCCTCTCTTTCCTTGCTTATCCCTCCTGAAGAGTTTATAGTTCTCTACTGCAGCACTCCAGTCACGAGAATGATCCCACCGTGTTTTGGTGATGGCAAAGAAGTTATAGCTTTCTTGTCACACCATGGTTTCAAGATCCTCCTGTTTGTTGCCTGTGTTGCACACAATGGTACAGATGTACTACACCTAGGCTATTAGTCTCACCTCTGACCGTCACATGCTGTTTCTAGGCTCATCTACAGCGAGATGGTTTTACCCCCTTCCCACTTCAAACCTAACTCAGAGCCCAGTCAATCAGCCCCAGCAACACCTGGGCCAGAATCCATTTTCCCCTTTGACCCAGGTGGACTTAATCTGCTGCCAGCAGGCCTGGTGCTGAGTAAACTGCTCCATGAGAAGAAAAAAACCCAACATTTCTCCAACAACAATATCCTCTTAACCACAAGTTGATCGAGTGGGTCTTCCTACTCTCTCAGTACCTTTCCCTGCTGCAGAAAAGGAGAACACCGTCTGAACTCCCACTCCATGAACTAACCACTCCAATGCCCTGAAGTCCCTCTTGACAGCCCTCAGGCTTCTCCCTGCAGCCTCATTGGTGCCTACCTGAAATACGAGGAGCAGAAGGCCTTGTCTTAACCTTAAAAAGTTCTTGTAAAAGCAGGAATGGATGGTAGTCCTCTTGCCTTCCTAGGGACAGTAATTTTTCTTGATATCGCAAATGAAGGTTGCCAGCAGGTGGAAAACCACTCTAGGGAGATTATCTGAATGGCAAATGAATGCCTCAGTGCCTCTCTGTGTGGAGAACTGGCCCTTGGTTGGACCAGCTTAAAGTGGCTGTCACCAATACCCTTCCCTTTTTGCAGCCCCAGAGCTCTCTATTGCTTAGGGGATACTTTGTGGACAAGGGGAGACTCCTCCTGCTCTGAGCAGAGCTGCGGGTCCACTCTGTGGGCTTCTATCTCCTCAGGACTGGAAGCTTTCTTAGCTTCTTTTGCTCCCAAGCTCTGTCTGTATCAGCCCTGGAAGGCAAGGCTGTCCCTCCAGTCTGAGTTTCTACCTCAGCTTGGCCGTTACAGCAGGTGCTCGCCGCGTTTGTTTCAAGAGAGAATGCAGGCTACATGTTCAGCTGCTCTCATTAGCGCTGGGAGCTCGTGGCAGCTCTCTCTTTGCGTTGGGACGCCGCCTCCCCTGCCGAGCGTGCGGCGCCATTTAAATTTCCCGCCCTTACTAGAAGTCGCCGCCATGCGGTCCCTCAGCGGCTCGCAGCGGGTTGGCGGCTCCTGGCACCCTGGGGGCTCCCGGGTTTCGGGACTTCGCCACAAACGCTGCGATTTCCCCCTCTGTTGCAAAATGAGCCTGCGCCGGAGCTGATCGCCTTAGAACGTCGATATTTTTCATGTGAGTGAAATTAGGTGGTGCAAGTTCCAAAATGGTTGCCGTGGGGATGGACAGCATGTCTGTGCTTGCCCATGCAAACAAACGGGATGTTTTGCAAGCTGTGCCCACGAGTGCGAGAGAAGTTGTAGCCGAGCCGTGTATGCAGCAAAGTGCAAAGCACTGACAATACCAAAAAGGTATGTTGTTTCACCCGCAAAAGTAAATCTATGAAAATGGAAGTTGTTTTGTCTTCAGGGTCTTTTGCAGCCTAGCTACGTTAATTACAGATGTATTTTTTTTTTTTTTCCTTCTCTCTGTTCCTGGTGCATTTAAGTCAATAAGTCTTTGTGTGGCATGTTGTGAAGTCATAAAAGAAATGCGTAGCAGGGCAGCGGTAGCTTGTGTGAGACCGAAGAGTTTGTCACAGCACTGTGCAAGCAAAAATGGCTGCAAGGGTTGCTAGAGTTGCAGTGTGCTTCTGAGGTGCATGGCCTTGGCACTTGCTGTGCATTGCAATTGTCCACTTGGCAACAAGTTCTAGATGTAAAAATATTCTTTTGCTTTGTTTAAACATGCAAGAGAGATGGGTTCACCCTGAACAACGAGGCATGCTGTATGCCTGCTTCCTGCCCTGCTAGGACAGCAGGGGGAATTGGAATGGCAGATGCAAAATGAAAGTCACAAGCAAGATATATATTAAAAAAAAAAAAAAAAGTCAGTAAATTAAAGGGGAAAGAAAAAGAAGTAAGAATGCGGGAGAAAATTATGCAACGGTAATTACTCACCATCTCTTTCCACCAAACCAATGCTTAGCCAATCTTTGAGTTGCAGCTACTAGGGAAAGATTCTTTCTCATACTTTGATCCTATATTTTATTGTGTGCGTGATATTATATGGTGTGGAACATCTCTTTGGTTAGTTTGGGCTAGCTGTGCCTTGCCACTTGCCCACCCTCAGATTTCTAGCTGTGGAGCAAAGTGAGAAATGGAGGACATCTTGACGCTGGAGAAGAGGCTCTGCGGAGACCTTTTTGCTCTCTATAACTACCTGAAGGGAGGTTGTAGTGAGCTGGGGATTGATCTCTTGTCTAACTAGTGATAGCACTAGAGGGAAAGGCCTTAAATTGCACCAAGGGATCTTCAGGTTGGACATTAAGAAATACTGTTTCTCCAAAAGAGTCGTCAGGTGCTGGAATGGGCTGCCCAGGGAGGTGGTGGAGTCACCAACCCTGGAGGTCTTCAAGGAACGTGTAGGCATTGCGTTGAGGGATAAGGTTTAGTGAGAACTATTGGCAATAGGTGGGTGGTTGGACTGGATTATCTTGTAGGTCTTTTCCAACCTTGGTGGTTCAATGATTCTATGTTTGCATTGTTCAACAACAGTTAAAATGCTGTTGAGTTATCAACAACAGTTATAGCAGAAATACTGATTCATGGCCTGATTGAGCAGCTGGTGGAAAGGCAAGGACAACCCAGGGGAGCTCAGGTGTAACCAATGTTCCAGAGTGATTGGAAGGGGTGGAACCAGCA
Organism: Lagopus muta; assembly: GCF_023343835.1. Classification (NCBI taxonomy): domain Eukaryota; kingdom Metazoa; phylum Chordata; class Aves; order Galliformes; family Phasianidae; genus Lagopus; species Lagopus muta. The sequence goes on along the minus strand of NC_064440.1, from coordinate 29,857,721 downwards.
TCCACCCCCTCCCAGGCCTCATTTAAGGGCTGGCATAGGAGTTTAGTGTTTTGTTGGAGATGTTTGGCTGTGTGAGGTTTTCTAAAGGTAAGCAATTTTTTTCCTGTGTTTCTGTATTCATGGCTGCTGTGCTTGGGCTCATCCTTACTTGTTGTAGGCTGGGGCTCTGCTACCCTGCTGTCATTTGCTGTGTTTTCTATCTCTTTATGGTGTTACAGCATTTCAGACACAAATGTAAAATGCGGTGTCATGCAAGCTGCTAGAAAGAAAATCAGCTCAATTCTAGCTAGATACATTGTCAGAAGACAGCAAAAATGCATGTGGCTTGTGTGAACTTGTTAATGGTAGGTTCAAAGCTTACCAGGTACTCAGTCTACATGTATCTGTTGCATAGTAAGGATTTATGTTTTCTGACAAACCTGGTGGCTGGGCTAGGTTCTTTGTTCTTGCTTTTTTGAGGAAGAGGAGTTAATGTTTTCCCCAAGTCATGTTCAGTTGGTTTTTGTCAGTTGTAAGTACCATACCACTGTTGCTACCAAGCATGATTCTTTGTGTGCTTGGTTGATATAGCTGTTGAAATCATGACTGATAGATTGGCCTGGGTTGAAAAGGACCTCAGAGATCATCTAGTTCTGTGATAATGATTTTTTGAAGTGTAGTTGCATTAGAACTTCTCCAACACAGTACATGTTAGGAGTTAATCTGAGGAAAACCTAGAAATACTGCTGACAGTTTTAAGTATGCATCTTCACCCTTCTGATATTGAAATCTAGTTTGTTATTTTAAATGAGTAGTTTTCTGCCTTTGATTGACATTTTCCACCTTCCTTGGGCACTTAATCTTTCTGTAAAACCTGGGTGTGCTACGAACTGTGCTGTACAGGAGAAAATCTATTTGGCAAGCCACTAGAACTGGAGTGATAGAGGAAATAAATCTTTTGTGGTGAACTGTTGTGCATCCGGCACAGTTGCTGTTCAAGGCTCTGCGTAGGTTACCTGCTTAGCAGATCAGCAGTGCAGACAAGGTCTTTTCTGTTTTCTCGTTGTGAAGTGGTGACCAGCATGGTTTCTTCTGACTGTCCTGAGGAAGTGGAAAAACTGAATCTATGACTTCAGTGGTTTGCAGAGAAATGTTTACATGTTTGGGAAATAATTTTGTTACCAAGCACAGTGTTGTCTTGTAAATCGGTTCCAGGTGACAGTGAACTTTTTTTCCCCTTGTTTTCCAGCATGCATTTTCAATCAGTCTGTGTATAAGTGTATCACAACATGTATGCTCCACTGTGGAGGCACTGCCACATCCTAACACTTCTGGATCACTTTTGAGGATGAAAATAGAAACTCTTAAGATGTGGCAGACCTCCTGTCTGTGAGATGAATGTAGATAAAAGATAAGCAGTTTCCTGGTGTCAGGAAAAAGCACTGGAAGACCTGGATTTGCCAGATTGGTCTGTTCTTTACAAGGCATGGCCCTGCTGGAGGAATGCTCTTGTCTGGGCGTTTGTAATTGGGTTTGTAGCAGTGGCTTTTGTCTCACTGCAAGATTCTTAATATAGCAATGTCAACCAAAGACTTATGTACACATGTATATTAGCCGCATACATAAGAAAATGCGAGCCAATCTTCTCTATCCACAATCACCTTCCCCTATTCCACTGCCTCTCACCATTAACCAATTCATCTTGGCTCCTGTACAAGTAATACAGGAAGAGCTACCCTGATGGTTTAGATAAAGCCTTTTAGGTGCTTCCTTGAAATAATTGAAATGTATCTACTATATTTCACTGCAAATGCTGTTTGAATCAAGGCTGCTTCATCAGAGCTTTTGGTGTTTGTTGGTGGCTGCATAAGATTTGCAGTTCCTGTGTGTCTTGTAATGAGAGTCGGTATTTGATGACTGGTAGGAATCCCTTGTGCTTTGAAGCCTTCCTTTTATGCTTAATAAAAAGCCCATTAAAAAACAAACAAAAAAAAAAAACACAACAACAACAACTCGTTTTCACTTTTAATGTAATCCGAATGACTAGGAGCTTGCATTTTATAAAATTTGAATGCTCGCTTGCTTTATCCTAGCTATGCTGATGTCTTCCCTGGCATTATTATTGACTGATACAACTGTGGTATCAGAGTTTGTCCTTTTGTCAAAATGAACTGTTTTCAAGTGAAATGAAATATCATGGCCTCAAGATGGCCTTCAGAACTGCCAGAAAATTAATTCCATTTGGAAAGTGAACATCTGTGTACAAATATTATGATCTTTTTTAAAAAAAAAATCATATATAATCATATAACATCCCATTGGAATATTGGTAGTGTTATGCTTACCTCAGACTGTTGAAGACCTTTCAAAAGGTCAACTTTTCTTTCTGCCTTTTATGTAAACAACCACCATATCCATGATCAGCAGTACTGAGTTGTTGCATGAATGGTTTTGGGTAGGACTATCTGGACCACGAACTGCTAGTTATCCTGAGTAAATCCAGCTCAAATGAGCCAACTGATATGAGAACTGAAGTTCTCTAAATAAAGACCCGATGCAGATCTATTCATTTGAAAAATGTTTTTCTTTAATGATTCCAAAAAATAGAGGATCAGATGCAATTTAACATATTACCAGGTTTCAACCTACCATCTATATTCGGTACCGTCTTTGACACCTTCTGCTTCTGTATGCAGCTCTGATCTGTGCTTGTTCCTGAGATGCCTCCACTCCACTGTGGCACAAGTAGAGTCAAGTCAACCACCCCACTTCAAAATTCAGCTTTTTGGTTTTCAAAGAGTTCTAATGCTATGGTATTGTTTGATATCAGCATGCTATAAATCTTTCAGAGGTACAAAGGCATTGCTAACATAACTAAAACTAATTAAAGTTATATTCAGTGCAGATCTTATGGTTTTTGCTATCTGGCTTTAAAGCATGTGTACCTCATAGTAGAAAAAATTATCTAAGTGACGTAATTCATTTCTGACTTAAAAAAAAAAAAAAAAAGATTTTTTCCACATTACCTTTTTTGATAGCACATTTGCTCATAATAAAACTGCTGCTATAACTTTTTCTCTTGAGCAAACTAATTCTGACTCAGTTTAAGACGTGGAAAAGATTAAATTTTACAACTATCTGTTAGTTCAATTTTGTGAAATAAGTCCTTCACTCATGTTCAAGTAACATTTATGTGAAGCAGGTAGTCTGAGGACAGTAGTCAGGCCTTTTAAAATAAATACCACGAACTGAAGGTATTATAGCATCAAATTAACCTTCACACTCTCAAAATGAATTAATTAATTCTGATAGCTTCATTATGGTATGCGTTATATACTATGAGCAAGAAACAGTGCTAATTCATCTTCAGCGTGCGTTCATTTTGACAGGAATAATAGGGAATATGTGACCACATATCAGTGTGCATAAACAGCTGGTAGACTGAGTTCCCATTACACATTTAATTCTCTAAAACTTTTTTGGTCAGCTATTTGAGGAAATGCAGCATGAAATTCTTCTGCTGTCATTAATCACAGGATATAATATGTATGTTTTAACTGTGAACTGAGATATACAGAAATATTTCAGTGAGTCTTATATATATAAGTTCTGTGTTTTGGTTGGCTGGCTTCAGAGTTTTCCTTGTGGACGTCACTGATACAATGACACTTTCTAGAGAAAGATGGATCTGTATGGCTCATGTCTATTTTGATCTTCCATTTTCTGAAGAATTGGTCATCAGAATGCTTTGTAATGCTGTTCAGGGGTACTCTGGGATGTGAGGATTTCATAGTAGCATACTATACAACACTTATAGGAAGGATTTTATTTGGCGTGGTTATCAGCCAATTATTGCTTGTCTTCTGCAGACGATGAGAAGTGACTTTTACAGTTGCTAACATAAACAAAAACTTGTTGTTAAGGCCTGCTTAAAAAGTACTGGAATTTCATGGTCATTTTTTACATGCTAGAATTCTAATATCAAGTGTTATCCAAGCAGAAATCTTATTTCAGCAACCAAATCCTGTGAGCACTCATAACCTTGACTTATGAAGTTCCACGATAACGAGTAGTATTATCAAAATGCAACACGTGGAAGTTCTGTGAATCCTGTTTAGGCTTCAGTTTGTTAGTTGTCTAGTCTACCATTTTGCTCTGAATTGCATAGTTGTATCTCAGTCCATCCTATTTGTGATATTCAAGAAAAACTTAGTAGATTTAGAAAGATAGTGAAATATGTACAGTAGACTGTATAATAAAGGAAGCTACTTAAGCAAAACAGAAGTATACAGCTGTGAGGAGAAGTCCTTAAGCCTCATTCTTACCCCTGTTCTAAGGCAAACATCTAATTCTTTAAATCTTCAGTCATTTTTATTCATGTGGCATTTTCTTGCACATCCTCTGACAGCTGCAGGATACAGTTATGCAGTCACTTCCATTCACAGTTCAGTAATGCCTAAGTGAAATGTGAATATTGCCCTCACACAAAGTACGCTTTTAGTTAATGCCTGATGGTTTATAGAATTAAACTCTCACCAAATTGAACATACGGTTTGTTTCATGTTGTGTGATCCTAATTTTGAAATAAACCATAGACTAGAACTCCAGCTGTCCTAAAACCTCCATAATAAATACCTGCCTTAATGAAGTTACCTAATGCATCAGAGCTTGGCTTCTGTGGTACCGTGGTTCTAAGGGATCATAACTATTGGTGTTGAGTGAAGTGTTAGTACTGGTCTATCTAAAATTCCTTCATTTATGTTCTGCGGGCCTGTTGGCATGACTAGCATGAATTGAGGTAGGTGGATGTTTTCGGCTTTGATTTTTGTCCCTTATGTTGCCCATCGTGGCAAACGCTCGTCTTCCATTTCTAATTAGTTTTTGCCCAAATACCATTTTAGGTGCAGAATTTATGTGTATGAGATCCTCAGATCAGGAGGGTACTTGATGTGTCATCCAAGTCAAGTACAAGAACAGTAACTGGAAATCTTTGCAAGGTTGGGCTCAACTGGGCTGGGTTTCAGACAAGCTGAGAATCAAGTATCTCCTAGATAATCAAATCAAAAACCAGCCAGAAATTCCATAGGTCTTGCTGCTTCTAAGCCAGGTGTATCCAACCTGCAGCCTGGCACAGCTTGCAGTGCAGCCTGTCCCATGCTTTAGTGGCAGTGACTTTCCCAGTGAGTGGCCCAAAAAATAGTACCTCCTACTTTATGATGTCAGCCCACATCATCCAAGGCTAGATGCTGGTGGTATAGCAGTAGATGTTGAACCTTCCCACCAATACTCTATTGCATTTTGTTGGTATGTGATGAATAAAAGCAGGAGTCTGCCAAAATGGTGTCTGACACAGAAGTTCTGTATGTAGTTCTGTGAAGTGAGTACAAAGCAGAGGTTTGTCACTGAATTCCTGCATGTGGAAAAAACGGCACCAACTGACATTCATCGACACTTGCTGAAAGTTTATGTGGACCAAACAGTGGATGTGAGCAGAGCGGTGTGGTGTGTTTCAGCAGTGCCAACAACAACAGTGAGTCATCTCTGGTGCAGATTGTTACAAATGCAGCATGCAGTCTCTTGTTCAGTAGTGATGAAAATTCCCAGCTAATGGTAGTGACAATGTTGAAAAAGCGTTCTCTAGCTGAGAATTTGCTCCTTTATATCGTGTTATTGTGTTCTTTGTATCTGCTGTATCTGTCCCTGGAAATAATTAGGAGGCATTACTTTCAGAGCAACTTTCACAGGTATAGCCTTATATAATTCCTTTCATTGTGTCCCAGGCAAGCCAAAGATTGGACACCCCTGGTCTAAAGATTAGACTAAGCCTAGAGATAGGAGCTTAGCTCCAGCTTTTCAAATTGCTGTATGTTCTTATATACTTCATGTCTACATCACTTTCAGCTTTCCAAATCTTTGGAAAATGCTCAACTCTTCTTATAATTGCACTACATTGAATCTCGTATGTGATCTATCTGATAAGGATAAAGAGCACAAAACCTTTTTTATACACACATGACTGTGAACTCTATGAACTGAAAGGGGTGCAGCTTTTTGGCAACCTGCTTCCAGGTCAAGTTTTGCCAAGCCATGATTAGAGCTGATATTCTAAAATCTTAATTTTTATTATTATGTTTTTATTTTTCCATGTTATTACTTAGTTGAGATAGAAGATGAGCTTGAGAATGAGTATCCATGTAGTCTGTAGAGAGTGTGCAGTGCAGAAAAGGGCAACTGTATTATATTAGGCAATACCATATCAGATGAATTTAGGGAACATCATATCAAACAATCTCTGGTTTCCATCTTTAGGGCAGATGAGCATAGATTTTTCACTAGTATTCTGTGTCTAAATTGCAGAAGGCAGGTACTGTGGTCAGAGCTAACATCGAGGTCTCATTAAAGAAGCAGCAAGTCACGTGGGATGTTTTTTCTTCACTTAACGTATGCTGCCTTTTGGCTGGGAAAAGTCATCGAGATAAAGCTAATGAAAGGTGACTTAGGGATTGTGTAACACAATCTACAGCCCCCTTTTATTTGCAACTCGTAATCTGTGTAGTGTGGTATATAGGAATAGAATAAAACCCAAGTACTCAATTTCTTCACTCTATTTACTTTTCATCCCATTTTATGTCTTATGATTAACTCTTATCCTCACGTCCTTCAAATAAATTAGTGCTAATAGAGTTCTTGACTGTTTAAATTTTTTGAACCCAAGGTGTGATAACTGGAATCTGAATCAGCAATTTGTTTCAAGTTCTTTCTTCATTATCTGAATCAAGTTAATTCTAAAATGTAAACAAATGCATGATGTAATTCCACTATGTTTATCACCTATGTTGTACATGGGGTTTACATTTCACTCGCTAAAGCTGATGAGAAATTTATTGCTCAACTAGAAAATTGGACAGTGAGGAAATCACGGTCAGGATTTCTGCAAAAAATATTTTTTGTTTCTAGTCTCATTAGTAGTATTCTCAGTCTGTATCAGAGAAGGCCTAGATATCAATAGAGTAAACCTGATGCTATTTTAAACAGTCTAAAAACTGTAAAATATTTAATGGTTTGTATTTCCTGAGTACTAACATGAATTAAATCCTAATCATGAAAATTTTAAAATACTAAAATTCTGAAAGGGGAAGTTTATGTACATACCCTTTATTCTCAAAATATTAAGCATGGAAAAAATGCACAGGTAGGGAAAGGATGAATTGATGGCACGTCGTTCATAGTTATGCAAATGTTCTGTGGCTGTGCTGTCCTCTGGTTCAGTGTCGAAAAGCGATGCTCATTTACATCACAAAGAATGGAGTAGTCTAATGGCAGGGCAGTCAAAAGGTCGGACTGAAGGAGTACGTCTGTGTTAATTGTGTGATAAAGACTTTGTTAACAATGTGGTTGCAGTTGTCACGCTTCTTGTGACTCAGGAAGCCATATAAAGAATCATAGCTATCACTGATGTGTCCCAGTCATTGTTATCCCCTTTTTAAAGCCCGTGACTGATGATTAATGTAAACATTAATATAAACAAACGTTGCTTAAGAAAGTCCAAGTAGTCGAAGTACTTGGCAGTGCAGTTCAATGCAGACATATTTGACTTAATCCTTGATGGCGATGTTATTTTTGCTTCAGAATAATTTCTGTTGTTAGTGCTGTCGTACCTCTTTAAAAAAAAAAAAAAAAAAAAAGAGAGAAAACAGAGGGGAAGTGGTAGTGCATTATTTGTGACTATGGCCATGCTTTGTAGCTGAAAGCCCGTGACTGACCAGCTGAAAACGTATTAATAGCTGCTTAGTCCTATTAAGTGCTGTAAAGTACTACATAGTATCATTAGGAAAGGAAAAAAAATGTATTATGGCCTATCTGTAGAATAGACTGAAATGATGACTGTAATTCCCATGAAAAAGGTAATGCAATTGGTGCCACTATTACCAGAAAGAAAACATGAAACATGGAACAAAAGCAGCAGCTGCATTTTATGTTTTGCAATTAGGACACACCAGAAAGTCTAATGGAACTGATGTGGCAATGACTAATTCCAAGTAATACGAATACTTCTTGAGCTGTAGGGAAAGAGTCACCGTTTAAAGAAATAAACACAAATAACATGAACAAAGGTAAGAGCAGAAGAACAGAAAATGATGTCCCAATACTGCAGGGTAAACATGGGGAACAAAACATATGTCTCTGTGTTATTCAGTGTAAGTTTTTGTAATGTGGTAATTTGCTGTTGGCTTCTAGAGAGGTCGTTGTTCAGAGGTTTTGATGGAAGGAGAGTTGAGAACTTGGAATTGTTTTCTTAATGGATATGCTCAAGTGTCTAAGATTGCTGTTAATGGCTTTGTAGGATTCTGCCAAATAATCAAAATTATGTTTGGTTTTCACCCATCATCCGAGGAAGAGTTCAGTTTTTCCATGTGAGCATATATAAGAATAATCAAAGGCTAAAAACTCTGAGGATAGGCATATGTAATATGGAAAGTGAAAAAAGATTTTAGTAAGTGACTAGAGAAAACAAATGTGCATTGTTTAACTGTGAAAAACAGTTCATTGTTCTATTATTGTACGTAATGATACTTTCTCTTATAATATGATTGGATATTTGGGTAGCACAAGTTAAGTTTATTGACTTCATTATAATGAGAGTAATGTATAATAACAAGGAATCTGCCAAATAACATTCAGCTCAATGACTCAGTGTTTCTTCATCCTCCTCAATGCAAAATGAAATGCTTGCTTCCCTATGTGCTTTGCTCTTCTGAGTTAATTAACTAAATATGTTGTGGTCATTTTGTCAACAAGCAGATATCCTGTTATTATTTAATTAGTCATATATGTGCTGAAACATCAGTAAAAAATGAAGATTCTGTAAACTAACAAGCTCTTTTTTTTTTTTTAAACAACCTCAATTTCTACCACCAGTCCAAATCCATAGCAGATTCCTTTGGTGAACAGCTTTGTAAGATTTTTTTTTTTCATGGTTTGATCTTGACCATCTTCCTCATCAGAAGTTCTGAAAATTGTTTAGCCCTTTTATTTAGATGTTCAACAAATAAAGCCTTACAAATTCTTTCATACGCCTTTGTTTTTATGAAGTATTTTCCTGTTGTCAATTTTGGATGGTCTGTGAAGACAAGGGTTTTCATTTAGAAAAAAATGACATTTAGGAAATTTTCAAAGCATTTCTCTGGCACTAATGGTTCATATTCTTCCTGTGATTACCTATTGCATTCTGGTTTTAATCTTTTTGTGTTTTTAGCTAATGAAATTCCCTAATTGCATGGGTATACACGTTCTTGTATTTGTCTTTGTCCCATTTTTGTACCTGTCCAGAGAAGGGCAACAAAACTGGTGAAGGGTCTGGAGCACAAGTCTTATGAGGAGAAGCTGAGGGAGCTGGGATTGTTCAGTCTGGAGGAGAGGAGGCTCAGGGAGACCTCATTGCACTCTACAGCTTCTTGTAGTGAAGAGGGACTTGGCCTCTTCTCCCAGGCAACGAGCAGGACAAGGGTTAATGACCGCAAGCTGTATCAGAGGAGGTTTAGGTTGGACATAAGGAAGAACTTTTTCTCCCAGAGGGTGATCAGGCACTGGAATGGCTGCCCAGGGAGGTGGTGGAGTTGCCGTCCCTGGCAGAGTTCAAGAGGCGTCTGGACGGTGCTGCGTGATATGGTGTAGTGCTTGTGGTGGCAATGGTGATGAGGACATGGTTGAACTGGATGATCTTACAGGTCGTTTCTAACCTTGTGACTCTTATGATTCTATTGTTGAGATAACAAGTTCCATGGGATGTTTTGCTGCTTAATTAGCTGTTGATGTTCTCAACTTTAAGTCATTGTGTTCTGTAATTTACTTGGTGTTAATGGTGTAAAAATGTGCCCCTTAACTAACTTTTTAGGAGGACATTTTTTTCATCTTTGATGGTACTACTTGCTACATCCTATTTAGCCTAAGTTTCTTCTCTTAAATATTTTTACATATGAACACTGAGTCACCTATCAGTGTACTATGTGTTGCGATATTTAACACTTCACTTGAGTCACTTCACTTGAGAATGCTATTTGTCTTATCAAAGATACTCCTTAGCACGATACAATCTATGTGAGCTCTCTGAGATCTGCCTCATTTTCCAGTTGTGTCAACGCTATCAAATAATCTTTTAGAGTCTGTTCTGAATCTTGCCTGCTGAAGTCAGTCTAACAGGGCTCTAGGTGTCTGTCAGATTAATCATTTTTCCATTCCAATCTGGAGCAAATGTAAATTTTCAAATCTATAATTTTCCCATTGCCTGTCTGGGGGAGAAAATATGAAAACATCAGTCATGCTGCTTTAAAAATAAAAAATAAAGCCATCTTTTTTGGCACTTCCTATCAAGTAAGCCTTGGAAAATGAGGTGTTTTTTTCACGATCTTTTAATATTAGCCTGTGTCTTTTGTTTGCATCGAGCATTTTGTTCTCTGGTACTGCCCATATCATCCTAAATGAAGTTGCAGCACTGACTGTTGATGCTTCAACTTTCTATAAATCTGATTAGTCCAACTCTTCCTAGCGGAATATGCACTTCAGTTACCGGAAAGAATAAGGATGTGTTTCTGGAGATGAAGTACATTTTAGAGAAGTAGACTATGATAGTTTATATAGTTGTCTTCTTTCTTAAAGTAGTTGTGAAAATAGTACAAGGAAGGTATATGTAATATATGTGCTAAATGCACAAATAGACTATTTGAGAAAACTACAGAAAAAGCTGTAAGAAAACTGTCAGCTTAAGTTTGTTTGTTTTAAAGTTAGCTTATGTTTTTGTGGCTGTGGAGTTCTTGAAGCCACCACAATTTTTGTTGAACTCAAATCTCTAACGTTTAAGAATTATTTGATTTACTAGAACAGGGGTTCCCTTATATTTTGTGACATGAGTTAATCTGCGTAAAGCCCAAATGTTTTGTTAGGTAATTGGATATAACTCCATGGAGCTATGGAAGATTTTGTGGTAATTTGTTTTGGTTTTCTTTCTGTACTTTCCTGAGGTAGTAATTAAATGAGTATTGTGATTCAGTGGAGCTTGTTGAGCCCTGCGTGTTCAGTTTGCTGTGTCGAAAAAAGCATGAAGACAAAAATGTCCTTATGTTTTGTCCTTGTGAAATACAGACAAACAAGCTTGGTGTCTTAGTGGGTTTGGATATGTGCTTTTCTTTTGTTCAACAATTCCTTTATGTAAGTGAACACTGTTCTATCCCTTTTGGAAGTTTAGCTTTGCTGGAGAAAATGTGCAGTGGTTTTGTTGTGGGCTATGGCTAGATATAGTAGCCTAACAATAAACAGTGTCTCGTTACTCGCTTTCTGGTAGCATTACACAGACCTTTGTTTACCAATATTTCCTTCAAAAAGAAGGAGCAGTGTTTCTTTCCAGTGTATATTTAAAAAAAAAAAAAAAAAGAAATTCTATGGCTTGAATTGTGCAATTGATGAGATAGTAACTTTTGTTTTATGGAAGTTAGAATAATTCAGAGGAGGAATACAGGATTCTTCTCCATGTAGCAAGATAGCTCTGAGTAGAAATATTTAGGACAGTTATGGATGACTCATTGATTGCTGGAGGATTAGTGGTCATAAACTGCAGCGTCTTAAATCCCCTTGCAGATGAGCCTATTTGGATTTTGAATATGCTATAACTTAGCTCATTAGCTTCACATAGCTAATTGAGTCTTTCCTGAACATCTCCACATAAGCAAGCCCAGATGTTCTTACAAAAGATCATGAGAAAATTCTTGTAAAAGACCATGAGAATTTGTTTATAGTCCTTGATGTGTCTGACAGTACTTTGGAGGAGTCATCCACTGCCTGTCCTAACCACAATCTTACTACACAGTGTAAGATGAAAATGTCAGTTTGACTTTTCACAGATGTAGCATAACCTCCCAGGGACCTTTAATAACATGTTAATCAACAGTAATAGAAAGTTTGGGCAAAAAGTAATGATGTGTTACAAAACAGTATTGCATGACATTAAAAAAGTAAAAGTAGATGCTGAAATGGAGATAATTCTCTAAAACTAAGGTGGATGTATGGTTTTTTTGCAAGATGTGGAACTATGTTTTAAAGCTGATGCAAGGATGAGACTTGAATTTCAAAGCCTTTTATCTAGTTGCGCATAAAATCTTTCATCTCAAAAAACTTTTGTTTTTTTTTTTTAATGTAACAACAGGAATATGAGAGTGGTGTAATTGCAGAGCAATTGGTGTTCCTTTTAGCTGGAAGAAAAAGAATTATGAGGTAGCAAGCATGAGAAGGTGTACTAGGTGAATTGTAGTGACAGATGTCACATTTTGTTCATTTTTCACAGCTCTTTTCTCACTGTTTGGGGGAACTGAAGCATTGCATGGTGGTTTTGTTGTCCTTATTGAGAGGCACTTGATCTATCAAGGCCTCAGGAGGCACACTGAGTAGGGATGAGAAAACAGGCTGAAATGCTGATGTGTAGATATAGTGAAGATTCTTTTTTTTAAAAAAAACATGCTTGATTAGATGAGGAATGGGCGTGTGATCCATGACAGCCAGCACGGCTTCATGAGGGGAAGGTGATGCTTGACCAATCTGGTGGCCTTCTATGATGGAGTGACGGCATCAGTGGACAAGGGAAAGGCGACCGATGTCATTTACCTGGGCTTGAACAAGGCCTTTGACACGGTCCCCCACCACATCCTTATCTCCAAATTGGAGGGATGTGGATTTGATGGGTGGACCACTTGATAAGAAACTGGTTGAAAGGCCACAGACAGAGGGTGGTCATCAATGGCTCTATGTCCAGGTGGAGGCTGATAATGAGCAGTGTTCCCCAGGGGTCTGTCTTGGGACTGGTGCTCTTTAACATCTTTCTCAATGACAGAATCGAATGCACCCTCAGCAGGGTTGTTGACGACACAAAGCTGAGTGGTCAACACAGTTGAAGGAAGGGATGCCATTCAGAATGACCTTGAGAAGCTAGAAAGGTGGGCCTGGGTGAACCTGATGAGGTTCAACACGGCCAAGTGCAAAGTTTTGCACTTGGGCTGGAGGAATCCCAGGCGTCCATAGAAACTGGAAGAAGTGGTCCTTGAGAGCAGCCCTGCGGAGAAGGACCTGGGGGTCTTGATAGATGAAAAACAACACGAGCCAGCAGTGTGCTCCTGCAGCTCAGAAGGTAAATGGTGTCCTGGGCTCCATCAAAAGAGGGATGGCCAGCAGGGACAGGGAGGTGATTGTCCCTCTCTACTCTGCTGTTGTGATGCCCCATCTGGAGTACTGCGTCCAAGTGTGGAGACTCCAGTGCAAAAAAGACAGGGAGCTGTTGGAGAGGGTCCAGAGGGGGGCCACTAGGATGATCAGAGGACTGGATCACCTCCCCTATGAGGACAGGCTGAGGGAGCTGGGCTTGTTCAGCCTGGAGAAAAGAAGGCTGCGGGGTGACCTCATTGCAGCCTTTCAATACTGAAAGGGTGCCTACAGAGGGAAAGGGAATCAACTGTTGGAAAGGGTTGATAACTGCAGGACAAAGGGAAATGGATTGAAGTTGAGGGAGGGGAGATTTAGGTTGGATGTCAGGGGGAGTTCTTTACAGGGAGAGTGGTGAAACAGGCTGCCCAGAGAGGTTGTGGATGCCCCGTCTGTGGAAGTGTTAAAGGCCAGACTTGTTGGGGCCCTGGGCAGCCTGGTTTAACATTAAATGGGGAGATTGGTGGCCCTGCCTATGGCGGGGGATTGGAGATTCATCATCCTTGAGGTCTCTTCCAATCCTGGCCATTCCGTGATTCTGTGATTAACCAAAAAAAAAATAGTTTCTAGCATTCCATACAAATCAAGTATCTGCATATTCTTTTCTCCCCAGATGTATTTTACTACTTGGAGTCCTGAATACGTAAATCATTGAGTTTTGCTCCCACTGGAGAGGCAGGGAGCTGATACTAAGGAATATATCCTTCAAATTCTTCCAACACAGTATAAAGGCTTTTTGTCTTTGATGCCCTTGTAAGTCTAGGACCATTCTGCAAAAGTCTGATCAACAGTGAATGGCCTCTTCTATCAAATTCTAAATTCTTTTGGATGAGTGCTGAGGTAACATCCTCAAATGGCTGAATGTAGCTGTTTCAAAATCATCACTTGAAAGTATTTTCTACTTCAATATCACCTGTTCTTAACCTGCATTTTTTGACTCCTGTTTTTATCATTTGTGTGGTTGCAATTAGTGTTTTCAATTCCCAGTCCTAATGTATTTCCAAAATGGGAAACTAGTAACAAATAACTGCGTTAAAACCAGCATTTCTTCAGAGTTTCTGGAATAGGAATAGTTTCTGTATAGGAATTCATATATATTTTTGCTTAAAAAAAAAAAGTTTTCATAATTGTTTTGTTGCTGTTGTTTTTTAAACATTGCACTAACTGAAACATGGGATCTCTTTAGGGGTGTAGTGATCAGTGGGAAGGTGGTAGTGGCATTGTTTATCACTTGATGCTATCATCTACTGAAGCGGATGGATGGGGTGTTTACAGGGGAATGTGAAAATTGAAGTAGATTTATCTTAGAGCGTTCACTTTTCGTCTTCCTTTCTCAACTCCAGAATTAGTAAACTCGCACTTCAAACATCAGCACTGTTTTGAAGAAGCCATGTTTATCACATATTATTGCTTTGGAAGTTTTTAAGGATTTGTAGAGTTGAATGTAGAGTTCATCAATGTTCATATTGTATATTTCTAGTACTGAAACATTCTTACAAGTGAAGCTACAAGCACACAATTGTTTCTTTTAGTTTATTTTCAATAGCTATAAAATTATAGGATCCAAAAATCTACACAAATTAATTGTAACTGATGACACTTTGAAGTTAGGATTGAATAGATTTTAGACTATTTATGCTGGAAGCTGCCTATCATGTCATAAAATAAATCTGTTTATTTTATTTAGTCACAAGTAATAAGGGAGGTACAGTAAACGTCATATCTCTGATAATCAAAAATATGAGCTGGGTGTTGATTAAAATCTGAAGTGCATGCCCCTAATTTAAAATGTGAGAGAAATCTTAAGTCATTTTAAGATAAATAATTAAACTGGCGAGAGTTTGTATAACCAGCACATGCTTATATGTAACACCTCCCAGAAAAGTAATAATAATTGTAATGAATGTACTTACTTAACTTTAGGCAGTACGAACTAAAAGTGGTTGCCAGAATACATGCTATTTATAAATTTTTCTTAGGGAGACATAGGTAATCTATGGGCAAAGAGAATGAAACATGCGCATCTTTTCCTGCACCCTTCAAATATTGTGTATTCACAGGATAGATAAACGCTTTGGGATGACAACTACTCTGCAAAAGACAGTTGTTCTAACATGTATTGTACTGAATGCAAATATGCTGAGGCCAGGCCTATGGCATGGTGTGGTTTTGTGCTTAGTCTTTCTCAGATTAAGTTCAGGTCAGATTTGGATTTTGGAGATGGTGAATGGAAGGTATGGTTTGATTTCAGTTTACTATCATGCTGGGTCTTCATGCTGGATGTACCACACGTAGGTCACCTCCTCTGCTAGGGTTTCCTTAGAAAGCAAAGCATCTGCTGCCCAGACAACCGTTTTGTTCACTCTACTCAGTTTACTGTTCTGCAGAAGCATTGTCTTTTAACGTCAAGCAAACTATGGCTTTGGCCAACATAGCAAGCAGCAATAAACTACAGATTAATTGAAGTGTGTTGAAATAGCAACCTTACCTTCAAGCTTTTACTGTATCTAAAGTGAAGTCAATGTTCTGGTAATAATTATTCATAGTGAAAGGTTACAGAGGCTATAAACATCTGAAATCATACATCAGGGTTTTGCTGTGAAAGTATGCCAACTATTCCTGTGGACTTGCAACAGAGCTGAAGACACAGTGGGTTAAATGGATGTAAGACCTGCATTTTCCAAAGTACTGTTTTAATTGATAACATAAAAATAACCAAGAATGACCATCTCTTGTCCCCAAGACGTGGCAGCCTGAACAGGAAAAGCCAATATTCCCCATAGGATTCAACCTGGAGATTCATGTTACAAAGCTTCAATGCTAGAGAGAGAAACTAAGTCTGGAGTTCTTTTTGTCTCTTCTGTGTACTTTCAGCGTTTTTAGATAGATAATTTTCAGTGCTGAAAAGTAAATATTAAGGGAAACATAATTAGGATTTGGTGAAAGAAATGAACATTGCTTGGTGAGGTGGAATATGTTTGAAAGACATGTATCTGATCATTGGTGTTTGTAAGAGTTCCTATGCGTGGATGCTGAACCAATGAAATCTCACAGTGTGCTTGCAATGAATTTTCATGAAAGAGCATCAATAATAAAGAATAGATTTTTATTTCTGACCAAAATAGTAAAGATATGCGAAATCAGGTGCTTAGTGTGAACAATGTGAAACTGTTAACTGCCAGACTATTGTTAGTGTTTCAGATAGACAGTAACGAGTGATGTGAGGAGACGAGGTACATTCCTCATACTTTGTTTACAAGCATGAGGAGCTTTCATGGAGATGGAATACAAAAATGAGAATAGTTAAAAAAAAAAAAAAAGAATTTTAGGAATGCTACGAGAGAAAAATGAATGTTAATGGGTTCATCTTGGATATTCTGCAGAAGTTCCGTGGGGCTGAGAGAGGCTATCTGCAGTGAGAGGGGAAGATAGCTAGTAATAGTATGAGGCTGAGAGCAAAGCCAGTGAGAAGCACGTGGAGGCTGAAGAATATGCACACTTTGCAGATCGAGGGGTAGAGAGATGACTTCACAAATCCATCAAAATTATTATCCTAGAAACAGGGAAATAGTATGACGTGTTTTTTGTTTGTCAAAACTATTCATTTGTTGAGAAGGTGAGTGTGGCTAACTGGAAATACTGGAAGCTCGTATGAAAAAAAGCTGGGAGGAAAAGGAAGTGAAGTCACAGAGACTAAAAGAGGAGAAGAACCAAGTGGTAACTAAGGTCAGTGGCAAAGCTCTTGCTAAAATCCCTGGGGCCAGCTCAGACTTGGGGACAGAAAAGTAAGGAGCAGCAGGCAAATTGCAAGGTTGCCTATAAGGAGAGAACAGCTAGGTACAGCAGGAGAGTGCCACATGTCTTAAGCAATGAATCAGCAGTAGCAGTTTGTTTTCCATCTCTGAAGAGAGAAGTTTGTTTACTTGGCTCAAACCGTGCTACAGAAAGCTTTTGTGCAGTCAAGATTTCTATTAAAATCTTTTAATAAGCTTTCAGCCTCTTCAATATGAATTTCTTAACCAATGTATATACTGTTGATGTTTTCTTTTGAAGTTGCTACACAACTGCTCAAATAACATCTGTGGTATAAAATTAAAAATCCATACGCAATTTCTGTCCCTGTTCCCACGTGTATTTCAAATAGCAAACTGTTATTACTATTATCAGTTGGACGTTTTTAAAACCACATTATTCTTTCATAGTCAGGAAAATATTTTAGTGACTAACTGTGGTTCTCTTTACTAAGGAATGCCTCATTTGTTCTGTCAGATAGTCCCTTTCTGGCAATGAAAGGGGCTGTAAATGCTTCCATATCCCAGATGGGTACGTGGCTGGTTTTTATGTTTTCCAGTTACTCTTTGGATAATTCAGCTTGTTGTTTCACACTTTCCCATTTGATGTAATGGGTTTGTCTGCATTTTGGTAACTGTGTTGTGGGTTTATTAATGAAGTAAACACAGTCTTAAAGCAGTTCTTGAAAGCACCTTATAATTATGCCTGTGACTGTCAGGCTTGTATTGTGCAAACAAAAGATAAAACAGGGATAACAGAAGAACTGTATAGGGGAAATATGTGATTTCAGTTTGGGCAGGTTTGAGTTGTTTGATTCTCTTGGATTTTTGCAGTATGGATGTTGTGGTGTTCTCTCTGAAACTGAAATTGTGTATTTATATTTGAATTCTCAGCTACAGGAATCTGCTGCGAGTTCCTCAGTGTGTTGTCGTAGAGCTTGTTTTATGCTTGATGTAAGACATAAATCTTGCCTGGGCTTCTATGCTGTCAGTGTTTAGCAGCAACTGAAAAGATTTGTGAGATACTAATTTCTTATTCTCCTTCCTCTTCTAATTTGTGCCGGCAGCAACTTTTACTCCTGTTAAGGTTCTGCACATAGAACTGTCCTTTTTTTTCTTTTTTTTCTTTTTTTTTTTTTTCTTGAATAGGCTTAAAATACCCTGTGATATTATCAAGTCTGCTATGTCATCGTTCTCTTTTTTTCTTCTGAGACCATTTTACACATTCCCCAGCAGCATGGTCTTGACTCATCCAATGCTTGAAAGTATTAATTAAAAACAAAACTAGGGGGTAAAATGTTTGTGTTCTCTAAGAAGAAAAAATTGTCATTATATTTCTGTTTTGCTTAAGCCACAATTTGCGTTCCTACAGAAATACAAAATAGAATTTCTGCCTGTTTCTTCACTGGAGCAGAAGTTGGATGTGAGTTTTCAGATGTTGACTGCATTCAGCTCTGCCTCTGCTCCTGTGTTTGACAGTAAGCATTTGTGTCAGTGGATTGTACCCAGTTCTCCAGCTCATGAAGGCATAATCATGACATTAAGAGAGGATCAGTCCAGCTGTGGTGAAAACAGTCTGAAGATTTTTTACCTGAGGTGAACATTGATTTCTCCACTCTGGAAATTATCAGTGCAAATAGTGAACCAATAGACTAGTGGCCAATTCTAGACTTAAACGCTGCTGATAATTTTTATTAAAAGCAAGGTAATTTTTATTTTTTCCTCCAGTACTTTCACATAACTAAGAGTGGTCATCGTTTGAAGATTAATGCTATTTCACTGCATTTATGACTGTATTTATGGCAGGCACAAGGAACAATGGTGTCCTCGGGGATCATGGAACACAGTACCTTGCAGGAGATGCTCATGGTGACACTAGTTTAATTGACCAACTCTTATCCTGACAAGATGCTCACCAATAGATTACTTGGTCCCATTTTAAATCAGATTCCTCTTCTCAGAGGAACATTTTGTGAACCTCTTGGTTCAAATCATTGCGGATTTGTCAAATCAGAAAAATACTTCTTAGAGGCCTTAGGATTTCTGCCCCCCAAGATTTAAGTGTAGGTATTCTAGTAGAGCACTACTTAGGACAGTGCCTCAAAATATTGCAAAGGATCTGCTGTCGAGATTCTCACAGTTAGCACAGTGCAGTGTCTTTCCTTCCTTATGGGAGAGTACATGGTGTACAGTATCTCTGCCCTGACGGTGATCTTTTATGATTACACTGGTATCTCCTGATTCAGCTGTACTTGAGTTCTCCCTCTTGGGAGCTATTCAGAGATGAATCACTACTAGGAATGAAAGCAGCTGTATTTTGTACATCAGATTCAAGAAAATTGGCAGTGGCTTTCATCAAGAATGTAAAAAGAGAAACACCTAAATTGTCATTATCGATTGAGATTCAAATTATTTAGTACAGTTTTATGGAGAAGGTTATGTTGACACTTAAAATATGCTGTGTAGTCAGATGAAGTGATATTGTTGTTTTGGTTTTTTTTTTTTTAATAAGTCATTAAGTGAACAGAGAACCATCAAAACCTCTTAATATAGCTCTTACTTGAAGGCTAAATCAAATTCTCCTTCCTTGTGGAATGACTCTGTGTCAAAAACCTTTCTCCTTTATGTACATAGAAAATATTTTATTGCTACATCTGGCCTGGGTAGACAAAGTGATCTTCAAGTCTCTTGTTTACCTACCTTCAAAATCAATAGTACAGTTACGTAAATCTCATCTGTAGGATCCTTTCAAAAGTTGTCTGAAAATAGCATTTTCTAAAAGGGAAAAAGTGAAGCTTGCTGGAGCAATTTATGTCAAAAAATCCAAACAGATTTTTCCTTACGCATCAGCCAAAGACCAGGAAAACAAATAATAAAGATTGCATTTACATAAAACTTTTCAAAAGATTACATATACCAGGGTCACTTAAAATTGTGCTTAAATTTAGGAGTTTCTAAGCATGGCAAATCTAATCCCAGTCTCTGTAGAGAACATAGTAATAAAATGTAGTTTAAAAAAAAAAAAAAGTGCTCTTTGAAATGCAAAAGCTCAGTTTAGAGAGAGAAGGTAGAAGTCAGAAGTGAGAAAGGAAGAAGAAAAAATATGTGAAGTGGGATAAAAGAAGATTCCACCTTATCCTGTGTGTTATCCACTTGGCCACCATGGTGATCAAACAATACTATCTGTCCATACTTTTTCACTCCATGGATAGATAAAGTTTTTGTTTTCTGTTAATGCCTGAGATAAAATCTTTGTACTTATGCATCTGGAGCATGTCCACACCTGCATTACATCTGGGTCCAAAAAAGGAAGGCTGTTTGTACATAGCTGGTTGCTATGTACAAATAGAGTTTGCCTGACAAGATTTGTGCATTTCTAAACAGATCTTATAAAAGCTGAATGTGTGAATTTTTATCCTAGCGAGGGAAGTTATCTGGAACCAATGTTTTGTAGGTATCAGCCAAACTGAGGACTATTTTCCTTCTCCTCAGTTGCAGCAAGAGATGAAGTCTCAAGCCAACCGTGGCATAGTATTCCAGAGTTTTTTGGATTAAAAAATGTGTGCTGTGACCCTGACAGGGTCATCCTGCAGCTGATAAACAAGCCATTGCTAAGAACAGCTGGTAGGCTGAGTGAGGATTTCCATCACTCGACTTTAAGTAGGTGCTCTTTTAGGTCTTGTTAATTTAAATAAGTCTTAGTCATGCAGACTGCAAGACTTCCCTCTCCAAAAACAGCTCGCAGTGCAGACTGCTTTGTAGTTCCCAGAGATCCACCAGCAAAGCGCTTCTCCCTGGAATTGTTGTCCAGAGTCTGCAGAATGTGGAGGTGTTGGTTTAGTCCCAACAAGCGGTGCCAGTTTGTTCAGTGTGTTCTGTGTAGAAATGGCAGTTGAAATGTCTGTGGTGGTGGCAGCATAATGTTTCTGAAGTTTAAGAATGAGCACTCCTGGATCTGCGTTTGTATTGCTTCCACTTTTTCTGTTTTAACTCTCATCCTCCAAGAATACAAATGGAAGAGCAAAAACAAATTTGATACGGCATTGAGTCACCAAAGTAACCTCCTATCAGTATCTGCTTGAATGTTTTGATAAGTGTGCTGAGTGCTTAGACTACTATATTTCACAATAAAGAGCATTATTCTGCTGTTCCTGTAGAACTTTGTAATTCCTTGATTTAGCCTACGGTTGTATTTGATTTGCAGTGAAAACCTGTAGTTCCAAGAGCAGAATTCATGTCTCTAGTGCAAGCTAGCACAGTGCCAAGCAGAATGAGGCTCTGTCATTTACGCAGAGTACTGAGTGGTGTGG
Source organism: Lagopus muta (assembly GCF_023343835.1). NCBI lineage: Eukaryota > Metazoa > Chordata > Aves > Galliformes > Phasianidae > Lagopus > Lagopus muta. Next base: position 29,836,399 of record NC_064440.1, on the reverse strand, counting down.
AGAGTCAGGAAAGCACAGTGAGGCCTATTAGAGGTTTTCCGAAACATACCTTGGAATATGGTTGTAGCATGGAATCCTTTGACTGCTCATACAGATGGTTCCTTTTTCTGTCCACTCATGTTGTTAAATTATGGTCATCTGTTAATTGGAAGCTCCCTTTAGAGGACTAAAAAGGCCAGCCACAGGGGGAACAGACTTGAAAGATCTAACTGACCTTATAAAGTGATCTGCTTTCAGTTTTGCATGTAATGTAATATGGCTGGAACAGTAATAACAATGGGAAACAGTGAAATAGCTTAATCTGGGTTTTGTTTGGTCTGCTTTTAAATTCCTTTATAAAATGTTTTTTTGAAGTCTCCATCCTTCTTTCTAACTATCCCTAAAATAGTTTTGCAGCAATGAGGTGAGCAACCTGAGGAGAAAGCGGTGTAGGAGCTTCTAGAAGACCCACTGTTTCTGGGGAACAGGACCCATTTTAAGCAAGGTACAGATCACCTCGGGGAATGAGAAACACATGGCTTGGATTTTACTGAAGACTAACCAAAGTATGATGCAGTACAGATTATCATTTACACTGTTGTTTATGTTTTTGGGCTGAGTCCCAGGCAGGTATTTACTAATATTTATATTTAGGATCAGAGATATCTAGGCTGACCTTCTGCTCCAAGTGAGTTCTCAAGCCCAGTTCCCTCAGCCTTTCAGGACAAGTTTACCAACGTCGTTCCAGAATGAAGATCCCCAAAGTTGGCAGCACTTTAAATGTGGTCTGATAAGTGTTGCATGAAGGTGAATAGTCTCTGCCCTTGATCTGCTGTCTGTACTAATGTTGATACAGCCATCAACCAGTTGTCTAGCCTATTTATGTCTGTCATTCTGTTGTTCACAGTAACAGCTTTGCTTTTGAGCACATCAGCATCCCCTCAGTTTGCACTAAAAAAAGTGCAGGTTAAAGTATGTCAGGGCTCTCATTTTTAACATGTGATGTGAGACTTGATGTATTGCCATGCAGCCAGGAAAACTGAGAATCCTAAATTTTCAGAAGTTGCAAGCAAACATTGCCAAGTAATTTGTGAGTAAAGGCTTCATGAATGACAACCAACAAACTTCTCTTACTAGTATTTCTAATGTATGGGTGACTTTATGAACAGTCAGAACAATGGAAATTTTCAAACTTTCTGATTCAAATGTCTCGGTGTTATTTCACATATTCTCCCAAACAGTTTCAAGGTTGCTGCAAATAATACAGCATTTTGGTTATCTCTTTTGTTGAAATATATCTCCGTGGGAAAATCAAGACAAGTTAAAAATAGAGATGAGATGGGAATGGGAATCTTAACTTTGTGGCTGTGATTCTGCACCAAGAGATTAGGGTAGAATTTAGCCCAAGTTCTGTGGGGCTTTAGCCTGTGCGTGGGTCGTCCTTGCTCTGATGTTAATTCCAGGATGCTCTGCACTGCCTCTGCAAAAGTGGTCCATGGGCAAATCTACTGAAGAGGAACATATGGCTCTAATCACCTCAGAAAGGGATGAGGAAAAAGATCTTCACTTAGAGACTTTATCAGAAATAACAGCTTAATGCCTGTGGTTTTGATATTCTGTGTGGGTACAATATTTTACAGGCATTATATGTACTGTAAAGGAGATGCTAACTCATGGCCTGAAGTAGTGACTGAGCACCTGCTGGGAAGGCAGGAACAACCCACAAAAGCTATGGTGTAAGCAATGCGCCTGAGTGACAGAAAGGGCTGGAGCCAGGATCCACCCCTTCTCAGACCTCAATTAAGGGCTGGCAGTGGAGATGGGGGTATCTCTGTGGAGATCTCTTCTTCCAGGAGGTCTTCCAAAGATTAGTAGTTCTTTCTTCCTTTGTTTCTGTGTCCATGGCTGCTGTGTTTGCGCTTATTCTCATTTGCTGCAGCCTAGGATTGTGCCACCCTACTACTATTACTGTACTTCTCATCATATTATAGCATCACAGCATTACACCTACTTTAAAAAATAAAAGAAACACAAACTATGTGTTACAGTCAAGAGCATTTGAATTTGGAGAAGGTCACAAATTAAATGTGTAGCAGAAAGTAAGACTACAAAATGAGTGATAAACTGTAACAGCGTGAGAGTTGTGTGAATATTTGGAAGGACAGTCTGTGATTCTATGACAGTAAATTCTAGTGCATGAAGCACTAGTAATACATGTTACTGCAGTAAATACGTAGGTCTCTCTGAAAGTAATGCCTCCTGTTTATTTCTATAGAAGATGCATTAGATACGAAGAGCATGGTAACACACTTCTCTAGATCAAATTCTCAGCTTCTTTTTTGAGAGCCAATAGCACTAGCTGTGCATTTTTGCCAGTGATGAACAATAACATGCATGCTGTCCTTGTTTTTGAAAAAAAAAAATCTGCATGGCTATCCGCAGTGTGACTTGTTTTACATGTTGCCGTTGCCACTACTGAAAGGGACACACAGCCTCACTGTGCTCACATCCGCTGCTTGGTGCTCATAAACACTCAGCAAGCATTAATGATTTCAGTAGGTGGTGGTTTTTGTGCATGAAGGTGTGTAATGCCAGCCCTTTGGTTCATATGCACTTCTGTGTCAGAACCCATTTTAACAGACTGCCCCTTTGCTGCCGTCTGTTGCATTGCAGCAAAGCGTAATAGAGTGCTGGTAGGAAGGTTCAACCTCTACTGCTGTACCACCGATTTCTGCCTCTGACATAGTAAGACCAGGTGATAAAACTCTTGGTGCAGCCCTTGTATGTTCATAAAGGGTAATAATGTGTTGTATACAAACATTTCATAGTTATGTCGGGTATGTATGGGCTGCGTTATCTACCCACGTCTTAAATGTAAGAAATCTGCTTGATTTCTTTTTGAATAAAATACTAAGATTTACAATATTAATATTTGCTTATTGATCTTGTAAAAAGCAATCATTACAAGATGAATCAGTTGAAGTCCAGAATGTTATTAATTGTGCCAGCGTTTGTAAAGACAAAATCCAGAAAAAAGTCCATTTCTTAAGCAGTTTGACCTTCAGGAGGTTGATGGGTGGTCCATCCTGTAAAAGAGGTCTTAAAATTTGCTTTGGCACCTGAAGTGATCAGTTAGTTTGAAATATCTTAGCCATACAGCACTGACTGACATGTTTGCTCTTGATCTTGACAAGAAAAATCCTATGCTATATCCAGTGTACTCTTGATGAAATATTTTGAAAATGCAAGTAGTATCTGTTTTGGATCAGTAGATTTGACTTGCAGAATTACTTACTGTGCTCCCTCATTAGTTTACTGCTACATCAGAGTATTAGAATTTCATCCACGCCCATCTATATTATCAGTGTACAATGTAGATGGAGCTAGAGGGCTTGTTTCTTATATACCCCTACCACAAGCATGTGAATGACCCCATTCTTGTGACAAACCAGCCTGCAGATGTATGCTACTGTACTACGGGAATGGGTTGATCATTATTTTTTTTTTTTTTTTAGCTGTCACTAGGGAATTTAAGTGCTTCAAAAACTTTGCTTTGTCAGAAATTTTCTGTACAATGGTAGTCAACATGAATAAATAGTATATACAGTTCTAAGTAAACACTTGTTATAAGAAATTATTTTTTTTAGCATGCTTGAGTCTGTTGCTTTCCAAACTGTTCTGTATGTTTAGTGTAGATTGTCTTAATACTTCTCAATCATCTTTCATCTGTTTCCTGTTAGCTGCATAAAATACCTCATTCTTTGGGAACGTGCCTGAGCATCAAGTGAAGTCTGATGATTTACAAGCTAATTATTCTTATCAATGCTTTGTGTGATTGAGGACAGGAAAGTTGTATTTTCACTGCTCTGTTTGGTATTTTGTTTCCCACTGAGCAGGTATCTTCTAATTTGAATTTGATGATCTTCTAGTTCATTTCTTTGTCCCTTTTCCCTCCCACTGTATTCAAAACCTTTCTCTCTGTGACACTTATAGTGTGACCTCATCAAGGTGATGAAAGTTCAGACCTCATTAATTTCATTTTCTAATGGATTTTCTCTTCCCATCACCAAAAATAAGTAAATAAATAAGGTTTTAATTAAGACAGTCCTTAGCCGAAATAACTTTGCTTGACCCATTTATGTCTTTTCTGAGTCATCTTCCTGGCTTCAGAACCTTGGGTAGACATTATTTTAGAAGTAGAAACAAAGGGTATTTCAAAACCCATTATTAAAACAGTTTTTCTGTAGGAAACATACAAAGCTGGAGATGCAGTTAGGTTGTTTTCCCCCCCCCCCCCCCCCCCGGTGTACTGTTCAATGAAAGCTCATTCTGACTAAGACAGAAAACTGTGGCTAAACAACATTAGTGGATGAGTCACTTAAAGAGAACTGGAAAGAAAAGAAAGGAAGAAAAAAGTCTGCTGCTTGATAAGAACCAGAATACTTCCAGATGGTCTCAGTAAATCTTTCCATACTTGCTGAGGAATGATGGACAAAAACATCCAGAGCAGTGGTTACATTTTCAGTAGTTCTTGTTTTCTTGATAGAATAAGAGCTTTCAAGAACATGAGAGTTCTCATCAGGTTTCTGCATAGATAAAGATCAGTGAGGTCAAGCTGAGCAGCATATTGCTTCCACAGATGCTGAAACTTACTAACATCTTAATAATGATTGCAAAGCGTTATTATGAGGAATGAAGAGTTTGATGGGAGGCTTCTCTAGTACGAGTAACTGAAAATACAGGAGAGAGGCTTTACAGTGTCCAGCGTAGTCCAGAGCTTCGGTAACAGAAGATGCATCCTCCATCCTTAGAAGGGCAGATTGAGTCTCTGGGATTTGCCTAATGATTGTTACTTCCATAACTACATGCAAGCTATCGTGTTTCAAGTGTTTGTGTATTGGGCATGTTTTTGGTGGATTTTTCACAAGAAAAGATATGTTGGGATGGGTTCTGTAAGATATCAATTCTTTTTGTTCCCTAGCTGAGAAGTGCTAAAGTTTTTTGTTTGTTTCAAGAAAAAGTACGACCTTCTTCTCTTGCATCATTTTTGGAAGTGACAACTATTTTATCTCACAGTCTTGCTTTCTTTTGCCTTGATTCTGCATCAGAGCAAGACACAGTTGTCCTGGATTATTTTAACATCAGGAGCTAGAGGTGTGGGAAGCTCCAGAAATGGATGTATGTGAGGATGCACTTTGTACAAATGTGATAAAGGTGATGCTAAGATCGTGATGACCGTGTTTGAAAGATAATGCTATACCAGTATGGATGTGAGTGTGCTTGTTTTCAAATAGCATCAACATTATAAATATATTGCACTTCCTAATGTCTCTTTCCTATCTACTTTTTAAAACTTCTCGAGAAATACCCTTGGATTGAGAATCGATGATGTTTAAATATTATGCAGTGAGATGCTTGGAGAAATGAGGGGAACAGTTCTTGGTGAAATGTTCTTTGATATCCAGACCGTGGAATGGTATAGGTTTTCTGCTATGTATGAAAGCCCATGTATATAGTGCTAATTCATGTAGACTAGGGCTTCTGAGAGCTGCCAGTTAACACCTGAAACTGACAAACAAGACTGACTGAGTCGTAGCTCTGCATGATCAGTGGGCACTGTGGTAGCAGTGCATCATTCACCACTTTGTAATCACCCACTGAGATTCAGCATAAGGAGATGCGAACTGGAATGCATTTTCAGATAGCAGTAACTGTAGGCAGCACAATTTCCTCTCAGGAGCTGCTGTGTAAACACAAGTGCAAGTGTAATCACCTTTGAAGTAGGTGTCAGGTTGACAGGTTTGGGCATGGAGTTCTTGGCTGAAATGTTACTGTAGATTGGTGTGAAAATAAACAACTGAGTGTGGGCCAGCATGAAGAAAAACTGCTGGAATCAGGTCTTTGAATTGACTCTAGCGAGGCTGCGAGCCAGAAAGTGATACTGCAAGACAACACCTTAGCTAATCAGAAGAAAGAAACAAAAACAAGCACTGACTGACTAGGGAATGTATGGATACAAGCACAGTTGCCTAAGCTTAGATAAGCAAAAAACATTGAACTTCTAACTTCGTGTCACACTTCAGTTTCTCCAGTTTCGTCCACCTGCTTTGTCCTGCCATGCACACTAGAAGATGGCCTCGTTCAGCTTTTCACAGAATGTGGGCAGAGCAGGGCCCTGAGAGACCCCACAGGAGAATTGCAGTGAATTGCTGACTCTCTCCGGCTTGGTCTCCTGACCAGAGTGCAGACAGGGACTGGGAGCGATGAGGTTGAATTTGTTTCCCTGTAACCGTGATCAACCTGCTAGTGTTCTTCAGTGGTCTGTGCTGTTGGCTTTGAAAAGATCTGCACAGTTACAATGTGCTTTGCAGGGAAAGAAATTATGATTTTTTTTTTTTCTTTGGATACGGTCAGGCTTTTTGATCCTGAGGTGCAAAGCATGGTTGACATGGACTGAGATAAGAAAAAGAAATAGTTCCAGACAGCCCTTAGTAGCTTCGATGTTTCCTTCATCTCTGTGTAAAGAGCACTACAAAGGGGGAATGGATGTTGAATTGCTTTTTAAATACGTTTATAGCATGTCTGTATGTAGTCTGGAGTTACATGGGGGGGGGGTGGAATCTTTATGCATCAGATGATGAGGTTTCCAGCAACAGTAATGAGAACTATGTCAATTAAAAATGACCATCTACTTACTGCAACGAAGTTGCACAACAGAGAACTTTCTTTACTTACAGTTTCATTTCCAGATTGCTTTTGTGCATGTTTTGAAGTAAAAATCTGTGAGTTCTTGTTTGTTTCCTTAGAAATATCATTGAATTGCTATGCTTCTTGTAAGGCAGCTTGTCAAATGCAAGAAATGTGGGCTAGAATCTTAAACTTCGCAATGTCAGCCAAAAATTACTTTAAGTTCTCTTCTACTTCCTTATGTGTAAGTGCATGCTATGGGAGTGTTGTGAGCATTAATAATCATTTATTTGATGTTAGGATAAGGTATTAAAAAAGTACAGAAATCGGATTGTCATTTGTAGCCTTTTAAAGCACAGGTTTGGGTTGTCTTTGAGAAGGTGGAAATAGTCATTAGTGCAGGAAACATCATCTTCTGAGGTATTTGAAGAATGAAAATGTAGAAAATAGTGCTGAAAATAATCCAGTCCTGGACTTGGCTACTTACAGTACTCCATCAATATCTGCTCCTTGGTTGAGAAAACATGCTTGTTGTGTCCACTGCCTGCTTGTAATACATTCCAACCAGGAAGCCTGAGAAGCAGAAATGTAGACTTTAGACATCTCCTAAAAAGAACGATGCAGTGTCATTAACGTTAATTCAGGCTGCAAATAACACAAGAAGCTTAACACTTGCTTCATGTTCTTTCCAAAAAGCCTTTTGCAATACTTTATAAGTGGTAGAAGCACTATTTATGGGACACGAGACATATTACATTAAAAATGTATAAATTAAAAAATATGAGTAACTTAAACCAAGGCAGCTGACTTGTGACAGAAGTAGATATGGACTACCCTTCAGGATCTGTTCACATTCAGGATAGATGAGGGTTTGCTGACAGTCTGTTGACTGCATGCAAAAGGCGAGTTGTTGTTTTTTGGGTGGTTTTTTTTTTTTTTTTTTATAATCTAGGTCAATCTGACTGCTTTCTGCTGTGGTTTTGCTCTCATCCCTGTTTCCAAGATGGCCCCTCCTTTGAGTTTTCTCACAAACTAGTTCAATCTTTTACCACATCAAGAATGGCTTGCATGTGGTCAGCTGGAAGGCAGAAGGGCCACATAGTCTTGAGCAGAACTACTAGCAGAAGAGATGGATACAGGTGCCTGTAGACTTAAGCTTCTGTACATGTCTGTGTCACTCAGTGTAGCCCTTTGGTTTCATCAGATATTATTAAAAGGGCATGTCTTTGTTTCCGTGTCTTCCAGGTTTCACAGCTGCTCTCTACAATGTATGAGTTATGGAAAGCACTGAGGAGGGGAGACAGATACAGAGGACAGGAGAGTAGTATGAAAAACAGTAAATACTGCTAAAATGACAATCTATATGAGAGATCTGTCATGCAGTTTCATTGGAAGACTGGGTGTAAGAATGGAGGATGAGTTGGAAGGAAAGTTGCAGGTTTAAACGTAACAGTGTTAAAAAAAAATCTTTAAAAGTGGTCAGAAAAATGATCAGCAACATGAATATTTGAAGGCTGATCAAACTTCTATAAAAGGGTAGTCAAGCTTCTACAAAAATGAAAGTTATGATACATTGACCTGAAGGGAAAGCAAATGGGAAATTGGCAGAAAATAACCATTTCAAAGAAAACATGCATCTGAAAATGATTCTTGATGGACAACTGGGGGAGTTATTGTGTAAAAGTGAGTCAGAAGTTCTATTTATTTGGAACCCATGAAAGGACAAAGAATGTAAATGTGTTGGGACTGTGTCTTGTGTGCAGAAATTCGTGTTCCTATCCTTCCGTATCTGGAAACAGCTTAGGTGTTCACCTTGCTCCTACTGGCAGCTCCTTTAATCTAACAGAGAGTAAATTGTTAGCGCTGATGGTTATTACAGCCATCTTCTCAAAACTAGCCTAACTAACCTGCACGTTAGTCAGCACTCTGGTACAATTCTGCTGAAGCCAGAAGCAGATGGAATTGTTTTGTGATGAGCTCAATTAAAATAACAGCTGAAGAAATTTGAAATATTTCCAAAGTAGCCTTCTTACACACGTTTACATTAGCATGGTCCATATGTCGTATATACTTAAGCAGCCATGCAAATATGGAAGAAAGAAAATTAGATGGTTACAACCCTGGTCTTCCTTTACGTGCTGTGCTATGTGATTTTGAAATCCAGGGCTTCGCTCTCTCTGGTAGGCGTATCTTTGCAGCTGTGAGGTTTGGGATATACAGCAATCTTCTGATGCTCACAGCTGCAAACTGCTACCTGAGGGGAGGAAAAGCATAAATGGTAAAAGAAAGTTATTGCAACAAGGATAGAGCATTACATTTTTCATCAGGGTACTATAAGATATAATAAAGTTGTCCGGAGTGTAAATGGTCTACAACAGACCTGGGGGAAGAGTGGATCAAAACAGTCATTTTTATGCAAAGGAAGCACAGAGCCTCAGAAAAACCAGAGGCCAATCCTTGTCCTTTTAATTGCAAAAGTTCATGCAAATGCAGCCAGTTATGCTTAGGAAGTAATTTAAGAAGAAATAAACTGAAAACCCAGCCAACTACTGATTTGCTTGTGTCACATAAATGTTTACAAGTGCAAAAAGCAGCCTTCTTTTTATGCAAGCACAAACCTAAAATGACAAAGATCTACATGTTCTAAAGGACAGTTCTGTTTTTTTTATCCTATCTGTTATGATTTCCATTGCTCTGAATAATCTTGTATAAAATTGTAGATTGATGCTCACTTCCAGGAGATAAGTTGAAATTTGGAGAAAGAAACAAAACCGAAAAAAAACCCATGCACATGTGGATATATCAGCATTACACATTTAAGTCTGATTTTTTTTATTAATTATTATTTTACTCTGGATTTTTTTATTTCTATTTTAGAAACCAAGGAGTGTTTATTTTTAAACTGCTATAAAAATATTTCAGTTCTAAAATAGGCAGAGTAAAACAAGACTGACTGGGAATACTTCGTTAATGCAATCGAGCATTCTTATTTTTATGCTGTTCTACGGGCTGTTCCACAACTGCTGTAGAGGAGCTTGTGTATGCCCGATAATCTGTGTTAATATTAGCCATAGAAATCTACTTCACTTGAAAGGTTCCTTTGCAAAATATTAGTCCCATGAGTATTAGTTCTTCCTGTGAAAGAAGAAATCCTTGGAACTATTTTGAAGGCGTAGTTACGTACAGCAAATGTGTTGAAATACCATCTGTTCTGGATGTGATAATCCAGTCTGAAAATTCGCCTTTCTAAAAGGCCAAAGCAGGAAGCAGGTGATATAGAGAGAATATACCAGAGGCCATGGCTGGAACTAAGTGATCTGCAGTGTCCATTCCAACCTAAACCATTCTGTGAGAGTGAGGCGTGGATTTAGCAGTGTCTTATGCAGATAAGGAAATGCTGTCCTTCTAGATGCAAAGTCTATCTGCAATATAAATGTTTCTCTTCCGATGGGGACTGTCTTTTTCTTTCTTGCATTTAGCATTATTGCTTCTGTGGGCCGCTAATTTTTTGATAGAAATTTCATCGTTCTTTTCCATCAAGAAATGGGCTTTTTTGAAAAGGAGTTTATTACAAGGAATTTATTTTCCTCTGAAATCTAATTAATCTTCTGAACAGCTGAACTGCTTTTTGTAAAAAGCTCAGCTTTTAGACTGTATTGTACTCTCTTGAGGTCAGTGAAATTAACAGGCCAGTGACAATTGACTCCACTTAAGTTTCCATTCCCCTCTGTGAGTGAATTGTGGGATAAAATTAGCTTTTGAGAATCTTATCGGTGTTTGCATTTTATCTTAGTAAAGTTTGAAGACTGTTGAGAATGTTTAACAAAACAAATTAAAAACTACAGTTTTACATTATAGTAACTTCTTGGATTTGTTGAGCGAAACAAAAGTGTGTGAGGAAACTGAGGAGTCAATTCTCATCAAAATGTTTCTCTGAATATAAAGTGGAGTATTTGCAGGTTGCATCCTAGCCTGTGAAAATCTATGCTAATTTTTTTTTTTTAATTTGAAAGGATAGCACATGTGGTGTGTTGGGTTTTTTTTTTTTTTTCAGAGTTTTTGGGTGTTATTGAGGCTGGACTTCCTACTTACGGCCTTTTTTCTGAGTGTCTCATTTTTTTGAAGTCTTAAAATTAAGGTCTAAATGGAGATAGGTTAGGTAGTCTATTTCATCTCCTGAGGGACATTTATACAGAGTTTTACAGGATGGGATTTTATATTTATTCAAACTAACTTTGTATGAGCAAATTGTACAATTATACTGTCTGCAGTTTGGACAGACCCAGCATTGAGTATTACTCAAATAAACCATATCCATTTATAAATCCTGTATCATGAAGAGTTAAAGCTTCTTTTGTTTAGGTAAGGCTGAATATAGGGATATCATACAGTCAGCTCTAGGAACTACACTGTAATTACTGATTCTGAGATATCTGATATATTGTGGAAGAATTTGATGCTTCCTAGCCCTTGCCTGGTCCAAATCCCCATTTTCTTTTGCGTCATACCTGTGTAGCATGGTGTCTGTGGAACTCGCCTTTCAACCTGTTCTGGGGTTTCCATTCACTCCTGAAATTGCATAGCTAGTGTACTGTATGAAATTGGATGGAAATTGGATTTGATCTTGAGCTCTAGGGAAATTTGTGACAATAGTGCACCCTTCTCACAGGTCTGTCCTTTGTAAACTTCAGGGAGCTCAGACGGTGCTGGGTGGTGGGGATGCACTTTAGAGACAACAGGTTATCTATTGAAACCCATACTGAAAAGTATCCTGAAATCACTATATGGTATCAACAGAGTACACTGTAATTCAAACAAAGCAAAATCAACAGCAACAACCAAATAACTTACTAGAAAATAAGCACTGATTTGGCTTTTTTACTTTTTTTCCCACTACGAATGCTGGTGCTGTTTTCATTTTATCCATTATAATAGTAAGCCTTTGGCAAAAGAAGCAAAACCAACATAGTTCTCCACCCAGTATATTGTATTTTCTTGTATTCTACAGGCAGGAGAAAGGAAGCAGTCTTCTTGTTTGTATGTGATAGTGAAGGCTGTGTGGGGCTAACATTTAAAACTGCAGCATTATAGTCAGTGGAATATGACAGTGCTAAAACATACATAGACAGGAATGTTATTAAATAAGTGGATGTTTTGAAATGACGTGTAGGTAGGCTTGGCACACTGAGAAAGCTGTCTCTGTAACCCTCTGAACTCTAAAAAGCATGAACAATTTTCCATTCTTTTCCATAAAACCTATTATAGATGAGGCATTCTGTTCATCTAAATGTGCTGTTTGACTCATTGAAAGAAAGCAATGTAAATGAAATCTGAATTACAGCTGTGATGTGTTATAATGAATAATGTCTGCTTAGTAAGACACTGAGTCAAGGACCTAGTTCTCTGTGGAAGGAAAATATGTGCAAATTTCACTGGAAAAGCTGACAGGCATACATCTGTGTGTTCTGCTTCACATGCTGAATGCTAGAAATAATGCAAATTGTTGACTAGGCTAGGAGCAGTGAAAACATAGTTTGAGAATCTCGCCATGTTCTGCGTGACTGAGTTTGAGAAACAAATTTAAAGTCTTAAGCATATTTATTTATTTATTTAACAAAACTTGTGTTTGGTTTGTCTTGTGTATTTTTGCTATCTGTGCTATTAGCTTCAGTCTGGAATGCCTTAAGCAAAGTTCAGCGAGCAAATCAACACGTATTTTTTGTCCAAGACAGATCACTGATTAGCAAAGCAGGATTTAAAAGAGAGTATCCTATTATGGTCTGAATTTTTCATGTATGTGCACGCAGCTTTAAATAAACACGTTAGCTTCCTGAGCACGCAGATTGTTACAGGGTTTGAGGTTTGTGTGATTTATAAGACGGCTGCCCTGAGAGAATGGTCTGTTTTTCAGTTTCACTGCTAAGTGAGCTCTGGGTATGAGCAAAGCTTCAGCATGACAATGGGCTTTCCTCTCTTCATGTGTTCCTCTTGCATAAGCTATTTGAAGAATGTGCAAGGCTTCTTTTATCTTAACACCCAACAATTTCTAAAAAGTCGTTTTACAAATATAGATGACTTCAATTTGCATTTTGTGTGTGCTTTTGTGTCTAATGCTTGTTTTGAAGTTGAAGGCAGAATTCAGAAAGCTCTTTTTGAAAATGTTTACAGAAATGTGGAAAACCTGTAGCAGACTGTGATGCACTTAATTTACTAGTGATTTAATTAAGAACGTGAGAGTTGTGTAGGAAATAAAGATTTGTTCGGAGCAGTTGCACAATACCCAGCCTGCTGCTACTAGGAAGATGATGAAGTGCTTGGGGTACTGAATCCTGCTGTCTGGCAGGACCAGTAGAGGCCAAGCATTGAACAAATCACCTAGAAACAAGACCAGAAGTTCAAATCTGTGCTGGTAATCCTAGAGCCCTACTTCCTTCGAGCATTATTTGACTGTCCATGGTGATGGCACAGGCTCGTATAAACCTTAAATAGTGCTTACCACCCAAAGGAAAACTTGGATAACCTGATAAAAAGAATGAATGCTGCTTCAACCTACCATCTAGGTGACTTCTTCTTTGATGCTACAATCTCCTATATACCCAGAGCATTGTTCCCATGCATGTCCAGAGCTGCCTTCATCTGGATCATTTGCAGTGTGTTTTCTACCCAGACTTGATTTTGGTCCAAGAGCTCTACAGCAGAACATTAAAATGCAAGGTACATGCTCAAGGAGCATATATAATGCATTCTTATGAAGCTGAGAACTTTCCAGTTTTAAAAGCTGTGGTAATTTCAAGAGGGTCAAAAGAGTTACCCATCACAGAAGGGGATACGAGTGTATAAGCACGTGTTCTGGCCTACAGACTGCAGGGGACTACTTTTTTTTTTTTTTTTTTTTTTTTTAATTTAAAGCTGTAAGGAAATGTCCTCTTAGAATTGTTGGGTAAGTCACTATGTATGTGATTTCCATTCCTTGATCATCCTGCAAGGACTGGCGTTTTCATTTCCCCAGGGAAAAATTTGCACCATTGGTTGCCATTGGTCTTTCCTGTGCTTCATAACCCATCCTCTTTTTCCTACTTGTAAGCTAAGCCTGAGTGCTTTCTATATAGCAATCATATGGCTGTAAATAATATATTTTTCTTCCTGGTTGGTGAAGAATAACTTCTCTGAATAATGCATTCCTATTTGTACAAGTAGGAAGACATCGTTTTAGCAGGGACACTAATTGTCTTGTCTCTAAAATATTTGGTTTTTTTTCTTTAGTGTTCTCCCCGTGTTAGATCAGAAAGGGTAATACTAGATATTTGTTACTTGACTGAGTTTAGGTTTTAGGAAACTTGTTCGGTTAAAAAGAAATATTGATGTAGTTCATATATATGAGCAGCCAAACTTTTTTGTAAATTATATTGCTGTCTAAACTTAGTTATCGTACTTAATTAGCTGCAGTTCTCAAGCACTTAGGTATTGGTTTTTTTTCATGCTGCATTTTTATTCCAATTTTGACCTCAGTGGTGTCGTTGGACCCTAATGAAATCCAATGAAGTCCCTTCTGAATGACTGTAGAAAAGTTTAAATACTTTAAAAACCGTATTCAAAGTGCTTAAGACTTAATTTCCCACTACAAGAACAATGTGACTGAGTTATTCTTTCCCAACAGAAAGAAAAGCGTCTGAGATCCTTTGTAGCTTCTATGTCACTTGATCTGAGTTAAAGAATGAAATTACTTCACCCCAAGCAGCACATGTTCTATTTCTGCTTTCTTGATGTGTTTCACTAATTATTATTATTTTTTTTTTAACTGAGGTCTGTGTTAAGTAAATCAAGTCTTGATGCCAAGTACTTTAACCTGGAAAAGATCTGTTCAGGGGCATGAAATAGAATTTGTGTATTCTTCCTGGCACTAGTAATATTTTATATGCAGAACAGCCTGAATAGATATATTCTTGAAAGGAAGACTTCTGTAAGTATATGTTACAAAGAGGCTATGTGGGAGGCCAAGATTAAATCTCACATTCTACAAACTTTTAGTGAACCAGAATGATTTCCCTTTCATTTGCAGTCCTGTGAACGGTTTTTGATTCGGGTCTTTTCAGTAAATCAGCCTTACTTAGGTAGTCAAATTTGACTGAAACCAGCAGGACATAAGGTTCTCAATAATCAGACCTTACATCCATTGAAATCCAATCTTAAAAAAAGATCTCCACATCTGTTTTCCTTTTTTTAAGATACTAGCAGAAGTTCTCTTGCAGTTGCTAGTCTCTCTGGCGTTGCAATGACACTTGGCAATTAGGCTTCTTGATTTATTTAAATGTAGGCAGGCTCTGTGAAACTCCTGTGAAGCAAGATGGAAGAAGAGCAGAAAAAAAGCAACCATTTAAAAATATGCCAATAAGAAAAGTCATCTGGGGAGGTAAAGGAGTAGTCTGAGGTTCCATCACTTAACAAAAATTATTTTCTCTGAAAACATCCCTAGCAAATTTTGCACGTTTCTATTAAGGTTTTGTATTAGTCTGCATTCAGTGACCCTCTTCTGGCTTACATCAGAAGTAAAAATAGAGGGGAAACAGGCTGAGGCAACAGGTGCAGTTTTGATATGCTGCCTGATGACAAATAGTTCTGTCAAAATTGGTTTTCTGGGGTAGTTGTGCACTTTTACGTAAGCAGGAAAGGAGAGAGGGACAGATGAGGACATTGATTTCAGCTCTCACAGAGCCTTCGTGCTCAGCACTACTTCAGTGTGCATCAAGCTGTTCTACTTTAAGTGAGCTGATATCCAAAACCAGTTTTCATCTTCACGTGGACAATTGTGTAGTAAACTGAAAGTCATGGCTCTGCTCTCCTCCACTGTGAGCTGAATCACAGCGCCCAACATTCTCAAATCTGTATGAAAAGAAACTGCAGTCCAAAACTAGGTGTGAATCCTCCCTCTATGTGTGATTTCTCATTCACTGGAACTTTATTGCTCTTTGTTGCTATTAAAAGAGACTGGTGCAGAGGTATAGGAAAGTGCTTACATCAGCCAAGTATAATCACCAGTTCTGTGCTGTTTTTTTCAACCTTTACAATTGTAGTGATGGGAGAACTACAGACACATCTGGCCCAGTCGCCTAAATGCAAAAAACACACTTACAGCAGAGTTCTAGTTTGGCAAGCTGAGTCACTATAATTTTTAAGCCAAAGGGAGAGATGGCAAGAGCTGCACTTTCAGGAGAGCAACCACCTAGGCCTATGCCAGGAGAGCACTGCCAGAGTAGGCATTGACAACTTCAGCAGCCTTTGGCAGTAGAGTTAAAAGAGCGTGAACCTTATTCAGAGTCTTGAATACAGATTGCTCTGGAAATGCTCCAGAGCAAGATGTTGTATAAATTGATGGCTTTATCCCCAAGAGCTGAACTTCAGCTGAGATATGGTAGCCCTTCCAGCTCCGAAGTGTTCAATGCAGCACAGTACTTGAGAGACGGTGAAGAGTTGGTCAGCATATCTATAACCCCATGAATGTTGAAGGTGTTACAGCTTTGGGGTAATTAACAGTTTGACCCCAGTATTTATTCAAGAAATGTGCAAGGATCTGTGCTGTAGAAGACATGCTCAGTACCAGCTTCTTGTTATCTCTTTTTTTTCTCTGTCTCTAAAAGTCTGTGAAGCATTAGTGGGAAAGTATTAATTTTATAGCTTATTAATGTCTTAATTAAAATTATCAGTATCACAGTGACAAATCAGAAACTCTGCTGTGATATTTCACTGGAGTGGAAATTAATAGCTCAAAGAAAATAGTTTTAGAACATCCCACTGAAATTGTAAGTTAGGGTCAAATGCAAAAAGCTCTAGAATGTAAAATGGGTTCAAATCTTCAACATCGAGCAATTCTATTCTCTTTTCTCCCATCAGGACATTCTACAAGTAATAGAAGTAAGCATGTCAGAAGAGTGGCTTTCAATGGGTCGTCTTTTTTTGGTTGAAGGTTTTCTAACATAATTGAAACAGGGATTCTTGATGAATTATTTTATTTGTGACATCATTTTCCAAAGTCAAGAACATCATTATGAATTCTTGTTTTAAAATATCGTTTTCTTTTAATACTACTTACAATCATGTCATAGCATGAATCTTTTTTTTTTTATACTGTATTTAAGTTCATAATTATACAAGGGCTGCTCCAAAAGTGATGCCACCTACTTTATTGCATTGGCCCATGAAAGCAGAGGCAGATAATGGTGGAGTGGCAGCTGAGGTTAAACCTTCCTGACAGTACTCAATTACATTTTGCTATGTGAACAGATGGCATCAAAGGGGCAGTCCGACAAAATGATACCTGACACGATGCAAAGGTGTGTCATTGAGTTTCTTCATGTGGAAAAAATGATGCCCACTGACATTCATGGATGCTTGCTGAATGTTTATGGAGACTGAACAGTGGCTGTTAGCATAGTGGGTGTTGGGTGATGTGTTTCATTAGTGGCAACAGGGAGGTGAAAAGCAAGACATGGCCATGCAGATTGTTATGGGTGCAGGATGCAGGCTCGTGTTCATCGTTGCTGAAAAGGCACATCTAATATTAGTGGCTTTGTTGAAGAAGAGTGTCGTGTAGCTGGTAATTTGCTCTATTAAATAATGTTATTGTATTCTTTGTATCAGTTGTAATTTCCATGGAAATAAATGGGGCTTTACTTGCAGAGAGACCTGTATAAGAGTGCGCCAAATTTCTGTAAATGCCATCAAAAAAACTGGACTTCTATAACTATCTTTCCAAGTAGCACATTCTGATTTACTGCTTTGCTAGAAACACAGGAAGGAACAGTATGACTAGAATTTCTTTCAGGGCTGTGTTTTAACAGACACTGCAAAGGCCAGGTACAGAAACAGTTCATCTAATGTTCATCATCCCTGCCACTTTTTATTTTTTTTTTTTTAAACTTGAATTTAATTATTTCCGTTAATATATATGTCTTCTGTTATATAAGCAAGGTGGAGGTTCAAGTGTGCTTAGAGTAAGGTCTAAGTCTTGCTTTGCACTGGAACTTTCAAAGTCTTGGTCCTTCTGGCATTTTCCACCCCAAACTTTCAGCAGTCATTTGGAGAGATGAATGAGAGAGGAAAATTTCTGGGGGCTGAGCAGCAAAGTTTAATATCCAAAACTAAAAAGTCTCCCAGATGAATAGTGCAAACCAGACAACCCACCAGACATGAACGTTGGCCCATAACCTGCAGATAAATCTCTTTGCATGGACAATTACCTACACAGTGAAATGATGTCAGTGGAAGCCAATGCAGAGGTAAGGATTTGTAGGCAGAAGCTTGGCTCTGCTCAGGTTAGGGAAGCTACTCAGGTATTTCATTTCTTTGTAAAGTGAGACTGTTAGATGCTTCCTTCCATTGCATGTTTTTTCAGTACACCATTATTCAGTTCAAGCTACTTAGAATTCCTGGCTGTCAGGCTGAACTGGGTATTGCACTCATCCATCATCACTGGGAAGCAAGTTGAGTATTGTAGAGAAGGGCATAAGCGGAAATAAGATTTTTCATCCAGTTATGATCTCCTTATGCTGCACAACAAGGTTTTATTGAATCTCGTATGGTTTTTTGGTCATGCCCAAGGAAAGATATGAAGCAAGAAAAAGGTAAACAGGATTTATAGCAGAGTTTCATGGAAGAGTTGGCTATTACGTAACTAATTCAAAATAATGGCACTGTAATTTTGTGCTTTCATGAGAAAATTCTTTGTGACTAAAGTTCTACTGTAATTTATAAATGCCAACGTTATTTTCTATGGATATTCTTTTATAGTCCTCTCATCACTTAAGAAATACAGAAGAAATGTGTTTTATTAACTTACTCCAGAATGTTTTTATTCCTAATTTAGATATGTACTTTATAAATATTTTTAGGTCTACTTCCTCTTATTGTCTCTTCTTGCTTTCTCCTGATTTTGCATACTGGCCAAAACATAACAGATGTCCCACTAATTACTAATGCAGAAGACTGCATTGTCATTTGGAAGTCTTCAGAGGACAGAAGAGAAGGAAGTCTGAATTATTTAGAAGACTTGTCTCTTTTTTACCCTACTCTTGTTCGCTTTAGTTCTCTGTGCTCCTTAAAATTACCTTTTTCTCACTATGTTCATAGTGCTCTTCTGAAAGTGTTTTCTCCCAGCAATCGAAACTAGTTTAGACTAGCTTTTGAAGGACTGAACCCAGAAGGTATCAAGTGCCCGAACTTTCCTCTAAAATGTATGATGCATTTGTCAGGTTCAGACCTTCTTTACTAAGTTCAGAAACTAATTGTCTTAATACCCTTCCTCCTAAAAGGGCCTGCACCAAAGTCTACCTGAGAAAACTGACACAATTAATACTGAGTATAAATAAACTTTTGTTTTAAAGTGAATTGTTTTTATTTAAAAATCTCCTTCTGTCCTGTAAAGTTCTGGGTTTATGCAGTTAGACAGGAAACACGCAAACTTAAATCTTCACATACTTAAAAGAATATGTGTGTATACATGGATATATGTACTTCTTATTTTCCACAATCGTAAAGGCAAAATTCTCACTGAGTCCAAACTGAAAAGCAAGGTTTCTGGCTTGACTTTCAGGTGGGCAGAAAAGAGAAACAAGTCAAATTGTTAACCACCTGAAAGTTTTTCTCAAGTCTCTCTATCGCTAGATAAATCACTTCTTTTTATAACTACAACTTAATTTTATTTTGTCTTGCTTCTCATCATCTCTTGTTTCCAGGAATAGGATACAGCCATCATTTATCTCATTTTGATTGTAATGTATTTAGGTGTACCTTTCAGCTTGAAAGGATATTTATGTAAAACAATTAATTGTCCTAATTTCAGTTGGTTACATTGTGTATATATATTTAGCTGATGGTTTCAATATATGAAGTAATACCATGTTTTCACTTAGAGGACGTGGCTTGGAACAAACATAGGCTAGGCACAAAGCACATGACTGAAAAGGAGTTCTGTTGATATGCCTGTTGTCCTGCATGATTTTTTTTAGGTTAACGTAGGTCTGCTATTTAAAGCCATTTGGTTCTTCCATTAGCAAATCTCTCAGGTAGAATAATTCAGTTAATATCTGACATAGATGTCTGTAAGAGTTACAGCATGGTAGCTTATATGTATGCTTTAAGTTAATACAGTGAAAGCACTTGGAAAGGCAATGCAAGAATCTTATAGTAGAACACTGAAGGTTGATGATATTTTTTAGTGTAAATGATATTTTTGTGTTGATTAGTTTTAGCTGTTATCTGCATTACATGAAAGTCATTCAAGGAGAATCAATGTAGGGAGTAGTAGGCCAGTATCTCTGTGGAGCATGTTGGAAAGGCTAGAGCTTCTTAGCTCTGTATGAACAAGGCTATAATGGGCTCTCAGTTTCTCCAATAGTTATTTCATGACTTTGTTCACTTTAAAAAATGCAAACTGCTCTGATTTTGACTAATTCTTTTCTCTGGCACAGCTGAACTATTTTATAGGGTACAAATCTTCCTGTGTTTCAGCGGACATCGCTATCAATACACCCAAGCTCTGCTCCTAGTGAACCAGAGTGCATGGAAGGCAGCCGTGCAGCTGACGTAGGTAGATTTGAAAGAGGAGTTAGAGAGCAGAGAGTCCTTGAGAATGGATGGTTCTCAGATGAGGCCATAGATGTTATATTTGACAGACCTTTTCATTTATTCCTTCTGGTCTCTGCTAATGGTGTCCCAGTCCTCACAAAACATGCTTCCAAAAATGTTTTTACTAAGTGGAGAGGAAAGACGTTTTACTTGCTGCATGCAAGCTTTTTATTATAGATGTGTGTTTGGCATTCAGAAATCCGTAAAGTTTGTTTTCTTCTTTGCCTCACATTCTGATTCTCTTTCAGGTATTACTAGAGTGGGACACTGAGTAAATCATCAAGGGGCTTTGCTCTGTGTGCTGTGCATTCATGTGTGTAACAAGAGCACACACAAGGACAATCATGGTAAGTATAATATTGTAAGTACACAGTAAGTATAATATATAATAAAATTCTGAATATCCTTGTGTTTTGCTGCTTAATATCTTGGTTATGCATAGCAAACAATGTTTTCATGATCTTCATGGGATGGCTTTCTTGATCATTTGTGTTGTAGTCCAGCTCTGTTGCTTGTTAAGCACTGTCAGCGCAAGAAGTGTATTCCTCTAGGTTACAATGCTTCCTGCATGTTACTGATATAACTCATGAAATATTTAGTTAAAACATATAATTATGCCAGATTGCACAGAAAACTGTTTTTTAAAACTGACTCATTTGTGTATTTCTTTTTATTACAAGCATCAGAAATCCTTCCCATCCTCAACTTAACTGTTCTAGGCTTAACTTTTTAAGTGCCTTTTACCCACTGAGAAAGTGTCTCTAGAGAAAGCAGGAGTTAATGCCACTACCATAGCTTGTAGCAATAAACTCTGCATTCTCATGTGAGAGTATTTTGTAACCCATCAGAATCCTGCAGCGTCTCTTCCTCATCTCTCAGCCTTAAAAAATTTCCTATCATATTTTTCAGTTTTGAGAGCAGTAAGTATAGTTTGCTGTTGTGTTTACTGGGGTTAATCTCAGTATAAGAAAAGAAATAAATGAGAAGGAGCATTGGTACAAGTAAATAACTTGTTACAAGTTTTAAGATACTTTAGCTAATTCAAGGAAGATTATCTCATAGGATTATGTTTTGCGAAGATGGGAATTGTAACATATATGAGGTAGCTTTTAGGTCAGTTTTAAGAGAGTACTCCACTTAGCAGTTTATCTTCCTCTTCTCTTCATAGTTTATCAAAATGCATAAACCATGATACGATGTTTATGTATTTTGCTGTGTTTTCTTTTTAGAAAATTATTGTTTGTCTTTTGGTAGCTTCCGATGAGTGTCATATGATTCATCCCTGTTAACTCCAACAACCGTAATCAAAACAGCTGATTTCTCTAAGAGAAAATATTCTGGATGTTCCAGTGATTACTGTCCGTGAGACCAAACTGTTCACTCCGGGTCTTGTAGAGGTTTTGAGTGTTTACATAACATACAGTTCTTGAACAGTGGTCTAATCTTAGTCATTATGCAATCTTGCATTATGATTCTCAAAATCATTTAAAAATATGGGTCACAGAGCACCACAGAAATGATTCTGAAATGAAAAAGTTGCAGTATAATATACAGGAAACATTCTGGTGTTTGTTTTCTCTGTCCATTTCTGACCCAGCCTCAATGCTGCTTTCCGCTCACTTTGAAAACTCTGTGGTTCTCACTCCTGGCAGGATCATCCATGTTCTTTTTACCCAACTGTGAACAGACAACAAGCTGAACTCTATGGGGATGAAGAAGAAAAAAAAAAAAGGAAAGAAAACTTTCTTTTCCTTTTTAAGTCCTTTTGCTGAATCACAGAGCAGTGCCATACTTTTGTCTCCCTGCACGTTGTTTAGAGACCCTAAGAGGCAAACGGCTGAAGGAAGATTTTGCAGAGATAAATAAAAAATGACTGTGCAAGCTTTAAACTGCATTGGGTATCCAATGAAACTTTCAGATTGCCTTATCAAACGACACAGATGACTGTTTCTTCGTGCAGTGTAGTTCAAACTGTCAAGGCCATGGGCCTTGCCATGGCATCTACTGAATGCTGGTTGTACAGGTTCACACCCCTCCTGGAAGATTCATGGAGGGGAGATTAAAAAAAAAAAAAATTAAAAAATCACATTTGGAAGCTATTAAACACAAAACATCACTTGTGGCTTAGGAAATCCCTTAGCTGTTAATCACTCAAAACATTCTTATTGCCAAAGGGTGTCAGTTTATAATTACCCCATTTTTGCTAGAATGTTCTTGTTCTTGAGGGATCTGCTGTTGGTCACTGCTCAGAGCAGCACATGGGGCTGAAGGTGGCATTTGTCTGATCCAGTAAAGGAAAATGTTCACGTGCTAACCTGTGTATGCGGGATTTGGAGAAAAATCCATAATATACCACGTTTCATCATTTAAGGGAAAGTGTTAAGTGAAATATAATATGTTTCTGACCTTGTAACAGATTAAGTGAGGTAAAGAACGTGTAGCATGGGGTAGTTAATTTGTTGCTAAATCACAGCTCACCAGTAAAGCCCCAGAAGTGTCTCTTAACATGAGATGGATGTTTGGCAATAGATAATTAGGAAGTCATTTTACCTAGAAAAGTGACAGTTTTTTTCCAATTGGTGACCTAGATTTTCTGTTGTGTTTGCTTCTTTACAAAATAAGGCCAGACTAAGAATTCTTGTCTATGTTAGTCATATGTGGCTAGAAATACATATGAATTGAATGATTTCTCTTGTAAATCCTAGGTATTTGGCATTTATGTTTCATTTACATATAGAAATGTGAATATATTCCTTGGGAAATCCCCAGACTCAATGGAACTGTTAAAAAATAATGTAAAACAGAGGTTATAAGAAAAAACATTCAAGATTTTGAATGTGTGTCTGAAGCATAGCAATAGAACTCTTATTATTGAGATCTTTAAATTAAAGTCTTATTACAGCAGATTGTTTTACTGAATACTCTGAGGGAAATGTGGGGAAATGAAGGAAATGAGTTATATACTGTAGAGCATACAAAAGCAGTAACCAGATATCTGTGACTGCAGAAACAGGGCATACACGAAGTCGATAGGTTTCATAAAGCTTTGTGTACATCACAGTTACCAGTGACATAGCCACGACCAGGGTATTTAAAAGATTGTTCCTGATGCTTAGGTGTAAATAACACACCATGCTCTTCTTCACAGTTCTGTTTCCCTACCAATTGATGATCACGTTTTTGCTTTCTATCTGATCTGCCTGAGGAGTTGACACTAGATCATCTGTTTTTGTACATTATTTCACATCTACGGTTTAAAAATAGGATTCATTTCTATTTTGAGACTGACAGTGGCCTTAGAACTAGCTGTTTACATAAAGTTATGACAACAGCTATTTTTTAAGGGCAAGCGTTTTCTATAATGTATTATTCCACTTTGTTTCTATATTCTCTTCTTCCACCGTCAGGCTGTCATTTCACCATTACCTCTGGTTTAAAATTGCTTTAATCTGCTCCCAAACCAAACTTAATATACTGCTACTTGGAGTCAGTATCAGAAGTCATTCAAGGGATCTCCTCTTGTATTCTGTTGTTTTCTGTTTAATGCTCTACTAAATTGCCCTCAGATTAGTTCATGACTTTTTACTTCATTAAGGGTCTTTGGAATTTTAAGTAACAGTGTAATAATGTTTGTTTTCTTTTTTTCATTTATTTAGTTTAATTCTTGATTCTTTACTTCTCTTGAAGTGTGTTCCTGTATGTATTTTATAAACAGCTCTTACTTAGATTACTGATCATAAATGTTTACTGAAATTATCGCTGACATAAAACATACATTTACCAAAATCATAGACTCATAGAATGGCCTGGGTTGAAAAGGACTGTAATGATCATTTAGATTCTGTTGGAAATATCCACATAGTTTATCAGGACGGTATCTCTGATAAAGCAGATTTCATTCACAACTGCAATTGGAGGGCCTCCTGCAAGCAGGAGAGCACGCAGAAAACAGCTTACATCTTCTATGCTCTATTAGTCTGCTTATCTCTTTCTCCCCTGATTACTCATTGGCTGAGTATTTGAGGTTCACAATCTTCCTGGTGCTCAACTAAATATACGAATACTGGATAAACATAAATTTTTGCTGGGTAAGCATATATCATTAATTAGTTAACTTCTCACATTTGCTCATTCAACACTCGGTCATTGTTTCTGGACGTCTGCTTGTCCTTGCATAGAGATAAGCTTGGAAGGAGGATAGAGGGGAGTATCTTGATGCCTGCTTGTTGCATCCTAACCTACCCATAGAGTGAGGCAATCCAGCCTTGTGTAGAGGCCCTGGCTTCTTTGGTGTTTGTTAAGTCTTTTTTTTTTTTTTTTGCTGAGGTCTCTTATCCAAACAGAATAACTCTACAATATGCTTTCTAGTCCATATTGCTATACCTGTACTATTTGGAACGTTTAAAAACTATTGCAGTTTTGCAAGCAAGAATTAATCACATAATTCAGCAACTATATTTCTAAAATATGCTACTAACATATATGGTATTTCTACTTTTTCACATCAACCATTTCTAAGGACAAGTTAGAAAATACAATCACATTGTGCTCTGCTTCTTCAGATCAGTTCCCCCTTTTGAATATCTAATGCAGAAACAACATTCCATTCCTACATTTCCACCCCCCTGCTATGTGCGGGGTCACCAACCACTAAACCAGTCTGCCCAGAGCCACATCCAGCCTGGCTTTGAATGCTTTATTCCTTGGACTTCCTTATATTTTTTGAGAAGAAAGAAACACCAATTCAAGGAGCAGTACGGTCTACCAAAGCAAAGTACTGTGTTTGGTTTTGTTTTTTGTTTTTGCTTCTACTACACAGAACTTTACAAAAAGTTCAGTGTGAAATCTAATGCTACCCACACTATCAGGCAATATATTTTCCCTTACGTAGCGTCTCACATCCCTAAAGAAAATGTGGGCTAAAAATTGCAATCCTGTAAGTCTGCATCATGTTGTGTTAAATTCATCGAGGGCAGCTTTAATTTAATTGTTCGTGTTTGTAGGATGTGTTGGTAACATAATCCTATTACTTTGAGACTTTCCGAATCATCATCTTTTAGAAATCTTTTAAGAAATGTTTTAAGATGCTCAAATGTACTTAAGCAGGCAGGGAATCTTCAGGGAAACATGGCACAGTTTGACTGAATTAGAGCATATTTAGCTAAAAAGTATTATTTAGGGCACTGGAAAACTGATCTGTGAACTGTACACTGTAAAACTGTTTTTGTTTTCTGCTCAGTCTTTGCTTTCACCCAAGTGCAGTATTTCCTCTTTGCACTGAGTTATCTGTCAGACAAGCCAATTTTAATTGTTGAGCAGCTTCTGTATTCACATGGTGGTGATTAGGACTACTCAGAAATTATGGAGAAAAGATTTTTATCTTTAAGAAAGATTCCTGCATCAGTTCTTTGGTGTGAACAGCATCAACAGCAAACATTGACCAATTTCCCTGTCTTCAAGTAGGCACATTTTTTTCCAAAGAATAATGGATATACAACATCTATCATGTAATAGGACCTGAAAATAATTAAGTAGGTGGATCCCAAACCGGGCCGTGAAAACATCAACAGTAGCATCCAGAGTGGAGACATGGGTCAGAACCACAGAGTAGTTCAAGAACAGCAGTAAAATGGTTAAGCTGCTAAATGCAAATCATTTTATTTGATTTCACACTCCAAATTATAGGAAGTCCACGAATCATTGTAAAGTCTTCTGACTTTTTATTTTGCATTTTCTTGGTACGTTACAATGAAGATGCACGGAAATAAATACGTTAATAGAATTGGTCATTAGTAAAAGATTGTTTTGACTGGTCTTCACTTACCACTGCAACAGTATCCTAAAGTATGCATTTCTAACAGAAGCAGGAAAGGATAGTATTGTATTTATATCCATTACAAAGTGAACCGTTACAAAATGTAACACAAAATTTAGAACTGAAAAAATTGATGTACTGTAAACTGTTGTTCCATCCCTGGCATACATGAAGGAAATAGGAGGTTTGTTAAGGGCTGTAGTGATAGTGGCTCTCCGGTCTGGTATGCCTGTGGAAATTGCTTACTGCTCTGAATTCCATCAGATATGGTGTCAGCAGTTCATAATCCTGCATTGAGAATCATTCCTCTTATCAAAATGGATAATTTTCCAAATAAAGTCATCTTCAGTTAGCATTTTAGTAAAAAGACTAATCGTGCATCTTGAAGACTGGAAGCGCCAAGGACTTCTTAGGTTATCTTGTTTATCTGTCTGCCTATACATGATCGTGCACTTGTCCTTCTTGGGACAATGGCATTTTAGTTTTACAAAGAGAAGCAGGCATTATCAATTCAGAAAAAAAACCAACAACCTGTGGACCTTTCGTTTGCAGACTGTATGCATCTTGTTAGCCTTAGCAAGCAAAGGCTGAAAGCTTTTGGATTTTCTTCTTTCAAACCAAGGCCACAAACAATATTTTTTTCATAAAATTACATTGAAACTAAATAAAATATGTTTGTAGCTATTCTTCAATTGTTCATTTAATCTGTTTGCATCTGGGCTTCCAGAGTTCACTCTCTAAGGAGTAGAACAAGGAAAGGGGTAAAATTAATGATTTTATGATTAACAATTTAAACTGTTGAAAAACATGAAGTTCTCCCTGTTCTTTTCAGTACAGCTTTGCCTTTACTGACTTAATAAAAGCTCTGGTCTTTCAGAAGTTGTAAGGATGTAGTAATGAGACTGCAGGTTGTCTCTCGCACTGGCTCAAACCTAATTCATTTCTTTTCGTGCACAAAGTTTGGTGCTTTTTGGATTTTGGTAGATTTACAATTGGGTTGCTCTAATAGGTGGAATCTCGATGATATTCTGTCATAGAAGTAGTCTCTGGCAAACTTTTTGTCAGTGCAACAAGGTACGTGGTAGTTAGAATTGCTCAGAAGAGGAGTGCTTTAAGTGCTCTTATGCAACTGGTAGCTTGCTTTGCTACTCACAATTCTTTTGGAATTAAGGATTCTCAGTAGTCAGACATCCTTTTCTAGTTAGTTGTACTCACGTGGATCCAAGGTTTCTATTACTATGCTCACAAAGCTATAAACTGTGATGTGAAGAAACACAAACGCTCTGATATAACTAACATCTGCATGGAGCTCCAGGGTCTGCTTTTTCAAATTTCCCACTAAATCTAGCTTAGTTCTCTTTGTAACTGTTCACTACCTTTGTTTGGGGATTCCAAACAACCTTTTCTTGCTTCAAGACTCAGGACGTAAGACCTCTGGAGCTTTGCTGTTTACTGGAGCTTATCTGCCAGAGTAGTTGTCTAAGAGTGTGGATGTAAGTCGCTAACTATTGATATCTCATATGTTCTATTTCAGTTCTTTTTGTTTACTGTAAATGCCTTGGAGGAAAAAAAAGAAGTTCTAACGTATACATGTTTTTATGTAAAGCAGAGCTTTGGAATTGAACAGTTTCTATTCGTTTCTGTTCATCAAATGTTAAAAATGTTTATACAAAAATTATAGTTAAAGGAGAGAAGTAATTGCATGTGTGCAACTTACATTGTTTCCTCAAACTGCTACATTTTGAATTCAGTTTTTCAAAAGCTCTCTTCATGCTATTTTCTAGGCTGACCTGATTGCTTTAGGGAATCAGAGAATTGTCCCTGAAAGAGGACAGTGTCCTTGTGTGCAAGAGCAGTAGTGGTGGAGGGATTCCATCAGAATCTCTTGTTGGCTTTGAAGAACATGTACCCAGAAAGTGAGAGATATTAGTTCATGTCAAGCCACGGAATCAAGAACAAAGTAGTCTTCAAATTTGATATCTAAATATTGGTTATAATAACAAAAACGTGCTATTTACATATTTGTAATAAGACATAGATCTATGACATCCGACCACAAATTCTAGCCATTTATTTTTTCAGGCTCTGAGTAAATGGACAGGAGTGTTAATAACCTATTAAAAAATTACTTATTCACTCTGAACTGATTTAGTTTGTTCAGCAGCTAAAACATCTGAAGTTTGTTTGCCTCACATTTTTTATAGCATTCATTTAGTTGTCATTAGAATACAGAAAGTTACTGACATTGTAGGGTTTTTCTAGAAATAAGAAGGCAATTGTTCATTTTTTCCCAGACTTTCACAGATCTTACTGCTATCTGACATCCAGAAACCCATTGTAAACACAGTCTGATACAAAGTAAACATACAAGCCTCAGTATCAGATGAACAGAACACTCAGGATTCAAGTTGTCTTCCAGACGAGACTTCCCAACTTAATTCACAGCAAATTTTCCATATATATATATATGTATATATATATATTCCATATATATATATATATTCCATATATATATATATATATATATATATATATATATATATATATATATATATATATATATATATATATATCAATTTCCATGGGACTTTATAAAGTTTGTGGTTTATTTTGATGAGATCTACAATTTTAGTGACTGCCCTGGGGATTTGATGGTACTTGCACATTTAGTAGATTTAAATTCTGTTGGTGGATGTGTATTCAGAAAGCAAAGGCAGTGTTGTGTACAATAACAAAATATGGGACTATTAAGGAGGTGAAGAAAATATTTTTGTTTTTTCCATAAAAAGAAGAAATGTTTTATTGTTTATGTGAGATTTTGCAGAACTTCTCTACTTCTCTGACATTAACTTCTATGGAGAGTTGTGCTAGTGGAATCTTCCGTAGAATGACAGAAGTTGATTATAAAAATAGCCCTTTTGATAGATTTCACGGAAGCTAACAGGAACAAAACAGAATAAAAAGCCTGGAAATTGGTTTACAGTAAATTAGATAAGGGTACTTGAAGGACATTTGATAATTAACACTGTATAATTGTGTTTAAAAAAAAACAAAAAAACAAAAAAACAGTGAAATGTTTTGTGGAAAAATATGGTCTTGACAAAAATTCTATTATCAGTTTATTAGGGTAGGCCAAAGTGATTAAATAGGAAACCAAGATCTGAGGACTGTTATTATGTCTGGATGCAAGTATGGGTTTTATAATGAGTTTTTAAGCAGAGTAAGCAAATTCATACTTCCTTATCTCTGTGTATAGGCAAAAACTGTACAACTGCATGCAATATAGATACCTAGTTCCTTGTGGTGTTTTTTTTTGTTTTTTTTTTTGAGTTGGCTAAGAAAGCTTGGACAATTATAGTTAGAATTTTTCTGATTTGAAAATATGAGGGATATTTTTTATTGAAAGTGTTGCAGGAAATGGCACAGTAATGGTATTTTCATAAAAACAATCAACTACATTTTTGTTTGAGTTATTTGAAAAGAAAATACAGAATAAGACCAGTGTTGAGAGAAATGAAAAAGATAGTGAAGAAGGCAGAGGTGTAAAAGTCAGCCTTGAATGGAAAAGGCAGATGGGGATTGGATAAAGGAACTGCAATCCAAACATTCCTGAGAAATGCGCAACAGCTTTTGCAAACACTCCCCTTGATAATTAGTGCCCTGCTTTGCATGTTCTGAGGGTCAGAAGGATTTTCAAAGCAGAGAAGGCAAAGGATTTCAACACTGATGCCAATTTCTAACCTTCTCAGTCTTACTGTAGTTAGGCACTCTGTAATTAATCAAGACATTAACAATATTTTGTAATAAACTTATGTCCACCTATTGCATAATGTAGAAATTTCTCCAAATTACTGCTGTCCCAGACATTAAACAGGAAATCAGTGAGTGCAGTGTCTGCAGCTCCTTACAAGGAATGAACAGTTCAAAATTCATAGCCAGCATCAGAAATTCCAGTTTACCCGGGTGCTTAGAACAATCCCTGTGTCTGTGCACGTTATTTCTACTCCTTGTACATTCATGAAGAAATGTTGCATATATATATGTCAATAGATAAATATTGATATCTATTAAAGTAGCATTTGAATAAGCATATGTCATTCAGGAAAATCAGACACAGAAAAATAGCCAGAAGTTTCTTTATGTGAGATGATAGATGGTCAGCAGACAGATCCGTATCTCTGTTCTTCTGCTGAAGAAGAATTTCTGAAGAAACTGGCTGATTGTTTTGTGAGTGGCTCTTTTGCTTTTTAAAGTCTCAGCTGAATAACTATGGCTCTACCAGGCCCTCTGCTTCCCAAAGTACACAGAGAATTGGGGAATAACTAACAACTGTGAAAATAACTCAGACATCCAAATACACTATCCGAAGCAGTCATCTCATGAGACAAGGCCAAACCTTTGAAAATCAAGGCCAATTTATTATAAAATTTGTAGAAATGTATTATTTTAAAATATGTTATATACAGAGATCTTTTAATAAACCTCTAAGAACCATTTTTTGAAAATGTTGCTTTGTGTCATTAGGGTAATCAGGGTGGAACTTTAAAGTTTTCAGATATTTCAAGACAGTTCAGGAGAAGAAATCTGTCAAAAAAAACCTCCTAATATCATTAAATGATTTCAGTTTCCTGAGATTGCAGATAACGTGTTATTGTACTTTTCATTAAGAAAACTAATTATTTATATACTATTTGAACGGAGTTTAAAAAGACACTTGATTTACAAATTCAGAATAACCCTAAATTTCTGAATGTACCGAACTGCAAAGGTTAAAGGCCCATTAACTGCTTTATGTTGCAAGATGAGCTCATTCCAGAGCGTGCTCTACCACAAAACCCTGGTCAATCCTTGTATTGATTTTCTTCAGATATCTAAAGCTTCTTTTATTAATTTGTCAAAACATTCTTCAGCTGGCACAGCTCTGAGCAGCTTAAGTAAAGCTTTGGTGCTGGGGTTTTTCTATTTCTGCAACCTGATTGATATGAAGTGGGGTCCTTTGTTGAAAGAGTAAGAAGCCTTGGAACAGAAAATGTGGTGAATACATACAGCAGGCAGGCATGCATTCCTTCCAAATGTTGGTAGTTGGCCACAGATGCTTACTGCTAGATGTAACAGTGTGTATAGGAGTCCTTCTTCTGCCTTCCTATCTCTTAATGTTATCTAGAAGTCATTTTTTAATCTTTTCTCTCTTTTTTTTTTTTTTCTTTTTTTTCTTAGCAATGCACTGTCTTGGAGGGCGTTTGCCTGCATTCCCAAGGAGACTAATCCACCTTAGATACAGTACGTGTAATTTTCGGGAAGCCTGAACTGCTTCAGTGGTAAGTACATGGTAATTCTCTTTGTGCTGACACGCTTGGGCTGTGGTGTTTAAACTGTGTTTGACACATTCCGGGGTTTAGCTTATGTGTTTTATGTCTTATTGAAAATAATATACTGCACTTAGTGATTGCGGAACAAAATGTCTTCTCATCTTCTCTGTTCTGTGACATTTGCCATAGCAAAGTCCTAAGAATAATTCTGAAGAGAGAATATTATTTTGTTCATGTGCTATTTCTCACAGAAATAGAAAATAGGACAATATTCTTGTTTACTTACAGTTTCTTTCCATGAATCAGTTCACTAAAAAGACCGTGATATATGTGAAAATATAACTCTTACCTACTGTAAGGTTGGGTAACATTTGCCTGAGTGTCTATGTATTTTGGTGTTCCACTATTTTATTCTAAGAAGAATGTCTTCAAAATTTCCTTCAAAATTTCACGTCACTAAGTTGATAGCATCAAAAGTTACTCAAGGACAAAATTTCTGGATTTTTATGGTTTGAATTATTTTTCACTTTTTGCCTAATGGAAACTGCAGTCTACACTTCTCGTGTACTTTCACAAGTACCACGTTAAAAACATCTCGTAAATGTTGAAGTGCTGCTGAAGATACTGAAAGGTGAGTTTTCCCAACTGCTCTTAATTGAAAACAGAATTTCTGTAAGGTTTTGGAGAAAAACTCTAAGTTCCCTCATTCTAACTTTGAGAAGATGTTGTTTGTTTTGTTGATTTTTTTTTTTTTTTTTTTTTTTTTTTTTTTTGTTTTTTAAAGGATAATACTACTTGCCTCCCTGCCCAGAGCTTCTTTGTTGGATATGTTTGATAAGATGTTCTTTTACCTATGTGGCATTTTGTTCACATTTAGTAAAAAAGAATATGACGTATCAATTGGAATGCTGCCTGTTGGTTGTCATTACAAAGCTACTATAAACTAGAATGCAAAAATCCTTCAATCTCTAAAATGATGATGCTGAAAGTTTTTGGTTGGTATGCACACACACTATACTACAGGGTATAGCTAAGTATGCTTGCTCATGCTATGCTTGCTCATGCTATTCTTCCTCATGGGCCTGTGGAGAGTGTGTTGAAGAATTCAAGTGCACTACAGCCCTAGATTTGCTAAGTCACATTCAGACCATGCTTTATAGAGCAAGCTTTATATCTTGCTGTTTCTCTGGGGTTTTGGTAGCTACCTCAGCACAAACCAATCTACTATGATAACTATTGTTTTATTGATATAACGTTACCTGCACAGAGAGGCAGGTATGCTAGGGCTTTACTGCTACAAATTTTGTGAGATCTTATTTTATATGAGAAATACTGTCATTCAAAATATTTTAATGATACCATCTTCAGGCACCAAGCTTTTAGACCGTGCTGTGTAGCTAGCTGTTCTTAATTCCTTCCAAATTTATCAGGAAACTTCAATTGTCTTGACATTTCTTGACAGTGTGCGTGCTGGCAGTTGGCTCTGTCAAGGTGCATGACCTATGCAGTATTCTGGAGTTGGGTTCTCGTTCCATGGACGGCTGCCAGCATGAAAAGCCGGGGCAGATCTAACATTGAGAGTAGTCAATATATATCCTAACAGAAGTTTCTAAACTTTGTTGTGATCTATCTTCATCAGCATAATAACAAAATGAAGTAATGCAATAACACACCATTAAATTTAATTAACCACTTGATTTTAATTACAAAATAATTCAAAAGTCTTACTCCAGTGGTATCATGTGGCAGCTTGTTGCAATGCACAGTAAATTTACCTTTTCGTGTTTTCCATCAAGCTTTCAAGGTGCATCTGTACCATAACCCTTGGCAGGTCCGACATCACTCCCAGTGCTGGACCACCTCACTGCATTCTGAGGGGTGTGCAAGAGAAAGCTGTGAGGCTGCTGAAAGTGAAATGATCTTTTATTCTGTTTTGTTGCATAGAACAAATATTTCTGTCAATGTTTTCTTCCTGATGAATAACCTCTGGTGTTCTCAGTTTGTATCTTGGTGTTCTCTGAAATCGTTGCACTCAGGCATATCTGCATGCATACATCTGCAGGAGACAACTCTAAAGAATCATCCTGAAGTCATCCTAGCTAAAAAAAATCAAGCAGCCACCAGCAAGAAACCACCAGGCAAGTTCCTTTATTTTTTGTCTCCCTTAGGCAATTGACCTGAAGTCATGAAAATGGAAAAATTGCTCTGAGAAGAGCATTCATGGACCAAAAAAAAAAAATTAATGTCTGTAAGCATTACTGTCTGTATCGTCAGAACTCTTAGTTTTTTGATAGATTTTATATTTCAGTGCCTGATTTAGCTTAAAACATAAGTATCACCAGCAGGACAGCTGTTTGTCAATTGCACTCATGCAAATTTTTAGAGGTGCTATCTGTTCTTACCGTAACATTAACTACAAGATTCCTCAGTAGTGTTTTCTACTCTGTATTCAAGAAATGTGATCTCATCAGAAGTCCAACCAAAAATGCAGGTGGCCTGAGTGTGGTGATCTGTGCTATTTGAACATCGATAGAAGATAAATGAATAAGCAGGATAATACTTTGAAAAGATTTACTTTTTCACTTGGTGGTGTTACATCTGTGGTTCCAAAGATACAAGTTTGACAGAACGCCAGTGATGTTTCTAAGAAATAACAGTAAAAGGCATTTGGCTGATGAGGATCAAAATTGAAATGTGTGGCAATCTTCACATATTCTTATTCAGTAAAAACAAAACTAGCTCAGTACCAGGATTAATGACACCAAGCTGAGTGGTGCAGTTGGTACAGCAGAAGGAAAGTATGCCATCCAGAGAGACCTTGGTAAACTTGAAAGGTGGGCCATGTGAACCTAATGAGGTTCAACAAAGACAAGTGCAAGGTTTTGAACTTAGGTCAAGGTGATCCCAGATATGTATACAGACTTAGAGAACTCTTTAAGAGTAGCTGTGCTGAGAAGGATTTAGGAGTCTTTGTAGATCAGAAATTTAGCATGAGCCGGCAGCGTGCACTTGCAGCCCAGAAAGTTAATGGCATCCTGGGCTGCATCAGAAGAGAGGAGGTTAGAAAGTGCAGGGTGGAGATTGTCCATCTTTGCCCTTGTGAGGCCCCATCTGGAGTACTGTACCCAGGTCTGCGGCCCACAGTTGAGGAAAGATGTGGAGTTTTTGAAGAAGGTTCAGAGGAGGGCCATTGAAATGGTGAGAGGGCTGGTGCAACTATCATATGAAGGCAGGCTGAATGAGCTGGGCTTGTTCAGTGTTGTGGAAGAGACAGCTGCAGGGAGGCCTCATTATGGCCTTCCAGTATTTAAAGGGAAATTGTAAACAGGAGAGAAATCAACTTTTTAAAAGATAGACAGTGATAGGACAAGGGGGGAGTTTTAAACTGAAGGAAGATTTAGATTAGATGTCAGGGGAAAGTTTTTCACAGAGAGGGTGGTGAGGTGCTGGAATAAGCTGTTCAGAGAAGTTGTGGATGCCCATCGCTAGAAGTGTTCAAAACCAGGTTGGATGGGGCCCCGGGCAACCTGATATAGCCCTCAATCTAGCGACTGGCAACCTTGACTGTTGCAGTGGGCTTGGAATTTGATGATCCTTGAAGTTACTTCCAATCCAAGTCATTCTATTATTCTATGTTTCTTCTTGTATCATCGTTTCATATTTTTAGAAACTGTTCTCTTTTCTTCATGTTACAGTTTGCCATAATGCAAACATGACACCTCATACATTCTCAGAGATCTAGAGATGGCATCTGAAACTATTCTTCACTCTGAAATTTCATTAAGCTCCCAAAAGATTTTTTTCCTTTTTCTGAGCAGTTGTTAGTGGTCATGGGTGATCTTGAGAGCTGGAAAACATAACAGCATGCAGTGCTTTTGTTCACAGTGACAAGACATAAAGAGGCACAGTAAGACAGCTTATGGGAAAGATAGTACAATAACAACACTGACCTCCTGACCTTTATAAATTAGGAAGTGCAATTTCTAAATCAAAAACAGGACCAGAAGTGCTGGGAATGGAAACAAACTTAATTCTCTGTTGTGCAAAAAACCCTAGATTTTCCTAACAGCAGGTCAGATTTTTAGTCCTTTGTACGTGTCCATTTGTTTCATAAATTCCAGACAGCTGTGTGCTTGGAATGGCTTTGGGAACAAGGACAACCAGGGGAACAAGGGAAGACAAGAGGAGAATGGCTGGGGATCAGCACTCTTTGCATGCCAAGGAGATGCTCCCTCTGGAGAGGGAGATTTGAATATTCCCAAATGAGGAATTTCTTTTTCTTCTCTCCTGCAGTTGAGTCTACAAAGTTGACTCAAGACACAGAAACTTCAAAAATCAATATCTGTTTATTGTCAGAGAAGAATGACCCAGACCTGATCTCTAGTCTAAACACCACTATATCTTGGTGGCATCCATCAAGAGATTTTTTCTGCTCCTACTTCTTTTAATTTTCTGTAAGCAAGATTAATTAAGTATTGTGGATCCTGGAACTTAACTGATCTCTATCAGGAGGTTAGTGAAACATCCTTTTGAGGATGGGGAGGTCAGCTGAGGGTTGGGAAGGTGGGATTAGGTATATTTTTGTTTCAAGGCATACTCTATTCCTTTACTCTCAAAATGGCTTCTGTAATTACATTGCTAGCTTACAGACTTGTTTTTCAATACAGCCTTATCAGTGTATTCAGTGCTCTGCCATTTGAGAAGAAATGTTCCATACCTTGTAACATTGATATAATCTATGGGAGTTCTTGAGTTTCCCGATGTGTGTGTAAAATGATCTGTTGAGAAGAACCCATTTTATATCCTGGAGTAAGAAGATTTTTCACCTCAAAAATACTACGTTGTTCTACTAGTAATGTATATTTTTTTGTATGATATTTATTTCTACTTTTCCATGACACGTAATTGTTAGGAAAGGATACAGAAAAAATTCTTATTTTGGAATATTTTAGAAAATTTCTTATTTTGGACAGGAAATCTCTTACTTAAGACACAGTGAGTAAATGGGTGTTGAATGAGCGTATCAATTATTGTATTCACACAGTAGTTAAAATACAGGTTTTTGGGCAGGCAGTAAATTTACATTTTATGTGGTAGCTTGTCTGGGGAAAAATACTTTTCTTGTCACAAGGGTAACAGGACTGCCCGATAGCAACCCAGGCCTGTTTCAAGGCAGTATAAATAGGGTTCTATTGCTGCTGTTGGAAAATAAAGCAATGGCAAACACTTAAGAAATACAGATTTTGTAAATGCATTAAATTTACAAAATTTACAATATGCATAGTTTTCACACTGTAAGACCCACTATATGGGTCTTTGGGGCAATAGTGGAGATAGAAAAGTATATGTCTTCAGAACATATAGATGCCTGTGTAAACATAATTCCTCACTGTGCATGGAAAGTCATTACAGTTACATAAAGTTACGTTACAGTCAGGTGATGAGGATGTGCTTACAGGCAGGCTGGGAATTTGGATAGGCTGAGGCAAAAGGAGTACAAAAAAGTAGTACAAAAAAGATGGAATTCAGTGTTTGCTGGAATCACACCACTGTTATTACGATTTGTGCTACAGAGTTCATAAGGAAGGAGAAGAATGCTTGTGTAGTATTTTTATTCTGTTTTCTTGATTATTTCTAACTACTTAAGCTTGTTAGCAGACAGCTTTGTTGTTATTATGGAGTGGTGGTTTTGTGGCATCTTTTTACCCAGATTTTCTAAAAAAAAAAATATGTTCCCACGCTTGTCTGAAGAGTTGCTATCAATATTGATATGTTTCTACTTTTTATATGTCTGAGTATAAAATATAGGACTTTCTATTCTATGATATTAAGACAAGAACCTGCCAGCCAATAGAGAGCTTAATGATAAAAGAGGTCCAGATCAATAGTATAGGAGTTCTTCTGTGCATGACAATGCACAACTTAATTCCTAACTTTTGCCATTTTCTGATAGCAGACGCATCATGGGCTCTATGAGAATACATTAGAGTTAATAAGAGAGGAATGCATGTAACGAGGTCAAGGATCAGAAGAGATCCCATAGAACAGATGTGAGGAGCCAGCTTTCAGGCCACCCAGCAGCAGCAGGGCTGGTCATCTTCCACTCCGCTCAGAGAAGCAGCTGAGCGCTGCCTCTCTGTTCTAG
The DNA here is from genome assembly GCF_023343835.1 of Lagopus muta. Taxonomy (NCBI): domain Eukaryota; kingdom Metazoa; phylum Chordata; class Aves; order Galliformes; family Phasianidae; genus Lagopus; species Lagopus muta. The sequence continues at coordinate 29,798,844 of NC_064440.1, read as the reverse complement.
GAAACCCATGTGCTCTTTTGACACATGGAGCACTTCTGGTCCAGAAGAGAACATCATACCCATCTCTAGCAGCCACTCAGGGAAAACTAGTCCAGTGCTGATCTTTGAAGACCAGAATTTCATTTTTTGTTTTTAATCTTTTTTTTTCTTTTTAATCTTTTTTCATTTTGAAGACCAGGATTTCATTACTCGTAGAAGAATCTTGTATTGCTGCATTCTCTTTGACCTACTCGTGTCTTCATTTTCCTTCATTTTGAATAGATTTTTCTAAAAAAACATTTTTCCTTGCTAATTTCTTCTGCTTTGAGTCTTGTTAATTCCAAACAGATCAAGAGTTAAAATACTTAGTCCTGTATTCTTTTCTTCTTTTTTTTCCAAAAGATGAGTCATATGAGTATGGATAGCCTTCTGTTACTCTTTAGTAAACTCAAACAAGAATATTTATTCCCTCATTAGAAAAACAATAAATCAGAGAACCTAAAAAATGTGGAACAGTAATTTGAAATAATTCCTGCCTGTGTATTACAGTTGTTGTTCTTTTTTTGTTTAGAAGCTGCAAAAAAAATCCCAAAAAACTTCATAAAGTGTGCAGGATTGCTAGTCCTGAAACCTAAAATCTGGAACCTTTCTGTTCTGAGGTTCCATATGAACCAGCTGAAGTGCAGCACGCTTGAGTGCTGTTGGGAACTCCGTGTACTGCCTGGAACTGCAGAGCTTTGAGTTGAGGCAGCAGAGCCAACAACACAGTTGGGCTTACCTGGTGCACCCCTGCTTTCAGCACAGATTCTGTGCTGTAGGGATTACCTCCTGTGTATGCTAGTGTGATCTCAAGCTGCTCTCTTGACATAATTGGAGATATAGGAGAACAGAATTTCGGCAGTCATGTAAAATCAAATATAGCTCATCAACTCACAATCAAATTTATTTTAAGTTGTTTATATACTTTCTGCTATTTTTCTGTACTTTTGGTGCTCATCAAACAGCTATAATATATAGAGTGCAAAAGTCTTACCCAGAAATCCTACTGAGTATTTTCTTAAGTGGGTGGAATTATGCTATTTCTTTTAAAAAGTGAAGGTCTGTTTTTTTTTCAGTTGTACAGTGGAAATCCTGAATTAGAGATGAATAGAAAGGATTCCTTGCAAAGTAAGTCTGACACCTCAGTGAAAAGGAGGAGCATCTTCTCCAAGGCAATGCGCCAGTGTTCTAATTTAACAGATTTCATCATTGGCGACAAAAGTAGGTGTGTGTTCAGTACAAAAACCACGCCCTGGCCACAGATCTTGAATTCCCAGCATTCGGTACACCCAAAGGTCATTAAACTCATTTGGCTCGCATTCCTCCTGCTGTGAAGAGAAAATGCTGTGGGTGCTGTCTGCTTCACCCTAGTGCAGTCATAATGTTGGCTCTACTTTAAGAGCCTTTACAGCTGTGCTGTAAGACAGTTAGTTCCCAACATGACTCAGAAGAAGGATTTTATTTAATCTGCAGAGGACTTCTGCAAAAAAAAGAATTTTAATTTTTGAAAAGAGTTGAAGCTGTGCAAAGCTAAAAGCAAAAGAATGTGAAGAAGAGGCTCATCTCAAAAGCATATTTCCCGTTGTCTTCAGAAATAATTCCAGTGAAATGGAAAGATGGGAGACTACCTTAATTCCTGTGATTGTTCTATAAGTAATCAGTGCTTTATCTGTAGTTTGCATTACTTCTAGGGCATAAAGAAAAATAATTAAAATCGTTCTACGTATTGGGCTACAGCTCGGTACATCCTCACTTGATAAAGAGGAGGGGCTTAAAGTGCTAGGAGATTGTTTGTTTTGTGGTTTTATGTACAGCTTTTCATATAGATCAACTGTTTCTAAAGGATGACCTGGAAGAGAAAACTGTGTAATAGATGTATCTTAGCAGTGTGTGTTTGTTCACTAAAAGTACAATCCAAGGAAAATAGTAGTCCATGAAGGAAACTTTGAAGACCTTAACCCAGACTTTGGTGATGTGGTGTTTGAGGAAACTTCCCTAAACAAAGTATCATTTTCATTTTTGCTTGCTTTTGCCTTTGATCATCATTTGCTCTATTTTCAGCTTCTTACTTCTTTAAAGTCATATACCCCTTTTTCAATTCCACAATTCTCTACTGTCATTAAAGTCTTCTCTGAACAAAACCAAATTTCTTGTTTCTGACATAGTGGTAATTCTGGTGTCAAAAATTGAAGACTGACTGTTCAGATTAAGTGCTTGGATTGACGTGTCTTCCATGTTATCCACAGTAAAGAGAAAATATCTTCAATAGCAAATAAGTGTTCCAGATTCTCTGTAAATGTGAATGTTCTGATTACAATATGAATACTTTTTTCCAGTTTAATCCAGATGCTGAGACATTACATTCCCGATGAAGAGAACTGCCCACTAAATACTCCTACACTACCTGCAAGACTCAAAAATCAAGATAACTGGGTTTTTTCTCCTGCAAAGAGGATGTGAAATGGAGGCCTCTGCTCAGGAAATGCCCATGAGTACTCAAGGCAAGCTGTAGCACTGTCTGTTCAGGTACTTAAAGTCAAACAGAATTGTGAATGTCCTATAAGAAGGAATTGATTCATGGTAATTAAAGGCAATTGCATCATAGTTTTACAGTAGTAGTATAAAAGGGAGTCTACACCCATTGTTATGTGAAGCTAGCGTTAATGAGAAACTCCAGCAAAGCTGATCATTGCCATTCATTGATGAGACACAGCAAAGGTAACACTTTTGGAGCTCAAGGAGGCTAGTGCCCATGGGTAATTTTGTTTTTTTATGTAATCATCAAATGATACTGGTTATTTTTCTATTCGGGAACCTCATAATTAATTTCTGTATGAATTGAAGCATGAAGATTGGTTCCACAGTGCCTACTGGAAATAGCATGTCATGAGAAATATGGCTTCATAGTCTGGTTGGAGTGTAATTTATTGTAGAAAGTGAACAATCCAGGTTGCCCTCAATTTTTTAAAAAGATAAACTCAGGAACTGTAAGAAAATATTTGGTATTGTCAAATGGGCAGAAGAATTCATAGAATTCTATATGAAAGTGCCTTTAAGTCAAAGACCACGGTCAAACTTCTTGCATTTTTCTTTGGCTATTTCAGTGTGAACACTTACCATGTAATAATCATGAAATTCCATGTACATTGAATAATTACTGTGACAAACATGTAAGGGTTAATACAGAGAAACAAAGTGCCAGTAGAAAACTGATCTGAGTACAATTTTGATAAATAGTTAATTCAGTTTAACTATCATTGCATAGCTGAGAATGGTTTGAATCCAATGTCTAGGTTCAATTAACCTCATAGAGATGGGCAAATACAAAGCATTTTGAGCCTGGATTCAAGTTTGCACTTAAAAAGTTTTGATTTAATACTTTAGTCTGTACCCTTGGCCATGTACAGTTGACCCATTTTTTTATACCATACTCCACAAAGATACAAGCCATTTTGAATGCAGGGGCAGGGAACTACAGCAAACAGTTACACAGATAGTCACTGAATAAAAGTTCTGCTAACCCATGCAGAAAAGCAATCGGAAGATGTTTCTTTGGGCTGGTCCTGTTATACATCTCCATTGAAGGGCACCAAACAAATCAGTCCAGTTATTAGTAGATACTGTGGTTCTGAGTTGCGTCCTGAGCATAACTTCAAAAGAAGAGAAAGTTTACAGCTTACAGGCATACGCATAAAGATTTGAAGCATTTTAACTTCCCAGCCAGGGTAGCTCAAGAACAGGTGGTTACCTGTTTGTTTATTGCAGCTAGTTGAAATTTATAAGCCAAATAACCTAACCTATAATGTAGCAGGATACTGCATATGAAAAACTAAAGCTATCTAAAATAACCCTGCCATCCTAACACAGATACAATGGACAATTTGAAAGTACTTAATTCATTTTTAAAAAAAAAAGCTGTGCGTAATACTTTTGGAATACATGAAGCCATTCATGCCTTATGAGTGTGTAAACACAGAAGAGATCCTTTGCACATGTCAAAAGTGGCATTAAGTTAAGACTTCTTCATACTTGTTTCTGTCTGCCTTGCCCTAAGTGACCCAGGAAGAAGAGAACTTCTCCATTAAAGTGCAAATTTATTTCAGATAAATAGGTTTTGAAGTAAGACCCAATGCCTATCAGATTAAAAGATGCTTTGTTGGATTTTTTTTGTGCATACAGAAACATTAATCCATTTTTGGAATTTGGATTTTTGGGATCTTGGGATATAATGTGTAAATGCATTTTGATTGACAAGAGACAGTTCCCTAATTGTAATCTTAGCAATACTTAAGAGTAAATGAGTGAGCACTCCTGCAGTTAACCAGCTGGAGTAAATTAACTGAGAATAGTAATTAATTTGATTGCTGATTTGTCAGAGGTGCACACTGACATAGCTTTCTGCATTTATTGTGGAGTTCCCCAAACTTTTAATTAAAGCTACATTCTAAACAAATCTACATTTGTAATAAAATTTGCTTAAGGCATCTGATTTGGGAAATAGCTTTCTATGTTCTGATCCTCCTTGTTCTCAGTGAAGTGTTACGTGGAATAAAGGAAGAAATGAGGCTAATAAAAAATAGATTATTTTCAGCTCTGCCCTCCTGTTTGAGGAGCAGACAGTAAAGACAAAGATGGTGTTTGTTCTGCATTCCTTCCAAATGCAATAATAATATCATAAAGCTGAATTATTTGAAAAGTATTAGTTTGAGAAACCAGTGCCTCTGAATAATAATTTTTTAAATTGCTTTTTATAATGTGACATTTCTCCCAATGTCACACTAAATCCTGATGTGAGAAAAGCACCGCAACAGAAGTGTTGCAGTTTTTAACCACTCCCCCCCCCTCCACTAACTCCGATGGCTCCTCAGCAAAAATACCTAGGTATGCATAGCTGAGATTTCTCAGTTTGTGGGGTCACCTAAGGTGCTCACCTTTCATTTCAAATGGGGCACACTAAGAATTAAAAATTCTGTTTGGGCTGTACCCAGTGACTGCTAATTTGCATGAAAAACGCTTTGCCCCAGGGAGGTTATGGCTGGATTCCTTTTCTCGCATCCATACATCTCACACACAGCGTGCACTAACTGCGCGTGTATAGGCTCAGCATGAACTTCAGGCACGCACAAAAGCTCCAGATGTGCTGTGTATCTTGTTTAGTTGACTTTATTCTTCTGTAAAGCCAAAAGAAATATTAATCATTCATTTAGTGTTAGGGGATGGGTCGTCTTCTCAAATTTCAGTAAAGGGGGTGGAAAAGTAAAGTAAGCCAATTTTTTTCCTATTTAAGGCCAAAGCTGGGGAATGCTTGTGGCTGAGTTCTGTACATGGCCCGGTGCTGGAAGGGCAGGGAACAACCGATGTTGCTAATTTGAATAGATTTTTCTTTCCCCCCCATTTTTCTTTTTGCACAGAGAGTCTCATGTCTAATATTTAGACATGATGAGCTTTGTGCAAAAAGTAAGTTTGCTCATTCTTGCCGTGTTTCAACCCTCAGTTATTTTGGCACAACAGGACGGTGAGTAATTCAAGTTTCTTATGATTTAATGTTTTTGTTTTATTTTTTATTTAAACCAATCATTTTAATAGCTGGTAAGAAACATGTACTCACAGATCTCACCAGAACACTTTTCCTCCACTAACCCAGCAGTCAGGCAGTGAACGCTGAAGCTGGAAGCTCCAGGAGTGTGCTTTACCCTCCTCAGTTTGCTCTTCGCTTTGCTGTTTTTCTGTGGCTAAGGGAACTGTGCGGTGCTCTCTGCCTGTGCTGCATTTCTTCTTGTTCGTACTTGTTTTCTTGTTACAGACATTGAAGAGTTTTGTGACTGTTGCCTTTAACTTGGAATAGCATTTGAACTGCTGACTGGGTGCTGTCTGGAAGCTATTTGTCACAAGTACTAAGTCTTCGCTTCCAGCTTTGTATCTGAAGCTCTTCTTTTGTACTTGCCTGTTTTTCCCCCCCGGCAGCATGAGGCTTTGTTTAAGCAATCTGTGCACAGAAAACAGCCTAAAAGTTCTCCTCATTTGTGATGAGGTAGTTTTTTTTAGAGTGATACATGAAAAATATGTCACTGTGCAGGATTTTTCCTTTGACATAAAGCAGGGGTGTGAAAGAATTCCCGCAGCTGCGACAGTTTCTGTTGCACATCTGCAGGCTGCTTTGGTCCCTCCTGGGACTGACCAGCGGCTCATGGGGTCTAGGAGTGTGAGCGGGTGTGTGTGTGTGTGTCCACTGAGCAGCCATGAGCATGGAATTTGGAGGGAGGAAAGAAATACTTCATACTGGATGATTGAGCTTACTGTGGAGATAAGCGTGGTATCGTTATTATCGTTATTTAAGTTAAACAACTGACATTCCACAAGTATATCTGACCTTTTTTGGATGTGTTCTGTTCCTACTTGCCAAGCAGTTTAGACCAGACCTTCCTTAAGATAAAGCATTTCTCTTTCTGGTAAATATAGAAGATCTGCAATGTATTTATTCCTGTATTAAGTCAGTGACTAACTTCACAAATCACTCGTTTAGTGGCAGCCAGATAAGCTGTAGCAAAAGAAAGCCAAATGCCTTTAAAACCACACCCTTCCCTGGTCTGTATGCTACAAATCATAAAAATTACTCCCTTAGCCATTTGATGGCATACCTACCTGCCTAGGCCAACCTGGAAAGGAGGAGGATTCCCAAGACCAGCAACCAGCTCTGGTTGCCAGATTGCATCGCCTGCAGCAGCAGGAGCAGCCCTCCTCACCGCGCTGAGGGGCAGCTGGGAAGAAAGCTGTCTTGTGGGCAAGAAATGTGCTGTACTGTACACTAGCACTTTTCTATTTCTGTTTTTCCGGTATACACTGCTTTCCAGTAATCCTCAGTGATGACAATACTGCAAAATTTGAGCAAATGCATGCATTGAGTTCTTTCTCTGCTTACAGCAGAGGGAAGTATACGTATATAATTTGTATTAAATATGTGTTGCATATAATCTCTCTGACTTCAGAGGGATAAGGATTATCTAACATAAAAAGAACAAACGTCAGTTTTATTTATTCCAATGAAGTGAGCCGTCCTGTGTGTCAGGTCTCTTTCCCTCACTCTGGTTGCGTCCCTGGACATTTCTGAAGTGAAACACATATTTGGCTTAAGAGATTATATATCTGGGGTAGAAGAACAATATACAAATGAAGTGTGAGGGAGTACTCTCCTTTCCCTCCTACATTCCCATTTCATGGTGTAGTAACATTTCCTTACTGGGCTCATTTCCATACTACTTACAAAGATGCAGTTACACAGAGGCTGATAAAATGTGAGTTATCCCTTAGTATGTCCAATGCTGTCCTCTCTTTGGAATGCTCCTTTCCACGCTGCTCAATTTGCTTTTCTCACGAGGAAAGAGACTATAGTTGTTGGTTATTGGCATTGTGAATCCACGTGCAAGGCAGCGATAGACTGGGAAACCACATTTTCCACAATTCAAAATAGACTTTCCAGACATGCTAAAATGCTCTCTCTTGTCAAGAAAAATGTTAATATGGTTAGTATCAAATATAAGTCAATAAAAAAATTTTCCTTTCCTTAGGAAAGCCTGCCAGCAGACAGGACTTGGAAAGATATTAAGGAAACTGCTCAGTATGCACTAAGTTTAGGATTGTCAGATGTACCTTTGGTCTGTGTGTTTCTTTGAATTGTTGCAATAGATGGAAAGGCAGTTTGAGTACAGCTTCAGATTGAACTTCTTCAAAAGCTTGGAATCTGGATATTGTGGAATAAGAAATTCTCTGCAGCTTCCAAGAAGAAAAGTTATGTATCCTGTTAATCCATTTCAGCTTGTAAATGGAGTCAGTTTGAAACAGTTCAGGTTTTCTGAAGTGTGTTGTGTCTTGCGAAGTTCTGAGCATGTTTAGGCTGAAATGTCTGCTGGCGGCTGACAGCTGGACTTCAGGCATGACCAATGCCAGAAAGGTGTATCAGGCACCATCATTTGAAGGCACGTTTACCTGCTGCATGTAAAAGTATCAATAGCATTAGAACTCTAAATCCTTTTTCAGGGAAGAAATCCATCCCCTATCCAGCCCACGTGACTTGTGTAACATGTGTTAGTCTTCAGGCTTACGTTCATCATCAACTTAGGCATGAAGAGTCAACAGGGACAGTGACTTATAGAAGACGACATAAATTTTGGGGAACTGGCTGGATGACTTGGCAGATTCCACATGCTACAAATGAAGCACGTGCACATCCCCTCTCACAGTCCCAGAAGGGAGCTAAGATGGACCTGGGCCTATCTTAGCTGCAGCCAAGATGTGTAAACGCCACCTGAGCGATCTGTCGTGTAACGCTTCTCCTAAGCACACCCAGCAGTCCATGAGGAACTTTGTTGAGGTCATCAAGAAAACACATCTGCTCTAAAAGCAGGGAGAGACCAGAGTCAGAAACCCTTCATTGTTATTCCATCTAGGTTTTTTGTTTTAATGTAATATAGTGTTTTCATTGTAATGTATTATCTTGAACATCCGGTCAGGAAGTTCATTTCTGAGATAATGATTGAATCTTTAAATATCACAGGGAAGACTTATTGAACTTCCTTATTAGTTTGAGTTCAGAGTTACAGGTTTAAAATAAAATCTGTTATATGTAGGCTTTAGGAGGCAGCGTGCTAAGAACTCTTTATGCTGAGTCCCTGTTTGAGATTAAAACACCCAGAAAGGAAGAGTGATATATTAGGAATGCTTATAAACAGGTTTCTATTTAATTATTTTGTGTGTTTTCAAAAGGAAAGAATTAGATGGGGAATGGAGTAGCTGGGTATGGCTTGGGTGCAGTAAGAGTTCCAGTCTGAAATTTTTAAGTCTTACCTATATGCAACCTTGCAAACATTCATTCTTTGTTGAATGTTTAAATTGACTAATAATAATGGCAATCAGGACTATCTTTTCTGTGGTAGAACATACAAGGCTTCCTCCAGGTTTTTGAAGGTAAAAGCAGGTGATAAATATGTACCTATCAACAGATAATTACATGCTCTTAGATTGTCTAGAAGACTGAAAGTACAAAAGCTCATGGGGCTACTCCTCTTCTTCCATTTTTCCAGACTGGTTTATAGGAATACTACAGGCAAGGTTATGCTTGGGGAAGTTTATGTCTTTCTGTCTCGGAGAAGTCATGCTAAATGAAAGCCTGGGGAACCCATCCCCTCAAAACGTTATATATATATATTCTTGGAAATACGTCAAATTTCTTAAACACACTGTAGATCACACATCCTTGGAAGACATTAAACTTAGGAAAATGAGACCATTAAATATCCCTCTCATTATTTTCCATACTTGTTTTTGATTTGAAACCAAGTCTGTGCAGACTGAGTTTTTAAAGGAGGAGGTGGAATTGGAATTGTCTCTTGCTTTATTCAAGGGAGAAGAGGCAGAGGTGTTGTCTCTGGCACTGATGTTACTGGTGATGCTTCAGAGCCATTACATTTGCTCCCTTATTTATATTGCAGATTACAAAGTGGTCATATTTCTTCACCCAGCTTCTGCCAAAGTTTTGAGATTTGAAATAGGAAAGTGTCACTTGCAAAATCTTAGCTGATACCAGCCTTACACAATGGCTGAATGTTAGATGTAGTTAATGCTCTTGGGGAGGAAGGAAGGGGAAGGAAGGAAAGAAGGAGAGAGGGAAGGGAGAGAGGGAGGAGTTACTATGACTTCTTTTGTTTCACAGACTATCTGATAAATCAGGCTGTGGTGGATGTACTAGTTATTTTCACAGTTATGTGTTAATGGGCATAGCTTGTTTAAATCAGAAATGTGCAGAAAATAGGGCATATCTAGCTTTATAATCAAGAAAGCATGCTGTAGATCAGTAACAACAGTAATGCAGACAGTCGCCTAGCAGCATGGATTAAAAGCAATCTCTTCAAAGTTGAAGGGTTCAGCCTACCAGTATAGGAAGTAACCACGCGTGTTTCCCCAGGCTGGTGGGCAATCTGAGAGCTGCATTGCTCTTGATATTCTTATGGAGGGTTAGTAGTCTGGAGAAGAGCACAAGCGGCAGCTGCTCTGGCAGTTGCATATTTTAGTTTGTTGGTTTGAAGTAATGGTTCCTTAGAACCACCAGAAATGGAAATTAGTGCAGTAGTCTTGTCCATTAAAACTCCAAATTGTTATGCTTTAGCTAAGCTTAAGAAACCACACAGAAGATCTCAGCTTAGACAAGGAAAACTACTGGCAAAAGCGAATATATGTTGTTAGCAAGATCTTTTTGTTGGACTTGAAGTAACTGGATTAGATTTCCAATTAACCACAGAAATTTGATGTGAATGAATTAAATTTATCATTGGCAATTCCCAACAAATAAAATTCAAACTTGAAAAGGATTGAATAAAATCCTTTCTGATTCAGCAGAAAGAACATCGGCTCATTCTCTTTGAGGTTGTATAACGACAGTTTACCAAGCAACCTTAAAGTGGCTTAAAGGGTTCAGTGCCTGTTGCCTACTTGTATCTCTACTGTTCTGAGACTTTCTGGTTTTGAGTTTTGGCAGATGAGTGAATAACCTTCAACCCAAAATGGATCTAAAATGAAGGTATTTTAGCAGCAACATTTTGCCTTCAGGTAGCTGCTACAGTACTTTACCGAGTTGTCCGTACATCAGTACATCCATGATATATGTACTGTGCATAAGGAGCACTGGGCATGGATGTGATTCCATCTCCAGGAGAGATACAGGAAAAGAGTTATTTTGCTTCTGTTCTGTCATGAGGGGCTGTTGAGAGAAGTGTTGATGGGTGCAGAAGGGGGTGTGCTGGAGCCCCAGCCCTCAGTCTGCAGCCCATTTCCAGCCTGAGGCCCAAGGAAACAGATATTTGATGCCATGCTGCTCATAGTGCTGTTCTCTCTGTTACAGGGATGCCACGTGGTAACTCAGTGCAGTTGTTTTCCCAGTAGCTCATAGATATGGCACCTAGATATGGCTTAATTACTGCTGCAGGACAGCTACTACTTCATGGACCGTCTTTCTTACACTGAATCTTCTGATGCACAGAATTTGTGAAGCTTTGCCTTCTGTCTTGTTCTTGGTTTGCATGACAAGAGAAGCTTTGTCCCTATATAATCTAGAAGGAATTCTCTGATCCTTCTCCATTTATCTCTGTCAGACGCTTTGTTTTTCAGGGAAATAAAAGTTCCGGGAGATCGTGTCATTAATATTTCTCACATTGCTTTGACATTGCATAGTAGCTTCAAAGATTATCCCTTACTCTGCTTCTGGCTGCCAGACTGATAACTGCCACAGGCATTTAAAAATTACTGTGTTTGTAGTGCGTTACAGGAGTTAGATAATTTCTTCTGTAAGTACAACGGAGTTGTGCTTATTCTATCTTAAATGCCAGAAGGATGCAAGGAGCAATGAGCTCCATCACTGATCTAAGCAATAGATCTTTCACACAAAGACACAGAAAATTCTATGTTGCATTTATATTTTCAAACAACAAGTAATAACTTTTTCTCATTTTATTACTGCACAGCAAAAGTTCTCCTCATTTTGCTTGAGGATGCTTTTGCATCTATTTATTTATTTTCCCTTATTAACTATCTCCTTGTCTCTGAGCATGCAAAGTTGAAGTCTGTGCCTGCTTCATGTCAAAATGACAATGGAAAACATGATATAACCCCCTCTAATAGCAATCGTTTGTTGGCTTTAGTTTGGATAAACTTCAACTCTGGGACTTCTGGCTTTGTTTAGTGAAAGGACAGCAGAAGAGATTCCTTTCAGATTAGCTAAGAGTGCTTCCATTTTCCCTCATTTAAGTCCACCCCCTCATTTAAACATAGACTATCAGAAGGAGAATGGAGGCAGTACCTCCTTTAAAAATGTCTGCAGTTTTGTCTTGTTTTGAATCACACAAATACTCCATGAAGAGGTAGCTGCCAGGGGAGGGAAAGTGTGCAGAGGACATCAAACAGGAAGAATGCAAAGATAATGAGAACATACATATTTTAACGCTGAATGTGTTGTGCTATTTTGAAAGCCCAGGGCTTCTTTACAGCTAGCAGTGGAGTGAAATTTAAGATCCTATCTGACTTAGTACCGGAACGGCCTGCAGCATAATGCAGAACAAAAGGCTATCCATTGCTGCAGAAGTTACTGTACATCCCACCCTGCAGGGTGGCACAGGCACTTCTGCTCTCCTACAAGAACAGCCAGAAGTATGCTTCCATATGAAAAACTTCTGACAGCGGAACCCAGGAAGAGACCATGCATGTTTGCAGCAGCATATATCAAAGGATGATGATCTGTGTCTGCAAGTTACATCCCACAGCAATCCAGCTCTGGCAGCTCTTGGACAATTTCTGGACGTAATTAGTTCCCACTGAAATTCACACCCACTGACTGGGTTTTGCAAGCCATCTGCAGTGAATATCTATTTTTCCCCTATTCTTTCTCATCTACTTTATGCCACTTCTTTTTCTCTTTTCTTCCTTTTCATTTTCCTTTAGGGAAAGAGGCAAGAGCAAAGTTGGAGTTGCTTTTTCAAATGGACATGATAGAACAAATTGTTTGCTTGCCCAGGTACAGCTCACGGAAAATATGGGCACCATCACTGTGTATTTCTTTGATGTTGAGGGTAATAGCTACACTGAGGCTCAAAGGAGAATGAGCTCCATCTTCCACATTCTCCTTCAGCTATAAGTAGTGAAAAATAAAAAGCTTTCATATTCTCCTGGAAAGCACTTCTGTGTTCATGAGAGGCTCTTTTAAAAATTTGTGGTTTTTTCTGGGCTTGTCTTTAAATCTGCTGTATGGTTGCTCGTTTCTCTGAAGAGCAGCAGTCATTCTGTACCAGTTGTGTAAGAGAGGAATGTTCTAGTGAAAGCAAACAATAGGCTGTGTAGTGGGAATTGCAAGTCTTTGAAAAGAGCAATTGAAATCTGCTCAAATGTTTGCAAGAGTCTTTGTGCAATGTTCTGAGCCCTTTGGTAGCTTCACTGTTGGCAGGGTGGTCCTCTTATTAGAGCTTTCTTTTTTGCATGGACAGAATAACATGAATATGGAGAAGGGGGAAAAAAAAAAAAAGGAAAGCAGAGTTCAGATCCAACTGATTCTTTTCTTGTTAGAGCAGCTGTAGAAATAGTGTTGTACACTTCTTTCAGTAAAAAAGAAAAAAAAGAAAAAGGGCAGAACCTGTTCATTTATCAGGTTTCCTCTTGCTCAAGCTCTTCCTCTCATACCTGTTAAGAACTCCAGAAAATAAACTGATTCATCTGGCTGTGCCTGCTCAAGATGCTGCGGCCCTCCACTTTCCTGAGATCTTTATCTTCACTGAGCAGAAAGCGTGCAAGACGCGGGGCAGGCAGCAGGAATGCTGGTCATCTTCGATAGGGACAAAAATCATCTCTGGCCTTTTGGATGCTTCATTCAGAAAACTCTCAGGACTTCATTTGAAAAATAGGGATATTTGAAGTGTCTTTTTTACCCTGAGAAAACCGTTGTAATACTGACTTTAGTAGCCTCATCAAGTTGACGCTAAGAACGTTGTGCCCAGCGTACAAATAGCCCATTAATATCTGCTATAAAAATGAAATACTGCCATCTATACTCAACAAACTGTCCAAACTGAATGTGAGGTGAATTAGTACAGACTGGAATAAGGAGTAAATGAATACAGATCATTTTGCAGATGAAACTAGGCTAATGATGCTCTAGGCATTCAGAGTTGCCTGATGGTTTTTCATTTTCCCCTGACCTTGTGAATTACAAATACCCTTTAATTTATTGGCAGTCAAAGACATGATTCTTTTCTGTGGACTATATGCCAGAGTTCTTTAATCCATCACTGGAATATTAAATACAAGAAACAAATCCTTCATTTACTTCCAACTTCTGAAATTACAGGGAAATCAATAAAACTGTGCAGGGAATAATGTGAGTTTAGAACTTGACCCCCTGCTGTTTTACTCATCTCTGATGGAAATCCACCGCAGCCATGGAGTTACAAGGGGGCTAACTTTGCCCAATGTATCTGAAAATATAAATGCTGTTACCATATGTAATACTCTGCACTGTAACATTTCCCATCTGTTTTAGTCTCAAGAGAGGAGTATTGAACTAAGCTGATCTTTCCAAGACAAAGAACAGAAACTGCATTGCACAAAGTTGTTAGCTCTCTTACTGAGATAAGAGAGAGGAGGTAATGTCCCACTCAAAACTTGAATCTTCTTTTAAAACATTGTTTTAATTGCTAAGTTTGGGAAATTTCCTTGTACGGAATGAATATCCAGGTCTTTTATTTTATTTAGGCCTAAGGCAAGAATAGGACCACAAATCAGAAATGTAGAAGACCATCTTGGTGGTGCATGTTAAAATCATTTCTTTTTTTGTTCTTGTTGCTGTTTTTTCTTTTTTAAATTTCTGACAAAATGTGCCGCATTTTGGTATTTTTTTCCACTTAATTAATCCTAGTGTGAAGCTGTTGCTTCTTTTTAAAAAATATGCTAGGCCAGTCTTTGAAGGGATAAAATTAAGATTACCATTACACTTGAACTCTGACCATACAGGCTTTCATTGACTGCCCAAGGAGAGGGCAGGATGTATGTTTAAGGAAACTAACACATCCATAAAATCATCAGTAAGCAAATCTAAGCATGGATTTATGTCATTTTCTGTCTGGTTGAAGGTTTATACGTAGATCTTTGTGCCATTTGGCATTGTCTACTCTAAAGACAGGGAGCACATTAAAGTCAGATTATGGCAGAGCAGTGAGAATTCATACCAGCACTAGTGATTGCAGCTTATTTCTTATTTTTAGAGTGACACCAAATGACACAAAAGGTGATATGTCAAAATACATTGTAATGTAAGAACAGATGGAATGAAAAAATCTCGTAGGCATTTTACCAATAATTGGAAGAGTGGCTGAGAAATTATGCAATGGGCCCTCTAAAAGACATTGCACTGAATTAAGATGAAATTGTTCTTCCTAGTGTCCTGCTCAAATGTGAACAGTTGGTCCTATTAAAATTGGATTCTGTAGGAGATTGAAGATCTTCAGTTCCCAATAGAATAACTAGATTAGAATCAAGGGAGTTTCTGAATTTCTAATCAGGTGGTATTTTCAGAATCACAGAATCATGGAAGTGTAGAGACTGGTAGGGACCTCTAGGGATCATCAGTCCAGCCCCCCATGCAAAGCAGGCCCCCTACTGTAGGCTACACAGATGGGCGTCTAGGCAGGTCTTGAATATCTCCAGAGAAGAAGAATCCACGGACTCCCTGTACAGCTTCGTCCAGTGCTCTGTCACCCTTACTGCACAGTTCTTCCTTAGTTGGGAATGAATGATGTGATGAATGAATGATTGTAGGAGAACAGGTCTATCTCTATTAAATAAATGAATAAATAAATAGCTTTTTTTTTTTTTTTTTTTTTTTAGTAAAGATGGAATTTCCTGATTTAACATATTTAGAGATGACTTTGAAGAGCAAATCCAAGAATAACATCCCAATATATATGGGTGTTTAGGATTTATCCTTTACAAACAAACAAAGAAGCAGCATTTAGCCATGATGTTTTTGAGAAATAGCCAATAATAAAAGGAGAATAACCACCTCTTGCATCCATCAGGTGGCTTTCCCAGAATGACTTTTACAATTTCAGAAACAGGAAAAACAATTTCTCTGGGCAACCTTGAATAAACAGCAAGATGATACACATGCAGCATCCTGCTGTACCCTACCCCTCCTCTGACTCTCTGAATTGACAGTTCTGACAAATAAATAGTAAAAATACTCACCCAACAACACAAACTAGACCACAAAAGTTCTTCACTTTGTTTTCCTATTAGCAGCTTTGAATCAAGAACTCTCCTTTGCCATTTTTCTCCACACCATCCAACAGCTGAAGGCAGTGAGGCTGTTGTGCAACAGCATCCCTGATGGGTTGGCATAGGTCCCTATTTCAGAGCAATGCTTTTGCGGCAGGGTGACCTTTTGGAGTTGCATAAAGAATGCCATTCAGAGATGTCGCGAGACTGAAAGGAGCAGTTTGTGAAACATGAGTGTTGAAACAGAGCTGTGACAGCCTGTCACTTCAAGCTACAGAACAGTCAAGGAGAGGAGGAGCCCTCTGAAGATATCGGAGAAAAATTGGAGTCCTGAGCACAAAAGAGGAAAATGCCTGGAACTGCAGCAGTGGTGCTATTCAAATATCAGCTTTTTAATACACATTAACAATACCTAGAAGTTAGAAAGCTTCACTTTCAGTCTAAAACTCTTTTTGCTGTGAAACTTGGGAAGTCTGGGAGCCATTTAGTCACACTCCCTTCCGTTGCACCTAGTCACAGCTCTCCTTTCTGCAGACAGTGGAGAAGGACAGACTTTTAAGAGGAAATTTCTGATATTTCGTGGTGGTATTTGGTGTTTTACCAAGGGAGGCTTCATCCTGGACACTTCCATTTGTCCATAAACACAGTACAAAATTTGCAGCTGTTATAGGACAGTTCCAGCTGAGAGCATGTCTGGGAGGCTCAGTTTAAAAACATCTTGTTAAACCACTTTTTTTTCTTATATTTCCACCTCTTTTCCTAACTCCTATGAAACACAAACTACCTCAGGCTTTTTGAGTGCTCAGCACTTACCTCACTGGAGACCGCATGGACTAAGCAGGCCCAGCCAGCCAATTAGTTGGTGAGGAGAGTCCGTTTGTTTCCATTACACATCACAGGATGGAATGAGCATGTTTAATTTTCTTATAAACATCGTTATAATGCCAGACAGCAAGCCCAAGCTGCTTGCTTTGAGGTAAGCTCTGTAGCATTATTTTTCTGCCCTGCAGATGGAAAGCAGGCATGATTCAGGAGCTACGGTAGATTCCTCAGGCTGCTCCAGGGTCAGGGAGAATGGGGCTATTTCCCCTGAAAAGGAACTTCATCGTCTATCTTTGGTCTTTTGATGAAACAATATATAAAACGTTGCTGGATATACAGTAGTAGACTCTAGAACTCTAGAAGAAATGCAAAAATAATTTCTGAAGTCATACAGGAAAGCAAACAACTAGGTCAGAGTAAGGAATTAGAGGATTTGTATTGTTTCCTGTTTCCAGCAGGCTTTGGACACAGTTAAATTTAGGGGTAAGGACTCCTTCATTTCAGACCTTGAGACTTGACATTAAATAACTGCAAAACCCTTTCTTGGCTGATGGTAATGACCAGAATCTGGCAGATCAAACCTCCTCAGTTCTGATGACCACTGGGATGTGTGAGTTTACATCTAATGTAATAGCTGGAAGCCTGCTTTGTCTGAAGTGGAAAAGCCTGTGGTTTCTGAGGATGCTGTTAGAAGATTTTTTCCTTTTGCCACATGAACGTGGTTAAATCGTGATCACAGTGCTTGCACAGGTACAAAGCCAAAAGCTACAAAGCCAAACTGCAAAGGCGGCCAGTTTCTCAGGTCATAGTACTGGCTAATGTATTCCTCACCTCAATGGTATCAGAATTATGTCCCATATGACGTCAACTTTCAGGCCTAAATGACTGTATTTGTTTTACCATGTACCTTACCAAGCTCCTTTATGTTCCACTCTTATAGGTCCTTCAAGAGTGGATGGTGCTTTTCCTTTTAGCTCTGCCTGATTCATCTGCTTGCGTACGGCTGCTAGTGGTGCTTAGAAAATGGCAAATAATGCAAAACTAGCATATGTCAAACACCGTGTTGCCTTTTATTTACCTCTTTCTATTTTTAGTGTGACCAAGAGAAATATTACAGCAAAACACAGAAGTATTTTAAAATGTAAATACTTGCTAAAAGACCAATTTAATGTTTGCTAAAATGATTCAGAGGCCAGCAGGTCAGTGCAATAATGTTTCTGCCACAGAAACAAAGTTCTCCTTGGCCACTATATCCGTAGAATCATAGAATTGTAGAATGACCTTGGTTGAAAAGGACCACAATGATAGTCTAGGTTCAGTCCCCCTGCTATGTGCAGGGTCGCCAACCACCAGACCAGGCTGCCCAGAGCCACATCCAGCCTGGCCTTGAATGCCTCCAGGGATGGGGCATCCACAACCTCCTTGAGCAACCTGTTCCAGTGCGTCACCACCCTCGGTGTGAAAAATTGTATTCAGACTTTGAGGGGCAGAATAAGATTCTGCACTGTGTTAAGCCAACACAGATCAGTTCTAACATTTTTTGAAAATTTAGGCTAATATATGTGTTTAGGAATCCATCAGAAAATCTGGTTAAGGCAAATATGCGACTGTTCTATCACAAGTCCGGAAGCAGGGAAGTCATCTTTTTTTACAGCCTTGCTTCCTATATGTTGCTTGCCAGTGCTTTAGCACAAATCAGCTTTCCAAAGCATTTTGGAGCTAATGTTTAATCTTTATGAGCGATGCAAAATGCATTATGTCATAATATGCTGACACACAGATCTACATCTGAGCTCAGAGGGGGTGTCTTGAACAGACTAAGTCTTCCCAGATGTAAGTTTCCTTTGGAAACCTATTTAATACTTTTATTCTGCCAAAGGCCACAAAGATTCTCATTGCAACTCTGCTAGCTTATTTCTTAATTCATTTAACAACGTCCAGAAAGTTAGAGGCAAATGTGAATGTCATTATATCCAGATTTAAGCTTTTTTCCTCTCTGTCCTGTTGAACGATGCCATCTACTGCAGAATAATTGAATGGCAGCCTTGCAAAAGTAGTGAAATTTGCTTTATTTCCATTCTCCTGTACAGTTAGGTTAGTGATTTAATTGTGTGTTACATGCACACACTATAACAACATTATGTTTTTTTAGATATATGTAATGGCATTTTTATTTAACAATCCTGTGCAAAATTTTATTTTATCCTAAACTAAACAAAATAGATCTCTTCCCTTTTTTGTGATGTTTGTGAATGAGAAGGACTTTTTAACCTGCAGAGGTAAATAGAGTCTGCTGAGTGGATCTACACCTATCCAGCTCCCTCCTTCCTCAGCAAGGTCTAGGGTCCCCAGTAGCTTTGAATGTATTCAGCCTCATACAGTACAGTGCCTTCTGGGTCTTCTTGTACACAGTGAGTCACTCACTCATGCACTGATTTACTCTGCTTCTGGTTCATTATAATTCATTTTTTTTCAGGAGCTGTTAGACCATAGAGAAGACTTCATTCATAATGCTCTCTTCTCATTTGTCAAGTACTTTTCAGCTTTCTTGTTTATCAGAAAGCATTTCTCCTTAGTATTGTCAAGTTTATTTTTCACTAAATGTCTACAGGGAATTGCTGGTTTTGTAGACAAGGGAAAGTGTTTAGTAGACAGACATGGGCAATTAATCAAGGAGATAATTGGTTTATTTACGCGAGACCTACTGACACGTTTATGCAGGGTGACAGCTGGGAAACCAAGCAATTTTTTTGAAACTAAATCTAGCCTAAAAGACTGAAGATGTCAAGATTCTACTGTGACATAATTGCTGTACTTATCGGATGCAGTGGCTACCAGGCAGTGTCTTCTGATGCCGTGACTCTGTGTGTAAGAAATCAGATGTACGCCTCTCAGCCAGCCAAGAGGTCTTGGTTGTCTGCCCTATTGCCTTCCTCTGAAAGCTCAGCAGAGGAAGAGGAGGAGGAGAACTTCATGGGTGACACAAAGGGGAAAGTCAGTTCAACGGGGCCAAGAAAAAGAGCTGAGTCAGATGCATGATGTGACTCCGAAAATAATCTCAGTTGAATACAGGGCAGAAAAGTAAGCAGACTGTTCAGGTACCTGACAGGAGGATGAAGGGAAGATGAGAAGGGAGGTTATATATTATGGACCTGAGAAGATAAAATGGGGAAAAAGAGAAGTAAAAAAAGCGTGAGAAACAAGGAAGCATGTAGAAGTGGATGCCTGCCACAGAGCATGGGTGTGGGTATAGAAATGGAGTCCAAGAAAAGCAAAGAGAAAGAAAAACAGAATAAAGAGAAAATTGGACCAGTGTGCTAAAGCAGTTGTGGAAAAATGAAAGGTGCTGTATGTGAGAGAAGGGGCTGCATAACTAATGCTGGTGGGCTGCAGTATAGTTTTGGACTCTGTCTTGTTCCATTACAACAACTTGATGGCATTCAGAATTTTTCATGTGGAGCCAGAGGTAATTTTAATGTTAGAGCTCTGATTTATGTGTTCTGGCATTTTTATTTTTTTTTCTTTTTGAAGAACTATATGTAGTGAGACAACTTTTTATAATGCCATAGCTTTACACACATACACAAATAGCAATTGCTCCATCATTTTGTGTTTGCAAAGTTATTTTGAATTATTCACAAAAAGAATTTCTGCTTATCAAAGCATTCACTGATACCTGTATTTGTAGTCTGAGACTTCTGATATTTGTACAGAACTTAGAAGGAACTTAGATAACTTTGTGTATTTTTATATTGCATTATTAAATGATGAGGCTTTCTGGATTTGGTTTCTTTAAGAATATACAAACCCACAGCTTAATGCTGCTTGTCATCAATCTCTTCAAATTAATAACAACAGATTTGATCAGTAGAACAGCTGTTGAAAGGAATTTGCAAAGACATTAATATTACAGATCCAAAAATGCAAAGACTTGTGGCATTTGAGCAGTTGAGGGAACATCCTTGCAGGACGAAGGGTGATGGTTTTAAGTTGAGGGAGGGGAGATTTAGGTTGGACATCAGGGGGAAGCTCTCTACAGAGAGAGTAGTGAGGTACTGGAACAGGCTGCTCAGAGAGGTTGTGGATGCCCCGTCCTTGGAGGTATTCAAGGCCAGGTTGGATGGGGCCCTGGGCAGCCTGGTCTAGCATTAAACATGGAGGTTGGTGGCCCTGCATGTGGCAGGGAGGTTGGAGATTCACGATCCTTGAGATCCCTTCCAACCTGGGCATTCTGTGATTCTGTGATTCAGTCCAGATGACAAGTATGTGGCAAACCATTAATGTGAGTGTTCTTATAGATCTATTGCATATGTCAGCTTTCAAAAACCATTTCGAAAACACTTGATGCTCTCTATTGATGCAAGATGCTAGCAATGAAAGCTCATGCTAGACAGACCCCTTATTCTGCATCCTTGTGTAAGTGCTCATGTTGGCACAGTGATGCCAGTGATACACTCATCTGAGAGATTTGGAACGTTTGCTTTTTATCTGCAGCAGACAATTCAGTTGCTAATTACATAACAATAACACTGACACTGATATTACTCGAAAGATTATTACAGATTTAATTAGGCTTTGGCTCAGCTCCAGGAGGTTTCTGCTGATGTCTATTCATAGATTCAGAAGAGACTCTGCAATTAATGTAACAGATCCTCACAGTGCGTGAAGAGCTTTTAGCCTTTTACCACACACAGATAAACTATATTGCACAAGAAAACAAAACAGGCTATCTGAAAGCTTTCGTCTTATGCCTCTTTGATTTAGAAAACACGCTTGAAATAATACTGAACACTGTCTTTCTTTCCAATAGCCCTAGGAGGATGTACCCATCTCGGGCAGGAATATGCTGACAGGGATGTTTGGAAACCAGAGCCATGCCAAATCTGTGTGTGCGACTCTGGATCTGTTCTCTGTGATGACATCATCTGTGATGACCAGGAGTTAGACTGTCCCAACCCAGAGATCCCCTTCGGAGAATGCTGTCCAGTTTGCCCGCAGACAACACCACAGCCTACAAAAGTAAGTTCTCAATATGATTACTTGGGTGTTGCCAACTTTGATTGATTTTCTTTTAAATAAAGAGTGTGTCACTTTCTGACTACTGGCAAATACTTAGAATGGGCAAATTTTAACAAAACATATGAAAAGCAGCCTGAACTTACTCTGTTTTCTCTCTGTTTTGGTAAATTCAAGAATACTTCACTATTTCTGTGTTCCAGGAGAGGAGTAGTACCAGATAATAAAATACTTGTTAGTCCCTTGGACCATACAGCTAGAAGCATGAAGTCCTTCAGCCCACTTTTACATCACCAATAGGCAGAGATAAAAATAATGGGACAGAAGGCGATGATCAGCTATTAAATTTTTCTTTTTTTGGCAAAGCATAAGAATAAAGGAAACAGCTTGTTTGTTGACATGGTGCTCAAGGTATATATAATGCCAACACACTTTTCACAGCATGGTGCAAGCCTGCGTTTCTTATCATCTCAATTCAATATTATCATTTAGTAAATTTACTTTTACAGAATTATTGCTTGACTGAATGCATTGTAATTAGTGCATGCCAGCTCTCCTGCCTAAACTGTTAGCTTAAGCTAGCTATACAGAGGTCTGCCTTGTAGAAATACTCAAAGCTCGACTGAACATTTCATGCTGTTATGATCCATGAGATCAAAAAAAAAAGTATTAAAAAGAAGTGGAAGCATATCTATTTCTACAGACTCATAAAGATTCTTATGTGGGTATTTCATTGGGACAGACTTCTGAGATTTGCATTGCTTCCAAGTTTCGGCTGAATGATCTGTCATTATTTCAGTATTCCTACTTTCAGCATGAATAAGACATACAGATTGTCATACAGTCATCTTCTGCATTTGTGTCCATGCGTCGGAGAGAGGGGAGACATACGTGTTTGTGAGAGAAAAAGAAGAGGCTGAAAGAATTGTGTAAGCAAAAGAGGGAGACAGAAGATGCACTACTACAGTTCTAAAAATAGTGTATCTTTTTAAACATGAAATGTCACATACGAACCTGTCTCCTAGTGCTGCTAGCATTATGGTAGTGCATTTGTACATCTTCCAGAATTCCCTGAGCTACTTCACTGAGCGGGTTGCAATGGTGCAAAGGAGTGGTCCATACAAGCGTGATGGACATTCAAGCACAGCTTCCTCTCCCTTGAGTCTAGGACCTGCTTTCTGGTCAGCTGCTGGAGTCCAGGATTTTTTATTTCAGGACTGAAATCCCCAAGCAGGTTCAAACCCTGTTGAATCAGTTCTGTCATTCCTGATAACAAAGAACACGTGGGCTACTTTCTTCAGTCTTCACTTTATGAGCGTTTAGTCAGCCCACTGGAAGCTATCCTGCTGACCTTGGGTAATGGATAGGGAAAATCCACCTTGAAAAATCAGAGGCAGATTCAGCTGAATATCCTTTGCTGTCTCTATCAGCTGAATTAGTAAAAAAAAAACTGTTCTAAAATATGAATTAAGAATCCAGATGTTAATCTATAAATTAATCATTAACTGAAAAAAAATAGGTAATCCGGGAGATTAGGTCTCAAAGAAAGTTAAAAATAGCTACATCATTACATTTATTAACATGCCTTTTTAGTGGATTGACAGGAATATAAGAAAACTGTCCCTTGCAGACTTAGTGCATTCAGTGGCAAAACTCTGCTGATTTCATTAGTGCCAGGTTTTTACCCGGAGCACGTGCACACACTTAATGAATACACCATAAAAATGTAGATGAAAGACTGACAAAAAAACCCAAACAAACAAACAGAAAAACCTCGGCTTACTGAGCAAGAGTAAACAAAATGTGTTTGATAAATCTATATTCCAATATTTAAATGTCTTTTCATCTTGTTTCATATACATATATTCAGTTTTCAGTTTGATTTTGGCTTTCTTTCTTAATTTAATTAACGTTCCTTTTTTTTTCTAGCTTCCATATGCGCAAGGCCCCAAGGGAGACCCAGTAAGTAAAGGGTTGTTTGTTTTTTTTTCTCAAGAAAACTAACAAAATAAAAGGCAGTTCTTACAATGCTATAAATCCCATTCGGACTGCTGAAATACCCAGTTTTACTTGACGTCTGCATAGTCTTCAAATCTGCCTTAAAGTTACTTTGAAGTAATCTCTTTAGCTTCAACACAAATAATTCAGATTGGAGAAAAAGAGAGAGAACTTACTTCAAACTGTATTACTTGTTATTGTTTTATTTTTTCCCAATAAAAAAAAATCTGGATTCAACTTGCAGTATTAATTTCACATTCAGGAATTGACTAGTTTAATATTTCTAATGTGCTTGATCAAACTTAGGTTGCAGTAAGGCTCTACCTGCTAGTAATTTTTTCATCATGTGAATTTTGCCTACTGTCTGTCTCTTTCTTGAATGATCAGGTGTGCACGTAGTTATGCTTCATAGAGGAAGCTTCCCACCCCAGTTGCATGTGCTTTGCTATGAATTGAAGTGTTTGTCCCACAGTGGCCTTGCACTCTGAGGCAAGCTTTAATGTCTGTATCTGCTATGTTTGTGTCTCGGCAGGGCTCTCCTGGTTCTCCAGGCAGAACTGGTGCCCCTGGGCCCCCAGGACAGCCAGGGAGTCCTGGAGCTCCCGGTCCCCCTGGTATCTGCCAGTCATGTCCCAGCATCAGCGGAGGTGTAAGTAATCACTGTGATCAGCTTCTACTTTGTTACTCAGAAGCAACATCCAACCTTTAGCCAAAGCCAGGCTCTGTTAGGCTGGCAATGATTTCCAGAGGTGAATAAAGAATGAGTGGGGTGGCAGTAAATCTTGGGTGTCTTTCAGCCTTCTCCAGTCCTCAGAAAACCGTGAGGCAGGTAAATCAGCACAGTGTTACAAGGAGCCCACGACTGAAAGGTGGATGTGTCCTGGAGAAACTTCGCACACAATATAGTTAATAGCAATGTGTCATTGGATGCTTCATTTCACCCACAAGGCTTATGGTGAATTGGCAATAGGAGACATCCTGTAACATGTGAATCACAGTATTGTCCCTTTGGTTTTGTTTTAAAAAATACATAGGGGAGTGATTTGCAGAACAGTGAAGAACCTATTCATTGTACCTTCACACATATGATGCTTTCAGAGGCATCTGTCTGTAATTTGTCCCTTTGAAAAACTCAGTTGAGTAACAGCGTTTGGGATTTTTGTTTATTTTCTTCCTGTGAGACTTGGCTGAAGTGCAGTTAAATTTCAGTTTTATCTTGTTTTTAAAAACATCTGGTGCCATACCTGATGATGGTCTTAAATGACTCAGAAATATCTGATTAGTGTGCTGGAGAAAGTATGTTCCCTCAAGCTTAAAGACAAGGGGTCTCTCTCACTTTTCTTTATTTTGCTCAGTGCATGTTTAAAAAGGAAACATCCCCAGGCAACTAAACTGAAACTCAGGTCCTCTGTTTGCAGAGGAGTGCCATTTTGGTTGCTATTTGTTATGTTGCCTCTTTATTTTTGGCCCACCAAACCTTAAATTCTGTTTTGAACAGCAGACATAGCAAAAGAACTCCTCAGATCTTAGTGGGGTAACGGCCCAAAACCCTGTGACCCCGGTGTAGCATGAATACTACCAGCATTAGCTGAATCATGAAGACATTTTAGTATTGTTTCAGCTTTGGATATCTAAAAATCCATCCTCAAGGGAATGATTTTTAGGCACAAGTAGCCTTGGTAGCTGTGCTCAGCAATGTATTTTAATTGAATTAAACATTTTCTTCATCTTAACTTTTTTCAGAATGTGGTAGTGTTCTTTGTTGTACTCTAAGTGGTTTGTGCTGCATCGTGGGGAATTCAAACTGCAGATCCTGTGCAGCTGGATTTGTTAAGTTGTTGATTCACAGTTAGCACTTAGAGAAGAGGGCTCATTGTTTCCCAAGCAATCGAGCAAGGCCAGCTTTACAAGATGCAAAGTGCAAAACTGTTACAAATTTATGATAAAACAGTTGTTCCTTTTGAATATAGGCTTCCACAGTTTCATAGCTTCCATATATTCTTCCTGTTCACAGGTGAGCCAAAATCTAAGGAAAGATGCCTTTTATTTTCCTTTTTCATTCTGAAAGCAATTGTGTGGTAAGGACTGGGCAGTGGAGAGATGTACAAGTGGTTAGCTAACCACTCTCAGTGGACATCACAATAACACAACAGGAGAGCCAGCACTTTGGGCCTGGCACATGCAGATACGAGACAGTATCTAGTATCTAACTGAACTAGTTTCCCATTCCAGTGGTGTTGAAACCGAGTGCAGTGACTGATACCAGTAGCAGAGGATCCTTCTTGCACCAGGCCAGTGGAAATGCTCGGTCCGAGGTGGTTTGGATCATCGACCAGAACATTGCTTATATTCACTCTTTTCTTTTCAACTGCTTACCTGCACTAATGCCATATTATTCAACTAAGTTCCCCAACATCTGAGGAACAAAATCAGCGTCAAATAAAAGGCTTACGTAGGCTTTTCTTTAAAAACTGATTGTAAAATTCATTAGTATTTTATGTAAGTGGGCATGTCAGAGATGCTGTCTGCTGTCACAAAGGCCTACAAGACGTGTGTTCTCCCCATAATTTCAACTGAACTTCATTGGTTTTAAGACAAATTGTCCAAAGCATTGAGGCTGTACTGCCTGGCCTCAAAAGCGAGGGCTGTTTATGAATTAATCAAAGGTGGAAAGGAAGAAAAGAAAAAGATGGAAAATGGCTCTACGAAAAAAATATGTAACATTTCATTTTTGGAGATGTGTAAATTCCCAGTCAAGAGGTAAAAAAATTTCTTTGAGACTCAAAGAGGAATAGGCTTATATGCAGGCAAGAGATTTTTTTGCTACAGAATGCCTTAAAATGACTCATGATTTAGCCACAGGTAAAAGATATTTTAATAATAGACTGTTGGACTGTGCAAAATAAAATATTTCATCAACTTTCTTGGGAGACAACTAAGTCCAAGAAAGAAAAATTGGGGGTGAGGGGAGTTAGAGGTGGAAGAGTGGTAATGGAGAATGAAAAGAGGAGATAATGACAGTTTTGGGGTTCAGGTGATGCCCAGTTGTCAGGACAAACAGTGTACGCTCACAGCATAGGAAGCTGATGTTTCCATGACCAAAAAAGGTACTAGCTGGGCTAGTCTTATGGATGATACTAAATAATATATATAAATGAGTTAATTCTATTCATTTACCATACAAACATATGAAAATGCTTGACTTGTAGCTGTATGAGAACTGCTGAATCTCGGCCTGAACCTCTGGTTGATCACCTGAGGCGAGCAATGAGTCAGCCATGGGAGCACAGGTGAAGGTAATTCACCTGTGCTGCTGGAAGGGGTGGAGCCTGGCTCCATCTCTCCTAGAGCCTTTTGAGAGCTGACTGCCAGTGGGAAAGGATCTCTTTTGGAGGTCTCTTCTCTGGAGTTTTGCATTGAGCCCAGGATGTGGGTTGAGCATTGTATCCATTGTCTTTTTGTTGTTATATCATGCTTTGCCAAACTTTGCCAAATTGTCTTGCTTATTTCATAATTATAAGATCTTTACATTCATTGGTTATACACTTGCAAACTTTTTTTTTTTTTTTTTTTTTTTTTTTTTTTTTTTTTTTTTTTTTCTGTTTTTCTCTATTTCTTTTACAGAGTTTCTCTCCACAGTATGACTCCTATGATGTGAAGGCTGGCTCAGTTGGCATGGGTTATCCTCCCCAGGCCATTGTAAGATGATCAACTTTTTTTTCTGTCCTGTGATTTAGAAAAAAAAAAAAAACAAACAAACAAACAAAAAAAAAACACAAAAAAACTTGCTTGTAGATTATGCCTTGGATGTCTGTGTATCCTGATTATAATTTAACAAATTAAGTTTAAATTTAATTGTTGCCTGCAAGTGTAATGTGTGCAGTTTTCTTGTCATTATGATTCTAGAAAGTAGTTATAGATTGTCTATTGTCGTTTTTTTTTCTTTGCCTTGTTTCTTTCTTTTTTTCCTTGTCTCACCTTCTGCTTTCTAACGTCTTTGTGATTCATTTTCTTATGCTAGCCCAGCATTTATCTTTTTTCTCTGCGTATCCTCATTGTTTATCTGCTTGGTATTCTTCTCATGACAGCTTTCCTCAATCTCCACTGCATTTTAACCTTTTCTACTGTGCTAAGTCTTCCTTTATTAATTCAACCGCATCTTGTCTTTACTCAGTCTGATTTTTCCATATGTGCTCGCATTTCCAAAACTCACATTAACTTGATAACAAGTAAATAAAGCCCTGCTATAATCTCCTTTCATCTCAGGAGTCAAAGCTTATCACATTCTCATTTTATGGTTATGAATTTTTTTACCCACAGCTATTCTGACTGTGTACTGTACCTTCCTGCTAGGCCTGACCCAAGCTTTTCAAAGCTTTTTTTTTTCTTAGTGAGCTAAAGCTTGGGTTGCTTTGTTTCCAACATAAAGTAGATGGCAAAAGTTGAAACTCATGACTTT
This sequence comes from Lagopus muta, assembly GCF_023343835.1. Taxonomy (NCBI): domain Eukaryota; kingdom Metazoa; phylum Chordata; class Aves; order Galliformes; family Phasianidae; genus Lagopus; species Lagopus muta. The sequence continues at coordinate 29,770,727 of NC_064440.1, read as the reverse complement.
TCTTTTGGACGCTAGGAGTTTTAGATACTCACCACTAGTGACATGGTGCATTCTTACAGCAGTGATATCATACTGACATCTGAAAGTATCTTTCTTGATTCAGGCAACCTGTTATATGATGGATGTAGTTAATTGCTATTCTTTGGAGTGAGCTGCTGCTTCATTTAAGAGTAATTTTGATTTCTAACCTCATGCTGCATAGCCATGTTTGGTACCACGTGTTGCAACGTGTCCAGACAGTCCCAAGCAAATTTATTGTTTTTCAGGGTTCCATCAGATCATCCAGTGAAATAAATGTTGCTTAATTCTGGCAGCTGTTTGTCCTGGACAGTAGTTCATTGTTTTCATACCTTTCATTTCACCTGTTTATTTTTAGCTCATTCATTTGCCAATGTGATCATTCATACACTGGTCTATTAAGTCTTTCGTGTTTGCATTTGTTTGTTTGTTCATTTTTTTTTTTCAGCTCATTACAGTTTTTCCTACAGCTTATCATATCATCTACTTTTGGTAACTTATGGTCTTCATATGGGGTGTGCTGAACCAGGCTGATAAGAGGGTTACCTTTCAGTTAACAAACATAGTTACTTCTCTCTAAAAGGGTATTTTTCCTCAAGAAGCTTAGTGACATCTTGTTTTGATTTAAGTTAAATTCATAAATGCAATCAAATATTTACTTAATTGGTCATGCTAGAGTATTTTCAGCCAGAGGGTTGTGTGTGTGTGTGTGTGTGTGTGTGTGTGTGTGTGTGTATGTGTATATATTTGTCACCTGTTCTTTTATATTGTATCATGCAGTATACGTGAGGGTGACAGTGAAGGTGATAGAGAACTGGACTAGGTTGCCCAGAGAGGCTGTAGATTCCCCTTCTCTGGACGTAATGAAAATCCATCTGTGTTACCTACTGTTGGAAACCTGCTTTAGGAGAGATTGGACTCAATGATACCTGTCTTCCAACACCCTCAATTCTGTATTTTTGTGATCATGCAATATATGACTGCAAATTCAGTAGCAGAGCAGTGCTAGGCAGGTGTGACTGAAGTCACTGAAACTAAGCAACATTTATCATTAACATTACATAGATTCTTCTTGTTAACTGTAATATCCAAACTGAAATAATCTGGAAGCATAATAAAATTAAAAACAACAGCTGTAGTATTGACTTCTGTCAATACGGTGCCTGGTTTTTTCTCAGTCACACATCTCCGTTCCTGTCTTTCCAGTGTCCTTCTACTGCATGTGGACTGATTTTTGTATTTTACACTTCTGTTTCTCTGTATTTGCTCGTATAACTGCCATGTACTGTTTTGACCCTTTACCTTAGTACACATCCTAATGAAAATCCAGTCGTTTATTCGCAGTCTGGAGACACTGGTAGTGAGCAAATGCCATTCCTAATATCGAGTTTATCTCTCCAGTGTGTACCCTGAAAAAGTATAACATCTGTTTGTTTGTAGGCAGATGTCTGACCAGTAGAATGCACCTGCTGAGTTCATGATTCCAGTCCATGTTGAATCCAGCCTTAGTTTGTGCTAAAAGTTTTGCAGCAGTTAAAAGAGGGACTGCCCATTGTATTCTTATACTGACAGCAACCCAGTCTACACTGACTACTCTGCCACTTGGTACACTTTTTGACTTAGAAAATAGCAGCTATTAGTGATTCTCATCTTTAGACAAAAGACAATCAGTGAAAGAACATTAAGTCATATATGTCCAGTATAGTAATATACTCTATTATATATACTGCTGTGCTAGAACTATACCGTTAATCTTGTATTACGAAAACAAATTTCCCAAAACATCTGTATTACATGACCTTTTCTGACACCACTTAATAATATTCTGCAAAACATGCTGTGTACTACATTAAATTGTAGCATATATTGCTGTATAACAGCAGTTTCTCATGTAATTCCTGTAATTCATTTTCTTCGGCTCTATCAAATATTAAAAAATTAAATTTAGTAAAAGTTTTTTTGTTTTTTTTTTTAATTAAAGAACCACTAATAGCTGCAGTAAACCACTGTGATAATTTTCCAGTTTTTCTGTTTGCAATTTCAAATGCTGCTGTAGTTGTTACTGCTAAAGGTAGAAAAATTAACATTTTTCTCAAATTTTTATTTTCCTTGCTTTTTTACTCAATTCATTTTTTACCCATTAAATGAGGAACAGTACTACTGATTTTAGTTATTCTTTATGTATACAGAAATTTCTTCCTCTGAGTCCTTTGATTAGTCCAGGTAGCATGTATGCTTCATGACTTCACACTGTTGTGTTCAGGAAAGAACCCAATGGCAGAAGTACATGCTTTGTTGACAAACGACAAGAACCTTAATTCATTAAGTCCTAGCATCTTAAACTGAGTTCGCTTACTGCACCAGGTGCACGTCACAGTGGATTTTTCTCGGTACTAATAATCATTCATATGTAAAAATTTATTTCATAGTTGTTGGTGATATTGCAGCTGCACTAAGCTTTCTATCTGTATTACACTGATATAATGACTGTTTTTTAATCTGCTATATAGAGTGGCTTTCCAGGACCCCCTGGCCCCAGTGGCCCACCTGGTCCGCCTGGTCATGCAGGTCCCCCTGTAAGTAATATTAATGTTTTCATAAATATCTGACTTTTTTATCTGAGCCTATCCTTTTTTCTGTCAGAAATACTAGATAGAATTTTGACTGTTAAGACACTAAGCTGAAGAATTTTACAGATAGATGTCACTTCTTATTTTGGGGGCTCTACCATCTCAGTGGAGAGACTCAGTAGCTGAGGGTTTTATACTGTGCTGAAGTCCATGAGTGCCCTGGGTTTACAGCAGTTCTGTGGGGTGTTGTCCCCAGGGCTGGATTTTGCCCTTAAAATATATCGCTGCCTATGAGCCATTGCAGAATTCCCAAATGTTTGTTCCCACAGAAATGTCACAGGAGATAAAGGGAAATAGAAATCTGAGTGTGTGCTCAGTGAACACACAAAGGGTTTGAGGTTTTAGAGATGTAGTTTTAATTCTGTTTTCATAGAGGCGTATTCTGATTGGTTATGAGATCGTCATAAAATACAGTAGCACCATAGCACAGTGTATGGAATTGTTCATGTATTAACTGCCTTTTGCTGCATTATAGGGCTCTAATGGATACCAAGGTCCCCCTGGAGAACCGGGACAACCTGGCCCTTCTGTATGTATACTTTACTTACCAGGATATTTGTCAAAGGCATGATCTTACAAGCATGCATCTCTGTGTCATCGCTGAAGTGGGTTGTAATCTGACAGTTCACCCTATCTGTTTACTATTGTCTGTGTCAAATGTGCAAATGTTTTATGGCAACTAAAGCATTTTTAATTTGAAATTACATTATTACATTATACTTAATATTCATTATTTTTCTTCAGGGTCCTCCTGGCCCTGCTGGAATGATAGGCCCAGCCGGTCCACCAGGAAAAGATGTAAGTTCATTATTAATCATAATATTTATAGATTCAGGAATGGGAAAAGCAGGAGTTCATCAAATAGAAAGATAGAAGAGCGCACAGACAGTGTTGCATTTAAGAATCTTTAACTTGCCAGTTTCCTGGTTGGACACCATGACTGTAAGAAACTGTATTTGTCTTACAGGAGATATTTTTTCCTTCCGAGGAAGTTTCAACTTTAGCAGGCAATGTGATTAAGGGAAAAATAAACAAATGAACGTAAAAGCCTCTAACCATAAATTATTTTTCATCAGCTGCAAAATAATTCAATTAGCAGTTACAAAAATGAGAGGATGATAAAGGTGTTACCTGCTCCCTACAAGTATTGCTTTGCAAGTTAAGGTTTTAAAGCCATCTTTTGACTCACAGCTGGAAGTCCTGCATAGTTATAGTACAAAGAGGCAATCGAGTAGTTTGTGTTCGTTTTGAGTGTTTCACCATGAAAAACAAGTTTATCTGTGGTGATTCCACTTATTCTTAAGGGATGGATTTAAATTTATTACTTGTCAATCAATATCGTCGTAAAAATTGTGTTAATTCTGCCAGTGTTTTTTCAGAAGACATTTACCCTGGTGTAATTTTCCCACTGTCTTAATCTGGTTTCTTCTGCTTATTTCCACTCATCTTGATCTACCAGAACCAGTTCTTTGTCAGTAACTGAAACAATAGCAAAGAAGTCAAAAATTCCCTTTTTTCTGTAGGGAGAACCAGGAAGACCAGGAAGGAATGGAGACCGTGGAATTCCTGGATTACCGGTATGAAAAATCCACAACAAGCAGTTATCTAATGACAGGATTTGTTTTCTCAATTTATGTTACTCTAATGCTAATGAATGTGACACATAATGAGTGGTGGTTTGCGCCCTTTGTACAGTAAGCATGTAACTTGCTCATCTTTCTGTGTTTTTGTGTTTAGGGTCACAAAGGGCACCCTGGGATGCCTGGGATGCCTGGAATGAAAGGTGCACGAGTAAGTACTGACTGTTCTGAATATATTGAAATCTAATGATCTACATGAGCCATGGAGTCTGTAGCTCAATCTGAGCTGTAGAATCATAAAACCACCAAAGTTGGAATAGATCTCCATGATCATCCAATTCAACCGTCTACCTATCACCAGTAGTTCCCACTAAACCATGCCTCTCAGTGTAGCATCAGAATATTTCTTGAACACCTTCAAGGGCTGTGACTTCCCCACCTCCAGTGCTGGATCATTCTTTTGGAGAAGTATTGCTTAATGTTCAAACTGAATCTCCCCTGGTGCATCTTAAGGCCATTCCTTCTAGTTCTATCACTAGTTACTTGGGAGAAGAAGCTGACTCCCACCTCACCAGAAGCTTTGTTCAGGTATTTGTAGGGATGGATAAGGTCACCGCTGAGCCTCCTCTTCTCCAGACTAAATAATCTCAGTTATGGTGTTGCACTTTTGTGATTCTTCAACTGCCATTGAGGAGATAAAATTAAAGGCTAATTTCTGGATAATGTAATCTGACCTTCCGTGATACAGACTGTTCAATTGGATCTCAATTACTGCAATTTATATCAATTTACTTCAATTGCAGTGCCCTGTGCAAAATGACATGTTAAAGCATGCATTACAGAAAAATGTCTGCTCTTACCTAATGGAAATAGCAGTGTGGAGGCTTCCAAACTTTCCTTCAGAAGATTTTCTGGTAGCTGATAGCATTCTCTTTTAAAAATAGGCTCCTTTATGTAAAATCTTCTGTGCTCATGTGCTGTTGCAGTTATAAAATCCCACAGGCAAAAGTTGTTTCCTCCATCTTGCACAGCACTTACACTGAGATCCAAGTCTACCTGAAAGTGTTTCAGTATTATGAAGATACATATATGATGTGATAAATCTAAGCAATTATGCACCACGTAATACAAGTATTATTAAACAGAATTAATTTTTTGAAAAAAGAACACTGAGTGACCAACAGTGGCAATGTAGGCTACACTGTTAAAGTGAGTGGCTAGAAAGCAGTATTTGTCAGCCAACTTGTTAACTTACTGTGATAACAGTTTTTTCATAATAGATTGTATAAAGTGTAAGACAATATGCAGTTGAAAAATAATTGTTGTAAAAGCATTTGCAGGGCCAAAATAAGTAAACATTATATAGTATGAACTGTACTGATAAAAATGAAAGATTGATTTAGATTTGTAGCTATCGTATAAATAACTGTTTCGTGATTCCATCCCCATCACCCTTCTTTAATTTTATGATGTTATAGCTTTAAATATGAAGGAAAATAATATAAATGTACGTAAAATCAACCAAAGTTCAAGAAGGTACATAAAGGCTCTTCTTTTCATCACTTCTACTTTTTGTTTTTACCTCAAAAATAAAGAGTAAGCAATTATAGCTATAAATTCATTTTAGAAATTGTTTCTATTGTCTGCTTTAAGCAGTCAGCTTGCACCTGTTATGCTAATGAAATAACAACTATATTTAGCTTTTATTCTATGTCTGTTATAATATACAGTCAGTAAAACGTATTTAAACCTCTCTTTTAATGTCAATATTTGATCTGTGTGATGGTAGGAAAACCAGCTGAAATGGGACTGAGGGTGAGCTCTCAGCAGTGTAATCTGGAGCCCACAATTTATTCCATGTACACAGAGATACTCTGTCACTCTAGTTTTCTCACGTAGCATTTTCTTAAAAAATAAAATCTGTATTTGCTACTCCAATTCTATAAGAACATGTAAAATATTTTACTGTTTTTCAAAGGCATTTTCAGTTCTTTTCAGATTTACAATAATCATAAGAAACAACGTACTTGAATACTGTTCACAGATCTGGTTTTCCTTTCCCACAGGGTTTTGATGGAAAAGATGGTGCTAGAGGTGACAGTGGTGCTCCTGGTCCAAAGGTAAAATAGCTAGTAATTTTTTTTGTACATTACTGTACTCCATTACTTGTTATGTAGCTATGCTTTGCATGTTATGCTCTTACAGAAAGCCATTAAGTATTGAAATTTATTGAACCTTTCCATGAAAAGGATGAGAATCATGCTGATAAGAGTTGGACTTTGTAAACCGTATATTGCACTGACTTTCTAGCTGTGAAAGAGGCATGATTCAAAAATGAGAGGACGTGCTCAGATCATTTGACTTTATTGTATAATAATAAATTACCAGATCTTCCCAATTATTTCTTTTCTGTTTAGATATTTTGTTCTGGCACTTTTTTACACATCTCACATTTCACAGACATCAGTGTATGCTGTGGACACTCAGCACCACGTGGTCAGGCACAGAGAATTGGATTGTCTTAATTCCATGTCTCTTCCTCTTCAATAAACCAATAAACAGTCTCACCACAGTTCATTCTGTAATTGTTTGGTGTTTTCTTTACACCACAGGGTGAAGCTGGTCAACCTGGAGCAAACGGATCACCAGGCCAACCGGTAAATATTTTTATCATGTAGCATGTAAATGGAAGTGCCAGTGGTGTTTTTTTCTTAACAGATTAACTCATTTTTATTTTAATTACCCTACTACATGTATTGCCGATACTGAGCTCTGCAAAGAAAAGAAATGGTAGACCCTATGTATTCAGGAAGCTGTGTGGCAGACTCGTTTTCTCATGTTTTCTAGGGACCAAGAGGTCCAACTGGTGAAAGAGGAAGACCTGGAAATCCCGGTGGCCCTGTAAGTAATTAATTGTGGCTGTTGATCTTATCAACGAGCAGCACATTTTATTTCAGTATTTTGGGAATTCCCTGGTCATGGATTTATTTTAAAATAGCTGTATTGTAAGGGATTGGATAACTGCATAGCATCTGTAAAATCATGTATGGAAACATATTAGTCTCCACCTGAAGATGACAGTAAGTACGACACATTTTTGATTCACAACTTGTGGGCAATGTTATTATTTCCTTTTTTAATTGAGTAGATTCATTTTGTGGGGAAGCTTAGTGTTTCAACAAAAGCTTAGGTTCATCCAATAAGAGCAGAGAGGTGGAGTGGAAGGAAAGAGCAAGAGAGAAAAAAACATAATCTCAGAACTTCCTTGCAGGAAGATGGTAAAAGCTGCATTCACACCAAGGTTAGGAGGTATATTCAGTGTCCTGAAAGAAATCACAATTGATAGCATTTGACAAAATTAACAAAGCTCTACTAACTTGTAATAACAAGCAGTGTGTTCTTACAACATCTGCATATCCTCAGTGACAGACCTAGTCTATCATGTCTCAGTCATTTAAAGCAGTGGGCTTTCAATCACACCTGCTGAGATATCACATTCTGTAGGCTTCTGGAGTGAAATTTTAGTGTTGAATGTGAACTAGAATTAACCAGTATTGTGATTTTTACATATTCAACTGTAAAAGCTGGCTACACGGGTGATGCTTGTGACTGTCATTTCATTAAGAAATCTCTTAAGTATCTATTTTCCTGTCGTATTATTACAGTGCAAGGCACATGAAGCGATAAATATTCCTTCCGTAATATTTAGTTAATGGTTATTCTGGAATGTCTCACCTGGAGAACCCTTGGATTTTTGGTAAACTGAGGAGGATAGTACAAACACAAAAAGATGCTTTGTGAGCGATGGGACTAGAAGATGGGTTCTGCTTCCAAGCAAATGCTCATACCTTTGTTCTTTCCACAGGGTGCCAGTGGCAAAGATGGAGCCCCAGGAGCATCAGGCCCACCTGTAAGACTTACAGTTTGAATTCAAATGTTCGTGTTCTTCAAGTGTTAGTCAAGATTCTTGAAACCTACAGCAAAAATAGGAGACTTCTAACACTTTATATCAGAAAATGCATATATCTGGAGACGCATTCTACTCAGGGAACATGCAGATGGATAGAACTGTAGTTCTCTATGCAGAAAAAAAATGAGCAGTCTTATCAAAGGCAATATTTAGCTGAAGTGTGCAAAAGTTTTTTTCGTCTTCATGACAAAACCTCAGCGTGCCCCTATGTATGTGTAACACTTGCATTGACTTCTTTTTCTTACATCTCTTTTCTTAATACAAATTTTAATGCATTTTATAACTTAATGTCTGTCATGATAAATTTATGTGGTTTTTTATCTTATAACACAAATTCTGCTGAGCATGGAAGTCAGGGGAAGTGACATATAGGTGTGATGTTTTAGGTCTAGCCAAGGTTCATCTTCTACAACATGATTTGTTTCGGTTATTTTGCCAGGTGTTTCATTATTCAGAGAATAATGTCATAATCAGACATCTTTTTAAAACTTTGGAGTAGTTATATCCATATGGCTTTTTACTTCTTGTATTAATAGTATTTCTTTCACTTTTTAAGGGTCCTCCGGGTCCCCCTGGAACTGCAGGATTTCCAGGCTCTCCGGGTTTTAAGGTATTTAGCTAAATATATGCGCTAACATCAGATTTTGTCCTTTTTCCAGTTGAACAGCTGTCACCATACATCTTCATTTTATGGGCACTCCTTTTTCTGGCTGCTGTTGCACTGTTCACAAATGTAGAACCTATGTGTTTTCATATGCAGCATGAGCTAATCTTCAAAAACGCCCACTCTAACATGCAATCCATTGTTAGATCTACTGCTTTTTGCAGCCTTATGGGAGAGTCTCAAAGGAGCAGTGCAGCATACATTTATTGGAATGTATTGGGACCATGAGCCTCAGCTTTGGCTAGCTGAATTGATCTGGCTCTTGCACTCAGGTGACATGGTAGTTTTTCTTAAATCGTGCGAAGAAGAGAAAGAAGCCATGAAGATTTAGTCATGACTGCAGGGAAAATTCATTCCTTTTTCACTGTGGCTGTTTTTTCTTAGGGTGAAGCTGGTCCTCCTGGCCCTGCTGGTGCTAGTGGCAGTCCTGGTGAGAGAGGAGAACCTGGTCCTCAAGGTCATGCTGGGCCCCCTGGGCCTCAGGTATGGAAACATCAAAGGAGGACTAGGAGGCATGGGCCCAGAATCTTCACAAAGCCCAAAGACTCCTTTGGTTTAAGCATGATAGGTTAGCAGCATCAATTATTTACATAATTCTCTTTTCCAGGGTCCTCCTGGAAGAGCTGGTAGCCCCGGCAACAAGGGTGAAATGGTGGGTACTTTTCACATTAGTGTATTTCGCTGCACTGCGTTAATGAGGATCACTTTTGGACTGGGCACAATCCAGCAATTCTGAGCTCTGTTAATCCCGATCCCTTTTTGGCTCTCTACAGGGACCTTCTGGAATTCCTGGTGCTCCTGGTCTTCCAGGAGGCCGTGGTCTTCCTGGTCCTCCTGGTACTAGTGGAAACCCTGGTGCAAAAGGCACTCCGGTGAGTTACTAGTGTCCATTACAACAGTTCTACAAAGTAATGTGGTGAATGTAGTTTACCTCAATACTCTCTCTCCTGACAGCTTTACACCACTCATAGTTCATAGAAAAATGCTTAGGGACTTCAAGTGGAAGTTATGTTGATGTCTACGCTGGCTCAGAAACAGACATAAAATTATTGTCAGTGATGATCCAGATTGTGTTGTTTCTTTAATGGATTTATAAAGAGTCCTGTACATTTAACTTTCAGGTCTGACTGATATACTAATTGTGTTGCAATAAGTAATTAAGATAATAAGAATTAGTCACTATTTTGAAATATATAATGTGTATCTCTTAGCATTTTAGCATTTTATCATAGCTCCGGAATGAAAATGTGCTGCGGTCAGTAATGAGATTTTCTTCTGTTCAGGGTGAACCTGGTAAGAATGGTGCTAAAGGAGATCCAGGCCCAAAAGGCGAGCGTGTAAGTGATTGTGTAATGCCTTCAGAGGCTTCTTCCAAGGAAGTCTCAACTCTGAACTGTTCCAAACACAAAAAACATGAGGTTTTTTTTTGGTTTTTTTTTTTGAGATGTCTAAGTTTGCTGGTGGCTTTTGTTTTTGCCAGGGTGAAAATGGCACCCCAGGTGCTCCTGGACCTCCTGGTGAGGAAGGCAAAAGAGGTGCAAATGGTGAACCTGGCCAGAATGGTGTCCCTGGAACACCTGGAGAGAGGGTAAACCACTGTAGATGACCATGCGCACTGTGTACATCTTGAGTTTGTATGGTAGTAACCAACTCTGGATGAAGAACTTGGCTCCTTATTAGTTCTCACCAAATTCAACACGTGAGGTTGGGTACGAAACTTGGGAGAGTTCTTACTGAGTACCTAATCTGAGCTGCAGAGCTTGGTTCTATCTCTGACTGAAATAATTTCATTTTGTTTTGTTTTGTTTTTTTTATATTGAGGAAGTAATGTGGAAGTCATATCTGCAGCTTCGTTCTGAAAATCAACTATGATCTGTGAGAAGCACACAGGGATTGGAAAAAAAAATTAACTTACATGCAATTTTTCAAAGTTTTAAAAAAAGGAATATTGACAAAAAATTATCTGTGGAAAGTTAAACCAATGCTAAGTCTTCTACATTCAGGATATGTCTTTATGTCATCATCTTTATTATCGATGTGCCTTAAAAGTGGATAATGTCAACAACAGTATGATCACGATCTTATAATGACTTTATTGCCAACAAACTTTGTAGCTGTTCAATTACTTTCTAGAGAATGCTCCCTCAAAGGATTTCTTGGATTGATTTATTGAAAAAACATAGCAAAGACGTTATGAATTTTATATTTTCATTCCCACCTAAATCTAAGGAAATTACCATAACACGTAATTTAAGAACTTGTTGCAGTATTTGTTGAAGCTGTGAGGACCTATGTGATGCATGGTAAACTAATTGTATTAAATACATATGATGGGCTGTAAATGATATTTTATAATTAACATTTATTGTACACGATAATAATACAACAGAGTAATTTTCAGAATAGAATAAGGAGAAAATAATTTTGCAAGAGTTCAATGAGTTGTTTCATTTTTTATAGTAATTAAAAAAATAATAATTCCAATGAATAAAGAGACTAACGCAGGTCCTGTTGAAATAAGTGAACAACTGTCTATTAGGTTCTATCCAGGCAAAAATTACTGTTCTCGTGTTCTTATCAAAGAGAAATGTGATTTCAGTGTATTTTATTCATTAGTTTTCTGAGAGTTTAAGGGTGCATAGTTTCAAAGAAGTATTTTCCGCTGCCTCATTCATATTGTTGGAGATGCATATTTGATTCATTTATTTGGCAGGGCTCTCCTGGTTTCCGTGGCTTACCCGGTAGCAATGGACTTCCAGGTGAAAAGGTACAAGTTGTCCTATAAATCCACCCCAGACTTTTGTGGAATCCATGTTAATTTGAATTGACACTTTCAGATTGAATACAATACTCATTTTCTTGCCATAAATTTTAATGTCTCTTTTTAGGGTCCTGCAGGTGAACGTGGCAGCCCAGGTCCCCCTGGTCCAAGTGGACCTGCAGGAGACCGTGGACAAGATGGAGGCCCAGGTCTTCCAGGAATGAGGGTAAGACAGGATGTCTGCAGAAAATAATAAAACAAATTTGATTAGAGGTGCTTCATTGAAGCTGATGAAGAAAGCAAAACTAGGAAAGAACCCTAGCAATGTTATTACATCCTTCAAATTTAGTATGTAGGTTCATAGCATAATAGATCAAGGTACAATAACTTGGAGCATTCAGAAACAATAGGTTGTGTGTGAAAGCATGCATTTTATACAAAGCTAAAAGTGCTCCACAGCTCCCAGAGTACAACATGCACTGTTACCAGTTATGGCTTTAATGTGAATATCATGTATTTTTGTTTTAATAGGTTTCTAAATTTATTATAAAATATATTTTAATATTTAATAGATAATTACATTTTTTATTAAATGTATTTATGAAGGTTGATCCGAAAGTAATGCTTTATGTTTTGTTAATTTGATCTGTGGTGTCAGAGGCAGATATGATATCGGCAGGAAGGTTCAACCTCTGCTGCCATGCCATCAACATTACATTTTGTCACTGTGCAATGGATGGCAGCAGAGGGGCAGTCTGACAAAATGGGAACCTGTAGCAAAAAAGCTCAGTTGTGGCCTGAAGCAGCGAATGAGCACCTGGTGGGAAGGCAGGGCCAACCCAGGGAAGCTCAGGTCCATCTCAGCCATCCATCTGAGTGACTGCAAGGGGTAGGGCCAGAATCCACCCCTTCCCTGGTATTATGTAAGGGTTGGCAGTGGAGGCGAGGGCATCTCCCTGGAGTTCCCTGCGTACCTGAGGTTTTCTAAGGGTAAGCAGTTTCTCTTCGTTTCTGTATCCATAGCTGCTGCATTTGGGCTTGTTCTCATTTGCTGTAGCCTAGGATTGTGCTACTCTGCTGCTATCACTGGACTTTCTGTCACATTACAGTCTCTGACGTGCAAGACGTGTTACTGAATTTCTCCTTGCAGAAAAGACTGCGCCTATTTATATTCATGCTGAACCTTTATGGAGACTAAAAAGGGGTTGTGAGGGCAGAGAGGTGGTGGGTGGTGAGTTTCAGCAGTAGTGACAGTGGATCACCTCTGCTGGTGCAGATTTTTACAAGAGCGCTGTATGTTGGCTCTTGTTCACCCCTGGCAGGAATGCACAGCCGGTAATGGTGACTATAGTGGAAAACAGATTTTTGTAGCCAAGAACTTGCTCTATTGAACAGTATTTTTGTGCTCTTCTTCTGTTGTATTTTCCATGTAAATAAATAGGAGGCATTACTTTCTGTGTGTCTTAAATATATTCAGTATTAAAGTAGAATTAAATTTTAAGAATTGTTTAAGTTGCATGGTAAATTATTTTGACTGTTTAAATATAGTTTAATATTTAGTTCTTTATACATTGTGTAGTTGTAGTTAATGCAAACTAATGAAAACGTAATTGGTTGGATTTTCATAGTACTGGAAAATAATTTGTGTGCAGAACATAATGATACTGTGTGAACCATGCTAAGAATTAGCAAATGCTGTCAACAGATTTGAACCTGAATGCAGGCTCTTCAGAGCTGCAGAAGATTTTATTGGAAATTGAAAGGAGCTATTTAAAATAAAACAAATAATTGCATTTCAAAATGTAAAACATGATCTAAAGACATTACATGAATTTTGTTGTTGAAGTACAAGACAGTGAAAATTGTTTTTTTAACTTCTGAAATTAGTTTTAATCTCATATAGTGGAAATACTGTTCCTGTGTATTTTGTTTAATGTCTGATTTGATCACTTACAGTAAGTGTAAGAGAACGATGTTAACTCCTGGCAAAGTAATTTGCTAGCTTTTTCAAATTTTTCTCCTCAATGAAAGGATTTTAAAGAAATTAAAACCAAGAATTTTTTAAAAATATGGTGGTTTTTTCGTATTTATGTATTGTAAACTGAATTTATGTTTCTTTAAGCTGAAGAATAACACGATTGGTTTTTTCTTCATTTGCAGGGTTTGCCTGGGATTCCAGGAAGTCCTGGAAGCGATGGGAAGCCTGGCCCTCCAGTACGTAGGCTGCATGTATTTGATGCCAGTCTGCCCGCTGTCCTACATCCTGTGATCCTACAGTGTCTACTCTGTACATTGTTATCATAGTCAGATTAATTTTCTCTCATTAGTTTCAATTTACAGGAGCGGTTCAGGTGCTGCTGCTTTGTAAGAGCTTTCTGCAGATGTTATTTTTCTGTTACTTGAAATACAGCATATATAAAAGCATGGTTGAAATGTAAAATACACTTGAAATCTTGAATCTTTAGCCTGCTTTTTAATGATTCATAGATGTCCTTTTATTTCCCTTAACTGATGTTATGTCTTCATTTCTTTTCTGTCTATCCCAGGGTAATCAGGGTGAACCTGGCCGTTCTGGCCCACCTGGCCCAGCAGGCCCACGTGGTCAGCCTGGTGTAATGGGTTTCCCTGGTCCAAAAGGAAATGAGGTTAGTGGGCTTTTTCTATTTGTCCCGTGTTTATGCTTGAGCAGTCACATGGTAAAATTACAGTGCTTCATGGGAGGTTTGATGCTGCAGTTAAGTTATTGTACATGGACAAGAACAGGTATTTAACATGTGATCTTTCTCTTCTGTAAGGGTGCGCCAGGTAAGAATGGAGAAAGAGGCCCTGGTGGACCACCTGGAACTCCTGTAAGTTTTACTCATAATTTTTTTTTAATAATATAGTAAAAACATTAACAGTGAATAACTTGGCTGGTATTATAAAAATTGTATCAACCCATAACCTCAGCCATGTTTGTCTTGCTACAGGGTCCTGCTGGGAAGAATGGTGACGTTGGCCTCCCTGGTCCGCCTGGACCTGCTGTAAGTGTGGGACACCTATAGAGTCACTTATCCACTGTTGCCAGGGTTGTCTGCTGCCTAGACAGAATGCAATTTTAGGGAAAGAATACTTGTATGTTCTAAAGAAATCTCCTTTTATGAGGAGAAAGACTAGAAACACTAGAGCTCTTGCCCATTTTTTCATACACTAATACTCAAAGCTTTAGGAGAAAAAAGGTTAGGAGAAACCTGAGGTAGATATACCCAGTTAAGTCAAAATGAGAAGTCAGTTCACTGCTGCCAGGGGGATGTAATGGTGTTTCTAATGGAGACGTATTAGTACTCCCTTTTGAAGTTGATCAGAGCTAGCAATTTAAGACTAAGGTCAAGTATTCCTGTGAGGTAAATATTTCTGCTGAATTAATCAGGTGGTTAGAGTGAAAAGAGCAAATACCAAGATATATTAGCCTTAAAATTGCACAGTGGCTTCTTCAGCTCTAGATAAGGAGGCGTAGGTTAGAGGTGGTGTGGAATTATTTGAGAATATCTCTAACTATAAGCAATTTCATTTTTTTCATCTTTGGTTTGATTCCAGGGTCCTGCTGGGGACAGAGGAGAACCAGGACCATCAGGTTCACCTGGCCTGCAGGTGCTGTGTGTTTGTTCTCAACTGCGTTCTTTAAAAGGAAGTCATTAGGATTCATGTTATTAGCATTGTGTTTTGAAGTAAAACAGATTAATTAATTGACAGAATGCATTGCTCAATGGTTCAGAATTGCAAACCAGACAGCAGGCTTGGTGGGTTGAGCTGCATTAAACCTCTAGCTATCAAATTGACTCCTCCTCCTTTGTAAAGGATTGGTATGGGTGGGTGCTAGGGAGGAAAGTGCACAGTTTGCTTATGTGACATAGACTTAAATGGTGATATTGCTCCTCCTTACAGGGTTTGCCTGGGGGACCAGGACCAGCTGGGGAAAATGGAAAGCCTGGAGAGCCAGTAAGTGGTGTTTCTTTTTTTTTTTTTTTTTTTTTCCCAGACACACATAAAATAATTAAAAAATAAAAAAAGAAATGATGCAGAGGTCTTCTCAGATCACACTGCCAAAATCAGACAGCTATCAGCATTCTGCAGTGCAGAGAAGTCTGCTTGTAGGAATCGAAGGTGGGAGAAACAGGGTGACATCCACAACATGGATTCATTAACTGAAGCTCATGGCTGAGTTGGATTTACTTTGTTTTAAACAGGGGCCAAAAGGTGATATCGGAGGACCTGGATTCCCAGGCCCTAAGGTAAATCATACAGCTTCATTTCTATAATTACATGAATGAATTAACATAATATGAACCTGACAACAAAAGATAACATCTTTCTTTGTTACAGGGTGAAAATGGAATCCCAGGTGAACGCGGTGCCCAAGGTCCTCCAGGGCCTCCAGGAGCAAGAGGTGGGCCAGGTCCTGCTGGCTCTGAAGGTGCCAAGGTACCCACAGACTTTCTTGCTTTCCCCTTGCTATGCGAAGCATTCAGATTCATGTTCTTTTTTTTTGTCCTTACTAATGACTTCTGTCCCTTTTTAGGGTCCTCCTGGTCCCCCTGGTGCCCCTGGAGGCACAGGACTGCCTGGTTTACAGGGAATGCCAGGAGAAAGAGGAGCTTCTGGAAGTCCTGGGCCAAAAGGGGATAAGGTAACATACCCATCTTGAACATCCTGTGTGTTGTATGCTAACTCCTGTGTTGACCTTCCACAAGTCACTGGATTTATTCATATGCTGACTTTCGGACAGATTTCAGAAGTGTTAATTGTGTAGAGCCTGTGCTGGTCTGTTTAGCAATGTTACATGGGATGTATACCTTTGAAAAATACAGCATTTTACAGTCAGTGTAGTATATGCTAGACATGTTACTCCAATAGCTCTCATTGGGGAAAGGATATAACAGGACAGATCTAATGAAGCTAATGTCAACATGCCACATTCTATGCCCCTGTTAGAGGCTCCATTTTAAAACAGTATGGGTATTTGCATCAAAATACTCAGTATCTGGTGCTGAATACTGGGGATTATGTCATCCTATTTTATATTTCCACATATGATCGCAGTAAGGAAATTAAGTCATTTGGATATATTTAGTATGAGATGCTCTCCACAGTAATGTTATAATTTTGGGGTGGAGGGGGGTGTGCTTGATTATTTTTTCCTCTTTTTTTTTCACTTTTGCTTTTTTCTTACACTTATGATTTCTTTATAGGGAGAACCTGGTGGTAAAGGTGCTGATGGCCTTCCTGGTGCAAGAGGAGAGCGAGTGAGTGTTTAAGCTTCAGTGTCTGAGTTAACTTGCTATTGTCTACACATTAAATGCGAGGAGAGTTTCTGTGAGTAAATACTATGTGAGAGTGACAGTAGTAATCCTGTTGTAGTACATTCTGGCTGTGCAAATCTGGTTTTGTAAACTAAATTAGTCTTAGTGCTGTTCTTTGTGATCATGCCCATTTCAGCAGAAATGGAAGAATTTAAACAAGTACAGGATTATACTTAATGGAGACCATGCTTTGGAGGAAGAATACTGATTGTAAAAGCAATAAAAAATGTGAACTTGCTGAATTAAGTCAACTGAGAAAGAATATTCCAGCTGTAACAAAGTATAAGACGTTGTGATAGCAAGGGCTGTCATGCAGAGTACTTGCACAGTTGACTATATATTTATATATATATATATCTATCCACAGCATATCAAATTGGAATTATATACATATATCCAAGTATTCACAAGCAGTACGTACATAAAAGTAAAGAGAGGTAGCGGATACATTAATGCTGATTGTATGAATTGAAGGAAGTAGAAAAATGGATTAAAAAATAAGGTATGCATCAAATCATCATGGAAAAAATAATGAAGGAGTTGGGTGACAGACACTGGAGAAATTGTGAAGAAATATGGGCCCATAATGTATATAAAATTTAAGGCTATCAATGACTTTCATTTTACCACTGAAGAGACCTACTGACTTGAGGTGACTTAGTTTTAGGTTTACATGGGAGGGGGAGGGGAATGAGAAGTTACACTTCTCAAAAATGCGTGATCTCATTATGTCAGTCCAAAATGTTTTGTGCAACAGCACACCGGCATTACAGAGCTGCTTTCATTTATATGTCGTTAGCCACGTGTTTACATTGAAATATAAATGGTATTGATCATGAAGATAACACTTTCCATATTTTTGATACACAATATAATAACTTTTTCTTACATATATGTTATTATCTTAGGGTAACGTGGGTCCCATTGGTCCTCCTGGTCCTGCTGGTCCACCTGGAGATAAGGTAAAGCATCCTTCATGACACCGTGTCATGTGTGATCAACGTGTCGTGTGTTGATGCCCAGCTCCTGGGCAGAGGAGTAAGTCCTGGTAACCGTTCTCATTCCGTACAGGGAGAGACTGGTCCAGCTGGTGCCCCAGGTCCTGTGGGTTCCCGTGGTGGTCCGGTAAGCGACAGCACTCCTCTTGCAGTGTAATTTTACCATGGCTCAGTTGTACAGCAGTGTTGCTAACTGTCTCTATCAAGAGCAAAAAGCAGCTTGAGACCATGACAAACTGAGCACTTTCAGCTCCTGTTGGACTCTTGGGATTTACATCTGCTAAGGACTTGAGAGAAATCCAGTGTTTTAGCAGCATAAAGGGATTGGAGGCTGCAGTAACAGATCAGGGAAGAGTCTGAACCAACTGTCGGTCGATAAAGCAGAGGAACGTCTTAATTTTGTTTCCATCCTGTCATAGTTAAATCAACTTACTAAAATTGATTTTCTTATATCTTTGATAAAACAGCACATCAATTACAGCTAGGGACTACCATGAATTGTGATCAGGGTTTATATAGGTATGACTGTAACCATTGTTTCACACTTAATTTTCAGTTAATTCCTGAGCAGTTCTCTTAGAGCTCAAGATCAGCTGTTAGCTCTGATTGTTCGCATTTACTCCTGTCCCAAGACTGCTAAAACAAAAGAACTCCAGATCTAGTCAACAGTACTCTCTAACTTATAATAAGTATATTTTTCTAACAAATCCCATTGCTGACTTAATGTTTTCTACAGGGAGAGCGAGGAGAACAAGGTCTTCCTGGGCCTGCTGGCTTCCCTGGAGCTCCAGTAAGTACAAGTCTTTTAAAGCGATAGGATATGGTTTTTGATTTCTCGTTTTTATGAAATTGACTTGAATCTCAGACTTGCTGAGACTACTTGAATGCTTACTTTGACTACAGACACACTGATTTCCTTGCTGCTTATTCTGTACTCAGCCAAACGTAAGGCAACATATATTTCTTTTTATCTGTTCGTTTCCATGCTAGTTGACCAATAAAACTTTTCCCTTCAGAAGAGGATAAGGTTTTTTCATCAGTGTTATTTTCTGTGTTTATATTATTCTTTAATGTAGTTAAAACTTTCTTACAGGGCCAGAATGGTGAACCTGGTGGGAAAGGAGAGCGAGGCCCACCTGGTCTGAGGGGAGAGGCTGGGCCCCCTGGAGCTGCAGGTCCACAGGGTGGGCCTGGTGCACCAGTAAGTCTGTGCTGCTCTTACAGCTCCAAATGAAGAGGCTTCTTCAGCCTTCCCTCAGCTTCAGGGTGGCTGGGCCTAAGCACAAGCATTTGATGAACTGCTTGCTGCTTAACAGTGGTATGTACAATGTTAATCTATTTTTCAAATTATTTCAAAATACCTGTTTCTGTCCACATAGGGTCCACCTGGTCCCCAAGGAGTAAAGGGAGAACGTGGATCTCCTGGAGGCCCTGTAAGTAGCTCTCTGGTACAAACAGTGCCATTTCTCACTGACTATTACAACAAACGTGATGTAGATTAATCACAAGGTGTAATTAAATCCAAGGTGTTTGGAAATCTTGGGTTCAATGATATTAATAAGAAAGAGGTGCATGCCAAAACAATCGTTGGGGCAAAACCCAAAACTATGAAATACCAACAGATACTAGGTTTATTTGCAGTCTCTACCAAATTTCTCAGGGATGATTGGTCTTAGGGAACATAAAGGACATCTCCCTGGTGAAAAACAGTGGGGAGGGGGGAGGGGGGAGAGGGGGAGAGATGGGAGATTAGAATTTAAAAAATATGTAAAAAACAAAAAACAAACAAACAAAAAACTTGATATTCAGTTGCAGGACCTTTTGTTTTCCCTAAAATCTGAATTGAAAGAATTCAAAGGCAGCTTTAGTACAGAAATGAATTGGTTCACTTTTTTTCTAACCTTTAGAAACTGATGAAAGTGTTGGTTTCTTGTAGGGTGCTGCTGGTTTTCCTGGCGCTCGTGGCCTACCTGGTCCCCCTGGTAACAATGTAAGTTGTTTTGTCCCTCTTAACTTTTATTCTTACCTTGCAGATACCTTTATAGACTTATTGTTACATTGTACTAAACAAAATGTACCTTGACATGAATAGTAAGCAGTGTTACATTGAAAATTTTCTTTTGACTTTCTGACTTGCAGGAAAAAATCCTGCAAAAGAAATTTTCTCCTTTTATTTTACCTGCAATAGTAATTCTATCACTTGGAATTGGTACACGTTTTTCTATTACAGTTTGCTTTCCAAAGCCCATTGAAATCAGTGGAAGTCTTGAGGTTTTTGTTGACTTTTCTTGCTTTGTCATGGTATTAAAAAAAAAAAAAAGCATACTTCAGGATTTTTACTTGATTTTTTTTCTTTTTAAAAACCACATTTTATACATACTTGAGAATTTGTTTGTAGTTGTTTATGAAATGGAACAAAATTTAAACTAAATTTGAATGAAACAGAGTAATATGGAAAGATTATTGTACCAAAGCTCTCTGTATGATCTGGGCCCATGGGGAGATTAATCCACCAGTCTGCAGTATCTTAGCTTTCAAAAAAAAAAGTCATGCTTGTGCATTATCTATTTACAGACACTTCATACACTGTTTCATAATGTCCTTGAGTGTTCAACATGCGCCCACTTGTCTTTAATAGAAAAAATCCAGTCTGATTTTTAGATACTCTTTGAAGTTTAAGAAAATACAAAGAATAAAATGCAGTTTTCCATTATATTAAATAAAAAATACTATCTATTGTTATATTATAACTGAGGTAAGACATCAAAACATATTTTCTATTTGAATAAACAAGTTTGTTGCTTAGTTACTGATAGATGTAAATATCACTAAATGACAAGACAAATTAGGATATTTTTTTTAATGGAAAAGCATTTCTTTCTGCCTATGTCCAAGGCACCATTGAAGTTATCAGGCATGAGTGTTTATTGAAATCAGTTGCTTCAAATTTTGGTGGCAGAGGTTTGGGTGAGGAATGCGTATCCTATCTTGGATGTGCTACAGCCACTAGACATCCCACATGTGCAGGTGTTGTATTATAGAAACCATGCATCACGAGAACAGGGAGGAAAAAAACGTGGGCTGAAAGCAGCAGTAGTCAAGGAGACAAATACTCCTTTTAAGGTCAGATCTCGGTGTACCAGGGATGTGCTCTCAATCTACCTTTAGGAAGTTAAAGCAATTGGATTGGCTTTGACGAGGGAAGATAATTACCAATAAGTACATTGTACTCTTTCGGATAATTACAGCTCATGGTCTTATTTTTAAAATGTGTAGGGTAGTCCAGGTCCCCCTGGTAATGCAGGGCCTGCAGGCAAGGATGGGCCTCCCGGACCCCCTGGTAATGCTGGACCTCCTGGTGGCTCAGGACCTCCTGGACTACGTGGTGAGCCTGGTGCTCCAGGTGAAAAAGGACCTCCAGGTGCACGGGGAGAGAGGGTAAGTACATGTCCAGCCAGGAAAGTTCAATGGTAGGTAGGGGCTGAATGTGTTGACGATCAGAAGTGAGACGCTTGGTGTTGACTGGCCTAACCTTTCTTTAAACAGGGGACACCAGGTGACCCCGGACCCCAAGGCATCATTGGCAGCCGTGGCAGTACAGGTTTACCAGGTCCACGTGGCCTCCCTGGCCCAGCTGGCATGGCAGGTGGCAAGGTAAGTGTTCATGTACCGAGATAATGGCCTGGGAGATTTTAGTCCAGTTATTTGCACTTGTGTCCCTAAGATCAGACTTAGAGACAGCCAGTGGTTACTGGATGTCTCTAAGGTTGTCTCTAAGACTCTTGGATCAGAGTAATTATAATTATATTAAGTATATAACCACCCTCACCCCTTGAAGAGAAATGAAGTATAAAAGCTCTAGAGAATTTAAATCATAGTTTCAGCTACCACCAGTTACTTTTGCTTCATTATCAATCTTTCTTGCTCAAACATAACCACTCAAACAGGAAAACAGTTTAACCTGTCTCGAGAAAAGGAGATGGGAAGCTTGTTTGGTGTTAAATCACTGGAAGCTAGGATAGCCAGTCATTATTTGTTAAATGCTTTGGCTATTGTTTTTGGGCACTTAAGAGGTGATTAAACCTCTGTGTAATCAGCAAGTATGCAGAGAAGTTAAGCTGGTCTTCAGAAAGGGATAATTGGAAACAAATGTAAAGCTTACTTGTGTCCTGGGCTCACAGGAAAAACTCCAAGAGGAGAGATCTCCAGAAAGAGATCATTCCCCAGTGACACTCAGCCCTTAAATGTGGTCTAGATGTGGAACCAGGCTGCACCCCTTGCAGTCAAACAGGTGAATTGCCTTCACCTGTGCTCCTGTGGTCAACTCAATGCTTACATCAGGTGATTAGTCAGAGGTTAGGGCTGTGATTCAATAGTCCCCATACAATGTCCTTAGTATGTTCCAGTTGATAAAACAGTAAAGTTTGCTCCTCAGTTTCAAGTGTCTTCTACGAGTATTAGAGTATTACTATTGGTGAAAAGGAAGTCTGGGAGCGTTCTTCCTTCTTGTATTCCAAGTATTCCCAATTGCCCAAGTTGGAGTGATGCTACACTTAATCTGACATCCTTCATTACTGCCTACTTTGTTGAAGATATATAATACAATGTCATTAAATAAACATTTTATCTGCAGATAAAACTTATTCCTTTTTTCATCAGGGTGAAGATGGTAAACCAGGTGTCAATGGTGTCCCAGGAGAACGTGGTGCTCCTGGTCCACAAGGTCCCATGGGTCAGAGAGGCTTACCTGGAGAGCCGGGCAGAGATGTGAGTGGATGCATTAGACATTTCTGATAGGTTTTGAGTTACATGCAGAAAAATCAGGAAGTAGGTATAGCTTGAAGGTTAGCAAAGGTTCCCTCAAGCACCTGCTGCACAGTCCTGTGCAGATGACAGTTTCCAGAAGGAGGTGTAACCTACAATGTCCATTGTGTTCTTTTCTACCTGGGGATCATGTCTCTGTCTTGCTGGAATGCAAGTGAGAGAACTCAGTGCCTGTACGCTAAAAAATAAAATGTTAGAAAAATCTTTAATGGACCCTTCAACCTTCCGGAACACTTCACTGTTGAAAATGCTCTCCTAGGCTGCTGAACAGGTTTTCATATTACTGGAGAAAATGCTGCCTATCTATAATCAGATCATTTTGGCTTTTTTGTTAGTTATTTTTTCAAATAAACCACCATTTTAATTTTCATTATTCTCCTATAGGGTAACCCTGGCTCAGATGGTTCTCCTGGACGGGATGGATCTCCAGGTGGTAAAGTAAGGAATCACCAGTGTTTGTGAATTGCCATATCTGATGATGCATTTACCTAGTTCTGTGCCTCATAACTTGAATCTTTTAACACACCAGAGAATAATTATATAGAACACTAAATTTCTTCCTCACTGTGACTGTCTGCAGGGTGACCGTGGTGAAAGCGGCCCTCCTGGAGTTCCAGGACCTCCTGGTCACCCGGGACCTGCAGGTAACAATGGTGCCCCTGGAAAAGCTGGTGAAAGAGGATTTCAGGTAAAAACAAAACAAATGCATGTTTAAGTGTCCTTCACCTGCACGATCAGTTTGATGCAGTTGTAAGAGCAGAAGTTTGGGACGGTGATGCTATTGTTACTTTTAATTTGTTTTCCGGAAGTCATTTGGCATCAAGGTCCACTTGTATAAGAATATTAAGTGGAAAAACGTGCCAGTTAATATTGCTGATAACTATATGCTGACAACATTAAGTTCTAAACCCACATACTTAGGACGCTAAAAAGCATCATAGCACAGTTAATTCCCATCCCACATGATTGTTGTGCAGCACAAATATTGTTATTTAAACTAAAAGGAGTAATTGTGTATGTATTCAAGATACTTTTGTGAAGTGCTGACACTAACACTGTGGGCACTGAACACTTTTAAAAATGGATAAGGGGTCTTACGCTCAAGGTATGGTATTGGTGCATACAAGCATCAGAACGACTTTGGTAGATAAAAAGACTGGCTAAAATTCAGCTTAGTCTGTGTGCAGCTCTTCCTTGAGTCTGACTCTACTGCATATCAGAAAATAAAGCACTCTAGCCTAGTGCAGCTGCTCCATGCTATCTTGTTCTTATTGTGTCACAGGGTCCACCTGGACCTCCTGGCTCTGCTGGTCCTGCTGGAGCTCGTGGACCTGCTGTAAGTCATATTTTAAGTATTACTGAAATAATACAGTTAGTGTTTCCTCAGCTTTTTTTTTTGCCATTCTCTTATTTCTTGACATACTCCTTTTATCACAAATCTAATCTTAAAGGGTCCTCAAGGTCCTCGTGGTGATAAAGGTGAAACTGGTGAACGAGGCAGCGCCGGCATCAAGGGTCATAGAGGATTTCCTGGTACGCCTGGTCTCCCTGGTCCTCCTGTGAGTATATTGCATTGGATTAGGAGTGGACAGCAATATCAGTTCATATGGTTGGGCCCCAGCTAGCTGATTTGAAAACAAAAATAAAAATAGCAAAGTAGTTTTTTGACTTTTTTCAGATGCATTCAGTAATTTACCATTAGTGAATTAACCTGAAATAAGTATTAATAAAGAACTAGAAGAAGCTGCTAGGAGTGCAGTGTCTGTCTGCCTAGAAAAAAAACTTTTTGCATTCACATATATAGGCTATTCCTGATTAAACAGCGAAGACGCAAATTTCAACATGTAATTCCATACAACAGGACACCTGTGTTAAACAAGCATAAAATCCATAAAATAGAATCTATTCGAGTCCAGCAATCTCTTCTGTCACGCATATCACTCAATAATAAATAATGGAACGTAATTGGCATGAAATGGCAAAGGAACGAATTGTAAACATGCATTACCATTATAATGGTTGCTAAGGGCTGAAATTGAAAGGTAATTGACAGGCATGCCTTAGGTATTTAGGAAAAAATGTAAAGAGCAGGTTATTTTGTGTTAAATTAAAACAGTGCTACTAATAGCACTCACAATAGAAATGAGAATTGAGAAAAGAAAACTTGTCTAGTTACTCTGCCCCTATCAATGACAAAAATTGAAGTTATACTTATAAATACCACCTATATTTAAGTAATTAACAGGATATACCCTATTGACCTTTTTGACTCACTTAGCAACAAAAAGTCTGATAAATTCTTGTATAAACCATGAATCGTTGTTTTAAAATGAACAGTTTAGCTCTTTGTGATTCACGCATAAATAAAAGAGCAATGTATTAAGAAAAAAACAACAAAAAACACTTGGACATGAATGGTTGTCAGATTCTAAGTAACTTTGTTGGAAATGTGATTACATCTGATTTAATCGGTGTTTTAAGCCTTGATGTATATATTCTTAGGTATACGACACTCAATACTTGTTGATATCAGTTGGCTTCCTTGCATTTTAGATGGTATAACTTAATTTAATCACATCATAAAAGTTCTTACAATTTTAACTGGTGTAAGAAGAGCATCCATTCTTTCTCATACCTGACGTAGTCCTTTTTTAAGCTTGATTTTCAGTTAATTATGAAGACGTTTTTAAAATGTTAATAAACATTTACCTTGGTGCAAAACATCACTCCAAAGACTTTTTCTTTGTAGGGCCCCCTTGGTCCGCAAGGTGCAATAGGAAGTCCAGGAGCTTCAGGAGCAAGGGTAAGAAAGGCTTTTTTATTAAGATAATGGGAGGGAATATTGAATACGTTGGCTTGTGTTTTTAGAGAGGCCATCTGAACCAGCAACTGTTAAAGAAAAAGGAGGCATCTAATAAACTGTGCAGCAATGTTAGAAGCATCTCAAATAGTTAGGAAATGGAAATTATCCGATAATCTATTTTGACTATAATGACTGTATTCATCTTGGTTGTAGGGTCCCCCAGGACCAGCTGGACCCCCTGGAAAGGATGGTACAAGTGGCTATCCAGGTCCAATTGGCCCTCCTGGCCCGCGGGGTAACAGAGGTGAAAGCGGCCCTGCGGTAAGTAAATTGTGCATGCTGAAATGATACTTCAGGGGCTATTCATTAAACAAAATACTCTCTTGTATTTAAGTATCTGCGTTGGAAAACGCTGGTAGGAAATGATCTAGTTATTAACGCTGAAGTTGAAGTTCAAATCATTTGTAGTTGGGTGTAATCTGTGATGTACTGGGTATTGAGTTAGTTCCAGATAATTACAAGACTTTTCCCATGGTATAGGGAGAGTAGGGATCTCGCCCCGTGTCTTCCAAATCTCTAAAACAGGGCTGTGGTTCTTCATTTGTTTCACATGTGTTTTGTTTTTTTTTAATTTTCTATTACCTGTTGTTGTGCTTCATTTTTTATTTCCTGCTGTTCCTTATTTTCCTTCCCTTAGGATTGTTTTTGGATTTATTATGCCTGTTTCCTTTCTTTACCATTTCATTTTCGTTCCCCTTTTGTTTGTTTCCTCTCAGGGTCCACCAGGCCAACCTGGTCTGCCTGGTCCTTCTGGTCCTCCTGGTCCATGCTGTGGTGGTGGCATAGGTGCCCTTGGTGCTGGTGAAAAAGGTCCGGTGGGCTATGGCTACGAATTCGGAGATGAGCCAAAAGAAGATGAGATCAACCTGGGTGAAATCATGTCTTCAATGAAAGCAATTAATAACCAGATTGAAAATATCCTCAGTCCTGATGGATCACGAAAGAATCCAGCTCGTAACTGCAGAGATCTCAAATTCTGCCATCCTGAGCTCAAGAGTGGTATGTCAGGTTTTTATTGGCAGTAATGGAAGCAGATGATGTTGTGTTCTTCTTTTCCTAATTGTTATGGTCTTTAAGTAAGTAAAGGCAGAGATGTGCAGTGTAAAGTTCATGGTTTTTTAAAAAATGATAAATGAAGTAATAACTAAAAACTTGCAGTTCTTTGTTCATTCATGGAGAATCACAGTGACATCAATCCACTCCTTTGTTGTCTTAGAAAAGAAATTTTGTTACAATCTTACTCCAAAAATGTAGGAAAGGTAAGTTCTGTACTGACTTAATTCAAGCATCAGACTTTATTCTCACCAACTCAGTACATTTTTATATCATCTGAATTTTGTTGCTTCTACACTATCAGAATTGAATAAGCTTTATAATTTGGCACAGGTTTCTGGAATGGAAATAACCCTGTCACCATAAGGTAAAAAGCTTCTCCAACTACACATGCTAAGCCCCTGAACTTTTTTTCCACCTGCAGGAGAGTACTGGATAGATCCCAACCAAGGCTGTAAAATGGATGCTATTAAAGTCTACTGCAATATGGAAACAGGTGAGACATGCCTCAATGCTAACCCTGCCACAGTGCCGAGGAAGAACTGGTGGACCACGGAAAGCAATGCAAAGAAACACGTATGGTTTGGAGAGTCTATGAAGGGTGGTTTCCAGGTAAGAAATTGCCACAGATAATAGCCAAAAAGGTCCTGCATGCAATATAGTCAAAAAGTACTGAGAAATACTCGAAGTTGAGCTAAACTTGCAAGGAGTGAAATAGTAACAACATAAAGAACCTCTAGAGACAACTAAATAAAAGCTGCTGTTCATGTTCTACTTTGCAGTTTAGCTATGGAGACCCTGACCTACCTGAAGATGTTTCTGAAGTACAGCTGGCATTCCTTCGCATCCTCTCGAGCCGTGCATCCCAAAACATCACCTACCACTGCAAGAACAGCATTGCCTACATGGATCAAGTCAGTGGAAATGTTAAAAAAGCCTTGAAACTGATGAGCTCGGTGGAAACAGAGATAAAGGCTGAAGGAAACAGCAAGTACATGTATGCTGTACTGGAAGACGGCTGTACTGTAAGTGAAAACCCTTTCCCCCCTTCCCTTCCTTTCCTTTTCCCCGTGCCCACTATTACATGCCCAGCAGGGACCCCCTGCCGCTCATCACCGCCCCCATCTGTCTTCCTCACTCCCCCTCGCTTTGGCTGTGTCCTTTCATTGGTGCTTTGAGTAATTCATATGGAAAAAGTATGACATATATTGCACTGTAGGATAATTTTCATCTAGCCTAACCCTGATTTCTCTAACTTTTTGGTTGTTTTACTTTCACAGAAACACACTGGTGAATGGGGTAAAACTGTGTTTGAATACAGAACACGCAAAACAATGAGGTTACCTGTGGTTGATATTGCACCCATCGATATCGGTGGTCCCGATCAGGAATTCGGTGTGGACGTTGGCCCGGTCTGCTTCTTATAAATCAAGATCATGCTCTTTCTGAAACCCTGGCAAACAGATTCACACTCCAACTGTGCTCCTTTGTTTTAACCCTGTCAGCTAGTACAGACAACCGTCTGTAGCCCAGTTATTTATTTACAAAATTTCTGGGGGGAAATCAGTTTGATATCAAGGGTTAACTTTTTTTTGCTATTACACAAAGTACAGTAAAAATGCTTCTTGCTTTTTTTAAAACCAAATTCCATCTTCAGAACACGTCTCCGTGGTGCTATAATTAAACTTCAACACTTAAAAAAAACAACACTGTGTTCTATTAGTTGAATGTTAGCCAATTTCCAAAGCACTGATTGCTCCCAGTAACAACGATTACCCTTCCTTCTAAGATACAGTCCATAAAGCTAGAAAGGCTTCCCTGTTTCAACTACCTCAACATGGCCAGAAACAGGGCTAAGTCAAACTGAAAATCGATAAAATCAGTCAAACTACATTGAATCCATCGGTCAATTCAGCGGAATCGTTTCGTACAAAATTGCCCATTACTGTACTGATCAGCTGTGAAAAAGTACAGTCTACTTCAAGAGTTTAATACCTTAGTGGCAGTAGTCACCACAGCTTTATTGTTGGATTGTATTCTGTTATCAAAGGTGCTTCTCTACTTTCCTGTCATTGCTGGTCAAGACCACTAAAATTAGGGAAGTATAAAAGACTAACATGATGGTGCTAATGTATTTTTCACTCCTAACTCTGCAAGTCAGGGTTATCGACTTGCTTGGTAAACCAAAATAAAGGATTAAAAGCAATTATGTCTCCTGTTAAAGATTGTCATTGGCATGTCACAGCTGAGAACTTTCTCCCTTCACTCTGTAAAAGTCAATAAAGATGCAAAATTGTGAACTTCCTTTGTCACATTAACACATTTATAGTGTTGAAGGTTAACCATCTTTGTAAGCTTTTAAATGGTTGTTGGTCTATTCCTTACAGAGACACATAATAAAATACCTTAATAAAACTCCTTGTTGTTTCACAACACTGTTATATTTCACTGTTTCTGAATATTTTACTGTTTCCTCAAGCATATTAATGAGATGAGACACCACTCTGGCACCACTTTAAGGAAAACTTTGTAATCCTAAGGGACACAACTTATGGCATAATGCAGTAAAACGTTTTCTTACTTTTTCCGTTCCTCTCCTTCAAGAAGCTCGTGTTACCGAGCACGGTGAGCTTCTTTGACCATCAGCCTGGATTCAGCTCTGTCAGCAAGATCCAAAATGGTGTCCATGCACAAAGCCACATCAGCTCAGAGTAAATAAAAGCACTCAATCCTTCCTTCACCCAACCTCAGTCTAAATAAATAGGCAGTTGTAGTCTTTCAGATGGCTTTGGTGATCTCCAGTGCTACTGGGGCTGAGGGTGTGGCTAATAAGAGTTATTCAACATTAAAACTGAGACTGGGGGGAATTGTTTTGTTTTAAAGTCATCAGGTCTTTGATTACTAGTTTTATTACTAGGTTTATGACAGAAGTGTTCGTAGAAAAGTAATGGCTGACATCACTGTAATATACGTGATTCAAACACTTCCATTTTTTCTCAGAGGGTCACTTAGTAGGCTGACCTGATTCTTTTCAATTTTAATAGAAAGGCTTTCAGATAACAGCAGTACAGAGTAGAGCTGGTTAATAATCCAGAGTTAGCTTAGAAAGTCAGGCTGGCCTTTAGCAGATTTGAGTTCTAGACTTGTTTCTTTCTCAGTTATTTAAATCACCCCGAAAAATGCTCCAACTGTTCAATTATTATAATATTTCTCACATAAAATTGATCTTACCTGACACTTTCAGAGTAGCAGCAGCAGCATTGCACACTGTTATAGGCAGCACATCAAGTTCACAGACTACAGCATTTCTGGGAGTGACACCTTTTTGCACAGGCAACTAGTAGAGATCTACCAAGGATGGACAGAGCCACCAATGTCTGCTTTTAAGCTCAAAGCTGATTTTATATATATTCAAGTGCATATTTATATGTACACAACTTCCTTTGGCATGTAAATTTAACATTATATGAGAGATTAGAGTCAGCAAAAAAAAAAAAAAAAAAGAAAGTACTGCTTGTCACAGATAACAGAGCCATTCCAACCAAGACTGAAACCTGACTGGCCTTTTGTCCCACAGTTCCTTTAGCATTTCTAACATATCAAAAAGCAGATTTTACTTTATCTTTTGTTTTACATTTTTGTCTTGCTGATAACACCATCATTTCTATTATCAATTTTTTTTTTTCTTTTTTTTTTTAATGGTATTTGCCTACCTGGCAGGGAATCCTGTTTTCTTTTTTTCTTTTTTACACTCTTACCATTTTGCCCTGCTGTTCCTTCTCCAAAGGTTTTATTCTCTCAGCCCTATTCTTTTTACAAACATGGTCTCTCTTCTGGAGTCCCACTGCCTAGCAAGAAACAGCACTTAAGCATAACCTTCACTTCCTGAAATAAAAAAAATACAAAACAATACGTAGATGAAGTGACTAATTCAGGGATTAGATAAATTATTTTAACTGCTATTTAGAAACTTTGCAGATTCCTAGGGCAAAAAGCCTGCTGAGGGATACCTCTGTATAGTCCCAGGTTTACCACGCAGAAGTATCCTGATAACTTCTCTTAAATTTCAGGTAGGATATTCTATTAATTTGTTACTCAGTTTTAGAACTGGAAAATCTCTCCAGAATCCCATCTGAGATTCCAAGAGTGTTTCTAAGGGATATTCCTAAATATCCTTTTTGCTTACTCAGCACTAGTGAGACCACACCTGGAATGCTGTGTCCAGTTCTGGGCTCCGCAGTGCAAGAGACGTGGACTTAGCGGGATGAGTCCAGCAGTCAATATGTCTAAATACCTGAGGGAGAAAAAGCAGACAAGGGACCCAGCCTCCTCTGAAGTGGTGCCCACTGACAGGGCAACAGTCACAGACCGAAGCATGGGAGATTCCAACTAAACACAACTGTGAGGGCGTTCCAGCACTCGTACAGGTTGTCCAGAGAGGCTGGGCAATCTCTGTGCGTAGAGGTGCTCAACACCTGACCTCGCTATCAAAGCTTCAACCACTTTCTTACTTTTCATGCACAATTCATATTCTTCAACCGTGTCAGCATGCAATACTCATCCCACGTTTACCAGTCTGGCAACTGCTTAGCTCAGTTTCAGGCAACAGACAAAGAAAACCTAGAGTCCCTCAACAAGCAGCCATAAGAAAGTTACTGCTCTGTTCTTAACCCATATTTAGAACTCCTTACTTGCCTTCATAGAGAAGAATTCTTTCTTATGCTCCAGTCTTTGCCTGCTATGCTTCATAGGCCTCATTTGTGTTGCTGTTAGCTCTGATGCTTGCCTGATGCATTCTTCTATTGCTACATAGTATCCCAGCACTCTAAGGATCTTCAGTAACAAAACTGAGGACATTAATATGTACTATACCCAAAGAAAAGCTAATAATTAGGTAAGGAAAGCACCTGATAGAGAGAGGCCGTGAACTTCTGTGCTCATGCAGAGACAGCAGAACAACCACTGAGCTAGAGCAAGGGGAAAGGGAAAGGCCCATGTGCAATGAGAGTGGAGAAACTACACCTTAAGTTGTTCCAGCCTTTAAGAAGAAAAAATGCAGGCTAATTCCTTTTCTCTGTCACTCTGCCACTGAAGCATTCACACTCAAACCGGTAAGCTGAAAAAGCCTCATTCAGGGAGGACTAAACCATTAATGCCTTGTTTTCCTCACCCTGTAAGCATCCAAACAGAAAGAGCTCTCTGTAAGGCTGTGATCACCTTAGACACACGCATTCAGAGCCACAAGAGTAGGTGACATGCACTTAAGAGGCTCTGCTTTATAATAAGTTACCACAAGATGAGAAAAAATAGCCAATTTACAGAAGTGACTAAAGCCAGCTGGCTTTAGATATTGCTGAATCAGGAAAGCGACCACTGCTCTGTCTCTACCGACTCCCGGTGGGTGGCAAATGCCATATGGGGCTGGTTACAGCAGTGGAAGCAGACTGATCCGGGCTGCTGCAGTGTGGAATGATATTGCTGCCCAGGTAGAGAACACGGCTGCAATTGAATTGCTCTGGCCTTTTTGACACACCCTGCGGTTACTCGGTCAGTAGCACAACACTCTTAATCCCAGGGTTGCAGGTTCAAGCCCCACACCAAACAATTAAAACCCCTCCAAATAAAGGTGATCTGTGGCTTGCACTCTGCTGCCACAGGGGTGGAAACACAGCCCCGCCGTTTGTCAGGGGCTGATACCCACTGCACTGGAACAGAGGAAGCTCCTGACCAACTGCAATGCATCAACAACAACATCATGTGGGGCAGCACAGCAGAAGTTTTTAAGAAAGGGAAGAAAATAATCCAAATCTTTCTAAAAGCTGGTTTTGCAATAAGGCAAATCAATGGACCTGCACAGGAGATCCAGTTCTTAGGAATCAAATGGCAAGACGGACATCATCAGATCCCTGTGGACGCCATCAATAAAATACCTGGCCTCTTCTCTGCCGACTAACAAAAAGGTCAGAGAAGAGCACATCTGCAGTCCCCACAACCCTCACCAATTAGTCCTGAGCTTACTCCAATCTCTATGACAAGCCCCATGTTGGGCACCACACTGTTGCAGTTTAACCTGCTGCGTGGCTCAGCACCACACGGTCATTCACTCCCTCTTCCCAGCTGAGATAAAACTATCTACCAAGAAAGAAGAGGAAAAAGATGGATAACTGTTATGACTATACATACACATACACACACACACATACATATATGAATGCTTATAACAAGCAATACATGAGCAAATTGCTCACCGCTCCCCAACTGATGGCTAGCTAGCTCCCAAGCAGTGCAAGAGCGCCAGATGAATCCGGCCCCTTTCAGAACTCCTTCCACCTGATGCCGTATGGTATGCAATATCCCTTTGGCCAGTTTAAGTCATCTGTCTTAATTCCATTCCCTCCCAGCTCCTTGGGCCCTTTGCTGTGAATGGCTGTGGCTCTACACAACACTGCTTAGCAGCAACTTTAAACATCCATGTGTTATCAACATTGTTTTTTCCCTGGAACCAAAACATGGCATCATACCAGACTCACTGAAGAAAAAATTCCATCCTACCTGAAACTAAGACAAGAGCTAAGCTCCTCAGGAAATACAGAAGGGACAAGAACATTTGCTTCTTTGTAAAGCTACATTATTAACATTGCTTCAGTATGCAGAATATAAAGCAACGCTAATATTGCCCAGCTAAACCACTGGGCAAGGTAAATGTAACACCGTGACCAATTCTCTTCTGTGTCCCTTATTTTTCAAAACAAATTAACACGTGATGTCAGGTAGCAGTAAGAGAAAACATCTCAGAGAAGGAATAATTAAACTCCTATCAAAATAGGAGGTGAGTGACTACTAAAACTAGTCAAACAGTAAAATAGTAAAATAAGAACAGACTCGGCAATACTTGAACCCCAATTCATTGCTCATTGTGCTTGCAGAGAAACACACTTTTCCATTTCTGGAAATATTTGTTACAACCTTCCTGGCCCTTACCAGATTTGAAAGATCGTCCACAATTTTTCTCCCTAAGAAAGAACAAATTCTTTTCAAGTTTTAAAATGTAAGAAATTCGCAAGTTAAAAACGCTGTAAGGAGCCATCAGTGTTAGGAGTCGCTGCAAGAGAAAAGAAATCCAAGATGGATTCTGAGTATGACAGCAAAGCCCAGATGTTGAACAATTAAGGAATTCTAGAGTATAGAGAATATCTATATATATATCTATTATAGAGTGTAGAGAATAGCTCTAGAGTTCATACTTGGCTGCTTCATTGTTCTCAGTGAGAGAAAGGACGGGATCCTGTAGCACTGATAGGGCCGCTCACAGCAGCCTATAAACAGCCACGTCATTACATACAAAGTCCGATATTTTATGTCAACAGTTCAGTGACACAGGGATAAAAGCTGAACAGTGAGGATACAAGCTTAGGAACAATCCGGATGCAGTGGTTAAAATCTTTTTAGCATCTCAATACTGCTTACTCTCAACATCAAAACTACATAGCATCATAGTCAACTCCACCGTTATCATCATTCACTATGGTGCCAAATTACCAGCAGCAAACAATGGGATTTCACTTCCTAGATGAGAAGTTAGTGGCTGTTGCACAGCTGCATTTGAGAGGTGCCGGCTAGAACTGCAGGGCTCCCAGTAGATCTCTCACTCAGGCCAGCGTTCTATAGGAGAATCATAGAATCGCAAGGATGGAAACGACCTGCAAGATCATCTAGTCCAACCACCCTCCCATTCCCAGTACCACAAGCTATTAAACCATATCTAAACCGTACCTCATAGCTCCAGAGTCGCTTAGGAAAAACAAGTAACCATCTCTTACAACTATCAAATTCATCTCGATTCAGCCTTTGACATTTCATTATCCTAACTGTTCTGAAGTGCCTTTTCTACTATTTCTGAAGCCACCTGCAACAGAGACAGAAGAGTTGTACTAAATGTCCTAAATAGCTGATATTTAATTAATGCTACTTTATGAGCTAATCAATGTCTTGCAAATCATCAGATCGTTCAACCTACGCTCTTGGAATTCAAGATGTATTTACCTGAGACCATGCTATGTGACGAGAAAAGCCATGTCCCCATAGTCCACTCTTCCACCCACTCTTCCTATTATTATTTTAGAAATTATTATAAAGACTCTTTATTAGACTTCATGTGAAGGTTCTGCCTCAGCTGTCCTCCAGTGATGGTTTTTTACAGAAGACCATCTCGGGGTGCCTTACAGCTAAAGCTCTCTTTCACTACTTGAGGTGCATCCCTGTGGAAATACTGCATGCTTTGTATGGAGATGGAGGTGTGATAAGAACAACTCGAAAAGGGAAGTAATAGGTGCTCTTATAGTTACATACACTTCTCCTTCAAGAACCTCACAAAAATAATTACAATGAACAGGGATTGTGACACTTCACTGACAAAACACAAGAAATTTAAAATAACTTTCTAACATTATCTATACACCAAATGTTATTTACTTTGTGCATCTGACTGACGCTTAGAGGTGTGATCACAGACCCTGGATAACACGTGTGCATGAACGCGTTAGAGCGAGCCAACAGATTCCTCAGATTATTCCCTGCAATCAATACAGTCTAGATTTCCTATTAAGGATCCAATGCAACATGCCGAGTCATGAGTCACATATTAACAGTAATTCTACGCTAGTAAAAGAAAAAAAATCCTACTGCTCCCAACAGGGAAAAGAAAGAAAACAGATTACGGTGATGAGCATCTTACAGTTCTATGTTCCTAGTCCCAGCGGATGTGCATATGGACAATCTGGAAACTTCCAAAGCTCCTACATTTTCAGAAGGAAGAAAGGAACGTAAATCCTTGCCCGCCTTGATACACTGCAGCATTATGGCTCATCCAAAAGCTGTTATCTGTCAGAGGTAACTTACATGGACGCGTGGAATCAGATAAATCGCACTTTACCCAGTCTTACGTAAAACCATTCTAATTGCTGGAGTCTCAAAAGCAATATCAGTTTGGCAGCCTTCCTAGCATTTCTGGTGACAGCTCCACGCAAACTGACAACTACCTTGTGGAAACTGTGACAAAATAAGGTGTTATTCAGCATACTTTCATTTCCCTATGTGTAAAATACTTCAGGCGAACACACTGCAAAGAAGTTATTCAAACAGCAACAAAAAAATAAATGCTTCCATTTTTACTTTTCTGGAAATTAATTGATACGGAACACACTGGAAGGAGTTTTACAAAAAGGAAACCACTTAAATAGCGAGAAGCATGTATTTAATTAAATGCTTTGCAAAGATACATGAATAAAGCTATGTGCATGACTTTCTTTAGGGATGGCCCCAGATGTTTATTTTTTATTTTTTTTAAAGAAACAAACAAAAAACTTGGAGAGCACAGATGCAATTAAGAAATAAAAAACTAAGAAAGTAATTTTGTACCCACATACTTTACAAAATAAAGCATGCTGGTGGTACAAAACATTTTATACACTGTATGACCAACAAATAAATGCACTGTAACATTGTTCTCTCAAACACAGTAAGCCTAACAGCTAAACTCTGAAATTGATACCGAGTCAGCATCTTTATTTCGTCAGCCTTCTACAGAGCCGTTTAGCACCATCACTTTTTTTTGTTTGTTTTTTTTTGCCCTGCCTATCGCCTTTCTCAAAATAATAACAGAAGCATAGCACCTTTCAGTACCTAAAATAACAAAACGAATATTAAACGCATCCCAACTTTCAGAGATGAGGTAGCTCACGCTAAGAAATGGTGGAATTTCTTTGCCTTGACAGTTTGAGACCAGCAAGTCAAAATTACTGGCAATGCGTGTCTGGATGCCAGTTAAAAATCAGGGATTTCTAAAATTTCTCTCTTTATTAGCAACTGGTCTGGTACACACATGAATGATCGGCAACACACGTAACACTGGCACCGTATATAAGATGCTGGCATAATTTGATACATAATGGCTTATTAGATGGGCAAGTATTGGAAAACAATCAACAAGTGTTGGCTTTGCTATATATGTTGAAGATCAATCATAATTTAATGGAATTGCACAGATCCATCGTGAGAAGTGACATCAGGCCTCAAAACTTAATAAATGGGACACTTATTCTGAAATCTTGTATTTACCCCAGTAGTAATTCTACTTCATAAATTAATGATGGCTGTAGAAAACTCTTACGAGCAGACTATTATATAGAAAAGCGCAAGAAAGACAACGCCAGGTTCAGATGATCCTGTCCGAGAGATTTCTGTCTGCAAGAGACATGGATAGCTATGACGGTAGCAACCACAGGAAGATAAACTGGGGTAGAGAGAGTAGATAGGACTGAAAAATATCAAACAGTTCACAAAAGCGCTCCACTTTTCTGTTATTCGTTATGCATCCAAGCAAAAGAAATTACTGTTAGAGCTTTACGTAGTCCCACATAAAAACTATCTATTTTGAATACCTGTAAATTCTGAAGTAATCTGAAAGAAAAGCGAGGAAAAGGATTCGTGTTATTTTTAAAAAGGTGGTCCTTGTTTCTCTCATAATTGTACTGCTGCGCAAGAAGTTGGTTCAACCATTTAAAACGGAAGGTTTGTAAGTAAAATAAATATTCAAAAGGAGGCTGGGCATTTAGAAACTGTATATACAGTGCTGATCCGATATCAGCCATTACTTCAAGAGTCCCAGGATTAACTTCAATCAGTCTAAGTTCATGAGTTTAATTGCTGTTGCGGCTGAGTACCATTTTAATTTCCCCCCTTCCTCTTACACAAAACAAACTGGCCCAATTTCAATTCCAAATTCCTGGTCAGTGCTGCCAACATCCACCGGTGCGATATCTATGATAGGCAGGCGTGCCACGTTCTGCGTTCTGTACTCAAAGATTGTCTTGCCCACGTTGCCATTACGTTTCTGAAAGACAAAAAAAAAAAAAAAGAAAAAGAGAAAAATTAATCCAGATCTCATCTAAAGTCCAGCTGGGTGAGTCAACTGTCTGGGATATTTCAGGATTATCTCACTGTACCTCTGCTGAGCAATCCTCTCCTCTCTGCACTGTACCTTATTTTAAAACGTATATGTCTCGCTTTCATTGTGATGAACAGACCTGTCCAAATGATACAGGAGGATTCCCCCCTCAAGACGGATTGATTTTTCCTTTCATTATTAATTTCTTCTTTCTGTGTATATGTACCTGCACGCACATACTTGAAGTACATTCCTTTAAAAACACAGAGAGTATTCTGATTTATATCAAGTGCAAGACTAATTTTAGTCAAATTTTGCCCATCTCTTGGATTTAGCTGAGAATGCTATTGACAAAATCTACACTATACTCACTCACTGGATTTAAGGCTACTAAAACTTTCTGGGGAAGGAACATTTTCCTCTCCATTTCAGTCAGTCTGAAATGACTAAATACCAAAGAATTTTCTCTACAGTACTGCCGCAGTGATCCTACCCACTTGGCAGACCAATGCTTGAGATTATTCGATGTATGAGATTTCACACAGAAATAACAAATACTGTTTGCAAAATTGCAAATTGGGAAGATACGTATCCTCAGTGTGCTGACTAATAACTAGTAATTTAAAAATATCCTCTAAAGACATTGATTACACATACTGAGAATTGCAGTAAAATGCCTATTCAGTTACTTCTGTAACTCTTGGTGAAATTCTGCAGCGTTATATTTTTCCTATTCTATGGATTGCTTTCCAAATCAAGAATTGCCACCATCAAAAGCTAGAAGTCCTGTTCTTCCATGCCAAGAACAGAAAGGCAACTTACAGAACAGCTGTCGTGAAGAACAGTGTATCTGAATCGGCTGTTTCCCTCTGCCTTGATCTCCAGGTCATTGGCCCCTTTCAGAATGACAGCTTTCTTCAGGTTTTTAGTTTGGTCATCCATGTACCCAACGCTGTTCTTACAGAGGTAAGTGATATTCTGGGAAGCTTCCTTTGACAGGAGGCGCAGGAATGTCATTTGAGTAACAGCTGTATCCCCGTACACAAACTGAGAAGACATGAAATAGATCATCATTCATAAAAATTCAATAACAGCTTGTGAATTTTATAAACATCATTGCTGTAACTCTTCCCAGACACGACTAGCAGGAGCTTTACTACATAAAATCTAAGAATGATTTCTTTCTTAATTTCCTGGATGCTGAGGATGAGGAAACAATAATAGCCCGTATCAGGGATCATTTTGGGAGAATTTTGGCCATTCAGCTCTGAAGCTGAACAACAGAAAGGCGGAATGAAATAGTGCTTTACAACAACCTCAACTGGAATGAGAAAAGTCAAGCTGAGAAAGTCCTTTCATAGTGTACCCACTATATTGCAACTGCAGTAGGTGGTTTTCTACAGGTCATGTACCGCATGGAGAAATGTCACAAACAGCCAGTTTGACTACATAAATTCTGCATATAGATATCCATCACATAATTAGCTTCCGCAAAAATATGAATGTTTTATGATGTGCCATTGTTTCTAAAAAATATTATAGCAGTATTACTACGAATGACAACAATGTTTGAATTCTTGACAATTTTTCCCCTCTTGCGAAGATTTCATTTGATTTGTGTTTAGCAAATCGTTACACCATAGAAAAAAGTGAAGAATGACTAAAAATGAAAACGTTTCACTGGAACTGGCAAAGAAAAAAGAAAATCCTGCATGTCACCGCTGTCATTTATCATAAAATGTTATCTTTGCTTAGCAACATCAGACGTGTATTAATTAGCATCTGTAGTAAGTGCATATAACTACTAAACAGTTTCTAACATGAGTTACCAAATCGGGCAGCATTTTCAAAAATGAAATATTCTTTTACAGTTTTCCTCAAAATCACAGAATTACAGAATGGCCTGGGTTGCAAAGGACCACAATGATCATCTAGTTTCGACCCCCCCTGCTACGTGCAGGGTTGCTGACCGCCAGACCAGGCTGCCCAGAGCCACATCCAGCCTGGCCTTGAATGCCTCCAGGGGTGGGGCATCCACAGCCTCCTTGGGCAACCTGTTCCAGTGCTTCACTGCCTTCTGAGTGAAAAACTTCCTCCTAATATCTAATCTAAACCTCCCCCGTCTCAGTTTAAAACCATTCCCCCTTGTCCTGTCACTATCCACACTCATAAACAGCCGTTCCCCTCCTGTTCGCATGCTCTCTTCCAGTATTGGAAGGCCACAACAAAGTCTCCCCGGAGCCTTCTCTTCTCCAACTTAAAAGCTAATTTCTTCCTCCAAAGAGCACAGTACTTAAAAACAAAACAAAAAGCCTCTTTATGTAGCGCTGCGGGCAGCTAAATGTCAACTGTGACCTTTTGGTTCAAGGAAAGTTCTCCAAAACTTCACAGTAAGTGAAAGCATCTCAAAAAAAGCAATCAATGCCACATATTTTCTTAATGCTACATCTGTTCGAAACTCTAACCTGTCAACAGGAACTCTCTGATTGATAAAATCCCTATTATATTTACCCATTACATGTTCATTTTTAAGATATTTAATTGCTCTATGTGAAATAACAACTGAAAATATATTTGTTTTTAATTTAATGAACCAGGAATAAAAATTATTAAAAGGTGGTCAATTAATTATGTTTTACATAGCATGAATTTCTGTCACTTAGCAGGAGAGTTCAGCCTAACTTAGGAAGCGAGCTTATCACAGAAAGAAAACTGAACAGAAAGCTAAGGACAAAGTTTTTGTTTGCCTAGAAACTGACAGACTCAGCATTGAGTACTTGAAAACTAACGACAGCCTTATTTTCTACAAAAATAGATTCAATGAGAGAATTCCCATGAGTCTTGTAATTTTCAGCACTAAAGAGCTTTCTTTCAGAAAGTGTAGAATTCAATTAAAACAGGAGCAACTGCAGTCACATATTAGGGCAAAGATACACAGTAGGGACAAATATACTAAGTTTCTAAAGTAGATTGTCAGAAGAGCTGACAATTTTTAGGGCTGAACATTTTTAGGGCCAAGAGAAATAAACACCTACCAGCAGTGGCAGATCAGTCCTGCCTTAGATGTACAATTTTTTCCCTTTCTGTAATAACTGTATAATAACAAATAATTGTGTATAAGTCAGTCAAATCAAGAAACAAAATGTTGTAATTGAAATCAAATTTGCTCGGTAGAGCAGATGAAATTCTACATCAAAAGGAAATAATGTTCATCACAAGTAGCTAATTCTTGAAACTAAATACATTTAGTTACCTGCGATCCCCTGTTCATATCAAGGCCGTACCAAATGGGCTTCAAGTCAGATGATCTGCTGGCCCACCATGTTTTACGTGGGATAGTTGATGGATTTGCAGAAATGCAGGTCTCTCCAGTTTCCATGTTGCAGTATACTTTTATAGCATCTTCAACACATCCCTGATTAGGATCAATCCAATATTCACCTGCCAAGGATATAAAATATAAAATTATGAGATATAAATATAAAATTCTGTTATATTGCCACGATTCTTAAAACAATAGGGAAGATACAAACAAAACAATGCCTCGACAGTACAAAACACAAGGAAAAACAAGCATTCACTTCATGTAACCACCCAATATTGACATGCACTTCGCTTTAAAGTCGTGTCAGATGCAAGCCAATCAGCCTTTCCAATATTTCCCAACCAAGGAATCAAGACTTGACAGCTGTAAAGTTGCTCAAATCTATTTCAAAGCTCCTGGCCGCTCCAATTGCACAGAGAACAAGTAAGGGTTAGACACAAATTTTTGCTGCAGATGCCTCTCCTAACGATGCTGGTGGCAGTGCACCAGGAAACAAGGGAAAAGATGGTAAGGGGTACAAAAACCATTTGCCTTCCAGTCTATCAGTGGCAACTCATATTAATTAGGGAAACTCCAACTGTCACGTTAGCATTTTACCACCTACCAACTGCCAGTAAGAAGCAAAACTTCAGATGGAACGAAGTCATATGTCATCAATCCTATTTTGATTAGTAATATTTTGAGCTAATAGCAATTAAGCAAATATTCACAACTGATGTAAATATCTATCTCTGCCATCAGCTAAGCAGTACTTCCTTACTACCTGCTGGTAACTTCCAGAAGCCGACCGCCATGAAGTAAGAACTATTTTACATGTAAAAACACATAAAAATATGAAAGAAGGGGGTCACCTCTTCTCCCACGTAACCAGCGACAGGACTAAAGGGAATGGCATTAAGTTGTGCCAAAGGCATTTGGATTGGATATAAGAAGAATCTCTTCTCAGAAGGAGTGGTGAGGCATTGGAACGGGCTGCCCAGGGACATGGTGGAGTCACTGACCCTGGAGATGCCCAAGAAACACGGAGATGTGGCACTGAAGGACACAGTTAGTGCACATAGGGGTGACAGGCTGATGGTTGGACTGGATGATCTTAGCAGTCTATTTCAACCTTAATGATTCCATTCTATATACCAAATGAATAAATTGGCATGTATTAGAATATATATCTAATAGGCAAGAAGAAATACTTTCCTGTGTGGGAAAAAATTTTGAGTTCCTAGTGTTCATGCCGGATTAGACCGAACTCAAAACTACATGCTTTTTTCATGACTAAGTATACGCTGGAAATAAGACAGACTCTTATGGCATGTTCACACTCACCACTCTTCTTGGATGGGTGGCACAGTTTCAGGTCATCGCAAGTCCGTGCCGGGTGTTTCTTCGAACCGTCTGGGCTGCGCATAGTCTCAATCTGGCTGCTCAGTGACTTCAGTGTGGCATGGACTCCCGGGTCTGTTTTATTGTGGTCATCAGGAGCTGCTTCATCTTCAGTAAACTCTGGTAGCGGATCTGCCATAGCATCATCATAGTGTCCCATGATGTCACCAATGGCAGCAGTGAGGTGGCCTGGAGGGCCTGGGGGACCAGGAGGGCCAGGATCACCCGGTGGACCCTAAAGTACAACACAACAACAAAAAAAATAGCAATAGAGGCACAACAGAGTAAATACAAAGTAAAATGACAGAGAAGCAAATCACTGAACAGCAAAACTTTGGGGCCATTCACTCTGACATGGAGGAAAAATTCACATATAGGTAAACACTGCACACTTCCAAGAAAAGAGAAAAGAGATTAGCACTGCACACGAGGTACTGCATTCAAAGACTAGAGTTGCACCCTGCTTCACATCTTCACTGTCTGTCTTAATATCTTGCTCAAATTCTTCTCAATTTAGCTTTCAGACAACAGCTGGAAGAAGTCATCAAAGCCTCTTGATTCCAGTTTTTTTTTTTTAAGTCATTTGTCCCTCCTTTTTCTCAAATCCCAGTCTAACAGCTTTATTTCCACACAGCTGCAAGCAATTTTCAGAGCAATCTAAAATTCCTGCCTTCCATGAGTCAGCTCAAGCACACTATCAATTAGTAAAACCTGGAAGGAAAATTTGGAAACAGAAATACCTATACATTTATCCTGCACAGTTCTGAGCTTTCTGGCAACAGATCACCAAGATGTGAATGAGAATCCACATCATCCTGACTTGG
Organism: Lagopus muta; assembly: GCF_023343835.1. Classification (NCBI taxonomy): domain Eukaryota; kingdom Metazoa; phylum Chordata; class Aves; order Galliformes; family Phasianidae; genus Lagopus; species Lagopus muta. The sequence goes on along the minus strand of NC_064440.1, from coordinate 29,727,553 downwards.
AACAGCAAGTATTTTTCCAAAAAACAATATTTTTCCTAATGTTGAGGTCTGTCTGTCCACCTGGATTGTGATATCTACAGAGGCAACTGAGTCTTGAGATAAATAAGATATCTGTCAGCAAGCATTGTATGTCCACCTGCACGTTCCGAGAGCTCTTTGGCAATAGAAAGCCTGCAATATACCCACACTGTAAGCCTGATGCTCTGGTACATGAGATGGTATATTATAACGTGGCACTTCCTTTGAGGTTAATTACTTCAGAATTCACAACTAGCATTCCAAATTACGATAGAGCATACAGCCAAACAAATATATGCTGCATCTCTCAAATGAAACGTTTAACATTTGTTCCTTTTTTGTTCCAATTATTAGTTGCATGCAAGTCAACGTGAGAAGCAAGACTGAAAATACTGCTATGTAGTATTTCTTGTATTGTCTCATTATACTAAAGAACTATTTAGATACACATTTTATTCTACACAGAGTATTCATTCACTGTTGATGTTTCAGCAGAAATTGAAATACTGATAATTGGTAAAAATTAAAATGAAATAGAGTAAATATTAGCACGTGATGAAGACAGGAAACATCATGAATGTTTATTCTATGATGCAGAAATAAACAGCTGAAAATGCCTTCTCTTGTTTGTTAGTTTAGGAACATTTGTTCTACCTTTTCTGCCTTATTTCTCAAAACGAGCAACATCATTTCTTAATTCTTCACACCATCACCCGTGCCAACCCTTTCTCAAATCCCTCCAGTTTCTAACTATCCTTCTGGGGATGATATAACATATATGTTTTATAAGTTAGGGTATCATTAACTGATAAATTTGTAATACGCCTGCTGGATTTAGAGAAGTTTAAGACTTTGGCCAAAGCAGTTTTTTTATTTGCTCACTGTCAGTGGCTTAAAACTTCAGTCTGAAGGTCAGCTGAGCTCAGTATTAGTTTGTGCTGGGATTAATGGACTGAAGAATTTCCTGAATGCAAAGCATAGTAGAGCAAGCTGCTGGAAATCTTGGTGATTAAGATGGGGGATGTCAAGAGGTTCAGAAGATAATGAATGAGATATTAGCCCTTTTGTTGCATGGTCACCCCAGTTAGCTGTTGGAGAAACTGTATCCAGTATCACGATGTGTCTGGAGTTTGTGGATGTTTGATAAAGCTGCAATGTACTGTAAAAAAAAACTCATTATTTTAAAGTAACCCATTTCCATCAACTTACCTCAGGTCCAGCTTCTCCTACACTTCCTCTAACACCAGGAGGCCCGATTGGCCCTAGTGGTCCAGGACTTCCATCTTTGCCTGATGGACCAACTGGACCTGGAGGACCCTACACGAAATTGGAGAAAGAAGAAACCTATTTTAGCCCTGAACAACAAAGTTATACAAAACCACCTTTCTACAAACAATCACAGAATTTCAGAATTGTTGGGGTTGAAATGAACTTCTGGAGCTCCCCAGTTCAACGCCTCGTTAAAGCACATCCCCTACAGCAGGTTCCACTGGAAAGTTTCTGGGCAGGTTTTGAATATCTCCAGAACAGGAGAATCCACAATCTCTCTGGGCAGCCTGCGCTGCCGTGTTCTGTAACTCTAAGTGAAAAGTTTTTCCTCATGTTCATATGGAACTACTTGTGTTCCAGTTTGCACCTGAAGCTCCTTGTCTTGTCGCTGGGCACCAGTGAGAAGAGCCTTAAAACTTCAATACCATTATTTGTATTACCAAACTTCAAAAATAATCATTTTTGTTCTCTAATGCTAAAAAAGGCAGTTTCAATATTCTTCCAAAGTCAGTCACCTCAGACAACATACTTTGAATTCAGTGACTACCTTTGCCTAAAAGATTTAAGTCCAACTTCAAATGCTACATCTTAGAGCAGCCGCTGTATGCCCACATTCATACAGACCCAGGGACATCCCGTTACTCAAGAACACACCAAGAATCATACTTCTCCTTGCCCTTGTTAAAAGGGCACTTTTTCACTATTTCCCCAGGGTATAGTGAAGTCCAAAAAGTAGAACAGCCACACATGTGGTTTTGCATCAGATGTAGCGTAGGTGTCTGTATAAAGAGACTGCAGATCCTGAACTTCTCATCTAGCTCTCCTTCATATAACTTTCTTTTCTTAGCTATTTTCATCTAACTACATTTTATGTTAAGCCTCGTTTATTTAGCAAGGTAAATCTCTCAGCAGAGATGTGGCAAAAAAAGATATGGCAATAAATCCATAATACTAAAATCAATAAAAGTCAGAAAATTAAAAACGAAACTGAAATAGAAATCTAATTGTGGAAAAACAAATGGGAAAAAGTCCCAGACTGAATCTTTATACTCACCCGAGGACCAAATGGGCCTGGAATCCCAGGACTACCCTGTTCACCAATAGGGCCCTAAACAGACAAAAATTATAATTGTGATATTTAAAGCACGTTCTTTTAGTCTTCAAAAAACACTGAATAGAAGAACGGTGCTTAGGTACACTGATAAAGTTGTTTCTGCAAAACAGGCTTGCTTCATGCCATTTACAATCAGTGCTATTATAAAGTCCAAAGATGCTTCACGTGGTGCTTAATTTGTTTTGGTGGGCTTTTTTTGACTGACTCTTTGCCTACTGGTTGAAACATTCAGCTCTTACACAGGATCAGTGACCAGCCGTCAAAAAATTTTCTGTTTTACTTCCAATCAACTGCCACTGAATTCATGAAGTTCTTACAAGTACTGGAGAGAAAGAGAGAGGGGACTGTCATAGTCCTCATGAGATTTTGGATTTGATTTCCTGACTGTTAAAATACAGCGTCAAAAAAATACTCCGCATTCTAATGTAATTACCCAAAGGGACCAAATTCTGAATAGCAGAGTGCAGTTCTCACAAAGCAAAGGTTTACTTCACTACCAAGTAGTATTGTAATATTGCAATAAAAATAATTAGCAAGTGCAGGCCGACAGGCCACCCAAAAATACCTAATGAGAAAAAAAACAAAAAAATAAAACTTGTGATTTTGTTCTTCCTTTGTGAGTTTTTGTTGTTGTTTTTTTATTATGCATTTAACACATGGTTTAACTGCCACGAAAACGTGATTACAGTATAAACAAAACAGCTTACAGGAGGACCAGGAAGACCTTGAAGCCCAGTGAAACCTCGGTGTCCTTTCTGGCCCCTGTCACCTCGATCTCCATTGTCACCTTTGTCACCACGAGGCCCTTGGGGACCCTGTAACAATCAGTAATTATACGTAAAATTCCAAACTGGGAAACAAAACAAAACAACCCCTCATTTTCTTTTACGTGCTGCATTCAGAACTCCCTCACTTCTAAAGATAAAAAGAATATGATGCTGAGGCAGTTCCAGGAAGTGTAATTGTTACCAAAGCATAAGCAAACAATAACAAAAACTGTGTAACACTTAATTACAAGTGTGATAATCAGCTTAGTCTGCTTAACTTCATAATACAGTAAAAAAAGACAAAAAACAAACAAAAAAAGACAAAAAACAGTCACAATACTACTAAATAAATTACACCATGAGATTTACACTGAGAAACATCTTTGTCTTACTGGACATAGGAAATTATTTCCATGGGCAAGACTGAAGTATTACAAACCTTTCACAGGCTTGTAACAATAAACAGAAAGCCCCCATGTCGCACTTTCAATTCTTGAAGCTCCTTTTGCCTTGGTTGTGATTGAAGTACAAGTGAAGTTACACTGCCTAACTGCAGACAAAAGTGTTTGGGCTCCCCGGTACAAATGGCTGGGTTCTCCTGCTGTCAATTTTGCTCTTGTCATCTTAGATTGAAAATTCCCATACTAATTCAAGAATCATTGAAAAAAAATGGCTCGTGCTCTCAGTTCTATGTTTCTTATCACGAGTTTCATGCTAAATTTCTCAGTGCCAAATACCAAATAGTTTATCAACGGCATCATTATCACTAACTTTCTTTCAGTCATACAACTTCTGCTTAGGCTCTGGACAACATTCTTTCAATTTCCCAAGTTTGCAATTCATTTTTCTCCAATGTTGGATTATAAAAGAATTATGTAACACAAAAAGATGGGGTTTGTTTGCTTTTCTATTGGATTGAATTCAGATTCTTCTAAGCTGAATAAGGCAGTTTCATGGGAACAGGTGATTTTTTTTTTTTTTTTTTTTTTTTTTTGTCTTTTATATTTCTGCCATTTTGCTCTAATAATCTGCCTTTAGCATTCATTTCTGCACTCCTAATGTGAACTGCCAGACAGATCATAGCCAATTACTGACACAGGTCCACCATGCTCTGGACAACATCACGCTCCAAAGAGACTTGAAAAGCATTTGGAAATCAAAGCACTTAACGTTGAAGCTTTGCTCAATATTCTGATTCAGGCTCTGTTTCTCACGCTCTGTCCTGTTAAAAGTATCTCAGATGAAATCATAGAGATCACAGAAAACTTACAGGCAAACCTCTTTTTCCTGCACGGCCTGGGGGACCCACTGGCCCTCGAGAACCCTAAAAGATTGCACAGAGAGGACATGTGCATCAATCCACAAAAGTAGACACAATACTATGCATATATAAAATAACAAATTATTAAAACCAAACCAGAACAAAATGGTCACTTACAGTTTCACCTCTTTGACCTGCATCTCCCGGAGGTCCAACAGGACCTGGAGTTCCAGGACCTCCTGGAGAGCCAGGTAATCCTGCAGGGCCAGGCTCCCCACGATCACCCTGCAAAACATAATTTCAATATTATTTACCTGAAGAGAATGGAAGTACACTAAAACAACAAAAGTTAGCATTCTCAATGTATTTTCCCCTAAGCAATGAGACATTAGCATTCCTAATCTATTTTCTCACAACTGTGATCTACAAAGATATTCATTCCGTAAGAACTCAAGTCTGAGTTTCCAGGGACATGCGCTCTTAGCGAGGTGTCAATTTTGAGAGAATCTTCTTACTCAAAGCTGTAATATGCTTTTAAAGCAAATTCTTCACTCCATGAAAAATGAATGAAAAAAAAAAAACCACTAAAAAAACACAATCATAAAATTGAGATTTACAGATTTAAGAAAATAACTTATTCTTACACGCTCTCCAACAGCTCCATCTCGTCCTGGAGTACCATCATTACCAGCAGGTCCCTAGAGTTATGAAACATATATGGCCACTGATTAGCTCCATAATCTCACACTTACACAAGACAAACTAGAAATTTGTCTTTCTGTTGTTTTGGGGTTTTTTCTGCATATTCCTAGGCTCTAATACTTACTTCTGGACCAGCTTCCCCTACAGGTCCAGTGGCACCAGACTGGCCAATAGGTCCTGGGGGACCTTTATCACCGGGTGGCCCTGTGGGACCTTGTTTTCCTGGTGTACCCTAAGAGAAATGAGAAATGCCACATCAACATTTTAATCACTGAAAGAAGAAAGCACAATAATGCCTAGAAGACACTGCTCATGAACCTGAACTACCCTCAACATCATTCAATGCATCTGAGTGACAGGAAGGGCTGGAGCCAGGATCCACCCTCTCCCAGACTTCATTTAAGTGTCGGCAGTGGAGGCAAGGGGTTCTTGCCAAAGATCCCTGCATTCCTGCGACCTCCCAAGGGTAAGCAGATTCTTTTCTTTGTTTCTACTTATGTGGCTGCTGCATTTGGGCATATCCTCACTTGCTGCAGCTTAGGACTTCGTCATGCTGCTGTTATTGCTGTGCTTTCCATCGCATTATAGCATTTTAGTATTCTAATAGATTTTTAATAATATTTCATATACTGCAATGTTTTTAAGCAATTTATTTGTGTTACTCACTTTTAAATAGGGTTATATTGACTAAAAGCTTCACTTGACATTAGTCTGTCTAGGAGCAGATCATGAGTACGTAATTTCTTTGTCAATGTCTTATGGCCTTATCCCCAGCAGACAAAGTTTTCCCAACACTGGAAAAATGCAATGCACTTAGAATTCATCCACACCAATACATTCTTTTAACCTGGAATAGTTCACACCTGTCAAACTATAAAGTGATTTTGTGGATCCAGCACTAGTGACAGAACTTCCATACTACCATTTTCATTGATACTTTATTTGATGTTTTTGTCTCCTAGACAATGAAGCTTTTTAATAAATACTGCAATGAAGTAAAGAGCACAACTGGCAACTGGGAATATTGTAGTTCACAATTTATGAAATAGCAGTTACAGAACATTTACTCACATTCAAGTGACTTTTGGACACCTAAGCATATAGTCTGGGGTATTTTTTTCAAAGGTCTAGTTTCAAGTCAAATAAGAATATTTTAGCCAGATGCCTTAGCATATAACCCACTTACTCTTAATTCAGATCCAGGTCATCCAATAAATCAGAAATAACATCTCCCACCTCATACACTTTTATGAGATTTAGTTATTTGCTATTCTCTCTACATTCACTCCAGGAATTTGTGTTTTCCAGTTTTCTCTTCACATTACGGTGCGCTATGCTCTCATCCCACAAAGATGATGACAATATCCAAGGTTGGTATATCAGTTGGGCTGTTACTTACTGCAGGACCTGGCAGTCCTGGCATGCCTCTTTCCCCTCGCTGTCCTGGCATACCAACGATACCTCTTTGACCAGTAGTTCCTGCTGGACCTGGGGGGCCATCTGGACCCTGAAATTCACAGGAGATAAAATGATGCTACCATAATTTCTGTAGCAATAACATGACAAGACCAAGCCTGGAGTTAGTTGAGGGAGAAGTAATGACATGAAGAAGGACATACCGGCTGCCCATCTTCCCCTGCATCACCCTTGTCTCCAGGACCACCAGGGGGGCCGGCTGGTCCTCGATCTCCCACACGACCGTGAGAACCAGGATCACCACGAAGACCTGGGGGACCTTCTTTTCCCGGCTCACCAACAGGCCCAGCAGGCCCTGGAGCTCCCTAATAACATTTTAAAAACTTCGTTACAATGGACATTATTCTGATCAGGACAAACAACCACCAAGGACTGCTCTTTTTATTAACTTTAAATATGAACTCCAGGAGGAACAACATGTGACAGAGCACAGACATAGTGTAATCTGATGTACAGCAGTGCTAGTCTCCCAGGATTTTAAAATTATATCCATGCTCAAGCCTTCTTCCTCACCCCATCACAATTTCAAATCCCTCCTTTAACATGCACTTTTATTTTTTTTATTAACTTAAACTATACAACTGCTGCTAAAACATTCTTTGGCCATGGTTTCCAATATCAAACACAAGTTCACGTTCAATGTTTTGAGAGTCATGTGGTCCAAAGGAGTGCTATCACTGGCCTTCTTTCATTTCTCAAATACCTCTAAAGGAATTCACATTCATATTAGGTTTTTCCATAAACTTCACCTTTGGGCAAACTTACCATGACTGCCATTTATTTGGTACAAAAATTACTCTGTGAAGATGAATCTTCACCTGTTGATCCACAGCTAAGTTTTCGTTTTACTCGAGAGTTTCTAAGAACGTTTACATATGAGAGATTTGGGTTTGTGTTTTAATTTTAATGGATCTCATGAGTAACTCCACTAATGAGAAACTAGCAGAGGCCTTGCCCTTTTTACAAAAACTTGCCTAACCTCAGTCACCACTGAAGAAAAAAAAAGAACAATAGATAAGATTATCACTTTGTTAACCCTGCAGAGTAGTTTGAGAAGCTAACAAGAAGTCTAACTAAACACTACATAATCCAGTGAAGTCACATAAGTCAGTGTTGACAAACTGCTCTCTTTCATAGCATCACATGGTAAACGTTGCTTCCCGCTTCACACTATTTTATTCAAATGTTCAATGACTGAGTTATAATATACATCTATTACTGAAATGTCAATTGACTTACAGTAGGTCCAGGAGGTCCAACTCTTCCAGCAGATCCTGGGAATCCAGTAGCACCCTAAAACATATTTTAACAGCAACTTTACTAAAAGAAATACAGCACTGAAGTTACCTAAAGAGCTCTTAACCAAATTAGTGAAACTGCAAAACGCAAGCTGAGATGAGGAATGGCACACACATTGCATGAAGTTGTCATGTCAGATTGTCTACAGTTACCTCACAAAAAATAAAATCTACTTACAGGGGGACCCTGAGTTCCTCGACCACCTTTCAGACCAGGAACACCTGAAGGACCCTGTGAGGAAAGGAGAAAAAGAGGAGTGATGGGGAACACTCAGAAGACTTTAAGCAGGATCAATCTATGACACTATTCTCTGACAATGCTGCTTATACTTACTGGTGGACCAGGAGATCCAGCAAGCCCCTGAGGTCCTGGAGATCCAGCATCTCCTTTCTGTCCAGGTTCCCCAGGTTCACCTTTCACACCTGGCTGACCATCAGGGCCCTATAAGAAATCATATTACAGAAGAAGCACCAGATCAGAGAATACCACATCCTTCTAACCCAACAGGTCACTTTGCAGAGAACATCAAGAAAGCAAAATAAAACATAAAACAAAACAGTGCTCAATAGGTAAATTCAAGGGAAACGTAATCATTCACCACAGTCTGCAGAAGATGACAGACACGGTTTTCTGAAAACTCTGCGAAGTCAGAATTTCCATTAAAAATATTTTCTAATTAATATTTTTCATCTCTTTAGATTTCATATTTTCCTCAGAACCTTTTCCATTTGTAAAAGAAACTGAACCGACATTCTCTTTTCCAGTCCTTTCTTCCTAATAGTGAAAGCAGGCACCTAATTCCTTGTGAGGGGAAGTTTGAGGTGTTCACTGAAAATCTCACAAATTTTCTATTTATTCCATTAATTCATACCATCTTCCACTAGTCACAGAGTAAATTTTACTACCTTCAGTAGATGACACTTCACAATCTGTTTTGTTTTAATCTCAAAGGAACAACTAAGTGTATTCATGAAGATATGAAATCTGGTGAAAAATTACATCATCTTTTCAACTAAGCTATTTTTCAATCATCTAGGGTATTCATTGGCCCTCTTCGCTACTTCGTATAACGATGGGTAAAAGAAACAAATCCTTTTCCAACAAAAACGTGACTCACGTTCCAAAACACTGCAGTATTATTCATAATGAAATAAACCAAATAAGTCAGAGCATGACTAAAAGAAACTCATTAGTGTTACGAAACACATACCGGAGGACCAGCAAAACCAACAGCACCAGTAGGGCCATTTTCTCCTCGAGAGCCCTATTTTAAAAAAAAGAGTAATTGTAAAAATTGTAAAAGTAAAATAAACAACTGTTTATATACAGTAATTTTTGTAAGCAAATAAAGAAGAAAGCAAGCTAGCTATTTATTGTTGCATGATTATATTCTTGCTCTATAAATCCAAATCAAATGATCATTTAATCACTCAATAAAAGATGCTAACTATGACAATAAGGCCTGCCCACGTGGTCAAGTCTACATAAACTTTTGGAATTCAGAGACAAAAGACATATGCAAACAGTAGAACAACAATAGGAGTAATACTGCTCACAGCCACTTCCAGTAGTAGCAGGATTAGCTAATAACACAGTCTAAAGAATTTACCATTCCAATCAGATACATCTGGGGAAAAAAACTACCAACAATTCAAAGATGCACTCCTGAGCAAGGTCAGAATGGGCTGTGAACTGCTTCAGCTGGTCTTTTCACATAATGTTTTTTTGTAAAGGGAGGAATTGAAGGCTGCCAAGCTCCAGCACTCCCCAGAGGGGTGCAAGCTGTTTCTATTCATACTAGAACTGAGATTGAGATTGCTCTGATTTATGACAGAGACATAATCAATTCCAATTGGTATGAAGAATCTAGAAGGGCTGAGCTTCTAACTCCTTTGTCATCCAAGCCAACTATCAAGACATCTAAATCACAAATAAAAGGAAAAATAGATGAAAAGAATTAACACTTTTGAATGAATCAAGATATATCTCTGTGCTTTTTTTTATGGAAAAAGTAATATCTGGAATTGGCAATCTTTTAAAAAGACTTAAACGATTACAAGTGGTGTTATACTTTGAGAATCAAGGTAAGTGAGGGTAACTCTAAGTAAAGATTGCCCTAAAACAAGTACAAGACAGAGGAACAAGACCTGGCAACACTTTTCAAGTGAACAATATCAAGACAAGAACTACAAAGGTTGGCTAAAAAAAAAAAAAAAAAAGAAAGAAAGAAAGAAGAAAAACAAGAAAATATTAAAGCAAATGATACAAATGCTCAAAGCTTGGATCAGAATTCTATATTTGTAACATTTGTTAACTTGTGTCAGGTAAAAACTGAACATTTACTCACAGGGTTTCCACGAGAACCGGGAGGACCAACGAGCCCTCGAGGACCTGGTTCACCCTTAAGATAAAATTTAAAGTTAGTTCCCAGTAACTTATTGGATGAGTAGGAAAAATGCCAATAAAACATGATGATACTAAGAAAGTTGAGGAGGGAACGGCATGAAAATCTGTTTACCTTTTCTCCTGTGGACCCTGCTGGACCCATTGGGCCTATTGGACCGGGAAGACCCTTTTGAACAAATTAAGTAGAAAGAAAGTTAGAAAAGGGATACTTCAAATTGTTATTTCAAAACCTCTGGAACGATACTATTTCCATTATTTCTTTTCTCCTTTAAATTCTTCTTTCTGTCTGAAAACTTACTGTGCCCTCCATACCTAAAATTCACTTGCATTTCTTTTTGCAGTGACCAAAGTCACTGTACATATATCTGAAGTCTTGTTTCCTTAATTCTCTGCTTCTTCGCTAACTTCAACTTCTCCTTCACAGCATTTATGAGTAAGGCCAATGATAAAAAACAGAATACCAGCCCTGGCTTTATTTTGCTTTCTGAGGAAGAAATTAAGTCCTTTTTTACCTATTTAACACAGAAGACCTCAATATCTTTTATCCTAGTTGTTCACGCTTTAATTTTAAAGCATCTGTCATTACTTTGGAAGACTCTCATACATCTTGCACACTCTTCTGAAGCGTACTTTCTCCATGGCATAGTTAGGCAAGTGAGTTCCTATCTCTCCATCCAAACTGACCAACTACGCTCGATGATCCTCCAGCACTAACTTCAGCTTCCCTGTGTATCTAAAATATCAAATTAACACGTTACTTCTGCGAATCTTTACCATTAAAATCTCAACTCCAATTACCTATTATACAAAACAGGCTTGAAATAGGCATACAAGTACACTGTGCACAGTTGTCTCGCAAAATTTGACCAGAGTTGAAGCATCAGAGGAAACGCATCAATTCATCACGTCTCCCAATTGAGTACATTTTAACTCTGCTCTGAGTAGCCCCTAACGCAGTAAACAACCTTCTGCGTGGAGGGCAGATATGAAGAGTTACAGATTTACTTACTCTTGCCCCATCATTGCCGGCAGTACCTTCAGCACCTTTCTCACCTATACCGCCCTAATGGAAAAAAGCCATAAACTCGAAGTTATGACACTGAATGCTGAACAGTTCACACTACTGCACAAATGCAATATTAAGAGATGAGTGATTCTACTTGGCGCAACAAAAATACTTACTCTGTCACCCTTCGGACCAGGAGTTCCAGCAATCCCTCTTTCTCCAGGCATACCTTGAAGACCCGGTGGGCCTGGATCACCAGGTGTCCCACTAGGACCTGGGCTTCCCTGAAATGAATGAAGTGCAACTCATCGTCTACCTGAGAAGTATCTTTGTCTCTAGGCTGCAGAACACGCTGAGCCTGTATCAAAGCCTCTGGGGTAGAGAATTAAGTAATAATTTTCTCTTAAATTTTGAACTTATTCATGTCCAAATACTTCTCATTTCCCAAAGCGTTCCTCAGGAAATTCAACTGTAACACCATAGTCCTTCCAGAAGCATTAGCATGTAATCATACCAGTTTATACTGGTGGTTAGAACAGGCAAAACAAAAAGAAGCTTGAGCTTCTCTCTGCCTTTACCTTGATGCTTCATCAGTTTATTATACAAAGTAGCAGCAGGTAGAAGCAACAGGGGGCAGAGATGTTCTATTTATGCTTAGTTTCTCCCAGCTCACATCTGTGCACCGATCTCACATAACTAGTGCACAAGGACCAATTAAATCAATTGCAGGTGAAGGAAAGATGTGGAGTTTTCAGCATTTACTTTTAAACACTCAACACTGCCAAGTCTCTTAAGGTAAACTGATATAGTTCTTCAAATAGAGCCATTATTAGAGTTTTTTCTTCTGTAGCTCAGAAATGGCTTTGCCTTTGATCTACTGAGAAGTATACACAATAAAAATCACTCTGATGCGCTTCTGAACAATTACACAAGGCATCGGTTTAGCAACACAAATGTCACTGCAGCTTACCTTTGGACCATCAGGACCGTGACCTCCAGCCATACCCTTTTCACCTGGAAGTCCTGATGCACCTGGCTCTCCCCGTTCCCCTGGATTGCCGCGTTCTCCCTATGAAACGGATACTTGTTACTTATTTACTAGTCAGGGCACAATTCTGGTAGCAAAAACCCTAAGTACGCTATGAGCACAGAAATACCACATAAAAAAAGAGCCTGTGAACTAAATCTACCAGGGCCACTCCAAAAGTAATGCCTCCTATTTCATTATGCTGGCCCACAGCATCAGAGGTGGATGTTGGTGGCACAGTAGTAGAGGCTGAACCTTCCCACCAGTGTCCTGCTACATTTTGTTGCCGTGCGGCTGATGGCAGCAGAGGGGCAGTTTGACAGAATGGCACCTGATGTGGAAGCGCAAATGAAGCAAAGGTGTGTCACTGCATTCCTCTGTGTGGAAAAAATGGCACACGTTGGCATTCATTGATGCTTCCTGAATGTTTGTGAAGTCCAAACAGTGGACGTGGGTGCAACAAGGCGAAGGGTGTTGTGTTTCAGCAGCAGCAACAGTAATGTGAACAATAAGCCATGTTCTGGACAGTCATGTACTTTCACAGCATGAAATGAAGAGCGTATTAATCTGTGCCAACCAGAGGATTATGACCAGGGAACTGTGCACAGAGCCAAACGTCAGCTTCAGTGCACTGAAACAATGGTGGTAACATTGTAACATCACAAAGTTTGTGTGAGGTTGTTCCCACAAACAGGGTATAGAAAGAACACCATATGCAAGTTGGTCAGGACCTACTGAGCCAATACGAGACCAATGGTGACAGTTTCCTGGATCGCATGATGACCAGAAGTTGTGTCACCACTATGAGTCAGAATCAAAACGGCAGTCCTTGGAGTGACCACATGTGAATTCCCCATTGAATAATAAGTTCAAGATGCAGCCCTCAGTGGCTAAAGTGATGCACACTGCCTTTTGCAAGGAAAAGGAATCTCCTTAAGAAAGGAGATTCCTTCAATTTTCTGGAATACTGACAAACCATCAACACTGACCACACCATCATGATGCTGACTAAGCTGAAGGCTGAACTTTCAGAATCAGGTCTGAAAAGACAACAATCAGGCCCCATTCCAGCATGAAGACCATGAAGCCAATCTTGGCTGGGCCATTCTATCACACCCACTGTACAGTGTGGATTTGGTGCCTTCTGACTTCCATCTGTTTAGGCTAAGGGAACATGGATGTCATCAGCAACAATTTCCCAGCAACAGTGCCATTATATAGCTTTGAAACAGTGGAGCACCTCTGGTGGTACAGATTTTTATGAGTACTGCATAAAGACTCTTTTTCATTGCTGGTGAAAAATGAGTAGCTAACGGCAGCGATAATGTTGAAAAATAGTATCCTATAGCTGAGAACTTGCCCTTTCAACTAGTGCTGCTTTGCATTTTTATCTATTGTAGTATCCATGGAAATAAATAGGAAGCATTACATTCAGAGCAACCTACGCAGGAGAACTGATGAAACAAAAAACAGCTTTATGTTTTTACTCTTAAAGCATCTCATAGAACGTTCCTCGGCAAAATAGACAGTCTTTTCACAGACTGTAAACCACATAGCTTACGGAGTTACATCTGTTCACTCAGCAGATATTAACACTACTTCATGAGGTATGGAACCATTAAAGGTGGTCAATTTTATAGAAAACACATCACCTTTAAATATATCCATGCTTACAATTATTCTACTGAGGGCAAGAAAAACAAAACGTTCATTTTGGGTGTCAAATTTCACATGGTGCATCAACTTTCAACCTCAGAAAACTGTTACAAATACTTCTGAAGGAAAATACTTACCCTGGGGCCCAAAGGACCAACAACTCCAGGATCTCCGGGAACACCCTACGCAGAAGAGAAGTTCACCATTAGGATGAAAGCATATTCATAACCTTATAGCTGTGGAAACTACAGATAATTATTTTAATTTCCAAAGTAATGTGAAAGTGGATGACTAGCTCTGAATACCACGCGCAGAACAAGAGAAGATTTTCCAAGAACAGTAAGGTAGCTATATTCTAGTAACTACTTTTTCCAAAAGCAGTCCTCATACACAGCTTCTAGACTACATCAGTAAATATTCTGAAATAGAGCGGGAAATTAAAATACAAAGACAAGAAAAGGTAAAGCTACTTCACAAAGTTATTTCTTGAAAAATTATACAGAGATTACCTGATCACCTGGCTTTCCTCCTTCACCTGGAGGACCTGGAGGCCCAGGTAATCCCTGTAAAAAATAGGTAAAAATAAAATATTTTAATGAAGTACGAAAAGTTCAAGTCAGACTTAGGACACTGTATACAGTACGAGACTATGCCCTCAGAAATCCCAAAGCAAAATAGTTACGTGAATATTGCATACAAGTGTATTCCTACTCTAAATGAAATAGAAGTCCTTCTTCAACATTTGTCAGACATATGCATGTCAGCTCTAAAAATAATGTTATCTACACATAGAGTGACTGAATTGATACTTCATTATCAAAACAATCCTTTTGTTCCACATTTGGAACATGTTTCGAAAATCTGGAAAAATCAACTGAAAAACAGGGCAGGTTTTCTCAGTGGATACAGAAATGCCACTTAAGCCTTTACCAGTTAAATGCATTGTACAGCTGATATGAAAGCTATCATTAATTATTCCACATATTATTGCCATCAATTCTCACACTTTTCTGTAAACATCACTTGATTGTATTCCTAACCTAATTTGATTAAGAGATGGCTGTTTAGTTTTCCTCTTGCAAAAATTAATGCACATACCTGAAACCCTGTAGGACCTGGAGAGCCTTGTTCTCCTCTTTCTCCTGCCAGACCCTACACAAAGGAAAGTAATAAGTGCACATCAGAGGAATAGTAGAGGAATTTTCCTTCTCCATGAATATGCATTTCTTCAGTTACGTATTTGTTTATTGTACATTTTCACTTACACCAGACCAAATATATCCTATCTAAAATAAGGAGATATCTTGTACATTTAAGATTCTCACTCACCATTCTTTGCTAATGGCAAGACACTCGGTTCCAATAAAACCAAGGAAGCTAGGAAAATGAACTATGAAAAAAAATTTGTCCTTTGCACTTTTTTTATTTTATAATTGCCATAATGGCAATTGTGCTACCGATAGATCCGTGTTTTAATAAAAAATTAACCAATTTCAAGGATTTCTTTTAGTGTTATTGTAATTCTTGTTTGGAATCAACAACTGGCATAAAGACAAAAAAAGCATGAGGGCAAAAAGATCAATGAAGGAACGGAGGAACAGGCAGGTAAGCAAATAGTGTTGAAAAAGTTGACTTACTGGTGGGCCAACAGGGCCAGAAGGACCAACTTCACCGTCTTTGCCAGGAGCTCCCTAAAAAAAATAATAAATTAATTAAAAAAAAAAAAAAAAGACACTGAAAAAGCTTTGTACAGTGAGCAAACGTAACAGAAATGCATACTTTCTGTAACCACTGAAAATGATAACAGTCACACTCACTCTTTGTCCTGGAACACCTGCATTTCCTGCTTCTCCCGGTTTACCAGGATCACCCTAATTCACAGGAAGAGAAAGGATTATTTTTCACATCTTGTTCTCAGCCATTAACATGTACAGAAATGTTTAAAGTTAAGCAGATCTTGGGTACCAAGTGTCATACTCACACTACCACCCTTTGGCCCAGAAAGGCCCATACTGCCTGGCTGACCTCTGATTCCTATTGAACCTGCAGGACCAGGACGTCCATCTTCTCCAGGGCCACCCTACAGAGAAAAAGCATTTTCTGCATTAGATTAAAAAAAAAAAATTACTTACTTATGTGAGCCTATTAACCTCTGGAAAATGACTACCAGCACTACTAGAGCAAAACAGCTCTAACTGAATTTGAGAACAACCTTGAAGTAACTAGATATTCACATCTATTACCTCAACAAAATAACTGTCTTAAATGAAATTAAAATATAGCATATGTATTGTGTCATCGCTCAGTAACTGAACTCACACTGTTTCTGAAGTGTCATAGAGGAAAAAGTTCAGCAACAAAAATAAACAGCTTTCCAATATAATACAAATAATCCTTCCTAAAAAGGCTTTTGGTGCTGGAATTTTTCACTTCTAAGTTGGTGAATATAACAAGCAGTACTTGGTTACCTTATACTGTTTAAGCACACAGAATAATACTGGCCTTATTTTGTTCTATAGTTATCAAACTGTATCTGAAACAGAGCTACAGCCAGACAGCTGGAGCTCAACAAATACGATCTGTTTATTAACATTGAGCCATCATGTAGAAGCGTTTTATTGTTCCCAAAAAAGAGGCACTTAGAAAATACTGCAGCAGCTGCTAAACAGACAAAATTATAGGAATATTAATTGCACTACATCACAAGTTAGAAACCCAAGATCAATGCGTAATAGAGAAGGCAAACTTCCAGAAATCAAGAAAAATGGGGTTAATAGATGTAATTTCAATGAGTTGGGATCTCCAAACAACTGTGGCATCAGCTGAAATGACATACTGCCACTTACCAAGGGGCCAAGTTTTCCTTCAGGCCCTTGAACGCCTGGGTTTCCAGTCAAACCCTAAAAATGGGAATAACATTGCTGTTAAATTGTGCATATAATTCTGTTAAAATATAAGAGAAATACAAGGAAAATGCAAATAAACTGAGAAGATATGCTCAGTTACTACCATGATAAAAACACCAAGATATTCTTCACACAATTTTCTTCTCTGTGTCCAAGGTCCTCATCCTTTACATCTTCATCCCTCACCATCTTTGATCTTCCCTTTCCTATTCCCCCTTCTGCTGCTTTTACACCTCTCAAACTACCCACAGGGTCACATTCTTCAGTTGCATTAGCCAGTCTATAATTAAGGTATCTTCTTCTTTCAAATACAAATGGAATTTGTGCCTTCCAACATCAGCAGAAGAATAAAAAGAAGACAGGTATTCTGGGCTTTGGCTTTTAAGTTGTCCCACTGAAACAGGTCCATCCTTGTAACAGCAGCTACTGAATTTTGTGAAGTATACTCTCACCTTTTGAAAATGACATAAGACATGGTTTATAATGTACTGTTATTAGTTACTTACTCTTGCACCTGGGAGTCCAGGCTCACCAGGACGCCCAGGATCTCCTTGCCCTCCTTTAGGACCAGAAGAACCTGCCGGACCACGCTCTCCTTGGGCACCCTACAGCGATATCAATAAGCTATTAGTTAACACATAGAAAAGTCACAGTGAAAAAGCTAAATAAAATAGATATCTTCAATTTAGGACATAATGTTTTGTGAACAGAGTTCCAAAACATCAATACTTCTATAATTACTGCTGCTTTTCAAATTAATATTAAAAACCGTCTCTTCCATAAAGCAATCTGATGCGAGGACATTATAATTCCCGTGGTTTTACCAAAAAGTCAAGTATTATGAGAAACACTAGAAAAGCATGTAGTGAGCCACTACCCTACAAGTGTTGTAGCACTTTACAAAGCCAAAGACAGGTAAACTGATCTGTTCAAGAGACAAGTCAGAATATGAAGAAACACCAAAAAAAGGCAGTTTTTCAAGTAGCCCCATATTACAGAACTATGTCTATAACAATACAGTACTACAAACAGGCCAGTTTCTCTTATGAGCTCGAGGGACCATTAACTCAGGCACATAAAATAAAAGCTGAACATCACAGGAATTCAAAGTGATTTCTCTCCATAAAATTTAATCTGAAAAACTTACAACCGCTTTCTGACATTTTTCAATTCCTTTTCAGTCTACTTCTGGTGATTTTAAGGATCTGCCCATTTGTCCAGAAGCATAGGTTTTAATCAAACACTTTATATAGATGCATTTATGAAAACATTTCACTTACCTTTGGTCCAGGCAAGCCATCAGAACCTGGAAAACCACGGTTCCCAGGAGCACCCTGGGAAAAAAAAATCACAGATACAAAATTATTGTCAATGTATTTTTTCAGCATAACTTATTGTAAATAAGCTACTTGACTTCTAGATTGTGGATTCAATTTATTTCCTTGCAATTTTCTTCAATAGTATAAATTTGGGATTTTCTTGTCCACTTGGAGACATGAAAATATCAGCGTTTTACTCATGCATGCTGAACAGCATGATTCAATAAATGATGACCATTTGTACAGAACATAAGTACAAAATCCGCAGATTAGCTCATCATATCTCCAACATTTGTTACCATGTTATTCTGTGCACTGAATTCAGAAATTAAAGTATCCACTGCAGAAGTAATGCACAGTATCACCCATCTCTTTCCCCATAAAATAATAATCAGAAGTAAGATCAATTCAAAAAATATCATGCCACATTTTTAGATCCTGAGCTTCAGAGTATAATTTTCAAAAAGATTACGGTCTATCAGAGAAAACAGCACCCTCAAGTCACTAATCTGGTACAGAGTCAAGTGGTATACCAATATTTGGTACTGTTAGGAAAATAAAGTCTGATCGTAGCCACAATCACACAATCAAAGCATAAGAAAATACGTGGTTAGGTCACGACAAGAAGTTTTCAACTTGCCAGTACATCTCTCACAAGACATCATTCTTCTGGATTGCTTACCCTCTCTCCAACAGGACCTGGTGGACCCACTGACCCTGGATCACCTCGAGGGCCTCTTTTCCCTTCTTCACCTATGGGGCCGATGGGACCCTGGGGACCTTGTGGGCCCTATTGAAAGTTAAATTTTGTAAAAATTTCTTGTTAAGCTTACCACTCCTCAAGCATATTGAAACAGACTGTCTTTTAAATATCATGAACATTTTTCTAAATGAAGGACGAAAGAAAACACACTTAGGTTTTGAATCAGTTAAAAAACACAGCCCTTCAGAATCAGCTTTTCTCTTTTTCTGTATTAATAAAAAAATACCTCAGTAAGAGGGGCAATATGAATAAACTCCAACTCTATAGTTTGACCCTATGGTGGTTACTAAAAACACCTGTTTGCTCAGACACCGCTACGTAATTTTATTCATCATCATAAAATGAACAAACAACGAAGAACTGAAATTTAACAAGAATCTTCAAGAAATTCCCAAAGAAACGAGAAGCCAGTCAATGGTAACGAAACTGTTATTTTATCCACATGATTTTGATAGTTTTTATGCGATCACTTAAATTACTGAAAAATTAAAGATAAACAAGCCAAACTGATCCCAGCTCTGTAGAATCACCTTTTCCTACCCTGAAATTCATAAGTTAAAGCATGAAAACATTTCCAAAGAATACTTCTCAAATATTAGCTGTAGGGTAAGCAGCTGTTCATGCCATACAACTATATAAGCATTTCTATTACTTAAACGTTTCTATCTATATATACAGACCTGTTTAGGGTGTATTAAATGTATAGTTTAAAACAGATTTTGTTCTTATGATTAGCACACAGATCTGAGTGATTTTAAATGCCTAGAAACATATGGGATCCATTTCTCTTGGTATGAAGAAACTGGAATGAAGTAATTCTGAGTGCTGTAGAAACCTGAGTAAATGCACTAATTGGTTTCTGAGTTCTTTCAGGCTTATAAGGCCTATACAGGATAGGTGATTTATACCATCAAAGGAACTCTTTTGCCATTCATTCTGTGTACTGTCCAGCTACGTTCACTGTGGCTTGTCTTCCATAATAATTATTACTTGACAAACAGTAAGTAATAATGTAATAAACAAAACAGAAGTAGTAATGAAAAATAACATCAGAATAGTCATAAAATTTTTAAGCCTATTCAAAATACACATACAACCTCTGTGACCCCTTTTCATCTTACAAATCACACGGAGACTTACCGGTTCACCTTTAGGTCCTGCTTCTCCCTTGAAACCTGGAACGCCAGGATCTCCCTGAAAACAAACACCCAATTAATACGTACAAAGTTAAAACCGTGTAAGTCATTCATTCATTTTGGCTTATGCTATGAAATAGAAGTAGACACTCTTCTTTCTTAGACCTCTAAGAAAGCCATAAAATTACTACAAACTCACAGAACATTGACAAGATCTCATTCTCAGCACACTCATTACCATGCTGCTAAGTTAAAGGCACCTCACCACTAAAACCAGCGTTTTAGTTTCATAGAGTAACACATTTGATAGATATCATAATTTTCACAGAAAATACATCATTACCGGCTGCCCTCGAATACCAGGCGGGCCCGTGCTGCCTTGTGGTCCTGGGGAACCAGGTGGACCTAATAAGCCAGGGGGGCCCCCAGTGCCTGGAGATCCCTACAAACAGAAATAGCAGTAAGGAAAAATTGAAATACTAATAAGGAAATAAATCCACTTACACAGTTTCTTCAACAGGTGATATGCATACTTACAGTTGGGCCTTTGGCACCTGGAGAGCCATCTGTCCCTTCTGTACCCTAGAAATAACATCCCAATCATTAAAATTAATTTTATTGAGGAGGATATCGACAACAAAAGCAGAAGATAGTTATTTGATAACTTTAACAGAGCAGACAATAAAGGCTATTGAGTAAATACATTAACCTAAGATCTACTCATGCAATATGAGTAACAAAGGGTACAAATTAAGATCTTAAAGACTGAAAATCACATTAAGTTTTTAAAGTATCCATAGGATTTAGACTGTATCATACTGCACAACTTCCAGTTTTCTAAGTTGCTTTAATTAAATAACAGAAAGCAGTTATGAAAAAACAAACAAACAAACAAACAAAACAACCCCAAAACAAAAAACAGAAAATAGATGAATGACGCCTTTCCTTCTCTGGAAAAAAGTACCTTGGGCAAAACTTACCGTCTACCAAGTAGGATGTTAAAATCCCCAGTAAACAGGCAATGTGCACATACTGAGCAGAGAGGAATTCCAAGTAATGTACTTACAGGAAGACCTTGTGATCCAGCTGGGCCTTGTGGACCTGTTTCACCTCTTTGTCCTTGAGGGCCTTCAGGACCACGAGGACCGGTTGGACCTGCTTCTCCCTAAGATTTCACAGAAGAAAACTGGAGATTACCTTCTGCTAAGAAGTAAACTTCAAACTAATGCAGGAGTAATACTGAGCTCATAAGAGAAAAACAATTCAGATCTTGACATATCTTATTATCCTTAAAATATACATTCACTTACCCAATTCTACTTCTCTGTGCACATTGACTACAAAAAGAATTCCCCCTCAATCTATATAAGAAAACTTTCCACAGAGGAGGAAACCGCTCCATCCTGTGGCCTAAATCACACTAAAGATTTCAGAGAGATCTCTGTCTAAAATCCTGGTCCATACCTGTAATTTAACAGTTTCATTTTGCTTAGTTAGCAGATAAAGATCAGGATTCAGGAGTTACAAAACACTTAGGTGGGGGTTTTTTTGCACAGCACAGATGGACTTGCTGTTGCAGCACTACAGCGTATATTAAACAAAGTATCTTCATAGAGAGATACAGGTGATACAAAGATAGATGTAATACTCCAGTAGTGGCATGTCACTCTGGTCAGAGTAGAACAGAACAAATAGATTATTAGTCCCAGTAAAGCCTTGTAAGCGTGGAACAAATACTCCAACAAAATAATTCCTCCTGGGATCTATTTAGAATTCTATTGTTATAAAGGAAATTTGCCTTTTGGAATCGATGGCCATTAATATTACATTTTCAGAAATGAAGTCTACATCTTCAACACGATCAGTTTTTGTAAGTTCATAGCAGCTATTCCAATTTAATTAATCTAATCTTCAATCTTGAAGATAGGTCTTCTTTTTCAAAATGTTTTCATCGATTCTTCACATAGAAGTTCCCCCAAATATTTATTTTGATATTTAGCACAGGATAGACAAGCAGTAAAAAGCACTATCACTTAATCATATACATTATCTTAACACTCCTATTCAGACTCCTTTCCAAAAGACTACTTCATGCATGCCGTCAGCTTCCCAGCAACACAAAACATCTGCTGAACTTGGCTGCCTGGCAAATTGAAAAAAAATTCTTTACAATACATTTTTCATGTCATGTTTAAGGATTGAAAAAGAACAAGGGGAAGCAGCCAGGCAAGGAGCAAGTGCAAGAAATACAAAGAAGTTGTATGAGTTGTCTTTCGTATCTTCTTGGCAGACATAATCTCAAGGCAAGGAAAAAAAAATAAATAATGGAGAGGCTTCTTGAAAAACAAGAGAAGAAAATCCCACAAAGACAGTACTGCAGCTCATACAAGTTTTCCTCACCAGCCCAATCACACAGAACCACGAGAGCATGAAATTACTGTTTGTCTTACTGTAGAGTTGCAGTGTATCTCTATTGGGGTTTCAGGTATTTTCTTTGGAGTTGACCTAGACCTGTAAAAGTATTATTGGCCAAAACTGGTCACCAGAAGATGCTGCTCCCATGCTCTCTTGGACTAATTGTTACAACTCTACTTCCAGACTATACCATGTTATTCTCTGAATAAACTGGACAAGATTTTGGCTCACTGGATAAAAGAGTAATTCCTTATTGCAAGCAAAAGTGAAAGCAAGAAAAAATATCCTAACTGTGGTAATTTCTATTACTTTATTTGGTTTCTAACTTCTTTCTCAAGGCCATGATAAAGATTGATGTTACAGCCACTCTTAGGGACCTGTACACAGTTGGTGTGAAAAGACTCCAAGATGAACTTGCTGTTAAACGTACTACAAGGGAATTTTTATTATTTTTACCTTCATTCCAGGAGCGCCTGGAAAACCTGGAGAACCAGTTATGCCGAGGGGACCCTATAAAAGATGTTCATACAAAGATATAATTCCACTCTTCAAGTCACACAGATCAGTATCTAAACACTGGGTAAATAAGACTCTAGGATTAAGCATAAATTTAGTCACAAAACATGTTTTAAAAAGAAAAAAAAATTTCCTGAGTGATGTGTGTGTTCTCTGAAATAATGGTATGCTGTTTTAAAATGTATTTAATGAATTTATAAGCAACCTTACAGCTCTTGATTCAGCTAATGATGTGCAAATTGCACAGCTTTTTTAATTATAAATTAATATTTATAATTAAAAAATAAAAAATTTATAAAAACTAATTACTATAATTATCTTTCAATTTTAGCTTTTAATAAAGCCTTACTTCCTCTTTCTACATTCACATTACTGTGGTATACGAAAGAAAAGGTAAGTGTTAAGCAATCAAATTTTTCCTACTGAAAGTAACAGAGTTTCAATTAATTAAAAAAAAAAAAAAGAAGAAATTCAAGTTACTTCTCCATCATAACGTAACAAATCATAAGTTTGCTGCGTGACAAGACATTTGAGTTGACCAATATGAAAAGCAAAAATATAAGAAAAAAAGATAAGAAAAAAATTTAATACTGTGCAACTACATGTCCTCCCTCCTACACTTCTCTCTCATTGAGATTTCCAAATTCACAACCAAATTCTTGCCAGAGTTACAATGCAGACTTCCTATCAGGTTTCTGAAGTTATACAAAGACATACAGCAGGAACAGCCCATTGCTCAGATATTTGTCCCGAGATAAACAAATGACTCTGGAAAAGGAAGACAAGGAAAGGCTGGATTTCATGGCACACCATGAAATGTATTTCTTTGCAGAGGTGCATCTTCAGCTCTACCAAGCAGCATAGCTCTTTCTAAATAGTTTTATACCTCAAGAAACTCAATGCAATCCCTAAGAATGTCTGACAGCTTGGAGCAGACAGATTATTATGTGGCTACACTATTTCTAGATCTAGAGTCACATTCTGGATGCAATGTACCACAGAGCATTGGCTCACCCTTACATGGCTCCTATGTTTGGGCATGGATGCAAACAGCTGGACTTGCCTGGCAGACTGTCCAAAGTCACAGGAAAGCAAACTTCAAGTGTATGTACTTTAATATACATGCATATTATGATGCAAAACTTGTTCAACAGAAAGACTTCCAATTAAGGGCCTCATAGTAAATTTATAAATCGTTTCCACTTCCACAATACCTCTTTTGCTGAACAAGATATTCAACAGAAGACTACTTCTACTGTATTATAAACTCTCTGAGTGGTGACACACAGTGGTTACACATATTCACTACAATGCTGGGTTCCCAAATGATTCCTCTTTCTTTTCCTGATTATTTTTTTTGCAAATTGACACGCTCTGCGAAAAAAAAAATGTTCTATGTAATGAAGTTTTGCTGACAAACTCAAGAACAATTTGTCCCAGTGAGTATTAATTACAGACGTTTCTGCCATTACCTCACACTGGATTTCTATAGAATTATGTAATATCTCCAAAGTATAATTTAGAAAACATATGTCCCAATTAACTGGATCACAAATAGACATAGGCCACATCTCCCTCGGAATTCAAGAATTCCAGAATTAGGGTAGATCACCAACTCAAATAACAATGCTTTTCATTAACTCTTCCTCCAATTAGAAAGATATGTACTAAGAATCACTGTCTCCCTTGTGACTATGCATGAGAATTTGCCAAAGGAGTCTGCCAAACAATTGTGTCCAGTGATGCTGAGTTCATGCTTTACACCAAACAAAAATTTCAGCCTTCATGTAGAATTTTCACAGTTTGAGAATTAGCCTTTTTTAACCTTTACATTTTGATTTCAGTGCTGAAAAATATTTTCACTGTTTTGAAGTTTCTTCTATTAACTTACCCTTCTTCCATGACACATTAGCTGTGTTTATTAAACAATATTCATTCTCTAGCTTCTATTACAGTTAATTATTTTTAATGAATTTTGTTATAAAATTGCTTGGTCATTAAGATGACACATGTAAATAAATATTTCTCAGGCTCATATTATTCCGAGACTATGGAAGCTTCTAAGTAGAGAAATAAACTGTGGGCAGATATGTTTGGGGATCAGTTTCTTTTTCTTTTTTTTGGCTGAAATTATTGCCCTTCAATATGTTCACATCCACAGTTTGCACCACCACAACCATCAGCAACTCAGCTGAAATTATGTGAGACAGCCTGCCATTGTGCTTATTAAGCTTTTTCAGTGAGGAACCTTTTATCAATTTGAAGACATTCATACACATGCTGCTGGTTCTGCAGTTCAGTATGTGTGTGTTAATAATTAAAAGCCTGGCTTTTGTATATTTTATAACAGAGCAACAGCAAGTACCAAATTCTGCTATTGGGGAGTATTTCCGCTTGCTGAGTAAAATCTCATTTGTCAACTTTGCATATAGAGGAAGAATATATGCAATCATAAACTGCTTTATGTTACATATTATTTAAGGCAATTATCACCCTAAAACATGCATCCTACTTTAAAAAAGCATCAAAACACCATCTGTCCATGGAAAATGCTATCCTAGTCCTCTGCAAATTAAAACCTTTACATTAAGTAAAATATTTTGCATTGTTTTCAGAAAACATCAGTAAAACCAAGATCAGTAACTTCCTGGTCCAGAATCAGGAATCAATTACAGCTCCAACAATGGCCAGCAGTTGTTTGTGTTTCTCTTGATGATGCCAAAGGGTAAGCAGTAAATACGGGATGAAAAAAATCAAGATTAAGAAAGCAACTTACCATTGGCCCCGGCTTCCCAGGCATGCCATGCTGACCACGTCCACCCTACGTATGAAAACGGACAGGACAGAAAGTCTGGAGGAACTCTTTTTTTATATATATAATTTGTGATAATGACCACAGAGACTACAGTGTTCAAATACATGCTGGATTACAGACCCCTCCAAACACTGATGTATAACATTTTGGGAAGAAAATACGCTTCCTTTATGGAAATAGATCTTTCTTTAACTTCCAAGAGGCCAAAATTATGACAGTGTCACTGAATGGTGCAGTAACGTAAACAAAACAAGAGAAGGAAATTTCTACTCAAATATGATTTCATACAAGGGCAAATCCCTATTTTTGTTTTCTGCTTCAGCATTTTTTGTTGAAAATAGCCTTTCCAGAGAATTTTCACAAAAACAAAGGAGAAATTCTTGAATCACAGAAAAAAAGAAACAGCGTTATGAGGGTATCTGTCCTACTGAAAAGTTCTAGCATGAGAAATTACAATGCTAGCATACAGGTGGCATTTTCCTCTTCAACTTGACTTCTGAAATACACTTTAAAGTTCTCTCTCCACAAAACTCTACTCAGGCTGTAACTTTAAGCTACAGCAGAACTCACCACTGAAGTGACCAGCAGTCACACAAAAACTTCTGGGCTCACAGCTTTAAATTTAAATTAAAACAAAATAGGAATTACAAGGAGACAAACCAAGACCCTACTTACAGGAGCACCCTGTGGTCCAATTCGACCTCTTTCTCCTGGCATTCCTCTAGGTCCCTTGAAGAGAGAATAAGAAATGCAATGCTCGAGAACAGAACAACAAAAAGTAGAAAACATGGTTTACCTAATTTTTCCTCAAAGCAGAAGAGACCCTTTCTTTTTTTTCCTCCTATCTGTTTTTTTCTTTTTACTTTTTCTTCAAAAATTCTTGACTTTTCCTTAGTTTCAGAGATCCTTTGCATTATACTGCTCTTCAGGAATTTTCTGTTCAGTCTTCTTTATTTGTTTTTAACGAGAACATGATTAGCTTTAGTGAGACTACGAGCACAAAAAGGACAGCTGATTTGAACAATCATTACAGAAAACAAGCTTCATATTTTGGTTTCTTCGTTCAGGTGTATTTTATATTGTTCTATGACAGGAAAGAAATAGGAGCTTAGACAAATCCTTGCAGCTTCACAGGCTTGCCTAGCAGAAATGTAATGGACTATAATTTCTCTTCTCCTGCTCCAACAGTATTTCTAGTTCTAAAATCATCAGAATAAATTCAGTACGTTCTTACCAGGGTCAATGATGAAATCTCACTTACTGTGGCTCATTCACAAACAAGGTTCCCCTTCAGGGATATTACATTATGTACGACACGATAGTGTGCTTTGAAGAGATGTCATTACCTGATACTGTGCGCATGTTTTATGTCTACAAGCACTGCTGAAAGTGAACTTTTGAAATGCTATACTGCTTACAGTTCTCCATAAACACATCTGAATGAAAGCTATGCTGAAAAAAAGCTTCTCCTTTCTATGCCACAAAGGCACATCCTCACCAAAGGTTTTTTGATAAAAAACCTTTCTCGGTGGTTTTCTTAGCTCATACGTTTGTGATCTAAATTATTCCATCTCAGATTAATCTAATTCAAATGAAGCATTAACATGGAAAAAAAAAAAAAACTATTGCTACCCCAAATGTCTCAGTTTCTATGAGTAGGCAAACAATTACAAAACCTACATGAAATTTTCTGTTGAATCTATTATTTGTACGTCCATGAACTGCCAAGAAAAACATCTTACAAGGTACTAGCACTAACTTATAGTACAGTGGAAAACAAAGCATTAGTAAGGAGAAAATTCAGCTTCAAGGCACCAAGTATAGATTTCATAAGCATAAAATTCCTACACATACTGTTGGCAGTATGTAACAGTGCCTATACATGTAATACTCACTAGAGGACCTGTTGCACCCATGGCACCTGTTGGTCCAGATTCTCCCTAGAAAAAGAAATGAGATGGTACAGTTAGAGGATACAGGTTAAAGGAAAATAGAATTACTTATTTCAACCCCTTCCTCTGCACTCATGTACGGCCTAAGAAGATGATTTGAACAGTCACCTGCATGCATCACACATGCACCAAAGGCATTGTTTTACCCTGACATCAGGTGTTCACTGGTTGACAAGGAGAAAAAGCAACAGAAAACAATAGCCAGCGGGATTCACAGGGAAGAAATTGTTGTATTTTCCCCCATTGTCCCAGCTGACAGCCAACTATTGTGCTGTTTCTACCAAATCCAATATTTCTGCTGTTCTTGTTTCTACAATGTTAGTCTTAGCAAAGATACCTCATCTTAGACAAGCTTCCTTTACTTCTAATTTCACATTTATATAAACATTTTTGGAAGATATTCTTCATTCACTGCATTTGTAATCTGAAGGAATAGATCTATTCCACCTGTGATTATCACCTTCAGCAAGCCAAAAATGTTTTAGCATCAGCACTAATCAAGGTGTAAAAATCTGAAAATAGGCTTCTATGCTTCATTAAAATAACTTTTAATCCATCTTGAAAGCACTGACAGCAGCTGACTATCCTGCTTTGAGCTGAAATGTAGTGGTGCTACAGAACCAGAGAATATCCCAAAGAGAAATTGTTAGCTGAAAAAAATTTGCGTTGATAGAATGTTTTCTTTCCCCTTCAACATCTGTTTCCTTTAAGCCAATCCTGTTTAAACCTAGCAAGGTAAATGAAGAGAAGAAAATTAGACCTGAACTGCGCATTGCTTTATTCTCTTATATATATTCTATATACGTAATGTTACACAAAATTTTAGAAAATTGTTTTTATTCTCTGTTCCAAAACACCTATTTGATCTGTGGTTATCTAAGGTAATTCATAAAGCAGTAACACAATGATCCCTCAACCAGCTCACACAAAACCAACACGGACCATAAACCGGCCAAGTAGCAATGCGTACGGACACTTTGCTAACAGACTTCAACACCTTCAACATTACATAGGTGTCACAGACAGGCGACAGACTCACCTCATGACACCCCAAGTGAAACTGCAACCAACACAAACTCAAATGCTTTTTTTTTTTTTTTTTTTTTCTGTATAAAGCCCAACTATGTACTTTCATAATAGTTAATAATGATTGAGCACAAAGTAAAAATGGACAAGTCCACATAGCATCCCCAGAAAAAAAAAACGTTAACTGCATGCAAGCAGCACCAACAAAAGTGGGTACAAAGCTTTATTCTATCATCTACTGACTTTCATTAGCTTGACTTTACATAAAACTTGTTTGAAGTTTTAACTCCTTGGGCCACAAAAATACCTTTGCTCCAGCTGCTCCAATTTCACCTTTTGGACCGTCGAGACCTTTCAATCCCTGTAAGAGTTACGAAAATCTGGTGATATTATATTTATATACATACACACTTATACGCACAGCATTTCTACCATTATTGTTAAAATAATTCAATGCCAGAACCTTAAGAATGGACTCCAATTGGCAAGAGCAAGAAAGGGGGAAAAAAACAGAAGGAAAAAATTATGAAAAAAGTTTCTAAACAGTTCCTAAATGGAAATTGTTTGTACAAGGTACATTTCCTTGAGTTTGCTTTCCTTTAAAAAAAAAACAAAAAACAAAAAAAAAAACGAGAACAACAAGGAGTAGACTCTGAGCAATAGGAAACCTATTTATTTCTCCCTGGAGTAAAGTTCTGGCCAGAAAACTTGCTACTTTGTAATCACTCCATCTTGCAAACACATCCACCCCTCAGGTTCCCCACCCTAAGGAAAGACTTGCCAATGGAGTGAAAGAACTGTCAGCTTTGGGCCTCCTGAAGCTTGGCAGGGCTCATGCAAGCTCCATCCAGATTCCCAGAACATATGAAAGTAAAGAGAAGAAATTAGAAAAGAATACAACTGAGGTCAGCTTAATGGGGAATAGCACTGATTTTCTACAAGGCCCTCACTCTCTCTCTAATGGCAGTGGTTCTGCTATTATTGGCAGGACTAACAGTGTAGTCAAATTCATCACAAATACAAAACCAGCTGAATGTCTTAACACTGAAAGTGTCTTGAAACATCATCAGTAAGGAGAGGGCAGACCATGTTTCTTACCCTGTGACCCTTGAGACCTGGAAGACCTGGAGCACCAGGAAAACCTCGAGGCCCCTAAGAAGAGAAAAGGAAAAAGAAAAAAAAAACAAAAACAAACACACCAAGTGAAACACTACAGATTTCTGCAGATAAAACCAGTAACAACATTGTAAACAGGGAAGAGGGTAGTTTTAATTAGTAATAATGTTCCTGAAACTCCTTCACCACAGTGATGTGATTCAGCATGGTACAGCATTTAAGGGGGGTCACAGACAAAACAAGGTAACATCCTATGAAGCCAGAGTCTCAACATTATACACATTTTCACTGATACTGACATTCTTCCAGGATTTTACTAGAGGCTTTAAGCACAGATGATGTTCAACTGCATGCACTATTCTAAAAGCATACAAAGATGATTTTATTAAGTAAAAATAAAACAGCCTAAACTGAACAGAATGCTCCATAGGCTACATTAGCATGAAACTTACAAAATATCATCTTTGATCCATAAAATTTTGAAGAAAGGCTTAGGAGACAACGCTGCCTCACTAAAAGATAATTATCTCTTAAAGAGATTGTATCTCTCACCGCTAACAAAATTAACTGGCAAAAACTGAATGCTTGAGAGAAAAGGAGGCAGTTAAAGAGATGATGTGTATCAGGCAGCTTCTTGGATTTACCTGTCTCCTTTTCAGCCACACTACAGTTTCCTTCCAGGTATAGAAATGTGACTAATACAGGTCAAATATAACATTATCACATTATATGTGATGGCAAAATGGTTTATCAGACATAGCTGCTTTCTTTTATTTCTAGAGTGAACCACGACGAGCATTCTCTGCAGCACAAGTACCTATTACTTGGAAATACTTTAGTCATGTGTACACACTGAAAATGCATAACAATATTTTTGATAATGTCCATGATACCATCACTCCTTCCCCTGTCTCAGACTTGAAAGGTGAACACTGCCACCTTAACCTGACATTGCTTTATACTACGGTATGCATGATTGCAAACGACAATGTGAGATACTGGGAACTGTACAACTGGCAGGCACTGTCATCTGCTTCATGCATATTTCATATAGGAAATGACTCTCAGGATTAATTGAGGGGACTGTTGAAACACCTGTTTGTTTCTTAGCTATTACACTGATCTGAATTGTTGGAGTTAGGTGATATAAACACTGCAGAAGCTGAATGAATAAGCTCTGCACTTATCGAAAACAGATACTGATGACATAATTATGGCTATTTGCTAAAATGCAAATAATTATGCTCTTACTGGAGATCCTGGAAATCCGGGCTCACCAGACTGTCCTGGTCTACCGGGTTCGCCCTAAGAGGAAAAAGAACAACAACAACAAAAAAAGATACATAAAAACAGCAAATAAGAAAATGCAGTTTTCTCACCTCTATCTCCCATCCAAACAAATACAAAGCCTGTTTTACAGTAACATTTTCAGTAACATAAAGCAACTGCACACACGACTAACAGCGTGCATTGCATGCACTAACTTAAAAGGCATTTTAACAGAGAATTGCAGAAACTGAAGATTGAGTCTAAAGTGCCAGGTGGTGCTGCAAGGTGGTGGTGTGCTGGGAATTTAGAACCAGGCAGCCTTTGGCAGTCACATCATTTTGATTGTCCTTAGGAACAGAAATCTAAAGCGATTTGCATTACAGCTTGTTACTTCTCCTTCTGTTTGAATTCTGTTGTAAAATGAGTACAATCCACCATTGATGGTTTTCTCCACAAAGCAATATTTTGAAGACTGAAAATCTACCAGATAATCAAATATTCCTTATATGTATCAGGTAGGTCACATACATCCAGGACATCAGACTGCAGAAATACGAAAGGCTTGAGAAAAGTAGTTTCTGGACAGAGAGATGGTAAAAACACATCACAGATGCAATTAATGAAACCCACACAGACAATGGAAATGGAGGAAGTTCCTCAAGTAGTACTGATATTTAGTTTCAGTGCATTGAGAATAAACTGTTTTCACAGATTCTTATACCGTTTGGTTCAGTTTAACAGGAAAGCAACCATTCCCATGGTAATTTCTATACTGAAGCATCTGGCATCTCCAGCTTTCAATTCACTTTACAGTTACAGTTCACAACTCCAATGAATTTGACGTGCTTTGCAAACAAAGAATGTATGTCTAATGGAAAATCCCCAGCTTACTGTTGTGCAGTATGTATACATTTATTCATATGCATGTATTTTACATGAAATACGTGTAAATAATCATAAAATCAATTATGGATATAATAAATTATTTAGTTAAGTTTTCTAATAGTAAAATTGTACTGTTCATATCCAGGTGCATGCTATTGTTACAGTTCTTCTAGCTCATCATGTCACTCCAAGGAGAGCAGGGGCTGCAATCTGCCCCCTGATTTCAAGAAAGACAACTTACTGAAGAACTGGCGGAGAAAAGAAATAATAAGGGCTTAAACTTTGGGTATCATTGTAACATGCAGTGAGAAGAAAGGTAGGTTTTGAACAGAAAAACATTGCTAAAGATTATTGTTGTGACACTGCGATAGTGGGAAGTATGATTACAAAAAAGAAATAGAAAACACGTAGCTGCAACAGACACATCTGCTTGTTAGTCATTCTCTAAAAGAAGCCAATATTTGTTTTATTTGAAATAGAACAAAATATGAACAGTAACAAACTTACATCTTCACCAGGTTTGCCTGGAGGCCCTTCCGGTCCACGAGAACCAACTGGACCCTAAGGAATAAGTAGATTTGATAAGAAGTAAATCTAGTCACTAAAATAGCTATTTGCTCTATTTGAACGCCTTGTTTCACAAAAAAACAGGTGTAGAAAAAGGATTATAATGTGTAAGCACGATTGCAAAATTTTGTGGTGCTTCAATCATCCTGCCCCTAAGAAAGCTGCATTAAGTTAAAATGTATACATGTATAGTACAAAAATGCAAGATGGATTCTTCAGGAGAAAGGAAATTAAAAATCAGTTACTGTTCCCAGTCTGTCTCTCACTTATACTTTTGAATCATTACAGTGCTTCAAAAAAATGAATATTTTCATCTTCCTTTATGGGCTACCCTACCAGCTATGGTGTTACTTGTGGTTAGCCATCCTCAGGTCTGTGGTGGCAAAGTAAAAAAGACTGTTTATAATATCACTCAGATACAAAATAATTCAAGTTCACTGATCCCTGAAGGCATACTTCAAACACCACAACTCTTTACTTAAGTATTCATTACTTAGCTTTGGTTGAGACAGCATGGAAGAAAGATCTCTAAAGGAGGTGTAATAAACTGTTTGCAATTTTATGGTAGAAGTGCTTGAATTTAACTGGTCTTACCATAGGTCC
Source organism: Lagopus muta (assembly GCF_023343835.1). Lineage (NCBI taxonomy): Eukaryota > Metazoa > Chordata > Aves > Galliformes > Phasianidae > Lagopus > Lagopus muta. Next base: position 29,694,264 of record NC_064440.1, on the reverse strand, counting down.
TGGATCTCCAGGTTCACCAGGAGGGCCTGTGGGGCCAGCACCACCCTATAATTGAGGAGAGATGAGTATAATTACGCATTCTATAAAGCAAACATATAAGGATATAAATTAAAAATCAGGATAAGGAAAACAACAGATTATGGGACAGTCTGGATTCTAATTCAGAAAAAAGCACAGATGAGTGAAAGGCAGATGCTAAGATTTCTCTGGAAGGATTCCTCTTTAGAGAAGCCCTGAGCCATATAGAAGTCCCATAAGACATTAACATCACGCTAATGTCAAAATCACAATTGAAGCAGCATCATTTGCCCATCCTCATTAAAAGATGCGTTGGGTCAAAACCTTGTTAGAGATCTGATAAATGGTACAGTCTATAGAGTAGATCTGAAGCAGAACTTGAAAGCAGTACATTTAGGTTCACTTCTAGATGAGGACGCATTCAGCCATACTTAAGACAGTCTCAGAGTTGAGTTCTCTTCTACATAAAGTTACTACATGCTCTGTCATCTTCTTTGGCCAACTGTCTTAAAACGCATAAGATGAAACACTTACTTGTTTTCCTTGGAGGCCTTGTGGACCTCTTGGACCCACTGGACCCTATCAAAATAATAAAACGTTACAGACTGAAGACCATGTTTCCCTAAGCAACAATCACCCTTCAGAGACAGCAAAATCGCCTGATAACAACCGTCTAGTTAACATTTGTATGGACAAACTCTCTGAAAGGCTTGCATGTTATGAAATCCAAATAAAGCACATCAAATGAAACTAATCAAACTCAAAAGCCACAGCAGCATAACTCATTAGCCACTGAAAACACGAGCTTCAGATGTCACAGTCTGACATCAGTAAGAACAGCCTGTATGAGTGCATAATTTTACTAGAAAAATCCAAGGCTACAATTTCATCTAGGGGGAAAACAGTCTTCCCCTTTAATTCAATTTGATTAATTAGATTAATTTACTAATGCAAACAATGATAAAATAAATTTGCACTGCTCTTGGCTATGAGCAGGAGTGGTAAGGAAAGGATGCATTTTCATGAATCATACAAAATACAGGAGGAGGCTCCAAATGATTGCTGTTTGTTACAGAAAATGTAGATTTGCCCTTCAAAAGTTCCATGGTATTTTTAGAACCTGCAATATAACGTAATCTTTTCTGAAAGTCATTTTTTTTATTTCTACCAAGACAAAAAAGTAATGGATTTCACAGAAGATTAAAGAAAATGCCATGTTACCAGTACATTCCCATTGCTCTAAAAATGAAGAACATACCTAAACAGTGAGAGAAAACTGGACTCACTGTTGAAAAAGAACGCCTGTCTTAAAACAATCAGCTCATGGCTGGTTTCAGAAATACTCTTTTAAATTGCTACCAAAAATAATTATCTTCAATGGCACAACATGAAAAAGAAACCTCCAAAGCTGCACATTTGTTTATTCAGCTTTGCACTACACCTGACACTCTCCAGTTCCTCTGTACTGACTCAATAAATGAGAAAATCATGCATTGCTTTTTTAATATACCCTAATAGCTGTTGCATTTCAGAAGGAAAAAGGAAGATAAAAAGCAGGACAGAGTAAGGAACAAAAAGCTTCCACTTTAACATCTTTTCACTGTCTTCAGATACCATTAAAAGCTGCACTGGAAAATTCTGTATATTTAATTTCTAAAGGCACAGGAATTTGAAGAGGATGAATTTTACTTTATTTTTTGTACATGCACTCTATTTCAGAACTATTCTACAATACAAGGCTAATTTGGTCTTACCACTGCACCAGGCATCAGCCCCATCTGACTACCAAGTCCAGATTTTTCATCCAGTCCTGCCATCTGAGCTGCAAATGGCTGAAAAAAAATAAGATGGGTGATTTTAGTTGCCAATCATGTTTATTCACAAGGCAAAATTCTATGCAACTATCTCTTCACTACTTCAATAGGCTTTACAGCACTACGAGTAAATTCTTGTTCTAATTGGTAAAATAAAGGTTCTTTTCATATATCTGAATGCTTCAAGGCATCAAAGACCAGTCAAATGCATCACATTATCTGCTTCCTATTCTGACTCTACACCCACCTTAATTAAAAGGGAAAATGACCTAAAAAGAGAAAAGCTTCTAATTGAAGTAATTACATTTCTTTCACCATCCTCAAGTTTAAATCATACTTGAACTTCACCTACAACATTTCTTCATTTCTTCTAAGACTGCTTTGTTTTCACTTGCTGTGCCTCAAGTTCAGAAATATCTGAAGGCAAACGGAAACATGCAATCATAAAATCAGCTACATTAGGCTGCATTTTGTGGCTCTAACGGATTCCTCCACGCTGAAGAGATTTACTGAATCTGCCAGATTCAGGCCCATTCAGAATGGTGTTTAAGCCAAGAAAAGCTTCCTGAATTTGGAGGCTGTCGGCCTAAATGATATTCCTTCTTATTGCCGAATAACGACTATTTTCAGTAATAAGGCAGGAACAATAGAGTGAGAAACAAAGCAGGTACCTTTCACACAGCAACAAACATGTAATTCAATTTCCCTCAGAAATTCAGATATCTATGTCACTGTCAGTCATCGTTCCACAAAATTTAGGAAAAAAGTAACTCTTGCAGAATATTTTGTCCACATGTAGTGCTGGTTAGCATTGTTTTCCACAGATAGTTCCTGATTAATCATTGAAGTGTTGGTCTGAACAACGTCAGCAAGAAGTAGACTGAATGACATTTTAATTACTCATATTGATTATTTCCTTATTTATAACCTATACTATTTTTTCTTTGCTGTACTACTAATTTGGTATTCCAGTTTCCCTCTACTATTGATTTGACCCTTTACATTTAAGCCAGGTGGAATTAATAGGACCCTGTAAAGGGCTTTAGATTTGGGAACCTTGTCTTTTCTGCACGTTAAAATCCATTATAAAAGCGCCCTTTCAGAGTATTTTCACATTTAAATTATCTCAGTTTTTTGCAGAACTTGCTTTCCTGCTTGCCATTGTCCCTCCTGACTAGGAGACAGGAATAGTTAGAACAGCATTCTGCATTTGTTGAAGTAAATAGAAGTTACTGTGTAGGATGTGGATCTGAACCAACAATCACTTCACATTCCACCAACAACTCACCCTGCTTAGTCCGTCTGGTCCTGCGTGGGTAGGATGACCAGGAGGACCAGGGTCACCAGGCTGGCCAGGGATACCGGGCTCTCCATCAATCCCTTGGGGACCACGAGGACCCTAGTGGGAAGATAAAAAATGCTAAGAGGATACAAAGGTATCCAGGAAAATCCTTGTACACAACAAACTCTCATCTCTGATAAATCCAAATTAGTAAAGTAAGATCTTCAAATAAACAACATCCATCAACACCTGTTCTTAACCTTTAGATGAGAAGCGCTGGTTAACCTGAGTTATCAATCCAGCACACAAGTAAATTGCAGTAATTTCTCTCCAAATCTATTCTGGAAATTCAGGCTTCCCATCATTCCATATTAAGAGTATGCTATTCTTGAAAAACTATTTGGCTTTGTGCACTGTACAGAATATCAAGAGTTTATTTCCAAAATATAGATAGCTCAGACTAGTACACATACATAAAAACTCAGGAAATTCCATTGATTTCTGCAGCCTTCTGACATCATGAATGGTTAGCTCATACTGTTGCTGAATCCCCAACACAGTTGCACTGCCAAAAATACAGAGCAAGTCGCTTGGTGTTGATGCTATCTCAAACCACAGCTTGCAGAATAGAGAGGTTAGTCCCACTGCTCCCATTTTTATCATCCACTTTTGATTCCTGAGCATGATCTTATCTTGTACCAGAACCAAAATTAATTTAAAAAGCAACTAATAAAAACATCAGTGCAATAACATAAATAATAGTAGGGGCAGAAGATATTCTTCAATCCTAAACACAGACTTCAAAGTGCTTATTGCTGCCGCTTTCTTCATTAAAAGAAAAAGGCTGGAAAACAGGGAGGAAAAAAGTCTATACTATATAATGAGCTCTTCTACTTTAAGGATCCTTGGAAACCTGGCTCTATGACTCATCTTTATAAACACAATCATAGTTAGACAGCTTTCTTGTATTTCCAGGAGATGAGGACTGTGTTTCCTTGCAGTCGGCAACACGTTCCAGGGAAACATAGGGTCTGACCAGTATGATTTATACAATAAAGATAATGCATTCTCTTGGGAAAGAGTTATGTTGGAATGGCATCGACATTAAGATTCCTGGAAACTTCTGTTGAATAAACCATTCTTTTCTCACAATTCTCACTGTATCTTCATGGTCTAAATTCCTATATGCCAAGTAATCAGTGGAAATTTTTTCTTATCAGATATACATGCACACACACATAAACTTGCCACATGTGATTTGTGAATAGCTGGTATTCTGAGAAAGATGGTGCAGATTCTTGCACATGGGATAGAAACAGAAGGTTCTATCAAAAAACTTTACTATCTAGTATTTCTGCTGAAAAAGAAGAATACACTGCCAAACCTACAAGACCGTAACGTCTGAAGGAGGAAAATTCTGAGGATTTGCCTGAAGGGATTCAGCAAGCTTCTATAAAATGACTACAAATACCCAAACCAAGATACCTTAACAAGATGTGACGTAGTAAAATGGCTATTTTTTTAGCTCCTGCTTAGGAAAGAAACCATATTTTTGGTCACTAAGCATGCTTCAAGAGCAACAGTACAACCACCCCACAAGCTCAGAAGTCCTTGAAAAGCATTTCTGTATTTATAGCTGGTAACTAACCACTGGTATACAACCAGATCTTCTTGCACTTCAAAAAAATATTAATTAAAATTAATTGATAGTATATATTTCATATATACACATAGAAACCTTTACTTCTAGCAGCTCAGCTAGAGTCAGAGAGGATTACCAAATACTTTAAAAATCTAGCAGAGGCCACAAGGTGGCATCCTTTAAATATGTATTAGAATAATGACAATTTATTAATTCCAGCCCACTGCTGTTGGTGAGGAAATACTATTACAGGTTTTGCCTGTAATAGAAAATGCAGCTTACAGCAGAACACTTCAAAACTATTGTATTTCTACTGCAATTACTATCTAGGGTAAAAATACTGAAACAAAACATGCTGATACTCTGAGCATGCTCAAGCATATTTTCTGTCCTCATAAGTTCATTTGTAAACTGTATCACACTCTAAAACTTCCCATTCCCAGATGCATTTTATAAATCCAAACATACTGCTGCCTTTACGTTTCTCACTACTACACAGACAAATAATTGGAAGCAAATACTATGCTAATAGTTCTGAATTCACTTTATATCCAAGTTCCTTGCTTATGTAAAACACACAGACCCATGGCAAGGTTGAGTTTCTACTACTCACTAGTCAGTAGGAATCCACTTAAAAGATCTTAAAAAAATATAAATTCAAACAAACAAAAGGCTTGGAAATGTGCTTTAGTGGGTTTGCAGTTAATTTTATAGAGCAAAAGCCTATCTGTTCCATTACCACTTTTAAACAAATAATAAACAACGTTTATTGAGAGTTTTTCATGTTGCAAACAGGAGGTGTAAGCTAACTTTCTATTTTCCAGAAGTGTAAACCAAAAATCCTGCACTAGCAGTCACTACAGACCCAAAGCACTGCCATGTGCAGTCTGACATAAGATCTCAACAAAACCTTTGACATAACATTCTCAAAGAAGTGTTTCCTAATCCCTTCATTTCTCTTTAAAGCACTGTTAACAATACAAAGGAACTCAGAACTTTTTTTTTTTTAATAACACAATCTTTTGATACTTTAAGTGTTTCTAGCCATGACTTTGTAAAGACATATACAGCACAGGATCAGAAATGTAGTGTCTCGCTGATAAAACTGCACACTGAGAAGACGTCAGACATCTCTGCAAACGCATTCAAGATTCCTCCACACACCACAGAATTTCACAACTACTTCAAGAATTCCTTTATGCATTGTGACAGCCATTCACCAGACAAAGGTCTTAATGTTGCCTGATCTAGAGAGCAGCAGTGGCTTGGCATCTATCTCAAGAGGCAATACAGTCATTCCCCATCTTAGAAGCAGTGTCATTACCACCTATAGACAACAGGCATTCACCAGAGGAACAGCAGAAAGGAGTCAGTCTCAGGCCTATGCCTAAAACTCAGCTCTGTCATTCAAGCAAAATACGTTAACTACTGGCTTGCTCTCTCCAGAGGAATAGGAAAATATCCACATGGAAATTAAAATGGCACAACTCAATAAAACCTGCTAAAAACAGCTTCTGCATTTTGTCCCAGCTTTTTCAACAGGAACATGTTGTCTTTGGTATTTTCAGCGCTCCCGTCTGGCCTTTCTGTGGTTCTCCACATGCAGACACTGAAATTCCCTTATGAAGTCTTTATTTCCACTGAGCAATCTCGATTATATTATTCACCAGCATACCAACATATGTAGTCACATATTAACTCCTGCTAATTTCCTGAGCTTTGTCTGTTCTGAAACACTCCAATCCTCACAATCCACACTGCTGCTAACTCACAGCAGTAATCAGTAGCCAGCAGTGAGAATACCACTTAGTCTCAATTATTCTTCTCAAAACATAGAGATAGTGAGACATAAACATTTTTCTGTTTGTTAGCTAATTCTTGGAAGATATGAGGAAAGTTCTGATAACTCTAAAAGACACAGAGAAAGTTTAAAGCAATCTAATATTTTGAGGTTAGTGCAATAATTAATTTCTAATACTTTTTAATAACTTACAGGTCTTCCCTTAGGTCCTCGTTCTCCTCGTGGTCCTTGTGAACCAGGAGGACCCTAAAAGAAAGTTTAGAAATATTAAATGCCTTTTAAACTAGGTAATGATCTATAAAAGCTCTGTTAATATGGAATGCCATGCCTACGTGAAAAACAATTAGCAATTTTTTTTCCCCATGTGATCATAAATAAAACAGTTATGACCTGAGCACCTCTTCTCGATTGCATATTGCCTGAAGGGAGTACAAACAGGATGCAGAGATCTACAAAATAGTTTCATATCTCATGTGCTCCACAGCTTAATCCAGCACAGATTTTCTGAATGCTGGAAGATCCCAAAGAAATATCCAAGTTTGAGACACTCTTCAACAACAGTCCACAACTGTTCTCTGCTTATTCACAGCTGGAGAGCAGACTGGATCTCCATCTTCTCCTGCTAGAAAAGCATTCCTCAGCAACAACCATGTTCAAATGTCCACAGACAAGTGTGTGCTACAAAGCACACATCTATTGCTTAGGTCATGGGCTGACCTAGTGCAAATTTCCATAATCTTGTTACCTCTCCAAATCCAGCAACTTTGCAAACAATACCCCATCACATGTGTGGAAGATTCCTCCTTTATATCATTCTCACAACACAAAGGAGAAATGGCAGAAAATTGTAAATGCTATCAGTGAAGAGAAGATAAGAAAATACTCACTGCAGGACCTGGGCGGCCTCGTATTCCTGAAACCTGAAGAAAGTAATATAAATAAAAGTTAGCACATGATACTATGCCTGTATTTGTCACCACAAATTGTTACAGAAAATTATTTCTTGAAAAATAAATAGTATTATAGAGAATTAAGATACCAGGCAAGTTCTAAGGCTTTTTGAAAATAAATTATTTGTTACATCCTCTCTTTTTTCCTTTTTGCAGAATTTCTACAAGCTACATGAATAAAGTCTTTGGAAGCACCATTGTTATTTTTGCAAAAATAAATAAAACAAATAAATAAATGACAATGAGATAGTTTATGTAGTCCTTTAATTTGTTACCATCCAACAGACTGGGAAGTGGCTTTCATCATCCTTGGAGGTATTTAACAGACGTGTACGTGGCACTTAGGGACATGGTTTAATGAGAGACATCCGATGATCTTACAGGACTTTCCCAATCTAAATGGTTCTATCATTCTCAAAAAGCATAATGGTAGAGGTGGAAAGGGAGAATTTTTAGCACCAGTTCTCTATTTTTAATGCATTTTCCAAACACTAATATTGATATATATTGATATAGTTTAGACTATACCTAAACGGAACTGAAGTAAAACATACAAGACTGACAGAATAAACTCTAAGATTTGTTTTCACCAAAATGGAATTAACAAGCTTTTGCAATTTCATATATGTAACTCATTCAATTCCTTTCAATATCAGCATATATGCTCTTGTTGCATTTCTTTAACAGCTACTATTCTGCTTGAAGTACTGAAATGTACACTTCAATGGAGCTCTAATAAATGAAGAAAAATGGACTTACAGGTGGAACTATTCCAGGTTCTCCTTTTTGCCCCTGTTAAAAATAGAAATTAAAAAAAATGGTAGAAAACAAATTAAAGTACAACTAATAGTACCAATTTTGCCAATTCTGTCCCTGTGATTGTGAAATACACAGAGACTTTTCTAAAGATACACCCGAGACTAAATTGAAGTCCCTGCAAAAGGTAATCTGTACAATTTTTAACGAGTACAGAGACTGATTAAATGAAGGTTATAAACCAACTCCACAAAACGCGGTCCGAAAAAAAAGGGACGGACTGAAACGTTGCCATGATTTTTTCAGTAGTGAAAAGAAACATGTTCTCACTCTGCTTTGTGATGATTTGACTCCTTCAAAAAGCAGAACCCACCACAGAATTCAGATGCTATTTATTCAAGATCTTAACTAGAATTCCTAACATGGCAGGCGTAAAAAACCTACATGTATATCCGCAGTGTAGAGATAGAACACAAAGCAACATCACATGGCCACAAAATGAAGGGAACTGCATTTGCCAATTTACTTTTTCTTGTGCAGAGTGTGTTCACAGCTATTACACGTTAAATAAAATAAATGGGTTTAGACCTACTGGTGGTAACCATTTCATTAAGAAAAAAAAAGAGGGACTCCTTTATCAGCTAGCAAGCTTATAATAACCCATTTATTTCCATTTATTTACTCTGTGTAGGGAGTTACTTGGTTTTAATGAGTCCACAGCCTGGATAACCTAAAATTCACTTCAATTATTTCTTGTAGCTGCTCGCCATCTTAGAAGTTTATTTATTGTAACTCATTACAGTTCTCCTGCAGAATTAGATCCCCTGCCTGTTTAATACACACTGTGCACTGTGCTGCCCACAGAATTGTGGCCCTGAGCAGGATTACATTGCTCTGGTCCTTCACCCAGCATCCTTGTCCTGCTCTTGGGAAGAGCCCACAACTGCAGAACCATCTGTCAGAGCAGACAGTAATGGTTGCCAGTGTTCTACTTAGCACTGGCTCGAACACATCCACAATGTTGTGCAAGCTATCTTGGGCACCCTGAGTAAAGACTGTAATGAAAGCACAAAGGGTGCCAAAAAAAAGTTTTGAGTGGTGTTTCATACCTTTAGACATGTCTGAAGAGTGCCTTTATGACATCTGTGCTATCATCTAGAGGTTTTATACAAACATCTATTTATTCATGGCCAAGTATACAACACAATGAAAGAACTGCAAACCTAAGAAAACCGAAGTTTGTATTAAAAATACAAGCTAGATCAAAAACTGGTCTAGAATAGTTTTTAAACCTTGAATTATAAGTATAATTTTATGATAGAGCTGATCAAATTAGTGGCCAGGATAGCAGTTGTAAGGCATGACAGTTCTGGGGTATCTTCACCTACCAGAAGCAGGTAGCATATAGGCTCCTGTAAATAGGTGCAGCAACAAGCAGGCCAAGATGCAAAGCCAGTGTACCAGCCATGCAAATTACCTCAGGGGCTGCTTGCCTACACGCAGCAGTGCAAGTGACCCTGCTACTGTCACTTGAATTATGTATAATTTGAAGTCAACGCAGGGAAGCCTACACAAGATGCAGTAACGCTTTGCACCACAATACAAGACAGGTCTCCTGCTCAGTGTTTTAACAAATACAGTAGGAATAATTAAAGAGGCATTATGCTACCTACACAGGGCAGTAGGTAGTCTCATCAAAACCAAGCTAAAAGTTTTAAAACTGTGACTTCTAATAACTTAGTGGTCCCCTCACTCACTGCGTAGCACTTCTAGAGATGAGACAACCAAGTTACTTAAACTGGGATTTCTCTGATGTAGACAGCAGGGACTCTCTATACTAACAGGATTTTCTGCCTGTATTCCATGATGTTTTCTATTGCAAACTCCCTAGCCACTGAGGAAAAAAAGAAGAGGAAAAAATAAACGTTTTGTACAAGAGTTGATATCTAATTTTTGTGAAGTGATCTGAGGAGATGCAGGAGACTTATTATCAGTTGTAATATATCAAAAAATAAAGAAAGAAATCTTACCTTTCTTCCTCTACCTAATGAAAAGGACAAAAGAAGAAAAGAGAATAAATTAACGTTTTTACTTCAAGAGACTGAAACAGAAAGAGCTGAGTGAAGGTGTTACAGCTAAAGTCACACCAGATTCTGGATGTACAAAGAGCTGGAGAAGGTCCCAGGTATACACATGCTCTCTTGTTCAAGTCTGAGGAATCCTCCTCAGACACCTCCTGGTACTCAGCCTTTTTCAGCATTGCACAGAATAAGAAAAAGCACTTTAGAACATGCTCTGGGGAGCTCTTAGAAACTTTTAGCACTGGCTAAAGAGCAGGCAGTTAAAGAAAGTTTTATTGCTTACTTGAATACAAGCAAGATTGATGAATCCATAACATACAACATCATATTTTTCAAAAGACAGAACTGACAGGAAGATCTTCCACACTTTTTCTTTTGTTAAATTTTTGCAATATTATGTATGCCCGAGTTAGAGCTATATAGCTACACTCATGTCCAAGAAAATCCTTCTGATAAATATTTTATTAATGTCTTGAATTACAGTAAGGAATTCTGCAACGTTTCTATACTGTTCTTCTATCTTCTGGGTGTACCTGTTGGCCTTGGCCTAATGCCTCTCAAAACACAGCAGGAGGCTCCATCTGTTTACTGATGCTTGATATATCTTGTTTCACTGCTCATGTGTCCATACTACACACTCACTATTACTTCATCCTGTACTAAGTTAATCAAAATTAATCATGTCTCCTGTAAAAAACTGCTTTAATTATTATATATAGAATAGTTCAAAAATGTACTCTATTAATGAATATTTATTGCAAGATAAGAGATTTTCTCTTAGGGAAGTATTTAGAGGAATTTCCTCCATCCAAGTCTCTTCTGGAAGTAAAAATGAACTGGAACAGATATCACCTTTAAGGTATATCACAGAAGGTACACAAACAGTATGAATACTTCATACTGGTTTGTTGTTAGATTTTTTTTTTTTTTTTTTTTTTTAATGTCTCACAAGAGAATTATCTGTCCATCATTTTATTTTGGGGAAGCATTTTAATAGCACTTACATTTGACTGTTCATATAAATTTTTTCGGCTACTGGAGACGCTTGAAATTAAGTACTTTATCAAAGTATGTGTTTATTTTATTGTATGCCTTAGCATACCGATCTTTCAGTTCCAGAAGAACCACCAAAAGAATAAAAAACCAATCTCAAAACATCAGGATAGAATTCAGATCAGCCTCTTAGTTCTAAGGCCTTTGGGCTTTATCAGATTCACAGTCAAGGGAAACTTTTCGAGTCAGTTCAGCTGCAAATCAAGTCAGAAACTAGCTTCTCGGTATTTACTGTCCTCAGATTTAAATACTCATCAAGGAAATACTATTAGAAATGTCAGTATCCATAGTTTCCTACTTCTTTGGGTTGATTTTAGAGAACTTGAGCCTCACCAGCAATCTTTCTGCATATTGACTTCAAGCTGAGCTATGTTTCAACAGTCTCCCTGTTCCAATTTGAGCCACAGCAGCCGAGCAAATTTCACTCTCAAGGCCAGCCTGACTGGCTCACCTTTCAAAAAGTGAATTAAAGCAAGCTTACCAATGGTAGGGTCAAAATCACGTGCGGTATGGGGACACACAGGACAGCACTCTCCTGGGGGCACCTGTGGGTTCTCACACTCCAACACATCTTGACATTGGATTTCATCACAAAGAATAGCTCCATTGTCACAGACACAAATCTGGCACGGTGAGGGCTTCCAAATATCCCTGTTCAGGTACATCTGGCCATTCTGAGTGCAGGCAATCTCTTCAACATCTTCTCCTGGTAAGGAGAGAGAACATACAAAGCATTTTCCAACTGTGAAATCAAAGGAGGAGTAAGTCTGGATGAGCAAAGAACACGTTTAGAGATCAATAGTAGCACCACATGCACGAAGAAAACACAGTCCATCAGTACAGCTCAAAGTCAGCATTATGAAGTTCTAAATACCAGTCAACTTAAACATCTACTTTATTTTATCATGTTATTTCTCAATCACAAGGAAGTAAAATAGAGCCATCAGGGAGCACACAAATCCATCACGTGATCTCAAATGAATGCTGCTTTGAGTTGCTGGATGCCTTTCTGCTCAATGAAGATCTCCTGCCACATGCCAGCTCTTAGAAACTCCTGTGCACAGGGCAACAGGGCATTTTCTGAGGAGAAGAACCTTTATGTGCTACCTATACCCTGCTGCAGATACTTTACACCGCCAGACTTAAAGTATTTGTGGAAAAGATAAGATAGCAGGTTTGTTGAAAAGGAAGAAACCTTATTTGTTAGGATCTTGAATAAGGGAATACCAGCATGGAGGATGAAGCCTTCTGAACAAGACAGTCAGTCACTGTCCAGTGGCAACCAAAGTGTGCATTGCAAGGGTACGCACAGCAGCAGCTGCAGCTCAATGAAGAGAGGCTCCTCAAACCACTGGGTTTGTTCAGTTCTTATAATCCAGCTCACTGTCTTCCAACACACGATCACACCAGCACATGCATAATTCATTGACATATGTTAACTACACATCAAATAAATCTTAAATAACTATATGTGAAAGAATGTCCCACATGGCCATTTCTATAGGAGCAACAGCTACTGACTGTATGCATGTCATGCTTATGTACATATTCTCACATTGGAACAACGCTCATCTCATATTACTGAAGTTGCACACCTTTTTGAACCTAATCGATTTCCTGTATAACAAGTTAACTTTCTTGTTTTAATACCCATCTTTAATTCTTTCTCGTTGACCTCATTTAGAAATCTATTCAGTGCAGATTTTACTCTCTCCTCTCAAACTAATATACTGGTCACCAAGACAGAATAACTTCTTGGGGTTAAATTCTCTCTTTTTTTTTTTTTTTCTCCTGTGTGTGTGTGTGTGTGTTTAATGTCCCAAGGGAACTTAAAATTTTCAAAACTTTCCCTATTTGACTGGGTTGAGTAAGTACCCTCTCATATATCGTCCTACCCAAAGTGAAGTCCATGCCTTTGTTTCCTTCTTATTGCGTACACTATTAGTCCAAGTATTTCTGTATATCTTCATGGGCACCTTTTTTTATATATACCAAGGTAAGTATCAGTATTTCCCCCAAAAAGCAAAATACACTTTTCCTCAGTAGTCCAATTTTTTTAAAGAATGCCCCAGCAGCAGAAAAGACTTTTATAATTACTTTGGCCTAACAAATATTTCATCCTCTGAAGGAACACAGGCTCCAGCAAACAGAATGAACAGTCCCCAGACTGCCCCTAGGCAGGAGGTCACAAACTTGCAACTCAAAACCCCAGTGCCACGGATTCCCTCTCAGCCACAGGGACAGCAGGGCTCCCACGCAGGCTCCTGTGCTCTGAAGGACTGTCTTGACACTGAGATACTGCAATGAGGCGTAGTCACACCCTGTGTGGGAGCTCCATCTGGCCATGGAAACCCTTCTAATAAAAATGTCTTCAAAACTGCAACAACTGGGTTTAAATTGCTTAGCAAAGCTTCCTAAGCAGTTCTAATTTCTAATAGATACAAAATAGGGAATAGAGGCAATTATAAATACGTGCATTAGGTGCATCCCAGTAGTCAAGGATTATGATTTGTTAAGAAAACTTACTATTTGTGTGAAAATTAACAGCACTAAGCACACAGTCAGCTTCGCTGTTCTATGCCTTTCTGCTGTAATTTGAACCAGATGTAAACAGAAAATCACAAAGTAATAAATAGGAACAGATTTGGGATTTTGGCTTCATGCCTTAGCTCAAGTCCAGTTACTCCATCAATGTCAAAAGCCCAGAGAAATGGAGCAGATGTATCATTAACTGTTGCCTGCCATCATCAGCTCCTGCAGCTTTCTAACAAAAACTGAAATCAAAATTTATACCAGGTCATCTCCTGACCGTGATCAGCTCATCACATAAACTGACCAAATTGCTCAAAGGGGTGCTGCAGAAGCTCAGGAGGAAATGTTTTCACTGTGAAGTAAAGACATCAACCAAGTGTGCTGTACAGTCCATTTATGACACTGTGAGAATCATTTTCCAAACTGCAGAATGCGTTCTGGAAAGCACTCTTCTCACTTCTCCCTTGTGTGCATGACATAACACACTGTCTGACATACTTAGCCTTTTTCCCCCAGATGTCTGGCATATGGTCTCCGTCTTCCTTAATGCAGCACCAGGAGAACTCGCTGTGCTGTTCAAGAGCAGCAGTTTGCATAAATGAAATTTCTCAGTTACTGAGCCCAAAGTCAGCATTCTGTCATAACTTCAAATAAGCCACATAGCAACAACTGCCTTGGCAAATCGGAGCTGAGCCAGAAGGGGACTGCTTCTGATGGAGTCCTGCTAAGTGGCTCAGAGAGATGTACAAAGGGAGGCAAAAGGAACACATCCTGACTTCTGGAAATATATTGAGAGGTCTGATTTACTGCCAGATTGCATATATGCTGGTAACTTTAAAGGAAAAGTAAGCATGTCTTTAAGGTTAAAATGTGTTAGCTGATTCTAGCTTTCCTTTATGCTGTGACAATGCCATACTAACAGGAATGTGAAAACTACAATTGCAACTCATTCACGCTTTGCCACTTCACTAGCAGACCTGAACCATAGGCAAGTCATCCATCCAAACCCAGACCAGGGAAGGCAGCAGAGGAAAATTTACTACTCTGTTTCTTTCTTGTTACGGAAATCAACAAGTTTTTGTTTTGTTTTTAAATTACAGACACCAAGGCTCTGTTTTCTTCACATATTCTTTCTACCTCAGCAGTTCTGAACACAAAGTGCTTAATGACTACAGAGGCAGGAACCGTTAACGTGGCACACTAACGGCATCAGTTCTGCCACAACACAAATTGCGCTAATTACTGGAAACAAACACCGCAGCCACTAGATGGCTGTCAAAGCCCATCATTCACCATCAGTAAATCCAAAATGAGTTCGCATCCAGCAAAAGTGGACAAGCCACACCCTGCTTTTGGCACTTTATGCTACGCTTCTTTTCCTTTTATGCTGATCTCTAAAACAGTTCCCTCCTTCAACAAGCCACGGGCAGGACTAACCTACCTTAAACTACCTACCAGGCATGAGCCATTGTGCAAGCTATACCAGAGATCCAAACTGCTTACTGACACACATGCTTTCTGCACACATGGTCTGTTAGCAGAACATGGATACCAGGCTGCTTTTCCCAGGGCAGAAGCAGAGGGAAGAAATGGAAATAAGAGACAATAAAGTGGGAGATAATGTGTCTTGGTTTAGTATTCAAAGTTATTTTCGTTGCCTGCTTTCATTGATTTCTGGTTCAAGTCTTGCATGTGAACAAGGAAAGTAAGGCCTCAGCATGGAAACTGGATGGACGAAAGGAAAAATCACATCTAGAAATGAGAAAATGAAGGGGAAAAAGAAAAAAAAGTTTCTTGATCAACAATTACTCAAGAAGGGTTGAAAGATGAAGAGAACAACTTTTAGCAGCTTTCTAAAAGTGTCTTCCAAAGATACTAATTTTCCTTGCAGAAAAGCCCCCAAAGCCTCACACAGTGCTCTTGAGTTACCTGTCCATGTTTATAAAACAAGTTAATATTTCAAATTAGAAGAGAAGCCAGGAGATACATCTCTGAATGCCATAAGCAGAGGGAAAAAAAGCCTGAGCAGAGCTTGCATATGTACAGCTTTTCCACAGACATTAACAACTTTGGCTGATTTATGAAATGGCAAGGGAAAGGATTCAGCAGCAAAGCAGCTCCATTTCATTACACTTCTACTATTTCAAGTAATCAAAAATTAAAGGAGCCTGAAGTCTAATAGACCTACAAGTAGTAGAGAATGTAGTTTAATGAAACTAGAGCAGGTGATGACTGGTTTTCTAAACATAGTCTGTCAGTTGTATTCTTTCATTTGCCAAGATGAACGTCTTGAAGTTCATTTTTTTTTTTTTTTTTATGTTGCTTAACATAAAAGTGTGGAATAAAAAAGGGAGGATTATTTAAGGAAAAGGCCAGGAGATAAAACAACTTCCCCAAGTAGTTTCTCATATATTCATCCTGATTCCAGTTTGTGAACAGTATATAGAAATATAAGCTTACAGTAAAATACACACAGTGTTTAAATTAAAAAGAAAAAAAAAGAAAAAAGAAAAAAAGAAAAAGTCAAACTCCGGAAGAAAGCTGAAGAATAAGAAAAGCTGAGTTTCAAGTTATGAATTACAAAAATGAAATTCTACTGAATGACAGGCAGAGGTGCAGAAGAAAATTGAAGTGAAAGGCAATACGTGCTAACAACCATTCTGCAGATGTACTATTGGGTATGTGTACAGACTGCCAAGAGATGCACAAGAGGAGCTGGATGTTAATAATACTTGATTGCCAGACTGTTGCAACATTAACGTAGAACTTGGTCCAGTTCTCATTAAATCAATAGGAAAAAAAACTCATTTACTGCTGTAGGAATTGCACTATATGTAGAGATTTTATCTTTTGAAAACATTTTTCCCAAGCAGTAATAAACAGCATTATCTAAATTATCACACAAACTGTAGCGCAAATATCAATTATTTTGAAAAATCAGACACTTTTCAGGAGCGCTGATGAATATAAAACTTATTTTGCCTTCATTCACAGGAAAGATTCTTCTTCAAGATTAACAGTTTACAGAAAATATAATTTATGGTTACAGACATAAGGATAAACCTAGAATCCTTTAGCAATAAAAAAGTGAATTGATTCAGAATTCACTTTATTTGAAAGACTCAATTGGCACCATCAAATCAAATTTGTGTTCAGCCAATTCCATTCAGGATGCATCATGCACCTCAGTGAACTAGAGATAATAGCCACAGTGCAAGGATGCACTTAAATGCAAATAACAGCTTTCTCTTGGAAATGCTCATCACTAACAAGGCCTTTACCACACTGTTAAGTCGCTAAGTATTACACAACATGAATGCTCTCTCGATGGCTTGAGATTCAGTTTATGTCCCCCTGGGCAGCCAAGGTTAGAAACGACACAAATTCAGCATAAAGAATTTATTTGTTATAGAAAAGCCTAAAAAACATCTAGCAAAGTCATTTATTGGTCTAAAACGACTTTATCAAAGCTTTGAATTGTTTTACGCTATCTGAAGGTCCAAATGAATATTTCATTCTGCATTTTTCCCCAAGTTTTCCTAGGCAAATTAGGCTTGTGTGTCCCAACACATATCTGATTCCAGAGGCTGATTTACACCATGTTTGACAGAGACTCTGTGAGAGACAGGGTCATTGAAATACTGCACTCCCACAAGTTTTGTGAACGCACAATTGGGAAGAGAAGGTGGGCCCAAGTTAGAGCACGACTGAGGTCCCCTTCTAAAAGAAATGGATAATAATAAATTCCTTTCATTATACTTTTGAGAATGCTCACAGTTTGAAATAAAACCTAGGAAACCAGGCTTCATCAGAAGTATTTCTTAGGAAAACTGGGCATGCCTTTTCAATTCGTTCTATGAGTCTTTTCCTAAGAACTTCACAGGATAATTTGCACAAAATAAATATTTGTAAAAGCATTCTACACATTAAAAGTAGTTCAGTGGTCTTAGTTCCCAGCAAGCTTTCAGTGTGATTGGTCAGTCAACCACCTAGGCAAGGAGACAAAGCCCTCGTGCCTTGTTTCAGAATAAGACTAAGCTCTGGGACTTTTATTAACTAGTGGAGGTAATTTTAAAACACGTACTCTAGGAATGGAAAATTACAGAGACTCCGCTGTTCTTGCTGCAGAGTCCACTACCATAGCATTAAGTGTGAATAAATGCTGCTAAGTATCAAGACACAAGTAGGCTCCCAAGCAGGTACTTCACTGCTGAAATGGATACAGCATTTAACTGGAGCTCCATTGAAGATATGCACTTTGCAGCTAACTAGCTGCTTCAAAGTGGCACTAAAGGGAGTGAGTTCACTCACTGAAGTTTGTCAGCTGAGAAAACCCAGCCTGCATGGTCTAAACAACAGTCTGGAGGCAAAAACCAACAAAAAAGCACCGTATGTAGACTCAGGTGAAGGGGTAACCTTCAAACGGGCTCCAAGTGTGATCTGGCAACTGTTTTTGTCTGTTCCAGAAAATTGTGCCAAAACAAATAATTCTGCTTTCCAGCTCAGCACTGTGATTCCAGATTTAGCTGAACAGTGATAACTGAAAACGGAAAGCCATGCTTTGGATATGGTTAGACTCCTCTGAATGAATTTTAACTTGACATTGCAAGCATCTGACTCTCCTCATTTTGTTAACTGTTTAGAAGCAACACTATGCCACACTTGCTGTGTTAGTCTATATTTCTACTAACTCAAGTTCTTACATTTATGCCTCCCTCAGTGAGAAGTTGATTTTCGCTCATCTTTCATGGAAAAAAGTTCATTTCCAAAACAACAGTCAAGAACAATGTTTTTATTACAAGGTCCAATGCATGCTGGATATAAAGGCAGAATATACTGGGAGCTTTTCCACTAAAAAGGATTTTTCTTGCTGGTCCTACAGTGTTATCCACTGCTTATTATACTGTTCAATTCACAATGAGCATCTGATGATGTTTCTGCATATTGACTTCATTGTTACTGACTTAATTAATGAACAAGACTCGACCCTTCTAAACACTCCCTTCTTATGCTATGGACAGGGCAATGAACTGTAAAGACGTTTCAGGTTGGTCATTTTCTATTGGTTACTCCACAGCCTCGGATCCTCGTGCTTTGGAAACAGTTGGTTTAACTAACTCACTAAAGTCATTCTGTAAATAAGGGCAGGGTTTTTTTTCTCTGTTTTTACTTTGGTTCAGGGATAGAATGACTGATTACGTTCTCTGGAGCCTGTAGGAGAACAGCGTGAAGAGGGAGGTTGAAGAGCCTGATCTGCCAGCAGTGCTCATATAAACAGTCTCAGAATACACCAGTCAAACATCAAGCACACAGTGGAGTAAAAAATAACTTCAAAGTGTCTAAGGTCATGCACAGATAGTAACGGGCAGGCATTTCAGGGCATGGCTGAGAAAACGCTGTAGCTGGTTTCAGCAGCTGGAGCAATTCAGCTGAAAAAACAGGGTGTCTGGTCTCTGCTGTCATCCATGCTGCTTAAACTTCATCATTCAAGGTCATCACCCCAAAGCCAGTTCAGCTCTGTCCCAGTCGTCTCACTTCCTACCTCAGGCAGATCAAACCTAAAAGTGTGCTTACCACATCAAGTTGCTACATTTTATTATTTCAAAAGAGGATTGAGGCACCAGAGAGCATTTGGTTTTCTAAGCTAAGTGTTTGAATACATTCTTGACTCTGGTATGACATTTTTAAGTGGAGCCGCTTTCATTTGCATGAGGATAGGCTGGTCCCACAGAAACAGCAGAGTCTTTTGATCAAGCACTTACAAAGAAAATATGCTGAAATAGTTTCAGTCTGTGGAAGCAGAGCAGGGCCAGGGCTCAGCACTGCTGAATATTCACAAATTTGGCAATATGGGCATTGTCTTTGAAAGTACAACAGAGTCAAAACTGCAAGACTGAATGCTTTAGCTTCATTCTGGAAGCAACCGTGCTCCAATCGTGGGAAACCTGGCCAAACCTGCTCCTGCCACCAACTGAAGCAAACTTTATCAGGACGTAAGGGCCATGTCTAATGTATTTAAACCCAAGCCTAAAATAAGAAAACTTTTCAATGAAAATGTAGTATTTTTCTACTGTCTATTTTGGCACACTACTCTGGAACCTGCGAATGCTACATTTTGGTCTTTCCAAAGTCCATTCTTTAGAACTGCTGTACTTCAGTAAAACAATGTATTTTGGCTGTGAAGAAAATTCTCTCAGCTGCCTCCTGAGCTGGTATCATTAAGACAGTTTCCACTCAGAGAATACTTGGATTCCTGCAGTAAACATAACTCACAAGCAGCCATCCTGGCTGTCCAGCCAGACAAAAAGCAATTGCCTAAGTGACAAGGCATGTGGAGTAACACCAGACTGCGTCAGTCCTGAACAACCACTTCTGAAACCATCAAGATTGTATAGGCATCTCATGCTGCCTTGTATTTTCATTTTTTGTCAAATGATTAGAAAACACATTTTGAAATCTGAGCAATAAGCTCTGCATCTATAAGACTATGCTTTTCCGGCTGCTCTTAGCAAAGAATCAGTTTCTTAGTTCATGCATTCCAGAATAACTCTACTTGATGTACATATTAAAGAATATGTTGTACTGCTCTCCGACAACTGAAACAAAGAGGATCCTTCATTTCATCTGAAAGGTCTCAATAGCTCCTCTGTTCATGACTATTGTTATACTATTATTATTACTGCACATTAACTTTAAAGAAAAAACCACCCTCATCTTTTCTTGCCTAAATCATGCTTTACTTCTTAGAAATCCTTCGCCTACATAACACTACTCACCCCTTCAGTGTTCTAAAACGTGTAATGAAAATGATATAGCTTACAACTTCACTCAAAAATAATCATGCCTCTTCTGCAAAGCATGTTTTAAAGAAAAAAATACTGTACACAGTCTAAATGGTTTAACCACTCTGGTCAAGCAGGAAAGTAAGTTACCATCTGTTCTGACATTAACAGTGGAGGTAGCCTATGTGAGTCCCATACACCACAGCATGAGCCCCCACAAAAACTGATGGCAAACAGAGAAGAAAAAGATAGGGGGCAAATATAGTAAAATCTGTTCACAAAAGACCTGGTTATGTACAGGATGGATTATGCTGCTTTCCCTTTGTTCTCCACGTGAATTATCACATTGCCAAAGGCAATCAGATTGTACCGAATGAACAGCAACAGGAAAATTCATGAAGCAGCTGCTTAACCGCAAGCCAATCTCACTTGTGTTTCCAACTACTGAATTCTAGCAAGTTTTTTTCCACTGTTCTAGCTTCACATAGGCAATCATACTGAAAGTTGAACTGACAAAGTAATATTTTGCTTTGTGAAGGAATGGGTTTGCCTTTCTTATGCTGTAGGATTTATCCCTTTTGAAGTCAGGCAAAATGGGTATGGATGTCATCTTATTTCATCTAAGAGAAACATGCTACTGCCCAAACATCCTCATTCTTTGAAGCTATACACATCAAAGTTCCATAGAAACCTATCATCACACTGCCTTTTCCACAAACCTCTTATACACCGTGGTTTGCAAAGTGGGTTCACACAGTCCCTAAATGCATCCTCTGCTGACTAATATCACCCTCTTTCTTAGCTAAAAATAAAGATTTGTAATTAGTAAGAAAACTCAATTCCATAATTAAAAATCCTTGCATTTCAACAGGCTCAGCATTTCAAACTGAAGAGCAAACCACCCAGTGTTTGGGTGGAGTAGGAAGGTAGCACTGGAAGGCCATACTCATAACATGTTGTTTATACAGCAAAGCTATTCATTTTCTGAAACTCTGTGCCTCTGAAATTAGAAAAGAGCAAGAAAGTCTACAAAAATTTCAGCAACAAAACCTCTGTTTCTTTTCTGCTACCACTACCTTTACTATACACCAGACAGATCAGTCAGCAGCTTCTGGTTTCCAAGATAACACGGAGCAGGCTTTGGCAGCCCTCAGGATATCCTAGCTATTCTCAGTGCACCATCAAGGATGAAGGTTATAAAGGAGTAACTTAGTTTCACATGTAATTTAAAGTCACTTGCACAAGTGTGTGAGAAAGGAGACAGTGATTTTGGTGCATTGAGTCCAAGAAGAAATTTTTTACTTCTGCAGAAATTCAATTTATTAGAGACATAGGAGCAATAATCAATTTCTTTCCTTTACTGTCTACAAAGAAGTGTCCGTAAGAAGCAAGTAGAACTCAACTAATTTCAATAAAGGTTAGATATGAGAAAATCTTTGAGACTGAATATCAGAGCTGGACGTTAAGGACCAGACAGGAAGTTTTCTACTGTATGGGAGCTCGAGTCAGGGCTTGAACCACTGATTGATCACCTGGGGAAAGGACAGAGACAGCCCTGGGAGCACAGGTGAAGGCAATTCACCTGTGTTACCAGAAGGGGTGGAGCCTGGCTGCACCTCTCTTAGACCCATTTAAGGGCTGACTGCCACCAGAGAAGGATCTCTGGTTGGAGATTCCTCCCTTGTGAAATTTGTTTCCAAGAGCCTAGATTCTTATGGATGGGTGAGCATTCCTTTCCTGTTTGTCCCTTTTGCCATTCCACTCCTGTATCGCCTTTCTGTCATGCTAATCTTTCTGACTGTAACATCTACATTTTTTTTTGTTGTTATTGGAAAGCACTGAAATACTAAAACAATAAAGAAGGTAATTTTAATAGATACATCCACTGCAAACCGTATTTATTTTCAGAATAGTTTATTTCAAGTATTTCATTCAGGACTTTATACCAAGAAAGCATTATAAAAACAGATATTTGAGCTAAGTTGAGAGAAAGTGCTCTCACCGACCTGATTCTATCTTTGTCATTATTACTGATATTGAGGCCTCCCACGGTTGCTTCAATTCATCTGAATGGATAGGGAATGTGAATATTTATAAGCAGTTTCCTCTCTGGCACAAGCTGCTCTTTGTATATCACAACTCCAAAGATGTCTTCAAGTAGAGTCTCATGTATAGACTAATGAAACTTAATTCCAACTGGAGGAACATAAAGTTAGGTCAGAGAAAAACCCCTGATCCATTTTCCAAGTGTTACAGAACTTCTCTAAGTTTAAGTGGGAAAATTTAGTTTCTTCTTTTGTCTTTGTGCAAATGTGGGAAATGATAACGCTCTTTAGATGTACAGGTAGGCATTGTTAAAAAAAAATCCAGCGTGAAAGCAGAATTAGAGACCTCTGCATATGTGAAGACTTCCTATTACTGCATTCTATTTTTGAAAATTCAATTTCCAAATTGAAATTGTTTAACTTAGTTCTGCTGCTGCCTCAAGTGTTAGTCCATACACACTCTGAAATCAATAAAAGAGTGATGAGCGTGAAGAATGACGCTGCATGTTAAAAACACAAGTCAGAAAACAAAGAAATCCTGCCATTTAGATGCATAATGTTAATAAAAATTCTTTTAACAGATACATACCAGGCTTTACTTCACTACCCTGCAGGATTAGGGTTTCTGGGACAAAGGAAATGAAAGGCTTTTCTGCAAGCTCTCCTGCTCTTGCTCACTGGATATCTTCCATGCTTCAGGGATGAAGCATTATGAACTTTTGTCAGACAAACGTTCCATGGTAGAAAGAGTTTGAATGAATTGAAATTCAAATAGAGTTCCATACTTTAAAACAAACCAGCCATCACCTCCAGCTACTATTTGCTTTGAACTTCATCTGCTATTTCCCTTGGTTCTTTCTTTCAAAACTACTTTGTCATTTTTCATATCTTTTCTATTTTTTTCTATCGTTGTTTCTTTGATACGAGCTTTTAAAGGCCCATGAATGCAGCATCCAACTAATAAGAACTTCATTTCAAACAGTCAAGTTCTACAAATACTGACATCTTTTTGCATCATTTAACTCAGAAGAATTTCAAATAATGTTTTGCTGAAATCCAGCTTATCAGAAGCACACCTGAGCCTTTCAAAATCTTCCTCAAAGAGCATCTCAATTTCAAGTCTTTTATGTTCTTAAGCAATATAATATTCTGAACCGCAAAGCTCTTCCACTTCACCCTTTTCCTCCAAATCCTAGTTTTATCCTCTGTATCTCTGCTGTCCTTCTCTAAGAAAATAATCTATCTTTCCTTTTCTTCAGCACCTTACATCATTTGGAATGTTGCACTAACAGTATAACTTAACATTAAAATTTGCAATTTGAGAAATGCTCCATGAAGTTTTCAGAGCATCAGCAACTCCCTAAGCAAGAGGTATTACTACTCACTGGTTAGGAATAGACAACCATTTGACGTGTTTTCCTATCAGTTTAGAAATAGAAATCCAGTTCAGTGAGGTACTAGATATGTGGGGACATGCTTCTGGTAACAACAGTGAAGTCCAATATGAATGATGATTGAGAGGACAGAACTGAGATCATTATCCTGATTCCTGTTTATATGTTCAAGTGCCTTAAGAGGTGATGTTGCTCGAGTCAATGCTCCCTATTCTATATAAAATAAGCTCAAATGTCTGCAAGCAAACCAATGTTTTGTTCTACCCATTACTGAAATTCAGTTAATCGATTAGGAATGTTATATTTGCACAGCTTTAGAGCAAACTCTAATCTTTTACCTCCTTCAGAACATTACAGTGATCAACAGCATCTCCAAATGTATGTTTTATATCTCCAAATATGTTCTAAGAAAGTTCCCAGAGGATTAGAAATAGCTGGCATCCATCCACAATATACAGTAGAAGTCTGTGATAATTTCCAGAACACAGTGTCCTATTGCTAAACTTATTTGTTGCCAGTGCCTTCACCAGTTCTTTCTCCACCTGTGATCTGTGCTCTTATAGTCTCATGCAGCCACTTCCAACAGTTTTTCATTACTGCAGTAGAGGACATATCACACACAGACCGCAAGACCTGTGCAAACACATCAACAATAAATCACTGGGCTGGACTCTGTGTCATACATGCCAGCGAAACCGAGCCCTGTATCTCATGACAGTCAGGACAGTCATGCACACATGCTGCCCCTCAGGCCACCCAAATAATCGATGAGCATCCCATACTCAAGACCAGCTTTCTAACTGTTTTCAAGTATAACTTTATTTCTGCTTAAAAGAAAATAGTGATCTAAAAGAGTATTGCTGAGTTAGCAGTTCACATCTCCTTGCTAGAGTTCTTCGCTGCCTGGCTCTTTACAAAAAGTGATGTGAGGTTTCAGACATTCAGTAATAATGTCAAGCGTACTAGATGCACAGAATGTGACAAACTTATTTCATGCTTCCAGCCCACCTTCAAGGCTTTGAAGTTGCACTTTTTGGCACAAACATATTATCGTTCAGTTTGGCTGAAGAATTGACATCATTATCCACTACTTACCACATCTCTCCAAAGCAACTAGCTGGTGCACTAGTTTGTAAACAGGTGGGCCTAGCAGCACTTTTTATTAAGAGCTTCAGGATAAGATACAAGGGTGACCACATGCACTGAATCCCTGAAGAACCATCAGAACTGACAAACTGGAGAAATATAAAAAGGAGCAACCTTCTGCCTCTGCAAAAGCATTAACTTATATATTAACTTAATGGTCTGAAAGATAGTTATCCATTTTGATAAACCTGAATCTCAGCACATCAGTAACTGCACAGCTGACTGCTACAGACATTGAAAGAGTGTAAAATATTTTCCTAGTGATAAATTTGACAAGAAAAGGTAATAACCATCTTACATGAAACAGATGGCTTATATTGCTCTGCTATAGATGAAGTTGTGTCAGCATTTCCTTAAAGGCCTCCCGGTTTCCTGTGGTTTTCAAGCTGGCGGAGTTTCTACGTCAACTCCAAAGACACAACCCTGGAGGTACTTAGAAAAATTAGGAAAAAAATAAGTTCTTAAGCAAATATTGGAAGAAAGAAGGCAGATTTCAGGGAAGCAGGTTGACAGAGAAAGCAGGAGTTTCCCAGGAGTTAGCAGACTTCTACTAGAAATGAGTCTGTGTTTAGTGAGCATTGGAGGTATCTGTCTGCAGCTCTTGATGCTCACAGCATGTCTGCAGAATAACATATATTGTATCTGTCACATACTGCCTGTATAAATATGCATATACAGTATGTAGTTTTATGAACAGTTATAAAACAAAGAAACAATTCATAAGAAATTGAAAGTATACCAGCTATTTATGATAGAAAAAACTAGGTCCTTCATCTAATGGATGATCGATCACAAATTTCTTTACTGCTGCAACTAACCCCTAGTTAATAAACAATGTTCAGATACATTTCAGAGAATGTTAGTTCAGCTCCATCCCTATCCAAAGCATTTAACCCTGAATACTTTCCTAAACACAGAAGTTAGGGCCCAACTTCTGCTCTGGACTCCATGATGGAATTTGTGCAGAGACCTAGAGGCACAATTTGACCTACTACTGTCAATTACCTAAGATAACGTAGTATCACAGAATCATAGAATATCCTGAGTTAGAAGGGACCCATAAAGATCAATGAGCCCAACTCCTGTCTCCACAGAGAACCAACACAATAAATAAATAAAAATAAAAAAAATCAGACCGTCTTACTGAGAGCATTATCCAAATAATGAGTATTGGAAGTTCAGACACGTCCACCACCCTCTGGTACAGAACCTGTCTCTAACCCCCTGCTGACCCTCCCCTAGCACAGCTCTATGCCATTCCCTCATGCCCTGTTGCTGTCATAGAGAGCAGAGCTCAGCACTGCTGTAAGGAGATGCAGCTGCCACTAGCCTACCTGCAGCCTGCTCTGCTCTAGGCTGAACAAACCTAGGGACCTCACCCACTCTCCTCACGTCTTCCCCTCCAGACCATTCACCATCTTTGTAGACATCCTTTGGACACTATCTAGTAGTTTTAAGTCCTCTTTTTATTGTGACACCCAGAACTGTACAAAATACTCAAGGTGAGGCTGCACCTGTGCAGCATAGATCAGGACAATCACTTCCCTAGACTGGCTGGCAATGCCAGGCTTGGTGTGCACCAGGCAATGGTTGGCTTTCCTGGCTGCCCAGGCACGCTGCTGACTCACGTTCAATTCATTGTTGATGAAGATCCTCAGATCCCTTTCAGCAGTGCTGCTCTCTGTCTCATCCCTCACTCTGTACAGATAGTGAGGGTCACTCCTGCACAGGTGCATGTAAACTAACTGCATTTACTGAAAATTAACTGATATTTCAAGATCCATGTGAAAAGTAGAATTAACAAAGCTTTCTACTGAGCTCTGCAAAGTTCTGGATCAAACTTGGAATTTGACATCATGATTAAAAGCTCTCTCATTTGATAACCACAAAAACTTGTTTTTTTTTGTTAGTTTTTTTTGTTGTTGTTGTTTTTTTTTTTTTTTTTTAAAACTTCAGTGAAGTTGGACTGGACTCTCCTTGATACACTTCATCAATTCACTTTATACCAACTAGCTCTAGTCTTCTTGTACTACTAGCTTTGGATATTTGAATTCTCTCTTTTCCCAAAGACTCTCCCAATATTTAGCATTGTGCATATGCTCTGAACATTTATAATCTCTAATGGAACCAAGCAAGGTTTATTCCACGTTCACCTTCTGAAATTGCTACGTCATTCTGAACTTGATGTACAAGGGCTGCTCTGAAAGCAACAGCTTTTTTTTTTTTAGATGTTGTCCTACAATGTCAGAGGCAGATGGAGGTGGTAGGGCAGCAAGGGTTGAAGCCTCCCACCAACATCCTGTTGCACCTTGTTCTCATGTGACAGATAGCAGCAGAGGGGCACTATGACAAAACAGCATCTGACATGGAAGTGCACATGAAGCAAAGGTGTGTCACTGAATTCCTTCATGCAGAAAAATGGCACCCATTGACATTCATCAACACCTGCTCAACATTAATGGAAACCAAAAAATGGACATGAGTAAAGTGAGGTGGTGGGCAGTGCATTTCAGCAGTGGTGACAGCAATGTGAAAGACAAGCAGAGTTCTGGATGACCATACAGATTTCTATGAGCCCAGCACGCAGACTCTTTTTCATTGCCTGTGAAAATGCACAGCTCACAGTGGTGACTGTGTTGAAAAATAATTTTTTTGCAGCTGCAAATTTGCTCTATCAAATTATTGTGTTATTGTGTTCTTTGCATCTGCTGTAGTTTCCATGAAAAATAGGAAGCATTACTTTCAGAGCAATCTACACATACTGTACTCTTTAATGTTAAGGAATCAATCAGATAGCCTGAGATTCAGCCGTAATAAACCTGTGTTGTAAGGCTTACTTCAATGTATGAAGTTTCTCCACAAAATGGGAACTACAGTAATTAAGCAGCAGAGATTCAACCTCAGGTAACAGAAAGAAGGAAAACTTCACTAAGTCACAACACATCACAAGAACACAACCTGCAAGACTTGAAATCTGAGTAAGGTTTGCATGCTTTACAAGATGCAACCTAATAGAAAATCAAAGCCACTCCTGACACTACTACGCATTTTTATAAATTGTGATTTGTATGGATTTCTCAGCACACAGGGCATCTAACTTTCACTGAAATCACCATGGAGAATAAAGTATCATCATCTCAATAGAGTCTATTAAAGAAAGCACAAATAAACCTTCTTAAAAGTCTCCAAACCAAAACCTTGCCCAGCAGCTACAAAGACTCACCATAAACTCCAGACCTCCTGAAAGAGTCTGAAAGAAAACCAGTGTGAATGAAACCTAGATGACTGGTGACTTCCACAATCCAAAACAAAACCCAAGTCTGTACCTTGAATTGTTTTTGCCAAGCTGAAAAACAGGCGAGTCTACATTTCCAACCCAAATCTAAGATTTAGTGTATTATTCTTCAGTGATTCTCTCATACTCCACAAAAGCTTTAAAAGCAGAACTGAGCCCTCCAATCAAGTATTTCTGAGAAGTAGTTGAGCTGTGTTTAAAAAAGCACAGTTGTGTTTGTTTAAGGTAAGATTAACTTGAGGTATGATTAGGTTTCTGTTCAATTATTGCAGATGTATTTTTTGGATCTCAAACTGCCATTGGTTCAGAAGCCACTGTAAAGTATTATTTCATGTTCTCTAGTAACTGATTTGGAGGTACTGATCAGAGGTTTACCAAAAAAAGTTGCAAAAATTCTCATCCTCACAGAGAGCTTCCCAATCCCTAGAGACAAAGAAGTTTTTGTGCCACGTTTTATATCTATTTTTGTATCAAACAGCTCATTTTTCTAGGATGTAAGTGGTAGTTTCCTGCTACATCCACCCACTCACAGTACAGCTTCTCATGGTACAAAACACTCCAAACTAGCTATTATGGCTTAGCAAAGATCAAAGCTCTCCACCTATAAAAACCACTGATTTAAGTTTTGCAACACAAAAGTTCTACCACACAATCTCTTTTCTTTTTCTAGATCAGTTGCTCATGTCAACGTACATGAAGAGACACTGCTGTGGACCATCACTGATGCTCAGCCTTGCATTTCCTGCATTCACATGAAGTATCAAAGACTCATTTTGGAAAAAAAAAAAGAAAAAAAAAAGAAAACAAAAAAGAAAAAAAAAAATCACAGTTAATTTAACACCATTTTTATTCTCCATTTTCCTGGCTCTGCCTGGAGGTCAAGATTGCTTCACTTGTATCACCACTAAGTGTAATAAATACTGGGAAAACTCTTGCCAGTCACCAAAAAATCCAAAGAGTCAAATTTAAGACACTGGCTACACTTACTGCATGAAAGAGCTTGACATACAGCTCGGAAAGATACCCTGAGATATAAGTAACATCTGTGTGAGAGGAACCCTTCTTCAGAAGTACCCCACAGTTTAGGATCAGAAAGGAATTAGGAAGGAATTACTATCCATGGGTTTTTTTGTTCTGCAAATAGGTGGTTGTGCTTAAGATTCACATGCATTCCGCAGATTTCCACTGGCTACAGCACACAGCATATTTTCAAATGGTTTATTACAAATCATTCACAGTCTTCATGCCTGTTGGAAAGCATAATAAATACACGTACCTAACAACAAACCAAGCCATCACTTGCCAGAACCACTTCAAAGCCTTTAGATGCATAGCAAAAAAAAAAAAAAAAAAAAAAAAAAAAAAAAAAAAAACCACCAAAACCCAATCCTGCAAAAATTGATCTTCCAGCCTCCTTCCCCCTTCCCTCCCACCTTACTAGAAGTGCTGCCTTTTAAGTGCCACCTCTCGATAGCAAATAGAAACATACTCTACTGCTGTCTGCCGTCTCCCCATAGGAGCTGCTAGACTCCCTTACTCCATCCCTAGGGCTCAGGTCAGTCCCAGGTGACAGTTACCACCTCATTACTGGAACTGGAAACCCAACACAGCAGCACTCCTTTCACTGTTGAATTGCTTTGGAAGGAATCTTAAGCAGCTGAACGAGATACACACCTGCACCTAATGACCACGCTGTGCAACATGTAGTATCTGGTACGAAGTATTAGTTTTTAATCTTAGCTGTTTTTCAAAGTCATTTCTAGTTTTTTAGATATTTATGATTCATAGCAAATCCCATAAATATCAGTTTTCTTTCTCTCTTGCTCTTTTACAACGCACAGAGCAACCCTCCACAATTATGAAACTCTGAAAACACAGATACAAGCCTACTTCAATATTTTTGAAATATCTGAAATAATTTCTGTTTGCCAATATAAATATTGATAAACTAAATTACTGACATAGCAGACGATTCAACTGTTTACTAAAGGATAATAACATGAACAGGTTATAGAAAGCTGCAAAATCACAAAGAATGTGCACAGTTGGCACAGCCCTTCACCACCACATTAGGCTGAGCACAGCTGTGCTGACCTGCCTCACATGAGGATTCAATTGCTCTCCACATTTAGCAATCAGGGACTGTGAGGAATGTAAGCCACAGGCTGAAATACTAGTTTCCTTTTTTCTTTTCCATTAATTAGAATTCTCCATAGAAATTTGGCTTATGGATTAGGTATTAAATTATTTTATAATATCCTGCTCTGTACTGGGTAGCATATACAATAAATGGAAAACAGACAATTGCTCTGGGTTTACATCCCGTTGGAATTTTCAATCTATTTCTATACATAGAATTTTTGTCTTTCAAACACTCCAGTCTGGAAGCACACCAGGTTCAGCATATTGTGCCTAACGGACACACAGAGCATGTTCCATGCAGTTACAAACCTGCACATTGGAGCAGGCCAGTACCAGCTTGGGCTGGTAGCTTTGCATTAAAAATACACAAATTCATTCCCCCAGTATGCAAAGTTTGTGTTAAGAACAGACAATATCCCCGTTAATCATTTTTCTGCCCTATCTATTTATGAGTACCTTACCAAAGCATAGCAACACAACAAACAAGCAAACAAACAAACAAGGAAAAAAAAAAGAGCAGACTGAAGGAAATCCTGGAAAAAAAGATTCAAAAAAAGATTCCCCTGTTTGGAGATGTTACCATCATGGCCATCTATATTTGGCAAGACTCCATTTGAAGCAATTTCCTAACTTAACCATGTATCTATCCATTCAGCTTTCCACTGTTATCTTTACAACCACTATGAATGTCTGCTCCAGACTGGAATTCACAAGATTGGTTATATAGTACTACAATTTATACGTATTACATGAATTAAATATTAATCACAGCTTATATTAAACACACATAATAAATTTAAATAAATACAATGTAATGCTATAACGTGATGCAAAGTACAGCAACAATAGCAGAGTGATACAACCCTAGGCTGCAGCAAATGAGACCAAGCCAAAACGTAGCAGCTGTGGACACACAGAAACAAAAGAAGAAAATCTGCTTACCTTTAGAAGACCTTTAGTAGGGAGAGATCTCCAGACAGATGCCCTCACCCTCACTGCCAACCCTTAAATGAGATTTGAGAAGGGGTGGATACTGGCTCCAGCCCTTCCAATCACTCTGATGCAATACATGCACCTGAGCTCCGCAGGGTTGGTCCTGCCTTCCCACCAGGTGCTCAATCAGCATCTCCACTACACACCAATATATTTTAAAATCAATTATTTATATAATTTCTCTAAATGTATTTCCAGATAGATTCTATGAAATCAGCATTAAAGCTCAGAAAATAACAGAATTAATACAAGTCTCCTCTTGGTAACATTATGAAATATCACAGTAATCACACAGTATCTTTATATGAATAATAATATTAAACATTATCTTATAAAAGTATTGATTTCTGCACATTTGCTGAGCCAGGCACCATAGCTTAAAAGAATCAGACGTATTTCGAATGGTTACCTTCATGTGAGGATATGTCTGTCTATACATCTGAAACACAGGGAAATACTTGGTTCTATTTTCAAATCTCTCATTTTCCTTTCCTGCAGTCACTGCATTAGATATATTTACATCCTCCCTAATGCTAAGGAGAACTAAATATGTATAACAGATCATAGGTATGAAAGATCAATTAAAACAACAGCAACACCTGTTGGTAACAGTAAGTCATGCACGGCAGAAAAATATACATTTACTGTGTCTTCATGATTGATTGTAAACTTAACAGTAAAGAACAAGAGCACATTTTCCACTATTTTAATACATACGGGAATTCGAGACACAGCCAGGAAGGAAAGCTCTTTCATACAGAAACAGCTTCAGCCTTCCAAAGTTCAGGAAAGTATTGCCTTTCTTTATAAACATCTCCCTAATTGCAAGGCAGATTAAATTCAAAAACGTGGAATAAAAATCAGTCTGAAGGCCCATGCTAGCACAAAGCTTGATGAGATTGGTTTTCAGTCCTTGGCCAGAGTTTATTTTCCTCCTCATTTATGCTCAAGAAACCATCATTTCTGCATTTTCTTTCTAATTTGTTTCATTATTCTGTCTGACTTGCTCATAAAAATAAAATAAACCAAGTTCTGATCTAGGCCATGGCACTCACCAAAAACAGAACCTGCATCACAAGAGAAAAGAGTCAGTGAGAAGAGATGTCATATGCAGCTTCAGCTGCTTCTCTACAACTGTTCTTTTACAGTCTCATGTATCAGTCACCAAAGGAGAGTTTATGGTTAGCAAGCACTACCAAAAGTGAGAGTACAACTCCATTGGCACACAGGGCATTTAGCTGACACTCAAGTCATAGAGCAACCTAGAAGTGCATCACAGCAAAATAGCACAGAGATGCCAGACCCAGGTGCAGCCACAAGCTGGCTCTGCAGAAGGAGCTCCAAAGAGCCTTTAATCAAGCACTTCCTAAATGTGGCGGTATTTGAATACTCACCACACAGACGGTTTGGAAAATAAAAATCAGGCACGTGTAGAGCATTTTCTCTTCAGTAGAACAAGCCCCAGTACGTAGCTGTGGAATTTCAGCTGCCACAGGCACATTAGTGAGCTGAGTACCATCCAGGATCCCCAGCTCTACCAGCCACAGTGGTCAAGCCATGAGCTGAAAGCTTCTGAGACACTGGGGCAAACTCACAGAATCACAGAATGGCCAGGGTTGGAAGGGACCTCAAGGATCATCAATCTCCAACCCCCCTGCCACAAACTCAGGACAGTCCCCTATGCATGTGGCCTTAGTTCTCTATAAATGACTGTATCTATCACACAGCTCAGCTCTTCTTCTTTGTATCAGCTGTACATAGAAGGATACATTCTGGCTTATTCTTCATCTGCACAGATATTTCTAAGAGCAATAGTACAAAAAGCCAATTGGGAAATGTTTTAAGCCACACATTTAGTTTTAGTGTAGCTGGACCTTTACAGGATATAAAATACGTGCACCACATGTTCTAACTCATTGGTCTTTTGAATAAATCAAAATAACTGTCTAAGACAAAACAAAAGAGGCTTTAAAAGCATCACTTAAAATCTGCTTGTAGAAATACATGGATTGATCTAATGTTTCTGGCTGTCATCATGACTTAGGAAATCATGTATTTCTCCTTCCACTCATGTGCACTTCATCTTAACTATAATAATAAAACTCTTCCCAAGGAACATTAAGCACAATAATTATTTCATTATTACACCAAATATTAAGTACACTATGTCCCATTTCTGCCTTAGTTATATTCCACATATAACTACATCCTCCAGTACTAAGAAGTGCTGACCAGGGGCTATTTCACACCCTGCCTGTTCCCATGTTTTCATGATAAGTCTAAAGATAGACGGTATTTTTCTTAAAACTATAAGTTCTGCATCATATATCTATCTTTTGTGAGGATATAAGCTGTCATGGAAAAAAAACACAATTCTATCCCCAAGCTTGCTTGTGTAAAAAGGAAAGCTTTAAATAATAAACTCTGTGCATATTGTTGTGGTTTATAGTTGTTTTAAAAGAGGGAGAGGGGGTGCTACAAAGTCAAACAAGCCCAGAAGCACCAAAAAAAAAAGCAAAAAAAAAAAGCTTCCAATTATTTTATCATGACTTACGGTACTGGAAAGCTTGAGATTGGCAATACTGATACAAGTTTTTAAAAGCATGTATTCAGGACAGCATGCCTTTTCATATCAAATCTCCAGCTTCCTTTCCCTCTTGAACTCCAGTCCCTTCATTTACAAAAATGTTCATACATCATCCCCTAAAATTCTCCATTGCCTTCTGCAAAATGAAAGAATCACTCCAAGTCTTGTCTTTTTATTATTCTGCTATCTGCTATTCTGCTATACCAGCAAGTTTCAATTTCTATTCAATTTGTGTTCCTTAGCTGATAGAGTTGTGGTTGGGCAGGAAATGAATAAATATAGAGAAGGGCATAATTCTTAATAAAAAAAATAGAAGTTTGGTTTCTTTCACTGTCAGCTGACCAAGTTTTGGGTGGGTTTTTTGTTGTTGTTGTTTGTTTGTTTTGCTTCTCTTTTTGTTTGTTTTTGGTTTTGTTTTTTAAACAGTGAGAAAACTACTATTAAAAATGTACTGTAAAATCTCAATGGAGACAAGATTAACCTTACGGTAAAATCCAGGCTGTTTTTTCTACAGTTGCATGAGTAAATGTGTATTAATTATCTAGTGGTGAAAACACTTCTTCTTGGCACTGAGGACAAAGCTACTGTTTTGTTCACTTTGGCACAAGAAGAAAATCAGTTTCCAAATTGATTTCATCTCATACTTTTGAAACATTTTGTAGATTCATTTAGAATAAGCAAGCTCTCATTTTGGTAGCTGATAATAACCCAAAAGCCACTTTGGTAGTTATTATTTAATTGGAACACTCTTTGTAATTCCTCATATCAATAGACTTGTCAATCATTAAAGCACTGTAGTTTTAAGCAGCTGAAAGTAGATAGACAAAAGATATTATTAAAATGTCACTAAAAATAATCACAAAAAAAATTTATTTTACACAGATTAATTAGAGAATTTGACATTGTGGTACTTCATTTTATAACAGACTGAATCAGAGAAGAATATCCATCTGAAAGTCTAGAAAATAACAACTGTTCACAGATAAGCAGATATTTGCCTTTCACCATAAATCCAACAGTTATACCCAAATCTGAAATCTGGAATGAGGTCATCACCGTTTGAAAACCTTTAGGCTAACTTCCACACTCTGCAAAAGCTGAAGTTATCTGACAAGGTGTTCTTGAATTATATGCTGACACTTGCTAGAAGTGTGCGTTTAACTGCGCATTTTGTAGGCTTCTGACATTCAGGAAGACTCCACCTCTGTTTATCTTCTAGTACTTCCAAAAAATACAAAGTTCTTCCATTCCCTGCAGCCCACCTCCTTGGCACGTTTTGTGCAAGAAAAAAATAATGCATGAGACAAATTGTAACTAATATATTCCAACAGCCAGCACATTCCTTATTACTCTATTAAACGGACAACCAGCACCCAGAACTTGCTCATTAACACTGTAGTTAGACAGCTGATTGTGTGCGCTAATAAGCCATAAGAAAGACTAAACACACTGGCCTGCTGCCCAAATAGTGGTGGCTGTGAAGAGCAGAATGAAGCACAGAGTTAGAAAACTCTGGCTTCCTTCTGTCTACCTTAATTTGGGCCTTCCCTGTCTGAAAGGAGTGGGTTTTTTTAATATATATACATACAAATATATGTATAATATATACATATTTAACTACACCCGCGTTTAATTTTTGTCCCTTCATTTTGTCTCACTGCTTTTAAAGCTGCAGAGGCTGTGTTAGACCTCCCAACAAGGCCTGAGCAAAGCCAAGAGACACCCAAGCAAGGCAGGCATGACAGGGATGAAAACCTGGTCCCTTCCACAACCGGAAGGGGAGCAGGTAGATCACCAGGAGCCCAGTGAGTTCCTGGCTGAGCTTCACCCACTGAAAGGTGTGATGAAAGTGTTGCAGTGCCACACCAGACAGGACAAAGTAAAGATAAAGCTGAGTAAAGGTCTCTTCTGTATGCTGAGCCACAGATTTTAGTCTCTGAGATGTAGTGCATAAGTGCATTTATAAAATCATTTGCTTATCTTCCATCCACATTAATGTACACAAACAGAAAATATCTTCCCCCATTTTGGCTGGATTTAGCCTATGATTCTAAGAGGTTATGGTTTCCTACGTATAAAATATGGGCTTAATAGGAGTCATCTTTGGCAACGTGTCCAACCCAGTCATGGTTTAGATTGATAACAAATAATTTCTCATAAAAGTAAATGAGATCTTCATTGACACAGCATTAATTATATTTCAGCACAGCAGCACAACAGCCATGTCTACTACTACCCAGCATCAGATTGTTCTGTTAGCTTAGTTTTACATTTCCAATTACTTTACTGGTAACCAAGCTTTAGTTAATTGCACATGTGTTTCTACAGTTACCAAGAAAGAATAACATCAGCATTATATGTATAAGCAGCATGTAAACATTTCCCATATCCTATCTTTACACAAACACAAAACAACTCTGAAAAAAACAAAAAAAGCAACCACTAATAAATTCACATTTACTCAACTTCAAGGGTACTAAATATTAATCATATTAATTGATGCAAAAACATCCTAGGGGGCACTCCTTCATAGCATTATCAAGAAAATTTTGGCTTGGCTTATCTTCCCAGATGGTAGAAAACAACTTGATTATGAATAAAGGAGAGCTCAAGTATTTTGCTGTAAAATGCATTCCAGGTCATGAGAACAGAAAAAGCTCAATGATGAGTCCCAACCTGCAGCCAGTTGCGCATTTACCATCAGGTTCTGGCAGGTCCAACTACTCACAAACAATCTTCCTCAAACTGAAAGCCTGACACATCAGATGCACTATTTTTACAAGGGAAATCTATCAGGTTTACATCTGGCAGGATACACCCCGTGGTGCAGCTGTGCTCAGGATTCCCGAGTGCTCACACCTACTCCTGCTGCGCCCTTACCTGCTTTAGCGGAAGGCTGGAGTCGATCCTGAGATCCAATCCAACCCCTGCGATTCTGTGATTGCCTTCCTGTTTTCGGGCAAGTAACCTGGCTCTACACCCCCAAGTAACCTAGCCTCCTAATGTGTAAAATGTGACTGTCTACAGTCATGTTCTCACTCAGTCCTTTGCACTGATAACATCCTGGCTGCCTTCAGGGACTGATCCCGGGTCCAGCACAGCCTGCCAGTATGATCTTGAAGGAAGTTATACACCTAAATATTTCTCTGGATGGATCAGTATCCATAGTCCTAGCTTAACTAAACTGGGTAATGGCCCCACTTAGTTTTAAGTATTCATGCTACTGCCTAGCTTGCCAGCTGACATTCGTTTTCTGCATTCCCAAAACAAGCTGGTAAGAATTGAGCTTACTGGCCATTTATTACAAATCTACTGAACAGCAACAAAAGTCAGAAGAATAAAAGTTGGGTAAAACCAGTATAAATAGATAGCCACATACTCTTTGCATAACAAATGTGACTGGCAGTTCACTCACGGCTGTAGTAATTGATCCTCAATTTGCAATATCAGGTTCTGTCCCAATACAGAAAACATGTTTTCCAAGGAGGGCAAATGCCAGGCTGAATCAGACAGGCTGCCACACGGTTTCCCCAACAGGTTCAGTCATGCTGTTGTACTCAGGATCACTGCTGGCACTAGTATGCAAACTTCATGCTACCTTTAATTAACCTTTGCACAAGGTTGGAAGTTTTTAAATAAGTGTAGAAGAACTTGTGTTTTGGTTTGGGTCAGCTCCAGTTTCAGCTTGCACATCTAGATTTGCAAAAACCTGATGTCTGAATTAAAATAGAAGTATTAGGTAAACCAGTATTGAATTATTTAGTCCCTGGGGGTCACTCATTGTACATAGTTGTATTTGGAAAATGAAAATAAATTAGCAGCTTTTTAGTATTTGTGATCAACTTAAAGCTTTTGTTGCAGTTTTTTTGCTGATATATATTTTCCTGATATATAAGAATTAGAGTAGAAATTATTAGCTAATTTAAAGATCCTTAGATGCAGCATCACACATAATGAAATTAGAGACAGAATCAGCAGATACTATCCCTAAAATATATTAATGATAATAGAACTGAGAAACCTCTTTTAAATATGTTTTTCTTAATTATTTCTTCTTCTGTTCATTCAGTGAATTCTGATAAGACAACCTGTGTGCCAGGTTTGCTGTACAATTCCTTCCTCACCTTTGCATAATATAAATGTTATAATATCCATAGATTATGTGTATATTTTGTAGCATATCTGAAGTGCCAATATAGTTTGATCATTCTACATTTCAGAATTACTGATATTCTGTGAGGTTTAGCTGTGAAGTTCAAAATTTAAGAAGATTTTTTTCCACTGTATTATAAAACATTAATATTTTAAGATGGTGCTGTTAACATAAAATATTTTGAAGACATAATTAATTCCACCAAAAGATATTAAGTGTTTTGAAGTTTCAAAAAAACCTTACATTATATAATACTACTTTGTTCCTATTTTACAGCGGAGGAATGCGGAATATTTGAAAGATGTCCCTTGTTTCTGGCTGTTGAGCTGGAAAGATTTCATTTATTGTTGTTTTCTAATGAAATGATGTACAACTGTCACTCAACCTGAAGTAAAAAGGGCAAATAAATTACTCCTTTCAAATTCAGGCCTAAAAATCTCCCAATTTAGAATGCTGAAATCTTTACCTCTTTGAAATAGTAGGCCTATTCATCTTGAGACCCTCTGAGGACAGCTACTCATCAAGTACATTCCTCCTCTTTTTTGTTTTAGCTGGCTAATGAAAGATCCAACCAGAGGTCACTTTTCTGAAATCTGACCTGAGCCTGCACTTAACTGGAAAGATAAAATGACGTTTTTAATTATTATTTTTTTTTTGGAGCTACATTTTATTTAACACTTAAGATGGGTAAAGCAATATCTTTATAAATCTGGGAAGCATTTTTTATAAAATCCATCAACTTGTTCAATTTGTTTCTTAGTAGCAACACTGATTTAGATATTAACGTTATTTAAACATTTCTTGTGTGACCACATGCAAAAACTCACTCAGCTCTGCTCTACAAAAAAAAAAAAAAAAAAGAAAAAGAATTGCTCCTATAGTTTGCCAAGCTTGTATTCCATCTGCCTCCCTTGTTCATGGCTACTACTATAAACTTTTGAGGGAACTGGGCTGACCTCCTGATTTTGAAGTGAAGCAACACCATCTGAGACAGCAAACTGAGATCATCCCACTCCTGGGCCTCAAAGATGCAGGAAACAAAGCAAGGGTACTACAAATAATATGACCAGAAGACCAAGTTTATTTTCCAATTTTCTATAATTTGCAACTACAGCATCTGGCTATTTTATAATCATCAGTTTTCATTTCAGCTTCTATCTCACAAATCTTGCTTCGTGTCACTTTTACTATAAAAAATAATTTATAAAAGAAATGAAATGGGCTATAAAGAGAGTAAT
Source organism: Lagopus muta (assembly GCF_023343835.1). NCBI lineage: Eukaryota > Metazoa > Chordata > Aves > Galliformes > Phasianidae > Lagopus > Lagopus muta. The sequence goes on along the minus strand of NC_064440.1, from coordinate 29,654,560 downwards.
TACACTGCTGCAATGAACAATAGCAAGCTAAATTTGCTGATTACATTTTGTTATACACATCTTAAAGGGTCTCAGAGATTTAAGTGAAATATCTATCACTTAGAAATTAAACTGCATGCGACACCAACAACCAGTACTGGAAGAACTCAACCAAGCACATAACTTTTCATTCACTGGAAAAAAAGAAAAAGAAACACCTTCTGGTCCTTTCTACAACACTGTACAAGTAACTGTTTTTTCCCTAGTTTTACTAGAGAGTAACCTATCCATGCTCTTCACATACAGAAGTGTCTAGCACACCATGTTTTGTCACTCAGCAAACTAAGGTTGACATTGCTGTAAGACAAACACTAAGCAAATGTATGACTGCACTTGCCATTAGCAAGTCCCAGGAAAGATGTCCAGTCCTCAACTTCTCGTACCTTGTCTTGAAAGCAATCCTTTTACAAGGACATTTCACCCTTTGCCATGTTTGATGCAGTTAAAAAAACAAAAAAAAAAGGCTTCTCGTCTCAAAGCTGTGTAGTTGTAATTTTGGAAAGCAGCATTTCCATACTGACACACTTATAGTTTTGTACACTCACCTTGAAGTCTTTTTGAACAGATTTTGCTCTTCAACAGTACATAGTAAGTTTCACTTATTTGTTCTACACAATAAACTTTTGTCTGGTTATTGCTACTTCCCTCCATACATGCAAGACAAATGTGAATTGTTCACACTCAAACTTTGTCAGCACAGTCATGAAAAGGGAAATTAACTGCTACAGATGTAATAGCTTGCACTGCTTTGATCATAAAAGATCACATGCTTTTTTTTTTTTCAGTTTAGCATTTATTTTGACTCTCCAGTAACACAAGTATATGGTGACAGACATCCCTAAATGTAGAAATGTTTGCAAGAGCTACAATATTTATATTCAGAGCTAGAAGCCTGCTGTATGTTCTCACGCTTCTAGCACTGGAGTCTAAAAACGTCCTAATTAGCAACAACAATAAACAAAAAAGTGAAAGCAACTGTCATCTTTCTTAACTTCAAATTCATTTTAAAAGTACACAGGAAGTGAAAGAAAGTTGTCTGTTGTGTTTTTTCCCCCTAAATTCTTAAAGTTATTTTCTTAGCTACTTCAGAATCAGCATTTCTTATAATTCATGTTAAACTTTCTTCCCTATCTCATCTAATTTTAAGAGAATTATACTTCACATTTCACTTTGGACATGAGGCATGCTGTAAAATAAGCCTTAATTACAGTAAAGAAACAAGCATAGTCCACACTGACATTACTAAAAATGCTGAGGCCAAGATATTAAGTGCGACCCAATAAATACCTTCCCAGCTTCAACATACCAGCTCAATGAGACGCCACCTTAACCTGTAGCCATACAAATAAACCAAACAGACAACAAAGATTAACACTGCTTCCTGCCTCGCCATACGTGCTACAAAATATTTTGCTGTCCAGATCCAGTGCAACTGCAGAAAATGCTCATTTCAGTGTGTTTACTTCTGTCTTCACCCTTTCTTTTCCCAAACTACTCTAGCCTTCAATTATCCTTACCAACTGGATATAAACTGAACATTTAGTTAGGGGAGAAAAAAAAAAAAAAAGCTTCTCACTTCTCTATGGAATCCATTAACTGCAAGAGCAGGCCATGTCATAAACTAACTTTACGTACATTAACTTAAATATCTTTCTTGTGGAACATGAGGTGTGTTATTAAATAATACGTAATATTAAACAAATTACTTTCAACCACATTACTGAGCTCTGTGTCAATTCTCTAGAACATTTAATACCACCAAAACTGAAAATCTTTAAAAATTAAAAAAAAATTAAAAAAAAAAATTAAAAGCTTTAGTAGAAATATGGACTGATTTAGAACAAACCTGAAAGAAAGGTATAATTCTGAGAGGGTTTTTTTGCCTTCTTCATTTCAGCTCTGCCATGTCATCCTGCTGTGGAAAGAACCAGCAGAACAACAAAAGTTTCCCTTCAACATGACTCTTCCTCTGCTCCTGTCTCACGATTCACAAATTCACTGGCACTGCCCCTTCTTCCCCCATCTACTAAAATCCCAGTTCAAGTCAAAAACACTAACAATATCCATGGGACTGCTCCAGTAAGGACACCCATCTTTCTGGCTTTAGCAAACAGATGATAGGGTTTATGGCAGGGCTGAGGCTTATTTCACTGCTTGGAGGACTGCACGGAAATGAAAATCATTTAAGAATTTTCACAATGGCAAAAAATTCTGATCTCCAGCTCCACCTTTTTCTAGTAAATAAAATTTGCTGAAATTAAATTCATTAATATTTCAAAATAAGTGAAGTACATTTTTTACTATCGCATGCTTCTCATTAGAGATGCATCAATTTGACAACACAAAAAATACATTTTTAGGTGTAAATAATTCCTAAATGTGTGCTTAAAGATGGAAAAGAAAAGAGGTATCAACATTGCTGGATACCAACATTCAAAAACACCTTGTGTTTCTTTTTTAAATGACACACCCTAATATTCTCTCATCAGTATATTATGCTTTTTTTCCCCTTTTACTTTTGTTACACATATGCACAAACAAATTCCTACATACTTCCTTCACAATTTCAACATGCTCCCCACCCTCTTCTATCAAGAAGTGCCATGTGACAACAAACAGATAATTTCTACACTTCCAGGAAATGACACGACCACAAGTTCAAATAGTTGTAATTACTGACCAATTAGATTGTCAGCACATTAATATTATCAGCTGCTTTACTATCTGATGAAATACAGGAAAGGACTACGTGGTTCTTTGCAAAAATAAATCTTTTGCTTGATGTTATTCGTTTCACTAGAACATAAGCCTGGTGATAACTCAAATACTTTATTTTACTAGTAAAACATTCCAGCCTAGAGGAGACAAACTAGCTTCCTACAGCTGTTTTTAGGTTGTATTATTAGTAATAGCACTGGAATCTGTTTCATGGTAACAGCTGGAGTCACAGGATCAGTAAAAAAGATCTGGCCCTTTTTCAAAAAAATTACTGTGCCATCAGAGGAAATACAAGGCAATCTGCTGCAGATTGGGAATTAATGCACTGAAACTTACCTGTTCATTGCCCAGACTCTCCATCTCTGATGCAAACTTCAGAGGGCTCTAAACCCACCTGTTTTCACATGTAACATTAAACAATGTCTGAAAGATCACCCACTTTGACTTCCTAAGTGTTCACTTCTGAAGTCCAAACTGGGGTCACCTGAGCAGACAGAAACGCCCCTTCACTGCACTCAGGACACAGAGAGTTGTACATTGTGGTGACAATATCACAACTTCATAGAGGTGTTCATCCTAGGCTCCGTTTACATACTACAGGGCTATGATGGGCCAGGACCAAGTAAAGAGTAAAATGAATTCTAACTACTTGTTGTTTTTTCTGCATTTAAAAAAATGGTACATTGCAGGTTCCTATATCATCAAATTTCAGCCTGGCATTTAAGAAATATTTCCAAACTTACTGATGATCTCTATGTGCAAAGTAGGCAGTAGAAAGGATAATATTTTCATTGCATGATTGCTGAATGTAATCAGCGATAGCTACACACAGCCTCACAAACAGACCTGACCCATACTAGAACTCCTTCAGATTGTGAACATATACAGCATGATTTTACAAAACAAAACATATAATCACCTTATCTCTGAATAATGTTGCAGATCTGTGGCTTGTTTAAGTTATTCCACTGAAGTAATGGCACTTCTGTGATTTGCATGCAATGTTTTTCAATTGGCTTTTTTTTCCTTAAGGTAATAAGGTCAGGAGACAGCTCTTTTCCTTCTTGTTCCAATCTCCCTGATTAATGTCTTCTGAGAGTCGCATTTTTATATCTCTACTAACCCTAGCATGCCAGTAGCCAACAATCCCCAGGTTTAGCTAGTGCCAAGAATAACGCGACTATTTTCTGCTAGCAAAGCCAGAAGGTAGAATAGTCTAGAAAAAACTGGGGAGATGAAACCAGGACTAGATATGGATATCACACAATTCTCTCCCCAATATCATACTTCCAAATATAACCTCATATCGTCATAGTTCAAATTTAGTCTTTGATAGAAATTTCATTAAGGTAACATTTCTGCTAACATACACTGGCAGAGAACGGAGAAGAAATTTTAAACAAAATTTCATAAATGAACTGAGATAATCCTAAACGTGTAGCTTGATTTCCAGAAGTTCAGTGCAGGCTCTTCCCTTCCGTTTTGCATAGATGACTGAAAACAGACCCCTGCACTTACTGGAGTTTTAATCCTAGCAGTGCTGGGAAAAGTCTTCGCACTCAAATCCTGAGTCTCAAAGAGCACAGGACCATGCCTGCCTGCAGCATGCATCAATGACACTCTCGAAACCCACTTCTGGGTTTAGGAACAGAACTCAGGGAGCACTTCGGCATGTTGAGTGCTGGGGGTTTGGTCTGGATCTGACACAGTGCTTGCTGAGGAAGGCAGCTCAGGGCAGGCTGCAGTCGAGCAGCGCAGGCATGCTGACGTGGAAGAGGCACACTGCGCCGGGGCTGAGTGGGTCCAGATGCTTCTTCTCTCTTTAGAAAGGAAATTATAGTCTGCACAGGCAGAGCTTGGCACAGCCAGCTTTCTAAGCAAGGAAATTTCATGATCTGTTGGAATATATTAACATGTACATTTTTAACTCCAACAGAGACTGCGCTTGTTTCTGGAACAAACATTTGATAGGGGCTGAGTTGCTGGGCCCAAGGGAACACAAGGGGCTGGATGATTTCATTTCCCCTAACCTAAGGCAGTTGGCAAATGTGGTTTGCTGCTTTTTGCTTTTATTGTTATGAATTGTGTGGATAATTGATGGCCGGTTGCCTAGAGCCTGGGATAGGCCTCCTTCATGGAAGCTGAAATAAATAAATGGTGGCTTACCCTTATTTCACTTGTTCTGTGCTGACTTCAGAAACGACTAAGGCCCACTTAGCCTTAAAAGCGGTGACCCGGAGGGTTGGGGAAGGCTCCTCTGCACAGCAGCAGCCCAGGGATCACCCTCAAGTCAGCTCCTACTCCTGGAGCTCAGCACCAGCCCCAGGCAGATTCTTTTGTTGGTGAAAGGGATTTCAGCTCCCAAGCCACTTTCCTAAGGCCATTTGCAAGAGCTGAACTCTCATTCTGTTGGATCGCAAGAGCTGAACTCTCATTCTGTTGGACAGACGCGAAGAGAAATAAAATGCGAATCTCCTGAGAGTAGCATTGGAAAAAAAAAAAAAAGTGAAAAAAAAAAAAGCATGCTTTAATCTTTATTTTTTAAGCTAAAATCTTCCTTGCAAAAATATAACACTGCATTCAAATGATGTGTTTGCCCTCTTAGTGATACACAAGATGTGCATAGGTGTCTCTCCCCACTATATAGGATCCCACTCATCCCCACTATAAGGAAAGTATTTCCATTACAGGGATATAAAGCCAAGGGGGAAAGCTAATGCCCTGGTCAAAAGCAAATTCCCAGCCCTAAGGAGGAAGCAGATCTGCAGAGAAGGTATCCAGCCAAATCTAAGTCCAAATTCTGCTCCCATGCCCTAAATAAATGTCAAATCACCTGAGTGAAATTCCCTCCATCATCTCATTCATAACTGGAGAGAAACCAGCTCTGGGAGAGGGGGAAGGGCAGAGAGCCAGCAGATAGCTTTAACGAAAACACAATGGCAGCCATCTGAGAAGGAATGGTAATTTACTAAATTTACCAAATCAAACAAAACGAGAGAGACAAGAGTATCCAAAACGCGAGTCAATCCTCGATGGTGCGAGGGAAACACGTGCTTTTATCTGCGGAGAGCTGAGATGGCTGAGCCGAGCTGGAAGGAAAAGGCTCAGGGTCCTCCGGAGATGTTGCCCATCCCCTCACATCAGGACACTCACAACGCCCCTAAGGGGCAATAAGCAGGACCAGAACATTAACTCTTTAACTGCCACTGTTCCACATGATGGTCCGATGTGGAATACTGACAACAAAACACCACTAAGCCACAACAGTCTGCTATGTCTTCATTCAGAACACTCTTCAGAGTGTCTTAAGTCTAATTAAATATCTTCTTCCAAACAGGACAGTCTTTGCAAAAGATCCTCTTGCAACTGAGCCATACAACTGAATATAAAATGAGTGTCTACAGCACCCTGTGACACTGCCTTATGCAGAAGGTGTTGATTACATGAATAAAGCTGTGAATACAATGCCTAGATAGCTGAGTATCTGAGGGAATACTCAGGTGGAACTAGATGCCTAATCCCTCTGTGCTTCTATTTCCCTGCCAGTTAGCAGTGCAGCACCCTTAACAGCCTGGTGTGCAACACTTATGTGTGTGCAGATCATTTTTAAAGGGGATGACATTTTGCAACGACATAGCAATACAATGCTTTCAAGAAAATAGTCCAGAGATAAAATCAATTTTAACGTCCATACAATTTAAAGATAGTTATTAGGATGTTTAAATGGATCTTGAGAAAAATTTCAGCTTAGTATTTCCTGCATTGTCTGTATATTGGTGCTTGATGATGAAAAAACTGATATTGCAGTCCTGAAATCTTGAGACTTAGTCACAGATCTTGTGATACGGTCAAGGTGGAGGAAGCAGACTCTGTTACCAACGTGCTCCAAAACTTACTTTACAAACTTACTCCATCTGAATCAGATCTCAAGCACCTAAAATCTTAGTACTATTGCATATTTTTAGTAGTAAGATCTTATTAACAAAGCTAACAGCTTCTACTGAGTAGAAAACTGTCCTACAAAGGTCACTGCTTAATTTCAGGTAATTGCTGAATATTATTTTTTAAAAAAATTCAAAGATACTGTGACTCAAAGAGAACATTCCTGAATCAAAAACGCAAAGTCATTTGTACCGAAGGCAGTTGGAATACATTTGTTTTTCCCACTACTCTCTGTTCTGCTCCTTCTTGATATTCTCACCAACATATACCAGGCTGTTCCAGGTTTCACTAAATCTTTCCTTCCCACTGGACAACAGATGTTGGCGCCCAGACCCAGCAGTACATGCTAACACACATAGCAGTGATGTCTCTCAGTGCAGAAAGTTTCTCTCATTAGCACTACCCGAAGCACTGGTGCAACATATGATTTGAGCTTTAATTACATTTGACACGCAGAAATTTCAAAGGCTAAGAAAACCTAAATTTTGTAAGCATTCCAGGCTCCTTGTAGTACAGCAGGGAAGGCATTACCACAGGTGCTGGAAAACTTGTTATGCATGTAATTGGGCTGAAAGAAAACATTGCCCCTCAGGCCTTTTGTGAGAAGACAGCTCTATTTGCAAAACCAGAGCCGTCTGTTAGCACGCTCCTACATGTTTCCCACAGGATGAGCAGAGGAAAAAGATGAATTCCAATTTTTTCCAGTCCCAAAAGCCTGCAGTTACCAGCAGTTATGGCAAAGCTGCACATGATGAATGACACATGCCTACACCAGCTGTAGGAACAGGGGATGTGTCTAGTTCAGGAAGATTTCAGATGCTGGCAAAGACTGTGCTGCACTGGATGAAAAACAGATTAACATAACTGGTAGAATTTCATATCACCTGTAACCACCTACACAGAAGCCACTTCTCTTTTAAATAACTGCGTTCCTGCAAAAGATGGTTTTGTTATTCCAAGTCAAATTGAGGATATTAGTTTTCAGTTTAACAGAAACTACTGTCAGCAAGAACCATGCATAATTTCCTTTACTAAGCTTCCTTCAGCCACAGTTGGTTTAAACCATTTGTTGTCTTCTCAGAGCACAGCCAGGAATACTAGAAGCAGTGCCTCTCCAGCACGCTGGAAGGGGTAAGAGCAGCTTTTTCTGTATTAGTTCAGATATCATTTGCCAAATCCCAATTATATACTAGATAACTCAGGAGAGGAAAAAAAAATCTACTTACTGAAACAAATACAAACAGAACATGGCCTAAGCAACTTCTAGTTTCAGACTTCACAATTTGTTGCATATCAGAAGGGCTCAAAATGATTAGCCATCTGCATTGCCTGACTATGACAAGATGTCCTAAAACTAGCTCTGCCTTGGAATAAACAGTTCTAAGTCAGTTTTGTCTGCAGACTTCGGAGCATCAATGCCCTGGTATTTACATTACACTGTGAACTGCATTACACTGTATAAACAAATGACTTAGAAAACTCTATGCCTTCCAAACATCAGGAAAGAATTTCAGCCTTTCAGCCTCCATAATGGACAAGATTTTTTTTTTAAAGACAACAAGAAAGGGCAAGATGAAGAGTGAATTCAGCCATCATATAATTAAAGAAAATCCAAAAATCCAATTCACAAAAAATACATTCTGTTTTTTCTTTGTGACCAGAAGTATTACCTGTGGACATGCTAACAGTCAGTAGAAACTAGTTTTAATAAAAACGTCCTTATAGCTAAATCAGCTCCAAGCCCTACTGATTATGTTGTTGTCACACATACCAGATCCCAAACTACTACCCCATTTATACATGCTTAATTCTATGACAAACTTAAATCTCTAGTGAACATAATGTAGCTTTTTGTGTGCACATACAGTACCTAAGCACATGGACCACCTTAACACCTCGAAGGCCACACTTGCCAGTTCTTAGTGCAGAGATCCTGCAGTGCCTGAACTTGAGTCAGATTGAAGCACAGAGCAGGCTCACATCAAAGCTGCTGAGATTGTCATGGTTTTCCCTGAAACCAGAAACTAGGCTGAGTTTATGGGCTCATGTTTACTCATGGCTGGCAGCAAACTTCAGTTGAAATCACGTGAATTTGGACAGAAAGACAGCAAAACTCAGCTTATGTGGCTTAATATGGGAGTGGATTATGAAAAGCTTGCATATCTCTAATACTGTAAATATGTAAACAGATTAAAAATATGAAAATAAGAAATTTTTCTGTGAAAATAATCACTATGTGCACTTCCATCTTTTTTCAGTATAATTAACTCAAGATTTCCAAGATAACTACTCTTTTATTTCAAGTGACTCCTTGCTACACCGTTTTCCCTAATCGCTTCTTACTTCAGATCCTGATGCTTGTTGCTCTCTTTCAAACGAAAAACAGAGATAATTAAAGTCTTCATTCATTAAGGTAGTTAGACAAACATAGCTAAATACAAATCATCCCATTCTAAGAAAGAAAATTATTAACATGCCTGAAGATAGATTCTAAAGTACTCAGCTGAATGGGAGGTTTAAAATCACCAAATATTTACCTTCAGTGTTCACTACATTTAAACACTAACAAAATACACTGCCCATCTTGCAGAGCCTGTAAAATAGACAAATTCCATCCTATAAAGATTTCCTAGGAAACCAGGGCAGGCTCAAAGAAACAGAAAACAGCTGGAGAAGAAAAAAAAAAAAAAAAAAGTATTCAGTTCTCCATATCCTCAGCTGTAAAACCACGAGAAAGATCTCACTAATAGAAATTAGAGCAGTGCAACTCACAGTGGTTGGCTCTGGCATCCTTCGTAATGGCAAATATGCATATCCTGAGGAGATCAAGGATTTAACCCTTCTCTCCCTAACCCAGTCCCCTAAAGAAAAACTTAAAAAGTCAAGTGTGCACATTTTGACACAGTATGAAGCTGCAAAGTTTTGGTCTATGTACTGAAAGGAAGACAAACCCAACATAGAGGTGTTTTTATTGAAACCTGACAACAAGCCACAATTCCTGTGCTTCACTATCTAGAGAATTCTTTGCAGAGGAGCCAGATTCTACCTCTGAAACACATCAGCTATTAAACATGAACATCCATGTGATTCAACGAAAATACTATTAGCGTGACGACTCAGTATGCAGATGACAGTAGATCAAGGATGCTTTGCATTCAGCAGCAGTATAGAAATTAATAAGGAAGTCCTGCAATTCACAGTAACAACACAAAACCAAATCACAGCAAAACTACTCAATCTCAGTATCAAGGTCTAGACTGATAAGAGCAAAAGTTTCAATCAGAAAAATGAGTAACAGAAGCTAATTTGTCTAATTGCAGCCCTGATCTCTGAAGTCAACTTCTGGCACTCTGCCAGTCAGTGTAATTTTAATATCCAGCACAATCATTGCAGCCATACTGTTTTGTTAGCTCCATACAGCTCCATTTCCCATGTTCTCCTTCCCTTGTCATCAGCTTGAGGTCTCTTACATCAGTTTCTTCACTTCCTTTCTTCCTTTGTTGCCAATGCGAGTTTCAGTATTTTCTGATTCTTGCCAAAACAAGCATTTAAACATCTGGAAATCATCCTACATTACCTTCATCAGTGAGATGTTTTTGTCTTGCAATGTAGTTCCCATACAACAGGAATGGCTCATGTCTTGAGACTTCACACTATGTAAACTGCATTAAATATATATATATACACACATATGTATATCAAATGCATAACATATTACACTCGTTTAAAATTTAACTTCCATTAAGTTGAAAACACATCTGAATTTCTGTGAAAAAAAAAAATGTAAGTACTTCTACGAGTAGCTTTCCAGTCCAAAAGATTCCTGACCTAAAAGAGTTCGAAATTAAGGGTATTTAAATTAATACGAAACATAACAAAATTCAGAGTTGTGTTGTTCTTCTAGTACAAGCAATTTGAAATTTTTTTCCACTAATGTTTCCTGAAAACAAAGTCTTCAATCAACTTGGATTTCAGATGCAAAACTAAGAGCCTTTTCTGTGATCTGCCTATAAAAGTGACATCAAAGTACTCTGATTTGAATACTGGCCTATGAAAGTCTTAAACATGTCTTCAAAAGCTGTTGTCACATGCATCTGCCATCTCACTACTCAGACAACTCATGCTGTTTTTACAGGTTCTGTTTTATAAAACACAGGGTCACTAAGTCTCCTAAGAGGCAACATATGCTTACTGTACCAATTTGGTCTTATAAGCCTCTCACTAAAAATGTTGTTGTAATGCCTCACGTTCATGAAAAAACACTGTCAAGGCTGATATACAGAACATGAAAAGCTTTTCCATGTTTCAAGAGCATGTATCAAGAAAAATATGTATACTTTTAACTCCAGGGTTGTTTTGTTGTTTTTTTTTTTTTGTCTGCATCATATATTTAAGATGATAATCTTTTAGATTGAAATCTAGTAAATGCTCCATTTATTTATTAGGTGTAATTTTTTATTTTATTTTTTAATAGAAGAAGCCACTCCTTCAATGGAAAATTCATAAAGACAAAAGAGACACTACTATTCCTTTCAGTGCTTCTAAGCAAGTGAAAAATGCCAACTATTCCCACACCTTTTCCCCACTGAAGTCACAGAAGGGCAACAATGCCTTGGTCACACAGAGCCATGGGCTCCTCAAAAGGCATGAGCTCCACCTTCTATATGGAGCTTCTCTGCAAAGTCTTGCCTGTTTTGTTTCCCCTTGACTTTCCTTTTCTGATCTTTGGACACACTGAGAATTATTCAGTTTGGCAGGTGTATACAAAGCAAAAACCCTAAGTAAAAACAACTCAACTCTCAAAATACCTGCCTCATGCAAATTCACCCTTACAATTCCATTTTATCCTCCCCCCCCCCCCCCCATATACTACCATTTGGGATGGCATTAGATTTGATCACCAAAGGGTGAACAAAAGCTTCTCTTCCTTTTCCTCATGCTTTTCTGCCTAGCACAAGTCATGAAAATACTGCTTTGTGCTCCTGGATGTGACAAAGAATTGTGTTCTAAGTTTTACCCTCTTCTGATCACACAGCATTACACAAAATCAATCTGTGAAATTGTAACCCTTCAGTCCGGTCTTCACTTTAATTCTGTTCTTTGTGATTCTTACCCATATTTTTTGCACAGATGGCAAGTATTTCATTCCTTATTCTCATCTGTGAAATTCACTAACAACCTTCTTCCTAATGGACTCCAGAAGACCATTTCCAAAACCATGAGGCATCATCCACAATAGATCCTGTTAACCATGTATATTTAATTAATTTTCCCACCACTCACAATGGCAATGCTCAAGCCAGTTCCAGTACCAAATGCTTCATTAGCAGTGAAACGCTTTTCAACATGAACAACACAGCATAAAGTCATCAAGCAGTAAAATTTTGAAGCTATCTGGAGAAAAAGGTGTTTGTTTGTTTGTTTGTTTTAAAAAAGCTAAGCTATTTCCCCTGCAACAACAATCACGCGCCTGACATCTAGCAGATTTTCAGAACTTATGATGAGCAAGCAGTCATGTTTCCTAAACTACAACAAATAAATGGCCTATCCCTGTAGAAATGACATCTGAAAGCTTTGAGCTAGCACCAGCAGTCATGCTTTGCCAGCTGGAGCCCTCAGTGGTTAACCTCCACAGGTAGCTCACTCATTTGACAGGTTTCTATGGGCCTGGTTACAGATAATAACAAAACGCTCTCCTTTTTATTGCACCTGAACTTCTTTAAGCTGATGGCGTAAAGTGAGATTTCAATTGGCTGTGAAGCTTCCATTAAAATGCTGTTTCCCAGCCACTGCACATGTGAAGCAATGTATTTGGAAAACCTGAAGCACTGCAGCTGAGGGAAAGAATCACTAAGATAGGTAGAAAATAAGATGAAAATAATCACCACAGGATTGCAATCGTTACACCCCATTTTCATACATGAAAAAAATTTAGTAGAACCCTGTAACTTGAGCAAAGCTGAACATAAAACAGCTAAGCAACCAAGTACAGCTTCTGTTTGCTGATTCTGTTTCAATGTTTTTCCCCAGACATTTTTCCTTGGCCTACTGGGATATTTAACAAAACAGGAGACATGAGACCTTGGACTGGAAAGCAATGAAATAAATCATCAATCAATCAAGATTTACTATGATCTCCAGGAAGAGGGAGGATTGCTTTAAAGCAAACTCTCAGCACAGCTTCTGAAGGCACCTAAAGGTATCCAGGGTCAAGTGGCAGAAATTTTTCCCAAATAACAAGTTCTTCTTTACATTCTTCCCTGTACTTTCATTGTCATTTTAGAGTGCAGTATTAATCTTGGACCAACTGGGCCAAGACATAGTCTCACGATGATACATTTGACCTCCTTACTCTCTTTCTACGCTGACATGCCTTTAATCTTTCACTTAAGATTCTCAGCTTCCTGAAGGATGCTGGCAAGTATTTTATTGGGAAAAGATGACGTACTGACCTTCTCATCAGCCATCTCCTGCACAGCAGGGAACAGGCCTCAATGAAAGAGTTTACTCTTGTTCCTACTCTCCATGAGTTCATGCACGGAACTCTGAATTCCTGCCAGCAGTATCAGAGTCGTTGTTTGTGTTTCTATTTAGCCCCATTATCCCAAGAACTGGGGCACAGAGATTCACATTACTTCTCCAGACCATCCATGCTATGCTATAAATGAAAATCACAGAAGACACAAAACACTGTAGAAAGTTCCCAATACAAAAAACAGCCCCATTTTCCCCACTGTACGATTTAGACAAAGATAAAGAAAAATACAAATTCTCCAAAACTCCAAGCCAGTCTACCTTCAATTGGCAGTAGCACAGACAGGGAACAACGTGAGCCTTGCCCTCCAGAGAGAAGACTTTTCTTCAGCAGCTAATACGAACAGAATCTCAAGGGCCTGCACGAACAGTGTTTCCTGTATGAGACAGCAGCACACCGCCGCTGACCCCCTGGCAATCCTCCTTAGTCTTCGTGCTTACATAACACATGACCCTTCCACAGCAAATGCGGGTGGGAGAACAGAGTAATGGAATTGTTCTCACTGCGAGAATAAAAGACAGCACAGCAGGCTACAAAAAATGTAGGTTGCTGGAAAGGAGAGATAACTGTAAGCAACTGTTTAGAGATTTTAATTATCACAGCACTGAGTGCTTATCAGCATCCAAACTTCCATGTATACTATTATTTTCATAAGTTTAAATTAACCTATGAAACGAGAATTTCAATAACAAATCCAATGGCAGTCAACCTCTCCAGCAGCTTATCTGCATGTCAGTTTTCAGTGAGGCAGATGGGAACCATATAGAGACTGAAGTGTGATGCAACTCAGGAGTAAAAGATGGACATACAGTTAACGTAAGAAACCTAAGTGAATAAAAGTACTATCAGTATTTCTATAAGTAACATTTATAGTTTCCAATCATATCTGAGCATTAGAAAGACTCACAGAATATTCAGTATTTGTATTTTCTATAAAAAATAAACTTCTAACATAGACTTTAAATAAATGCAGAACTAGCAACAATTTTCTTGGTCTAAAGCAAGGATGTGTTAAGGCATATTGGCATCAAAAACCTCTACCACCAAGAAAAAGCAATAGGATGTTAGATTTCCCAATACTGGTAACTACTTTCCTTCATCTGCAGAAGGTTTTCATATTCATTTTTTGATTATTCAAAATTAAAATTTGCAAAAATGTTTAATAGCAAGAGGGCCCCAGTGCCCTTCCGTGCAATCAATAATAGCAAAATCTAAATATTTGGGTCTCTTTCAACTATTAACTTGAAATACATCCAAAACATGCAGAAAAGTTGATTAGAATGTTATAAACGCATCAGTCACAGGGCATGCAGAGTATACAGTGTTTTCCCTTCCAGGAGCTCCAGCAATGTACTATTTCTTGAAATGGCACAACTTGTATTCTTACAGGAGACAATTTCAAGTGATATTGGATGATTTAGGAAAAAAAAGTTTCCTGCCACTTCTTCTTCCAAAATAATCTAAGCAAGTCAAACCTCCTTAGTGCCCATCTGACCCATCTGTCAGTGCAGTAACACAGAATCTGGCCCATCATCCATATTGCTGACACACAAGCACGCAGCTCAAGACCCAGCCAGCCACTGGAGCAGAACAAGAGGTGCATGACAGTGGTTGGTGGAGTTCTCTATCTTCTACATCAAATACAATCCTACAGAAGTAGTATGGAGTCCCCCATTGGCTTTAAGTTGCTTAGCACCACAAAGTAAAGAATAAAATGACAGGCATGGATGAGCCACAGCAAACACCAGAATAAGCAGGAATTTGTGATTTCGTCACGTTCCTTTAAAGAAATAAACATGAGCAAAAGGACAGACTTCTTACTAAAGTTTGCTTCAGAGAAGGTGTAGAATGTAGAAAATGTGTTACTTCCTGTGAACAGTATCAGTGCTTCATGCCTCCTAGTAGCTCAACAACTGCACTCACTCTTCCAATTTCCAAATTTAAATTGGAAAAAAAAACAATAACCATAAATCACATCATAAAATTCATGACAAAAACAGTGGAATTTACACACACATCTTGCATTGACTACATCAAAGATACGAGCAGTACAGTGTCACCTGTAAGGTACCTCTCTTACTCAGAACATTACATGACTTACCAGCAACTGTTTCACAACTTGAAAGCAGATCATTTATTCAATAACTAAACAACATTTATGTTACAGTACTAAAAACTCTGCTTTCTTTATCTTCTAGTCATCACACTTGAATTAATGACCAAATAACCAAATAGGTATCACACATTCCAGTTCAAATTACATCTGACCTCCTGCATGTGACACTCTCAACAGGGCTTGAGAAGGGCAATCTACCCAAGAGGGGCTGCTGCAGTCTGAGATTTCAGGCAGACAACGCAATGCTGCTCGCCTCATGCAAAGATTCAAAGTCCAAGACACCTTTCTCAAAAAAAAAAAAAAAGTAATTCCAAGTTCATCTGATTAATTTTTCACTTTACAATAAAGCAAATTTATTTTTGCCTTATGCTTTACAATGAGAATAGTCTCACTTGCCTATAAAGTAAGTTAAAGTGTAAGTTCAGTCTTTCTTCTCTGATCAAACAGAATTCATTGGATCAACATAGGGAGCTTTTCCTTCTAATCAAATTTTCCTCAGAAATTCTTCTACTGTCAGGAGAATACAGGCAAAAATGAGCAGAGTCACAAAGACAAACACAGGTGAAACAATCAGTGTACGTATAATAACAGATCACATGCCTACAGTTGGAATTTCAACTATTTTTTATTATTACTCTATTATTTTTTTGGCACTGAATTCATTGCCTCTCTCTGCATATGGAAAAACAGTTGCAGACAGGCCATAAACATCTGCTTGGGTCTTTTAAAGGACTGTAGCGTTGCACAAAGGTTGGCCTTCAGAGCCACTGCTTCCCCACAAGTACACAGAAGAATCCATCTCACAAAACACTGAAAACCAAGTAATCTGGTGAGCTCACCACCTCCAGTTCTAACCACACTTAAGTCATACAACTTCCAGCTAGCCCAGAGAGAAATTTGGCTAAATACTATTTAAATGTCAAGAACTGCTATTAAGCAAAATTTTCTTAGGCACATCTATAATAAATTGAAATTCATAATTTTTTTTAGAAGTTTAACATAAACAAGAAAAAAAAGAAGGCTTAGCTTTAAATTAATGTATATTACTAAACAGAACCAAACCTGCAGTGTTTTACACGAACAAATCGCCCCAATAAAATGTTGTCACAGTGAAACAAACTGTCAAGATAAAAGGACTTCACCACAGAATGAATTGTGAGTGTGGCAAAACATGAATTAGGATTGAGAGAAATAAATGACCATTTGGTTTGTAGTGAAATGATCTATGTATGAAGACACAATGGCAAAAAAAAATGTCTGCACTAACAACCATCACAGGTAATTCTTCAAAAACAAAACAAAAAAAATCTTCAAACAAAAAAACATGAGCTGACATAGATGGCTTAAGACCCCAGTTGTATGGATTGCAGAATTTCTGAGCAAGAGCCTACTCAGTGTGAGCAGGAGGAATCTTCTTGAGGACTCTGGAAATTTCTCCTCCCCACACTGTCATAGGCAGCGGAACTAACCACAAATATTCAGAAGTCACATCATGAGTCATCCCCCAAAGAACTGCTTTTTGTGGGTTGCTGGTTTTGTTTTTTTTGTTGTTGTTAATATAAGTAATGTGTTCATATTTTCTGCTTTTTTGGACCCATAATCACTTCTTTTTTCAGTTACCTGCAAAAATTAGACCCACAGTCATTGATACCTACACACATACACACACTTTTTCCTCACTAAATGCACAGGTATGCATTTAAGCAAGTGATCTTCTGATCTGGAACTTGGCGAAAAGAAGAACAAAGCACTATGAGATCCTCACTAAAATAGTAAGAGTTATCAAGGCAGACTGTTTTCTCCTCTTTCATATCATTCTTCTAATGGAACTCTGAGGACTCCTTTTTAAGGTTGAAAGAACCACAAAAACCAAAGGAGCATCTGGTGTGCTCAACAATTCCCTTTCCTTCTCATAGCTGCAGCAGACTTGTTACCAAATTTCCAGTACCTGTAACAGAGAGGAGACTGTGCAACACATGAATTTCCTCTGTTATTAGGAAGGGGTAGATGGTAGATTTAATAGCCCCTATTCAACCAGCTCAGCTGTTTCTGTCTCCTCCTCCTTTGTAAGGTTTCCAGACAAATTGAAAGACCTGATGAATTCAAAGAGGTCAGAGAGGATCATGAATTCAGAGGGAATGACCCTCATTTGTTTGTTCTTGTTCACACAGTGGAACAAGAGGAAATTAGCTCAGATACTTTGAATCAATACTAGAGCCCACGCTGATCTCAGCTGATGTAGGGATGACACTACCAGAGCTGGACTGGGAAGAATAAATCAACCCAAAATTTTCAGACAAGAGCACAATTCAGAAACTAATGGGAATCTAATGACAAGTCTAGGAGTGAAGAGAGAATATAGGATATTGTGGCATTAGATCACCACCACTATATGCCCAACTGACTCTGCAGACAAATCCTTTTGAAGGAGGCAATTCCCAAAGCTGCTGCTTCAAGCCAAGTTACCAAGAGATCTTCCATTAGAAGTGTGTTTCTAGTTCTCTTAAGTAACGACTCTGAAGAAAGCAATCACATTTACACTCTCGAGTGGGTGGGAAAAGATTCCAGAAGCACGTACTACTTCTGCTAGTTGCTTCCTGTATACTGAATCCTAAAGGAAGAAGACAGACAACGCTGTGTGTGGGAAAACCCTTCACCAAAAGTTCAGAGCTCAAACAATGCAATTTCAGCCCTCTTCTGGCTACTTACTCCATCTCTGAGCCTGTCTGGGCCCCTACAAGGAACACAGAACTCAGACCTTTCACTCCTACGCATTTGTAGGACAGGCTTCATTCTCATGTAACTTTTTAACAGACACATTCAAAGCCATCAGACTCAAAATGACCAACTTTGCTGTACTAGACTTCAAAGCATCTGTTCTTCACATTCTGAATGAGCATTTTAAGGTGTGTGTACTATTCAGCACTGCCAGCCAAGTGCTCTTGAGCAAAACAGATCGACCTGCAATGGTTCCAAGAGAAAAAAAATGGATATAGAAGCTGGCATTACTTAATAGTACAACAAGGTAACTGTCAGAAAAAAATTGTTAAGCAGTAATACTTCATGCTTTTTTTTTTTAAAGCAATTTTACCTGCTTTATTGTTTTAACTTATCTATCAATATATGGATCTCACCTTTGCTGTGATAAACTCTGTACTTCTACAAAAGCTATTTCCTTCTTCCACCGTGATTGACAGAACCAGTTTAATTCTTCTCCTTCTTCTCCAGTGTTGGTATGAAAAATGACTGGTGTAATACCACTTTGCATACCTTCTGCAAGACTGATAATTTTTTCTAATTTTTGCTTCTTGAAGTGCCATCTTTGTCTCCCTACATACCCCTGAAATTAGTTTAACACAGCACCTATATTCAAGTGACACTCACCAACTGAACAGTTAGAAGTGAAGCAGCTGCCAAGATACAACCACTTGCAGCACTATATAACATGCACTACTCTGCATTGGTTAATACTGAAACCAAGACAAATTAATGACCCAAACCTCCCCATTCAGCTGCATTTGTGAGCTTTTGTCAGGAACTACATCAGAATTGTAACTCCCTGTTACACACTTAAACCAGACCTACGTGCAGGATAAGCTCTCTCCCTCCTCTTTGTGTCCCACCCCTCACAGCACAGTTTTTCTTCTTGTGATTTCATTTTTAATATATCGAGCATACGAGAAGCAGGTTTCTCATACAGACAGCTTTCTCATGTAAACCAAAGCCATTTAAGGTCCCAAACAGGAAGATGAATGAGTGATATAAGAGCAAACAGATGTCACTCAATTATTATGGTGTTTTCTGCTGAGTTACCACGTACCTCTCAGTTTCTTTAGCCATCAGCATATGGGAAGTACATCCCAGAAGGTGTTGCTACATTACTGGCTCATCCCATAATTTTCATAATAGCAGCAACCTAATAAATGGCACATAATAACTTGATCCCACAGACATCTCGCATAACATTTGAACATTTGTTGTTTTGCTCCTCCCTCCACCCCCCAAATCTGAATTCAATATTTTCAGAAGTGTTTTCTTTTGTAAAAGAAAAAGAAAGATCAATACTGTGGGTCTCCCTTTATGGCAAGTATTTGAATTACGCTCCCAAGCTTATACCAAGTGCCCCCTCTACGGGACTTCTTAGACAGTCATGCAGAGTCAGGAGTGTCCTGCTTTGCTTCATAGAACAAAATTTTCCAAACTATTGCACTGTATTAGTCACTGGAATTTGAAACCCGCTCTCTGGTGCAGTGCAGGGCATTACAAGACATACAGTTGCAAGAAAAATCAATCTCTTGTAAATATGCAATAAAATAATTACAAACTGCACTGTAGGGCAACAGAGTGGCCCGTTTGGCATCTTTTCCAAATAACATCCAAAAAGGACACACAACAAGCCTGGAAATCATTTTCAGGAGTACAACAGCAACAAACTATCCTGCAATCAGCCTTCTCACATTTCAGGAAACCAACAGACAGCAAGGCACTCAGACCGATGAAAGAGGACAGTTAGTATAAGTTCTTCCAACCTCTCCTACACACATTCTTATTTAACTTCAGAAAAGATACAGAACAGCCTAGGAAAGTTCAAGTTGCACAGGTCGGGTACACAGCTGGCCAAACCTCCCGCTTTAAGACGGCTCGCTAAAAACCTCCGCTTTCAGATAAGTGAGCCAGAGGGTGGGAAAGCACGAAGGCAGGGAAGGCTGTGTTCCATCACAGCCTGTCACTGGGGATTAAACAGCCTCTGCAGCCAGGGCCAGAGGGGGAAGGAGACAGAGAAGGCAAAGGAAGAGGAGAAAGAAGGAAACAAAAGAAAAGAGAAGAAAGGAAAATGACATTTTTGTGCTTTTAAAACAAAGAACCTAAGAAAGCAGATGTCGTTTGGTGCAAAAAGACTCCACCCTGCACAGCTCCTGTGTTTACTTCTCCCAGCTCCGGTCGGTCTCCAGCCCCGGAGCCTCCTTCAGCCTCATCCTAAGTACTTTCTTTTGTTGCAAACTTCCCAGCCCCGCGTGTTGTTTGTGCCAGGCAGCAGGGTTTACTTCAGGGTGCTCCACAGCTGCATTTTGCATTAAATCATTTCTTCCTCCTCTGTGTTCACAGGACTGCGCACCGAGAGCCAGGAATACCAAAAAAACCTCCAACTTTTAAAACCTCTCTGTTTTCTGATTATATTCCCAAACTGCAAGTCCCAATCTTAGCATTTAAACCAAAAATCCCCAAGAAGTTTTCCATTTCTCTCATTAACGAAGTAACACAATAAGCACTCAGCATACAAAGAAAAAAGAAAAAAAAAAAAGGAGAGAAGAAACTCACCAGCGTCATAATCTTCCTCTTCTTGTGCTTTTATGGTTACAAATAGCCCTAATAAAGCAGCAAGGATGAAAAAAGTTCTCTTTTCTACCCTGGTTGCCATCATGCCTAGCTATTAGACATGTATCCTCCTGGGCAGCAAAATGTGCAGAAATGGAAGGTTATTTTAGCACCATGAAGCCAGCTGGGGAATCGCTCCGTCTTTCAGCATCAGTCCTGGGACAAAGTCTGAGAGCCCTTTTTTTCAGCACCAGCTCCAGTGCAGTCTGCAAGCGCTCTTTTCAGGGGATGCAGCTTTAAATAGGAAGAATGCTGCCTCCACTTCTCTTCCTGCCCCTTTTCGGCTTGTTCAGGCTCATAATCATCCACTCCCTGCCAAGCAAGAATCTGATTGATGGTAAATAACCGAATCAGAGCTGGCTTCTCTCTTCCTTGAACTTTACTCTTTAAGAATACACTTGCAGGATATTTTCCTGCTGCTGAGCAGTGTGTGCTATGTCAGAACCATTTATTAAGAAAGTAAAGCATAATTCAGTAAGAAGCTGCCAGGAGAAAAAAGCCCCGCTTTTCCCCTCCGCACTCTTCCTGGGACTGAAGGGTAGAGCCCCACTAGGAGCTGATTCACTTAATAGGAACTTGATCCCTTCCAGCTCGCTGAGAGAGGAGGATTTCCTCCCTTCCCTGGTACCTGCCCCCTGCCTCGCTCCAGCTGTATTGGCAAACGTGACTGCAGTCTACAGAGAGGGGCCATGGAGCTATCAGTGCCGCTTGATTCGGGAACCTGTAAATCATCTCCTCCCCCTGCCACGGGGCTCTGTATGATCTTTTCTCAAATGCTTATTGTACTCTATATTTACAGCCCTACCAGCTGGGATGACTATTGCAAAACTCTGGAAGGTGCTCTACACTTGAAGCTTCATAATGACAGTCAAAATGATCAGATACCTGCTTTCTCCCTCACCTCTCCACCTAACAGAGTGACAACTGGAAATCTACCCAGACTCCAACCTCATATTTAGTCCTTGACAGTGCCCCTAAATTAGCATCCTAGTATGGGCACTAAGTAAACCTCTTTTTTGTGGATCATTGCAACTGGGACTAGGATGCTAGATTTTCCTCTTTCCCCAGAGTAGACTGTCTGGAAAGGAAGCTCTATCACTAATCCCCTCCCCTTCTAAGAATGGAGTTGCCAATACATGCTACAGGGAAGTGCAGATCTGTCTGCTGGAAGGTTGTTTTTGTTTTTGTTTTTTTTTTTTAAAAGCTTCAGCCATTGCACTTCAAAACAATCCCATTGTAAATGAATGCAGTGAGATGTAAATCTCTTCACCAGGATTTGTACATGCTGGAAATAGTGGCCCACTCTGCTTATCACAGTGGTATTTAACCCTTCTAAGTCATGCAGAGGCCTACCTCCTACGAAGTTTTCTTCTGTGCCCAGAAAAGGAAAAGACACCAGAACTTGTACAGAACTGCAGTTCTATATGAAACCTGCTCAGTAGGAAGACCAAAGATTAATTATTTCACTGAAACGGAACAAAATAGGAAAAGCAAACTCTGTTCACTCTGGACACAGTAACCAGAACTGGACACAGTAACTGCAGAAGCATAGTATCTCACAATCAACAGCACAGGAGCACAAACTCCAAGAAACAGAGAGAAATACTGAAGGAATGCGAGTCATTGCACGCAGAATCACTGGTGAGTACCAGCTGAGAAACTCCAAACTCATTAACCAAAACTTAGTATCTGTCAGCCTGCCCAGTCATAGGTGAAATTCAGTTTTGACAGGTTCATGACTATTTGCAGTGGTTTGCTGGTCTCAAAAGTCACACATTTTTGATGTCAATCAAAGCTGCAACTCCCTTGAAAAGCTGTGGTTATGTGATGCTGGCTAGAAACACCTGATCTTCTATGAATAGAGCCAGACCTGATCTTTGGCACTGATCTGTACACACATTAGCAACAAGAAAGTAGCTTAGGGCATAATCAAGCAAGCTGCTATTGCTAAATTGCCTCATGAAAATTACACATGGTAGAAAATTATGTAAGTGAGAAAAGAGGAAGAACACATTTTTGGAACCATACCTTCTAAAGGTAAGGTTTCCCACAGATGGAAGAGTTCTATCATTATTTAAGAACGGGAATATTAGTATTAATAACTTAAAGGAGAAAGGATGAGAATACAGGCAGTGCTTTCAAGACTCCTTGTGCACACTGATGAAAAACCATTAAGACAAAGACATACACATTTGTGAACTATGTGCTACTAACCGTAGGGTATTTACATGACAATTCTTAAAAGAAAGATGACAACTGCTCAGAGAACTCAGCTGAAAATCCTGCACCCTGCCTGGGGAAAGTTATGATAAAACTACAGCAGGAACTGACTACCATAGAATTAGATGTCTATTTGCTGGTAAAACTTATCATCAGCACTAGTAGCTTTGTCTTTAAGATTAGTTAAAAGGTGACTCCTAAGTCTTAGTCTGCAACAGGTTTGTAAATTCCTGGCAGACTTGCATGAAGAATGAGCCTTACCATCATTATCCCTTATTTCAAACACACAGCACAACAACAGCAATGATATTTTCCTCTCTACAGCTCACCGAGAGAAAGAAGGACCTCTTTTACTATTTTAAGTACAACTTTTTTCCGAGGAGTCAGTGAGGTCAGCCCTTTGAAAAGATTCCTGTGGCAATATCTGGAAGTTGCTCTTCACATCCATTTCTGCCATCATCTCACCAATAAGTTATACCACATAAATACAACAGGTGAACAACGGAGAATAGAGAAGGATGTAAATGATTTAGCAAATCAATCCCTTTGTGCCTCCTTACAAATACTTCCTTTCACCATGCCCGTACGTTTGATGAGCTTTTCAATTTTATTACAAGCATCACAGCTCTACTCATTAAGCCTATCATTTTTAATTTAAACAAATTTATTTCTAGGCCTAACATGTATGATTGCATCACATTGGGCACAAGCGAGAGAAATTCTTTAGTTAGCACCACTGTAAACACAGTCAGACTAAACAATTAAGAGTGGGCAGATAAATAATTCCAAGTATGCACAGCAACACCTCCCCTCTCCTTGTCTCAATAGGGAAGAAACCAACACTGCATGAAATAATACCGTATATTTATGGAACAATTGCTCTCCAACCATTTTTCACTTTTTCCATAGTTCCTAGGATTCTGTAAGAGCAGAGGAATGTGGAATTTAACAAACTACGCTAAGGTCATGCATTCAGTAGAAGTAAAGCCAGATACACATTTTTGGAGCTCATTTTTATTCTGTGCCAAGGAAAACCTATACAGGATGAAAGTTTGAGAGGATAATCCAGATATCTGCCTCTTGGAATAAATTCTCCAGCAAACTTCTATCTATCCACTGTTATATATTAAATATCAGGCATGCAAGAAACACAACTTTAGTAGACATAGACAGATACTGCACGAGTTAAGAACTATCCTCTTTCCAGTTTGTCTCAGTAGAGCAAATGATCTGGAAACACAGCCATAGAACTAGGCTCCTTCTACCAGTTGGAAATTCTCCACAATTGGATGCTCACAGCTACTGATTTATGGTTGATTTCTGACTCCCAGGAGATAAAAAAAGAAAAGATATATGACAAAAATATGAATTTCCAATGCTTCCTGCTTCACTCAAGAGCAACCAGATGCTTTGAGGTTCAGAGTGTCTCTACATCAGGCAAAGGGAACAGCAACCACAAAAGCGTGTGCCGCTTTTAGAGTATACAATACTCTGAAATGTCTTCATGGAATGACAACTGTCACCAAAGCTCGGATGCTCCTGGAAATTTCCAGATGCAGTAACCTGGAAAAATATAAATACTCCCTAAAATCCAGTCCGTTGATATCAACCCCTACATTTCAGTAGGACTGAAAATCATACGTAAGGTTCAAAGTCAAATTTCATATCCAAAGCACATTTTGAGTGATAGATGAAGCTAGGAAATGCCATTAGTTAATTTTGAGGATTCAAAAATACATGAAAATAAAATGCATATGATTACATGCTTCAAATTCTCCAAGTCAGGTCAGGAAAAAAAAATAATTATCTTCATTTCTTTCAGACTATGTATACATCTGAGCAATTAAAATTTCAATATCCATAAAAAGCTCATTCTATTCAGTGGAATATAAGAAACTCTCACATACACACAGTATAAACCTGTTTTAAATTCATTTGTACCAATATGATAAAAGTGAATTCATATATAAAAATCTAACGCTACACGTAGTATGCCAGACCATGCTTTCAGTAGCAACATGAAATTAATGGAATTGGGGAAATTCAAGCTCAGGTTGAATTAAAAATATCAAAAAACATGCAAGATTTTCAAAAGTGCTGCTTTTGAAGCAGAGCTTAAGTCAATGTGAGTTACTCTCAGATTTTACATAGGTAGTTAAAACCATGGTAAGTGCGCTTTGAAATTTCCACCTTGAATAACAGCTCTTTGAACACAATTAGCAAAAAAAAAAAAGACATGCAACATTTTTTTAATTTAAAAATATAGTCAGCATAAAATATTGCAGTCTTATTAAAGTTAACCATGAAAATTAACATGACTGAAATCAGATATGAGAGAAAAACATTTCTTTTCCTCTGCAATGCGTTCACATTGTACTTTCAAGATTCTTTACTACATAGGAAATCTGTTTCCTTGTTTTACATTAGTTTTCCCCAAAGTAAATGACAAAAAATTCTCATATTTAAAATCAGAAAACATAGTGGGAAACTGCAAAAGGCAATGTAAATGGAGAAATATGATGCTACTTTTAAATTGGATCTTTAAAAAGACTAAATTCCAAACTGCACTGCCTCCAGATTCCAGTCTCCCTGCTCAAAAATCCACAGAAAAAAATTACTATCAGCTAGAAACAATAAACACTGTTACATCAGATATGTTGCTGCCTGTTTCCAGCAGAATTTTCCCATCAACTTTTGGTGTGGAGGTTTAAAAAAAAAAAATTGAAGTCCTTTTGGAGAACAGGGAATAAAGATCTCTTTCCTGCTTACGCTTAAATCACGTAATGCTGTTTCACAGCTAGTTTTCATCTAGGCAAGTAGGATGATACTTTGCTTGAAACTGTTAGTGTGAGGTCTTGGATTATGTCAGTCATTTTGAGTTTGTTTTTGCTATGAGCAAGTCTAAACCTAATAAGCTGTGTAAGGTTATTAGCACTGGCAGCCTTTCCTTCAGAATGCCTTAGTTAAATCAAACTCAACATTAGTACAAGGGAAAGATCAGGAATAGTTAAGGGAAATCTTCATGAAGTGCTTCTGAAAAAACAAACAATTGTACTAATTTTTTACCTAGAACAGGAAGAATGGCATCATTATTTCAGTGTTCATTACAAATTCATTGTCAACCTAGTTCTCCTCTTCCTTAGAATGTAAACTAAGTGAAAATATACGCCCGTCAAGCTACACGTTTAAATAGCAAGGGCAAATGCTAATCTGCAATTCAAACAGGCACCAACAACCTTCTTTTTTTTTTTTCCTTCTAAATATTAAGTTTCTTCACCCAGGAATCTCAAGTGAGACACTTGGAGCTTTTTCCTTTACTGAAGGTCCATCATTTTTCTAACCATGGGTCTCCGTTAAAACAATGGGACTGTCAACATGAATCTGGCTGAAAGTTCATTTTCTACCCTCTTCCGTTTCAGAAATAGGCTGGTTAGGAGCTGTGTCTGTACTCAAGGTCTCATAGAGAGCACTGCAGTCAGCACCTCGATACTTTATCCATAGGTTTTAAGTGATCGTATTTTTACACTCATTGCACACATTCCTTTGTTTAAAAACAAAACAAAAAGTGTGTAGGGATATAACTATTTGGTTTTTTTGTCAGTCATATCCAGTCATACCAGACCCAAGAGCTGCTTTAATGTTTCAATGGACCTTTGATGATTAGTCTTCATTTCCTAGTATAACATATAATTCCTTTAAGACATTAAATGCTGTCCTTGTCTAGTATAAAATACATTAACTACTTACACAGTTAAAATCTTATGCATTTATACTGTCATTTTTGTCAGCACTCTTTAATTTTAGTCTGTTCCATTTAATAAGAGCATGTAATCACCAGAAATTTCACCTTTCCAAAATATTACTGAATTTATTCTCAAGACACCTAAACATTATTAATGAACTCGGTGAAAAGATGGGAAGATGATGTGCAGCGCGATTAAATCCTCATTGCCCCATAGCTTTATCAAAAGATGCATGCAGATGGAACTGCATGTTCACCAGCATTTATTTGCAAGTGACATACCTAAGAGCGTGTCCTCAGCTACCGGAAGCAAAATAGCCAGATTATCACAACATCCTGCCTGAATCTGTGCTCAGTCCTCCTGATTTTAAATGTTTCAATTTGTTAAGAAAAATGTGTGGTTTCCATTTCTCATGAACCAACATAACACTGGCTGTAAAAACAACATTGAACCAAAGCTCTATAAATATACTGGGCAATGGTTCTGTTTTCCTAATCAATGAACTTCCTTGACCTTCAGCTTTACAGTTAGTTCTGTGGAATGCCAACAGTCACTTAGTTGTGGCATACCTGGAAAACAGAGCATTTAAGTCCGTAGTAAAATTCCTACTAACCATAAGCAGCGTTAAGTTCAGGACACGGTCTTACACACAGTGCTGCTCCCAAGATGCAACCTGTTTCCTAGCAAAATAAGGATGCTGAGAAAAATTGTACATTCTATATGCCGATTAGGAGAGTTGGCCTACAGATGGGATTTGAGAATGGCTAAAGAAACAACCATGCTCCAGGAGGAATTTCTGCATCACTGTAAATGTATGTTAAAATTAAACTTGAAGGAAAATATGCAGATTATGTTCCAAGGAAAGCTGATCATGCTCTATAGACTGAAATGCCAAATTATATAAACCCCAGGGCAAGCAAATGTACTGGAATTTCTGTTAGCTTTAAAATGAGATTTTTTCATCAGTTGTTTCAGGCTGAGTCTGCTATTGACCAGGGAGCAATGGGAGGTCTGCAGGAGGAAGCATCTCAAGCACATGGGGCATTGGCATGCCAGAAGTGGAAACAAGTCCAGGTAGACTTTCTCTTCTCAGGAGAAAAATGCTGAAGAAAAGGGCCAGAGACTATAAGATTTCTTTTTTTCTCTACAAAACCATATTCTTTTCTGCTTAGGAACAATATATACATCCATGTGAAACAAAGTGCCTGTGGCTTTACACAGGCAATGAAGTAGGACTGAAGGGATCCGTTTACACAGGATATTGTTTCCCATGTAAAAATCTTAGCAGATGTTTAGTGAATGTTTGATATAATGTCATATATTAAATTTACATTTGCCAGAAAAATCTCCATTTTTAATCTACTTTTTCTTTTTTTTCCAATCCCAGAAAGTCAAAGTGCATTTCATCTTAACTCTAAAGCTAGGAAATGCCTGAGCTCTACTGACAAAAGGAACTGAGCTTGCTTGGGGTATTTTAGTGGAATTATTTTGCTTTTTGTGAGGTACAAAAAAACCCACAATATTTTAGGTAGGTATCCTTGGCACTGCACCGAAGCAGCTACCATGCCAAAGCACCACAGAAATAAAAAAAACTACATCAAGACTAAGAACATAAAGGATATTTAACATAAAAAAGATAAACAGCAACAGCCACAGAAGAAAGTAATAGATGAAAGAGACAAACACAGGAATCAGCATTTGTGTACAGCAAGGATCTAAGATTAGAGTTTATGCATCGCACTCGCACCAAGCTAATACTAGGAGAGAAAACAAGGCATTTAAGAGCTATAAGTCTAGCAATGTGAGCACTGATGTCATCATTACAATTAGAAGGCCAGGACAACACAAAGTAAATGTGAGTTCAGTTGCCTGGTTACTTATGCTAGACTCAAATATAGAATGCAAAACAGATCTATTAAAAAGAAAGGTTCATTCTGCCTCCTTTACTTTTCCATTTCCTTTCCACTCTGTCTTCTTTCCAATATTCTATCACATTTATGACTCTTATTACATAAGGATTTGAATACATATGTGGAGCACATCTCCCACTGCTTTTAAAGGCTAAGTGCTAATTGGAAACATAATTTACTCAGAAGAAATCCGTCAAGACTACACTTAATCTTTGCTGTGAAGAAGTGTTAACTGAGCCTTTTTAGGAATTTTCTGCCAGAACCAACCATGAGATAGGCTTATTTTCAAAGCTATGGCCCATCAGCAAGTGGATTTTCATCTGGTTAATGGGTTGAAACAGATTGTTGAAGGAGATACAATACACCCTCTGTACTCACTGATGTGTTTTATTTTGCCACAACTGCTAGATTTTACGAAGTATTTCAGGAAACCAGCTTGATGGCCTTTCAGAGATGATCCTGAGGTCTTTTTAAAGTAGTTATTAATGCTTAGAGACCATTTTACATTTCCTCAGAAGCTTGTCTTATTTCTCATTAAAGATGCTTAAACTTCTTGCAATAGATAGGAACTCGCAAACTGTCTCCAAACTCCTGATGGTAGTTCAAGCAGCTAAAAATAATTAAATTTTACAGCTCTGCAACACATGACCACAAACTTACCTTGTAATGTGAGCATCTTCTACTCAAAAATAGGCTGATTTAAACCAGAGATAAGTAATCCCACAGTGTAGGGACAGGATCAGTCTTTTCTCTGCATTTCTCAGGTAACAGTGCTTTCAAAATATTTAGAGCTCTTGCTAGAAAGGATCCATACTCAAGTACTTGTAAAATACTACAGCATGTCATGTACCTTCTTTGAATCTAGCAGGAAATAAGTTTACACTCACATCAGTTCAGCACAAACATCAAGTCTATTTAGAATGCAGCACAGAGCAAAGCTTGCAAACTTTGCTATACCCAAGACAAGATGAGGGTGAAGCCTGCAGATACTTTTCAACCCATTTCTACCACCTAATGAGTTTTCCAGACAGATTCCTGACCTAATCTCCAGCACAGTGTTCTTCAGTGAACTGACGAGCAGCGCCCATCCACCCAAGCCTCCCCTGCTCAGTGAATGGCACAGCCCCAGCTTTCTAGGTCATGGGGCACATTAGAAAATACACCCTAATTTATATTTGTAATACTTCATGTCCACTTTATTCCGTATCCACTTTATAGATTTAATTGTCACAAATTCTCAAATTTTAGCTGCCTAAGCTTTATTCACTTAATTCAAGCACAAATACATCTGCCAAAAAAAAAAAACCCAACAAAAACCAACCTAAGCAGCATAGGTATGAGTTAACCCCACGTTATCTACCTTGTAATTACACTTGTTAGAGACTTTTCATGTAGTTTTATCGTTTTGATTATGATATTTCCAAAAATCTTTCATGTTACTTTCAAAATATTTCACTTCATTCAGTAGCACATACTTGATGTTTCGCTGAATTGAGGATACCAGAAGTATTTTATTATAGTTGACTATTCTGTGCTTATATTTAAACATCTCACATACTCTGTATAAAATACACGTGAAAAAGTTATTTCAGCCTCTTCCACGTACTTCCAACATTCTCCCCTACAATAATTGTCCTGTTAGAAAGATCAAAGCACAATTTCTGAATGAACAATGCTTTCAAAGAGAATACAACAGATGCTCTTGTTTAGTGTTAATAAGGAAAGAGCTTATCTAAAATCGTCAGTAGGGAAATATTGGTGGTAGGTGAGCATCCAAACCACATCATCTGGGAGGTCTTATACAGCCAAGGTGATTCTATGATTCTGTAACTAGAATACAAGATGTTATTATTCCATATATGT
The DNA here is from genome assembly GCF_023343835.1 of Lagopus muta. Lineage (NCBI taxonomy): Eukaryota > Metazoa > Chordata > Aves > Galliformes > Phasianidae > Lagopus > Lagopus muta. Next base: position 29,624,098 of record NC_064440.1, on the reverse strand, counting down.
TTACACAGTTACCAGTAGGTAACACAGCAGCTGACGTACAGTCAGTGAAGAAGAATTCTCTGCGTTTTTCAACCGCTTTGTGCAGCTGTTTTTGTAGTTACATATAAGAATAAGAGATTTTTATGAAAGCCAGCCCTAATCTGAGAATAAAGGAAAATCTTTAATTTAACATCTTGATGTCATTTATTTGGATTTAAGAAGGCTGCAACAATGTTTCTCCAAAGGAAAAGCAAACACTGATTGATCTCAGCCTTATCTTGAAGGAGTCTCTTTGGAATAGTTGTCAAAACAGTCCTGAACCCCTCAAGATTTTTTCTAGGTTTAGTTAATTTATCTCTTCTCTATTTTTTCAGCCTTTCTGAAGACCTTAGACATACTTTTGTACAAGCTGTCCTGAATTATCTTGTGAGACTACTCTAGTGAACAGAAAATGAAGGGGAGACAAGATCAAAAGGAGATATTCCTTATGTCTCTGTGACATCTGAGAACTTGTTCTCTATAAGAGAATTCAGAGACTCCTTAAGAAATTACCTTTTTTTAACGCTGTGTAATAAATCCACCTCCAGTCAAGGTGGGACATTAATCAGAGAGGGCTTGTAGCGCTGCAGCTCAGATACCCTAATTCTACAAGAAAAGTCAGCCCACTGAACTGCTAACATATGTCCTCGAAAATGACTTTCTACTATGTCCAAAGGCGTGCAACCAGTACGCCATATTCAGACTTGTTGTGTCAACAGTGACATAAAGAAACTGTGATGACAAAAGGCAAAGCAAATAGAGCACACTTACTCTCAAAGAACTGTAATGGCTATTTAAGCATCTGCTGCTAAACCTAAACCAAGGAATTTTATGAGCACGTCACCTTACGTTCATGCTACAACCCAGCCCAGAAGACCACACTAGACTTTTTACGCCTACAGACAAAAGGAAATAGTTAGGGTGGCACACAAATGAATATTTTCTTTGGCAGAGAACAAGCCTGTATAAACATGAGCACAACTGAATCCTGCTCCTTTTACAGGACCTAAATTATCTGAGCTATCAAAAAGAAAAGCTACCTCAAGTTAAAATACTTACAAAGAAAACAAAAGAATGGATACCTAATTGAGAATGTTGTCCTCGTTCATATGAAGCTGGATTATTATCAAAATGTTTATTAACGTGATTTCTTACACTTCTTATCGTAACATTTAAAACTCTACAAGTTGTATCATGTAAATCGCACCAAAAGGACTGTTCATTTCTACAAGAAAGGAGGTTTCAGTAAAACCCCTCAATCCACGTAAGGACAATTTGCAATTGTCTATTTTCAATTTTTATTTTCTGTCACTTTTCCACAGCCAGATTCAAGTCAGCACTAAGCACTCTTTATGAAAACAGACATCAGAGAAAGGCAAAGACAAATGCTGCATTTCTAATGGCAGTGAAAAATGACCCCAATAAACAGCAAAAAAAAGGTTACCGGTTAGTATTGAAACTTGAGCTGCTGATGATTACCAGAGTTCACAATCAAACTGAATATACAGAATTTATTACACCACCTTACCTGTTTTTATTATAAGCTGTAATTGATATGGATCCTATGAAGCCTAAAACATTTCAACAATTTTCATCTAGCTATCTAGCCCAAAGTCCTCACTAAATAGCTTTCCATAACTTCGTAGTACTGTTGCAGGATGACTGTAAAACCAAGCCTACTTGGTAAAGACACACTAGGAATGGATTCACAGAACCATAGAACAGCCAGGGTTGGAAGGAACCTCTAGAGACCATCAAGACCAACTCCCCTGCCAAAGCAGGTAATCATGAATCTTCAACCCGAATGCCACATGCAGGGCCACCAACCTCCACATTTAATACTAGACCATGCTGTCCAGGGCCCCATCCAGTTACTTTTCCACATTTACACTAAAGAATCCATAGCTTCCATGAATATGTAGTTAAGAATCTGATGACTAATTATATAACATTTGTAAAAATCAAGTAGAATCAGTGCAATTCTTTATCTGTCCAATCTTCTGCACCCATTACAGGAATAGGGAAGGATTTAAAGAGTTTAATGATTGTCTGCATTCTTGTAAGAAAGCCAGAAGTGCAGACTTGGCAAATTCAATCACTAGCGTTCAAACAAAAAAAGTATGTATTTTTTTAAATCAAGTCATCATTGTACCTGTGTAGCTCTCATTAAATTTAACAGATGTTACACAGACATTTGTCAAGAGCAAAATAAACTCTTACAGCTGCAGCACTTCTTGAATGAGTGCTCATTTTCATGGTGTTTTTTTCTTTGTGTGACAGTAGGCCAAATTACATTTTGAAAGGCAAAAAAATGCAATATGTTCCAGTAGACTAATCAACTTGGTTGGCTTTGGGCTCATGTTAGCTCAATGCTTAGCTCCACATCACAGAATCACAAAATGGCCAGGGTTGGAAGGGACTTCTAGGATCATGAATCTCCAACCCACCTGCCACATGCAGGGCCACCAACCTCCACATTTCATGCTAGACCAGGCTGCCCAGAGCCCCATCCAATCTGGCCTTAAACACCTCCAAGGATGGGGCATCCACAACCTCTCCGGGCAGCCTGTTCCAGCACCTCACTGCTCTTACAGTAAAGAACTCACAACTGAGATCCTGAGCAGCAAATAGCTATGGCTTAATGCCTCAGTTCCTCCAGTCATCCCTGCCAGAGGGTCAGAGCCAGGCTTAGCAGTTTACTGTATGTCTGTGTCAAACAGAGCACGTGTGTACGTGGCACAGCCTTCTGCTCCTCAAGCTTCAGTCCCACTTGATCAGAAAGAGCAAGTCCAGATTTCTGCTCAGAGTCTTCTTCCCACCTGTCTCATCCCACAGCAGTTCAACATTAGCCAGGAGTGAGCTTCATCTTTATGTTCTGAAGGAAATAAGCTGCTGAGTATGTGATATAGCTCCTTCATAATTTTTTCCACAAACAGTACAGGAATATTAGCCCAGATCATGTTATGCCAGGCCTAAGTTTCCTGCTGCTGTGATAATTACTTCTACAAATCAGACACATTTCATTTTATCAACTGTGCAACAAGTCCCACAGGGTTAGGCAAGCATATATATGGACAGCTTAGTGACTCTAGTGAAAAGCAGCTAATTTTTGTCCTGTCCTTCAGTAAACAATGTGTTAGCATGCAGTAGTATTTTAAAAGTCATCACTTCAACAGAAAATGCAATTTTAGAACTTCCTGCTAATTTGTACTCTGCACCGGATGGTGAAACACGGTAGAAAACAAAGTGGGTCACAGGTTAACATCCCAGCTTAGAATGGAATGGATCAGAAAGTAAGACATGCAAGTGAACACAAGTAAGAGGATTTAGGAAAAGAGTAAAGGTGTGCATCTCCCTTGAATAAACCTGAGCCAGCAGAACCAGGACTTTACTTCACCCATGCAGGCTTGTTCCCCATGCAGTACATTAAAACGTGTCAATTACAAGGAATATGATTCCAGCCAGGTTAGTGGAAATAGGAAACATGAAATAAATCATCCTATCTATCTTTACACCCGAGTTTTCCCCTTTCCATCACACAGCCAAGCATTCTCCTTTCCTCTTCAGGCAGCCCAAAGTCCCCTTTATGTAACCCTACTTGGGACTGCATGTCTTACTTCGCAGTGGCGTCCCAGGAGCTGTTTTTATTTCACAGCTTCATAGTTCTCTCTCAGATGTTATTTTGCCTGCACGCAGCTCCTTCTCTTCCTCTTTCCCAGTCTTTTCCCAACAAGGCTAATGAAAAGAAGCCAGCAAAAAGATGAGCTAAAACATTCCAGAACAAAATAAATCATGCCTTCTCCAGAATTAACTTTGTATGTATTTCTTAAACAGTGCAACATTTAAAATAATTTTTCTGTTTCTGAACCAGTTTTACCAGAAAATTACCAGAAAACATACAGGGAGAATGGAAATTCAGATTCATGCTAAGCAGAAACTCTTTGGCCTGAACAACGAGGTTACAGCAGCTGCAGTCATCTGCTAGGAATCTCTCTTCATGAAAGATAAAAGCTACTGCTTCATTCAGAAACCTCCCATTAGATTTGTATGTTCTACTAAGACACATTCACGTGACTGCTGGAGTGAAGTACTGATACAGGAAGGGATCTAATTTATCTAATTTATTTCATGCTACGAAGACTGAAGAAGTGCTACGGAAATCTCCCTCCATCCCTTTGGGTCTGCTCCTTTCTTTCCTGTAGCTCCCCTGCAGGTACTGAAAGGCTGCTATCAGGTCACCTTGGAGCCGTCTTTTCCAGGATGAACCACCCCAGCTCACTCAGCCTGTCCTCATAGGAGAGGCGTTCTATTCTATGGATCATTTCTGTGGTCCTTTCTCTGGACATGCTCCAACGGGTCTGCATCCCTCCTGTACTGAGTACTCCACATCTGGACACAGTACTCCAGGTGAGGTCTCACCAGCACAGAGTAGAGTGACAGGACCACATCTCCACCAAGCCCAGCAGCTTCCTTATACTCTTCCCACAGTACCAGTCCTTGTTTCCACTGCCTGTGCATTCTCACTCTTCAGTTTGACCAGCAGGCCCTGGGTTCAGCCATGCCAGTCTCTTGCCTTCCTTTCCTGACTTGCTACACATGGAGATGCAGAGCCCTTATGCCCCAAAGAAAGGCTCCTTAAAGATCTGCCAGCTCTACTCCATACCTTGCCCAGGAGCACAGTTTCCTGGGGTGTTTTGTTTATCAACTCCTGGAGGAGTTGGAAGTTAGCTTTCCTGAAGTTTAGCTTCCTAGTTTTACTCTTCACCTGTCTCAAGACTTTTGAACTTTCCATGACAGTCAAAGTCTAATAAGAAATATTCTTCATTTAATCCAGTTTGGAAGTAAGATTGAACAGGGTTTTGAGGGTGAAAGAGAAAAAAGTTACGAATAATCTCATGGCAGCTGCAGAATATGAAGTCATGGAAATATTGAGTAATTCAATTTTTTAATTATTATTAAAACAGTAGTTCTAAATATCAACTTGGGAACGGTAAGCACTACAGTCATTTCCTATGCCCAAGTTTCCCATTCAATCAAAATAATTTGTTTTTTTCCAGTGAAGAGTCCAAAATCGTAGAATAGCTATAAATCATGAGATCATGTAATGACGCTTCTTTGTTTGCATTTCAGAAAACTCGATCAAAACTAGTTCATGTGTCAAAGATTTCCTTTCCACCTCAGGAAACTCTTCTCTAATTGCACCCTACTTAAGAAAGATCTGACAAATTGACTTCATAGCTCAGTTCTAAGTGCTTTGCTTTGGGGAGTGCTGGGAGTTCCTGCAAAATCAGGTTGCCTTGGGTTTTTCAGTCTGAGCTCGAAGATAATCAATACTGAGCAATTACATAGATTCACTTTGGTGTACAAAAAGTCCTTTATAGAGTACCATATGTTTTTTTACAACTACATGGATTAGCAGTTTCCATTTTTCAAAATAGTTGCATCTGTCATCATTTACGTTCCTTCCAAAGCAGTCTGGTATTTCAGAGTGGTTATGCTTCTCCACAACTATGTCTGAATGATGGAAATAAAGAAAAAACAGACCAGGACAGAGAGCTATAGTTTGAACATTTTGAAAATGACCACAAATATTATGGCACAAAAACTCCCTAAAAAAATAGCTGGATTTTTTCCAGTTTTATGAGGAACCAAAGCTCATTCTTTTTGTCCTTTTATTATTATTACCCTTTTTTTTTTTTTAATCAGTTCAACTGGTGAATTTTGAAGTCCACTTCCCATTTGTTGTCAACGTTTAAGACTTGTAAATCTCATTTAGAATTTCTTAATAATACAAAGAAAAGAAATTAAAATCAGTAACCTTGCATGCAAGTGAAACTGAAAAGTACATTTAACATATTAATCTCGTTCTGGAAGTCATTTCAACTCATAATTAGCAAAACAGGTAAGCAAACAAGCAACAGCAGGTAAAACTAATACATGCCTTTGGAAAGCAAATTAGACATTTTAAAGCTATCACAAACAATTTTTGCATTTACATTCCAGCTCTCAGCTTATTAGTACTGTCAAAGGAAATATTTTAACCAGGAATAAAAATCAAATTGATGTAGAGTGAAAGCAGTATTTACTCTGCATGCTTCTTTTTATTCACCGTCAAGACCTAGTCTCTTCTTATTAGATGTCCTCTAGAAGCCAAACATTTCTTTCAGACATTCATTACAATTTCAGTTGTTTAAGGATAGTTTGTCTAGCAATTTGTTACTCTTTCTTTTCAACATTCTAACAAGGTTTCAGTAGTGGGGCATCTTTTTGGACAAAGCACATTAACTCACAGCTTGACAGCAGCCCATATTTTCTGCTCTGCAGCAAGATACCAGTAGGCATTGCTTCCTTCTGCCTTCCTCATAGGTGTACTTAGTTAATAAGGCTTTCCTTGTGTCTTCAGTACAAACAGCAAAATGCATCAAAAAAACTTATCATTGATAAAATCAATTACAAATGCAATTAAAAATAATTACAAACTTAAGAGACATCAGAACCTGAATTTCAAGGGCAATACTGCACAATTATTAGAAGGAAGCCTTTGGATAAAGTGTCCTGCACAAAGGCTTGCCAGAGAGGAGCTGGAAAGAATTGCCCTGTGGTAAGAAGTGAAGCAGAAACCTGTCACCTCACTGCCTCTTCACCTTCTGTATACCATACACTCTCTGCTGAATGTTTCCCCTGCACTTTTCTGAGCAATTAGCAGTTTTTGTACAATAAGGGAATATCCTTCCACCCACAAGAGAAGGCATCTCTCATCCAATTCCTTAAAACAGCTTTTGTCACCTTGTATTTCTCTGGAGGCCTGCTTTAATTAGAATCAATGTGCCATAAGTAATGCACTTCACAGACTATTCCTGCATTAACATTTCCAATTTTTAATTCTCAGTTTGACAAGTCATTTGCATGACAGCATCCTATCGTTATTTTCTTTATTACTAAGACCATACTCCACATGAGGAAAAAAAATGATAAATTAAGACAGTCAAGAAACCACTCTGAAGTTTAACTATAGGTTATCTTGCAAGTCATCACTCTGTGATGCTTAATGACAGAAATGAATTGTGAGCTGTCTTATTAAGAAAGCTCGTTGTGAAATGCTACATACAGCCATTAAAAATGTACCTTATTTTTACCTCTAAAAAACCTACAGAATATTACCATAACAGTTGCAACTAATCACCAACCCCTAGAAAATAACACACTTTTTCTCAAGCTCTCTTCTGAAAACAACCCCATCCATCCCACCATAAATGAATTCATACCGCCTTGCTCAGCTTAGTGCAGAAATCACAGATATTCTTGTCTACAGTGGAGAATGAAATATACCTGTTTTAGCTGGAAACATTAATACAGCATTTGGAAGACGGTATCTTACCCACATACAAATACAGCTTTGCTCTCCAAGATGACATACCACTAGTGCTACTGAAATAAGACAAGCCACCAATCTGCAAAATTAGTATGAGCAATGAAATGAGGTCTGCTAGAGCCAAATGTTTCACATTAAACATACAATTGCTGGCAAAAAAAAAAATCTCATGTCTCTCATATTCATTACCCATTTCCCTTAAGAAAGGAGCAAAAGAATCAGGATGTGATTCAACAAAATGCATCATAAGTTGCTCAACGGTGGTTCGGAGCACTTAGTATTTCTAGTTTGAATTGAAAAAGCAGCATCTGAAGAGCGGACTACGAATAGTTATTAAGATATTAATAATAGCTCTCCGGCAGTTTAATTGATAACAGTCAAACTTCTACATTTGGTCTATTGCAAGAACTCTGTTGTCTAAAGAACTTATGCTGGGCCTCTTCAGAACTGACACATCTGCTGCCATTTTGTGGAGCTAAGAATGAAACTAACAAGAGCTGCACTATCAATAGCTGCAACAAAAGAGCTATTGACACCATCTACATTATATTTTAAAAACAACTGAATATCATTTTAAACTGTGCAACTTATTTATTTTTAGTGCTGCTTGAATGTTTTGGGTTAGAAATAGTGCAATTGCTTCAGCTAACAATTGCTTTTTGCTAGCATCGCTCCAGACAAGGCTACTTGTCCCTGGCCAGATGATTCACCAGCAGCATTCAACTTCTCCAGTGCACAACAAACACTGCTGCCATTCAATTGGAAGGGAGGATGCACATTTGCTTATCACAGTGTTAAGAGCAGAAATAAGAACTCCAGTTTTTGGTAAACAATTCTACTGTAATCATTAGGCATGATGTCTGCATAATTCGACTGATAACACCAACTGTCAAAAAGGCAAACAGTACACCAGCAATCTAATTGCATTTGAAGGGTCACATTTCCATGGTATGCTATTGAACACATTTATTCTCTCAAAGTCACCTGGCTCATACACACCAACTTGACCTCCCAGCTCTTATAACCCCGCACAAAATAACTTTATTTAGATTTCATAAACTAAAGGTAATAGTTTACATAATTTTGTTCACATAAAAGTGAGCTCATTTATATACTTAAAAACAACTTGAGACAGACCAGAGAATTTAGATGTTTGATAAGGAAATGTAAGTATTTCAACTTGTATGCTTGTATTTGAAAGGTAAATCGCTCGCACAACTGAAAGTTGCAGGATGACTACATTGATGTCCAGTTTTAAATTTATCTTCCAGTGAACAAGAGTCATTTGGTACATAAACTATCACAGCTCTCCATCAGGAGATGCCCTAGAGGCAGAAGCATGCCTTCAGCTGTCTCTCAATTAGGATGAATAAATTAGAAGCTTGATCTATGCCTATCCACGCCCAATTGGTTCTCAGAAAACACAAGATTTTCTACCATAAGCAGTGCGACGTTTCACAAGTACTATACCTAATTAAAATAAAAAATTCCAAGGCCTAACCATCTTCACAGCATATCATCAGTCCTCAATTATTTTGTTAACATGCAGCCTAGTCAGAACTCTCCTTTCAGGAAACTCAGTACTTCGCACAGATATGGATGCACTACGTAGACACAGACACGTCCTTCGGATGTGCCTACAGCTTCAGGAGTCACAGAATTCCACTTCTGCACCTAAGTCCATTGCTGTGCTACCGATCATTCACCTAATTGCTCACTGCACACCATGTGCTTTCCAAATTAAGAACTGTCCAAATCCATGTCTTCGCTCACATAAGGAATTGATGTCATCCAAGTGAGAGCTGACAACCACCCCTCAAGTCATTTGGGGCCACCTTCTCCAAAATACCATAGCATCACATTTTCTAGACATATGTCTGTCCCTTCATATTTTCCAAACTAAATTCTCATTGCAGTAACTTCCTTATAAGATCCTAAGCTACAGCCTGCTATAACTCAAAAATCCTGAAAACAGCAATTTATGTACTCCAGCAGTTTTTTTCTTCACTTGTTTACTCTGTCACAACAGGTTAGCTTTGTATGCCCTTGTACATAATTGTGCTTCAGAATGAAAACTCAGTTTATATATTCTTCCCAATCATTTTCCTCAACACTCCAAATGTAAGCAATTCACTCTATCAGTTGATCTGGTGGTGCACAAGACCGATAATTTCTTTGTTGATCAAACACAGCAATCTTTCATTTATCAGTTATATGATAAAAACAAAAGAAAATGGATTCTCCATTTTGTTTTCCATGTAAATTAAAAACTCATTGGTTCTTAGAAAAGGAGCTCATAAATACTGATTTCAGCAAAATTCCATTTGCTCACTTTCCTCCAGGAGTAGCTAAGGGTGTACAAATAGAGGAGTGGCAAATTCCACAGAAACTTCAAATAGATTACTTAATATTTATAATACAATAGTACTAATCCTTCCTTGCGGCCACATATTTTAAAGCTATATTTCAATACTGAGAAGTGTAAGAGGCAGCTTACAGGGAACACCAGCTATCATTGGCCTCAGTTTTATGTAATGTGATCATGGGATTTAAGGTGATTCTGGGACTTGCTTCCTTCTATATGCACACAGATGAATTCTGACATAAGCCTGAAGTGACTTCTCATTTCCCAAGAGATAAAACAAACTACAAAAGCTTTTAGCCATCTCAGGAAGAGAGTAAGAGCTCTCTACGTAATGTAGGGATGAAATCCTGCTTCTGTGAAAGTCAGAAGCTCTACTTGCATCTGGGACACCCAGATCACAATATTTACACTATTTCCCCTATTTCACAACAGAATTAGAATACCAACCATACTGGCATATTTTCCAAAGAAAATTGTTTCCAAATGTGTCTTTTGGAGAGGGATTGTTTTTTAAAACCTTAGAAAAACAGGAAAAGATATATTTTAAGTTAGAGATTAAGAACTTCATTTTCTCTGAGTCAATTTTGAAAGACTGCAGAAGCAGGAGCATGATGCTAGTCCTATTAAAGCAAAAAAAAAAATAGGAAATTTAAATATACTTTCAGCATCACAGATGTTGGGTATGGAAAATGCATACTACACATTATAATGTGTAATACTAATGATCTGGATAAAAGTTAAATTTATGCTGTGTGTAGCAGACAAAAATGGATGCTAATCCAACTACTGTTCCAGGATACTCAACATGACAGAATAACATGGCCTCATTCAACCCTCTGCAAGCTTCTTTTTTCCCCATCATGAGATGCCTCTTCCAGAGTACAACCCCTTTTTCTTTTCACAGAGAACAACATTAAATATTGTTGCGATACTTTCTCCAGGTCAGGGGCAGCTGTACTTCACATTATCCTACATTCAGAGGAGACAGTTTTTAAAGAAGCAAAGCAGACACAGATCTGGAAGAGAGTCTGAGACACAGCCTTCTAAAGGCACGTATTTTGGTTCCTGTATGAGAATATGCATGTAAATATTCCCAGTAGGTACGATTTTAAAAACTGCTTCTTTTAGTCCTGTCTTCAAAATCAAAGTTAGCTGAAAAACTCAAGTACTACTCTGGATGGGGAGAGAAGATTCCCTCCTTCCACTACCTGGGCTTCCAGATATCAGGCCTTCTCCTCTTCACCTTATCTCATTGAAACTGCCAGCTCTGGTCAAGTATCTTATACTGCAAATGATTCTTCTGGACGCTGCTATGAGGAGAAACATCTGCCTATTTCCTCCCCAGTACATAGATTGGCAGAGCCAAAATCTCCTCTACAGCCAAAATACCTGCTCACCCATCGCCTTAAAATGCATCCACAGCAAAACCACAGTCAAGGTAAGAAAATAGTTGCTCACAAAACAAAAAAAAAACTATGTAAATCAGTATTCAGAAAATCTGATGGCACTAAAACATCCACATGAAAATAAAAAGAACATTGCTGTCTTGGACAGAAACAAAATAATTGAACCTGTACACACTATCATTCGCGCACACGAGAAGCTCTTTAGAGGGTAGATGCTTTATTTCAGAAACAGAACTACTTGCAACTGCAGGAGAAAGTTGGGAAAATTAAGTTCTGGAATTCCCTGAGAGAATCTGCAATTACCAATCCTTTTCTGAAAAAGGAAAAAAGATCCAAATTACCAGGCTAAAGCTATTAAAAGATACTGAATTATAAGAATGTGATTCTCCTCTGATTTGTTCCTTGCAACCATTTTTGTGTTTGAAGGAGGCATATGTACTACTGGTGAAAAAAAAAAGAATGAGTGTTAGTTTTAAAATGCCTAAACATTAGAACATCTGAAAATTTCAGGTGACTGTAATGATAAATGGAAAACAGAAACAAAAATTAATATTGGCTAAGACTGGAATGTATTTTTGACACAAATTACAAGTTCACATACTGCAGAACAGTGGTAGCCCAAGCAGCACAAACCGCTGCCATCCCCACTGCTCAGGCACATCTTTTGCTTCCCATGAAATTTAGCTGAAAAAGGCGAGAGTTTGCAGTAAGACTGGCAAACTTATTTTTCATCCCTTGAAGACTAAACACAGACTGTTTTGGAGCCTGACTTTGAAACTGGATGAAAGTCACAGCTGTAATGGTGAAGCTGAGTTGTTCTTCCAGTTCACATGGAAAACTGCTTACAGAGTACATAGTTATTTCAGGAGCTCCTCAGACTGCAACAAAAGGCAAGCCATGTGTGGGTGTCAGCTCAGAGAAAGTCTCCACTTTGTGCCACAGCTGCTAAGCAGAGTTGATGACATATGTTAAACGCATTCCTCCAGCAGCATAAGCTTTCTTGCTCATATAATCCGAAACCCTCTGGCTTGCTATATTACAACATAGCATTTTCCTACATTCTGCTTTTCAGCCAGAGAAGATGGCGTAACTGACAGCACCAGAAACAAACATTCTGAAGGAGAAAAGATTCCCTCCTCCAAGCAGCTCTTTACTGCCTGGCCACCAGAGAATCCTTCCTCTGCTTCCAGCATACACCCACCATTCTTCTCCTCCATGACTGGGATGCAGCAGTAAGCAAGAAGGAATAGCAAGTGTTGTGCATTAACATCCAGGAGGTACTCAAGAGTAGAAATAGCCCTAAGCTCTCTGATGAATTGACAAATTACTTCAGTTAGGATAAGAGATGAAGCAGCCTCCACTGTGTGGAGATCTGCTCAACTGGTACAACTCACACAACAGCACTTGAAGGCAACCCAACGGCAGCTTACTCTTCCTTAAAAACAAAGGAAATAGCAGATCTAAATTCCATTGAGGAGCAACAGATAAGAGTAAGCCATCCCAAGCAAGATGCTCCTTGTGCTGACACTAAAAATGCAACTTCAAAAACTAAGTTTGAAATACAGCATTCAGTTCTCCCAGTCTTGCTGCAAGAAGCAACATCCCTGAGCACAGAAGGAAGCTGGCATCTAGAACTGGCCACAGACAGCTCACAGACATTCTCACATCTCAGATTATACGCTAAATAGTCAACAAATCCCATTAGCTGATGACACTGAGACACATAGTGCTTCTTCCCCAAAGGAATGGAAAATAAAGCAACATATTTTGCACTTTTATGAATTTACAAAATAGAAAGTACTTTCTCACAGACCACAGCAATTATTTCCACATTGAGTTTCTTCTTCCAAAACAACTGATTCATAATTTCAATTTGGTACGTAGTTACGTATTATCATTAAGGGATTTCTAGCTAATATTAAACCTCTTTTGTAAATAAAGTTCCCATAGAGCTGCATTTGCTAACAGTTTGAATGCAAATATTCTCTAGGCTACAAACACACTTGGTACTCACAAAACACAATGAGTGAAGCACATATGTATTTATGTTCTATCCCACGTGTACAAATACACTGCATATAAACAGTGAAATCAGAAGTTATCTTCAGGATCTAGATTTACATTTTCTCCTCAGATCAGTCTCTGACTATATCACTTCTTTACCTCACTTTCTGCTCTGTGATATAGTGTTAGACCTCTTCACATCCAATATGGCAACTGCTATATGACTTCAGTTGCCAGAAGGTTTAGCCTGATGGAGTACTAAATAGTTTCCAAATCACAAAATCTTTATGGCATCATAAATGTTGTAGACTCCAATTGCTTCCAAACAGTTCTACTCTTATATTTCCACCACAAAATTTTTTTTTTTTTTAAATTCTTTACCTAAATTCTGCTTTCTATGCATGCCTCATAAGACAACAGCTGCCCAAACTACTGAAGAAAAATCCAGATTCCATAAGCTCAAATAACACACTAAGGAGCTCAGGATAGTTGCCCAGAGCAATCTCCAGCATCCTCCCAGGAGCTGTGAATCTCAATTTATGGTGGTAGCTTTTTGATTTTTCCTGCCTCTACAATGTGACTGTCAGTAAAGCACTTGCACAAACCTAACAAAACTGAACACTGCTATTACTGGCTGCTCAGAAGGACAAGCACAGACTACAGCAGAGGATGAAGCAGGCAGAAGCTGTGAGCATGTTTAGAATCACAGAATCACCAAGGTTGGAAAAGACCTCTAAGATCATCTAGTCCAATCACACACCTGCAGACATTAGATCCTCATTAAACCATATCTAGTAGTACCTCATTTGTTTTTCTCATTAGGTCCTTTTTTTACTGTTTTACTTCATTGTTTACAGTCCAAGACCAAATTCCCTAATGTTCTACAGAACAGTACTATAGATCTGCATAGGAACCCTGAAGTTCCCCAGTATGTTAGTAGAAACTCTGGCTGCTGCTAGCAGAGCAGCAGAACATGCAGCATTTCTCCACAGCAAAGACCAAAACCACTGTTGAGACCTGACAGAGGAGGGAACAATATTCACAATATTCCTTCCTTATAGTTTCCAAAGCATAGTAAGTCTTTGTCTGGCATACCAGAAGCAATGCATCACACGTTCTTCCAGGCTGCACAAAAAAAAAAAAAACCAAACAAACAAAACCACTTCATCTCTAGAGTCTACCTGTGAAAACACGTGCTGGGGCAAAGTGCCAGGCATCAGAAAAGTGGAGACCGCAACCCATATGGGTTGTCAATGCATTACATCAAAGGCACATAATTAATAGGTCAACTCCAAGTTCAATTGCTAATACCTAGTGTACAAGCAGGAAACTAAAGGAAGCTACAAGTACTTTCAAAATTTTTTTCTTCTGATGGCTCTAAGGTTAGTGGTCTGCAATTTTCACATGTTGAGTTGATATGGCAAGCCTACAAGAGTAACCATATTGCTGACAAGAAAAGGAAGCTCCTTTTTAAGTTGACTTGGTTTGCCACAGTATTTCTCTCCTGTATTTCCACATTCCCAGTTTTGCTGTAGACAATCTTGGAATACTTATTTCTCACCCCAGAAATAAATTTTAAATCTCACTTCTCAAGGATGTTCAGTACATGGTTCAATCCACTGTGAAACTGGAACCCTAAGTACATACGAAGTTATTGGTTCATTATTTTAACTTGGGAAGAGCAATTGTTCACCAAACTCATGGAAAGAAATAAGTTTTGTTTGCTACTGTGTTTACGAAATACCTGCCATGGGAGAACACAAGATTTGGCTTCTATGACGTTATAAAACCATCTCAAACTGTTTTCAATGCTAACAGAAAGCTCACATTCAAAACAGCATGAGATGGTTTTGCAACATCATAGAGCTCTGGAGATTTTACTTGTTTGAACTTATTTAAACTGTGTCAAACTTCAAATTGTGCAGGACAATGTCAGCATTTCAGAGTTCATATCTTTCTTAACAAGCTCTGTTGTACATGTTCATCAGTGTAGTTCTCTGAATAGTTTTACACCTTTAACCACATTTTTTCACATCTAATGCTCCTAGAAGCTGCAAACAAAGCTACTTTGCTCAGTCATCACACAAACACACATGGAACCATGCAGCCCTTTCCCTGTACTAAGAATTACTGTATGAAGGTTTCAAAGAACAGGAGTTCAGTGGTCACGTGCAGTTCCATCTGAATGGAAACCACAGAATACCTCACTATACACAGCTGTGAAAATCTCTTATAATACTCAGTGGAATTCGGAAATAGCATAGAAGTCGTTCATTTAGAGAAAAAGAAAAAAGTTTTAGAGTAAACATAGAAATCAAGTTTGCTATATATCACATTTCACAGGAATTTTCAATGAACTCTGTCAGAGTGGAAAAAATATCTTAATAGCCTAAGGAGAAATATCACAATATTAAGTTGCTCTTATTTTTCCTATTTATCGTTTTGTTTTAAACTCAAATTTCTTCATTTTCCCAATTTTCACTTTCCTTTCTGTTACACATCTTAGTAAAGAGTCCAAACTACATGATGAGAAAAACAGCTAAGAAAAAAAAAAAACACATCTATGCACCATGGAAGAAGATGAACCCTATAGTCATTTCATTGCTATGCTTCAAATGTCTGTTAGCTAGAAATCAGATGGTGGGCTGGGGGAATAAAAGAATTCAAACTTAATCGTCTGAATCTATAAAGCATAAAGTTTTCTATTTTCTGTTCTACATAGAATAATGACAAAACTAACTCATACAGGTCCAACCCTGCAAACAGGCAGGAGGTGCAACCATTGAATTGCTACTGCTGATGCTTCAGGTGAGACTCCTTCATTCTCACTAACTTTAAATTACTGTTTCCATGGGTGTCTTAAGAACCACACGCTAGAAACTAGATTCACTATAGCAGATGGGCTCAAGGGCAGTTACTATCATTATTATGTCACAGAGCCAAGAAGCCACATGAGAACTTAGGATGTTAAGAAAGCAGAGACTTCAAAGGCTAAGGCAAACAATTTGTGCAGTTTTACTGCTTTTGGAAATAAAATACAACCTTAAATACTACTCATATAACAAGTTGTGCTTTTATACCTTGCAAAAACTGTATAGATATCCAGACTATTGCCATACACACCTGCATGTAAAATCAGGCACGTAGTTCAAACAATTCCATTTAGATTAACTGTTCAAAAATTCATCAACTCATCAATAGTTGCAGTTCCAAAAATACTGACTGCTAGTTATAGTCCACAGCTCTTACTGTTGATTTTCAATTGTTCTTTCAAAAGACTGTGACTGACTTACCAGCCTCAGAAGTATGGTGAAGTCACTTTTGAAATTAAAAATCACGTTACTTTGCTCACCACAAGAAAGCATAGTCTGTTATGGCTCCAACAGAACCAAATAATGAAAATGAAACCTCAGTGCCAGTTACGCTTAGCACATATCCACAAACAATCCACATAAGGAATACAACAGCTATGGCCATTATTCAATTTCTCATACTTAGCTTTCCCTCACTCGTGTTTAAATTCATGAATTTTCAGTCCTCTCTAATTAAAAATAAAAATCACTTTATAAAGGATTTCCAAAATCATAGCTATCATTTCCCCTAAACTTAGATTACTACTTAAAAATATGCTTCAAAGTTTGACTAAGGTCAAACTTCTAAAATTGCCCATTTCCAATAATCTGTTGGTTCACAATAACAATAGATGAGACCAGAACAGATATTTTCAACTAAAACATCTTGACTTGTTGGTAGCAACACCTTCGAAATTCCTCTAGACTTCTCAAATCTTCAGGATTTGCCTTTTTTTTTTCCCTCTTGTTTTTGTTTGTTTGTTTTTGTTTTTTAAACAAGTAATCCAATCCTTAGAGATGAATGTAAAACATACCAAAACACATAGAATCTTGCAGAAATTGTCTTTGTGATTATTTCATTGGGATAAAATGATAAGTTAAGTGCTGTATTGCTAGGAATTACTTACCTACCAACCTATATTATTCCTGGAATGTAAGAGCAAAAGATTTGAAAATGCAGATCCCTCATTCTGTCACAGACCCCATCAAGGGCAGTGTCCCAGAAATTCAGCAAATATACACAAGGGCTGCTGTAAAAGTAATGCCTACTATTGCATTATGTTGACCCACAACGTGAAAGGAGGATTTGATAGTATGTCAGCAGAGGTTGAACCATCTCACCAATATTCCATTACATGATGTTGCCATGTGGCAGATGGCAGCAGAAGTGCAGTGGAACAAAAAGGCATCTGGCATGCAAACGCACATGAAGCAAAGTAAACGAGCATCACTGAATTCCTCCTCACAAAATCACTTTTCAGAAACAAACAGAGATCAACTCCCCTACTTAGGACTTAGGACTCTCCATGACAGCTACTACTTACCATAGTGAATTTTCAGCCAATTCAACTGCATCCTCCTTCAGGTTCCTCCTTCACATCAGAAAGCTCCAACAGAGCCTGGCAAACCATTTGTTCAAACACCACCTACTTCTACCAGGTCTGTGAATTAACCTGTTAATAACCTCAATAACTCACAGCTCTTACTGAAATTTCTGCCTACAAGCGAGCACCCATTTTTTGGCCACAGCACAAAATAACCACAGAAATGTAACCATCCATAGACACAAAAAGTCTGGCTTTTGTTAACATTAGAAGGCACTGTATTATCATGTGTTACTTTATCTTTTTTTAAAGTTTATTTTCTTAGTATTGCTAGTTATTTCTTAGAAGATACAATATGCAACCATAGCTTTGCTAAGAAATCAAACTTGCACCAGCTTTTTGGAATACACTGTCAAGATAACTGCTCTCTCAGGTATTTTTGAAGAACAAATTTCAGCAGGGTGTAGATGTAGTATTCCAAGTGCCACTTTAAAACAAAACATGAAATTCAAGGCTGGTTCTGACAATAAAATGCATGCCTTTGGTTTTAGCAACCCTTAATATTCAGATATTCAACTTCAGCCATCTTTGAGAACCGTTCTTTATTAATTTATTAATGCTGTTTCACTCAGTCTCTTCTTTTCACCCAATCCATGGGAGTGAAAGATAGAAAAATGCAGCATGTACACTAAATATAGGAATGCATCGTGCCCTGGGTGTAATCAGTGAAGCTATAAAAGTTTTTTTTCAGAGTGTTAATTCTTAATTTTAATTGGAAAAGTCAAAGGAATCTTAAGTTCAGACAGGTTACCTTTCTCAGAAACTGAGTCTTAGGCATTCCAGAAGCTTGTACTATTGAGCATCAATAACAACAAATCTACAGCACTACAATGGGCTCCAAAATGTTTTAAGAATACATTAAGAATTACAAAATATTTCTGCTACTTACTACATGTAATCTTCAGAATAAAGTCTCTCAGATCCAGCCTTCGTGACAGAAACAGTTTGCAGTTGCAGATTTCATCACATCTGTTAATAAAAAAATAAATAGAAATTCCAATTACAAAATTATATTAAATATATATACATTTTGTCTTCCTCTTGTAGGACTGGAAGCATGGACATGTTTATACACAAAACAACTTTCAGAATTTGAATGTATAAATGACTATGAATTGTGTTCTTCAGTCACAAGATGCGTTGTTTACATTTCATAAAAGAAACCAATCGCTGGGATAGCAAAACATTCAGCATAGCAGATGGAAATTACATTTCACAAGAAACGCCATAATATTTAGTACATAGTTCTGTCTGACAGGATTTTGCCAGCAATATGGCAGTCCAGTCCAGTCCCTAAAGCTAAGCTACAGACAAAAGGAACTAGAGGTGCCATCCTAGAAAGGAAGACAAAGCCACTGCTTGGTCTCCTTCCAAGTGAGGAGAGAGGACTTGACAAATCTTCTGGGGGAAGTAAAGCTGTGTCCAAATCCTCAGCTACAGTTGGACAGCCCATATAGACCTAGACAGGTTTTATAAGAGCCCAGGTAGCTGACAGCCCAAATGACTACATGCTGCCCAACTGCATTCAAAAATTGAAGAAGAAAAAAAAAAAAAAAAAAAAAAGACATTTTGCATATTATAAACTCTTAAAATTTACTAAATAAAAAAACCCCACATTCAACACAGGTCACACTCCATACTCTGGCACACATACAGGCGAGTGATAGCCAGAAAGATTTCCCCCGTTTGCTAGCTACTCTGAGTGCTAAGTTGCCAAACAAAGTCACAGTAAGGAAAATGAAGTTAACAGCCACACAAAGAACCTAGCAAGAAACACAGATTTAGTAAACTTTATTTATTCTAAACAGAATTCCATGTGCTTACATCTGGACTACTGAAAAAAGAATCCTGTTCTGCAACCGCAGTGAATCGAAATTGTTAAGAAAGCCAGGATTGGCCAAAACTTATGAGTCACTACTGAGCAATCCAAAGGGATACAGAGGTCCTCCACTCACTAGAACGTGGGCTGAAACTGTAGCTGATTTATTCTCTAAGAATCCCAATAAGAGGCACTCTCAGGGGAGCAGAGGACAAGAGACATTGCCATGATTGCAGCTACAAGAATGACTACAGTAAGAAATTCTGGCAAACGTTACTGGCTGGAACAGTAAATCAGAAACCTTTGAGAACACTCTAAGGTTTGAGCATTCCTTCAAAATATTCAAACCTTTGAGAATACTAGTGTTGATAAAAAAGCAAAACATAATTCCAGTGGAATAACTGCTATGAATTTGTGAGCATTACATCTATTTATTATTTAATTGTACATTCTTTGCAATGAAAATGTTTTCTGGTTTTATGTAGGGGACTCAAGTTACGACTGAGATTTTCAAATGGAGCATTTGCTGTACCTCTAAGACTCTAGATCACTTATTACAACTATACAATGAGCTAAAACAAAATTAAATGAAAACACTAAAGCTTGGCAAGCCACTTTTTTCTCTCCCATAATCTAAAATGAAAACTTTTCATTTGTGTGACAGGGGTATATTCTCTTCAGCAGCATTCCTGTAAGTCACCACATTAAGGTCTGAGTGAGTCATGCAGAATTTGTGGTCTTTGAGTCCTTGCAAGATGACTGTGTGCAGTCCAGACACTTACAGTGGGAAATATCACCTTGTGATCTCCCCTAACTAGACGCATAGCACACAGAACTGCAAATCAAAGAAAATGAGACTTAACAGGTTAGGACAAGAAGAAATCACAAGTAGAAACTGAAAATCATTGATTTAAAATTATGCAGTTGTAAATGAGGAGTTGGGAAGGGCAACAGAAATGAGACAAACTTATAGCTAAAAAAGGAGATTGCACTTTGGGTGCTACAAGCTGATGACGTACATAGGTCCAGATCAAAAATGAAGATCATGAACAGAGCTGCCTTTTGTCAGCTGTGATTTCATCACACTCCTGCTAGTCACAAATTCACCATCACACACACTGGTATCGTGCTCAAAACTCAGCAACAAATGGGTAAATTACTTATTTTATTACTCCTAAGTAGAAACAAGAACCACAAATGGCTTTCACTTATTTCTTCAAAAGCCCTTCTGATCTGACTCCAGTTCCATCTCATCAGTAAATTTCCTCACGTGCCTTTCTGATCTCTGCTTGTTTGATGAAGGTTCTCACACAGACATAAGCAAAAAAAAAAAAAAAAAAAAAAGGGTAAGTTACAGCAAGACTTTCTGACATCCAACAACTAAGAACTGACATTTAACCACTAAAGAAGTTGTGGCATTTCGCAGCCCAAACCTTTTCCCTTTCTACAGTAACATACATCATGACCTTTTTAACATTTTTAACAGCACATGCATTTCAAATGGGGGAATTAATTACAAAACTGTATAAAATTACTGCACCAGATGCTGATGAAGAGGAGCCCCTGAGATATCATAGACTGGAAGTCACAGTTGATCTAGGAAGCCAAGCTGGAAAACATGACGAGTGCTGTGGGTAACGTTCAAATATCTGTCTTTCTTCCAGAAGGAAGCAAAAAAATCCACACCCTGGAATTTTTTAGAGCTACATACATTGATGCATATTCTGAAAATGTGAACTGTTACCATTTTCTGTCTGCTTTTTAAGTAACCTCACTTTGAGTGCAGACATGGCTCTTCATTTTTGTCTAGAAAGGATGACTAATATGATCCCAGTTGGAAATGTGCAGCTTCGAGTATGTTATTCTGTGTTTTGCATCAACTGTCCACAGTGAAATGGGAATTATTAATCATTGCAGCAGTCTGCCGCACACAAATAGATTCATTTAACAGATGTAAGATTTAAGAAGCATTCTCTATTCACGGTGAAAATATTGGACTAAATGCAGTGAAAGAAAAATAAAAAATTGGCACAGACTATTTTAAATGGAAATGTGAGGAAGTGCCCTAAGCACAGCCTCCACAATCCTGTCTTTTTTCCTGGGAAGACACCACTCTGGGCAGCCTTGGGCAAAGAGAAAGAATCCTGTCTGCTCACCAAGGAAGAATGAGGAGCATGGAACTCATTAGCCATCACCTTCAGAAAGACAATTCCTTGATTACTCCTCACACAGAATGCAAAAAACTGATAAAAAAAAAAATCACACACACAACAGCACAATAACTATAAAGCAGCCTTTTTTTTTTTTTGTTTGACTTCCAATGATGATGAGAATCATGATTTGAGAGATGAGTTGTTCACTTGCATGAAAGTATAATGGATTTTTTATATATATTGTTGAGAACCTGGTGCAAAATGCACAGAAATAACTGGAAAGTTCCTGGACAAACAGGATTTGGATAAGTATTGTTGAGCTATAGGATGACAATATCTTTGTACTGCTCATTTTTCCTGGACAAAGTACATGAAAACCCCACAGAAATCAGAGATATTTTTGTATTTCAAAACCAAAATACTTGCAGAAAGACCATCTCTTTAAATGATCAAAGTACTACGTAATCTCTCAAAGCATTATTAAAATGCCATTCCCATAGCATCAGTTGGTCTTACTACCACCAAGCAGAAAAATAGTGTAAATGGAATCTTTCATATGTAGGCTTACTACACAGCTAGAAATACTCTAGCAGGTTGTAATTTTTTTAAGGATAATAATACACTGTAATATATTTTGTGGTGCTTTTTGGCTTCAGCATATCTCAAAAATAGGCCAGTATTCCCTTCTTAACCAAGTTATTACAGCTGTAACATATTTTATGATACTGCTGTCAGAATAAGCTTACATGGCAGATGACTGTTCTTTCTTTTATGGAAGGATTTAGAAGTACCAGTCAAGGATTATGACTTCACAGCTTCACGGTAAGAACAGGAAGTAGGCGTGAGCGCCAGCCACAGATGAGAGACTACAAATGGTAGACAAAGCAAGGGAATAAGCAGAGAAAATAAGACACAATTTCAAGTCAGAGCTAATCCACTGGCCAAAGATTGAGTATTTGGAGGTACGTTACGGTTGAGAGGAGTTACAATCATGGCAAGTCTTTTTTAATTATTTTGTTATGATTTAGGTTATGATGGGCTTTGAGGAAGGCAGAGAGCTCAGTACAGATAGTACAGATGAGATTTTATCAAAACTTCTAAACATAAGGCTTAAAGCTTCTTGCAATTTTTAGTTGTTAATAAAACTTGGCTGAAACGACGTGCACTTTAATGGAACTGAACTGCAAGTCAACAGAAAAATTAATAGGAGATAAATTGCTTTCTAGTTTAAAGCAATAGAAATAGCAGTAGATGACAATAGGTTCTCTAGGACAATCCCAGAAATGGGAAGTGGAGTCATAGACCCCCCTGGACACGTTGAAGAAACATTTAGATGTTGTACTGAGGGACGTGGTTTAGTGAGAACTATTGGTGACAGGTAGACAGGTAAACAGGAGCTCAGAGGTCTTTTCCAACCTTGGCAATTCCACAATTCTATGAACAAACACTGTAAAGATGTTTGCAAGATCATACTCCTATTTCCAGTCTTGGAGAACTCACATGGAATATTCTAATTACTGACAAATAGCAATGCTTACACTTATTTTTAGAACAGTTAAGGCATTATTTACTTCAATTCTCTTCAGAAAAAATGAAAAATAGTATAAGACTTCTGCATATGAAATTTATCATTACATTGCACAGTAGGGTTCCCAATTTCTCCATATGGGCAAGTCTAACTCATGCATTTCAAGTACCATTTTCAAAACTTTTACATAACTAAAATTCAGCACATGAATTTAAGTGGGTTTTACACAGTCAGCCTCATTCAAATGAATATTCTCTACTCCATAAAAGTTACTAGCAAACTTAAATACTGAGATGATGCAGTTTATTCCTTCATTTAAGATAAGGACATAACGCCATATCAAAAATAACTGGAAGGAATTACGGGCTGGACTCACTACTCTTTATACGCACATGCCATTTTCACCAGAACTGCTCTGTTCCTATCATTTTTTTTAACCAAATCTTCAATAATTATGTTAACTAATTGACATGGCAGTATTGATGTCATCACTTCATTGACACAAATAGTTCATGATAATTTTTACAGAATATAGTTTTCAAAAGGACAACACATCTAGGAGCTCTTTTAATCCTGGATTGCATATTCCAGCCTAGAAACTTATCTGAAAAAGCAAATGACACAAACTGTCTTCACTGATTAGAAATAAATTAAATTAGTTCAGTGAAAAGGAGAATAAATGGGATTCATTTGGAAGGAAATACACCAGAAGCAGTCTCTATAATCAATAAAACGCTCACAAAACCAGCTGTTAGATGGAAAAAAAAACCCAACAAATCTGTGCTGCCATTGATTTTAGTCTGTAAAATGTGTATAACTACAACCATGGTATGATATTAACTTGTTTATTCCTTTTTTGGTTTTGTGGAATTTATCTTTTATCTGCTTCCTCTCACTCCAAAAAAAATGGGAAATCAGGATGTTTGACTAAAAATAGCTCAAGTTAGCTGGAATTGCCTCTTGTACAGAACAAATATAGAAGAGCTAACAGAAATCACATTTGAACTTAAAAATCCAAGTCTATAGCCAATCACACCCTCCTTCCAGAGGACATGAATATCAAATAAAACCTGCTGACACTTCTCCACTAAGTGCCACTGTTTCCATTCCTCCACATCCCTGAGCCATGAGCATTTGCTCTGTGCTCAGATCTGGCAGGTGAGTATGGAGCTTAAACTAGGAGAAAAATTTTCATAACATTTTGCATCATAGTTCACATCATCAGGATTACACTTCCATTAATAAATACAAACACCAAAACATATAAGGCAAGGCATATGGACCTCTTATTTTACTGTTCATCACAGTTGTCCAAGGTAGCATGCAAAGAGGCGGAGGAATTACTGAAATACATCTCTAGCTAAGATCACTTTTTTTTCCTATTACAATTCTAACCTAGGAGAATAACAGGAAGTTTCAGGTTCCTTTCTGTATCCTCTTAAAATTTAGCCTCTTTTGACTCTGCAGTCCAGAAATATTTTCATACCTTCATACTTTGTCTTAATGTTTTCCAGTAATTTATTCTAACATAAACATCAGCTTAGCATTCTTTTCAATTAAAGCAATGTTCCAATCCTTTCTCTTGGAATTTTCTCTTTCCAAAGGCTTTTTTTTTTTTTAAGTCATGCTAAGCTAAACTTAGTGCTTTCTTTTTCTTCACAGTGTTCCTTCCCTAAGGATCTAATCCATTTATTCATATGAATACATTCACACAAGGAATTAATAGCATTTCAGTTTAATAGAAGACAGATAATAAGGTGGGGAAGGGAAGGCAAGAGAAAGGCTTAGAATTGTAGGTAATATACTGTCAGAATTTTACTTTTTTAAACCTGCTTCTCACCCCTCTCAAAATACATTTACCTACTGATCAGCTGCCATTTATGAAGACTGATGAAAGCTTAAGGTGTGTGCTGGGACTTGCTCATCCTTACCGCGTTACCCTCTCAGTAGATTTGGGATAAAGGCTAAACACTAAACGATTTTAAGTTTAAACCGTGAAGTTGCCACGTGCTTAGAGATGAGCACTGGTAAAACAAAAATACAGAGAGCACTTAAAGACACTATGAAGTGCTTTCTGTATTGGTGCTACTATTGGAACTGAGTACTGGAATACATACATACAAAAGCGTTTTCCCTAATGCAAAGAACAAATGAGCATAAAATTACAGCGACTAAAATTAATTACCTCTGTGCCACAACCAGTCATGGAAAAAGCTATGCCATAGTTACTCCTTACTCACAGCCTGGCTCCCGTGGGATGCTAATTGTCTTCTGCCAGCGAAAACAAAATTGCCAGGTGTGAACAACTGACTGGGACATTTTGACAGGGTCCTATCTCCTGGCACTGCTAATAGCACCACTGATTACTTACTTTTCATCTTCACAGTTAATATAAAGAAATCACCTGTAAAGTATTCAGATATTACTACAGGAAGATTCTGCTGTTCACACTGTGGCACATGCATGCAGGCATTTCAATTTTCAATTTTCAATTGACAAACAAAGGCCCTGAAAAACGCAATACTGATAAAGTAAATAAGGCTGTTTTATAAAAGCACATTATATACATAAATCTAAATCAGCCACTCCCATTTACAAAAGCAGCTATAATGTTTAGTTCTAGAAAGAAATAGGAAAGGATTAGAAGAATATTAAGAAGTGTCTGGATGGGGAAAGAAAACAAACAATTAAACAAATGGTCTATTGAACATAAGCAACTTCACCAGACATGCTGAATTGCCTCCAAGTCAGAAATTACCACGAAGTTTTGAAATATAAATGAAATATAATGAAATATGAAATAGTGAAGAGAGTACTGCGGAAATAGGCTGAAAGAGGGTGATATATAGAGACAGGAATGGGTTGGTTGGTTTGTTTTTCAATGAAAGAACTAGAAGTAAATCATCAATGAGGACACTCAAAACATATTAAAGGAGATAAATGCAGCAGACTGTTAAGCTAGTACCAGCACAACACCATCACCAGGATTCACATCCCAGTGGCCATTAAAAGTAAAGTAACGGCCCACATAAACTTCCATGAAACAGAGCAACATTTCCCTGGCAAAGGTTTGCTAGAAGCTCCATCAGTCCTTTTTCAGAAGCCAAAGAATTCTCTACAGCCCTTCCAGAAGTAAAACCATCTCATTCAGAAAACAGTTTCTGTCACTGGCCTCAGGAGATCGATTCTTCCTTCAACTATTCACCACACATGCACTTGTATTGTTTTCCATTTCATGATATCAGGATTATTAACATAGAGAAACAACTATTTACTTCCTTAACAGTATATGAACTATTGTCTGTTTTTGTCATTTCAGTCAAAATTTGCCTATGAAAAATTAGCAAAGCAAAACAGCGAAAATCCCAGGGGATTTTCATAGGCTGCACTTCTGGTATAGTTCCAGGAGCTGCAGGTAAGACTCACCTTGAGCTGGCGATATCACAACAGTTTCCTTTAACTGCAGATGTGCAGTTCTACTGAAATAGCTGTACTTTCGTTGATACAAATTACCAAATCACTGCTTAAACAAAGTTACTATCAAAATGAACCATCCTTTTAAAGCAACATTAATCAACTTAATTATCACAACACTTCAAAAACAAATCAGGATAGACTCTTGTGCGTCAAACACACGTATCAGTAAGAAAAGTTGCACTTACCTGTACTATTCCATTGAAAGCAATAACAAAAGATCACAGAATTGTTTAAGATGTTTGTAGTCCTATTGGAATAACAAGAGTACTAACATTAAGAACACGAATTTAAGAGACTGGGTTTTAGCACACAGCTTCTTGTAACTACCTACAAGTGTAAAAGACACAAAGACGTGGCACAGAGTTCTACACAAATCCTGAGTGACTGCAACAGACTCTGCAAGCAATCAGGCCAGAAAGCACATAGGCAACATCAAGGTGTGCCAGTTGTAATCTGGCATCTCAGCCGTACTTCGTACAGAGAAGCCTTGGTCTTGTATCCTCTCAACTCAGTACAAGTTCATAATGAGAAAGTTTCGGAGTACTGAGCAGCAACACCTAAGCAGAGATCAGCAAAACAAATTATAACCAACTGAGAAGGCCTGAAGTTATGTAAATTGAAATTACTGTTTACTAGGGATGATAAATCAACTTAATGATTTCCAAGCTAGTAGGATTTTTTTTTTTTTAATTCATTCAAAAAGGCTGAACTGTTTTGTTTACATGCAGACAGATAAAAACATTGAAATTTTAGGAAAAGTATCTACTGTTACATTTTGTTCTACCAGATCTGAAGAATTTAAGTATTATTGAATAAGCTGTCTTTTCCATAGCAAAATGTTTTTTAACCTTTGTTTTATTTACATGATGATGACCAAACTTCTACCCCAACATCTGAGTACGAGGAGTCTACTGGAAGGCTATCTGCTGAAACCAGACAACTAATGAGTAATATTGAGCACCTTTGAAAAGTACTCAAGGCAAGAAGCTTAGTCTGCTAGTAGAGCCAATTTAAAATGTTCAAAGTGCCTATTTTGAACAAGCATTTCTATTAAAGGTTATTACAGGCATGTGGGAACACACTGAAAATATTCTGTGTAGTGCTAGTTTTTTTTACACAAGCAATAGTTATACATATTAGATTGAAATGAAGTTATGACATTATTAATATAGCTTCTTCAAGCAGTTGAGCTAAATAAATCCAAAGATTGGTAGGAAAATATTAGCATACAATTTTATTTTGGTACTGGAATTAAAACTGAATCATGAGGATTATCATATTTAGGGGAGCATAGAAAATGTCAAGCAAAGGAGAGGATATCATTTTTAATCCTAGTTTGGTTCACAAATTGCGGCCACCCCATGTCAGCAGCACTTCCCTCCTACAGCTCAGCTCCAGGCGATGTCAGCTGCCCAGCAGCACGTAACCCCCACTCGGAGGCGCTAGCCCAGCCTTAGACAGAGAGGAGATGCTGATAGCACGAACCGACACTGACCCCTGGTGCCAACCGAGCCATTTGCACTGGGGCGTGGGTCCAACGTTACAGCCCACTGATGGGTTCTAACGCTTACCTGACCGTGAGATGCAGCACTGCTTCACCAGGGAGTAAAAACCAGAAGACAGTGAGCGCCCATACCACCAGCAGTTCTCCTGCAGGATACTTTTTCCAAAATGGTGGTACTGGCTGTCATACTCTAAAGCAATTTGAACTGCAGCTAAAAATCAAGAGATCGCTATGTTTGTGAGAAAAGCACTAGGACAGTCTTTGCCAGGATGCACAGAGCTTACACACCAGATAGGTGCAGCAGTGGTCCATACTCAGATCACCAGGGTTCAGGCCGCGGCTGCCATGAGCTCACCCTGCTGCAGCCACTACAATCCATAGTTTGTGCTCTGAGGAATCACCACGCTAGGAATTTTGGCTACTTCTCCAAGGCCCTAAGCAGCAGGGCATTTCGACCATGCTACAGGTTTTCCAAAGTACAGGTGATGCCAGCTCTGTTACAGGAAACAGCCTACTATCAGGAATATCAAAGACAGGTTGAAAAAGAGATATATATAATCCCCACAGTAATTCGATAACTTTTCCAATGCTGTGAATAAGCAATTACAGAGTACAATGACTGTCTTCCTTAATAACAAGCAAGGGTTTATATTGCACTTGGTTCCACTACTAGCTGCTATCCCAGAAGTTTGGGACAGATGCACAAACCTGCCACAGTTCCATGCCAGCCTCACTCTTCTCTCATGTAACCAGCCAATGGAGAACTGTTTCCAAAGCGTAGCTGTTCTGTGCATTATCTTTGCAGCATGTTCTCATTCCCATAAGACTCTCTGCAGCCAAACTGTTGTAATAATATTTTTTGCAAGAACAGACTTGGAAAATAAAGGCTTTTATTACTGCATCTTTGTGCCAGTGCAGAAAGAATCCTAACCAACCAGATGTTTCTTATTTCTTTTTCTAAGCTGCATTTTGGTTTTCAGTATTTCTAAAACTTGTGGCTTTCAAACAAAAAGGTTTGTGTTACCCTTAAGAAACGCAAAGATTTTAAAACAAATACCTTATTGGGACCTCTGGAACTACACTGGCCCTCCCCACAGAGCAGACATTTCGGGTAACTCCTGTAACCCTACCTGCTTCAAGTGTTGGAGAAACAGCAAGAAGCTCTGGAAGTCTCATGAACGGAAAAGCATTCATTGTGAGAGAAACTGAGATAGAGTTTTGTTCAAACAGTGAAACCCAAGAACTATGCAGGGCCCTAACTTTTGCAGAGGAGAACAGAGGAAACTATTAAGGATCCTGAGTGTGTTTAGGAAAGGGAGCACAACACCATGAACCTTGAAAACCAGGCGTGCTTTGTCATGTCAGTGCAAAGTGATATAGATTAGCTTTGATTTCAATTTAACCGAGATGGTAAAATCTATTTAGTACCATAGTTGCTTCAGAAGGCATGGATGTTTTTGATTTCCCCGTTTGCAAAAGATGCCAATACACTTCAGTTCTCTCATCTCTAACTTCTGCTATAAGAAAAAGTAAGTATAGAAGGTACATTAGCTTGCAGCAGCTCATCTGTCTACTTGTCAAATTGTGTGTGGCTTTATGAGAATACTACTTGAATTATGGGTGGTCTTAAGCCCTATGTTGGAAGTCTATGCAGCCTCTCTGGAATAGCTAACTCAAAGGATGTGGAAAATAAAGTGAAATTCTTATACCTTATATAACAGACAAGAGAATGAATTGATTGCAGTAGAGAAATTATACCAATCAGCAGCAAACTGATGGGCAGCAAGCAATACCAAATGAAAAACCCACCATATCTTTTGCAAAAGCTTACTGCGCAGTTTTAAAAAAGATCCATCACAGTGCAGTAAGCAAATACCTAACTCAACCTATCCTCTTTGGTTTGTTTTCCTCTGGATTTTTTACTGTCAGACTAGCAGTTTTCTAAGCAGGGTAGGTCATTTGTTTGCTTACTTAATGACTTGTTCAACCAACAAGCAGACATAGTTGGCTCTTCAGTCATTTGTCTCACTACAAGATGTTCCCATAGCATTGTCAGTGCCAAAGAAACTCATCTTTCTGAATTATTCCTTCACTTGCACACTGCTTGTTGACTTTTACATCTTTAAATCTAATAAATATAAATACGTTCAGAAAAATATGCATGTGGTCGGGTTCCCTGTGATACAATACTCAAGCATAGTGAAAGAGAGCTTCAACATGGGACATGGCAGTGAAAAATACAACACTGAGCCACAGATTTGCATTCATTTTTCTATTCTTGAAATCCCACATTCTTCTACCAGTACATGTGGAAACTCAGGACAATTAGTTTTAGATTTGTGCAGTCCCCTGAAGTGAAGTATTCTTGTGTGGTTTTCTGTTCTTAAGGCTAGATCCTACACATAACAATACTACACTTAGGAGAACACAAACAAATGTAGGGTTTTTTCCAGTTATTTACTAGGACAGGATTGATGGTTGGGTAAGTGTACCTTCTGTGCCAACCCGAGACCAAACTAATGCTGAACTATCCTCAGACTTCAACTGAGTTCACTAGGAAAAGAGAGGGACAGCCTCCAGCACAACAGCAAAAAGCTCAGTGAAGGCAGAGTTGACCCAGTGTGTAGTGTTAGCATACATCTGCATCTGAAGAATTTTCATTCAGGAAAGCTGTCCTCCCTTGCTTCCTCTTGATGTCCTCCTGGGTTACTGAATAATGTTACCAAACACTCAGCAACTGTAATAAACAGTTGTTTACTGTCTCCTTCCTGAATGTGCTGTGACACACAAGCTTGGCTCCTTACCAAAGGTACCTGCACAGAACTTCTATTACCTTCCCTGTCACACACACAGCTCAGGGAAGATCAAGCATCCCATGGTGACAGATGCTGTTCTGCCTTGCACCCTCATCAGTAGCCACCACAAAGGTAACTGGCATGAAGGTGACCCAAAGAGACTAAGATTTTAATCAATGCGGGGCAGAAACATAATGCAAGACCAAAACTGCTCCATTTGTTCATACTCAGCAGCACGAAGGTCTTCAAGAGTTAAGGTTTAATATACATACATAACTTTTACTGACCAGAACTTTTCACAGGGGCTACTGAAGAAACATGAATATTGTTGCTCCTTCTACTGCCTCTGCAGTGCAATTGCCAGTTTCTAAATACTATTAAATGAAATATGCAAATGGTGTTTGAAATAAAATTATAGGAATCATAGTAAGCATCCCAAGACCGATTTCAGTCTACTGCATTTCTTGAAATTTCACTAGTTTGGGTTAAATGTGAACTTGTTATCAGCAATAAAATTGATGGGCTTCAGTGCCATTTACTAGGACATGATCTTAGCTCTAAATATAATACTTGAGTAATATCCAACCCAAGAAAACATCCACATTTTTTTTTTCCCCTCAGCAGTCTACTTAAATTTCTATATGAGTTTTAAAAAAAATATAGCTCTATCAGTCCATACAATTGCTAGCCAGCTAATTCCAGCAAGTACTTCGAGTACTTAATCTGCATTTCTAGCCTTTTCATGGTTTGCAAAGACCAAACACCAGACTGGGTAGGGCACCCAGTAATCAGGCCTAAAATGCTTTGTGACACCACACGGATTATAAGTAGCTGTAAATAACAGCCCAACTCAAACCCCAAGGAGGAGCAGCTCCCAGTCGTGCTGCTCTAGAAGTTACTATAAGCAAAGAAATGGTTCCAGTGCCTCTACCATTTATACCACTTACCTTGCCCAATCTCATTTGTAAGTCAGACTTCCAAAGTTTGTTTCCAGTGCTCTGCTGGTCCCTGACAGCCACTAAGCAGCAGCTACTTTCTTTTTGGCTACTTATACAAAACAGATCATAAAAACACAGGGAGCTTTCCCTCCAAAACCTTTTATCAACAGACTGTGCATTCCCTTACGCATGCCAGTTCAACTGTAATTTCCATGGCAAGAGCATGAAACCTAGAAGAAATTACCAGAGGAAACCAAGAGTCTGCCACCCTTGAAACCTTTGCACTCCTAAGTCAGAGGCATAGCATTTTCTCCAATACTTTTTTTTAAGCACCCTTATACACGCAGAAAGAAAGAACACCCCACTCTATTAAAGATTTGCTTTTTAACACTTCAACAATAAAAAATACATATGCATACATGTATGTACTTGTATACATACAAAAATCTTACAGTTGCTTCAATTAGTTTGGGTGGCTGATCGAATATAATGGCTGTGGAGTCTCCCCTTGTTACTTTCAAACAAAAGAGGTGGGCTGATTGTAGCAATATATGCCACCACATTGCTGATAGCAACAGTAAAACCGTCTGCTGTGCAACAGTCTTGAATATTAAGCTCAATGGTGGGGATGAAAGTCTGGAGTGTATCTGCCTGGAAAGGTTTATTACATCCACATGAACACAGTCACATGCAGAGAATAGCTGGAGTTGTTCTAGGTTTGATTCTAAAACTATCAGAACATCTCTCTCCTTATCCCTTCACATCTGCCCTTTCTGACAAGAAACAAATCTCCAGTGTAAGTAAAGAATACTGACTTAAATAACGTAACACTGGATTTTTTGCCACAACCATTCAT
This sequence comes from Lagopus muta, assembly GCF_023343835.1. Classification (NCBI taxonomy): domain Eukaryota; kingdom Metazoa; phylum Chordata; class Aves; order Galliformes; family Phasianidae; genus Lagopus; species Lagopus muta. The sequence goes on along the minus strand of NC_064440.1, from coordinate 29,591,407 downwards.
GCATTCCTCCTGCTTTACGCTGACATTTGAATAGCAGCCTGAAAAAAAGTCTGAGATTTGTTTGTTATAAGCTGCCTAAAAAAAAAAAAAAAAAACCTGAAAAACAATGGATTTTTTTCCTTATATAAACCATGTGTGTCCTCTGTAATCCACCATAGACAGGAATTGTTCTTGTTCAATAAGATTAAGCAGCCACTTACTAGCCACTACTATTAGCCACTATATATATAGCCACTACTATAAAGCCACTACTATTAAGGAATTGTATGCATATTTTTCTAAGGAAGATTAAAATAACATGAATTCAAGCCAACTTTCCTTTAAAACCACCTTCAAGAGTAGCTCATGATTTATAGAGAAGCACAAAGCTACCTGGCACAGACGTTTACATACAACAGCCATTAAGGACAACACAGCAACTGACCCTTCCAAGACAATACTCAATTTCCAAGCAGAGAAACAATTCCATTTTCCACATAAATTATCAAGCCATTGGTGACTTCTGTTTCAATTTAGAGTTTAGAAAAAATTAAGTACACTTTTCTAGTACCTGCAAAAGCACTGCAATTAGTGTAAACTTAGGGTCAGAAGAGAATATTGAAAGACAGATGAAAAACATTTCCTCTGGTCAAAATATGATTTATGAGATACATATTTGAGGTCCTTCATTCAAATCCTGTGAAGAGTCTGAAAGAGTTTAAACTGAAAACATGTCAGTCGATCTGCAGACCCATGTGGTTACTGACAATTAAATGACTTAAGACTGTTACTGTATCTCAGAGAGGTAATCCTTAGAAGCACACTGCTGTTACAAATGTTTTGATCTAAAGTATAAAAGGAAATCTTGGGTTATATTTGTGTGGCCAGATACCAGAGAAAAGCAAGTAAAAAAACCCGTATCTATTGCAACAGTCACTAACCCATCATGCATGTTTTGAGGTAATTTTTAAGCCACTGCATCTTTCTATAAAGGATTTCAAATTCAACATACTACACAAGCCCAAAAGCATTCTGACAGCTTAAAACATAAAATTAAGTTAGCAGAGAATATTCGTGTACATCAACAACTAGTTCATTTACTTCATTTCTCAGGTCCAGAGACATTCCTTCAAGTTTCCCATTTGCTATTCAGTCTGCAGAAAAAAATTACTTCTGTTGCCTGAAAAAAGGTGAGAACTTGAAGGCTGTTTTCTTGACAGTCCATGCTGTTAAGACAAGCAATAATTCAAGTCAAGCTAATTAATGACATCAGTAATTGTTCCATTTGAATACACCACTGCTACACTTGCCTCCTACAAACAAAAATCAAGAGTTTCAAATCTACAAATCAAGCGTGCTACTGCAAAAAGTTAAAAAACTACAAAAGTCAGTCAGGTGGACATTGCAATCCAGGCAGTGAGAAATGATTAGGCTCTACTGCTTTGTATTAAAAGCAGTAAAAATTACCTATTTGTTTCTCCTGCTGTAATAGAACAGAAGACACAGCAATGACAGCACAGTGGCAAGGTCCTAGGCAACAGCAAGTGAGGACTTGCTCAAATGCCACAGGCACAGAAATAAAAGAATGAAGCCGATTACCTTGAGAAAGCCTCAGGTACACAAGGGTCTCCAGCAAGATCCGCTTACCTCTGCCACCAATCCTTAAACAAGGTCTGGGAAGGGGTGGATCTTGGTGTATTGCATGCACCTGAGCTCCCTGTGCTGGCCCTGCCTTCCCACCAGGTGCTCAATCACTGCATCAAGCTGTGACTTGCATTTCCTCTTCACCCATCTTATACACACATTTTCTCAAGCACTCAGAATGTTTTCACTTCAGAGTAACACTTCAGATTAAAACAGTTTCACCTACACATGATTGTAGGCTGCCTTGAGAAGGACCAACAGATAAGCTGAAATACATAAGTCACTTCCTACCAAAACATAAGTGACTTAGTAGTCAAGTGAACAACCCCATCGTAAGCTTCTGATATAAGAAAGCCAATTGAAACAAATGTGATCAGTGCTAGAGCTTAGCTTTACTGAGAACCAAAAAAGGAAATCAATTCAGATTAAGAAGTGTTATTTTAACTGATTGCTCTGCAACATCTCTATAAAAATTCTGTTGTAGATTAGCGGTCTGCTTCTAACAACAAAACTTCAAAAAGATCCAACATGTGGTTTGCAGATTAGATACTTCACAGCTTTGTAGTTAGAGCTCTGTTTGTTTGTTTTAAGAGAAAAACCATATACACCATGTGCCACATTAATAATGTGCTCAGACCTAGTCATCTGGCATGTAAGCACGGCCTAATTTTTAAACCTTTTCCTGTCCTGTTGCAATTTCGCTGTGGTCAATTTATGAAGCATTCATTGAAGTATCAGTAACATAGGAAACAAAGACTAACAAGAAAGGAATTTTGGAGAAAATCTTCTATAAAGCCTTCATATTCATTTCCCTAGAAAAAGTTCAGCCTTTTAAAAAAAAAAACAAAGTACAGATAAAAGTCAAGTCAACAAGAGCCAGGCAATTATTTGCATTCTTATGCACATGCAAACTCCAAGTAGCAATGCAAAGGGAATCCCACCAACATTTCTACTTACAGCACAAAGAACAGGAGAGAACAACAACTGCTTCTAGATACTTCTGTAAGTACACATGGCAGAAATCATTGTCTCACTTATTCCAGGGCAATGAGAGTTTACACAGGTAAGCATTTGTCCATAGTTTCCCTTGCTGCTCCTCAGTAACACACAGACATGCCTTTGGTGGCAGATATCACAAACGGCTGCAAAACAAGAAATCAAGGGACCTTTCTGTTCTTTCATACTGTACAATTTTTATCTCCTCTCCATCATCTTCAGTGAATTGTTTTGGGGTAGATAAACCAACAACATGTATTTGATTCAACTGTTGGTTTCTGAGTTGGCAATTAGGTTGTCTTGTGCAAATCAACTCAGCCTACATTTACAGTTAATACTATTAACATCTGCAGAACTAAGCAAAGTTCTACAGGTGCCTGCTACACTAACACAGCTACTGAAGCGTTCATCTCATGTCAGAAATCACAATTTCACATACCAGGAACCCCACCTTACATTTCAGAAAATATTTCTCATGATTGGTAATTCTTTATATCACCTGGTACTTCCACAAGCTAAGTTTTGTAATCATTGCTTTTCCTGGGCTAGCTAGTGGCAAAATTCCTTGAAAATTATATTTCAAAGCTCTATTTCTGATCCAGAGATTATTTCTTATTAGGTGCAGTTATTATTTCCACAATGCTTTATATCTGTATGAAACTGCTTGTTTCTAATAGGTTGCCAACTATTTCCAGTAGCAGAAATGTAGCCTTACAAACATTACTAAGCTGGTTTTCTCCTGGAAAATTTTAACATGAAAGAATTGTGTTGTTTTACTGTCAAAAAAGGATGGTAAGCATAACCAGATGGAGAGATCTGCCAGAAGTTCCTGTATTTTTTCTTTCTCACAGAGCATTTACCGTGGTGGCAGTTCAGTGGTCAGCTACCCAGTGTTTCTGACAGTAAACTTATTTTCTCAAGAAAGGGTCCTGCAATGCACTTTTATAAAAAGGCAGCAGTCATCAACACAGCTGTTTATATTGAAATCAGCCGGTTTCATTATAAGCAAAGGTAAAATAGTTACATTCATAACAAGCACAGTAGAAATACTTAGCAAGTCCTCAATTCAACTCAGAATTATAGTCCTAGTGTGGCAAAGGGAGGCAGTACAGAAGGTGAAGAGATGTAAGCACCTCTCCTAGGCATAAGCTGGCACTGGCACACTGAAGATTTAGAGCAAGACAGACAGAAACCCACAGAAATGTTTTCTGCTGTTCCAGACACAAACTCTTACAGAAGCTTCAAGTGAAGATGAAAATTAAGTTACTGACTTACAAAGCAGCACGTTCAAAGGAGTATCAATGACAATCAGAGCTGAACTTCAGAGTGTTTTTCTTAGACTGCAAAAAGCTTTAGATGGTTCTTTGATTTCTTTTTATGGGGTACCAGTTGGATATAATTTCTGGAATAGCTACAAGTATTTATGTAGATTTTGTTGTGGTTTTTTTTTCCCCCCTCTTCTGCCATAGTTTTATAGTCCTCCTTGAGGAGCAACGAAAACAAACCAACCACTCCTTTCCATTGCCTCATAACAAAGCTTTTCCAAGTGCCGAGCTTCAGATCTATCCAAATGATTTGCAAGGCGACTTTGAAGCAGGGAAAAGCAAGCCACAGCAGCGTTATTGTTACTTGCACTAATGTAAATCAACTGTAGTCTGAAAATAAACCCTTAGAAGAGCAAAGAAGTTGGGCAAAACAATAGAAAGGTTAAATAAAGGAGCTCAGAGAGGTACAAAGCCTGTTTCATTTTCACGTCTTTGAAAGCTGCTGGTATCTATCTAATCAAGTTTTCCTGGTATGTACATTGAACTGATGCAAGTTACAGTGTATGAATAATTATAAAAGACTATTTGTAGCTCACACATTTCATATGGAGAGTCCATTACACCCCAGAAAGCTATATTATGTGGGCAGAATTGCATTTTTGAAATAACACACTGAAAGCCAGAAGCACACTTCATGCCTACACTTAAGATGCAAGCTCAAAAAAGCATAATTAGCTCTATCATAAAGCACACTTACAGAAAAGCTAAGAAATAAAAGGCATCCTCTGCTCAGTAATGTATGAGATAATCTACAGATTGCTGCCACAGTTGTACAACAACTGAGTAGTCACATTGAGCACAGCAAGCAGATGTATGTATGAAGATACATACTAAAGTAAGGAACACACCATGGAAATCCCATGGAAGCACCATCCTGCATTTGTGTTGTTCTACTTCCAAGACAAAACAAAATTATACTGATTTTGCTAGCCTCATTGTTTTCTGGCAAAATGTCACACACAAATCCCAGGTCAGCTTTGGCACAACAGCACATAAACTGGGAGTGGAGTTCTAAAAAAGCAGACAAAAACAAACTCAATTCAGTCAACTCAGTTTTTTTCTGTAGGAAAAAAAAAACAAAATCTCTAGAATTTCATGTAAGAAAGACCACACGAGAGAGTAGAATAATAGTTGAGATATACAAGGATTCACACAATGAAGGCAAAATACTCCAAATGCTGAAGCACTGCTATGAAGTTCTCAGGTGCACATGCTTCCTTAATAATCAAGTTAAGGGATTTCACTGTCAGCTGATACAACCCCAAGGCCTCGTTCTTGAATAAAAAAAAACATTAATATAAGCAAAACAAAGTGCCATCAAGCCTATGAAACTACGCACACAAGAAAAGAGGCTATGAGAGGCTATTAGCTATAACTATCCATTTTGACTTGAAAGAGATCTTGGAAACTGGTTCTGAAGGAGCAGGAGGCTCAGTTATTAAATAAAACTTGTTTTCATATCTGATTCTCTCACAAACTTGTAAGGTCTGAATTCTCATCTGTATGGAGAGCTTTGCTGGAATGAGAAGTGGGATTACAGCATCAGAAGTAGGTTTTGTTTTAGCTGTAACACCACATCTTGTGCCACTGAATACGCTGTGGATGGAAAAAGTTCAGTAAACAGCACAGAACGTTCCAAAAGCTGGCAAAGAAGAAAATGTAGTAGGAGAAACACCACAACTAAGCTTTCTTTACAAACACAGCCAAAAACATGAGCAAGTTGCAGTTGATTAAGAACCACGTAGAATTTGAATCCAAAGTGAAATGTGTTTGGTTTTTTGAAGTGCTTTACCTGTATTTTTTCCACAATTCAGAAACAACAGCAACTTCCTTTCCCTAACATCTGTTTCCACCAATAGGAAAAAAAAAAAAATCACAGTAACAAATAGTCTATAGATTCTAGATGGAGTTGCAAAATTTTCACATTAAAAAAAGCTTACCTTTTAAATTAAGAGGAAAATTATCCATAAACTGGAAAGATTTTGAGAGCTCCATGAGTCACTCCATCCAGAACAAGGGAGGGGAAAATAGCCACATGTTCTACAGCAGTGATTACAGACATGCACAGACAGCCCAGTTCTTAGTCCTCAGAAGGCATCTCTAGCTCCAGGACTCTCTCACTCATTTTCATTACCTAGCAGTAGCATCTGAGGTGTCACAGATTCCCAAGGCTGTTCAGATAGGTCTAAGAAATAAATGCACTGGTTTTTGTTTTACAAAGATTTGGGTAGACTAACAATAAATACTGCTCCGAACAACACTGAGATCAACTCCATTAACATGATCACATTTGGAGCATGCATTGCTGCCTGTTTTGCAGTGGTGTTTTGAAAACAAACTGCATATTACAAAAGTCACGGAAAAACAGAGTCCACAGTTGAAAAAGTTCACCACTCTATTTTAGAATTTATTTATCTGGCAGCTGCTACACTTGGCCTTTTATCTGTTCCACAGCACTGACTGACCATCTAACACACACTCACTGCTGGCCAGTTTGCTGCGTGCCTTTTCCAGTGACTGTGTAACACTGCTTTGGACTGATGTCACGGCTGCCACTCCAGAAGACCCACTAGAAATAAGGCAGTCATTCAAAAGCTTCAGCTGCTATCCACGGCAGGAATACACAACTGTAAAAGTAAGCTACACCTTAGAAATGGATTCTGCTGTGCAGTATCTCCTTACAGAGCAATGCCATGTATTAGCCAAACTGCACACAGTTTAGGAGCTTTTAAATCCCTGAACAACGGTGCAGCATTAGAAGCACAGCAGTTCTCCTTTAGACATTCTCTGATTGCAACTGTAGCCATGAAAACACTGAATCAGTGCAATCTAAGAGAAGTACTATTTAACTAACATTCAATAGTTAAATACTTAAAATCATTATAGCAAAATTTTTTTAAAAAACACATTCTGCTTAAAAATAGCTTAATCAGGAATCACTCTGGAACCAAAATACAACAGAAAACTCAGTTCTTTCAAATTGGAATCTCTTAAGGAATGTTGCATAAAGAACTATAAGCCTTGAAAAAATGCACTTGATGCAGATCAAAAAACTAATTACCAAAAGTTCATTTTCATTTATTAAGCACTCATTTTGTAGCACATGTACATTTGAGAAAAAGATGGACAGAAATAACTCAGAGGCATCTTTGGCAAATGGTTGGTGATTATGCTTCCTTTAACTCTGAAGAAATCTGATGAACAGGTCTCAACCATGATAAGGCCAGCTAAACAGTTAACCCTGCTCACCTGTTATCCAGTCTTCCTCCTATTGTAGAATACCAGCTAAAGCAAGGAGCAAGTGAAACATACTGTTTCCTACTGGTCCACAAAAGCTTAAACAGGTGCTGATAAGGAATCCACATATGATTCACATTCTGCATTCCCAGCTAAGAATAACTTAGCAGGAAATTCAACATAATTGTCTCTGACTTCTAAATCTCAGGGGCAGCTGGCCAAAAAAAAGCAAAGTAATACTAATAAATACAGATTTGATGTTGGAGATTCTTCAAAGACACAGATGATTCATTTTTCTATTATTTTCACCTACACATAACAATACAGTGATGGACATATTGCTCTATCTATCCTGTCACCAACAAAACCAAGAGCACACGTCACAAAATAATCACAGGTATAAACTTATGAGCATGTAGTAGGTTAATGAGATGAAACTCCTCTTTGTGGGAGACTTTCAGTCACTCAGTACAAATAGGGTACCTGAAGAAAGTGACATGCATTATTACCTGTAGTCAACTGTATTTTGTGAGCTTCTAAGAAAAATTCAAACACCAGCCAAAATAATCGTTCTTAAAGACTAAATAATGAATTTGAATAAGTTTCTCAAGTATAAAATGAGGCCTGTCTTTCAGGTATCTAACAAGTAGAGCCCTTTAAAAAACGCCACATTTTCAGAAGAAGCACAAGGGATTAAGAGAAGATAATCCCACTGCTGACCAAGGCCGGATGGAAACAAGAATGCAAAATATTTGCATTAAGAGCATTTTGCTGGAAAACCCCAAACCACAAAAAGTCAGACGCAGTCTGTGAACTGCAAAGGTCACGCACATAAGAGAGCTGCCCCAAAAGTAGCACCTCTTATTTCATTACATTGGCCCATGAAGTCTCTGACTGCTATGGTAGCAGAGGTAGAACCCTCTTGATATCCTGTGACATGTTGCTATGGGACAGGTGGCAGCAGAAGTGCAGTCTGACAAAATGACAGCTGACATGGAAAAGCATCTGAAGCAAAGCACTGCATTTTAATTCTTCCATGCTGAAAAATGGCACCCAGTGACATTCATCAATTCTTGCTCAGTGTTTATGGAGACCAAACAAGGGATTGAGCACAGCAAGTGTGGGTAGTGCACAACAGTAACGTTAAAGACAAGGCATATTCTGGATAGCAGTGCAAATGTTCACAAGCACAGCATACAGGTTCTTGTTTCTCACTGGCAAAAATACACATCACGAGTGGTGGTGACTACATTGGAAAAGTGTGCTTTGCAGCTGACAATTTGCTCTATCCAGTAGCACTATTGTGATTGCATAAGCTGTTGTAGTTCACAGAAATAAAAAGGAAGCATTGCTTTCAGAGTCACTTAAGCAGCTTAGAGAAGAGCACTGCAAGGTGAAAGAAGCAACATCATGAGGATGGCTGTGCAAAATAAGTCTTGCTTCTCCTAAATGTTATTTCTTCTGAGTTTGCTCACAAATATAACCCATAAAACCGCCTTCACAACCAGGCTAGTCTGAAGTATGCAGAGTACCCGTAATTTTTGCATTCAATTTGCCTACTGTGCTACACTTAACTAGCATTTCTGATGTCATTCAGCAGATATTGATAACTCCTGTCCCCAACACGCATAGTTGCATCATCAGACCTCAAAACCAATGCAGCAATTTGCTTAAAATTACAGCTAATTGCTGTAAAGTACAGTGAAGTCAGAAAAGCTATGTGTGGATCAACAATATTGGAATAGGAATTTGCTACTCACTGAAGTTTAATATCATGAGCCAGAATCCCTGTTTGAAATCTTAAGTCATAGAGCCTTGTTCTCAGAATAGGTGTGTCACATGTGTCTCAATGAATACACACACACGTATGGGTGAGAAAAGCATCACTTGGCATAGTTAATCTACCTGCTTGAAAAACACTTGTTGTGATTCATACCGGATATTACTTTGTATATGTCCAAACTACACAAAACAAGCAAAAAATCCTCTTTTCTACTCATATGCCAGTGTCGAGACTTTTTTCTGATATCCAGGAAAAAAGCAACACACTCCTAAACCCCTACACACTCACTGTTACAGTCAAAGAAACAAAATCCTATTTTGTTGTATGGCTATAACACTGGGACGCCTTCCTGAGCAGGAATTCAAGTGTTCTCTTTTTCCTACTGAAAAAGCCTGCATGCTATTTTGATTAATAATGTGTCAGATACACTTGGCTGGTCTAACAACATGATGAAATGCTTTTTCCACTGTAACTAGAGAAAAAGTATTCCTGTTCCGTGTGTGAATTATGACTTCATTTTCCTCTAAAGAACTGGCTTTGAAATGGGTTTCAGCAACACGTTAAAAATAGTGTAGGCTGGTACTTCTTTCGCCCTCTGGAAGGTTCAGTTCTAGCAGGCATACACTCTCAGTAACCACTAGAAACAGAATCAGGCTTGAAAATGCTTAAAATTACTACAACCAACATAGTAAGAAACTGTTTTTAGGCCTAAATAAGCCATGTATGTAGAATACTGGTAATCTGTATATTTCACTAGGAGATACACACAAGGCTGACACAGGTAACTGCCTTTGCAGAAAGCATGTTGTTACACTAAACACTTGAAGCAGTGTAGCTACAGGCTCCTAGTTTGTTTATTATGAAATTTTACTTGCAAGATAAACAGCACAACTCATTATTTCTTTTTCTTATTCAAAAATAATTTGTTTTAATTCATGTGTAGCACAAGTAACAGAATACCTTTCTTGTTAAGAGCTACTGCAGCTCATGGACCTCAAAGGGACTTAATGCAGAAAGCAGTAATGCACACCTAGAAGCAGCTGGTCTACCTAGGATGAGATGGAGGCTTTGACCTTCTCTTCCCTAAATGCTGAACATTTTAAGTTTGAACAATCTGACATTTACATCTCAGTAGAGAGAAAAGTAAAGAACTTCTCCTACCAAAAGCATTTTGGCTTGGAGAAGTAAACCACAGCCATACTCCTAAAAGCTGAATGGAAACACACTTATTTTAGACTTGTCCACAGGCATATGCAGAGCTTCTGTTTTTAGGAGACCTCCTTTTTTCAGAATTCAATGCATAATATCAAATAACTACACCAGGTTTATAAACGCCTTTGAAATTTTCTAGATGGAGAAGTCTTGTATAGAGAGGACTAATAGGAACTCAGTCATGTTAAATGGAGACCACCTTCAAGACCTGACTGCTAAAGCAAGAGTAATAAGCATTTCTTTCCCTTAAGAGTGCTATCACATTCTGGAAAGTGGATTCTGAATTTGCCAGTGGACAAGCTTAGAATGAAGTTAAGTGCTTCTGCAAAGAGCAAATCAGCCCCAGCACTCCCCTTACTTATGGCAGCATCTCCTGGAATTTAAATCAACCATTAGAAAACGTTCAAGGACACTGCTGTGAAAATGAGAAGTTTATTCAAAACCAAAATGCCGCTATTTTGTTTTCAATTAACCAATCTACTTCAGTCTTACCATCCGGGTGACTCCACCAGCTCCAGTGAAGATGACAACTGAGAAGCTGAATTCATGTAAACGTCATCCTAAGGGTTGCCTCCTGAACCCAAAAACAGGAACTGGCACAAAGCAAGCAGACGAACACATTCTGAAGTCCTGTAAACAGATAAAAATGAACTAATAAATATCAGGTATAATAAATATCAGGTATGATCTGACATGTTCCATGACATAGAACACAGGTGTGCTTTTCCTAACGCTCAGACACAGGAGATATCCTTTAGCATCTGCTATGGTGCCCAATTACTGAGCAGCCATCAGTGCCTACAGTGCATACGTAAACATATACCCTATCACTGTGCATACTGTAACTCCCACTAGCTCACTCTAATCATCCATGTGAAACAAGGTGCTCAACAACCAGCTTAATGGAAAAACCAGTGACCTCGCTCATTTGCCCGCCTCTTCCAAAGCCTGCTGCAGAAGCACACACCAGCTGTGTCCACAGCTTTTGCCCTACAGCTCCTGCAAGGACAACACAACTACCAGCAAAAGCTGCAGGAAAAAGAGCAGCAACCAAATCACACTCCCTTGCCATTTTCAGAGCAGTTGAGCCAGAAACTATTCCACTGAGGGTACCTGACTTCAGGAAGTCCACACACTTCATGTAACAACTTAAATGGGGACCAGGATTAGAGACCAAGAAATCAAAACATGACTGCAGATGCAACTATCAAGTTCATTTGTAGTTTGATGCTCACACTTGAAATCTCTATTCCCCATATTTAGTAGTCCCACTTTCCATGGCTTAAGTTTGCTTAAATTAAAGGTATTTTATAGATAAACCAGAACAGCATTCTTTTTCCCTCTGCATAATTCCCAGCCAAACATTTCCAGCATTTCTATTTCTATTGGAATGCCATGAGAACAGACACTTCCTGCATTCTTCTCTAAAAAGTAGCATCCTCCCTGTCTGCATGACACTGGCATGTCAACAGCAAAGTAGTTTCCTCAAAGGAATAATCACTAAGTTCTCTTTCAGTACTTCCAAAGAAGTCATTCCACTTTACTCTGTGTAAATAGCATCATCAGCAAGCAGACTGAGCTTTAGAAAAATTTGTCTCTGCAATCCTTCTTCTGTTGTCCTGTCCCATCCAGGATAGCCCAAACTGCAGAGGCAGAATGTGCAAATACATAAACATACATCCATGCCAGTTAGCAGTAGTAGCACTCTGCCCACAGATTCTCAAAATCCTGGGATACTCAGCACCCCTAGAAAAAAAGTCAAATGCAAGCAGTTCAGCTTCAAGCACTTCTAGTCCTTCATGCTTCTGCTGATTCTGTACATCGGCAGCTGCATCTTCATAGGCTGATGACACTCCAGGAAAGCCATTCCTTGTAGTTAAGTCTCTGGAAGTCTCAGCCCAAGGCCTTCCTTTCCATACTGTAATTACAGCTTAATATATTCACTTCTGAACATCTGTGGGTTTTTTCTGTTAGAAAGCCTAATCTTTTTCCCCAAATGTACTGTTTCATTCAAGATCACCTAAGAATTCATAGCATTGTTGAAGCATCAGAGACAACTGCTATACACATCAAGACTTGTTCCTCCCTTTGCAATACACTAACATCTACTCACCTGTTGCCTTTTCAATATTAGCACAAGACTTCATTTCTATCCTCCCCATCTGGCTTCCTCCCTTTTACGTCACTTGTGCTGCTGCTGAGAAACACAGCCATCCCGAAAGCCAAAGAAGCCACCAAGGCCTCACAATTTAACAAAGCTCTTGCTTCTTGAAGAGAGTCTCACAGCTCAGCAACTAGCACGATAGAAACCAAAACACTTCTTGTCACACTATCATTAAAAGACAACACAAAGACATTACCTGCCACCTCACACATGACAAAGTAACATGCAACATTGCCCACAGAAATAGAAATGCAGTAATACTACAGGACATTTGATTTGGCTTCTCAGAAATCAACTGCAATGCAAGTAGTAACAGCATCCAAGCCAACTGTATGAAATCAAAGCATTTTCTATTGTGTCCTTACAGGATTTTTTTTAATTTCAACTAAAAATACAATCCACATGGATAACAGCTGGTTAATTCCACAAGCCTGAAACACACCCATTCAAATAAAATGCAGTGCAAGTTAACTTGAACATTTATCATAAAACTGCCTGAAGCCCAGCTTTCTAGATTTTGACAAGAAACCTTTGCTGCATTTGGCAGCCATCCTTTGGTGCAGATGTCAGGAGTTCTTGTCTACTGACATAGTTGCTCAATGGAAGAATAAAAGTTGCTGACCAAGTTGCAGAATCTTTCACTATCTTTTCTTTTACAGCCTGGATTGTTTCAGGTATTTCAAAAGCTACACATTCTATATGATTATTTAGTACCAAAAGCAAGCTTTTGGTTCTGGTCCTCTGCCCCTCTACTCTAAGCACACATTTCACAGAACTCCTCACGTGGCTAACAAACCATTTATCTTACACTGAGCACTTATCAAAATCCCTACAGCACCAGCCAAGTACTTCAGTTCCACCTATTTTTCCATGCAAGAGATAAAGCAGTTGTGATCCCTTTTTCTCCATGCAGAAGTGACTGCAGCACTGCAGTAATAACATACCCAGGCCCTGGGGAAAGGGTGGGCCTCAGATTGAGGAAGAGCAAACTCTTTGGGCAGCCAGAGAGAAGACTAGAAAGGCTCCAGCAGGAGCCCTGTCTGGCCTTTCATAGCCAGTCACATCAAGTTCTCCCAAATGATGACAGCTGCAGTGGCAAAACATGTACCCATAACTGTCATTCTCAAACACAATGTTATTTCACCTTAGGAAATACCAGCCTGATGTTCATGAAGCTGATAAGAGCAGGCACATGGCAGAATCAGACTGCAGTTAAAGAACTTAAGCTACACAGATACCAATTAAAAAGGCAAAAGAGCAGAACAAATAGTCACAGAATCATAGGATTTGGAACTTAAATGCTGATGAAGCCTGTTTCCTATTGTAGATTTCAACCATTCACCAGTCTGTGGAAGGTGGGACATTTTCTTAAAGAGAAGTATGTTAGTTCATTTCATCCCCATGTTTACCAAGAAACTACTCAAAATCTGAAAGAAAACTACCAGGAAAAATAGAAGTCTACTCTACACAGAAAACATGCAATAGCAGCACAGTAAAAACAATAACTTCAGAAAAAGAAGATTGCTATTTTTAATTTAATTTAAGACTGCTTTACTGCAGTATACTGCCTATGATGCCTCAGAGAACACAATCTGAGGTGATTACTCATAAAACCAAAGACATTTAAACCCAACAGAAAGAACCAAACTAGATTAAGTATAGTTTAGAACAGAAAACTGACAGAGCACTCATAAACATAAAAGTGTCCCAGCTACATACGTGGTTCCACAGAGCACATTGGGCATCCTTGCCATTTAAATAAGTTCAATCAATTACATGGTAAATTCCACCAGCTCTGTAATTCCCCATAGAGGATTTGTCTTACAGCTCTGCAGTTGCAGTTAACAAGCTTTGGCAAAGAGCTTGTTAAGTACCTAGTGGATTCATACATGCACAACATGTAATAAGACCATTTGATAGAATTAGTGCCTAAGAACTTACACTTAGAATCAATCTGTTATGCAGCAAGACAACTGAGCAACTGCCTGGGATCTACACAGAGATCTGCACAGTATGCTTAAACACTTGCACGTTCACTTCAGCCTTCTTCACTGCATGTAAGCATTGTAACTAACTCCTGTTAGCTTATGTCTGTCAGCCCAATATATTGTACAACACAACTCAAATCATAATGATTGGATTGTTTCTAATAGCCAAAAAGGCCCTGTCTGTATTATTTCACAGTATGAGGTGTTGTTTTTCTCCTCATATTTAAAAGCAGTTACTCAGAATAAGAAAAACACTGTGCATTAAAAACATCACAACACTAAAAAAAACATACAGGAAATTTGGACTCCTTCTGTTTTGATCAGTGCCCTTCTCAAGGGAGATCACAGTCACAAACACTTGCAACAGACTGCCCCGATGAAACTCAATGCAACAGTTAACAATCTACCTGTCAGCAGCAGGAAGAAAATCCTTTCCAATAGATATCTGAACTTGAATCTTTGGAAATCATTTGAAAAAATGAGTTCTACATCAGCTTGAATACACTTACAAACTAGAGCTTTGTTGGCACTGCTTATCTCTGAGAAGTCCTACAATAGGAAACAACACATCCCCTTCAGACAAGCATCAATACATGCTAGGCAAATGCCAGGGTGTGAAAGAAACATTTGTGCAAAACACCAGAAGAAAGCAAAGGATACATTTCTCATGAGAAATAAATGAGAAAAAGAAAAAAACAGTTAATCCTATTATCTGCAATATCAGATTAAGGAAGGCAGGTTCTGACCTGACTTTATATTACATGAACTGATTCAGAGCAGTACTGGGGCATCACCCCCGATTCTTCCTATCAGTCTTTGAGGCCCCGCTCAGTTTTCTCTCCCACAGACAGCTCTCACAGCAGAATATGTTTTAATACTGAAAAACCAAGTCCTACAGCAACTTCCTGAAGTGCCCTTCAGAAAGCAATAAAGAAAGCTAATCCTAATAAACTAATGCAAGCAAGTTCCTTTTTTCTCTCCAAGAATTCCTTTTTTTTTTTTCTTTTTTTTCTTTTTACCAGTGAGACTCTGCTCAACATAAAAGCTCCACCCAAACCATAACAACTCTGGCCTGCCTCACCCAGCAACTGAGCACAACTCACCGCTGGGCCCCACTGCTGCTGTTTTCAGCAGGAACAGGATGGGATTTAAAGAAGACTGTGATTACCAGGAGTAAGAAAGAGCACAAGCCAAATTAAAAGAGAACAGTACAGCTTGAGATCTGCTGCTTTGTGGCTGGAAATGCTAGGAGCAGGCAAACAGTGTTTACACATAGTAACAGCTGGTTTGTATCAGAAGAAAGGCTATGAATATTCGTTGGCCTACAAGCAGAGAGTTAAATTGACTAAAAGTCTTCTTTCATCCAGACCTCTTTATACAGCAGTGCTCACTTTCCCTAGATGGACAAAGCTTGGCCTACTTCATTGCTGGTAAGGAAAATGAAAAACATGTCACAGCACTGGAGATCCAGCAACTGCTCAAGGAAAATAAGCTCACAAGGCTCATTTGAGCCACACTCTACTCAAGCAGTATTATTGCTTACTAGCAGCCACTGTTTCCAGAGAACAAAACCTCAAAACAAGATTCTTACACAGATTCATACATTCTCACACATCTGTTGTCTCTCACACCAGATTTTCTCTGCAGTTTGATTTCACAAAGAAATCTAAGATGCAAACTCCGTTGTGTTTTCCAGCATATCCTTAGAATACTGTAGAAAGTAAAAGTTACTCTGATTTCATTTTTGCATAAAGGAAAACAGTGCAGCAGCAACAACAGGATTTGAAAAGCATTAATATGACAGAAGCATTCAACACACACAATCGCTTTCTCAGTGAACAAAAAAAGCTGTAAGGACACTGAGGATGATGCCTGGCTCCATTGAGTAAATCCAGAAAATGGGCATCTTGTTCTACCAGACATTTGTTTCCCCATGTGAAGCCCCTACAGTTCTCTATGTTTGCACTGTTATGACTGTAATGCACATACAGATGCACAATATGCAAATAAAACATAGTAACTTTGTACGAAGCAGCTGTATGGGATGACACATGCATACATGTGTCTCGTTCCAATTTATAAGAGGGAGATGAGGTTCTTTCTCCCGGTGTGAGATTAAGAAACAACAGTTCATATGTTGTTTCATCCAGTTTATTACCAAACCTAACCAGGGAGAAAGGGAAGGAGGGCAATAGAAAAGATGGGAAAGAAGCAGGAGTTGGATAGAGCAGGGACAATCACCAGCAGGATCCAGCAGCGGTCCTGTTGCACAACATTTGAAGGTCCCAGGCAGACGCAGCAGGGGGCAACGAGCAGCAGCAGCATGGCCAGCAGGCAGATAGACAAAGAAGTCGCGGAGCCAATCATTGAAACAGCAGCAGCACTCAGGCAGCAGGCACAGGAGAATTCAACAGCATGCAGGAGTCACCTCACAAGGAATCTGCTGCCAGAAACCTATCCTCATGGTTTTCAGTTCCTCTTTTATCCTCCTTGTTCTCCTACCTACGTGACAAGGATGGGCCTTGAGCAAGAGTCATTGAATACCCCCCGAGATGGCCATCATCCTGAGATAGGTCCACACAAAGGAGCACATCACAACTATTGAGCTACAGCTCACCTCACTCTCATTACCCCTGGCCTTGTCCATCTGCATTCCCCCAGCTCACAACCTTTGCCCAGGACTTGCCTGGACTTGTTCACCTGTGTCCTTCAGACAAAGGATTTCGCAATCCTTGCTCAGGACTTGAACAAGTCCACCTGTGTCCCCAGCAAGCTTTGAGACACAGACGTTAACAGAACAATATCTTGCAACAGGGAAACACACCTTACTAAAAAACCAAGACAGACTATTCACCAAGTTTTATCTGTGCTCAAGAGGCAAAAAGAGCTCAGCACTCCTCACAGTTCATGAGAAATCTCTACAGAAAGTCAGTCTTAAAAGAAACAACACATTTCACTGAAAATGTCTCAGATGACGCACAGCTGTGCTATCAGCAGGTGAATTGCTGTTCACCTTTTATGTTACACTCAGTTCTGTTTTCATATTCCTACCTTCTCACTGTTTGGAAAAAAAAAAAATAGAGACTGAAAAAATACTCCGTGAATTCCACGCTGGCAAAGTGCAATAGAAATTCTTTACTCTAAAATCTCACAAGTCTTCCCACTACATCATTACCTTTCTAATGAGTAACCAACTCCTTAACAATGAAAAAAAATGTAATCAGCAGTAATAATGATATAAACACATTTGTAAGTTAAATTTTACTAGCCAATAGAAGCGCAAAACTGACAAAATAATAGAAGCTACTGTAAGAAACCATCATAAACCAAAACACTGTAAGAAAAAACCTCCCTATTTCTTCCACCAACACAACAAAATGACAGAAAGCACAACAATAACAACAAGCTAACAAATTCTCAAACTACAGCAAAAAAAAGTCATATTCAAACACAACCACCAAAAAAACAATGAAATACTTACTTACACAACACAGAAGATTCACTTACCCTAAAAAACTTCCACCACACAGAAACCACCAGTCCAAACCTCTACCTCTACTGCCAGCCCTTAAGTGAGGTCTGGGAAGGGCTGGATCCTGGCTCCTCCCCTTCCAATCAGTCAGATGCACTGCATGCACCTGAGCTCCCTGGGTTGGCCTTGCCTTCCCACCAGGTGCTCAATCACTGCTTCAGGCCATGTCTCAGCACTACAGCAACTACAGCACTACAGCAACCAAACATCTCTTAATTGCCTTTGGTCTCTGGTGAGCTGTGTAATAGAGTAATTGCTATCTCAATTCTATATTAAAAATTTTGAATATGCTGTCCTTTTTCAGAGGCGTAACAAAAATGCTGAGTAGCAAGGCAGGGCCAACACAGTTGAGCTCAGGTGCATGCAATGCATCTGGCTGATTGGAAGGGGAGGAGCCAGGATCCAGCCCTTCCCAGACCTCACTTAAGGGCTGGCAGTAGCCAAGGCAGCCTTTCTTGCTGGATATTTGTGTCTTAACTGTTGCTTTTTGAAAGTAAGTAGTTCTTTTCTGTTGTTTCTACTGATGCTGTACCTGGGCTCTTTTTGTTTTCCTATACCTGCAGTCTTTACTATTCTTTTATTAGCATCCCATTGTAGTTGCTTTAAAAATTGCTTTATAATGATTTAAATTCATATAATTTAAATTTTGTTGTATAAGGTTTATCTTTTTTTGTTTGTTTGTTTATCATGTACTAGGTTAGTCTATCAGTTCATAAGTTGCCTCAAAATGAAAGTTCTTGAAGGAAAAAAACAGGAGTCTACGTGATTCTATACTGCCATGGAAAAAAAACTTGTAAGTATCTTGATGTTGTATCCTGTGCCATGAGGCATTTATTTGTTCTTCTCTTAATAAGAGAGATACTCAAATATTGTGTTGTATAATGTGAAGTACTACTTAAGGCGTTTGGTGAAATAAAATAATACATACAAGTCACTTTAGATGGTGAGGGCTCCAGGTGGGGTAGTAAGCAGGAAAGCATTGCTTGTAACAGGTTTTTCCTGTTTTAGTCATTCAAGCTGCTGTGGGATTTGGCTGTTCAAAAGCTACTGTTTTTCACTTCTTTATCAGACAGAAAGGATGCTTACATGAGAACTTACTGGTGTACTTCTAAAGGTAAGAACAATCAATTGGTGCTATCACCTGCAGGCTCTTGGGTTGTATTTGCCTGCTGCGTTCATCTTGCCAGTGTGAAACTGTCTCAGGTGCTTGTTAGGCCTGTCTCTAAGCCTGGCCAGGAGCACTGTATGTTGTAAGGGCTGCAGTCAGTATTTGTGCTTTAATTCTTCCTCTCCTTTTTCATTCTAGTGAGTTGTTGCTGTTTTCTTGGTTTCACTCAAAACTTCATATCACCTTTTGAACACGAAGGAAGCAGAGCACTTTGTTGGACCAAATCATTACACGGTACCACAGTTTTGCCTTTCCTTTGACAGTGACAGATGTAATAGTAGGAAGTAAAACGTGCAAAGGCTGCACTAGTACAGAGGTCCCTGTGGGACATCCCAACTCAGTTCTGCTTTCCTAGCTTTAAATACTCACTTCATAAAAATGTAGTTATTCTTGTAGCACCCTCTAGTGTTCCTAGCAGTCCTGAAGCACAGATATAAAGACCATGATCTTATCTGAAATCTCTTCCTCCCAATTAAAAACTACTGATTTACCCCACTGAAGGAGCTTTGTAGAACATCACATACTCCTATTCTATATTTAACTCTGATCGGTCATGTTCTATTTTCTTTCAGAAGGCAATGAAGTTCTAGTTTTCATACAACACAACAAAGGAATTAGGCCTCTCCACCTTAATAATGCAATTATAAGAGATAATCATAGAACCATAGGATGATTTGGGTTGGAAGAGATCTTTCATGATGATCTGAAGATCATCTGGTTGCAACCTCCTGCTACAGGCAGGGATGCATCCCTCCAGACCAGGCTGCTCCCAGCCCCATCCAGCCTGGCCTTGGATGCTTCCAGGGAAGGGGCCATAATGAAGACTGCCAAGTGTAAGATTCTCTTTTACTCCTTACAGTCCTTGAACTAGTACAAAAAAAGCATAGAAGACCAGTCAATATTACGTATATCATCCTATGATCTTGATTTATGACAATTAGAGAGCTAAGACCCACTGTGTAGTTTAAGAACAGTGTGTCATGTTCTGAAGTGTGCTGACTACCTGACCTTCATGCTCAAACTTAAAAGCAGCATGCAGGCTACAAGCAGGGAGCTTTTTGTAGCCACAAGTGTTCTCAGTGTTCTTAAGCAAGGCACAAAACTAGCCATCCTATTAAGCTGCATGACTGAAATAAAGGAAGTTTTCAAAAAAGCAAACCTGCTGAATAGTAGCTGGAGTGCAAAATTATTATTTCAAAAGCTTCTGCCCTTGATTGTATTACTCACTTCATGCATTGAAATGGTGCAGTGGTTGCCTTGAGCAACTTCATTCTGCTGGTCAGGGTTGTCCACTGTACTATTAACATGGGTTTTGGTGTTGATGCAGCGAGTTTGCAAACAACAAATACACAATCTAGACTCAGTAGGTAAAGCAAACGAGCATTATCTGTTTAGTATGTGCTTTTGCCTGGATGGGTTTTCATGTAAGTTGAGAAAGAAATACAATTACTTTCCCATACAACATGTAAACTTTAAGAACAAATTCATTTTCTCCAGTTGGTTTATGGAACATTTCTCACGAAGTTCTGCAAGGAATTCTAAATGCAAATGGCTATTTACTGTATCAACTATTCTCCCGATTCACTGCAGTGCATATAATAAAATGATCTACCTTGTAGCACTTTATTCTGGAAGTCGCAGCTCCTCCTAACTAAGCAACCTGCTGAAAGCACTGCAGTCCCTAACAGGACCAAGATGTAATTTTAGAAGAAACATTGGCAAATTCCTTTGGCTTTGTGCAGATGCGCCTACAAATTTTATATTCTCGATGTAAATCTGAACAAATGAGAGAACCACACAAAGGCCACACCTCAGCCACATGAACACAAATTAGAACGGTCAACAGCTGAGACTGCTTTTGCTCCTTGCTCATTTGAAAACCACAACCCAGATACATCCTGGTAACTCTCACTCCCCAAGTCTCCCCAAAATTCTAAGGCGCTGTTCTGCTTGTGTCTGTTTAAATTCATCAATCTGTGTGCTTAGCCCAGGTTTTGGCCTCTTTTAAAAAAACAAACAAACAAAAAAAAAACACTTTATGAGACTGAACTAAAAAGCCAGATGACATAGATTTAACAAAAACACACTAAAAACACTTTACAGGACTACCAGAGAACTTAAGGCAACCAGTTTGACTTGGAACACAACAATCTTCACTTTTTATTTTTTTTTTAATATGGAAACTTTGGGAAAATATTATCAGTGGTTTCACGAAGTGAGACCTGACCACAGGTACCGTACACAACCGTCTGTTTTAATTTAAGAGGTGAGGCTTTCAGGATCAGATTGCTTGATTCACAGCGTGGTAGCAGGAAGACTTCCAAGGAGATGGAAAATATCAGTTCAAAGTGTGAAAACAGGAGAAAGGAGTAAAAAAAAAAAAAAGCATGGGATAGGAGGAATGACAGCAGCACTGAGCCACTGGTACGGAACGTGGGCTCCCAGGGCGCAGTCACTGCTTTCAGTGCAGGGCTCCCAATTCCTCTAGTACAAGTTGGTCACCCTTCACCATTCAGAAGGTAACACAGTCACTGTTGACATCGTTTCCACAGCATGTGGAAGTTCTGATAGCAGATTTTTGTATGTAGTCATGCTAACTGTTAAGTAATGCGTCCCACATACAGGGCTGCTCTGACCGTGCACTGCCCTGACCTGCTTGTGCCACCGCCTGCTATTTATCACCTCAGCTTAACGGGTTTTGGGAGCTCCGTGTAGTCTATTACTCAAGATCTTTGGAGCTTATGACTAACGTCATCAAGTGATGGGGTTATATTGCTGTTGCACACGTTTATTAATAAAAACGTGACAGAGTCACAGCAGAGTCGGGGTCAGAGAGAAGGGAGCTCCGGGATCACCCCGTGCATCGCCTGCTGCAGCAGCTCGCAGGCGGGCCTGAATATCTCCAGAGAAGGGACCCAGGCCTGCGGGCAGCTCGCTCCCGGACAACAAAGTCCTTCTTTGTGTTGGTGCGGAACTTCCAGCGTTCCAGTTCGAGCGCACACGTTACTTTACCTCGGGCTGTTTAACAACCGACTAAACGCTCACCAGAGATCTGCAACAGCGGCATCCCGGACGGCCGCGCACGACGCGCGAGCCCCGCTCACCTCGTCCCTCAGCGCGAACGCGCCTCTCGCGCGCGACTGCTGAGGGCGCCGAGCCCGCCCCGCTGCCCCTCACGCGCACACGGCCGTTAAGGGGCGCCGCGCACGCGGCAGGGCTGTGCGCGCAGCGGGCGGAGCTCGGCGGCGGAAGGGCGGCCGCGCGGTTCCGCTCGAGGAAGATGGTGGCGCCGGCGGCGCTCCGCGTGGTGCGATGCGGCGGCAGCGCCCTGCACGGCGCCCGGGCCGTCTTCTCCGTCGGTGCCAGGCAAGCGGCGGGCCGGACTCCGGGTCGGAGCGACCCCGCGAGACGCTGACGGCTTTCCTTCCTCTCAGGTTCCTGCTGTGCGCCTCCGGCGACTTCGTGAAGATGTACAGCGTGGCCACCGAGGAGCTGGTGCGGCTGCTGCGAGGCCACGGCGACCTGGTGACGAGCGTGCAGCTCGCCCCGCACAACCACCTGCAGGTGGGCCGGGCCGGCAGCGGGGTAGCGCTCGGGAGGGGCGCCGGGGGCCGGGCCGCTGTGCGGGCAGGAGCGCTTTGCGATGGCGGCTCGGAGCTTTTCGTGTTCTGTGTTTGCGGTGGTTCAGCCGCGTCTAATCTCAGTGCGTTGATCGGTGCTTCAGCGCGAAGTGGGGATTTGATGTAAAGTCTGACTTTGGTGTATTGCTGTAACTTGGGTTGTTTTTTTTTCAGCTCTATTCTTCCTCCCTTGACGGCACCATTAAGCTGTGGGACTTCACAGATGGGATTCTCATTAAAGTACGTTGAGCTGTTCCTGTTGAGTAAATATCAGCGTTATTCTTGGTCTGTAGAAGATGATGTGCTCTTGCGTAGTAATTGTTGGACTTGTGTTTCTCCCGCAGACGTTCACTGTAGGACATCAGCTGCTCGCGCTGTATGTGCTGCCTGCTGCTGAGGACTCTGTGTTTGTTATCATTCCAAAGCGGGGTGCAAGAGGTATGGTGTGCTTTGGTTCATCCTTACAGTGCTGCTGTCAGCCTGAGCTGTGGCACCTGGCTGAGCGGTATGATGTCAGGTGCTTTTGTGTATTAGTCTTGATGTTCTGTGAACAGCAGAACATTGGAGATGTGGCAAATCTTTACACAGTCCTTACTGTGGCAGTACGTACACACAGTATTCGAGACTCCTCTCTCAATTTAACAGCGTATGTGGATAGTTTTTTCCTGGGATCTTCCTGAAATAAACATAAACGTACCTTGGCCTCACTCTGTTTCTGCAGATGTCACTTCAGAGCGTGTTATGCAGTGTTTCTTGCTTCTTGCTCACAGCTGCACCCGAATCCACTATTCTGACCTTGAACTTCAACACTGTTGTTTGAATTAGAATATCCAACACAATTATTTTTTGAAAAAGTATTCTGTTCAAAAACACTAATGTGTTACAGTATAACGGTTGTGAATCTCCTTTATAGTGAACATGCATAAACTTGTATGTAGAAGTCTTTGGATAACAGATTTTCCTTTGGCCAGATACGTTCCAACTGGTCTCAGTTAAGCTGACAAAAGCAGCAGGCCAAGACATGGAAGCCAAGGAATTGTCTGTGGTTTTGGAGGGTGTGGATGCGTCCCCAAAGTGTACTGCATTTGGAAGAGAGGTATATCCGCTTCTGGGAGGATTGGCTTCTTTCTTTACTTTTCAAGTAACCTATATACATTTATGTGTTTATAGAAGTACAGCAGAACTTCAGACTCATTAATCCAATTTTATTTTTTTTTTAAATAATAATTTCATGAACCTTTCTTTGGCCCTATTCTGTTATTTGCATGCTCTGATTTCTGCCCAAGCTTTTTAAGCTCCATTTGACAAAACAAATGATTTTGTAATCTGTAAGTACTGTTTTCTTTAAAGGAAAAAAAACAATTTATAACAGGAAACAATTTGTTTAACATCAGCTTCTATGTTGTCTCCATTTTTAAGTACTTTGTAGTGAAACACGATTTTCTCTTTTTTTTTTCACATGTGAGTACACAATCTGTATGTTCTAACTTCTTGAATAATGTTTTATTGTAACAGGGTGAATATGTGGCATCAGTTAAAGATGTTACTCTCCAAGTTTACTTCTTTAAACAGAAGCAATTGAACAGGTAAGAATGAAGATGCCAAGTTGTATGGTAACTGTTGAGTCACGGCCTGAACCACTGATTGAGCACCTGGGGAAAGGACTGAGTCAGCATTGGGTGCACAGGTGAAGGCAATTCAGCTGTGTGACCGGAAGGGGTGGAGCCTGGCTGCACCTCTTAGACCTCACTTAAGGGTTGACTGCCACTGGAGAAGGATCTCTTTCTGGAGTTCTCTTCTTTGTGGAGTTGTCCTCTGTGAGCCTGGGTTTTTAGTGATGGGTGAGTTCTCTTTTCCTTGTTGGTAGCGTCTTTCTGTCACGTTAATTCCTTTGTCATTGTGCTTCCTGTATCACCTTTTCATCGTGTTGATTTTTCTGATAGTTACACAAGTATTGCTTCAATCTGATGTAATAACATTTGCATTCACTGGTGAGGTGCATGTGAGGAGTATGTATGTAAATATTTAAGTTAATGTTGGGCTGAAACAAGTGATGGTTTGGCCAAGGAGAATTAGGCAGAGAGGGTGGAACACATAAAAGGCTTGCAGCTTGATTGAGTACAGAGATCTGATAAAGTAAAAAAAACTTGTCACTAATTTTTTTTTTTTTTAGTACATATGTTGGTTTATAACAACTTGTAGGCGCTTAATTTTGTTACTCAGAATTATTCTTATGTGCATTTGTGCATCAGTTGGTCCTTTGGAAGCTTTGTTTTTTAAAAAGGAAAAAAAGTGTGTAACTGAAGTTGTTGTTTTCCTAACTTTTGAAGGTTTTCTCTGAGAGCAACAAATAAAAAAGGTGGAAACAATGTCTTTACTTGTGTAGCCTGCCATCCTCAGGAGGATTGTATTGCAACTGGCCACGCTGATGGAAAGATTCGTCTCTGGTATGCTTATTTTGATTTGATTATTTGATTAGAATATTTGACTGTTTACTTTTGTATCCTGACCATGGGAATTAAGTGAAACCTGAGCAGAGCAGCTGTTAGTTCTTACAGTTGTGATTTTCAGAAATCAAAAAAAGCAAAGAATGGAAAATCCTCTGTAATTTCCTGTAATACTGATGTTGACTTCAGAGTACAGCTTCAGTTTAACATGAAGGGGGAAAATATTCCTTTTAAGCTACACTGCTATTTTAAACTGCTCTGACCTTTTCAAATACATTTTAAATTAGTGGTTGTGGGCATCTGGAGTCCTAGTGACAGCACACTAGGGAAACTGTGTGATGAAGAATTATCAGCTTGCTAAGTATGGTAGTGATGTATAGGGTGCATCAGGAAAGCTGCTGGTGTGATTCCTCCCTCTTGCACCATGTGCATACATGAAACTGTAGTCAGGAGATTGGAAAAAAGGATGGTATTCACTATTAGCATTTGTTTGCTCTGTTGTCAATGACTACCTTTAAAGAACTGTTCTCTTCCTTCTCCACAGGAGGAATTTCAACCACAAAAAAGAGTACACGTTCTCTACACTGCACTGGCATCACGATAAAGTCCTGGATCTAGCTTTTTCTATAGAAGGTGAGTACAAAAATCATAAAAAGATTAAGAGCTACAAACAGAGAAATTAACAGAAGTTCAAAATAATCCATTTACTAACAAACTAATTTCCAGTATTCTAAATATGTTGAAGGTGGATCTGAAATAAGTGAGAGCAGCCATACTTTCTTTGTAATACTTTAACATTCATAATGTCAAATAGCTGCCTGTAATAGAAATGCTCAGTCTGAAGCAGTGATTGAGCACCTGGTGGGAAGGCATGGCCAACCCAGGGGAGCTCAGGTGCATGCAATGTACTGCAGTGATTGGAAGGGGAGGAGCCAGGATCCACCCTTTCATAGGGGATGGCATCCACCCCTCATTTAGGGGGTGGCAGTGGAGGTGAGGGCATCTCTTGCTGGAGTTCTCTGCCTACTTGAGGCCTTCCGAAAGTAAGTAGCTCTTTTTGTTCACTTCTGCATCTGTGGCTGCTGCATTTGGGCTCGTTCTCATTTTCTGTAGCCAGAGACTTTTCCACCCTGCTATTATCATCCCATGAGAGCATTACGCTGTCCTTTAACAGAATGCAAAATCTAGCCAGTTATATCTTCTACCCTGCGTACCACCCTCTTCTCTTTCACCAGCAATACTCATGAGTCCTTTCCAGAGTCTGTCTGAATCCAAAGTAAGTCAGGCTTGACTGAGCTTAAACCTAGTGGCGGAAATCCACTTAGTATTCATGTGAATGTATTTCTTAGTGTACTTCTTACTGCAAAATACATATTGTAGAAGGAAGACTAACAAGCTGTGTGCTAACACAATACTCAACACATTCAACGAGTGATAGAATTTAATATTCCCAAGCATTTCTTTAAGTTCTATTGCAGGCAGAAGTTATTTATGTAAGTTTCTGTGTCAGTTTTCCTTGGGATAACAAGAAATCTACCTGTGTGTATTGCCCAGGCTAGATATGAAGAATAATTCATCCATGTGTGATGCTTTAAGAAATGTTGTTCAGAAATCTGTGTGTCTGTCATTGTAACTGGTGATATTCTTAAAACCTCTAACTGTATGTTTATGATCTGAAAAGGAACCAGCTTGCTGAGTGGAGGAGTTGAATCTGTTCTAGTTCAGTGGCACAGTGGATCAGACTGCAAGAAGGATTTTCTTCCTCGCTTGGGATCTGCTATTGAATACGTCTCCATCTCACCTGATGGCGCTTTCTATTGCACCTCTCATACAGACAACAGTATGCCTATGTTTTAAGTAGCACTTACTGCAAATCTATACGGGCTCTGTTTCGTTATTTTCGGGTGAATTAGCAAGGTGTTGTGTATGGATGTTTAAAGCAGTGTCCTGCTTTTTCTTTAGTTGTGCACATTTGTCTGAGGTCTTTGTGTGAGGTCTGCTTGTAGCTTAGCTTCCCATCTTGATTCAGGAGTCTGACAGATTGTGAGAAGATGAATGTCTATCCCACATGTATATGCGTATGTAGGATTAAATAGAGATAGCTACAGTCCCTTCTCCACCATTGATGCAGTTACTTTGTGGAAACTTTTTGCAAGACTTTATATGCTTTTCCTTTCAGGAATTACAATAATAAACAGCAACCTGAGATTTTCCAAAACCATTCAAGGGCTAGTTAAAGGTATGTGCACTGAAGTTTATTTTCTGCTGATGGTGTGGAATGTGTCACTTCCAATCAGAGGTCACTTTCACCTTGTTTTCATTCCCAGCCAGGGATATCAAGACAGGTCTAGTGGTTGATCCTAGAACCAAAGCTTTGGTCTTGAATGGAGAGCCTGGCCACTTGCAGTTCTACTGTCTCCAAAGTGACAAACAGCTATACAGTGTAAGTTGGGCAGGCCTGTGCTAACCTTTTCATTTCTTAATTCGAGTTATACATGAGAATTTCTTTGAGGACTGTATATAGAAACAAGGAAAAGCCATTAACTGTACTATGGGACTGGATTCCAGCCTGAGATTTTTTTTTCCTTTATGAGAATCTTCTATTCTAGAAGAGTATTTAAGGTAAACCTTGTTTGGAAAGATGTTTTCACCTGCTAATGTCCCTATTCCTCTCATAAGTTCAATGTTTAAAAAAAAATCTGTAATTTCCCATGCAATATGCTTTTAATGTTGTGTTATTTATGTACTATAGTATTGCTTTTCCCAAATTTTTTTTTTATACTACAGCCTGCTCAGTTCTAATTGGTGCTTTCTGGGTGTCCTTTCTCCTTTGTTTTGTGAATGGTATCTATAAATCTGCACTCAAACTTGGAAGCTCTGATTTGTTTTGCAGTTGGATATTGTTCAGCAAGAGTACATCCATCAAGCAGGCTTAAACCAATCTGACTTGTCCAGAGTTGCGTTTAGTGCTGAAGGCAAGTGGTTAGCAACAGTAGAAGAGAGAGAAGATACTGACCTAGAGTTACAGTTGAAGCTGTGGCTCTTTGATGAGAAAACACAAAGGTAATGATAATTGGAGCTGGCCCTGTGGGTGTCATAGTTTGTATTTTAAGTATCATGCAAATGTCTATACAATCCTTGTCTTGAAAAGGCAAGGTTTTCCAAGTAAACTGATGGCATTATAGAGAAGACCTGAGGAAGGGATTACTGTGTGTGTGTCACACATTTGTAAAAACCCATAAACAAAATTAATTGCAATTGTGAATACTTGCTTTGAATTTAATTGTCTTATAATAATTGCCTAGGCTATCTGGGAGCTCTAATTCCTGTATTTATTTGATACTAAAATAGTGGACTGGATGAAATGGATCTATTTGGTTTTTCCAGTCCCTCTCAAGTCCATTGTAAATTGATCAGTCCCTTTAGGTTACATGAAATAATTACTTCAATTTTTTGGGTCGTCTTTAACGAATATGCCTCTGGTTCTTACATTTCCCAACTTCTCACTTAATATTTTTTTTTTTTTTAGTCTAAAAGTTATCTTAAAGAGAAAACAAAGCAAAATAATGCTGACGCGTGTAGTAGAAGTGTGACTGATCAACTAAGGAAAAGGTTGCCCTGATTTCAGGCTGGATGTTTGAGACTGGTGTTCATTGAAGTAATAATTTTAGCTGCTAGGATGCTGTCTGTAGAGGAGTGCAACTAATTAGATAAGATGGATCTGTAAATGCAATAGCACTTTAGCTATCTAATTAGAAGTTTCTTGATTCTTTATTTGCAGCTTTAGACTGAATACCAGAGTAAGCATGCCTCATGAGGATCACGTAACGGCGATGTGCTTCCGTGACATGGATGAAATGGAAGATGACTCTCTGATGCTGGTAACAACTGGGAGAGACTGTGTGTTTAAGGTCTGGGTGATACTAGAAGACGCTGATCCGGAGGGTAAGTAAGGTCAGAGCATAATATGCTCTTATTTGTCTCCTTATAACGTGCTGTAGAAATGCTGACCCAAAGTTAATCCCTTCAAAACTAGGTCATCTATTCCTACCCATTTATTCATGCTATTGCGTGCTCTCCTGAGCATCCTCTGCCATGGACTTCTGCTGTAGTTTTACAATATGAGATTTGTAGTGTAAGGAACCTCCTTATAAAGACTTCACAGAGCTTGCTGCAGGAGGGCATGGCAGCCTATATTCATTATTTAAAAGATTGTTTTTAGCACGGTTTCTCCACTCTAGGAAACTGGAGTGGGTATAGTCTTTTAGAATCCGGATCAAAAAAGGATATAGGGCAGAGTTATGTTCAGTGGCATGCGTAGAAGTACACATGGATATTGAATTCCCTTGTATTTGACCAGGGAAGGAAAGAAATGTGTAGCCAGAAGGATTTGGCATGCCACAGCTTTTTTTTTTTTTTTTTTCAGCAAATGATAAAGTAACTAGTTAATATGTAGACTGTGGTGACGTTTTTATTTGTAGCTAGTTGCTCGCTGTGCCGCTAGATGGCGCTGTGCCGTTAAAGTAATGAACTGGGTCTGGCCTTGAAGGTCTTTTCAATGCCAGCTCACAGCTTTTACATAAAGGACTTCTGAATATGGGCTGAACTTATTTTCTTCACTTTCTTTATCTTGTTCGTAAGTTATTAAGGTCGGCTATACAAGTTTGCTGATACTCAAAATGTGTGTTAGGTTGTAAATGCATCCATTTGTTTCTGTTACTTTAGAGTAATTATCAACTGTAGAAAAAGGACCTAAGCAGAACAGGCTGGCAGGTTAAACAAGACAAGAAAGCAAACTGATAGGTTGCTTTGCTATCCTGAAGCTTTGTGTAAATGAGCCACAAGCTTTCTTGGAATCAAATGCAACCTGTGTTCCAACTTCTAGTAATGCTCGTGTTCTTGCTACAGTTTTGGAAGAACAAGATACTTAAAAATAGTCTATGTTGAACTGGAGTATCTTTTTTTTAATCTGTCTGCCTGTTTGTTGGCTAAATCTACCCTTATGCTGTACCATTTCAATAATGGGATTCACTGTTGAGATGCAAAACCTATTGGATGCTCCTTGTAGGTTCTTTGTACTTCACAAAAAATTATGCCTTCTGAAAGAAAATTTACTTTCTCTTGAGCCAATTTTTCAGTGCTACTATTTGAACTCTTCGTGTATGGACCTGAATGTAATGAATTTAATTATTCAATGCAGCACAGCTGAGTTTGAGTTGGAGCTGTGACTTCGTAGGCAGCTACCATGGCTACCAGGCTACCAACTGCTGTTTCTCAGAAGATGGCTCTTTGCTTGCCGTTAGCTTTGAAGAAACTGTCACTGTATGGGATTCTAGTACTTGGGATCTGAAGTGTACGTTTTGCCACCCACCTGGAAAAATAAGGTATGTTTTTCATCTGGCTTATTCTTTCTTATTTGAACTTCTACTGAAAGAATAAAAGTCTAACTTAAATTTATGCTCTTGTTTGTGTTTTATTCTTGAATACTGATAAAACTCCTATTTGGAAACTGTAAAGCTGTACTGATGTTGTCTGCATTACAGTGTGTGTGTCTTGACTGTTGCTAGCCTTTGCTGGAAAGTCTGTGTTTGCCCAGCAGACCAACCCAGCACTTTCTGCTAGGTGCTACAACAAGAAAAGATATCCAGAAGGTCTAGAGACCATTTTGTTTTATAAACATAATGAGGAATGGCATTCATCTGTGGTGAGGCAAAAAGGTAGAGACTCAATGAATAGGACAACTTCTATACAAGGTTTCTAGGGCTGTGCAGTTATTGCAGTGGTTTGTGATCCAGGCAAAGTACCTATCTTAGCAGTTGCCTTAGAAAAATAGGCCAGTAGGTGGCCTTGCTGCTTCATCCAGTTAAGCTCTGTGCCAGATCTCTAAATAAATTCTGAATGGGGAAGATGCTACAACTGAATGGTAGCATTCTCTTTCAGTTGTTGTCTAGCTCTCCACACAGTTGCTGGGATAATGTGAAAGGTTCTAAATATACTCAGAGAACATGTAGAATGAAAAGCAAAACACTGCTTATTTGCAGTGTTTTAAAGACTGCAATAAAGTATCACTGAAAGAAGAGATTTGTTGTCAGTTTTGAAACAAGTCTGTTTGGTTCATACTGATTCTCCAAGAGTAGTAATTGAGAAGTATGATTCTACAATGGGTTCTGCAGGAAAAACATGAGAGCGTGTTAGCTCTCCATTGCATCTCAGGGAAATGTCTCTTTTGGCATCTTGGTACAGTGGCAAGTTTTTCCCTTGGAAGTTTTTCCTTTTGAAGCCTTTGCTATATGCTGTATTAAAACAAAATAAGGTACTCTGTGTACTCAAATGACTGTTATGTAAGTTCAAATGGCTATGCTTTAATGAAGAGAATTTGAAAGCATTCTCATGTAGCATTAGAAATCTGTTGTTTGATTGTGAAACAAGAACAAGAAATTCATGTGATTGAAAACAAATGGCTTGTTTTCTTCAGTCAGAGCAACCTACGAGAATGTAACTGATTCTATTTGTTCCATTTCTCTTCTTCTAGTGTTTAGCACAATGCTAGGTGTTCTAGAGGTGGTTTTTTTTTTTTTCCCTAACCCCAGTGTTAACGCTTCATAGTAATTAAAGATTTGTTACTAATTTATGAACCTAAGATTGCTGCTTCAAGTCAGAATGATTTATGAACAGTTTGAAGTTCTCTGTACTCCTTACAGATTCATGCTTACTTGAAATCTCCCACATCTATGTGTGGTAGTTGTGTGTGAAAGTTCCTTGCTACTGGAGGTGAAAGCAAAATGCGAACTTGTCCTGATTAACTATCAGGATTAAATCTTTAATGAATGTTCTTGTGACTTGTGAATCAAAACTGCATGGAGAAACAGAAGTTGAAGATAATGGACTTGTTTTGACTTTTTACTTCTGCAGGACCATCTGCTTTGGGAGACTAACATGTTCCAAATACCTGATTGGTGCCACTGATCATGGCTTTCTCTGTTGCTGGAATCTGCTCAGTTGTGCATGTAAGATGAGCTTAAATGCATGCTAGAGTGAAAGTAATGATGTTTAACCTTTGAATGTGCTATGATAACTTAAAGTAATTCTAATTTGATTCTAGATTGACCCACTGTAAAATGGCCTGTCGAGTTGTGATGTTTTTTGTACCTGAGTATAGGTAGTATCTCACCCCGTATGCATGTGCTTAGTGTATCCTATTTTAGATGATGGATAACCCAATAGCAGCTACTATTTCCTTCATTTTTACAAATGGTTGATCATGTTTTCATTATCTGAGAATAACTGAAGTTGTATGGCTCTTGCAGAGCTTAAGCCTTGTGGGTCTTTTCCATTTTAAGTTTTATTTGGCAAAGCACCTGAATAGAATTCTTTTTCACATCCTGCTATTGCTGTGTTTGCTTTTCAGTGGAATGGAGTGCTCACCTCAACGTCGTAGTTCTGCAACCTGATCCCTTTTCAGAACATATTGCTGCTTTCTCCTGGCTCTTTAAAGAGTCCAGCTGTGAGTACAAAGGCTTTTTTGACAAGTAGTAGTCAGTGGAACTTAAAACTGGTAAAGTATGATTTATATAAAAGATTTTCTTAGAATTCAGCTCCATTAAAGCCATTAAACAGACCTGAGTCTGTGTCTGACCCAGGGAAAACTGAGCTATGTTTTGAAGCAGCAATTAAATACAGGTAAATTCCAGTACTTAAACAACATGCTCCCCGTCTTCTCTTTCAATAGTTTGTCTCCAGCACAGTGTAAGATTAACTGTCCTCTGGATGAGTGTCTTGTGTGGTCTCAACTCTCACCTTGAAGCTCAAAATCATGGTTGAATTATATAGCTTTGTACTAGACTTATGATGTAAGTGAAGATAAATCTTTCCAGAACTACTGTTCTACAGTAAACTTCATCTCCAAGTATGTTCTTGGGATGGAAATAATGTGAAAAGTACTGTATGGGGACTGCTGAGTTGTGGCCTGAACCTCTGATTGATCGCCTGAGGCAACCAGTGAGTCAGCCATGGGAGCACAGGTGGAGGCAATTCACCTGTGCTGCAGGAGGGGGTGGAGCCTGGCTGCACCTCTCCTAGACCCATTTAAGAGCTGACTGCCAGTGGGAAGGATCTTTTCTGGAGATCCCTCCTTTTGGAGTTTTCCAGTGAGCCCAGGATAAGGGTAAGCCCTCCATCTATTCTTTTTTGGTGTAATAACTTGCTTAGCCAAACTCTCTTGTATATATCTTAATTATAACATCTGTATAATCATTGATTATACAAGTACCATAAACTATGTGTTCAGCATATCTGAGCATAATTCCTGTTTAAAGGCAGTCCTGTGCAGAACTTTCTGGCTTTAATGCATAGTGCTTTGACAACTCTCCAGAAGGGTAAGAATGCCATGACTTCAAGCGAAGATGTTCTTGTATTTGCAGTGTTTGTATTTAAGCCAAATGAGCCACGGCCAATCTGTATCCAGAGAAAAATTTCTAAGGAAAGGATCCAGTTTGCTGCCTTTGTTCCAAGAGATGCACCTGAATCAATTGCCTCAGATAAATACCTTTGGCTAAGAAGATCGCAACTATTTTTTCTTACGGATACACAAGTAAGAAATAGTCACTGGTGGGGAAGGTGGTTCTTAAGGGATAAATAGGTACACAACTGCTGCTAAGTGTAAGAATTTACCTTTATGATTTTGGAGAAGAAAAAGCTGTACTTAATTTTTCTGTAAAAACTTTCCAACGCTAATACAGCTTAACACTGATTACTTAATGGTTTTCTACTAGTCAGAGTTTCCACTGCTTTGTGCTTGCAGGAAACTAAGTGGCATAGGAATGCTGCCTATGCTTTTTGTAGTGGAAATGCTAAGTTATGGGCTGAAGCAATGATTGAGCACCTGGTGGGAAGACAAGGTCAACCCAGGGGGGGGATCAGGTGTAAGCAATGCACCTGAGTGACTGGGAGGGGAGGAGCCTGGATCCACCCCTTCCCAGACCTCATTTTAAGGGCTGGCAGTGGAGGTAAGGGGGTCTTTTGCTGGAGATCCCTGCCTACCAGAGGCCTTCCCAAGTTAAGCAACTCTTTTATTTCTGAATCTGTGGTGCTGCATTTGGGCTTGTTCTCATTCTCTGTAGCCAGTGACTTTGCTACTGTGCTATCATTATCCCATTATAGCTTTATGCTGTTAAACTTAAATGTGTAGTAGTATTGCTGTAGTATTGCTAGTTAAGCAAATGATTCATATGATAATCCGTTTTCTGTTTTATTTGGGTGCTAGCTACTTGTTTGCTTTCTATTCCACCCAGAAAGGTTATCCAGAGCCTTTAGATCCATTCATGCTTCCTTTGGGTTCTTTCTAAAATAAAGATGTTTGCTGCTTCTGCTTGACCAACAAAAGCTTTTGGGTCAAACTTCTGCAGACAAACTACTGAAATACAGAGAGCAGTTTCCTGTTTCTTAATTCTGCTACATCATTGTTTATTTTAGGAGCTAATGACAGTAAGCACAAAGTCTCTGGAAGAAAGACTTACGCTGTCAAGCGAACAGGTAACTTTGTCAAAAGTTCTTTTAGGGGTAGGTGGAGCAGGTCCAAATTCTGTTAGTGTTTAATTGTCAGATTCAAAAGCCTTTTGTCACTGAAGGACATACCACTTCCTGGCATGAAGCCACAGGCAATTATATGAAGGGGCAGCTCTTCTTTAAC
Organism: Lagopus muta; assembly: GCF_023343835.1. Lineage (NCBI taxonomy): Eukaryota > Metazoa > Chordata > Aves > Galliformes > Phasianidae > Lagopus > Lagopus muta. The sequence goes on along the minus strand of NC_064440.1, from coordinate 29,556,624 downwards.
TTTGGCAGAATTACTGTTCGTAAAACCTTAAAAAAATCAAGTATTAGGAAGCTACACTCTCATTTTCCTGATCTAAAGCAAGCTCTTTAATTTGGTCTCTTTAATGCTTGGAATCTAGAATATGGCACATTAGAAACTTTGTAGTGATGGTGAAAATGTTGTCAGTCTGTTTTGTTTTACGAGTGGGAAAAAAGCTGTGAAATAATTTCAGTATGTACTTAAACAGAGAGGTAGTATGGGAAATCCAGTCTTATGAATTCACACTGAAGAATTGCTCCATGCCTTGTGAGACGAATAAAAGAGTGGCACTGGATGGAGTGATTGGTTAGGTAAAGTAGATGGAAAATAGAAGCTAATATCTTTCCTAGATAAAATTCAATTGGAACGTGGTTGTAAGCAATCAGTTTGTTTGTGAGGGTTGCTGGTATAGAAAAATGGCAGAAGGGAAGTTACCAAGTAGTACCTCAAGATAGGCAATTGGCTCATTCAGCAGATACTGGGGTATAAGTGATCTTTCAGTGAAAAGTGGCATATAAAAGCCATATTTCAGTTTTTCTGGCACCCACACCAGTTTCTTGTTTTGGAAGTTAGTTGGTGTATCAGTGCACTAACATCTGGTGTTCATACTGCTGGAAGAGCAAAAATTCAGATTCTAGAGAGTTCTATTAGCTCTGTGAGGAATTTATTGGAAAGGATGCCTGGGAGAGAATGGGTACAAAGGGCTGTGTCAAATAGCTCAGCTGAGTTAAACCTGAGCATGAGACTCTGTCACTTGGGTTGACTCTAAATTCTACTTGAGTTTTGGTAACAGAAAATGAAGTGGGACTTACATCTGTGTTACTAAGTTCTACTTAAAACTTTGTCCTTTCTCAATTACAAGATGCTTTTTTTTTTTTTTTTAATTCAAGCTGGCAGTAGAAGAAAGTCTTCCTGTGACCCCATTTAGCTTGCTGTTGGGAAAGCACAGGCATCAACAGTCACAGGGGGATGTAGACCTTGGAAAAATTGTTCGCCATCACCATGAGCAAGATTCCCCTGCTGTCAAAGAGGTAGGAGTCATTGCAGTAAAAATACGAGCAAAATAATGGCAGGCAAAAACTTTCATGAAGCCTTTTTTTTTTTTCTCTTCAGCTCCTGCATACTCCAGCGCATGTTTTGCCATCTGCTTCCTTCCTGTGCCCCGTATTTATTAATTCATTGCTTGTCTCCAAAGAGAAGAAAAGGTAAGAGAAATTGGAAGGACTCCTCCATGTTATTTAAGGTGAAATACATCTTTAAATAAAGCGTAAGACTGGTTTTCCAGCATGATTCATTATTCTGTTCATACAGGCGAGTCGAACATGTCATAGAGGCAACATAAAGCAAAAAAAAAAAGTTCAGATATGCAAGATCGGCTGCTTAACATATGGGCCTTTACATTGCTGTTGTTAGTTATCCTGTCATTTGGCATAACATACTTTTAAGCAAAATGTGTACATAGATACTCCAAAGTTGTTTGTCAACTAAACTTTATTTCCAGGTAAGGATTGTAGAAGGCTAGAATGGCTTGAGTTGAAAGGGACCTTAAAATAATTAAGTTCCAACCCTGCTGCCGTGGGCAGGGCTGCTGCTCACTAGGTCAGGTGCCCATGGCCCCATCCATCCTGGTCCTGTGCACTTACAGGGATGGGGCATCGACATCTTCTCTGGGCAGTCTGTGCCAGTGCCTGTGGTGACCTTCTGAGAAAGGAACTGCCACCTGGCAACTAATCTAAATCTCCCCTCTTTTAGTTTAAAGCCATTCCCCCTTAGCTTATTATCAGGTTGTGGAAAAACTAACTCTCCCTCCTGTTTGTAAGCTCCCCTCGAGAACTGGAAGACTGCAACAAGGTATCCCCAAAGCCTTCTGTTCTCCTGTCTGAAAAATCCCAGCTCCTTTGACTATTCTCTATAAGAGAAGTACTCCAGCCCTCTGATCATCTTCATGGCTTCCTCTGGATTCGTTCTGACAGGTCCATGCCCTTCTCATGCTGTGGTCCCCAGACCCAGATGCAATCCTCCAGGTGGAGTCTCCTGAGAACAGAGTAGAGGGAGACTTTTGACCTTCCTCCTTGCTGCTCATGCTGCTCGCTTTTATCTTTTGATGCAGCCCAGGATACAGTTGGCCTTCCAGGCTGCCAGTTCACATGCTGATCTCATATTAGGTTTTTCATTCATTGATGCCTGCAAGCCCTCCTCTAGAGTGCTGCCTGTTATGCATTCTCTGCTCAGGCTGTACTCATGTCTGGGTTTGCTCCAAGTCAGGTACAGCTCCACACACTTGGCCTTGTTGAACTGCGTGAGGTTTGTGTGGGCCAGCTTTCGGGTGGGTTGAGATCCCTCTGGATGGCTTCTCTTTGCTCCAGGATGTCAACCTCACTCAGCTTAGTGTTGACTGCAAATTTGCCAAGCTTCTATTTGTTCCTGCTGAATATGTTGTAATGAAGGTGTTAAATAATGCTAGTCCTAAACTTAAGGTCTACGCTTAACAGTAGGTTTAGAATTCAAATTTCATTCCTAGTGAAACTACAGAGTAAGATTGTGAAAACAGGCAAGCTTGTTTGACAGTACTGTAATCCCAGTTTAATGCAGTGATTTGATAAGTACTTAAAATGTGTGGATGCCTGCTCCTTTAAGATCAACGTAAAGTTCTAGAAAATGGATGCCAACGCAAAGGTTATTAATCCTAATATTAGGCTGCCTTAATATCTTGACACTTAGACTGAATGCAACCAGGTAGTTCTGTTACTTGCTTGTATGATCTATTCTTTAAAGTGTTTCATAATCCTCTACCAAGCTGCAGATGAAAGTATGTCACTGGTATCAGCTGCCATCTGAAATTTGCAGACAGATGAAAGGATGGTTGATATAGCCAGAAGAAATGCTGGTTTGAGTATGTTTTACATGTACACTGTATTCTGCTCCTGCAGCAGTGCCATCAGTTGTGCTGTGATAGCTCGTATGGCTAGCTTTCTTATGAGATTACCCAAGTAAAACTACTGTGATAACAACAAAAGTGGTAAAAATCGCATACAGAGATCATGTAGAAATTTGCATGCAGTTCCAGGACTCAAGAGTTTAGGAGTTCAGTGGCCTGTGCAAATATTTGCTGCTCTAGAGCTTGTACTTTGACACTGGTGATTAGTGTCACCAGCGCTTTTAAAGTTGCGTATGAGTCTAAGCACTGGAGGGTTGGGCAACTGTAGATAGCTGTGTAGAATAACTTCCTGATTGATGTTTCTCTTTGCCTTTTAAGTATAATTATAATGTATTACGTCTGTACCTTCAGTTTAGATTTTACACATGGTAAATGAGTTTATTAGAACACATGATATTTAGGAGTATTCTTCTACCATGTAGAACTTGTTTAATGGTATCTAAAATAAGACTTAAGCGACAGACACTTGAATAGTGTATAATTACCACATTGCAAATGGTAACTTTTCTGTTTAACTCTTCTGAGTACGCCAAGTCAGAAGGGAACTGCTGCTTAAAAAGCCACTCTATTTCAAAAAAAAATAAAGTAAAATAAAAATTCCTAAGATCTTAAGTACTGTAGTGACTTTCAAGACCAAATGATCTTTTTCAGGACTGAAAGAGGAGACTGGCCTCCTTATTTATTGTCTCATCTGCCGGTTTGTTCTGTTTTTAATCCCATAGGGGTTGAAGTGATAACTGCATGTTCTGATGATGATAGTAGCTTTGGATTTAGAGAAAGAGAATGTACGCTTGTTAAATTAATGCAGAAGGTAGCTATTGGAAAAAAGCCTTGTATTTGAGATGGCAAGAGAAGTACAGTAGTTTCTCAGAAGTCTTAGATTTAAGAACAAAAATTCCAGTACTCAATTGAAGTTATTTTTGTAATAACTCAGTGTATAGTATCACAACTGTCTGTTAACATCTTTTTTTGCTGCCAATCGTATCCTTATACAGTGCTGAAGAGGCTCCTGCTGAAGTAGAAATGGAAAGTGAAGAAGCAGAGGATGATTCAGATGAGGAAACCGCTGCTACTGAAATGAAACAAGATGATACAATGCCTATGGAATCATTAGGAGAGACAACACATAAACTGTCTAAATCTGAAGAAAAAGAACTGCGAAAAATAAGAAAAACAGACTTCAGTTGGATATCGGTTTTCTAAACATGCTGTTTTTTTAATAGTGTAAGTTGAATCTTTGTGGATTAAATATTCTTCCAGAAATCTTTCAGTTGTTTGGCTGTGAATTTCAGCAACTGTTACTGCCCTAAGAAAAGAGAACGGAGGGGAGGGATTAAAGTTTTGAAAAAATGGCTCTGATCTTAGCTTTATGACTGATTCTCTCTGGCTTAGAAAATGTTTAACCTGTATTTTTCCCCTTGCAAGTGCATTTAAAAGGCTACTAGCAAAACTGAATTTATTATGTGACTTGTGATTGGTTACCAAATCTCCTCAACTGAGACCAGGCCACTGAGGCCCGAGGAAGAGCAGCAAACAACTTGAGTTTATGGACTATTTAATTTAAGATCTGGTAGGGCAATCTGGGATAGTTCTTAAAAGTGCTGTATATGGGTGAGTAGCAAGTCTCCCTAGAGGTTCGTCTGCTTCTGAGATGATGGACAGGTGGTTTAATACCTCTGAGTCTAGAATGTATTTACCTCATGTTTTATGGTTTTAATGTGTTTACTGGTATTTTTAGTGCTTGTGTGTATTTGGCCATAATGAAAACTACATTCCAGTCTTGAAGGAAATGGTGTACCTTGGAAGAAGATGATCTCCTTTGATATGTTTGTTAACTGTTTCCCATGACATCCTCATAACAGAGCTGAGGAAGTGTGGGATAGGTGAGTGGACAGTGAGGTGGGTTGAGAACTGGCTGACTGGCAGAGCACAGAGGGTCGTTGTTGGTGGTGCAGTCTGGCTGGAGACCTGTAACCAGTGGTGTCCCCCAGGGGTCGGTTCTGGGTCCAGTCTTGTTCAACATCTTCATCAGTGACCTTGATGAGGGGATAGTGGCCACCCTCAGCAAGTTTGCCGATGATACAAAGTTGGGAGGATTGGCTGACATGCCTGAAGGCCGTGCTGCCATTCAGTGAGACCTGGACAGGTTGGAGAGCTGGGCAGTAAGAAACTGGATGAGGTTCAACAAAAGCAAGTGTAGAGACTTACACCTAGGGAGGAATAATTGCATGCACCAATACAGGCTGGGGGATGAGCTGCTGGAGAGGAGCTCTGCAGAGAGGGACCTGGGTGTCCTGGTGGACAACAGGTTGGCCATGAGCCAGCAGTGTGCCCTCATGGCCAAAAAGGCCAATGGCTTACTGGGGTGCATTAAAAAGAGCGTGGCCAGCAGGTCGAGGGAGGTGATCCTCCCCCTCTACTCTGCCCTGGTGAGGCCTCATCTGGAGTACTGTGTCCAGTTCTGGGCTCCCCAGTACAAAAAGGACAGGGATCTCTTGGAAAGAGTCCAGCAGAGGGCCATAAAACTGGTGAAGGGCCTGGAGCATCTCTCTTATGAGGAAAGGCTGAGTGAACTGGGTCTGTTCAGCCTTGAGAAAAGACGACTGAGAGGGGATCTAATCCAGGTTTATAAATATCTGAGGTGTGGGGGCCACAGTGGTGAGGCCAGTCTCTTTTCAGTGGTATGTGGAGACGGGACAAGGGGAAACGGACACAAGCTGCAGCATAGGAAGTTCCTCACGAATGTGCACAAGAACTTCTTTACAGTGAGGTGACGGAGTACTGGAACAGGCTGCCCAGGGAGGTGGTGGAGTCTCCTTCTCTGGAGATGTTCAAGACCTGCCTGGATGCCTACCTGTGTGACCTGGTGTAGGGAACCTGCTTTGGCAGGGGGGTTGGACTCGATGATCTCTGGAGGTCCCTTCCAACCCCTACAATTCTGTGATTCTGTGATTTTCTTGACCACTGTACTAGTGAGCCTCTCACACAGTAGCTGCAGCTTCTATGGTGTGGTGCTAAACGTAGATATGATATCCAGTCATATTGCTGTATAATGGCAAGCTGCTGGAAGTTGGGTTAATCACTAGAAGCCATGGAGAAATGTTGTTCTGCTGAAGAATATTCAGATTAACTGTTGGAAACAGGAATGATGCTTCAAATATTCTTTGGCAGTGAAAGTGATGCTTTACCTACTTAGCTACTGACTTCAGTACTGTGTTGAAAATAAAGTGGATGACACTTTATCTTCTTTTTTAACACCAGAAATAGAAAGGTAATTGATGGCAACTTCTTTTTGACAAAAGCTATCGTTTCATTATGTGCATGGACTACTCTAATTCTTAATCAAGCATCGAGGGAAGGACAGTATGGTGATTTTGCTATAAGGATAATTTTCTGTACTTTAATATGTATGTAGTTGTTCGGTTAGCTATTTACTATGAGCAATTGTTCACATCTGTTTAAAGCATTTGATAAATGTTGTAGGATTATGTAGAATGATAGAAGAGAGTTTTGGGACTGGTGCTCTTTAACATATTGATTAATGATATCAGTGGGGGAATTGAATGCACCCTCAGCAAGTTTGCTGATGACACCAAGCTGAGTGGTGTAGTTGACGTGGTAGAAGGAAAGGATGCCATTCAGAGGGACCTCAACAGGCTAGAAAGGTGGGCCCAGGTGAACCTGATGAGGTTCAACACGGCAAAATGCAGTTTTGCACTTGGGCTGGAGGAATCCCAGGCATCCATACAGACTGGAAAGAGCAGTCCTTGGGAGCAGCCCTGCGGAGAAGGACCTGGGGGTGTTGATAGATGGAAAACTTAACGTGAGCCAGCAGTGTGCTCTTGCAGCTCAGAAGGCAAATGGTGTCCTGGGCTCCATCAAAAGAGGGGTGGCCAGCAGGGACAGGGAGGTGATTGTCCCTCTCTACTCTGCTGTTGTGAGGCCCCATCTGGAATACTGGTCTGGAGCCCCTTGTGCAAGGAAGGCAGCTGTTGGAGAGTGTTCAGAGGAGGTCCAAGAAGATGATCAGGGGACTGGAGCACTGCCCCTACGAAGACAGGCCTGAGGGAGCTGGGTTGATTCAGCTTGGAGAAAAGAAGGCTGTGGGGTGACCTCATTGCAGCCTTTCAGTACTGAAAGGGAGCCTACAAACAGGAGGGGAATCAACTCTTTGAAAGGATAGATAACAGCAGAACACGGGGAAATGGTTTGAAGTTGAGGGAGGGAAGTTTTAGGTTGGATGTCGGGGGGAAGTTCTTTACTGTGAGTGTGGTGAGGTGCTGGAACAGCTGCCCAGAGAGGTGGCGGATGCCCCATACCCGGAGATGTTCAAGGCCAGGTTGGATGGGGACCTAGGCAGCTTTGTTTATGTTAAATGTGGAGGTTGGCGACCCTGCAGAGATTGATCCTTGAGGTCCCTTCCAACCCTGACCATTCTGTGGTTCTGTATGCAGGAACTATCCTGGCAGGAATGAGTACTTCGTTCTGAGCCCAGTTTTATTAAGAGGACAAACAAACTCCTAAAGCTACTTGAATTATGTCTGTAATACGTGTTGTTGAAATGCCAAGGGTTGTTTGGAAGAAGTGGTTATTTTACTAGCTTTTCCATGCAACCCTAGCAGAAGTGAAGCTGGGTTATGTGGACAGAAGTGTGGCGGGTAATATTAACTTGTTACTCCATTGAATCATACAATTGTTTGTGTTGGAAGAGACTGTTAAAGGTTATCTAGTCCTACTCCGCTGCAAACAAGGACGCCTACACTTGATCAGGGCCTGTCCAGTCTGACCTTGAATGTCTCCAGGGTTGGGATTTTCACCACCTCTCTGGGCAACCTCTTCCAGTGTCTCACCACCCTTGTTTTCTTGTTGTTGTTGTTTTACAGCAATCAAGTCTTCACACTTCTCATTTTTGAAATCATTTCCCCTTGTCCTGTCCTAACAGACTGTGCCAAAGAGTGTCCCTTTCTTTCTTACAGCCCCCTTCAGATTCTGACAGGCCACAGTCAGGTCTCCCTGGAGCTTTCTTTTCTCCAGGCTGAATAGCTGCAGCTCTCTCAACCTGTCTTCGTAGGGAAGGTGTTTCATCCCTTGGGTCATTGTTGTGGTCTTCCTCAGGAAGTGCTCTTAACAGGGTTGCATCTCTCCTGTACATCTGGATGCAGTACCTCCAGGTGAGGTTACACCAGCACAGAGTGGGAGGACAGGATCATCTTCTTGGACCCTCTGACCCAGGATACAGTGAGCTTTGAAGGCATGTTGCTGCCTCACATCCAGCTTCCATCCCTCAGCACCCTCAAGTCCTTCTTGGCAGTGCTGTGCTCCATTCTTACATTCTCCAGCTTGTACTGATGGTGAGAGTTGACACAACTCAGGTTGAAGACGCTGCTGTTGCATTTACTGAACTTCAGGAGGTTCATCTGGGCCTTCTGTTCAAACCTGCCTAGGTCACTCTGGATTGTGTGCTATCCCTCAGGTATGTCAAGCTGCAGATAGACAGCAGGCTGATCTGGGGAGGAGGCAGTCAGGACCCCCTTCTACACAGCTCTTAAAATGTCCTGAAAAATGGAAAATGTTACATGGTAATTTCCTTGTTTCTCTGTTAAAGAGCTTCCATGTAGGAGAGTGAAGTAGATAAAATTAACTATCAGAAACCTGGGCTGAAGCACAGCAGAAGCAGTTCAGGTACCTTCTTTAACCTTCTTTAATCAAGTAGTTGAAACACCATATTGTCTTGTTACTTTTTTCCATGCCCTGGTCTTATTTCCTGGTTAAATCTAGTACAGAAGCTGTTCTGGCAAAATTTGCAAATCACCAGAGTTCTGCAAATGATCAGCTGCAGTCAGGGACTCCCCTTCCTGTGTACCCATCTTGCAGGATTACCTCAAGGTAGGCAGGCTCCTTGAACCTTGCGGGGATGTTGGGGCCATCAGGGTCATAAATAAGCTGGGGCCTCACCAGCAGGTCAGTTACTGCACTGCCTGCTCAGCAGAGGGGCAGATCCTCTGCCTGCCAGCTGTGCTATACAACCAGAGCTGTTCCCTGAGCCTTTGTGTGTACAGCTTGCTGATCTTGATGTCCTAGGCTTGTCCTTGCGGCAGATGAGGACAGCAGTATTAGCAAGACTATATCATCTGCATGTAATTGTAACAGGGAAGAAGTTTACAAAAATAAGGAGCCATACGTTTGTGCAGAAAATGCAGTAATCCCCACCAAACAAAGCATTTGGCCCAGGAGGACCCATGGTATCCTGGCTTGTATCAGGGATGGTGTGGTGAGCAGGACTATGGAAATCATCCTGCCTTTATACTTGGCCTTGGTGAGGCCTCATCTCAAGTACTGTGTTCAGTTTTGGGCACCTCAATGCAGAAAAGACATTTCTCTGAGACATTTCTCATTCAGAGATGCTGGAGCAGGTCCAAAGAAGGGCAACAAGACTTGTGAAGATGGGCTTGGAGAATAAGGCCTATGGCGAGAGAAAGAAGGAACTGGGGTTGTCCGGTCTGGGGAAAAGTCTGAGGGGAGATCTTACTGCTCTTATCCAGTATTGGAAAGGTGCTTACAGCAAGAGTGGAGTTGGTCCTTTCTCACTGGTGACAGGACGAGGGGAAATGGCCCCAAGTTGCACCAGGGTAAGTTCAGGTTGGATATCAGCAAACACTTCTTTACAGAAAGGGTTGTTAAGCACTGGAGTAGGCTCCACAGGGAGGTGGTTGAACCATCCCTGGATGTGTTTAAAAACAGTTTGGACATGGTGCTCAGCAGAGGGTTGTTAGGGTAGTATGGTTAAGTGGTGGCTGAACTTGATTATCTTCAAGATTTGTTCCAACCTGAGTGATTCTGCGCACATGAATATGAGCACTGTGTTTGTTTCAGAGCAGGTGGAGACAAAACTACTTCCTCCATGGTAATCACTTGTGAGTTGAAAGCAACCATTAAAAATAAATCTACCAATGAATCTGGGTACTGGCTGAATCTAAGACAAAATTAGTTGAAAATTCATTAGTTTAGAAAAATGGGAAAATGGCTGCATTTTTTAATTCTGCAAATTGAGTCAGGTGGGTGTCAACCTGTGAATGTGGGAAATACAAACGTTTTGCATAAAGGCACAGCTTTGCCTACAGTGCTATTAGGAGTTTTGTGGAACTTCCATGAGGTGTCCAACAGCACACAATATACTAGTTAAATTTTCTTCTCCTCAGACTAATGCAATAAAACTGTAACTTACTGTTACAGTTTTGGACTAAATTGGCCAGAGTTGACTTTGTTCCTTGGCAGCAAAGGGCTTCTGCATCCTCATACAAAAGCTGTACACTGTAGCTCTTCAGACCACGTATTACTTACGACTGTGAGGGACAGCAGACAATGTGTTCTCTTCTACCACAGATTATTTACACTGGGATTACTATCACTATGAATTTGAATATTGAAGAAAATTGTTCATATTTTTGGCATTGAGAGTTGTTTACAGCCCTTGGTATGGCAGAGAAATTGTACACTTTAGGATCTGTAGAGATTTTTCAAGTCCTGTTTGCCTGAAGGTTTACGTATCGTTATTTCTATCTTGAAAACTTACAGGAGGAGAAAGGAACCACAACGCTGCTTTTAGATAGAGCGTGGCTAAGGCCATTTTTCTGTTGTGTTTTTCTCCCTTTTAAAAGCAGCTGTTTAGTAACTGTTGGGTGCAGCTACTCAAAAAGAAAAATCTCAGCTCTCCAGATACTCTACAGTTTTCAATCCTATGTCCTTTATTTACAGATCTGGGACAGATGATGTTTCTTTTTCAGAACCTTGGACCCAACAGATTTTTTTTTTTTGTAATTAAAGGTTTCAACAGAACAAATAGGGAGAGTGTGTTCAGTGTCCAACTGACAAAGGGCAGGAGTTGTGATAGCTTGGAGGCTTTTAAAATTAGGAAGTGCAGAGAAAAAGAAAGCTAGGTCAATGTGTTTCTCCTTTTCAAAGCATGCACTATACTGGAGAAGCCTGCAAAGTCTTTTTCTTAAATAACAGATATCAGATGGGGAAGGGGGGGAATGAGCATAGAGAAAATGAATAGAGGAATCTATCCACATTATTTCAAAAATTCTTGCTGCATCACAGTCCAGTTCTATATTGTGCTGATAACAGGTAAGGCTTCAGAAGTGAGCAGGAAATCTCAATATCTGTTAGCATGTTGTTATTTTTTTTTCTGAAGTTTGCATATTCTTGTGGAAGTGAAGTGTCATATTGTTAAGTAATCAGGTATGACCAGGAGACAATTTAGATGGCATTCAGGTTGGGGAAGCGTATCAGCAATCTTCATTAAGAAAATTTTCACCTATTTTTATTTTTTCCTGATGAGTTTCATCTCTGCACACTGTATGTACTGGGATCACAGCACATCCTTACTTTGTACTGTTGTAAGTACATTGCTGTTCAGAGCTCTACCACATTTAGTAGCCACACTCTACTGATTTACTGATTAATTTGAAAGTGCCTATTGAAAGAAATTGCAATTATGTGAATGCAGAATGCAGAGAGGCAGCTGGAACGTAAACGCCTGGTCTGCTCCAAATGTGGCTGCTTTAGAATGTTTTAGTTTTAAATAGTTTCCTGTTGTTCCTCCACAGCTTGTTTGTTTATTTTTGTGAGAGTTTTCTTTCTAAGTATGTTGCTATTCTTTATCAGAAAGATTTGACACAAAAGAGCATTGAGAAAACTACTGAGTTTAATCTCGTGACTCCAATTACAGCAGAAACACCAGAAGTACCCAATAGCTGTGTGTTATGTAGAGGTCAGCGTTCCGTATCTCTGCAGTAGTTCTGGCACCCTTCTTAGTCAGAGATTCTCACAGAAGCAGTCACATCCTCACTTGGGCTGAGGCATAGACCAGGGAGCATGGGCAGAAGCTCAGGGCAGGAATTGCCTGCCTCCAACATCTTCCACCGAGACAAGTGGTCAGCTAAACACTGGGACCTGAAGCTGCAGTAGTTATGACAAGACTGATTAAAAAATGAACGGATTTATGAGGCTGCACCAGCAGGATTTGAGTGCGGTGCTGCCTTCCTGCTGTACTGCTCAGATGTTGCCCTAAAGAAATGTGATGTTAATTTGCTTGGTAGCGGCTTCCCAGCAAGCCTAGTTGCACAGAGGCTGAGAAGTATTGTTCCTACAGTGGTATCCCTTTTGCGAAGGGGCAGGAGATGATGTGGTTACCGTTTCCCTTCCAGAGCTGTATATATGTTTTTCCCAGGAGGTTATTATTAAGTGTTACTAAACTGTGGCTGCAGAGGTTTTTTCCGATTGTTCAAGAACGGGGCAAAAGTTCAGACTGCAGTTTGTGCAGGGATGTTTTAGTATCATCCAGAACTGTGCTTTGTATGTCTTTCTGCCTAACAATTGCTGGGTTATTTGACCTTGCGGAGCCTCTTGGAGATGCTGATTACTGGGATTGGGCAGATGGAGATGGAGTCTGTACAGGCAAGAGGTAACGGCCAGGAGGAGAATCAGAAGAGAAAAAGAGGAAATTAACAGCCTGAAATACAACTCAGGGAGACAGGAAACTGCTGCAAATTGCCCCTGAAGCAGAAAATACTTAGTTCTGATAGATATTTGTTTGATTTTGTGAATCTCTTCTGCAAGTCATTCTATAGTCTGTCATCTGTTCAATGCTTACCTATTCCAATTATGTTTACTCTCAGAAAAGTAGTGTTTTCACTGCAAAATGTATTTCCTTTCACCTTTTTGTTGTAAACTTCTTTGTTACTGATCTTTAAAAAGTAGAAGCAGGCACTAAGCTTCTAAGTTTCCTTTAAACAACAGCAACAAGGGGAAAAACGAGCTCCTCAACCTTTCAGTGTTGTTTTCTGTTAGCAGAAGCACAGTAATGCTCCTCGGGAACTTCTCTGGGGACACTGTGTTGCTGTGAAGCTGTTCCGTGTGAAATCCTGACTCTTCAAAAATCACTGACAAAGCCCAGTCTGACTTTACACCCCGGAGACACAAAGAACACACAGCAAGTACTGAATTCTTCCATGCTGTTTTAAACAGATAGGTTCCAGCTGCTTATGTTAAGGAGAAGTTACTTACGCTGACTGAAGCCCTTGAGGTAAATAAGATGTAGGTGTAAGGAAGATACCACAGCTCTGGGAATGTGCTGCTCAGCACTTCTGGAGGTTGCAGGTTTCTCAGATGTTTTGAACATCTGCCATGGAAAGAAGCCTTCCCACCTTCAAGCTTGCATCCTCTGCTTGTTTCTGCTCTCACATCACTGCCAGCTGTGTGCTGGCTCAAGCTTCTCTTGCCCTGCACTGAGCTAGACCAGGAGAAGAAATCTGGCTTTCAACTATCCCGGATGATATACAAATGCATGAAGGTGGTCACTGAGCTGCAGCCAAATTCCACTGAGAACGACAGAGGACTCTGCTTCAAGAGCTTATTGTGTGCTCAGGTGACCATGTTCCCATGCTAAGCATGCGAAATCCCACTCCTTTCTCATGGTGACACAGAGCCTCTCCCCTGTGCTGCTGTAGACCCAGGGCATCTGTGTGAGGGGACAACCCAGCACTGCAGCAAAGCCCAGCTGCCTTTGTACCCTCTTCTACCTTAACTGCACTAACAGGGAAGAGAAATTTCATACAGAGCAGCAGCTTGTAACTCAAGGCAGATTCTTTCATGCTGTCACAGCATTAAACTGCTGAGAGGGAGTCTTTGCTTAGCTTCTAAAACAAAATGAGCTAAAGAATTAGGAGGTTTCAAACAGGTAATGAAGTATCTATTGTATTGGAGTTGTGGACTTTGTCCTCTACTGACCTACGCCACTCCATCTGTGTTGTTAAGAATTAAGTTTATCTTGTAAGAACAGCCGTAAGTTTGTCTAATTTCTTCATGAGAGTGGGTTTTAGAAAACAAGGTACTATCCCGAAAAACAAGTTCTGTTGCATATTGTTCAAAATGCCTTGCTTATACTTCCAATTCCTCAATTTATGAAAAAGCACAGACTCTAAATTACCTTAATAAAAACTGAAATAAGAAAATAATAATGAAAACTTAACAGTTTATGCTGTTCATGCCTCAACTTGTATCTGTTTGTAATGCTACTTCGTTTATTATATTTCAGATTCAGTACTGTGCTCAAAGCTTCAGCTTCCTTGGCCATTTTATTTCCTTGAGTAACCAAAGGAGCTCTCATTTCTGCCCCAAGCTAGCAGCACAAACAAAGAAAGCCATCACAATTATCTGAGATGTTGTCCCTTTCATTTTTAGCACCGCTTCAGAAATACTAAAGGAAAGAGCAACCACATAGTCCTGCGGTTTGTTACTCGAAGGCAGTATGCAATTTTATCCCAAGTGGAATGCTTCTGCACTCAAAGGTTTTGTTCAGGTTAAGTTTCCTCTGTCCTTAGAGTATCTTATGGCTGTGGGTTCTCTTGCTTTGAGCTCTGCTTCTATTAAGGAAAAGATGTGGGGGGATGAGAGATCTGTCACAGTCCTCCTACTTTGGCACTTTGAAAATTCAGCTAAATTTCTCGAGGTTCAGCGGATTCATGATAATTACGCTAAATAATACTTCCCGGGATGAAAGGCAACCATCTCCTAGGATCAGAGGCCTGACTTAGAAGGTAGGAGAAATTGCCACCTTCTGGGGGAGACAGACCAAGATGATCAAGATGGCAAAGATGTGCAAGCACCACTTTGCCCTGATTTAGTCTCCAGTTCTTATTTTTCACAGACTGGCTGACTGCAGATTGCTGTTTCCCATGCAACTTAAAAATCATCAGATGTAAATTCCCACAAGTATGAACAAATGTAAAAAGGAGCACATACACTGTCAGTACAAAGAGACTATTTAAAACCCAAAATATCCTATGCTGAAAAGAGCCCTTTTTCATTTGCCATAGAGGAAAGGAAAGCTGGATTTCTGAGAACTATCACATATGGTAGGAAAGGAAAGTTTGCATTGCTTTCTCCATCAGTATGTTATTTCTGGACTGCTAACGGCAAGCTGACTGGGGATACAGAAAAAGAAAGTTTAGCTGCCAGTGTGTGAAATCTACTAGCTGATCTCAAGGACTGAATAGAAAGAAAAACTTATTTGCAAAATAAAAAGCCACTTCTAAATCAGCAGGTTTAGTTCAACCTAGAAAGCCACCCTGGACATGCATCACTAAAAGTCACCTGGATGCAATAAATGAAACATTTCCATTTAACCAGCAAAGAATGTTCCAAAAACATTCCAACTTTAAACAATGCACTGTAAGTAGAACTAGTTACAAACTATTTCAAGATGGACTGCAGCATACAAATGGTGGAGGCTTCCTGCAGCGCTTCTCAGCTTAGTCAGACAACAAGCCAGTTACATAGTGAAGGCAAATTGTCCAGTAGAGCTGGCAATAGCCCTGCAAAAATATCTTATGCTATGTATATACCACAGCTGGGCTTGAGATCTCAACTTAAAAGTAGCCATCAGGTCAAATAGGAGCAATTCAGACAGCTGCCCACCTGCAACAAAAAATATTCCTAAGTTGTAAGGCAGTTTCTCAAACTACCTACAATTGTGTGATGTACACTACAGAAATTCAACACCAAATGAATATATTTTAAGCAGATTATAGGCTTAACTCTTTGTAAGTCAATCAAGAACAAATCTGTGGAGACTCACAGATACCTGCCCTCGTTGCAAGGAACAGCAGAGGGGAAGAGACAAAATAAGAGACCAATGCCTAAAAGCTTCAAAAGAAGAGAAACTCTGTGCATGACAAAGTGCTGTTGGTTTTCCCATAGCACTGTAATTTGGGGCTCTCGAGCTTCATTTGCTCTGCAAGCTGCTGCTTCTTTACACAGAACATTCGCGCTCTCCATCTGACTATTCTGGTGCTCTTTTCAGCAGCACGCTCACAGCACCTTTCCTCTCACTGAGTGCTCATCCCAACGAGCATAGAGGAGTGCAGCCTCTCAGTTAAACAGGGTGATGAGTGACCAAAGCGTTCCAAAGTTATTTGGGTGGGGAGAAGAGGGAGACGCGCACAGACGAATTCAACAAAGTTTCACTTCTCTGAATGGAACCAATGTAGAAATCAGTTTTCTTTCTTTTTATCTAACTCCCTACGAAGCAGTCATACCAAGCCAGAGGCTGTTGTGCCTCACACTGCACAGGGCTGCCTGCAGCACCAGCACGATCATCTGCTACTGCATGGGGACCAGAGTCCCATCTCAAGGCCCAGCTGAACTGTGCTCACACGAACATCAAGGTGTTCAGCCAGAACTAACCCAAAACCATGATGAGTGTCTTGTTATTTTGAATAGGTTTATAGGGGACACTGCTCCCAGAGCAGAGTTCTTCTCGGGATGCAGCGTAGGAAACGTATGGGACCTCAGCCCATTTGCAGGAAATAACTGTCAGGTCTGCAGTCCTCCAGTTGATCATCACAGGAACGAAAACCAAAATAGTGATCTTCAGAAAAGGAAAAACATTGCAGAGAAGAAAAGGGTCTCCAAAGGAAGATACAGATTGCATCTGGGAATCATTGTGTTTTGATTTTCTTTCAATGCCTGCATGGAATCAAGCTCCTATCTGTAGTACTTGTAATCAACGAGCAAGTTGCCCGTGCACAATCAAAGACCTGCCAGGAATAGCAAACTTCTGTTCTCAAAGCATGCAAACCTTTCCCATGCAGAAACACCTGCATAGTGATCGAACCAACTGCCATAGCCTCAAAGGATTTATAAGTGTTCGCTTGGTGCTGGACGGCCATCATCAGACACAGACCTACAGCCTGTTAGATGTGCCCAGTATCATTCACCAAGAAAACAGAATTGGGCCATGGAAGTAGGTTGCTTCCATTGTGGAACCTAATCCCTATAGTAGTTTTTTTATTTAAGATCCAAGAGCTACTGAAAAAAACCCACACATCTTGACCAATACAAACTTAGTTTCAATCTAAATAAAATTTAAAAAAGAAACAGAAACTCAGAAAACAAAATCTTCTAATGAGGCATTTGTTAAAAATTTTTCTCCATAGGGAAAGAGAAAATCTGCTCACTTAATAGTAGAGATCGGGTGAATTTTCTTAATAGTTTACTTAAATAATCACTTTAATTGTCATTTTCTTTCAAGTTTCAGAATAGCTGTAGGCTCTGATCTATAGAATTTATTAAGAACAAAAGCAGCAGGATCCCACAGCAGTGATTTCGGAATCTTTAGGTATTATTATTTCTCAAGAAATTAGAAGAACAAAGAATTTCAGAGTAAACATTCAATTTAAAGTAATAAATTAAAAGCTACTAAATGAAACCCAGTCAACATTAATCATTTGTTAAGTGGAATCTGAGAGGTACAAAGCAGCCTTTTTTTAATCCCATGTTCATTTTCCAAATTCATTTTGACTATTCATTAGTGAGATCACACTGCAAAGGAAGAAATGTGAACCAGGCCGTTGTGCCAGTTTGCTAATCCTGCATTTACAGCTTGTTCAAACTACCAAGAAGGTGCTCACAAAGAAAGAGCAGCATGAAATGAGGGAAATGTATATTTAAAGAGAGGCAGCTAGGTTGTTAGACATTTGTGGAAAAACCTTAATCAGAAATGCAGAAGTACTCTGTAGGAAGGAACAGTCACTGGAGAGAAGCAGGCCTTTCTGGTGCTTTTCCATAGAAAAACTCTTAAGGGGGCAAAAGTCTGTGCCTTTTGGCATTTCACTGATGGAGACTGGATAAATCTTAAAAGCAGATGCTGGGAGTTCAATTTTGTTCACATTTACAGCTTTGAGTCTAAATTGCAAACCAAAAGCCAGCTAATAAAGTGACAATTCTTTCCCTTTCCTGCCATTTGGAGAACAAAATGTCTGTCGTTTTGGGTTGAGTGTTCTGAAGAAATAAGATTTGTCAATCCAATGTGATTTTTTGCTCATCTCACGAGTCCCTCATGAAAGAAACAGAAACCAACCAAACACATGAAACAGCTGTGTTTGCATTTAAACAAACATCAATTGATTAAAGTAATGAGTAACTAAAACACGCTTCAGAAAGCTCATATTTGTAGACCACTAGAATTTAACTACTTAATCATTTATGTACTATCTTCTATTACGAGGGGAATGAACTCTTTGGTGCATCATTTGGACATCTGAAGATAATGGACTGAAATAGAAAAAGATAGCAGGTGAGTGCAACGCTTTGAAAAATTGTCTTTACAGTAAATCTACCTTCAGCCCAAGTTACCAGCTGTCATAGTTCAGTGCTGCTTTTGCTCTTTCACTCTTTCAAGATAGATAAAAGAAAGGAAAAATTATTGTAGAAATAACCTGGCAGCTCTGCCTCCGGTTTGTCACATTACTTCTCCTACAAGCATACTGATATGTTCTACACACACACACACACACACACGTATCAAGCAGATGTCAGTTTTTATAGCATACTGTCTTTAAAGAGACATGCTAAATGCTAAGCAACATCTCAGACAAGATGAACAGTTACTGCTGGGAGGGCCAAGACAGCTTGGGAAGGAACCATAGCACCTGCTATTGATAGAATATTATCCTATAGCTGGGCTCCACTGTAGGAAATTATGAGATAAAAGGAAAGGGAGAACACTCTCAACCCTGAGTGACAGAGCTTTGAGGGAATTTGATGTATTAATGATATATTCCATAGAACAAGACAATAATTTTATACCATATCCTCTAACAAGTGTCATTCTTGGGAGGACAGACATATTTTACTGATCACTTGTTCCATTCAACTCTTCCAATAGCATGCATTGTGACAATCATGAAAACAACTGGCCAACTAAAAAGAAAAAATGTGACTTTGGGGGCTATTTGGTTTTTAATTCATCTACTTTTCTGAATATCTTAACCTGAGGAAGTTAGTAGGAAACACGATTCTGTTGATATACCTTACATTTCATACCAAAATTAATTTACATTCCCACAATAATCGAGCAATTTCTTTCTGACTTTCTTCAGTGGAAATTGTAATTTATGTAAAAGGATCCTTTAAACGCTCCATCAATACAATTCAGAGTCCTACTCTGTAGCAAAGAACCTACTCCTTTTCAGTGCTTTCTCTTGTCTGCAGTTTAAGCACTAATTCCCAATTGTTTGCTGACATGAGAAATCAGGGAAAACCTCTAAATTACACCAATGCACCCAGACACCTGAGAGCTAATTGGCAGCTAAGTCCAAAACATCTCTCATTAATCAATAGCATGCTTCTGGACTGTTCATTTATTTATTGAATAAGTTTATTTAGAAAACAAAGCAGGCAATCTAAACCAGATGTTGTACACAGAGCATTGATAATTTGTTTGGGTTTATCTTTGGGTTAATTTTTTAAAATTTCCCTGAAGGAAATATTATCATTTAAAAGGGTTAAAAGAAACCCTAATCAAACGTAGTATGCAATTATGGTAGTTTAGCACACTAAATATTCTTGCAAATCAAGCCTTGGTGGTAGGAAAGAAGGCAGAAATTTCATGTCAAAGAAGTAGTGGGTATTCTTACTGAGCTTTGGCTTTCAAAGGACACAAGTTGAAGAGATACCAAAAGATTAAGTCTATTAAGTTTAATGACATTCTTCATTTTCCCAAAGACCCGACCTCCCAGCTTTACAAAAAAATTAAATTAAATTAAATTAAAAGTAGAGGAGCTTCCTTGGACAGGAATTCAGCTAGTCGAGCACACATCCATCTATAACATTAAGATAATCCCAGTGGAGCCCATGAGGTCAACCTCACGTAAAAGTTCAGCAGACATTACCCTTCTGCTGAAAAAAGGCATCACCTGAAGAAACATGTACATAATCTTTCTAGCTTCAGGACTGCGGTCTATAAGAACATCTCATGGTAATTAAGAAGGTAATTATATTTTTACGTTGTATTTCCTAAGGCTGCATGGCTTAAAAGAATGTACAGCTTTGAAGTAAAAGTGCTATCAATAGGCACTTTTCCACATTTTCCATCATAAATATACCCTTCTGTTTCTATGCATATGGAACATTTCATGACGTGATAGCATCTAAAGGCAGTTACCCTACTCAATAAAAGTCAGATTACCTCATGTTCCTGGGCTGCACTGTCTCCTAATGACACCGGTGTTATCAAACGCATTTGTGCAGCACAAGCGCTTATCTGCTGCAGTAGTTCCTGAACAAGGAAACCCCAAACGTCCAACTGAAAGAGAGGGCTCGTATTCGTGTGTCTAGCACCCACCAGCTCAAACATGAGCTTGCCACCAAAAAGATAAGGACTCTTGCTGCATGGCAGAGAAATCATATATGGTTTGATATCGCCTTCCTGCACCATCAGGGAAGCTGGCACGTGTCATTAGGCAGTGACATTGGAGAACAGCTTAATATTTTGTAGTTTTTAGTTTCTCATGCATGATTCTAAAATAGATACTTTGCCATGTGAAATAACTTGACTTACAGTAAATAAAAGCTGAAGAACATGCTAAACTTTGCCTAACTCCCAAGAGCACATTCCCCAAATCAAAATAAGTTGATTTTTACCCCTTAACAGTTGATTCAGACATGTCTGGTCTTTGAACCGGTCACAAGTAAGAGCATTTCTCTCCTGCTCTCAGCACCTAAACCGATGACAGAGCTGACAGAGCAAAACTGTTGTGGATTGGATGGTTTACAGAAGTGGATCTTTCATGCTTAGTAATCCCCACAGTTGTGCAGAGAAAAGCCAGTCTGACTAACCACAAAAAACAACTCTTGAGTAATGCACTGTCTTCTGGTAGCACTCTCATTACTTCCAGTTTATAATGACTTTCAGCTTAACCTTTACATTTTCATGTACCACTTATTTATTTTAAGTATCCTGACAAAGAACAAACCACCCAGGAGACAAAGGAAGCAAGCTGTGGTCTCAGTCCCACTGGAACACATCCCCACAAGGACCTGTATGGCCACGGAAGCCATCCTGACTTCCTCCAAGGCATACCTTGCCACATGTACCGCATTCGTGGCCACATATGTGGCCTCATTCAGCTGAATCATCGTCTATACTGTCTCAAAATGAAGCTTTCAGCCTAGATAACAAGTATTTTTAGAAAAGAACTACAAAATAGCTGAGATGCAGAAAGCTTGAAATATATCTCTTGCTCTGAGTGCTTTTATTTCTGATCTACAGCAAACTGTATGACTGGAAGAAAAATAGACTATTTATCCTTTTAATAACATATCTATGCTGAGGATTTTATCCCATGTTCAACTCCCAAAGAGGAAAGATTATCAGATATTAGCAACACACGCATCTCTTTTTGTACCAACAAACCGCTGCTCAGTTGGATTAAACACAAAGGGAGCTTCCTGGGCTCTGGAGCTAATTGAAACAGGAAAAGCATTTCCTTCCTCTCATTCCTGCAAGCTGACTTCCTTCATGAGATCGCATGTATTTCATACAAAAGCAGAGGCAGCTTTCCTGCAATACAACACACCGTCCCCACTGAAAACACAGTGTGAAAAGTAGGGGAAAAAAAGGTAAAATATGTAAATTCATCCAGCTTGCAGCTTAAGAGAGCAGTGAAACCCATTAAGCTCTGGTAGCTAGCAAAAAAAATAATAATTTTCAAGCCTTTTCTGGCATCTTACAATACAAATCAGCCTTGGGATCTTGCTAACAGAGGCACGAAGAGCTAAGGAGTTCGGTGTGAGGAAGACAGAGTCAGCATCAGGGTTAGCAGAGTTCATGTTATTCCCCTTGGGTCTGACTTCAGCAAGTTTGGCAGTCTGAAAGCAGGGAGAGATGTCTGAGGGCAACCGAAGAAGTAAGAAGAAAGCACTGTGTTAAAACCGGCTTCGAGTTTTATTTCTTTTTCCAAGACTTCTATCTAAGGCTGGCCCAGAAGGAAATGCATCTTGCTGGAGAACTTGAGTGTTTGCAATTAGAAAAAGGAAAACATGGAGATTTAAAATCAAAATATAAAGTAGAGGTCTTAATGGCACTGTAGTCAAGCACTAAGACGATACATTTCGTTTTTATTTCCTAAAGGATTCTGCTTGAGATGGAGGTTTTGTGCTGGGGGTTGAGGTTTCCTTCTGGGCATAGCAGAACCAGGAAGAAAGGGCATTTATCCTCAGTACTGCACATCTCTGCTGCTGCTAGCTTCACTCCTTTGAAATCTAGTTTGAATTAGAAGCAACCTAAAACTTTGATGCAAAGCACGTAATTGTCCTGCCCACAAGACAAGTTTTTTGGTTGTTTTTTTTTTCCACTTTGAAGATGAATGGCAATAAGGAGCGGGAAGTCACAAATAATTTCCATGGGAAACATATGACTCCACAGTACCCCATCACTACTCAGACACCTCCTGCTGTGTCTTCTGATTACTCTGTAGAAGGATGTGAAACCTCAGAAGTACTGGTTCTTGTATATTTGTACACATCAGGAGCACAATGAACATGATTGCTCCCAGCAGCAGATCTCAGAGCATGCTTCTTGCTAGAATCACAATGCACTGAATGCAGATTTTGATCTATAGCTTAAGGTCCATTTTGAAGAAACTTGCCCTTCTGAAGTCTTTTTTTTTTTTTTTTTTTCACATTTAGAGCTTCACATTACATGTATGCTTCTACAAGGATGTGCTGTTATGCATCATGCACATACAATGGATTTGGTACTGATAATTTTATCTAGGATGTGAAAGATACAGGGAAGCAATTTTTCTGTTGGATTGTTTCAACCAAATAGCAAAAGCTGATGCTGCATAGCCTGTTTTTCCCTTGAACATATAACAGAATGAACCATACAAAGTTGGTAAAAAAAAACAATTCTCCCTAGCCAAGCCCAGGTATTTTCAGGACTCAAAAAGAGCAATTGTATTTCTAAAGATATAGTAAAAAAAGAAACAACATTGAATGAAAATTAACTTTCCTTCACCAAAGGGTAGAAACATGCAGGTGACATGAGAAGATGTGTTCTCAGTCACAGCTGTATGGATAGCATACAAGCTTTCACATCCATTGCTGGATTTTTTCCAGTGCTAGTTTAGCTTTCTCCATGCACCTCTCAATATGCCTGCACGGCTTTGCTCAGCATCTCTTGGCAGTTCACAGTCATTTCTCAGCTGCTGCCTCTCATCCTTGCATTTCTGGCAAGTGCCTCTCTGATATGACCGATAGCTTTCAGCCCCATATCAATTCCTGCAAAACTCACTTTCTAATTAAAATGTTATTTAATAATCCATTCTTATCCTATCAGTTATTGAAACTAACACTATACACATATTTATTATTCATAAAATATTTATGTTAAAATAAAAAAACAACTCTGAAAGAATACAAATAGGAGCTACAGAGATTCACTGCAGACCACAAGCAAGGCTAAAGAAGCACATTAGCTCTTTTCAAGACAAAAATAAAGGTCATGTGAGCGATGTGCCAACTTTCCATAGATAACCAATAGACAACAATTTGACTTCCTAATTGCATTTCTGCTTTTCCAAGGACACAGGAAAGAGAAGATTTTCGAGGAAATGAAACTCCTCATGATTGCATTTGCTACATGTTTTGAGAAACGTGACTTTTTACTTCTAAGTACAGAAGTGATAGCAAACATTCTAACAAGTGATCCTTGTTAAGGTAGGAAGCATCACATGAAGTCTCTGGATCCCACAGACATAATGTTTCAGAGTCGACAGCCCCCTGTACTAAATGTCATGGCAAACTCTCCTGAAGTTGAACACTGGAGTAGGCTGTTCAGCAGCTAGAGCATTTGTACCATTCAAAGTTTATGGACAAGCAGAGTAATCTGTTCTCCAGTACTCATTTCTTCCGTATCAGTGGCAGCATGAAAGACAGTTACATATGTTCCATGGTTGAGGTTTACTGGATTAAATTAAGCATAGGCATGGTATGGCACTTAAAAATTTCTGGTAACAGATGCACTGTGAGAGGGCTGTGACGTAAAAAGGGAGCCCAAAAGGCCACTCGGTGGCCCTAGCCATCAGACTCAAGGGAAGAACAAGCCGAAGTGAGGACATCACCCTAAGGTGCCCCACAGGTCTGAATGGCAGGGCAGCAGCACTCTGCTCTCAGGGCGTTGGTTATCACAGAGAACCTGGCAGTTACTTGTGCCCGCTCCTGTATCCCAGCTGGTCAGTAGGACCTAGGTCACTTTGGAAAACATCTTACATGCACATTTCTCACTTGTAGACTCCCAGTTTCAATTGCATTTCTGCTTAACACACGAAGTAAAATCAACAGCAAGCGCTATCGCAGGCCAAGGAAGAAATAATCATTAGCACTGGAGTATCACCAAGTTTAGAAAGATAAAATCCTTTTGTTGATTGGTCCCCACCCATCCTTGTATGTTAAGCATAACTAAGAAGAGAAACTTGAACCTTCCAAAAAATGTAAGCCTCCTAACAAATGGATTAAGATTTTACCTCAAAGCAATACGTGGTTTCTTACCTAATGAGCTATGTTGCCATTTTGGGCAATAGCTGTTTTGTAAACTGATGATCAGAACTCAAACTTGGGATTTAGTGCAATTCAGAATACACACTTGTAGTTATGAACTTGTCTTAGAGGAGATTCTGTCCAACTCCTGGCTGTTTGAACAGATCTTCGGTTTGTGTCAGTAGAGAATCAGTATTTGCAGCTGGAGAGATGGCCTGTTATTCTGTGACCAGCTGCAACCGTCATTCTGATTATGCTTTCTTATCAAGAAAAGCAATATTTTTTAGCTCCTCCTCATTCTGAACAGCAGTAATCAACACAGGGAATCCATGCAGGTTTGTGTAAAGCGCATCCAAACTTTGTATCTTCTTACTCACTAAAAAACTTTTAAGAATCTGAAATAGGTGGTGGGTAGTAAAGATTATATTGTTTCATCTTTTAAAGGGTGGAGGCCCTTGTTCATCTCTCTTTGTTTTCATTAATAGTATTGTGTGGGCAAACAGATTTCAAAGCCTGATCTCAGAAGGCATTTAGTTTTCCAGGCCAGTTTTCCAGGAGCCACTCACATGTACAGCTCAATCAGCACGATGCGTTGGGTAGAAGGATGAATTACAGCATGTAAGTAATATCTCCATTCAGCAAATCAAAGCGTGTTGGCAAAGAACTTTCCTTCTTGGTGAAAAATCAGAAAGAAAACTTTCACTCTCAGGGAATCTCACGAGCACCTTCCTAAAGGAATGTCAGCTAGGGACAAGGCATTTAAAATTGTCACCTCTACCAGTGCCCAGGATTATCATGGATTTCTGTTTACCAGAACTGCTTGTTTGCATTGCTGTTTGGAACTACTCCATATCATTTCAGAACTTAAGCCATTTCTTAGGGAATTAACCCACCATTTCCAGCCCCGTCCCAGCAGGTACAGGTAACAATGCTCAGTGAGTCCATCAGCTGCTTGGAGACGATCATGGGGAGAGGTTTGGAGCAGCATGGCAAGTTTCCAGCAGTGGTGAGAGGGAAGGAAGCTCTGCTGTGCCTGCCAGCTAACCCAGCGACAGCGTGCAGAAAGCTGAACGTTGCCTTACATAGAGCCTGACAGCCTGAGCTCTTCTGGCTTTCAGATCCTCATCAGGCTCTACTCGCATACAACAGTATCAGCTCTGAGGGAATCCAGTGGAAAGAAAGCTTCCATTTTAAGGTACCAATCCATACTGTGTTAAGCTTGTAGTCATAGGTCAGCTTTTGTAATAATATGCAGCCCCTGCAGATTTCTTATAATATACATCTTCTCATAAACACCTTTTTTTCCCTCTTACAATGACTGATAATTGGCTTTATTCATCAGGCTCCTGCTTTGCCAGAAATAGCGTGGAGAAAAACTCACAGAATGTGACTCACGTTCTGTATTTTCCTGCCAAAACGTTTCATCTTGCCCATGCACAGCTGAGTGAACACAGAAGCTCCAGAACATCCAGTGGTGATTCTCCTGCTGCTATCTATGCAATGGACAATGGGTCTGTTCTTGGAGGGCTTTGTTTTCTTCACTTGTTGGTTTGTTGCTAACCCAGGGCTGTGATGCCACAGGGCATTAATTCTTACCATTCCATCTGCACACATCACAACCTCCCCCCCCCCCCTCCCCAGCCCAAAATACAAATCACTAGGCTGAGATGACCACAAGAAAATTCTGTTGTGAATTGGAGAGAAAAAAGAAAGCAACAAAAAAACCCACTGAACTGCTTCAACTAAAATAAACAGATTTTCCTCTTGACTTAAAGAAATGTTTTGGGTTTGACATTTAAAAGCATTTCAAATGTTCTACTTTGCAGTTACTTATGTTTAGACAATGATGTTTTATAAGTCACATTTTGGAGAAGGCTCAGTACTTTGGCTTTCCCAACATACATTGTAGTGTGCACGTTCTTTCGTTATTTTTTGTTGGTTCTGCCAAGAGCAATCAGGTTTTTGATGCTGATCAAGATCCATTCTTTTTCTTGCTTCAATAATTCCTTTTTCCCCGTCTCACTCACTGAACCACTATCTAGTTTTACTGCCCAGCTGGAAAACTCACAGTTCAAGATCGCATATTGACATTGCAAAGGCATTTAGGTACTGACTCCCACAGAAACAGAAGAAGCCACATGAATTCTCACTAACTGTCCCACAAACTGTACTGATCACACTCTGTTTTCCCAGTAGCCACTGCTATCAGGTCAAATTCTTTCCTGCTCGTTTCCTGCCCCTCCCAGCAAAAGAAATACCAAGAAATTTTTCTTCAGAGGAACACAGATCCTCTGAAGGATCTGATTCAATTACACAGATGCTGGAGGTTGCTCCACACTTTCCCAGCAACCTAAATGCCCCACAGAAAACAAATCTGCTGAGCAGTCCCTGGTAGGGTTGCTTCTACAGAAAGCTCCATAGACAATTCTTGGGCCCACGGCTACCTCACAACTCAATGGGCCATAGCAGTTTCCAGAGAATGCTTAATACACAAGCTTTTCTTCTCTCTGCAAGCACTAAGGTGGATGCATGCAGGAGCATCTAATGCACCGCACTCTATTTTCTGTTTGAAAACTGAGAGGGGACTGTGAAAGCTCAGCTTAGAGGCCAGGTGGGCCGCTGGTGCAGGGAGCTCCAAATAGCAGCCCACAGGAGAGCACCACATCAGGACTTCCTGGCAAAGCTGGTGGAGGAGATGCTCCTGCACGTGATGTCAGCCCAAAGAGATGACAGGGAAAGGGGATAAGAGCAAGGCGTTCTTGTGTGAATAAGGAAAGGGGATTTACAAACTGCTGAACCATCCACCACGTGAGTTTTGTTTCCTTTTTAATTCTAATCACAATTTTTATTGCACAGGCAGCAGCAACATTGCTTGTTGCTCGTGATGCTGGGTTTCTGCTACACAGAATGAACCCTCAACAGCTACCTACAGTGATACTTACAGTAACACACACCCGACTGTAATTAAACAACAAAAGTATCCTTCGACACACATCCTGCATTTCAAGATAGCCAAATCCTACTTTTTTGATTGTGTTTCTGCCTCCTCATTTCAAGTTTCCAGTCTTACAGATGACATCTAATTATTGAATTGTGCAGTTGCTCTCCTACCTGTGAACAAAGTGACATAAAGCTATATGGTGCAACACAAATGAGGTCTCTGTGCTTGTGTGTTGTATTTCATGGGAGTGGAGTATCTTTAGCTCAAATATAGTTTTCTTACAAGAACTGAAGTATCAGAAAGAGTGTCAAAGATAATTATGTTCAATAAGAATACCTTTAGTGACAACTGAATCCTCTCATTATTTTGCATAGCCTCACGTGCTCTCATACTTCTGACGGGTGATACATTAATGGAGTTACCATACAATCACAGATAAACTAAAATGGGAAAGCTGCAGCTAAGAAACATGTGACAGCAAACCTTAAAATACTCTGGAACAGGTCTGAACTATTTGCTGGCTAGGAAACTGCTGAATCATTCCCATTGAGTCATACCGAAAATAGCATTTGCTTTGGCAAAGCACTTGTAAGCTACTAACATTCCCTATTGTTTAATGTCTCCTGAACAGCTGCTGATCAGTAAGGACAAGAAAGCATTCTCCTATCTTTGCTATCTTCTTGAGAAGAGAAGAATGGCAAGCATGTCACCTCCTATAGTAATTTTTCCTTTTACAACATTAGCTTTTAAACAGGGAAAAGGTCTCCTAAATATTTTCAAACCATTCTGAGTTTTCTGAGCTTGAGACACCTCAGAACAAATCTCGCTTACCTTTTCATACACGCAGAGGTAGCAAATACTGCTCACCTCTTAGTTACAGTTCTCTCTGGTGAGGCTAATACTTTCTATGCAGAGCGTATTATTTCTTAGACTCAAAGGAAAAAAGAACTCAGTATCAATTAAAGATTGAATTAATATGAGGGAAGTGATGCTCTCCGAGGCCTTTGAAAAGGTGATTGCTTAATGCCTTTAACGAGAGGTGAGAGGTTTTTAAAAGTCGAGTTCAAAAGTTCCAGCTGGAGTTAATTATGTTCTCTAATAGGCTTTGTAATGACTGTTCCCCTACCGCTGGCGTCCCACAGGCGGAGGGAAAGACAAGAACTGCCCTGTGAGTTTATCTCTGGATTTGTAGTGACCTTCTCCCTTATTCCTTCTGCCCTGGCATGATGGAGCCCCAGGCTGAAGTCCTGGGTTTATCAGCATAAAGAGTGCTGTGTGGGCTGCTGGCATGAACTTGGCAAAGTCCATTTAAGACAGGCTGATGTTCCTCTTCCACAGCCCGAGATTCATTTCCTCTTCGTCCTCTGGCCCCCACGGTGGTGTGCTTGATGCCAGCAGGGATGCTGCTGGCCTCACCTGGGTGCCTTAGTCTTGCTGGAGGGAAAGGTTGTGCAGAGCAGCTCCTTCATTAGAGCTGCAAGGGGACAAGCATCAAGAAATTGTAAGGAAGGAAGATGGCTGCAGTTTTCTCTGCTCAGTCTGGGAGCACCACTCCCTGCATGCGTCCTGACCTGACCTCCGTACAGTGGCTGACCAGCACTGAACCCTCCAAGTGTGCTCACACCAGGGCATCATCTGCTTCTGCTGAGCCTGTGCTGATTCTCTGAAAACAGTGCAATCAGACATGAGGATTGATAGTGAGATAAGTATTCTACTGACCATTCAAAATCTGACCATTTAAAACACACCGGTGTCTTCTAATAGAACAGAAAGTATACCACCCCTTAACCATTTGCCTTGTAAGTAAGAGTCTGAGTATCACACAATGAAAAGTTCCCACGAATTTCATGTTACTGAAATGGAAAGTAAAATGTCTGTGGTGACACAGCAATGTGAAAATGAAGCTCTTGCATCTTTTGCCTGTAACTTAAAGATAATTGTTTAATTTTTCTGGCACATGAAATCCACCTTAGTAAAATAGGAAAGTTTTCCAGGCAGGAAGCGTGGGCAGCCCCATGTCTCAGTCTCCAGGGAGGGTCGTTTACTCAGAAAGCAGGGAATGGTGCTTCTGGTGTTTCCTTTACAAAGCTTCAGACTGTGGTAGGTTGGACACCTGGGGGCTGTTGAAGAGACTTGCTGAGTTAGTTTGCTGTTTTAGCAGTGCTGCCCAGCACAGGCCATCTGCAGCGCCCACAGCGCACAAGAGATTATAGTTACTATACTTGCCTTGTTAGCTTTTCCACTTGCACTACATAGGTCTCAGAACTTCCGCACAGTTGCATTTAGGCAATTCTTCTTGGCCTCTTTTTTCCCCAGAAATTCAGACCTTTTTAGATTTTAACAACAAATGACTGAGACTATCGAAGTCTACAAATAGCGTTTCCCTGCAGCCACCAAGCCCAAGAGAAGTAACCTGTGTTAACCAACCCTCAGTCAGCACCATGAGGATCACTCTAGATGAGTTCAGAAGCAAGAAAGCAAGAGTAAAGCCTGTGGAGAGGGAGCAGGGAAGGATGGTGCTCCCCAAAACCTTAGTTAGAAGTACCTTCTCTGTTTCTAACCAGGGGTTGTGCTTAAGGCTTCCAGAATGCATTCATTTTCCCCATTCCATTGCTTTATGATTTTAACTAGACTTCTGGCACACTTATCCAGCATGATGTAAGACAAGAGTTGCTGACTCATCCTCAAGTACATCCAATAATGCCTTGTATCGCTTCCTCTGAGAGGCCTTGCAAAACTGTTAGTTCTGTTTTTGTTTTTTTTTTTGAGCAGTGTTACTCATAGATAAGAGCAGTTAGCTGCATAAGGACACACTGTAAGAAACGTATGCAGTCCACCTGAACTGAATAATTTGTATCTACGTTATTCCTTAAATGTTTAGTTGGTAACACTGTGAGGCATCAATATATCACCATTACATTGTTTGTAATTTGACTAATAAGAAGCAGGATAACACACTGATGTCTTGCAAGGTTAGTGAGAATGATTAGAAATGCATTTTTTTGTTAACAGGCCTTTTAATGAAGAGAATTAGAAGACCAAAATGGTCACCAAGAAATCTTTGTCTGAAGATGTCTTTATTAATTCAGTACAACATTTGCTTGCTGTTTTTTCCAGAGATGAAGGTCACTGGAATTTATAATAGCAGTGCACGGCTTCAAGAAATGTTCACACATTCAGAAGCTACAAAAACAAAATTTGCAGCTGCTCTCAACATCTTGTTTGGCACTAGGCCCCACATACAGTCTGCACCTTGAAACTCAGTCCATGAAAGCTCCTGATAACCCTGATAACATGCTGCTGGGAGGGTAGCTCCTCCAGATCCCTCTTTTCTGATGTCAAATTTGTTTGTGAATACAATATTACCCTCAGCCAGTAAGTGATACGTTGAAAATGCACGTAGCCAGAAGACACAGGCAGTGTTCTGTGGTTTGGAGCTGTGTGGATGTGGAGGTGCATGGCCAGTGGAAAGAAGAACGTGGATCTGTATTTCAATTTCTTTATCACATTTAAAAGCATTTACACTTGCCAGAAAATGCAGTGTTTATTCATATCATCTTCTGGTGCTTCAGTTTCCAAGCTCTGTTACTTACCTGACCTATGTCCTCAGCATCTGAATGGGGAATGTCAACCAGACAGCAGGTGGAACGTCAGAAAGAAATATGAAACCAGTTTGAAGTTACAGCTTTCTGCTGAAGAGCCAATTATTGGCCCGGGTCTCTTCCGTTTAGATAAGAAAAACATTTAGATTTTACCTCAGCTAAACAGATGAAACGAAACCTTACATTCCTTTATAACCCTGAATTTGAATCGGTTCCCTAAGTTAACGCCCAAGCAATTTAAGTCAAGTTATCATTTCATTACTGAAAACAATCTCAGCGAGCAAAGCAGAACTGGATAAGAACTCGTTATCAGTGGAGAGAGAAGAAACCTATGTATTCCTCTTCAAACAAGTCTTGCTCTTATCAGCTTGATCAGGCTGCACTTGCTGTGATTCCAAAGGGACTGGTTCCTCTGTTCTCTGAAATCCTCGGTTCAGAAAATGTATTCCTCCATCTGTCCACATAGCCCCACTGAATTAAAGAAACAGTGGGAGCACAAATTTCTTTTTTGCCTCTTAGGACAAAACAAGAACAATTGACTGGGAATCAGGGCAAGGATCTAAAGGTGCTGAGATGTGATTCATTCTTCTGTAGATGCAGTGGTTCTGCATTGAGATTTGTGCTATCTGCCAAGTTCAGGCACTAATGAAAGCACAGAAAATAGCTGAAAACAAAGGAGCTAAACATGACTACTTCTAAGACAATTGAAAATCTCTGGAAAGGCCATCATGGCACAGAAAAGGAATAAAAGCGCAGTGAAGGTCGTGAACTCTGTGTGACAAAAAACAGCAATTTCTTTTTTGTAAGACCATTTTTCGGACTGCAACTCTGCACAAAATGAAGAGAAATTGTAACCTAAAACCAAAAAAATTAATACATTTCCTGATCATATTAATATAAAGATTCTACATTATTTCAGATGAGGAAGGAACTTTTCAGAAGACATTTAGGAGGCTTTTTTTCTACCAAACTTCTTTCCTGGGAGGAGTATTTATTTTTTTTCTTGTTGTTTTCATATTTCCTTCCATGGAGATATGTTACTTGTGGTGCTATTCTGTGTGTTTCTCTCCAGACACCGGCTGTGTTCCCACTGCCTCACGATATGCAGGGGCCATGGGGGAGTTTGTTCCCAGTGCCATCCCCTCAGTCCTCCAAAATCCTGAGCTTAAGCTACCAGAATTTGCAGTGGGTTTTTGCAGAGCAGTTCTGCCAGCTCAATCACAACCTCTTGAAAGAAAATGTTGCGTGAAGCTGCCCTGCTCTTAGGCCTTCAGCAAGGAAATTCTGCAGTCCAGCGTGGCTGTTTAAGGTTTCTCTGGTCCCCAGCTGTGTCACAGTTTGCTCCTTTTGGGCATGACTGAGCAATGCCAAGTCACCATAAGCTGACATGGAACAAGTACTTTGCAGCCAAGCAAACAAAAATATCCGTGCTCATCAAGTTTCAGTTGACTTATTTTTATTTCTCTGAAACTTTCGTCAAAACCATCCCAAATAACGGGTTATCTTGTTTTGTTATCTTTAGAATAAAAGTGGACTGCAGCACACTTCATACTGTAAACAGTGACTTTGGCTGGCCTTACTCCAGCAGCAGCTGAACAAATATTTCTAATATGGACAACTCCTCTTTCTCAGATGGACAGACCGCGTATTTTTATAACTCCCTGTCAGTTCTCATGTCTAATGTGGTCAGCCTGCGGGGGAAGCTCCCAGAAAGGAAAGAATTCAAACACCACAGCTACCTTTTCAGTAGCCTTAACCAGAATGTACCTTCCTAGGAGCATCCCCAGAGGACCCATTCTGAACTCTCCAAGTTAAGGTCAATAGGCTGCCGGCAGCTAAGGGAGCTTCAAGAAGCAGACTGTACAGGAGATGAACACACACGTCAGCAGGCTCTGCATAGGGTTATTGAGGCACGTGAGCCTTTTGGAAAACAGCTTGGGTAAGACTGCTTAATAAAATAGGTTTGTTTGCACTGTTGTACCAAAATAATGTGAGGGAAAATCTAATACTCGTAATTGTCATGCTGAATAATTATAGTTGAACATTTCAGAATTACCTGCTGAAATAATATGAACATTAATAAAGAGGCATTGTTTTGATTCCTTTGTTCAAGATAAAATATCTGAAATAGTTGAACTGTATTAAAAGTGCTAACATAAGGAATGTATGTTATCCTTGCTTTAGGTGTCCTAGTTAAAGGGATCCTTAGATGAAAAGGCGTTGAGGCCGTGTTACTTTCTAAACATAAAGAGGATTTTCACACTTAGTATTTTGTTCTTTCAGTAACGTGTTTAAGAATTCTGCCTTCTGAATTCAGCTGGATCACTTGACAGACCTGCTGAATTGCTGTTCTGTGAGAGCTGACTGGCGTGGAGCTTTGACTGAGCATCCACCAAAAACGCTTTAATTCTCATAGAAGCTGCCTGAAGATTTTAACAACCCTGCAGAGCAGCTCGTGACACTGAATTCAGAGATTGCTCATAAACAGAAAGCCAACATTCAGTCATTAAACAAAAAGATACACCTTCTGATGGGTGAGCTATCCACTGAAGAGGTCTGAAGGAGGGCAATTAACTGGCAATTGCTTGGTGATAGAAGTCTGTGTGCACTTGTCTACTATCTCAGTTGTGCTCCAATGGAAATACTGAAGTGAACCAACTGTTACACATACACTATGTGTAATGGGAGAAGAGCTGAGCTGGAAAAACAGTACATGCACCTGAAAGATAGTCGGTAAAAAAAGAACACAGCTCCCAGAGTTGTAAGCACAGTGTGAGCTGTCTTGTTAATGTCTTATCTTCTCAAGCAAAATTACTTATTCTTCCCATTCCCCTTTACATACTCAGATATTGTTAAACACACCACCTCTCAGTATTTAAATGACCACAATTATTTCACTCCCATCTTGCTTTGTAGAGCTCTAATTGCAACTTCTGCACTCCCCTGGTTCCTCCTCAGTTAGCACTGCTGCTAATAAAGAAATGAAGGAAAAATGGGCTGCTGTACTCCAGTCTTTCAGATCCAAAGAGCCTCTATGGTTCACTTCACAAATAAAATGCATCTGTTCTCACTGCTCTTTTCATGTTATGGAGCTGACTTATATTTAGCCTCGTTACTATAAACATGCAATTCATTTCTACAAAAACAGACAGGTGTTCTCTGTCCAGTATTTGAGCAGTCTGTTGTTGCAGCCTAACTGTAATGTTTTGCACTTGCCTGCACTGATTTCATCGCAGTTCTCTTTCAGTTCACTTTATCCATTTGTTAGGATGTGCTGTTGACAACAGCCTAATTAAAGCCATATCACACAGCCCATTAAAAGCATATTGTGTTTTTAAACATTTTCTAAGGATGTGGGACTTACACAGTCACACTCCTCTACCACTTCCTAACAAACATCTCTTGGACCAATCGGATAATTTCAATTACATGGGATGAAAGATACCCAAACCCGTTAGCAGTTTTGTGAGAATCAGTGGCTGAGGAGGGAGTGGGTATGGGACATTTCCCTTCCCAGAGAGGCACAAGCACAGGACTCTGCCCTGTTTGTGTTGGCTGCTGGCTAATCAGCCCACAAGCACTTGTGTGTCCGTTGCAGGCACAACGCTCCCAAATGAGGGATGAGTGTGTGCCCTGCTTGGCCCTGCTGATAGCACGGGGCCCAGGGGAGCACCGTGAGAGCTGGGGGAAGAGCAGGGATTGCACAACACGGGCTAACAGCTACAGCTACTGCCTAGGACAAGCAGACATAGAAAGCCACGTTTTGTTAGTTTGACTGCTCAAGGAAAACTCGTTTCCAGGCTCTGACATGGTCTCATGGGGATGCTGATATGCTATAAATTGTACTGTGGACCAACAGCTTGCTGTGTTTTCTGAACCAAACCATGCATCTTTAAAAAGCATTTTGCTGTTATTTGGAGAGATTGCTTATTTTGTCTAAAGGAGTGATGCATAGTTTTCTGCAGAAGCCCTACCGACATCTACTGTACATTCCCCTTCCTTCATCTGCCCAAGGAGTAAAATTGATTATCTAAATGTAAGTCAAGTAACTTTCTGAACATTTACAAAGGAGTAAGAACTCAAACTCTGTGTGAAAACAGATTGCTCCATCACT
Source organism: Lagopus muta (assembly GCF_023343835.1). NCBI lineage: Eukaryota > Metazoa > Chordata > Aves > Galliformes > Phasianidae > Lagopus > Lagopus muta. The sequence goes on along the minus strand of NC_064440.1, from coordinate 29,521,627 downwards.
CTCTACCCAGAATAAGAGTGGAAGGCACGTGGTTGCATGCTTATGACCAAACGCAATAAAAGTTTAACTAGAAAGAAATATTGACCCACACAAGGACAGGACGAGCCAAAGTATTTGAAAAAGCATTACTGAATAGTTTGCACTTTGTCCACACACTTTGCAAGTCTTTAAGCAAACATCTTTGTCCAGTTTTTTCTGCTCCTTGGCATTACAAAATTTAAAGCAGAAGCTCAAGGCAGAGCCTTACTCTGGGAGCAAAATCCTCTTACTTAAACCTACAGTGCTTACCACAGCACCAGCACAGAGGAAAAAGAACATGAATACAGGGGGTAAGAGAGTACTAAGGACCAGCACACTAACACGAACCACTAGATTTTCCAGGATTAAGTGCCAGAGAAATGTACGGACAAATACAGGTGCTGCAGAACATGAAAAGCAGCTGACTTTAAAGCAGATAGAAAAACAGTATCATGTCCACAGAACCAGTTTCAGAAAAGTTGTCTGTTTCAATCCATTAGTTGCATTTTTCCTCAGAAGAAATAAGTCTTTACTTTCAAGTACTTCAGGTTTTCCTGTAATCTTGTGCTGTTTCAGACTTGCTATGAGCCGATGACTTGGCACTGACTCAGTAATACCTGCTAGTTTTTAATGCTGAACAGCAGTATAAGTTATTTGAAATGAACTGAAATTGGCTGTGCATTTCTGTTACAAATTGCTCGGTTTCTTTAGGAAGATTTATCTGCAAATGGTGATCTTTTGCAGACCAAGTTTAAAAACTACACATTGCAACACTAGCAAAGCAGGGCTCTGAAAGAATCCTCTGCTCAGTACGAAGGGAACATAACACTACATGAAAATATGTGGTCTTTGAGAACAACAGGAAATGAACACTTGGCCAATTTAAGCAAGTGAGTTAGCTCATTTAAACTGCAGGGATGGAATCCACTCTGATTGTCATACTGTATTAAGGTTTAATTTTCAGTCTCTGAAACATCAGTGCTAGGTTTGAAAAAACTATTTTAAAAATAAAACCAATTAAATATTCCAAGGCAAAATAATGAAGTATGCAGTATGCAATATACTTGGCCTTCCATGGGCATGGCTTGCAGCTCCACTACCTAGTGAGCAAAGCAGCATCCAAACAAGCGGAGCAGCACGTATCTTCAATCATCCTACCTTTGGCTGCTGAGCACTCGTTTCCACAGAGCCTTGAAAAACTCCATTTTTCCAAAGCAAACATCTAAAACATGAAAAACACTGACACCATCAGATGAAAAATCAAGGGCTTTTTTCAGCCAAGATGTTACTAATCCACAAAATATATTAAACAATACCATTAGAATTCCTGTGTCATACCTGCAGGGTACTCCTGCAACAGAGTACTACAGAGCATTCTAACACTTACCTAAGTTTCCCAGTGACAGTGAAGATGAGCAATCCTTGAAATGGAAGTTAGTATCTCAACTTGAGCACTGACATTTTGCAGCTCCTACTACCAAGCGACAAGTCACTTAGCCTACCACTACCAAGGCTGATACTTGCAAAGCCTGTAGTTTTAATCCCCTACGTTCTGATTTCCACATAGGAGTAACTAAGTATTCTAATACTAAATAACTAATAATTCTAATTTTCCCAGTGGAATAACATAACTGAGGACAAACAAAGATATCTTTCTAGACAACTCTGTAGGGTAAAATGGAATTGGTTCAGGAAAATCCTATTAAACAAGTGCAGTATCCATCCCATGGCTGACTACAAGCAATCACACACCTTCTGTGGCAAGCACAAGTCCTGCACAAAATACTCAGCTGAAATATTTTTCCAAGATTAAAAGCAAAACTTTCTGTTTCCTTACTCCTCAGTGCTATTTGTTGGTGTTTCCATCCCATCCCTATGGAAAACCTTCATCTACAGGAAGAGCAATAGATGTAGCACACGGAGATGAACACAAACTGAATCATACAGGACAAATATTCTTTAATGCAAATTTATTCATTAGCTTTAACAAGATTAATACATAAATCAATACTATGTCCAGCATAAGGTTGTATAACAAAATAGGCTATTTTGGAAATATTGATTTTTAGTGTGTACATTTTAAGGGCAGTTTTCATCCAAATTGGACAAATTTTAAAAAAATAAATAAATACAAGGCCAAAAATGCTTACTTAATGAAAGTCTTGCTAAGTAAGACTTCAGGCTCCACATTGCTTCAAAGCACTAATCAGTACAGGTGTCTGTGTACATTTTTAAGACATACAGATTGTTGTGCCCAAGCAGCATTCGTTTCTTCAACATCTCATTCCCGATTCGGTCCAAAGCATACTACATTTCCAATTTGGACCTCATTACTCCTCACAAAACCTAGCATCCATATTTCTATTCGGTCTTTTAAGATTGTCTTGCCTTCCAGCCATATACCTGCACATACAAATCCTAGGAACAGTATGTATACAAAATATGAAGGACCAGCCCCCTCCCAATACTACTTCTTTGGTTTGAGATCCAGGCGACAATACCTGGTGGGACTACTTGTGAAGCAAACCACTGTTCTACCGAAATAAGGCCACAGTGATCTTAACAACGAAAACACCACTTAGACAAGAGGTAAGAAGCCCCCAGGTCAATTTCCCTGTGTACTCCTGGGGGGCAGCCCCCGAGAAACAGCATTTCTACCTTTGTTTCCCTGCAGGACAGCTAGTCCATACATATGCTGGCATTTACATTTTCCTCCAAGTACAGTACAGAGACACCCAGGCTACCTTTGTTTACTTCAAGCAATATAAAAAATTGATCCAAATTTGTATTATATAAACAGGACAACAAATTTGGAAAATCAGACATTTTCTACTAGGAAATTCCTTACTGGTTCAACCCTACTCTTCTACCACACACTGTAAAGTTAATTCTTTGGGCATCTGTATTCTATAAATCTAGATAAGCTTGTTTTATTTTACTCCTGACTCAAGCTCTGCTGACAGCAAAGTTCCCTTTTACCTCAAGAATTTACATACAGGATTGAGTCACAAATTTTAAAGCTCTTCTAATTTACACATTTTACCTTTATTACATTAGAAGAAAATCCAAAAGCTTGGTCAAAATATAAACAATTATAAACTAGTGAAAATATCCCTGAGAACATTTCAGTGACATATCAGTAATGATTGGTTTTGGTCCATTAGAAGAGAAAATTCACTACTTTACAGTTCTAGAACTCCGAGCGCTACAAGTGGGTTTTATATTGGATTCCCATTCATTCATTTTCATTCCCCTTGCAGAACACCGTGAGACAAAAGCCACTGGAGGTTCTTTCACATTCCATTTAGGCAATTGTTACAAGTTTTGAGATGGCCCAGATACAGCCCGACGTAACGCCTTGAACGGTAACGGAGTTTGCAGTCTTACATCCCAGGGTTGAGGTTTGGCAACACAGGTGACTGTGTTAAGGACGGTACCTAAAATAAAAACCTTAAAAGTGATGCCACCTAGAAGACGCGTCAGCAACACGTGAAAAATACCCTTCGTGGTTTTGCATATTTCTTGTAACTTGGCAAAGGAACATTTCCCAAAGATTTACATTTAGAGTCATACTGTCCTACCATAGGAAAACTCAGAACACTAGAAGGTTCAACTGTACTGAAAAAGTGCTTAGAATTGTTTTCACAAAAGTGCACAACTGGCTAGTGACTCTAAAAGCACTGTGTAAGTACACACGTAGGGTCAACTAACACCAGAACTTCTAAATCAGAGGGATGAATCATTCTCTGTTTCTCTTATGCTGCTTTAGAGGGCCACACAATCCAACATCTCACCAGTTTGTTCAAAACAAGTCAAAGCCCACATAAATGTAAAACAGATAAATGCAAGCAATCCATCTCTTCTGCCTGGAATACACATTATTTTCCAATACCTAACACTTGAATAGGGTTTCTGAATACAATAGCTTTTGAAATAAACTAAAGCTGCTTGTACTCTGAGGCGAAGGCCAAATTAGCCCAGACTTCAGCTTTTCTGTACCAGTACTCCTGACCTTAGTACTCTCTGCTACATCAAACCTGAGCAGATCTGTCATCCGCAACTAGAAGGCAAAAAAAAAAAAAAAAGCCATGCTTTATAATGTTACAGTATATTAGTAGCTTCTGCTAAAATGAGGTTATGTTCTACTTTATGAAGTGCAACACTGTAATACAATATCTTGTACCTATAGTTACTCTAACTTTGAGGAAACATGCAAAAAAAAACAAAAACCAAACCTACACAGGTGTTTCTGTAGAGTTAAGCCACAAGAAATACATTACTAGACATCTCTTCTGGGAAAGCATCAGAACAAATGGATCCGTTCAGGAAACCAAGGACATTTTAAGCCTTTTGAGAAGGCAGAGGGGCAATATATGGAACAGGAGATGCTAACGGAAAGGGGAAGAACAGAAAACAGACATGGCACATCAAGGTTTTCTAAGGAAAGCAACTAAAAAGTCTTTTTTGCTCAATGAGCGTGGAATTCATGGAAAAGTACCTATGTTTAACTGCTAATTGGTATCACGAGGGGCAGGGCAGAAGAACAGACTCAGTGTTATCTCACAATCAAATAGTGCCTATGACATCCAGCTTTCCTTTGAAACACCAGACGTCAAGATGCAATGGAGTTTTCCCTGGCCAAAAATGAAGACACTTGCATAGGCTCCTTTTAGAACAACGAGTTCTCTTGGGAAGGTTTCCTTGCATGTTTAAGTTACGCATTCAACTCTACAGAAACACCTTAGGCACGGTCAGAAAAGGCAATGTGTGCTTAACCATGATACTAATGTGGGAAGTTAGTATGAGAAGTGGATCCTTTCAGACAGTAGAGGTATTACCAGGCAGTGAACTATCAGAAACTGCTTCGGGATCAGGAGTGCAACAAGCAAGAAGTTGTTTTCCCAAGCTTTTCTGAGCAAATCTGAAGTACATTATGTGGCCCATCGCAACAAAAGACACAGAAATAAGCACCAATAAACCAAAAGCTTCTGGATTGGGGGCCAAGATGACCATGATGAAGTGCAGCAGATCAAGAAGATAATTCATGGAGTTTTGGACACCGTTTATAATGCCTCTTTCAGATTCTGCCACATTTTCTTGGAGCAACTGTGTGACAGTCAAATCAAAGGACCAAAGGCCTATGGAAGAAAAACACAGTTATCCATCTAACAGAGCTTCTCAAGGTAAGCTTTCATTAATGATACAACCTAATTCATGCTTAGAAACAATCACTACTGCTAAAAATACACAAGTCAGGTCAAACTAACCTCCCTTTGGAGTAGAATGGATTTCACACCGGCACGGCTATGAGCCATTTATTTTCCTTCAGTAACGCCTCCTGAACTAGCACTAACAGCTCGACACATCAACCTTCCTGTCACATCTTGCTTCATCACATCTATCAACAACGCTGTGCTCAGCAGTAATAGCTATTTTACAGGAAGTTTACCTTGCAAAACAATTCCTACACGTGACTCAAGTATTTTCCTCCTGCAAAACTAACCAAAAGCCACAGAAATTCGTACAGGGTTCTACAATACTAATACTAGATTACCTGTCAATTAATTCAATTTAAAAAAATAAAAGTTATGTTATTTTTTTAAAAAAGCTATCATTCAAATCAGAGCTTCCTCTTCTGAACTCTTTTGTTGGCCAAAGTTTAAAGATTAGACCATTTATTCAGTGGACTAATTTGGTAAACTGTGAAAATTGAAGGTATTGGTTGCACAGATGTTTGGATCCATTTCCTATCAACAAATAATTTCAATTGATTGGGAAGAAAAGAAGATCTTTTAGGAGGTGAGTTTTCAAAAATAAAAAGTCACCTCCAAGTGTGACATTTCTTCACATCAGAGCAGAATGATACACAAGAAGGTAGACCTACAACCTCTGCACCAGCAACGCTAACAGAAGATAGTTAAACATAATGAATTTGTCTTAGATTTGTAATGCAGAACTTCCACTGTAGCCTACAGTTCTAAACTCAGACTTGCATTCTGTTGACAGTTTTTGTAGGTTCCAAATTAAAAGCATTCAGTATGTCAGATGTCAACAGCGACATAATACTCACCAACTCTAGCAGCAATGACTCCTGCAAATAGGAGACTAACAGAGATTAAAGGCACGGGCTCAGGACTCATCTCTGGGTCAGTGTTAGCAGGAGTAGTAGACCCGTTTAACAAGCTGGGCATTCCAGTTGCAGAAGCCACTTCAGGCTCACCTCCTGGAGATGCAATAGTAGGTAACGGCTCACTTTCAAACAGCCTGGCACTGATGTCAGCAAATGGGGAAACAGTCAAATCCAGGGGACTTCCAGGCATGAATACAGAGACGACACATAAAACCAGACAGGAAAACTGGGCAATTCCAGAAATAAGGCCTGTACGGATCAGGCCACATTTGCGACGAAGCCAGGTGAAAGCCACTGTTCCCATGATTCCAGTGATTGCTGAGGCACCCATCAGGAGGCTTAGCACAGAACCACTCAAACCCTGAGTGTATGCATAGCCTGTAGTAATGCAATCAAAGCCCAGAACAGTCATATACAGAAATGCAAGACCCATGCCCGCAAGAAACACAGGCTGGTTGTAGTATGCAACCCATCCATCACGAAATGTGATGAAAGGTTCAGCAATTCGGGCAGCACAGCTGACTTCCTTTTCCTGTTGGGGCTCAAAGCCAGTTACATCTTTCTCAGCAATTAACTGCACTCCTTCAGCAGGTTTCATGTCATTCTCTGCAAACAGAAATGGAACCGTTAGATACATTCCTGCCCAAAACTGCAGAGCATGAACTGCAAGACAAGTGTTTGCAGTAAGTTCACCGTTTCAGAGGTGCATCAGTTAGATTTGGTAATCAGTATTCCCCTATTAGATACGGGTCTTAAACCTGACCCATATAATATGATGAAGCCAAGTTTATTCATCAGTTTACATTTCTGCTTCTACAGTGCAACACTGCTAAGAACGAAGCACATTGAAGAATGCTTCAACTAACAAACTTGCTACTGAATGCTGTTTCCGTAAGGAATGGATTCACTTCATACATTTCAGCTAGCATTAGATGGTATTTTAATACAGTTTTGTAAACTTAAATGCACTAACCAGATAAAGTAGGAAATACTTAAACATCAGTGAATATCACGTTAAGGTAGCATAGCACTGAATGGCATAGCGAGAGAGTGTGGATTTGAACAGTTACACTTGTACTTTCGATACCTTTCTTTACATTCAGTTGTTTCAGTTCTGATTCTTCAACTTTTGAACACTTGAGAGCCAGAGTGGGAGTTTTCTGATAAACTTTCCATAGCAGCAGGTATTCCACGCACATCGACATCAGGTTCCAGCCAGAAATGAATCCACAGCCAATCATTGGGGAGCCAAATGTCATTATCTGACCAACTGCCATCGGGGCCAAGATATTGGTCAGCTGATCAATTCTTCGTATTGTGGCATTCATATCTGTCAGAACGATTGTATGAGTTGCTGAACATTTATCACAAAATATTCACTGACATATTTAAGAATTACACATATACATACATCCAGCTAAAAAGCCTTGACTTGGTTTCAAGTGATTTCAGTGAGAATAGAAATTTGCTAGAGACTCCTTTCAAGTGTTCCAGCATCTGAATTAACACTGAGACCAATCGAGGTGTTCCTGAGCCAGACCTCTCTGCTTTCAGTTTTGCCCAAGTCCACGTTCAGGATTCTGGGTTTAGAGCGGAAGCATTTTCTTGCAGCTAAATGAGCATTTCACAAGACCTCCAGCTAGCCTTACATTCAAGCGACACTATGAAATCCTGAGTCTCTATAACATGCAAACACAATATACGCATCTCCAGAAACCACACTCTGTAGAATTCATCCCTGAAAAAATAATTTGAGAAACTACAGTCTCCCTCCATTTATTTCCAATAACTGGTGACTGCAGCACCCAACATGATAGCAGCAGACCTTTGAAATGGCTTTCAATTTTCTTATCGAGTTACATTGCTAGATGGCAGCTGTACACTTATTAAGAACTTACTGAGCAAAGTCCTCCCTGCCTTCTGTTCCACATTTGGATGTCTGTGATCAAAACAAGTAGTGTGTTCTTAGCATGAATACATCTTACATTTGGCTGGGAAGGATGAGATATTTGCCCACACATCAGCTTCAGCCATCACACCCTCTAAGTTGCTTCAGACTTCCAGTGAATGGTGCCACTGCTCTGCCCTTAAGAGCTGCTAAGGCTCTATGCTTTCTTGCACACTGGGGCTTTGGGCTGCTTAGAAGTACATAAACTGATTTTAGAGTCCTATTATGAAAATAAAGTTATGAAGGGAAGATGAAATTAACAATACAAAGCTGCTTTACTAAATCTGTCAAGAATTGTTCCTTGTCATTCAAATAAACCGTTAGGTTATTCAAGATTCAATTCAAAGTCCATTCAATACTAACAATTTCACTGATATTTAAGTAAGATGAACAAGTTAGAGTCTTGCAAACTATTTGACTTCAAAAGCTCCAATAACAAAGCTTTCTTTCATTTGGATAAAGTTAGTACTTCCAAACTCAGGAGAGCTACAAAGTAACCTGGGTGAATGAAAAAAATAATGAGGAAGAAGCAGAAGGGGCAGCCAAGGGGCAATTAATGCTTGCCTCTTTTACTGAATTTTTTAACTAGGACTGTTGTTTGAGGAAACCTAACAGTGCAGAGGTGAACAACAACACCTTCAGCAAAGTCAACACTGGCACTTATTTATTTCAATTAAATGTAATTTGAAGATCCCTTATGATTCGAGATAAAACAACCCTATCCAGCCTGAGAGAAACTTGCTTTTAAACACATTTGGTGAACCAAGGTGCTTAGCTTAGTTTTTGCTTTCTTATATTGTTTTTTAAATTGAGTTGCAAGAGAATTTCCAGTAACATCCTGCCTGAATTTTCAGTACAGAACGTAGTGGTCATGAAACTGAAGCTACGAAGTAACAGAGAGGCAGGAGTGCCTCCTATGCAGCAGTTCTCTGCAGGCGTGGCCTGTACCTTATCTCATGTGCAGGCATAGAGGGTTTGGAGACGTCATTTGCTGAATAAGAATTAACACAGGAAGAAAGGTTAATGAGAACCAATGGAACTTCGAAGCTCCTAAGGACAGATCAGATTTTTCTGTTTGTGATTCACACGCATACAGGAGGTTAACAGTACTGCTGCTCTGCAAAATGCATGAGCTAGGAAGGCACTGCAAGATCAATATAAGACTTCAGTGGAGAACCTGTCTCCCTTTCATTTCAAAGTATACACTTCATGCACCTAAGGGCTGATCTCTCCTGGATGCTTTGGTAAGGTAAAATTCCTTCCTTAGAGATATAACAGAGATTTATTCTTTATGAGGAATTTAGGCAGCTTGCGACAAAATTAAAATCCAGAAGCTGAAATGTTGCCAAGCTTAGAGGCGTCCAAGCTCCAGAAGCATCTCAGACTTGGAACTTTCAGTTCCCTTGTTACCTCAAGGAGCTATAAATGCCTTAGCAGGTCAAGCTGCTCTATGCCTCGCTGGCACTTCAGTATCAGTTCCTCTCTCTGGGAAGGCTTTTGCCTCTGAATTGGAAAAATTCAGAGCACACCCAAGTTCACCACAAAAGGCTTATGTTATTTATCAGAGCAGCAGCACAGCGTAATGAACGTCAAACTGCAGCAGAATTTGCAGAGGAACTCTTTTGCTCCCCTAATACTGCCATACTACTGTGCAAGAAAGGGGGAAAAAAAGGAAAAATATTTACAATGCCAAAAAAAGATGAAGTCCAGACTCCCAGTATCAGATACCAAAGGAATACTGAGTATTCAGATACAACTGAAGAAGTTTTCTTAGGGTGTTCAACACTGAGTGCTGGAGAAACATGAGTTTTCAGATGGAGCTGTATGCACAGTAACTCTTATCTGCAGCTTCCTGATCCGTGTATTTGACTGTTCTGGACTTCATTCCTATATCTCTCTCTTTGATCCCTATGTAAGGAGCCCAGTTACACAACACAGTTTATTCCAGGGACCTAAAAATAAAGTATTGCAACACTTGGCTTTCAGTTCTGAAAGTTAAATAGCTTTCCTATTAAACACTGGATATTTGACTTAAGAGTGCGGTGCATGTTTATTTAGTCAACAACAAGAAAGATTTCCTCTGACAAAGCTGCAGTTGGACTAAAACAAGGACAAAAGAAGTTGAGGGCTTCCTAACTGTTGTAATCACAACAGCAACTTCTGCTCTCTGTAAAAATAGTTCAGAGCAGGGGGTGAAATAAAGGCTGCCCTTTTTTTACTTGCTGTTTTCTCATAGTAACCGGAACTCAAAGATGCTCTATCCTCCATAAAATTCTAGTCTGAAGTCAATCTTGGAAAGTAAGACAATTTAAAGTATTAGAAAGGCAATGCATTTCACCTGCCAGTTTGCTTCTGTCTTCCCCTGCAACCACAACAATCCAGTCCCTCTGAATTGTGATCGCTGTGGCAGTGCTGGCCAAATTAGCAATATTTGCTATCGTGATAACCAGGATATAGCACATCGTCTAGAGAAACGGGGGGAAAAGTCAGAAGGTGAGAAAAGTGATAAAGGGATCTTCACTCCTAGCTTGTCAAACCAGAAAAGGCTTTTACATTTGAATCACATATTCCACTCTTACTGTTCTACTGTTAGGCTTCAGACATGATCAAGCCTGCATTATAGTTCTAAAAGAAAACAGTCATTTGTTTCCTTAACTAGCTGCAAATTTTACTTGTCACTTACAGCTCGAAGGAACAAAACAGACAGAGCAGAAAAATAAAAAGTCAGTCTTCCCATACTCCAATAAAGTTCTTCATACATTATTTCCTTATTAACAAATTTGAGCACTCACAAGAAGCCATCCATGGTATAAGGTCAGAAGCTGTGTCTTAAATAAGAAGATAATCATCAGGATAATACCACACAGGATGACAGATGCATTCTGAACAACCAAGGATGTCTGGGCCACTGTTTTAAATCAAAACAGAGAATAACAATCATTAACATAAAAATTAAACTTAGAGAACTTCTAAGAAACATTTAAAGATTCTTTAGGCATTTCTAGCTTCCTATTCTGCTCACTCAAATATGAGATACAAATGTACTACATTCTTGATTTCGAATTTTCAATTGTCTTAGAAAATCAGCTTATGCCTGATGCAACTTCACAGCTAAAGCAGTATCCAATTAAGCCTTCCCAGCCAAAAAGAAAACAAAGCAAGAAACAACTATTTAGGTGCTGACACTATTTTAAGGGGATAAAAGGCTTAACTTAAGCTTCTATAGTTTACCTTCAGCGTAGCATGGAAGTGATTCTATCGTGTAAACCCTTGGCAAGTGCCAGCACGTATGAAGAACTTGCCATTACACTCTAGTCTAGTTGAAAAACATACTTACACCTAAGTGAAAACACAGTGCATTTGCATTAAGTGGAAGATGTTTTTATCTAGATAGAAGGCACATAACACATGCCATGCTAGCACTAGACTGTAAAGCTGTAGTGTTTACTTTAACCCATGGCTTCTATCCCTTATATTTCTGTAACTGTACATACTGTACAAACTTCCCTAAATAGCAAATACCACAATCAAAACCACCCACCTCCTGTCTCTGAAACTTTTTATGATTATTACCACTCTCAATCACTATCCCCAATAAGCTGAGCAAGCCCAGTTCTCATGCTTAATTTCAGAAGTTAACTCTAACAGCTTTGCCTTTTGACACTAATTGAGCCTGTCCTTAAGTCAATAGCCTTCTTTGGACATCTAACCTTTGAGCCTCGAGTTCTTGTCCACCCAGTCTCCAATAATGGCTCCCAGGAGAAGAACTGATCCCGCCACAACCAGTCCATAGACTGCAGTCAGGAGCAAGCTGTTTCCATACAGTTCAACCAGGAACACAGACACAGCAAAATGCCACATACGATCTCCCTTTAAGAGCAACAGAAAGTACACACACAGCATTAATATTCGTACTTGTCAAGCACACTAGTTGAATATTTTATTAATGCCCTGAAAAACATCTGTACAAAAAGTATCAGGTACCTTACTCACACATGGAGGGGCTTTTTTGATAAATGCATCCTGTTACCATCGATTTTATCCCAGCATCAGTAAGATCATCTGTCCTAATCAAATGCAGCACAAGCTCAAATATAAAAATTTCTGTATATTTGGAATTCTTGATAATACAGAACTATGTCTGCGACCAGCCACACCTAACTAGACACAAAACTTGCACAAAGCCTCCAGCAGAGCTCACATCACCAACAGTTTCAATGGTTATCAACACAAGGTAATACTTGATAATACTCATTCAATGCTTTTTTAAACAACAACAGCAAGTCAAGTCAAAGCAGGTCACAAATTAAGGGTTCAGTGTTGACCTCAACATCCCTAAAAGTTAACTTCAGTTTTTTCAGCCATGGCCAACACTGCCGTATTACTAAGAACTCAAATACCAGAGCTTGTTTGGCCTACTGCAGTACTTTTGCTTATCTAAAAGAAGCAATGCTATGCAAAATAGCAAATAATATAAATGTGTAAGAACCTCGAGTAGTGTCATAGAATCATTTAGGTCAGAAAAGACCTCTAAGATCATCGAGTCCAATTGTCCACCCACCACCAATATTTCCCCACCAAACCACGTCCATTTGTATAACATCTAAATGTTTCTTAAACACCTGCAGAGACGGTGACTCCATTACCTCCCCAGACAGCCTATTCCAGTGCCTGACCTCTCTTTTAAAGAAGCAGCTTTTCCTAAAACCCAACCCAAACCTCCCTTGCACAACCTGAGACTATTCCCTGCCGTCTTATCGCTGCTACCTGGGAGCAGAGGCCAACCCCCACCTCACCACAACTTCCTTCCAGGTTGCTGCAGATGGCAATAAAGTCTCCCCTGAGCCTCCTGTTTCCAGACTAAAAAGCTAAAAGGTTATTCTAAAGGGTTGGCGAAGAAGATGCAATAGAAAACTGCCTACAAAGCAGAAGTCTGACACATCTAACTATCAAGTAATGCAGCAATAAAGAGATATAAGATATATGCTATTTGAAGGGTCAAAATAATTGCAGATAGTTTGATTAAAGTCTTCAGTGTAGCACAGAGACATGCAAATACTTTGGCTTGTAATGTTAACGAAGTGATCTGAAACAGGTTCCTTCAAACTGTGTAAACACATTTCTTTAGCCATAGGCAGAAAAAGAACTGTACCCCAATTACACGAGAACCAAATTTCACGCAGTTTTGATTAGCATGATTACCTCTTCCTTAAGCTGGAAGAAAGAGTCAAAATAACACGTTTACATTCAAATTTCATAATAGAAGTTGCTGTTTTTTCTTTACTCAGAGATGTTCCTGTTGATGAATTTTGAAGAGAAAGTAACTTAACAAGCACTGAAGCGCATGAAAGGTAGCAGCACGGCCATTGCTCTCAGAAGGAGAAACCCAATTTCATGCTGTATTCGTAGGAAGATTGCCCCGATCCCAGTGACATCATGGTTCTGCACCACAACTCATTTACAGTCTATGAACTCTCTTCATCCCTAACCAACACTTACCCAGACCAATGTGGCCAGGCCAGCCACAGTGCAAACTTCTGATATCCCTACTATCCCTACTTGGGAACACAAGTTTTCTTCAGGAACTAAAAGGCTTAAAGAGCAAGTAAGATAAGTCAGCATTGCAGAAGAATAGTATTAGCAAGTTACAGAGATTTTAAGCTGGGATGCAATTTCAAGGTAAAACTTATTTTCAACAGTAAGAACTGCCTTCAGAAACTATTAAAACCTTAAATAAATCCTACTTCCCATAATGTGAATATTTCAACTCTAATATAACTACGGCTGTTCAGCTTCACCAGCCTCTCAAAGACATGTCTTGCTCTTCTGTTGTTAGAATTCTGTTATCCAGCCAGATGGAATGTCTGTAACACTCCCAGACCTGAAGACAAGCAGCAGCAGGCGGCTGCCTGCTGACAAGGCTCCTGAGGCCAGCAGAGCCATGGACTGTGCTCAGGAGTCACCACAAAACTCTTGACAAGCGTGAGGCCCAGCATCACCCAGCAGAGACAGTTTGATTCTGCTCCTTTAGTCCTGAGCAACAGACAGGAATGAGTTAAGTACCTAAAGGCAGCAGTAGGAGGTCTGGAGGTCTCAGACACCAGTTCAGCAAAGCCAAGCACACATTCAAACGTTTTACTTACAAGAGCCAAAAAGATATGCAATGGTTTGCTCAAATTTGAAGAGGTGACATTTAATCATTTACAGCTTCTCTGTATTTGGGAATGGCTTATTAACAAGGAAACCAAATAAGCTCTCTCAATCACAGCAAAACAACATTTCCACTTGGGGACATAGTTTAGAACAAAGATACACAGTAGTTTAAGTTCTGAAGAGAAAGGTGCTTACTTGCTCTACCTGTTAATACTATTACACTAAAGTTTAGAAGATACAGAAGGTGCAGTCCTGCAACAGTGCTGCCAAAACAAGCCATGTTTTTGTTGTTTAGGCAGGGTCTCTCTCTCTCTCTTTTTTTTTTTTTTTGTGGTTGTGGTGTTTAAGTAAAGGTTTTCAGCACAAAGGAAAATACACAGGAATAAGGAGTATACTGCTAACACTGCTAACCAGCTGAACAGCCACCCTGCTGCCCATATCTGTCAGGACACATACCACTGCTTCCCAGCTCCCCTCTGTCACATCTCCTGCACACTGGGAGTAGCCTCACTGCCCAGCTCAAGCAGGCTTCCAGCACTTCCAGCTAAGCAACTTGCTGGTATTACCAACAAGCTGATGCAGATAACAGCCCTGGACTCTACAGAAGAGCAAACCAATCAAACACCGTCACATTGCTTCTTCAATAGCATTAATAATTGCTAAGATACTGTCCTTATTTTAAAAAGCATCCAATTCTGCTCCAAGCAGAAAAATCCTCCCATTAACAGAAGTTGATCCGTCGAGCTAGTGCAAGCATGGTGCTACCAACGGGGCACACAGTAGTACAGCTATGCAGCAGAGAGCACATCACCATCCAGCCCTTAGCCAGGGCTAGAAAGAGAGCAGGAAATGATAGGGGAAATCGCCCACTGCTTGAATCAATCCAAGTGAAGCAGACTTAGGATTATACTACAAGGTTATGTGGATTCTTGATTTTATTATATAGAATCAGATTCTCTATTTTTTATTTGTAGTTTAAGATTATTGAACTGTAACCTCAAGTTAGTAAGAACTGGCACAGTAAGCTGCTGCAGTACACAAAGAAAGCATTTCAGCAGGTGAGTGTTTTGACAGAGCAAACTGGCACTCCACAGGTTTGCTACTTAAACAAAGTGTTTCCTATCAATAGGTGCAGGCAGTAGGAGCCCTCTGAGTCCAAGCACAGTGGGCTGCCATTCGCATCCAACACTGGACCATACCTCATGCCTCAGACTCTGAACTTACACCACAAGGAACCTGGCTGGTTCTGCAGTTATTTAAAGCATAAAAGAAAGAAGAACTCTGCAGATACCGCATCGGGCCCTCATAAAACTGCGAGTACTGCTCTTCCGCGCTACTAGAAGCTGAGCATACAGCTGCGTATCTTATAAGGACTACAAAAGCTTTCGACGACAAAGTGCAGTAGCAAATCCTCTGTCTCGGAGGCGTAGCGCTGTTCCGCGACCCTTTCTCGCTAAGTGCCGAAAACGCGCAGGTAAGTCAGAGCCGGATCAGCAGCACCCCACCTCCGGCAGGCCGGCGTCCCACTTACCCAAGTGGACAGCGCATGTCCAAGGTAAAGCAGAAATTTGGCAGACGTGAAATAGCCAACCAAGGCTCCTAAACGAGAAAGAGACAGAGGCTGAGGCCGGCCGGCAGCGGCTCCCCGCCCTCGCCGCTCGGGACCCGCCGCGGCTCCTCGCCCGCCCTCAGCCCCTCCGCGCCCGGCAGCCGAGCGGGGCCGCCGCCGCGCACTGACCGCAGCGCCGCTGCTCGCCCGCCGGCCCGGCTTCCCGCGCCATGCCGGCCCGCTCCGCCGGTGCGCGACGCCGGGAGGAAAAAAGGGGGGACGCGCGGCTTCTCTCCGTGTTGCCTTCCCCGACTTAGCTAGCACTGTAGCTGAAGTCGGAAAGCGCTAGCCTTATGCGCCGCCGCCGGCGGGACCCTGCGGCGCGGAGAAGCCCAGCGCCGGCCCGGGGGGCTCGACGCGGCTCTGCCGGAAGCGCAAAGGCTGGGGGCTCGGAGCCGCGCCGCGCTTTGTAGGCGGCGGCAGCGAGCACCGCCCCGTTCCGCACCGCCCCGTTCCGCACAGCACCGCCCCGGGGCGGCCCCGCTCACTGCTCCGCGGCGGGCCGGGCAGCCGCAGCAGCCGTGGCTCGCGGCGTTGTCGTTTGCTTCGCTCGTTCTTTGTCCCCTTTTCCTGACATCTTTCAAAACGGCAGATCATCAAACATTCGAACGCTTCACGAAGCTGAAGTTGTAAGAGAAGCACCGAGTATCACAAGGCTACGCCTGTAAATGACAGCGCTCCCAATTGTTTGCTTTCAAAAGGCAAAATAAACTAACAAAGTCTATTTCACTGAAAGAAGCTGCTTTTCTAATGAGGATGGTGAATCCGTTCGTTTGACGCTAGCTTAGATCAAGTAGCCTATTTCCTACCCTGAGATCCCTCTCCTCTCCTCTCCTCTCCTCTCCTCTCCTCTCCTCTCCTCTCCTCTCCTCTCCTCTCCTCTCCTCTCCTCTCCTCCCTCCACCAGCAAAAATAGCATCTTTATAGACTTAGAAAATAGTCAAAGATAGTCAGAACATGAGGATCCTCAGAAAATATTTGAGGAGTATCTGTTCTGTCCTTCTGAAAACTTTGTGACTGCTCCTGCTTGCCAGGGCTGAAATATATTTTTCACTGTGTAGTACTGCAAAGTTCCTTCCTTCACGTGTGAAATCTTTTCTCTCCTTTTCCCCTACTATATAGGCCGCCAAATGCCTTACATAATACCAATAGTCTGTTCTGGTTTTGCCACTCTTGTGACCATGTTCAAAGTATTCGTTGTATTAATTAGATGACTTTCTATGCATGAATCACAGTTTATCCTTTGCATAAAGGGGAATTATCTTGGTAAAAAATAACACAAATAAAAACTCATAAACAGAGGAAGCCTGAAATTACTATTTTCATGGGACTGGCCATCCTAGACAAGTTAAGTGCTTCTTCCCATGGAGTTCTCCTTAGAAAAAGCACAACACCTTTTCTCACATCGGCTTAAAAAACGTTCCTGATTGCTTGTCTCATATAGTCATAGTGCTTAAACTGTATTCTCCTTTACTAGCAGATAAAAAAATTCCTACAACCTCTCCTAAGATTTTCCTAAAAGTTCACATTTTAATCTCCGGTACTAGATAAGTAATTTAGAGAATATCAGAATCACCCGATACTGAGCTAGTGTCACGTCCAGTTCTCAACTGCTGCCCTTGCACCTTTGCCGGCAGTTCAGGTGTGTCTGCAAGCAGAAGCACTGAATGAGCTCTGCATTCTTCTGGCATCTAAGTGCCTTGTGCCTCGAGCAGTGAGCTCTGTGGCAGCACTGAGAGACGCCTGTGTGATCCCCACACAGGGCAACACAGCTGACTGCACCTTTTCTATCCCTGTACCCGGTGGCATTTCTGGATGCTGATACAATTTAGAAACTGAATGAGATGGATCTGGACTCTTACCTTGCCTGCCTGCTGCTGTACCTAACACAGCAGCAGCAGAACTGGATTCTGAAGAGATTTACCCTCTGTACAGTAACAACAGAATGCAGACCAGAAAACCACTGCTGGTTATACCTTTCTTAGCTACTAGAGAACAACTGGAATGAATTCAAATTCAAATAAGCATTTCTGGTGGAACGCTCACTGTCCTTTACACACGTCCATCAGAATCTGTAGCTGCAATCACAGTTCTCCTGAGTTTGCCCCTACTTTGCTACATGATCTTTCCCAGGTGCTCATTACACTGTCTGTGCCCAGGTTTTTTTTCCATAAGATGGGGAATCACACAACATTCCTTACAATGCTGACCTCAGACATGAGCTTAAGCCCTTTGATTTTTACATCTAAAAAGTTGCTAAATCCCAAAGATATTGGACTTACATCTCCAATAACTCCAAAAGTTATTTCATTTCTTTGTGAGTATTTTCAAATGAATCTGTGACTATTTAAAGAGGCAGGTCTTGCTACTGGAGGACTGGCTCTCAGGAGTTTTGCACCACAGCATTTACAGATTTCAGATGCATTTAGGGAGGTGTTTTGTAGCTGGAAGCCGTGCAAGAGGAGTTACCTGTTTTACTTGGTATAGTCCAGACTCAGCATTCTTACAGCAGTAATTTACATAATTGGAAAGCAGTGGATTTGAGCCCAGGCCTGACTAATTGTCACTGACAGAGTGGAATGGGAGACCCAAAAAAAGTGAGATTTGGAGACAAAAGGCCTTTCCTTTGTGCTGACTTTAGATACAGAAAGTCTGCAAATAAGAGTTTCTCAGTTTCCAGAGGTTATAAACAGTGGGGTTCAAATTTTCCTTTACAACAAGGGCAACCAGTATGTGTAAAACCATGGATTATGTTTGCACGGGTTGACCAAAACTATAGGATAACCTTGCTATGCAGATAATGCTGGCTTTCCACCATTCACTGGAATGTACACGTTTGTGGGCAACCCAGTAGCCTCTTCTATTGCAAGGCCAACCCCAGCCTGCTTATTAACTTACCTACATCTCTGCCTTTCCCTAGGAAGATGTAATTACTTATTTCATGACTGCCTTTTCCAGATTATTAGACAGCCCAAAAATAATTTATCTTCGATTTGTGTGTTCTTCAAGTGAGGAAAACCCTTTCAGAATTTCTATTAGTGTGATTGTAGCTATTACAAAGGCATTTAATTCTTAATAGAAATCTCTCAATTCTTTACAGCCTCCCTCTGGAGATGCGCATGAACCAACAAAACCTGTGTTGATGTTATAGCCTTCCCAGTCAAGTTTCTTCAGGGGATAAAAAGATCTTTAATTCCTTCCGCTTTCTTCAGAATATGATAGATGTTGTCTCTCTAGTTACGAAGAACAAAGAAATGTAACTGCTGGAACAGGTAACATTTTTATACTTCAGATTAAATCTACCAAGATTTTAATACACAGAATGGCCCGGGTTGGAAGGGACCTCAAGGATCGTGAATCTCCAACCCCCCTGCCACATGCAGGGCCACCAACCTCCCCATTTCATGCTAGACCAGGCTGCCCAGGGCCCCATCCAACCTGGCCTTGAACACCTCCAGGGACGGGGCATCCACAGCCTCTCTGGGCAGCCTGTTCCAGCACCTCACCATTCTCTCTGTCAAGAACTTCCCCCTGACATCCAACCTAAATCTTCCCTCCCTAATTCAGAAGACACAAATATTCTTCAAAATGTTTCTAATGGGACGTCTGCCCATAAGTAAGAAAGTCATCTTATGTTTAACCTGCCTGGCAGAAAGGACAACTCAGCTACAAGACGTCAACAACAGAAAAGGTTTTAGCAGCAGCTAAGCGCATGACAATGATGCAAAGAATGTTCAAAGATACACTTCCAGGAAAGACACGTCTTGAAAAATAAGAAATAATATGTTTGGCATTAAACCACTGCCCACATCAGTGGCAGCTGGTTTCTGTTCTTGCAATAGAACTTCCAAATCTAGAGCAACAGCAATTTTACAAAATACTTCCAACAAATGTCATCTTGGATTCAACCAAAGAGGTGTGAATAATATTGAAAGAACTCATGTAAGCTCAGATATTACACTCAGCTGAGAGGTTTCATGTTTAATTATTGTGATGCTACCATTCTTCATAAAGTCTCCACTCTTAGTGTGCAAAGTGGTTTTTTACTCATTCATTTACACAAGAAGGTTTTTTAGAGGGTGAAGCACAGAACCCTTGACCAAGCTGGTCCCTGCTGTGACTCAGGAGTGGAGCACGGTGGCTCTCTTGCTTACAAGCCCATCCATCCAGCTCTCAGAACTAACATCTCTGTACCAGCTGACACTCAGAGTCCAGAGCTTGCACAACATTTGCACAGAGAACCAGGTGGGGATGAGCTGGAGAAAAATCTCTTAAGTTTCTTAGGTTTTATGCTCCCATTCAGAGAGAGAGCTTTTGGCTCAAAAACCATTATCTTCACTGATATTTAGGTAACCTGAATATCTACACATACCTACATTAAGGAAATGTCTAATCCCTCCCACCTTTCTCTAAGACTCATGGTGTTATGTGTCTACTGGTACCTCACTACCAGTGATGGATGCCTGTGACAAACCCTTGTCAGGGAACCTTTTAGAGGCTCTAGCAAACTCAGAATGTAGCAGTTTATTTGGGGGGGTTATGATTGATGTAGCTTATATAAAATTCCCAATCAGAAGGCTGAACCAGCTCTCTGATCACATGCTAAATCCAAGACATCTGTAATGGAAGTGAGACATCTGCAATGGAAGTGATAGCCTAGCTAGCGAACAAAACACTTGTTTAAAATGTAACAACGTGTTTCAGAGACTCCTTTTGTCAGATCATTTTCAGCCATAAGGAAACACTGTACCCAAAACACAAATAATGACTGCATCTTTGACCAACTGAGAAAAAAAAGAAGTCAAAATAAAGGAAAGCACCTGATCTACTGATAATGAGTGCATGTTTCACACTGAAATGATAGCAGTGAGATTTCTGCAGACTCCTTCTAACGTACTGAGCATTAATTCTCGAGAGTGCAAAATTACTGACTTGAATTTGAACACTTTGTACTGAGCAGGAGTCTGAAATGACTCTCACTAGTGAGATAACGGCCTATTTGCAAGCCAGGTTCATTTGGTTTAGTTTTCTTCATTATACCTTGCTGCAATCTGTCACCTCCAGGGTGTCACTGTTCTGTTACTGAACAATACAATGATGTGAAAGAAACAGCATTTGGTTTCCTGTCCATATTTCAGTAGGCAATATGAAAACATTTAGATTTGTTATTTTCCCTACAGCCTTCTAACACCTATGAGTTTTGGTTTTAGCTTTTAGTTCAGGAATTTTGACACATGCAATTAAATCAAATGTGAAAGTAAGTCAGGAAGTATTGGCATCTCTTCAAAACACCCTGTTGTAAGTAGAAGGTATTCTTCTCTTGTGCAACTGCCATGGAAGATCACACTTCACATCCTTAAGATAGTCAGATTTTTGATATCCTTGTTCACCTCTCTGTAATATTATATTCTGATTCCGTGCCAAGAAAAATACCCACACTTTTAAATTCTGGCCTGTATTTAACGTCCACTGGCTTCAAGAAAACAAAAAAAATCCTAGATTTAAGACAATGTTTGAAAGACTTTTCAGAACAGAAGTGAACTGGAGAATAAAAGCTTCTTATGACCTGCATTAGTTGGAACTGAACTGTCTGTGATCCCAAGCAGAAAAAAAGAAATCCTTCAGAAGAGCATCTTCTGTGACACCCACATGCACTATCAATTTCAGTTTCTGGGTGTGCTGCCCATCCTTACATAAACATGTTCAGTTTTTGGAGCTGATATTCACTTATATCTAAATTAGCCATAGTTTTAAACTAATTTTTTGGAAGGCAAAGCATAAAGTACGAGCAACAGTTTGAATTAAATGAGAAAATAAGATTATGCCTGGAAATGAAATAATCTGCTCTGCAATTATAAAACTACCATCAACCTCAAAAGCCATCAGTTTTGTCAGCACCACTGTTGCAGGTGGACAAAGATGAGTGAGGCCCATATGGAGTACCCTGTGTGAGCGGGACTGCAGTGGGACACAATACTTAGCCAAATATATCTTCAGCAAAAACTGCACAGAAGATTCCTGTGTGCATTTATAGGTATGAGAGAAAGACTTGTACTAGCACCTGAGTGTTCTTGATGTTAGACCGTGATTAACTAAGCTGCTGTATCTTATTAGGAATTAATAAGTCAGCCTTTTCCCACTTGGCAATATAATCCCTTGGAGCTAGTGCTACACTGATTATCATAATAACCCACCTATTAATTAACTATCATTCTACAATTACTTAGCTTTCAACTCTAACAAATTCGAGCCATAGCTTTTGAAACAGTAGTTTTACTCTCCAGGCCCCATCTGATACCTTCTTGTCACCTGGTAGATGACTTCATTAACACTAGTAATGGCCAGCTATTGTTTCAGTTGTTCCTGTAGAAAGCTCTGCCCATTCTCAGGATTTTTTGTTGAAATGTATTTATCATTATAAGCATTGGAAAAAATGAAATAGAAAGCCTGAGAAAGTAAATTTGTTCTACAATTTCTTTTATAGTGGCTCTAACTAGAATATACACGCAAATAGTTATTTTTCTGATTTATCTGAGAAGTTAAAGGAATGAAGTACCAGGGAAAGCACTCACTCTCTGTTCCCTTACCAACACCAATGGTTTCAATCATAATACAGAGAAGCTACCTGGAAGACCCCTGCTAATATTCAAAGCTGTCTGCAGAGTCTGTTGGCACCACATAGTATAGCAGCTGTGCTCAGTGACAAGGGAAAATTCTCACTGCCTCAGGATGTTTTGTAGCTTCTGGTCAGAATGGTGGTCTTAGCTCTCACTTTCTGCTTTCTGCAGGCACTCCTCCATCAGAGCAGAAAATGTGGCTTGCAGTATTTGCACAGCTTTTTTCAATCAGTATCTTAAGCACAAATTTACTCATTAGCTGAAATAGAGCTAAGAAAAAAACATAAATATGGCTGATAGCTTGCTGCTATCTTACTATAGTACTTCTCCACCATATTATTATGGCCAGCTCTCCCAAACGGATGGCATTATCCTAACCCAGATAACTGGCTAAAGTACTTTTTTTTTTTTCATGGAACCATTATGCTCAGTGGCATAAGTTGTGCTGCACTCAAATGATTAGTTATGGAAATCAAGTCTCAGCAAAAGAGCCCACTTATAAAATGAAAAATGTGCAGTGAACATTTCTAAAAAAAGTCAAGCAGAAGCAAACACAAAGTCTTACATTTGGGAGGGAATGTCTCCATTCAACAGCTCAGGCTGGGGGACAGTTGGCTAGGCTGTAGTGCTGATGAAATGGAGTGTGGGGGACATGGTAGACAAGAAGCTGAACATGAAGCAACTGAGCATGAAGCAGCACATCACTGCAGCAAAAAAGGCCATTTCCATCCTGGGTTGTGATAATGAGAGTGTAGCCAGCAGGCCCAGAAAAGTGATTATTTACTTTTATTTGGCTCTTGTGAGACTGCATCTGGAGTACTGTGATTGGTTTTTGTCTGCTCCAGAGAAGAAAGACACTGAGATACAGGAGAGAGTCCAGCAAAGGGCCACCAAGATGGTCACAAAGCTACAGCACACAACATAAAAGGAAAGGCTGAGGGAGCAAGGCCTGCTGAGCCTGGAGAAATGAAAACTGAGAGGAGACCTCAATGTTTTCAGAGGAGACAGAGAAAACAGAACCTGACTCTTCTAGATGCACAGTAATGGGAGAAGAGAAAATAGAAGTAGGAACATGAGAAATTCTAATAACCACAATTTTTTTTTTTTAGCACAAAGGTGATCAAAGCCTGGAATACATCAGGCAGAGAGCCAGTGGAATTCCCATCGTTAAGGTATTCAATGCACAGAATGGACTAACCTGCTCTGGGACCTGCTTTGAACACAGAGTTGGGTAGATGGCATCCAGAGTTCCTTCCAACTTAAGTTATTCTATAATCACCGACATTTTACCATCTCAAAAGTTAATTTTCTCAAAGTGCAGGCTGTGAACCACTCTTCTGGAGGAAATTTAAATAATCCCATTACGGCTCCACCAAGTAGCATCAGTATGTGTAAAGAAGAAACGGTCAGAAATATATTCTGTCTGTTTGAATAAGCACTGTTGATTTGATTTTGAGGGAAAGGTTCTAAATGACTAGATCTTATAGACAAACTGCTCATGAAAAATAAATCTATATTCAGTGCTCATGAGTCAACTCCATTTAAACCAAGTGTAATAGTACAAATAATGCTAGCGTAATAATAAACAGAATCAGATCCTTAAGATTTTGCACATCAGTAGATCAATCAACTAAGGGAACTGATTTGAACAGTTGGTAATGCCAGGGGGGTTTTGGTCTAAATATATATGTAGCCTGGCAAGAAAGTCAAGCACGAATTGGCAAGACTCCCTTCCTACAGTACTCACGTCAGAAAAGAAGATCAAATATTTCCAAACAGTGAGAAGAAAAGAATATCATGATGTCTAGATATCTCTGATACTGTGAAGGGCAGTTGTTTATTAGCTGTATTCTCCAGCTACACTGCATTGGTTTGCAGTCAGAAAAGTAAAACAACAGCAGGACCAGTGGATTACAAATTGCCTCTTAAAAATGGTATGTTGATTTTTTTTTTCTGGCTTCAATTGCAGCTGAGGCAGGACTCTTGCTTCACTGCATCAAAGACTGGCTTAAGTTGCTTCTCATGGTAAATTTCAAGTAAGTAGTCTTTTAACAACTAGCTGCTCCCTAATAAAGTCTTCTGTCCTACAAAAACATGTAATTGTCCATTACTTTATTCAGTACAAATAGCCAGGTATTTATTATGCACGTGCTTCCAAGTGCTTTATGGATGAGTCCATAACAAATCATAACAAAGTGGTTGGGAAATTCCACAGCATAAACAAGCAGAGGATATTTCTTAAGTGAATCTGTAACCCTAGATGTCAGACATGGTCAGGAGTGCTGTTGTGATGTAGTTAACCTTGTGAACAAACAAAAGAGTTGATGTAACATATAATTATTGAAGAAAACATTGACACAATTAAACCTCTAAGTTCAATGCCTATTTGCACAATATTTACACCCATCCTGAGGAGCATAGGTTTTTTGTTTGTGAATTCCTTTCTTCTGTGGTCTCTCTGTTTTGATCACATTCTTATTGTTAGCAATCAATTTCATACCTCCCATTGCAAAACAACTGTTTTGTTTATGCCCTTTTACATCACCAGTTTAAAAATGGTGATTAATTTAGCTGAAAAACAGAAGTGACTACATGCTACGTAGGCCCAAATTAGGCTGCCTAAATATAGGCACTTAGTTTGAGACACTCCTGTGTGCCCGAAACACCAAAATGGCAAATACACAATAGGTTCTATAAGAAATCTGTGCCCTTCTGGAGTACGAACTGCATGGCAGATGTCTGAATTTAGAAAACCAGTTCAAACCCTCCCTCATCACAGACCTTACTAGGGCTATTGGAGACATACAAAATCTTTAGTTTGGACATAAGTAACTTCCTCCAGGATGACTGCTTCGAGCCATCAGAACCTTGGATGCAGCCTTAATGGGGAACTTGTCCTGATTTATTTTAAGAAGGAGAACTGAAAGGAGAGAAAGAGGATTCCAAAACACACGATCTTGGGCTGTTACAAGGCAGGAATTGCTTATCAGGATGGAGAGAATCATTTCAAAGTGGGCAGGGGAATATGTCTGTCTTCACAATTATTGTTTTCTAGTTAATTAAATGCATGCAATTAAATGCATGGGCTTTGGGAATCATTGTTCAGAATAAAGCTGCTACATTTCTTGAGATTTTAACCAGATAGAGGTTTAAAGGAAGCCATATTAAAAAGTATTTCATTAACTAATTCAAGACATGAGATTCATTCCTGTGATTAAGTTTTGCTACATCCTGACATTTAATTAGTAAAATATACATCATTATGTTTTGATATATCAAATTAACAAATGCAAGATACATTCAGTTAAGTTTATTACCTTCTCTAAATTGCAGAGACCAAAGACAGCACCTAAAAGAACAGGAAGACCAGCCATTTACTAAATCAGGAACTGATGAGGAAAAAAATAAAATTCAACACGGTACTTTGCAATGTGGACGTGATCTGTCCTCCCAGCATGGCCTGGGAGAAGTAGAAGGCACATGGGAAGAGAGCAAGGAAAAACAGTAAGGCTTTGGCACACAAGAAGACAAAACAGAAAGAGGCTGCATCCAGTGAGTGACAGGCTGGGTGCCAGGCAATTCTGGATCTGATCTCAAATTCATCACTGAGTCACCATGTGGCTGTGAACAAATGACTCCACCTTAATGCCTCAGTTTCTCATAAACGCAGTGGTATTTATCTACCAATCTCACGGAGTGTTGTAAAGATTAATTAATAAATGTTTGGAAAGCGCTTGGAAGATAATAAGCCAAACTTGCAGTAAAGGCCAGGAGACAATGAATTAACTTGCTTACTCCTTTTGGGCAAAAATAGCCTATTCTTACAGAGAGAACTCAAAACATTCTATTATTGCAATCTACTCTGTCCTCTACTTATTTTCTCCATGATTACTCTCTGTATTTAGCTAATGTTTGATTCAAGAAAATCATACATGCACATCTATTTATCAGCTAAAGCTATTCACATGCCCAACTGATTGTCAGATTAGAATCTCTGCTGTAAGTGGCGTGTGGGTAAAGTGATTATCTTTTATCATATATCTACAGGAAAATCTGATCAATACTTTTTCAAACACAAATAATAGCTTACTAAGCGATTTTCCGGGTCTCAGCTGGGATAGAGTTAATTTTCCTCCTAGTAGCTGATTTGCTGCTGTGTTGTGGATTTAGGATGAGAATAATACCAATAACACAGCGATGTGTCAGTCCCTGCTGAACAGTGCTTACAGAGATCCAAGGACATTTCAGTTTCTCCTATGGCACTGCCAGCAAGGAGCTCCTAAGGAGCTGGGAAAGGACAGAACCAGAACATCTGCCTGCAGCTGATACAATTGTTCTGCAAAACAAAATAGCAGACAACTTAAAAATAAACATGGGCTGTATCTCTGAACACAAATAAACACAATCTCTAACATTTGAGAGCACCACACATAACACAGCTCAAGAAACTTCTTATAGTGACATTAGATCTAAACTTTTACATCTGAATATGAAAAAAGAAAAAAATACCCATGCGTGTGCCTTAACTAAAAAATTGGATGAGACTGTGTGCTCTCTCCTTACTGATGCCAAAGCAGGACAGTACAGTGCCTTGCTACTCAGGAAGTTGAATCCATCCTCTCCAGCTTTTTTAGTAACACAGGGTGCACCTTCCCTGCAGTATCTAAAATCAATCCAGTTACGGTAGCAGAGCTCAGCAAAGCTACACAGTCTACATAGGAAATGGGGCATGTGCTCAGATGCTTTGTCCATGCCAAGCTTTAAGCAGCACACCTACTGGTACTCATACTAACCTAATCCTGCAAGTGCTATGAATTCCAGGCAGAACACATCAGTAGCATGTCCCATTTTCCTTCATGCTTTGTCAGCAGTTTGATAGCAGTACTGTGACAATCCACTAGTGAGAGACTAGTTTTGTTCTTATTACATGTACTCCTAAACAAGGGCATATTTTGTCTTCATGCCCCATGCCGTGAAAAACGAGTTATTTGCAGTCTTTCAAAATTTGCAGATGAATAGTATCCTACACAGTAAATTCAGATGCTGCCACATACAGTCATGTTTAGTTTATAACTTCCAGTTCCCTCATTTGTAAAATGGCAATTACTACCTGTGTTATAATTAATGGGTCACTAAGAGGTTAATTCATGTATGCAGTTAAGTATTCAGAAAACATAAAAAGGGAGGCAATATTCAAAGAATATTATTATTACTTTCACCACATGCATATTGCATAAAGAGTAATTCTGCAGAGAGGCCATGGAACAGGAGTCAGAGAACAGTGGTGTTATTGTGCCCTGACTGATGTTAGAACAATGGCCATTTTAAGCCAATTATACTCAATTAACTGAGTGAAACAACAGCTGAGGCTTAGCACCCAGTACTCTACTAGTTGTGACATTATAAATTAGAGAGTTCATAAAAAGGAGGTCAATTCTCAGAGTTAATTGTGTTTGAGAATTGTTTACGTAGGAAAAAAATGTGTAGCTCAGTTTACAGATCTACTGTGCTACAGATGAGAAATTCAAATGAGTCAAAACTCAGCTGAGCTCCTTCTCTCGCAATATCCCCCAGGTTCCTGTTACAGATTCCTACAGCAGGATATCAAGGACTTTTAAAATCCCAGGGGAATGTGCACTGTTAACAGAATTCACAAGCCATAATTAGTTCTCTGGGAGGAAAAGTCACATTCATATCTAAAACACATGTGTGCTCTGTCCTAGGTTCTCCTCAGGGCACCTCCCTTGAGTGTCTTCAGAGCCACCTCCTCACATAACACCTTTCCCATGTGCTTATCTGCTTTCCCATTTGATACAGCTTTTTGATGACCAGGCTGAATTAGAAATGTGGGATCACCTAAAATGACTTGAAGATTGAGTGTGCAGTAGTACAGAAAAGAGATCAGGCGCAGGAACAAACAGCACATATCTACTGAATGGAAGAGACAGTAGGGAAAGTGGAATTAACATAAGTATGAAATAAAAGGTGTGATTCATTTATTGAAAGTGTTTGAGTAAACACAAGGATTAAAGAATGGCCAGATTAAGAGGCTGAAAGAGGCTTGACTGGGCAGGTCAAAAAGGCTATTCTATCAAAAGCAATGAAAAAAAGCATAAAAATTAGGAAAACAGGGTAACCAATCACATACAGTATTATTATCAGCATGAAAAAGGCAAGGAAATTAGCCTCAGCATATGAGCACATCAAAGGAAACAGCAAGACTTCCTGAAAATATAATGTGGAACACATTGTTCCTGTTCACTTCTCTCCCCAGGAAAACTTTGTGGAAGTTTGTGAATGGTCTTGGGGAGAATTCATCAGTACGATCTTTGTACTGGAGTGTAGGGGCAGGTCATTGGATTTGAGAAATGCATTTTGAGAAACTGACTGACAGCAACTCATTTGAGAAACAGGCTGAGAGGGTTCTGAGAAATGGGCTGATGGGAACTCACTGAAGTTCAGCAAGAAGCCTAAGTCCTGCATCTGAGAAGGAACAACCCTATGCACAAGTATATGCTGGGGGCCACTCAGCTGGAAAGCTGCCAGGTAGAAAAGACCTGGAGGTCCTGGTGGAAACAAAGTTGCAAAGGAGCCAGCAAGCTCTCACCACCAAGAATGTAAATGATATCTTGGGCTACAGTAGCTCAAGTATTACCAGCAGCTCAAGGGAGCTGATTCTCAGTGCTGGCAAGGCCACACCTAGAGTGCTGAGTCTACTTCTGAGCTGCTTAGAACTAGAGAGACATAGACATACTGGAGAAATCCCAACAAAAGGTCACAAATCTTACAAAGGGAGTGGAGCACATCTCCTACGAGAAAAGGCTGAAAGGGCTAGGACTGCTCAGTGGGGAAAAAAGGAGGTGCAGGGATGTCAATGGTTTACAGGCTGGTTCAGCCCGGCTCCGTGACCAGTGGGGCAGAGGGACCTGTGCCTCCAGAAAAGGGAAACTGGGGACTCCAAAATAATTGGAAACAGCAGCAACGATCTGAGGTGAAACAAACTAATTTACTAAATACAGTATCAGCAAAAAATGAGAGTGTCTGAAAGGTGGATAGGCCTCACCACAACGCTGAGGAGAGAAGTGCAGTCCAGTTGAGCCGATGAAGAAGAGCAGACAGAGAAGAGCAGAAGGAGAAGCGCACATCAGGTGACCTTGCCAGGAGTTCTATCTTCTCACTGACTGCAAAGCCCCCTGGGGAAATGTAGCTCTTCTCCTCTGGACAGGCACCCAGAACTTCAGCATCAGCAGCCAAACTCCCAGTGCATTACATGATGTTATGATGTGGAATACTGACAACCAAACATAAAACCATGACAAGGGAGAACTCGGCGATGTCCATGAATACCTGAAGGAAGAGCAGAAAAAGGGTAAGGCCAGGCTCTTTTCAGTGGTGCAGAGAGACGGGACAGGAGACCATGAGCACAAACTGAGGCACAGCAGGTTCTACCCACACATCAGAAAATACTTATTGCACTGTGGAGGTGATGGAGCAATGATACAGGTTGCCCAGAAACACTGCAGAGTCTCTCTCCTTCAAAAACCTGCCTGGACATGCTCCTGGGCGACCTGCTCTAGGTGGCCCTGCTAGAGAAGAAGGGGTGGACAAGATTTGGACAACTTCGGTCATTCTGTAATTCTTGTAGATAGCACCCCACACAAACACAGGTCAACTCACAGAAAAAGCAGATGGAAGCAGTCTGACTAGAAAGAAGGGCAAAGAAACGAAGAGGATGCAGGTAAACAGCAGGCCAGATTGTGGCAGGTCTTATCAGCCCTGTGTTAGATGCCTTTAAGCTTTTCTTGAACTCACAGATTTGAATAACAGGATAATTTGGGTTTGAAGAGACCTCAGGTCTCTCGTTTCATCTCCTGCTCCAAGCAAAGTCAGCTCTGAGAACAGGTTAATTGGAACTTTATCCAGGCTGATCTTGAAAACCTCTAAAGATTCAAGACTAAAAAAACCTCTCCAGCGAACTTGTTCCACTGCTTGACTGTCCTCATCTGCATCTTCTTTTGTCTCACCTGAGGAATGAATTAGTGTTTCCAGTCGCAAAACATCTCCTGCATCTGTTCCTGTTTCATTTTCATTCCTATTGACAGGTCAGAATTGCTTTTACTCTGCTAATAAGGCATAACTAAGAGAAATTATTTTCTGCAGAGTTCATATATTAGAGCAGTGGCAATGTGATGAGAACAAAATGGAAGGGAGATGACATTGCATTAAGAAAATCCACTCCTGTTCAGGAGGTTGTAGTGCATTAGCAGGTAGTGCTGCCATGTGATGAACAGTTTCATGATTGTCGTACCTACAAGCTATAAGGTAAGAGGTGTCAGCACAGGGATTTTAGGAGTTCCATCAGTATAGGCTAAAAATAAGTCATCAGAACAAGGATTTCAGTCCCCAGTGATGCTCTATGATTAAAAAAAAAAAAAGCAGCTGTGCAAGCATTCCTGCCAAAACAATGCAGAAAACATCAACAGCAACTGGAGTGAGAGCTTGTATATTTTCTACCCTGAGAACCACAAGTAATCAGAGTGAGATCAACAGCTGTGCATGAAGTAGTTACAGAAAGAATCAAGGTCAGCAACCTGCTCCATGATACAGATTTTTATGTTTGTGTGTGCCTTCTGAAACAGGGGCCAACCACCTCAAAAGTAAAAAAATCAACAGTGCCATTTGTGTCTCAGACAAGCAATGATAAATGCCCTTCCCATACATGTGTGGGGAGGGAAGGCACTCCTGACTTTCATCAGGTCTTTATTGCCATGCAGGAAAGCTGGTATCCGTCAAATGCTTGACAGCCTCGTCACAGTAAGAGCTTTCACAAATGCACACTCTGAACTCGTCAGGGCAACCCAGGAAATTTCCTCAAAATAGTAATCCTTCCTTTTTGAAGATTGTTTCTTTTTTTTTTTTTTGGGGGGGGGGGGGGGGGGAAGGTTAAGCTGTAGAGCGTGCAGAGAATTCAAGAACAGAGTGTAGGACTCATTACTCCACTTTCTCCTCTCATACAAAGTTTTCAGTCCGGATGTTGCAGCTGTTTCACTGTGCACAGCAGAAGCATGCAGTGATTTTGGCCAGGAAATGGGGATTGCTTCACACTGATGCAGAGCTAGGTTATGGTTTTTAAAAATTCCCAGAGGTGAAGTTCCACTTCACACCAGAACGATAAGGAAATAGATAAAGCGATGGCACCAAAGTTAAGCAGGACACATGCTTAGCTATTTTAAAGTTAGAAGGACTAAAATATGGTCTAACATAAAATAATAGTGACACATGGAACAAAAAAAAAAAAAAATTAAGCCTATTCACTTTAGCTGCTGAATTTAACAAAAACACTCTGTCCAGTACTGAACTGTACACAACTGTTCCTGTCACGGTTCTATGTGGAACTGTCATGGTTCCATAAGCAGTAAGAAGAATTTAATTCAAGCACATACCATTTTCTGTCAAGAATTAAATAATAAAATGCTGCACAATCATTTTTCCAGGCAGGAAGTAAGAACAATTCCACAGCAACTGCCACCTATTCTGTTGAGCAGAAATTGAGAGATGTATGAGAAACACTTGCACAAAAGACCTGTTCACTGCCTGCAGTTAGATGATGAAGTCTTACTTCTGAAGATGAACTAGTTGGAAAGTAACTTAAATGTATCACAGAAGTGTCTAAGCAGAATTTCCTTTTGTTATCTCTCTTAATAAAAGTGGTAACAAACACTTCACAAAAAGAGCATGCTAATGTTCAGATGGAAATGCAAGGAATTTAACTTGAATCAAGACATTTTTAATTACTCTAAATATTAAAAACAATAGCATAGAAAAGAATAGTACTGAACCTGATAACTGAAAGTTAGGATTGCCTACTGCCTACCTTTGCATGCAAGGCAACAAGTCAGACTATACCAGCATTTGTGAAATTGTTTTACTTATAGTACTTGATAACTAGCAGTAGTTAGGAATAGGAGTCTGCACCATTTTGGTGCTGTTGTTGATTTCTTAAAAGGAAAAATTGGTATTGGAGCATAAAAAAATCTATTACAATCTAAGTGTCTGACCAACAGCCAGTGCTGTCGAGGCAGATTTCAGCAGAACCAGATGTGCAATGTACTGCTGCATTTGCACTCACCAATGCAGAAGGATACTTAAGGGCTTAAAAAAATCCTTATACCCTGAAGCATGATATACAGTTACCGTTATCCTACTGCACACCACTACAAAAAATGCTGATAGTGCTCATAAAATTAGTCCCTTTAAAAAGCCAGCATTTTTAACTTAGAATTCCTGTGGCATTTCACCCACCACATGCAACACGAACATTTCCAGTCTGCAATTACTTCTCTACTGTCCATAGGTTCTATTTGTTATTTAGTTAAATCTAGAAGAGGTGGCCGTCCAATTCTGCATGTCACATTCTTCAACTTTTCAGTCCTAATACGATTGTAAATGAATTCTCCCACACATCAATCACATAATACCAGTGAGGCATGAGATCAGAAACATAATTCATGTCAACACTGTTACTGGTTATGTTGCCAGTCACCTAGCAAGTATTTCCTCATTGCTGTTCTGTGTACGGCCAGATATTTGGGCAGAACGGGTGGTGCAAGCTGTCATTAGAAACACTGCCGGGAAGGGGCTGAATGCCACGAGTCTTCTCCTCCCTTCACTCCTCCAGGTCACTTCCCTATCTGTGCATTAGTACAGAAAATCTTCTCACCAGCTTTGTTCTCAGCATCAGCATATGAAACACGACTGCAGTGGTGCAATGGCTAGAAAAGAAATCACCCAGTAACTAAAGATAAGTCTTCAGCTACCCCATCAGCTCAGGACATAACACAGCCATGTGTTCTACCTTTGGTTTTGAAAAATCTAAATGCAGCTCGAATAATTCTAAATATCAAGATAAACAGTAATGGATTCTGTGTGCTACTGGAATGGAGTAGCGCCTAGAAGAAAGAAGTAAACTGGTGTTAGATGCACATTCAGTTGTGATTCATTACGTGTGATGTGCAAACTGCTCACTTTCCTGCTTCGTTTCTATTGATGTGCAATTTCACCTGATTTTGGCTTTTAATGGTTTTGACAAACTTGAAAAAAATAATTAGCTGACATGACATTTAAGAAGCCGTTTCAAAACAGGATCTGGCATCCTCAAGAAATGAAGCCTGCAAGAAAAATGTTACCACTATGCAAGGCAGGTTGAAGAAGAATAAGAACAGCATCTATTAAGATACAAAAATCATTTTCCATTTTTCTATTTTCCTTCACTTTTTGAAGAACAATTGAGCAGCCCCTAACTTCCTTCTGAAACCTCTAATGGATTTTTAATTGTCTTAAAAAAATGTTGGTTGACTAAGAAAGCCAGACTCTCCCCATGAGTATCTTCTCAGTTCTTCATCCTGGAAACAGATATTCCTTACTTCAATACCTGCCACTTCACCCTGAAATGAGTTCATCTAGGTTGTTTAGCCTTGTCACCCTACTCAACACCAATTACTCTAATGTACTCCACTGCCCATACAATATTTTCCAAATAATTCACATTAGATATGCTATTTAAACATGATGTATCAACATCATCTGATCAAGTTCAAACTTAATTCTCAAACTGGGTTTCTATAGAAGACCTTGCACAAACATGTGGTCTCTTTTCCACTGATTCCTAGTGATTTACACTTTGACCTCACCAAAAATCCATGTGAATCTAAAACTACCTAAGTGGAAATGCTGTTTCACAGATTCAGCACCCGTATTATATAATCATCTCCATTTTGGTTTCTAAAGACTCTTCTTTTTAACATGTTATTTTACTACACAGTTCTCATCTCCCAAACTGTTTTCTTTAAGTTAATTCAGTCCTTGCCAATGTTGTACATTTTCATATTTCATTTTCACTAACAATTTCTTAAGGTTCTCTGTGTAGACTTAAAATATTTTAATCTTTCTTTGCTTCACTCTTTCCTACACATGACATAAACTTGGAAATGATTTTTTTTAGAATTTCACTACCTTTATTTGGTGTCATACATATCTAAGCATTATAGAATTCTGCAATAGAAAGAAATGTTATTAATAGAGTTACTAGAATATCTAGGATAATTATTACCTAATACAGTATGTTTATGTACACACACACACGAACTTCTCTCTCTTAACTCACAAGCTAACTCAAAGTTCCATTTAGGCCAATGGGAAAAGCAAGGCTTGCAAGATTGTGTTCCTTATATTCCCATAAAAGTCATGAAAATGCCTGTGATTTCAGGTTTTAATTAGTCTGAAAACTAATCTGGTAGAAGTCTACTTAAGAAAACAATGAAGACAAAAGAGCAAGTACTTCAGAGACCCTTGACAGTTACTGGTGAAGCTTGAAAGCTTAAGTTCCCAGCAGGACTTAAAAGCTACCTTCAGCATGTCTTCTTACGTGGCAGTCACAGCTCTGATAGCCAAAGAGCAAAGATACCTTTCACTCTCCAAGGTGTTAGCTTGCATTGCAAAAATAAAAGTAGAGGAGGAAACACAATGTGCAGGAGTCTTTTCAAGTGTGTGACTAGAAAGAAGCATGGCAACCTCCTGGCAAGGTTGTGTAAAGATCAATAAACAAATAAATGCAAGCTACATGCACAGTAACTGAAAGAGAGAGCCTTCCCTTCTTATCCAAAAATACTCTGAGTTGTTCTGTGTAGTGTAAAGGAGCTGTCACCTGCCTTTCAGTTAGCATACAAACTGTGTAAGAGTGTATTTAGTGGACTTGTTTAATGGATGATTAAAAGTCAGTTAAAAATCTCAGATAAAAATTAAGTAAACTACAAAAAAAAAAAAAGAATTATTTCATCTCAGTCTGACTTTTAAGATGATCATGATATTCTCCTAGTTAATAGCATTTTTTTACATGTCATCATTATCATCTTAACATAATTTCTACCATAGCTGTCTAACTAATGGAGCAAATCTGATACTTCCCAGTCCCAGTTATTGTCTCATTTTTTAAAAATGCCTTTGGGAAGATATTAGTCAAATCAGTCCAATTTGCTCCTTAATCATATTGAATACAGTGTAAATTATTTAGCAGTGGAGACAAACGTATCATTTCAATGCTGTTCTCCAACATGCCAGGCACAGGCTGTAACTCTGCTGTTCAGGGTAGGTTTCTTTTTCCCTGGGACAGATGTCACAGGGATCCGTGGAATCCAGCTGCCTCTCTAAATATCAGGTGAAAAGCTTTTTCTTTTGAGATATCAGCAACCCAACCATGCTGAGCTGTATGTCCGAGGATGCTTTAAAGTCTGATTTTTTATTTTATTTTATTTTGAGTTTCAAACTGAATCAGTAAGAGGATTTTGATTAATTTGCAGATAAATCCTCATGGAGAAGTAGCACAGCCTTGTGTTCTGCATGTTAACAAACCAAATGCCCAATTATAATCCTAGCTTTGACACAAACAAGGAGAATGAAGCAAATCAACTTATCACTGTCCCCTATTCAGCTATGTAGTAGGGTCTTCAGCAGCCATTTTGGGGACTAATTACTTGCCATTTAGTACTTTCATGATAAACACAGGATTACACATACTTCTAACATCTACAAAGAGGTTTCTGCAATGTAACTTCTTTCAGAAATTGTTAATGAGAGAAAATGTATCTTTCTTTTCCTTTGGGCCACGCACTTGTGCTATAAAACTATAGTTCTCCTAGTCTAACACATTAAAAGCAAAGAAAAAACCCTTAAGAATTCCTCTCAAACATTTAGCTGCCTACCTGTAACAACTGACAAGAACCCATGAGAGCTTTTATACACATTCTGTATCCTGAGAAAGCGCACATCTGACTCTTTGTTAGCCAGCAGTAGGAAACAGCAGGAAAATCCACTTCAACTCATTAAAGAAGGAAGTTCTACTTGAAAAATGAGAGAATTTCTGCCATACAGCTAACCTTTATAGTGTAATCAGCACTGGAAAGAAATTAGTTGTTCTTGTTGTATCACTTTGTATATCCTTTCCTGGGCGTCAGCTGTTGTACGCAGACAGGGACAGCCTACAGACCCAGAAGGACCTTTGACCTGACTCCATGCGTCCTACCTTGGGCTCGCGCTCACCTTTTCCACTGAGTATTACCGTGTATCAGTAGCAGCACAATTGCCATTGTATCAATTCAGTACAGTAGTTCAGATACAAGCAGACTGAAGTAGTTTTATGACTAAGATAATACTGTTAACTATTTTCAATGCATTATAAGGAAGAGCCATTTCTATGCAACACAGACATAGCCCACACTAAAAAAAGGCTACCACATTCCCCAATACCACTTTTGAACTTCTGTATTTAAGACTGAAAATCAGCATCTCCCTGATAACAATTTTCCAGTTTTCCATCTTCCCAGTAAAACATCTGAGAAAGCTCAGAAGATACAAAGAGTGTGAAAAATACTTGCCAATTTTCTGTTTTTGACAAAACTTCCATCCTTCTAGATGGATGTAATTCTTAGAATTTCGGTTCTTCCATTACAACTTACTGTCATTGGTTTTCTCTGTTCTAACCCAGGGAGAATCAAACGTAGACACATGTTGCTCAGGCTGCTTGTAATCGTGCCAAAGCGTAGCTCCATCGTTTACATTATGTTCCTACTGTTAGGACACTGTGAATTTTCCCTCTTTATGCCTGTGTGATCTGACCATGGATCCTACTGCCATTTTCACCTTATCAAGGCTGCAAGCAGAATCTGACCAAGATTGTTTATTTATTCTAAATTTGCAGGTTTTATTACTGATTCACCATGAAGAAGGATCACTACTTGTGAGGGTATGAAGTTACACTGATACTCTCAGATTATCCTTTTTAACAGGTTGTGAAAGCCTTCTCTAACAACATAAACTGAACTCACAATGTGTGCTGGCTGAGATTCTAACTTACAGGAGCTTTTAGCTTA
Organism: Lagopus muta; assembly: GCF_023343835.1. Lineage (NCBI taxonomy): Eukaryota > Metazoa > Chordata > Aves > Galliformes > Phasianidae > Lagopus > Lagopus muta. The sequence continues at coordinate 29,484,228 of NC_064440.1, read as the reverse complement.
TTCTCCAGATGCTACCTTAATGTCTTGATTTCAGAAGTGCTAAACACTAGGAACTTTCATTGAACAAATGCTTGATTGCTTATAGAAATTACACATTAATGTTCAATGTTGTAAAATAGCATTATTTGTCTAGGTTACCTTCATCACATGTGCTAATGTATCTCACTGGCAGAAAGAGCTCCTTAAAGCCTTCTGTTCTCTCATCTACTCTTAAAACTCTGTTGCCATCGTTACTGTTTTGCTAAATATCCACCAGTTAAAATACATATCAGAAATTACATAGCAATGCCTCCCCTTCTCTGGTGGTTATTTTTGCTCCAAACAATGAACCATCATATTCAAAATTCAGTACTGCAAATACTAGAAATTAGGTCAACATTACTACATTTCATGTAACTGTAGCAGCAACAAACAATAACTGTAAACATTTGCCCTGTCTGCTCAGCAGCAAGCATGAAGTCCAAATGTTTGTTACAAAAAGAGCAAAAGGACAAAAAGCACTCATGAGCAACATACTCAATAAATCAGTCTAGGCAAAATCCTAATACACCTGGGCGCCTGAGAGCAGCCTTACCTTTATTCTTGCCTCACAAAGCTTAGCACAGATATTAAGCATTTCCCTCTCTCTCCAACCTACTCAGAATGTTTCGGTTTGCTCAAGTTCACATTTATGCAGGGTCATTTTATGTCAAGGGAACATAACTTACAGGACTGACTGTAACTAATGGAAATAGATTGCCTTCTGAAACAATGTTTCTGATTCTAGAAGACCTATATCATAACATTACAAGCAGACTGCTACTTCTGTACCTTCAGCCCATACTGCTTGGGTCTGCCTAATCCTTCCAAACCATCTAATCTGTGTTTTATCTTCAATAAAATACCAGCTGTACATAATATTTTAAACACAGTACTTACCAACAGAGAGGCACTCCCAACAGGAAATAGAAACAAGCACATAATTTACTCCCTAATCTCCTCCAGGCTTCCTAGCTCAACTTGCGAAAGAACAGAGTACTGGTCAGGTTGCCTCATCACTCGGTGTGTGTTTGGTGCAGGTCTCTTTTCCTTTTTTGATTAGATGGACACATTGGCAGTAATCTGACTTTGCATCAAGATGTCCCAGCCCAGGGTAATGTGAAGGAGGCACAGCTGTATCTGGTGCCACAAGCAGTTCCAAGCCGCTCATATTCCTGCTTCTAACTGCATCGGAAGTAGGGCACCCAGCTTCCAGACACCAAACTTCCAGCTTCATACTGCAAACAAAATGATTGTTGTTATAAGACACAGCACTAGATATCTTGTTTAAGAGACCTAGACATTCACTGCTAATCACAGAAGTATGAAGACTTTAAAAGTAAACCTGCGTTACTCAACATATTTGAGGAATAACTGCCATATCAGTTTATTAAGTCTGTAAAACTAACACGACTAACAAGTCTTTTTCCTCCACTTTTCTAAGTCCAACTACAACTCTCACCAACTTCTCAACAGTGTACAACAAGGTATTCTGTGCTAAGGAAGGAAAGATTATGAGAACTGAAATTCAGACTGTATTTTCAGCTTCAGTGGCATAAGACCTGGAGTAAGGCCCTTGTAGTCATTAGGCGCCTTAATTTTATACCAGAGAACACAGAGTGGACATTTTTAAATCATCAGATGAAACACTATGGTGGGAATATCTTCATATTTACTGATAGACCAATGCTATGCAACTTCTTAGCTATTTTTCACAACAGCCTAAAACTATTTCATGTGCAACTGATGAAAACCTGCTTTTAATTAGAAAATTAAGAACTGTGTGCATCTGACCTACATAGAATTTTTGTGCAAAGAAGTTCTGATTGCCTTCAAAGTTCATCAGAAGTAAAAACTGAAAAGACCTGACTGTACTACAAGCTCACAACATGCTCAGTTCTTGTTTTGTTTGTAGCAATAGGACATTTAAAACAGAATGATTAGAGGGTTTGCAAGGTGTCTTGTGCAATTAACAATCCAGATACTTAACCTACGGAGACAAACCACAGATTTACATAGATTCAGGTACAAAGACCCAGATTCCTGGTTGTGTAAACTAACCTAACTCTCTTCATATCCCAGTGCCTCAATCAAGTTAGTAGAAGCATTATTATAAAGCAAAACTGATTCATTTCAGCAATTTGAATGTTCTTGGTGAGAGTTAGTAAGCTATTAAGATATAGATTTAACAGGTAAATTAATGTAGAAATCATCGTTGTATCAGAATTTACTCAAACGGATTTTGAAGATGCAACACCTACATACAAAATAACCCAGGATCACAGTGGAAACTATTCCAAACAAGGCAAACACAAATACCCTCAGACAACTTTCTCCCCTCTTCTAGAGACCCCACCTAGCCATCTTACATCCAAGTCCGCATTCTTTCTCGGAGCAGCGCTGGATTTGCTGAGCAGCCAGCACAATTCCAGCTTGCTCTCTTGTGGCCAACATTAGAGTTACAATAGCCCTGGTAGTCTTCAGTTCCAATTATTTTTAAGAGCCAAAGCAGCAAATTAAACATAACCGCTAGTAGATACCAGCATTTCCAAGACAGAAAATAAATGGTTTCATCCTGTCTAACTCAGCTGTGCAGAAGAGTAAAATTCCTTCTAATTGCCCTGCCCGTTCAGTTCTTGCAACCTATGCAGACTGCAGTTTCTATTCTTTCACTTGTGAAAGAGCATGCTGAGTAGGCAGTGTAATCGGTGGGGTAGAAAGAAAGCTAAGGGAAAATACATGCAAAGGCTGCCTTGGCTGCTGCCTATCTGCAACAAACCGAGTCGTTTCCTAGGCTCCTCACCTCTAAGAGCAAGAGAGAAGCATTAATTAACTCTCATGTTTAGTTATTTCTCAAGGCTGCTGTTGAGATAAAATAACTACCTACAGTACCCTCCTCAAAAATTTCAGTGCAAGCACATAGTAAACTGAGCTGCAGCAGCCCTGAAGCAAAGTTGATTTAAAGCCTCACAGACTTGCACAAGGAGAGGAAAGGTGAAGACCTTTTCCTTCACTGAAAACAGTTTTAAACACAGCTACTGTTATTGTGGGTACGAATGTGAGCGAGTTCAGGAGTGACCACATAGCAGGAGTCCACTTGTTTATTCAACTGTCTCATCAAAAGTACATCCCCTGAGTGCGTATCCACAGTCCGTAGTAAGATGAGAATTGCAGAACATCGCACATTCATTAAGAATGCCTCAAACTCACTGCTGTCACTCTCATGAAACAACCAATGAAACCATCTCAGAAACGTGGTGGGGGATTTTTGATTAATAAACATTAACCGTTTTTATTACTGAACAGTAAAAGGATCATAATTACAGAAACCATATTCTGACTACTGGGTTACTTAATCATCAACCTTTGTAACATAGTAGCAAATAAAACACTCAGGAGGCAGATTGCTGAGAGGTGCTCAGATTAACCGAATTGCTCCAAAGAACAAGAGTGACAAACTACCAAGTGCACTAAGCAATAACATCCCAACTCTTATCCAGATGCGGGTATTTCTTCTAGAATTGGAAGGATAAGGCCCTGAACTCCTCCAACCCTTAGACAACAGTTCTGCAGCTCTTCAGTTAACCCACTTGTGGGCTGCTCAGATGAACAAGCGCTCAGCTGGCCGAACTCACACCACTACACAGTGCCACAAAGAGCTACATTGATACAAGGGTAGGAGGCAGCAGCAGGGCTGAAAGCAGAGGGAGGAACAGGACTCACTCCTTATGAAACTCTACCCTGCTCCTCTTTCCCTTGAAGGCAGATCTAGGCTTGTGAATTACTATACTGATAATTCTTACATCCTAACTGTCTCTTTACATAACTCTGCTAAGGAACAAGAATCCTTATTCTTCTACCGCTGCCAAAAACTCCAGTCAACGTCAATGAAGCTCATGGACACCATCATAACAAGGTTGCTCAGAAGCTGAAAGTGTTCTTATAATATCTGTTGTTTAAAAACATACACGATTACACAAGACATAAATTATTAAGCAGCAAAAGTCAATAATCCTATGTATTAAGTAACAAATGTTTCAGACAATTCACAGAGATATGCACTGTGTTTGCAGTGCAGTCAGTAGCAAAAAGACTTGGGAGATTTCATGACATTTCTAAAGGAACTGAGCTATAAGTAGCTAAGCTTGGAATGGCTTTTGAGTCTTTGAAATGATGTACAAGATTTAAAAAGAGAAAGAGGGATAAAATGAGACAAAGAAAAACACTATGATATTCCCACTTCAATCTTCTTACTGAATTCTTACCCAAATTCCTCAACAATGCCCACTAATACACAGATAAATATATGTGCTATTTTCCATGGAAATCAGAAAATTTCTTTTTGGATTCATTCACCAACCAATTACGAGATCAGAACTTAATGTTGATTTCATAACTAAATCAAATTCTGTCTTAAATTTGATACTTAAAAAGAGGTGCATTTAAAATACATTTTCAAATCCTTCTTTTTTTAGCAATTTGGCTCTTTTTTCATTTCTCAGCTTACATTTGTTTATGATATTAAATCATTTTGGTATTATTTGTCCTCATCCTATTTCATCCCACCACTTAAACAACTCTCTCCTTCCATGATGCATCACAAAAACAGGAGGACATACATCACTGCAGTAAGTCTATACTAGAATTAAAAAGACAGAGCATTAAGATCACAGAACCAGAGAGTAAGTTATATAATCTTACAATCCATAAGTGTGATATAATTCATGTCTCCTTTGAATACCTTCAAGTGCACTTGTAGGCTCACAAGGAAGCATTTATCTGTTCTCCCTTTTTAACTTCTCAATGTAAACAATTGCTTTTCCTACAGCAAAGATGTTACATTATCATAAGCAAGAATGTCTTCAGCTGTCTCAATATTAAATTCAAACGAAAAAGATTTGGTCAATCCAGGCTAATCTCAGACCTATCTTAGGAAATAATCACCATTGAGAAGATAGACATCTTTTTACATTGTTAACAATTTCCTGGAAGCAAGATATCAATACATCAACTTCCTGAAGTATTTGTCTTGAATTTTGCCTCTCCAGATCTTTCTTAGACGACAATTCGTAACTGTTAGATTGTCAAAGGATGCTGAACTACTTGCAATCCAACTTATTGAAGTATTTCAAGTAAGTATCCTTATGATGCTAGTCTCACTTGTACTTCTCTTATACGTAACAGGAACGACAAGAGATTACCTACAGCAATTCATTGAAAAGAACAAGAATAGCATCAGAGCCAATAAGTTACAGAAACTGAAGATAAATACATCATGTCCTCTACAAATTACATCATCACTTGTAAATCTCAAATCAGATCACTGATAAAACAATGTTCATTCAGAAGTATCCAGACTAAAAAAACTACAGCCAAGCTGAATTCTTTCTGTCTTAGATATTATGATAACAATTATGTGACTGAAGTTAAGTATCAGACTTGATGACTGAAGCAAGATGGATTGATCGCTCCCTCACTGCTCATATTCCCTGCATCATGCTAAGAGAATCACAGGTGAACAAGAACTACTTTGGCTGTCAAACAAAAAATATGGCAGATAATGTATTTTTCCTTGGAAGCAATAATGCTGTACGTCAACTGATCAGCAGTCTGGTAAAATATAAGATGGACTGCATGAAGAGACTGCCCAACTTGTGGTAAACTTTTATCTATTTTAGCAACAACTAATTGAGACTGACACTGCAGAAATTCATAAAAAGTATGTGAGCTACAATCTGGTTTTTCTCTTATCCTAGATACTGTATAGCATAATCTACCTGCTTTATGGGTTTCGTTGTCTCTATCATGACATTTTGCTCTACGTGTTTGCTAATATTATTAGCCCTTACTAGAATGTTACTTTAGGTAACCTCACAGGTGTTAGGGAAAAGGAACTAAGGATGGTAGCAAGGGTGAACAGGGGTCATGGCCTCGGCAATAAGGATGCTGTCCCACAGTATACACGCATGGCAAGCAGGGCAGACCCAGCAGCAGCCACCAGGTTTGATGCAGAGTCCAATTCACTTGACAACTTCACAGTGATGAGGCAGGTCCAAGGTAAAAATGAGAAGGTAAGTCATCAACAAGTCAGGGTCAAGTCTGGACAGAGTAACCAGGGCCTGCAAGTCCCAGTAACAAGGTGAGGGGGGGCAGCTAGGAAACAAGTCAGTGGGTCAGGGTCCAAGTCCAAATGTACATCCTGCCTACGCAGCCCCACAACTACAACAGGGGCTCAGGTGAAAGGCAAACACAAGAGGCTCTGTTTGAAAGCAACAAGGAAAGAACTACATTTCTCAAGAGGAGGTGCAGGCCCTAATTCAGGCTTCCTAGGACACCTAGTTGGGGATGTCCTGCTAAAGCTTCTTCCAGCTTTTACTCAGAGCTCCAAGTTTGCTGCTGTCTCTCAAACAGCTTTTCCTTAATAGAGAACTAGCACTCCCAAAATAGGCAAGAACAGTGTGCTCAGGGGCCCCATAAAGTCTAATACTATAGTAACATGCAACACACCAAAGAGTTGGATTCTAGTCATCACAGATATAAAACTGGAATAGTTCAACTGAGCTACTGAACACAGCACCTCTGACAATTCCACAGACTTAAGCAACCCCAACACAAGCATATAGTCAACAAATATAAAGATGTTATAATAATGAAATAAACAAGAGAGTTTGGCAAAGCAAGTTACAATAACAACAAGAGAATAGAAAGCTTACCCACACCCTAGGCTCACTACAAAACTCCAGAGAATGGATCTCCAGAAAAAATTGTTTCCCACTGCAGTCAGCTCTTAAAAGGGTCTAGGAGAGGTGCAGCCAGGCTCCACCCCTTCCGGCAGCACAGGTGAATTGCCCTCATCTGTGCTCCTGTGGCTGACTCATGGCTCACCTCAGGTGATCAATCAGAGGTTCAGGCCGTGACTCACCAGATCCCATACAACAAGTAATTTAGGAGCCTCTTTCCTGCCAGCAAAGCATGAGCTCAGGTCAGACAAAGGTCTCCAGTGTGAGTGATTACACAGTTTTATTGTATGTATGCTCAGAACGATGAACTTACCTCACTGATTTTTGGTTACAAAGACTACAATCAGAAAAAATAAAAATAAGAAAAGATTGCTATGAACACAAAACATTTTCGTATTCCTAAGTTCTGCCACATCACCCACATGGCACCGCCTGTACCAGAGATCTCTTACACCCCTATCTGCTACTACCTATCGTAGTGTCTCAAACTCTTACTGTACACTTACCAATTTCACTTCAGCATGAAGAGATAGGAAGTGGGACGATGCCCTGTATGCTCTCCACACCATTGCAGTCAGTGGCTTTGCAGCAGCCTGCTTCTCTCACTGCTGATGTGAGGTACTTCTCTGTTCTACTCATGATGCCAACACTCAGGCTGGGTGGTCTTAACTCACTGGTTCTGCTTCCAAGCCAGCTTCAAGAAGACACTCTGCTACTTCTCCAGTATCTAACTTGCACCATAAACCAACGCACCAACACAGTTTCAAAGACAGCACAGAACAAGAAAGCATTCACTCCGCATCTTTGGTTACTGTAACATGTCATGTGATGAAGATTCCAAAACCTGGCTTGTTTTGCAATCACCACGCAGATCAACTAAATTCTGCCACCCAGTTCCACTGCAGGGCCAGCACTGCACTACTTCAGAGGGAAGCACTTCATTTTCTGCTTTGTTACTTGTCGGAAAACCATTTTTCAGCTCTTATTGCAAATATTCTACTGGGCCCCCACAGAACAGATGGCGGATAGCAACAAGCACGGGACTAGCACCAAGTCCTTCTTTGTGCCAGGACGCTGCCAGCGATCCAACCGGACAGCAGCCAGCACCGGGAGAAGCTGCCCCTCACCGCCCTCACAGCCGCAGCGACGGCAGCTCCACCTCAGCCGCACGCGCCAAACGGCTGCGGCGCGCGACACGCTAACGGCTGCTCCCCACCGCGCATGCGCACCCGCTGCGGCTGCATTGGTGGCGCTTGCGCTGTAGTAGCAGGAAGCTGTGTGCCGGGAGGCGCAGGCATTGTGCGTGTGGTGGCGTGCTGCGGTCCGGTTAGGGAAGCGGCGTTATGTCGCGACGGGAGGAGGAGGAAAGCGCCGAGCTGCGCCATAAAGAGGAGCTGAGTCGGAAGGTGAGCTCGGAGTAGACCTAGGCGTTGTTTTGGGGCTTCTCGCGGCTCGGAAGGGAGGGTAAAGCGCAGCCTGTTGGGTTAGCGTGGAGGAGAGGAGGGCCTACCTGAGGCTGCGTTGTGCCTCGGCTGGGACCCTCTCTCCTGGGGGAGCCTGGTCCCTGTGAGCCCTACTAGCAAACTGCCCTTTTCGTAGTAACAAATGCTACGTGCTCGTGTAGCTGCTGGTGGAGCAGCCTTTTCTGTGTGCTTCGTTCAGTTTGGCTAATCCGGCCTTGTAGTTGTTACTTCTAGCTGTGCCAGTTCCAGGAGGCAGAAAGGAGCAGAGCAAGCTGTGTGATTGGTGCTTACACATAACAGCGAGTGCTGAACCACTTTCAGCTTTTTTGGAGGGCTCTTGCTTGCTCTTTGTCGTTGGTGGCTGTTGTCCAGGAAAACAGGAGCACCGGGCTGTCTCTGCCAGTGCAGCTGAACTGATGGTGGTAGATCCAGCATAAGAACTTTGTGCTGAAACTCCAGTATAGTACAATTGTTCACAATTCTCTTAAGGTGTTGGGTTTTTTTTTTGGGGGGGATTTTTGGTTTTGTAGGGGGTTTTTGTTTGTTTCTGTTACTGTTCTAGTTTTGAAGCTGGAAAATATAAGATTATAAAGCATTGTGGAGGTAAGTTCTGTTTCTCAAAATTGCTTGATGTTTTTGTTAGTAGTTATTTACATGTTTGCTTGGTTCCTTCTGAGAAGGTTGGGAGGGAAGTAATCTCAGATTCTGAACAGTTAGGGGTACTCTGGCTTCTCAGTAATGACTGCTTTTGGGGGATGGGAGCAATGCCAACCCATGCAAGATAACCCCCTTCCAAAGCAGTTACTTAGACTGCTTCACTGGCTTATTGTTGACTTGGTAACTTAGATTTCAAAAGAAGCATGCTAACTGTAATTCAGTTATGTAGTCTGAAGAGTTGTAGTGTGCTTGGAATAATGGCTAATCGAATACCTTTTTCGTTTTTATGTCCACTTTCACTTTAGAGGTCTGTTCAGGGAACAGTGGCATAGATTCTTCTAGCTGTCTTTAAAGTATGGGTGAAGGTTTTCATCTTTGGGATTGCAACACAGTAATTTGTTGTTAATAATTACATTGATACGTGTCTTTTGTCTTTCAGATTAAAGAACAGAAGGTTGTAGTTGATGAGCTTTCTAATTTAAAGAAGAACAGGGTAAGTAATTATGAAATTTCTTTTGGCTACTTCATTTTAGCATCAGATGTATTTGTATAGAGGCAAGGGGGCCAAAAAATCAAATGTAAATATGTTATCTTTAATTGTCGCACTAAAGATTTTAATGCAGATGTGGCCTAGTACCAAAATGTTTTGTTCTCCACACCACTTGAGGGTGTATTTACACTTGTGCAGTGTAACATGGTGTGGTGTTGGAAGATTTTATTTGTTTTAGCTGAATTTTTGCATGATTATGTTTGAGTAGGTCAGATTATGTTAAAATCTTCCTAATTTTAGTGTGTGTATGATGTAACATAAAATATGATCCCCCAACTATGAGGGAAGGGAAAATGCAGAATGGTTGTGAGTCGATCCTGAAATGTTTTGGTGCAACATGAGGGTGTTGCTCATGGCAGAGTAGAAAGTAGCCTTCTGACATGAAAAGGAAGGGTATCTCAGTGGTCTTACATGGATTTGTGCTGCAGTGTGGTTGCAGCCTGTGTTGTTCTTACTTAATGCAGCATTGTTTTTGTTTTACAGAAAGTTTATAGGCAGCAACCCAATAGCAACATATTCTTCCTTGTAGACCGAACAGAAACACTGTCTCAGTGCAAAAGTAAGTTTGCAATGCAAAAGGTAATAGTTGAACTGTTTAAAAGCTTTCTCTGTAGCTGTTAAGGATTTCAAAGTTGTAGTCAAGTGGAAGAGCTGGCAACTGCATGTTAGATACCAAGTGGACTTGATGTGCCTGCTTTTCTGGGTTGGGTAAATGTGGTTTCAGCTTGATTTGCACGAGTGGTAAAACAGCAAGTGCTGAAGATACAGGAGAGAGTCCTCCCACAGAGGAATCACTATTCTCAGCACCCTTTGGGAAGCTGTACATGCTCAGTTCTCCTCCTTTTTTTTTATTTGTTAACCCTTAAAATTTCATGGGATGAGCACAAAATATGAGTATGGAACTAGAAGTAAAGCTAGAAGTCTAGAGGTCTTTAGGTGCTTGAGAGAATGAGTTTTTGGGATTATCAAGATAAGGGAATGGAAGATAGAGATGTGATAATTGAACAAAGGTGTTAGAAATCAATTCAAAAGTATAAAATTACTTCCTGGATTGAACAGTTGTCAATATCTTTTTTGGTTGGAGTTTACTATGTTGACATGGTGTGTATTCACTTTTCTTACTACAAATGTGTAAATCATATTGATTATGTAGGCGATGATAGGCTTTTTCTTTACATTATTAAACTTGTAGTATGGATTTCCTTGAGGGGAAAAAGATGTTTGTATTATTGAAGGCAAATAGACTGCAGTGAGGTATGGTTGTGATAGATGAATACTGTAACACATGTTTCTTACTTTTGTTTTCCTGTCTTTAATTGTACAGCTGACACTCATTTCTTAGGTATGAATTCATTTACTCTTTACTCTGGTATTTTCATCACACAGATACATTAGATCAATTAAAGAAAGCACATCAAGAGTTGGAAAATTCAGAGAAGACTAAAGTCAAGAAATAGTCCATCTGAATTTCAAGTCGCCATGTGCGGTATTTGTTGTGTTGTTGCCTTGTCTAGTCAGCATACCATTTGTGATGGCTTTAATGAGGATCTGTACTGCCGTCTTAGAAGAAGAGGACCAGACAGCAGCCAACAGTTGATAAAGACTGTGTCCCAGCCATCCTACAAGTGTCTTTTTTCTGGCCATGTGCTTCACCTTAGGGGACTGATGACTCCTCAGCCTCTTGAAGATGTCAGTAACAATATTTTGCTTTGGAATGGAGAAATTTTTAATGGAGTGCACGTAGGAGATTCAGAGAACGACACTGAAGTTATGTTTCGTCATCTTGCACTATGCAGTAGTGACGCTGACTTCTTATCACTCTTCTCATCGCTTCGGGGTCCGTGGTCTTTTATTTATTATCAAGCATCTGGACACAGCTTATGGTTTGGTAGAGATTATTTTGGTCGTCGTAGTTTGCTTTGGCAGTTCAGTGATGTGAGTGATAGTGTTTTCTGTCTCACATCTGTAAGTGTGAATTTGGAATCTTGCAACCGATGTCAAGAAGTCCCAGCGTCTGGAATTTTCAAAATTGATCTCAAGGGCTGTGTGACAACTAAATCATTGTCTTTAACGTTGTTTCCATGGAAGTACAGTTGCACAGAGAAAATTGAAGAAGAAATATTCATTGATATTCTGGATCAAATTTCCAAAGACTTACCAGATCACATCACTGTTGTGATGAATGAGTCAAAACTATGTCTCAGCACACCAGTAACGCCCTTCAACAGAACCATTTCTGAAGCCTCAGCTGAGTGTGCAACCACTGATAGTAGCAACACGAGCCACGTGGTTTCCATAGAAACTCTTCAGGGATATCTTGCAGAGGAGCACAAGAGAAAACTAGTCCATCAGTTCATTGATGTTTTAGATGAGGCAGTAAGGAGACGAGTTTTATTACTAGTTAGAGGTGAAGATCAGAGAACAAGAGAAGTTGAGGGTGTCTTTCCCGGGAAGGCTCATGTTGCAGTGCTCTTTTCTGGTGGCGTTGATTCTATGGTTATTGCAGCCCTTGCTGATCGACACGTTCCTTTGGAGGAACCAATTGATCTTCTCAACGTAGCTTTCATGCCAAAAGAACAAACTAAGCAAACAGGTACCCCTAAAAACTGTATTGGCCAGGAAATGCAGCTTGATTTGCATCGTGTTCAAGAAAATCATGAAGATCTTGATGCTAAAACTGGTGATCGTTTATCTTGCTTTGATGTTCCTGATAGAATTACTGGTAGGGCGGGACTGAAAGAATTAGAAGCCCTTAACCCTTCAAGAACCTGGAACTTTGTGGAAATTAATGTCACACTAAAGGAATTGCAAGAAATGAGACAACGATTCATCAATCACTTGATTTATCCTCTGGATACAGTTTTGGATGACAGCATTGGCTGTGCAATCTGGTTTGCTTCCAGAGGAGAGGGCTGTATTAATAAGCAAGGAGAAATGAAACCATACAGAAGTCCTGCAAAGGTACTGATTGTTTCTTATAGTCTTTTGTTTTCTTTCTTACACTTAATTTGTGAATGTTTCAGAAACTAGCTGGGCTCTTTAATATTCACAAGGCTTCTGAAGTTCAGTGGCAGAATACAATACCGATAATCTTTAGTAAATCTGGAATTAAAGCCTGCATTCAGTTCCTTGATTCTGTGAATAGCTTTTCTGTAAGCTTGATTAAGCAGTAGTGACTAGGAGAAAAGTCAATGCCTTAACTCATTAGTAGGCAAGTGCTATTAATCCAATTGAACAGATCCATAAACTCAGCGTGTTCCTCAGGATTAATGTGATGATTTTTGTGACAAAGTAGCTATCAGTTATGACAGACAAGATGACTGCTTGCAATCTTTTGTAATTATAGTCTGACTGTTCAAGCTACAAAGAATATTTCTTTCCTTCTTGTATGTTTTCACATGCGTAGTTCTAAGATCCATTATGTACTATTAGCCTCCCTTGGTATTAACGAAGATTTTTGTTCTTTTCCCTTAGGTTGTGCTTACAGGAATTGGAGCAGATGAACAGCTTGCTGGGTATTCCCGGCATCGTGTTTGCTTCAGAAAATGTGGCCTAGAAGGTCTGAATAAGGAGCTTGAAATGGAGTTAGGTCGCATTTCTTCTAGGAATCTTGGTAGAGATGACAGGATTATTGGTGATCATGGAAAAGAAGCCAGGTAATAGTAACATGAAACAAAGCTGGTTTTACTGGTTAGGCTCTAGTTTTATCACTCTGAGAAAAAGCTTTATTTGAAACTTGTTTGCACGTTTTTTGTCTCCAAATTCTGTTCCATTTGTATTAGGATGCACTCTCTGAGGGGGTAAAAAAGAAGGTAATCTGTAATGCCATGGCAGAGTTACTTAAGGAAGTCTAGCAACATGAACATTGGATTTCCATCTGGATGTTTTAAGAAGCAGCAACAGATGTTGGAGAAAGCAAAATCAAGTGGGTTTTATCATTAAGTGCAGCAGTCTTCTCAGCTTTGTAGTGTTCTGTTGAGGTAACTTAAGGAGTGACTCTGGAGAATGACAGCTTCCTAACACAGAGAGAGAGGCTGTGATGCACCAGCATCAAGGCTGCATATTCCTATCCATGTGATAAAAGCAAGATAGACATCCCATGCATTTCCATGTCATTAAGTCAGAATACTTAAAGAATTGGGTTTTTTGAGTTCACCTCCTCCACACTACTATTCACTGACTTGCAAAAAAGATCCCTTTAGTTGTAGTCTTAACAGCCGAGGCTGCTCAAGAGCATGAAAGGTTTTGGTGCCCAGTGGTGTCTTTCCAGGCATGTTCTTAATCACACATTTTAATTTTAGCAGGAAGCGTGTGCGGTGGCAGGTAGGTGTTAATAGTGCTTGTGAATCGATATCAATGCCTGGCATTCAGATGGTTGTGAAGATCTTTAAGATCTTTCTTGTAGACTATTTTGTTTCTAAATTATGGCGTGGCTTTATACAGCATTTTTTTTTTTTTAATGCTTTAAAGTTATCTTGGGGTGTTACTTCAAAATTTGAAAACTTCTGGGCTTCTGAGTTTAATTGTATCTTTTACCTACCTTCCTAGACAATATAGTTGCTTTGGAGACTTCCCTCAGTACCATGTCACTGATGTTTAATGCACAGTCTGTTTTCCCCATGTCTTCAGGTTTCCCTTTATTGATGAAGATGTTGTTTCGTTCCTCAACTCGCTGCCCATCTCAGAAAAAGCAGACTTGACTTTACCTCGAGGAATTGGTGAGAAGCTGATTCTGCGCCTTGGAGCCAAGGAACTTGGCCTTAAAGCTTCAAGCATTCTGCCAAAAAGGGCTGTACAGTTTGGATCTCGGATTGCAAAACTGGAGAGCAACAATGAAAAAGCACACCACACATGCAGCAGACTGAAGTTATTTTAGTAGATGAATTATAAAGCTATATCTGAAGATATTATTTATCCTATTTGTAAATTCAGTAAATCTTTGGGATTTTTTTAAAGAAGTTTGGCTTAGTTTGTTTGTTTTACACATTTGGGTATTATTACAGTCAACAGAACAATACACATAGTACATACTTGTCGTAGACACATTATGAATGCGTCCTTAGGGGAGAAGGGAATGCTGGTCTCTGTAGAGCAGAGGATAGCCAGAGATTGGCATTTCTTCTCCCCCTTCCTCAGCTAAGTGCCTACTGAATCCTCCACTCTGTCAGGTTATGGTTTTAGAAGGGAGAATGCGGTGTAGAGCTGACCTGGATTGCTAGAGCCACTGAGAGCTGAGGGTCCTGGGCCACTGCCCCCTATGCATCACACTTAACCTTTTGGTTTTCGAGGTATTAGCCTTAGGAAACTATGTGTAGTTGTCAAGCCATGACCTGAAACAGTGATGGAGCATCTGGTGGGAAGGCAGGGCAGACTTGGGGAGCTCAGGTGCATGCAATGTATCATGCAATGTATCTGAGCGAAAGGAAGAGTGGGGCCAGGATCCACCCCTTCCCAGAGCTCATTTAAGGGCTGGCAGTGGAGGTGATGGCATCTTGCTGGAGGTCCGTGCGTACCTGAGACCTTCTGAAGGTAAGCAGCTTCTTTCCCTTATTTCTTTGTGTGTTGCTGTTGGGTTTGAGCAAATCCTTGCTCGCTGCAGCCTGGGATCTTGCTGCTCTGCTGTCACTGTTGTGCTATTACTTGACACCATGCAATTTGGTTTTAGCATTTTTGCTTTCAGTTTAACCTATTACTTATAAACAATAAATTCATCATTACTCCTTAAAGTATGGTTATCACTATGATTTGCAGTTTCTTGGCCAAATGTTTGTTTCTGTAAGGGGAAAAAAAAAAAAGACTACATACCAGGGGAACCTGCAGTAATGCTTGTGTTTTTATCTTGTCCTTAGGAAATGTAGTGGTTACTTGCAAATAGTGCTGTAACTTTTTGGTTAAATAATATTCTGTTCTTGTTGTTAATAGCATCTCGAAATATTGCATTTTAAATACTGCAGAATATTCTTGAGGGATACTCAGGCCTGACAAAAGTGTTACATGGAGCTGAATGAGCTGATGAGGCAACCTAGTGGTCAAACGTGGCAGTGCAGGAAAACGCTTGTGCCTTTGCTGTGACAACAGCAAGCAGCACAACTTCACCATGTCCCCTAGTTGGCTGGCTTTAAGCAGAGACAAACTGCTACCTCACAGAGCTTCCCACTGAACTGCTGGGCCAGCTGAAAAACGAGTACGTTCCCTGACAGCATCGCTGCAAGCATTGGTGGATTCAGGTATGCCCTTCTAAGGTTAAGAAACCTGTTGGACTTTTGAGAGATGGCTGGTGGAATTTGCTGGCTAAACCTTTCAGCTGTGTAGATGTCAAATAGCACAGCACTTGTCAGCATACATGGATATAAAAGTTGGACTAATTTTCATCAGGACTCAGTATGTAGTGGAAGTGTGAGGCACGCAGATGCAAAGACAGCAACTTGATTGTTGCATTAACAACTGTACAATTCAAACATTTAACAAAGATAAAACCTAATGATGGATTTTGTGTTTACTTGATTTGTTTAACTTTAAAAGCAGAATGACTCATGAGGTGACATAAACTGATGATGTTCCATGCATTGTAACGATATCCTGAAGGTTAGCATGGGGTGAAGACAAGGCATTCCTGTTTGTGTACATGCTAGCAGTGCAGGGCTGCAAGGTATCTGCAGGTCAGCTGCCCTATGAGCTTATTTGAGATGATGAACTGTGTGCAGAGCATTACTAGCATTACTTCCTAACAGCCAGTGAATGAGGAACTTGTTCCACTCACTATCCTTACCTCTATTGTGAAAGAATAGATGGCTGGACTTAACATTTCTGTATGTTCTGTTGTTTTTAGTATGTCTATCGTTCTTCAGCTTCAATTTCTGTTCCCAAAACATGGCTAAGGCTTGTGCAATTGCCAGCAAATCATGCATTGCTCATTCTCTATTTCTTCCAATGTGAGATGCATCCTCTATACTAGAAATAGTGATGTGGTAGTGCATGTACTTGAATGCAGGCAAACATTTGCAATAAGAAAGATATTACTTATTCCTTGTAAACGTGAGAAACTAATTTGTGATTAAGAGTAACTGTCCCTTATTATAACATCCAGGCTGCAGTTAAGCATGCATCTGTCTTCACTTTTAATTGGAACAGCGATTTGCAGGATGTATTGTAAGAGGAAGAGTTTTGTTTATTCTGATGGTCTTACAATTCAGCCTCCAAATAATTTAGAAAGTAACAATTTCAGTTTAGGAGCAATAACATTATAAAATGAATATTATATAAAGTTGCAGATATTAAAATTAATATTTCTTGAATATCTACATGAATTTGTTACTTGATTAGCAAAAATGTCTTTTAAGTGGCCTAGAGCACAACTACATTTGGTTCATCTGGCGTTAGATGTCTTTTGAATTTAAAAAAAGTATCTAGCAGTCTAGTATGTTTGCAGAAGGCTCCAAAGGCATAACTGCTGTTATGGTCCAGCCACAACAGATGCATGGCTTCTAGGCCCAAGTTCAAGAAGATAATCTCCACGCTACCAGAAATGGCTCTTCAGAAAGGTATTTACAGGGTATTGTGATACAGAATTCCTGGTGTGCTGGTTGCCCATACAGCTTTTTCCATTAGTCTGCTTGTGGAGAGATTCAAGAAAGCACTTGACGTCATCACCATACAGGTTGATGGAATTATTCAATAGTTAAGTATCCATGGTATGAAGAAGTAAAATAAAAAAACTAAGACTTGCTCTGATGCAGAAAGACGATTAAGGTTTTACAAGTTAAAGTTGGGTTGAAGCATTATCTACGGCTGTTACTCCACCTCCTGGAGAGATGTGGTTCTGAGCAAGTGATGCTGAATTACCATTATAATAAAGACTTCTGCTTTTTCTTATCAGCTAGTATTGGAGGCCTATTTTCTTGCATTTGTTCTGACTTCTGTGGATGCTTTCTGTCTCTTCTCTTGATTATACTTTCATCAACTCTGTGTACATCTCTTTATCAATCTTAATTTTGTCTGTTTTTTGAATCTTGTTGCTAAAGTACCAAAAACTTGTATGAACTTAAATAATACATTTTGTTTTGATGAAATGGTTACTTGCTAAGAAAATACATTTTAAGTAAGCATAAGAACTGTATTTCTTCTATGTTTGTACAGCCCCAGCCACTGAGTGGAGCTTCCAGACTGCTCACAATCTGCTGTAAGTAGTATGCAGGAACAAAGCAGTTACCCACCTAATGAATAACTTCAGCAGAGATGGAAAAATAAACCAGAATTTTGTCAATGAATTTCAACAAGACAGACAAACATGGCAGCCTCATTTGTGGTACTGCATACTGTACTTACACAGGTGCTTTATGTAAGTTAAATATTAATGCACTCTGAAGAACATGTATAGAAAGGAAGCTTCTATTCAAGAGATGTTTTTATAAAATTGGTTTATATATAAACAGGCTTAGTGCTGTATTTATTCCAGTTAAAACCTATGTGATGAGTAATGAAATCATCTAGCACAGATTGTCAAAAGGCAAGGTGAAATAACACGAGCATCAAAACCCGGAGTTTGCATCTTAACAGCTTGTTTGTCCTCTTACCTACACTAAACTGTTATTCTTTTTACTTTAAAAAAAATAAATTAATTAGTGCTAGTGATTTAACCCCAGATCTTAATTCTAGTGAGTAGGAATTATCTTCTTTCACTAGCAGAGAAAAGTAGGTGCTGTTGAAACTCAGTTGTATTGGCACAGCTACCACGTGGGGATGTTTTTATTTCTCTGGTGGGTGTTACTTCAACACTTGTAAGCCACATAAAATCAGTACATGAAAACTGTCTCAGTGCTGTTGCAGTGAACAAGTTTTAGCTGCATTTATTGTATTACTTCTGTGCTTCACATGCTGACCATTGTATCTTCTTTAGTCTTCTTTAGTCTTGGCACTTTAATGGAATCCTCTTCAACTCTTCTTGAAATATCAATTCCAAGGGGAGCTCTAGAAAATCAAGTGACCCGTATGTTAAAAGGTAAGTAGTGCTATTGCTGTGGTAGCATGACTGTACCCTGTACTCAGATGTGCAGATTCACAGACCTTGTGTACCATCAAACTGGGAAATTCCCAATAGTATGTTTAGTAAATGCTGCCCAATTCCCAAATGCTGAGGATTGGGCAGCATTTTCACAAATTGCTCACTCGTAAGACTGTGAAAATGCTCTGAGCCTGTGCCCAAAAACATCTCTAGAATGGGGAGTTGTCTACATTTTCAGCTGTTCCTAACTCACGAAGGTCTGTGACTTCACAGCTATCTTTTGGGGATGTTATTCAGGTTCTGATTTGAGCTGATAAATAATTGTACATTCCAGTAATGAATGCAAGACACATCAGAGATTGCCAGGTATTTTTCTCTGATAATTGTATGGTATATATAGTTACAGCAGAGATAACTTTTGTATTTTATTCATTGAGTTATATTTTTATGTATATATAAAAGCATTCTTTTTTGAAAACAATATTTTACCATTTCTGATGTGAAAATGGTAAAACTTACATCCTGAAACCCTCCAGTTGTGTGTTTTCATGGCCCTGGAAAAGGCACAAACTGGATAACAAGAGCTTAAGACCAGCTGGTACTTGTAACACACTGACAATTCAAAACAATACCTGGCATTTTGGTCAGTCCTAAGCCCAGGGTCTACTCGAATCCCGAAAACAAGCCATATTTAACAAGCTATTAAAAAATTGTCACACGTGAATTTTTAATGTAAAATCATCTGATGATCAGAGGGCTGTCCCTCTGGGGCTCTTCAGCCTGCAGAAGGCTCTGGGAAGACCTTACAGCAGCCTTCCAGTACCTGAAGGGGGCCTACAGGAATGCTGGGGAGGGACTTCTTGTAAGGGCAGGTAGTGACAGGAAGAGTTGGCTTTAAACTGAAAGAGGGGTAGATTTAGGCCAGCTATTAGGAAGACTTTCTTCACTGTGAAAGTGATGAGAGACAGGAACAGATTGCCCAGAGAGGCTGTGGATGCTCCCTCCCTGGAAGCATTCAAGGCCAGACTGGATGGGGCTGTGAGCAACCTGGTCCAGAGGGAGGTGCCCTTGCCTGTAGGAGGGGAGTTGGAACCAGATGATCTTAAAGGTCTCTTCCAATCCAAACCATTCTATGATTATGAAAACACAGTTTGACTCAAAGCATTTAAGTTTATGACTGCAACAACTAAGAAGCTAGGGAGAGCGTACTATTTAGCTTGCTCCTGCTTTCCACGCTACCACAGTAACAGTGAATACATAAAACTTTATGATGTATGGTGATTCAAATCTCTGACTCAAAACAAACTTAAATGCTGAAGATAATAGAATCATTGAATGGTTTGTGTTGGAAGGGACCTCAAAGAGCATGCAGTTCCAACCTTCTGCTGTGAGCAGGATTGCCAACCACTAAATTGAGCACCAGATCAGGCTGCCCAGGGCCCAGTCCAATCTGGCATCGAACACCTCCAGAGATGGGGCATTCACAGCCTCTGTGGGAACTAGTCCAGTGACTCACCACCTCTTTGAGTGAAGAATTTTCACCTAACATCTAATCTAAATTCTACCTCTTTTAGTTTAAAGCTATTCCCCCTTATCCCATCGCTAGCAGATCATGTAAAAAGCTGCTCTCCCTCCTATTAATAAGCTTCCCTGGAGTACTGGAAGAGGATGACATGTACTTAACAGCTACATAGAAAAGGAAGTGATGGTAACTTTTGAAGCTTATATGCCCTCTAGAGACATTCCTTGTCACTCTGTGCTAGTCTGTGCTTCCACTTTCACTGAGTACAGTGAATTAATGAAGACAAAGACTGAATGAACTGAGTCACTTACTTTGGTTCATAGCGGATGCCATCAGTACTGTACAAAACACCACATCCTGCGTGCAACCTTTCAATGCCATTCCTAAGCAAGAAAGCAATTATGTGTAAGTGTCATAACTCTCTGAATATATAAGCATATGGCTTAGTCACCATATACAGAAATGCCCAATTCTGATGATTTTTAAAGAATGTTACAGTAACACACAAAGAAAACCAGCCCTTACCACGCAATCATAACACCATTATCAGTGCACAGTCTTGGAGGAGGAGACAGAAAAGCAAAACCATTTGCACTTGCCAGAGTTTGCAGGCCTTTTCTGATATACTGATTACTTGCAACCCCTCCTGATACGACCTAACAGCAGTTTTAAGTAGGGGAAAAAAAAGAAAGAAGGTATTAACTCAAAAGAAAGACCTCCTAGGTGAAACTAAATTAGCATCCTATCTAAAAAACAAATACATCAGGTAAAGTTTTGAAGACTGCAATAAAAAAAAAAAAAAGTTTTTTCAAGCTAAAGCCATTTTTGAAGACTGAAACCTATCAGAAAAGAATGTGAGTGTATTATGGCTAAAAACTATTCCTGAGTGAAAGCATGCTATAAATAGAACAGCTATGAAGTACTGGGCTGCCCTAGATTAGACTGTCTGACATGAGCTGTTAGAAAAGGTCAGGTTAGTTGGTGTGAAAATCCCCTTCTAGCTTAAACCCTAACTATGAAAGATGTCATAGAAATACCTGAAATCAATATTACTTTAATCCTTGTATTCTAGCTAAGTTTCATACATACTGACATCTGTGTTATGTCAGTATGATTAGTTCTGTCACAGGGGAAAAGTACAGGGAAATCTGCATCCTGAATGACATTGCATTTAAATATGAAAAGCAACATGCAAAATGATACAAAAATGATGTGTACCCACCAGAGTTGCAGTTTTTGGTGGTAAAATGCTATTTTTTAAGCAGAAAAGCATGGCTCGGTGTGTCCGCTGGATAATATGAGCAGCCACTACATGCTGTACAGCTGCAGCAATGTCCTTAACACAGGACAGGAGTTCACCCTCTTGAATACCTACAAAAATGTATGATTAGATGGGTTTTCCTGTGTATAGCTCATGAAGTACATGGGTTGTATCTGACTTTAAAAATACCTTCTTCTTTTTCTTTCTGAATAATGGATTTGTTGACAAGGCTCTGAAGTCCAGAAAAAGAAAAATGACAGTTACGATACTGCTGCATGGGAAGTCTGAATGTGTACCTTTGCCAGTCTCCAGTTTGAGCTAGGTGCTCTATTGCCTTCCCCCCAGCCATGCCGTGGCACTCTGGGTGCTTTATTAAAGAGAGCCTTCTTGCTACCTAAGGAGAAAATAGAGAAAATAGTTACAGGAGGACTTAATGTAGTTCTCTGCATCATTTTATGCAATCAGCATACAGTTGTTTGTTTTTTGCTACAGCAATGAGAAATGCAATTCCAGAACAAGTTGAGAAGCAGGACCAGCAGATTTTGCAGGAAATGTTGATTAGACCTCAGACTCTCATACTGTATTACTAGGTAAAGGAGAGCGAAGTTGTTTTCAACTTTGAGCCATTTCCCATTCCAGCCCTCCTCTTTCAATGCATGAGCACAAATATAATTTGTTTAAAAAATATGGTTGTTGGAAAACAAAATTGGAAGTGCCTGATTTTATAGAATGCACTCAGTAACCCAAGCAGTATAGACTGTCAAAGCCAAATCGGGCTTTTCAAACTATTAAAAGAACAAATAACTACAGAACAACTAGTAGCAAATGTTTTAATGTGTATTGTTTTAGGTTTGGCAGTATCCTTTAAAATACTACTATTGATCTTATCAAGTTAATACAACTCATTTGTATAGCGGTTCTCATCAAACCTTCCATTACCAGCTTTGGTTATGTTATCTATTTGCTAAAAATACAATTAATTAGCTAGTTAGTGCTGGTACTACCAAGGAGCATAGATGTCTAATAGCCTCTTGCGTCTTAAATTTATGGTATTTCGAAACAGACAAAAGAAAACATAATGTAAAGCTCCTGTCACGTTATACTGCTGTACTCAGGCTAATGCTAAGACTGTGCTTAAGTAGCTTAACTGCAATAGAAGGAAAACAAGTAGATTCACATGTGCGTTGAAATATTACCTTATCCAGCATGTCACCTGGTGCTATATCTATGGTCTGTCCAAGCAGAAGGAAATCTGAAACTCCTCGTGCTACTGCCAAGATGCAGTGACCTCCGGAGAGTAAAAGAACTAAGAAGGGAAATTCCACTTGCTCTGTCAGTCTGATGGTAAGTGCGTGAGCCTCCATGTGATGAATGGGTATGAAAGGCTTCTGGTACCTGTCCACCAGCTGTAAGCTGTACTGCAGTCCCACCTCCAGGCTCAGCGCAAGTCCTGGTTTCACTGTAGTTGCAATAGCAGCAAGTTCATCTACAGAAACTCCGCTGGCACTAAGCGCTTCCTTTACTACTTGCTGGATGTTTTCTCTGTGAAGCTGTTGTGCTACATGAGGAATTATTCCACCTGCTCTAGTTAGAAACAAGTAATTGTAATATGTTAGCATTTCATAACACAATCACAACAATAGCTTTTTCAACATCTTGTAAACTTGCTCCACCCAGTCTTTTTTTTTTTTTTTTTTTTAGCATGTTTTCAAATGCCTTGTTTAGTCTAAATGACATGAACTACATCTGTGTACTGAATGGAGCATA
The DNA here is from genome assembly GCF_023343835.1 of Lagopus muta. Classification (NCBI taxonomy): domain Eukaryota; kingdom Metazoa; phylum Chordata; class Aves; order Galliformes; family Phasianidae; genus Lagopus; species Lagopus muta. The sequence continues at coordinate 29,461,249 of NC_064440.1, read as the reverse complement.
ATTATCACTGGGCCATAAGGAAAGAATCCAACTTTCCCTTGCTTGGCATGTGTTCCTCTTAAATCTACCTCTATGCCATTCCAAAGCAATGGCTGAAACTGAACACAGCCTTCCACTTTCCAGTTGATGTACTTATCAAATAATGCCTAAGTCTGATTAATTTTCACCTAACTGAAAATATTTTGTGGTTTTAGTAGTGCCACTGTAATGTTTAACCAAAATTGATGAAGAATTTGTGTACTTTTGTGGAAAGAAATTAGCACAAGAAGATGAAACTTAATAAATGCACAACATTTCTTTCCACAGCCTTGCGGAGTGAGCTGGAGACAAAGAAAGAAGGTCTTTGTATGAGAGATGATGGCCTTAAGTTGTGCCAGGAGTGGTGCAGATTGGATATTAGGAAATGCTTCTTGGCAGGAGTGGTGAGGAGCACAGGCTGTGCTGGGAGGTGGTGGGGTCACTGTCCCTGGAGGTGTTCATGGAAAGGGTGGATGTGGCACTGAGGGACAGGGTTAGTGAGCACAGTGGGCTGAGGGCTGGACTTAGAGGACTTTTGTGATTGTGTGATACCCTCTTCACATCAATTTTCCTGAGATGCTTTCATACTGAAGCTATCACAGATAACAGCGGTGTCACTACTGAGCACCTGCAGCCACAACCACGGCTGCATAAGAAGGATGCTATGAGCTGTATACACTTACTTCAGGTGCACCTCCTTTTGGCTCTGCAGCGCTTCTCCCAGCACCCTGCCCGCCTCGTCCAGCACCGCCGCACCCGTGTCATCGCAGCTGGTTTCGATGCCCAGCACAAGTCTCGGGGGCCTCGCACAGCGCGTGGAGCTGCTGCTCAGCCACGCAGCCGAGCCGTGCCTCGCAGGCTGCAGGAGGCGCGTGGCCGCGCTGCTCATTGGCAGCAGTTGGTCTCGTGGTGATGTCTGGAAAGGAGCTGTACAACTGATCGTCACAGAGGGGTTTCCAAGTACGTACTGTTACAGAACTCAAGTGAATTAGCTGATTATAAATAGAATACACCAGGTTGAGTCAACATCCCTGGATGTGCTTGAAAACCGTTTGGATGCGGTGCTCGGGGACGTGGTTTAGCAGAGGGTTGTAAGAGCTAGGGTGCTATGGTAAGGACGTGGTTGGACTCGCTGATCTTTAAGGTGTTTTCCAACCTGAGCGAGTCTACGAATTATTCTGGAATACCCCGCGGTTTTTAAGAGCTTAACAAGAACTGGCGTTGTTGTTGGAGGAGGCGGGGACCCGTGGCTGTGCTTTACCTGAGGACGATGCCTTCGGGATCTGCCCCGCCTACCGCAGCCCCGAGGAAGGGAACGCTTCGCACCGCGATCCGAGCAGCCTCGCGTCGCTGCCTCCGTAGCCCGATTCCTGCCAGCGATGAGCTTTACCTTCGAGTGTTCCTCGTGCTATTTCGCTGCCCACAGCCTGTTTTTAAGAGTCTACAAACTGTGCACGGCGCACTAACAGCTACGACGTGGGCGGGCTCAGCCCGAGGCAATTTGGCAGCCCTAACCGCAACCTTCCCGCCGTTCCCGGCCGCCATCACGGGGCGGGGCAGATCCCGGAAGTGACGCTGCGCGGTTCCGTGGCGGCGCCGCCATCTTTGTGCCGGAAGGTAGCGCGCCCCCTGCCGGCAGCACGGCTCCCCTCCGCCACCCGCGTCACCGCCACCCGTGCAACCGGGGGGTGTTTTACACAAACGCTGTAGAGCGCTGAGGTAAGCCGTGTAAGGGATGTCAGTAAAAAGGAGCCAGCTCAGGCTTCATTGCACAAAGAAGGAGTTATTTACTTCCAATAAATCAGAAAAGTCGCGCTTTTTGAACAGCATCTTCATCACACGTTGGTAAATTATCCCGGCAGGAAAACAAACATTTTTCCTTCTCTCCCCTCCCAGCAACCAGCAGACAAAGCGAGCCTTCCGCCGGCTCCGAGCTGCCCGTGTCCGGCAGCCGTGGGGCAGGCAGGCACGCAGGCACAGGAGCTCTGCACCTCCTACCGTCCGCCGCCAGGGCAGCTCACGTGGGTCACGCACCGCTGCCGTTCCCGCAGGTCTCCGTGCAAGTCCTTCCCGTGTTTTTTTGCAAACTGTACGAGGTCCGGCCGTGTCATCTGTCTCTTCACCTGCTGCTAGCACCGCTTCTGTTCTGACCTATTATCTGTGCAGAATTTCTCTTATTCCTCTCACTTGTTCTATGGTGTAGCTGCTTCTCCTTGGTGCAGGGCTCAGCAAGTCCCAATTACAGATAGAAAAGTCAATGTTCTGTTAGCAAACTGAAATAAACACAACAGTGGCAGCTTGCAAAAGCATACCTAAACTGAGCTATCGAGTGCACGTAGCAATCCCTGAGCCAACAGTTATGGACTTTCTCCAGTCTCTGTGACAAAAATGACAAGGACAGATAAGGCATGAATCATACCATCCCTTTTTACCAACTGTCACGGTATTTACTGAGACAATCTTGCATAATGCAGTAACAAACACACCCGTTTACAATCCACAGAGCAGGAACCAGCTACTTTCACCTATCTACAAAGTGTTGCCGGTCCTTTGAATGGAGGCTGCTGGATTTATACAGTAAGTTACCATTTGCGTCACGGCTGCCTGGCGCTGGTGAAACATCACTCCCCATTTCAGCAGTTATTCACACCTCCCTTACCTGCCTCAGCCAGACCTACATCTACTTGTAGTGCTGATCACACTGTAGAGCTGGGCCTGCCTTCAACTTCAGGAAATCTTCCATCTATAAGTTTCCTATCCACATTTCGGTATTTGAAGGCATCTTAGAAACTCAACTTTCGCCCCAGACAGTGCTGCAAGGAAGTAGTAATTGTATCTCAGATGTAAATGCATCTCTCATTGAATACAATTAGATAACAGCAGATTATTCGTTTCCTTTGCCCAAGAAGCGGAGTCTGTGTCAGGATCAGTCAGCATCACACCTTCTGTCTAGTATTTATTGATGCCAAAGATTCGAACACCGTGCAATTGTGGCAGCTTGGGGATAAGCACTGTCAGAAGAGAGGTGGTGTTGAAGATAAAGTGTGTCGGATCATACTTTGTGTAGAAACTCGCCAGGAAGTACCTGCAGGAGAAAAGGGAGCAAGCTTAATTGCTGACAGCCTTATCCACAAACACACCAACAAAGCATGGCTGGAAAAAGATGCTACAGTGATCAGCTTAATTTTACCCATTAACCATGGATGTGTTCTTGTATTAAATACCTCATCTTAGGTTCTAGGATGTTATACAACAGTATTATAGACTAAGTATCTTCTTCCAATACTCCTCAAAGTGCTAAAAAAACAACTCTACAGAAATGTCACAGCAGTGTGTTGTTTTCCCTACAGCAAACAGGAAACATTTATTCAGCTTCTTAGGTGTGTGAAGAGTTGTGTGCAAGTGCTGTAATACAGCATTCCTACAGGAAACTATCTTTGAAGAAAGAGGATTTTTTTTTTGAGCAGTTGCACGTTTTTATTCCCATTTCTTTCCGACGTAAGACAACTTCCTATGCAGAATACTGTGTCTCTCACCCCTCAGCCCTGCCAAGCAAGCAGACAACTTCCTTTTAGGAAAAACAGAATGATTTTTTAGAACTGGATATTAAATACGTATCAGATTTCTCTCTGTTACACAACCATACTTTTGTCAACAGAATCAGGTGGTGCAGAATTTCCAATCAGTCTATTTACATAACTAGTGTAAACAGAAGGCAATCTGTAATAGCCTGGATCCCCTTCGTGAGGACTGCCGCATTCCTCGCAAATGACAAGTTACAGAACGGTTAGCAATTACTGCAAAGTAATGGACATGCACTAACAGACAATTAGCTTAGCTTTTCAATATTTACGACTTCACAGTCTTCTTCTAAAGAACTTCAAGAGTTGATAGGTTTTCTCACAAGGTTTCTGATATTTAAAACCCATTCCATTAATAACCATTTACAAACTTCAACTCCAGTACTTTGAATTAGTGTTGAAAACTGCAGGAAGATTGTTGTCTATGCGGCCTGTAAATAAGTACTCCCTAGATACAAGCAAAAAAAAAGAAAAGTAAATTGCAACTCATTTAATGGAGGCTTTTGAAGCCATGGTTTTGTGACTCACTTCATTCATGATATAGTTTAGAACTCACAGAATTATAGGAGAGATTGTGAAGAATTTTCTTGAAGATGTAAATTGTACTCCATAATCCAGTTGTTCCCAGTGTGTCAGGAGCCTCGCTTTCCCCTGATCAGGTGTTTCAAAAGGAGTCCCCTTTACTGAATGCAAGAAGACATACGTTCCCTGGAGGAAAATAAATGAGTACATTGGTACTTTTAGCTATTATGTAATTGCTACATTGTTCAATGCATTGCAAAACAGACAAACAAACAAAACAAAGAAAAAAGAGTAAATGAATTATCTAAAAGAGCTGCTAACCTGAAATAACAAATTATAGCAAAGCAAAGAAGAGCCAAGAAGTGCTTTGCTTGAAGTTACAGTCAGTGGCACATTTGGCATTAAAGCCAAAGTCTATGTGAGGCACAACGCAATGCTTCCTCGTCTACATTAGATGGCAAAGATCACATGAAGCCAACAGAATTTACACAAGCACTGTAGCAAGTTCTGGGCTGATGATTTATGTTACTGCTTTCCTAGCACAGCCTGAAATTGAGTTATGAGGCAGAGTTTGCACAAAGTAGAAATCTACAGCTGGTGAATACTGGCAATATTACAAGAACTTCCGAAAGCTTCCTCAACTTCCCACTAGCTTCAGATGCTTGGAAGCTGAATACCAGCAACCTACAGAATACCATCTGTCCCTCTCCTTAACCGTGTTGGTTTCTTTGTTACTGTCTGATGGAAAGATGCCATGGCTAGGCTGTTCTGAAAGATGAAGTAGCAGCTGTCAATTCCAGATAGGAGAGCCCAGTTTCAACAAATGAGCAAAGCTTCCGATTTTAACAATCATTTGTCTTTTATCTGCCAACTCCAAGCAAGAGTCTCTACCAGAAAATATCAAAGAGTTCAGCATTCTTCCAGGTGCATTCACTTCTCATGCACAGAGATGGAAAGCTTTATCCAGAAACAAAATCTCGCTTTGCTGAAGTCTTATGAAGGAGGTGAAAGCTGACCAAGCATCTGTTTTTGAAACAGCCTCTTGTCTGGAGGTCTACTGGAGCATTATTTTGCTTAATTAATTATCTGATTCATGCTTTTGCCAGCACCTCAATTTTAATAACAACAAAGGCACTTTCAGGACATCCAAATGCTTACTCCACATTTCATTTTGCACTGATACGTGCAGAAAGAACCCAACCTAAACCCTAAAATTGCTCTTAATGTCAGCTAAAAGTTTTCTACATTCAAAGATAAACACATAATTTTAAACAAAAAGTGTCATTTAAATGCTTCAATACCCAAAGCGCAGTTTAAATCTATCTTCTGCATTCCACTAGAAAACAACTTGGCAAGTGCATGCTATCATCCCTGCTGTCATTATAGCAACCTACGTGAATAGCACCATGGGGAGAAGTGAGAGAGAGATTTTCAAGATCTTCTGTAAGCAAAAGCCTCTGGAAGCTAAAGTCATAATTCATATCACAACCCACTAAATAAGAAATGGTTTCAGGTTGACCCAATGTGATCGAGATCTTCCCAAATACGGTGTTATGGTTTTTTTCCATGTCGTGCATAGGACAGAGTTCTGCACTGAAGTCAGTCAGCTAAAATTTGTCTGGTTTGACTAGAAATCGAAGCAAGAAAATGAACACAAATGCTTTTGTCTAAGGAAAAGTATCATCTAAAGCACTGAAATCAAACATGTTGAGATACAACCAGGTTTATACAGAAACATTAACAGATAATACTCTTTTTATATATTACATTCAGTGGATTAATGAATAAGAAATATCTCAAAGCCCTTATGTTTAAATCCAAAGCGATCCTCTATCACTCCTCCTCCCCAAATGAGCCAACCCATTCAACAGCAGCTAAGCCACATACAGGCGTTTTTGGTTTCAGTATCCACACAGCCCAGCTATTCCTCTTTTCGCCTGCTTTTAAAATTAAGCATTTGTGAACAACTCTTTCAACAAGAGCGGGTACTCACCAGGTTGTGAATCACATTTGTTAAAGTCCATGCGACAGGGACACTAAAGAAAGGAATGCTGAGCAGGACGATGTGAAGCAGGCCGATTCCAAGCGTGTACGTCAGCCACATCCCACGGCTGCTCATCACCCGCGTGTTTGGATTCACCTCGCTGTGGGCAACTCCGACATTCATTTTTACCCTACAGAACAGAACTGTTCCTAAAATGAGACTACTGTGTTGTAGAGGTATCTAATACACGCAGCTCCAAACTAGGAAAGAGGCTGGTTTAAAGAAGTAGGTCTGGAATGAACGCTAAGGCACACCTCAAGAGCTTCAAGTGAAGTACGACTTACAAAGAAATCAAGACAAAAGGGCTGTTGGGGCTGTTTGTTCACAAAGAAACAACCAAGCAAATGCAAACACCACCAGGTCTGCTACAACAGGGATGATGTGGGATTAGTGAACTGTGCTGTCACAAGGGCAAGGTGTAAACCAGCAAGGACACCAATCTTTGTAACTTTTATCCCTTCAGTTCCTTTCTTCTGCCACTGATGTCAACTGTTCTTTCCCAGTTCTCATCAAACAGTTTTCCCTCATCTCACTCACGTTAAGGCTATTTGGGAATTTTGCATATACTGCCTGCCTGGCAACCTGTTGCTAGGAAGACTGAATTTATTCCTACTTTTTTCGTAGCATGAGATCAGATCTCAGATTTCCATCCCCTGCAGGTTTTGGAACTCTTACCCTGCTGTTTTTATCTGATGATAGCCAAAGGCTCAGAAGGTTTCCACTTGACAGACGTACGCAAACACACACAAGGCAATTTCTAACCGCAATTTTCTTTAGGAGATCAGCCTGGTGAACTACAATTTGTATTAAGTACTAGAAAAAAGTTTGCTTCATTTCATGAAACATAAATAGTCATTTCAACATAGTCATTTTATGACTATAAACGTTTACGGACTGCGATGGAGAATTGTTAACTGCCTCCTGAATCAGTTGACAGGAACATTAACTAGCAAAAATAATTGGCTTATTTTTTTGTTAAGTAAGTTTGTTTCTAGTATTTATTCAGTATTGCAGAGCACCGTCATATCTGTAACACCACAGATTAATGCACTATGATGTGTGTATTGTGCGTGTAAAACATGTATTAACAGTAGTTGGTAACATGAAAACAGACGAGAGGAGCCTGAAATTGAACTGTGGCGATGCCAATTATAATCTCCCTTTGTTGCAAAGCATTTCATAGTTAGTCAGTATTGTATTTTGATATGATGAACCTATTTTTTCCTCAGCATCTCTCAGTTAATCAGCTGGACATGTTCTTCATCTACTGCATTCCTGTGTTTTCTTTCCTACTGCCAGAAACGCAGCTGTATTTTGGCTTAAGAAATTGGAACCAACTTCTCTACTTCCACCAGACGGTCTCATTCAAGGCCCCTACAAACATATCTCTGCGTCCAAACACACCTGCACACCCAGGACTGCCACAGCACAGCTGCTTTGCAGGGCTGCAGGCTCCAGCCGCAGGGTAGGAAGCGTGTGCTGCTACGTGATGTGCGTGGAATCGGCAGAAAGGTGAGAAGGCGTGAGGCGATGCGGCCGCGCCAAACGGGGCACGAGCAGAAAGCATCTCACAGCCTGTCCTCTCACCTCACCGCGGACTTTTAGACACAGCGTGACAGAACAGCCCGGCTTGCTGCGGTGCCCCGTCCGTGGGGGTGCCCAAAGCCTGGGGCCGGTCGGGCTGCGAGCTCCCTTCCAACCCAGCCGTTCTGTCATTCCACGTCCCGCAAGTCGGGCTCTCTGGACGAAGGCCCGCAGCAAACCCGGCGTCCCGCTCTCACACGCCGACAGCGCACAGCCAAAACCCGACCTCCGATCCCGCAGGTCGGGAGCACCGCGACACGGACGGCCCCGGCTCGCCGCCCCGCCGCCCCCGCGAGCGCAGAAGTACGGCCCCGGCCCCCGGCTCCCGCCCGCCGCCACCGGCCGCGCGCAGCCGACGGCCCGCGTCCATCCCGCCCGTCCCGGGCGCCTCCCCACCTTTCCGGCGCTGCGGGAACTCCGCCGCCCGTCCTCCGACCGCGGCCGCCGAGGATGAGAAGCGCGGCAGCAGGTAGTGCCGGGCGGCCGCCCCGTGGGCAGGGCTCCGCGCGGGGAGGGGCCGGGCCGGGCCGGGCCGCGCCGCCCACGGGGCAGCGGGACGCGCAGGTACGGGGGGCTGCGGGGCCGGGAGGGGCGCGGCGGGGCAGGGCGGGCTGTGGGCCGCGGATGGGGGAAGGCGGAGGAGGAGGAGAAGAAGGAAGAAGAGAAGGGCGCTTCTCGGAGCGCGGGCGCTGCCGCCTCCTTGCCGCTGGGCCTAGGCCCGGGCCTGCAGCCGCGGGGCGGAGCGCGGTGCTGGCGGGAAGGGCCTCTGTGTGGGGCAGGGCGCGGGCTGGGGATGCGGCGGGGGTTTGCCTCTTTTCTAACACGGGCAGATGAAAATGAGCGCGAGCGTAGTGAGCTCTGCCTGTCGGAACGCAGCCTGCAGCCGGACAAACCTGGAGATTCGTCACCCCATCTTGCCCTCATGCTGCGGGCGTTCCGAGCTCGCACGTGCATATTTCTATGTTTATTTTCCTGTTTCCGATACGACGAGCCCCAGAAGTGGTACCCGAGAGGCAGCGGGCGTGGATGTGTGCTACTCACGCCCGCTGACGGCGAGGTTTGGGACCGGGAACGGGCTCAGAGCCGCTTCCTCCCTCTAAGCCCTGCATCGCGAACAGCTCATAGAGCGTTTGGCTCTGTGATCTGCGGTGTTGTTGTGCTTCTGAGAAGGCTCTCCAGGCAGAGAAGTGCTGTGTGCTTGCTGTGCCAGCAGCACAGACCCTGCAGGATAGTCCTGCTCTGGGGGCTGGCTGCAGTGCCCTGCCTGCACACCTTCCTGCTATCCTGGCTGGGTCTGCTCCATTCCTCCCCACGTGCTCATAGCCTCAGGCTGGATGCTGGTTGTGCAGTCAGAGGACCAGTCAGACTGTCCTCCACTAGGTTGCTTGAACGGATGCAACAGGAGCCCCATGTTGTGGGCTTTGTTTGCCTTTCAGTACAAACATTGGCCTTCCATGTCTTGCACTAGGGGGCTGCTGGGTACAAAAGGGAGGTATTCCTTGAAGGTCAGGGTGGTATAGTGCTCAAACCGTTCTTGAGATGCAAAGAGCTGGTCGTGCTCTTTCTGCCACCTTTCTCATATGTGTGAAAAACTGTGGTTGAGTTCTTTGTGTCATACTACAAGGATCACCAAAGACTTCAGTTGGAGATTGGTTAATTAGGCCTATGTATGTACTTAATGTTTAATACCTGCAAAAATTTGCAGATCCACTTACCATTTTCATGACAGTATTACTATGTATAACACAGCTGGAATTTTGTGGCCCTTTGTAAGTGTTTCCATTGAGAAGAGCATCTCTATTGTCTTATTATAATATGGGGCATCTTTATTTTCATGTGGAATACACAGGAATAAAGTGACCTGCCTGAGGGCATGCAGTAAGTCTGGTAAGAAAGGTAAGGTTACAATGCGGAAGATTTGGCTTTTTTTCCTCATTGCCAAGAGGTCACAATGCCAGCTAATGCATCCTTTTCTCATTGTACTATCCCCACCTTCTTCCCCAGCCCCACAGAAAGAGGGCTTCTTTTCTTCTGTTTCTTGAATTTTTGGCTGCTGAGAACTGTATGCAGAACACAGCAGAGCTGAGCTCAGAAATTTCAAAAGCAGGGAAAAAATAATGGCAGGAGTTTGGGAAAAAATAGTGAAGATTCAAAATCCTTAGATTTTGTCATCACTGCTAGAATTAGACATGGTACAGATAGATACACTGCCTGAAGATGTTTCTGGTTAGTACTGTGGGTTACCACGCAGTCTGTCTTTTCTGTTACAATCACAAGAGCATAACCGCTTGTCACAGTAGTTTAGAGGAATGGCTAAATGTGGGGTAATATTGTTTTGCTGTTTTGCTCAGTGTATCTCTGAATTCTTGAACTTTTTGGAGGGTAGAAGTTTAGTGTGCTTCAGAAAGTATTTTCTATTCTGGACTTTGGTATACTGTTCCTTCTACAAGTCAAACTGCCATTGGCTGCAGAGGAAGCACTGTCCAAATGAGTGTTTACAACATTGCCTTTCAGCCTTAATGTTATGTTTCACATATTTAGAAGTGTATATTTGTAATGTGTCTTTTCCATTCCATTTCTTGTATCTTTCTATGCAGCTTCTCTAATTCCACTATGAAGCAGCTGTCAGCAGAAACTGTTCGTCTGCTTTCGAGTTCTCAAGTGATTACATCAGTTGTCAACGTGGTGAAGGAGCTGATAGAAAACTCCTTGGATGCCTGTGCCACAACTATTGACATTAGGCTGGTAAGGCCCCTCTCCTTCTTGTGCACTCGTGTATGAAAGGAGGGGCTGGGAAAGTTGTTCCTCTGCCAGTGTATTTTTCACCACATTGCTGTGGTGTGAGAGAACTTAGTGTTCTTTATAAGTATCTGTTTTAACCTCAAACAAAAATAGTCCAAAATCAGTTCCCTGGTAAGTCAGGAGACAGGCATACAGGAGTTGACCTGCAGGTGAGGTATTCCTCAGAAGCCATTGTAGTGGCAAGGTACAGGTTGAAGTCTGGACAGGTTTGTATCCTTGCTAACTTGATTAACCAAACTCCGATGGGTGATGTTGTTGAGTGTCTCTGCCTGATGTGTCAGCCAGCTTTTACACAAGACAGGGAAACATGTGAGCTTGTAGTATAGCTTTAGATAATGTGATATTGCTTCCATTACAATATAAACCCAGTCATTTGATTAAAAATTGAACTGTGGCCAGGGCATTACGTGATATCTATTTGTTAATTTGAACCTCCACTGCGTGGCTATTAGAAAGATAAACACCCTGGAACCTGCTTTGTTAGCAGCAGGGTCAGCTACCTCAGTAGCATGACTGTGCAGTAAGCATATGGAATCATACTTTTATTCTTGATGAGATGTCCTGGGTTTGGGTGGAAGTATGCTGGAACCTGCTCCTCTTTACTAGGAGTGCAGAGACTGCACAGGCATCAGTCTTATCAATTTCCCCGACTGAGCTCTGACAACAGGAATTCATGAGAATAATCTTTAAAGTCTGATTTATACCTGCATGTTCTAATTTAATAGAGTAGATGAGCAACAGCCTTTGTTGTTATTTAGAGCAGAATTAGGAAGTAGGGATCTCAGCTACAGGTTTGTTAATGTTACTGAAGTGGCTGTTGTAAAAGGCAGACAGTTATTTCTGCTTCTCTTTCCCAGTGCAGAAAGTGGAAGCTTTAATTCTTACATCCCTCTCAGAGGAAGTTTAGCTCAGGATGAAAAGTTTCACTCAACAGCTGATCCATCTGGCTGCCTGAAAAGTGAAGACCTGAAATGACATGCTTGGCATTGCTAGGCCTTTCTGCCTTTCACGATCTGTTCATCTTGCTAATGCTGAAGACCAGTGAGAAAAGTGGATTGTTTGTGCCATTTTATCAAGCTGAATTGATCTGAATTGATTTGCAGAGAGTTGCGGTGGAGCAATGGAACAGGCTGCCCAGAGAGGTGGTGGATGCCCCGTCCCTGAAGGCATTCAAGGCCAGGCTGAACCAGTCTCTGAGCAACCCAATCTAGTGCAAATGTCCCTTTTCATTGCAGGGCAGTTGGACCAGATGACCTTGAAGGGTCCCTTCCAACTCAAATGATTTTACGGTTGTGTGATTCCGTGAGTTCTAATGGGTAGCAGAGATGGGACCATGAAGCTGTGATTAAAAGAACAGGGAGTTGCATGTCTTGGCAGCAGTGATCTCTTAACTTAAAGTAAGAGAGAAAAGAGTAACTTAAAGAGTAACTTAAAGATCTTACAGCATCATGTGGTATTTAGGCCATTTAGCATGAGAGTGGTGTTACAGAATTCAAAGTTTTAACACTGTAATATTTAAAGAAAATGTACCTGAGTATAAGTGAATAATATTGGGATTGAAATGGGAATTTGTTCAGTAACATTTTGATTCAAGTTGAAGACGATAAATCTGCTCACTCTTTTTTCCAAAGCAGACAAATGGCATGGTTGCAAAAATTAAATTGGAACACAGTCATCTGAAGTAAAATGCAGAAACCGTGCATTGTAGCATACTGCAGCAGAGTAGGAGATTTTCTTTTTCTATGTCTTGACATGATTTTATGCCCAGTTTGGGTATACTATGGTTTCCATGTTGTTTTCCAGCAGGAAGTTGGTTCAAATATTAGCAAAAACATTGTTTTTCAATCTGAACGTAATCTGAACATAGCACCATTGATTAACATGGAATGGAAAACATCTCCACATTTGTAGTACATATCAATTAAATGTTACAGTTGTCAGCCTACCTCAGAAGCTTTTGATGTCTTGTAGCACAGACTGTGTGCGAACACACATATTCTCTGTAGTTTGTTTTGCATTGCATTCATTTTTCTTTGAGAAGTAACCTGTAAGTACATTACGTTTTCCTCAACTGCCTCCAGGCTGTGTCCAGGTGGAGCAACATGGCGAGTTTGTTTAATCAGTCATCCTTTGAGATGGCCCACTGTGTGCTCTGCACAGCATCAGTGGGCTATGGAAACATGGGAACCCCTCAGTTGAGACATTTTTTGTAAGCAAACCAGTGATATGATTGCCACAACGTACCACACGCTACAGCACGCTTTTCTGGATGGTAGATCATAATCTTTTCAAAGAGCCACACATGGCTTCTGGGAAAGAAGTTGACTTAGTGATCCTGCAGTTCTGCTCACTTTCTCCTCCTGCTTGTGATTTTTTTTCTTTTTTGGATGTCATTTCTGTGTGCGGGTTGTAGTGTTGCTGGAAGGAAGCATTTGTTTGCTGTGTCTGAGTTTGAGATGTTGGAGAATCTGAAGTTCATCTTTATCTGATCTCCTAATTGCCTGGGTTGTTGGAGATTTATTTGCTTATGCAGATGTTTATTGAAATGACAAGTAATCACATATACTGAAATATTGAAAGAGAAGCATTGCTTGCAGTTCCTTTGTTTGTGCCTTAATGCATTACTTTAGCAATGAGTTACTGTTGTTTTTTTTTATATTAGGAGAATTATGGGTTTGACAAAATAGAAGTAAGAGACAATGGCAATGGCATCAAGGTTGCTGATGTTCCTGTTATGGCAGTTAAACACTACACCTCAAAAATAAACTCTTCTGAAGATCTTGAAAGGTTGACAACATATGGTTTCCGTGGGGAAGCGCTGGGATCAATTTGTAGCGTATCAGAGGTGAGTGACTGGACTGCTGTGTTGTGATTTGCCTGCATCTGTGAAAGTTTTAATAAATATCACTGCAAGGTCTTTAAACTGTTCTGGCAGCCACTGGGAACTTGTTTTTGAAACAGTCTGGTTTGTGTGTGCTGTCTTTCCCCACCCCTAAGTCATATCATAAGGGTTAGGAAGCAATATAGATTTCTTGTTAGTGTCCTGCATACTGTCATACTGGTTATACCAGTGCTGCATTTGTTTTCCTCAGCAAGAATTCATCAGAGACAGTTTGCTTAGTGTTTCCTGTCTTTTTCTGTTATATCAGCATATAGATATGTGATTCCTTGGAATGATGCTTTGCCTCCCCCTTAGTGTTATGATGTCTAACAGCTTGGCTGAGTTTGCTACTTGAACTGAGCTAACTCAGAATAAGAAGCAGCAGATGGTGGCCAGGAGATATCACTTCAGGACGCTGATGGCCCACATAGCTGCAGTTCTAGTAAGGATTTTCAGCCTTGATGTTATCTAAGTGATCAACAGTCATGGGATCTTGTTGCAGTCCATATTGTTCCTTGACATGCATGTGACTGCAGTTGCACAAACAGTTGTCTTTATGAGTAAACAGGAACCTGCTCCCTGGCCTACCTGAGTCTGATCCATATATCTGTGTTAACAGGGCTGGCATTGACAGTGTACTGATATTTAAGATTTAACTTGTAGACTAAAAGGAAGCTGGTTCAAAACCATCTGAGAGATGTGAACACGCAGCATCTGCCTGTTCCATGGTTCTCTGCCTTTCTGTCTTTGTACTGAGACAAGGTCAAGTTTGGACTTGTCTCCCAAGGATCAGATACTGCTGGAAAATACTGAGATCACTGTCTGATGGGAACTGTCAGCTCTCAAGGTCAGGAGAGGTGTCAGAGGGTGAGAGAGTCAGCCTCCTTGCTACCTTGGGCTACGTTCATGTTGCACTAAGCAGGAGTGGGTTGCGTGTTTGGATGGAGGTTTCCAAAGAGGCTTTCAGAAGTGGTGGTGTGCTGGCAGATGATGATAGATCTCAGTGGTCCTGACGAGTTGTCAGGGCAGGATGCCATCTGTACCGAGCATTTAATCAGCCTGTGTTGCATTTCATAAGATACAGGAGTAGGTCTGACTGGTCTATGAAGTACTATAGTAGGTATTTCGTTAATGTGGGGATCAGTAATTATGTTAATGAAACGCTCCTGGCGTTAATTGCATTCTGCCTACCCAAACTGCCCCCTGAAGTTTCAGTTAAGTGGTACATTACTACCAGCCCATAACTAGACCTGTAATATTGTTGTTTCCAAGTAATCAATTACTGTTTTTCTCTCCAGAGGCATGGCTGAATTCAGAATGATTCATATGAGGAAACTGAAATAAACCCAAACATCCTGAAGCTCTCTTTGAGTTACAGCCTTTATGTCTCCCGGGTGCTTAAAGCATAGCGGCACTTGGTTCAAAGTATTGATAGCTGAACTCACAGAGCTGGAACTTTGTTCAACTACTGGACTGTAACTGGTCTTACTAAAGATGATCTATGTCTTACCTTAGCAGTTTACAAAACATACAAAACATAGGGCTTCACGATTGCCAGATACACTGGGTGTGGAAGATTAATACGCTCTTTGATAGCACTTACGTTTGTGTAACCTCACCTGAATTTAAGAAGCTGTCACAGTGTGTCATCTCTTGAAGGCTGAAAATGCAAAATTATCAGTTGACTTAGTTGTTTGTTTAAGTTGTGTTTAGAGTAGAAGACAAAGAAGTATGTGTTGTAGGTATTAGGAGCAGCTTACACTGTGTAGCATTGCGATGGAAATGTGTAGCTTTTGACTGAGTGGGAAAATGAGTGATAATGCAGAATGTTTTCTGTGACTAAGAAACACCTGAAGGAGAAGAATTTTATAAACTAATTACATGTAGTTGTGGTGACTGAAATAATATGCTGTTAAGAGTGATAGCAAAGCTTATCTAAGCTCATTCTGATCTTTTTGAATCCTTCATTAACATGATTTTATTATTATTGTTCACAGGTTTTGGTCACAACAAAGACAGCTGATGATGATATCAGCACTCAGTATGTTTTGGATTGTAATGGGCATGTAACTTCTCAAAAGCCTTCCCATCTTGGCCAAGGTAGGATATTGTGTTCTACATTGTGTTGTGACAAGGATTTTGTTTCTTTGGGGCTCTGTTTGATGTCAAAAGATCTGTTCTGTATTTAGAGGCTGTGTATGAGATCTTGGCAGCTGTGAACATCTCTTGCTTATGTCTGTCAGCCAAGAATGTGTTGTTAGCATGAGAAATAACATCTCAGAAGTTGCCTTAGATAGTAATTTTAAACTAGTTTTGCCTTATCTGACTCTCCAAGCCAACAGAGTGGAAATAAAAAAGCTGTAAAAATTCTGGAGGGAGAGAGTTGCCCTACTCCTCTGTGAGGGAATACCTGGGAGCAGCATGGCCAACCCAGTAAAGTCGTGTCTCCAGAAATTTGTGTGTGTGAAAGATCAAGGTTGCTGTCACCTCACAAGTGGCCTTAGTGTTCAGACGTGGTGTGGGTTTGGGGTTGCACTGGTCTTTCTTTGTAGTCTGGTCAGCTATTTGTTGCCCCGTAAGGCCACGCTGTATCCTTGCTTTCACACTCTTAACAGACCTGTGTTCAAAGAAGAGGTGATTGCTCCTTTCTTGTGATTAAGGTGGACCTATGAGAAAGCAGTTGCTGCTCTCCTCTATCTATCAATACATCTGTTACCATCCTTAGCACATTCTGGTTGAGCCTCGGAAGCTCCTTGTCAGTATTCTGTCCCGTGATGGGTGCAGTGCCTTGTAAATGCAGAGCAAAGCCTGCCTGCCAGACCTGGCTCTTGGTCAGCTGACTGGCAGCAAGGAGCCCTTGACTCAAAAAGCTGCCTAGGGCTAGTTAATGGGCAACTCTTGTAGAAGGAGCTGAATCTACAATGTAGACAGTTAATTTTAACAAGAGAGTCTTTTTAAGATTCAGGCTGTAGTGTTTTCCACAGCTAGAGAGCCCCTTACGGAGCCTGTGAATTGCATGGCTTTGTGTTCTGTCAGGATTGTTTAATGATTGGTATTGAAAAATGAATTCCATGGCATCTCTTCAGTACTTTGCAATATCTTTGTAGGGTAAGAATTTGCATGATCATATTGGTAGATTAATACCCCTCTTCTCACCTTGTATATGCCTTGAACAGAGGTACCTGGCCTTTCAGGCATACCCTAATGGGAATGCCAGCAAAAGACCTTCATGGAGCGCAATGTTCCTTTGCTTCTAGATGCGTCTAATTGGTTTCTGAGTTTGTTAACTTTCACTAATAAAGTGGTTAACTTAATGTGCACTCAAAGACTCTTTGGCTTTAATTAATAGCCAATTCTAAGTACTCTCAGTGTGTACAAATGAATGCTTATAGCTGCAATCATAACTCTAGACAAAGGAGGGGAATCCAAGCTTACGTTGGTACTTATTTTCATGAGGTGACTGCTAATTGATATTTCTTTTCCTTAAGCTAATTTCATCTAGTGATCTGATTTGGTGTAGCTAGGTTTTATTTGCATGCAGTGGTATACAGACAGGGCTCTTCAAGGATACACGAAGTTTCCTTGCTATCCAGATGGTGGTGTGCTTTCAGTATAATGTCTGCTTGTTTTTTCGTCACCTGCCATAGGTACAACGGTAACAGTCCTCAAGCTGTTTAAGAATCTTCCTGTGAGAAAACAGTTTTACTCAACGAATAAAAAATGTAAGGAAGAACTGAAAAAAGTCCAGGACCTCCTGATAGCATATGGCATCATAAAGCCAGAACTGAGAATAACCTTTGTACATAATAAGGTAATAATTGTTATTTCTCTGTCAGCTGTGTTAAGGATCTTTTTCTGATGAATTTGTGCAATTAATATAATACGTAAAATACTTCAACCCTAGGAATTGTCTTTCATCATAGATTAGTTTGGGACTTTTGCTTCTTTCTTCATTCTGTATTTATGTGCTTCAGGATGGTTACAGATTTTTATCTTAAAAATTTCTAAGACTCAGGCTCAGATCTGCCTTTTGGTCTGCTCCAGCAGATATTGTGGATAAATGTATGAAGTATAAATGTTGTCTCTTACGCTAGTAGTTTAAGCTAATTGAGCCAGTTGTTTGCTATTGAGGGGGAGATCAAATTTGGAGGCTTCTTGGGGACTGCTTTGGCTTCATGGGCGACTGAACAGTCATTGAAACATACAGCTACAGAAATGACATGTTGGGTGATCTCCTGTACCTGGCCCTTAATTGCATATAGCTCATTTTATTGGCTGTGCTCCTACTTTTGAAACATGGGAGGAATGTTAGGCCAATGAATTCTCAAGTTGCTACAAAGTAGAGAGTGACATCTCCTGGCCAGACCCCTCAGCAATTCTTTCCCTCTTTAGACTACTTTTGTTTTTGACCCTCTTATTTTCCATATTTATTAATCCATTTTAAGCAGCTTCTCTTTACTACCAAACACTCACAGTTGAGTTCCCTCTCAGTGGAAATGATGAGTGCCGCCGTGCTTTCTTAAAAAGACAACAGGTTGTCTGCCTGTGCCTGGAGTTGTCTAACATGCTCTGATGGCATACATATATGTACTTCTACATATCTCTAAGTGTAGATATTGTGAAGAAAAAAACAAAAACAAAAAGCCAGCTTTGCAGCTACTGGATTTGTATTCCAAAGCTCAGTGACTACTTTCAGTCTTATTGCATTGAGACTACAGGAAGTTTGAAACCACAGACTGCAAGGTTTGCACTTCTTAGGTTTCGTTAAGCACTCTGACTTATCTAGCAGTGCTTCACGGAATTGGTGTTAAGTATTGGTTAAAAAAAACTAATTTTGTATGTAATTGGTGGTGTGGCTTTTTCCTCTTTGATGGGTGTGGTGAAATTTTTCTGTGGTTAAGCTGAGGCTTTTGTTTACTGTTATTGATTGCTGCAAGGTCTTAGTACAATACATCAACCTCTTTTTTCCCTGTTTGACTACAGTTTATCTTCTATCACACATCTGAAGTTTGACATGCTGTGTTGAGGAAACATCTTTTTTATTGTAGAATGTGGTTGCTCAGTTGACTTTCTTGAACTTGTATGGGAACTGCTGAGTCACAGCCTGAACCTCTGATTGATCACCTGAGGAAAACCATGAGTCAGCCACAGGAGCACAGGTGAAGGCAACTCATCTGTGCTGCAGGAAGGGGTGGAGCCTGGCTGCACCCCCTCCTAGACCTATTTAAGAGCTGGCTGCAGCGGGGAAGGATCTCTCCTGGAGATCCCTTCCTCTGGTGCTTTCTGTAGGTAAGCCTTCCATTTATTCTCCTTATTTTCCTAGTCTATTTTGCCTTACTCTCTTGTGATTATAACATCTTAATATCCATTGATTACACATTTGGCGGGCCAGGCAGGCCAAATATACTAAAATTTACATCATGTCTTTTCTTTGGAATTTGTATAAATGGGTCAAGGGGGAGAGCAATACTCCTCTAGAGAAAATGATTCCAGGGCAGATCCAATGATTTGAGGGATCCCTCTATTGTGAGTTAGCAGTTATCATTGAAAAATGGGGTCCCTTACGCGTTATGGGCGATATCTCCCCATATCGCATGGCGGACTACTTTCAAGGACTTGGCAAGGATGTGCTCATCACTAAAGAAAAACAACTGGCTGCCTCCACGGTGGCATGGCCACTATTGTGTGCCTTAAATCATGTGGATATAAGAAATAATACTTTAGAGACTGAAAATCAACTTTTGAAAGATCGCATTGAAAAACTGGAGCATGAACTTGGTGTTTTAACAGGAAAGAAACCAATTCTACATCTTCCTGTAGGCCAAGTTCGTAACATTTCAATAAACGGCCAGACTCCTGAATCAACAGACTTCGTTGATCAGGAAAATAAAATGTCTAGATTAGATCTTGAATATCCAATTCTGACTGATCCACTGGAAGTCCATCTTGTGTAACCCAGAAAACAAAAAAGTGCAGGATGGACCAGCAGGGGTGCTGCCTGATCAGTGGCCCCCTGCCCAGACTCATTTACATTTAACAGCCTGGCCATACAAGGCAACAGAATGGATGGATTTTGTACAGCGATTTCGGCAGAAGCCTAGAGAAAGTGTGCCAGCTTGGTTATAAAGACTGTGGGATTCTGGGGCAGGAAGTGTCTTGGTGAATGGCCCAGAAATAGCCAAGTTGGCCACCATGACTGTGCGTCCTGCTCTCAGGTGATCAGAGTTTCAGGCCGTGACTCAGCAGTTCCCATACAAACTACACATCTATTGCATGGTTGATACAGATTTTGTATGTTCCCAGCTGTTTGGAAATTGTTGTTGATGCGCACTGAGGTGTTTGTGCCTCTGTTCTACCAATCCATCCTATTGCTGCTAATGAAGAAAGAGTGCAGCCAATGTCTTCCAGACTGTCTTGGTTATGTTGAAGGTGGTGGTTGTGAAATGCGTTATAGGGATGTCATCAGGTTATCTCTGTACACATACAAACATTTTGTTCAGATTCTGAAAGTGGAAAGTATTTTTAACAGTTGAATTTGTTCTTTGAAGTAGAGGAGAACAGCAAGCTGAAAATGGGTATGTTTAGGAGGGAAGAATAGTGATGAGAATGTACACTGTGAGGGCCTGTGGTTGTGATCATGTAAACAAATCAATCTGTCTGTTTGCTGGGAATACACAAAATCTGCCCATCCTCTTTGCTTCAGAGGTAAATTGTTCAATTCCAAGTTTGGTAGAATGAATCAGTACAGATGCTACCTGCAGGCAGCATGTGTTCATTGTAATGGCAGAGATGTTGCACTGCTGCCCTTATGTGTGTTTAACTTATTCGCACAAAAAAAAAAAAAAGAGAGAAGCTGCTCAGATTGGTTTAAACACAAGAGGTCGCTCAGTAGCTGTTGTTGAGCTGGGAGAATCAAAGGCCCAAAACATGATATAGGAAATTTGGTTTGTCTGTGCACATGTAACTGCTTTAAAACAGTCTGAAAAGTATGAAAACCAAACAAAAACAGGGAAAAAACACCCTTTGAATATACATTCTTGTATTCCTACTGCTACTGTCCTTTCTTGCAAAATAAAACCTGCCGATCGCACCATACCTTTTCAGAAATTTGAACTGCTGTGATTTGGGTGCATAACTTTCAACAGGTTGACATGCATTTGTTTTGCCATTATATAGCATGTGAATTTTAATTCTTTTTCCTTCAGATGATAAGTGCTTTTGTCATTAGCATTATTAAGTCAAATTGGAAGGTGCTTTTCCCTTAACAGTCCTATAGGGTATGTATGCTAGGATGCACTACTGAATGGGATTGCCTGTGATTATTTTTTTTAATTATTATTTTTTGGCAGTGCCTGTTGTATTTCTGTTTGATGTGCGCTTGGAAAATGAATTGCCTTTTTCAAATAGCTTTGTTTGTCATGGAGCTCATGGGTTACATATTAGTTTTAAAAAATGTGTATGTCCAGTTATTCAAACGAGTTCCTAGAATCTCAAATTCCTGAGGCTGAGCCAATACTTTCTGCTGCATTAGAAGATGATAGACGTCAGGAGTAAGATCAGGTTCCAAGACTTAAAAGAGCAAAGAGGTAGCAGAGATATTAGGTACTGCAGAAGGAGATGAGGGAAGATGGTTTGAAGATGTAGAAAGGGGAGTACAGTACAGTGCATTTCAGAAAGCTCTTGCAATTAAGTCTCGAAGGCAGTAAGCCAGTACCTTTTAAGATAATCCTTCTTAAAATCCTGTATTTTATAGGGAATGAGAATGGAAGAAAGCATAGCTCTCATCGTACTGAGCAAGAATATATTGTGTGATGAGGAAGAAACTTTCATTAATGTATCTGAAGTTAGGCGCCTGAAAATGGTTGTGTATCAGATTCTGGATTGAATCTATTTTGGGAAGTCAGGTGTACTCTTGAGGTGCATATGCATTTTTAGCATTCCCAATACACTGACTGCATGCTGTATCTCCACTATATTGGTTTTGTGTGTATGTTGTTTTTTTTTTTAATAGCGTGTGCCTTATGCTTCTGATGACATTTGTTTTTGTTCTCTTGTGGCTGTGGCACACAGTGTGTCTGTCAGTACAAATGAAAATATTGCCATTAATTGTCCCATTTGTTTTCTGTTGAGAGTGATGCTCTTACTGCCTTAGGGTGGTTTTCTAGTACGTAAGAAAAACAGATATCCTTTTGTCAGTCCTCCGAGGGTTTATTCATTGGTGTAATTCTGTCAGTGAATTTCTGATAGGGAATAGTCAATTCCTGTTTCTGCTCAGAATGTTTTGTTTGCATTAGCAATAAATAATGAATCACTTTGCAGATCAACCCTTGAAGTACTATTGCTATTTTGACAACTTGGATTAGCTAGTGCTCCTTCTTTTTATGAAGGTTTATCCTGCCAAGACATTCTTTGAATACTGATAATGTCGATCCTCTTGCCAGTATGGTTATGTTAGAAAGGTATTTTTCTTCTTTCATCACCATGTTCCTTGAAAGCATATTGAATAATGAGACAGCCAAATGGAAATAATTTACATGAGTATTCAGCAAGTTTATTTAAAGTTAACATTATCTGAAAGCGTGCTAAGAACATTCCAAAGTCAGCTACTGCTGAAGCCATGTCAAACCCCTCGGCCCGAAATGCCACGTTTCAGCCCCGATAAGCTTGGGCTGTGTTGTACGAGCAGTGCTGCTGGGCTCTGCCTCGAGCAACTCTTCACCTCCTCCTTCCCACTTCATGTCTGTGGCCCAGTCTCAAGCTGGTGGTGTTTAGGGGATACCTTGGCATGTTGAAAGGTGGTATACTTCAACTCTGTTCTTGTTATCTGTGTTCCATGAACACCAAGAGGAGAGAGGACACCTGGCAGTTCTACCTTTTCTAACAATTTCAGACATAGAAGGCCTGAGTAAATCATGGCAACAGTTAATGCAGGTGTGCCTATCAACAGGTAACATCATGCACAAAGGATGGCTGGGCCTTAAGGCTCAATTTGTTTTCCAGTTTCTATTAAGAAAAATCTACTAAAGGGAGTGTTGTTTTTTTTCCAAGTGCTTTTCGGGCATTGAAGCCTTGGTCTAGGACTGTTTACTGTCTGCTTCTGGGGAAAAAAGAACCTTGGGATGCAGGTGGTCTGTCCTACAGCTCTCTCTTTACCTGTGGTTGGCGTTCTTTCTTAGCCAGAGCTCTTTTGTGGTAGTGGTTGGTATTGACCTAAATGATGCCACCAGGTGCTAAGTGTGTACTTTGTGAGGAAACGCTGCTGCTTCATTATCTGAATTAGTTTTATGTAAGAATTTGGACAAGTCTTGACCTCCTACAGTCTGTATCCATTAGTCCAACAACAGTTTGGTTTCTGTCTCTGAACTTTCCATAGTAACTGTGGGTTTTTCTTTCCTTCAGAGATGGAATAACCAGAATTATGCGTTAGGGTAAGTTTTCAATTTTTTGTTTAATAATGGGATCATACTTCATCTTTACTCATTCTCCTTCCAAACTCTTGTTAGCTGCATGTTGAAAAGAAATCTATGTTGAGCATTAACAGCAGCACATAAGCTCTTTTTTCAGTTGGAAAGGCTACTCTATTTAATGTAATGATGATGATTGACTCCCTCACTTGTGCTTGAAAATATAAAGGGGAATGAGCAAAAATCTGCAGTGCTCTGCAAGCAACATGCATTCAAGTTGATCTGGAATTCAGTCTTTTCTTCTGTTCACTGTTAAGTGGCTTTGCTGAGAAAGCCCAACAGAGAGTTAATTCTGATGTTTTTTGTGATGTGGCCACCTGTCCACTAGGAAATGCGCTGAGACCCTCAACTCAGCTTACATCAGCCAGAGAACAGCTGCCAGATGGTAACTACTTTTGGTCACTACCAACCTGGTTGAATTTGAACTGGTGACCTAGAGGTGAAATGCTTTATATCCTATTACTAATTCCCTGAGGTTTCCAGTTTCCCATCCATCACTTTTTTCAAATGACAGCCCAGTATATGTCTGAAATCTCAAAACAATTACTGCTTCATATAGGCAGCCTGGGCTGCAGTATCTGAGATGTGCCTCTGGCTCTTGTAAAGCTTGCGCATTTCCCTTATGGGCTTGAGACAGGTTAGTGCCAAAAGGGCATTTCCAAAGCTGCGTGGGAGCTTCCCTTCCTCCTTAGCAGTGAGCTTTGTTAGGGTTAAGTATGCCCTTTGTTACTTTTGCTAACTACTGTACAACAGAAGGCTTTTAAACTCCCTTTAATTGCTGTGATGATGTTGCATCCTCTGAAGGATAGTTTACATTTTTATTGTTTTTCTCATTCCCGTTAGAGAAATGATTTCTCTAACTGGCTGCTTGTTGACTGTGTGTGGTAAAAGCAGCCAAAAAAAACCTGAACATTCTTCTGTCTGTGTAATTCATGAAAGCTTTGAAAGATCTGTTACCAGAAGAAGGCCTGTGGCTCCCTGCAATACCTTTTGGTTCATCTCGAAACTTACCCTCCAGTCCCCAGGCCAACACTTCTGTAGTGCATGATGCTCAGGAGTGCCTCTTTGTTAGCAGGGTGCTCTCATACCAAGAGTGGGAAATTTGAGCAGGAAATACTGAAGAATTTGTAGAATCAACGGTGCAGTGGAAAATAACTACCTTTCATCAAACTCCGTTGATAGCTGTGATGTCTGATGCCTTTGGGAGAGGCTCATTGAGTGCATTTTATGATGGGGAACAACAGTGCCTCAAGTTTCTCTATTCTGTGCTTCCGGCAGTGATTGAATCGCAGTCAGTTACAAAGAGGATGAGGTAGCTGATTCCTCAGAAGCAAATGCAAAATATTTGGGGAAAACAGTTACGATTTGGTAAAGGGTTGTTTTCTTTCTAAGCTTAACTGAGAAACTGCCATAATTGCTGTTTTTAAGGGAAAAGTATGCAAGAGAATCTCAGTCATAGAGTCACTAAGGTAGGAAAAGACCTCTAAGATCATCCAATCCAACCATTCACTTATCACCAATAGTTCCCACTAAGCCATGTCCCTTAGTAAAACATCTAAAGGTTTCTTGAACACCAGAGCTCTCTCCTTAGGGTAACTTACCATGGTTTTTAAACCAATACACCAACTATGGCTTGGAGCAGATCAAACAATATTGATGCTTCAAGGCTGGGATTTTAAACTATGTGGCCAAGTCTTTGTCTTGATATGTTCTTGATCTTAGGTGATAGCTTTTCTTCCACTGCAGGAATGTGCCTCCCCTTGCAGCCAGGTGTCTGCACAGCGTGAGCAAAAGCTTTGCTTTCATGGTGATGGGTTTTTTATTTCCCTTGGACTGATTTCACACCTCTGATATTGCTGTATTGCTGCCTGGCTTGGTTCCTGTTTGTGTGCCCTCTTAAGAAATAGCTGATGTGTTTTTGGTTGTGAGGGAGCCTAATAAGCTGTTTTACATCAGGAAAGCTAAGAAAGCCACTGCCCCAAAGAGATAACTGTCTGAAGTAAGATCTCAGGTGCCAGAGGGATGGGATTTTTGGAGCACGTAAAATAAAGTTGGGCTGTGAAATGCAGCTCTTGCTAACAGAGCAAATGGATTTCAGCAGCCTGCAGATCAGTTACAGAGCTTGCACTACTTGCCTTTTACACTCTCAGACTTTTTTACAGGATAAAAAAATCACAATGATTATCACAAAATAAATGAAGAAAAAATATGGGATTTGGGTACTGAAAGTCCACATCACCTTAATTCCAGAATCTCAGTTGTGCTAAGGCAGGCTGGTTAAGTACTGCCATTGGGTAGTAGTAAGGTAAGCAGGAGGATTTCATCTCAGCATAGTAATTGTTCTGCATTACCATCACCAGCAGCAACATCCAGTCCTCAGCTCTAACTGGGATTTTTGTTTTTGTGACTGCATATTGCTGTGGCTGCTCATAGGAGATGTAGAACGTGAAAGATGGGTTGGGATGAAGAACGGCTGCAGTTGTTCCATTGTCCTTCCTTGGGGTCTTTGAGGAGACATGGCGAATAGCTGTTATTCTCCTCAGTGACAAATATTAGATATTCTGATGGGAAGAGGTTGCCTACTCTTTTTCCAGTCATTACACGTTTTTCGAAGAATCCTTCTAGGCTATGTGTAATATAAAATAGAGATTGCTGTTCCAGGCATGTGTGTGTTAATATACTGCAAAAAAAAAAAGGTGGATATCCGTGTTCTAGAGCTGGTTGGGGCCAAGGAAATACAAACGTACACATACATGTGTTTATCTTCTGTAAACGTGCAATAGACTTTCATATACATTGGGACTTTCAAAGTAAGGCCAAGATCATGTAATCTCCTTCAATGAAGCCAAGAGGAAGGTGAGATATATTTGGCTGGCTCTAACAAACCCTAAGATGGTCCGTATGTAATAATATATCTTTGAGTAGGCTGTTTTTGCAGTGTCATCATACTGAGCAGAGTCGGATTCTTCCTTGGCTCATCCTGGACACCAGGTTTATATGACCTAGAAAAAAAAAAGAGGGGGGTGTGTGGGTATGTATTTTTAGCTGAACTAAAGGGTATAATCAAGGTTAAAAGATGAGGCTGAAGCAGGAACCTCATGGAAACAGGCACTTTTTAAAATAAGTAAAATGAAGTCATCATTGTTTCTTAATGGATTACTTTTTAAAGCTCGTTGATATGTGTGGAGAGTCTAGAAAATAATTTCTTTCAAATTAACCAGCTGTTGTTACATTGTGGCTTCATAACATGCAGTTGGGGTTAAAAAACAGTGTGCAATCCATTCCATGTCCATTTTGTAGAAAAAAATACGAATAAATAAACTCTGAACTTCTTAGCAGTGTCTACTTTTAGCAAGTTTGCATTTAATAAGTTCTCAAGTTCCATGGCTTTTCTAAAAGCACTTCACCACAGTGATCTTTTTACAGTCCCATGTACCAGCGTTCAGCAGGCCAGGCAGGGTAATAGCAGCCTTGCATTAATCAGCAGCTAGGATTTATATCTGTACCTGTGGCATCACACTAGGATAACCTAAAATAAACAGCAGGGTGTTTATACTAGTCACGTAACAAGTGTCTTTCTCTGTTTGTCACAAGTGTTTAATTTAAAATGTATCCAGTAAAGAAAAAATCGTTTGGCACTCTGTGTTTCCATTTTAAGTAATCAACTTTAAAATAGCAGCAGTACAGGATATGTTTTATAAGATGAGCTCTGAGGAAGAGGACAGATTCTTTCATCACTCCCAAATGTCTCTGAGGAGATGTGCAGCAGGTGTGGAGCAGGGCGGACGAGCGCCCTGGGGCTCCATCCTCCTCCACCGCCTGCAGAGCAGCGAGCTGCAGGCATGCTGCCCTCTGCACCTCTCCTCCTTCACCCCTTTGTGTGTCCCCTGTCCTCCCTGACTTAGGTTGTCTTCTGCATTTGGGGGCTTCCAGGTGGCCATGGGTTGGTAGGGCAGCGCGCACAGTGTCAGCAGTGTGCAGAAAATGAGTTAGCTTCAGGCAGGAGGGAGTTTGGAAATAATTAGTTAAGGATTGGGGAAAAGTTTTGGGATTACCAGTCTCAAAGCTTTAAAAATCTCACCTGTTCAATAAGAGGATATTGTTTTATAGGAGTGCTGCGTTCTTCAGTGCAATTCACCCTTCGATGCCAGTGTATATCCTACAGGACAGGTGGAATTTTAAGGCTCTGTATTGCATTTCTTGAGATTGGTGCATTGCATAGTGTTTGTTTGCTCACCATGCTTTCACATAACATCCTGTGCCAGAGTACTGTGAACTTATCTTGAATTTATTGGACACCTAGCACCTATTTAAACATCTATTTTTAAACCAGCACCATAATGTCAGATTTAATGGGCGACTTCCTGCATTTTTTTCCTTTTATGTTTGAATGTTGCACACCAAAATAGACTCAGTCAGCTAATGATGACAGAAGTAGATACAAAGCCAGTATGAATCTAGAAGTTGCTCTAAAAAATTTCTGATGCAAGTTGCAGTTCATGCAGCCTTACTGCATTGGCTAATTCTTTACAAAAAATATGTATCTAATGGAGCACATGCTTCTAACTTCAGTTTTCAGTAGACGAGCAGCCACATTCCTATGGATACTTCCTTACAAACTGCTTTTCTTCCTAAAAAAAAGCCAGACTTGTAGACCTAGAGCATCCAGATGGGAGCTATGAAATACCATATGCATTACAGTGCCCAACTTCAAATGCTAACCATCATGTCAAAAAGATGTTATAATCCTTCAATCTGCGTATGCAGTGAAAGGCATGTAGCTCACTACAATATCTCTAAGAGGAGAAATAGTGTTTTCATTGATTTGTTTTTTAACAGTTAAGTGCAGAAGTCCAGGTTAGCCATGTAACATTAAAGAACGCAAACTTTCCTTAATTTTCTGATAGCTACAAGTCTAGAAAAGAAATACAACATGAGAAACCTTGCCAAAGAGTACCATATCGTGTGTGTTAAGAGAGAAAGTTGTGAACGTAGGAGCGTCAAAGTACAGAATGTTACATATACAGTATGTGTGCAGTTGCATATACATGTTCATAGACATGACTTAAGTTCAGCAAATATAAATATAATGTCAAAAATTTGACTCTGTGCCACTTGTTTCAGGCAGCTATTTGGCAGAAGAACAAGGTGTCAGATCACAAAATGGCCTGCATGTCAGTTCTGGGAACAGCCGTTATGGGCAGTATGGTACCTTTTCAACACCGCTGCGAAGATCCTGAGGTGAGTTTAAGCTTCCTTCTCCCAAATCCACTTACAGCCCGTCAATGAAGAGCTAAGTCAGTACTCAAAAAAGAGACTTTAAAATAGAGAATGTTATCTCCAGACTGACATCTGATTAATACATTTGATTCTGATACTTGCCTCTGTAAAATTAATTGGTTTGGTGATTGAAAATGCGCTCCCAGAATCATCTCGTCAGGACTCATGTGGCACTGATCAAATGGCAGTAAAAACAGTTGTGATGACAAATGCAGAATTGCTGATTGCTCAGAGCTGTCTAAGTTAGGATTCCTGGCCTGCGGGCAGGTTGTGCTCTGATTAATAACTAAGTAGCTGTATCGTTCTTATCCTGGTGGCCTCTTAGCCTTAGCTTCTAAACATTCTCTCAGTTTCAGTCAGGGTCACCAGAAGAGCAAAATAAGCACATGCTTAGAAGGCAAATTTTGTAAGATTTATAACAAGCCTGCTTTTGAAGGAAATGCTTGCCAGCTTTCAAAAAAATTAAGAGCATGAAACTCTTTTGCTGCTGTTGAAAGTGGAGGAGATGCACTTTGTCTAATATGTTCACTTTTTTAAAATTCTGCTTCTGTTTTTGTTGCAGACACTCTTACAGAGGAGAGTAGTACTCCTGCTGAGACTGCAAGGTTAACTTTCTGTATCCTGTAGTAGTGGGTCTTGCCCATAGTCATGTAGATGAGATGAATCATCTTTGGCAAAGTGAGAGTACTGAACACAAATGACTGCTGCAAGAAATTGTTTAGTCAGTCTTAAATATGGAGTTTGTAAGAATGCTTATAGTATATATAAACAAGGAATAGAGGGTTGGGGGGAAGCAAAGTTGCTTCTCATAGCTTACAAAGTTTTCATGTGTATGTCAGAACAAGCACAGATGTTCTGTTCATACCTGAGCACTCGCTGGCTGTGCCCCATATGGCAAGTGCTCTTCAGGGACGACCAGGGGGTATTTAAAAGGGACTAGCTTGAGGGAGGCACTCAGCTTCTCACATTACCTCTTTGCTATATCATGAGGCATCCGTATTCCTTGAATAGAAGTTGGAGAACATTCCATCTCTCTCTCTGTCTCTAAATAGTGTGTAAAATACCACGTGCATCATTTATAGGTGTATAAGTGATCCGTGCATGTTGTGTGTGCACAGAACATTCAGAAACTATGGATATTTCTAATTTAAGCAGGCAAACACAATGAAATGACAGAATTAAGGCTGCCTGTGTAAGCCCTTGTCTCTTTCCTTTGCGTGCAGGAATTGGGATAGCTATTTAATGACAACCTGCGTGCCACTTTTCCCTTCCCATGCAGTCTGTGTCTCATTTAGTGCACAGATGAGAGCAGCACTAATACTTAATTTCCTACTTGTCCATTGTGCAGCTTCCTAATCCTTCACTACAAAGTCGACTCTGAATACGAAATCAGTGTTGCTATAAACCTTTTCTAAGCTGTTCCTTACTAACTGCACATTGAAATGTTCTGCAACAAGTGATTCATGCATTTTGAAGACTCGCCTTCTCCAAAACTTCCCTATTACGAGCACTGCATGAAACAAGAACATAGTTCAAGTTGGCTCCAAGGCATGGAAAAGTTGGGAAGTACTCACAAAGTAGAAAGTGAACCAAAGAAAATAAAGAATGGACAGTTTGTCATGTGCAAAGCATCATCTATGCTTTTTGCATCCCCATTCTTGGAAATGGGTGGATTCAATTTGGCTGCAAAGTTTCACTCAGGAAACTTTGACAGAGAAAGGAATTCCTATGGAATTCCTAGGAATTTTCCTATATTCTGTGAGGGTTAAGTTTGGTGGGTATACAAGCTGCTGGGAACAAGGTGAGCACTGAAGAAAGGCTTACTGTCCAATCAACACAGATATATTGTGATATGTACATATATTTAATATTCTCCAGTCCCTGTAATTTTGCCTGAATTTTAAAAAAATATTTTTATACATTATAATTTTAATAATTAAGGTTAGTTTTGGAACTCATTACTAACTTCTAATGAGCATACTTGATATTCCACGTGTCTTTAAATAGTAACAGCAGTCAGCCATTTCTTAATCTGGCAGCTTCTTAAGTGACTTATTTAGAGACTTTCAGTTTTGTTTTAATGTTGTCTGTATATAAAAATACTGTTTGAAGTGAAACAGTAATACAGATGTTTGGAAACTGGAAAAGAAATTTGAAGCATAAAGAAGGGACGTTCAGAGAGGATGTGCTAAAGCTGCAGGATAACATCGAGAAGTGCTGCATGTTGTTTTTTGATAATCATCCAGCAGATATTTGACACCTCTTTAACTTGACCAGTGGTGTTTGGTTATGTGCAACATTGCTGACCAGAACACTCCAGCTTTAGCACAGAATGCTTGTTACAAGGTCAGGAGGGAATAAGGGAGCACATGGGCAGAGAGCTGCTGTGACGTAGGTGAGTGGGGAGGATAGGCCAAGTCCCAGGGATTTTAAGTCCCGTTTCAAATGCATGATGGCTTGGGTCTTAGTATGTGCAAGAGGTTCTGCCAAAAGAAAAACCAGAGAGATCTGATTTCTGTATTCTGTGATCCACCCTGCTACCAGAACGTTCTCCATACTTTCCCACGTATCCAGAATTCAGTCTTTGCTTTGCAGCAGCCCCACGCTGAGCCCTTAGCTATTTGTCTGGGCAAACTGCAGTGGAGCAGCACGTGGGTCAGTACTTGAGCTGGCTGGCACATGTCAGTGCTGGTGGATCCTGTCTTTGGAGAAGGTACGATTGCCTTTTCTGCAGAAGGGTCATTATTTCAAGGGTGTCCTGTCCAAACAGCTGTCAGTTATCACAGAAATTGTGGAGATACAGCATCTTTGGGATTTCTGCTTCTTTACCAGATATAATTGAAATCATTTTAAGGGCTCTCTAGTTGTTTGGTGGAGGAGAGGAGGAACTGATGAGGCAGGCAGCACGAGTCATTGGCCTCGTTTCAGCTGGGGAAAAAAAAACACAACAAAGCTAAAAAGGCTTAATGGAGAAGTTATAAAACTTGGTCTTAATGTTAGGTACTTGAATTGTATGATGTGTTCTGGGCTCCTTATCAGGGATGGGTGCATGCAGGTTCTGCTCGAGGCTGAAGGCAGATGATTTGCATGCTGGTGGTATAGGTAAATTTTGGTGCCCTGACTAAAGGCCTGACAACAGGCTATTTAAGATGCCCTGAGTGTGGAAAGAGAAGGAGTTCATCTTTAGATTTTCTACCTTAGGGTGAGCTCACTACCAACTTCTCCAGGCTGGACAGCAGTGTGTGCCTTCAGCTTATACCAGCCGTAGTTGGCAGCCCTGCGGTCAGCAAGTATGCACTTAGCTGGCGTTGGTTTGTTGGCTCCAACCATCTCCAACCCCAGCTGCAGACAGCAACCTGGTGAACCTGCAGTCCCAGTAGGAAATGTCTCAATGAGGGGTAATAGAGACAGAAGTATCCTTCTCAACCTCTTTTCTTATACACTTTAACACTTATATTGCTTGAATCATAGAATCACAGAACCACCAAGGTTGTGAAAGGCCTCCAAGATCATCCAGTCCAACCACCAATATTTCCTACTAAACCATCATAGCTCTGAAGAAGCAATGCACATATTCAAATGGCTGGGCCTCCTGTGTGTTTCACTGTAATTTCCCACCTCAAAAACATATTTTTGACATTGTCTTTTAAAGACCTTTGTGCTGTATTTGTTCTGTCATTACAGATAAATCTTTCTGGATTTCTCCCAAAGGCTGAGTCAGACAGCTCTTTGACAAGTCTCTCAAGCTCAGAACGGAGTTTTATTTTTATAAATGATCGTCCAGTTCATCAGAAGGAAATATTAAAGGTAACACCCTCTAGCATTTACAACCACAGACCTGAAGGCTGTAGTTACAGCTGCTTGAAAAAATAATGAATTTCAGATATACAGGAGCCCAGGATAGTTGATTATTATTGTCATTATTTTTTTTTTTACTATTAGCCTAGCAGAATTAGACCTGTGCAGTTTTTCATGCAGGAACTGTATGTGGTTTCCCACAAGACATGCTTTCTGAAATAAAAATCATAATTTTGTGTACTTCATACTGAGGGCTTACCAGGCTTTCATACACTTTCACTTTAAATCTGTGTATGCGTTGAATAAAAATGAAAGTGATAGTGCAGAAGCACTGGCTACAGCTAGGCATTGTGTAGGCAGAATTTGATACTCTTGGGTTTCTCACACTGCTGAACCTTGCAGCACCTCACTTGGAGCAGTATTGCTGTTCTAATCCTTGCACCTCCCAGAAAAGAAAATTCAACGCATGCTGAAGTATACACGTAGGGTTCAAAGTGGAGAAAATGAATTCATTTTCAGTCTATGCTCAGAGTTTTGTAGATATAAGCCCTGAACTTGTGTTTGTGTTGTAACTGACAAACAAGGCTAACCCTGTACTGCATCTCCACACAGAATTTGATATACCTGTTTCTTGCTGCAGCGTAAGGTTCAGTTTGGATCCCATAAAAGAGGCAACTTCTTAACCAGGGGCTGGACAGGGTTCAGGGCACCATAATGCCAAGTAAAAATACATTGTCCTTCATTTATGGCTGTTCTTGGAGTGTGGATTCCTTCTATTTTGACCTAAGTTCTGAAACAACTAAGGAATTTTTTGATTGTTTGTTGGGAGTTTTCAAGGGGATTATAGAGAAAGCAGTAAGGGCAAGCAAAGTTTGTGAAAAGTTGTAAATTTATAGTTGGGTTAACAGAAGGAACAGACTAATCCTGTTCTGGGAAAAGGTCAACTCTGTGGTGCAAGTGTTACTTGCTCAAACAGACTTCGGTTTGGCTGAAAGAGACAGTGATGTAGTTGCAAGCTGTGTAAGTAGATTGTCTTTAAAAAAACAAACACAGAAATAATAGCATTTGGGTTGAGTGAGGAAGTAAGCGTTAGAATTGCAGTCTTGTTTGGTCATTTTTAAGTACAAGCATATCAAGTGTGTTTTTCCAAATATGATCGATGTATTTATTCAGAAGGTCAAAGCAGCTTCCATTTGTTTCTTGGAATTTGATCTTTTTTTATTTTCATGTTTATTTAGCTGTGAATACATGGGAACCACTAGTAAGTCCCCTTCTGGTGATTATTTTGTCACACGTGTGTATTCAAATATTTTCTTAGCGTTCTGTTAATTTGGGGAAAAAATAGAGTTAGAATTTTATAACATGAAATTTTGTTCCTGTGCCTTTATTTGTATTTTGTTGCCTTTACTGACATGTCTTTACTTAATTAATCTGTAGTTAATTCGACAGTACTACAGTGTGCTGATGCAAAAGGACAGCACGCGCTTATACCCTGTGTTCTTTCTGAATATTACTGTACCTGCCTCTGCTGTGGATGTGAACTTAACACCTGATAAAACTCAAGTTCTGCTGCAATATAAGGTAACTAATGTCTTATTCTGCTGTTGAGCTGGCAACTTTTACTTATGCACAGGTAATAAGAGCTTCTGGAACTGCTGAAATGTGTGAAGGTAAACAGTGCTGCTGAAGTATTTTAAAAGGATTATTCAAAACTCATTTCCTAGTTGATTTTGAACATCATTTATGTGCTTCCACACACGTGTTTGTTTCCAGTTAGCTTTATAGTGACCAAAGCTAAATGTAATTGCGATGTGTGTCCTTAAATAAATCTCATGCTTAGATTCTCAATGCACTAAGTAATAAACATAACACTGCACACATTATGAAGGGGAAGTCGGTTTCTGCTGAATGCGCTATTTGCTGTTATGTGCTTACATAATTGTTGACATCACTTAAGTTTTGGGATATCCTGTTGATACCATCTAACTAAATAGTATGTGCCCACATTTTAGAAGTTATCTAGTGATACATATTATGTAAGTTTACTTTCACTTTTTGGTACTTCACATAAAAAGTAATGCCACAGAAATTAACAAAGCTATTCACATTGCACGCAGGCAGTCACACAGGTAAGTTTAACTTTTTCAATGTGAGTTCTTGTAGTTGTCTGTGTTAATGTTGAAAATGCATTGCCAGTGAAGCACCACTTATATCAAAAATAACATAGCATTCTCACACCCATTCTAGTTGTAAACTTTTCTTTGGTATTAGAAAGAGGGTTGGGATTTTCTTGTTTGTTCCTTATTTGCATCATTTGCTGCAGAAGTGTCTTGGCAGCACCTTCACAAGCATGCTTACATCAGTTGGAGTGGTGCTGGTGCTTCTGTCTTAGCTGTGAGCATTTGATGCTGTATGAAGTGGGAATCGCTTTACTCGATATGGTTTTCAGCAGTCAGCCCACTGTGCTATAAGGAAAGCAGTTAATCACTTCCATGATTTCAGTGTGAACCAGTGAAGAAAAACACCTATCCCAAGTATTTGAGGTGAAATTTGTCCATTTTGGAGCCTTTTTTACCATGTGTTTAAAAAAAAAAAAAAAAAAGCCATAATCTGTTCAGATTTGTTTTGAAAAATTCTGAATAAGATCACTTGGCTCTGTATTCTCAATATCTGTCAGTGGTGTATTTAGGTTTTTACTTATGCTTTCTATGTGTATTTTTTTCTGGTTGTTATTTTTATTTATTTGTTTGGTGGTTTTTTTTGTTGTTTTTTTTTCTTCTCAGGACTGTGTCTTATCTGCTATTGAAAATGTGCTGAAATCTTTGTATGGGCCACTACCTGCTACAGCCTCTGGTGAAGCTAATAAAACAGATGTTACCTCAGAAGACACGTGTGTTCATAATGCAGGACAAACAGATGTGGTTGTTAATGAAAAGGAACCATCTGGAAACAATGATCTACATGCTCATACTTCATTCCTTTCATTCAGCAGTTATGTGCAAAGTTGTCAAGCAGGAAAAAACACAGAGATCTGTTTAAACAATCAGATATTCTCTGGTGATACTGTACATAGTCGCCTAGAAAGAAAAGAGGCTTCTAAGAATGATGCCTTTCAAGAGGGTTCCTTACGTTTATTGTGTGAGGAGGAGCAGAGCAGACAAAACACAACTGGTATTTCAAGTAACAGTGCTCCTGTAGATCCTGGGTCTAAAAAAGATGGTGGACACCTTTTGAGTTCTGATAAAGCTGAAGAAGCCTTAGTCCCTGAAGACTTACCTGAAATCTCTGCTGATAATTGGAGTATGGGAAATGCATTTAAAAACTCCTCAGGAGACAACCTGGAACCTGTTAAGGTTTTAATTCCTGAAGCTGGAGGAGCAATTAATGAGCAAAGTGAGCGTAGTGATGAACAAAGCCACGATCCACAAATCCCAAATCAAACTGTAAAGAAAAGAAATGTAATAGATGAGAAAACAGGACAAGTAACAGGTTATGACTTAATTCATGGTCGAACAATAAGGAAATCAAAGTCTGCATTTGAACACTTCATCCAAGAATATCGTTCAAAATTATTTTCTGAAAATCCGAGGTGTAGCATGAAGGACATCCTATCAAAAATTGAAGAACTGTGGAAGAATTTAAATGAAGAAGAAAAGCACAAGTAAGTTTCCAGGCTTCATCTTGCTTCTAAATCTAGCAGTTAGCAATGAGCAAATGAGTCATCTGTTGTGAGTGGGAGAAAGATTCTAACTTCCCAGTTATTTATGAAAAACAGAACAGAAAATTATTTTTGTCTTTCCAAGGTCAGCGATGGTATTGTCTGACATGCACTGCTGATTTGAGTTACTTGTTTGGCCACTGTATCTGCCGTGCAGCAGTTAAGTAGGGGCAATTTCCCTGAATTGTTATTTAGAAATAACAGGCAAGAGGTGTGCTTTGTGAATCATACAAACATCAGCTTTTTAAGGGCTTGCCTGTGTCTCGTCACTCAGAAGCACTGTCAATGAAAACCAGCGCGGTGATGAATGAGGCACTGTATCGTTCCTGCAGAACTTTTTCCAACCAGCAGTTTTCTTTATATTGCTTTAAAGTGAGAATTCTCTTTTAGGATCTTTAGTGCTTGAACATTTGGAAAACTCCTTTCCCCTATATTTAGTAAGTATCCCAACCCAGTCTACCCCATTATTGTATGTATAAAACCCAGTCAAATGACACACGGAATTTCTTTCCCCCCAACAGCTATTCCAGTGCCTGTTCAGAATATAGTACAGTTCAAATGCTAGTGGGTCCTTTGTTTCACTCTAAATCAAACCTCTTTTCAGATTACAGTCTGAATATCAACATTTCCTATTCTAGACTGTTGCATCAGTCTAGAATTTTTGAAATTTCATCTGCAAGTAAGGAAAATATTTTAGCCTTCTTTAGTTTGGGTTTTCTGAGATATATATATATATATATATTTTTTTTTAGAGTGGGGATCTGGTGGTCAGTTAGCTAAAATGTATGTGGAATTTATATTGCTGGGAAAGATCAATTAGAATGACAGATTT
Source organism: Lagopus muta (assembly GCF_023343835.1). Taxonomy (NCBI): domain Eukaryota; kingdom Metazoa; phylum Chordata; class Aves; order Galliformes; family Phasianidae; genus Lagopus; species Lagopus muta. The sequence continues at coordinate 29,424,725 of NC_064440.1, read as the reverse complement.
TAAGGCATTCTAAGGCAGTTCAAAATGCGGAAGGTTCTTTTAATGTTGTGAGAGATAGAATCATACAAAGGAGAAAATAATAGTTCTTCAGCAGTTTTACATGTTTTTTGTCAACAGAGTCACTTAAGTGTTGTGAAAATGTATTTTTTTAGTGGTACAGAAGTGAAAAGAGGGGATTAAGGAAGCCAGCAGACAAAATAATGTAATTTTCACACTGCTGAGAGATTTGATGAGGAGAATGGTGGAAAAAAAAGAAGCTGTACCTGTAGAATTATTTGAGATCTCTAAGCAAGCAGGGTGTTGCAATCACAAAACCATGCATGTGAGAAATGGTGTTTTGCCCACCTCTCCTTCAGCAGGAATATTAATGTACTAATAGGAATCTACTCCAATTATATTCATGCTTTTAATGAAACAAAAGGTTCTGCCAGCTGCTTCAGAAAATTTTAATTTGCTCTGCTTTAGCTTTTGGGATTTCATGGTTGCTTTCCTGGTACAACTGTTATGTTTAAGAGCGTGCCTACAGATTATGTTAGTTCAGAAAGGAGACCTCTCTGGTAGTGGAATTTTTCTTACCTATAGAAATAAATGCAGTATGGCCCAGTAGATGTTGGAGTCAGTGAAAGATTTACCACTAGTTTTAACAGTACTTTTCAGCTTTGGTGTATCTCTGTTTCACTTTCAATCTTTTAAAATAGCCCCAGAAAATAATAACTGTAAAGAGATTGTAGTTAACTTTTCCTTCAAGGCAGCAATCCCAAAGAACTGTTCCATGTCTGCCAGAGAGCATGTCTTTGCCTACCAGACACTCTGGATGAATTGGGCCACCTAGAGGTAACAACAACTGTCTGTAGAACAGGGCAGCCAAAGGGCCGTGCTCCCACTGTGCCTCCAGGTTCAGGCAACCTTTCTGGCAAGACATCACTTTTCTGGGCTCTAGACCTCTGTCCTTCTGCCACAAAGTCCCATGTTTAGGTTACAGTAGATACGCTCGGCTTCAGCATTTCTGTTTGTGGCTTCTCTAGCAGGTCTAAATGAATTTAAATCCCTTTTTGGGAGCAGCACAACCAACAGGTGTCACATAATTACATGGAATAGTCTATTCAAAACAAGCCTGCGCTCATTACACAACCAGAATGTGAAATTTTATGGTTTTTAGGTTATAATAGAAGAGAAAGCTTCCATGCCTGTCCATATTGGCAGCATTGCCTATCCCCTTGCTTTGCAAAGCCAGAATTTAATTTCTTATACTCACTCTGCTCTTTCTTAATACAGCTTGTGCGTGTGTCTGGCCTTAATATTTCTTGTTTATCAGGCTCAAGTAGCAGTGGGAGAACTCCATGCATTAGTTAGGCAAAACCCTTGCAGTCAGGTCTTGCAAGGTTAAAGTTTTTCTGGTGGTGGCCTAAAATGAAAGCATGTAGGACTGACTTTGGAATTGTTTTGGTTCTGGATGACATTTATCAGTACTCTTGTAGTTAAATATTGTCATGTGTTCCAACTGTGTCTGTTCAAAGCAGAGTATTTATTGATCTGGTCAATAGTATGAATGTATTCTGTATTAGAAAAAGTTCTGGTCAAGTGGTTTCATCGATATATTTTAAAAGGAGCAGATGTTTTTTGTCTTAGCGTTTACTCCATAATTTCTAGGACATGATTTATTGCAAGAAACCATTTAAGCTGACTTTTTTTAGTTAACTAAATATTGGTACCATATGTGAATGCTAGCACATCATAATTAATTGCAAATGGTGACCTTTTTGTTGACCTTAATTTTCCAGCATGCATACACATAATTGAATCAAACTGTTCCAGCAAGTAGCAATAAATAAATATGACCAGTTAAAATATTTATTTCCAGTGCTTATGTATGATAGCGCTGCCTTTTATTGGAGGTCAGATTGGTATGAATAACCTGACAGAATTTAGAGTATCAAATCAGGGTGAAAGAAGGAGGTAGCACATTGCCCCTTTGTCCTTCAAAAAAGTCAGGCTCATATGTAGGAGGCGAGCATAAACCATCTATAAAGCTTTAGCTATCATCTTGATGTTTACAAGCTCATTAAGAATCCCTTCAGGTTTTAGAGCTTTGGTATGTATAGTAACATAACTATCAAGACAGCATTTAGAATGGCTCGTTACCAAGTCACTTTTTGAAAAATCTATAAGTTTATTATTTAGAGTTCTGTGATAATCATATCTACTCTGGATTTGCATGCTTTTTATTCATGGCTGATCTTATTTGAAGTCACTGTGCTTCTTTACCTTAAGTAAAGCCTGAGGCTTATGAAATTATTTAGCCTCCAAACTCCTAGTTAAATGCCAGGACTCCACTTGAAATTTGCAGAGCTGTGGAAGCTCAAGTGGCCTTGTGAATAGGATTGGATGTGCCTGTGACAAAACTTCTGAAACTATGTCTAATTGCAAATTCAAGTGAAACCTAGTTTTGGGATTGAGGTCGAGGGCAATCTGCTGTAGCTGATTGTATAATGCAGTTTATGTAGCCCCCTTCAACAGTTCAGATTTTCCTGGCTGTCATAATGAAGGAAAATTTCAAACTCATCATCCTCACTGAGTAGAGGTGTAGGGGCACAGTCCCTGATCTCTTTTCCACCCCCAGTGGAAGGTGTATCGATGTGGCTACTTGAGTGAGCCATGGGAGTTCTTACCTTGCTAGGAGTAGTTGCCTTGTCTTTTGGTTTCATGTGTTAGGTGTTGCAGTCTGTGATTTCTTGTTTAGTTGAAATAATTTCTTTTCTTTTTTAAGGTACGAAATAAAAGCTGCTAGAGACCTGGAGCGGTACAACAGAGAGGCTAGCAAAGCCATGCAGGAAGCAGCAAACAGACCTGTAAAGGAGACACAAAAACAGAAGCCCAGGCTGAAGACTCCTCCACCCAACCAGCAGAAACTTGACAAAATGGTGCATTTTCGGATTGATAAGAAACCAAAGTGTAATCAGCCTGTGAAAGTTGTTACAGTGCCTTTTTCTCTGAGTTCCTGTAGACCTCAGTTTCAGAGGCACAAGAAGAGTGATTCAGATGGACACGAGCTTTGCCTGATCCGTCGCCAGAGTCTTCCTGATATCTGGATACTTGCTACTGAAAAAAAGCTAATGTTGCTGAATCCATATAGATTGGAAGAAGCCCTGCTGTGTAAAAGGTTGCTGATGAACCATATCCTTCCAGTAGAGAAACTGGACAAGCCAGTTGTGTTATCAGACAGGTAGAGTACAAATAAGGACAAAGTTGTAGTTTTTGTTATTTATAATTATCTAGAGTAGGCTGATAAGGCCTTGTTCACAAATTCTGTGACTATTTGAATCTGTAAGGGTACAAAACATAAAAATATCCTCTTACAGATTAACAAAAGAACAAAGGATGAACAAGTCTGGTCATTTTCCAGTACAAATGAGTACGAATTGTGACCTGTTTAGAAATGTAGTGAAGACAAATTTCTTCTCCCAGAGGGGGGAAGGAAATGCTCCACATTTTCACAGCTTCACTCTAGGTAACTTTCCCCATGAATTACGGAGTGGCTGTCATAATTATTACTATTTGTCTAAACTTGGTCATTCTATAAGATATGTAAATAGTTGATATTCTGTATTTCTTCTTTAAAAAGACTGCTTTTTTCCAAAATACTTTTCAAAATCATAATTGCTCTTGATATCTGACATTTTAATGTATTTTTCTGAGCAGTTTTAATTTTAAAATGAAGGATTTTTTAACGCTTTGGGTGTTGGTTTGTGCGGTGTTGCTTTTTTTTCCTAGTCTTTTTGGTGAATCTCACTACATGGATGTTCTTCATAAAATGCAGAAGGATTACAAGACACTAAATGGATCAAGTTATTTGTCAGACCCAAGGCTTGTAGCAAATGGCTTCCAGATAAAAGTGATAGAAGGTATGATGGTTTTAATGTCTTTTAGTCTGACTGAAGCTTCTTTTCTTCTGATTTAATGATTTAAATGATGTCTATTTTGTTGTCCTACATCGCATTATCATTGAAAGCACCAAGATCCTGTTTTCTTAAACATTAAGATTCTATTACTTTGCTAGAGATGTATTCATCTATATACAATAATGATTAATGGAAACTGATAACAGAAAACATGAATAAAAAAGGAAGGGTATGTAGGGTATAACCTCCTCTTTACACATAAGCATCTCGTGACATTTTTATTTCTTTTCTCAAAATGCTGAATTGCCATTTTGGCAGAATGATTAAACTGATGAGACTTCTACAGTCAAGGCAGCTTCTTCCAAGATGAGAGTTACTTGCAGAATCTGATGTGAGTGAGTGCTTCAGCTGACTGTCCCTCTTCTGTTCAGCAGCTGAGGAGGTCCAGTAAGGAGATGGAACTGGTTACAGGTCTTCTTTCGTACCAGGATTGTAGCACAGTGCCCAAAGGGGCTGGTAAAGAGTGGGTCAGAGGATCATCATCAGCTGTTTTGATAGAGGTTGGTCTCCACTCTGAGATTCTTTCAGCTTAGCAGTAAAAATTAAGTGCTTATAGGTTTTTTTTTTTTTCTGAAGAATAATTTACAGTGATGCTGTTTGAAATCCAGAGGCAACCTGCCCAGAATCAATTCTGAGCAGCAGGATTTCTGCAGCAGAATTCCAAGAAAAGCAAACTTCCTTGGGGGCAGTACCTAGCTGTGACAGCTCAGAGGAAAGGTTCACTATAGGAGCTGTTAGAAATGCTATAGCTTCATGTGTTACAGATCCCCGCATATGTACAGTGATGACAGATCTGCTCAAACATATGGGATCTTTTAGGAGTAGGTATGAGAAAGGGATGTACAGTAACTCCTTCTGTCAGGGGCTGGCTCTTGGGCAGAACAGAGCCTAAGCTGTTTTCTTTTCTGAACCACGTACGGCAAAAACAAGGATGCTTCCTTCTGAGTGGCTAAATCCTGTGATAAATAATGAGAGCTGTCTAGAAGTGTTCATGAAAGCAATTAGATTGAATCATTAAGGGAATCAAGTACTTGTGGTAAGAGACAGCTCTTAAGAAGCTGTCAGTCAAGCAAATAAAAAACTGAGCAAATCTACAACTTGTCTCTAGACAAATATGGGAAGAAGGGATTGGAGGCCTTATTGCTTATGTACCTTCCTATTTTTTTCCATCTTTTTAAACTGGACGTGAATAAACTTTTGAAGACCGTTTTCAGTCTTGTGGAAATGGGAAAGGCAATCTACTTTTAAAATAGTTTGCTTAGTACAAGAGTGAAATTGTATGATACAATGTTATAGGACTCATGGCAGTAACCAGGAAATAACAATTGTTTTCCTGTGTCCCTAACTATATAAAATTAAGAAAATGAAGTCTTGTGAGGAACCTTGTCCTTGTTTACTGTGCAGTTGAAGGAAAGTACAAACAGTGCTCTGTTGGCTTTACGTGCACTGTACAGGTGGAGGAACTTAAGGACTTGATGGTTACTGTATAGCCAGCCTACCTGAGGAATGGAAGTCTATTTCAGTTCTTAGTTACAGTCTTATATTTTAACTACTTGAATGAGACATTAATAACATTTGAGGCTTGTCAGTCATATTTATAAGCTTCTGCTAATGATGTTATGGCAGTTACAGCCTCTGTTATAGCATGTTATTGCAGATGAAAGTAGAAATGCCAACAGAAAAAATGGAATTTCACCCAGCCATTTTTTCCAACTGACCTCTGGATTTTTACTTAATGCTTCATCAGTTCCTTTTATTTTTTTTCTTCCTTTCCTTATTATTTTGCCTTAAACTTAGCTCTGAAATGCACTATTATCTACTTCTGTTACAAACACTTTATTGAAGTTATTTTTCAGAAACATGAGTATTAATTATCAACGCTCCTTAATTGTCTGTTCTAGAAAATTTCTGTGTAGTTTGAGGTTCTTTAATTTAAATATCCTTGTATAATCTTGATGTAAAGCTTACACCTGAATATTCTGTGGGACTTGTTAACTTTGGGAACAAGTTCATTTCATTAAATATTCTACAGTGTCCTTTGTTTTGTCTTGTGGTTCTTGTGGTTTGGTTTCTGTTTTCTGTTTTAGTTTTTTAAACTCAGACACAGCCTATAAACAGGACATTTACTCAGTTGTTTTTGAACTTGTAGTTGCCTCAGGTTTTGTTTCTTGAGTATGTATTAATAGACGGAAATTCTCTTTTTTTTATAAGCAGAGGTTTTCCTTTCTTTATCTTTGCATTTGAATGTGACAGTTGTATCCCTACTAATACTTTCTTGCAAAGAAACAAGTAGTTGAATTAATATTTCTGATTAAGTCTGTGATGCCATCAGTTGGTCCTTAACCCTTCTACTGTCCAATTTGTCAGCTCTCATAGATCTTCTTTTAATTGCTGTTTCTTAATGTAGACTTGATTCAACTCCTGTGATAACTTCATACCCTTGTTCTTCCTAACAAGGACTCTGTGTATGATTTTGTTCTACCATTTTATTGGGAAATCTTTGAACTTGTGGCAACATTTTCTTCTTTCAAGAGTCCAGCCTTTGGACAGTAGTTTCTCCAAGAGTGCAGGAGTTCCAGACCATGCTTGGGTATGGTTTCTTCTAAGGCTACGTCTGTCCTTTGAATATTCTCTTGCTGTAAAATGAGAATGTAGTTTACCTTTGGTTTGAGTGATTGCAACCAAAGCTGTTTTAAGTGCTCTAGATGTTGAATATGCCATGTTGTCTTGTTTGGTAGACCAATATTTTTGTTTCCTTGTCTCTCTATATTGATTGCTCAGCACTCCAAAGAGTTTTTAACTAGATTTTTCTCTGGATAGCTGACAGTGAAAAACATGTTGTGAAATAACTCAGGAAAGTTTCTTGGCATAAATGTCACTTAGGCAAAATCAATGGTTTCTTTGTGGAACATGCCAATTGTGATCCTCATAAGTGGTGACGCTGAGCTCCGGTCCTCCTTCACCACCCTCCCATCCACTCAGTGTTCTGGCCTTGCTGAGACTTCAAGTGATGCTGCCTTTGAGAGAGTGCTCTTATTGCTTTTACTTCTGGGTTCCTCCTGGCATTTGTTTGCTGAGTATAGCTTGCAGTGATCGCTATGCGCAGAGAACCATTTCAGGAAGTAAGGATTACTTTCCATCCAGTTCTTATCATATTTATGATATACAGATGTTCACAACAAATCCGTTTCCTCTGGGAAAACTTGAGATGGGTGTAAATGCTTGGGTGGAAATGAACTGAGAACTGTCTTACCCTTTTTTTTAATCTATGTGACTTGAACTAAGGCAAAATGTTAGAGTCGAGCTGTAATCTTAATAGAATACACATATCCAAACTACATGTATACAAAGACTGTGTTGATAAGGTTTCAAAGAGCAGTAACACACAACCAACCTGCTTCCTTTGGTAATACAAGCTGCTGCTTGTAAACAACCGGTGGAAAATCATGCTGCTGCTTTACTTCAGTTTGATTTTGATCGAAGTCTGTAAGCTAGGTAGTCTTACAGTGTCACCTAATCTAGGTGGCAGCTGGAAGAGAACAGATTTTCCTGGCCGTCGAAAAGGAATTATCCAAAGGTGATTGTGAATGTTTTGTTTGGACAGACAAAGGGGAAATTTTTAGCAATGAGAAATCCACATTTTTAGTCAGTTGAAAACTAGTTTATTTGTTCATTGAAATATTTTCCTTGGAAGTTGGAAAGCATTTCACAGAATTCACTATGGAAACTGCTTGAAGACTGCTGTTTGAGTACTCAAAAATTTTAACGTATATTTTGTCAAAAATTTACAAGTATATTGAGGTTTGGACATCTGCTTATATCATCAAACGTTGCCAATGTCTGAATTCCTGCAAAGACTTGCAGATAAATATATGTTAGTCAGCATGCAGTGCACTGCTTTTCAGTCTGAAGAACGTAAGCAGAAAGGGAGAAATAGAAGTTACCAGAGAAGGAGACTTCAGATGTTGTATTGTTTGTTCTTATGGTGTGCTCTCAAGTCTGATTTGACCCATAAATAAATGAACAGTATTGTGAAGTTAAATCTGACTGTCAAAATTTGCATATGGAGAAATTGTTATTGGTAAAACCCCTGAGTTTCAAGCAGTCTCATTAGGAAGCGTGTCTGACTGGTTTACTGCACTTGCAAAAATTTGCTTTGCAAGTCCAGAATCTTACTGTCGTGAAATTTTAAGGGTAGCTGTGAGGATTCAAACTTTTCAACTGGAAATCTTAAATGTAAGGAAGTTCTGTGTCCTGCATTTGGTAGCCTATGTTGCAAATTATTGAAAAGCTGTCAGGTAGGATGTGCTGTTATTGTAGAAAGAGGAGCATAAGCAAGTGTTCTGAATCAGCAACACGAGGTTAGTCTTACTTCAAAGCAAAAATGGCGTAAAAATGAAGAGAAGTGGTGAAGGAGATTAAGAATGGATTATCTTTGCTGCAGTCTCTTGCAGCCTTTCTTATGGAGAAATACTGGCATTGTTTGTGATCCTACCTCATCTTTAATAACTGGTGAACCTGGTTGCTTTCAGCTGGTTCTGATTGCAGGCTCACAGCAGTACGTAAAAATGTTGGGCTTTATTAGCTGAGACTGGGATTCTAAGGGAAAGACAGCCTGAGGAAGAGGCTGACAACAATGCTGAATGAAAAAGGAAGTAAAATTCCAAATTTCAAGTGGTGCTAAATATGTTGCTGGGATGAGATTATGTGATTCTTAGTTCCTTGCATCAAATTCCCATTCTAATCAAAATATCTCTTGCCCAAAGCCTGAAAAACTCCATCAGCATGATTTACCTTTATGACATACCCATATTTAGACAACACTTTTCAACCTGTACAGTCCTTATGTTCATCTACAGTCTCATTTAATTACTGTCAAATTAACAATGACCAGTCGTGGATAATAATGATCTAATTGCAATAGCTAATACATTGTCTTGTCTTACATTGTATGTATATTTTTGTCTAATCTCTAAAATCTTCAGATACTTCTAGTGCTATAGCTTGTGTATTATTAGGAATATGAACGACCCCTTGTTGCAGTTCTTTAATTTAATCCAGTTTATACCAGTCTGTTTGTTTCCTCTTTTGATTTCACAAAGTCATTCATGATCCAGGCTGAATGTATGCGATTCTCCCACCTTAGGCCAAAACTAAGGGAGGATTTAATCTCGTTTTAAATTGTGGTGGTGTCACGTGAGCGTGTATGAAGTCTGTCATCGAGATTTTTAGATATGCAGGCTTCAGATCTTTCTCTGCAGTGCTGGGAGAAATAACTGCTTTTTGGTTTGGTGGAAGTCGAATTTGTTACGATGGAAGTTGAACTGTACAGATGTTTAAACCAGTTAGTTAGAAAATAGGGCCAGCATTGTTTTAATTATTTTCAAATTAAATTGTATTTTATTATAAGCTTCTAATTTGACTTAACATATGTTTTAATCAAAGCTGTAGAAGCTTTAATTAAAGCTATGCTCAAGGCTGGAAATGCTGCAGAAGGTTTTAAGCATTTCAGCAGCACCAGCTAGGATTTGAATTAAATTGAACCGGTAGGCTTGTGATGTCAATATGGACAAATCATCATTTTGAAACCTTGAACAAAGAAACACGTTTCAGAGGAGGAGTAAAAAAGGTTTCCTAATTGCATTGAATTCATTGTACTAATCTATTAAGTGATTTTAGATTTGTTTAACTTTCTCTGAATTGCTCCAGGGTAGAAATCAAAGCAGTGCATAAATTGCTGTTTTATTTTTTGTGTTTTCAGGTGCTTCAGCTACAGAAAGCCATATGGAAATAGAAGGAATGGCTAATTGTCTGTCCTATTATGGTGTTTCTGATTTGAAAGAAATTCTGAATGCAGTAGTTAATAGAAATGCAAAGGAAGTATATGAATGCAGACCTCTCAAAGTGATAAACTACTTGGAGGTAAGGCATAACAATTTACTTGTAAAGATTGGCTAGCTGAGCTCGTAGCAAGTCTTTAAAATCTTGAAGGTTGAGATTTTTTTTTTCAATTTTCCATTGTAAGTAATGTAATTCTTGTCTGAACAGAAGTTACTTTTGAAAAGGAGAGTGCCAGATCGTCTCTGAGGTGTACGGGCTGTGCATTGCTTACAAAATACTTCCATCAGACATGCCACAAAACAGTCATCCATTGTGATCTAATACATGCTGAGAGTTTATGCTCACAGGGGTTTTTCTGGGTATGCAGTTTTCAGAACGGAAAGGCATTTCTCCTTGTCAGAATACAGAAAAGTCATAAAATAGCTTTCCAGCTCTTCAATGCAGTTGAATCCAGAACAGTAATCAAGCTTTTATTCCCTCCTAAGTAGATCTGTGAAGGAATAACAAAATGATTTAAGTTATTAGTTTATGAAAAGTAGGAATTAACAGAAACTTAACTCTTGTGTGAACCTCAGAGTTGCATGTCCTGAAAAGCAGAAAGTGCACCATTTCCATTTGACGAAGAAAAATTCCTATGATTCATTCCAAAAGGGGATAAGAGACAAAGAGAATTTTCTTTGCCAGAAAAGCAAGCTGTCACTGAAATTAAGACATAGAAGTGAAAGAAATGAAGTCTCACATGTAGTGAAACCCATATGCTTCTGCAAATGCTTGTATTTAGTTAGCATCAGTAACTTCTGAAGTTAAGGGCAGCACATGCTGACAACTGACAGTCTCAGAAGTCCACTCTACTCAAGGCACTAGTGACTAAGTTTTGCAGGAAACCATGTGTTCTTTACCAGCAGCCAGCACTATTCACAAGCAGCCAGAGAAACGGTGCTTTAGTAGAAGAATCTTTAAGCTGTTTTCTTTCAGATGTTGTTATGCAACAGTTGGAACCAGAATTAGTTGTTTTTTTTTAATGTTTGATATGCAGTAGATAAAATTGTCTGCCCAGAGACAATAATAGGCATGAATTCACAGAGATGGCTAATAAACATGGTACTAGTAAGAGCTGGAATAACTAAAAGAAGTAGTTTTCCATAATTTATTGTCTTATTTCTAGATAGTTTACTAATGCCATCTTAAGCCACAGTTCTTGAGATAGCTGTTCAAAAGAATACCAAGATATATGTTAAGCTTGGTTTTTATACAAGCTCTTGCCTGTGTGTTTTTCTGAATTAGGGTACATAGTGTGGCCCAGACATTTACATGGAATATATATAGAATATAATATAATGTTTTATAATATAATGTAATAATGTAATTATATTATATAATGTAAATATATATCAACCTTTTGAACATTCATTATACAAATCTTTTGCTGCTTTTTGGGGTCAGTAAATTTACAGCTGCCTTTGCTGTTGTCATGCACTCTTAAGGAAAGAGTCAGTTAAACACTGAGACTGTATGAATGTAACCTCATTTGGAGGTAGAGGCTTTAAGTTCTCTACTTACAAATACCTGTCTTTTGGATTGGGATGGAGTTGATTTGTGTGTTTAAAAGGAGAGAGTGTGTATATAAGAAGGTACAGTAAACTGTATGTCAAGAGACTAGCAAAGCATTATTAAAAGCTGTTGGCGATCTTGTGAGGAACAGTTCAAAAGAATGTTGAGCAGTAGTAGGAGCTGGAAAATGCATATTCCCTGGAAAGTGTATGGCTTGCATTTGTGAAAAAGATAAATTTTAAAAGTAAGCACTGGATTTTTATTTATTTTTTTTTTTTTTACTATTTGTGTTCAAAGATGCAATTTCTGTCCTAAGTTGGAGTAATCAGCATATCTTCTTTGGCTATCTTCTGGTAAACCCAGAAGCAAAAATAGAGAGCTGGTCAAAGTAAAAGCCTGCCTGAGTAGAGAATGGTCTACAGTGATCATTTTTCCATTTGGAAGAGTGGGCTGGGGGAAAATGGCTGAAAAGATTGATATTAAAAGATGATAAATGTTGGTTTCATGCCTTGTGAAGGCATGACAGCCTAAGATAACAGCAGGAAACAAATTAATTTTGAAGCTACTGATTCTTTGAGGGTGTTTGCTAGTAGTGCAGTGTTTAGCTGTCACTTTTGATTTCTAGTACTGTGAGACAATAGCATAAAGTATATATTTAATACAGCATGGACCTAAAATTTCACAATAGTATTTTTAATACTCTGTTTAACTATTTGTTTAATTTATACCAGTTCACAATTTTGTGGTGTAGAATGCATCTTGTGAACTGGTAAATCTTTTCAGGCAACACTGTCACCAACAGAGAAATTGAGCTGTTCAGAAACACAGGGACCCTAACAGAAAAAGTGCCAACATAACCAGTAGACTGTGACTGTCACAGAAGAGCATGAAATGACCAGTATGATATGTTTAGAGTTTAATTTGTGTTTCTGGGATTCAGACTATATAAAAGTGAAAGAAAACAGTGACCTTTCCCCAGTGAGTGCTTCATTCATGCTTTCTGATAGCCCCAGGTTAACATATTACAAAGCAGAACTTTAAAACTGTTGGGTTTTTTGTTTTGTTTTTCCTTTCCACAGGGAGAAGCAGTGCGTTTAGCTCGGCAGCTGCCCTTACATTTGTCAAAAGAAGATGTAGAAAACACAATTTACAGGATGAAGCAACAGCTTGGAAGGGAAAATAAAGGCTGTGTTCATGGTCGTCCTTTTTTTCATCACTTAACAGATATTCCAGAAGTTAACAAGCCATAACTCCAAGGAAATTATTCAGTAAATGGAACATTTTGTTTGGGATCAGATTTCTCTTGCTTAATTTTGATCGTTATTCTGTAACCTCAGCACGTTTTGTGTGAAGCTTTTGTATAGTTAGTTTTCATTATCAAAGTTCACCTTCTTGATATTTTTTTTAAATTTAAATTCAAATGCTACTTGAGAAATGGAAATAAATTAATATTGTAGAGAAAAGCTCCACTATTTTTTAAAAATTTATTAAAGAAATATTCTCAACTAGTTTGATGCTTTTCTCACTACTGCAGATTTAGAAAATATCAGTATGTCAAAATGTTTTAGATATGGTTATAAGCTGCTCTCAACAGAGCGTGGCAAAATTTATTGCACTATGACAAGATATGTTAATTTTTAAAGGAAGCCAGATAGCAGTTATTTAAGCATTTAATTATGGCCCTACCATATGTGGTTGTTATTGGCACATATTTATGTTGTTGGATTTCTATCTGTAAACTGTTAAATTTTGTGAAGTCCTAGAGTTCAATCTCTGAAAAGCTTTTCTATTAACTGTGCAAATCACTCCAATTATTTCTAACCTTCAGGTGCAAAGCTGTGATTCTTAAAAGTTCAGTACAATGCTAAAACTTAAGATTAATGAAAACCAGCTTATTATTTAAAAGATGAATGGATCAGAGTCATGAGAGTACAGGTTAGCACTAGAAGCAGATGTCAACACACCTGCGATAGTGCAGTGCTATACTTGAACCACTTGCCATTTGGAAGCAGACAGTCCTCAGTCAAAAAGAGCATGGCATAATTAGGGAGAAATCTGCTATATAAAGAGCTGCTGATGGTGGTAAACTTGTTCATTTTGTTTCTACCATAATTTTACTAGATTATGCCTTCTGTGCAACACGTCTCTGGAAGTGTATGTTTAAAAGTTTCAAACAAGATGACCTGTAAATTTGTGTATGTCCCTAATTGTTTTGTCACAGCACACTTCAGTACTCTGTAAGTATGGGAGTTAGCCTAACTTTGCAGTGTTTCTGTGGCTGCTAGGTAAGTGGTTAAAAGGTTGCTGAAAAGCCTGAATCTAAGCTGCTTTGTGGGCAAGAATATCAGAGTATCGAGGAAATGCATAGTGTGAAAATGCAGATTACTGATATACTGCTCCGTACCAAACAGCAGTGAGCTAATGAACGATGCAACAGCAAGTAGTATTTATTACCTCTCCTGACATGTGGAAGGATAGTGCTGCAGCAGAAGTGCAATAGCAAACAAGGTGCTCCCTTCCTCTTGCCTTGAGCACAAGGAATATGTGAGTTCCTCTTCTGCTGTTCCCTACCTCTTGTGTGCACCTGTCATATGTCAGACTGAGAACAGCTGAAATACTAGGCAGTGAGAGCCTTCAGGAGTAGTAATTAAGTGTAAAGGGGGAAGCAGTAGTCTCTTTCTGGAGAAGGTTTGATATCTGCTGTTACTCTGAGGGAGTCCTAAGATATAGCTGTGAATATCCTGGCCATGAGAGACCTGCAGAAGGCATGGGGTTGATGTGTTTGACTGAAAAACCAGCAAGAGGATCATGCATCCAAAGCCTGGGTGATCAAGCAGCTGCCACCTTTCTTTTGGATTGGCATTATGTTTCCCAGCTGTGAAAGATCTTAACAGGTTTTGTTGGGATGACTTTAAAGAGAGTGTTAGGAGCCTCATCAGAGGCCTAGCAGTACACTGCAGAACTGGTTATATACTCACACTGACAGCAAACCCCGTGGGCAGGAAGGAGTCATTAGAGAAGGAGTCATTGGAGAAGGAGGGGTCAGCAGCACAGGGACAGGGGGAGGAGAACAGAGCAGGGACCAAGAGAGTGCACAAGGAAGGTATCTTAATTTGTAATGAGAGCATGAGTGGAAAACTAGGTTCACGTTGTCTGTAAATGCCACTCACTGCAGAAGATGGGAATTTTCAGAGTGAAAGCAAGGAGGGGTATGGAGGCACAGGAATGAGATGTGACTTTGGGCTCTGAGGGGAAAACAGGATCCTGGTGTGGCAGTGGATGTGGGAGGTTATAGTTTATTTTTACTCTTGGATGCAAACTGTTAAGAGTTGAAAGAGCAGCCCTAGCCATGAGAAATGCCAAAGTCAATACGGAGAATGGATCACCAAGTGAAGAAATTAAATGATAACGTGCTCTGATTTCAATTGGTTAGGAAGAGTAGTTAGTTGTATGCGTGTTAATCTCAGTAAGTGCTACATACATATATATATATATATATATATATATATATATATATATAACAATCTCAATTAGCCTATGTAGCAGTTCCTGAGTTTAACGGTTGTTCACTCAAAGGTACACAGGTGAGGTGGGTGGTAAATTGATACAGCCAGCATCTGCACAGGTGCTGAGCTGGGCTCCGTTGCCATGACAACTAATGAGCAGCAGGCATTTCTGTGGGGCAGGTGTGCTTCCCTCCAGCCTTCCTGCCCAGGCTGGTTGTTCTGTGCTCCGGAGGTACCTCGAGATATCTCCTTCAGGTAGGTGAGCGTAGAGTTGTTTCGGTCTCAATTTAGGCTTCTTTTAGTCTTTGTGAGGTGCTGAGGCTGGGGGCTGGCAGCGAGTGCTGCAGGACGGCGCTGTGGGGACGAGGCTGTACCTCACCTCAGCAATGGCGGCTGCGGCACTGTGAGTTAAAATTGGGACTTGTTCTGATGCTATGCTGAGGGGAACTTGGTGATGGTTTTAGATAGTTTTGGAGAAGCCAGGCAGTGTTTTTGGTGCAGTGGTTCTTGAACTGAAATGCCTTATCAGCTTTGATCCTTGTCTGCTGTCTCTCAGCCCCCGGGTGACATGACAGTCTCCTCAGAGCACCGGGGGTATCGGCGGGCAGCAGCCCTGAACTGTGCTCCCTATCGGGAGGGAAAAACAAAGGCTGGAGAGGTGAAACACCGTGTACAAGCTTGGTTCCTAGTAGGCTCTCCCCTTAAAGGACGAGCTGGAGCTGGACGGGTTGCAGTGAAGCAGGCAGGGAGCCTCAGACCCGGCCCTCTCCACCGCCAGTGGCTGGCTGTGGGCATCTCAGGGGAGTTGCAGTATTTGCACTGCCCTCTGCTGGCATTCTATTCTTGTGTAGATCTGCCTGACAAAGTGGTCAACTGGCAGCTCCGGGGCTGGTGACGAGGGAGCACCGTGCTCTCCTTCCAGTCAGCAGTGTGCCAAAGTGTTCCCATGTGGGAAACTGCTCATGCAGGGCTCTTCTCCCCTTCCCCAGATAAGCCTAGTGCAGGTAGCAGCATTTCCTGTCCAGTAACGTAGGGCTTTCCAGACTAAGGCTTTTTTGTCTCTTTGGTTTTCTAACCTTCTGGCTCTCTGTATCTTTCCTCTTTTCTCAGAAGGATCGCGTGTGTGGTGTTTTTTGGCTGGCTGTGCTGGTGCGCTTCCAGCTCGAGTGTCCACCTCCCCCAAATTCTGAGAAGTTCTGTCTTCATATGAAGCCACTGAACAATAACTTTCTTTTTAAATACAGAAGAATCTTACCAAAGGAAGATAAATTTTTCCTGCTTGTAAATATAAACACACAAAAATACCTTCTGCTTGTTTCTTTTCTAAATGTATTGAGAGTCGTAATAATGAAGTTTCTGTTTCCTGTTGGTTAAGAAGTGTGTTTGTGAAGGGATTGGATTATTTCCATGGACATATATTTCTATTCTTTCAGTATGAGCAGTGCCAGTTCAGAGAATAATTGCAAAACCAGGGGGATGGTGACTTATTTGTGGAGCCCTTAGCCAATAATTGGTAGCAAATTCTATGGTGCATGTTGTTAAAATGGGCTCTTCTATATTTCAGTATGGATTACTGAAAGTATCTAGCAATGGAATCAATACCTTCAAACAATGTTCTGGTTGCGCAACTGATAATTCTTCAGTTGCAGGGTTTTCATGCGTGTTCAAGTGGTTTTGTTGTTGTTGTTTTTTAATTTCCTTACAGATGTACTAGTATTACTTTCATGGAAGCAAGCATCAAGGACAACAGGGTTTTTTGTTGTTGGTTGGTTGGTTTTTTTTTTTTTTTTTGGAAAGATTTGCTAATATTTGGTCTTCAGAACTTGTTGTATCTTTTGTGATCTGGCCTGGTTTCTGGTTGATTGGGTTTGTGTGTGCATGTTTCTTAGACGAACCTACAGCTTTGCATTTGTTGTTTGCCATTGGTGATGTTTTTGTTGCTTTTTGTTTTTTATTTTTTTTATTTTCTTATTTTTTGCTACAATAGTAATATTGAAGAGTTTAAAAATCTGTTTGTTTTATATTCAGTATTTAGCAGACTGGGTTAAGATTTATATTAAGCTTAAGGGATGTTCATTTAATTTTTCAGATGGAAACCTACCAGAAGTGGCTTTTATTCTGTCTCTCTCTCTCTCCTCCTTAAGCACAGAGTATCATATCTAAAATTATGAAGAGTATAAATGTGGAAATGTTAAATCTTTTGTTAATGGCTTCGAATTAAGCACACATTGTTGCAGATGATTTGGAGGACTTATTTAAAGTAAATATACAATTTCAAGCTCAATTATCATTCATAGTTTAACTACGCATAGTGAGGTATTAGGTCTGTGAATTTGATACAGTGTTACTTCATAATTATGATGCTTTTGTTACAGTAAATTTGATATAGAACAGTTGCTAAAGGAAAGCTGCTGAATAGTGTGACCAAACATTTTATGGAACACATCTGGTGAATTAGTTCAGGATGTGCCCTGCATAAGAACAGAGCCTTTTGCACAAAACGAGAAGGAAGCTAACTCCACATGTATATGTTTTGCGGACATGAGAAGAGTTTAAACAATTACTAGTTAATTGTGTAAGCTAAGAGGAGGGGTGCTCGTCATGTCATTTCAAAATAGCTCCAGAGGAAATAGATGAGAATTATTGTTTTAAAATCTCAAATGAATGGTTTACACCTGTTAATGTTACATTTAGAACAGCTGTTTCTTTTATTATCGGTAAACAGATGCAGAAAGTAATGGAATGTTTTAAAGCAATATGTTAATCCTGTCCCCCACTACTGAACATTCTCACAATCTCGTGATTAAATATTAACTGTAGTAGTGCTGTCATCTGCAGCTACAGAATTCTCAGGGTTTTTTTTATCATCTACGTATCTGACATTGTAAATGTTTATCCAATGGCACTGTCGTTTTTATCAATTGATGACATGTCCTTTTGCACATCAGTAATTTTACTGACAATTCTGTTGGATTTACTCAGGCAAAACGGCCCTGAACTTTGAGTTTTTCAATGCTTATTTCTTCCTTGGTAATTACACCCTCCATTGCTGCTTGGCATCGTGGGTAAAGCTTTGCCAGAGCAGACTCTTTTAGATCCAGCACTTCACATCGCTGCATGTTGGGGCAGCACTCATAAGGTGGTACAAATGAGGCTCTTAGGTAGCTCATGGGAATTTTTGTTCTGTGTGAAAATAGCTTCAACCCAAGTTTATTTTCTGTATGCCTTGAGACAGATGTGTCATGTTACTGAGGTTTTGAAGGACAGAACAGCTATGATTCTGACAGCTTATGGGAAAAAATGACTCGCAAATGTGGACACCACGTGTAGCTAAAACAAGTATTTAAAAGTCAGTGCCTAAATTGGCCTGAGGTTGTGCAGAAATGGGTACTTGCCACTCACCTCCTCAGAGTTGATAGTTCCTCAAATGAAAATGTGCTCGTGTTGAAGTTATGGTATCTGTGAGTGTGACACATATTTTGGGAAAACAACATTTCAGTGAAATCACGTGAAATTGTGGAGCATTACTAACTCAGCACTCCAAGAACGGAAGCACAGAAGATTAATGCTCTATAACTTGTTTGGCAGATTAGCTTTCAGGAAACGTAAAGACCAATGAATATGGCAGCTGCATTATTAAAATGCTGTATTCAAACTCAGGTCAATTTGTTCATTCATGCATGGAGTAACTCGGCAGTAATTGGATCATAACATTTTTGTTGTTTTAAATAACCGGTATTTCATGTCTCTGCACTTACAGTGCCTGTTCAAATTAGAATATTGGCACGAGGAGCAACCATTTTGCTAGAGGTGATTTTATAGCAGTGCTCACTTCTCAGGTCGTCCCAGTGAGAAAATGATGTTGGTAGAAGTGCAGTTTGCACTCATTTTTGGAGGATTACAAAGATGCCGAGTCTTAAAATGATTTGAGTGGATATAAAATAACAAAGACGTTGTGTCTTTCCCTGTGCTTATTAGCCTAGTACTGTTTCTATACAAGGTGAATGAGTGGTCTTAACAAGAGATGAGAGAATTTGTCTCCATTAAATAATAAGAGGAACCCTCTCGTATTCATTCAGTAGGTTTAGAAGAAGTCCTGTCATCTAACTTCTGGAGAAAGTAAAGGAAAATCCTTCTGGAAATAATTTGAGTTTATTCCATATAAAGTAGTTGTTGAAAGGCGAATGGTTTCAGCTGTGAGGAGTGATTCTTGTCAAACTTTGGGCCAGAACTGACTAGTAATGAATAAATTCTTTCAAAGCAATGTGCTATGGGATTTCTATTCTTCTTCACTTAAAACAAACAGAGTTTGACTCTTACTTAGTCAGTTAAAATTTCTATTCCCTGGCAGTGTAGGTATGTATAAATTAGTATAAGAACCTGTTTGTAGTTACTCAGATGTGTGAAACTAGTTGTAGAAAATGTTCCCTCTTCAGGGGGATTCAGTTACTTCTCCCACAAGGTAGCATCCTCCTTTACACAGCATTGCTGCCGTTATTGCTTCTAAAGCTTTGCATTTGAAAATTATTTGCTTGTGATCTGTTGCCACTTAAGAGAGCTGTAACTCTGCTGTTTGCTGCAACCTCTGAGCATGTGAAAACACTGCCAGCTCCTTCAGAGAGTATGGATTTGAGCTGACATCTGCTAATAAGTAAAGGTGTTTTTTGCATCGACTATGAGTGAGCAGTAAGGAGGACTCCATCCTTTCAGAACTGCAACCTTTTGTACTGTTAGCAAGCTTTACTGTAGATGTACATGTGTAGATGTGGTATTAAGGACCACGGTTTAGGGGGCAATATTGGTGGTAGGTGGGCGCTTGGGTGAGATGATGTTACAGATCTTTTCCACCTTCATGATTCTATATGCTGAAAAGTGCACCGACTGCTGTTAGGTCATGGAAGTTCCTACACAACTCCATCAGCAGCTTGAGCTGGGTGCAGAGTTGTGGTGAGAGAACAGGAAACCCAGTTCTTGCAGCTAAGCTTCTGCTTTTAGGTTTTTGGCGTAATTGGTCTGAACGTAATGGCTAATGGTTGGCTGTGCTTAACTCTCACCTAATTAGGAGCTCTTTGTAGAATCCTTTGGGCTGAAGTTTTAGAACAAATGGTACCAAGAGTCACCAAAACTGTGCAGTCTTTTGTTAAACTAGTGCGCCCTGCTCCTTCTGCATTTACCTGGATGCTGTATAGCAAGAAAGTGTTGTGCTGATTCCTTAAATCATGCTAAGCAATCATAGTCTCGAGCACTGGCAGGTTTTTTCTTTATTGGCAAGCCTGTGTGAATTAAAACTAAAATTCTGAACGAAGACTTGTAAGGTACAGTGTATTGCAATAATAACTGTCTTAGTAGTTTTCTTAACCTTGTCAGCCTAAGTCTTTAACTTCAAAATTTGCAACAAGTATTTTGGCACAGGGCAGTTTGTTGTAAGGAGCGTTTAATGGCTTGTTATGTCCTATTTCTATAAACAGAAGTCATTTAGAGTTCAGCAGATATATTTAGAATCAGCATTTGTGCTGGTAGTTACAGGCTGAATAAAATTATCTCTGAAAATCTCAATATGCAGAAGGGAACAGACCAGTTCCAATTTATCTCACAGCAAACTCTTTCAGGAGGTTTTGATGCTCACTGTCATTAACCTTCAAATTTAGGAAATACATTTTAAACTACTTATTAAAAAGATTTTTAAGTTAAATGATAACAAGTGTTGTGTGCAGGCACTGCTAGTTTAGGAGAACATTATGATTATGGCTGTCCAACAGTCTGGCCTTGCTCACTTGATCCTAGCAAAATACCTTAATCTTCATAGGGGCTGTCTCTGTGAAGGAGTGCAGTGTAGAATGTGGTGGCACCTGGGGAGGTGGGCTTTGGGCTGCTTTGGATCAGAAATTATTAATAGGACTTTGCACAGAGTGGTTTGTAACCTAACTTTGCAGTTTGTTGACTTCTAGTTACGTGCGATGTCTGAGAAATGTTTGCCAACTCAGCTTGTGATAGGAGTTTTATGGCAAATAGTAAATTAAAACCATAGTGACCTTTTGGTCTTGCTGACCATGTGCATAAAGATGTTTGTCGTTGTAATCCCAGCAACGAGGTGCTGGCTCAGAGGACAGCAGGGATGAGCGATGTTCCTGTACATTTGTTCTCCTGTGTTTTTATAGGGAAAATTCTGCAATTAGAATGTTTGTAATTGCACTCAGATGAAGGGATTTTGTCATATTTTGTGTTGGAAAAGGTAGTTGTTCTTTTGTCTGGAAAACAAGATTCATTTAGTGGTCCAAATAGACATTGGTGTTGATTGGTTGAAATCTTAATAGATAATTCTTCCATGGTTACCTGCTCTGGCTCCTGGTGGGAAGCCTGATAATCTGTAGGTGCAAGGTATAACTCTGATAAAGATTCTGCTGGATGTTCAACTCAGGAGTTTGAAAACATCAAATTCAAGGCATGTGCTGCATTGAAGTGCTTCTTCCCTCCTGTGTTTTAGCACAGTTGGAGCTGTTGTTCTTATACTGAAGTTTGGACATCTTGTACGTAAGAAAGAATGTCACCTGGTTGAGTGGCTCCCAAGTAACCAACCTGACAGAAGGAGCATCCTGCAGGGATGGTTCAGTAAATAGCTAGGAATTAAGCTCTATGTAATTGTGCCTCAGCAGGCCCTGTTTCTGATTTTTTTACCTTGGTTGAGTTCTGATCACTGCAGTTTTTGTAACATCTTTGTAGAAAGTCATTACTTAAGAGGGAGCAAGTAGGTACTTGTAGAGATTCTGAAATTGTACCTGATGGCTTTCAGTGCTGCTCACCCCCACATCTGCCCCACGGCGCTGTGTACATGGGTTGGAGCAGCACTGCACTCGTTTGCCCCATCAAGAAGCCAACACGTGGAGCCCAGATCTGACCCAGTGCTGGCAATGGGAATGGGACCTTGTGTGCAGCCTGTTTCCCTGCTTCAACTGCAGGGGAAGCCTGCTTGCTGCAGAAAGCGATACTCTGGTACCGAGTGATATATATGGCGTGCAACACAAAAGATTTCCTGTTTTCAGTTTATATTACATGACCTGTGGGCTAACTGAAGAAAACATCACTGAGAAAATGCTACATCTACATATACAAGTGTTCCTATTGATACGTTATTTTTCTAAGATTTTGCTGAGTAAAGCTATTTCCACACATAAGCATTTTGGCCATCTGCAACTGCTTGTCAGTGAGCCTGGTTTGAGAACACTGGTTGTAATTGTAACCTCAGGAATGTGTGACCAGCTCGCGGCCAGCTGTGCATGCCCTGACTTTTCCCAGGTGTTAAGATCATGGCCACTTTTGTTCACTCTAATCAATGGGGCAAAATACATTCCCTGTTCTGTCCCACCTTCTACTAAACTCAAGAATTGTTATTTTGTGTGGTTTTGTTTGAGATGTCATTACAAATAAGTAGACAAAGGTGTCCATGTTGTTTCATTTTTGTACATACATGTCATAGTGTGCAGCGTCTGTATGGTGGTATGTATTTAGAGAATTTTAAAGTCCTCAGTGTGCCATGGTCTTACTATGAATTACAAGTGCTGACCCTGCAAATTACAGAAGTGGGTTTTTTTTTTTTTTTAAGCCATTTACTTAAATTTCAACAGCATATATATTTCTGCAGTTTAGCTGGACAGGGTCAGCAGCAACATGTCAGGCACTGGAATGGACTGCCCAGGGAGGTGGTGGAGTCATTGACCCTGGGGGTGTTCAAGGAAAGGCTGGATGTCGTGTTGAGGGACATGGTTTAGTGGGAGCTATTGGGAATAGGTGAACAGTTGGACTGGATGATCTTTTAGGTCTTTTCCAACCTTGATGATTCTATGTTCTAATCATTTTTATTTTAAACATCCATCTAATGATTGTGGGAACACTTACTAGTCTTCTGCTTAACTGGAAGCCCTCCCTAAATCCAAGCTGGAGGTATCTCCACACAGATTTTAGTTTTATTTTCTGTGCCTAAGTAGTGTTATCTAACCCTGTAGCACTTTCCATGAGTAGTATTTGGTGCATTTAATGTGAGGGATGAATATAGCTTATGAATAAGCAGTACGTGTGAGTACAGGTATCCTTTCAGATGCTGTGGAGAGGGAGGGCACTTTGAGTAATCACAAATGGGCTCATTGGCCTTTAGCACTCTGTTTAGTCAAGTAAAATGTTAAGCATGAGATTAATCGATGGATGTGACCATTTGCAGATAATAAGAAATAAATCTTCCTCAAATCACTATGGACGGCAAAAAAAAAAAGCAAAAACAAACAAAAACAACAGTGAGTTGACATTATCTCTATGTAGTCAATAAGGACAGTACCTGAGTTCATAACTTGAGACCTGTTCTTGATAAGATCTGAAAGATGCTTACCTCTGGGAGTAACCTACCTACTCAGACCAGTTTCTGGGCTAGAAGGCATTTAGACCTTCAGGTGGAGCAGATGTGTATCAAGCTAAAAGAACATGAATTATGAACTTAGTACAAAATATAAATGGTATGTATTGAAAGAAAAGGCAGCTCAGGACAAATGCATGAAGAGCTTGACGGTGTTTTAATGCAAAAATAATAGTAGCAAAGCTGGTCAGCCTTCTGCTCTGAATGCATCCCTGCTGTTCTCCAGAAGTCAGCAGGAAGAGACACTTAGTGGGCTTATGACCAATTAAATTCTCCATAATTTAGGTGAATTGAAAAATGGGCATCAGAGTTAGAAATATTTCTGACAATGCCAAGCAGATTCTTTCAAGAACCTAGTAGGTGCAAGTGTGCTCATTGCTGTATGTGAGTACTAGCTGATCTGAGTGAAACAAGCATACAGAACTACTTTGAGAATGTGTGGTGCTTGAAAATTCTGCTTCTGTGGCCTTGCAGAGATCTTATACGATTGGTTTTGATTTTCTTTGACTGCAGTAAGGACACAGCTCTTAAACCAGAACTAGTATTTTTCTCACTGCTTTGAAATCTATAGGGAAAGAGCAATGAGATCTCTGTAAGTTCACAACTGCTGTTGAAAATTTGGATCTTAGGGACTCAGGAGCTCATTTAACCTTGAACGTCAGTGAAGGAATAGACTCCTGAATGCTTGTTTACCTCTTGGAAGTTGTACCAGAGGTGCCTGGGGAGGAAATGATGACACCAACTCTGTGGCAAGACCCGCTTAAATGTAAACTTAGAGCAAGGCAAGCCTCTCTTGCAACTGCAGTATTGTAGAGTACTTGTGCTTGATGATCTTACAGAGGAGGCTGAATTATGTGCTTATTCAAGAGCGCCCTTGTAGTGGAAGTATTGGTCTGCAAATCCTCTCTAAAAAGCAGGAACCATCCTATCTTCAACAGAGGATGCAGGAGAGCTGCTAAGACCTGGGATAAAACCACATGGTACAAATGGCGCGTAAGTGATTTGTGCCTCTGACTGACATCTCTCCAGTGAAGACTCCCAGATATGTACCAGCATTGCAAGATTCCTGAAACCACTGGTCTTCGGTATTTCCTGTGAAATCTAAACCTAATGTTCAAAATCTGCATCAGCACTGAGCTGGTCTGTCCTTAGTTTTCTGTTCGTCAAGGTGGCTTTTCTCATTAGCATAAATCACAGAGCTCCTGCAGCAGTAGCGGTGTCCGTGTGACACGCAGCGCTTCTGCTACTGCCGAGGGATATTTACTGCCCCGAATGCTCTGCCTTGGGTTGCTGCTTCTTTACCTCACTTCTTTCATGGTGACAAGTAATAAGATGAAATGAGTAAGGATTTCTAAGGGGAAGTCGTATACAGTACCGCAGTACTTTCCTCATTCATCTCACGTGAACAAAACACGTTAGCTGAAGGCAAACAAAACGGACCCTTGCTAACTGTAAAAGTTTCAAAACAATGACATAATATCTGATGTGTTGCATTAGTCTGTGGCAAAGAGGTTAAATATCTCTAAATTGTGTGTAACCTCATTGAAGAAATAAGATACTTGTGGGGTATGGGTACATAATGTAAACAGTTTCAAAGGGTGTTTGGCAGTGCCTTGGAATTTGCTCCAAATACTTTCAGTTCAATGGGAGTGAAGGGCCATGCTCTATTACAGCTTCACTCGATATGTTATTTTGGAGGAAGGAGATTTGGAAGCCTATCTGCAATTTTTTTTATAGCCCAGAAGTGTCATTGGTTTGGGAGGAAGTCAGGCTGTGTGCTTGTGTTTCTTCTTACCTGCTCATCTTTCTCACTTAGATTGTTGGTTTTAATTTTCAGGTTTACTTGAGTAACACCTATGTATGTGGTAACACGAGATACATCGTAAAAACATTGTCTGTGACAATTGCTTGCTTTGTATGTGATAGGACCTGATCTGTGCTCGTGCTCTTTCTCAGTTGTTGCTGTTGGAGCGAGAATATCTATTTCTGATGTTAGCTCTGTGAATCTTTCTCTCTGTGCCCCTTCACAAACATTATTATACCTGCTGAGATGACCTCAAATGTCTTCATTACGAGGATTTGAGGACTTACTGGAATAGAAAGTATTTTTTTTTCCAGTAGAGCTTTTGAAGGATCACTAAGAAGTGCTCTGATTCATTGCAGCTTTCAATCACGTTGCCTTCCATTGCGTTTTCATCACATATTGCAACTAAGTAGCATTAATCTGCTCAGTACTTGGGTGGAAGCTGCAGGGAAGGAGCAGAGGTTGGTTTTTCCCTGTGTCCTGTGGCAGCGTGTGAAACCACTTGAGCGGAGCTGTTAACCTTGTTCCTGAAGGCTAACGTAAATCGAAGGTCCTGAGCACGAGGGGTTGTTAAAATTCTCATAGGGCTCTTTATAAGATTTTAACCCCCGTGGTCTGGCTGGGCTCCAAAGTGGGTAATTGCATTCTTCCTACCTAAATTCCCCCTGCAATTCCAATTTGATGCGCTGGTATTCCTCACTTCCTCTCTGCTGCCATTCGCCGTGCAACAGTTGTTGCATTTCATCCCAGAGGTACTTGCTTTGGGTGACAGATGGAGTGCTCTGTGTGCATAGCCTATAAAGCATTTTAAGATCCTTTGGGATGGAATGTAATTTATGATGCTTAATTTTTTTTAAATTATCTGCTTTCTAAAGTGCAGTAGGTTAATCTCAGCCTTGAATGCATGTAAACTGCATGCAACAGCCCTAGAATTGAGATAGGATCAACAACTGCTCCAACTCCCTCTTGAACTTCTTTCCAGAGGTTTTCCGGTAGAAAAGGTCAAACCACAGGAAGTCTGTAAAATAGGAAGAATATGGACTGCATAGCAAGGCTCATGTGAGCTCTGCCTCAACTGAAGTGTGTCTATATGACGTACTCTCTGCTTAGGGATTCTGTTGTGGCCTTTGAAATATCATCCAAACACTCTTCTGAAACAGTTGCTGGTTTTCTCTACAGTCTTATTACACCAGAACTGGCTTTTATTGTAAAAGCAGTGTTAAGTTTAATTAAATTAATGCATACTGATTGGAAGTGTATTGGTATGAATTTTGATGTTATCTCTATGTAGACAAATGAGGAGTTAGTACTCAGCTTTTAAGAAAAGAGAGAAGTAATCTTGTTATATGGCAAACATGCAGAGATTCAAAACCAGTGTTGTCTAAGTACGGGGTTTTCTTTAATGCGTGTCTGTGATGCAAATAGCACATGGTGATGCTGGGAGATTTCTTGGTATTTATTTAGTTGAAAGTTAGTTTCTCTCTTCCTTTCAGTCATGGAGTGGCCCACAATAAATCTGTGTTCCACAGGAAGTCTCTGTACAGCCAGCAAGCACAGGATCACAGAATTGCCGGGTTTGGAAGGGACCTCAAGGATCATGAATCTCCAACCCCTCTGCCACATGCAGGGCCACCAACCTCCCCATTTAGTACTAGACCAGGTTGCCCAGGGCCCCATCCAACCTGGCTTTGAACACCTCCAGGGATGGGGCATAATTCAAGGAGAATGAACTGAGCTTCTATTTCAGAAGGCATAATGGCTTTGCCTTTTTTGTTGTATGTGATGGCCACTGCATTTCACATGCTTCTGGCATTAGTATTTGTTTAGGCCAGGTGTTTCTCTCCTATGCCCAGCAGCACATATGCTGTGAGTAGAAACAGAAGATCCCTGATCATCTTTGCCTTTGTGTCCTGTTTTGCTAAGGGACCAATTCAAAGAGATCTTTTGAGGTGGTCTCAGAAGCAGGAAAGCTGCTCCCCAAGGTTAGGGAAAGCTGAAGACTCTGTAGGTGATCTTCCCTATAGCACAGCAAATGTGATTCCTGTGCCAGAAACTCAAAAATAGATGCATGACTCTATGTAAGTGAGTATGAAGCACTCCTCAAGCTTCTGAGAGCTTCCTGGTGTTACTTCCTCAGTTGGTGTGGATCTCTGTGTCTTGGCTCCTGCCTCAGGCAGTTGTTTTCTGGAGCTTTTTGGAAGTTCTAAAGTGAGGAAAGAAAAACAACGAGAAACTGTCATCAAACTGAAGAAAAAAAATAACCCTCACTATGTAAAATAATAGTAACAATAATAATAATAAATAGGAGCCTGCTGTGACACAGTAAGCTTGAAAAGTTGAAGTGGAAAATCTTGCTAAATCTTTCTTAGTGTGTCAGTGAAAGAACATGCTATGAGCTTTATCCTTCTCTTTAAGCTGTGAAGAAAGCTCAAATAAATTGAATTAAGTAGCTGATACCACATTTAGCTCAATGTACCCTACAGCTCATTTGTTGCAGAGAAAGCAGCCACTACTCAATCTGTAGCCAGGATTAAATGTAAGCCTACCTGGTGAAGGCTTAATAGTTGTTGTTTTGTTTGTTTTTTTAACTCCAAAGGGGAAGCTTAGTTTTATTGCCCTGACCAGTTCAGGTGTATTATAATTTAGAAACAAATTACCATTTAGAATTAAAAAAAAAAACAAAAAAAAAAACAAAAACAAAAAAAAAAAAAAAAACAACAAAAAAAAAAACAATTTTAGGACTGTAATTTCTGTGAGTCAGGATGGCCGAGCGGTCTAAGGCGCTGCGTTCAGGTCGCAGTCTCCCCTGGAGGCGTGGGTTCAAATCCCACTCCTGACAATTATTTTTGGCCTGTAACTAGTGGTGTTCCTTTGGCGTTGGTACTGGGTTCAGTCTTGTTTCGACATCTTCATCAATGACCTGGACCAAGGGGAATAGAGTTAATCCTCACCAAGTTTGCTGCCAATGTGAAGCTGGGAGTAGAGGCTGACACACCAGAAGGAAGTGCTGCCCTTCAATGGGACCTGGACAGAACGGAAAATTGAGCAGGGAGAAACCTGATGAGATTGAGTAAGAGCAGATGTGAAATCCTACATGTGGGGAGGAATAATTGTGTGCCTCAGTACAGGTTTGGGGCTGATCTGCTGGAGAGGAACTTGGTGGAGAAGGACCTGGCTGCCTGCTGAGCAACAGGTCAGCCATCAGCCAGCAGTGTGCCCTTGTGGCCAAGAAAGCCAATGGTACCCTGCGGTTTGCTAAAAAGAGCATGGCCAGCAGGTCAGGGAGGTGAACTTCACCCTGTATTCTGCTGTGGTAATGATGCACCTGTCTCCAGTTCTGGGCTCCTCAGTTCAAAAAAGACAGGGATCTCCTAGAGTCCAGTGGAGGGCCACAAAGATGAGTAGGGGCCTGGAGCATCTCCCATACAAGGAAAGGCTGAGAGACATAGGGCTGTTCAACCTTGAGAAGAGAAGGCTGGGGGGAATCTCGTAACCATTGATGGATACCTAAAATGCAGGAGTCAAATGGATGGGGCTCTTTTCAGTGGTGTGCAGCCACAGGGCAGGGGACGACAGGCAAAAAGTGGAACACAGAAAGTTACGTATAAACATGTACAAGAACTTCTTCACTGTGATGATGACAGAGCACTGGAACAGACTGCTGGAGAGGTTGTGAAGTCTCCTTTTCTGGAGATACTCAACACCCTCCTGGATGCTTTCCTGCTCGACCTGCTGTAAGCGGATGGTTGGACTAGGTGATCTCTAGAGATCCTTTCTGACTCCTATGATACTGTGATTCTATGAATTTACCAGTGTAATTTAAATATATAGTGGTAAATATTTGCATAAAATATGACTGTGCTGTGTAAAGTTTCTCCTGTGTTCATTAAAAGTTAACTGTTATTCTGTTATGAGAGGGAGCCTACAATTTTAAGTCAGTTTATGTGTAAGTAAATATAAACAGCTTTATTCATGCTGACGCTCCCCATAAGGCATAACATTACTCTCTCTTGCTGTTAACTTTCACAAGTACTTGTGACTTCTGCATCCTTCTCTGTGTGTGACATATTTGTCTTATCTTTGGCAGATCAGCATCCTTTTAAGTTTTGTACCAGCTTCTATTTCCAATATGAGATTGAAAGGCTTTATTTTTTTTTTTTTTATTTTATTTTATTTTTAATATATTTTTTTAATTTTTATTTTATAAGTGGAAGAAGATTCATAGCTAGATAATGTGGAGGTACGTATCCCGTGATTTTGGGCATCTGTTTCATTTTACTTTTTTTATCTTCTTTCACTACCTGACACCCACTCAACTTTTGAGTATCTGTATTCCGTTAGTTTAAGCACCATGCTTATTTTGTCAGAAGTCGATATCCGAGGAGTATATTGGATTTATCCTTATTGTAAACTTTTTAATTCTGATTTTTCTGTTACTTCAGCAAATAGTCTCAACTGTTCATACGCTTTCTTTTCCAGCTACCTGACTTCCATCTTTTTTTCTTATTTCTGCTGCCTTCTTCATCCCTTGCAGCCTCTTCCTCTAGAAAGAAGTTCACTCTTCCACCCATGCATGGCTTTTGCACTCTTGCGTTCTTTTAGTTACCCACAACTGCCTTTTCTCCATCCCTCTTTCTAGCTACAGCTTCCTTCTTCCCCAGCACTCACTGCTATCAAGAGCAACTTCAAATTGGAAATAACATTTTGTTAAACTATAAAGCCAGTTTTTTAAGTCTTTAATCTGAGGTTGAAAGACCACGTTTGGCATTTTTTCTGTTCCTTGCAAGTTCCTACCGTTTCTTCCCCCCCCCCCCCCCCCCCAACCGTCCTATTTATATTGTTACACCTCTTTCCCTGCTTGTTTTAGTGCCCCTCACTCAACAGTTTCCTTCTGTGTTTGCATGTAATTTAAGAGGTGGGTTGCTAAATGAATATTCTAAAATATCTGCAAAATTCAGTTCAGTAGACTTGCATTAAACTTTTAGGGGACATAGTTTTCAGTATTACTGTGCTAGTTAATGTGGGGGAGAAAAATTAACAAAAAAAAAAGCATTGAAACTAACTTATTTTCAGAGCCCCAACGTCCTCACATTCTGAGGACTGTATATTCTACCCAGAAGAGTGGACTGTTATTGCCATTCATTGGAACAAAACTGTTCTGTGTACAGAATTCTGTATATGGTCCAAAATTTCAACATCATTAGGGGATGTTATCTTTAATGACTGTTCTAAATTCCACTTTTTTACAACCGTTTTGTGAAATTGGTTGTGGAGACAGGTGGGTATTTACACTGAGAATTAGTTGCGCTCTGGAGAAAACCACTCATACCAGGAATACTCACTTCAGCTGAAATGGAGATAAGTAATTTGAGGGTGACTTACTCAAGTTTTGAAATAGTTCACACTATGTTAGAAGATGAGGGGTAGATAAATGGTGAACAACTGGGAAGCTGGCTCTGAAGCACGTGCTCTTGAATTTGGACACCGACTAATCTGTTTTGGCTGTTGCTGGCACTGCAAATAACAGCATAATGCAAAACCTTCCTGTTTCTTCCCACTCTTCCAATCTTTTCTCTCCACTGAGGGCAAGCAGCGGCCACGGCCAAGCCATCAATTGCAGAAGTGGGGGTAGTGTGGCTGGGGTCTCTTGCATGGCCAAGCCTGCAATCTCCCTGTTCCTGTTGTGGCTTGGCTTTTTTTCTCATATATAAATTACTTCTGCTGATTTTCTTCTGAGCTAGATCCTTTGCCTCATCTGTAAGACAAGTCATGCTCTTAAAACTTCATCACGAACTAAGTGATGTCAAGTAAATTTTGTAGACTGTTTTTTCATCTTGTCCAAAAGCTATTCGTGCAGTTCTTTCTCCTTGAGAGTGTCTTTGGGATGTCTTTGGTTTGTTTTTCTCTAACTGGTCACCCACCAATTTAAATTTCATTTGACTTTTGAAGACAGGCATCAATAAAACAAATGTTAAGCTCTACATGCTCCTCTCACGTGCTTCAGTCATCTGTTTTCCTTTAGCTTCATTTGTAAAATCTGGTAAACCCATGCTTTGCTGAAGTATAATAATGTGCACTTCACTCTGGAAACGTGCAATTTCTAGTGGTGGTGTGTATGTGAACATAATTTTGTTGATGCGAGTCCCACAGAACTTAAGGCTGGTGATTTCAAATAACGTTGCCTCCACCTGCACTGTGAGTGCCCTTTTCTCCTCTGTAACTGAAGAATTGAAGATAAGCAGCTTCAACCACATTTTATTCTCCTCTTCCAACTCACCTCAGCAGTGCTTCGTGCTCCCCTAGCATGCATATTATGGACTGCATTGCCCCTGGGACTGATTATCTCCTTACAAGTCTTCTCTTTGCTGTTGTTGGCTGTTCGGGCACAAGCAGGGTTAAAAGGTATCGGCTATTTTGGCTCTTTCTCATTGAACATCTCAAGCTCCCTTAATAGTCCATTGTTGTCTATGCAGCCAGTTTGTTTTTTCCCTTCTGATCAGCATAGGTGTAGGGCAGAGCATCTGGTAGAAGGCAGTTGTATGTGTCCTTTCTGGATCTCTGAGCGGTGCACTTTCCTGTGCTCCCAAAAGCTGCCCATGGGAACTTGTAAGGAGCCTCATGTGTCCCTTATGTCACTGGACCTTTACTGGGAAACCTCTTACCATTACTGCTATTTGCAAAAGGATACAGCCTTCAGTGGGGCTTTGCTTCAGAAGAAGTGATCTGGAAAGGATCTTGTGGAAAATCTTTCATATTCTGTGTTGCAAGAGGATGTGGATATGCTCTCATGTTTCTGTAAAAGGCAGTGTTAGACTTTAAATGTTCCTGTTTTATCTTCTGTTTTTCCTCTCAAAATCTGTGTTATAATCTGAACCACTTTAAATTTCTCACTCACTATGTAAATGCTTTTTTTCTGTGGCTCAGTGCAGAGAAAACAATTATTTGTTATTTCCTAGTACCTGTTGAGACAGAGCTGTAGAAAGAACTAGGAGTCTCTCCTACCCTCAGTCTTGAAATAGGAGCACTCTCTTGTCTTGAAGGTCAGTGTAAATACCTTTTGGTCACACAGATGAGAGTTTGTGTGGGCAGTCACTTGAGGAATCCAGGCACTCACTCCTGTTCTAATAAGTGCCTATCTGCAGTTGTAGAATTATAAGGATTCCTTTTCTGACCTCTCCATCCCAATTAACTGAAGCAGTATTTATTCCAAATTCTCAAGTGCAGGTTAAAGACAAACAAAAACCCTGCTGAAGTGCAGTTCATGTCCTGCTTTCCAAGTAATAAGGAGGTGAAACTTATTCCTAGCAATCTGATTGCAGGTATACAGTAAGCATGCAGTTTAAGCACAAGATATATGGGCAAAACCTATTTCTGAGATCTGTTCTGTGAATACAGTCTTTGATCATATTCCGTAAGATCAGAAGGCAGTCTGACAAGTGAAGGGTAAGTGGGTTGATTATAGCTGGTAAATGATGACTGGAATAATTCAGAGCTCCATGTAGGCAGATTCACACGCTTTCCTTATGGTGCTGTTTATTTTTCAAGAAGCCTCCGGTGTTTTTTGGTTTAAGCAGCGATGTCAGCATCTTGGATGGTGTTCAACAAAGGAACTGCGTTTGTTTTAAGTTTTCCCAGTAGTTCCTTCTGTCATATTATGGCTCCAAAGTAACTAAATATTGTCATCGTGTTTGGTTTGTGCGATTGAGTTCAATTCCCAAGCTGTGTAATGCTTCCAAAATACTCCAAGCCTGACATAAACGTCTAGAACAGTTGTAGTGCTGACAACAATGGGAAGTGTCAGCATTTCTGTGAATTCTTCCCAGTTAAATAATGATGTCATTTTTCTTCATGCTTGTACTTGAAAGGATGCTTTTGTAAAATAGTGAGGTGGGGGAGTGTAAGCTATCAATAGTACATAGTGATTTTCAGTGCGGTGGTTTCTGTTGGTAAAAGACATCTAAGAGGCTTTTATGTACACTGGATGTAGGTTTGCTTCAGAGATTTTCAAGGAGATGTTGAATGAATGCATTGATTTACAGATATTGAACTGTTGCAGGAAAATGAAATGGCGAGTGCAGTCGGGATTCTCTGCCATTTAGAAACTAAGGATTCATCTGGACTGTAAGAGGGCTGTGAAACAGGTGTAGTGGAAAAGAAGGCTGGCTCGAACATATTTAATCAGATGTAGACTCAAGGTAATGATGAATAATGACTACATACATTTGTAAACAGGTGCAAAGCATTTTTTTTCTGCCTGGAGAGTTGCCAGGGTTATGTGATAGCTTAATATTTCAGCTTGAACTGCAGCTGGAAAGGCAATGATATTGAGTGATTTTCATTATCTGTTCTGCATTGCTGAAATGGATGTAGTCATGTAAAGTAATACTTCAAAAAACCTCATCAAAAAGATTTTGCAAGAAGCTTCACAAATAAGAACTTAAAAAGGAATATATATTTTTTGCAAGTGATTTTACTCTTTCGGAAGCCGTGTAAAAGCTCTGGGTTGCTGCTTGATGCAGATTTAACAACAATTACTTGAAAATTCACTTAAGAGTGCCAAGCTGCAGTTATAAAAAGGCACGCTCCTGAGCTTGTCACCAATGCTGCTTTCTGATGTTGATCTTGAAAATGGAGTGCTCTGCGGGACAGTCCAGCATCAGCTCTGAATTCTTTTCAGCATCACTGTGATAGCACCAGTTGCTTTCAGATGCTTCACAAATGTGCAGCAAAACTGCAGCCTCTAATCTAGGGTGGTTTGTGACATGTGCTTACATTGTACTCATTAAGAAAACTTTACCAGTATTTGATTTTCAAACTATTTTTTGTGGACTCACTGTGGTCACGCTGTTGGTGTCTGTAAATGTGCTTAGTTTTGGTGTGGTAATAACACTGGTGTAGCTTCTTTCTGTCACTGCCTTATATGCTGAGCATCTATAATCACACATCTGATGTATGCATCTTAGAAAGATATGCAAGTTTGTAGTATTTCTTAAGCCAGAAGAACAAGAAAGTAAAAGCATCACTTGCTTGAAGATTATTGCTTTCAGTTCAGTATAGAACACCTAAACAAACTTAATCAGGATCACTTGGTTTAAAAGTGTAAGTAGAGAGAATTTTTAACATGCATTGCTTCTATCTTTGGATTTCTGGACTTGGAAAATGTGTTTTCCCATATACTGAATTTACTAATACTAACTATGTAACGTGGCTTAGCTTTCTACCGATGTTCTCAGTTGTACAGCTGTTTCAGACTGTTGGTTCAATACGTAACAATGCAAACCTACCATGTATAAGAACTTTTCTAATGCAGTATATCACGTTGTCTTATTTCAGAGAGATATTTCAGCTTGGAATATTCATTATCAATACTAAGAAAGGAGGATGCCAAAACCATATTGATGAATTATCCAGGTCCTTAGAAACCTCTAGTTAACTTTGTAAAGAGAACTTTGTCCAAAACATTATGTTAATAACAGATATAATTTATTACCTTGGAAAATCCACTCTGTATTTTAAATTGGATTACTGCTGGATTCAGAAGGATGAAAAACCCTGCTGAAGTGTATCAGATTATTCACGGCCCATAGGGGAACTGCCTCGTGGAAAAGCAGGTGTCTCCTTTCACTAGGAATGCTTCATATTACAGGAACAGGATTTGGAGCAACAAATGGATGCCTGCAGGATCCTAAAAATCTCTGCTTCCTGATACTTTCCATCCTTTTTCAACAAGCTTTTGGCAAGATGAGGCAAAATCATGTTTACTTGAGTTTTGTACTTACATGTCAAAATCATGACCTCTTTCAAGTAATTTTTTTAGGGGGAGACAGAAGCTTTGCTACTAATGTAAAAATTCATTTTTTTCCCCCTCTGTTCCTTTCCTTGTCATTAAAAACAGGATGTAATAATAAAACCACATTAACTGCTTCCAAATTAGCCACGTTCAAGTAATTCCTGTACCTATCTCTTCCAGAGTTGTTTCCTTCCTAATGCTTGGCCTCCAAATTTACAGCAGAATGGCAGAAAGTCAAGGGCTGAAAGACCCCACATCTTATGGAAGTAACAAGACAGTGAAAATTGGAGGAGCAAGGTGTTTTGGGGTTTGGAGGTAACTGCTGCATTGCTCTTTGTGGAGTAAGTTGGTCCCCAGGCAAGGGCAATCATGAGGCCTGGGAGATGTGGGTGTGTTGGTGGCTTCATGGGAGAAGCTGCTGATGTCTCAGCCTTCCAACCCTGTGCTGCCCTGAACTGAAGGAGTTCTCTGGGCTGTGCCTCTCTTGGGGAAGTCATGGTGGATAGCAAACAAAGACGAGATAAAAACTGCAAATCATAGGAAACAGTCCATCAGGGCTACTAATTGTGGATGTCTTTATGGAGCAGGAGATTGGGAAAGGCAGAAGTAGCCCAGTAACATGCACAGGTCATGAACAAAGGCAAATCAGCAGTACAAAAAAGGCTTCTGTTTTGTGGCTTCTGTTTGCATAGGTCCTTAATTGTAAAGGGGAAAAAGGCATTTGAAAGGGATGGTGATAATGCATTATTCACCTTTGTTAAAGTAAGGAGTGCTTGATACTCTAATATTTTTTAGAGTTAATCTTTCTTTCTTTCTGTATTTGAAAGGAGTAATTCTTCCAGAACAGAGGTGCACTTTGCTCTAAAAACAAGTGTTTGCCTGCATGTTTATTCTGTTATAGCTCTCTGCTAATGCTTTATTCTGAAGAAGTGGTTGCAATTCATCTTCTTGACAAGTAGCACTGAGCATCTGCTGTTAGTAGGCTATTTGCAGCACTGTTCTTGTAGTTGCTGTTTTATCACTTGATAGGTTTGTGTTTTTCTTTTTCTCTAGGGATGGAAACTGGATTTACAATTGAATGTAAGCTAGTGATCAGTTGGTGATAAACAGGTTCAGAAAAATAGAATAGAACCAGCAAGTTCTTACTTCTCTGTGCAGTCAGATTAGACCTCAGCACCATTGAGGTGATGTGAAGAGGGAAAACATCATGGTAGGCTTTTACCTAAATTTCAAAGGAAGTTTCAAAGAGTGAAAATCCTTGGAGAATCTTTGCCCTGATGTGCTTGGGGTAGATGTACTGCTCTGAGGAACGATACCGGGCTTGCCCTGATGTGACTTTGTCCATCTGAAAACCATCTAACCTGACTTGAACACTCAGCATCTCTGTTGCACATCATTATGTTGCCTCTACAGAAAGGTATGCTATAGGAAACTACAAATAATTGTGTGGAGGAAGGAGGAAAAAGAAGAGGTTTAATGGGATATTGCCCATTACTACTGCTCTAGGAGCCAATTTACCTTTAGAGTAGTACTTTGAAGGGCAAGCATAATGCTTTAATATGGGAGGAATTATTTTTGTTACTTATCTGCACTATCGTAACGATAAAGATGTTCGCTTATATTTGGATCTTGCTGGTTCTGCTTCATGGCACCGAAAGATAAAATTTGTGCATGGTAGGTTTTATTTTATATTTTTTTAGCCTTCCCTTCTCCTGCTACTTCATTTTACTGTTTACCAAATAGGATGGAATGTTTTGGGGGTACAGTTAAATAAAACATGTTATTCTGTATATCCAAGTATGTTTCAGGAGCACTTACTGACTTAACTTTTGCAAGGGAGGAGAACATGCTAGGAAGCATATTCACTGTATCATCAGAAATGGCTGTAAGGTTAGATGCTGTGTCCCTGCAGTGTCACAGTCACTAAGATCTTTATTTGTTCAGCAATGTTGATGGTAAATGGGACGTAGATTCATTATTTTTGCCCCTTGTTTGAAAAAGGTCTGTGAGGCCATGCATCAGCTCAGAAAAGTCTGTGTTCCTCAAGGGATACTCAATCAATAGACTCCAAATAGTGTTGTTCTAGTGCACTGAACAACACGTGAGTAAACCTGTCAGAACTTGGCTCTGTAAGCATCATTTAATGTGAATTATAGCCTGCCCTGGGTTGAGCTCTTAATCAGGGAGGAGGCTATGGTGTGACACTGAACACGAGGTCTCTTGCAAAGCCACTTCACCTGCAAGTTTATGCGTAATCAAACTTCCTTTTAATACCAAATACAGAAAATAGCAAAAAAGCATTTAAAAAAGGCCAACTGGAGACTTGTCTTTGAGCAGCCAAATTCCACTGCCTTGCTGGCAGTGAGAGTGAATGAAAATTGATTTTTGTTAGCAGATGTGTCCAAAGTTAAATGAAAACTGTGTGCGTATGCTGTGAACTCTAACCAGAAATCTAGGTGCCTGGTTTCTGAAGAACAGACCAAACAAGTATTAGTGTCCTTCCATCCACTTGGCCGTGTAGCTTTCCTGATATTCTCAACTAAGTTAGTGGGGTGAACTACACTTACTTGTAGCCATCTCCATAGTGTGCTAAAGCAGGCAGCTGTAATGGCAGTATTCTCTTACATTCTTTCCATACATATAGAATAAAGATTATCCGATTACTTTAGCACAACTGGAATCTGGGATTGAAGGCTTTCACCTCCCTTAGAAAAAATGATCATGAAATTCAGATTCCAGCTCATGATTTTGTCATTGAGTCCAATGGACTTTATTCACTGTTTTACTGTTCAATGGGGTATGACCATCTGCTCAAACAAAAGAAGGTATCTCTGTAACTTTTCTGTAGAGGTGTCAGTAACTCTTCCAGTTCATCAAGCTGGCCAAACATTATTGCGAGATGTCAAGCAGTAAAAAATCTTATTCATTAAATAACATAATTAAACTTCAAACATTTCAGCGCAATTGTTTCAAAATAACTTTTCCAGAAAGATTACAATGCGTTGTCTAATGCTGAGCGTGGGGTATGTCAGAAAAAAAATATGGCTGCACTTCTGCTGGAGTGATTTAGTAGTGCTAGGGATAGCAAGGCATAGGCAGTTACAGGACTCATTGAAATGGATGCTTGTGTTTGGCACCTGTGCGTTAGATGGCACTCTCTAAAATGTCTCCCCAGGGCGATGGACACAGCCCCAGCCCTGCTAGAGTTCATGGAGTGCTTGGCAGCCTTCTCAGACATAGGGTTTGAAATTTGGGTGGTTCTTTGTGGAACCAAGTGCTTGATTATTCTTGCAAGTCCCTTTCAATTCAGGATGTTCTGTGATTCTATGATTCTGTTTCAAATTTACTACTGAATTTTCTTCTTTGAGTTCAGTTTCTATATGTTGCCAGGTTGCCAAATGTTTGGATGAAAAATAAAATTTTAAGAATAACTTTTTGGAAAATACCGATCTACTGCATTTGTTACAATGGATAGTCTGGGAATTCTGGGAGATTTCAGTGGTGTAATCCATGAATCTATCACCTTGTCATGTCCCAAAGGAGCAGTTACCAAGTTATTTACTACCTAAAGAAGAATACAGTTTGAGATATGGTTTGCTGTATTTTGTAGAAAAAATAATTTAAGGTGAAAGAGGTCAGTTGTCTCATGAGTTCATTGTGCTTTTTCCACCTGACTTTCTGGGTACTACCTGTAGGATATTTGAACAACTTATGTTCTCATGTATAGCGCGTTCTCTAAAGAATGTGAAGTGTGTCACTCTCTTGAACAGAAGAAGTTGAAAGCCGAGAGTGCCAGCACACTGAAATGGCCAGTAGAATGAGGCCTCTTGTGGATCTGGTAAATTGTTATTTCTATTACAATTTCAGTAATAAAAACTAGCGTCAGTGCAAGGTCCCTGAATCTCATTTGCAAGTTAGTGCCACAAGTCCTTGGTTTCTGACTAGTTTTCTTAAGTTTACAGGGAAGCAAGTGAAGGTTTCTTTTATTGTTTGTTTCTTTTTGTTGTAATAGGTACATAACTTTTATGGATGAAAATTTGGTGATTCTTTTTCCAGGAAGTTGATGGTACAGGAAAGTACAAAAGATGCTGTCATTGAACGACAACTGTCTGATTTGGCCTTCTGTTATCATCCTGTCGTATTTGCATGGATGAATGAAGACTGCTCTGGACACGGAAACCTTATTCTTTGGCTTAAGAAAGAGACAGGAGGCCATTATTGAAATTGTCTTTGAGCTTAACTGTTCTAGCCAAGTTTTTCAGTTTAATCCGTATTTCTATGTTTAGCACATCTTAAACAGGTGAAACACACAGAAAGCAATGCTCTGAAAGGTTTTAAAGCACTTCACCGATTTTGCTGATTTCTTCATTGCAGCCCAGAAGTGTTGCAGCCACAAGAAGCTAAGAAATAGCTGTCAAAATAATGAGCTGAGTTGTGAAATGGTGCATGTTTTTTTTTTTTTTTTTTTTTTCCTGTCCATGCTGATAATAGCAACTTGTACCTTGTGGGAATTGTCCTTCTGCCCATCACGTAGGACTGTTCAAGGCATTGTGAGAATCAGTGAGTCATCTTGGGCAACTTTGCCTTTCAGGTTGGCTTTGCACTGCGAGTCCACCTGCTGCCATGGACCAGAAATCCCTGGCATAGCTGGTGCCTGGCTGTGCTGCTTCTGGCAGGTGTGGAGTGGTTCAAGTTCCCCCATAAACTTGTGGCCATGACACTTCCTCAAGTTCTTAAAAGCAGATTTCTTCACTTGTTGAGCAAACAGTCCGTAACAAACACTCACCACGATGCCTCCAGTGTGAGGAGGCACCTCTTTGACCCCGATAGCTCTGCAAATACTTGGAGAGTCCTCATCTGCTGTGTATTTTTGGATTATGTATGATGTTTTGGTACAGGTACTTGAGATGGACCCTGTGGCCGTGCAGCTTGTTCAGGAGCTGTAGCAGCCCTGCACTTACGGGTAATTCTCCTATTCCCATGTTAGCCACCTTTCAAATAATTCAGTGAAAATCCTCACTGGTTTGCAAGCCTGCTGGCAAAGATGCTTGTGGCCTCTTTGTTGAGCAGGTGCTACAGCTCCCCTACAAAGAGAGCCCTGCCATCACAGGAATCGATACCTGTTTGCAAGCAGCTGTGCAGCCAGCTGCTGAACCTGAGTGATAGCAAAGGAGGAATTCACAGCAGTCCTTTCTCTTTCTGCTTCTCTCTATCAGAAAAAAGGCTTGTTCTTTTTGCATAAGCCTCACAAAAGCGTGTAGTTGTTTTGAACTGGTTAAATGAAACCTGAGTACTTCTAGATAAACCAGCAAATAGGTAAGTCAAATATCTATGGGGACTCAGCTCCTTGTCTGAATGTGGTGGCATATTTGGGGATGGATTCTGCTTTGAAGACTTGCTTTCCTTGCTGCAGAATTACTTAACAACCACGTTGTTAAGCCCTTACCACGTGCCTTATGCAACTCTGCTCTTTGAAAGAGCAGAGAGAATGAAGTGTGGGGCTTGTGGAGAGCCCAGCAGATTCAGCCTTACCAGCTCTACTGGGAGAAGCTCAAGGGCTTGGTCCTGACCAGCTGACTTGAAGGCATACACCCAGCTTCTTGCTGCTCCGTCATTCACTATTGTAAAACAAATTGTATTCACATCAGATATTTCTATCTAGACTGTAGTTGCATTTCTGCTTACAAGAATACTTAACTATTTATAGCAATAATACAGCAGAGGATACGGTTAGAGGACCTCTCAGGTGGCACAGAATGCCACTCTTTCCTCCATCGTAATGAAGATGGGAGGGATCTAGGCAGGCTCAAGCATTGGGCCCTGGAGAACCTCATGAGGTTTAACAAATTCAATGCAGGGTCTTGCATCTGGGTTGTGGCAACCCCTGCTATTAATACAAGCTGGGGGATGTAAGGATGGAGCACAGCCCTGCCAAAAAGGATTTGGGTGGTACTGAGGGATGGCAGCTTGACATGAGGCAGCAATGTGTCCTTGCAACCCAGAAAGCCAACTGTATCCTGGGCTACGTCAAAAGAAGCACGGCTGGCCGGACAAGGGAGGTAACCCTGGTCTTCTATTCTGTGCTGGTGATTTCTCATCTGGAGTACAGTGCCCACATGTGGAGTCCTCAGCACAAGAGAAATACGGACCTATTAGAGCATGTCTGGAGGAGAGCCACATAAACGATTGAAGGGATGGAGCACCTTCCCTACAAGGACTGGCTGAAAGAGTGGGAGCTGTTGAGCCTGGAGAAGAGAAGGCTCTGGGGAGATCTGAGAGTGGCCTTTCAGTATCTGAACGAGGGCTATAAGAAGGAAGGGGACTGACTGTTTAGTAAGTTCTTGGTGACAGGACAAGGGGAAATGGTTTCAAACTAAAAGAGGGGAGATTTAGACTGGATATAAGGAAGAAATTTTTTACAGTAAGGATGGTGCAGTACTGGAACAGGTAGCCCAGTGAGATGGTTGGGTACCACATCCTTGGAGACATTCAAGGTCAGGCTAGATGGAGCTCTTAGCATCCTGATCTAAGTGTAGGTGTTCCTCTTTACTGTGAGAGAATCGGGCTAAGTGATCTTTAACAGTCCATCTTAACTCAAATGAATTTATGGCTTTATGGCTTTAAAATTGTGTTATCAGAAAGATACATGTGTGTGACACATTGGTGTTTGCTGCAAGCCCATGGAGATATTGCTAACCAAGACCCATGGTAACGTTGCCAGGGAACAATTGGCTTCTGAATTAGCTTTAGTGTCCGTGGGAGCGGATCTGGGAAAGCCTCACAAAGGCTGCATAGCCAAAACCGAGTAATCACATTTGGTTCTAAATAAGCTCC
Organism: Lagopus muta; assembly: GCF_023343835.1. Taxonomy (NCBI): domain Eukaryota; kingdom Metazoa; phylum Chordata; class Aves; order Galliformes; family Phasianidae; genus Lagopus; species Lagopus muta. The sequence continues at coordinate 29,383,039 of NC_064440.1, read as the reverse complement.
TGCTGAATCACAGTCGAAAGAAATTTGTGGAACCAATCTTTGGTTGTTTTTCAGCTGAAGATCTGAAGTTCAGAATTAGATACGACTAAACAACAGATACAAAGGGTTGCATTGTACCTACTGTAGACTTGATTTACTTTGAGATCTGCGGTAAAAATGAAAAGGACTGTTGTATACGATTATGTGGCAATGACAGTTTGGCACACATTTAATCAGATGGCTTCCTGTACACGTGACAGACGTACAGCATTGGAGATGTAAAGGAATGGAAACTCATGAACATTGAGAGATTCTGGCAGCATCTTTGAAAAGGCCAGCAGTCTTAACACATGCAGGTAATGGTAAGGCACCGGGAGAGCCGCTGTCACTATGGCACAAAGGGAGCACAGGGCTGCCTAGGATCTGTTACCAGGCCAATACTGTGCTGCCTAAAATCTGTGCTTTTAAATAAAGCCAAGAAAAATGTTGTTCCCTATTGCAAATAACGTATGCTGAAAGAATACGTAAGAAAAATCATTAATACAGGTCTTTTTCACTAATATTTAATATATTTTTCAGTAAAAGACCTTTTTCCCTTTTTGTTTTTAATTCTATGTTCCTCAGACAGCTGTTTTTAAAGAAAGATAGGAATTGAATCCATTCAAATTTTATTTATTGATTTATTTAGTGAGAATAAAGCAGTAAAAATAAGGGCTTTTGGGGCTACTTTTCTTTCCCTGGAACCTGAGACTTTTTGTGCATGTTCAGGTTTTGTCTTTGCTTTTATTTGGTTGGCTTTTAGAAAATCTTACTGTGATTTTTTTTTTTTTTTTTTTTTTTTTTCATGAACTAAGGAGTCTAAAAAAAAATCATGGAAAGTTGCTAGCAGCTAATATTTTTGACAGAAATGAGCAAACCTAAGGTGATGATAAGCTCAAAAGAGATTATCATTGAGCTTGGATCTACATCAGGACTGGTTGACAAGGAGAGTTGAGGCAGTAGTATGAACCAGAGGGGTGAGATCCTTATAGAAATGAGAAGATACATCTGCAAGGATGCTTTGATAGCACTTCCAGTTTTGGTAAGGTATGGGAAAAATGAAATAAGCTGTCATACAAAAGAGGAGGTTCTGCTAGTGCTGGTTGGTGTGACCTTGCTAGTGGATGCCCCGGCCATACAGAGGTGGTTGCTGGAATGCTGGGTTCTTCTGTACCTTTCTGGTGACTGACAAGCTGGCTGTGAATCCTGGTACCCACAGTCTGATACTCCGATTCTGAGTGAGGGTGTGTCCACAAGCCAGTAAATAGGTTTTGCTGTGCTGACTTACAGGCAGCAGCATAAAAATCAATGCTCTCCTCCTGAACGTTCCTATGTATAAGTGATCACAAGTGCGGAAGACTCTAGAAACTCATAAGGAGGAGACAACATACAGGGTTTGAGTTGGAGAAATTTTTAGAGCATCATGTTTCCCAAGCACTCCAAGCAGGAAGGGCATTTCAGATGCTGTTCCAGCAGTGACATGTGAGCAACACGCCAGAAAGCGATGGGCGAGGTGGAGCTCCTGCCTACCACGGTAGGTCCCAGGCACAGCCAAGCAGGAGGCTTTTTCCCCAGCACCTCGCTGCACTGCCCACGTGTCAGCACGGCCAGCCCGCGGCATACAGTAGGCAGCTGACCTCAGCCTGCAGGCATCTGCCTGACGTGGGACCACCTGGCACCGCGCTGCAACCTGATGCTATAATGCGTGACAGCCAGGTGTTCTGTCTGCCTGGTTCATATGTCAGCGGGGCCAAACTTGACGGATAACGACATGAAAAATGGTGATGAATGTGCTGGCGGGAGAGAGGCTCAATGCTTGGCCAAAACTGAGATAAGCCTCTCATTCAAAGGTGCGTGTGCTGCAGCGCCGAGGGAGCCTGTGCCCTGTGTGCTGTTGTGTGTGCTGTCCGAAGGTGAGCGTTACTTCAGAGCGCTCCATAGCATCAGAATTCGCAGTGCGATCTCCGTAATATCGTTGCTCAGCTAGAACTGTCGTTTGTTTTCTCTCAGGTGAGAAACTGGTGAAGGGGGGGGGGAAAAAAAAGTGACGACATTTCTGCTGGAAAAGCCCCCAGATGAAATCAGCTAATTTCTCATTGCCTTTTCTCAGCTAGCATTCATCTTGGCTGAATCCTTTCAGTGCTCGGAGGGATTACCTTTGCTTCTAATGGCTTAGTGCAGAATGATACATACATAGTAGAAAAGCAACAGGTTGGAAATTAACTTTGGTCTTTGACTTTCACTGGAGGATATTTCTGTGCAGGAGCTGTTTGCATACATAATTAGATTTAGAGAGTGTGGCAAGAGATGGCCTTTAGGTTACAAACTGATGTGTTACAGGTTGACTTATGGGCACTGAGCTGGTTTATTTTCCCTGGAAGCTGTACCATCTTGAAAACACACGCCAGATGAATCATGTCCACTTCAGAAGAAAATGAAGTCTCTCCTGTAGCTTCAAAATGAGCTTTAGCAGCCAAGGCTGATGAACGTCAGACAGATTTACACCCAAAGTACTCCAAAGCTCATTGCCCGTCTTTCCAGCTGACCTACAGATGGCTTCCAGGCTTCTCGTTGTCGGTACTTCTGGTGTACCAAACAATAGGCTGTAGAATATTCACTGCAATTTTGCTTCATAGCTGCTTAATGCTGAACGAACTGTATGCCTGCTCTTTTCTGTTGTTCTTCGCACAAGTTTGCTTCAGGAGATGATGGCACTATAAGTTCTTTTTTTATATAAACAGCAAAGCGTGAGCAGAGCAGTACTTTGTGCCTATACAAATTAATAAGCTGATCTTTGAATATTGTCAGGGCTTTTCTTTGCTAAGCAGGAGAGAGAACTGGAGCTTTAGCATTTCCAGAGCTTGTGAACATCCAATTTCATTGATACAAAACACAGTTCAAGGGAGCACTCACAGGGGCAGCTGAGTGGTTTGGTGAGCATCTTTGCTGTGTGTTTTATTGCATCAGTGCACAGATAGCTGTGATATGCAGAGATGCTGCTGCTTTAAGCATTGTTCTTGGGATGAAGTTAATACGCCAGCTAGCTTGGATCATTAGAATGAGGTTCTTGGTGGCTGCTTTGCTGAAATACATAGGTAATATAAATAACATTTCTAGTTAGTGCCTTCTATCTACCTACTATTTCCTGACGTTTATTTTTTTTCACTAAATATTTAAGTGGACTTGGGATCATTTGGCTATTGAGTTTGTTGGGAGCTTCATTTTATAACACTATGTTTTGTCTTGCTGTATCTTTAAAAGATGTAACCGCCTGGATTGGACTGTCCAAGTCTCAGGCCTTCTTTTTTTAAGGCATTTGGCCAAAAGAACTCCTTTGCATCCAAGAATGAGACAATTTGGTAATCTCTGATTTAAAAAAAAACAAGTGGGGAAGGAAAATAAAACCACCAGCCAGCTACCACAGAAGAATGAACCTAGACTCTATGGAACTGGAAAATAGACCTAAAACTGTGAATGTGATTGGCCTTGAGCAGTTCTGTGTTGAGCGTTGAAATCTGCCCATAGCTAGCAAACCAGTACCTCTGTGAAAAGCTGCAGCTTACACATGCCTGGTGGTGATGGCTCCTTTGCCAGCAGTTAAGCTTCCTGTGAGCTCCGTTTAAGCGTATTGGAAGCATTTCCCACCAGAGCACGGTTTTCAGCATGAGCTGAGGCTGAGGAGCAGGCAGGAGGGCAGCAATGGCAGGGGCTGGACCAGCAGGGTACAGCCAAGGATGTCCTTATCCAAGGATGTCCTTATGTGAGGTAACTGCCTTTGCATTCGCTTCAGTTTAGCTACTGTGACTAGAAGTCAGCACGCGGGTGCCATATCAGCACTGCAGTGCAGGCTGACCATGTCTTCTTTGCCATCAGCTCCAACGTGCCGCCACCTCTGCAGCTGCTGCCTCATGAACAAGCTCAGCTAACAGCTGTGTGCTGTGCTATGGAAAGCTCTGAGCAGTGTAGCAGGCTTTCAGTGTGCCTGAGGGCTCGCAATCCTGCGCACTGCTGGTGGGCTTGCTTGAGGCTGCTTTTACTCTGTGTCTTGTGGGAAACTAAACTGATGGTGTACGTAAGGGCTCCAGAGGTCTGCTGAGATGAACTATATTAGAAGGTGAACATCTGTGTGATGCTTGGGCACAACTTTAGCACAACTCCTCATAGTTGAAAAGAAATGCTCAAAAATCTGCTCATTCTTTAAGTTTCAAGTTTATCGCTCAAACTTAAAATTTCATCCTTGTATGATTTCTTTGTAGCAAGACTGTGCCTTTTAAAAAACATTTACCACCCATGCAAAAAAAGTACATCAGAGGGGAAAATCCATTATTGTTGCAATTCTACAATGGCTTCGCACAAAGAAAAGTTCAAAACTGATTTCTTCAATATAGCGAAAAATGTATTTCATTAACATGAAAACATTTTAATTTCAATCAACAATGTTTTATCACAAGGGGGAAATATGGAATTTGGGTGAAAATCTGTTTACTATGTTTACCCAAATGAAGATAATAGTTTGCTGCAAAATTTACAGTGTAATAACAGGCACTTAGCAGCAGTCTTCTGTGGTGTTATTTCTTATGGATATAACATTCAACATATGGAAAATGGGGTATGGATCGAAATGACCAGAGAAACCCAAAGGAATCTTGTAAACATGTCAACAGCCAACATTTCTCCACAGATGGCTCATGCTAGTATAAAAAAAAAAAAATACAAAATGTGGTCTAATTCTCTGCATATGGCTTACTTTGTTGCTTTGTTCCTTCATATTACTGTTAAAAACCAGGAAATTATGTTATGAAGACAATACTGGTTTTTGTTTATTAAACTAAAGTACAGATTAACATCACTCTTTTTTTTGTAATGAACATATACCAACAGTGATTAAAAAATAAACATTTATTTACAAAATATTGATGCATACATATTACACAAGTCAGTTATATCAAAGTGGTTTTTTAACAATGTCTGTAGCAACCAACTATTTGCATTGGCTTATCATAGTGCAAATGGTAATGTTGCAAAGGCAGGTTACAATATGGGATTATGGTTTGAACGTTAGACTTCCGTGCTGCCTTTTGTTTTACTACATTTAGAAAACTATTCACCTTCCTTTAAAAAATACCTTTTTCTTGCGAATGTTGAATAGTGTACCTGAGGATAGGGCAAATTCATTATTACTCCAAATTCTTTCACTTAGATAACTATCTTTCTATTTACTCAGCCTGCTTACGTAGCACCATTGCCATTGATTACTAACATACTAATGAAAAAAAGGAATGGAAACACGCTAAATACAATATACCATCCCTAACTTCAGGATTTGTCCATTTACGTGGAATTTCATCTTATCACAACTCTGCACTATATATTCAAGTGTTCAAGGATGATTCTGGTGGTATTGTGTAGTGGTGTATATGTTACCAGTATATATTTTGCTGTAAATACAATATTAAGTGAAGCTGTGAAGAAGTTGATTTAATAGCCTGCTCCTTCTGTCCTCGGATGAGAAGGAGCTTGCTTTTGATTACCAACATATGTTGAAAACTACATATAAATTTGTGTCTGAATGACTGAATATTGATTCCCTCACAGTGTAAGAAACTCATTTGTTAAATCCGATGATTTTGATTGTAGCTTCTTTGTCCGTGGTTTCAGAGCCAGCCCTTAGGTAATTCTATCGTCTTTTAGTTCACGTTCTGCAGCTCGTGTTGTGCTATATGTGGTCTGTATGACTGTACAGTATAAGGATGTTGGCAACGCCTAGCGTACGTAATTTCACAGTTTAAAAGATGGATGAGGGGATATAGATTTTTTTGGTGGCTTCCACAATTTATGAAGTGGTGGATCTCACGATGGTCTCATGAGCACCCGCAACGATCTACAACCATGGCTGGTATCTTTCCATATATTATTTGTTCTTTTCCATTGAAATACAGCATGTTTATAGGGGACATCTTGGTGGGTGTGCAGCAAGGGCCTGCTGAGCCTCTTGGATTTGCTTGGTGTACCAGGTGGGTGTGTGGGTATTTCTGTAGGAATACAAATTCGCATTCTCCAGAGCAGTAATTGGCTTTGTATCTTTTAGGTGCTATAATCCAGTCCCATCCAAAAGCTTCAAAATCCACTGTCAGTGGGTAGCGGCAACATCGAGATTCCGTTGAGTGCTCGTCACAGTCAAGGCCGAAATCCCTGCGGGACCGTTTTGGTGTGTCTGTAACTCTGACCTCTAAAAATGGGTTCTGAGAGAAGAGGAAAAGGAATCGGAAGTATTAACAAGGTAGGCGTATGTAATTTGAGTAAGAACATGCAGATAGATATTTCTGACACAAACGTATCAAATTAATATTCTCAAATAACATCTGCAAACCTTTTTGAACTTCTACCCTTCTGAGAACTTTTTCCCTCACCCAAGGCTGCTATGTTTGTTCCCTGCTCAGGGATTGTTTCTCTTCACTCTGAAGACCAGCATTTCCCTGCTGCTTCTCCACAAAGAGTGTTAATTTCTGCCTATCTCTTCCTGAAATCACCGTTGTTGTTGTTTCTTATTAACTGCTAAGAGAAAGCTTCAGAGATTATGAGGATCTTGGGCTCCTACTTTAGCTGTTGTTTTCCTTGCTGCTACAATAAGAGCTTTTCTTTCTTTCTTTCTTCTCTATAGAAGAATTCTGAAAAGGAGAAAACTCCGAACAAACAAACCCCCCAAAAAACCCCACACATTTAAAGGGCAGGGTCCAACCTGTGCTGGATTCCTTTTGTGAGTCCATCTGAAATTTTCTCCATTCAAACGTTACTGTATTTGATTTTTTTGGATATCGGGGAAGGCCTCTCCTCCAGACCCAGGAGGACAGGAAATCTCTCTAATTACGGTTGGGTGGAGTGATTGGAGCGGTAGTAGAAAAATATTAATAACCTGCTAGGCAGGTTATTTCCACTTAACAGCTTTTACTCAGAGGGCTGGATATGCTGCAATGACTTTGGAGGGACAAGTGATATTTTGACTGGTGAGAGAGCCTTGTGGCCAGGAGAGCACTTTGGGCAGATGTCTGAGCCACATGCTTCCTACTGAAGGTGTCTTTGCGCAGTCCTTAACTGAGAATAGAAATAAATGTTAACCTTTGTAATCATAAGTTTGAAAAAGTTCCCAAAGTTTCTTCTGCCCCGTGTCAATTTCAGCAATATGCCTGTTTGCCACTGACCAGGCAGTTGCCTCAGGAGTAAATAACAGCCCAGCTAACTGCTGCTCAAGTTGGTTCCTTTCAAGATACACACTTTAGGTCAGTACATTGTTCAGCTGCTGGAAAAGCATTTTCCAGAAGTAACCAATTTGGAGAGAGGCGTGATGGAGAGGGGCATCCCGCTACAGAGAGCGGCTGGAGAGCAGATGGAGGAATGAGGAAGTACATTTTCTCTGCTGTGGACTGCAGAGCATCTATTCTTGTATTGCTCTTGATTCAGTTTGTTTTTACAGATGATGATAGCTCTGGAAAAGCCTTGGCTTATCCACATATGTGAAAACACCTTGTTGGGTACTTGAATGGGTGGAGGTGGCATGGCCATTATTGATATCTCAGTGGCCTCTTTCAACTACGGAAGACTCAGATCTGTGATGGATCTACAATTAAGATGTGCTTTTCCCCTTGATTCTTTTCACTGCATTACATTGCTATGAAGTTAAACATCTCATAGCTACATAAACAGAATGATCTATTGTGTAGCAGTAAAAGCAAAATTATGCTCCTAGTACTTTATTCAAAAGCAGAAATTTCTTGATTGTTTCAGCAAGTTCAGCTGTGGTTGTAAAAGATTAGCAACTTGGGGAAGCAACAAGGAAAATGCTGTAGTTAAACTGGTATGCTTTAGATTTATTATGTTCACCTTGCAGGAAAAAAAACAAGTTATTTTATGCTTGCTCATCATTACGATGCATTTATTGCATCGAGCAGAATTTATGTACTCAAACATTCCTAGTAGGAGGAATTATTCATTCTGTCACTAAAAGATGCACAATTCAGGGTTTGTAAACATAGATAATTTTCATTGTCATTAATGGAAAACACATGCATAGAGAATAGGGAGAAATTCTCTTACGTGTTAAGCGAAAAATCTTTTCAACACTATCTACAGCAGATTTCTTATCACAGAAAGAGTTGTATTGCTTTTAGCTGCTTTTATGCAAAAAGTCTTCACATTATGCAGTATTTGCTCTCAAGTTTGGAAATAGTGTAACTTTGATAGTACCATCTATTTGTAAGTGCCAAAACATTTTCCAATCAGTGCCTTACAACATGACCCTGAGGTATTTCAATTCATCTTAATTTTTCAAACAGGAAAATGGAGGCACAGGAATGTCCGAGTGATTTTGCTATTGAGAGCAAAGAGTGAAAGAATTGGGTATATAGAACCTTTATCGTCCATTCCTTAAGCAGTATTTCCATTTTCATCCTTAAAAGACAACCAATCACTTTCCAATGATAATAAAAAACCAACACCAAGATATGTAAATGAGGCTTTTTTAGTAAACTTACCAGTCCATCTTCACCTGGTCCTGGGAATGTTACAGCAAGATCTCGTCCATTCTCATCAAAAGCTTTTATTTCGATGCCTAAATTGGATTCGGGCTGTTTGAGCCAATTTTGCAACACTGTCTTCACATCAATGCTCTGCCAGATACCAGTGCCTGGGTTCATGTCAAGTTTCAAAGATCGAATTCCAGTATATCTTGTACCGTCTTTCATGGGTTTAATGAGTCTCAGGATCTGCACAAACACCGTTGTAGGTTTTTGGACTTGCCTCAAGTATATCCATAATTGTGCCTTTACTACTTTGTTATATTGTATTTTAGAGCTAAACTTAAAGAAGCAACATTTTGGTTTTCCCTCCATTTGTACAAGAAAATCAGCTATAAATGAATGGAAAGAACAAATTACTGAACAGGGAACAAAAAGAAATATGCATATATCAACCCAATTTTTTTCCAGATCATGTAGGATGTCTTACAATATTATAGAAACAGTACTGGTAACAAAGTGGATGCAATATCATTCAATTTCTGCACTTCACATCCCACAGCAAATATAATCATTATACTGTCACCTATAAGTAACATAATGTGACAAGGAATTGATGGCTGTTTTGTAAGCAGGCTAGAAGAAGGTTTGGCTAACAGTTTTCTAAGTAAGTGTAGCTGATCCATTGCACTTTGTAGGTATGCAGAGTTGAGCGATGTGCACAGGCAGAAATTCAGGAATGGTAGGCAAGAGAAGAAAAGCTAAGGGACTGCTGTGGTCCTCAAGGATCTGACCATCACACCAGCACTGTGGCCTGACCCATGCAGCTGCAGAAAAGTCTCTTTCCCAGACTAAATTTGTCAGAGGACAGGGCACAGCCAATGCAACTTCATGGTGACTACTGCAAGCCCACTTCTGCTGCTCATCTGAGGACCTTCATAAAGCAACAGCAGCTTAGCATGAGCTGACTCAATGTTTCTGTCACCTGTGGGAAGTTTTAGATTACTAAATAACCTTAGGGTGCTGTGTACTGTGCAAAGAGGGGCGACTATGTGCAAACTACCCTTAACACTTCATTTTCTTTTCTGAGTGGAAAGAAAATTAAAAGTGCTAATCTGAATATTTGTTTTCATTTCAACGTTATTAAAGGAAAGTCATGTGCAATGCTTCATTCCTGTAGCCTATAATGCAGCTGTCCTACCTAGTCATGATAGCGTATCTCCATGCCAGGATAAAACAGATAATGCTCATCTTAAATGATACAGATCTTTGACACTCATAAATCAGATCACTTAAGATAACTGCCTCTTTAGCGTATGTATTGTAGTTCAAATGCTTTTTATAAAAAGAAGAAAATAGAGCAATAAAGCATAATGACTTTTCCCCAGTCATTGTGACTATATAGAGGTTTAATTAAAATAGTTTTGAAATTTTGTACATAATAGGCTAGAATAAAACTGCTGACAGTCTGCGATAAGGCTGCAATAATGTGTTGCTGTTAAGCATGCATCTTATCAAAGTTAAAAAAGGCTTCAGACAAAGTTAATCTTTTGTCCGTTTTAGCTGGCTACAGGAGCTGATATTATTCTAGTATACGTATGGTAATGATATCTGTAACTGCTAACCTGCCTTATATGTCCTGACATCTTTTTTCCTTTTTGACATCATATTCTTAAGTGTTATTTTAAAAAACAGCTGCCATAGCCAAATACTTCAGCTGATGAAGAACATAAGATACTATAGTATTAGCTGTGCAAAAGATACTTGATAGGAGCCGTAGCAGATGTTTAGCACTCAGAAGATAACTTAGAATCTGCTCATTCAGTAAATGCCTTCATTCTTCCTTGGCACCACTACTGGAGCTGATAACTATAAAGTGGACATTTTAACATTTAAATCTGTTACACATAGATTTGCTTTAAATATACAGTTTTAACTCGGAGGTGGGTGGTGCTAGCCTGTGGGATCAGCAAAGAAGCAAGAATTTAACTCTATGCTTACACTTGCTATAACATGCAGTAGTTAGGTAGGTCTCCTACTCTAAGCTGTATTTCTACTTGCTTCTATGGCTTTTAAACACAGTAGCAGGTGGAACGTCATGCAGAAAATACAGTTATCTTATTAGCTGCACTTGCACTTTCTATCTGCAATAGGGAACTTCCTGAATGCTGCGCGTAACAGAGCCAACTGCAGATGTCCTTTTGCTTTCTAAACACACTTAGGCAAATCCTAAGTGTGCTACAGGGCACGCATTACAAGGAGCCGAAAAAATGAACAGTAAAACAAAGGCTCGCTACACAGTCCTTTGAACCTGACTCAAATTCTTTAGAAATACACTCTCCTCCCTCCCTCCGGCAGACTCCAGCCAGCAGCCTGTTGGGAGAGCCTGAGAAGGAGTTGTGTGGCTCTACAGCACGGAGACAACTCTCGGAGGAGCGGAGCGAGACGAAAGCAGCAGGGTTATTACTTACACTCCGTAGGCATTGTGATAATCGTTTCGGTTGTGGCATGATAGTCATCGTCTTCCAAAGAGCCATCGCTACTGTCGTCTCTCTGGACGTCATACTGATCAATCAGTTCCTGCAGTGGAGGAGCTTTGGGTATAAGCTGTTTAATAACGTCCCTGCTAATGTTAGGTGCTTGTTCCAGGCGCAGTTTGCTGAGGATTTGAATTTTTATGGCTTCTATTCTGGAGGATTTAGTGTTCTGTCTCCACGTACAAGCATTGCACAATCCGTCTTTTTCAGCGTTCTCTGTGGGCTGACTACTGCCATCAAGAGCCACCGGATCAACTGAAATCTGCATGAACAGGTAAATATAAACATAGACTGCTAGCTTTTGCATGATCTTACAGTCACTGCAGCTTTTTTCCTTTTTTTTTTTTTTTTTTTTTTTTTCCCCTGTCCCTCTTTCCCTTTTTCTTTCAGTTCTGAACAGATCCGTGAAAGCAAATGCAGTCTGAGAGACAGCTTGCCACACTGGTGTGCCTTATATATGCCAAGGGGGCTTTTATACTCCAACTTTGATTAGGCTCGTGTCGTCAAAACCGACGATTGGTTGTTGTCCCAACAATGAATCTAGCTGTCAGAGGTTAAAGCCCTGTCGATCACAAGTCACTAGACAGCATTTAGTTACAGCCAAGGGTGAACTGATTTATCTGGTGGCTTCATAGAGGATACATCTTCACATACTGAAAGGATATGTTTCCAAGTACTATGGGCAGCAGTGCTGGAAGACAGCACTATCATTCTTAAATATACACTGAACACATAGCTGCACTATGAATTGAGGCAGAGCTTTCTTTAGAGTTGCTTTAGGATTCTGTCACTATTTTGACTGAAAGTTTGTGCTATCTAAAGTACAATTCTGAGGGATTTCTTTAAAAAAAAGAAAAAAAGAGGGAAAAAATATGTAATCATACACTGCAAACATTAGGAATCTGTGCTGTGCAACAGTTTAAATGTATTAAGCAGTTCAAATTTCGGTCAACTGTAATAGGTGTTTCTCATAAGTACTAGATAAGCAGGAATAAAGATTTTGTACATGTATGAGTAAAAGTAAGGGCTAACTATTTGACCCTTTAGTATCAAAATGAATTACTGAAGTGTGTAGACACTTAGTAAGTAAAGAAAGTTTGCCTTGTCAGCAAAATCCTGGGCAGCAAATTAGATACTGAGAGACCTTCAGTAACAAAGGTATTTTTAAGGAATATCATGAGCTACTCAACTGTAATATTACACAGAAATAGTCCAGCTTGCTTTTTCCATTGTTACTGAAATTTGTAAATGACATAAACTGTTTAAATTCCTTCTGTCAGTAAATCTTCATTTTTCATATCCTATTTTACTTCAGTTCAGGGTACCTCTGTATTATGCCAACTGAAGTGATAGTGTGTTTGGCTTTCTATTCAAGCATGTAAGTTTTCTATATCCCAGTTACATTTTTATAATTATGATTTCAATATGCTTACTGCATAAGGCACACCTAGACAGCATTGTATAATTACAGGTCATGGCTTGTAAAATCTCACATTAATGTAGATGAGACTAGACATGCTGCTAGCAAAAATAAAAAAAATTCATTTTCATTTGGGGAATTGGGGGTCTATATGTTAGAGCGTGAAAGCGTGGCAAATATGGGCATTTGTTTGCATACGTTTGTATAGGAAGAATGCTACTTGATAGAACAATCCAAGAGCTCTTTTTCTGCCTAGTCATTTGTGTTATTTTGCATTACCTTTCGAGGGCACAGAAATTCACTGCATGGCACAGAACTGAGCCTAATATTCAGCTCATAAATCTTGAGTATTCGATTTAAACTGATTGTCTTTCCATGGTGTAAAGTTGATGCAAGCAATAAATGTGTTGTGCTCACATGTTCCAGGTTGCAGCTTTAGGGTCTAACTTCAATGTTCTCATTTCAGCCAGATCCATGTGTAGAGCAACCATTTTGACAGCTTATATCCTGAGCATTTATTTTGATGCAAGATGCTCCTGTCAGTGCTCTCAGTGTATGGAAACATAAAGGGGCTCGTGGTTCACTGGAACTACAAGTTAGGAGAGATCTGAGTTTGCAATGCCATGTTCACAGCATACTGTTTTAAACAGACTCTTAGTATTCTTGCACTTTTAAGAGGCCAGTACACTACAGGTGCTGAAAAACATCTTTATGAATGGTGGATAGGATGATTCACATAAAGAATCTCGAAAATCGCTAACCCAGTTCCAGACTGTTTATGAGGTTTTGGTTGGTTCTTTATTTGTTTTGGGTCGTGGTGTTCTTTTTAATGTATTATAACGATGCATATCATAATAAAGCTATTTTATATTAATCAGAATGACTAAAAAGCTGAGCATAAAAGGGAATCTACCACCAAGTGGAAACCTTAATAATAGTGCCAAGTTTCACAGTAGATTCAGTTCCAAAGGGAATGATGATCCATCAATAAACAGGTAGGAACACTGACGCAGTCGTTAAAATCAGAATCATTAAATGCTCTGGCAGACTGGCTGGGAGCCACTCATCATGCTTGAGAAGGGACGAGAGAAGTGGCCGGTGAGAAACGCCTCTACCAGCATGTCTCTTCTTTGTGCTGTGCAGCTGCTTGCCTGGTGCGAGACCTGGCCTCCTCCTCCTTCAAGGTCTTCCACTGACTGTGGCTTGTTGTGAACTAATGCACGATTTTCTGTCAGCGTTGTGTAATGATTGTGGAAGGAAAAAAAAAAAGCCACTCTTTTTCCGTCAATAATGCATTTGTTCATGACTGCAGGATGTAAATCCTTTATTTGTCATGCCTGAAAATGCCAGCGAGCTTGGAGCAAGGGCAGAGTTTTCTCTCAGCCACCATGGTGATGCACATTCTCTGAATACCTGTAGGTTGTTAGTAGAATAACTTTGTCTTCATCTTTTCTTGTTGCTGTTTCTTTTCTATGAGACTGCAAGAATTTGGGGAGAGCTTAAGGCATAGCATTTGATTAGGAGGTACTGAAACACTCAATGTCTTTAACAGTGCCATACAGAAATGGTTTTTCTTTATGACTTTGTGGCATTGAAGGATAATGCTGACTACAGATGTAGGTGACAAAAGTAAATAATAAGTGAAAGGAAAGTAACCAGATAAAAGTGTTTCCCAAATAAATTATTTTACAAAAATGATTTAAAAATAAGCAGCACGTTACCATCAGCAAAACCAAAGAGTTAAAAATGAAATGCACATCTTACTGAACTTTATGGCATTTTAATATTATCTTTGGGATTTGTGTCATTCTACCCGCTGTGCCTGCCAATAGTGAACAGTATTCCCAACCCTGGCTATTCAAAGATCATGACTCAGGCCCCCAAAATCAAGCAACATGTGTCTCTTTCAAAGGAGAAAAGTCACACATTTGTCTAACTGTCAGCTGCCTTTTGGCTTTCTGCTTTGCCCCAATAGTTTTCATACTCGTTGGAAAACCTAAAGAAAATAGAAAAAAATATCCAAACCCCAAAATGACTGAGACAAAGGTTTTGAAGACGCTGTGTTACTGTGAGTTTTATGGAAAAACAGTGACTGTGTAGAGGAAAAGAAGATTACTAATGCCCTCCCTGAGGAGAAGGCAAGCAGAGCCCAACCATTACCCATCCTTTTTGGCAGCCTTTAATTAGCCAGTCAGCATGTGCTTAGTCATTAGTCAGCTCACTGATAGCTCTGGACCATCTACACTGTGTCATCCCTTGCCTGGCCAGTAACCCAGAAGAGATAGTTAGGGCAGGATGGGATTTGAGCCTGTTACGGGGGTGGACCAAATGGCAATGAAGGGGAACCAGACCATTTCTGAGAAGGAGTTATGAGAGTATGAAGAAGCTTATGACAGGGGAGGAGAAGGATGTAGGTTATAACCGTGCCAGAAATCAGGCATCTTCATTCTGTTGTAGGCTAGATTGTCAAACATTTCCTTACCGAATAGAAGACAAGAAATTCACTCCTCATTTTTCTGTCATTTAAATTGAATGAAATTATTCCCATAATTGGCTTACTGCAAAAGGTAGAACTTGAATAAAAACTCGATTATTATTAAATGCACTTTGTAATTTTATTGTGTTATTAAATGCACAATGTAAACATGCACTTGCTGCTCACAATAATTTTTGTTCTACTTCAGAACCAGTTGGATTCCACCCCTAATTTGAAACAAATATTATAAGGAAGCTCCTGGACATCTGGGTACGATAACCATTCAGTTACCTTGTATCACTTTTTAGAACCACAGAATTGCAGGTGTAAGAAGGGACCTCTAGAAATCACAGAGTCCAACCTCCTGCTTCTAGAATAAAGTATCAAAAAGAAGAGAAAATCCATTTAAAATATTTTTTACTAGATTGATTTCTCACTTATTTGCTATTATAGCTGTGTGTAATGGTTATGAAATAATTTTGGTTAGAACAGTTACTACTAAATAGGAAAAATTAGGCATACAGTGAAATGCAGTGGAGTTGAGGTATCTGAAGTGCTTAAGTATGAGGTATGAGCCCAACTGTTCTAACTCACCAGGTGCTTTCTCTCAGACACCCGAAATGTAAGGGAGAGCATTTTACTGAACTTGACAGTGTGTATGAGATAGTGTCTAATGAAACAAGTATCACAATAACAAAAAAAACTGTAAAAACATCAACATTGTATTATGCAAATTAAAGCTGCAGCTACCATAAGGCAAAAATAACCACACTTTTAATTGAACTTAATGCCATTAACTAAAATATGAAATCTGTAACTAGGAAGAAATCTTGGTAACAAGAAACCTGGAATAGTTTGTCCTTCTCTGTATATTTTCCTGCAGAAGTGGTCATATATAACCTAAACATTCTGCTACATCAGCTACTTGATGGTATGGATGTCTAATTCCTTTGACTTATAAAAAAGAAAGTAGCAAGTTCATTTTGTTTTCACCAGTTTTGAGTTCTGGGTAATAGCAGGATTCGTGTAAGAGCGTGGTGCTGGATCCAGGTGCCATGATGTGCTGGCATCTGAATGGGATCTGCTGCAACTCCTCAATTCCTGCTCTCCCATTGTTTTCTCAGGGAAATCAACACGTTCATGCACCTGGGATTTTGCAGAGCCTCCTCTCAAGGCATACTTGGGTCTGCATCTGCGTTTTAAGTACCAAGGCAAAACTTCACTCTGCCTGGCAGATGATTTCCTCGCTTCAGGAGCTTAGAGAGGTAGGGAGTCCTACCTGCTAAGGACTTCCTCACCAGCAGTGGTATGTAAGTATGCAGTAGATGAAATGGGTGGGAAACTGGTTCTGCAGCAATGTTTGCCTTTGATGTACCTCTCAGCTTGCCTAGGAGCTGCTGCTGAATTTAGTGCAGTTTAGGGAAATGACATTGGGTCTCCTTCAGCTGGTGTCTGACAGCTTTCTCTTCTCACGGTCTTCTCCTGACTGTGGGTTAGGGCTGTATGTTTGTGCATGGCTACAATGTTCCTGTTGTGTTTTTCTCTTCTGCATATTCCAGTGCTCATTAATTCACATCATTGCTCTAGAACTGACCAGATATGCTGATGGAAATGAACTTTATGAGCAGATAAGGAAATGTATTCCCATTGGACTTCTTAAAAACATTTAAGGGAGGATGCAATTATAATAAATGCTTCCAGTTTTGTTTTGTTTTCATTTTTTTATTCTGCAGCCTTCACTTTAATGTTTATCAGTCTTAAATCCTACAGTAGTGCCCTGTTAAACATCTGTTTATTTCTAAAGGCTCCCTCCCTGTAACAAGATGCTCTCTTCTCAAGATTCAAGATTCTTCTGAATCTTTTATACTTCCACGCAGAATTTCTGACATAAATATTCAATGTTTACTGAAACAGTTGAGGAAAACCAGGCCTGAGTCACAGAGCAATGGAGGGAATGGTACCAGCATGACCCCAGGTGCAGGCGTGCAATTGAAATCCATGTGCCTGTTCAGCCATTGTCCAAGGCAGCTTTCAGTGCCATCTAACAAGTAGGGGAAGTTATCTCTGGGCATTGAGGAAAACCATGAAATCCTTGCAGAAACCTGCAGGTGGTGGTGGGATTGTCATTATCAACCTGGGAGGTGTGAAGTCGGAGCCATCCCAGCGACATGCTAGCACTCTGCTGGGAGCACGGCCACCGTGTGCTGGGAAACGTGCTGTTCCTATGAGGAGCCGGTGCTGGACGGGGAATAGTTTCCCTTCTGCACAACCAAGGCATATGAAGCACCAAAGCCCTTCATTTTGTTATCTCTAACGGTAACAACTCTCCTTAAAGTGAAGTAGGGATTTTGGGGCTGGCAATCTGTCGTTTGCTGTGTGCGGCCTGTCCTCTGCTGGGCTTTGCGGGAATGGCACCCACTGGGGCGTGGAGACCCAGACTGCTCCGAGTCTGAAGTGTTTTCTTTTTTCCACTCTTTTCCCTATTTTCCCTCTTCTTCCTTTCCCTCTTCTTTTTCCCCTTGCCTGTCTCATCTCTTCTCCTTTTCCCTAGTACACGAGAAGTTAAAACTTATGAGATGTTCTAACAAATCCAGGAAAACGCAGTTTGGCAATTGCAAATGCAGCAATAGTGACTGTCCTTAATCTTTGCCCATTGCCACAACTGAATGAATTAACCCATCTGATCTAAAGATGGCTTCATATAAGATCACTGTGGGTCCACCTCGAGCTATCCTCTGCCAGATCTCCCTGTGTTTGTGCTCTGCCTCTGCTACAGCTCCACTCCATGGCTTTGTCTCTGCTGAACTCAGGTGTAGGCAGAACGGGGACAGCCTGCAAGGCCTGGTACCCCCTTGCCTACAGATGATAAGCATAACCACAGCAGCATGATAAGCAGTGGTGAAGTCAGTTTTCACTTTTTTTTTTTTTTTTTTTTTTTTTTTGCAAATGGAAAAGCTGGCTTTGAAATGAAGTCTTGCAAACGTTCTACAACTTCAGAGAGTGAATGTGTACACATGTGCCAAATTCTAGTGGTTAAAATAAAAGAGCTTTCTGTGATTGCAGGCCTGGCACATTGCTCCAGCATTGTGCATCTGTGGTGGCAATGCATTCACAGAACTCTTTTTGAATGGAACATAACAAGTCATGCTGTAATGCTGTCCATAGCAATGCAGTGCAGTCATTCTATATTCAAGTAGACACTCAGAATGCTCTGCAGAGTTCTGTCCTGGCTGCTGGCATATCTACCAGAGAAGCTGGCTGGTAAAGCCTCAGGCTTTCATCTGTAATACTTTGGTTTAGCTGTCGTAAACATAAATGTTTCAAAAGTTAACGCAACTCCAGAGGTCTTATGACATTATTTGTAGAATATTTTAAGTGTTGTCTACTCTATAAGTATAAAAACTCAGCTTTTACTGTCTCTCCTTTTATAAATGTTTTCTTCCTTGTTGCTTGTTTCCTGTTGATGTAATAAAGATGTTTCTTATTTATGAGCTCCATTATGAAGCTTCCCTTAAGAGCACCAACTCAAGGAAAATAATCTGCACTGGTTAGAGCATTAGCTGTCCTGCCCCTTTCTCTTGGGAACCGTCTCTGGCTCCTTTCACAGACATGTCCAATTTCTCACAATAAAGGCTGCTGCTTTAAAAATTTACAAGTTTTTTTTCTTGCCACGTGCAAGCTCTTCTTTCTCATCAAGCCCCCTAATTTGCAGCACAAGCCAAGTGGCTGATGAGAAATAAGGATTAACCGCAAAGAAATTGACTGATTTGGGTTTTTTTTTTTCCACCTTTAGTAATAGACTTTCAAAACACCTTAACCATTCCGCAGATAAATACACCAACTTAGAACTCAACACTTGGTACCAAATAGCTGCCTGTCGTTGCCTGAGTGGACATGTACCCTGGACTCATGGAAATGATGAGAACATCTCATATTGTTCATCAACTGTTCACATAATTGAAAAGATGCTTACAAAACATAATTCGTATAACAGACCTGAAATACAACAGTTAGTGTTCCTCCAGAGCTCTGTGTTAAGTTGTGCTGGCATGATGGTAGCCAAAATAGGCATGCTGTATGTGCTAACTTATAGAAGGGCTTTTTGTGAGTAGATCTGGAGTAGTTAATATAAATAATATTCTAGGATACCCAGATTAATAGAGTTGTTTGTATACTGCTGATTTTGTGGTAAGTGCACAAAGCTTGTTTTATGCCCAGTGAGCTTTGCACCAGGATATTTGGAGTGGAGTGGATACTTCACTGTTTGATGTAATAAAAGAGATTTCCTTCATTTATACCCCTTCCTGTTAGCTAGCGCAACATTAACATTACTTCTTTCAACTGTGCTACATGAGAACTGGTATGCATTTCATAAAGGAAAAAAGGCCTATAAAAACGATAAGAAATAATTAGTTATTTCAACATGGATTTGGAATTATATGAAACATACAAGAGCTGTTCTGAAAGTACTGCCTCCTGTTTCATTACGCTGGCCCTTGAAGTTAGAGGTGGATGTTGGTGGTACGGCAGTAGGGACTGAACCTTGCTGCCAATGTTACGTTTTGTTGCTGTGCAGCAGATGGCAGCAGAGGGGCAGCTTGAGAACGTGCACCTACTGGTGATGACTGTTGAAAAATAATGTTTTGTAGCTGAGAATTTGCACTGTCAGAGAGTGTTACTGTGCTCTTTGCATCTGTTGTAGTCTCTATAGAAATAAAGAGGAGGCATTATTTTCGGAACAACTTATTATTAGTCCTCTTTCAGGATGTTGTATTTAACAAGCAACATAAAAATAGTTTGTCAATCATCAGTGAAATTAACACTATTATCTGGCCATTACTATATAAAGGTTAATTTTAGACTTATCGTACAGGCATTCAGTACTACTAAAGTGGAACTGAAAGGGGAAAATTGATAGCCAGTTTTGTAGCTTGTGCTTTGAGTCATACTGAACACAAACAGCCAGAAGACAATGGGAAGGATGTTATTTGCATTGCACCTTGGAAAGCTCTATCAAGCAGATAAGATGCTCTTTGTTTCAAGAAGCCTTTGAATGGAAGCCTGGAGCTGTGTTAGCCCTTCGTGAAACAGGACAAAGAGCTGCACGTACAAACTCACAGGAATTCTTAATAGTAGCAGTAACAACCAGTGCATAGCACAATTTTGTTTTGATTTTCTGGAGAGAATTTAATCAAAACATAGTTTTCATGTAGTAGGACCATCTAGTTTTTAGATAGTGGGACAGCCACCACCACATTCCGTAATTTCTTCATGCAGGCAAACATGATATGTTCCTTTCAATTAGATTATACAGTATTTAAATCCTAAACTACTCCTAATGTTTACGTTATGAGTATTTCCAGAGAAGGTATAATTTCCTGTAAACCAGCCAACTTTCTGAGCTGACCCCTGGGAGCTGGTTGTTGGGGAAGAGTTGCTCTTTGAAAACCAGCTCTAGGACACAGAATTGCTACAAGAAGTTCTTTCTAAAGTGATATTCACTGAGCATGAGAGTGGTAGCTTTCTGCTTCTCCCAGGCTGCAGCAGCGGTAAATGAATATTTATCTCTCTTCCACCAATACAGGGCTGAGCCTGAAGCATTATATTTAAATCTGAATTTGGGGTAGGTCAGATTTCCTGTCAGGATATTGCTTTATGGTAACCTTTATCACATTCTTTCTTCTGCAGAATTACAAGGGGTAACAAAGGCAGCAGAAAAGGCAAGGAACTGGAAGAAGCTTGCCCAAGTGGACCAACGCTGCGTGATTTCAGCCAGTGTTGAATTACGGAGGAGTCACAATCTAACGTGTGATTTGTGCTGACAGGAAGGGCTGCACAGAGCTGCCAGCGCTTTTATTGTGGTAAGTGCATGCTTTTGATTCATCACAAAAGGGTTTGGGTCAGTTTTTGGGCATGGCAAATAAAATCAATCATTTTTATTGTATCTGCTCCAGTTCATTCGTCTCCCATGGCAAACTTACTTAAGCAGTAAAGTTGAAATATCAGTTGCAGATCAAAAAATTCAATAGTAGCAATGACTCTAAAATAATGTTCATTTGGGCTTGTGGTTTTTTTTCTGCTTGTTTTGTTTTTGAAAACCTGTTTTGCCATTCTACTCATGGTCTCAGGAAGAGCATGTATTGTAATAGAGAATTAAACAGGAATCTTTTTAACAAGTGGTAATTGATAAGAAAGCTGATGGAGCTCAGTGTAATTCTCAGGAGTGTCAGAATAGTCATATGCCTCTACAGCAGGTTTTGCATCCCTATGAGGAAATCAGACGAGACTGAAGAATTTAGATTGTTGGATTTTTTTTTTTCATACTAATTTAAACAAGCCTGGTAAGCTTGCAGAATAAGACTGGTGAGGCTGTGAATCAGAGATAACGCCTATGTATCTAACACAGAACAAAATCCTCAAACTGTGTAAGCCTGCAGAATTGTCTGCTGCTTCATACATCTCCTCTGCAGTCTCTGCTAAGGCTTGGATTCTGTGTGAAATCATGAGACCAGATAGCCCTTCCAAACTTCATTTTGCATATTACAGTAAACCTGGGTGTTCTGAATCTGTTCTGAAGGCACCAACTTCTGAGGTCTAATTAGGTGTTACCTAAAGACGCCTCGTTATCACTATGGACTTCTTCCTTTCCATTATATTGTATTGTATTATTGTTTTATATTCCATCTATTTTACCTTTACTATGCAAAGTAGAAAACATCTTCTCTGTCCAAATCAGAACATGATCTAGTTTATTGTGTTCTTTTCTATAATAAATACCTCCACTTCTTTAACTTCAGGCAGACTGATCCAGTTCTCTATCCTTTTTGCTTCCATTCTCCTCAGTTTCCAAAACCACTCCAGTCATGTAAGGTTTTGTTGTTTTGAGATAGAATAGCCATCAATTCTCTGTAATTGTCTGTGATATTTCAGGGAATGTATTGATTACACAGGTGTAGATAAACTACAGTTGCCTTTTATTTACTCATTCTGTTCATAGGTATTTGAAAATTTCAAAAAAATACCTGCACATCAGATAGAAAATTTTAATTGAGCTATTTGCAGTCTTGTTCTCCTTTATATGTGTGTTAAATATATATATATATATATATAAGGTAAATATATATGAGAAACATAAAAACCTATAATCTGTGCAAACAATTCTTTCCTCTGACTGACTGTACATTCAACAGTCTCAGCTGAATTATTCGCTCTACAAGTCTGCCTGGCTGGGAGGCAGAAGGAAGCTATCACTGAGGAATCATTTCCAGTTTAGCCACTGTTAAACATCGTGAGAACTTCAGACCTTAAAGGGAACACCAAGCTGTTTTGTTTCGGGGCCGGTTCTGGCTTTTTTCATGAGATGAAAGTGTCTCACATCTAAGCAGATTACATTTACCTCAAAAGTAGAATATTAAGTTCAAAATATGTATACGCAATAGTTTTAAATACTGCACTGCTTTAAATACTGTGAGTTTACTGTGGTGATAATTGCAATAGTAAGCACTTCTACTGGTGAGATTGGTGAGATTCCTTAAATGTAATTTAACAGTGTATGAGAACCCCAGATTTCTCAGATGTGATGTTTTATCACATAGACATTGGTTTTCTGCATTAGGTCTTAAATCTACATTTCCTTACAAGGTAAAATCAAAAAAAGCTGATGTTTTTACTACTACATGGTGGTGTTTATACTTAATAACACCTCT
Source organism: Lagopus muta (assembly GCF_023343835.1). NCBI lineage: Eukaryota > Metazoa > Chordata > Aves > Galliformes > Phasianidae > Lagopus > Lagopus muta. The sequence goes on along the minus strand of NC_064440.1, from coordinate 29,360,372 downwards.
AGTATTGCCAGCCGTGTAGCAAAGACTTCAGGGACTAAGTCAGAATCAGTTTATTTTCCATTTCCTATATGCACAAGAGCGGTGAAAGTGTATATAAGGAAAAAGGGGGGAAAAAAAGAAGCTCAAACAGGCTTTGTTCATTTGACAAGCACTTAGGGATGACTCTAAAAAGTGGTTCTGAGAATATTCCAAGAGCCTTCTAGAGAATATTGTAGCTCTGAGTCTTTGGGGTCTATGTTTTGGGAGTGGAGGTAATGGATGCTGTTGTACTGACTTGCATTAGGAAGTTCACTGACATGCCCTTGTAAACATGTCTACCACCATGAAATCCATAGGCAAGGGGAAAAAAGCATTAAAATCTGGTTACTAGTTTTCTGCTAGGGAGAAGAAAGAAGCTGTAGCAATATCCAAAGGGATGCAAACATCTTTTGACTGAAGTCTTAATTCATGCCTGCAATACAGACAGAGTCAAATGCAGAGAATGTAAAGCACCTTTCTTTCAAAGATTGTGTAATCATACTAAATATGAAGCATGATGAAAGCTCAAAAGCAGTTATAGTGCTGACTGAAGAAACCAAATCCTTTGTGCAACTCTGTTTCAACAAGCAGACCTATAGAGCCTTAGGATATCACAAAAGGCAACATATTCCAAAGGTAGCCTGTTCCAGAAGTACTGAAATAATGAAATCCATTGATTTGAAGGGCTTTATAGACTTTCAAAGGCTGCGGGTCAAATCTGAACAGACATCAGCTCTTGTCTTCAAACCCTAGTGCCCTTTTTGCATCAAGCAGGACCCTCTTTCAATAAGAATTTCCTAAATGGAAATGCTCCAGCACCGTGCCTGGTACTGGTGCATAATGTTCAAAGCAGAACCGAACCTTAAATTAGTCGAAGAACACATATGAAACTTGAAACTTCTGGTAGCACTGAAGTAAATCTTCCATCTTACAAATTTCAGGCCGGGATAATGAACGTGGCTCACAGGCTGCTTTTGCAAAAAGACAGCAGAGATTTTCCCTCCCCTCTCCTGGGAGGGCTCACATTTGATGATCATTTCCAAACAAGCATCTTTCCAAACAGAAATGTTTCTCATTCTTTCCTCCCTTTAATAAAAAGTTGAGGAATATTCTCCACTTAACTGTAATCACCTGAAAATCAAATATCGTGACAGCATGATGTGGTATCCATGCAATAATACATTACATTCACTAGTACAGGTCATTAAGTTTTTGCCACTGTTGATGTATTTGGAACAAATTGCTTGAATAATGAGTGTGCACAGAATCTTGGAAGTAAATTTATCAATCCATCTTCATTAAATAGTATTTTTATTTACAGCAGCTTTCTATCCGGCATATTTTAAACGAATTCTGTCCAAATAGTTTAGAAAGAAAATTACAAAACCCTTAATTAAAATCATGCCAATAGGAAAACGAGTAACAAGTTGTTTGCAAATGTAAGCATGTTGCAGCTGTCTAGGATCAATGTTTCAGCATAGAAAAAGCTGACTAACAAAGCTCAGAGGTGTTCAGATTGGACAATGAGGAAAGGTTATTTGGTTTAGGAATCTTAAAGCATGGGTCTTGACTAATATGTCAGTGAGAATCTTGTTATTCACTTGTACCGATGTAAACTCACTGCTTCATTGTATTACTGCTAGTACCAGTTAGGAAAAAATGAAAGCATGATTTTCTGGTTCTGTTCTCCAGACTGTGTGAGACATGAACAAATCCACATAAAATGAGTAATTGTTAAATACTCTGTTATTTTATAGATAAAAGCAGTGGTACCCATGCTTGTCCAGAGCCAGTTCAGCACTCTGTGTATGCACAGGCTGCAGCCTATGTGTTTTGTAGATTTCCCCACCTCTTCCGCTTTGTTGCCCCTCCTCTCTCAACCCTTAAAAAGAAAGTATAATTTTCCACTTGGAGGACAGTTTTGAGAACAGAATCAGTGGTGTGCTAAGATGCTGCAGGGATGAGACCTTTGCAAGCCACTAAGTAGCTACATAAGCAGAGACATGTGGCAGCGGTTGGAGAAATTAAGCTGGTATTTAATTGCTGATATTATGTGATGTTGCTCATAGATGAGATAGATATAAATACTAAATACTCTTGTTTGGCTGAAGCAATTCATTCCATTTCGTTCTCTCTGATTCAGGAGAACTGAGCCTTGAAATAATGTGTCTGTCTGTCTGTACTGTTGACGCTTGCTGAAAAGAATTTGTCGGACTGTGAGTGTTTGGGCTCTTTGCTGAGCTCCTGGAATGACTCCTTTCATTCACTAAATGTAGGCTTGTTTTGGTGCTAAGTGACACAAGTTAGCAGTGGAAATTGCACCCAGAGACTTAGCCTCTGATGGCAGTCAGGACTTTGACCAACTTTTTCCAGCGAGTAAGATGCTGTGCAGCCCACCAGTGGGGTCTTGAACTTGGAACTATGTGGGACGAACAGCATCAGATTCAGACATCAAAGAGCTGACTTCTGACTTGTGGGGGAGGAGATGGAGGGAGAGCTAAAAGAAGAACTAAGAATTATTCCAGTTAATAGGAGTTAATTTCCAGCATTAAACTGTGGGGTTGTTGGCAGACCACCGGGGTTTGAATGGCCTTGCTGGATTTTTTACGATCTGTTTGTGTCTTGGAGATTGTATTATCATTCCTATGTTAAGTACATTTACAAATCAGAAAACTTCACCGTTTATGAATGTGCTGAAACTATGTGAAAGACAACACTTAGGTTTAAAAGGCATTAGTTGTTATTTGTATTTTGCATATTATCTGTGTACAGAACTATATGTATGTGTATGTGTTTCCTTGTTCAGGCTTGGGACTCCATCCCACAGTGATACGGGATGTCTGACACTTCCTGACAGACATGCTCAAGCCCTGGCTCAGTAAAGGAGCCCCTGTCACCGAACACAGCAGCTCAGGTCTTAACCCCAGCTTTATCCTGACCCAGTGTTCACTCCACAAAATGTTCATGTCTGCTGTAGAACTGGATATCACAAAATTAACTGAAAACCCCTTGATATAGTGCAAAGAATACAAAATATGGGACAGTAGCCTCAGATAAGATGAGCTTGATTGTTTAGATATTGGATAATATCTGCAGATAACATTTATTATGTAAAGTAATCATGATGTCAGTTCTTAGTAAACTAGACTCTTCTGAAAATGAATTTTAAATTTATCTTTCCACTTTGGTGTCAGTAAAAGACATTCTGTGGCTTTATAAAGGAATCTATTTGACATTTGCACTGCAAAAGGTACTCTTGGTGTAGGAGAGAATGTATACAGAGCTTGATCTCAGCCAACAAGGCAATCTAAGAGAATGAAACCATCCTCTGCAGCAGTAGCTCTGATCCAGCCACCCATACGCCTCCCTGAGGGATGCTTCCACAGCACTCTCCTCCTTCAGTCCTCTGTCTGTGCCCTAATGAGCAAATGTCTTCCCCAGCTTCTTTTTAAGGCATCATTTTTTTTTTAAGGCATTTCCTATTTGCAAATCCATTCGCCCTGTGCTCTGAAGGAGGCCGTTTGCCCACCCGTTCCATTGGTGCGCTGTTTGGGTTGGATGGCACAATACAGCTGGGGCCCTTGGGCTGTCCTCTCCCAGCCTCCTGCCTGCTGGTGAGTTACTGACACTGCTGTAGCTACAAATCCAAAACGCAGCACCCTGCATGTGACCGCAGTCTCCTCCATCCCAGCTAGGTACCATACAGTACAAAATCTGTATTTGCTCTTTGTTTTCTGTACTTGTTCTTTGTTTGTTGTTTGTAGTGAGAGTTTATCTCAGTGTGAAAATTTGAAGGTTGAGTACAGATGTTGGTATGATAATCCTCTGAAACACATTACTTCTCTGTTTTAAGTACGTGAATGTCCAGAGCTGCTAGAGGATTGGGAGGAGCAGGGACTTGGCATGTCACTGCTGATCCACGGCTTTGGCTGCAGTAGTGAAGTATGCTTTTATCTCAGTCGAGATGTAATTTCCTATTTTGAATTCTATTTCAAACTCTTTTGTCCTGGGAATCCTGGCAGTGGTTTTTGCTTTGGAGAAGGGAATGCTGTGAGAAGATCGGGTACCTCCATTTCTCTGTAGTACTTACTATTGTGTGGCAAATGATGCAAGGCTGCTGCTTTGTCTGTTGCTGTCTCAGGGCTCTCAGGTTTTGGCACATCCGTGGCCATGTTTACTGTGACTTTGCTTTTTTGCTGGGTAATATTTGATTGTCACAAAGCTACTTTCCATTTTGAAGGAAGCTGGTGTTGTGTGCAGCTTCATGTCACAGGGAGGGCTGATGTGACACACTGCAGCGCATACCCCAACGTTTGGATTTATTTTAGAAGATCTCTAAATTTAAGTGATTTACCCACTTTCTGTCTGCCCAGCTTCTCAGCTGACTGTAATTCTGGTGTGTGGCTTTTCAGCCACAAATCTCTTTTGATCCTCTTTGCAATATTCTAATGCCTCATGCTCAGTTAATCTCCTTGCCATGCTGCAGGCCTGCATTGTGTTACTGGGCTCAGAAGTGGAGCAAATGAGAAAAAAAAGTCTTGCATATAGATCAGGACTATGTCTCTGGCTGGTACACTGCCTTATTAGCAAAAAAAATATACTAATATTTGATATTTTCTGTTTCCCTGCTTTGTTTTCTAGCAGAGGCTGCAGGGTGAGGATGGTGTGTGCCTGACTGTACTGGACTGCACAGGCTGCCTCCAAACACACCGAGCTGCAGGGCAATGGAAGGCTGACACCAAGCATCCCACCACCTCTCATGACAACCGATGTTCAGGCTCAGAGCTGCTGCAGACCTCCTGCTTCATACAGACACAAAGGCAAAAGGTATTGCTGCCTTTTTCCCTCGGCTCCTGGGGTGTGTTTGGTTTATCACTGTGCTTTTGGTTTTCCTTCATGGTGAATGTGATGTTTGAGCACTTGGCATCTACATACACCGCTGACAGAGTCAGCATTTAGAAAATGTTCTTAAAAATAAGGGAGAAGATGCCTCTGCATTGCCATGGCACCAAGATGGAGGCTGTTGTTTGAGACAGTTGACTTCTCTGGTCAGGGACTGTCACCAACGACTCTCTGTTAATTGAAGTGCTTGACAACTTTCCATTGAAAGAAGTTCCCCCCTTTCAAACATGTTGCCATTTTGAATGAGAATTAATTCACAGAATTATTTTGAAAACTATTTTGGCTTCTTCTGAGTTCTTCAAAAGCCTTTGCTCTGCCTTTCCTTAAGGGCATGTGCCCCTAAGCTGCCTTTGCAATCCAGAGAGCCCCAAGCAGCCAGCACTGTGTTCCCCATGGCAAGCAGCTACAGGAGCATCAGGGAACCATTAGGTTTTTATGATGTTATAGTCTCAGAGAGAGTCCAATACAATGAAACTACTTGGTATGTGACACAAGACATAAAAATAGTCTTGAATTGTCAGTAATTTTTTTCTCTTGAAAACATTCTTTCCTTTAGTGGTGTGTGGTTGTGTCTGGAGCACACAGTGCTTATTGAATGAGGTTTTACATTACAAAAGCATCCCAACCTGCCAAGCTCCTATTTCTGGTGTGACTAGAAATGCTAACGGCAATGAATCTCTGCCTTCCTCTTGTAGTTTTTATGTCCTGTGTGTAAAAGGCTGCTTGGTGCCATCCTTCAGTCCTAAAGTCTTTTCCCTTAGGCCAGCTTTTACCTCAGCATCTGTTAGCTGTGACAAAAGCACTACCAAAGGTAGAACCTAAGTCAGATAGCTGTGCTTTTCAGTTCTTAGCAGTCATCTTATCAGTGGTTGTTACTAAGACATATATAAAAATATACTATGCCTCCATCATATAAAAATGATGGAGGCAAGGTTTGTTTCAGGCAGGCCTTGGTTTCTGACTGAAAGGGAGGGAAGAGGGGAGAGGGAAGCAGTCTCAGTCATAGCAGAAAAGAGAGGACAAAAGCATCAATATGCTCTAACTTAATGGTTTTTGTTAACTTTTTCATCCCTGTTCCTCCTTACAACACCAGCTTGTCTTCTAAATGTGGGATTTTCAATAGTATTTAAATGAGATGTGGTATGACATAATTTATTGAAAATACTATGGGTTTTCTCAAGCAACCAATACTCAAGTTGTGAATTAACTTTTATTTGAAACATTCCTAAGCTTGATCTAGACAGATTTCCCAGATCTTATCTCAATTTGCAGACGAGCAGCTAGCACATGTTGAAACCAAAGTTTCTATGAGCTGTCGCCTTCAATTGACTAAAACCTGTGCTGCATGGAGACGTGTAACTGTTCTAACACCCGTTCTGCGTTCTGCTTATCGTATCCCGCAGCTCAGGGCAGGCAGGCCGTGCCGGGTGGGAGCTTTGGCCACTGGGGGTTGCGGTCGCTGCCTGTGTGAGCTCTTCAGAATCTCCGCGTTCAGACCACGCACCTGTTTCCAACCCGTCGGGTCGGTGCATGGCTGCGGGCACAGATGGAGTTGGGGGGGGGGGACGGGACACCGTGTGGCTGCGGGCCGGTTGGAGGGGGCTGCCGGCTCCCCAGGTCCTTCAGCGCTGTCTTAATACAGCCCCGTTTAACGCAGCTTACGTACTCGGGTTAAAAACACAGGGAGAAACAGAGAGGGCGTGAAGCGGTAGAGCCCGCGGCCCGAGACGGGCCGAGCTGGGGGCTGCGTGCGGTCACACCCGGCTCTCCCCAGCCCGCGCATCCCTACCGGGCCCGGCCGCGCACGGATGCCGCGTTCCCCCGCGCTCATCCCGGGCCGGGCAGAGCCGGAGGCGGGGAGGTGCCCGCACCCACCGAGGGGCGGGGCCGCGCCGCCGCCTCCCTGCCCGCCGCCCGCCGGCAGGTGGCCGCGGGGCGCTCCCTGCGCCCGTGGGGTGTGCGCGGGGCGGACCGGCGCCGAGCTGCGGGCGGGTCCCGGAGCGCCGCGGGGCGCTGAGAGCGGGGCCGGGGGGGAGCGCCGAGCTCCTGCGGAGGGAGCCGGGACGGGCGGCGGCGGGGCGAGGGCTGCCGGAGCCGCGAGGTTCGCCCCCAGCGGCCGGGGAGGGCTGCCCCGATCCAGCGCCCGGCGGGGTGCGGCTGTGCCCGGTAAGCCGCGCCGGGAATCGCGGGGAGCTGAGCGGCAGCTCGTGCTTCCTCGCGGTTCGGGAGGTGGGAGTCGGAATGGGGTTTCTAAATATAGTAATAAAAAGCGGAAACTATAGAGATTGGTATCGCTCCGTTAACGAAGCGGCGTTCCGAGCCTGCGGCCGCTCCGACCACCTCGCTGCGATCCCCCGCCTCGCCGGCGGCTCTTCTTCGAGCCGGCCCTGCCCTGCCCTGCTCTGCCTTGCCTCCAGGTGCGGGAGGGCTACGGGGAATGCCACGGCGGCGGGGTATGCGACCGCGCCCCGCCCTGCCGGCCGCCTGCTCGGCTCCTCGCTGCTGGGGCTGCGTCGCCTCGAGCCGCGCTGCGTGTGATCGGAAAGCGGCCCTTCTGTTGAGCTCACCGCACAGCAGCCTGATGTTGCCGCAGGTACCTGACGGCGGCCCCCTCCTCGGGCCCCCCGGGCCTTGCCCTTTCCCGCTTTCGGCGAGCGCCCCACGCGTGTCCTCCTGGCGTCTCCACCGGCTCTGGGGCGGCAGCTGACGCGTATGGGGTTTTGCCTACGCTCGCGGTGCTCTGGGCTTTGCTGAGAGGGGACTCGAACATGCTTTCCTTTGCACGCTGCTCGAGGAAACAGCTCTACACCCGCGCTGAAAACGTAACATCCATTTACTACGTCGTGTCTCCATTCGCCCGTTTGAGCATCATCTGGCACTTGGGTCTGGGTTCTTGAGGAGTTCCAGATCTCCGCAGCCATCGGCTACTCTCTCCCCTGAAGGAGGCGCCCCTCTGTGACTCCGGCAGTTGGGTTCCCGCAGCTTTGGCCAGGCTTCCTGCAAGCGGGACTCCTGGGAAGCTCAGCAGCTTTAGGTTCTTCCTGCCGTTTCTTCTGTAGCTGCTTGGGCAAGCAGCGACATTAAGCGAGCCTGTAAGAAGCTTTCAGCGTCTTCCTCACCTCACCTTCAGGCTGTCTCCCAGCTGAACCCAACCCGCTGCTGTGCTATGGCAAGTGAGCCTTTCAGGACAGAGCTACCATGCACACAGCACTCCATACCTCCAACGACGCTTTTCCTGGATGAAACCTAACCTTGTGGCTGCCGAGAGCTGCACTTGCTGCCTGACTATTGTTTTCTGAATTACTGCTATTTTGACCAAAAGGTTCCTTCCTTTGCCTCTGCTTGCTCCATCAGCCATCCTCTTACTGAAAAGCCGTTTAGGATAAGCTGATGGTCACGCCTGGCTCTCAAAAGGGAGATAGGAAGGAAAGCGCTCCCCCAGCCTGCACTGTCGCCCCATTCAGCTGCAGACCGGCTTAGACGCCTGCTGCAGTTAATCAGTTCCAGCCACAGTAGGGGGGAAGGCTTTGAAATTCCAGCGAGTACCGTAAGGGAGATAAGGAGAAAACTTTCACTGCCATGCTAATCCTGCTCAGCAGCGGCTTGTCTCCAGCATCCAGCCCTTCCTAACCTGCAGCGCTTATCTCCTCCAGCAGCAAGCACCGCGAGGGAGGAGGGCAGAATATAAGCGAGCATCACATCTCGTGTCCCAGTGCACGAGGTCTTGCCTTGCTGGGCAGAGGGAAAGCAGGCTGGGTGTGCCCTGTCTCATTGCTGGATCTCATGGAAGGGCCTGAACTTTGCCGCCATGAGATGCAGCACGGAAGTCTGGCTGCCCAGGTGCTGCAGGTTTGCCTCCTGGGTGAGCATTGCTCAGCTCACCCCGTGGTCTGAGCAGCATGCTCTGCTGTGCTTCTACCTGAGTTTGGGAAAAGGCACTCAGCTGGAAATAGAGGGTGATTTGGTTCCCTTTGTATTTAATGTTTCAGTTCTCTTTAGAAGGAGTAAAACAATCACATGCCATTTTTTGGAAGGTTGAGAACTTCTGCTAAGTGTAGCTGTGCATCCAGTTGGTATGCATAAGCAGTTGTTGGATGTCTCTGCAGTGTGTGCTTTTGGGTAGTTCTAGAAGTCCCATTGCTATTTTTTTTTGTTGGTCACAGGGAGAACTTGTGTTGAACACTTCCCAGCATTTCTATCCCTATTCTGCAACATTTATAATAAGCATTAAACTTTCCTTTTTTTCCCATCAGCACAGAAAACTGTGCGGCTGCTATGTCTGAACTATCCAAGGAAGCAAGAGATGCCTGCTGGGCTTTGTTACAGCAGGGTACTACAGTTGCCCTGCTAAAAGCACTGCGATGATCTGACCATTGTCCCTCTATGCTTGGTGATAGAGGCCTGGCTCCTTGCAGAAACCCGGAGAGGGGGAGAGAGAAGAGGGCTCTAAGCTCAGCAGCAGGCAGGGCACTGGGTGCCTGGCACAGCCCCATCCTGCACCCTGCCCGACCTGTCCTTGGGGACGGGAGCCACCCACCCGCAGTGGCCCTGGGGTTGGGAACAGGGCATAAATTCTTGCAGCCTGCCATTCAGTCTGATGTCTGAAGTGCTGCGTCATCCTTCTGCCTTTGAGAAAGTCAAACGCTGTGGGTGAACAGGCGAGCAGAGTTCTGCAGGGCCAGCACTGAGGGATTCCTTTAACTCTGTGGTACAACAGAACTTTGACTTTGTAAGTGCAGTGTTTTATGTCTGGATTCTTTTTGCAGAGTCCCAGTCGTGAAGCAATCTGTGCTGCGCTAGGGACGAGGGGGATGATTTGTTCAGAGCAGCCAGGTCCTTGGTAAGTAGCACACAGAGCTTCCTTCCTCATGGGTACTGGAGAAAGACCTAAGAGCCTCCCTGTTACAGGGCGTCACATGGGGACATTGGGAAGTGAAGAGCCCAGTTCTCTGGTAGCAGAAATCTCTCACTGTGCTCAACTGGGTGCAGCTACGCCGAGCTGTTTCCGAAAGTAGGACTTGTTTTTAATCAGCTGACTGATAAAACAGCATTGGAGAGGGTGATTCCTTGAAGTGTAGCACTGCTCTTCAGGGAGATATTTCAGAAGTCCAACCAAAGGCAAACCACGTACACAGGAGATGGGACTTATTTGCCTGTGACAGCTTGAGCTGCTGCAAGCCACAAAACCTTCTTTTTATGTCTCTCTTCATTGTATGAAGGGAGGTTAACAAAACTCTTAGTGGTGGATGGCTTATGCTTATCTTTTTGTGATTACTTCTGATTGAAGTTTTCAATAATGGAACATTTTTATCAAAATAAAACTGTGTATGTACTATTAATGTTTTTCCCTTGTTGTATGGTATGATAGGAAACGGCAGGCATCTTTCTAACGTTGTTTTCTTTCCTTCAGTGATTAGAAATGAGCTCGGTTTGGCAGGAAGCACTGAGGAAGGCTGGCAGAGAGGCAGCGTGGTCCTTGCATGCAAGGTGAGTTCAACTGCACAGCATGGCTCCCGCAGGACTTTCCCTCTTTGTATTACCGCAGTGTGTGAGTGTGTAGGAGCTATGGGAAACAACACCTGAACTTGTACTTGAGATTCCAGGGCTGTGTCCTCAAGACCCTTTTTAAAACAACACATGGCATTTGCAGTATTGAAGTTAAATATGAGGTATTTAAGGCCTTACTGATCATAGCTTCACTGAAATTTAGCACAGCCTGCAACCCGTTAGTTTAGTTTGTCTGAAAAATGCATTTCACTTGTTATAAAACCGATCCTTAAGAAGAGAATCTTTGTTAAGATTTGCAGTGGTGCTGCTTTAACTCCTGGATAACTACAACAAAACAGGTTGCAGCACACTAACTTCTGCCTCGAGCTGAGCACAAGAGCTGGTCAGGTAAGCAGTTGTATCCACAGTGGTTTTGGCTCGAGCCTGGAACCTTCCCTGCAGTGCTTTCTGAAACACAGCCAGCCACAGGCAAGAGCCTGGGTGCTGAAACAGACTCCGGTCAGCCGGCTTTGCCTTGTGCGGTTCCTGAGTGCAACGTCGTGCCGGCAGTAACGTGAACTCACCTCTCCCAAAGATGTGTGCTTTGTGAGGCAGCCAGCCGTGTTAAAATCCCTATCAGAACAACGCTGGAAATGAGATAGGCAGAGAGCATTTAAACAGTGCTTTATCCTACATGTGCAAGCAGTGGCTGTCAGAAAAATGGGAAATCAGTCAGAAGATGGAGGACAACTTCATTTACAAGCATTTATGTGCCAACAATTATTAACTAGAGTAGAGCAGACAAACAGTAAAACCTACTGCGCTGACTTAGAAAGTACTGCGCTCCATGAATAATGAAACAAGCTGGAGTATACGATTGAAACCAGGGTCAATAACTTTGCTTTTAAGCCTAACTAGTAATCAATAGGAAACAATTTCGTTGTCTTGCATGTCTTGCTGTTTCCTAGCCTGCTCCCTTCTCCATGTTAGACAGTCACACCCATATCTGAGTTAGCCCCAATGAAACGGCGGAGGTAAGAAGGTGGGAAGTCCTCGAGGAGAAGATCCTGGCCTACAGAATCCCTCCATATCTGCTTTAGGAAATGCTTGTCCTTCTACTCACATTCCCTCCATCTTCCTCCTGGCCCTAACTCATTTGCTGGAGTCGCTTAAAAAGGGGAAAGGAAATATCCAGCTGTAGGGCCGACACACCTTAACACCAGGATAAAGTACAAGAAGTGGTTGATATTTAACAGACCTTCTCTAAAGAGCACCGAAAAAAGGATTACATAGAAAAGAATTGGATTATAGCCATAGATGAAAAGCCAAATTCAGATAGTCATTAGACAAAATGTGAGAGATGAAAGGGACAAAAATATGCTAATATATCACCATTGGCATAGAGTATTTGGACAGCACTCCAACCATGGTGAGGGGAAGCTGAGGTTTAAATTTACAGTATTTATGGTTCTGACTAAGTCCAGGGGTGTCATGAGATCTAATCTGAAACTTCTGACTGTCACCAGCAGAGTATAATGAGAAGGGATTAGGCAGGGTATCTGTGCACTGTGGGAGAAGCCTCTGTATTCCTTGGTCTGGATAAAGGTTGCAGCTCAGGGATCAGCAGTGCTGTCCAGTGATTCTTTACCAGATGAGATGCTCTGAGCTCTGTAGAGTTTGAGAAGTGCAAGTGGAAATTATTTTATTTATGTTTTATTAATGATGAATATTGAAATTAGAAAGGTACGAGACAAAACTATTTAGAAGTTTTGAATTATTCAGAGTCTGAATGACTTTCAGACATCTCCTTGGCCTCTGGTCTGTAAGCACGTTCTGCCAGCATTATAAGTTGCATCAGTGCATGTGGCTGAAAGACATGGGTATGAGCCTTGTGGATTTTCATAAACCTCCGCAGGAATATATATTCAGTTTCTTGTGCACTTAAGAGAATCCTTTCTTTTACTCATTTAATAACAAGTTCTCACAATATAAACCTCAATGACAGTTTAACTATCTTCTGTGTTGGGTCAAACTAGCAATGCTGGAGGCAGGGTATATGTCACAGGCCTGATGGCTACATTGCTTAGTCTTAAAGCACACTGGCACCTGCTGCATCATGTCATTATGGTCAAAATAAACACTGCATTGATTTAAGTGAATTACAGCTGTTTCTTTAAAATGCTGAGAGGTTCTGATACCAAGTGAAAGGTATGAAAATGTTTTGTGGCTTCAGAAGTCCCACAGGTCTGTCTTTCCTCCAGGAGCACCAACCACCACTGTGGTGCTTGGGGCTGCCAGTCACAGCTGCCTTCTAGAGGTAGGGGCATTCTCACCAATGTCCTCTCCTACAGGAGGGCAGAAGCTTGTCACCATGAGCCTGACTCACACATGCCAGCTGCTGGGCTGGGGCAGTGCTGTCCTACCTGTGGGCCTTGAACAGAGAAGGCTCCATCTCCAGAGGTACTCAAGGCCAAGTTGGATGGGGCCCTGGATGAGCAGCCTGATCTGATGATTAGCAGCCCTGCCCATGACAGAGGTTTGGAGCTAGATGATCTTTGAGGCTTCTTCCAACCTAAGCCATTTTGTGGTCACCTGCCTGCAAATGGGATTTCCTCTCTCGGTATTTGCCTGGCATCAGCTTACTGGATTGGAGACCCTGTTTCCCTCAATATATAAAGGAATAAACAAAGCTTAATATCTTTGCCGTAATTATGTTTTCAAAGGCTATTTACAAAAAAATGTTTAACTTTGGCTGACCTCAGTACGACGTCATTGGGTGAAAGCATAGGGAACAGTTGGTTTCTGTGCAGCACAGTCTTTATTTTGGCTGGCAGTCTACTAACTCTGGGGAGTGGTAAGCTCATGCCAAGCAACGTCAAGCAGATCGTACAGTTCTGCTGTGCCCCTCTAGAGCAAAGAGCCTGAGAAACTGCTCTGTAGGTTAGTAACAAAGCTGCATGTAGCGGAATGTGGGCTCAGTTCACATTCTCGATCGGTTTGACTAAAGGACCCACTCAGGTGTGGGGAAAAAGGTAGAGTTTTCTGCTGGCACGTTCTTGTGAAGCAGACCTGGAGGTCATGTCAGCGTGTGCTTCTTACAGCGCTTGTTCTGGCAAGGTGAGCAGATCTGGCGTTTATGTAACTCGAGTCCTGTCAGGTGATGGTTACCTGCTGCTTTTGTCTATGTGAGGCTCTTCTTTGTTTTACTTTCTTAGCAGCAGCAGCAGTCATTGCAGTTTAAATGGTATTTGTGTACAGACTGAGGAAAGCAGCACTGTCTCATCTGTTTGGAAGAAACAGATGTTATTCCCGGGACCTGTACGGTTATATTGCAGACAGACTCTTATACATGGCTTACAGCTCTTGTCACTCCCTGGGGACTGCATTCCAGGGAGGCTTGAATTCAAGTTGGACTCTGCCTGATGACTGTAGTAGATGGGTGTTACTGATAAAACACAGTTTAGATGCACCGTGCACAGATTTATTGGAGTTGGTTTTACAGCTTCTGCAACCAGTTTAGCTCCCCTTTGAGCTCACTGAGAATGGTGAACTATTTACCGCATTTCTGTGAAACACTGTTTTGACAGATTTCTCCAGAAGTAAAGAAGCACTGGTGGAGACAGTGCAACCCCTGGCAAGAAGCAGCAACGCTGTGCAACAAAGGAAGGAGCCGCTTCCAGGTTATGAAAACATGCTGTTGAACTGAATTTTGCAGCTGGCTTTTCAAATGTACCATGGGATGCATCAAGTCCAAAGATGCCTTTGCGGGATCAAACGCTATCCGTGTGGAAGGGAGCAGGGAAGGTGAAGAAGGGTGCAGCGGGGAGAAATCGTCACTGATAGCAGGGATGGTGGATGAGAAAGGTCCATCGAGCGCCATAGTGCTGGACTACGCACACCGCCTCTCCCATGAGATTGTCGATCAGGCAGTGAAGCAGTGGGCAGTGACAGAGAGCAAATACAGCGACATCCCTTTCATTGAGAGCGATGTGCCCTGAGCCTGGTCTGGCTTCAGCGAGCGTCTGTCTGCCAGCAGCTGGTGTTTGGTGCTGGTGCAAGTTGAGTAAAGTCAGCTGTGATCGAGCAGAGTGCTCCTCTGAATGTGTTTGCAAGGAGATGCTGGAAAAAATTGCCTTTTGATCTATATTGCTAGGAAACCCTGTGGAATACAGTAGAACCTATTAATCAAGTGTTGTTCGTTATCAGCCGTATGATGAGTGTTGTCTGTCTTTGTATGTGTTGAGTGATCAGAAATCAGTGTTAAAAAAGAAAATGGGAAGAATGCAACTGCCTTGCAACTGTAGGAACGCTGCCGCAGGGGCCCCAGAGATGCTCAAGAACAAAGCACGGATTATATTTATGTACTGCATAAAAAATACATGGCCTGTTTGCAGGTGACGAGAATGGTATGCTTGGCAAACTTGTCTGAGTTCTGCGGAAGTGAAAGCAGGACCTCTATGTAGCAAAGGCAGCTGCTGTTGTAACCTTCACTTTGATTCTCTGACCCGAGCAGGCCTACAAACCACAAAATGACGAAGGCGGTGAGAAGCGTTTTATAAAACCAAATAGTATTCAGGGAACCATATGGATTATGATCCTATTCAACTTCCACTCTTAACAGAACCGATGAGAAACATTACGGTATTGATGAATAGCGCATTGTAATTAAGTTAACAGATGCTCTGGCTTTTGCAAATGCATGAAGGCTGTTCTCTAAAATGTTGCAGTAAGAGTTTAATTACATCTAATTGCTGCGTTCAGGCCAAAGCTGTTTGCTTTGCTTTTTTTTTATTTTTCCTTTTTTTTTTTGGTCGGGGGCTGTATTGATTTCATGGGTCTACGGCTGCATTGCGCTGAGCTTGCAATCCAGCATCACGCCCTCAGAACTGCTGGCCTTTGCCCTCCTTCTGCCCCGCAGGCTGAGCACATCCCCACGGGTAGAGCCACGTGCACTGAGGCACAGCTGAGCTGTGGGAGCCTCAGGCCTGAGCAGAACACAGCGCTGTGAGTGAGCCTGGGCCCTAGGCTAGCGGGCTGCTGCATTCGTCAGCAGTGCTGCAGAACTCACAGCTCCACTCTTCTCTGGGGCCTGACCTCTACTGCACTGCACTGCTCTCTGGGGTTGGGAGGAGGAAGCAAACTGATCTCCTGCTGCTCTGCTGCCGTCTTAGGCAAAGTGAATGCCTCGTAGGAAGCTTGTGTTTTTTTAGTGCCCATTTGCTCCTTTTTCTGTTAAGGCCAGTGTATCAGCCATGTCGTTTTTTCCTGCATCCAAGTGCTTTCCATTTCATGTTTTCATTTTGCAGAAGGAAACTGCTTTCCATACTGGCAAACACGGCTACTATTTTTAAAAGGTACACACAGTCCTTGTGACTGATATGACTCTGAAGCAATGGTAAGCAGCAGAAAGAGGACCATTCCAGTGTTTTCAGCTTACTCTCACACGAGAATTGAGAGAGAGCTCAGCTGTTTTGCAAACTTTCTGACACAAACTGAATCACTTGAGGGAAGTGTGTCCAGAAGGAGTGGTCAGAACTTGTTGGTAGCTCAGCACATGGCTGCTGCTGACTCGCACTGGCCAGGCTGGGCCCGGCCACTGGGCTGTCCATGTGCCATAGGTGGCAGTGACTGGAAAGGCCGTGCTGCTGTGCTAACAGGCCTAATGCTAAGTCGGTAATAATAAAGGCTTCTTCACCTAAATGGAATTCCATCTGTCTGCTTACCTTTAGATGGAACTATTCTGCAGTCTTCAAAAGCCACTCTTAGTGCAAAGTTGCCACCAATTCTTCGATTTAGCATTCTAAGGGCACTCTGGCAGGGGACTGGTGTGCTCTGAAATACACACATCCTTCTGTTTGGGAGTTCAGTCTGTGTGCTTTGTGTTTTCTCTGTGGAACACACGCAGGGTCTGAGTGGGTAGTGTGTGACTGACAACCTCCTAGGAATGGTTTGGAGCACACTAACTGCAGCACAACTTTGTACCACTGACCTTTCTGTAGTACAACACATCCGTATTCTCAAATAAAACATACTACAATATATTTTTACAATATTTTTTGTGGAAAATATTTTCTTGTGGACCAAATAAAATTGAAATGACCATCTGTTTATACGACTTTTATTTGGTAAAAAGGCACAAGTTGGAGGGTCTTGTTATTGTGAGCTCCAGATGATTCACACCAAGTTTGGAAGCTCACAGACATGCACATCACTGTTTCCTGGCTCAGCAGCAGCTACAATACTGCAGGTGCCTCTCAGACACAGAAGGGACAATCCCTGCACCATGGGGATCGCTGTGTTGTGCCGTGAATGCAGCAGCTGACAGTTGTAGCGTTTGTACAGGAATAATGGAATGGACCAGGTCTTTCTGAAATGAAGAATAGCTGTTGTTGAAGGATCTAGAACACAATTTTAAAGCAAGAGGAAGGTCTGCATTTCTTACAGCACCAGTAAGTGAGAAATTTGAGTCATATTTTGGAAGTTATCCGGAAGGTGTTAACAAAGCCTCTCAGTCACTTTTAATAATAAACCCAGGGTCTCTCTTGTAAATACGTACAGAGTTAATGTTACATGGCAGCTGAAACCTTCCTAATTTTACTTTCCAGATTCTAGTGACAAAGCAAAGTGCCATTTTTCTTCATTTTGCTCACCTTTAATTCTCTGAAAGTCAATTTAGCAGTTCACCTTGATGCTTGAATTTCCTGAACTTTGTTTCCAGGCAACAGCATTAGGAAGGAAAGAGCCCTCAGCCAGCACTCACCAGTGCTGCTGGTAACAGAAGCTGCCAAACGCTGGGAGCTCTGTAACCATTCCATGGCTCTGATTTTAATTCCCAGTGCTGACAACTGATGGTATTGAGCAGAAGTGTTCTTTCCTTAATGTCAGTGGTTCCTCTTCCCAAATTGTGCATTTGTAACCTGTCTCCAACTGTGGAAACAAGTCAGAAGAGGTACTGACATACAATTTGCTTGAGTATATAAAAGTGTGCAGCCTTCATACCGAACAAAGATCTGTAGCTGTGCTCTGCATACACAATAGAAAAATAAGTCTTGCCCCCTCCCTAGAGTTGGTAGTAGTATCAAGGGGCTCTGGTTGTATCACAGAACTTTAAATACTGTTAGCAACAGAATTCAGTGACCTTTAATGAACACTGGGTGTTTTTTTGATGAATGTTTAAATGTTGATCCCCACAGACACACTTGTGAGGATTTGTTGTGTAAAAGAATTTCAGGGTCTGTGTAGCAGCAGGCATTCTGTTTGCCACTGTTCTGTATCACCAGTGCATCCTGCTGCATTCCTCCTACCTGTCCCAAGTTTCCCACCCAGCAGTCAGGGATGGCTCCAGCTCAGGATGCTGCTGGGCACAAGATGAAATGAAGCCAGCCAGCGTGGTGCAGCCACACTGCAGCCACGTGAGCATCAGGGCCGCTGCCTTTGGAATCGCTGGACCACCAGCAGCCAACGTGCTCCTTGGCAGGCACAGGAGGCTGGAGACAGGGACTTCTTTGCCACTGGGAGAGCAGGAAAAGCTCCAACAATGCTTGAAATCGTGAGAAGCTCATTATGCAATTCAATCAATGGCATTTTTACGAAATAGATTTTAGAAGAGGAAAGAAATGTGCTC
Source organism: Lagopus muta (assembly GCF_023343835.1). Classification (NCBI taxonomy): domain Eukaryota; kingdom Metazoa; phylum Chordata; class Aves; order Galliformes; family Phasianidae; genus Lagopus; species Lagopus muta. Next base: position 29,342,341 of record NC_064440.1, on the reverse strand, counting down.
GAGGCTCTGACACTATTATGACATTTGAAACAACGTCTGCATCACGTGGCAATGTTGTACACAGACCAAATGTTAGATCAATAGAATAATTCCTTGCTCTCAGACTAATAATCATACGTCAGTCTGACCTTTGATTTAAAAGACCACTTAACACCATGAAATTAGCATGTCTGGCGTTTAACTTCATAGCTCTGACTGTTTTAATGTTTAAGTATATCTTAATTTCATTGCAAACAGAAGAATCAGAGGCCCAATCCTGCTTCAACAGCCCAGAAACAGAGCCACGAATACCATGGGCTCCTCAGCTCCTGCTCTGCAGCCCATCCCTGAGCCGCGCTGCCTCCCCGCAAGATTCCCCTCAATGGCTGAGGCCCAAAGCTGAACATTAATCATTGTCTAACAGCAGTCAGAATAACTATTTGCCTTCAAGTCATTTTTCCCCTTATTAACCAGAGATGTAATCATGTTGTCATTACAGCTGCATAACAAAAGAGAATGGTACTGAATGTGAAAAATAGTTACAAGTCAGGCTGGCTAAGAGCTTCGTCATACTTTGTCATGCTGTTCTTAGTTTTTGTACCATTAAATGAAGCAAATGGGTAAGATGTCAACAGATGTGATCTCTACAGCTTGAGATCGTTGTTTCCCAGAGGCTTGAAACAATTGTCCACGAATTCATCGCTGACTTCTTCCAGAGCAGCAGGCTTCCAGCGGGGGGACTGGTCCTTGTCAATCAGCACTGTGGAGTGGGGAGAGAAACACAACAGTGAGTACGTTCTGTGAGATGAGTTCTGCCTGCACCCACATCTACAGAGATACACCAGAGAGAAATCAGTGTGCTTCTCAAAAGACAGAGCAGTTGGAATGCACCCTTCTACTCTACTGAGTTGTCACCCGTGCAGAGGGGGAGCCGAGGGCCACAAGGAGTGCTGGACCTGCCCAGAAGAATCGCTCCAATACTGTTAGGATTTCCAGTGCCAAACTGGACTCTACAGAGAACAGGAGATTCCTATGGCTAATTAATGATGAGATAAACTGATCATTGACATAATCAGTGAGGAAGTAGCACAGCACAGTATCACTGTGGGAAATTCAGGAGTATTTATTTGTGAATACTGACAGTGCTGCAGAGCTGTATAGATGTAACTGTGAGCATTTGTACAACTGTAGCAGATATACAGTTGGCGCTGTATGCTGGGAAATGCACCACTGAAAACGAAAATCATCAATGAACGATCTGCATGGGAAAGTGCAGTGAGGTACATGATTAATAATGCATTCCTTGTGTCACAGCTGCAGAAGGCATGGCAGTAAGACTGTGTTCTGCCAAAGAAACATTTCTCCCTCTACTGAGCACCACACAGAGAACGCCAGGAAAGTAAGTTTCATTCAAAGGACAACTTGCAGTGATTGCTGAGGCTGAGGACATACCAACATCACGGCTTTTCTTCTTGTAGCTACCAAAGAAAGGAGGAGCTGTGAATCGGAGCACTGACCCCATTCTTCCTCAAGTTCAGGACTGAGGGCTCCTTGGATGCAAATAAGCACCGAGTAGAAATTCATTACACAGATACAGTAGAAGTGATGTGGGCAATTCTTCAGAAGCAGTGTGCTTTTATTTTACAACTAATTTAGTTTCTTACTGAAAAGTTATAATTCTACACACTTTTTTGCACTGTTTCACACTTCTTTCCTTTTCACATGTGGTGATGTGAAGCCATTGATTGGTCTGGATCAAAACCATCCCAAATCAATTATGTTTGTTGCACTGGAATAGCACTTATTATTTTCTTCAATTCGCAATCACAGACTGGCAGAAATCATCTCATCTGTCCCCTACAAAAGATAAAGCTGACTGGAGATGCTTCACATTAGAGAGAAATAGGAGGAAAGTCCGCTGCACACTGCTACAGCTTCAGATCTGAGACACCAGTCACTGCTGGTAATTCTCATCGGCATGGCAGCACTGTGCAATCAGGCAGAATGATCTGTTTGGGTCAGCAGCCAGGCTGACAGCTGGTCACGCTGAATGATCCTAATGGTACCTCCTATGAAATGTTTCATCTTTCTTAAATTCAAGTACTTGTTATCTAACAGTGTTGTGAACGCTCTCCTCCACTGCAATAACTTCTCTATATTTTGTTCTTCTCCAGCTTGAGATTTCTGCACGAGAATGGAACAGGAATTCTGGGGACTTTTGAGGTAGGTGGAGAGAAGCTCATTAAGATAAAAGTAACAGAGTGTTATGGTTATGGATTTGTTCCTGTGCTCTTTAAGGAAAAAGAAAAAAGGTAAGAATGAGTTTGCGAGACGTTGTGTTCTACTGCTTATGTTCACTCAGCACAGTCAAAGCACTGATATTTCTAAGCACCTGAGATTCTATGAGCTGCTATGAAAACTGTCTGCCTGCTCCCCCCCACAGGGGTGAGGCTGGCAGCCGCCAGCACTGCAGGGCAGAAGCAGCGCCCTGCTGCTGTGTGCAGAAATACCATCTCTGCAAGAGCAGCACTGTGTAAAGCCTTCACAGTTCCACTTAAGTGCACAAACAGGAGGGTAACTTCACACATTTTGGTCCCTCCAAACTGCTGAGGCTGTACTCACCTGAATGTGTTCAGTTACTGACTCCGAAAGTGCCTGCCCTTCTGATGAACAAAGAACTCTGGGTCCTTAGCAGTCACCCAGAGCTGTGCATTCCTTAATTTATGTAATCTGAGGGGAGCTACAGACACATGAAGTGTTCAAAGACCACATTTACTGCTACGTGGGAATACCCCATGCCCTACGGATGAAGCACGATCCATGTATTAAATGCTCTAAGGTTTTGGCTTTTCTTCAGTAGCACAAACAACAAGAAACATAAATGCAGAGATGGTTTGCAGCAGGTTCTCAGTCTGTCTGGAAGGAAATTAGGCTAAAAGAGAAAAACACTTCTGACCTCAGATCAGAGTAGGTTTAAAAACCTTTGTGTCAGCTTTTACTGCATATGTTAGGGAAGTATTTTGTTTAAAAACATGGCTTGAAGTAGGTAAAAGCTGTTATTAAAACATGACCTATGGCCACAGTTGCTGAAAGACCATCTTCAAAAACTAAAATCTGATAATTGTATTTTAAGTTCACTTTGTGGGTAGATTCTTCTGTGGGGGTCAACAGTTGGCTCTGAAGTGCTTGGAATTCAAAGAACAAATACATAAATTCATTTTCACTCAATCTGCTTGATCCTGTGAAGTGCACAGCAAAGTCACTTGCGAATCAAAGATGGGGTGCTTGGCACCTTGTTGGATAATGATTTTTATGAGATCAGACCCAGCTGCAAAAATGACAGATTCTGCTTGACTCTTAAATAAGATCTTACTAAAAACAGCCACAAATGTAAGACAAATCTGAGAACATATATACAACAAGTTCAGAAGTGCTTCAGGTGCTTATTCTAAGCCATCCGCTCAGCACAGCTGAATCTGTTCTCCTTCCCCATTTCTGACACAGTTATGCCTTTGCTTCGTCATCCCACGTCAGAAGGAAAGGTGCCCAACCACTGCTTCTGCAGCTGCTTTCTTTACAGCCCTGTGTGGGATTTACAGTCTGCACGGTGAGAAGCAATCTCCTTTTGTCCTCTGCCTGTCCCCAGATGGTTTAATGGCACTGTGAGTTACAAATCAGGAGTTGGTCTGGTGTTCATCCAACTCCCAGCCTTTGAGGTTTGTATCTTCCAAAATTCCTTCATTTCAGCAGCTGTGAAAACCTATATGGTGAATTCAGAATATACTGTAGGAATATTCTCTCCTGAAGATATCATTATCCCCATTACACAATGAAAAGTACATACTTCTCAACGTGTGGTAAAATCCTAAAAGGAGTCTCCGTTAATGAGTGCTAAAGACTAATTAATAAAAGAAGGTTGTCCTGTGTTGTGCAAACCTTTGAATCTCTCATCCCTAGGCTGTCTTTAATACAGCATTACTGACAGGAAATACTCAAACTAACCTTCGCTATGCAAGTAGATTTTAAAGACAAATATAAAGAGTGAGGAGGAGGTGACAGTACATACTTGAGTGCATAACTGTGTGAAAACTAAAAGCCAGGTTCCCACCTCTTATTCCCAAAGTGTTATACAAATGTCTTGCACTGTAAGCTCCTTGGAGAAGAAAATGCTTTTGTTTTGTTTCATCTTGTGCTGAATAGTACATAAATAATTCCTGCAGTTTCTAACAGATGTGACATTGGGTTTGACAAACTGCACGTTGAATCAGCAGCAGAATCAAGGGCATCTGTCCCCTGAATGAACCTGCTGAACTGCTGCTCTGCTCTTACTGCTACCTATCTTGAACACCGCTGTAAAACGCTGAATTATTTAACAGACGTGATTTTATTGCAGTGAGACACCTTCACTGAATTTTTGACACTGCCAAAAGTAATCTGTGTTGTAACTGTATTCTATGCAAATACTTGTTATTGACTTTCAGTCTTCCTTTCTTAAACCACACTAGAGCTGGCTGAGCCAGCTGTGTAGCAGCACTACCACTTGGCACAGAAGGGACCAGCTTAGCAATCACTAGTCCTGGCATTAAATATGCTTAGAACTTGCCCAAAGCCCTCCTGAAACCTTCTCACAGCGCTGTGTTAGTCGGTGGATACAAACCTTAAGGACAGTGAGATCACAGAGGAAACACTGTAGCTGTTAGTTTGTACCAAGAGAAACATTTTGACTGAGCAGAGCCAAAATAAAGCAAGCTGGCAAGTGTTCTTGGGCTGTTGCTGCATACACTTCTATTTCCAGAGGTTAACACAACAGTGAGGTGGTAGATTGTTTAGTTTGGGAAACCTTTGGCATGTGCACTTACCTGCTCGAACCCCTTCATAGAAGTCATGGCCTCTCTGAAAGACAAAGGACCAAGCTGTAACAGGATAAACTACTGATCCCCTCTTTCCTTTTCCCACTTCTGTCTGTCATGCAAGTTCTCAGGATTCAGTTAATTTCTACTTGTACTACTATTTCCTAGTCATACTTTCTTCATTAAGAAGTTACAACATCTGCTTGAACACAACCAGAACTCCTAACATCCATCCCTTATTAAGCAAGCAGCTTTCATCCACTGCAGCTCGGGGGTGTTCCTGAAAAGTTCTGTATGGTGATGAGTGTGCAGGACGAAGAGTTCCTCAGAGAGAAGCTCACCTTCAGGAATGTCTTCTGCACACTTAGAACACTTTGCAGTTAAAGGAATCCTGGAAATATCCAGTTCTTTTTGATGAAGAGAGAACTTCACATTTAAATCTCTAAGGATGCTATACTGGTAATAGAGCAACAATACCTTTATCAGGTGAAGATACCAGCAGGCATCAAATGTATCAGAACTGGATACACCACACTCTCACATACATCTGATTCATTTAACAACATGCAAAAAAAAAAGTTATTTTAAAGTAACATGCTGGAAATAAATGTGAGCCTTTGGTGTAACCTATATAAAACTTGTCTCTGACAGATCTGCCCCAACCCTGGCTGCAGAAATAGCTGTCTGCTTCCTGCTTACCATGCACGCCTGGCTCAGTCTGTACTCCATGGTGAACACGTCTTGTAAACTCAAGGAAGCACCTTCTCTGAGTTGTCTGAGAGTCAGCTTTAGGGATGTAGGCGACATCTTATTGATAGTCTGGGGAAGACATGAACAATTATTTCCGTACTCTTCAACTTAGATGCATTTGAAAATCCTTCTTTTGCATTTCAAACTCTGTGGGATGGCACTCTTGCCTGAGCTCTCCTCTACAGGCTGCCCAGTCCTCCTGCTCCCTGCCACCATGCTGTCATCCTCAGTGAAGTGACCTGCACAGACTTTACACCAAAGTCTCTGGGAAGCAGGACAGAACCTCTGGGAGGCCGAGAACTCTTCAGGTCCCATCACTTCTGATCCAACTACTGCCAGCTACAGAATCCAGCGCAGTTTGAAAGACATTTCCTAACATATTTTTAGAGGTGGAGGCGACTGTTACAAGCAGTTCTATTCTTTTTTGGAGGATATATTTATATATATACAGTCTGAATTGCTCTTAGATGTTACTGATGCTGCAGCTGATATTACTGTGGTGTAACATTTAAGCTTTGTTTGATACAATAGCAAGGTAATACCGTCAAGGTGAGCCACAAACCTTGTATTTGTTTTATGACTATCTGCAATATAACAAGAAGAAAATCCTGGGGAGAGGGGAAATGACACAAAAGATATCAAACCCAGGTCTGTACAGGCTTCCTGTATGGGATCAGCAGACAGTGCAGTAATTCAGCCCTACCCTGCTCTGCAGACAGAAAGCCTGGAAGTCTTCCTTCTTCTGACAGAGCTACAGGCTATAAATATTACGCAACAGACAGGATCTGCCTAAAGCATACAAACAAATGCTGTAAATCTGGCTCTCGTGACTATCCTTCAATTAACAGCGTGCCAGTAAACAGTAGAGGAGGTGGGGAGAAGGACAAAAATCTGCTTAATAAAACAGTACTTAGCTTCAAAGCTTTGAGGTCTGTTGAGGAAAGAAGCTACATTTTATGGTTGCTGATCTTCAGCTCATTAATCTAAACGTGCCTCCTTCTCCTGCAAACCCAACTAAAACCTCTTTATTATTCACAGTATAAAAGACATTTCCAGTCAATTAGGACATTTTCACCACTCTACTGAGAAGTGGCAGATGGAAGACTTGCCTCTTTGCATTATTTTCATTGCAGACATTAGACTCCTTACCCACAGACTGGAATGGCAGCTTTCCAGTCATCAACATCAACATTTTTTCTGGCTCTCAATTACTCTTCATCCCTCTCCAGACACCAGCTGATACAGCAGTGACCCATTTAGCCCAGTTAAGCTGGAAAACATGTGATTGCTGTACGAGCAGGGCGATGTGGAATTGAGACTTAAAAGCATTGGTTCTATTGTTCTCCTTGATGCTGATGTTGACCATTTTTGAGAGAGAAAATAGTTAAGAAGGAACCAATCCTGGTAAAGCTGACAAGTAGCATCTTTTCAGCAGATAAAGAACCCAGCTATGCCTGTTTAGTTACATCATGATATAGGTCTCAGATGTGCAGCAGTTCCTAACAGGACTCCTTTCTTCCCTTAATGCATGCCTACTGGCTTTACCCTTGAACTGGATCTTTTCTCTGTCTTCTATATCAGAATGTGTTTGCTCAGACCAAGCCAAGTGGTGTGCACAGGGCAACACATTGCTTCTCCAGATGAAATGAGGGGAAAAAAACTGAAAAGGGGAAGATTAACTTAACGAGTCATGTGCACACAGCACTGCCTATCTCAGCATATCAATGAGGCTGGAGGTGGAGGAGACACTGCTACAAATCAAGCTGAAGGAAGAGGAAGAAGGGAAGAAAATGGGTAGGTGGTAATGCAGAAAAATGAGTCAGTGTGTATCTATAAATAAGCCCTATGTACAAAGAGAAGGAGGGGACTGGTGCTTGGGAGCAGACCTGAAAAGGAGACAGGATAGGCCGGCGTGGGAAAGCGAGTACAAAAATGCAAAGGAGTTGTCATACAAGTATCTGACATCTATGCTAGCATCTCTGAGACCATCCTGATTTCAGTGTTAACGAACCTGAAAGCTACAAAGCTGAATTTGGAACATATCTGAGTTCCAATAAGATACCAGCAAATTAAGATGACCAAATTAAGCGGCTCTGACTCAGTGGAGTCCCTTACAAGAAAAACAGCTGGAACATCTTTGTCTCCAAGGCCATTACAGTTTCTGACCTGAACCTGAGCTGTTGAGGGTCCTTGAGGAGGCTTGCTGTAAGTTAAAAGAAACAGAAACCCCAGAGGTCCAATGTATCACCCATCTTGCAATAGGTGAAGACATTTATCACTCATGTTCTGAAATACCAAAGCGTTCGTTGGTCTGCACTGAACAATGACTCTGGATAAGCTCTGACAAAAGGAGCTCTAGGCAAAGCATTGCTGGAAAGCTACTTAGGGGCTGATACATCACTTACTGGTCTGTAACAGTGCAAATGCTTCTTTTCTTGAATTCGCTGCTACTAGGAAACCACCCAGCTTCATCCCTACCATCTATCTCACCCACCTACTGCACACTCATTTAGAGTTTCAGGGATTGGTGTCTACATCCCTTCAAGCCAGCTGCTGTCAGCACAGTGTCTGTTCCTTCTTACAGTCTCTGCAGTGTTCTGTGTGCTGCCCTGGAAGTCCTTCACTAACAATGAAGGTGATCAGTAGCTGAGCTGACCTGCTCCCCCAAAAGCTCTATAAAAGCATCATGTCAAAAGGAACTCAAACGTGTGATGCTTTGCAGATTTTGATCCCATTTAGCACTTCTGGTTGGATTAACTAAATACTTCACTGTGACTGGCTTAACAACTTTACATGCTCCTTATTTGTGCAGTCTATTTTAGCATCAGACAGGTGGAAGCCCACCAGGAAGGCACATCTGGAAATAAAAAACAACAGTATTGTAGTGTGGACAGAAGAGGATACCAAGCTCACAGAGTACATGGATTACAGCAGAAGCAGAAATTCCACTTTATGAATGCTCAGAAGAATCTCTATATCCAAGGTGTGCATGTGCCCAGTGAGTAACTCCAAACCAAGCTTTCAGTCCTGGCCTATTCAATCAGCTTGCTAATGCATATCAAAAGAAATAGCAGGAGAAAAGAAACAACCATTCCTATAGCTGAATCACTCTTAGTCTCTGCATTTAACAGCAGAACGGCTGTTTCTGTACCTGGACACCGAAGAGAAACACAGCAGAGCACATCCACAAGGATCAGGTAAGTATTTAATTGTACAAACGTTTCCTGCTTAGTACAGAGCACGTCAGAAATTTGTCTGAAGTTAACGTACTGCTCACACTGCCAAACCTCCCTGCCAGAAAGTATTCTTCCTCAGCTTTCTGAGCGGACAGAAGCAATTCATGTTAACAACATCTGATGTCTTACATGGAGCAAATATTGCTCTTCAGAGAACTGTTCAGGCGTGAGAGCCATTCATTTATTAATCATATAACAGAAAAATATCTGCTAGAAAGTCCTAACAAATAAAACTAAGTATGCAACAAAATATCCAGAAATAAGTTTGATAGTTAACAGAATATGAATACAAGTGTTAGCTTCCTCTTTCATCCCATTTTGCTTTTGTAGTCTGCACCATAAGGGTGCAAAGTAATAGCGTGCTGCCTGGCACAAAGGTAATTCCAAAATTCCCTCCTCACAAACGTTTGAGAGTTCCTACGGCAAGATATTAAATCTCTGATGAGGAACAAAAATGTATGTGTTACTTGGAGTAATTCCAGAACACACTGCTCCAGGACCATCCTGAAAGCAGTGGGGACAGGATGCCTAATTCTAACAATATTACATTACAAAATTGTTCTCCTGTCCAAACGACAGCCTGTAGATGATGGCTATGTTTTGTTTTACTACGAATCAGGGCCCTGTAAGACATAATGATACTGTAAGAAGTAATGACAGTTTAAACAAAGCTTTTCCTGAGAAATGCTTGTATTCCATCCCGTTGTAAGTAGCATTTGAACATCCTGAAGACAGACTTTCACAAAGCACCTACATACAGGTACATAACAGGAGAAACAGAAAGCACAGAGATTACATGTGAGCTGCTTCTTGCTTTTGAGGCTTGCAGGAAGCTTGCACTAATACCACGTATTTTGTGACTAATGACTATAGCAAGGGGCATTAAAGAAGATTAAAAACAACAACAACAAAAAACCTGAGATGAGAAATGGCGAGCTATTTGCCCGGATGAGATATCTGAAATGGAAGTAAATGAACAACATTGTGCTGGCACTGTTTTATTCCAACCCCTGGCAATAAAATGAGAAGCTGTAAAAGGAACCTTTGTTACCATCATCCCCTGGTCGTGGGAAAAAAGGGAAAAGGGCATTTGTTTTTCACTAGATTGCACTTCTGTACAACACACAATGGCATTTACAGTTTGTCATTTCACATACGAATATTCCTGTCAGAGGAAAGGACTTACAATCCCACATAAGCACACACGAGAACTTGAGGATCACGGGCAGTGTCCTGCTGGTTATGATATGGAGTGCTGGGTTTTTTGTTCATTTCTGGTTCATTTTTGGTGGCATTACTAAGGCAGCTATCGACTGCTCTGCAGCAGGAAAGCACAGAACCAGCTTAAACCTCTAACAGAAATAACAGAGAAGGCATTACCTCTAGCTGCTTCATGGCAAAAGGAGAACCATCTTGCTTTAACTTTTGAACAATTTCTTCCATGCTCTTTGCTGAAAAAATACTAAAAGAAGAAGAAAATTAGTAAGTTAACTGTCTCATGTCTTCAGCCCTCCTCTCCCCTATGAAATGCTAGGAACAGAGAAATGAGAAACAGAAACAACCTTCTGCCATGAACATGAATGTACCATGTAACATTTCCTTTCCAACTGAAAAATCACTCTCACAAAACTTCATCCACCTTCAAAACAAAACATGTATTTTAATGTGCTGTGTTGCTTAAAAGAATGGTGTATGACTCAGGCTACTATGTTCAAGTAGTAGTAGTCAATATTCTGAAGACTGAAATATTTAATGAGCTTCACATGAAGCACACCAAAAGCAAATATTTACATGGCATCTCTTTCACCTTATCTGCAGAACATTGTTTCTGGATCTGTCTTCATGCTTTCTACCCAAAAGAACAAAAGAGAAGATTTCTGGATACCTGTTAATCTTCTCCATATGCTCATCAAGGACAAACTCCTTTTCTTGGTCAATTTTGGTCTGTTTAAAAAGCAAACGCATATTTGACTCGATTATTTCAGTTGTCTGGAAAGCCCAGCAGTAGTGAAAAACATCAGAAATAGGGTAAGATAAATGAACACGTAATGCTTGTAGGCTGTTTTTAATGGATTTGTTTTACAGTGTGCACAATGATCTTCCTGCTTCATCTTGTGAGTGTCAGAGGTGTCATCACACTGCAGTGCTGGCTCTGAGCTGTGACACACACATGTCTGACTGCACGGTCATCTTGTACATGGGTAATCATGGTTATCCTATGGATATGTTTCTGTCAAACGGACCAAGAAAGCCAATGTTGGTAAGTCTCCTCAAAAAACAGGGAATGTAGAAGGCAGGAAAAAGAGATGCCTGGTTTCCCATACAGACACGTATGGCTTTACACATTTAAAACAGAAAAGAGGAAAGCTGGAAAAAGGCACGCGTGGTTCTTCTCTCAGGCACCAAATGTCATCTTGTGAAGCAGCACACTGCAACGCAGAATCACTCCTCTTTCAGGCCTTTCAATTTAGCAAAATATTCAGTGCCACTATGGAAATCAGCTTACCTACATTATTTTTCTATTTAATCTTCACTTATGAACGTAGTAATTCCGAAAGAGGAATAGGAGGAGCAGGCACTGCTCATTTTAAATCCAATCAACTGGGCAGCAATGCTCAGGATGACTGATGAAAGGGAAACCCAGCTTGGCTCCAGAAGTTCCCTTCCTTTTGAAATAAACAGCCACTGGCTAAACCATTGCCATGCCCACGGTGCCATGACGCTAATACAAATGCCAATTACACGTTAGCAGTCTTCTTCAATTTGCCTCCAAAAATGATGGGTTTGTCCACTGGGAAAACAGCACATTTTTCTCCCTGAAAATGTTGCTTCAGAGCTCTCAAATGCTTTCAAGAGAAAATATCAGCACTCTGCTAATAAAGATCCTACAAACAAGTGCTGTACTCATTTAGACTTTTAATTGTTTCAAGGTGACACACATGTGAAATATTTGAATAATTAATGGACAACTTAAGTTCAGGCTTCAAAGCCCGTCTGCAGATGGTCTGTATCACAGGAATGCTAAAATTCACATCAAATGCATAAGGGTAGCACATTCTTCAGGCCAGCAAATAGAAAACACCCACTTCCAAGCAAGCAGCCTAGCATTGCACATCTGGCCCTGTGACTCCTGCAGCCTCTGGAGAACAACCATGGTTCTTCCCATTATGTCTGTACTTGTCTCATTTGAGGATAACACCCCAGCCTGTACTTGCCATCACGTTTTGCTACTGGCTATATATTTCACCTTCTGCAAAGTATGCTAAAAATCAAATAACAGAAAAAAATAAGCAGCAATGTTTTTTCTGCATCATCATGCTACCAGCTGGGAACCCATTTATACACACTGAAAGAGAAAGTTCGCTGACCACAGTAGGAATTTCCAGGATACAAAATGAATAAAAAGGGAAAAGAAAAAGCAGACATTTTCTGTGGGTGTTTGTGCTACAAAGTATTATTTCATAGAGTACAAGGAGTTCAGAAACCTATTATCTTGTCACCACAGAACAAATAACCAGTAGCACAAAAAGGAATTTGCACTTACGTACACTTAAGTAACATTTCTACTTCATTTCAGTAACTAATTGGATTACCTGCATGTGGTAAGAGTTCAGCAAGTCTGCAATATTTTCTTTTGAAGGAGATTTCAATGCTATCAGGTCTTTCTCTAAGTCAGGTAGCTATGGAAAATAAGAATTAAGAGTAAGGAAAACAGAATGTACTTTCTGAATTACTACTGCTATGACAATAGTACAGTATAGTGTAACTACATGTGTGTATTACCTATACATCTGTAACTGTGCAGCTATTACAAAAAATAAAAATAAATAGTAATAATAAGAATAAAAAGCACACAATCTTTTGGCCAAGTCTTAAAGAAGTGGCGTTCACTTTTCAGAAGTGCTGATCCTAGGTTGAGGTATGTCTGCAGTGATCAGCAGAAAGCCCTGTTCCCAGTGCTGCAGCTGGGGCAGGCGAAGCCATCCTGAGAGCAGGAAGCCTGGCAACCACACAGTGCTCTAAGTGCTATCTGCCAGCTCCAGCGGTGCAGTCACACTGACAGTCATTGGTCTTGTCTTGGCAAAAGAGAATCAGATGCCTTTTCTCCTACACTTGTAACCACTTGAAGTACGGGAACATGATGACCGACGTTATCAAATATGCTAATTTTTGCCTTTTCTTACAGCCACTGTAAAAAACAGGATATTATTAAGGAGACTGATAAGGAACACATTAATTGGCTGTTATCTAAATTAGAGACTCTGCAGCTGTGTAAATAACCTCTTGTTTCAGATACTGCTGTCTAGATTGCGTCCAGAAAGCGAACAACTGATATGATATAGTAAGACAAGATGAAGGCATATGGTACCACTTTTGAAGTGACCAAGTTATGCTCAGTAAATCATGCCCTTAACCAGCAGAATCGTGGTGACAGCAGCATTTGCTCCCTCTTCAGGCAAAGCTGTCACAAGCCAGCAAGCACTGCAGTGACACCTGAGAGTCCCTTACAGTTCTCATTCACAGAGCAGGGCCAGCTACAGTGACTGTACCTCTGCAGGTGCTCAAGTTGCTAAGTGCACATTGGTGTGCTGAGCCACTCCAACTTGTTACGGCAGCGCCAGGCTGAGCCCTGGTGAGCTCCAGTTGGCAGCTTACCTTTTCTGATTCTACAAAATGCGTGGCAATGCCGGCTTTTAGCACATCTCTTCCTTTCAGCCTGAATCCTGTCAGTGCGAGGAGATAGCCGATCTTTCCTGAAAGCCTTGGCAAGAAATAACCTCCACCTACATCAGGGAAAAGGCCTGTAACAAACAGAACAAAACAAAAAAGAAAATGAGGGGAGAAGAACTTGTCCCAGACGTGCACATAACTCAGCGTGCATTTCTGCTTGTCTCACTTCCATCTCTAACTTGGGCACAGCTCTCGTGTCACAACTTCTCTCTGACTTATATTTCTCTATCATCTGAACCCTTCCCAAAAGCAAACTCTTGAATACCTTCCAAATTGCATCATTTCCACTGGCGCATAACTTACAGATGTGCCAGACAACTGTCTTCATTCTACTTGCAGCTCTTCTAAAACACTCACTGTCTTGTTGGCAGCCTTTCAGAGCCCTAAGCTCTATTATCTCTATTTCATCACCTACGTTCTTTCTCGTCTGCAGTCACTTTATGAATAGGCTACTCTGCCTTGTCCTTCCTCAGTTGGAGACATGTTGATGCAAAGACCGCCATTTCATTTTATATTTCTATTCATCTGTCTCCTCTTGGATTCCCTACTATTGCAAAAAAGCTCCTTCGTTTCAAAATGAAAATGCTCTCACAAATCCATTGCAAAGTCAGTTGCATCATTCTCCCTATCCATCAGGGCTGTAAAAACCTTTTCTTCTTTTCTGCAATTAAATACCGGTGCCTTAGCATCAGTACTGAAGCATTACTCTCCCTGTGGTCCCATGAATTTCCTCAAGGTTTCGAAGGAAAACCCATCTTCGTGATTTATAGGGCCCTTCCCATACGTGGGAAGGTTAATTCTAAATAAACTATAAAGTTGATTGATTCGAGTCACTTTAGAGGTGAGTGAAACTAAACTAAATGAAGATCTCTTTAATTAGAGCAGTATGTACAAGCAGGGTTAGTTAAGAGTGCAGCTAATCCACTTAAACCTGCTCAGATGCTTAAGAGCAGTCCAGTGCAGCCTCTGCTGTACCCCATGCAAGGATCCCATCTTCCTTTCCTCTTCAGATTTTACTCCTCTTGTCCCTGTAGCATTTCCCTTAGTTCTCTCAATACTGCTTCCCGGATCCCTATTTGAAAAGACAATGAATGTGCACTGGGCAGGCCAGGCCAGAAGCCCATGTCTGTGACATCGACCTTATGAGCAACTTGAGCTCTGACACAGATGCTACGACACACCTCACCTTTTCTTGCAGCTGCAGTTGGAGTTTTGTTTGTAAATGAGTTGTAGAAAGTTACAGAATGGTTCGATATCTGAGAACATGCTGGTACTCCAGCAGCACCTTACAGCCCATTTCTGACAATATACTTTCATCTCTTGTTCTTTCCACCAGGGGAGGTTTGTCCACACCCTCCCACATTTAAACTGCAATCCAGCATTATCTCTATCAGCAGGAAACGCCTACCATCTACAACTTTTATTTCCCAAATGGCATATAAATGTCACTTTCTGTTTATGGTGGTGTGTAAGTAACTGTGAAAATGTAGCAGCTCAATGAGCACTGTTTTCATTTCACCAAAAAGGTACAATGTCTTCTGAAAGTAACACACAAACAATTCCACTAATACAATCTCTCAGCAGCCAGACATTTTAAACATACACCACAAAGATCAAAACAGCTAAGCCCTTAAATCCAAGCAGATTTCAGTGGTTTTACTTTAATTGATCCTAAAAGGGTTTTAATTACTTTCCCTCGTAAGCAAGATCTAAGCTTTTACTTTATGCATCTTAATGATCTATTTTTGCTTAAATAAGTCCCTGTATTCACAGAAAATGTATGTAAAGTAAATCATCTTTCTTAGCATAAGACTACGTGCATATTTACCTTTGCAGAAGAAAATGAAGGTGTCTTTATTATTAGAATAATTTTATATGCAAAAGAGCTACACTGTTAGTCTTCTTTAAGCAATCTTTGTAAACTTTGCTGCTAAGCAGGGAGGTGGGAATTAGACACAGAGAAAGAATTAACAAGTGTCCAGAAGGCAGGCAGTAATACATTCTATGTGGATAGTTTGATGCTACCAGCATTGCCTTCAAGGGGAGCATGAGTGATCTCACATGAAGGTTCACTGTGATCTGACTTTTCCTGAAGCCTATCCCTCTCTTTACGTAGTTCAGGAACATAAAATTTTCTATCATACATCTCAAAGTTGACAAAGCTTTTGTAGGGTCAAACATCAGAAAATAAAAGTTATAGGATGCTACTTAAAAGGAACAACGTAACAGTGATCTCGTCCACTGTATGAGATTATAATTTGTACACAGCTATAATGGACCTCACAGCAATAGTCCACAAGAAAAAAGAGAATGTCAACGTTTGCTTCATTAACGGTGCAGATCAGGTGGTTTGTCTCATGCTGAGCTCCAACTGTAATAAGGTTTAACTCATTTGCACTGGGATCTTCTGACTTTATCTGCTTACACGTTATGGCAAATCCTTTGTTCCTCACATCTATTTTTAACAAACTGCATCCTGATAGTTTTTGTCAAGCTAGGCAGTAGAGCCTGTTTTAAGAACCTCAGTGACCAACAGAATTGAGACAAGTTCTTATCGACTTACAAGAAAAAATACTTTCAGAATGTGGTCATTTCCAGCTCCTGTATAAAGTACAATACAGCCATTAGTTTCACTCAACTGCATCTCATCCTAACTACATGAAGGGCATAACTTGAAACACGTTGATGTATGATAACCTGTTAAAATCTACTTACCTATTGCTGTTTCTGGCATTGCAAAAACTGTCTTTTCGGTCGCAACTCGGAAATGTCCATGGACTGAGAGGCCAACTCCCTGCACGTGGAACCCAAACCAAGGAAATGGTTACAACCAGGCAAAATAATCACAGCCATTATCCGTGGCAACACAAAGCTTCCTGCTTTGCTCTACAACTAAAAAACGTTAGATTTCCATGCACATCTCAACACAATATTGAAAGGCCTTCTAGGGTTCAAAGACAAAGCATTATACTGCCTCTAGGATTTGACTGAAATAGCTTTCTGTGCTTTAGAAGATTGCTGACTCATCTGGAGATTAACTACAAATAGCCCAAAGTGACAGTAACTGCAAATCTTTCTCCATTTGACAACTCAGGGAGACGCCGTTCTTTTGCTTATGTTCTCTCATTTATCACTTTTGCACATGCTTCAAACTATCAGCAACAAAAAAACCCATTGCTTTTGGAATGTATGTGAGTTGCTTGAAGTTGTAACTATAATGCCTTTAAAATAAACAATATTTTATTATTATTATTGTTATTATCATATGATGATTACCAACTTTATCAATACAGAAATATTCTAAGCAGGAAAAGTCTTCAGCATTACTCATTCAAACTCAAAGTCTGTGGTTAGAAACTCAAACCAGCTTAACCTGAGGAATGCAGCTCTTCAAGTCACAAAGAGAACCCACACTGCTAAGTACCAAACCCTCTTTGCCTCATTTAGGCAGAAAGCAGCAGCAAGGCACAAGAAAAAGTTGCATTTTCATTTCACAAAAGGTGAATTTCATTCGGAAAGTGCTCGATAGGCAAACTGACATATTTAAAGAGAAACAGTTATCTGAAACAATCACAACTTTTCAGGTGGCTTCCATCAAGAATATTGGCACTACTTGACACAACCACAGTTGGGTAAAGGAGTCTCACTTCTTAAAACTGTCTACAGGACACATATCCATATACAATCTGCATTAGATTCTACACAGAGACGGTTGGAATGGGTGATCTTTTAGGTCTTTTCCAACCTTAGTGATTCTATGATTCTATGATAATAAATGCTATCTTTTGGATATTTCAAGAGAAGTGTCTTTATACAATATTTCTTTATCTCTACTGTTCCAGCTTACTTCCTTTCCTCTCACTGTTAAACTTCCAAGCCATCAGGTTTTAAGTAACATCTCCAGTTGTTCAGGTATTAGAAAAACAGCACCTTATGCAGTAGGGTTCTTCATCTTCACGATACTCCGTACTTTCCAGCAAAAACAGTGAGATGAACTGGCTGGCAGAATCATGCTGGCTGTTTTGTACCACCCCTCTCTTCCCAGGCTGGCAGTTCCCTGGGTCGTCCCTTCAACCCTTCTTAAAAACAGGAGTGACACTGCCTTTTTTCCAGCCCCCAGGGCCTCCACATGATTGCTGTGACTTCACGAATATCATTGAGACGCTGCATCAGCCAGTTCCCTCAGGACTCCAATACCGGCTTGGACCAGCATTACATATTTGATATGCTTTTAAGGAGAGAGTAGAATGTATCTTCATTTCACTTTTTCTAGAGTTCTTTGGGTGAGTTTTACATTACAATGTTCAAGTTATCTCATGCTAATAAAAATGACATCCGTTTCCTTGCACCATTCTCAAACATTCTTTCCAGGCCTCCTGCACAGTTCTGCACAGCAAGAAATTAATTCCAACATTTATTCCATCAGAGTGATGTATGATTAAATTTGAAAACATCTTCAAGCTTCTTTTTTTTTTTTTCCCCTGTAAAATGAGTCACTGCCAATCTCAGATTTTAATATGAATTTATGAAGCTTTTAAGCTTCCAGTCTAATTTCCTGAGAAACAGACACTTAAGGTTTCTGGCTCTTGTATTTTATGTGATATCAGAGACTAAGCCAAGTCCATACATGAGGAACTTCTCCAAGGAGGCAAATACTTGAATCTCACTTGCATAGGGTAAAATCAATGTCTTATCCTTTACCTGTCCCTCTCTAACTTGACTGGTTGTAGATCGCATCTGAGGAGCGAAGGCAGCCCTCTGTGTGAAGCTTCATTCACTCATAAAAAAGCCCTAGAATTCTTGAATCAATGCAATTGTGCCTTCAACACTTCCAATGCTGTGAAGGTCATAGCAGCATTATTTCCACTGCATTGACTAAAGCCCTTCCTACAGCAAGAGAAAACACAATACTTCTGCTGTGATTTTTATGCACGTTCAGCAATAATGACAATATTTTTATAAAGATAACTTGCAATACAATAAATCAAGTCCATTTTGCTTTTTCTAACGATAAACCTGTGGGCTTTTTTCTAACCCTGACTACAAGCACCTTCTACCATAAAACATTTTCTGGCTTATGTTCTGGGCAATCAGAAGTTCGCATAAGAGAAAGGACTGCCATGTTCAGCTGAGTACTAAGTAATAAAGAATGGAGTGCAAACTCCATGAAGACAGCTTCTCTTCCAACTTTGTTCCTTTTTATAGCGATAAAAATAACTGTAGAATTTTGCTAATAAAAGGTTGAAAGAAGTAATTTTCTTTTGAAAGAAGTAATTAAATTTGATTTCACTCTCTCATGTGCCTTGGCCATAATTGGATTTGTTTTCTTTTTGAGATAGCCCTCAAGTTTTACAGCACAGATAAGGGTTTAATTCAGATGCATATTTAAATGTTTAAAATTGCATTTTCTCCTTATTCACTGTAAAGAAAATGGCACAAGTACATCTATACTGCTTTGAAGACCATCTCAAAATAATCCAACGTTAAGATAAAACGAGGAGATAAAAACAAGTTAACACTCTGAAGGCACAGTACAAAGCCCAGTAATTTCTTAAGCTGATGATCATATGCTGTTGAGTGTTGTATGTTTATGTGCAGCTTCCCACACGGTTAATGCATCCACTGTATGTGATTCACCTTCTCTGTCTAATCCAGGACAGACATGTGTTAGTTTAAAGGACATCGGGCAACAGCCTCAAATTGTTGCGTCAGCAAAGGTTTACACTGGCAGCCAGGAAGAATTTCTTCATGGAAGTGCAGGCTGGGCATTGGAATGGGCTGCCCAGGGAGGAGGTGGGATCCCCATCCCTGGAGGCATTTAAGGGATGGGGGAATGTGGCGCTTAGGTGTGTGGGTTTGTGGTGGACTGAGAAGTATTCGGTGATGGCTGGGCTGGAGAATCTTCAAGTTCTTTTGCAACATAAATGACTTTGTGATTATATTTCTATGGTGAATCAGGCTTGATTCTTAATCCAGATGATTTATATTAATTCTGGCTAGAAACTTTTTCCCCCACTGGTAACTGAATGCTTTCATTTTGCAAGAGATACTCAAAACTTGTATCAGAAGAGAAGGTTAAGTAACAACCAACCTAATCAATAGACCTTTCTGTAGTGCTTCTATGTGATTGAATCAAAAGCAGCCATAAGAGCAGAAATAGTGGTCTGAAAATGCATTGTTACAGATAGATAGGTGTAGTTATTAATATCTTAATACTAATAAATATAGTGTGTCACACCTTTTTTTTTTTTAGTCAGCATATCTGAAAAAGGCATATAATAATATAATAATATAAATGAATCTTTTACATATTTCTGGTGAAATTCATAAACTGCCTTCTGAAAAAGCCAATGAAGTACCTGAATTTTACTTTCAATACACAGGATTTCCTACTCAATGCCATATTTCTAATGTCATTGTGTGGCACTGTTTGGAAAATCTAGAATTGATTTTCCATTTTTTATGGTGAATACAAAACCTCAATGTTCTTCTAGTGGAATAAAAGTTATAGTTACTGATACAAATTGAGCAATGGGATGCAGCCACTATAAATCTTCAAAACTAAGCTGTAAATGAGAGGCTCTATTATCTCCAATTGAGAATGACCAGGTTAGTCAGTCAGAGAACACACCGTATCAAAGGAAGATACTGCAGAAACCAACACCACCACAACAGAAAATCCCACTGAAACACACCACAACTAAATGGTGCTTATATTCACCTGCAGCATTGAGCACTGGAGTTACTCACTGAATAAACATCTGTTCACAGACAGAAAAGCAGACCTGTCTCACAGCAAAAACATAAATTACTCTTCCCTGTGTAGAGACTACTAACACCGCAAAGGAATCACTGCCTAAGAAAGCACAAGAGATATCAAAAAAGAAATGCAAAATTAATCTGCATTCATCATTAATGTTATGGACCACCTCTAATGATATACTTCATTTTTTATACAGAGATACGGGCAAGATGACTTGGTGAATCAGAGAAATGTGCCATGTGCAGGACAATCAGGGGATCAGGACTGGCCAGAAAGGTTCATGCAAATTGGTCCTGCTTGACCAACCTTATTTCTTTCTACGACCAGGTGACCTGCCAGGCTAGACTTCAACAAAGCCTTTGACGCTGCTTCCCACAGTGTTCTGCTGGAGAAGCTGGCAGCCCATAGCCTTGGACAAGTGTACTGTTCACTGAGTAAAAAGCTGGCTGGAGCAGCAGGCCCAGAGAGTGGTGGTGAACAGAGTTAAATCCAGCTGGCAACCAGTCACTTGGTGGTGTTCCTAGTGGGCAGTATTGGGTCTGGAGTCACTTAATATCTTTACTGATGACCTGGACAAGGGGATTGAGTGCACCCTCAGTAAGTTTGCAGGTGACACCAAACTGGTAGGAAGTGTTGATCTGCCTGAGATTAGGAAGGCCCTACAGAGGGATCCGGACATGCTGGATCAACGGCCTGGAGAAGCTCAAACCTGTAAGGTAGTCTGTGCTATGACTGCTAACCAGTATTTGGTGACTACTCTGATGCCTCATGGCACAGAACATTGCATGTTTCCACAAGCTTACTTGTATCTCCACCACAGATTCAAATATGACAGTAAAAAAAACCACTCTAATTTATGAATATTTTATATGGTGATTTAGGGGAACTGTTAGTTTAGGGCTTGAAGTGGTGATGGAGCACCTGGTGAAGGGCTGTGTCTGGCCCAGGGAGCACAGATTGTTTGCACCTGTGATCCCCAGCTGACCAGAAGAGGTGGGCTGAGAGTGGAGCACCCCATGGCTCATATAAAGGCCAGCCACTGAAGGGACAGCATCTCTTGGGCAGTTTCTTGAGGGGTGCTGTGTTGTCAGAGGGCTCCTTCACCAGCTGGGTGAGTCTGACTCTTTTTTCTGTATGTGACTATTGGCTTACCTGTGAATGCTTTGGCTGATGTTGCTCTGAACCTGTTAGAAGCCGTTTTGTTTCTTGTGAGCAGAGCTGTTTTCTATGAGTCTAGCCTGCTATCCTGACTCCTAATTATTGAAACCAATTCAATTACATTAATAGTAATCATGTAGGTCAGTTTTTTTTCTACTGTGAAACTGGAAAACCAAGTATGGAGGCCGTGTTGCAATCTATGCCTGTCCTTTAGGAATGGAATTTAGATAATGATTTGAAAAGCTTTTTTTTTGTTTGTTTGTTTGTTTCCTTATTGCAAGCTGAAACTCATGTGAAATTCATGAATGTTTTCAAACTATTTTTATTACAGTAGTTGTCTGCAACAGCTGTTTTTCACCCCTCAGTTAATCCACTGGTACTGATCCAACCTTCTGATGGCAAGCACCAAATACACAGAAGCAGTAGTGGTCAAACATGCACCTCTGCAGTAAGGAGGCTGACCTTGTTGCTTGTTCACAACTGTTTTTTAATTTCTAAGACTTATATTTAGTGATCACCTTGATTTTAAAATTATCTCTAAAATTCTGGGAAACAAGATGTCCCGCTGCTCCCCTGAATCGCCTGAAAAATGCAACTAATGCAAAAAAAATCCATAGTTTTTAATATGCACGCTTAATGTCTGCAGGGAAGGCTGGGGTGTAGAAAGGTGTATCCAACAAACAATTCAGCTTTCAGGTTTTCTGTTAAAACTGAAGAAATATTTATTGTGGTGTTCTACCCCTGCAGTAGAGCTTTATTTAATCAGGAGCCTGGTTATTTAGGGTGACAGGCACGGTCTAAGAGAGCTTTGACACAATGGATTGCTCCTCAGGGAACAAAAAATGCTTACAAAATAGAAGGATGTAAACAGGCATTAAAACTATCTCCATGGAGAATACATGTATGTACACTCTTAGAAGAGGGAAACTTATCAGGATCATGAAAGGATGAAGAAGCAGGGAAGAGTAATTCTCTTCAGATTACTTCTGGATCTATAATGAAGGGAAGGAGGGGGTAATAATGATATGAGAAAACGCATTCAACACGAGATTCTACATGAAGGCCTGGAACTAAGGAAAATAGTGGAACTTGTAGCAAGAGCAAGTGGTATCCAATGGAAAGAATGAACCCATGCATAAGGGTGCACATCTCCACAATGACACTGCCAGTGCAAGGGCAGGAAAGGTTTCCATAAAGCCATGCATGGGACCTCCTGCAGACATGCAGAGGCTTCAGGCTCACACACAATCTTCTTTAGGAAGTATAGCTTAAAACCTCAACTTGAGCCTCAGATGTTTGTCATGTTTGCTCTATGGTGTGATCACTGCCTCGTTACACTGTGTAGAAATTCAAAGGGCATTTACTCTGTGATTTGAAAACATTAAGTGCAGTATGTCTGTATAACAATATCTGGGCAATGTGTGTTCAAGTCTCCTTTTCTTTCAAGGTGTAAAATAATTGTACCATTCCTTTTTGTAGTTTTACATTAAATATATCAGTCACTGCAGGTATGAGAGGGGAAATGAGTTTTACTTGCTGTAGCATTATGGATATCAGATCTATAATTTAAGATATGGTGCTTTGTAATTAGCCCTTTGAGGAATAATGCTATGTGCAAATCACAGAGAATTCAGGAGTTATTTCTTACTGATGTCAGAAACTGCTGCTGTGTTGGTCCAATTAGTTACAAAGCCAAGAGTGCCATTTGTCCAGGATCAGTCAGAGGAGCTTAGCAGGCAGACCCACATGCCAGATGGTAAGGACACTGTAATTTCAGCAGAGAGGGAATCTCATTTTGTTCTTCCAGTGCTGTTTTCAGCATTCTATTTTACAAAAGCTAAGCAGTACACCAGTCAGTATCAGAGAGGTTTGTTTCAGGGTACAAGAGATACTTGTTTGCAGAATCTCTGTTCTGCAGTAACTGCAACAAACAGGCCACAAATTGTTTTTTTTTTTTCCCTGCAGTACATGTGCATGAATTAGATGAGCAGAGCAGAGAGAACTGGAAAGCAGCTTATCCAGATTTAGTGTGACAGTTACTTCAGGGCAGCTTCTAGGGTATACATTAAACTAAAAGTGACTGCACATACTTAAATAGTGTGAAGGGTCTCCTTTGTGGGACTGTAACTTGTGAGAACATTTGAGGTAGTTTCACTAAGATGCCAGGCTTGAGTTGAAATAAACACTACAGACTCCTCCAAAAAATTAATTCAGAGTTTTGATGAGTCTATTGCTTAAGGCCAAGTAAAAGCCTAAAAGAGAAATATTCCTCTTTATGGAAGAGCAGTAAAATATTACATTTCTCCTAGATCCTACCCTAAGGCCTCATTAAGACAAGTAGGCTCTATGTGATGCAGTAGAGAATTATTATGTAGCAGACATGCAAACTTCAGCTCAGAGGTTTTCTGCCTTAAAGATGTACTTTCTGGGTTCTGACATCTGACTCAAAAGAGGACTCTGATGCCTCTAATAATAAAAGCCATTAGAATCTTCCACTGAAAAGCAAACTGTACAGACACAATGGAAAGTTAAAACCAAATGTTAGGTGCTCAGTTCACACCTTCTGCTACAACCTGCAGTTGTGATACTGAATGCGTAATCCAGGAAGGAAGAACTCCTGCACAACAGAAGGAGTTTTTCCTAGCTTTAGTGCTGGCCACTTGGTAAATGGCTGTGGCCTAAGTTAAAATGTTGTTGCTCAGAAAACATGATAGAAAAACTTCCTGTTCTGAGCTGTGGAGTTTATGATACTTCCTCTTACACAGCTGTTTCCTCAAGTAAACAAGCTTGCAAAACACAGCCTGGATGATATCACTGTGGAACAGAAGGCACAGGGATGGGAACACGTTTAAGACCTCAGAAGTTCACAGCCTAAGAGAAGGCACCTCATCTGAAGCACTCTGGAAGCCAACATCAATAAAAATGTATCTCATGTTTCTTGTTAAGCTGCCTGGATGATGAAATACTGAGGTTTCTATTTAACTCTGAGGTTACATTTTGGGAAGATGAACACTAAGGTGGGATAAGGATTCAATCTTACTTTAGAGAAATAGTGGAATAAAAATGAGACAAATTAATGAAATGAAAGCAGCTATGCTTAATGAAGTAAAATCAAATGCAGAGGCTGCAAGCCTGTTTTCTATGCAACAGATGACTCGATGCTTTCCAGATTGTACAGCAGCCATAAATGTAATAAAAGTAATAATGCAGTGCTGTTGCAGGAAGAGCTACTTAGGATATCATGCTGCAGAGGGCACCAAAAGGCAGAAGTGCAGCCTTGGCCTACGTTTAATATGCCTGGGAAGCCTGACCTGCTTGATGTGTTGGGGCTATGAAAGGCAATGGTAAATGACTGAAGTTCAAGGAGGAAGTGTATTTTGGTTTTGTGCATCAGGTAAAGGGTAATTCAACAGGAACAAGTCTGTAGTGTACAAATTGCATTCAAGGAAGAACTAGGATTTGGTGAAACTGTTAAGGAAATGCATTGTGATGGTATTCATGCTATGCAAGAGCAGTGGCTTTAAGAATACATAGATGCAGTGGCCTCCTAGCATTTGGTGCTTTGTGATTTGCGTGACCTGTCTGGGATAGAATATCTCTATTATGTATGAGGGATAATTCTTCTGCTCTACTTGGTGCTGATGAGTCCCCCAGCTGAAATATGGTCTGGTTTTTGGTAACGAACTGTGAAGTACAGGAATTGGAGTGATTCCAGAGGTTTGCAAGAAGGCCAAGGGACTTAATCTATAGTAAGGAGTGAATGACCAGTCTTAACTAGTGAAAGCAGGGTGTCTGGGAGAAAGGAATAAAAGGACCTCAAAAGGTTCTTAGTGAGCTGTGAGTAGGACAGGAATGGATTGACTACATGCACTCAAGTTTTAAATTAGGCATGAGGGGAATTGTGGGAGAATAATCAACTGTTAGGGTGGGATGTCTAGGAAAAAAATCTATTCTTGATGTTGGAGACTTCTAAGTGCATTAGTTGAACATCTGCTAAGCCATCATCAAGCTATGTTTAACCCCTCTTTAAATGCAAGATGATAACACCAGCTCTTCTGAAGCTGAACGTATTGGACATGGCTACCTGAGTGACTGACATGGGCTTGAAGGAAACCCGAAACAACTCCAATAGTCACCTTAAGGATGCTTTATGTAGGTTCCTTAGATGTAGACTCTCACTTGAAAAGGCCTTAACAAAAAAAATCTGTGTTGATATGTGTTGACAAAACTAATGGAAAGCCACTCATGAGCCCACAGAGTCAATTCACAAGCTGCTTTCTTATACTGACAGTAAGTACAGGTGAGGTCTCTCTCTGCTGAGAACTAAGCACTGCATGCTGTCACCGTGTCACCTGGTACCTGGGGGCATGAGGGTGGAAACAAGGCTGAGTGATCTCCAAGTTGCAAGCTATATTCTAATTCCAACCTCCCATTACTCTCTCTGTATGTGAGTAGCAGAAAATAAGATTGTCAGAATAACTCCAAGAAGAGGGCTGTAGAACGGGCTTAAGAGCTGAAATCCCTGCCAAACTCCACCTCTGACCTGAAAGTTTAGCATGCTACTGTATTAAGTAGACTTGCTCAACAGGAAGTTGTTTTCTTATGCTAAAACTCAAGGCATTAATTATTAAAGTAAGAAGTGTAACCTAACAACCTAACCCTTAAGTCTGTAACTTCCTAATACAAGCCTAACAAATATATTGTGTAACAGGTCAGACTGAAGGCTTAAATCCTGTATTTAGAAGTTAAAAGGCACAAATACCTCCATTTGAGCAACAGCCTTTACTTAGAAGTACTTTAGGACCTATTTTGGCCTTATAAATAATTAAGCTCACAAACCTGCAACAGCACTGAGTGGCAGGTAATTCAACTGCCAAAATACTGCAGGCCTTTCTAAGGATTGTGCCTAATTAACATCAAAAACACTGGATGCATACAGCAGAGGTAACTATAATTACTAGTGTTAACACTGGTTCTGAAATGAAGCCTAGCTGAAGTGGTTTCTAAATCATCTTATTTAAGGCAGACAGTGCTCCATATATGCCTTCTGAGATTGCTCAATAAACTAACAGCAGTGTCCCTTTGCTCCTGGACAGGATGTACCACCATCTACTCTTACTCAATTTCCTTAGCTGAATGCTAACAAATGTTCCCCTTAAACTCTGAGTTCTAACATTGCAAAGCCAATACTCTAATCAATGTAACTCACTTCCTTTGGCTAGGAAACAGGTTAAAAACATTCCTCTCCAACTCAGTAACTTAGTGACGAAGCCCTAGTTAAAAACATGGGTTTTTGATGGCGCTTCGAGCATTCTTTTCATCTCCAGAAGACTGGGACTTTACTAGAACCAAGCAGCCTAACTTCAGAAATTTATTTACAGACAATTAAAAATACTAAAAATAGTTAATTGTAAATATTCTGCTCAGATATTTCATTTTTGAAGTAAAAAGTCTGGATAAAGGGCAGCTAGAATTTCATTAGTAACTTCTAGCAACATGAGTATATGCCTGCCATGCCCTTCAACAGCATCCATCCTTTAACAGTATATGTATTCACAGATTGTTTCAACTGTTCCACTATTTTCACTAGTAAAATGCCTCCATTTCTGCTTCATCAGATGTTATCAGTTGAGCCTGCAATCCTGAAGCTAGATAGATAAGAGATTAAAGAACACACTGGCATGGAACTCCGTTTCTGATGAACACTAGGACTTTGTACAAGGTGCAGAGAAGAAGCTCCACAGCCCCACCTGATGGCTGCTTATCTCCCCCATGTGCCACTCACCAGCTTCTAAGCAGTGTTGAAGTGAAAGCAGTTCCATTCTGAAGATAACATTCAAAGGTCCATTACAAATCTAAGCTAGCTGAGACTCAATAGCAACTTAAGCTACCTCAGCACACAGTAAGTGAGTTTTTAATACACTGCTGGCTTTTTAAGTAGTTTGTAATCAGAACACGAGTGCACTACATAATCATAGTGACACAAAAGGAGCATTTGCATTTTTAAGCATGGCTCACATTGATTTCTTGCATGTCTATTCATAGATAAGCAGCCTAGAGTAAAAATGAAGTGTTTCATGGTTATTAAGCCCAAACCTAAGCATGAGCTTCTAACTAAAATTTGAGTCATTAGCTTTATTTCCTTGTTTGTCTACTGTGGTTTGTCCATGACCAGTGCTCCCTCTCCTTTGTCTGACTAAGACAGACTGTGAGCGTATGAAATAGATTAATTATGACCTGATTGTGTCAAAGATACTGATCACTGGCATCTGAGTAATTTAAAACAGTATCTAATTATAACATGAATAACCCCTTTGTATGAATGCAGTCCCAGTGAATAATTACAGTAGGAGCAGAGCAGGATAGTACTATGAATATGACAACTTCAAGGGCTGTTCTAGTGGGCCTAATCTGAAAATCTTGCCACAGTGAACCTCTTTGTACCACAACAGACAACAGCCACTGCAGCCTCAAGTTTAAGGTCATTACTCATTGGGTTCCCCATGCTGGAAGCAGTGGGGGAAGAGGGTAAAATATGATGGCAGTTAACAAATTTCTCTTGGAAAAGCGTTGGTCTGTTTAGACAACTGAAACCTAACCTTGCTCTAATCAGAAGAGCTGTCTGAATGGAAGGCAACTCAAAACTAACACAACACACAAAAATAGATAGGTATGGTGGAGCACAACTTCTTGCCTCCTTTGTTAAACTATCAGCAGACACCTCCATGGACTGCAGAAGAGAGCAGAAAACTAAGTGTTGATGAAAAGATGTGCAGGAAGGCCATTGCCTTGGAGTGAACTGCATCTCTACTAGCAAGTGCAAAACAAACAGCATACAAGTTTACTTTGCCTTTTGAACACTACTTGCACGTAGCTCACAATCATAGTAAGCAATCTATGGAACCTCTAAAAATACTTTGGCTGCTAGGCAGTTTATTTTCGTAGCTCCTCGGTTTTTTACTTAATAAAAGCATCTAGCAAGATCTCTGGGGCTCAGCAGCAAAAAATAAAAGAGTAAAAAGAGCAATTGTCAGTTTTTAGATCATAAACTGAAAAGGCCACAACCAAAATGGACAAAATGAGCAAGGAAAGAGAAACTGAAGAGTCACAACAGGTGAAGGAGGAAGCTGTGTTCCACTTCTTGCACCGTGTCTAATTTAATAGACTGTGTTGTGTGGCTTTGTAGAAACATGAAAGACAACTACAATCTGAGCATCAGACCTTGAAGTGGTATTGCAAAGGCTCAAATAGAGCAATGAGAACCAAAATCCTGTCTGTCAGACCAGATGGAGGAGTGGACAAAACTCTGAATACACGCACTTCCTTGCCATCAAAGCATACAGGCTTTGCAACTATGTGCTTGTCTCATCTTTTTATTTATTTTCATTTCAGATTATTTCAGAAGGCCTGAAGTAAGATAAGGCAAAATGCCTTTTGCAAAGGATTGTTTTAGGCAGTTATACCACACTAATGTTTTCAGAGAGGTGGGAGACAAAAGCAATTAAGGTAAAGCTCCACAGGTCTTCAATGCTCACCCTGTACTTGTGCTAAACTTTGCCTAAAGCAAAGTTACCTGATGATATTATTTCTTAGAGCACTAAGAAGGAGTGCAGTGGAATAGATGCTGCAGTGTAGAAAAGGGTAAAACAAAAATGCCTGAAGAGTTGATCTCAAAAAGAAAGAAATCCAAACAAATAACTAAAACAGTGTCTAGACAACCTACACTTCTAAGTAACAGGTTCTGCAGTCAAAGGTCCTCTTCAGATGTGAGCAGTTACTGAAAATGTAAGATGTAGGCCATGTTTCAAATATCCTAGTTAAAATAGCTATATAGACCTCTGTACAAGAGATGGAAGGAGCATAAAGAAGCCTTATTTCTGGGAAGGAATGTTCCCTCTTGCTCAGTGTACGTCAGGCAATAAGCTGAATCTGGCCCTGCCTGTAATGGGAGGGTTGGAACTCAATGATCCAACCCAATAAAAACAGTCAATTTCATGTAATAAGTTGGCCTATAACATTCAAAATGAAAACAAATAAAAAATGTTGCTGACTGAGTGAACAGGCAGCAGAAACACTGAAGCAGCTTTCCAGCATAATTACTGATAGTCCATAATACAGAGCCCCTTCAAATCTTTACTTTCAGGAAAAAGAAGAGTCTCTGTCAAGAACTGTATTGAAGCAATTGTAATTAGCAGTCCAGGAATATTTGTCAGCATCTGTAAATATATGTGGCAACGTGGCACACAGCCATCACTGTCAATTTATTGTTCAAAGTAACCCTCAGTTGCTGTACTCTCATCCCTGCTTTGATGCACATGTATCAAATGGTTGCCACACACAAGTAGAAAAGCATGGTTCTGCCGACTCACACTATTTAGTACCAGCAACTGCTAAAACAACTATCAGCACTGAGTATGGCACGCAATGTGATGGAGCCTTTTCCAGTCATATGCTCTAAAAGTAAAGTGCAACCTTGGAACAGAAAATCAGGGTATTGTAACTCATTATTTTAAAGTAATGGAGAGGTGAGACAGTAAAAGCACTTCCAGATCATTCGATAGAAGAATGCAGAACTAATGATATGGGCATCTGTTAAAGTAAAGCTTTGAATGAGATTTTCCTAGTGTTTTTGAAAACTGGCCTTTATTAGGAAATGCAACTATATAAAAATACAATTAAAAATTGAGTGGAAAATTAAACTTATGTTTCAAAAACCTTGGGGTGGTGTTTGCTGCAATGACAAGACTGCTGCCAGAGCCTCAGAGGATTTACTTACACTAGCAATTGCAGAACAGAAGTGGTAGGAGAGCAGCAATTTAGTCTGACAAGCTGGATGCAAAAGGTTTGGATTAAAATGTTTTTCAACTGCAATATTTGGAACGCTGCGTGTGCTTCATGCAACTCAGGTACATGATGTTATATCACTTTAAAACAATCTACACCAGGTATCACACCAAGGTACTTAACTTACCCCTCCCATTGTAATGCCATCAATAAGTGCAACGTATGGCTTCTTGCAAGTGCCTACAAGAAATGTTCAAAATTGGTTTTTATCCAAAAAAATAGAATGTGGCTAAATATACATTTCCCCATGTCTAACTTCAGCAGGAGAGACAGAAAATAGTTAATTAATAAAAAAAAAATCTTTCTTACAATGAAGCTGCTCCATGTGATTATCTTACTACATGCCTAGTGTTGTAAAAGAACATGAAGTATCAATGTGAGCTCCTGTTAAAGAACATGAAGTATCAATGTGAGCTCCTGTTAATTCAGCTGTATCTGGTTATTGTAAGTAGCCTTGCAGGAAGTTGGACACAGCAGTTCCCCTTTCACCCTGTATTACACTTGGATGAAGAGTGCAGTGTGTGCACCAGTAGCTGAGCACAAAGGCAAGGTAGGTTTAAGCTAAAACATGACTACCAGATAGTGCAATGTGAACGTGTTCTGTCCTGCCAGTTCTGCTGCATGCTCCAGCCCCAGCACGGTGCGAGTCAAGATGCCATCCTAAAGCACTGTGACTGCATTTCTTCATGTTGTTGGAGCTTCTAGGAGGTATGAAACTGAGCACCTGATGCTTTCAATTACTGTTTATGGAGAAACTCAGATTCACTCTGAGAATTAATCAGATTGCTGATACAAGTATCCGCTGCAACTATAGACCCATGTTTTAAAACAAACAAAAAAATATGCTACAAGGCACTTCAGTCTTTGAGGTTATTAGTCAGAAAATATGAGAACTGAATCTCCAACTTTGCTCTTGCACAAACACAGAAGATAGCACATAAGCTCTAGATGACAGTCTTTGAACTACATTTCCATGAAGGTACGTCTTCCCAATAACAAATGCAGCAAAAAAGCGGCTGCCCTGTCCATTTCAAGTTGTAGAGTACAATTTCAAGTATTTATTTCTGGTAGAAATCCCAATCCTAAAGGAATACAGTCATGCCAGAATTACCTGAAACCTTGGTTTTGTAATTATATGTACTTCAGGTATAAAACACCCTATTCACTTAGGACAAGCAAACAAGCATTTGAGCACATGTTCTTGCAATGTTTGCTATACCAATACTAAGCTTTTACAAGAAACCTCAAGCTGAAAGCAAGAAGGCATAGTAAAAAATGCTAAACCTTGGCAAATGAAATAAAAACAGCTCTTCAGACGTTTCTCTTATTCTAATAACTATTACTCTATACTTTTCTGGCAACATAGGTTATTCTCCAACATCTTCACCTCCTCTCCTCTAATGGCTAGTAAGGGATACTCTGGTTGTTTAAAAATACAAACTGTATTCAATTAAAACATGTTCTGAGATGTTGAATGTTAATTTGAAAAAACTCTTATTTTTTTTTCACCCAAAAGAATTAGTATCCTTTAATATCTCCATTCCTTTACTTGATTACTCTCTAACTTGTAACGCTGCTTAGCCCTGGGTTCTCTGCAGTAAACTAAGGCAGCAATCTCCTAGCCTGACCATTCCTTTGAGAAGCCTACTTAAATGGAAAGGTTTAAAATAACTTGATCTTCTGCTGTCTAGTGGAGCGTTAATGATATTTCCATGTATATATTTTTATCTCTTTATGCCTTTGAAGTAGATGAAGGATAAGTAGTGCAGAACTGCTCTGTCTGAATCTAACAGTTGGATCATCCGTTGCTGAACTGCAACTACCAAGAACAACATGGGATGGGGTAGCTGTGAAAGGTTAAACATAAGAAACTGCATTCAAGGTATGAAAGTGACATGTTACATTACTAGTATTGAACTTGGTTTTTAAAAAAATGACTTATTTCATTATGCTGTTATTTTGGACAAGAGAAGAGAGAAAGTGAACTTATATTCTAAGCTGTTATGAACATTATATTGCATTAAGATTTGCTATCAGACGTACCAACAGCATTGTTCAGTGTATATTCTTCTCTGAAGTAATCTTGTGTCATTCTATCTCCAGCTTTTCCTGCATCTGCAATAGCTTAAGAAAAATAAAAGTTATAAAGATCACTGCAGGATTAATAAAACATCAAAAAAAAAAGTACAGAAATGAGTACTGCATGAGAATACTTTGTCCTACAGCAAGCAACAACACAATCCTGCTGTATTTCACCTGAGCAGTTAAACTTAGCAAACTGAAATATGAAAACAAGCTATCAAAATAGAGTGCCTTCCATTATGGTGGGGAGTTTGTCACATACTTCTTGAGAGAGTACAGTCTACTTGCTGCACTATAAGACCTCTTGTAATGGTTGGCAACGTTGTTTGCAGTGATTTCATATCAATATGTGGACCAGCCACTTAAAACTGAAGACTGAATACTAAGAATGGAAAAAATGGTAAGAGCAGGGTGTAATTTAACAACCACCTGTGCTCATTTACATAAGCTTTTAAATAACCATTTCTCACTGCTTAGAGACTTCATATTGTATGTAGTTACAGAATAGTCATGAATACATTGATTCCTGTTGTCAACTATGTATCCTCCCATCTCTGAGTCAAATGTCAGACATAAATTATTCAGTAGTAACAGTGCTACCTTTTGAGATGCTTCAAATCTCTTGTAGGGAAGCAGTCAATAAGGAAACACGGGGAAGGAAAAGATAAGAACCCTCTCTTTCTGGTAATGATTGGCTACTATTGCCAGTTACTCATAGGCAAACATTTGACATATCTTTCACAGTTCCTATTTGTGTGGATTGAACTCCTTTATTTACTGAGACTCAGGTAAACGGACACGTGTTACAAAACAATGAGAGATGAGCCTTGCTGACTTCTGTCATCTTGCTGTGCTACTGTGAGAGAGCTGTTAGAACAGTGTATGAAGGAATAGAAATTGGTTAAAGAGTCCTTACCTCTAACGTCACCGCCAGCACAAAAAGCTTTTTCTCCAGTTCCCTTTATAATTATTAGAAAAGTCTCAGGGTCTTGCTCCCAAGCCTAAAGAGAGGTAAATGATCCTACATAAGATTAAAGGCTATGCATAAAAATATACTGTCTATGGGCAGTATGTTACGATTACGATTTGCTTTATGAAAAAATAACACACTTTTGGTTTGTTTTAAAAGCAAGTCAGAGGGCAGTATGTGTTTGTTTAGGCATCTCTCATTCCCCTTCTGCTGTCACGTTCAGCCTTGGTTCTGGAGATCAGCACAGCTGCTGATGGAGAGCTCCTAATTTCTGAAGACATGCAGCTTTCCCTAAAGCAGGGCCTTATAGAAATCTCAAGGAGAATACAATGATGAAGGAGAAAACTAGGAATGCAGGAGATCAACAGAGTCAGTTCTGTTGAACCTAAGATGTGCAGCAAAGAAGAGCATTGAAGTCGTTGATGGACACTCAAAATGACGGCAATCAGTGCCAGCCATGGACTGGATCAAGTCAGTTTTGTGCACAGGCATATTTGTGACAGGATATTTGTGTGTACCAGCAACTGTACTCAAAATAATGCTGCCTTTAAAGGTTGTGCTTTAAATTAAGTCAGTATGCAGTACTACAGATAAAGTATTTCTTTAAATGTTCTTCAAAGAATGCATAAATTAGCAATGAAACCATCTACCAAGATACAAATGCAGGTAACTATCTCACCTACACTGGTGTTTCATGTCTAACTTCCTGAATATGATAAATAACATAACTAAAAAAGGATTATTTGCATGCTTAAAATTTCACATTACTTCACTACCTTGTAGCCTGTAACTCCATAAAGCTACTCTTTAAGGAACAAAACTGAAAGCAACTTCCTTCTTAATGACTTGTATCTTTTGTTTCAACTACGCAGCCTCCCAACCAAGCATGCACTCAATTAAGAGTTTGGTTAGGAATATGTATAGCTTGGAATACGTGCATGATCAGCTGGGTATTGCCAACAGGAATGTATGAATGCTGACAGCTGCTTGCCTTTAATTCAGACCTAGTGTTAATATGGGTGTCTTATCTGTGTATAACTTAACTTTTTGTCTGACACTTTTTTGCTTTGACATCTTTTTCTAATGTGCTTGAAATTGTCTGTTCCTTTCCATCCTATAGATCTGAGCTCATTAGTGATCTCACAAAGTATGTGTGAGAAGAGTCAGGCTGAATCTTAAAACTGGCATCTGATAACGTAACAGCTACTCACCTTTATTTGTGGATAAATTTGTTGGATCATTCTCAAACTTAGTGCATTGAGAACCTTGGGTCTGTTCAAAGTTATTATTCCTGCGCCTCCTTTCTTTTGCAACAGAACATCAGCTTCAGAATCGGTATGCTCACATCTTTTCTGTAAGAGCAAAAGCACTACGTAAAGCAAACAGCTTTGATTTCTTAAGTAGCATACAAAAGTGTTCATGGAAACATACTCAAAGCTCACAGTTTAAGATTTAAAAACATACACTTGGGATTCTATGCTATGGCTGTCCCACTGTACTTCAAGTATTGGTACTTCTTACGAAGTTCTCTTGAAATCACTTGATGCAAAAAACCTCCAATAAGCTCCTGAGTGATACATTGTTTGACAAAGACATCTGAGGGTACTTAAAAACCAAACAGATAAGCAAAAAATGATGGTTGTATAAGCCAGACATTTTGAAAAAACCTGCTACAATTACAGTAAGAATGCCAAGTATCTTTCAGGCTTGCGGTATCAAATTGCCAGTATGTGCACACAGCTTTGACTGTGTATAATTTCTAACAGCAGAGAATTGCTCACTAAACTATTTTTACAATTGATTTCAAAGTGGAATGATATTTAGGGGGAAAATATAAGGCAGGCAGCATGGAAACAAACTACAAAATTAGGTAAGGCCAAAATAATTGGGCTTTGAGTTGTGATTTAGCAGGCAGTAATAAGACAGTGCACAGAGACACAGGCAAGGTTATGCTCAAGTGGTATTCATGGGCACCACGGACAGACATGTTGTGAGTTGTATGTGTTGTCTGTCTCAGCAGTGAGTCCCAGAAGCTCCCACCTCAGTCAAACAACACGCCGTTCTTACCAAATGCTGTAATATTACTTGCAGTCTGTTAAATGGCGTCAGTCTGAAAGAGAAACGTTAAGAGCTGTAGCTATAAAACAACTGTACAATCCCTAAGCACACAACTGCTGAGCTGTGCAAGGTTCTACCTGAAAACTTCCTGGACAGGATTGTTTTAGTTCTTGATTAAGCAAAAGTAGAACCTATTTTGAGATCAAACTGGTTGGAGATGTCACTGTATGCTATTATACAGATGGCAGACAGCAGTTAACGCTTTTGGTGTATTTAACCAGTTCCAAGCTCTGAAGTGAGGTTTCAAGTCTGGGTGCTAATAGGGAAAGTAGGAGTCCGGGGGCTATTTTTGCTACGTAGCAGCATCTCTAACGATTTAGAGCTGTGGCAGCCGCTGGACTTTAGACTAGAGGCGCCAGGCCTATGCTAACATGAGACAGAAGCGCTGTCTGTCAGCACGCTGTGTGCACACGGACCGGCCGGCCGAGCTCGTGCAGCAGCAGCACGCTCTGGCGGCCTACACAAGGTCATCTTTTGGGACCGGGCTCAGCTGTAGCAAGCCGGCACGCACCCACCTTACGGCCCCTTCGTGGACACGGTCCCCCAACCTCAGAGGTCAGCCGACTGTCATCGGCACCCTGCTGCAGCGCACGCGGCCAAGCGAGCCGAACCCGAGCATAACGCCTATACGCCCACCCTCCTCAGCTCTAGAGGGGCGGCCGGCAGCGGGGCCCAGCGGGCTCCGGCCCTACGGCCGCCGCCCGACGACATCCGGGCCGAGGAGGCCGCGGGGCGCCGCCGCCGCCCTCAGGCGGGAGCGCGGGAGCAGGCCGACCGTTACCTGCGCGGCGCCATCAGCACGCGGGCCGCCATGGCGGCAGCCGGCGCCGTCGATCTCCGTCATCGGCAGCGGTAAGGCGGAGCGGGCGCATGCGCGGCACTCGTGTAACTTTGCCCCGAAAGGGGGGCTGTCCCGAAAGGTGAACGCGGGTTCGAGGAGGCGGTGGTCGCTGCCTGGTGGTAGCTAGCTCGCTTCTCTCTCACCGTAGCGAGCTGGGCGCTGGCTGTTCTCTTTACATCTGGATTGGAAGCCAACAGAAGCCCCGCTGGCCCCGAGCGCAGCGTGCGGCGCTGACCCCCAGGGGGCGGCCGTGCGCCGTGTGGCGGGAAGGCGCTCCGCCCGCTGCCTGCTCGGCGCCGCGCCCTTAAATCCATCTGCGTTCTGAAAGGTCGCTAAGGATGAGGTAGCATCTCACCGGGGCATAACCCGGTTATCGGGAACTTAATGAGCACGTAACGTCGTTGCACTTTGTGTCTGGTGCCCGGAGATCTCAGGGGCTGCGCCTGTCTGTGGGGTGATCCCTGCGTTAGTGCCGTGGAAATGAGGACATGAGCTGATTGCGGGTAGGAGCTGGAGGAGCCTGTGTGCGACTCCTGGAAACCCCGAATAGATTCCACCTGCACGCGAAGGGCGAGGCTGTCATCAGGGCACGGTTACACAGGGTGTGGGTGCCTGGGAGCACAGAACGCGGGTCACTGCTCTCTGATGCACCTTCTACTTACCCTGATTTTCATCTGCTTCATCCCCTCCTGGCTTCAGTGCAAATAATGGCCTTCCTTTGCTGCCTCCCAGCTGTATGTCTGATGTAGAAGGAGGCCTGCTGCTTTGTAAATAATAAAGTACCAGAAGCATCGTCTTGCAGCAGCTATTGATTTCTTTTCAAAGTGCTTAATGTTTTCTTTAATTTTTTTTTTTTCTTTCCCCATTGGTTTCAAGGACTGGAGCTATGTTGCTTGAGACTAGTGTTCTACTTTATTTTAAAACAAAAGTAAGTAAAAGTAGGAAAAAGAGTGAAAATTATGGGGTTACATGGAAGTAATTTGAATGAGGTGACCTTTAACCAGGGAGTTCGTGGATGGTGTTACTATTAGCTGAGACCAGCAGGAGACTGGATGTTTTAGAGTAAGCAGCACCACAGTCACCAAGCCAGGAATTCAGGGAGTGCAAGTACAGTAGCCAGAAGGAGAGGCAGGTTGTAATTCCTCCCTGTGGAGAAATTTCCTGGCAGTGTGTTCAGCAGGTTTGGAAAGAGAACACAAATTGCTGACTGTAGGAGGACTTCAGAGCTGAGCAGATGTTTTGGGGTTTTGTTTTTGTTTGGTTATTGGTGTTTTTTTGTTTTTTGTTTTCTTTCTTTTCTAGAAAAATATAACTTTATACATCAGGATGTAGGTGCTCCTGCTCCCAAGGACTCCAAGAGCAGCTCAGCTGCGTTCTGTATGCCACTTCTATGTTTCTAATTAATGATTAATTGGTACCTCTCAATTACTTGCCTTAGAGCTCTGCCTTAGACCAGATAATAAATGGTGCAAGTACTTTATTATGTACTGCGTTACTGCATCTTGGCTTGCAGTAAACTGTGTTTTTTCCTCCATTGGTCTAAGAGCTTGAATCTAATTTCTGTGTGTGGAGAATGTGGGAAGTAATCCTTACAGGTAGTGCATCTTTACAGTATACAAAGGTAAGGAAAAATGAGTGTGAAGGCTGAAGAATAGAATGGGGGAATCTCCAGTTCATCCTGGCAAACTGGTTATTTCTGTACTGGCAAGCAATCCACAAATTGTCATTTTTGTCCCCCTTTCTTTCCTCCTCAGCTCAGTGACAACACCGTAAAACACATACTTGCTCCATTGTGGACAGTAAGCACTGATGGCTCAGGTCTGCTGTGGACAGTCTGCCACCGGCTTCGGTGAGAGCAGAATTTGGCTTAAAATAAGTGGAAAACTAATCTCCGCTCTCTAAAAATAAGCCAGCCCAGGGAAGGACTGAAACACAGGAAATACATATGTAATAGGGAGAAGCAATTTTTGCTTTTGTTTGTAATGCGAGTAATCCCACAGGGAGAGACTCTATTCCCCCAGGCTTTTAGTCAGAGCCTTGTCAGATAATGCATCCACATAGTCTCTGAAGTCATATTTGGGAGGAGTGTACAGCGAATGGCATTCAGAATCGAATTTCTCCCCTAACAAAAATGGGGGGAAGCTTTCTGCCCTTTTATCGGTTATCCTGCATTTTACTATGGGGAAGTAGAAGCATTTGGAAAAAGATGAAAGCAAAGGCATGATGGAACTGCAGGAGTGAAGCAGTTTTTCCATTTTCCTCTGGCCTCTGGGGCACTGGGGAGCTGTGGGGGTGGCTGCTGCCGCAGCAGGCGCTCTGCGTGGGCACAGCCGGGACAGCCTTCCAGTAAGGTCTGTCCATCCATCCATCCACAGCGGGCTCCTGCACTCCCACCACCCTGGCTTAGACGTGCTGCATCCGCCCACCGGTACCCTCTGGGTTAGACAGGACCCTGGGCAAACACCCTCCTACGTCTTTCTTCCCTGCTGCCGCAAGCAATCTGTCACTCCTCCCCTCAAACCACCCACCACCCACACGCAAAGCCATAACTGCAAGGAACACCCTCTCTCCTTCCCCCTTCGCTCCCCACCGCTCTGTTTTTCTCAGCAGATGAAAAATTCCTGGAGATCTGGCGGTCGCCCCCGTGTTTGGCTTTTGAGACCCAAGGGGTTGGATACCTTTTGGGCTCACAGCGCGGCGAGCTCTGTTTGCAGATGTATTGCCATAGTTTTTCATTTGCGTGTAATTACACAAGTGCAGGTGGGAAACGGCTGTTTGCCTCCCACTGCCTTCCTTCCTTCCACTCCTGCTCCTGGCCTCCCACGCACCCAGCGATGAGAAACGCTGCAGAAGACTGACCAGCCACCAGCCCGCCCACCTGAGGAGGAGGAGCACCAGCAGCAGCAGCAGTACATTTCTCTCTCTGCTTTTTAAACACAGTTAAAAAGAGCTGCAGTGTGGGTGGAAATAGCTGTAGGGAGAGTGGGTGGGAATGGGGCCAGGGGAAAGTGAATTTTCTGTTGGTAGGACAGTTACTTCTAGTAGACTAGAAAAAAAATACTCAAGGATAACTTGCTGCGGAGAGTGTCTTCAGGCATACAATTAGTTCTTATGGCTGAGTTTCCCAGGACTGGAAAGAATGAAATGGTGTTTATTTTTCCCTGGTAGTCAAAGTGGCAGCCAGCACTCCGCACTCAGGGAAGCAAGGGATATTTGTGTTGCATCCTGTTGTGTCATCCTGTCTCTTGTTATGCTCCTGCTCTCCTGATTCGGTAAGAGTCAGAGCTGCTGCTACGTAGGAAGAGAAAAAAAAAAAAAGCATCTGGTTTTCACAGTATGGAGCTGTATTTCAAAATACCACCCATGCTGGACCTCTTGAAATAGCAGCATCCCAGAATACCAGTTAATTCACTATTTACTCTAAATTTGTGCTCTGATGAGAAATTAAATTCAGGTTTATTTATGTTAACGGGACGTTATCTGAGATACTTTGCTCGTGTTACCTGAAAATAGCACTGAAACTCGTGTTTCATCGTCAGACCGATGGCACAGAGTGCAAAGTGGTACCACTGTTTCTTAAGAAATACCTCCGATAGAGAACTGAGGGCACACAATGGCTTTCAGGTTCTGACACAGCCTAGCCCACCTCTCTAGAAAGAAAGGTTTTCCAACATGTAATCCTGATCCAACTGTCCTAATTTGGGCTAGTTGTATGCGTTCTTCTCAATCAAGAACTGCCCATATGTTTCTCAGTCTGCCTTTCCATGTGCGTTACTGAGGCCAGTTATATCAGGATGTGGTTTGTAGATATTCAAAGAGGTGCAATAACAGGCAACTAATGCATTTTGGGAAATTGGACTTTCAAAGTACAGGAGATATTTCAAAAATCTGGAGTGGGTCATGTAGTAGAGACCTTGAGCCCCATATTGGAGTGGTTTCTGCTCGATATAGTAACTTTCACTGTGAAAATCCAGGGTGTGCCAAAGTGCAAAGCCCTTTCCAAGGCGCTCTGCTTCCTAGACAAGACAGCAGTCTGCCGGAGCCATTTCTGAGGCTGGGGCTGCTCGGCTGTAATGCATGAGGGAACTGAGCTCTCTGACTTCAGCGCCTCCCCAACCCCGGCCCATTTTCTGTAGCTCTGGAGATTTTACTCTGGCTTAGGAATGGTAGGTGTAGGCATAATGCCTTCCGCTGGTGGGCTCAGAAAGAAACGAAGTTATGATTAAGCCTAACGCAGATCTGCGTGTGTCACAACAGGAGGACCAGCTGATGGATGTACGTTGGTGAGATGAGACATGGATCAACAGAGACGTGACCTCAGTGCAACTAGCTGCCCCCATCTGTTAAAAGTCTCACTTCCGAAAGGCTTCGCTGATTAATATTTGAAGTATATCCTTATATCTTTCCACTGAATCTTTTGTAACTTGTAATTATTATCTACTGGAATTACATACCCACACTGAGGAGGAAATATATTCCAAGTAGTGAGTTCGTGTCACTTGGCTGATTTACTTTAAAACATTGCACTAATTCCTTTGTCAGTGGCATTTGGAAGCAGTATTGGCACGCTTGTAATACTATCCTGCATTTAGCATTGGTTCAGTTAACTTCAAAGGTAGTGCTTTTCGTACCTTTTGTATCAATGAATGTACATCAGATTTTAAATGCAGATTATACACTTATCTTGCCAGCTACTGCTAGCCTGGAATTTTCCTCAGGTGATCTATTGTGGTGGAATGATATTATTCAAGAAGTTAAAAAAAAAAAAAAAAAAAAGACATTTAGAACAATTTCAAGTCTATTTTAGGAGTTCAGTCATGTGTGTAGCACTGCTCTTGGCTTTCTGCCGTGCCCTGGAACTGTCATGCACTTCGGTCTTGCAGCATCTGGTACCAAACTTTGCCTTTTCAGGGGTCATAAGGAACCAGTCATTACCTAAGCATAAGAGCATCTGACGTTAATTAGTAGTGTTCTGACAGTCCAGGATGGGTACAGAGAGCACTTTGGGTGTCTGTGTTAAGAGTTGGTTGGTGCTCTAAGCCTAGGTAAGCCTCTTCAGCAAGGCAGTTTGGCTGAGAATGACAATTTCCTATTACACAGATGTGTGTGTATTTTAACCTTGACACGTTACTCTCCTGGCACCTTGCACAAGTATTAATTTTCACTTGAAAAGTTCTACATTTGGCTTAGAAAATGTATTATTAAGAAGAAATGTTCACATTTCTTTCCATTTTCTTTGATTCTGAGGTGCAGCTAACACTGTTCATTAAATAATGGCTCTGAAGAACATTGCCCAGGGGAAAGTATCTCACTTAATGCCACAGATGATGCAAAGAACAGGGCAGATCAGAACAGAGAAATTAAAAGTCAGGAAGAAAATAGGTCAGGAGAATAAAGAGAGGTCCTTAAGCTATTTAAAAGTAAGCATTTATCATTCGTTAGCAGATATATTCCTCTCTGAAGCATAAATTACCGGGCTCCATTACGGCGTAATTGTGGGCAAATGCCAACTTCGGTGCAACTCAATGTAGCAGATTCCCATAAATAGGTGTGATTATTAACCTCACTGAAAGAATGTATAGCAAGGCAGAAGGGAACGTGTTTGTTTGTTTGTTTCAAAGAAACATTGTCGTTCCGGGTCGTCAGCTTTTTGCAGAGGAAGTGATGGGGGGAGTGCTTGGCTCCCACAGCCCCGCGCACCAAGTGCTCTTCTGCAGGGGAGTGCAGCTCGGTGAGGAAAGCAGTGGCAGCCCTGGCAGGGCGCAGCACGGATCTGAACTGTGCACAGGCAGCTATGCAGTCATCAGTTCTCTTTGTCATCTCAGTCTTCTTTTTCACACGGCGGTTTTCGTTGATGCCACGGTTTCTGTCTAGACCTTCCTTCTCTCTCACTTGCTCTGTCTGTGACAGCAGCCAGCCTGGAATGGAGGTTCATGCTGCTAAGAGAAGTAGGTAGGAATAGATAATTATTTCAGAAATAACATGTTACACAGTGTGATTTAGTCATACTTTGACACACCTCTGTCTGCCAAGAAATAGGCAGGCACTACCATCTAAAGCTGTTGCTGAGAGCAATCCTTCAGGCTCGGGGAGCACGAAGCTGCTTCATTGTATGGATAGCTGCAGGAGCTAGCAGCAAGGTTTGGGTCTGGGGCCTGCAAAGACCTTAAAGCACGTAAATCTGTTGCCTGAATTAGAGGCTGTGCTTCTTCCTAGGGGATGTAGCTCCATGCAGAAGTTGCTTGAGACATGAGCTGGTAAATTTAAGACTGTTTGTAAAGTGATTTCATGGACATTTCTAGCCTTTAAAAAGCATCCTTGTCGCTCTTTGTGAGCCTTTTATAACATTTACCATTGACCTGTTCTTTCCTAGTAGGAGACAGCTGCATGTTGAAGGTACATCTGTCTACAATCTTAATTACAACAGCAACATATGATTTTCAGTGTTCTTTAAATAGTCAGGAGAATCAGACATTGACAAGTAAGTCTGTAGCTGATAATGTTGCTCTTAAAATTCATTACATTAGTTGGAAGTTTTAATTAAGCTGCAAGAAATAGCCAAAAGATTGCAGTAACCTCTGATTTCATGTAACCTGGAAGTCAGTACGACTATTAACATGAATTGGCTGTTGGAGATAACACAGGCATTGTAGCTCTAAGTAAAGTTGCCTTGGTTATTTGGGTGTGAGCGAGTCACTTTGCTACTATGCTTTTCACATCTGCAAAGGGAAGAGAGTGACTTCTGTTGCTGTCAGTATAATACAAGAGCTCATACAAACCGGTGGTGCTGTCACCCATGAGGCATTACCCAGCTGTACAGAAGGAAACAGGGATGTTTCCTAGCAAAGGACAAACTGCTATATAAACAAGTATCTACTCAACCACACTATCTCTTCCTCAGGAGTATTTCTCATCTAAGAACCTCTCATATTTATTTATTCCCCTTATTATATAGAGGAATAAAAAGCCCGGAGTCCTTTGAAGTCCCCCAGTATGCAGTGTCAGGAGGTTTGCGGTGTATTTGCACAAGCAGTCGGCTTTATTTCGCAGTAACACATTTAATTTTGTTAGGTATTCATAATAGGCAGTCATAACACTCGTAGGTAGCATAGTGACTCACTACAAAATGACTGCAACGAGGCACTGTCATTCTGTCGCTGCGTAATAGCAGACAGAAACAGATCTCAGGAGTGTGCTGAGTTATTTCTCGAAGGCGAAGGGACACGTCCTCCCTGCGAGATGTCACTTGGTCCTGGAAGCTTTTTGCCAAAGATTTTGGTTACCTGTGCTGTGTAACCTTCACCTTTCTGTTTGCAGATCGATGGTATAATCCTTCACACGTGTTTCAAACACAGGATGGAAGTTGTGTCTCATGGGGAAAATAATAAGAAATGAAAAATCATAGCTCAGCCGCATTTTGCAAGTGCTTTAGGTCGGAGAGTAGATAAGTGAAAGCTCAACTCTGTGGAAAAGAAAGTGTAATGTAATCCACTTTCACCTCTCTCCTTGAGTTAAACAGTGTTCAGCCTTCCGATAGCCATTTCTTCCTTCTGAGCCTTTTGTGTATGAGCCATGTGTATTTGTTCAGCCACTGCTGTTGCACCATCACCCACCCAGTCCAAAGGTTCACCAGTTTCCTTTAGCTAATAAATCCGAAGGTGGGTAAGATAAGGCAGGCTCTGCAAACTGAGCTCTGTTTTAATGATATGGCTATCGCTTAAGATCCAGTTCTCTGAAAGTCAAAGATACAAAATGCACTCCAGTTGAAATTCAATTATTCTGCTATTACTGTTTGAAACTATAGTTGGCAGTCGTATTATTAATTCAGAAAGTAAGGGATGTAAGAGGTAGGCAGGCAGTCATTACGTCACGCAATTTATGTCCTTGCACATTCTCACTTTCACCAAAGGAAATTATAAATAGCCCAGCTTATTTGAGAATTGCCAAGATTAACAGTGTTATTGTGAGAGCGCTGTCCTTGGGGACTGGAGGCACTGGAGGCCTGCTGTGCGATGGCTCTCCAAACTGTTTATGGTAGATTG
The DNA here is from genome assembly GCF_023343835.1 of Lagopus muta. Classification (NCBI taxonomy): domain Eukaryota; kingdom Metazoa; phylum Chordata; class Aves; order Galliformes; family Phasianidae; genus Lagopus; species Lagopus muta. The sequence goes on along the minus strand of NC_064440.1, from coordinate 29,297,977 downwards.
TTTACACCACTACCATCCGAATGCCAGCTACAACAAAAACAAGAAACAAAAGCCACAGAGCTAATGGCACTCACGCTCATTGCAGTGGTATAACTGAGCACTCGTGCTTCAAAGCAGGAAGGTTCTAAGGCTTCCCCTAACAGCCCCCTCTGCTGCTGCTGCTGTCAACAGCCAGGGCTGCAGAAGTCACAAGTAACTTTGGACTGATGCTCTCCTGCCTGAGATGGAACTGATATCCAGAGGGGAAGCCAGAGTGAGCCAGCAGCAGTTTTCTTCCATCGCTCTGCATTAATGGACCTGCTCTTGTAAGGAGCACTACTGTTGTGAGTCAGAATGGCTTCAGAAAAATGCCTTCCTAACACAGTGCCTCTATAAACTATTGCTTAAGGCTAAGCACAAGAGTTAGCAGCACTTCCCACACTTTGGCCTAATGAATTCAGTCCGTGAAACCATTGGATGATAAAGGCTATCTACAAAACAAAGCCAGCACTGACCTTAAACACTTAATTCTAAGAATATATGGTGATTTGAAAAACTGAAGGGAATATAAACTGGGGTACAAAATGCTGAAGAATTATTGAATCACTGTCATTCTAATCTCTTTTAATTGTTTGCCGGATAATTGCTGTTGAAAGCAGAGAGACAAAAACCAAGCATGCTGAGTCAGATCCAGGTCACTGTCTCCTGGAAAACAGCTGTCAGGAGCTGGGTAAGAACAGAGTAATGTGTCTTGACTTCTGCTTTCAACTCGTGATTCCTGAAACAAATGAAGTTTATGTACTGTTTAGAAGCCTCCTGATGATTTCCCTTCCACGCTCTTGTCCAGCCTCCCCCAGAACTTTTATGAACTCCTAGTACCTGCAGTAAGCATTCCCACAGGTCTAATGCCTGTCCCTGCTGTTTTTCTCCTGCAGACGTGCCTCCTACTAGCTTCATTTAATGTTCCCTAATCCAAGAAAGATAAACCTGCTTTTTCCAACTCGTGACTTTGTAAACCAGCCATTTCCCTGCTATGTTGCTGCTGTCCTGACTGACAACTTCTGTGCTCTTCTGGGCAGAGAAGTCATTTCAGACATTTGAGCATCCTTCCCTGTTCTCTAGTTCTTTATATTCTTTTGGAAATGAGGAGATTATACTGATGTTTCTTTTCCTCCTAGAATTCACACGGGATGCATGTCTTGGTTTCTCTATGTAGAAAAAAAAAATCCATATATTACGCTAGAATAGAATTCCATCTTACTTTGCAGTTCTTACTTTTTTATTCCTAAGTTCTTTGTCACTATTTTTGTTACTAAACAGTTAACAACACACTGTAGCAATGTAACAAATCCTTAGGTAGGTAGGTTCTATATCCCCAAACTGGCTACAATTGACCCACTGCCTGCAGCAAACCATCTCTCAACTATTAGCAGATCAGGGGGAAGAAAAGGGAGAAAAGATTTAGTCAGTGATTTTTAAAGGCATAGCTACTTAAAATTCACACCTCATGTGCTGATTTAGGAAGTTGTAAGATAAGGTATAAGAAAAAAAAGGTGAGACATGTTAGTAGTGTTATATACAGTGTTTTTCAGCTTTTTCACCTTCCTGTGGTTTTTTTCTTCCCCCACCCAACCGTTTCAAAGGCACATCTTTGCAATGACGCGTCAATTTTCTGTCTACTTGAGGTTTAGAAATAGCTGGGATGTTATAAATAGATCACAATCTGCAAGAGACAAAGAGAATGGAAATGTTGTAAGAGGTTGGCTGAACATTTTAGATGCGGATTGCAATTTCAGATGTCTCTGAGAATGGAAGCACTCAGTCTGAAATGCTTTACTGAGCAGAGCAGAGGAACCTGGCCTGATGTGCAGCAGTGGGGAAAGGCCAGGCGGAGTAAGGTAACACTTCTGCTCATAGAGCCAAGCATGGAGTGACATCCAGCCTTGCCTCAGGGAGCTCACAGCTCAGTGATGTGAGGAGAAAGCACTTTGCCCTTCCTCACTGTAGGATGAAATGCTGGAATCAATTGCTCTATTACACACAGCAGAGCCACTAAGTCAGAATGTGTAACTTTTGCCCTGCAACTTTCCTGGCACTACTCATATTGGTAGCATTGATCAAGCTTGCTCCCGTTTTGCACTTTCCCCCTAAAAGGCCTTAACATCACCAGAGCATCTTGGCACGGGCTGAAAACTTGTCCTATCCAGTGAGGCAGTAAAAAAAGAATAATCAGGAGTGGGAAACAGTCTGATATTCTTTTGCTTCTGCTCGAGTAGTCCTTTAGTAAGATCCTTTAGATCCTGCTGATACTTCCAAGCTGACCGTGAGTACATAGAGCTGAGGTCCAGCTGCTTCTCTCTTGACCAGTTCCACCAGAGTAACTATGAGAAAGATTGGTGACAGTTCCAAAGTAACTCATTCAGTGGAAAGGACTAACCTTCCCAGTGGCACATTCATGTTTTAAAGGCAAGTTGCTTCATGAAAGCAGGCTGGGTTTCACAGGAGCCATGTCATGTTGGCACAGCTTTGTGTTCTCAGTCTCTGCCAAACACAAAGGTATATCACTAGTGCTGCACCTGGTCTGTGTCCTTGAAGTGCGTCTCCAACTGCTGCTGGCTTTTGTAGAAGTCTGGGCCAATACACACTCTGCAGAATGAGGTTCTTTAAACCTAAATTAACATTCTGTTGAAGACTAAACATATGTTGTTTTTCTTCACTGTCAACAATTTGGTTTCCAGGTTTGGAAAAGAAACATTGCTGGGGAGGAATCCAATGAATTTATTAATGAGCTGGGTAAGTACGGAACTATTAATATCTCCTGAGATCTTGTCTGTGTTAATTCTGTCTTCAGCTTCAGACTCTGAAATAAACAGATGTTCTGAAACCTTCCTCTGAGAGTACTACTGTATGTTAGGTCCTATTTTAAATACAGTGATTAGCAGGATATTGTAGGAAATGGGTAAATAGCTGTGTACAATGCTTCTGAAACATTTTGTGCCATTACCTGAAATCTTTATCTCAGATTGCAGTGATAACACTAAAAAGAAAATACTTAAAGTGTTTCTTATATGTAAATAATGATTTTTGTTTCTAGTCATAAGTCTGAGTAGCAAAATTGAAACATGACTTTATTCTACAGTGTTGTCAATGTACGTTAAATCTCCCGTTCATCATTTCGTGGCATGGCTGACAAAAGAGACTTCCTGTCCTGGGCACATACTAAACACATGACTGCTTCCATTTGTCTAAGCAGGTCCTATTTATTTCTCAGTCTATTCTGATCAGAGATACCACTTTGAATCTCAGTGTAACTGACGTCTTTGGCAATCCTACAACACTGAGGTCCTTTGCTCTCTAAAGTGAGGAGTATCATCTCAAGAAATTGAGAAGGGCAACAGTAAATTGCCTGTTGTTTTCACATGTTGGGAAGGGGAAGAAATATTTGACCTTAAAACTGAGTTCAACTGTTTGTATCACTTAGGTGCTGCTCTATTTTAACCAAGATGTAACAGGAGGCTAACCAATCGGTTATGCTAGTGGTCCTGAGGTGAAATAGAAAATAAAAGATCAATCTGATTCTTGCAGGAAGAGGTCAGACAGCTTGGCTGACACTTGGATCTCTTTTGTATTCTGTCATTACTGGTCCTAGTTATAATTAGGCAAATTCAGCTCTAGAGAGAGCTGGATATGAGGCCTTTGAAATCAGTGGTGAGCCTTACCCTGAATCTGATGCCCCAGCATCAAAGGTAGTTTTCCTGTTTGTGCCACTCAAGTGGTTTTCATCACAAATCACATTTGCATGTACTGAGTAAAAGTGAGTGCTTTGGTGAGGCCTTAGGTTTACAAATCTACGTGGTAGATGGCATGAATTTAATCAGGGAGTTAACCTTATATAGCTGTACTGAATTAAAAAATAACAAAACAACAACAACCATTTCAGTGAAAAACTGCTGTGACCTATCACCATGAAAATGTGCAGAGATGGGTGCATGTATCATAGTTTTAATTCTCCTTCCTGTCTCAGTCACTTTGCATTCTTATTCTAGCACCCTACTTTTTGTTGGAATACACTGTGTGTATATGCAAGCTTGCTTAAGTTTTGCAGTCTTTTCTGGGGACTCCATTACAAGAGGAAGTCTCAGCACATCCACTGATCACCTCTGCCCAGCTGAGCCTCCCTCCGTATTGACAGGCCATGCAGAACCCATTGCAGGTGTCAGTAGCTAAATGGCACAAACCTCCCTTGCTCCTGCAGGGAACATAGCAAAGGCAGCAGGGCTTTGTTCACTCCACAATTTGCAGCAGCAAAGCTCACGACAGGATCAAGGTCATAATAGTTTCAGCATGTGTTCAGTGGCATTAACGTTAGCAACACGTAAACAATTTGCTCTGCAGACAGCAAGATCTAATGAAGCTTGATTTCCTGTGGGTTTATGCATTTCAATTTTACAAGCTGCTATCTTTCCTCCATCACTTTAAAAGCCTCAGATGCCCTTTCACCCAAGTTCCCCCTCTGCTCCCCCCCTTCTCCAGGGTGATCTCAGCTCCTGCTTGGGCAAGAACAACAAGTCACTGGCCAAGGGGAGCCCATTGAGGAGTTCAAGATGTGGGCTATCCTCCCACAGAGTGCACTCTTGTCTTTCTTTCCTTGCCAGCTGCTGGTGTTCACACAACCTTGCAGGAATTTAATATTTGCAAGACTGCTGCCACACACTGAATTTGATACTTGGCAGTGGGTTCAAACGTTCACGAGGTGAAGAAAGGTTGATTGTTCTGTGTTCTATAGGCAGATACTGCACAAACAGATATCTGGTTTTGAGAATGGGAAAGGCCCGTGCACATATGTTTCTGCAGCTGGCATTCGCTTTTGTGCATTACTTTGCCTTCTGATTGTTAATGCATGCAGTACATCCAGAGGTGTTAGATGAAAATCCAGAGGAAGGGGATCCCCTGTTTCCCTGCCAAACCAGACAGGCCATGGCGATGGCATCTCCTCATCTTACCAGCTGTGAACAAGCTGTGCTCAATTACCATCAGCAGTGCTCGTAGCTGTGCATGATTTGCTGATTCACTCTAGGACTGTTTCTCAGTTCTTCTGTCAGCATTTCTCTTTGCTGATAATATATGCTGGTAATAAAGCTGCTGGCTGTCTCTGAAACAGGAGGGAAAAAGCCACTTTGTTCCCCATCGTGACTTCACTTCTACCCAGATTACCTGGGAATACCCATAAACTGTGCGTGATGAAAAGCTTCCTGGAGCAAGAAACCACTGCTGTAGTGGTTTCACCCTAATGAATGCACAGCATAGAATCATAGAATCTGTAGAGTTGGAAGGGACCTCTGAAGGCCAGCTAGTCCAGCTGCCCTGCAATGAACAGGGACACCACAGCTCGATCAGGTTGCCCAGGACCTGATCCAGCCTCACATCGAGTGATTTTGTTCATGTTTTGTGCAAAATATTCAAGGCCTGATTGAAATGAAAGCTCTCCCGTTGTCTCCTGTGTGCTCTGGAACAAGTCCTAGCAGCACAGATCTCACCTTCAGCTTGTCTTTCTGATCTGACTGCTGTGAAGTATCTTTGTTTATTTCTTTTTTTGGCCCGCAGTTAAAAGCTGCTGAAGGACAGCTGAATATTTGGTGTCAGCCGGAAATTCCTGATTTCAAAACACAGCCTTTGTTCATGAAAGAAACCAACCAAGAAACTTTACTATAAATTAAAATATGAACTCCTAGAAACCATTTCCTTATGGGGCTCAGGTACTTTACCTTTGCCATTACTGCAAAATATCAGCTGCATATATCATACTGACGGCGTCAGATGGTTTTACATAAAAATTTTGTCTGTGCTGTGCTGCATTTGCTTTATTTTTGCTCTATCCCACGAAACAAGTCAGCTGCTTCCAGAGTCAGCTGACACCAAGTCCTTCCCAAGCGAAGCCTACTGTTAGCAGTGTGCAGCTCCAGCGATAGTTGTTGGTAATTTTATCCTATTTTTTTTATAACTACTTTGCTATATGTTTTTCAGTTTAATTGGGATTTTACTTTATAGCCTTGTAAAACAACGAGGTGTTTGTAACTATTTAGTGGCAGTCTCACCGTGATGGGGCACATGGGTTGAAATCTGTAAAACATAAAATAAGCTTGTAACCAAAAGCCCACGCAGAAATCCACAGCAATTCTTTCTGTTTCATTGAGAAGCTGTGGGTTCATAATACAGAGCTTCCTAGATGGGGTATATTGGCGTGATATAAAGCAGTGTTTTTGAATATTCCAGTGTCCCGTGGTAAAGTATGAATTTGTTGGTATTTGTTATAGAAAAAACTTTGGCTGGCTGTTGTTCTTTTCATTCTGTAGCACGTTTCTAAACAACATTTCATGGTGTTTTAGAGCTTGATCTCCTGGGGAAAAATCAGATAATCTTTTAACTGACTTCGCTGTAATTCTACAGTGATTTTATACTTTATACTAGTGAGTGTTTTAATAGAAAAGCTTGTACTTTATGTGACTTAAAACTCTATTTCTTCTTCTCTGAGCTCTCTTTGACCAGAAATGCATAGGCTTTCGATAAAAAAAAAAAAAAAAAAAAAAAAAAAAAAGTTAGGTGCAATTTAGTGCAATGCAGCAATTTCTCCATTTCTGCTAATCCTCATTTTTATAGCTGACAGCACGGAGCAGGGGCTGTCTGAGCAAGCGTCACAACTTCCGACGGGCCGCAGTCCAGACCTTCACGCAGCCTCAGGGAAACAAATCGCCGCGCCAAGCTCCCTTACTCTCGGCTCCGCTCGCTCGTCCCCCGGCGCTTCCCGGGCCGGAGGCGGTGCCGGCCGGCTCCTCCCTCCCGCAGCGCCCCTGCGCGCCGGCGGCGGCCCAGTGTCGGCGGGGCCGGCTGGGGGGGGCGGGCCTGGTGCGCGGAGCCGCCGCCCGCAGCAGCCGCAGCCGAGGTACGATGGTGCCGGGCCGGCGCCCCCCGCGCAGCCGCCTCCGGGCGAGGTGAGTCGGCGCGGGGCCGGGCGGCGGGAAGCGGGCGCTCGACGCCGGGCCTTCGCCTCGCCCGCCGCTTCTCTCCGCGCCGAGCGCCGCTAGGCTGCGTGCCCCGGGCCTCCTGCGTGACCGCCTCCCGCTCGGGCATCTCCGCACCGCTCCGCCCGGCCGTCGATATCGCTGCCGCTGTCCGAGTCTTCCAGCCCGCGCGGTGCCGGGCTTTGCGGGAGGCAGCGCCGTGCTGTCGTTAAAGCGGTGGGAAGGCGGCCGTGCGGGAGGAGCGCTGCGTGCTGCATCCCGGCGCGCCCTGGCGCTCGGGCCGGCGGTGCGGAGCCGTGGCGGCGGGCGGCTCGGGGGGGCTGTGCCGCGGGAAGCGCTGCCGGCCGCGCGAACGCTCGCGCGTCCCGGGAACGGCTCGCTTTATTCAGCGTTGCGTTACCGAGGTACGCGGGGTCTTGTTGTTCTCTGCTATTAGAGAAAGCCGTTGTCGGGTGTTGGCTGGCGAGCTAGGTTATTGCTTGGATTTGTTTACTGGGTGTAAACGAGCAGCGGGCAAAGGGACTTCCGTGTGACTGCGTGAGCTCTGACGGCCCTCGGGGCACGGAGGGGGAGCGAAACAATCCCCTTCCGAAGGGCGGTGCTGCTCACGGCAGGCGGCGGCCCCGGCGCGGCCCGAGCGGCTCGTAGGAACGAAGCCACGCAGGTGAGAGAGCTGCGTTGCTCACGGGTGGAGCTGGTGCCACGGCACTCTGCGCGGCCTTAATTTCATCTGGCTAAACCTGCCGCAGCGCTCTGTAGTCCGGGGCTGGGTGTTGCTGTGCCTCGGGTGCCCTGGGCCATACGGCTGGCTGTCGTGGAAGGCACCTGGGTGCTGGCTACCGGTGTCCAGCTGCAGCCGTTGCCAGCAAGCTGGAGCTGGGAGCATGCTGCTGACAGAAAGTGAACCGGTTTTAAAATCATACACTTAATAGTCTAGTTATTGGTATTAGTGATGTGCATAGTTGCTATTACTGCTTTTCTTTCACTGCTTAGTGTTATGTGAAGAGTTTCCTACTCTATACATCCCAATTGGCACACATAAAATGGAAAACAGGGCTAGGAAAGCAGGAGTCCTGAGATATGAGTTTGATGGTTCTGCTTTCACAGACCAGGCTGACAGCAGGCTTATCTTCTTTAATGCTATTGCCACCACTGTTGTATCCACTTAGCAACTTCAGACCTATTATCAAGTGCATTAAACCTACTATAAACCTGCTCTTGCCATACTCAGACATACTTGAGTCTCTCAGTCTAATTTGACAAAGCGTGTCAAAGCATGAGGGGTTTCATGTGCATGCTGAGAGGAGGAAAATATCTACATAGACCAAAACACAAAGCATGCGCCTGGTAAGGAACACAAAGTAACTTAAAGAGTTAAACACTACAGAATGAGGTGGTTTCACTTCTTGGAAATGCTAATTGTGGTAGGTGATATTAGATGCACTTACTTCACACCTGCAACATTTCTCAGCAGTGCAGAATTGATTCACTCTGAGCCCTAGCTCTGGTGTTATGAATTCAGAAGGCAGGTGCTGGGATGGGGCAGCAGGAGGAATGGCCCTGGGAGAGCAGGAAGGGGCTGCTGTGTGGTATCCCCTGGAGCCTGGAGTACGGGGGGGAATGGGACGCAATGCCTGAGTACTGAAGGATGGGCTCTCTTGACTCTTCTGTCACAATGTAAGATGTGTGCATTACTTTCTCCTTTTGGGCGTGAGATGATGGCACTGGGCTGCTCTGTCGGGGTAGAACTTACTTGGAAATGGAAGATGTGAACTGTCATGTTTGTGACAGCCCTGTAGGCCTGCTGTATGCAGGATTGAATGCTGAGAGATGCCAGGCACGTGTGGCTTTGGTGCAGTGGTGCTGTGTTTGGGATCAGTGTGGGGACAGGGCTGAGGAGGAGGTGCAGTACCAGGGTGCAGTGCTGTGGCTGCTGTTGCGTGGCCACAATGGAGGTGAGTTTGCCATGGAAGGCAGATTGTAAGTTTCCTTCTGGCATGGAGGCTGTGAAGCAAATGTTAATTAGCAACTTGAATAAACCTTCATTGCACTTCTTAATAAGATACATGTTTTCTTTTTATGAGATTTGTTTGCAGATGTTCATAGGAGGGCTTGTACAGTTTCCCAAGTTTACAACAGACTCGGTTTTCTACTCAGGTAAAGTGAGGTGAGAAGCTTTCCCCCATGGCTGGCTTTGCTTTATTTGCACAGGCAAACAGCACTCCAGCCTGCTCTGTTCTTCCAGCTGTTTGTTGCTGGGAGGTCAGTTGCTGCTTTGGAACTCTGCCCTTGGAGAGTTTTTGGAGGCAGTATGGACATAGCCTGCTTTCCAGGTGCTGGATGGATTGAAGCTACTCTTGATTGTCTGCGTTCTGATGAACTGAGGTGTGGCTGATGAATTCTTTTAATTCAGTACACGTTCAAACCCTGACTATGGGGCTGTTAGGAATTTTGCTTTGAGAATCCTAACTATAATGTAATTATCAAATCTTAACGGATTGAATATTGGTGCTGAATGAAGCTTTATTCACAGTACTCTACCATCCCAAATCTTAACTTTCTGTTGGTTGGCAGATGGAGTTTTCATGCTGTGTTTTTAACCCTGTAACTCTGTTGTGGTGTTTCCCCTGTGAGGATTTGTTTCCTCAGCCAGATGTGCTGGTCAGCACTGAGTCAGGGCAAAGCTGTTGGTTTGGTTGCTTTCTTTCTCCATGTTTTTGGGACGAATAGCTCCAGAGTGTGGAGTATGCTGTAGTATCCTGACAGCCTTTGACCCCAAACTTCGTGCTTCATTCTGCCTTGACCAAGTTAGAATTCCTGTTCATGCCAAAATCATTGTTTACTTTATCAGCCTTTTCTTCTTGCTGCTGTTCTCTGCTGCTTTCAGCTTGCTGGTAGCACTGTCTTCTGTCCTCTTGCTGTGTTGTGAATCAGAAAACGTTTTTGCAAAGTGAAGCTGTAGTATTTGAAGACTGTGGTTAAAATAACAGGCAGACACCTTGCTGGTTCCTAAAATACCTTTATTTTTTGCCATCTGATTGATTTTGCTGCACATTCAATCCCTGTCTGGCTTGGGTTTTTTTTGATCAAGAGAAGGAAAGCCAGACAGATTAGTAAGGTTTCTGGGGATTTTCAGTAACAATACCACTTTGCTGGCTCTCTCATTTCCAGTTGCTTATTTTTAGAATTTAAAAATTCACAAAATAAAATCACTTTCAAAACCTGTCTCCCAAACAAACTAGTGATCAAAACATTAAGGAATGCCATATGGCTTCTACCAGTCTTGGTGCTGTTGTATTTCTGAAGGGTATGTTCTGTGTTATTAATAATATTCAGTGAAACACTCAGGATGGGAAAATATTTACTGAAGTGATTATGAAATATACTTTTCATAGCATTCTTATTTAGATGCTCTAGTCAGCATCTAGTCAGCTAGCAGTGTTGGGTTCATCCTGGCACACAACAGGTCGGAAGAGGATGGATGTTATGACTCTTGAAGTCAGGAGGAGTGGAAGAAGACCAGCAATATTATCAGTGCAACTTAAGAAATGGTTGTCCCATTCCAATACAAAAAGGAAGCTGATTTAACAACCAGATCAAATACAAATTGCTTTAAAAGTCTCTAGTGTAGTTGATACGGAATCAGGTGGTTTTGAGTTTATACATTTGGAAATGGATGGCTGTTGAGTTCACATGAAGGTAATTCCAATTTGTGCTTGGAAAGAAGCTGTCTTGTTATCCAGGTGGTTAAGAGGGAGTGTGCTTTTGTCATGGGGTCCGCAGGAGGAAATTTGTTCTGAATAAAGGAATGCTGTAAAGCTTTGGTGCAGCTGGTAAGCAAGCTGCTGCAAGCAGGTGAGCATATACTGCTTTGCTCAGGGCAGGAACAGCTCTCTGTCCTCTGCTTCCTCCCCTTGCTGTAAGTGGAGCTCTGCGCAGTTCTGGAGGTTTTGTTGTCAAAACAAGGCAAGGCTTAAAGAAAATAAAAGCACAGATAATGGCTGATGTAATTTACTCATTAGAAGGACTTGTTTTGTGCATAGAGAGCCTGAAATGAGTGAGCAGGTTGAGCTAAAAGCCCACAGTCCTTCCAAGTGTCAGGTGAAAGTGGCTGGCTGAACTGGGAATTACAGGAACTAATAACGCTGCTGCTGAGTTTTGGTGGGGAAGAGCAAGGCAATGTATTTCCACATTTGACTGTGCTAGCAACTTAAATAGAACGTTCTGTCTAATGTGTTGCTGCGTTGTTTATTTTAAATCAGAAGTCTCTGAAGTTTTTCTAGGGCAACTGGAGGAAAAAAGCATTGTGTGTATGCACGGGCATTGCTTTGATTAACTTCTGACCTTCAACACGTGAATATTTACAGTTCCAAGTTTTGTACGTAACCTTTTTTGCCTAAGTGAAACCAGAGATCCTTGTAGATAATATCCCGTACAAATGGCATTGAAATGTGAGGAGCAGAAACCTTGGGGAAGTTTGGAATCTTAGTGGTGGTATTTTTACACTTGTGTGATGCTGAACTGTGTAAGGTTTAGAGTATTTTAATGGGCTGTTGCTTTAGAGGTGTCTGAGGCTTGTTCTGTCAACTGTTGGGCCAGATGCAGCTTGGATCAGCAGGAAATATTGAATTTAATATCTGTGTGAATGTTAGCCCCTTTTCTGTTATTAGCCTTTCATTTCATAGGGAAATTAAAATAGCACTTAATTGCCACAGTAACTTTGAATATATAAAGTATTCTGTCTCCTAAGCATGAAAGAGAATATGCTGGGAGAACAAGCAGTCACAGCACTGGTCATAAAACACGTTTTTCTTGATGCTACTGTGTACCAATAATCGAGGCAAATGGCCTTCCCTGCTCTAATACTGCCTTTATTGCTTAGGGAAGTCACTTCAAGGAAAAAAAGTAAAAAAGAATCCATGTTTGTCCTTGATGACTGATGTAGCAGACCTGTTCCTTCATCATGTTGTGTTTTATTTGCTTGCAGGGTAGCCCTGGTTCCTTGAGAGCGCACAGAGTATTGGATGCTTGTGGTAAGCCATGGCAGCTGATGATAAGGTTGCCATTTTAACCGATGATGAAGAAGAACAGAAGAGAAAATATGTGCTTGCTGATCCTTTCAATGGCATTTCTAAGGATCAAGACTTGCATCCCCAGAATGAATCCCCTTCAACAGAGACAACCACTGTCCCAGATGAAGAGCTAGACTGGTTAGAAAAGCACTGCGTCAAAATCAACAACGATCTTCTGATCTCAAAGGTCTTCTATTTTTTCTTCTATTCTGCATATGGCTCTCTCTACCCCTTGCTCCCTGTGTATTACAAGCAGCTGGGTATGTCACCCAGTCAGAGCGGACTTCTGGTGGGCATCAGGTACTTTATTGAGTTCTGCAGTGCTCCCTTCTGGGGAGTGGTAGCGGATCGCTTCAAGAAAGGGAAGATTGTCCTTCTCTTCTCACTTTTATGCTGGGTTTTATTTAACCTAGGGATTGGATTTGTTAGACCAGCCACCTTAAGATGCGTACCAAAGGGCCTTCCCCCAGCACATCCCACCAATGCAAGCAGCCTTTTAACTACCATTTCACAAAACGCCTCCGTGTCATCTGCACTAACAACCGTGAGTACTGCGTCCCCAAAAGTTCGTGGGAAGAGAGACCTGCTCACTTCCAGGCCAGTCACGTTGGGAGCTACAGGGACTGCTACTCCTGAAGTAACATTTCTGTTAACTACGCGGAGCGGTGATGTGGAGTTGGAAAACAGTACTCATTTTATTTTGAAAAACACCACTGTCACCACCTCACTGGGGAACGTGACCCCAAGCACCACCCCATCTGCCACCACCACCAAGCTGTTACCTTCTGACCAAGCCATGCTGGTTTATGATCAACAAGAAGTAGAAGCCATCTTCCTGCTCATTCTGCTGGTTGTCATCATAGGAGAATTTTTCAGTGCTTCCTCTGTCACTATTGTGGACACGGTAACTCTGCAGTACCTCGGCAAGCACCGGGATCGGTATGGACTGCAGCGTATGTGGGGGTCTCTGGGCTGGGGGCTGGCCATGCTCTCTGTGGGAATCGGCATCGACTATACCCATATAGAAGTTGCCATCGAAGGTCAAGGATGTAAAGCTCCTGAATACAAGAACTACAGAATAGTCTTCATTGTTTTTGGTGTTCTGATGACAATGGCATTAATTGTGGCCACCCAGTTTCGATTTCATTATACGCACTTCAAGCAAGATGAAAATAAGAAAAAAGAGGTGGAAATACCACAGGTGGACAGAAATGCCTCCAACGAATCCTCTGACAACACTCCTACAACCAGTATGAGCCAATCACAGTCTTTCAGTTTTTGGGACCTAATAAAACTGCTGTGTAGTATCCAGTATGGCTCGGTGCTCTTTGTGGCGTGGTTCATGGGCTTTGGGTATGGCTTTGTGTTCACCTTTCTCTACTGGCACTTGGAAGATTTGAACGGCACCACCACTCTCTTTGGAGTCTGCTCTGTGCTCAGTCATGTGTCCGAGCTGACTGCCTACTTCTTCAGCCACAAACTGATTGAGTTGGTTGGTCATATCAGGTAAGGAGATGTTAGCTGCCATTAAAGAACTATATATGAGTGAATTTTTAAAAAGTTAAATTTTAAGCCCGGCCTTCTGATAAAAAGTGAAATTCAAATGAAATCTTTTATTTTAAAGTCCTGCTCAATTACATAGGTGCCTCATGGAGGTGTTTTTATTATTATTTTAGGAGCCGAAAATGTTCTGCAGAGCTTCCTTAGCATTTCAGTTGCATGTTAGCGCGTGTGTTATTCGTGGCACCTGTAACCTTTTGTAGACATTTCCTAGCTCTCTGATGGGGAACTCTCTTAGAGATCACGATGGATTGCCTCCTACTCAAGGATTGTCTGTTCTGAAATATAATTGTACAGTTTCTTCCTGTGAGTAGCAGCGTTCTGGAAACCTCCTGCTTAGCTCACTTCTCCCTGCGGGGCAGCCTTTGCCCCCAACAGTAGCCTGCATAGGTGTTACTTGCCTGCTGAGAGGGGAGGAGGATCGGATGAAGCAGTGAGCTGAGCACCTGCTGTGTGCTTGCACTTGTGATCAGGCTCAGGGTGTTGGCAGAATGAGGTTGCAGCTTGGTAGTGTTGCTTACAAGTTCAGTTCCTTGCTCTCTTCCTGTAGTCGCAACTGCATGTGTTAGCTGCTGAAATGAGATAGTTTCTCACTTCTTTTTTTTTTTTGCCAGGTTGAAGTGAAATTGGTTACTTCTAGCATGTAATAATGAACATTGTATCTCTCTCAATTCACAAGTTACTTAGTTTATGTATATTCGAAGTCCCTTTAAAAACAAACAAACAAACAAAAAAAACATTAGAGGAGGAAAGGCGGTGGTGAATCTGAGCTGATGAAGTCATAAAAGTTGTTTTTGTATGTGCTTAGTGCAAGCGAGTACAGATAGATCTCTCTGTGTTGTTAGCATGTCTTTTCCAGTGGCCCTTTTGTAATCACAGTCATTGAGATGTCTTGTATAAGCTGATTGTGCTGGTTTTTTACACTCTGCTCTGTGTTTTTGCTCTTTGCTTTTTTCTCTTTTCATTTGCTCTTATAGGGTTGAGTTTCTTTGATTAATTTCATCTCTACTCAAAATGTTTGAGATACTTAGCATGGTAACTTGAGAGTTTACTTAATAAATGTTTTTTTGTTGTTGTTCCTTCCTTTAAACTGAGGAGTTTAAAGTTAAGGAGTTTTATCTTTACTTTGAGTCAGTTGTTTAATTTCTGAATATAAGAACAATTAGCTTGAGAGAATGTGACACTTCGTGTGCAAAGACTGGAGGAAGGATATGGTGATGGAGGAGTGGTGAGATGAGATCACAATCATGATAGCTAAGGATAGCTTTGGGTATATTTGTTCCGTTTATGTTGTTGTAGTGTGAAATTTAGGCTGGGACTTCAACTAGAGAAAGAAGAAAATCCAAAAGAACGAGTTTTATACAAGCCTACAAGAGAGGCTTGTAAATAAGATGACATAAAAAGGTAGGGAGGGGGAGAACAGCCCCAATGGACTTTAAAGGGAAAGATGATGTACAGGGTTAACTGTCCTTCATTTTTCCTTTGTGCTAGTAAGCCTATGAAACCAAGATTGGATCAGTGTGAAATTGTTAAAATACTGGCTTGTATTTGCAGTGATACAACATTCTATATAATTATACTTGGGAAAAGCACATTAGTCATATTTTATCATTATCTAATGCTTACTCATATTTAGTCATCGCAGTTGGAGAAGTCTCTTTCAAGGTGTCCTTTTATTTTTAACTAAACTTGAAATCATAATATCATTAAGGTTGGAAAAGATCACTGAGATCTTCTAGTCCAATCAGCCCATCACCACCACGTTTCTCAGTGCTGTTTCTCCATGTTTCTTGAACACCTCCAGGAACAGTGACTCTATCACCTCCCTGGGCAGCCTGTTCCAGTGCCTCATCGCTTTTCTTGAGAAGAAATGCTTCCTAACATCCAACCCGAACCTCTCATGACACAACTTAAGGCTGTACCTCTTGTCCTATCATTAGTTAGCTGGGGAAAGAGGCCAACCCCACCTTGCTACAACTTTTCAGTGTCTGTAGAGTGTGATGAAGTCTCCCTTGAGCCTCTTCCAGACTGAGCAATCCCAGTCCCTCAGCTACTTCTTGTAAGACTTGTGTTCCAGACCCTTCACAGCTTTGTTGCTGTTCTTGGGCACACAAAGCCATTGATAGTTCTGTGTATGTCTGTTGCTGCTGTTCTTTCTAGTACTATTAAGAAAAACAGTCTTCAGCTGCACGTCCTTCTCAGAACCACCTGAGCCATAAGCATTCAGGATGCATATCTTTTCTTTCCCCTAGTGCCTTAGAATTCCTTGTTTGTCATTTTGGCATCCAAGAAGTTACATGGTTAGAGCAATTCTGATGTAAGGTCTTGTAGGAAATAACAATCCACAGCAAGCTGTGAATGTTTAACAGAGTATTTCAGTTATATTAGTGGTGGCTTGACTTCTCTTTTTGGTAGGATGACTCAAGTGCTAAGGTTGTTTCAATTTCTGTTGGTTTATGTCAGTAAATTAAAAATAATATATATGCACGCTTTCTCTTGAGTTGCTGGAATGATAGGTGTGGACAATCTTTCTGCAGTATTTCTTAGAACAGTATCATTCAATCTTGCCTTCCTGTCCTAATTCTTTGAAGACAGGCAGGGGTAGCAAAGTTGCTTGCGCTGTCACAGAGACAGAAGTGTTCTTGGTAGAACTGAAATAAAATGAGCTTCACACCCGTGATGGATATAAACTCAGTTTTCATTTTCTAACTTTGTGAAGCTTTCTGTGTCTACCACTATATGTGTTAGCAGATCAGCTGCTCCCCACATTCTTGAATCACAGAATCCTTAGAGTTGGAAGGGACCTTTTAAGGCCATCTTGTCCAGCTTCCCCATGATGAACGGGGACATCCCCAGCTGGATCAGATCGCTCAGATTGCGGTTTCACGGGTTGCTGTAACTACTGCTGAAGTTGTTGTCCAGGCATTTTAAACATGACCATACTGAACAAATGATACAGTGGCTGATACAGTGCCTTATTTCTGTCTCCATTAGCTTTCCTGTTGACACACACAGGCACTGCATGTGGGTGCATGTTACGCATGCAGCTGGTGCTTCCAGCAGTGCATTAGCAGGTGACTGGGTGAACCTGGAGTCATGACAGCCAGTAGTGTAGCTAGAAAGCTGTTCTGGGGTTGTATGTGTTTTGAGAGGTGGAAGGAAGAGAGGTTTTTTCGCTTTGCCTCCAGCCAACCTCCATGAAACAGAGTGCAAGAAGTGTGGTGAAGGGCATCCATTCTTTGAGAGGGTAGAGAAAGCACACAGAACTGGTTATCAAATATTTAGACAGCATTGCTGAGTGGCATCCTGTGTAGGAGCACTCAGGGCTGCTGCTGAGTTTAGGAGGAGGATGTTAACCTCTGAAAATAACCTCCTTGAGGTTGGGCTTGAGTGTGTTTGTCTGACCATAATTCAAGCATGTGAGTCTTGATGGGCAGCAGAGCCTGCTAGTTGTGGCTGCTAACAGCTTAGACTCTCCACACAAATATAGATCCAGTGCTTTAAATGTTTGACCTGCAAATTGAATATGCTGTCTCTGTGGATACTGCAAATAAGGTTCGTGAGAATTGCCAGTTTACGTTATCCATTTAGGTCTCATAAAGAGCCTAAGTGGTTATTGTAAGCAATTTTGAGCAGATTCCATAAATACACACAGGTTCCCATGTGATGTGCCCCTCCAAAAGTATAATTAGAGAAATCTTCTGACAAGTAACTGTAATTTACCTGCAACTCCATCTGTATTCTAATAAATTAAAAGGTAGAATGTAATTAACTTGCTCTTCTGAAACTCTTGTTTCAGATTTGGCTCTATGTGTAACACTATGGGAAAAGCACAGGTAGCTGGGTGTGCTGGTGGTGCTGGTGAAAGGACGGAGCAGGCCTGTTCTCACCACCGGTCTGGCCATTGCAGAACTTCTTGGGAGGAAAGGAAGGAACTTCTTGCTGGGTTGGCAAAGTGGTTGGTAGGTAGAAGTGAAAATAAGATGGCAGGAAGCTGTCTTAAACAGAGAGCTGGGGGCATCTGTGCTGCTGGTGTGGAGAAACAGGTGTATGAGATGGTGCCTTCATGTCCCCAGGTGTGCAGCACCCTGGGTCCTACTGCAAGAGGAAGGAAGAAGGGAGCCTGCAAACCCCTTAGCGTTGTTTACCTTCTGTAGTGTGACTATACATCATGGTTACATGAAGCTGGGGCTATGAGAAGGACTGCTATTGGCACAGAGGACATGAGTTGAAGGGAGAGGTGAAATCTGTGCCGAGTGGCGTGTGGACAAGTTGCAATATCTGAAATGTGCACCACTTACTGAAAGTAAGCCGTACTGTCTTTGCAAATTTGTGTTGTTGCAAAAGGCTCAGACCCATCTTTGTAATTTTGAATCTTTTTGATACAGCTGACGCAATGGAAGTGATAGCACTGGTATTGTTGCTGTCAACACGTTTATTTGGAGACCTCCAGTGTTGTCAAGATGCTGCAGTTCTATGATTGCATCTCTCCAGATTTTTCAGTGGCTCTGTACCATTGAATTTAAACTCATTGTGCATTTGTGGAACAACTAATTAAGCGCTGGCACAAGGAGTATCAGTGCTTATGAGTTAATCAGTGCTTATGAGTTAATTGCCAATTGCATTTAGATCACTTGGGCCAAACCAGGAGCCAACCAAGAAACTATGTTTAGGGATTTACTGAGGTTGCAGTCATCTTTTTTTCCCAAAATAAATCCTGTATTGAGTGGAGTCGGTCGGAAATGTAGCTGAATATGCAACCTGGAAGCTAAATCTGGAAACTGGAAGGGAAAAGTCCTCAGATTCAATGAGTAATGCACTGTGAAAAATAGCCTCTGTCCTTCTTTGTTTAAGAGCTGTAACAAGAGCTTTTATGTTTGTTTTTTTTTTGTTTTTTTCCTTTTTCATCCCTTCACTCAGAGATGCAGCATCTGCTGCTTTTCAACAGGATGGTTAAGTTTTATCCTGAGGCATGTTGTTACAAACCATATTGCTTCTGTGGGATGTGTTTTTAGAGGAGTTCTGAGCAATTTGTAGATACTGGGACTATAAACTTGTATTAATTGGGGTAAAATTAATTTGTCTAATGCAAACCTGCACCAGGCTTTTGTTAAAATGCAATAATTAGTCTCTGAATGAGTTGTAAACAGGATTGTTAGGAAGGGATGCTGAATGTGCTCAGAAATGGTCTCTCTGAAATAGAACTCCATGCAGAGTGTGGCATGAAGCTGCAGGACTTTGAAGCCCTGTGTCTCTGCTGACCCTCCTTTTTTCCCATTAGGAGTTTGAAGAGAGTCTTAACCTGAGCATTGTTTTGATTATGTGTTTGGGGTAAGCAAGAGGAGAGTTCCCATGCAGGTGCAGGACTCAAAGGAGTTGTGTTGAGCAAGTGCTTCAGACTTGTAAAACCTCCCTGTGCCATTGATTTCTGAAGCAGCAAGGATACTGTAACAAACCAGAAATGGAAAGTGGAAACTGCTTTGACTTGTCTTTTCCTTAATTCATCCAGAGTGCTCTATATTGGTCTTGCCTGCAATACTGCCCGCTACATTTACATCTCCTATCTGGAAAATGCTTGGACGGTTCTCCCGATGGAAGTACTTCAAGGTAAGATAGTGCATTCGTGGCCTTTTGGTTTGAGCTCCTGTGCTTATGTTTACTTTTCACCCAAATTGTAATTTTAAAGTAAAAATGTGGCGCTTCTTTCTCCATTCTTCCTGTGACTACAAGTATCCCAGGCAGCACGGGTTTATAAAACTTTGCTGTTTATCTCGGGAAGAGCTTGACGTCAGAAGGGTGGGTTTGCGTTTGTGTGCTGTTGGCTCTTGATTCAAGCAGATCTGTGCAGGGCCAACACACCCTCTAGCTAAACAATGAGAGGGAAGGTGAGCTGGGTGCACACCTTCTGCAGATCCTGTTTGGTGATGAGCAGCAACTTCGTTGCATGCAGAAGGTTGCAGTATGTAAAAGATGCAGAGGGAAAAGATGAAAAAGGACAAGAACCCACCGGGTCATTCTGTCTCTGTTCAGTTATTCTGCAGCTGTTTTTCAGGAGCACTGTTTGATCAGTGTTTCAGACTATTGAATTTTCTTAATGGCTGGAGAGGAATTTCTTGCAGTAGCTTTGTGAGTGCTAAAAGAGCTCCTTTAAGGTCACTGCCCATTAGCAGACGTAATCGGAAGGACGGAGGTCTGCTCTGTGCGAAGTAAGTCGAGCCCTGTTTGCAAGTCTCATCCTCGAACAAGTTTGTAAGGCCTTCATTACAGTGTTGAAATATACATTGCTCTCACTTGTGTCTTATGACATTTCTTCCTGTCTTTGTGTCAGGTACCACTCCTCAAAACCAAGCAAAATCTGAACTATTTTCCTTTCTGTTCTGTTAGTACAGGAGGAATACTGAGCTGTTTGTGTCCGTAGGCCTGCCAGAGAATGGCTGATTGAAATGCAGGGAGTGTTTTCCTCGCCTTTAAAAATAACATAGCTGTCTTTGTTAAAGCCAGTATTGTGATTTCATACCGTGCTGCTTGGAAGATCTTACGCACGTTTTACTTAGGAGCTTTATTTTGTGTGTAGCACGATTTGAGCTTGCAGTATCTTTTTCTGCTATATATACAGAAGTCTTTTTCTGTGAAAATTTAAGTTAATTGAGGTGTCATTGGTGAGTGTAGATTCCTACTGACACCGAAATCAATTTGCATCCTGTCTCCTTCTCTGCCTGCCACCAAGACCTAATCTGCTGTAAGAGTAAGCTTCTGAATTTGGATACAAAAATCCCCCAAACCACAACAATTGAACCATTGCCTCCCTGTCACACTAAGTGTTGAGATGTGTTTATGTGACCAAGAGCACGAAGAATGTGTATGTGCTTTAGTTCCTCCTTGAACGTCAGCGGGAAGCAAACGATGAATACAGAGGTTTGGATGTTACTGTGTAAGTAAAGCTGTTTTAAAGCTGCTTGAACTCCAAGTACAGAGGAAGAGCTTGTGTCTCAGCCCAAAGTTTGTGCCTGGAAGCATCAAGGCTGAAAAAGTAGTTTCTTTACCTTTGCAACTTGTTTTTATTCTACTGAAATTCCAGGTTGCTTTGTTTATTATGTGGGTTTGTTTTTACAGCAATGCTTCAAGGGAGCTATTCTGTTTCTTTTGTGCTGTAATCCAGAGTAATGTGAAATTTACCCAAGAAAAAGAGAAGTCCCTGCAAAATAGTACTTCCTTACACATTTATCTGCCAGCTCTTATTTCTGTCCAGCCACTGGTGAATCATGTACCCTTGGGTTCATTTTGCTTTTTGGAGAAAAAAAAAAAAAAAGAAAGAAAAAAAAAAAGAAAAAAAGAGAGATTTGCAGCTATTCACAGCCAGAAAAGGAGAAAGCTGAAAGTAATACACAGAAAAACCAAAACCAGCCTATAACCTCGTTGTGTTCCAAGTGCACATCTCAGCCTGCATCTGCCCTGGTGTGTTAGCATCCGTGCAGCCCGCAGGCACAGTATATGTGTACCTATTGCTGACACTGCGCTGCGGCATCCATTGCCTTGCAGTAATCTCATTCAGCCTTGCTCCATGGTAGAACAAGTTCATCTTTTTGAAGTACGCTTGGCTTTTTCTTTTCTTTCCTGCCCATGAATCTCTTCCCCTCCCTGCTCCTACTGGTCTTTCTCTTTGTGACTCATTTTTTCTTCTGCAGCATTTACCACATCCTTTACTTTCTGCATGTGTCATTAGAGCTAAGTGACACCTTCCTGAAGTTTGGTGAGGGAGGAGCTTGAATTTATTTCATGAGTTTGTTGACAGAGGTAAGAGTTGTGGTTGCTTTGTGTACTTGAGGGTAGAAGTATTTAAAAGCAAAAAAAGGTTTCATTGTGCAGTGTGTGTGGGTACCACGTGTGCCATGTGACTGCGTCAAGTTGGTAGGTTTCTAAGATCCCTTTGTGGAGTCCTAGCAGCAGTCAAACATACCTCTTCCTCCAGGAAGCTGCCAGATTCTGTTTGCTCCAGTACACTCAGCTGAAGGGATGGTAAAGGTCAACAACAGTTTCAGCTGACTCTCGATTTACTTTTCTTCTTAAGAAGCTTCTGAAATACAGGGAGGATTATCCCCATGTGCTGTGCTGAAGGGCATGGAGAGATTTCCAGAAGATGACTCTGCAGACCGCATCTATTGATGGCAGTAAGAGCCATGTGGCATTTCAGTTGCTGTCAGTGTAACTGGGGCAGCAAGGACTCTGCAAGCGTGTTATACTCTTGAGCAACAAAGGAGGAGATTTTAGCCCAGCTCTTAAGTCACACTTTGGAATCTGTAGGATTTGTTTGCACATGCACTGTAAGAAAACGAGACCTTAGGCTGAATCTGTAACTGAAAATGTCAAGACGCTCTGGTGGGTAGATACCCACAGTAGACACAGACCATCGGCCTGCACTTGCAAGAAGTCTTGTTCATTTTGCAGTTCACAGACCAAGTTTTAATGTATTCACTACCTGCAGCTTATTGTTCACGTTGTTTCAGGGCGATGGTCCAAATTCTCTTTTAACAGCTATGCCAGCCAGCTGAGTTGCACAGCACACCTTTTCTGAAGTACAGAACTACAGTAATAACCTGAAAATGAGTGATTTTCACATGGCTGTAACCCACCCAATTCTAGCAAGTACTGTTCTGGGTGCTGCCTTCTGCAGCAGGTCTCTGTCTGGAGAGCAGATAGCTCGAATCCTGCGCTGGCTATGATTAGAAAAGATCTCTTTTGAAATAAATGTTTCTCCCAACATTTTCAGCTGTGGGTTTGTATGGAAAGCACACTGTTTGCTAAACATCGTTTTGAGCATAGCAGTGGGGCTGTTGCCCTTGTCCTTGTCAGAGTCTGAATGGTCAGATCGTGGTTAGTGGTTTAAATAAGGTCAAAGTGTATTTATTGTTTACAGAAATTGTTAGAAGAAATGTGCTTAGCAGTAATCCAAGCTAACTTCTTTTTGTTGTAAAACCCGTTCCAGAAAGTCACTTTTCTATAATTAATTAACATTAAAAAATCACATTAGTAATGTGTGCACACATGAAAAAAGCCTGTACCTTCAGAGGCCAGTAAGATAAGCTGTTTTAAAGGGGTGGCTTTGTTTTCAGAGGAACTAGAAACTCTGTGTTCTACCTGGATCTCCCTGCAGAGGTGAAACTATCCACAGTGGTGCTGGTTAAGTACAGCCTTTTGTTTGCAGACAAACATGGAGGTTTCGTGCCTCGTGGTTCAAGTAATTTCTGGTGTGGTTTTGATTTGTCTGGCTTTATAACTTGATTTACTCTTGAATAGCTGGTAAAACAGAATGTTTTAGATTAATTGTAAAACACACTGTTTGTAAGACGTATGCTTGTTATCTGTACTGCATTAGCTCTGCTTTGTTATTGGGGCTTTTCTCCACTCCCTGTGTGGGTCTGTATTAAAGAAAGATTGGTATTTAGTGGGTCTTAAATTCAAAGCTTTTTGCGTGGAAAGCTTGTGAGGTTCAAAGCCTTGAACTGTAAATGGTCGGGTAAAATACATTCATCCTAATGTCAACCTTTTATTTTTCAACCAGATGATGTGCTGTCTCCAAGGCCATCTCCACAATTTATAGAAGGGGCCTTTCTGTACTCTGCTGTCTTCTAAACACTTAACTTATTGCAGACCCCAAAACTGTGACATTTTTCTTGAGACTTGGAATGAACAGAAACTCTGCAGCTTCTTGGACATCCAACAGACCTGAATGGTATCAGGTTCATAGGCTAGCAGTAATGTACAGCTAAGCAAAATCTAAGTTGCTGTGCAAGTATATTACAAACTAATGCATTGCCTTGCTCTGAAGAGCCCCCAACCTAAATGCAGAGTTAATTCCTGAGTGTCCAAATGTTCTTCAGTAAGTTGAGTGCAGAGGACAGAAACATGTTGACTGAGTCATCAGTTGTGCCGACACGTTTTATTAAAGTGAGGCAGCAGAGCTTAGGCATCGGTAAGCTGTGATTACTATTTTTAATACCACTGAAATAAGAATAAATATTCCCACTCATTCTGAGGGTGGCAAAATAGTTCAGGCTTATTTAACGTGTGATGCTCCAGGACTGTTTTGCTTTTCCAACTTCTCAGTGTAGCTTTTTCCTGTCCCTTCCTCCCCGCTGCCCAGACAGCCACCAGGCAGATGGCAGAGACAGGGCTCCAGCTGCAGCTTCTTCTTACACCTTGGTGGCTCAGTGGCTTTCTGCTTAGCTCTCCTTCTGGGAAGAAGAGTGTGTATAACCCTGAATCTGCAGGCCCAGAGGGGTGAGGAGTCTGGCAGAGAGATGTTCAAGGCACTTTAGTGTTCCTGAGGCCCGTCTCTTAAACGCAATCATCTGAGAGGGAGAAAGAGCCATTGGCAGCCTCTGCAGAACAAGGAGCCCTTGCATCTCCGTGCGGATTGCTTGCCAGCAGTGCATCACCAGCACTCCATCGGTGCTTTGCAGGCAGCGGGCAGGGAGGGGCTCTTCTAGCTTCCCCTAGCAGCCCTGTGGTGTGCAGGGGACCCCGTCCTTTTCACCGTGTTCCCTCTCTCCAGGTGTCACGCACGCAGCCATATGGGCGGCCTGTATCTCCTACCTGAGTGCAGCAGTGCCCCCGGAGCTGAGGACGTCGGCCCAGGGCATCCTGCAGGGCCTGCACCTGGGCCTGGGTAGAGGATGTGGGGCAATGGTTGGAGGAGTTTTGGTCAACTACTTTGGTAAGCCATAAACGCACTGACAAATTTTGTTGTACTTAGTGAAATTCTGGTTTTACCGGCTGCTGGGTTACAATGTGCTGATGCTTAAAGTCTTATTGCATTTCAAAGAGCAATGTGCTTTTTGTAACTTGTGGAGTCCTAGAAGCGCTCAGGCTGGCAGGGCCTGCAGGATATCTCCAGTCCTGGCCCCTGCTCATAGCAAGGCCAGCACTGAGTTCAGAGCAGGTTGCTTACAGCCTCATTCTGTCGTTGTAGATGCATTAAACTGTATGTTATGCCTGGCTATTTTTAGTGTTGTGTGGGCAAGCCTACAACCTGATCCTTAAGACAAAGGAATCCTTTGTGAGAAACTAGGCTGATACTTTGCAGCCTCGGGTGAACAAATGAGAATCTAAATATTCTGTTAAAAGACCTTTGTAAAACTTCTTAAAGAAGTGTGGGGGGAAGAAAAAATAATATGGTGAGTTTCTAAAAGTCTTATGTGGGTCAACAGATACTCAGAGTGTGTAATGCTGATTCATCCTGTATCATTTTCCTAATTAAATAGATTCTCAATTTAAAAAAATCTATCATTACAGGTCCTGCTGCCACATTCAGAGGAATAGGAATGGCTTGTTTAGTGATTCTTCTTCTGTTTGCGCTGATCCAGTGGCTGTTGGTTCCTGATGAAGAAGAAGGTAAATATTCCTGTTGCTAAAGTAGAACACTAAAAGATGAAAGGGGTATCTCCAAAGATAATTCCCTGCACCGATGATTTTGTTTGGTGTCCTTACTGAGATCTTGATTGAATAGTTTGATTTGGAATGAGAAATCTTCTCCTCAGCAGTGAAAGAAATTGAGGTGTGCTGCTTCTGTAAGAAGTGCAGCATTGAGTGCTTGGTTATCTACAGGAGGAAGGCATAACGTATTTTACTTCCTGG
Organism: Lagopus muta; assembly: GCF_023343835.1. Taxonomy (NCBI): domain Eukaryota; kingdom Metazoa; phylum Chordata; class Aves; order Galliformes; family Phasianidae; genus Lagopus; species Lagopus muta. The sequence continues at coordinate 29,272,713 of NC_064440.1, read as the reverse complement.
ATGCCCTCTTAGTTCTGGGGATATCCTAGGTTAATCTTAATGGATGTAGTAAGTCTTGTCTCTTGCATCAGTCCCCTAAGACTGCCATCTCAATGCTGCATACTCTCATATGTTACTGGTCCAAGTAACCTCTGCCAGAAATTATAGAGATGGCTTCAGAGGACCGCAGCTTTTGTAGTTGTGTCTGTACTGTTCTGGTTTCAGAGAAATCTTCCCACACGTGGAACTTGAAGTTTTTTATCTCTACCTTTGAGAAAAGAAAAACTTAATGCAAAGTTGAGGATTTGTAGTTCTTATAAAGGCGAGAGAACTGTGGCGTGATACAGAAATGTTGTGAGTTGTTAAACTGCTTTTCACCCAAACGTGACTTTGCAGTGTGAGTTTTTTGTAGGAAATAAAACTTACCTTCCTTTAGCTGGAGTGTTAAATGACTTGTTCTCGAGTAGATATAAAATTGCCTGGGCTGAGGTATTCAAATATTTATTCACTTTTATTCAAATGATAATGAGGAAAATGGAAAGATAGAAAGAAGGGTATTTGCTGTTTCAGTTTCCCATCAAGATCTAGTTAATTACTCATGAAACAACAGAATAATGGTTTCATCCTGATGGCCTATTCTGTCGTTTCTTTCAGTCTTTGGTGTTCATTTAATATGTGTTCTCCCCATATTAAGAGTGGATATTTTAATTTTAAGTATGCCAGTAATTAGGTCAATTTTTAGCAGTACCAGTTGGAGGAATAAAACGGAGTGTGTGGTTAAGTGTGTGCAGGATTGGCCTCTTTGTTTCTGCTCTAGTAGGGGACATGCAGCCATTGTTTAAAATACCCAGTGCTATCTAGGAGTCTGTGAACAAAATTTAGCTTTATCTTTTTGAAAAGAAGAGCTTTTTAATTGGTGAAATACTTGGATAGAATATTTTCTCAGCACGTATGATGTGTTTTTTACAGACTCTCAGACAACGTACAGCTATTACTTAAAATATCCAATAGTTTCTAACTATCTGCACGATTACTTTTTCTTTCTAAACACTCTGCCTCTTCAGGATTGTGAGACTCACTGTGTAGGGTCACCATAGTCATTTTATTATGGTATTTCAGGGAAGTAATGAGTACTGTTTCAGATTATGAGATGACCATAGATGTGAATATCTGCTGAGATTGAGACTTTACATCTTCTAAATGTCCAGGTACCATATTTCTAATAGCTGGCAGGGAACAAATGGACTGCTTCGTGCTCACCAGCCCCTCCTGCAGCCAGCTTGAAATCTCTCTGCAGCTGCAGAGCAGCTTTGCTTGTAGGGGCAGCATCCAGTCGCTAATTAGGTTGCGGTGTGTCTGGCTCCTGGCTAGCTGAGCCTGTGCTGGGCTTTCAGCACAGTGATAAGAACACTAATAGCACAGTCACTGCGTGCTTTGTCTGCTTCATGGTTGTTTTTTCTTAATGCTTGTTGGATCTAACTGGTGATTACTTTGTTTTAAACTTCAGAAAAAACAATGCTGGCAGAAAGGATCCCAGTGCCTTCCAGTCCTGTTCCCATAGCAACTATTGACCTTGTACAACAGCAGTCAGAAGATGTCATGCCTCGGACTGAGCCCAGGCTGCCTCTGAAGAAAACGAAACACCAGGAGGAACAGGAGGATGTGAACAAGCCTGCCTGGGGTGTCAGCTCTTCTCCTTGGGTCACCTTAGCTTATGCTATCTACCAGATAAAGGAGATGGTTAAGCTATCCAAAACCTATCCTATGCCTGAGAATCAGCCATTGCAGGTAATTTTCTGTTGCACAGGAAATTCTCATGTACTGGGAGGTGCTTGAAATCTTTTATAGCTGGGGAAATCTATTAGTACGTGGCAAGTATTCTCTGTCAGTGTATAACAAATTCAGAGCTGGGAAACAATAGCTGAACAACTGTATGAATTAGTGTTGTTGCCTGTGTGTACTACAGCAGGAGTAACTGTTTTTGCACATATCATCTTCCTGAAGATAGGAGAGGGAGACATGGAGCAAGACTATTTCTCAGGCTCAGATATACTTGAGTTCCTATAAGTTTACATTTGTTTTCATATTAACTGGAACGTGCAGGTTTTGCATTTGCAAAGTTTACAAAGTGACAACTAAACATGAAGTCTTAGAACTAATTAGGAGAGAGTGAAACACCTTACTTTATATTGATTTCTTGGGTGATGCTACCAGATTTCCATGTTGCAGTGGAAACAGGAGTTCCAGACAACTACTGGTGGGATGCAGAGCCTTCAGTTCAGATAAAGTTCATCCCTTCTTTATGTGGAGTTATACCAGATGAGAGCCATTCTGGGACTTAACCTCTCTGATTGCCAGTCCTTTCTTTATACCATTCCCCTTCCATCCAGTCTCTCTTAAAATAGATTTGAAAAGTCTCATTAGCAGGGAGTAGGAACTCCAACTGTCACCTTGTGCTTTGACTGTATAGTCCAGAATGGAGCTGAAGCATGCTGCTTAAGGAAAGCAGGGAGATGTCAGTGCAGGTTTTAGAACAGCATGGGTAATGTGAAAGGCACTGTGTTTACCACTTGGGAAGGAGTGGGTGAAGTTCCCTCTTACGTACCTGGTGAGAAGAAACACAGAAATGCTTTTTCCACAGTTGTGTCTTCAGAAATGGACAATTTGAGGCATGACAGTGACTCAGCAGAGCAGAGTGTACAGGAGTTTCACTGGGTCAACTCTCTCCTGCCTTTCTTACTTGTCTTCATTATTGCAAATGTATTCACAGACGAGTTGGCTTTAATTTGTGTTGGTTGTTTGGGGCTTTTCTGACCTTCCCTGGGTTAAGGAGTGAAGTTTTCTTTGTTTGTTTGTTTGTTTTTTTTATGGGGACACCAGAGGTACTCTAGGTGTCTGACATGAAAGTAACCTATGCAGACAAGGCTCTGGTTCACATTGGCAAGCATCCTCAAGGGTCTTGCCTGGTGTAAGCTGTCTTCACATAACAATCAGAGAAGCACAGCAGCAGAGGGTGCATCAGTGGGCATGGCAGGGGGAAGCTTTGCACTTGTGTGGTGCCTGAGAGAGACTTGGCTGACACTGCTGGATGCACCTGGCCACCTCACTGAGCTGTGTGAAGCAGCCACACGTGCTGTTGTGCCCACTAAGGCTCACCAGTTGCTTGGTAGAGCGTGGTCTCTTCTTTCTCTTTCCCTCCTGTAAAAATACTGATATAAAATAGTGCTGATATAAAATAGTTCTTATTGATTGTGCCAAAATTCAATGCAACTATTGAAAACACTGTCCAAATCTCTTATTAAATTTGGTGAATAACTTCCTTAAAAATGCACATGCAAATAGGTCATTGGGAAAGAAGGTTAACGCAAAGAAACTGGAACTAGTGGTGAAAATCCTTTGTCTTGATTTCATTAGGATTTTGGTTCTATCTTTGCCACTGCTCACCTATCCTCCAGGCAAAGGGGTGTTGTTGCCATGTTCTCTGTTCTTCAGTGCAAAACAAATATTTATAGATAGTGAGTCATCTTGTAATGTCAAATTCAGTTGTTTCGATCCCAGGGAATGAATGTACCTGGTATTTAAATGTGCTCTCATGCTCCTCAGCAGGGCCTATTTGAATAGGCTGAATGGGAATGTAGCATCAGCACTGTCGAAATTTTGCCATCCAGAGAGTCTGCACGGTGTATGGGGGAGGGAAGGAACTATTGAAGCAAGCTATATGTAAGGAGCTTGAAAAAATGTACAGGATTGTTTCGTCATAGTAATGCTATTGTCTGAACTTTGAAATCCAGTTAATTGCTTTTTTTTCCCTCGAAACACAACAAGTTTGTTTTTTGCATGCTTCCTGGGGAAGCGCAGTTAGGAAAAGAGATGGAAGGTAAGCAAACGTCTGCTTGCTGTTAGTGTCATCTGGATTTAAATGCACCACTTTTGCTTTCTTTCTTTCTTTCTTTGATTTGTTACGTTGCGAGCTTTCAAAGTGAGCGCTTTGTGAGTTTCCCAAAGTGCCTGAATGCACTGGGGGGGATCAGCTGGGGGCAGTGCCAGGTGCCTGTACTCACTTTCTGCGTGCAATGCTTTCCCCTCTCTGTAGAAAATCAATGAGAATTGCAATACGTTGGCCAGCTCGGAAAGGCAACCCTCAACAGTGACAGATTCTGGGCAGTCCAGAAATTGTTCAACACCAACAGCACCATCAGATTCCCAAGTAGATGGCGACCGCCCGGCATCGGATCGTGATGCTCAGCCTGCCGCCGCGGGGCCCTGAGATGCTCTCATCTTATCAAATCCAGTGCATGGAATTCTGCTTCTCACCTGGGAAACGCTGGAGTAGGAGCTCAAAAGTAGGACTTCCTTCATCTTAACGAGCATAATGTGATGCAGTGCAAGTGCTTTTAACTATATAAAAAACAATATTCACATGACTACACGGAGCAACACGTGCAGGGAAGCCAAAAGATTGGAATGCTGGAGGGAAGTGATGTGGTCGGATCTAAATGTAGGAAGAATTCTTGGCTGCTTTGCTAAGGCTTAGTCAAGTGCTATGAGATTTCTTTGCAATCTGTAGAAAAAGGAGAGTTTGCTCATCGCTTGCTGAGGCCAGAGTGCCTGACTTGGTCAGCTATTTATTTTTTGTTTTTCAATTTCTTCATGAATCAAAATGAAAAGACTTTTTAAGAGAGAAACCGAGGTTTCCCTGCTTAGCATAGTAAAGATATTGGATCCAATACATGTAGAAGCAGTGTAGAACTGTAAAGATTTCTCAGAAACAGAATAGCTTTTAGCAAGCGTAGCTTCATATTATGGTGATGGAATAAATAAAACATATTCAAAGAATATGTTTTTCAAAGCTAATGTTATCTTGTTTGACATAACAGTTTAGTTCTGTAAAGGAGAGATTTTGAAGTGGCATTTTAGTGAAGCAGAAGAGTTAGAAGAAGGCTTTTAGAGTGCTTGCGGCCCTTCTTTTGGGCGCTGTGTGTGTGTGTGTGTGTGTGTTTGGGTAACTTTAGGTTTGACGTTGTATTGAGACAACAACCATCTTTGATCAAGATTGCACAACATGAGATTGATTGAGGTTTCAGTGGGCACACTGGTTTTCTTTTTTATTATTTATTTCATCATCTGTACAATGGTTTATTTAATGAAGTGTAGTTACTGTGCTTATTTATTAAGAAGACAGCAAGCTTTAAGTGCCTGGGGAAGGGGGGACGGGCGGGGAGAATCACCTAATAATCATAATGATTAGAATTTCAGGGGCAAAGTTGTTGATGCAGAAATCAAGTAGAGAGATTCTCAGGACGAAGCGTATGTAACTAAATTGCAGGAATTTACTTTGCCCATTGTTGAGACACTGGAAGACTCTGGATTGTTCTGTCATACTGTTCACTAATAGCCACAGCCAGCTTCCTGGCTGGTGCGTGGTGAAAGCTGCTGCTGAAGGGAGATCCTTGGGCTCGAGGAGGAGCCAGGTGTTCAGTCAGGATAGTGTTTTGGCCCCTTGGCTTACACCCACAGCTTGTTGTTGGGAGATTCTGAGCACTCAGCTTCTGCAGGACTCGAGTAGGTACTGCTCAGCCCTCTGTGAAGATGTCAGTGTCAGCCTTCCAAGGGATGGTGCGTGCTCCTGGACCGTGTGGCCTGCGCAGCGATGCAGGGGCAAGCAGCATGGGGCTAGGGGAGAGGAGGATGGCAGCAGCTGAGCAGGAAAAGGGCATACACAGCTTCATCTGCTTTGACATCCACTTAGCTGAGGGGTCTCCTGTTAGCTGTGCTTTAGCTGTGCTTTTAGAACAACCTGTGTTCTGCTTGGGACCAACACCATAGAAAATGAACATCGATGACTAGCCACTAATTACTTTTTTTGCACTTGAACTTACATGTACTGTACTCACGTAAATCCTCATGACTTGTCTAAGTGTCCTTTAAAATCAGAGATGTATTTATTGTATGTTTGTATAACTTGGGGGAGAACTAAAGGACTGAACAGGCGACAGGACAGAGGGATGCTAAAAACCATCTTGAGACAAAGCAACCATTTGTTGAGTTCATGCTGTACGGTGTTACCTCAGCTTCTATTGCATAGCACCTGGATTGTGAGGTGAAGAGCTTGTACACTGTGTTTACACTTTGGGATTGCTTCTTTGAAATGCCTGCTCTTTTTGGAATTGTATAGTTGTTCTGTGTTGCAAAATGGACATGTACACTGGGTTTTGATATTTGTGAAACTGTAAAAACTGTGGTAAGAAATATAAAATACCCATAATGTATTTAATAGCATCAGTTTGAACTTTTATTATGTGTGTTTGTGTTGTGCTACTGCAGTGAACATAACCACCAGCACAGAAGATAACTCGGTGAGAATTAACTCCTCTAGGTTTGTTCCTTGGAGGAAAGCAAACCTGGAACTTGGGAGCTACAGTCTTTCCTGTGATAAAGTCAGATTGCAGGCATAAATTTCCTTCAGTGGGGTGAGGAGAATGTAAGGGGTACACATAGGTGTGCATCATAAATAGGGTGATATGGAAGTGGGCAAGACTTGAGGAGCAAAAGTCTGAGCTGGTTATGTTGGTCACCCAGCAGTTTGGAGATAGAGGCTCCTGAGGGCAGGCTGTGCCAGGCTGTATGGAAACATTTCTGTTTCGGTCAACTACACGTATTGGCAGTAATACATCTGTTCTGTATGGTGGTGCCCTTGCCTGGAATCTATTTTATTTAGACATAGGAAAGTTCAGTTTTTTACTGTGTCAGCTGCTTCATTTGTATGCATACAAAAGCTGTGACGAAGAGAGATCTTTGGGACTAAGTTTTGCTCTGAGGTTCTGATGTGTCATGAATGGAGAAATGGAATGGCAGACTCCTCCAGGAGGATGGGCGTGAAGGAGGACTGTTGTGGAGCGGCCACAGCCAACACGCAGCTGGGGTTTCTTACATCTGCAGTGGTGGAGGGAAGTTGAGGACATCCACACACGCCTTCACTTGGCTCCTCGTCTTGTTCTTTTCACAGTGACTGCGTAAGGGCAGAGAACCACGTCTTGGAAAAGTACTTTTATTTAAAAATGTTGAAAGTAAAAGACAGCAGGTGAGAATGGTGCACCACAAATACAAAGCAAATACAACATTTTAACTTCTTTCTTAACATGGTGAAACAGGAGATAAACGTAACTCATCCTTTGTTAAGGACAGAAGGCTTCTATCATAGGTAAGGCAGTGGATTAACATCAAGATTCTGTTCCCAGATCTTCCATTTGAACTCTGGATAACACTTGCTGGTATGGTTTCTGTTCATGTATGTAATCTCCGTGCATCAGAGCACCGCTGAGCAAGTAAACTCACTGCTGGCAAAGGGCTAGAGGGACAGCAGTTGATTTTGGAAGGCTTTGTTTGTGAAATGCTTCCCATGTTAGAACAGACTGGGGAGGATTTTTAAGGTCAGTATCAGCTGCAAACTAAAGCAGTCATCTTTCTGGTATGCTGCTGCACTTCTGCTTTGGATGGCCTTAGTGGTTTCCTGCTCCACTTTGGATAGTATTTATTCACATGTTGTTGTAACTACAAGAAAATGTTTGCTTCCTACCCACCCCCTTTGGAGTGGATGTACCTGGTGTTGCCCCTTTAACAATTCAGCAAAAGGGAAAGTGTCTGACAAAAGTCACTGCCCACTTTGTTTGGGCTTTTCCATTTAGTTATCATGTAAGTAAAAGGTTATTTTAATGTAGTTTCTGACTACTGTGTAAGAAGTATACATACAATATACTTACAAGAGGATCATTTCTGCTGCAATAGTGGAAGGAATTCCAAAGAAGTTATGGGTTTAAGCTAGGATGAATCTGATTCTCCTGCTTGGCCTCAAATTGTATGGATGGAAGATATGGCCAGCTAAAAAGAGACAAAGTTATTTCTTACAGAAAATAACTCCTTACCAGAGACAGTGCCCACCTGGGCAATCCTGCCTTCTGAGCGTGGCTGCTAATTTAACTGGATTTGGTTGTAGCAACCTCTCTTAGGGTGGTTTTTAATGCTTGTGGCTTTTCTGAACAGAGTTCTCTTGTTATTTATTTATTTTTATTATACTATTGTGGACTTCCAAGTGAACATAGTTTGAAGCACCTGCTTGACACGGTTTCTCTCCCTTAACCGTGCTACAGAACATGCATCTATGCCACAAAAAGGAGTTAGGTGTCTCTTGACTGTACAGTGGAAGACTTCTTTCCACAATGAAGCAATCTTGGAGCAACTGAAGGAGGGGCTATCTAAATGATGCTTTCAAACAGAGACTGGGTCATGTTTTATGCAGAGGAGCTCTCAGAATGCAGTACCATTAGAGAGGCAGCATGTTTTCTCTCTTGACCAGAGATAGACAGTAGGGAAACTCACACTGCTGAGGTCCTGCTGCATCTCTGGGCATGTTCAGAAGGCAGCTCTTCAACTGCTGATATGTTCTGCAGATGATGAGAGAAATAACGGTCTTGTGCTCTCTGCAGTCTGGAGGCAGCAAAGGAAAACAGTGAAATGAGGACAGGGGGACAGTCTGAAGAAATAAAGAGAATGATCTCTGCAGGTGGATGAACCAGGGGGACCACCTGCAGTTGTCAAAGATGGAGAAGGAAAGGCCTGTGGAATGGGGAAGAAGAGTGTGCCAGGAAACGAAGACGTGTAAAGAACAAGGTACAGCATGACCACAGTGCAGAGTCCAGGAACACAACAAGTAAAAGCAGATGGGTGAAAAATGAGGCAGGAGTTTAAAAAGTCAGAGGAGCTTAGAACAAAAGGGGGAGGTAAAGTGAAGCTAGCAGATAGCAAGCTGAGCCAGAAGAGCAAACAAATGTCACTCAGCTGTGTTAAACCTGTAGATCTCTATCACTGAAAAGTCAGATGAGCAGTAAAGTGATTATCAGCAAACTAAGAGTATTATTAAATTTGCTAATATTTAGGGTACTTCATGAAAATAGAGCTCTAATAATGGCTTCCTCTCCCTCTAGTGCTCAGCACAGAGGACCTGACAATGAGTAGGGCCTAGATGCTCTGTCGTTTAGAGGTAGTATCCTTGGCAAAGGAAGGCATTGTGGTGGGACAGGCTGCTGTCTGTACCTGCTTTGGAAATAAGCAACGCTTCCCAGTTCAAGTACTGATAGTGTGACATCCTCTTCGCTTGAGCAGTCCCTGTGGTTTCTTTCTGTTGCTCTAATTGTGCAATATCAGTGATGCAGGAAACAGTTTTTGAAAAATACTCGTTTGTCCCCAAGCATCCACAAGAAATCAGCAGAAGTGAGTTCTTGGTCTGCAAACCTTCCTTTGCAGGATTAATGTGTTTTCCCCTCTCTCCCTTTTTTAGGGTAGTTTCCAAAGCTCAGAGCAGCTCAGTAGCATATGGAAATGAAATTTGTTCATGTATTTCATCTTCATTCTCATGGTCTTCTTCGTGGATGTAGCTGGCTGTCTCATCTTGGTCAGACTCTGTCCTCGTCTCAAAGAGCTGCTCTTCCAGGAAGGAGCTCCCAATGCCATATTCCTCATCGTGTGCCTTTGTTTCTGCAGGTGAGACGTGGGGAGATCCCAAAACAAAACCTGCAAACCTGCCAAAGTTTGAAAGGGAGAAATGATCAGTTTGGAAATGGAAAAAACACTGCAAATGTGGGGGGAAGCAGGCAATTAAGCAGGGCTGATGTGAGGGTGCGTCTAGAGACAGTGCAGGTCACCCCTGAAGCTGTAGAATGAGCTACAGTGTCGTGTAAAATAGAGAGTGAAGAGTGACAAAAGGATGATGACACCCCTGATTTGCTCCCCTGCCTCATCTTCCTTTCTGTCTTCAGTCCTTCCTACACAAGTAACTCTTGTTCTTTCTGGAGGCCATCTGCAGAGTCTTGTGATTAAGCAAGATCCGACTTCATTTTTTTTCTTCGTTGCTTGTGGGGTAATCCAGAGTAAAGCGCCTCTATCACTGAATAGATTGTGTTTGAATTTCTTAATTAAAAGCTGTACAGTACTGGAGACAAAGTCTGTAAGAATTCCAGGTAAGTTGATACTGCTAATGATGGGGAAAATGGTGAGAACATAGCACTCCCACATTCCTGTGCTATCACCTTACTCCTGGTGCTGCACGCATGCTCCAGGCAAGCTGAACTGAAGCCCTGAAAGAATTCCTGCTTTTGGTTAACTGAGTTGCAGACTGGGAAAACTGCATCTGCTCCAGGTGAGCTCCAAACAGGAGGTTTAGCTGAACAAAGCACCAACTTATCACTTCCTACATTTCAGTTCACCGCAGATCTTACTTGCAGTGGACAGCTATACTGAAGATGCAGAATGGAACTGGAGGTTTCTGGCAAGCTCATGGGAACAGACGGCAGTTCTGACACCTGGGTAAGTGTCGACAGCATCAGAGAAATGTAAGAAAAAGGAACTGCAGCTACATTCTGCATCAGTTCTGGTAAACTGATCAATAATTTGCATTTTAGACTTGAACATTTCTGCAAGATGAATGGTGTCACCTTGTTCTTCTTGGAAACGCAGCAAGTCTATATGGAGAACAGGGTGGGGCTGGATCTGTTTCATAGGTTTGCCTATGTGCTAAACTTATCTTCCATAGGAAGTTTAAAGGGATATTAAATGTAAAATCAGACTTCTGGTTCTTTAAATTTTTGTATTTTTATAGGAACGACTTAGAAGAATATTAACTAAGTAATGACTATAAAAAGAGTGTGTCTAAGTTGCTTGCTCTGTGTGTTTTTTTTGTTAACAGTACTGCAGTGAATTTTCACTTTTTGTATCTTTTAATCATGCTACAGAAGGCAAGTATCTTAGCAAACATCAGTTCAACAGTTAATCTCTAAAACCTGACAGAGAGATTGTGTGCCCGTCCAAAGAAGATGAAGTTTCTAAAATTAGTTTTTATTGATCCAATTCCAAGCTGACTGGGGCTACTTTGAAGTCGTGACGTTTGGTTCTGTGTTAGAAGCCAAGTCTTTGTGGCTGGCTGAGATGTGAAACTGTGCTCCTAGTATCTTCAGGTTTTGACTTTGAAGGAAATGTACTGAGATTATGGTTAATTTTACATTCTGCAAGATTTCCTGGCTACATTAATCTGACTCGTTCCTTCACAACCTGTATTTGTCTTACATTTGTCACTGAAGCTCTATGTGGAGTAGCTCTTCTACCTGCCATCCTGTTTGGGTGCAGCCCCTGGTATTTCGCAGTCTTAAGTATTGGTTGATACTTCAAGTAATAGGTTTGCTTGGCTGTGCAGACTGGCAGTTGAAGAGCTTAACGCAGCAAATGCTTGAGCATGTATCTTCAGACTGCCCTGATTTTGCTCAGTGTAGAAGTGTAGTGCTGTTAAAGCTGAAGAAAGGGGCAAGTCAGTGGTTAGATGGTGACCTGGGTCACCGTGTAGGAACTTGCTTAGGCACTGTAGGAAGCCTGCACCTTTCAGAGAAAGCTGCCACTACCACGAATTAGCTGTGTCCCTCTGCAAGCTCCCAGAGTTATTTATGGTCAGAGAGGAACAAACAGGGTTTAATACCACAAGCAAGTGGTATCCTTTAGAGATGTGGCTGCAATCTTTAGTAGCATTGTTCAGGTAGATAAAACTAGCCCCATGTTTTACTGCATGCAAGACATAAATTCACGTGGAATAGTGCCTGAATTAGTATGTGAGTTTGCTGTCTAACCAAGTGTTTCCTCTTAGAAAAGCCACATCTTCTTACCTGTGTGGGGACTGGAGTTTGGATACTGCCAACCATGATGAGAAGTCAGGGTTCTTGCAGAACGAGCGCAGCTCCTCCAGAGCTCTGACAGTTTCTGTTTCACCTTGTTCTCGATATTCTTCTTCAGTAAGGCATCTGACCACTAACTTTTTTGATTGAAAGTGATTCTTCATTTTTCTAAAATGAGATGAAATAGCAGTTAGTATTTCTGAAGTCTTCTGGCATATAATTGTAGTCCATCCATTTTCTCTACTATCTGCTATGAACGTGCTTCAATCACGTTTATCCTATGAAGAAAAGCTACAAGCTTGTGTTAACGTTTCAGGATGAGAAGCTTTGTGTTTGCAAGGCTGCTTACTCTAGGTCTCATCCAGCATTCCACAGAATGAGGCTTCCTTATTGTATACGCATAGACTAAAATCTCAGAAGAGATGTCTACTTGCTCAGCCATTTTTAGGTGCAGCATGCAAAATGAGTCTCTACAGAAACACGGGCTGAATCAAAACCCAGTGTGCATGTTTTAAATTTAAAGATAAGCAATGCTCTGTTACAAGTTGTTCATGTTGTTTACTAGATAGCTTAAATCTTGCTTCAAATTACAAAACTGAGTAGTCTGAGGCCAAAATGTTTACAATCTGATGTTTTTTTAGCTGCTGCGTAGCGACGTATAATATAATTAGGTATCAATTAGAAAGCGTGCCATGTTCTGTTCCCTTCTGTCGACTGCTTTCCATTTAAATGTTGTCATGAGTTAAGATAAGCAAGGGCTGGATGCCCATAAAACTTTCAGCTCTGTATAAAAACACCTGCTCCAACCAGCAGCACTCAGCTTTCCTCCTTATTTCCCCACAAAGAAAGAATGAACTGCAGCCCTTGGTCAGGTCAAATGCCAAAGGTCTTGCTGGCTTAGTGGAATCAGTGCTAATCTTAATAATTAAAGCAAGATTCTTAACAATTTTGATATATCTGTTGCTCTGAGCTGTGTATCAGGCATCATGGCCTCACTGCTTGGTGCTACCATTTAGTGTTTCAAGAGAGGAAAGAAAAGCTTTTTTATTCTCTTAAGGAAGATTTGTAGTGCCATATTTCGGTATGCTCTATGGCAGCATCAATTCATTGAAAATGAGAAGGGATTCTACCCCGAGAACAATCCACAGTGTTTAATGGTAAAACAGGTTTGTTGTGACTTCTGTGAGCTCCTACTCATGTCTTACTGATTTCAGAGCACATGGAACCTGCTTACATTAGGACAGTATTGACAGTGCGTTGCTGCTGAAACGCTGCTTCTCAGCTGCTGGCAAAATCGGCTCTTGATAAATGAAAAATTCCAACTAAAATAAATAATGCTTCAACAGGGACCATGCTGCACCATCTGAAAAGAGCAGAGGAGCAAAGCAGTATGTTCTTCAAACACTAAGCATGGCGTGAGACTAAAAGATAAATTGTTTCTTACTCTTTCAGTTATCTTGGTTCTAACCTTTGCCTGCTCGTGGTTCTTAAGAGGTTCAGCAGAAGTCTACAGCTGTGGAACAGTCTGCACTTAGAGTGTCATCACTGGAGGTAACAAGCAGCTGTAAACTGTGAGGGCTTTTTAGAATCTTCATTTGAGTGTTACATCTGTGATAAAACATGCTTTAAATTCAAGGATGAGCAAACATGTTGTTCCCATATTGCTAACAGAAGTACTTAGCAAACTAAGATCTACATCGCGAAAGCAGTTCCAACTTCAAATGCCACAATGTAAGTGAAGCACATACAGGGAATACAGGGGGGAATACAGGGAGGAATGTCTCCACAGTGATAACTGACTGTTTCCACGTACTAAAGATAGACACACGTATCTATGATGATATCCCTGGAGAACTAAAATCAATGGGAACCACTGTTTTGGTGGAAACAGCTTTTTAGTCTCTGAACACTAATATTGAAAGCTATCTAACTTAGGAAGGACTGTCCATTTCTAACGTGCACTTCCATCCTGTACAACTCAGTACCTGCAGGTTTTCTCGCACCGTGTGAAACCAAAGCACTACTGCTGCAGTCTGATCAGTCGACCAAACAGAAATGTTTTGGTTGCCATATGCTGCAGACTAGAAGGTGCTACTTTTGTACTTAAGAGCGCAGTCATATTTCTCCATTTCCCATAGAACAAAATTTGTATTTGTAACTGCCAAACAGAAAGTAATTATATGTCTTTCTTGGGGATTTAGACTTCTTCCACTGCAGCTTTACATTTGCTTAAAAAAAAAAAGAAGGCAATAGAAATTTACCAATTATCCAAGTGTAAGGAAGTGTAAGGCTTTTTTTCATTATTAGCAGTGATGTTTCCTGGCCATAAAGGGACACGGGACGTTCATAAATACATACGCACCTGCCTATGTGCCAGGCAGCACCAAGGGGATAACCCAGGCCTTTGGAGCACAGCATGGCTGCTATTATTGCATATGCAACTTGAGGTATGGTGACACCACAGTAAATGAAAACAAAGGCTGTTAATTGCAGCGTCCACGTGAACAAGGTTATACTCAGTTCACTGGTAAGCGGTCCGTGCTGATAGCAAGTGGCAAAACTGATAGTTCCAACAGCCACAAAGTACCCTGTGGAAACACGAAACAATGTCATGGAGGAACAGATGGAAACTACCCTTCTGAACTTTACTAGCTGGTTGACTAAGCTTGCAACTGCTGAGTAGCACAGCATGCTGGTTTTGTGCTTGTAGTTGCCTGCATTATGTTGTACGAGCTGTGCGTTCTAAAGGCTTACGGGTAATGCTGAAAGAGCTGCACATGAGCTCTCTTCCACGTAAGAAAGCTGAGGCAGGTGCCAGAGCAATAGATTTGCCAAGCAGTTTGTGCTTCCAGTTCCCATATTCAGCAAAATGTAAGTCATCATAGCTGCCCTTTTGCTGTCATAGGGAGAGAACGCTACGGCAAATCAATGACAACTTAATGCAAAGTCTGCTGTTTCAGCTGCTCCTGGCCCACTAGATCAAACTCTTCATTTAATGATATAATGTGAGTAAATACTTAGTGAGTGAATTAGAAACTTTTGGAATATTAGAGCATTTCTGGCTCGGGAGAAAAAAAGTAATCCATAAATGAGTTGCAGTAACTTTTTTTTATATCTTAATGGGCAGGTGTTCATCTAACCACCAAATTATCCAAAAGCGCACTGCAGACTTCAGTTTGACATTCTTACCCAACAAGTAGATCCTGTGTTCAGACCACAGCCACCGTATATTCTCTTTGAAACAGTAGATGAGATAGAGAGAGGACATCCAGCAGCCACTCAATAGTATCCAGAAGGTGCTGCGCTGGAAATTGACAAAATAAAAATGGGAAAAAAAAGTCTGGGAGTCTCAGTCAGACTCAGGACCACGGTGTGCAAAGGAATTCACAGGCAAAAACAAATGTGGTTCTGGCAGACCTGCAGGCTTCTGCTCTGTGTCAGACTTGAACTACACGGTGCTCTGCTGCAAGTACACAGCATCAAGTCTGAGCAGAGCAGCTGCACCTCTTGTCTTTGCTGTGTCTCAGTGTCATGACCTAAGTTTCCTGAAGTGTGTTTTCAATTAACGTAACTCAGCAATACTGGAACAATGCATGGAGATAAAGATTTGGTGAAAGAAAAGTTCACATCTCCTTACAATTAATTCCCTGCTGAATGGAAGAAAACCTGTCCCAACTGCCACTAAAATGACATTTTGATTTAGACTGATTCGTATACTCAAAAGCAAGCTTAGCTCCAGTCCAATAAACTTGCACCAACACTCTCCTTCAACTCGGCAGCAAGCTAATTAGAACTTGATTCTGACCTAATTATATTTACTTGACTCCTGCACCCATTTCAGTGGAGTTCCCCAGACAGAGCAACGTCAGAATCTGGCCTTGGACTCTTCACTTCCTCTATTATTATAATGATAATAATTATTACTTTGTTTTACAAATGTAGATTTACCCTCGGAATAAATCTTTTAAGTGCCAGCAGGACAAAAATTAACAGAGCAAGAATGCCCAGTATTATTCCAGACAGGTAAAAGAAGTTGGTGCTCCTGGAAGAAAACAAGAGAGAATGTTGTAAGAAGTATTTTCCAAGTAGTGAGTGGTTAAAAATGCCAACATTTGTAAAGACAGAAGCAATGTTCAGTAAGAACACAACTATAAGTCAGTTACACAGGTAATAGGTTTGGTTTAGATTTTAAATTCATGTTAAAAAAAAAAAAAAAAGGAAAAAATCCAATTGCTACTATAAAATCACTGAAACTGTTACCAGACTGTTTACTGGAACAGACTGCCCAGAGAGGTAGGGAATGTCCCGTCCATGGAGACATTCAAGATCAGGCTGGATGGGGCTCTGAGCACCCTGATCTAGTGTAGGTGTCCCTGTCCATTGCAGGGGTGTTGGACTAAATGGCCTTTAAGAGTCCCTTTCAATTCTGAGGATTCTATGATAGGCTTTTGTCACATCATTTTCTTATGAACACCGTGGCTCTGTATGCTTCAGTGCTGCAAGAATAGGCTTATATATTTAAAAGTGGGAAAAAAGCAAGTTTTTCTAAGTTGACATATTGATAAAAATCTGACTTAAAAATATGATTTGGTTAAGTCTGAAAACTGCTGCTGCTCTGCTTGCTCTAAAGGTCTCTCCTGCCAATTACTTTGTGATTCATTTTGAAGTCATGGTTCAGGTGTTTTGCTATGCCAGTAAGAATCCTCCCTTACAGGCTTCGCAAGGGTGCATCAAAAGAATGGTGAGGAAAGGCAGGAGGCAGGCCAGGCCCCAGAGGACCTCACCCCAAGCGTTCTGCCTGCAGCAAGGCATCAGTTATAAGCCATGCAGCATCCCTCAGCTGCTGCTAACCTCAGTGGCCTACAGAAAGGAGAGGATTTTCCTGAATCCACACTCTTGCTCTCTGAGGACTGGCTTGGTGTCACCCAGTGCAGGATGTCACGATACATAGAACCCTAATGCAGTTCTATGGCAAAAGCTCCCAGGTATATCAGTCTGTCCCCACAGAAATGCTACAAATATCTGTAATAGATATTCATATACTTAATATATGTTTAGATATACATTCATTTCCTTATTTCACTTTCCCAGAGAACTGTGCCTTCAGCTCTGAGAACAGACCAAAGCTGCACAGACTCTGGGAAAGAAACATGAAAGCGCAGCAGCCAGTACTCACCTGCTCAGACTGTTTGCAAAATGGAACAGAAAAATTCCAGCTACAAACAAAAACAAGAGCTTTCCATCTAGCACTAAAAAGGGGAAAAAGAAAACAAACAGAAAGGGGCTTTAGACTAACTCATTCTGAAACACTGATTATATTAAATATCAGCAGACAAGCTTCAGGCCTCTTACAGAAGGGATGGTACAGGCAGTAATGCTGGCAGTATCAATCTATCTGTAATGTAAACAGGAAGCTGTTTTACTTACTTTCTCGTGTTATGCTCACAGTGTACAGTTCTTCCTTGAAGGGCTGTATTCTGAAGCAGAAGTCCTCTCCATATTGCTTTACCTTTAAGAGAGTTTCTGTAGATGTCTCTGGTTGCCAGAATATTTGAACAGCACAGGCAGCAAACTCGAATACAGTTTCTGAATTCTGACAGTTGCTTTTTTCTGGAGTAGGCACAAACCTGAATGTTTTTGTGCTGTTTATTTTTACCTAAATCAAACAGTAAGACAGAGTTGTAGCTCAGAATCACTGTGGTATTTGTTTTGTGAGATGCACAACATGTACACCGTGCATATGAGAATGAAGATCAGCACAGAAAGTAATGTCACTACAATTTTTAGTTGTTTAATATTGGTTATTAGTACTGTGCAAATATTGTTTGGGCCTTACAGTGTGACTCAGAGAACTCCATGTCAGCACAGTTGTATCCAAAGCCCTGCCTCCACACACACTGGGGGTTTGGTTCCACCACCACACTTGCCCATGCACACAGTTCTAAAAAAACCCAGTGTCTGACAGACCATAGTTTCTTCATAATGTAAATGTTTATTCTCTTTCACATTCCCCTCCTTAACCTAACAAAACCTGTACTGCTTTTCTTGTAGATAACAATGCAATGTGTGTATGAGGGACAGAGGGGTAAAGAACAGAACAAGACATGTTCCACCTCCAGGTCTGAGAGCCAGCTTCTCTAGCAAACACAGCAAAACTGCTCCCTTCCGTTGTCCAGCACAGCTGCCCAGGAAGAACAGAACCAAACATACTCCTCTACTTCCTTACCGTTATTGTCTCTAGTGGCATGAGATTTTTATATTGTTCTGCTGTTACTAAGCATGTTTCTTGTATGATCCTCCGAGCCAAATGAAAAAACAGCCAGAATTTGTCTACTTTGTCTAACTTTCAGAGTAACAACCTGACACACCTTTTGTTCTTATGCTGTGGATGTCCATACCCTTCCTCATTCCCCTCTGGAGCTGTAAGCAGTTGGCTTTACTCTTCTTGTAGATAACAATGCAATTTTTATGTTATGGACAGAAGAGGGATGCTACAATACATGGTTCACAGCAATGTATTTTATCTTCAAATTTAGAAGTTGTGTAAAGATGTTTGGAGGTGCAAAAATCCTTGTTGAGGTTAACAACGGTCCATTAGTATGAAAGATGTGCATCAAAATAAGGGAATTAATATTTGTTTGGCATCCCCCTGTGACACTGTAAGTCTGCCTGACATCCTCCTAATAAGGGGAAAGCAGTTTGGGTGTGTTTGGGGTGAAGGATCACAGTGCTGAGGTGCTTCTTTGATCGTGATAACTGGTCATATACATAGCTGAGAAAAGGCCACGGGCTGCATATGGAACATGTGCATGATCCCCAAAAGGAGCTCTTACCTGCAAAGTTGACCAAATGTACTGTAAGTGCATGATTCTGTTTTGCACATAACAAAAGCAGTCTTCTTGCAGTTTCTGGATGGCATTCCCCTCTTCCAGAAAGTTACAGCTTCTACCTGATGAGGGAAAGTTCACTTTAAATGTGTACAAAATATAAATATGTAATATTCTTTTTTTTTTTTTTAATAAATCACAAGCAATTTGCAGATAATAGAACATAAAGACTAGGCTGCAGGGTAGCACGTTCAGCATGATTTAGACGAGAATTCAAATGACACATCTAATCAAGTAATTTAGGCTCTAACTAAACTGCAACACCTTGGGGAAAGAAAAAAATAATGCATGGTGAGGTTTTTTACAAATGCAATCAGTGAAAGCTTGGCATCTCTACCCGTGTTTTCGTGGCGCAGGACCAGGCCTCTGGGCCAAATTCCCTGCTGGTGCATGTGGGCGCAGCCCCACTGTCATTGATGCTTTACCAATGCTGCATGTAACTGTGGGAGCACCAGCAGGTAAACAGGCTCACGTACTGCAGTCACCCAACACGTGACACTGCGCTCGCTGCAGGCAGAGCGCTTGTTCTCTTCCAACACGGTTCTCACGGTAAAGCATGGAACTCCTCCTCATTTCTACCTTCAACTGTGCTCTCCTGATGTGCTCCAGCCGCGTGTCAGTATGGTAACTGTGCTGACAGCTCCCAGGGGTCTGGAGACAGGGACAGTGCAGCTCTCCTGAAACCTAAGTGACCCCGTGTGCCTTTTGGGAGAAAGGTCCCTGACTCATCCATGGAGCAGGCTTTCCAGAATGGCATGAAATCCTGTCTGTGCACCAACATCTGCCCTACAGCGCCTTACTGCAGCGCTCCAGGAACGTAATTAAAGAGCAGAATAAATGAAATGAATGCAGATCAGAACAGAGGGAGTCATCTGGCTCTCTGAATAGAAAATGTAGGGCCAAGCCAAGCTCAGCAGTAACTGCTGAAACAGTCTCCTAATCTCTCAACCGCCAAGTAAGCACTTGGCCAGAGCAAACCACCAGTGCAAACTCAGTCTGGACAGGAGAATACTGCTGGCAGGTACAGGCCTGCCCCAGCTCTGTACAGAGCTAAGCCCAGCCTAAATTGTTTTCTTAACAATTTAATTAAACCAATTAAAAATACTTGCATGCATGTTCTTATCTAAGTTTACTAAGCCATCCTAGAATTAGAATGTGTCTGCAGACGATCCTGCTGAAGTATATTGGTTTCAGCTTTCAGTGTGGGCATTTTTATTGTGAAGTTTTGAACAACTGCTCATCATCCCAAATCCCACAGCAGGAAGTGCAGTACTTCAGATGGGCTGAGTGCCGCTCTCCTCAGGCACTGACTGAGATGCGCAGGGCTGAAAGGAGGCAGGATAAGTCCTGGGAGCTTCCATGTAAGAGGTGAAACAACTCTGGGGTTACACATGGCTCCTGCAGACCTGAATCACAGTTCTGGGGCCAACATGTCAGGGAGGTTGTCTCTCCCTCTACTCTACTCTACTCTACGTGAGGCCAGTGTACATCACCACATCCAGTTCAAAAAAGGCAGGGATCTCCTAGAGAGTCCAGCTGAGGGTCACAAAGGTGAGTAGGGGCCTGGAGCACCTCCCATACAAGGAAAGGCTGAAAGACCTGAGGCTGTTTGGCCTGGAGAAGAGAAGGCTGGGGGCGGCCCTAACTGCTCATAAACATCTGAGGTGCAGAAGTCAGGTGGATGGGGCTGGGCTCTTTTTGGCGGCATGCAGCAATAGAACAAGGGCTAACGGGAACAGACTGGAATGTGGGAAGTTCCATACGAACAACAAAGGGGATCTTTGTTGTCAGTGGCAGAGCTCAGCAACAGGCTGCCCGGAGGCTGTAGGGTCCCTTCTCTGGACATACTCAGGATCTCCCGGACGCCCACCCGTGCGAGCTGCCGTACCAGGGGATGGATGGGGTGATCCCAGAGCTCCCTCCTGACCTCTGCACTGCCGCGATTCCGGCTCCTGCAGCCACAGAGCGGCTCTGCGTTCAGCCGTCCCGCACCGAGCTTCCCAGCAGCCCGAGCCGCAGCGCCGTTCTCCGCCCGCAGCCCCCAGGCCGCAGCCCGAGGTGCGCTCAGCTCAGCCCCGCCCGGCCCGGCCCGGCACGGCAGGCCCTGCCCGAGGAGGCGCGCGAGGAGGGAAACCATTCCGGGCGCCGCTTCCTGGAGGCGGCCCCGGCCGCAACCTCACCCCCCTGCCCCGCCCGACCCTCCCGGAAGAAAGGGAAGGCCCGTACCTGCGGCCGGCACCGCCCCGGCCAGCGCCAGCAAGAGCAGCCCCAACCCCAGCCCTGGCAGGGCCCAGGGCAGCCGCCGCGGGCCCATGCGGTGGCTCCGGCTCCGCCTCAAACGGCCCGGCGAGAGCGCGGCGAGGGCGGGCCGGTGCCGGCGGGGGCGGCCACGAGGGCGGGCGTGGAGTGGGGCTGGCTGCGTGCTGGGCCGCGTCCGCTCTCGTGCCACTTTGGCCCGGTTGGTGTGTGCGGGGGGAGGCGGCGGTGGGCAGGGCACGGCCTGAGGGATGCCTTCATAAGGGGCTCTTTACTCTCCTGCCATGAATTGCGCTTCATTACGCTGCGTTTTGTTTCCTTCCCGGCTGGGCCACGTGCGTTGGGCCCCTGCGAGGCGCTGCTGCTCCCTCGTAGAGCTCCCACAGGCTGGGGCGTGCTGCCGGGTGCAGCGCCGAGCCTCTCCGCGCCTCCACATCCTCGCAGAGCCGCTGCTGAAGCTGCGGCCGCGTCCCATTGGCAGCCAGGAGCCCGTCCGTGCCGGCAGAGCCTCAGCAGCTCGCCCGGCGCTGGGAGCACGGCAGCACCTGTGTGCTGGGCGCTGCACCCCGCCAGGCGATGCTCACCGCCCGCCCGCGGCTCCTTTTAACTAAAGCTCAGCTCCCAGGAGCGCCACCGCCATCTCAGCGTGTGCTCCGGGTGACTCAGGACGCTTCTTTTCATTGTGTGTGCGTGTGTTTTTCTTCCTCCTGCCGTCAGCAGAGGGTAGCTGTGCTGGCAGGGATGCGGGCGCTGCCCTCCTGCCCGCGGCCGGTGAGGCTGCAGGGTAAAGGAGGGCTGTGCTGCCCCTCGGAGCTGCTGTGCGCGCTGGGTTGTGTCAGTCGTAGGAGGTGAGCGTCAAAGGAAGCGGGACCGAGTGCCGGAGCTCTGCGATCTGGGTGCTGAATACTTGGCTTCCTGGAAAAGAAAGGGAAAATAGCACAACGGGCAGCCCTTGTGCGGTCAGAACAAAGCGGCGCCTTTCCGTGGTGAAGCGTTTTTCTTTTGCTTTCCGTTCCTGAGGATGAAGAACCGCCGTGTTCCCTCTTAAATAGTTGCACATGTTTTGGCGGGTTCTGTTGAATGTTTACGCCGGCAACGCAAATAATTCCTGTTCCATAAGTACCCTCACAAACAATGCAATTTATTATCAGGTACATTATGTTGTCTTTCTATTTGATGTAAATGGTCTCTTAGAGTTAAAATTAGACAGAAAAGCCATTTGAGACTATTTTGTTCATCTCCAGCTGTTTTTTCAGGAGCGCATTAGTTTGAAATATTTCACGGGCAAAATACCGTGTTGTTTTTCGGTGAGAAAAATGATCTACAAAGAGAAGTGTTGGTGCTTTTAGTGTGATGGAGGCTATGTTTGATGCATGTGGTGAAATGGGGGGGCCCTGCCCTGCTGGGGTACGGTGTTCATACCCTGCCCTGGGCAGCAGCAACCTCCTAGGATCCTGAGGACCAATGGTAACGAGTGTGGGAAGGTGACCGTGTCTCAGTTCCAGCTCCAGCAGTGCCTTCGGTGGAAGCTCACCCATCCTGTCCATGCTATTCCTGCTGAGTGCCTTCAGCACTGGGTTTCCGTTGACTAGCAGTGGGCCTTAAATATTTATCTGGCTTATTTTTAGAATGCTCAATGTAGCTATTTTTGTAGCACGGAAGCGGTGCTGTAAATCTGACTGGATTCCTCCCTCGCTTTGCATCGGCAATAGGAAGGCAAGGGTTTGTTTTATATTTGACCAGGGGCTCTTATTGTGTTAAATTTGCTGTGATTAATGTGCTATATCTCGTTTTTCAAGAGCCTGTGTTTAAATAGGACGGATCTGGCTGCTTATGGTAAGGAAACCAGGCCCAGCCATTCCCCATGAAGTCCTACAGATGCCTCCATCTCCAGCCCATGCTGTGCTGCAGACCATGGCTCTTTGCTGTGCAGGAAGGGCTGTCCTGCCCATCTCTGCTGCAAGCACAGCGTCTTCTCAGAGGAGAGAAAATTAAGGACTGCATTCATGACTTGGCTGTAGGAAAACAAAGCCCTTTGAACTAAAGCTTCTGAGAGTAAAATCTGAGTCTCTGTAAAGAATTTTTAAACCAGCATTTTTTAAAACCTGCTGTGACACTGTGGTGCAGGGCTGGGACAGCCAAGGCATCTGCTGATGGGGGGGAGGGGGGAGGGACACACTCAGACTGTGCTTGGACTCAGAAACCATCACAGCAAACCAGGCATAGTGGAAATGCTCAGTCATGGCCTGAAGCAGTGATGGAGCACCTGGTGAGAAGGCAGGGCCAACTCCAGGAGTTCAGGTGCATGCAATGCATCTGAGTGACTGTGAGGGGTGGAGCCCCTCCTTCCCAGTCCTCATTTAAAGGTTGGGGAGGTGAGGGTATCTCTTGTTGGAGGTTTCTGCTTGCCTAAGGCCTTTTGAAGGTAAGCTCTTTTCTTTCCATTCTCTATCTGTGGCTGTTACGTTTGGGCTCGTTCTCATTTGCTGCAGCCAAAGTCTTTGCATCCCTGCTATTATCACAGTACTTTCCATCTGGTTATAGCGTTACACTAGGAACATCTGTTTCCCAAATATTGTTTTTTTCATTGTAGAATACAACTTCATATATAAATCCAAAACAGCACGCACACGCCGCACCTGTACTGATTCAAGGCTGTGATCCTGCTGGGAGGTAAGAAACCACTGATCAGGTTTCTCTTGCTCCCAATGCTTTCTGCAGTGCTAGAAGGAGACTGTGATTACACACAGTAATTGGTTGGTCCTAGGACAGCTGTGCACTTGCCCTACAGTGCTGTGTAGGCATTAATTCCTTTCATAGAGGAAGGTCCCAAAGGCACAGGAAGATTCCAGGGTAGAAATTGTTACAACAAATACTTAAGTATGTTTTTTTTAATGATGTCTAGCATAAAGAACAGAAAAAGCACGTTTACAGCTGGCTTCTTGCTTACAAAAAAAGCCCTGCAATAAAATGTGTTCTCTTCCAAGGGACTTTTGCTCAATGTAGGACAGGCAGTTGGTAGCACTGATGCGAGCAAGTGTGCGTTTGTGCTGTGGTGGAAAAGATGTTTTCTTTGAAAAGACGTGTGAAAAATAAAGTAGGCTAGTGGCTGGAAAATAGAGTGTGGTTGCAGGAGGTGACTGTAAAATGAGCACTTTAGGCTCCTGGGCCAATAGCTTATGTGCAGCCTAGCTTAGTAGTTAACAAAATCAATTGCTTTCTTTTGATTACAAGTGTTCTGTAGTAAATAGGTGATCCTTGCTCAGATTTCAGTTGCTAAATAACCACATCACAGAACCGAGCACTGCTGTTGGCATCCCAGCTGGCAAGCCTGAACTGTGTCTGAGGCTTCACTGGTGGTGAAGAGCCCTCACTGCTCAGAGCAGAAAGGCAGGCATGGCCTCACAGGTCCAATTTTCTTGCTGCATCTGTCCTGCAGGGCAGTAGGTCTCACCCTTTGTCGTGAGCTTTAAAACATCCTTCCGAATCACTGTGATTGATTTAAAAACAGATCTTGAAAGCCTGGAAGTAAAGGAGAACTGACAGATCAAGTCAGTCTCCGGGGTCTGCTATTGAAATTCACAGGACGTGTATGGTTTTGTAAGGAGGCCACAGGAACAACGTGTTGTTTATGGATAAGTACGTGAGTGTCTCTGTCTCATCCTTTCAGATTTATATTCGTATTAAGCTCTGTTGCTTGTTACTACGTTTATATAGTAGCCTGTTGTAATTGTTCTGGGATTTGACAAAGCTCTCTTGGAGAAATGAATTGCTAGCACTATTAAATAAATGTGAAAAGAATTACTCTCTTCCCAGCAGTTCTTTATTTCGTGAAATTAAATTTTATCCCTGATGCACTCAACTACCTTCGTGATTAATGCTTATGTTGTCAGAGGAGATTGTCAAGCTCTTACAGACTAAGGGAAGTTGTTAAGTTTCTGATAATGTTTTCCTGTCACTTTTGCAGTTGTTGGTGTACCCATTGCTCAAGCCAAGGACTTGTGACAAGGGCAGGTGGAAGTTTGGGGGTAAGTCCTCTTCACAGTGCCTGCCTGTAACCCAGTCGTTGTTCACATTAATGCCCTGAGCACGAGTAGAGCAATCTGTCAATAGCCTGTTCTTCTGTGGAGACCTGCCTGGGAGGCTGGTAGCCTATCTCAGCCGAGGTCTTAAGGACAGAAGTCAAGAGAATGACTTCTCTAGCTGCACATGTCAAAGCCCAGCTCTTGTGGTTAAAACAATAGTTTTAATCAAGGGGATGATGACTAAGACAGGGAAACGTAAGCTACCCCAGTATCTAGAAAGCCCAGTAAGGACAACTCTTCCTAAAACTTCTGGGGACAGCATAAAAGGCAGTGTGTAGCATCCTTTACCATTTGACCCCATCAGTTTTTTACTGTCTTGCTGCTTCCTCTTTTCTATGCGTGCTCAGACTGGTCCAGCTCAGGCTGCCTGTTCTTAACACACCCATGATTGAGCATTTTCAAGCTCTGTAATGCTTCTTGCTCTCTCAGAGCCTGTCTGGTTTGGGTTGTTCAGCAGTTCTTTACACAACCTGGCTTTGCATACCTTCTGTCCTTCTTCACCCCTGCAAGAAATACCCACGTTTGGAATTGCTGTTACAGCAAAATGTGCCACTTTGGCATTCCTTCCCTCCACACCCAGCACTGCTGGCTCTTTGCTGCTGTCAGATGCAGTCCTCCTCCATTTGCTCAGGGTGCTTTAATGGTTGGTGGATCTGAGGGAAGAGGAGTTTCTCTTATGTTCAAAATAAAATACCTGACATGTTTTATGACAGCAAACATGCATCTTCATCTACATGCATCTCCACACAAGCTATTAAATGTCTGCTCTTTCTTCTGTTTTTGACTGCTGGGCTTTTTCTTTTGCAAATATAAACATGGGAAGACTAGGAAATTGGGGGATTGAGGGATGGGGTAAAGATACATGAGTGGCTTCATGCCATAGATGGCTTTGTATTGTCTGTTACACACAGTAACTTGCAGTACTTTTCCCTAAAACAAGGTGATGTGCTGGCAGGGCTCTCCCACGTGACACACAGCACTGTGTGCATCAGCGTCTCGGTGGGGAGAGCCAGGATGCACACTCATCCTGCCCCTGCTAGTCACTGCCGCTCTCGCTGACACTTGAGGAATGCAGGATGTGCCTCAAATAGACCTTTACAAATATTCTTTGCTGCAGTCATTTCAGCCTTTCCTGGTATTGATATTAGCTCTCGCTGACAACTGGGGATTTTAGTGCCTGTGACTGAGAAGAGTACAAATTGGGGTTTTTTTCCTTCTTTCATGCCAGCAGAAAAGGGAACATTGGACTTGCTGTGCCAGCCCAGATGAAAGGTTGAACAAGCCCAGGCTCCTGTCTCTGGCAGCGGCCAGAAAAGCTTCAGGAAAGCACAGAACAACAGAACAAGCATAAAGTAATACTTTCCCCACTCCATCCTCCTCACAGAGTGAGTCTTCTCCGTTCTGGCACCTGTCCTGATGAGATAAGGAAGAATAACTTAATCCAGTGGCAAGGAGAGGAAGCAGGTGCTCCCTTCAAAGCTCCTCTAAGGCATAGACTGTGGACAATGCCAGGTTAGGTTAGGCCTATACAAAGTGATGGAAGCAAAGGAGTAACTCTTGGGGAGGGGGGGGGGGGGGGGGAAGGGAGGGAGGGAGGAAATAGCTTTTCTGAGCTTTTAATTTTAAAAGCAACGCAATCTGGAAGCAACAGAATTTGTTCCATCTTGCCAAACCTCAAATGTGAGTTCCCAGGACTGTTCCTCCAGAGGAAGGTGTCCATAGGCAGGTGTTTCGTGCCAGGTGGTCTGGACCTTTGGCAGCTCTTAACTGTGAGCAAGCTTCTTTGGCTTCTTTGGTACAGACATGCCACAGCGTTGCTAAGCTTGCAAGTACCGCTTTCTGCTTCAAAGAAGTTACAAGTACCAAACACATCAGAGGACCTTGCCAGTTCTATAAGCCAAATCAGCTGCAGCATAAGGAGGTCAGAAACAACTCGGGCACACCTAGGAATACTCATGGAGTACTCCAGCCTAATCACTGTTGCTTAAGGTGTCTAAAGGTCTGCAAACATTTGAACAACGTGTGTGAGCCACAGGTGTGGCTTCAGCAGCTTAGATGCCAAAAAGAAACCCAGTAGGCTAGAATTCCTCACCTGCTTCTTCATGTGCTTGGGCCAGGACCACTGTGAGAGTCACAGCTCTACTGCTCCCTGTCCCAAACACCCTGCTCACCCTGGGAACAGCATCTTCCAGCCTGTTTCTAACATGATCACGCACAGGCATGGGATGCTTGTAGAATGTTTGTTTCATAGAAAGACAGGGTATAGCTGTTTTTGAGAACTGGATGTTTTTTAAGTGCTGTTAAGAGACTGAAACTTGTGGTGCTCAGAATCATTGGCTGTTGTTGTGTAGGCACAAATTTCTCCTTGGTCGGTTTGACTTCCCAGCTGGGCATTCAAGCTGGGTATTACATCACTTTCTTATGCTATGAGTCATAGCTTTGAGAGACCATGGCTGCATCTACTGAAAATGGAAGCCTGAAACATTTGCGGGAGAATAGCAGAAACCAAAATACTGTGAAGGGGCTAACAATCACATACACAGACAGTAGCAGCAAAGGCACAGAGGTGGAGTTTCTTAGCTGCAGAGATAACATAGCCCAGGGCTCCTTTGGGATCTGTCTCTGGGAATTGGCACAATCTGGGTGCATCATTTAGGGGGAAAAGCAGGAAGCAAGCTGAATCGAAAGCAGTAATGCTAGAATCCATCACAGTATGTTCTAGCTGGCTCTTTTGCTATGGGAGAGCAAGGTTTACAGATGCCGACACTAGCATACTCTTAATTCTGAGGTATTTTCTATAGCTATTTTTGGGTACCTGCTGTCCTGTGGGCAAAGACAGTAGCAAGTACATTTGCTTGAGACAATGTTCTAGAGTTTCAGCAGGTGGAGGGCAAATAGCAAAGCATGGGCTGAACATAACGGCATCCTGATGTAGCAGAGGGGTGGGCCATGTGGGGCTACCACACTCCATTTATTTAAAGAATAATTAACCATTAAGCTTTGAACTCTTACTTGTGTGGCTAATATGCAGTAAGGATGCTCAGGAACAGAGCCGAGCACCGAGCCAGCTCCACCACTCAGGCTGTGGCTGGCTGACCCAGGGAACATGTTTTCAGTGGGCATGTGAGCCAGCAGCTCTGCTTCTGTGAGCCTGCTTGTGAAAAGGAGTTCCTCCCTCATGGGAAATACAGATGAGATTTTAATTGTTTTGGTGGTTTTGATGCAGACTCTTCTGAAATTGCAGGTGCAGAACAGTGGTGGTTGTAAATACTGTGCTATTATTACTGTTAGTAGCATGTTTTCTGCGTTACTAACAGTCCATGCAAACCTTGCGTGATGCTCTGCTGAAGTGATGCCCCCAGACAGAGATCCTTGCTCCTGCAGTGCTGCACTACACCATGCTTTCCACTGCAAAGGCAGCATTCCGTGCTTGCTCTGCACTGGAATTTTCGGGAAAGAACATTTCCCATTCTTGACTTAAATAATTCATCTTCCATGGGAAATGTCTGTTTTCAGTGAATTAGTAGTGGAACATCAGACTAGAACCAGGTCTTCTAATTAATTGGCTTCAGCAGTGTGGCTCTTATCACTAACTACATTTTTTGAACAGCTTGTGAACTGCAGGGAAGTTGAACAACACTTGAGCAAGTAAGTTATTCCACATTTAAGACTTAGTCTTTTACAACTGGTCCCTTGTAGTGCCACATTGTGAAATAGGACTTCCCAGCATGGTATGGAGCTGGTGTGCCCACGTGCAGGAACCTCCTTGGCTGCTGGTACTGCGTGTAGTTATTGCAAGTGTGAGCTCTGCATCTGAGAGATGATGGTGGTAAACACCAAGCGACCCTCATTCTGACAGCCTTCAGCATAAGAGGAGGACCAGCAGTTGTGCTAGGACATGTTCTGACCTTGACAGGCTTAGATCTTTCTTCTTATCTCAAGTGAGGATGACTTTCAGTTTGATTTTTTGCTGTGCTGTGCTGCACAAGTTTCCCACAGCAGTGGTTCCTGATGGATGAGGTGTGAGCTGTGCATACTGCAGCTGGGATCTGGAGAAAATAAGCTGCAAAAACATGGGTTCCATTCTCTTGAGGCTGTCACACTGACACAAAGGATTGAGGATGACCAGAGCGCTCTGAAACAGGCATAAAAGCTTGTTAGGCTTGCTGCCTGGTGCTGAGGAAAGGCAGAATGGGCATGGTTGTAATACCAGGATGAGGGAGAGGGAGGTGAGGCAGTGCAGTGCCAGTGAGAGCAGAATGTGAGCAAGAGGACTGGAGGAGTCTTGGTTTGGATGCCAGTCCTCCCAAGTGAGGCTTGCCTACAAATTTGGTGGCCAGAATCTGTGAGTTCTTCCTTAAAGCTGGTGTATTTCATGCAACAGAAACTCCATTAACTCCTTTAGTGAGAGTTGTTAGCACTAATCCTGGCTGTTTGATTGGGTTTATCATGGCTATTGGGAGCATAAATGTGTTTACAGATTTGTTGTGAAAGCATTTTGGTCTGTTTTTCGCGTAGCAAGTCAGCTTCCATGCGGTGCAATTATGTTCAAGATGTTCCCTGTAGCACTGGAATAATGTCAGATTACACTGTGTGTGCATATTGTTCTTCAAAGGGATTTCAGCTGAGGCACAATACACCGTGTTGGAAGAAGGGGATCTTGGGCATGGTACACTCGGAACAAGAAACTCTGTCGAATCGTCTTGTCACAGAGCAGTGCTTGTCTCTGGCTGCTGAAATGTGAAACTTGTCCCCCATTAGCTTCCCTCCCGCTCCCTCTAACCCTGCCAGCACAAAGTCCATCCATCAGCAGGTTTCCCCACTTGTTGTGCAGCCTGCTGCTACCTTTTAGTGCTGGAAGTTGGCCACAAACAGGAGGCGTTTAAGAGGGGAGAGCCTAGGGAGGAAAAAAGGATGACTTGCAATCCATTTGCAAAGTGTCTTAGTTTTTGTTCAGTTTGTCATTCAGCACAGCTCGGCCTACAACCTTCCCATGTGTTTGATGCAGTTTTGCTCCGCAAGGAATCTTCAGAAGCCAAAGAGTGTGATCTCTTAATAATGTGATGGGGAGCAGGTACAGCAGGTGGCTGGGATTGGGCTACTGTGGACGTCTGAGCATCTGCATCAACTGCCTGTGCTCTTCCTGGGACAAAGGACTGCACTGTGCCTATCGTGGAGGGGACTTTTTGGTACTGGAGCCCCAGTTAGACATCAGGAGTCTGTCACACAGCATCGCCCCAGGGATGAAGTGGCCTCTAATGCTCACTGTTGAACTGCTGTGGGCTATTTTTTCACTGAGGTAACAACGCAATTTCCTGTCTCATGACAGCTCAGATATTAAAGGTCACATCTGCCTAATACTTTCAGTCTTAGCTATGACAAGCTTTCCCAGCTCTTCTAAAGCAGACAATGGTGGTATGTTTCCCTTCTGAACCATATTCAGAACGCAGAGTTTGTTCTGTAACTCTTTATTATTATTGTTGCTACTAGTAAGTCTTGTACAGGGATTACTCAGAACAGCAGCACAACAGTTCTGCCCAAGGAAGGAAAGGTCAGGATCTTCAGGTGCCAGCACCACGAGCCTGCAGCCTACTATTCTGCATCTCAGAAGCAGATGTTCTTGTTTCAAGTTGTACCAAAGAACCATTTCCAGGGACAGCTCTTTCCTCTGTCCTACTGTCTGTCCTTACGACGTCTCGCTGCCTCTGAGGATGCTGCAGTCCTTGGCTGAAGCTGACAATGCAGTTAACAGTGCAGGTGTTTGCCACCTAGAAAGCCACATGCTGCTGTACCAGGGACCAGGGGGATGCACTCCGTGTGGGTGCTCAGGAGATAAGGGAGCAGGAGAAAGGACGCACAGAGATTGAGGCTAAGTAGGAAAGAAAACCTGTATGGTGATTGCTTGCTAGAAATAAATGCAAGAGACCTCTGGCAGTTGAGTTCTTGGTGGCTCCATGCAGATGCACAGCAGCTGAGAATCTGTCCCTGGAAACTGTGAGGAGAGCTATGACTGTGGTCATGTATGCAAGCTTCAGGTAATCTTTATAATTGGTTAGTCGAAAAAGTTTGAAGGTTTGTGCAAATATATCCCCAAGACAGCAGGAATCTTTGTGCTCGTGCTTAACCAGGTGATGTATCTGCCAGGCTTTCTAGAGCAGCTTGAAGTACTTTTCAGGACAAAATCACCTGTAACAAGCACAAAACATACTTTGTGCGCTCTATGGAAGCCCAGTGCCCAGGCCATTTTACAGAACTCCAGTTTTTGCTATGCTTCAACACAGTTAAAAGCCTCACAGCTGAGCCGTTTTAAAGCATCCCATAAAACCCTTGAGTCATGCAAAATCCTATCACATTTTTCCCTCTGGTTGAAAAGTTATGAATGGTACAAGTGCTATTAAATCATAGATAAAGAATGCTGAGTGATGGGTTAGTAAAAATAATTTTAAAAACTCCTTGTTTTCATCTACATCTTATTTCCCTGGGTGTGAATTCAACAGGTAAGACTGAAATATCACAGCTTACCCCCAAAAGGAGTGGCGTGCAGCTGGATCCCTTGGAGAGTCGCTATTCCTTTTCTTGGTTTCCTTACTGCTCCAGGCAAATTATGATTTTAATACTTCTCCTTTATCGAGCACAGCTAATTTCCCCGCCCTATACCAGCTCAACTTCTCTGGCAGGAATGTTGGGGATGGCAGACCTGTGCTTTCATCTGCTCCCAAGCCTCCTGCTGACAAAACTGCACCTCTGTGATCCCACTCAACCAGCTTTTGGCCCAGCTACCCAGCCAGGTAGGCAGAGTTGGGGGCAACGTGGTGTCCTCTGTATGCTTGCATCCACCAGTGCTGCTCTGCCAGCTGCTGACCCAGTACCATGAGGATACCTATATCCCTCTGGCTGTTTTTATTTCTAGAATAAAGCTACCTGGAACTACTGCTTGGTTCAGGAGGTAAGTGCTGCATTGCCCTTCCATTCTGTTTTTACAAATGTACTTATTACAGTG
Source organism: Lagopus muta (assembly GCF_023343835.1). Classification (NCBI taxonomy): domain Eukaryota; kingdom Metazoa; phylum Chordata; class Aves; order Galliformes; family Phasianidae; genus Lagopus; species Lagopus muta. The sequence continues at coordinate 29,240,795 of NC_064440.1, read as the reverse complement.
TTAATCACTGGATCATTGGGATCCCTCTCTTTTTAGTTTCTTTTCCCTGAAACGCAGTGGTCAGATTTCCCAGACCTTGCTTTGTTTAACGTGAGATAAATTTCACATGTGTTAACCTGATGAGCTACATCTTGCCAGTGCTGTAAATAGGTCTGGCTGCAGAAAAGGCTTCTGGAGTGAGCAAAAATTGCTCATATTCAGCTAAATATTCTGAAAACAGAAAGGCCTGTAGAGGAAGTGAACCTAGCAGCTATCCGTGTATTACTCAAACACGACCACATGCATTCTGCTTTTGTTTTTCAGCAAACCACTCTGAAAAGGTTTTGCATACATCTTACTTCAAAACTTCTTTGTGACCTTTCCCACTGATGTCAGGCTTGTGCACAGGAGAGCAAGCCACAGAGCCCCGTGTCTCGTCTGTTTGTCCCAGCCACCAGGTGCTTTCTGATGGACATGCAGAGATCAAATAAACAAAATCCCACTTTACTACAGAAAGAGAGACCTGTCACCATGGTGCTGGGCTCAGAGAGCTGCAGAGCAAAAGCTTCACCAAGCCGTATGGCTGAATTGTTCCCTTCTTCGTCGCCCATTAAAAAAATCTAAGTGGAAGATGAGAAGCTGCCTGCTTTAGGTTCATGTATGAATAATTATAGGTACCTGCACTAGCAAGGGAGTTTCTGAAAGACGAGTAAAGAGCTGGGCCTCTTCAGGGAATCTGTGGCAAGCAGGTCATTCAAAAATAACTTTTGGAGGCTATGGGAAGTGGGTGAAATGAAGTAACAAACAGCTTCTGAAAAAAACAGCTGATGAAAGGGAGTGTTTCATCTGATATCACAAACTGTTAGTTTTCATTCTGATCCTGTTGTTTTCTTCTTTATATAGCTCATAGAGTGCTCCTAAGTTGTCTCCAAAGGATATTAATTTTCCACTGGCATCAGAAAGGCTGAAGTGATACTTGCAATGAGGGTAAATGACTCCCTTGAGGTTTTGGCACCCACAGCTCTGGACTAACTGGAAACACAGGCAATTAATAAATCAGAAAATCAGTGCCTCTCGGCCTTCACTGCTCCAGGGAAGCCAACGGGAGCTTTGTCAGTAGGACTAGGAGACTAGACCAAGACCACAGAGCGTGCCCCATAAAGGACTTGCATGTGAAAAAGCTCGGCGGTCTACAATGAATGCCAGCTCTTAAAAGTTCTGATCAAGGTCTGAAGTAGACTGAAGCAGAAAACACTGAACAAGAACTGGGATCAACCACAAACATGGAGGTGGCTTCAGCCACTATGGGAGGACTGCTGCAGCCACATGGTGATGCTGAGTGAAGCTCACCAGCAAGCAGAAAATACAACTGGTTCTTGCTCTCAGGGATGTAAGGCCATCTCAGATAGTAATGTCTAAGGCATCAAAACTTATTCCTTGTGAAGCCTGGGTGATAACTGGTAATTAAGACTGTAACAGCCACAATCTGTGATATGCTGTCATCTACACAAAATCTACCTGATTCCAGCTCATCTGGAAGCAAAAACATCACTATGATTGCTGAGATAGGAATTGAAAGCCATATGCTGAAAGCCAGCCTGTTTCTCAGGGTCCTCTTAAAGTTTTCATGCTGGCTGAAAGTAGATCATAAGCTCTGTGGCACTTGTCACCATTATTTTACCTCCTTTTTTTGTGTGTGTGTGCAGAGAACCGTTTGCAATGTGAAATAGTGCTAGACATTGCCAAAAAAGCCAACCAAACATCCTGCTTATGCTACTTGGATGAAAGACATCTTTAGAAGATGGACTCCGGGGGACAAACAAATAATACCAACAAAGTACGTGTATATACACACAGCCCTATACACGCTTGTATCTCAGTTGTAGAGTTCTCTTCCTCACCATCGATTACTAACTCGCTGTTTTCTTTCCAGAAAGAAAAAGTCCTTGACAGAATTTAAGCGATGAGTAATGAATCTGCTTTCCTCCATTCCAGCTGCTACACAGGCACGTACATGAGTCCCTGGCCCTGCAAATTTGAACATTTTAACCTTGTCTTGTGTCCTGTGCCTCTCCTGTCACCTAATGTTGTTGCAGTTAGTGCACTCTTAAGTCAGGTCTACCTCTCTCAGTAGCTAGGGCAACTGTATTTACAGGAAGCAAGAAAATACACTTATAAACAGCAGTATGCGTCTGGGGATAATGTCAGCACTTCAACCAGAGTCTTGCTATTCTCTTGGCGTTGTCATCGCTGGATCCTCTGCCCTTCCTTACACGTGGGCTTGAGGAGGTGGTTGTTTTGGCTGGAATTAGAGAGGCACAGGTGGTATCACCAGCTGTAAATTGGAGGAGGCACTTCCTGATTATGACCACTGCCTACACATAAATCACTGCCAAGAGAGGAGCTGAGAAGCATAGAAGCCTTCTCCTTACTTGGAAAGAGGGCCTCAAGTGTAGTCAGAATTCCCCTGTTCTGTGTTTTTTTTCACCTATAGGTTTCAGGGTCCTTTGTGGGCTCTTGGCTTCCCAAAATGATGTGACATGGAAAACCCTCAGCTGAGTTTGACATGTGGATAAACCAAAGCATCAAGTACTTGAGCATCTAACACTTGGGCACTCAAATCCTCATAAAGGCACTGGGAGCTCATGGGAGCTCAGGAGATGCACATACAGGAGGCATTTGAGAGCCAGGACTACAGCAAAGAATCAGGTATTTGCTCAACCGCAACAAAGTGTCATCCCCTTCAAGTGGTGAATGAGCCCTTGATCTGTGAGGTCAAGATTTTTGCCTTCTGGCTTTACATGTTTGTGGTGAGAGACCTGTACAAAGCTGCAGCGAGCGCTAAGTCTCTGGCGAGGAGTTTGGGTGCTGTTTTTGGAAAGCACTGCTGGCCATCTGTAGTCACCCTGCACAGACTGCCACAGTCCTGCTCTCCTGTGCTAGCAGACACAGATGGGTGTAGTTGTGTTTTACTGTCAGGTTAAGAGGTGGTTTTTTTTCCCCAATTATTATCTAGTGTTAATTTCTCTACCTGTTCACTTGTACACAGTGAAGACCTCTGCTGCTGGCCCTGACTTGCCTTGTCTGCAGGAAACTTGGGACGTTGAGTCGCCTCATCAACCAATTTGCTGGGGTGACCATTCAGCCCCTTGCTGTCTCATGGTCTTGCTTTTTGGGGTATTTCTTCCCTTTTAACCCAAAGCGTTTTCAATGTGGGTCCACTGAACGTACAGATGGAGAGCAGGGAGTGAGGGAGAGGTGTTGCAGAATCAACCCACCAACGTGTGCTGCTCACCCACGCACATGGGGAGAGGGAAAGATTAAAAGATTAAAGTTACAAACTGAAAACCGCCCCAGGCTACCGCTGAGATCTGAGTGACTGCCTGCGAAGCCAAACTCCCACTCTGGAGGTGCCGCGCCACGCTCGCTGTCACTCACTCCACACTTGCTTTCTCCTGCCATCCCTTCCTGCCACTGGCTTTGCTATTTTTACAGGCTGAAAAATTAAGTAATCGTCTGGTTTGGCCATGAAGGAGAGCCCAGAGCAACTCCTGGTTGTCATTGCGGGGCTCATGGGTGTAGTCTTGTGCTCCATCGCTGCCCTCCTGTACTTCTAGACCTTAAAGACTCCTCCGTCAGCCTTCTGCTTTGCCTCATTTGCCTGTATCACGGCCAGGTTGGGTTTGGATGTGGCTCAGGACTGGTGTGGGAGGGACAGCAATTTGCAGCAGTCAGGATTTCGGTAATGAAGTGGGGAAGTTTGTAAGGTCTTCAGTGCTTTCTTGCCCCTACAGAGATGTGCAAATCAAGACCTACTCTACCAAGCTTACAATTAAATATGCCCACAGTTTTATACTCCTTCCTGCCATTTGTTTAGATTTTCTCACTTTCTTTTTTTTCCCTTTGTTAGAACTGGACCAAGATTGTGGCTTTATGGCTGAAAGGTACAGAACTAAAACTAAGGTCTAGGAGCTCCAAAAGAGTTATCAGTGCTGTGCTTGTGTTGGTAGGCATGATGCAAAATGAAACAAGGTTATTTTTATTTGATTGTAGCAGTTAATCTGAGCCAAAACGATGATTTCATTTAATTCTGGGAGTATTGAGCTGTATAAGTCATTTTTTTCCAATTTGTTTTCTGTTATTGTAGTTGAGTTTAGGGGTACTTTTTGTCAGAAACAGGCTGTTTCAAAGAAAAAAAAAAGAAAGGTTTGGCTCTGCTATTTTGAAAATGTTGAAATGGTGTATTTTGACATCTCAGAAGTTCCTCCTCCTCCCTGTGCTTTTCAGATGAAGGTATTCCTCAGACGCAGGCTGATCTTGTCAGTGTGTTCAGTTCCCTTAGGGTTCCATATTTAATCTGATCTCCCAGCTATCAGCTATGCTGCCCCGCTCTGCCACTGTGTGGAGGTGACAAAGGAGCACCAGGACCTTCTCGCTCCTGCAAGAAATGGTGCTCATTGCACATGAGATGATGGGACAGCCTACTCCTAGCTTGGCTTTCCTGCTGAGGACAGTGGGAGCCCTGCAGATCAGGACACGTTCGAGTGATTCGTACCTGCCCTTAGATACCAGCATTTCTTCTGGCGTGACTGGTTTCTCTCATCTGCTGCCAATGGTCTTGTCAGGGCAAACGTGCTGAGCTGATGGGATGCCCTGGTAGGGGCAGCTGTGAGTGGAGCTTTACAACCATGTTGCCAGAATTCTTAAGAAATTGGATGCTGGCCTATAAAACAGGAATGCAACTACTGATGTTAAGGAGTCAGATAGTTTCTCTTTCTGCCCCAAGGAGAAACTGACTGTATGAAGATGTACAAGAACTTGGCTTTATAAACATAAATTTACTTGCAGTTAATGGAAATGGCTTCAGTCTGCCTTCCTGCTTGTGCCAGCCACAGCCCTCGGCACGGTGCAGGCAGCTCACACGTGCATCATGATCAGCACCCTGCTGGGAGAGAGCTTCACCATCTGAGTGCTCACAGCCCCTCCAGCAGCTCACCCAGCCCTTCACCTGCAGGGGCCTGTGCCTCAGAGGGGGTCAGCAGCAAGCTCCGTGCTTCCCAAGGGATGCACAGTTCTTGGTAAGCGTCTGGCTGTAACAGGCACGGCTAAAATACCACATTGGGCACAATTCAATGCAGTCATTTCCACACTCGTTCCGGTTCTGATGACGACTCAATGAGCTCAAAGTCTTTGCAAAGTTTATGCACCACATGCTTGCACAGGTCTTGGTCTGTGATGAATCTGTAGCTTCCAACAAATTACAGTTGGTGTGCTGTTTTATTTACATAGGATTCATCTAATTCAAATGACTAGATGAAATCCTTTCATCTTTGGGGCACAGGAGGTCAGAGTACGGTGATTTTATACGGCTGCTCCGGGCCATAAAATCTGTTCATTTGACAATCAATAGAAAGATATCACTTGCAATGTTGATGAGGTAATTTCCTCCTCCAGTCAGCTCTGACCCTGTCTTCCTGGTTCACACTCTCCCAGCAAGGTGAAAACTCCTGAAGTTCTGCTCTGCTCCATCCTGCCCCCGCTGACGCCCGCACACCCTTCCATTTCTTAGTTCCCACCCCAGCTTTCTTCTGCCTCCATTGCCCATGATCTCAGCTGTCATATATTAAAATTCCTTGTACTTTGAAGCCACTCGCTGATTTACATGCTCCAAGCATGCAAGTTCTCTTCCTGAACTCTTATTCTAACCATGCACTCAATAAGGTGGTGCCAAAAAAAAACACATCCTGCTCTATATTTGTTCTCTGCTGCATTGCACAACTTCATATATGTAGTGTATAGGAGACAACAGACCTTCTGGGGCATAGTCTGTGACAAGTCACCTGCCCAGCAAGCCCACTGTGCTGGATGCTATGAATATTTATTGTGCTTAAGAACGATCCTTGCCTTTCATCTGGCACTCCATCACCAGATCAGCAACGGCTTCAATGAGGAAGTTGAGTCAATCCTGATTTCCAGATGGAAACGTGGAGAAGGTGAAGTAACCTGCGTGGTGTCAGTGTGCTGGCACAGCAGAGCCACAAGACACACAGAGGAACTGTGTGCAGCCACCTCTGGGCCTGGCCTTGCACTCCAGCCACAACACCCTGCCCAACAATATATCAAAAAAGAAGTGCTTGTGCAATGCATTTTTGCCTTCTTCGTTAAGAGTAAACAATTTGAAGGTTTTCCTCCCAGGCATTCATGGCATCCTTGAGAAATGTGTTTCAACATGCACTTTTCCTAATGCTGTGTGTGTCTTACGACCCAGCCTGCAGCTGTGACCTGCTAGAAGGAAACAGCCTGCGGTGAGTTGGGGTGGCAGTGCCAGCCCTGTGCTCTGCTCTGCAGCTCTTATGGTGGCAGTTGGAGCTGGAGGGACCAACCAAGGAGCTGTGCTGCGTGGAGCTCTTCGGGGAGCTGTACCAGCTGCTGTGTTGGCAGCCTTGTAATTGCCTCTGGATCTGCCTTGCCGTCTTGTTTCCTTCTATGTAATTGCTTGCTGCAGATTTTCTTTTCTTCATTCTGTAGAACTTGTATCTTGCTCGGATTTCTCCTCAATCTGAGAGTCAGAGGAAATAGAGAACTCATCGGCTGCGTGCTTCTTCCATATATTATGAAAGTGTCCCTATGCCATGTGTGATTTTCTTCTTTTTTCATGCAATCAGACAGCACAACACAGAGCCAGAGAAGGAAGGATCCATCCTGCCGAGATGCTCCTTGCTCTCAGCTCCACAAAGGCGACAGCAGATCTATCACTTCCCCCCTCTCTAACCCTGTGCTTTACTTCCCCCACACATACTGCTGAGTTTTGCAAATGTCGTGTGGCAGAGCATCTGATATGTCACGGAGAGCTCTGTGTGGCACAAAGCTGGGACAGCCCTGGAGCCCTGCAGGAGCTGCAGAACACGCCTGCCTCTGAGTGAGTCCATTCCTCATGCTTTGGAAGTCCCAAGGAACCAGCTAGCACAGCGGCAGGGTCAGCACATGCAGAAGGCTGGCTGACTTTACATGGATGTAAAGGGCATGCGTGCTTCTGCTTGTGCATTGCAAGCTGCCCAGCAACCTGTAGGGACTGTGCCACCAAGAGCGCACGAGGCAGCGCGCAGGCAGGGTAAGAGTTTTAAGACTGCTGACTGTGACTGCATATAGCTTGCAATCATTACAAAGAAGGTCTGAAGTAGGGGTCGAGTCCAGAGTTAAGGTTCTGCCGCCTCCATTACTGGATCCACCTGATCTACGTGCATTGTTATCGTGACAAAGGCTCGCACCACAACCACTTCAAAACCGTACAGCACGGAAGTAGCTGTAAAGTTACCAGGACTGTTTCCAGCCCATCCTTCCCACCTGCGCAGGGCAGACAGCCGCAATGTCGCATCAGTGGGTCTTTAGAGCAGGATGAGAGCAGCGCTGCGTCCCCTCTGGGACGGCGCTACAAAACGACAGCACGCTTTCCCGCTCCTCGCTGAGGAAAACCTCCGTTCTCCTCCTCGGCAGCCCCTGGCTTTCTGCCCAGCGCCGTCACATCGGCCGAGGGAGACGACGGAGCGGCCGCCGGCCTCGCAGCGTGGGCCGCGCCCCCGGAGCCACGCCGTGCGCACACGAGGCGGGGCGGGTTGGCGGACCGGCGGCTCTCGGCAGCGCGGTCAGCGGCTGCGCAAACGGCGCGTTGAGGATGGGCACCCGACGGCAGCGCGCTAGCCGTCATATTCGACAGCTTTAATCGCCGCGGCTGCAGCGCCTCGAGGCGCATGCAAAACCCGTCGGAGTGGGAGGGAGGAGGCAGCGCCGCGCGCATTTTTGCGGTCTCGCCGGGCAGCGCGCGGCTCGGCTTTCTCATGGGAACGGCGGAGCGCCCGGAGCGAGGCGGGGCCGCGCCGCTCCCCGCGGGCTCCCTCTTCGGGAAACTTTTAGGCCCGGCGAGGCGCGGGGTCCGGCGGGCGGTGCCGCTCTCCCCGCGCCGCTCCCTCTGCCGCTCCCGCCCCCGCGCGGCGGCGGCCCCCGCCGGGCTCTGCGTCACGCGGCGGCCGCGCGTGGGCGAGGGGGCGGCGGAGCGCGCGCGGGACCTCCCCACGTGACGGCGCGGGCGGCGCAGGCCGCTCCCTCCTTCCTTCCCTCCCTGCCTCCTTCCTCCCCTCGGTCTCCGAGCGAGCGCGGAGCTGGGCGGCGGGGCGGCCGCGCGGCCCCCCTCCCTCCCGGCGGCGGTAGCGGCAGCGGCAGCGAGGACGGGCTCGCCCGGCCGCCCCGTCCATGGGAAAGGAGGAGCCCGGGCCGGGGGGGCGCTGGCAGGAACTTCGGCGGGGCTGAGGCTGCGGCGCCGGGACGGCGGCGAGGGGAGCCGCGGGCGGCCCGCGGCGGAGGCCTACCGCGGGGTACGTGCGGGACCGGGCCGGGCCGGGCGGCGGCCCCGCGGGCGAAAAGCGGCCCCGCGGCGCCCGCTCCAGCGGGGGCGGGCCGGGCGGAGCGCTGAGCCGGGGGAGAGCGGAGCGGGACGGGGGGGCGGTGCCGAGGCGCTGCTGGGGGCATTGGGGCCGCCGTGCGGGAGCGGCGGCGGTGAGCGAGGCGGTGCGGAGCGCTGCTGTGCCCTCACGCGATTGCCGCGTGTTTCGGTTTGTTAAGAGTTGCAGCTCAGTGCCCGAGCGGGGAGCCCGCCAGCTAGGCTGTATTTTGGCACATCTCGGAGCCAGACGAGACTTGTTTAATTTGCAAAGTCTCGCTGCTGCTGCTGCAGCTCCGTGTAATTTTCCTCTCTTGCTGAAAGTCCTCTGGAAACGCTGCAAAAGGCGATGAATATGCAAAGCGCGGCGCTCAGCTCTGAACCCGGCGCGTCCTCAGGGACTTCAGAACGCCCCAAGTGATGGAGATGTATTATGAAACGGTGACTTTTGCCTCGAATACGGGAATGCGTGTTTCCCCCTCTTCCTATTGAATCGGTGACGCTCGGGTCCCGTCGGCGTGCGGCGGTACCTACGAAGAGGCGGTTGGGTTGGGCTGTGGATGGGGACGGGGCTGGCGGCGTTTGCTGCGCTGCCCTCCGCTCCCACGGCCCCGCTGCGGTCAGCGATAGGGTGGGGGCGGTAGGGGCGAGGGAGGAGGCGTGGAGCGCAGCCTGGGCGAGGGCAGCGCGGGTCTGAGCCGTGATTTCCTGGTTCCTGTACGGCTGGCACGGCGTGCAGCCCGACCTGTGCTCCAGACTGCTTTTTCTGCCACTGTGAATTTCCTGGCTTCATTGTTCTGTGCATGGAAAATGTAAAGGATGAACGCGTATCCTTGTAGCCCCTCGTACTCATCTCGCGTTGCAGCCCTTTGCTGTGAGGGCTGGCAGCTGGATGGGCTCAGCAGGTTCGAACGCTTGCTGTACAGCAGCACGGCATTCAGGTGGGCATCAGAGAAGCCTCTTGTGTTGCTGCTCCCAGAGCAGCTCATTTGGGGTGGCCACGGAAGAAGAAGAATAGGAATGCCCCTGATGCCCCAGGGCCTCCTGAGGTGCTCTCCCTGCTGAGGAGCATATGCAATTTGTGGTGTCTGCTTCTCACTGTCTGCCCATTGCATAACCCTTCTTCGTGCCTAGCCTTTGTCCCAAACGTGCTGTCCCTGCTGCTCTCCGAAATGGCAGCAAGGGTGAGAAGCAAACCGTTCCTACCCTCCCACCCTCCTTTTTGCCTCAGAGAAGCTGTTTAAACATCTCATGAGAGATGGGTAGCAGTGGTACCCCGATGAGCGGGTGCTCTGCGGCTGGTGTTGCCCAACAGACAAGCAGTGATAGCAGCACTGTGCCCTTTGGGTTAGGGGCTCCTGATTCTTGGAATGCCACACTGCTGTCTCAGCAAACCTTTGTTGCTGCTTCTCCTGTTTCCCGTCTCACAATTCCAGGTGGACCAGCTCACTGCCTCCCTGGCTGCACAGAGCTGACCTGGGGAGCGGGCTGGGAGAGGCTGGGCAGGCAGCACAGATGGCAGGGAGCAGGGCTGCCCTGTTGGGAAAGCTCTCAAGTGCTTGGGATGTTGTCGGGGTGAGCGTGGTCCAACTGGAGGAGCTCAGCTTGATGAGAGGAGAAGGGAGGTCGAAAGGGGGAGTGTTTAAAAACGTCTGCTCTGCGGAAATTAGGAGCGAGCTTACATTGGAAAATTTGCGTGGCCCTCTGAGGAGTTACTGTACTAAATTTGGAAAGCAGAATTGGTCTTCAAAGTATGAAACAAGGGGATTTCAGTCTTGCTTTAAATGCAAACCTCAGCGCAGTCTGAACTGTGGACTCACTGCTGACGCCTCCATAGTACATATTAATCCAGTTTTATCTGTCATGAGGAGATGTGTTGATTAGAGCCTCTAGGTAAAGGCTGCTCATGGGCTATGGTTGCTCCTTCCAGGCCGTGGGCTGGAAAAATTAGCTCCATGCCTTGCCTGGAGCGCTTGGGCTGTGTGTAATTTCGCTGCCACCTTCGTCTCAGAATTCAATTTGGTTTTCCACACAAAGCCCGTTTATGTAGATGTATGTAGATTCGATGCAGAGATGGATGTCTTTCAGAGAAAATGGGTATTCCCGTAGCAGTTATATAAACAAATTGATTTGTGGTATTGATAAGAAAAAGACAACATCATTTGAAGCAGGAGGGTAGGAACGGTTTGCTGAAGTGCTGCTGATCTGTGGGCCGTTAGTGTTGTCCTGTCAAAGTCTGCATGGAATTGGAGGGTTTTTCTAAGAACTTCCGAGAAGTAATGACAGCTTTTAGAATACAGGATTATGTGCTGCTTCAAGAATTTCCTTAAGCAGTGTGCCTCGTTTCCTTATTGCTGCTCCCATCTTGGAGTGTAGACAGTACTGAACTGTTGTTCTGCAATGAATGATTTTATACAGTTCAGCTCTATGTCTAAAAACACGCAGCTCTTTGGCATTCCAGTTGCACCTTGAGTTTCCAAGCACACAGCCTGGTAGGTGTAGGTCTCAGCAGCAGGCCCTTGGGGTGACTGCTTACATCCAACAGCTACTGCTGTCAGTTCTGCTCTGCAGAACTTTAAAGGACAAGATGTGCAGCTCTTTTATTTTTCAGGCCTTTATTTTCTTCCTGGGGAGATAGTTGGTATGTATCCTATCACTGCCACACGCATCTTTGTGAACTTTGTTGGCCGACTAATTTTGATTTTTGTTAGTAGATACGTAAAGATATATTCATTCCTCTGCCAGTCCTGTGCTGAGGGTATATTTTTTTTGCGTTTCATTAAACTGGCTTCCCCCCGTTGTGTTCTCCAGCTGCAGATTTTGGGGTGCTACTATGTTTTCTATTGAAGCATGATGTGATAGCAGAGGCACAGTAATGCTAGCAGACCAGTTGTGTGTTTTAGTTCTGTTACCTTCAGAACCAACTGCAAATTGCATGCGTTAGGTCTTATCGATTGGTGGTTTAGCTTAATACACTAATACTGGAAATTATCTGCTTGTAGTTGTGAAAGCCGCTGTGTAAGTGTGAGATCTTAGAGTTCTCTGAAGGGTTTCTTATTTGTGGGATTATTGTGGATAACGTGGGTTTTACAGTAACACCGTTCTCCCAAGCTGAAACCTGTACAAATGGCTTTCCTGCAGCAACAAGGACAGGCGACTGCTGCTGTTTGTCTCTTGGGAGCTTTTGGAGTGCAATTGCTGTATAGCCGAGTGCTATTTCATCTCGTAGCTATCGATGATCCACTGCTGTTAGCAAATGAAACAGGCAGGTGAATCCCAAGTCATGTTTTTAAGCCGTGTGTGTTGGAATCCATCAGAGTTCTTTTTTCGTCTGTGGATGTTGCTACTGTGATTAAGATGAGCAGAGGTATTGGATCCTGTGTATATGAAGTGGTAAAAATGGTAGAAATGCTTGGTTCTGAAGCAGTCCCTCACAGATCCAGCTTCGTTCATTCTCTGCGGTTCTGTGAAGCATTGCTTGCTTTTTCTGATTTCCTCTTACAGTCCTCCAAATTGACATGGAGGAAGACGATTTGAGAATTAAGGGGAATCAAAACTGTATTTTTATTTTGTTCAGAGGATCAAGTACTCAGTAATTCTTCTGTGATCGTTTTGATCTGAAGATATTAAAAAAACAAAAGTGGAATAGAAGCAGTGAGCAATATTGAATGACATTCTTGGGAACAAACATGAAGTGGGAATGCTGAAAACAAGCTGGTTTTGTGTTTGAATCATCTTCTTTGTAGGTGCATCGCAACTATCTACTGATTTGTTTTTTCACAAATGTTTCAGCTGAGTCTCTTGTTTGATAAGATATTAACTGGTCAACGAAAAAGAGAATTATCACCGATTTTATCATTTCCATATGTGTTCTTGTAATGAGAGGGGGAAAAAAAGAACAATCCTTTCAGTTGACAGTCGTAAGGAAAGGTGTAGGGGGGAAATGCATCTGAGTGTCAGCATTCTGATGTTCATCTTCTCTGTGCTTTTGCTGTCTGCAGGTTCTGTCATCCGTGATGGCGTCAGCGCTACCCAGAACCCTTGGGGAACTGCAGCTGTATCGAATACTACAAAAAGCAAATCTCTTGTTCTACTTCGATGCCTTCATTCAGCAGGGTGGTGATGACGTCCAGCAGCTCTGTGAAGCCGGTGAAGAGGAGTTTTTGGAGATAATGGCTCTGGTAGGCATGGCGAGCAAGCCGCTTCACGTGCGACGGTTGCAGAAGGCCCTGAGGGACTGGGTGACAAACCCTGGTCTTTTTAACCAGCCTCTCACTTCCTTACCAGTCAGCAGCATTCCGATCTATAAACTGCCAGAAGGGTCTCCTGCGTGGCTGGGGATATCCTGCAGTAGTTACGAACGGAACAGCGCTGCCAGAGAGCCTCACTTGAAGATTCCAAAATGCGCTGCCACAACTTGCGTGCAGAGCGTGGGTGCGAGCAAATCTGATGTGGTGGGGAGCTTATCACTACAGAGCAGCAGCGAGCCGAGGCTCTGGCAAGGACACCACACGACAGAGAGCGAGCATAGCCTTTCCCCGGCTGACCTCGGCTCTCCCGCTTCACCAAAGGAGAACAGCGAGACGCTGGATGCCGCTGCTGCTCTGTCAGTTGCTGAATGCGTAGAACGTATGGTTCCCTCCTTGCCCAAAAGTGACTTGAATGAAGTCAAGGAGTTACTGAAAACAAATAAGAAACTGGCAAAGATGATTGGTCACATCTTTGAGATGAGCGATGAGGACCCTCACAAAGAGGAGGAAATCAGGAAGTACAGTGCAATATATGGCAGATTTGACTCAAAAAGAAAGGATGGCAAGCATCTTACTCTCCACGAGGTAAAGTCCCTTGAGCAACAGTGGGCTTCCTCCCCTATTTTTGCACTTTCTGTGAGGTCCTGTTTATAGAGCACACTTTCAATGGGCACTCTTGATTGGATAATGAGAGCTGCGTGTCTTGCAAGAGACGTCTCCAGCTCTGCCCGGGAATAGTCTTGGGTGAAAGAGAAACACCCGTGAGTGTGTGTGAGTGTGTGTGAGTGTGTGTGAGTGTGTGTGAGTGTGTGTGAGTGTGTGTGAGTGTGTGTGAGTGTGTGTGAGTGTGTGTGAGTGTGTGTGAGTGTGTGTGAGTGCGTGTGAGTGCATACCACTGACTTCAGCTTTATGTCCTCAGAATGCTCAGTCACTGCTACAGTCGTTGAGACAGAGGGTTTAAGCACTGAAATAGCACACTGGTGTTGCACTGAGCATGTTCCTTGGGACTCTAGGCACTCAACACCTTTTTATACCAGTCTTGTCTTCGTATTCCCTTGGGCCTTTTGAGCATAAGCTGGTTGTTTAGGAGACTAATAACTAAGACAACTTGTGTCTGGTAACAGAATGACCTGGCTTGGTTGCTACACTCTGCTCTGGACCCTTCTCTGTAACTCATGAAGTAAATAGGGTTCTGAGGATGAGGTTCCTAACCTGGTGGGGTGTTCTTGTGGTGTTTGGGCAAGGATGAAACTTAATGATACAACCTATGGCACGTTCTTCAGGGAACACAGTGATCTTGGGCCAGCCAAGCCAAGTGCAGACAGTGAGAGTTGTGAGGAGAAACATTACTGCCTCCAGTAACGATGGGTGACTGTGCTCTGAAGATTTTTCCATCAATACCTGCTTAGTATCTGTTCCTTCCTGTCCTTAACAGTCCATGCAGGCCTCTTTCGCTTCGATTCTGGCTTTCTTGAGGCTCGTGCTGCGTATGTTGTAACACGATAGGTGTGTCTGTGTTGGGAATAGTTCCCTAATGCTGAAGTACAGTACAAGAGGAGAACAAACATTAAGTCGAAGCAGTGCCAGAACAACTGTTGATATTAATGCTGCATCAGCATTTTTACAGTTAACAGAGATTGCAAAATTTCAGTTGGATTTAAAATTTGGCATGTAAGACTGAGCTCCCAAAAGGGAAGGCAGTGTTTATGCTACAGGAGTGCCAAAAAAGCTGTATTGGCTTTAGCCTTTTTTCACTTCAAGAGGAAGTTTGGTAGGTATGTTACCCATAGTTCTACTCCTGAAACAAGATTCTCTTTGTGTTTTTGACTTCATGGACAGAAAACAAAATTTTTCTTTGCATTCCTGCTTATGTATTTTTACTTGAAAGACAGCGTGCATTACTAGCAGTGACTTTACAAGGAGTTGAACAGCAGAGCAGGGAGATACCTCATGGAGACTTGTCATTAGTAAGTCATGTTTGCACTGCATGTTTCAGTTGCACACCTTTCACTTATTTGCTTTGTGACTATGTCTGTGCATATGATGTATAGAGTTCCGATATGCAAGAACAAATATAAATGTAGCCGTTCTCCCTGTCCTTGCAGAAGTCTCTCCTGTAACAGAACATGTGGCTTATGAGGTGAAGGCAGGATTTGAGAGGCTAAATTGTGAGGTGCCCCATGTGTGTTGCTGCAGTCAGGACTGGGAGAAAAGGCTTCTCCTCACTTGAGGGTGGGTGCAGTCAAGGTCTGCAGCACAGCACGTGCAGCCATGCACTTCTTCCATCTCTTTGTGGAATAGGAGCTGAAGAAATTAGTCTGAAAGGAATCTGGGCAGACATCTCCTCAGACAGCAAGGTGGGCACTGGGGGGTGGGGGTCAGTGTGTGTGTTAGGTGTGCTGGGCTCTCCGAAGTTGGCAGTGTGAGCAGTGGGTGCTCGTTTGGAGGAGCAGGGTGCCAAAGGACTGGAAGGAAGGAGGACTGCTCTGCCCTGTGACTGTGTCGTAGTGCAGCTGTACAGATCATTGTAAAACCATGTTTAAAGCTGGTATGAGAGCATGGTTTGGCTTTAGGAAATATTTCTATCGCTATTATGACTAAGGGCATGGGATCAAAGGAGTATGTGGTTGACTTGTGCCTCACTTACGCATGTGAGGCCTCGCTGAACTTGATGGGAGCTGCACACATGCAAACAAGAGGAATTTGCTCATAACTGGTTTACTGTTTGCTTAAAGAGGCTGGATATCACTAAGTTTTGTCTCAAACATTTTTCTCCCATTTCTGCGTTAAAGCACAAAAGGCACAGATACTGAATGACCCCTGAGACTATTTGTTGTTTGCAGTTTGGTAAACCAGAGTTTGCCTTTTTGTGAATTCAATTTCAGTGGATTTTTATTTTCAATGACTTCAGCATTTAGATGCTCTGAAGGAAGGACCTTAAACGAGCGGGGAGGTAAGTTTCTGCTCGTCCGGATGTGATGTTTCTGCACATGTTAATACATTCCAAGACTCTCCTCCTGCCTTGCAGTTCCAAGTTTCTCCTTGCAGCTGGCAGTGAGCAGCTGAATAAACTTCTCTGTGAATTTAAAAAGCTTGAGTAGTGCATTGCTTCTTACGGTAAAGAGCAGGGCACTTCTGACTCCTCAAGCAGTGTGGAGTTGCATGCAGACTTGCCTTAAACTTGGTGGTAAGTAACTGAGAGCTTTCTGTTACTGTGTGAACTCTGTGGTATCCCAAGGGACTTGAGCAGGCATTAGAGACCAGTGAGAACTGGAACTGCTGAGCTGTTCTGAAGTATGTGCTGTTGGTAGCATTATCTGTGTGAGGCACTTATCTAATCTAATGCAAAGTCTTTGAAAAAAAGAGGCTCTAAAACTAGTAAACATGCTGTCCTTTATCCATCCCATTGTCTCGGTATTGCACAGCTTTTCAGGCGGGAGAGCGAGTCGTGTCTGAAGTTGGAGTGAAGGAAGGATGCGTGTGAGGCACGGCCTTGTACTCAGTGACTCTGGCATGTTTGAGTCAGATCTGTAATTTGCGTGTTGGTGTTTCAGTACTTGTCTGGGTACCTATAAAACTGAAAAAATCCTGTTTAGTAGTGTGAGAAACAGGAGTAAGAAATACAAGCAATAAATTCTGTCTAACTCAGTGTCTTCCTTTTTCTTTTGTTGACTCACCAGAACAGTAAGGCTTAGTATCTAATTATGTGATTCTAAGTGGGTAGAAGGAGGGTGGAGGGGGAGGGGGGGAAGACTATAAACCCCATCAGATGGGAATGTACCCATCCTTGGCTGTAGAGCCTGTACGGTCACGTACTGCTCTGTCATCAAGGCTTCTAGCATACAGAATCGTACTATTCAGGCATACTGTACTTTCTCACAGCAGGATCGTGCCTCCTGAAAAGGCAGGAAGCCATGATGCAGTTCAGTAGTCTGCATCTGACCTCAGAGGAGAAACCAGGAAAGATCAACAAACAAACATTTGTCTTTTCTTATGTATTAGGATAAACAGCATTTGTCTACAAGTACCCAGAATGTTCAGCCGTTTTTTGCTCTTTGCAACCTTTGTTGAGGGATAAAAAATACTTTGAATTATGTTGTAAACATCAGTCATATTATTCATCCTGTGCAAAGTAATAGCTATCACTCTGACAGAAATTAGCACCTGCTTTGGATGGTAATTCTTGCCATAGGTGCTGTATTAACCTTTTATTTTTGTATTATTTTTCCTGGGTTCTTTCTGAAAAAGGTAGCCATTATAGCAACAGTTCCTCTCAAATGGGTAATAGTTGGTTATTTTAGCATGTTGTTCTGTAGGAGCGTAGTAACCTAGAGATGTTGCACAGAGTGAACTTCAGCTTCCGTGTGCATCTATCTCTGTGGGGCATTTGTTGTCTGCACGGAGACTGAAAGTTCAGGTCACATATCCAGCTGGCCTGTTAAAGATATGTTTGTGCTCTGCTTAGCATTCAGGTATCACAGGAAATGTCTTAATCAGATCAGAGGCTTTTGTGCTGAAGAAGAGGAAAAAATGCTTATGAAATAGCAAGAACAGTTGTGTTCCTTGTGAGGTTTCACTGCGTGCTGGCTGCTGAGAGTCTCAGCTCTGCTGATGCATGTTTTTTCCATCCTCCCTGGTGAACTAGTGTGGCATTAGACAAAATTTCTCTTTTGGCTGACATCAGGAGCTCTGCTTAAGGATGGTGTGCTCCTCGTGTCGTGTGACAGCTTCTGTCCTTCAGGGATGGTGGTGCAGTGGTTCAGGTGAGCTGCTAAGCTCCCGTTTAATTCAGGAGCAGTGCTCTGCAGTGTGATAGATAGTGAGGTAAAAAAGCACATCCTGGCATTAGGACCCCTAGCATTTGAGGCTCCTTGTGTGTTTGTGCCTACCTTCAAGCATGTCAGCCTACACACTGACCTGCTGCCACTCTGCACTGCCACCTCAGCCATGCAGGGACCAGGGATGCCACAATTTGGCCTGTGAAGAGTATCTCAGTGTGCTTGAAATAACCTAGCTGACTTTCAATGTTTATTACTCTGAGACTAACACAGAATGTATTGCTGATGGCAGCAGCCGGTCTGAGCTCACCTGTGAGAAGCCAAGCCTGTGCAGAGCAGCTTCCTTTTGAAAAATAAAAGATATGTGTGCCCTCTGCAAGAAGTACCTGCAGTATTGTTATGCTGTCCTCTTGCTGTTACGCCTCGTGACGATTGCTGGCTGTTCTTTAGTTAAGGAAGAAGTGAAAATGTCTCATCAGCCCATTTGCTGTGGAAGGAGCAGGAGGAATCTTTTTTTCCTGCATCCCGGTGTGGGTTTTTCTCATGACATCAATAATTACATTGATTGTCCATAGTGCTGATGGTGTGCCTTTTCAGACTGCGATGTTGTTAAGCTGTTACAGTTGCTGGCAGTATCACCACTTTCTATAGGCATCTGAAGTACATTATGAAACCATTTTGAGCCTTAAGGCTTTTTTTTTTTTTTTTTTCCCTTTATCAAACTATTGCCAGCAGCAGAGCCACTAGAAATGTGTCCCAGCAGGCTTGGGAAAACATCCTTGAAACTAGTTAGATTTGATTCATGTCTGAAGATAGTCTTCACAAACACCAGGGTGAGAAGCATCGCTAAAAAAAAGTTTCATCCTTTCTTAAACCATCACCTTCTACGGAATGTATGCTGTATTCACCAGGGAAAGCCATCT
This sequence comes from Lagopus muta, assembly GCF_023343835.1. Taxonomy (NCBI): domain Eukaryota; kingdom Metazoa; phylum Chordata; class Aves; order Galliformes; family Phasianidae; genus Lagopus; species Lagopus muta. The sequence continues at coordinate 29,222,431 of NC_064440.1, read as the reverse complement.
GTACCCACACTGTCAGATTTTTTTTCAAGTCCGGGGCATATTGCAGTTATAAAAATAGTACTCCCTGTAAACCAGGCTTTGGGAGCCAACCAGTGTGAATGCTCAGAGCTCCTGTCTTACACAGAGATTTAATTAACGCTGGGTTGAGGCACAAGCAGAGCACATCGAGGGTATTTCAATAATGCTTGACTTTAAAGAACGTTCAGTGCACTTTGTATCTTTTCTCAGAAGCTTTTGTGTATTAAGGATATAGATAAATGGAAGAAACCATCCAGGGTTTAGTTTACCACTATAAGTAATCTTGCTTGCTGTTGAAATCTTTTAGTATTTCAGAAGTGGGTACGAAGGTAGAGGGTGAAAGTATTTGGAATCACAGATGTGTTTTTGTCTTTGGTTTCCAGCTAACAGTTAACGAAGCAGCTGCTCAGCTGTGTGTGAAAGATAACGCGCTGCTGACCAGGAGAGATGAACTCTTCGCGCTAGCTCGGCAAATCTCTCGAGAAGTTACGTACAAGTATACTTACAGGACCACCAAGTAAGGCTTTAATTCATTCTAAAGACCTTCACTTAATCAGTTTCACAGCATTTCTTCTCAAGCACAAGAGACTCTTTCTTCTTGCTCTCTAGCTAGCAAAGTGCTCTTCCAAGTAAGGTAGGAAAGTGCTGTATAAGTCTTGAAGCTTTTAAACTGCTCAGATTTAGCTGTCTTGAATCACCTTTTTATTTGTTCTCTGGTGCACAGATTTGGCAGTGATAGTGCAGGTGCAAAGGCATCTGAGAGGGTAGCGTTTCAAGTATAGGAGGCATTTGAGTGTTTCAGGGTTAATGTAAATAGGCAGAGTAGCCAAAAGCTTCCTAATATGCCGCGTTTTTGGGTTTGGTGGTGGTGGTGGTGGTTGTTTTTACATTGCAGACTGAGTTTGCTGGTTTCCAGGGAATGAGAAAGATAAGATCGTAGGGAGTGTCTTATGAACTTGGTTGAAAAAAAACTGAAGCAGAGTTCTAATTTCAGTTGTTAATGTTCTGTTAGGTGAACTGCTGTGGAATAACAGCAAATGCTTAATAGCTTCTGATTACAATTAAAAATGAACTTTCCTTCGTATTTATTACTTCCGGATACTTTCTATGCATTGCTTTCACATTTTTACTCTGACCTTTATTGCGATATCCTTTCCATGTATGTTTTCATAACACTTCTGGAGGCTTTTTGTGGTTTGTTTTTTTTGTTTTAATCTCCTTCCTTCCATGATGATTATATGTAAATACAAATCCATTCTGGGTAGTCAAAGTAAAAGGCATTTCTGTGATTCTCTGTGCTCAGGCAGATTTCCTTTCTGTTCAGAATGAGAGTGCATGAGTCTTCTGACACTTCTGAAAACAACACAAGGCACTTGTATACTTCTCCTCTGTGCTCAAATGGCTTTTAATGCCGAGTCCAAGTGAATTGCATGCTTTTCTGTGCATCCGACTTCTCCTTGCCTTACTTTTTTATTCCTTGACTGTTTCTCATTATCATCTCTGGTGATCAGGGTTAACCTTCTGTTTACTAATAACGAATGTCTTCTCTTCTAGATCTAAATGTGGAGAAAGGGATGAACTGTCACCAAAGAGAATCAAAATAGAGGTACAGTATTGTGGCTCCTGTATTTCAATCCATGCGTGCTAAAATGTGTGTGTTTTGAAGGGATCTGTTGAAGGAGCTTTGTCAGAACAGTATTTGGCACACACTTGATGGGTCTAAGAGTGAGGGTGAGAACCTCTGCTGGAATCTCTGAAAATGTACATGCTTGTTAGAGAAATCTGTAGGAGCAGGGATAATTTGCTTTATGGTAAAGGTGCTCTCAGTGTTTTGTGCTCACGATGTGTAAGAGGAGGAGGAATGGGACTAAGTGATATTCTGTGGTGGAACAAACTCAAGTGCTGTAGGAAATGTCTTCCCATAAAGCCTCTTGCTTAGATGTCGGTGTTAGGTGGGATGGGTTGATGGGTTTTTTAGTGGTTTTGGTTTTTTTCTCTTCTTTAGTTAGGTTGTGGTTCTTTTTTGTTTTTAAGTTGCTTGAGTCAACTTCTCATCTTGTCCAGACTGCAGAGTTCTGGGTACAGATTGATGGGGGAATATTGGTGAGCTCTGACTGTGCAATAAGCTAAAGGAGAGATACTATTGAAAAATCAAAAGCTGGCTAAAAGCAACATACATGATTCTGCTTGTAGTGTTAATTTACTGGATTTTGCAATTAATTTTGGGCCTAAAGCACGTGTACCCCTGGCTGATAAATACAGTTGCACAAGGTTTTGCTTAGGGAAATGAGTGTTCTGCTTTTTGTCAAGTTGCCACTGCTGGGAAGTAAATCTGAGGGCTTTTAATAAGTCACTTACTCAAACAAATAAGCACATGATGGTAAATACGTGCACTTGTGTAACTTGTAAGAAGAGCAGATCTTCCTTTCTCATTTTTTAAACAAATTGCTGTCTAATTTTTACACGGGTCTCTAATTTGTTGCTGGTCTTATGGGGTTTTCATTGTGCTGCCTGCTCCAAGAGGTGCAGATATAAATGCACATTAGAATGTAAGCTGGGGCTGAGCTAGAATTGCATGTCATGCAGATATGTGATATTCTTTAACTGCAGAGGGAAGCTTTATAGCATTCTGGAATGTGTAACACGATCTGTGGTAAATGATGCACCAAACACAAGGCTCTCATTTTTCCAGCTTTGTTACCTGTACAAGGGCTTTCCCTGTGCAGCAAACCCCAGCGGGAGCACTTAGCTTTGAAAAGGCAGTTCTGAATAGGTACATAGGTGTGTTCTTTTGTTACTGCTGTTTCAGTTCCACCAGCGTGCGTACAGTTGTAGTTTGAGTTTAAAGAAAGCCAAGCACACATGCACATTGAGAATTTACTTGTAGCTTTCATAATAATTCTGTAATGCCATTTAGATGTGTTGAGGTGTGCTTTGACCTCTGCCTGCTCTTCAATCTATAGGAAAGAGCTGGGAGAAGCTTTATTAAATGATTTTATGTGCCTTCACTCTGTTGCCAGCCTTGACTGATTTGTTGCAAGGTGGTTGTTTGGTTCTCCCTTCTCTTTTGTCCAGCCTAGCCTTAATTCGTAAGAGCTGGTGGGGAGTTGCTCCTCCTCTGCTTGAAATAGTGCTTCACAGACAATTAGATTTCAGCGTTAGAAAGCTTTTCCTTCATTCAGTGAGAATTGATGATGAGCAAGTAAGTGAAGTGACACACTAAGGGAGGTGCTTTTTTTCTGTGGGATCTTCATTGAAAGAAAAAGTAAAATTAAAAAGCAGTGAAAAACCTGGGAAGAGGGAGGACTGGGACAACCCTAGGGAATCTGCATTCTCTTAGTTTTTGAATGATGGGTCTGGCAGCTCTGCTTTCTCAAGGGACTATTTAGTTCAGTAATTCTGAGGATGGATGTTTACTTGGTTTTGTTTTTATCTACAATTGACAGTCATATTTTAAAATGCATATGCAAATTTGGTGTCTTAGTTGTGCAAATCACTGCTTTAGAAATAAGACTGTCTCCAAAATAAGAAATAGAAAATTAAGCTAAATGAAATGGATTTTCATATAACAAGATAGCGTTATTAACTATGAAATGCCAGCTGTCATTATCAACATAAATGCCTCTTTCTGTACAAGGGGAGTCTGCTGGGCTCCCCAAAGTCAATTGTTGCTGTGGTTTGTTGTGACTCTGAGGTACATTGTGAACTAGGTAGCTTTTTTCAAAGGTGCTGGGAGGGGAAGAGGCAGTATGACTCAGGAGGTCACTCCTGCTGATCAGATTTGAGTGGTCTGATACCTTGGGCTCTTAGGGGTTACATTTTGGAAAAGAGATCATAACGTTTTCAGTAAAATGAGAGTGGCAGTAAGCACTGTGAATCTGTTTTTTCCTTTCTGGGTGAATAATCTTCATCCTGTTTCTGAACGACCGTGGCTCAGTTAGCTGGCTGTCATGCTAATATTTGGATGCAGTGGATCAGAATGTAGGTGACTTGGTACTGCTAGCTCTGGCTTTGCTTTCTTTTCCTTTTTTTTTGTGAAGGTCGTTCTGTGCTTGTGTTCTAAGGCTGCCCTCTGTGTTCTGATTCACCATTCCTTTGCCCATTAGTCACTCGTGTCTCTGGAAAGCGTAATGTAAAATACGAGCCTGAATTTTGAAAGGTTTCACGCCCTTTTTTCCATACTGTGATAGATGGCTTAGTAAAGATGAGTTAATTTCCTGAAATATAATAACATGCAAAAGAAAAGAAAAAAAACAACCCTACAAAACTCTGAAGGTCACACGTGTGCCAGCAGAGCTGTGTGTGCAAGCTTAAACATTGCTGGGTTACAGCCGCCGATGTACATTTATCCTCTTTATGAATATGAAACTCACATAAGCATTACAAAGAAACAATATGCCATGAATTACATCAAATTACCTGTAAAAGCCTCTCTCTTCCCCTGTGTGCTCTCCCCCTCTTATTCACAGAGTGGGTGGGCAAGCTGTGGGAGTGAAGTGTACAGAGGAGAAGGGGGGGAAAAAATTCCAGGCAAATGAGAGACTAAAGGTGCAGAGGGAGTGAAAAAAGGAGTGGAATGAATTGGGCTTTAGAACCAGTTGTTGTTACAAGAGAAAAATAGAAAGGAGTTGCATTTCCTAAGTCTGCTTTGGAGAGAAGGCAGAATAGATGCATGGGGGCGGAAGCGGTGCTACCTCTTCTGTCTCATCCACATAGGTGTTGTGGGGCAGGGGCACCCCTTAATTTGTCATCTTCCGTGACTCAGTACCAACAGCACTCAAAGCGATGAGCTGTTGGGGCAGCACTTAAAAGGCAAAATAAGTCACAGGTGTATCACGCAGTGGGCTCAGAGGGAAGGGCTGCTCAGCATCGTGCTGCTCTTTGTTGGGATTGATGGGGTTCTGCTCTCAGATACACCACCGACAGCTAAGAAAGGAGAGAAGCGGAGAACCAAACGTGGCCTTTTTGTCCCTGGGCTTGTGGCAGAAAGGAACTGTTCCGTGCCAGCGTTTCCGTTCAGCTGAAGGAGATGGGTGGGGAAGGCTTGCAAAAGCTGATTTCACAGTGCTCTGGGGGAGATGCAGGAAGGAAGGGAGAAGTGGAGGCTGTGAGGAAATGTCTTCCCCTGGTGCCAGTATGGATGAAGGGGGAGAGAGAGAGAAAAGGCCCACCTCCCATCTTTGCTGAGACAGTTGAAAAGCAAATCAGCGTAAGTGTGGGATTTGGCTGTTTTTCTCGAAAATGGCAGAAGCAGTAGAGTCTACTGTTTGCATAGGAAAAAAATGTCATTAGAGAGAGCAAAAAGCACATGTGGGACTGGGAACATCTGCTGCAAGAAGCCTCTTGAAAAACAACTGAGCAGCGGCGCAGCAAAACAGAACGGCGGTGCTGCACGAAGCGGGCTCCTCTGGCGTGAGGAGGGAAGGGAGCGGCGAGGCAGACGTGGTGCAAAGCAGCCCTCAGCAGCACCGCACTGCGAGTGGGAGCAGCCAGCAGCAGGGAAGGCCTGCAGGGTGCCGCTCCACTCTTGCATTGTCATCCGAGAACCATAGGCAGGAGTGATGGGTGACGGTTGGTCTCAGCAGCATGCGGGGAGGCCTGCTTGTAGGAAACAGCCTTTGCTGTTATATGGGCTGTGACCACAGATAGATGGTGAAGAACGTGTTCCTGATTGGTTACTAAAATAGGATCCTCGGCGATACGTTCTTGTGTGTTTGCTTTTCATCTTCCTACACACAGTGATTTTTTTCCCAAACAAATTCAGGTCTAACTGTATGAAAATGGTCAGCGCTCATGGAAATGCACTGCAAAGTCTTTGTTTCTAGAGGATGAGCTGCTTTGTGGCAGTTTACCTGGTTATGAAATTTTACATACTTATCGTGTTTATTTTTCCCCAAGGGAGTATGTTGGGTGGATAAAAGCCTTATGCAATGATTCACACGTTACTTTTTTTTCTCCTGAAGCATAAGGAATAATTTATTGGCATTATGCTGCACTCAGTGTTTTGGCCACAGCTGTTCAGGTTGGTGTGCAGCCCCCAGTTTGCGCAGACCTTGTAGTCTTTCCTGTGATTTTTCTGGAAGGCCTCAGTTCAGCTTTCTTGGATGGTAACATATTTGTTTGGCTATTGTCAAAAATGTTTTTGCTTGCATACACTTGCCTCCAAAAGCCAAAATGATAGTTACGATAACTGTACTACTCATGGTACTTGAATACTCAGTTACAAATGTCACTGTTTTCAGGTTTGAGTCTATTTTAAGTTCTTTAGTATTTTCTCAGATCTGAAGTCACCTCCACTCTGCCTTTGTAGATGTTTATGGATGTTCATCTGCTTTACATGGTCTTTAGTGCCAAGCAGGATAAGTTTTTCATCTTGAACCATTGCTCGGATGATTTATGTATTGTAATGAAGTCTGGCAGGCTTTCACACAAACTTTATTTGCTTTATTTGTACATATGCAAGCTGCAAGAGAGATTTGCATGTCATAACCGTTTGAGGCTGAAAGAATTCTTGAATCCTGGTTTCCCAAGTACCTAAAATCTTTGCAGCGTGTTTCATTTGGTTACACTAGTATGGTTTCTACGTGTGGTATGTTGAGTTTTGCGAGGTTTCACTCAGTTTCTCAAGGTTAGTATAGCCATCTGCTGTGCCCTGGTCTTTGACTTACATGTAGATTTGATTTCTTAATCTCCAAAGCTGCTGTATGTAAGGAGCAACAGAAATGATGGGCCTGAATCTACCTGGCAAAGCTAGTTTACGTCAGTGACAGCAATAGTCTGAATTCACCTGTGAGAACTGTGAGAAATACGGTTGTCTGTGTATGGGACGTTAGATGTATAGTGGGTACTGTAGAGAGACTGTGTGCATTGTAGAGACAAACTTAAATATTGTGGTTAGCACAGACATCTGAGCTCCAGAGCGATCAGTTTGGGTTGGGTTGCGGTGTTCCTTTGAGTATGCAGAGAGATGGGGTGTGGGAAAAATTAATCATGCCTTTCTCTTGGTGTTTGGTTTCTTCTTGTGCTCAATAGGATGGTTATCCTGACTTCCAGGACGCAGTCCAAACGCTCTATCAGCCAGACAAAATGCCGCTTGCTTTGGCTAAGGGAAAGAGTGAGGATTCGGCAGCTCTGAATTCCCAGGTAAATTAACAGCACTACACTGTGAATGCTATAGACCAGGTCTTTGTACATTGATTTTGACGTATTGGTTCGATGACTAAAGGAATTAGCTTCAATTTTCAAAGGCTACCTAGCGTATCTGTGATTGTGTCACTCTTAATTTGTAATTAGCTTCTGAAACTCTTCTGACAGTGTTCCACCTTTAACCTTGTTTGCTCTGAGAAGGCAGAATGTAGCTTAGAGGGCTGGAGGAAATGAAGTGGCCTATTGGGTACTATTGGTACAGTTTGTACTGTGTACTTGAATTATTCACTGTAAATGGAAACTTGTTGCATTTAGAGAATAAATGGAGTAGGAGATCTTGGAATCCTTGGTTCTGACATTTCTTTTTAAAAGAAAAGTCCATTAGACTTAGGAAATAGAGAACCTCTGGATCTAAAAGGATACATTCCCTTTCTCAATAACATCCAGCTTGGTAGGAGTCCAGCATTTTCACGTTTCAGAAGGCATTTAATAGGTGAAGGCAGGTTTCCAGTTCTTTCTCTTTTCTGTAGTGTATCCCAGCCTTGAAGGCAAATGTAATCATGGAATTTTCGTGTAAGATTTTGTTTGGGATCAACTCTTCTGTTTTCTGAGACTAGATATGTTACCCTGGCTCGTGCATTCTTCTATTGCAAAGCAGTATCCAGTCATGAAAATTCTGTTCATTTTACTGCATCAAAAAGCAGCTGTGCTACATTTCTGATGTCACATAATGATGAAACAAACTTGGCTTTATGTGCTTTTGGTCATTGGTCACTGCTGTGCAATTGTGGAATTGAGATTTGTTTTAAACTCAGGTGGACCTTCAGCTTCTGTGGTATTATTCTATGGTGACCACAACAATTATTGCACTTCTGTTCTTTCTGTTGCAGTTAAACATCAAAGATGACAGAAGTCAAATGTTAAATATTTTACTCTTTTAAAAATAGCTTTTCAGTTCGAAAGTAGTAACAGGACTGACAGAGTAGCAAAATTAAAGCACAGTTGGAATTAAACCATTTGAAAATTGTTTCCTTTTTAACTTAATTCCCAATACCAAGCTTGAGCTGTCAGCGTTCTTCTGCAGAACCTGATGACCTCTAAGCAGAGTAAGTTATCACTGGTGTTGTTACCCTCCTGTCAGGGTCATGGCTGTGCTGGAGAAGCTCTGCTTTTTCTGCTCTGTTAGGTTGTCACCACATTTAAGTGTTGAACTGAGCAGAAGAAGAGCGTGGGAAGGCACGACTTTGGTCATCTACCAGGAAAAGCTGGGTACTCTGAAAGATGACATCACTTCTTTTTAGTGGGCATCTGTACGAGTTGAAACAGTAGGATTACAGTAGGTTAACCTGGAATAGAAATGAAATTTCTCCTGTTGATCCTTGGGGTTGATTTGATACGCTTAGTGTTCTCATGTTCATGACGGCTCTTCTAAACAAGCATTATTGACTTGTGTTTTTTTTTCTTTTTTTTTTTCCTGCAAAATGCTTATTTACATTCTTAAGAACAAGATCAAACTGGAAGCTAGAATTTTCTTGGCGTTGGATTCAATGACAAACATTCAGACGCCATTTCCTCCCACGTTGCGCTGCATTGTTTAATTTCACTCTCGAGAGGTGTATAGGTCTTGTTCTTCTTCTAGACAGACATTTCACACCTTTATCCCCCACAAACATACTGTCATCCTACACTTTCAGAATGGCAGATTTTTATGCTCGTATAGTGCTGTTTCCTAAAATAAAGATTCCAAGATGTCTGGTGAAATCTTGGCATAAGTTTTTAGCAGATGTTGCCATCGCTCTTGGAGTACTTTGTGAATACATGTATTTGAGCAGAGCTAAGACATTATTTTTCACTTCTCTTGAGATTCTCTTCACGTAACTCACAGCTCTAAAGCACAGAAAGTGTGTTTTCAATGTGTTTTCTAAGAACAGAATTTAGTGTTGCATTTTTGCATGGATGAACTGCAACTTGGATTTTAAGCATTCCTGAGTGACTCACTTGAACAGTATGAAAATTTTTATGGGTGCAAAAATACTTTGTTTACTTGATAGATTTGAAGAAACTGTAAAGCACACATCTGTACATATGAGTCAACAAAAATCTACATCTAGGCTGCTAGTCTTATCATCTGATATTGTTTTTTCCATGTTTTGACTCAAAAGATGTATGTATGCTTTATTTGCAGTCTGAAAAGGTGATGGCAAAACAGATGGAGTTTCTTTGCAACCAGGCTGGATTAGAGAGACGTCTTTCCACAGGGTGTTACAGGCAAAACTCAGAAGAGCACAGCCCCAATGGCATGTCATTAGATAATGTTGATGGACAAGGTATAGTAGCTTCCAGGCACGGTGTTGCTGTCAGCAAATGCATCTGAAGTTACACAATCTTTGTCAGTGGTGTTATTTATCTAAAATAGCACAAACAGAGCACTGAGCACTGAATGGACAAGACAAGATCTCTGCCCTAAGGTGCTTACAGTGTAAATAACACACTGAGGTGTACAGCCAGATTCTGCTCTGTTACTGTCATGCAGCTGGGCAAACTGCTTTCCCTACAGCTAACGTTCAGGGAGGGAAGAAGGTAGGGAGAATTGCTGTTAGTGAGGGCAGTGCTTGTCTCTAGTTTTATCCTAAGCTTTGAAAATAGAGCAGCGTTCAGGCTGTTGCATTTCATTTGTTCTCTTCCTTTGTGGAGATGGAAGGTAAAGCTGATAATGGAGTTGGTACCATCCATTTCCCCCCCACCCCCTCTTTTTTTTTTTTTTTTTTTTTTAACTTACCTGTGCAGTCTAGGAACAAAACTTGAGTAGCTGGCTATGTAAATTACTATGTAAATTCCTTAGAAGCAAGCAGATTCTTATAATGTTTGTAGTAGCTTGTTCTTCAGAAGGTTATAGTTTTGTGGTGATCTGTTTGATTTACCAACTGGCCATTTGCCAGCCTGCATTAATCTTAGGAATGTTTAGTTTGTTTGACCGGTTTCTGTTTAGATTTCTGTTTGGGTGCTGTGAAATGGGAGAAAATGTAAAGTATGGACAAGAAATGCAAGCAGATGAATTTTTGTTTATTTGTTTGGTTTTTTTTTTAAAGCTAGATTTTTTTTTTAAAGAAGCAGTAGAGGGAGGAACTAAAGGAATGAAAGCAGTAAGCATTGAAACGTCTGTTTCCATTTGTGTATGTTGATGATGCAGTGCCGTATACAAGTGCACAGAAAGAGTAGGTGTGTGCAACCAGCTCTTCTTGATGTTGTGTGTTGCTTTATACCATTTATCCACTGCGCAGTGGCACTGGGAATTTATGGGATGTCAGTGGGCTTCTTGAGCAGAATGAGAGATACTTGCATGGATATAGAAGTATCCACTGCCTGTGGAGTAGTCTGCATACCAGCATATTCATATAACAGTTGTTCTGCTAGAAAGCCTCCCAGCAGCCAAAATTTGGGATTCCTGACCAAATTAGTCTGTTTTGATTTTTGTTTCTTATTATTGCTTTCTTGTTAATGCATCCGTATTTCACTGTGAACTGCTTCCAGGTGAAAGGCCGCTGAATCTCCGGATGTCAAATCTTCCCAGTAGACAGTTGCAGCACATTTCACTTGATGGAGAGCAGCATGTTGGAAAACCTCTGTGCAGTGAATTGATCCGGCTTTACCCTGGTGGTGAGGCTAAGTCCCAGTCCTCAGGTTGGTGCTGTCCCTTGTAATTTAACCACTGTTTCTTACAGAACCTTTGATTAACCATTCAATGTGAGCTGTCTCCTGAATGAAGAAGGCAGCTCAGTGTGCAGCTCCTCGCATGTAACTTCTCAACCAAGGCTTCAGACAGAGCTTCAGGAGCGGTGTTACTTCTTAATCTAGAAACAGATTTCCTGTTATTTGGGATAAACTTAGAAGATGCAGTCGCTAGATTAAGATAAACAAGTTCTGGCATGTGTCTGTCCTGAGGGAGGTATTGACCCAAAGTTCTGCTGTTAAGTACTTATTCTGCAATCTCTCATTGATTGTAATAGGGCTTCAGCCTGTACAAAGGAATCAAACTGTAAATGTAGTTTTCATAAAAAGACTTCCTGTCCTGCCTGGTGCTCTTTCTGTACTCTGTATCATGCTATGTGTGCTTTGAACTGTGTCCCATTCACTAACTTCTACTCAAGTTTATCTTGTTGTTTCCCTGTGGCTGTGGGAGAAACTCTTAAGTTTCACACAAGACAGCAAGAATCCTTGGTGCATGGGTGGTTTCAGTTTCACAGTTGGCTCCTAAGATAAAGCCAGGGATTCTTGAGATTCTTACAGCTTTAGGAACAATAATAAAATCTCATCTGAGTTTGGCAAGTGCAATGGGAAAGAGGTTATTGAAGGAGAAGAAGAATCTTGCATGTCTCATTTTGGAGTGCTGAGAGCTCAGTTCCTTTTATTTATTTTTGCAATTTGACTGTCTCAATCACCAGGTGAAATGTGCCTTTCAAATTTCTAGTGTAGTCTCCACTAAGTCCTGCTCCTAGGGAGAATGGAATTACATCTGTGGGGATGATTGTCATTGCCATAATGTAAATGAGGTTGTAACCCAGATAGGTTAAAGCCCAGTAGGAAGGCCAAGAGTTTATCCATTTATTCAACTCACAGTGTACGTACAGTTAGTGGACCCTTTTTTTTTTTCTTGAAGTAAGAACAGAATACATTTGTTCCCAAGCAGTGTTTTTAACATCTCTCTTTCTTTCTTTTCTTTTTTTAAACGCAGAAGGCCTTGGTATCTTAAAGGATTTTCCTCACTCAGCTTTTAACAACATTGAAAGGAAGGTCATCAAAACAGAACCTGAGGACACAAGATAGTCATCCTGTTCTGGAAACCAGTGTCATTATAAGGAGTGAAACTTCACGAGAGAAGGAAAAACAGCCTTAATAACCAGTGTTGCCTCATTCAAATAAGAGATTTCAATAGCCAAAGCATAAGAACTGGTCCAGTAATCTGTGGAAACAGAAAAGCAAAAGACACTGCAAACTAAACAGTAATACAGGTGGATAAACATTCCTGTTAAAGTTGGTTTTATAACGTGGAAAGATTCACAAATTAATATTGTGGGTCTACATTATTTAAGAATGTATTATGTATTTGTATAACTTATCAAAGTAAATCTAGATGTTGGGACATGTATAGAGTCTAGTAGATGTGGCTACAGTTCATTTTACTTGAAATTTCAGTGTCTACTTTAAGTGTACCTAGCATAGACCTGGTTGTTAAACATTAGAATTACAAATCCTTGAAGAAGTAGGAGCGTGAACATCGTGGCACAGTAAACAGCAAGTTTGCAACAGTGTTTGTAGGAGAAAAGGAAGATGGAAAATGTATCTTCTGGTTTAAAATGTTATGTGGGTATAGCGTTCGGTAGACCTAGAGCCCGGTTCTGTATCATAGCAGATGTTCTTGACACTTACTATTGTTACATCACTTTTAATGGTTTCAGCAGCCTTTGTATAGTGCATTTACAGTAGACTACCTATCTACAGTTCAGGAGTGTAGAACATGCCAATTAAAATATGGAAGAGTCCATATTAGAGGTTCCCAATTTGATGTGAAAAATGTAACCGTTGGATATACCTTCAGTTTATCAGTCAGTTTCAGTACAATTGCTGAAGTTGCTCCTGATATGCAGAAACAGTAAGATCTTTTGGAGGAGAGAGACGAGGGACGACGTCTTCAGAATGTGACTCCTTATCAAGTGTTGTCCAGCCCACGTGATTCTATGAATACACCGTATACTGCATACAGTATGCCAATACGTTTCTTTATGTATGTGTTGAAGTAACATCCGTATTCTTTATTTATTTGACAGTTTTTATTTTTTTTTTGTACGTTTTCACTTTTGCAGATGTCATTTTATCTAAGGACAAATAATGGGCTTAAAACGTTGGAGTTTCCCATGCTGCGTTTGTGTGCATCCATCTTTCCTCTGTGCACCTCCCGCGTTAAGGATTGCTTTCCTGCAGTCAGAATAGTTACATGCCTTAGTTTCTGAATGCAGTTTTTTTCCTACAGCGTTTTCTGGAGGAGTGAAGGAGGGTTAAAGGACATAAGTTACCGTGCAATGGGTAGATTTCCACGTTCAGGTGTGTATTTCATGTCTGCAGTTGGCTCTGTGTCGTAGCTGTGTATTAATTCAGTCACAGTCCATCGTGCTCAAGTGCTCAGCGAAATGTGAGCTGAAATGTCTACACTGCAGTCTCTTATCACTGTAAACATACCTAATTATTTTATCACTTTTGACTTGTGGAACAAAGCTTTATAGTAGAAACACCGGTAAACAACTTTTTATACTATTAAAATGGGGTTTTTTTTAATTGTTTCTTGAACTGTATGGTACTGTTTCACTTCCTGAAGTATCTTACTTCAAGTGATGGAGTTTGCAGCTTTGCTGTTAGAAATAAGAGATTGAATGTGTAGTTATATTTCCTCTTTCCTGTTGTGTGAGCTAGTAGTATGGATAATTCTTTGGCTTGTAACGTTAGCCAGTGCACTGGTTAGTAGCTGAGTAGTTTTCATAAGAATATATGGAACTTGCTAAAGGACAGCTTAAGGTTTGAACTATACAGCTTGAGTAATAGAGCAGCAAGCCTTGAGACATTCAGGAAATGCTCTTTTTGTCACCATCTCAACTGTTGTGCGTGGATCACAGAAGAAGCTCTTAAGCCTGCTGGTCTTTTCAGTTGGAGTGAGAGGAAGGAGGAAGAACAGCAGCACGCTGTTTCAGTTGAGTCCAGAACTTATTTTGTAAACACTAATGTATTAAATTTGCTATAAATTAAAGAACATAACAGTTATATTTTCGAGTTGTAAATACAGTACTCTGTGTCACCACCCCTTGGTTATCTCTAGAACGATATTTCAGTTTAGAAGTCCAACAGGCCATTTCAGTCTCAGCAAGCTGGAAGCAATTTTTTTACTGGTTTGCAGCTCTACCTTTTTTGTTTTGTTTTTTTTTAAACCCTGAGAGTGGAGATGGGGAGGAGGGTGGGGGGGTTTAATACATTCCACAATTGCACATAAGTTTGGTAATAGCAGATATTCAAGCGTTGGTCTTTCCATGACAAGGGTCTTGGTGGACTGCAACTTGGCTGTTCAGTGGAGTCGGGGAAGGTTCACCCGCATCTGCTCTGGGCAGGTTGCTGGATTCAGGGTACTCTGGATCAGAGGCCAGCCCTGCAAATGATGCCTGTTCTTATTCACATGTTTATATTGTTGCTACAAAATAAAATTCACCGTGAGAACTCTTCAGTTTCCCCAGGCTTGTTTTTCTTTCTTTTTCTCCCCCCATTGTTTTCTCTACTGGGAGGTAATTGGCTTGGGATGGGAGAGGAGGGAGTATTTTGAACTGCAGCTTGCTGGCCAAAGGCTTTTCCTGCTCCTGTGGTTGAATCTGCCGCTATGGGTGGGTGGCCTTGCTAGGTGTGGTGGGCAAGGCAAATGAGGAAATGAAATCCAGCAAGGGGCTGCAGCCCAGCAGGCCTGCGTTATACCGCTCCCTTGCTCACTGATGTCCTTATGTTTGCTCGAGGATGTGACCAAAGCAGGGCTGTGAGATGATAGGAGGCAGTGATGGCCTGTCTTTTGGAAGTCAGGAGACAAAATGGCACTGCCCAGCCCTATGGCTGACTCCAGCAGTTGTACTGCTCCCCTGGTTCAGCTCAGTTTCTAAACAGCATCCCACGTCTTGATAGAATGAAGCGACAGAGTTGGAGAACAGAAATTGTGTGGGAAATGGGGTAGGAAAAGGGGAGAGAAACCGGGGAGCGGAAGTGCAAAGAGAAAGGAGGAAACAAACCATCCAAGTTGCAGAGGAGGTGTGCAAGTCTGAAGCAGAGAGAAGCACTCAGCCTGGTGGGTTCAATCCTCACACCTTCTCCCCACCCAAGCGCGATCTCAGATGTGGGAAATCTGAGCAAATAGTTCAACGTTTGCCGTTTTTTTTCCCCTGCACTTGGAGTGTGATCGTGCCCTGTGCTAGAAGAAGGCATGGAAGAGGCAATGAGCTGTGTGCTATTTTCTGAAGTGTGCCACTGTGGGACAGAATGTGCCACGAGGCAGTTACTGGTAATATGCCAGACTGCACATAACATCACCGCACAAACACTTAGATTATTAGAGATTATTAGTTGTTTTTTTTTTTCACTTGCTCTGGGCAGATTGATGGCTGAAGCTCAAGAGCTACGTGGATACATGGGATGAGCATCCTGTGTCAACTCGGGCTGGCCCCACTGGATTCAGCATCTTGCTGGGTGTCCATGAAGCTCAGCTAGAAGCTGTCAGGCTGAGCAGTTCTCACACAGCAGGGCTTCACTTCAGGATGCTCCTGTTCCTCACAGAACCAAAAAGCTCACCGCGTCATTGCTAAACTTGCTTACTTTTCTAAGGAAGCAATTTATATGAGGGTCTGAAGGGAAAGCAGCCACTGCTGACAATGGCTTTGCCCATAGCAACAGCTGCAGAATTGGTTTAATTTTTGAAATAGGGACTGTGTGTGTGCACAAAGCTGAGGGTTGGCTGTGGTGCAGGAAAGACTGCTTAGGGGTGTCCCTGCCCCCATGGGGGGCTGTGGGGCCAGGCAGTGTGTGCTGGCACCCAGCTGGGTGCAGCCCATTGTCAGGGGGCTGCTGGGTGCCTCCTTCAGCTAGCAACCGAGGAGAAATAACGCAGGGCTCTTTTCTGCTTGTACAGAAGGGTTGAAAAGATGTTGTGCTGCCGTGATTCAGTGGGGAAAGGATAAATCCCTCACATACACCTACGCACCACCACGAGCAAGAACTCTGTGGGCAGAGAAGGAGCAGAACACGAAGCACACATTTCCTTGAGCTGATGGGGAGGGATGGCTTCCAGCGCCCGGTGGCTCTGCTCTCACCTCGCCTGGCCCTGCAGACAGGCGGTGGGGGTCTCCAGGTCCCAAAGATAGCTCCAGGAAGGGCTGCTCCACCTGCATCCTGTGGGCCTCCTCCTGTGTGTCCAGACAGCAGCAGCTCCTGTCAGTGGTGTTTGCTCTCTTAGCAATGTTATGTCGCCGCTTGGTAAATTTGAATCCAGACTGTGCTGTTTCAATGTGTGCGTACGCAGTTCATTTCTTAATGCCCCGGGGATTTCAGACAGCTTCATTCTCAGAGCTATTTAGAAAATTATTTAATCACCTTGGAAAAGCCAGCGTGGCCAAAAATCACATGCTTGCTTATTATTTGCTCGCCGACGGGCGGTGTGAAATGTAGCGGCGCTGGGTTGTACAGCTGCACAGAAGTGCCTGGTGAAACCCAGCATGGGAAGAAACCCGTTTAACTCTTCACGTGCCGCAGCAGAAACACGACTGCGTTTCTGTGGGATTTCCGAGGTTCTTGTGTGGCCTCACAGCCCGGTGAGCACAAGGCGAGCCGGCGGTGACACAGGAGCACGCTGTGAGCTCATTTACGCATTCTGAAACCCCGTAATGACTCATCGCCTGCCATTGGGAGCTTGAGCTTTGCAAATTGGTGCTTGACTGCTTAAACGGGGCCGTGTGAAACGCCCACGGGATCCCAGGCGAGATGGCCCTTCCTGCTGCTGCCACTCACAAATGCTGTGCTTCGCAGGGAGCTTGGGAGCAAGCCCGCTCGGTGCTCCGTGGGAGCAGCAGCGCCTGCCACAGCTCTGCTGGCACAACCAGGCTTTGGCTTTTCTGTAGGCACTCAGCCCTGCGTTGAATGCTTTCCAGCCATTTGCGTGTGTCTAGGGAACTCGGAGAGCTCTGTCCTCACCTCCGTGGCAGAGCCATTGGAGCCTGTGAAACAGGTGGTGATCCTGCGCGGAGGGAAAAAGCCCTGCAACCTGAGTGAGAGGCTTTTAATTAAACCAAAAAGATTAGATCAACACAACTATTACAACAGGTGGTTAAATCCTGCGGCGAAACAGCCCTTGCTTTGTTCTCCGTGCTGATGCACGGGCAGAAACCTTCCATGAGGTGAACGAGGAGCTGTGGGTGCATGGCATGGAAAGCAGACCAGGCGTGTATGGGTCTGCCTGGCATCCACAGCTCTCAGGCAGAAACATGGGTGTGCAGAAGGCCAGCTTACATTGCAGGCCCTTCACCATGTCTGGAGCAGCTGGTTGGATTGCTGCTTGCTGTGGCTGGCTGAGCAACTGAGGCGCTTCTGGGCACTTGAGAGATGCTTTGCTCACCAGGCCCTCACTTGAATTTGGGCACAGCCATCCATCTCTTCATGTTAAGGTCCCTATTTCTTAAACAGCTGTGAAACCTGCTCCTTGCAGGCTGCTGAAACCCGTTCAGGGGAGCACAGGAAGGCTCATGCTCTCCAGCACTGCCTGCCCCCCCCACAGGACCTCTCTCCCGACCCAGGGCTGCTTCCTGGGGGAGGACAGATGGTCCCAGTGAGCGCGTAGGACTGGGAAGCGGGCGCTCCACATCCCTTCCCGGCTCCAGCAGAAGCGTGAGATGTGGCACCACCTACATCTTCGCCCACATCCCCTCCTCCTCCTTCCCTCTTGCTTGCTGACTTCTCCAGGTCATCCATCTACTGCTGCCTCCACAAGATAAGGTGCCCCTACAAAGCAAAAACAGTGACAGCTTCTCGAGCCTGGCCTGTCCCCAGCACTTCCCTGGGCTCCTGTGATGGGAAGGACGTGTGTTGCCCCGTAGCAGCAGCAGGGCTGTGAGTGCTGTGGCAGAAAGATTCAGATTTGGCTTTTCTTAGGCAGTGAGGTGATTTTAATCCAACACAAATGAGATTGGATTCAGTAAAGACAGGAGCAAAGTTCTTTCCCCCATCTCCTCTCCTGGCAAGGAGAAGCCGTGTGTCACATCTGTGCGGATTGGGAATAACGGGTTAGTCGCTGTGTCAGGGAAAGCAGCTGGAGCTTATGTCCCTCTGACACTGTGGCACCCAACCCTCACCCCATGCTGGAGGTGAGGCTGCACAGCACAGAGCACAGTGGACAATCCTTCCCCTCACCTGTTGGCAGCTCTGGGCCAGGTGTCCCCAAGGGTAGAGTTGGCCCTTTTGGCTCCAGGCACACTGCTGGTTCAGATTGAACGTGCAGCCAGCCGGAACCCTTTCTGCAGGGAAGTCTCTCATTCACCCATCTGTCCATACAGCCAGGGTTGCCCCTTCACAGGTGCAGAATCCAGCACTTGCTCTCATTAAAATTCATGCAGCTGGTGGTGGCCCTGCCCTTTGATTCGTTATGATCTCCCTGAAAGGCCTCCCTGCCCTCCTGGAAACTATAAGCTCCTCCTAATGGAGTGTTGTCTGCAAACTTAGTATGTGTTCACATCCCTTCTCTAATCCATCAGTGAAAACCTTACAGAGAACTGGCCCTAGCATGGAACCCGCCTGTCAGCTGCCACCAGCCTGCTCTAACTCCATTTGCTATGGCTGCCATGGCCATCACACAAGTTGCCACGGTGTCACCTGCGGGTGGGACCACCTATTTCATTGTGCCACCATACAGGACGGGACAGGAGCAGGATGCATGCCCATAGCTGTCTGCGAGGCTAATTGCCCCATCCCTCACTGGGTCCACCAGCTTCGGAGTGGTGGAGGATGGAGTTCCACCTCCCCTCTCCCTTCAGTGCAAAGGTAAGGACAAGCAGCTCATCTTGTCTGGTGTCAAAAGGTGAGAAAAGGGACGGGAATGGTGCCAGCAGTGCTCACTGCTCTGTGAACCCTGAGCTCTTGGCTGCAGGTTTGGGTGTCCCAGGAGGGACCTGGGGGTGAGAGGATCGTGGGGAGCAGCTGCCATGGAAAGCATGGCACAGCCAAGGTGAGCCGGGGTGGAAACGTCTCTTGTCTCATGGCACCACAGCGTGCATGTAAATGAGGAGCCTGAACATTCCCACTGCCATCAGCAGGATTTTTATCTGACTGCAGGAAAGGGAGCTCGGTAAGGGCTTTGTGTTACTGAATAATCCTGCAAGAGGGGAGAATGCAAGAACTAATTAAATTAAGTCTTATTTAATACTTGGCTTGGGGTTGGGATGTTAATAAAAGAGGAGAAAACGTTTCCTTGTTGTAATACGGTACAGCGTTAATTAAAAAAAAGCCCAAAATCATTGTGATGCCAAGTTCCATTAATATCCAGCTGCTGTGCTTTACGTCTCCTGGAATGTTGGAGCCATTCTTGGAGGAAGAGATGAGAGAGGAAACAAGGAGCTGTTACTCCATCCCTGACTTTCTTACTCCTCATCTTTTGTGAAATCAAGAATTATTATTATTATTTTTTTTCCAGTTTTCTCCAGCCTGGAATTTTGGAAAAACAAACAAACAAACAAACAAAACTCTTCTTTTTAGTGGATTTTTGAGGAAAATTCGCTTGGGTATTTCAAAATAGAGATGTTTTGCCATTGCAATCCTTCACATTGCACCTGTGGAGGCACTACGTTGTGGGCCTTACAGCTACTGACACATCCCAGCATGACATAAGAGCTTAAACAATTATTATGACTTTTTTAATTAAGGGCAGCTTGTGCTTGAGGCTGATTAAACAACCTTCCCTTTGTGCCTAGATGAAAGTGTCTCTGGTTGGTGTCGTAAGGAAAGGATTTGACAGCTTCGTAGGGCACCAACCGGAGACACTTTGATCTAGGCACAAAGGGAAGATGTCTCGAATGGTACCAGATAACAGCTGCTCTTTGTAATTGTAATGGAAAATAAAACGAGAATATTTCATCTATTATTCCTGTCATAATATGACATGATACAATAACTACTGCTGACATCTCGTTTAATAGGTAAAAATAATGTATGAAGGAAACCCCGTCAAATGAGAATGATTATTGTTTAATGGAGAACCCTTCATTTGTAGAGCGTGAGTTTTCCTCAACACATGTGTTTGCCCTGAAGGCTGAGTCCTGTTGGAAGTGCCTTTGGGATAGAAAACATAAAGGTACATCTGTGATTTGGGATGATATAGGAGAGTTTCTCTCTGGTGCTGGGAGGAGGAACCTGATGAGCTGGGGGTGCTGTGAAGCACACATGCTGCTGGCTCATTCATGGCCAGGACCCATATGGGCCCACGAGCCATTTGCCAGCAGCCAGTAAAGCAAGCTGAGCCCTGCAGGGCTGCATGAGGGGCTTCTGGCCAGCCTCAGCCCTGGGTGCTCTAGTGAGGAGCAGCAAACAAGACTTTAATTGTTCCCAGTATGCAAATTGTCTCCCAGAACAGGCATTTGGCAACCCTGGTGGTGTTCTGAGTGCTGGGGGGCGTAGCCAGGAGCTAAAATAAGTATGTCTGTGGGAGGATCGGGAGGTGGGAGATAGGAAAACTCTTTTTATATTACTCCCCTTGCTATATTAAGAGCTACCATTCCTTTCTGGGCTCAAAAAACATCTCTCCCTGCTTTTCCTCAGCTTGCAGCGATCTCTCCTGGTTTCACCACTCAAAAACTGGGACTTAGAAACTGAATCCAGATGCTCTCTGCTGGGCCCTTCTGTCTGAGAAGCTCCCAAGAGGCTGTGCCTGGGAAGAAAGAAGTCCCCATGTCAGGGGACAGAGGCATGGTTGCCCCCTGTCCCATAGGGATGCTGTGGGCTTTACCCCCATCCCCTTGTAGGGTAAGGCTGCAGGAAGCTTCCGCTGAGATGCCCTGGGGAACGAGCCCATTGACAGCCAGCCAGTGGAGATGTCTCCTTGTTTTCTGCTGTATTCTCCCTGCCTGCAGGATCTCAAGTCCTGCTGATGGTTGGTGGTACTACTGGAGACCAAGGCAAAAAGGAAAGCATTCTCTGTTACTGAGGGAGAAAGGGGAAGAGAGTAAAACCCTACTGGTTTTCCACCATAGGTACTACACTTGCCTTCTGCTTTGTAAAGGAACAAGCTGTCCAGGACACGCTCCATTCATTGTGGTAAGTATTTTTCATCACACATGTTTCTAAAGGCAGCAAATATTCCCTTTGTGAGCTGTTATACAGAGACCATCCTCTCCATTAATACCTTTTCCTCCTCTTTTTCCCACTCATTTGTATTTTTCAGCTCTATTTGAGTGGGGCTCTGATGATGTTTGGAGCTCTAATTCGATAACATGGTATAAATGCAGAGTAAATCCAAGATTTCTTTCTGCAAGAAAGAAAGAAGGCATAAGGACCTTCTTGTATCACAGATCATCTTTGAGTCCCCCCTGCCACATCCCTATAATCCTTTGTAGCTTGCAAATAGAAATAATTTTTTCTACTTTTTTTTCTCTCATTTAGCTTGAAATGAAGATGCACCTGTGGAAGTCACAGCAGCTGTTGCCTGGGGGCTAATGAGACTTGCCCTGGGCAGGCTGGGATGCTTACAGGAACTTGTCTGTGATTGGGCAATAACTTTGGTAGAACTCCTCTGAGAAGAAGGTAGAAGCTCATTTAAGCAGTCATTTCAATTAGCTTTGTTTTTTTATTTGCTTCGAGGCCTTTCTTTGGGAATGCTGGACACAGGGTTTCAAGACGAAGGAGGCACCACACCATCGCGCCTTATAAAGATTTGGTGAGATTTTAAGAAGATATTCTTGTTGTTGCTATCAGTTGTTAGTCAAAGGTGAAGCACAGGTGACGTTGGCACCTGTGTTGCAGCTTATGCAAGTTTAGCCTGTTGTATCCGCTTTGTCCTGTTCTGAGCTGATTTGCACTGCAGCTGGATGTCAGCAGTCCCACAGCAGTAATTCAGTTCCTTTTTGTGCAGAGAGGCACCTAAAAATGGGACTTACAGAGCTAGAAAACCATTTGTGTGCATATCCATACTCAGGCTGTGTTTTGCTGGGTCTCATATTCTATCTACAGGAGGGACAATTGGCACTGCTGGTGTTAAAGAGGTGGGCTAACACTCCATGAATTTTATGTTGCCACTGAAATTACAAGGGCTGACTCTCAGGTGTGGCTGTGCATGGTTGGTTGGGATATGTTGGCTTTGGATGTTTAATTAGATTTACTGTAATCAGGTTTACCAGTGCATGCACGTGGTGCTGCTGAGACCAATCAGCAGCTGGAGGCACCCATGGCAATGATGCACCGAAGCACTGGGAAGTGTTTAGTTTGGCAGCAAAATTTAGCTTTTGGTTACTGCTGTACAGAAGGGAGTTGAGTTGAACTTACACCTGTGGAGCAAGAGGAAACATTGGAGTCATTCCATAATTTGAAATGATCGTCATCTCCACATCACCAAACTCAATTGGTTATCAATTAACCTGTGTTGCTGGTGGCGGCCTAGCTCCATCTCTTGCCAGAATGGGCATTTGAGTGCTTGGTAGCACCGTTTTGCCACCTGCAAGGTGAGGAGGAGGATACCTGCCTCGTCGAGGCGGAAAAGGCTGCCTGCTGGAGCACCTCCGAATGACGGAGAGAGTTTCCGAGGATAGCTGTGACTTTACATCTGACAGTAACGCTTTCCCTGTGATATTTTTTTCAGAGCACAACCAGTTCTTTTTCAATAGGAAATAATGACTCTCTGGGTAACTCATTTATGGCAGACGCTCCCAGGAATTCTCCGCTCCCACATAGCCGTACGTCGCAGCGGGGTCCGCTCTCTGCACAAGCCAAATTCATGCAAAACAACACCCGTGCAGGCTCCGGTCGGCAGGGCTGAGATCAGAGACGGCTCCAGTGACTCACAGGAATCTATGGAAATAGATCAAAGTAGCAGCACGCGTTTGAAGGGAGCGTTCGGCGGGGAGCGGAGTTTTTTGACAACTGCTCTGAGCATGAGTCAGAGCGTGGGCCGGCGTGGGCAGCTGCATCTGTGGGTGTCGGACTGAGACAGACGCGGGGAGGTGGCTGCAATTAAGCATTTAGTGAAATGGCTGCGGTAGTAGAATGAATTTAAAGGCGCAGGCTCTGAGGTGGCTTCTTCCTGGTGGCTCGGTGGGTGTTCCGCCGTTGGTGTCGCGCTCCTGCTGATGCAGGAGGTCCCTGGGTGTGATTGGGGCTGGAGGGCGGCCAGCAGGCACCAAGCAGATGGGGATGGGTGAGCGGGGGGCACCAGCCTGGCGGGGAAAGGAAATGAGAGAGGAGGGAGGGATGGGAAGACAGGAGGCAAGATAAGGAGAAAAGATCTGCGTGGAGTGAGAATGATTGCAAAACACCCACGTGCTTCTGTGGGATTAGGGTCATGCCCAGAGCTCACAGAAAAGCCCAATGCTTGTGGGTTTGCTTTTTTTTTTTTAATTAAATCCTTTTTATGATGTCTATCACTGTTGTATCTAAGGCACCAGATCCCACTTCAGCCTCCTTGTGGAGACCAGAGTGATCTGGTTCATACAGCCAGGCCTTGGGCTGTACCTGTGCCCTTAAGCTGCATTCGAAGCACTTGGAATTATCTTGAAGGAACAGGATCTGGCTCCTTTTGTGCCTGCCAGCAATGGTCAAACTGCCATAGAGATGATGGTGAGGATGGAGAAAAAAGGGAAATTGTTACCTGTCCTCTCTTTTTTAGCTGTGTGCTTGGAGATCCTTCATTGGGAAAGGCAAGGCATGTTGGTAAACAGGTTGTTGCTGATTGGGTTTTTTTGAGACAAATGTGCATAAGTTTTTCCTGACTGATATCCTAGGGTGGTTTCAAACCCCTGCTGGGATGGCAGTGGTGTCCATGTGGGAGGATGGGGGCTTGACTCCCCTTGGCTTTCTCTTGTGTGACATCTGGCAAATACCTTTGTTTAAGAAAAAATTGAAAAAATACATAATGTCCTGGGCCTTTCCTTCTGTGGGCAGATGGCTGCTCTATGGAAGGGATGATTTATGATTTATTGATAGTCATTTCTGAGATGTTCTGCAGACTGCAGGGCTGCTCTTGGATGCGACTGCTACACAGAGCACACACACTAGCAGGGAGAAACTTACCATGAAAATGTTTGTATCACAAACCATGGACTAGAAAGGGGGAGAAAATAAATGGCAATGTGACTTTTTGGAGGCACATACCTATTTCTATCTGTTCTCAGATTTGGATGCAATTGCAGACTATTGGAGCTCCAGGCTTCATCTACTGCCTGTGGTTGTCGTGCTGGCAGACAAGGGCTGCTCTCCAGCTCTCAGACCTGTAATTTAGCTGCTTGTCTTTTGTGACACTTGCCTCTGCTTTAATTACAATGATCACGCCATCTGCAGTGCTGCTGAGGGCAGGTGGCTTTTGGGTGCCTTTGGAGCCCACTGTACCAGGGGAGTTCAGTGGGAGCCACGGATTTGTGCCTGCTGTCTGCATCCTCTGCAGCAGGCGTGGGGAGAGGGGGGAAGTGCTCTCCCTGCCATAGGCATTTTGGAGCTGCTGGTTGTGGGGCCAATGAGAGCTGAGACGTGTAGTTAGAAACCACAGCAGGGGCGTGGAAGCTTTTCCAGAGCTTTCTGTTTCATTACAAGATGCTTTTCTTCATCTTTTTTAGTTTTATTGAAAATATTTCCTCTTGCTTGAGGCTGGTGGGGGAAAAAACACTCACCATCATTTCTTACAGATGAATCATCTCTATTTCAAGGTGTTCCAGGTCAGCATAGTCTGATGGAGCCTGTGCTTGTGCAGATGGACTTGAGGGTGCTTGAAGATCTGCAGGGAGATGCTGAACATCAGTGCTCTCACGCTCTCGTGGGGTTGTTGAAAATCTATTATGAAACATCCATCTTGCTTGTTCCTCTCGCGGAACAAAAACTAAGTATAAGTCTATGGGAACTCTGGGAAGGATGCTCACTTTAGAAGAAGCAAAATAACATCATAAAGATGGGATTCTTCCTGAATTACAAACTGTGGTGATCTGTGTCTGTATTTCTTGGTGTTACAGCTGTCCTGATGTGCTTCGCTCCTGCTCAGAAGACTTAATAGTCCAGCAGCTGCTTACCTGGAGAGTCAGCATAGGCAATGTGCAGTTACTAGGTGCTAAGGGACTAAACCTCAAGGCAGGCAGTGGTGGCTTCTCTGGAGATGGAAGGCAAATCTCTGAAGCCTCCAGTGCCACTGAAGTGCAGAGTTCATAGCCGTCAGTGCTGCTGAGGTCTGTTTTGCTGCGGTCAGTTTGGTCTCTGCTAAGGAAGCGGTGGCAGAGGTTTGAGGCAAGTTCCTGACACAACACACAGCTCTAAAGGATTTCTTCCTGGAGATGATGCTTGGAAGACAGTGGGAATTAGCATAGCTGGTGTGCAGCCGTGCTGAGGTCCTCAGCTTTTGTGGTCATGTGACTGAGAAAAGATTGGGGCTCCATAGGATTCTTTTGAGGGATACCAGCTGTTGAAGTATCTTAAAACACGATGTAGTGTCTATCTGAAACTTAGAAATTGTTGTGAGGTGAGAAATCGTTATCTGACTGTAATGTTTGCTTGCTGTTCACATCTTGGGAAGGGATGCTTTATGAATTCAGTGCTGCTGAACACAAAGAAACACCACCTGGCATTTGTAAACAGACACCAATATCCTTAATGAACTAGGTGCATATCAGTGGTAGGACATTTTTGCCCTGTATAAGCAATAATTTGTATTAGGATGAGGGGTGGCATATTCTGCTAGAAAAATAAGAAGCAAAAGGCAGCTTCTTGGACACTACCAAGGTCTCCTATGTTGGTGCAAGATACCTGCTGATGCTCACAGCCCTCACCCAGCTGAAAGACAGCTCTACTTTGTCACCAAGATCTTGGACCCCAGACAGCTTTGAGACAGGGACAGGCTTGCTCTGGGTGCCCCCCGGTGCTCTGTGCCTCACCAGGGGGAGATGTAATGTCATCTGAGATGAGACCTAATTTCCATATGACATCTGCTGGTAAAAACGTGTCACGGCCAGCCCTCAAAAACAGGATATCCGCCTTGTGTATTTTTATTTTATCATATATATTAGTATGATATATATTGCAGCTCTTACAGATTGCCCATGTCAAGGTTCTCCGTGTTCTGAGTCAGTATTCTCACAGTTCTGACTCACTATGGCAGGCTGGAAGGTATTTATCCAAATGGCTTCTCTCTCAAAATGGTAGGCTTCACTGGTTCTGCAGAAGATAAGCTTTCTTGAAAGAAACAAACTAAACAAATTGATCTTCACATTATCTGGGTGGCAACAGAGATTGTTCTGAATGTGAACCAATGAAACATAGCCTGAAGCCGCTGCTTGAAAGAAAAGCGACCAGATTTTTACATCAAAAGGTTTTTAACCTCACCACATTTTATCTGATGCTTTATCCTTTCATTATGAACACGTGATTGGCTTTGTGCAAACTCTGCCCAGTACCGTACCAGTCAGCTGCGTTTTGGGAGGAGGTGATGGAGAACAGAAGAGCAGAGATCCTTGTGATTGTGGGTTTGCTGATGTCTGTGTGTTCCGACCAGAGCCCTGCCTACGTCTATTCGGCTGCTCTGGTGCAGGAGGGCACATTTGGCTTTCTGCTCTAGCCGGAGATGCAAGCCTGGAGCAGAGCAGGAACTGCAGGCAGTGTTATGGGAAAAAGGGTGGAAACAACAGAACTGTTCTGTGCCCTGTGCCCTGTAGTGCTTGCCAGGGGACTACTCTGTATGAACAGAAAGCCTCTTTCTGCACATGCAGATCCATCGAAGCTTATTCTCAAATCCAGTATTGCTTTGAGACCAGTACCTGCCTTGAGTGTGTCCTGAGTGTTGCCAACGTTGGTTTACAGTGAGGCAGTGTTCTTTCACTGGCTGTTTAAGAAGCGTGTCATTCAACAAACAGCAGTCGCGTGCATTCACATCAAGCTAAATCGTTCCTTGAAAAGGTTTAGTTGTCAGGTATTCATTAAAGTGGGTTTTGTGTTGGAATGATAGTCGCTAATAGCATGAAAATATCTTTGACACCTGTCAGATTTTTTTTATGGTGCATTGTAGGAATGCCAGATCTCCACTGGTATGGAAGTGTCATTGTGGACCTACATTTCTTGTGCCCCCCCTCCAAAGAAAATGAACACTGTATATCAGTGCCACGTGCAGGAGGAAGAACAGCAGCACTGAAAGGCTTTTACATAAACAGGGCGAGATGGACTGTGGTTTTAGTACAGTGCTCAGGCTCTCTGCAAGTCAGACAGGTGCTCAAGTGCAGATTGAGGCATCTTTCTTCAGACTAGCTGTTTCTGAAAATCCTGGCCCCGGCTTGCAAATTGATGGCATTTTGGTTTCAAGGAGCAGATGGCACTCGTTAGTGATCTGGGACAGCTTTTTTGCTTCAGTGTCAAAAATATAGAAAATGCCAGCTGTGTCTCTTGTGGGTCAGTAGAGGTGAATGTGCAGTGATGTGCACAACTTTGCAGTGGCAGGGAAAAAACAGGCATTCCTTTTTAGCGGCACAGTGCTTAAATGGCTTGAAATGTTCTTTTCCTGTGTTTTTTGAGAAGATAAATTGCCCGTGCATGGTGCTCACCAGTAAAAGAAATCACCCGATGTTATTCTATGTGCATTTAGACTGTAATGGTGCAATTGGGTATTTGCATCTGGTGCTTGGGTGGGAGGTTGTGGCAGCGGTTCATGAGCATGTTGCAGCCACATCAGCAGGAGCCATTGCTAAAATTAGCTGTGTTAAATAAGTCCAGAGTGGGGAAGTTGCTGTGCCCTCACTTGCCCCCCATAAATCAAGTGACTGGGCTGGCACGGGAAGCTGCCAAGCCAATCAACAGTTGATCAGAAGAGGAGTTTGACTGGAGTTAACATTTATTGGAGAAACAGGAACGATGTCCATTCCTTGGCTTGCTGCTCAAGTTGCTGGAATTTAGTTGTACTTTCTATGGAGAAGTATCTTAGTGTTGACTGGATGGTTCCTTTTCAGTACTTTAATTGGGTGCATAACCTTCTTTTTGACTGAATAAGGCTGTGATGCATAAAGAAAGAGAGTTTGCATCGTTTAAGCTGAAAACCGAGTAAGAAAGCCAATCTGCAGGCACACCCTGCTGGCTTGTGGAGAGAGTGCAAAAGGAAACACAGACATGCTTTCCTGCCTTTTTACATTCTATCTTAACCTTTTTCCTTACTGGTTTTCTTGGTTTTCATTTCTTGGTTTTCATTTCTGAAAGCAGAAGTGATGTGTGAGCTAAGTCTGCCAAAAAGGGAGGACTTGTGCAGCATATCCCAATGCATTTGGAGATCTTGCTACCAGATCTGAGTGATGTAAAGAATGATTTTATAATGCTTATTGCTTGAAATGGTCAAGACGTAAAGTAGTCAAGACGTAAAGTAGCCTGTTTTTGATACATCCCCGTGCCCTAACAGAGCTAAGCACTGCTGCAAATGTGACTGCTTTCAGGAGTTTCCTACTCGAAAATGACTCTGCTCTGGAATTTCTCACAGAAACCTAAGTGATGATTGCCTCCATGTGGCTTACTAAATTAAAGTAATAACAGGAACGTAATGGAAAAAATTCTTTTATCCCAGAATAAACTCTGCACTGGGAGCAGTCACAAAATTGCTGGTGCCGTTAACAGCAGGGCCAGATTGTCTAGGAGAGTTAAGTATCTTTCAATTGTATCTGGGCTAATATTCCAAGTGATGTTTTGAAGTCATAGGCGGGCATTGGGAATCCCAGTTAAAACCTCTCAGGTAGAGCCAGTTTTGAAAAGTTGCCGTATAGCTGAACATAAGGCTTGGTTAGAGAAGTCAAGACTGAGACATCCTTGCTTGTTAGCTCTGGAGTGGCTGAACAGCCACGTTTTTAAAGACCCATGCTACAGTTTTCACGTTTTCTGAGCAGCAAAGCTTTCCTCTTGCTGTGCTTGTTCCTGATGCAGGTAAGAGCAGCAGGCCCAGCAGCAAGGAGGTGATGCAGGCCATCTCCAGCCTAAAATGGTGGTAGGGGCAGGCTGCCTCAGCCCCATACTGGTGGACAAGCCTCGACTGTCCCCTGCAGGCTCTGACCACCCAGCACATTTCTTTGAGGTAAATACTCTGCATTCACACCATGTGCTACAAGTTTTCTCCTCCCGTTGAGGAGTAAGCACTGGGATTTTATAAAGACCTGAACTCTAAAGGTGGTTTGGCACTGAAATTTAAGATCATCTTCCTGGTAGAACAGAAGCCCACATCTGGCCCATGTTATTTCATGCTTGGCTCAGCTGAGCCTTGGGCAGCTGCAGTGCAGCCTTGTCTGTGAGCTCTCCATGCCCTAGTGCCACAAATGTCTCTTTCTCTATCAACTTCTTGGGTTATGACCAAGCTCAGGGGCCCTGAAAAGCAGGAGCCTCACCTGGAGTTAAGCCACATTGCCCTTTTGTCATTTATGATCCCTGTGTCCAGAACCAATGACATCTTTCTGACTTCGTAGAGAATGAGATGATGTGACCAAACACGGTGCCTAATTAACTGTTGGAAAGGCACCTCAAGTCTTGAAAGGAAAATTTATCTTTAGCATGGTAATTCAATTGTCATGCACCCAGTTGCACACATTCATAAGTAGTTTTAAAGATCTTTTTCAGCTCCTTCCACACAAAGGGTGGAAGCCCTTTGCTCTTATGACGGTAGGTTTGGCTGCTCCATCCTGGGCAGCATGAAGCTGGCATCCCCTTCATGTATGCAACCCATTTTTTTCCTTTAAGGATGTCTTTACCTTTGTGAACAAACCGTTTTTCATGTGGTGCCTGATAGTGGAGCAGAAAACTGATGTAGTTTTCCTTGTGATCAAGGCTGGTCTCGGTTTTAGCAATGACGCCTGCAATCAGCCTGGTTTCTTGCTGTGAGAGTCATGGACTGAGCTCATCTCAGTGCACATGGTGTGCTCCCGCTAGTACCAAGCTCAACAGAAATGCATTGCTCTATGATACCCAGCTGGGAGGTGCTCAGAGCCGGTTCCTGCCCAGTTTGTTGTCTGCATTCAGGATGTATTCATCACCAAAACGTCCAGAAAGTTCAAAGGCAGAAGCTGAGCTGAAGCACTGCAGCTTGAGATGCAGTATCAGCTTCTTCCTGCAGGCTGTGCTTATGGACAGCTTTTCTAATCAGCCATCATTGCTCTCTTAGTCCTGTCCTGCTTCTCTCAGCTTTTATTTGTTGAGGAAATTATCACTGCTTGCATTTGCACGATTACTTCTGCATTTGTGTATGCCTTTTATCATCTTATAGTAACACAGAGTGGGATAACCACTGAGCAGCAAAATAAACAGCTTATACAAAAATATCCCTAATAATTACAAACCACACAGATATATGCTTGTGTAGGTTTATAATAACTTTATAAGGTGCCAACAGTGTGCTAATCTCAAAGACTTGGAAGACAGATTCTTGCCCTTGCAAGACTTACAATGCAAACAAGTATTTGGGGAAGGACAGCAGTGGTTACACCTGAGCTGCTTTTGGTTACATAATGATATTAATTGGCATGAGGAAGATGCTGGGGCTTTTTCTGTTCCATTTTTGCTTGTTTTCCAAGATTAGAGTTACCCATCAGTAAGCATACCTGCTGATGTGTTGGTTCTCAAATTCTGTGAAATGCAGTGAAAAGTTAGGGCTGATTTCCCAGTTTCAATGTCTTGGGCTGCTGAAGGAGGAAGAAACATAAATAAGGTATGTGCAAGAGGAAGCATGAAAATTAGCTCAAAGCAAGTTGAATTTAGTTAGAACAGGTTTTATTTTGTTCTCCCTGAAGGCTTTTGCCATGCACTAGAAGAAAAGCCATCAGTCACTTTCTGCTTATCTAGTTTGCATTGATTTTTCAGCATGTTCCTCTCTTGGTTCTCCTCCTCCTTCTCACATACATGGAAAGCGTTATGTTGGATTAAGCTGTCACTGTGGGATGAGCAGTTGTGCTACACAAGGAAGTTAAAAGAAATGTTACTTGCACTGGTTATCAAATAGTTCTGTGCGTCACAATTCTTCTCCTACTACTACAGATCTTGCCAGTCTAAAGCATGGTTGTGTCCTGCAGTAGCTTTTATGATCCACTAACGTTAGCTCATTATGTTGCAATGGCATTTCTAAGATAACCATTATTTGTAATCTGTCCTTATTTGTATGACAAAAGCAATGGGAAATACACACCCTGCCTGGTAGACAAGCCTCCTGTAATTCTGGTAGTTATCTAGAGCAAAGCATGCAGTGATGCACAAATACTTTAGATTAGAATTCATTTACTTTTGGGTGGGGAAGCAAATCCACCAGTGATTTTGCACATCTATACACTCACTTGGCAAGGCTCTTGCTGCTGCCAGAGTGCTCTCCCTTAGACTGAGCACAGCAATGTAGCCTGCCCTAAACCCTAAACAAATGCTTTTTTGGGTGGAGAGTCCACCAATCAGGTTCAGCAGGTGCTTGTCTGTGTCCCTTCCCTGGGGAACTGGCACTTAATATGAATCACGGAATGGTTTGGGTTGGAAGGTACCTTAAACATCATCTAGTCCATGGTTTAGGGATAACTTACACTGCTGTAACTTATACAATCCCAGGTTGCCCACAGCCCATCCAGCCTGGCCTTGAATGCAGATTTTACACCTGGCTTAAGTTTTCCTTGTCTGGCTGCTCCAGACAAGTACCAAATGCAGTGGGCAGCAGTTACCAAGTGCTGGGTTTCAACTTATCCTTTCAGCTAATGTTTTTTATTATTATTATTCTTGCTGTGACATTATTCCCACTGAATGCTCTTGGAGTTTGAGAAGTTACCACGTCACTTGTGGTCAAATGGTATTTCAGCTTTGGAAGTGAGTCATCCCCTGTGAGCCAAGTGACTCCCTTGAATTGCACTGCCGTGACTTGCGTGTGTAGCTCCAACCCCCAGCCTTCAAGCAGAGCAGCAGCTGACCCACAGAAAAATCGATGGAGATATTGCTGATCATCTACAAATAAGCAGTGAATGCTGCTGTTTTACTATCCCGGAGCAATTGCTGTTTCTCAGCTGCTTCAGCAGGGAAGGCTGAAGGCTACAGAAACTCTTGGCTGCTAGCTTGCTGTCCTCAGCTGCTCTGCCTGCTGGAGGCTGTGGTCTTCTCTGTCACGCTGCTTTGAGAGTTCACTGAGTCCAAGAAAACACTGTCCAAATCCAGCATGAAGAAAAGCATTTTTTAAAGCAAATGTTTAATTAGCTTTACACAGCGATCGGTGAGGTGTTAATTGTTAAAACTTCAGCAATTGGGTCCTGGACACAGAATAACTTCACCTCGTTGGTCATGAGCACTACATTGATCTTCATGCTAATTTACAGCCCCTGCATTTGAGGCTCTAGTTGTTTTTGGCTGAAGGCTTGAGAGGGAGCTAGCTGAGCTGGGGTGTGCTATTTCTGATGCTCCAGTGCCCTGGGGAAGGGTGAGTAAGGACTCAGCCCCAGCGTCCTGCAAACTCAGGAGGGACAGTGTTGGATGGGGCTTTCTGTGTTTTCCTGAACAGCTGCAGGGCTGTCATACCAAGACATCAGGGACCAGGGCTGGCTGGCTTAGCAGTGGAGGTATATGAAGTGGTTATGAAATGCCCCCAGGACTTCCCTGCAAATAGGCATTGACAAAACCAGTTTTGTTGGAAGTATAATCAATCTAAATAGATCCGTTACTGTCTGCCATGTGGCTGCATGACTGTGCTGGATTTTAGCAGCTTGGCTGGGACAGGCTTTAACGAAAGGAGCCTTGGCCTAGGAGGATAAGGTTGCCTTTGTGAGTGAAGCTTGAGCAAAGTGCTGTGGTAATGCTGCTGCTGCTTCCTCTAGGCAGAAGCAGCTCTTGCAATGAGCACTTGTAGGGAAATTCCCTTGTTCATTTTAGAAAAAAAGGGCCAGAAATGAGGAACAACCTGAAGCCTGCTTTGTGTGGCCTGGTATCCATGCTGCTGAGACTCCCAAAGTCCATGGGACATGGCAGAGATGCCTGAGTGCTCTAGGAATTCAGAGTAAAAGCTGACGTTAAGTGAAATCTATAGCTCCCCTCACTAAAGGATCAACAGCAGGGGAGAGTGTTGCTGTGTGCCGTGATGCGGGGGAGCTTGCACAGAAACATCTGATATCTGAGAGCTCAGTTACAGCTGACCGATGAGCATGAAGTCACACTGTGGAAGCAGGCTTCAGAAATTCAGGGGGTTGCCTCCTGTTGATTACGTAAGTGGCTCTGTACACTGTAAAAACGTGAATTTAACTTACATCAGGCAGGGTTTTCTTGCCCTCTATACTCAGTGTAATGCCCTTTGTCCCAGCTCCTGTAATAGGTTGTAACCTGCAGGTGGTGGGAACCAGCCAGGGCTGTCAGATCCAGTGATGCATCTGGTCCTCAGGAAGGCTAACCCTGCGCACCTCCATCCCAGGCCAGAGTTAATAATTGATGTTCCTCAGATGCAAACTGCGTGCTTCTGAGAAAATAAAACCAAATAAAATACATTCTTGCCATGAACAAATGTTCCTGTGCCTGAAGGGGAACTGCTAATGCATAACTACAGCACGTAATTCAGGGAGAAAAGGTGTAAGCCTTTTTGTGTGAGCACTAGTTGAAACTCTCAGCTCTAAAGCATTGCCATCTTGGAAAATATTGGTGAGCATTTTTTTCTAACCTGGAATTGGGATCCCATCCATGCATTTAGGCTGAGCAAGTCCAGTTGATGAGTATGACTGTCCTTCCTACCCATCATTGTCTGACTTGGATGTGGAACAATACCCAGAAACTCAGATCCCTAATACTTCCCCACTGTCCTCAGATGGCCCTGGGTAAAGGGTTCTGCCATTCCCTCAACTGGCTGGACCCATGATAAGGTCACAGTGGCTCCTTCAGCTTGACTGAAAGCTATTTTGGGTAGGGCTCTGAAAGTCAAGGGTCTAAATTACATAACCTATACATTCAAAATGTTCACATAGTTGCATGTGATGATGATTTATCCTAATTTTAATGGCTCACATGACTTACACGATGAGAAAAAAGGCTTAAAAGTGAGGAACCATCACTGTTCTGGATTTGCCCCCTGTATACATGGTGATCAGCTTGTTGGTGGTTGCTGGAACCTGCTGTGCTGTAGCAGTTGACAGTAACATTTAACATGTAACAGCAGACCTTAGGTGGCATACTAAAATCTGGTGTGACAGTGTGGAGTTAATTTTCATGCAGACCAGGAGGATGTGAAGCACATTATCATCTCAATAACTTAACTCTGGGTCTCTGTAGATATTCCAAAAGTAGAGTCTTGCTGTGTCCCTTTTTATCTGCAGCACAAAGTCACACAGATTGCTTGAGAACAACTGAGATTCACTGCCAAATGTGATGTTCAGTAGTCTCATGTCTCGGTGTCTCTCTCAGCTTAGCTGACCTCTGTGAGGTCTGCAGGGTTGGGGAACAGGCTTGGTGTTTTGTAGCACTTTACCCAGGGTTACAGGCTTTTAGTTAACAGTTGAAACATGATGCATATTTATGTAGTGCAGAAGAAAAATCCTAGCTGTTCTTGTGCTGGTAGGTCATCATCACCTAGAACAAAACCAGCACCTTACCCCAGCACGGAACAATTGGACAATTTCTTACCTTGTTCCTCACAAGAAAAAAGTTGGTTTTGAGCTCATATCTGTATGGTCATTGCACTGCTTAACCATAATGGCAATTGCTTTCTGCAGCTAGACAGAAATGTCATGACTTATCTTTATTGCTGTATCCCTGTCACAGCTACTTGTTCTTTAGCATAACCCTTTCATTATATACCTATATGTGTATGTATATATTTTCATGTGTAAGTTTAGCCAAAACTCTGGATGTTTGGGCCTGAATTTACTCTGAGGACATGCGTTTGCCCTGAGTGGTGGAGCAAGAGAAGGGTCCTCCAGATTCCAGGCATCACAATTAGGTTGCAGTGGCTGTCAGAAGACAGCCTCTCTTTTACCTTGGGTGCTCTGGCCCCAGTACCCGCAGTGCATCGGTGATGTCCTCTCCAGTGAGCCAAGAGCAGGCCTGTTGTGCAATGTGAGGATTTGCACTGTGCTGCAGAGGATTAGGGCAGCCTCCCAGCCTCCACCACGCTGATCTTTCAGTATGCTTGCGGGGCCTCGGCGGCCAGCCCTGGTGTGTGTCCCTCCAGTGGTGTAATGTGAGTGATGGGAAGACTGCAGCTCAGCAGTGTATGAAGGAGCCACCACTGCAGAGAGCCAGGGAGCCCTGGCTTGCAGCTGCTTTCAATAATTCCCATTTCCATAATGGTGGCATTCATTTTCTTCCAGATCTCAATTGCTGGGAGCACAGCAACATCTGCTCTCCTGGGAGAGTCTCCTCATGGGAGACTAGGCCATTTTTTGTTGTATTTGTCCTAGTGAAGAATTTCAGTGGAAGCCTAACATCTCCTATAGCCATCCATAAAAGTTATTATATAGCTTTCTGTATCTTCTCAGCACACTTGAGGACTGAAGGCATTTTTGAAGGCTTATGCAATCAAGTGGCCCTTCAACAAGCTGGTGCTACACTTTGCACACACACAACCCCAGTACATCCTCTTCTACCCATAGGGAGGCAGAGCACCATGTCCTCCCTGCTTCTGGTTAATGTGTTGCAGGCTGCCAGGGTGTGGGAATGACACGCTTCCTTCACATGCAGCCCCCACCTGCACACCTCCGGCAGCTGAAGGTTAAGCTGTTTGAGATCCAGCTGGTGTGAGCAGGCTGCCTTCATACATTAACTCTGAAACATACTCGCAAAGGTTGTACCCATAGCCTCGGTGGCACAGCTGCCCTCTCCCCACACCCTTGAAGCGAACAAAGCAGTAGGTGACAGGTGCAGGGAAACCAGCCTCATCCTGCTCTGGTTGGGCTGAGGCTGCCCTGCCTCAGCACAGGGTGCCTGGTGCTGTCCTTGATCTGTGAGAGTGGTGACAGCCGCCTGGGGACCGTGCTGCTCCTGCCCTGGTCTCATGCACAGTGCTCTTCTGGTCCTTAAGATGTGAGTTTCAAGGCACCAATGAATGTTCACTGAAAATTAAAAGTGTAGAAGGGACGGAGATAAGGCAGCAAGAGAGCATGGCTGTAACATTATCAGGGTGCTCATTTTTTTTTTTGCTGCTTAAAGGGCTGTATTTGATCCAACTGCATGCCACCAATTCAAAGATGTAAAAAATGTTAGCAGCCCTTTTTTTTTTTTCTAGAACTAGTGATACTCCTGGAGAAGAGATTCATTGCTTTCAGTTTTCTCTTTCAAAATAATCATGTAAGCTGATTCTGAACAGTTCAGTACCATTCAGATGGGGTGAGCAGGGACCCAGAGCCGAGCCAAATATTTGGGAGATGACCAGCAACATTCCAGTGCGTGCATCCCTCTGCTCATCCTGAAATACACAGTGATTGGGCTGAGGGCATAATCTTCACATTCAGAATGTTTATAGAAGAGCATTACTCACCAGCATGTGAATTCAGATTACTTCCAGTTCTAGTAATCATTAACAACTATTAGCAGATTAAGAACTTTTTATTTCAAAGGGTGGGATTTATATGGTTTTGCATCCAGCCATGCCATCTAGTTATCACGTTTATCTCTGTAGTCATACGGCAATACATCATTCCACTTGTGCTATTTTGACTCTGAATTTCACCTTCCATATTAATAAAAGCTGTTGACATAACAACTAATGTAACTGATATGTAAAGCAGAACAGAATGAGTCATTGTTTTGAACTATTTTTTCAGCTCATGCTTTCTCTATCAAACAAAAGCCACAGAGTTATAAATTAGAGGAGAGATAACTGGAGGAAAAGGTTGTAGAACTGTACAAGGTGAGGTGAACTGAAGCTGAACTGCATTAGGATATGCATAGTGGAAGCTGAAGGAATAAACCAAATAAAACTTATTTAAATGTAACTGGGATAGAGAAATAATTATAAGTCACGTATGGCCGTCTCCATCCTGAGAGTCTTCCTAAACTGGCTTTCTCTTTGTCTCCAGTGCTAATATTTAGGATTCTCTCCAATGTTTAGGTTCATAATAAAGTATAATAATAAATAAGAATAATAAATAAACCAAGTAGTAAGTGAAATATTTTGATTGTTGTAGCTGCTGCCAAGAAATTCACTTTCATATTAGTGATCTAAATAGCTTCTCTGCTGGTGGAAAGAGGAGATGCTTCGTGTAAACTAGAGAGGCGATGTTCATTCAGCGTTCAGCAGCTGCTATTGCAGCAACCCGCAGCAGATCTCACAAAGCTTCCAAGCACGCATTTCTTGCACGGAACTGAATGCTGCTGCTCTGAGATTCAGAGCTTTGACCCAGTGACTCCAGAAAACCTCTGCAGTGTGCAAAAGATTTTACACCTGGCTTAAGTTTTCCCTGTTTGCGTGAAGCAGCTCCTCTTAATACGGCATTTATTTGTACCGACCCCAAGGACGTCCCAGGTCTGTGTAACACTGGTTGATGTTTGCCCTGTCCTAAGTACTTGCTATCCTGCAGCAGATGAGATGTGACCAGTCAGGGCTGGGGAGGAAGCAGAATGGTGGCTGGGTGACGTTCCCAGTGCAGGTATGTGTTAGCAGTGTGAGCCTTTTGGCCCCAAATACATGTCACTGTTCATTTTCGCATGTATTCTAACACAGTCCTCTTCTAGCTGAAGTATCCTAAGGTGGCCTGGCTTTCATTTCTCAGACGTCCCACTGCTTTCCTGACCTCTTTTTTGCATCCTCAGGTGTCTAATGAGAGGATAGGCTAAGACAGCACGTGTAACAAAGAGAGTGGGGATAAAAATTAGTTTCAGATGGGCTGCTGGGAAGCTGTGCTAGCTGTGTTCTCAAATCAGGCCCATGATATCTGGGATGACTGATAACTGTGGGGGATTTTAAGGTTATTTCATGTGTGAGGTTGTGACAGACAGAATAAGGGCTGTGCTAGCAGTTCCAGAGCTGCTTATGTTTCCTCCTGAGGTCAATACAATCATGTTGAGCAGACAGGCAGGAGACTCGGCTCCGTGCTTGCTCGTGAGGATGTCTAATTGCCCGCACCTCACTTTGTTGATCGAGCCATTCAATGAAATTTTATCTAAATATTCAAAACATCCCAGCACTCGGTCATCATTTAAAAATGGCCTGGGACAGGAAGGCTGTGAAGTCCAACAACATCCCCTTCCTGCAGTGCAAGGCCAAGTGTAGAAAGGGAAACTAAGTTATCAAAATGTCTCGGCTGCTGTTCCTCCATTGAGCCACCCAGAGCCATGTCCTACCCAGGGCTGTTCAGGTGTTTCACTGATGCGTGGTGTGAAAGTCCTCTTTCCAAAGGAGCTGAACTGCTGTTTTTCAGTGTTGAGCCTGATTGCTTCCCTTGACCTTATTAAATCTCTGCCTGAACAGCACTGTGAAGGGCTGTGGCATGTGTGTGGGAAGGAGAGACTTTGCCTCCCAAGGTAACGGTGCCTGAAACGCTCTCAATTTCCACAGCAGAGCCCAGACAAGCGAGGCAGAAGCCCACGTAATTGGGCCTAATACTGCTATGGAAACTATGCTGAGGGCTAAAAATACCCTTTAAAAAGC
Source organism: Lagopus muta (assembly GCF_023343835.1). Classification (NCBI taxonomy): domain Eukaryota; kingdom Metazoa; phylum Chordata; class Aves; order Galliformes; family Phasianidae; genus Lagopus; species Lagopus muta. The sequence goes on along the minus strand of NC_064440.1, from coordinate 29,183,940 downwards.
AGAATCTTTTCTTGTGCATATTTCCAAGCTGTGTATGAGAAGATGGAGTGCTATGGAGTAGTTAAGACGACAGGAAGATGCTCTGCGACAGCAGTTACCTCTGAAGCACAGACCTTCTGCTTTCACAAATGTTTCAAATGCACCAGAATTCACTTAGGAGAATTTTGACTGTCACTTGTGAGTTAGGATAAATGCACACACACTTAACCACTAAGAAAGCTATTAGCAAAACCAGCTGCTTAATCCAGGCTACTTTACAACCTTGGTTATTCTTTTTCTTTTTCTTTTTTTTTTTTTTTAAGACACCTTTGCAACCAATTTCTCAAACCAGCGGTCCCTACTGACGTATCAGTGTGGAACTGTTCAAAAGTCCCTGTCCAAATACTAAACGTGGTTGGAGTCCAGTGGCACACTGCATGCTGCATGGTACCGTCACTGGATTTGCTAGCACAGCATTAGCAGTTGAGGATCAGGGCCAGGAGGAGAAGGTCAAGGTTTGCTCCCATGCCCTGCCTGGTCTGATGTCAAGAGCTGGACTGCAGCTTGGTAGGGGTCACCGGAGTTAAACATGTAATGTAGTTGTGGATTGAGTGGATGGGTTTTGTAATGTTATGATTTGGGTGTATTATAGGGCAAATAATACGCCGTGTGTTGAAGGCTTCAAGGGATGCTTCCTTGCAGGCAAGCTGTTGGCCTCCAAAGGTGCATCTTCTGATGTGGAAAGTGTTTTGCATTTGAAAAGCACTACAACCAACAATGTGCACAGTGAGTGACAGTCCTGTCTCACTGGTGCTATGATGAAAGGAAATGGGTTAACAAATGGAGTAGCAGAAAAGATTGTGGCTAACAGACGATCTTCCCCAATATGCAGGTTAGGATAATGGGTCAAAAGAGAAACATGCTTTACAGGTTATAATTCTGTCAAGATTTGTTTTTGTATTTTAAGCACCTTCTTCCCAGTTTATTCAAAATCATATGGCAATTCTACGGCTTTTACATGTTTCTTTGATTTCACCCCACACCTTTACATCAGTCTTTGCAGATCATCCTCAAGAAACCCTCTTCCCTGCTTACTCTATCATCTATCCTGAAAGAACTTTGTATGCTCTTAGCCATGCTAGGAATGTTTGTGGCCCCTTCAGTCTCTCTGCATGTCAGTCTCAGCAAATCCTCCGAATATTTTTGTTGTTTTCCTTTGAATTGATTCCTTACTGCCTTACTTAAGCTGGAACTTGCAGAATGAGAAATAAGCTGTGGTGTCATTACTGTGCTTCATGCTGGGGAGATAATTTCAAATTGCTGCTATTGCTTGTCACTTGAGGTCACTCCCTCAGCTATTACCTTCCAGGTAAATTACTCCTGGGTTTCTGAGCAAATATGTCTAAATGTTTTAACCACTATTTTCTTTAATTAAAAAGTAACTTTACTTACTGCTTGTCCTCTGCTCAGAGCGTGCTGTGTCGTATCCTCTGTACAACCAACAGGAAATGTTTCCTGTGGGTAAGCACCTTTGAACCATGTCAAAATGTTATCCAAATGTATGCTATGCCACCTTCACAAATGAGGAAAATTGCTCTTAGGGTTTGCTGCTAGAATGAACAGGAATATTCAAAGAGTCAAGATTGGGGTGTTTGGTCCTCAGTTCTCTCAGGGAAAGCATTACCCAGCAACAAATGAAATGGAGTCAACATAACCATTTAAAATAGCAAAGTAAACAGTTCATGGTGTAGTCAAGATAATCCTTAATTTCTGCTGCTTATCTGAGATCTGCCCTGCAGATCTGATGGGAGGATTTAACCTTCCTGAAAGCTGTTATCAGTGGATGTGCTTGAACTGGGAAGACCTCTTTCCACCTGCTTTTCAGAGCCCTTTCTCCTAGAAGATTAACGCTGCTACGCTCCTTTTAGAAAGAGAAACCTCTGTAACATGGATTATTTTGAGAGGAATAGACTACACATACTTTGCTACAGTACAACTTAAGGAAAATACTTCAAAATAAAGTCCATTTAAAAGAACAATTTCTTGTTTTTATTCTTTTATTGAAGAAACTGATCATCTAATTGGTTCTCGCAGTTCTTTTTTTACAAAAATACATGCATAGCTGTGGAAATTAGAAGAGAGAGAATCATTGGTTTGTGGTTACTGCTTGCTGCATAAGTGACTCAAAGCTAGGGGGAACTTTGAAATTAAATTTTTGTAGTTTTCTGTTTCTCTGTGGATGCCGTGTGAAACACAGTGGTGGAGCAGACGGCCTGTCTTCTGTTCTCAAAAAGACAGCATCGTGCTGTTCAAGAGGGAAGTCAAAAGGGGATTTCACTGAGATGTAGGATCAAAACAAAAACCGGAGGCTCCTTGATAGGTTTTACACATATCACTTTTCACCATAACTTGGTGTATTTCTGATGTGCTCTCTTCTATGTTTCATTTGAAAGTAAGAAAAGCCCATCTTTAAATTAAGATTCTCTGACATACTGATGCCTTTGGCAAGAGGGGAGAGAATCTCCATGTGATTCTTTGTGTGCTTAGTAATAGCGAGAGCCTGTGGTGAGGGCCTGAAATATGCAGCAAAAGTTTTCAGAACAGGGAATGAGTCACTACTGCCCTTGACCTTTGTGAATTTGAAACTATATTTATCATTTGCATTGTTCCTCAGTTGTATTTCTTGTACCATGTTCAGGGCAACTTGTCTTCTCTGCCCTGAGGAGCTGAAACTCATACATGGAAATTTCCGGCGAGATGAGAATTCATTTCCTGAAGTGAGCTTTAAGAGAACCTTTATTGAGGAACTCTTGTACTGGGAGATTACTGATGTGAAGCTGATAGTAAAAGGTTAAGTAGAGGAATAAGGCAATAGCATACAAAGCAGAAAAAGGAAATGAGTAAAAGAGTTCATGCAGGGTCAAGAATGCGTAACACAGGGTACTGTTAATAGAGGCAACTATTTTTGCCAATGTAGTACTTTTTCTTTCCCTCCCACAACCTTACATTTCTTTCTGAGTAGAAACCAGAGCACTGAAAGGAAAGATCCAGATTGTTGCATTTTGCATTCTCCCTCTTCTTCCCCCTACAGTACAGGAGTCGAATTAGATGAGATTTTCAATCAGGTCAGTTGCTAAACAGCTGGTGTGTGAAAGAGTGCAGCTGTCTCACCGCAAGTATCACCTTGGCAAGGCAAAACCGGCGTGGAGCCCTGTGAGAGCCTGCAGGGCTGTGTTTCCTTAGTGGCCACGTGCACATCGGGGACACGTATTCGCTGTCTGCGCTTGGAGCTGGAGCCCCTGCAACAAGAAAGGAAAAAGTGGCCGAGATACTTCTGACTATGCAGTGAGGAATGTTAAAAATGAGAAACGTTAGTATTGGGGTGTGGGATGGAAGTTACCGGGTTGCCAGCAAGTCTTAGCAAATGGAAATGTAGAATTAGTTCCAGAAAACGCAATAGGTAACTTAATAAATATGTGAGAACTGCAGGCACTTTGCATTTCTGTATGTGGAGTAATTGTAGCACAGGATTGCACATCCCACGCTGGTATTTCGAGTTTCCTTGTTTGGGGGAAGGAAAAGCACCGGTGAGCCAAGGCTCGTTTTATAGGCATAAACTATCGGCTATCTTTGTATCTGCCTCCAAAGATTCCCATGGCTGATTTATTAGCAGAGAGTGTAAGTGTAAGCAAAGGCTATTCTGAATGTGTATTTACACAGTCATCATCTGAAGCTCAGGCTGTCTGGAAAACAACTAACAAATCCCCTCTGTTCCACTTGTTTTTAAGAAGAACGTTCTGTGCCCCAACAGCTGAAATTTTCAGCATGAGGGTAGAGGAAATTAAAACATCAAGATTTTTACAGCGAAAGTTTCCAGCAAGACTCATTTAACCTGGAACTCCAACTTCCCCGACCCCACATACAGGGAAGAGACCTAAAGAAATGACAGAATCATAGAGTGGCTTGGGTTGGAAGGGACCTCGGGGATGATCTCACTCCAAGTCTTAGCACCCTGGGCAGGAATGCCAGCTGCTAAATCAGGCACTGGATCGGGCTGCCCAGGGCCCTGTCCAACCTGGCCTCGAACACCTCCAGGGATGGGAGCATTGGTAAACGGTTCGCAAGGTAACGTAGCAGTAACAGACTCAGCAATCTGGAATTATTCGCATTTTGGCATGGAAACTTTTGACTTAAGGCCTCGGCATGTGCCCGAGGTCCCACTGGGGTGCAGGTGCCTTTGTTTCAGCGCGGTTCGGTTTAATTCCTGCGGAGTGCAGCGCTCCGCGCTTCGATGACGCGGGAGAAGCGTTCTGCCGCAGGACGGGGACGGATTCTCCCCTCGGCATCGCTCCCATCCCTTTGTTTCCCGGCAGGCGGCGGCGCCTTCGCCCGCCGACGCGAGAAGCGATGGGTAGAAATGGCCGTCTCCATGGCAACCCGGCGGGCCGCGGCCCCGCACGGCGCAACCCGGGCCGCGGGGACCCCCGGGCGCTCCCGGCGCCGCCCCGCAGGTGCCGGCCCGGCCCCTCGCCCCCTTCCCGCCGCGGGAACGGCGCTCGCTCAAACTTTTCCCCTCAGAAAATGGAGGCGGCGAGCAGGGAAACGGCAGGGGGCGGGCCGACCTCGGGGCGGTCCTGGTCCCGGCCCCGCCACGCGCAGCGGGCCCGCCGCTCCCCCTCGGCGCGAGGGCGGCACCGCCCCGCGTCCCCGCCCGCCTCCCTCCGCGCCCCGCGGGCGGCTCGTCCTGCGCCGGGAGCGGCGTCCCGCCTAGCCAACCGTCGCGCCGCCTGCCTGACAGTTAGGCCGCGGCGGCCAATCGGCGGACGAGGGGGCGGGCACAGCGGGACGCGAGCGGCGCGGCGGGCCGGCGGCTGGGCAGTCGGCGGAGGCGCAGCATGATGCGGCTGTGGCGTGCGGCGCTGCTGCGGGAGCTGCGGCTGCTCGGCCAGCCGGGGGCGGCCGGCGGCGGGCCCGGACCCGGGCCCGGCTCTCGCTCCCGGCGCCTTCTGCCGCAGCTTGCCGCCCTGAGCGCCGGCCCCGCCGCCCGCCGCGGTCCGGGCCCGGCGCGGGGTCTGTGCACTCGCTCCGAGGGCGCCCTGGAGGAGCCGGGGAAGGGGGCCCAGCAGCCGGCGGCCCCCGGCGAGCCCCCCGTCGACGGCGGCCGCAACAACAACCACGGCGGCGGCGGCAAGGAGCTGGCCGGAGGCGGCGGCGGGGGGGAGAAGTGAGTGCGGGCGGGGCGGCGGCGGCGGCGCCATGTGAGCGTCCGCGGCCTCCTCACACGCGGGCGGAGCGGGAGGGGCGGGCGGCGCCCGGCAGGTGCGGGGCTGCGGGCGGGGCTCGGCAGGGTGCGGGCGGGTCGGGGGGGAGCGCCCGGCGGGCCGGGGGAGCGGGTGCAGGGCGGGCCGTGGGTGCCGCCGCGGGACGGCTGGTGGGAGCCGTGCCGTGGGGTTGTATTGGTCGATCGATCGATTGATTTTTCTCGCAAGAATTGGTGTCTGTGTCACCTCGCGTTGATGACCGATGGCGTCCATCCGCGGGCGCGGAGGTGGCGGGGCGCACAGTGCCGCGTGCCTCCAGCTGAGCCCGGAGCGGGGCCCTCGGCCACGGCCTGAGGCGGCCCCGGAGCACGCTGTGTGCCGCCGACTCTCTCCAGCGCTCTGCCTTACTGGTTCTTGGTCTTAAGCAGCTCCTGAAGGAGCCCCGTTCGTCCCCTACTCCCGTCCGCTTTGGTTTCTTGAACGCGAGCTCAGCGCGCTGAACCTTCCCCAGGTTGGACGGATAACTGCAGGCCTCGTGGAGATGCGTTCCCTTCGGCCGTGCTTGGAACGTGCCCCTCTTCTGTCTCCTAGGTGGCCCGTGAGTCTTCTCACTGCTACCTCCGGGGTGGCCTAATTAAAACCTAATGCCGGGCTCCTTTCCCCGGCTTTGCCACGCCTCTTATCTAGATGAAGAGAAGCCAAAGAGGAAGCGAGACGAGAAAAGAGTGTTTCGCTTTAATGCGCAGCCATGCCTTCATCAGCCTCATGTTAAGAGGAAGTCAGAAGAGATTCCACGAGGTCAGGCAGGAACTGCAGCTTGTGGCTTGTGTGTAGCTGTCCTTTGGACAGTTTTTGGTGTGAATTTGTTCTCCTGTGGGCAGGGGGAGAAGCTCCCTTGGTCTTTTCTCTCATCTCACCAAATGTCTGAGCTGCTGGGCTTGGGCCAGACCTTTTTTGCGTTATGAGCTGCTTGGGAAGGCGATGCTTGTTATTTCAGCTAGCAGACTACTTAATCATGCGTGTGCATCAGATTAGAGAACTATATAGGACATAATGCACATAGGTAAAATATTATAGTTATACTATCTTTCATCATTTAGCCTCTTGTGTGAATTAGCTCTACGTGTAATATTTTGGAACAAACAACATTTCTGGCTGTGCCTCAAGTGGGCATGGCCTGAAGACTTACTTCCACTTTCTATGAGAAACACACCCGTTGCCTTGAAAAACATGCAGGACAAAAAAGCCCCAGTATGGCAGCTGTGGTGGTTGCAAAGGTGGTTTTTCCAAGAAGTAACATTTCCTTAAACTGAGCTTTTAGAACAGCTCCTGCTGATCAGCATCATTTAGGGGAGTCATGAAATTTCTGACATGTGTGGGGAGACTGCATAGTCCCAAACCAGTTAAACAGTTCTCGCATTTTTGGCCTTTGACAAAAGTATGTGAAAGTCAGATAGTCATGCTTTGAGCATTCCTGCACAGTGTGCAGAGAACAATTGCATGAAACCTATAGCATGTAGCTACAAACAAGAAAAAAACTGGGAACTGTTTCTTTGCAGTTCAGGTTGGGCAGGAATTCCTGGTGGCACATTGACCAATCTCATTCTAATTCTTCCACTATGGGGTTGCAAATATTTTACTTAAGCATTTGTACGTGGTACCTTACATGTTACTTACATTAACACAGTGCAGAGTGCCAAAGAGGAGTGTTTGAGCAGGCAGGTTTCTGGTCTATCAGCTGGCCTGGGTGAGTGCAGGCTGCGCTCTGCTGGCTGCAGTGCAAGGGCTGCTGTGCTGAGCCAGTGGGTGGAGGGGGTCCCTCTGGAGGGCAGCAATCCCATCACTCTGTGGGCTCACCTGGGGCTTGTTAAATTTTGGGAAGAAGAAATATCTGAGGTTAAGCTGAGAAAGCAGCCATTGACTGGTAATTCTGATGACTGAAGGTTGTGGATTAGAAGGTAATCATTGCTTCATGCCTAAGTGTTTAAAATGCAGTATCCAAGCGATCCAGATACGATCTTGTGTAACATGAGATAGTGTCTACTTCTGCTTTCAGTCTAACTGCGTTTTCCTTTTTGCATTTTATGCTGGACAGTAATAGGATCACATATAGTTCACCTTAGTATAAGCTACTTCTGAGTTGTGTGGACATGTAGTAAGGTGATGGGGAGGAGCAAGACAGTGAATTTTGAAGCATAGCTGACTTACAGTATTGCTGGTACAAGCATATAGAATCCAGCAAAGCAAAACAGAAGAGTTGCTAGCATTGTAATGTTTTTGTCTTAGAATCACAAGAGAGCACTACTGCTGCTTTTCAAGGCCAGGGGTGAATTCTGGAGATAACTTTATGAATTTGTTTTGCTTTCATACTCAGGCTGGATTCCAGTGGAATCACTGGACATTAATCAGGCAGCTCTTCATCTCGCTGTGCTCAGCCATGCAGGTGCATCAAACTGTTGGGAGTTTTCATTCTACCCAAACTTCTCAGAGTAAGATTTTGAAGCAGCAGTTCACTAGGAACACTTTGATATCTGACGGCCATGTCTTTGGCCTGAAGGTTATGAATGTGTGGCATTCTCTGGGTCTTCTGAGCTCTCAAGTGAACGGTTCCCTGCTGCTGCTGGTGGGCTCCGTGTCCAACTGAACAGCAGCCACTGCTCAGTGTGGCAGCTTCTGCAGGCTTCATACTGAGCTACAGATGGCAGCCCTGGCAGCTTTCACTTGTGTCTTCTGGTTAGTAACATGTGATCCATGAGTAGCCTTAATATGACTTCATATCATGTTTTGTTCTTCACATCCCATTTTGCATTTGTTGGCTATGCCTGAAGGTAGGAATGTTTCTCTAGGAGAAGGCTTGTTTATTTTGTTGGCTTTTTTTTTTTTTTTTTTTTTAAGTTTTCTTTTTCTTTTTTGCTCTCCCTGTGTGAAATGAGTTGGTAACCACTGTCCAGCTGTTTGAAGGCACTGTCTGACATGAGAAGTCAGCCACATATTTGATACGTAACCTCTTGGTTAGAATCATAGTTGAACTTCTTATTAGAATAAAATCCTCCAGGGAGTCTGGAATAAGCACTGTACTGATGCAGAAGGGAAAACTGGGGGAGGAGTAGGGACTGCGAAGGCCTTGTTTTTGTCTTGATACATAAGGAACAGTGTGGAGCAAACTGTTGCATTGCGTCTAGCTCACAGGTTGCAGTACTGCTAAAGAAGGCTAATTGTACCTCTGGTTTGGGTTATTTCCTTTTTTTGTTTTGTTTTAATTTATCAAGCCATTATTGACATAATGGAATAAAGTGGAATTTCCACTGTAGTCAGGCTGTTCCCTGGGTGTGAAAAACGTGGCTCTTTCCAACCTGCGCTGAATAATTCTATCTTGCTAAGTGTGCTCACTGCCAAAATACCGCTTTTAGGTAAAGCAAACATGGGTTACTGACATCAATGACCTGACAAACTGCAGAGCAAGCCTTTCCACCTCTGTTTAACCGATAAACTTTATCAAAGGATAGACTGTTTGACACAGAGCAATTTTCTGTAAATACATCAAGTGCCGTCCTCTTTGCTTTGGCAGTCGGCGCAGAGCCGTTGTTAAATTGAGCTGACTGACCCAATATTGAACAGCAGCAGATGTGAAAGATATGGAAACTATTTCACTTTGTGCTGTGAAAGCTCCATCTCTCTTCAACAGATGGAAAAAAGCAGATAAAAATCTTGGTTACACGTCTAAAGCTTTTGTCTATTTTTCTGCAATCTTCCAGACAGGAGTTACATCTTCGGAGTAATCCTGAGTCCAAGGGGAACAGGGGGGTTTCCTCTCCCAGAGCTCCTGGACGCCGGTAACAAGTCTTGTTGCGTAGATGTTGTGCAAAACATCAAGTTGTTCTCAGCACTGAGCTGAGTTAAATGCTCCGTGTGCGTGGGTGAAGCTCAGGGCCGTAGTGTGGCTCTGTAACACTGCATGGCTCTAAAACGAGTAGATAGCTGCTGAGCTGCAATGCTGCTGCAGGAGGAGAGTTTGATCTGCATGTGGGTTGGTTTGGTTTTGCCAGCTGGGTCTGGGCATCCCGCTGTCAAAAGATGAGCAGTGCGGTGTGCTGCGTGGAAGACGTGAATTTTCTGGAGGAAAAAGGGCGTTTGCTTGAGGTAGCTGTTAGTGCCCGCCTCGGTTGAGTTGCCAGGCTGTCTGTGCGTTAGTCAGCCAGCTCTGCTTTTAAAAAAAATCCAGGCTGGAACACAACGAGGGTTCTGTGGGCTTACAAAGCTGTCTTCTGTTCGGAGTATGGAAGTACGGCGTATTGCATTGGAAAATGAGAAGTGAGGTTTTTACTGCTGGTTCTAAGTGCTAGTTTGCAGGAAGGGGGGGAGGCGAGCGCAGCTGAAGGGTTGCCGTATGTTTAAGAGGTATATGGAGATAATCAGGTTTTTATTAAAAATAATGAATCATGAGTGTGACCTGTTGTTGAACTACAGCAAGCGAGTGCTGGGAGCAGAGGGAGGCGTAGCACCCATCTGCAGGGCTTCATCGGCCACCCGCGTTCTGCACTCCACTGCAGGGCTGCTTTCTGCAGCTCCCAGCCCTGCAGGCAGCCTTGCTGTGCTGTGAGGGGCCGTTGATCCCAGGAAGGCTCTTCTGAGCAGGAGTTCCACTTGTTTCTCGTGTGCATGTGTGTACTGCTATGGAAATAGAGAAAATGCCTTGGGACAGTCTGCTGTTAGGTAGTAAGTCTCAAGCAACAACTTGCATGTATTATACCATAGTGACAATGTATTCTCAATGTTAACAGATGATAGGATTGAGTTTTAAAATTAGTGGCTAACCTAAGGTGAGGCTGCATCCCCTGCATTTCCCTTATGTTTACTGGGGAACTTGTTTGTTGTTTTTTTTTTTTAACTTGTGAAGCATCAACACACTACACTGGCTGTGTCGAATCTGACGTCAACACTTGAAGGTATTAAAAGGAAAGATGTGAAGCCCTTGGCTGCCGTTGCCTGTAGCCCTTTGGGAGCACACGGTTCCTAGAGCAGCCTTCCAGCTGCATGTTACAGAGCAGGGCTCATGGGAAGCCAAGGGATTGACTCAGCCTTGTGCTGTGACCTGCTGCAGGGGTACTATGGGGTGTCACAGAAAGGAGAAGCTGAGAGCAGGAGGCAGCTCTGTGTTACAGCATGCTCTTCTGGGTGGAATATGATAGCTTTCCTTCGTGTCTCACTTAAAATGGAGAGCTAAGCTAGGAACCAGTACAGATGTACAAGAAGTGCATCTGGTAGTTAACACAAGGGAGAATAGGAGGGCCGCTGTATGGTACTGATAAACATACTGGCTGTTTGAAGATTTATCTGTACTGCATGGAACTTACACTGTCTGCGTTGCTGCTTCTGGTGCCTGAGATAGTTCCTGTTAGTGGATTATGCTGCAGATGGCTTCACTTGCTTTCACTGCAACTGATGTGGCCTACATAAGCTTCCAGAAGGACAGGGCACTCCTGGGAGTTCCTAAAAATAGGACTGTTTTGAAGAAAATAATACGTGCCCATCACCTCTTGCCTTCTCTTGTCTGTGAAATTCTTGCATCAGTCTGCTGTTTGAGCTGAGTTACAAGGCATGCAGGTCTTGGAGTCTGAGGCATTTTTTATCCTCTATGCACGTAGCACTTCTGTCTTCTGTAGGATCAAGCAGAGGGAAATGCAATGAATCTGCTCCCAAACATTTCCAAATCCGATCTTAGAAAGACATTTGTCAGTAAAAAGGTGTGTGCTAAAAATGTTTCTAAAAGCATCATATGTATGCCTCTAGTGTTACAGTTTTTCCTACCTTAAGCTGAATTAAACCCTGATCGTTGATACAAAAGAAACAAAAAACATTGAAATTAATACTAGTAGTTACATTGGTAATTAAAATGTGTTTCCTTGTGAAAAATGCAAATGTTTGAACAAAAATACTCACTGATCTGTGCCTGTGTGTGTTGTTTTTTGTTTTTAGTAAAGTGAAGCAAGGTCTCCTTCCTAGCTTGGAAGATCTGCTCTTCTACACTATTGCAGAAGGACAAGAGAAAATACCAGTGCATAAATTCATAACTGTAAGTTTACTGTTCCTGGGTGCTGTATGAGAGCTACCTGCTACAAGGTGGTTTTTTTTTTTTAAGTACTGGATGCAAGAATATAAATGAAGGAATCCATGTTACAAATGGGTTGCTGCAACGAGGAATGTGACTTTTCCCCTTCCTCAATGCTGTGTGTGTGTAATTGAATGAGAATTCTTGTGCTGTTAACTCATTTATTTGCTGTGCAAGAGAATATGCTTCAAAGCTTCTGTGTCTGTGGCCCAGCTCAGTGGTGTTTGCACTTAGACAAAATGCAGTTGGACCACTGTGGATTTTGATCCAAACCATAGCAGCCCTATAGCATATATCTTGAGTATTTTGATGTTGATGGTGCCGTGGCAGATAGATTTTTACGTTAATAAATGAGACTGAACAGCAGAGATCTTTGCAATAGCATACATTTTCATTTTAGTAATTACTGACTTATTGTGGTAGGCACTCAAATCTACAGGATTACGCACGTCAGATCCCAGGTTAAAAGAGTGCATGGATATGTTAAGACTGACCCTTCAAACAACTTCTGATGGTGTGATGCTGGACAAAGACCTCTTCAAAAAGTAAGCTTTGTTGTCAGTGTTACTGTACAACTCTGACTGAATGTTCTGTGTGTGTTACTGACATCTGTCCTGGGGAGACCGGCGGTACATAGTGGTGTAGTAGGAAAGGCTCCAAGCACACACTCCTACTGTTAGTATTTTTGTAAAAACTTCTGTGGCTTCATGCAGCAGGCAGATGTTGTAATACTCATCAGTGCTTAATGTATCAGCATTACCTGCATGTGTACCTGACCGCATCCTGCAGCTCTTACTCGCATATCAAGTAAATGGATGCCATGTGGGTTATTTTCAATAAGTGCATAAGTCTTCTTTCTTTCTGCTTTTAATCTGAAGTCCAGGGAGCTGCTTCTGTGTAGTTCAGAGCATTTTGGTACTGAGATCAGAGCACGTACATAGGTAATTCTAAATGAGTATATGAAAAATAGCAAAGCTGAACTACTGCTATGCGGAGATCAGAACCGTAGACACTGCTTTGATTTGATTTGGAAAAGATTTATGTGCCTTATTTTAGTGATAGTTTAAGAGAAGTCTGTGTGTTTAGCTGAACAATATAAGCACTGTTCAGCTTGTCTTCTGTTCCTTCCAGGCACACTCCTTCACTCAACTATTAATGGCTTTTGAGTGCCAAAAGATTATAACTAGGTGCTCTTAAATCTTGAAGAGAAGTTTGTAGTCTATTTGTGAGTCCATTTGTCTTCCATTTGCAGGGTAAATGATGCTATATCTGAAAGTTCCTTCTTTCATTAAGAGCTTCTTTCAAGATGATATATTTCTGCTCTGTACAAGCTTTTTTTTTTGTTAATGGTGTACTGGGCTCCTTCTTCCAGTAGTTTGGTGTGTGTATGTATATGTATCAATACAAATATGTGGGTACACACACACACAGATAATTGAGAAGAACTAGTGCTTCTCGTACACGCATGCATCGAGGAGAAACTATGGGGAGTGCTGATAGCATAAACTTGACTAAATCAATTAAGCCCAGTCCAAATTAACTGCACTATCTATCGTTGTAACAAAAGATTTAACACCTTCTTACTGGTTTTACCAGATTGGAATTTGACTTAAATTGCCTTATTTTGAAGTCTTCTGGCTTTTTGGTGTTATTTGTCTTAGACAAAAAAATTGGAGGAAATTTCCATGTTACAGTTAGAACAGTTCCAGTTTTCTGTCTTCTGTCTCCAGAGGTTCTGGAAATGAAGACTGGATACCCCAGTTCCAGCCAGAAGGCTTGTTAATTTTCTTGAAGCAGGTGTTGCATTAATGTAACATAACAGTCTTTCTCTGTTGCTTGATACACTGGTGAGAAAAGTCTGCATGCTGAAAATGGTGCAGCATTCCAGTTAGCTGATGGTTTGCTTTATGTTTTTATGGTACTACTTAAAGTGTATAGATGAAACTTTAGCTGCTGAACAAATTAGCTAGTGGTACGTTGGTCAGTGTGTATGGCAAAAAGGGGAAAGTCATAATGGAGTTGTTTTGGAAAGGGTGCCAACTTGAGTGAGAAGGTAGCTATTGAGTAACTGTTATGAGTTTAAACTTCATTCTTTTCCCTATTAACTGGCTTTTTAGACGTACTCTTTGTCACAAGGTACTTTGTGTCCTGTTCTGTTGACCTGGAATAGTGGTCTTGCTGGCCAAATCTCCTCTGATCTGCTGGTGGGAAGCAGCAATCTGGGTCTGTTCTGTTCTAAGCATCTGTTACTGGATCTCAAACAGGCTTATCTTTTCCTGTGGAACAGCTGTGCTGCTCTCTAAATCTGGGCAGCAAATCCTGGGGAAAACTTTATTATCAGACATACTTAACCCAGGTATTAATAGATGCTTTCTTCCTATTTGTTTGAGGAAATAAAAAGCTATTGATAGAAACTGTAGAGGACTTTTGCTATATTACTATAAATACCTCTTTTTTTTTTTTTCTGAAGTTGCACTTGTTTCTAAAAGGTCTAAATATATTGTACACTTCACAGACATTATCTTCCTAGTTGGAACTGGAGCTTCACATAGTGTTTATACTGCACTTTTTGAATCGAAAAGATTTGCCAAGATCCCATTCTGCTGTACAGCTAGCCTAGCGATTCCTCTAAATCCATGAGTACAGAGTATCTCGTTTTAGCAGGTATCTACTTTGCTTGGGAAAGCAATAATCAGCACTGGGAGCCAGAATTTTAAAGAGAAGGGTTAAACACAACAAGCTTCATGACAAAAGAAATAAAATGAACATAATTTCATGCTACGGGCCTATATATATTTTTTAAGAGAAGTTAAAACTCGAGCCATGGATTCCAAATGATGCAGGTCATAAGACTTGAATGCCAGTCTTCTGTTAGAGCACTGTGGAGAAGGCAGGGAGCTGAAGGGTACTGGGTTGAGGTGAGATGTGTTGTAAGCTTGACAGTTTCGCCCTTTGTAGGGATGAAGTAGGCAAGTCAGTTACAAACCTGTTTTGGAAAACAGATGTGATGATTTCTTACTTGTCACTAAAATATTCACGAGAGGGAGTCATCTGTGAATTTCTATTCTCTTTGCTCATCCATCTTTCTGATGGGAGTTGATTGAACTTAATCCCTGGTTTACCCTTGAGTGAAAGTGGCTTGTTAAAGTGCAATGCTAGTGCGTTCCTCTGAATTGCACATCCCTGCTAAAGCACATGCAGATGCATCACATGACAATAATAGACAAAATTGAAGATTATTCAGAGTCCTTGCTAACCATACTTGTGTTTTTTTAGCTAGCTTTATTTTGACCTCTTTCTCATGTGAACAGCACTGTGATAGTATTGCAACCCAACTGCATTGTTAGGCTGATATTAAAAAGTTTGGGAAAACAGAGATTTGAGACTGCTACCTTAAACACTATTCATACATGCAGTATGTAATAAAGTCTACTTTGTTCTTGAAGTTTTCATGCTGCTCCATTACTTCTGAGCCATTCTTCTCTGAAGGGTAACATGGAACATAAACCATCTACAGGCTCCACTGGGGAGACGTCAGCTGTGGAATATTAGAGGCTGGCAAGATGAATGTCCCCTATTGATTGAAAGTATCAGTGCTGCATAACTGCAGCTCACTGAGACCTATGCTGTTTTGTCCATGCTGTAGTCATTTGCAGTACTTGGCTAGATGAACCAAACCCCTGTATTTAGTGCCTCAATTCATACAATTTGCCTGGATTAAGGAGATGCTGATCTTGGCAGTTACAGAAATGCAGTGCAGTCCTTAACCAGCATGGCCATTTCTGCAGTCAGTGCCTAGTTTAAAGCAATTGAATTATTTAAGTGAGACTTGATGTCAATTGGAGAGTATAAAAATGCCCTTTCTGCAATGTTATGTGATATGAGAGGAGTGTTTCAGTGCATGCTGCCTTCCTACTGTCATGTTGCTCATGCTCTGAGTTCTTGGCCTGTTTTAATAGATTTAGATTAACTTCATATTTTTTTTTTCCTAATTAGAGTATTTGATGGTGTCTGTGTGATGCAGATGATGTGCTGAAATGCATCTGAAAGTTAAACCTAATGTGTGTGTATATTTTTCCTTCTGCACACGTGGCTGCCATAATTGCTCTTAATTAATTTTGAGAAAGGGTTGAACCACCTGCAGGAAGACTGCTGGGAACAAAAATGGGCAGGGTTTTGGCAGGCTGTGTGAAAAGGGAGGGGACGAGCATGACAAATCACAACAAACCCAGCTGAAACTGCTGTTTCAATGTAGGTTAACAGTTTATTACAGGCGGAGCAATTCTCAGATTGCCCACTTGTATACAAGAAACTTCTCTGCTGTTTCTCTTCCTCTGTTGGAGGGAAGGGCAGACCAGAATTTGGGATGGTTGTCAGTTGAATTTGCAGTAAGGCATTTAAAGTACAATGGAGTTCAGAGTGAAAGTGAAGCTTCTAAAAAAGGAAAGGGGTGCAAAGGGAGGATATTCCATCTGCCCAGTCATCTGCATGCAACTTTATTCTGACCTGGTGTTGACTTCTAACCGTAGGATTACTGAAGTAGTGTTCAAAGTGATGTAATCTTTAATTGTTATGAGTTACTCCTAATTGGAAGAATGAAGTTCTCCTTCCTGGTAGAGCCCTGTATGTTCTTGAGTTCTCATCTGTCTGAAATAACAGCCTGCTTCTGCTTTTATGAACACTGCCAGAAAGTGCAGTAGGAACGTAACCAGATGTGTTAATTTGGTGTTAAGCCTGCCTTTCTCTTTCTTGCACTAGGATGGGGCTGTTAATCCCCTTTATCGGCTGTGCTTTAACGGTGTGATAACAGCTCCCAGTTCTCATCCTCTGCTGCCATTCACCCCACCCACAGATAAAGCTCTTAGCACGGCTTGTCTCACCTTGTGTTCCCAACCTCCATTTCTGCTGTTCCTCCAGTATCAAGTCCTTTCCATTTTACCCCGTTGGTTGTAAATGTCCCTGATGGGCTGATGTTTGGAGAGCGTGGGCGATGAGGTGATTATGTTCTAGGTGAAAAGAAATCAAAAATGGTGGTAGTCTGAAGTGAGAGGCTTTGAGTCCTTTTCAGTGTTAATTTTGTGTTTGTTTTAGATGTTAGCAAGGACTTAATCAGTTCTTCTGTTCTAACAGCCCACGTGTTTTTCAGCTCAGTTCAGTTTGGTGTGTTGGCAGCTTCCTTGCTCATTAGCACTCCTTTGAAGGAGAAGTAAGGCAACTCTCACTTGTGTTGGTCCGAAGGACTGGGTGGCTTAGGCCCTACTTGAAGGGAAATTGATGGTACTTTGCTGTACAACCCCACAGTTGAAATAGGAGTTTAAACTAGAATGGCATAGAAGTGAATGTATTAAAACAATTATAAATAACTTTTTAAAATAGGGATGAAGAATTCCTTCTAATGAAGACCTATTATTTTAGGCACAAAAAAAAGTTAAAAGGTACTGGCAGTCCTTAAGAAGCAATTGCACGCTGCTTAAGCAAGTCATCTTTTTGTCCAACTACTAATATTTATTTTCCTTTGACTTATTGCAGGTGTGTACAAAGTAACATTGTATTGCTTACTCAAGCTTTCAGGAGGAAGTTTGTCATCCCAGATTTTATGTCATTTACTTCACACATTGATGAGCTTTATGAAAGTGCTAAAAAACAATCCGGAGGAAAGGTAACGTTGCGTATAAGTTCAACTTGAAGCTTCTCTGGAATTCTTGATATTGACCAAATTTATTTGTTCCTTTTCAAGTAGGGGACTTTTCTTCACGTTTTTAGCAGGATGTGAAACTGATAATTTGATGCAAGTAGTTGCAAAAGTTCAATTTGTTTGCAGCTTGTAAACTAAGATAAAAATGCAGCTCCAAACCTCTGACAGTCTTTTAAAGTTGTCGGGCTGAAGACACAAAATAGTGTTGGTCATTCTTAATTTTACCCAAGTTATAAAGCTACTGTATTACTTGCTACTAAGGCTGTCTGTAACTGTTTTTCTAGCCTACAGCCTGTCAGTTGTGTGAAGTAGCACAGCTTTTAAGTGCTAACTGTACTGTGGTTAGTAATTCAGGTTTTTACAAGTCCTTGTTTTCAGTGGTTAATTGAAAACTCCAAACTTCGTTAGAGTTTTGTTATTTGAAAATCCTAAATATGCCATAAAATTGGACACAGGTTGGTCTTAGAGCATGCTGAATCATAGAATGGCTTGGGCTGGAAGGGACCTCAAGGATCATCAAGTTCCAACCTCCTGCCACTGTCATGGCCACCAAGCTCTGAATCTGGTACCAGACCAGGCTGCCCAGGGCCCCATCCTGTGTTTATAATCCCCTTTTGCTGAAGTATGTATTTCCATTGGAAAAAATACTCCGTTTGATAATGGTCTCATCAGTATAACAACTTATAAGTGTTCTTAGGTTTGCTTTGTGATGATTTAGGATAATACAGTTATACCTCTTGCATCCTCTCCACATGCAGTTATTACCATAGACATACATTAACATGGAGTTAAATATTTTGGATGATGTAACATCTCTCTTTTTGTTTTTTGTTATGATAGGTTGCTGACTATATTCCACAGCTGGCCAAGTTCAGCCCTGACTTGTGGGGTGTGTCACTTTGCACAGTGGATGGGCAGAGGTATATTTTTATCTTGGAAATTTTGCTGTTTCAGGAAGTTGAACTGTTTGATAGATGCAGCACTTCCTGGTATCTCATGTTTTAATAAAGAAAAAGCATTGTAGGAGTTGTTTAAGAAGTAAAACCTACTTGGACCTTATTCTTCTTTGTTTTAAATTTCTGCTGAAGCAAACTTAATTTTTGTTTTTATAAAGAGTTGCTTTAAGAGTATTTGTAATTACACTGTAGAGGTGGGTTATGTTGCTATAAGGAGCAGGCAACAAATAAATAAAGCTGAGGGTAATGTTAGTGATCGCCAGAGGACAAGATAGAGGTGATGTTTATGTAGTATTAATCTTTGAAGGCTGATGATCTTTTGTCTAATAGCATCCATGCTTTGATTTAGATGCTACTTTTTTGCATTTTAATGTTGTTACTTTGTTACTCTACTCTTATTTTTATGGCCACTGTATGTCGCTGGGTGAATATTCTTTACAAAGGAAGTGAATATGTGGAAACTGAACTTCAATCTGATTATTTTTTTTTGTTGCTTCAGATTTACCAAACTGTCTCCTGTTAGGGTGTGTATAGCTCTTAATATAGCTACAGTGATTTTTTTTTTATTGAACAATGACTCAGTGCAGCAGAAAACGGAGCCAAATGTAAAGCAGTATCTCACATCTTCTAGCTGAGAGGTGAGGTAAATTGCTGTGTCAACCTTTGTGACCTGATGACGTGTTTGATGCAGGCATACTAAGCTGAGTATCAGGATTCTTAGGTGTGTAGTTTGTCCCAGCTGAATGGAGCACTCTTATGGTCATCTGGCTGCCTTATGGTGGCAGTGCACTGGGGGATATTTTAATATCATCTGTTATTACCTTTTTTTTTTTTTACTGTATATTGCAAGGTCTGTAATCTTCAACAAGTGCTGTGCAGGGTTTTTGATGTGCCTCTTAAATGCATTAATCCAAGTGAAACTTCTACCACCATTTTAGCTTCTTGCTTAAATGGCTGAACTGTAATAAAAGTTTCAAAAGTGAAGAATATTCTTAAATATATTGACTTAGCATTTGCATCGTTATGGATATTACAGCATGCACTAATGAGAGTTTTTGGAATACCAGCTTTTGTAATGTTTAATATTGTTTAATGCTAATTTTCATAATGCCAGAAAGCTCCTGTAAATTTCTTTGGACTTTTCTCAGATTTTCTGCAAAAAAAAAAACCACCCAAAAACAGTTCTGATTTTGTCGTCAGACATGTGATAGCTTGGAACTTGTTGTTCTCAATGGGCCATATGCTGCTTTTGTGACTCATTCTCTTGAGCCTGGATTAGGTGTTGCAAATAAACTTTCTGGAAGATGTTATTTCATGACTTCAATAAAATACGTACAGCACTATCAGAGAGAATAGAACTACTGATAGTTCCAAAACAGAATTGGCTCTCATTTTTGCTTCCATATCCATCACTATGTGTAAGGGGCTACATCCAGGTTGACTGTACTCAGCTGAATAAATCTGGTACTAGACTTCTGGTGCAAACCCATTTCTTAATTAGCTTTCAGTTTATTGTATCTGTAATAATGGCCAGTTTTGTCTTGTTGATTGTATGGAGGTGATTGTTAAAAACATAAAGCCTCTTTGTTCTGTTGTTTAAAATCATAAAATGGTTTGGACTGGGAGAGACCTTTTAGAGTTCCAACCTTTCTGCTACAGACAGGGAACTCCCCTGGTGTATAAATGTAGTTTAAATAACTTTATTTTTCCTGTGACTAATCCCAGTATGCTGAGAACTGAATGAAGCACTTAATACAGCTGGAGAACAGGAGAATTTAAGCATCTTCATTTGTGTTTTTCGCAGGCATTCTATTGGAGATACCAAAGTTCCTTTTTGTCTTCAGTCCTGTGTAAAGCCTTTGAAATATGCTATTGCTGTCAATGATCTTGGCACAGAGTATGTGCACAGATATGTTGGTAAAGAGCCTAGTGGATTAAGATTCAACAAATTGTTCCTGAATGAAGATGGTAAGAGTTACTTAATATTTAATAACACGTTTACAGAACAAGCTACCCTTTTTTTCCCCAGTATTTTTATTTCACTCTATCTTCTAAAGTCTAACTGTTGTCATACAAATGTAAAAGCAGTCTGTATACCACCTGGCCTCTCAGTACTGTCAGAAGCAGGTGCTGATGCCAAAGGCTGGAGCTGGTTAGTACAGAAGTAAAACAATGTGCCTTCCTATGGATGATTCCAAATTAAATTTGGCTAGTGATTCAAAATGCACTTTTTTTTTTTTTGTGACAGGAATGTTTTAGCAAGAATGTCTTGCATGGTAGCTAGATTATTTCTTTTTGAATGGCATTGAAAAACAAGCATCAAAAGTGCTATTTTGAATGACATTATGGTAAAAATCTGAAAAAGATGACTCATGTAGCCTTAGAGGAAGTGCTGGATGTTATCTCTGAAGCACAGATGCTTCCAGCAGATCTTTCTCTCCCAGTAAAAGAACAATGTTTCTGTTGCCATGGCGATTCAATTAATATTTAATTAATAAGACTGAAATATTTTTGTCAAGGACTGTGTTGAATTTTGTCTCTGTTACAAATATTGATACAGACATTCACAAACTATAATGCATAATTCTATTTAGGCATACAGAGTGATTAGACTATAGTCTTACATTACTATTACTTTGAAGAGTGCTTAAGACAATCTTGTAATGGGGATTGGGGTCATTAGAAATTGCACCAGAGTGCATGAAATTAAGAGAGAAGACTAATGCATGTGATGCAAACCTTTATGAACTTTTATTAAGTGTGTTGTTGTATGGGTGGTAGAGCTGACCTGAGAAACATGTTAGCTGAAGGGCTGGTCACACTCACGTTGGTTCTATATGGTCTTTAAAGCAGACAGTAGAGGTCAGTTACACGGAGAGTTGCATTTCTGCAAGTAAAAGAGGAAGAGGAGAAAAGGGGGTTTAGCTTGTATATAAAAACCAAGTCATGTGAAGCTTGGACGTGCAGCATGTCTAGCAGCTTTAGCATAACCCTTTGATCAGGTTTGCAAACACACCACGTGTACATTTAGTCCATTGGCTTCCAAATTGTTATAGTCAGTTTTTATGTCTGTAATGAGGATTTTATGAGGTGATCTGCAACTATTTGAGAACTTTTTAGACACGCATCTGAAGTTTTTTTTTTTGTTGTTGTTTTTTTTAACCTGCCTACTATATATAAGTTTTTGTATTTCTTAATTTACTACTACTGGAAAGATTTCAGGTAGTTTTAAATAGTGAAAAAAGCTAACAGAACAAAAAGTGTTGATAAGCATCATTCATATTTCGAGTAAGGTCTGTGCTGTGCAATGTAAATTTGGAATCTGATGCAGCCACGTGAGTATTCAATTTCAAAACTATTTTTAATCAAGGAAACAGTTCACCACGCAGTTCAGATTTCCACATGATTAAAGCAGTTTTCATGCTAATTAAAAGTTGCTACAAGTAGCTTGGGAATTTCATGTAGTAAAATATGTCTGAAATACACATCACCAGGAGTATTAACTTCCTGTGGTGATTGAGTCAGTTTGCAGTGTACTTCCTGCTGGTGAGTTCACACTGAAGTGTATCTGACAAGACTGTATCTATGCGCAGTCAGTGTCATCTGTTCATATATGTGACCTTTTGATAGTGGTCATTTGAAGTGTTAGTCCAGTGATACAGTTTCTTAGTAGAATGTAGTCCAGTATTTTGGTAGAATCTAGTGCAGTAATAAATGTATTGTGCTCGTGTGGGGGTCTGTCAGGAAGTGGCTTGTGCTGCTGAGGAATTTTGTCATCTAAAGGTGGGTTTCTGTAGGTTCTGCATTACACAAGCATGTTCTGATGCCTTTGTCACAAGGAACTAGTCACAGCACACCTGTCCTGTGTGTTAAAATGTTGCTTTTGTGCACGTGTGGCAGCTTCTGCTTCCTGTGCTCAAAGGCTGCAAACCGGAGTCGTGCTGGGAACGCTTAATGCCAGAGGTGGACAAAGTGTCAGAAGAACTGGTGATGGAAAAGCAGTGTAATTTGAGTTTACAAGCTCAAAGGAAAGGTCTGGTTTGCATAAGGCATAACTGTGTGGCACGTTGCTAGAGCAATCTTACTGGTGGTCTGGCAGATTTTGAGTTATAAAGAACACATTTGTTTTTCACTGATTAATAGCGATGTCCAGGGGAGACAATTAAGATGACTAGATAAGTCATGTTTTCTTTTGAGCTTCGATGTATCTGTTCAATTCCTTAAGTTCCCTACATTAAAAGATGTAGTAGACAAGCATCCCTGTCCCACAGTACAGACAGAACTCTGTAGCAGAGCAGTGTGTTTGCTCTTCAGGCTGCTAGGCAGGTTGCTTAGGCAGAAGAGAAATGATGCAGTGCTGTGCTTAGTCAGGGCATCCCAGCTGGAATGGAGTGGCTGTTAAAAGTGGTGCTTTTCATTAAGGGTAGGAAGATGAATTTACTGTGAGGTATAATGAGATGGTACGAGGAGACAAGAGACTTGCAGGGACACTGCCTAACAGTGGGTTTTTTTTTTTCAGTTGAAGTAAATGATTGCCTTTATTTGATTAGTGTGTGGTTAGCCGTCTGTGCCAGTTAGCTTTTCAGAGCTTGATACCTCTTTTGAAGATAAACAGATGAGTCTGTTGACCTCTTCACAAACTGTTGTGATTGCATTCTCTGCCTTGGTTCCTTGTGGTCATACAGTGTGCAGTTCCTTACAGGTGGCTTCTCCTGGGAGGTTAATGAGTTGCTGCTGCTGCTATAGGAAAATGACTGTAACTTTTGGTAGGGGCTAATGAAGCAATGAAGGTCACCAGTCCCACATAATCCATAGCTTGAGGAATTGTGGGTGGGGTGGTAGGTAAACTTGGCTCCTGGGGGGAGGAGGATACTTAGGGAGGGATGTGGGTTTGCAGCACTGGGAGGATTTTGAGACAGCTAGGCAAAGCCATGGGTGACATGGTCTAACCTCAGCAGTGGCCTTGCTCTGAGTGGGAGGCTCCATGAGGTGAGGTCCCTTCTGACCACCAGTATGAGATGCTGCGAGTCATTCATCTTCTGGCAGCTTAAAAAAGGGCACAGAGGTTTTGGTCCCTAAGGAGGCTGAGTTTGGAAGGCTATTGAAATGGTAAAATCTCTCAAGTTTATTTTACTGCATGTATTACATATTAAAAGAGCAAACAGTTGATGTTTTTAAATGTTCCTTTTTTTTCCTCCCACAAGTTTGGAGTTAAAGTAGCAACAGAAAAAAGGAAGAATTCAAAACTGTCACAGTATTGTTTTTTAGACAGTGTAACCCTCAAAAAGCAACATCCTGTTTTAAAAGCCAAAATGTTTAAAAGAAAAAAAAGAATGAGGACTAGGAGATAGATGATGATGAATGAGAACTCCTGCAGACTACTTGAAAAGTAGGCAGATAATCAGGAAAGTTTTTTACTTTAATTTTTGATGGTGGTTCTTCCAATGGGGATGCCAAACTATTGATAATATGTAGAAGTTGGGTTATAATAAGGAACTTAAGCTGTGGCAGGTGTAAGTCAATTCTGAAATGTTAAATCTCAGTGAGGATGGGGAAAGAATTAGCCGTATTTCAGAAGAAGGCCATAGAAACCTCTGGTTTCTGAAGACTCAGGTTGCTGTGTTTATGTGCAGAAGTGAGGAAATGGAAGAATTGGAGAGGTGTTTTATTTCTTTAAATTACCTCTTGAGCTTTTAAAATCACTGAGACTCGGAGAAAGTTTGCAAGTCCCTTAGGGGTGTTGGTTCTTCTTGTTGATGTCACATTGATCAAATATTGGATCACCGGAGGAGGTTGAGCATTTTAAAGACAAGGAACCTTGCCAAACTGATGTGTTTACTGGATTGTTAAGTAGCATTGGGCAGTTTGTTATAAGCTGTAAAATACTTAGCTCAAAAAATAAATAAATAAATAAAAAATTGAGATTACAATATTTCTAATTGAAGTATTCCATTGTTATAGTTCGAAATCTTTTATTGATCATTTTTCACTTCAACCTTTGACTGGCTTTGTTTGACAGATGTGTCTTCAGTTATATATGTAATTGAAAACTTTATTTCACAGACAAGCCTCATAACCCTATGGTGAACGCTGGAGCAATTGTGGTCACGTCTTTAATCAAGGTAAAAAAGTCATTTATAGTTTCTCTCAGAGAATTTTAATAGAGTGTAGGAAAGTATCCTTGCATGTTTTCATTGTTTGTGCGCAGTATTTGATGGCAGTTTGCTTGTTAGCAGGTAGACAAGCTGGCATGTTTTGGAAATAAAACACTTCCAAACAAAGGCAGCTTCAAACAGTTTTTAAAAGTAGTAACAGTGCAGCTGGAAGACTTTAATGGTAGAGTTTTAAGTTTTGTTTACTACTTTAACTGTGTAACACTTCAGATGTTACCGGCATGTCCCCATGAACATACTCTGTAGTACTCGGATATGTTTGCAGATGACTAATGCTTGTGCATCGTAAA
Organism: Lagopus muta; assembly: GCF_023343835.1. Lineage (NCBI taxonomy): Eukaryota > Metazoa > Chordata > Aves > Galliformes > Phasianidae > Lagopus > Lagopus muta. The sequence goes on along the minus strand of NC_064440.1, from coordinate 29,159,477 downwards.
CTTAGAGTATTTCCTGCTGTGCAGAAGGAAAGGAAGATCCTGGGGATTCTAGAGTGATGCAGTTACATTAATTTTAATATGAAATGTATCTACTATTAACATACTGTGTAATAGAACTAGATTTAACTTATGGTATGTAGTTTCTTTTGGGATGTTTAATGTACTTTCTTAAATGTGCTTGGGAACAGCCGCCTGTATTTGCAGAGTAAACTGTCAGCTGAATAATGATTTCAGTCCGTAATCTTGCAACTTTGGAAAAGCAGTATTATATTTTTTGCATTAGAATAGCTGTATCTATTGTAAATGACATGAATTTCATGTAATGCTAATGTTTGCCAGATACTTTTTCTGCCTTTTTTTTTTTTTTTTTTTTTGGTAGGCACTGATACAAAAAAAAACTGGTTCTTGGTTCTTTAGAACTCAGGATACCCGCTTAGAGGGCTGAGGATCATGTCAGTGCCCTGGAGATTTGAAGTAGAAAACTTAATGCTGTTACTTCAGAGGTCTAAAAAAGCCTTTGTCTTCCTTATGTTTCATTCTTTGTTAGCTACAGTGTGTTTCTTACCTCCTGTTTCCAAATTGTTGATTTTACAATTTCTTAGATCATGATTTTTTTTTTTTGTTATTTTATATTTAAAGAAGGTGTAAGAACTCCTGCTTAAAGACATTTATCTTTAATAGCTGTAGGTGAAAGAAAATGGCCTTAAATATGACAGGTAAATTTATTCACGTTTAATATTTTTAAAGGTTGACTGAGCATTGAAATTCACTTGAATAACAGTGAATTTTAAAATGACTTAACACACTTGTCAAATGTCAAGATGTTAGACCTACCTAGAACATGCCCTGTTGGTCATAAGGCAAAACACAGGCATGTGCCTCTTGCAGAGGGCACATAGTTCTTGATAAATGGTTTACTTTTAAATAGACAAAGTGGATTTGTTTATTGCATGTAATTGTGGTATTTGTTGAAAGGTTGGGGGATTGTTTTGCAGGGTGGATTTTTTTTTGTTGTTGTTCTTTTCTGTAATGTTCTTACTAAGAGTATTGCACTGCACTGATGTTTTTGCATGTGGTAACTGCACGTCTAATGGACACATATCACAATTATCACTTCATTATTTGTTTTCGCTGTGATTAAAATGTAGATTTTCATGTACTGTTTTCACAAAGATACCATTTATCATCTGACTAACTAACCAAACTAAACATGGTATTCTGGAAGAAGTTAGAGGGTCAAGAACTTACATACAGGCTATGTTTTCTTGTGAAATAACTTCTTTACAACCTCTTTCTTAGCAGCATTCTTCCTAAACTGTTCAGTGACTTAAGTAATTCCAGTTTGTATTTGACTTAATCTAACTTAGATTTTTCTGGGCAAGGTGGCTTCATTAACCTTTGTTCTGCCCTCAGTTTCCCTGTGTTCGTGTTGTTTGATTTCAGGTGCTACTTAAATATGTTGGTGGCTGTGTGTGGTTCGTGGAGTCCAAGATAATGAGAAGGCTGTTAAACAGGAGCGAATGTGTCACATGTGACAGGTTGAGGTAGTGATAGCATGTTGATAGTTCAGGAGAGATTGGTGCTGTATTTCAGCATTAAGAATGCTTTTACCTCCTTTGAGAGAGATGTGCTAAGTTACCTTTTTCTGATTTATGAAATTATGCATCCATTACGTGGTGCAGGACTCAGCCAGCAGAGATTAGCATGTGTGATTGGTTGTGTCCATTACTGCCCTTAAAATCTGACACAAATCACTTGTGGATAAGACATGAAGCTCACAGCCATATACCTTTTTTTTTTTTTGTCAGAGTATGTACTGTGTTAATGTTTTATGGGGGGAAGAAACAGTTCTTGGGGTCACAAGTCCAGCTCTGACTGCACACTTTGGAACAGAGCACAGACCAAAGCGGTCATGCTGGTACTCGATACCTGTAATAGTAAATAATAACAAAAACATACAGACATGCCAAGTTGTGCATTTGTTTGCCTTACTGTATGACCTACTCTTACCAGCTTACATGATTCTCCTGACATGCTTGGAATGTGTTCAGGTTTTATTGCCTTAACTTGTGGCTCTGCCCTAACGATATTTGCATTGCAAATACAGGCTGTTTCAGTAATTTAAAGCGTGTATTTGGAATGGAAATCTTTTAGCAAAAGGACATACTGTAGTCTTTTATAATGAAGATCATAAAAAGCCCTGAGGGCCTTGGTGCTTGTTTGTAATTGTATGGCCGTTTGTCTTTATTACTAGCTGAGGTTATGTAGTTAGAACAATTCTGAAATAATAGCATTGAAAAAACCAGGACTGGCAGTTATACCATCTAATGTGGAAAAATGGTGGTAGAATAAAATTCCAGGTCTCCAAGGAAATAGTTGAAGTGAGGATTCAGCTGCTGGCCAGATCTAGTATAGGTGTGGTGCTCCTGAAGCACCCAGCTTTGTGTAAATCACAGTCTTTGTCCCTAGCATAGGTGGATGGAAATGCTTTCTTCTCTTGTTGTTCTGAAATGTTACACTTGATTCTCAGAGCGTGCCAGCTGCGGAGAGATCCAAGGTTGTGTCAGAAGCATGGCTGCCTGGAGCAGTTGCTTTGGGGTGCCCGTAGGTGAGGTGTGCAGGGGCTGTGGAAGCTTGTGGAAGGAGTTGTCAGAGGAACCAGGGATTGGTCTGAAGTCGTTTTTGTCATTATGTGTCAGGATCCTGTCTGTAGGTGAAAGCTTTTCTAGGTGACCAATGTTTTGGGCTCCAGCCTAGGGCTGTTCCTGCAGGGGCTGTCTGTGGGCAGAGATCAGCTCTGCGCGGTGCCTGTGGGGTGCGAAGGGACAGCCTGCTCCTCTGTGGGTCTCTTGGGTTGCAAGAAGCTGCTGCTGCATGCCTGGAGCATCTCCTGCCCTCCTTCCCCGCTGACCTCGGTGCCTGCAGGGCTGCATCTCTGGTGTCTCGCCTCTTCCCCTGTCTGCTGCTGCACAGCAGTTTTTCCCTTCCTTACATCTACTCTCGCAGAGGCTTGACCGGTGTTCCTCGCTGACTTGGCTCTGCCTGGCCGAGGTCCCTGGCTCTGATCTGACACGAGGCAGCTCTTGGGCTCTGCTCAGAATCCATCCCTGGGGCCCCTCTGCTACCAAAGCCTTGTGGTGTAAGCCCAGCGTAGGGTGCACAGCAGTACTCATAGTCCTTTCACAAAGTTTGGCGTAGGTGAGGGTGAAAATGCTCATTTTTTTTATGACCCTAAGGAGAACATAAATAATAGAATAAAGTGTAGTGAATCCCGTATACTTCAGAGCATTATAAATATGCTGGTAGACTTCCAAGTATCTGTGTCTATCAGCATTGTGAAAACCTGCCTAGCTGTTCCCAGGTCTGTTTGTTGTCCTTAAAAAGCCTATACAATTCTTGAGGAGAAGAAAGGCACATTTCTTACTGGCTTTATTTAAAATATATAGTACAAATTTAGCTTTACCTGCTGTCTTCTACCTGTTGTTTGCCCTTCGTGATAGACTGATGTGTAGAAATAACTCCAGACAGCTTTAAAACCTGTGTTGGCATTGTGATCTTCATTCCAAGATACTTGGCTTCGATTTGGGGAAGGTTCCTCTCTTCCTGAATTTTTCACTTTCTTGTAATAACTGATTTTGAGTAGAGCATACATACATGCCATTTTGTGCTTGCTTTTTATTACAACTCGTATGTATTATGTGTTAATTAACATAGAATGTGCAGTAGTCTGTGGCTTCCCGTTTTGGAGTGGTGTTTGAAAGGGCATGTAACGCTCAGTGGTTACCTCTGAAAGTATTTAATCCTTGAAGGACGCCAGGATGTTTTTACATGTATTTGAAATGGTAGTAGTCTTGTTCTTTGTGGGTTGGATGCTGTCTGTGACAGTGTGCTCTCAAGTATTTCAGAGCTGAAAATGGTACGCTAAGCAGCCAAGATACCAGCTCTCACAGAACATGCTCAGGTTAACAAATAAAAAAGCATGTAAGTAAGGAAAGCTAGAATACAAATATTAAGCTTACCTAAAATGTACAAATGGAAAAATTGTTTTCTTGCTTTCTAACCTAGTGCTAGGACCTTTTTCCTGGATGTTTGTTACAGAATATAGTTGTAAGTTATGATGGTTTAAAAAAATTCCTGACGTATTTTTGATAATCATCTTCTACCTTAAGTCTCATAATCCAGACACTTTATTAGTTTGGCTTGGATTCAAAATGAAAATAGTATTGTAACAAGAGACGCATGGTAAGAGCTTATGTGGTCTAATTTTCAAAGCATTTAATGTTGATCAATGAGAAGTGGCTAATATTAACTACTTTTCTAATAAATATTGCCAGGTTTCTCTAGTTGCAAACTCTGGGAAGTATCCGTGTCTCTCCTTTCCTATGTACATGCAGGCTTGCAACTTACTCAGTTGTGCTCGATTGCTTTGTAGTTTTCCAGTAGAAATATGAAGTAACTTGTTTGAACACAGGGAACATCACTAGATCACCTTAGACAGTCCAAAAAGGCAAACCCCAAACAAAAAACCTGATGATGGACAGCTGTAGCTTTGCTGTAGTTCTGAGTGTTTACAGAATTATAGTGAGCTGTCTTTTCCAAGTTGGATTTTTTTCTGTCTATCAAACTGCTTCAATCTTAACATTTTTTATTTCATTTTGTATTCATTTAGAAATGTTGTTTTCATATGTATATACACACAAGCATGTGTACAGTCAGTGTGTATATGAACATATGTTCCAGTAAATGCAGTGTTTGTGGATTTAGTGCATGGAATGTTTCCTTCTATGTCCTAGGCAGGTGAATTGCATCTGAACAACAACAACAGCGAAAAAGTTTTGTCTCAGTGCTCCCAGCCTCAGAAAAATAAGAAGCATTTATAAAGAACGGATGGTTTCTTTCTTTGTTTCAGTGACTATGGAAACATTGCTCAGCACGCTGCTAGGATTTAGTCTGCACTTAGATTTTCATCTCAGAACATGCATTGTGTTTGTGTCTCTTGAGCTTTCAGGAAGGAGGGAGGCACACACCTGTAAGCTGCTGAAGCAGGGAATTGCTAGCTTGGTTTTATTGTCATCAGGCGTAAGGAAGCAAAGTTTTGTTTTAGTTATGTTACGTTAAACTCGTTCTGAGGTCTTGGTCCTATGGATACTTAGGCAAATATCTTAGGTGCCACGAGTGGTGTAACTTCAGTAACAATGCTCTCATTTGATGTAAGGTACCTATGGATGTTTGTGGAGCATCAAGGACTGAAAATGCATCATCTTGATGTAGTGTGCAGAAGGTTTTATTCCTGAAACGTGGAGTAGATGCAACTGCTACAAAGGAACCTTTTTGATGAGTTAATGCAGAAGAAGTTTGCATTGGGTCTTTTGCCCACAAACTGTATAGGCTGCTGGAAAAGCCAGGTTTTTGTTGAAGGGCAAGGGATTCTTTTTTCAGCTGGGAAAAAAAAAGTGAATTATGATGTATTTGTATTTTTGCAGAAAGCATGATCCCTTTCTCCCTCTTTCTTTTTTTAACAAAAGATAATGTTTTGATTTATTATGTCTAACCATACAATTATCAATGCAGCATCCCATAACTAATGCTGACCCACTTTCCCAGAAAAGATGTTCATTGTGCATTTGAAAGGTTTGAAAAGGTTTTTGTGGTTTAAATGTTGTTACATATTTTACAGCATTAGGATCTATGGAATATTTTGACAACTGCAACAGTTCAATGAAGTTGGTAATTTCTTCTTTTAATTATTTTTCATTGAACAGATTTGGAGTTAAATTTTTAAGGCTTGTGTTCTGGTGTATTATACAGGAACATTTTGATGAAATGTCATTTATATTTTTTTATTACAAATTAGCAAGAGATTGACTGTAAGAGTAAGGCTAAGCATAAGGTAACCACGGGTGTGTAATTTTGACAAAGCAGTGTGGTGTTACTTTCAGCTAGTGACTGTACGTGTGTGACTGCACATCTTGTAGCTGAGCTGGTGCATGGGCTGCAGAGACTACCTGCAGCACCTTAAACTATAGCCAGAGTGGGAAATGAGGCTGGCTTTATGCATTTTCATTAAGTAAAATACTGGTTCATATCTAGTTTCAGTTTTTTCCCCTTTTCCCCCATCCCCATACTGAACACTGTGCAAGTAGTATCTCAAAGAGCTTCCTAAACAGAGTATTTTATCTAAATAAAATAGAAATAATCTCAGTATTGAAGATGAGAGCATCTTCTCCAGATGTATTGTTTCCACTTGTGTACGTGATGCCACTGTTTTTTAAACTTCCTAAAAAGCTGCTACTTTAAAAGATTTCCTGCTCAGCCCCTCCTGTCCCCCAGCAGACCATGCACTGTTCTTAAATCTCCCAGCCCTGTTTCAATGTCTAGCTGGGGGAATTTGTTACAAGTTGTTTGTCAGAGAGTAAAGAAGTAATACATCCTCTACTGGCAGCTACTAAAATTGAGCTTACTCCTCAAAAAGAGAAAAAAGCCCCAAGTGCAACCTTTCAGACCTATATCCCCATGCCCCCTTCCCAAAGGGGCGGAAAAAAAACAACACAGAAAACCAAATGAAGTGTCCCCTGACCCTACGAATGAATGTTCACTAGCATCCTCATACATTTTAGACTTTTCTTTACGTTGCTAGCAAAATGATGTACTTGATGATGTACTGCAGTATGATGTGAAATTTTATTTTTCTGTTTAATTTTTTAATAGGTAGGACGTTAATCAGCTATTAAATCAGATACATTTGATTAAATGCAGTTATTTTCACAGTAAGGGTAACACTTTATTCTAAGTCTTCAGTCTAAATCTGTAGTATGGGCACTAGCAATGGAAAATATTTTAGCCTATGTAGCCTGCATTTTGCTATGCTCAGCTCTGCTGATAATGTAAGATTACCTGTGTTTACTAATCTATATAAAGTTAACGTTTTCATTATAATTATCCTGCCTGCAGTTATTTTTGTATTTCTTGCTTTAACTATTATTGTGTTAAACACGTAAAGTTGAGTAGAGAACACTTAAAATAAAGCATACCTCCTTCAGCTTAAATTCATTCCAACATGCAGGTGTTGGATAACTCTTAGATGGCTTTTTATTTAAATAATTTTTTGTTTAAGTGATAATTAAAGATTTACTTATCTAACACCTTAGTTTGTTGTTAGTATATGAAATGACTGTAGCATCGTATTCTTAATTAGCCTCGTACCTTAGTTTTATGCAGTAAATATCCTAATGTTAAGTGAACTAACTTCTTTCTCATGTTAACATTCTTTGTAAATTATTTTTTCTTTTCTTGCAGCAAGGAGCAAATAATGCAGAAAAATTTGACTACGTAAGTGAATTATGACACTTTGTTTATTCTGATTAAAATGGGTGGTAGCCACCTTAAATTTCCACCTGCAGTTAACATTGCTGTTTTAAGTCCTTTCAAACTCTCCTTGATCTGTATTTGGCTGAATAAAACATGTAATGATTTGGGCTGTGTTTGCAAACGTACGATGCAAGAGACAGGCTTAGCGTAAGGCTGGGTTGAGTGTTGCACAGTTGTAATTCTTACATCTGAAAATGTTAGCTTGCCTCTTTTTTTTCCCCCTTCCTCTCTGTCTTTAACAGGTTATGCAATTCATGAATAAAATGGCTGGTAATGAATATGTTGGATTCAGTAATGCTACGTAAGTATTTTTTATATGCTTAGTACCTCAACTGATAGTTGGCGTGTTGAATGCACGACAAAGTTTAGTTATTTATGTTGAAAGGCATCATTTAATATTTACAGGAAATAGCTTGGGATTAAAATTAGCAAGAAATAAAGTTGTGCATGTTTCTGTGTTGCTGTGACTGGTCTGATGTGGAAGCAATCATTTTCTCCTTGAGAAATTATTCTGTCGTAGTGCTGTGGTGCCGTGGCTCGGAGAGCTGCAAGTGCACATCTTACCTTTCTGGCATTCATTCCTTGTCTGGTTTGGTCCCAGCTGTCAGTGAATGGTGCTTTTGCTGCAGCTTATTCTCAGAGGTCTCAGTCTATTACTGCCTTTTTAGAAATGTTTTTAAAAGAATCATCTTGTACTTGTCTTAAATAAAAGTAAAACTGTGTATGTATAGGTAACCAGTAATGTGTATGTTCAGATGTTGAAGTTTGACCTTAACTACACTTGAACAGAGTGCACTGGGATGAGTTTTAGGGCAGTTTCTGGTCTGTTAGTAGAATGCTTGTGTTCAGAAGCAATGTATTTTTTACATGTGGTTTTAATGGGTTACATCATGCATTTCTGATTTCTTGTTGCTTGGTTTCAAGGTTCCAGTCTGAAAGGGAGAGTGGAGATAGAAACTTTGCAATTGGCTATTACTTGAAAGAGAAAAAGGTTGGTCTCTTATGTTTGTTGTATTTTGAAGAATGCTTTTCATAGTCTATGAACTTTTAAAACTTGTTTCATTTTGTGTTCATCTAAATTATTGTAATACTGTACATGTATCTCATACTGTCACTCAAAATGCCCAGCCTTATGTAGGGTGTGAATACTTATGTCGTTTTAACAATACCTGTAACCTCATTTCTGTATTACAGGATAAATTATCACATCTTAAATGCTTAATCCGTGTTGTACAGATGACTTTGTAAGATTGGATGCATTTTGTTGTTGAAAAACTTAAAGCTACTTAATTGTACTTAAAGACTTCTTTTTCCCTACCCTTTCCTCAGTGCTTTCCGGAAGGCACAGATATGGTTGCTATACTGGACTTTTATTTTCAGGTAATTAACTCTGAAATTGAGACTCAGAATGGGGTTGGAATTACTGTACTAAGTGATAGAAACTTATTCTGTCATAGATGGGGGAGGTTTTAATGTCTTGTAATTTAAGTTGCCAGTGTCTGTTAAACTGTTTGGAAGTGAACTGTATACATTTGATATATCCAGATTTGCTTTAGTTTAAGTGATTTATGTAAGTGTTTATTATTGCTTTATTGCTAATGCATACTAGTAGCAGTCTATGAATCACTAGCAGTTCAGAAGCTTGAAATGTTGTGTTACTTGAATGAATTTGCTATACTTTATGATACTGTGGAGAATGTTGAACTCATGCATAACTAAAATTGTATCTGCATGCCATACTGTAAGCTCAGCCATAGTGTTATAAATGAAATGACTTGAGTATCTTTTCCTTTATTGTTGAATTTGATGCATGTAAGACAAAGTATCTTTTCAAATGCTTTCTTCCTTCCCCCATGCTGCTTGCCTCACCTTAGTAACTGTTTGCAACTGTCGCAAAATGAGAACTTGGCAAGTGGGAGGTGTTTCCTAACATGAGAATATGCATAATTCAGAATTCAGTCAGATATCTTGTGCATGCAGTTCTCAAGAGGCAGTTCAAGTTGTGTTACTGATCCAGTCTGTCTGGGATATTTAAAAAAAAATCCAGAGTTAGTTCTCAGGAAGTCTGATTTAAATTCATGATACTTGCTCTTACCTGTGCAAACTAGTGTTTTTAAGTGCAAATTTTGTCAGAGCCTTTTTTTTTGTTTGGGGTTGCACATCTAGTCTTGAAAGTGAATGGAGCTTTACAGTGTGTATGTAAATTCAACTCAGTTGACTTAAGTTGAAAACTAGATGAAAACTGTAAGTCTGCTCTGAACCTGTATTATCACAGAACAAAGCAGACAACTTATTTCAATTTACTGGTTAGCCATCCTTGCAAAATGCTTCCTATCCCACTGCCTCAAGTGCTGGTATGCTTCTGAGCACTAAGCTTTTCACAAGTAAAGAAAGGCCAAAACTAAGTTTCCTGATGTAGCTACAGCTTGGCCTTGTTGTCCTCACCTTCATGGTTCCCGTTGTTTCTTTCTTATCCCTGTTAAAATGTCCTTTTTACTCCAAACTCAGAAAACTGGAGGCACGTACACGAGTGCCACTCCGAGTGGCAAGTCACTATTTTTGTTTTCATTGCACAAAGCTGCTTTTTCTGCTCTCAGATTCTACTTAGAAGGTATTTTTTTTTTCCCCTCCTTCCTTACTTGTTCAATTGGGAACCAGTAATGAACGTACTTTCACGTTACCTCTGTAAAGTGGGGAAGGATTACTCTAATTTTGCTCAACCAAGGTACAAAATGTAGGCACTTAAACTGAGAACCTTGAAGCACTTTCTTCAACGTAGGTGATGTTCTGTAATACTTCGTATGTTTAAAACCCAGTTGCCATTTTAGATGCGTCTCAGACGTTCTCTTGATTTGCAACTCCAGTTGGTTGGACTAGGATGTATTGAGTTTGGCAGCCGGAAAATAAGAATTCCAGGTAGTAACTACTCGTGCAAACTTGGCTTAGGTAACTTCATGAAGTATCATGTAATGACTGTTTGGCAAAAGTACAAGCACTAGTTTGTTTATTTTTCAGAGTAGCATTTCAGCTTCAGGTTGAAACCAGCTTATCTTTTGGTTTCTGCAGACATGAGGCAGCATCAGGTGATGGCATCATATCACATTTCCTGATGTGTCACCAAAGTATGTATAGTCTGTACTGAAGCAGGGATCCTGGGTGAGACTATCATGTGGTCATTATCTCTAGATACATCATAAAGCATATATGAGACAAAGGTAAAACTAAGGCTATGCAGGAAATGCTAGCATTAAGACTTGTATGTGCTAGTGTGCGCAGCTTTGAAATGTACTTTTAGTGGATGTGGGTGGTCTTGTAAGGCTTAAAAAAAAAAAAAACAACCAACAAAGCACTGCACCTCAATTTGAAAAATGGCTCCTTAATGGCTTTGCCAATTAAGCAAATACAGAATACTGAGGTTATTTTCCAGGCTGGTTCCTCTCAAGGCAACCTAAGGGGGGTTGGGGGAAGGAATCAAACTGAAACACTAACTCACAATTAATAATAACTCAAAGATTAGTATTAAAAAAAAAAAAAGCTGTTAAAGTATATTAGTATAAAACAAAAGCTGTTGCTGGGATCTTTGTATCTTGACAGTAGTAAGATTCAGATGATGCTATTTCATGCCACTAGTGTTATCTGTAACAAATGTTATGCTGCAGGTTATTTTATGAAATCTTATTTCTGTGGAGATGTAGTGGGCTGTGCTGACTGTGCTAGATGTATCAGTTTGTATAATATGACTTTCTTTTCCATAAGCTTTGCTCAATAGAAGTAACCTGTGAGTCAGCAAGTGTGATGGCGGCAACTCTGGCTAACGGTGGCTTTTGCCCAATCACTGGTGAAAGGGTGCTGAGTCCTGAAGCAGTCCGGAATACCTTGAGCTTAATGCATTCCTGTGGCATGTATGACTTCTCAGGGCAGTTTGCCTTCCATGTAAGTAATTTTCAGATACTTGTTAGAGCTGACTGGGAAGATAGATAGACTGTGCTATTGTTTTCCACAGTCATCTAGTTTGCTTTTGCTGTGGGTGGGGAGGAGTTACGTGAATTGTTTAGGAATCCAACATAACTTATGTGAAATCCTCAGAATCCATGGCACTACTTGTACTCCATACCTCATTGTACAGTGGTGTTCCCAGCAGTTTTGCATTTGGGAATCCTTTTCAACCTGAAACAAACTAAAAAAGGCTATTGTTGGGAGAAGTAGGTGACTGATGCAGCAATCACTGGAAGCAGCAGAACTGAATAAGACCTGAGGCAAGGGAAATAGAAGGTAGCAGGAAGCTTTTGTGAACAGTTGCTTTCTCTGACTCAGGATGTTTAATGAGTTGTCCTCATATGTTGAAATAGTGATGTTGTGCACAGCACGTGTACTGTAATGTACGGCTAGAAAACAAACCCTGTTGTGTATTTAAGTACGTACTGCAACTTAATTGTATGTTCAGTGGTTTGAGTGTTTTCAATTTTCCTCATTGCATGGATGTAAAATTGAGTGTGATGTTTTGTGTGACCTAAAAGCTGTTGGGGATATGTGACATGTTAGTTACTATTGAAACAAAACAGTAACTTTGTTCAGATGATAAATAAGTAGGTTGTTTAATGAATTAATGTGCAGGTTTTCAGTTGGGTTTGTTTTGGTTTTGTTTTGTTTTTTTTTTTTACATTTTCAGTTAAATATATAGTTTTGTACTACTCTCATGCTGTGAACTGCTCATGACAGATGTGTTTATTACTGCTGAGTCATAACAGCTTTGTTACAGCAGCAACTTTGAGTTATCTTTTGCATTGTGTTACTGACTTCTGTGTTATAATAACTAGTAATAATAATAATAGTAATAATAACTAGCTAATAACTTTGAATACATACTGCAGATTGCCATGAACTGAGGTCGAGGTTGTAGTCCATCTATAAAGAGAAATAATCATGCTTTGTCAGTGTTTTATAGATCATACTTTATATAAGTGCTCTGTAATCTTTGGTAAAATAATAATCTTTGGTAAAATAAATTGCATGTTTTACAGGGGTGATGAATGTTTGCAGAGGTAATTCTCTAATTGTTTCATAGGTGGGCCTTCCTGCGAAATCTGGAGTTGCTGGTGGGATCCTTCTGGTTGTTCCTAATGTCATGGGCTTAATGTGCTGGTCACCTCCTTTGGACAAGATGGGCAACAGTGTTAAAGGAATTCACTTCTGTCATGTAAGCAAAATTACCTTTAGCATAGTCTTGCAGCTGGTGCTAACTGAGCTTCAGTTAGCATAGCTGACAGTCCACTAATATAGTGTTTCTTTTATTTTAATTCTTTCTTGAGTAACAGATTTCATTTGATCCAAGGGTGAAAAACTGAGACAAGATGTTTGCATTTTATCATAAATAGCACATAAATTTTGGGAATGTCTAGAAGCTACAATGCCAGAAATATGGGGAAATAGATTGTGGACATACTTGGCAGTGGAATGCTTTGTGACTTAACAAAGGCATTATTCTCCTTTATGCTGCATTAGAAGGTGTAGAACTCCATCTGGAAGCTTCTCTTCCTTTACACTCAGAAACATCTTTTAAAACGTTAAAAGTGCAACTCATATCATTGCAATAAAAGAGAAAAGATTTTGATGAAATGTAATTGTTTTGATTATGTTCCAATCTTTAAAACTAACGTAAGCAGCTTTTGGAAAATAATCTGGCATACAAAAGTATCTTCTATGTCAGATGAAGTTGTTGAGGTAGGCTAGGCAGTCCTGGCTTTGTCTCTTGAGAGCTGTGGATAGTCCTGTGTAAAGCACAAGTGCTAGTATTAGAGTATCATATGCATTTGACAGTTGTGCATGGAGAATAATTTGTTGTTTCAATATTTGCAGGATCTGGTTTCTCTGTGCAATTTCCATAATTATGATAATTTGAGACACTTTGCGAAAAAGCTCGATCCTCGCCGAGAAGGTGGTGATCAGCGGGTAAGTTAAGATGTGTTTTTAGTGAGTATTGCTTGTAGCCATCAGATGAGACATGGAGAGTTCTTCTCTAAAGGCAAAACTGCTCAATGATGTGTATTTCCTCAGAGCTTTCAGATCAACCAGTTAGTGCACATTATTGGTGGACACGTACCTTGGTGGACCACACAATGACAGAGTTCTTTACCACAGAATTTTATATCAGATTTGTAGCTCTATCTCATGCAGTTCATTTCCTTGGCTAGAGTAAGGCTGTGGTATCTGATAAAAGTCACCAGCAGTTTCTGTTCTGATTTTAAAAAGAAAAAAAAATGATCAGCAGGTGATGTTAGTCTTCCTGTTCTGTGTTGCAATGCAGGAGATGTATGTTGAGTATTGTTTTACAGTGATGTCTCTGAGTCCACATTGCTTGCTGAGAGCTGCACAGGCAATGAATGGAGGCCTCACGTTGCTGTACCCCAGTGCCTGTTACCAAAAGGAAGCAGTAGATGCAGTCTGGGAAAGAAGTGAATCTAATCCAGCTCTATGTACAAAAGATAAGAGCGTGAGGGTACTTGAGATAGGGAGAAGCTCGCTTTCAGTCCCGCTAATGTTTTAAGTTAGGCATGAAGCTTTCAATGGGAGAAGATAAGAGAATGGTTTGAAGTGCTTCTTGCATGCATACATCTGAAAAAATACCCAAATAGGAATTAGAATTATTTGTAACTGGAAAACAGAAAACAACAGTATATGTGCAAAGAGGTGAAGAACTTGGGTCTGTTAGCAATGATTGCAAATGAGGATTTTTTTTTTTCCTTCAAACACACTAATAAATAATGTATGTTGCTTGAACAACTAGCATTCCTTTGGACCAATGGACTATGAGAATCTCCAGCAAGAACTTGCTTTAAAAGAAACAGTATGGAAAAAAGTGTCACCCGAATCAAACGAGGACATCTCCAGAACCATAGTGTATAGAATGGAAGGTCGGGGAGAGCAGAACTAAGTGAATGGGTTCTAGTTTCATTAAATACTACATTTAAAAAAGCCTCAAGCATCTCTAGATTCAACTTCAATCTGAGTATTGTTTGCCTGGTATTTTCATTTATATTATAAATCTTGTGTAAATTTGTATGCTATACCAAAAATGCTGTCAGAGTTCAAGGAGAAAAGCACACATAAGCAACACCAACCAAACCTGTTAACTGACTTCTGTCTTTACTTAAAGCACAATTACTTATTAAAAAAAAAACAGTAGATCTGAATGTTTTCAAAGATATACCTCTTGTGTATATCTGTGTATTTTTGTTTATATCTAAGAATTTTAAGTAAATTAATTGTAGAGCTAAACAAGAGTTTAAGGTATGTCCTCTGATCAGGTTCAGCATATAAAGAATTTTAATGGAAATATAAAATACTGTCAGTAAACTCATGAATCTCCAAATAACTGTATATTAAGTGGTTCTGAGTCACGTTATCACTTTATTTTAGTAAGAACTTCCAGTTTGCTCTGAGCAGAGATGGGTCCCTCTGATATGCCGTGCTAGCAAAAAGTACACTTTTTTTAATTTGACCTTCAGTCATAATTAATGCTAATATGTAAATAAAAGAGCAAAAACGGCTGGGGAGGACTGGGAGAGAGGGCAAAACAAAGCTTGCCTTGTTTGCAAGTTAACAAATGTGGCAGAAAGATTTCTCACCAAACTATTTTGAGTGTCTTGCTAGCTGCTTGTGCTGCCTCTTGGTAGTTATGACTCAGAAGTCTGCCTTAGTAATAATGCTGTGCTCCACCCCAGAGAGGAATGTAAGCAATCCTAGTTTTTGACTGGTCACCAGCCCAGCAGGGAGCAGGAAACGTGTTCAGAGTAAAGCATTTTTTGTTAGATATTGCAGCTGTTTACACTTAACTTATTTTTCAGCCGCTAATGTGTGTGCATGTTCATATATGGGATTAGAGGTAGCATTGACTCCTACATGAGCAAATGTTTATGAAGCTATTATTCATAGCTCCTTTTTCAAGTGTTAGCCAGTTTCTACCAATGTCAGCTTGTAGAGAATCAGGGCTTGCATTCTTCTGCAGGAAACTGCATCTCAATCTATGCAACACAATCATTTGAATTGTTTTGAGGACCATGTGCAAATGGTGTGTGCAGGCCTTAGGCAGTGCTGGACAGGGCACAGAGTTAATAAGCCCTTGACACTTAGCTGTTCTGTGAGGTTCTGAATATAAAATCATAAGGAAATGATACTAAAAATCATAAGGAAAGGAAAACCAAATCGCCAACACAAACCTCTGTCTGTAAAATGTCATGCTTGCAAAGAATTTGATATATTATTCCCTCCCCCCCCAGGCACACCTCGTGCAGGTGTTCCTGCTGTAGAACTGTGGAAAACCTGTCTGAGTGGTGATACGGATATTCCTTCATCTATGTCCATTAAAGCTCCTTGAGGATTTCATGAGGTGTAGTGTGATAGATGATTCCTTGTAACACCTCCAGCCCTTCTCCCTGCCCACTGCTCCCCTGTGTTGGTGATCTGAAACTCCAAAATGCACTCGTACATCAGTTTTGCATAAGGGGAGAGTTATGGTTTCCCTGTCCCTTTTTGTCTCATGTGGATGTCAGTCAAGGAAGATGCAGAAAGCAAAGCTTACTTTCTCTGAGAACACAAGCTGTTTTTAATTATGTTGTTTCGGTTTTGTTTGTCTTGCATAAGCTTTTGAAATAATGCTAGTATTAAGCTCTGACCTAACCCAGAATAATCTTCCTTTAGCAGTACTTTGTAAAAGGACGAGTTTCCTGTGTTTGAAGCCTCTGAATTAAAATATTTAAGCAAAACAATACGGAGAGCTACTATTCAGTAAACATCAAGTCCTAGTGGATTGTGTGCACGTCAGTAATAAATTGCTGATTATTAGTTATTTTGTAATCTGTCACTGATGTTTGGCATAGGTTTGTCAGTGCTTACCTTGAAAATGAAGTGAGTCATGTAAAGGCCGAGTCTCGAGTTATAAAAATGTCTCATCTGTTTGAGGACTTGTTTAATAGCAGCTACAGAGACGTAACAAGTATTCAGAGTCTGCAAAACTGTGTGTTAGCCTGAAATATCCCCAATTAGAAGGGGGTGGTAATGTGTCTGTGCTGCTAACTAGAAGTACTTTCAGTGATTATATGTTGCTGATTAAATTACTGATGTAATTAAAAAGGGATGTATGATGCAGGATTTGCAGCTACTAAAAGTGCATTTGGAGATGGGAAATCCAAGTCTTTACCATGTTTATGTGTGTAAATTGCATACCAAAGCTTGTGGTAGAGGCGAGTCCTGCTTGAAAAATTAAAAAAAAAAAAAAAAAAAAAGCAAGGAGCTGAATTGATCTTCAGTATGAATCATATTTTGGGTACAGCTTGCACAGCCTTTACTTTAGATAGAGCTGTATATTTTCTGGTTCCGTAATGCTTTTGAAGCCTGTCTCGGAATTGAAGCCAGCCTCAAGTTTGGAGGGGTTAAGAGGAGACTCCTTTGGACCAATTGTGCTGTAAGTTGCCTGCAGTCTGGCCACAGGTGGCCCTTTCTAAGGGCAGCCTGCACAGAGAGTGAGCTGGGACCATAGTTAGATCTGCCCTAGCAGCTTGCCCACACCTGTACTGCTTGGTGAGTGGGCCTGAAAGAATGTGGCGGTAGAGGCTAGTTATTGAATGTTTGAAGTCTGCAACGGTTTTAGTGTTCACCTGTGCTACAGTAATAGCAATTCTTGATATTCAAGCATTTTAGCTGTTTGTTTGTTGTTCCTTGTCAGCATCATTAACATTTCATTAGAAATGTAAATGCTTTTGAAGTTTTATTTTGGCATTTGTGTTGTACCCTTTAGCTCGGTTGTTAAGTTCCCTGTCTCATTTTCCATTTTTCATTTGCATTGTATGTTATTTATGTATCTCAATTTCTAGCATGCTTATTTTTGTATTGTTTAATAAATTTATTTTAAGCTGATTTTATTGTATTTTTTTTTTCACTCAATGGAGAACAGGTCTGTTCAAACACGTTTTTGAGACTGAAGTGAGATAGTGAGCAGTGCTCTAAAGAGAGCTGAAGTTCTGGAAAGGCAAATAGAGCAAGCAGATATAATTAGCCAATGAAAACCTTCCTGAGATTTTTCAGTTAAATCATCAGCTGACATGCTTATTTTTCTCTTTGGAAGTCAAACTCATAATAACAAAACCTCACTGTGACCTTGTTAATTAAAATAAGGTGTGGTAGGATTAAGAGTGTGTGGTTTTGAAGATATTAATTGAGTTGCTTGGAAAATAGGCAGTTAATGGTGCCAGTGCCAGAGCAGTAACTGATATCGAGCATCAAGAAGTAAAAAACAGAGCTTGTAATATATCATAAGCCAAAAGGAAAGTGGTAGGTGTGTTTTTAATGTAGATGATTCTGAGATGAGACTTTTTTTCCATAGAGGAATCCCCGTGATGGAGATGGCCATAGTTATTCATCAAGCTTTCCTGTACGTGGGCTTATAAACAGCAGTTATTTGTACTGCATTTTTAAAAATAAGCTGGATCTTCATTGTACATTAAAAAAGAAAAATTATTGTCAAAAAGTCATGAAGACAAGCAGTAGGTACAAAGAGACCTGCGGGTGACTTACTCTACACTTGTTTTTGTCTGTTACAATTTGCCTTACATTGTGCTTGTTTTGTCAAACAACCCGTGGGTGGGAGGGTGAATAAAAGGGAATGGAATGGAAAGATGGGGGGGGGGAGGAGGGCAGAGGGAGAGGAACAAAAGTTTGGTTCTTCAATTGTTTGTCCATGTTAGTTGTTTCTCATGGTTGTGGTACGTGTCACTGATGAACAAGCTAAGTAGTGCATTGAGTTTCAGCATTATGTATGTTATGTTTTAGTATCCTAAGCATGGTTTGTAGGGTTTGACGGGATGCTGTGATGGGTAATGTACAGTCCCATTTTGTTTCAGGAACTTAATTCCTTGTATGTTCATTGTTTGTGCCAGTCCCAATTATTGCATTACCTACTGAGAGTCCAGTCTATTTCCCATCTGCTCCTTTCAGAGATTACTGAGTAGGGCATTGAAGTGGCTTGTTTCCCTTTGCTCTTTGTGTAAGACGATGGTGATTTTATTGCTTTATGCAGACTCCTGATGTCACTCAAATACTTACCATGTTCAAGTTTCTGGTCTTCAGCATCGCAGCTCTGCATATAGTTCAATTATTTCTGGAAATAGGCGTGTGCCTTTTTCTGTGCACGGCAAGCCTTGCATAACAGTTACATCTGAAGCTACAGTTTTAAGTTCTAAAATAGGATTTGGGCTGGCAGAAGCGATGGTGCCGAGTTCAGCACCAGTTGAAATGCTTCAAGGCGTAAGTAGGCAGTGAAGCCAAGGCAGAGGCATGACGTATGGTAAGGCTGCTGCAGTTAACTGGTTCATGCAGTGTTTTTGAAAAAGATCAAGAGCTATGTTTAAATGTTGGCAGAATAACAGAGACCTTGTCACTTCAGCACTAAACCTGATGAAACCGAGGTGAGCGAAGGGCAAGGGGTGAAGGAAAGACTTCATAACATTCTACCCTCAAACATGTCTCAGCCAGCTGCACTTTGGGTGTATTTCATTTATGCACAGGATGTGCAGCAAAGCGTGTTTGTTTTAAGGTAATACATGCCATTCTAGATGCTGCTCTGCCCTGATGACATAGCTGGTATGCAGCTGGTGCCTTCGGTAGATGTTTTCCTGATAGCAGCTATGCTTGCAGAAGTTGTCTTCTGTCTATCATCTTTGCAGATTTCTTCTAACCTCTGTATCTGGTCAGCAAGGGCAGGTCTTGTCAGGTTAAGTAGCACTGTTACTAAGTGAATTATAGGCAATTCTCTTAGTAGAGATCAGTGTATGATAATTTCATGGTTATTTGGTCAGGCTTGGCATATGCCAGGTGTATCGGTATATTCTTGTGTTCACATTCCTGTGAACCTCTTCTTTGGTTTCCAACATTGTGTTTTTTCAGGGCAATTGCTTTAGTTAGATTCTCCCATGCACGTTTCTTGAATATTCTGAAAATAGTGAGTCCGGAAAAGTAATAGCTTTGATACAGGATCATAAGCAGCTGTTATTTTCAGAACTGGTTTTTCTTTGGCAGATTCCTTCATTGCAGGGTGCTATCAAGAGGGCTATTCACTTGTATTGTCAAACACCTGGTATGCAGAACTTAAAGTATTCACGTGATTATGTACTTGTGCACACCATGAGTTGTGAGTTCATCTTTAAATGGTATCGTTTCCTAAATCAGGATAATTATACTAATACATATATGGTACACTTATATATAAGGCCATTATAGCCCAGTACTGTAACACTGGAAGTGATTTAAGACTTTAAGATTAATTCATTAATTTTTCTGGTGAAACATAGCAGGCTAAATGCAAACTCAGGGACTCATTTGCTGAGGGACAGTGTGTTACTTTTAGGATCACTTGTGATCGTAGTAATTACTAACAAAACAATGAGTTGTGAACACAGAGCTGAGTGATAGGAAGAGATAATGTTGCTTGCTTCCTGTTGATGTGATTCACTTACTCAACTTTTTCCTTGAGGCAGGCAACTTTATTGTTTGTCCAGGAATTACTCATTTAACATGAACATGGATTTTTTGAACTGGTAGGCATGGCTTTGGTTCTAAGTGCAGCTATGGCTTTCAGCACAATAAGTGCATTTCACACTTCTTAAAGGATCTCTGTTTTAACCTTTGTGAGCACGTAATTGTTCAAGGACAACTGCTTAATATGTAGTTTTGGGCTGAGAATAAACTGAACAGTTGAGTAGATTTTACCTAATAAGCTGATGGGCAACGGTGATTGTTCCCAATAGTGATTGAGTTGAAAGCATAGAGGTGAAAGATCATTTCAAGGTAATAAATGCTACCAGACCAAGAAGAAAGAAGATAATGAGAAAGATGAACTGGAAATTAAATAAGCATTTTTAGGAACCTGTTACTGATGTTTCAGAAGCAATCCTTCCAAGAAGAGTGGAGTACAGACTTGTGGTAAGGATGTCCCTGCTCTGACGTCAGCCTGCAGGTTGGTGTCCATCTCATGCATGTCAAGTTTGGCTGAATGCCTTCATTCTCTTTATTTTTGGAATAATTCCAGTTCCAGATCTTGTAGTTCAGAGTTAAACTTGATCAATAAATTGCAGAGTACCTGCCGGCAGCAAAGCAGGAGCATTGCTCTGCCCACAGCGCAGCTATTAGTTGTGGTCAGTAGGTCCTTGAAAGGGCAGACACTCTTTTGTCCTACCTGCTTAATCAGCTCGTGCCACTAAAGCCCTGATCAGCACTTGCTTTATTCGTTTGGCTGTTGTTTATTCCAGTCCTTCGGTCCCAAAGTTTGCAGTGTTAGTGATGTCTGTATCCTCTACTTGAAAGGCTCTTGTTTTTGCTCCTGCATTCAGAGTCAGCTCATCAGCGTTCATTCTGCTTGCTGAGATTTCTGTGTATGTTTTGTATGCTTATTGCTGCAGAAGTGTTTGCAGTGGATGTTCTGTAGAAGGACTGAAAAGGGACTACAAAAATTCGTGTCAGATGACCTTAAGGATTCCTACAATTGTTTTTTGAAAGATGTATTATTTTACCCTTAGGGTATTTCCAATCATAATTTCATTGGTGCTTAAAAACCTCATGACCTCAGAGGAAATAGGAATCTTTGAGAGGGTCATTTTTATTTCTCCATTATAACTGGGGAGCTTTGAGCATGGCAGAAGATTCAAGTATACCTGCCCAACAGACTGATGGCAACTGCGTGTCTGCCTGAAACTGAACCTTTGCCTGAGCTTTGTCTTCTGACTTGAAGGTTGAAAGTCTGTATGCCTCTTCATGCCTTAAATATTTCACTTGATTTGGTAAAAACTTTGTGTACATATTTGGCTCATTCATCCTTTGTCACACCGCCCATTGCAAACAACCCAGCAGCACCGTCTCGCCTCACAAGGGCAGCAGTGAGGTTGGGTTTTCTGCTGCTCCTCTTGTTGAGCCACAATTCTCTGAATTGCCTGTGCTGTTACATTTTTTCTGATTTGGTTTTTGCTTATTAGGTCTCTAGAATTTCTGGTTTCTGTTACTATTTGAGTTTATGAATGGTGGGTTTTTTTAATTAGCTGTTGGGATGTGGAGCCAATCAACCTGTGCTCTTAAGTCCAGTGGGAGATGATGACATTTTTTTGCTTTAGGTTTTGAGAGTTTTGTCAATGATAATGCTTAATTCTGTTGTTTCCAAAATGGAAAGTGTTGATTCATTAATAGCAGAAGAACTGAGAAGTAGGCGTTGGGACTGAACATGACCATGCTTGTCATAATCTAGTGAAGACAGTTCTTAAATTCTACTTTCTCCTTCTCCCAGTACTCTTCCCTTTCAAAACCAATACAGTTTCCTCCAAAACAAAGCTCATAGATACTGAAAAGCATAAGACCTGAGTAGCACTTGAGATAAGCTGCTGTTCTACCATACTTCAGTATTTACCCAGGCACGGGGAGGGAAGCTCCTGCTGCATTGTCATGTAAGCACTGATGCAGGGGGACTCTGTTCATCACTCCTGTCACTGTTGAAAGCTTTAGGATCATCCTTGAGCTGTTTGGTGGTAACAATTAGGGCATTATTGGCTATATTTATCCTACTGTTCACTGTTAATATTCTGCTTCACAGTTGCATGATAGGATTCGTATAGCCTTCTTTGCAGGAGTTACCCTTCGGCTAGAGATGGTTCTGCTCCTGGGATCTTCTAACCCAATACTGATGAAACACCCTTTGAAGCAGTTCTTTCATGGCAATTTAATCAGCTAGAAGGGTGAAGCAGAGACAGTGGTGCCCTGTCTTCCCCAGCCCTCCTGCTGCCATGCTTTGTGCCCCCACTCTAATGATGGAGCAGCAAGGGGAGGCTGCCCTGTGCACCCAGCACATTCCTGTTGCTCTGTTTCCTGTTCTTGAGAAAACTGAGTGATGCCCTGTGTGGTGTGGAGGGGATTCAATTCACCTTCTATTTGTACGGCCCACTCTAACTGTGGAGCTCCCATTCTCCACATTCCCATTCAGCTTCCCCAGTCAGCACTGGGGAAGGAAGGCTGGCTTCTTCTGCACTTGCAGTTTTGGGCATTGCAGTGGGGAGCCAAGGAGCAGTGCTGGCAGAGCAGCCCAATGAGGGGCATGCCTCAGCAGAGGAGTAGGGGGGCAGTGTTCTTCCTGAGAGCTTCACTGAAGGTAAGTGGATGTTTCACTTAACCTAGCAAGTGCTTTGGTTTGGTTAAATGTAACTCTTAATTCATTTTAAATAGTTGTCTTATTTAGGCACATATCAGTTTGCTAGTACTTATCAGGAGCCTTAATAGAGCTAATCAAGAACTGGTAATAAATGTGCAAACCAGTGCAGTAACAGCTCAGAAAAGCCAGCTGAACAGACAGGTTTGGTATTGTGCTGGTTTGTAGCAAGTCTCATTTTTAGATGCTTTTCAATATCTAGACTATATGAAAGCCTGGGGAAGAAAAGGCTTCAACAGAGATGGGCCAAAAAGAAAAACAAAAACCTGTAAAATACCATGCTGATGTGCATTTGCATCTTTTTGTGCCTTTGTACTTCTGCCCTTTTTGACCTCCCTTGGGGGGTTGATCCGTAGGAAGTGTGAATGGCAGAAACTCACTTGAAACCAGTGGGTGAGTGGGTAGAGATGAAAGAGGGAGGCATGTCTCTGCTCAGCCTTCTCCTCCGGGTGGGCTGCTCATCTGCACCTTCAGCCTAAGGCTTTTCCAATGGCTGTTTTAGCTTGAAGGAATGAATTAAAAGGTTGGGTTTTTTTTTGTTTTTGTTTTTTTTCTGGAGTCGAGAGAAGTCTTTAAGGTATGCACTTGGTTTGCTTTGGTGTTTCTTACACTGAACTGCATGCACAGCATCTGCAGCAGGTACTGAGGCTGAGCTGCCTGCTGGCCTGTTTCCATCTGAGCACTGCTGTGTGAACTGAGCCCGATCAAAACTTGATCAGGCTCCTAAAGAAGCAATGCCAGTGTCTACTTGCCTGTATGAAAACTTAAAAGTCAGAAGGAGAAAATTACCAGTTTTACTCAGATTGATTTTTATTTCAAGCTGTTTTAGAAGCTGAATTGCAATAAGAAAACATTTCGAAGTGTAATATGTGTATTCTCTTTTTTCTTTTTCTTTTTATTTTTTTGTTACCAGCTTGATAGACAATTTACAAATAACTGACTTTCAGGCTGGTGTGGATACTGCTGCTGAGTTAGCAGCTGTCAGCAAACAGCAGCACCTGCCTGAGCCCTGGCACGAGGGCTGCCTGTGGCACCGTGTGTGTTTGCCTGTGGGAGCTGCCTGGCTCAGTTCATTACAGGTGCTTGTTTTCTAAGCTCAGTTTCTAAACACAGT
This sequence comes from Lagopus muta, assembly GCF_023343835.1. Taxonomy (NCBI): domain Eukaryota; kingdom Metazoa; phylum Chordata; class Aves; order Galliformes; family Phasianidae; genus Lagopus; species Lagopus muta. The sequence continues at coordinate 29,135,760 of NC_064440.1, read as the reverse complement.
GAACTCAGTGGGTGATGGTCGTGCAGGCAGTGGTTCAGGCTGGCTCCACTTGGGAAGCTCTGAAAACCTCCTCCCTAGGGAAAGCTACTGGTGCAGGTTGGGCTCTGACTCCTGGAGTCAGGGCAGTGTGCACCATCTAGAGGGAGAGCTGATGCCTGAGGTGGGATGGGAGAGGAAAACAGGCCACCTTGTTTTCCTGTGCTAAACTTGCAAAACACTGAAGAGTAAATATTTGCAGGTTCTATTTTAGTGCTTGTTTTTTTTTTTTTGCTTTTTTTTTTTTTTTTTTTTCAAATGAGGTCAGAAAGCAAGGATCAGTAATGCATAAAATAGTCAGAAGTGTGGGTGGGTGGAGTGCTGGAGAATGTTATGGAATAGCTGGCCTTGTTTGTAACTTCAGGTATTTGTGTGGGTAACGTGAAAGTGTATGCAGTAATTGGCTTGTGTATCCTGCCACTATTTATATTGTAATGGAACAAATACTTTCCCCAGGAATTACAATTTTCTGCTTTTTCAGTCTACAGAAGTGCTTCTGACAGACCTGCCCGGGGTGGGATATTTGTTTGTGGCTTAGTCTTAATTTTTACTTCTAAAAACTGACTTCTTACCATTTGGTAATACTCTTTATTTCAGGGGAAACAATGCAGAAGCTCAGCTGTTGGCTTTGTTTGGGTTTTCTTTTCCTACAGACTACAGCTTAACTCCTATTAGAGAGTGGTATATTCAAGTAAAAGCATGCTTGTCCTTTAGACTTGACTGGGGATTTTCCACACGGGCTCTGCGGATCTGTCCCCAGAGGTCAGATTCCAGCTTACTGTAAATGAGTTGCAGCTGTGAAAACTCTTAAAATGAGCAGCCCTGTCTGCTGTCCTTAGGGTGAGTGTGCAGGGAGGGCATTCCTCTGACACATCTCCGCTTGGTCTTTGTTGGCTTTCAAAGCTGAAGCTTCAGAATCAGCTGGGGGCCGTTTCTGGCTGCCAGTGAGAAGCCCTGTCTCCAGGGAGGAGTGCAACTCCAGGCTGTGGCATGGCTGTGTTGCAGTTCAGCGTGGAACCTGGGTGAGCAAAGCGTTCTCGTGTGCTCCAGTTTCACTTCTGCTGTGTTTCTTACAGTTCAGAGATGATGATGTATTTTGGATATCAGGAGTGTTTTGCCACAGATAAATAAGCATTGAGAGCCATCAGCTCCCAGGAGGGCAGGCTGGCTTGCTCTGCATGCTGGATACCCCTCGGGGTGGGATCAGCTTTAGGAGAAGCAGCAAAGTGCTGATGGCACTGAGCCCAGCTCCTCTTGGTTCTGGAGTCTGTGTGACTTGGGCTCACATGAGCTCTTGGCTTCACGTGTCAGTTGGAAGGCTGGGACAGCAGGCCGGTGCTCAGCAGGCTGGGCTTTCCCCAGCACGAGGCGTTAATCCGTAGCTTAAGATCTATTTTTTGAAGCAGATGGCTGAGCCGGTGCTGAGCAGCTTAGTGCTGCTGGGTGCTGCCTGGTGAAGGGCCCTGTGCACGCTCCAAGCTGGAGACCTTTCCTTTCCCCATTGGCATCTCTGCACGGTGCTCACTTGGATGGGGGTAACTCTGCCTGGTGGGGTGGAAAGTGTTGGGGCCTCCTCCAGATGGGCCTGGCCTTTGCTGTGTCTATCCTGAACACAGCCAGGAGGAGCATGAGGAACGGATGGCTGCTTGTCTGTCTGTGCTGCCTGTTTCCAGCTTTGTTCCAGCACGTGCTGTCAGCGTGTGCGATCTGGTGCTTAATGGAGTTGAGGCACGGTGCTTGAAGACCTGCATCCAGAGAACCCTTTTATCATAGTATTTTGAGTGTCTTTCTCAAAGCCTGAGCTGTGACGTATTCCTGAACAGCTTCTAAGGGCCTCCATAAGGCAGGAGGCAGGCTGGTTGGCCATGCTGTGCAGCTGTACCAGCACCAGTTTGCACTGCTGAACTGCGTTGGGTTCCTCAGCACTGCAGCCAGCAGTAAGGCTGGGGACCAGCAGTAAGGCTGGGACAGCCTGTGGTGCTGTCACAGAGATCCTGGGCGAGGTGCTCTCAGGCACCACAGGAAATTGAAGTCCAGATTGAGTGACCTTTTTAGCGAAGAGCTCATGGAATTAATCCAGCTCTGAGCTAAAGTAATATTTTCTAAAGGATTTGTTGTGCCCTCAGGGGCAGCTGCCAAGCTGGGCCTCCGGCTGCACGGCTGTGTCAGAACAGCAGCGAGGATGGGTGGCAGGGCTGCTGTGTGGATGGAGCCTGTATGCCTGCAGTGAGTGCTTCTTGCCTCGGCCTCGAACGGGGTTCTCTGCTAACTGCCCTGAGAGGGGAGCTGATGAAGAGTGGCTACCTGATCTGGGTTGGGTTTGGGGCACAGCTCAGCCAGGAAGCACTGCTTCTTCATCAGATTTGTTCATTTGGTACATTGAGAAAGTTTTACAAACTAACAAATTGTTGTGTCCTTCCCTGAACTGTTTTGCCAATGTGTTTGCAGCAAAATCTGGGAGGGCAGCGTATGTGCTGCTCTGGGCACGTGCTCCCCGAAGCCCCTGTGTGCTGTGGTGTGCTTCAGTGCTGAGCCGTGCCATATCCTCAAAGCTTTTGGCACAATCACCTGTAAGGTGCTTCAGTGGCTGCAATGGGAGTAGATTTGTTGCTCTCATGCCCAGGTTTCCTGTCAGAGCCGTATCTCACTTGCAGCATGCTCTGGGAGTGTTAGTTTTTCCCCTTTTGGCCCCTGTCTTTATCTGAGGTCTCTGTACCAGTAGTGCAGCTTCCTGTCTCACAATGCTTCCTTCCTTTAGCTTCACCTTGGTGTGGTTGTTCAGACCCAACAGCTATGCTTTTCCTCTCCTCTCGTGCTTCTCACATGCTCATTGCAGAGCTGGTGGTTAAAGGGACCTTGGAAGTCACTTGGCCAACTCTGCCTGAATCAGCCAGCACCACACGGAGCAGTGAAAACGCACCTTTGTTCATGCAGAAACCTGGGGCAGATCTGTTTTTGGGCACTGATGTATTTAATCTTTCTGTGCAAGGCCAGTGCAGGGCCGGCTCTCTGCTCTGCTACTTGGCACTCAAGGCTGCTAGCAGCAGAGTTTCATAGACTCGGTTCAAAAAGTTTTCTGGAAAACAGTGGAATGGTGCCTAGAACTGCCAGTGTCTTTTTATGAAAAAGACCCATGTGGTGGTGCTTAAAACCATCTATCTCATCGTTTTTGCCTTCTATTAAAACTTGCTGCGTTATTGTGGCCAGGATGTGTTGAAGTACATATTTGAGAGGGGGTTTGTAACCTAATGACAGCATTTCTTACTGGGGGATTTAGCACAGCAGAGAAAAGGACGATCTGCCTGAGCCTTCACCGATGTCATTGGATCTGAAGAGAACCTGCCTCTGTCTGCCTCCGAACCTCACTGTTCTGCCAACAATTCATTGTGCCACAGTTGGTTGCGACTGTTTGTCTTACAGAGAGACTTTCTTCGGATATACGCAAGCAACATCTGTGATGTAAAGCACAACTATGATCACCTCTGCTCTTCCACCTGCAGAGATCTCTCCTAACGCTTGGAGTCTGCTCTAAAGCTCTTACTTTCCCAGAGCAGCTTGTCCTGAGAGGTGCTTATGGTTTGTGGAGTGTGCCAAGCAATGCCCTCCATCGCTCAGCACTTAGTATGAATAGGCAGTGCAAGAGAAACATGGTTTGTCCATTGAGCAAGGGTCCTTTTTTTTTCTTTTTTTAGCGGAATAGTATATGAATGCACATTTTATGGTTCTTTTCCTGTCCTTGTGACATCAACCTTGGAAAGATGGGCACAGAAGTGCTATTAGTGACGCAAGCTGGAATGAGTTTGAGAGTTTTCATGCTGTCCTGCAGAGTGTGGCCAGGGAAGGGAATAAAATCAACCACTTCATAAGCATTGGAGCAGTTAGACCGCACTGACTGTTCTTGGGTTTTCCATTTATTTTCTCTTTCAAGGAAGAAGCAAAATAAACCAGGCTTCATCTTTCTTTGTAGGTGAAGTCAGTGATAAATCTGCTGTTTGCTGCCTACACGGGGGATGTGTCTGCGCTCCGGAGGTAAAAATCTGCGTGGGGCTGAGAACAGGAGAGCTGCTAGTTTGGGGGCTGCCCTTGTGTGCTTCTAAATGTACTCTGTGTCAGTGCTGGGGATGTCGAGGCTGTACTGGAGATGGAATGTGTTCTATACATGCCCCCCAATCATTGCATTTTAACTTCTGTTTGGCTGAATGCACTTGAAAGTTTAGACATTATACCAATGTGTAGAAGTATAAGGATGCATAGACTGTTACATTCCCTCCCCTCCTTTCCCTCCCCCCCAAAGTGCTTTAATTTTTTTTCCTATAACAGTTAAGGGTTTAGCTTTCTTCCTAATCTCTATCCTATTTTTGAAGCCAAGGCAGTAAGGGCCCCCTTCCTTACCACTTGTTGCCATTTATATCTTCTTGCAACTGATGTGTCATCGTTCTAGCAGAGTGGTATTGTTCCCTCCTAGTTTTGTAACTCATTTTAATTATATAAGGCTCTTCTTTACAATCAATTCCTTTTTTAGATTTGCTCTGTCAGGGATGGATATGGAACAGAGAGACTATGACTCACGAACAGCGTTGCACGTAGCAGCTGCAGAAGGTAATGTCTCACTGTGTGTAACTTGCTGTCTGCTATTTTACATCTATGTAGATGCATGTTAACTTATACACACTCCCAATTCTGTCTCACAGGACACGTGGATGTCGTTAAGTTCCTGCTGGAGGCCTGCAAAGTGAATCCCTTCCCCAAAGACAGGTGCGTGGTTTTAGTGCTGGTCTCCACTGGGAGGAGGTGAGGCTGCCATGCGTGGAGTTGAGATAGAGAGGCAGAAGGAACTGCTGTCCTGCTGGCAAATCCTGGTGCTCTGAGCAAACACGAGTGAAGGGTGGGGAAACCATTAGAAAACGTTATTTAAAAGGTTAAGTTCAGCTTACCAAGTATTTCCCTAGTTAGTGGGCTTAGAGTGTTTTGTGTGCTTAACTGTTACTGGAGTATGTACAGAATGAGAGTTGTGCTGCTTTTAGCCCCGTGCTTGCATGCCGATGCTAGAAATACTGTCTTTTTCCCCATAGATGGAATAACACTCCAATGGATGAAGCTTTACATTTTGGACACCACGATGTGTTTAAAATTCTCCAAGAGTATCAGGTCCAATACACACCGTCAGAGGATTCCAGTAATGGCAAGGAGAACCGAACGGTTCATAAAAACCTGGATGGCTTACTATAATCATTCTCAGCTAGATCCTAAGAATCCAATCAGTTACCTATTTAATTGTGGTATACTTAAGTAACAAAGAGCGTGTGTGTTTCTATCTGATAGTGGTATATATTTTACAGAAGTCTCTGTTACTTCAGTGTTATGTTACAGGAGTTTCTATACGCACAGGACAAATCCAATCTCTCTCTCAAAAAGAAAAGAAAAACAAAACCAACTAAGAATCTCCCTCCATAATGTGAGCAATATTACCTCATGCTGCATATAATTGATGTATACAGATATTTAGCTGTTGTTGGCTTTACTGTGCACTACTTTATTTTTTGTGTTCGATGTAAACTCTGGTGTGTGGTCAGGAATTTCTTTTTGCTCAGTTTTTGTTTTTACAGCCCTCTGTTTGCAGTATGGCCGAGATGAGCCGGAGTACAGGTGGGAGCAGCAGTGAGGTTTTCGAAAGCTGAGGATGCTGATGTAGACGTAGGCAGGGTGTGTTAGGTAAGGATCTGCACTCACTTCTTAAAAAATAAAGAAGATTCCACACAAGCTTGTTTACATTCTGTAAATCTCAAAAGAGTACATAGGTGACAGTTGTCAAAGGTCTTAGGCTTGTTTTTAGAGGTAGTCTCATTATGGCATCTGTTTTAAGGTTTGTTTGACCAAATGGCGTAGAGGAGGGGGGAGCGTGATTTGTAACATCTACCAGTGTTTAGGTTTTTTTTTTGTTGTGTTGCTTTAGCATTTCTTTCAGTTCCCCTTGTCTTTCCTCCCTCCTCTCTCCATGTTCAGCTGCTAAGGTCCTTCCCCGTGGCTGGGGAAAGCGGGTGCTTCCACTCTATGCAGTCGTGTTCCTTGCAGGTATATTTGCACTCGGGTAAGCCTTGACAAGCTGCAAGACTCTGCTTTGGGCTGATGTTTTGTTCTTGGCAGTTGCATCGGGAACCAGGGAGGGGAATGCAGGCACGTGAAAGGCGAAACACTAAACCAAATACTACATGTAAATCTGACTACATTTAGGCTTGTATGAGGAACACAGGTGGAGTGAAACAGCTTTAAGGAGCATAGAGCCAATCTAAGCATGAGCGGAGCAGGAGATAAGCCAGATTTTGGGAACGTTCTCTTCTTGCACTGCCATCCATCAGGAATTGGGATGTCAGTGGGGTTATGCTGGTGTAGGATAGGTGCTCAGCAACAGGAGCACAATTAGGTGATGTCTTGGAGCAGTGGCATTTCTTGTCTTACTGCAGAAGCAGCTTAGCACATGCTCTGGCATGGGAAATGTAGATGCAGATATTTTGTTGTTTGCAGAACTGTGATGTTCCGACAGTTCCCTATCCCACGTGCAATTGTTTTTACCAATGCTGTGCTGTGGTTTAGAAACCTCAGATGATCAGGGATTCCAAGTTAAGAGTCTGGCTTTCACAAGACCCCGCAGTTGTTGGATGGAGGTGGATTGTTAAAGGAGAATCAGTGTGGCACATGGAAATCATGTTTAAGAATAGCACAAACAGCAGGCTTTATGCTGGCACAAAACACAAAGCATCAGTAGATCTTGAAGTTCAAACTTTGCATGTGGGCACCAAAATCCTCCAGAATGGATGCACAGATTCTTTCTAGAGTGGGCCAAGCACTTTATGAAGATGATCCGAACCACATTATCTTTCTTTTGCAAATGGGGAATCAGAAGCATTGAGAGAAGTGCATTCTCCAGAATGACCCAGAAGGTCATAACAGCTGAGAAGAAATCCTCTTGAGATCCTGTACAGTTCTCTACTCGATATGCCATACTGCCTCCCACAGGGAGGAAAAATCAAATGGAAAAGTGCTTGATACTCATCACAAGCAGTGGCTGTCCTCATGCTGATGAAATCCTGGATGAATCTGAATGTCTAAAGCCCTGAAATCACCTTTCTGCACTGGCTGGCATGGTTTTGCATGGTTATCAAACACTTTTTCTGAAGAATCTTACTGATATTAAGCTGCAGTGCTTTTTGTTCTTTTCTTCCTGAAGATCAGCTATTTTTCTGAAGGCTTTCAAGCATCATCTAACCCAGTCTCTTCACAACCTGTGTCACAGCCACCTTAGTTTTAGTTGAGAACTGAATCAAACGGCCTTTGGCTCTTTATTGAGCCAGTGACACTGGTCACTGAATAGCACAAGGCCTCTTCTCTGCTGCACCCTACACTAAGTTTCAACTCGTTTTCTCTGGCAACACATTTATTAAGTCAAGCATAGTGGTGTGAAGTCTTTCACATGGGCTCTAGTATCCAGTATCTTGGTGATAGTCTGACTTCTTCCATTTTTCTATGAGAACATATCCTCTAGCTTCTCAGAAAAATACCTGATTTCACTGTATTTAACTGAAACTTGCATTGCTCCAACAGGCACTTCCAAAAGGTAGGCTTATTATATAGTACACGTATATACAAACCTCCCCAAAGCAGCATTTTAACTGAATTAACTTAAAAAACTCACAGCTGTCCCTATACTTAATGCTTTCTAGATCCTACAGAGTGCTTTTAGCCAGTCTTAGCTTCAAGTGCATTTCTGCTGGATAGTTTTAGTATTTTCTCATTGTGAGAAGATGCGTTATTTTGTAACGTCCAATTAAGCAAAGCAGCTCTTTAGACATGGCATTATTTATAAATATATGCAGTATATTGGTTTGGCTGTTCATCATCTATGACACTGACACGTAGGTTTTAACGTGAGTAGCTTTTGGTTATCTTTTCCAGTGCTGACTTCCTTACGCTCCAAAGATGATTCCCTCACACCTTTGTTTTGTCACGTTTCTTCTGTACCACAAACTGAATTCAGCTAACTTAATGCTTTGTACTCAGAAATACTGTGATAGTCTTAGCATTAATTAGCCAACCTTTGTGAACAAAATGTATTGTACCGGATTTTTGTTTTGCTTCAGAGCTGGACTATCAGTGACTATACTTATTGGCAGTGTACTTCTGGACATTGTAACTGACTGGGCTGATCTTGACTTCTGGATTCTGTCTTGTGGGGAACAGACAGTGATGAATGTATTTCTAGCAGTTTCCCATGAATGAATCTAAACTTGAGCTGTACTGGTTCTGAAAATGAAAGCTATTTATTTTAAGAAATAAAATCCAGATAGTGTTGCTTTTTACAGCATAATAAATGGAAATACCGAGAAGCTGGTGGTGGGTTTTTATTGGTTTTCTGTGCGACTGCATTGAGATGCAAACCTTCTGTCCTAAAAAACCTAATCTGCTCTCTTCTGTTGTGCAACCAAATGAGCTGATGAAGTCTATGTGTAGAGGGCTGTGTCATTTCACTTGTTGCATTCCGTTAATGCTGCAGTTCTGACGGGGATTGGCCGTGTGCCCTCAACAGCTCTATCTTTCTCTTGCCTACTCTTCCATCCCTCATCTCAACAGTTTCTTTCCTTTTAGTTGTCTTCTGGCTGTGTAAAATGTGAAAGCCTGAGCCAACAGACTGTATCGCCCGATGTCCGCAGAGCACAGCGAGGCACCAGTGGGGTCAGCTTGATGGCCCATGAAGGTTAGTGGTAGGCCAATTATTTTACAGCTTAAATCAGAAATCCAAGCAGAATCTACTGAAGTTGGTTTGAAGAAAAAATATTGACAACCATTGTTCTGAGAACTCTAATGCAGACTGACCTGTAGCAATGCATTACATTGAAAGCACACACGTTGCTTTAAGCACCAGAACTGTATCTACTCTGAATAATTAACCAGTTACAGGTGCATTATAATCATAAAAGAACAAAACTGCACACAGGACAAGTGGCAGTAGACAGTTCCATTTATTTAAAACAGCAGAAAAAACAGTCCCTTAGTGGGGAGTGAAAAAGAACAATAATGCTTTTGGGACTACTGGCCACGTAGACGCAAAGCTGACATAGGGCCACTGCTTTAAATCTCATAAGAAAACCTCATCCTGGCTGCTCACACTGTAGTTTAGAAGTAATGAAAACAAACTGGCACATAAAACGTGGGTAGAAGATGTAGGTCAAGAAACAAATGTCTGCTTTTGTTTCACCAAAATTTTAGCATTCAGTTATTCGTGATAACATGAAAATATCAGGTCACCAGTTGTGATTCTCTGTGTTAACCTCAGCTATGTTTGGCACAAAAAAATAAGAAAGTGTAGGAACACTTTGCTAGGTCCTTCATATTTTACTTCCTTCAAGCTTTCTCAGGGGCCACATAGGTCATCTTGGGCACAACACTAAACTGAACTGGTTGTTAATTTATTTAACAATCAGTGGATCGATTTGGCATATCTGAATGGCAGCAAAGTAGCACTGCAGTGATCTCCCAGGCAGTGGCAGTGCATGGCAGCAGGCTCAGAAGCTGCAGTAGGAACTCTGCTTAAGCACGTGGGATCCAGCATCAGTGTTGTGGAGCCCTTCTGATCAGCTGTGTGCTAATTAGCAGTCTGGACTAATATATGCTCTCAGTCCAAGAGACACACTGCTACAGACAACCTTACCTCTTAACAGTGAGGTATTAACTAGTTGTCCTAAGAAGTGCTCTTAATGTCAAAGATCGTGCAAAGCATCCTACCCAAGAAGCCTTTACTATGAAAATAAGCAAAAATGAACTGCAGATACTGTTTTTTGGTTTATGCTCTTCTGCAGAGCAGCACGCTATGCCTGTATCAAAGAAAGCCAGAACAAACTGCAGCAGCACACGGATTTGCTGTGGCGTGTACCTGCAGTGTTCATCTGCTCATTTTTCTGTGATGCAGAAGAAAACACAAAGTTTTTCAGAAGCAATTGCTCAGCAGGTGAAGGCTTTCTGAACAGACCCTCTGCAAAAGAACCAGCTTTCCTTTGCAGCATTCTATGTACAGCCAGCTACTTTAGCTGTTCCATTCCACTAACACACTTCAGTGTATGTTTCTCCCTTGCTCTTGCTGAGGGCCCCTTGTTTCTGTTCTCCTTTCTTCCTGCACTCTGGTACAGCATCTTGTCAATAGCAAATTGTTTAATGCAATTTGAAATAAAGAAGTGCATGTACAGAGGCTATTCAAATGCTGCTTATATTCCCCCCTGATTAGAAATTGCTACTGGACTTTCAGGTTGAGAAACTGATGTGCTTTGAATTACATGTAGCCTTCCCAAAGAATTGAAGCCCAACTGTAGAGCAGGACGCAGAAGCTGATTGGCTGTGCTAGTGGTGCAGTAAAAGGCTCTAACTTTACGTCGTGTATGCTGAACACATCTGCAATAAGGAAAGTACAGGTCAAATAGACAAGCAGAGTGAAGCCCCAGCACTCTGCCTTGTTAGCTAGCAACAAAGCACAATAAAGCCCTCCTCAAATATACAAAGATGTGAATCTGGTGCTCAAACTACTGTGGGGCTGGAGCCATGCTTCAATTTGTTGGTAATTATTTTCCTGAAGTACAACACAGGGATGATACTGGTCTGTTAGCAGCCACTACCTCACAGGCACTGCTGCAGCAGCTGCTCCTCCAAGTTGCATGCCATCTCCTGCTTTTCTCCCTTCCCCAAGCACCACACAAAAGATTATAGCATTTTTCCTTCCTCCTTTTCTATTTCCCCATAAGGAGGAGGGGGAACGCTGGGGGGGAGGGGGAAAGAGAAATGGAAATGTATTCCAATTCTCCTGCAAATAGATGCTCTGTGATACGTACCACTGTGTCAATCTCTGCTGGGTCCACCATCCGAGACACCTCATCAAACTCTTCAGGAGACATGGGCAGCAGATTTTCTGGAGATTGGAGCCTGGATGGGTGGCTAATAGAAGAAGAGGACAAAGAAACCTTCGCTAAAGAACCGAGGCACAGTTGGGCTACCATGTCTGCCTCACAACCCTGAAGTTCCATTAACTGTAGAAGAACTGTTAGGTCAGGGCTTGAAGCGTGGTGATGGAGCACCTGGAGAAGGGCTGTGTCTGCCCAGGGAGCACAAATTGTTTGCTCCTGTGCTCCTTAGCTGACCAGAAGGGGTGGGCTGTGAGAGGAGCCACCCATAGTTCATATAAAGGCCAGCCACTGAAGAGAGAGCATTTGTTGAACCTGGGCTGTTTCATGGGGAGTGCTGCAGTGCCAGAGAGACCCTTCACCAGCTGGGTGAGTCAGTCTTCTTTCTGTATATGATTGCTGGCCTATCTGTGAATGTTTTGCCTTGGGTTGTTTTTGTTTGTTTGTTTTTTTTAATGTATTTTTACTTCAAAATTGTAATTGCTTTAGAGATAACAGTATATAAACGCGGGCTGATCACCTCCTCAAAGAGAGGAAAGATGGCACCTGCAACTTGAATGTTACGAACACTGATGAGCTACAGCTGAAAATATCATGCTTAGTTCTTAAAAAAAAAACAACACAGCATTTATATGAGAACTTACACTTCAGATACAGAGATCAACTCAGTCCTGATGTAGCCGTTTCCTTTGGGAGTATCTGTATCCATAGGCTCTGGGGCTTCAAGGAAAGAGAGAAAAATAAATGGCTTGGATTTTTATGAGCAAGTTTATCTCCTGCTGCCATCTCTGTTGTTACAAATACAGCTTGTGGCCAAAACAATACACAGATCTCTCTTGTGCATTTTATGGCACTGTGGTTAATTAATTTTATTTCTTACTCACTTTTTGCTTTTCCACTACTGAAACAGGGAAACAGTCTCTCCTAAAGGTTCACATGGTTGTATCAACATACCCCATCTGGCCCCAGTATCAGTGCAGTGCAATAGTAAACATGACCATTGTGGATCCAGCTGTTAGCGGGAACCTGCTCTTTTCAAGTATATCACAGGCAAACACACAAGTGCATTAGAGGCCACAGATAATCATGCTCTCAGGTTCTGAGCTGATTAGTGTAGTTCCTCTCTAGCAACCTTTTCTTAAGCTACTGAAGCACAGATGCTGTTCTCAGCTTTCAGCTGAGCAGCACTCCAACACGGGTCAGGCTGCTGAGACATTCAGTCCCACTGCTGTCTCTTCTCTCTATGCTATGGAAATGATCCGGGGCCCAAGTAACTCAAGAACGAATGCTCAGCATGAGCCTCTTACAGCACTTACCCTCCTTGGGCCTGGAGTAATATTTGCCAAAGGCGTTGTCTTTGGGAATATCTGGGTACAGAAATCTCAGTGGATTTTCAGGAATGTTTTCAGCCGCCATCACTTTGTAGTTGCGAATGATATCAGGGAAAGTAACAGCAGAGAGCTCCTTCTTGGTGTATGGTTCTACTGAGTGGAACTGGGGCTCTACAGATGAGAGAAGAAATTACTCTTAGAGTTAGTTTCCAAGTTTCTTCTAGGACTTTGTGGAAAACCTGCAGGTATTTCCAAAAAACACAGGGCTCAGGTGAGCAAAAGGCTTTAAGCTGCACTACCTTGGCAACCTTCTGTCAGGTGATAACATTCAAACTTCACTGCTTATTAGGAAGTTTGATCCTAGAAAGCCACTGAGGAACTCTTATGGAAAAAAAAGAGACATATGAAGCCTTCCTGAAAGTTCTAAACCCTGTCACTTATTCTTTCTCAGTTTTTGGATGACTTGGGTATGAGGACAGCAATGAGAAGGAATGAAGAGGTGATTCAAGCACGTACAGTGCTTTCCCTATTCCAGCTGTAAGCAGCCTTGGGCTCATCCAATGAAGTGTCAACATCCAGGCAGGCAGAGTTGATTTAAGCAGAATGATGGGTGAGAGGCTGGAAGGATTAAGGGAGGTTGTATCTTTTTGCAGCTTCAGGGTTTCCAGGCTTCCCTAAACAAGGGTGAGAAAAAAGTAGCACAGCTAACTAAGGTATCAAGGAGTTCATCTGTCCATTCCTGGAAACTGGAGGAAGGAGAACTGTGAGGAAAATGAGATAAGTGAACATGCAGTTCGCTTGGGAAGAACATGAGAATAAAAGAACAGATGGGATGGAGAATGAATTAAAGAAAGGCATATTGCGTGCAAAGTGAAGTGGAGACAGAGAACAGTAGTGCAGAGGAGCAAATGCAGCTGTAGTGAACAGTTCCTGGAAGAGGAATCTCTGATGGAGGTGATGTGGGGCTAGATGGAAGGAGACACAGGTTTTTTTGTGTATGTGTACACATGCGTGCTGCAGATATCTTGCTAAGAGGGAACCTAATTAGGCAAGAAGACAGTGTGTTTGGTCCATGCTTAAGAAACTTTCAGGTCAGAAGCTGTATCTGGGAAGTCTCAATAGACCTAGGTGAAAATTAGCACTACTATCTGTAAGGCTTATCAACTGATCAACATAAGGTGTCGATCTGTTTGCGGCCTGCTGTTTGGCAGGGTGGAATTGCTAGGGTGCTGTGTTGTCTCACAGTGTGAAAGAGAAATGCATGAAAACTTAGTACTCTAAATGTATACTTCTAAGACAGAGGTGTTCTCTGTTACCAACTTACCATTCTGAGATCCTTCTACCCAGGTAAAGGTGATTGCTCCCTCTCTACTGCTTTCACTGAATCTCAGCAAAAACGTTCCTGGTTTCTGGTCCTTCAACAAAGCACGTTCTTTGTCCTTACTGATGAAACCCATGATACAGCTGTACATTGGGAGGGGGAAAAAAAATGTTGAGTTAACCTTTCAATATAAAATCTAAGCTGTTCTGGTCTAACTAGGGAAACTAAAAAGCTTTTTTCCACTTAAAAGAGCTGAAGTGTTTATGAAAGCCCCTTGGAAAGCTTTGTCCTGTGTGCAGCTGGGAAGCCAGCAGTGGGATTGACAGGCTGGAGCTGCACTGTGGGAGCCATGAATCAGCACTGCTCCCCTCATCGCTCTTCCTTTTGCCTGGGGGCTTATCTAAACATTTATCTAAGCTTGGAATAAAAGAAACTGTCTCTTGCTATCAAAATTAGGCTGTAGAAGCAGAAGTCAGGTGGTGTGTGCTGCTCAGGTCCTAAACAGCAGTTTTAGCTTCAAAAGCACATTAATGATGGTCTTCTGCCTTCCCATCCCTGAGCGTGAAAAAAGGCAAGTGTTCTCCTAATACTTAGTCATTTGTTCAATGAGTCCCTGAAGTTGTGTTCTGTTCTTGTTAGCTGCTCATTTTCTGTTTGGAAGTGAAACAAGGCCGTTATTTAAAAGGCTTAGACCAAACTCATCCAGAACTGGGTGGTTATAATTTGAAATCTGCTCTGGAATGCTGCAGGAGCAATTCTGCTGTGTGTCTTGCAGACCTGTGGGATCCCCTGTGATGATGGAGCTGCTGATAGGATTTCCAAATATGGATAAATACCAACAGACCACTAAAAATGCACAGTTATGAACGTGACTGAACCTGTTCTTGGCAGAAGTTACTTCTGAAATCAGTAGTACTGGAATGCAAGTCTTGATAAAGCAGTATAAAAAGGCAAATGGAACTGACTTTCAATTTCAGACTTACTACTCACTGTTGTATCATTAAAGACTAGCTCCCTGACTCCTATGGTAGGTAAAGTTTGGTGTTTGGCAGCTGCCACCTAGCGGAGGATCACTAGTATTGTCTGTGGAAGTCTTTTTTTAAACATGGGTGATGACTTTATGAATTACACGTTATTGTACTTTACTCTTGGCTGACAAACACAAAAGAGGCTCTGTTGTGTAGGAAGAATCTACTTGTAGCAGAAGCAGAAGTCAGAAATTAAATGATCAGAGTCCTCCTCTGCAACTGGGACACGTGATGTTTTTGGCTGTCAGTAGCTCTATCAGTGAAATCTTCCTCACTGCTAGAATTGGTTTGCTTCAGGATTTTTTGGCTACAAGATATACTTGATTCAATTCAAAGTATCAGCACAACCTCACAATGCAAGCATGAAGTGAGAGGTTTGAGGCTTGATACTTATTAATTTAATTCAGGTCTCACCCGTCGTTCCAGAGGCACAGGAGGTGCTTCTTAATAAGTTCCAGGATTCCTTCTATCCACAGCCAAAAAGGGAAATTTTTATCATTTATGTTTTCCTGAAATTCAGAGACGGGGAAGCATGAGTGTTAACTGGAGAGGAAGCAAGCTCTTTGAAACAATGCCATCATCTTCCTGTTCTTGCATGTTTCTTCCCTTTCTTCTTCACCCCACCTCTACTTCAAAGGGACACGAGAAACTGGAAATGAATCATGTACTGAATCTTAAGGCAAGAGGCAGGGAGAAAGAAAAGACAGCCTGAACCTACAGTACTCACAGGTGTCACTGCTTAACTCTTAGACAACTGTGCTCATTTAAGAATACAGAAAAGGCTCTGGTTCTTGGATGGGCAGAAATATGAAACAGAACAAACAAAAAGAAGATCTTAATTTCTTTTCTTAATGGAGTTCATACCTTGCAGAATCTTGTCCAAGGAATAAGGCCATCGTGAGATCCTCCACTTGTTGGCCCTGAACAGAACATACCAACTTCAGTCACAATATGCACATTGCTCACAGGAAATGACTTAGCAGCAAATCCTGAGTGCTGACCTAAAACTCTGAGGTGGTGGGTTAAGAAGGAAAATGAAAGGAAGGCTGTTGTATTTTATAGGCTAGCACAGGGAGCACTTGTAAATTCCCATCTGAAATTCACTGCATGAGAATGCATTTAAGCAGGCCACAGATTACAACACAAGCTTTGCCTAATGGGAGCCAATTAATTCTGACACTCTGTACACTGTGCTACACTTGGTATTTATCAGTTGATCTCCTCATGGGAGCATCTTGAAAATAAATTACACATCTCTTCTACAGCAGAGCAAGTAAACAGCAAGCCAGAAGCTTTTTTGGTAGGAGCTCAGCAGGCTCTGCAACATCTTTAAGAATTTTCCTGATAGAATGGTTTGGGTTGGAAGAGACTTTTAACATAATGTAGTTCCAACCCCCTGCTATAGGCAGGGACACCTCCCTCTAGACCAAGTTGCTTACTTGTAAACTTGTAGGCTTTAGTCTCAGATAATGACTCCTAGGTCTGTCCTAACTATTCTCTTCTTGTTCCTGTTGCAATCGTTTCCCCTCCTTATTTTAATGGTGTGTTTCATAATTGCATCAAAACTGCAAAGAAACCCCTGTGCTGTGACCACAGTAACTAGAGCTTTGTAGACAGTGAATGTATTTGGACCTGATCCTTTCCATTACAGGCTATATACTATGCATCTGGAATATGTTTTTAAAATAACTACTTCTAGGTGCAGAAATGAGATTTAAATAAATAATTAGATTTAAATAAAAGGATGCTGGTTTTGGAGAATCTTAATTTGATAGGCTTCAACAGTTCCATAGCTTGTGTGCTTCAGTATCGCAACTACATGTTGGCAGACAGAGGAAGCACTCCTTGCTGGGGGGCATATGGTAAGTTAAAGCTCCTAGAGATATAACAATAATTAAAGCATGTTTAGTAGTTTTCCAAAAGGCAGAAGTAGCCCTAATTAGTGCTGCCCTGGCATACAAAACTCCAAGGGTAGGATTACAGGTTTCTCATCGCTGACCTTCTTTTGCAAACTCTTTCTGTATTGAAAACTGCAAAACACTGCATTGCTACAGTGTGGTATTGCATAATGGGAAAAGGAGTGACAAGATGCAAAAACTTAAAATATGTTGTAGAAAACGCATAGAACTTGCTTCAGTTCAAACAGGCCACCTGCTTGTTCAGCTGAATCAAAAAGCTTAGCGATGGAAGCAGACCATACCAAGTAGTTTCTCTCCCAGCATGTTCAGTTGATCTGTGTTAAGTCCTCTTTTTGTCACGGAAGAGAACTGCCAGCTCAGAACTTCAGAAAGTTTAGACCACTTTGCACAAGGGGGGTTTAGAAAGAAGGACAAATTCTAGAACAGAATGGAAAAATACAATGTACAGTCAGTAAGCATAAATTCAAGCTCTACTCCAGCTTGAATGCTTGAAAACTACACTTGGGATACTGTGCAGACTGCCCCTAGGTGCAAGAAGGGAAGAAGTGTTTCTGTTTTGCCCGTACCTTGGGATCAGTAGACAGCATGTTGAACCATAAGATAGAAGCCCATCCACTTGGAAGCTGGCTCACATTAGAGATGACAATGATGGGAAGCGACGTGGTCTGGAAGGGACACGTAAGGAACATGTCAGAGTGTTCTGTATCTCTGCTGCAGTCCTTCACTAGATGACTCACAAACCTGTTTCCATTCCAACTCCCTGCTTGTATTGCCTTATCTCTTTCATTGAAAATGTACGTGCAGGGGAGAGAAATTCAGTATGATATACTAGAAAGAGTTGGGTGATTCTGTCAAACAGAGGCGTGACACAGAGGAAGTTAATTCCATTTCTTCCATTTAAGTCTTACCTCTAGCTCTATTACTAAGCCGGGCTGGCACAGCTGTGTCTCAAAACTCAGAGAGTGAAGTTCTTCTGTTACAATAAGAGGACCCTTTGAAGATAAAGGAAAAGAAAAATATATATATCAAAATCTTTGGATTTTCTATAGGGGAAAACCTCTTTCCCAAGGTTAGTGGCTCTGGGATGCTCCTTGACTGGACTTAAGAAACGGTTTACAGGCCCCAGTCAACTGATAACACTGATTTCCTTGAACTTTGAGTTAGGATGGTTCAGAGATTCAACATCTCTGTTTTGGCTGCTACCCATAAGCCACAGAAAAATCTGCAATTACTGGGAAGCCCTGTTAAAATTAGTGCCAATGAGGGAGAGTCCAGAGGGACGCCATTCTGGCAGTAGCTCTCATATGCAAGCATCTCCCACACAGATCACTTCCCAGAAGTGCTGAACTCTACTGGCTGTGAGACTCCCCTGTGTTTTTTAATGGGGTTGAATGGAGCATTGTCTTAAATATCTGAATGTTTTTTTTTGGCTTTGTGAACGAGGTCACTGTTGCATACCTCATTTGTTCTGTTTCCTGCGTTTTTCTGTTCTTTCAGTTGCTGCAAAAAACAACAACAAAAATCTGTCACTCACTTATTTTAGCCAGTAGCATACAGAAACATTTGCGTGCTGTAGTTCCTGAACAGTATGTAAACTTGCTGCATTAGTGCCTGGTTCTACTTGGTACCAGTCTTCATTTGTGTAAATGTCATCTGCACCATTAGGATGCAATGCCTTTTATATAAGAGACTTGAGAGGAACAGAAGCAGAATGAAATCAGGAAGGATGAGATGAAATACTGGTTTATTAAACAAGACCTCAGAATTTATTGTCCAGTTCAGGAAACTGGTAGTGTTTCTTCCAGATAACAAAGAGACTTCCACATTAACTGGTTTAGGATTTGAGTATCAAGTATTTTTTTTCCTTTCCTGTTGCAATGACAGAAGCAATCTAATTCACTTGTCACGCTCTGTAAATCCAGTGTTGTATAGTCTAAAAACACTGAATTTCTTGTTGAAAAGGAATTGCTTAGTTTTCTTGTTCCAGTCTCAAAGATCTTTCAAATACTCCATGCTCTCCTTTCTCTGGGTCCTCCTCAGAAAAAGCAAAAATGCTATGGCTTCTCCTCCAACCAACTCCTTACAGCATAAACCATATGGCAGCAAAGAATTTTTTGCCTGTCTGGCCTTATTTCAATGACAAAAGCAATAGCATTTCGATTAAAAACAGGCCTAAGATCTTGAAAAGGGAAGACAATGTTAATTAATGGTTCCTCTTTTACACAAGTAAACAATGACAAGTAAGCAAACTGCCAGCTTCCTCCCACACCCTCTGCTCACACAATTAAATGTGTAAAGAAAGTCTCCTACCAAATGCCTGAATTCTGCTGCTAAACTTCCATTAGTAGATTCTTCCATGTTCATTACTTTCGTGTTTGTTCCTAGAATATTGAATTTCCTGAATCTACAGAGAGAGAGAGAAAAGAATTAGGGGGCTGAAATCATTTTAAGAGCCCAACTTCGATATATCTGTGAAGCTACTTACCCTTTGACTGAGTTCTTTTCATTTACATCTCTGTCAAAAAAGAAAAATTAAAAACCTTCTAAATATTCTGTATATGGAAGATCTGGTTGTTCTAATAGTTTTGATTAAGAACTGGTAAAAATGCTTGTGTGAAATCTCTTGTGTAAGAGAAGCAATTGGTTCGAGCAGTCAAAAGAAGGACTGCCTTGTAGAAGGAAAGGAATGCAACATACTTATCAAATAACACTTTCACTTTCAGGTTGTAGTTCAATTCCTGCAATTTCACCAGCAATCTGGGGGGGGAAAGAAAGATATAAAATGACTACCACTGCAAAAGATAGCAGCACTAAAGAGGAAAAGCTTATCACAGATATATGTAAGCTGCAGAGCTCAAAATCATGTACTGGCCCCAAGCTTGCTCTGTATTAGCTAATGAAGATGAAGTGACAGGATAAATCAGCAGTGTCTGATCCCAGCCCCTGATTTAGAGATAAAAATAGATTGGCAAGTGAGTTATTCATGATCAAATGGTCTGCATGTACCTGACCTACTACTGGCTGGTTGTTTCTCAGACACTCAATCATCACCACACCTAGTCAAGGGTAAAAACTGGAAGTTAAATGTGTTAGAAGACAGACTGCTGCCGTGTTGCACTACCTTGTCCTCATCACTTGGGCTACCTGTGAGGTGTGCAATCCTCCCAGCTGTAGGAAGCCGATCAAATGAAAGGCTTAACACAAAAGAAGGAGAAACAGAAAACGTACCTCAGCTTCACAGTGAACTGTACTCCTGTCTTCAGGACTAATGGCCTCTGTGGATGTGTTGGCATGCAAGGCTGCCTCTCTACCACAAAGGAGCTATGAAAAGAACAGATTAATGCCTTGATTTGTTGATGTATTCTTTAAGTAACGTGAAGTTACATACGGAAAGAACTTGAAAAGAATGGGGATTTACCAGTAATACTGCATGCTTTATCTATTAATTCAGGCTGTGTGTGGGTTTCCTTGCTTGCTTCAGTGGGGTTAACTTAAAGACTTCATAAGGTGTCTGTTTTCCTGAATACACGCACTGTCTGGGGAGGACAGGATACCATCTCCAAATTCCCCGAAGTCAAACAGTGTGTAAATATGGAGGTAACTTGTGTAATTCAGGTCAGGAGTTTTGCTTCACTTGTACTCCTCAGCTTGTGTTACAGCACTGTAACATGCACCCAAAAGCTAGATCAACTAGACTGGGAATTCAGCAGGGGCTAGCTAACCCCACAGAGCAAACTCCTGAGGCAAACCTGTTCTAATGCATTCCAAACTGTTCCTACCACGGGTGCCGTTTGTGCAGCTCTGTGCTGTACAGACAGGTATGTTGTATTTGCAAATCTTGGGCATCTTAGCAAGTTGAGACACTTCCCTCCACTTGCACATAAGAAAACTAGACTAATACAGCCCTTCCTTGTTGACCTTCACTAGGCTGAAGAATAATACCTATATTCTCTAACTGTAAGCTAGTGCACATGAACGGGTCTTTGTCTCCTTACAGGGGGTTACATACTGTATCAAAGCCTCTGCTCTGTATCTGCTAGTCTCAAATCTTCTGCAGCACAAGCTATTGTCAACTACATGTTTAAAGAATGAGACTGTGAAGCTACATGTAGCATGTACCAGCTACAGTAACTTGTGTCATAGAGGTGGGACACAGGCAGGCCTGCTCTCCCTTGTCTCTTGCTGGAGACAAGGGAGATGCAGCCAGAGCCAAAAGGAGGGAGAATCTGGTGTGTATTTATATTGGGCATAGCTTGGTGTGGGTTTCCTGCATCCATTTACTTGAGCAGGTTTGCAGGGTTGAAGTTGAAAGCAAGAAATGGACTGCTGCACTAGGAGTTTAATTCTGTAATCAATACACGTTGTAGCAAAGGCCCTGCTGACTGAAATGATGGCAGACCACAAACCCTTTCCACAAGCCTAAACCTCTGGAAAAAACAAAAAAGGAGAGAATCTTGAAAATAGTCAATTAATGTCTGCGACAAACTCAGGAAAACCTCAGAAAGTGCAAGTCAGCATGCATGAAACACTGAGCAAACAGAAGGGAAGACTCCAGATCCATTCATTCACACAATCACAAGAAGGCTTTCCTAGCCTGTTACCTCTGGATAAGCTGTTTGAAAAGACTGTGCGTTCGGTCCTGCAAGACTTGTTTGTTTTTTGTGATGGGGTCAGGGTCGTAAGTAAGTTTCTGCTCCAGTTCCTCAAGCTTTTTGAGCTGCTGACGAACTTGCTGCAGGCTTTCAGCAACAATGGTGAACCTACAATTAGACAGTCCTGTTATTTTTAGCACGTTTTCATTGTAATAATGCTGAGACAGCAGCAAGGTAACTGTCCCTAAGGTCTGCAGGGTTAGCACTGCTTGCTCCTTGGAGATGTGACAGTAACATCAATGACCTTTAGTTGAGCTGTGACACAATTAAACAAAATCAGCACATGTGGCATATCTGAGAGGTCTGGTCATATGTCATACTTTGAGTGCCTGACCAACACAATCCTTGACTGCAGGCTTACCAGTTCTGTAGCTGGTCAAGACAGGCGTTGGGTGGGCCACCAATGCATGCAGTCTGTTGCCTCCGTTTCCACTCCACCAGCTCCTCCTTAATAAGAGCACTCTGTGTGTGCTCCGTGGTGTTCAATAGCTGTATTATCTTGGCCACCACTTCCTAAAGAAATATTGAAGTAACCTGTTTATTAAAAATACTTCAGCTAAATCAATAGTTATTTTTTCTGCATAATGCTGTGCCTTGCAAAACTTTTCAATGACTTCTAAGTAATAGTTTCTCTCTATCAGTACAGCAGTTCTTCCAACCCACCCACCTCTTCTTAGTTGGAGCATTAGCTAGGCTAAGTGGAGAAACAACATATATTTAGTACCATTGACTTCTAAAGACTTGCATTCCATCTACATACCTCCCAAGTGTATAGTGTAGTGTTTGCTGGAAATTTGAGCACCGCAATGAGTAAATCTGCTTAACTGAAATACAGCTGCAAGCTCTTTGATTGCTCTTTTTCCCCCTTAAAAACATGACTATTGCTACTACATTTTCCTGGTGTTCTCTGAGCTGTACCTGATGGAGTTTGGTAAAGGCAGATAGAAGAGAAATATTACTGCTCAGCAATATTCTAGATTTCCACTAAGGATGGAAAGAACAAAATGTTACTCCGTATGTGAGCAGAGTCTTTTGTTTTTGAATAGGAATGACATGTCATTCCAGTGAAAGTGTTCAAAACCAAGTGCTGCTGTCTTCTGAAAGAAAACCAAGGTGTTACCTTTCTCTTGATGTCAAGTAAGAAAAACATCTTTTGGATATTCATCTGTTCTTTCTTACATTCCTCTTGTGATGCACCATTGGGCTCATACTCTGTAAAATAAGTCCAAATTGCGAATCTGAGGTTGGAAAACTGCAGCAGGACATGGTCTTGTGAGTTCAGGAAAGAAGGGGTGAGGAAAACCCAGGCTGATAGCTCCCTTGCAGTGTGCCCTAACTACCTCTTCAGCTGCCCAATGACCTTAAGTTAGAAGCAGCCATGTGCCTTATGGAAACGCTGCCTGCCATGAAGTACAAAGAGCAAGAATGGGGCTTGATGCTCCCTTTTCCAACCAGAACCCTCTTGTGAGGGCTAATCAACTGTAAATTTGTGTTGGAAAATGAAGCTTTTTTTGAAACAAAATGAGGGGAGAGAGGGGAGAGAAAGAGCCATATATATTTACAAAATGGACCCCGTGTAGTTAGAGTCTGTTTGGTTTGCTGTTTCTAGAAGTAAATGGATGTAAAGGACAAAAGAACACTGCATTAGCAAAAAAAGCTCTTGTAAGAACAGACAAAGAAAATCTATTTTGGGGAATTCAGGTTTCAGCATAAAGCAGAAGTAATGGAGGAGAGATGTGATGAGTAAGTTTGCATATAAAATTTAGTTTCCTGAGATAAGAATAAACTCTGCTATCTTATGAACTGCACACAACAAGGTATGTCCTCTATTCTGAATTACCTCTATTCTGGAAGGTTTTATGTTTAAAGTCATATTCGTCTTGCACATCCTCTAGTGTCTTGATGTCTTGTTCTACATCCTATAAAGCATGAATGAAGACAGAACAATTACTGAATTTCACATTATGCAAGACTGTGTCTGACCAGGATCTGCCAACAAACTGTCAACAAGCACTTACACTGATGAATGTCTTTTCCTGGAATTCCCTAAGAGGAAATATTTCTAAAGTTAACCACTATCTAGTTACCTTCCCTCTCTCATTTCAGCAAACAAAAATCTGTCCACAATAAAACACAAAGCCCTCAGTGCCTGGCCATACCAGTTGAGAGAACTTAGAAGAACCTAGGCTGCCATCTGGGACAGCATATGGCATCTTCAACTTTTTACAAACTCTTGAGAATTGCGTGAAAAAAGCTTACTCTTGGGACTGTATTTATTAACTATACTAACAGGAGAAAAAAAATCTCTATCTTCTAGTAAACAAAGAAACGTCAATTTATGATCTTTCCTTGACTGCATAGTATTCCATATAGGTAACATGTTTTTATTGCTAAATTTAAGCACAAGAAATTTGATATTGCCACAATAGCCAGATCCCAATCCGTACTGCAGTGCTATTGACAAATAATGATTTGCTATGTATCAGTGACTGATCATAGAGTAGAAAACAAAACAGTTGCCTAATTTATGCTCGTTGTTTTAAAGAATGCTTCACACACTGAAAACTCTTTAACATTTATGATTCAGTAAGAACTACTTCAAATACAGCTGGAATCATGCTATACTTACTGTAACGCTGTTTTTTACAGCCTTAACTTTTGCATCAAGCTCCTTCTGTTTGTCCAGCATCCCAGTCATGGTGTTCTGTACACCTCCCACTTCCATCTGAGGTAGGCAAGCAGAACAAAATCAGAATTCAAACAAGACTGAACTAACTAACAGCAAATGCTTCTTAATTAATGTCAGTTGGTGGCTTTTGTTGACAAACAGCCTAGTTGTGGTATTACTTGTTCTGATAAATCATAGTACTTTCTTATAAAAGTGACTTTGTGATGAAAAAGCAAGGGTGATGAAATGTCTTTTATGCGGAGATGTTGCATGTTTTGTCATAGCAATAAAAAGCTATAAAAATTCTCTGCACAAATTCTTTTTGTTATATTTGCTTATCTTCATGTGTTTTCCAAATAAATTCCAGGAAAACAGCAACGCTGAAGCCTGGATCACATCTCCTTTAAATGTCAGATTTCATCCACTTGAGCTCTGGGGACAAAAGTGAGAGGCACAAGAACAAGAGAGGCTGGCATACAGGGTAATGCAGTGTGCAGTTTATTTCCTACAGGGCATTAAAGCAAACTTCAGACCTCTCAGCACTGAATCTCATAGTGTGACTTCTCTCACGGAGAGTTCCAGTAGTTTCAAAGACAGGATTTTTGTTCCACATGTAAGTACTATAAGTGTTAGATACATAGTTTTGCCAATGCAGGCAACTTACAAACTGGTAAAGGTTCCCAACATAAGTTGAAATGGAACCATGATGGCAATCTGAGTATTGTCTAACAGGAGTGTCTCTCCTTATGGTGCTTATAAGTTCACTTGTTCTGGGAAATAAGAACCTTTACAAGAAATCAGAGGGTAGGCTATGGTGTTTCATGTAGTGCCAACGATATGTGGAAGAAGATTTATTTCCTTTTTTAAAATGATTATTAATAGAAACACATGGAATACCGAAAAGGAAGTTTTGGGTGCTTCATTTCATAAGTCAGCACAGAAACTGCCAGCTGCACTGCAGCTCTGAGGAAAGTATTTGGGAACAGCTTTGCCAAAGTTGCATACTTAAGAGAGCTATTTCAGATACAGCTGCATTAGGATGATTGCTGAAAGCCTATGCTCCAATGCTCTTAGTTCTCTCTATAACACTATCAAAAATTTGCTGTAAAGGGAAGAATTTCTGTCTCAGAACAGGCTGTGCTCAGACAGTTATCGCTTTATTTCATTAGTAGATTGGACGTAGTACACAGCTTTCTTAACTGTGGATTTTTTTATTGCAACACAGTTCTTGGAAAGGAAAACCCAGACAGATGCACTGCCAAAGAACTGATGAGGAGAAGAATATGCTTTGCCTATGGTTCAGCGGTTCAGTTTCAAATAGATGCATAAATATTGAGTGTAGCTGGGAAGGAAGAATAGCATTGCTTTGCGAGACAGTCCAGAGACCCACTAAAGCTCAGCTGCTCAATAAAGAGTGAATCAGGAATAAAAAGGAGAAGGAAGAAAGCTGAAATCTTGTTGGAGAAATAAGGCAAATGCTGTTTATTAAAATGTAATAAAATCTGATGAGCACCTTAGGCGATAGTAAGAATTAAAACCAGTTGTTCACATCACTCAAAGAATCAAAATTACTTTCTGGCTCTTTCTGCCTCTGAATAGCTCATTCTACTCAAACCAGCTGGTATCCCAAGTAAAGGGCAGACACAACTGCAGTGGACGTTTCAAAACTGACTTACCTGATTAGACAACTGTGCACTGTTCAATATTTTCCTCTCCTCTTTCAGACAGTTATGGATGATCATTGCCATGTGTATCGGGTCTTCTTGGAAGTTATCCTGGCATTAAATATGGGCTATTGTTAAATTTTATATGTGTAATCTCTTATATTTCATTTAATCAATTCACAAGAATAACACGTGTCTGGTTAAGCCTGAGTTGTATCTTGTTTCGAGACCACAAGGACTGCAACCACCTCTAAGAAGTAGTTTCTGCGCCTGCTGTTTTACTTAGTTTTGTTAGGGTACAAAGAGTTGATGGGACTTGTCACACAACAATGAGAGAGGGCTGGAGATGTTACTGGAAGAAGGTAGAGAGCACACTATAGTCCTGGAGACAGTTTGTCCTCCCTCGAGAGCAACATTTCCACGCCTTGGAGGCATAGCTGCAGTTTCTGAAGAGGAGTTCTAGCTTGACAGGTACAGCTCTTGCTCAGGAAGATAAAGGAGGGATGTTGGCTGCCATTTGGGAATGCACAGACAAGTAATGAAGTTCACAAATACATTCTGCAGTGCCATCCACTACCCAGTATAATATGATGTACAGATTCCTTGCTATTTATTGTGATTCTGTAGCTATATGCGATGATTTATTCTCCTGTGTTTCTTCTGCATCAGAGACTTCTCAAGACACTGAAGAAACTGCTTGGGGAAGGAATGGGGCAAGCAAAACTGCATTCCTGTAGGTACTCCAAATACACGCAGTAAACACCTTACAAACCACAACTTCTGTTTCTTGAGTTCTCAGAAACCGTAACTGTACTGTTAATGAAACTAACTTTGTAACTGTGGCCAACTAAAAACAAAAATAAAAATGGAGTAATGTTTGATTTCTGACTTTTAAAATTAGGGTACTCAAATACTCTCTGGAAAATCCCTCATGGCAGAATATTCTGTTTAGGGTCATCCAACTGCAGTATTGGAGGTATTTAAACATAGGTCAGGGCATACCTGAAGATTACGTTTGCTTTTCCTTATATTGTGTTGCAGCAAAAAGTTGTTTTCTATCAAAAATCGGCTAAATTGATCATCAAGCTGTGACAGCAGGTCATGGAATAGCACCGTAGCAAAAGATACATTGGTGGCTGCATGTTCCCTAGAATAAATTCAAAGTATGCTTGTGTTAAATACTTTCAAGCAGCATCCAAAATGCACTACAGAGAACGTTTTATTAATCCCCAGCTCCAGTTGTAATACACGTGAGCAGGAAGAGCTGCTTTCAAACATGTTAGGCTCATTCGCTCACCTTCTGCTTTGCTTTCCTTGATAGAGAACTGTTGCTATTCCTCTGTGCCACTCTTGCCACATTTTGTGTGACATCATTGACCCATTCCACGCACATCAGGAAGCTGGAAGTGACTGTGATGCATATGCACTTTGTACAGTGCTAAACGTACAACGTACATTTCCATAGAAATTTTGGAAAACAGTACCAAGTTGATGAATGGTGAGAGCCTGGGATGCCAGGGAAACTGACTGCCTTAAAATAGCTGCTTTTGTTTGACATTAACTGAGGTAACAGTAAATGGTGTACTTGTTACTCTAGATGTAGGTTCCCCTATGCAGACTAGATTCCCACCCTTCTCAAGACGATTAGCTACACAGCTAAAAAATGTCCTACCAGCAAAGGTGTCCTTATGTCTCCAGTAGCTTGCTTCCCTGCTACTTTTCTGCCATGTCAATCCATGTACCAGAATGTTTATTATCATATAACCCAGATGTCAGTTTTATGCTTACCAATCCTGGTTTTCCAGCCACTGTGCCAGATACTGCCTGATTTCCATAGGAAAGCTGTCATCGTACAGCTGGTGAACTTGCTCCAAAAACTTGGAGTCAAGTTGCTGTAGCTGGTACCACTGAGTCATCCTGGGAAGTGGGGAATAAAAGCAGTGTAAATGTAAATGCTTAAGTTAACATTAGAGCTGAACTGGTGAAAAATCACCCATTCTAAGTTCTCATTAAAATGGCAAAATTGGAGGTCAGGGTAAAATTGAAGGAAAAGTGTTCTAGAAAACAGAAGCATGTTCTGTTTTTAGATGAAATGGAACAAACTAACAACTGAAACATCATTCAACTTCTTCTGTGCTGTTTTTAATTATAAACACTGAAAATTAAGACCGTCTTTACGCTGGTTGCATCGACAGAAGTCAGTCAAAATTTAAACCACTCTTCCCTATGAAAAGTTGCATTTCTTTTCCCCTCTGAACAAAGAATTTTCACAGCACTGAAAGTATCAGCACTGCTCCGAGTTGTAGGGGAGATATTAGGTCAGGGCTTGAAGTGGTGATGGAGCACCTGGAGAAGGGCAGTGGCTGCCCACGGAGCACAGATCGTTTGCACCTGTGATTCACAGCTGACCAGAAGGGGTGGGCTGAGAGGGGAGCCACCCATAGTTCATATAAAGGCCAGCCACTGAAGGGAGAGCATCTCTTGGACCTGGGTTGCTTCCTGGGGGATGCTGTATTGCCAGAGAACCCTTCACCAGCTGGGTGAGTCTGACTCTTCTTCCTATATGACTATTGGCTTACCTGTAAACGCTTTGCTTGGTATTGTTGAGAACCTGTCAGAACTAGTGTTGCTTCTTTATATTCAGTCTAAGTCTCTCGTCTTTCAGTTTGACGCTTTTTCCCTCGTCCTGTCACAACAGACCCTGCTAAAAATCACAGCCTGCCGGGCTGTTCTCAGGTCCCCCCGGAGCCTTGTCCTACCCTCCCTAGGTCGTACTTCGCTTCTGACTCCTAGACTTCAGGCTAAGGCAGCACTCTGTGCAGCAGACGCAGGTTGCCTAAAGTTGAGGAACAGACAAAAGCCGTGCTGCGCAGTGACCGCCATCACAATGCGGCAGCACACGGTCAGTCCAAGGGTCACAGTTGACCCTGAGGGCAGTGAGATGCAAGCCTGCCCGCGCCTTGCCACCGCCCATCCCCGCGCTGCCCGCACTCACCCGCTGGAACAGGCTGCCCCGGCACTCCGCTGGCGCCCCTTGCCTGCGCCCAGAAATACCCGCACGGACGCGGCCATGGGGATTCGCCGCGGAGCCAATGGGAGCCCGGCCCACGCCGCCTGGACCAATGGGCGCACGCGGCGCTGCCAGGCGCCCCGCCCCCCGCCCTTTTCCTTCCGCGTGGAGGAGCGGAGGGTCGCGAGCTGTGCTGTTTCTGGAGCCGTGCGCGTGGGTCTCAGGCGTTAGGGAAAGGCTGCGCGGCCTGTGGCGCTAAGGAGAGAGGGGAGCAGCGTGGCAGTGCGTGCCAGAAAGCGGTGTGTTCGAGAAGCAGCGTGTAACGAAATAGGATATGCGAGATACAAGCGAGGCAGGGCCGCTGTTCTCCCAGTCCCGGGCTGGCCCTGCTTGCTCGGTTCCCTCAGCGCTGCCGCCCCGTTCCCGCCCGGCCCCCGCGGGACGCGGAGCGGCATAGTGCGCAGGCGCGGTGGCGGCTCTCGTTAGGAAGCGCTGCACCACGTGACTTCGGGGAAATGCTCCCGGTGCCCAGAAAGGGCCGGTTGGCGGGAAGGCGAAACCGAAAGCTCTGGCGTTGTCCCCGCCCCGCCACAATCCGTGTCCGAACAGCGGGCGGAGAAACCTTCCCACGGAGCCAGGGTTGAAAGGAGCGCTGTGTTCAGCTAGGACAACCGTCAGCTCGTCACCATTGTGCCTATTAAACGTGTCCCTCAGTTCCACGACTCCACAGCTCTTGAGCACCTCCAAAACTGAACCTGAGCTCAGCACAGACGGATGCTCACCTCCCTGCCCCTCCTGGCTGCGTGATCTTTGATACAAACCAGGATGCCATCGACCTTTTTGGCAAATTGAACGCACTGCTGGCTTGTGTTCACCTGGTTGTCCATTAACACCCCAAGATCCTATTCCTCCATGGAGCCTTCGAGCTGCTCTGCCCCAAGCCTTTAGCACTGCTTGGAGTGTTTGCAACTGAAATGCAGGATTTTAGCATTTAGGCTTGTTAAAACTCATTGGCTCAGCCCAGCGATCCAACCTATCCAGATCCCTCTGTAGGGCCTTCCTCAAGCAGATCAAGACTTCCTCCCAACTTAGTGCTACCTGTAAACTTATGAGGATGCCCTAATACCAACCCGCCGAGGAACACAACTTGTGACTGCTGGTCACCAGCTAGACTTAACCCCATCCACCACTGCTCTGTGGGCCCAGTCCTCCAGTCAGATTTGATCCAGTGAAGAGTACTCCTGTCCAGGCCGCAGATTGGTAGCTTCTCCAGGAGAATGCTGTGGGAGACAGTCTGCCTGGGCTTCATAAAGCCTTTGACACTGTCAACTGCCTTTCCCTCCGCCACCAGCTGCGTCACTGAATTGTAAGAGGAGATGAGGCTGCTCAGGCAGGATCTGCCTGCTGTGAACCCATGCTGGAGCCTGCTCTGATCCTCTGGTTATCCCACACAGGTGACGTGATTCCACTCAATATGATCCCGTCTATGGCTTTTCCCAGTTCTGAGGTCAGGCCGACAGGCCTGTAATTTTCTGGATCCTTTTTCTGACCTTCTTGTAGATGGGAGTCATGGTGGCAAGTGTTTGCAGTGAAGAAACCTCAGGGTGTTGAGCCCCTGCTGCGCAAGCTGCAGCACCATGGGTGGGGTAGGAGTCCTGGCTGGGCCCTGGAGAGCAAGGCGGGCATGGAAATCCCCAAGGGTGCCCTTTGCCTCTGCTTCCTGTGCTGTCTGTGTACAAGGAATACACTGAAAGATTGTACAACCATATCTCTGGCTGTTAATTTATGAACTATAACCCAGATTTCTATCCAACGCAGAAACTTGCAGGACTGCTTACAAGCGGCAGGCAGTTGAGTGTTTTAGTTGTTCCTGGTGTTTGGCCAGCTGAGTTTTCATCCCAGTAAATATCTTGTGATGTAGAGGTTTCATCTTGATTGGAACTGACTTGTTAGGACATGCAGGGTCTTGTTTATTCCCATCTGCTGTGTGAATGGTCAGTGAAGTATATAAACTTAATGGGGGATGTTTGGGTCCTTTTTGGTTTAGTTTGTATCTCCCACTCTCCTCAAACAGAGGAAACTTCTTAGCTGATGGAAGATATGTGTAAATAAAAGGTCTGCTGGTAAGCTTTTTGTTTGGAAGCCCTGAGTACTGGTATGAATGTGAGTGCTTTATAAATAAAGCCAATAGGAAAATGGTAATAAATCTTTAGATTTAATCTGAAACCTTATGATAGGGCAGGATGCAAAGCACAGCACAGTTCTGTTGGGTTCTTTTCCTGTTATTTTTGACTTTGCAGCTGCAAAACCCAGTGAAAGCACAAGCGCTGTTAGTGAAAGTACTGGAGAGTAAATGTCATCTCTTTTAGCAGTGTCTGAGAGTGTCCCTTTTGAAGTGCTTTTCTCTTTCTTCACGTTTTAGTTCCTTCCTCTGAGCCCTTGTCTTATAAAAGGACTGTGTGTGTGTGTGTGTGTGTGTGTGTGTGTGTGTAAGAAGAATTGATCAGTATATGTTTATTTTAAAGAAAATCACTTTTGCCTCTTCAAAGTAGCAAACAGAGCTGAAATAGTGTGCCTTCCAATTAGACCAACAAAGAAAACTAATACTAGAACCTGATCCGCAATCCTATTCAGCCACGTGAGAAGTAATTGAATTGTGCAAGGAGCAGAAAGGAAAGGAAGGAAGAGTGATTCACATGCTGTCTGCACCTTTTGTTTTTAAATTATTTTAAACTGCATTTTTCATGACCTTTAGATGGGCAGAATCCATCTTATTAAGATGGCGAAAACAGGTCAGAATAAAAAAGTATACAGCGTGAGGTGAAGTTTACTTTGTTGCTGTTGAAGTCTTGTGGGCTGTGGTTTGGACTTGTGCTCAACTGAAAGAAGTGGTCTTGAAGGTCTTTTCCAACATACACGATAGGCGATGCAGGTCTATATTTTTATCTTGGAGAATTCCACAAAAATCCAGGTGTCCAACTTTAAGCCAAAAACTCTTTTTATTCGTACTGGTCGTATAAATTACAGTTGTTTTTAGACATATATACACAACAGTCATTGTTTATGGGAGAATAATTTCTATGAGATGCTTTGCAAGAAGAAATATGATTCTGCAGCTAGCTTGGAATCACTGAAACTGATCAACTACAGAGATGTTTGGTCATGCAATATCTAGTCTGATATTTCAGCAATGCCCAAAAAGAATTTCTCTCCATTCTAACAGAGATGTTGCTTGCTAACGTCAATGGTATGGGTGGGGGGTGGGGGGGTAAAGAAGAGAAATGAAACTGAAATCTAGGTCTGACTGATGCAAGGGGATTGTTTTCATCCCTAATGTCTGTATTATTTGCGCTTCAGCATCTGCAGCTCACGCACTTACTGATGTTTGTGTGTTCTAAGAACTTTGTATGCATTAGCCATTTATTTTGCACACAAGTTAAATCTGAACGAGGCTGCACGCGTGAAAGACAACGGCCCTGGAACGGCCATTTTATTATTCTATTAACAGAATATTGAGGGATAATACTGGGAAAAACAAACAGATAAACCAACATTAATCTATGCCAAAATAAGCATAAGGAAATGCTTTTCAAAGGCGGTGTAAAACTAGTTATCCTGCTTATCAAATGAGACTCTGACAGGCGTGTAACATTGTTATGTATCACTGATTGGCCCGTGGACAGAAAATGCTGTAGCTCCTGGGTAATTGTTTTCTGAAACTGTTCTTCCTAGCCTGCATGTAGCAGATAGTATCCCAGCTTTTCCTAGTGTTGCCTTCCTCTCTCTCAGAACTTCTGCTGTGGTGATAGTCTGTGCTCGAGGTGGTTCATCTTGAGGAAAAAATGAACCCTGGATGTAACTGAATTTGGAGGGTGAGAATCTGCACTTTAAAATAGAAGCTAAACTGAGGGTATATAAAGAGATGATTAAGCGAATGTAATATAAACTGATTTCCTCAAGTACCTTAAAGTCTTTAGTTGTCCTTATATGCTGTTATCAGAAGGAAAAAAAAAAAAAAAATCTGTTCTTATACTGTTGTATTTACAATTATAAGGTCAGTAATTCCGCAGGTAGAAATTCATACCTACTGGACCCCACTGGAATCAAATGACCTGCGAGTGGGGATGGATTTGGCCTTTTATCAGTGTAGGTAGCAGTCTCAGGTGGCTATGTGTAACCTCTAGGAAGAAAATGTCTGTTTTACGTGGAACTGAGAACAGGAGGAGGCCCAAAAATAGCATCATAATGGTTTCCAGGAAATAGTGATTTACAGTGATGGCAGAGAAGATATTTATTATGCTTCTAACCCATGCAGTGTCCACGCGATTGCTTATTTTTCCAATATGTGAACTTCAGTCAGTTGAGTAAGGAGAGCTCAGCTAGAAGGAAAAAAGAGAAGATCAGTCTCAGGGCAGTTACTGCTGCTCGTTCAAGAGGAGTTGCACATCTAATCTCAATGTAGCTGTAGTATAATCTTGACAGCTCTTAAGACTCTAAAGATGTCTTTTCTAGTTCTTTACAAGATATAGTAATTCTCTTTGGAAAACAGCATAGTAGAAGTTCTCAAGAAAAATTGTGTATCTTTTTATCAACTTCTGTGCTTCTTGTAACCTATGGATTTGGACAGAAAGTCTCTTAGTGGAATCTTGCTTTTGCAGTGAGCAGAGGAATGGATAAGAGTTCAGCAAGGCTGCTAAGGCTGTTACTGAGTAGGATGTCATATTCTGCTGCAGCTTTCACTCTTGTTCTCTGCATTGCACAGAGCTCTTTCACTGACACCTCATAGAGAAATTCTGTTGCTTTAACAATAGTGACTTTGCTTACTGTACTTCAGTACAGCACCACTTGTTCACCTGGTGTGTGAATTTGAGATAATAAACTCTGTTTTTCCTCCTTTCTCATGGGCTGGCGGATGAATTATTGCATGTGCTTAAAAAAAAAACAAACCAACAACCTGAGAATATTTGGAATTTAATGATAAAAGTGAAGCCAACTATTCTTTTCACTGCTGAAACAGGGAAATGCCAGCTAGCATGTGTAGTTCACAGATGCAATTTAGAAGGTCAGAACTGTTTTAATATATTGAAACAAATGAGTGAATGCTCACGATTCCCTGGCCAGGAGCTAAGACAGCTTCATATCAGACAACGCATCCAAGTATGCTGCAGCATCTTGTCTGCGTCAGAGTAGGAAACATTTGTACCACTGTTTCAGAATGCAATAGTGCAAGTGATGGACGAGCTGGGATTTTGGTAATGGTATGAGTGGCCTTTCTGTAACCAGCATCTGTGTTGCAGGTGCTGTTTGCTAAGTGTTAACTTATCAGTGGAAAAGTTTACAACGTACGGCAGTTTCGATGGCTGTGGGACTCAGATGTTCTCTCAGCACAGCATAAACACTTGGAGACATTGGAAGAAGATCTGATGGAGAATGTGGATCTGTAGAGTCATTTAAGCTTCAAAAAAAAAAAAAAAAAGAAAATGATATTAAAAGTATCCTAAATCGCTCCATCTTCATGGAGGATTGTGGGCTATAGTGAATTGACTCATGTTGAATGCTTAATGAAGTTAGTTAAGCTTATACTTGGGCTTGCTGGTGGCCCTGTGAGCATATGCCAATGACTAGGTGTTTAAAAATGCAGGGAATAGGTCTAAAGGAAGACAGAGGTTAAGCCTGACTCTGTAATATCAGCTGCTGAAAAAGGGAACAGTGAAAGATGACCGAAGTACCATTCAGTTTGCATTCAGTTCTGACAAATGTTTTGCCACGTGCATGAGAGAAGCACTCCAGTCAAGTTCTTTGCTTCCCTTTTTTTGTTTTTAGCAGTCTTTGCCCAAACCAGAACTCAGATGCGTTGCTGCCCCAAACTATCTGAATGGGGGAGGAGAGGCAGGGATAAGTTAGTAAAGGTATGTAAATGTAATAGAAAATCAGAGTAATACATCTCTATGGTTACTCACATTTTGGAGACTGGGATAAATACAGAAGGAACGTAACCTTTGACTCCTCCGTCTGAGGGTTTTGAGGCTAAAAAGCCAATAGTAGAGAAATTAAATACTGCCCATTAATTTTACTGTTGGTTTGAAATTGATTATGCTGCAGGCCATAATATGAGAAATATCTGTGATTAAATAAGCAGCCATAAAATGAGGGAATTCCTGAGGTTAATGTCCAGGTTCAGGTCCTAGTCACAGAAATGACTGTGCTTCCCCACTGGAAATACCTACATCACTATCTTGATGTACAGCGTAGCAGCTGATAGAAGAGATCTTGTTAAGGCTTTGAAGAGAGAGGACTGTGCTAGAAGTCCAAATGTACTCAGTTTGTACTGAGTACTTTTCGGTACTGCAAATGCTTGCACGGAGCCCTGTCTGTATCACAGCTTCACATTTGTCTTTTGCTTGAAATTAAATAGGTGCATAATTTTTTTAGAGGACTTGAGCATTAGGCCAAGTCCACTGAATTTAAACAGAGAAGAAAAGCATTTGCTGCCTCAAAGCATCTTTGAGAAGTGTACGGATTTGAATCCAAATGCCTTGTATTCTTTTATAAAGAAATACACATCATTCTGAGCTTATCTAGAAAAATCAGGGTTTTGTTTTTTTTCTTTTTGATGGGATGCAAGCTTGATCTAAAAATGGTTTGACTTGAAACCCAGAGAAGAGCGAGCATGTTTGGAACTAATCTTATCTAGCCTTTTGAGCTAATTTATCTAGCTGTACTTTCCAGTGTAGTTACCAGGGGCAACTGCTGCCTCATTGTGAAATGAAAGCAGGCCTTCCAAGCTCTTCAGAAAAGTCAGAATTCTTTGAAATTAAAGACACAGCTTGTTTCAGTTTTACCCAATTAGGAAGCTGAAGAGCAGGATGGCTTTCCATCTCCTTTGAACGTCTGAATGCTGAATTTTGCAATGTATTGGTCAGGAAAAAAAAATCCAATTACTTTGACTCCTTCTAACTCAAGATCTACTTCTTAGCTTCTTTTAAACAGTGTTGTTGTAGCCTCTAATGTGACCTCTAAGACTGTGGCTCTATTTGTAAAATGAAACTGCCTGCATGACAGACACACATCAAACATTTCTCATGAAGATGCCGATTAAAGGAGGCATCGTGATCTGTTCCCTTCTTCCTTTCCCCAGATTCCTTGAGTTGCCTCTTGGCCTTGAAGCTGCTTTCCAGAAGGGTTAAGTACAGAAAAGGAGCCCAACCTTCATTCGGCTGACAGCTGTAGTGTTTGCCAAAGGCCTTGTCTTTGGGAATGTCCGGGTACAGATACTTCAGAGGGTTTTCAGGAACGTTGTCTGCCATGATAACTTTGTAATCTCGCAGTATGTCAGCAAAGGGCAGCGCAGCTAAGCGGCCTTTGTTGTAGGGTTCCACCGAATGGAATGTCACTTCTCCTGTAGGAACACAAGGGCACGGAGCTGCTGATAGCTGCTGGACCAACATCTCTACTTGGAACGCTTTTTGTTTTCCCTCTAAGTTTACACTGGTACGGGTTTTGCCTTTTGTACCAACATCTTTCAAGGCCTTCTTCCTCCACACGTGGGAACAAACGTAAAGCCTGCAGTCAGCAGGTACATCCCCTAATGAACCTATTTATGGTAATATAAAACACTGAGAGGAAGATTTGCAAAGCTTGGTCTGTGTTCCTCTCCCCAAACCAAACTAACACTATACACATGAACTTCACTTCTAAACAACAACAACAACAAAAACTCAACGAACTGTGGTTACAATTATACCAAAGGGTTTGAGCTCTGTTAATATTTTTTTTAATTGCACTTACCATTTTCTAACTGATCCACCCAAGTAAAGGTAATTCCTCCCAGATTGCTTTCACTAAACCTTAATAAAAATGTTCCTGGTGTCTTGTCTTTGAGCAAAATTCGTTCCTTCTCTTTGCTTACAAATCCCATTACGTACCTGAAGTGTAATAGGAAATCATGGTTTTACTTTTGCAAAAAATATGGACTTAGTTTTGCATTTCTAATAGATTCAGAGGTGTTCCCTTTTTGCAAAGAGTTTGAAACATCATAGATGGGGAGCAAGAGACAGAAGTGTTCGACTCTTTGCAAGTTCTCTTCTGTTCAGCTAGTGAAGAAAAAGGGTAAAGCAGGGAGAGGTCATCACGTGGCTGTTGTTATTTCTTGCTCACCCATCAATCCAAAGAGGAAGAATGTGTTTTTTAATTAAGTCCAGTATAGCTTCAAGCCAAATCCAAAAGGTAAAAGACTTGCCAGGTAAATGTTCCTAATGGGAAACGCATGCAGAAGAAGAACATTATGAGAATATTGTTACACTGCATCCACATGACATAGCTGTCTCAATTCCTGAAGAGTAATCTAGCATCTGTTGAAATGACAAACTGCAGTTGCTGCTTTCAGTAATATATCTGCTTTAAGCCTAATGTGAATACTATGAATTTGTTTAAAGATATGCATTGCAACTCTTTTTTTTTTTTTTTTTTTTTTTTAAAGAAAAATTCATATTCAAAGTTTCTCTCATTATGAAATTGTATTTTGAGAGTTGGAACTACTTTCAATGATGTGTTTTAATATAGTGTGAACAAAAAGCATTTACTCTTCTTTTTTTCTCAGTGTATCAAAGTTACCGAATGTGGAGACAGACTTGGAATAATTTAAGTCACAACTGAGCATGTAGGGAAAACATACTGTATGCTTTATGAAGAACATTCTGTGCACTGATAGCATGATCTATATTGATTATTTGGTAGCACCTGATGACTTTAAATGCCTTTTGCAAACATGATTGTATGACTTACAGAAACATACAGGGCATACTTGACTATAATAACTGTTTCTGGTACCTGTATAAATGCAGTTAAATGGATCTCTTAGCCCAAGCTTTAAACTTCAGGAAATACTGTTTTCATTGTGAAGCTTTTAGACTTCATTTGGTTGTGCTGGGCTGCAAGAGCCACACAAGGCAATTGAGAGTCTCATCACTGACATCAGTGGGTTACTTTCAGAACCGTACCTTGCAGAACTTTGCCCAGGAGAGCTGGTAGTCACTGTAACTGACCTGTTGCCCTAAAAGTAAAATAGAAAAATGTGAGTCTGGGTTTCTGAAGTTGTGAAAGAAATGTTAGTTCACATCTATACAGCTGAAAAATAGTGTAGCCCATCTGGGCTTGGAGAGGCATTGAGAGGGGCTTGCTAAGGCCTGTGTGCATGGAGAAAGAATGCAGCTGGCAGATGAGTTTTGTGTATCTTTCTGAAGCAGCTGCTGATGGTAGCCTGGGGAATATCTGCCTGAAGTTGCCTGGGGCCTTGTTGGTGCAACACTGAGCTCAGTTTTGGTTTCAGTCTAAGTGTCATTTCTCTCACCCTACCTAGAGCTTCCAAGTTTTCTTTTTTCTTTCCATGTTTTCTTTTTTTTTTCCCTCATATTACGGTTGTAACTGAATAACAGGGATGTTTTCTACTCCATTATCTAATAAGGAACCATTAGAAAAGACACCCTTTACTAAAGGAAACTGGCCCTGACTTCTTCTGCAGGAACAGGTAATGCTTTCTTAATTCTGCCAGCCTTCTCCTGAGGCCTCTTCCTTCGCAAGGACAGTCGGACTGAAGCATTTTTTTGCTTGTCTCACCAACTTCTAACCATGCAGGGCTTCATTTCTATGTTGCTGTGAGTAAAAGATCCCAGTATCTAAATGTGCCCCAGAGAACAGATACTTTAAAAAAACAAAAAACAAAAAAACCAACACATTGCTGTCACCAAAAAGGCCAAAATCCCATAAGCAAGCAAAAAGACTTCCTTTTGATAGCTGATGCTGGAGATAACAACTACTTGCTAAGGAAACAAAACAGTGTTGAACGTGACTCTGATGCCCTCTTTCTTCAGCTTAGCAGCCTAGATATTCAGAAGTTGAATCACTTCGTGGTAAGAATAAGCTGACGTGTGCTTTTCTTTAAAGAAAAACAATGTCACAATGGTATTTTTGAAGTCAAGGGTGGAAGTGAAGGTTATGCTTAAAGTCATCACTTTGGACTATCAAATAAAAGAGCCCCAAAACAAATGAAATCCGTATGTTTCTACAGACTTACCCATAAGTTTCTCTGCCAGCATGTTGAGTTGCTCGGAATTGAGTCCACGGCCAACATAGGATGAAAACTGCCAGCTCAGTACTTCTAAGAGCTGACTTAGAGTGGCGGCAGGGGGGTTGTTAAAGAAAGATAAGTTCTGCAACAGAATGAATGCTCTGTTTAGGCTACTAGCAACTATGGAAAGTACTCCAGGCTTTAAAAGAAAGCAGCAAGTGCTTAAGCAAAGGCCAGAGGTGTTTACAAATAAAAAAATAATGCAAGGGGTATGGTGGAAAGGGGAGCGGAATGGACTTGGACAAAGATGCCTTGGTTCCTCCCTGGTTACTAGCAAACCTATAGAGGGATGCTCCTGGAGGGAGTAGGAGGCTGTGTACATCTTGGATGATAAAATACCTTGTTATGCTTCTGATAGTGATGTATGTTAAAGCAGTGAAAATATGCTTAATGCCTGTCCAATAAATGCAGATACTGTGTTCTGCAACTTGCAAACGCAGTAACAGCAATTGAATGCAAAATTTGTGCTGTGCCAGCAGGAGATGTGGAAATAATGATTCTGCTTTTGCTCAGCATTAAAGCTACTAGACAGTGCTACCTGGCTCTTGCAGTCTTCTCTGTGCAAAGCATTAGCTCCTCTAAAATGAGGGGAAATAGCATTTAATTACATTATAGACCCAACCATATATCTACTTCAATAGTTTTGAATTGCACCTGTGAAATTATTTTGTGCTGTGTATGATTTTAATCAACCATGTTCCAGAAAGACAAATTTGACCTGGGAAAGTTGCGAAGAAGGGCAATCATCCTTCCTTAGTTTGTGAGCTACTACTTCAGTCTAAAAAATGAAAGCTAAGAGGCATACGGTTTTACATCTGGGTAGGGAACAAAAGACAGAACAAATAAGTATGATGTTGATTACTGCATATTTGAAGAAAATAAGGTCTGTTTAAGAGGGAGAAACAGCCTTTTTGTAATGAATGTACTTGGCAACCAAATAATAGGAGCGTGAGAATGCAGGAAGCCACTATTTGTGTACTGAAGACCTACCTGAGGGTCATTGGTTGATAGGTTGTACCAAATAATAGAAGCCCATGCATTGGGTAACTGGCTGACGTTGGAAATCATCACTACAGGCAAAGAGCTCGTCTAGGGGGAAAAAAGAGCACAGTAGGTAATGACAGTGCAGTATTACTTGTCTTTTAGCCCTTCCTTGGTCTTCTGCCCCCTCCAAATAGTGCTCTATAGCCTGGGCTCTTCCAGCATGGTAGAGCAAGACCAACTGTTGATAACTGCTGCCCAGCCTGTTTCTAGAGAGAAATGGGCTTTGGGAGGGTGTTCGGGTTTTGAGTTAGCTTGGCCTAGGCAGCAAATTTGGCTTTTAGCTGCATGAAAGCTGTAAAGAAAAATGACTGCATGACATTTTGCAGGCAGAAGAGTGAGACCTGGTAGTGTTGGTCACTGAATTGGTTGTAAGAACAGTCTGTTTTAGGTACGCGGGGATTTCCTGAGCATATTGCTTGCAATTGTCGTAACATTCTCTAATGTGTTAATTTGTGATGTTTAATGGAGGAACGTGCCTTCTAGTGCATATGATTTTATTTCATTTTATTTTATTTTTTAGTTTTTTGGTCACTGGCTTAAATGGAGTGTATGGTCTTTAGATCAGCCTGTATTTTGACTTATGCATAGAAGGGCTAAGAACGTCACATGAAATCTGTGCAGCCCTCTGAGCAGTTCTGGAAATCTGGCAACTGCTTACTGCTGAAGACAGCATCTAGGATAGATGGGCCTAGATGGGCCTGTGGCCTGGCCCAACAGGCTTGTTCCTTGTGAGCCCCTGGAAAATGCTGCTTGTTCTCACCACAGAAAACCTATCCAGAATATACTCACTTCCAAATTGATAGTCAGTCCATACAGGCAGACCTGCGTTTCAAAGCTGATGGAGTGCAGCTCTTCAGTCACCATATGAGGGCCCTGAGGGGAGAAAGCAGATAATGAACTGAGTGTATGCTTGGTGTTTAACACTGCCTGGGCAATCCAGCTGCTGAGATTAGATGTGTGTTTTCTTGCAGCGTTGTGTAATCTCTAAGCAGAAGAGAAAAAGAAGGAAACCTTTTGTTAAACTCTAATCCAGATCTCTGGTGGATATTTTTTTTCTGATGATTCTTAAACCGAAACAAAACCAGCAACCCTGGTTTTAAAGCAATGCTTTCTTTACTTTCAACTTGTGTAAAAATGTTGCTTTACAGCATGGTGTTGCACGCAAATGTAACAGATTTTTGTGTGTCTGCTATTGTCTCCCACTCTTGCTAAAAGTTTCTTTACTGATTGACAGCCCCAATCTAAACACGGATGTTAAATAGGAGACAAGCAGCTCAAAAAAAGCAGTTACAGGAGCTGAGTCCTTAAGCACAAGTAGGCTTCTGTCCTAGAGAACAGTTTTGTTTTCTTTCAAGTATACACAGAAACTTCTTGACAAACAATCTGTTTGTCGTAGTTGATTAGCTTGTGTTACAACATTTTGCTTGGATTACAAACTAGCATAGCTCTATAAACAGCCCTGTAAAATCTCTGCCCCTTGAGAAACATGTCTTTAAAAATAGATACTTCCATCCGCGCGAGTCAAAATATAAAAAGCTTTTTGCCATTTTTTTTCCTGCTTTTTTTTTTCTCTCCCATTGCATATTTGTTTGGCCAGACTTCTTAAAAAAAAAAAAAAAAAAAAAAAAAAAAAAGGCAAGAAGGACAAGAGAGGAGAGAAGGGAAGATTTGTATTTCTGAATCCAAGTACTTCCACTTTGAGTCAACGTAAATGGAAGTGTTCCTTGGGAAAGTGCCTCGCGGCCTTCTGTTTCCCCCAGAGCACCTCCTTCAGGACGTGTACAGATGCTGTAACAAAAGGTTCTGCATACACGGGAGGCTGAGGCTGCAGGAGCTCCTCAGGCATCTGAATCAGACAGCTGCCTTACAAAGGGAAGATCCAGCTTAGAGCTGTCTGCTTTTAAGTGAAATGCTCATCCATCCACTCAGCTCAACTGTTTTAACACAGGTAGAATCAAGCCGAAAAGGTTTGGGAAACTTCCTTTATCTCTGCCCCATTAGATGTTTCAAAAACCTGAGATTTTTTGCAAAAACACATCTAAGCCTAAACAAATATATGCTTTTAGCTGTTGTTCAACAAATGTTTATGCTCCTAAAGGTTCCAGGCGGTGCTTTGACCAAGGAGGAGCCCCGCTGGTGAAAATCAGATAGCAGTGAGCCACGTCACTAATGCTAAGACGTCCTAATGCTGCGGGTGGCTGTTGCTCGATCTGACGTGTCATACTGCTGTGTCACCGCACGAGGGGGACACCAGACCAGGATTCAGACGAAAATCAGTCAGGGAATTTGGTCGTGGTTTGGGCATGCCAACATCTTTTAGGCAAGTACAATCACGCTGTCATGTCAGCTGTGAGCGTGGCCAACAGATCACACACGTCAGCTTGCTCTGCTCAAAAAGCTTGTTTTTTCAGAAGGTAACTTTTTGACCAAAGAGAAGGCCATGCAGGGCAATGCATGCAGGCATTCAGGTGATTACTTCCTACCATCTTCTGTAGCTATTACGTGAGGCACGTAATTGAGTTTTCTGAGTACTTCTGAAAGGTTCTCCCTGTGCTCATACAATCACATGATTATTGAGTCCGACACTTAGAAGGAGAGTATATATTTCAAAATCTAATTTACTTACATATGGTTGCTGTTGGATTTAAATAAAATCCAGCCTGAAATACTTGGGAGAGTAATCAAAACTACCAACTAAAATAAATCCACCAACCTCATTTCCTTTGCTTCCAGCACTTGATTTCATTTCTTTCGGCTGCTGTATAAAGCAAAACAGAAATTATGTGGCAGAGAAACTACAGATGAGTACATAAAGAATATCAACTGTAGCTGTGGTGCCCTTAGCGTAATAGGGATTTGTTTTGAATTCACAGATACACTTCAATGAAGGCACTGACTCTGTGCTTTGAAGTCCATTCAGTGAATGGCCTTCTGACAAATATTTTTATTGGAAAAGTACTGTAGGTGAGGGAGTCTGCTTTGAAAGCAGGACTTAGGAAGACACTGGAGATGCTACCAGAATGCTTCTGTTGGCTCTCAAAAAGCCTTTTGTCTCAGGCATTGTTTCAATCAGATCCAAAGCATTCAATTATGTATTTCACCTGGACATAGGCTTTTTTTTTTTTTTTTTTAAAGTTTCTGTGTAATTCAGCATGATTAATCATTTCCTCTTCTGGCATTAAGCAGGGTTTGTTTTGTAATTTCTGTGGAAATACAGTCTCACTTTATGGCAGTATGGAGTGTGATACAGGTGTTGCAGGAGTGAATGATCCTCTAAGGGAGAAGAGAATGAGTGTAGATTTGACAGCAGTGCAGTTGTCCTTGTGTAGCTTTTAAAGAGTATCTTAATTCCTTGCCAGAGGTGCAGGGCAAGAAAAGAGCAGACAAGCTTACCAGGTGTCGGAATTCTAC
The DNA here is from genome assembly GCF_023343835.1 of Lagopus muta. NCBI lineage: Eukaryota > Metazoa > Chordata > Aves > Galliformes > Phasianidae > Lagopus > Lagopus muta. Next base: position 29,092,610 of record NC_064440.1, on the reverse strand, counting down.
TGACAGGCTGCCATTTGCCGACTCATCCATGTTCATGGCTTTCACGTGCGTTCCACACAGAACAAATCTACGATTGCTATGGAGAACATTACACTTACTCAGTCCAGTGAAAACATGCTGGATAGCTGAAGGACTCTCATATTTTGTTTCCTTACCTCACTGTTGAAACATTCCTAAAATGGAAGAAGGGTAGAGGAGGAAACAGATGATGTATCAGTAAACGTGAGCTGTGCTTGCTTTGAGTCATGTATCTCGAGACAGTATATTTTCCCTTATCTGTTGAATGTATGTTACTGATATCACTGCAATTTTTGGGAAAAATAACAGAAATTTCTGATGTGCAGGTATTGTATCTAACTTCTCCCTCTGCTCTTGGAATGATGTATGGAAATTGAAAGTTGCTGTGCTAATTGAGTGTGTGGTGAGGCAATAGAGGCCTGCGTAGATAGGTCTTGGCACACTGGTGGTGCACATAAACAGCTTCTGAGAGGAAGCTGTCTTGTCTCCTACTGCTTATCCACCAGGTGTTAGTCTTCCTTCTTTTGGCCCAGCACCTGTGCCCATGCAGCCAGGAGCAGAGTGGTTTGAAGGGAGCTAATAGAAGCATCGTGGTCAGAGCAAGGGAGAATGGTGAGCAGTGGGGAGTCGGATCAGCTGTGCTGATTTTGGAATCAGACCTGGTGGTTTTTCATAGTAGGGGGCCCTCACCTAATGGTAACCAAGCTTGCTCTGGGGTCAAGTCTTTACATTGTACTGAAAATCATGATCTTGCTAAGAAAACTAATCAACTCAAACAGATGTACTTGTACAAAAGTGTTGGCTCTCCATCTAGTATGTTATAGGCAGGCTCCGAAATGCCTTTTGCTCAAGAAATTATAACCAGCAGTAGGAGCTGGGGTTCATCGTTGCTATAAGAAGTAATGGGAGCTAATGGAGTACTGAATCTGTTAGTAAGGAGGAGCTTATGCAACAGCCTTGATGTCAGGCAGGAGTAAAACACTGTAAGCTGCTGTACTTAGTAATTACAGCACCAGCTTTCCAAGCACAAATTGTGTGTAATGCTTGGAGCAGCTGCATTGAAGGTGCTGGGACTATTGGTACAGGCAGAGGGAACGACTGCCCCATAAACACAACAGAGTTTGATTTCAAGTTTTCTGTGATGCCACTATTTAAGGCTGGATTTTATTTAAGGTTTGAAACAAATGTTAAATGGATGTTTCGTCTCCAATTTCAAAATATCAGATAAGAGTAGCTTTCTTTTAAAGTACAAAGAGATTTTCCACATTAGAGAGAGTCATTACCCTCATTACCCTGTGTGAAACTCATATGTTTCAACTGTTCATTGGTTTCTTTCCCCCTTTAAGCAAATTCGAAAGCAGATAGGGCAGCTACTGAAAAAGCTGCATGGTCTCTGTAGGAAAAGATTTGTCTAATATCTTCACTTTAAAGTTTCTTACTTGTCGATAGTTGCTTTCACTCTGATCTGGTAGTTCAGCTCTGGCAATTTGATTAGCAACCTTCAAAACAGAAAATTTATAAGTGAACACTAAAAAAAACCCAACAACAACAACAAAAAACCACACAAAAAAAAAACCCAAAACAAGCTATAGCAAACAAATTTTCACCAGAAAAATAATAGAGATCAGTAGCTCCACATCACAATATTTGAAATTATTATAATCTGAAAACGGATTAATCATCCAGAACTGCATCAGGATTTGCAGGGTCCTATGCATGAAAGGAGGGATGACTTTATCCAGTGGCGAGTGTTTTATTTTCCCTGCAGGAGTGGGGAAGACAATGAAAAGATGAGAGATGGATCTGTATATCTAACTGCACTGTGCTTTGTGTACGCTTTCCACACCTGCTCCCCCACCTTCTATGCCTTCTTTTTGCTGCTGGATGGAAATGAGATGCGAGATCCTTTCCGATCTCACCTCATTTTACAGAGTCAAGCAAGGAGGTAGTGGGAGAGAAATAACTTGTCATTGATACACCAATCACACACCTTGTAAGCTGCAGATATTTCTCTTTCTAATGTGCTACAGTGGCTCTGAGTATTCTGATGTTGCCTGGCATGATGTGGATCATTACTTGTTAGCTTGCAAAGCCATTAAACCAAGAATCCAATAAATACAGATTCCTGAAGGTGCTGACTTTTGGCCACAGTCTGCCTGTCTTCCTTCTGCTGTTTGCTCTTCATTGCCACTTATTACAAGCGGCAGGTTTGGTGTCCTTTAGACCCTTGCTTCACAAAGCTCCCTGGAGTCGAAAGGGTCTCTGCCTGACTCTCACACAGAAGTTGTAATACTTTATGGATCCTGAAGTGGTCTCCTAGAGTAAAGTGCAGCATGTGAAGGGAGCAATTGATATCAGGCTTTCTTTTCTTACCTTAATTTTACAGTGAACTGTATTAATGTTTTAAGAACCATTGGCCTCTGGGGGTGTGTTGGCATACAGGGCTGCCTTTCAACCACAAATGAACTAGGGTAAAAAGAAATGAAACAAGTAGATTGATAGGAATATGCATAAATAAATGTATAGTAAGCTATATTGTCTATTTCTTTGAGACTTACTTCTCTGCAGATGCTAAAATGGGAGATACGCATTTTCACTCTCAGTTCTCTAAATGATCTTGGGGTCTGACTTACACTTGAATTGTTCCCGTAAGAAACAGATATCTGTTATACCTTTAAAATCAAACCAAAATCAAATTCTGTAGGACTAAAATATCAATTGAATGATCTAGCCTTTTATCAGAACCATAAATCAAGCTATACAAGTCCACTGAACCTGGTTCCAGTGAAATTAAATCATTGGTTTTTTTTCCTTATTTTATAAAAAAGCAATAAACCATGTTTTGCTTGCAGACACAGCTGATAGAATAGCCACTTGTGGTCTGTCTCCTTGTATAGCCGGTACAAAAGAGAAGACAAATTATGAAAATGTTACATATGAATAGATGGATGAATTTGGGAGGGAAGCCTGCTTTGGTGGGGAGCAGAAAAGAGAAGGATCTGCTGCTTCACTACACAGAATTCTCAGCGGTACGTACGTGATTGAAATAAGTGGGTTTTGGTGTTCACATAGAGTAAGAAGTTGACCACAAAACCTTAAGTGCTGTACATGAGAAGCTCTCTGGTACCTTCAGCTTCTCTGGGTTTTGATGACAGCTGTACATACTCCTTCCTTTGGAAACTCTTAACAGTTAGGTTTTGTTGTTAGCAATAAATGTGTGTCAGTTCAAGTAAAGCAACATGAAATTCACAATAGCTTACTCACTTGCGGAAGAGGTTGTAGAGCAGGAAATTGACTTTTTCCAACAGCTGAGGTCTTTGCACTGGGATGGGATCCCCATCGTATGTCAGTCTGGTCAACAGCTCATCCAGTTTTTCCAGTTGCCTTCTAACTTGAAAAAGACTCTCTGCCAACAGCGTAAAACTACAGAGAGACAACAAATTACCTTGCAATCTCCCATGTAAGCCATTATTAGAACATAATACCTACTGAAGTTCTTGCTTAGGGAAATTGGATTCCATGCCCTATAGTGCTTTCAAGCTTTATACACAATTATGCTCATTCATCTTTTGTTTACAGCTGTGAATAAATACATCATGCAAGATTTCCCACTTTACTTTCAGAGGTAAATATCTCCCCAAAGGCCTCATCAACAACAGTGCAACAGTGACTGTGATAGTTTAGAGGAAATGCTTCACCATCCTGATGTTTTACACACAGGGCACTGCTGCCAGTTCTATTTCTTGCCTACAGCTTGGTAGTTTTTCCTTTCCTCTTTGAAAGGATAATGGTTATATGAATTGAACATGCTACCAAGACAAAAAAAATTCTTATCTTCAAATTTCAAAAACTATGTATTTGTTCGGTTATTCTCTCTGTTTTTTTTCTTACTATTTACTCTACCTTCTCCAAAATATTAGTCAGATGGAAGAGAAACTGACGCTCTCTAGAGGTATTATTATTATTTTTTTTTAATCTAAAGTGTTGTGTTTTTTTTTTTTTTTGTTTTTTTTTTTTCCCCCACAAGCACCATTAAGCCTGATTCTATTACCACCATGGTGCAGACTTCGGTCATTCAATTCTGGGTAGATTTAAGCCTAGAGCAGTGATGTACCCAGCGAGTCAGAGCATAAAGTATCTACCCAGCTCCTGCTGAGACAAAACTCCCACTGTCCTCAGTGACAAGCTCAGTCAGCACAGCTCTTACTCAAGCAAAACTCCCTGGGGTATGTGTATCGTATATCTGCAACTACCATCAAACCAAAAATTGACCGACTGCAATGGCTCAGGCTCAGCGCTTTACTGTAATGTCATTCATTCTACCAGCTAATTCCACTGTTCTATCACTTGATCTACCAAAGCAAAGTGCATTTTTAGTTATTTACTTGCATAGCTGCTCATGAATTTTCTGCTGTTGCAAGGTAGCAAGGCAACCGATCTAAAGGAATTATCATTTTGTGTGCATGGGGCTTGCAGACTTCCTGTGGTTTTCAGTGGAAACATAAGCTCAGTGCAGGTTTACCAGTTCTGGAGCTGGTCGAGCCCCCCGTGGAGGGGACCCCCGATGCATGCAATCTGCTGCCGTCTCTTCCAGTCCAGCAGTTCCTCGGTCAGCATGTTGCTCATGAGCATATCAATTTCGTGGATGACACGGCCTATTTTACTTAGCACTTCCTGTAACATGGGATAGCTGTCATGGACTGACAGGGAACAGCTACAACATCCAGCCATTATCACAAAGTGCTGATTACATTTTTTTGTATGATTTTGGAAACATCTGTATTTAGTCCCACCACTTTTGTCTCTTTAGCCCAGAGGTGACTGGATTACTCACCATGCTAATCCTGAGTATTAATGAGTTCTTCCTCAGTAAAATTTCTCTTTAGGGGTTGGGAGGGGAGGTTGTATTCATAGTGGGCATAACACCTCCAAGCAGTTGACATTTAGAAGCACTGTCAAGGTCATAAAATCCTTCTGTTTTGCATCATGTCCAATTTACAGGATTTTTTTTGTTTGTACATTTGACTTGCTTTTAACAGTGGAAGGTACATGTGTCTGAACACGTGGCTTTCTGTACTGGTAAAGGAATGGTCAAGAAGTGCTCGTAGTCACATGTCTCTTTTGCTAAACCAAGCTAGGTATTATCTGTGCATTTGTTTGTTTGGTTTTGCAATTACTAGATCACATTTACTTTGGATAACTTTTATTTCCTGTAAAAGCTCTAGACTGCCAACTAAGCTATCCTTTCAGTGCAGTGCAGAAGTGCTCCTCTTGTCTAAGGTGAGCGGAATCATAGCCCTAATTAAGCTTCTGCTTAATTGCTGGTTTCTTAACTGCTCGCCAAGATCACCCACGCAAACACAAAGCCTTTGGTGTATTGGTAACTCACGTGCTGTTTGCCTGCTCTTCTAAGAGGAGAGAATTCACCAAGGCACAAGTAGCATTTGAGTATTCAGTGTGGGAATAAAGGGAGAAAGCAAATGACCCACAGCCGACAAAGGTTGTCACTAACCTTTCTCTTGTAGTCTAACGTATTGAGCATCGCCTGCAACGCCAACATTTCCTGTTTAATGAGGGCGCTGTTTTTGTCGCTCTGCTCTGCCAGGGGTGAAAAAATCACTCAGTTAATCCGGTGCAGATGTGGGTGTGGGGGTTTGTGTGTGTGTTTATGGGAGACGTGGGGGGGAACCACAACCTGACTGCAGGAGGAACTAGGGAAAAAATGAACTGCAGGCATCAGCAGATTACATAATGGCACATTTCCCTTGAATAGGTCCATTTGCATACAAACTTAAGCTATGCTTTTGTGATGCCGTTCTTGAAGTGTGTGCATGCGTTTGGAGCAGGAAAAAGGTAAAAAAAAGGCATGGCTCATAAATAGGAATCTCTATATTTCTTGTGTGCATAGTGATATATACATCTGGCTTGGATCACTAATTGATCTGTGTACTATTGACACATGCTTGTGGTGTCAGCATGTAAAGCTCTTTGGGCTCCAAGTGAATTATGTGTCTGGTTGACATGCATCAAGGTTACGTGTTTGAAACAGATAAAATGTTCATCACCATGGGGATTTTTAGCAGCCAGGAGTACCAAACGCTGGTACTTCCCCCTTTCTGTAATTTTTTTCCTTCCCTGGATCATGCATTAGCTTCAAGCTTCCCCAGGCTCACCACATATGCACTCATACTTGGCTCATCCCCCACCTTTTGCACTTGTGTCACTCATGCTACCTTCACAAAAGAAATTGGTGCCAACTGTGTCTCTGCTGAGTTGTGGATTGACATCTCATTACATCAGAGTACGTACTTTGAGAGAGAGGGAGGTGGGTGCTCGACTCTGCTCAGCCACCACAGTTGCTCACATGTGTCTTAAAGTACTTCAAGCTGGTGTGCAGCAATTGTTGGCAAAGTGAAATTGTAAGCCCTGAAAGTCATCTATGTAAGCATGTTTGATTTCACAAATTGGGCAGGTTTCAATCACCTGTTTGGTCAATAATTGTTCTTGACCTGATGACCAACACCTCATTAAACCACAGCAATTTGATCTCTTCCAATTGTCTAGCCATATCCAGCCTTAAACACACAAGTGATGTGTTTAAGAACCCAGGCATTTCAAGCCCCAGCTATCTCTGCATGTTCAAAGGGAGTACCAGGAAGGTACCTGAGTAGACACGAGTGGACCTCAATTTCTTTTCTGAAAGAGATCATGCAAGTGCTGTTGCAGTGTGCAGATCTTAACCACCGTAGGTCAAACATGCATTCAGAGTGCTTACCAGTTGATTATCATCACTGTGGTCAAAAAAGAACAGACAGCCAAGTTAGAGGCTAAAACAGTACTCTGGGAAATAAGATGCTCTTCCACAGTGTGCCAAGGAAGGGCTGAGTCAACCACAAGGAGAAGGAAAAATAAGTTCTTCAAATTAAGACAGCTCTTCTCATTGTGTTGTGCCCCTTATCTTTAGAAAATAACTGCACTTGAACACTGAGATCATGTTTGCCCTTTTAACCCCATGAGAGTCATTATGTCTCAGACTGTAGTTTTATCCAAACTAAAAATCTATTTTTATGCTTACATGTATTATCTCAATAATGCATAGAAAAAAACTGAGGCTGGATTTTAGTTGTGTAATCACTTTTTTCCTAGTGAATCTAAAAACGATTACAAAAGCACTTACCTAAACTTTGTATTGTTTTATACCTGAAGTCAAATTCCTCTTGCAAGTCTTCCAAGTATTTGACATCTTGGTCAGTCATCTTTCCCAGGGGAGAGGAAAGCGAGAAATTACTTCGGTGTTCACGGTGGCATAAAAAGGAACTTACTTTGTAATGGAGAAAGGTATAACATAGCGTTCTCCTTTCCTACTGTCTGAACACGTAAAATGTTACACCAATAACTGAACTGACTTTGTATAGCCTTAAAGCAAGTGCATAATTTTGCAAAGTCAGAAAGGTTTGAGCAGCAAAGAGAGCAGCAGGGTTCAGGGACTTTATTTTTCAGAGGAATACTTGGCAATTTTGGTAAGGGAGTGATGCAGCTTTACTGCTTTGGCTTTTTGCAAGGGTTAGTTTTCATAGCTACAGCAAAAAGTTTAGAAGGTGTTGTATCTGTACCACATACAAAGGTGATTAAAAAGATGTATCGAGAGAAGGAAAATAAATCTGTAGGAAATAATCTGGTTTGCTTCGAAAGTCTTTTTCTGTGCTGTTTATAGGAAGCCTTGATTCTGCCAACGACTCATGAACAATGCTTTTTAGTTCTCTGAGATATGCAAGCTCAGTGTCTAGGAAAATAAAAGTGTTCTTTTGCTAAATTAGAACACACAGAGTTAATAATTCTGTTTTCCTTTTTTTTTTTTTTTTTAACATTTAAATTATGTGTGCAAGGTATGAAATTACGTACACAAGGAGCTGGCTGATTTCTGTGTTCAATTTAATTACCTATTAAAAAACCCTTGTACCTGGAAATCATTCTCATTTTCCCTGGTCTTTCAGGGGTGGCTGCACTTTTCCTCATAGATGCTTGCTAGACACAGGGTGGAGCAGCAGCGTGGTTGGCTGCTGAGTTGCAGATCTGTCTGCTGTTGCTTTGCAGCTCTTATCTGTAACGTTGATAGAGATCTAGTACCACAACTTCTAAAGCTAGCTCTATCCTTTTAAGGGTTTCATCTCTGTGTAGGGAGATGCTTATGAGAGAATGCTAGTAGGACCTCTTTCTAGTATGCCTGAAGTGTTGTTCGTGGACAGCATATGCACGAGTATTTCTACTATAATTTCTACATCAAGTCTGCTATGAAACTAGAAGAGGTGCTGAGATCCTAAAAAGGCTACAGGTAGTCTGAATCCTTATCCTGCCTTGAAATGAACAGGAAATTATTCTGTGAACTTCTGCAGCCTATTATACAAGACTTAGCTATAAGGCTCAGTCCTAATCTACTCTGCAGTGGTATGACAAGCTTCTGGAGAATTGTTACCATCAGCTCACAGCGTTCTTCTCCCCTCATGCTTCCAAAACATATAATTATGTCATGCAGTATTTGGCTTTACAGAAATCTTGATACGCACGTGACTCAAAGGTCGGAAAGTCTAGCTACTTCTGACCCAACTAAAGGAGATGGAATTGCAGAAGTATGTTTAGTGAACCTCACATCTATTTAGAAGCAGTAGGTATGTTCTTACTGCACTCAGTGATCCACTTGTAACTTGCATAGCAATGAGTGTGACAGCTTTAAACTAGGTAACTCTTGCACTGAACCCAAAGCTGCTGCAAAAGCTGATCTGAGAATCCATGTTCAGTAGTTAACTTGGGAGAATAAAGGGATAATGAATAAATGGAGCGACACAAGGTGTTGGTGCTTAACGATAGCTGAGATGTGTCTATGAAAATCATAGCTCGTGGTTGTGCAGATAGGAAACAGGACAACAAAATACCTGGGCGCTGTTCTTAATGGCTGACACTTTGTGCTCCACGTTTCTTTGTCTCTCTGAAACCACAGAGTTCTGCAAAGACTTTTCCAGTGGTCCCTGGAACACATTGAGCAGGTAATACTTGGATGAGTAACGCCAAGCGTTATTGATGATATGGCAAGTTCTAGCACAGGCAGGGAGTTCATAACCCTATGTTCTACTGGCTGAGGACTGGTATGAACAGCTCAATCTCTTTAGCACCACAGATCTCAAAAGCATTCTTCTTTAACTTGGAAATCCAAAAGGTGAAAGGGCTTAGGTGTATTGCAGATATTAAATGTCTAGTAAACTAAAGGTATCTGAAACACAGACAATTAGATTTCTAAAAAAAAGGCCAGTATCACAGTACTCATATAAAAACACGTATTGCATCTGCAGGTTATTAAAAGAACAAAGTTACCTTGAATGATATTCTGTCTGTGTTTTAACCATATAACCATTTCCACAAAACGGTTGTGAATGTGGCTTTAAAATTTCTTCCTTCAAGTAACATGCAAACAATCAGTGTAACATGTAAGATGGAATGTCTTTTGTGTTGCATAATTCATATGAATTAGCACAATGCATAATTTAATATGTACACATCTGTTTTGCAAAGAATAATCTCTTTAAAATCTTTCCCACAGATTAAAGTCTTTGAAGATTAGCTGTGACATCGAAGTCACTTATAGCAATGTTTGCAGCAGCAGAGCCACTAATGAAGTACAAACATGAGTTTAAAGGGTAACATTTGGCAACCCCCCAGTGTACATAAGTCACTCTAGTGGAATTCACAATGAGAGGACAGGATTTGGTCCTAAAAGCACGTGGGCAGATTAACGTGGTGTAAATTAGGGAAATGTAATTCATTACCTGCACAGGCATGCTGGCTGCAGCCAATATTCTTCTTTCTTCTCTTAAGCTGTTTGAGATGATCACTGCTATATGCATGGGATTACCATGGTATTTCCCCTGCAAACACAAATAAACAGAACTTTTAAAAATTGAGAATGCAGGATTTCCCACTGGAAATCACAAACAATGTGGTTTCCCTGTCTCTGAGCTCTGTGTGGGTGAAAAAGACTCTCCCGATGTTCTCGACCTTTGCTAGTGTTGCTTCAGCTTCACAGTGCAGCATCAGTTAGTGCCACGGTCATAAAATACTCTTGGAAGTGTCCTACAGAGAATTCAAAGATGTAACTCTGGGATGCACATAATTTGATGATCAAATTGTGCCTCTGGTATTTGATAGAGCGTTCCTGTCCGTCTTTTCTGTGCAAGTTTTTATCATGTTTTCCATTTTCAATAGGATGTTGCTGTTAGCATGGATCATTTCGGACAAGAAAAGACTAAAGTCATACCAGCGTAGTAATGATGCAGTCAGAAAGGCATCCTTAGCAGAAAGCAGAAGACTTAATTTTAGTCTATGAACAATTTATCTCCTTCAACAAATAAGGAAGGAAGCAGCAGCAGAGCTTTGGCCCAAGCCAAAGAGTTAAAATTTTGTCTGTTTTTTACACCATCTTAAAGAAGGTGCAGAATTGCTGATGATTGACAGATAAATGGGTGCCATGTGAAAAACACTGGTTTGTGCTGTATTTACCAAGTAGGAAAGCCTGATAACTCAAGCAGCATCTTTCATGGTGGTGTATTTGTTCAGCGTTTCTCAATATCCTTCGTGCCTTTCATTCAAGTTTTATGTCTCTTTCAGTCAGGTGCCCTTCATTCAGTATTCATGTACCCTTTTTTCATTAATCCAATTATTTTCTCTTCCTGTACAATTTCCTCTTTTAGCCTTGTTCCCTTTTCCTCCTCTTTTTGAATAGTTTTTAGTCACATTTACTTTTGCTTTCTGTGAATTTGACTTGATAGGTTTATGTATACTTAAACCAATGGTGCATTTTACCTTCTTATCTCATACCAATTGCTCCAATAGAAACCGAGTATGTGAACACAGCTGATAGAAATAGGAGCACACTTTCTGAGCACCTATCGATTGCTGTGACAGCAGGCCTATGTTTCTAGCAATTTTCACTAGATAGAACCAGATGATGTCCCAGATGCTTTTGCATGATTTCATGACGTGTTTTGACTTCCATTGCGAGGTAAAAGAATATTGCACAAAAATAATTTTAATTGCAGAGGCTTCAAGTCGCTCAGTATTAAATACCACACTTAGCTATAGTCTCATTTCAGGTGGAGATGAGGTGATAGACACAGGATTCTTAGAGCTGAATGAGTGATGTACAAAGTGTTCCCTTCTAGGGCAGCTTTGACTGTCATGGCATTGTTGGCAATGAAAGTAAGCTTTGCGATGTTTCTGGGGTTTTTAATTCATCCCAGGAGAGGGATGAATAAAGTACTTGTCCCACGTGGCCATCAATGTACACCCAAAGTAGTCTGAGGGCTGTGCCTGCTTTGGTTTGTGGACAAGCAGTTCAGGATGGTAGAAAACCAGTTGGGTAATTAATTAGCTGCAGCTGTTGGCACTGAGGGGTTTTCTACCCCTCAATGGGCTGAAACTGCTCAGCAAAACATGAGTTGATTGTTAAGGATGAGGACATGCTTAGTCAGGAGCATTTGGCTGGCTTCAGCTACAGCAGCTTGCGTTGCTAAGCCTCGTTGTTAGCACCTTGACTTGAGAAAAAAGCAGTTTTTGTAATAAGGCTTGGGATGAGAGTTGTGGTGAGAAATCTGTAACTAGTGTAAATCCACTGATGCATGTATTTGTTGGTCTGATGACTTCTAAGTATTGCTCTTATTTTTTGGCTGGTAAAACAGTGTCCTGCCTTCCTCATAGATGGCTAATATATGAGGAGCTTAATATGCAGTGGTATCTCTGCAGACTAACTGAAGTGAGAAGTGTTTATTTCCAGCTAACTGCTGTCTAACAGAATTTGGTAAAATTTGATAACACCTAGAAAGTGTTTTAATATAAAGACACAATCCTGCAAGGGAGGTCTTTGGGTTCCTGAGGAACTTCTGGATGCAGAAGCCTGGACACCAGTGTTGGATTACAGTATGGAGTTCCAAAGAGCATGACAGAACTGTGTTACTCTAGGCTGAGCCTGAGATTCTATTTGAAGCTCTGAGTATAAGGAGGGAAACTTGAAAAATCAAAGCTGGCTGCAGAGATCAGTAATGAAATTTTGGCCCAAACAACCCCCATGGAGACCTTGAGGATTCTTTTGTCGTTGCTGTGTAACAAGAAAGATTCAAACAGACCCTGTAACTAAATCAAAATGAAATAGAAATCTCTTGGAGCTGGAGGACACACCTACACAGAAAAGGCTTTCTAAAGCCTCTTGACATTGGGATGTTTTAAAATCCCCCACAGATGAATGCCAGGTATCGGGGACTTTCCTAACATTTCTAGACACTGTTCATATGCAAAACATGTAAAAGCTCTCTCTCTCTCTCTTTCTCTTTGTTTCAGTAAGGGAAAACCATCTGAATCAGGAGTTGAAGTGGAAATTAACTATTTTTTCCCCTTTTGTAACTCAGACAGCCCTAGTAATCAGTTGGGCCTGTAATGTTTCTCTTTACTCAGGACTACCTGGCACTCGTTCGATTCTGCTTGATTCGTTTTGCTCTTCCAGCAGGCACAGAGCAAACAGACAGAGAGCTGTCAAGGCTGTAACCCGCCACCAACTGAAGGCTGGAATGATGCTCTGCAGCTACTGTGGTCTGAATTCACATGCTTGTGACCAAAGGAGGGCAATGGGCCAGAAAGGCACACAAATGAAAGCACACAGCAAGCTGTGGGCAGCTGCAGAGCAGTGTGCCACAGCCAGTCTGTCATGCTCACCTAGAACTGTGGTATTTGTGCAATGTGAACAGAATCATAGGATCACCAAGGTTGGAAAAGGCCTCTAAGTTCATCCAGTCCAGCCATCCACCTATCACAATATCTCCCACTAATCCATGTCCCTCAGTACAACATCTCCAAGGATGGTGACTCCATCACCTCCCTGGGCAACCTATTCCAGTGCCCCACCTCTTCTGCAGTACTTCTAGCAGATGGCTTGTAACTTAAAGATAAGAAATTGATATGAGTAAACAAATTATAACATATCTTAAGGGTTACAACGTATTAAATGTCTGTAATTACTAAAAGTAACAATAGCTATGTCCTTGAATGTCAAAATAATCACTGTTTTTTTTTTTCTCCCCATGTTTTATATTTCTCAAAGAAAATTACACTTCAAACTCTGCCAGCCAGTACTATCAGTTCACTGTAAGCTTTTGCTCTTCTGTACTTCCATTTGGTCTTTGACTGAGAGTGGGATTTGATTTTGAGTGGGATTTGCTCAAGTTGAACTTGGCTTCCAAATGACAACTTGGAAATGATTTCTTATCATTGAAGAAGTGGTATAAGTTGGGAAATAGAGAAAAGCTAACCAAAGAAAGCAAGCTTGAGCTGGTGCAACAAAAGCATTGGCAGCTGGGAAGGATAAGGGATATTGATTCTGCAGTTATGCAGGACTGTTTTATTAATGTACTTATATATGTGTATATATATATACATATATATATATACATATATATACATATATATATATATATATATATATATATACATATACATATATATACATATATATGTAGAGAGAGAGGGGAAAACTTAGAATCATCTTCTTAAGAATACCAACAAAGAGAAGATGGTGGTTCACTTTTCATCTGAAGTTTCAAAAGGAAATGTTATTCATATCTGCTACTATAGCAGCAATTCCATTGGTCTTAGAAGAGAGGAAAAAGAAAATTTCTGTTTTGGAGAGGTCTTCTATGCTGTGGTTTAGAGCAAACAACAATTGGTCTTATTTGGAGAATTTTACTTTCAATGAGTACCACCATGATGATAAATTTAAACAAATAGGGAGTAAAACTTTCATTCTGAACAGAAGAACATTTCTCTGAATGCTGATGACGTTTTCTGGGGAGAAATCCCTCCTACCACTGCCCCCAGTGCACTGTCTGCACCTCAGAGGCATATGCTGGGAAAGTATCTTACCAAATTATGAAGAGAACCAAAAAGGCATTTCTGCACAAAAGATGGATATGTTACAGTGTGCAGCATTCAAACATGTTAGGCGAATTTTAAAACAGCCTGAGTTGTCTGGGATGTTTTCAGATCCTCCTGAGTGGCTGGGGAAATGCAGGACTCTGATTCCCTAAGTTATAAGATCGTGGAGAAACTTCAAAATGCTTCTTATGGAACTGCAAAGTACGTGCGCTGGTACAAAGAGCTGTCAATTTTACTGTTGGAAATGTACTGCTTTTCCTGGGAAGAATTAAGAAATCTACACCAGAGACTGGCTCTCTTGCTTACTCTGCTTCCCCACCCCCACATTTAATAATTTCCCCCAACAATGTTGTGTAATTTCCCCTGGGTATCTCCATCACAAATAGGATCACTCCCAACCTCAGTGATATTGACAGCCAAAGGTCTCTATACCATGCATATCTATAAATGAGTAACTTCCTTATATGCACTACAGAATATCCTGTTTTCTGTGTTTCAGTGATGTGATTAGAAGGGTTTGGCTGTTGCTTACTATCTCTAGCATACGAGGATGGTGTTTAACCTTTAAGAAACCCCAACTTTTACCTGCTTTTCAAGGTGGCCTTAAAATGGCTTGAGTAGGTTTTAAGTGCTTTTTAATTCTGACAAAATGCATTTTTTACTGTAAAAGCCATCAGCGCTAGCTATTTTATGTTGGTTCTGCTTGGAAAACCCAACTGTATGCCTTTCAGGCGTGTGCAATAAAATCTTTATTGGCAGCATGGAACTGTTAACTATGACAACTACTGGTGTGTTGATGTTGAGTGAATATTTGATGGAAGGGAGCTGGGACACAGGCAGGGAACAGGATTACAATGTCAAGAAAGAACACGTTGCCTTCCTCGTTGCTTTCTTGTGACACCCTTGTTCTATCAAGCTGGATATTCAGCATCTCTCTAGATAAGCAAGTATCTCATCTTCCGTGTAATGAAAACAAAACAAAATAATTGTCATTTTTGCCTTGATTTATTGTCCCTGTTTGTGCAGGCAGGCAGAACACTTCTCTCAGTGTACTGCAAGGACTGACTCTTCTTTCTCTTCTTTGGTGAAGAGCGTTTGGTTGGGTGGTTTTTTTTTGGTTTTTTTTTTTTTGTTTTTTTGAAACCCTGCATCTCAGCAGGTTCTGTTCTTACTGAAATTCTTTTTCTACCAAAAAGATGGCTCTGTTCTATTTAGGTCTTTAAGAGGAAGTACCTGTGACTGCTCTTCTTCGATTCTTATATTTAGATTTCCCCTCCCGCTTTCAAAATACCTAGGAGAATCTTAAAGGCAGACTCAATCTTTTAGACAACTCCTCTGAATGTGGGAAGCCCTAAATCGTAACTCTGCAGTGCTGTGTTTCTGCTTTACTCATATAATATAGTACATAACTTCCAGAAGAGCATAAACATTCTTGGGAGCACATGCCACCAGAACAGAGCTGGGATAAGCTGTGAAGGCAGAGGTCTTTTATTCCATACTCTGGTTTGCCCCTAAACTCCACTGGGTTCCTCTCAACACAAAAAAAAGAGCCCAGGGGTGGTCTATAGGAGCAGTAGGCTTGTCAGCAGGTAGTGGGTGAGATACAGCTGCAGAAAATGCACTGTTGTAGATGTCATCATCACACAGTGCAACTGTGCTGCCCCAGGGAATGAATAACGTAGCAATGCTTCTTAGTCAAATGAGATGTGTTTCAAACCACATTTCACACCATTTTCCCTGCAAAAGAGGGCAAATAGCGGAGGACATCTGATTTTTGTTTTTTTCCTGTCATTTGGACACAAAGCCCAGAGCCCCATTAGCTAACCTCCCAGGCAGATCTCTGTCTGCAGCTGGGCCCTTGGAGCAAGCAAGGAGTGCAAAAGGCTTCGTTTATTTTCTTGATTTTAAAGCATCTGTACATAAGCCAACTCTTATTCATTCTACGAAAACAAACTGAAATGTTTGTAAGTTATAACAGTGGCATTCCTGAAATAAGGACGAGTAACTCCGAAACATTTTACTTCTAGGAATAACCTTTTTGCAGCCATGCATTGGAATCCTTTGTTAAAAAATCCTCATTAGCTGCCATGCAGCTGCTAGCCTGCAATCAGTGATGGCAGAGGGTTGGCTGGTTAGCATTCGGTCTGCAGATTGTGTTCAAGGTTCCCCACTTGCACGCCAAATTATTTTGTAAACAGCTTTAATGATTAAGCTTGAAAACATGCTGATGGCAAGACGGCAATGTGAAAAGCCAGTTGGGATGGTATTAGATAAAATTCATTGCTTTGTTGATGTATCAGGTTGCATGAGCACTAAACACATGTAGATAATATTTTACATGTTGGGTTTGTTGTTTTTTTTTTCCTGTGGTACATTATGAACTTTCTCTATGTTCCATTCTCACCCCATTTTTAGCTTTAACAGGAAATTGCAACCTAAACATCAATGGCTACGTTTCCATTCTTTGCAACTGTTTCTCAGTATAGTGATTATTAGAAATATTTGTTAAGTACTAATTGGAATATCCTATCTCGGATCAAATGCTTTTCTTTTTTTCTTTTTTCTTTTTTTTTTTTTGGTTAGTTTTCTTTGATGGTCCAAAACAAATAATGTTAGGATTCCTCATCCTTCTCCTTTCTGATATAGAAACTTATGTTAACAGTTACCTGAACTGAAATAAACATCTCCATACTGAGTTTGCATCTGAAGATGCTCAAAGATGTTTGATTCTCATTGCAGATAGAAACAAGCCATGCAGTATGACTGAGAAACTGAAGCAGAAGCAAGAACATGCTACCACATCCCTGTTTTAACAGGGTGGAAAGCAAGATGCTGTTTGTGCTACTTAGAATTAGGGTAAGTTTAATATAAAATGAAATGCCATAATGTTAACATGCTGTGGTTAAGAGGACAGGAGGTAGATTAAGATACTGTTGCAGATAATTTCATAAAAATGTAGTGCTGTGTAGATGGAATAACCAAACTATTTTTCCCAGCTCCACAGTTGAAATCTGTTTCCAACAGCTCATGTTGGTACAATTGGTGTGAATCAGCAGATCTGGTGAATCCTTGATTTCTCTCTTTGCAAGGATTCCCCAGGCTGCTCAAGGTGTGCACACAGTTGTGGTTACCTAGGCAGGTTGCCTTCTGCCTGCCTTCACCTCATCTCAGGCTCTAGCAGGGCTGGTGAGCATGTGCAGATCACAGACACCTGAGAATCTGCTGTGGCTGTTAGATAAATGTCATGAATATACATCTTTTATGGCAAAATGTTCCCCAGAGCACAACATACCCTCATTAACTCAGGCTTCAGTGGTAAATGAGAGAAGTAGCTATTCTTCCTGTCCCTGAAATCAGTTATTTCACTTTTATAAGAGATTTATATAATCCGATTTTCCCCTGAATATCATAAACAATTTTGTGACACAGATGTATGTTGCTGTTAGTGAGAAGGGATTGCTTTCAAGAGTTATCATGAGACTAGAGCATAAAGATGAGCTGTGATTATGAGTGGGATGATGCTGGGAATTCCTGCTTTTTCCTGGTGTTGTTGTCATATGCCCATTGCACTGCACAGCCCATCTCTGTTTCTGAATTATAGAGTCATTAAGGTTGGAGAAGATCACTAAGGTCATCCAGTCCTACCATCAACCCATCACCACAGTGGCCACTGAACCATGTCCCTCAGTGCCACATCTACACGGTTCTTGAAAACCTCCAGGGATGGTGCATCCACCATCTCTGTGGGCAGGTTGTTCCAGTGCCTGACCACTCTTTCTGAGGAGAAATTTTTCCTAATAGCCAACCTGAACCTCCCCTGGCACCACTTGAGGCCATTCCCTCTCATACTATCACTGTTATTTTGGAGAGAGGCTGACCTCCACCTCACCACAACCTCCTTTCAGGCAGTTGTAGAGAGTGATAAGGTCTCCCTTGAGCCTTCTCTTGTCCAGACTGAATAATCCCAGCTCCCTCAGCTGTTCTTCATAAGGCTTGTGCTCTGAATCCCTCACCAACTTCCTTGCCCTTCTCTGAATGCATTCCAGGGCTTCCATGTCTTTATTGTATTGAGGGGCCCAAAACTGAACAAAGAACTCAAGGTGCTGCCTTACCAGAGCTGAGCACAGAGGGGCAATTGCATCCCTTTTCCTAATGACTACACTACTTCTGATACAAACCAGGATGCCATTGGCTTTCTTGGCCGCCTGAACACACTGCTGGCGAAGTTTCTGGTACCTCAGGCATGGCTCAGGCAGCCAAGCCAAGCCAAATTTCCAGCTCTGGTAAGGAAGAAGCAAGGGCACAAGGATATCTAAGATGCAAAACCTCTAGATAGCTTGGAGACTGTTCCTACAAGGGCAGGTGGGGCATGGGCAGAGCCATGTCTGTCTTAGATCCTCAGTCTACTTGCAGCCTTGCAGGATCCCTGCAGCCACGCTGCTCTTACCAATCAAGGATTTTAGCCTGTGAGGGAGGAATGTGGGCAGCTTCTGTCCTAAACAAGTAATTTTGCCAGTCTCTATTGTGCACCAAATCTATTTGCATGTTTTGAAGAAGCTCGCTTCAGGGACAGGCACAGTTATTTACAAGAAATTCTTCAGCAAGCCAGGATATAATTGTTTATGGGCTAAGGTCTTGCAGACTGTTGCATTTTAAATTTTGTTCTAGAAGTGATAGGCAGCTCTTTGGAGCTTAACATCTGCCCTTTACATTCTGCTGTCATAGCAACAGCACAAACCACGTCCTTGTGACTAATCTGCTTTGCTTTTCTTCATCTAGGCTTTAAACAGGAGAAAGAGTCATAGGCAGAGCTTCCTCCGTCCAAACATATGCTCTCCTCATCCCTTTATAGAGCTGCTGCTCACAGGAGCAGGACTTTTGTAGGAGGAGGGACATAGAATTTAACCTTAGCAAGCAGCTGTGCTCTGCTGTCATCCACTGAAAAGCGTCGCAACAAAAGGCCAATCTGCTGTAAAAATGAATCCAATTTACTGGCTAGAGGAGTAATAGCAATATAAGAATACAAGGGATTTTAACCTAAAGCACTGATCCTTTTTAGTAAAATACGTGCATTTTTACCAGTTTAATGTCAAGATGTACCATTTTGAAAGAGCAAGAAATGGATAGAGAAGCAAATTACTGAGAGTTAACAGCTTAGCTAAGTTGCCTTGAAGTACTTACAACTTTTTCACATTGTACATTTCCTGGTCAACATTTCTTTTTACATCAAGGTAATTCTGGAAATTTCAGCAGTCTGAGCAGAAATGTCATGCTCCATTATTATTTCTGTGGTGGTAGAAAAATAGGGGTGGTCTCGGTGACCTAAAAACAAGGGTGCTAGGCTGTCTTTCTGCTGACAGTTCTGGTCTTTGCATTTTGCAGCTCCTGAGATTGATAATAGATTTATATTGCAAATATCAGGCAGGCAAGGTCTCTCTCTTTTCCCTACTTCCTTCCTTAATCCCATGGAATAATGAAGATGTCTGCATACAGATATTTCAGGTGGAGCACAGAACTTTTTCTCTTCCTGATAATAGAAAGGAATCAGAGTGGAAGCTTTCAAACAGAGAGTGCTCGGCTGTGCTATTGGAAACTAGTAGGCATAACAGCATGAGGAATCTTGAGCCTGTGCTGCCTGGGAAGCAGCTGCACAAGCCATTTGTCAAGTGGCTATTGCTTCCTCTTCTAAGGCTGGCCATCACAAATGACTTAATTGTATGACTAATTAAGCAGTAGTCCTACACTTTGTCTTTTGTCCAGATTTGCAGACTGTGCTATGAGTGTCCTGTATTTATAATTATTTTATTGTTGTCGCTGTAGTATTTAGTGACCTATACCACAGCTCAGCTTTGTGTTCCGTGTGCTAGTTTCCAGCATTATCTGGCTTGACAAGCCATATATAATTGGCTCAAAATAGTAAACAAACAATGCATTCAGGTCACATATTGAGGTTGAACATTTTTGTGTGTCTACAAGTGTCTGCATGTCTGTGTGTGGTATAGAGGAGGGAAGGAAGAGGAGTGAACTGTGAAATTTCAAAGAAGTGCTTGTTCTAGAGAGCAAACAGAAAGGTGGGATCGTGGTGTAACTAACCTTCAGAGAAAACCAAACCAAGACTGTTCATAGAGTCACCAGGAATGAAAAGATGTTTACCAATGTAGCTTCCACTATTAATTTAGGGAGCCAGTCAAAGCTAGTGAACAGTCTCTAGTTTTGCAGCATGCCCTTTCTCTCACTAGCATTTCAGGACAAAAGGATTTATGGCAATGCACTATACGCTTCAGTCACCTTTGCTGGTATTATCTCATGAAGCAGTCACAAGCCAGCTCAAATTATGAGAGTTTTGTATCTGCGAGTGCACCAGCTTTGGGTGGGGAGCCAAATACCTCCAAACTCCTCAGATACATTCAAAAAAATCAGGTGCACCTACAAAGAACACACACTGCATACTTGGGCTGAGGAAACAATTATCATTTATGTTTTAGAAATCAGAATGTAATGTTTTAAACAACTGTACAGAATACATGTGATACAGATTCAGTAAGAGCCTTGTTCTACTCCAAGCTACAGAAATTGTTTTGGAAATAATAATAAGGCTGTGAATTATAGAGTTAAAGGTTATAAGAAACCAGGAAAAGCTCTAATAGTGAAAGTGTGCTGTTTGGTGTCTGGTGGTTTGCATGTGTATTTTGAAACTGAATGAGTGGCTTTTAATCTGAATAGACGTTATTTGTTGTCTTGCTAGAACAGAGAAAGGTCAGCTTATTAGTAATGGAGCTGTTGTGTTTTTGGTTCTATTGGAAATATTTTACTGCAGACCCCAAGGTGAAAGTCCTTTTCAATAAGCAGTGCAATTCCAGCATCTCTGGTGTTCCCTCAGGAGTTCTGTGTTGCTTTAGGCTGTCAACCTGCAAACCTTTGCGGAGCAGAGAACTCACTGCTTGAGGAAGCTTGTTAAGTCAGGGCCTGCAGGACTTGGGTTTCACTCTGGCCGTGTTCACACCAGCTGCCAGGTCAACTACTGTGTATGCACTCTAGGCTGATGTGTCATCTCAGTGTCCTGAATTTCACAGAGGACACAAAGTGACCAACTCAAGTTAGCCAACTCAAGTTTAGAGTAAAATAAATGGCGCGAGGAAAAGAAGGAGCAGTGAGATTCTTTACTTTGGTAGAGCCTGGAAGTACATACATACAATCCATGTGCATATGCATGTTGTGAAGGAGGAGTCAGAAATGTACAGCCTGTTGAGCTAGGAATACAACTGCTTTTTTCAGTGCTCTTTGTACATATATGCTTCTGTGAGGAAACACCTAAAGTGGTGGAGCTCTGGCTCAACCGTACTGTGGCAAAGTGTCCAAGTGACCATGAAGGAGATCACAGCAATGACCTTTCAGTTCTCCATTACAAAAGCAGTTAAGTTGTTTGAGCTGTGCTGAAATGAGGGTTAGTGCTGCTACTCAAACCATAAAACAAACAAAAAAAAGCAATAAAAGAGCTTTGATTTAAAATTATATGCATAACTTCTTGCATAACACTGGAAGGAAAAGTGATAGCGGCGTTGCTTTTTTAAGGGGGCCACCATTACAGACATAGAATAGAAAGACATGCAGCCACAGTGGTACCAAAATAATTGACACGGTAGTATGAAGATGTTCCAGATCAATGAATTTCATATAAAATTAAGAAAATGATTTTGTAAATGATACAGTTTTCACTAAAGTACTTATGGAAAACACCACGAAAGGAGAGAAAAATCCCCAAACTTTTGTTCAACTCAGATGTGTATCTATTTTATGCAGAAGACAAATAGATGTCAGGAAGTAGATGACTAATGAAGTGGAACTCTGAGAATTCTTGCCTTAAATAAACAATTACTAGAGGAACGTTCAACCAATCAAAGTAAATATCACTTTTTCAGAAGCCTAAAGGAAAATCCTTTAAGCAATTCGTAACAAGTAATCACAGCTAAGAACAAAATAGCAAATGCGGTTCCTTTTTCAGGGTGCTGTTTTGCTAAGGCCAAAATACATGATGTTTTCCCAAAGACTGTCACAGCTAATCGTATTTAAACGTGTGTGTGTGTCTGGAAAGTTGTTAATCACACTTGTAACAAACATTGACATCTATAAGCACTGTATCAACCTGTTTTTAAGAGCTGAGTGAGGTATGCGCTGAGCCAAGAGGTCACAACATCGTTGTATCTCAGTGACGTGAACTAAAAATGTGGATTATTTTTCCACATGGTTACTGATAGCCTCTTATTGGAGGCTTGTTCTTCCCATAGCTGCCTGGAAAAGGGAATAGGGAAAGCTCTGAGCTGTGCACAGGAACAAGCTGTGTTAGCAGAGGTCAGGCGTTGCCCTTAGAAGCCAGGCAGAGTGTGCAACTGGTTATCTGGAGGAACAACATACCTGAAGCAGCTTTCTGATTCTTTTCAGGTTGTGTATCAAGAGAAGGTTCTTCTCTTGTGAAACCCGGTCTAGCTGTTCATCCACTTGTATCAGGAGGTTCTGTAAAAGGATGGTTGCCATTGCTTCGTTGTTGGATGCAGCCTCCCTTGAGAACAGATGAACGAGAAACATTTTTAAAATGTCCTAAGTGCCAAACTATCTGTACAGAAATTTACAATCCATTGAGAAATAAAGGCAGTAAGAAGCTCGATTTAAATGTATCATGTAGAGCTATGTAAATAATTGATTTTATGATCCCTGAATTTATATTCACCACACTATGGCCTCATCCAGAGTGGAGACAGAGATTTCCAGTCTCAGTTTCTGTGAATATTTAAACACGTTTAGCCCACTCCCTGAAGGAAATGAGGCTTGAGCACAGTGTGAGCCAGAGTCTTTCTCTCTCTGTCAGTCACACAGACATAGTTTCTCAAGTTGCTGCCCGCTTTCAGCCAAAGTTGACAGTGGGCTCAAAGTCCAAAAAATACTGTATCTGTACAAATTTCCCAGAAAACTGGCAGGTTGGTAGAGGAGAGGAATCCAAATTAGTGCCTCCACTGAGGAAAATGGCAGTAATAACTTGCTCCAGGAGGCAACAGCCAGATGGCCAGTCAGCAGATATATATCTTCACACCAGGCACCAGATGAGCCTTTGCCCAGCCAAACTATATGGGGATACGAGAAGACTCTGAAGCTACTGGTGAAGGGTATGTAGGGGACAAAGAATGCAAATAACACGGAAACAGGCTTTACTAGTTCTGCTATTTATGGAACAGCTTGTTACATGAAGGGCAGTAACACTAGTGAGCAGGATAGAGGAAGGTAGTCTTTGGACTGGATGGCCTCCTTGTCCTAAGGTTACTCTCTCCTTGTTCCCTAAATGGTGGATACATGTTTGAGATATACCTGCTAAATCTGGCAAAAAGGAGATTTTAATGATTCCCATGTTTCCACAGCCCCACTGCATGCTATAACCTTCAAGGAAAATTGTCATATTAATTAGTTGATTTTTTTTTTTTCAATAGTTCTCCCAGACTTGTGGATTTAGCTTCCCAAATTGAGACATCTTTTCCTGCTGCTATTAGTATAAACATTTTTTGGTACTTAGTTCTGAATTTTCTTGAGATAACTATTGATTGAATTTGATCTAAATTTCTGTATAAATTTACCTTCTAGATACCAATTCCCGCAAATTGCTGGCTTGTTCCGTAGAACTCTATGTCCAGCTTTAAATGTGATTTGGATAAAAGGAATAATTCTGTGCTACAGGAGGTAAAGGGGTAACATTTCCATTGAAAACTGACTTGCATTATGTTTTTCTGTGAAAAATCTAGTGCCATTTTTTTCACAGAATCATGGAACTACCAAGGTTGGAAAAGGTCTCCAAGATCATGCAGTCCAACCATCCACCTGTCACCAATATTTCCTACTAAACCATGCCCTGCAGTACCACATCTTTTTGTTCTTAGATCATTTTAATCAGATTTTGCTTAGGATTAAGTTCAAATAAGAACTCCCCTTCAGATGTTCCTTAAATTCGAAGTTATAAGGAATAGAAATCTGTGCTCTAAGAAAAAGTATCCAAGCTAGAAATGTTATAATTGAATATTATATTTATATTTAACTTTATATTTGTTGCTTTTCATTAAAATCATTATTTCAAAACATGCAATTGCAATTTTCAACAATACTCCTTTGTGTTTCACGTAATGTGTGGTAGTTTCTTAGGAAAAAAGCACAGTAATTTATTGATTCTGTTGGTGTAAGCGTGACCATTGTATACAAAATAGGTTCAAAGGAAACTGTTATTTAAGAAGTTGAAAATAACGTTGCAGTTTTAACAGGAATTTACTGATACTGAATCTCTTAAATAGATGAAGTGTAATGCTAACTCAACAAGATAAATCCATGAACAGCAGAATACTTGGAATGTAGATGCCTGCATGGTTCACAAATGAGTACCCTAAAATCTGACAGATAAGATAAAATCTGCTCATGATGGGAAATATTAAGAGAGGGAGCAAATGTTTTCCTTACCAATCTTGGCTTTCTATCCATTGTGCCAGCAGATGCCGGATTTCCATGGGAAAGTTATCATCATAGAACTGGTCAACTTGCTCTAAAAACTTTATTTCCAGTTGTTGAACTTGACTCCATTGGGACATGCTGCAAAAGAAATAATTAAACTTAGTTGCATTGAAAATAGCAATGTATTAGTAATATAAAGTGAACAAAACATTTATTTTCATCATAGTTTTTTGGTTTTTTTTTTAATTATGTATTTTAATATTCCTGGCTAGTCTCTGTCTTCGAAAATGAATGTTTCTCGACTGAAGTTGGTCAGTTAAAAGGAAGAGGGAGAAAAGCAAGTAAGACAACTAGATGTTTTAGCTCTTGCACCTCTGCCAGCTTTCTTCCTTAATGCATATGTTCAGATGATTAAGAAGTGGGGAAATTTGTGCTGCATCTCTTCCTGGAGAAATAGTTCAGGATTGTATACTTCAAATCCAGCTGTTCTTATGAAAAAGTAGTAAAAGCAAAGAATTTGCTTGTAACAATGAATTCATGCCATTTTATGTTGTTGTGCTGTTGCTAGAGCCCCATGTCTTCTGTTTGGAGAGGACTGCTTACTTCAGAATGTTAATTATTAATCCAGTATATCTTTTCCATTTTTACTTGGCATAGAATTCTGAGATTTGGTGTTGAAAAAAGAAAAAGAAAAAAGAACTTGGGAAGGGTATAGCCATACGAAAACCAAAAGGCAAGCAACAGTGGGGTCACCCAGTCACAGGCTCTGAAATTCTTGGCTTGGCTATCCACCCCAATTAACTTTGGACTCTCTACTGAGAGTTACAGACTTTAGGTGGGTTGAGTTGTGTTTAAATAGCCACTGCTTTCGAGGACTGAAGAGATTGCTTTGGGTGAGTGGACTCTCAAAGCAGGTACCTCAGTGACTCCTTTCCTACTTGGGCAAAGCTGATCTTTCTGACATCTGTACTCTAAGGTTGCATCACATCATCTTTAATCCCACTCATGAAAACATTTCCATTGTGATTTTTTTTTTTTTTTTTGGTACAGAAAAGCATATTCAAAAGCTGAAGTAGAATAAGCTCACATTACAAAAAAAAGCAGAAATTGATTTTCTGCTTTAGCCCCACGCTATACTAAAGAAGCCTGAAGGTTGCTCTGAAGGGTCCCATTGGATTGTGTCACTGCTCCTACCTACACTTCCACGTCTTTCCAGCATTATCACATCTCCTGTGTTGCACTGAAGGATGCACTGAGAACAACTGACATACTTCTGTATTGCACTGAGAGATAAACATTGCCTCAATGCAGACTTTGCTGGGTTGTGATTCTAGCTGTGTCATCTGCAGAAAAAGCCAGCAGTAGTTTGGGAACAGGCCGTTATGGATAAGTAGACAAGGGGCACCCTGGGGCCTTCCACCTTGGTCCTCCTGTGAGCTCTGCCCACGGCCTTGTCCTTTACCAGGGGTTGTCTGCTCCTCATCGCCTTGCTCACACTAACAAACTATGTACAATACAGTGCCGTGGATTAAAGATTGCACTGCAGGAGGGACATTTTTCCTTGAAAATTAAAAAGATGAGGTTTCATCTTGGCGTTTTTGTAAAATTGGCGTTTTTATAAAAAGCTGACCTTTTTATAAAAAGCTTTTCCATTTCCAACTCTGAATCATAGTTCCATAATGTCAACATTTCAAAGGACGGAATATATGTTTTTGGAGCAATATATAGGAACATTTTCCTATCTCTATTGCTATGCTGGTAATTACAAAGAAATCACAGGCCTTATTTCTTGAGATACCTACAAAAACCAAATCATAATGTAATAATACCTCATGTTGAGAAAATAAGATTTGTAAGCCTGCTTGCTTTCAGAGAGAAATTTTATTGCAGCTTCTGGCAAACTGTGGTGGTTGTGATACCCACCAAGTCTTAAAAACTTTGCACTTTTATACAAATTTAAAAAAAATATAAAAATGATGCTGCAACCTCTTTGGACTTCTAACCTGCCCTTGCAAAGGGCAGGTCTAGTCTGTACCCAGGGTTCTGGAAACACGTTCAATGCAGTGCATCCTGCTGCAGGTTTTCCTTTTCCTGGGAGTTGTGCTAAAAGTTTAAAAGCTCAGGATTCCTGTAATTTATATTGGATCTCCCCTGAAAGCTTCTTGCAGAAATGTACCGCGTTTAAAAATTAGCATCAAGCTATAGCAAATGAAATACTGACAGTGCAAGTGTCTCACTTGTCACGTTGTGACGTGCTCATTCAGATGCTTTTGGTTTTGTCTACAGTTACGACCTGTGCTACTCCTACAACATTCCCTACAGTCCCCTCTGGCAGAGAAACCTCCCCCGACAGAGCGGCCCAGTGGTGCAGGAGCAGTGGGGAGCTCCAGGGCCATGAGGCCCCCAAGTCTAGGTAAGACGCTCCCCCCCCACTCTCAAGGCACCCTGAAGGCTCCAGATGGATGGACAGATGAACAGGCAGACGGACAGACAGAAAGAGCCCCCCAACTTGCCTGTGCAAATGGCCCCTGAGCTGTTGGCGGTGTCCCCAGGCGTGGCTGCCGTCTGCCCCACGCTTTATGTTGCCCCAGCTCTGTCCCGGTGGCTTTTCCTGTGCGTCAGCTGTGCCCTCAACCGCCCCGGGGGAGTGGAATGGGGCCGTGTCACAGTTTAAAAACATCATGAGTAGCACAACTCTCAGTGGCTGCCTTATTGCTTTGGTTTTGGTGATGAGGTGCATTCAGAGCAGATAGCGGAGAAAGGTAAAATGTTGGCTCTTAGATAAGAAATGGCCAGAAGGAGGTTGTTTATCAAAACGTACCCCGAAACATCAATCAATTCTTCAGCTTATAATGTGGCGCTGTGGCCTGTGCAAAGGGCTTCTCCCCCTCTCCAGGGAGGCACAGGGCCAGTGCCTCTCCTGCACGTGGACCCTGCTCGCTGCCTTTTGTGACCCACTCTAGTTGAAGGGCTCGGGGCTGTCCCGAGAGCAGCTCAACAGCAGAACATAACCACACCACACGCTGTGACTTCCTGCAGCAGCTACGGGTGTTTTGTTTCAGGCAGTGCCTGAGATGCAGGAGCTCCTCTCTGAGATAAAAGTCTCAGTCCTTGCCCCAGAGAGTTAGCAGTCCAACATCTTTCCTTATCATCATAAAGGCTATGACAGCGGGAATGCTCCAGGTACTTTTTTCCCCAAAAGAAGTTCATTTACCGGAAGAGGATCAGCGTAGCAGTGGCTGCAATACTGCTAAAGCCAAAGTAAATGGAAAATGCTACATTGTCATAGTTTCACATCCACCTGACCAAGCAGCTGCAACCCACACTAAATGGGATCCTTTCGAGCAATTAAGGTTTTGTGGGTTATATTGTGCATTACCCAAACCCCCAGTCATACGCAGGGCTTCTCTGTGCCAGGCTGTAGGAACAGCAAAGGGAAGGTGTGCTCGCATGCTGCCCGTGAGCTGACGGAGTGGTTCAGCATTCTGTGCTGGGAGCAATAGGAAGCCTTACTGAAGTGAGAGAGCCAGGTGCAGGAGTGTGGTTAAAATGAAGGTGCTTGTCACTAGCGATGTGTAATTACATTTTCCAGACAGCACAGAGAGAGAATTGAAAGTGATGTGAGAATCTCTGATACATAGCTAACTTCTAGATCTGCTGGTGGATGTCATCTTCACTGTCTGTGTGCTTGAAATAAGATTTGACATTTACTTTAAAAGCATTTAGCATTTTTTTTTCAGGTGCATTTGTAATGTGAGAGCCAGGATCATAAGAGATCTCTGCAAAATCCCCACTTATTGAATCAAGTCTTCTAGTGCATGCCTCAGTAACCTCTGTATTTATCTGTTATTCTTTTATGCTGTACTGCTGCATATTTGCTCGTTATGTTTTACAAGTGAGGTCAGGCTGTAATGTCCTGCAGGATTTTCTTCAGCCTTTTGTTCTTGTAAAATAACCAGTGTACAAAGTCATGTTAGTTTTCCACAGCAGAAATGGAAGCTATGGATGCAGAGCCAGCTGCTGCTGCCACCAACGGCCAGATGCACATGTCGTACCCAACTACATTTTGGCTCATGTGAGTGGCTGTTCTTGGGTCTGATTTGACTTGGCTGTCATTAGAACAAAGAGGCAACACTAAAGCAGAAAGAATGTTTTCAGTGCCCTTTGTCAGGGGCTGCGGATGAGTTTGTAAGTCGTGCTCCCTCTTTGTCTGCAAAGGTCAGACCTAAACTCAGATGAATTTTGGCAAGATCCTGCTCAGGCCTGCTGTGTGTCCTTAAGACTCTGGCACTCACAGGAGGAGATACAGCCGCATTTCACCCATGTTCCTGTCTTATTTTTTTTTGCTGGCGGATATCCCACGGGTTTATTCAGAGCACACAAGTTCAGTAATCCTTTTTTTCTGTGGGACTGCATACTGCCCTTTTGAGTGACCTTGAGGATCTGCTAGAGTTTTTTTGGATTTGATTCTTTTCCATTAGGCAAATCATTGCCAGAGCAGCTGATTTTCAGGTGGTTTGCTGTGTACCAGTAGGCTCAGGTAGCAGCGACGCTGGGACACTGAATTAGCAGTTTGAAGAGCACCCAATAAGTAACATTTATTAGCCATTTAATTTTATGCTGTCAGTAGGGGGAACTATTGCACTGCACTTTATCTTTAGCTTCTAAATAAATATTGATAACTACCTGTCCGTTCTTTTAGATTAAGTACTCATTCTCTAAGCATCCTTTCACATCTGATATCCATAATGATAAGAGGATGGGTAGATCACACCATCCCAGTAAAATAACCTAATAACAGGGCTCCTTTTTGCTGGTTCTCTCTCCCTAACCTTTAAAACAAGGTCTGTGGGGGAGTGGCTGTTGTTAAGGTGATGTTGTTCTTTTAATATCTATTCAGGCTTGCTTCCAGAGGAAGGAACTCAGAGTATTCCCCAGGATAACTGAAGGCCATTCCTTGCCTGAGGGTCAGAACTCAGTGCCCAAACAGCTGGTTGCTTCTTCCTCCTGATGCAGGGAGGGCAGCTAGCGGCTGTGCAGAGACTGCCATGGAGGCAGGAGGTTCTCTCAATGAGGGGATGCTGTAGAGGGGTGAGGAGACCTCTGGGGCCTCGCAGAACTCATTGGAGGTGATGCAGGGAAGTATGTTTTGTCTGAAGGAGAGGAATAAAAAGGCTTGTGGTCCCACTGGATCCAGTGTGTTGAAGCGTGGCTGAAAATGGAAAGGGAAGGTATGGCTGTCTGAGCTGCTGGGGGAGTGAAGGTGGCAGGTAAGGGTGGCAAGCACAGAGCACTGGCAGGGTGCAGGAACTGATGGCTGTGAAGAAGACTTGGGTTGCAAAGGCTTAAGCAAGGGGCCAGGAGGAAGTTAAAGCATATGTGGAACCAGGTCACTGCAGGTAGTGGGGAAGAGAAACTGAAGGTGCTGAAGCAGTCAGAGCTGAGCAAAAGGTGGCTTTAGGGTTTTTGCAGGGAGCTGAAATGCTTCTTGAGAGACATGGGAGAAGGAGGGGGAACCCAAGCAGAGCTAGCTGAGCAGTGACCGTGCCGGAGCTCTATGCTCTGGGAAGAAGGGTCAGTGGAGTATGTTTGCACACTGTGGAGGATGTGACAGTGCTTGGAGATCTAAGGAGAACTGCTACAGAGTGGGGAAATGGGAAGAAAGAGGTGGCCTGGGTCAGCCCAATAGGGCTCTGGAGGAGAGTGTGTGGGTAGGCAGGAAGCATGGAGGTGCTTGGTTTGAGGCAAGAAGTGAGTGCAGCTAACACCTGGAAGGGGCCAGGAGGCAGGCCAGGAGCGCCAGAAACACCTGGCGTGACAGGAGAAGCTGAGGAATGGGCAGTTCTGGCTCCCCTTGGCAAGAAAGTTCAGCAGGGCAAGGCAAAACAGGCTGAAATGGTGCTTGTGAAGGAAAGAAGGAAATGAAGGAAAGAGCCTGGGGCGGCCCTTGGGTGGAAGGGAATTTCTGAAACTGCACATTAAAGGGCACAGGGTGCAGCCTGGGGTGGAGGTGCAGAGGAAAGTGAGGGAAAACAGGCCACAGAGGCTGGAGCCCTTGTTGAGTTTGGTAGGTCAAATTTAATCTGTGCTTCGAAACATTTCGTTCTGCTTCATCAGTGCTTAGCTCCAGTAAAAGCAGGTGAATAAGAAGCAAACGGCTAAATTATGTGGGCTGCTTAAAGGGAAGAAAAAGTCTCAAATAATGGAGAAGGAATTTTGGACACAGTAATCTTCTAATCAAAAGTTCACAAAGTTGTTTCTAGGAATATAGAGCCAATATATTACTTTGATCAGTGTGACCAACCTGTAATCAAGATTATCATCTCTTGTGTTTGGCCTCTGGTCATTATACTCCCTGACTAACCCTTAATTAGAGTATGTGTCATCTATCTTTTACATAAGGGAGACATTTAGCTAGAGCATGCGGTACATGCACTATGTCTTGTGTCTGAGACGTTCACAGTTTTTCTTCTTGTATTCAAAACAAGGACTTCTGGACTCAGTGAGACTTGTAAACACTGTAATCATGAGAAATTGTCTTGCTGGCAGTGTAGTTCCTCCGAGTCAGCACAGCATAAATCAGCAGTCGTGCGTGCAGGTCACATCCACTACTGTCCTCTATTTGGAGAAAAAGACAGGAACAGTGATGTTGTCCTGAAGTTGCACGTTCTAACAAGCTGTTTATGAGTGCTAGAAAGATCTCTTGGCTCTGTGTTTGTGTGTAGCTAAAAGACTGATTGTTATGCTCAGAAATAAATGGTTTTGTTTGTTTATTTAGTTGTTCTCAAATGCTGAAAAAATGTTTTCCTTCTTCCAGTAGTGAGTAAGCCGTACGTGCAAGTATATAAATCTGTTTGAAGTAAGTATACACACCTCACTCAAATCCAAGAAGATACCAACTAGGAAAAAAAAATAATTAACACATCACGTAAATCTCTCTAGCACATCTCTCTCACACCATTTAAAGCACATGCCACTTGGGGTCCTGCCGTAACCATGCAAATCCTCATGTTGATGAAAAATGATCTGAAAGGCCTCGATTCCACCTGGATGTCAGTCTGCTGTTGTTTAGAGAAAGGGCAGCTGTGGAGAAAGGCTGGAAAGAGGCATGGAAAGAAGTGACGGCAGACAAGGTAGCTTAGAAGAGCAAGGGGAAAGGAATGAACTCATGGGGTCTTGTACTGCCTTAAAGTGTAAATGAAACCATCTTTTGATAAGGAAAAATTGTATATGCGGAATTTCATCAATCTACTTTGCTTAACATCCCCCTTATACTATGCATTTTTTCAGCAATTTCCATCCTTTGATATGTATGAACTCTTTAACTCTTCCACCTCCTAAAAGCTCTCATGTACATTCAACTTTTGCTTTTCCTGAATGAATTTGGAGTCAGGTTTCCTTTTGTGTTCTGAGTTATGTAGACTTGGTGGAATTCTAGCAGCACTGTTTTAATGGACTTTTCAGTTTAGTGCAGACTGGACTCTCGGGAAGCTTTTTTCTTACTTGATACAAGCCTCCTCATCCATCGGTAATGATCCTTTTTATTTGCATGGCAACTGAGAACTTTGTGATTACTGTTTTCCAAAGCAGAGTGTGAGAAAGAAATACAAAATCAATGTGATTTGGGCGAGAGTGTTTCTGTGTACATATTCCTGTGTACATATTCCTGTGGAGTGTAACCTGGAGGGCAAAAAGAGGAATCTCTTGGTGATGCCACTTGATTGGTATGGCAGTCAGCATTGACTGGATGACAGAAAAGAGAATTTCTCATAGTAATCTCACTTGGGACTCACACTGTCAATAGTTACTTAAATTCTTACTGCCTTCCATACCTGGGGTTGGGATGACTATGCATAATGGTGATTTCTCAGGGTACTTATAAATATTTTTGTTTCTCAGTCTCTTAGGACCTTAGAGGAGTCCTTGAGCTTTATTAAACTCGCTACTATATGCTGATTGCAGAAAGCAATTTGATGCTGAACAATGGCTTCCAAATAAAAAGATCGATAGGTTTAGGATTAGAAATGGATCATACTCTGAGAAGATAACTTGGATAATTAATTTAATAAAGTCTTTTCACAAAGGGAGCAATTAAACCAAAGTTTGATTATCTCTGCTTGATAACGTTTGAAATACTCCGTATTAAAATTAAGGATTTTAACTCTGGTGGCAGTAAAATAACCTCTTGATTTATGCTGCTCCCTGAAACTGCTTATCTATTTATGCTGTTTATATAAGAAAGAACACTCCTTCAGAATGTCTTTTTTTTTTTTTTCCCTTGGCTAGGCTATAAGGAAAAAAAAAAACCACCAACAAAACAAATTGAAAGCAGTTGTACAGTTGACCTTAATTGTATTGTTGGATATCACAAGAAGAATGGCAATAGTGCCTGTTATGGACTTATTGTCTTCCTTCTAGGCTGTCTGAAAGCAGTGTTGGCTTTAATCCTTGTATTCATTTCAAGCCTTCTGTAAGAAGTTGCTGGGGCTCAATTTTTCTCTTATAGATCTGTTCTGTTCCTGAATCTCACTCCCTTGGCACATTGCTGGTACAGGCCCTTGCCATGGGAAGGTGAGTTGCAAACTGTGGTGTCCCTCACTTAGTGCAGTTCCTGTGGTGGTGGGAGAAAAGCAATGGATGAGTGTTGTGATCCTGTATGTATTTTGAAAATCTTTTCTGAATTTTCCAGATGGCTTTTTCAATTTGTTTCAAAATGTTCAGTATGAATCAGTTTTCAGCGAGATTGATTCACACCGGAAATGAAAATGAGTTTGTTTTCACTAGAGGACAACCAAAGTGCCTGGTGGTGTCAAAGGACATTGAGAACTGAAACTGTATATGGAAATTTAACATTGAGAGTTGTTCTAATGATGTGAACAAAACTTGCATTGTTCTCTTGTATTCACAAGGGGAAAAAGATGATTTCCAGAGCTCAATCTTAGAATCATAGGATGGTTTGAATTGGAAGGGGCCTATAGGTCATCTGGTCACTGAACATCTAGTTCCAATCCCCCTGCTATAGGCAGGGACACCTCTCGCTAGACCAGCTTGCTCAGTAACATTGAAGAGAGATGTTAGTAAAGAAGAAAATAACCTGTAGCCAAAAGGGACCAAACAAAAGCTCAATTCTTTCTACAGTCTGAGGTCATTCAAACTTGCGTCTTGCATCTTCCCTGTAGGTGCTATGGTGATGATGCTCCTGCAGGGTAGGGATGGGCGTTCTCTATTTCTCCTGGAGAAAAAAATGAGGTTTAAGGAGAGAGTTGCTGATTCACTGCAGCCTTATAATTCAGGCAGTCCATCATAAGATCCGAGGACTTTGTACTGCGTATGAAGCAGTCGCGATGTACATGGAGAAGGAATCCAAACCTGGCTTCCTTCTTCCCAGAAGTAGATGTGAGCCTTTGTGGTTGGACATTAACAATGTTGGGCAAGTTCATGCTTTCATTCGTGTTCTGGATGAGTTAGCACAGCCTCAGCTGTGGGAGAAAGCACTCCTCCTCTGCCCTCTGTAATACTGTGAAGCAGCCTGTAGTGTGAGGATTACAGCAGTCTGCTGGGAGAGGAGAAGAGACTGCATGTCTGGGTTCTTTCAGCATGGTAAGGAAGTTAAACTGCAGTTTTTGTGTCCTAATAAATACCCTAGTACTGATTTATGTGTTTTTTTTGCAAGACGGCACATAGATTTCAAGGCAAGGTGATGTCTGCAACAAGAATTCCTCCCTGCCACTGTTGCGTGTTGGGTGCTGTTGAAGCTTGTGCTCTGGGTTAGAGTGCACCAAGCGCGCTCTTGCCAAATCACAGAGTCTTGAGTCAGAATGGTGTTAGGGGTGAAATGGGCAGTGAGCTGCTGAAAGATCTGGGTTGGGGTGGTATGACTTTCATGCCATAGCTCAGGTGCTCACTTGTTCTAGGTGTGTAAAACACCAGGCAGACACTCTGAGGTCTTTGTTTCTTAGCTAGGCTCCTAACACCATTCAGACTTTATTGTAAGTGCATTTAGGGTCTTGTCTTTAATAAAAAAGGAGATACTCTTAAAATGTAAGCTGGAAATCACTTTTTTCTTCCTCATGTTCTTTGACTCATTAATCATTTCTAATATTTAATGATATGCAGTTTTCACATCTCTCAATAGTTTGAACACGAGATAAAGGGTTCCCCTTTGAACAGTTTGCAACATTGATTGGCATGAGTGGGAACCTGCGATCTCAGTTTTCCTCTTTCCTTTAGGGTATGATCTGCAGCATCTGTCTGGTGAGAATCCGAGCCTATTCTATTTTCATACAGGCACTCTGGTGGCTCAGCCATCTAGATCACAGTCTGGAAAAAATTGGAGCATTTCCTTACTCCTCTGGGGGGAAAAAAAATAGTGCATCAGAAATGCACTGTGGAGTGCTGCCACAGTAGTTTTCATTCACAACCTAAAGATTTAGGCAAAGATCTTTGAGTTCTCATCATTTTTTTTCCCAGTGCTTGCTTTGTTTAGTTCTTCTCATGCCTACGAATGTGTACACATATCTTTCAGAAAATGAGACTTTGTGTACAGGTTGTTTTTCACAGTGCTGCGTGAGGGCACCTGACCTACTTGTGACCCAGCGACTGTGAAGTGCTGCTCGTTGCTGCAGCAAAGCAGATAACCAACACCACGAGCGTTATCTTCTGCCAGAAAGAAACCACTGATTCCTGTGTACTCCTGAGAACTGAACTAGAGGTTCTCAGTTAAAGCGATGCTAATATCTTTTGAGGTAGATTTATTTTTAACTTTGTTTTACAAGCCACACTTCTGTATTTAAAATGCTGCTACTGAGAAGTAAATGACATCAAGCTATTTCTGAGTGCACAGAGCACTCACAGCAGTGCTGAAAGGCACAATGCTACTGAATGCTGTTGAGCCTTCTTTGTGATCCATTGCTTTGGAGCCCTCTGGGGAAAGCAGGCAGCTGAGGGGCTTTGCCAGCCAGTGTTTCACCCTCCCTTATGCTGTCCATGCGATGGTGATGGCTCAAGGTGGCACAGCTGGGGCATGAATCGTACCTGATACGAGGCATCTGCCAAAGAGAACCAAGCAAAATCACAAAGCTACTCATGCTTTATGGGAATTCAAGCTTTCCTGCTTACTTGGCAGGTGGCAGGAAGTAGTTCATCTAATGCTTTGCAGAAAACTAGTATCATCATGTTGCATTGTGAACTGCATTTTTTTTTTTTTCTCAAACAGACTATTCTAATTTGGTATAAATTCAGGAATCTTTGGTCTTTCTGATTTACCTGTTATCACTCAGTGGGGAAAAACTATGAAGGGAATTCCCAAATTCAGCAGATTATAACTAGGGGACAGCAAAGCATACCACTGTCTCTGAATTCTCATCAGCCTGAGATACGAGTGTTGATAGGTTTAATGAGGTTCTCAAACGACAGGAGGTTATGTACTGTTGTGGGAGTTCTGTGGTGACTCAGAGGCGGCCACATTTGAATTGCATGAAGGCATTTGCTTTCAGGCTACATTTCATGAAGGTAGGGAAGAGACACTTTGTGTTGTCCAGGAGCAATGTCCAGATTCACATCTTAGAAGGCCACTTGATTCCGGATCTGCTGAATCACAGTGTTTCCTCACTGTGATAAATAAAATGCTTTGTTTGTTCTCGTATCTTCTTCAGTATTTTGGTATTGTCATCAAAGACTTCAGTAATTATGGTTCTTTTTTTGTCCCTTCTTTTTAAGTTTTTGTCTGCCTTAAACTCCAAGAGGTACACTTGCTTGCCCTGAAGAAAAATAGCATGATGGCCACACAGATGCTTTAGAGTGGGTGAGGTTGTGCATCATCATGCAAAGTAGAGGTATCGAATTAGTATATAATGAGCTTATTATGGTTTAAAAAAAAAAAAAAAATCCCTCTTGCACTCCAGCCCATAGCCAGACTTGGATTATTAATGCAGTGACTGTACGTGCAGCAGTAGTGCTTAGAAGCCTTGACTTCATCTTGCTAAAGGTCATGTGCACCTCTCATCCAAAGTGCTTATCGCTACAAGGTAAATGGGTGTGCTGCCATGGGCATGAGAAATGTAGAAGTGGGAATGAAAGGTGCCAGCACTGTAGTGATCAATGCTTGAAGCAGTGGGTACACTGCTCAGCTGCACATTGCGTGGCAAAGCCCATGTGAGCTTCTTGCTTTCTATACCTCTGTTTCCCCATCTGTTGAATCCATCTTGCAAATGTTTTTGAATAAGAATACTATTGTGATGGCACAGGCAGTGGTTTTGTTAAGACCGGCTCATGGTATAACCTGAAGTATTTTATCTAAACCTTTTCAAGTAGGCGGTGCTATTAAAATCATCATAACTTAGTTAAATAAGGGCATTGAGTACAACATAGGTCATTTTAAGCACCATCTCAGTCATTCGCCATATTGGGTTGAAATCCTGCTAAGATTAGTGTTGAAATAAACTCTTATTGTTTCTAACTTTCGTAATCTCTTCTGAAATTTTAACCTTAAATCGTGTTTTCCCTGCTTTTTCCCTTTTGACCTTGCCTATATATAATATACATATGATTTTTAAATATATATATATTATATATTATAAATATGTATATTGAAGGCAGGAGTACAGTCATGAACAGGCACCCGTGTACACTCATCTCACTCAGAATTAAATACTTTCATGACTAAACAGGATGCATCATAAATCTGTTTGGATGCATCATTTTAGTTGAGAAAGAGCTTCTTGTGGAAACACTGATCAAGTTGTGTTATGTTGGTTTTGTTTTTTTTTTTATAAGGGAAAAGATGATGCAAGTGCAAATTGTTGTTCTGCTGAAATACCGTAGGTGTAGTTTCAGTGGAAGTCTAGCAGTCAGGACTCATGTCTCTGATATCTCACTCTGCTGCTTGTTTGGAGGTAGTAAAATACCATGTCAGAGCACATGCTAAAACTTGCCACTCTATTGTTTAACTACTACCATAAGAATGCTTTAATTGAAGGAAATATTAAGAAAACCAAAGCTTATTTTTTCAGGCTTCATTCAACTATGCTTTCTCTCTGACCTACAAAAGGTGTCTTAGTAGCTCTCTAGATTTTGATTGAAGTCAACTAAGAGAAAGCTTGGCAGGATTTGGAGGCTTGCCATGAATTTAAGCAGTTTTGCTCCTAACTCCCAGATTTTGGGACAACCTGAGTTCCAGAACCCGTCTTTGTTGTTCCACAGCAAGAATTGATCTACCCTGATATACTGGCAAAACAAAACTCTATCTTTCAGTGCTGCACTTGAACGTACATGCCTTTGTATGAGAAAGCAGTCCTATTTGTAGTCAAGTCACTTCTTACAAATCTGTGCCTTGAGATAATAATGTCTCAAATCTGCTGGTACAGCTAAGTGAGAGTAGTAGTTAGCCCTCTGCTATAGGCATGTGTCCTGTGCAATGCTTTGCAGCAGTGACTTCAGAACTGGGGAAACCAAGACATGTAGTACCGTGTTTGTAACTGTAGGTGATATTAAACTTTTTGTTGTGGAAGGGGAAGTGGCGAGTTTACTAAATACACTATGTAAAGTTTCTTTTCAATCACCGCCACAATAAATGCACTCTATTACCTGTACAGTGGTTTCAGGCAGCAGCTCGCATCGTTGGTTTATTTCCCCTGGGCGTGTTTGGTGCATTTTTGAAAGTCAATTTAAAAATTGCATGGATCGATTGTAAAAAGAATACAGTGCTTTCCATTCAATTTTGTCTTACAGACTCCTCTCACAGACCAAATTACCACAGGCACAGGACTTCTTGGACACTGCTGTGGAATGGTAGAGCTCAGCTCAACAGGAAAGATGGTGTTACACATCATGGCTTTGGTATTTGATGCTCTGGGCAAAGACTTGCAAGACCAGGAAAAGAAAATCACCTGTAAGTAATATCTGCACTTAGTCACCCGGTACAGGCAGATAGCACTGCTTCCATTTCTGTGTTTGCAGGCAATTGAGCAAGGCAATGAGTACAGCTAGACTTAGTCACAGATTTTCAGTTACAGCTGGAGCTTTGAAAGGTTGAATTTATTTTAGTTGAGGCTGGACCTGATTTTTTTTTTTCTACTGAACAAAACCAGCTGAAGATGAATACATCGGCTAAAAGCAAATCAACTTTTTTATATTCCCAAACAGAGCTGATTAAAAAGTTCAGCTCCAATTGGCAAGGATCAAGTCTGCTCAAGATGCTGAGCCCTGCAGACAGCAACTAAATGTCTGTGGCAACTGGTAAGCTTCCTCCCAGACCTAGCCTTGCCTTTGCGGCCTGACCTCTCCCTGCCGAGCAGCTGGCATGACTTTTGGCCACAAAGGAGACCTTGTGCTTTGTGTCTGAGTCAATGCACGGTGCCCAATGGCTCGTGTCACAGCTCTGCAGCTGTTCAGCCACATCTCACCCAAAGGCTTGGGCAGCAATTTGCTAAGTTCCTGCTACCGTGGTCCAGTTCAGCAGTGGCTGAGCTTCTCCTTGGCTGCTGCCCCCCATCTTTCTCCCCCAGCAAAACAGTTGTAAGCTTTGAATCGTTGTCATTGTCTGAAGGGGTCCTGCTGGATTTACTGTCCCTTGATGCTGTGCCGCCTGTAAGGACAAGTTGTTCAGGATTCAGAAAGAGAAGTCCTCTGAAAAGCTGGCCTCAGCTGACCCATGTCTAGACATTTTTCCCACCATGAGGTGCTTCCTCATGTTTCACGTGTTCCCAGCTGAGATTTGTTCCCTGCTGCCCAACATTCATGTCTTACTTGATGCCCTTCTGGAGAGGTCTTGTTGGTTTCTTTCTTGCCTCTGAACTGCGCAAGTAATCATACAAGCAGGCCACAAGAGTGGTACAGTGCAGATCCCTCCTCTTCCTTAAGTGACTGTGTCTGTAGGTGATCTGCATTTAGGTGTAGGGATTTTTAAAAGGTTGCACGTATCTGTTTTGCTGCGACCTCAGTACTTAGTTTGGTTCTTACTCCCTCCTAAAACCAAGGACTTTCTGTCATCTTCTTCCAGGAAAAGGCGATTGAATATCAAGTTCTCCATTTGTCAACAACTCTTCTTGTGATAGCTATTGCTGTGGAAATGCTTTTATGATTTAGTAGAGAAATAGGTTTGCAGTCCAGGGATGCCTGCTCTGCTGTTCTGCTGTTATTTTTAGAAGCCTTGCTCTTATTTTAATTGGACTCCTTGTTCAATTTTAGAAGGCAGTGTTTTACTGTGATCTGTGATATAATTTAGAACGTGAAATTGCCTCACTTAAAAAGCAAGAGAAAGAATTCAGGTGCCCAGTCTACCCTGTGTGTTGCAGCATGCTAAAATCAAGAGATTGGTTTACTGGGTTCTGCACCACATTTATATTTTGTGCAGAGAGACCTGGCTTACACCAGATCCCCTGTATGTGAAATCAAGAGTAAAGCTGAAATATCACCTCCATTTTCTAAGGAAATGCCATCTGAGTTCCTCCGGGGCTCTAGGAGAAGCTGCACACACAGAGCCAGAGCTAATGGATTTTGCAATTAAGAAGCACTTCTGCTGACTTGTAGGACTCTAACTCTTGATCAAGGTGCACTGCATCTCAGTTAATTCTCTATGGCTTTCTGAGAGACAGGTGGATAAATATGGACTCTTTAAGGATTATAACTTGGTTTCCACAGTGCCTTGCATGTTTGACACCATACATCCTGTGGATCTTAGGATGTTTTTGAAATTTGCCTCTTTTAGCAGATTGGATTGATTTTGAACCTGACATAAACAGTTTCCTTCATGTTCAGACAGTGTAAAGGTTTCACTATATGGTCTGCCAGCAGTGAAAAAGGTAAGTTCAGTGAAAAAGGTAAGGTTGCCAATTTGACAAGAACACATATTTTAAAGCCATTTTGCAGAATCAAATGATGGGAGGCATTTAATTGCAGTGACCATGTTAGAGAATGGACTGATTTGTGAGGAATAGAGCTATGAAGTGTTTGATGAAGCGTAATTCAGATAGAGATATAATCCAGGCTTAGGTGATCCTTTGGGGACCCAAATGATGTGTTTTTGTCTTGTAAACGAGGCTGACATTGGGTCACTTTTTAGGGAATACATAGCACCAGAGGGCACTGCGGGTGCTAAGGGCATGCTGCAACATTCATGCCAAGCAATGCCTCTTCAATGATACACTGAGGCACTATTTTATGAAACTTGCCATCAGATGGCATGAATTCCCTGACAAGTCTTAGCGACACTGAAGCAGGCATTCCTGGAACACACTGCAGCACTGGAGCCAAGTAGTTAATCAGGTGTAACATGAGGCTTTGACATGATTTACTGCCTGCTGGTAGCTCGTACTGGGCCTGTATTGTCCTTCTGTATGTACTGTATAATAGTTTTAAGCTGTCCTTGGACAGGGCCCTATTGTAAACAAGCTGTCTGGCTTAACTGGGATATCCTGTAAAAATATGTTAATAAAAACTGAAATCATTGTAAAGGATCCTATTCCTACTATTTCTGCTTCCCGAGCTATTCCCACCAGTGATGTACAGCACATGCTCTTAACTCTTGCAGTGCTGGTGCTTGACTGAAGCCTGGTAGTTTTGCAGGACTTGGTTTGAAATGGATCATTACCTCACACCATCTCAGCCTGCTCCTGTGCACAAGGGCTGCACAGTGCAGAAATCAGCACTGAAATAAAGCTTATTTTCAAGGTGTCAATTTTATGTAGGTTGCTCCAAAAGAAATGCCTCCTATTTAGTTCCATGGCAGCAGATATAAAGGGCACAGTAACACTGTTTGATATAGCAAGTTCTCAGCTACAAAACATTCTTTTTTCAGCACAGTCACCACCGTTAGCTCTGCATTTTCAGCAGTGATGAACAACAGCCTGCATGCTGGGCTTGTCAAAATCTGTACCAGCAGGTCACTTTTGCCACTGCTGAAGCATACCACCCACCCTTCACTGTGCTCACATCCACTGCTGTTCTCCATAGATGTTCAGTAAATGTCAATGGGGGCCATTTTTTCTGCATAGAGGAATTCAGTGACACACCTTGGCTTCACACACACTTCTATGTCGGATGCCATTTTGTCAGACTGCTTGTTTTATTTCCTGTCCCATTGTGTAGTCTCAGCTTAGCTAAGTCTGTGGAGGGACTTATGAGGTAGTAGATGTGAAAGGAGCTTTAGAAGTGAGCTAATTTGAGTATTATATCAGGGCCTCCATCACCTGGAGCTGGTGGGTCAGAATAAAACAGCAAGGCCTCACATTGGCCAAGTTTTGGAAAGCGATTCTGAAAGCTATTGTGAGGTGTTATGCTGGATTTTGTGGCTGGACATAGATGCAAGAAATACAAGGAAGGGTTGCTGTTTTGCTAACCTGCCTGTCCTTCTTGCAGCAGTGATGCCTCTAGTAGAGGATACCTTATGGTATCTGGCCTTCTGTTAATTAGATGTGATTTTGCATGTAAAGAAAGCACCAACAGTTTGATAAGTGGGAATGTGGCTTATCCCCATAGATGGCTGCAATACACAGGTTTGCGTGGTGGCTTGGGAATGGGGATTGTGTGTTGTGCAGCTGTTGGAAAATACAAAAAGTGATCTGGGCCCCTGCAAGCAAGCCTGGGTTTAGCTGTAAATTGATACAGCAGATCTCCAGGGTTTTCATCAGAAATACAAATTTCAGATCTGTGCGCAGCAGTTTTGCTTATACGTCCTTCTTTCAAGTATTCTGATTACTAAGATTCCACCTACTTTTGAAGATGAACTGCACAGCAACTTATTGGCTATGAGTACAATTTAATAATTGAAGAGCTTAATCTTTAAACACGGAATGAGAAGAATGAATGTCCCCAGTGCATTTCCAGCATAGCAGTCAATTTAAAATCTGTCTTAGGAAAGAAGAAAATAAGACTGTTTTGATTTTATATTACAAAAGAAGATGTGAAAAGTCACTTTACTTGCTTGGTTTTTAAATTTATGAAAGCATTCATCTTTGGTCTGGAAAACACTTGTCAGTGAAAGCTGCAGGATTCTGTAGTGATTGTGCCACTTAAAGTTTGGTAGAATATGGAAAAAGTCCTGGTGGTTGTGGAGGGATGTGGAGGGAGGCTACTTTAAGATCACCTTTCAAACAAACCTCTCGTGTTGCAGACACCAGTTCCCTCTCATTGCATCTTTTTTTTTCCTTGATCTGATCCATTCAGAGTTATTGAGTGATAAAGTAAAAGATAGATGTGCTGGTTGTTTTCTAGCTGTTAAATTTGTGAGATTTTTCTAGCTATGAAATTGCTTGATCGAGGCACCTGAGCTGGGTAGCTGGGGCAAACAAGGATAAACAAGGCATGCTTTTGGATGAAGCCACTAAACATCTCAATTATCTCTCCATAAAGCATCCTGATTAACTGGAGCTGGTCATCTCACTTCAAGATGGCAGTAGAAATTTTCACCTCAGCCAGCAGGTTGGGATGGAAGTCTTGTTTGTGAGAAGCAGAGGTGCGACGTTGACCTTGTGTTTGTGCTGAGGCAAATGCTACATGCAATGCCCCTCTGCAAGGACTTCACAAAACAGCTGGTGTGTGCTTGTCCTGCTGTGAGACAGCTTTCTGATGGTGAAGGCATAGCTGTGCAAACAACAGGGTTTATAAGCAGAGTGGTTCAATCCTTGTAGGTGGCAGCCTGACCTGACTCCTGTGACCCAACGGAGAGGTTCCCACATGCTCTGCACATCTCCTGTCCACGTGTCTTTACAAAGAACTGTCTCACTCCACCGGATTGTAGCTGCTTTGAACAACTCTGGGTGAGTCCACAAAGCATTACATTAGGTAAGA
This sequence comes from Lagopus muta, assembly GCF_023343835.1. NCBI lineage: Eukaryota > Metazoa > Chordata > Aves > Galliformes > Phasianidae > Lagopus > Lagopus muta. Next base: position 29,049,359 of record NC_064440.1, on the reverse strand, counting down.
ATTAGTGATTTTGAGGGGGAAGAGAGCTAAAAGAAATTTCAGTCAACCTGAAAATGGCAGCAGTTGGCTACTAGTTGGGACTGGCTCTATGAACTGCACATATTTGCAGTCATCTGATCACTGCTAGTTGATAAGGGGTAGCTGAAGAGATCCAGGAGGCAGAAAACCATATTATTCTATTCATGGAAATGTTTTGCTTTTAAAAGGCAGTTTTGCTACCACTTACCTACGTCTAGAGCCACTCCCAAAGGCTACAGAAGCAACAGCACAGAAGAAGCATCGCTGCTTTTAAGTGAGGAGGAGGGAAGAATTTAGATTTGGTAAGTTTTCATCTTCTTTGGTCATTCTTTTTATTGTTGCTTTTGAAAGCTGTTAGCTTGATGAAAGCAGAAGGAATGGAAATTAATTTTAACAGTACAGCTGTCTTCATAGTAACAACAGCTAAGGCAATCACACAGCATTTCACATTCAGTGAGACTCAATGACTTGAGGGGGAAATATAGATACATTGCATGTTTTTAATAAATGAACATGTTGCCTTCCTCCACCATGCTTCATTTTATTGCTCCTGTCTGCCTTAATTTGTATGTAGGTCGCACAACCCATTTTCAACAAGGTAAAGCTATGTTTTCTCTTTCATATAAAAAGATGATGAACTGTGGCCTTCAGAATACTGATTATTCACTCAGATTTGATTGTCACGGTAGTCATGCCTTGCAAAACATTCTGCCCTAACTTGTCTCTAAATTTTTCACTGACATAGTTTAAGTTTTTCAGTTGTTTTCCTCCTTAAGCCAATGAGGCTCAGGAGGGAGGCATGGCAGAAGGTTAAAGCCTATTGTACAGTTCAGCATTTAAGCTGCATGCCTTTTGAATACAGTAAAAGCATCAGGGATTAATGAAAGCATTTTAATGGATTTCTATATTCATGAACCATAGCAGAACCATGAGATCACTAGAAATAGCCTGACTACCAGATTTTCACACTGCGTCGTGGTACTTTATGATATCAAGTGCTGTTTTCCTATGCATACGAGAAATTACCTGGTTGACGTAAAAGAAAATGAAAGAAATCAATTGAGGACAAATGGTAGTGTTATTTATTTATTTTTTTTTCCCATTACATTTGTGTAAGATGCATGAGAATTCTATTCAAAATGGACGAACAGAGAACTGATCCTGTAAATTTGATCATAGGACCCATCCTTTGCCTTCCAAACTAATGACTTCTATGCTTTTGCTGAAAAACAGAATCTGCTCTGGAAGATTGTTTCACAGTGTGTATGAGATACTTGCTTACTGGATTTGTATTCATTTCTAATTTAACATTAGCAATAAAAGAAACAATGCTTTCCTATAAATACACTGAAAAATACAGGCAGATAATCTGTTCATTCAAAGTTAAGAAGACAAACGAAATCTGCCTGCCTGTGTAACTCTCAGGAACCAGACTGCTTAGTAAATTGAAATTTTATTGCAAAAAGCATCACTGAAAGTGTTCAGCAGAGGATGGCCTTGCCCATGAGCAGTCTTTAGTGCCTCTGGATTCTGTGTCTGCCTGAGCAGTGCTCAGCCTGCAGCTAGAACTTGATTCAGTACAGCAATTCAGAATGTCCTAGACCTGATGTAAGTTAATACTTCTGTTCATTCTTTCAACAGACTTAACATTTAGACCTGGTTTATGGTCCACCCCTCAGATTTCTCTAGGGAGAAGCTGTAGAAAGCTTCTTTTGCCAGTGATATTAAGGAGTGCAGGAGCCATATTACAGATTAGATAAAGGGGGTTTCTTATATTCTGTGTCTTATATACGTTACCTGTATCTTATCCATGTGGACCTACAGAGTGTGACTGTAAAACTGCTGCGGTCTGAATTACCTAAATTCTGCCTCCACATTAGCAGTGCTTAAGCTTTGCAAGTCTGTGGTTCCTGTAACTTCTGCAACAAGTTCACTGTAGCAGTTTGAGGACAGCGGTATTTGCTAATTCAGAACACATGACTAGAAAGCTATTACTCAATATTGCTAACAAATACAAAATTTGTAGATGAAATGTCACCATATGGATCATTGCCATCCATGAAGAAAATAGAATCAGTGCTTATGGCTTGTAGCTCGCTTTTTTTCTATGTTAGGGAGCCTAACTTCTCCCCTTCTAATGAGACCACTTTACTTCATCCTGACATTGGCAATCTGTTTGAGTTTCATACTACTCCTTGAAGTTCATCTTTACGTCTGGAGAGAGTCATCAGGAGCATTTAATACGGATGGAAATCAGACCTGCAGCTTTGTCCAAGAGACAATAGCCCTGTTCAGAATGGCTTCTGCAGTCATTAAAAAAATGAGGAGAGGAACTTCAAAATAGCAGAATGAATAGACCAAGCTCTGTTAAAAACTGAACAAGTTGGGCAGAAACTTGCTTTTTCTTGTAAAATGGTAATTGCTTCCTATAGAGGCCATATGGAGCTTGACGAGAATAGCTGAGAAGACCCTAATGATTTTAGACGTGAGCTCTCCTTAACCAATCTTTAAATTGCTTAATGGGTTCTTTTTCCCCACAACCAAGATATAGTGAAGCACACATAAGCAGATGATGCTATTATTGCTTTCCTCATAGATGTGAGTTTACCAATCTGAGCAATATCATCAAAACATCTAGCAGTGCTCTGGAGAAAATGGCATGCATTTATGCAGAGCTTGGCTGATGGTTTACAGTTCTTTGTAAAATGTCATGAGACTTGGAAAAGGCACATGGCTTGCAAACATTAAGACCTACAGAACAGAAGATTTAATAGTACTTGTCCATTTTGACTGTTCTAGAGCCTGGGGGAAAACTGACATGTAATTACTGCTATGTGTAATGTTTTCAATTTTCCTGATTTAGTTTCAAAGCTAGAAATACTACTTCCACCTCTCCTGATTACTCAAGACGTTTTGATTGTTAAAATATATTGTGTGTAATTTCTTAACTTAGCCTGGCAATCCCCAGTTTGAGCATCTGTTTTAATTATAATGAAGCAAGCTATGGTTTTGCTGGGTTAAAATTTCCAAGACTGGATGCCAATAGCAATGTGTTTGGCTAATGCTTCACTCTAGGCCTGCCAAAGCAGAAAATTCCCCAGGCTTTTATTTTCTGAGGTTCTTAGGTTTTTTTGGGGGGTGTCAAACATTCAAACAAGAGATGCATGATCCAGTGTTCGTTTCACTGACTTTGAGGGGCTTTCTGACTCATTTATGTGTCTCTTCCTCTTTGCAAAAACAGTGCATGGAATTTCCACAGTGATGGAAAAAAAAGACTTGCTTTAGCAGTGTGAAAGGAAGGGATCAGAGTAAGCCCAGCAGAAGGAAGTTATGGCAGTGAATGCTAAGCCTTGCAGCTAGTGCTTACAGCCGTGTGTTTTCTTATAATCTCATACTCTTGTCTTTATAGTTTATTATACCAAGTAACTTCTTTTGTTCGCTCAGGGGATGTCTGTGTTTGGTGTCCTGTGGGACTGCAATATGTAATACTTTCTTTTTTGGGAAGAGTACACAGAGCTAAGAGAATATCACGAGCACTGTAAGAAGACAATATTTGACACTTGTGTTTGTTTGTTTATTTTTAAAGGTATTTTGCTTTTGTTCCTTATCAGCAAGTGCCAACTGAAAAAATGTACGTTTAATATCAGTGTTTAGCATTAGTTATTTATTTTTTTAATTTATTGGCAAGACAAGACTACACCAGACTTCCCAAAGGCTGTAGTAGTTGAGCTGCAGGATCAGGCTCAAAGATGAAGGCCCCTCCACCCCAAACCAGCAAAGTTCCAGTCTTATGGCGTGACTTCCAGAAAAGAAACTATTTGCTGACCACAAACTAAAGGGGAAAAAAAGGGACAGACTCTTTAGCACAGTCTGTGGTGATTAAAAAAAAAAAAAAAAAAGGGGAAATGGTTTCAAGCTCAGTGAGGGTAGATTTAGATTAGATATAAACAAAAAATCTTTTATAGTGGGTGTGGTGAGGCTCAGGTTGCTCAGAGATGAGGTTGATGCCCCACTAAATTTCCTAAGGGCTTCATTGCAGTGGGAACTGAAATGGAAAATGCTGCAGAAGCAGCTGCAACCCTTCGACTCCAGTTGGAACGGATGTCAGGGACTAAATGAATACCACTGGCAAGTAAGAGAGCACTTAGCATTGAATTAGTTGAATCTCACTTGCAGAAGATGGGCCTTTGTTTCTGTGGGCAGCTGGGCATCTCGGCTGATATTTTGTCTTTATTGCAATGTTTTTTCTTCAAAAAAATCAAAAAGATAAAACTATGGTATCATTGAAAATGTCAATAGTACTGAGGCTGAGTGTGCCAGAAAGATAGGAAAGGAGTTCACTCGGGGAGCAGGAGCGGGAAGCCCCAGCACCAACATATTGAATATTTCATCAGTGATGTGTTGATTAATAAATTCATGAGAAGCTATTATGCAACAGTATTTGGAGTGCATGTTGTCACTGTTTAATTATTCCGCATGGCTATTCTAATTGCATAGAAAACCATAGCTAACATTAGCACGTCCATTTGTGCTTGTATTTTTCCTTTTGGCACAAAGATTCAGCATTTCTCTTTAACCTGTAGACAAAAAATGTACATGTAAAAGCCTTTGGAATGAGACTATGCCTTTCTATTTTGCAGGAGGGTTCCAGGGCAATTTGCTTTACTTGCTAGGTTTGCAAGGACAGCACAAAGCTCAGCAAAGGTAGCTGAGGCAAAATTGCATCAAATCCTGAACATTTTGTTATCTAAAATCCAGACCTCAAGTTCAGCCAATCCCTCTCAGGGTAAGTTTGTTCCTCTTGGACCAGCCAAAGCTTAGCAAATAAAATTTAGCTATTCAAAAGATTGAGGGCATGATAAACTGAGACACTCACCCATATCGCAGTTTGAATGTTTGAACAGGACTAAGTTGTTCATTAACAGTGATGGCAATTAAAAGAAACCTTTCCTTTCATCTGAGCCCATTTAGGACCTCGTGTATCTCAAACTGCACTGCCAGGAGGAGAGCAGCTGCAGACTAACAGGGACTGATGTCCCGGTGTCTGCATCATCTCTGGGACCCCAAAATGGCAGCAGTCACAATTGTCTGCATGCGATGGATGGAATTCTTTGCAGCACTCATTCGTTCCTCCAAGCCTGTGTCTGTTGGAAAGTTGTTTAAACAAGAAAAAGTAAATTAATGTCTTTTGTAGGAAACTTGCTGAATAAGGATCTCCTACAGGCTTATGTAGGCAGAGAGAGTTTCTGGACTCAAGCCATTTATTTTTCTCCCTACAGTCAAAAATATTCATTATAACCTACGTAGTTTTGCTTGAAGTCTACCAGCTTTGTTTTTGCAGTAAAGAATCCAGCCTTCTGGAGCGTCTTTCTAAGGTTACCAGCTCCACTTCGTGCACCATGGCACCTTCCGAGAAGTGTCTGTTCCAGATGCGAAGCCCTTGAATTGAATCACAGGAGCTTTCTTCTCATGGGTGCCCTTTTCAAGGGCCTGAATCGCCTATGAGTCTTCAGCATCTGCTTTTTCATATTGCTTGTTGTCTTTCAGCGATTCTGCGCCGTCACCAACACACCATCGACTTTGACAGCATGCTTAGCAGATGCTACACCATTCAACAGGATGGTTCACTGTAAAGTACGGACAGCAGCCCTCACACCCTCACTGTGCATCCTGTTACTGCACGGCTTTCTGTCGTTCTTGCTGAAGTGGCTGCTAGATTTAACAACAAGTAACTCTGGCTAATCTGGACTCTTCTTATTCATTTTGCAGAAACCTAAGCAGCAAAACAGACAGGAGAAGTAGGCATCCTATTTCTTCATCTGCTTCTCAGTATTGCTAAGATATATGGAAAGACTGATCCTTGTACTCTATGAAGAACAAAGGAAATTACTTTCAACTGGGTGCAGTGCTGGAGGAAGGGCTGCCTTTTGATCTGTTTCCTTCAGAATCCCTCTCTCATCATATTTTAAGGCAGAAAGAGTAATTCAGCAGTTAAGCTGATGATTCAGATCTCCCAAACAAATGATGCAGTGAAACAGCAGCTTTCTAGCAATTTTTCCTCTCCGAGTTGTGCTTTCCTTAAGGGAGTGATCACAGAAACAATAGGGTTCTGCATGAGCTCTTTCTAGTTACGTTTTTATACTAAAGCAGTAGATTGGCTTCTTTCACAAGTGTGCTTTTTCTGTGTGGAAGCTGTTGAGTAATTGAGACCAAAGTCAACAGAACATCTTTGGTTACTTCTGAGATAATGTGCCCTCTGGGTTGTTTCAATTAATATTTGTTTAGGGCTGTCTAAGCAAGTAGCCAGTCAGTTTAGCAAGGATTAGTTAGCAACACCTCTGTTTATGCACAGGATTTGTGACCTTTAGAACAGCTCTGGTGTGCTGGGTAATACCCCCAAACCAGTGAACTTCATCATCTTGCCCTCTGCAGGTCCTTGCAGGTTGACACAGCACTCTGGTTTATGACCTTTCTCCACGTTTCTTGCTGCTCGCGATACAGGGATATTCCTTAATAAATGGATATGAAATAACAAAGTGGGTGTTTGGAAGAAAACAGACCGTGATCATCTGTTGGTGAGAACTATGAAAGCAAATGATTTGGTGATACCTATTATTGGATAATACATGGCATAGCACCACCGATGCATGGTACTCTGTACCGTATGTATGAAGGATTTTATTATAATGTGTACATTTTGTTTAAAAATGACAATCTGTGTATTACATGGGATAATGATAACATAGACTAGCTAAATCATACACACTCAGTGAAAGCTGGCAGCGATCATAAAAGCTGCATTTTGACAGACTAGTGATTAGTTTGCTGACATTTAATGGAGTACATTCTTGGATTCAGCAAGGTGGTGGAACAGCCTGAGTAGCTGCACTGACGATGAGTTAACAGGGCAGTGCAGAGGAAGGTTGCGTTGCTGTGCTGTGTTCTGTTTGGACAGAGTTAAAGGTTTGGCTGAGGCACTGCTTAGATCACTGCAGCCTTGTGTCTTCCTGCAGAGCTGTGGTTGGCTCACTGTGCCATAGCTGGGGCTGGATCCAAGGTCTTTGCTTTAACAGAGCTGCAAATAGCATCTCTTACAAGCGCTGTGTTCACCTGTGATGGCAGCGGAAACATACTGTAACATGTGTTGTTAATTTGCTTCTTGTTGGCATAAACTCACACTTTCAGAGTTTAGAACTCTTTAGAGTTCACTGTGTTGTAATAAAGCTGGAGAATAAAAAAACTGCATTGGAGGCATGACCTCCAGTGAGTACTTAACGGCTGGGGAACGTAGGAAGAACTGATGCTGGCAGTGTCTGTCTGGCATGTGCAGTCACATTCCTCACAGCTGCGTTACCTTCCATAGGCTTTTCTTGCAATTAAGTTGGAAGAAAAAGCTGTCCTTATGTGCCCGAGTTAAACTCATCTCTTTTCTTTATCTAGCAGGGGAAGTGGAAGGCTCTGGGACTTCCAGAAGTATTGCTTCTGGGTTCTGTAGCCATTTATTTTTCTGTGCTGTGCTCCTCTCTGTAATTTATGCTGCTTTCATCATTCCTGCCATTTGCAGAAGGATGGCAGCCAGCGAAGAGCCTGACTGAATGCTCCATCTGCATGTGCATTTGCTTGGAGTTCAAAAGGCTTTGAAGCCACAGCTTGCATGGTCAGTTCTTGTTTAAATTCTACTGTAAGAAAAGCAGAAAGGTGAGAATATGAATACATAATTCATGGAAACATATGCAAAATAATTTCCTCACATGCAATTGTCTGGTTCAGTATTAATATTTATTAGGTCTTTGTTAAGATTTCCCAGCCTCCTGCTGAAGACCCAGGTCACTCTCCTTTATACTTCTGTTGGCTTAAACTGTGCAACACCATCTTTTGTTGCTTTAATTCGTCAGCTTTCAGGTTTTCAAATCCTAGTGGAAATAACAGACCTTTACCACTCACAAAGTGGTAATAATAACGGTAAAGCAGAACTCCTCATTAGAAGTCATGGTGTTGGAAAAATCCCACATCATTTCATATGACCGCACAGGAATGATCGTTCCCAGTCTGCTGCAACTTATTAAGCCCCAATATGTGACATGCGGGGTTTATTATTTTAATATACTGGGTTTAATTCCAAATGTAAGTTTACACGTACTACAATTCAGTTCCAGCACTTCTGCTGAGTAATTGTGTTCCCCAAAATAGTCCTGGTCTAATAGCTATAATTCAAGAAAATATTTTCCTTTTAACCAGAGTCCTCAATATGAGATGACCATGCAGAGCACAGAACCACATCATTGCCACGTTCATGTGCGTGTAGGAAGGAGAGTCCCCACAAATAGAGGTTACACGCAGTTAGAAATCTCAGTGGAGTGCAGCTCTATCATTAAACTGACACACGTCGTGCCTGGGGAGCCACATAGACGCAAGCATTATAAAATCAAAGAGTTCTGTGAAAAGCGTATGGAATGGGACAAGATTATCTGCAGTTATTCTGCCGTAAACATTTTCAGGCTGTGTTTCACCGTATGCCAGAGATTGCAGTGCAAATACTTCGGCAGTGATGTTTGCCTTCTAGTATTAAAAGAGACTCCTCTCCCTAGTGTTACGTGGTCTCAGACTCCAGATGTTAGCCCTGTCACTAACCTGAGGACTGATCTGATGTGAACTTCTGAATTTGCATAGCACTGGGCCTCTTTCTAACAAAGTTATAGGGTCTTTTTATTTGTTTCAGGAGCTGCTTGTCACAGGATGCATGTAACTATACCTCTGAAAAGCTCATTTTTTTATTTAGCTGGAGGAAAGATAAATTTGTTGTGCTGGGAAATATGGGACCGCCTTTTATTCCCTAACATCAGCAATGCAATTCTTTGGGTGCTGGAGGAAAGGAGTATTTAGGAAGTCTGAAACTGCATGCATTGCTTCTGGTCAAACTCATCCTTAAGCTCCTGAAATATGTTCCAAGTTTGCAGAATTAATGGGGTAGCAGAAGGTTTCTTTAGCTCTTTTGTGTTGTTGGCTTTCTCATTTCCATGTTTTTCTTTATTTTAATGGATGTAACTTACACTTGAACTGAAAAGCAGAGACATTGGAGTAGTTAGACACTGAGGAATGTGTTTTCAAAGGAAACAACTGTAGAAATGAAACTTGTAATATGTCACTAGTGTAACTTGTGTGTGCTAAGACAAAGATCTCAGTAGTGCTGGTGGTGGCACAGGGCACCCTTCCAGGAGTCCTTAGAGTCCCAAACGTGTTATGTGTACAGGGAGGTCCTTCTCTGTCACAGGACCTTTAGCATGAAACATCCAAGTCAGGTTGACCTTTTGTCCTGACATACAGGTATAGAGCTTTGGGCTGCCCTAAGTGGGTCTTAGCTGCCAAGGAGAAAAACAACGTGCTAACTGAAGTTGTACTGCTATTGCTTAGCAAAAAAGGAAAGTTCCTATTTGGCAGAAAACATAGACATAACGGCAAAATAGAAAGTTGGTGGAGTTTTGATGGGTGGGAATCCAATCCTATGTAAGATTCACAGTGAAAGAAAGCAGATGGTCTATCTCCGCACTGAATTAACTGATGCTTTCTAAAGCACAGAGGAGATGTAGCTGCTACAGAATTGCTGCTTGCTCATTCCAACTTGAATGCAGTTTGTTTTGCTTCAGGTGAGTGAAGGATAAGCTGTGTTCGTGTGAATCCTTGCTTTCCTATTTGCTGGTCCCAGCACTGGAGTTGTTCAGATTGCCTGTTTAATGTCTGCTCTTCAGACAGAGCTCAAACCTGTGGCCATTCTCTGTAATGAAAAAGCTAGAGGTTGTTATTGCTAAATCACTATGCTCAGTCTTAAAGCAAAGTTTCTGGTCTTCTGAATGCTGTTTTATGCTTGAACTGGAAAGTGTTGCAGGCTTCCAGAGTGCGCTCAGTCCTACTGCTTGAGAGCAGAGGTATAGCTGGGACATTCCATGAGCATGCAGAATTTTCTCACTGAGTATAGGAACAAAGACTAAGCTTGGTTTATGGCTAAGAGTGTGATTAGAAACATGGACGTCCAATTTATGTTGCTGTTCTGTGGAGGGTTTGCTCTGTTTTTTTGGAGAGAGGGAGTGAGTTCAGGGAATCTTTAAGGTTGGGAAGCCCTCTAAGACAATCTAGTCCAAGCACCAACCCATCACCCTTGTGCCCACTCACCAGCAGTTACTCCTGCTGACTCAGCTTCCTCCTCATGTCTGTCAGTACATATCCTAAGTATCTGAAAGGAAGATCAGGGAGGCTGTGCTTTTACCCTAGCTGTAACCGCCCCGTTGAAGTATCAGTTCTGCTCAAGGAGAGTGGCAGAGTTGCTCACCTGGAGGGACATGACTAGGCATAGGTAATTCTGATAGTCCAGCAAATGGAGTGAAAAGGACTAAGAAGTCTAAGCCGGAGTTGTGATATAGCTTTCACACTGCACTGATTTGTTTTAGGGAAAGAAGAAAGTTGGTCTCAGAATCAGTGTTTCTTACAAAGTCAGGCTAGACCAAAGTGTAAGACACAGCGCTAGCTGCCCAGCGCCGCCTGCTGCCCCGGGGCAGTCGCCGTGCCCACCGGGCGGCGCTGCTAGCCCGCCCCGCCCGCTCCCAGCCCGGGGCCGCCGCCTCCGCCCCTCGCGGGCCGGGGCCGGGCGGGGCGGGGTGGGGCGGGGCCGCTCCCGGTCCCCGCGGCTGCTGCCGGGCGGCGTCGGGGCGGGAGGCGCTGGGGCTGCGGCTGGCTGCCGAGGTACGGGGCGCGGGGCTGCGGCGGGACGGGGCGCGGGGGGCCGCGGGAGGAGATGTGCTGGGGCTCGCCGCTTCAAGGCGGACCGCGGCATTTGCTTCTTCCCGCCTGGAGGCAGTGCCGCGGGAGCGTGGCTTCGCTTCATTCAAACGAGCGGCGGGGATGCGGGGAGGGGAGCGGAAAGCGGAGCTCCGGGCTCGCTGCAGCCTCGTCGAGCGCATCCCCAGGCGGGAGGAGCGGGGCAGCTGCGCTCGGGGCGGCAGTGCGCGCTGCCCGCGGCTCTGGGGTGGCTCGCCCCTCTGCGATGCGAGCCGTGCGGGTCGGCGTGTCTACCGGGAGCACTCCGAAGGGTGGAGGTGACTGAAAGGAAAGGTATAAAAGCTTGCCGCTCTTCCGACGTGCGTTAGTGGAACTGGTTGTCCAAAATGCAGCCCGGTTAGAAATTACCGCTGAGGAACGTAAAGGTCAAGGTAAAATGGCTGACGGTGCAGTTTTTGTGTTGAATCATGAGGTTCCCGTGTCCCGCCGTCCCATTGTTAATTGTGAATGAAGGCTGGCAGCAAGCTGCCCGTGTTTCCCCGGATGAATTATCACTTTGTGAAGCCTTGTGCCGAAAACATGGCTTTCCACCAAAGCGTGTGGTGTGAGGGCAGGAGGAGCTGGTTTCGTCTGTTGTAGCCCGGAGCTCGGCTGCTTCTTAATGCATTCGTGTTACCGATGTTGTCGCACGTGCTTTTGTTTCCAGCTGTCCCAGCCTGGTTCTAAATAGCTTTAACGCGGCGCTCCGAGCAGTGACTCTGGGCTGTGCCCATTGTTCCAGGAGAGGCGTGCAGCGGTCACCGCTTGCAAATGTTGATGCTGTGAGGAATCGTCCGCTCCCTCCCGTCTTTAGGGATGGATGTCTGCGAGAACACCTGCGTGGTGTGGGGTGCTGCGCTGGGTGGGTGGTGTGAGGGCAGCTAGCAGAGGAGAGTGAGTGCTCCGCGAGGCAGAGGTGAAAGAACTCCTCACAGCATCTTAGCTCACAGAAACTCGCCTTTTTATCTGTTTATGTATATATATATATATTTATTTTTGTGAGAGCTTAAGTCCTGTCTGTAGGGGTGGAGCTGTGCAGGAGAACACTGGGGCACGGAGCTGAGTTGGACGATGCATGTTAGCTCTTCAGCTGCTGTGCTGAGGTCTCTCTGCGCTTCTCTTCAGAAGGGCAGATGTGTGCTGCTGGGGGAAGGGAAGAGAGAGTCTGGCAAATGGGAGGAGGAAGTGGGAGAGAAATTGGAAACATAAGCAAAGCCATTAATTTTTCCCACTGTGCGCTCTTAAGAAACTGCTGGCAGTGCTCTGGTGATATTCTGCCTCATGGAAGTGTCATGGACTTTCTTCACATGATCCTCTGAGATCATCCGGTTCCTCTGAGCTCTGTGGGAACAGAAATTCCTCCTGCAGGATTCTGATCTCATCTTCCTTCAGCAGCAGCTTGGGAATTGGGGAGGAAGGTGAGGAAGGCACCAGTGGAATGAGTTGGATTACTGCTTGGTGCTGCTGTGGGCCCTCTGAGCACCACCTTGCCTCCTCCCACATGCTTGGTGCGGCCATGGCTGGGGCAAACCTGAACACATCAGCCTATGTTAAACACTACTGGTGTGTAGTGCACTACTGTATATTTAGTTTGCTTGCATGCCAGGCTGTCCTATACATTTTCCCTTATGGAGTCATCGGTTCACCAAAGTTGGAAAAGGCCTCCAAGATCATCCATTCCAGCCGTCCACCTCCCACCAATGTTTCCCACTAAACCATGTCTCTCAGTACCACATCTACACGTTCCTTTAACACCTCCATTATGTTTCACTCATCCTTTTTATTGGGCTTATGAAGAACAAGCTGAAATGGAAAATGGTGACTTGAGTGATTGTATGCTTCAAGCTTGGGGAATTTCCTGAGTTTGATGAAAGACCAAAAATATGGACTTCTTTTTCTTTTATTCTTTCTTTCCCTAATAACCACATACATCATCTTTTACATTCTCAGAACACTGCAGTAAAAAATATCTATGCAGCTTCTCTTGTCTGTTGGGGATTATGGGCAAAATTTGGGAAGGCTGCAGTAGTGATGTCCGGCCCTTGAGTCTGTAACCTGATCCACAGCTTTTTCTCTTCAGCTGGGAAAGGAAGTAACAGCTCTGATTACACCCTTACGTAACCTCGCCATTCACGTCCTCCAGAAAGAAGGAAAGCAGAGCCTGATTTCTGATGTATAAACTAGCACCAAGGAGTGCTTTGTCATAAAGAAGTAGTAAAGAATAGCACTGATTTGCTTTTGTTTTGCTGTACCTAGAGTGAAAAAAAATAAAAGTGAAGCTTTTTCTTTTCCCTGATGGGGCATTGGGAAGGGCTGCAGCTCTTTGTCCTACCTGCTGCAGAGAAAACCAGAACTGCACAGGTTTCGCAGTCTTTGCTAGTGGGTCTCAGCATCAGTCTTGATCTGTGCTGCAGTCTCAAAACATTCACTCACTGCAGTTGTGTCCCACTTTGCTTGTAGACGGTGAAAGTCTTGCTCTTTTGCTGTGTAGAACTCCAGACTTCAGTGTCTAAGCAAAGCGTGGAGGGCAGGACCTCCTCTTCTCACTTACGGACAGTCCCTGTCTTGGTGGACAGTGCTGAGGAAAGAGGAAGGTGAGATTCTCCAAACCTTTCTCTGTGCCTTCATATGTATGTAACTACATAGAAGAGGTACAGTAGAGGCTTTCCTCTTTGCACAGGAGAAGCCTTTCTGCTTGCTACGTGAGTGAGGGATTTTGTGTGACCGTCTCTGGTCTTCCCACATTCCATCCTTCAGTGGGGGCAGGAACTCTTCTCCATGCTTTCTAATCACTTTTGACTTAGGTCTCCTGCTGAGCTGTTTTATCTGTATCCAGGTGGCTCCTGCTCATTCACTTGCCTCTGGTACCTCACCTTGTCCTCCCCAGGCCTCCAGCACATCACGTTCTTGTAGTCCCATGCTGGTGGCTGTGTACTGTGCAGTGTGCTCCTCAGGGACCTGCCCAGCATGGGCTGGGCTCTTTGAGCAGGGTTGGAATGTACTTTTATGGTATGCCTGGCCATTTTCTGCCATTTTTGATGCTTTTGATTCCTGCCATTTTTGATGCTTTGCTCTGGGCTTGAAGAACCCTGTTGTAAAAACAAGCAGTTTATCTCACTTTTTGCTTATCTCTACTTTAAGTAACCTTGGAGTCTTTAAGGATTGCCTGCAGACCTGAGACTTTTGACCAACGTGTCATCCAAATGCAGGGCTAGAATGATCTGAATTCTTTTTACAGGCAAAGAGCTAAGGGCATAACCACATGGACAGTGTTAATGTTTTTCTTTCCTAGCTCCTTGTTACTGGGAAATTTTCCATTTCTAGTTGCAAGCATACGTCTCTCAATTTCTAGCTATATTTCAGTTCTACTGGTAAAGTCACTGTGGTGCTGGAAGCATTTTGTGGGAGAGAACGGAGTCTCAAAAGATGCTTTTGCAGATGGAGACGATTTATCCCGTCCCCTTCTCAGCTGCAAGACCCAGAATAACAAAGATACCAGGAAGAAAGAAGTGCATAGGAAGGAGAAAGAGGGAATAGCTGTGAGATATCTGTGCTGAGTAGAAGGGTTGGTGGTGCTGCACTGTGACAATTACTCACTGTAGATTTCCTCAGTTTCCAAATACAGTCAGTGCGGAGAGACTTGTGCTGTGTTTTTTCCTACTGTCAGCAGAAAACTGTTTAAAGAACAGTTAGTGACCACAGCCTGGTGAGCATGGGTACGAGTTTCCTGGGCCCACAAGTATGCTCTGTGTGCGAGGTCTCTTGTTTTTCTTTCCCCGCTCCTTTTTCTGTGGTTTCCCACGATTCTCATGGTTGGCATATTTTAAAGCACTACTGAGGGTACTTAGAATTAAGAGTAAGAACGATTAAACTGGAGGGCTTATTGCAGTGGGAACATTGGGGATACTGGTTTTTACGCGCAGTGGAGCACATGTAAAGTTCCAGTGCTGTATTTTATGCTGACCTTTGGAAACCTGCACTCAGAAATCAAAGTGGGAATCTGCTGAGAGATAGGGTGTTGAGTTCTTTATCTTGGGAAGACCTGAGCAAAGGAGGCTGTGCTTATTCTCTGTGCCTTTGTGTTGAAGCTATTCATAGAAGTTAATGGTGTCAAAGAGGTATCCTTAAAGACATTCTTGCATGGGATTCTTTGAAGAGTGGTGTTAGTAGAAGTTCTACTTTTGGGAAAGCTGATGAGGGGGAGTGAAGGTGTTACTGTTGCTTGCCGATGTTCTTCCCAGGAAGCAAACGAGCAGTTTAATGGTGATGCTGGCTGAGTGAGGCAAAAGTCCCCCTTTTTTCACCAGGGACTGGTGAGCTGTTGACCAAGTAGCTTTGCCTGAGTGGCAGGGTTCATGTTTACTAGACATCATAGGAGAAGTCTATTTTGTGGCCAGAATACCAGCTATCCTCCCTTTTCATCAGCAGAGGCTTGGAGAAACAAGGAAGATGATGGTTGATGGACAGAGGTCATTTCTGGGAGCAGTGAAACTTATATGAGCTGAACATCTGGGTTCTGAGAGTCTGAAGAGGCTTCCCAGCCTCAATGTCTGCCAGTAGGATTGTGCCTGTAGGAGCGGTTGGGTTTCGTAGCAGAGGGCAAGTGAAGAGGGCTGCTCTGGAGAAGGAAAAAGAATAGCGGGGGATCCCTGTTTCTTGGAGAGAATATTCCTGGTTGTGGTTGTGAGGATTCTAGGAATCTTCTGTGCAGCCCTCGCTAACCCTGCTCAGCCACGCTGGGCTCAGGGAGGAGTGTGAACAGAGAAGGGCTCCTGTAGGAGTATGGGGCATGGGGAAGCCGTGGAGAACACAGGAAGACCTGGGTATGGCTGGACCTGAGAAGGTCCTCTCCAAGCATTTTTACTGTGGTGTAGGAAGGGAAGCACCAGACAGGGAGAAGAAACACATTTCAAAACGAAGCACCAATAACATTAGCGCAAGAAAGAAGTAACTATTAGCTGACCATGAATGCGCTTAGGCTAGGAATTAGACATGCTGCTGGAGCAATTTCTCATGAAACGTGAGAAGGCTGACAAACTGCTCTCTGGAGAAGCTGTAGCATATAGTAGTCACGATTGTATGATACAGTGGTTTTGGCACCAGTCTCAAACACGCAGAATAGACATAGCTACTGCCGTCATTGCTCAGTTACCCAGCTGTCAGGCTGCGGTGGTTAAAAGGCCTCTGGAGATTACCTTGAGTGATCAAAGAGCCTGAGGCTGTGCTGAAATGAAGCTTGCTCCAGGAGAAACCCCTATAAATCCTCTGGCAAGCAAGGCTGCAGCCCAGCTCCTCGTACCTTGCAGCACACTTCTGACACGGGGAAGTTGTGAACGAGTCTACTGGCTTCACAAAACTGCCAGATGGGAACACGTGCTGAGACAAAGCGAGGGAAAGCTGTGTACCTGTGAGTGCATGTTGAGTTTGTCTGCCCTAAGACTGGTTGTTTCCCTTCCTCCTTTCTTTAGAGCTATTTTGGGGAGGTGCGGTGTTGCATTTTGTTTGGGAATGACTTAGTTTATCTTGATAGGTTTTAGAATGTGTGCTGGCATCTGCCCTCCTGGACTTTTGGAACGGAGGGATTAGCATGTGTCGAAATGCAGCCTTTTGAACTGTCCGCGTATTCCCGGATGCCTATTGATAAGGATGGAGATATAGAGGAGCAGCTGGAGATACCTTGATTTAAAAACGGATGGCTTTTATACTGTGGTGTCAGATGTACTACTGAAAGTGACTGCTGAGAATGAAAATGACCAAACTGCGGATGTTGTTCAGTGCTTGAGACGTACTTGTCTAAAAGCAGCTGTTAAGTTATCTAAGCTTCTCCTGTCCTTGAATCATTGAATCATTAAGGTTTTGGAAAAGACCACTGAGATTACCTGGTTCATGACTGACCCACCAGTGCATGTCCCTAAGTGCCCTATCTACCCTTTTCTTGAAAAAATCCAAGAGGTAGAACATGGTTTGTCTTCATGGCTTGCCATGTCCATCTCAAGGCAGCTGTGGATGCTGGCTGAGCCTGCTGGGTGAAGTTCTCAGGAGAGGGAGAGTTCGGTGGGCATAGATAAATGTATTGGGTAGTGTTCTGGACTTCTTTTCATCCTGTTTTAAACAACAGGAAAGCAAACATTACGAAAATACACAGTACTCTCAGCCACGTATATTGCAGTTTTACCCAGACTTTAGTCCTGGAGGAGAATACAAGTGCATGAGCACTTGGACTTTGCTTTGTAGACCGGCCCTTGGACTGGACTCTGGGCATGTGATGGTGTTTCCCAGTCACAGCTATGCTCAGTTATCATGGGGGCTTGGTGGTGACTGGGGACACCGGGACACCACCAGTTCTTCTGGGATCTGGATCTCAGTGGCGCTGTGCTTGACCATATTCTGTCTTAAGTCAAGTTCAAGGATGGCTGGGAGGACTTTCTGTGGCTTCCTTCCCTTCAGTGGTTGGAGCTGTATGAAGCTGTGGCTTTACTTATTATGTTATTTTATATTTTGCATATCTTTGAGGCTTATCACCATGTTGAATGGGGAAAGAACCTGAACATTTGAGAAGATTAGCATATGTTAGGTGTATTAACCCTTTGGTATTAAGGTATCTCTTAATATATCCTTACTGGCACAGCACAAGCAGGTTTCTTTTGGCAGTACTGGGAGTGCGTGATTCCTGTGCTGCCTGGAGGGTACAGCAGCTTGCTCTGTGCCTGCGTGCTTGTGTCGGAAGGAAAGAAATGGCATAACTGTAGAAGGAGTGGAATCAGTATAGATGACTGCTGATTGCTGGATTGCTCCCAGGGGAGTGAAACCCTTCCTGAAAGAAATGCTCTGACTTTGTGAGACGGGTTGTTTTCCAATAGTATTTTGTGAGGATCTGCTACAGGCAGATCTTTTGAAGACAAGGTGTGATGTGGCAGCAAGCTGGTGCTGTGTCACATGCAGCAAATAAGGAGGATCTCCAAAATAAATAAGGGCCACCTTGGTTTCCTTGTCCTGCTTCTGCAACAACTGTGCAAACCTAACCTTTGGACTGGGTGGGATCCCAAAAAATTGGCAGGAAGTTTCAGGCGGCAGCTTGAAAGATGAAGATAGTGGGTCTAAAAGGACACCCCCTGACTATCCAGTAGCAAGAGCTGGTTTTTGTTAAAAAAAAAAAGATTAAAATCACAGACTTGTGGTCTGAAGAACACTGTCCATTTGAAATGTAGTCTTTAGGGGAAGAAGGCAGAACACGGGGCAATTTTTGGTTTCACAGTCCCGTTTGACTCCCTGTTTCGAGGAAGATTCAAGAGGATAGTAGCGAGGTATGTACAAAAGAGAGATTTCCCTTTCCTCCTGAGTATTTTATCCCTTTCTGTAGATGTGGACCTGGAATGACTACAGAACTTGGTGGTTAGACAATGACCAAAAAAGCCTAAATGTAAGCAGCAGCCGTGGATCCTGTTTCTGCTGAAATCAGCGGAAGTTGATCAAATTTTGGGCATCAAAACAGCTTTGTTAGTGAAGACCTTATTTCCAAATGCATTGAAATTGCCCAAAGTGTCCTTTCTGTAAAACAGAAGTAATTAAAAAAAAACAAGCACAAACCCCACCGTTTTCAGTTTTCAGGCTCTGGATAGCTCGATAGCTGCTTTACAGCTACTTCCCCAAAGCCTGTGTGACTGCATGACCCAGGCAGCTCAGCTTCAAAGCAAGCTGCCTTTGGAAACAGGTCAGCCTGATGTGTGCTTACAGGTGGTGGTTATTGTGCCACGGTTGCCAGTCATGGCAAGTAATTTGAAAGCTGGTACTGCTGGGAGTATAAAGTAGAAGCAGAATAGATGCACCCTGCAGGCTCTTACTGTAGTAGGCAATGTCCAAGCCGGTGTTTTGCTCACTGGTAGGGAAAAGGAACAGAAAACATACTTAGAGAAACATAAACCCAGCACCTTACCATCCCCAGGTGTCACATGTTGTAAGGGAGGAGGGTAAGATACATGCTGCACACGTGACTCCAGTAAATTTCTTTTTGTTTTGAGGTCCAGTGCACCTTTTACATGGCAGGGGTCACATAAAGCCAAAACCAACCCCAGAACAATCTGGCAATGGCAACCAAACTTCTTTCCTTAGCATTGAGAAAGGACTGTGCTCTTGCAGCGTGGACGGCCAATGGTATCCTAGGCTGCACCTACAGAAGGGTGTCCAGCAGGGAAATGGAGGTGATCGTCTCCCTCTGCTGTGCCTTCCATCCCTGGAGGCACTGAAGGCTAGGCTTGATGGGCTCCTGGGCAGTCTGATCTAGTGGTTGGCAAGCCTGCTCACAGTAGGGGGTTGGAACTAGATGATTTTTGAAGTCCCTTCCAACCCAAGCCATTGTAGGATTGTATGGTTCTGTGACTTTGGTGCTGTTAATGAGGAGAGAGCTTAAGCTGCTGCCTGTGGAGAAAACGTCCCAGTAAACATCCTTCAAACTCCCAAATAGAGTCTAATTATAGCACTTCTCTAAGCTGCAGTTGAGCTTTTATCATTAAGCTCCTACAGGATGGTGTTGCTTCGCGTGACTGCCGTTGTTCAGCGGTACTGAAGTGGCCTGTTTGGTTCCTGAGAATTGCACAATCTGTAGCTAAATCCTGGCGTTCCACAGCACCAGCCCACGGAGTGCTCATTTCTGCTATTGAATTCTTCTGGGCAAATCTTTTGTCATCTAAATTGCAGTCACTGGAGCACAACTATGCAGTAATCTGATGTTGCTAAAGAGCCATTCCCATTGGGCTGATGCCTGATGCAAACATTCCTGCAATCTAAACACAAATATGCCCCAGTGCTACATTTGACTGGTGCAATTTACTGGAGCTATTTACTGTTAACTACTGAAGAAATCTGTATGCATGGCTGATGGTCTGTGCCTACAGAAAAAGAAGTTGCACAAGGCTTTCAGATAACAGATCTTGCTTGGTAGTAAGCTAGTGTGAACTTTATCTAATTGTAAAGCTACCATGAGCGGCAGCATTGTGCTGTGCCCTGCACACTCTTGTTTTTGGCATTCTGATGGTGATGGGGAACATCCAGGAGCTAGGGCTGCAGGTTCTTCTGATACACAGCTGCTGGGCAGCAGATATGAGCTGCTGGTTGTGTCCTGCTGTGTCCAGAGACTAAAACACTATGGAGTCTGGAGGCAAAGGAAGTATTTTCTTTGGGTAGAATCAAGATCTTCCGATGTGTTGCTGTCAAGAAACGTGGCTTTATTTTTTTTCTCTTATTATTAAAAATGTAAGATTTCACAGTACCTCTGCTGTGACAGTTTTGGTGGGAGGAAAATTGTGCCCTGTTGCAATGCCATGGGAACCTTGCAAGCCCCTCTGCTGGCAGTGGTAATCCCAGTGCAGCAAATGCAAACTTGTGCTGAGTGAGGACTGCCTGGCTGCAGTTGTTCTTGTTCCTCTGTATGAGGACGGTGTGGAAAAACCTGGACAATTCCATAGCGTGCTCTATGCCAATAATGTGGCATTACTTCATTTCCCCTAAGAGGAATGTGAATGTAGGTGTATAAGGCTTTGGGGGTTTGCCTGTTCTCTGTATCATCTCCTATTTATAGCTGTCATTAGTTCTCATTTCAGATGGGCTGATGATAAGACTGTTGTGGCTCGGGAGTTTTTAAATTTGCCATCTTTGAGGCCAGGAGGGACAGGAAGGATGAGATCCAGCTGGCCTCACTGGATGTGAGTGCAGGATGGAACTCCCAGCGCCTACAAGCAATAGATACCAAAAGCCTATGTCTAACAGTGTGCGGATAAAAGCGTGTTAGGGGTGTAGCGTGCCCAGCCCTTCTCCTGCAGAGCAAGTTGTGTCCAGCATAAAATAGGTCAAGCTGTGAGGGATTACTGAACAAGCTTTTTGTTTTGTTTTGTTTTGTTTTTTTAAATTCCCTGAGAATGGAAAAGTGTTGAAACTGTTCTCACTTCATTGAGTTAAGGCCTAGACACAAAACCAGAGCGAGGAGGAAGAGATTTGGCAAAGGGATGGAGAAAAGAGAGATGTTCTGAAACGCTGCCAATGTGTGCTGTGGGGATAAGGAAGGTAAATTTGGAAGATTTTAAGTGGGTGTGGTAGGGCTCTGGAAACGTTTGAAGAAGAATCTAAGTTTAAGACTGTGTTAGACGGGTTTTGCTTTTATGCTGAGCTAATTGGTTGCCGTATTAAAAATTCAGTGACTGGCAGCTGTAATCTTTTGTACAATGTTGTTGTTTTTTTTGATGTCTACAAAATGACATGTTGTGGTCACAAAGGGAGTGCATTATTTAAATCAATGGATAATTTCCAGTTTGAAATTCTGGACCAGTTTGCATAGAGCCTCACTTCCACCCCACAAAAAATCTCCCTTTCGAAAGCCTTCCTAGGAAAATAACTGAACATATAATGGTTCATGTTGGAAATGACCTTTAAGATCATCTGGTTCCAACTCCCCTCCTACAGGCAAGGGCACCTCCCTCTGGACCAGGTTGCTCACAGCCCCATCCAGCCTGGCCTTGAATGCTTCCAGGGAGTGGGCATCCACAGCCTCTCTGGGCAACGTGTTCCAGTGTCTCACTACCCTCACAGTAAAGAATGTCTTCCTAATATCTACTCCAAACCTTTCCTCTTCCAGTTTAAAACCATTTCCCCTTGTCCTTTTGCATCATGCCCTTACATATAAAAAGCCTCTCCCCAGCTTTCCTGTAGAGCCTGTTCAGGTGGGGTGTCTTTGTTTTAAAGGATGTAACCCATTCTGACTCTTTCCTCTAACCTAATTTCCTGTCTGCTGGTGCTCCCCAACCAGCACAGCTGTGGTTGTAATTGTTTCTGGTCTCTGAGCCGCTGAGAGCTCATTTTGGTCCCAGCCCTCTCATCGTCCTGGTTCTATGAACATCATTCTTGAGAAACTCTGAAAGGATGCCAGAATGTGTATGGAAGAAGAAGCAGGTTGCTTTGGTGTACAGTTGTACAAACTGTGGTGAACGAGCTCAGCGGGACTGATGAGGAAAGATTTCTATAAGTACTTGGGTGTGGATTTGGATTGAGTTTCTGAGCTTGGTGACATACAGCTAAAAAGTCTTGATGGAAGTTTCATCTTGCAATTTCAGCAAGGTTTTTTATGTGTAGTTATAATTATGCTTTTTGAAGTTTGTGTAGCATGTCAACTTTTTGAGTTTTCTTAGAGCTACTTTTAAAATTAGCATTTTGTGTTTTGAGGGTGTTATATACATGGATTTTCTCCAATTGATTAACTGCTTCTAGTGAGTTAAATTATGTATCACATTCAATCTTAATATGTTTCATGTAAATTCAGATGTTACTGTTGGCTTTCCTTGACAGTCTTGAAACACTGATGGCTGATTTTAGGGATATTATGCGGAACTTGAGCCACTGTGCAATTCAGATGTTTTTTAGGCTTCACTGTTTAATGGGATATCTGTAGGTATATTGTCTGTTCTTGATCACCTATGCTTATAATGTTTTCTGGCAGCCAGTGAAATAGTTTTACTGTAGCATGATATTAAATTATTGGGAGAAAAAAAAATACCCAGCAAGATGAAAATAAGCCTTTGACTGTAAAATTGAAATTCTTCAATGTGTAGGTAAGTTCAGATTTGTATACAAATTTCTGATCCAGCTTTTAGAAGTAGATAGAGTGTCTTTGTGCATCTGAGGTCGGGAATACGCAAGCGTTCCTGATGGGTTTGGCTGCTCTGGTCTTGAAATTCCCAAGCAGTGATGTATAGAGTGTGGTAGGCGGTACGTCATTTCACAATGGTAGATGAGGTATGCTATTCAGAAGTTTAATTTTAGGTTGTGATTGCCCATATTAGGACTTTTTTTTTTTTTTTTTGGCTACAGACCCATTATTTAATAAGTTCCATACTCAAGGACTTTTTTTTCAGCCTTCAAAAATTATTTGAACTTTAGTTGTTGCTCTATCGATAGTTATGGGATCACAGAAACAAGGCTGGTAGTGTAAAGAATTCGTCTTAGTGGGATGCAGAATTGAAGTGATACCTCTGGAAAGATTTTGTGAATGTTTAAGATATTTTGGGGGCTTTAGAGAGGTGAACTTTTAAGAACAAAAGCCTTTTTCTCTTAAAAAAAAAAAATATATATTTATCCAATGCTTATGTTTAAACCAAATGCTTTTTTGTTTGTTTAACAGAGTTGACTCAGCTTTGGTTGGTTACCATAGTTCATCACTGTTTTTGCTTTTCCATGTGAATTTCTAGCAATTCCCAGGCTTGGTTCAGGTTGGGGCCCTTGTTGTAGTGCTTCCCGTAGCTGCCTGGGGAGCTGTGCTTCTCTTTGCTGAATTTGGAAAAACATCAAACGTGACTTAAGCCCTGATCTGATGTCCCTCAAATGTCACTCACTGCTCAAAAATCAAACGGCATGTAGTGGTTGTGGACACGAGTGAGAGTTAAAAGGCTACACTTGTTTTAGATTAGCTGTCGAATGGGTTAGCTCCAATGGTGAGCTAACAGTGATTGTTAGGTAGATTTAGTTTCCAAAATGTCTTTTAACAGGCACTAACTGCTAGAAGACTGAGAAAAAAAAGTACTTAAAATATGCTGCCCTGATGCGGGGAGCAAGGACAGATTGGTAGTTTTCAGTAGCTGAGGAGTTCCGTTGCTGTGTTGTGTCACTGTAGCTGTGCAGTAGTGGGTTCCTGGTTTGTGTTGTCAGCAGAGTTGTTCCTGCTGCGGTGTTCATTCCCAAGCACACCATCATGATGCCTGAAATTGGTGACTGGGTGCTTGGAGCTCTCAAGAAGGCTCAGTGAATCTTCTCTAGCAGTTGGATGGGATGGGTAAGCACGTGGAAGGATCAAATAGGTGTTGACTTCTGGCCTCACCTTGACTTCTTCAACTGAATTACTTTATCAGCACTGGTTACGTTGATCTTGGCTCCCTGTTTTATCCCCGCTTCTGCCTTTTACCACTGCAATTATGTAGGTGTAGCTTCTTGTCATCAGGTGCCTTGTTACATCTTAAGCAATAAAATAACAAGTAAATATGTAACTTCATCAAGTCTGGTTAGAAAATGAAATAATTTGATAGCCTCAGGTAAACAAGACCAGCACTGTAATGAATTATATGCACTCTAGAGTACGTTATTCATTTCAGATAAAACAGGGGGAGCAACAGGGGAGCAAATTCAACTGCTTGGTTTCTGCTTAAAAGACGTTTGGGTTGGAGAAATGCAGGTAAGGTGAGAAGGAAATTCAGATCAGGATATGAACCTATCTGAGCTTTAATTTGAGGCACTGTAGGGAAAAAAATTAAAGAAGTGTCTTTTGATGGGGTTTTTGTTTGTAAGCCTTAGTATTGATGGTTAACACCTTGAAAAATTAGGATAATTAGAATAACTTTGAGCTCACTTTGCTCTTCTTTTCTTCCTTTCTTTGCAGGAGGAAATGGCCAAAATGGAGGTCAAGACGTCACTTCTAGATGACATGATAGGGGTGGGAGATATGGTTCTTCTAGAGCCGCTTAATGAAGATTCATTCATCAATAATCTGAAAAAGCGCTTTGATCACAGTGAAGTATATGTGAGTATATGGCAACAAATAGCATCCTCTGGGGACCTGCGTTGTCATTCTTGAAATGTATGTGTATTTACAAGGATATGGATTGACTGAATACCTGTACATAGGCTGTTGCATTAGGGACAGTTTTACCTTTCTTTAATAAAATGAAACAACAACAAAAAGAAAAAACTAAATTTGTCTCAGAACTCTTCTGGGAGCTGTAGACCTTCCTATAGTGGACTACCTGCATTTGAATTTTTCCACCTGGTGATTTTCCTTTTTGTTTTTCCCTTTTGTGCAACGTGTTTTCAGTTTTCATAAGAAACTGTTCTGGAACTGTTGGTAACATTGATTTTGATATTGTTTTTGTCAAAGGAGGATGAAGTTGCAAATAAGCAGCAGGTAAGGGACTTCTAGAGCAGGCTGATGTACAAACAGCGTGCGTCTGTAGTGTGCTAGGGCTGCTCTCAGTGGTGCCTGTTGCCTGTAAATTGCTGGAAAAAAAAGTTGTATACCTTACAATGGCTTGATTTTAAGCTTGGGTATACATGGAAGTAATCATCAAAATCTTCGGGTATATTAATATCTGAATGCTGATCAGTAGGAGAGTTTGTGAACTGACAGCTGAAGCACAGACTGGGAATGAAGGAGCAAACTGTGATTCCAATTAAGCCTTTCATTTCCTGCTTCGTCTCTTTGTTCCATTTTTGTTAAAATGTGCCTAGTGTTGCAAAGGCTGTAGGAACTTAATGATCTATAGAGACTTTGCAAGACCTCTGGTAAAAGATAAGTCTTTCAAGAGTGAAGCTGAAAAAAAGAGTTGAAGCCAAAATAGAGCTATGAGCTGCAAGCAATTGTCTGCAGCTTATTACAGTCTAATAGATGTGCTCTGTATTTAATTATACCCCCACTTAAATTTTCAGTGTGACTATATTTTTCCCCCTTGCTAAGCTTTTAGATTTTCATGGTTTCATTATGCTTTTTCGTTCCATTCTCCAGCATGGGAGGATCTGTATTGTTTTTATGTTTGCTTCCTCTATTCCTTTTTGGTTTTATTTTATTATAGTCTGTGCTTTTGTACCTCTGTCTTTGTACTTCATTCTTTTCTGCATCTTTATTCCAACATAACTTTCCTACTCAACCACGCCTGTTCTCTCTACAGAAGCACTAGGCTAGCAAATTACAGTTGCATCTATCTGCTTTTGTTTCACCTCCATCTTCTTACTTTTTGTGCTTGTGCTGGCATTTTAAACTAGAAAATGAAAATAAGATGAGGATTCTCAGGAGCCATGAAAACCTTGTTAGAGAAGAACCCAAAGCTTATCTGCATTTACAAACAGAGAGATTTCTTCCAAAATGGCTGAAGAATTCTCCCTGGTGACTTGAGAGTCACATTACCAAAAATTTCTCTCTTCCCTGAAGACGCTTCCTGCTCCCTTTGCTAAGCCTTAGGTGCCAATGCAGGCAGGTAGCAGTTGGATTCCTCTTTGCTGCTCTTCCATCCAGCTCCCTACAAGTCCTGCTGTGGCTGCCTCTTCTGGGATGTAGGAGTTCATCCAGTCCGTGGCTTGTGTGACGGACCTGAATTTTAGGGTTAGCACTGCATTCCTAATACCTACACTAAAAATGGGGGATATGGAATGATTCTACTTTAGCTCAAGAAGGAAAAGAGAAGGGAGATGTTTGCCTAAAGACTGAGCATAGAAGTCCTACCTTGCCCTATCTTTGGGTCCTGTTTGGAAGTTTGATCTAAAGCACTGAGGACAGAAAGCTGTTTGGTGCCTGTGCAGTCTGTTAATGAGGATTGCCATAAACCACATGGGAGTGGATTGCTCAAGACGTTTTGTGTTAACTGCTATGGACCACAACTTATTTATCTACATGTTTTTATATACTTTAGGGCAGAAATAAATCAGCTTGACTGACAATTGGGTAATCTGTTTTATTTTTATCACCTATTACATGCTAGCTGACAACCGTCTTCAAGCAGTTCCGTGAGGCAGTGACAGTGGAACCTGTGTTCCCTTCAATCTCTCATTCTGGCACTGAAGTGCATTGTAATTAGCTGTATTATGTGCTTTGGCAGGTGATAGAGGGTGTCACTTTTCTCTAGCAGCGTATGCTCCTTTGCCTTGCAGGTGGGAAAGACTAATACTTAAAGGAGCTCTGGTGGGAAGTTTGAACTGTTGCCAAAAACAAAGGATTTTGTGTATGTGTGTAGCTGAATTGTAATTTGTTGCAAATCCAGCATGTTGCAGTGTCATTTGCCCTCTTTGTCTCTGGATATGTTTGATAGTGTGACGGTTTTTTAAGGTCTTACAGGTACTGTTTGTGAATACGTGCTGTAAAGGCAGAGTGCTGCAGATCTCTGCAACTATTAGAGCATTTGGTATGTTTGTGATGGAAGGCCTCGCTATTCACATCCATGCCACTGCTACGTGTGGGAAGGTTATGCATGGCTTTGCTTCCCAAACCACTCGGGGAATAATACCTTCATTTCACATCAGTTGAATGCCCTGCAAATCTCTTACCACGATCGCTGTCTGAAGCACGAAGGCCCTCGCTGCATTAGCCAGGCATTACTTTTCAAACTTTTCTCTCCCTTCCCCTTATCGCCAGCCACTCTCCTCTTCCCAAGCCTCGCTCATGGAAACCACACTTTGCATTTCTGTTTTTAGACTTAGAAGAGCACAACGGAGCCTTTGTTCCATCTGGAAGCAATGTTTGCTTTGCCATGTAAAATCTGTAGTTTGCATGCTCTCCTGGAGAAGCTGAGTTAAACTGATACAGGACTACTGTTGGTGCTCCACAAAGACTGCAGGTTTCCTCAGTTCTAACAAGCTGCAGAAGTTGGCCCCTCACATCCATTTGGAGAGCAACAGTTTGAGCCTTTGGGATTGTAAGGTCACCTCTTATTTCATTACCCAGTTGTAGGCATTACCAAAAACGGTGTCCAAGTTTTAAAAAAAATGAAGTCAAACGGAAGCTGTATGAGCGGACTGAAATGTTTCTACAGCATCTGACCGCAGCTTTTGCAGCATCAGCTTTTAAGCAGTTTTCTGTGAATCAATAGCTGTGTCTGTGCTGCATATGTTAGTTTTAAAACCAAGCTGCAGTTATAAACCTTCAAAGGGGTTTGTTGTGGGGAATGAGACCTGTAATGTGAGTAGTTCTGAAAAAGCTTTAAAGTTGGCCAGACGTGGCATAATCGTGTTAGCCAGCCCTGTAGATGGATGTGAGTCAGATCAATCCCTCCGTGAACAGCGCCAGATCTCTCTCCATAGCCAAAGATGACAAGATAAATGGGCTCATTCCAGCAGAAAACAATACTATTTTTGTCTTTCCTAGTCTCTGTCATGATAGTTACATTTGACGCTGAATTTTTAATGTCGGAAATCCTAGTGCCAAGTCTTCTCTGCGACAGCTCCCCTTGAAGAGCTGGATCAGACCTGGATTCCCAGTGGTCCTCTCTTCAAACTGAGCACGGCCACTCTGAGCTCCTTCAAGAGGAACCGGTGCTTCAAAGTTGTCATGTGCAAACAAGGAAAAAAGTGTACTACCAGTCAGAGAACAGACTACAGCATGATTGCCTGTTGTTGGTTTTTATGTGTATTTGATGGAAAGTTTAATGGACTTGGGTGTTAGGTTGCATACTGGGCAGGAGGCCGTGCCTGTAAAAATAAACATGAAGGCTGGTGAAGCTGGAGCTGGGCCAGTTATTCTCTTAAAGACCATCAGATTCAGCTGTAATCTCGTGCTTTGGGGGAACGGCTTGTTGGGTAATGAATGTGTTAATTGGGAATGGGAATCTTGGAGTTTAGTCATGTCTGGAAATGCCTGGGGTACGTCTGACCAAGAAAAATCTCATTAAAAAGCTGCAATAGTCTATGATGTTATTTTTGCAGCTCTTAAACCTTTTATTGATAAAATCACTTTCTGTTCTGTAAGTATCAGTAACAAAGGGAGAGTTTCTTTAAGTTAGAGTAAAATGTGATTCATGACCAATGCAGCTAGCACATAGAATGTTGATTATTTGGAGGTCACAGGGAGCAGCTTGTGTGGTTAAAATGTGTGACCAAGAGACCGCATATTAACTTTCAAATACCTTCATAAAATTCAGCTTGTATACTGTGGATGAATTTTGACTCGTTCTGCTACACCTTCTCCCTGAACTTTTATTGTTCGCATTGATTTGACTGAAATGTGATCAGCCCATCCAGCCCAGCTGTTATTTTTCTTTTATACTTTGCAATGCTGACAAATGAGGAAGAGGGTTGGCATCTGTCTATCTGATCTATCTGATTCCCAGTGATAGTGGAGAACTGGGATAAGCTGAGGCATATATATTGCTCTGCAACTGATTTTCCTACTGGATGGGTTGTATTGGAGGAGCAGTCTGGAGGGACTGGTGCTGCGTGGGCATATCGGCAGCCTTTAGGGCCAGACGCCGCTCTGTTCTGCTGCCCTGCACATTTTTCCCCACAGTTATGTTGTTTCTTGAAGCCTTCCCAGAGAAGCAGAGGTCAACATTTTGTTCATGACAACAAAATGTTTGTTTGCTTTTTGTTCTTGTAGCATAACAGAATCTTTCTCTGATGTCAGCGTTTAATTTGTATTTTCTGCACGTGGAGTTTGTGGGCTGCTTTGGGCAAGAACACTCTTATGGTACTGAACACATGTTGTTTTATTACTGAGCTATTAAATATTTGGCATTCCAGTATAATAACTCAGTGCTAGCTGCTTGAGGTAACATCCTTGTGGCTGCCTTTGGTTGGCTGGCCTTGCAGTATGCTTGTGTCGCAGGCTGGGAAGCTTCCTGGGATGCTGTTAGGGTGTTTTGGGGGTAGCCTTGTTGTTTCTGGTTTGACTTTACTCAACTGTGTGTGTTACTGATTTCCTCCTTTTTTTGTGATCTTGCATGGTTCAGGAGTTTGCCGAATGGCAGTCAAACACAGTGGCTTTGTTTCTGCTGCACCCGTGTCTGATCTCCCAGTTATTATGCTGGGACGAAGAGGGTGGAAGATAGAAATACATAAATGAGACTGAAGTCTCAATATGAATTGGCCTTGCAAGATCACACCCCTCCATAAAACTTCACTGGTGGTGTGAATAAAAGAGTTCTGTGGTATTAGGATATATAAATGCAGGTTGCTGGTAAATTTTTAAATGCAATATGGTCATAGTGCTGGTTGAAGTTTAGTTTTATTCTCAATGTCATTGCTGTCTGAATTAGATCAGCATAATTTCACCGGCCTTTACAGGTTGTTTTCGAGGCTGGCTGGGGCCCTTGATCAGGTTTTCATGCAGGTTTGGAAGCGTTGTCTGAAGAGAGAGAAGGGACACTCACAGAGCCTAGGGCCAGAGCTGGGGGGTGAATTGTTGAGAAAGGGCAGGGGATGAGAGCAGATGCCTGGTGTGAGCCGAGCCCGTTCCTCATCAGCCTCCTTATGAAGAAAGCCTTGTAGAGCTGAGCAGTGCTCAGCAGCCACAGCAGTTTTCGGTCCTGCTGTGCTTCCCCACACCTCCTGCTCTCCTCCCACAGGGATGACTGCTGCTGCCACTTATTTCCCCCTCCATGGTTTCCCTTGTTGAGGGAAGCCACTCACCTGCAGCAGTAATACTGTTGCAGCTGCCACAGGTGAGAGCCTTGAGTCCATTGCTTTGGGTGTCAAGTGGGGCCTGTGTGCTCCAGGCATGTCTTCTCCAGCCATATCTGGTGTAATGAAAAATATTCTGCCTCCCTCTGAATCTTTCTCTGCATGTTATCTGGTCAGACTTCCCTTTGGTCCCTTGACCCTTCACATCAGCACACCTGATAAGCAAATGTGATCGCTCAGCAGGCCAAGGTGCCAGCAGCCAGCAGGTGGGTTTGCTTTGAGCCTTGGGGTGCTCAGCAACAGGAGAGCTGATTGTCTCAAAGCATTGCTTTATTTCCTTTCCTCTTTGTATGCCACCCCCAATGCTAAACATGGCAACGGAAGCGTAGGGCTCTATGCAATACCTGCTTAAAGAAACAAAAAATAACATTAAAAATCAGGTGAATGTGGTGGGCTGCGTGGAAGGGTCTTCTTCCCTACACACTGCTTGCTGCTTTGGTATGGCTCTTTGAAAAAAGAGAGAAGTTGGTGTGGGAAGTGTCTCTCATAGAGCCCCAGCAACTTCGGCAGCATTGGCTCTGCCTCAAAATCTTGTTCCTTCACAGAGGCAATGATGACATGTTGGACATTTAGCAGTGGTTTTCGTGCATGTTGTTTGATATAAAGACACAAAAGATTAATCAAAGACTGGCACAGAGCAGAGAGAGCAGCAAAAATGTCCGAGTGCTGTAAAACCATGATCCTCACACTCAGCACATAGGCCAGCCCTGGCTGCAGCCTGCTGGGAGACTTTCTTTCCCCATTTTTTATCCATACAGGTACGTTTTATCTATACAGAAATAATGGAGTCAAAGTACTCCATTAAGGCACGTGTCCCCTCTTTAATGTTTTCTGCTGTTGTTTCTTATTTGTGTGGAGATGGGTTTTCTTGGCACAGGCACTATCCAATCCCCAGTTGCAGTTGCTTATGAAAACAAGTCTTTATCTTTTCCAAAGCTAGCAAGCACTTACGTTGCAGGATACTTAAGTGCTGTCTTTAAAATTGCTCATGTCTGCCTTGGGCTGACTTCCTCATCGCATACTTTACAGGTTTCGCCTATCATTGCATCCTCTGCAGGGATCCTCTGAGAGGAGTCAGCATTCAGAGTCCGAGAGGTGGGGGATTGAGGTGATTAATCATCTTCATTAGTAATGCCATTGAGCTCTGTCAGGATGATCGTGAGGTTAGCAGTAATACTCAGTGAGCAGTGAAGTCTGTGCCCTCCAGAAACTCAGAAGAGAAACCTGATAATCTGTACACACGCATCCTCTTTAAGTACTTGCTTCAGCATGTTATGCTCGAGCACCTTTCTCTGCAGAATGCTCCGTTGTTACTTCAGGGCTCTGAAATGATTGCTGTGTGATTAAGGGCTTGATCCTGGCTGCTGCAGGTTACCGCAGCCTGTTGGGGCTGTTTGCACAGCAGCTTGCAGGACCCAGCCTGTGCTGAAGAGGATCTTGCTATCCTTTTTGACACGGGCTGCTGTGTTGCGATTGGTTGCTCTGGGATGTGTGCAATTCTGCCTTTGTGTTACCTGCTTGAGCTTTGTTTCTTGAGTCATTTCCACAGCCACAATGTACGTGGTGCATGGCAAGGATATACACTAACAGTATTACAACATGCAGCCTGTTTCTGGGCCTGAAGTGCTGGGCTCAGGAGGAGGGTGGTCTTGGGGCAGAATATTTTAATCATCTTGGGATAAGTAGTGTTTGTTCAGAAATCCACCACTGCGTTTCTTCACTTATACAAAGAGAATTAGAAATGACTAAGTTAGAGTGAGATATATTTAGGAGTATTGAGAAGGGGAACTTTAGAGGGCTCACTCTATATAGAGAGTAAGACCAAATATATCAGTTTGGTTTAGAAGTTCAGGTTACTGCAGAATAGACATGCAAAAAGTGAATTTTTAGCACTGGCTTCCTTTGCAGTTAGGTGTGTAGCAAAGTACTTCCTTATCTGCAGCACCTCACCGGTCACCACAGCTGCTTCAGAATTCAGCAAGAGC
The DNA here is from genome assembly GCF_023343835.1 of Lagopus muta. NCBI lineage: Eukaryota > Metazoa > Chordata > Aves > Galliformes > Phasianidae > Lagopus > Lagopus muta. The sequence continues at coordinate 29,017,359 of NC_064440.1, read as the reverse complement.
TTTGGGAAATGCTCTATTTGCTGGGAAAAGCCAATTTGATGGCTCCAATTGCAGAAATTGCTTTTGCTAACTGAGGATTAGTGCACGTGTCACATTAATAATAATAATAATTGAAAAATCAGTGCTGCCCCAGTGTTTCATTCTGGATTCTCTCCAACAAAACCTGGTCACACTTGTCTTTGATCTTACTTGGACGTTTTTCTTTTCAGTTGCTTGTCTTAGTGATCTGAAGCAGTCAAAATCTCAGGAACTCAGTTCACATGAGCTTAATCGGTGCTGAAGAAATGCACGCAATGTGTATATGGACTATTAAAATTGGCCTGTGTGTCTGGAAGGGCCTGCACCCCCACTAGCAATCTTACTTTATGAGAAGTTTGTTTTCTGTTTCTGTGCTAAACATTAAAAAATGCACAAATAAATGGAGTAGACCTTGCTGGACCTTGGGAATTGAGCCCCCTATAGCACATTTGTAGAGTCCTGTATCTATTGTGCATTTTATAGCAGGAGGTGTTTTTGCAGCAACATCTTTTCCTGGCCAGTTGCAGGCTACCACGTGCGAGAGACTGTTTTGATGCTGTTGTTTGAGCTGCCATGCGTGTTGTGGAGCAGTGATGGTTTTTAGTGAACAGGTGAAGGCACATCATGATTTTAAACTCTGCAGAAGATTGCGTTGTGTTGGGTGCCACGGGTCCAGAGGATGTTTCACAGATGCTGCTAAGGCAGCTTCTGCAGCTCCTGTTCTGCAGCTCTGACTACCGCTGGCAGTGTTCCCTGGCTTCTGCAGCTGCAGACTCCTCTCTTCTGGACCCTTGGGATATTTCAAGATTAACTCTGACAGAGGAAAAACAGCTTTACTGATATACTGTAGTGGTAACTTCTTGCCCTAGGCTGCTAGGTTTGCATTCACTCCTCAGAGGAAAAAGTAGGCATCAAAGCATCTTACAACTTGCACCTCCAACATCTTGGAGGAGCAGCGTACTGAACATTGCTTCCTTTTCTCATTGGGTTATAAAGTTTTCTTCTGCTTGGGCCTTAAGCCCTTAAATTCACAGGAAGGCGTTGTCTGTGTTTCTTTGTTCTTTGCAGTTCACAGCTGCAGTGTTAGTGCTTGGCAGTATAGTCATTGCAGTGGAGCAGGTTCACTGATTCAAGCGAGAGTCGTAGCATCATTAAGGTTGGAAAAGACCAGTGAGATCATCTAGTCCAACCATCCAATGGGTCCATTTGATCCAGGTTCAGGATAAACACACAAAGGAAGCAGAATTTGCCTCTGTCAGTCCTTGCAGTAAAGAAGAAGCTCAGAGAAAGGTCTATAATCAAAATTCTCTCATTAATGAAAATTGAGGAGACAGCAGATCTTGTCCAAACTCGCATAACAAGGCCACAGCAAAGCCAAGACAGAAATCAGATTTCCTGCCTGCACTCTGTGCTGTCATCACAAGGCTGTTCCTCTGGGGTTAGTTTTTTTCCTCAAACAGAGAGGATGAAGGCTCTCTCAGTCCCTGGGGTGCTGCTGTATGTCTCCCACTGCCCCTCAGCATACTCCTTCCAGCACTGGAATGTTACTGCTCCTGTTGCTTGCTCAAGGGTTTAAGCCATTTAGTTTGTTTGTTTATCGTGGAGTTCTGCTGGGAAGGCAGATGTTATGTGGGAAAGCTATTTTCTGGATCTGTTTATCCCAGTTAGGCAGAATCTCACAGACCACCGCTAACAAGTAGTGGTGTCAGTTTTGAGACACTGGCATTCTAGAAGAGGGTGTATCAGTGTATCAGCTCTTGTGAGCAGCCTTGCAGCACAACTGATGATTTCTTGGCATGCTGTGGGTTGGTGTTTAAAATGGGCATGTATACAGCTTTGTTTCTATACAGTCCTTTGACCTTTTGAAATATTGGTATTTTAGGAATTGAGCTGTATTCGTACATGTCTGACAATAGATAGCTGACTTGAATTCCCAAAATACCTCGTCTGGGCAGTACTTAGCTATGATGAGATGCTTCTAAATAAATCTCATATGAAAGCCTGTATTCAAATTTAAAAATGAAGCTTTTCACTTTCACCCATCTTTCTTTGCTTTGGCATGTCAGGGTACTTCAAGAATGCAGCAATCAAACTTCATGCTTTTATGGCAGCAGAACAGCTGGGAATGGCAGGTCTTTGAGTTGCAGGGAATTGCAGTTTCAAAATATAATCTTTCAGATCTGGTTTGCACGTGTCTTCTGCTGGTAGTTTTCAACATAAAGTTCAAAATGAGCTGAATTCAAGGTTTGTGAGGAAGCGAGTTAGCATACCCATGTTTTATCAGGAAGGAGTCCTAATGGGATATCCATGCACTTGTGAAGACCAGAAAGCTACTTGTTTTGGGGTACTTGTGTTTGTCCAAGCATCTGTAGGCTGCAAATTGCCAGCTCTGTGTATGCTGAGAGAGCAGGGCAAACTCTGTAGAAAGCTCATTTTGGGGTTTTCTTACAGCACAGAGAAGGAGAGCAGGCACAAGTGGAAACCACTTTCCTTGTTAAGGGGAGGATGACCACGAAACTAGAACCACTTAGTGTTTGAAAGAGGTGTATGTAAGCACACATGGCAGCATGTCTTTGCAAGAAGCAGAAATCTTAGTTATTTTGTAAAGGCACAGATCCACTTTGTGACTGAATGAGCAGCCTGTGTCGGAGAGCCTTTGTGGTGCTTCCCTCATTAAGCACACATTTAGTCGTCCCTCTTGTGAGCTGCCACAGCTGCTCTGGCCACTCAGATGCAAAGTACCCCAGGCTCTTTCCCCTCCCCTTGCTCTCTGGGTGCCTGGTCCAACCAGCTCAATCCGATTGGCTCTACTCTAGCTCAGATGCATGGGGGGAAGTATTTTGCAGAAGATTCCTGGCCAGTTTCAAAGGAGAGGAGAAACTATGTGCTGTTTGAAAATGGTGAGCCTCGAGCCCAATTAGCTGAGTGTTGTGCTTCATTGTAGCAGCAGTTGCAGGATGAGCTGTCAGCAGTGGCTGCTTCTGTTTCATCCTTTGGGCTGCAGATGCTGTGAGGGTGAGCTGCTAGGCTCTGCAGCCTCATGCTGCTTGCTCTGTTGCTGCACTTCAGGTTGTTTAATATCAGACAGCAAGTGCTTAGTGGACTCACAGCTTGTATGCATATGCATGCTGTGGAAGGTGGGAAGTGTCGCTCCCCTTGCTTTCTGCTTAGGGCTTGGTTTTTGTTTAACATTTAGCAGAAAATTGCTTTAGACGTGAAGGTCAGATGGGGGGTGGTTATAGCAGTCAGCATTGTTGGTTTGTGGCTCCTCAGTGCTCTGCTGAGTAACTCGGGCTCCCCTCTGCTCCCATTTAGCAAATGCTTACTGTAGCATTTCCTTCCAGGAAAAGCTGTGGGGATAAGTCCAAGTGGCAATCGTGAGGTGCTCAGGTGTTACAGGGAAGGAGCCATTTAAACTCAAAGATCTGTGCAAGAATTGTTGTTTTTCTTCAGCAGTTCCTATCAGGGATAATCCTAGTGGGAACCTGTGGCTTTTGTGTGCAGCTGTCACACTTCCAGGAAGCCCCGCTTATTGGAAAACCCGTGTTTTGCCTGGTGTTCTTAATCATTTGATGTCTGGGAAAGAGATACCAAATGCTGGGCTTTCACTTTGTGCTTGCTCAGTGCCTGCAGGTGGGATTGGAGGGGTTGTGGCACTTGCCCCGTGGATGCTAACCCACTGTCATTCCACTGGGTGCTGTATGGGATCTAAAGGAAAACCAATGCATTACCCACCATTTTCCTCCAGTAACACAACTGTGTTTAGCATCTGGAAACCAAAGCAATGCTCTGTGTCTGCTGGGGCACCGTGGCAGGACTTCAACTGGTTTCGGCTTTGCCTTCAAATCTCTCTATTGACAGAACCCTATGAGAGGCCATCAACCTGTAAGTGTATTTTCCCTGAGTGCAGGAGGGAGTGTGACCGCACACAGTGCTGCTTCTCTGCACTTCTGTACAGCGAAGATCATGCTGTTTGCCATGCAGATGGAGTGGGTCCTTCATGAACATCTATGTCCTCTCCCTTTCTCCTCCAGCTGAGAGAATCAGAGAAATATTTGTATGGTAGGACTTTGTTTAAAAACGTTCATGAGAGGCATTCCATTCTGCAGAAGTAGCTACAGACATATTCGATGAGACCTGAGAAGTGTTTCAGTGTGGATACATATTTATTCTTTGTCACAACTGGGCTTTTTTCTTTTCTTCTTTTTTTTATAATTGTATGTTTGTTTGTTATTCTTCCTTGCGCGTTAAATAGAAATACATGAAAAGCAAAAGTATTTTAAAAAGAAAACTCCATGATTTTTTTTTCCACTGTTTTCTTTCAACAGACATACATCGGCAGCGTGGTGATATCAATAAACCCTTACAGACCTCTCCCCATTTATACTCCAGAGAAAGTTGAAGAGTACAGAAACCGGAACTTCTATGAACTCAGCCCTCACATGTAAGTACAGCGACAGCTTTCATTTCAGGCTGCCTGTGAGCAGATGGTACCAGCTGTCTTTCTCATCAAAAAGTCCGTGCCCGTTAAAGCAGTCCCCTCACGATTAGTTTATACTGAAGAGAAGCCAAGAAGAGTTACACTTTGTATTTCATGTATTTAGGCTCTAGTATGTGCACTTTGGAACATTTTCCTGTAACTGCTAGCAGTGGCCTTCATTGCTGCATTGTAGTCTGGTTTCGAGGAAATCTTCTTGATTGATGGAATCTGTAGGGAAACAAAAACTTGGTCCCCTGTGCTGGGTGGAGATGAGCCAATTCTGAGAGGGTAACCACAGTGCCATCCATGTATCATGCGAATCTTAAGACTAACATTTATTGTGTGCATACAGAGACACAACACTGCAAAGAGTGATTTCTATATGATGTAAATTCCAGGTCTAAATGTAGGAATGGAAGGCTGGAAAGTAAGTATAGTGTCATATTCTGACTTTGGTTCACCTCTGGTACTCCCTCTGCAGGAGTGCACATTGCAAAGAAGTCGGAGGCCTTGCATGTGTCACTCACGGCTCCTTTCTGTGCTGGGAGCTGGCCCCACTGACCTGGCATGCCTTGTGTTATGCAGGGCTGGTCTGAATTACTGAGAAGCCTGAAATGTGGTTAGGCCCTAAGACTTTTATTATAGGAGTGGGTGGTGTGGCTGAGAATGAGGTGCCTTGTCTTCAGAGTGTGCATGTTGAGGTAATTGGTTTATCTCGTTAGGCACTGTAGCGGTGAGTTTGCAGCCCTCTGCTCCTCTCCTCTACATGGCTCTGAATTAGGGAAGCACACCTGTGTTGTCAGGCTGTCGCCCTGCTTTGCCATTACACATTCAGGAGGCTGTATGGAGTGATCTGCAACCAGAGAAGTATTGAAGCATTGCCATAAACTCGAGCATCTTCCTCCAGTGTTAGCTTCTACTTCAACAAGGAGTGGTGTGGAAACATGTCTGGAAGTTATTTTGTTATGATTTTATTTTATTTTATTTTATTTTATTTTATTTTATTTTATTTTATTTTATTTTATTTTATTTTATTTTATTTTTTGCCTTCATTCTTCACCTGTAGCTTTTCCAAATATGTTGGCTGAACTGCTGTCACACAGTTAAACGTGTAAAGTGATCTTCTGGCCCTTCTTGGTCTTCTTGGATCTGAACTCTCACCTTGTTCAGGTTTCCTTCAAGTTTTGTTTAGCAAGTGCAGTGGCTTGCTAAGTTAACGCAATTGCTTGCTAAAATAACTTTCTGCTCAGCTAAATCAGCTGTTGTATGGTGGAGGATTTTGTAAGTAGGACCTGTGAGTAACAGCTTGTCTGACATTCTGCAAGTCGGTTCTTGGTTACTGTTAAATCAAGTAATACATTGATCTCTGTTTCTCCATCTCTCCTGAGAGGTGGTTTTCCAGAATGAAATGATCATTTTGATCATTTTAATACGTATTTTTTCAGTGCTCAATCCGATCACATGTACATTCAGCTTTGACTAGAGAAGTATTTGCCTTTCAATGTTAAGGTGGAAATGAGTTTCAAGGTGGTAAGGGGAAGTATCAGAAGGTTAGAGTAAGAGACTTGGGGAAAAGAAATGTGAATCTGATCCGATTAGAAAATTGTTTCATAAATGTCATTCATTGCTAATGACAGTAATTGTACAGTCAGGCTCATGTCTCAGAATGGGAACTTTAGTTGGTATTGCTTCTGTACGATAGTTTTACCTTGTACCAAACTATCCTTAAAAATACTGGATTAGGAAATAGCATTTCCTAATTCCACTTTATTTTGAAGAAGCTGTGTTTCCATTTCGTGTTTCTTCAGTTAAAAAGATCTCACTTTCTGGTAACCTTGCTTTCCTTTGCAGCTTCCGTGGTTGCTAAGGAGAGCTGTAGGATTAAGAGAGCCCCATTTGTCTCTTCCAAAATTGGTAAATGCTTCTCCCCAGGAACTGGTTCTGGGGTAGAGCCAGCATTGCCCCAGCTTGAAGCCAGCAGCTGGATTTAGGGCTGACAGATCCACATGTGGCAGGCTGCTGTTAAATGCAGGGCCCAGGCACAGCCCATGGTGCACTTCCATGGAGACCTTGCAGTTGTCCTCAAGGCTGGTTTTTTTTGTTTTTCTTTGTCCACAGTCAGAAACTTAAATGAAGAGTTGTGTAGCAGATTGCAATCTGTGGTGTTCCTTCTGATGTGGGGTGAAAGAAACCCACATTGGTTTGTCTAGATCTACATACTTATTTCTCTTTGATGTGCAAATCTCCATTGAGCTGTGGCCTTTTGAGAAGACATGGTTGTAGGTAAGCCCACTGCACCATGTCAGGGGGCTTTGGAAAGAGACTTCTGGTTCCTATCATGTAATCATGAGCAAACCAAAATTCTTGGTTATTCTTTAGGAAACTAATGCATCTGACCAAGAAAATATGTTTATAAATGAAGTTATATTTAGTGTGTTTATTATTTTAGCATCTCCTTCGCACTAATTATCAATCTGATTCGTTACTAGTGCTAGCTAGAAAAATGCAAATGATTTAATGCATAAAAATACCTTGCAGGGGTTTAGATTCGGTGAAATTCTTCTGGAAACCACTCTGCTGTGTGACACCAAAACACTTAGAGTCATAGAATTACAGAATCACTCAAGTTGGGAGGGACCCTTAAAGGCCATCTAGTCTAACTGCCTTGCAATGAACAGGGACACCTACAGCTTGATCAGGGTGCTCAGAGGCCCATCCAGCCTGACCTTGCATGTCTCCAGGGAAGGCATCCACCACTCCTCTGGGCAGCCTGGCCATTGGTTTGAAGAAAATGTGCTGCCACTGGATGGCTCTTAATCTGCAAGGCCTGCCGTTTCAGAGAGAACCTCCAGGTCTGCATTTCCTAAGTTTTACACGTTAGTATTTCTGGAGCAGACTGCTGAGGGCTGTTCTTGAGAGCTCTGTAGGGGAGATTCTGAGAAATGGGGATTATTAAATCACATTTCGCTCATTTTCTGTTAGTTTCTTATGTTCTTCTCTCTGTGCTTTGAGGCACGTGCAAGCATCTGGATGTGATGGATTGGGATGGGGAGCGTGTGCGTGAGAAATCCTGATGTCCCACTAAAATAGCTGACTGGATGAGAAAGGGAAAACTGAAGGCAAAGGAAGGAGCAGCATCTAATGACATGAAGGAAATCCATACCTAGAGATTTTTTTTTCCCATACAGTGGAAGGCGATGTAAATTAGCAAGGTAGAAAGACAAACAGAGAAACACAAAACCATCGAAGTGGAAATCACATGTTTTCTTACCCTTAATGTGAAAGACGAGGGGAGTGTTTGCCTTCTCATTTGCTTTGTGTTTCCTCAGCAGCATCTGTAAGAGCACCCAATGCTTTCAGTGACGCTACTTAACACTTAATTGCAGGTTTGGGGCGCTGCTTTAGTGCCCTTTGGAAGTCGAGTGAGGCTGCAGACATGTTTTGAATAGGCAGCCAAACACAAGTTCTGGGAGAGGGTGCTCCTGGTCAGATGGTTTTGGATGATGATGTATCTGTTAAAAATCAATCAAGGAGTTTAAATTTTAATGTTACATTCCTCTCTAAATTCACTGCTGCTGTTATGACACCATGTAATGCTCCTGGAATGCTTGTTTTCCCAGTCTCTGGCTATTTGCATAGCTGCAATGGGAAGTTCACCAAGCTCTTCATTTATGCATCTACTTATTTCCCCAGTGTTTTGTTACTCTTTCTGGTTTTGTTTTTATCTACAAGGCAGGATCAAGCTTGCCTCTGACTCGACAGCGCAGAGGATAACATTTCAGTGCTCCAACCATTAGCTGCTTGATTTGTGCAGTCCTTACGTTTCTGTTCTGCTCTTCCAGTTGATGTAATTACCCTTTCAGTTGATGTAATTGCCGTTCTGCTTACCTGGTGGGTAGCCTAGACATGAGAGAGAACAAAGCTGTCTACCTTGCTAATTTACATTGCTTTCCACTGGTGACAAAGGCGGCTTCTGGAATCTTCAAAGTGATGGCAATGGGAATTAAACACTTCATCATATCACTTACTTGTAGCTGCTGTGCCATATCACTTTCCTACCAGGAACAGATTTGCTTTGTGGGTTTGCAGAGAAGATGTTGCTTGCATTTCCCATCTTGGCTACCAGCAGGTGTCCGTCTCTTGCAGGTAACACAAAACACGACTTTCTGCTCCTCTTCCCAGGCTGAAGCTCCTCAACTTCTTGCTTTAGATCTGCAAATTACTTTAAGCTGAGGGACAAAAAGAATGTGGCAGTGGTACTGCTAGTCACAAGTTGTAAGCTACTAAGTTAAAAGCTTTCAAATACATAGAGGCATAAGCTCTTGCAGGCGGGTTCTGAAAATGGCTTGCCTTTACATGGGATGCAGATGCGGAGACATCAACCTGATGCCACGAGGCAAGTTTGAGAAACTTAATTAGATTCCCTACTTTGTCATCGTGTTAATAATTTTTGGGAAAAATCACTTTAATGCTGATATCTGAGTTACACTGACAATAGGCAAAATTTGCTTTCAGCTATTCACGTCAGGACTGTTTTGAGCCCATGTAAGCAGCAAATACAGCAGTTACGGTTTTGCTTCTGGCTTTTTTTGCTGGCATTCCAGGACTGCGTGCCTTCAGAAATGCTGAGGTTACAGTAACTCTTTCTTTCCTCCTTGATTTAAAGCAAACATTTTTGACTGAGAGTATGATGAAGACCTGCATAGTTGTTGCCTATACATAAAACTAAGCCAACCCCCATAGGCATCAGCGTTTTAAAGTACACAATAACACATTTTATTTGCTGAAGGAGAGGATGGTGGGGTGAGCGCCTGGGCCATAGGTTGATGTCCTTCATTGATCAAGCATATCTATTTTATTGTTTCCTTCTCTGCTATTCCTTTCCTAACCTCCTTTTCTCTTCTGGCAAGCTCTTAACTCCTTATGGATTTTGTTCACCTTGCAGTGTCCCCTTTGTGCAGCCGGGTTGTTCTTATTCCTAATAATTTCTGAATTCTCCAGAAATTTGTTCTCTTTGGACTTGCTCATGTGGCTCAGCAGAGTGTCTGTTTCTAAAGAGATTTATAGGCAGGGAAGGTGATCCCTTCAGAGGTTAGTTGGCAAAATTAACTGCTGGGCAGGGAAGGAGCATCTACGGCTGACAGAAATCATAAATAACAGTTAGGGAGGACTGCCTGTATCTAATTTTTAAAACCATATTAGGAATGAGTTGAAAGAAAAAAGGGGAAGAAGAAAACCTGCATAAAGCTTTGCATTCTTATTTTGGAAGGGGTCAGGCTTATGGCTCTTGACCTCTCTAGAGAGGCAGTGCTGGATGTGGCAAATCTGTGGTTGTCAGTCCGTCAAGCGTGTAGATGAAATGGGGATGAAGGATCACATTTGCTTCCCGAGTCAGAAGGATTTCATGCCTGAGAAGGACCTGTTGCATTGCAGGCTGTGGGCACACCTCCTGTGGGAACACGATACCTTGACAGCTCTGCAGTCCAGAGAAAATGGAGTTTGAGGAAGGCCCTTGTGATTTGCCCCTCTTGAAATGGCCGTCTTATTTTTTGAGGAGAGTCCTTGAAAATATTTGTAAGGCTTAGAATGCAAGGGAAGATTTCTCTTGCACACAACAATTCTTTCACCTTTTCCCCGAAATCCAAGCAAGGTTGGTTGGACAGCATATTATGCAGCCAGCTGACCCGAGTGCTGGAGAGGTGAAGGCGGTCTTACTGACGGATAATATCAGGTCGTGATTTTGTGATGTTGCATAGCAACACAGAAATGGGTTTAGAGCAGTTGTGCATTGTAAGGAGGCTCAGAAAATATATGCAACACCTGAGGAGTACAAACAGCCTGGAAAGTATAAGGATGAATGAATGAGTGTACGGATGAAAGTTGTGCTTTATTGTAATTTCTAAAATGGTTGAGAGAGGCACTAAGACTGGATTACACGGTTTGATGTGATGACCTTTTTCAGCCATCCTTTTTGTCTGAACTGTTGGTAGCATCGTGGAGGCTAGTCACAAAGAGCAGTGCCCATGTGGCCTGTGTGCTCCTGGAGAAGCCTGCAGAACATGCAAGTGGTGGGTGCCTGGAAAGCCATGAGTTTGTAAGGGATGCTCTTAACTGCAGATCTGTTCCAGATGCTTCTGTAACTCCATCGTTGCCATCATGGTGTACAAAGGAAAATAATGTAAGGGGTTTCTTTGTGGACTAACTGCTGGTTTGGTCTCAACAGAATAGCTTTGTTTTTAGTGCTGTTTTCAGATATTTACTCATACCTCTGTACACAGCATACTTCTACATTTCACTTCAGTCATGTTGGGGATTAAGAGTCAAATGGTTTTAGTTATCTGTAGCAAACTCTTTTTTTTTAATGTGAGTGCATTTGTCATAGTCTGTGTTTATTTGTAAGCATAAAAACACACGTTTTGGATAGGTCATGTTCGAGCCAAGGTCAGTAAAATAATAATAATAAGCCTTACTATATGTTGGCTATTTGAAGATGCGTGCTAATGTTCCAATAGTCTAACCTATTGATGAATTTTTTTGCCAGGTCCCATTTCTCTCATTTTCCTGACACTAGAACTGCCAGCTAGAGCTCTTATTGTGCCATTTGTATATTTAGAACACAAAGTGCTGATATTTAAAGAAACATCAATTCGTACTGTCACATAAAGTCAGATCCTGCTAATTCACACGAAAGACTTGGGAATCCATCCAGCGTTACTGGCTGAATTTGGGGCAATGAAATGAGCCCTTCATTGAATAGAGGAAAGGCCCTGCAGTAATTTCTCAGATTTATAGCACAGTTCTCTGTTGCATTGCCTCCTACAGTTCTCCAAGTCTGTCCATGCACAGTTGCTCTTGAATCTCCTTTCAGTCTTGCAGCTAGTTGCCTTTCCAGTTCTTCGTGTGTGCATCTACACAAGAAATCAGACCAACCTTTTGTCTGCTCCTTAACAGAAGATAATTTTCCCCATTAGGAAATTGATTGATGGAGTGGTAGGACTTGGAAATGAGAGCACTTTTAACCACTTTAAGCATCTGTCAGTGTAACTGTGTTTTAAAGGAGGTTCTTGTAGCTTTGCTTTTGATTAATGTGTTGGGACTTTGTGTACACTGGAATGAGAAATTCTGAAGGCTGTTGCCTTTGATTTTTGAAATCCAGACTTAGAAGTGAAGGCAGGTAGAGGCCCTATTAAGAATGAGCAAAATTCCAGTTTATGTATAGTCTATACATGGATCTAAATTTACATTTTGCTTTTCCTACACTGGCAGCATGGTGCTCTCAACAACTGGGATTTCAAACTGCAATTAACAACAGCTGTCGTTCTTTCATTGGAAATGTCTCATTGTGCTTAGTGGTGGTTTTTTCTCTCTCTCTTTTTTTTTTTTTTTTTAGCAATTTATGATACATCAGTAAAGGCCCATCTGCTATGCTGGGAGCCTTTGTCATCATTTTAGATACAGCATAAACAAGGCTAATGTTAAAAGCCCTGAAACTTGAGCAAGATTCGAGCTCTCCTACTGCTTTCAAAGGCCCTTTTTCCATTCTTTCTCCTTCTGCCTGTGACTATATCCAGAAGGCTTTTGATTTCTGCAACTCAGAGTACATCATGGTTAATGCAGTTTGGATTACTAAAGATAAACTTTTTCATGTTACAAGTTAGGAAATATGCAGTCTTAATATTTACTGTCTAGCACACTGCATAATCTTTCCCTTATGTTTTGGATAGATAGGAGAGCTGGGACTGGGGTTTACAAATAGAGGTCTGAACTATAAAAGACAGTTTAATTGTGGTCCCTTCTGTAAGTTAGTTCAAATCTGTATTTCTCTTGTGTACGCAGTTTCCTTCTCTACCACTGAAATGTTTTTTATTTGGTAATCCCTGTGTGAGGTTCAGAGTGGAGCTGACCAGAATGGCTCCAAAATGATTTTCAGTGAGGATGTGCCAGAGTTCATCAGCTCTCAGGACTTGAGGTGTGCTTCAATCCCTGCCCTGCCCAGGGGTTCCCAAGTGATGCTTCCTTCAGGAAAGGACCTTTGGTTAGCCACGATCTTTAAATCAATCCTTAAAGCCATGCTTTACAAATGAGGAAGAATTGTTTCTCAGCCACTTAAGTCAGGGTGAGTTATGGTTTTATTTGAGCACTTCGAGCACATTATTCACATGGTGCAACAAACATGTCTTGTTTTGCAGAAAAATAATTGTTTTGTGTAAAATATGGCCACAGCTGGCACAAACCGAATATTTGAGTTTTACCAGTAGGCTTCTCTGGTTTCCAGACAAGTTCTGTGTTAGGTATAGAAATTAATTCCATTTTTGCAAGCCCATGCTCATGGATTGCAAAGCTTCAGAAGGTCCACAAAGAAGAAATAAACTGCAGGAAAAACACTGCATCTATAATTAAAGGTATTTTTAGATAAAAGAATGGAAAACACTTTCTGTACTTCCTTTCAAATATTTAAGAGCTCAATAAAATCATTATTGTTTTGTAAATGCAGGTGCCCTTTTCCCCCCAGGAAACTTGAAATCCTGCATGCATGTTACTGCAAACTGGTTTGCTGCAGGTCTGTGGTGTCCTCCCTGTAATGGTGCAGGATCTGGCTGTCTGCCTGGCTAACGCAGCCCGGTGCTGGGGTGGGAGATGCTCTGGGTCAGGACCTCCTCTGCTCAGGGCCTTGGAACTGGGAGTTACCCGTTCTTCTGGGTCCGTGGGAGAGTGATGGCTATGGGCATCCAGCTAGCTGATGTCATTTCTAGGAACGGGACTATTTGAGAGGGAAGCCAAGCCCAGCTGCTCTGCTGAAAAGTTCATGGTGTGGAGATATTTGCCTTTTTTCTTTCTTTGGTTTAAATAAATATTCCCTTTTGCTGACAGCAGGAACCTGCTCCAAATTATAGTTCATTGTTTTAATTTCTTTCTGTATGCAAGCCATGCCTCAGATTGTACCTGCTGTATATTGGGTCTGTAAGCATTACTGTGTGTTCAACTGGTGTGCTACTCTATGGGGCTTTCCCCAGTTAACAGACATTAACAGGACCCTGGTCTGTCCTTCTGATTTGTTTATCAGCAGTGATGCAGTGATTTGCCATTGGATTCCCATGTTACTTTGGAGGGCCACTGCAGTGGCAGTTTGCTAGCTCATAGGACCAAGCTGTTGAATGGGATGTGAATGTGCTTATTGGGGTTGTTACTGTGCTGAAATTTAAAGGGGGGGTCTGTCATACGGTCTGGATTAGAATGAGGTGCAGTTATCTTTGTCTTCAGAGTCCTTTTGTCCAGTGGCTGAAGGGAGGTTACATCGCAGCTAGCTTGTGCACTCCTTGTGCTTGCTTCTTTTCCATCACAGTATTGTGCAGCCCCGGAGGGATGCCTTAAGATGTTGCTGAAGTAGGCAGACAGTCACATGTTGTGTTTGTGTCTTCTGTGTAAGGTGCAGGGGAAAGACCTTTCCAAAAAAAGGCATCTTTTCAACCCTCACTGAGTAGAAAGGAGGTGATTAAAACCAAGAAGGAAGAATCCTGCTGGCTTGCAGGGGAAACATGTCCTGTCCCCAGGGAGGGGAAGGGACTTGTCCGCCCAGCTGGGCCGGCACTGTGTTTGAAGTGCGCCTGAGAGCTGCTGCATCCTGAGGAAGAAGGGATCTCCAGAGAGCATTTGTGGGTGTATATTACATTCCCAGTTCACTAGAACAGAAAATGTCTCTGGTTTAGCATTAGGCTGTGTTTTAAAGTGCTTTACTCTTGAAAATCAAGAGTGGTTTTGTCTGTCCCTCTCTCCTGTCCCTTCCATAGATTCTGGCTGCTCCTCACAAATAGCTAGGCTGATTTATTCAGCTCTGGGCTTTGTTCTGTGTCTCAGAATATCACAGCTGCCAGCATGAATAGCCAAGTGGGGAAGGAAATGCAGGAGCTATGCTTCCCTGTGTATATTAGCCACATAGTATTGTTGATAAAACAATTTTCTGTTCTCACTGGGAAAACAAAGTAGGCTTAAAGATGCAGAAGCATTCTGAAGAGGAGAAAAGCCTTTCCATCTGTCTTAGTGCACCTCTTTATCCTGGTGCTTAAGCTCATTTCATTTTTCCCCTGGCTCATAGAGCAGCTGCTCGCCTGTGCGGGGCTGTCCCAGGCGCTGCTCCATCAGCTGCTGCTCCATTCAGGCCTGTGGCAGGCTGACAGCCTCCTCTCTCCACGTGTGTCAAAGGGGCTGACAGGAGGCACCTTGTAATGATGGAAAATGGGGCCACACTTGTTATCCATGGGGCAATTAGATTAAACAGTTCTGTGCTAGGAGCTAAGGATGCAAATAATCTCTTATAGTTGTTTTTCCCCAATGGTGGTTCTTTCACTGGGCTTCGGTGGTGCTGGGGGGGGCTGGAATGTGATGAATAGTGGTGATTTACAGCATAAAGCCTGAAAGCTCTCTATAAAATGTGCTTCTATTTCTCCTGTCCCTGGTTATTGGTTCCTTTTTATATGCGTACATCAGGACCAACCAGTCTGATGCATTTCCTTAACTCACTGTGAGAGGTGGAGATTGCTTTGTTGTCATCCTGTCGCAGAGCACTTCTCTGCACTCATAAAGGAAAGGAACTTAAAAAATACCCTTCTCCGTTAGACTTTGCAGAAAGATGTACATTACATTTGATGTGAAGTTCACATTAAACAGTATGTAAAATCTAAATTTAGCTGTAGCTCTTTTTTAGTGCAGCATAGTGCGTACTTTGCAATGATAATGTGCTGACATGTCGTGTATACCCTGTCCACGTGTTTGGAGGTGGCTAGGTAGCAATGAAGTGGTCCTGGGGAATGGAAGGGCCAAGAAGGAAGGCCTTCTGAGTTTCCTTTGAAAGCAGTGATAGGGCTGGCAGGCCAGGATTGACCAGTGGATGCTTTAAGAAAGGGACTGACTGAGAGTGGAAAGCAACCACCAGCAAGGATGAGGCAGAGACAATGGCTTTCATGCCTGAGTTTCAGGTAACGTTAACTAGTGGTGCAGATTGCTGAGGGAAGAGAGAGGAAGGATTGAAGTGGTGGTGGGGAGATGGAAGTGCTGATAGCTGAGGAGCGCTCATCCTCATGTTTTTGGCTTCAAGGAAGACTGCGATGGAAGAGGGCTAAGTTTTTGCTTCACTGAGCCTTGCTTTGGGCTGACCCCACTGCTCGAGCAGAGGAGGTGCTGCCTGAGCCTCTTGGAAACCCTTCTTTGCTGCTTCACTGCATGTCCACGTTTCAGGGTTTGGACTAGTGATTCTGTGTGATTCTCTGCCGGCCCATCAGGCCATCTGGAGCGGTGTGGCCAAAGAAATGGGTGCTATAAAAAGGCAGAGCCTGCAACTTGTGTAGGTGTGGGTGCCATTTTGACTTCAAACTGCTTCTATACTTAAATCCCAGCTAAAAGAGAACTCCAGTAAATAGTTCTGCGTTTACTGTGGTAGGAAAGTGTTGTCATCTCTCGTAAAAACCTAAAAATCAAAGGAGAGTTTATTATAAGGTATGGGAAATGACACTGCTGACACACTCACCATTTAATTCAAAACACATGGGTTATAACTACTTCTTAAATTATGAACTATTTTGAAAATTTTGCTTGGGCTCTGTAATTGTGAGGTGGGTCAGAGCACAGAATGTGGCCTAAAGCTGCAGCTGTAGATGTTGGCTTCCAGAGCTGCGCCTCTTCACATTGCTGCAAGGCAGAGGGGGAGAGGGATTCTTTGCTGTCTCCAGATCATCAAAATATGTTAAGCTCAAATGGCCTTAAATGAGATTATTTAGTGTGTTTGTAGTAAATAAGGAGTAGTGTGACATAACGTTTTTGGAAGAAGTGGAGTTTAAACAAAAAGATTTGAAGCTTTTTTAATGCAACAACAGAAGAAGATAATAAATATGAAGGACTGTGAAGCAGTGCTGTGCCACTAAAGTTGACATGACAAATGTGTTATTCTCTCTTTTTCTTTGAAATAATGTTATTTGTTCAGGCTCTGATGTAAATGTGCCTAATGCTGTTTATGCAATGCCAGCAAGACAAAGCCTTAAATGCTGTTATTTATATACTCTTTGCCTCCTCAAATTGAATTCTTGGAGCAGTGGTTGAAACCTCAGAGGTAAGTTTGAGGCAACTTCTAATAAGCACCTCTGTGAAACTTCTTCTAAAATGAGTTGACTTCTTTCTTTCTTCGGTCTGGAGTGGAGAATATCTGATACAGTTGTGAAACTTCTGCTTTGATGTAGAACAGTGGAGTAGAAGCGAATGTATGCCCAGCATCCCTGGCTGGGTTGGGGCAGATCAGGGCTGGCTGGAGTCCCGCTCTCTCCCCAGCTTCTCATGTCTCTTTCTAGCACTTAATGCAGGAAGCCTCACCTTCCTGCTGAAAGCCAGCTTCCAGTCAAACCCATGGCTCCATGGCACTGTCATTAATGGCCTCACACATGTCCATTGAATGCTTATTGCAGTTGCATTTCTTTCCTTTCCTCTCAATCTCACTGCTTTATTTTTCCTTGCAAAAAGGATGATGATTGAAGTTATGTGTGTGCTGGGATGAGCCTGTCTGAACACCCTGCACTGTGCTCTTCAGTTCATGTGTACGGCATGCATACAGTTCATGTACTTCAGTTCAAGTATATCTGCAGCAGCGTTCAGCAAATATTATTCATTTCCTAAATATATCCTGTAAGAGAGTCTGGTAAAGTGTTTTTGCTACTGTAGCTTGGATTTGGGTCAGTTAAGCAGATGCCAGAAATTGTGTCATGGTCTCTCGGCAGCAGAAAAGTCTTTTTTTTTTTTGTCTAGTTCTCCAGTGTGTTGGCCATGGCACAGGCTGACTTTGTTGTAATGCTAAAAACATTACAGCCTTCTACTTTCTCGTAAACACATTTTCACCTCTGGTTGAACTACCGCATCGAAATGCTTCAATCACCACAGCAGTAGTAAGCTTTGAGAGATCAGTTTTAATTCTGGTTCAATGGTAAGTGTATCAGATGGAGTAGTGACCTCTCTTTGTGCTTGGTAAATGCATAGCCCAGCTGTGTAGGGAGAATTGCAGTTTAGAGTCTGAGACAACGTAAGCTATAAGGAAAGCAACGGAGGAGCCCTTGTGCAGAAAGGAGGACGGAAGGAGCACAAAGAGTGGGGAATCGATGGCATGAGCATCACTGGCGGGAGCTAGGGAGGAAGGGCAGGGATGATGTGTTCATAGGGAAGGAGGCAGAAGGTGTTCGTGACCTGTTTTCCAACCTTCTTGGAACGCTGCTCACCTGGTGTGCAGGGCTCTTGCTGGATGGCTGAGCTCAGAACATGGTGCAGCTTTAAAAAGAAGAGAGAGATGAATCTAATAGCGATGAAGGATGAGGGAGTAGAGAGTGTGCACCTGGTAAATAACTGGGGAAGTATGACATTCTCCTGACACCTCTGAGGAGGAGTAGCCTGAAGGAAGAGCTGCCTGAGCTCAAGGGGCAATGTTAGCTAGTGAAAAAGAAATAGATACGAAATGATTTGAGCATACACAGGTTTAATGTTTAAAGCTTTTGAGCTGTAGCAGTAGTGTCTCTCGAAGAAGCTGAGCATGGATCACTTTGCCCATGCTAACCATAGCTAGTTTCATGTCAAAGAGCTTGCTTTTTTCAGAAAGCTGTGGTTTCCTGTGAAAACTCTGCATGGCTACATTATGCAAAACCAAGACTTGGTATCTCTGCAGTTGTCAGCAGAATGCAAAGCTCCTGAGCTGCTATAGAATTAGTTTCTAAAACATGCATCAAATCTGTAACCACTGTGTATTTCATGTTGTCTTGTGAGTTATTTGCTGTTTTGGAACCGTGGTTTGTTTGCTGTAAATAATGAACTATATCCGATTTGAAATAAATACCAACACATCATTTTATGGGGAACAGCAATCAAACAAAGCTCTTGGTCTGATGAATGGATGTTTATTTCATGTAAAACTATGCCTTGTTTTGATAGCAGATTTGCTAGCATATTTCTTGAATTTGCTTAGTGCTGTGAGTGTGCCCTGTTATTTGGGTTTTGCTTTTATGTCTTTTTGTAGATACCGCTTAAGTTTTTGCAATGAGTTCTTGTGCTGCATCCAGAATGCCTTGTTCCATCAGCTGGAAAACGCAGCTGAACCAAAGTCAATGCTATTCTTTCTCTGGCTTAAAATGACAACTTAGGAAAGCCCGAATATAAAAAACACATTTGTATTTCTCCAAAATACAAAATACATGTTGCTGCATGGCAACAAAGCACATTTGGATCCAGATTGCAGCCCAGGAGTTTCAGACTTGCAATGTTCTGTGTTCCATTGAAGTATATTGTTGATGTAGGAAAGCTGCTAATTCTTTATTTATAACAGTTCTTTATATATAACAGTATTCTTTGATTTCACAGTATGACTTTGCCATTAGATTGCTAAGAACACACTGGGAAACACTTCTGCATATTTGCACAGAAATCCAATAATACCCCCAAATGCTTAAAATGCTCAATACTTTTTCAGGTTCAGAGATGTCTTCATACTTGTCAGGGTAGAAATTGAAGCTTATGATACTGTTAATGTTAAGGATTCTCCTGTTTCCTTTTTCTCAACATCTTCAGATTGGCCATGTCCCATCGCATTGACATGTTGCTCATTGAAGAGTGTGACCTAAATTTCCCTCAAACTTCATCAGTTTGAGTTTTCTGTCTGCATAAAAACATGTAGGACAGATTTTGCTTCCCCTTTCCTGGGGAAAAGCCTGAAAAAAACAATGAGCCAAAGTATCCATTTTGCTTCTGTGGGTCTTTTATTCTGGAAATGGGAAGCCTTAGCGCTTACAGAACCCTCTGCTTGAATATTTTATTTTTTTCTGTGTGGATGTGAAGGACAAATCATACTTGTTGTTGCTATCTGTTATATCTCATTCTTAATTGGTTCTTTTCTCTTGCAGCTTTGCTTTGTCAGATGAAGCGTATCGATCTTTAAGGGACCAAGACAAAGACCAGTGTATTCTTATTACAGGAGAGAGTGGAGCTGGAAAAACAGGTAATAATCCACTTTGACCTCATTCAGAAGCATTCACAATTGTCTGTTGCAAAGTGATGCTGGAAGCTGTAAGAACTGAGAGGTACTGATGTGCTTTTGTGTCAGGCCACTGTAGAAAATGAATGCGGTCATCTATGTCGCTGTAGGGGTGATCTTCCCTAAACTCATGTTTTTCCATGCTGTCGCCATGACATAGTCCTGTCACGTGTTAATGAAGGAAAATTCATACCAATAGCTGATTTCCTTGGAAATCTCATCAGTCTTTTTCCTGCTGGGCAACAATGTGAAGCATGGGCTTTATCTTTATAGTGTTGAGATAAATGCCTTTGGCTTTTGCTTTGTTCATGAGTGATGTCTTGTTCTCCTTTGTCTGATTAGTGGCAGCCACTTAAAATGTCTTGAAATCTTGTGATTTAATCCTTTTCTTCCAGTTCAATGGCATGAAAACATTTGTGTGTTCAATAAGAGTATATATTAAAAAAGCAAGTTCCTGGTAATATGATTATTATGGATTCTGTCTAGGATTTCACACATCAGAAAAGAGTTCTTTACCAAAACTGTTTAATTTTTTATTTTCTCAGGATCAGTAAGTTCTCAAACAGCTGAAGGGCACTTTTATTAATGTATTTATTCAATTGAAGGATGTAAGAGTGGTTGAGTTTCTGAACTTCTCTATTTGTAAAGAGGAGTCTGGTAGGTTGAGATTTGGGACATGATATGAGTTATTCCTTCTTTATAAAGGTAAGTACTGAATAGCATAAGAGCATGATTTGAAATCCAAGTCAATAATGAACTCGTAATTTGTGACATTGTCTCTTTAATATTTGATGTAATCGTGGATGCTCAAGTTGAGCTAATAGCTGAGGACTTAAGTTTTTAATGCAAAGAAAATAGAGGAGAGTGGAGAAATTCATTGAAGTGAAGAAACAGATTTGGTAGTACAGATGCTATATAATGCTTTTAGAACATACAGTGTTGGTAGCCTGAACATTTGGTGTGTTTGGGCTGAGAGAATTGAAACTGAACTGTTGTCACTTGTTTTCCTTAGTTTGTTCAGGTTTTACTCGTTTCACTGTGTGTTTGTATCGATAATTGATAGTAACACTGTGCAGGAAAACATGGAACTCTATCAAGATGAGTAGCATATTTAAGTGCTGTTAGATGCTAAGTTGATGATTCACTTCCTTGTGTCTTCATTCAGTGAAACAGAGTTCCTAATAAAGGAAATTGCATTTATTCTGTTTCTCAGTCATGTTCAACGCCTATCTTAAGGCCATTGTATGTATTCTTATTGTATGTTATTTTATGATAGCTTATTTGCTGCTTCAGTGCTTTTTCCTCTCTTTGACTGAGTAGCTCTCCTCAGAGGTTTTGACTGCTTTAGCAAGTATTTCGTACTGAACTGCTTGGTAACTCCAAGCTCTGAAGGAAAGGGATTTTTAGAAAAGACAGCTGGGCTTGAGGAGTTGTGTGGTTAAGGGAGATGGGAGTCTAGATGGACACCGCTGGTTTCTGCTTGCTTGTTTCCTTGTGTCACAAGCTTGCTCGGTTTTCTTTCCAGTGTAGAATAGACATTTAATACCAGCAAACAAGCTTGATTAAATAGGGAAGAATCAAATCCAAGGGATAACTTGTTTGTCAGTTTTTTCCTGAAATGAAACCCTTAAATTTGTAACAGATCTCTGAATAGCAAGTAATGGGCTTTTTTATGGCAATTGGGTTGAGTTGATAGGGATTCCAGCTGTTAGTCATTACATTGTATGTCAGCTGACGTTGCCTCAAATTTCACTATCTTACATCATACTGAACTTCACAGATTCTGTTTATAAACAGAGTCCTTTCTCAGCTGCTCTTTGTCCAAACCAACAAAAACATAAGGGTTGGATGGATTTTTCCTTCAGAAATCTTCATGTCTGTTTGGGTGAATGGCATCCTTACAAACCCAGTCCAAAAACTGTTCCAGACTTTCTTAAAAGTTTATACCTTCTAATTAGTTTCATTGTTTAAATGAAGCCTTGACTTTCTCTAAACTTTATACTTTGAAACTCGCTGCATAATGTTACTGATGTTAAATTGCTGTTATTTATTTACTCGTAGCTTACTTCAGAGTTGTAATTACATTTGTATAGCGTTGCATGTTGTGTGCTTGCATCTGTGCTGTTGTGTATCTGGTGAGGTTGGAAAACTGGTTGAATTTTGCATCTTGAATGTACTTGGGCCTAGTTTTTCAGGCTGAAACCTTCAGATTCAGACTAAGCACTCCATGATGTTAGCTAGAGATGGTTTTCTTTCCTAAGTGGCTGCTTCTCACGAACCTAAACAAAGAAGTAGCTGCAATGTGCTGTATCCAGCAGTGCCTTCTTTAGCCTGGATGGGCTCTAGGAATTTAAGTCAATGGGGGTCCTGATGTCACGGCGTGGCTCTAGTGGCATGGTGAGTTCCTTTGTCCTTCCCAAGCTGTCCACCAAGGGAGAAGAAAAGTGAAATAATATATGCCTATGGTTCTTGTCTGGTATGGTGAAAACAGGGTGGAGATCAAGTCTCCAAATGACTTTATGACCAGTTGCCAATACTTACTGTGGTTTTGTTTTGCTCTTCCCATACAGAGGCAAGCAAGCTTGTCATGTCATATGTAGCTGCTGTGTGTGGCAAGGGAGCAGAGGTTAACCAAGTGAAAGAACAACTTCTGCAATCAAATCCTGTTCTTGAAGGTATGTTTGTTATGAGCATGTACTACCTCTATCTGTCAGCTTCCCTGATGAGTTGGCTTTGAAAGCACTACCCACTGTTGTTTTGTATTTACTCTGTTTCCGAAACTGTAGGTGCTTTCTGTGAAGACAGTCACACGTAGTTGTTTGGTTACAGAGAGATCTTCTTAAAAATGGAATTTTTTCCTCAGGAAGTAAGTGCTTAGGAAGTTAGGTCATATTTCCCATACTCCTCAGGCAGCTCTCTAAGGGCATACCCTTTCCTAACCCTGGCTTGATGATGCTTGACTGTATCAAGAGATTTAACTTTGGTTCAGTCCCTCTGATTCATTTCCTTCCAACTTATATTATTGTAGGCCCTAGTAAACAAACATTGTCTGCAAAGCATTATTTTTCTTTCAGAAGAAAAAAAAAAAGTCAAGAAATGGATGTTAGGAAAAACTAACCTAATCCACAAGGATGCCAATTATTCTCTAGAACTTATTGTTCCCTGTTGTATGGTGTCTGGTGTCTCTGTTAGCTTGTCTTCCTGACAGCTGCCTTTCCTGCTCTCCTATGAAGGACTTGGTGATTGTCTGGGTTTTTGTTTTTTAATTAGTCAATTTGAAGTGGTTGGCTGCCAGAAACAGGATCTTCATTTTTCCTGGTGATAGGATATGTGATCCTCAAAGCACGCAGTTTTATCCTATTGTCTGATAATTGCCTTCAGAAGTGCCTTGGTTATTGTGGGCTTATTTAAGTCTATTGTGTTGAGTCCTGCTTTGGGTTTTGTCACAGTTCTCTGAGCTATTGTGATGCTGAGACAAACTCTTGTAACTGCTTTCAAAGAAGTTGTGCTATGGCCATAGAACGCACAGTATTTGCCAGACTGTTGAGTGTCAACATTTTATTTGTTGCTTAGCTATCTATACATAAATGTAAGGGTTTGTATTCTATAGGGAGCAAGTATTCATTACATGAGTAGGAACAGAAAAAAATAATCAAGAAAGGGAAGGGTAAATAAAAGCATGTTGAGAGCAGTGATGCACTGGGATGGGTAAAATGTGATTGTGACTATACACAAAACACAAGTTGCAAGGACTTACAAGCAAAAGATAAAATGTTAATATTTAAAGACATGTAAAAATGCAGGGTAAGCCTTTATTGGTCATTGGATCTGTTCCCCCTAATTCTGAATGGAGAGCTGCAACGTTCTGTGATTTGGAGTTCACAGAGAAGAGCCATACTGCTCTTATCCCTGGAAGGCAGCTTCAGATGTAGACAGAAATAGTGTAAGTACTGTGATGGCTTTTCTTGCCAAAGCCAAGTTGCTCCCCAGAGACTGCCAAATTTATTGGATTTCATGTTAGCTCACAAATCTTTGTTTTAATGCAAGAGGAATACTCTAAGCTCACAGAAAAGTGCTGTATCATTTAAAGGTATTCTTTGTTCTGCTTGGTGCGGTGGTAAATGCTTATGTAGCTTTTTGGACCAGGAGGCTGCTGAGCAAGCCTGGCTGCTTATATACATTTTAGACAGGAATTAAGCATTTGTGGTTAGATTTGTTTTTCTTTGGTTACGTAGATCAGTTTCAGTCTAGCTGCAGTGCAAGAAAATGACATAAATGTTAAATGTGCATAATTTATCTTACGGGAAATTTCTATTTTTTTTAGAAAAACCTACAGTCACAACTGTAAATTAACTTTCAGAAACAATGAACTTAAGGGAAAACTGAGGAACGTGTCTCATGCTTTATAAAGGAACGCTTGTGTTTGATTCCGTGTGGTTATAAATGACTCTACTGTTCAGCACTGTGTTAAGAAAATGCAGCTCAGAGATTTGGTTGTTGAAAAGATGATTTATTGCAGGCATAAAGATTTTAAAAACAATTCTTTCACTTATCCTCAGCCTTCAGGAGCAAGAAACTTTTCCTTTTGGCTTCAGTTCTTTGATCAAGAATAAATCTACTCATGCAACTTTGCTGAAGCCTAAAAGAATGTATTTATTTCTATCCAAATAACATTGACTTGGTTTGATCTTTGAAGATACGTACACTATATAAATAAGTACTGGGAGTAAATAAGGGCTCCTGTTGGAGTAGGAGTGCTGTAATTAATAAAGCAGGAGACGCGCTCCTGGTTGACTCACCAAGCTTTGAGAATGTGTGAGCTTGAATGTCCTCCGGTCCCGTGTGTGTTCTGAGCTGGTGGCTGCCCATCTGAATATAGCCCTAGGAAGACACTTCTTAGAGAGACTGCTCTGTCAGGAAGCCTGAACTGAAGAGTTGAAAACCAAGCTTTATTCAAAAAGCTAGCTTAGATCGAACTGAAGAGGGTGTTTTAAGCTCTTATAAATCAGACTCCATTTTTTATCATTTTCTGTACTGGGAGATAACATAGATTTCTTTCTCTAAAGTGAAAAGAAAGAAGAACTTCCTATACAAAAAATTATTTCTGTCATCAGACTTTAAATTTGAAGATTCAAACTCAAGATTCACCTTAATCCAGGTGCAATTTTGTCTCGAAATAATTTGAGCCTATATGCTTTTCTTTCATTTTCTTTCATCAACACAACTGCTTTGGACTTCCATAGGTTTTTTTGAGAAAATGTCACACTTAGTCTATCGTGAGTGAGTGCTATCAATGCAGTGAGTGATGTATTGTTTCTCAGAAGTCTAGGATTCTTTTAAATGTATAAAAAGTCGTAGATGTTATAGCATTTTAAAGATATATATATTTTTTTAATTGATAGATGTGGTCTTATTTGTTCTTCTCTTTTGCCAGCTTTTGGAAATGCCAAAACTGTGAGGAATGACAACTCCTCTAGATTTGTAAGTATTTTCTGCAAGGCTAATTTGAATTCCTTATAGGGGAGAGCATGCTGTGTTGTCAGCAGGTTTTATTTTACCTTGTATCAGCCATCAAGTCATCTGTAAGGAGTGAATGAATCATTTGGAGAGAGAACATTACTATAGTTGTCCAAGGACCTGGTGCCTGGAGAGTGCTAGTGACCAGGAGCAATCAGTATGCCATTCTGTACGTTGTAGCACGTCCTGCCCAAATGTCTTCCTAGTATTACTACCACATTCAGACACGTTTTTGAAAGATGTATCACCTATTTGTTGGAAGTCTCGTCGGTTTCTGATGTGGGCGTAGACATCTATTGAGAATCAAAGGGAAATGAGCAGAAAAAAATAATTGAAATTTAGGATCTGAATTTAGGATCTGACAGCGCGTCGGTGAATGAAAACATAATTGCCGTCACTGCCCTGCTTGTGAACGGAGCAAGGGGTGCCCACTGTGGGCCCTGCACGTGGCCGCTGAGGCAAGGTCAGGGCTGAAATCTGAGGCACTGCAGGACAATTTTTTGGATAAAAGGGGTAGAAAACGTGCAGCTGTCAGAGATGAGATCCTGCAGGCTGGAGGAGGAGAGCCGTCAGAGAGAAGAGGCGGCGTTTGCAAGCAGGAGTCTTTCCAGGACAAAGTGCAACCAAGAAGGATTTCGCCTTTCAAGTCCTTGCTTATAAACACAAAGCTAAAAATACTTCCAGAAACAGCCAGCTGGCCCAGTCCTTGGGAAATTAAGATTTAATTATCTGATTTAATTCTTTATCTCGAAAATTTGAATCAGCTCAGAATTAACTTCAAACAAGAAAGTACAAGTATTGTCCTGTCTCGTCTATTTCAGCTGCCAGCAGGACAAGAATGGAGTTTCAGTAGGAACGTAATAAGCCAAACTTGACAAAATAGACAGCAAATTTAAAAATATCTTAGAGGCAGTCAATGTGATGTGCTTGATTTTCATGTTCTGTAATTAAAACAAGATATCTCAAACACAGTAAGGCAGGATAAACACAAGGCTTCTCCTTTCAAGATTGTTTTTATCCTCTGATCTCACCAGTGAGATCATTTCTGTGCGTGGCTTGGGGAGCTGGATTGAATTCCTACCAGCACTCTTTATCTTTCTACACTTCCTTGCTGGGGTGAGCTGTGCTTGTAGCATGGCTCAGCCCATTCTGTCGCTGCTAAACGTAGCTGTTACTGTGATGGGTGCTCCTTGTACAAATTAAAACGATGCAAAGAGCAGCGCAAAGCGGAAAAAGTCATGCAGAAGTCAAGGCAACGCACTGCGTCAGTATGGCTGCAAATGAAGTGGCTTTTGTGGTGACAGCCTGCTAATTGTTGCCTCTGCCCTCCGGAGTTACAAAGCAAAGAGTTGAATGGGAAAAACCCATCACTTGAACAGGGCCAGCATGCAGAGCTGGACAGACACCCACAGTAACAGTGGTGATCGCTGCTGCTGCTCCTGAGCGCTATTCTGAGTGCTCAGGAGGTTTGGCACTGAGCAAATACGTCTGCTTGGACATCCATTCTTCCTTTAATAAGTGTGGTGACGCCTACACAACCACAAGCACTGTTGGGTGGGGGTAGTGTTCTGCTGAATGTTTGTGCAGCTTACTTTTTGTTGAGGAAACAAAAAAATGACTGGGTTGCACAAGCCGTATTAAAGCAGTTAGCTTGAGAATCTCTGTGCAAATAGCAAAATTTAGAAGCTTTGAATCATTTTCAGGCTTCTACAATTTGGTGTTGTGCACAGGAGGTTGCATTTTGCTCTTTTAGCCTGTAAGAATGACCAAGGAACTTTTAAAAATGTCTCCAAAATGTCCATTTTTCTTTAACAGAAGTTATAGTCTTGAACTACGTTGCTTTTGCAGGGAAAATACATGGATATTGAGTTTGATTTCAAGGGTGATCCACTCGGAGGAGTTATAAGCAACTGTGAGTATTGCTCTTGATTTCAGCATATTAACAGCTAAAAATGTTTTGTTCAAAAAGGAAGACAGTTAAATTATTGAAATAAGTAGCAGCATTTGTCTGACTGAATCTCATTATGTGATAAATTAAGCTTTTTAATTTTGTTGTTTTGGTGATGAGTATATGAGAGTAAGTGAAGAGAGACTTGAAAGATGTGAATAATAAATTTTAGAGGGTAGTAAGCAGAGTGCATGGGTCCGTATATTGCCTCTGAATGGATTTAGTGTCTCTGAGGCATATTTCATACTTGGATCCTTGGGCTTGGCTGCATGACTTGATTTGTTATATGTTGATGGTAGGTGATGTTGGAGGTACTGTGTTTTGTAATCTAGAAGTCACACAAAGAATGCTGAAGATCACAATGGGAATGATAGTGCTTTCTTGAAATCAAAGCATTCTGATGCTTCTAATGCTAGTTTTAGCATACCTCACCGTATAGATAAATGCTCAGTGTGAGAGAGCATAAAAACCTGTTGAGTTTATGAAGGAAAAGGTAGCCCTGGGTTTCAGAATCACAGAAACACAAGGTTGGAAAAGACTTCCAAGATCATCTAGTCCAATCGTTCAACTACTACTATTTCCACACTAAACCAAAGTTTTATTACTGGAAGTAAGGCTGCTGCTCTGACAGACCCTTTAGCCATCTCCCTGCTGGGAAGAAAGAAACCATTAACTGAGTGCCAATTCCAGATGCCTTGACTTGCTTTTCTTTCTAGAACTTAAGTGCAGTTTTGTTGGTTGGTATTTTTTTAAGAAGTTGTTCTTTTGTGCTACAAAAGGCTATGCTTGTTTGTTTTCCTTATTTTTCACAAAGGGCAGTGAGTGACTGTACTAGGTGTCAGTGACCTGGCCTCTGCCTCTCTCCCTGCTCAGCCAAATTCATCTCTCTTTCTAAAGCCTTCTGACCCCAGTGCCATTTTCCTGGTTGTGAAGCAATTAGTTTGCTCAGATATAACATAACTCAGATACAACATAAGTCTCAGATACATCATAAACTTTTAAAAGCATTGTGAAGAATTACACACACAAATTTTGTAATGCAATAAACTTGAATCTCAGGGCCGTCGCTCTCTGAGCATTTGTGGCTATCTGTTAACATTGACATTTGACAATCAATGAAATTAGATGCCAAATGTACTCAGTGCATTCCTCAGTAATTAAATGTGGACAAAGTGTAGTCATCAGTAATTTAATCTGTACGAAAAAAATCAGCAGTCTAGCTGTGGTTTTGTATTTGTTTTTTAACTTCACATTCAAGGTAGATAAATAAAGATAAATAAAAATGAACTCTGCTTTGCAGACTGGACATTCAGTGATTTGTCTTTGAAAATACCATGCTGAGTCATCTAATTAAAATACTGTGTCATATTAAAAGGTGATGCAAATAGTTACTTTGCTGTTTATCTTCCTTCTAAATCATAGCAGATTGTAATTATGGCATTGCATCTAATTATCTGATGCGATGACATATGTAATCAAGGGCTGACCTATTTTTTGATCTTCCTATAAGATACCTATTTTAGGTATTCTCTTTCTCTTCTCAAGTTTATGAAGTATCTGATAGTGAGAAGAGGAATACTGAATTTAAAAAATAAAGCCTTTACATATAGACCCTACTGTGAAAAAGATGCTACTGGCTGGACCACAAAATACCCTATACTAACACTGGATGTCTCAGTTAAATACTGTGTTCTGTGTCTGGGTGTTAATGTATACCACCTTGAAGTTCACAGAGTTTCATCATCCAGCCATCCATTTAAAACTTGGTTTCAGTTATGTACAGTGTTAACACAAATGTGTTGCCCTACCTTGTATTTTTCCACACTTCCAATGCCTGCAGCGTTGTACTGATTTGGACAAGAAATGTTTCTGTTGTGAGATATTGTCATTCACGATTTATTGGGGGCTTAAATTCTTCTACACCACTTACAATTTACTCTGGTTGTAGTCAAATTTAGGATTTGCCATCTTAATTCGTAAGCCAGGCTGAAGTTTCCTATCCTTAAAAGGGAAAGGGTGATTAGTTTGTTAATAAATATTCTTCACTTTCTGACCATTTGTTGGTTCAGTGTTAACATCATGTGAAGACAATATCATAATATTTTGATTAAACTTTATTAGTTGAATCTGATGAAGTTGATTCCCAAACACCTATGAAGTTGAAGTCGGGCTTTTTGGGTCACGGTGTATGTCACTGAGCTGCATTTCATGCTGTAAAGCAGACGTGTTGAATATCTGGATTATTTTGATGGCAAGAAGGCTAATGAAAACACACCATTAATTTTATCAGGCTGCTAAAGATTAACAGAGACCAGTCAGTCTGCCAGTCACCCTTCATGTTGTGACAGATGCTATCTTGACCTTCCTTAGAGCGATTCCTGTGCCCTCAGTGAACTCTTGCTGTGTAATGACAAGGATTCACCTACAAGTGAACCTTTCATGAGCTAGAGGAGCTAGAGGGCAAAATTACCATGACAGTGCTTGCTGCCTGTGTATTGTGTCCAGTTTGCAGTGAACAGAAACATCCCCTAGCTTTGGTGGCAGCTGGTAGATCTGAAATGTTTATGTGCTGTAGATGGAGGAGTAAATCTTTTCAGTAAAGTCAGAATGTGGATAGTAAAGTGGAAGAGACTGTAATGGAATAGTTTTGCAGGATCTATTAAGATAGGCCCAGCGTGTTTCCAAACTGAAGATAATTTTATGTTTGGACGCTGTAAAATACATACGGACTCATTAAAAGTACATTACGTAGTTGCTCACAGCTTCTGCCTGCCCTGGTTTGTAAGGCATTCATGTGATGTACAGTTAGAAAAGAAAAGAAACCAGGAGTGGAAAATTTGAGATGAACGTGATTTATGTAGTTGTTAAGTATATGACTTCAGCTGGGAATTTTTTTTTTTCCCCTGTAAAGTAGATAGGAGTGTAGGTAAGAGTTCAGTGGAATTGTGCTTGTTTGACACTACAAAAACATAATAACTGAGTCATGAGGATGAAGTAAGCTGCAGTATCTAGCAAGTCTGAATCCTCTGAGTCTTCCTTTTCTGCCAGTTTTCTGTGAAGGCCTCAGCATTTCCAGCAAGGTAAATGGCATCTGCGTTGTCTCAGTGAAGTAGATAGTATGTGTGCCTTCCCATGCTGCGTGGTGTGTATGGGTACCACTGCTGCAGACAGTGCTCTTCTGAATGCTTGTGTGCTCACACACTTTTCCCCCAGTGCTTGTGGGAAAAGGCAGTTTGTAGGGCTGCGTAATTCTCTTGCTTTCACCTGGGAGTAATATTGTGGAAATAAAATACTTGACTTAGTTTTCCTTTTATTAAAACTGCCATGTTAATGGGAATGGGAGCATAAGAAAGAGAGTAGTAGCTCTTACCCCCCCCTTCCTCCCCACACTCCTTGTTGTAGAAGATAAGCAGTAGCTTATCCAGCTGTAACACACAGCTTCATCCACATGTGTCTGTCTTGTTCCTAAGATGATATTTGTGTGTGTACATTCCCAGAATCATCTAGGCTGGCAAAGACTGTGAAGTTCATGGAGTGCAACCATCAGCCCAACCTACCAACCACCATCCATGTCCCTTAGTGCCACCTTCCAGCAGCGTGTAATGCACACTGCAGATTGGGTGTGCTCAGTTTCTCTTGTGCCTCTTGATGTGTGCACTAATTGTTTCATCTGAAATAGCTTTTTGTGCTACAGTCCAACATGTTTCACGTGGGCACTTGTTTGGACCCCTTCCAAAGTGGGGATCTTAAAATATCTTACCCAGAATGTCTGTAAGCTTTACATTTTCATATTTCACCTGGGATTCCCTGCTGAAACATATCTAGCTTTTTAGCATGATGTGATCTTCCCTAATCCACGTAAGCCCTCCAGTGATTTAATGATTAACAAGCAAATAACAG
The DNA here is from genome assembly GCF_023343835.1 of Lagopus muta. Lineage (NCBI taxonomy): Eukaryota > Metazoa > Chordata > Aves > Galliformes > Phasianidae > Lagopus > Lagopus muta. Next base: position 28,986,447 of record NC_064440.1, on the reverse strand, counting down.
GGTGTATGTGAAATGCAGTATATGTAATGCCTGCTTTTGAAAAGCCGTTTTTAACCAGCACAGACAATGAATGCATCTTTAAAAAAGAACTGATAGCTGCTGCTTTGTTAAGGTAAATACCCAGCTTTGTCAGCAACTGTTTCTGGAGCTTTTTTCCTCAATTATGAAGGCAGGCAGACAGTGGAGTTTTGGGACTTTGGAAAGCTGGCTGTTAATTAGTAACCTCCTTGCTTCTAAAAATATATCACATAAATAAAGTAAACCACAGGGGAAAATTCAAGACAGCTATCCGTATAGCATAACATGTTAAATTCGACATCTGCTTAAGGAAACTTTTTTGTATCTGTGGAAGGCATGCATGTAAACTAGAAGGAGGCTTACATTTAATATTTTGCCAGGATGTGTAGCTAAGCTTTTATGACAGCGTTTGAGTCAATTTATATATAGAATGTTTTTCAACACAGCTAAGCCAAACCGCTTCGCAAACTGCATCACTTCAATATCCTTTGAAAACACAGCCGTTTCCTCAAGTGTGTGCAGCCACTGCGGGAGCTGAAGTTGTTTATTTCTTTGAGATTAAAGTTGGCTGCCATCTGTTCCAACACTTAACTGGAGAAGTTGTGCAGCCAACGTGACTCAGTGCTGCCTTACCTTCACCATTCTTTCCTCCTTCCCAGCGTTACCACTTGAAGGGGAACGTGCTTCTCCTTTGGGCTGTGAATTAAAAGTGAGGGAGTTGGGTTAGGCACAGGATGGCTCTGAGTTCCAGCCATGGCTCAGTGAGGAGAGCTCCAACTTCATGGGTGGAAAGGTGGTACCAGCTGCTGATGAGACTTCTATGTCTGATCTTTGCCTTTCCAATGGAGCATCTTGCCAAGTGTTGGTTGTCTGTGAGTTAAAATTTAAAAAAAAGTCCTTAACCTGGAAAGGCACAAGGGAAAATCTGTACCCCACCCCATCGTAATGTCAAGGTGGAACTGCTGGTGGTGTGGGACAGCTTCTTGCTTGGGTGTACCTGTACTTTGTCATTGGGTGTAGAAAGAAACTAGGATTATTGAGTTATAGAAACACAAACGTTTGTTCAACAAGGTCCAGAGTTTATGGATACACAGTGCATGCAACAGTCCTGCGGATTAACCTTCGCTCAGATGTGCAGCTCCTTGGGTGCAGCTCCAAAGCTCCTTTCTTTGGTGCCCAAAATGCTGCTCTCAGGCAGTGGTGTTTCGCTGGCTGCTGGCTGTTGTGCACATCACCTGAGTTTTCTCTGTAGTTTGCAATCTGCAGCCTTTGTTTGCATTTTACAATGTTTTGCATTTACAAGTGCAGTGCACCTTACATATTTTTTTCTTATTCCCTGGTGATCACAGAAAGAAGTAAAGTGGGCCAATATATTCATATGAAAATGTTTTGCTAAACCTTTCCCTGACCTGTGAGGTTTTTGTTTGTTTGCCTAGATCTGCTGGAGAAATCTCGTGTTGTTAAGCAGCCAAGAGGTGAAAGAAACTTCCATATTTTCTATCAGATCCTGTCTGGTGCATCGGAAGACTTCCTCTGTAAGTGTGACACTTGTGCCTGTTCCAGAAACAGTTCCTTAATGGACCATTCCCTGCGTATCTTGTTTTCTGGGAAATGCAGCATGCTTTCATTTTTCAAATTATTGTTGTCATGTTATTAGCAGAAGCAGTAGCAATACCTGCAGTAAATGTATAGTTTTATGTTTTCCAGACATCTCAGTCAGAATGGAAGACATTTGCAATTCTAGACAATTTGCATTCTAGACAAAGAAAGCAGCCTGTTCTTAACCAAACTCTTGTAATTGAAAGATCCCTAAAGAAAGCAATGTTTTAAATAAAAATCATTCTTGACAATACTGACTCTGGGGGACAAAAGAGCTGCTAACAAGCATGCTGTTACAATGGTGTTATTGCTTGATTTATTAGGCAAACTCAAGCTGGAGCGAGACTTCAGCAGATACAACTACCTGGGCCTGGACTCTGCCAGAGTGAATGGAGTGGATGATGCTGCAAACTTCAGAACAGTTCGGGTAAGGAATAACAGGGGCTGGGTGTAAACCCCAAAGTACTCAGCAGAAGTGCAGAGCTGTTACGCCTGCAGTTTGACCGTTTGCTCTGGGCAGTGCTGGCAGGGTCATCTTTGAGTCGTTTGAGGGTTGTCGTAGAAATGTGGTTTCTAAAAGGTACTGTCCTTTTGAGCAACAGTATGCACTTGAGAAGACAGCAATTATCTCTTTATTTGATTATCTATAGTTTGGTTGGATTATAAACTTAAATGGCTAAAAAAATACTGCTTTTAAAAATCCATGAACTGTTCTCAGCAGTCTGATATGGATCCTAGAAGTGGGCTAGACTAATATGCCAGCTCAATTACCAAATCCTCTGTAACCCTTTATGCTACGAATGTACTTATCTATAAAACGTTTCTAATTTCTGCTAATGCTTCTGCAAGTATGATCCTTTTGAATGTAGTTTCCTTTATCTCGTTATCTGTTTCCTTTTCAGAACGCCATGCAGATTGTTGGTTTCATGGATCATGAAACACAGTCTGTTTTTGAAGTGGTGGCAGCAGTTCTGAAACTGGGAAACATTGAGTTTAAGCCTGAATCTCGTGTCAACGGCTTAGATGAAAGTAAAATCAAAGATAAAAATGGTAAGATGAAATTAGCGATGGGAAGAAAAGCATTGATTTGTCTGAAGTTCATTGTGGATTTTGTAATTTCTGTAGGTGTACAGTATTGTAGAATCATCGAATCGTTAAGGTTGGAAAAGACCACTAAGATATTTAGTCCAACCATCAGCTCATCACCACTGTGTGCACTAACCATGTCCCTCAGTGCCACATCTCCATGTTTCCTGTACACCTCCAGGGTCAGTGACACTACCACCTCCCTGGGCAGCCCGTGCCAGTGCCTCACCATTCCTTCTGAGAAGAACTTCTTCCTAATATCCAAACTGAACCTCCCACGGCCCAACTTAAGGCTGTTACCTCTCATCCTATCACTGATTGCTTCCAAAACTCAGCTGCAGGCAAACATGACTCAAATTTTGTGCAATTTCAATTGCTCCGTGTTTGAAATTCTAAAAATGACTTTTTTTCCCCCTTCATTAATGATTTCTTCTGAAATGTGGAGTGGCACTTTGCATTTCTGTGAGTGCTTGGTTATTCTGCAGCAAAGGCTTTTTGTTTTGTTCTGTTTTGTTTTTGCAGTAGGGTGTTTCTTCTATAGCTTCCTTTGGTGATCTGATGTCATGTTTGTGCAGTTGATACATTTTGGAGGTTGAGCTATTTTCATTTCAAAGCTCTTCACCAAGAAGAGTAGCCTGTGACAAATGGCAGAAAAGTTTCTTTGCAGAAATATCCAAACAGAAAGTGCTTTCAAAGCTCATAACTCACTGGATCCCGCTTCCTCGTGCTGTGCATTTTTTAGAAACTGTGCTTGGGGGAGGAGGAGGGAGTGTGGATGGGAAACATTGCAGTTGAGGAAAACCTGTTTTGGGAAAACACTGAGCTATTTTAAAGCTAATCATTTGGGGGAATAAAAACAGCGCTATGAAAGGGTTCATTATACTTACACCCTGCTTTTTCACCTTAGAGCTGAAGGAGATCTGCGAGCTGACAGGTATAGACCAGTCAGTGTTGGAGAGAGCTTTCAGCTTCCGGACAGTTGAAGCCAAGCAAGAAAAAGTTTCAACAACGCTGAATGTGGCCCAGGTATAAAGAGGTCCTGATTTTAACAGAAATAATTGTTTTAAATGGCCATTTATGCTACCTGAATCCATGACTGCCCAAGTAAAAGCCCCAACTAATAGGCTGTATTGTGTAATCACTAGCATAAACGTGTTCTGATTCAGCAGTTCAGATGGGCTGGATGTGTTGTTTCTGTGTGTTAATTACTTCAGAAAGATGGAAAATGTTGTGGAGGATGAAAAACTGAAGCAGTTCTGCACAGAGCACATGTTGAAAGTATTGTGGTAAAGCAGTCTGTTTTTATTTAGAGCATCTGGAGTAATCTAAGGGATCGTGTGCCCCAGGCAGCCGAAAAACTTTTGCTGCCAGTGTGAATTTATCTTTCTGCAATACTGCAAAGCCAGTCTGATTGCCACCTGTGTCTCATCAGCCCAGGCCAGCAGGAATGCAATTTCACAGACTGCAGTTGCTTGAGTCCTTTGCTTAGGATCAGAATGGGGAATGCAACTTTTGCCTGTGCCAGTAGGGTGGAAGGATGCTGCTGAAAACTCCTGGCAGCCCACTCTGGCTCAGGAGCCTGCTCAGGCAGAGGCGCCGCTGCCCGAGTCACACGCACTCTGTTCAAAACTTGTGTCAAGCCCTGCATTTAAAATGTTGTTGTTTTTTTTTTCTTTAGGCATATTATGCTCGCGATGCTCTGGCTAAGAATTTATACAGCCGCCTCTTTTCTTGGCTTGTTACCAGGATCAACGAGAGCATTAAGGTATTGCTGTTTTATGCCCGTAAGAAAATCAATAGAACGGAATCAAATTAAAGCGGATGAGAAAACTGTTTGCCAATTTCATTTTACCTGCTTGTATGGTCTTAAGGTACAGGGGAATGTTTGTGTCACAGCTCCAGACATTGCTGTCTGCTCTGTTGTAAGCTCATGAAAAAACTCACCTGAAGTGTATTTTGAGAAGCAACATATAGCATTTTTTGTTTACACAACCTGACGGCCTGCTTATGAGATACACTAGTTTTCTTGACTCCCCCATATGAAATGTACAGAAGAGTAACATATTTATTGCTTTGTATTTTTTAAAGGCACAAACAAAAGTGAGAAAGAAGGTGATGGGAGTGCTGGACATCTATGGCTTTGAAATTTTTGAGGTAAGACCTTTATAATAATAAATGTTTAACATGAGAGCTGTTATTAAACCAAATAGTTTTTGAATGTGTAATGGGAATACACGTAATTTGAATCAAGTGTGTCATATTTAGCCAAAAAACGCTTTAAAATAGAGAGATGTCTTTGCATGTCTGGCAACCAGACCAGAAACTCATGAAAGCCAAACTTGTGTTTTCACACAATAGGTAGATAAATATTTATGGTAACAAAATAAAGGCATTTTGTTTGTTGTGACATACATTCTGAGCATGAGAGAAGCCTGGCAGTTCTGCCCTGAGGTGTTTTGTGGATGCCTTTGAACAAATTTTGCTCCTTTAAAAAAAAAAAAACAAACCAAAACCTGCACTTTTTTTTTCTCTGTCAAAATTGAATGAAGAGCAATATTCCATTTCATCTTGCTTCTCCTACATAAATATTCTGTACTGATTCCTAGCTCATGACCTGTGGCTCTCTGCTGTTTGTTTATGATAGTATTTTTGGCCTGCTGATATTCTGAAACAAAAACAATCAACGAGGAATTATTAATTGGGTTAAGGAGGCTTCATAAATCTTACTCTGCCCGTTTATTTTGAGAGATTTAAGCCTTGGTTGGAAAGAACTATTGAAACTGGGAACTGTTGAGGAGAAAGATCAGCAGAAAACTTTCAGCCCTTGCCTGCTTCTCTACATCTCTCTTGAAAATCCAGCAAGCACCTTCAAACAGTGTAGAAGATGGGAACAATTTAGAGAAGAGTAATTAAATACGGGTGGGTGGTGTAAGCTTAATTTCAGAAGCCTAACATCAAAGTGTGTGCAAATCAAAATGCCTCTATGGAGAGGAAAAACAAAGGTGATACTTGATTCAAGGGTTTAGTCAGCGAGGTTTGTACTGTTTGTGTTAAACATGAGGGAATATTTTGAAAACACACTGCCAGCGGTCATGTGGCTGAATGCAGGCCTTGCTGCAAGATCTCTGGTGCTGGTCCTTGGTGTACTCTTAGCAAGCTTGGAGAGTGCAGTGGTAGTGCTGGTAGCTTGGGGCAGGGCCCCTGCTTGCATCTGTTTTTGTTCTGTTTGGTTTGAGGATAGGCACGTAGGGGAGGTAGATGCTAGAAGCTTGCACTAGTGCACAAGCCAACTAAGTAATGGTGTTTGAGGGACGGCGCTGCAGAAACAGGCTAAATTAATCTTGTTGCTCCTATGCCACTTTGTTTTTTGTAGTTCAGTTTCTCAGGAGGTCATAAGTAAGTCATTTTCCAGAAGAAAAAAGAGAAAAACAAGGCTTTTCTCTTTTACCTTAAAAGTTAGCCTTGGCAATTCAGACAAAAAGTGTCAAAATAACATAGGAAAGTTTTTGTTCATACTTTAGATGATGAGAATGGGTTCTACTGGAGGAGATGGGAAATTCATACTTTAGATGATGAGAATGGGTTCTACTGGAGGAGATGGGAAAGGCAGTTCTGAAATATACAAGATGGGAGCATTCTGCTCATGAACTAAGGACTGGTAGGAGTGCTACTCAAGCAGTTTGGTCCAGCATCGCATAAATAAGTGGAATTCTTTCTGCACATTGAAAATGGGATTCAGACAGTATGTCAGAAACATTATGCCATGTTTTATCGTTGAGATGCCTGAAGGAGAAACTCATTATTTTAGGTTTCTGGAGTTATTACAGTCACAGAGTACAACTATCAGTATCGGGACTGTGTGGCAGTGCTGTAATTCAAAGGATAAGTGATGGGAAAACAAACCATCAGAAAATCTTGCATCAGCTGTATTTCTAGTACTACCAGTTTGGACATTCCTGTGTTTCCAAACAGGTTAATTTTATAATCAGAAACTGCTGACTTATTCTCAACTGAATCAAAAGCAAAGATACTCTTTCAAAGTAAAAGAAAAGTCATTTTCTATGCAGCTGTTGTTGCAGCTAAGATGATGCAATGTCATAATCCTTACATTGAGTAAAATAAGTCAGTAATGAGCACTGCATAAACAAAGTGTAGTTGCTCTTGCGGTCACTTGAATGATTGCACGTGTATTAATGTCATTGTAGAAAGAGAATGTCAGGCAAATACTTCTACACTGAGCCTTATAACAAATGCTCAAGTCTCACAAAAATTATTAAACATCTTCAGAAAACATATGGAAACAAGCAGTGATTGGTGAGGATTCAAGTAATCAGATCACAGAAGAAATATAGCGTTAAAATTAACTATATTGAACCCACCATTAAATGCATGAGATTTAAATGCTGGACAAACAAACCAGCACCTTGAGGGAAAGTCAATAGCTTGAGATCTATTTCGTAAGAAGTGTAGAGGAATTTCAAGTTTTTTTGCTGTGTGGTGCATTTGTAAACATGACTGCTGAGTGTTCAGATGGCTAGCTGAAGTGTAGCTGGTGGCAGTGACTTTATACATCTGCTTATAAATGGCTCATAACCACAAACTGAAAAAAGTCTGTAGGTTTTAAACTTGCTGTTTGATATGCTGAAGATGAAAAGGCTTGCTTTAGATATGATTTTATTCAGCAAGCAGCTAGGCTTATCATTATTGTCTGTTTTTTGACCTGTAACTCCATAAAGGAGCATAAAGGCACCTAAGAGACTCACAGCCTGAGACATATTTTCTCCCTCTCTGTCCTAATTCACGATCACAACTAGGAAGAAACAGATTTGGGGTGAGGACAAAAATCATAGCAGGGTTAAGAAGAGTTTTTCATATGCTAAATATTTGCAAATGAAGATTAATGCCACTGCAGTAGGTAGCAAGATGCCTGCTTACTGACTTTTTCTTTATTTTACATTTTGCCCTTATTATAGTTACCCATTAGGATCACTAGAGACTAAACTAATGATATTCTAGTTTGCTGTTTTGCCATGAAGCTCTTGCTTAAGTTACTGGAACGCCTTATAGAGTGATCTGCTTTTGCTGCAGAAACATGAATTTGTTACAGACTTTTTCAGTAAGGCCTAAACCATCCTTATTTCTGATCAGGACGATTCCTTAGATCATCTAATAATTCCTGCAATAAGATGAGTGAAAAAAAAGCAACCCAACACCAAAACCAAGCATCCTACACTTCACCTAGTGATAATGACTGCAGTCTTGTTTGTTATAAGCAACTGTGGCTCTGAGGGACGTGGCTCAATAGGCACAGTGGGGATGGGTGATGGTTGGACTAGATGATCTTAATGGTCTTTTCCAACCTTTATGATTTTATGATTGTCTAATTTAAATGATATAAAAATGGCATTTCTTTCAGCTGCTTTTGAAAGCTGACCGTACTTGCTGTCTGCTGTTTTTTCTGTATTTAACTTAAGCTGAAGTTTACCTACAGAGTAACTGGAAGGCTCTTGAAGTCTAGCAAAGGCAAGATAATGAATGCTGTGACAATAGTGCTGGCTTCTACTCTTTGGGCTTTGGACACGGTTGGTATTTTTGTCAATCACAAGAAACTTTTTTCAGACAAACCTGAAAGCTATCCAAGAACACAGATTTAAGGACTCAGCTGTCCAAAAATTCAGATTAGGCAATTTAAATCTATTGATAATCCTCAGCCTCTGTGGGTCTGGCAGATTTGAACAGCAAGCTTAGCTAAATGATTGCAAAATAGGTGCTGCAAAGCTGTGTTTATTCTTCATTTTTGCCATGCCCTTTGTGGTAAGCCATTTGCTGGGTTGAGTGTTTGGAGAGCTGAATGCTGGAATGTTGGCATCTCTGTGCAAAGGGTCTGTGGGCAGGTATTTAGGGAGTAGAGTCAATGTGAAAAGGCAGGCTGCAGGGCTGGGGGTGGTTGTGTGATGCTGCAGGAACTTGGGCGTTGTGTCAGAGCTTGGCCATAAGGGCTGTCGGACTGTCAGTCCGCATTTTGTAGCAACCACACATGTCCTGAGTCTGCAGCCTGGGCTGGGGTTTGGTTGGGGTGGGGATTACAGCCTCCTACAGGGTCGGTTGTGACTCCTCCTGCATGGATTGAATACTTAATTTGAAATTGAGGTGATATCCTGTACACTTCTTCAGTAGGTGAAGGCTAGAGTATGTAAAACTGAATGTTGTGGAGCAAGTGAGAATATGTCATCCTGCCTGGCTTTTAGAGATAAAGATGTCTGTGCTAGTTGGCTTAAAGGCTTTACTCCAAACTTTCAGGCACTGCTATGTAGCTGGTCGTCCAGCTGAAGCTAATGATTTGGAGTGCAGCTTTATGAAGGTGCCAAACGAGGCTTATTCTTGAGATGTGCCAGAAAGTGCTGTGCTTGGCCCTGCTTTCAGCTGGGTGAGAAGGGGGGCAGGAGTACATGCTGAGAAGTGTAAAGGAGGGCTTCATGTGGCCCTCAGGGATCCTCTGAGCATTGGTCTGGGGCAGTGCAAAGTGCCTCATCTGACTGCTGGGTAAGTGTTGTTGGCACAACAAAGCCGGGTTGAGAGGTGGAGCAGGTCCAACTTGTTTTGATCCATGTCCCAGAGAACGTGTGAGGAAATAGCATACACCAAATTCTGCATAAAAGTCAATGGTAAGTAGAATTATCTCCAATAAAAAAAAATCAAACAAGCCCCCCAGCAGCAAAAGCAGGTCCATTTCTTAGTCTGTGGCACACTATGATAGTGCTTCTATTTATTTAATAGGATACTAATGTTCAAAAGACCACTAAGATCAACTAGTCCTGCCATGCCTGTGACTCCTCTACACCTTGTCCCTTAGTGCCACATCTACCCTTTTCTTGAACACCTCCAGGGATGATGACTCCACCGTCTCCTTGGGCAGCCTTTTCCAAACCTTACCACACTTTATGAGAAGATTTTCCTAATATCCAACTTGAACCTCCCTTGGTGCAGCTTAAGGCCATTCTCTCACCTTAGTGCTGTTACCTGGGAGAAGGGGCCAACCCCCACCTCACTGCAGCCTCCCTTCAGCACATAGCAGAGAGCCATGAGGTCTTCCCCAGAGATTCCCTTTCACCAGACTCAACTGTCTCAGTTCCCTCAGCTGCTCCCCATCAGACTGGTGCTCCAGACCTTTCACAGCTCTGTTGTCCATCTCTGGATGCTTTCCAGGGCCTCCTTGTCTTTCTTGTATTGAGGATCCCAACACTGAAGACAGTACTGGAGGTGCAGCCTCACCAGTGCTGAGTACCGAGGGATGATCTCTTGTGCACAGTTTGCTTGTTTTTTGTCTGTAAAAGTCCCACGTGGTGATGTAAAGAAGCCTGGTCACCTTGCTTGGACAGCTGCATGTGTGCTGATGTCTTTATAGAGGAAATGTCTTTAGAAACACGAATACCATTTCGTTATATTAACATATTTGCAGTTGTGATAATTATCTTCTTTAGAGGGAGGCAAACAATAAAGGAAAAGAGTAAACATTGCAAAGATATTTCTGAGATTTTTGAGGCGTGAAAAAAGTGGGAAGGTATTTCCGCTTCTACCATAAGGCCACACAACAGCTTGGCTCAGTTCCTTTGCCTGCTGGTGTCCTGCTTAGTAAATGAAAGGGCAGTTGCTGAGCTTGGGGACATTGCTGCTGGCCTGCTGTTTTTCCCTAAGGATGATTTTACTGGAGAAGCACCAAATAACTAGAAAGAAGACTCAGTAGAGAGAAAAGCACATGGACAAAACAGGCTTATTGGGGTCTTCGGTTATCTTCAGTTTTCTAGGCTCTGGGGACCCTTTCTCCACATCTTAACTCAACTCTATCTCAGCTGCAGATATCTGTTGTCCTGCTGCTTTAATAATCTCCAGAACATAATTTCTTCTAGGCCCTATACCTTGCACTGAAAGAAAAAAATGGACTTTTTAATCTAGAATTGATCAACTGCGTCTGCTGGCAAATGTGAAATAGGGAGCTTTGCAGAGTGACCCTTGGTTGAATTCCTGGGTGCTGTGGGGACCTTAAAATACAGTTACAGCAATCATTTCCTTGCATACTATTGTGTTCTGAATTAGTTAGTCGCCATTTAGTTAGTCACTTTATACCTTAAGTATTTAGAGAGGCTTATTTTGTGAAATGCAGATTTATAAAGCAAATCCCATTGGCTGTTTGCTTTCAACAGAGGAAATATTTGAAATGCTGATGCAAACATACACAAGCTCACCTCAAGTTCTGCTTGAGGCTCTGGAAATCACAAAACTAAACCAGGATGAAATGCTGTGGCCCTAGTGCTTGCTGGTTTGATGGGTAGCGCAGTGTTCTGCCACGTCTTTAGCAATTGCAGTCTTCTGCTCTGCAAGGGAAAAGTCTGTGGTTTTGATGACTTGTCATTCCCTTGTATGTTGGCTGCAAAGAGAACAGCAATATTAAGACTCAGAAACATGCATTTGCAGCTTTGTGTGGATGTTCTGGACTACAGAGTGGTCAGACTTACATGGTCCCCTAATGTGACCTCATCTTGCTGCTGCTGGAGGCAGAAGGCTGAGGGAGGTGGACCACAGACTGACCTAATAGGTCACATCTTTATGCTCTTTGTGTGACAAATGCAAACACTTTTTCTTACGTGACTTTTGTGTGTGTGCCATTAGCACTATGGTAGCCTAGCAGAGGAGTTTGAGTTGTTCATAAGCACTTGTCCCCAGACTGTCACAGCACTTCTTCAGTAGGGGATTGATGGCATGTTCTCATTAACCTTAATTTTTTTTCAAACACCTTTTAACTGGGTCACACGTAGCACATTGTTTTATAAGATAAAGTGTCTCTGTTCTCATTTTCTTTCTGTGCACGGTACCCATTTTGCTCATTTTCATTTCCCAACATTTATATTTCTTAGTTTCATGTCATTTACATGCCTCTGTGGTCATACATAGAAATTTCTATCCCCAGATACCACAGGAGGATGTAAATGAAATTTGCTGGCTGGTTTCACCGTTCATTTCACCACTCATATCACTGAAGCAAGCACCCAGATGTTTTTTCATTGCATTTGCCATTTGGCTTTTGTGTAAGGAGCCCCAGTGGTAGCACATGGTCTGAACTACCTAGGCTCACCCACCTGTGGCAGAGGGAGCTCAGGAGCTTCTGATGCCCCTGGGGGTGCATTGGTTGAAAGCTACTTTCTGTGGCTGTGTGTGTTATACCAAAAGCATCTTTTTCTTTTTTTCCCCCCAATATTGATCTAAAGGTTTATTTAATGTCATCGTTCCTGCTGATTTCAGCAGACAGTCTCAAAAATTCAAATGTTTGGGTTTTGGTGCAAACAGTGCTTTTCCTTTAAATACCATGTGTTGTTTTTGTGGTTTTTTTTTTCTTTTCATTTTATGTGTTGTTTGTGTAAGGCATCTGAAGAGGTGCTACTGAACACCTTTTGGTCAGCATGGATGTAGGCTGCCGGTACGCATCTTTTGGGATTGGCTCTCAGTGAGAACTGGTGGGGTGAAAGATTAAGAAGGAAGAGGAAAAGTTGAGAAACATCCTGCAGATGGATGATACTGGTGATATTGGTGATGTAGCTGAGTCTGTGCACTGTGATGAACGTAATCTTGATTTATGGAAAACAGTGGAGAGGATCCAAGAAAATAGGATGCTCACAGTCAGACTTCATTAGGTAGGGAACCTATTCCTACTTACTAATGAATAAAGAATAAAATGGGGAGCAAGGTGCCATTATTGGTGAAGTGAAAAGCATGCTGGAGCAGGTTTGATTTCTGTCGGTGCATTTTTTAGTTGTCTGAATTTATTGTTGCACCCATTAAAAGGTTGATGGAGTGAACTGTGTGTGGTTGCTTGATCTGTATCTTCTTCAGGTGACATTTTGCTACCCAGCACCTTTAATTTCAGTTGAGAGACTGAGTGTTTTTTTCTTCCTGAAAGGTTATGTTTTGTATTTTACGGTGGCTTCAGAGGGATTCTATGAAATCCTGCTATAAAAAAGCAGCGATTGAAGTGATGCTTGCAGCATTAAAGCAGTGAAATTACAGCCTGGAAAAGAAACTCTTCAGTATTTGGGAAGTGCTAGCCTAATTCTTTTTTTCCTGAAATTTTTTTAGAGTATTGAAATTTACTGTTTGTGAAGGCTCTTTCTATCACTTGAGGAGGATGTTCAGCACAAGGAGTGAATAGAGTCTCAGGTCACAGAGCCCTCCCAGTCTGTTTCTCCTGGCTGGGTTTTTGGTGTGCTGTCCCTGGTGCCAATAATGCCTTCTCATCTTCTAAAAAAAAGAAAGTTCTTTAGACCTCTTCCTATCTTTACCACATTAATCAAGAAGCCATCATTGGAATAGTGATGGACAGTTCTTTACCATTTGCATGCACCAGCATATGGTTTGTGAAGCCCTTACGCAATCAAAATCTATAGCTCTACAATAAGAGGGAATACATTCACAGAATCTCCATCTTTTTATTCACATTTGCCCAGAAGCAAACACTAAAAGCAGTTCTTCACAATGCTTCTTAAAATCCGTGGAAGGAAATGGCTCTTTCTGAACAGCAGTTAGCTTACCAAACGTCTCTCGGTTTATTCAGTTAAGTGTTTTCAGAACTTCAGTAATTCCAAACATTTTCCCTCATTCTGTGCTTAAATAACTGCTAGTTTTGTGTCGCACACAAAAGCCAAAATCACGACTGATCTTCAGTGCCTGTTTTCCTGGAATAGCAATTCTCGGTGGCTTGGCAATGTCAGATAGAATTTCCTAGCTTATAGTAAGTGATTTCCGAAGAGCTCTGTGGATTTTGGTTTGCCTTTCTGTGACAGGCCATAAATATCACAGATACACAGCAAATGAGGAAAGCACCTAGCAATTACTTTAATATATTGTTAATGACCTTGCAGTGAGGTGCTTTAGCTGGATTTGCAGTCTGCTTTCTATCCTCTTCTGAGGACTACGTGTAACACGTGAAATATAAGCCCTGCTGTCCTTGAAATCAGAATAATGTGTGCTTTTGGGGTAACAGTTCTTCTGAATCAGTGGTGTGTACCTGGCAGGAGGAGGGGGGTGCTCAACCCTTCCTCTTGCCAAGGTGATGTGTCAGATGGGGGTCTTTTCATGTCATACTAAGTGTATCTAAAGCAAAGGCCTTATCTGCGTGTGTCACATAAGTCACATAAGCTCATTCTTCAAGTGTTCTCTCCCACCTCCCCCATTCCCCCTTCCTTTTACCGAGGTTTATTTATCAGAGGCTGTATTTGTGGCTTTGTGAGTCAAAAGGTCTGCTCTTATTTAGAGATGTGACAGTGCAGAAGTGCTGCTCTGTGTTACGTGCTGATGCGCCTTGATCCCTTGATTTACTTTGGAGTCTTTGGACTGAATATAACCATATGCATCTACACAAACATCGTATATATCATCTATGTAGCACTTTATGTTTCAGTTAAATGGAAATATGATTAAGAAAAACCAGGCTGTTTTGCTATTTTACTTGTACAGCAAATAAATGCTAATAGATATTTTTGCTCTGTGTTTCTTTGGAAGTGATTTAAGTATTGACTGCAGTTTATGTAATTTCTTTTTTCAACAGAATGCAGTAAGTACAACTTGTTTGCAGTGCTGGTTTTGATGCATGCCAAATTTTGCCTTTATCATCTAGAGCTGTGCAAATTTGCAATCTCTGACTGATAATTGCAATTGATGTGGGGGGGCAGAATTTAATGCGGCTGAGAATTTGGGGTGATCAGCTGTGATTTTGCTTTACCTAAAACTAAAATGATAGAAGTAATCTGTGCTACCTAAATATTTTCTAATCTGCTTGTGTGTTTTTAATCTTATTTTAGTGACCAGATCCTTAATTAAAGGTTTTAAATGATTGCAATTGCCTGTAGTCATAAAAAAAAGTATTCTAACTTGAGCTTTACAGATAATGTACAGCAGACTTCTTTCATATTCTAAAAACGCATAGTGGTTTATTATGCTAAATTTCAAGCTTCCTAAATAACCAGAGGGCTCTTGATGAATAGCAATTCAAATAAAGAAAGGAGGGGGAACCCAACCACAAAGCCCAGAAGGGACCAGGAACAGATACCCAAAATAGCTGCTGATTGCAATTATTTCTGCAGACACATGTAGGGAATTGTTAAAATATTAATGACTCTTGTAAGCACTGGAAAAAAAAAAAAAACAACAAAAAAACAACCAAGGAGGCTGATGCTCCCTTTTCCTTTGGAAATGATCCTCAAAATGGGCACCTGGCCTCCCAGCTGTGCTCATTTAACATCATGGAGATGTGGTGAACCCCAGCTTTATCCTGCAGGCCCTGGGGATGTTTGGTTGAACCTGAGGGCCCTACCTAGGGTACTTGAGAGTCACTGTTTCCAGTCCTGCCATCTGTTCTCCTGGAAGTGTTTTGCAGCGGTGTCTCGCCTTTGCCACCACCTTTTCCTGGGGCTCTTGTTCCCCATTTCCTTCTGCAAAGGGTTACGTACGTGCTTTTCCCCAAGCCAGTTTTGTAGGAGTCAGCCTTTTGAAGGTTTTTTTTGTTTGATAAAGCCCAAATTCCCATTGTTTTAGGGGGCAGTTTGTCAAGAGATTGGTTGACAGGGAAGAGGTGAAGCTGACCTCTGAAGGCCATCAGATCTTAGCAGCATGCTCCTCAGTCTGCAGTGAAGTAGGATACCTTGTTTGATGCTGGCTGATCCTGGTTGGAAAAGAGCCAATACCATTTTACTTACCAGACCTGCAGGAGACCGTGTGTAATGTATGGGGACAGATTAACGCAGCAGAACTGCTTGTTCCCTGGCACTGTAGTTGTCCTTATGACTCGTCCCAAGGAAGTAGTACAGAGGCATCACCAATAGAGACCTATAAAGCCAGTGATTTCTTCTAGTGGAGGAAGAAAGACTGAGGGAAGGATTTGGTCTAAGTTTTCCAAACTAATTTCATTCTCAGTAGAATACTGCAAAACTAGGAGTGAATAGAGCAGCTTGCTGACGTGCAGCTGCTGCAGGAACTTACTACAATTCAACACCAGTGTGTTCACTCTGCAAACGTGTGTCATCTGACAGGACAACAGCTTTGAGCAATTCATTATCAACTACTGTAATGAGAAGCTACAGCAGATCTTCATTGAACTCACCCTCAAAGAAGAGCAGGAGGAATACATTCGAGAGGTAACGTTTAAACCATCTCTTATTATCCTCTCCTCTCCCCATCGTCTCCATTCAGCCACACTGATGCACGTTTAAACCTCTTTTCAGGGGAGTGGCTTTTTATATGATACTGTTTTGCTGTAGTGACGTTTCTGAAAATGGAATCAAGTTCCTTCTTCGTGCTCTTGAGGACAACATGAAGCTTTGACATGCCTTTTTTGTTTTTTTTTGCATTCAGTGTGAAAACTTGTGAAGCATACTCACTGCAATTTGCTTTTTCAGTGATATTTTGAGCACTCTGAAAAATTTAAATTGTAAGATGTCACTGCAGGATGCAAGTTAAGAAATTTTTTTTTCCCAGTCCTTTACCTGTGTTATCTCCAGGTGTGTTAACATCTCATCCTGTAAATGTTGCTGCTGATATTTTAATCACTGTATTTTAATTACTGTAAAATAATTTGTAAAATTAAAAAAAAATTTGGATATTAGGAATATCTGAACAACTCCCAGAGTCTGGATTTCTTTCAGATGGTCTCATCTAAATTTAGCCTTTTTTCCTTCTCCCATTAAAAAACAAAAAACAACAACAACAAAACCCCTCAGAGCTTAGAATGTTGATCTCAGATGCTTGCCCTGAGATGGGCTTCTTCCCTTCTAAGCAGTGGGAGTGAGCAGAGAGCAGTGCTGAGCCGGGGCTGGGCAGGAGAGAGCTGGCCCTGCTCCAGGGGAGTGCATGGGAAGTTGACACCGATGGGGGAAAGGAATGGAGAATGGCTTTGGCTGCTGCTCAAGGGCAGCCGTTTTGCGCAGATAATGTTAGCGGGAGACGACCGCGTTTCTTTCTTAATAAATAAGATGTTGGTAAGCATATGGAACTGAATTCAAAAATAGTTAGCTGGAAAATAATTTAAGTTGCCTAGGGGAAATGCTCCATCCGTTGTTTTCTTGTTCAGACTTTTTTTTTTCCCCCTATAGGGAATTGAGTGGACACATATTGAGTATTTCAACAATGCTATAATTTGTGACCTAATAGAAAATGTAAGTTACTTACAATAATCTTTTCGAATGATTTTTATGCATGTATGAATTTAACCATAACATCTGTACGCGTCCTCACTGTACTTTGCTTTGATAAATAAAATTTAACCATAGCATCTGTATGCATCCTCGCTCTACTTTGATAAAACAAGCCCTTGTTTGTATTAATAATCTTATTTTGAATGGTACACATTCATTTTATTATTTTTTTTCCAAAGTTTAGATGTTTTTCTGTGTCACAAATGGTCAGCAGAACCTACGTGAGAGAAATAAAAAGCAAAACTTAAATGTTTACACTTAGCAGCAGTGTTTTCATTGAAAGATATCACATGCTGTATTGTAAATAATAGCTTTTTTTTTTTTTTTTTCCTGTGGAAACCAGAGATCTCCATGATTTGTTACTGATCACTTTAGATACAGCAAATCCTTGTATCTGATAGGAGGAGTTCCTGTGGACTTAGCACAGCAAATTCCTTAACATTCAGGACAGTTTTTAGCTCTCCATTTAAAATGTGTGCTGTTTTTACCCATAAACTAGCTACTTTCATTTAAGTTGGAGTTTCTGTGGTCTGAGTAAAAGACACAGAATTGCCAACTAAGATGAACTTGGAGGATTCCAATCTATAAAGCAGCCTTTCAAAAACTGAGCTGCTAAAGGTCTGTTGGGAGTAAGGGTGAGGAAAAGAGAACTGGTCAGTGGAGACGGTTTGGAGGGACGTACTTCTGGTGTAACAGGAAAGAGCAATCTCATTTTTGTGTGTTGATATAAATACGATGAAAACAGACACTCATACTCTTGTGTTGAAACTTCAGAACCAAACTGGAATCCTGGCCATGCTTGATGAGGAGTGCCTGAGACCAGGAACTGTCACCGATGACACCTTTTTAGAAAAGCTCAACCAAGTCTGTGCCACCCACCAGCATTTTGAGAGCAGGATGAGCAAGTGCTCCCGGTTCCTTAATGACACCACCCTGCCCCACAGCTGCTTCAGGATTCAGCATTATGCTGGCAAGGTACTTGTGACCTCGACTCTGGTGTTTGGAGAGCGTTGGTCCTGTGTGAAACTTTGGTATAGTGGCAAGGCTCTTGAAATGATTAAATTGTGTTATGGTCATGGAGGAGGTTTACCTGAGTCAATAGTGGATCAGAAAGTCCAAACCTGTTTTAATCTTTTCAGTCTTGAACCTAAGATACTGGTTTTGGCTGGAGGTTTTCAGAGATCACGCTGCTCTAGCCAAAACCAAAGGCCGGGCTTCTTTGGTTGGATGTCCCATGGGCTTTGGTGATAGAACAATTGTGCTGCTGGGTCTATGAAAACAGTTGTGTTGTTTAGAATGACAAAAAGTCACGCATATCTGAAGGCAAGATAATTTGGAAAGCGTGTTCTTTGTCGATGAGTTAGCTGGAGTTGTTAGCTATGGTGACAGTCTATAGCTAGGGTGATGAGAAGGTTGAGTTTTTGTACATATGAAGGAACTGAGTTTGTTTTGAAAGTCTGGATATTGAAACAGTTGGAAGAGAAAACTATACTGAAGGCTTCTGAATGCTTTTTGCTTCTTACAACATAAGCTATATGAAAAAATACAATTCTGATAGATGTTTTAATGCCAACTTCAAATGACTTCGTTAATGAGTATCAAAACTATTCTTTGTAGAAAGGAGACAAACTTGTTTTTTTTTTTTTAAGCAAAAATAGGTTTGAAAACACTACTGAACTGTTAATTTCACAGACTAATGAATTTTTGGAAACTGTTCCATTTTCCTGATGCTGTTTAATTCTCCCTCCAGTTTTTAGTATTTTTTTCAATTATAAAATTTGCATTAGCTTGATGATTTGTCATTTCAAAGTAGCACTAGAAATGCCACGCTTTCAGCCTTCAAGGCAGTCGTTCATTTTCTGACTTTCTATCATCTGTTAGGGATTAATACTTAGATATTTCTTTGGTTGTCAAAATTCCAGGTGAATTTGAAATATCACAGTGCTTTGGGAAAGATTGTAAGCAGATTGTGTCTTAGTGGCCAGGGAGGGTCTTCAGTCGTCACTGATATTCATTTACACAACAGAGCAGTCAGTAAATTCCAACTATTTGGGGATTGTTTTTCCATCCTCAGCTGAGAACATTTTGATCTGGTCACTAGACAGCAAAAATTTGACCCTTCTGTTGTGAAATCTAAGCAAGATCAGGCAAAGAGCTTTGTCACTAGTGGCATTTACCACACCTGTCAGAAACATGAAATGTGTTCTCTAAACAAGAAGTCATCCAAGTTCGTAGTCCTTTGCTGTTGTGTAAAATATGACTACGGCAGTAGAAGATAGATGGTCAGCATTCGTAGTACATATTTGCAAAGGACTAACTGTGAAATCAGAAAGCTGATAAATCTGTATTATCAGCCTGATGACTTGTCATGACTGATCAAATTAAATTTAAGAAGCCAGACAAGCTCTGAGATCTACATGAAGTTCATCAGGGTGCTTCCAGCATCATCAGCTGCTGGTCAAGGCTTTGCATTTATGATTGTTGTCATTGGACTGTTTTCCTGGTGAGAGTTCTTGTAAATAAAAGTCCCCTGAGGACTGCATGGATAGCTAGTTGCTGCTGGGATCTTTAAGTTGTACTGAATAGTGAGAAAGAAGAAAAATCAGTGTTGTGGTGCAGTTTGGAAATGGCCTGCATCCGACAGTCCAAACCATGTTCTGATTAGACTTGTCTCTGTTGTTCAGGTTATGTACCAGGTGGAAGGATTTGTTGACAAAAATAATGATCTTCTGTACCGGGACCTCTCCCAGGCTATGTGGAAGGCCAGTCACTCTCTTATCAAAGCACTGTTCCCTGAAGGTAACCCTGCCAAGATCAATCTCAAAAGACCACCAACAGCAGGATCACAGTTCAAGGCTTCAGTTGCTACCTTGATGAAAAATCTCCAGACAAAAAATCCAAACTACATTAGGTAAATGACCCTGCAGTGAAGTCAGTGAATTTGTATTTGGCTGAGTTAAATGATGTTTTGGCACTCAAGGATAAGTCTGTTGAAACCTACGATTCACAACGGTAGCTGTTGACTTGCAGGGCTGCGGTCCAGTGTCACTGTTCATTTCTTTTCCAGATGCATCAAGCCCAATGACAAAAAGGCTGCGCACATTTTCAATGATGCCCTGGTGTGCCACCAGATCCGCTACCTCGGTCTTCTGGAAAATGTCCGGGTTAGAAGGGCAGGGTATGCATTCAGGCAGGCATACGAGCCATGCCTGGAAAGATACAAAATGCTGTGCAAGCAGACCTGGCCCCACTGGAGAGGGCCAGCCAGGTAGGAGAACTGCAGTTTTCTCAACTCTCCCATTTCAGTGAATACAATGATTATCTTCCATACGTTGGGATTTTTGTCTTTTTTAAAATAATTTGTTCTTTTTTAATGAAAAATCAAGTATTTGAATAGTAAATTGACAAGTAAGCTGGTGCAGCTCAAGTGTTTTACTTGTTTAATTCCCTTAGAATCGTTTTGGACTTTGCGTGAGTTCCTTCATTGGAAAACCTACCCTTTTCAGGGATGTAAAAATTACTGTTGTTCAAAATCATTACAGAAGCAAGCGGGGAAAAAAATAGGCCATTGCTGATGCTGCTAAATGAAAATTGCCTCTTTTTCATCAAATGATTTTGAATCTTTACCGTGATTATTCTTGCCTTTAGCTAAATAAACAGCAAGTAAGCGAGCTAGGTTTCCAAGCTGCTTATGTCAAGCAGTATTTAAGAATTTAAAATAAGCTTTCATCTATTTTCCAGAAATTAATCTGTGAATATGTAAACTAAGAAGTTTTAGAGCTGGGGGTCGTGTTTGTTAAGCTCATTTACTTCTTACTAGGACTGGCGTAGAGGTACTGTTTAATGAATTGGAAATCCCTGAAGAAGAATTTTCATTTGGTAGATCAAAGATATTCATCCGCAACCCACGAACGGTAAGTGAAAAATGTCTTCCTACACAAAATCAAGACATCTTTTATGAGGATAGCCTGCTATGGACTGCATAATTTGCCAGCTCGTTCCTATTGATTTTTCTAGATACATTGGTTGGTGGAGAATATAGCCTAAAAAAAGGCTAAAGGTTCAGTGTTAGACACAGTAAATTGAGATAAATGAACGTTGATGAAGTCTGAAAGAGAGTCAATTCTCTACAATAGCTGTCAGCCTGAGTTTAATCTAACTTTCATGTGCTGACTTAAAGCAGCATATCTTTCACAAACCTGTTGATGTGTCTGCTGGTGTCGCAGGAAAAGGTGTGTAAAGGGGGAACTTGAATAAAGGAGAGATTTTGCTTAGAATAACTGTAATTAACAGGCTGTTTGGTCTTTCTTTGCCTTCTGTTCTTCTTCCAATGTCAAACAAAACCCTAAAAAATACACCCAGCTCTTCAAACTAGAAGATCTGAGAAAGCAGCGGTTGGAGGACTTGGCTACTCTCATTGAGAAGATTTACAGAGGTTGGAAGTGCCGCACACGCTTCTTGTTGATGAAAACAAGCCAGATTGTGATTGCTGCGTGGTTCAGGAGATACGCGGTAAGACAATCCTGACTAAATTAGTGGCAGGGTCAGGGAAGCAAATCTTATTATTGTTTAATGAGTTTTCATAACCGCCTTTCCTATGTATGGAGGACTGTAGAAAGAATTCAATTTTATACTAGTATTTAAATACTAAAAATATACATTAAAGAAATTTTTAAGTGTTTTCTTTTTGCTTTTGCTTAAATAATTAAAAGCTCCTTCAAGTCCATTAGCCATTAGCTCTGAGAGCAGGGTTTTGTGGCCTAGCCTTTTTTATTCAGCTGAACCAAATGCTGTGCCACTCTCAAAGCATATGGCTTATGTGTAAAAAAAAAAATAAAAAAAAAAAAAAAAAAAAAAAAAAAAAAAGTTTGGTAATATATATGTGTGATTCTGTAGAATTCAGTAATTCCTAAGTGTTTTTGTATTTCCCCTTATTTCCTTATTTGGGACCTTTGCATTTGAGGCTCAAGAATGCTGCTTGGAAGAATCTTAAGGATTTATTTTAATTGTAGCCCATAAGTATCATAGCTCAGTAGTCCACACCGGTACAGCTTTCAAACAGATCTTTTTGTAGACTGGGTCTTCCGTGCCATTATGAGCTGTCTTTTTATCAGTTAGTGAATGGCATGTGGTACAACAGAT
Source organism: Lagopus muta (assembly GCF_023343835.1). Lineage (NCBI taxonomy): Eukaryota > Metazoa > Chordata > Aves > Galliformes > Phasianidae > Lagopus > Lagopus muta. The sequence goes on along the minus strand of NC_064440.1, from coordinate 28,964,365 downwards.
AGATTGTTATCAAGTGTTAAAGTCTCAGATGTCAAAGTGCATTTCCTTACCTATATTAGAAAGCTTGATAAAATATCACCTGAAAGAGGGAGAAAGCATCTTAAACTGGAAGTTGGAGAACTGACGGTTGCTCCTTTCATTTGACGAGCACTTTCATTTGTCATCTTGAAAGCCGTTCATGTTTGGTTCAATTATCATGGATAATGAAAGCAAAATATGGATTATTACAAAAAAGTGTAGTTATTTGCACCTGAGAAGAAATGCTTTTACACTGTAAAACTCTTCTCTGTGAATTTTTGTGATTGAATACACTGTTTCTACAAGCAACATCAGTACAGAATTGCAATGCGCCCGTGCTTCTGATTTGAGATCTTGTATGATCTTAACGAATGGAAAATGTAGTTGCCATACATAACCAAGTCCACGTCATTGTTGATTTCCTAGCTGTAGACCCTTGCTGAGTCTTACAAGTCTCTCTAGCTCACTCACTGTGATGCTCCCTGGTACTGATGGGGCTGAGCATGAAGCCCAGAAGCCATATTGCAAAGTCAATCAACTGTTATTCACTGTTATAGTGGCTGGTAGCCTACTGGAGAGCTGCTGTTTTTTAGTAAGAAAACGCCTGGTGTACTTGGATAATATCCCAATGTGTCATTCAGGAGTACATTTAGTTTTTTTTGTTTTGTTTTTCCCTAAGTTAATAGAAAAAGCATAAAAGGCAATGAAAAGCTTAGCCAACAAATTTGAGTATTTCTGAGAGTTTGTATGCTGCCCTACTGGTGGGAAAGACAAATAAAGCTGTTACTGTTAGTATTTAATCCATGTAACTTTTGTGCTGCTGACCATGAACTGTTTCTGTACACAGAGAGTGGCATTGTCCATGTAGCATTGTTGATGGGTTTTGTTTCCTCTCCAGTTTAACAGACAATCTGTGCTTTGATCTGCTTGTTCAGAAATTGTTCATATTTAACATTTATTACTTCTATCCCTAGTGATATTTTCAGAGGTTAGTAACGCAATATTCTGAGCACCATATATTCATTTTTATACAGCAACAGAAGAAGTATCAGAAGATAAAGAGTTCAGCTATTATAGTACAGTCGTACATCAGAGGGTGGAAGGTGAGTTTCCTCTTCCTATGGCTGTGCCTGTGAGTTACAGAGTGGGAAAGAAAACACAGTTGAAGTGCACCGAGCCTCCTGGCTTTCATGCTTCTTGGCATGAGTTTGGGTCACTGTAGGCAGGTTTAAATAGTCTGGATCACCTGAGCAGAGCATTGCTTGGGTTATGTCTTCAGTTCTCTGCTGTTTGCTAAGCGGAGGGGTGAAAGCGCGTCATCCCTGCCGTAAGCAGGTGCCTTGCCATTGCTTGCTTGTCTTCAGTTTGCGACAACTTTGCATCTCAGAGGTTTGTACTTTGCAAAGGGAGAATCCTGCAGCCAGTGTTCTTAAGCCAGACTTAAGGAGTGATGCAGTAGTGAGAGGCAAAAATGGGGATAACAGTTCCCATGAAAACAGTGCTTAAAGCTGTTCAGCATCAGAAAATAATGTTCTAGGCTCCTCTGTTTTCTTATTAACCTTTCTCCATCCCACAGGCTGTGATTTTTCTTCTCTCTTTAGGGAGGAGGGGGCTGCCTTTGATTTTGGAGTCAGTTCCCTTCTTATTGGACAGGGAAGGGGCTTTAGTTACAACCTATAGGTGTCAGCAGCCCTCTCCTGCACAGCAGGCTTTGAACTCTGTTGTCAATACGCTAGCACAATTTGGTTTTATTGTTTCTTATGAGTTGTACTCCATCTTTTTTAAAAATGTGAGTTAGAAGTATTCTGACAGCCTAAAAGTTGTTGTGCTGTCTTTTCCCTTGTGTGTTATTTGGAGAGAACTCAGTCAAATCATCATCTCATCTTGAATTATGTTTTTTTCTTCATTTGTCAATGGAGAACATAATGTTTGGTGGTAGCAGTGCTGGGGATAAAAGCCTGGTTTGACAGCAGCCTTAAGTGTTGCCTGCAACAGTGCAATTTACTTGTGATTTATTTCTAAAGGGAAAAGGCATATGCTGTGAAGAGGGGAAGTATAGTTGCCATTGTGCAGATAGTCATAAAGAGATCTAGGGTCAAGCTACTTTTTATTTTCAATTGTTTACAGGCTCGGAAACTTCTTCGGGAGCTGAAGCACCAGAAGCGTTGTAACGAGGCTGCCACAATAATTGCTGCTTATTGGCATGGTACCCAGGTGAGAAAGCGGTAACAAATTCTGCACCTAACTGTCTCTTGACAGAATAGGGCCCTTGAGGGCAATGCTAGCTGAAACTGTTTTCAGTGGCTTCAACTACTGATTTTTTTTCCTCTTTGCTGCTAACGTGTTTTAGCTGGTGCAGGCTAGGAAGCTGGGATGTGCTTTAATATTTGCTCTTTGTGGTGGCTGGTTTCTTTCTCTCACCGTTGGGAACTTGCAGTAACCTTTTCTTCCCTAAGCTTTTCTATATCCCATTTTCAAACACATCGCAGGCACGAAGGGAACTGAGACGACTGAAGGAGGAGGCTAGAAATAAACATGCTATTGCTGTTATTTGGGCTTACTGGCTTGGATATAAGGTACTTCATGCACATGTCATAAGACCCCCTTCATTACCCAACGATGTCAACAATTAATCAGTAGTAAATAGTGAGAATTAATAACTAATACGATTGCCTTAAAAATAATAGCGCATGATCATTGGTTCCCTCCATTTCCATTCATGCCATCCTTAAATCTGACAACATTCTGTACGTCAGTGTTTTGTAGAGTAGGAAATACCATGCATGGCAGCCAAGTAGTGATTTGCACTAACAAGCCATTAGACCGGATTAAAAACGACTAGACTCCATTATTCTCAAATTAGAAAATGCATTTAACTACTTGTAAATGTGCAAAGCATGGTTTGTGGCGGGGAGAGAAGGTTGTGGTTTTTCAGTGTTTTTTTTCCCTCCCCTAACAAGTGCTTTCAGTGACACTGTCCTAGAGATCTAATTGACACTTTCATCAGGCTGTGTATTCTGCAGCCTGAGCAGTCTTCATTTGCAAGTTCAAACCAATGCTATTCATTTTACTCAATATTCATTTTAATTGGTTTAATTCACTCTCTGGCTGTGATCTGAACCAGTAAGAAAATTTTAGTAGCTGCAATTAAAGTGCGGCTTCATGACCAGATCTTTTAGCAGAAAATGGTGCTAGTTTGCAATTCTAAACTTGCAGCCCTAGAAAAATCCCAGGAATTCCAGCATCAGCTGTTTGTTTTCAGAAGCAAAGTCCCACTGAAAGATTCTTGCTAATCCCCAGCCTGCAGTTGTGGGTTTTGTGAACATTTGAAATGCTTTTCACTGGAGGTCAAAGTTGTATTGGTTTCAACTAGTAAAATCTTAACTTATTTGAAAATTATGTTCTGTTGATTCATTATATTTAAAACATCTCCCAGTTATTATTTAGGATGAGGTGGGAAGTGCTGTCTGATCGTCTTGCCAACAAGATGTAGAAATGTGCTCACATCACATCTGAAGTAGAATGCAGAGTTTGACTATTCCTGTTTTGATATAAAGCTGTTAGATTTGCAATGGAGTGGCAGCACTGCAAGTCAAAGCTAACGTGCAGAGTTTCCCTCCCTGCAGAGAGACTATGCATCTAACCTGACATTTAGGTGGCTACTAAAGTTAACAGTTTCCTCTGTTAACTATGGGTACATGGGTAGTTTATTTTTTACCTACACATGGGTAGTTTATTTTTTATCCACAGTTCCTTCCACCTAAAAAATTGATCAGTACTGCACAGGTGATATTTACTTTCTTGAGTTTAAGATGTTCTTCAGAGCTAGAAAGGACCACATCCGAAATGGATGTGATAGTATTAATTGTGTTAGAGCTCATCATTTAAGTGCTTAGAAGTTTTCAAAAAGAAGAGTATATTATCTTCAGAAATCACTTGCTTTTAAAGAAAAGCTGAGACCTCAAGTGCTCGGTTTCCTTCCTTTTCACAAGATGAAACTTTCTGACTTTGCATAATCCTTTCTTTTCCAGTACAGTATGGTTGAAGCTTTGGTCCCATTCAGATGAGTAGAAGCATTTTTGTGAGTGCCTGCATCCCATGCTAGCCCCACTACAGGCACAGGCTGGGCCTGCAGCTGCACAATGCCATTTGACAATGTATAACTTGACGACATTGGCAGAGCTGCTGTGCCTCTCTGATGTTATAGCACTGGAACCCTCCATTCCGTTTGGTTTTTGTAATCACATACTGAGTAACAGAGGTTTGGATATCCTCTAAAGTACCCAATTCTGTTAAATTGCCCATATATGTGTTCGCTTTGCAAATTGCTTTCCTGAAATGGGAATTATTGAGGAATTGTAGGTGGGTGCCTATCTCTTTACATGCAGGAAGGCACTGTGTTGGGGGGCTTACCTTTTCATTCCATAGAGAAAGGAATAATTTACCAGGCTGTAGAATTTTATTTAAGTACATAAAAACCAAAATCACCTCCAGAATAAAAGCCCTTAGTGCAGTGCCGTCATTGTCATCACACACAGTTTCAGGGTTATGATCCAGCACTTGCCAGTGGAAGAGCTGCTGAGATGGTGAGATTTCGGTCTTGGTTTCCATAGACATCATTCTGATCACGGTACTTACTGTTGATGGCAAGGGTGTGCACGTAGGATGAGATGGAAACGTTGGCAGCAAATGAGAGGGCAGATAAAATTCTCATCTGTAAAATAAAAGATGAAATTGAGGCTTTTTGGACCTCATCTGCGGTTTAGCACCAATTCACACCACAAAAGGGGTTTTGGAGGTTAAACACTGTTCTTCCATCTCTCTGTACCTTGATTGTATGTTGGCTGTTCTGTTTGGGAGAAGCCTTTCCTGGTCATTGTGCTGTCTGCATCGGGCTGTCTCTTTTGTTCACTATCTAAACCTTTTAGGCTCGAAGGGAATTGAAACGCTTGAAGGAGGAGGCTAGGCGTAAGCATGCTGTTGCAGTCATTTGGGCTTACTGGCTTGGACTGAAGGTACTTCTTAAACACTCCCTTCTGCCTACATGAACTCATTACAGCGTGGCACCTTACTAACGCTTAAATCAGCAGGTGTGGGGGATTGATAGTAAGAATGTTCTTGCACAAAATTATGTTGCTTAACTTTTTCAGTGAATTGACAGCAAAATTGGTAAGCTGAATGTGCCTCATTGAATCTAAAAGGACTCCAGTATGGCTCATAAACATGACCTGTGTTGGCAGAGGTCCTGTCTGGACAGATTACAAGCATTTATTTTCTTCTTGTGATCTCTGCTTGTTTGAATGGAGGCGGAGAGGAACTGCAGACTCTCACTGCTGCTCACGTCACAATGCTGAGCCCACGGCTGATACCACTGAGCTTGTGTAGGGCACGGCATTGCATGCGGTCACCTGTGGCTGGTGGCATCATTGACCTCCCAGCAGAGCTATGATGTGCAATAGACTTTCGTTGTCTGTCCCTTGCTTTCAAGGACTGGTTGGCAAAAGAAAACGCGTTTGTAATCTGGAAAAATGTAGTTCTGCTCTGTAAATAGACTATAAAAATGGCAACTTGGGGTATTTCAGGTCTGCGCCCAAATGATTTACATGACACATGACATGATTTACATGGTTCTGCTCACTGTAGATTTTCAAACGTACTTTCACAGATGCAGTCCTGAGGAACTGCAGAAATCTAAATCATTGTTTGGCTTGGGTGCCACCTTGGCTAATGGGGTACTGTGGGCTACAGAAGGTTGAAAGGAAACAACCACAACCCCATAATGATAAGTCCAGCTACCATGTTCTCAAATTTATTTTAACAGTGATGAAATGGGTGTAAATACCTAGGAAACTTTTAAAATCGCATATAATGTGGGCACACTATGCATATAAAAATTACGTTACAATATATACATGGAAAGCAGAGCTAGAAATACAGAGGAGCCATTGTAAGAAGTCATTCTACAGATCAGAATCGCACATTAAGTGCTACTGCCAAAGTGGGTCTGTTTTTGTCATTTTAAAATGAGAACTCAGAGGCTGTTGCATATCACACAGCAGCATTTGAATGAAAACTGATGAATCCAAAACTTTTAAGGCACATTGCAGCCAGAATGTTCCTCTGCCTGTCTGTCGTGTGGTTTTCCAGCAAATTTTTAAATGGTGTAAGTGGCACGTTTGCCTCACCTGAAACACACAGAGCTTTCTGAACAAGAACCCACTCTGTAATTCCACTTCACCACTGTTACCACAGGCAATTCTCTTCTGTCTCATGTTGTAGAAGCTTCACCCAAAATATACACAAGTGAAGAATTAAACTTAATACAAGTGATCAAGATTAATCCAGTAATTCTTGAGGGTTTTTTTAGTTTTTTTGTTGTTGTGTAATAAGTAGATTTTAATACCATCTGTGGTGCTTTCCAACTTTCTGTAGATAGGCTTTTCTGGAACGCTTGCATTGATCAGTGCTTGCTTTGCAGCCTCCCCGCAGTTCCAGTAGACTCTGTGGACGTGTAGCAAGACCCCGTGTTCCAAATTAATGTGCACACCTTGCAAGGGAATGTAAAGCACCATTATTAAAGAGAATCTCTGAGAAGAGCGAGATTTGGGGTGATTGTGGCTGGAGTGGTTTCAAGTTTCCATCACTGAGTAATAAATAGAATTGTAGAATCACCAAGGTTGGAAAAGACCTCCAAGGTCATCCAGTCCAACCATCCACCTACCACCAATATTTCCCCACTGAACTTATGTCCCTTAGTACCACATGTACTCATTTCTTGAATGCAGCAGGGGGTGTACACCAGTTTTACAGAACCAGACTTCACAGAAAATCAGTGAATAACAACTCTAGTCATTTTTATTATGAAGGGAGCCTCCCGGCCTCTCTGGGCAGCCTGTTCCAGCACCTCACCACTCTCTCAATAGAGAACTTTCCCCTGATATCTCATCTAAATCTTCCATCCGTTAGTTTAAAGTCATTGCCCCTTGTCCTGTCACTGTCTACCTGTATGAAACGTTGGTTTCCCTCGTGTTTATGAACTCCCTTTAAGTATTGGAAGGCTGCAGTGAGGTCTCCCCACAGCCTTTTCTTTTCGATCTCACTTTATTTTTCGGTTGCAGTGAATTTAGCAGCACATGGCAAGTTCACTGAAACCGCTAGATTTGCTCTGGGGTAAATTATGCAAAGCCACGATGTTTTCTCTGGTTTTTGCTCCAAACTCTTACCAGGTGTGTCCCCGGCTGCTCCAAACTTGGAGGAAGGCCAGCGGGTGCTTCAGCTCTGTCATGAGCATGGGCTTCCCGTTCATTCTCACAGTGGATGTGCTCAGTTTCACCTTATGAAAAAGCCCAGGAAGATAGTCAGAATTCTGTGAATCCAACAGTATCCAGTGTTGTGTTTTCAAAGGAAAAGATAGTTAAAATTCTCTGTCACACTTGCAGATGACTGTGCCGAGGTCATCTGAGGTAACTTTCTGACCTCTCTCTTAATCTGTAGCCTGGTTCATATGTTTTAAGTGTATCCACTTAGAGTTTGCATTTCAGGGAACACTTTGCATGTTTGTCTGCTTTCTGACTGTTTTCTGCCATAAAGATTTATAAGAGTACCAGTGAGAACACATTCATTTTCATGCTCACTTTGGGGGGTTTGTTTAACTTTTTAGGTCCGTAGAGAGTACAGGAAATTCTTCAGAGCCAACGCTGGAAGAAAAATTTATGAATTTACCCTTCAGAGACTTGTATGTATATATCTGTACAAAGCATACGTACATTATATATTAGTTTTTGTATATTTTCTTGCAAAAATAACAGTTGTTTTGTGACCTTTGTGGTCTTTGTAAGGAAGTGTCCAAGCTAAGCAAACAGAAAATGGATAAATTTTCTGATGTTGTAAAGAAAGAATAACAGTAATAGTGTTTTGAAGGTGTGGGAGTGGCACTAACTATGCATTTGTCATACTCATGACATCTAAATCTGCTTTTTCCAATATGGCCAGCTTTTTAAGAATCTGTGCTGATGTTTATTAAAGCTGAGAGTTGCAGTTTGGTAACGGTGCTTTTAATCACACAGCATCTGCTTTGCCATGCGTATTTTGGTAAGTCTGGTATTTGAACATTAATAAAACATCTTGCTTCAATTTTATCTCAGATGCAGAAATACTTCTTGGAAATGAAGAAGAAGATGCCTTCTTTATCACCAATAGATAAAAACTGGCCGGCGAGACCTTACCTTTTCTTGGACTCAACTCACAAGGAACTGAAGAGGATTTTCCATTTGTGGAGGGTAGGGCGCGTTCTGGTCCAGCCTGTACAGAAATTCAGTGTATGATTGTCAGCAGATTTGTTTCCTTCCTGAAGAGCCTATTTGTAGGAAGCATTTCTTCCCATTCCAGCCAGGATGATTTTCTTTCTTTTGGAAGATCATTGTCTTTGGCCTTCAAGGGGTATAACTATCCTGCCTATTTCTTCCTGGGGCTAGGGAAAGAGGATCGCTTCCTGCTATTGGCTTTTAACTAGATATTGAAGCCACATGCCTGTTCCCTGTTAATTGGTACCTTATAGTCCTTGTGTCTGTGGCCAGGGCTGGGACTAGCTTTCAGTCCAACATTGGAAGTACTTGGTGGAATTTTTTACTTATGAGCTGAGGTTAGCTGAAATTTATTTTGGATCTTTGAATGGAGAGAATGGTGAGAATCAATGTAAGTGCTGATGAGACATTTTACTGAGCTTGTGGGCTATGTTTTCTGTGCATTATCAAGGAACCATTTTCACTTCTGTGCTGGCAAAAGTCATCCTCTCAGCTATGTTTTGTTCTTTCTGTGTGCTTACATAAGCATCCCCAATTGTGCATCTGCATGTTCTGTGAACCCTTTTAGCTTGGCATTCCAGTCATGTTGTGCTTAAATGAGATGTTGTAGAGATTCTTTTTGGTGTAATTGGGAAGAATGTGGAATGGGTGAGGAGGAAAACACCTCTGCAGCTTGTTACTGTGCTAGAGACATGTAGAACGGAGCTGAGTCACCTCAAAAGCGTACAAAGAATGTATAAATCGAGCAATAAGCAAACATTAGTCTGTGGTGCTGCTGCTTCAGATCAGAATTGGAAGGATAATTTTTGGTTTGTTTGACATATCGTGTTTTGCAGTGTAAAAAGTACAGAGACCAGTTCACAGATCAGCAGAAGCTTATATATGAAGAAAAACTGGAAGCAAGCGAACTTTTCAAGGACAAGAAGGCCTTATATCCAGCCAGGTGATTACCTACTCCTCAGGTTTTCCTGTATAATAAATTCAATATCCTTACTATCCTTCTGCACGTTTAGGAAGCTGTGCACGATTTTGCTTTTTATCTTAGGCAAGAAAGAGCTTTTCCTTGTTTCACTGTAATGTTTTACTGTAGGGGCTGGTGAACGATCACGGCTCCATCATTTACTTCACTGACCTCAGTTTGCCTCTAAGTTACCTTGCCTGCTGTTGCAGCTGCTCATCCTGTGATACTGAGCACTTCTTTTCCGAATCCATGACATTTTGTTGTTCTGACCCCCTATGACAGACTTGCACAGTAAAAATTTGGAGAAGTTGAACTCATTCTTTCCCTTAGTTTCCATTGTGCTGGTTCCTGCAGCCCAGAAGTGCAAAGCTGACTGAAGGGCTGTAAGTGACCACATCATTCCCAATGAGGCGTGCCAGGCACCGCTCTTATCTTCCTAATTAGTGCAATCAGAGTAATGTTAACCTAAAATCTGTTAACTTTTAGTCTTTCCTTTCCCTGCAGCTAACATTGCCCAGGGAAGTGCAGCAGTATCTGATTTTACTTAAGCAATATGCTTGTTCTGTGTATGCAATAAAATGACAAAATAGAGGTTGGATGTCTTTGAAAGAAGTTGAATTGCACTTTTTAAGAAAATACGAGCTGCGAAATAATGTTTTCATTGAAAACAAAGGCATCGTTCATCTTGACAGAGATTTCTGTTGTGTGCCACAGTTTGAAGAGAGAGGAGCAAAGCAATGTTAAATGAGGCAGGGCCAGGATCTTGTAACAGTTGATGGGGCCAATTCCATGCATGGAGAGGCTCTGCTTCAATGTCTGTGCATTTTATTGGTTTGTTTTCTTCATTTTTTTTACTGAGGCATTTCCTTTATTTCCTGTAATGGGCTCGGTTTCTTGCCTTCAGCAGATTACTTATTTAAAGGCTGTGTATGTCAGCTTGTGGTTTGCTCATTTATTTGCTTTGTGATCCCTTTTCATGCTGTTGGGAAAAGAGAAAGATGCTGCCCCTGGACTTCTTGTCTGATCAGTGTGGGAAGGAAGGAATTTTGCATCCCTCTTTGGTACTTACACACAGAAACATCCAAGGCTGAACAATGCAGTATTTTGCTGCAATATGTAGCTGAGTGATCTCTATCCAAGTGGTAAATGTGATAGAAAGTAACTGTTGATTTGTCACTTGATCAGGGACAAAATCTACAGGGAACCTATGGTTTCGGTGACTATGGTTCCATAGTGTTAATTAATAAAAACCAAAACAGAAAGCGTCAACTCAGTGGGAAGTTAGAATGCGTTCCCCACTGCTCACCCCTCTCTGATTTAGAAACATTTCCATCTCCTTTTCCCTTGTGAACTGTATTCAGAGCTGATTAACTCCTGTTGAATTTTTTATTGGCCTAAGGGTGGAGGAAATATTGTATAAAGTTTCTGATTAGTTGGAATGATAGTGATTTGAAGGACGTGGCTAATTTTCTGCGTGCAGTGTAATTATTGAAGAGCAGAGAGGAACTTCTGGTGATTACTAAAAATCCAGTGCCCTTCCTTTTCTCTCCCTGTGTGCTGGTGATTAGAAAAGGCAGTGCTTTTCCAGATAATGTAGCGGTTCCTTTTGGGCTCTCGCATTGGCAAAGCTTTGCATTTACTACTTAGACTGTAATTTAATCAAAGTGATTAGTTAAAGTGACTTCCAAACAAAACAAGCAGCGACTGATAGGGGAGCTGTCGTTACACGACCCTGAGGTAACGATGGGGTGAGCTGCAAGGACAGCAAGTGTTGGCAAAGGGCTGCTACACATCTAACGAGTGAATCCTCAAGGGGAATTACTGTCTCTCTGAAATGCTGCAAAGAGACAGAGCTGCTGTTCTTTTGGAAGTTGGATTTCTTCTGTTTTCACAAACAGGCCGTTACTGGGAGATTTTACATCAAAACTGATAGCATATACAAAGAAATGCATGTGCCTGGTATTGGTAACCATTTGGCCCGTTTATTTGGAATTGCTTCCAGAGCAGGAAAATAAATATCCTATTACTGTCTTGAAAGATGAATTTTTCGTTCTTCACTGATGCTTTGCTGTTAATATATGCAAGAGAGCATGACTGAAATGCTTACCATTTAGCACCCCTCTCTCTTTTTGTGGGGATAGTGTGTTGTGGGATAGAGCCACACTTCCCAAATTTTTCTAATGGACGTGGTGTGCCTTCATGGCATAGATTCAGTGCTAACACCTCTGCACTGCATTAATGCTGGTGCCACTCCTGTTGTCTTGGGGAAGCAGCTCCCAGCTCCTCAGCAGCAGTGAGGAGAAATTAGGTTGCATAAACACTGAGATATTGACATATTTGCATACAGCAATGTGTTGCTGTAATTATTCTGTTACACAGTAATGTAGCAGTCTGCCTTGCTGTTGTTTCAAAGAGGGAGAAATTGAAAGCAAAGGTTTCTGTGTCACTTGGCTCTGGATCTGGGTGTTTTGCTAATGACGAGGTGGAAGATGACTTTCTCTGGAAGATGACCTATCCAGGATTAGGGAAGCTTCCATTTGGAGCAAATCCTGACTCCATGGAGCCTGGAGCAATACCTGTTTTGTGTTGGATTTGTATTCAGCTCTGATTCTCTTCGTTTTGCAGCGTTGGGCAGCCATTCCAAGGGGCTTACCTGGAGATCAGCAAGAACCCCAAGTACAAAAAACTGAAGGATGCTGTGGATGAGAAGATCATTATTGCTGAAGTTGTGAATAAGATCAATAGAGCTAATGGCAAGGTAATAAAATGATGTTGCTTTATCCAGAAGGGTAGATTGATTTTGTTGTAAACTGACAGGAAGATTTAATTTCTGTCATGTAATAGTACCAAGGTGGGAAAAAAACAAACAAACAAACAAAAAAAAAACACCACAACTTTTTTAAGGGCAACACCTGAAGTGTTGGATTTATGTAAATTTTTTATTCTAAACACCCACTGTAAATTTACCTCACGGATGCTAAAAGCTTGCTTGGGCATACGGTTTTCAGTGGCTTTTCCAAGCAAAAATGGCATCTCATCAACTGGCAACAGGCTGTATTGATTCACAACTAAATGCAGCCTTTGTGATAATCTTTTCCATTGGCCAGTTGAATGAAATAAATATTTAGAAAATATTGTTTGCATTGAAATATTTGAAAATCTTACAGCTTTCAAATTCATGATGATCACCTTCTAATATGTTTTAAAACCACGAGCGGCAGACGTTGCTAAATGTGCCCACCTTCTGATTGATACCAAAAGCCTTTTTTTGGAATTAAGAGGCAAGTTGATAATATCATTTAAATAAAGCTGTTAAATATGCAGCGTACTTTTTTTCTGGCAAGACAGAACTTATTTTGCATTTATATTATAGTTACTGAAACAGGAAGCATTGTTCTCCTGTAGTAGATATAATTGTTGTCACTGTATCTGTCTAAATATTCCAACTAGTAGATCTCAGCTTCTAAGATGTGTCATTTATGCATTTGTAAGAGAGAAATTAGGTTGACTGTTGTTGATGCCAAATCAATTTTTCAGTGTGGAGGGGAGTAATTAAATGAAGACAGTATCTTTCCTGAATTGGCACGGGAGACAGCGCTCAAAGTTAATAACAATAATGAGCTATGGGTCTATGTGCTTTAGACAGAGATGTCTTAATGGCTAAGATTTTTTTCTTTGAAGTTTTCCAGGAGAAGAAACTACGTAATTGAATTATCGTGATATTTTACAACAGGTTTACACCAAACATAAGCTGTCCTATTTGAAGCTTTGATTTTAAATGCATTCTTAAAACATACATTTTTGTATCTGTTGTATTTTTAATGATTTTCTTACATGGTTCTCTGCATGAGAAATGAGGTTATTCTGATTTGTGGTTCTGGACTTTATTTCCTGGATTTTATAACTGTAAGCTGGTAATTAAAGAAACTGTTTATATCTAAGCATACGTGCCAAAATGAGCTAAGCTGCTCTATCTGTAATTAGACACACAAATAAATTTGACCTAATTTTAACTCATCTGCAGTTTTTGCTGAACAACAAATGTTGGTGCTTACTTAAATGGGCCACACTTATCAACTCCAGGAATGATTTGTAGTCTAAGTGGGTGCTCAGTAAAGCCTAAATTCCCTCTTTGTGTAGACAGTGGTTTGCGATTTTGTATTTTCACAGGCTACATCCAGGATTTTCTTGTTAACCAAAAACAACGTTCTCCTTGCGGATCAAAAGTCGGGAAATATCAAGTCGGAGGTTCCACTGGGAGACGTTACCAAAGTGTCCATGAGTTCCCAAAATGATGGCTTCTTTGCAGTGCACCTTAAGGAGGTTGGTTGTGACTTCCTCATATAGTAATATGCTTGTTTGATGCGTAGCAATATAACGATGGCTTACTGGTTGTCTTGTAGCATCTGGTCAAATGGATTAGCCTGAAGGTTGAGACTGCTATTTTTTCACTTTGCCCCGTCTGCAAAAATGTTGATTTAAAACTCCTGGTTTCAAACAGGAACAGTTGTTACATCCTGAATGATAATTTAATTGTGAACGTTTTTCACTGTAGCCTCTTTCGGATTAACATTTTCCGTTAGTATAATGAGCCTTTGATCTGCTGCTTAATACCTAGTGACAGTGTTTTCCTTTTTAGCTGCTTGTACAGTTCTTCCTGACACGCCAGCAGAATGTTTCTCTCTTCTTTTTGTGATTCCAAGAAACTCACATTATGGCACAGCTCACTTGGTTACTCAGTTCCAAAGAACTTACTTCAGTGCTATATTTACTTCTCAGCGCTGTCAGTACTGCTCTGCTAAAATCATTAAGCTAGCACTTGTATTCTGGCTTAAATGGGTTTGAGGAATGCTATATATAGTGTCTTTTCATACTGACCACCTTCTTCCAAATGCTGTGGCATTAATTGGTTCTTGTTCCTTCCTGGAAAAGAAATGTGAACTTGCGGTGGCATGGCCAGAAGAGGGAGACAGAAACAATACAGCGTTGTTGGACAAGGGATGGTGACTTTCCTTTAGGCTGAGGAGGAGTTTTTATTATTATCAACAAATTTACTGTTTATTTGAGACTGAATTGTATTTTGAGCCTCAGCACTGCCCAGCATCTCTATTTAATTTACAAGACTTATTTGACTGCAGTGGGAGGACTCATTGTAAAGCATCCTGCTTTGTTGGCATTTAATGCACACTTCAGATTTTGGTCATCCTAACCACTTTTCTTTATGTTCCAGGGCTCAGGAGCAGCTAGCAAAGGGGATTTCCTGCTCAGCAGCGATCACCTTATTGAAATGGCCACTAAACTTTACCGCACTACTCTCAGCCAAACCAAGCAGAAGCTCAACATTGAGATTTCTGATGAGTATGTTTCTTGTTTGCATTTCTTTCATTGCAATGTGCTAAGAAGTATCTAGTGTTAGAGAAACAGAACACTGCTTTGCAATTACTATTTTTCTCTTGACCGAGGGCGTATAAATAAGGATCCAATTTTCAATAGATACTCATCCCTAATATTCCTTATGGCTCCTATTTCCTCAAAAGTCAATAGAGAAAATGTCCGTAACGTAGTTTCAAGTAGAGCTGTGAAGCAGAAATGCTGCTTGAGAGACAATGAAGAGATGCTACATTTGAGGAGACTCATGTGTGAAATGAGAGCTTCACATACTCCTATGAGATGTTTATCAATTAATTAGAATGGACATCGTGTGCCAGGTTCCTGTGAAAACAACAAAAAACACACGTAGCAGCAGTGCTAGTAGTGTAGGTCCATGAAGCTCAACCTTTTTTATTCTGATGGTGAAAGATATATTCTTCAATTCCTTGTTATGGAGTTTTGGTCATCAGTTGTTGGCCAGTTGTTTGAGGTGTTTTTTTTTGCTTAGTTGTTTCATTCTGTTTCTTGGTAGAATTTTTTTCTTTTTCTGTTTTATAAATAGATTGTATCTCAAATTAGAATTTATTTGATTCAGTTTCGTATTTTGACCTGAAGTGAGATGTGAATTTGCAGCGTTTATAATCATGGACTAAAGATATTGCTTTCGTGTGGACTCATGAATTCTGTTCCATAGGAGTCCACCACTTACCCACCGTTGTTCTGCATATAGTCTGTTGTGTGAAGCACCTCCTGATTTCAGTGGTGTTGATTTAGTGGATTTATTCATTTTTAATAAGGAAGAACGTTTGGAAACCTTTAACGTTAGCAAAATAATTTTTTTGCAGGTGAAAATGTAATTTTTTATCTATTGTACAGCACTGATAGCATTCTAGAGCTCAGGCGGTGATAACAATTTGTATCTGATCAGCTTTGAGGGTTTATATAAAGACTGGTTTCGCTGTTTCCTTGAAAATGCCATCTGCCCTTTTCCAATGTTCTGCTGCCAGATGTGATTTATTCCATTTTTGCTGAAGTGATTTTTTAGCCTCTACAAGAGTTGTGACTGTCCCTGCTCAGTTACTAGTTCAGTGATTGCTATAAAGGAATAAACTGGAGTTAAATCTAAGTGTGCAGTGCTCTAGTCTGGCCTTCCAGCCAGGATTTGGAGACCAGTTTGCTTTCTGGAAGTCTTGTATTTTGGGATGTGGTTTGGTTACTTGCTTTGGAGACTAAAACCATTCAAGTGTGTATTGCTCTTGATTTTATCCAGACTAAATAGTTTTCAGTTTTGTTTGTTCTCATTGCTGTCAACAGAGATGACTGTTCAATGCTTTAGTCTTGTTGTATGCCAGAGTTTAGTTACAGGCCAAACTAGGAATTGAGGAGAAGGAGAGGCCACGCTTTGACTACTGTGCACGACTTTTTGCTTATAAAACCAAAAGTGCTGTTGATCCAGGAGTGTGTTGAGTCAGTGTTGACACGTGTTATTGGAGCAGTGACTCAGGAGCAGAGCCAGCTGTATCAGAAGATGCATTTTGCCTGCCAGCGCTACCGGCACACTTGCTGGCAAGGCTTGGAAGACTGATGAAAGTCAGAGGAAAATGCATTGTTGATGACAAGAGGTGGTGGCTCTGAAACCAGCTCCCATTTTGTGGCTGCCTGCATGGCAGGAAGTGCTGAACAAGTTAATTTTGGAGCCTGCTGGGTTGGGCAGGAAAGCAGGGCTGTGGGGCAACACAGCACGGCTGCTTTCTCCCCTGGGCCACACTGTCAAGCTTGATTTGTGGCTTCCGGATGGAAGACAAATTCTTTGAAGTTTTTGGCCTCTGCTGGAGGATGTTTTAAGGATGCAAAAAGGGAAAATCTGCTGTTACAGAGGACTTCTTAGGTCAGTGACTGCTGCATGTGAGCCAGAAAGCAGCGCTGCCCTGTCTATTGCTTTTAATTTGCTCTCCCAATCAGTGAGAGGTGTGAAGCTGTTGGTGAGCTTGTTGGGTTTTTTTTAAAGCAATTCTTCAAATGCACTGAAACTTCTCATCCAGTATGTAACAAGAAATGTCAAATCCAGATTAATTTTCCCTGGGCCATAGGATATTGCTGAGGAGGAAATGAGTTTTCCTAATTGCCGAGGCTGTGAGAGCTAAGTAGTTATAAGAAAGAAGGCAGCTAAAATGCTGGTTTGTTTTGCAGCACAATTCCTACATGCCAGCAGGAAGGCACTCTGTGGGCCTGGGAGTCTCAGCTATAAAACAGATTTAACAGCATTTTCCCTGTTTATTGAGATATTCAGAGACGCTGGCTTAAGGATTCAGCATTCACCTCAGTTTCTGCTGAGCTTTTGAAATGCTGCTCGGTTCAAGCAGTCATCCTCAGCTGAGTGTTTGTGGCTTTTTGTGTGAACGAAGCCATCTCCTCGTGGGATGTGGCTTCTGCTGTGCTCTGCTGAGCTTCTCAGTCACAGGGATGTTGGTCTTTGAGGGAATTAACAGATGTCTGGAACTTACTGCAGTTTGTAGATATACAGATATATCTATATAGATACAGATATTCACTTTATCCACTTTTAAGTGGGAGAACTGTTTATTTTTTGTACAAAGAATGTAAGAATGTGTAGCTATGATTTAATTTCCTTATTGTATGGTAAGAAAGTAACAAGAAATTATATCCCTATTTGTTGCTTTCAGGTTTTATATGTATTGCTTTATCAAACAAACCCAAAACCCCCAGTTTGAATTTTTTCCTTTGATTACAGGGCTGCAGAATCTAGTTTTCAAATGTGCCTAAGTCACTGGCATATTGTAGATAACTGAAAATAGGGTATAAATAATGGACCAAAAATGGTAAAATACTGTTAATTTTGCTTTCTTCTAATTATATTTTTTAATGTGTGTATTTTTTAATATGCTATCTTCTAATTGTATTCTTTCTAATTATATTACCTCGCTTAGTACAAATTCCCAAGGATGCAATATCCAGTGTCATAGAATCATAGAATGGCTTGGGCTGGAAGGGGCCTCAAGGATCATCGAGGTCCAACCCACTGCCACAGTCAGGGCCACCGAGCTCCATGTGTGGTACCAGAAGAGGCCGCCTGGGGTCCCGTTCAACCTGGCCTTGAATACCTTCAGGGATGGAACATCCACAGCCTCTCTGGGCAGCCTGTTCCAGCACCTCACCACTCTCTCTATAAAGAACTTCCCCCTGACATCCATTCTAAGCCTTCCCTCCTGGAGCTGAAAGCCATTCCCTCTTGTCCTGTCACTGTCTACCCGAGTAAAAAGTTGATTCCCTTCCTTTTTATAATTCCCTTTTAAATACTGGAAGGCTGCAATGAGGTCTCTTCACAGCCTTCTCTTCTCCAGAAGCCTTCTCTTCTCTGGTGTCTTTTTGTAGTTAGAGCAGTGAATAGAAGAAAGGCCTTCAAAAAGACTTCCTGTGTATTCCTTCCACCTTTCACTAACATGCGTTTTATTCCCTCTCCTAGGTTTTTGGTCCAGTTCAGACAAGACAAAGTGTGTGTGAAGTTCATACAAGGCAGCCAGAAAAATGGCAACGTCCCAACTTGCAAACGAAAAAACAATCGGCTTCTTGAAGTGGCTGTCCCCTAACTGCGGCTGGTGACTCCCTTCCATGGACTTGTTTCTTTGTAATAGTGCAATTTTAGTCGTTTGGTTTTGCTGGTTTTATCCCTTTCTGGAGCTGTTGATGGCTAATAGCTTTAGAAGCCCTTGGCAAAACATTGGATCAGTTGACTTTTTAATCTTATCTGTCATGCCATAGTTTTAACCCTCAACATGCAGATCTTTACCCAGTGGGGCATTTTTACCAGCTGGCAAGTTACCTGTCATACCTGAATCATTCTCTTTGTTTAGTGGCCATATTTTAATGCAGCATACCGTAAACCCACATATTAATGATAAATTACTCATATTTCTTAGTCTAGAGATCCACATAACAAAAGCCATACATGACCTTGAGGCTTGGTGGCAACTTGTGCCCAGTTTCTTTATACCAACCCACTGTGGTGTTCTGATGGGCTCCTCCTTTGCCACCATCACTGGAGAGATGGGGAGAGCTGAGACCAGGCACTGACCCTTGTAGCTGACACTAGCACCTATGTAGCTCAATCCTTCAGTATGTACAGCATGGGAACACCTAATTCTGCAAAACAAAAGGAACGTGTCATTACCCAAGCAGCTACATGCATAATTTTTTAGTAAAAAACAAAAGACAAAAAAAAAAAAAGCAGAAATTTTCCAACAGGATTTTTAATTAGGTCAGATATTTGTAATGCCTTTTTACAGCAAAAATAAGAATAAAATTGAAGAGGCCTGTTTCACTCACAAAAGCACGTGGTTTGAAACATTTTCTGTTCTGCTTTTTTCTTTAAGTGATCAGTTAAGATTAGAGCCTGAAAAACGCCATAGTATTCAGGACACAGTACTGCTAGGTATTTAAACTGCTTGGTACCAAGCGAAGGCTTTGGGCCTTTCCTTTAGATATTGGCATGTACAATGTGCAATAAAACACACACGACATTTTGTGAAAAATTATTTATAATACATTTTTATGTGCAAAAGAGGGTTGGTGCAGCCTGCATAGACAGTTATAGGGGTTAAAGTGTAGAGTTGTGTTGTTAATTTGCAGTTTTTTAGAGTGTACACTACAGTTTGGGAAGAATACTTAAAATTACAAGTTCCTGAATCTGAGGGTCTGTATATAAATTGGTATTACAGTAATAAAACTGTTTCAATTCTGTGCTGTTTGGTATTCCTATGTTGTAGCCGTATTTTTGTACTCCAAGCTATTTTATATAACTTGTGTGCCTGATGTAAATGTGTGCACAGAAATACAATCCAAGAGCTACGTTATAAACTTTCAGTGTAACTAATTGCACTTAATCTTCATAAGCCAGAAGCGTTAGCTGAAATCCTTAAGAGGAGCTGTGTTTTTAAGATAGAAGCAACTACTCACGTGAAGGGCTTGTTGAATGTGACTGTTTGCTTTGTTGATGTGAGGACAGCGGAGAAACCATTGTATTTTTGCAGTCTGAAATAGGACAGATGAAGACCCTGGGTCCCTGATGTGCAGTGCTGGAAGTCCCAAGCATAAATAAAGGAAAGAAAAAGAAAAGTTCAGCGTCTCGTTACTCTCCTGGTGGTGACGTTGCGTAGCACTACTGGCTGTGAAGGCTCCTCTCTTGCTGTTGGCGCTCCGTGTTCAAACCGTGTGCAGCAGCGGATACTCTGGTATTAATGTTGGCTTCCTCATCAGTCTGAAACAAAACAAAAATAAGGTTGTTCTGGGTTGTATTGCATCTCTCTTTGGGATTAAAGTAGATGAGCTTGCTGTAATGTCAATACAAAGCAATTGTTTTAGCTGGTTAGGCCCTGGAATGGGCTGCCCAGGGAGGTTGTGGATGCCCCGTCCTTGGACGTGTTCAAGGCCAGGTTGGACGGGGTCCTGGGCAACCTGATCTGAATGTGTATGTTTGGTGGCCCTGCCAGGCAGGGGGGTTGGAACTACATGATCCTTGAGGTCCCTTCCAACCCAGGTGATTCTGTGATTCTGTGTTACTTAGTGTTGCTGTTAGAAATCTGTACACAGGATGTGGAAAGGTGGGTGTAATCAACAGACACATTTCCCAAACTATGACAAAATCATAGAGTGACAGAATTGTTTGGGTTGGAAGGGGCTCTGAAAGGTCACCTGGTCCAACTGCCCTGCAATAACAGGGACAGCCGCAGCTCCATCAGGTGCTCAGAGCCCCTCCAGCCTGACCCTGAGTGTCTCCGGGGGGGGGGGTGTCCACCTCTACTTCTTCTTTATGGTCCAAATTTGAACCCTCTTGTAAAAATTTTAAGTGGCTGAGTCAAATCACTGAGTAAAATTTGAAGCATTTCAGATGTTTTATAATTACTTAGAAGGGAAGTCTTATCATCAAGTTGTAATGCAAAATGAGGATACCTCAAAGTAATTATTGCACTTAAGCCTTAAGAAGACTGCACGTAACTGCAAGATTTAAATCTCCTAAATCCTGTGTTAAGATTCCTGCCTGGTAAGGACTGAGGGTTTGTAGAACTGTTTTGAAGAACTTTTAAGACCTTCCAGTAAGAACCACGACTTTTAAAACGAATACAAATAGAGGAAAACAATCGGTCAGAGCCTTATGTGCTCCTGTAGTTTGCAGGTAGGAAGTGAGAGAGTTTAGATTAGATACATTTGCATGTTTATCTCATGAAATGAGGCTATTGCAGGGTAGCATTAGGGTATTTGACCCATGAAATGAACCCCATCCCAGCCAGGCCCACACAAATCCCTTTTATTTCTCCAATCACTGCAGCAGGTTGTGATAGCCATACTAGTGTCCTTGCTTTGTTTTTTGTTGCTTTATTTCTTTTCCTGGAGCTTTACCATTTTGGCCCTGCCTATTAGGCTGTATGTTGTGATAGTTGCCATTTGCCACTGAAATGTCACATACTGTACAGACTGAGTGTTGCTGAACGATTTGGATATGCCAATTGAGCTGTGGCATTTTGATGTTCAGATTTCAGTATCTAGGATGTTGAAGATTAAAATGCAAGGTCAGCTTTTCTTTCTTTTCCTCTGTATTCTTTTATCGCCTATCAAATGGAACTGTAAAGAGAAGACAGTTACTCCTGTGGTGCTAACCTTACACATCCAACATTTCATTTGTAAATTTCCATTTGCCACCTGAAAGCTGGGCAAGGATGCTTAAAAAAAAAAGAGATTTGTTTTTTGGTCTCTTGAAAATTTCCAGAATTAAATTAAAAAAAAAAGCAGTTCCCAGACCTATGCTTTCTCTCTATCTGTATCTTCCTTACTGGCTTATCAGCTTCACTCCTGCTCCCCTGTGCACAGGGGTGAGCTGGGTGTGCAAACTTCAACTTATAATGAGCTAGGAAAGTGTGGGAGCATCGTGGTTGCCTCTGGTTACGATCAGTGATGAAACTGTCCTAAAAGATTTTAAGAAACAGTTTCCCTCTGTCCTTCACCCTAAACCTTTAAGACATTGACATCTGATAGTGAGCCGACTGGTTTCCTCCTGTCCTCCTTCCCTCCCGCTTTGATGTTCTTTGGTAATGGAGAGAGGTGTATGTCTGAAGTGTAAAGCAGCAATTTACTTTCTTCGGGTTATTTTCTTCCATTATCTGCCTCCGCATGCTGGCATCTTGGTTTCAGCTGAATATATAGGAGATGTTCTATTTCCCTTCTAACAGAGAGCTGTTTCTAATGAAAGGTGCTTTGTTCCCTTTCGAGCTGATTTGCTGGCTCTATCAGTATCATCAGTGTTTCCCAAAACTCTGACACAAAGCAAAAGCAAAGCCTGAAACATGAAAAGCTTCTGTTGCTGTGCGTTCTCTCCCTGTTCTGTCTCTTTCTGTTAGAAAAGCACTTGAAGCACAGCTGTGATGAGGTCCCTGCTGGCCTGATGCACTGCGCGGCTCTCAAGCTGCTGTCTGCCTGCCCTTCTTGTAGTCTGCAAGAAAGAATTACGTTGCAGCACAAACCATGTGGTTTTAAACCCCGGTGCCAAAAGGAGGGAGCCGTGTATACACAGACAGAGAAGCTCAAAGTAGCTATGGATGCTCTCACTGTGACTGTTACTTACGTGCATGCGGCCATAGGTGTGGAATGGGACCTTGGTGTAAGTTTAACCATGAAGGCTCGGGTTTGATGCTGTCTGATCGAAGCCACCATCACTTGTGGATTATCATCTCATTTTTAGTAACGGAGCCCAAAAGTTGTGGATGAGCTTTTAATTGCAATGAAAGGTCCTTCTGAGTGATTGCATCCTGTATCTCTTCATGGAGATTTCTTATATGAGTGTGGGCTTGTGATGGCAATTCTCTGGGTTTTCATTAGCTTTATGGCAGTGCTGCAAGAAAAGAAAAAATCAGCTGTTTCTGGTATAGAAAAAGCTATTGACTTTAAACCAATAGCAGGAACTTACTGCAATGTGAATACATCATTGTTCTCAGCTAACACCCAGCCTGTTACTGGCACAGATGTGTTCTCTCCTGTCTGAAGGCAGCATTTTGGAAGTGTTGTTAGATGGACACCATGTGGTGTTCATCATGTGCTGGGCTCCCAAGAACTGTGTCGTTCTGGGATGTGGTTCTTGATCCTTCCCGAGTGGTTTTTTTTTCTCTGTTGGTAGGAGGTAGGATTTCTCAGGGTAGAATGAAGCAAATGGGAAAAGAAGGAGGACTGCAAGCCAGGAAAATGTCAGTGTGTAAATGAAGAGGACCACATGCATCCAGCCACTCAGCACCTTGTGCCAGGGATGCCCTGTGGGGCCAAGCGACCTGCTTGGGACACATGGCTGAAGGATCCAGCTCCCTGCCCAGAGCAACAAAGCAAAACCTTCTCCTCCTTAGAGAGCCAGAGCTGCTCTGAAGTGTTCAGTTTTAAGCTTCAGCTGCATCTTCAGGCTCTTCTGTAGAAATGGGGTGAAGAAACCCTTTCCAAAAACAACGGCATTTCTTCTTCAGCTGCCAGACCCTGGGATGCTGTGGGTGGGGACCTGCAGTGTCCTCCAGGAAGAGCAAAGCCCTTTGTAGATTGGCTCTATTTTTGTTTCTGTGCTATAGAAGACTTGCACAGTGCTAATCCTGGCCTGTGGCAGTACTGGAGGCATCCCTTGGTGTGGCTTTCTCCTCATGCTTGGCATTGCGTTGCCAGATGTTCCCTTCTCCCATGTCACCCAGTGAGTCCCAGAGAGCTTTCATGTGAGACCCATCCCTCTGCTAGGGCACAGGGAATTTCTTTTAAAGTAGTGTGTAAATAAGCATAAAAAGGAAAAAAAAAAAAAAAAAAGGTTTTGAAAAGGGATTGGAGCAAAACGGGATTCAAATCCAGGACTTTGAAGTGCTCTGTCTTGCTTAAGCACAGGGCCACAGTCCACGTACCCAGTGCAGTTCTGGTTCTGGTAGTGAGGGCTGCAGGGCGAGCTGTCCTCAGTGGTGAAGGAGCTGCTGCCCATGGAGGTAATGCCCAGCACCTGCCTGTGACTGGCAGGGGAGAGATTTCCTCCTGCTCCTATGCCGGCTGAGCTGTCACACCATGGTGTTTGCACGGGGATTGGTTTGGGGTTAGCACCACAGCATCTGTCCAACGATCGCAGCTTTGGCCGGCTGCGGGGAACCCAAACTGGCAAGGCAGAAGGCAGTGGGAATGTGGGCTGCTGTGTGATAGCACTGCGTATGTGAGGATTATGAAAGAGAAGTTAAAGAGGAACACAAAATTAATGACTGTGCAAAACCTTTCCCCCCCTCCCGCTGATGTTAAATCCTCATCGGCTCCACAGGAGCATGAGTCTCTCCGTTCTCATGCAGGTTTCTATGCAGACACCAAACTGATCATTACAGCACTTCCAGCTGGGATCATAATGTCATTTCCTTTGCTATTTGCTTGGATTCCTTTTTCATATCTTCCCATCCCCTTCTCAAATTTATTGAACAACTGCTCCGTGAATTTACACGCTACCTACAAAGGCTGTCTGGCGAGGTTTCCTATGATGGCTGGAGCCTCCTGTGCACCGAACATAGATCTGGTGCACACGGCTGGAACGTAGCAGAGGAGCATGCACCTCCTTTCCTGATCTGTAGATGCAGTATTGATGTGAGCGTGCTGCTGGCACTCCTCCAGGCCCAGATCCCATCCCCTGTCCTTAGGGATGTGACGTACCAATCGAGGCAGCTCGGCGATGCCTGGAATGCGCTACCAGCAATGCACTGTGCTCTGCTTCCAGCGGCACGACATCTCTTCTCCCAGCTCCTCCAAGTAAGTGCAAAGCGTAGAGGTATGGCTGTAGCTTTCGAGTCTGAATCTGCTTCCTACGTGCGCTTGGACAACGGATGCAAGGATGGAAGCAAGAAGAAACGCGCTGCTGGCATGCGTTGAAAGCTGCCTCTGCGGGTCCAGATGTTCTAAATCACATGTGGAGAAGTGTTTGTGGTCAGATCTGTTTGAAACCGATTGTTGATAGCCTCCTGAGACAGCCTGTGACAAATTGTATAATAAAAAAGCTAAAAATAGCATAGTTATTCCCTGGAAAAGCAAAAGTTCCCACAATTCAGCGAGCTGGGAAAATTGTTGAACTTGCTTTGGACACAATGTGCTGTTTTTTTGTTCTTCAGCCTTCCATGGCTCCCTGGGCTTTTTTATGACAGTCCGTCCTTCTCCTACCAGCTCCGAGGAACGTTTCCGGCCCCTGCTCCCATGTGGCAGCTGGATGGATGGCCCATTGATGGAGTCTCCCCATGCGCTGACCTTATGCTTTGTTCCCCGCTGTTCCTGGCCGTTGTGGGTTTGTCTCTGTGGAAGAGATTTGCATTTATCTGTGAGGAGAGCAAGCTCTCAAGGCACGTAAGTGATAGAACCAAGGTGGTGTCTGTTCACCTACTGTTGGAAAAGTATCCCCATGACTAGAACTACCTTTTGCGTGCTGTTAGTTTGTGTTTCTTTGACAACGATTACAGTTTGTGCCTTATTTTGGCATGAAATTGCAGCTTGGCACCATGTATTCTGTAGGGCTGTGGTGCTGACTTGCCGAGCATCTGACGCACTGCTGTGCTCTCCTCTTTGCAATCTGGGGCATGCAGCAAATTTGGGGGTAGAATAAAACCAAAGAGACGGAGCAGAGTGCAATTGAGAACGCGGGTGTTTTATGAGTGTTGCAGATAAAATATGTGCTGAGTTGCAGGTCTGAAATTTGGATCCCGCATGACGTCTTGAGGATAGCATTTGTAATAGATTCAATCTGCTGACAGGGTGGCTCTCCATTCCAAACCACCAGTGCAGTTGTCTCCACAAGAGCCTTCCTGCCAGGCGCTGCCTGCAATAGCATCTACTGAAAGATAGCAACTGATGTTCCTTTTTCTTCTGTAAAGATAAAACGGAATGTGTGGTGTGAGGGGAACGGCTGCAGTCGCCTCTATGTGCTCCTGCAAGGAAAAAGATGAGGAGCACAGCAGCAGCACCCAGCCCAGCTCTGCACTCGTGGCACTGCTTCCTTCCAGGTTCTGGAGCAGGAAGAAGCAGAGAAATATCTCTCACTAACCATATGAATAATGTAAATACATATGTATTTCTTTGTGGGTTTCCAGTAGGTCCAACCGTCCCATGGGTCCTTCCTCCAGCAATTCTCTGGGTCCGTCGCTTGTAAATAAATGTGGCTCTCAATGTCAGGAAAGTTAATTGTCTGCATAATGTGCAGAAAGCAAAATTGCTTTTCCAAGATTTATTCATCAATTACAGTTTGCCCTGGATGGTGCGGTTTGAACCATTCTCTGGACAGGGGAGAAGCATGTGAGATAGAAAGAGAGGCAACTTGTTCTCATAAATGACCTGCTGCAGACGTGCATGATGGTGTGTTTTAGGTGTTCCAAGACAGGTATCCTATTAATAAGCTAACAAACATGCAAATGAGGAGCCAAGGACTATCACTGTATTTGAGACAGCAACGCATATATTTTGCTTGTAATTAGTGAGCGTTGCCTGGTGTCTCCCGAGTGAGGCTGTTTGCTCACCATCTCCAGTGCTAGTGAGCTGCATAAACCTCTCCCTCACCTTTCCCTCTCCTTTCCTCCCCCTCCCATGCCAATGCCAGAGTTCAAGCTAAAGCTAATTCAGCTGCAGCGAGCCCTCAAGCCGTATTTTTAATCAAGGTTGTAATGGGAATGGCGTGTTTGTTCCCCTCTGGAGAGCATGCAGATCTGAGAGTGCTGTGCAGTGCACGACCGACAAAGCGACGTTGCCAGCTGTGCTTTGAGAGGGTCAACGTGGGACACGGAGGACAGGCAAAGTGACCACACGGAGGAGCTGCTATCTGCTTTAAAATCGTTTAGCAGGACTGAGAGCATCTGGTGGGATCTGACCCCTTGGAAAGACACTCCTGTGAGGAAGCACGGGGCTCTGTGGGCTGTCAGCTCCCATGCTGGCTCTGATGACGCTGTTGTTGACCTTGTCTCATTACTGTTGTTTAACTGCCTTGCTAAGAGGCATTTAATTACTTTCCTATGTGTTAGCAGGGCTTGCTCTTGTTGTAGAGCGCAACGTGAGCTGTGCTGCCCAGAAATACTTCTCGATGCTAGGAAATGGAGGAGGTAAACCATGGTGTCCGCTCTCAGTGCTGCCACCTACAGATTGCCTGGCTCCCCAGCAGGTCTCTGCTGTGCCCTCAGCATCTCTCCCTGAAGGGATGAGATCTTCTGAGGCTGGGAGATGAATGCCAGCCATTGCAGGCAGCAGCTCTCCCTCCCAGCAAGGCCCTGGGAGCTGCTCCTGGGATGGCAGCACTGGGAACAAACATCTGTCTGCTGGTAGGAGCTCCAGGGGATGGATCCTGCCCGGCCTCTGCAGGCAGCCACGTCCTGTGCTGTGTGTGCCCTCCTGGCTGTGCTAAGTGCAGTTAGGAAATCTGAATCCTTTATTCAGCACTGGGAAAAAGCCATCTGCTTGTGTAGTAGCGTATGCCCTTTTATTCATTCATGAGATAAAATGAGATGGACTTGGAAGCAGTCGGAGAGAGAATTCACGTCTTTCCAGGCCATCAAATATTGTTCAATTTCTTATCATCTCAAGCCAAATCCACAATCTGATCTGAAGTCTGGAGACCAGGGAAGTTTTAAACTGTAATGTGAAATGCAATCCTCTTAGCTGAGGTAAGGCAGTCAGTCTGCTCACTGCCACACGAGAGGATAAGATGTACCACCTGGTGCCCAGATTAATGTTTGCTGTGAAAACGAAAATGTGATTCATGGAAAATCCTGCACATGGGGAACTTCCTGTTATTCAATGTGAAACTACTTTTATTGTTATTAATTATGCTTGATATAATGAAATGGCTCAAGATATGAATGTGCTTGCCCCCTTTCTCCTTCCACTGTCTCCACTCCTTTCATTTGTGTGGAATGAAGCCCATGTTTCAGGCCAAGTGCTGCTGGACTGAAACCACAGAGCACCGGGAGGAAATCACTACAGTGCTGAACACGGGGATGATGTCTCTGGAATGGTTAGTTCACTGATTAAATGGGGTAGAATTTCTTCAAGACACCAGAGAGCCGCTCACAGGGATTCTAAGACACAGGTGTCACAACCTGAGCAGATCTCTGAGCCCACCTTGTGGAAACGTTGGAAAGCCTATGAGATGGCAGTGCCTCAGACCTGGAGACATTATTTGCTGTTTATAAAGGTAAGTTTTATGGCCTAAGGATATCATTCACTTTTCTGCGTTGCTAGAGAAGTTTTCACATGCTCTAGTTTCAGGGGGGAGCTCTTTGGCACAGCTTTGGTGTAAGGTAACAATGGGCTGGTAACCATGGAGTTGTCATCTTCAAACGGCTGCACAGCAGCACCTGGGTGGTGCCTGTCAGAAGGAGGCAGGCAATAGCCCTGTTTCAGTCACTGCAAGAGAAAAGCAAGGCAGGTGTTGGAGATGAGGGCTAGCAGGAAAAAGAGCCTTGCTGAAAGTCTCACCACAGCGAAATCCGTGCTTCCTGCATTCCTTTGATTTCTCTATTCTTTCCCATTCCTATCACCCGCTCCTCTTTCCAAGCCTGTTTCCCCAGCCACAGGCCTCAGGACACCCATCCCGTCCCTTACTCTGTGATGGGCTTTGCTGCTGCAATGAAGTTTTATTTTGCAGCTGAGAATAAAATAAATCGTCAGTCTGGTGGTGGCAAAATTCACTGCAGCCCACATGCTGAAAAGCCCAGGGCTGACTCTGCCACCACATCTTGTTCTACTTAAACTGCTGCTTTTAATAGACCCAAAATGTTTGTGTTACAAAAGATGTTTCCTTCTCCTCCAGCAGAACCCCGTGGGCTCTGTTCGTTTCAGACGTCCCCTGTCAGGGCTGTGCTATGTTAGCTCACAGGGCACTAATGAGACCGGGATTAGTGGACCACCCAACAGGAAAGTTTCCTTTTGACTTCAGCTTCACTGGAAGCTTGCTTGGAACTTGCTGAGAGGCAACTTGAAAGATCTCATGAAAGTGCATTTCAGATGCCAGCTCCTACCTTTAATTAACCATCTGAAAGCTTGACAGCTGGGCTATACAGTGGATATGGGGAGGGATTACAGATTAATTGGTAACTTTGTGTGGGAGCTAGAAATCTGGTGTTAGAAAAGCTCTGTTACACCTTTCCCCATTTCCCATTTCAGTGTTCCCCATTGCCAGTTGCATTTCCTTCTCATCAGCTTTTTCTTGGCAGAGATTTCAAATGCTGGCAAGAATCAGTATCTGCAAGACTTTGGTTGAAGACACACCAAAACTTTTGGCTTGGTAATGCTATTGAGTCGTCTTCAAGGATTCTACTCTAAACTTGGGTTTTTGGACATTTCTGTGTGATCTAAAGCTCAATCACAGTTTGGTGGTAACCAAGGCTGCTGGTAGAGCTTGCACCCGACCCCGTGTGACCAAATAGCCAACTCTGGCATAAGCAGCCTTATGCTGCTCTCTAACCCTTCACTCAACAGTCACCAGGGCTTAAAGCCAACCCCACAGCAGGCACATTTATCTCCTTTGTGGAGGGGTTTGACTACCTTCTCTGCCCACGTTATTGACCACCACACTGTCTCGCCAGCAGTTTAAGTTCAATCCCACTCACATTCTGCCACCCAAAACGATCGAGAAACTGCTAATGTGCTTTTCTTCTACAGTATTTATTGTGCTAAAATGTGACTGCCACGCTGGGGTCTCCGGCAAGGATTGTCCCTCAGATGTCTCCTTTCAGCCAGCAGTTCTTGGCCACCTGCCCCGCGCCAGGCCGGCGCTCTGCATTGAAGTTCAGTAGCTGGGCGATGAGGGCCTGGCAGTGCCCTGGCAATGGGGGTGTTCCCTCTGGGTACAGGACCCCCTTCTTCTGCTGCTGGGGTAGGCTGCGGACGTTGGTGTCGTTGAAGGGCATGCGGCCGGTCACCATGACAAAAAACATCACCCCCAGGCTCCACATGTCGGATTTCTTGCCATCGTACGGGACGCCCATCAGCACCTCCGGGGAAGCATAGGCTGCTGAGCCGCAGAACGTGGTGCACAGGTCCGGGTAGACATTGACCTCCTTGCTGAAGCCAAAGTCGGTGAGTTTGGCCCGGCGGCTGTCGGCAGTCAGCAGCACATTCTCACACTTCAGGTCCCTGTGCACCAGATTGCGATCGTGCAGGTAGCGCACAGCCCCCACAACCTGTGCAAAGATGTCCCGGGCTTCAGGGACACAGGGCATCTTGCCCATTTTCTGCACCAGCTGCAGAAGGTCGGTGGCTGCCGCCTCCATCACGATGTAGAGCTTCCCGTCGCACACCTCGATGAGCTCAAAGATGTGCACGATGTTGGGGTGACGGATCCTGCGTAGAATGGAAAGCTCCCGGGGCAGGAATTTGTACACGAAGGCTGGGGGGGCTTGTCGCCTATCCACCACCTTAATGGCCAGGGGGACTTTGTGTTTGGTAGAGGTGGCTGCTTTCACCTTTGAGAAACTGCCCTCCCCTAAGGTCTGACCCAGCTTGTAGCCCAGCTCATTGAGCGCCTTCTCACCCGCACTGATTTTTGGCATGCTGGGTGATTACAATACGCTTTAGCAAAGCTCGTGTTTTGCTCCTGGGCTTCAAGTCTTAATACATGTTGTGTGGCAATGGTTGATCTTCACCTTCCTGTGTACAGGTGCCCAGTGGGGGTCAGGACTCACCCGGCATTGTGATGGAGTAGAGAGTTGTGGGGAAGTGTGATGTCAAGAGTGTGAGGTGGGTCCTCATGGCTCTTCAGTGCCCCTGCATGCCTGTGCACATATAGGGGTAGAACACCCACTGCTCAATCACAGAACTGTCACGGTTGGAAAAGACCTCTAAGATCTTCTAGTTCAACCAAATATTTTACAGGTTTTTTAACCTTTTTCTGCTCTTCACTTGAGTTTTTAAAATAGGGGGTGTCTGACGATGAGAGTTTAAACATGAGTGTTCTGGGACAAGCAATCACCGTGGGGATCCATGCCTATCTTCTACAAGATACTGGTTGTATTAAAATCAGAAGTACACAGAGAGATTTTTTCCATCCCTAGCTACAAGCCACGTGGCCACATGTAAATATTCAGGTTTTGATTACAACATTTCAGGAAAAGGTTTTCTAGGCAGCTTTCTGACTCCGTGAGGCATGGATGGGGAGCTTTATCTTTCATAAAGAGCAGCTCTTGAGCTTCTTGAACCTGGAACTGCACTCCCTCTCTTTCAATCAGAATTGATAAACGTGATAAAAACAAGGCATTCTCTTGCTGTAAGCTGGGGCCCAGAGCAGGAATGGTCTTTCCTCCCTTTGCAGCACTCCTCATCCACAAGAATAGCTACTTCTGGCCAGTGCTGCTTACAGACCAGTGCCTCCCCGTGATGCACGCATTTCCTTTCTCACTATAAAAAGGAGCCTAAGACCACAAAACGCCCGCATTTCTGAATACAAAGCCAAATGCTATTTTTGATTTTTGAATATATGAGGGCTGCTCCAAAAGCAATGCCTCCTATTTTATTCTGTCAGCCCAGAGGCAGGTGTTGGTGGTATGGCGGTAGAGGTGGCACCTTCCTGACAACTGTTTTGGTGCTAGAATTCATCTGGGGCCAAGGGTCTCTTTCTGCTTAGGCCAGCAATAACTGCGCTGGGCTTTCTGCCTTCTGAATGGTGGATTCCTGACAATTCCATCTAGGCTGTGAATCACAACCACAGTGACTTCAGCAGGGGTTGGAGCTGTGCTTCTCAGAGGAGTTGGGAATTGGAGGTGACTAAACATAACTGAATGAATAAAGCAGTGCCTTTTCACAAAGGAAAAGGCTTACACCAGGCTTCCTTTCCCTTCTTGATAGCAGTATATCTCAGGAAAATGCCATCCCGAGATCTGACAGAAGGGAGGATGTTTGTGTAGCTATAGCATAGTGGGAATTTCATGTCATAGGTATGTCCCAAAACTTGCAGGTAAGATCCTCGCTGATGGGAAAGCTCTTTGAAACCCCCGGAACGACCTAACCGAGAAAAAGCCCTGTGCCGTGCACCAGCGTTGCAGTACCTCCAAGGGGCCGGGAAAGCAAGGCCAGCTGGCAATGGGGAAACAGCAGATCCTGCAGCAAATGCTCCCCCTCCTGTACACTGCCGGCTAAGCCGGCGGTACACGGGTTTGTTCTCTGCGATGCCGACGGATGACAGCAGAGGCTGTCTTGCAGCAGGTTCAGGCACTTGGTGAAGAGGGTGTAGCCAGTAAAGTACATTACATGATTGGTAAGCGCTCTCATTTTGTTAGCAGTGTCATCTGCCCCCCATTTGCCAAGCTCTGTGCAGTGAGCTATTCACAGGTAATTGATCTCTGGCCTGTGTGATGTCTGAGCAGTTGGAAAAATGGGCCAGATCCCAGGAAAAGTCCACCAGGCACAAGCTGTCTCGGAAGCTGAGACGCTGTGGCTACCCTTGATCCTTTTCTGCAGAATCAAACTGTGAAGTTATTTTGGGTGCTGGTATTAAAAGGACGTGAAAAGCCGAAGGAATAGAAGCAAAAGGAGCTAAGTGCAAAGCCTCACCTCTGAGTGTTTTATGGAAGCCGTGTGCATGCATGTACAACCGCAGCCTGGGGTTTGCCATGGGCCCACAGCTCCTTCCTGGCAGCAACAGCAGCACTGGCACTGGAGAAAAACAAAGATGCAGGTAGAAAGTTACGTTTGGTGATAGGTTGCTGTTTGTTTTTGTTTCCTTCCTTGCATGTTTCAGGGATTGGTGTTTGCTTGAAATACTCTTGCTCTGATTTTTATTTTATTTTTTGTTTTGCACCTTTGGTAGATGAGGGGATCTGATGTTCACAGCAGATGTGATCCTTGCAGCTCTCTGCCCTCAGATCTTACCCATATTAGAGAATCACAGAACAGCTCTGGTTGGAGGGCCCTTCAAGATCACCCAGTTCCATCTCCCTGCCGTGGGCTGGTTACCACCCAGCAGATCAGGCTGCCCAGAGCCCCGTCCAACCTGGCCCTGAGTGCCTCCGGGGAGAGAACATCCACAGCTCCTCTGGGCAGCAGTGACAGTGCTACGTCCTTCTGTTCAAACACAACAAATCCGTGTAGTTAGTTGCAGGACCTACAAGAGATCTAGAAATTCATCAGGATGCACTGAATGCCAAACAAAAAACGCTATGGACATCCATTTGATTACCTAAGCTTGCTCAGCCATGAAAGAGAAACCTGAATCTGGCACTTCCAGCGTGCCAGAAACATCTCTTCATGCAAATGAGAGTTTAAATCATATGGGGGATATAAAACATGAGGCAAGGAGTTGGGAACTGGTGCATGGCAGTGGGCCACATCACCATCCCTTGGGCAGCTTCTGAGCACCTCAGTAAGTGCCAAGGGAGGTGAAGGATGGAAAGGGATAATTGGCTGACCTGAAGCATGTTGTTGCAGCTGGCATTGCAGGGCTTCACCTGCCAAATCTCAAGCCTGAAGGCAATCAGTGAGATTGAAGTGAGAGACAAAAGGGACCAATCCCACAGTTTGGGGAGTAGGGGGTTTTCCTGTTGGTTCTGTACCAAAATCCCTTTTGGAAGGAGCGAAGATTGAGATTTTACGCTTTCATACCTGCAGTAAGCCTGGCTTAATAGAGAGCTAGGGAAAATCAGCTGCCTAGGGCTTTTCACCAGCTTTTTCTCTTCAGTGTCGGAGAGCCTGGTTGGAGGTGTCACTCCCTAAGTCTCCTAAGGGACTATTTTGTTCCCTGATTTCTTTTGTGAACTGCTTCAAGGATATATCTCAGAATGTGTTTCATAGCAAAATAATGCTTTGCAGTGGGCAGAAGAGCTGAGCGAACCACAAGCACTGAATAAACTAGTAAAGAGCATTAATAAGTTTGGATATAACTGGAGCAGAGTGGGGTGTGAGACTTGAAGTGAAGAGCCCAAGAACTGCTGGGCACAGCTGAATGCAGCAGGGCCCTCTTGGGTTGGTGGAAGTGGAGCTGCGTGGTGATGGGGGTCAAGAGAAAACTGGGGAAATTAGAAGCTTTTATTACCACACTGAGTTATGGCAGTTAAATCCAAATACAATTAAGTTAGAAAAGCAGATAAGTGTTTTGTGGTTTAGCTATCCCAAATGAGTGCCTCTGAAATCTCTTCCTTCTACTGATCTACTTACCTGTCTGTGGAGAACCTCATTGCAGAGCATTATGTATTCAGAAGGAGGTTTACTTGTCTGGCACATATTGTAATTAATTTTTGCCCAATTAAGTGCTGCAGAGCTCTGTAATTAGGACATGACAGTCTATGGTATGCAAAGTTGGAAAGTTGCTAGTGAAAGAGTATGGCTACGAAGATGTGTACAAGGTATGGAAGCTGTGAGAGGCTGCTTTCATGATTTGCTCTCAAGATCCATGCTCAAATGCTTCCTAAGAAGTGCTTGAATCATCAGCCCAGTGAGAAGGGCTGGTTGCTGGGGAGTGAATACAGACTTGGTTGCTCAAGTGGCAGGGTGTATCCTTCTGTAGAAGACCTTGCATTGTATTTGTTGCTTTGTTTCCCAGAACACTGGGCTGCTGGCTGGACTGTCCCTGACTGAATGGTGGGTATTCCCACTGAGCACTGCTCGTGCTAAGGGAGGGCTTGCAGTTTGGCTTGGGATTTTTAATTTTCTTCTGATTCCAGTACAGCTCCCTTCCCTGCTCGTGATCTGAGCTTTAAATCTAAAACAACGTGTGGAGGGTGAGGAGCTCCCGAGTGAAGGTGGCAGTCTGCCCTCAGAAATGAAACCTGCCTAGTTCAGATGCTTCCAGGCGAGTCAGCCCCAGCAAGAAACAAATTGTTTTAACAATAGATTTAATTAGCTGGTGTTTGTACTCCTGCACAGCGTGGCGAGTCCCAGCGCACCTGCTGGCGGGCCTGTCTCAAAGCCCTGGCGTCCTCTGTGAAGGAGTGTGTGGAATGACTGAAGTGTTAAATAAGGACATCAGTAAGCGTGGCCGTTCCCTGCAGGCTGCTGGGAGCAGCGCGGAGAGGAAGGCAGCGCTGCCTTGTGTGAAATGGCACAAAGAAAATAAACACGACTGCAATGCAACTTCAGGGAAATATTTTTGTATCTTTAGCTGGATCGCAGCTCGTGATGTCCTGCTGCTGTCATTTATGCTCTGAATGCATAACACTTGATCTTTGACAACTGGGACAGCTTTTCCTGAGTGTATGCATATAAGGAGATGGTGGGGTCATTTTGTTCTGGGGCTTTGCTTTCCTTCTTCCCCCTCCACCCTAGCTCTGGTTTATCTCAAGTCAGAAATGGTTTTCCTGAATGCCAGGCCTGAAAACTTGTTGTGGGCTTTGGGTCACTCTTTCACGTTTCTTCTTCCCTCTTCCTGGGTCATTACCTCCCTACAGATTATGTTGCCCCAAAGGCAGTCCTGTTGCAGGGCAACAGCCCTGGGATGCCAGCTGGCTGTTCTGGGCAGCACATAGCCAACACGATCATTTTGAAATACAGAGCATGGACAAATAAATCACAGCGTGAGGAACACCAGGCTATGTGTAACTTAGAAGTACTAGATTACAGAAGCAGGCTTTGTTTTGTTTCCCTTGATTATGCACCCTTTCATTAAACTGGGAGGTGGAAAGAAATGGCTGTTTGAGGATACCTTGCTTTGCCATCTCTGGGCGGCTGATGACCTTTTCCTTGCAGAGGAAAGTTCCTAGTCCCTCCTGCTTCTTTTTCCAAGCAAACGCTAAGTAGGCAGCATCTTCTTGGTGCTGTGCTCTTTTTCTTGGTTCTTGCTTGTCTTCAGTCTGTACAAATGCACTGGCTGGTCTTGTTTGGCTCTGTTTCCAAGGGCAGCTTGTGTGATTGCTGCTTATTGGCACGTGCTCTCAGTCTGCTGCAATTTTGGCAAGGCTTAACTGCATGGTCTGAACTGTTTTGTGCTAGGCAGGACTAAAGCTGAGTATTTTTAGGGAAGAATCAGTATTTAAGGAAAGTATCATTTCTATGGGCGAGGAAAGAGGAGCAAAACCTATTATTTGCGGTATCTCTGCGGAGCAAGGTCTTCTCATCTGGAGAGCTTCTGATAGCAATGCGGCCTGCTGAAAGTATGCTCTGTTTTGGACAGATTTGGCTCAACTGAAGCAGCAATTGTGGTACCGTTAGGGGCAACAAGACCACCTCTTATAGCAACGACGTTAGGACAGTAGCATCTCCCATGTGCTCTGCTTCAGTCTCAAAGTCACTGCAGTGTCTTGAACGCATGCAGAGGCATAAGAGAGTAACGAGGTCAAGTTTTGCCAGGATCTGTGACAGGCAGAAATAAATAACTCCAAACAATATAGCCATACTCAATGTGGGTCTGCTTGCGCTGGCCATACCTTGTATTTACATGCTGCCATGGGAAACTGTTTTAAATGTTAAAACTTAAATTAACACCTGCAGGCTAAATGGGTTACAAATGATAACATTTGCACTGTAGTTTGTTTTGTAGGAGTGATTTATTTTCACTGGGGGGGGGAGGGGGAAGGGGCGGGGAAGGATGCAAGGCCTTTGAAGAGCCTTTGTGACTTCTGGAGGAAAAGTACCAAAAATGCTGGGTGCTTGGGAGCTGCAGTCATAGAGACTAGGCAGAAAGGAGACTAGCAAAAAGAAGCCTAACCCACAAGATTCTCTCCAAATGTCTTTCTAATGAATGGGTGTCCAACCTTTTGGCTTGCCTGAGCTGCACTGAATGAAGAGGAATTGTCTTGGGCCACCTGTAGGGTACTTTGAAAGTAATGCCTCCTGTATCTTTCCATGGAAGCTACATCAGATACGGTGAGCACAGGGAGATGATTGTCCCTCTCTATTCTGCTCTTGTGTGGCCCCATCTGGAATACTGTGTCCAGGTCTGGAGCTCC
This sequence comes from Lagopus muta, assembly GCF_023343835.1. Lineage (NCBI taxonomy): Eukaryota > Metazoa > Chordata > Aves > Galliformes > Phasianidae > Lagopus > Lagopus muta. Next base: position 28,927,814 of record NC_064440.1, on the reverse strand, counting down.
CAGTACAAGAAAGACAGAGATGTTGGAGAGGGTCCGGAGGAGAGACACAAAGATGATCAGGGGACTGGAGCATCTCCCTTGCTAAGACAGGCTGAGGAGGCTGGGCTCGTTCAACCTGAAGAAAAGAAGGCTGTGGGGTGACCTAATTGCAGCCTTTCATTACCTAGAGGGAGCTTATAAACAGGAGGGGAATCAACTCTTTGAAAGGGTTGATAACTGCAGGACAAGGGAAAATGGTTTTAAGTTGAGGGAGGAAAGATTTAGGTTGGATGTCAGGGGAAAGTTCTTTCACTGTGAGAGCGGTGAGGTGCTGGAACAGGCTGCCCAGAGAGGTTGTGGATGCCCTGTCCTTGGAAGTGTTCAAGGCCAGATTGGATGGGGCCATGGGCAGCCTGGTCTAGCATTAAATGGGGAAGTTGGCGGCACTGCATGTGGCAGGGGGGTTGGAGATTGATGCTCCTTCAGGTCCCTTCCGACCTGGGCCATTCTGTGATTGTGATAGAGCAAATTCTCAGCGACAAAACACTCATTTTCAACATAGACACCACTGTTAGCTGTGCAGTTTCACCAGTGATGAACAAGAGCCTGCAGACCTCTCTGGGAACAGAGGTCTGAGAGAAGTCTGGTAGAGAGACATGGTAGGATTTTTGAGTTGAAAATCGGATCACAACTTCACACATTCCATTTGAAAATTTGCAGGCCGTGTATTTATGTCGGCTGAAAATGGAGTCACAAATAGGAACTGATGACTGAAAGCAACCTTGAAACCCGCGGGCCGCAGGTTGGACAGGCCTGATCTCATGTCACTTGTATGTTGCACAGCAGCAATGAGGAAACTGGACCTCTGATACAGTCAGATTACTTGCCCACGTGAAATGTATGACATTGGTTAGACATTAGCTGAGAAAACCCTTGAGGGCCGATGAGTAATGAGACATCCTCAGTGACTAAACCTTTCCTGAAATAAGTGGTCAGAATCACTCTAGAGCAACACTGCAATGCCTCTGACCAACTGCTGGGTGATGGAGCAAACCACTGCAGGGAAAACTTGCCACTCTCAGTGCGCACTCATAGGTCAGTTTGTCAGGAGGTGTAGATCTAATTCAGAAGTCACCATTGGCTTACCTGCACTGTTACTACCTGGACAGATTGCCATGGCCTGTCTGGTCTACTCCTTCCCAGCGTTACTCTCCACAGGTTCCATGTGTTCCTAGTTGTAATGCAGAATTCCCTTGCAGACTTTATAGTTCTGGTTTCTGAGATGGATTATTTGAAGGAGAAATTCAGGGTCAGATACGCTAAGAAAAACAAATGTGTTTAGGAGATCGGTAGTGAATTCTTATGTCTTCTTTCCCTTCATTTTCCTGCTGGAAATGTTCTTTACTTTTATAGTGAAGGAGAATTTCCCAGCTAGCTCCCTTTGTTTTCAGTTTCGGTGTTCTTTTGTCATATCCTTGCTGGCAGACGTAACCTCTGGCTTGGGTGGAGCTGCTGTTTCTCCAGCTCCTCTGAAATTCCTCCTTAGCACTCAATATCAACCACATCTGGTATCTCAGTCCTGCTTGACTGCAAGGTGCTGCTCGGGCATTTTGGCCTCAGGCATGGGACCTGAATGATGAAATCTTCCTGGGAAGTGCACTGTGTTGGTGCCCGCCTCGATGGTTGTCAGGAGAGCATGACAAGCTGAAGGCATTGCTTCTCAGGTGCTGCTTTTACTGCTTGTAACCCCTCTCTCCACTTGGTTCCTGGAGCTGATTTTAAGTGCTCGAGCTTTATTTTTGTAACTCACCGAATAGGCAGTTCTGCCTATCTGCGTTTAATTCTTCTGTGTGCACAACTGCTGGTGTTCTACAGGAGGCAGTCAGCACTGCTTTGCTTCCTCACCCCTTTCACTCCAGACCTTGTTTCTGGCAGCTGAATTTTGTGGCCCAGTTCTCCCTGTGCAGGCCCACCTCTGCAAGCCTTTGGGTGCCTTTGGGGAATCTTTGGGGCTTCATTGCAGCAGTGAGCCTCAGAAAGGCCTCATAAGTTGTCTCGCCTCTATGCAGACACATTGGCATCTCCCTGTATCTTGGAGGAAGGCTTCAGTCCCTCGCTTTCTGGGCAGAATGTTCTGTGGAGGTTGTACTGTATGCTATCCTGGTCTCTATGAGGTGGTTATGGTTGTAATGTGACTGGGAAGTCCTCTCCTGCCCAGCCTGGCTGTTCTTGTGTTTGTCATCTTCTGGAGGGAAAAAATAATACCTTTGCGTGTTCTCTCAGTATTACCTCCTGCTTCCCCCTGTTGCTGCAGTTCCGTGCTGGGCAACTGTTTCTTGTCTTTTCTGACATGCCCACAGTCAGAGCTGTGGCCCTGGGTTAATTCAAGGGGCCCCGACTCTGTGTGCTTAATCTACTGGAACCTGATGCAAGTCCAAACCCCAGCAGCAGCACACCTGCTTGGAAAGCTGCATCTTTGAGACAGACATTCCTGCTTACCTGGCTCTGCCCCTCACAGAAACGAGTGTGCCAGGTCAGAGCTTTGCCTTCTTGCAACAAGCATGGCTGTTTGCATGGATGTCAGGAGGACAAACAGAGTTCTGCTGAACACTTCTGCCTCCACACAGCCTGGCACAGGCTGCTACTGCAGGTCGCCTCTCCAGGGATCAGTGAGCACTCGACTCTTTTCTACAGCTAGCAGAGAGCGGCTCCAAGATAAGCACATCCTAGATGTTTGTAAGATTCATTTTTCTACCAAGCTCTTGGAGGGACGGAGTGAGGGAAGGAAGGGAAATCTGGGTCAGGTAGGTAGCTTTAACATGTATCAACCTCTTGAACCGAAAACAGGCTCATCTCTCCCTCTTTATCTCCTGTCCTAAATCTTGGTACCGTCTTCAATGACCTCTCTGTCAGATCCCCAGGGTGCCAAACAAACATTGGGTTGGGGTTAATTTAGTCTGCAGAACAACTAGTTGCAAAATCAATGTGCTGGGTTTTTTTTGTTGTTTTTTTCTTTTGTGTGTGTGTGTGTGTGTGCATGCATGGTTTTTTTTTGTTCTCCTTGCTGAAGCTAGAAATAGGTCAAGAAGCAAACCAGCGTTTCTTAGGCAGCCAGAGTGACTCGTACCCACAGGTGTATTTCAGAGGTGGCCTCTCTCTGGGGTTCGTGCTCTCCCATTGCTTAAATCCCCACCGCTTCCTTTTGACAGAAGGAGGAAGTGAATTGTTAGCAGCAGAGAAATGAAACTGTTCACGCGTCCTTGAACAAAGGTGGTAGATTTTTCAATAGAAAATATACCTAGCACACCCTCCCTCGTTGCACTGCACCCACTAAACCAAGCCTTACTTCTCCCCCTATCTGTCTTGTGCTTGGGAGCCCTAGCCCTTCACAAAGATCCTCTTCCATCTGCGTGGTTCCTTTTGTGCAGTGAGTGCATATGGCAGATGACCTTAGTGGAAGCAAATGAAAGTAGCGGCATTGTGTGAAGTTATTTTGGATCACTTATGGAGTTGTCAGCTCTCTTTTAAGTCACGGGGAAGTTAATTTGGTCACAGCAAGACAGCAATATTCACAGTGCTTCAGGTCCCACCTTTCCTGTTCAGTAAGGCTGTCCCACTTAATTTCCTTGGAAACCTCCAGCCCCAGTGACTGGTTTTATTTTGTGCAGATCTTTCAGGTCTTTGGTTGGCTGTGGTTTGTTTGCTTGTTTGTTTTTTGCACATTCCCAGATCTGCCTTTCAGAAACAACAGGAGGTGGTCAGTGGACCACCAAAGGCATGCTGTTTTCCTGGGGAACTTATCAATTTTCGCTGAGAGAGGCTGTGGTGGTATTTGGTAAGCTGGGGAAGCTTCAGCAGCATTTCCCTGACGTGGACTATAATAGGCCGATGCAAGGGGATTCACAAGCTGTCACTGCTGTGGAAAGGTAGAGGTCTTTGTTTTTGTGTGCACCACGTGCCATGCTGAGCGTGAAATCAACCTTTGAGAGAGCACGCAGTCAGGGCATACGGGTGGCAGTCCACACATCACTCACTATTGGCCTTAATTGCTAGGGCAGCAGAGAAGGAATAATTAGACACATGTGGTGTTCTATTTCCCATTTATATTGCAGTTTTTCAAACTGAACTGGCTTCCTGGGAAGGCTTAGTTCTTGGAGCTGAAACCTGGGAGAAACCAGGCAGCTGCCACTGCCATGCATGGGCTGAGAACGGCTGAAATGTTCCCCTCTGTTTCCTGTCAGTGATCAAGTCAAGTATCAGTAGTAACTGGTGAACTTTTTCCAGGCAAGGTTGTAAGAAAGTATGTTGAAAAACTAAAAACAAACACCTATCAGCCTATTTTGGAAAATGCAAATGGGAAACCTGCTGTATCGTGTCATCTAAATTGGAGTCACTTGCAGAGGAAAGCAAAAAAAAGGTGGGAAATGGCATCGCAGAGCTTTCACCATCTGCAAATGGCTCTGCAGCTTGCCAGTGCAGCTGCTGCAACAAGCCTGGAAAAAGCATTTTCTCATTAGTCCCCTCTCTAGATCCTGGAAAGAGCTCAGAAGACCCTGCTCAGACGCAGCCTATTGTGCTACATTTGTTTTCTCTCTTTCCTTCTTAAGGTGACTGTCACTTTCCCCCTGTTGAATTTTTGACCAACCAAGGTCACACGTCACTTTCATGAGTCAACTCATAAGATCAACTCGATAGTTTTGCTCCTATGTGCTGTCCTATGATCTGGAGCTGTCTCCATCTATTCCTCCACAGTAATTTTTTTGCTGTTGTTGTTTTTCCCCCACTGTACTGCTCTGTCCTTTGCAGTTTTTTTTACAGTCTCAGCTACCCAGAAACGTCTGTGGCCTTTCTCAGATAGGGAAACTGATTGTATCTTCGGTGTTTCTGGGAATTTGGAGCCAGTCCAGCGTTAAAGAAGAAAACAGCATGAGTAAAGTAAAAAATGGACCTGCATTTTTGCAAGCTGAACTGATTCATAGACTCATGCAACTGTATTGAACTCCAGAAGCTTGGAAACAACTGTCTGTCTGGAGCTGGAAGTGTGAGATGCCTAATTGTGGAGCATCTTCAAAACTAATTTGTTTCATGTGCAGCTCTGTTATTTCTGCAGGCTGAATCGTGTCACCTAGGCGTAATGATTTTGGAGCTTACTTTTTTTAGTTCAAGTCGCATTCAGCTTGGGCCTGATCCTGTCGCATCTTGCCTACGTGTTTGTCTTGGGGTTTTCTATCAGCAGCGGTGAGGGCACTCAGGAATATCTATGGCTCTGCAGAGCATGGCAGTTTCACCTGTTTGACCTGGAGCTGTCCTGGTACAGAACTTATTATTATTTCGTCCATTAGCTCGGGACAAAAACAAGCACGCTCCTTGTGGATCCCAAATACTTGGTAGGGTCAACTTAATATTACTTTCTTTTTATAGAGCCTCTGGCTGACTTTGGAAAGAAAATATGGAATGAAAAAAAGCTTTTACCCATTTGTATTGTTAATGATGGTTATTATGGCAGGCACAAGGAACAAGCAGCCCAGAATGACATCCCATTGTGATGTGCAGTGTATGAACACAGAGCACTGCACTTTCTTTGCTTTATACTACTGTCTAATTACAGCTTGTCATTGTCAACAAACCACTTTTCCCCTAAGAAATAGGAACCACACATACTGTGTGTTATAAAGGCTACAAAGGTGCTGTGAGAACTGAGGAGACGGGAAGGGAAAAAAAAAATCCCATCTTGTCATTTATGATGAATTTTCATTGGTATGGACAGTTTATCTGTGCAACAGGGAGTAGTTATTCCCATATTGACCTACAAGATTTTAATGAAGGGTACCCATGGACAGGTAACCTCTTTCAAACACCTCCTCACAGTAGTGAATATTAGGATATCATAAATAATTATCTGAAGAAGTTGTTGTTTGTCCCCTGAAATGAGATATTATTTTTTAAAGAAAATCAGCTTGCACCCCTTGTCCTTTCTGTATTATGTGTATTTTGGAGGTTCTGTCTAGCTCATATGCGGTGCAGTGCATATTCGAGCATAAACAAGACAATCTCAAGATACCAGATTACTTGATGGATTAACATATATATCAGCTGGGCTGCAGAAATGGACTGTGTTGCTGGTATTTGTGTGAACGCTTTGGTTTGTATGTACTGCAATGTCCTGATCTTCTGTTGGGGAAAAACAAAAGGCGTTGTTTGTTTGCAAGCCTAGAGTATAAAGGAAGAGTCTGACAACACAGCTTTGATACCAGTGGAATGGCTGGGTACTGAGGGCTGGGAATGGACACATCGGCATGGAGATGTACAGGGGGATGCTCTAAAATGCTAAGATTTTGCATGAGTTTGTAGTTTGTTAGTAAAGCAATTACTAATAGTTGGGCAGAATCAGCTGAACCAAAGAGTCTGCCTCTAACAGCAGCTTTCAGCAAAAACAAAACAGCAGCAAGCCCTGGGAGACTCAGATCTTGTGTTCATCTCTCCTGTCTCATCTGCAGCACCAGGGGATGTACATGTACCTTGATGCACTGCTGAGATTTGTGCTGCAGCTCTCTTTCTTGGTCTCGGCCATGAGGTAAGCAGGTCAGCCCTTGACCTGCTCTTCTTTGGGACTTTGTTCCTCTTAAGTCAGGGAAAGGATCTGCACTGCCATCTGCTCCACAGGCTTTGGAGCAGGCTCTGAAACTTGCATTCAGTCTGCTGAACTCTAGCTGTGTCCTGAAGCACAATATTTTCATTGGGTTCTTCTTTCTGAATGGTCTTATATGAAAGATGAAGCTGAGGGAACTGAGTTTGAATCTGGTCTGAAATAACTTATCTGTGAATAACCAAGTGGTCTGAAACTCATCAAAAAGGTTGCAGGAAGGTGACCATGAGGGAGGAATGACTTGATGTTTTTGGGTCAGCAGTGTAAAATGGAGGTTGAGGAGCACGCGGTTCATGTGATCTTAGCATTCAGTATGTAGATGGTTTAGATGCTAATTAGTTTTCCACCGAGGGGGGAAAAAAGAGGTGATTGTTCTAGGTGGCCTTTAAAAGGAATGACAGCATTGGTAGGAAGCTAATAGTCACAGCTGTAAGTCACATCTGATTCAGCTTTTGTGTAACTTGAAAGGAATGCTGGAGAACATCCTCTCCAAGGAAAGCTTGGAGGTTAGAAAGAGCTGGAATTAATCTAGTGAAGAATTCTGGTCAAGAAGGCACGGAGGTAGACTAGCTGTTTGGAAAACTGTCTTGGAAGTAAGTTCGGGCAAGAGCATTTGTCTATTTCTAGTCTTTACTTGAAAGCAGTGTATGAACCCTGAAGTTGCTGGCAAGCCTGTTTTCAGTGATGGAATAGAAGTGTCTTTGCTTCAAACTGTAACAGAAGTTTCTTTCCAGCCTCTGTGAATGGACTTGTGTCACTTCTATCACCGCTAAAATCCTGACAGGCCTTATCTATGGATGACTGATGTTGCACTGATTTCCTCTCCCAAATTCAGGAAATGCCAAAGTGCTGTTAATTACACAAGAGAAAACGATGCAAGTGTTAGAGGCAACCTAAAGGAGCCATTTGGTTTGGTTGTTTCCGTTATCCAGGAGTGCTGTTAAGGATGCTGAGGGTATGATGTAGAAGTATTCAAAAGCCAGGTGTGACTTGGTCACTAACTGCTCTTCAGGGCTGCTGTCACCTTTGTGTCAGAGACACTTCCTGAGGGTAATCTGGGAAGTGAGTGTCAGTAATAAAGCATCCACTCAGAAGATAGAGAGCTTGCCTGGGAGAGGTGACTCGCATTCAGTAGCATCTTTCCAGGAACAGTGTGTATGAGTGCTCTTCTGACTTTCTAACCACGTGAAATTCACACTGCTAGTAGGCCCATGGAAACAGGAAAGGCAGCAGGCCCATGCTGAGATGTGCCTGAGGGTCTGATGGGTCTGACGTACATTCAGCTGAGCACTCATCCTGAGCCATGCAAGGGGGGTGTCAACAGGCCTGCTTCCATGGGAGGGTTTTGTTGCCATTAGAGGATTGTGTTTCTATGGCTGTCTGATCTGAAGGGAAGGCTGAGGACCCTGGCCCCATCCCTGGTCCCTCAAAGGCCACCAGAGTCCTGCGAAATACTGTGGAAGAAGAAGGGTCTTTCTGTTTTTCTCAAGTCATACTAATACCCCTCTCCATGTCTGGATGTTGGAGAAATTGAGACTGATTAATTCCTTTGTGTAAAAGCATAATGTTTTCCTTGTGCTGTAGCTACCTGTCCTGGTGTATTTCCTGAGGCGTATGCACATCAGAGATGAGCTGTATGTAAATGGTTGCTGTGCTTTCTGCTAGAGCTAAACTACAAGAGCTGACGGTCAAAAATACTCAGTGAGAAGATAAATGATTGATCTTCAGTGATCTTTCATTGTTTCTAAGTGGGAGTTGATGACTGTGCCTTGATACTTGTATACCAGGCAAGATGCTTTCTGTCAACACATATCAGCAAATCTCCCTTTGAGAAACCAGTATATCAAATCCTACCTCCCCTTTCCCCCCCCCCCCCCCCCAAAAAAAAGAAAAAACGTTGTTATTTTCAACATTGCACATTTTAGTGGCTCACAGGTAAATGCAACATGTTGCTGCGAGGTTTTCCAGACAAAGGGTAGTTCCTGACAGGGCTTCTAGATTTCCCTTTGCATTCCAGGCATTTAATTAGGAATAAAGCTAGATCAGACAGAGATGCTAGGCTTGATCAGGGAGACAGCCCCCTCTGCCTACTGCAAGGCACTGCAGTCCTGAGGAACACTGCCCTGCTGAGTTTCCTGTGGGGCTGAAGTGATGTCAGAGCTGAGCAACACTGTGCTCAAGTGCTGCAAGGTCTCTCAATCTCTCTCTCTCTTTCTCTCTCTCTCTTTTTTTTAAAACAGTGTCCATGTATGTTTAACAGGCAATCATAGAATTAAATAGGCCACCTGCGGCTTAAGGAGATTACTCAGCACTGATGCCTTCCATCTCCTCTCCCATGGGAATCTGAAGACCTAGGAGAAAAGGGTATCATTCACAGGAAGCTGTGAAGGGCATCTGATAATTGATCACAGTGCATGGAGAAGGCTTTGAGAGGTCTGCACAGCTGGTGCCTATGCCTGATCTGCACCGAATTGCTCTGCTGCTCTGTAATTATAGATCTGCAGCCGTTCTGTGATGTGGCTCTGCTAACTTAAGCCCAAATCTAAATAAATGGTCCAATGTCCTGCTTAGATGCAGGGGATGGGAGGTAGAAAATAACAGTTTTGTGAGTTTTTAGAGGCAGATTTAGAACCAGAAGGTCTATTGGAGCAAGACAGCAGGAGTGCAAATCTGCTTAATAAAAAAAATGGTTTATACTACGACATCATTCCAGTGCTTTGTGATAGGAAAAAAAATAATTAGCTCACTGCAAACAAATTGAAGATTGTGGATGATTAAAATTATAATTAAAGCACGGAAATGACACTTGCATTACAGATGTACATCTCTGCAGACTATTGGAACAATACGTTAAAAGAGTCAATCACTCCCTCATAATAATGGCATTTACAGTAACACAATGGCAATGCAAGGCATTTTGCTGCAGACAGGATTGCATTTTAAAATATATTTACAGCATTAACATCCAAAAGATATGATCTCTGTTGGAAAAATGGTCAACGCTACTGTTCAATTTTCAGACATCAGGCTTGGTAAGATGAGCAGCAGTGGAGAAAATGAGAGAGGACATGGAACAAGTGCTTTATAAAGAGGATTTGCTATCAAGGGTTTAGAGCAGGAGGATTTTGATTATGTTACTGTACCAGATAAAATGAAGCTGGGGGGAACTGCAATTATAAACTTCTATAATCCACAGAAAACAATTTAAAGATAAGGTGATAGAATATTAACAGTAACTTTAGGGAAAGTTTTCCTATTTGTGGTCATGATTATTTGCATTCTTTAGATCTAATGGGGGGATAAGGGGGGATGACAAGATACAGTTGTGTTTCAATGCACAGCAAGAAAGGAAAAACCTGAGATTTTCTGTTGCTCTCTGGGGGTGAATTCCTTTCTGACAGGATGGACTTCTTAAGAAGTAAGAGGCCTGTTAGGACAGAGGGAACCACGAGTTCTTTGATGCCACAGGAAGCCTAAGCTTCTTAATTTCTGGTGTATAGAGCATTGCTTTGGGCAGACAGTGGGGCCAGGCTCTGATTTTCCTTACAAGTAGAACATGAACTTTCCTACACAAGTAGAACATCAGTGGTGGCCCATGCTACAGCTACAGAAACTGGCATGAGCTGCTGAGGTTTTTGGCTGTGTTTCTAGGAATGTCTACCAGAAAAAAATAAGCAAACCCACAATTAACAACCCTTTTGCCTTCCATACAAAGCTGTCAGAACGATACAGGAGTTATACTTCAGAAGGCTGGTACTTCCAGTAACTGTTTCGCTTGCGCCTTCAGATGGCAGAGCTGCCTTGGGAAAATGAAAACAAGGAGACAAAAAAAAAAAAAAAGGTGCTGTGGGATCCAGTTGTTTTTAATGCCCTTGAAATCTCTTAGGTGGATTTTTTAAAGGCTAAAGAGATAGGAGAGAAAAAAAAAGAGGCATGGTGCTGTATGCAGAAAATGGGAAAGAGAACATGAGAGCGCTACTCGAAGAGCGAGGTTCTCTGTAGAATAACAGTGAAAGAAAATAGAGGCAGGAGGAATCTTCAATTAAGATAGTATAAGGAAGCAAATGTTTGAGGAACTAGTAAATCAACAAGATAAGGGTAGAATAAATGTAACTCAAAGCCCAATGTCTTGTTGTAGCGTGTTATAAACATCAGAGCACAGGGCTGCATTTGATGATGGACTGTACAGTGTAAAGCTGGAATGAGGCAGGGGCATTTTTTTTAAAGCTTGCTGAAAGATAAATAAATCACAGAGGTTATTGTATCATACTGTCAGTGGGGTTTTTAATAAGTTGGTACAATTATTTTAGGCTTGAACAAACTATAAGAAATATCTGCCCCTGAGGGCTGTTATTTTCTCAACAAATGTGCTGGCAGAAAAAGTCAAACAGAGCCATAAATATAATAGGATGGGAAACTATGTGCTGGGGAAAAAGAATTTGTGATGCCATTAGAAGTGCTCAGTGCAGGAAGCAGGTCCCAGTGGATGACTTTTGTGGAGGAAAAAAAAAGCAAGTCCTACCATGGCAATGACAGTGGGGTACAAGGCACAAAGCCATGCCTCGGTAAATATGTACCAAGCACCAGACTTGTACAGCACTGGAAATAGGCTCTGCAAGTGATCAGTGCTGGGATGAGAGCTGCCCAGTCCTACCTGCATACCTGAGAGTGAGCTGGGAAAGCTTTCCAGGTGAGCATGCAATGCTTATCGTGCCGCTGAGAGCCTTGCAGGGTCCGGGGTGAATGAGGGCTCCATGACTTCATTTTCAGGCCAATTCTGGTGATTCTAAAGTGGTTTTCCCAAGAAATAACTCTCTAAATATGGACTAGAGGACTGGAAGTACAGAGAACATCCCTACTAGAAATGTGAGTACTGATGAGGGGCATTGAAGTAGTTTTGCAAAGGAAAAAGAGCATTCATTTCTTTTGTACTGGAGAAGTGTCTGAAGTAAAGATATACAAACGTGGCCAAGCAAGCTTTCACACCGAGGTTTGAAAGGGACGTCAAGTGGCTATGTTTTAAAGCGTTCCTGCTGTCCCAGGCACAGCACGGCTGCGTACTGTAGAGGGCAGTCCGAGCTACTTGTTTGCAGGGCACACTGCAACTTCCAGCCTCTGCCACAGTTTGCTCCTGGCCTACTAATGAGAGCCTGAAATTCTCCTAGCCAGTTGTGTGTTCCACTCCTGTAGATATTCAGTTTGTTTTTCCTTCGTTGTGTTTTTTGTTCGTTTGGTTTTTTTCTTCCCCAGACGTCCCACTGACTGTTCCTTAGAGAAGAAAGCTGCCAAGGCTCCTGCTGTAACCACGCTCTCATGCAGCAGCAGGCACTGCAGTCCGTGTGGTTGATGCGGCTGCTTTGAGCTGTGCACATGCGTGTCTGCAGAGAATGGCCTGGAGGGCATTTTGAAAGTCATCTCAGCTGCCCCTTTGCTCCAGAGTGTGACTGCCTTTAGCTTGCCCAGGTAACGTCTGCCTAACCAGGTATATGGAAGGGGATGTTTTTAACTTGTTTTGTCTATTTTTATAGCCCAGAGCTTTTCTGGATGGTATTTCTTGTTCAGTTTTTATATTCACAAGTGTCACCATGGTTTGTCTCTGAGTCTTTTATGGAGAACACTAGTAACTGACCATTTGGACACTGAACTTGGTCTTCTTTGCTTTTGTGTGGTGGGAATATGATAACACAACGCTCAGGAGGTTGAAAACAGGGATGTCCTCTGACTTGCTGTGGCTGGAGAACACCTGTGCATACTCAAAGCAAGCCCTTTTCTAGATAGTCTGTTACGTTCCTTAATTACAAGACTGATACCCTCCCAAGGGTGAAACTTCTCTGAGTAACTGTTGACATTGCTGTGAGTAACTAGAGTGGATTACTGTGGATATCAGAAACAATACCCCTTTTCAGTGCTTCTTCAGCTGTTTCTAGGAAGAGAAATCCGTGCTTACCCTGACAACACCCGGTTGAAGCTGCCACGTCACTGTGTGCAAGCACCAATGGCTCTTGCAGGGGTCAGAGCTGACACTGCTGACATATATCAAGTGTCGAGCCCTTAGTGAGGCTGTAACACTGAAAGACAATGTTCAGCTGTAACACTCCCACCAAGGAAAACCAGAGCCCTCTGGTGAGAAGCCCGAGTCTCTGCTGCTGCTTTTGAACGCGTACCCTGCTCAGCAGCTTCAGACTTCAGCATCACAACAGGAGTAGGAAGCTCAGGATCAACTGCAGGTGATGTCTGTCACTACTGCCACCCAGGAAACATCCTGTGGCAACAAGACACCACAGACCTGTGCTTGTGAGCGAGCTCGTTTCAGATAACTTCCATGAGCTCTTGTCTGAAAGAGACCTTGTGATGAAGGAGATGGCATTTTCTCACTAAACAAAGAGCAACCATGCCAGAAGCACAGAGCAGCCCAGGCTGCTGCAAGCTGAAGGTGTTCTGACAAGCAGCAGTAATCGAGAAACACATTGCTGCTATCCCATTCCTGTCTGGGCTGTTTGCTAGATGCAATCAATACACGGTCTGCCAACAAAATGCATGCCAGAGCTCTGCAGGCTTCCTGCAGCAGGGACCGCACACAAGCCTAATGCTGAAGAGATCCTTTCAGATTAGGAAAGATTTTCCTGCTTTACTAATAGTGTGTTAGGTTGATTGGAGGGGTAAATATTTTTGTCATGCTTTTTCACCATATATGTGATCTTTTTTATTTCTCTCTTCAGCCCACAAAGAAGTTATCACCAGTTTTCTGTTGCATGTCTGCCTTCTTTTCATGTTTTGCATGTCTTTACTTTGAGGGCACAGCAATGCATGTAAGTTAAGGGTGTTCTTTATAATATGTCTGAGTCCATCAATACAACTGTAAAAATGGCTCCTAACTTTTATTACAAGATGCCCTTTCCTCTTGTTACGTGACATAGAAGTTCCTCACTCTTTTTGAGGCTTTTAAACAACTTTGCAGATTTTGCTATCAAATGTCTTGCCTTGAATGCCAAACTCTTGGGTCTCCAAAATCTGACCACGTGCATTTTCTGAGATAAACACACCATTTTCACTCTTTTGAACCTGCTAACAAGTGACCCAGCTTCTTCATTTTTGAAAGTTGCTATCATCCCTGAATAATAAATCTGGGATAACATCAGCTTGTCAGAATGCTTAGGTGCTGAAGAAGAGCTAGCCACTTAAGTAGTTGCTGACCAGGAGGTGTTACGTGTTTATGAGATGCCATACATGGGATGCCAGACAGCCATAATGTCTGGAGAGGTGAAGAGGATGGTTGTTTTAACTGAGCTGATGTTCTCAGCAGGAGTAATTCACCCATTTGTTCAAATAGTTCAGCTTTCCACCACTGGCGTGCTTCATTTTCAACAAAGGCATTCCCAGTTTGGTGATGTAGTAGTGAGCAAACTAGCAATAGCACAAGAAATACACACGTCAATGAAAGCCACCCAGTGCTGTGACTTTTTTCTGCATTTATTGGTTTGTGCTCTGTTCCGATCCTCCTGCAGCAGGGCAGATGCGCTGACGTGACTCAGCTGCCTCCCAGTGCTGTTACACCTCATACTTTGCTCTGCCATCCTCTCCCCTGTGCCTAGGTTGGCTACGAGTACTTCTGCAGACTTTCTCCTTTCAGTAAGTTTCTGATGTTTCATTAACAATTAGCTGTTGAAGCCCGTGTTCTGTTTTGCCTGTTTCCGCTCCAGCTCTCCCCCAGGTAAGTTTCCTGTGTTTGTTTTGCCTGCACTGTGCCCCCACTTCCTGAAGCAGCAGTATAAAGTTTAAATCCACGTGAGAACTTCACAATTTGATCACAATATTCATCTCTCTGTTGCTTCCTGATCCCATCTGGCCACTTGTTTCTCATTTTTTGTATAGAAATGAGATTGGTTTTAAGAAATGCTATTGCTTATGCAACTTCTATGCTGAGCTTAAGGACTTGAATTCTTTCATGTATGACACTAACAATTCTCCAAGTTTCTGGAAACTCAGCTCCTTCTCACATCCTTGCCTATTCCTTTACTACTTACTGGAATGAGAGCAGATGAGAAGCGTCCAAAGCTGAGCTAATCCCTCCCTGGAGATATGGAAATCTAACAGTATCCCAGTGAGTGTAATTGGGTGCTCACTGGTGGTTTCTCCATTGACCCACTTCCATCAGCCAGGCTGGAAGCCCTGAGATCTGCGGCTGGGAAGAACCCAGGGAGGCTGGGAGACAGAGACATTATTCTCCTTCCTGCTCTGTTAGATTTTGATTTAAAAAAAACAAAAACAAAAAAACAAACAAAAAAACCCACACTGATTTGCTATCACTGAGGGAAAGACATCATGGAGTTTTTGGCTCGACTATTGTGTGTTTAAATGATAATGGGACTACGTCAACACACAACACCCTTTTTTGTTAAAGGTGCCTGCTATTTAATGGAGCATTACACAAAAACTAATTCATCCCTACGTGGTTTCACCTGGGAGTATTTTGGTAATGCACAGAGCAACGGCTTATTAAAATGGAAGAAGCAAACAAAAATAATAATGATGGAAGGGACCCTTGATTCAAAAAGATATGACTTGCTTTACATCATTGACATTTGTGTCAATGCTGCATTAGCAGTAATCACATTTCTCATTGTCTGCTGCAATGTACCCGAGTCCTCGGTAGAAAACTTCATTAATCAGGGAGGTGTGCTCTCTGTGTCTGTTTTGTTAGGAAGATGAATCACTTGGCTCTTTGCAGATCTGCTGGAGGAGAGGAGGACATGCATTGCGTTTAAATGGAGGAGGATAAACGAAATCTATTCTGAGGTCTTTTTCTTTGATGTTCGCTCTGTGCCAACTCAAAGAATATTTCAGAAATTGTAATTACTTAACTGTCCTGCATTACCTGATAATGTTGTTCTCATTTTTTGGCCAAAAGAAAGTGTATTTCTATGCTCAAGGCAACAGAGGAGCTGTGGCAGGGGTGAGATTACACAATGGAGTGGCATTTTCACCAGCTTAAAATTGGAGTAAACCCATTTAATTTTGTAGTTGTCTTGGTCCTGATAGAAACTGCCAGGCAGCCAGCAGAATTGGGAGACAAAGTCTTCCACAGCTCTCCATGGGCTTCTGGCATGATGTTGGGTAGGTTGGTTAATGTTCTTCTGTTTTTCTCATCTGAAAGGCAGCTAACCTGCATCCAAAAGGCACATGGTGGTAAGACAGACATGATTTTCCAGAACACCCAGGCTTGTGAGAGTCAGTTAGCAGGAAGAGCTTGTGTGATGAGGACCCTCACAGGGACACCAAACATGCCAGGCCTTAACGTCATGCAAACTATGGTAGGGCTCTGCTCCGTGAGGCGGTCCAGCAGCCTTTGGTTGTCCATAGCAACCTGCAGGCATTCAAACAGCAGTGTGCAAATGTGTGTGGGCTGGAAACGCTGCTGCGGGAGGCCACTGGGAAAAGGCTCTGCTTTGTGCTTGCTGCTGACGCTCTCCTCATTGCTCCTAACCACCCCGTGCAATTCACTGCTTTTGCCAGCACAGCGGCTCTTGCCAGCCTGCTGGTCATTGTCTCAAGGCTGTATGGGTATGGGCAGTGGGAAACTGGCACAGAGGCAGAGCACGCAAGGGTGCACCCAGCCTGCAGAGGTTTCAGCAGTGCAGCGGTGCCCATCACGGATCTGGTGGGAGGCAGGGCCTGGTCCCAGCTGCCCAAAGCAGCAACGTGGCTCTGCTTAACACACTGGGCCACATGTTGGGCCCCAGGCCCTGATGTAATTGGCCTTGGGTGTCCTCCAAAACAGGATAAATTTCGAAAGGCCCAAGGTTGACCTTGGGAGGATATAGGTGGGGCTGTGGGCTCCAGGCAGTGTCATCCTGGCACTCCTCTGGCTCCAGTGACCAGCTTGTGTATTTGAGGCTTGACAGTGCAAACAGGGAGACTTACAGTCTGACAGCTTCAGTCCTTTAATCCCTTTTTGTACCAGTAATCCTTTTTCTGTGAGCAGTCCCTACTCATACAAGTAGTACTCTCAGCATCAGCAGAGGATCTTTGACCTGCCTGTATTTAATGTAAACTAGGATTACTTTTGGCATCTGTGGAATCCTACAAAAACGAAAAGAAGCCAAGCGTGGTCTGGGATTTTGTGGACCCAGGAGGTCAAGATGCAGTTTACATTCACTGTTGGCAGTTTCAGGGATTGCCAGCACAGGCCTAGAAGATGAACTTCCCTTTTGGCTGCAGAATAAACACAGGGTGGGGGGTAAACAGCAAAGGATTTACTGAAGCAGTAGGTGAAAGGGAGGAGGGCTGCTTTGTAAGCCACGGAGTCAGAGGATGTCCTGAGGTATCTGATGTCTGATGTTTCCAGGTAGCAGGCGCTGGTTACTGGAGTGCTTTAAGAGTCAAAAGAGAAAGCCTCAAACAGGGAAAGCTAGCACACAAAGAACCACTCCTGCAGTTTTTTCAGTTTTGTGTGCCTATGGCCGTTGCTGATTTTGATGCCACGGTGGTTTAGCAGCTTTGTGCTGATTCACATGGCAAGTGCTTCCTGGAGCTGGTTAAGGGCAGAGGTGCACACCTCTGTGCTGCCATGGCACCAGTGGGATGTGAGAGGCCTGCATCTGCAGCCTGTGCCAGGGCTGGGAAACTGCCCTCTGTGTGCCCACATCGTGTAATTACTAGCTGAAGTACTTGGCTGGTGATTAGCGACCAGTTCTTTATGACAAGATATTTCCCCGAGCAAAATTAACCCTCTGGATGCTAGCTTCAGCTGTGCACTGTGCCATGCAGCACAGCTGTACATAGCAGTAGAACCAGTTCTGGGGGGCTTTTATATTGATAAAAGCAAGTGTTTTGCATTAGCTACCACTGCCACTTTTCCAGATGCTTGGGGCACCATTGACTCTGGTGTTATGCTTATCGCCGATGGAGTGAGGGGAATGGTGGTCCGCAGAAAGCTACCTGCTCTGCCATTTACAACCCCAGGAAATCAGAGTGTTGATCAAAGCAGTGCTCTGGGTGCCTTGCATGTCTCTGCTTAAATGTTGGGAAACTGGTACCTGATGAGCTCAAACCTGCTTATGAGTCTGACTGTAATGACAGGCCGGAGTGTTGGTGTGACACAGGCTCCACGTGAGCTCTCCACATCCTTTCCTGGCACATCACTAGGCTGTGAACAGACAATATCTACTGCTAATTATGTGTTGCTCTGCACACTGCTAATTAAGGAAAACTGCAAAGCTGAGATGGGGTAGCAACCATCAAATCTGGTTTGTTTCTGGGGGTTTGAAGTGGCTTGCTTAAAGATAAGATGCAGAGAAGGGTGTTTTCCTTCCAGTCTTTTGCCGAAAGGGAAGCAATGTTGGATGGGGGTGGGAAGAAGCATCCAGACTCGCTATGCAAGGTCCAGGAAGGTGCCTCTTCCAGCCTGGAGCTCAGAGATTAGCTGGGATCCAGAACAGCTGGGTGCAGCAAGGAGGGTTCAGTGGGGCGCACTGCCTCATCTCAGACCTTGATTTCCTCACAAACTTGGTAGCAGAATATTGAACATATTGATTGTACGAATTGACAGAGATCCCAGTGAATGTGGGGATATTCTCAATGCATGTCATCATATATCTTTTCTCATGTGACTTTTTGTGATGCTCAGGCTCTGACTGACTTACGGGTTTATTGGAGTGTGTTATTGTGTTTTTGTGTGTTATTGGCTTTCTTCTCTGAATTTGGAATTACAGCGACTAAAGATCAGTCAGAAGAGAATGATGACTAAATGAGTGCGTGGATGAGAGGATGATGTTGCCTTCTAATGATCATACAGGAAGTAAATAAACTGGACGATCTGGACACTTCCCATGGACACATCTATATGTCAGTAAGTACTTTCTCAGCTCTCTTCTCTGTGTGGGAGAGCACAATGATAAGGTCACCTGCCCAGCAGAAGCTTGGCCAGTTAAGCATCTCCCAGGGTCTTCTCCAAGTTTCCCTCACGTGCTGCTATTTAGAATTCGATATATCAGACATCAGGTGGAGGTCAATATCTGCATATAGTGAAGATGACTTAGCATCAGCATATAGACTGATGCTCTTTCATTTCTTTGAAATTACAAAAGAAGCTTGAAATATCTTAATACAAAGAGTTGTCTTGCACATTTATAACTTCAGTAGTATGTAGCTACAGAAAATGTACAGAAGGTATCTGTTTGATGCCTTTGGATAGCCATTTGCCCAACAGAAAGGCATCAGGCTCCTCTTCCCTGGTGTGAAACTGCAGTCACCAAGACATCTCATGTGGCTTATGAACAAAGTCTTGGCAAAACCACTTTGACCATGAGGTAATACCATCTCCACCAGGTCTGCCCTGCTCAGAGGAGCTCCTGGGGCCTTGAGCAAGAACTAAATCAGGCTTCTAAAAGTTAACCTGCTGGTAGGCGTGAGATGTCAGGAGGGAAGGAACTGGCTGTTTTGTGGCTGATGACGTGAGCTTGCAATCTGATGTCCTGTTTCACAGCCTTCACAGCAGGAGTTTCTGTGTCATCAGGAGCAGGAGTGCTCTTTTCCTCATAAGCACAATGTCAGAGCAGCCTGGCTGTGTTACTCTACTAAGCTGCAGTAAATCGGTTCCCACCCCTCTCTTATTGCTATGAGTAAGGCTTTTTTTTCCTACTTCTTTTTTCCTATATATTTTTTTCTCTTTGTGATTTAAAATATCATGAACTGGCTTGGTTTGTTTTAAATAGTACTTTCCCAGAAGTGATAAATCAGAAAGAACTATTTGTATTACTCATGTATTTCATGTTCATGTGTGGGTTTCAGGAGAAATTGTTTCCTTTGTTATCCCAGCAGGGCTGGAACATTGATTTTACATATGGTCATAACATGGAGGTGGAAATGTAAAAGCTGTGGTACAAAACCACTTTGTGTTGCCACTGGCAGTTGAAACATACTGTGTTGGCAGGTGTGACACACTGAAAAAAAACACTTTTTATCTGCTGATCCATTTGGGGCCAGCTGTATGGATCCTAGGTCCTCCTCTGAGCACCTAAACAGTAGTGCTGTCATGCAAGACAGAGGAACCTGCAGTGACTGTTACGCACTTGTTAGTCACTGACACAAAGCTGTGCACCTCGGACTACAACTAGGGGTGCCAGAGGGAGAAGGGAGAAAAAGAAAAACTTGCTGTACTCTGGAGCAGCTTGATTCTGTATTAGTCTGCAGAAGGCAGTTAGTCATTTATGAAGCATTTTGCCACAATGAGATCTGTTTATTTCGTGTAGGACTTGCTTTTTGCTGTTAGCACAGAGCTGAACAACTGAGGCTGTGCCTACACACTCACGTCCCCAGCAGCACCAGTACTATAGTGCTCTGCTTGCACATAGGGCAGGGCCAGCATTCCCACACTGACTCAGCACAGCACCCCAGCATTGTGCCTCCCTTTTTTCCACCAGGTGTTACAGCCAAGTCTGACTCAGTAGCAAACCCTGATCTTATCAGGAAGACAGTGATCATACATGGACGGTGCTGGGAGGTCACAGAGGAAGAGTGGTGGCTGTCTGGGGCAGGATAAGTGCCCTCATGTCCTCATCCAGCTCCATGGCAGGGAGATTGAGATGTGGTTTCTCTGCCAAGAGAATTGATATGGGGAAGGAGATATACATTCATTTTCCTTCCTCTGCTGTAAGGAAAACGCACTCTGCTGCTTGTATTAAGGTTTGAGAAAGGTGTAAGTTCATATTATCAATATCAAAAACTTTCACGAAAAAGCAGGCACTGCTTCAGAAAAAAACAAAAAACAAAAAAACAAAAAACCACCCAAATCCCCATTTAAAAAAAAAAATCCAAACCAAATTAAATCTTCAAAGGCTCCTTCCTAATCATAAATCCCTTCTGAAGGCCATCATTAGATGATGCAAGCCAATGTTGAACTTCCAGCCCATGTGGAGCCAGCTGGCAGCCAGCATGGTATGGTGGGTCTGCAGAGAACAGCACTGAAAACCCTTCCCAGGGCAGAAAGAGCCGAGATCCTCCTGGTCCTCAGGGCGTGTGGTGAGGCCACAGACCATGTGATGGGACTGCTCATGCAGGAGTCACTCCCTGCAGAGAAGTAGAAGGCATTCATAAACCCTTTTGAACTGTTGCCTCCTTTGACTAAAACAGATGGAAAGGGGCTTGCCTTGCTGATAATTTAGGGGTTTCTGAGCCACAGCAGGCAGCTTCCCAGTGCTGGCTGCCCTATGTTGAGCCACATGTATGTGAAGCAAGTGACTCATCTCACTCCAGGGAAAATGGAGAGGCCTGTGCAAAGCTCTGTGTCCCACTCAAACTCCCTGACTTTAAGTATTTCTTTCTTGTATTAGCCAACCAGCCATGACAGTATGGCTAGTTCAAGGGCTCACTGCACATTTTTGTTGGCGTGAAGCTTGCATCTTTTCACACAATTAACAGAAAACAAAAATCCACCAGGAGTTACTGTACTCGTTTGGGTGCTTGTGACTGGGTTCCTCATAGACGCAGTGGGGTTATTCTGGCATGGCTGCAGTGCCGAAGTGTGAACTGCACATTTAAGTAAAAAAAGTAAGTAAGCTGTCTGGTCAAAGAGCAAGGCTATGTGGTCTCCTTTTGCTATAGGACTCACTGGAGACCTAAGAAAGAGCAACAGTGAGTGTTAGGGGGCCTCAAATCTTTGAGAGTTGTTGTACGTCGTCCCTTGGATCTTCAGTCAAAGGTGAGAAGGCACTAGCTCCTATGCTTTCCTTGTCTACTGTACAGGGTAAATAGAAACCTAAATTCCTCTGGAATTTCCTCAAAGAAATCATGACCCCTCGGACCAAACACGGTGTGCTCAAGGTGTCAGAGGTAAGGTAACATCAGAGGTAAGGTTGGCGAAAGGCAGCATTTTGGGGCTTCTGTGTACTGTAGAACGCTGTGCACCAGCTCTTGCTGGCAGATTTTTTTGCAGGAAGACCTACTCTGGGACTCCAGCAGCACTGAATACTGATCAACTGAAAGAAAAGGCTGTGTGTGTGGGGAGGAAGGTTGGACCAATTTCTCTGCTGGCATAACTCCAGGGGGTGAAATCATAGCCCTATTGAGACGCATAGGATTTTTGCTAGATATGAGATTGCTGAGAAATCTTTTAATAACTCAACGCTGATTTTGCTTTGGATTAAAAGCTCCCTATAACCTTAGCTTACAAATGCTCAAATCTTGCACACAGAATTGAAATCTTCAGGAAGCAAATGAGCTTGAAAATGAATTTAGATGCATCAGTGGAACCCCTGCAGGAGAAATCCATTGAATCCATTGAAGGGCTGAATTTGGTAATTGTGGTAAGACTGGCTGAATGGCACAGAGACATTCAAATCCCTCTGTGAAGGAAGGCTTCAGCTTTGGCTGCAGCCACACACTTTATCAGACATCCTGTGAAGTGCAGAAGCACAGTTTTGGTGCTGTCTCTTGGTGTGACCCACTCATGCAGTCAGCACTCATTAGCATTTTTAAAGATCAGATTATTGCAGGAATTGTAGATATTGACAGTACATCTCTCTTTTCCCATTGCATATTGCTTCCATGGCTTCTGGGCTTCGTTTTACTTGTTGTTCCTGGGTATTTGGAAGCCTTCTGGAAGCTCTTGTACCTGAAGATGCACCTGCATTAATGACCTCTGTGCTTCTCCTCTTTGAGGAAAACTGACTACACCTCCTGCAAGGAGGTCAGAAAGCTGGGGCTTTCACTGCCTGCAGATACAACTAGCTAGCCCTAAAAACAAAGCGGGAAAGAAGATGACAGAAGAAAAACAGAATAAATTAATAATAACTCTGGTTTCTTTATACATCATAAAGAAGCAGAGGATAAAATGTGGTTTGTTTTGCAGGTCACCTTCACAGCAAATAGGAATCATTCAATCACTGCTGGATAACATCAAAGTCACTCTCATGGACTGACTACTGGAATGTTGATGAAAAAAATATAAGAAAGATTTTAAATGTTTCTTTGTGAGAGAGAGCAAAAGTGTTCATAAGTGGAGAAAGAGACATCTTAACGCTTTCTTAAAACGGACCTGGAAAAATCATGTATCTCCCTGACAATTAAAGAGAAGATGGCCAGTTCTGTCTTCCCAACTCAGTCCTGGACACTTACTGATACAGTGGAAGTTTGAGACCTTGTCTTCTTACTCCTTGTGTCAAGCTTTGTGTTGCTTTATGCACTTGGCAGACAGGAAAACTCTTCACAGAAATCACAGAATTTTAAGTCAGTGGAGACTTTTGAGATGACCGACTCCAACTGCTCCCAGGCAAGGTGAGCTACAGCAGGTTGCCAAGGACCATGCCTACTTGGTTTTGAATATATATTTCCATGAATGGAAACTCAACATCCTCTCGGAGCAACTTGTTCCAGTTTTTTGACCACCTTCACAGAAAATTACAGAAGAAATCTCAAATGTCTGTTTGAGCTTCTTGTCCTGTCTTTGGGCAGTACTGAGAAAAGCCTGCCTGCCTTCCTCCTGCTGTCTTCACTTGATTTCATACTTGTTGGGATGGATCTTTCTTAAGCATGGAAGTGATCCTTGAATGCCAACCAGCAACTCTGTACCTTTTCTCCCCATGACTGTATTACAAGCGGATCTTTGAAGAGGCCAAAGCTCATTCTTCTGAAACCAAGGTTGCGGTCCTGCCTTTCACCCTGCTCCCTCCCTCAGAACCCTGAACTCAGTCATCTCATGGTCACTGCCACCAAGGCTGATCCCACCTTCGCATTCCTGATCAGTTCTTCTTCCTTGTTTTTAAGAATCATGTCCAGGACAGGACCTTTTGCCATTAGCTCCTTGACCTGTGCCATGAAGATGTCATTGGTGCACTCTTGAACCCTCCAGATTGCTTGAGCACTGTTGTATCCAAGGTTCAGATGTGAGGGTGGTGAAGTCCCTCACGACAACTAGGGCCTGCAAATGGGAGGCTTCTTCCAGTTGTTTGAAGACTTCAGTGGGGGCACAGCTCTGTAACTGCACGCAGTCTTCCAGCAGGTCCGAGGAAAACAGCCAGAAGGAATAAGGGAAGGGAGCTGCTGATTAGCAACCTTATAAAATTCCTGCTGTCCCTTCCTTCTCCAGCACAGATGGCAGCTGGACAAGGCCTGTTACAAGAGGAGCTGGACCAAGAAGTCCAGATCGTCAGTCTCATTTACATATTAGAATTTCCAGCCCTTCCATCCTCAACTATCGTTGCTCCAGCTGGAAATACCGATACCAAGCTAAGGTCAAATAGCTCCCTGCCAAAGAACAGCCTAAACTGTACAGCAGCACTTTCCATCCTAATGCTCCTTTTCAAAGCCACACTTAGCTATTTGGGCTTTCTCATTCTATTCTTTTAAGCTCAAATCCGTAGATGACAGCAGTTACGAAATGTTCGGCCATGCATTCTGCAACAGCAGAGCTCTGCTCCAACAAATGTCATGCAATGCTCATCTGGAGCAGTCCGCTGGGTACAACTCTGTGCTCAGTGTAAAACACGTGGTGCATGCAACAATCGGAGAGGAAGGCGGTGCGAACCATAGGATGATTTGCTTAAAGCCCACAGGAGCTTAGTAAGACATTTCTGTTCCAAATCCTTTAGCCAGTGCAGAGGAGGGGATGAAAAATTCCCTTGGTGGTCTCTCCCCTGCCTGGCTTTGCTGCCCTCTTCCTGAAGAACCCCTGCTATGGCTCAAATCTGATAATGCCAGCACCTTCAGAGTAGTCATGAACAACTTTAATGGTCACTTGTGAAAGAGCTCAGACCAAACTCGTTTCCAAGACTGACAGTGTCTCTGTTAGACACAAATATTTTTATCTGTAGACCTGGTAACGTTTTTCCAAACAAAACTTAACAGTGGCCAGTGGCTCTTTCATCCACCGCACTGCACTGGCCACTGTTGGCAGTGCACTGGCCACTTTACAGCAAGGTGAACTGTTACCATCCAGGCATGCCCCACAGAAGACTTTGATGAGCTCAAAGACAAGCAAGGCGTTGGACTCTCCACAGGATGAACAGCTCTTGGGGAGAAACCTGTCTATGAAGGCTGAGGTGCTACTTTGGTGACTGAGAAGCTGCCGTCGATTAATGTGACTCAGATCGTCACCATGCTGAATATTATCTCTCCACCAGGGAGAGATAACATACCTGGTAGAGTTCAGGGTGTGTTCATAGGTTTGGGGTGTTTTTTTGGTGCTGGACAGGATTTAGGCTCGTGGCTTTGCCACAGAAAGGCTGCAAGCCCGGTCCTGCAGAACTGGGGCCCGTCAGCCCTCGCACCAGCCACCGGCGCTTTGCGGAGACCAACGCCATCGTAATGGCGGCACAGCCCTCCCACACGCGTCCCATTCCCTCAGCGAAGGAGACCGGAGCACGCCGGGAGCTGCCTTGCAGGAACCCTCCGTAGTGCGACACGTCCGTGTCACAACCAGACACTAGAACAGCCTGAGGAGGAGCCGAATCGCTTCCCAACACAGCCGTGCTGCACCACCACGGTCGGCAGGCTACACGACCGTCCCTGCGACAGACCGACCGACAGAGAGAAAGACCGGCGAAACCACCGAACCCCGCCCGCTTGGGGCGCGCCCAGGCAAAGGGAAAATGGCCGCCACGCGGACCAATCAGCACGCGGCGCCGGCACGCGCCCGCCCGTCGCCCAGTCCCCGCGCTCCGCGTGCGCTGGACGGTTCCATTCGGCAGCGCTTCCCCCCGCCCGGCCCCTCGGGTGGTCGTGCCCGATCGGTATATAAAGGGGCGCGGAGCACATGCTCGCCTTAGTGCCGGCGGGAGCGGGAGGCGGGCGGTGTGTGTTGTGTCGGTGGGGAGAGGGAGCGGTGGGGGAGTCGAGCGAGCCTCCCAGTGACTTCGCAGTCCCTCGGTGCCCGTGTCCCCGTCCCGTGTGAGGGCTGCCGGTGCCCCCCGCCCGGCCCCGCTCTGCCGCCGCCGCCCCGCGGGATGCGGGCACGGCCCCGTCCCCCGCTAGCCCCGTCCCCCCCGCCGGCCGCAGCATGAGCGCGGCGAGCGATGCGTACGTCTTTATAAAAGACATAAAACCCGGACTGAAAAACTTAAATGTCGTCTTTATTGTGCTGGAGATCGGTAAGTGGCGGCCTCCACGCCCCGCCCGGGCCGCCCACGTCCCGCGGAGCCGCGGCCTGGCCGCGCCGTGCCCCGCAACGCGCTTCCCCCCTCCCTCTCTTCCTCTCTCCTTCCCTCCCTTCCTTCCCGCAGGGCGCGTCACCAAGACCAAGGACGGGCACGAGGTGAGGTCCTGCAAGGTGGCCGACAAGACGGGCAGCATCACCATTTCCGTGTGGGACGAGATCGGCAGCCTCATCCAGCCGGGGGACATCATCCGCCTCACCAAAGGGTGCGTAGGGGCCGCGGCCGTCGCCGGCCGGCCCGGGGAGTCCTTTGTCACCGTGCGAAGGCTCGGGGTTGGAAGCAGGCTTGTGCTCCGCGCGGGGAGCCGCGGCCCGCCCCATTCGGGCTGACTCCGCGCGCTGGAGCGGCCCGGGGGCCGTTTGCCAAATGAAAGCGGTCCGCTCCAGCCCGGGACTGCCCAGCGCCAGCGTGTGCCCTGCTAGGTGGTGGGAGGGGCCTGCGCTTGTCACGGCGGCGGTGCTGAGGCCCAAAGAGCTGTTCTCTGGAGCTCTTGTAATAGGGAGTGCATGTGGCCGACGGTCCCAGTCTGTAAACTAAGCAGGGCAGGGAGAATCGTGTGCTTATCTTTACAGCCTGAACTGTACCCCGGCAGTCGGCCCCTCAACGAAAGGCAGGAATAGCGTCTCTAATGTAGGAAAGTTGCTTTTCGTTGCAGTGGGTTTAGCAGGAATGACAGGCATGGGAGAGCCTTCTCAAATTCACCGTAAGCCCGCACACTGGGGTTACACTGCAGAGCCTATGTTTGGGTAGGTGCCGCTTGATTTCTCACAGTAAAACCACCCATACAGTGTTTCATGGATGTGGCAAGGTAAACAAACAAAAAACACGGCAATTTAAAAATCCTTTTTCACGTCACTTTGCTATTTACACAGTAGCAGTTGCTTTCATTTGAGTTCATGTTAGTTAATTTATTCTTCAAATTCATTGCTCTGATACTTTCCCACAGCACTGCAGGAGATGGTGGTACTGCAGCACGTGTTAAGCTCCTTTTAATTTGTGCTTATGAAAAAAAATAATAAGAAGGTTAGTCATTGGAGCTGTTACCTGAGCTCCTCCACTTGTTTGTTTCAGTGTAGTTCCTGATTTTTCGAAAGAAACTGGATGACCTTTGCTGCCAAGCCTGTAGCTGCTTCCTCCCATGCAGACTTTTTTGTGAAATGGGCTGACTCCTCAGCAGAGGAGGTTCTGGGGAAGCCTGCTTGCGTGGAGAGCACGTGGCAGTGCTGGGGCACTGAAATGTGCAGAGCGAAACCAGGGCTCTGGGCCAGGATAGGGCCTTATGCATAGCTGACATTGAAACAAGTTGTGATACTCCTTAGCAGCATTCTCTGACGGTGGCTTGCTGCAGCTGCTCTGGTAGTTCAGTGCTGCCAATGGGAGGGTCATTGCATCTCTTCATGTTGAAAACTGAGTTTGGCTTGTAGGAATTAAATCTATGAGCTGACAGCCACCATCTTTGTAGATGGTTAAGTCATGCCTTCGTTTACATGAACTGCAAGCCTGCTTTAGACTGTGTAATTACAGTCCCTATTACGTGCTAAGTACGTTCTGGTTTGGCTCTTCTATTTGACAAATGCCTTTGAGCAGACATACGAACACTGAACACATATTTAATTCAGTTTGGTTTCAGTGTGGGATGTTGCCATTGGAAGACAGGTGGATTTCAACTCTGTTCAATAGGGTAATCTGATTCTTGCCAGTGCAAGCTGTTTATTCTTGCAAGTAGTAAAGCTTAGCTAGGCTTTACATGTAAATGTGCCTTTCTGTTGCTGAATTTCCAGTAGATATAGATGCATTTCTCTGCAAAAACAGGTACTGTTGTTGTTTACTGTCCGTGGCTGATTAACTCACTTACAGGAAGCTGCTGCAGTTAGCATTTCTAAATTCAGAGTTCTTGAGTTTAGTGTTTTAGGGCCAACTGAGGCAAAACGCACATAACTGGAATAATTTTTTGCTGGAGGGTATCAAGATTTGCTGGGTCTTGTCACAGTAAATGTATGCTTTGTTTTTCACTTGTTTCTATTTTCCTTTGTGTTCTGCATGAAGACTGTCCAGCTAACTAATTATTAAAGGTGAAACACAGAGGAAATCATCTTTAAAGCGTGAGGTGGCACCACCAGCTGAAAAACATTACTCCTGCTTCTGAATGGACAACCCAAGACAGGCTCCAAACCACCATGGCACTGTCTGTGCTGAGCAGAGGTCACCGTTGCACTGCTATTAGGGTCCTGTTCTGCCCCTGGGGCCCCTCCCTGGTGCTTCTGCTGGGAGCCCTGTGAGTTGTTCAGGCAAAGGACAGGAGGAGGGCTCCTTATCTATATTGTGAAGATAGACCCGGAACGTAAGGAAGTGGTGACTCCAGATTATCAGTGACTCCTGAGGGTGGAATGTGTGGGGCTTGCGCTTCCTTTGCAGGAAGATCAACACGCCTACACTCCTTTTAGGTCCCTTGCTATGCATCCAGGCTTCCAGTGTGAATTTTGCCTTGTTATCCTTACACAATGCTGCTCACGGAAAGGAACAACTCTGTAGAAGGTTTTATATAAGCCCAGATTCCAGTGCCTGGAGCCGTTTGTCACTTGTGCTCTGTCCTGTGAATGTTTCTGTAATCCAAAAATGCTAGTGGTGTTTTTCTATATGTCACTTGGAACACTGTGTTCAGACTTGTGCCTTAAAATGCTAAGGATCGGTACTGGAAAAGCACTTCCTATTCTACATATCGCTAGCAAAATCTATATTTGTCAGTAAACAAAGGTAATTCTTGAAGGTCTTGAATTCTGGAATGATCTCGAAGGTCTTATCCAAACCTTGGCAATTCTGTGATTCTTCCTGTCTCCTACTAGAAGTGTAGCAAGTCCCAGAACTGAGACTTGTCATTGACTAGTAATGTGGGTCCTGCTTTTGGCAAAATGCCTTTTCTTCAGGAATGGGTCACAAGGTTTTCTCTAGCCATGGAAAGAGCAAGTCTCAAAATAGTTGGCTGGTCTCCTGGAGTTTGCAAGGGATTCAGCTGAGCTTTCAGTGACTTTTGCTAGAGGTAAAACGTGAAGATCGAAATCTTTTAGTGCCGTGAAGTTGAGAACACTTGAGGTCCCTGTGGCTTGTTTAGGGCATTAATTCTGATATGAAGTACCTTTCAACCCTTGAAGATGTCATGTTTCTACTTGCTTTTTCAGCAGTGGTGTTTCTCTTTGTCTAAGAGACTGCTTTGCTTGTCCTCTCTTTGGCCAGGTATGCATCTCTGTGGAAAGGCTGTTTGACACTTTACACAGGACGAGGAGGAGAGCTGCATAAAATTGGGGAGTAAGTATTACACATCCATGTCATGGTTTTATGTTCAGTTGTCAGCAGAGCATTGTGGTAAGTATCAGATGCGGTGGCTCTCAGCACATAAATGCTAGGCCAGCAAAACTGTGTTGTGTGGTCATGGGTAGATAGAATACGGGTACCCCTGACATGAGTTTGCACACTTGTTGCTGTGATTTCTGGTCCGCTCGGGTTAAGCGTATTGAGGTAGATTAGCCTCTGTCATGGCACAGGTCTGGATTTTAGGGTTAGGTGGTGATGGGATGGCCTGTAAATGACAAAGGACTTAGTCATTGGGCTTGAGTTACCATTTTGATGGAAGCCTTGTGTCTCTTATGCTTGAGAGATGAAGTACAAAGAAGGAAGACAAAGGCAACTTGAGTGAATCGTATTTAAACAGAAACAAGCCTCATTAAACCGTCTTTAAACAGCTTACTAAGTAAGATGGTGACTTCTTGTGGCTCAGAAGGAGTAAGGCTGTTGGCAGGCAACAGGTAAAATAGCAACATTTCTAACCAGAAGAGTACTTCTGTTGTTACACAGCGCTGCAGGAGCCCTTGTAGTCATTGGGGAAGTAGTACTATGGGATGGCCCCCCTCTTAGACGAGGAATTATCTGCGGATTTTCTTAGTGCCGAGTCATTGCCTCAGTGTTATCATCCAGCGGAGTTTTAAGTCTGACAGGTTGGATTGAGGTGAGTCTTAGTCTAGGTTCTGCCTCCCAGTGGGAGCTGTACTTCTGTTTAGCAACTCAGAATTGTTGTTTGTGCTATAATTTCCATGTGGTCACTTAGTGGGCCTATTTGTTAAGGCCCACTTAAATGGGAAAGTATGCTCTGAATTTTGTTCTCGTTCTGGGCTTTTCTGCGTTACTGTGGTAATGGGGTGCTCATTGTATGGGAATGTGTGGGAGTATTTGTTTTCCCTAGATAGCTAAGGCAGCCATCATCTGGGAGCAGGCTGGGTGACTGTCTCGTGAGTGGGTGCTCGACGAAACTGCAGAGATGAGATGTGAAGGGAGCTCTTTGTTACATTTTGTTTTCTTTTGGCTGTTTGACTTGCTACAGCAAAGGTGTAGTTTCCTCTGCTTGACAGAGATAGGTGTGACAGCTTCACCACAGTCCTACGCAGGGGTCAAACAACTAGCAAGGCCTTTTAAAACCCAGTGACCCTTTCTGAAGGAGGGGGCTCTGGATTAGTACTTGGTGGTGGGATGTGTGGAACAAACCTTCTTTGAGTAGCAGAGCTGAGAAATTTACAAACAGTTCTAGAACTTCCCCGTAATGGTAATTTCTCCTCAGGTTCTGCATGGTATACTCAGAAGTGCCAAACTTCAGTGAGCCCAACTCAGAACACATTGGACAGAGCAAACTGGTATGTTGAACTTGTCTGAGACTTCCACCATGAAGTGCTCTTTGTTATGAATACTGTGACTCTTCTGGAAAAGTGGTCTTGAACTAATAAGTAGATTTAAGTCAATAACTGGAGTAGCAGGTAACTTCTGTATACAGCTGCAGTAAGAACACAGGAAGAAAATCAATCCCTCTATATGAAGTTATGATAACTTCTCTGATCCATGTTTTTTTTTTTTATATCTCTCTGAAGGCTCAAGGTGAACAGAATAATAGTTGTGCATCGAGTAATATGAGTTCTTGTACTTTCGGGCCACTGGGTAAGTCATTTTTCATTTTGTGGAAGTGAAAGTATGTCAATGAGAATGAAAAGAAATGTAAAGGTTCTGTTACACTGTGTGGCGACCATGTATTACACTTCAAGTCTTTTGAGTGGGGTCTGAGCTTGCAAGCACATAAACGCAAACATTTCCCAAGTGATGGTTTTGGGGTTTGTTTCCAAGAAGAGGAAGAGATCAGAATATTAATGGTACCTGTACCATCTAAAGGTAGATACTAATTTAACTAATTCTGGATCATTTTGGTGCTTTCGGAGAGTTGGCAGCACTTGAAATTCTACTTATAAAGTGGAGTAGAAAGGAGACATTTCGTTTAAGCCACCTGAGATCTTGGCCTTAAAAATCTTGCCATTTACCAGGGTTTTCCTGCCAGGTTAGCTCCTCAAAATAGATAGAAGTGGTGGTAATCTGAATTCTAATATCTGATCTGACTGTGGTTTTGTAATATATTCTATTTAAACGTTAAGGCTTGAAGAAGTTGCTTCAAAGTCTTGAGTGGGTGTAAGCTCAGAGGGAACCTTATTTGTGGCTGCCTACACGAAGCCCCGTGCCTGGTGTCGTACAGCTAAGCTCTGCTGATGGATGACTGCAAACTGATACATAACTCACTGCTCCAAAGCTCTGTGTAACTTGTAAACAATGACTGTCTGCTTCCTTCATAATGTGATTATCGTTTCATATTGTACTTCGCTTATGAGCCTTCTTTGCTTCTTTGAAAGCAAATGCGTCTGAGCAAAGAAGGGCAGTGCTTTCTTAGGCCAGTCTCTCCTTTTCCAAAATGAGCCAAGCGGGCATTTAAACCAGTTGTTATGTAGGCATGTCTTCAGAGGAGATGAGAACAAAATGTGAACAATGATGCTTAAGGCTTCAATTCATGAGTACTTAGTGCTAGCTGACTTGCTTCTGTGACTGGATCTCACAAGATAGCTTTCTATTCTGAAGTCTGGTAATGGGAGATGATGCAATAAGCTGTGTGCAGCCTGCTTTCCTTTTGCTTGTTTCTGTTTGATTTCTGCCCTGCTGTGTCTCTGGAACATCTTGGCATGCTACCTGCAAGCCAGTGTTTCTGAAAGCATTGATCTAGTTTCATTAGATTCATATCTCCCTCATGTGCAAATAATTGTCATGCTACTTGTGGCCTGTCTTGCTTTAGTTGGAAGTGGATGGAAGGGATGGAGAGAAGGTAAGTTGCAGGCTGGGGCCTTGGAAAAGCCAGAGAGGCTCTTTCTAGTGCTCGGGGTTTGTTGGTTGCTGCAGGCTCTGTGTTCCCTGTTGTTAACTTGTGTAGGGGAACAGTGACTTCAGTCAATGGGAACTTGTGATGACCCTTTTTTTTTTTTCTTTTCTAGGAAATGGTTTACAAACTGGACCCGAATCAAGTGGATTTCCATTTACATATAATCACGGCCACTCTTACGCAGGTAGTGGGAGAGGCAATGGACGAGGACCTGTAAATCCAGCAACAGCTAATAGTGTTCAGCCTCTTCCCCCTGCTGTCAGTAATGGGAGGGACCCACGCAGAGCCTTTAAAAGATGACTATGCCAAATGTGCTTGTACAGCTTGCTTAAACTCTACACTCTACTTGAACACTTATTGCACTTTTATTTATGGTTAACTGTGAACCAGTTTGTCTTTTTTTTTTTAACCTTTTGGTCTATGGAGCAAACTTAATGTGATATTTTTGTTTTGCTTAGGGAAGCACAGGGAGTCTTCCCATAAATTAAAGGAATAGGGAGAAAAGGTGGATAATAAAGAGGGTTGAGGGGTAATGGTTTGAAGAGTCTCAATTAAAACTCAATACCCTTTGTCAAATGGAAGCAAATTTTGGTAATGTGTATGTATTTTTCTGTTTCTCTTGGTCAACCATAGAGCCTTAAATGGTTTGTCACGTCCTGTGTGCACATACGTTGACTTCCAATAGTGGGAGTACTTTGTATTGGAAGAGAAATGTTGGAGAAGGGAAAATGCTGTAGTGAACTAGGTGTCCTTAGATTGGGCATAGCTTGCAAAAGCAATAAGTATAAGGAAGTGATGTCGTCAGCACTTTGTGGTGCCTCCTAAATCAGAACTATTAACGCAGACAGAAGTTGAAGACCTCAGAAGTGTCTTGAGGCCTTACCTCCGATTGCAAAAGCCTGTATACTCTTCTAAAGAAAAATTCTCAGTAATACACCATTATCAGTGTCAAGGAGAGCAACACTGATTATTTTTGCTTTGGGTAGAAGCTTGGATACTCATTCTTGCTTTGCTTGGAATGTGACAGATCTGAATACAGGTAGCGCTGGAGAATACTGTTTGTAGCTATGCCTGGTATAGAAAGCTCAGAGCTAGTTTTACAGGACTCTGCATCTCCAAGAAAGAATGAGTTTCAGAAACTGTTCTCAAATGCTGCATTGCATCTCTCTTCAATGAGGCTGCCTACTTTTCCTTCATTCACTTTTCCAAATGAATTATACATTAGATCAAGCTGGATGTGTTGATTGCAGAGGTACTGGCCAAGCACACAGCTGCAGTTCTGATGCTTTAAGCTTTTGTCCCTCTGTTTTATATGGAATACGAGTTATCCCTTAGAGAACTTAACCCCCACCCCAATCTTCCCAGGAGGGAAATAGCTGTGGTTTTATTTCTGATATTACAAATGTTTTGAGTCTAGATATTAAAAGTTCTGTGCCATATTTCAGATCAGGTTTAAAATACAACTTCGAAGCTGAGATGTCATACTGGATTCATCTGTTTAACTCTTCTTATAGCTGACCTCTCAAATAAAAATTGCACTAACCATTTAAAAAAAAAAACACAAATCTAACTCTCTTTGTCAAGCCGAAAAGACTTTGTGACAAAAGGCTATTTCTGAATTGCAAGTTGTCTCCGTCATCCTTGTTAGTTGAATATATCCCGAAATTATTGTTGTTTACAAGTTATGTTTGGTACTCTATTAAGATATGTTGACAGTTGCCTCTGAGGGGCAAAGGTTCCTTGCTTAATTCTGAAATACCAATCTGTCTTTTAAAAGCAGGCAGCAGCAAATATCTGAAGGAAGCTCTAGGGAGGCTTGTGTACTGTTTGTCTCCCGTTCAAGTGCTTTCCTGATGCCTGCTGCCAAATTTGTCTTGCATACAGGGGAGGGTGACGCGCCTCCTGAGGACACTCGCTGGTGCTGATACAGGACAACAGCGGTAACTTGTAAACCTAAAGCACGCAGTGAATTCTGGGGAGGTGGTGTAAAGAAATGTGTAACTCAGGGACTTCAAATTGCTTATGTATTAAGAAAAACAAGACCTTGCATAGAGCGTAGACGTGTGGAGAAGCTTTTATGTGGTGTTGCATTAAGATGTTTGATATGCTTGTGAGAAGGAAGCCAGGAGGACTTCTAAACCTGTGAAGTACGCGTGACGTGTTCCAAAGGTAAATGAGATGCAAATATAGTGTAAGAGTTGTGCTTTGCAGTCACAGCTGTAACTGTAGTAAGTGAGCAGTGCAATTGATAGCACAGTGGTGACTCTGTATTTGTTGGGATTCCTCAGTTGTGGATGTCTGCAATCCTGGTGATCTTGGTTTCTCTACAATAATAAAGAAGGTTGATTATAGTTCTGAACCCATTCTCAGTGTATGCTGAGGTACTTACCTGGTGTTTTCAGCTCTATGCATTTGGTCTTTTTATTAAGCTAATAAATGAAGTTGTTCACATACAAAATAGAGATTACTAATGATGTGAAATTTAAATATTTGTTGCCAAATGGACAATTGATTTGCAGCTGGGAGGAAAAAAAGCACAAGAGGCCGGTCTCCATGT
The DNA here is from genome assembly GCF_023343835.1 of Lagopus muta. Lineage (NCBI taxonomy): Eukaryota > Metazoa > Chordata > Aves > Galliformes > Phasianidae > Lagopus > Lagopus muta. The sequence goes on along the minus strand of NC_064440.1, from coordinate 28,893,252 downwards.
TTTCAAGGTTAGTAACGTTCCTGCCTTTCTGTTTCTTGTGTGAAACTATTTCAATTTATTAATGAATTTTTACTTCTTTGCAGGGGAGATCTGTGCCCTGAAAAGTCGCATGGACTTAAAGTAAATAATCATAGCAACTTTTCAAGGTTCCTCTGAGCTTCCTGTGAACCTAATAGAAAAAAGTTGTTTCCCTCAGAGGTATCAGTGTCAAGATAGAGAGCTCTCAACTTGCAGAGGCATCTGCGAGCCTGCCTTGCATCTGGATCCTGTCACCTTGCTGTATGGAGGCTTGCACAGAAACATTTCTCTGTGTAAACAAGCAGTGGTCATGAATTACTCAGACACTATAAGCCTGTTTGTGGGGCCCACTGGTTAGGACTATAGGAAGTTTTTAACACAAGTCTTTAGGTAGATCCTGCGCAGCCCTTCCTTTAGATTATTCTCATTTTATGGAGTGTAGATCACAGCAGGATAAACTTGGAAGATGCTCACCTGTCCAAACTACAGCTTGCAGTGCATTTGGGTATCCAAATCACTAGTGCTGCTGTCTTCCCCTACGCCAAAGGGACTGCTCCAGACTTCAGCAATATTGCAGTGCAAAGTTTTGCTATGTGCTTAAATCCTATCTCAGAATGAGTCTGTCCATTCCTTCTTAAAGTGGAAAAGCAACCCTGTACTGTGAGGCACCACTTAGCCTTCAACATGTGCTGAGGCCATGTGATCTACAACCACAGGGATAAGGGAGGGAGGAGGGGGTGCTAAGTAACATGAAACCAGTGATTATGCATCACATGCCTCGGTCTTGTGTTTACAAGTCATCTGAATAGCTTTGGCCTTTAGTTAAAACTGCCCAAGCTGCAGTCCTGTGCAGATTTACAGTATTGCACAAGTACTGTTAAGCGTATGGGCACTGAGTGCTGCTTCTGTGAAGGTGCTGTGGGCTGTGTGACACCTTTTTCTGTGTAAGTGAAGTCTGTATAGGTGAGAAAAGTATTGTGAGGATGCTAGTTGTGGCCTGACAGCTCGTATCTCTGAGCCCAAATGAGTTTTTGTAGGCCCTAATGCCCATGTTTTGCTGGTGGACTGGTTGTTCTATGGTCCTCTACAGCTAATGCCCTTACCGTCCCAAAACCAAGAGTTGTTGCCTGTTCTCATAGAGGCAGGTTCAAGTGTTTCAGTTGGAGCTTCCCCACTGTGTTCTCGAAGGCCTGGTGTTTTCCCTGCTCCTTTTGCATTTGTGAAGTCTTGCCTTGTTTTTCTCTAGCCAGGGAGCCAAGCATTTCTTAGCATGACCAAATGCAATCTGGCAGTGTTCTCCAGGGGAGCCCAGCGTGGCTTTGCACGCCCAATTACCCAGGGGCTTGCTCCTAACCATCTCACATTGATCAACTTCAGGAGATTCTCCCCTTAGCTGAGCACCAGCGTGTCACAGGAAAGTGTGGGCAGCCTGGGTCCTGTGACAGGGTACTCGCATCCCGTTTTATCTGCATAAAACAAAGCAGGGGGCAACTGCCCCTGCGTCACTTCAAGAACTCATTGAGGGAAGCACTTCCTGACTTCAGCTGTCGTCACGTTATTCATTCCCTTCCCTGTAGTCACGTTCCAGGGAGGTTGAGTTTGTTGCAGCCCTTTGTGGGGTTTATGCTTTTTGATCCATTCTGTGCTGGGTGTCTGTGCGTGTATGTATGCGTGTGAACACAGCATCTTGCAGTGGGGATGGAAAAAGTCCTAAGAAAGCGAGTTACTAAACTACAGAGGGTGGAGTTCAAAGGGATTATAAGCTAAGTTTGGAGATGACTAAGGGGAACAGTTAAGGACTGTGTTTGGATTCATAATTTCTCCAAATTCCTGACGCTTGTCATTTTTTTTTTTCCTCAGGAAGAAAGCAATGTAGGTATAAGAGCTGTGTTTATAGCCACGCTCCCAGCTGATAAACAGGGACCAGGTTTATACATTTCCTAGGGAGCAAGATTAGAAAGGAATGAAACATCAGGATTTGTCAGAGCTCAGGGAGAATTCTCGTGTGCTGGTAACCGTTCAGAGCTAGTTCCCTCCTGTGAGCTGAAATGGGGTGGAGTCTGTGCTGCTCAGGGGAAGTCCAAGGCGCTGCTGCGCTCCAGTGCTGACCGGCTGCCATGTGGTAGGGAAACTGGTATGTAAAAGGAATAAATCAGCTTAAAAATTGATAACCCGAGCTCTAAAATAGCGCAGTTGCACGTTGCAGGACCATGTAGTGATATGTGAGTTCTTGCTGCGTGTGATCACGGTTTGCCTTTGGCCCTGTGCAGGCAGTAGGATCGCAGCTATGAAAGCAGAGGTGATGGGCAGAGCTGCTGGGAGCTGAACTCAGCATTGGTGTAGAAGCTGAATGCAATGGAAAAGCTGAAAGCCACAGCCACTGTGTAGGCTTTTCTTTCTAAATTGAGAAAATTAGGTACACAGGTGAAATTCGCATTTCTCTCTCTCTTTTTTTTTCCTGAAGGGGAGGGAAGGGAGAGCAAAGCCCCACATCCTGCCAGGTGGGCTGTGCAACCATTTGCATCTGATCTGTTCCACCTGGTGCTGCTCCTGGGCCAGGCCCTTTGTAACGGGGCGGGCACAGGGAATGTTCTCAGACATATATTTCTGTTTGCTTCGGAGACCCTTATAGCTGGGAGGCAGCAGGGAAAGCCTGGAACAGGAGAGCTGGTGACTTTGGCAGGTAGATGTTTAAAATGCTTGGACAAATGCTGTCAGGAGTGGTTTGGGGAGAGGGGGAGTGATTTTGGCACAGGGCAAGTGTGAGGATGCATTAAATGATCTCCTGAAGCTCTTTCCACTGTTATTTTCTATGATTTATGCATTAGCTTCGTTTCTGTAATTTCCTCTTTTCTAGGTTGATTAATGCTAAATTTAATTTTCTGTAATCAACTTGAGCATGCAACTTGAAGAGATGAGGTTTAGGCTGATTGCAGTAAAAGTCTACCTATCCTGTCTAGCTTGAATAAAGCAAAACTATTTTTATCTCTAAATTATGCAATATTTTCATGGTGCTGTGCAGCATACTTATATTTAGCCTTGGAATGGAGTGCTCTGTTTTTTCAAATCACCTAATACAAACTTTGAAAATGGGTTTTTTAATTATGAGGGACCCACCTGCATGCCATCAACCAAATTATTAGCAAGGCAGGGAAGGATAACCAGTACTGCTGTCAGACTTCAGCTGCATGCGAAAAAGGTTTAAATGCCAGGAACAGAAGTTGCCAAGAAATAACTTTTAAACACCAGGTGCTGGAGAAACAAATTAATATGGCTTATTTTTAGAAATAGCTAATGGAGGCCTGATGCTGGCTTTTACAGCAGCACTTGACTGGGCAAGAAAACCAACGAAAAGAACACAACCTCTTTTTTAAAAATAAAAAGAAAGAAAGAAAAAGATGCAATTTAATTAAAAGCCTTAATTAGGGAGGAAAAGAGAACCTGCTCCCTTCTTCTCTAATTTGTGAGACTCCAGTGAGCTGTTCCTGTGCTCTTACTTATCGGAATTGCCTTTGATGTGGTTTGGGATGACCTTGAAGTAAGAAACCTCTGTGCAGAAGTGGTTCCTGAAAGTCTTTCTGCAGCACTTGCAATTGAGTTTCATTTTGGCTGCATGTTGCTGCTGGCAGGGCCCGCTGCTAAGAACGGCAAGCCGGAGTGTTCTCACTCAGCTGATTTCCTCCAGTGGTGCAGGGAGTCAGAGGTAATTTCTAGATGAAGCAGGACCTGAGACATTATTGAGTATCGCGAAGCCAACAAGAGGGATATCATAGAATCCTTTGAGTTGGAAGGGATTTTTAAAGGCCATCTAGTCCAGCTGCCCCACAATAAACAGAGACACTGCAGCTAGATCAGGTTGCCCGGAACCTGGTCCAGCTGGACCTTGAAAGCCTCCAGGGACAGAGCATCCACCACAGCCTATAAAAGACTTTTTCCTTGTATCCAATCTAAATCTACTATTTTTAAGCTTGAAACCATTTCCCCTTGTCCTGTCACCTGTTCAGCTGAAGAGCCTGTCCTCTTTTTTTCTGTACCTTCCCTTTTTGAAGGGCTGCTCTCGGGTCTCCCCAGAGCATTCTCTTCTCCAGGCTGTACAGCCCCAGCTCTGTCAGCCTGTCCTCACAGGAGAGGTGTTCCATTCCATGGATCATTCTTGTGGCCCTCCTCTGGATGCACTCTGATAGTTTGATGTCTCTTTTAGACTGAGGACTCCACATCTGGATGCAGTACTCCAGGTGAGCCCTCAAGGGCGCAGAGCAGAAGGGCAGCTTTGAAAAACTGCTGCAGTAAGCTTCCCCTAAGTTTTTTAGCAAAGTGGATTTGCAGGGGCAATCAGGGCCACTTTGTCAGTGATTTGGCTGAGGATACAGGTTACAAAACCTGGGTCTTTCTGGTAGGTACAACTGGCTGGGAGCAATGTGGGAAAACAGAGATGTGTTGATTATGGGTGGCTGTTGGATGCCTGTTAACAAGGAACAGCCTGTTGTGTCTGTAACAACCTGGTGGCTTTGGGCATGTGCTTCAGCAGTCCGTTTTCAGTGGGCTGAGTTGACTTTGGTGGCGGTGATAGGCAGATCTTTCTCTAAGAGCCTGGTGCAATGAGTGCAGCTGGGATCAGAGGCTTTTTGTCCAGCTATTTGGTGAGGTTGTGTGGAGGAAAGTGTCCCTGTGACTGTATTTTTAGGAACTGCAGGTGTTTCCTGCACCTGTCTTTGATGGTTTGCCCTGCTGCTTCTGCTAATAACCATTTTCTTCAGTACAGTTCTGATTTGTCTACTTGTGTTATTACTCAATTAGAGCAGGTCTGTTGTTATTATTTCTGCTGGTGCCAGCTCGTTTTAGCATTACCTAGGTAATTCCCAGCCCTTCCCAGTGAGGTCCCTGTTTCTCCCTGGGGTCTTGTGGCACCGCCGGCCGTAGCTCTGCTGATGGAGCCTCTGGGGTTCGGGAAGGCACTTTGTGTGTCATCCTAGCAAGTTGTTCATGACTCCAGGCACGGGGCTTCTGATTCGGCTGCTGAGAGGACTTTGATGAAGAAGAAAGGACTGTTTTTTATTCCTTACGGCTGCAAATGAAAAAGCTTTTCACTTGGGAGTCGTGGGTCATATTTATGGAAATGTGACGAGCGGTTGCAATATTTATAGCGGTTACAGGAGCGATTGAATCTATCTTTTATTGATACATATTTACATGCCCACAGAAATCCTATTGCACTGTAGCTAAGAGAATTTTATTTAGATTTAGTATTTTGAAGTAATTTTTTAGTGCTTCTCTATTATCCAAGGAGTGTAAGATTCGATATTTCAAGTAGAACTGTCACCAAACAGCCGGAGGTTTTTAAAGGATTTTTATTTTACATAAAGATAAATGTTGAAGACACATTTTTCAGAGACACCATCTGTTCCATGTTGACCTTAATTTTCTGGATGAGTGCTTTTCCTCAAACGTTTTAAGTCTTGTCTACATTTCATTTGCTTGGGAGTGTTTAGGATATTTGTTGAACAGGAAATCAGATATTCAGAATGCAAACACACCATTACATTGCAAATTATTGCCTTTGTATAATTTAGCAAACTGCTGGGTAAATAGTTCTGCAGACTGGTGGGGGCAACGCTGCCTCTGACATCTGGCAGATTGGCTTTTGGTGGGGCTGCATTTGATAGAATCGCAGAACTGTTTGAATTGGAAGGGACTCTTAAAGGGCATTTGGTCCAACTCCCCTGCAATGAACAGGGACACCCGCAGCTTGATTGAGGTGCTCAGAGTCCCATCCAGCCTGACCTTGAATATCTCCAGGTATGGGGCATCCACCATCTCTCTGAGCAGTCTGTTCCAGTGCCTGGCCACTCATATTGTAAACAATTTCTTCCTTATATCCAAACTAAATCTCTCCACTCTGAGTTTGAAACAGTTTATCTTTGTATCGCAACAGACCCTGCTAAAGAGATTTCTTGTGAGAACCAGCGCCCCTGGCCTACAGATGCCGAGCAAGAAATATGAAGGTCCCACTGTGACAGTGGTGCATGAATGGCTCTGGCCTGCTCTGTAGGCACTCTGTAGGGACAGGGATAGGATAAGGGCTTGTTGTCTTTGTGGCCCTGGTGCAATTTGCTCTTCGGACAGAAAAATGTTTAGTTTTGTGAGATAAAAATACATTTGTTTCCATGTATCTGCTTTTCCACAGTATCTTCAGAAAACCAATTTAATGTTGGTAGCATCATCATAGAATGATGGGTTTAAAACCATTTGATTGTGTGCTTGTTATGTTTCTGTAGATAGTTCTGCAGCAAGAGGTCTGTTTCGCTTTGTACAAATAATTATTTTGAGACAAAACATCCAACTTCTATGTGATTTAAAGGAGGTATTCTTTAAACTCTGCTTTTGCCCGGATATGGTCATAGCTGCACAGCAGCAGTTAAGTGTATGTAATGTGACAAGAAGTACTTTGGTCTACTATGTTGCAAGGTAACTACGAAATCATTGTAGAGCTATTTGGAAGAGCGCAACTGTGTTTCTTCAGTTGGTATGAGACAGTTGAAGGCAAAATGCTTATCCGTGTGAATATCTGAACTGCCTTGAGGTGGCACTAGAACATTTGTTGTAAACGTTTGGGGCTAGGGAGCGCTGCTGCTTTCTGCTGGCCCATAGGAGAGGTCAGCACAAGCAGAGCTGCCAGAGGAGAGAGAAGGAAGGTGGATTTTGAGCATTATTTTTTCAAATTCACTTTGCACAGGAATGAATTGAAGTCACTATTTTGAATCTGTGGTTCCCATAAAGCATGCTCTACTCGAAGGAAATTGCAACATACGCACATGTTGAAAAACAGAACAGCATTTTGCCTCTTTAGAGATTGCTGCTTATCCCAGATAATCTCTGGATTATAACTAATTAATGTAGCTACACCTGAATATGGAGATAGCTACAGGTGAGAAGGAGCTTATTTGTAATGAGCTTTTTGTCTGGTGGAAATGAACGGATTCCCCAAATGCTGTCCTTTCATCCAGAATTTCCTCACCAAGAACTGGATAATGTAGGGATACAGACTGGTTCTGTTGTGCCACAAGCTCTTTGCTCCCTTGCCATGGTGAGTTAGCACTTGGGGTCCTTTAACCCAAGTCTGAAGGAGAAAGACATCCCTTTGGCTAGTCTCAGTGATAGCAAAGAGTAGGTGTTAGCATCTGTAGCCAAATGCAGTCCTAAACATCATTTACTGGCTTGTCCCAATGCAGACAAATAGTTTTCACACTTGATTATGAAAATAGCACTAATTGTCATCTGGTTATTCTAGGCTATATACATTTTCTCCCCTCCAAGGTAAAAAATGTAGATTTTCTGATTAACAGCAACAGTAAAATATGACTGATTTATTTGAGAGCTGCTTTTTGCCAGGCATGCTGCGATAACAAAAGTAGTGTTCATTATGACATTGTACTGAGTCACTTGTTGATGCTATTTGAGGGAGAGAATTTGGTTAAGAAACTGGAACAGGATGTTCATTTTATTTCAGTCTTTGTAATCCTGAGTCATCTCTAATAGCTGATGAAACACAGAAACTCACATTTTAGACTGGGCTTCTCTTAACATAATTTTGGGATGCTGTAATTTGGTAGAGGGTAGAGAAAACGCAAAAAAACCCACAAAGCTGATTTTGTGCAGAGAGTTTTGTTTTAGTTGTCATTCTCTGCCGAAGCACTCATAAACTTTGTACACCTGCAGCATTTTGCCATGTCTTTAGTTATTTTGTTGGTGGGTTGCGACACGGGTTGATGTGTGCATAGCTCACAACTGTGCAGGTATTTGGGTTTTGAAAACACCGTTTCTGCTGCATGCTTTCTGGCTGGTTTAGGGATATGGCTTGTGGGCTGCACCCACTGGCTGCCTGTGGGCTGCTCCCACTGGTGGGCAGTGTGGGGAATGCCATTAGGTGCATGTGAAGCAAAGAGAAAAGGCTGAATTCGTGTTTTAACTGCAGTTTTGGATATAATCTTATGTGAATAAGATTATCCTGCCTGTGAATTTGCCAGACTGTTGTTATCCAGGTGACTATTGGATTAGTATGAACCAATCACCGTAGTGCTATCTCCTGTGGAACTTACTGATGCTGATAAGATCCTGAAGCTGAGCTTGCTTCCTTGTTGGAGCACAGAGACCTTCCAAAATAATTTGTGTGCATCCCTTCAGCTTCACTTCAGGGTGGCAGGCAGCAAATCTATGCCAGCTCAGCTTACTTATGGGCAGCAAATAAAGTATATTGGCTCTGTTTAAAGCTGTGGGAGAATTTGCTTAGGAAGAATGTAATTATTGGGTCTGGAGTCTGAGTAGGATGCTCATTGCTGCTTCAAGATATCTGTGGACTGTGTGAGAGTACCTACGAAGGCTCCTTCCCCTCTTAATAGAAAAGCAGAATGAGTATGGGGAATGGAGGTAAAAGTGTACATTTAAATCATCTGCAGCCGAGCAGCGTAATTCATTCATCCCTTTGGCACTGTTGCTAATTTATATTTAAAGCAATGTGAATTTCATGAGCATTTTAAAAAATCATATTTTAAATTCAATTTGCTGTCAACTCATTTGATGTTTTATGTAAAGGCATTTCCCATAAACAGGTTACTGAATATCAAAAGACTTCTCATGCATAATTTTTTGAAGGAAATAATATTATAATAGAGATGTGAGCCTGGCCCTCCTGAGTCAGGAACAGTGCTGGGATGGCACTGTTCCTTGATGCTTCTCTTTCTGCAGTCAGCGAGTGTCCCGAGCGAGTGGCATTTGAGAGGCACGTAGCAATAATAATAGTGTTTTCTATCCTGTAGTGGATTGTTCTTCAATGCACTAGTGATAGGTAATCTATGAAGAAAGGCATCAGCAAGTTCTTTTCCAGATATCGGAAAGAGAGTTAAAAGAAAATGGATTGAAATACCTCAAATGCGAGAGAGCTTTCAAGTTGTCCAGTTCACATGGAGCTTAATGGACTGGGTAATATTGAGAGAGATGTTGAAAAAGTAAGGCATGTTTGTTTAAAAAAACTGTTGAAGAAATAACTGCTGTCTTTCCTTGGTACAGGATTCTTGCTAGTGCTCAGAGATTGCTGTTGTTTGGAAGGTGCAGTGCTACGTGAAATGGCATCAGAGCTGTCACGGAGCTGAATCTTGTGCAAAAAGAAAGAAATTGGTCTTGGGGTGACCCCGATTTTTCTTCCAGGTGCTGAGTAAAGCGCCCTGGGTGTGAGCACGTAGCGTGCAGGTAAGCAGCTTGGGCTCTCGCACTGATTTGATGGATTTCTAGCACAGCACATCAGGCCATGAAGGTCACTGCTATAGCTTTTTATTTATTTATCTGTTATTTGAACTGGCTGCATTGTAGAAGTGAGCTTCTCCCTCTCTTTGAAATCCGTTAGAGGAAAAGAATACCAAGCCCCCTGGTTTTCCCAAACCTATTTTTTCCCCCTAGCGTGTGCTTGCTCTGGAAGGAGTTTGTTGTTGTTGTTTCAACTAGAGAAGAAATCTCCACCCCACCACTAAGCAACAAAATGCTCTCCAAATGGGGTTTCTGAGCTTGAGGTGAGTCAGCTGAAGCCACTGAAGTGGTTTTGAGCAGCCCCGACCCCAAATATCTTCCTTCAACTGAGCACAGTTCTGTCTAACCCAGTGTGGCCAGAGTTTGCTCCCATTTTTAGTGTCTTTTCAGGGCCTCGGGATGGCATGAAGGTTTCTAGACAGAGTTTTGTGGAAGGGACAGGGATTGGATGAGGTTGGCCTTGTTTTTAAGTGCTGGAACTTGGCAGCGTGAAGGACCACGACGGCTCACGCTTGGGGCCCACCTCGGGTCTCCAAGGTTGTGCCAGGCACAGGGTGCAGCCTTCCTGTCCCATCGCTCTGGCCCCAGGGGGAGGCCTGGGGCTGAAGGACAGGTTGGGCACTTGGTGCTCATTTCTCTTCCTCCTCGTTCCCTGGCTCTTTTTTTTGGAGGAAAATCAAAGGCATCCCTGGGCATCATAGGTGTCTGGGACTTGACTGAGCGTGGCCAGGGTTGGCTCCTAGTTCTGTGCAGGACAAACTTCGCCACAAGCCCTGTGCGTCTCCGAGCTCGATCTGCAAGCGTGTGGCATCCCCTGCACCACAGGGAGACGTGATGTTTTGGTGCGCCGATAGGTGGTGTGAGATTGCTGCCGTTTCTGGGAATATAGAGCTTTTTTTTTTCTTCATAGTGGGATAAGAGGAATGAAAGCTTCGTTCTGTGCCAGCTGTAAGTAACAGCTGAATCAGAATTTTAGCAGGGCTGCCCCAGCCCCTAGTGACGCAGCCAGAGTTTGTCGTTTGGAGCTCTGCAAATAAAAGAAAAAAAAACAAAAACAAACAAACAAAAAACCACAACAGGATCTAAAATGACACTGGGAGATCCAGTAAATCCTTGCAAGCTAAATCTGCAAATGCATCCTGCTGATCAGACCGTGGGGTGTCCTATAGGGCTTGCAGGCAGGTTGTGTTGCGGTTGTGGGAAATGTGAACAGTTTGTTGAGAAGTTTGTTTTGGAAGAGATGTGAAATAGTATTAAGCTTTTAAGGGTGGCGAGGCACTGGAACAGGCTGCCCAGAGAGGTAGGGGGGTGCCTCATCCCTGAGGTATTCAAGGTCAGGCTGGTGGGAATTCTGAGCATAGGTGTCCCTGTTCATTGCGGAAGGGTTGGAATACACGGTCTTTAAAATTCCCTTTCAACTGAAATGATCCTGTGAAATGTATTCTGTGTTAATACTTGGTTCAGTTCTTTCTTCAAAACAGACCATTGTGGATTGCTGTGTGCAGGTCTGCCCCGCAGAACACACCTCTCTGCCCTCCAGTGTTTAATGCAGGGAGGCTGTGAAACCAAGCAGAGAGAAACATAAGCGGTGCAGCCTGCATGCAGGCGTGTTTTCTAAAAGGGTTTGTGTGCTGCAGCTGGCAGTTGTCTTGCTCACAGCTGTTCAGGGAATGACAATTTCTCTTTGTTGCAGCTTTCAAGTTTTTTAATCGTGTCTGTTTCCTATAGAAACAATGACAAAGAGCATCTTCTGGGCTGTTTCCATCAGAAGGGAAACATCTGGTTGGGGATAACGGGGTTCTGACAGCTTTTCAGCAGCGTGGTTGCTGATTGACCCAATCCCCAACAGGTAGCTCAGCAGAGGAGCAGAGCTCACCGGTGTCTCCAGGCTCCGTGCCCGCCAGCACGCTGCTCTCATCAGTCAGGGAGTGGGACATGATGGCACTCAGCGTGAGATGCAGGGTGACAGCACTGTGCTGAGGCCTCTTCTGCTAATCCTTGCTTAATGTGGTGATGCTGCCATTGTTAGCGGCTGTTGCTGGACAGGATTAAGGAAGAAAAACCTGTGAGAAGCAGGATTGGTTACGCATTATCTCCCTGTATCTTTTAATCTCTTGTGTGGTAAGGCCTGATGTTCTCAAGTCTCCCTTTTGAAATGGCAGATAGAAACATATTGCTGCTGTCTGGAACCTTTAATCTTCAAATGGAAATAAGCTTTCCTTGCAGAAGCAAGCTGCTTTTTCGGATGTTCTCAGAAATGCTGATGTTGTGCCTTGGTTGATCTGTCTAATTAAAAATGACTTCTTGTCAATCCAAACTATTACTTTGATGGCAATGGCAAAAACATAAAGTGCAAGAAAACCAGCGTTAGGGAAAAATGTGCCTCACTTTGTCTGTCTGATTTATGCAGGAAGAATTCAGCCTTTTGTTGCGAGTCTGGATATCCTCAGACCCTTGGGTTAGGAACTGTTACTGTTTTAGTTACTGTTGGTTGCACAACAGCTTATTCAAAGCCTGTCATTACTTGCCCATGTTCGGGGAGGTCGCTGTGAGCTCTGAGCTCTAGCTTGCTAGAGCTGCTGTGCTGGGCTTCGCTGCGTTTTGTACATCTCTTTCCTGGATCTTATGGAAAATTTATCAGAGTGGTGAGGTTTGGCACAGGCTGCCAAGGGAGGTGGTGGAATCACTGTCCCTGGAGGTGTGTGAGAAACACGTGGATGTGGCACCAAGGGATGTGGTTGGTGGGTGCAATGGGGATGGCTTGATAGTTGGACTCAGAGGAGGTCTTTTTCAATTTTAACAGTTTTATGATTCTGCTCTATTATTCTATGAATACAGAATATGACTTGGAGGTGTGTGCTTGAATTCTTAAGCATGCTGTCAGTCAAGGTGTGGAGGTCCCACACGTGCAGGTGCTGCTGGCTCTGTCACTCACTCACACACCCATTTTCCACAAAGAACACAAAATGATACGGAACTCCCTTTGCATATCGAATTTCTGAAACGGTAGTACAAAGGATCCAGGTGCCTTAATTAGATTAATTAGACTCAAAATGGCAAACATGACCACCTAGCAACGAAAGTGAATTGAATGCAAACAGTGCATTAACTCAACTAGTCCTCCAAAGCAGCCCCTTGATTTTTTTCTCCATCCCTACTTTAGCCATCAGAAGGTGGCATGGGTCTGGCATGGATCCTGCGTGTGCTTATGGCAGAGCCTTTTGCCTTCCCAGGGTGGAAGCCTCAAAGAAACGATCTGCTCAGGTATTCCTATGCTCCTACACCCCTAATTACAATCTCATGACTTAATCATGAGCTGCCTTTACCTCAGGTCTGCTCGTAACATCTTTCTCTTTTCAGCTTTTGACGTGTGGGCTTTCCCTTTAATGTCTCGGTTGTTCAGTTCTTCGGTGAGTGATGGGACTGAAATGCCTGCTGACAAGCACAGAATCTCACAAATTCCTTTTGAAATCCACCTGAAAATTGCAAATTCAGTTCTCAGATGCAAAATCCAACCACTTACCTCTCAAGGCATGCTACCAGGCATGGGCTTCCTGCACAAACAGGTGAGTGGCACTGGTATAACACACAGCTTCTGTGTTTAAAGCTTGCTGCGCTCCCAGATTCAGGCCTACTTTCTTACTGGGGAGTCTCAAGATAGTCAGTATTTTCCTTAAGGCTCAATCTTCCAGCCCTGTGATTATGAGAAACTGCTTTCATTAAGTAAAATTGGCCTGAAAGCATGAGAGCGATCAACTGGCAGATGCTGCTGGCTTGAAAACTGCAAGATAAAGACACATACCCCTAAATTTTAAGGCCTTTTGGCTTTTGAGGTTGTAATTTCTTTCTGGGAAACCATGGTGATAATTTTGGTGTGCTACTGACAACTACTCACAGCTGGCTTTTGTTTCTAAGTTGGCACCTGAAAGATACCTCCGCCACCTCCCCCCTTCCAGGTTTTGCTTCTTCAGGATGTATTTGGTGGTGAAACACCTGGTCTATTTGATTTTGAAAAGATTTCTTGTTATGTATGACTTTTGCGTTTGAAATACTGTTTCTTCTTTGACTAGAAGCTTGGGATCCTTAGCCAGCCCTCTGTGAGCACGGCTGAGATGTGCAGGCTGTGGAGAGCACGGCTTGCTGACAAATCCCTCATCAGGCTGTTATCTTCCAGTCGCATCACAAACACCCACACTGAGGCCTGTTCTCCTTTGGATGATGTGCATGTGCAAACAAAATGAAAATCTGAAGCATTCATCGTGTTCCCTCACAGAAAAATCCATATGTCCCCCCACAGATTTAACTTTTTCATAGCAAGAAAAGAGAATTTAGCTGAATAGGGAAGAAAACATAGATTGGGAACTGGAAACCTTGGAAGCAGAGTATTTGTATTGTGCTCTTAGCCAATGCTGCAGAGCTTCGGGAGTCCCCTTGTCAGCCTTTTGCTGCAGAAAGTTCTTTGGTGGTTCTGCTGCAAATGGTGAGGTCGCCTGGTTCACAGGTATGCACGTGCCAACGTCGTGAGGATGAGCTGCTGCTGCCCGGGTGCTGCTAGAACTCTGCCTGCTTGCTGGGGAGGTGCCAGTTCTTATGAATGACTTCCTCACCTTTGCCAGTGTGATCTTGCTTGGGCTGAGTTTCTTTCGTTGGGTTTCTGTAGCGTGGCCAGGCTCGCTTTGCTCTCCTGTGACTGACGAAGGATGTTCAAGACGGCTCTGTCCCTGTACATCAGTGCCCTCCAAGGCCGGAATTGGCTCAGACTTAGCCCTCTGCTCAAAACAGCTCTGTGATGATTGCATTTGGTGTTTAGGATTACTTCTAAGGGTAAGCACAAACGTCTCATTCTTGAATTGTTGTTTCCTATTGCCACTATCATCTTGAACTTTGCTAACTGGAGTAGCTGAGAGAGAAAATTAGCGTAGGATCCATTTCCTTGATGTGAAATATGCTCAAATTCTTATTGAGAGCGCTCCACTGCCAGTTCTTCTTTCCCTAAGCCCTGCTGGCAAAATAATTCACAGTAATGGGTACTTCCATGTTGAGAGCTGAAGCATTCATTCACTTCATAAAATACATGCAGCTCTACCCGAGAATAGCATTAATGTTGTTAACCTCCCTCAGAACTGTTACATCTTCAACTCTTTAGACCTCTGTCTATTCAGGTGCTTGCTACTGATGGCAATTCAATTGTTAATCTGTTTTCAGTTTTGAGAATCTGATGATATACATCGAGAGGAGACAAGACTGGGACGTCGATCGCTGGCTCTGCATGTTCTTGCCTTCTTGGACGTGGCAGAGGTGGGTTGTGTCAGTAGCATGCAGGGTGCCTTGAGTATGGAAATGTGCTGCCTCATGCCATTGTGGGGGTGATGCATCTGGTCACTCTGCTTAGGCAGCTGGGGGTGCCGGGTTCATTTTCTGCTGAGAAACCAGATGTGGTCTGGTGAGAATGGGCAACGGCTTCCAAATCTACAGGTGCTGTGTTTCAGGGTGATTCTCTAATCGGAAGTGGAAAGGTTTAGATTTTTGGACAAATTTCTAATGTGAATTTAAGGAAATCTCACATTCTAATACTGGTAAAGAAACAAGTAGTGAAGCAGTGGAAGCTGCTCATGTTTGTATTCAGTAGAATTGGTGTCAGCAGGTACTCGTTGGCAGTGGTTCACGTTCTGCACTTGGGTGCAAGGATATTATTGACACTTTTTGTTATTTAGGTGAGGAAACGAGAGAACAGTGTGAATTCGTAAAACTTGATGAAGAAACAGATCTTTAAATACTTAAAAATAAATCTTTAAATACTTTATAATCTTTAAAAATCTTTAAATGGATGAGTAATTCATTAGTACTTAGCTGAGATATAAGCAGTTTGGGCCAAGTAAGGACCCTATAGGACTCTATAGGCTTGTCATTCTCTGTAAATTTGGTTTAACTGTTCATAATGCCTGTAAAAAGACTTTCCTTTACTCTTGGTAAAGGAAAACAAAGCTTGAGGCACGTGAGCTGTAACTCTTTTTAAAATAAATAAAACCCACCACTTTTGGTGATGATAAATGTAATAAACTAAAGGCTAATGCAGGAAAAAGCAGGACTGGGGCCCAAACGTGATTATTATGTAAGTCAGAATGTAATTCTTAATGCAGGAGGGGATGTGGGAGTGCAAAATGTGTTTGATATGGTAAAATTTTTGCTGTTCTGTAGCTTTCAGCCTAAAGTTGAAGATTTCCAAAGCTGGAGCTTTGGAATCGCTTTAATGAGAAATACTTATTTTTACATTACAAATGAAATAATGGCCTAGAAAAGAAAAAACCCAGGGAAGTATGCACAAAACACTGGGATTAGGAGTGTGAAAAACCAAACAGAAAATTGCTTTCAGGTTCACATTTCAGAGCTGAAGTGTCCTGAGTTCTCAGATGTGACAAGCAATCACCAGCTCCTCTTCAACTCTACAGGAGCTGCGGAGTGCTCAGTGTGCGTTTGAAAACGAGGCCACTGGTTTAGGCCGTCGCATAGGGACTTAATGAGCTGATCTGAGACATCCACTTCAGGAAGTTTTGACTGGATTCACACGAGCCCTTCAAGTCAGAGTGTATCATTTCGTATTTCCCATGGACAGTCAGAGACTTAAAACTGTTTTCAATTTTCTGATGCAGAGCTTGCTTATAGCCCTGGAAGGACGGTAGGTATTTTTAAGCAGTGCTGCCTTCACAACTGGTCAACCTCTCAGAACTTAGTTGCTTGTGTACACTGAGTGTAGCAAATGTTAACAGCTCTGGGACAGGCTAGGTTGGTTTTCATTTCCAGAGAGTTTAACCAAGCACTTGATGGTACAAAGTTCTTCAGCGGATCAAGTCCCACCACCTTCTCCAGCCAGATGTATGTAATCCCTGGCAGTAATTTGCCCATCCTCTTAGCAGTGTCTGGTGATGGAGGCTCTCCTGCCACCCCAAACAATCTTGCTAGTGCCTAGTGGTGGCTGCTGTTGAAAATCATCCCCTCCAATTGTTGTGATTCTCTCTGCTGACATATAATCTCAATATTCTTTCCCCTTTGTTCAGAGAGATAATATCTAGATTATTCTTTCCTAGTTTTGAAGTGTCTTTATGTCTGACAGGTAGCAAACTTTCCTTTGATGTTCTTTTTTTTGGTGCTGGAAGGTTGAGAGAGAGTTATGACAGATTTATTTTCTTGGGTACTCTTGGCTCTCTTCAGCTGACCCGCAGCTTTGTAAATGCAGTGCTTCAAAGGAGATCCGAGGAATTTGGGATTTGTTGTTACTGTCAATCTGCGAAGATTTCCTATACCTACCGTGTTTTATGGTTTACGCCTTCTCTGTTTCATATGGGGTCTATCGTGGCTAAGCTTAGGGCATTACATTTTTCTTCACTAGAGTACGAACTGGATTACATTTTTAAGACTCTTCGTTCTGCCGATTTGTCAAAGTTGTGTTCGTTTTAGCTCTGTCTTCAAACTCCCTTAATGCTTTTGTCATCTGCAGAATTAGTAAGCGTGTTCTTTTCCATCCTCCAAATTATTTATGAAAGTGTTCAAGTCATCTAAGACAGATCATCCTGGAAAATAGCTTTTCAGTTTGACAGCGAACCACTGATAACGCTCTCTGAGGACGGAGCATTGAGCTTCTGTACTCTAGGTCACGTTTCCCTTTTTTACAATTATGTCTTCAAGACTGTCAAAAAAAAAAAAAAAAAAGCTAAAGGCAGAATTTGTACCATTGCTTCTTTGACTTCTTTTCAATGAGAAGAGGCATACGACACAGCCGTGGGTACTCACAAATGTTTGTCTGATCCTACAATCAACCCAATTAAGGTAGGGACAAACACATCATATCTGATGGGCAGGCCAAGTTGAAAGGAAGAGGGGAATTTACATCTTGCCTTTTGTTTGCTCTGAGTCCAATGGGATGCAGATGATCAGGACAACGCCACAACATGCTCTCCCATTGGTCAGCTTGTAAGATGGGGCTTCACTGCGAAGTCCTTGGAGCTACATGGAAATGCATGCAAAAGTTTGGAGGGCCAGGTTATCTGTCCGCTGTTAAAGAAAACCTCCATGCCACAAGTGGTTGCCTGCTCGCAGAGCAGCCCTCAGTAACAGAGAGGGGCAAACAGGTGGATTCCAGTCTGGAAACTGCCCATTTCTGGCAAAACTTGATGGCAGAGGGCTGAGGCGCTGGGGGGCCGTGCCACAGCATGCTCAGCTTTGCTGCCCCAGGCGCTGGGGGGCTGTGCCACAGCATGCTCAGCTTTGCTGCCCCAGGTCCCACATCTGCCACCCTGAGGTGTCGTAGCGGGGCTGTTGCTGGTTTTCACTGTGCTCCGGGCCTGCTGCATGGCTGACCTTGACTATCCACAGCCATAGTGGAAGGGGAAGTCCTGCGGAGCAAGCCCCAGCTAGAGAGGAAAATGCCACGCTTGGATTCAGTGCGTCCTTGCACTGCGCTTTATCGCATAAGTGAGTAGTGAATCACAGCATGGTGATGCATTGCAGTTGGCTGGCTGCTCCTCTCCTCTCACATACCACCTGTGTTGCTCCTCAGGTCGTCAAGCTCCAATGGCACAGTGCCTTTTGCTCAGCTTGGGCGTGCAGTTGGGGTACGGGGGGAAAGCGGCGCCGCTAACTGCTGAGGGTGTGGGATAACTCCACTGCTGCAGAAAGAGATGTGCCAGAAACGTTTGTCTCCACTAATGGCTAACATTACGAATAAGTAGCATTCTTTCTGGTGATGTACTTTCCACTGGAAGGTAGCTGCTCACTGCAGCTGGAGCATACGCCCCTTCCCGCTTTTGCCCTGCTTTACAGGGCAGGCATGTGCTCAGTGATAGCACACAGCAAGGCACGCAGGGCATTTAGCACTACATCCTTATCTCAGTTGATGTTCAGAAACCTCTGACTTGTTCATGGCAGGGAGGAGGCAGAGCTATGAACTAAAAGCACCAGCGTATGTCTGGAATAGAAGGAAAAGGCTGGTTTCTGACAGTTTCATCTTACATGGCATAATGGGCTCTAAGCTGGAGAGTAATGCTCATCTGCTGTGGCATTTGAGCCACCTCTGTGCTGTCAGAGGGCAGATTTTCAGTTGAATGAATGTGCAGCAGAGGAACCGGCAACAATAATAATTCTTTTGTGTTGTTTCAGTGGTACTGAGGACCTGCTCCTGATTCCCTCTCCTGCGGTTTCAGGGTGAGTTCTGTGCATCTGGTGTTGGCATCTTGTCCGTCATCAGAAGCCCAGGTAAGAATAATGAGGCGTTGCTTTAAGCAATGTAAGATTTTTCTAGTGACTCTTAATAATGCCCTGGATGTTTCTCTTGGCTCCTGTGTCCCACATGCATTACAGTCATTTCATCACTGCAGTGTGAATTGCTCTACAACTGTGCAGAGCAGGAGCAGGATGTGGGGTGGGTGACTGGGGCTGTAACAAGGGCCCTGCGAGTTGTTGGTGCGGTTGGCAATTTTGTTCGAGCCCTTTTTATCCAATTTATTGTGAGTAAGGGGGAAAACACTGGCCTTGAAAGTGGAGGAGAAAGGAGCTGTGCTGGAAGGCGCGTTACGGACCTGGGCGCATCGAATCGTTGTGTTGCAGGAAAGCACAAACAACACGGGAATTTTATTTGCATACTCTTAGTTTCTGCTCCTCTTGACATAGGGGAAACAGTTGTGTTCACTAGATCTCTTCACTTTGAGTAGCTGTTTGCATAGCATTAAGACAGATGCATTTTGGAAGCAGAGAGTTATAGGTTACAGGATTGTACTTGGTGGAGTTGTTGTTCAATGAGGTTCCTGTTTTGACACTAAAATCAGAAGTTGCACAATCTTAGTGCTGTGTATGCCTGAGCTACCTGTGGTATGCAGCGCTAAGTCATTCCTACGAGCAGCGGCGCTCTGAGGAGATTGTGCATTATGTCACCACCAGTAATGACAAAAGCCAGGAGGAACACTGAAACCTCAGAGGCTACACCCCTCCAGGCTCTGGTTAGCACTGTATTAATATCTATGTTCTAATATCTATCTATATCTATCTATATCTATGTTTCTATCTGTGTATTAATATCTATGTTCATATAGCTATGCACGTGTTTGCATAGCTTGGAAACAAATATGGCATATGGAAGAGGTTCAACTGCTCCAGCCTTCTATTCTTAAAGAAAAGGAGCTTGTGCAGTATCAAGGCCTGACAGCAGTGGGAATCTTGACAGTGGGATATAGGGCACGTTTCCACTGCGGCTCTGTTTTGAGGGAGAATTAACATTGCAGTTGATTTTCTCTGCTTCTTTGGATTGTGAAAATGATAGACGTGCTGAGCGCTTCCAGATGTCTGCTTAGCACTGTGTGATCAATGGAAGCCTCCCGCGTGTTGGTGGAGGAGATGAGTAACATCCCTGCGGGAGCTTGGGCAGCCTGCCTCGGGGAGCACCACCCCCAGAGTGCCACGTCTCATGGTCTGCCATCCCTCCGCTCTCCCTGCAGCCCTCTTTCAGTGCTTTTCTGTGTGTGTAAGGTAGAAGAAAGCTCCCAAAAATAAAATAGCTCAGCGGGCAGCCTGCTAGGGAGCAGCTACAAAATGCCACCACCCGTCGGGAGCTTCTCCAATCTCAGCTGGTGTCACAGGATGGTGGTGGCTGTGGGCGGTGTTCTCGTGTTACAGATGTGATAAACCTCTGTCAGAGTTTGACTAGCAGCTCTGGCTGAGGATTGCTGGTCAGATGCTGTTGGAGCTCCCACTGAGCTACCTGGTGTGTAGGAAGTTAATTTTCCTCTCTTGCAAACATGAATCAATTTCTTTAATAAGCAATAGTTTATTAAAGGGAAATAAAGTCTTTAGGGAAGAGGAACTAACTAACATAAAGTACACTTAATTTTTAAGGGCTCTAATTGCTGCACGGTCCTGTCAGAGGCAGCTACTTGTTTCCCTGAGCTGTGCAAGTTAATGACCTCGAGACCTTTTTTGTGTCTCTATAGAAGTGACAGCATCCATATTGCATGACTTCATTGTCACTGGTTTACTGTAATATCCCTGACAAGGACTGCTTTCTATCTCCAAAGCACTGGGAAATACTGCAGGTTCTGTCTGTGTGTCATGTATAGCGTTCCTCACACTGACGCCATGTGACATGCATTCATTCCTGGATATGCAAACTGCTGTGGTGGTGCTTGTGCAGTTGAAGGGATTGCTTGTACCATAGAGAAAGATGTACACATCAGGCATGTCACTGAACGACACAGCACTCCCTCATTAATAGTTTCAGTTTTTAATACGGCTTTGACAGCTTGCTGGAAAGCAGATGTAAACATCCCCACAAATACCAATACATGAAAATCCCCTCTAAGCAAGGGTGGAAAGCTACTTTCTTTTTGTTTCTGCACTGATTCCTTGCAGCAACCTTGGCCACGAGCAATGCCATAGAGTCTATGTAGGAGAGAAAATTAGCGTCCTCACAGCCTTGTAATGTCCCGGTTATTTCTAAGGTGGATTTAATACATTTAAAATTTGAAAGTACACTTGGCTTGTGTCAGCTCCTTGCTCTGCCTGAATGGCTCTCATGGTTGCTGCCTCACTAATCTCCGCTTTGATTTTTACCAGCATTTCTTATCTGCTTGCTGTGGTCCATTTGATACATGCAGCTAGAAAAGTAGTAATGCTAAATAGTAAGATAATACTTCTGCCCCAGTATAAAGGGACTTTCTGTTCTTTGATAACTTGGAGCTCTGTAATGACCTGGTTTTACCGAGCCTCTTTGTGATAATTGGTATTTTTGCCTTTATGTCTGTAGCAGGAGGACTGAGCTAGGGTCTCCAGGGGCTGGAGACAAAATCTTGGAGCTGGAAGCTGCATTGTACTGCGTGGATCCAGACGCCCACTTCAGCAATGCCCCATCTCTGCTGTGTGGTGATGGCAGTGCTCATATACAGCCCATGCTGCTGCATTAAGGCAAGCAGCATGCCAGCAGGCTGCCCATGTCTTAACCTGATCTTGGCGTTTTCTTTTTGCAGCAGATAACCCCAAGAAAGTAGTCTTCTCCTTCACCTTTTTTGGGATTCAGGAGTGTATGAACTATTCTAGTAGCAATATGGTCTGTGTAGCC
Organism: Lagopus muta; assembly: GCF_023343835.1. Classification (NCBI taxonomy): domain Eukaryota; kingdom Metazoa; phylum Chordata; class Aves; order Galliformes; family Phasianidae; genus Lagopus; species Lagopus muta. The sequence continues at coordinate 28,871,837 of NC_064440.1, read as the reverse complement.
ATCTGGATGCCTGCTTATCGCTGTGAGACAAGTGCCTGGAAGCAATCCTCTGGGGAAAAACCTGCTCGTTTCCACTATTTACGCTTTACTGTGGCAGTATCTGAGAGCCGCGGTTACGGTTCGGAGTCACAGCGTGCAGGGAACAGATTATGAGCAAGCCTGGCATGAAAGAGGATGGTTCCTTGGGGATGGGCTAAAGTTTGGTATTATTCTCAAGTTTTCTAGTAAAATACATTAGTTTCTGAATGAGTGGCAGAGCTGGTGGTATATATGGCCTGCGTGAGTAATACAACTTCTTTCATCGTTTTCCTCCAGGCTCCAAGCCGCAGAAGGCTGAGTGCCGGGAAGGGAAGCTGGCAAGCCAAGCTCTGACAGCATTACTGCCTCCAGGTGGTACGTCTCAGAGGCAAACACTAGCGTTTATCCTCTACACTGGGAGAATACTGAGGTACTAAAAAAACCCAACCAAACAGGTTTGAAAAGATCTAAGTCATCTGCGGGGAGTCAAGGATTCATCGTGTATCAGGAGATACAGTAGGTGTTTAAGCATTTGTGTGGTATGGGGTGAGGAAGGTAGTGAACGCCTATGAAAACTCATTATTTTCTGTCTTGTTTTGTTTCCTCTTTAATGAGGAGCAGCTCCTTACAAGTTATTGCAGATTTCCTGCAAAATCTCTTTCTAATTTGCTGGGTGTTCTTACTAGTCCAGTGCATGCTGAGAAGTGGCGTAATCCACAGCAAGACCCATTAATTTCAAGGAACGATTCAGCTTTGGTAAAGCTGATTAGCTGAGAGTGTTAGGTGATAGTTTTTGCAACGTAAGAATTGTCAAGCTATTAACAATTTTTACATGGATTTTTCCGTTCTTCATGGTTTTGAAAAGTATTTTAATTGCTGATGGATGCCGGGAGCACCTCCTTTTCTCCTCTAAAAAACAGCAACAAAAACCCAACCAATCAAAAAAACCAGAAAACTTAGTTAAGTGGCTGCGAGGATTAACATAGGCTAGTGGAGTCCCGGTGAAAAACCACTTGAGGATGCATATCAAAGTTGTAATAGTAATAAATTGTGGACAGAAAACAAGCAAGAAGCTCGGAATGCAGCAGCAGGCACAGCAGCGAAGCAGGGTAGTGAAGGAACAATAGCAATAATACAATTTCTGTATTAAATCTGTTAAGAAGCTATAATATACATGAAATATAGCACCCTTCTCCTTGCCTAGTAGTATTCACATAGCACACAGAGCTGAACACACCAATTGCATTGCATAAAGAGGATTACTGTGTAAAAGAACTTTCTAGCAGTCAGGAAAGGAAGGACCGCTTCTCACGAAGGGTGTGACTGATCTATTGAAATGAGAACAATAACAGCTCTCCGTGCTGATGACCATGGAAGTTTGATGTCTGCAGGTTCTTGCCAGGCTCACCATTTGCTTTGTTAAGTGCTGGAAGGAAGCAAAGTCGCTGCAACTTGATGGAATGCATTGGGTGGAGAAGAGGAAACTCCATTTCCTGTCAAGTAATTATTTCAGCTAATGGTTTTTTTGCAGTGCGTTGCCAGCTGCGTAGTTGTGTGTAAATACTGCTTGGGGGAAGATGGCGGGGCTCATTTAGTAATTTATAATTTTAAAAACTAAAATAGGAGTGAAATAGAAGTTGTACGAAGACAAAGAAAGAGGACACTGAGCATGGCGCTGTAGTGCGGTGATTAAGGTTTATAGAGCCAAAATGTTCTTTCACATTGCTCCAGGAGGGATGCATCAGAGCAATTTTGTCATGCTCTCTGTTATAACAAGTAAATCGGGTAAGTTCCAAGCAGAGTTTGTTTGGTTTATCCCTATAGCTTTATTCTTTAGTACATGTAGAAGCACTTTCCCAGATTTCTTTTCTTTTTTGTTTTTGCTAGGATATGCCAGGAAACAACCTAGGAAATAATAAGATTGGAGCAGGAGAAAGTTGCTTCTAACCTCAGGACAGTGTGACAACAGTGACCTGTGAAACCACAGGTCTGTGCTACGAGAAGGAATAGTAAAAAGCATGGGTAAGGAAGGGAAAGCCAGGTGGCACGTGCTGCTTCTCAGCAGCTGCGTGAGAATGGAGCAACTCCTGATGAAGGCCAAACATGAAGGAGCAGCTCAGCCAACATGATTGCTTATATCTTAATATAGCAGAGCTCTTGGCAAAGCAAGGGGATGAGGACCAGGAACGGCAGGGAGGAAAGCCGGGTTTGCTTTCCAAACCCATTTGGAGCGCAGAGAAATTCTGCTGGTTCTTCAAGATCCCTTCCTCCCAGCTCCCACCCTTCCTGCAGATGGCTTCTCTCGTACGCGCCTCCCCCCACCCACAGCCTACTCTTCCGTTTCTCATCTGTATTTTCTTACTCGTTTTCTCTTGCCATGCACTTCTACCATTCTTAGTTCTTCTCTGTGTTTTTAACTCAGTGGGTGGGTACCTTACTGTTAAGACATACTGGGAGCTGGTTAAGAAAATCTGATGGGTTTATAGGATTCTGTAAATTCTTTTCCTTTTTTTGTGAAAGAATTCAAAATAATTCCAAAAATCTGTAAAAATTTTGTTTTATTTGGAACTATATGTCATATATATGCATTACATTTATGTCATATGAAGTGTTTTAGAGATGGTGCATAGCATGGTCTTGTTTGAGATTGCTGCTGACCCTAACGCATAAATGCACGCATTGTGTATCGTAGGCTTGACTTTTGTTTGTAGAGGGATGCAGCAGCTTGCAGAGGACGTAATCATTCTTCCAAAGAACTTACATCGAGACACGCAAACAGAAAATCTCTTCTTCTCAAATTTTGTAGGACTTGTTTACACAGGTCTCAAACAGCTTGTCACCTCATACTGTCTTCAGTCATAACCTGCTCGCTGACTTTCAATCTCCACCAGTCATCAACAGAAGAATGTTAAACATGGTAAGAAAATGAAGGTTATTTAGAAGTCACAAATTGCTTATAGCTTTCCCTGTGATATTGTGGAAATGACAATTGACTCTGCAAATATAGACAGTTTGTGTGCATTCATAATTGGTTGGCTGCTAGCCGCATGTTTCCACCGTTCCCTTTTCCGCGTCTCTCTTGGTGCTTCGTCGAGCTGTAATGACTCAGGGATGAGGCAGCTGGTTAATGCAGCTCACGCTGTCACTCTCACAGGGCTCGTTTGCCTGCAGGCATGTCAGAAGGAACAAGTAATGTAAGGGTATGTATAATCATGGTTGGTACTGCGCTAAGGAGGTGCCAAAGCTCACTCAAAATGAGTAGCATAGAACACAGGGAGCCGAGGAGCCTGAGAAGCAAGACACATGCGCTTGTAGTGAGCATTGCATTTCTGTAGGCAGACTGTTCCCTGTACTTGGCCTAAAAAAGGCGTGTGTACATAGTCTGCAGCATTGGCATTCTTTGCATTCTTACCTCACGTTTGTTGCACATTTTCGTTATTTAGCACCGCTGATGCCACCTGACCTCTATGCAACAGATGAGCTGACCAGAGAGGCAGCAGGTCCCGATCTTCCAAGACATTCAGAACCCCCACGTGCACAGCCCTAAGAAACCTGAGCTGAGGCATCGGACCAGGCCATCTGCAGAGATTCCCATCCACCTCCGTTGTTCTGTTGTTCCAGCTTATGTTCTGCAGCTCGCTCTGCTTTGCAGGTTGGTCCTTCTTTGTGTACAGGAACTGCTACAGGATGATGTATGGTTTGCATTCTTGGAGGGTGTGAAATGCAAGCACAACATCAAGGCTCTCAGCTGGCACAAGCCTGAATGTACAGCGGCACACTGTCCAGGCAAGGCAGATCCAGGTATCCCTGCTGCTGCTGCAGCACACCTGGGCTGGGCTTAGCTGTTTAGCATTTCAGAGCACTAAATGCACAAGCTTCTCATCATGACTGTTGACTGCAGGTAGGTGGCCTTAGTTTGCATGTCTTCATTCTTAATTCTGCAACAGACTCCATTAATTTTTTGAGAGCTTTGCACCAGCAGGCAGCATACTGTGTTGCAAGGGAGGTATGGGAGACAGCTTCAAAAACAAAACACGCATTAAATAAAGAAGTCTCAGAACCTGTGGTGATGATCTAGTACAATTATCTTATGAGCTATCCTAAGGAACTCTGTCTTTATGCTGCACAGGGTTTTTGCCTAAAGAAGGGAGAACAATGGAAGTTATTTCTGAATCAGGCTGACTTTGAGCTGTATACTGGAGTGGTGTTCAGTGGAAGTCTCCTCTTTCTGCCTATTTGTTCAAAAGAAGGGAAGTAAAAGGTGAAACACTAGAGAAATATATATGTTGGGAACCACGGAATGATAATAATTAGAAAAAAGTCCTCCACAGAGAAATAATGACTCATAGTTTATGTTCTCTCGAGCGTTGCTATGGAAAAAGAGGTTAGTGCCAACGGTCATAAAACAATATTAATCTCTGATGTGAAAGAAAAAAATAATAACAAGCTCTAGCTTAAACCAAAGCAGATTTGGTCTGCATTACAGCAGCAAGCTCCATTAAAGAGGGTAACAATGTAAGAAAAATTAAAGATGGCATTGATTAGCAGCCTTCAGCACAGACATAGATACAGTTAGAGAGAATGCTCACACGAAGTTTGAGCGCAGGACTGGAGGAGTAAAGGGAGGGAAGCAACATGCATGGAACAACCAGATGCAGGCCAGAGCCTCCTTGTGCTCACAAATGGGCCCATCTAAGGGTTGGGGCTGACTCTAGGGAAGTTCACAAAACAGAACCTTGGCAGTGGGCAGCTACAAGTGGCTATTGGCCTATTTTTACCATTTATTTGGGAAAGTGAGGGTGGTGAGTCAGGAAGGAGGATGCCTACATGCTGATGCAGCACCCTAGGCTGCTCTGGCAGCTGCACGGACTGGACTTCCCTTGCCTGGGCAAAGCCCAAACCGGGCCAAAGCAGCTCTGAGCTTAAAGGGATCAGGTGCTAATGCCCTCTTTGCAGTAGCAGCACTGCTTAACATCTTCCTTGTGCCTCTGAGAGCCAGCACTCTTAAGTCATTCAAGTCAAAAGCAGACAAAGTATCAGCAGCACAGGATTCAAGTAAGAAGAAAGAAGATTGAGATGGGAATCAGATGGGTAAGAAAGGGTTGGCAAGAGATTGATAACAAATTGCAAAGAGATGGAAAATACATGGGAAGAGAGGAGATGGTGTAGAGAGGGCATGAGATGAGTGTCTGATGAGAATGTAAGGAGTGGGGGAGGGGATATATGAGATAGGGATCAGAATAGAATGGGAAGACAGTGGAAATAAGCAGAGAAAATGTGGATGAGATGGGATGGGGTTCAGAACAGGTAGATAAGAGCCTGGAAAGAAGCAGAGAATATGTGCATGAGATGAGATGGGGTTCAGAACAGGTAGAGAAGATCCTGGAAAGAAGCAGAGAATATGTGGACGAGATTGAGATGAAAGTGAGGTGAGATGGGATTCAGAACAGGTAGAGACGAGCCTGGAAAGAAGCAGAGAATATGTGCATGAGATGAGATGAGATGGGATTCAGAATACGTAGAGAAGATCCTGGAAAGAAGTGGAGATTTTGTGGATGAGATGGGGTTCAGAACAGGAAGAGAAGAGCCTGGGAAGAAGCGGAGTGTATGTGTATGAGATGAGATGAGATGCGGTTCAGAGCAGGTAGAGAAGATCCTGGAAAGCAGTGGAGAATATGTGGATGAGATTGAGGCATGGTGAGATAGAGATGGGCTTCAGAACAGGTAGAGAAGAGCCTGAAAATATTTGGAGAATGTGTGGATGAGATGGGGTTCAGAACAGGTGGAGAAGAGCCTGGATAGAAGCAGAGAATATGTGCATGAGGTGGGATGAGATGGAGTTCAGAATAGGTAGAGAAGACCCTGGAAAGAAGCAGAGATTATGTGGATGAGGTGGGATTGAGATTGCGATGGGGTTCATAACAGGTAGAGAAGACCCTGGAAAGAAGTGGATAATAAGTGGATGAGGTGAGATGATACGAGATGGATAGGTGTTTACCTCAGACTCATTCCAACAGTTGATTCTGGTCATCATGCTGCAATCAGTTCTTTTCTAAAGCAAGGTTCGCTCCACTTGCAGGTAAATCTTTGATTGACATATACTTGGATCATAACAACTGATATGACATAACTGGAACTTAATAATGTAAGAGACATCCTATCATTTCAGTATAATTACAATCAGACTTTTGAATGGTTACATGCATCTGCCATATTGTTATCTATGAATATGCAATTATTTCAAGTTCCCCCACACACGCATCCTTTTTCAATATAGATAAGCGCTACTGGATGGATCTCACTGGGATATCTTTAAGAATGGTAAATATTTTGCTTAGTTTTAGGATGTAAGTCTTCAGCCGTGACAGTGACTCTCACACCTAAATTCTTCTTGTTCCCATACAGCACATGAACTAACTTGAACTGTTAGCCATTTGTTTTCATTTTGTTGAGCCCATTCTCTTTTTAAATAGGTAGAATATAACCCCATTTTCAGTCAGACTCAGCACAATGATTCGGTATATGGTATACAAGGAAGCATTGAGTCTTCTTCAGACAAAAGCTGCAGCACAGTTTGTGGCAGGATCTTAAGTGAAATTAACTAGATGCCATCAAAATTATCAAAATTATCTTTCAACTTCATTTGCATTCTCCCAAATCACCTTTCAAATTTCAGTGGGTAAATTGTTTCCTTTACCTTCTACAATGAAGAGCTAGTCTTCCTGTTGAGTTATGGCAAGTGCATCTGCAATTAACAGGTGCTCCTTAATGTTAGTTTTTTCCTGCTGAGGTTATACCTTAGGTAAGCACCACTGATTGGTTCCTACTGCTGATAGCCAAGTCTGCAGGGGTGTTGCAATGCATGATGCACTTGTTGCATCTGACATCCCATTTTTATTCTTTGTTCTCCATCTCTTCATGATCACCACTACTGCCATTAAAATCCTGGCCCCATTCATTTCCTGAATATATTTCATTTCTGTGTTTAACAGTGGTTGAAAGGGTTAAGCATCTGTTAGAATTAGAATTCAGTCCCACATACCCAGTATGCCCAATATTGGCATGGGACTGTGACCAGCCAGTTAATGTGACCAGGTGAGCATAAGCTATTAAAAATATTTACCTGAAGAAAATGCCTGTCTGAAACACTGACACTGATGATACTGCAGGGATCCCTGGGAATGGAGCAGTGTGAGAATGTGAGGGACAGCGACATGTGAGGCACAGCAACACAATCAGCATTTGTAAGCATTTGGACAGCAAAACAAAAAATAAACCAGAGCTTATCATTTCCAGAAGAACCGAGGTTGGCAAACGCATAACTGGATAAGAAAAGTAAACAAAAAAAAAAGTTCCTGGTCCCAAACAAACCACAGCTGCAAGGTAGGTCAATTCCAGATAGTTTATTTTGTACCTTTCCTCCTGGTCATCTTGAGCCTTCCCGGTAAATTTGTTAAGAGGCTCCTGGTGGGTAAAAAGGACAGGACCAGTGTGTAGCAAATCAATCTGCATCAGTTGTCCCAGGGAATAATCATCCCAACAAGTAGCTCTTTGAGTAAGGGACCACGGGGCACGGTGGTTGCCGGTGGTGAAAAATAGGCCAGGTCCACTAACTCAGATTCCTTCTCAATCAACAGGATCTGTTCTCCCCGCTAGGTGCACTTTCCATACACAGTCTGTCTCTGATTACCAAAGGGTGTGACCAAAATCTTTCAGCTAGCTCAGTAACAGAATAGGGGACCTTCTCAATACTAACATCAGAGTACCCACCTTCACTCTCCTCGTATGCATGTCCACTTAGTATCAGAGTGTAGTGGAGGGTCACCAGCTTTTATGCTACATCTTTTTGGGCTCTCACATCCTCCAGGTTTTCTCTTCAATAAAAGTCACTATCTGGGAAACTAGTATTTATCTCCCTCTCTTTTAATGACCATTCTCTGTGGGCTTGCTGAAGGAGGGCTTGTTGAAATTTTCTTCTTTTACAGTCCCATAAGATCTCCTACTTGATCCAGCACATATGTAACCAATTCCTGCAAGGACTGGATGATTTGGGTTCCTGCTGTGTACTGATGTTTGTGGTTCTCTATGGCGGCACTAAGAGCAGCTCCTAGAACTACACAAATGAGCGATTTTTCCCTTGCCCTCCCCCATGCAAATCTGCTTGTGGAGAGATTTTATATGAGCTGCAACTCCCTCTAAGATGGGCCAATTATTCTGTGCCCACTCCAACTGCATGGAGGGAGAGTTTGACACTGCTTTTTAAAGAGGTCGAGGAGCCGATTACTGCCTTTATTTTGTTGTTTTTTTTGTCCCCTCCATTTGTTAGTGATCATGTCTCAAAATGTGGAGCTATCTGCTCCAGGGGGAGCACGCGTAAAAATCAACAATTGACTCCCTGCAGCCCCTAAGGGTACTCAGGAACTCTTTCCTACTGATAAGGTAGTTGCTACTACCACGTGGACACATTTGGGCTGACCTCGAGACACAGTCTAATAGCTCAGGTGAGTACACAATAGGTATTCTTTAGTCTCCCTATTGCTGTGTTACAACTCCTAAAGCTGCTTCTTCACTGACAGTTACAAGAAGGCAGAACGGTTCCTTTAAAGCAAGCAGTTCTAACACAGGTGCTGTGATTAAATCCTACTTCAGTACTCCTACTAATTCTTTTCCCTCTTCTGTCCATTTTAATACGTTCAGTTCTCCCTCTGATAGTTACAATCTCTTTGTTTTTTTACACATACACTTCTACTCATCACCTACAGTATCCAGTTAGACCTAGAAACTTTGACAACTCCCTCTTCTACAGCAAAGAAAGCTGTACAGTTCTTTCAGAACTCTCAATTTCCCCTCAGAAATTACATGCCCAATGTATCTGACTTATTTTTCCACATACTGCAGTTTATTTTTAAACACTCCTAGCCCTTCCTCTCCAAGAAATTCAGGAGTTTATTTCGTAGAATCATAGAATGAATCCTAGAATGGCCTGGCTTGAAAAGGGCCGCAGTGATCATCTAGTTTCAACCCCCCTGTTTTGTGCAGGGTCACTAACCACCAGACCATGATGCCCAGAGCCACATCCAGCCTGGCCTTGAATGTGGATGGGGCATCCACAACATCCTTAGGCAACCAGTTCCAGCCTACCATGCACATTCTGTAACACCTTTATCCCCTCTTCAACTTGAAACTTCTCCAAATTTTTTCTCCAGCACTCATCCAAGTAAACTAGGTGATTCCGTGAATCCTTGAGGTACAACAATCCACCTATATTATTGTTGGAACTCTTGGAACTCTTATTCCCCATTTCCCTCAGCAACCTACAGCCGTACTACTACAGGATCTGCTCTTCTGCAGCATCACGCACAGCGATTCTCAGCTCTATGAAATGAGATGTACCATCAACCAATCCTTCCTGTGAGACATTCACATACAGCATAAGAGTCCCAGACCTCAACCTCCAAGTCAATGCTTAATCACATGTGATTGTTCTTACCCTGGTCTGTGCACAGCATACACTGCAATGCCTGCTATGTTTCCCTAACCCCCAATTGTTCACATACCTTGCCTTTCAAAACTGTCTTTGGGTCCAGAGCTGGTTTCACAATGAACTACCACTGCCAACCTGCAGGGCCACAGAAATAAGAGCGGGGTGTGGTAGAGGTGGAGGCTCGCAGCAGGTGACTTTGTTTCCTGGATTTCAGCACTGACTTGTGAGAGACACACTGTACAATCAATGAATGTGCAGATATTACAGTTATGAGGTATACCAGAGAGCTTGGCTATATAGTTATTACAGCCAAGCAGAAAAAATAGGACGCTTACCTGTATCCTGGGCTCACTTGTGAAACTCCAGTGGAGTGGATCTCCAGAAGACATCCTTCCCCACTGCTAGTCAGCTTTTAAATGGGTCTAGTAGATGTGGAGCCAGGCTGTAAATTGTTTCTTCTGGAAACTTCTGAATCTTCTGGAAAAACAAGTAATTATTAGTCGTAAGGGCTCCCGTGTCTGGAAGTCAAGCTCTCTTGCCCTAATTAAAGAAATCACTGGATTCCGAGACTCACTGGGAGGCAGAGGCCCCTTGTTATAATCCTTAGCAGTACCACACGTCTACATGTTTCTAAGAGATTGCTGCTTTTTAGATGTACCTCAAACTCTGTAATGTCACCAGACAACATCCACTGCTGCCTTCTTACAGAGAATAGATGCCCTTCCTGCATGAGGCAGTAGACTGTCAAGATAAAAAGTGATAGAAGTAAGGTTTAGTTACATTTTGACATGAACAAAGAGAAGTTATAAGTGTGTATTTTTTCTCCACTGTAAATTTTTAAGACCCTTGTTTGGCTTGAGTGAAATCTTAGGTGAGGGCCTTGATGTTATTTTTAAGATAGTGAATGATTGTAGGTAACTGTTGTTCAACATTTGGGTAACTTAAATTTGTATTTCAGTATCTCCGTCTAGGAATGTTTGAACTGCATTGTGATGAACTAACAAATGCTTTGGCAAAGCGAGCAGATAATATTTGTGAAGAAATTATTGCCAAAATGCTCAAGGATCGTCAATATAAGCGTGAGGTAACTCAAACTGAAAATGTTTTTTGAAATATGTTTAGTTTTGCTTCCACTGCTGAACTTCATAAAACTTAAAGCATATGATATTTTATTTTTTGCTGTTGCAAATGTATGTGATTTGTCTAAGGATGACAAATCACAACAGTTGCCAAACTGTTTATTTGTTTTTCAGGCTATGTGATGAATTTGAGAGAATATCAGAAAAAGCCCTTAGTATTCCATCTAGTACACAGGAGCTAATGGAACTTAAGGTACTCTCTTCTTTTTAATGAGACCAAGCAAAAACAGCTATGAATACTATTATTCTGTCCTGGAGTAGTAGCATATGCACTACATACAGTTAATGGGTGTGATTCTGACCCTCTTGAAGTCACTGGCCCTGTATCTGTGTTACAGAATTAAAAAGGACAGGTCATCTTTAGCCATGAGGCTAAAAGGCATAGCCTGGCTCTTTTAGAAACATCTAAACTCTTCCTCCCTGGATCATTATGCTTGCAACTGAACTGCCTACCTAGAACAGTCTTTTGTCTCTGCAGTCATCTGCGCCGTGATATTGTTGGAAAGCGAGCGTGTTGACATGGACCAAAACTCTGTAAGGCAGTGCTCTCCGAAGTGAGGTGTGATCCATTGGAGTGCATGAAGGAAATATTAGAACTTTCATATTTATTTATCTAAACAATTGAGGAAGAAATTAAGCTTTACCCATATCTAATATATAGATTGACACTGGTCCCCTTTGCCTGGTCCGCATGTCAGAAGGTCTTGTACCACTATGTATGCGTCCTGAGGAAAACTGGATATTCCACAATGTGAAGAGTCACCCTCATTCATTCATTTTCAACATATTGTAATTAATGCATTGCAGTTTGTGTGCTTACAGTGGCACGCAAATCTGCAAAAGAGTAGGTTTACAGATTGTATTGTTCAGTTTTAACTAACCTAACTCCCGCCAAATGGGCAAGTGGCTTAAAAAGATTACCACAGAGAAACTGCTTCTTGAGGATAATGCTAATACTGTGGGAGCAAAAGGAATGAGCAAGAATAGAATGAACAAGAATGACAGAGCTGACGCTTATGGTACAAGTTCTTTGTCAGCCGTGTCATCAGGTAAAAATAATGATGACTTAATCAAAGTTGACAAGAAGTTGGCAAAAAAGCTGCTGACTTGACTGGAATTAAAAAGAAGATGCTCAGAAAAGAACAGAAACTCGTGACATTCATTCAGTGCATCAATCACAGGCATCCTGTAGGGTATTTAATGTCTTTTTGAGGTACTTCATGCCTGATATACCTCAGTCTTCATTAGTAAAGCTAATAGTCCTTAGGGTGTTCAGCCCCTTGATTTGGAAAACGGTGATGGAGAGAGATGAATTCCTTATAATTCAATGGAAAACTGTAAGTGCACTCCTTCATGTTTTGAAATTTCTTGAGTCTTTAGCACTGGACAAGATTCATACTAATGAAGCCCTCACCAAGCTACTTTGAATAATCTACCAGCAATTCTGGCTAATGTGGGAGGTCCTGTTTGACTGGAGGTTAGCAAATGTGATTCCAGTTTACATGAAAGGTAGGAAGAAAGATCTAGGGAATTATACATCTGTCAGTCTGACCTATGTTGCAGGGGAAACTGCAGAGCAGATCATCTTGCTTGCTATCACATGGCATATATGAAACAACCAAACGATCTGAGGCAGCCAGCTTGGATTTATGAACCTTAGGCCCTACCTGACAAACTTGATCTCCTTTTTTGGCAAGATGAACTGCTGAGTAGGTGAGAGAAGATCTATGGATATTGTTTACCTTTTTTTAGTAAAGCATTTGACACCATCTCCCACAGTGTTCTTCCAGAGAAACTGGCATCTGATTTCTTGGGCAAGTATATTGTTCTCTAGATGAAGTGGCTGGATGGCTGCACTCAAAGAGTCCTAGGGAGTGGAGTTCAATCCAGTCGGTGGCTTTTAATCAGGGCTATCTTTTAGAGCTCAGTCTTTGGGCCAGTTTTTTTTTTAATGTTTTCATTATTGGTCTGGATGAGGAGTTTTAGTGCATCCTCACAGGAGATACCAAATTAGGTGACACTGTTGATATGTTTGATATTAGCAATGCTTAGCAGGGGGATCTGGGTAGGCTAGATTGATGGGCCCAGTCTGATCACGTAACATGTAACAAGGCTAAGTGCCAGATTTATTAAGTGCAGCCAACTGATTGATCTCTGGTTGAGCCCATGAGCCAGTTCTGTTTTAGTTAATAACATGGATATAACTGAGAAGTTTAGTCACAGATTTGTGTGAGGCAAAGATTTCAAAGATATTGTCTTGGAGCAAGTGTACTGTTTTATTTATATCTCCCTCTAGCTAGTATAAGGAGCTAACAATTTCTGCATTGCAACGTACCAGTATAATTAAATTTAGATCCTGTGTTCTACAGGCTTCTCAACAGATAGTGTATTCAAACAGTGAATGTTTCTTGGTTCCTCCGATTTAAATTCAAGCAGTTGAATTTGATGTTGAAAACTCATAATCCATTTGTAATATCCTAAACTAATCAAAGAAACCTCTTGAAACCTCTGATGTAAGGAGCTTAAATATGTATTTAGTTCTTAACAAGAAACCTTTAAGAAGCACTCATTGGCAAGTTGCATGAAGTAATTTTCTTTTTACATACTGTGTTGAATTATCATTTAAAATTTAGTAGATTAGGGTTTACAGTTTGGTAGCTAAAATCCCGTCTTCTCACTTACAAATACCACTTCTGTAATAAAGCTCTGCTGTTGCTTTGATGTATTCAGGCTCCAGTTCAGCAAAGTATTTGCATATGCATTTAAAACAACATGACTTAGTCTGTTGCTACTCAGTCAAGTTTTGATGTATGTGCTTGTTATTAAATGTGTGGAATGTAGATGTGTGCTTGAAATAATTTGGGCTCCTGCGTGGTTGGCTGAATTTGAATCTGAGTGGTTTGAGCTTTTGTTACGGTGAAGCCAAACACAGAATATAAGAGCAATATCTTTTTCTGAATAAAAAATAGAATGTTTAGAAGTTTAAATCTGTGCTGAGAATATGGTGCCTTTAGAATACATATGATACTATACGTGTCTGCTGGAGGAATAAAGTCGCAAATCACCATACCTGTATGTAACGTGCAGTATTTTAGCCAGCATCAAACTCTAACAGTTATTCCATATAATTGCTGGAGGGCTGTCTCAGTCTCATTTTGGATTCTTTTAATACATTGTTGTTTGTTAGGTCCGTACTAATAAATGCGTTCTGATACGCAAAGACTGCTATTAAAAATGAGCAGAAGTGTAATTCAATGGGTAGTTTATCTCTACCTAAAAATGTTTCCAGTAATTTCACATTATGTCACGTTAAGATTTTCTTTATCTTCAATTGTGATATCAGTTTTTATACGTGCTGGTGTGTTATTGATCTGTCAAATTGGCCTGATTATTACCAATGCAGCTCTTCTAGAGGCTTTCAGAGGCATTGTTACAGACTGTCATTTAAACTGGGCTGTGTTAAAGTTAAGTGTGCTGCACGGAATGCTCACGTGTGTCAGCACAGTTCACTGCCAACTCGTGAGATTTGAAAGAAGAGTGTAATTTGTATTTCAGTCATAATGAGCAGTGCAGTAACTGACAATATTCTTTATGTTCTTAATTCTAGGGAAGACCTAATCTGAACTGGGCCATCCAGTGCTTTCCTTTCTGAAGCGTGTCCTTATTTCTTTGTATTTATTTCACTATTTTTAAGTTGCTAGCATCCTGCATTTTGCCCAGATTTGCAACACTTACAGTAGGCTGTCGGGATTGGTTTTCATCGGTCCAAGATTTGTGCACACTGTATCAACCATTCCTAGGAGTTTTGTTCAACAAAATATCTAGTAAGGCAATTGTCTTCACATGTTATGTGCTGTAAAAGTAGATAGTACCCTGCTGCTCCAGGTAAACAAGTTTTTGTATTGCATATTTCTAAATTTATTAATTTATCCTAGTAAAAAGTTAGTTTTGAAAGATTAACTATTGGCTGTTTTGGCATTAAATTATATATGTTAATCTTTCCTTTTATTTTCTGTTCTCAGGCTTGTATACAGAAAGTGGGAGCACAGGACATGCTTGAATTGGAGCAGAAGTTGGTGGATGCTTTGAATTGTATTGCTTTCCTGATAGAGTGTGTCAGCTTTTCGCCAGCAGACATTCGACTGAACAGGAAGGTTTTTCAGTGGTATGCACGAATGCCAGATATCTTTGAAGAGCACAGAAAGATAATTGAGGAGAAAACAGAACAGTTTCAAGATGGTCTTAAGGTTTGTAATGACGTGTAAAAAAACCTTTCTGTTACTGATTTTAAATAACATCTAGAACATGAAGTAATACTGGATGGAATAACCTTTTTTATTTTCTCATATATTAAGAAAAGTGTTCAATATAATTTTTTTCACAATATTCTTGATATTAACTAATCTGTTTTCCACTCATTAGTATTTCAGACATGGTTAATTTTAAAATACAAACCACACATCATGTTTTGCTTTCTGAAAGCTCTTTGGTTACAGAATTTTCATTGATGTTGATGCAGGCTCTCTATATGGAATAGTAAAATTCAGATAGCTCCTTTAAAGACGTGTTTACGTCTCGAGAAGATCCTTGTAATTGCAGTATATCAAATTTATGTTATAGGTCTCAGAAAACAATAATAATAATAAAGTATTAATTTATGTGTGATTTCACTGTTAGCATAATGGCAAACGTCTTAAATACATCTTAATTCAGGTGTTTTGGTGTTTTTTTTTAAACATTTTTTTTTCTCTGCTACATTCTTTATTTCATTATATTTACAAGACTCTTACGTTACAGTTTACTACACAAGTGCACAAGGATTGCTAATTATTGGGTTGCTGATGTGTCAGGGTTACTGCCTGTATAAACATATGCTTTGGCTTTCTTTTGCTCCTTACTCTAGTTAAAGTTTTGTCTTAGACAGTAAATATTTGGAGATAGTGAGTTTCTGTGTTTATGAGGTACGTTCAAAGAAGGAGCTTCTAAGTTTCTTTTTGTATTACAAATAAATGTGCAGCATGCACTGCGTTACCTTGGAACTGGTTATTGCTTTGCATGGTCTGATGCTTGTTTTCAGACACTGACCACTACTGGCACCTGCTGTGACATGTTTGTGGTCAAGTGGTATATATGAGGAAAAAATCTGTCCTTGAACTGTCTGGCTTTAAGACAAGATACACCTATGTCTTATGAAAATGTTTAGCTTTATCTGTCATTTGATTAAGCAAATCCTGCTACTGCATTTCAATCTGTGGTACACTAGTTTCTTCAGTTTAGCTTTCTGTTATTTGCCTGCCAGCGGTGTCCACCACAGCTGATATTTCCTATATCCTATGGCATAGCAGAGGGGAAACCAAAGTCACTTCTGTCATTTAGCCCAATAAGTCACTGCAGCTAATAATAAGATTCAGGTCAAATTCTGTAATGTGAGTGGAGCAGATACTAAAGATTTCATATGCCGGATGCTGGATGTCTGCAAGTGTGAAGTAGCCTAATATAGTGAAATCAGAATTATTTGTTATTCCTCCTTTGTACAGTAGATTAACTTCATTGTGATTTTTTATTTTTCTTCTTCACATACTTCGATCAGGTACGGCGTGAACAATTTGTGGAGGACCTGAAAAGCTATTTTAAGCAGGTTGAAGAACTTAGCACATTTGGAGATGTTCAGGAAGTCAACGGAAGAAGGCGCAAGCACTGAAAATGAAGTTGGATCTTGCTGCTGAAAAGGTACAGATTGTAGTCTAAACTAGTCTGGTAATTTGAATTGGAAGGTTTAATATTTGTGTTTCCAGAGCCAAGAGTTTACTTAGTAACGCAGCTACTGATATGTAGCAAAATCATTCCTTATTCATCTCTGAAACATTGTATGCAATTTACAATTTAAACAAAGTTTACTGTATGTAACTAATTGTTACTATATGATCTTAATGGTATAGTGCTTTGCAAAGAGGAAAAGTGGATTCAGTCTGTGTAGGTTCGCATGGATCTATATTCTGTAAAGTATAAATTCTGATGCTTTTTGTTCCCTCCTGTCTGTTATCACCTCTGTATTGATGCAAATTATAGAGTAATGTCCAGATACTGTTTTAAACTTCTGTCTGTACTCATCTATTGATAAGCACAATGTTGAGCTGTCAGAAGGATTGCTTTAACTCACTCAGTGGCAGCAGTTGAATAACTGACTAGCTTAGTAACTCAAAACATAGTTTGAAGCTCATTGAAGATACTAGACAACCTCTGTAATACCCATGACAAGGACTTGATAGCATGCAGAGCTTGGTTTATATTTCGTACTTCTGTTCTCTCTGCACAGATTGATCAATTTAATGCAGAAGAAGAGTCATTTGGATGGCCAATATCTCAGTACCCTCAGCACAAAACAATCCGGAATGTTCTTGCTCCTTATCTACGTCTCTATGAAATGACTGTTGAATTCAACAGAAAGCACGAGAGCTGGACAGAGGGGTCATTTATGGAAGTGGATCCAGACAAAGTAGAGGGAGATGTAGGAAACTACTGGCACGGATTGTATAAGCTAGAAAAAACTTTCCACAATTCTCCAAGTACTTTAGCACTAACACGGCAGGTTAAATCAAAAGTAGAGGAATTCAAGCGCCACATTCCTCTAATTCAGGTGATTTGCAGTCCTGGCTTGCAAGAAAGGCACTGGGAAGAAATGTCAAAAATTGCTGGTTTGATTTCTGAATGGGATCAAATGGAGCTCACTTTTCTTGCTTACAGAGAAACAGGAAGCCATATTTTGTAATCAGTAGATGATACTCAGCTGTTACTGGATGATCACATTGTTAAAACTCAGACTGTGAGAGGCTCTCAATTCATTAAGCATTATGAGAAGAGGATAAGGTAAGCTTTTTGTTTTATTTTCCAATAGAAAGTCACAAGTGATCTTGCCTAGAAGAAGTGATAGATAATAAAGTTAAAAGATAGTTAATAAAGAATATAGGGCCTTCACTTGTTTTTGTCCTCCTTCAACAGTGAGTTAATCTCATCTTAAAGAACTAAGGCTTTTGTCTGTGTCAAAGAAAGCATTATTTACTTTTAAGCATGCTTTTTACTTCTGATTAAAAGTGCCAGTGCATTGGAGAGGCCGCAATACAGATTTGACATGCTCTGGTATTGAAGGCAGCAGATATTCTAACATTGCTTTTGTTTAACCAAATAGTTTAAATTTGAGTTAAAGAAGGAAAGATTTTGAACTAAGAAAATCTAGATTAACCTTTCTACATAAATTTTAAAGCTGCTGAATCTTTCAGCTGTGCATTAAAATGTTAATTAAAAATGTTAGCCTTTTTTAAAGGAGACACAGAAAAATTAAATTAAGACAACTTCTAGGAAAGGAATGGAAGGTGTTCTTCATTATAATGCAGAAACTTGAAGTCCAGAACTTAGCTTAACATGTTAAAAAATCATGTACTTTTATCTCTGTGCCCTATTTTTAGTGTGATTTTTGTCTTCAATAAATCCTTTACTTGCTTCATGAATTTCTCAAACTTATACTTATGGAAGTATTTCTCAAACTTCCATATTGTGGAAGAATAAGATCTTGAATCTAAAGTTTGCCCATAATTATCTAGCTCTGTAAGTACTCCCAAACTCCCATTAGCATCCAAAAAAGCAATTTCAGCATGTAAGAATCATGTATGCATGCTTATACATATATGCACATACATTCCGATAAGTACTAATTTTCTTATTACTACTGCACCGTAGTAAAAGTATTTAGGGAGGAGTTCCTTACTAATGCAAAATGGTTGTCTTTACCTATTTAACTCTAAAATGTGTTTAGGAAAATAGTAAACACACTATGGTAATTTCATCCAAGTTTCAATGTTCTTTTTTTATATTTAATTTTTTGAAGGTTTTTTTTTTAATCGGTGGGATTTGTGCTCGTACAAAGAATAACTTCCGTATTTGAGATCCAGGTGATTACAGAGTAGTTGCTTTCTCAATAGCCCAACAAACATGTAGAATTCTGGATTCCTGCCTGAGAGTTTTCCAAGTTCCCTGGTTAAAATTTTGGTATAACAAAGTTAACTTTCCTCTTGGAAAGCTGCATTTTTCTCTGCCTTTGGTAAAAGGAAGATCGCTATACACGATATACAAGTGACAGTGCCTAGAAGATGAAAGAGGGACTTAGGATGTGGAGAAGATACATGGAAGAATAGCTCTCGGTTAGAATCTGTAGCAGGTAAATGGGTGAATTGGCAAGTATATTTTCACATGGATCATTTTACTGTATTCTCTGCAGCCCACCATGTATGATGGTCTTGTTGAGAAAATTAGTGTACTGTTTTGTGCAGTACATATTTCAACAGCATGCTCTTTTAAAATATTTCTATCTGCACTGCCCAGTGATACGAGAATTGCAAAATGATGTGCTGTTTTTACAAAGAATTATTTCAAATTGTCTGTGTCAGTGAATTAGAAATACTAATGACATCAGAGAATTGATAATACCATGTCTGTGATACTGGTGAGGTAGTGAAAATTATCAAATTATGCTACCAATGATTGTAAATAGTGCAGAAAAACTGAGAAGAAAAAACTGAGAAGAAAACTCAGAAAATTGGTAAATGAGTGAAGATGGAATAACTGCTGAATAATAGAATTGTGTACATATATTGATGTGCAATAATATTGATGGATAACTTTGATATCAACAAAAATGTTCGACACACATTTGTAATTTGAATTCAGAAATAAGTGATGCTTTAAGTGCCTTGTATTGGCTATTTATTACTTGACTTCTTTTAATTAAGACAAAATGGCTTCCTAGAACAATATCTACATGTTTATGGCTTAATTTTCAAGATTATGTTAGTTTCGTGGCTTTCTTTTGCACCTAGCACACAATTAAACATAGCAATCTGGGTTTTTGTATATGCCAACAACCTGACTAAATACTCAGTTTCTCTGAACTGAATTGAACTTGTCCATACATACTACGTACTAAAGTGCGTGCTCTGTTCATTTGCTGGTACTGTTAGTCTTCTTATTGGATTAATTTCATCTATGAAATCCTAGAGTCAACCTTACAAAAAATAAGTAGTTTAAATACACACAGATGATTCTGTTGCAGAAACAAGTGCAGACGTTTTAACGCAGGAAACCAGGTGAGATGAGTGTGATACTCGGTTGCAGTATTAAAACTTAGGCCTGCTGAATATGCAAGTTGCCAAAAAGGTCTCAGCAGTGTGGGAGGAGTGTTCTGGTAGTATCAATCCATGTATTTGAACTTCTGCTGTTTCACAGGGAATGGGAAGGAAAGCTGTTGTTACTGCAGGACATCCTGGATGAATGGCTGAAGGTTCAGGCTACGTGGCTTTATTTGGAGCCAATTTTCAGTTCTCCTGACATCATGGCTCAGACGCCTGAGGAAAGCAGGCAATTCAATACTGTTTTTAAAACATGGAAAGACTTGATGAGATCAGTTTTTCAGGTAAGTGTCCATGTCTTAACAATATGGGTTGAATCTATAGTACATACTAGAAAATTGCTTCTGGTAGCACAGTACTCAGTTTTCTGTTTCTTAGCCCCATTTCTTAGATTATTTCAAAAATGATTTTGTAGAATTCTTTCATATTGAATCATAGAAGCACTGCTTGGGAGGGATCACTGGGGTTCAAAGTGGAACACTTGCCAGCACTGGATCAAGCCAGCCACAAACTTCCAAGGACAGGGAATCTTTGGAGATAACTTCCAGAGACTTTGGTGCTGTGCGTCGTAATGTCTAAGCTGAGTGCCCCATGCAAATATCTGTACCTGTTGCTCCTTGTTGTCCAGTTGTCACTATGGAGAAGAGCTTGGGTCTGTGCTGTTTTCCATTGGTTGGTTGCTGTTTTATTTTTGTTCTGATTTGTTCTTTGATTACTCTTCGAGTAGTTCCAGGCTCCAGTTAAATTTTACATTAGTTTTCTTCTCATCCTTTCTTTCCTGCTGCATGTACGCTCTCTTCTCCCTCAGCCCCTCATGCTTTTTCTTTCTTCCATCTCTAATGTAGAAGAAAAATCAGAAACTTATCAAGCTAATGTGAAATCAGCAGTGTTCATTCTAGGGAAGAATCAGGTACAAATAGTAATAAAAAAAGGCAAGAATTTCAGAGCTGTGTTGTGCAATGTATATGTAAACGTTGTGTCTGTTGAATTATCTTCTTAAAGAATATCTTCTAATTTATTTGGTGCTAATCAGTTCCGAATTATTTTTGAATCTGATATATCTTATCACTGGTAGAAAACAATATATTTTTGTTTGTGCAGGGATTTATAAATACCAAAAGAATGGTTTAATGAACCAAAGCTTATTTTCTCTAAACAAGCATGCCTTACGTTCCAGTAGATGACACTCTATTTCCACAAATACTCTGTTTCTGTTTTATGTCTTGAGTATTGTTCCTCAGTCAATTGGAATGGTCTTTCTTGAAATAATAATGCAAACTTGAGTCTGCTTTTTTTTGCATTTATACGTGGCTGTGTATTAAAATTGTGAGAGGAATCGAAATGCTTCCTTTATTTCCTTAGCTATCACTCACCAACTTGAATAATCATTTATTAGCAATTCATTAAAACTACTGAATTTAAGCAAAGCGTTAATGAGGATTAAAGGATTTATTTCCTGCTTGTCTTAAATAAATAAATAAGTAAATAAGATCACACAGAAACTAGAATACAGAAGCGTTTATGTTTCTTTTGAGGAAGAAAGAAAAGAAAGAAATTCAAGGCTGCAACCTGTGATATGTCAAAAATGATACTTGAAAACTAAAGTTAATGATGTCCTTTTAGATGGGTACTAGAACTGTTTTCATACACTTCATTTATAGTTTTCATGACACAGGATTTTTTGCTTCAAATTGATAAAAAACAGAACTGAAGTTTTGAATGACTCAGTATGGGGGCATTCCCTTTTTCTCCTCCACGCCTTAGCAGAGCTGTAAGTAGGAATTATGTGTTGAGAAACAAAACGTTTGGGTTTTTTTCCTCACTTACCTTTTTTTTTTTTTCCATATGAAAGAATAACCAAGTAGAAAGAATCTGTTTCTGGTGCTGGCAACATGGCTTAGATTTTCTCCACCAGCTGCACTTAGAAACATGCTAAGAAAGGAAGCAATTCCTTGTTCTGTTGTACCAGTTATGCATTACAATGTGTTTTATAAAACAGATGATTAACTGCATTTGTGTGCTGACAGATTAATTACCTATGTATAGATGAGAAATATGAGTACTCAATTTACTTTGTTCTGTTTTGGTATGATGCAAGAGGGAAGTAACAGAAGGTAAATGTATTTCATGTTGAAGAGAACACTGCTTATTACATTAGAGGGCCACAACCTATGAGGATTAATTAGATAAGCATACTGTTATGTTTTTTGTTGTTGTTTATTTGTTTTCAGTAGATTAGAAGCATATTTGCATTATGAGCAGGGAACTGAACCAAAGCTAAATGCAAACTGCAAATCATTTCAGAACGTTACGAGTTTTTGAACTGTAGCTGAGTTTGGAATTTGTTATTGAATGCTCCCAACTGAGGCTGAACAGCAGTCAGGATGGTAGATCAGAGATGCGTAGTTGCTCTGTGAGGAATTAATTTCTCATAGAAACATTCTGGGCTTTGCACAGCAGTCTGTCTTGTCTCTCTTCATCTGTCACTGCAGCATGACCAACCCTTCTGCACTGTGATACTGTGTAATTCTGCAAGGCCCACCAGGAACTTTTTTTGAATGAGACATTGTGTTTTGTGACAAAACTGCTCCTACTGGAAATAGTTGGGCTGCATCTTTGATTTTTACTCTTACTGCTGCATTATTCTACAGCCAGTTGTTCTTACATGTCCTTCGCAGATTGATTAGCCTGAAATAGTCCCTACTGATTTCTTTGGTGTTTCTTGTTGTTTAGTTCATTGTGTACTTACATTTTTTTTCCCCTTTACCCCTGGTCATGTGTAGTATATAGTACTCTTACAGGTACAAACTCACTGGACAGAGCCTAAGATTTCTAGTTACTCTGTTTCCTTCTCTTCTGTGGCCTCAATCAAATTCCAGGGAAATGCAGGTGGTAAAGGAAAAGCTATTGAAGTGTGTTCCCAGACTAATCACTTCGCCTTCCCTTCCCGTGATGTTGTAGGACTTCATGCATTGCAACAAGAGTAAGCTTGAATCAGTTGAATGGTCGGAGAGTCAGGTAATATAAACCAGTATGGGCCTGAACAGGGCAGTGCTGGATTAATTCAGTCATACGTGAACCCACAACACACACAACAGGTTCTAAGTAGAAACATTTGTTTGGTCTGACTTCCACTGTCATAAATCTGCACATCTGGATTTCCTACTTGGAAATGTCTCTCATTTTGCTGCAAAAATTTCATACTTGGTGAGTGGTTTAAAATGTTAATGGAAATTAGGCTGGAAATTGATAGGTCACAAGCTATGTATTAAATGCCAGAGTTTGATGTTCAGACAACTGTATTTCTTTCAAACTTGCTTTTTAGCTTGATGATCTTCAGATCATTTGCAAAACCTTTTAATTTTATGCATTTTTTAAATTAATTGAAGCAACTTTCAGCTCATGCAATATATATTTCTTTAAGCACATATGTTCTTTTCACTGAAGGTGTTAATTTGAAAGGCAGTAGCTGAGGGATATATGTTGTTATGTACTCAGTGTAAAAATATAAGGGACTGTTTATCAAGCAGTGTATCTTAGTATGTATTATTCAGGTGCTATTGTAAAAAAAAAAAAAAAAAAATTGTGATTCTTCTAAAGAATCTGTAACTTCATCTTAGCAAAAATCTTTAAAGATGCCTTTAGTTAGTAATCATTAGGATAAGAGAATGCCTTTTTCAGGGCATATCACTAGTTAATGTTAGTACTGAAGTCCTATAGGCAGCAGCAGTGCTGCCTACTTGCAATTTTGCCATCTCAACTCAGGATCTTATGTATAGAAGTATTTTACGTGAGAAAAGAGAAGATTTTTTTTTTTACATTGGAGCTTTACAGATTACCAGATAAAGTGTGTGTCAGTATTGTTGCCATATAAGTATACTTAAAAATCTGTCACAATCTTTTGCTGGTTCATTTTTCTTAATTATATGGGTATGATTATGGGATGGATTGCTGTTGGTTCAACAAAATGACAGGAATCACTCTGATGAATTGATTATGTTTTGAAAATTATTTTCAGAAACAGTAAATGTAGTTTAATGCCAACTGCCTGTTTTTCCAGAGAAGCCAGAAACTGAAGATTATAAATTGTAATTCTGGCAATTACAGAGTAAAGAAAAGTATGAAATGAAGTTTAATCTTGCTCAAGACTTTTACTGCTTTCTGTGTGAGTAGACATGAATGTTTTTATATGGTTTAATTTCTTTTTCAGGACAAACATGTGCTGGCAGTGGTAACAATAGACAAGATGTTGGAAAAACTGAGGAAGTGCAATGAATTTCTGGAGATAATTCTCAAGGGACTTAACGAATACCTAGAGAAGAAGCGCCTGTTTTTCCCAAGATTCTTTTTTTTATCTAATGATGAACTCCTTGAGATTCTTTCAGAGACCAAAGATCCTACCCGGTACCGTAGTATTTAGTAGATGCATTTGTGACTCGTTGTGCATGCAGACAGGCTTGCCATATTGTTTCTCTGTTTCTCTATAAGTTGTTTTTTTTCCCCACTGACAACCATGGCGTTAAGAATGTACTAGGTTGGATTTTGTATTAGGCAAATGCAGAGTGATTTTTAATGCAAGTAATTGAATTCTTCTTTGTTTCCTAAACTAGTAATCTTTCTGTACACAGTTTTTCAGAAAATTCAAGAGTCCAATTAATAATTCATAGTGAAATTAGCATACTGTGTTGTTTTTTTCCCAGTGGAAAATTGAACATCAGGTAGGATCCATACACTGCAGTTTTATTCCCATTGTTCAGATCTGATAGCGTCCAGTGCAAGGCCATGCAAGGATAAGAATTAAAATAATGAACAACCTTCTAATTACTAAGCAATATTCATGCAGTGCAATTAATAGAGTTGTTTTACTTAAATTCATTAATATTTACAGTAGTTCTGTGGAAAGGTATAAATAATGAAATTTTATGCAATTTAGGTGGATTAACTGTTAAAGAGAGGATTCCTATTTGTCTTTTTGGATTATATATATTACAGAAGACATAAGTAATATTGTACATCTTTAACTGGTCCTCTCAGAGTCGTGCAGTGGGAGTCTTGTAGGTGTAATAAAAGAACTACTGTTGAGGATAATAATTTTATTAATAAGCTTAAAACGACCTTTAATTTCTTCGAAAGTATTTTTTGTGAAAAGTTATATCTACTTTTCTAAGGTTGGAAAGGAAACAATGGCAGAAGCTGTTTAATACTAGTTTTGATTTCTAGAGTACAGCCTCACCTGAATAAGTGTTTTGAAGGAATTGCAAGAGTGGTGTTTACTGATGTGTTAGATATTACACACATTAAAAGTTGTGAAGGAGAGACTGTGAAACTCATGCAGACCATTTCAACCTCTGAAGCTAGAGGTCAAGTTGAAAGATAGGCTCCTTGAACTGGAGGCAGCTATGCTGAATTCTGTCCACAAGGTAACAAATCATAAAGCTTTTATTTTTCTCTGAAGCATGAAAAAATAGTAAGGTGATTGATGTGTAGCTGTTTAAAGATTGAAAGTACTTAGTTGTGGCAGTTGTGCTGTGTGTCCAGCACAAAAACAGCTATGTTTAGGACATGAGAAAATGGCTCATAGAATGCAAGGAAACAGCCTCAAGTTGTGCCAGAGGAGGTTTGGATTGCATATCAGGGAGAATTTATTCATGCAAAAAGGGGCAATGCATTGGAATAGGCTACCCAGGACAGGGATGGAGTCTGCATCCCTGGAAGCATTTAAGAAATGTGTCTGTGGTGCTGTGGGATGTGGTTTGGCGATAGACTTGGTAGTTAGGTAGGTGATTGGACTTGATCTTAAAGGTCTTCTCCAACTTAAATGGTTCTGTGGTATTTTGTCCTGGTGTTGGAGTGTTGGGAGGCGTAAGCAGTGAAGTTCATGGAAGCTCATGCTTGAAGTTAAGCAAATATCAAGTAGTCTGTTGAATTAAGGCATTTAAGCATAATATCTTCTGAAGGCAGAAAGCCACCTTGATTACATGTCACTTCAACTGCAATTTGACTTGTCCTTTATCAGTGATTATAAGTAGTACCAAGTATTGATGTATTTAGGCATATTTGTTTTCGATATTTCTGGACCTCATTTCCAAATGAAGTTATTTAGTTATTCCTTAGGCTATTGTCATTTAGCCTTGATTTCTTCTGTTAACATTCACGTATACCGCAATCATTTTTTATTCTTTGCACAGCATGAGCATTAAAACCATGAATTCAGTCTAGTAAGATTATACCTTTTTTAAAACAAACAACAACAACTAATCTGATACCAGTTTTCCGGATTTATAATGCTCTAAATTTCTTAAAAATGAAAAACACTTGACCCAAGGATTCTTTTGTCAGAGATTGTTCTACTCTTGGGGTGTGGTATTAAAGGACAAGATTCAAATGAAAGTATGCCCTTATTTTTTAATACTCCTTTAATTCTTTTTTAAATTATTTTTTAATAGTCCTCTTAATTCTGACTACCTTAATCAAGATTCTGAACTCCTTCCAGATTGTATTATTCGAGTATTCACAAGATCACATCATCACGTCATATATTTAGTTCTCTCTGTCATTTTCTTTGTTTCTCTTCAATGTCAAGTGAGGTAATCAAATGTACATGCTTCTGACACTGTTGTACAGTATTACAGTTTAATTATACTAATGGCGTATCAGCAAATAGAAGTGACTAAATTCACCTGCTTGGTGCATGTAAGTAAAAAGTGGCCGAGCACTATTTGTCTGCATTCACTCTTGATTTCTAAACTTTTGTAATGATCTGAAACACATAATATTTATGTAGTTGTGGTGTCAATTCCGTAATGGGTTATTCATGCTATTCTGTGTATAAATTGTTGAAAGTAAAGAGATTTGGAAGTGCAGGACGTACAGCAGGTTTTCATCCAACTCGTGTTACACTGATTTTCTGAGGAGACATCTGAATTTTCTTAAGCTTTTGCCTTACACTTACTTAATTTTGTTAATGGAAGAAAAAAATACAAAATGTTAGGGACTGAAAGATTTTCCTAAGTTTTGATTTCATTGGGATTGTCCTTAAGCGGTGTAATAACCAGATTTATCATTCTGTTACTAGAAAACGTACATGAAGTTAGATATAAGTTTAAATAATATGAACTGCAAAGTTCAAAGCTCTGTATTTACAGCAGAATAACTGTATTTTAAAAAGACTTTTCAGTTTGGGTTGTTCTTTCTAACTAAGCTGTATTTGCATTTGTTTTCTAGTTTCATTATAGATGGAGGTAGAATATTTTATGTTTTCAGTGCCCTGAATGTGTTGTGAAATTAGTTCTCAGAAATTTTTTGTGATCGCTTGGTTCATGTTATCACATGCTCATTTTTTTAATCTTGGAGGGATTTTCTTGCAGGATGTCAGTGTCATAGCGTTAGAGTTGAGGCTGGTTTATTTTTGATTCTTAGTACTGCAACCTAACCTAAATTCTAAAGCTAAACATTACTTATTTTCATATGTGGCTACCACGTGCTTCTATCCTATGTAGGTTATTCAGGATGCAATTGAAGCTTATCCCAAAACTCCATGTGTTGACTGGGTATGAGAGTGGCCTGGACAAACTGTTCTTTGTGTATCCCAAACTTTCTGGATGATGCAGGTAGAGATGCCTATTAGAAATGGCCAGAAGGTAAGAATATTCACTGTATATTTAAATTTTGTGCAATTGATGTAACGCAGTGATGAATCCAACCTTTAGTTATCTTTTTGAATGAGTAGCTGCTCAGTGTAGTAATTAATCCTTTTAATACCTACTTTGAAGGTACACTTGAGCTGTGATTCTTGAAGACTTTGAAGTTAACATTTTCTTTTGAACGTAGGCATGCTTCAGCACACTATCAGAATACATTCTGTATAGCTTAACATGTATATTATACGTTTCTGTGAAAACAGGTTATTGGTGTATTCAGATACTATTAACTAACATGGATAGTCTCTGTCTGTAACTTAGCTTAGCTTCCTACACGTTCAATACTTGTTGTAAATATGGGCTAGCACTAGCAGAGGATAAGTACTGTCTTCACTCTTGTCAAACAATGAGTGCATGATTGATACAGAACATGTTATCTGTTCGTTAGGTGGTGAGAAGAAAGATACCGAAGGCATTGAATTAAGATTCAGGATATGTGTTTTGCAAAGTCTTTCCTCTGTTTCATCAGTAAGGATTGCTATTACCTGTGGTATTTGGAAATGTTCCAGACTTCTTACTAGATATGCGTTATCGTCTGAGGCAACTAGATTTTCATTCTCTGATGTTAGGAGAGAAAGGAACATCAGGATTTACATAAAACAGTATCTTTGGCACTTCATAATACTTTCTCTTACCAATTTTTGCAATGTGATGCTATGAACTGGAGAAACATCTGCAGTATTTGCGTTTTGGGGTTTTTGCTGTTCATATATAGCTGAGTTATAACACAAACACAAACTTAAACCTACTCTTTAGTCTATATATGAAGGAGTGTTTCAAGGCCATTTAACGCCGCTTATTCACAAGTGGAAGCAATGGCTTCTGATAGTAGTGGGCATTTCAAGAATCTTTATTTGTCAGATAGATGGGGGGAAAAACGAGCTTCTGGGTGGACAGAACTGAAGGAAGAAGAGAACAGTATTTCTAATACAAGGAATAAGTCTTGCAATGAACTGGAAGATTTGAAAAAGATTTAAAAAGAATTTGTTTTTCTAGTAGTAATGGAGATCCTCAGTTCTCTCGGGAAAGAAGGAAAGCTTCTGCATACTGCGCCATTTATCTTCTCTTGGTGAAAGTCTTTCAGGAAGGAGAAACGGAAATTCTAACCTTAGAGATTTTAAATCCAGCATAAAATCCAGAGACTTCAAATCCAGCATCGTCTTAATGAGGTTGTTAGTGAATAAAGGTAAGAAGTTAAGGAATTATTAAATTCATTTGGTTTGGGGAATGTTTGTAACGGAATTCTGAGCCTAGACAAGGCTCTTGTCTAGCCTATGTTAAGTCTTTTCTATATCTGGATATTCAGGGAAACCTGTCACTCCTGTAGGCTTTATTCAAATTCTTTTGTGCTGGTAGTTCTGCCCATCTGGCCCCAGCCCAAGAATCTTCATTTTGCTGCAGAAAGAGACTTGTATGTAGTGAAGGACAACTCAGAACATTCAAAATTCTTTATTCTATTTCTATTTTGTACTAAAGCATATGAAACAGCAGTCACTGAACACATGAGAGGCGTTCTGTGTGACACAGCTTTATCTTGGTCAAAATAAACGTTATCCGACCTACAGCATCATGTTTTGCTGACATCAAAGGCACTCTGTGCATACGGTGACAAAACACTTCTTTTTTTAACAGCTCTTCAGTGTTTTCTGGGACAGGATACCAGTCTCATTTAAGTCACTTCTTATGATTAAAAATTTACTCATATACACATGCACACACGCAAGCATACACACAGGATTCTTTTCAACATTTTTTAGTTGTTTCCAACAGATAACTGTACAAAGGTACAAGTTTTTTATTAAAACAAATAGTGAGGTAAGATGTGTAGAAACAAAACTGTTTCATAAATTTACAGAGTAATATTTTGTGGAATGCTTTCATTTTCAGTGCAGTATATAGTCAGAAGTGCAGTAGTAAAGAGTGACACTGAAATGGGAGATGAGAACATTCTAGTATCTAAGTTTGCTTGGTGAAAGCGTGGAAAGCTTGGTGGTAAGCAAATGGTGGTAAGCAAACTTGAGTGGTGTGTTTTGGATGCTGCCTGATTGAAACTTCTGAAGGAACTCATAAAATTGAAGTGATTTTGAACTTTGTTTGCTCTTTATATTGATAAATTAAAAGTAAGTAATTCTAAGTGGATGATTTAATCAAGCTTAGTGTTTGGAAAATAATTAGCTGGGGTGAGAGATGTCAAAATAAGAAAAATTCATTGGTGGTTACTGCTGCCAGAGTATGCGAAGATGAACAACATTCTAGTGTGGAGAAAAATCTAAACCAGATGTAGGTAAGATTTTCTCTAGACAAATAGCAGAAATTTCTGACTTTTCTGTAAGGATTCAGAGCAATCAAGCTTACTGTAGACCTTCAGTGAATGCGGCTTCCTGAAAGAGCATGCATTTGAGTGCAAAAGATACAGACGTCTAAGTGGCAAACTCTTTCAGGTTCCGATGTCTTTCTTTTTAAATTCAGCTTAGTGAGGCACTTATCGCTTCTCAGTATTGATGTAAGTGCTTTCCTTAAATTGGACCTTTCCTATTTACTGCAACCTATGAGAATGAAAAGGATTATGACTGGATTGTTCCTAACTATTGTAGAACTTAAAATTTTTTTTCTAGTGTTGTGATGTTCGAAAAAGAATAGAAAATTTATTGTATACATATAAGCCAGCCGTTAAAATATGTGTCATTTTCATTTTATTAATGTGAAATTTACCAAAAGCTAAGGAGTAATTCATATATTTCAGGAAGAAATAAGTTATGCTGTTTTGTCTCCTGAGATGCGTCATTGATGTCTCCATGTATTGTTCTGTAACATTAAAAAAAACAGAATCAAGTAGATAAAAGCCCTTTTGTGCTATGTCTGTGAATGATAGTTTACTGTTGTAATAGTGAGAAAGAATATTTTGATATAGAAAAAGAAGAGTAATATAAGAAAAAAATCCTCATGCCTTAGATTAACCCTGCAGTTACCTAACTTGTAAAAATTTTCCCAGGCACTAGAGGATTTTCTGAAGCAGAATAATAGACAGATAGAGGACATTGTCACCTTGGTGAGAGGAAAGCTGTCTAAGCAGAATCGTGTGACGCTTGGCGCACTTGTTGTGCTTGATGTTCACGCTAGGGATGTCCTTGCATCCCTAGTAAGCAAGAAAATCAAAGATGAGAATGACTTTGAATGGCTAAGTCAGCTTAGATACTACTGGGAGGTAAGTGAAACCTCTCAATCTTATTAGAAGGTAATTTCCATTCATAGCTTTTCAATTTCTGCTTGCTTGCTGATACAGAAAATAGTTACTCTGATGTGATAATTTCTGCTGATAAGAATATACCTTTAACTGATAATTCTGTGGATTGCTAACTAAAGTGTCCAGTAGCCAAATACAATCAGTTTCTAATTAAAATCCCATCACTGCTGAATCTCAGAATGTTGTCTGAATCGGCAGCAGAGATTGCTGTTGTTCAAACACTAATTTTTATTATTAACACTATTTATTATTGTTTCTAAAGAGTAAAACCTGGTTTAGGGATGACAACTAAAGATTTTAATCTGATGTCAATATTATTTTATGTGTTACTTGGAAAAATAGCAACGTTTATACTGCGTGGTGGTAGCATACAGTATATTTGCATTTGTCAAGACAACATTTCCCAATTTACAGAAGACATTGCACCTAAAATTAAAATATGTTGTGTTGCCATATTAGAGTCATCAAGTTGACTGTAAATTCAGCTATTGGTCGTTGGAGCTCCTGGAGCAAGTCTAGTGAAGGGCTGCTAAAATATTTATGGGACTGGAGCATCTCTGATAAGAGGAATGGATGAAGGAATTAGGCCTGTTCAGCTTGTAGAAGGCTTGGGGAGATCTGATCCATGTACATGAGTATCTGAAAAGGGGATGACAAGAGGATGGGGCCAGACTGTCCTCAATGGTGTGCTCAGTAATAGGATGAGAGGAAATGGGCAGAAACTGAAACACAGGAAGTTCTGATTGAACACGGGGAAAATGCTTTTTATTGTGAGGCTGACTGAGCTCCAGAACAGGTTGCCCAGGAAGACTGTTGAGTCTCCTACTCTGGAGATATTTAAAAGCTGTCTGGATACAAGCCTGCTTAGTATGCTGTAGGGGACAGAGAAGAGAGGTTGATTTAGAATGATTGGCTAAAGTCCCTTCTGCCTCAACCTTCCTGCAATCCTGAGATACAATTACTTCTGTTTGAGAAAGGCCTTCATCTTTCTAAGTAGCTGAACAAGGCCGTTTTAACTCAGCAATATGGTTAGTAGGGTTTTTTTCTCGATAGCAGTTAATGGAAAAATCGTTTTGTGTTCATACTTTACTATCTCTGAAATGGTGATATTTTTATTTAATTGAATCACAAGCTGTCTCAGAGCAATGCACCAATTGTTTTAAAAGGGTTGTGCTCATCTACAAAGTTGAAGAATACTGTGTTGTCTTTTCTCTTTGTGTAATCATTTCACCTATAAAGTCAGTGCCTTATTTTCTGAGGAAGGACATCTTCAAACAAGAATGATCAATGCTGGACTGAGATATGGATATGAATATCTTGGCAATACACCTAGGCTGGTTATTACTCCACTTACAGACAGGTGCTACAGGTAAAAGCACTTGATACTAAATGTTCTGTGCTTGCAAGAATCTACTTAGTTGAGATATTTTAGTCCTAAATTGGGTGACTCCAGGATTTTATCTTTGATGTTCTAATAGGCATAATTAGAAGTGTTGTAATTGATTAGAATTCATCCTGTATGAATATTTTGATTTAAATTTCTAATAAATTTAATCTTTTGTAACACTGTGGTTAGTGATAAATGGATAGTAAGCGACAGGGTTTTTGTTTTTAACTTTTAGTAAACTTAAAGCATCTCTATGTATTTGTGGACTACAGTTACCAGGAGCACACGAACTGTACAACCTGAGGGAAGTTTAGACATTAAACAAGTTTTAAGAGTTCCTGGGAGAAGCTGGAGCAGCTAGAAAAATAGCATAAAATTGTTACAACTTTTTTTTTTCCTTCTATTTTGTTTTCAGAACCCTATTTGGTGCGCTACATCTACATCTCGGAGGTGCTCCTGAAGGTCCTGCAGGAACTGGACAAACAGAAACAACAAAAGATTTGGCCAAGGCTGTAGCTAAGCAGTGTGTGGTTTTTAATTGTTCTGATGGATTGGATTACATCGCGTTGGGAAAATTCTTTAAGGTTTGGAAAAGTCTTGAGGGTCATATTTTAAATTATATGAAAATATTTTATTTGCTTTTGTAATTGAAATGTAATTTCTTCCACTTCTAGGCTGCTATATAATGCTAGTATTGTGCATACGGGTCTGTCTCCTCCTAAGAATCCACCTGAAATATCAAAGTGTTTGCTCTGTGCTTTAGGAATGAAACATACCATAATGATTTTATTTGTTCAATATGGACAACATAGATGCCATTTAGATGAATACATTTTTAGTAGCTGGTTGCAAATTTAGGGGGTTTGGGGTTTAATTTAAACTCTAAATAAACTAGTAAGAACCATTGTATTAAACAAATCAAGCGTATTTATGTTGTTATTGGCCTGAGTAGACAGCTCTGTGTTATGAAAATATATTCTGAATGGTATCTGTGCCATTCCAAACAGTATCCTATTCCTCACTGGAAAGGTACAAAAATAGAGCATTTCTGCTTTTCTCTCTGGCTTTATTCCTCCCATTTGTGTTAAGTGACAGAACCGCATGGCATGGCCTCAAGATTTGACGTGAGAGAAATTCAAACAAATAAGCAAAGCAATTTTATTTTTTTTACCTGTATAACGATTAAAGCAAAATTCTGTGTCTTAAATAGGAATTTGTAGAACAACTATTACCAAATCACAAGATTCTGTCTAGGCACTATATGTATGGCAGAGATGGTACAGTGGCATTTAGGGAACATACAGAAAAAAGAACTATGAATTAATGAGAACTGTAGGAAAAGAGAATTGCTCTTTGGTTACAGTTTGGGTCGTGCTGTAGTTCATTGTTAAAAGACAGTCATTTTTGTTCATGCTGTAAACAAAATGGTTAATTTTAGCCCTGCAGAATTCCTTATGTTCTCTGTTGTCATTGTGACCCCCATCAGGTATAAACATGAACAAAAAAGAATGAGTAGGTTTTTTGGAGGCCTGTTTAGAGGCGAAAATTTCCCCCTTGTCCAGTTCCAAAATGCTGACGTTAAAGGTAAGCCATGCAAAATGTATGTATTTGATAGTGCTTTGCCTATGACTGAAGAAACAGGATTTCAGTTTACACGGTACAGGTTTTGTGTCTTTTTTCCTAAGCAAACTTTTTAAATTTCTGTAATTGTTTTTGGTGATTTCTGCTATTTGGAGTGAGTTTGAGTAGACCTTAGTGCCCTAAATCATGGATATAAGTGCTGTCTTTGCACAATAAAACTTTTTCTCATTACTGAATTGTTTTGGTCAGCATTGATATGTTCAAAATAAATGGGCACCAATCAATTAATCTGATGCCTGTCTTCTAGGGTTTGTTATCTTGTGGAGCATGGGCTTGCTGTGATGAATTCAACAGAATTGATTTGGAAGTGCTTTCTGTGGTTGCTCAGCAGATTTTTACTATCCAAAGAGGTAAACTGTTACTTTTAACTCTAACTTTGTTTTATGTATGACAAAGACTAGAGATGGAAAAAAAAAAAAAAATGTTAAACAATGACAGAAGTGTGCTTTTATTTTATTTTATTTTATTTTATTTTATTTTATTTTATTTTATTTTATTTTATTTTATTTTCCTTTACAGGCATTAATTCAGGATCTGACACATTAGTATTTGAAGGAACTGAATTGAAACTTAACCCTACATGTGCTATGCCAGGATTCATATACCATGAATCCTGGCTATGCCGGGCGTTCAGAGCTCCCTGACAATCTTAGGGTATTGTAACATTTGGCATTTTAATCTTTTTAATAGTTAATACAGAAAGTGAAAAAAAAAATAGCTTTTTGCCAAATAAAAAAATTAAGAATATTTAATATCAGTTACCTTCGAGTCTTTTAAACTGCTTGTTTAATTACACTAGCGTAAAAATAATCTCTGAAAAAGAAGTTATTAACGAAAATTAGTTTTAACAATAGAAATAAGCTAAGTTTAAATATGTTGGGAAATTGTTGAGTGATTTAAGGCCTATCAGTCTGTCAGGATTAAAAAAAAAAAAAGCTGATTAAAAAAAACTAAGAACAAAAGCTTAATGTTTCTTTACTACGTGCTTGAAAGTTCCAAAAATAAGAGGAACACTTCACAGTTTATAAAAAGTGTTTTGTTAATGCTGAATCTAAAATTGATCTTTGACTAATTTCTTTTTACTTCTGACCAACAATCAAGGTAACATCTGATGGGACTTGCAGTGTTTTCAATATTAGGGATTTCTGTCTTATGTAAGTTCATTATTGAGTGATTGTTTCAAGAGTGCTGCATCCTTTCTCACCCCTTAAATACAGTTGTCATACATCCATAGCAAGAAAATAAATCTGAGCACAGATATTGATAAATTGATAATGTGTAAATTGATAATGTGTGAATATTACTCAGAACCGTTTGGGAAGTTTACTCATTAACCCATACTTTGAATAGAAGGTTCAAAAGCATTAATTCTGTAAGTGAAAAAGGATAATTTGGAAAACTTGTCGATGAATTATGAAAAGCAACAAAACTTTGATCTGTTTGAAACTATTCTGATACTTGTTCGGTTAAAATATGGTAAAATTGAAGCACTGGCTACAGCTAAACAATGCTAGTAGACGAGTCTGAGGGCAGCATCTTGTTTATGGTACTTAAATTGCACTCCCTATTCCTTCTAAAGCTTGTGGTATTTTGTGTTGCAGTTTTGTTGTTGTTAATCTTGAATGAAGAAGGACTATAAGCATGAATAGTCATAATTGTAAAATATTGCTGAATCGTTAGGGAAAACTGTTAACATATTACAGTGTAGACATAACAATAATGGTAGTTGACTTCAGTTGGCTCCTGCTTTATTAGAGAAATAATGGAAACGTATTTTACGTAATTGCAGAAAAAATTGTATATAATAATGTGTAATTTTTCCTGTTGTGATTTTTTTCATTCATGTATTTAATAGGCTCTCCTTGGAACGGTAGCTATGATGGTTCCTGATTATGCCATGATTGCAGAGATAGTTCTGTATTCTTGTGGTTTTGTTTCTGCACGACCTCTATCTGTAAAAATCGTGGCTACATACTGTCTGTGTCTGAGCAGTTGTCATCCCAGCACCATTATGATTATGGAATGAGAGCTGTGAAGTCAGTACTTACTGCTGCTGGCAACCTGAAGGTAAATGATTTCTTAGATTTTTTTGTTTCCCAGAAACTTACTCAGTAGTGCAGCTCTTTCGTGATAAAAGGCACACAATTCTGTATAATGGCACGTACACACTCAGTGATGAACATTAAAATGAAAAGGGTATATTTTAGGCTGCAGACCTGAAAAAAAACCTCAAACCTAAAAGGAGAATTCAAGAAGTTTGTGATCTGATCACCAACTTAAAGGGTTGGCAAGCCCATTAAGTGTGTTGGTTATCTTTCAAGAATTCTAGTTCAGTGCAGATTTAGTGACTTGTATTTGGCATGGTGGCCTCTGTTCTGCGTTATTTTCTTTACACCCTTAGATGCTTTTGCCATAATATGTTAACACCTTTCAATAGCTCACTGGCTAGTCTGCCAAGTGTGACTCCAGTTTCTCTCCACTTCTTAAGAAAAACTGTTTAGGATACAGTATTTTATTTTGGTGTGCATTATGAACGAATGACATCAAAGGCCTCCTTTCTCCTCCTCCTCCTCCCCCCCAAAAAAAGAAAAACCAACAAAAAAACCAATGCATTACCAGCAAAAGAAACTGAAGCAAAAAAGTAAACGAGCTGTATATCGTGGCAAAATATGCTTATGGTGAACACATCTCTATGCAAGCTTTTAGACTTTCCATTTTGAAAGCAAAAGGTCTACTCAGAACAGGGAAAATTTGTTCTTTATATGAAGAAAATAAACACATATTAAAAAGCAAGAATTTAATGCTTTAGGAAAAAGTACAGTTTGTAATAATATCTGTAACTGGGCATAAAATAAAGTTCAGTTGGCTTGAATATAGAAAGCTACTGTAATCTCCATGACATCAAAGTATAAAAGTATGTCCAGAATGTATCTTATTGTTTGTGGACCTGAACTTGCCAAAAATAATTACACAGATGCACTACAGGAGCTGTTCAGTCAACTAGGCTGTTTAACATTGGCTTTCCAAAACTAATAACGTAAAGCTATTTAATATCTTTTTTAGCTGAAATATCCATTGGAAGATGAAGAAATTTTGCTGCTTAGATCCATTACACATGTCAACCTGCCTAAATTCTTGTCTCACCATTTACCACTTCTTGAGGTAAAAAAAAAAATAAATACATACTTTCACTAATGTTAAAAAAACTTGTTAAAAATGCTAATATTATATAACAGATTTATCAGAGTAATAGTCCAAATACTTCAGTTTAGCCCCTAATTATTTTTAAACAGTCTTAGTTGTTCCTTCATAGCAAAGACACTGACCATACGAGTCTACTGTTCATATTTCTATTAGCTAGTCTTTTGTTATTGAGAAAAGAAAAAGCTTTTTCTGCTTTCTAAAAGCAACTTCTGTAAAGTAGTTTGACAGAAGCTGATCAATTAGGTAACAAATCCTTTACTCTATACGCACATAAACATGAAAAAGGCTCATGAAATAAATAGCAGTAATAAATTAAGTTTTGGCTCAGACAGGGTTATGTGACATTCATAATTATTTTATTTTATCAAAATAGATATTAGTTTGCCTAAATTTTAAGGGACAAATCATTGACTGCATGAGTTTCAAACCTAATGACAGTAGAAATAAGTATGCTTTTCAATTAATTGTTTGAATAGGGTATTACCTCTGATTTGTTTCCTGGTGTGAAGCTGCCAAAACCAGACTACAATGACCTGTTGGAAGCCATCAAAACAAACTGTGTTGCTATGAATTTGCAAATGACTGATGTATTTACTATGAAGATCCTGCAGATGTATGAGATGATGATCGTGTGTCATGGCTTTATGATAGTTGGAGAGCCTTTTGGTGGAAAAACTTGTGTGTATTGAGTTCTGGCAGGAGCACTGGGGGACGTGTGCGAGAAGGTATCTAGACACATTTTATAAATATTTCTTGTGAAATCTATTTTCAAACAAATTTGAAAAAAAATAGAATTGTGTTTGTACAAAATACAGAATTTACCCCAGGGTCCCTAGGCAAGCATAAGGGAAAACTGAGAAGAATTTGATTGAGAAGCTTTCCTTTCCTTTTCCAAACTCAAGGAAGGTTCATTCCTGAAGTGGTTTTTACTCACCTGATCTCTGGTTTGTGCAATATTACATGTCATCTTTAATCATGAGGAGACAAGAAAAGAATCAGTTGAAGTTAATAAAAAATAAAATTGATATATTTGACTGGTTTAAGTAAAAACAAAACACAACCAAACCAAAAGAACCCTGTTTGTAGTGGTGTTTTGATGTCAATCTCAGAAATTTATCAAAACGGTCATACTTATTCCTTTGCAAGACATGGGATAAATGAAACAGAGACAGGACTTGACCTGTTTTCATCCGCGCAAGTTTAAATGTCCAATTCACTAACATTTAAATTAAGTAAAATCCATTTTTATATATCAAGCCACTGTTCAAAGTTGAAATTATACTTCCAGCTGCATGCAATAAAGTTGGGAGATTTGTCTTTATGCACTTGTATTCCATCTTTGAAATGTAATATTTATGATATCTTTCCTTCTCTAACCTGATGAAAGTTTTATGAAGATTTAATAGATATGTAAAATTCAAGATAAACCATACGATGTAATTAATGTTTAATGTTAACACTTTTGCACCTATAGGGGCTGATGGAAGAAAACAAAGTTCAGGTCACAGTTTTAAATCCCAAATCCATAACAATGGGTCAGCTATATGGACAGTTTGATCCAGTTTCACATGAATGGTCAGATGGCATCCTAGCAGTGAGTTTCAGAGCATTTGCTTCTTCTCAGGTAAGCGCGAACAGAGTTAAAGTATTATTGGAAACAACCTTTCAGTAAATGCATTTCAAGGTGTGTTCACAACAATTGTAGGGTTAATAAGCTTAATTATCTGAATGCAGAGACTACGGATTGTTTTAGTTCTGCTTTGCTTCATGCAAGTGACTTTCTGGGTGCTGGTAAATTGAGATTTGTGTTTCAGGAGTCCTTACGTAAAAACAAATTTTGTTATTGTTCTTTGCATCTATTAGAGATAAATGAATATTTAATCCTTATGCTACATTGTCCTTCCTTATTTTGTCTTGTTTGGAATAAAATCTCCAATATTTATGTATATGGTAATTTTGATGTTAGTTTTGGTGTTAATTTTGGATGAAACTGATTCCTGCGCGTGGCTTATGCCTGAACTTCCATTAAAGTCCATTGAAACATTTTGACTGACTATAATAAAAGAAGACTGAGGGAGATGGGGCTGGAAAAGAGAAGGCTCCAGGGAGACGTGAGAGTGGCCTTCCAGAATCCGAAGGGGGGGCTTTAAGAAGGAAGGTGACAGACTCTTTAGCAGGGTCTGTTGAGACAGTATATGGGGTAATGGTCTGAAGCTAAAAGAAGGGGAGATTTAGATGGGATATAAGGAAGAAGGTTTTTACAATGAGGGTGGTGAGGCACCGGAACAGGTACTGTGGGTTAAATCCTGATGTTATCCATCTTTCTGGGAGACTATCAAAGCCTAGTAAGTAATGGAACTGTAGCAATATAATGGTCCTGCTGTTGGTGAAATTAGGGAAATTTCCGAATCAGCTTTTCTCATTGCATTCTATCTAGACCCATGGTAGAGTAATACTTTATATTTGAGGAAAAAAGCTTTTAACTCTTTGGAGATTAAACAAAGTCATTACTGCATTTTTAACTGAGATTCTCTAAATAATTACTAATAGAGAAGCCATTCCTCCATCCTGTCTTTTTGTAGAGAGTTTTGCTTTTGTTTATTCATGCCCTTAGCACGAAACCTGTGTACAATCATTTTGCAGAGGGTGAGTCTTGAAAGTTATATAAGCAGATAAATAAGTTAAGTCTCATGTTTTTAACCTGTTATTTTCTCTTCCTTTTGCATCATTAAATTAACTGTAGTAAATTAAGTTACCTAGTAAGGATTATGTAACCTACCTCAATTTTTAAGTTACTTTCTGAAATAATAATAATAATTAAAAATACCAATAAATCACAAGGCATTCATTTGTAGTGAAGAATATGGTAAGTTTTTACTGCCCAGTTAACTTTGAGAGTGGTACTGAAGAATGTTGTGTTTTCTTGGGATTTGGTATTGATAAAAAGACTGAAAGAAACGTTATCATCGAGTTACATACAAAAACTCTCTAGTTTTTGTATGTTGTCACTGTTATATTTTTGTTGTCTTAATTGAGAAGTAGAAAGTGAATGTTATTTCTGCTAAAAAGATTGTGAGGTCTAAAAGCTCCAACATCTATTGATAAGAGATGAAGCAGCTCACTAGAGACATTAATTTATATGCAGTATTGCTCTGTAGCCATGTCCAAAAGGATGACTTTGAACCCTGTGATTTTACCTGTGTGTGGGTAAGAAATGAGTCCCATTCAGTCTTATTTAAAAGGATGACTTTGATCCATATTTCCTGCAGAGATTGCATTTAAACTAATAAAGAAGAGGCTTTGGAAGGTATCTAGCATTATAAAATAAGATCTTGACCATAAAACTTATTTTTAAATTTTTTTTTCCTATGCCGTTTGAAGGCAATATTCCTGGGTACTCCTCAAAACTAAGCAAAACTATTTTGACCTGTGGCTGCTTTTTTTGGTTTGGGTTAGTACAGGCTTTACAAATCAACTCCTAATAATACGATGAAATGTTTTGCTTGTGCAAATACTAACATACTGAATTTGTGTAATATACTGTTTTGATTATTTGGGTGTTTTTTTAGAATCCGTGAAAATATCTGTAAAGCAAAGTAGAAATTTTTTCTCTGACAAATAAGGTTCACTATTGTTTTAAATACTGGTTTATCTGATGAAATATGATTGAAGTGTTATCTTACAGATAAATTACTTCTTTTTTATTGTGAATTAAATAAAAAATGGTATAAATTGTTTAATTGCTATTTGCTAGATTGCTTTAAAGTTTGTCTACATATGTATTTTAACTTTCTCCTCAATTCTTCCAGAATTTCCTTTTAAATAATTTGAATAAAGAAGTCTATAAGCCACTGCTCATTAACTTTTCAACACAAACTACGGCAGCTCAGACTCAGAATATTATCATGTCAAAGCTGGATAGAAGGAGAGAAGGAATTTTTGGGCCTCCTCTAGGGAAAAGAATAGTAACTGATATCTTTCTGAATGCAGGTGTTTAAATGCAAACAAATATATGAATGTGTTATTTTTGCAACTGACTGCAACAGATATCAAGAAAGGTTGATAAATCCCCAGTTCTAACTCTTCTCATTTATTTGCAGAAGTTTCCAATCTTATTTCTCTCTTTCACTAGTAATATGCATCTCATTTTAATCAACTGAAAAGATTATACAATACAGATATATGATATGAACAAGTGATCAGCATATCATACTTACCCCTCAGTGTTTTGTGATTCTGTGCTTTAGATAAGAGTTGTGTACGGGTGAGGTGCTGCTGACAGCACATAACTCTTGAGTGTTGCTGTTTCTGAGTTTTATATAAATCAAACAGTGGAATTACCAAGGGTTTGTCATTGGTTGTAGGTCTGGATTTTATGTTATGGGAAGAAGAAGCTTGTTCATCCTTGTTGCTCATCTGTGTGGGCATCTGCGAAGAAATACTTAGACAGAACTCTGGAGTAAAAAAAATGGATTCAGAAACCCAGATAGGTTTCCATTCAAAGCCATCTCAGTTTGTTGCTCAGATTACAATTCTAAATAAGAAAAAGAGAAGAAAGAGGGATAAATGGCATAAATGTGTTTCTAGAACTTGCATTATTTGAATTAGGTTAACTGTGTGAAGATGTTTCCAGCGGCATATGCTTTAGGAATAGCAGTGCCAAAAATGATATAAAGCTTAATAGACTTGATAGTCTAAGTGAAGTTTGAAGCTTTCCTGGCTCTTCTTGCCTCTGGAGTTTTTATGGGAAAAGGCATGTCAGTGGTGTAGAAGGATTGAGTAGCAAGTACTATTTTGCACTCTTATTAAATGCTCTCAGATACAAGAAAAGAAATACAGATTTTCTGTCTTCTGTATGTTTTGGAATGGCTTTAGAATTGCCATGGTTTCTATTGTGGCTGTTTGTTTTTATTTAACTTGGCAGCAAATCCAGTAAGACCTTTGTGATGATTCTCAGAAGACTGTACTTGTGTACTATTCCAATTCAGCAAAATCAATAAATACAGAATTCTTTTGTTTTCCTTTTCAGGTTGTATTTGTAGATGATGTTAACATGCCAGCCCGAGAGGTCTATGGTGCTCAACCTCCTGTTGAATTACTACGACAGTGGTTAGATCACTGGAATTGGTATGACCTTAAAGATTGCTCAATGATTAAACTTGTAGATATTCAGATCGTTTGTGCAGTGGGACCACCAGGTAAGAGACATATATTATACATTTTTTTCTCTCTTTTCTTGGTTTCCAAATGCTAAATTCTTATTGCTTTCGTTTTGGCCTTTGTGGCTATGAACAGGACTCAGGGAGTGCTTTCCTTGCAGAAAACATGAACAGCAGTCAAATTGAAGTGGTTGAGGAGCAGCAAATTGACTGCACAAGTCTAACGGGAGGAGATATTGCTTTGCAGGAAGACAAGAGCGTATCTGAACAGTATTTTTGAAAATGTTTTGGGCTAATGAAGCCTTGTTTGAAACTTTTTTAAGAAAGCACTAAGTGGAGATCTGCAACAGATAAGCTTTACTTTTCTTGGCAAAAACATGAAGTAATCGCATGATGTCAGGAGATCATCTTTCTCATAGCCTGTGTACGTGCAGACTATATATATATGTAGTGCGCTCCAACAGTAATGCCTCCTGTTTATATCTATGGAAATCAAAACAGATGCAAAGAGCACTACAACACTGATATAGGAAATTCTGACGTACAAAACACTGCTGTTCAGCTCAGTCACCACCATTATCTGTGCATTTTTGCCAGCAATGGGAAAGAACCAGTATGTTATGTTTGTAAACAAATCTGCATCAGTAGAGAGGACAGGCTGACACCGCTGCTGAAACACACAGCCCACCACTTCACTGTGCTCACATCCACTGTTTGGTTACCATAAATGTTCTGCAAGCATCAATGAATGTCAATGGATGCATTCTTTTTTTCTGCATGGAGGAGTTCAGTGACATACCGTTGCTTCATATGCTCTTCCACATCAGATACTATTGTCAGAGTGCCACTCTGCTGCCACATGTTGCATGGCAACAACATAAAATGGAATATTAGTTGACAGATTCATCCTTTACTCCCATGCTACCAATATATGCCTATGCTACTATGGGCAAACATAATGAAATGGAAGACATTACTTCCAGAAAAGTCTCTTAGCTGCAGCTCCGCATTCCGTCAACTTCCTCCACCCTCTTCAGGGTTTTTTACATCATATCATATGGTATGGAATATCCTCTGTCCGTTTTAGGTGAGCTATACTGGTTCTGTCTCCTCCCAACTTCTTGTGTTCCCTTAGTCCCCCTCAGTAGTAGGACGATACGAAAAGCTGAGAAACTGAAATGTCCTTGACTCTGTGCAGCACTGGTCAGCAACAGCTAAAACACTGATGTTATCAACACTGTATTTTCTCCTGAAGGCAAAACATAGCATTATACTGGACATCATGAGGAAAAAAGAGAAAATCAACTTCCAGCTGAAACTAGGACAGCAGTGTTCAACCACAAAGCACTTTATCTAAACAATTAGTCTGTGGAGCTGAACAGAGGGAAACTGTGAAAGAAAAGCCCAGCTTAATTGCGCATCTTACTTTTTCAAAATTATTTTTTACTTTGGCCAAATTTTGGAGGCACTTTTTCTGTAAAACCTACCTTTGTTCCTATCTCGAACTTTTTTACGTGGAGATGCTTTCAAAATCAAGAACGTACATGTAAAGTTTATGATAAAGTCTTTCTTCTTCTACAGAAGTGTGGTTAAAATAAGTTCAAGTCTATCTGTCTATAACTTGACCATTTCAGTCTTTATTTTGTATTCTATTTACTGCAAGAGAATACCATGAATACTTTTGCTAGCCTGTTGCTTTCATTAAGTTTATGACCTGGTGCAGTACTTTTTGTTGTGGCACTGCTAGCTGAATGAATGATGAAGACTGAAAAAATATTGCTAGGCTTTTACTGTTTTACTCTGTCGTCTTCTGTCATTTACAATAGTACTGCTTTCTAATACATAGTTGGCGGTGGAAACCCAGTAACACCATGATTCTTGCGACATTTCAATAAAATCACCATTAATGAGTTTGATGATGAATCCATGTACACGATATTTTCAAGAATCTTAGGCTGGCATCTGACTATATGGTAAGAGATCTTTTTGTATGTAGAAAAATCAAAATAATTTAATTACGTTATGGGAAAATTTGAAATATACATCTGTAGGAACTTTGTGTTGTAAAGAAATGAACATCTTTTATATCCTTTGCATTCTGTTATATTCATTACTTCAGCTGAGCTGGTGATCATGCTAAAATAGCGAACTTATTCTTCTGAAGTTTCCAACAGAGTTCTAGATTAGCTGAGCCTAATTAAGTTAGTTGAGACATCTCTGTAGTACCGTATTATTTGATGTATAAAAACAATTTGATTAGAAATTGTTCAAAGAACAGAACCAGAATCTATTCTTAAATTTCCCGTTGTTCAAGGTTTATTCTTTCTTCAGTCTTTCACTGCTGAATAATTTTAAATTGTATTATTAGATTTTTTAAAATATATTTTTATTGATTCAACGTCCATTTTTCTACCCATTCTAACAGCTAAGTCTTAGAAAATTGTAATATCCTGTTTCTAGAATAGGTTGATGCTTGACAGCTTCCGACCCTTTGAGAAGGGAGATTGAAGGAAGACAGCAAGGGCTGTTAGACCAACTTTTCTGTTGCCGTTGTTAGTTGCAAAAATCTAGGGTAAAAATCTGGGGAGGAAAGGGTATAATTGCTTATGTCTGACCTTAGGCAATTTTTCCAGCGTGTTCCATGGTTGCTAGTTTTGATTCATAGACAAGGTTGATCTTTTAATCTAGCAAGGGAACTGATATTTTTTAAGCGGCCCATGAGGAAGTATAACTCCTTTCTGTGCTGGTGGGACCTCACCTGGAGTACTGCATTCAGATGTGGAGTCCTCAGTATAGGAGAGATGTCGGCCTGTTGGAGCACATCCA
Organism: Lagopus muta; assembly: GCF_023343835.1. Lineage (NCBI taxonomy): Eukaryota > Metazoa > Chordata > Aves > Galliformes > Phasianidae > Lagopus > Lagopus muta. The sequence goes on along the minus strand of NC_064440.1, from coordinate 28,826,856 downwards.
CAGGAGCGCAACAGAAATGATCTGAGGGATGGAACACCTTCCCTGTGAAGATAGGCTAAGAGAGCTGGGACTGTTAGCCTGGAGAAAAGAAGGTTCCGTGGCGAGACCTGATAGTGGCATTCCAGGATCTGAATGGGGTCTATAAGAAAGAAGGGGACAGACTTTTTAACAGAGTCTGTTGAGACAGTATGAGGGGAAATGGCTTCAAACTAAAAGAGGGGAGATTTAGACTGGATATAAGGAAGAAGGTTTTACAGTGAGAGTGGTGAGGCACTGGAAGAGGTTGCCCAGAGAGGTAGTGGAATGCCCCCTCCTTGGAGACACTTCTAGGTCAGTCTGAACCAGGCTCTGAGCACCTTGAACTAGTGTGCGTCCCTGTTCATTGCGGGGGAATTGGACTAGATGACCTTGAAGGGTCCCTTGCAGCTCAAATAATGATTTTATGACTCTGTAAGCACAGAATTTTAAAACTAGCAGGGACTAGTTTTAAAAATCTGTGTGGGGTTGGACTCAATGATCTCTGGAGGTCCCTTCCAACCCCTACAATTCTGTGATTCTGTGACTCAAGAGTAAATCTAAGTATGCATGTATTGTATTGTTTATTAATTACCACCTTTTATACCTTATCAGTTACAGCTTTCCACCGCAATTTATAGAACTGATTCCACAAGTTATTAATGGAACCATGCGTATATATAAAGAAGCTATGAAGAATCTACTTCCTGCCCCAGCCAAATCACACTATTTGTTCAATCGCCGTGATTTTTCATGTGTTATTCAAGGTGTTTGCCTGTCAAGGCCTGAAACAACAGAATCTACAGAAATGATAAAATGTCTCTGGGTTCATGAGGTAAATCACATAATGCTAAGAAATTATTGTTGTTGTTGTTATTATTATTATTACTGTTATTTTAAGATGCCGATTTGACTATCAATGTTTTTGTGATACCTTTTCCTATTGCCTAGCAGCTGTAAATTGCTATCACATTCATGAGACAAAGTTTTTTATATCCTGAATGGGCAGACTTAATCAAATATGTCTAGGTGGAGACTGGTGACCAGTAGTGTCCCCCAAGGATCACTCCTGGGACTGGTGTGCATCAACATCTTTATGCACCCTCAACAAGTTTGCAGACAACAGCAACCTGAGTGGGGCAGTTGATATTACAGAAGGAAGGGATGTCATCCATGGGCACCTAGACAGGTGTGAAGAGGGGTTTCATAGGAGCGTGGGATGTTGCAGTTGTGTTAGGGAAGTCTGAGATACATATACAGTCTGGGAGAAGAACTTTGTGAGAGCAGACCTGCCAAGAAGAACTTAGCGGTCCTGGTGGATGAAGTGCTGGATGTGAGCCAGTAGTGCTATATGTGTTCTTGTAGCCCAAAAGGCCAAAAGAGGGGTGACAAGCAGAGCAAGAGAGGTGATTGTGCTCCTCTACTCTGCCCTTGTGAGGCCCAGTCTGGAATATTGTGTCCAAGTGTGGAATCCTTACCTCAGGATAGATGTGGAGCTTCTAGAATGGGTCTAGAGAAGGGACACAAAATTTATCAGAAGGCTGGAGCATCTCTTCTATGAAGACAGGCTCAGGGATTTGAGCTTATTCAGCCTGGATAAGAGAAGGCTGTGGGGAGACCTCATTGCAGCCTTCCAGTACTTTCAGGGAGCTTATAAACAGGAGGGAAATCAACTTTTTACGTGGTTAGATAGTGATAGGACAAGGGGGAATGGTTTAAACAAGAAGATTTAGATTAAATGTCAGGGGGAAATTTTTCACCAAGAGCGTGATGAAGTGCTGGAACAGGTTGTGAGAGAAGTTGCAGATGCTCCATCCCTGAAGGTTTTCAAGGCCAGGTTGGATGGGACCCTGGACAACCTGATCTAGTGCCTGATTTAGTGGTTGGAAACCCTGTCCTCCTGTGGCATGGGGGTTGGAACTTCGAGGTCCCTTCCAACCCAAAACATTCAGTGGTTCTATGCCAATACAAATCGTATCTCTGTAGGCAACTTGACCGTTGATTCGCTTGCATGTGATTATGTGGCCTCTGGTTGCTGCTTTGAATGCTTACGCAGTCATTTCAATTTCTTCCCTCCTTCCTCCCTACAAAAAAAGACAAAGCAGTTGTGAAAGGAACAGCAAGTAGTCCTGGATCTCTGGAAATTTGGGCGATCTAAAGTTTGATCCCTATTTTATTACTATTTTGTTTGTTTGTTTTTTTTTTCTGGCCTTCCTTTAGAAGAAACTCCCAATCCTTCTGCCTTCAGCAAATGCTTCCCATCCATCATAGTAGAATGGACACCTTAGAGGAGCAACTTAGAAACATCCCTTCTCTGGCTTTTTATTTTTCCTCTGGAATTAAAGGAATGCAAGGTTGTTTATAATTGTTATGCTTTTAAAATATTTGGCATCAGTGATGGAAGACATCTTTGACATTCAGCCCATTGATCACCCTTTCTCAAAGCAGGATAACATAAAGAAAGGAGCAATAGCAAATTTTGAAGAAGCTTTTCTAGAAGCTTCTTACGTTTCTATAAGTACAAGTACAACGCACTCCAGGAAATCTATTTCTAATCTTCACCATCTTTTTCATTAAAAAAAGTTCCTATTACCCAACTGTCATTTTCTTTCTTGAAATACAAACCTGTAACTTCTCCTATCTTTTTGTAGCAGAAAGATCAGAAGGCTTCCTTCATCTGCAGCAGCCTTTTTTACATTTATACATTAATAAACACATAGTATTTATTAGAATATGTATAGCAAATGCATATGTGTATGTATTTCCACACAGATCTCTACTTCCATTCCAAGGTAATAATACTGGGCTTGACTGTTCCAACTGACTCTAAATATCTATTTTTTCTATGGATTGAAGTTTAAGATTATTTATATTCTGATTTTTTTTTTCTGATTTTTATTTGGTTTATCTTTATTAAAATAAATACAAATTTCAACAGCAGAAACAAGCAGAAACTACAATGTAACTGTTCTGATCATACAGGTCCTTAGAGTGTATTATGATCGCTTGGTAGATAATCCTGATCAGGCTTGGCTTGTTGGATTTATCCAAGAAGTTGTGAATAAAGACCTGCATGAAGACTTTCATGAACTTTTCCAGAATCTGGACTCCAATAATGATGGCAGAGTGGAGGAAGGTGACTTACGTACCTTAATGTTTTGTGATTTTCATGACCCTAAAAGAGACGACACTAAATATAGAGAGATCACTGATGCAGATCAGCTGAGATTAGTTGTAGAGAGTCACCTCGAAGAGTTTAATAACTTAAGCAAAAAGCCAATGCAGCTAGTCTTGTTCCAGTTTGCTATAGAACATATTTGTAGAATTTCCCGTATTCTGAAACAGCCTCGTAGCCATGCCCTCCTTGTTGGTGTTGGAGGTAGTGGCCGACAGTCTCTTACTCGATTAGCAGCCCACACGGCTGAGTACAGCCTTTTCCAGGTTGAAATAACTAAAAGTTACGGTACCAATGAATGGCACAAAGACTTGAAAGATATACTAAGAAAATCTACAGAAGCAGAAATGCAGGGAGTTTTCTTGTTCACTGATACGCAGATAAAAAAAGAGTCATTTTTAGAAGATATTAACAACTTACTAAATGCAGGTGAAGCCAAACCTTTTTGCAGTAGATGAGAAACAAGAAATTTGTGAACAAATGCATCAAATAGATCGCCAGAGGGACAGGACCAAACAAACTGATGGTAGTCCTATAGCTCTATTTAACATGTTTGTTGATCGCTGCCGAGATCAACTCCATATAGTACTGGCAATGAGTCCAATTGGAGATGCTTTCCGTAATCGCCTTCGTAAATTTCCTGCTCTTGTCAACTGCTGCACACTAGACTGGTTTCAGGTAAAAAGAAAAATTTTATTTGGCTTGTTTTTCTCATGGAAGTGTAGTAGAAACATGAGTTCAGACATTTTTCTAGCAAGTAATTCTGATTGAGATAGCAACGAAAAATACCTTGGATTTTTTTAGTGTCATGCTTTAAATTGTTTACACACATGGAATAAACCTAACTGTAATAAAACATAGTACTGTAGACATTACAGTTTTAAAAAGGAATTGTTTTCTATTATTGCAAGGACTACCAGAACCTGTGCTCCAAAAAAAAGTTTGAAACTGCAACCTCTGTTAAAAACAAACAAACCAAGTAGTTTTCCCTACTCTGCAGTAAGGCTGTATTCTGCATATGACATCCTAAAGACTGTAGATACATGATTTAAAGAATATGTAATCCATCAAGTTTTAAAAGGTCCTGGTCTAACTTTAAAAATTCTTTTGAAGAGTAACAATCTTACACCAATACGGACATATTGAAAATGTGAGATTTTCCTTTTGGTAACAATGTTTCCTTGAGATGAGATTTGACAGGAGGCTTGAACTAAATCTCTAGGTATTTGAGTTCTTTCTAGTTATGTTATTATAATGATAATGCAGGCCGATTCTTTATGTCTCGGTATCTTCATCTATGAAATGGGATAAAGATTTTTTTTTTTATAAAGTGTTTTGATATTTATAAGTCTATAAGTCTATAATATAAGGTTTATTTATATCTCTGAGTAAGAGAAGTGTTGATCCATTTGTCATAGACGTGGCCTGAAGATGCATAGGAAGCAGTTGCCTCTCCCTTGGAAGATGTTGAAATGTCAGAAGAAACTCGCAGTGGGTGTATTGATATGTGTAAAAGCTTTCATACATCTACCACTGTTTTATCTGATTTATACCACGCGGAGCTTCAGAGACACAACTATGTTACACCTACTTCGTACTTGGAATTGATCTCCACTTTTAAAATTCTGCTTCGAAAGAAGAGCATGTAAGGATCAATGAAGCATCCTTTACTAACAGAGCACAAGTTCACAAAAAGTATTATCTTTTTTATCTTCTATAGCTAATCTGAACAAAACAATGGATCGTTTCTAGTAAATTAAAACATAATTGAAATTGTAATAATTAATACATGCTGTTTCCTCTGAGATTCATTGGAGGCTGCAAGAAAGATATGTGGGAAACCAGCTTCTGAGTTGCTAGGTGCCACGGTCTTGCTAGTGAGTTACGGTTGTGTTGAGCTTCTTCAGAAAGGGTTTCTGCACATTTGTGCAGCTGTACTGTATGTTCCTGGCTGGTGAGAGGATGTTCTTCTGCTTCCCTTTTGTTCCAACTGATTGGACATTGGCATGTCAATTAAGATAAGTTCTGAAGTTCATCTAAAAAATTGCTGTGTCACATTGTACTAATAAAAGGATTTCCTCGTTTATACTAATTCCATTCCAGCCTCACCTCTTCCCTCTTCTCTTTTCTCTTAACTACTCCATCGTGATTTTTGCAGTTCTTGGCACTTTGTTGGCAGTACCTTAATAACTGCTCACTTACCTTGCAGTGATAATAGATTTATCTATAAACCAATCTCTGTGTATGCATAGTGGAGCAGTTAAAAACTGTGGCTCAAGCAATTCCTTTTACGTTCATTCATTATTTGTTGAGCGAATAAAACAAGCGTGGTAGAGTATTTGATTACTTGATGTACTGAGAAATTTGGGGAATGAGCCCTAGTGAATGCAGTGGTCAAGTACTGATAAAATGTTTTTGTGATAAAGTGCTATTTATTTTCAGTAAGGTGATGGAAATGAAAAGAAGATACGAAGTTGGCTTGGAGAAACTGAACTCTTCTACATCTCAAATCACCTTGATGCAGTCTGAGCTGGAAGCCTTTGCAGCCTCAGCTACAGGAAGCCAGCACACAGGTCGATGAGATGATGGTGGTTATTCAAAAAGAATCCTCAGAAGTAGCCAAAACTGAAAAAACTGTGAAAGCTGATGAAGCAGTGGCAAATGAGCAAGCTATGGCTTCCAAAGCCATCAAAGACGAATGTGATGCTGACTTAAGTGAAGCAATGCCTTATTTAGAAGTTGCTCTGGCTGCTCTTGACACTCTTACTGCACAGGTACATCTAACTGTGTGTATTTATGCACTAGAGAGGTACTGTGAGAAACATAAGCATGGAATATCTACTTTGCAGAGTTTACATTATACTAACCTTTTTTTTTAATTGTAAGCTTTTTTTTTTTTTTTTTTTTGCTTTTAAAAAGAAAGCATCGCTGTATTTTGTAGCAAAAATACAGTAAGACTGTTTTTGCGGACTGATCAAATATTATACTAGACATTTCAAAATTCATAGCTGTAAGTGTATTTTGCCTTAGCTAGAAGTTAGAAAAAATGCGTATACTTTTAACTTTCTTATTCATAACTATTCTGCCTGTCAAGTAATATTTTTAGATTTAGTCTTTTGGAGTCTAGGAATTGAGATTATGTGTTTCCTTGTGTTAAGGGAGTATGATATTGGGACTGGAAGCGGTCAACTTGTAGTTTTATGGATATCCAGTTTTGCCTCGCTCGTGGTGGGGTGAGAGGAAGTTTCCCAGACTGCAAAAGTGAGGGTGGACTGTGTGCTTCCGCTGTTGTGAGAAACAGGATTTTCGAATACTTTGAGGAAATCTTACGTGAAAGCAAATGTTTTGTTATCTATAGCTACTGTTGCTATCAAAAGTTTCAGATTAGGTCATTGTCAGATCTTTGGCATGGTTTATGAAAATAGTAAATGACTTCTTAGGCTCATCAAGGCTGTTGCGTATTTGTGAATAACGAAATGGGAACGTGGCTTTGAAGGCCAATTAAGTAATTCCTCAGCTTCTTTAACTGCCCAGTGTATCAAAAAAGGTTTATTATAAGAGAAGTAAAAAAAGAAGTAGGAACTTCAGGGGGAGGGTGGGGGAGTAAGAGGTTTTTCCTCAAGACGTAATTAAGTAGCATGACAAAAACAAAAAAAAAAGTGCATGTAGGGGAGCTTATAGCACTTACGCCAGACTTTCTGATTCACCCTTAACTCTGCTGACAGCAAACGCTGCCCACAAGCCCGTGTGCCTAAATGCACTACTAAGTACCTTTTTTAGAGTACTATGAAATTAGTATAACTTTTTTTTTCTGTTGTTCATTCATTAATGAAAATACTGCATTTCTGGAGCTATAATCTGCCTGTTTTGGTAAACACTTTTGATAGAGTGCGCTTGTCATTTGTCATCGTCCCAGTTACAGAGAGCTTTATTACATACCGATATCTCCCTCTTTTCAGAAAACGGCAGTTCTCTTGCTTTTCTTACAGTTATTCTCACACTTACATGAAGTTTCTTACACTTCACGTTGCTTTTAGTTGCTTTTAGTTTGCATTTAGTCTTTAAAATAGTATTTTACTCTACTTAAAACCCTCATCAAGTTTCCTTGTATTTTGTCCTTAATTTTATTTTATGGAATGGCTAACTTTGGTCTTTGGTTCTCTTAGACTTCCTTCCCTGCAGTTTCTATCAGCCTTTGTTCTGACTGCCTCAGTGAAATTCCCTGGCTTTATTTATCTGCTGTCCTTTCTCTCATTTGAACACTTGCACGGTTACAGTTGTTCTTAAAACAAAGCTTAAAGCTCCATTAACTGTTGTTATTTTCTTTCTATTTTCATCCAGTCTTATCATTTCTGTGTTTCTGTGGCATGAGTAGAGATTTCCAGAGCGTAGAAGATACGTCTTTCTATCCAAATTGCCAAGGTCTTAGAACTCAAAAACAAAACTAAGTAAAACCTTGGTGAACTGTCAAAATCTAGCACCAATTGGCAAGATAATTGTGAGTCTAGAACACCATTGATGTTTTAAGCACATTATTTTCTGAGAAAGGCTGTTAGAAAGAGTACTTGAATTTCCATGCAGAGCTAGTCTTTGAGAAGGATGATGTTACATAAATCTTTAGTTCACTAACCTTCTGTTTAATTGTCTGTGTTTGCATTTGTAGAATTATTCTGTTCTTTTGCGTTATGCTTACACATATGCATTTTAAACATTGCTTATTAATATTAGAAATTGGAAATTTTTCTTTGCATGATGCAGCATTTTTCTTAGTTACTTCTCTCCTCCTTCAGTTCATTCTGGAGGTTTAATAACTGACCAGAGTACTAATTGATTTAATTCAGTACTTGGAGAGCACTATGGTTGGAGACAGTTTTGCCTTGTGTTATCCCAAATCTATTAAGCCACTGCTGAATTGATTCTGTAAGTTTGGAAATACTGTTACAGAGCCTGAACCGAAGGTTAGCGGTAGAACGTCTGAACTCCGTGACTGAAGTGCAATGCCCACTGCTGATTCAGGGGCAGAAATTAGCTATAAAAATGAGCTACAGATTAGACTTTTTTTACTCCTCCATATTGACTGTTAACTAGCTTTCATGTCTTTTTGTTGAGAAGGCAATGTTAATTTGAACTCCAGAGCACTTCAAAGAGAGAAGTAGAGTGGGGGGTGAAAATTTTTTTTTTTTTTTTTCAGAATGAAAGTGAGCTATATATACGTGAGAAATACACAAGCTTTTGGAATCGTAATGTGTTTCAAATTATCGAGTTTGAAAATAGTAGGTGTATGTGGAAAAATATTATCTTGATAGAAAAAGGCTTATTATTTCTACTGTAACAGAGGAATTAATTCAAACAAATGTTCAGAGTTCTAAAAGTTGGATGTTTTACTTTGTTTTGTTTTATTCGCTTTTATGTTTGTAAGGATATTACAGTGGTTAAGTCCTTGAAGAGTCCTCCTGCTGTTGTCAAGCTTGTAATGGAGGCCATGTGCATCTTTAAAGGTATCAAGGCAGATAGGATTCCTGATCCAACAGGTTCTGAAAGAAAAAGTGAGGATTTCTGGGGCCCGTCTAAGAGACTTCTGGGTGACATAAGATTTCTTCAGTCCCTTCATGAATATGACAAGGATAACATTCCCCCAGCTTACATGGCTACCATAAGAGAACAGAATCTTACAAATCCTGAGTTTGTACCAGACAAGATTCGAAATGCTTCCACAGCAGCAGTGGGTCTATGCAAATGGGTCATAGCCATGGATGTTTATGATAAGTAAGTATGTGTAAAAATAGTAATTAAAATAAACTTTGTTGAAGAAGTGAGTTTGTATTTACGCTAAAGGAAATTTGATACTACTTCTTACCGATGCAAGATTTGTGCAAATAAGCAGTCAAAAACATTCATTCGTAGAAGATATCTGATGTTAAGGTGTATAACATGATTTTCAGTTCTAGATTTTTCTGAGAAGGCACAGGAGTGATGCTTATTCAGTTAGCAAATAAAGTTAACCTTTTTGGAGTGTTGCACATAGCAAACAGAGGTATTATTGAAATGTCTTTAGAAGTTTCTGACCATATCGAGCCCCGAAGATACCTTACGTATCCTTATTAAATTGTTTTTGTTGTGCTGAAAAATATACGTAGCTTTGATGATGTTTCTTACTCGCAAATATTTGGAACCCACATTCAACAGTAAATCACCACTGGGTGACTAAGGTCAATCTGAAATTTGAGTCATGGTAAGTAGCGTTAGAATGGTAGTCGTTGGCTAAAATATTAGGAAATGCATACTTGGTAGTTCTGCATTTGAGAACAACTTCAGAAGTTATGGTGACCTATTTTTTGAGAGAAAATTAACTACAAATGTGGACTTTGAAGAGGATATGCAACTTAGAAGTAAGAGAGAGGATTAATTAGTTACAAAGTTAATACTCATGGAATAGTGAGATAGGGACGTTCTGTCACCTTGTCTTGCTACATTTTTGGAAAGATAAACAGTATGTTTTCCATTTTGTGTTGCTTCCAGTGCTCTCCTCATAGAAGTATTGGTAGAAAATACTGGAGTCTTCAAAACAGGAAAATACATCCTTGGATATGAAAAGCTATTAATTTCCTTGTGGGTTAGCTCTTTGCATGTGTTAAGTGTATCTGTAACTTAATACAATTGTTTATGTGTTTCCAGTGGCAGAAATCCATCTGTAATAGATTCTAAGTTGTGACTAAATGAGATACAGCTCAGAAGGATAACCATTTTCACTTTAAGGTATTAGTTATTACAGAAAGTTTTGCAGAAACTGCCAAAGTCAGTCTGTAGCAGCACAGAAATAAGTAATGAAGTAAATGAAGCAAACACCAATTGTCTTCTCATACCACCAAATAATGAAAAACAGGAGAGTGCATAGCTGCCGAGTTGCTGACATTTCCCTTCGTCTTTCCTGTATTAACTTTTTTTGATAGTAATTCTGGAACGAGGGTGCATTTTTCAGGTGTTCAATTTATTCTTTGACTTTGTTTAGAGTGATAAAAAATGTTGTGCCCAAAAAGCTGAAGTTGAATGAAGCTGAAGGAGAATTGAAGATTGCTATGGATGGTCTAAGAAAGAGACAAGCTGACCTGAAAGAAGTCTAGGATAAAGTGGTTGTACTCCAGCAGACGCTGGAATCCAAGAAACAGGAGAAGGCTGACTTAGAAAATCAGGTACACGATGCAAAATATGAACTGTTGTTCCACCGATTTTTCATCAGTTACTTGAAATTTACTTCATTATCAAATGGTATTTTTCCTTTTAACTGCCTGTGTGCTGTCTTACTTGTAGATTCACATCTTTTTATTTCAGTGATAAGATCTTGAAGATTTGAATGGACAAATCATAGGGAACGAATGCTTTAGAGTAATGAAAAATGCAGATGTCCTGATTTACAGACATAGCTCTCCTGCATCCTCACTCACATTTGCTTTCCTCGGAGGTGGTTAATTTTCAGCGGTTTCAACAGGTTTGATTAAATGTTAACTTGCAGGCCAATACATTTGAGGTTTTATTTACACCTTTTGTACCAAAACAATTTTTAGCGTGTTCATAGTAAACTGTTTCTGACTGCAGAGGTACTGTGCGTGCAGAGACGTACAACTTTTAGACAATGGTTTTTTATTTTATGTTTTTAAGATTTGTAATACAACGTCATAAGGTTTTGTTACAAGAATACTATCAGAATTTAAAATTGAGCCAATTTATCTTCTCCTTTGCCTGAAATGTGTCCATACTAGATAGAAAGAACTCAAACAGAGCTGGATTAAATACCTGTTAAATCAAATTGGAAAATTTGGAAAAAAATTAGAAAGCTGATTTAGATAAAAACCTGCAACAACAGAAATGCAGATTGTGTGTTTGTGTTTTTCTCATAGGAAATAATGTACCTACTTCAGTAAGACAACGATCTCTTTGAGGTGTTTTTGATTATTTTGCGACACAGATCGTTTTGTTGACTTTAGTACTTTCCGTATCGCACACGGAGCTATCGTGTATTGCAGTGAATTGCGGGTTTTATATTTGTTGTCTTTCTTAATTTAGATGAAAAGGCAGCTGAAATTTAATGGGTTTCACTGTGCCGGTAGCGAGAGTGGTTTTGCTTTCGAAGCATTTCAATTGTAAATCGACGTTTTCTTTATGTTTCAGGAAATTGTGTAAGAAAGCACCTGCAAAGAGAAATTAATTGTGAATACTTTTTTTAATTTGTCAAGCGATCATGTAATATAATCAGTTTCATTTCTTTTTCCCTTAAGGTTGAACTATGCTGCAAAAAAATGCAGCAAGCAGAGCAGTTGATTGGAGGCCTCGGTGGTGAAAAAACTCATTGGAATGAGACCGCTTTGGAGCTGGCAAGGCAGTACATCAGTTTGACTGGAGATATACTTATTTTGTCAGGAATCGTAGCTTACCTAGGAGCATTTACATCCAGCTACAGAAAAGTAATGCGCCCTGTAACTTCATGCATGTGTTTTTTAATAATCTAAATTTAATTCACTTTACTTCTTCCTTCCCTCATTTTTAATCAAAGTAATTATTTTCTCCATTTTTCTCAAGAAAATGTTGTGCTGCTTTTTCCAACTATTGTTTTCTTCATAATACAGATACTTCGATATTACTGTTTTAAATCCTCTATAGAGGGAGTTCATTTTGTAAGTATTTATCGCGCAAATAAATAGCAGGTTTTACACATCCCATGTACATAATTTTGAGAGTTTTCTGTTTTATTCTTTTAAGTGCATTTCAAGTAACTCACTTTGTGTCTGGGAAGGTAGGAATATTTTTGGAGAAATATTGTAAAGTGTTCTCAGATGTATTCCTGGCAAGTGTAAATTGCCACCTTTAACCAATTATACCTATGTTTCACGTATAGAAATCACACACAAAGGCATTTTTAGTGACATTTTTAGATATCCTGTACAGAAGCATGAGTTTCTTTCTGTTTGGAGGTATACTGCTCTTGCCTGTAGCATGTAGTACAGGAAATGCGTTGAAAATTATGTTTTTAATAGTTGTGGAAATATTGTAAAGAGGCAGAACTTCAGTTAATATTTGCTGCTTTTCTCATCTAGATGCAAACCAAAGAGTGGACGTTTCTGTGTCAAGCAAGAAACATTCCTTGTTCTGATGATTTTTCCTGAACAACTACCTTGGGAGAGCCAGTGAAAATCAGAGCTTGGAATATTGCTGGGTTACCCTCTGACACATTTTCTACTGATAACGACATCATTATCTCGTAAGTAAAACAAATCTTCAAAAGCATGGTTGTTTTTAATTGCTTTCTTACAACATGCTTGTCTGTTAACTACCTGTGTAGACGGTTTTCTACTGCATACGTTTAAACTGTATAGCTGGTTTAACAAGCAGAGTTATATAATAAATAAATGACTGTGATGTTTCAATTGAAGAAATACTAATAATACCCTTCAACTTCATAATGTGAAGATTTTAAATCTGTGAATTCCCTCTCCTCTTTTTAAACTCCTCTGGATTGCTGTAACGATACCAAAAGCAATGATATTTCACAGACGTGCTGCGTACGGGGTTACTCTTCAGTTGAAGATGTTCTAAAGCACCTCATCCATGCTTTGGACGTCTCCATACATGCATAAACACAGGATTAAAAAAAAATCCCAAAATGATATTCACCTTCAAATTAATATATATTTCAGGTATTTATGACAGCGCTTTTTTGTTGATCGGTTCTTTGTAGCGGGTTGATTAAACAGAAGCTATTCGCAGAAGAAATACAAAGTGATGAACATTCTGTTCTAAAGCTTGGCTTTATCCTATTTTGAATTCATGAACGATGCAAGAAGTGAAAGAATAGAATTCTATGCTCATAGTATAATCAGTAGATACGAAAGTAATCATCCTTCAAAAACTAAAGCTCTGTTAATTTAAAATAAATGTGCTGTCTGTTACTACCAAGGGGTGTTTCTGCAGGGCTAATGGAGGCTATTTTGTAAATCCTTCTGTGAGGATAACTTACTTTTTTCCTATATGGAAATGATAAGGAGATGCTATAGATCTCACCTGCTTGTCTACAGACAGTATTTTGCCAAATGATGTAACATCCAGGCCCGTTATGACTCAATGAAGCACCTCTCGCTTCTGTCCAGTATGCTTGCCAGCATGTAGCTACCAATTTCCAGCTACTGGGTTTTCTTCTTCGGGCAACTGAAGCTGAGTTCACCTTGTTTTGACTGGTGTTCTCTTTGTGATTGTTACCCCATATACTTCGTTTCACATGTGTTGCTCTGTATTTTCCATACAAAGAATAAAAGCTTCTTAGAACCAGGTTAGTGGCTGGCAAGCCTGTTAGTTGATACTTATGTAAAACATACTTTACATCTTTTCTGCAATATTGCATCTCATGAACTTGCTGATATAAATCTTTTCATTTTTGTTATCGTTTACATGAAAATTCTTGTCACTGTTTGAGGAGGCCGATGTTGTGCAATGCTGGTGGTCGGATACTTCTTTTAGTGCAGAGCAAACGTTTTCACACTTAGCTAATGTATATTAAGCTAACGTTTCGAAACGTAGATGTGCAGTTAATAATTCAGCTTTGGTAATTAGGCAGGTGCTGTGAGTACAAAACTAAACAGATGTCAAGGAATAATTCACTAGCTAAAAACCTCAATGTATTTTTCCCACTTAAAAATTAGAATTGATCGTACGTCTGGCAGTGAAACTTTTTATCGAAGTTTGTGGAGGCGTGCTGGGATTATGAATGCAGCATGTAACTTTGTAAGCAATTACCATATTAATAATTCGATCACCTAAGCTCCAAAGTTGACAAATGTTAATGAATCCACCACTTCCACAGTACATCCCCTCCCATCACTTTTATAAAGCTTTGATCAAAATTCCCTTTGAACTGATGAGAAGATGATTAGCATTTTAAAACTAAATAACGATGGCTCGCAATTTTGAAAAATCAGATAAGTTTAGCTCAGGTTGAAAGTACGTTATGCTTGTCGTTATATGTGTGTGCCTACATTTTTTTTAGGACCTCAAGAGCAATATAAAAATGCAACTTGAGGTTTTTATAACGATAAACACTTTTTTTTTTTTTTTTTTTTTTTTTTAAAGGTAGAATTTGAGAGCTATTTGGAGGTTTTTTTGAAACATACATGGTATTGCTTGTGCATTTTTGTCCATTAAAAATGGTTTCAACAGCGATGGAGACCATCCGTGTTTGACTGTTATTAGAGTCAGCGTACCTACATGTGGTAAAGAATGCTGCAAAAAAACCACATAAAGTAGTAATTAGCTCTGGCAAAAATAACATTGAGACGTTTTGCATGTCGATTGTGCTTTAGGATTAGGTTTAAAAGATGATACCTTGAAGTATAAGTCACCTGTTGCATCAAAAATTCCATTCGTTCACTTGGCAATGCTAACTTAAGTCTACAACATTAAAGCTGTTCAGAATTTCCAAACTTACAGTGATCTTTTAGTTTGAAAGAATTATAAAATTTAATGAGATTAATCTTTCTAGGATTTAAGAATTATTATTCTAAGAACTTTTTTTGAAAGTGGAAAGTTATTTTTTGCGAGCAAATAACTTGAAGTTTCACATTTCCTCTTAATCCGCTCAAGATTACAGCTGAGCATGTACCTAGTAGGATTTTGGACTTGCAAGCTTTTGTTTTAATGAAAAAAGAAAATACACTGCCTTAAAAACGACTTTGAGGTAACAGTTAAGAGCTTATGTTTCAGCCTTTAAATGTGTACTTTTCCCTTCAGAAATGCGAGAAGATGGCCTCTTATGATAGATCCTCAGGGTCAAGCAAATAAATGGATAAAGAATATGGAAAAAGTCAATAGCTTGCACGTGATCAAGCTCAGCGACCCTCAGTTTGTTAGAACACTGGAAAACTGCATTCAGTTTGACAGTCCTGGTAAGTTATTGAATAATGAAAGTGTAAATTACAGGAAAACATGGAGAGGGCACAATGGAACTCTGGTGTCAAATTTTAACTATCATCGTTGATGTCCTCAATATAGGTTGTAAGCTAATTCTTAGGAGAAAATGATTCTAATCCTCAGTTTAATTGGTATCTTTTAATTGCTCTGCAAGAACTATCTTTGTTTTCATGTTACAATCATATGACTTCTAAAAAGTAATGTTGTTTCTATTTATGACCTTTTAAGAGTATGAATTACTTGAGCACTAGGCTGTGATAATTTAATGATTCCCAGATTTGGTAATTTTACTGCAGCTGCCGTACTGTTGTACCCTCAAACATAAACGAGTTAGTTAATAGAATACGTAATGATAATCACAGCTAATTTCAATTGGGTAACTGGAGCTCCAGTAAAGAAATAGATTGTTTATTCTCTGTTATTTCTCTTTCAATTTTGATATTCTTGAAGTCTTGCATTGAGACAAGAAGGCAGGGATACTCGAAGTGATTTCTTTCAGTGGCACGTGGCGTATGATTTGTTGTTACGTCCCTTTTTAAGATGGTAATTTTAAACTGCTGTTCTAATCCATCGGCAGCAATAATAGGAGATTCAGCTGCTTGTTTGAAAATAGATATAATATTAGGAAAAAAAAAAGTAAAAATTCAGTTTTTTAATTTGGTTTTCATTTGGCCGAATGCTCTAAGAAACGTTAATTAGATATGTAAGTTTTGCCCAATTGATATTTTCACTTTTTGTGCATTGCTTACAAATTGCGGAAGACAATACTATACATTAAGTAGTATAAATAGTATAAATGCCGAGACGGCCCTACTAATGCCTATGTTATGTTGAAATGCTTCTAGGGAATATCGGAGAAGAACTGGATCCTCTTCTAGAGCCACTGTTGCTCAAACAGACATTTAAGCGGTCAGGAAGAATATGCATTTGCCTCGGAGACTCCACTATTGAGTACGCTCCCAAATTCCGCATTTATACTACAACTATGCTGAGAAATCCACACTATCTTCCTGAAATATCTGCCAAGGTGAGAATTTTGGAAGTATAACTCTGTTTTAACTCGAGCGATTCCTTGACTACAGTGGGGAAGATTTTCCGGCATTTGTTGAGTCTTCCTCACTTACAATTTTGTTTTCTTTTCGGCACTGCTGGAAGACCAGTGTTGTATCTCGTATCTAATACATCACATTCCAATAACAATGTATTTTCATACTCTAAGAAACTGTTGATTTATTCTAACACCTTTTCCAGTCTATATCTCTTGATGCTCTCAGTAACCTTTATTACAAAAGCGTATTCAGGGATTTAATATAACATTTGCATGACATGCAAACTCTAATTAGACTTTCATATTCAAGATTCTATTTTGTAGTACAGGTAATTTCTGACATTGCGCCTCCTTTATGAAAGATATAATAATAATAATTCTTAACAAATGCTAAAATCGGGAAATAATTTTTATATTTGAGGAACAAAAAAAAGCATTTTTCTGCTTTCAAGAATAAAACGGGTGGGTTTTTCATCTTAACATTACTTGAGAGAAGTATTGCACTTTTTCTTCATCGTTCCTTTTAAAGAGTTTTTAATTGAAAAATGTTGCAAATAGGTACTTTGGCTAAAGGCTGTACTGGAACACAGAATCTTTGAGTCAAGCTTTGTAAACATGATATTCAGCAATGCGGAAGGCTAAGTTAAGTTTCAACTGCGAAGGAGTACTGAAAGTGGGGGAAAAAAGCACAAAAATGAATGAAAGGGAATAACTTTTGTTCAGTTCTTTTATCAAAAAAGATAATTACTGTCAGGTTCAGGAAAAAGAAAAAAAGTTGAAATATAACAGGAAAGAGAGCTTACGAAAGATGTACTCTTAGACCAGTATGTATGTATTTAGAATTGTATGAAAATTATTTCATAAGAATTGCTGATAGTTAATAGAATTAAAATCTTCTAGTTGTCAATCAGCAATTGACACAGGGAGAAGAAGACAAAAAAGTAATATCTAAGTAACCTTGTCTGAACGTAATTGTAACACCCTTTGCTGTGATTATCCCGAAGGTCGCTCTGGTAGTAGCTAATGGAAAAAGAGTCCAGAGAAAATTCTTATTGATAGGGCTATCGTATTTCATAGAAATGATCATAATGAATTCTGATGTCTTATATAGCGAAGCCTTCAAAGACACACATAAAACGTATTTGCAGTACAGAGATATATTTGCAGTTATTAGTCATCCAGAGTATCTTTCCTGCATTTGTAAGATTATTTATTAGAAATTGTGTAATTCAAAAAGCACTAAAAAACCTCATGATTTTCAGCTCTAGGAATGCTGTCTATTCACGTGCATTAAAAACATCATTACGGCCCTCTGAGGATAAGGAGGAATGCAGATCTTAACATTTGCACTTAGTCCTCAAAGATTCAGGTATCCGAGCCAGCCAACTTTTCAGAGCGTAGCCGCTCCGATCGAAAATTACCTCAGAGCTGCTCGTAGCAAACTTTTTGCTTTGAAGAAGAGAAATTGAGCTTCTGAAATGTTCCTGCTGCTTATAACCTTTAGATCTATATAATCTGTATATTTAGATCCCTCTATACATTATGTATTGGTTTACCAGTATTAAAATTCTAGAGAAGATGGGGGAAGAAAGTAGGCCGTGATGCTTGTGAAGATCATAATGATTCTTAGAGTCACGTACAACTGAACTTTCTCTCAAAATTCCCGTTTAAAAAAAGCAGTGAAAGAGCCCCAAATGAGGTGTGGTGTAAGGAATATCTATTAATGTTGTATTTTAAGAAAATGAGAATACTATCTCTACTAACTTGGCAAGCGAAGCTCATAGAAAAAAGAATTGACAACTTTTCCTACTAATAGTGCAAGAAGATTAAGACAAATTGACTGTACGGGTATTTTGTATCATCACTAATCCCAAGGTTCAGGTGAACGTTTTTTTGGAAATACAAGCTAATGATCATCCGTACCTACCAAAAAAGCCCAGAGAGAACCTATAGTCTTACAGGATAGTTCCTTCTAGCAGAGACTTTAATCAGTGAGTTGATTTTCTTGGTTTTGAATTATGCACATCAAGGATTTTCCAGTCTCTAGTGGTAATGTATTTTTTACCTTTTTCATACAAAACATTATATGTTTTTTGCTTGTTCAGCTGGAGCACATCATTTATTGAGTCAGTTATAAATATGTTATGGTACAGAAATTCTTTTAGTGAACAAGTTTTTAAAATGTCTTTTTTTTTTTTTTTTTTTTTTTTTTTAATTACTGATTTTCTCAAGAGAAAACTGCAAACTACATGAGAACAGGACAATTAAGGGGGGGAAAGTGTATATTGCTGGAGCAGCGTCAACTAAAAGTTAACTCCAGCATCTGTGTTTCCACTTACTTGATGAAAATTGCAAAGACTGATTATGAAGTAGTAAGAAGTTTTTTAAAATTCTAAAAAGTGATCTGTATTTGTATTTTTCTAAAATACTGTGTCGGCATCCCTTCTGCAGTGGGATGTTCAGATTGAACAGATCTGGAAAACAAACATGAACCAATGTATTTACAGAACTTGTGCATTAATATGAATCTTCCATTCGTATAAATCTCTCTGAAAAAGCTACTTGAAGGCTAAAGGTATCGAAAGGGAAGATCCTTTTTTTATGTGCAAGCGTTCATTTACGTTACGTGAACCGGTCACTTGAAGCCTTAGAGTTTCAGTGTAATTTCAAGCGCTAACTTTCCGGTACACGATCTTAAACTCTCATCTGCTATTCATTTACCATCCAATTTTCGTATAACGCATCATTATGCAATCCTCATCCTGCAAATGAGGAAGCATTTTAATTCTATATGATCAATTCTCAAAACATCTTCCTTCTAACAGGTAACGCTATTGAATTTCATGATAACTTCAGAAGGAATGCAAGATCAGCTTCTTGGATTAGTAGTTGCAAGAGAAAGACCAGATCTTGAAGGAGAAAAACAAGCCCTCATCCTTCAAGGGGCTGCAAATAAAAGGTATGAAGATAACTTCCCTTGCTAGGGACAGAAGCAGATTGCAGTTTAGGAAAATCAAAATCATTGGAAATACTTTTCAGAGGCATTTTTTAATTGTTCTATTATTTAGGTCTGATTTAACTGGAAATTCAAGAGCATGATTTTTGAGAGCCCAGACTCAGCTTGTTTGGCTTTTAGACTGATCAGAACGCACGGTCTTTCTCTTACTCGTACCGTTTATGGCTTTTTGTCACAGACACAGTTTGCTATCTGTGGGATTGTAATAAAATATTGAAGAAGTTAGGGGGACGTGTCATCGTAGAGCAAACTCCTGATCCTGTCTCCTGTCTTTACATGTCCCTTTCAAGTTGTTATTAACATGATTTGCTGTCCTCACAAACGTTGATGTTTTACAGTGGTTTTGTTTCCCACTGTGCATTATATTTGCTATTATTGCACATGCGGAAGGGATCTTTGCCCGCAGATCAAAGCATGAAACGTGTAGCATTCAAAATGTTGTGACACGTTCTCCCTTTGCAATGTTTATTTGGAGTCTGAAATTAGCTTAATTTTTCTGAAATTTAAGCCAACCCTTAATAACAGATACAAAAAATTTTCTTACGTAAGTTGCGTACCGTGGCAAGAATTTTCGTGTAACCTTCTTCTGTAAAACTAGCAGAAAATTGCCAAATTTAATAAGCAAAAAAAATTGTATTTTACCATAGGCAACTAAAAGAAATAGAAGACAAGATTTTAGAAGTTCCTTTGGCTTTTGAAGGAAATATTTTTGAGGATGAAACCGCTATTAAGATATTGTCTTCTTCCAAGGTTCTGGCTAACAAGATTTCTGAAAAGCAAGCTGTAGCTGAAGAAACAGAAAAGAAGATTGATGCCACTCGTGTGGGCTATCGTCCTATTGCTGTCCATTCATCGATCTTGTTTTTTTCTATCACCGATCTAGCCAACAATGAGCCGATGTATCAGTACTCTCTCATGTGGTTTATTAGCCTTTTCACCATGTCTATAGATAACTCAGAGAAATCAGAAGATTTACAAACAAGGTAAGAGGGATAATTTGCCATTTGTAATTGGTGACATTTTCGGTTAGTCTAGAAAAGTTATTGCCATTTCTGCCAAGCGTGTCCTGCAAAATGTCACGTTCTGAAACATTCCTTGTATATATCTGCCGGATATTTTTCTGGAAGACAATTTCTTCATAGAGACAAAATGGCATGATATAATACAAGTGCATCATATTTCGCTATTTTATTTAGTAATTATAACTGTAGCCACGTGTGAAATTGCAAAGCAGCAGAGCGATTAAAATGGTCCGCTCACCTTAATTTTGTATTTAATGTATTGACTTTGTATGCCTTCCCAAAGCAGATAAGAAACATTCACGCAACTGGTAAAAGAGAATGAAGTCTTGCGTCCGGGGCCCTAGGCTGTAGAGTAGGAAAAGCAGTAGTTATTAACCCAGCAAATGTTGGACTGTTCGATTACGGTTTTGTATGCTGGTCGTCCCTCCCTCTTCCATTTTTTCTTCACGAGAACGGGAGAAACTGCAATCTTCAATGATCTAATAAAGCAAGCCCTGAATTTATTTTAAGTGTGATTGATTGAGGTTGCAGTAGGATTTTTCAAAATATAATACTGAAGTGAATTATCTACACTGAGATTTTCTTAAGAGATCTTTTCAGTATTCCATCAATTCAATTAATAAATTATATTTCAGCTTCTCCAGATCTGTGGATTAAATGCACGGAGCTTTGCTTTTCTAGCTTAGGTACTTCCGTGGTCATTGAGTGAATGAAAGACAGGGGAAACTACTTCAGAAAAAACAGTTGGTGTTACAGATTACAATTTCTGAATTATCTGTGGCAGTCTGTGTTTCATCTAAGTACAAGTAAGGTACGGTTCCTGGTGAGGTAGCGCTTAACGTAAAAGCGTTTGTTTTAATGTTGTACTGAGTTACGGAGGTTATTTTTTCATTAGAATTTAGTCAAGGTCTGTATAGTTCAATGTTAGCATACCCATTTTTATAAAAAATTCTATGCGTTCAAGTCAGACTTAATATTTTGTTATCATAGTTGAAATTACGTTCAACTTATCCTTCTCCCAAAAGACAGTCTGCGTTCTATACACCTATCCCTTTGACTTTAAATCTTACGTGTTCTTGTCTCAAAAAAGCAGCCACACACGCCTATGTTCCTAAATCAAAGTCAGCGAGCGATAGGACAAAAGTTTTTTACTTAGTTTATTTGAAACAAAAACTTTGTGCTAGCAGAAATCGGAAGATGCGGGACCCGAATTCCAGCTGACAGTGTGCATTCCCAGGGCACGATCGGTGTAAGCTCATTTACACAGCTTTGCCCATCAAAGACATAAAAAGGCAGACCTGCCAAGGCACAGAAAATTCTGTCAGTTAATAATTCACATGGGATTTTTTTCCTGGGTCATCTCCACTAATCAGGTGGTATTTGCTACTACATGCTCTGAGATTTTTATATTTTTCTTCATTCTTTCTGTGTTTGACATAATTGTATGAATGCAGATGCTCGGTTTCTAACCATCTGTATAGGTTTTTCATTTCTTTTTGGCTGTTCTAACGTAATTCTTCGTGAAATGATGACTGATAAAACTGCATAGATGGATTCCTTGTTTATTTTATTTAAAGAAAATAATTTACAGTCATAAGTTTTTCATATATTTGCAATTATAGCATCTGTAGAATAGGAAATGGATTACAGAAGGTGATCAAAAGTCAGCGGCTTGGATTTGAGCGGTGGTATTTGTGTTCATAATGAATCTTAAGATCGTTGTTCTTTTCACCACTCCAAAAGGAGACCACTCGTTTTTTTGGCAAAATGTGTCGGGGAGTCATAATTTTGGTTTTTGTTATTTTGGTCAGAAATCAGTACCCCAATTTAATGATTCTTTTGAGGCTAATTGACCAGAGAGTTTCTTACAAGTAAGGGGATCTAATTTATTTGTATCAGGTTTCAAAAATGCACAGGTCTTAAGCATGATATTAATGGAAGAATGGTTCTTTTCCTGACAACTGTAGGTTGAAGATTCTTAAGGATCATTTCATTTACTCTTTTTACATCAATGTCTGTTGCTCACTGTGTGACAGTGGACACACACTGGACAAGCTGCTCTTCTCTTTTTGTCTAACTGTGAATCTCCTGAAATACGACAAAATGGTAAGTAATTAAAAATAATCCTCACGCTCAAACAACCAGCCATAAGAAGTGAAAGGATAAAATAGGAAAATAAGCGTATACATAATAGTAATATTTAATCCAGAATTTTGTTGTTTGAGTTTAATAAGCAATCACGAGAAGCGAAAAAGATTCTCTAGAATAAAATAAATTTGTCGCAAACGGGCGTGGCAAAACCGTCCAAGATGATAATAACTTTTCTGGATGTTATTAAAACTTAAGCCTGCCTATACTATTCTTAAGGTTAAGGTTTTACAAAATTTTACTCTAACATATTCCGAATTCTAAAATCGTATAAAAATGAATTGTGAGAGGCAATTTAAGAAATAAGTCATTTTCACTTAAAGCGCTAAACGTTGTTAATTTTTTTACAAGGAATTGCTGAAAGCAAACGTGAATTTTGTTTTTACTAATTCTTTACAAAATATTTTTTTACTATGATTTTTTTCTTTCTTTTTTTTAAATTCACGATGAAATATACTCACTTCAACCTCAATATCCACAAAGCAGTACTTCTTAATATTGCTCGGTGGTTTCACAGTATCACGGAAGCATTAGAATGAATACTTTCAAGAGCTGACAGAGCTATGGACAAGCTGCTTGCATTTACAAAATTCAAGCCATCAAAGTTTTGAGAAAAAAGAATGAGACAGGTAATAGACCAATAGATGGACTCGCATTATAGTAAAAAGTTTTCAAACTTTGTTGTCCCATGAAGTATTTCCAGGATGGGTTTTGGGTTTATTTGCTTTTTCTGCTTCAAAATGTGGGGAATTAAGAACAAATCTCACGTTGTCTTAAACTGCTCATTCCTCCAATTGAAAAACGCAAATTTAAATCCTCTTAAAATCAGCTTTTATGTTAAGTTTTCCAGTTCCTCAAATTCATTGTTAACTGAAAATCAGACACTAATTGCTTCAGGTAGGAATCTTTTTCAACTGGTCTAAGAAATTCCATAAGCATGGTGATTTCCTATGGAGCATATTAAAACTATCAGATTTTATTTAGTTAGTTCTGAGAGCAGCATTTCTCCCGCAGATTAGCGAGGATGAGTGGAAATTCCTGTTGACCGGTGGCATAGGCTTGGACAGGATAGGATGAAATCTGTCAGCTGAAGACTTGCCGTGCTTCGCTAACATTCATCAGGATTTTACGTGACTTAAAGACGGATGGAAAACTGTGTACAACAGCTTGGTACGTTAACATTCCCAATTGCTTTCTTCCATAAGCTAATTAACGCATCAAATACATTTATTTTGAGAAAATGAAGTATTGTCATTTTACAGGGTTGGTTTCCGCATATATGAAAGTAAAAATTTAAGCAAACGGTGTGGAGGGGCAGATTACTGCCAGTTTGTCAGGTGGCTACTGAATAGCAGTTGACAATTTGAATTGGGCTGGAGTAAAAGAAGGCAAAACCTGTAGAAGTAAGGCGACAGTGAAATTAGCTAAATTCGTGTCAGCCACTGTTGCCTTATCAGTACGTCCATTTGTTCACCAGGCTTTGAGGATGCCTTTTTGTACCGTTATATAGGCATTCAGCTTTTTTGGGTAAATTTAAAAAACGACGGCAACAAAAACAACCGTAACGTTTTAGAAGTACTCAAGTGGGATTCAGGAGACCTGCATCCTATTCCAGAGTGACAGATAGGCACAAATGATTTCTTTAAACATTTTCATTACTGTTCACTCAAAATTGAGCCCCTGTAGATGACTCACGCTCCACTTTTAGGCACTTGCTTTATCTTACTGTCAACTTTTCTCGGCGCTTGTTTTACCATACCGCTTCTCTTCTGCTTTTAGTTACACCGAGCTCTCACTGTACACACAATTCCTGATCCAACTATTTTAAAAACTACCATTAAAAACTACGGCTCCTTCAGTTGTCCAGATAGCGGAAACAGGCAAATAGCAGAAATTAAGCTTGCCTTAAGTATTTACATAACTTACACGGTAAGTTGAGAGCTTCAGTTCATCTTCCAACGCTAGCCATTGAGAAACCGAACAGGCTTTGAAACAGAGGGCGAGGAGACTATTTTATTATCTACACTAAGATTACACCATTTTAAAGTAAAGGTGCTGACTTACAGAAGAAAAGAATCAGGGTCCACGTATTGACCACTAACCACATTCAAAGAGACAAACTGAAATAAACAGAAATTTCTTCACTTAAACATCATTCAAAAAAATAAGATGTACACTGTCAGGTCATCAGTTAAATGATTTAAAAAAAATCTAAACAATTAGTAGCACCACAACTAGGACCACCATTACTGAACCCTGAACGGTATATACATTGCCTGTCACCATCTTGATCTGGAAGAAGCGTTAGGCCTCTTACTCATTATAAAAGCATTTTCTTTCAGCATCCAGCTTCAACAATAATACTTTCCTGTGAAAGCACTGAAATGTTGAGAAGTGCTAGTTAACGGGTCTCAGTAAGCATTTTTCTCTGGTAGAGGCCATCTTTTTCACCAGTACGGTTTATCCCCACCAACGCACAACCAGGCAAAGGGCAGTTTTGTCTACGAAAGGAGGAGAAAGAGGGCACAAAATGACTTCAAGCACCCTCGTTGTAAATAATGAATGATGAATGTAGCTGTCTCAAGATCATCAGAAAACTATTTGACGTTTGCTTCTCCTACTCTTGCAACTCAGGTTTCTTCCAAAAGCAGAGAAGACCTGACTTGAGCTCCCTGCTCCAAGAGTTCTATGTATTTCGACTAAAGCTAAGCTCTATATCTTAGAGCAGGGACCGAAACTTGGTTTCCCCCAGCCAGCCGGCCCACTTAACCTCAAAGCTTACTGCTGCATCTCTGCTTCTCGTGGAGAAGCAAACAGTTTTTGGCAGTAGCGCAACTCATTACAGTTTTCGATGCAACCTTCACTCATTAGCATTTCTTAATTTTCTCAGTGATACCGAACTAGCACTGTTTTAGCTGTGCTCCTAAAGAGTCGTTAGTGTTTTCACCATGACATACCTATTTCCCCCATATATTAATTGAAAAATAAGATTAGAATCTAGAATGCTGCACTAAGTGCTAAGAAATCATGGAGAGGTTCAGAGTCCAGGCCCTTTGAGGAACGCAAGCTCCATCGCGAATGGATTTGCTAAATCAAAGTTGCTTGGACCCTTAAATCCATGTAAAGAGCCCGGCCCTTTACATGCGAGCCTAAGTTGCCCCGGTGCAGCCATAACACCAGTGGCCAGTTAGCGTTGTACTGGATTAAGTTAACATACACCGCACGCTCATTGTTATTCCAGTCTAGTAACTGCTGTCACGTAGCTGGAATATTTATAAGCTGCTCACAAAATAAGTTCCGGGGCATTCTTTGACTCGGTTTTTCTGTTCAATTTCACTCAGATCCGGCATAAATACCGATTGTCATATAATAGCATAGCATTTCCTGTACCTCATCTCTCACCGGCTTTCTTCCTAGAGAAGAGAGGAACTGGGGTCATTACATTTTAAATACCTGAAAATGAGTGGCTTCTCTGCTACAGTAGATGCTCCCTAGATATACTTTAAGTTATTTTCCCTCATTTAATGTTTTTCCTTAAAAAAAAAAAAAAAAAAGTCCCATTCCCGCAGATTTTTAAGAAGTCCATCATGAATTGATGTATCGAGTTAAGATAATCAGCAATTCACATAATTCACAAATGCTTTAGAGAAAAATGAAATATTTATGTTTATAGGATGCTCAGCACAAGGATTTTCCTGCAGAGCGGCAAGCAAAGTTGGGCGAATTCCAAAGGATGCTCATCATTCGCTGTCTGAGACCTGACAAGGTACGTACAAGGCTACCGCCTTATTAAAAAAAAAAAAACAACCACGTGTATTTTAGAAACAAAAAACATTTGCAAATATGCATTTCAACTGAGTTGGTGCGGTTTAGCCCCAGCTGGCAGCTAAGCTCTACGTGTACGCTTGCTCAGTACTCACAGTGAGACGGAGGAGAGAAACGGATGTGGTAAGACTGTGAAAGTTCATGCTGAGGTAGTCTGTTCACCAGGTAAAAGTCACGGTAAGATAAATGCTGTTGTTTCAAATGTACCCTCTCCTCCTTCTTTACCCTAGATTTTACATACGTAACAATAAGACACGGAATATACCTTCGGTTAGTCTAGAAACTAGCCACGTCTCCTCCCAGAAAAGTGTAGTGAGCAGACTTATTAACATAGAAGGATAGGCCTTGAGTTAAGGATAGGCCTTGAGTTTTTTTTTTTTTTTTTTTTTTTTTTTTTTTTTTTTTTTTAACGTTTCACTGCATACACCAAAATCTCCTGAGCATTTCCAGCTCAAGATTATCTTACGAGCCTAGTGACTTTCCTTTTTTATTATGTCTGACAACTTGGCTTGCGTAAGTTTTTCACATTGCTATTCAAGGTCAATTAGACTGGTGTAGGAAGATAATTTAACAGTAGAGTAGACTGTTAAGTAGTAATTACTGCAGACACCCAGATCCATTTTGTTCTACAGAAAGTATTTTGATTCAGGACCTTAACGAGCGTCTGGCTCAAAGACTCGAATAAAGCGTAGATCGCAACAGGTACTTACCATTAGTCATCTTTATTCAAAAGTCACCCCACGAAAAGCAAAATAAAAGTATTCACTTACATATTTATCATACATTCACAGGTTAATGGGACTAGCATTAGCCCATGTCTAGCCCTGAGAAAAAATTTTGCAAAAGAGAGAAATAAATCGGTTGCTACTTCTGCTCTAGAGAGCCTATTTAGAAATTCTCCACGCTTCCTCAAACTGCTGTTTAGCTTAATATTAGTATTCGTACCAGAATAAAAATATTTTTACCATATAAAGAGAAAAAAAGTGTCAGAGTCATATTCAACTTCTGGACTCGTCGTATGAGCTTTCAGAAGGTTGGCAAGTCAGATCAGCTTGGGTGGGCGCCGGTGGCCATGGCGTATATCGATGTTTGGAGACAAAGTTATCTACGAGGCGCTTCCTAGTCACAGCAACTTCTTCTTCAAAGGCATTTATTACGCTTCTGCCGGTTTTGCACTTAAAGCAAAGCAAAAGATGGAGATTTTCAGATGAGTAGCTTAACTATGTAATTTAGAGGGGTTCAGAATTTAGATCCTCAAGAGGTCATTTATCCGCTACTGATCTTAGCTTAGAAGTATGCTTTCTAGGAGCAGTACCACTGTCTGAATGGCGTATAATGGTCCGTCAGGTGATTCGTACACGTGTCACCATCAATTCAGAAACTTTTCCACCAACCTCGCGACTGGGGTTCAGTTCAGTGATTTTTATTTTTATTTTTTTAATATATTTAGCAAACTTGTAAGTTGCAAGCCCATTGTTTACACTTCAAATCGCTTCGCGGAGAGTGCCTTGAATTTAGTTTTAGTTTAGGTAATAACTTTTTACAATTTGCCCACCTTCTGAAGTATCGGACCGCTTCCAATAAAGCAGACTGCTCCTATTTTTAGCTATTTGAGCTAATGTAATGTAATTGATTCTTGATGTAATCTTGACAGCTACCAGGTATGTTTTCATTAGGAGACCTTGTAAGCAAAATAAAGATCTACTGCGCAAAGCCACAAAGAGCTTAGATGACGAATAAGGGGCACAGTTAGCACTCCCCATCAGACGGTTTGGCTCACTTTGTTCTTTATTATTATCCATAGAATTAAGAGAGGGCATATCAAAGGCCATTAATTAAAAAAAGCTCAGATACATGTGCTTCAGTATACGTCAGCAGCACAGCCCGCACAAATACCGTAGGGACGATCAGAACTCAAGAACCGTGACTCATTCGGAAGAAGCTTTAAAGTCTGATAGCGTAATTACACAGCGATTCTGTATAAAGCTAGAGACAAAAAGCAGCAGTCCAACCAAGTCTTATTTTGTCAGGTGTCTTCCTTCTGAGAAAAGATAGAGCTGCTAATTGTAGTTTCCAGGAATGACTATCACACACCGAAGTTCATTTTTCTACTGTAATGAGTTGTTGGGTGAACAATCTGAACTAAATTAAGTGTTCTTCCAGAAGCTAGACAGTAAACTATGTTTGGAAGGGCTAGAGGTGCAGGTTAGTTAGCAAATAAGGCATTTTAATTGTCAATTCCAAATTAGTCCCATTCTGGCATTACGCCATCATTCCCTCCCCAGCATTCAACCATCTTCAGAAAGGAAAGAGTTGTGGGTTTCTTTTTGTTTTTTTTTTTGTTTGTTTGTTTTTGTTCGTTTGTTTTTAAATAGTTCAGCTTTGCATTTTAAGATTATTCAGTTAACACTTACAAGGAAGGTTCTTAGCCGCGTCATCTCCAGCATGTAATACTCCTCCATTGTCAGATCATCAAACTGCTTAGTAAGAGATAAAAATCCACAGCTACGACGTTTGGCGTGTTCCTCCCTGCAGTGTGAGCCCAGAACAAGAACGGGTATTAAAACCAGGAAAATTGCACTTCAAGACGTGTAAAAAGGAGACAGGTTTCTTCAGTATTTCTGTCTATGGGCAGGGAGGCATTTAGCAGATAACATCTGAAATGTAATTCAGCCTTTGTTAGATAAAAACCAGTTGAGCAAGGAACAGCGCGAGGGAAGATCTAGGCTGATTTTACAGCACTGATAGAAATTATTTTCCGCTTACCAAATCAAAAACGTTCTGTTTGGATGCAAGAGAAATGAAAAACCATGCAAAGTATAATTATCAAGTGCGTCAAGGTTTAAGATAGGATAATCTTTTGGTAGGCTTCAGTTTAGATAAATTCTAGGAAACTTGTTAATTTTGTAATACGTAAGGGGGCGTTGTCAAGAACATTTAGAGAAATATTTAACATGGTTAAGCCTACGCTTACCGTGGGTCATCATTAGGCTCCCAGCCCTCCAGTTCTATCAAGCAAAAGAAACATTTTGCTACATCCGGTTCATTTGCACTTTGGCAGTGGATAAAGCCCGCCTTTGCCATCTGCAAGAGACAGTTCAGAAGTTTAGAAATTCATTCAACACACGGCTCGTGCTCACAATGAACTGTCACAAAGAACCTTCGGTAATGTCTTTTTCTGCCGCATCTATCCACACAGATCCAACTGAAAAAAGTTTTAAGGGAGAGAGCAGCAAGCGGACACATAATTAGTAAAGGAACAAGGAAAGGTCTGGTCTAGGGAGCAAGTTTCTACGCAGTTGTTACTTTGGCAGGCTACCTGAGTACCTTTGGTACTTCAGAGATTAGCTAGCTCATCTACAGATGCATTCTGCTATCTGTGCACATAATCTGCTCTAGATAAGAATTTTTTTTTTTTTTTTAAATCCTGGAAAAAAAAAAAGCATAGCATGAGGCAACTGCCACAGAAAACCCTTTCGTATAAGCTGCATGAGTTGAGTGCTGTACTTCACTGTCAGTTTAGAATAGCATCTAGTAAGAAAACTGAAAAAGAAGTTGGTTTCAGTTATCAAGATTCACCTCTTAGACAATTTCCTTAGCACGGTTTAGCTGAGATTTAACCCAGTTGTTTGATACTTGTGCTAAAACAGAAGCTTGGTCTCCTGTTTTCAGCTCTGAAATTGAAGCTTACAAGGATGTAAGCATTAAAGCATTAAGTTGAGTAAAATTAAGATTATTTTATTTTTTGATATTAGATTCACGTAGCAATCATTCCACTATTTTATCCTTCCTGCTAGATGAAGTAGAACAGTCTTCTAAGCTTCTTTCCAAAAAGAGAATCTGCAAGTAGACACACAACATAACTATATATATAACGTAATAATAACTTTGGAATATAAAAAATTGTAGGTACAGCTAACTAAATATATAAGCTTGTAATCATTCTGCTGCAGTATCTCAGAGTACAGGGAAGTGGGACCACCCAGCTTATCATCTCAGGTTAAGTAGAGGCTCACAATACTTCTTGAACTTAAGCATACTAACATGAGCAACTTCATTTTCATAGCATATCAAAAACAGGACAAGGTTAAAGTATCTTTTATCAGACTCACATTCTCTGGAGAGCACTTGCAGTTCTTCACAAAAGGCCAATTAGCAAAGGTTTTTAAGCGATTTTCGTAATTGTACATCTCTTTAAACTCACTCAGAAGTTTTGAAGCTGAAAGGAGCTCTTCCAGAAGCGTCTCCATCGATGCAGGCTGTAGGGAGCGTATGTCAGAGCTCCTGTCTTCCCAGGTCTCCCATTTAAGGTATTTTCCTAATTGGTGACACGCTACACCTGTGAAGCAGAGCTGCTTTAAAGTAAGTGAGAACACATGGGTGAGAGTAGGAGCGTGAAGAGTGGGAAACAAGTCTTCTCTTGTTTCAGGTATGTAATGTTTTATATTGTATATTTATTAAGTGAAAGAAATGATGTTTATAACATATGATTGCATTTATTTTTTTATTGCTTTTTTGATTGTGATGATTGTGATGTTGAAAATGTAAGTGAAAAGCTTATAGAAATTCAATAGTTTTGTGTAGAGGTTATATGGAATTGATTAAAACCATACAGGGTGCAACAAAAGCAGTTGAACCAGTACTGGTGTTTTTGAAGTGTTTGGGATCACTTGAATTTCAAGTTAACAGGTTAAAATCTTGTGTTGTTTGCTGATGCTGTTAGGTTTTTGTAACAATGAGTTGGTAATCATGTAATATTCAGTGTGTTTTAAGATGTATTAGTCAAGAAAAAGAAAGCGAATGGTGGCTTTTAAGAGAAATGTACCTGTAGATGTTTACAATTGATTAAGTTTTAAATGGTTTTCTTAAGGACTGTGTGGTATTATGCTTATTTTACAAATAGTGAAGTAAAGGATAAAAATAAAATCAAGTAGAAAAAAAAAAAAAAAAAAATTAAAAAGACCAAAAAAGAAAAGGATATCATTTTGTGCTGCAGTTTGCCAAAGCCAGGTACTATGTCTTTTGAAACAATTGCAATGAAAGTATTTAAAAAGTAAAAAGTTTTTCGCAGTGCAAATAATACGCACGCGGGCGGGCTTCCAGGTCCTCGCATCCGCACGTTACCCTGTTCAGATGCGGGGCGGAAATGATATCGAGGGTCAGTTATTTCAGCCGCTGCAGGGCACGTCTTTATTACAAGATTATTTTGGTGTCACTTCATACACGTGAAGTTATTTCTCTAGGATTCAATCGGTGCTTCGTTGTTGGTGTAGCAATACTCTCCTTGTGGTTTATAGTAAACTGTTTGAAGTGGCGTAGTAACACTTGCAAAACAACAGGACATTCAGATTTCTTTGTTTCTTTATTTAGGTAATGCCAACGGTGCAGAAATTAATCATTCACCATCTGGGCTCTCAGTTTGTCGAGAACCGGTATTTATTCTTTTCCCAGGAGCCGACCCTATGGCAGCACTCGTTAAGTTTGCTGACGATCAGGTATTGTAATATCTCCTGGGTTTTTTTTAAGGTAGACGATGCGTTTCCGTGTGCATTCGCGTGTTTGTATAAACAGCTAATCGAGTAGAAATGGAAATGCTAAAGCAAGCTCAGAAAACCATTTTGTCTCAGAACACGTTGAAAGGGGTCTCGTGGTTCTCCTTAACGGGAAGCATTAACTGTCAGATAGAGTGGTAACATAGCATCTTAAGATCGTGGGTGGCGTTTGCACTTTAAAGTTAATTACATGCATTCTTATTTGCTTTGATTATGATGGTATTTAAAGCAAAGAAACTAGCAAAAAATCCTAGCAGTAGAAATCAGCACTTCTGTAAAAGAGGGTTGTTATTTCTAAAGCTCCTAGGTTTCCTGGAGATAGATTTCTTGCACTGCTCGCCTGCGACCACCAGCGTTCTTAGCCGTTGGGCGGCAGCGGAGGAAGGAGCATGGAGGTTGCTGCAGATTTGCAAAAAATTATCAGAGTACAGTTCTTGCTTACCATTTGCTAGAGTTCTTAATGCATTTTTGATCAGTAGGTATTATCATTGTAGCTTTTGTGAGAAGAGATATACGACAGTAAATATGCAAAGTACACATGCCGTTGCCGTTGAGGTGCAGACGGGGCACCTCGTTTTCATTCACGTGTTACACAAAGAGCAAACATTTCAGTCTGGTATTCCGCAGCCAGGAATAAAAGCGCTGTGGCATCCAGGGAAACGAGAATTGTCTTAAGTTTGAATCTCATTATCGTTGCTTGTGAGACTTTCAGAAATTCATACATCTAACTGGAATAGTTTCCAATTTCCTGAAAAAAAGTTGCATAAATAATAACAGAGGAGATGCGTGTTGGTTTGACAGGAGATCTACGCTATAAGAGGGAACCATCAGTTGTAAATAGTGGTTTGTTAAGGTTTTTAGAGAACGCTGGTTGACTTTAAATTAGATGATAGCAATAGTAACGTGGCTGTCGGGTTAAGTTACAGGTTGTGGCTGAATGTTTTTTGTTTTTTGTTTTTTTCTCTAGGAGGTGCCATACAATGCTTTTTGCTACAGGACTAGAGAATGTAAGTATGTCGGCAGAGTCACTGACAACTGGGATCGCTGCGTACTACTTAGCGTTTTGAAGACATTTTTCTCACCAGAAGTCATTACAAGTAGAGATGACGAATTGATTCGAGCGGCCTTCGCCGTGTTCTTCCTGAAGGTGAGGTAAATATCTGAAAGTCGCAAATTTACTAGAAGCTTTCTTGGAATTAAGAGCTGGCCTAGTTGAAGTAATACTGCATATATGATTATATACATATATTTTTTTGTGTGTCTGTGTGCATATATATACATATACACATAGATATATATATATATGCACAAATGTATGCAGAAAAATATATATGTATATAAAATGCACGTGCTTAAGCTTTTGTTGAGTAGTGCTTTGTTGTTGGTATCATTGGTAGCGCTTTAGTGACCGGTAAGGTATGAAAATAATGGTAAAGAATGAAATGAAATAGTAGTCTGAATTAGTATAGCTTTGCGAAGCGTGCGTTTTGCACAATTTGGTACACTTGGAGCTCGGTGGAGTGACTTAGCTTGCTTAAGTTGAAAGGTTGTTAAGCTTGTGTAAGAGAATGTGTTGTTCAGGGTTGTCTGTGGTGGCAAGGACCTTGTAATCAATAAGCTGATGAAGCAGCTGAGTTAACAGAAGACTCAGAGCAGCACCTACCTGCAGGGGAAGCTCAGCAAGTGGAGGACTTTGTTTCCTTGTTTTAGTGAGGGCAGTGTTGATTATGGATCAAGGGAGTAGCTTAGAGGAAATTTTGGGGTCCTGTCAGCTGCTATATAATGTTAACTGTTCATGTACAGTCTTGGGATGTGTATCTGTTTTATTTTCAGATACTGTGCAAGTTGGGGTTCTAGCGGTTTTGAATGGTAGCTTCTGCAGTATTAAATTCAAAACTGTTTTCTTTTGAGTAAGCAAAAATGAAATGTTAGGTCAGGGCAACTTTGTTTTTTTCCTGTGTTTTCTGTTAGAATGTTTCTAGTGTATATTACAGTCTAGGGCAGCTGGTACAAGTGCCAAATCTATGTATTATGTTTATGATGTGACAGGTGACAGCTGGAGTAAACTTCCCTGGGACTTTGACAATGTAGGGAGAAGACAGTGAACCACTTAAAGTGACAGTATGAATCAGAATGGTGGAATCAGAGTCCTAATGTTGGAAACAATGTACAAGATGATCCAGTACAGCTGTGTGTTACTATGTGCACTCAATCATGTCATGAAGCATGTTCTCCATGTGTGTGATTAAGTGAGTCTGGGAATTGGACTTTGTGTATATAATTTTGTTCCTATTCCAGAAATGGGACAATTCAACAAGAATCAGTAATAAAGTCTCAAAGTACAGGAACACATGAATGTATATGAAATAGTGTCTTATTTCATATTCCATATTTCATAACCATATTTCTAGGCATGGGTTGGCGATCACGTTCTTACGTTCTTACGTTCTTACGTTCTTACGTTCTTACGTTCTTACGTTCTTACGTTCTTACGTTCTTACGTTCTTACGTTCTTACGTTCTTACGTTCTTACGTTCTTACGTTCTTACGTTCTTACGTTCTTACGTTCTTACGTTCTTACGTTCTTACGTTCTTACGTTCTTACGTTCTTACGTTCTTACGTTCTTACGTTCTTACGTTCTTACGTTCTTACGTTCTTACGTTCTTACGTTCTTACGTTCTTACGTTCTTACGTTCTTACGTTCTTACGTTCTTACGTTCTTACGTTCTTACGTTCTTACGTTCTTACGTTCTTACGTTCTTACGTTCTTACGTTCTTACGTTCTTACGTTCTTACGTTCTTACGTTCTTACGTTCTTACGTTCTTACGTTCTTACGTTCTTACGTTCTTACGTTCTTACGTTCTTACGTTCTTACGTTCTTACGTTCTTACGTTCTTACGTTCTTACGTTCTTACGTTCTTACGTTCTTACGTTCTTACGTTCTTACGTTCTTACGTTCTTACGTTCTTACGTTCTTACGTTCTTACGTTCTTACGTTCTTACGTTCTTACGTTCTTACGTTCTTACGTTCTTACGTTCTTACGTTCTTACGTTCTTACGTTCTTACGTTCTTACGTTCTTACGTTCTTACGTTCTTACGTTCTTACGTTCTTACGTTCTTACGTTCTTACGTTCTTACGTTCTTACGTTCTTACGTTCTTACGTTCTTACGTTCTTACGTTCTTACGTTCTTACGTTCTTACGTTCTTACGTTCTTACGTTCTTACGTTCTTACGTTCTTACGTTCTTACGTTCTTACGTTCTTACGTTCTTACGTTCTTACGTTCTTACGTTCTTACGTTCTTACGTTCTTACGTTCTTACGTTCTTACGTTCTTACGTTCTTACGTTCTTACGTTCTTACGTTCTTACGTTCTTACGTTCTTACGTTCTTACGTTCTTACGTTCTTACGTTCTTACGTTCTTACGTTCTTACGTTCTTACGTTCTTACGTTCTTACGTTCTTACGTTCTTACGTTCTTACGTTCTTACGTTCTTACGTTCTTACGTTCTTACGTTCTTACGTTCTTACGTTCTTACGTTCTTACGTTCTTACGTTCTTACGTTCTTACGTTCCTACGTTCCTACGTTCTTACGTTCTTACGTTCCTACGTTCTTACGTTCTTACGTTCTTACGTTCCTACGTTCCTACGTTCCTACGTTCTTACGTTCTTACGTTCTTACGTTCCTACGTTCTTACGTTCTTACGTTCTTACGTTCCTACGTTCCTACGTTCTTACGTTCTTACGTTCCTACGTTCCTACGTTCCTACGTTCTTACGTTCCTACGTTCCTACGTTCTTACGTTCTTACGTTCCTACGTTCCTACGTTCCTACGTTCCTACGTTCCTACGTTCCTACGTTCCTACGTTCTTACGTTCCTACGTTCTTACGTTCCTACGTTCCTACGTTCCTACGTTCCTACGTTCCTACGTTCCTACGTTCCTACGTTCCTACGTTCCTACGTTCCTACGTTCCTACGTTCCTACGTTCCTACGTTCCTACGTTCCTACGTTCCTACGTTCCTACGTTCCCCTCTTCATGTCACCACCCTCCCTTCCCTTCCCCACTCCTCCCTTAGTTCCCTCTTCTTCTCCTTCAACCCTTCTCTCCTTTCTTACATCCCCCTCCCCATCTCCTTGATTGCTTTGTTCCGTCTTCTCCTTGTTCTCTCTTTCTCCCCCTTTCTTTCCCCTCACCCTTTTCCTTCTTCTCTCATTCCACCCCTGCACCCTTCTCTCTTCTGACATTCCCCTCCCGTTCCCTGTTCCTCCCCCCCACCCCTCATTAACACACACACACACTTTAACTCAGAGTATTTAATTGTCTTCCTTTTTTTTTTTTAGGGGGAAGTAGTGATGTCAGCTGAACTGGAAGAAGTGGTGAACAGCATTTTGAAAGGCAAAATTCCAGGACTGTGGATGATTAAGTCCTATCCAAGTCTCAAGCCTCTGGGCAGCTACATTCATGATTTTTTATGTAGACTTAAGTTCCTACAGGTACACACACTCCCGTGTTCATTTTTCCTTGGGGAATTCTGCAGATTACTGAGGTCAACCTGATGGTAGAACTGTTAATCGACTCACCAGCAGCCTTTCTGTCGCAGGTGATCCACCCGTCAAATCCCCATCCTTATAGTTCAGACTCAAGGGTGGAAGACCCTGTCCGAGGCCCTTCTGAAGTGCACAGCAATGCTGTCTGTCCCCACGCCTCTCAGCCCAAGATACACATTGCTTAAGCACAACCTTCCCCTTCTGAAGCCCCGCTGGCTGTCTCAGATCACTCTCATGCTTTGTGCCATCTCAACAAGGAAAGTCTGTTCCTTGTACATTCTTTCTTTTGTCCTGGCATAGAAGGATGTTACTGTTTCTCCTCTCGCAATCTGAAATCTCGTACATTAAAATCAAGTAATAGCTTTCAGTGGAATTAAGCTGGATCACCTTAATGCCAAACTGTAGGTCCTTTCACCTGCAAAATTACAGCTCGCCCAAGCTGACCTTCATCACTCACCTCAATGCTCGGCCCTTTTCTGTGCCTTAGTCATCTCTATTGACTGAAAACAACAGGTGTTCATCTTCTAATGAGACTGTCACACCACGAACGCTGACATACACCTTGGCGTGACTTCTGGTTTCATCTGGGACTGAGTTATTTTCTTGTTAGTGCTGGCTCTAGAGAAATACGCCGTTTATGTAAGGCTCCCACGTTTTAGTTGTTGAGCCGTGTGAAGAATACCACAGAATCATCCTTGAATGCATCAAAGGTTAAATTACTCTGGCTTTTAAGTTGCTTTTTGAAAACTACCAAAAACATATGCTTCCCCATTCCGTCCTCTCTTGCTGCTGCAGATGTGGTATGAAAATGGAATGCCACCCGTCTTCTGGATTTCAGGATTCTTCTTCACGCAAGCGTTCTTAACTGGTGCCCAGCAGAACTATGCCAGAAAGTACACAATTCCAATAGACCTGTTAGCATTTGACTATGAAGTGCTGGAAGATAAGGAATATCACCTTGCTCCAGACGATGGTACGTAAACCAAGCATTAGTTAGCATTACTTTGCAGGCTCAAGAGTTAAGCAGTTAAGTTACTGAGTGTAATTAAGTAGCAACGCAACATACAGAAAGGCGCTGTTCGCCCACCAAACACACAAAATAAGCAAGAAGCAATATG
The DNA here is from genome assembly GCF_023343835.1 of Lagopus muta. NCBI lineage: Eukaryota > Metazoa > Chordata > Aves > Galliformes > Phasianidae > Lagopus > Lagopus muta. The sequence goes on along the minus strand of NC_064440.1, from coordinate 28,789,432 downwards.
CGACATAAAACGTTGCAGGACTCCGATTTTGCCTGAAGAGATAAAATATCATCAACACAGAATAGTTCTAACCCCCTAGCTCCCCACTGCAAATACGACTTCCAAGCACTATTAGCTTGCCCTTATTTTTTTCCAATTATACAACTTGGAAGGTTTTCCTAAACCAATGAAAGCAAAGCCATTGGCTGTTGCCTGCACTTGCCTCTCTACCCCTCGTAAAATAAGTTGTGGATACAGCTGGGATACGCAGTACAGAACTGCATTCTTAAACACTACTTCGTCGGTCTCCTCTCTGCAAAAAAATGAAGCATTAAACTGATCAGTTTGTAATACACTGGCTTATGAGGAAGGGAAGATCATCATGTTCTTTAATACTTTCAAGAGAATCCCTCTGACCAAGGCTTGTGAGAAGAAGGCTTGGGCAGGGTGCTTAGGAAAACATTACCCGATCAGTTTCAATTTATCATCATTTTCAAAAAGTTTTTTGTAATTTTTATAATGTTTACTTATTATAATTTATATTTATATTATATCATACAATATACATATTATATTATAATATATAATATTTATACATAAAATATATTATTAATTATAATTTATAATCATATATAATAATATAATATATAAAATATATATTATTATATATTACGTAATGTAATATATAATAATATTATACATTTTGATATTATATAATATATATATTATGTGTTATATATTATGTATATATTTATATTATGGTATTTATTGTTTATATTATTTATATTATGGTAATTAATATTCAAGTTTACATATATTTATTACTTATTACTTTATTGTATTTAAAATTTAAAAAGAAAAAAACAACAAACAAAAAAACCTTTAAGTTTAAATTGAGTTAGATTTTGAAACAACCAAGTTTAAGTACTGAAATACTCTTTGAGATACCATCACATCTCCTCTGAAAAAAAATAAATAAATAAATAAATAAATAAATAAATAAACAGAAGTTTGTAGTACACAGCATATGAGCAGGTCTTCATGCTGACCTGTGAAAATCACGTCCTGTATTTTAAAATTAAATTTTATAACTGCCTGAATGTTTCTTAAAGATCAGACATGCTGCTCTACTGCTAGACGCTCAAACGTTCTAACTTCATGAAATCGTAATTTATAAATAAAGTTATAGATTTATGACATCGTAATTATACAAAGTTTTAACTCAGTGTATGAAAGGTTGTGTTACAATTAAGTATTCCATTGTCCATGTGAAACACTAAAATTGACCGAGGCCCACACAGTCAATCAGCTGACAGCAAAGCCTGCTGCGCTGGCTGCTGCTTTCAGTTAGAAAAGCCTTCCAGCGCTCCTGTAACCTGTTCTCTGATGCAACCGATTTAGGGGTCTACATCCAGGGACTGTTCTTGGATGGAGCACGCTGGAACCGAGAAACTAAAAAGCTAGGAGAATCTCATCCAAAAATCCTCTACGATACGGTGCCTGTGGTGAGTGTGTACTATGTTTTGTAACATTTCTATACTATTATATGTGAACAAATGCTGTGGATTAAATACCTAAGTGGCTCCCTTTAAGGGAGCAACAGGCTAACTCAAGAGTTTGTAGCATCTCTATGTAACAGCGGTACGTTTGGCATAGCAGATTGCTACCTTGAACAAAATCAGCGAAGACAAGATGCAACAAAAAGCAAGTTTGCAGGCTCATCTGTGAAAAAGCCAACACCACTCTCAAAAATACTTAGGTCCAACGGAGAATGTTTCCCACCCTCCCACACCCCCCTTTAAAAAAAAAAAAAAAATAATAAATAGTGACAAGGATTATTCTTTGCTGCAGATATGGTTAAAGCCCTGTAAGAAAGCAGACATTCCACAACGACCCAGTTACCTGGCTCCAGTGTGCAACACCAGCGAGAGAAGAGGAATCCTGTCAACCACCGGCCATTCCACCAACTTTGTCATTGCGATGACCCTTCCTTCCGAAAAACAGCAAGAACACTGGATCAAACGGGGGGGGGTGGCGTTATGTCAGCTAAATTCATGAACTTACCGCCATTATTGAGGGCTCCTTTCCTAGATCCCCCGTGAGGAACATGTGTCAGTTCTTAGTGTCCATAATATCAGTAGGTATAAAAGTATTCACGAAGAAGTGAAAAACATTTTACACATTGCAATTCGTGATGTATAAAAGATTGCACAATAAAACCTCATGAAAGCCAACAAGCACATCTGCTCCTTTAATAATTTTATTTTTTTGAAGGCTCCTTATTTATAAGGAACGTACATAAAAATGAACACGACACTGTTGACAATGAACAGTACAGCATTTGACCTTTTCCAGCTTTATAAAATTAAAAAAAAATAATGATAACAAAAAGACTGATAGCTAAGCTGTGTCTTATAGGACCATAATCACATTAGAAACCATAGACTGGAAGGGAATTTTTATTTAAAAAAAAAATATCACAGTGCATCTAGCAACAACAGTATTTCTAAGTGTAATCACAGCAGATCGAATGCAATGTGATCTACATCAAAACTCATATGGGATGTCACACAGTGACAGCATTTTAATATACAACTAACACACCCTCCAAAAAATAAAAGTTAGATGACACTCTGGATTTGGCGGAGTGGAATGTACAAACCAAGCAGAAACGTAGTGGAATTCAGATCGGCTGTAACGTGACTTAAAACTGTACATGAGAACGATTTGAATTTCAGTCCTGGTGGAAAATCTACCAACGAAGTCACGGTGTTACGCTGCCCTTTGTAACTTGTAATAATTATCACAAAATGAAAGACAAGCAACATACTTATTTAAGGAAAAAAATCCAGTACCTGCCTTGAGAGATGGTATTTTCCCTTGCCTGAAGACTGTCCTGAAAGCAAGTTGAGTATTTTCCTATGTGGGCAGTGTATGAAGCTAAAACCATACTCCAACTAATACAAAGGAAATATACTACCTGAAATAAACAATTTTTCATTTGAAACATATGAAAAGAAATAAACTTACTTAAAAAAAAAAAAAAAAAGACAAAAACTTCAGTTAGACCACAAGGCTCCCTTTACACTCGACAGAGTTAACAAAAAGTTAAAATTAAGGGTCAGTTCAGTACATATGCAACATAAGTTATCGAAGCTAAGATCCTCAGTAATTATCCTGTGACTCAAGTCTCTGCATATGCAGAGATAGAATAAGATACATACACACACACACACACGCCTACTGCTTAAGACTTGTGCAGTGCTAAAAGTGTACTCAGGTTCCTTGCATAGGTACGATTTTCAGCTGTAAAATTTTCAGGGCTCTGGTAAACAATGTAAGAAATGCTTTTTTCCCCAAGCGTGTACATCCTTCGCTGTCTTTTTTTAATATAAGCAAGCAGCACACTGAACTTGGCATTTATTTCTGGAATTTACTATTTCCCAATTGCCACTTAATGGAGTTTAGAAGATGCGTTCGGTCATCTCATCTGATTTGAATTGGAAAAATGCAGCAGGTAACACATACAGAAATGAATGGGATGTACTTGCGTAAGTAGTGCAAGCCGCTGCTTTTCCTCTAAGCTATGTGCATACAGTGAAACAGTGCAGACTCGAAGCTGTACAGTAATAACAGCGTATCCACAGCAAAACCCGGGATATGGTCAAAACTGGATGTTAAGCACAATTTTATCTTTGTAGAGGGCGATCACCAGCATGATGGCAAATCCAAGAAGCAGGCCTAGATTCTGCAGAATGAACTGCCCCACCGGACAATAACCGTGCTCTTCGTTATCTCCGTCTCCGTGAAGCATTTCCGGAAGCTAAAAAGAAATCCAATGAAAAAAAGGTTATTTCACCTCTATTTTATGTAATCACTGACAAAGTTACAAGACGATATTTATTGATGAAGAATAAGCAGTTGAGGTTTCAGTTATAGAAAGAAGCCACAATACATACATAAAACTAGACACAACCACTGTATTTTAGAAAAACGGTCTCAAACACATCATGTATTCACTAGACAAAGTGAACACTCTTCTCCACCGGGCGCTTCTACAGCTCTTCCTGGATCGCACCCCTAGCTGAAATTCCAGTATCAAGGGCCAGTCTAGTATCCTTTCGGTCTGCTCTTTCAAGTTTGTTTCCTCAATTAAAGCTAGCCACGTGGCTCTAAAGACTCGGTCAATTAACTCAGCCCTTCATCTTGTTATATGCCTTATGTATATTCACACGCGTCTGAGAACAGTGAGGTTCATCATGCATGCCACAGGTAATTCAGGAGGAATTTCACAGATGTCTATAGAAAGTTCTGAAAGCTGTGCCTGCTCCTCAGCTACAAAGAAAACATGAAATAGTACTGACAACAGTGCTAAATAAATGCAGATGTGGAAGATGTAAAAATAAATCTTCCACAGCACCTTACAGGACCACCCAGGCAAGACAAAAATAACTGAAAGGATTTCTTTCGTTTACCTTCTTGACCTTTTTGTCAATTCATTTCTTTGTAGACCATTTCGAGAATAAAACAAAACATTACATAGATCAAACAGAAACTTCAGTCAGTAGAGAGCAGAAGTCTCTATTGTAGCTCTTCATAAAATAGGCTATAACTGTTCTGGTTATTCCAAATATCTGAGTATGGTACAACAAACATAAACAAATAATCAGACCACCAGATCAGCTAAGAAGATTAACATACTGCCTGTTTGGTCTTGCCTTATCGTATTTCACGAAGATACATAAACTGGCAATTCAAAAATTTAAACGTAAAAAAATACACAACAGTATGAAAATTGCTCATCTCTGCTATAGACTACTGAACTTCTCAATTTATAGGCTCCCAATATGACTGATTTCAGTGACTGGGCATTAAGACTAGTCCTATCAATACGAACATGTCTCACAGTTGAAAATTTAGTTTCTTACATAGACGTGAGAAAAAAAAATACATTTTTAAATTAAAATACGTATTATAAAACTATATAATATATATTATAAATTAAATATGTAATTAATTCATAAATACATAATATAAAAGAATGAAATAAATATAGTTTTCCAGTAAGAACAGAATTCAAAAGTCATCTCCACATAAGTGACAGCAGAAGGTCATGGAGAGCCTTAAGGATTTAAGATTTCCTGAGTTCAGTTCAGGTTCTCCCTCCTCTCAACTAGGAGAAAACTATATTTTAGCAATACATAAATATATCTCATCAGATGAGCTTCCATCATACACAAGAATACCAGAAGGTCAGTCACCCCTTAGTGGGCCTCAGCTGAGCTGCAAAACAATTAAATTCCATTCCTATTAGGTGTCAGAAGACAGGGACTTAAGGAGGAAGGCAGATTAAGGAGTTGTAAGAACACGAACTTGGTACGGTTTCAGGTGTATCACACAGAGGCACTCCGGCTCTTGTTTAGACTCAGACTATATTGAATGCTAGTGTGCCTAAGGAAATGGACCAAGAATAAAAATAGTGCAGAATGAAAATATTGCCTTCCTTTGCGCATTCTGTCTTCAGTCAAAGTACATAAAGCAAAAAAAATACAGGCACAGAACTTACAGGAAAGTAGCTGGTAGCCAGTAACCATAGGCTATCGCAGAACATCTATATTTGCATGAGGAGTTATTCTCTGCTATGCAGCCATTCGCCTCAGCGAGACCTGATAAGGACTGACCGACTTAATTTATAATAGCAACTTCAACACTGGGGCATATTGACTAATTAAAGCTCTCTATAATGAAAGAGATAGCCCATTTTTGGCTGCCTTAACACAGACAGAAAAAAAATACAGCGATGATCAGCTTTGACGAGTCCCGGTCCTGAAGGTTCTAATGGAAGCGGGACTATCGCAGACCTCCGTAACCAAAGCTGAGTTTAAAGGTGAGAAGCCTTTAAGTTTCCTGAGCCCACCGTGGCAGTAATGGCAGAGTTAAGTTTGCTAAGAGAGACAGATCCTGCTGATACTAGGAAATTCAGTAGAAACCAAACCCTTTCTTTCAGCTGTCTTCACTAATGCTTCAAGGATACCGACAAGGCAGAGAAACCTGACAAGGAACTTGGAGCTGCTGGCCACAAGGGAGAGGAGTTTTCAGAGTGTCAGCTGCTTTGGTTTGTACGAGGGAAACAGAAAAATCAAAATCGTCTTACCATATCAACCAACGCCACATAGAGGAACATGTCTGCAGCGACTGTGAAGATCCACAGTGTGATGTTATTCACATACTGTCCCACCGCTGTGCCAATCAGCATGCCTATGTAAGCCATCATGGTGTGCTCTTGCAGCCCAGAAGGCCAACTGTGTTCCAGGCTGCATTAAAAAAAAGGGTGGTCAGCATGGAGAGGGAAGTGATCGTGCCCCTCTACTTGGCTCTTGTGAGGCCCCATCTGGAGCACTGCGTCCAGGCATGGGGCCCCCGGTACAGGAACGATGTGGAGCTCTTGGAGCGTGTTCGGAGGAAGGACCAGTAAGATGATCAGAGGGCTGGAGCTCCTCTCCTACGAGGAAAGGTTGAGGGAACTGGGCTTGTTTTTAAGCTTGGAGAAGAGAAGGCCCCGGGGAGACCTCGTTGCAGCCTTCCAGTACCTGAAGGGAATAAACAAGAGGGGTAACAACTGTTTACATTGGTGGATAGTGATAGGACAAGGAGGAATGGTTTTAAACTGAGACAGGGGAGCTTGAGGTTAGATACTAGGAGGACGTTTTTCCACACGAAGGGTGGTTAAGTGCTACAACAGGACACCCAAGGAGGTTGCGGACCCCCCATTCCTGGAGGCATTCAAGGCTGGGCTGGATGTGGCTCTGGACAGCCTGGTCTGGTGGCTGGGAGTAGCAGGGGGGTTGAAACAAGATGATCATTGTGGTCCTTTTCAACCCAGACCGTTCTATGACTCCACGATTCTATGCTAGAGGGGCTCAAAAGAAGACTAGACAGCAGGACACGAAAACTCGAGTAAAACCTCTGTGTGCAGCAATGCCTTGCTTAAGATACTATTTAAAGGTAACGATTCATCACATTAATCTGGCACCAGTTCAGGCTACGGACAAAAAACAAACAAACAAACAAAAAACAAACAAACAAAAAAACCCAAGAGCTCCTCTCTCAAGCTGCTCTTTTGTAAATCTTGGGATGCGCTCATATTTCACGTGATGTACCTTGTGGTTGATGCATCACGATAAGCTAGCACCTGAGAAAAAATGCTTCAGTTACAGGCAAGAGTCAAAGGCATCAGCAACAATGCTCACAGGCTTTAGCCAAATAGCCATTCAAATCGACCGGACTCGGTGATAAGCGGTACATCTGGACATCTACACAAAGGCTTCTACTTAATCATTTCACTTTCTGTAATATGTCATACACTACGTAACATTTTTGAAGACAACGCAATAGACTGCACAAAATGGCAGAGGTGTAACACCAAAAAAAAAAATGTACCCTCTGTACTCCCGAATACCTTTGTGAGCATCCTGAAAATACTTCACAGAAGTCGCTGTATGTCTGCCAAACACATCTCAACAGTCTCATTACGTATGCTGAAACAATACTGCTCAATCACTCTGCAAAGGTCTGGTCACCCTTGCTGCAACTGCACCTATCCAGCAGCTACTGGGAGGAGTTTCACAACAGAATTTACACACACACATTCACTCAGCCTTGTTTGTACCAAGTACTGGTTTTATAAAATTCCTTACCTAATTCATGGGGAAGCTCGTAACAAAATACTGCTATAGATGTACTAATCCCTCCTGTCAGACCAGCACTAAAAGCTGCTCCTGAAAGGAAAAAGAAAAAAAAGTTACAAACGCTATGTTACTATATCATCAATGAACGTACAGATGTTATAATTATGAAATATACCACAGTGTTTGGCTAAGCAGTTAATATACCAAAAGAGAACAGATAGAACGCTTACGTGTATCCTGTGCTCTCTATGAAACTCCAGAGAAGGGGATCTCCAGAAGGGATCCCTCCCTGCTGGCAGTCAGCTCTTAAATGGGTCTAGGAGAGGTAGAGCCAGGCTCCACCCCTTCTGGCAGCACAGGTGAATTGCCTTCACCTGTGCTCCCGTGGCTGACTCATTGCTCAGCTCAGGTGATCAATCAGAGGTGCAGGCCATGATTCAGCAACTCCCATACACACACTCAAGATAGTAATTTCTAATAAAGCAAAAATTTCTGAGAAGAGCAGTTTATTCATTATTGCAATTGTGGGTGCAAACCCCCTAACGACAAGGGACAAATTGCACAACTAGTCAGTGAAATCCATGCCATTACATACCCTGGGTCCAAAGCAGGTAAAGCCTTTCCTGGAACTCTTTTCTTGAGTGTCTCAGGCTCACCGACTTTCCTTGCCGTTGCTACCTTATGTTTCCATACAGTATCTGTTTCCAACACATTGTTTTTAGGTACGTTCTGTATTCTTCATGGCAACAGGAGGCTAGTATTCTCAAAAATTAGCACACTTGTTCTGCCCTGTACCAGAATCCCCCCTACCCTACATAATTACATTAACTAGTGCCTATGCCAATTATACTTAAGTCCGAATGCCCCAGTCTTCACCTGATTCTGTTTGGGAGCTTTCTTTGTGAAAGGCAACTTAACCTATGCTACATACAGAAATACCGGAAACCTCCACTGCAATAGCACAATCTACCTCTCATGTGTCTTCAGGGCAGCCTTAAGAATGCCGTTACAGCATTCAATAAGGCTTGCCCCTGTATGATTACATGACAAAAGGAATTGACACTCAGCGTTCTTTTCTTCTGCCCAGCATTGTACCATTACACCAGTAAAACAAGTCTCCAGGTCGCTCTCGATGACTTGAGGTGTCCTGCTTGTAGCCAGCCATCAACCTGGGGAGCATCTTGATGATATATGCCTGGTTTGCTCTTAGTGCTGGATAGGCCTGCGTTAGTCCACTTGCTATGTCAACTCAGGTCAGGTCTCATTTCACCCCCTCAGACTGAGGGAAGGCCCAGTGTAATCAATCTGCCATCACTGGAGAGGATTGCTTCCTCCATTGGGGTGCTCCTTCAGGCAATATTCTTGCCTTCTTCTAGGAGACGAGCACCGCCATCTCAGCATCCCAGGATGATATCAAGCTGGCCTGGGCCTGTTTAGCAGCCAGCTCTGCTTGCTGGAATGCCTCTTGTTCCTTCTCCCCCAGTCCCATTTTTGGCCTTTCTTTGTGAGTCAATACAAAGGCTTCAACAGCTGTGCTACATGGATTATAAAGGAATGCCAGTAACCCAATATAATACACCCAAATTCTTGCTACTTACTTGGCATGTTAGGGACCTTGGATTCCTCACTTTTTTTCCTATTATGTCACTGGTAGCAAGGGTCTTATTGTAGCATGAGGTCCATAATTCCCACCAGAAACTTAAGCATATCTGGAATCTTCAATGGGTCACCATAAATGGCCTCCTTCATGCCTATCTCTCTGATCCTGTTTTGGCATACTTCCATTGAGGTCCACAAACTGGTATTTATTGGCACATAACTCCTGTTAGGCCATGCGATTCTACATGCTGCTATAGTTTACAGTATTAAAGAATGGTTTTTGTTACTCCATATTACCATCACATATAGTCTGTCTGAGGGCCGGATGCGTGGTAACAGATGCAAGTTGGGAAATCTTGAGTCCATTAATTACCACTCTTTCAGTCCCCTCATCCCATCATCTCAAAAGCCAGGCTGGTATCTTCTCTTATAGTCTTCATTGCTGTACCTGTCCTGTTTCAAGAGCATCTGGGAATCTAGAGAATCAAGAAGGGCTGTCACATGAAAAGTGACCCCCCTGCCCACACCGCACCATGTGTAACAGCTGAGATTCCCAGATCCTCTATGTGGATTTCAGTTTGCTTGCCCTTCTTTTACTTCATAGACTCAATTAGATCAGTAGGAGCCCTGGATCTTAAGTTATCCTTTCCCCCTTCTAACAATACGGTCAGAATTTCAAATAAGTTCCATTTGAAAGTGTAGCAGTTCACCATAGATGAAAAAAGATGAAATTTTATTTCCCAGTTGCCAAACCTGAGGTTTTGAAAGCTCATTTTTATCATTTAACTATTCCTCACAGGAATGACATTTCTAAAGACTGAGTAGCAGCAGCCATACTACAGCAAATGCTGCTGCTACTCTTCCCTTGCTCACTAAAAAATTTTGAGCAATTTTATTTTTCAAGTCAGCTATTTCTGAAAGGGATTTAATAATGGGACCATTGTACCTTATAGGTCTCTGTTCTTCAATAACTGGTACGAAACCTAACAATGAAGGACCCAAGAACCCTGGGGTTTTCCCTTGGAGATACTCCATCAGAGTATTTGGCGTCCCAGTAACCATCCACTGTTTTTTTTGTTTGTTAAGGAAATCCTTTTGAAGTATCTGACTGGCTGACCAAATATAGTGCTATAATGCTACAATGTAATAGAAAGAACAGCAATAACCTCAGTGTAGCACAATCCTAGATTGCAGCAAACTAGAACAAGCCCAAATGTAGCAACAGCAGATACAGAAACAAAGGAAGAAAATCTCCTTACCTTCTGAAGCCTGCAGCTATGTGAAGAACTGCACTGAAATGCTGAGAAACTGAGATGCTGAATGCTAAAATACTGAGAGAACTTAAAAGAGGTCTGGGAAGGGGTGGATCCTGGCTCCAGCCCCTCCTTTCACTCAGATACATTGCTTACACATGAGCTCCCCTGCATTGGCCCCACTTTCCCACCAGGTGCTCAATCACTGCTTCAGGTCGTGGCTGAGCACAGCTTGACAGTGCAGACAGGCCAGGTATATCTGGAAGCAGCTCACGCAGTTCAATGCAGATATGCTTTCAGGGCTATTTAAAGTGGTCTGATAAAGAGTGCGTGTGGAGCTGGCAGGTTTGGGGAACTGTGTAGGTGTGCAATAGCTGTGTTTGAGGTCTGATGTTGTCTGGAAGCACAGCCGGAGCATCTTTGGTGTTTGCATCGCCAAACGGCAGCAGACACTGAGGAAGGAAAGCAGGGGACGTCTATGCACTCAGAAATGGCTGACCTTTAAATTTAATCTGCTGGCTTCTCGCACTGCTTCTCCCAAAGACTGAAAGACCTGCGTTTCACGTTATGCATTTATTTGTCATATTTGTCGTTAGTTACAAGTAAAAACATTGGAAATCCACTGTAGTTAATACAAAATAGAAATAAAGCCACATGAGTTATGCCTTACTTTTTCCTTGCAAACAGTATCTCCTAGATGACGCTGTATACATCAGAGCTTAACTTCTAACAGTACTTGTCTACAGTAAGCTCTTAGCAACTAATTTCCAGCGTGATTTGCTGGTCACAGATATCACCCTCGTGGAGCAGTATCTGCTAAACATGTCACGATGGCATTTTATGCTGTAGTTTTTATTTCCCCTGTAACTGGTGATGCTAAATACAAGTTGAAGGAAGCAACCTTTTAGTGCAGTGTTAAGCATCGGTAGAATTATATTTGTATGTATCTAAAAAAATAACCCAATGCATAAACAAACAAGGATGTAAGGTGACCGTTGCGGGTGCTGTGCTTCCCTTTCTTCACCTTTGTGAAGTGACAGGAATGAACATTCATAGCGAACGGGCTCCTCTGGAACCTCTCATTTTCCACAAATTTTGAAAAATTAGGCCTCTGATTTTTGGAGGTGATCCCAAGCTAAGTTATTGACAGAGAATCAAACCTCATGCCTTTGCAGACTCGTTCCTATGTAAACTCATGCCTGTCATCATATTCAGTCCCTAATGCAGTTTGCCCTTGAGGCATGCCTAAAAAAGCATTCTCACCTTTTTAAAGTACTGCCCTTACATCCCTGTTGTTATCTAACTCTTTTGTGTAGATATAACTCTATATATGAAATAATCTTTAAAAAGATAAGTTATACTGTTTCCAAAATACTCTGACATACAAAGTTGTGCAGGTGCAAAGTTTGATAGCGTTTTGTTACAAGGATTAAGAATTAATTAATTAGTGTTATCTGAGTATATATTCTTTAAGCTGGAAGTATAGATTTAATATAGTGGGCTTTTATTTTTGCTCCCATCCCCCTTTTTCCTTAACATTTCATAGCGTTTCATACTTCCTTCAGACTATCTCTGTGTTTCTAATAACCCTAACCCTATCAAACTCCTCTCTCTCTTTTTTTAACTATTTCCAATCCATTAAAGGTACAGCAGTTGATTACACATTCATGCTTGTCGCTAACGTCTTTCTGTAACTCCGGCAGTTTGAAGTACATCTTTTCATTTCCATATAAACACGGTCATTTCTTCTAAGCCAGAGCCTACTGGCAAAAATCCTGTGCCTGTGGAGACCGATGGAGCCAACGTTTCAGTTTTGCTATGTACTCTGCTCTTTTGGCCTTGCAACATCAGGGAGCAAAGCTCCACACCAGCAGCGCAGGTTTGCAGCTACAGAGGCTGTCAGCGTTCACAGAGCATAGCAAAGAAACCATGCTCAAGTGTTCTCACTGGTATTTCTACGCTCACATACAAAATACTAAATACTCTGAGAGAGGAAAACAGAAGTATTTGGGCATTCTGATATGATGCAGTAAATTATCATTGCAGAGAGAAGGCTGGAAGAAACCCAAACACCGCTACCACACGTGTAACAGAAACCAGTCATTCACTTAGGCAAAACTGTGGGCATCTGGAAGCTGAAGGACGGCTCTGACGTCTTAGGCTGTTTGGTCTATCTGCAGAACAGCTGCTTGGGTTGTTTCTTCATCAGATTCTTCCATTTCTCCGCTGACTGGTTTGCTCCTTTCATCATACAGTTTCTGGCTGGAGTCTTCGAGAGGCATCCCGTACTCTTCATCATCCTCAACAATGGACAGCTCAATGTTGTTGTTTGTCACAGCGCTGCTTTCCATCCTGGCTTCTTTCTCCAAAGAATCAATGACGGCTTTGCTCTCCTCAGCCAGAGACGTGGTGGGGGTCATATCTGAGTGCATGTCGGCGAAGGACATCTCCTCCTCATTCTCGGCCTGGTCGGTGCTTGCCGTGTCTGCCGGTCTGTCTTCGGCTTCAGCGGGACTTTCTCCTTCATGGGATTTCTTCACATTGAACGCGAGCGGAACTTTGAAAGGTGAACTCTTGGAAGAGGAGGATTTCTGATGGTGCACTGTAAGGGATTTCTTAATCTTCTCTCTCCGTTCAGGTGAGACGATCTTTGTGCTGATCTTGTTCATCTTCTTCTCGATGTTTTGTCGGGAGAACGCTTTCTTGAGGCTGTCGACCTTCTTCAGGCTGGTCCTTTTAATTTTCTCAGCTCTTGACTCTTCTGCTTTCTCATCTGCGCTGTCGCCCATATCATCTTCGTGATGTATGTCATCCTCTGAAGATAATTCCACTGTATGCAAGGTTTCTTCCAGTGTTTTGTTCTCATCCACAGGCTCTTCTTTTCCTTCTGTAATGCTGGGAATAGGCTCCTTTGCAAAAACACTGGCAGGGATCTCATTTTCCTCCTGAAAGAAATGACAATATTTGAGTTTCATAGTTCACAGATTTAATAAATAAACCATAACCCTGAACAACTACTTCTTTTTTTTTATATATAAATTCCAACAGCGAGAGGAAGGATGCTGAACATCTCTTGTTGTTTCAGCGTACTTAACCAGTAACAAGCCACTCAAAGCCCACTGAGCCATTATCTGGTAACAGTTTAAGACTAATGAGCTGTCAACTGTAAGATTTCTCTTTCAGAGGGACTTGGAATGTATACAGAACGGAAATTCTGTCATTTAAATTAGCTTCTCTTTTAAACACTTCAGAGGTTGTACACCGATCCCTGAGAAGAAGGGGTGATATCATGGCTATGGATGCCTTGGTGCAGACAGATCACTTGTGTTGGCCTCGTTCCCAACTAGAAGCAAAGACAGTGAAGCTTCTTGGATAACACTGGACTTAGTATGGTGAGTAAAGCACAACCCGCCATTTATTCTTCTCCTTTCTTCTATGATCACAGTGATCTGAATATTACTTTTGGGAGTTAAGGGAGTGAAGTTTTGCCCACTGGATGCATAATAAGATTTATTACTCCCTGCCTAACCCTACTTCCTTTGGATGGCCTCAGGTCTTTGGAAAGACCCAAGGGGAAGAGTTGTTTGTGTGGGGTTGGCCAAAAACACTGATGCTAGTGTTGATATGCCTTAAACACGCCTTAAAGGCCTCTGTGCTACATAGATGACTGCTCAGGCACTGAGAATGCTTCTTTGTCTTCAAGGAGAGAGAACCAGGGAGTCTGGGGAAAATCTGTAGACCTTTCCTCTCCCAACCATCTTTCTGTAGAGTAAGTCATGTGGCCCAGGATATTTAGAATGCATGCTGTTCTACAACTATTTAGAGCACAGGAAAAAAAAAAATAAAGGGAAATTTTCTTAGTGTACTGGGAATTGCTAGAAATTGGCAACTGAGAAACAAAAAAAAAGCGTTGTGATTTGGAAGGAATTATTCCGTCTTTTCTTGTGTTTGATTGTTGTTTCTTTTTTAACCAAAAAATTATCATTAGATATGACAGCAGCAAGTACTGAGTGAAATGGTTGTAATAGCCTCAGCTCTCTCCCCAGTGGGCTTGAGCTTACAGTTAAAAGGGGAAAAAAGGCCACATACGTTGCCAAGTTCATGCTCATTACTTCAAGGCTGGCCATACAATTGTGAGTGCTGAGAGCAGTGTTCTGAGTTAGATTTGCTGGCAAGGCTGCATAAGGATGGCAGAAGATGCCATGCTACTTTGTGCAGTTCTGTTTCTTTCTTTAAAAATAAAATAGTAAAGGCTATTGTGTGAGCCACTTCCGCAGCTCAGCGATACGCTGGTGAATAACTGCACACAAGTGGGACTTGGGCGTGCTGATGAGTTATGCTGCAGGATAAAGAAAAGCATCACCAAAGAGATGGCTGGATACGGTCTGGATGCTCCCATGGTTTGGATGCGGTTGCACAGACGGCGCTTTCTCTGTGGTGGGAGCCCCGACAAAGCAAGCACCCTTCTCCATCTGCTGCTGCAGTTCTCCTCGCAGTGACCACGACTACAGAAAGCACCTGTGCCAGCTGTAAGTGAGCATAACTCTTACTGCAGAACAAATATTTGTGTGTTCTTCCTGCTGCAGATAATGAAATGTGGATTATGTGAGTGGGTGCAGTTTTGAATTACTCCCTAGAGCATGAGAACTCAGTAGAAAACATAATTTACTCATCTTGTGTATTCTTTGCAAACCTAGGTAATTGCTTATGGTTTTAAACAACTCAGCATTCAGCTGCGAGCTCCGAACGGCTCAGAAAACTGATTTCAGTAAGTATAGGTATGCTTTTGACTTGTGACTCTAGTGGACGGGCATCACATAGGCTGAGCTCTTAGACCCAGAGGTGACCAGCACGGCTCTCTTCAGAGACAGACTATGGCCACGTCAGGCTGAAGGACTGCTGAAAATACAAGTGCGGATTTTATTTCACCTTCTGTCAAATTTGCAATTCAATAGAAGGGAAACAGTCAAATTATCCTTGTTTTTTTTTAAAAAAAATTAATAAAACCCAACCAAACCACCCTTTGTGTGCTAACGAGCCAATGATTCAATTAAAAACTGATAACAGGGGGTCTTTGACAATCAGATAATACAGCAGTTGAGAAATCATGCGTGTCTAAGCTTCCCGTATGGCCTCGCAAACACCAGCTTCTAGGCGCCTCTTGATCTGCTTGAAAAATGGGAGTAGCATGCTTCCCTATCTCACAAGTGTAGAAGACCTTAGGATTATGGGAAACATTAAAATGCAAATAAAAATAAATGATTTAGAAGGCTTTGGAAACGCAGAGGCAGTGCAGTAGGAGCGCCCTGTGCTGCAACAGCCTTTCCCATTTTAGTTACCGGTACGTCACTATAAGAGAGCTGCTGTTAACTTTTAGCCCTGACATGTCCACATGACATCTGCATTCTCTCTGATAAACATCTGAGCTGTCTGGTATTTCATTTAGAAAGATGAGAACAATACAGTTAAAAATGCTGATGGTTACAAACTGCATAGCTATTTTCCATGAGGAGAGGAAAAAAAAAAGAGGAGGAACTTTTTACTTCTTCCTCTTGATCTAATCTAAAAACCTAGGAAAGGAGCAATACCTCATTTCATTATCTAGATTTGTGTTCAAAAATGACACTTGCATTTTCTAATGTCAGTTTGTATGCAGCTTGTGAGCCTGAATTCTATTTTTCCTTGTAGAGCTGAAAAGAAGGGTGCAAGATCTGTGCATGCGAGCTGTTGCTAATGCCAGGAGTATCAGCAAAGTCAAAAGCAGTGCCTTCCTCTGGCTGTGATCAGCTCTTCCTGAGAACCTCCCATAGGTCATCATCCCATCCACAGCATATGCTGAGAAGGAGCACGGCAGCCACGGTGAGTAGCACGCGACTCTGAAGCCTGAGGGAGAGCAGGTGGATGTGTGCCTGATGCTGCAGCAGGGAGGTGCTTTGGTTTGGATTTTTGTTGGATTTGCCATATTGCATGTAGAAAGAGGCCCTCCAGAAGGGGAGGTGGCATTTTTCTGTGCCTACAGCACTGTGTGCTGCTAGATGCTATTACAGTGCCTAAATGATTACTGGCCTCAAGCTTGTTTTGCTCTGCAAATAGGTATTTCTGTCAGAGCATGACTAATGCTCCTAAAAGCAGCCGGAGCTCCACCTTCACCTCCTTCCCACCCGTGTTCTTCAGATCAGCATGTCCCAGTGGAGCTGGAGCTGCAGGAGGAGGATGTGTCTTGCTGCCCATCTGCATGTCCTGTACAGGCTGTGGTGTCTGTGGCTTGGCCATCCCATCCTGTTGCCCTAGGTGCATCACGTCCCAGGGGCCACGCGAGATGTTTCTATCTTTAATCTATATAAGAGTAACCAGTATGGAATCAGAGAATCATTACAGTTAGAAAAGACCTCCAAGATCATCTAGTCCAGCCGTCCAACTACCACCAATATTGTCCATTAAATCATGTCCCTTGCTACCATACCTACACATTTCTTGAAGACCTCTGGGGACAGTGACTCCACCACATTCCTGGGCGGCCTGTTCCAGTGCCTGACAACTCTTTCAGAGGAGAAACTTTCCCTAATATCCAGTTTGAACCTCCCAAATGAGAGCACTCGTCTGGGGATGAAGCATTCACCAAGAGCAGCATCTGATGTGAGTGTCAGGGTGCTCAACTCCAGGCTATAACTTTGTCATACTGTATATAGCCTAGTTTCACTAGCAAACATGACATTTTACTGAAAAGATAAACACAGGCCTTTCTCCTCTTGAATTCTGCTTCTGCAGCTAAAAGTAAAGCAGCCCACCAAACCACAACCAAAAAAACCAGTCCAAGCACAAAATAACACAAGATAACACAAGCAAGCACAAAATAACAATGCCAAAGCTTAACAAGGATTTTTGAAACAGACATTTCAGTGTTTTGCTAAATTGCTGTGTCATTTGTAATAACTTCAGCATCCCCAAACACTTGGATACAATGCCATTAAAATATGCCACCAATTACTGCAGATATACTCAAACTAGGAGCAATGCAGACAGTCTAGGGAGAGAAAACTTCTGTTTTGATTTTCACTCAGAGCTCCTCCCTGAGCTGGAAAAGTGGGTCCTAATAAGAAAGGAGCTGTGTGAAGTCTATTTCCATTTTGAGTTGAAAAGAAGTCTCCCCAGGCCAAAGAGAAGTCTCATGCCACCAGTTTCACCTTTGTTTTTAAAGAAATCTGGCATCAATATGGCCTCGCTGACTTCTCCTTCCTGGTATTGTTTTTCTCTGGAAAAGCAGAAACCCCAGCCAGCCTTCTGCTCTCTTTTCCCTCCCTCCAATTACCCCACGTTGACTAGCACTCCTCTAGCCCCAGCCCCTCCTGTGGGGAGGCTGCTTGTGCTCCTGGCAAGTTTTCACTTTCCTGCTGGCTGCATCCTCCCAGTGGAAAATCCCACTTCCTGCATGGAGCGAGCCCTGGGCGTGCCCCGGAGCACCCCAGTCGTTGCCTTCATCAGCTGAATGGCAGTCTGCCTTTCTAAAACCTCATGTTCTGCTCCCACTGTAGGTCAGCGATGTTCCCTCCCCACCAGAAGGTGGTCAGTGACATCCTTGTGACAGAGGCTGTGTTTTAGGACCCAGCATAAAGGAAGGACTCTGACTTTAACGGATGTAAGCAGTTCCTAACTTTGCAGGGCTGGTTAGTGGCAGGAAGCAAGCTATCAGGATGCTACTTCATCCTCCAAACATCTGGCATGGTTTCTTTCACTCACAGCCTGCAGTTGTGGTAGCAACGGGGTCCCAACTGCGCAGCACACATACAGCTGTCTTCACTCTATGTGCCTTTGAAAAATGCTAAAAGTTGGGTTTCCTGAAGGAAAACACTGTATACCTTGTAATATGTGTCATGAAACTTCCTTCCCCCTGCTCAAGTTAAGCGCACCCTCCCTGTGGGGTGCAGTCAAGACGTGGGCCTGGAGGTGCCCATTCTCAGCTAACAGGAGGTGGCCATGCTCTGACTCACAGAAACAGCTTCCAAAGCCCTCAGAGACCAGCAACGTTCATCTTTCCACTTAGCTCTTCCAGGAATAATTTCCACATTCCTTCTGGGGTGGAAACTCCAGTGGCCCCTCCTCTCCGGGCCACGCCACACACACTGTCATTTGGGAGAACAATAAGCAGAGCGGAGGGGGCTTCCTCTCCGTGAGGACGTGGCTGGGCGCTGGCCAGATCTGCCAACTTTGTCAAAATTAAGGGTCTGGTTGTTTTGTTTTTCTTTCAAAACAGGAATCAACTGTCCAAGAAGCAGAGCGAGCAACTGACGCCATAATACGCAGCCGACAAACTCAGTGTACTCGGCTGTGACACACCCCATCTGTATGCTCTGTAGGTCTCTCTCTCTTTTTTTTTTTTACCCTTCTCCTTTCCGTTTCCTTTTCCTTTTCTTTTTCTTTTCTTTTCTCTTTTTTTTTTTTTTTTTTTCCAGATGTGAAACTCACGTCCTGTGTTTAGTTAAAGTTCATGCCACGTTCTGTCCAGCCCATTGCTTAAAAAGGGGAAAATATGCAAACTGCTGCTATCACTGGACAGGCTCCCGGGAGATTTCGCTGCATTTTTAGCTCCTCTCTGATGGGGTGGGAGTGGAGCAGGAGCTGCACTTCTGCCCTGCTCTTGTGGGCAGACAGATGAAGGGTGGTGTTCAGGGGCTGTTTCCCCAAACTGGCCAAACATTAGCAAATTGGGAACTTTCCCAAAGTTTGCTAAGAGTTAACCAAAGCGGCTCTGTGCCCAAGTTTGCTAAAAGTTAGGAAAACAAGGGATCTCTGCGCCAACTTAGCTGTGAGTTAGCAATACGGAATTGTGCTCCAAGTCTGCAAAATGGGCTCTTTCTCTGAGTTTGCTAACAGCTATTAGCAAAACTCAGAGAAGGCTCTTTCTGAAGGTTTGGTAAGAGGGGTCATGGGGCCTTTCTCAAACTTCACTAAGAGCTGGGGAAACCACTCCCATCCCTTACGTTTGCTAAGAGTTGGCAAAAGAGGATTTTTGCTAACAGTTAACAGGGTGGGGCTCTTTCCCCAAGTTTGCAAAGAGCAAAAAAAAAAACAACAAAAAAAAACAAAAAAAACCCGGGACCTTTCCCCGAGCTTGCCAGGAATTCAACGGGCCCTTCCTGCAGTCTGACGAGGCGCCAGCAGCAGCAGCAGGGCTCCCTCCCTCCCCACGTCCGCCAGCGGCAGCAAAACGGGCCCCGTCCCGCCGCGCTCCTCACCTGGAAGATGAGCACTTTGAAGCGGTCCCTGCGCAGCAACTGCGCGTGGTGCTGTTCCAAGCGCCGCACCTGCGCGCACTGCCGCTCGAGCCGCTCGCGTACGGCGCGGGTGTGCGCGCACACCTTCTGCGACTTCTCCAGCAGCTTCTCCACCGCCGCGCCCGTAGCCCCGTGGCTGCGGCACAGCTTGCCCAGATCCCCCTGGATGCCCTTCACCGCCCCTTCAAGCCCCCGCTGCCTCTGCTCCATCTGCCGCTGCTGCCCTTCCACCGACTCCAGCATGGACACCAGCTTTTCCAGCAGGGCCAGCACGGTCAGGGCGTTCACTTGCCCTCCGCCCGCAGCCTCCGCCGGCGGCGGCACCGCGTTGCCCCCCGCCGCCTCCCCCATGGCTGCCCCGGCACGAGCCGCCGCCCGCGGCCGCCGCTCTTAAGGGCTGCGGGAGGAGTCCGGCCGCGGTGTCGGCCCGCCCTGGGCGGTGGAGGGCTTCCCGGGGCGGGCCGGTCCCGGCTCCGGGCTCGAAGCCCATCGCTCGTCGTCGGTAGGTGGCGAGAGACACCGCGGAATGCGTACCGCTTTCCTTACTCCCGCTGCTCTTCCGAGCCTTCTCTAAAGATTCTGAAAGTGCTCGAGGTTCGTCCTGCACCCGTACTCTGTGCATCATCGGGAGAAACTGCATAGCCAGCACGAAATGTGAATAAAAAAAATACGAAACTTGTCCCGTGCCCTAGCAAAGCAAATTCATGGGTAACATTTCTGTCTTAGTTGCAAGGCCCCTTGGCCTGCACCGTAGACTATTCTTCGGGGGACCCACGGCTCAAGAGGTTCTGCTGGGTGCCACCCACCCTGGGGATGCATCGTGAGAGATGTGGTGCTATGTTAGAAGCGATGAGATGGCCCCAAAATGGTGCCTCTTCCAGCCAGCCACGGTATTCCAGCTGGTGGCTTTGACAGCGGCTGTCAGATCTGATTACATGGCGCATTTTTTAACAGAGCTGTCAAGTCGGCTGAACCGTTTGGTCTTTGAGGAATCAGCATTTTGATCACGGAACTGTAGAATCACAGAGTGGCTTGGGTTGATATGTTGCCACTCACCAGCTCAGGCTGCCCAGCACCCCATCCAACCTGACACTGAACACCTACAGGGAAGGGGCATCCACAGCTTCTCTGGGCAGCCTGTGCCAGCACCTCACTATCCCTCGAGTAAAAAAATTCTTTCTAACATTTAACTTAAATCTACTTTCTTTCAGACCACTGCCCCTTGTCCTATCACTAACAGACAGTGCAAAAAGTCGGTCTGCTTCCTGCTTGTGAGCCCCTCCCAAGTACTAGAAGGTCTCCCCAGATCCTTCTCTTCTGCAAGCTAAACAAACCCAGCTCCCTCAACCTTTCTTCGTAGGTGAGGTGCTCCAGACCTCTGATCATCTTCATGGGCCTGCTCTGGACCCACTCCAACAGCTTCACATCCTTGCTGTACTGGGGGCCACAGGTTAGGACGCAGTACTCAGATGGGGCCTCACGAGGGCACAGAACAGGAGAACAATAGGACAATCACCTTGCCCTGCCCTTGCCCTGCTGGCCACCCCTCTTCTGATGGAGCCCAGGATACAGTTTAGTCAGGCATGATCTGCCTTTGGTGAAGCTGTGCTGGCTGTCTTGGATCGCCTCCTCATCTCACATGTGCCTTAACGTCTCTTCCTGGAAGATCTGATTCATAATCTTCCAGGCACAGATGTGAGGCTCACCGGCCTGTACACTGATGCTGATTTTATGTTTTTTAAGCTTTACTGATCAATTTGGAATGATGGCAGAGGAGTTTTTTGCCAACTTGTGTTGCAGGTTTTACTGGTGAGAAACTTCAGAGAGAAAAACATTTTACATTTAGAATGAAGAAGCATTAAAGAGATTAAATTTATCAGGGTCATCTCCTGCAAGTCAAGAGTGATTTTCATGTAAAATCAATGTATGTGAATTGTACAGACAGAAATTTGAGGTTAACTCACTCATCAGTCACGTGATGCTCAGGATAATAAATGTTTTATGCTGGAGCATTACTACTAATTTATTAGCCACGGAATAATATGTAAAACTATATGGCAGGAGGGAAGGAGAGGGGAGATAATAGGGGAGAGAAGGACTGCAGGGACTGTAGACATCATCCTCATATATTTCAGATCAAAGCTCCCACTGTCTATAACGGCATCGTATGAGGCCATCTAGATGGGAAAACTGATAGCATCCATTTTGTGGTGCGCTATAAAAATCACACCGAGATTCATTTATTCCATTGCATTTGGCACTAAGAGTGGTTAAGTGTTGGAACTGGCTGCCTAGGGATGTGGTGGAGTCACCATCCTGGAGGCGTTCAAGGAACGTGCAGATGTTGCACTGAGGGATATGGTTAGTGGGAAGTATTAGTGACAGGTGGATGGCTGGTCTGGATGCTCTTGAAGGTCTTTTCCAACCGTGGTGGTTCTATGATTCTCTGTCCCTGTACAGAGAACTCAGCCCTGGAGATCCTTAACTGGCTCTGTGTGGCCTTCTTGGTCTCACTCGATCTGCTGGCTGCTCGTCACTGCGTGTAGAAAAGGGCTGTTGCTCCAGCCCTGTACAAATTGGGGTTGTTGCAGGAGAACAAATATATGGGAATGGGAGATTTGGAGAATCACCGCTGGGAGAGATTTTAATATTTGGGGAAAGAGAAAAAGATGAGGATGCCTGACAGGAAATGTATCATCATAAAAGAACATGAAACTGCAATTTTGCTTCTTGTGCAAATGGCATCCAGCGGAACTTAATATGCCACCAAGAAATCCACTTTCACTTTATCGGCCAGACTAAATCATGTTATGCACAGGAGACTTCCTTTTGCTGTGTGCCAAACAGCAGTAATTCTGCTCAGACTTGTAGACAAGTGAAAAAATAAGCCACATAAAAATACCATATGTGCCAAGAATTTTCTGTGTATTTCTTCAGATGTTTGAGGAGCCCAATAATAAACTATGATTTTTCTTTGAAAAGCAAATTAAGTTTATGTGAGGGGGGAAAAGAATAGCTTCCTTAGTTTCAAGTACAAGAGGATTCTTCAGCTGCTGGGTTGCACATTAAGCAGCTCGGACAAAAGTGAGGTCAGGACACCAGCAGACTCAAATTGAATGGCATATGGGCAGGCTGGACTTGCCAATTTCTTGTTTTCATATAGAGAATATGTGGGGCACGGTGCAGGATAAGCGAGTCAGATCAGAATAGCAAAGTTTTAATATCTAGCTGATATTAAACGGATGTGGAAAATAGTAGGATCTGCAGAATGGAGCATGGCTACCTGCTTGGAGTTGGCTTTGCTTTTGGAGCAAGGAACCAGCACGACCCTTTAAGCATCATCCCATGTTCAGGCTTTTGTGGTGGGTGTGAACGCTGGCACTACGGAACTTGAGCTTGGTGGACTTCTTCTGATGGCGTGTGTGTTTTGTTGAGCAAAAGCCCTTTCCAACTGGGAGATTGGCTTTTATTTCTTCCAAAGATGTCAGCTTCTGCTAAAGCATGTGCTCTTTTTTCTTTTCCTTCTTCTTTTTTTTTTTTTTTTTTTCCCCTCCCAGTTTGAGAATGTATATGAAAACAGAGATGGCTTCACCTTTTTTTCCTGGACCTTTCTGCAAAAATGGAAATGGCTTTTAGTGAAAAGCAGAGCTACCCTGTCTGCTCTCTCTCCTCTAGAAGAGAGTGAAAATCAGAATGATTTTAGAGTTTGTCGCCGAATACACGTGGTTACTTTTTATGCCAGGACACTCTTTATTACAATCTTTTCTGTGATTTATCATCTTGAGGAAGTTCTCAAGGGACATTGGCCAAAGCAACCTTCTTGGAGAGGCAGTGTGTTCCCGCATTGCTGTGCAGGGCTTTGCTCAGGATGATGCTTCTCCCCAGCAGAGGGGAGTTTTTGTAAGGGGGAAATTGGGAATTATGGTCAGGATTACGCTGAAAAAGAATAATCCTTTATCTGGCACATACCTCATTATTGGTAAAAAGCTGATGGTGGAGCCTTTCCTCCCTCGTGATCAAGCTGTTCGGAAGAAGAAGGTAATGAAATCACCTGTAATGGAAGAAAATGTAACATTAATTATGTGAAAAGCAGGTGAATTTAGGCGATGTTTTCTGCGGGTAGCTGGGGAGACTCGTGTAACTTTCCATCTGCAGACATACTGCCATTCCTGTCCCTTGAATCATGTGCTTGGGGGGAGCCACCACGGAGCTGGAAAACAGCCAGTATCTCTCCCTCATTGCCACGGTAGCTGTCATGTTGTGTCATGGTGCTTGGCGTTGTTCAAATGACATCGCGGGAGGTAACGGCGCAATGCAAAGCGAAGCGTTATAAATCCGACATGGCATGTCCAAAACAATACTTGCTTTTAGTAGATCAGTTATTCTTTAAAAGGGAGTATTTAGGTTTGTGCTTAGATAATTCAGGAGCTCCCGTCTCTGGTAGGAGTGATGTCAACCTGAGTTACTCCTTCTGATGAGCAGTGATGATGGGGCAAGAAGGCATGAAAATGATGAAGAGCATTGGGCTCTGGGTGCACGTTCCAGAGCTGTCTCATGTGATCAAGGCAAGGATCCTGGGGCTGCTCACGGTAACCCTGTAAGAGAGGTGAGCAGGATCTGCTATAGACTCTCTGGCTTTGGTTCTTAATGGGCATAATTTTCAGCTATTGAAAACTTGCTAATTTCATTACATAAAAAGCTGCATATTTTTCAGAGTCGCTGTTGAGGTTAGAAGATAAAAAAGGTTAAATCAGCTCCTGGCTCCTAGTATTAATATCCTATTTATTATTGCGCAGCCATTACGGGTGTTTATTCAGAAATATTGAATAAGCAGAAAGTCATCTGCATAGGACACGGCTAAAATGTCAAGCTGCAAATTAGCTTGTTTACTCAATAAGCAGTGAAGTTTTTCTAAGCGTTCTTTTATGAGCTGCCATACCCCAGGTTGCAGGTGAACCCGAGTGTGAAGCTGAGCTTTGAGCAGGGGGATCTTGCTTTGTAACTCGGACAGGGCTAAAAAGTGGGCTGAAGAGATATAGCCTCAGTACTTCTTATTTTGTAAAGTGTTCCTAAAAATTTCATTCACAGTAGTGAACAAAAAGCAAATAAATAAGTAGATAAAAGCCTGTTTCCTGACTGCTAAACATGTTTGTTCAACTTCGCTACTTGCTCTGCTATGCACTCAGCGTCAGAGCCACTCTGTGGCATTTTACAATGCTATGGAGCGTTGGTGAGCTTGCTTCTTTTTGCATGATTTCCAGGCATTGGAGGATACCCTGGTGCGTTAAGGCAAGCAAGGTGCAGCACTGCCATTCTAGATGCTGTTTAGCTTTACACTCTCATGCACAGCAAAAAAAAAACTCCAACAAAAACAGGCTGTTGTAAGATACCTAAACCCCATCTGCTGTTTCCTGCAGTGTAGAAGCGCATACTTCAAGGTAGCACAACATAAAGGGGCAGCATGATTTTAAAGATGCATTTCCCCATATGCCTTCAGTGTCATTGGGTCAATCCACCGGTAGCTTCCTTCTGCAGCTTTAATGAGATTCAAGAGGACCAGGCCAGCAGGACCAGCGTCATCTCTGTGCCTTTTCCCATAGCCACACTCATGAGCATCCTGCATCTGAGAGCTCTCCATCATGAGATGTAGGAGCGTGGGTGTTAATAAAAATGAAGTGATTAAAAATAAAGCCTCTGGCCGAGCTGCACTCAAGATATTTGCCAGACGGATGGTGCAGGAGACTCGCAGTGAGTCGCTGGCTGCTTTGAGAAGAGCAGATCCAGGCTAAAAAGAAAATAATTGAATTTTCTTCGTGGAATATTTCAGCAAATACTTCCACGTCTTCTCCACTTACTAAATACGGTAATATTTAGACAATTGGAGCACATGAAATGTCAGGTTGTAGGAGCTTAAAGTCTTCTGATTTAATCATTGTAATAATTTATTTTAATAATTTCAATTTAATAGTTTTCCGCTCGCACGACAAATCTGACCGCCTTCAGGACAGCCCGGTTTGGACTGCCTTTGATGGTGGTTATCGTGCCAGCTTACATCTTGCACTGCTCAGTGCTCCCTGGCCTGGCTGTTGCCTGCTGCCCATCTCCATCCTGTTTCCAAGCCCAGGCATGTCCCATCCCCTGCCGTTCCCCAAAGGACAGCCAGCTTGTCCTGCCTAACACAAACCCTGGAGCATGCCAGCAAACTGCTGCCTATGGCTTGATTTCCTTTGCCGTGCAACTTCTAATCAGGAAGAGGTTAGTTTTGCACCTTGGTGTTCTCTCCGATATTGTTCAGGCTCTGGTTACCTCTCCCTGCCACCCTCCTTCCTCTGCCTCTCATGTAAAAATGGCCTTTTAAGATAAGTCAGCTTCTGATCTCTGTATTTTTGCCTGTTGCCTTGTACATCTCTTTTTAAAAGCTCTACTAGTGCCACTTTATGCGAAATTCATGTCATTATTATTTTTTTTCCTTAGGTTTGAAAGGATTTTGCTTTTAAAGGGAAAATAGCACACCTCTGCATTCTTCTCCATCGTACTGGGAGAAGTGGGGATTTTGGAACACTGCCTGAGGAACAGTTTGGCATTCAGCAGTGATGGATGTTGAGAAGAGACAGCTGATGTCCCTTGACACCTTTGTTCTGCTTAGGGGTGAATAATGCCCACCTAGGATGGCTTCTCAGAGGCAAGCTTTCAGTAAGTGAATTGTGTCAGCTTTTAAAGAGTTAATGGAAACTCTTTTCAAAAAATATTTTCTTATGTCTGGTTTTGTTTTCTTGTCACAAGTATGAACCAAGCTCAGCGTGACTTGGCCAGCCAGCCAGGTCAGGTGAGACTGGGTCCTCTTCCCCCCAAGGACCACCAGCAGACCTATCTCCCTTGCAGGCTTGATGCCCAAGCAGCACATCCTATATGTCCTTCAGCCTCCAGCTGAAGGACCTGCCTTCAGCTCCCACCCCGGCACGACGATCCTCTGCAGTGACCCCTCATGTCTTGCAGGGCCCCACGGCACCGGTGGCAGAGAGCAGCCTGTGGCCTTGCTCCTCACCCAGGCGGGTCTGTCACCTTGGCCAGGCCAATCCCTATCGGCACATCAGGGCTGTGGCAGGGCTCCAAGCAGTGGATGCAGCCATCGCTGCCACTAATGAGTTTGTTGCTGTGTCTCTAATGAGTGAGTGCTGTGGGTACATTTTCTCCCGTGCTGGTTTCCCAGGCCCCTTCTTGAGAAAGCAAACCCGATGCAGATGAAAGTAATATTGCAGTACGCTAGATAAAATTGCTTCCTTTGTTAATTTTTCTTTTCCTTTTAATTTCCTTTTAATCAGCACAGAGTCTCTGGAGGCATCAAAATCAATACTTTTTGCATACACTCTGCTGCTGCTTTTGAAACTATTTGCCCTTATTAAGTAATGTTTCCCTACCAGACATGGCTGTTCCTGGCTGACCAGCATCCCTACTGCCAGGAAGATCTCTAGGAGGAGAGAGTCTAATGCAGCCACATACTGGCTGACTCACACAAACCGAAGACACCACTGATTGTGCTTCTCTCAACACATTTTCCATAGACTTCTGAAAGGTTCTTTGTGGAAAAAGCAGCAGCCTGCTTGGCATGCATTCTCTGGCACCTCTAAGCAGAGGGAGGAGGTGCATGCATGCCACTCTGTGCCATCCACCATGCCAGCCTGCCCTGCATGCTGTACCTTGCTGGGATCCTGGCTGTGGTGGGTGATAGCTCGGAAGCTCCGATTTATAGTCCGTATGAAAGCCACAGAGGAAGGAGGAAAACCATTTAAAACATCCCATTAGAATGTCACTCCACAACTGAAAGAACCCATTACAACTTTTATGGAGCTCTGTACATTTGTTTTCCTGTTCTGCACGATGTGTTTGGCTCAGATGTGCCACCTTCCCACTCGTAACCAACCTTGGCAGCCTGGCAGGAGTCCCTCTGCATCCACCCCAGGGCTCTGAGCACCTTTTCCTTGCACTTCTGCTCGTGCTGGAGGACACCTGCTCCAAGGTGCAGCCCCGTGCCTGCTGTTGCAGCTTGTCTCTGTGCTGTGGAGCTTGCCAAACCTGCTGGCCTTGCCAGAGTCGAGCCCAGGCTGTTGGCAGCACCTCCTGCCTCACGTGCTTGCCCTCACTGCTAATCTGTCCTTGATTGCAGACCCGGCATTCATTGTTGTCAATTAGCTGTGCCTACAGAGATGCCGTGTAATGGCCTTAATGCTCAGGATCTGGCCCGTGGTCCCCTCTCTGCAGGCTGCCGAAGGATGCCTTTGGCTGTGTGCCTGGCCACTGGAAGCCGGGCATGGAGCAGCAGTACATGGCTGCTCACTGCAGGGCAGGGTGGAGGTGAGGACAGCAAGGGGAGCGGCGGCCTGAGGCTGGGATGGTTCTTCCCATGGCTTCAGGAGTTGTGGAGCAGACTGGGACACCCTCAGGACAGCCTTACTGTCATCGTCTCCTCCCCTCCTAGCCTTGGGTGTAGTGCAAAAGACTTCAGTGTAAATTTTTCAGAGGACATCAGTGCAAAATGCTGAGGCAGCGGCAGTGCACTGGGGCCACCATCATGGTCACAGCACGCAGCAGTTCCCATTGCCTTTACATCAACAGCTCAGTTATTACTGCACTTTAAAGATCCCTAAAACTGAGCACTCCTTTAAAAAAAAAAATAAAAAAATACTTTTAAAAAAGAGAGAATTAACCAAATCTCAATCTCTGAAACAGGGGCCAGCAGTACCTGCAGGACTGCAGGACCTGGAGTACAGGACACCCTGAGCTCTGCATCTCTACTCAGCAATGCCGTGACTGTTGCTAAGCGACAGGTGATGCTTGCTCTAGCCAAAATTTGGTTCTTAAATGTACGTTTGCAAAAAGCAATCTTTTGTGTGCATGAAATTAATTTGCAGTTATGTGCTGTTATATTAGGTAAAAGTAATAGAGTTTTGAAGTGCTTCGGTGTGGCATTAAACTGGGACACAGCATGTCATGAAGACACTGTGCAGCCAAAACTTGAAGTCCTCCCCTTTAATTGATTGGAATTTAAAGCCAGGATACCTTCCTCACCAAAATAAATTAACAGTAAATCAGGCTGCGGAATAAATGAGTGAATTAAGTCGGTCTGGTTGAAAAGTTCAAAGAGAAGCAAGTCCCTGGGCTGATGAGTTGTGGCTTCATGCAGCTCCCAGGGGTTGCTCGGGGAGCTGTGGGGCAGGGGAAGGTGCTCCGCTGTGCTGCTGTCGGGTGGTTGCCACATCTTTTCTAATTAAAATAAAATCATGTTAGGATTCCTGAAATGAATACTTGGTATAATAGATTCTGAAAGTGATGAAAATGTTTTCATTAAATAGTGAGAGAGGGAGAGAGACCCTGTGAGGCACAGCGTTTTATCTCGAGTCTCTAATAACATTAATAAACTCTTTAATCTTTGTCACGTTTATGACTTAATGGCAACCCTTGCAGATTTGACAGACAAGTGAGCGCTGCCAGGCTCCTCTAACCTCCACGTAGCCATATTCTTTGAGGCAACGTGTGATGGAGGACCAGGAGGTGTCATCGCCATCTTACCTCCACCTCAGCTCCCTTTACCCCAGCACTGACCATGGTCTGTGCTCCGTTGGCTGTTGTTCAGCTGGACACTGATGGCAAAACGAACCATCACCATTAATCCCTCCTTTATTTGCATGGTTTTGATGCCATCAAAACAGATGACACTGATGTAGCATAAGGAGAATTTTTAAACGGGAGCATTATGTTTTAAAACCCTAATGAAAGCAAAATAAACGCTGGAGTTTGAATTCAGAGAATGGGAGGAAAAAAAGCCTATTCTGTGCTGGTGAAGTAATGAAGGTACCGGCTGGTAACAATGTTTAATAGCACATTAATGCTGAATTACTTTGGAATTTCTGCAGAAGTTGAGATGACATCCACATAAACACCAAATGAATTCCAAATGATCAGTATTATCATAAAAAGCACCAAATGAATTAATAATGATGGAACACTTAAACTAAAATGTTCTCTTTCCTCATCTCCTGTCTCTTTTATGCGCTGCTCTAGTCACTTTTGTCCAACCACATGACCCTTCCTTTCCTTTGTCTTTTGATTGTTAAAGAATGTACTTTTGCATGACTGTGTCGTTCCACGCAGGGAGCAAGGCATGGACCGGTCCTCGTGACAGTGCTGCACTGGCACTGCAATGTGAAGGGCTGGTGGGAAGACATCTGGACTTATTGCTGGGAGAATGATGGCAGCTCATCATGACCGTGACAATAACGATTGCTACTGGATGGCCCCACGTGTGCGCAGGCCTTGGGGCACTTTGGACAGAGCTTAGTTAAGTAAGAGTCTCAGCAAATCCCCTACTGATGCAACTGCTGGATTGCTGAGAACTTCCAGAGCAGAACATTGGGCTGCCAGGAGGATGACAGTGCAGGGCTGTTTGTTGGGAAGGCATGGCTCCAGGCATGGCTCCAGGAAACAGAGCAGCCACTTGAGTACAGAGCAGCACCTACTGCAAGGGAACTCCTGTGCAATATCCACCACTGTGCTGTTGCTGCTGGGCCTTGGCCATCATGTGTGCGTGGCTTCTGTGACAGCAGTAGCATCGTGGAATTACATTACCAATTAATTTGCAAATGATGGTGGAGATGTGCTCAACAGTCCAAAAGACACACACACACACACACAAAAGAAAAAAAAAAAAAGAAGGAGAGATGGGTTTCATCTTCCCGTGTGCCTTGTAGCTGGTCCTTCTAGCCCATTCTGCATCTGTCAGAATCAGTGCCCTGGGAGCAGTCATCATTTTTATTAACCATTAAACAAGAAGCTCCTTTTTATTTGAAAATGTAAACCATGCAGAGTGCTATCAATGGCCTCTATCCCAGCTCACATTAATCTACACTGCTGGGAGCTCCCCAAAAACTGACCACAAAGCAGGGCTGGATGCGCCCTGAGGACCTACACCTCACCTATGGGTGCCAGATGTGAAGTCATCCCTGGGTGCACCTTAAGGGGCCCTGAGCAAGCCCGAGGGTGGAAGGCTGCTGTGGGGCTGGAACACAGAACAGACTATAGGGCAGACTCCCTGTGTGCTATTTTTTAAGATTTATTTTTATTGTGCTGCCTTAGCTGCTTCTGTGTGAGACTGCGGAATATTTTACTGCTTTGTGGCTCTCATTCAAAAAAAAAAAAAAAAAAAAAGAAAGAAAAAAAGGGGAAAAGTTAACAGAAAAAGCGTGTTTTGTTTTTTTTTGTTTTTAATAGAAAAACTCTGGTCTTTGGTTTCAGCATCCCTGCTGGGATGAAACTATTAATCAAACAGCAACTGAAATAAATTAAGCCCACCTAATACAAACAGCCCTCTGTCAGATGGAGAACAGTGCCACGGCACAGGTCTCTGTCCACCTGCAGTGCTGCTCAGCCCTGTCTAACACCTCACCAGTGGCCATCTGCACGCGGGGTGAAGACCAGAGATTTTGGCTTCCATGTCAAACAGAAGGATCTAATGGGCTCAGACAGCCAAATTTGGGTTCATCCAGACCGTATCTCTCAATAAAACATTATCAATGATAAAATGGCTCTGATGGCCTAGTTGTGATGAGGCAGAGGATTTCCATGTACCACCAAGACCCACTGAAGTTACTGGAGGAAAAGCTCAACCCAACCCAACCCAATTCATGGTTAATCTCAGCCCCACCTTGCCTCCACACCGATAGGTAACGATGCCTGCAGATACCTTGCAACCAGCCACAAAGCCATGGGTAAAAGCAAGGTGCGTGGCCTTTATGTGCAGTAACGAGCCTGCCCCTAATTGCAGTGTAACTTCCACTCGCACATGGAGCTCAGAGCATGGCGAGGCGTGCATAATCAGGGTGAGAGCACGGCTGCAGAGCGAGATGCGTCTGATGTCAGATGAGAGGAGCGAGAGCCTTTAATCATTTTGTTTTCAAAGACGCTTGAGAGAACTCTTTGAAGAGGAGGCTTTCTCAAGAGCAACTTCTGCAAAACAGGAGGCAGCACTACGCAGTGCATACCACTGCTGGCCCCACGCTTCACCTGTGTGGGGCACATAGACATGCACCTATAGGTATGTATAGATGTGTATGTGGCCCTGGCATGCTGCTGCTGGGCCTGGCACTGGGAAGCTAGTCCAGAATTCACCCCATCTCGTTCTGCCTAATGTCTGCTGCAGCAAGGAAGTGCGGCCCCAATTATTATCTATTCTGTGTTATCTAATATTCAGCATCTCATGTTTAATTTTCATATTAATATTTGAGGCAACCACAGTTCTCCCTGGTACAGAAGGCAAGCTAAAGGGGATGACGGCTACAACAGGATGCCAGCCTCCCTCTATTACTTCAATTATGTTATGCAGTGTTTCAGTAATGTTGGATGAAGAAGTGTGAACACTCGGAAGTAAAGCATCATGGTGGAGAGGAGGCTGGGGAGGGAGTTGGAGCTGGAACTAGATAAGCTTTAAGGTTCCTTCCTGCCCAAGTCATTCTAAGATTCTGTGATACCTGCAAATGTGGCTGGGGTGTTTACAGGAGATGGCACAGTGCTTGGAGAAGCAGCCTAAGGGGAGAGCATTTGGGCTTTGCCTCTTGTCTAATTCTTAACCACCATACCTATGACATTAATATTTCTCTTGCTCCCAGCATCTTTCAGCTTCAGTAGCAGCCTCAAGCAGCCAGTATCACTTCCAGCTTTGACCCATGGATCTCCAAGCAATCAAACTGATTTTTTTCCTCCACAAACTGCAGTGTCCTTTTTCCTGGTGACGTACCAAATCCTGCCCCCAGCCCCAAACCCTGCTACTGTGGCTGCCTCGGTTCTCAGTACAGCAGCATGGGAAAGCATGCTCAGAATGCTCTTGTCCCTTCAGGAAAGGAAGAAAGCAACTCAAAGCCCAGTTCTCCAAATTCACGCCCAGCTTTGATTCAAATTCTTGATGCATTTGATGCAGAAATCTCCACTGCTTTCCATAAACCCCCAAGACAGTTATTGTTGGCCTGCACGCCCACACCGGCATGCTGAGGTTCAGTTTCAGAGGCACAAACAAGGAGGTCTCTGTTGCTGGAGAGGGCCGTCCCCTGGGCTTTGCCAACATCACTGTTCTTCCTGTCTTCAGGTCTGCAGCGAGTACTCAAAACCAGCCCTGTTTTCGGAGGTGCTGCTGCTGGGGATGCAGCCACTAACAGCTCTCCAGATGGGGCTGCTTGGGAATTCCTTGTGGCACTACACAGAAAAGGCAGGGCCAGTGACTTTGCTGCCTGCCCTGGCACCGCATTCCCACTCCCATCAATCAGCACAGACCAGGTGCCGGGAAGCAGCTCTTGCCAATCGCCTTTTATTACCTTTAAAAATTCAAGAAACCCGGAACAATACAAAAACTGAGAGCGTGTGAACATCATGCAATGGATTCACTTTAAAGCAGATTGGGGATGGGGGAACCAAAAGCCATGTTAGAGTAGAAATAGTGCTTCTCCCATGTCTGGGTGCCAGATGGGGTGGGCTGTCACCAGCGGGGCTGGTGGCAACGGTTATGAGTGATCCAGCTAATGCTGAAGGCAGGAGATGGAAACTCACTCAGGAACCACCATCCTGAGTAACCCCAGGCCCAACAGAGACCCAAATGCAATTTCTCATGAGTGATGATAGCAAAAAATAGGGACCTCTTACTTTTGGCATGGACAGCTTTTGTTCAGGCAAAGCCTCTTTGGGAGGAGAGGCACGAACTACAAGATGTTTTTTAGTTCAATTATGCCATTAATCCAGCAGTCCATCAGCAGAGTGAAGTGACGACTCGGTGCCCTTCAGTGTCACTCTGCCTTCAACATTCAGAGCACAACCTAGAACAATATTTGCTTCTCAGAAGAGTTTTGGAGAGTTCGGACTATCATGGAAATAACTGCATCTTGTCCACAATGTGGATGTGACAAAACTCATGCCCTTGTTTTCCCAAGGTATAGGCAACATTTGAGTTCATTACATTTAATAGAGTAGGGTCACCCATAAAGTTATTCATAAGGTGTTTTCTGAGTGGTTTTCACATTCTCTTTGAAAAAATAAATTATATCAGCTTGTTCATGAGGTACAAACTGTGCTGGCATTCAGTTGTTATTATGTTATTAACTTATTTAACCTGATAATTTTCAATCAACAGTAGGAAGCAATTTTCACTCACTCCAGTGACCAGTTGGAGATGCTGCAATGCATGCTATCAGGGTTCACCTTGGCAGACCCCTACTCCCTCCCAGTTGGAGACAATTACCCCTGTCACTCCCATAAGCAGTCACCAAGAATTTCCATTTCCCCTTCAGCTGGGACTTAATTTAGAAGGCGAGGACTTTCTAAGCTATGGGAGAGTAAAGATAGATGGTATGGGAGAAGGCAGCTGATGAAATGTAGTTGAGTCCGGATCTGAAATATTTTATCCCTCCTCAATGTAGGTTAAATTATTCTTCACCTTTCCCACATCCATAATTGTCGCTGATCTTGGACCAACTCAAAACCCTACTACTGAGTTCAGTAGACTCAAAATTGCCACTAGAACTGGAAAAAGAAAAAAAAAAAAAGAGATTTGTTAGTGTCCACATACAACATCCCAAGACTATACACAGCTATGAGATACAGCAAATTTAAGAAAGCCAATTCTTTTTTTCTCATCACTGAGTATTTATTATATATAACAAATACATGAAAAAGAAAAAACTATATTGTGTGATATAAATAGTTTATTTACATTACAGAAAAACATCAAGACAATGTATACTATTTCAAATATATCCATACATAATCAAATATAGCTGTAGTACATGTTCTCATTGGTGTAGATTACCACAAATGCAAGGCAACATGTGTAGATCTTGTCTTAATCTTTTGTCTATAATACTGTATTTTGTAGTCCAAGCTCTCTGCAGTTAGTTTTGCCATTGTGGAAACATGCGCTCTTTAAATTAACCTTGTCGATGCTCTCGTCGTGTTGTCTGAACTGTAGTGCCCCGTGTTCTGCTTCTGTCTGTGGATTCTGTTGCTCCTGGGACATTTCCTGGAAAAGAGAGTGGTGAGAGCACGCAGTTTGGAACAAGTCTCCCTGCTGGGGACACGCTGTGACAGCAGCGCATGCGAGCGCTAAAGTGGAACTTCTGTCTCACTCTGTATTGCCAGGGGAAAAGACAGCAAACCTTCGACAAAAATACAGCAGGGAAACTTCAGGAGAGCTGCTTCTTGCTACAGCACCGTGGTGCTCAGCAGTGGTTGAGCTATTTTTATAAATAACAGGACCAAGCTCTACGGTGCTCCTTAGCAAGGGCGTGCTTCAACCTCGCACCTGAAGTAGCAGCATCAGCTGCAGGGCTTGCTTGGGCATGGTTCTAACTGAGCAGCAAAATGCAGTGAAATTAGATTTTAGTGACCCCTCCCCATCAGAAGGGCTAGGGCTTCTCTTCAACGTCGAATGCGAATGATGCTATAGTTCTGTGACTCCATCCAAAGGGCTAGATGAGCACGAGGGCTCATGGAGCATTTCACATTGTTGAAACACAATTATATAAGCGTCTAACATAATATGGGTCAGACTGTCCCGACTTGTCTCATTTCTAAGCCAACAAGACTACCCCCTCATGAGAAGCTGTATGGCTGTATGCTGTATTTTGCCTTTTTCCTTTCTTGGAAGCCAGCTGCTATCATTACTAGGGGAAAAATGAGCTTGCCTTCCCAGTGCTCTTGGAGGTTATGGCAGAGCTCTCATTAGGAGCTAATGCAGACTTGAGCTGGTTTCTGATTTCCCAATGAACTTTTTACTTGCTGCCTGCTCCCAAAAATCTGACTGAACTTTTCAGCATAAGGCACTTGTGATGGAGCCACTGCTAGCAAACATGGGGCAGTTCCATTCTGCAGCACCCAGCTCCGGTGGCACAGCAGGACCCTGTGGGGCACAGCAGGCTGCCAGTAGCTCCTCCACATCACCTGTGACTGGGGAAAAGCCTTTGGTGGTACTGATTCCATCAGAAACGCAGTGGCTGGGGAAGGTCAGCAGCCCTGGGGCACGTGGCTGTGTGTGCTGGGAGGTGAGAGGATGTTGGAAGTGGGAAGAAAAACACCCAGGAGGTGCTTCTCCAAAATCCGACAGTACCCATATGGTAGTGCAAGGTTGAGACAAATCAATTCACATATATAGGTCATGAAAAACCACCACTTCACCAAAAATACCCATTTTAACTGCAAAATACACTATGATACCAATCAATGGAAGCAAAGGTGTGCTCTGAAAAGACACCGGGGCCAAGTACTGATACCACAACTACTTAAACGTGGTGCTATCAGACTTACAGGTGTGTTGTGGGATGCTGGTATTTAACCAGTCTTTTAGATGCTATCATCTGCTGAAAACTAAGTGATAGCTTTACCTTGGCCCTTAGCTCACTAACCAAATTTCTCTGTGGTGTGTGGTGGCGGGGATACACTCGATTACGAACACATTGGGGTGCTGAGGCAGTGGAGCACAGCCTACCTGCCTCCCTCCCCGGAAGCCTGCTCACAAGCATGACTCACTCATAATGAGATTCATAGCAGGTAAAAGATGCATTACACATTCATTTTTAATTAAGTTATTTCTTCCCATAAATAAGCTGTTGTGACTAAACATTACTAAAGCACTAAAAAATGCAAAGCCATAAAGAAAACTGCTGAGAATCATTATGACACTCAGCCATACCTATGTTATTTTCTATCATCTTTCACTTCTACCTCTGGCTGTCTTTTGCTGTACTTCTACACTTGGAAGTCTCCTCATGTGAGGACGATGGTTCTCCCTGCTTTCTCCCAGGAACCTGTGAAGGTGGCTTCGGTGTTTTTCAGGACAGGGAGTTCAAACCAGCACAGCCAGGTTCTCCAAAGCAGATGACTTCAAAAACTCAATTACTTATGCACTTGCTGCCACAACATTCTCCTGTCACACGGATTTCTCTTAAGCCACTTATGGTTATGCTTTTGCAAATGTATCTCAAATCATTATGCCGGGATGGAGGATACTCTGCAGTAATTACACGCATTACAGAGAAAAGCCAAAAGATCATAAATTAACTTGGTTACAAAGTCTGTGGGAGAAGGTAACATCTATGAAGGAAAACAGGGTGATGGGCAATTTGCATCGCAGTGCCGGGTCGCTCAGAGTGCACTGTCTTCATCCTTCAGTATGAAGTAATTTGCTCTACTGGATGAAGGTGACGAAACCAGAGTCACTCAAAAAAAATGACACAGAGCATTTTCTCCATTATCAGTCAGTACACCACCTTCTTTTTCTTCCTGCACACTGCCTTTCTGGTTGTTCAAATGACTTCTGTGGATGCCACCACAATATTATCTATTGCCCCTTCTGGCATCTAGCACTGAGGCAATGGCCAAAAACCAGCTAGGTTTTATCAGACGGTTTTGTTTTATGCCTTGAGGCCACAGAAGGATTTATGAACCCTTTTTTTTTTTGTCTCTTCCTGGAGGAAATGTGATGTTTGTCTTCCAGTCAGGTAATGCAACACAAGGAGTGAAATACATTAGAAATGTTATTTTGTACAGAGTTATGACACCTGGCTTTTATTTTCTTGTCTTTTTAAGAGAAATTTATTTCTGAAAGAGTCCTGTACCAGGGTTGCCAGCTGAGTGAATTTAACCTTGTAATTCCAGAGAGAAGCCTGAAGATGCCTGAAGTTCAGAACACCCTGAGACAATAAAGTGGTTCAGTGGGGAAGAGCAGCATGTATAGAGAGATTGAATTTATCCCTCCCCTCTGAACCACCTTGGGGCTGTCATTCACATTCAAACAAACTCTTCTTCCTCATTAAAAAATGAACAGATTCACACACGGCTCAGCGTGCCACCGTCTAGAGAAGACTGTAAGCACAAGCAATACCTGGTGAACACGCATACAAGCCTAATGAAATCATTTAATCACTGGGATTGCAAACAGGCTTAAAAGTTTGTTTGTGTCGCCTGATTAGGACTAAGGGAATGGGCCCTTGAGGAAACCAGATGGGGATATGATTAGTTTTATTAAGTGTTGATCCAGCTGCTGTATTTATATTCCCCTTATTTATGTGAACAATAGTTGTCCAAGCATTTGAATACAAAACAGGAAATTTCATTTTATGCAGGCACCGTCACTAGCTAAGTTTGATTAAGATGGAAGTAAAAACTACAGTAACAGTAACAGGAGCACTGGCTGGTGGGACCTGACGAGATCACCTGTTTGCTGGTGAATTAAATAGCATTTGTTATCACAAG
Organism: Lagopus muta; assembly: GCF_023343835.1. Taxonomy (NCBI): domain Eukaryota; kingdom Metazoa; phylum Chordata; class Aves; order Galliformes; family Phasianidae; genus Lagopus; species Lagopus muta. Next base: position 28,751,359 of record NC_064440.1, on the reverse strand, counting down.
TGTCACAGCAGAGGTCTGTATAATCAGAGTTATAAAGCAGGAAAATAAAAAGTTCTTTCTTGTTCTACAAATATCTGAGATACTGACCTTGTAATACAGAGGACTACAACACAGATGATAGCAATCTGGATAGTTCCAATCACAGCTGCTATTAAGACATACTGAAATCGTACCGGACCTGGAACCACATATAAAACGCTGTAGTCCTTTTTTTCACAGTGTTGTCCAGTATAGCCGGCATCACATCTGAAACAAAAAATACTTTCCCCAGTTAATTTTAAAGCACTTTGAAACAAAGTATATCTGAAAAAACAAACAAACAAACAAAAAAAACCCATATCAGTGGCTTGAGCATAAGCTTATACTTTTTTTTTTTTAAGGATGGGGTCCCAGCAAGAGCACTGATGCCTCCCTTGACCTCTCTAAGGGAAAGCTTCCAAACCTCAGCATCACTGAGGTCTGTGCAAGCCAACAGCAGAAGCAGTGCCGGGTGATGCCCAGAGGACCAGGACTCATCCAGCATTTGCACATCAGGATGAGAATCCATTTTGTACTTGCACATGGTATTTTAGACTTCTCTCTTTCTTTGGGGAGATGAGGGAGGGCTGAAAGCCCTAGTCATGGCTCCTTATGCAGATTACCCTTAAGGAGGTGATAAGCAATCATTCGAGTTCCATATGAAATGTGATTAGATGTTCCTGCAAGCGGATACAGCATTTACATTTTGTCTGGATGCTATAAAAAGCCCTCTGTTGGTGCTGCAACCATCCGCCCCGGGCCGCCCGACACTTCCCTCTGACTCTGGGGAACAGGCAGCGCCCTTCCCATTATCTCTCACCCTGTTCCCACTCAAATCCCCAGCAATCTGCTCCTCTGGACTGCGGGGGCTACCTAGCAGCCGCCTGTGCACTTTGTGAAGCGCTTTTACAAAATTAGTTACATACAACTGAAGGTTACTGAGTGTTTTCACCAGCAACTGTGCATGACTCAATACCATTTTGCCACAGATACCACAGACGTTGTTAAATAATTAAAGTCTAATGGGTTTTGTGGCACAAAGGGCCTGGTTACCTCCACTTCCCATACAGAATACACTGACTCTAGAGAAGCTAAGTCAAGATTTGTATGCAAGCAGCCTTCCCTCCTTGGTAGGCAAAGGGTTACCTGCAGGATGGCTCCAGCATGTTGGTGGAGTGCTCGCACTTGCCGTGCATGCAGAAGCCGTTGTAGTGCTCTGGACAGGGGATGTAGATCCCTCGAGCGCTCTCTTCCAGTTTGTTGGCATTCTCTGTGGACACAGGTGGAGGCAGCGTTAACCTGGCTGCATGGGAAAGGGGAAGAATTCAACACAGAAAGGACAGAGTTCAGAGCTTCAGAAAGAATGTCTTCCTTTCGCCGCTGTCCAAGGAGAGTTTCAAAAATTTCTGACAACTTGCACTAATAAAGGAGGCTGTGCTGCCCTTGTGTTAAGACAGACAGGAACAAGCTCCCAGAAAACATGAATGACAGGGCAGCCTTCACATCCCTTTAGAGCACTGCCGGCTCTTTCATCTCTAGGACTTTTAGGACATTTCAGGATCAAGCACTAAACCCTCTTCTTTGGGAGAGATGAAGAGATTAGAGATGAAGAGAAAGGAGGAAGCGAGCCTTATCTCACAGCCCTAGTTGTTTTCTCTGAACTTGAAGAAGAAACCTACAGCAAACACAAAAGCATGGCCTATAGAGTCATAAACAGAATCAACAGCACTTAATTTCTAGAGGAAATGCAATTCGTATCCTTGCACTGGCTTACAGGAGAACAGGCCATACAGCCAGGTTTCCACGAGGTTGATATCACCAAATGCAACACATGCCAGCCACCAATGGACCTGCCTGGTGCACACAGGAGATCCCAATGTGCTTGGGATCCATTGTGAAGATCCCTCCTCTCTCAAATCAGCCAGCAGCACTATTAAAACAGTAAGGCGCCATTTGATTTCTTAAGGCACACATCAGTGGTGAGAGAAATTGTCATTTTCAGGGCAGACTAATGTGCTAGGAACTGATGGGAATGCAGATGCTTCCATCGCATGTAGGCTGAAGAAGAGAGGAATGATTTTTCCTTCTCCAGCAACCGAATAGGTAGGAACAATTTCCTTTAGAAGATTCCCCAGCATACTTTTACACAAATCTAGAATCTTGAAGAACTTGTAATTAAACCTCAAGTGCATGGTAAATATACACCACATTCAGCCACGAGTTGTCTGCAGTGCCCCATTTTGACTGCTGACCCTTCTAAAACAGAGAGAAACTGAACTTAAAGGCAGAGAGGGGACAGAAACACAAGAATTCATTTGATCTGCCATTTCAGTCACTCACTAGGCAGACCGCAATAAAAGCATAGTTTAGCTCAGCCAGACAAGAGTTTGGGACAGAGAGATGTAAAGCCTAATGAAAAACCTGGACTGACTCCATCACTTTCCTATTTGCGGACAAATGTAATTCCTGCCACTGTCCTCACACTGCTTCTCGTTTTTGTTTTAAAAACAAATACATCCTCACCCTTCAGATGAACAGTATTCAGAAACTTTTCACTCGGAGCGTTTCTCTGACAGAAAATGCCAGCTTGATGAAACCAACATCTTGTGCATTTCTGCCGCTTTTTTTTTTTTCCGCATCTTTAGCCTAACATGACATTTCATATTGTGCACATCTTTTGTTACTGCCAGAACATGACATGATAGCCTATCATGTAGGATTCACTAGTCAAAACAGATTATTTTTAAACACATTGAGGCCAGATGCTGCTTTGTATATACTGAAGCCGCTTATCGTCTTCTTGCTAGAAGTCTCCTTCTGGTTGCACGTTGCTCTCCGGCCTTTCTGTGGATGGCAGGGAGATGCTAAGCTCTTTTGCTGGGGTAGGAAGCTGGGGCCTGAAGTTTCCCCACTGGGACTGGTCTTCATTCTCCTGATGGATTATCCTTTGAAAAGTTAAACTAATTATTTAAAGCTATCTTGTCTAAATTCCTTAATTTATGTGTCTGTTCCTGTTCTCCCTTTAATAAAAAAGTTGGAAGAATTATTTCAGATATACTTTTAACTTCCAGCTTAACCATACGTCTTTTCTTCAAGGCTCTTGGAAGCTGAAAAGAGCTCCAAGACGATTCTCAGCTAGGGTCTCAGTGAAGGCTAAAACTCAAACCATGAAGCCGCCTGTCCAGTTGCGACCTGACTCTGCAAGCAACAAAAACAAGGCATTTCCCATTCTTCAGCAAAGCAGAGGCATGGAGCATCTTGAGTAGCACCTCTGGCAAAGGGGAATTAAACCCATTAATGCCCTTAATGAAGATCACATGAAATACTGCTTGAAGTGCACTAAAAATTCCTTTCAGGCCTAAATTCCTGCAATCCACTGGGAAAAAGAGAGATTAAAATCTAGTCAAAACTAGGATTCTTATGTCCAACAGCTGACTGCCAGGCACTTAACAATCAGTTCCGCAGGGCTATTAATCCTATTGTTCTGTTGTTCATTGAGCCTGGCTGAAACGGGGAATTCCAGGTGACTTCAGGCAAGCCAAGTGCAGGGCCACAGTCTGTCAATCCTCATCTTAGTATTTATAGTGCGTATGGGTATAATAATGGATAGGTCACATCCATATGTTAAAATATTGGCTGAAGTGTGGTGCTAATGCCTTGTGTACAGTCAATGCTGCGGAGAGGAAAGTCCCGCAAATACATAAATTTTATCAAATGAAAGAGGAGATGGTGAATGATGTGCAGTGAAAGCTATTTTGACACCTACCTCATTGAAGACAGCAGTTATGGAGAACTGACTTAATAATTTAAATCTTTTAATAATACTGAGGTCAGTCACACTGGCAGCCAAAAGCTCTCAATGATACTGAGGTACTGACTCTTTTCATGTCACATTTTCAAGGGATTTATATAGGGTGGGAAGGAATTTTTGTGTCAAAAATACATCCTTAACCTTCCCAACCCTTTTTGGAAATCTGTTCCCCTTTCCTACACCCTTGGCAGCCCTCCCACGAGGATGCTGCAAAGCACAGCACTGGGAACTTACTTAACAAAGCTCTTCTGATCTGACTGATCATGTTGGTGAGACTATTCTTACCTGTAATCTAAATAAAGGTCCACAGAAGGATGCCCTGAGGTTTGTGAGAGAGACTGGCTGGGAATGGGAGACCTTATCCTGTGGATAAACCAAGGGACAGGACATGGACCTCATCTGCTACTCTTTTTAAGAGAAAAGCAAATTACCTCAACCCAGCAACGCTTGCACTACATGCAGAAATTTCAATACGCTACTGCAAAGTCAGGAGGAATGAAGTAGAAATGGTGTCATAACTGAAAGTTCAAAACTGCTTTAGCAGGGTTTTTGGCACCTTCCCCCTCCTAACAGGAACTGAGGACACACACCAACTCTGAGGGAGAGGGTCGTCAGCAGGCTTCCTCCTCACTAGCAATGAAGAAGCATCCTGACAAATCCTGGCTCTGCAGTCTGCCAGCACAGCCTTACTTCCTCACTGGCAGCTGCTCTGCTCTGACCTATTAATTATCTTGACAAAGTACTTCGTTCTTAACACCTTGTTGCTGGAGATCTTGTGAATATTGTCTCTTCACAAAGAAGAAAATACGTGAAAGAATCTGCCTGACAACTGCTGTTTCGGTAGGCAGGCGTTGGACTGGAAACTGTGGAGGAAGTACTCACTGCCACTCTAAAGGGGATTCACCAGCCCACTCCCCTTGGAAGCCCGTGGAGGAGGGACACCAGATGTCAGATGATGATGGCTGGCACCAGTATGCTGTAACCCTCAGCTACATGCATCCTGCAGCCACCCAAGTATGCATTTCAGGCTAATCCTCCTACACAAAGTGCACAAAAATACCATCTCTACATTAGCTACTTCAACAAGAGGAAAAAAGAAATGGATCCTTATGAATTAAATTACATTCACTTCTTTTCTCAGGCACAAAATAGACTTGCTTGACACAGTAATTTATTAATTTTAAATGTCCCCATGCAAATGACTTTCCTGGAATAAGCTAACATCCACTTCCCTTTTTAAAAATAATCTAGTGCTTTTTACATTTGAGATGATGGTAGGATGTTCTAATATACTTGAAAAAAAATATTGTGTCCTCTCTTTTGCAGCAGTGTATTGTAATTATTCAAAATGCTGCCATCATTTATTACAGAAGTGAATGAATTAAGACACTAATAGCCCCCAGAAATCAAATGGACAATGTAATATTTTAAGCCAGTCAGCTATATACGTCAGAGCTAACTCTGAACTTCTGAAATGCAAGAGTACTTCTACTAGCAGCACCTGTGGATGGTTCTTCCCTATTGGAAAAGACTGCTTGACATCAGGCAACCCGTTCATCTTTTTCCTGTACAAAACCTCTTGCTGAAGGAGAGGTGACAAAACACATCCACACTTGGGTTCATCACTGCATGGTTCCCAGTTGGGTGCACGCTGCCCACCACTGGGGCCTCTTAGGTTTTCACTGCAAAACTGAGGAGGCCTTCAGCTCCCCATATTGTCTCTGTGTGGGCTGTCCTCAAGGCACTTCCCCATGCTTCTGGGAATAAACTAGACTTCTTAAAGACCATCACTGTGAGGGCAGGTCTCAGGATCTGCAATCATTTCTATGGGTGAAATGTAATAGCGTGAGGCCTTATTGTAGATGCATCAAAGCCCTGGGTAGAAGGGACCTGACAGTTTGTGCTTTCTTCTTTTGTACCAGGATTGAATAAATCTGCGTTAACACCATTCCTGGAATAGATTAAATCCCTCGGTTTGCTAACTCAGCCAGTTTCTGGCTTGCCATTGATGCCCCTGTCACTCAGGTCTCCCTGCAGAAGAGAGGCAACACTGGCCCAATGGAGCTGCTCCCTCCCTGCTCACTAACCAAGAGAGCAGCTGGGCCCGTAAAGGAATAAAAACAGTGGTTTTTATCCTCCTCTGTGATCTCCTTAGGCAGCTCATGACAGAGCCCTTAAGAGGATGAGTTAACATTATCATTATTGTAATTCTGTTGGGAAAAAAAGTTGGTGTCAGTGTGGAGATTTGTAAGGCTCCCTCCAATTAGGCTGCATGCCTGAAGGCAAAGGCTGCATCCATCACCCGTGGCACAGCATGGGCAGAGCAGATTGCACTGCTTCAGTGAGAAGGTCCTCGATGGCCCAGCAGATGGCTCGCCTTCCTGGCCATCCACCTCTCCTCCAATACTTGGTAATGTCAGTGCTGGAGGTGGTAAAAAATGGACTACGGCTTCTCTCTATGCATCCTCCCCTCTGAAAAACTCTGCTGGAGATTCATAATTTGCTCTTTAATATCAGGCTAAACAGAGATGAAAACATCAGCCCTGTTTATGAGCATTTTAGTGGCAGAAGTTACTTCTTTGTATGACTGAACTGGGTCATCTCTGCAGACAACTCTGCAGAGCGAGGCAAAAGTCGGACAAGAGCAGAATTACACAGGAACCATAACATGCTATCTCCCAGGTCCAAACCACAGAAGGAGGAATTTTTGCACTTTCCAAGTGCTCCAGTGCAGGACTGGAACCTTTGTCCCCGCTGTGCAGCCCCATGCATCACTTACAAACATTAAACGTCTCCCCTAGAGCAAACTCAGCATTGCTACTAAGAGCACTGACAGAGCAACAGTAGTTAACTTCATTAAGTGGTGATTTAGGAACAAAACTCAAACTTGACTGAGTGGTGTACTGCTGTTTCTGCTTTGTGTACTATCATGCATTTTCTATATCAAAGTAGCCTTGCTAATGCAGCGCTCAGAGAGCAGCTTATTTATATGTAGATGCAGCTATATGACATTTCCAAATGCCATCATTTGCATATGAAGGTTCCACTTTTTTCCTCCCCCCTTTGAGTAAACAGAGTCTGCTGCTACTCCAAAGCAATGCCTTCACAAAAGAAGAGCTTTCTGATAACCATCATCCTCCTTAAGCAACTAAAAAAACCTGAAACAACTCATTTTCATAACTTGGCAGCCTTGGCTATCAATGGTGTATACAGGCCAGTCTTTTGATTTGCAACTCCAACCTTGGTACCAAACACAGTGCATGGAGAGCAAACCTGCAAGATCTTAAGGTTTCCTATGCAATGGCTAGAGACAATCTGCAGGATGCATCAATATCTGCAAATAGGCCTCAGACATCTGATGGAACTTGTGGTCAATCTAAAAAAAAATAGGCAGTGGGTCAAGCTCATTATAGCTATGAAGCTAGAATTGATTTTTGTTGAGGATCTGTCACTTTGGAACAAGAGCAAGAGCTTGCTGCAAGAGCTGCTTGGGACCTCTGAAACCTTACATTACACTACGAAAGCCAAGTGGACATTACATATGCAGCTTTCCTGTCAAAGAAAGATAAGGCAGGAGCAGATGGTATGTGGGCAAAGTTTCAACCTGAATACATTGCCTTCTAAAAACCTGCAGTGTGAAGGAGACATCCCAGTTTCAGTGCATGAGGCAGATGAATGTGTTATATGTGCATTAAAGAGCTGCTCCTCTGCTGCCTGATCTCTGAGAAGGAGAAGCATCCACCATGGTTCTTATGAAGAACACAGACCCTTAATACCTCAGTCCTCTGAGGCCCTGCAAAGCATGGCCGAGGGCGCAGCCAGAGATTCCTCTGTACAGTACTGGGGTGTCAGCAGAAAGTGTGGGAGCGCTGCTGCTACTTGTAGCACATAATGGGATAACGGGCAGTCAACTGTCCCCAGCTCACAGTGCATCCCAGCTCCTAGGCAGTGAGAAGACCACCCCAAGGTCATCCCATCCTGCGGACATGAGGTGGAACACCCTCCTGTAAGCAGCCTTTTGTCAGGTGGTGACAATGGGCGCTTCCTGACTGTAACAGCAGGCACAAGAACCCCAGAACTCATCTTTAATCAGAGCTGCAGCCTTCTTCACCAAGGTTAATAGAGTTTTACCCAGCTGCCAATGTATTTCTAAAGGAACTTCATGCCCTTGACTTGGTAGATAGCATCAATACGACAAATGGGACAAGGCACCAGGAACCTGATAGATAATTTTGACACAACCCTAAAAACAGTGATATTTGTACCCTTTTGATGCTTTTCCAACAGTAGATGGATATGCACGAGCAAAGTTTTAAGATGTGTGTCAAGAATATTGATGTGCAAGATGAAGATTGTTCAACCAGCTCTGCCACAGGGGATGGCAGCATGATCAATGACAATTCCCATAACCAGGAAGGTGTGTGGGGAGGGGACCTGGGATGCTGTGCATTTTAGAAATAAAGGGATCTGCCATAGTGGTATCTCTGTCCACCAAGGATGCACCTTTTCCTTCATGGGATGAAGGAAGGGAAAGGCAATGCTCTCCGTACTTGGGGGACTCGGCTTTGGTGGGCTGCCACGCAGCTCTTATCAGCTGGACTTCCGTATGGACTGAAGGACTATGTGGGAATTGAGCTGCCTACACATTTCATAAACACAACAGGATAAAGCATGCTCCCTTGTTCAGATGGAAGAAACAGATACATCGGGTAAGACCTGTGAACAAACATTTGGTGTAGATTTCCTATGGTGGAATAATGAAAAATGGCAGCGTAGCACCCCGTGTGCCTCACAATTACAATCCTAATTCAATTCAAGATTCCTGACCCACCTCTGGAAATATGGATGTCAAACTCATTTTTTTCCTCTCCCCTTCAATCCATCCACTAATGTGTACTTCAAAGGCCACAAATTCAGATATAATCCCAGTGTCCTCAGGCTATTATTCCAGCTCCGGCACCTGTGAAGGTGGCTGGCAGGAGTTTTTGCATTGACGCATGTATGGGAACTGCTGAGTCACGGCCTGAACCTCTGATTGATCACCTGAGGTGAGCCATGAGTCAGCCAGAGGAGCACAGGTGAAGGCAATTCACCTGTGCTGCCAGAAGGGGTGGAGCCAGGCTCCACCCCTCCTGGACCTATTTAAGAGCTGGCTACCAGAGGGGAAGGATCTCTTCTGGAGATCCCCTCTTTTGGTATCTTCTGGTGAGCTCAACCCAAGGGTAAGCTCTTCCACTTATTCTCTTTTGTGATGGTTGTCTGCTTTGCCTTACTCTCTTGATTATATTGCGATTGTAACATCTTGATATCTATTGATTATACACAATTATATTGTGATTATAACATCTTGGTTATACAACGCAATTGGTGACACTTCCAATTTTTAAGGAACACATTGCTGAAAACTGCTTTTAGGCAATTTAACAGCAGATTAACAAAGCACATTTTTGCACCTGTGCAGAGGTGTACCTACCCAGTCTACTTACCTGATTACATTCAGAGAACACGTACATACTGTGCAACAAGATGTTGTATTTTCCATCAAACCTCACCCTGTCTCTTCAGTGATGTGAGTGGTTTTTACTGACAGAAGGATTGGGCAGACAATCAATGAAACAAAGCAGGAGCTTCATTCTGAGATGCTGCTGCAAATAAAAGCATACCCTAATCCAGTTACCAGGCTGTTCCCTAACTTCCAATAGGAACTCTAGGTCTGAATGGATTGTTTTCTACTGGGATCAATGGATGGCATGAAGCGCTACTTGAAAAGGTCTCTGATTTATTTTTAGGCCTGCCACCACGATGCTGCTAGAATTTACTGTTCGGTTGCATGCTTTGAGCAAAGCTTTCAGAAAATTACTATTGAGAGCAAGTGTGAATGGCAAACCTGTCAGAGAGGTTTGATGGGTGGCATGCAGATGGAAAGGTTAGCCCTGCTGTGTGACAGACTGGACAAGGACAGCATTTTGGCCGTAGGGTGTTTCCCTCAACACTTTTGACAACCTGAAGGTTCCACAATCCTAATTTTGCACTAACTTTATATTCCACTTTGATTACTCTAGGCAATTTTTTTTCTTATTGGAGGGGCTTGTATCTATAAGGTGCTCCCATGCTGGCATGTAACACCCACCAGGCCCCTTCTATCCACTCTTTTCTTTCTCAACACAACATCCGTGCTTGCAAGAACATTCCGCCCAAGAGAATCAATCCAGGAAACTGAATAAAGAGCTGCAGAATTATGGGCGAGGATGTGTAGGAAGACAGGAGACTGAAGCAAAAATGCCCAGCTCCTCTTCATGCTATTTTGAATGCTTCTTGAATCGTGTACCTTGCAAATCCCTTGTGCAAAACTTAGTTATTTTAGTTAGCAGAATATGACCCTGAATGGCTGAAGACTATTCAAGAGAGAAGCCAAATGTAGACTAAAAAGCATGATTTCAGCCTAGCTTGTCACTGCTTCTGTTCAAATTAGTTGGAGAAATAAACATTTTATTGGCATGTTGGAGAATGGGGATCACTGCATGTTGGGGAGATGAACCGTCCTCAGTTTGCTGGCCTCTATTCTCCCATCTCCCTCGACTCTTGCTTCATAAAATGGTGATGGTAACAAGACCACGCAGCCAACAACTTGCTTTCTGTATCTGCTCCATTCAGCTGCTGTGATCTTAAGCATCTGTTCAGTTTTTAGCAGACTGTATGTTAGAAATTCCCACTGGGTAACGAGGAGTTTGATACGTTTCCTCTCCCATGTCTGAAGCCAGAAAGACATCCCTAACTAGTCTCAATTTTAAGTATAAAAGAAAACACTAAAACAATATGAAAGGCCACTACAGCAAAAACTTCCGTATTCTTCTACCTAATTTATCAAAGATACGCTTTATTTCTCATCTGTCACTAAACCACGCAATCACAGGAGAAGACAATAATAGGACCAAGCCCCAAGCCTCTACTTGTTGGTTTTGCAATAAAAGGGGCCAATCCTGCCATGTAAACTGAAGTTATCTTTTTGTTACTCAAATGATAAAGGTCTATCATTGAGATACGGCGAGAAGGCTGCCCGCCCCTAGAAGACATGCTGCGTACCTACCACCAGCTGCAGGAGCTCAAAGGGCCCCCAAAATAAGCTCAAAACAAGCTGTGGGAGTTGACCCCCAGTTTGCTATTGTGTTCCTGGGATGTCCATCTCCCATTCAAATCTCTGTGGAAATACCACGGTCTCCACATCAATGCTCTGTGACGTGTGACCAGACATGTCATGAGCAGGACCTCACATGGCTATTCCTTAGCATAGAGACCAGCAGAACTTCCTCACGTTCTGAGGTTCATCGCTGGTCACAAAGACAAGCACTGCCATGCAAGTCTATCAGGAGGGTCACTTGTATAAACAAACACCTGCACTCACTATTTTTACACACCACTATTAGTGCCTTACATAACTGCAGCAGAAGGGAGCTGCAGGGACAGCATTTGTGTAAATAGCAGGATTGGTACTTCATCTCAGCACATGCCCCTGGCACTAATATTCAAAGGGGGAGAAGCTGAATGGATTAAAAAAAAAAAAAAAAAAGAGCAATTTATAGAAATTGAAAATTTAATAAGAATAAAGATGGATTAAAAATGCCCAGAGAAATCACAAAGCCATTTAAATTCAATGGCTGTTCTCCCACTAGCCTCAACGAGGCCAGAACTCTGCCTCCTGCCTCTTTAAATCTCACTCCCTCTTCTAACCGCACTTTAAACAGCTGACATCCTCCTGTCCAGCCAAGGCCCTTTAAATCACTGAAACGCAGCATAGGGAAAAAATCTGCGGTGCCAGATGCGTCTGAGCCCAGTGGCAGCTCTAGTCGAGGCAGGCTGCACCAGAAGATGTTTAGCATATATTATGCCAGACAAAACACTAACAGTTTATCAGTTTCAGTATTATAGACCAACAGCACGCCCTTCCCTGGCTACTTCATTTGCAGAGCACACAGACAGGTGAGATGTATGCTACTTGATTTCAGAACAATGTTCTTTTACTTAATCCTTTCCTATCCTAGCTAGATGGAAGTATGCTTCTGTTATTAAATGAAATTGTAAATGAAATACGCCAGGGAGGGGGTGTTTTTGATGCACACCTGACACAGCTTAAAACCACAGATGAAAGAGAGAGATTAAAACCACAGGGAAGGTTTGAATTTTTTTTTTTTTCCTTCCCTCCTAAAAAATATTTTTGCCATTATGTAACGCTGTCTAAAATACACAACAGCAGTGGGCAAAGAACTGCATTTCAATTCAGCGCCCATTAAATTACGAGATGCGCTGCCACTGCTTACATAATAGCACATTTTGGTTACAGCTGTTGCATTCCAGGAGGGCAGCTTCACGCCAACCTAACGCTGATGGGTACAGGCTACACGACAGCCTTGGTGGGGGAGAAGTCACCTTGCTACGCAAGTGGATGCTGCTTTTCCAAGCTCTCTTTTTAGCAGCTCTTCCTCCCGCTTGCTGGTCCAGATGTGCACCTCCAACCACCTGAACATGGAGCAATGCCTCTCTGGAAAGAGGCAGTGCAGAAAGGAGAGCAGATATGCAAAACACTGCACCTCTCGCAGCATTGCTTATTCACTATCAGCAGTATCCATTTCTCCTAAGCCACGAGTTCTTGTCACTGATGGTTTCAGTGTCTAATACACAGAGTGTGAGGAAATAGGAAAAGCCTAAGCGTGTTGCACAGCTTGAACAACCAGTACCAGAAGCAGGTTTTAGTGGATGTGTTCAACAAAAAGAAGTGGAACCACTCAGCAAAGTGGACCACAGAACTATAGAACGGTTTGGGTTGGAAGGGAGCCTTAAGATCATCTAGTTCCAACCCCAGCTATAGGCAGAGATACCTTGCCTGTCTGCTTCCTTTACCAATATACCTGAAACCAAGCAAAAACGGCTACTTTTCTCCCCACAGCCTGAAGGTCTATTAAAAATAAATACACCAGTTCTTTCTTCTTTTCTCTAAACAACCCCCTTTTCCTTCTACCAGATGCTTTTGCAATTCCTGTGTCTATGTTAAAGCCTTATTTATCTTTAGGCTCAGGTTACCATTTCACGTGTTGAAATGAGCAAATAATCTTGTGTTTGTATCCTAATTTGACATGATGATACTCCTTCTGGGAAAGATGTTTCAGTCAGTTCTGAGTAGCAACCTCCCTTAACATACAACTTATTTTTCACAACTGTCACATGCTTTCATCTCGTGATTTTTGATATCTAACATTTCATAAAAAACGCCAAAATATCCTATGAAATAAAATTCTGAAGAAATTCAGTTCTATGAATATTTCAAAATATTTTTTTTACATTTCAGACTAGATCAAACATGAATACTTAAATGCTGATGTCTCCTGAAAATGGATATTCCAGCAGCTCATTATAACTTTAACTCCCAAATCCTTGGGAAGAATTCCTCCTATTGGCAGGTTTTCAGAAACCTAAAATAGAGCTGCTAGGCATAAAAATACACTTCTTCGTACCCATCAACTAATTCAAATGAGTGTTGTGGATGGCAAACAGCCACTGGGCATCACCTCGAGCAGCATCTTTCAAGGACAGCTGGAGCTGATGAAAGTGCCTGGAGCACGGCTAGGACCAAGGGTGAGAGAAATTCCACCCCACCCCTCCCCTGAATCCAAACAGATCTATCTCTTTACAGACTCTATTTAGAAATAAGGTAAAAACTTGAGAAATCAGGCCTGCTTCAAGCTGTAATACGTTTTAGGGATCACACTTTCATGCTCTACGATCAACAAAAGTATACTTAGAAAGAGTATCATAGTGAAAAAACAAAGGAACAACCAGAGGAGAACTCACCTGCATCCAAAGATTTAGGCTTGTGATGAAAAGCTCCACAAAGGAAGGATCTCTAGAAAGAGACCCTTCCCCAGTGGCAGTCAGCCCTTAAATGGGGTCTAAGAGAGGTGCAGCCAGGCTGCACCCCTTCCTTGTCACACAGCTGAATTGTCTTCACCTGTGCTCCCAGTGCTGACCCAGTTCTTGCCTCATCAATCAGTGGTGCAGGCAGTGACTCAACAGTTCCCATACACGTGTGTAAGCAGGACAGGCTCTCTTCTTTTTCCTTATTCACTCCTCTGATCAAAACCCATGGATATGGAGCAGAGGACAAAAAGATTACTGAGTACTGGAAGGTTTGGATTGCTCAGGAAGATTTCTACGTTCCAAATAAGACGAAACACAGATAAACTGCTTACGTGATGGCATGAAGGAAAAAAGGAAACATCAGGTTCTTTGCAAAGCAGAAGAAGGAGACAGAGTTTGGAACACGCTTACTGAATCTTGCATGGTTCAGATGCAAACTGATGGGAAAACAAACTTGTCTTACAAACTCCACTCCCATCCTCAACCCCTGACTAAGCTTCATGTCCAAGACTTTAAATATTTCAGTGTAGCTGGAAATAGCCTCATCCAACTTCATGGTTCTTAGGCTGCCTATGTTTGCCCTGGTGCAAGCACTTGTTTTTCCTGTTCATCCCCTGCAGATCAAATTCTTAGCCTGGACATACTGTATTTCCAGGCTGCAGCCCTTCTGCACAAATGAAATAGCTTTTATTATAATGCTCATTCACAACATTACTGGATTTGTTTACGAGGGGGAAAAAGCAGAAACCAATTCTGCAACTTTTGATTCACATTCATTAGTGATTAAATTAAGGGCTAAGCTTTAAAGGCACAAATGGCAATGCCTTTTTTTTTTTCCTTGAGCTACATAAATTTCACTAAAGAGATGTCTAACAGTTCACCTGAGACCCAATTTCAGTTTTAATGCTAACAATTACAGGTTCCATGAGCACGACACCGGGAAATTGTAAGTAATGAAAAAATGCAATTTCCCTCATTACAAAACCACGTAGACAAAAAAATAAAAACCCAAAACAAACAAAAATCCAAACAAACGAGGCACATTTTATCCAGCCTATCATATGCAATTCAAAGTTAAAGGAGAACTCTCAGGATCTAAAGATGAACTGCTCTGTATAAGAAGAACGCTACAAGGAACTACTGCCAGTACCAAGACAATTACATTAACGCTCCAGATTTTCCTGTTTTAGAAAGAAATCATCTGGTTCTCATGATGACACAGAAAAATGCCAGAGTGGGACTTACTGCACTGCACCATTTGAAAACTACGAGTTAAATGACAAAAAGTAGCAGCTGCAATTTTTCATTTAAAAGAGCTCCCAGGACAAGTGAAGGTTCAGGGACCAAGCCGACATTGCTGGCCACTCAGACTTTAGCTCAAATGTAGCTGACAGTGAGATTTATTAACCTACCAGCTGGCCTCTATCTTCACTTTTTCATTTCCTTCTGGATATCGCCAACGATGGAGGAGCTGAAAGACAGCAGAGGAGCTAGAGACTGGGGTGCTATCAGAACACAGTAATCTCTCTTTGGCCTTTGAAAATCATTCAGAAGAACCCCTAGTTCATAATTTTCTGATACACGTTTTACAGTCCTGCTATGAAGCTGAGCTACACACAGTCATTATTTGTGAATAAATGCTATATTACTCTCTGTAAGCTTGATTTTGGAAGCCTCCAGATCCCAGACAGAGAGTGGAGAACTCCTTCTGGCTGGCTTTTGTGGAAAGCCTTTCTATCAGGATTACCCAGACTAGGAATGCAAAGCAGGACCAAAACAGCCTCTCCCCCTGAAATCATTTTGTAAGTTTAGACCAGCTCTGCTCTTACATCATTTTGCACAGATGTGTCCCAGACTTCAGTTATTTGTAGACCTCTGCATTTTTGCACGATGCAATGTGCTGAAGGACATCCCTGCATGTGGGGCACGATGTGGTCACATCTCCCAGCGGGAGATGCCCTCATCGCTTTCCTCAAGTCAAAGGCCAAGAATACCTAAATTGAACAGTCTGAAATACTGCCTATACTGGGCTCTTTCATTGTTTTGAAGAGCTTACGTGTCTTTTTTGCATTTGCACTATGAGTAAACCTTATGTGCATTTTAATTGCACTTGTAAATGCAGCGAGCAGTCCTAGCAACATTTAAATGCTTTACATTTTTAAGAAATGCATCAGTTGTATTATTCTTGTACTCACAAATGCCAGGAATGTGTGGGAGTGCGGGCAGCAGCCAGCTAGCATTCCTGCTACCACACAGCTGTCAAAATAGTAAAATATATTCTTTTTTTTTTTTTTTAATTTTTTAAGTGATTTGCTGTAAAAGCAACAGCATTTCCTAACTAATCTATCTGTTTAGAGACAACCTCTGACTTAGACTCTGCTACACTGAAAGCCAAGAAAATCTGCATAGGCAGGGATGCAATTTTCCTAGTGCTTTTATGAAGCTGCAGATGAGAAACGGTTTCTTTCTATCTGTGATGGATGCACGGTGCTCAACTCTGTGTCTCACTTGCTGATTCCATTAAGGAGAAAGGAAAGCCTGGTTCACAAAGGCAGAGCAGATGCCTGCACAATAGTTTATACACCATAGCTAAGCTCTGGGGCTTTATTATTATTCTTCACCGGTTTTACATCTGGCTGACATGGTAGTAGACAGAAAATATAATTTAAAGGGGCAATGTCAAGTGGTTTACACTCCAAACTTAACCTACTTGCAAAATCTTATAATCTGGAGAAAGAATCCACTCCACATTCCCTATTTAATTCCTGGAAAAAAAATAGTCACTCTTTGTAGAGAAATCTGATGCTGCTGCTCTATTTCTTGGACCTAACTCAGGCACTGTTACAGATGATGAAGACAGTGACTGAAGTCAGGGAGCCTGTGAAGGAAGACGTCAACCCAGAGGTGCTTCCTACATGTTCTGGATCAGTGAGCCCACTTGCAGTATCTTTGATAAACATCACTTCTTCCCCCATTCAAAGGAATTAGAAGATAATGGCACAGAATGTTGGAGTTCAGTCACGCTTTAGGATATTTTTCTTTCTTCAAATATAAATACTCCATGGTATTTGTTTTGGAAAAAGCATGGTCCAAGACCCTTCTTCATCCTTGGAACAAAGAATCTGCAGTCACTTTGTGGCCTCCATCCTACAGGCTTGGCCCAACCAAGGGCAGGCGATGTGTTGACACAGATGGATGTTGCCCTTTTTGGTAGAGAGTTCAGTTTGCTTTGACAACACAGCCATCTGTTAGCAAGCAACCCAAGAATACAGCTCGAAATGACTGCCTGCGTGTGTGCATTTTCACCCAAGGAGACTATCATGGCTGAAAACGCCTTTTTTCACCAACTTCACTGCAGAGACTTGATCTAATCAATGCTCATAGAGGGAATTTTGTCTGGTCTGGAAGACTGTGTTATTGAGTAGGTCTATCAGATTTGTCAGTGTCATCATTGACAATTTTCATGAATATGTAACATAGAAATGCGGCTCATCCATATCCACTTATTCTTTGAAGTGCTTGTGAAAAAAAATCTCTGTAAGTTGATAATGAAAAAGGATAAAATCAGTAAGGGGTATAATTGCTAATATCGAGATCTTAAGGAGGGAGTGTAAGCATAGAAGAGCAAAAATAAACTGGCAAATGAATAAACAAGATGAAAACTCCTTGACTGTCCAGACTCCGAAAGCAAAAATGCTACCGAAACAGCCATCTTCTTTATACACCTAATGGAAAAATCCAAGAAAACATCCTTCATAGGACTTTCAGATGCTACTTTCTAAAACATATATTGCATTCAGAATGGTTAAAAATGTTCTTCCATGGAAACTGAGATCAAGCGTGTTCCTACAGGATTTGAGGCAAAAGCCCCCACCAACTCATTTATTGGCTAAAACATGCCATCTCTCAAGCATGATCAACATTAACAAGCTGGTATTTGTTGAAAAGAGTGACAACTGCCCAAAGTCTGATGCATCATTTGGCATGCCAGAAAAATGAGAGGGGCCAGAATGCGCAAGTAGAGGCACGGACACACACTGTGCTGATACATTTCCAACTTTAAAAACAAATCTTACCTCTATCAAGTATGAGCACTCAAAACAAACAAGGCTATGCAAACTTAAAGTAAAGATTTCTGTTCCAAAGGAATGAGTGCTCTCAGCTCTGCAGACTGAAGGATTCATGTGTTCATTAGCAACGATCAATAGGCTTCAAAGAAGAACAGTAAGGAGCAAAGACATTGATTGAACAGACAGAACAAATAGCTAATAATAATAATAAAAAAAATCTGCTGGCTGTTGGGTTGTTTGCAAAGGAGCTGCCTCCTCAGGACCTCCAGATGAGAATGCAAGGGTTTTGGTGAAAAAATATGTACCATTTGGTTACTACCATCTTTACAGAGTGCATTACCACTACATTAACACAACTGACAACATACAATCAGAGAATCATTTAGGTTAGAAAAGACCTCCAAGACCATCAGGTTCAACCGTCACATGAATCTACCCAGTCCCATCACTAAACCATTTCTACAACAAATACCCACACTTATTATTCTTGTACTAAACATAATAAAACTTTCATATCCTTTAGAGAATGCAAGGATGGCATGAAGCTTCCTGCTGAATAAACTTTGAAGCCGGAACCTAGAACCTAGTCTCAGTTTTATAGTGCTATCCCCCTTCCATTTACCTACTTATTAAAGGCTGCAGTAACAACTTCTTGTTCCAAATGGTCCCTTTCTCCTAGGGTTTTCTTACAGTATTATGCCACAAACATTTAGGGAAACTGGAGTCGTGGCTTATCCCACATGAGCTTGCAGCTTTCAACCTATATGCTGTTACTGTATGTAAAAGTGAAAAATTAGGTGGGAATAATAGTTAGGTGCACAGAAAGATGTACAGTCAGCTGCAGTAACCTGCTGTAGTTCATTATACCAATGGATAACACCCAATGACACCGGCCCGTGGTATATCATCACTGCCCTGAAGAAACCCACTGGAGCCTGAGCCATAGCAGAAGGCCTGAAGATCTGCTAGCTGTGGTGAAATAACAGCACCTTTCTGTGCCACACACATACCTATTGGACATCACTGATGGTTCGGGATGTCTGCACCCATTTAGGGGACTGAGAAGCACCGTATCCCCTGCACAGCCCCATCACTTCTGGCTGGACCCATGGGCACACTCCTGATGCCTCAACGCATCTCTGCTGTAGACTCATTCCTTGGTGCTGTTGCTCTGCCCCTCTCCCTGCCCAATAACCCAGTTTCCTCTTGTGTTCCCTTCTTGGCTTCCATCTCACATCATTTCCCTGCAATCAATTTTCCCCTCAGGACTGCTACCCACACCTCTCCCATTTGAGTGTGGGCTGAAATATCATCTCTGCTAAAGTGAAACTGCTCTCCTCCTCCTGCCCACTCCCGAGCTGAAGGTGCCTTCTGTGCTCCTCTTCCTCCATGACCCCACGACTTTTCTTTCTCATCTCATTGCTGCTATTTCCTCCTCCACCCTAATCCTCAAGCTGCCTTTCTTCCCATTTTGTTACAATTCACTTGCTTCACACCCAAATGCACTAGGTTACCAGGCTGGAGCAGAATAGGATGGGTTATATAGCATTCAAAAAGAGCCTGCAGGCTTCCATTTTAATTTGGAGACTCCAGTTATCTCCCCAGCTCTCCAGCAAAGAAGAGAAAAGATCTAACACAGCTGTGCTTCTTGCTGTTGTTTCTGTCTCAAAATAAATCATTTTGTTCTACTTTGCCGTGCACCCTGCCCACCATGGGATACAACCTCAGGCCTCCCAGCTTTTCCAGAAAACTGACTGCAGACTTCTTTCCTTGCATGACTTCACCACGGAAGGGCTCCTTGGCAGTAGGAAATATCTGGACCACGGCACTTCTTTGATCTTTTGGAAAGTAATCCTGGCATCCATTTTCCATAGAAATTTCCTCCCTTGCTAATTTGTCCTGCAGTCACCCCAGCACCTCAAGCTCCTCTGGCTCACCAAGCCATCATTTATTCATAGCTCTATGTTTTAATCATCATGCATCATTGTTAAGTTGGAAGAGAACAATCCCTTTGTAATGGCTGGGTGTAATATTAACCCAAGGACATCGTGCATGCAGCACCCTGACAGCAGTGACCAAACTGAGTCATCATGCTGCACAACTCCCCCGGTAAGAGATTTTAAGAGCTGTGAAACCATCAGCCGGACTTCACCTAAGCAATGCAGCAAGCTGTTCAGGTAAAGTCAGCAACTGGCACCTACTCTCTAAACAGCTACTTTCAAATTACAGCAATCTGAAAAACCTAAGCCACAAATACATCGCTTGACACGTTTTCACCTTGCCTTCTCAAATGCCTGAATTCTCAGCATGAGCTGTGAACATTAGCCTGCGTGCATACACACACCCAAACCCACACATATATACACATTCAATTTTCTAAATCAGTCGTCCTGGGCAAAGGGTGTAAAACAAATACCTCCCAAACCTCACTGGCATTTGCATGTTTTTAATTTCAAATGCCGTATCAGGTTATTCAGCCATTATGTTTTACTGTAGCTTCTAAATAAAACCATTTATCACTAAACATTTAAAGAACCTTGTTAACTTTACAGGTAATAATATCTACTGTGGCAATGTTTCGTGGTACCAGAGCTTTGCTATGGTCTGGATTTTCTCCTTCTTATGCCTGCATATCATGAACAAAATATGTATGTTCTATGTGTGGTAATTCAGTATTTTTCTGAGTTACTTTTCTGAATTCTCAAACGTCCACTTGTTCTGGCAAACGGGTTACTGCATTTATTATTTTCACTGTCAGAATGGGTGTTTTATGTCTGCAAAGCGATAAAACCAGAAGAAGACCACTTATTAAGAAGAAAGTTTCTAGCAACAGAAAGTAATGAGAACATAGTGGTTTCTTCTAAAGCAAACAAACAAAACCATAGTAGAAGACAGCCACCTCTGTAAAGAGAGGAGAAAAGTGACTCGGCACAGCTCTCGCCAATGGTGATTCTCACATAATAGGAACCATACCTGCATAATCTGTCCGTGCGTAATGCCCATCTTCAGATTTTGTAGTTGTTGTAGTGTTATCTGTGGGAAAAGAAATACACTGGATTGCTTGGGGAGTCTCTGCTTGCTCCTGAATCCACCCCAGTACCCACGCAAACCCACCATCCCTTCTGTGCACAGCATCGCTGCCGGCTGCAGGGCTCCCCTGGGTTTGCCAGGTGAAAACAGCAGGAGCGGGCTTTTTGGAATGAAACACCAAGAATCTTCCATTAAGAAAACACATTTTTCTAACAATAGGTGACAACAGATTGCACCTGGGATAAATACATCAGTGCAAAGCAGGACTTGTCATTTCTGCTCTATTTGAAGTAATTGGGGAGTTTTAATATGTACCCTGAAATGAACCTCCATGTAGGGTGGTTAACTTTAAAGAAATGGGAATAAGTGAGAATGTGTTCAATAGAAAGGTAGAGTGTGGCTTTGTAAGTAGATGTACCGAGGATTTATGGGTCAGAAGCTAAGGGGGGAAAAAGCTATTTAGTGTCTGAGTCCCAGTAGGCACTTTATTTACAGCAGCTATTTAAAGGCAAATTTCCATCATTTTTATTTTAGAACAAACCAGAGTTTTTAAAGCCAACTCAGGGCCGTGTGACAGAGCACCCTGAGAGCCGGGAAGGAAGCAGCATGGCAGTCATGGCAAACACGGCCAGTCTGCAGCTAGCATTAACAAAACTTCCTTCTAGGCACCGCTGGCATCCCACGAGCCCAGCAGATGAGAAACAAGCACCAGCACCATGCACCACACACATTACAGCAGCCTAATGGAAATGCGAGAAGTGCCAAATGAGAAGGCAGCCCCGCTTCTCTTTTTCTTTTTCTCTTCTCTCAGCAAAAATTGAAAACATTCTTTGAAATGAGTTTTGTTATGAGCGTTACCTTGACATCGACCCAAAGACATGACTTCAATTTTCTCCTGTTTCTGGCATGATGCCTCTTTGATTTGACATGCATTATCATAAGATTTCCCATCGGAAGCACAAAGAGGATTGAAGTTGGTTTGAGAACAGTCGATGTTGCACACACACCTGAAAAGACAGGAGAGAGAAAAAAGAAGAGGCTAATATGAGTAAGTTTTTTCCCGACATCATCAATGCATCTCAGAAAAGAGAGCGTTTGTATTTTCCTGACTGAATAATGTAAATCAACAGAATGAAAGTGGAAAATTCTGTTAAAAGGTCATTTGTATTTCTGGATGGAAAAGAATGAGGAAAAAGAGGAGAGAGAAAAGCGAGAAAAAGGACAGATTAAAAAGAGAGTTATACTTGGAAAACTAAATGACAGCATTACCAGCTGCAATTCTTGTAAACCAAAGAACATCCAAACAGATATGTCAGTAATTTATGCTGCTACGCCCTCTTGCAATTAAAGAAGCCACTAAATTTACCCCTGTTGAGTTGCTGCGCATTGCATGTAACTCAGCATCTGTGGGGCTTTGTACTGATTTATGATTTGGATGATAATGACGGCAGCCATATGCACTCTGATCATAATAAAGGAAGAAATGTTGCAACCACACCCCATCCGGCTGGGTAAAACCACCTGCTAAAGCCCAGAGTGACATCAGTGAGGCACTGTGTCCCACTCGTGAGCTCCTGGCTGCCCCACAACCTGAACCAAAAGCCAAGTAAGGACAATCGAGGCATTTAGATATTAGGAGGAAATTCTTTACTGTGAGGGTGGTGAGACACTGGAACAGGTTGCCCAGTGAAGTGCTGGATACCCCTTCCCTGGAGGTGTTCAAGGCCAGGCTGGATGGGGCTGTGAGCAACCTGGTCTAGAGGGAGGTGTCCCTGCCTATAGCAGAGGGTTGGAATTAGATGATCTTAAAGATCCCTTCCAACCCGAACCATTCTGTGATTCTAAGGTTCCATGATTTGCTCCAAAAGCAAAGTCTGGATCTGAAATAACACGTTAACACGGCCATATCCACCAACAGTAGGCTGCAGTCTTTTTCTTTTAGGTTTCTCCTATTTCATCATCATCAGTGATGTCAGACACCCCCGGGCATCGTTGAAGGCAAGGCATGCTCATTTTCCATCCCCGGTGCCTCATAACACACAGCCCAGCCTCAGCGAGGTCACATTAACACCGATGTGATCCCGCTCAGGGACAAAGCCAGAGGTTTAACCTAGCAGCTGCTTTGACTTCTCTGAGCATGTAATTGCACACATGCCGCTATCTCGATTTGTCCTGGTTCCTTTTGACATTAAAAGCAGAGCAACACTAGTGCTGTTCCATCTCCAGCTCCATTTCAGCCTCACCACACGTGCTTACGGCTCTGCCTTTTGGAAGTTAAGCAATGGGAAGGCCAGGCTGCTAGCTTAAAAGTCAGCTCCTCTTCCATTCACATCAGGCACCTGGACCCCTTTGGGTGCAGGGAGTGGAGAGGGATGTACACAACAGAAGAACTTTGGTGGAACGGGCTTGGGAAGAGGATGTGCAGGAAATGAAGCGGTCTCGATCAGATTCCTCCATCACCCCTCAGCCTCCGCCCTCCACAAATGTGCCCAGCGTAACAAAAATCAGGGGAGCTGGACTCGCCTGTGCTCAGACTTACTTTACTTAGGTAGATCACTACCACAACACTTCAGCTCAAAAGGAGGCCAAAGGTGAGAAGCATGGCTGTAAATTAAATTAAATGATTTCATAACTAGCAGAAGACAGGAGCCTGGCTCCCTGCATAACGCTTTCCCCACACTGATGAATACGCAGTATATAAGAAAAAATCCAGTCCATTTCCTAAGAACCTCCTTATCAGCAGAATAAGGATGTTCTGCTCTACCAAAATATTAACTGCCCTCATTTCTTCCTGCAGTCATTACCAGCTTCCCACCTTACTCACACTCATTTCATTAGGAACCGTTTACCGCTTGAGTAATCGGAATTTTTTCCACGTAGCTCCACCATTTGCATTTCAGATGGGACACATTCAGCCATATGCTCCTTTCTTGTAATAAAACAGCTCCGAAACAGCTTCAGTTCTCAACACCTTGCTACAAAAAATGAGTACAGGCTAATATCTATTATGTCTCAAGTCAAGAGACAATTCAGTCAATGAGAAAATTAAAACAAAAGGGTACTCTTTAGGGGAAATCTGGGCACCTTGGGATGCAATTCAAAAAATGCCGAGGGATGTAAGAACCTATGCTTAGAGTTAGGCACACAAGAGACACATTTTCAAAGGTGTTTAGATGCTTAAAGACGCATGCAAACATTTTGTACGGGATTTCTGAGAGATCTCTCACTGATTTCAAACAGCATTTCAGAGCCCATTAGGCATTTGCTTGCATCTTTTGATACCTTCCCGAATCAAAAGTTCCAAAATGACTTTTCCGACTTCTCTCAGCAAATGTGAGAAGAAAACAAAGATTTTCCAAAGCTTAGGTGTTAACTGTGAGGCCAAGCTTTTCCCCTCCCAGGAAGGAGCCCTCTAGCTGCATGCTATGAGCAGGATGAAGCACACACTACTTGCACTCATAGCACAGTGCTCGTGTGTGAAGAACAGCAGAAAGGGGCAGCCTCAACAGGACACCACACACTCAGTTCTTGTGGGTAAGGCTAATTTTCAGGGAAGACTATATAGGTGGAGAAAAGCACCATAATATACTCGTCAGCAGGATCTGCTTGCTGCGATGGGCTGCGTGCCATCCACCAATCGTACTTTAAGGCTGCACAACTAAGTCAACATTAAGTCTATGTCAGGAAAAGCTAAAGGTAAGGTTTCATCAGTGAGAGTAATGCACTGGGGTGCTGGCTCTGTTTAATTTATAGTGCTCATCTCATCAGGGAAGACAAGAGTATATTCGAGCACATTTTTCTCAAACCAGAGGAACAAGCAGGCTGCCATTTCAACCATGCCCCCGAGGTTGAGAAGTGTAAATCGCAGAGAAGAAGATGGGGAGTTTTCTGCAAACGTCTGCATCCACGCACGTACACAGCACACAGCAACCTTGAACAGGATCCATCCTGCTGGAATGAATACAGAACGAGTGGCACTTAACACGTGCCATTTAATGAGATCCTAGAGCAGTCAGTAAAGACGCCCTCTGTTTTTGAAGCATGATGACATACAGAAGCGGGGCTGTCTCCTGCTGAGCAAGCAGACCACACTATGATGTCCCTGATGAGGTCCCAGGCAGGTGGCAGTTCCTGCAAGACTACACCCTGTCCTTTGGGTCCTGCAGCACATCGGTGCTGGGGCTGCTCTGTGCTCCTCCAAGCTGACAGCATGGCAGCTTCCCACCTCTAAGGATCTTCACTACATCCCTGAATGTAAGTAATTTGGTCATCTGACCATTTTATCATCCTGGCCGTGACTTCCGATTATCGTTATATCAATAAATCTATCCGCTTGCTGTATTCCTAAGTGTAGTGCTGAGGAAAGCTTGGCAACAGAAAGGCTGACTGTTCTTTTCTTCGGGCTCAAGAAGCTGCGAGAAGGTTAATGAGGTCTCCTAAGGGTCACAGGATGAAATTGTACCCAAGAGCATACACAGAATACACATGTAACATTTAGCCTTGCTTTCTACAGAAAGAAAAGCAGCTTAAAAGCATCTGGGAGGAAAAAGTGCTTCTAAGAAGTCAGCTGACACTCTACAGCTCCCCTGAGAAGCGAAGGAATACTGAGTGCTGTCCCACAGGCCTGCTGCTTCCTTCAGGTAATGGGGTTCACACATGTCAATTGATTAAAATCTGGGCTGCCACTGTAAACAGCCACTACACAAGGCTCACTTTCTTACGTTTATTCTTCCAGATCATCTCTGATGAATTCAATGTCTTTTATACATTTTATTCTATTCTGTTCAGTACAATTAAAATCTTGGAGGAGCTGAATGCCCCACTTGGTTAATTTGCTGATCACAGAAGCATAAAACCAAAACAAACCAAGGAAACCTCCAGCCAGCAAACCAGAGCACCTTTCTCAGGGGATTCTGAGCAACCTGGTCTAGTGGGAGGCGTCCCTATCAATAGCAGGGGGTTGGAACTAAATGATCTTACAGTTCCCTTCCAACCCAAACCATTCGATGATTCTGGGCACTGACCTGGCCTCTGTAAAAACTACTGGTGTCAATAAACCTGCCATGGGTGAGCACACTGGTGAGCACCTGCACTCCTCACTCTCCCCTCCTCTGCACACGACAGATGGTATTGTTCTCTGAGCAGTGTCTTTGCCTGCGGAGGGAATACCACTGAAGAACAGATTCATGGCTCTGAAGGGCTGTCCCTGGAGGGAGGAACAGCATTTTAAGGTGTCTCAATAGGAAGAGAGGATAGTTCCTCACCCATAAAGTGGAGGAAAATGCTGCAATTATATTTCCTTAGTTCATGAATATAGCATGATCATTAGTGACACAGCGACGATAAAAAGAACCCCATTCCACGTCTTATCTCCACTCCTAAGACAACCATCCTGTCTTTGTTCTCAGCAATGTATTACAGAAAAACAATTTTAAAAAATTACCACGCAATATCAGCACGTAGCCTGAGGAAGGTTTCATATGTAGCCTGATGGTAAGGAAGCAGATAAATGTGACAGTGCCTCTAAAAGAGCAGTTTTACTGGGAACAGATGCAGAAGCGTTTATAGAATGGCAGCTCTTCTCTATTCGACATATTTTAATTAGCCCTCTGTAGTTTGGAAACCTGAGAGCATTGTTGGTACTACTGCTGTTTATTAAAGATTCATATTCAGACTTCACTGGCCATGGGTCATTTGCTTTTTGGAAGCAGAGCAACAGAAAATTGTGTCTGAGATATCTGCAAAAAGTACTTAATGAAATGACTAACGTCTTCAGCCAAGTGTCTCGTTGATTACAGGGTCCAAACAGCAGAACAGCAATAAATCTGCCACAAAGAGAATTGTCAGTCAAGAAAAAAGGCATAAAACCAACCAGACAAGGAAGCTGGAGCTAAAAATGTGAAAATGCAAATCTAGTGTTATTTTTACTAGTCAGAGCTCTGATATTTGAGTGCATATGCTAATTTGGTCAAGTGTGAGATCCAGCCATGTCTCAGTGCACACTATTTTACAGGGAAAGCGATGTTCCATTCTGCAGTCATTTAAATATGTCGTATATTTTCTTCAGGCAAATATAAAAAAGCAAGGAAAAACCAACAACATTTTGCAGCATAAAAAAAGCCCAAAGCCCTCCCTTTGCCATAAAGCGGCGTATAAATAAAAACACGGCTGTTGAACATTTATGGCATTTCCACCAGTGAGATTTCTTACCTTCCTCTGCTCTGACTAGAAAGCAGTGATCAGAAACTCAAAATTTCTGGTCCTCTCTGATCTCCTGGCTCTCCATCTAGGACATTAAATAGCCACTAAAGCTAACCTGGCAGCACATGCCAGCATTGAGAGCCTTGCTATCACTCCCAATCGTCTTCTCCATCACTTGGATTCCTGCAAGGTTTTTGGTAGACGGGGCACCTTTGTTGACATAACCAGCAGGCAAGCTGAAACGAAGCCAGGCTTAACATTACGAATCGACACTCAAACATGCTTTGCAGTGGGTCATCTGGGTGTCAGCAGGCAGGCAGGAGGCCCCTTTACCCAGACAGCTTTAGGTATGTTTAATACATCTCAACACATCCCTGCGTGGGAATACCAGGTCTGAGCAGAGGCTGCCCAGGTTAGCCAGGTCAGGAAGGTCTGTACTCACACCTACTGTCTCCACTACTCAGGCTATCTCTGTACTGCAAAGTCCCAGAAACATCAATATTGAGTCCGTATAGACTTCTAGTAGCTTGGCCAAGCTCAGCAGGGCTCTGCAGCATATGGAGCACAGCCCAAGAGGATGGCACTGAAACCATGTTCTTGCCAGGAGGCAGAACTGATGCAGACTGAACACTGTAAATGCACGATTCATACTGTATCCACATGAAATAGTACATACAGAATATATTTAGAATGCACACACACACACAGTTTTTAACACATCCCATGAATCATACCCATAAGATCTGCTGGGAGATTGAAATCCTATCACCACACACTTGAAAGCATCACTGAAAGGCTTAAAGTATAAAGGTACTGCACACCTTCTTCAAAATAAACTTTGTTTTATATTTGAGGTGGATGCAAAACTTCAACTGCAGTGCAGAACAATAAACAATACATATTTTATAATGGCAGCATAAAAATAGCATGCAATATTACTTTCCGGGATCTGCTCGTGCTTTTGCTCTGCTTTAAGATCACAAGAGAAGAAAAAGCATGGCTTATTTGGAGTGCCTCCCATTCAGTACTATATAGTTTTTTATTTTCCATTCTGGTCTTCTGCAGCTTGGCTTCTGCTCCGAGCATGTCTACTGCTCACAGTGGCTTCCCTGGATATTTTACTTATTTCAACTGTTCAATTGTTTATCTTCACTGTGTGTAAAAGGAGAAAAGCTTGATTCCCTCAGGGTGATGCAATGCTTCTGCATGGCATTTCAGCAGCACGCTGTTATTCAAACAATTAGAAATCACAGAGACCATGCAAGGAATTATCGGCATACTGCATGGAGAGTTTTATTATTATGTAGTGCATAATGAAAATGATTTGAAGGACCCCAAAGCATCATAACAGAAGGAAGCGCTGAATAATCAAGTGATTTTTTTTGTTGTTGCTGGACTATGAGAGACCAAAATGTTGTTTACTGGACATATGTCAAGCTAAAATGCACTAAAGTGGTGAATATATTTATGGCTGCCCTTCCTTGCATACCAAACACGACATAATCTGTGAGAAAGCAGAGAGCCTGAGTAACCGCTGTACAGCTGCCACGCTGCTGCTGGAGAGCAGGGAGTGGTCGGCAATGCTTACACAGAGGTAGGCATTTTTCTGAGCACATCTGCTCCGAGATCGTCACAATGACAGCTCACAAAGGCTATTTCAAACTGATTTCATGAGTGCCATCCAGGCACAGGCTCCTCCAGCAAGCTACCCTGCGTGCCCCAGCCAAGAGCCAGCCCCAGCTCCACCTTCCTCAAGGCTTCAGCCCAGCAACGCCTGCCTTAACCTGCTATGTGAGACTGCCAGCAGGTGCTAATTAATTCTCCTTTCGTTTTTTTCCTGTAACTTTCTTTATTAAGTTTTCTGCGAAAACATCACAAGCTTCACCTTTGCTTCCCTCTTACCATTCAAAGCACCAATTATAATATGACCTTCCTCTGGTTCCCCGATGTCTCTGCTGCCCTTAACAATGCAATGAATTGTGTGCTAACACCTTTAGGGCAAAATAAATGTTTCCCTTCATTTTGCTAAATATTGTTTCTCTTTACAAGGAACTAAGCTGAGCAGGACAGCCTCTACTAGCCTCTGTGCTTTAGTCCCAGACAGAAAATCACAAGCTTGATGGCTGGGTTGAAGACCAATGGAAAATGCTCACCCTAACTGTGTGACTAGAGAAGAAATTTCTAATTCTTTTCATATGCCAATTCAAGGGTCTGCAGATATCTAATAAGAGAAGTTTATTTAAAGTACAAAGAATAAAATAAATGCGTTCCTGTGGCTTGCCAGCACTTGGTGTCCTTCATGTCCCTGCTGCCCGTGTTAAAACAAAGCTTTGCTGAGTGTTTCTCCCCCTCTGCAAACATCTGAGGCTGTCCTTCACCACTGTTTTATCGCTGTGTGCTCCAACTGCTGATACTATTTGTTTGCTTCAATCTTGCAGCCCGCAGAAAGACAAGAGTTGTTGCAAAAGCATCCCTGTACTTCAGCCCGGGCTGTGAAGCCCTGCTCACCAAAGCATCACCTGGAAGGGAACCCATGACAGATTTCAGATCCCTACGTAACAGCCACGTAACAGCTTCGTCAATCGATTACTACTGGAAGTGACCCTGATTACCAGAGGGACTAAAGGGATGGATGGAGGCCTGCATGCTATATGCCACGCAGCACGTGAGATGTCCACTGCCAGTGGAGAAGACAAAGCCAGGGGTGATCTTCATAGCAGCGGTGAGATGAAAACCATGCTAAAACAGTTCTTGCTTACAAATATTTGCTTCACATGTGCAGAATCAGCCTAACCCTCACCATACACTCCATGTCCTCAAAGATGTGTGCCTGCCTGAGGCAGAGCCATCCGAGCCAGCTGCCTTCTCCAGGCTGCTCTGCTCCAGGGGCTGACTCAAATGACAAAACAAAATCCAGACTAGCTACCTAATCAAATTTCAGGAGGTTACCCCAGGCTTTTCCTCCAGGCTTTTCTATCCACTGCCCGTGCGGATGGAAATAACACAAGATCCCCTCCTGTCATCCTGTACAGCAGTGAAATGAGATCATGGAGCAGCCCCACAGGTGTGAGACTGGGACCTGTGCAACCCTGAGCAAATCACTTTGAGGAGAGCACAGCACCAAATCCTCTATTTTCTAAGAACCCTCTTTTTTTCTGTAGCTGAAAGCTACTGCAGAGGAACCCTCCTCAGGTGTGGGACACAGACCAGTGACACCCACCTGCAGCTCCCCAAGGGATGCGTGTCCCAGGAGCACTTCAGCGTGGGCAGGCTTCATTACACAACAGGCAGGCCGACAGACAGCAATTAAGTCTTTATGTCTGGGCACATCCCACACAGGCTTTTAGCAGTGATTTGCCTTCTAGAGAATCGTCTGCATCTTGTGAGCACACGCAGGAAAAGACAGGCGTCCCTGAGGATGGCTGCCATGGGAAAGGGACACCTGCCCCTGGGGTCAGCCCTGCACTTCAGCTCAGATTGAGCTTTCGTCAAGCTCATACTTAATGCATGGGATGTATTTTTAGTGGCTCAGATGTGTGAACACATTGTGGCCTTGATGTTCCAAAATGGGTGTGTGAAGGAGCCACCGACCTTCTGCGACGGATGTAGCTTTAATTTGATAGTTAACATAAAGTGGGACGGAGGAGTTGAAGCGTTATATTAAGACATTTGATAATAAATCAGAAAGTGCTTTCCCAGTGCTTTACCTAGTTACTCTCTCTGCTGATCTATTTAGGCGACACATGTAATTCTGAACTACAAAGTTGTATCCCTGCTTTCATAAACATACTTACATAAAACCCAATAACAACGCAGCCTATTTATTGCTAAAATGCTAGTAGGAAATTGAAAAAGGTATAAATACGATTCATTGCTGGTGATCTCCTGCCCCCTGAAGGCACCGTAGGGCTCCAAATCTCACTCAGTGCACAGCATCATAAAACTGAAGCAATAAATGTCACTCCTTCCTTGATTGCGCATTAGGCCAATCGGCCTTTTATTGCAACTAAATAGGCTGTCATGAAGGCATCACGCAGCTTACTACCAGGCTACGGCTCTGGCGAAATGTGGGGCTGGGGAGTGAAGAATGCTTGTTTTTAAATAATAGCTAAGGAGGATGGAAAAGAAAAGTGCAAACACACATAGCTGTCCCATGCCTCTGCGCTTGTTCTTTCACGCGGTAATGCTCTGACATACACAGGCGGTTATGTGTCAATGCACATTAATATTTGATGTGCATTATCATACTATTCCCTACAAGCACTCTTGCAATCTGGTGAGCCCAGGGTCTCCCGGACACAGAGTTACACAACGGAGTGGTGGCTTCAGCTGGGAGCACCCAAGCACAGCTCTTCAAAGCTGAAGCGGACCCTTTGGTGCACCTCGTGCACAGTTTGCACAATGCCCTGTGCCACTCTGAGAGCACTAGACCAGCTGCCAAAACTCTTCCTTCAAATGCAAATAAAGGTGTGTCCTCACAAGTCTGCTAGTTCTCCTAGGAAGGACTGAAGGGTGCAGTCACAGAAAGATGCAGTCACAACTTGTGGGAGATGAGTGAAGAAAACACCCCAGGTTCATTAGTACCCCTATTAACCAAAGCACATAAACGGCTGCTTTCTGCATGTTGGAGGACATCCATGCTGCCTCCCAAGCTCGAAGTGACCCCTCTATGCCTCCAAGCATACAGCAAAGCAGACTAACTGGGAGCCAGCCTTCGATTCTCAACCCTATGCCAGTCCCTCCTCATCCTTCCCTGCCAGGACCACCTAAGTCTTTGCTGCCTCTGTATCTCCTGTCCACAGCCATGTGAACCTGACAGGCAAACTTGGCTATTTTGAGCAAGACTCCTAATATTATTGCAGCGTTTTCTTTTTTAACTGATAAGACTAATCATTGTAAAGACAAGTGACAGCCTCACACAGCTGATAAGCCATTCCCCCCTTAAATTTCAGGAGAATTTGTCTTGCTACTATAGGACCATGGTAAGATGGTAAGACAAGGAAACAAAACTAACAAATCTCAGAATCTATTTTTAGCTTTTCACAAATCAATATTTCCTCCGAAACAACTGAAGCAGTCAGTAAGCCAAATTCTGCTTTTATCATCACAATTTCCAAGTTTGCACTCTGTGAGCAACTGTACATTTACACTCTGATTGAGTCTGTTCTCCCTTCTGCTTGCAAAAGGCTCCACTGGCTACTGAGAAGTTACTGCATGGTTATGATATCAGCAGAGGTTTTCTCACTGAGCTGGAGGGAGTAACATTTATTGCTTTCATAAGCCAGAATTTCTCCCTCTGAAGCTGAAAACCAAGTCTGGCCCAGCCCCTGACAGGAGAAGTATGAAGATAAAAATCTGTAAGCTCTATGACTTAGAGTGGAGGGTATTCTCCCTTGGCCATGTGATGAGTTCTGCTGTAATTGCAAAAGATAAAAAATGTATGTATCATATAGGGTCCCTAAAAGACCTGCTTGGGTGAACAGTACAGATGGAACACAATGCGGTTCTGCATTTATCTGAGAACATTTAGAGCCATGATATATAGTCTATATGACAGACTTCCTTGATGCACAGAGAAAATACAGTCAATTTCTTCGGGTAGGCTGAATTATTTACCAGAGCGTTCCAAAGTGCATTGGTAATAAAACACTATGAAGTATAAGTAACTCTAGACAATCTTGGCTTACGTTAAAACCAGGGTGCTTTTTTTTTTTTTTTTTTTTTTTTAAAGAACGTTATTAAGAAGATAAATCCTGAGAATCTGGAAAGGAAGGAGTTTGCCAAATGAGCATGAGATTCTGAAGGACTGTGGCCTCTCAGTGGATGGAAAGGTCCACCCGAAGTTAGAAACTCCACAGTCTCACTTCCAAATTAAATGGGATACTTTGGCACAGGAGGAAGGATGAAAGGATGGTAAGCCGATTTTCTGAAACTTACCAGACAAGCAAAAATAGCTGTTTTTGACTAGAATCAAATAAAATGCATGCAGAGTAAAACAATTTCAGCAGATGACCAAACAAGCCATCATTTTCCAAGCAATACCTCTTTCTGGCAAAGCCAGTAATGCATTTGAGTTAGAATGTGCTTGGTCCTTCCTGCTACTCAAAAATGACTGGACCATATGCTCTCAGAGATGCTCTCTGCAGATAAATATAACTTCTTGTACACGTATCTTGCCCTGCTCTTTCTGTGGACTCATGACTGAGAAAGGAGAAACCTCACCTTGATCAAAGGCCCTTTCCAAGCCTGTGGGAATCCTACTTTGGATATGGTTGAGCACTAACCAGGGCTGGTTTTATGTCTAAGCTGCCTGCTGAAAGATACCTCTGACACCTCAGAGTTCTGCCAGTAAGGAACACGACAGGAGTTGTGGTTGGCAGTTGAGGTGGCTCTATTAGGCCAGGGCTAAGATCGTGAGAGGATGTACACTGCCTGGTCGTCTCCTGTTGTGCAACAGAGACTGCACACTGCAGGCCCTTTGCTTCCCTCTGTGATTAGATATGAGCACCGTGCTCCCTGTGAAGATCTACACAGCAGCAGCCGCATTTTGCGCCCTAGGTATGATCTGAAGTGAAGCAGAAATATTAGCCTTTGCAGGACTGCAGTTTTTAATTATTTAACTCCATTTCAGTGCTTATTTGAACCATGAGCCCAGCAAGCATGTCTGAAGATCTACTTTTCCTCTAGAAGAGAAAGGCAAGCAGCAAGGAACTGCCATATAGCTACTGTATAACGCACGGGACGATGCAGATGTTAAAGTAGCTTGTTGTTTCTGCATCTGGAACAAGTAGGTCACACACAGTTATTATACACACTGCTGAACACGAAGCAGCCAATACCCGTGTAATGTATGTGAGCTTTCAAACTACCTTTTAGTACTTCAGAGTAGTACAGCATCTTGTTTGCGGATGCTTTTGTTGAGAGCAACTGACAGAAGGGGGAAGGGACCCGAGGCTGACTGACCTAATTGCTGGGTGGATTGAGAAGCTGGCAAAATCGTTCATTTCTTTTATATGTTTTCCTTCTATACTACAATAAAGATAAATATTGATTGCTGGAGCAATATTGATTGCAGGGGTAGTGGCTGATGGCAGCTGCATGATTTGCACAGATATCTTCCATGTACAGTGCAGTTTATTTGCATGAGAATGCAATTTCACTATACTCACGCATTGTGGATTGCTTGCTTGCTATATAGGAGTATTCACTCGATATATATATATATATATCAGTGATTAGTGATAAAATATGAAACAAAAGCCTGGAACAGTTCATATTCTTAATCCATCTTGGGTGTCTGTTTGCTCAAGCTAAGCAGAGTTTGTTGTTTCAGCCATGCCGAAAGAAATGCAGGATACAAGAGACTCACTGCAACTTCCCCACCTCCTCTGGGAGCACCACCCAGTTCTATGCCATGAATGAGATGCACATCCCTTCCTCCATCACACTTGGCTCCCTGGGGAAGCTGACATCATTTTTTCCCTTCTGGGCAACTTCTGCCTGCCCTGATCTGATCACAGAGGAGGTGGTATCTGAGGGATGAGCAGGGAGGAGAGGATTGTTTTTCTCTACTCTGCCCCTGTGAGGCCCCATCTGAGTACTGTGTCCAAATCTGGGGCCCCCAGTACAGGAGGGATGTGGAGCTGTTGGAGTGGGACCAGAGGAGGGACATGAAATGATCAGAGAGTTGGAGCACCACTCCTGTGAAGAAAGGCTGGGAGAGTTGGGCTTGATCATCTTGGAGAAAAGAAGGCTCCAGAGACAGTCCACTGCAGCCTTCCAGTACTCAGTGCTTATATGCAGGAAGGGATCTGACTTTTTACACAGTCTGATAGTGACAGAACAAGAGAGAATGGCTTTAAGAAAAAGAGGAGGAAATTTAGCTATAGGTTAGGAACAAATTCTTTGCTGTGAACGTAGTGCTGTGTTTCACAAGCTACCCAGAGAAGTTGTTAATGCCCCATCCCTGGAGGCATTAATGGCCAAGCTGCATGAGGCCATGGGCAGCCTGATTTGATGAGTGGCAATTCTGCCCACAGCAGGGGGCTGAAACCAGATGATCTTTAAGGTCCCTTCCAACCCGAGACATTCTGTTATTCTATGACTCTGTCCTCCTGACCTGGGCACTGAACACACTGCAGTGCAAAGCCCTAAGCGGCCTGCTGGAGCCAGGACCCTCCTGTCAGGGGCACTGCAGCATCTCCTTCACCTGCAGCCTCCAGGGAAGGCCAGCAGCAAGCTGCAGATGGCCTCCTTGCTGCCAGGCCACAGAGAAAGAAAAGCACTCTCACATCAGATATTTCTGCATCCTTCTGACAGCTACCAAACCATGTCTCACTCCGGGCAGTCCTCCACTTTAAGTCTCTGCTGCTTGCTGACCTGCCGATATTGAAATCCTAAGCAAAAGCATGCATACTTAACCCCAATTCATCATTCTGATTTTGATTAACTCCACAAGTCAGAGGTTTAATCTTGCTTTAAGAAAACACTCCTGTCCTCCCTACTCTGCATCTTCCAAAAGGAAATTCAACAGAAGGGGTTTTGCTATTATCTATCCCCTTCCACTTCCTTGGACATTTCACGAACCTCCAAAATAGCTGCCCAGCATCCATCCCAACCATGGCCTGCCCAATGTACAGAGTGCTCTTATTTCCTCAGTGGCCCGTAATGAGGAGATTGATACCAGGATCTGGGCTCTTGACGTGGTTATGTACTGACACTAAGCCACTTTAGCAGATGAGCAGGCACTCCATTTGGTGAGTACTATTTATATACAGTGAGTATTTCATGGATGCTTTTTGGAGGATCTCAGAAACACACCAGTGTTCAGCACGTTACGCTTCGTTCTTCACTTCCTTTTAAGTATATCTCTCGGGGTGTTATGTTGAGTAGCCCTGTCTTACAAAATCAATTATTCCTTAGCCAGCTCAGAAATAAAACCCAAAGTAAGCAACACCAAATGTCTGATTTACCAATAGATTGCAATCCTGCGCTAAAGAGCACAGCCCTGGCCCTGCTTTAAATATTCATGAAGCTCACTGGTGCAAAATGCATTAAAGGTGGGAATAATGCCAGTAATGCACGATCCTCTTAGTGACAAGAAGCTTTCACATATTAAAGTAGCAAGATGTTAAAGACTTTCAACTGAACAGTCTTTGTTTTTAACCCAGAGAAAGAGATTCACTAATGGAATGCCAAATTGCATTCACTCTTGTGATATTAGGCTGCGGAATAGGATAATAATATATGTGTGCTTTAACATGCCTCAGAAAACCTGTTATTACAGTTGGTTCTTTTCTGCCTTTTCTTTGTACCTTCCAGAAAATGTTCACATGCACATCTTACCCCTTTGAGTTGCCTTTTATGTGGCAAAAACCCTATGAAAATCCCAGGAGTCTCGCCATTAACAGATTGGTTTTAAGGAAATGAAACAATTTAAAAATAATGGTGACACACTACAATAGCACAATTCAGCTGAGTGACAATTGGCAATGAATAATGGGAAAAAAAAGGAAAAAAAAAAAGACTGGAGAAAAAAAAAAAAGGAAAAAAAAAAAAAAAAAAAGAAAGAGTTAAACCAGAGACAAGGGACTGCAAAATAACAGACTGTGGCAATGCAGAATAATGTTAATTGTCGCTTTAAATCATCAGCAGCCCAACCACATCTGCTATCACACCTGTGCTTTCCCTTCTGATCTACCCTGACACCGAGCTACAGCAGGCAGCCAGCCAGCCCTGCATCTCCAGCTCTGAGCTCTGGCTCTGCTGCCAGCTTGCATCCCCCTCACCTACAGCAGACCAGGCACAGATCCTATAAGCTTTGATGGATGGGGACACTGCTGCTGCAGGGCTCCTCACCCCCTAACTGCAGCCCCCAGGGCTGCCGGGAGCTCCCAACATCCTTTGGACTTTCAGGAACCCCAGTGGTTGGGAATCCTGCTTACTTCTGAAATTAGACATTAGAAAAACACAGACTGAATAATAAACTGGAATTTTGCTTCCCACTTAATGCAGGGGAATTTTTCCACACACTAAATTTTTGCAGGGACAGGGAAAAATGCATCAGGATACAACTATCTGCTGCCAAACACAGGAATTCAATTAATGCACATTTTGAAAGAGGGATCTAGGTTCCCCATACATGGCCTGCTTTTATTCCAGAAATAAGAATAACAAAGAACTAACACCCAGAAGGCTCATTTTTTAGAAAGACATTTATCCACGACTAATCATGGGGCAGAGACAGGAAAGCAGGGCTCTGTTACGGCACATGAAGTTGTTTACTTCAAAGCAGCCCTTTAACAGGCTTTGCACGGTCTTTTTACTTCTGCTTAGAAATCTGCTTTGCTGCCTTTTAGCATCCTCCCAGCAAATGCCTTTCCCCTGCTCCCCGCCCTGAGAAGCACCTTCCCCTGCAGAACGGCCGCCTGTCAATAAAGATTGAGAACTTCAGCTCCCGCAGCTACTGCACTGCTCTGCGTAAGCCAAGCTGTTTGGAAGGGGAGGAATTAGTTGCAGAAGCTGCAGTGAGAACGTTGCTGGGCTAAGTTGGAGCTGGCTCTTTTATCAAGCTATTTCCGGAAAAAAATAAACACGGCTCCTCAGCGCTTGTGATTAATAATGTTATCTGGTAGCTAATTTTATTCCTTACCCCTCTCTTCTGCCGCCTTCCAACTTGCAAGTGCACTTAATTATGAAAACATGAGCACTAGACTGTGGATTTTGATGTATTAATTTTACCACAGCTTTTTTTTCAGCACTGCACCACTGAATCCCTCAGGGATAACTGGTCAAGGAGACCCTGAAATTCCGACACCAAAAGTCATTTCCTTAAACAAAGTCAACATTAAGAAGTATCTTCCACACAAATTTCAGTGCATTATTGCAAACCAAGATGCATCTTGCTCCGGTTTTTCAACACCTGAATTTCTTTTGATGCCTGAAGCCAGAGCCAGACTTCTGTGGCTAGTTGCTTGGTGCTTTATAAAGATTGGGTTCAGAAGTCATTAGAGGTTTGGCAAGACCAAAGCAAAATGAGCACGAGTTGATCACCATATCCATAAGTATCTTCGTTGAATAACAGAAATGTTTATCATCTCACGTGTGGTCAAGGATGTCGTGCCTGGATGGGGCCAGCTGCCCAACACTGGCCCCAGTTATCACGTTCACCATTCATTCGTTCGTTCATTCATTCCCCTCTGCTCTGCTCCTCCTGTACGTGTCAGAGTTCAGGCAATACCACATTATTGTATCTCACTGCCCAGTTTCTGTATCCATCCTTTAAACACTAGCAGCCTTCAGCTTCAGGAGCATCACTTAGATCATCGACTCTAACATATGCATGATTATTTTGATGTCTTTCCAAATTTGTACCAATTACTTACAACTACGAAAATATGAGGCTTGACATTAAGGTGGTGTTAGAAATACAACTGTGTGGATAGCTGCTTTCTGGATCAGCTGGCTGCTCCAAAATTACAGTGAAATGATTAGCTTAAGGTTGACTTACTACAAGGTGTTTGCACAGTACCTAGGCAAACTGACAAATCCAACAAAATATTCTAACTAGAAAGAATTATTTCCCCTCAGCTTACGTGACTAAGGTTTAAAACAACAACCAAAGAAGAGTATTTTTGCAACGTCGTTCCAAAAATAAAATATAAATTTCCACTGAGAAGATGTCTGCATGCATACTCTATTTATAATTTCTAACATTTGAGGGTTAGGTGTTTGATCCCAGCAACCAAGAAAAAGCGAGACAGATTTCCCAACATTGCTAATGCCACACATGACTTAACACAATGATAATATTAATGATACTTTTTAACTGGAAACGCTGTAGGTCAATTAGCTTTCCCAATTCTGTTTTTATCAAAGAATAAAGCCATAAAATCCCAGATGGAGTAACATAAGTTATAATAGCAGCAAAATGGACAACTGCGTTTCTGGACTTCTAAATTGTGCATGTTCCAAAATTACAAACGTTTTTTCAGCCTAACAGCCACTTTGGTCACCATCTAAGCCATCAACACCATCTAACGAATCTCTGGGTGCAAAAAAATGAAATGTCTAACATTTTTAATGCTTTCTAAACCACAGTATCTTTGAATAATACAACATTGATTAAAATAGAAGAGTAGACCAAATTACTGTACCAAACGTCCTCTGCATCTTCGTCACACTCTGCCCCAAACTGGCAAATGTCACAGGTCGATGTCTCTTTTTGATTGGTTTCACCTGAGCCTTCATTGACTGTTTGATGAAAAGCAGAAGAATATACATTAGTAAAGACTGCAGCAACAAAGCAATTCCCTCTAGAAAAATCTGTTCACCGTGTCAGCTGAATGTGATGCTCACAAAGCTCACGTTGGCCAACAGGCAGCATTTTTTAATAAGCCCAACACAGAGATTTCCTTGTCGCTCTGTGGGAAAATTGCCTGGGTTATGGAGTGAAAAGGAAAGAGAGAGAAAACTGCTCCTCTTCCTTTACCCTTCCAACCCTGCAGCCTTGGAACATCCTCATCTGCCCCCACCGTAGCATCCCACAGGTCCCCACAGATTCTGCAACTAAGGGCACTAAGAGGAGGGTCTGTTAGAAGATCCAACAAAAACATACCTATGTTTGTACGCAAGCATACAAGCACCTTTTACTATCTTTCAAAGACTGCTGCTTTCTAGCAAGCCTCAGCACCCAGTGATACCCATCAGATGGCTGCAGAATGATTACACCAGCCCGGAGGGCAGGTAGCAGTCAGCCCCAATGGACACTGCTATGTACAGAAACGCTCTCTGTGCTCATCCCTTCCTTCCTTTCTTCCACGTGGTGCAGGGTTACTGCACACACTGGACAAGTTATTTAACCTCTGCCCCAATCCCTGTTTGTAAAATGGGAAAAATGATGCTTTCCAATGATAATAAGAGGGAAAAAAAAGTTTTCCTGTATTTGTCTCTCATCTTTATATGCACAATACTCATGTACTGAAGAAAAAAAAAGAGGAACCTCAGAAGTCATAGTCTGGCTTTTTGTTCTGCACTGTCAGGGTCTGGGATACGTAATTTCTGCTTCCTTCAGCCACTCAGGAACTCACTATGTTCTCATCTCATAAGAGCTAACGTACAAGAGCGGACAACTTGTCCATGTGCCTCACACCATTAGCTTCTCCATGGCCACGTGTGTCATCCTGAACCTACAGCCTGGGTTTTTCATTGATTTTTCTTTTTTTTTTCTTTTTCTTTCTTTTTTTCTATATATAGAAATCTCTTTTTCTCAAGAGACAACTTTGACAGCCTGGCTAAGGATTTCCAGTGGTTAAGATATTGGGCAGGATACATGATCTGGATTGATGAAGTATGAAGTCCTGCTGCTGCACTGTGCCACAGGTTCCTCTTTCTGTACAAGGGGAATGGAATCCTTTGGCAAG
The DNA here is from genome assembly GCF_023343835.1 of Lagopus muta. Taxonomy (NCBI): domain Eukaryota; kingdom Metazoa; phylum Chordata; class Aves; order Galliformes; family Phasianidae; genus Lagopus; species Lagopus muta. The sequence goes on along the minus strand of NC_064440.1, from coordinate 28,710,899 downwards.
ACACACTGGGAGCAGTAATGAATGACTGCATGCAAAGTACACAGAGACCTATGGTCAGGAGTGGCTTGTGACAGCCACACACTCCTCACCCCCCAGGAATATGAGATCTGCTCCAGCCCAGGAGCGTGAACAAATTCTTCAAGACAAAGAACTATCGTTTCTGCAAATCACTTCCCTTATATTTCCTTTGAGTTAAAAACATGCACCCTATTTTTTCCTCCCTCTAAGGTTTCTGCTAATAAGAATCTAGCAGGTGTGGGCTGACCAGGGATTTCACACAGGCCCACATCACAAACTAAGCAAAATAGCTTACATCATTAAAGTAAGTAATGCAAAGATTTAGTAACTGATTTGGAGGGTAACATGCGCCCTGAGACGCAATGCAGTTGTGAATTTCTGCCGAAAAGTAACAGGTAACTCCTTCACGGTCTTCGAAGAAGCTCTGCACGCAGCATTCCAGTGCACACACTGTCATTAAATGCCTGAGCATGCAGCAGTCTTGATGACAGAAGACAGCTGCTTCTACCTCTCTCCTCTTCCCAACACCTACAGATAACATTATTATTTACCTTTCCTCAAGGTGTGTTTTCCCTTCCTACACAAACATGCACACCCGCACAAGCACCCGCGCCCACAGTCTGCCAGACACAGAGCTTTGCTTTCTGCATGCTGTGCAGGTAAGCGCCTTGATAAATGTGGACATCTTATTTTCCTGCTGCTTTTCAGCCTGAGGACTAGTGAATGTGTTTTTTCTAAGGGGACTCTTCTCCTTTCTGTTCCTTGCTGCATCGCTGATCTGCGCTCCCTTTCATAACTCAACTGAAAATAAAACATTAGTGGGAATAATGCAGTTTGTGAATTCCTCTTGCTAAAAATGTAAGAAGCGTGATTCCTTTTTTTTTTTTTTTTTTTTTCCTCCATGCAAGTTACAAAGTTCTCAAATTAGCAAGTGTTGAGATGATACAAGGGACGTGTGGTACCTTGCTGACAGATCGTACTGTGAGGAGTCAATGGATGTGCAAAGGGGAGCCGTGGAGCCCCGAGGGAGAGAGGCCAGCTAAGCACTAAACTTGGCTAAAACTCTTCGATATCCTTTCCTCTGAAGGCAACAGGGGAAACTAAGGAGACTCTCTGGTCAGTTTTCATTGGTCTTCGGAGGACCACTAATAGTAGTATAATAATCTTTAGTCAATATATTTTAACTATACTGGAGGACACAGCAAGAAAAAAAATATTAAACACCACTATCACATGCTTGAATATACAAAGATACAAGCAGCCTGATCAAAATGTGCCTATGGTCATCGCAGGGGATTTTGACTAAATGACCTTTAAGGATCTCTTGCAACTCATAAGATTTGATTATTCTATATTCTCTTTATATTGCTTCGATTGGTGTGATCAGATAAAAGCTCATCACAGTCTCGGAGCAGGCATGATCTTCATGCTGTCATCCATCATGCTTGATCCTGACCAAAAACTGGGATCACCTCAGCAGAGTGCTGAGCCCAAGCCAATTGGGCCTTTTAGCCAACAAGACTGCAATACACAGTGCCTGGGGGAACTCACTGCATAACGATGTCCGAAGTCTGGTTTTTACACCCTTTGCAATCCCAGATGTGCTGCACATTTCCTTACACAGCCCAACCAGCAAGCAGCTGCAGGGATAGCCCAGTCTTCTTTAGCTGAGATTAAACATGTCTCCTACTAGGGCTGGTTTTTACAGATGACCAAGCTAATTTTGAACTATGACAATTATAAGTGACAAATGTCAGCATTCTGACCACGTGCTGAAAATATGACATAATACTTGAATACTTGATTTGTCACAGTGGGATGTCTTTGCTATTGCTGAAAGAAGAACATCAAACAAAATTGCTCTAGATCATTCTAACAGGAAACCCAGTTCAATTTCAGCTATAAAATCTAGGCAACAACAAAAATCACATGAAGATTAGGGTCGATGGCCATTTTGGAATGAAAGATAACGTGCAAATTAAACTGGAGGAGGAAAAGAACAATGATATCCAGAGCAACTGAGGTGATCCTGTCACACACGTCAGTATTAACAGGATTGCTCTGGACAAGTGACAAGGAGAGCAGGCAAAGCGAGAAGGCTCTGAGAAATGAGGGCAGGGAACCAGCAGAATTTACTAAATGTGTCAGAACACTACCTGCATCTCTTCCAAACAGCTAAACCACCTCACAAACGAGACCAATAAAAGCCCAGATGCTGCGAGTGACTTCCTTCTAATCAATAAGCCCTTTTTCCTGAAAGCATTAGCTCAGTCAAAACCTGCAAAATGAGAAAAATGAGGGGTGCGAAGCAGGGGGTGGACTCTGCTCTCAAAGCCTGGCAGAGGCCCAGAACAACATTACGGTCAAAATGAAAAGAAAATGCTCTATTGTGTTGGTAATAAATCCCAGCTCTGACACGACACATTCTGCTCTCCTCCCGCTGTCTGGCTCCACCTCAATAAATACACACTTACTCTCTCTTGCACACACAAACACGCTGGGGTAATTACACAAGGCATGATGAAGCCATGCCTCCAACCAGCAGGGGCCCTGACACAGAACTTCTCAAGGAGATCTGCCATGTTTGCCTTCACATCAGCGGGCACCTGGTTGGGTTCTTCAAGCCATCAAGGCTCAGCCCTGGAAATCACCTCTCCATTAGTGAAGGGCAAACTCTTTAAGTCATGGCAAGGCTGTGCTGTGGCTGAGCAGGATGCCAGGAGAGCAGGCAGTGTTTCACAGGGTTTTAGTGCTCCAGGGTTTACCTGGATGCCTCCACGCTGCCTTTCTCAGCCAAGTGCTGGGAAAGGCTGGGCTGAGCTCAGCTCACACACATATCCAGGCAAGGTTTGCAGGGTGGAACTAGAGGGATCCAGCCAGCTCAGATCAATGATAAGCCACGCTCTTATCTCCTTGCAAAAGAGCATGCAGATACAGCCAGGCACTGCTTTGACGCCAATCAGATTCAATTTACAGTGTTTTCCAGATCTCATACATCTCCTGTGACTCTCAGGTTATACACTTTCTTAACCTCATAGCCGGTGGATCATCTCAATGTATAAAGACCTCAGTTTCTATTTGTATTTGTTTACAAAGATAGGACTAAGTTTTAGGGCTGTGGAGAAAAACCTTGTGAATATAATAAATACCAGGAACGATCAAGTTCATCATTTTTAAAACTAATTATTTTTATAGGGCTGATTTACAGTTCTTCAGTCATGTGTACTGCTGCAGTTACGTTGAACAGGAGAAAAGCACTTCTCAAATAGAGCTTGCGCTGTGCTGAGCTCACCTGCGCCTTGCACTGAAGGCTCTGCTTCTGCCATGGATACAGAATAATTAGTGCAGAAAACAGACTCTGAGATGTGCCTTGAGTTCAGCCAGTAACTACTACCAGAAATGCTTCACGTGACTACCGAGCAATGCTGCTCTTTCTAGTTCCATCTTTCTTTTTACCTCCCGTCTTGCTTTCTCTCGAGCCTTCCTTCCAACAATCTTTCAGCTTCCTTCTGTTCCCCCACAGTCCCAATTTTTCATTTTCGACAAGGAAAGTAAGATGTAATCTGGTGGATTTTCAATAAATGCTTACAGAAAGCATTCAGGAAAGAGCAAAGAGCCCCTCAGCATCAACCACCTCCTGAGCTCAGGACAAAGCACCTTTCAGCAAACACAAGAAGGCCTTTGGCAGCCTTTAGGTGGCTGCCATCTTCTGCAGGATCAGTCGCTTTTATTATCAGCCTTGTGGCACCCACCTGGGAGATCACTGTTGACCAAAACCCAATTTGGGATGATCCTGATTAAACCCATCATTTTGTTTTTCTTTTATTTACAAGTGTATGCCTGTGCCTAGTGATGGGAGAGAAGTCTGATTAAATAATGTGAGAGTTATGATTTACAAATTCCACTTCACCTCCTCTTTAGTGAATAACAAGACATTGGCTTAACAACACACATAGATGGTTTAGAAAGGAGCAGGATTGCTCCTTTGCATCTCTCTGATTGCAATTTGCTCCTTTCAGCAGGTGCAACTAGAGGTTTCCAAGAGCACCTGGGTCTGAAGTCAGGACATGACTCTCTCTCTATAGACCTGTGCAGGGACTTGCCTGTATTTGTACAGCTGTAACCAGGAGGGAACACATTCAGTTCTTACTCAAAGTTTATTTATTCTAAATCAACAGTATTTGCTTGTTTCTGTCTCATGCATATCCCCGCTGCTCCCATGGTGTGTTTGATAAAAAATTAAATATGATTAGTCGAGGCCAGTTTCTCCTAGCAAATATCTCTAATGGCATTTCAAGAGGAAAGGCTCATTGAATAAAACCCTATTGTAGGCTTGCTGAATGCTGACATGAAACAGCTGTGATTATTGCACCCTTGTGCAGTCCCCTTACAAAACTTGATGTTTGCCTGGTGCATGTGGGATGCCAGCATCTAAGATTTATGAAGGTGTACGATGACCAGCACCGACACTGTTTGCCAGCTCAAGGAAGAGGAGGTTCATTTAATTTTGCCAAGAGCTTCTTCTCATAAACAGCTTTGAGAGAAAAGCCAAATAGCATGTGGGGACTATTTATCTTTGCCTTGCATTAATTTAAAGAGAAATCACTTCCTTGCAGGAGAATTTTCAAGGAATAGATACAGCTAGTTATAAACATGCCTGCAATGATGCCAAAGCTTTGGTGGCACCCAGCCTTGCTTTCATGTGTTTCAACATGCCTGACAGCACGAACAAAACAACCAAGTGGCCATGAGCACAGCTGGATGGATGCAATATGGTGGGTCACCAACAATGGCTGCTATTAAAGGGTGTGGGAGGAGACTAATACAGTCCTAATTGCAAGTACTGGATGACCCATTGGGATTGAAGAGAAACAGAGAAAGATAATGTCCGACTCCTCCCTCAGCTAGGCTAGCCTGGCTTCACAGATCATTAAACCCCCACACTGTGCCGAGGGAGATGGGAAGCCGCAGTCCAGGTACAGATTCAATAGGGAAAAATTCCATCCATGGTTTTATAAACTCTACAGAAAGGAAGCTCAAAATGGGTGATGTGACTTTCCAGGGCTTCGCACACTGAAAGGGTGCGTTGCCAGATTCCTGCATTGTGGAAAGATTAACAGAAGACTTGAATTTGAACCTATACAGCTTCTCATCTTTCAAGAAACAAAACGAAAGGAACAAAGATAAAACCTCAAAGAGCTGCACAGCATCCACTCGGTGACTACATCAGTTTTAAGGTCTTTGTCATTTTGCTATTGATTTAAGTCTGTGTACCCTTTTGAATATTAGTATGGCTAGCAAGATAGCAACATCATACATAAAAATGTTCTTTATTCTAGAACAGATGAAACTCCCAGTGGTAAAAGAAGATTTAGGTATCTCTGAAGATTTCTTATCACTGTGCAACATAACTCTCTAATGGTTCAGTGCCTTGGAGGGTCATCTGAGATCACTTATCACATAAATCAAATAGGTGGCAGGCTATAAGAGAGGAAGCCTATAGCAATTTCATGTCTTTGCTCGCAGACATCAAATCTATCTTTTAGGCAGACTATAGAGGAGATAATATGCCACTCCATTTAAGCCACTGAAGAAACTCAAATCTGGGTATTAACCAATTTTAGGAAGCTGCTCCTAGTCTTGACTGCACCACAATTACCTTGGGAAATGACTGGTTTTAAATCTGAACACATGGGCACAGGAGCCGGGCCTGGCTCTAATTTACTCTGAGGCTTCTGTAAATCACTCTGGCAATGGAAGGCGGTGTCACAGCGGGGGAAGTCCAATTTACTTTATGTCCCATTTACATAATCAGGGCGGTGTGAAGTGGCTCACGGTAAAAACGAGTAGGGTCTACCTTTCACTGAACTCAATAAGGGAAGTGCAGCATTTTTCTCCCACTCCACTTTTCTTTCATTTTACACTAATTTCTGTTTATCTCTGTGGTGCTAATGCAAGGTAAGGTATACACACACAGAACTGAGCAGTCTGGGGCTCAGAGTGGAGAAGATACTCATACCTGTGACAACCTTATACCCTGGGATGAGGCTTCAGAGGGAGGTGCCTCAGGTGCCTACACTATGTTCAGCAAGGCTGTGCCCTCCTGAAAGGGAACTGCAGGTGGACTTTTGTTGGCTTCTTCCCCCAGAAGCTCTGTCAGCAGCCTGTATGCAGAAAGCAACCCCCAGGAATAATTCCTGCCCAGGAATAATTTTGTGTTTCTGCAGTATCCCTAGGCCTTGACTTTCACCTCAGAGCTGAACCTAAAGGCTTGCACAGCCAGTGCTCGGTCCTTTGTTCGCCTGTTTCTCTGCAGGAGAAACAAGTATGAAGTAGACTGCAAAGCTCTGAGTCCTGCAGGAGGTACAAGATTTATGCAACATAGCTCTAGTCTTTTATATAACAAATACATATGCACATTGAAGCATATAACTATGTGAAAACGTCTGGTGGTAAGATGGGAAAAGTCATTGTAAGTCTGTTTCTTCTCTTTGTATCCATTATCAGTGAGCAAGCTGAGGCACCGTGTGAATAGAATCACAGAATCACAGAATGGCCAGGGTTGGAAGGGACCTCAAGGATCATGAATCGCCATCCGCCCTGCCACATGCAGGGCCACCAATCTCCCCTTTTAACATTAGACCAGGCTGCCCAAGAACCCATCCAACCTGGCCTTGAACACATCCAGGGACGGGGCATGCACAACCTCTCTGGGCAGCACGTTTCACCACTCTTTATGTAAAGAACTTTCCCCTGACATCCAACCTAAATCTCCCCTCCCTCAACTTAAAACCATTTCCCCTTGTCCTGCAGCTGTCAACCCTTCCAAAGAGTTGATTCCCCTCCTGTTTGTAGGCTCCCTTTAGGTACTGAAAGGCTGCAACAAGGTCACCCTGCAGCCTTCTTTTCTCCAGGCTCCACAAGCTCAGCTCCCTCAGCCTGTCTTCGTAGGGGAGGTGCTCCTGTCCCCTGATCATCGTCGTTGCCCTCCTCTGGACCCTCTCCAACAGCGCCCTGTCTTTCTTGTAGAGGGGGCTCCAGACCTGGACACAATACTCCATTCCAGATGGGGCCTCACAAAAGCAGAGTAGAGGGGAAAAATCACCTTCCTGTCCCTGCCGGCCACCCCTCTTCTGATGGAGCCAGGGTACCATTTGCTTTCCAAGCTGTGGTGAATAGCACTATTAATGGCCATTGCACTCCTTGCTCTGCCTGCGTGGGATTTTACACGACTATGTACAGGAAAACAACCGAGATCCAACCAACAGGACACACAGGATGAGTGCAGCATGCCAATCTCTGCCTTCACAGAAGCAGAAAGCAGATCCATTTACACCAGAGTGATGTTGCCTCCCAAGCACAATTTTACAAGTATGTTTATGATGGAAGGAGAGCCATATGGTATGGAAGGTTTAAACACTTAGTCTCACTTGATTCCAATACACTTCATATACAGAAAATCAGAAGCCCAGCTGGAAAACACAAGATTTCATTGTCACTTAGTTGTGATTAACCTTTGTGAGCTCACACAGACTTTTGTCACTTGGAAACTCCTCCAGGCTGGGAAGGATGCCCTGACATTTAGGCTCAGCAGCCGCTGAGCTTGAGCTCTCCGAAGGCTGTGGGGTGGTGTTAACCCAAATCCAGCCCCATAATCACACACTGCTCCCCACCTTACCCCAGGCACTGCCAGCATAGAGGGGACCACAGCATGGGTACACTTCCCATCCCATCTCCTCCCTCAGCCACCAAGCAAGAGCCTGGTGGTAGCATGCTTTGCAAACATGCTCCTTCTCATTAATATTGATTCACCCACACAAACACTTTAGCTATATTTGCTGATTGCATTACCATTGCAGAAGTGTAATTAACAAATTAAAAGGGAGGACTGTGATTCAGATTAACGTGGGGAAAATTTTTACTTTAAAAAAATGAGTCTGATGTTTGAGGATCACTCCCCTTTGCTATTTATTTCAACGCCTTGGATATGCTTTAAAAGCAATGCTCTCACAAAAAAGAAACATCCTGATATGCTGCAGTACTGCAGGTACTTAAAGAATGAATCAGGCAAAAACCAAACAAATTAAAGTCCTCCACGCAACACCAGATGCTAGATTGCAAATGGATGTGTATCACCACTGCGACAGGAATGGGGAGACACCAGTTGGAAGCTGTTTGGACTGCAAACAGCTAGAGAGCACCAGCCTGTTGGCCAGTACTCAGAAGTGACACAGACTGTGTACAACCAACCCCAAAACGAGCAAATGCCACAGGTATCTGGGAGGGGGAGGAAGAGGAAGGGAAGAGCCTCTGCACTTGCTACCATTCTGGATGCTTACATGATAAAATACATCAGCTAGTCGTCAAAGCTTGCAAGCAGCAACCGGACCGCTTTTCTCTCCAAAAACCGATGAAGCACATATGGAAGAATGGCCACAAGATGATACCTCCCTTCCCTCCCATCTCCTCTGAAAAATATCTCTCAGGTGATCTAATATTATGAGAAACCATAATCATTAAGGATTGATCATGCTAATATAATTTTCTGGATGGCTTATTAACCTACTAAGACATGTTTTTCTCTACTTCCCTTCATTAGCGACAGCAATAATTAGGTAAGGCCAGAGTAGCAAAATTGATCATCTGCTGCTGCTGAAGGGGACAGAGAATGTATCGTGGACATTTAGCGTAATGTTCTCTGAACTCCAGATGCATTCATTACATTTAGCAACACAGCTATTTCCCACCTTAAATAGAAGGAACCCATTAATGTAGGTATCATACAACAGAGGCTCGATCCCTTCCAACCCACACCTCTCTACGTTTCTCTCGCTCTGCTGGCACAGCAAGCTCATGTAAGCACGGGATCAACAAAGGCAGTGTTGATGAATTCTTCCATTTTTTTCACATTCCAGCAGCTGGCTTTCCTGAGCTCCCCCCCTCCATGTAAGCAGTAGGCAGCTCTCAGTAGATAACAGCATTAAAGGGAGCTGCAAAGAGTTGACATTACAAACCTGGCACTCTGATGTCATGCTGCACAAACAGCGAGAGGGAGGATCTGCCGGAGTGAAAGCCAGAGATAATGCCAAAAGCATAAACCCAACACATTGACCTTATTTAAGCCCAAACAGTTTAACACTAGGATATTTAACACAAAAATGTCGAGAGCACTCTTTATTCCATGCATACACGGATGTTTTCTTTAAATATGCAATTGACTTGATATCTGCAATCCCCCCTCTTCAGATGCAAAATCCAAAATAATGATTATATCAGTCATTGCTTAATACATTCAACTGTGGCCCTGATTTTCATGCATGAATGGTCATTTACATATCATTACCCATAATGCCTTCCGCTCGGATTTCTCTTCCTAAATAGAGTAATACATTTAAAGTCATCATTCTAAAACAAAAAAATGCTTAAAACAGGGACTTTCGTTTCTCGTTATCTTATCTATGCTCTTAGCAGCTAATAGACCAGAATATTAAAACGGAAAAGTCTCAAGTGTGTGTGACAACTGCTCCAGTGAGAAGATCTTACAGGAGAGGCAATTACCGAGGGATTTCTCTGAACTTTGGAAATGCAGATAAACACCAACAGAAAAGCCAAAGCAAACCAATCAGAAGCAAAACAGTAATTATAACATGCTCTTCTATTTTCCCAATGCAAGCCCTTGTTGGGGGCAACACTGGTTTCTTGCTGCGCTGGGAGCTGCATCCTGCTCACCACTAATACTCAGCCCCCTGGTATTCACAGCCAATTTTACATCTTTTATGCAATTAATAAATAATGGAATCCTCACTGGCAGGCAATAGAGTGTGGGTTTTTTTTAAGAGCGAAGAGACAAAGGGTGCAAGCTGTATTTGCTTTAATGAGCAATGAAGGAACAAGGTATTCACCCGGAGGACTTAAGATCCCGTGAATGGTATTGCCGTCAGTGCTGAGAGAGTGTCAGGTTAATGCTTTCTTAAATTGAAACCCAAGGCAGAGCAAGAACAATTACTTAGTGGAAACTCAGACCTACAAGATACTGGGACGTGTGAGATGCTACCCTTTGACAGCGAGGGTAAACAATTATCTCAGTCACTTTCCCAATGGAGTGGCTGGACATCATAGCAGAAAACACAGAGGACGCTCACAGGAGGGAATTCAGCCAGGCAAAAGCTGAGCCCCACTCCCTGATGAACTGGGACCCAGCTGGTTGCATGCTGTGGAAACTGTCAGCACCAACCTCCTGGGGACAGGAGAGGTCAAAACAGGACAACTGCTGGAAAAATATGAGCGATGCAGAAGGAATTCTCCTCGTTTTATTCTGAGCTCCCAAAACCAAATCAACATTTTGGCTACTCTGATGCCTATTGACTCTCTCCCACTTTGACATGTTTATAGAATGTCCTCATCCTGCTCTGCTGGCTGCGTGCAGGGAAATGCCCCAGCAGAGCACTGAAGAAGGGGCAGCCAGTTTAGCAGATCCCAAGGCAGAGCCACAGGGGTGACACGACCCACAGAACACACAGTAAGCTCAAGAGAATGGAAAATTTTACTTTGGGAAAAAGAAGATTGAAAAGAGAGTAGTCATCTGATATAAAAAGGAGCGTTAAAGAGGCTGCTATAAAAAGAAGGATAATCAATTGTTCTCCACATCCACTATTTCGGAGACAAGAAATAATTGACTTAATTTATAGCAGAGGAGATTTACGGTAGATACTAGGGAAAAAGTCTTTCCAACTTCTAAGAATGATAAGGTACTGGGCAGGGATGTGCAGCAATGAAGCAGATGGACACTGCAATTTGAGACTGGTCTGCACAAAGCAAGGGACAGCCTAAACTGCAGCTAAGCCCAGGGTACCTGAGGATGGATTGGATGGTCAGCTGAAACCATTTCCAGAGCTATCTATATAACTATATATCCACATCTCTATGATCCATTTTCTGCATGTTAGGCAATAGTTGGGCTCCATACTGCATGTCTCAATCTCGTCCGAATTCCCATTTCAACTAAGGGGTGTTTTTTGGTAATATAACAGCTTCTGGGGTACATGATGTCCACCCAGATATGAAGCCAGTATTTTTACACGGTCTCCATAAGTTGCAGACTCCTGCAAAGCCAGAGGATGGGGCGCAGGACCCGAACTCTTCTGGCATCAAGAAGCAGGGAACTGACTGCTTCTTCCTCCTCCCCTAAAAGCAAATTTGCTTTTTTAAGATGGTGGTTTGAAAACACCTGTTCCAGCTGACCAACTTTTTTGTCCCATTTAAAAAACTTTTTTTTTTTTTTTTTTTTTTTTTTTTCCCTTTTTTAAATTGTTAAATGGGTTGCAAAATCTGTGGTAACAGAGCAATACAGGTAACGCAGTGCAATTCCCAGAGCGGGTGGTGATGCATTTCCAGCCTTATCACTTGGTTTCTCCTCTCCTTCCTCCTTTGTCAGGCCCAGGGCAGAGTTATGGTTTATTTGCACAGTGATAGCACAGCCCTTCAGAAAGGAGATGTAAAACGATGAATCAGAGGGCCAGACACAGCCATCTGTCACATCCAATAAGCACGCGTGCGCTGTGTGAATGCCTGGTCACTCCAGTAATTAGCTGGTAAAGCTGAATGGGCGATTCTCGAGCAGAAATGCATGAAATGCATTTTGACGCACAGAACAATTATGAATGTGACGTGCAAACTTCCAGGTACCTTGAAATTGTCTCTTCACTTAGCTTTGGGGGAACTTGACCTTCTTAACCCTGTTAAGTGCAAGAGGGCACAGCAGGAGGGGGAAAGTGGGAAGCGAATAAATCTCAGCAAGGCATCCATGTTTTTAAAATGCAGCTTTTCCTTCCAAAAACTCTTAGATAATGATGGAAAAATAGTCTGCAGTGAATTCTGATGAGAAAAAAAAGAGACATACAGACCAGAATAACAAATATGTCCCATGTGACTGCTAGGAAAAATGAAGGGTCTGATTCAAGTTCTGTTCTAATCAACTGGACTCTCTCAATTACTTCCGCTAACAACCACATTCAACTCTCTGTGTTTGGCCGAGTAGAGACAGCAAGTAGACGAGAAGCAAGGAAGCCCCATGACCCAAATAGCAGCTAGGCATCAGGTGAGCCACCTGAACTCACTGTGATGCTGTAAATGTACACGTATGAATGCAGACAGAACGCACACAGGTACAAACAGACTTGGATGCTACTTCAGCGGAGGGCAAAATCCTTATTTTTCCCCCTACATGAGGGGTCTAGACAAGAATGCAGACAGGGAAGGTAGCCAAGTCCTTTAAGCATAACTAAGCAGCACGAACGTAATAAAGCCATACAGCCCTACCCATGAAAGACATGTACATTGGAAAACATGGCCTGATTTTATCATTAACACACATTGAAATAACATTATCACATACTGAATATTTGCAACAGACAATGCAATGTTCTTCCTGCTCAAAGCGTGCTGTACACTTGTGGCTTCTTTGGGTAACTGTTCTCCTGCACACAGCAGCCTGAACATACATCCCACACATAGTGTGGGATGCAGAGACTTGTGGGGAGCAGGGAAGGCTCCCTGGCTTCTGGAGGGCTCACACCAGGCCTGTGCTCAATGTCAGCAGAGACGGCTACCAGCTGCTGGGGAGCCAGTCCTAGATGCTAACCAGGAAAGTTCCTTGGGAGAAGTTAATGAGCACGTCCTTGGTGCTGAGTGACATGGCTTAGTGGGCAAGGTGGTGATGGGATGAGGTTGGACGGAGTGACCTTTGAGATCTTTGCAACCTCAATGATTCTATGATTCGTATGATAGATGTGGGTATGTTTCTTTGCAAAAGCCTTTCCAGAATAGAAGAAACGTAAACATCACTCAATTTAACCACTGCTTTCATGTACCTTATTTTACACTGAGTTGCTGTAAACTATCCCTGTAGTATTTTGTTGTAATTACACGCAGTAAAAGGAACAACTGGGTAATTAGCTCAGGCTCTGCAATAATATTTCCACATTAAAATGTACATACAAGGTGCACAGCTCATGTCCATGTGTTAATCACAGGAAGAACAGCAGAATGCTCATCTGAGGGGAACAACACCCATTGCAAAGCCAGCTTCCAGAGCTCCAGTGCTGCCACAGAGGCCAGGTACTGCCTTCATTCAGAGCTCCGCCACCAGCAATGCCAGGTTACAAAACCAGCAGCTGGTGCTTCTAAAGGGCACCTGTCCTCTTGGGAGCCCAGCAGACCCAGGAGGCAAGGGTGGAAAAGGCCATTTACACACAGGTGAGGGAAAGGAGTGCTGATGCTGTCGGTGATGGAGGCAGAGTGAGGAAGATGATCCCCAGGCATGCTTCTGCCCAGGCTAGGAGGCCCAGCAGGGAGCTGCTGCTTTGGACTGACAATTGTGGCTGCTCCAGAAGGTGGCACAGGCTTAGCTGTAGTTTGAGTCCAGAGGGTTGCCTCTCACATTGAAGAATTTTCTGTCTTTCATGAGCGTTTGCGCTTCATTTAAGCCCTAAATAAAGCACAAATATCCCACGGGAGCAAACTTTACTCTCTACCTGTCAGAATAATTCCCTACCTGAATTAACTTGTGGATGCACTTTAAAAAAATAGACACATCTTCTCTCTAGCATGATTACTTGCCTGCTTTATTTTCCAAACATTTTTAATACTGCTTTTCCATTTGGGGCGGAATCGCAGTAATGGACTGAGGGGGTGAAGAATAAACACAGGCTCTGATTTTGTGCAGCACACGTGCTCTGGTTCGCACAAATCCCCATAGGCATGGCTGTTTGCTTAATAGCACCTGCCTGCTTTGCAGATATATGTGCAATGAATTCTTTTAATGGGAATTTGGTATCCTCTGTTATCATCCTGCATCAGGCAGGGCTACGCCCTGGGGGGGGAGGACGAACCTTTAGGATCACAGGCCTTAGAAAAGCATACTTCAAAGAGCAAAAATGCTGGGGAGGAGGGCATGGGGGGAAAGCAAGAAGCAGCGTTGCTTGAATAATATCACTGGAAGTGTGGTTAATAAACGATGGGGAGCTAATGTGGAACTGATCTGGTTTATTTAGACTTTGTTCTGAGAGCTGGGGACTGCTTCAGCCCCTCTCCGTGGGGTGAGCTTGGCTGCCTCAGGGGACAGTCCTGCCTGGAGCCCAGCTCATTACCTTCAGTTCCATACAATTACCTGCAATTTCTTTGCTCCTATTCCTGAGAAATCATTCTTTTACAGGGAGCAGCTCCCTAACATCTGAGCAGCTTCACGGTCCTACACTGTACATAGCTGCTTTGTTAATGCAGCTGTTTTCCTAACAGCATTTCTGCGGTAAAACAAAATTCACACACTCCGCATCCCCTGAACAATAAAAGACTTTTCAGAGGATAAAGCATAATTGCTTGGTGCATCAAGCATGATTGATCCCTCTACATTTCCTGGTAATTACCCTCCAGAACAGTGTGCATCAGACACTCCCTGCTATCAGAAGCAGTGCCTAGGGTCTTGTGGTCAGGTTACTAAAATGCCCCCTGCAGCACATGACCTAGAAGGCATGTATGCATATCCTACTTAAGTGCATCTGTCTTTCTTCTTGGATTTGCAACTGATCAAAGGAAAAACAGAAGTTGCTGGATTCAGAAAGCTTCCCCCCTCCGCTTCCAGCAGGTGTTCCTGCAGGAGGTGCGATCCTTTCCCTCCTGCCCAGCACCAATAGCACTACACTCTCTCCCAAAACAACCAGAACAGACTGCTCTTGCTCTCAGCTGATCCCTTCAAACACAGAACCTGAGGTGGAAATATATTACTATTTTTCCAGTAGTACTATTACTTCAGCTTCAATTCACATTATTTCTGATCCTTCAAAAACAGTGACAAACCTAAGCACATGTATAAATGCCAGCCCAAAGTGCTTCTGCTCTTTCAACACTGTCAAGGTAAGAGAGTGCACCTGCTCTTTGACTGCTTCTCTATTACTGGCTTTCAATAACAGCCAGGGTATTAAGCAGTTAAAAGTATTATAATCAACAGCACACATCCTTGCCAGGCTGTGAATAGCAGGGCTTTGTGAGCCGTTCTTCTCGCCACCAATACCCAAATGGATGGAGCTAAATGGCTGAACCTGCTGAGCTCAAGATTGCATCAAAGGTGTCATTAACAAATGGAGTCAGTTACACAGGTCCTTCCAGGAGAATTCTCATTTCCTGCAGCTTATGAAAAAACCTTTATCCCCACCCTTCCTCATCCCCACCCTTTCTCTTCCCCACCCCCTATGTAAGGCTCTGGAGCACCGCTGGCTGGTACCCAGCATGGGAGAGGCCAGTCCTGCCCTGCATACCTTATAAAACATCCTGAATTGGTCTCGGGACACCACGGCTCATTGTCTAATTGCTTCCACAAATACTAAGCATTGCTATTGCCTCCTACTTTGGAGTTAGATGGGAAGGAGCGAACCACAATCTTCACCAACTCCTGAGAACAAAGTACTCGCTCAGATACATTTTTTCAGACTTCTTAAGCACACTTATAAATTACAGCAATTTGGTGCACTGCCTGTGCAGAGAGTGACGATAATGTTTTCAGACTATTGCTAATGCATTTTTTCTTCTCTTTACATACTGCAGCACCTACCCTCTTCATCAGGTTTGGGATTTTAAGTGCTGCAACTGGTGTTTCTAGGATGCTCATTCTGCCAGGATGACTGTCCGAAGTCAGCCACCATGCTCCCCTTTGCAAGTCAGCTGCTCTCACAGCTGCTGAAGGCCAGAGGAAAACTCGTTGACAGTATCACGGCCCAAGCTTTGTGCTCAGACTCCCGCAGTACATGGGGCACTACACAGGCTCAGGTCAGCATGGATCCAGCTCTTGATGCCAGCAAAGCTGCCCCAAGTACATCGTCTGTATTGGTGCAGCCTGCCTGCGCCAACAAGGATAACATCAAGGAGAAACAGAGAGAAATATACAAAGAGAAAATAATCCTGCACTCACGCTTGGGCAAAGCACAAGGCTTTGCTTTTATTACTCCTCTTCCAATGCAAATATTCCTTTTGCACATTCACCCTTGAAATCTTGGTTTACTTTCTGCGAATGTGGGCAGGTCTCAGCTGCCACAGCAGATATTAACCAGAGGACAATAAATAGGTGATCTTCCCCAGGGCCTGAAGGTTTCCTTAGGTAGCATTATAAGTGCATCCAGCCAGCCTGCACAGCACACAGAACAACTTGAAAGGGCTACAGGTTGAAGCATCTCACAGCAGAATATTACAGTGGATTTAGCACTAATTCCAGCTTTATTCCTTTCCTAATTCCTGTATCACATAGCCTCATCTACACAGATAAGGCCCCTTGAAGCACACTTCCCTTGATGCATGGAAGGAAGACTTCTGTCAAAAAATGTAAGATTTGCTTAGAAGATAAATCACGGCTGTATCTAGACCACAGACCACTCCAAATGCCTGACAGACTTCTGTGACAACAAGCAAAAGCTCCCCATGGTTGCTCACCAGAGGTATATCTCAGACAAACCAGCACTCTACCACCAGCTTTCAGCTGGGATAGAGGTTTTCTTTTCTTTACACCATCTGGTAGGATGGTATGCTTTGGCAAACAACTGTGGTGCAGAGCTGCCTGCTGAGTTAAAGAACAACACAGGGATATTTCAGTCTCCCAGAGTGTTCTATGGATGGCCACCAGTATTCTCAGCACGATGTCTGCACACCATGCAGCTGACTCTCCGGCTGCTGGGGAGTATCGGTGTCCCTGCAGGCCGTCCTATTGATCCACAGCAGACTGTGTAAGCTGCTGGGCACTGGGGGATACACAGCCTTGCAGAAAACGTCCGTATTTAATGCACACTCTGTCTACATCTTCAGTAGCCCTTCAAGCCAAATTGTAATGGTGCAAGGCATAGATCTTTTGATGTCAAATCCTGTATGATTTTACAGCTGGCAACAAAGAAATTTACATTTATAGTAGACAGCAACTTTCAGCCAGGAGGATTTCAAAGCACTTTACAAACTATCATTCAAAAAAATAATAACGCTGAATGAAGACATTTCTGGGTTGAAATATAGAAAATATTGAGCAGAGCTACTCAGCAGCTCAGGGTAAAAGGTGAAGAATACCCCATCCAACTGAGCGTGTGCGCTGCAATTTTAGCCAGGCAGGATGCAATTACAAAAGTTGGAGGCTGGCCAAGCCACCAAGGTTAACTACTCTACTTTTTCAAAAAGTATCATGGGATTTTTCTAATGACCACGAGTTAATGATGTTGTGTCTGAAAGTCAGCACCTCTCCCCTTACAGTGGCCTTTACAATCATTTAATAGCAGCAGTCTGGTACTGGGCCCAAAGAGAGAATCCGAAATCACCACTCTCACTGCAGGAGGAATGAAGTTCCTCTTAGAAAAATGGGACTGGAAGCAGTAGGGGAGTTATTAGGTCCAGCTCTCCAGAATCACAATGAAGATCAAACCCATGGTCACATCACTGACCTGGAGCCTAGAAAGTTCAGTACACCTTCTTCTAGGCTGAGTTCAACACTAGGAACACCAAAAACTTAGTGTCTTTTACAAAAGGAGCTTCACTGATATGTGACAAAGTCAGCTTAGTAGCATCCCTCAGTACTTTAAAGCATAAAATGAGTTGTGCACTTTATGGTGGCTTACCATATATGTATCCTTGGGCTGTGAAATTGAAGGATCTAAGATTAAATATACAATTGTTGCATTGGATTGCTATGGACACTAATAGGAATTGATACATGGATTACTTTAGTAACAGAGGGACACTACCAACCTATTCTTCATTAATCCACCCAGAGATACAAGTAACTACATTGTAAGAACAATATCCCCGTCGACACAATGAAAAATAAACTGTAAATCAAACAAGACTTTAGAAAATTCATGAGTGGCTCGTGTAGTTCAACACAATCCTCAGCACAACGATCTCTGTATCCTTTGCACCAATTTTCCTAGCCTAGACACGGGGTAGAAATCTTCAGCTGAAAAAAATACAAAGATGAACTTATAATGGACCAAGCATGCCCTTGTCTATCTTGGCCGATCCATTACACTCATCACTACCTGCTATAAAAACTGCATGCGTCAGTCAGCCTAAGAAGCCATATCCACAAACTACTGACCCAACAGAGGTGCTGCATCTGACCCTCACATACCACATTCGGACAGCCCACCCTCAGAGAGTGGCACGGCTCACTGTCCATGTAGCTCTGCTGAGCACCGATCTGATTAGGCAAATGAACTATTACGTCTGACCTTTTAGAAAGTTATGTATTATGCTTTTCTGATGCAGGATATTAGATAAAGAAATCATAATAGCCCGTGGTAGCCTGGCCTCAGAAAAAACAGTACTCTAAAACAAACCAATCCAAAATAAATCAGTCTTAGAGAAGTCAGGGCAACTTCTCAGGTGGAATAAATCAGAACTCCTCTGCCAGCCACCAGGTTCTCAGCTACCATCATTGATCCCAGCACCTCACCCATAGGATCCATCTTGTGGCAATTCATTAAGTACCAAGTGAACCACACAATAGCCTCACTACTTTTAACACTTAGCACATTCTGTTCTCTTTTGCCAGCAGTTATTTTTTTCTTGGTGCCAACACCAAATTCACAGTAATAATGAGAACTTAAAGGAATTGACATTCACATCAAGTTTGCCAGAAATTTCAGGACTTCTTACTTTTGGAATTTATTAATAGATGGTTGAGTTCTCACTTGTTTAATTGTTTGGAGGTGAAATGGTAAATCTGATCTTTGCTCTTACATTGGCTGGCAGCGAGCATCCCTTTCTGAATATCTGTCAAGAATTTTTCATCTGTGAATTCATTTCCTGCAGATGAGAAAGCTATCTTCTGGTCTTAATACTCTGATCTTTCTTTGATTAAAAAGACTCATTCAGATTCATTTCCCTGCGATATTGCATAACACCACGGTGCCCTGGCTGTTCCGTGAGATCTCCTTGGAGGTCACTTCTTGGCCTTCCCCAACACCCCCCAGCCCAAAGTGCCGCTGTGGCCACACACCCCATATCTCTTTCGCAGCCCTGAAATACGTGAAGATGTTTAAGCATGCACACAGGGTAGCTGAGCTCTCTCCAAACTGAGACTCTAAAACCTGACGTTAATATTAATCAACAACGGCTCAGGAATGTGAGTTCCTGCTGAAAACAGAGGGATGTGCATATTCTCTTAGTTCAGATCAAGCCTTTGATGACTGAGACACTTTCCAGCTAGATGCACCGAAACAGAAATGGAAAGAGATAGTGTAGCTGTTAGGACTGCCTTTCCTCCCAGCAAGGAGGGTTTTACAGCTGTGCTTTTTGAGAAAGAAAAAAAAAAAAACCAACATTTATGTACCTTGGTATGAGTGCAATAACTCAACAGTAACCCAGCACATAAAAAAGGAGCACACGAATGGCTGCAGGTGAAACTCTCCGCTGTGCAGATAGCTTGTTTGCTTTGTTGGTTCACCTCTCAGCTCTCCACAACTGCAATTCTAGGGCTGGCAGAGGGAGTAGATGACCCTCAGGCTTTGCCCACTAAAAGCAGCACAGACAGCTGTCTTCAGGTACTCAGCTCTTTGCACTTGAGTGCAGCAACCAAAGGCAGCACAGACACAGCTAATGTGTTGCAAGTCATTACAAAACTGAAGTTAACTGAACATTCAACATTTTTCTTCAAGAAAAAAATATCCTTTTAAAATAAAATAGAGTTTTATGTGCCCACGTTTCTCTCTCTCTTTTTTTTTTTTTTTTTAATGAAATAATTTAAACTTCTTACTTAGTTGATCCTATCCATCCATTTTACAATCGTGTCCAGCTCTCCACATATGCTGCTATTTCTCTGCCATCCCCAGCTGTTACAACATACTTATTCTACTACTGAGTTAAGAGTAAATGAACAGGCATACACAACAATTCAGTTGGCATTTTTCTGACATAAGAAATGACTGGGATCCAATTCTGTGTGATGTATTTTCTTAGCATGGTGATGCCAGTAGGACTTGTGTACCCACTTGTCTCTCCAGATAATGAAGATGAAAAGGTGTTTATTTTCTTAAAAGATACTAACTACACAACTCTACGTGGAGAAAGGCACAAGAATAAAGGTTGTTATGTTCACATACTAAAACTATTTGAGTGTGACTGAGAACCCATATAGTTATACCTCACACTTAAAACCGGATTTTTTTCTGATCAAGCCCTTGGAATATATATATTTTTAAAAATGAAAACATTAACAAAAATCACAGTGTGAGTGTAACCACATCTGGAAAATGTTGTTCCTTTTTCCTGTTTTTTTTGTTGCTTGTTTTTTTTTTTCCCCAAGCCACAGCCTATTGGGTTTCTGCAGACCTTTGCCAAGCTGAGCTTTCTAGGAATCGCAGATTGTTCCGGTTCTGACTGCATCTGAAGAGTTACTATTTTTTATTTTGGCATAAAAGGAGATGATGTAAGCACTGAAGTGGTTTTGGCCTTTAAACCTCCTAGCAAACAAAGTATTTTTGTCCCGGTGACTCCCCTCAGACTTTTTGCTGCAATTCACAAGTCTCTTCTCCTCACATCTCCAAACAGACATTTGAAGAAGGTGAAGCATGACACGTGTGCCATGTATTTTTGTGTATAAAGCAAGAACAAGCATGCCAAAACATCAACACAGCTTCTATATTATATACATTCTATTTCAGAAAATGGAACAAACCCCAGACACGTCCCACTTCCTCAGGATGAAAGAAACCTGTGCAAATCCACTACAAATCAGAGCTTTTTGTAGTTTCTGCTCTTCCGCATCACATAAAGAGGTCTTCCACCACCCTCCATTCTTCCTCCTGGAAGAAATCTACTCAATTGGAGATCACAACACTTCCTACACAGCCTTGCTTTCCAACACCAACAAGGTTCTTGGCCAGCAAAAACATTCCCAAGCCGCTGCTCAGCCCAGCCCTCCCCTTCTCCAGCAGGCTTGGTCTTTTTCCTTGCTGTCTACATATTTGAAGTCTTGGGACTTTCCCCAAGCTTTTGCATCATCCTCATTACCTTCACACTTCTCTGGCTCTTACCAGTGTCATTAGCCCACACCATAGCCTTTTGTACAAGACCTACAAGTAGGTCTTCATCACGACTCTCCTCAACATCACCTTATGACATAAACTGTGCTCCGAAAGAGAAACAAAATCAGAGGGAAGTTTCTTTGGTGTGGTGTGACCACAAACCCTATTTACAGCTTTGGATGGATCCTGCAGTCTTTCTGCAATTATAGTCTCCACTCACTTACTTTTCTACTTATAGGAACTGGGTCTTCTTTTTCAGCCAGTAGATTAACACAGTATGGTTATTATAACAATAAATAATAGAACACTCTTATATCCATCTTCATCAGTATACAAGCATGAATCTCTTTAGGTGTTCCTGTAGTGCGTTTCTTCTTCAGCTCAGAACTGGGATTTACACAGGAGCGTCAGCTCTGATCCACGGATGTATTAGGAACCATGATTTTAATGGGTGTTTAACAGCCTGATGCATTATTTGATTTCCAAATGTAGTTAGCGTCAGACCATCATTAAACATCAAGGCAATAAGGTGGCCTCAGGGGATGCTTCCCCATAGGCCCTAATCATCACCACTGGCCCTTAAATTTCACGCCAAAGTGTTAGTTCGTTCAACAATTTGCTCCTTTTTGTTACAGCTTAAAGAAAAGGACAGAGGGTAATTTCATACACAAATGTGCAAGGGATTTGGTGTTCAGCTGGTGTGAAGAAGGTAATTTAAAAGCTCTTTTATCTAGATAATGTAAATATAAGAAACTTTGGCCTTCATTTATTGGGATTCAGAATCAGGTCTGGAGACCAATAATAGTTTAGCTCACAAACCATAAAGAGATGTAAGCCCCACTAATTTCATGGTCCTTTAATCTGCTTTCATCAACTGTGTGGATTTTGTAAAAGCACTCAAAAATTAAATGTTACCATTTAGTAAAAGCATTGACTGATTTCTAAAGGGCTAGCTTGCAGCACTGCTGAAAACATTAGTGACACGGCAAATAATCCTGCACTATGAGCTTCCAGCGCTACATGATTTCTATTCCATCAATGTAAATATTACAGTATGAAAGTTATTCTCTTCTCTTAATAAAGGGAGAAGAGACAACGCTTGGCCTTAATGCTGATCTGCTTCTGATGAGGCTATAAATAAACTGCTACTCGTGGTCTCCAAGACAAACCAGTTTGGATGTCCTCAAATATCATGCTCATTAACATAGATTATATTTACACAAATAGAAAAAAGACAACACTGAACAAGGCCATTGATTTCAATGTAACGAGCAATGCAAAGCAATTGAATGTTGTTAAGCAACAATATGAGCAATATTGCTTTTACCAGTTTCATAATAAATTTTTCAACACGTATTTTCTTCATTTCAGTGATCATTGTTATCATGAATAATTGCATTAAAAGTGCCGTTTCGTCAAATTAACTTACAACTGCAATAACCTCTCGTGGAGATTTTTAGGATAATAGTTGCTGCGAACGCACAGAGAGCTCAGTTCTGAGAAAAAAATAGAAAACGCTTAGCACAAATGGAAACACATTGTGTACAGAAGATAGCAGCACTGTGTAATACAGTTACAAACATCATTAATGGAGAGCGAGCCTGATGCCATCCAGCTCATCAACTATCATCAGTCTGTTGATGAGGAAAACTGTAACTCCTTACCCCTTTGCCCCAGGCAAAGCACAATCCTGAAGAAGCTTCTGGGAGCAGCAGCCCCTCGCATTTCAAAGCGGAGCTCACTGCCCTGTTTATCCATTGGGAGCTATCTGAGACAATATTAAGGCACCCCACATGTAATCTCACATCTGATCTGCACTCCTTCCCCTCCTTGGAGGTGGCTGACACAGGACAACATCTTGCCACCAGCCAAAGCAGATGGACTCTAGCCATTTTGCCACGTACTGGAAGCACTATTTTGCTAAATCCTCACCGTAAAGTCAATAGGATCCCTTTCCAGCACCACGTAGCTTCCAGCAATCTCCAACCATCTAGACTTTGGACTCAAACACAGATACTGGCAACAAAGACCACGGCTCCCTCTAGTTATGGGAAATGTATTGGGTCTGCAACACTGCTGGGGTAACGAGGCCGTGATGGAAAGCCCACAGGCCAGTCTGGCAATAGTGTGACTGTTAAAAAGGCAACTAAATGCTGGGATTTGTCAGATGCCATATCTTGACCAGGAGAACTAGGTAAGTGTTGGTACCAGTACCTGAATGCTGTGTTCACTCTGGTTAGCCATGCTATAGGAACTTCTGAATCCAACAGGACTTGCTGAAAAGAACGGCTAAGGAAATGGAAATGAAGAAATTACTACAGGAGATTGTGGCCTGTTTGACCTAAGGCAGAGGCTGACAAGAGCTGTGATGGCTATTATGGGATATTGCAGGAGAGGAGAGAGGGGAAACACGTTGTGAGATTAAAGAGATGGGGGGGTCAACAAGACCCTGAGTCTGTGCTGGGACTGAACGTAGCTCTCAGCTGGCTCCCATCACAGGAGGTTTGTGCGGTTGCCTTGGCCAGCTTTTTTCGATAACTCCTTTTCCTAATTTCCTGATCCACACCAGCAACTCCCATCAAATTCAACTTTTCTGTTTGAACTTAAACATTAAACTCTTCACTTCTCTCGGAGAATTTACAGCATTTCTATAAGGTTTTAAAATCTGCTACTGAGTCTCCCAAAGTAGAAAGGAAGAGAGAGACAGAAGAAAATGCATACGGATATATTCCTTGCTGAAATCAGCAGATACCATTTTTGATACAGATACATTTGCGTGGTATTTCTCATGCTCCCTTCTCTCCCCCATGCTAAAATCTGGACATTATGAGCTTAGCTGAAGCTTGCTCTGGTTACTAAACGGCTTCAGCCATAATGAGATGTAGGCTGGGTTAACGTTTTCGAAGGAACAAAGGTGTTTAATAATCCTAACTCAAAGACTGCTGCTAAAACTCACAGTACGTTCATTTTGATGGCTCAGAACAGATGGGTACCAGTGGTTTTATCACAGCCCCAGCATAGCTGAGACTCACTAGAAAGAAGAATCAGCCATTTCACAACCGCTTCTGGAGTCAATCGGTAAAGCCTTTCATAAACAGAACGCAGGGGGGTGAGGAAAAGCGCTACGTGCATTTGTTCAAAGTACAAAATGTGCAAGTCAGATCTAAGGAAATATTACTTGGAACTTGCGTTGGAATTACGCAAGGCCAACCTTCTCCATACCGTCTAGAGACCCGTTGTTCATAACCTCGGGCTACTATCAGCGCTATGAAGCCTGCAACAAAGTACTGTGTGCGTAGCAGTACTTGATGAACCGAATGAATAAATGTTAAATCCTGAAGCAAGATGTTCCTTGTGATCTCTGTTAAAAGTCTGCAACCCTTTAAAACAAGAGCCTTAACATCATAATCTCTGTGGCATCTTTATCATCCTGAGAAATGAGTTAATTTTCCATACACTGTGTTCTGCCAAGCAAAGTTATTTTTCCAAGTATTTCTTACGTAACCATAGGATGGGAAAGGCGAGACCAGAGCTGAGCCCTTGTGTGTAGCTCAGCCTGATGAGATGCCTCCTGCTAACTGGGGCAAGCTGCCCTTCAGACTCAACCTCCTCTGGTTCTTCTCTTTTGTGCTTCTAGGGGCAGGCGCTGGCAGAGATGGTGATAAGCAGCTTCTCCACTCCTCCTGCAGTACAGGAAAATCAGCCTCGTTCTGCTCTTTATCTCCCAAAATGTATTCGTGTCACAGTACTTCACTGAGGTTCAGCCTTAAAGAGAACAGGACATCTGCGTGTGGGGCTCAACACACACAAACAGATTTCTGTTGTGTAGGATGCTTGGACTGGATCCATAAATCTGCATTTCCACAGCTCACTTTTCTCTGTTTCAAATATAGGCTTCATTAAGGGACCTGCAGGTGTTCCGATTCACTACAGTTACTATGGATGCCCATAAACCAGGCAAGTGCAAGACAAAAAGTTAATATACAGCACTGCTGTGATGAGCGAGAAGGCAAAACTCTAGCAGGAGTGGACAAGGAGTCAAGATGACAAGGGAGGACCTTGAGACTGCCATAAAAATATTTTCATCAGGAAAAAAAGTCAAGTTTAAAAGTTTTTTTTTGCCCTGATTTTGCAGACAGCATTGTCAGCTTGGTTCCTATCACAAAGGAGCAAGAGAATCTCTTCCAGAATGATCAAAGAAAGTTCAGGAATTTCACTAAAACTCACGTATGACCTCCAGCTTGCATATGAATTCTGAACACAGCAGAACCCACAATACAACCACAAAATGTGGCAAAAAGTGGCACTCCTTGCTACACATAACTGGGACAAGCCATCTTCCCAGAGCTCACAAAGCATTTACTGCTCCCTTGCCAATATACATCTACAGCCGGACCCTTTAAGCCAGTATTAGCATTCCCAGTGATTTTAATAAGGCCCCCAAAGACTTCCAATGTCAGACACAGACAATGTGGTACTGAGCTGGACGTTTCCTCAGCACCCCAGAGGGAGGAGGATGAGCAGCAGCTCCCAGAGCCTTAGGGTCCTGATATGGGCCTAGGATCGAGCCTGCAACCACGCTGAAATAAAGAATGCCAGACTTGATCTAGGCATAAATCAAGAGGAGACTGAACTGAGCCTAAAGGGAGCAAAAAGAAGACGGAATCAGGAAACCACGATTAATCATTTATCTTCTTGGTATCCTGCTAGCAATGGAAACTTCCAGACTAATGACTATTTGAATGCAGCTTACAAGTAATGTATCATCACCAAACGCAGTATTAAAACACCAAATGAAGAGTGCTAAGATTAACAGGATGTTTACAAATAATTATTAGGTGGTTGCCTAGTTTGGAACTTCAGTTTGCTGCATTTACCTTCTTGTAATCAAACAGCTCCATACTTGGCAATACCTACATCTATCTAGTTTGTGGCTTCACACAGCATTGCTATAAAAATGCTGATAAACTATTTATACAGCACACTACGCACTTTACGTGCAATTTGCCAAGCTGTTTTATATTTTTTCTTCTGTAGTTCTTTTGATTTTCCCTTATTCATTTTGCTTGATAAACTTTCATGCATTTTGCTCAACAAATAACAAAGTTTGGTTCTTGTTTAAAAAAACCCACATAATTTCTAAAAGATAAGAAGAGGTCTTCAGTTTTAACTCTTGGCCTCACTCTATACAATGAGAATTAGAGTACTGAACACTCATAAGATGTCACACCATGTACGAACCGCTGTATTTTCTGTTCAATGTTGGTTATGCTCAGTTGCCAGAAAAGAGAATTGCTAAGCATACTATCCAATAGAAGTCAGGGTGATTTACAGGCTGGTGCTTCACCACTAAAGAAGGCTGGCAAGTGCCCTCCCTGGGAGCAGGAGAGGCACCACTCTGCTGATCTGGGATGTTCTTGCTGTGATCTAAGGACAGTCTGTGGCTCAGCTGTGTCAGGCACATGACACATAACCCACATAAATGGGTACATTCTAGCTATTACAGAGATATTCAATTTTTTCAGGGTGCAACAGACATATAACAATTCTTACAGGATACAGTAAATTGACTTCAGCTCATATTTTGAGCATATTTCCCTGTCCATCATATCCCATAGATAATGCCAGCTGAATCACAAAGAGCTTGAACAGAAAGAAGAAAAAAAAAAAACAACATAATTTATTCCATGTGATCATCCTTATGGCAGGACCAAGAAAGTCAAAACGCTCAACACAGCATCAGATGGGAGACCAGTACGGGACAAACTGCCCCTACTGCCTGTTCCAGCTTGAGGAGCGAGGGCAGGCTGATGCAGCTATGGAGGGGGGCCAAGTGCTCACAAATGCTTTTCTCCTTCAGGCACTGGTGTCTGTTATCTCTAGGGTTCACACACATGCCGACAAGCAGAGATAAAGACTTCAGAGGACTTGTAACTCATAAAGCAAAGAATTCACTAATCTGAGTGCCCTGAATATCCCACAGCCCTACCTGTCCAACTTGTATTAACCACATGGGGATGCTCAGAGCTGAGCTTTCCATGCAGGCACCTACAGCCGTGGACACGTGGACAATGCAGCCGCCTCTCTTCATCTGCATGCACTCCCTCGCATGAGTAATTATAGTAGAAATCACACATTGCCAAGGGAGGAGTAGGCAAGGAGCTGTGTGCTTTTTGGTTTTTGGTGAATGACACACCTCCCCTTCAGAAGGCAGAATATAATTCTGCCACAGTGACTACATGAATCATAAATCATGGAATCATTAAATTTGGAAAACACCTCTTAAATCATCATATCCAACTGTCAGCCCATCATCACCATGTCCCTCTAGAACATGTCTCCCAGTGCCAAATCTGCACAGCTCTTGAACACCTCCAGGGACTCTACCACTTCCCTGGGCAGCCTGTTCAAAACAATGGCATTCTTCTCATAGAGGTAAATGCTGTAAAATGCTTTAAGGCTCAGTAACGCTGACATTTTGTTAGTGTTTTGGCTCCTTCCATCCCAGTATTGTTGGAGCTTCAGTGCTTCAAGCCACACACTGAAATGCTAAGGAAAGAGAATGATATAAAAATACAAATACAGAAAACACATCTGAAAATGATGATTTTGATCTTTCAAAAGACAAATCACACACATCTTTCTCTAATACCAAGGTTGAAAAAAGACCTTCAAGATGAGATACGGGATGATAGAGGTAATGCTGAATAAATGGCTAAGGACCAAGCCAAGAGTTTCAAAAACTGATATTGCTGCTCTTGTCCCATCAGGCAAAAAAAAACAACGATCCTTTGTATGTCCTGTACCAGAATACTATAGACTCACTAAAGAAATCCATTAATGGTGCTTAATGCAAGGACAGCTCTAAGCTCACCCAAGGATGCGAAGGCTGGAACACAGCACTGCGGTATTTTAAATGCCACAAAATCGTACCATTTATTCTTTCCAAATACATTTTCAAGCTGAAACAAACAAACAAACAAGGCTCTTCCACCTCTGCACATCTTTCTGAGGATCATTAATGTGATAGAGTAGAAGTTGCTAGGTGACAGTAAAAGGACCTTTGGTCAACAGCAATTTGAATTAGCTGCTGGCATGAAAAAAGAGATGCAGAGTAAAACAGCTCCATTCAGCTGGGACTCGCTAGTTCAGGAGTTGATGCAAATCTGATATAGGTCTGCTCAAAAATAAGAGCACCTCAGCAGATCACTACTGCTAATTCCTGATGTCTTGCTGAAGTTTTTTTTTGTGTTTCCTTCACTAAGGTGAGCTGGGGGGAGTGCTGTCTTACAGATCACATCCAGCAGTGCTTCCCACTACATTATGAGCAGTAAAAACCTGCAGTCCCACACCAGAAGTGCACGGCTGCTTGACTCTACCTCCTGCTCCTTTTTGCTGAACTGGCTTGTCCATCCCTTCTGAGGTCTTCAACAGCAGGTCATGTCTTAACACTAAGCAAGAAGACTGAGAAAAAAGCCAAACATTTTCTTCTGAAGAGTTTATCCTATGTCCCTGACTGTACAAATGCCACAAGGTGTAGCTGAAAAAGTACAGTGCTCTCTATGTTTCAGAAACCACTTTAAGCTTCTTCTAGCTAAGTGTACAATTACACTTTTAGGTAACAATCAGGTTGCAATGCAATAATCAGCTGCAGGAGAAGGCACAACAAAGACCAAGGGAAGCTACAAGCTGGAGAAGACACAGAGGAGGAAGCAAAGAAGAGAAAATAAGGCAGTTTTGCTCTTTTGTTTACTGCCCAAGTGAGCTCATTACTGCCCATGGAATTGGGGGAGATTGATTAATTGCAAAAGGGCTTTGCCTGGACATTCTTGTTGTCCTTTTCATTTCAAACAAATACAGTATCAAACAAATTGCATCTAAGAGGAACAAAAACATCTTTCATCCCTCCCAGCAGTAAGGAAAATACTAAGTAAACAGTGTTAATAATAGAAACAAAGGGATGGAGTCTAGCAGAGCTTTTAGGTCACTGACTCCATTCATAACGGGGAAAGAAAGGAGAGCAAGGTACAATCTAACCTAATTACAGTTTTGTAAAAATTATTTTCGAGCCATTAACTGAGATTTGGCCTACTTACATTACCAACTTCCACGGGCCAAGACTTGTTCTTTCCTGCATTTGAATGTCTTGTGGAATGCAGCCCGTGCCCATGACCAGCACTACTGGTGCGTTGACACAGCTTAGTACAAAGCTGTGCTAGCCATGTGCCTGCAGCTGGGCCTGCTGTTGGAGAGCCTCCCAAGTAGTCCTAACAGCTGAAGGCAGAGCTTGGTGTGAGGCAGGAAGGTCTGAACCTGTTTGTTTAACTACTGTTCTTCCTAGCACTTCCCCACAATAATGAAATCCCAACACCATTGGCGCTAGAACAGGTAACCAAGCTCTCCAGGCCATGAAGGGGTTCTGTTGAGAGTTCCTGGGTATACATGTAGTCCCACCCAAAATTCATCACCCAGAATCTGGGTCAGTGTAAAAAAAAACTGGAAGAGTTACACATCTGTGGGGGAAAAAGACCTACTGGGGAACAATCCCAACCATCTTCCAGGCTGAAGTGCTATTCACTAAGAACAAGCATATTTTCAGTTCTCTATTCCTTCCAGGTCAGCTGCCCGCAAGACCTGTCGTATGCAGAGAACCACTTACTGCCATGATTGCAGTGTGATATGTATGATACCTGCTTCTTTCTTGCAGGTATCTGCTGCTGTAACCAAGGGGATGCACAAAGGTGTTGGCAGAGCTGGGGAACGAGCGCGGAGGAATCCTGCCCGAGTTTATGACTGCAGAGCGAAAACTTGAAAATATAACTGCACTCTCAAAGATCCTGAAATCAAAAGGGAGTAATGGAGCTAAAAACACATTATTTTAAAAATAAACTGATATGAGAGTCATTCCTACACAGAAACGTGCTATGACAGAAAGAGCGGTGCAGAAAGTCTGTGTTCTTAAATACCCACACCTACCAGCAGCACCACACTGATTACATTTCAACTGCAGGTGAAGAAGTTCCACGGTGTAATTTATAAGTCATCTCAAATCTGTGGAAAGCTCAGGTATATTACAGGGAAAAGTGCCTCACTTCTTATAGAGCAATCATCAAATGCCAGAAGCTCAAAAGTGCTTGGTTCTGCTGGTATTCAGCCTCATGCATAGGTTGGAAAAACACGTGCAGAAGATTTGGCCAGCAGCATTATTTTTTAATTAAGAGAGGAAAAAAAAAATCTTTAGAAAGCATCTTAAACTGACAAGGTGAGGTGTGCAGAATGACCTAAGACAGACAGGCACTGATTGAAAGCCATTGAGGTAATTCCAGAAGTAATTAGATCTTTGGACAACAAAGTGATGAAACAGGACAAATGACCTTTTCTCATTCGCACACTACCAGCTTACTTCTCTGATTTGTTTCAGTCTCCAAGAACAGTATTTCTTTTAAACGCAAGCCGAAAAAAATATGGCTCCAGCACTGAGCTGGGATGCCTGGGGTGCCTGGCTCTGCCACGAATTTCCAATGTGACCTTGGGCACATCCATTAATCTCTTGCATCTCAGTTCTTTAGCAGCAATACGGGAGGAGAGGTGCTACTTTTTACTTGCCCACTTGCCTGTTTTTTCTACGGAGACCACAAGCATTTTTTTGAGCAGTTTGCTGGCACAACCACATCTATAAATTCAGCAGGAACCTGGGTCAAACACTGTGCTAAATGTTAAGCACAGAGAGGTCACCACAAGCTGCCTGAGTCAGTGTTGGGAAGCACTCCCTCGTGTACACACAGGTGTACTAGTTCTACCCCTCCTCTTTTACTTCAGGTCCAGAGACAGCAGCATTCCTCCAGCCTGTGACACATCCCAGCACAGAGCTGGGGGCCCATCTGCCTGGTCACCATAGGAAATGATGTGGAGCATCCACTTGCCTGGCCACCAGAGCCCACCCCGCTCTACAGCATGTGCAGGACAGAGAACTGTCTATAGGCTGAAGGTTCCCACTCTACCCTTGAGATAACAATCCTCCTATTAAAGCTCTACAGGCAATGTCTTAACTTCTATATAGTGCACAGTATCAGATCATTACAGATTGCCCTGATAAAGTTATTGCAAAAATTTACAATCCCTGG
The DNA here is from genome assembly GCF_023343835.1 of Lagopus muta. Taxonomy (NCBI): domain Eukaryota; kingdom Metazoa; phylum Chordata; class Aves; order Galliformes; family Phasianidae; genus Lagopus; species Lagopus muta. Next base: position 28,679,710 of record NC_064440.1, on the reverse strand, counting down.
CATCAAATCACCACTTGGCTGCATGAATGTGAGTGCAAATATATAAATACATACCCAGACGCTAACATACACATTCTGTCTATATATAATATGCAGAGATACTCATGTGTGTATGCATACTTATCATTACACACCCACACACGAACACATTTCAACATAAAGAAGAATGTCAGAGCTGGCCTACCATCAGAATAAATATCCAACTCGATATGTTTTTCGTAAGACCTCTGTAAATTTGGTTTAACTACAGATTTGAGGATGTATTTTGCAAACGTGCCGATAATGCCAGAAGCACAGCTTTGAGTTGACTGCATTCTTACTCCCACCAGTGTCCTTGCTGTGACAGTTTTGATACAAACAGTGTGTATTAGATCATTAGTACAGAGACAACTCTCTCCCTGCCATGCTTTTGAAGCTCAGGCTGATGAATGGAAACTTGTTACTTCTGCATTCAGCTTGGCCAATATATCAGAAAGCTATGTCCAGGTAATGGCATCTAGATTGCCTCTGACCACACTCCTAGGTTGTTCCCTATCAGCCACAACAAACACACAAAAATACAGAACGTGCCTGCAATCAATCAAGACATAATTTTCTGGAAGCATACAGAAAGTCGTTTATTGACTAATAAGGCAGCCAATAATCCAAGGTCCATTAAGTGATGTGAGCACTCAAACCTCTGCTTCTATCTGTAAGATTTCTCAGTGCTGCATGCAGACAGGAGCATGTGTGCATGTCACTGTGGGAGCTAGGTTCCTCCTGTAAAGCAGAACGATCTTTAACTTAGGGAAGCAAGCACAGAATAACAAGTCAAAGATTCCTGTGCATGAAACAGAAAAGATGACTTTAAAAGAAAAAATATCTTGAAATGCTGGGAGAATATTTCAAAAGGCAAGACTTGTAAAACGTCTCTGTTAGCATGAAAAGAGCTGGAAGAGGTGGCAGTAATTACAGTGAGGATGCAGCTTTATATTCTGAATCACCCTGTTGCTAATCAAGTGGCTGTATTGATCACTCTCCTTGGATGCCTTCCTTTTCACCGCAGGGTGTGCACTGTGCTCTCCCTGCAGAGGTTGGTTTGAGCCTTCACAGCTCCATTACGGCAAGGCGCTGAATTTAATTTGGGACAGAGCTGCGGGCCCTGCACAACACATGCTACAGATAAGCACAAACACAAAAACTTTCGTTAACAACTCTTGTTAACAAGCAAAAAAGGAAGCCTCCTTACAACACAATTTACAGACGTTGTTGTTTTGCTTTGAGATCAAGGACTGGCACAAACTGTCCCTTCTCTGTTGATTCTGCAATTACACACAACGCTTACGCTGGCTACGTGCTCACCCTGCTGATCCTCTCTGTCATATCTTCCTGACATGCTCCCGTGCAACCTCGGCTCTGAACGCAGCAATGATGCTCTGCTACTTCTCACAGTCAGTGACTGGTTTTAAAAGATTTATCCCAACTTTAATTAAAAAGGCACGTATTACATTCACATTTGAAAAGCACTTTAAAAAAAAACAAAAAACCTTCTTTTCTGCTATGCTCATAAAATTAGAAAACTTCTGCTGGAAAGTTCTAATGATACAACTGTATATTTAAATTTCAACACACACTAACTTTAGAATAAGATAATGTGGCATTTTAATTATGGCTTTTCTATTTCTGTATTTCCTATGTGGCACAAGACCCCTTTAATGAAAGCACGTTTTGGAACAGCTACAACACCCAGCATTATTGTAAGTTTTTGAACGTGCCAGCAGCTTATCAGCTAAAATATGTTAATTTCTCTAATGGGGTAATGAAGTCTAAATGCTTTCAGGAAGACATTGCTATGATAATGGATCTACTTAAAACACAACATTAGGAGAACCTTGATTACAGGTTGCTCAGTAGTTTTTGACTTCCCTTGGAACCAGAGCTTTTTCCATACCTCATTTGCTGCAAGATCTGCTGGGAAGGAGGCTCATCTCCATTTACTTAGTCAATCACCTCTGACAACATAAACAAGGGACCCTGTGCTGTTTGAAGAAAATCTGCTCTACAGTAGCTTTTTTTTCTATGTTGCCTCACCACAGCAATTGCCACCAGGTATTAATTTGGTGTACTATTCAACTCACATTCATACAGCTTGAAGAGGAAACTATGGATGCCAGGATATAGGCAATCAGAAAAAAACAAGCTGATAGGTTAATGATGGGGTGACAGTAATACATGCGCACCCATGTGGTTTGCTTACAGCAGCACCGAACAGGTGGCATTCTGAGATTTAGAGCTGTGAAGGCTTGGAGGATGAAGCAAGCAAGGCTGAGCCACGTGCAGGAGAGCACAGGACAGGGAGTGATAGCACTGCCATGAGAAGCAGATGGACAATCAAAATGAAGAGGCAGGTTTGATGATGAAATAAAGGGAAAGAGTTATGTGAAGTGATGAAGATGGCATGCCTGCTGAGGAAGCCACCTGGTCAATGCCTGTACCATCTTCAGAACAAGATTCTAGATCTAAACACTTGCATTTTCTCAAGTGGGTGCTCCTCTTAGCTTACTAAAGCTCCTGACTTCCCAAGATATGAACCTTATCAATGAACCTTCCTTCTGCCTTCACCACACACCCACCTGGACCTCAGTGTTCACCTGCTCTCTCACACTTTGGTCCCATGTGAAGTGGGATAACCTCGTGCTACTTCTGGAGCGTGAAGGCACAGAAACTGAGCCATGTTTGGGCTCTGTCCCAACCAACACTTTAACACAAAACACACAAAGCCCCAAGCAAAACCCCCAGCAGCCCAGTCTCGAGGGACCTGTACCTGCCCTTGCTTCAGGGATGGACTGACAGACACACTCCATATTATACCACTTTGCCATGGCAGCAGCGGACTTATCCTATGGCTATTTTCCACCATACCCACTGCATCTCAGTGACAGTGCCTTGAATTTCATTTTTGCTACGCTGTGAGCTGGCTGGCCTGATCACATGCATGTATTTCATTTCTGCACATATCCTATCAGCTGCTGAACAGGCCATCGCTGCCCGCATCAGTCAAACCTGCAATGATTCAGCTCATTACTGAAGGGGAGAAAACGTATGAAGAATGTAAGGAAACTTCTTGTCAAGTTGCACCCTGTGCATAAGTAAGTCAGCAAGCTTATACTGAAAACTGGGTAAGAAACAGAAGAGGGAACCAAAAGAGATACTTCCCTGCCTCCCAGTGCACCGCACCAAGCTCTGACCTCAGACACCGAGACAGCACAGCTGATCTCCATGTTGAAAAATGAAGAAAGCCTGACCCTGTTGCACAGATGCGCTCCCTGAAAGGCAGAGAGCTTGCTATTCGTCTCAATGTGTTCAGCAGGGACGTGCCCTCCTGCATTTAGGAAACAAATGGCTCTGCAAATCCAGCAGCACTGAGCGCAGCATGATCTAAGGGAACTAAATACTGTACCTTGGTATTTGCACTTCCTCTTTTATCAAAACAAACAGTAATCCACTCATTAAATCCAGCATTTCTGGAATTAATTCAGCAGTCGCTGCAAATCACCTTTAATTGGATTAGTTATAATTACAATAAAATGATTATCTGAAATCATAAGAAGTTGTATTTGTAAGTTTGTGGGGTTTTTTTTGTTTTTGTTTTTGTTATTTTTAAACAGAGGCAGGAATGTGAGCTGAACATAAAATAGACAAGAAACACTTCAGTGGTGACTATCCAACCCTCCTAGCTCACTTTTTTGCTGAGCATGCTTGTGCATCGCCTGCACCCATCCCTGCTCACCCTTCTGTGTGCCCCCACAGACCCCAGCTAGCCCAAATGATGACTTCAGGATGCTCTGTGGCCTGGTCACACTGCTGCAGCCCCAAGCCCCCCTCCCCCGCCCCGTGGTGGGGCACCAGCACCAGGCTTGTGTGTCCCAAACTTATGTTCTCCTCAGTATGACATGCTGGGGCTTTAGGGAGCCGATTCCTCCAAAACCTCATTTTTTTCCCCACGATTCCTCACAAGTCAAGCACCCACAAACTATCTAAACAGCCTGAATTTCAACTTAGATCAAAAAAATCAACCACACCAAAAGCCCTCTGTCTTTGGGATGCACCACTGTGTCATACCTAGAAGCGCCATGTCAGGTGAGGCACAAGGCAGCAGCAGTGTGTGTCTGAGGCACGTTCCTCTGTGCTGCACGGCCTCAGAAGCTATACAGGTTTCTCTGCTCATACTCAGAGATGAAATCAAACGCTGTGTAAGGAAGGAATCAAACAAAACAGGGCAATGACCTACGGGCACAGCTGACCCTAGACAAATGGAATAAATCTGCTGGAAATGCAGAGTTCTCATTCAAAACCTTTCATTCTTAAAATAAAATTGCACGATGCTTTGGCAGGAGCTCTGACTCTGCTCTAACACCAGTCACAGTTTCACATTTAATACATGCCATAAAAATAACACATTTGATTTGCATGAGCATGTCACCTCACATAAACGTAACACCGTGCTGCAAGTGACATTTCTACTGTGTGTACGAACACGCTGACCTCCCCTCCTCATGCTCCAGCTCTCACAGCTCCTCATGAGAAGTACAGCAAGAGTTAATTAGACTGAGCAATCACCAATGCATTTTGAAATAATGCAAAAACAGATTAGCTACTACGAAGCACAAAGAACAAAAAGTTCTCTGGAAAAAAGAGGGAGTTAAACCAGGTGCTGAAGTTTAAAAAATACCCATAAATTACGCATGTTTTATGCAATCTGACTTTGTCGAAGGCTCTTGTGCTTCTTCTTAACTAAACCCTTAAAACAAAATATTTCTCTACGGCTTTCAACACCATCTTTCCCTCCTTCACTGCTGCTAACGACTATACAACAACCTGATCCCTTTCTTGCTCTCCATATCCTACAAAGGCTCAGGGTTGCTGTGCTACACTTGCTTCACTGAAAAACAGATTCTTCTGTGATAAAGAGAGAAGTGGGACTGAGCACTACTGTTTAATGATACAGCTGTAGCATCAGGCACAAATCTGCCCACCCTACGCAGCCCCATGCCTGAAGAAGCTGGGCCCTGGAGGCTAGCAAGGCATGGGGCTGCTTCTGGAGAGGGAATCTTAACCCCACTTCTCTGTCTTAAGGCCCCGGGTGAGGCAGCCAGCTGAACCACCCCCAGCAAAACATCACAAAATCAGGGCTCAAAACGTCTCTGGAGAGGCAGGAGCCAGCGCAGAGGTGCCCCTAGAGCCACCTTGTCCACACACGCCGCTGCTGGCCTCACTCGGCCCCTTCCCAAGGTGTGCTGGCCAGGGCGAGCCCCGTGCTGAGCCGTGTCGCTGCAAGAGCCAGCAGAGGACAAAACAGTGGACACGCCAGCACTTTTCTACTGGTGTGGTGAACCGAGGCGGGGAAAACAGCAAAGCCAGCAGAACACAGGGCAGGACCTCAGCCACCCGCAGAGAGATGTGCCGAGATTGCTGCGCTTGCCAGAACAGGCAGATCAATATGTAAAGGAGAAAGAGGGCAGAGAAAGAGTAATTAGGGGAAGAAAAAAAAAAAAAAGCACTGCTTTCCTTAGTTTCTCTTCAAGTCCCATTGCCAACCGTGGCACAAATACCCATGGAACTCCTATTTAGGATCTTTGTTCAAGAAATTGGGTGCCCCAATTCATTTTGCTTACAGTGCGCATGTGTGCGGAAAGAGCCTCAGACTTGACGCTCAGACTTATTAAGTACGTTAATATTGCAGTTGTAATTACATGGCTTTTTCCTTCTAATTTTGGAAGGCTAATTCTTTGCAATAATTACATGGAGTTTAACTAAGTTCTGGGGAACGTCTGAGTCACTGAGAAGCACATATGCATTCTAACAGAAAGACTAGGTGAAATTCTGCAGATTTTTAACTCTGCTAATTACTAGAGCTGGAAAAAGCAAGATGGGAACTGCTGGGTCCTACTTTAAGGAGAAAGAGGGAGTCGGCGTGGAAGATGCTTTGGAGATTGCCTCTAATGGAAATAATATAGCCGCTGTGAGGAGTTTCTGCCTTAAAATTTTCCTGAAGACTTTCCAACTCACAATGAGAACAGTGTGTTTATCTGATATTTTCATGCTTAAAGAGCCCACAGCCAAATTACTGGCAAATATCTCCCAGATTGTACAAAGTGCCCACACAGAACTCCAGCACAGAGGCAGGGATGAGGCACAAGAAGGCATGTGGTCCACACCACACAGACTTCACTCTATAGCACAGTCACTGCATAATAAGGCTCTAAAATACTCCCAAAAAAATGGAAGAAGAAAATTGCATATAGTCCAAACTGCCATTTAAATGTCAGACTTGCAGAATTCCACCCCTGAATCTGCTCTTATTTCAGAGCAAGCAGCAACCCCCAAATAAACAAACAAATGAAAAACAAATGGAACTTTTTGGTGTTGCGAGAATGTGATTTTATAACTGAAAGGTCTAATGTCTTAGAGTCATCAGCAGATGAAATGAAGTTCAAGAGGAGCTGTTGTACTCTATTTTCTTCCTTCCTTGCCCACTTGTAATAGGGATTCATTTCAGCAGCTCAGGGTCTCTTCTGGTATTGTCTGTGGGTTGCTTGCAGGCCTGGAGTCCTCTATTCAATCACATTATTTAAATAATAATGCATACGTATAATCCCCCTTCCTTCCATAACTGTTCTACTTACAGAGCTAATTAATTCCATTTGTTACTTCCTGGTGTATCATTTCTTCTCTGTAAGCTGGAATCCCTTTAAGGTCCATCCTTGTCTGCCCTTGACTACTGATGATTTCCTTGGCTCTTCAATCATCACAGCCTTTTCTTTTGGATTTTAAAGCATCACTGCAATTGTCAATTTTAATAATTCAGGTTTTCATAGGCTGTGCCTACTGTAAGACTTAAGTAAAAAAAGAACAATCTCACTTTCTTTAAATGGCTTTGCAGACAACACTGAGTGCTGCTCCTTGAATTTGTAACCTGCTAGGAACAATGGTACAAGCCATTGTATCTGACACAGCTACCTGGTAACTTTTTCCAAAACATTAGGAGGAAAAACATTTTGTGTGTTTTCAGGAATTCAGTTGCTGTGTAAACACTCAAATACATGTTCTCTAAGCACTTGAATAAACTCTCAGAGGCATACAATTTAGAAACAAAGGCATTTCCTGAGGCATCAGACTTGAGGGATATCAGTTTCAGATCTGCTTGTACTCCCTTCTTCACTATTACACGATCGGGATAAGAATTAAATGCTGAAATACCCCAGTGGTGAGGCAAATGGAACTAATTTCAGTGAGGACAAGCTGGCTGGATGTCAGATTTCATGCAGAGCTACAGGACTAGGCTCTCTCTCAGGAGTGAAGCAGTGGAAGTTTTAAACCTCCAGCCAACGTCACAAGTGCTGTCTATTAGCCTACACCCAGAGCACTACGGTTGGGAAAGAGTGAAGGGTATCAGAAATCTGAACCATTCTTCTGCTTGTGTTAGTGACACTTCCCTTTTGGTGAGGGTTTCTACCAATTTCTGATGGCATAGCAAACACTATAAATGCAAACCAAAGGAACATTTTCCCTAAGTAATCTTCCCACGTCACTACCACCACTTGGAGCTGAGAACAAGAGAATGCAATGAGGTCCATGGGAAACTTTTTCCTTCTTCCCATTATTTTGATATCACAAGCCACAGGAAGCCCAGCTCTGCAGGACACATCCCATCCCACTGCCCGTGTGATGCTAAGGTGCCTGCAGTGGCAGGGTCTGATGGCCAAAATGCTGCTGTAACAACTGGACTCTGAACACAAGTACCCAAGTGGCAGCAATGCAGCCCATGCCTCAACAGCAGCAATTCAGAGGCTGGCATGCTGCTGCCTCCAAACAGGGAGCATCCATTTGCTTCTCTTTCTGTGGTATGACCACGACTTGTAAAAGCAACTGTTTTTTCAAACCATTCTTTGAGGCAGCACAAAATTAGGTGCAGATCAGAGCTTCCAATTCTGTCTCCCTGTAAACAAGCAGAGCATCTGCTATCAGAGCTGCGCAGGCACCAAGAGGCTGACACTGCTGGAGTCATCCAGCACTGGCAGAGATTCAGCTCTGCCCCAGTTTTACCCGAATCATGACTTCCAAATTAAACCCACCATAAGGCTTCTGATCAGACCATGAGAGAGCTCACAGGCTTACGATATCTGTAAGCTTTTAAATGCTGCCTGAGTTTCTTACTTTTAGTTACGATCAATGAGAGCATATGAGTTCATCTGTTCCGAAAGAAGCATTATAAAAAAATAAAGCATACTGCAGCCAGTTATGTCAAGTTATGGGAAAGCACTGCAGTCAATCACCTCACAACTAGTAACGCTACTCCTCATAAATAAAATTAATAACGGCCCATTAGCATATAAAATAGTCTACAAAAAGCACATGGGGGAAAACGGGTAAGTTGAAATGCTGGGAAGGGAAATGTTCTCAAGTGTGGAAGCACTTCTGTTAAAGGCCACATCTCTTGTAGAAGAGAACTGAATCTGAAAGGGGCAGACAGAGGCAAACAGAAGGAAGACCACGCACAGAGAACCTGACAAATGGTGTTCAACCTTCAGGATCCCATGTAAAGACAATAGCCAAGGAACCCATTTCATTTTGGCAAAGTGATAACTAATAAACTGATGATGACATTGCTAGACTCCAGAATTTATGTCTATCCACGGCCAACTCACACACACAAACACATTTTCTTCCCTCATACATGACTGTGCATGGCCAAATGCAGACTCCCACCTCAATACACGAGCCAAGCGTTCGTTGGCAGGTTTTTGCAAGCCATCTCCCACTAAGGTGGCTCAAGGATGATGCTTCTTTCACCTTCTTAGGAAACAGCTGCTTCTGGCTATCACCAGCAACATGATTGGAAATACACTGACCCTGCTCTGATTCATTATGAATATTCACAGAGCAATATAAAAACTGCGCGTATGCATTTATGCACAGCAGCACACACAGAATATGCATTAGGCTCCCTTGTAATGCTCACACCTACAAAAGGTTAAATAGCCCTAGGTGACAGAATGCTATTTAAATGGACCTTTTCATAATGACAAACAATAATGCATTCTGGTTACCTTCTGACATGGCTTTCTTCCAGTCAGCATTAAGGAGAATTACTACCTGATTTTAATACATCTCACTTCAATTGCATGCAGGCTTACTGTCTTCTAATTATCAACACAACAATTTGATCTGCATCCAGATTAAGGCATTGCCCTGACTTCTCACACTGGAGCAAGGCATGTGGTGGTGCGTCAATTTCTCAAGCAGTAAGCAGTTTGCTGTTGTCTCACATCCCCAAGGCACAAATAAGCAGATGCTGCATTAAAGCTTGTTTTACAAAACTGCTTCAGTTGTGATATACATTTTTAATACAATATACCGAGTGCATTAAAGTAAAAATTGCCAGGGCCAGAAAACCCATACAAATTCATTAGTAAGGCCAGCTCCTCAATCAAGCTAAGCTAAGGACCACATCCAGTAGAAACTCATTGTCCAGACCAGCTGAAAAGAGTGAAAAAACTTCACTGTTTGCCACATGTGAGCACAGCCTGGTTTACCATTTCAGTTTTCTGAGTATTAGCTGGGATTGTTTCTCATCAAGGACAAGCTTCACTGACCTTTCTCTTCTTTTCATCACAAGGATATTGTGGCTGGCTTGAAAGCTTGAATTTTTTAGAATATTGCTATTCTGAGCGTGAAAGCAGAGGCGCAGCTTTTCAGACACAGAATAGGCTCTGCATAGCAGACACCAGCAGCCAAATATTTTATAGCACACCCTGACATGTCTTCATTCATGAATAGGTTTCAAAGATCAGAAATTACATTTTGCACTTATGAAAGACAAGCCAAAGGAGAAAGCTGCGTTTTCACTCTCTTCAGCTTATTTGCATTTCTTACCTACGCTCCTCTCCTCAATTGACATTGTCACTTGTAGGATGATAACTGAAGAGCACCTCCAGAGCGCTCTGTAGTTAATCTGCTGCAATGCCTGTAAACTATATGGTGAAGTGGCAATTACAACAGGAGTTTCTGAAAAGCACAAATTTTGCTCTTGCTGCAGTGAGGAATTGTTGCTGCTAACTTTGAGGAAACTCAAGCTACCAGAGGATTATTGTTACAAATGTATTTGTTTAATGATGATGCAACGTAAAATACACAGAAGTTATTCCAGTCAGCAGCAGACAAAAGTTTACAAAAAGCATCTGCTGGCTGCCTCTGGTAAAATATTACATTTGTCTCAACTCGATTTACGGCACAACGGGCTGCACCTGGTCAAGAGATGTGCTGCTGCACAAGGCTGCTGTAGGTTGCCTTAACAGAGAAGCTCTTATCACAACCTTCTCCAGCCTCCGGACTGCTGTCCTTTATGAAGCCCCCTAGCACTGAATTTTTCAGACAGTGCAACCATAGAAAAGGTGATGAGCTGACGGAAGAGCTTTCCTTCTCACTGCTGATTCTCTCTTCTGTGCTTTTGTTTGTCGCTTCACTGCGCCTTGAGAATGTACCCAACACACATCCCCAAGCAGTGTTTCCAAGGTCTGCTCATCGGGCCAAGGTGGCTAGTGACGTCCTCTCCCTCCCCCTCCTTTATGTCCATACATTCTCATGAACATGCTCACCTCTGCCTCCATGAAATAACAGAACCTTCCTCAGAAATTTCTCTTGTCATGAAGATAACTGAAATGAGGGTTCCTGTGACTTTTAGTATGTTTTTAAGATCAGCTCAAGACAACAAGAGTATCCTGTCCAAATCCTTGCAAAGGGGAAAAAAAAAAAAAAAAAAAAAGACACTAAATCCTAAAAAACAAGGAGAATTTTCATCACCTGCTCCTCTCTGAGACACTGACATTTGAGAAGTGACATGACAAAACGACTTCTCTGTGCCCTTAATTTCAGAATGGAATTTGCAAGGATTTATGCAGCGATACTTGTACTGTGTGTGTTAGCAGCTTCTACCACTGTACAAGTCGCCAGGCTCCAATTTAACCTGACCTTAGCAAGTTGTGCAATCTGACAGCACACCATGCTGCGTTTCCTCCACATCCCTTCAAATTAACAGCGTATGATCAGTTAGTGCTACAATGCCATTAAACACAGAAACACCAAAGATGACTTTCTGTGGCCCTAATTTGAAGTCACAGCACTTGAAAGGGAAGAAAGAAATCAGCTCATACGCCTCATCACCGCATACAAGACAAATGAGGGTGCATACTCCTAATTATATGAATTGTACAAGCAATCTCTTCTTCTAGAAGGAAGAGATTACTGAAAAGTCTCATTAAACATGATGAGAAGATTTTTTGTGAGTTTCCATGCTACTAAACGTTCGGGTTTCCTCCCATTTGTTTCTCAACTCTGAACCCTCTGGTGCTCTGTGTTTGCAATTGCTTTTAAATAACAAGAATGTTCTGGAAAATGACTTAATATGTTCTTACTAATGCTTAAATTACTGATAAATTTTCTCAGCATTACTTCCACATTAAGGGTATTTGTTTTTTGCCTGCCCTGGCAGTAGCTTGAGCCAAAATGTAGATTATTTTCAATCTAGTTGACCTCTATAAACGACACTTAGCTGAACAGAACTGCCTGACCGCCCAGAGAAATCAAAAGCATCTCTTCTAACAAACAAATGCTGTAGTGCAGCAGACAAGAAAAGAGTTATTTAAACCTTAAGCAGGGGGTTGGCACAAAGAAAATGCAGAAAGATCCTGCTGAAGACAGCCCAGCACTAGACATTGCCTGCTAAAACTGCTGTTTACAAGTAGCAAGAATAAGCATCTTAACTATAAAACCTTTTATTTCTTACATACTACTGTGAACTCAAAAAGTGCTCATGATATTGCTCTCAAATAGAGAAAAAAAAATGAGAAAATCCTTCTGAACCACATATGGGAAAATTCAACCTCAAAGCACCTATCTGTCACCCAGATAAAGACATCCAGGAAAGTGTACCTTGTAGCAAACAAGCTGCCAATTTCCAGCCCTTATCCACACGGGACACTAATGGCTCAGCTACAGAACTACCTGTATTGGTTGGAAACTGGATGGTCTGCCCGTGTAGAATATTCTTTTTGCCAATAACATTTTTGCTGCTGCCTATAAATGATGCTTAGCCCTTTGGTGCCCTCTCCTTCAGCAGAACACTGAAGCAATGAGATGGAAGGGCTCAAATTTGCAGAGCAGAGCAAGTCAACAGCAATGAAAACCCGAGGAAAACACCCCAATGCGTTTTCCCAGACCCACAGCACAGGTAAGTTGTGAGCTCCCCCTGCTGACACGAGGAAGCCCTGCCTGGCACTGCCAGCAGTCTGTGCCCCCCCATCACAGCAGGGTGACCACCACCACCAGGGCATGAGAGCAGAGACCCAGGGGAACCAGACAGAGCTCCAACAGCAGGGATGGAGCAGCGTGGGCCTCAGCCTCATAGCCTGACCTCGTAGCTGGCTAAGCCTCCCTGCTTTGCATGGCAGCAGCTGGCTCTCTGACCCCACTGAGTAGCGTGAGGAGCTCCCAGCCCAGCTCCCACACACAGCAAGGCTAGCCTCAACACAGACCCGCTGAGCACCTCCGTGCTGCCTGTAAAGGGTTATCCTTCGAATGTCCCCTTCTGCTGCTTTGAGTGGGCAGCAAAAGCGTGCCAACAAACTCCTGAGCCACCAAACGAGGCCTGGTCCCACCGAGCTAAGGTTTCACTCCCAGCACCAACAGTCCGATGCACAATCACAGATGCTGGAACATCAGAACACAGGAGAGATGAGACACCAAGAAGAGGCTTTTTGAAAGCCAAGGGAGGAAGTTAAAACTAGCAAAAACATCTGAAAAAATATTTGTGGAAGCCTGTGCCAAAATATCCTTCAATGTGTATCTATGACTAAGCATTTCAGCTAAACAGCCTCCTGCTGTAAAGAAGGTGCTGCTTTCTGGTCACGGTCTGAAAGCACCGATGCAACAATAAGCACAGCTTAATTGTTGAGAAGCTCACATGTCAACAGCAGAATTTGTGGTCAGAAGCATGTGAAAGCCTGTAGGGCTTTGGAGCAGTAAGACAGAAATGGGGCCATACGGTGGCTGAACAAAGTCTGCTGAAGAGCCATGTATTTCTGCCTTTGATAGGGACTTTCCAGAGCTGTCAGCTGAGCTGCAGAATTAGAAACCTGACATTGCAGCAGTCAGTTTTTAGATTTCAAGCTGTTCAAATGACTTGTCTCCAGGGAAGAATACAGAGTGCAGGAATCAATAGCAAAACAGGTAAAGATGCCAATGTCCAGCGCCAGACACCCATCAAAATGCCCCAGCCAGCCTGGTAAACCTACTGCTGAGATGCAAGAGGATGGAAGAGAAAAACTTGCTCCCTCTTTGAATTGGCATAAGAGATGCTATGCACCATCCCCTGTATTTGTGAGATTGCAGCGTGATTATATTTGATCCTCACTGCAGATTGATCTCCCACATGCCCTGAGTTCACACTATGCCAGTGCTCATAGCCACTCACCAAAGATATTATAAAAGAGCCTATTTTATCATATCTTCACCTCTGAATGCATTACAAGTGACATCGCTTAATTTTAGCCAATCTGAACAGCTAATTAGATGTAAACAGATTGAAAAATTGTACACACGGGACAACTCATTTTTCAAAAGGCCACTAATCTAAACAAACCTGAGTCCATCAATTTACTTCAACATTTGTCTAAATGAATTACAGCATAGGCTTGTCCTGCACTAGCCTTGTGATTCACATAACAGGCTCCCTCCTCTTTTGATGAAAATCTCAGGCACAGTACAAAAGAAAAGACTTTGTTTATCAAGGCTGTTGTAACAAAGATGAAGATGCCTCTGAGCCTAGTGGAAGACACGATGAGCCAAAGCAATTAATCACAGTCTACTCTGGTACCTTCTCTCCCACCTCCCAAACCCCTCACATATCCTAGTACATCAAAGCTGGAGAGGCTCTTCGCAATAACAGATAAAATCAAATGTTATTTAATCACGATCAATACACATTCCAACTTCAGAGCTCTGCAGGTGCAATCCTCCTCTCTGCTCTGTCTCATTATATCAGAAGAAAGAGAAAGGAGAAGAATAACGGGTGGTTCCTCAGAGTCTCCAGGACACTGCCTGTTTGTGACCGGGAAAAGACCAACAGCCACACATAATATCCATGCCAGACAAAAGAATTATTGGAGTGAAATGCACTGCAGTGAGACCTATTTTTAAATACACAACAATTAGCTGCGCATTATGTGTGAGGTTTTCTCTTCGCCCACATTTCTTCTACTACTTGCATGGTAAATGCACACAATTACATGGGAAAGGGCAGAGATGAAAAACTGCTGTGCATTTTTAAGTGAATAAGCATATAATCAATTTCCTTCCACGTTTCTTAACGTAGGAATCTTACTGAATGCTACCTCAGCCTGCTTAGTACGGAAACTAAACTACAGCACCAAGAATTAAGGGACCAATGTGTATCTGCTGTGACATCCCTCATGACAAAGGTCCTGCGACTTTCAAACCCTTCCATGTTTGAACAGAGTGATCTAGAGGTACAACTGCGAAAACGTCAAGAGACAGAGAGTCCAACATAACTTTTAATTGCTTACTTCTATGTGCTTCTTGGACAAATTTACAAATGTCTAACTCATACTTCCAGCCTGACATCTCATTAGACCTTTATCTGTCAGAATAAAGAACACTTTTTCTGCTCACTTCTGTTTCCCACAGAGATACTTACAGACAGTGCCCCTGCACACGCTTTTTCTTTCACCTGGCAAAGCTATGAGCGTCAAGGCTTTCCTAGTAAAGCTTTCTTGCTGGGTATCTCCCAACTAGCCCATTAACTGCTAAGGCTCCAGCTTCCTTTCTACCAATCCTCCTTTTCAGTATCAGAAGTGGAGCTACAGGAGACAGACTGTTTAGGGTCTGTTGCGATAGAACAAGGGGAACTGGTTTCGAGCTTTGAGAGAGTAGATTTAGGTTGGATATAAGAAAAACATCTTTTACAATGAGGGTGGTGCAGCACTGGAACAGGTTGCTCAGGGATGTGGTGGATGCTCCATCTCTGGAGACTATCAGAGCAAAGCTTGATCATGCCCTGAACCCGATCTAGCTGTGCATGTTCCTGTTCATTGCAGGGGAGTTAGACTAGATGACCTTTAAAGGCTCCTTTCAACTCTTAAGGACTCGATTCTCTCTCAGGGACTTGACCAACCTCAAGCTTCTGGTTTTCCATCTATGTTCTATGGCTGTGGTGTGACATTAGGCCACATCAGAAGGCAGGCTCCTTCTTACTCCAAGGTGCCTGTTGACTCAGATTGGGTTGTTTCACTCATCTGTTCACTTCTTACTCCTCCAGCCACATTAGCTGTACGTTGGCCAACGAGCAATCTATGTTCCTACCCAAATAACCATTAAAACAACAAACAGCCTAAGGCTGACCTGTGCCGTCCATAGAAAAGTGATAAAACCACTAACAATTGAGTTGTGAAAGGCAATTGTTACTCTACTAATCATCTACGCTGTTAATTTTGCATGATTCCTATTCTTTAATCATAGTGTCGTGTACTGGCATGCCAAATACTTCACTGACATCCATGTACGCTACATCAATATTCCCATCTTTATCAAGTAAATTTGCAGCTTCATAAATAACATTTCAATTAGTTGACAAAATCTATTACATCAGCCCACATTGCTCGGCATTAGTTCTCATTTATTTCTTTATTAAGCAGGTCTGGATCCGCCACATCCTGCTCTACCTCGATCAATGTCAGATTGACAGGCCTATAAATAACTGGATTTTTTCCCTACCCTTCTGAATACTTACATACTTATATGCTATCAGACCTTTACAACTTCTCCATGTTCTCAAAAGCACCAAAAACCAAATTAATGTCCTTACCTACCTTCTTTTAAATTCCTGTCTGCAAAGCTATTCGGAGCTGCTAAACTAAAAAGGGTCCCACTTCAGCAGCTCACTTTTTAATGGGTCTAAATAAGCACCATAATTATCCAGTTTGCATGAAGCCAGAACAGATGAGATCAAGAAGCCTGAAGCACTAAAAAAAAACATGAAACAGCATAGAAGAGTTTTGACATCTTCCCCAGATCACGATGTTTTCAAAATACTGTCTGGAGTTCTTCCTATTATCTTGCATTCAAGTACTCTCCTGACCAAAGAGGACTAGATAACAGGCTGCCCAGAGAGGTTGTGGATGCCCCATCCCTGGAGGTGTTCAAGGCCAGTTTGTATGAGGCCATGGGCAGCCTAGTCTAGTATTAAACGTGGAGGTTGGCAGCTCTGAACATGTCAGGAGGGCTGAAGGTTGATGATCCTTGTGGCCCCTTCCAGTCAAAGACATTCTATGATTCTATGACTGGTAATCTAAGCATCTTCTGTAACTATTCAAAACCCTGGCTGGAAGACTTGTGCCCACATCATAAGAACCAGTAGCACTGCACCATAACATTTTACCTTGTCTGAACACTATTATGAGTTGTGGACTCTTGAGCCTGCAATACTCCCATTAAATTTGTTCTATACGTGCATTTACACGAAGTAGCCAGCAATCTCTAGCTTACCAAGTGTCTAGCAAGCAGTCATCTCACTGACTTCAAGAAGAGCTGGCAAAATTTCTGCTCTTATTTATCCACCTCTAAAAGGCAAGAAATCTTCTTAGACAAAAGGAATTTAAGCATCCAACACAGAATAAATTCAATTTGCCAGCTGCAGCTAAGGCCTGACACAAAAGAGTTAACAAAAATGAAGTACACAAACCTTGAGAGAGACTTGGCTGCTCTCACCCCATTTGTACTTTGCTAGATCTCATGAGAGCATCTAACAAATCCTGTGTCACGCCAGCAAAGTTCAAAGCAAGCGCCTAGCGAATCAGCTTCTTCAACCACTAGGGCACAGAGCATGTAACTAAGAAACAAATCAGGACCTAAAGAACTTATGGTCACTTCAAGAGCACCTCAGGCCCCACTTGCAGAAGTCATTCACATCAGCAGCATTTAAGGACATGCTAAAAATTAAACACACACTCTGACCCCATAAAGAACTGAAGTATTCTCAGCAAGTGTATGAGAGTCTGTGGAAAGCTTGAGAAACATCCTTCTTCTACTGGAAGAATTTCCTGCATAGGAAAGCAAAATGATGTGCTACATTCACCTCTCACTGTCATCACGCTTAATCTTCAGTGACTCTATGCTTGTCACAAGAAAAATTAATCCAGCTTTACAGAGATGTAGCAGACAAATCTAGACCACGACATTTCTCTCTTGATATATCTGAGTAACGGACCAACATAGGACTGCTTGTGATAGAATGCCCTCTTTATCATCTGTTTGCTAAAGTATCATAAGATTTGTTTGCTGGTTGGGTGACTTAGTTCTTTGTGGATTTACAGACCGCATGTGATTAGGTAGGATATTTTGGATTATCTTTTTTGCTCAGTTTTGATGTGGATGGGGAGTTTTGATTTTGAAAGCAACACTGGAGTGTCTTCAGCATGTTTTGTTGTAGGTGAATATCCTCCTTCTCTAGCTCTGAACCCTTTAATAGGAGTGCTAAAAAATACATATATATCTCTAAGGAATAGGGTCATTTAAGAAAGAGGCTACAAATGGAAGTCATACCTGCCTTTTGCCTTAAAAAAAATCTGTGGATCTTCACTGCATTTTCCATTCATTTTCATGGTTTTGAAGTAACAACTGAGAATAATCCACAAATCACTCACTACAGTCAATTCTTCTCCTCAGTGTTGCCTGTCTACACAGTGGCATTTGTGCCACAACACAGCCAAGACTTAGTTATTAACAGGCCAAACTAAGAATGAAGGGGGTATGGGGGGGAGAGGGGGGGAACATCACACTGCATGGAATTTTTGCACTGCAATTTCAGAAGTAGAAGAGGCAGTAAGCAAAACGTGGGCAGAACTCAGGCAACTAAATCCAAGACACATATCTTCCAAACTGGTACTTATACATAAGCCTGGACAGCTTCAAGCCCAGAGGAGCTCCAGGGATTTGCTGAGCATCTCAGGCAGGCAGGGTCGATTAGCTCAGTGCTCAGCTCAAATGAGAGCTTGACAGGAATCCAAATGCTGGATATTCCTATCGTTTTCATACCTTCCTAGGACTTCTAAAACATTTACCGCATCCTGCTCAGCACAAAATGCCAGCCGCAAGGACCTGAAAGTTCATCACCTGGGAAACCCCAAATGCTTCTCACGTAGCCAAGAAAAGCAGAGGAACTCCACGCTTTCCCAATTCTTTAAAGGCCTTGAAGAGACATTATGGCCTTTTCCCAAGCTAAACACTTATACAGGTCAGATGTGTGCCAGCCCTGAACTAAAAGTCATGTAATCACATTAGGACAACAAATAGCTTGAGCTAATAAACCCAGCCTTTCAAAGAGCTTATTGGTTTGGGCTCAGTGCCATGTCGAGGTTAACAAGGTAAAAACCTGTTTAACAAAGGAGATATATATCTGACCATCCACAGTCAGGTCAATCATTTAAGATTTAAACATTCCCTTCAGAGGTATTTACCCAGTCAGTGCATGCTGCTTATGGTTGCTTCTGTACCTTCTGATGATGCTTTAAATCATATCTTCCGAATGAAATTAGAGTAGAAGCTTTCCTACAGCCTTATTGCAGATGGTAATAGCATGGGGGGTCAGCAATATTCCCAACTCACAAGAGAGACAAAAGCATTATCTGTTACGTGCAGTCAAAAAAAAAAACACCAAAAAACAAAAGCAACCCACAACAACAAACCAATAGTTCACATAGCTCAAAACACAAATTTCCCTTCTTTTGGAGTTTAAACCAGAGCAGTCCCTCTATCTTCCCATAAACTGTGTGTGTCTGCAAACGTGATATCAGTACTGCATTTAATACAGTGCCTTATTCAAACCAATATATACTTCAGGTTTTATGGAGTATTTTGGCTCAAATACTATTGCTAGGATGCTGTTTACAGCAATATCCATTGTGTTCTGCATAGCCCGGCCTATCAATCAGCCTTGTAATAAAGCAGAGAGGGAAATCTGGGGAAAAGCAGCAGAGCTGCTGAATCCAAGCTAGTCAAGCAAAACCAGCATGGAGACAAGTGCAAACACAACTGGGTCAAAGCAGCTGTTAGGCTGTTGGTTGTACAAGAACACATATGCACTGCGTTAGAGCTTGCCTCAGACAAAAAACTCAGGCTTTTAAGTGTTAAGCCTTTCTTCTCTCTTTTGACTGGGTTTCAAAATGACTTGTTACACACAGATTCATGATGTGCATGTGTTTACTCACATATCTCCAAGCTGAATGGAAAGGCAGATAAGAATTCCAAATCTATCATTAGATCAACATGTTGGCACCTACAAAGAGCCACAGGACTTCAATTTTCTGGCTAAGATTTAAGGGATAAACTGAAGAGAACAAACAAACAAAGAAGCCACTCTCATCCACAAAATACACATACAAAACAACAAAGGCAAAAAAAAAGGATGGCCCAAAAGGCTGCTGATTCTCAGGTGTGCCTAAGAGCAGTAAATTAGGAACAACCATAAGAACAGTGCAATCTGCCATTCTTTATGGATTGTGCATGGTTCAAAGGACACGGCGCTGGTTTGGCTGTGAGCAGCAGTTGTTATCCCCAGGCCAGCTCCTCTCAGCCTCTGCCTAACTCACACACATTCAGGTTCTGCTTCGAGGATTCCTTCCTCTACCTCAAAGTGAGGAAGTGCCTTACAACACCAGTGTGTACAACCCTGGAGCCCTAATCTTATAATTAGTGCCTCTAGCTGCTGCTGTAAATTAAATAGTGACAATTGTATTGATGAATTATGATATTTTTTTTCCATTCTGCTTTAGTCTCGATCATAAAGAATTAACATAAAAAAAAAAAATCAAACTTGGCTAAGATGCACGTACCCATGGGCACCATACAATTCCCATTAAAGTAAGACTTAAGTGGAAATTGAATCAGGCTCTGGAACCAACACAATGGAAGTGCCTGCACTCTTCAGTACTGGGACCACAGCTGCAGCGAGCACCATCACCACCCACTGTACGTCCATCAGGCTGAATGCAAGGTCACCGACAGAACTAGAAACACATCATGTGGGAAGGGGGAAAGGAATTCAGTGCCAAAAAAAAAAAAAAAAAAAGAAAAAAAAGAAAAAAAGAAACCAAGGAGAGATGCTCTTAGCCCACTGAGGATAGTAATAAAATACTGCATCTCAAGTTAGTTGCTGTTTGAAGGAAGCTAGGAAACAAGCAAGAATTCATTATGAAGCTGCTCAAGACTAAACCAATGAATCATTGGGTTCTAAAAAAAATCCTATGCTGTCTAGAGAACAGCATGGATGAAAATGAATGGAATCTCTTTAAATTACTCTCTGTATAAACTCCTTCACATTCATTCTTTCTGCCACTGATTAGCCTCCTTCTATGATACGGGTTTTTAAATTATTCCACACCACACTCCCAGCTTCTGCAATCAAAACAAAGAAGCAACTCTTGATTCTTCATTTTTAGCCCCCATTTACAGGAAAAAAGCATCTTCTGCAGTGCAAAACCTGAACACCTACTGTTCTTACATGTTTCCTGGATATCCCCAAAAGTGAGTGCGTGCTGATAGCTCAGTAAGCTAATGACCTTAAAATCCCCCCACTGCTCTGCAAACAAGGGGACTTTTGTTTCGCTGTACTGAATATGCTATTGCTGCCTGGCGGAGTATTAAATCACCTCTGGAAAGCCCCCAGGATGTTAAAGCACAGGAAGCTGGAACCCCCCCCCCCCCCCCCTCCAATCTCAGCAAGCTTGGAAGACAAAAACCCCAAATTCCAAATATTAAACTGGGACAAACTCACTGCAAACTCATGTGGGGATGAGCAGAAGGAAACTTGGCTGGCAGAACATGCCCCCTGGTTATACCATCCCTGCTCTAGCCTGATTCCTGAGAACATGAGGTTTTTGTGACCACATAGTGTGGTTGTGTATCTGTCCATTGCACCAACTCCTTTTCCAGTAATTTCTGAATCAACCGATTATAATTTCACATGACAGAGACTCATAGAGATGAGGTAGTATTGAGAGCTCAACTGTTACCAGCTACAGAGAAAGCCATCTCAACGCAAAAAGCTTGCTATGCTCCAAGAACTGGAAAACACGACTATACTAGCCGGCAAATTTGAGTTAATTCCCCGTTAGGTGTGTACACTATCAGACTACATAATTCTAATCACAAGATACAAGTCCACCAGAAAGCTGGGCCATTCATCTCACAGCTTGTAAACAATACACAAAAATGTGCAGGGAAGTCCTGAACAATTCACACTGAAGGATCACCTCTTGGAAGTGCCTTCAGCTGGAAGTCCATCTACCTCTGAGAGCAAGCCCTACCCAGACGCTCTCCTTAACACACCAAGTACAGATCCTCTTGTCCCAGATCCTGCACCAAGGAAGAGATCTCTTTGATATCCCAGCCCTGTTGTCACTTGCCTGGATTTTGTTGGAAAAGGCATTCACTGAGAGCCTCCTGATCCCCTGCGCCCAGTAGAATGTGCTGCTCTCCTATGCCCGCCACAGTCCCCAGGGCTGTTAACCAAGACTGCTTGGAGATGCATCAGAAAGGGAAATTCTCAGTTTAAAAAAAAAAAAAAAAAAAAAAAAAACCAAAAAAAACAGCAAATAAACTAAGATCTCAGACTTCTCATAGAACAACTTTCCACTCATGACTGTTAAGAGTGGATTTTAAAAGACTTATTGTAGTGACATCCAAAATTTATTACAGCTTTTACAACAAGACTGTGTGTAGTAAAGAATGATGTAGTGACAATATTTACTTGGCTGGATTTAGCTTCTTAGGGCACATAAATATACTTTTGTACTTTGTGAACAGCAGTGGCTGCCTACTAAATCTTGTATAATACAAGGCAGCTTTGTAGACCTTCAAACACACACACCAACTTGACACTGTCTACATCACAAATTTGCTTCCTTAACTATCTGCCTAGTCCGTCCCCACAGTCCTCTTCTGCTTGTCTTCTGTCAACCTCAGCTCTTCAAATGAAATTGTTTGGAAATCCTGCTTTTAAAATCCTATGCTTTCTAAGTACGGATTTCATAGTGGCCAAGTTTGTTCCCCCATTCTGCCTCAACACCACTTACAAAACAAACTGGAAGTCTTACGCATCCTCCTTGGTACATATCTGAGAAAAGCCACACAAAAGTCATCATTTGAAAATAGATTTATTAACCATGTGCCTGAAGGCCCCACCTCAAGAATAAATTGAAGTGCAGATTTCTTTTAGTCTTTGAATCTCAATTAACTGGTCCAATTAGAAAGACAATATAGAAGGACGCAAGAGTAAGACAGGAATAGTCAGCCAAAGTTTTTGAATACGAGAGGTAATACTTTCAACTGTGAAACTTGAGTCCAGTATGTGACAATTAGATCTCCTGCAAATACCACTTTACAGGTGAGAATACTACTTGCACACTGCGCACTCTAGTGTACTAGTAAGCAAAACCACAGGACTGGCTGCCCCAACTAGCCCTCATGCTTCACAGCCTCTAGGAAGCAGCAGCTCCCAGAGGGCACACTGCCTATCCTGAGGTAGGGCTCTACCCAAAGCCACCATGTAGAAGCACTAGTCACACGTGCCAGGATCTGTGGTGAACCAGCAAATCCGTAAATCACTTCATCTAAGAAATAAAAAAAAAAAAAAAAAAAAAAAAAAAAAGAAAACCCACAAATTCACCCTCCAGTTTAAATGCAAGTTTGCTGCTGTTTTACAGTAGGTTACAAATGCATCAAAGGGTTTGGACTATTTCCATTTCTGTATTTGCTTTTGCTGCTGTTGTTCTTAGAAAAACACACCATTCTTCTCCCATGACATTGCTTCGTAACTTCAAAAGAATGCTCTCCACTGCCACAAAATATTTGCTTTGAATCCTCCAGCAAGGAGAAGCCAAGGGTTTGGCTCACGTGTTAAAAACAGGAAGAAATAGCTCTCTAAGAACAGAACAAACAAGTGCAACAGTAACAGTAGATGGAGATAGAGCTCCTAGCATAACCTATGAATAATTCCAAGTCCTATTAGAAGGAACACAGCTTTCTGAATTTCCCTAGAAAACAGCATGTCATTACTGGGCTGCAGCTTGACTCAAATGCAAAATGTCACTTTTTCAGAAAAAAAGCCAAACAACAGACAATATGTAGTGTAACAACTAAACTGCAAAGCACATCCACTTAGAAGCTGAAATTGCAAAAGACAACGAGCGTAGAGCAATATCAGAAGAGGGCTCTTACCTCCATCCCCAGATCCTGAGCCAGCATCTGAAAAGAGAACAGAATGAAATTTATATTCATGTGCTGCTGTATGTCCTGTAAGCATGTAAGGCAAGACTGTTCAGTTAAATGCATTACATCGTATCTTATGTTTGATGTCATCCCTGGGTAAATTACAGAGATCTAATCTGAACACAGTTCACTCAAGCTGCCTTACTCGTGTCTGAACTCCCTTACTTTATAGTCTCTATATAAGACTAAAATAACTTAAGCCCTGGAGTGCTGTGATGTTCTCAGAAGCCTCTGCCTCATTTTGTTGTACTGAGACTGATAAAGAAGCTCCAGGAGCTTTGTTCCCAACAGTTGTGCAGAGTTGCTTCACATGGCCACTAGGAAACAGTCAGCATCAAACAGGGCTTTTAAACACATCTGTCTGAGCCCAGACTGACTGGAAATGCGTGCCATCGTCTGTACAGAACACCTCAGCAGATCACAACCAGTTAGAGTCAACCACTGAAACTCTCATCCAAAGCTCTTCAGATAAACAATTAAAACGCCATTTCTCTCCAGGCTGTTGCTGAGTTTCAAAGCCAAGTGCTTTATTTTACTCATGCTCACCGTTTTTTTAGGATGGAACAACCAGATTCACAAACTCAAGTGCAAACCCACGTGCGATGTCTCAATCTCCAAGCCCAGAACTTCATTATGATGCTTTCTAACCAAGCCCACATTTGGAAGGGCTACAGAATTCTCCCAGAGAGAAAGGATGCCCTTCTTAGCATTTATCCATTCATCAACATCAAGAGGAACAGAAAGAGTTTGAGATGGCTGCTTGGGGATCCAGTCACCCCATGAACTGTTATGTCAAGTTTACTGACAGTAGGGCCTGGTGGATCCGAACTGGCTTGCATGTGCTAGCTCCATTTCAATAAGTCTGTCATAAAAGTGGCTCAGTCTCGCAGTGCAAACTGGTCATTTTAAGTGGGAGAAAAGCCAAAGGGGTTTGGAAAAGTAAACAGATAATGATAGTGCTTCCCTGTATTCTCTGTCTCTTTGCAGGGAGGGATCTCATGCTTTCCTTCTATCCCTACATTGTGAAGCCTGCACCTCCACCGAGCCCCCAGTGGCACAGATCTCTGCGGAGGCTGGCAGCCCTGTGTGTCACTCTGCACCATCCCACTGCCAGTAGTGAGCTAGAGTAGGAAAAGATGAAACAATGCACTCAAACTTGATCAAATCCCTTTAACCAAAAAGTAAGGCCTTGTTTTTTTGTTTGTTTTCAAACAAATAAGAAAAGAAAGAGTTGCTGTGCTGAGAGAATTTACTGGGTGAAAGGAACCCTGCGCCACAATAGGCTTTGTCAGTCTGAGCTCCGCTTAATACCACTTCACAGGAGAAAAAAAAATTGAGCATGAGCGTTATTGCTTTTTTTTTTTTCCCACCCCTATTCAAAATTGCCAGGTAACAGCTTCAGAGAAAAACAAAATTTCCAGGAAAAAGCTTTTTCTCTCCGATGCATCAAACACAAAAATCATGGCACTGCACAAAGTTTGTCTGATGTACTTTTTATCAACTCCTCTGTCCTCACCTGAGAAAAAAAAAAAGTCTGCCTTAAGTTTAAAAGGCTCTCTCAAGAACAAAGCCTTACTCCTATTCTTTTCAAGTGAACTTCACTGCCCAGCTTTAACAGACACTGAGCACAGAAGAAAAACATCAAGAACCCTTGCACTTAGGCAACTCTGTTTTTCTGATGGATTTTGCTCATTTGCTTTCCTTGCTGCTCCATGAAAGCAGAGACACAAATAGCTCTTGATGCTCAAAGTTAAACACAGGAGTCTCAAACACCAGTCAGTTTTCACATGTGCTCTTCAATGAGGTTTTCCAACAAACCCAGGAAAATAAGTGATTGCACAGACCTTTTCATTAAGCACTGTACAATCAATGAAAATACAAATGTTATAATTTATCTGGGAGCTTGGCTATGTAGTTATTATACTGGAGCAGAAAAGAAAGACCCTCACCCTACCCTGAGCTCACGTGGGAAACTCCAGTGGAGAGAATCTCCAGAAGAGATCCTTACCAACTGGCAGTCAGCTCCTAAATGGGTCTAGGAGAGGTGCAGCCAGGCTCCTCTCTTTCCAGCAGCACAGGTGAATTGCCTTCACCTGTGCTCCCGTGGCTGACTCATGGCTCACCTCAGGTGATCAATCAGAGGTTCAGGCCAAGATTCAGCAGTCGCCATACAAGCGTGGTGGGGTTAAATCCTCAGCTGGTGGGAGTTGGTGTGGCTCACTACAGACAGCAGAGCTCTGCTGAGCTACACCAGCTGGGAACCCAGCCCCGCAAGGAACAACTGAAGAGATTGCCTTAGGGGCAGCGCTGCTCCAGTCCCACTCTCTGCAGATTGCAGAGGGGGTTGCTATGAGCCAGATGCCCATCCATTCATCTGGCATCTGCTTGCTATGGTTATCCTCTCCCAATGACTTGTCAAACTGCACCATAAGCATACACTGACTGACCAGCAACACAAGATACAGACAAAAAAAAAAAAAGAATCACCAACTTCTGCATTGTGCTCTGTCAAATTGAACTTATTTTGAAGCTAAGGACGGCAGCAGCATCTTCTCACAATCAAGACTGCAATGAATTAACCCCCAATGAGCTCGAGGGAAGGATTCACATGGCTCCAGCCCTCAGCAGAGGCAGCTCTCTGCTACGTACCAGTCGCACACGATCCTTCGGAGACGAGCAGTATCTCGCTCTGTTGCTTGCAGGCAGCCTGCTTCAGGTAGCACTCATTCTGGTAGGTGTCACCATTGGAGCCACAGACGGGCACGTAGTCACTGTTGCACTGCAAGGACACAGAACGGCAGCGTTAGCCGTGCAGAGGGATGGGGCAGCCCGAGGTTGTGTGCCCCCCACCCCACAGCATGAAACCACCAGGAGAACGGCGGGAGGGAGGCACTGCCTCTGCCCTTTGCTACAGAAGAGGGATGTGTAAAAGAAGTAAGGGAGAGAATGATGAGACAACCCCGGGAACACCCATCAAGGAAAGCAGCTCCCCAGCAGCAGCTCGTGCGCTTCTATTGGACGGCAACAGGCAAATTGCAGCCAGCCATCCTCCTCCCCGCTACAGAGCCGGTCCTTTGCATGCAGAGAAGCGTCCGTCTGCATGCACATAACTCTCTATTTAAGCACTTAGCCATAATGAGAACTGATGGGACAGAGGGCAATCATTTCCAAGAGATCTTGGACCAAAAGGCATCCATCCCTTTTGCTGTGGGCCAGATGCTGCACCCAGGATGCTGGGGGCTCCAGGTCCCCACACCACAGCTGTGCTCCTACTAGCCACGAGCCCTGCCCTGCTGCCTACACTTTCTGCCTTCCCCCTCCACCGCTGCAGGGCAGCTTTGCCCTCTTCTGCTCGTTTTAATAATAATAATTCCATTTAGTAGAGAAAATTGGGCAACCTACAGGGTGCAGTTATCATCAGATAATCACACTCTGAGGCTTAAAGATTCTTGGATGTGCCCTGTACGTGGTAATTACGCCAGGGATATGATTATCTCATGATTACCGTACTCCTGGTATGCCTCATTGTTTAATTATAACAAATGAAATGATCACAATTATTATTTACAAATGCTCACCTCTGCTTAAATCCAAATGAAAATTAAAGAAGCCATACCCCCTATTTGGCTACCTCATGCCACAAAGCAGCTGAGGAGTGCTCACAGCCTAACGCACAGAACTGAGCCATACAGACCAAATAGACCTCGAGGTGAGCGACTACAGAAACCAGCATCACAAACAGTTGCTTAGATGGCATTCATTGCAAGCCTCCACACGCAGCAGCTGCCAACGAATTATTCATAGTTGGTCAGAGTGACATTTTGATTGGGCTAAAACAAATAACATTTTCCCTATGTGTTGTATTTTCTCAGATCTCAGAGCTGCGTCCCACCTGCAGCATCCTCTTCCTTCAGAGCCGGACAGCATAGCAGCAGTGAAAATCTTTCCCTTCCTCTCCTGATGAGGTGCTACCCACGCAGAAATTTTCAACAGCCCATTAAAACGTGTTTCTGCTATTGTCACAGTTGTGCTCCAAACCTGAGGAATGTTGCAAGCAAAAAACACCAACCTCACCCAGCAGCTCGACAACAAATGCTGGAGGGTGATCTGGAATACTTAACCAGGACAATTAACACAATCATGCAAATTTTCTAAAGCATGAAGAGCTGAGTCAGTCTTGTTTTTACACACCCTCTCTCCTTGATACCCATGGGACTTCTTGGCAGAGCAATCGGTGCAGAATCCAACCCAAAGCATCTCAATAGGCTTTGATACACACAGAAACAATGCTGGACCCTACTCCCAAGAAACACAGTGGGAACTCTGCTGGTTTTGCCCAGAGCCAAAGATGATCTTTTACATGGACTTAGCTTCAAATCTGAAAGGCCACGCAGCCCTACGTTAGCAATGTGAGATGTCACGAATGAAATCCTGAGCCACGGGTCCCGGTTGCTTCTGGCACCTGGGCCAGAACTTCCAAAGCTCAGCAGATTTAGAATGTATCTGAGAGACACCAGACAGAGGGCCCTGGGAAGGTGTCATTCTTTTCACAGAGGTTCTTCCATCTTTCCTGCGGCTCCTGACTCACCCAAATTTGGCTGTGGAGAGCAGAGGTAGCTGGCCCATCACAATGACAACTGGTGATCCACCCTTTCCTTTCTCCAGCTGGAATGGTCCCTCATGCATTTCTTGATCACTGCCCATCTCTCCCATCACTCATTCCATACAGCTGCTGCTTGGATGGAGAAAGCAGAAGTGGGGAGCTGCTGGTGGGAGTGCAACAGGTGAGAGCTTCCAGGTAAGTGCTGCCTTGCTCTGAGCTGGGCTGACTCTAAAGGCCATAGTGAAACCATTCTGGAAGTCACAACAAGACCGCTGAAGGGAACATCACAGCATCAGTGCTCAGGTAGCTGGCAAGCTTCTTCCTCACGATAGAGAACATCAGACCTTGACTTGGCTTCCTTGGCATGGCTTCCTCAGTCTAACAACATGTTTTTGGTATTGGTTTAAGACTCGATAGATCAAACTCTGGACATGATCACAACTCTCCATCCCTAAAGGCCTGTTGGAACGCACAGTGAAATCCATTTCGAATCTTAATAAACCCAGGAGCACAGTGCCATATCATCAGATTCTCTCATATGTGGGTTCTTAAAATGTACCTGTAAAGAAGGGAAATAAGTGCATCCAAGTAACCTACATTCTCAGCGTGAGCAGCCTTGTGCAGTCACAACCACAGCTGGAGACAAGACAATCCTGCAAGTGTTGGGATCAGTGCTGGAAGTACATGGTTTGCTTTCTGAAGAGACCGGTGAACCCATGCACCTCCTCCTCCTTGTAGTGCTGTTGGATGTTTGACCTCCTCCTTCTCTCAGGCTTCACTCCCCAAATACTGGCTATGTTAGGAGCCACGTAACACGACACTATATTCCAGAAGTGAGATAGCAGGCAGCAAGCTGGCAGGTGAGCTACAGCTCCACCACTACTGAAAGATGCGAGGGACTCAACACACAGAAGGAAGGCTCCCCACACACCGAGCACTTAACATTTGCTGTCTTGGTCATGAGGTGCAACCTTGATGGAAAAGCATTCTGGACACGTTCACAAGATCTGAGCGGAAGAGATGACGGGCTGCTGATGGCTTTGGAAGACTAAGGTACAGTGCATCCAGCCACAGCCCTGATGGGCTTGCTGGGCAGGGTAGGAGGGAGGTGGCTGCCACCATGCTCAGATCCACGGCTGGGACAGCACGTCCCCTGAGCAGAGCGAGATGTGGTACTGTGCCCCACAGAACAGCTTACCACGGGGAGACAGGGAACAGGGCATGGCTTTGTGAAGGAGCAAGAGGGAGCCAAGCAACAGGAACCCTTGCCTCAGCATGTGCCTGCTGCTCTATGGAGAAAGAGCCCCAATTACACCTTCTACATCAGTCCGACTGGGTATGCCCTCTCAAACAATATAACATGAATTTTATCAATCATGTCCAACAAATGGAGGTAATATTGAAAAACTAAAAACAAATAAAACAAACACACACACACAAAAAAAAACAAAAAACCAAAAAAAAAAAAAAAACGCACCAAAGAAACAAACCAAACCAAAGCTGCAGCAGTTTCCCCTCTGCAGCAGTCCCAGTTTGCCTCTGCAGCCCCCCAAGCCCCATGCTGGCCAGCCCAGGCCTTTCAGACAGTGAGGAGGCAGAATTAGCTTTCAGTCCCTGTCTGTTTTCTCAAGCTGCAGTGAAAGCCCCTGGCAAATTCTGGAGAAAACATAACAAGTAATTATAGTGATGAGGCATCTGCTATTGATTTGCTCACTATCACCCAGCGAGCTGTCACCAAAATGGGGCACTGAGTTCTGACGATGGACCCCTTGCCCTGGGAAAGATCTTGTGAACGTGTCCAGAAGGCTTTTCCACCCAACCCTGGGGCTCTGCCCACCTCATCCAGCCACAGGCACCTCCCCAGGGACTCATCTCCCACCGGCACGCAGCTCCCTGCCCATCACCTGCCGCTGCGTGGGTAGGCACATCCCTCCCGCAGAGCCCAGCAGCGCATCTCACAGATATGGCCCTACAGCCATTACCCAGTTCCCTTCCATGTGTTCCCATGTCCCCTGCAGGACCGAGGGCAGGGCCAGGCAGCAGCACACCGGCCCCTGCAACAGGACCGGGCAGCGCCACGCCGCGTTACAGCTCATTCTTCGAAAGAGAACCCTGAAATCCCCGCACACACTGAGCCGCAGCACAACGTCCCTCGGCACGCCGCTCACAGCAAGGCTCCGTCGCGCGGTTTGTGATGCAGGCAAATCAGAGATGGAATTAAAAGCCACACGGCGAGTAGGGAACCACAGCACCTTAGCAAACACCTGCCGTGCTCTTATTACTGAGAATTCCTTTGCTGTAAAGGCAGGAGTTGATCGCCTGGGATTTTTCTCCAGCGGTAGATTTAGCTCTAGGAACAGCACAGTACTCACGGGGCTTCCAAGCAAACAGCCTATCAGAGCCCAGTAGTGCATCCGTCACTGCGGGCACACACCGTCCCGAGCCGTGTCACTGGCCTGCCGGGCTGCAAGCGCTCCCGGCAGCACCACAAGTTGCACAAGTTGACGTTAAAACACCACAGACGACAGGGAATACAGGCAGAAACACATAGGCAGAGATACGCACAGCCCCTCGAACGCCCGGGCTCTATTCAGGTCAGTGCGGAAAGCACAGCTACTTGCAGGTCGGCCCAGCACATGAATCCTTCCTAAGAAAGCTGCCCGACCCTGAGGATGCCTGGGATGCTGCGGGGACAAGGAGCGGGGGCAGCTACCAGCGCCCGCTCCAGCTCCATTAACGCAAAGGTTTGGAACAGAGGGATTTCTCCCTAATCCGATCAGCTGGGCAGACACACGGTCAGAAGCGCCGTCACCACGCAGCCCTTCCTCAAAACATTGCATAAGCACATTACAGATCCATTTCTTTAACGAGATCAGAACTCCGAATACAATAAGCCGCGATCTGTATCAGAGCCCTCCCTAAATTCATTTCCAACTCCTCCTTCAAAGGGCAGAAGAACAGTCAGAAACGCACAGCGGTAGCTGCGGACCGAGGGGACGCGTGAAGCCGCAGCGTCTGCCTTCCCCAGCAGAGCTCGTGTCCCCGTGCCACCAGTTGGCTCCCCGGCTGCCCGCCGCACGCTGCCAGGCTGCGCCTCCAACTTCCCCGCGCCGCCGAGTGACAGGTGACAGCGGGAGCGCCGCGCCTCGTGCTCTCATTAACGAATTAGGGGAGGAAATATCAATCTCCTTACCTTGAACTGACAGACGCAAGTCACGCTGTCTCCGATCCTCAAACACTCCCCATCGAATTTACAGGTGTTGGTGTCGCAGAGAAAGAGATCGTTTTCTCTGTCATCGTAACCTCGAATGCAAAGCGGAGGAAGATGTCAGCATCGGGGAGCGACGGATGATTTCCTGCCGTCCTTCTCTGCCCTCGGTACCCCACTCCTTCGCCCGTTTCCCCCTCGGTCTCCCCATCAGCCCTCGTTTCCCGCGCACTTTTCCCCCTATCTCCCTTTCCTCGCACCACCGCGAACACAAGTCCCGATTCCTGCAGCCGCGACCGAACGAGCCGCGGTCCACAGCTCCGCGCCGTTCCCGGGAGGAGCCCAGCGGCTCTCGGCTCCCCGACCCCCGCGCAGCGGCCGGACACGGCCGGGACACGTCGGGCGCAGCTCGGAGCTCCCGCCGGACTCGGGCAGCCCGCAGCTCTGCCCGACGCCACGGCCGCGCGCGCCCGGCCCCGCTGGCTCCCCGGCGCTCTCACCGGAGCAGTTCCAGCCGGTGGGCGTCTGGCAGTCGCTCAGGGAGGTAGGGAAGGCCGCCAGCTTGTCGGGGCGGGCGAGCAGCAGCAGCGCGGCGGGCAGCAGCAGCCAGCAGCAGCAGTCGCACAGCGTCCAGCCGCCGCACTGCCGGGGCACGGAGGGCTCCCAGGGCACCATGACTCCCTCCCTCAACTCTCCGCCGAGCCCCCGGGGCGCCGGGGGCCGCTGGGCATCCCGGGGCCCCGGCCGGCGGCGGCGCGGCTCAGCGAGCGGCGAGCGGCGGAGCCCGGCGGGGCGGCGCGGGGCTGCGGGGGGCGGCGGCGGGGCGGGGAGCGGCTGCCATAGGGGCCGGGCGGCGGGGAGCGGGGGTTGGGCGCGGAGGGGCCGCCGCCGCGCAGCCGCCGCCGCCGCCGCCTGCCCCGCTCTGCCGCCCGCATCCCTCTGCGCGGGGGAAGCAGCGGGTCCCGGCCCGCCGCGTCACGTGCCGCCGCCGCCGCGCCCCCATTGGCCGAGCGGCGAGCGGGGAGCGGCGGGCGGGGCGGCGGAGCCCCGAGGCGGCGCCCGGGGCAGGGTCGGGGGGGGGAGCGGGGGTGCGCGCGCGCGCGCGCCCGCAGGTCTTGCCGTCGCCGGGGGCGGCCGCGGGGCGCGGGATGTGGGGCGGCCGCGCGGAGCGTGGACGGGAGCGGAGCGACGGGGAGCGCGGGGGGTGCTCGGCCGGGCCGCGGCGGCACGCCCCGCTGGAAAACTGCACCATCACGGCTGCGGGCACACCTCGGGGCGCGGTGGGCGGCGAGCGGGCCGTCTGAACGTCCCGCCGGCCGTCCCGCGCCGCGCGGTGCCGGCGGCTCGCGAAGAAGCACACCTTAGACCTTACGGAGAACGAGTGCCTGTCGGGTCCCTCTGCGCAGACGGCAGCGGAGCCCGCAGCGCGGCGCCGCCTCGTCCCGCAGCGCACCGCGCCTCCGCCCCGACCGAACTGCTGCGACTGGGACGGGGCTGCAGCTGTGCATACAGCGCTGCTCTAGGTGTGCGTACAGCAGTGCTAAAGGTGTGCGCACAGCGCTGTTATACGTGTGTGCAGAACCGCTGTAGGTGTGCACGCAGCAGTGCTGTCGGTGCGTACAGCAGTGCTGCTGTTCGGCATCCCAGCAGCAGCTCCGCACGCTGTGACAGGGAGCGTTCCAGGTTTGCAGAATTCCCATCTATTCCAGAGGCGCCGCAGATTTCCTGCATCGCCGTCCTGTCCTGCACAGCCACACCTGCTCCCCGTTAGGCCACCTGCAGCTGCCTGCATTGGCCCCTCTATGTGTCCATACTCCAAAAGCCTTCGCTACACTGAAGCGCACATCGGTCTGCATGCTCCTGCATGTGCTGCAGTGCTGCTGAAGATGCACTCACGCCCCTGTTCCTCTCGTTTCCTACCAACTGACCAAGCCCTAAGAAGCACCTCGCATGCAGGCAATACTCCTTTTTACTGCCTGCTAGTGGCTGAACAGAATCTTCATCTTCTGCGGGTTCACAGAAATCTGCCAGCTGAGCAGATCGATTTTTTTTTGTCTTTCCCTTCAGCACTTTATTTCACTTTTTTTTTTTTTTTCCATGTCATTATTCCCTTTACTATCGTATTCTATTTCCTTCTCACCTTCCCCTTTTGTATTTTACTTGCTGATTCTTTCTCACATCCATCATCTGTTGCTCGCCGAAGCGCTCTCTGCCTTGTGCTTAAAGACCTCCATCCCAGCCGGGTGTGTGCCGTCCCTCTGCCTGGCCCCTGTTATAGACCAGTTTACCCAGCTAAGAAGGCAATGAGACCGTCAGGTCCTTCCTGACCTGCCTCTCCTGCCACTGCAGCTCCCACACAAGGAGAACGCTTAAGCACAGCAGCAGCAGCCCAGCTGCAGCCCGCCTTCTCCCCAGAGTGCTGTATAGCACGGTGCTGCCCGGCTCTCTCGCACACAGCTCTGACTTACATTTGCCCTGCTTTATTTCCAGCCGCTCAGACAACAGGCTCTGTCTGCTGAGACAAAGGAACCCCTCTATTTTTGTGCTTGTTTGCTGACTTTGGAAAATGGGAGCTCCACCAGAGGTCCTGTCATTGTCACAGTGCCGTGCTTGAACTGCAGACCTGACCCTGCCTGGTTAGGGCA
Source organism: Lagopus muta (assembly GCF_023343835.1). NCBI lineage: Eukaryota > Metazoa > Chordata > Aves > Galliformes > Phasianidae > Lagopus > Lagopus muta. The sequence goes on along the minus strand of NC_064440.1, from coordinate 28,645,875 downwards.
TGGTGCTAGTGGTTTTGCTGTGACTAACTGCTATTTTCCTCGGAAAGATTTTCCTTGTTGATATGAAGGCTTTACTTGTAAAACATTTTAATGATAAAGTTACATCTGCCAGACCCACAAGCCCTATTTCTCCATCACCCTCTCCAGCAATTTCTCCTGAATTAAAGAGATTGCAACACAATTACCTTTCCATATACTTCCCAGCCCCAAATCAGGCATCCCTTTGCCCTTCTAATCCGGTGTTGCACACACAATCACTTGGTAATGTGCTATTCCCAGCTGTGCCCCAGTGCTGTGGTTAGCTGATGCCTGGTGCTCCCATCACATCTCCCCACCACACAGAAACTACTTCTCATAAGCCATGCAGCCCATTTGCTGCCAAGCAGGCAGCTTACTGCTAGCATGACGGACAAGTTGCAGCTACCATAGCCTCCAAGATATTTTGGGGTCATGGCACCTGTGCCCTGGCTCCCTGTTCTCCAACTCAGAACCAAGTGCCACAGAGCAACAGCCATCGGTGTGGTTCCTTCTAGCTCCAAACGCGTGGCTCCAGTGCAAGATAATGACTATGTAACAAGGGGAAATGACATCCTGAGTGTTAAAGCTATTACCCTTGGAGCTGTTTTGGGACCTGTGCAGCTTTTAGTTGCCTTTACCACAGAAAATGGGCAGATGAAAGGCCTCAGAGGCAGTACTGATACAGCGTCATCCAACACACATCGTCACACCAGACATACAGTGCTTGTAGGACATTGCTCCCAGATGGAAAGCAGCTGGTTGAGATGTTTCAAGTGCCCTGAAGGGCAGGGAGACCTGTGCCAGCCTGCAGCGTGCTCCTCCAGCCCCTCATGGTCTGGGCCCGGACCAAGCTGCACCTATTGCCAGTCCCACATCGCACATCTGCAAGCACTGCCTTCTGTTGCTGTGCTTGGCAGGGAGACGACGTGTTACTGACAAGTTATGTAACCTCAGTTATTCACACTTGCATTGCATCTTGGCTGTGCTGCTTCTGGAAGCCTGCAGTCTCCCAGAAGTTTCCCAGAACTTGGGAGCAGCCAACTGGTGCAGAAGAGTGTAGCAAAACCTCCTCGGCAGTACAAGCTATGGGTATGCGAGACCTGTTCTCCTTATGCTCTGTCTACCCAAGGCTTTAAAGCTGAGTCCTTGTCTTTAAAGCACTGCATGTCTGAGGTCTCCCAAGGCCCTAGAACAATACTTTCATCAAGAATATTAACAAAAAAGGCTTCTTTTTACAATACAGCTTATGTTCATCAACATTTTCTTCAGGTTGGTGCTAAGAGTACAGGACTTTGGTTCCGTATCAGCTAAGAATGAATCCTTCCAAGGGACATTGTTAGCCTCTTCACCACTCACACTGTGTTTGTGAAACATGCAAATATAGAACTTAAAAAGTCCCCTCTGCACGGTCCTTGAGAGGATAAGAGGCACTCTGCATGAGCAAACTACTGTAAGATACCTAGAAAACAGTGAGAAAAATATATTACGTCAGAAAGAGAACTGACCAAGCAACACCCTAGCCAGCACCTACAAGAAGGGAAGATAGGCATCACCTATTTTCATTGGCAGTCTTTCTCAGCAAAAGATGAGGTCTGATTCCAGTATGCAAAAATCCTACCTGAAATGGCGTGGGAGCCCAGTTCTCAGAAGAAGCAACCCAGAAGGAAAGGTGCGTGATGGATGTCACCTGCTCCGGCAGAAGAACAACAAAGGATGCACAACCTATATGGCCTCATGTATATGAAACTAGAGCTTTTCCCTCTTGGAAGAACATTTGCTTCAGGTTTGTGTATTTTCAGGTTTGGCTTGACCAAAAATTGGCAGACTTAGCCTTCACATGTGTTCCTGTCAGAAGTCTGTGAATCTCAAGTAGATTTTTTGATCGTCTACTTTTCACGTGTGCAGGAAAAGTGCACATGGGTGCACTCAGACACTTGCAGGTACTCTATGCCTATATGCTATCTTACAGATTTTACACAGCTTTCGGCTAAATCACATCTCTTAAAGTGAAGTATACCAGTCTTGGATATCACATGGATTTTTAATGCTCTGAGGGATCCTTTGGGTCTATAAACAAGAAGTAGATTACACTCATCTACATGCTGTCAAGACTGCTTTCCTCCCTACTTGTGAAAGAAACATGGCTCTCACACTTCACTTGATCTAGTGTGTAATCCAAGAACAATTCATGGCCAGCTATGAGAAAAGTGTGCTGTATTTTTCATTGTAATTAACCGCTTCAGAGGAAGACTCCTCATGTATAAAGATGAAGAGAGGTCTCAGCTTTCCTTGAAAGATGACTTGCCTTTCAGCAATGCGTCTCACACTTTGATTTTTGACTGAAACGTTCCGCTGCTTTGGTGACCTGTTATGCCAAAAAAGCTGTCTTGTGTTATGCTTTACTTTTAACTCAGCGTTCTGGCACATGCCAAGAAAAAGAACAAAGTATCACAGTGTATACTGGAACAGCATTTCGTGCTGCTCCACAGATGAAATTGATGTCAGGAAAAATTGCACAAAGGGCATGGAAAATATGAATAAATGCTGAGGTCCTTTTACCTTCAGTTTTAAATAGAAGGATTGAAAGGCACAGATGATAAAGATTTATGCATCCATTTACAGTCCATTCTGGAGTTTTAACATTTCATGCAGCTTGTAGGAAGGAGTGTATTATTTATGTAAAGCCATAGTTATTCAGCAGTGTTTATTCCTGAAGAGCAACAGAACACCTTCAGGGGAGAAGAAGAAATTCATAACTCTGGTTGACTACCAGGGCTAACCAACTTAGCTCTCTATTTTTCAACTGATTTACAAAGAGCCTTGCTCCTACATGCGCCTTTGTAGCACTAGACATTTTGCTGCCAGCAGCAGACTTCACCCCTTTCTCTTTCCAGCCACCTTGCTCATTGGAACTATAGAGGTTGGGTTTGATTTTTGCTGTTGTTGATTTGTTGTTGTGGGTTTTTTTTCTCCTAGCAGTGACTCAAACTGTCTAAATGACAAAGAAAAACAATCTGGAGACATACAGCAGAACTTTCAAACAACATTTCTCAGTCAACTGAGTTGTAGCTGCAGCTCCTGTGAAGATGGGTCTTGCAGAAGTTAAATTCAGCTCACCTTAAGTGACTGTAGTGTATCCTCTTCCTACCTAGGTATGATTCCTTCTGACCACCAAGGGGAGTTAATAGGTTAACCAAACAAACCCCAGGTCTTGTTCAATGCTGGCAGTGTAGCCAACAGAAGCACCTGAACTATGTGTCTATCTGTGGAGGTCTGAGAGCCAGATAGATGTATGAGCCAATCCTTTCAGTAGATCCTAGAGGATGGGCAGACAGGACCGCTCAAGAGTTGAGCAGATCAGGTCCAATGGGGGAGGAGTACTGTTTCCTTTGAAATAGACATCACTGCTGAAGTCTTACAGAAGACACTACACACTGTGATGAAAAACTTCATATGGGTCCTCAGACGTAGAGTAGGAGATCCAAGTAAGACCATGGTGGAGGTTTCCTTATAACCCTTCAGGCAGCTGGAAGTTGTGTCTGCTCAGGACAAGGCTGGGACAAGGGATAGCATCTGTATGTTTAATAGCTGCTGATAGATTGTCTTCCCATGAATTTCCCATGAACCATACAGCCATATGGCATCCAGGAGGACCTGTGGCCACGAGCCTCGAGTCCTGTGTGAGAGGATACTCTCTTAAACCTGGCTAACATCATTTGATACTCCTATTTCATGCATTATGAAGCAGCAAACAACCTTTTCATATTCAGCACCTTGTGCCAACCCGTATCTGTAAGACCTGTTCCATGTCTCCTCATGTACTGCTAAATCATTCTAACAGACAACAGCCTGACCGTGCTGCCTTCTGCATATGGATGGAGATCTAGCATCAGTGTCCCTCCTTAGGAGAAGTGCCAACAGGCAATGTCTGACTGCTGTGTGCACCGCCAGTGAGCATCACCCCCTGCCACGATAGCAGAGCACATGGTGTGGGCACCCAGAGACAATGTCATCTGTCACACGCAAGGCTTTTGGGAGCAAAGGGCACTTGTATGCCCCAGGCAAGTGTCAAGAAATGAATGAATGTGGACTTCAGTTCAGCCACAGCGGTATGGTACAGTGCCAAACTGACCAAGTGGCAGCGTGGTTCCTTGCACTAAGCAGTGAAAAGTTGATGGGCAGCCTTCAGCTGCCTGATAGCAGATGAGAGGGTGAAGGCTCACAGGGGAATTCCTGATTGGTCTTGGGAATTGGAATCAATGAGAATTAATACAAAAGAAAAATCTTTAGACATGGAAAATGCTAGGACTCTTGAAGGATTAGCCTAAGAAGGATTCTTACCAGGATCAGAAATCAATGTCCTTAGGAAATTGTTAAACATATATACTCATGCATAGAAATCCAAAACGTAGGCCTTATAAAACCTGATTCCATAGGTGAGAAGAAAAAGGCCCAGAGAGATGCAGTTCTGACAAAATGATCACTGGGAGCCATCACATGTATATTTAACTTTACTTTACAATGAAACAAAACAGCAGTAACGGAGAAACATTGTTGAAACAAGAAAACATTTCACTTCTTATCATGTAATTAATTTTTTATTCAAAATGTCATTGCTTGAGTATGATAGAAACATTTTTTATGATCAGTCAGCCAAAAGTATTATTTAGAAATGATTTGAAAGCTTACCAACTCAAAACAGTAAAAAATGCAAATGAAGGCGCTTTGCTACCTAAAACATTGATGCCAAACAATATAAATGGTAACTTCTTCTTCAAAAAAAGACTGCTAAAGTACGTCAAGTAGAGCTCTGTGATAATAAAGAGAACCTTGCTGCCTTAAATGGGAACCTTAATAGCTTCCATTTAAAGAAAGGGGCATTACAGCCCTAGATACCTACCTACTCTGAAAATAACAGCACAGTGATTTTCTGAGGTCTGTGATGGACATAAACAGAAAGTATCCTGCCTAACCCGTGAAAATAAAACTACCTTTTGTATCATTGCTTTTGTGATAGCCATGAAGTTACGCTTCCCTTTCTGCAGCCTCTCCACTGTTTTTCCCTCTGCTGAAGGTCTCTGTCTTTGTTGATCCTGCCCCACTCCCAGCACTTCTCCCACGAGTTTCTGAGGGACATCACACACCATGCTGTTCAATGGTTCCCAGCTTTCTTTTGCTTCATAAAATGTGCTACAAGTTTGGAGGAAGGTAGCTACCATTATTATTATTGATCGCTGTGCAGGAGAAATACAGAATCACAGAATTGGAGGGGTTAGAAGGGACCTCTGGAAACCAAGTTCAACCCCCCTGCTAAAACAGGTTCCCTACAGTAGGTCACACAAGAAAGTGTTCAGTTTGGTCTTGAATAGGGGTCAGCCCTATTCATGCTGGACAGTCCTTTTAATGGCTCCAGTACAAACCCCTTGTCAGCAAGGTGAGCTGTTACAGGATGCCACTCGTGTCTAAGGTCCTCTAAGAGTTCTACATGCTCATACATGAGGCTGACTGATATACCGCTGAGCAACCATTCAAATAAATGCCCAATAATTTGAATTTGTAGACTGGGTTTATTTGTTTGCTTGTTTGTTTTGTTTGTTTCTTTCTTTCTTTTAGCTTACCTAAGAGGCAAAAATCGGATCTAAAGCAATGGCAGTGAGCAATCAGTCCCATGGTCAGCATCAGCTGTGATCCCACTGTGAGGTTGGACAGGGCAGGGAGGTATAAAGGTCTCAGAGCCCCCATGCAGATGATTTATGAGGCTAGGCTGCTTCAAAAAATTCTTATTTATGTCACGGCAGGAAGATGTAAAATCTGCTGCATTCCAGCTCTGTAACTGAGGAGGGTTTGTGAATGTGTAATCCGTGGATAACAGATAAGGTGCCAGTAGATGGCTCTCAAGATATGAGGCCCATGGCTCACATAGGACTGAGACAACTTCTTGGCTATTGAGTAATAGCTGCTTTTGCTGCATGGCAGGAAGTAAAAAGAAAAAAACACAAGGGAAGATGAGAAGACAGAGACTGCATGAAAAGGAGGCATTTTCTATCCAGGCCTGCTCAAAAATATCAGAGCTCTAAGCTTAGCTATTTGTAATGATTCAGGCAAAAAATGCTAACCTTTTTAGTAAAGAGTGATTGAAATTCTCCTTTAATTCTTTAAGTGAGATTTAGGGGCAGTTCGAGCAGATTGGAAATAGCTGGGAGAATACTTTCACAGTACCCCTGTTTCTCTGCAAGAAGAATTGTTGCCAGCCCCAGCAGAGTAATGCAATAAGTTACGTTTTCTTAACTAAATAGCGGAGTGGTGTCTAATTAGAGTTGATTTTTTTTTATGAACTAACACCCTTAAGGGAAGGGAGTCCACAAGGGAAGCTCATAGTTTGCAATTCTACAGAGGTTTGAAATGAATTTTTAGTACTGTGTGAGTAACGTAAGCAGTATGTAGTTACAATTTTTCATGAGGGGAGAGGAGATGGTGAGAATCTGTACAACATACTTTTATTCAGACCATAGTGTATAAACTAGAAATTCTGCTTGAAAATATATCCCATTTTTAAAATTAAATTTGTTGCTGTCTATGCTTCAAATGCTCATTTTCCATGTAGCATGTACTAAGGCCTACACCGTCCCACTGAGATGTGTTTTCCTGGTCAGTGACCCCAGTCTATATTTATTATACTCCTTCTGTTTCCTGGTTTCATGGCAGGGACAACTGGAGTGATTGCTGACTAAATAATTAGCCAAGGGAACTCTTTCTCTGTATGTATCTGTACTCATTAGACTAGTGGGAAAACGTAACTTACTTTCATAATCTCTTTCCCTATAGGTACCTGGCACTTTCTGGGAGCAAAGTAGGGAGAAAATGTAATTGCTAAAAGCTCGCACACTCATTATTACACTAATGATACCTTTTCCTCTCAATCTTGCCTGATAAAGGGAGCTACAGAACTGAAGGTATAAAGCTACTGCTTGCCATTATAACAGAAAGGAGAAATGCAGGTTTCCAATATTCCCCACCACCTCCTCCCACCCCCAGTAACACAATAACACAGCATTATATAATAAAATAATGTGGTAAAATAATACAGTGACATTATCATGCACAGCCCCAAGCCAAATAAGGATGAAGGCTCAAGGCACACCCTGACATTGCCCAGCATTAGGAATCCCTTATCCCCTTATCCTTAACCTAGGACCTGTTTTCCTTCTGGGACCCCTGCAGAGAGAGTCTGTGTCCTCGGGAGGGACAAGAGTTCCTAATTTCAGGCCCTGCTCACACGCACATCTCTTTCCTTTGCCCTCCCTATTGCACTCTCACCATGGACTGCAAAGGGAATTTAAGGAAGGTAACTGGGTTAAGTTGCTCAGGTAAGTTTGGTGTCTAGCCCGATTTGTCTAGACTATTAAAAAACAAGGGTGAACTTTAGCTGAGAAGTTGGGCTGAGCTGGGACCAAATTGCCTTGTTTTGGTTTCTGCACTTCTGCTTTTTACAGAAGATGAATGTCACTCACCCCGTGATGCTTCTCAAACCTGCAGGGAACTCTGCCCTCAGGTTTAAGTGAGAACTGCTGAACTTAGAGTACAACAGTGTAAATTACGAGTACATCCCTGAACTACCACCTTTAGCATATGAATAGACGCACCATAAGCTTTGGGAATCGTGTGAAAAAGCTTCCATTCTTCCACAAGATCCTAATTTCTATTTTTTCCAACACTCCTCCTATGTGAGGAGCTTAAGAATGGTATCAGCACTGGGAGAAAGTTTTATGACATCCCGGTTCCACTGAAATCAGTGTGAGGTAGTCGTTATTTTAGTTAGCTGGAATTTCTTTCATCAGCTTTTGTGTCTAACATAGTCACTCCTTAATCTACATACTATTATCTCCTTATGAACTACGGGGAATCCAGCACCCATTTCTTTTTATGAAATCACTAGAAACTATGGAAGCAAAGTTCACCTTGAGGCATTGAAGACAAAGTGGTTCTTCTGCAAATTTGGGATTTCTATTGAATTCACAGCTCTCCCTCCAGACTTCTTCAGGTTTTGGTGAGGGGTAGTGGGAATTTTTGAACAGAAATTCAATAGAATGGAAATGCAGAGCTTCACTCATCATGCTTCTAATTTTATGAATCCATGCCCTGATTCAATCTGCCATTCCGAACATCTGGTGCATCTCGAAAAGAAGATTCTTTCACGTGGAGTCTCGTTCCTGATTTCCTCAGCTATTATTTATTATACCGGTTGGGCTTTAGAAGGGATTGATGAACCAGTGTGGATAATCTAAAAAATAAACTTAATCTAAAACTAATGCAAACTGCGCAGCATAGGAGATTTAGAAAAGCTTACTTAACAGTCAAGCAAAACCCTTTCATTTATCTTGGTACTTTCGAATCTAGCTCTGGACAGATACTGGACCACAAGTCAAAAATTCAAAGAGCGCTTTCCAAGTGACCAGAAGGCAGAGATTCTGCACGCAAACCTGCTTTGCACAAACCTTGTGCAAAACACCGAGGGGTCAGAGTGTTTTGAACCCTGGGCATCGTCCAGTGCCTGCCCCACTCAGTCTTCTGACCCTCCACGTCAGCATGCCGCAGTTACAGAGCTGCACGGTGGCATCGGGAAATTTCAGCCTTTGTTTTGAGAGCAGTGTCTATTAACCACACTTAACCCCAAAGCATCTTTTTTAATTTAAATAGCGGTTGCCTTAATGGCTTACTGCCTGAAATGCGTTCTTTGATGCTGAGGCATAAAGCTCTCCAACTGTGCACGATCCCATGTAAGGCGCCTGTTAACGCTACCTGCTGGCACAAACCGTGTTTGGGAGAAGGGAAGGTGATTAGCACCTCCTAAACTCAGTCCAAACAGGAAGCTAAAACAAGCTAGGGTGGGTGTGAGCATACATACAAAATGCTTTAGTGTCGTGTATCTTCAGAGTAGAGATAAGGATGGCTACAGAAAAGAGGAAGAAAGTGATCATTTTGGGGTCAAGCAAATATTGTTTGAATACAGTAATTTGTTAACTTGCTTTTTTTTAGGGCTAACCTTTGCAAACAGTTTGCCCTCCACTAGCAGTGCACTGCTTTGCAATAACAAGAGGCCCTTCTGCATCAGGCTGGGCTCCCAGCCCCGAGCAGCAGTGGCCCAGAACTTTGGGATGTGTGTGAGGCTGCACAGGAGAGATGGAGGCAGGGGCACTGCTTATCAGAATAGCCCCTGCTGAAGCAGATGCTCTTCTGCATCCTGTAAGTGGTCTGTTTGGTAAAGGACATCAGACAGCAAGGAAGTGAGATTTCTGGAAAACGTACAAAGTGAAAGCAAAATTACAGTGCTGCTGTAGATAGTGACAAAGCATGAAGATACATCAGCATTAAGTAAATAGCTAGCTTGGGGTTTTCAATTGCAATTACCACACACACGCTCTGCTTCTAATACCTAGGAGACCCATAGCGCATTACAGAATTTTGTTAATTACTAAGTAAGTGAAGAAAGAGAGAAAAAAAATACTGCATCCGAAATATATATTGTGTATTGATTTAGAGAATTGTAATTTAGGTTTAATAATTTATCATTCCTCTTAACAGGCTGGGCAGTATTTTATAAAAAGTAATGAAGCCTTAGGAAAACAGAGGAAATCACTGTAGCCTCTGATACTTGATCTCTGCTGAGAAATGGGAAGGAGTGGTTTGTCTTCCCCTTGCCCTATTTATAAAATGTGCAGCTTGGCAAAGAGTAGATTAGCAAGATTACAGACTTTTCTTTGGTGTTATTTATCATGCAACAGTGGACAAAATAGTAACTGGTGTTCGATGTTAAGAGAGTCTTCACAGGTAATACCCACAGGAAGTAATCACAGCAGCACTCAAAACGATCACAATAATTGTCCCATCAATTTGAGCAGTTCAAACCAGCAGAAGTTGCTTGGCTCATAGAATGATAATGAGATTGCTGTTGCTGGAAAAGCAGAGCCTCTCCAGCCCATGTTTCTGCTAGTTCAGAGCAAGGACCATTGGCTCACATGTTACCAGAGGAACAATCACAAGAGAACTACCTTGTAATAAGAAATTATTTAACACTGTTGCAGCACATGCACACATCTGCAGTCTTAGGTTCTCTTCAATATACGTGTCCTTTTATGCTACATAATTTCTGGGAAAAAAGCTTCATGAACTTCAAGCAAACACTAGCTGCAAAGTGCTGCATGTGCTTTGTTGGTAGACACATCGTTTCCAATGCTCATTTTCATTATTTTTATTGCTCATTTTCAGTACTTGTAACTGCTGACATCACAGGTGCCCCAGGTAGCTTTGTGGTGCAATGAGGATGTCGGTCCTCAGCCTTGTTTCTGGTGGAAATAGGGCTTATGGGATCCCACTGCTGATGAGCACACAACTCTTTCCTCCCTCCTCTGTTGTGTATTCCATTGGCTGCTTTCAACCAAACTTGAAAAGGACTGATTTCTCAAACAATGTTAACTCTAATTCAATTTCATTGACGTAGATAAATAGGGAAGGACAGAGCCACAGAAAGGCTCTGAACCAAGCTCATTTTTCACAGGCATCAGAAGACCTTAAGAGGGGGCCTCAAATGATCCCAACCATGGGCAAGAACCACATGAAACCTCAAACCTTGCAGACACCACAGACACACATCTACTACTGATCTTCATGGAGCCTCTTGTACGCAGAAAGGCCTCAAAATCCAAGATATGATTGGTATCTCCTGAATCCAGAAAACACTACAAGACTGCTCCAAGATCGATCACCAGTTAAATAACAGTGCAGGCTAAAGGTGCTCCAGCCCAGCCAGCTGCCCTGCTCCTCAGGCATGCCCCAAGGCATCAGGAAGCCATGGAAGAGGTTTGCTTGAGTGAACTTCACACATCTCCAGTTCTGCTTAAATACCCCACGTGTTGAATGGATAGGTTAAAGGTTAGGGAACTGTCCTAAAAACTTGGAGAGAGAGCATTTCTCCAACTCACACTTCTGGATGACCATAGCATCGTTGTACAAATCCTCATCCATCAAATGAGGCTGACAGCACTGACCCGCATAAAGAAACATGCTGCAGACTGTAAGGTACCGGAACAGCGTGGGAGCAGAATGAGGTCACCTCAAAGACAGAGATGAAGTAGCTGCTAACATCCCAGGCCAGCTGACATACTTCCAGAGGCAGCCTGTGCTTCAGAGAATCAGGGCTGTTTGCCTACAGTTTGATTCAGGTCCTCTGTTAATTACCGTGGGCCCTGCACAGGTATGTTTCATTTAAGACTTGCTCATTATATATTTAACTTCTCAAATTTAAAAATCTGAACTGGTCCACAAACAAAAGCATCACAAGTAGGAAAATATATATACGTGGTTATCACCTATTAAGAGCCATAGACGTAGGGCATTGCATTTAATCCATTAATCCCCAACAGCTGGAGAAAAGTCATTACTTGCAGACAGGCACAGATCTCCTTAAGTCCAGGCATCCCTTTATAGATGTACTCACTTTTTATATACTGTGTCTACAGAGATGGGATGCAATAGTAACAGTGAGGTAGCTTCTCTGATTAGGAACATACATAGGTCACATATAGGAAGGCTGCTCTGATAGTAATGCCTCCTATTTTATTCTGTTGGCCACAATGGTGGATGTTGGTGGTATGCAGTAGAGGCTGAAACATCCCTTCACTCACATTTGGTTGCCATGTGACAGATGGCAGCAGAGGGGCAGTCTGACAAAACAGCATCTGACATGGAAATGTGGATGAAGCAAAGGTGTGTCACTGAATTCCTCCAGGAGAAAAAACTGTCACCTACTGACATTCACTGATGCTTGCTGAACATTTATGGAGACCAAACAATGGATGTGAGCAGACTGTGGGCTGGGTGGTGGATTTCTGCAGCGGCAAGAGTGACATGACAGACAAGACATGTTCCAGATGGCCATGAACAGCTGTCACACCACAAAATGAAGAACGTCTCTATCAGCTCATCCACACAAATTGGCTAATGGCGGTGACTGTGTTTGCACTATCAAACAGGGTCATTTTGCTCTTTGTATCTGATGTAATTTCCATGGAAATAAATAGGAGGCATTACTTTCAGAGCAAACTACATATATACTCAAATGTATAGTGTATTGCTCTTTCTCCCCCTCCCAATTTATTAACATTTTTAAAGCTCAACTTTTATTAATTGGTGAAGTTTGGCTCCACTTAGGATAATCCCTTTCATTTTTTCTTCACCTTTTGCTATTCCCAAACCAGCCCTCTTTCTGAAAATAATAATAATAATAGTAATAATAATCTGAAATGTCAAATGCTTAGGTAAGGTAACTTGCATTTATTTCATCTCCGTGAAATGAAAGAGTTAGCCATTTCACATGCAGTAGGGAGTCCAGGGCAAAGACAGAAACTAAGGGCTCCCCACAGATCCTCGTACCTCCGCACACAGATCATCTTACTGTTGTGCAGAGGATAATGAAAAGCAACAAAGGAGCTCCCATGTTGCCAGAGCACTCGTCTTCTGTTTAAAAGGCATACTTAAATGAAATAGCTACCCACGATTATTTGTATCTAAGCAGATCAACAGACTACACAGCTTGCAGATAGCTAAGTGGATCTTGAAAGAGCAGAACGTGCCCTGTGTTATACCTGGGTAGCATGGTCTATTACCCTGCCAAACTAATGAAGCCCAGATCAACAAAAAAAATCCAGGATAGCAAAACAAGATGCATCTGCCAACTCGAGATGGACCACTGAGCTATCATTCATCTGCTCACAAAGTTTGGTTCCAATTACACATCTGAATTGCTCATTCCTTGAGGACATCTGGTGCAAGTTGCTTTCTGAAAGGTAGCCACATCTTTCACAAAGTAATGCAAATACAGCAGCTGTTATATACACGGTCACTCGAAAGCAAGAAGTGGCATTCTGTTTCTCCCCCATCTTGGAGCATAAGCTTATTTCTTTGCATCTACTGTACAAACAGTTTGACTTTTTAATTTTTTTTCCTTTTTTTTTTTTTTTTTTTTTTGCTAGCTTCATTTCATCACATGTAAACTTATGATTGCAAATTACAGATGCTGTGCTGCTAAGTTCTGGCTTTATACCTAGAAGGCACTTGAGAGAAAAAAAACAAAAACTTGGCTGCAGTTCTGCTGAGTGCGAGGCGGGCTGCTTCGGTAGCAGCTGTTTTCTCTGAGTCAGCTGGAAAACAGCTGTTAGGTAGATACCTTCCCTCGGACTGAGGGTGCTCACTAGGCACAGCGCCTGTTTTCTTTTGCAGGAAGTGGCTGTGCAGATACCTCTGCCCTCCAAAGCTCCGCAAGCAGCTGCCATGTGTTTTGGGAGGTGGTACCATTTTCCTGCTTTAAGAGTTGGATTAATCAATAGAATGTGAATTTTGTTCAAAACTGTATGGACCCGACCCTGAACTCACTGATACCAACAGGAAAGTCTCCCCACACTTCATTGCATTTCTAGTTAGATTGGGCTAAATATGGCATCCCTCTTTTTTTTTTCCACCAGAAGAGGAGGGTTGGGAACTAAACTCATCTGTCTGCAGAGAGATCAGAAAAATCTATACCCAACTCAAGCAATGCATAAACTCTGTGCTGCGTGGTTTCATTCATCTCTCATTCGGACTGACTTGAGATCAGTGCAACTCCCTTGACCTCAGCAAAATTACTCTGCGTTTACCCTGAAGAATGGGGCAGAACAAAGGCCAGCATCAGGAAATAGCACAATGTGCTGCTGGGACAGGTCCTTTAAAAACATATGAGAAACACCCTGTATCAACGCTTACCAGTAAAGGATATTTGTAGAGAAAAATATGGATGCTATTTACCTTTTGTGACCTACTGTGAGATAGATGGGGTGACTTGGGTCTTGGCCCTGCAACAGTCAATGGCAGGAAAATCAGTCAGTCTTTTGTAAACTGCACTTCTACAGGGAATTTTTCCTGCTGCAGGAGAAGAGGCACCTTTGCTCATATTAGCTGAAGGCCTGCTTAATAAGGTTACATGATTTGGCATAATACAGATGAGCAGTATATTTATTGGAAATAGAATTCTCTTGGGAGAAAGGGAAATAATAGTATTTAAGGTAGATAACCCAGGAAGCACCTCCACGATAAGGTTATTTGTAGCCTTCACTGTGATCACCCTGTTCTGTATGGTTTCCTCCCTACTTTCTAGTTTCTGTGACTACCTCCTGCTTCAGTTTTATCTGACTCAAAGACTCTGCTCCTGCTCCCTTTGGGATGTGGATAGCACACCTGGGTTACTGCAGCCTAAATAATGAAACATGGCTATTAGTAGAGCAATTATTGAAGAAATAGAACTGAGAAGTGTGTGCTAGCTGTAAGCTAAATGGCAGAGTGTGATATGGGAAAAGCAGAAAAAAATATGCAGAGAAATGTGCAAAACCCCATAAGACCTCTTTAGTTTTCCCCAATTTCTTGGCATTATGGATTTTTTTAAATCCTCGTCAGCTAGTACCACAAGAGGCATGTGAAAGTATGATCATATAACAAGCTATCTAAATATTTATAGTACCGGGGGATGAGAAGACATTTTAAACACTTAATTGCAGCAAGTCAACACACATACTGATGCTCAATCCCTCCCTGCTAAGGAGAGGGACAAACATTAAATAACGCACAGCCAGCTGCTCTCCATGCATGGTGTTGAGCAGAAGTCTTTAGAAGAGGTTTTGAGCAGCCTCACGGATGGCGTTGCTGCTGCTTTACATGGGCCCCGCACTGCAGTGAGCTGCGCTCAGTCTGCGCAGCTGAGAGATGGGCTGACCTGGGGCCTATCCTTCTGTCTGTCTGTCTGTCTGTCCTCCCTGGCGTCGCACCTTAAAGCACTGCTCCTGATTGGGACTGGGAGGCAGGGGCAGCAGGAGTGATTTTCTTCTTAAAAGGAAGCTGTTCCTCAGCCAGTGCACGCTCCCCTGGCCCGCTGCCACCCTGCTCTCTATGCGCACCGCTCTTCCTCTGCTTCTTCACTGAGAATCAGCACTCCTCAGCAGGGATTTATTTTAAGGGAAAAAACAGAGGACAAGAGTCCTTGCAAAGAGCAGCAAACCTCCTGAATAAATTGCTTCTGTGACCCCAATCTGACACTGCACAGACACTGAGACGCTCCTGCAGAGGCTTCAGGATTTGTCCTGCCTTTGAGGAACCTTAGGTTGCTGTTGCACATTCTAATAGAAATTAAAGAGATAATTACATGCAGTTTAGGCTGCACAGGAGGGAGGTGCGCTCAGCTTCCAGCTGAGCTGGGTAAATCATAATTGCTTGGTTGAAGGAGAACACAACTCCAAGACTGGCAGAAGCAGCTCTGCGTTCTAAGTTAACAGTCATCAGAGTGAGCTGTGATTGTACAACTACTAGCATCCCAGTTTGGATCCAGGAACAACAATAGTTAGGAATAGGCAGTGACTGTGCAGATCAGACCATTAGACCCTACAGAACTAATGAATGAATGAATACAGAACAGCAGAACTAATGCCCATTAACCTAAATGGCAGCGTTAGCACCCTTCTCCCTGGCACCAGACCACCCTAATCTGCCTCTTTGGTGGAACACGTGGCTGCCTCACAGTGTGAAGCCCAGGAAAATACAGCAGAAAGACAGCATCGCTCTGCATGGCTATGGGGTGCACTGAAAGGAGCTGGAGCCTCATGCACCCATCCTGTGAGGACTCTGTGGCCTTGTGCCGGGGGGCAGCACTGTGGTTCAGAAGCCATAGGGCATCGCCAAACACATTCTTCATATCGCTATGAAAAAATGCCTTGGTAATGAATGTAAACACATGGATTTTAGGGAACTTTTGATACTGGTTTCTCCTCAGCTGTTCTCTTTTCCCCAAAACGCTCCCCTTGCTCCTCCCACTGCCCTCGGTGTGCACCACTTCCAGCTGCGCGCAGCCTGAGCTCAGCAAGGGACGTTGTTTAAAAGCTGCTGAGGATTTAAATGGCATCTTTGTGCTGACAGATCCTGTGCTATCGTGCGGGAGGGGGAAGCAACAAAAAACAACAGTAAATTAGGAACTTGCAACAACAGTGAGATTTAACGAGAGAGCATTCGCGTCGAGTTGCTGAGGGCAAACGAAATGAACCAAGATGGATCGCCATCTGCTTTGGGCAGGCTCCCCTGGCAAAGGCCTGAGAGCAGAAGGATGGCTGTGGCCTCACTGTCCAGCTCAGGGCACCCACTGCCTCCAGCAGGCTCCAGTACAGCGCTGGGATGGAGCCCTTCCTGCAGCCCTCCCCAGGGCAAAGCACCACACAACTCCCTGCACCATCCTGCTGGCTATCTGCCACATTCATCTTACAGTGGGCAAGGATGGGTCTCCAGCTTTATCTGTGCCGTTTTTAATTGTGGCCATGATTCAATCATCATGTCCATTTTTTGGTGATCTCAGTGAAACCGTACCGCATTTATTTGGTGATAGGCTCACTTTATTAAAAAGATAAGGGAGCAAATATAAAATGGGAGCTATTAATAAACATAGGGCTGACTTACTGCATCAAGCTACCATGTGAGTACTCATAATTTAAAAGAAACGAATCATGTCAACCTCTGAATTAGTGTGACTGAGGTTCAGGGCTCCATTTCCTAGGGACTACACAAATCCATTATTAAAAAAAGCCTCTGCTTTGAGGCAAAGCCATTGGTTAACTTCCAGCACCAAACACCCATCGTCAATGGGGCACAGACAGGCAAGGTTGCAAGTGAAAGTTACATGACCTCTGAGAAACAGGCTCAGAGCTGTACCTACAGCACCGTCACAAAGCTGACTGCAGAGAAACAGCAGGAAGCGCTGGTAATGCTGCTGAGTGTGAGCCCATACTGGCCACTGACTGAGAACTTTTGGAGCAATAAACATAAGAATACCGCCTTCTTTAATCCTTCCAGAACATCTCCAGCACTGCTGTCATGATCCCCCCTCCCCTCCCCCCCATGCACTCCAGCTTCTTCCTTAAATAGCTGAAAGACTGCTGAGCTGGGCGAGCAGAGCTTGCTTCTTACCAGGGAAAGAAAACGATCCTATTAGTGCAATCACCTCCTCTCAGCCCTTGCTATTACAGAGCTAGCACACTGCTCTGCAAAGGGAACATTGCTGCAAGGAATGCCAGTTTTGCTGGTGCCAGCACAGGGACATGTGCTGTCCTCTGGCCCACAGTGGCCTTCTGAGCCTGTACAGAATGTTAAAGTTACCCTTAAGAATTACAGAACCATAGAATATTCCGAGTTGGAAGGGACCTACAATGATCACTGTGTCCAAATTCTTGCTCCACATGGGGCTATCGAAAAATCAGACCTATGTCTGAGAGCATTGTCCAGATGCTCCTTGAGCTCCAGCAGCTCAGGGCTGTGCCCACTGCCCTGGGCAGCCCATTCCATGCCCACCACACTCTGGGGCAGAACCTTTCCCTAACCCCATCTGACACAGCTCCATGCAATTCCCTCGGGCCCTGTTGCTGTCAATAGAGTGCAGAGCTCAGCTCCTCACACACTTTGCCCTCCAGTCCCTACCCCATCTTTGTAGCCCTCCTTTGGACGCTCTCTAATGGTTTGATGTTCATTTCATACCAATGCACTGAAAGCTGCACACAGTGCTCGAGGTGAGGTCGCACCAGAGCTGCACCAGTGCAGTTATCTTCATATGCACAAAGATCAGAGAACTACTGTCTTTAAATAAATCCAGCTTCTTGTATCACCACAGGATTCTTGGAGCTTTGGCTAGAAGAAAGCATCCAAGCATTGAAAGTATCTGAAGATACTTTTAAATTTGGATTCTATAAAGGCTGGGAGTGCTGAGAGCTCAGTAGCAACCTTAACTCATTTTGAGATGCTACCTGCAGAAGCAAATAGGAGAGAGCAAGACCTTGAAGATAAGTAAGAAATGGAATATTACGTGGAATTCCCACTGCTTTTAATCCTAATTTTTTGATTTATAAAAGTGATATATCTCGTTCAACCCTTGTAAAATAGTCTATATTACAGCACAGAATATTATACTGTGAACACATTCTGGTGGGGTTACAAGCAACGGCAGCCAAATATTCCATGTTGCCAGCTTCATTTAATTCTAAAGAACATTCTCAGGTTTGAGAACAATACACTGATCAAATCCTATTTGCTAACAATATACTCACTGTCCTGGTGGAATTTAGCAATACACTGCTAAATATTTATCTGCTGGCTCACATGAAATCACGTATAAAACAATACTAAAAATTGCTGACAAAGTTGTACAGGATTATATCAAAGCTACCAAAATATACCAGTGCAATAACAGATATAATGGGCTTTAACAAGCATCTCTTATTTCATACTGCATTCAAAGGTGTCCTTCGTACTTTGAGAGGTACATAAGGGTTAAGCTTGAAGAATTAAAAATAATTTATTTGGAATGCCTTTATTCAATCCGCACAATAAAAAGCAATGTCCAGAGTGGACCCAAAACATGACACAGATTAATTGCTTCATTCTATTTCTACACAAGGAATGAATTGGATATTGCTTAATTAAGGAGAGATGCTTTGAGATGAGATAGACCAGAATATTTCAGAGACCTTTCTAGTTTGCTATTAGAACTAAAGCACAACAATGGATGTAAAGAAAACAGAATGGCATTCTTATTTACCAGGAATCTGCCATTAAGGAAATTACTGGGTGTTACAAAACTGTGTTGTTGTAGACATACTAGCCAAGCCAATACCTGCTGAAGCTGGCAGATTTGAGAGCAGACTGGTAATTACCTGTCTGAAAGCCAGAACGCCAGTGGATGTTAGGAGGAAATGCTTTGCTATGAAGATGGTGAGGCACAGACTGCCCAGAGAAGCTGTGGGTGCCCCATACCTGGTGGCCCTCAAGACCAGGTTGGTGGGGCTCTGGGTAGCTTGAGCTGGTGGCAGAGGATTGAAACTGGGTGGGCTTTAAGAACCCTTCCAACCCAGCTATTCTGGGATTCTATGATTTGATTTGCTTTGGTGGAGCTGAGCTGGTTATACTAGCTCAGAACAGAGCACAAGGAATTGTGTTGAGAATCCCGCCCTATGGCTCATGAGCAACTAGGATTTGCTGAGACACAGCAGAAATGTACATAACAAGGATCTTCTCCAACATTTAATTATGCTTAATGCTCTCTTCTAACAGACAGGTGATAAGACACTCCTCATACCTGATTGTCAACAGAAATACCAGAGCCAACAGTAGTCTAATAAATCCTATCTTTAACTTTCAAACATGACCTGCTGTCAACTCCTCCCATCTCCACTGGGAGATGGGACAAGCCAAGGAGTGTGAATTCCCACTCTTAAATACTGGACAAATAGATTGCCATGACACAATTGCTTTTCCCATCATGTCAGGCTTTCCCAGTATCTACAGCACAGCACAATATGCTTCCAGTCACAGTAACAAAGGTTTGGGCCCAACTGCCTTTGCAGCCACAGCCCTTCTGCAAGGCACAAAGTTGGCACTGCGTATGTTTCAGGGAAAAGAAGGAGAATGAGCATGCAGATCAACTCATGCCACCTGGTTTCCATCCTGAAATACAGGGAAATCTATCTGGGGTGACATCGGCTGTCACTCAGCAGAATGCCAGAGCCCATCTGTTCTGATGTGTTCCAGAAGTAAGAGAACGAAGCAAGGCCACTGCTCAGTGCTGGAAGAGACAGAAAGCTGTGACTGAAAAACTAGACATGACTCCTTTATTTTCAACTTTTACTGGGTGCCCAATAATAGATCTACTTTGAAATACTGGGGAAATAAGAGCTTTGGTTCTGCTTTGTATCTGGTCTACTAACATGAAAGAATCAGCAGAAGGAAGTATATGGGCACCATAGCTCTCAGACACATCCAGAGGTGATGTCCTCAGGGCTGCTGCAGTGACACATAACAAGCAGTGCAGAAATAGTAGCAACACTCTCTCTGACATGGTGTGGGATGTACCTGGCTACTGTCAAGGCTCCTGTCTCTGCACCCTTTCAGAAACGTCTTGGCTGTGCTAGTGGTGCTCCTCCCTGACCCCATTCCCTTCCTATGTTACAGGCTCTAGTTCAACAGAGCAGGTTCTGGGCAGGAAAACCTCTCTGGTTGGGGTGGCAATGGCAGGGCTGGGGCTGCAGAAGACCCTTGCTTTCTTGGCTTTATCATAACGTCATCTATTCCACAACCCAACATACAGTGTCTGGTGGGCATTTCTGGAGAAGACACCTACAAGAGTTGCTCCCAGACAACTGGAAAGATCTTGAGAAGTGATGGGAATGCCCAGAGCTGTTGGATTTCCTGATGCGTTCCACTGCAGAACAGAGGAAGGTGCTTGAATCCTCCAATGGAAAAGATGGGAACCCACAAATGCAAGCTAATGGAACGATGCTCAAGCTGGAGACAACCAGTACTTGGTACTAGACAGGTCAGAAATCACAGACTTTCAGTCCAGAAAAGCTGCAGGCTCTGTGCTCCACATACAGAGAGGGAAATAAAGTGCAGCACCAATATTTTTCCTTATATATACATACATATATAGAACACATAGTAAGTGTAAAATAAAGAACTGCAGGGTTGCTAGAAAAACTGCTTTCCTCATTCCAGTGAAATAACTAATATTTTCTTCCAGCAATTTCTTGTAGGGTGCACATTTGGTTTCTTGCAAACTATAAATTCGCAAGGACAAGCCCCCACAAAGCAGCATGAGTAGGGACCATCCTGAGATTTATGTGTGTGGGCCACTTTCAAAAAGTTCCTGCAAATCACTTCTACAGCAGGATAGGTACACATTGGCTGCGAGCAATTAATCAGGAAACACTTCACATCCACTTGAGGTGGGGCCTGAAATATAGCAGGGTGGGGAAAACAGAACTCAAGCGTCCTGTAAATACAGGCAAAGTCTTGCTGTATGCCTAGACAGGAGAATTACAGAAGAAACAAGACCTGTGCATGCATTTGCTAGGGATGAGAGGAGGAGCTGCCAGCATTTGCTGATTTCTCTCTGGGTGGCTGCCCAGCTCTGTGTCCATTTGGATCATGAGCTCTGCCAGCCACAGAGGAGCAAGCTGCAGCTACAGGAGCCTCGGGGGATCCGCACCAAGCTCTTCCTAAACGCTCCTGAGCTGCACTCTTGCATCCTTTTATGCATGGATCCAGTGATTCCACTCCCATAACGATTTGTTATACATCCCTTACAGTACAGAAGGAAAGAGCAGCTCCTGCTTGAAGTAGCTGACAAACACCTATTTTAAGGATGCTAAAGAAGTACCAGGAGACCCAAGGTTTGAAGGGGATTCGTTGCTATGCGGTTGCTGAAGTTTCATGAGAGAAAGTGTGGCTTGTGGCTGCACACTCAAATAACAAATTGATTGTAAATTCATGGGTTTTGTCATGTCAGGGAATTGTCAGCAAGTGCTCCAAAGCTGAAAATCTCTCAGGCTCTTTAGTGGTCATGGGGGGAATTGTGAACTGCAGTTCTGCAACAGGAGTGACTAAAGGCCGAATATCATTCCCAATTCAACCCCCCATGGAAACATTCCTCATTCTGTGGCAGAGCAGTCTTCAAATGCAACTCAAACAGATGCACACCTCCAAGTACACAGTGGAAAAACACGTATTTGAAAAGCCAGATGCTGGCCTAAATGAACAGCACAAAGCATGGCTGTGGTTTCCACACCAGTGGTTGCAAATTCATCTGTTCGATGAGGGGGGCTTTGCTTCCACCAGTGGGTGGGAAGGTGGCCACAGTGGCCACAATTCAAAATCAAGTATCAGCTTTTCCAATGCAAGCACGGATTCTGATTTCTTCCTAGCTGGGATAAATAATATAGATATGTTTAGATTTGATATATTCTATCGGTGAATTTACCAAGCCAGCAGCAGTGGATTCCTACCCTCCTTCCCCAGCCAAGCCAGGATATTCCTGAATGTTTTATAACTGAATATCTTTATCTCTTTGCCCTCCAATGTAGATTCCCACATTTCGCAGCCCAGCGCAATGAGCTCTTTGCTTTGGAATATTCAGCCTCTTTCAGCAGGCCTTGTCAATCCTTTCCACCTATTTTAATTGAGCATTTCAAAGGGAGTGAGATCAGAGCAGTGTGCTGAGGTGGGCATACACTGGTGGTGAGGGGTTCCCCCTGCTCAGCTCCAGCTGGAGCCATTGAGTAGCTCATGCTGAAGCAGGATGGATGTCAGCCTCATGGGCATCAGGTGGGGATGAGACCTGGGAGTGATGAGACAAACCATTCCAAATTCAGGAGCTGTTTGTTACATTTAAGAATGAGTTTGAAGTTTTTCACACAAAAAATCATGTCTTCCAATTACGCATTTCCATGCTGCCTCTGTTCCCTAGCTCCATGTTCCCTGTCCTAGGACAGGACATGGAAAATCATCCTACTTTTCATACAAGTTTCACTGTTCTTTTTTCCACCAAATCTCCCAGTTTGGGAGGCTGGATCACACTGGTAGCTGTGCACCCAGGCCCGCTCTGGATGCAGCATCTCATCATCTGCCTGCATCCCCCCTGACTTCTTTCCAAAGAAAATCAATGGAAAACACTACAAACTGGATTCTACCCACACCGCAGTCAAAGTAGCAGATACAGCAGGTTTCCATTCTGCTGTAACATTTTAATCTTTAAAATGCAGTCTGAACTTCTACTGAATGGCCATTAAGCCTCTCATGCACCAGCCTATATCACACGCAGCCTGCAGAACTTCTGGATGGAAAAGATGGTGGCATAAAATGGCACCCCTGGACCTCAGCTTCATTTATTTGTTTCCAGGAAAAGCAGGCTTCAGTGGAAGGGCTGCAGGGAGAGCAGCTGTCTGCACCCAGAAGCTCTGCTCAGGGCACTCTGAATCTTGGTGACTTTTGGCTCCGTTTGCTTCAGGCAAACTGGGAAAGGCTGAGAAAAATCGAGACTAAATGCAAGTCAGTGCCAAGGACAGGCAGCATTTTCCTGAAAGCAAGACAGCCAGAGAAATATTGCTAAGACATCCTGATGTAAGAGGATTTTTTTTCCTTTAAATCATCGGTTTGTTCTAGCTGGCAATGATACTGTGAAATTAATTGTTTCTCTGTGTTGTCCCAGGCAGAATCCCCTGCAATTCATTGATAAACTCCTATCTCACACTCATGTCTCCATCAATTTATTGTCTTTCCTTCTCATTAGAATTAGTTGCTCATGGTTGACAAATATTATCTGTATTTTCCTTGCAAAAATGATCATGGGGATAAAACTTCCATTTTTATATTCACAAATAAAGCTGAACAATTATGTGGCTTTTGGCATAAACAGGAACACGACAAGATTTCTTTCTGAATATTTTTTCCTCCCTTAAACTCTCTATTGTGGTATTTTGGATTCAGTGCCCAAACATTCAGTGTAATTAATTAAGCTTTTTATCCTCAAGAGTATTTTAGTGGGATTTGCCAAAAAATGTTTGGAAAGTGGCTGTGCATTTAATAACACGTGCATTGGCTATTGTCACAATACTCCATAGGAGTGGGTGGTTGCAATAAGCATAAAACCATGGTTAAGTCTGGGAACCATAACCCCATTAAGTGACTCAGATTTTGGGAGCCTGGAGTTGACGCAGGATTCTCAATGTCACGGTGTGCTCCCCAATGGAAGCAGCCTTTCCCAGTCCTCAGTGCAGGCTGGGTCTGATCCCAGCATTTCTTTGCACAGGATCCAGCCTCAGTACCACTGTAATATCAACAGCAATGAAAAAAAACAACAAATAGCAAGGTTGCTCTGATTACAGAGGCTTTCATTCTGTGAAGCCAACAGGGCTACTGGTGGCCCTGCTCTACTTGGAGCACACTGCATGAACTACAGGCCTACCAGCACTTCCCAAAGCTAATCTGATTTTTTACCATGGCCTCACAGAGATGGTCTTGAGCCCTTAGAGCAGAAGCTGGCTCCAAATTGTGCATTTTCTCTCTTGTCATTCAAAGAAAGAGATTCTACAGCCTCTGTTCAAGATGATAGCTGACTTTTAGATTCGAGCTTTTATTTTGCTTAAAGACAACCAATTTCTTTCAAACAAAATGGTCTTGTTAGCAAGGTTCTAGCACATCTTTCTGGGGTCAACTTCTAATAATAGCCTATACAAAAAAAAAAAAACAAACAAACAAACAAACAAAAAAAAAAACAGTTATGACACATTCATTCTGCAGTGCAGCAAACAATGAGACTGTAATTATGATAATGACTGTGTTTATTTTTGCTCCCGGACAAGTGGCATCCCATTCAGGCAATGAGTTTGAGCCCCTGCCTCCTTGAGGATCTGCCGGCACCATTCCACCTGGCCCAAACTCACCACAATCTGCTGAAATACGGTAAAATTTTTTTCCCCTGTCCTTTTCTCGCTGCTGAATATACGTCCTGTAAGAGTCATTACCTTTAATTTATGTTACTAAGCTAAAGATAAACTGAAATAATAGGTGCTAATGACCCATTTAGGATCCTCCTGCTGCAGAGGACTGTGGCGAGCACCATGCCTGTGCTGCAGAGGTCCTTCACCAAATAAACACACGTCTGCCAGCACCTTGTCCTCTTTCAGCTGAATGCTCTTCTGCCCCATTTTAAAGGAATGCCCTATGCAATTCTTGCCAGTGAACTCAGATTTGTATTTTTTTCAATCTGCTGAGCGTTCAGAAGATGTTTAAATGACAGCTTTTCAGGGTCTGCATTTTGCAATTCAGAAACACAGGGATGGCCATCCACAACCCTCTGTCAGTAAGCTTTCCTTTCCTAGAGGTGGCACGATGAGGAAAGTCTGGCTTGCTTTTGTGAACTCTTTGTGGCCCAAATGGTTGCTGATGGGGATTCATTAACTATGAAACAAAATACAACTTCTGAATTATTCAGAACTAGATAGATAATCCCAGTGCCCAGGCATTGATTTAAATAAATTCAGTGAACTACTCATTTTCATGATGGTTTTCAACAACTTTCATTGTAACCAACAAAGTATTACTTAGAAATGTGCCAGGTGAGCCATCAGTAAGTAATTCAGAAAACAATGGGATGTACTGTAGTGACAAAAGCTTGGCGTAGTTTAGATCTAACCTCTTGCAGTCTTGCAGGTGGCCACCTTTCATGCCTGGCATCTCTGCACCTGGTGCTTAGGGATACGGAGGAAATCAGTTTAAAAAGATGATTCTCTTATCAGTGTTTTGAGTTATCTGATAGCTATCCCAAATTGTTCTGGAAATTTTACACAATTGTATTAGAGCGGAAAAAAAAAAGAATGTTTCTGGAAAAGCTGTATTTTTACCTATCAAATATGTGTTGCAACAGCTAGGTGTAGATTTGAAAGACAGTTTACAAATATCCAGCAAGGTGTACCTTAGAATCCTTCATATTACAGTGCTCTCTCCTTCACAGTAACCCCACGTGGGGTCACCTTTACTAGCACAAGATTTTCTCTCAGATTGTATGCCCAAATGGGCAGCCTGCAGTGACGAGCACTATATGCTCTATTTTCTTTTGAGCCAAATGTGTGTTAACACCTGCATGTGACATGCTCTGGTAGCTGTCACCTCTGCACTTCAGATACACATTAGTGCAATTAGGTGTTAGACAAAGGTAACACCTAGAGGCCGCACCAGCTGACTTCAAATCCATTTTGGATTCCACTGCCATGAAATATCCTCTCACTAGTAGTGCGCTGGGTAGATACAGCAGCAACCTGACAGTCACTCTGAGTTCTCCCTTTGACACCACGAAACCAAACACCAATTTCTATTTCCTTTGAAAACAAATCTCTGCCCCTTTCAACACCGAAGCAGAAAGAACTCAGCTTCTGCACCACTTTCTTTCTTTCTTTTTTTTTTTTTATTGCAATTGAAAAATACAACCACTACATTCCACTTACCATCTTCACTGCTTGCCATACAAATTACCTATACAAAATGCAAGGCCAGTATTCTCTCTGTTTTTCCAGCATCTGTGAAGGCTGCACTGCTTTCAGCTTTGCTTATATAAGTCGGTAAGTGTTTATGACTCTTCCCTCTAAATCTCCATGTGGAAGAAGCATTTCTAACATGGTGTAAAACAACAGAACACACCATTTCTACAGTGTGAGAATAGCTCATCTGAGAAGCAAGTATGGAAGGTCAGTATCTGGGGTGCAAAGAGAATTAGCTTCTCCTGGAACAGATTTCCATGTCACACCAAGCTGCATGCTGAGACAAGAGGAAGGATGAAGGTGGGAGGGAGGGAAGCAGAGGTTGTGAAGGGAGGGACTGATCGAAATCTTACATTCGTGATAGTCTGTTTATCACAGACTAGGAATTAATTGGAAGGAGCCTATCTAGTTTGAATATATTTTGAATATATAGCTGAACATGTATTTCAGGTGCTAATACATTGAGAGAAACAAAAGAACTAGCACCTGCATTTCACCAACAGAATGCCTACACATGCACCCAAATTATTTGAAATGTACCTTATCTTTTGGGAAAGCATTTAGAAATTGTATTGCGGACCTGCACTACAGCACAGGAATGGGATTAATCTTTATAGCAGTTCCTACTTCATGCGTGCTTACTTTTAAGAGAACTGGTCTTCCTAACCTAATTCTTGTTCTTTCCCTCTGCTTTTGTTAACAGGCTTTGATTTAATAGTTTTTGTTGAAGATGTAGTTCATCACCGTATCAAAGATGGTAGCATCCAGCAATTTACCTGTCAACCCCTTCTCGATACACAAGCAATTTTTCATGTAAAAGAGGAACTTACTGGAGCAGTGGTCTATCGTTATGGTATATGGACCTATTAGCATAGTAAATTCATCATTACACATGACATAAAAGATGCATTATAATCCATTAAGTTCAGGTAGAAGCAAACCATTGGATGCCTACCACGGGATCTCTCTCACACCACAATATCCTTTCCAGTAATGCATGAGTGGTTGTTGAAAAGAGTTTTCATTCTAAATGGTAGCCTACAATTAAACGTGCACAGCTTTAAAACATAAGCCAGCTCTAAGCTACTAGCATCAACATTTACTGATGTATACTGAGGCCCAGTTAAAAGTCCATAAATTATTACTTGCTTTATATGGACAGGAAACCTGTTTCTGCCTTCAGCATTTTATTATTATTACTATTTATTATTATTTATTTATTTTCACTCAGTGCTCTTTCACTACCATTTTTTTTCCATTTCGTTTCAGTGCAGCAGTGCTAGGAAGGAGGGGAATCTGCATAGCTCTGAAGCTCTACAGAAGAGGAACAGGCAAAAAAACTTCATGTCTTGGGATAACACAGGGATCCCCAAGGCTTTTTCACAGAATCACAGAATCACAGAATCACCCGGGTTGGAAGGGACCCCAAGGATCATGTAGTTCCAACCCCCCTGCCTAGCAGGCCACCAAACATACACATTCAGATCAGGTTGCCCAGGACCCCGTCCAACCTGGCCTTAAACACGTCCAAGGACGGGGCATCCACAACCTCCCTGGGCAGCCCGTTCCAGGGCCTAACCACTCTCCTAGTAAAGAACTTCCCCCTAACATCCAACCTAAATCTTCCCTCCTTCAACTTAAAACCATTTCCCCTAGTCCTGCTGTTGTCAGCCCTTTTGAAGAGTTTACTCCCCTCCTGGGTGTAGGTTCCCTTCAGGTGTTGATAGGCTGCAATGAGGTCACCCCGCAGCCTTCTCTTCTCCAGGCTGAACAAGCCCAATTTTTCCTATTCCATAGTCTCAGTAAACATCCCTCTTTTCAATAAAATGATGTAAAGAGCAAAATAATACAGGGTTGCCCTGAAGAAAGTGTGATTTTATCCAAATTTACACCTGTAGCTGACTAATTTCAGGAGCTCATTTATCTATTGAGTTTTGCCCAATTTAATCACAGAATCACAGGGTTGGAAGGGACCTCAAGGATCATGAATCTCCAACCCCCCTGCCACATGCAGGGCCACCAATCTCCACATTTAACACTAGACCAGGCTGCCCAGGGCCCCATCCAACCTGGCCTTGAACACCTCCAGGGATGGGGCATCCACAACCTCTCTGGGCAGCCTGTTCCAGCACCTCACCGCTCTCGTAAAGAATTTCCCCCTGACATCCAAATTTTTATATTGTTCTTTGGTAAAATTGGAGGGCCATGTTTTTCTTGTCATTCTCTGTCCAAGCAGTTCAAGATAGGTCTGTAACCAGAAAGCTGCCAGCTCTGAGTGTCGTATCAGGGAGGGTAATTTGTCCTGTGGCTGGTGAGTGGAGAACATGAGGAGACCAAGGGCAAAGCACCCAAATCTTACAATGTTCATCTGCAAAGTCTTGTATATCTTCTGATGAGAGTGGAAAAAAAGGTTGGATTCCACCCAACAGTGACAGCTGGATCAAGCCCTGGGCAGCCTGATCTAGCTGTGCATGTCCCTGTTCATTGCAGAGGAGTTGGACTAGATGACCTTTAAAGGTCCTTTCCAACTCAAAGGGTTCTATGATTATCTGATAGTACTGTCCTAGGAAGTAGCTCATGCAACAGTGAGCAGAGTTCATTAATAGGTGTCAGTACTTAGACATAATTTTTGCCTTTAAGAAAGCTCCTTTAGTGTTGTCTGCTGGGGAAAATAAACACCTTTCTTTGTAAAAAAGCAGAAAGCAGAAGGTAATTAGTCTCACTTAAAACAGAGAAATGCTCAGCACACAGCAGCCCTCTCTCAGCACTTGTACCACCAGCAACCATCTCAAACCAGTTTTCTCCTTTTGTCTGAAGTGTGACAAGCTTCAGGGCTCCCACCACACTGGGTTGCCACAGCTCTATTACTTCAAGGAACTTCTCCTGGGCACCAGGAGCCATGTCTGACTGTCCTTCCTTTGCTGGTCAGACTCACAGGTTAGCTAGAGGAATGCAAAGCACGCCCAAGATGCTCTTTCTCATAAACTGGTGAAGAAAGGAGAAAAGCTTCTGAAATCTCCCAGACCTCCATTCAAATGCGTTTGCAGAAACATCATGACCCTTTTATGTATCAAATGCTTTTGGAGTCCAATTAAGCAAAGTATAGAAATGGAGGAAATGGCCCCAAATAACCTTTGTGCAAGATAATGCTAACACGCCAGGAGCATGAAAAGCCATATCAGCTACTTAAACCTACACTTTTTTTGTCCATTTGCACTAACAGCTATCACCACATGGTATATCTCAGCGAGCTAACTTGTCACAGGGTGAAGCCTGCTATTAGCCAACGAGAAACATGGTTTCATGCCCCTCAGAGCTTACACAGTGCAGCTTTCAAGGGAGATTTGTACATGGAAAACACATGCATTTCGGAACATTGCTGGAACACCTGGTACACTTTGAACTTAGACATTAATTACGTTTTACTGTAGTACTGGGTCCTGTAGTGAATACTTAGCATTAAATGTAATTATTTTATTGAGACTATCCCAAACTCTAAATGTCTGTACACGATTTATTTAAGAAGAGATCCATACAGATTTCCGTATGTTCTGGTATAAGTTTTAGTTCCAAAGCACTGTCAGTCCAGACAACCTATCCAGAGTGCCTACATCTCAGTATCTCTTCTAGCGAGGATCAAATTCTAAGCCTGATTCACCCAAGTTCATCTGAACGACAGAGAAAATAACCAGTGAGCATTTGAAAATAATAAAAACTCAGATAATTGACATCTCTAGCCTGGAGCAAATAAAAAATAAGAATAATTAAACAGTTAAAAAAATAAATATATATATATTTCATTGCACTGGTCACAACATCACATGTACTGACTCCAGGAGCATATGTTACCGCATGGCAGCTACACATCATTTTACCATGAGAGAGCTCTTAGGAGAATGTTCCCAAAGTCAAACTCCTCTTCCTCTGCCCATTGCTCGCACAGCTTGCACTTCTTCCCCATTCCACTGCTACAAGTCTCCAGAGCAATCCCAGACAAGCCCTGGAGCCCAGACCTTAACACCACACTCCTCCTTTTAGGGCACTGAGATACTCAGGGATACCATGAGACACGGACCTTCAGCTCCACACCTTGAAAAGCCATGATCCCACCAGGTATTTGTCTGTTTTTTCCAGCACAGCCTTCTCAGAACATGACAGCACATGTGCAAAGCACTCCCCTCACCTCTCCGGGGTCCATTTTTCAGCTGTGCTAAGGAGAGGGGTGCTGTCTTTCAGCAGGGCATGTGTGAGAGCCAGCTGGGGACCGTGGCGGGAGGGAGGTCAGCCGAGAGGCTGCCAGCAATCCTAGCAGAGGAGGCAGCGCTGTGATCCTTAAGGCCAGAGGGCTGTGTACATTCCTGTAATGACTGTATTTTTCTTCCACTTCTATGAAGTGTCTCGGGTAGCTGTGTCTGGTATTTCTTACCAGACAGTGTCTCACCACGATGTTTCCATCTGAGACAGGAAAGCTCTCTGGATTGAAACTACTTCAAAAAAATACTTTATATTCACCATCACATATTTCTTCAAACAAGAAGCCAATGCTGTGCATCTTGCACGGGACCAGTGAGAAGGGTCCTCTGCGCATTTGATTGTTCACGGCGTTAAAAAAAGGATCAGTTAACATTAAGGATTTATGATTGTGTCCATCACAGTCAGTTATAGCAGGCAGTGTTTTTCTTTGTTTGACCAAGAAGAACGGAATATTGTAACAAGGATTGACCCTGTCAGCACTGCTCAAGGCAGTTAAACATAAGATGTTATCATTGGAAACAAATAGCTAGCCCTTTATTTTTATGGATGGTGGAAGCAGCCTGTTACCATGGCAATGTTGCATTTTCGTATTTCGAGGCTACAGTTGAAAGGGGCAGGCAACCTCTAAACTTCACCAGTGATGCTGTGGGACGAAGTAGAAGGCAAAAAATATTAGCCTTTTTGTTGGAAACATATTTGTAGTTTTGGGAGAAAAATGCTTAGTGTGTGGTGTGTGGTTCAGCTATTGTGTGACCTCGCTCTTACAAGAACACAGCTCATCTTGGTGTTAATTAAACAGAAATTCCATTGCTGCTCACATCACTCGTCTTCATTATCTACTATGTTAAGTGGACATGGGTGAGAAAATGAACAATTTTACTTTATTATTGTGAAATAATTAGCAGAGGTTTTCATATTTCCTTTATAAATACAGCAATTTTGCTTTCCTCTGGGAGAAAGTTCTTGAATGGAACTCCAGTTTAAGATCTAAAAAAAATATGAGAATGCGTGTGTACAGGTATGCAGATATTGAACATGCGCATTAAAACTCGTCAGCATCACGGTCATTTAAACACCAGGTGAAGTATCTTCCTTTATGAAGACTTGGCGTAACTACAAAAAATGCCAGAATAAAATGAAGGAAATGCCATCCAGTGTGTGAAGAGAATCCTTCTAAGCAGACATTTGCCATAAATGGAGGCAATGGACATCATCAAAAGACTCCTCTCTGACCTGCTGCTTTCATTGTCTGCTAGAAACTAACAGAAAGCAGAAGAAAATAAAAAAGTGATCACCCTGCAGTATCAACTTGTAATTCCTTGTGTAGCAAATGTTTGCTTTTGAGTACCTGAGCTGGATAAAGGCCACAGATGGAGGGAACAGAAGACAAAAGAAGCAAGGACAGCACAAGAAGATCTCTCATTACGGCCTACCAATGAGCTGATAGAGCAGCCTTAATTTACTTTCCAAGCTGTTTCGAATACATATTTTAAAACGTATTAATGCTTCATTCATTTTTATGACTCTACTAAATTTCTAGTGAGTCATCTTGTGGCAGTCACTTCCATACCTTAGTACACACTGCATGGAAGAAGCATCCCCTGCCTTTCTTCAATTGCTATCATTACAGTTTAACAAGAGATTACTTTGAATTCTTGATCATGTAAGGAGGGAAAAATAACCCTCAGGCAGGTCTATGTTCTGGTTCCTCTCTCCACGTTCTATCTCAAATAAATAAAAACTTTCTGATACCAAAGGTTAAGATTTTTCTCTTTTTAATGAAAACCAGTACAAGGCAAATAGAACTGCTTGAAATGTTGGCCATGAAAACCTCTTACATAGTGAATTACCCATCTGCAGGCTTGGAATGGGGACAATGCAGACCTCGCATTTGGACTGATGTTACCATTTAATGCTCTTTCCAACAAACCATTCATAGAATTCATGGCTACAGCTGATCCCAGTTATTCTGCTTTTTTTCTTTTTCTTTTTTTTTTTTTTCCATATTTGTCTTGGAAAGCCTATTCCACATCTTTACAAAGCTGGGCTCAGAAGAGCAATGACTGATCTACAACAGGCTAAAGGTTCAACGCTCCTGTCTGCAGCTATCATGCAGCAGTGGTCAAATAGCAAATTATACAATCACTGACAGCATATTTGATGACTTTTCATTTCTCTCCATTTCCAAAACACGTATTCCCAGAAACAGAAAACTCTGCAGGTTCATTATTTGTTCTCATCCCTTTGCAGGAAGTGGGAATCGTGCCACCGATTTCAGTGAGAAGAGAGATGAAACCAAATGCATAATTGGATGAACCTAAAAAGCCACATTTCTGTGAACACTAATTTCTAGCTATTCCACACATTATTACTTGCCCCCCTCTCCACCCCCTAGTACCTTTTTTTTCTTCCTAGAGGCATGATAGCTGAGGCTTTGACAAAAGGATCTCATAAAAGCAAAGCTTTTCTCACTGGGATTTTAAACAACAGATTGCTGCTTTTTTGAGGGAAAATGTCCTGCTAATGGCTGTTTCTCTTCACCACCAAGTAAATAAAAGCTTGTTAATAATATGCTCCTTTACAAAATAGGGTAGGTCAGTAAGAATGTAGGAAGAAGTTGGAATGGTTTCAGGAAAGGATAGGCCAGGTATCACTTCCTAGAGGCATCTCAGCATCTCGTGGTACTGCAAAGCTATTTTAAATGAGGTGATGTCCCTGTGGGTGTAAGTAGTACCTGGCAATCTAGTTTTTCTGATTACTCTAGGCAGAATACTTCAGTACCAAGACATATCACGCCTCTGTGCTCACATTTAATTTAATTGCTTTTTGGATTGTCATCTGTGGATCATGAGAGACATGAGAGACATGTGGATTTGAGAGACTGAATATGAGCCAGCAGTGTGCTCTGGCAGCTCGAAAGGCAAATGGGATCCTGGGCTCCATCAGGAGAGGGGTGGCCAGCAGGGACAGGGAGGTGATTGTCCCTCTCTACACGGCTCTTGTGAGGCCCCATCTGGAGTACTGTGTCCAGGTGTGGAGCCCTCAGTACAAGAAAGACATTGAGATTTTGGAAAGGGTCCAGAGGAGGGCGACTAAGATGATCAGGGGGCTGGAGCACCTCCCCTATGAGGACAGGCTGAGGGAGTTGGGCTTGTTCAGCCTGGAGAAGAGAAGGCTGCGGGGTGACCTCATTGCAGCCTATCAATACCTGAAGGGAACCTACACCCAGGAGGGGAGTAAACTCTTCAAAAGGGCTAACAACAGCAGGACTAGGGGAAATGGTTTTAAGTTGAAGGAGGGAAGATTTAGGTTAGATGTTAGGGGGAAGTTCTTTACTAGGAGAGTGGTTAGGCCCTGGAACGGGCTGCCCAGGGAGGTTGTGGATGCCCCGTCCTTGGACGTGTTTAAGGCCAGGTTGGACGGGGTCCTGGGCAACCTGATCTGAATATGTATGTTGGTGGCCCTGCTAGGCAGGGGGGTTGGAACTACATGATCCTTGGGGTCCCTTCCAACCCGGGTGATTCTGTGATTCTGTGATTCTGTGATCATCACTGAAGAGAACTACAAGACCAAAAGTCACATTTGATAACACACGGGATTAATATACGGTAGCAGCTGCACCTTTCTAAAGGAGCATTGCTGGCCTCTCCATTGGTTCCACTGCATTAGATAACAGCTTATATAAAAACTTTGTACTTTGCACACCAATTAGTCTGAAGCAAAAGAAAGTGCCATTGAAATCAAGTTGGCAGAAAATTTAATTTCTCAACACTCCTAAGAGCTGAAAATAAGCTGGTTGTATGGTGGATGTGGAGGGAGAAGTGGGAGACAAGAATGTGTTGGTAGCATTGTTTGATCCACTCCTGAACAGACAGTTTTACACTTGTCAGTAGTAGAGAGAAGGAGATAAAGGATGTTCTCACAAAAACTGTGCTGGAGGCTACTCCAGTGTCCTCCTACACAGTACACCTGCTTTGCATCACAGAGCTCACCAGCAGTTCTCATGGCTTCACCTGCTTTGCATTTCCATATTTCCTCAGAACGCTTTTCTTCTACATAAAAAAAACCAACGAACAACAGCCACAATAAAGCCATCAGGAGCTTTGCTATTTGCCAGGCTCCATACATCTAAAAAAAAAAAAGAAAAAAAAAAGAAAAAGGCTCAGATTTTACTCAGAGCACTGCAGATTGATTTAGTTTAACTTTATGTCTGCGGAAGAACATTTCCATGATTAAAATTTGGATGTCAGGGAGGATTCAGTACTGTATTAGGAAATGAGACATCTGTTATGGCAAGATTTGGCCAGGAGTGATGTTCTGTAATTGAAATGCCCAACCACCGGTGGGTATCTAACTCAATAAACATCCCCAGTGTTGGTGAAATTTTTACAGACAGAGGCTTCTTAGCATGTGAAGCCAGTAAAAGACTTTGTTTTTTTTTGTACAGGAAAAAATCTGGCGCTCACACATATGGTTCATGTGATATGAGCAATGAGGGACACGAGACAACTGTATTTATTCAAACAGAATGGATGACCCTGTTCCCCTCCTGAAAACACTTTTCAGGAGGTGTTCATTCCAAATTTGGATATTGGCTGAGTGGCTAGATCAATGCTGTAACATCTGTTTTGCAGTCATGCACAGCTGCTTGAGCTTTATAAAACTGTCAGTGTTTTGTTTTCCATCATCATAACTGTAGTCTCTCTCAGTTGCAGATCTAATCCCCAGCAGTAATATTCTTTAATCTCTTCAAAGTTGAAAACACTTTTTCCTCTACAATGCTGGTCCACAACTTGAACGTTTGATACTTATCAAGTTTCATTTGATTCAAGCAGCTAGCAGTAAAATGTCTACTGTTGGCTTCATTGAAATATCCGTAACAAGCCCTGCTTCTTTTACTTTTCTGTTTTTCTTTTTCCCTATATAATAGTTTGCTATTTCAAATACAGAAAATACCTCTCCTATTCTTTGTTTTACAATAAAATCTTATTCGAGAACAACCTGGAGTCAATAACTTAGCAAGGAAAACTAAAAATCAGAGAAATATTGAATCTCTCATCCAGCAGAAAGCACACACACAAACTCCAATACATTAGAAGTCCCATGAAGCAATCTATACCATAAACAAGGAAAAGAGGTATAGAGCACAGGAACAGCAAAGTTCTATATCATCTATGTATTAGATCCATAAGATCTAATCATCTCCAAAAGGAGGCAATAGCAGTGGAAGAAATTATTCTCCATACTGTGCATCAAGAAAGGAGAGGAAAAAAAAAGACGAGTCACTTTCATACAAATTCAGTTTTACCACCCCACTTAGAGCCCAACAGCAGAATCAGATCATACTTTATCATCACTGACACTTCAATATCCCTTTATTTATCTCTAATTTTTCTCACAGTCATGTTCATTTCAAGCAGACAGACAAGAAGGGAAAGCTGCTACTTCATTCTGAGAATTTAAAGAATCCACTTCCCTTACAAGTGAGGAACTGGTTTCTGAGTGTAAACTAGGAGATGCAGATCTTGGATTAGGCAACCTACCTGTTGCCCTGAAATAAAACTGATTTCTCAGTGGTTTAATGCTCTCAACATCATCTCTGTTCTGTTAAATGATCTTTTGATTCATTAAGTTGTTTAGTTTTAATACTTAATTTGTACTTAATCATGTTACTTTGTGATTAGCAACATTGCTAGAAAAAAAATGCTTTGAATGAAATGAATATCCAGGGTGACCTGTTTTGTGTTGTTCTTATTTTTCGGAAGAAAGTAAACCACATTAGAGTGGAAAAGAAAAGAACAAGACAATCTATGCTTCTTGGTGTGAGCCACTATAGAATTATTCCCACTCTGGTCACATTGACTTCTCCTGCAGCATCGATGAATGCATTTAATTTACTGCTGCATTCTTGTTGAGGGTAAGGGGTTGTGGTGAGACCTAGCTTAAAACAGAGGGAAAAAGCACTGAAATGTCTTTAGCTGAAGTTATTTTACACGCCCCTTCACTAGCGGTTCATACCAATTTTCAAATGTTAGATTACAATACATAGCTAGATTCTATTTAACTTGAAAGAATATACGGGGGACAGGAATGGTTCCATCACAAAAAGCTGTACAGTTCAGAAGATGAAGTCTCCTTTCTTAGGTACTGGAGATAATGCAATTACACCTCCTGAGCTTAAAACAAAACACAAATTCTACAGTCTGCCATTTTTCTATTTTTCAAAAGCCTCTGGGAACCCAGGGCAGGGATTCAAATTCAGGAAGAGAAGCAGCTCACTAATGAGTGGAATCAAGTATTTTAAAATACTATTTTAGAGTACAAACAAGGGCACTGAACTAAGGGGGGCACAAATTACCAGCATTTAGGAACAAGTTAGATCTTTGGCATCTTTATGTTCTTTCTGCAACACCTTTTGAATTATCTTCTAGGCAATAGATCACACTGAGCATAGAGATTCTCCAAGCTGCTGCACCACATGACTTGCAGGCAGTAATGAGGAATATAATTTCAAAGCCAGAGAACAACAAACTGCTGTTTCTTTGCCTTCAAAAATTTTCCCTTAAGGATAGGATAGGTTTATATTTTCGATAAGCATCTTGTTTTTTACTATTTACCGTGAAGAAATGACAAGGTTTTATGTAACACCACCGTATCCACAAAACTCCATTATTTGCCATTTATGAGACTACATACTTCTGTCACTATCGATTGACTGTAGGTGAAACGCTCCTCAATTAAGTTATCACACATTGCTCCCATCCAGCCTAGGTTTAAGCGCACTCCAACTTTTCATGCTCTCTTCCCACTGCAGCTTGAACTCACAAAGGAATTCACTATGAACACTGGTTACGACTCTACAGCTATGTCTTTTAACGTTTGGGATGTTGCTGTCTTTTCTTTCTTTGAAAGTTTCCCTTAGAGCTCCACTGAGAAAAGCAAGCAAAAGAAAAGAAAAGCAAGGAAAGCTAACCTGTAAACATGTTATTACATCTGTGATGCTCCTGTTTAGTACCCCTAGATAGCTTTGTAGAAATCTATAACCAGGTATATTGCAACTGTTTTCATAGTTAGGCACACAAAGAGAAGAACAACTGCAAAGAGGTGGTTAAAGTAAGAGGTCTGCTTGGATGTGAGTACAGTGAACTGTAGGATCTAGACAACATGAATATAAAATATAAGCACGGGGATAATAGAAAAAAATATCAAGACCTACAGAGACATCTTTGTAAATGTCAGTGCAGAATTTGACCTTTTGGTATCTATCATACATTCACCTGTCTTTGTTTGGGACCGATATCTCCAATGTCATTTTGCATGCCTTGCAAATCCAGTCATGTCTGTGCAGAAACAGTGCACCAGGAGGATCCAAAGAATAACAGAGACAACTCCAGAGACGGGAGGGACAAAATTATCTTCTATTTTTTGTTTTGTTTGATTAATTAAGTTAGCAATATACCATGAGGGGAAATGGACTATTGCCCATCCCAGGGCAAACACAGACACTAAATTCTGCTACTGGCCTCTATCGCTGTACCTATTTAAATAGCAGCCCACTGTAACTGAGAGGCCCAGACACAATAAGGATGATACATAAGCTACATAAGTTTGGTATTTTCATTTAACTTGATAACTCGAAAAAAGGGGATGTAGGGAGGAGAAAATGAGAAGTGGAGTGAAGTCATTCCATTACCTAAAATGGGACCTGGAGGAGCTAGATGTAACCTAACATTCTTATGACACAGTAATGAAACACTGATGTCACCAGAAACCAGTCAAATTCTACATACTAGCCATGACAAAGCAGATGTTTTACCAACAAGCACCAGGTGATGCCATTGAAAATTACTAAGTTTGTACCATCCCATGGAAGGTGAGGTCCCCATTCAATCCAACATATGCACACATAAAAAAGGCAGGAAAACCAGTGGCAAGAGGGTGATTTTCAGCAAATCACCAGCTTTCACATATCCTAAGCTGCCCTTATTGTTATGGTTATTGATCTCATCTCTGTACACTGCCTGGAGCAAACTGTGGGCCAGTGACCTCAGAGCATCTGCATGGCACCTAGAGATAACTGGCAAATGGCAAAGTCCTTCCCATCTGGCTTTTTTCCTAACAGAGAGGTGGCAATAGAAAGTTCTGTTATTGGTCAAATCCATCTTCGTCAGGAAACAATTGAAGACAGCAATTCTTTCTGACGGAGAAATTTTTCAAATTGTCCAATGGCCACATCATCAGAAACGATGCCATAGACACAAACGCTCTGTTTAAAAATACGTACAGGATGTGGCACTTTAGATAATCAATGCAAACAGTAGAATCAACCCTACATAGTAGTAACAAATTGATAACAGATGCTTGAATTTTTTATATGCTTTTTCTCACGAAGGAGAGAGTAAAGTATGTCAGCTGAGGTTCTCATATTACCTACAGTTGTGCAGGAATGTTGGAAAACTCTTGAGTGGAAGAAAACCACTGATAAATCTCCCTCCAAACCCATTGCATAATGGTCAAACTCACTGCCTCACTGATTTGCACACTGCTAAAATAAGTGGGTAGTGGGCTACCTTGAAATATACTCCAGCTGGAACAAGCTCAAAGGAGTCAGGAGGCTGATCCTGTGCAGAAGAGGTTATCCATAATAATGTTAAGGAGTAGGATTTTTTTTTACTCACACCATATGGGTGGGTAGTAGAGCATATCCTGCATTTTTCAAGTCAAAGCATGCAGCTGGGACTGTGTATCAGTCACTGCAATAGCATCCCATTTATGGAGGGCTGAGGTTCTCTGGAAAGCAGCAGAGGGCTGCAGCTCAGCTGTGTTTCTGGACGGAAAAGACATCTCATTTGGCACTGGAGTTTTATATGGGCATACTGGATTGAATAATAAAACACTGAACAGTAGATGTTTCAAAAAGTAGACTTTTTGTTATTAACAGCTTTGTTGTTGCTGTTGTTGTTTTTAAGACATACAATAATTCATGCTGTTTGTCCTTGCTATGACAAACAGGAATATGGCCTTCTCACACTGATGATTGGAAGCAGCCCTCATGCAGACACTGCTGACCACCACAGCTGCTAGCAGATCTTGTCTAGGCAGGAGGGTGACATTTCCAGAGAAACAAACATCCATTTGTCTCAGAGGCATTACATTGCGTTATTTCTGTTTACTGTTCAGAAGAGTGGAGGAAGGTGTAAAGGAGATAGAAGCTGCTCAAGACATGATCAGCTGGAGCTAATCTTCCCTCCTACATGTGAGCTCCGTCTTCTGTGCTCTAAGTGCTGTGTTACTGATGCTGAAAGAAATACCCACATGGGACCTGATCCCATACAGATGGGATCATTGCCTTGTGCAGAGAGGTGAGGACACTCGCCCTATGCGCTCTGCAAATCGGGATATTTGGGCACCCACTGGAACAGATTCCCATTCAACAACACACTTAGTGAGGCACTCTGTTCTCTTTGGGGGCTCACTTGCTTTGTGGAACAAAGACAAGATACACAAAGACACATAACACATCTGTGTGATGGTACAGCCAATGCTCCCAAGCTGATCTCTTTTAATGGAACAGCTTTCCTGACTCTGAACAAATCATAGCATGTTCTAAAATAAAAATAACTTCCTCTCCATACATTAATAGTACCAGGGCACTGATAATTTACTGACATACTGCATGCAACTATTCAGTCACTGCAAAAAATACCTGTTTCTAGCATTATTTTAGCACTTCTGCATTTCACAGATTTGTGTTCATTTCACAGCACAACCACTAATTCATTCCAGTGTAAATATTTTGTGTTGGTTTTGATTTACTTTCCTTCCCTCCAAGCAAAATTTTTCTTCTTGGAAGTTGCTTATGTGGAAAGCAGAAATCTTTTCTGTTTTCTAAATAATCTCTAATTCAGATTAATATTAACAGTTTGTATGTCTCGTTCAATTAATGTTATCAAAAGTGGATACAAAAAAACCTGAATGATTTCATTTTGAAAAGTCTTATGAACAAACGCCAACATCCTCCAATACACTCTTTCAAAGACCAGCAGCCAACGAACGCTGCAGAGGGATGGGAGTTGTGGCC
Source organism: Lagopus muta (assembly GCF_023343835.1). Lineage (NCBI taxonomy): Eukaryota > Metazoa > Chordata > Aves > Galliformes > Phasianidae > Lagopus > Lagopus muta. Next base: position 28,605,603 of record NC_064440.1, on the reverse strand, counting down.
AGCAAGCACCCACTGGATCACTGGGTTTACTCGACAACTGCAGCATTTGTTCCTTTCTGGCTCCCAGTGCTTTATCTGCTCAGTTTAGCCTGCTTCCTCACATCTCGCTCTTGCTACAGCCCCAGCATGCCCTTCCCTTTCTCAGCAGGCGATTCCCACCAGCCATAACTCAAGACCTCACGGATGCTTAGCTGTGTTACCCTCTGGATCAAAATTATTGATTTATTTACTGCTGAAAGATTGAAAAGAGAACCAACCTACTTTATTTCAACACTCTGAAAAATAGATCTGAACTGCACGCTTTCAGGAATCGGGGTCTGCCTGAGGAAAGGCAGGGGTGATGATCAAACATGCTGGCTAATTTATTAGCAGTGAATAATTCTGATCAGCTCCAGCGGCTAGTATCTGCTTATAAGAACCAGATTTTGACCAATAACTTCTCCTGTTTTCCGCAACAACCTGGTTGCAATCAATAGACGTGCTGACAGCAGACACCTCAGGGATGTGCTGGTCAATACACATGTGGAGGGATGCTTCTCTTCCCAAGCTAACAGTGAATAAATTCCTGCTGCATGCATCCACTGGTGTGCTCTTTAGCACCTACTCTTCATTCCAAGCTGCTAAGCCTGCCTATTTGGCGACATTTATAAAACAATCATACATTATTTATGTGATCCATCATAAAACCTTTCAGTGCATTTGCATAAACATATTCTTCTGTATATCTACTCGCTCATTTACATGGGAACAACCTTAGCAGAAGCTGATCAGAATTGGAAACTCCAGGCTGTACTATTGATCAGATACTTGGTTGTTAGTTATATGGCATTTAGCTACTTTCCATGCCCATCATGAATCTGGAAAGCTTCATTCCCTTCTGAAGGTTTGAGCCTTCAGATATTCATACCCTTCCATGAGTTTAACTGTCATCCATTCTCCTATAGTTGATGTTCTAACCAAAACTTGAGCACTTTTGGGAACACATGAACCACGTGAAGAGCTTACTCTCTTCCACCTCACCTTGGGCTGTTTATCAGTAATGACCTCCTGCCCTTACCTAACCTTGTTTTAGGATTTACTCTCCTGCAATCTGGGAAATGGAGTTCTGCAGTTCTTGTCCCACAAAATCACCACCACTTTTTCACTCATTTACAATATTGTTTTTACTTACTAAGACAATCAAAACCCAAGCAATAGTTGTGTGGCTTTCCCTTAGAAAGGAATCCTGTCTCCTTCCACAAGGCAACACTGGTATTTCCACTACACAGTGACAGAAATTTTGGCTATTACTTAAGCAAGCCTGTTGCTTAATTTGTTAGTACTAAAAGGGATCCTTTAGCCACTAACTGATGGAGCATTAATCTCAGGCTGTCTAAAATGGGGCACATTCTCTTACCGATCCAGACTGCAGGAACGTAACCAAGTGTCACAGCCATCGCAGTATTTTTCTCTGATGGTGGCTTACTCTGGCCCAAGTTAATCTTCTTATTAGCATGCAAGATCTACATCAGCATCTTTCCATCGCAGCTTTGCACAGTTTTCTGATGGACATGGTGGTCTAAGGATGCTTGAATAAATGTATTTTAACTAACTGTTGCTTCACATAATAACTATTTGAGCTCTCCTCTTATTTCAGCCCACATCCCCTTTGTTCCTGCACATACAGATTGTATACGGTTACTGGTTTCCAGGACATGTGGTTCTACATCCTCCCAAATGACATAACTTAGAAGTTGTTAGCAAGTAAGTGCTTCCTGAGGTTAGAAATTGAAACACACAAGAAGCCACAATAAATTGTTTCAGCCCATTCTCTAGCTGGATCATGCTCCCCACATATAATAACCTGGCTACTTCTTAAACTGACGAGTTTAGTCACTGTCACACCCTCAAGCCCAGCCAAGCCAACACATGGTGGTCTGGGTGGCACTGACAGCCTCTGCTTTATCTGACACCAATTTTGGAGGGTCAGAGGCTCCAGAAGGCAAGCCAATGCTCATACTGGAGCTCCTGCCAGAGATTTCCTGCTGTAATTTATCAAGTAGAATGAGCAAATCCCTGCTTCCTGGTGCGCAGCCTGCCCTGGGTCGTGGAGTGGGTATTTCAGAGCACTCTGCACAGCTCCTTACACCTGCCTGCCCAGCTCCCTCCCACCTCCCCCCCCTCAGTGCTGCAGGGCAACTCAGGAACTAACAGAGGCCCCTTTCTTGCCTTTCTGGCATGGAAATAGAGCTAGGTGCTTTGGTGACACATGATGCATGGAGAGCGATGAAAGAAGCCAGCCATTCCTGCCGACGTGAGCCATTTGGGTGCCTGTCTCGTACTAATATCAACATAAAGCAAAAACAATTTATCACTAACACAATTTATTATCTATTTGCATTGAGATGTTAAAAATAGAGCAGATGAATCATAATGCACGATGCTCCCAGTGATTGCCATTCCCTAATTATGCTGATAACTTGCTTGATTAGTGCGATGCTTTGTACAGCAGGACTAGCTGGAACAGACAGAATCTTTATTTACTTCAGAAGGGCTCCGGATATGATTAGTAGGAGTGCATAAATGCACATTAATGCAGCAGCTAATCTGGACAGAAACAATATGTATTGTATTTTTCCACCCAGTATGTTTCTATTCGAAAATTCCTTCCACAACAAGTGCCTCCGAGGTACTTACTTTAATTTTCCTGTTGCAATTTGTAATTACTTTAGATTGATATGTCTCCTATTCTAAATAAATTGCCTTATTGGCAGAAATATGCCCACTTTGTAAAGAGAGTATAATTACTGCCACACAGCATACTTCTTTCTCATTGGGAAATGGTCTGTACTCCTTGCTGTTTTGTTGTTTGTTTGTTACATCTTTTTCAGCCCTAGGAAATTAAGGATGTTTCCCATAAAGAAACAAAGCTGCCCTGCAAATGGTATGGATGATTCCGACAACCACCTTCATATTAAGGATACCTGTAATATACAGAATTCCACTCGAGTCCTTGAGTCAGCGATGAGCAGGTTTTCTACACAAAAGCTAGGCTCCCAGAAAACGTGGTTTATTTCTGTGTCTTCTAGGATTATACCTTTGTATGCTTTTGGTATGACTGAAGTGCTTGCTACTCACCATGACAACTATTTCCTATACAATCCAGGAAACAAAAATTCACACTTCCCATACAAGAGCAAAGTCCCTGAGCTCGAAGAAATGAAGAGCAAGTTCACCCCATTCAACTGGGGGCAAAAATGAGGAGCGATAGGGATGGTAGGGGCAGGACAGAGGCAGGCCAGTCCAGCTTGCTGCTGAAGAGCAGGGGTGCCTGAGTGGAACACAGAACAGCTTTGGGAGTGCCACCTCTGCTCAGTGGTGGCTGCAGTTCTGTGGAAGAAATGCCACCTTCCCCACATTCCTTTCACAACTATCCATTTTTTACAGAAAGCTTGTCAGTTGTTTTAAAGTTTTTTAACCTTTGATATAGAAACACTGGCAGGGTTTTATATATTTCTTCTACTGCTCAGAAAGCTCTTGCTATGCTATTATGACATGGAGTGACTGGTGTTTAGCATTGCAATCATCTGCAATAGAGTTTTTTTGGTACAAAGATATAGGGTGAACAATCTTCTGTTAAAAAATATATATATATATTCCCCTTCACTTCCTGACTCCTTCTATTACAAGATATAGAGTAGTTGCTGTCAACAAAAGCAGACCGACAAGTTTTCTCTTCCTCCATTGCCTCAGAAGCAATATGCCTACTTTCCTTACAATCACTTGCAAACACACACTCTTTGCAAAGCCACTTACATTCTTCCTAATTTGGCCACGGTGCAACACATTGTGCTCTAACTTCTCGGATGCATTCTGCTCGTCTCTTGCTAATCAGGTTTCATTGCTGGCAGCCAAATGGATGATGCCCAGATTTCATGAGATTTGGAGCACTGAAAATTCCCATTCTGCTGGGTATCTGACCATGTCAATATGCTCTCTTGCTTACACTTAGCTGAGTAATTTCACGAGGTTAAATGCCAATACCAAATCACTAGAAGGATTACAAAGGCTGTAATTCATATGTGCATTGTGTATCACTGTGCAAAAGCAATAGAAAGAAAGGATGGCCACAACATCTGAAAGGAAGAAGGACAATGCAGAATGAAATTGTCTTTAAAACCGCATGGCTGATCACACCAACACTTTGGAGGCTGTGACACGCTTCAGATGAGCCTACAGCTCAGCATGCAAAGAGCAAATTGGAGGAAGGAATACTTGGCACTTTGTTTAACTGCAGCCAGACCAAAAACGTCTCACCTTCTGCCTTCAGAACAGGGTAGTTAGATTAGAGACTATGAAATTGCATAGCTTTCCTGATGGGAAGCAACTCCGCAGTATCTATCATTTAGCTTTCAATTTCTTAGCAAGAGTTATGGGTCAATGGCTAGAGTCAAGTACAGCCACTTCCTTGTGCTTATGGTAATTACTAACTCCCACTTTATCACACTGCCTTTTATGTGAAGTATCCCAAAGCATTTTACAAATTCAGCAACACATCTATATTGGACCTGATCCAAAGCACATTAGGGTCAATGAAGTTAATATACAATGTATTATATGCATGTAAACACTGGATAAATTGCTTGCAATTGCATAATTACAGTTGAGGGCATGCAAACAGCCTTAACTCTGCCCTATAGGGACAAAAACAATAAATAACAACTGAATGAATCTTCCAAAAAAAAAAAAAACAAAAACCTTACGGCTACTCCAAACTGAGACCATATTCAAACAGTTAAATTGAAATCATATAAATAACATACAATGTTAGCAAAGATGTGGCTTAGTTATGTGTGTACCTTACCTGAACATTCCCATTCTTTGTATTTATGCAGTTTAATGATCATCTGAAATTTCCTGGGTTAAATGCAGTTTATCTTATAAACTTTGAAATAAATCATCACAGCAGAAGAGATGACAAACACTAGTTCTATTTTAACACAGGATTTATCTGTGACTAGTGATGAAAGATGGGCCATCGGTGTGGCATCTTGGCACTCCCCAGAGCACTGAAAATGCTACCCTAGGAAGTCCTTATGTTAGAGGTACAGTAGGGAAAGGATAGTCATCTGCTTCTCCCCATTTTTTATGCTTTTTCCTTAAGCATCCTCAAGTGGCAACTGTTAGAAATAAGCTGGCTGGACCTTTTGCTCGACCTAGTGCCACCACACTGTTCCAATCACACGTTTTGGAATAAAAGCCTCGGGGATTAGACTAAGACTTTTTAAGTGTTCAAGCTAGCAAATCTGTAGACCCATTCCAGCCACCATCTGTGACTTCATATATCCTGACCAAGTCTAACACTGCAGAACTAACGTCAAGAAAACCTTATTTCTTCCTCAGAGCGAGGCTGGTATTTTAAAGCTGGAAACCAGTATTTTAGAGTCGTAATAAAAAGCATCTTGAACGTCTGTCATCAAAACAGCTTCAAGTCCATAATTATAAACACCTACATATTATTTTGTGTTTGGCTCTCTTTCTGTTAGTGACACTGTAGGACTTTTACTGAATAAATGCCTCCCCCTCTCCCCCTCCAAAGTATTTTTCTGTGTGTTTGTTTCTCCCAGCACTAGAAGGAAGGGGAGGTCATGAAGAATGAAAGAAACAGTAGGAGGGAGAGTAAAATTCAATAAAGCAAAGGAAGCAGTCCCTTATGTCTACCAAGGGTGACAAAGGGATGGCTTTTTACAATGGAGTGACATGCTGCACTCAGCGCAGTTCCATCCCTGCACCCAGTCCCTGCTCCTGAAGTGCTTCAGCTGGAGCAGTACGACTGCCATCCTCCTTTCCAGTGATCCACAGAGACCATGCCTCAATCCACACGGGAGGGATTAGAGCAGAATCACAGTGCTTGAGGCACGCCGGGCTGGCAGCCGCAGCCACTAACGCAGCAGGCTATTCAGCAGAGACTCTCCGACAGGTATGAAGCAGTACAAGCAATGTCATTTCCTCTGCTGGAAAGAGCTCAGCTCTGGAAAAGCTCTGTGTCTGCCGTGGATCGAGCTCCCCAGGGACAGTACAGCTTTTCTGCCAGCTGAAGCACGAATGGATGTCTCGCTCAGCTTTGAGGTAGCTGATGCTGAAGCACCTAGGCACTGCTCAGCAACAGCAGTAACAACCTTCTGCCATTCGAATGTCTGACATAAAGATATGGAACATTACAACATAATGTTTCATTTGTGTGAAAACTCCACTGACTTCAACCACTGCAGATATTCTTTAAAAACTGTGAAGGAGAAAGGGAAGGTAGAAACCTCTCCACCATGAAAAAGGTGGAGGAGATGCAGATCAGGAACTAGACTGGTCATATAGTCTCCATAGCAGAAAGTCTTGGAGCTAGACTGGCTTAAGCCCTGAGCAGCCTTACTTTACCCCATAGCCAGTGCCTCTCACAGAAGGCTGGTGGAGAAATCCCTTTGAAACTGAGCTATCCCATGACCTTGTGAAAGCATCAGTCTGACGCAAATGCAAGGCAGTAACTTCAAACTTGTATTGGATTATCAAAGTATTTGATAACAAGCATATTTAAGTCAGGAAAATTCCCCCTCTGCTTCACAAGCACAAAAGAACAAAGATCTGACTGATAAGTCAACAATGCTGGTATAACATAGCATTTTTCTTTGGTGTTACCATGACTGTTCACAACTTAATCAAAAGTCTCCTGTCAAATGCTGTGATGCACATATTAATGAACTGTATAGCAGCCTAAAACAGCTTGTTTCTAAATTTCAAGACTTATAGTTACTGCTCAGTTACTACCAGACAAAGTTGACAATGGCAAACCAGACATTACTTGAGTCCTGAAGGGATTAGATTTGATGTAATGCAGTAACATTGCACAGTATAACTAGGAAAAAGTTGTCCAAGTACTACTTTTGGCAGTAAGATGTAAATTGGTTACAGTCCAGTGACACGGTGAACTGGCAACAAGACAAGACAATGTGTTTAATATGGCCATATGGAAAAAAAAGAATGGCTGTTGCTATGAAATGGGAATCCTGGGATGCCAAGGAGCATTTAAGGAAGGAAGTTCAGTTCACTTAAGAGGAGTTCTTAGCTAACATAAAGTTAGCAGGGCTGGCTTGTGTCACCCTGAGTTATGTATCAAGGGAAATATAGTTCTAAGTATTTTATCCAAGGTCAGGAACTCATGTTTTAGGAAGGCTATGAAAATAACAGCAACTCAATAAAAGAAAAAAAAAAAATCTCTGACCAAACAATAATGGCTAATTACTTATACAGCATGAATTAAATAGACCAGGCAATGTTAATTTCAGAAATAAGATTTTACTTTCTTGATGCTTTCTGTTCCCAAAAGCTTCAAAGAAAACTCCCAAAGTATATCACAGAGTAGAGCATTTGCAGTCATATAAGATAAAGAAACAGCAGGAGCCAATGACCAGCTAAAATGTAGCTTCAATTCTTAGGAACCACATTTCACAACAGGGAAATAAACTAGCAGAAAAACCTTCAAGCCCCAGAGCACTCCAAAACCAAACAAAAAAACAACAACCAGCTGGCTGTCATTTCACATTGAATGCTCATTCAAAAATAATGTTCCAAGAGGTAAGCGATGCAATTCTGGATACAGGTACCAAAAATGCACATGTTTATTACTCATCTACAGTGATGTACCCATTACTGAATGAACCATCAAATTTCATCTCCAGTGCTATAGATATCATTAGTCTCCAACTGGCTGTCAAGCTCTGCTCTACCTTCCTCCTGCTAGCCCTTATTGTAGTGTATAATTGAACCTAAATATCTAAAGCGTTTCAGAAGCTATGCTCTCATTTTAAATTGTCACCCCCTGTTCAATGGAGCTGTGAACATACAGCACATAGGCTATAAGTGTTAGTGGCAAGCATCTAATTCCCTTTGCCAAAGGCAGAAAAATTTGGATCGCCTTGAATACTTGGCATTGTGAGCGCATACAAACCTGAAAGAGAATAATTAAGATGAGCGTTGGCCTGCTAGGTCTTTTTTAAATGGTGCTAGTCATGAGGGGAAAAAAGAACCTTAGAAGAAAAAAGTGATTAGAAACGTTTAATCTGGTTGCTTGGCTTAATTCCCACCCTGAATCACAGTCTAGTAGGAAATACAGACACTTGATCTCTCTTCCCTCCTCTGTCCTTTCGTTTCCCAGTGAACTAAATGCTATGACACCCTATGTCACCCTTCCTGTTGTGCCACTTTTATACAGATCTGCTTTTTCTACTCTAGTTAAGTCGATGTTCTCATTTTACATCATAACATCATGCCTACCAAAAAAATAAAACATGATCTGTTGACCAAAAGGTGTAAGCAGTTTGTGTACATGATATGCCTTCTTTCCTCCTTTATAACTTAATAACGTAGCTAGGGAGCATGCTTCTTATTTTCAATTAATTAGAGTAACTAGATGTAAAATAAGTTATAGAAAAAGTGAGCGATATGCGGATTTATTTCTAACATGGAACTATTTCTTGGCAGTATTCTCATAAGCTTTACAGAATAATACCTTTCTTTGAAAGGACTTTAAGGGTACTGCTAACAGTCAAAACTCCATACTTAGGAACATTAGAATAATGGAATATCTTAAGTTCGAAGGGACCCATAAGGATCACTGAATCCAACCCCTGGCTCTACAGTGGATCACCCCAAGATCAGACCGTTTGTCTGAAAGCATTGTTCAGACTCTTCTTGAACTCCGGTAAGCTCAGTGCCATGACCACTAGAGAAGTCCCAGAATTGCATGCAATTCCAAAGCATTAACATGCCTGCAAGTTAACAACAAAAAGATCAAATTCAGTTTTACTCTTTCTCCAAAATAGTCTTGTCTGAATAGGAGTCCAACCACCCATCCACAAGGATACTCATGATTGCAGTGAGCTCAGCCAGCTGTCCTACAACTTATGCACCTCTCACTCTCGCAGCAACAGAAAGCTCCATGTTTACAATATGAATAAAGCAAGCCTTCAGAAAATATTTCAGGAACTTACCATTTACCAGCTCTTTATATGGACAAAAAATGCACTGGTGTTTGAGACCAGTTTCACCATTCCACCTTGGCAGACCATTGTGTGACCTGGTGTTGCTCATCCTGGCATTTCTGAGGAAGAAACCTCCTCTTACTACTTCCAGGTATAACACAGAGCAAGCTGTTCAGCAGGTGTTTCTATTTCCTTCACATTAAATGTTTGCAAATAGGGCTGCTAATTGAATTACAAATTAACTCATTATCAGATACAGTAAGTAATTTCTTTAAATTAAGTGGAGATTAATTAGAATAGCTGGGCAGAATAACTGAAGCAAAACGATCCCACCCCCCTCATCAGCATCTAAAACTGTCAAATTATTCTAATCCAACAGAAATTGATTTGGGATTAACAGGTACATGTGTCAAACAAGCATGGAAGTCTTCAAAACCTCAGTGTTTTTTCCTAGCATTATAACATATCTAATACCAAAGCATGTCACAGCATCCTTAAAAATGGGGAGTTATTTAGCCATTTTTCTTTAAAGAATGGATTTAGTCATGCATTTAAGTGCTTATGAAGGGCACAGTTGTTTGTTACTTCAGCAGATTAAAAAACCCAATAGTGAACAGCCCTTATTATCCATTTTAACTTCACTATATATGAAATCATTGAGTATCAGGGTAATATTTCCTGATAGCTAATAATTACATTGAGGTTTCCTCAGGTTATACAAATATATTCACTGACACCAGTGACACTGAAGCAATCAAGGTTATCCCTCACATCATAGAGCTGCATCTATCTATGGAACAGAACAAGACAATAAATATGCTGAAAACCAGGCTTTGTGGAAATAGATTCTAATGCAGCAATTTAAAAAATCTGTTCCTAACAAAGGAGAAAATGGTCAAAGATTATAAATCATTATTAGCGACTCCAGCAATAAGGACAAAGACAATTTAGAAACAATTTGTCAACTGACCAAGAAATTTCTTTCTCCTCCCTTGCACAATGGGAGCACCACATGGTTGCACCCACAAATAAAGCCTTACAGACAACACTTTTACTGTTGAAAAAAACAACATATTTTAAGTCTTTTCATGGGACTTAAGATAAAACATGTTATGACAAATTATATTTTAACTGGAATCTATGGAAAGAAACCTTCTGTGGTGAGGAAGGATGCAGGTGTTTAGTGGCAGCATCATCCTGTAAACAGCTCTGTAACATTTCCAGCTGGGATTCAGAATGTCATCTTTTTAATCCCCAAAATGAGCTAGGAAGGGAGGGCCTGAGAAACATGTTATGAGCATGTAAAATATGAATTAACATCTCAAAATACAACCTCCTTAGCAATGATTAATAGCCTGAGGGACAGGAGGGCTGGTAGAGGCAACCACTCTGAATTCTCTCCTGGGTGATCAGTACACAGCTGACAACAAAATTCACGATGGATATCATCAAATAATTATTGGAAAAACTGCATTCAGAGGCATCACAGATAGGTGCAATTGTACACGTGTGCTTGAGAAGGAATGGTGACAGATCCAGGTTTTGTCTACTGAAGCAGATCACAGTAGAAGCAATAAAAAATGATGTGTTTTAAACTAACAGCTTGAAAAACTTATCTAAATTAATTCCTCGAAGTTTTTCTTTTCTTTCAGGGATCATATGTAAATGCAACACTCACAACTTGTAGTTGAGGGTAAGGAACCCACTCAGCACACCTATGCCAAGAGCTGAATGAAAGCCATCCCGCCCTCTTCAGAGCTAAAAGGAACTAGTGCTGGCAGATTGTCATTTTACACTAAGAACTAGGAACCAGAAGGAACACAGGTCAAATAATCTGGGGGGGGTGAGGGGGGAACAACCCACACAAAGCAGCCAAATCACCACAGTACCCTTGAAAAATTACTAAGACCAACTACCTACCCAGAAGTTAGGCAATGGGGTCAGATATACTGTCAGAAGGAGAACATGCAGCAGCTAAGCAAACAAAGTTCAATTTGGGTCATTTTCTGCATGCTACACCTACCTGGCTTAGCTCTGCTTAGCAAGGAAAGGCGGCTTTGTACTCTGGTGTTGGATAGTTTTGGTGGTGAGCAACATCACAGAATCACACAGAATCACAGAATGGCCTGTGTTGGAAGGGAACTCAAGGATCATCAATCTCCAACCCCCCCTGCCACAGGCAGGGCCACCAATCACCACATTTAATACTAGACCAGGCTGCCATCCAATCTGGCCTTGAACACCTCCAGGGACGGGGCATGCACAACCTCTCTGGGCAGACTGTTACAGCACCTCACCACACTCACAGTAAAGAACTTCCCCCTGACATCCAACCTAAATCTTCCCTCCCTCAACTTAAAACTATTTCCCCTTGTTCTGCTGTTATCTACTCTTTCAAAGAGTTCATTCCCCTCCTGTTTGTAGGCTCCCTTTAGATACTGAAATGCTGCAATGAGGTCACTCTGCAGCCTTCTTTTCTGCAGGCTGAACGAACTCAGCTTCCTCAGCCTGTCTTCATAGGGGAGGTGCTCCAATCCCCTGATCATCTTCGTGGCCCTCCTCTGGACCCTCTCCAACAGCTCCCTGTCTTTCTTGTGCTGGGGGCTCCAGACCTGGACACAATACTCCAGATGGGGCCTCACAAGAACCAGAGTTGAGGGGGACAATCACCTCCTTGTCCCCACTGGCCACCCCTCTTAGAAAGGTTCAGACATCTCCTGAGCTTCAGCTGTTAACAAACACCAAGTCTCGGACCTTGTGGCCCCTATGGGGGCTGTCAGCCCTCCTTTTAAACCCAGTACTCCTCAAGGAAAGAACTGAGCTTTCAGAAGGTGCATTTTGGGAAACCACAGAAAAGAAGGAATTTGCATTAAGGCTTCTTAATGCAAATTCGAACAGTATAAAAGTCTATCTAACTGCCATGCATCTATGGACAAGGCCACACCATGGTGAGTCTTCGATGTTCTCCTAATCATGATGTACTGGAGACATCTGAGGAAGGAATACATTGGCTGCTACTCTTTGAGAAGCAGGCTTATTTCCACCACATCTTAAAGGTGTGTGTGTTGCAACAGAATGGATGCAGGGAAAAAGGAGATATATGAGAGTTGCACGGCTGCAGACCTACCTTCTGGAAAGGCAAGAACAGGGAAGGAGTCAGAAGAGTTAAAAATGCTAACAGTAAAGCAATTAAAATTTTCTGTAAAACTATCCATGGTGCCATATTAGAAAGCAGCCCATTTCCACAGCCCCTAAAAGAGGTGCTGTAAATTAACCAAATGACACACTAAAAAGCTGAAACTCAAAGTCTGCTAATCCCTTTAGACTCAGTTTCTTACAATTCTGTGAGAGGAACTGCAGCTCAGACAGAGACAATAAATCATCCCCTCAAGTAGTGTATCTTACCACAAATAGGTATGTAAGAAACTAAATCTGTCCCAGACGGTTCTGAATGGTGTTTTAGAGCAGCTTATGATTATATTTTAGAAGAACTTTCTCCTCATTTAAAAATTCTATCCGTTTTAAAGTTAAATCCAGAGATAAATGGAGCACTTAGAGATATTACAGGCTTTTTCAATAGATGTGCTGGACATTGTGCTACCTGTCATGTTATTCCAGGGGCTAGTTAAGCTTATTGTGTGAAGTCCAAAAGCCTTTGGAAATTGATACCCAGGGCTCAACTTAAATCTTTAAACACCTTTCAAAAGGAAGATTCATTCTGAGAGCCAGACAACCTTAGCAGTCAGCCTTTTCAATAGGCTCTATTTGCAAAGATGCTTCTAAAATGAATTACTTCTTCTGGCTGCACCAATGAAAGACATTTTGAGGAAAAATAAATACGTCCTAAAGCATCAATCTGTTGTATCCACAGAAAGCATCAGCTTCTAATTTTTCCGTCACACTGCTGAAAGTGAAACCAAGATCTTAAATTCTTTATCCTTGGCTGGGGGGTTAGGGATATGGTCAAAAAGGGAAATACAGATGTAAAATATTGAGCACCTTCATTTGGACCTTAGATGAAACAACAGAGATACATGTATTGATTTGCTGCTCCACTAATTAACATACTGCTTTGTGCCTTAGCTTCCACCAAAAGACTGAGCTGTTTCTGACTGTCTTGAAATATCGCTTCTCAGAGTGATGCTATCTTAGAGCATAAAAAAACCCAACACACTGTAACTTCTATCTTTAAATGGTGTGCACAAACACTCTGGTCCACATGTTCTGACATGCAGAGCAGTGCACAGCAACACAAAAGGCAAAACAAAACAATTTGTGATGTACTTGCTGGAATAGGGTATGAACATGGAAAAAGGCCCCCATGGTAAACACGGAGACTTCAGATGTGTGTTCTTCATCTGACATCTTACCCTCCTACTCCCATGTACCTCACGGTGACCAGCAGATTGCAAACTCAAATGGGCTCCTATGCCATCAGGGAGGCTGTGCTTCTCGATACTTGCTAATTTCTTACAAATTTTCCTCTGCAGCACAAGGCAGAAGAGGTCTGATTATGGTCTGCCTGAGTTCCAAGTCCATGTTTTCCTTAACTCCAGACTTCATGCAGCAATTACTTGTAATTCTCACTTTTATCAGGATATCTGCACAGATCCCTGACCTTTGTTTCTTACTACCTGCAGACAATTAACACGCAAAAACACCACCTTCACTACAAGAAAGGCCAAATACAAGACCACTGTCTGGGAGCTCATGCATTCCCTGAGCAGCATCACTGGCCTGAGCATACAGCCACCGTACAGCTCAACTCATTACCAGCATTAAATCACGACAGAGAACTTCCCCCTACAAAAGAACCTCCAGGAGCAGGACTTGGAGGATGAGAACACAGGGGCAAAGGGTTTTAATTCCCTTCTCACAGGTTTCAAAAAGTAACGAAAGAGGAATGCGTGACACGAGGCTAAATACATACAGAGATTTCCAAATTAGCCACATAGTTGTGTTGCATAATGTTGCATTTTTTTTTCCTGTTGCATTTTAATCACATCTTCAGTATATGAATGTCAAAATGACACCATTTCCTTCCATGCTGAGAAGTCTGTTTATTATTGACAGTGTTTTTATGTTGCTTTTTCTACTTGGAGTTCTGCAGCTCCTGAGAACAAAACGCAGGCAATTAAAAGTGAAAATCAAACTCTAAACCCTTCTACCAAAAGGAGCAATTTGCTGACACTGTGACAAGATGGACTATAATGGCATTTAATAAACCCACAAGCTCATGGAGAGTAACAGTATGACAACATCTTAAGGAAATAAAGCAAAAAAGTACAGCAGGAAAAAACCCACATCGTTGTTGCCACACACTGGGATTCTACAGCAACCCTGAACAGAGCATCCACAGGACAAGCCTCACCAAAATAATCAGTACTTCTGTCTCCCATCTAAGTGCATGTACTCAGGCTTGCTTGCCTCAAGCAGGGATGTACATCTTACACTGAAACTCATCATAGCCTCTAAGGAAGAGATTTCTTCCCCCTGCAGGAAGATTGGTGCCCATCATGCCCAGCTACACTTGCACCACCCAAAGCCATAGGCAGAACAGCCTGGCAAGCAATGCTGAGCCTCCCTTTGTTCAGGAATCAGGCAACCCTCTCTGCCACAGCCTCCCAGTAGCAGGAAAATGCCTTGTCCTGAATCCTCTTTGAGGCACTGGCACAGGCTGCCCAGAGAAGATGTTAATGCCCCATCCTTGGAGGCATTCAGGGCCAGGCTGGATAGGGCCCTGGACAGCCTTACCTGGTGGGTGGCAACCTGCCCATAGCAGGGCATCGGAACTAGATGATCTTTGAGGTCCCTTCCAACCCAAGCTGTTCTGTGATTCTATGATTCTACCTATGGAATGTCTATCAGCCCAAACAGCTGCACCATTCCACAGAGCCTACTTTCCTGGCTAAAAGCACAGCTGCTTTCCAGGGTACAACTATAGAAAGAAGTGAACTGTCTCATCCTGCAGACCTCAAGTACACGCGTGCTGGTAACCGCAACAGAAGTGATTTTCCTCAATTTCCTTAGAACTGTTGGCTGTATGCAGCATGCCAAATGTGAGTTCCCTCTGGCACCGTGAGGAGCAGCCTGTAGGCTGTGCTCCATCACATCTGCACAGCCCGCTGCCCAGGCAGGTGGGAGCAGGAGCTGCAGTTTGCCCTGCTGCTGCTGATGTGTGGGAAGGCAAAAGCCCAGCCACAGGCAGAGCTTGGCTGAAAGCACAAGACTGCCAGGTAGGAAAAATAAGACAGCATTTTTCTATCAAACAGAGTACATTTTATCTGAAAAATCACTAAGGCACAATAAATATGGAACCCCACAAAGGATTTATTTTTTTTTTTTATGTTCAATTTTCAAAGGAGAGTTGCAATTTCTGTAATGAACATGCATTAAGCCCTCAATAAAAAAGTTAATTAAGAAAATTAGATTTTCTTTTTTTTCTTTTTCTTTTTTTTCTTTTTTTTCCTTTTTTCTTCTTTTAACTCAAAGCAAGTACTTTCCTGCTGAAAAATGCATTATGCGCAGTAACGATGGCTTGGCAGGCCAGGTCTGCTGCGGGCCTGCATTAGTATGGATAACAGGCTTCAGTCCCTGTGGAACTTAAATTCAGACACTCCACACAGGGAAATAAAATATGAAAAGAAGCAGCATACGAAACACCGCAGGATCATAAAAAAGCAGAACACAGATGTGCAGAAGCAGCATAAAATCAACAGGAAAAAGAAAAGTCAGATATTCGGCATTGTAACAGATAATAAAGCGTGCTCTTCTCCCCACCTCACATAGCACCAAATTGTAGTAGAAACTATGTACCTCACAGTTTATTCTATCGGTAATTGCCAGCAAACAAACAAATCCCCATAAAGAATAGAAAGCTTTTTGGACACACAGATGAAAAGAGAGATTTTGAAACCACACTCAGACATTCCTGCACTGATAGCTTCCCAACTTTCTCTTTGACTCATCCAAGAATTACTGACAGTGTCCTGAAGCAGGAGGCAGTACAGATGGAAGTCAGAGAGGTGACAAAGAAAAATACTGAAGAAGGTTCAGAGAGAAACACATGTGCGTGTTGTGACATAGACACAACCCGTATGAAGGGAAGCCACAGATTAAAAGACTGTTAGTCCCAAGCAGAGAAACATGAAAGGAGGGAGAAATCAAAGAGAAAGATCTGCTTGTATCATTAAGTGAGGAGCAGCACAGTGTAAACCTCTAAAAAATAAGAAAAATCCTAACCTTTGCTGTGGCTCATAGTTGGAAAAAAGAAAAGGTAAGTTTTGCCAAAGAAAAGAAAACCAGTGATCAGGATACCTCAGATCTGACACCTAAAGAAGCATTATGCTCATATTTTGAGAAGAACTCAATACTTGCCCTGTGAGCAGCATACACTGCTGTGCTAAACATGGAGATCACAAGAGGCAATTACTCTGCAAGCATCCAGAGCAACACCAGGGCCCATCAGCACAGTTCCTGGCCACTGGTTAGGGCTGGCAGTTGCCTGGGGACTGGATGAATGACCCAACACCTGTAGGCAATCGGTAGGCAATCTGAAGCACAAGAAACAGGATTCTTGGAAATATGGTGGCTTCGGTACTTACTATAGCCTCTTTCCCAAACTATAAAGAAAGCTGACCTACACAAACTGTTCCCTGTTCCACAGAGAAACCCTGGGTTTCTCTGTTACAGCAGAGAATGCAACATCCTCACATTGAAGCTCAAGAAGACATGTTGGCCAACACTCAAACCAGCAAAGATTTGGGGATGCACACCATAATAAATGCCAGCCTGCTACTTGAGATCACATTACATGCTCAGAAGCCCATGTCTCAGAGGATCTTTGAGAACAGACTCAAGCACACCCTTCTGACATGTCTCAGTGTAATTCCTTTTCCTACACAGCTCATTCTGTACATCGGAAGCATTCTATTTTTCACCAAAAAATCTGTCACACAGGCAGCATAATGACACTCACTTGCTCTTCTGCCCTTAGCATCACCATATAGTGTTCCCACAGAGCAACAGGGGATGCAGTAGTGTCTTAGCTAACACAGGAGAGGACACACTCCCCACTGCACTGGAAATATTAATGTCACTTGTTTTGCCTGCCCCAATTTATAAAGCACAAAACTTCTTACCTGTTTGCTGGTGGAGGGGAAGGAGCTCCTGTCTGCTCTTGTTCTGTCCTTCTCCTCTAGAGCGGATAGGCTGAAGCTGCTGGCTGAGAGCTGCTGGAAGGGGAAAATATTCTCTCATGATGAAAACAAGCGCTCTCCAACTCCCATGTGTAGGTTCAGTCTTTAGGGGAAGCTTATCCTGATAGATGAAGCCCTGTATCCAAGAGCTGTTGAGTTTTTGTCAGGGAGTACATTTTGCAGCTTTCACCAACCACTTGCAAGCACGAGTATTTGTTCATGAGCTGACCAGCAAAACTTCTCATCCATATGCTCCTGGAGCACAAATCCCAGCAGCTCTTTCTCACGGAGTAGATGTCCAATCCGGCTCCACCACCAGCTTTGCACTGTTACTAGGTGCTTCAGAGGACAAACATGGAAATGGGCATTTATGAATTGCCTTTACTGAAGTCTCCTTTTGTGCACTTAATTAATAGAAACAGCTGAAGTTGGTCTGAAATAGGTGGGCTCAGTGTGCAGGCTGGATGCACGTGGAGCCTTCCAGCAAGTTCCTCACACACAGAAACACACAGAATCACAAGGTTGGAAACGACCTGCAAGATCATCTAGTCCAACCACCTTCCCATTCCTATCAGTGCCACAAGCTACTAAACCATCTCTCGTAGCTCCTCATCCAGGCGCCAACTCTCCATCCTCCACTCTCACACACATCTGAGCCCAAGAGTGGGTGTGATTTCCTTCTCATGTCCTCTCATACACCTTCCTTCTCTTTACCAAGATGGTGATTATACTGGATATCGTCTTGTTGAGTCTACTATAGTGCATGTGAAATTACAAAAAGACCTTCAGCATCCAGAATCATTAGTCTGGCACGTTTCAGTTCCCATTGATGGAGAGCCAAACAGGAATGTGGGGTGTGGATTTCAGAGAATGTTGACTTTTATGATGGCTTGCATGCAAGTAGATAGAGAAACATTTGTCTCCAGTATGTTCTTTGATATTGTAAAGAGAAAGCATATTTACTCCTTTCAATAAACTCGCTATGTTCTGCGTTGGAAAAAAAAAATGTCAGGAATAATTTAAGATGACATGTAGTGCCCAAACTTCCTGCAGAAGCATCTTTGATAAATAATTAATCTTCAAAAACCTGAGAGGCATGGATGGATGGCAGACGAGGCAATCCCCTTCAACACCGGCTGGCCTCCTGTAGCATGAGTAGCTCATCGTATCCTGGGGGGGCAAAGGGAAAAGAGCTTTAATGGCGTTGACAATGTAACTGCCAAGTGCAGGTGCATGTGGTAACCAAGGGGCACACTTCACAGCAGGCATTGTAATGTCGGGAAGCAGTACAGATGCCAGGCTGGTCTCAATCCCCGCAGCACCCAGCAATGCAACATGTTAGAAAGGGCTTGCACAGCACATGGTCTCCACACAGACTGTGGTGACAAGTATCCATGCAGTTACAAATGATACAACATTACGCTGTTTAGACCTCAGAGAACATCCTGCCAAATTTCTGTCTATCCATTATATTGCCTATACATTTCAAGTGCTCTTAGCAGGAGGTCGCAGTCAGCAGAGTTTTAGTACCAAGCCATTTTCCTTCTTTGGTTTGGAACAGAGCTATCTGAAATATTTTGCTGTGAGTCTTCCAGCAATGGGATGCATTTGCTTTCTCCAATGGTTACTCTTACACATATCTACTGAAACATCTGCAGCAAAACTTTTGCTCTTTATAAGCTTACATCATTCTTCCCTCAGATTGACAGGGTTCAAGCCAGTAGTGGGATTCTTCACCAGATGAGATGAGACAAAGCTAAACATAGCCATCTGAGCACAGTTCTCAGCAAGCTACACCTTGCTCATTTTTTAAGACCTTGAAAAAACTCGTCACAGTTTTGCTTTTCCAATTGTGTGCTATAGGGATCAATTGCATTTAACTTTGGACATTTCCCCATCTACTTACCAAACGTCATTTACTTAACATAAATATTTATTTATTTATTTAAATTTTTGTCTTGGTCAATCACAGCTCATCTGACAGACTAACACCGCCAAAGGAAAACTCCATGTGGATTGTCATTACTTTAGTAAGGGGTTTGGGGTTGCCAAATTGGTTTAAGAGAAGGGAGAAAGGAAAAATACAAAGAACTACTCAGTTCTACACAGAAGATGTTACGTACATGTGTATGCAGTAATAAAATCTCTAAGAACTTTTTCTTGATTTGAGAACTTCTGTTACTTAACAGAGATTTAATACTCTCTGTTAGTACTTTAATACTGCAATACTTTTTAATTAAAAAGAAACCCAAAAAACAATACAGAGACATAAGATGTTTTCTTGCCTCATATTCGTGCTCTTTTGGTACTTAGGCTGAGAAAACACGCACGTAGTTCGTTCTGCAGATTTATTTAACACATTGCTAAAGGGCAATTCTGACAGAAGATCACAATCCAGTTTCCACTCGCTTCCATTTATTGGCTGGCCTGGCCCATCACTACAGCTACATTACACAAAGGTCGGAGCCTGCTGGGCCCCCTGCTAGGAAGCAGGCTAGTAACAATACATAAGAAGGCTGCTGAGGTAACAAACATTTCTGCCTCAGTCTTCACTGGCAACTGCGCTTCACACATCCTTCAAGTGGATGGGTCAGAAAATGGGGGCTGAGGGAGCAACATCCCTCTTGCTGTAGGTGCAGGTTTGCAAAACATGAGGAACCTGAAGACCCATGTCAGTGGGTCCCAGTGAGATGCATCCCAGAGTCCTGAGAAAATCAGCTGATGTAGTCACCAAGCCACTCAGTGATATTTGAAAAGTCACAGTGGCCAGGTGAAATCCCTGCTGACTGGGAAAAAGGTAATATCGCTCTCATTTTTAGGAAAGGTAGAAAGGACGACCCATGGAACTGCTGCCTTATTGGCCTCACTTCAATGACAAGAAAAATCATGGAGCAGATCCTCCTAGAAGCTATATTAAGGCACACAGAAGGCAGGGAAATGATGAGGGAGAGCCAGCATGGCTTCACCAAGGGCAGGTCCTGCCTGGCCAACCTTGTGGTCTTCTATGATGGTGTAACTGTAACAAGAGAAAAGGTAAGGGCCATTTTTGTCACCTACTTGGACTTCAGTAAGGCCTTTGATATAGTTTTCTAGTCTTCTATAAAAAAAATAGTTTTTTATTATAGTTTTATAGTTACTGTGGATGACATCAAGCTGTGTGGTACAGCTGACATGCCCAAGGGATGGGACACCATTCAGAGAGACCTAGACAGGCTGAGTGGTGTGCCCAGGAGAACTTCACAAGATTCAACAAATCCAAATGCAAGGTATTACACCTGGAGCTGTGGCAATCTACTATCAGTATAAGCTGGGAGATGTAGGAGTGCAGCACAGCTCTACTGATAAGGACTTGGAGAGCACTGGGGAGACCTGAGAGTGGCCTTTCAGGGACGGCTATAGGAAGGAAGAGAACAGACTCTTTATTAAGGTCTGTTGTGATAGGACAAGGGGAAATGGCATTAAACTGAGAGAGGGAAGATTTAGACTGGATATAAGAAACAAAATTATGATATGGGTCATGAAGCTCTGGAATAAATTGCCCAGAGAGATGCCCCATCCTTGAAGACACTCAGTGTCTGTGTGGATGGGTCTTTGAGCACCCTGATCTAGCTGTGAGTGTCCCTGTTCATTGAAGGCTGGACTAGATGACCTTTAAGGGTTCTTTCCAACACATACAATTCTATGACTAGTCCAAGTGAAAGAATTGCATGGTAATCAAAATTAATGATAAGGAAAAATCAAGGGTATCAGTAAAGTGGCCAGAATTAAGCAGTCCTTTCATAGAAGGATAGTGGGGCAGGATCACACTCGACTTGATGACCACATTTTTTTTTTTTTTTTAATGCAATGAATAAACAAGGGAGAACATCTAAATTGAGATCAACTGGATGCAGCGTCAAAATACTAGGAAGCAACAGATAATCCGAAATTTGCTGGAGAATTGCAGAGGATCTTTATGGGCTGAGCCAAGATATCCAGAAAACAGTTAAGAAAAGGAAAAAGGAAAAAGGAAAAAGGAAAAAGGAAAAAGGAAAAAGGAAAAAGGAAAAAGGAAAAAGGAAAAAGGAAAAAGGAAAAAGGAAAAAGGAAAAAGGAAAAAGGAAAAAGGAAAAAGGAAAAAGGAAAAAGGAAAAAGGAAAAAGGAAAAAGGAAAAAGGAAAAAGGAAAAAGGAAAAAGGAAAAAGGAAAAAGGAAAAAGGAAAAAGGAAAAAGGAAAAAGCTCCCAAGCAGAAGCGTTTAAAGACTGTACTAGAATTGCACTTGATTTTGGACAGGTGTCAATGAAATGCAAAATGCCTTGAAACAAAGGGCAAATGGAGTCCCTTACTGAACATCTAATAATTCTTACTATAATTTTTTTTTTATTTTTTTTTATTTTTTTTTTTTATTTTTTTCTTTTTAACATCACCATCAAGGCAAATTTGTCAGGACACAGCACTCTTACTGGGAATCAGTTAAATCTTGTCATTTTGC
The DNA here is from genome assembly GCF_023343835.1 of Lagopus muta. NCBI lineage: Eukaryota > Metazoa > Chordata > Aves > Galliformes > Phasianidae > Lagopus > Lagopus muta. The sequence goes on along the minus strand of NC_064440.1, from coordinate 28,583,921 downwards.
TAGCACTTCAAGAAATATGGCTACGTTTAGTTACCTTACATGCAAGTGGACTCAGATTTGTGATTATAACTCATAAAAGACCTGAAAAAAAAAATTAGAATAACACCACAACTTTTAAAGAATGGCCCATTATAACTACACTTCAACAGAAATAAATTCTGCAATGTGTGTTCTCCCAGTGCTACACTGTGCCTGCAATTCAAACAGGAAGAAGTCTAATTCATTTGATTATCCATGCCTAGAAATAACAATTTTGAAAAGGAGCAGGAAATATATTTTCTCAAAGTAAATTAAATGAAGAAGGTCCACTTTTCTTGTGGTCATGATGAGACTGCTTTTCTACAGGTTTGTATATTTTTCCTGTGTACTGAAAGAGGATATTCTAAATTAAAACACAATTATTTTACTAAAGAACATACCCTTCTGCCCTTACATTCTGCAGAGCTGAATGTTGCATGCATTATTGAGCCCCATAAGCAGAACAGGTAAATATTATGGCATTATTGAGCAAGTAATTGCTTCCCCCAGTGAATATTACATTATGACTCCCATACAATGCAATACAATTTATTTTATAATGTTTTTTCACAGAAATGCCTCACTATTTACAAAAGTGATGTAACACCAAAACATCCTATTGTGAAATGCTTTAATGAAGGGCGTAAGAGGAGGTGGACAATGAAGAGAGCTAACGAAGCTGGTGTGCAGTGAGGGCATCAGCCTGCAGAGAGAGAAGAAACTAGCTATAGCAGTGCAGCAATTGGACAAATTAATATGATAGGAAAAGGTCTTTCACCAAAAATGTCAAGACAGAAGAATCAGCACAGTACAAAGGTGCTATAAAGGAAAGGAAGAAGATGACTTACCCATATCAGAAGATTCCAGTAACCTTTTGTTAACACAAAAGAAAGCTCCACCAAGGATCTTTCCCTAGTGGCAATCAGCCCTTCAATGGGGTCTAAGAGAGGTGCAGCCAGGCTCCATCTCTTCTGATCACACAGCTGAATTGCCTTCACCTGTGCTCCCAGCACTGACGGGGTCCTTTTCCCAGGCACTCAATCAATGGTTCAGGCTGTGACTCAAGTTCCCATACAGGCAAGCAGCACAACTGCTCTAAAGGATTGCTGCAGGGATACAGAGCGAGGCAGAAGGGCAGGTGATAAGGGGGACTACCACAAGCAGCTGAAAGCTGTAGAAGGGGTTCTGTATGAGAAGGAAGGCAGTACTGGAAACTGAAACGAGGGGACCAAGAATGGAACAAGGAGAAAGCAGAGCGCTGTGCAGACTGCCCAAAGTCTTGAAGCCAGAAAAATGCATGGGCACATCCTGCAGGAGCTCTGTACTCTGGCGTGCAATGTGAGCAGTGAAGATTTCTTTACAAAATGTCACATGAGAAAAGGAACGTTTGTAGGAACCCCTTTAACTGGCTGAATCTCGCTGAATCCAGGGACAGCAGAAGCACAGAAAGTCACACAAGTGTGAATTCCACCAAGCACTTGCAATGGCAATTGCAAGATGCTTCAGGTTCCTGAGCAACAGTGCTTTGGGACCCAGGGTGAATTTACAACAAAACAAAACTTTTTTTTTTCTTTTTTTTTTCTGGTGAACTGAAAAAAAAATCTGCTGAAAAAACTGAAGCACTGACTTTTGGCCAGTTCCAGAGGTGGAGTTCAGGTTCAGAACTCCATTGCAGGAGCTAAAGAATGGAATAACACTTGAACAACCCAGAGGAGCAGCATGTGTATTTTTACAGCTGATCTTGAACCATAGGACACCCATTGATTCTCCAAAATTGTTCTAAAGACAAATGAACTGTAATAGCACACATCGTGCTCTGATTGCATGTTGATGCTGTTTCCTGCGGCGATGCGATGACACCGTGGTAGGACCATTAACCCATCTGTCACTTCCTGCATTTGTCTCAATCAAACTGACAAAAGGATTGTGTAAATGTGTCTGTGGGCAGCGCAAACACAGTGATACCGACCTGACATGCGAGAAAGGCAATTGGTATTGAACAGAGGGACTGAAATGACACAGACACGTATTTGAAAGTAGGATTCTTGCAAGAGGACATTTAAATAAAAGATTTGTCACTTCTCTCCAGCAACCTGGGATCATTGTGAAGGCACACCAGAGCTCCCTGACATTCTTTGACAGTCAGCCTGCACATAACGTGCAGAGCATTGTACCCATCATCAAAAAAAAACAAAACAACGAAGCCCTCTCTCTAATGCCTCATCATCTGAAAACTGAGACACCCACTTACCATTAGGAACATCTGAAAATACAGGAATAGTTTTAGAAAGACCATTCAGTACTGTCAGGAGCAAGGTTTTGGTAATGGCATTGCCTATACCTCAGCCAAAATTTCCATTTCTGTACAAACAAAAATGCTTATGTATTGAAGACTGGAAGACAAGCACTGGCAAACACAGCCTTATAGAGCAAAATCCTGCTTTCCTCTTTTTTTTAAAAAAAGATGGAAAGTATAACATACGTATTGTCTCTTTTCTGCAAAATATGCTATGTCTCTAACATACAGCTGAATCCCCAAAGATGTGACAACTGCTACTGTAGCATTATCTTCTTTCCATATGCACCTCGCGATACAAAAATCCAAATCCTAGGTGCAGATTACTGTAGCCTGAGGAAATAATAATTAAATCATTCCCTGCAACATTTTCTTCTCCTCACCACCTTTTAATCCTAATTTACTGAAGTACACCTGCAACTGACTTTGGCCTGTTATACTGAAGACTGCTAAGACTGTCATGCTTTGGGTGGCCATGAGCACTCCCCAGATGCCAGCAGGAGCTGGCAGACCAGCAGCTCAGCCTCTCACTGGCACCTTGCTCAGCTGGGATCTCTCCAGCTGCAGACACCTGCTCACTGCAGCACAGGGTAAGAGCAGGGCGCTGAGGCAAGAGCAAGTGGAAGGAAGCTCAGGTTAGCCCTGCCACAGAAACGCATCGCTCGCTCAGGACCTCTGGAGTTGCTCTCTGAAATGCAATTGAAGCAGAAAGAACAAGCTGAGGCGGGCCTGGGAAAGCTTGCCTGCTTTTCCTACAATATCAGCTGTCTAAAAAAAAAAAAAAAAAAAAAAAGAAAAAAGAGAAAAAAACCCTTGGCAGATGGAACATATTATTTGTTAGACAAGGCTCCAGGAGGAGGTAATCACTTTTTTTCTTTTTTCTTTTTTTTTTTTTTTTTTTTTTTTTAGCAACTCAATCATCCAAGGATAAAGAAACAGCAACTGTATTTATTTTATTTCCCTAAGTGCAATCTCTCTCCGAAGCAGATGTGACAATTTACTGCCAAAGTAAGTTCATCACACAATTAGCGGTGTGAAAGGAAAGCCCATTGTGCACCATAATGGTTTCTCTCTATTAGCAGTTAATAATTACCGACACCCGCTCCCCCTTCCCACGCCTGGGCTCCGAGCATAGCTCTGTGCAGCGCCCGGGGCTGTTCTGCAGACATCTCCTCTGCAGGGCACGCTGCAAGGACGGGGTGCTCTGCAACGCCTTCTGATAAAACCCATCATTTTCTTACTCACAGCGCCCTATTTTCCCAGGTGGAGCGCAGAGCTGTGCCCGGATTAGCATCGGCACCCCGAGGTCTCTTGATTTGTCTGGTGCACTCGATTACTGTTCCACCGGTGGGATGTTGGATGTGCTGTTGCTTTATACTTTCAGTAATGACATTCCTATAAACTTTTACTGCATTTTCTAATACAATTTCATAAATATTACTAGCACAATATACGGTAAGTTCAACATTTTATATAGAAACCCATAAAGTAATAAGAAAGATTGTCAAAGCCGGACCTTTAAACTACATAATGTGTTTTCATCAAATCACATTCCAGTAACTGACCCTGCCTTGCTGTTTGGTGCTATCAGCATTTCCTATGACAGCATCACTGAGTGTGAACACCTCGGCTATCACTGCTAAATTTTTACCCAGAGAGCACATGAAGAAAATCACCTATAGAGCTGTTTTGGGATGGGGAAAGAGCATTGTTTTTTTTTTCACTGAGAAATCCCAGTGATTGTTGTTTTCTGTTAGAACTTCAGTAAAAGCCAAAATAAAGCCAACAAAGCTCCCAACAGACTCAGTGCATCAGAAATTCATGAAGAGCCAACTAAGAGCATAAAGTTAATGAGTGCCTATCAAAGCCTGTTAAAGCACTGCATACATGCTTCTTGCCTATGAGTAAGGCGGCCTCCAAACCACATTAACCCAGGAGTACTTCACCCCAAACAAGGGCATGCACACCTCAGTTTAACAGGCTCTTATTTCTGTCCATTAACTTGGGCTGTTTGCAGAGTACTACTCCAGGCAAGCCAAAGCTGTGTCTCTTTGCTGCTGCACACCAGCTTCCATTCTTGCAGCACTGCTCTCTCATCCAGAGCAGCACAGCTAACCCCAACCTCACCAGTCCTCCTCACCAATGTGCTCTGCCAACTCATCATTGTTTGCAAAAGGGGATGGCACCTACCTCTAAGGCTCCTATTCTGCATGTCATGCACTAAAATCCTCTTCTCATTAAATGTATTGGGAAATTTTGATACCTAATTCAGGTGCATAGAGTGAGAATACAGACAGCACATCCCATCTCCTGGGATGCACTTGGGAATGAGAGGAAAAGCAAGCAATGTTCAGTTTGTTGAGAAGGAGAGTGCCCTGCTGGATGCTCCAGGATGCCTAAGAGGGATTCCATGTTACCTGGGTTAGAAATATTTATTCAGGCAGCATTACTGTCATAATGGGAAGCTGTTTCTGCAGGCAGATCAGGAAGCAGAAAGTAGACTTTTCATGCTTACAAATGCACAGGCAGCGTAAACAAGATGCTGGATATAAAGATATTTGAATTCACAACAAGCAGCCTGTCGCAGCCATGTAGCTGGCAGAGCGCTGGGCAGACAAGAGCCACCTAATCTGTGGCCTTGATTTCTTCCATTTCCCAGTCTCCTTTGTGCTCAAAGAGGGCTGCAGCAGGTGAGAGCGGAATGAGTAATCCTGCTCTTTGCCTGCATGACTTCCCATAGGAAGATGAAGCCACAACACGGTTGTCCTCAGCAGCTGATAATACTGTGGGTACGTAAGGAAGGATGAAGACATGAAGCACGGCTGAGCAGCAGCCTTTCATCAAGAATGATCATTCATATATTATTTAGGATCTCAGATCGGCACCGGTTGTTCCTCCGAAGATGGATCATAGAGCTGCGGGAAATGGAGGGAAAAGAAATGCGAAAGGTCAGCTAACCCACCCCAACTTAAAAGACCATCTGTGGCACACCGGCCAACCTGTTCCCAAAAGCTCTCAAAGCTGAAGTGTGTCTGACTGATCTCTTGGAACGTTTTTAGGGGACCTGGCGGCTGCCCAGCACTCCCACCTGCAGAGCTGTCTGACAGCACACAGCCTGGCTGCTCCGTGTCTGAGTGTTGGGATGCACAAAGCAGCAGCAAGGATCTCCTCTGTGCACATCCTCCCCCCACGCACAGGCCCTCGGAAGACTTTCCTGGCTCACAAGAGCTGCTGCTGAGCCCAAAGCATATTGTGCCATGTGGGAGGATTTCGTCCCATTCCTCAGAAGTTCTCTGTCTATTTAAAGGCATTAAACTGGATATTTTTGGAAAAGCTAGAAGAAGTGATTTTCAAAAGCACCACTTTCCAGATAATGGAGTTCTTGGCCAGAAGTTATGCATTAAGAATCACCTTCTATAAATTTAATCTGTGAGCTTCCTTTTGCAGGTTCTTCCTCCCCCTGACCAAACCATGGATGGCTGTGCAAGGAGGATTCTGCATTTTACAACCTTTGCTTGTTGCTTTAATATCTGCAAATTCCATCTACTGGAGAATGGGCATTTAAGAACTTCCAGGGGATGTTTCTGTAGAAAGCAAACTGCTTCTCAGTGTATTTGGTCCTCTCACTTTCCAGTTCAGAAGCTGATGACCTGGCTGCATGTTGCTACCCCAACAGATTTCCTTGCAAATAATCCTGGTTAAAAAGAAATTACAGTGTGATGCCACCCACTTGGCACCATCCGTCCAACCACATCGATCATCCATCCAACAGTCAACCCATCACCACCATGCCTGCTAAACACGTCCCTAAATAGAATCACACAATCACTAAGGTTGGAAAAGACCTCCTTGCAGACTCTCCACTATTAATTGTTTATAATGCATCTATGCAAAGGAAACACTTGTGGTGATGTCCCATCAAACGTTCCGGGTTCCTCATTGCAGTAAGTGCTCTAGGAAGTCTGTATCAGCTGTTCCCTCATGGTTGCAGTAAGTCTACTTCATAATACAATATTGCCTTGGGACTCAGTGCAGTAGGCATACATTTTAAAGTTACATAAGATTAATTTTTTATGCCACTGAAGCAAATTGTCTTTGTAATTAAATTTATCTTCAGTTGTCTTTGTTGTTGTTTGTTTTTATAAGTCCAGAATGCTTCTTAGCTTACATTTGCATATGGATTTGATCAGAAGTATTGAAGGGCATTAAAATATAGCATGCAAGATCTATGTTAATATTTATTTTTCCAAGAAAATTAAATACTTATAATTTATTGTTAATTACGTAGAATGTTTTATAATCAAGAGAACTTGAGGGGACGAATCCCTTGTCTCCTGAATTTTTATCTGTTGACAGAAAAAGAACTCATTAGTGTAGAAATAATATCCGTAAGTAAAGAATGGATACATCTCTATCTCTTCCGAGTGAAAGCAGTGAATATCATATGAATTCAGTAATACTAAAAGAACAGAAGACGTGATAGCTACATTATGCATGAACCTGGTGTAGTTTGCTCCTTCAGACTCTGTCAGCTTGCTTGCGCTTCTTCAATCCTTTTACAGCAGAGATCAGAGTGGGAAAGATTCCTTTGGCAGGAGAGCTAAAATTGGATAATAACATATTAAGGGTAATAGGAAGAGGGAAGGGAAGAAGGAGGGATTTCTCAGCAGACTTAAAAGGTCATTATTGGAAAGTTAATGTTGAAATAGCTGTAGGTTCACAATTCTGTAAATTCCAGTTTACCTTCACAATCTCTTTGTTCTTATTTTTTAACGTACAGAACAACAGAAAAAAACAGCTCTGGGGTCAATGAATGGATTTCTCTGCCAGGCTGGAATCACTTCCAAGAAAATGTTTACTACCATCCTATTGTGTTACATTTAAGCGTTCAAAGAAGTGCTTCTCTTGAAATAGCAAAAATTCTATTTTGAATAGATGAAATGTAGCTTTTTAATATTTACATCTCCCCAAGTAATCCTTTCCTATGTCAGGAGCATGTACCAGATACTTAGGCTGCTACCAGCTCCTTTCCTTTCCAGCTCAGGAAAGCATTCTTATTCAGAGCTGCACTTAAGTAAAAGTTTAAGTGCCTTCTTGAATCAGAACCAAAACTGCCACTCCCTAGGTGATAGATGTATTCACTATTTTGAGCTTTACTTTTTTTCTTCTCCTGAGACATCTCCATTTTTTTACTAACAGTTTTCTGGTGAATGTGTTCCCAGAAACAAATGAATTGTGGTCATCACTCTCCTATCCAAGCACTTTATTATAAAAGTTGGATCTATTCAATTTTGTACGTTTATCTCCTTTATTATGGGAACGTTCTCACTTGCAGGTGCACCCGCTGATGTCAAGGCAGCCCGCAACAGTTCCTTCTCCCAGTTCATCAAAGAAAATCATGCTAAAAACTGAGGAGCATGAGGCTGCCAGAAACATGCCTCAGGTGCTTTCACAAGTGGGGAAGGAGACTTCAGGGACTTTGCTGTGAGAATTAGTGGAACAATGAAGAGGAGGGCCTCTTGTTTCTGAGAAGAGCAAAGCAGAGTGAAGAAATGCCCATCAGCTCTCCTTCCTATCATACACATTAACCAAAACTGAATTTAATTTACAAAACAAAGTGAAATCCATTCATTTCTATTGCTTGCCTTACATGAACTGAGAACTTGGTTTTTCTGTCACCTCTTGGTTTGTGTCCCTAACCCATCACTGGATTCAACTCTCCAGCGTCAGTCATTCTATTTTGCATTTGAATTAGAATAATGTGGATAACAGCACCTCTGTTTGCACACTTCTATATTTACAGAAGAGCTGAAGAAGCGTTTTACCTGAATGAGACTACCACAACTACTACCCAGTATTCTATTTTCTAAAGATACCTGACTACTTGGTTTGCGAGGCACACAGTCCATGCAGGGTTGGCTTGAAATAAGGAGTGTGAGAAGGTGGAGCAGCCTTTAGTCTTATGACTCACCACCTTATGATAATTTAAAAGTCCTGGAGTTATTGTGTGCATTGATATGCAGTGCCAGAACCCTGAAAAATTAAAATTTTAAAAGGGAATGATTTAACATTATATTATTGCTTAACGAGATAACAGAACCTTCAAACCCAATTAGATAGCTTCTTGCCGTTAGCCAAAATCAGGCCAGTATAAAAAACCCCATGACTTTGAAACATCACTTATTGACGCATTTCATCCTCTGAAGCTACACAAATTACATGAACAAGAATCTCTCTGCTCAGGGTTATCTTGAGATAGAGAGAGCCGAAGAAAGGAGAACTTTTACATGCCTCTTCTGTGGGCATTTAGAGCTCTGAAATTGCAACTTCCTGTCTCTGGATGCTCGTACACAAGCATATTTCTTTTCAGGAATAGGAACCTTGAGAGTGCCCAGATTCCAAAGATATAACTTGCAAAGACACAGCATCAGATCCTCAAAGGGAGGAAAGCCCTAGCAGCTTGCCTGTTTAGTCTCAAGCAGTGAGCATAACAGACTATGGGTGTACCTCTCATTTCATCCTGGCACCAAGCTCCATGGATGTCATTACCTTTCCCTGAATGTAGTGCTAGAGTGCTGTAATAGTAGTGCACGTATATCTTCAATAACATGGATTTTTCACTAACCTCCAGCGCATAGTTTCTACAAACCACGTGAAAATTCCTAAGGACTATCTGTAAAGATAGCAATTACTCAATATGCATGCTAAAATCCTATGACAAACTTCCAATCCTTCAGAAATAAAGTTTTATAAAAGTTTCATTATCTCATTACATACAGACTTCTGGTGGAGGATGCTGGACTTTAAGCAAAAAACATCTGTCCTTGCTGGTAAAGGAGAGGAAGATTCTGTGCCAACTTCATGACCGCTGCTCTTGGTGCTAAACAGAGGGTTTGCAGCAACAAACCCAAATCTACCCATCCAACAGTGAATCAAAATCAGATTTATACAGCCTACAAAAATAACTCCAACTATCAGTTCAGAAATATTGCCTTTGAAATGAGAAGCAGACACTTCAAATCAATTTGATCTGCATGGATAAGGATCTTTCTAGAAAGTGACAGGAAGTTTAGGCTCATATTTCATCTATGGAAGTTCTGGAGATCATCCAGTTTACCAGTCTTTAATATGCTGCAGTCTCCAATCAAATTTTCATGGGAAAAGAAAAAAAAGTTGGGCTTTGGGTAAGCCAAATCATACAGCAACTACGCATTTTCCTTGCTAGGGTCAACTAATCATCATATGCCAGTTAATAAGCTTGTATATTTTCTATAACATATTTAATTCCCTATGTGACAAAATGTTACATATGTGGTATTTTGAGGGAGGAACTCACTATTTTCAACCATGTTTCTGCTTAGTTTAAGTATCTGGAAGTATTTTCTTGTCAGCTTTGGAGCTCAGACCCTGAATACATGGTAATGTTCACCATGCATGTGACTGGTGCTACAGGTCATACTGGAAATTTAATGTGATTATGGGTTAAGTGATCAAAACAATCACAAAGTTCTTGGGTTCTTGGGTTCTTTTCGAAGTACAGAGCTTGTGCCTCCATCTCACCTCTTGCTCTGAGAATCTCAGATACCCTCACATTGTAACTACACATCAACCTGATACCCTGAGTCCTATGTTTCACTCACATATAGCAATCATATGTTAACCCCCAAACAGAGGTGTGCAGCCTTACAATGCGTGTGGCCTTTGACTTAACAATAGATTTATCTACCGTTAAGCAATTCAATAGATATTCTCAGTAAAACACAAACGTTTCCTTAACCACATATAGTGTTTTGTAGTCAGTCATATCAGTTTGACAAATTCTGAAAAGTGGGATTCAAAGAAAACTATTACATATAGATGAAGGGAGTTATTTGTGATACTTAGAGATCCTTGCCTTTTCAAATTTTAAACTACTTGTTTCATTTCCAATCAGTCTGTTGACTGAAAAATATCCTTCCATATATCTATTTCCTAGATTCATTAAAACCAGAGATCTCTGAAAATCTGGATAGATTTTCACTGGGAAATTAGATACATTTTTAAGATGAGATCAGAAATCTTGTTTTCTAAACATAAGATAGGAGCAAAATAGGGAATGAATTCGGGTGCTTACCTAGAGGAGAAAAATGCCTTACACTGTGGGTGCTAATGGACAAAACTTACTGCAAGTACTGTAAAACAGCATTAGTTCAAGACCGGTGTTTTCTATCCTGGTATTTCCCTTTTTTAAAATTATTATTATCATTTCCTTTTCTTTCTTATCTCCCTTATCTTATTATAATTCAAACCAAATTGAACCAGAGCATGCTTGCCAGCAAGTTTGTTTGGTGTGAGAGGAGGTCAGACTGACACCAGAGAGATGAAAGAGATTGTGGGAATTCCTTGCTGAAAAGCTGCATGGGTTCTGCAAATGTATAAATAATGATTATCTGTGGATTTGTTAAATGTGAATTATATAGGACCAGTCACTATACACTGAAAAATAAAAAGGAATAATCACATAATTGTATGCTTATATTTTTAACATTAGAGAGAATGAGAAAATGCTCATTAAGGCTATGCACAAATATTCCCAAATATGTGCCTGTCCATTCTTTTGCTCATTGCATTAGGCAACAGGCTTTGGTTTAAATCTTTATCAAATCTTAATAGAAAGGGAGATGATCTACTTTCAGGAGGGGCTGCCTGATAAATTGATTGCAGTGCAACTGAAAAAAAGAAGGCAGCGCAGACAATTTGCAAAGTCTGAATAAGGACTGCAGCTCACAGTTGGTTCCATTCGTAACGATAAGAACCATAAGATTTTCAGTGTTTCTATGGGGAGCTTTGTTAAAATAGTGGCACACAATTCTTAATTAGTATGATTACACCGAGTACTGTAATAAATCCTTTTAGACAAAAAAAGGAAGAGTGTTCTGTTTTTAAAATCCAATTTAGTCAGGAGAATGGGAAAAGTTATCTTGTTTTTAACAACTGGGGGAAAATAAACTGGATTTTAATTAGACAAAAGGACTATGATGGAATTAAAGCTAAAGGAAGAACAATGCCTTAACAAAGCCGAGCTGAAGCGTGTTCATACAAAAGTTTCCACTTTTATGTCAAATTGAATTAAGGATCTCACAGTTATTATGTAAGAGTGATAATTACAGAAGAAAAGTTCAGTTACAGAAGTGCTTTAGGAGCCAACTGGGACATATTCTGCAATTTGTAGCTTACTCCATGGAAAGCATCCCTCATTGCCCACATTCAAGCACAGGAAATTCAGCAAGTGGAGATGGAAGGAAGGAAACCCATTGGGAGCAGAGGCTGCACCAGCCTAGCAGCATTGGCGGAGAAGGAGAGTGGCAGCAAAGACAGAACAGACAAGGAAAAACAGGGAGCAGATATCTGTCTGGATACAGAAAGGAAAGCTCCTTTTCTCGGAGTAATTTCCTCCACTTCTTTGTCAACTCTTCCCTTACCGCCACAAACACTGTGGGCTGCAGTTATTCTCCAGCTGGCCATCAGACTGCCTCAGCTAGGATACAGCTTTAATAAGTGCCAAAGTAGGTTCTCTAATGTCTGTCCTGAGAAATGCTTGAAAAGGCAGGTACAAGGAGAGAATGAAGGCATAGAGGTCATCTCGTTGGGCTTGCCAGGTGGGAGCTTGAACACTCAGTCATGCTTTCACAACCCAATGCTCCTCTACCATCTGTATGCTTGTGAAGAAGGTAAGAAAACCAGAAAATCACAAATACCTCTCCAAAGAGATGCGAAGCACACCGTCTTCGCCACGCAACAACTGGCAGGTGTTCAGGCACTAAGCCTAAATATTTGCCCTCTATCATGGCATCTCACACCAATTTACAAAGCCAGGGGACCAGCTTCTCTTTCGTTAAACAGTCTGTCCTTCCCTCTCTCATAACACTCGCTCCAGACTGTATCGATTCAGACAACACATAATTAGTGTTGACTCAGACTAAATTCAGGCTCAAAAAGCACTTGTATCTTTCATCCTGTACCACAGAAGCAAACTTACAACCCTCATGTTCTGTAATGCAACAGTGTGGAAGTAGAAAAAAATCTGTAAATATTTATGGAAGTCTTTAAGTTTTATAGGAGTCACGTATGTATCTGAAGTAAAGCTTTTACTGATTTGAGCAGTATCTGTGTCCATTTTCAGAAATACATACTAGCTCAGAAATAATAGATTTGGATTGTTTTTGAGAAGAGTCCTTGGAGGAAAGGCTTCAAAACATCTTAGTCAGAAAATCAAATGGAAGCAAATGTCACATTTAAGCTCCATAACCAGCAAATAAAGGTCCATGAGTTATATGAGTTATATACACCATGAGTTATATTTTCCTATATATTTTGATTTCTGTAGACAGAAATAAAACCCAGAGTTAGAAGTACCTTCTTTCTTGCTTGCATGTTTCCATATCTACAGATTTGCTGACTCTTACTCAAGAGCTGTGCTGAAAGTATTACCTCCTATTTTATTCTGTTGGCCCACAGTGTCACAGGTAGTTGTTGGTGGCATGGCTGCAGAGGAGCAGTCTGACATGGAAGTGCATATGAAGCAAAGGTGTATCCCTGAATTCCTCCACGCAGAAAAAAAATGGCAGCTATTGAATTTCATTGATGCTAGCAGAACATTTATAGAGACCAAACAGCAGCTTCAAGGAAGCTGAGGGGTGGGTGGTGCATTTTAGCACTGGCAACAAAAGCCAATGTTTTTCTGCTTTTCCTTTTCTCCATTCCAAATCAGTCTGTTTTCATTTGCACTATTATGGTACTTTTTTTCCCAGTGTAATGTCATCACACTGTTCTCAATATACCTGACAAAGATGAATAAAACACACAAATGCACTAATGTGTAAAAATAATAAACACATCTCTGAGAAGGAAGGGAATACTTCTCTTCTGGTAGCAATGTGAACACAATCAGCAGTATTAGAATGAAAGCTTCTTCCATGCAGGTGAGCACATGAAACCTTCTGCTTTATCCATCACCATTTCACCTATCAGCTCAGCCAAAATCTGCTCTCCTAGGCTTCAAAGGGAACAGAACAGACTCACCTCCAGATTCCACAGAACAACTTTTCTAACAGTTCTTTCCTGGTCAGATATTCAGTGAGAAGCATCACTGCAAGCTCATGCATGGCACACAGGGCTGGGGCACAGGTGTTATGTGCCACCTGCCATTAAGATCTGTTCTTCTCACTTTCCAGCTGGTAAGCGTGTCGGGTTTGATGTTAGCTGAACATTTACACATGGCCCATTATTGCAGTGTAAGCCTTTCCTATACATGCTCAAGATGATACCAAGAGCAGCGCGTGCTCCAGTATCCCAAGACCAGAATCAAACATTGCTAAATGGAGAAGGTTAAAGTAGCTGTGTGTGGTGATAATTAAACACATTTGTTGTGTAGCTAGACTTCTCTTTTAAGAGCATCTTGAAAATCAGTATATCTATCTGGCCTGCTAAAAAGGAGATTAGCCTCATCATTAACTAACATGTGCATGGGAGAAGCGGGGTTGAGGTCTCATGATAACTGCAGACCTCTTTCCAAACACATATGGTGCAGTGTACCCAAATATGCCTTTGTTCTGTTGGGGTGCAAGATTAGGTGGAAGGATCTAATTCCTTCTTGTAATATCACATTGACCTTTAGGAGTTTTGGGCTGAGATTTATCTAACAATACAGTTCTTGCTTAGTTATAGCCAAATGTTCACAACAAATCACAAAGGAGAAAAGAAAGGACTGTAACTACTGTAAAACCTGGGAACACACAGAGCTTTTTGCAGTCATGCAGATAAAGTGACTGCTTGCTTACAAACTTATGGTTATCCTAAGTTAGTGTGAGAAAGATGTGAACTCCTTATTTTCTCTATTAGGTGGCACAAAAGAACCTGTGGTTTGGTGTTCTAGGTGTGAAATGATTCACGTTCCTCTATTCTTCAAGAGAAGTCATGTGTGACCTCCCAGTTCGTCTGGCACCATCACCATGCTGCTGGTCCTGTCCCTGTCACACACCTGCACACATCCACAGCCAGTAGTCAAGCTCTCCTAAGCAGCAAATCTACACAAAGCAGCCAAGGTCCTTTAATTGGACCTTAGCATTCAACTACAACCTCATGTACAAAGACTAATTCCTTATTAGTGTACCTATATGTATAGTCTCACCTCTTCCACAGCAGTAACAGCTGAATTTCCCCTGAGAAACTCTCCTCCAGGAATGAAAGGAAACCAGCATAATTTGTTTTAAAAAAAACCAACAACTCCATGAAAATGAAACCATCCTGAGCCTTGTGATCAGCCCCGACCACATGCCAACTGCTCCTACACAGACCAGCCTTTTTCAAAAAGCCAACATGGAGCCTTGAAATGCGGCAGAATTTGGTACAGTGACTGAAGGCAGTGAGTGTGTAGCTGCTGGATCTTTGGATTTCTTTAACATATTGATGCAATACATCAATAGGTTATTTTGAACTTTTCCTACTAAAATATTTAGTGCACAAGCAACACAGAGAACAGAGAACATTCACACTAGACCATAAAAGTGAGTTACCAAAAGAAAAATACAGGACATGTATAGTATAATTGGCTGCAATTCACAGCCGTGGAATCCCAATACCTGAACTCAGCAACCCTCCCTCCACCACTAGTAATTTAGAGCTAAGAACTTACTTTCTCCAAATACTTTTATTTTAAAGCCACCATAACCAACCATTATGGAGACAATTAAGTTATCAGACTGCAAATGGAGCCTCATCCACTCATGTTCAAGCTCTGCTTGCAGAAGCAGGAGGCTGCCTTGAAACCTCTTACAAAGAAATACTAGTTTTTCCCCTTGTCAAGGATACACTTCTGTAAGAACTTTTTGCCTTTTTATTGCCTTGCTCCATCTTCTTTAGGATTATCACGTGTCTCTGACCTACCTTGTTTTACATCAGATCATCGCAGATCATCAGAGACAATGAAAACCCATACAGCTTCACCAAAATCAGAGGGTCTTAATCAATTCTTTGGGTGAGGAACTAATGCTTTAAGCCTGCTGCTTCTTCATTTCTTCTCTCATTCTTTTTCTGCAAGTGCTTCCCAGTATTTCTGTTTCACTAGTAGTTTTTGTCTACTTCAAAATCTCCTTGACGTCTCTTCGTTTTATTTTATCCTCTATTATTCACCTAACATTCCGACAAAAATATTCCTAATTATGCAATAAAATTCTCTGCATTGTTATTTCACTAAATTTATATCATTACATAAATGGCTTGTAAGAATTATATACATAAAAGCTGCCTTTTAAATAAAATACATCAACAGAATATAGTCCCATAAAGAATTTCTCCATTTTTATAAAGAAGATGCAACAAGGCAAGAAACAAAAAATTGTGATCCTGAATAAACACAAATACTGCCAGCAGTTACTTTTACCTACCCCATCATTTTATGGGTAGCAGAGCCTAACAAAATCTACCGAGAATTGCTGCTTTGGGAGGCAGTGTCTTCATGCTGTAACGTTTCAATCTGCTGCATCCTACATAACTGACCATATAACACAGATTATAGTCTCTTCTGCAGTACTGCCACAGCTAGAGCGCCGACATCTCAAATGAGCATGTTGCAAAACACTTTTACAGCCATGAGTAAATTTAGCTGCATACACAGCTCAGTTTTACATCTGCAAACATGCCCTAGAATCGTGTGCTGGGCACTGGCTCTGAAATACTTTTAGAAGCAGTTCCTGGCAATACTGTTGTTTCAGTAAATGGCATGAATTGGGCGCCCTTATTAACTGAAACACATGAATTTGCGCCACTGCAGATCTCAGAGCTTTAGTTGGCACAGTGACTTTATCCAAAGACAGTATTTCTAAGGCTTGGGTTCATTTACCTAAATGCTTCACAGAGCACCGTGATTTTTCCTTTGCAATGAAAGATCTCGGTGTACGGGTCTACGTGCCCACAAAAAATTAAACCCTGGTTATTTTATCACACCGTGCTCTTCAGATGCTGTCAGGCATTCACAAACCACAGGTTTCACCAGAAAGGCTCACAGATGTCAACGTTTTGATTGACACAGCTGTAGTGACCAGCCTAGCACAGCACGGCCGTTTGGCCAGGACTGAGCATAAAGGGCAGTTCTCTCTCATCTCCGTCTGCCTGGAGGGAATGAAGACACCTACTTTTGCAGCTCGGATGCTGAAATCCTTTTTGCTTTCAAGTGGTAACCGTGAATGTTCTCTGGAGTATTAAATGAGAGGAAGATATTATAGTTTTTAACTTTGATGCCCCATTAAGATGAATATGCACCTAATGAGCTGAGAAATTACTGTTGCTGCTTCTTTTTGTACTGCTGTACAAGAGCAGCTAATCAGGACGGGGCATGCTCTTTGTGTTCTTAACCCAACAGCTATGAGTGTTAGAGGATCATATTCAAACATATGTTTAACGCAGCAACAATAAAGGCAATAATAGTTTCCACTGTGAGAGAAGGACTGAAAGGGCATTTCCCTTTTTATTTTTTCTGTATTAAGAGCCATAGTAACTATCCCTTGCAGTTCAGATAGAGTCTGGCACAAAACCGAAGAGCTATCACTTATAAGCCAGATGTCCTCATCAAAACTGTCAGCATTTTAATACCTTCAGACAAAAGCAATCAAAATCACCAAACCCACTGCAAAACCAGAAGTTTTACTTTAAAAGCAATATTGGAGTACTAAAGCCCCTAAACGTAGTGCCTTAAGACTGCTGGAATTTGAAATATGTCCTAGTTTTTAGGTCAGGCTCTAAGATTGAAGCTGTGTCTGATGACACAATATGAGAAGCTAAAGCCAATTAAATTCCAGTGTTATATGCTAATATTCCCTACCTGCCAACTGGAGTGTGGCAAGTCTTATTCACACTGATAAGTGAGCGTGGATATGAAGCGCAGTTTTCTCTTAAGGGAAATTTTGCAACAAACAGTTGACAGAGCAACACATCACTCTGGGAGTAACAAATTAAAAATCTTATAGTGCAAATGAAGAAGCTGGGAATTTAGGCATTTTTATGCCTAAAATAAAACATAAGTTTGCTTTCCTTTCAATGGTATCTTAGAGGAAAGGTGTTATCTAGGTGATGAAGAATGTACCACTGTGCTGGTACCTCTCCAAGGTTTGAGTCCTGAAAGGTGTCAGTCCCCTGCCAGTTCCACAAACATTTTATCACCTAAACCTGCCAAGATGGTAAACTGTATGTGGGTCTGAGCACAGCAACAGCTCCAATGTCCTTTTGCACAGCTGGAAAGTAGCAGTTTATGAAACACTGAGAAACTGGAACTTCTGTGGTAGTTACGATAGGCAAGGAGCTCTCTAACCAACCCTACACAATGGTTTTACTGCTTTCTTGTAAATGAAACTGCAGGGAAGTGAGCACATCTCAACAGGCAAATGCTCCCCAGCTCCTGCAAGCGTTCATTTCCAATACCTGAAAAAGGGAGGCTTGCTTTTTTTGTGTGTTAGTCAAGATGATATTGTTTTCCTCATATATAACTTATGCAAATTGGAGGATCACAAATGATTTTAAAGGGAAAAATAATTAAAAAGAAGAATAAGATAAAAGGATGCATTTTAGATAGTTAAAATAGCTTCTAATTTTCGGCAGTTCTCCTATATCTTCTCTTTTTCTCAACAACAAAACAACTAAGGAAAAATGAAAAAGAATTCAAATTCTGGGATATCAACTGAAAACCAGAAAGTTTCAAGTGAAAAAAAAAATTCACAAAACTTCATATTTCACCTAAGCATGTTATTTTAACTGCAACATTTAAGTGAACACAAATTTAAGCACTGAAGAGTGTTCTACAACCACGACTGTTTCAGAGCTGTTTCCACTTTGCTATGGGTGACACACAGAAAAAAAAAAAAAGAGATAAATTCAATTTTATCCGAATTTACTGGGCTACTGTGGAGAAGGAGAGCAGGGAAAGGGGCACTTAATTCAGAAAATTAACAAAATGACTGTGAAAGTCAAGGCAGGTGGAGAAGTTATGCAGCCCATGACAACCATTTGCAAAACTATTCTTTCATGTTATGGAATGTTTTATAAATCAGCTTAGCATGCATTGAAGTCATTCAAGAATGTGAAAGAAACAATAGGCTTTGAAGAAAATTAAATTATTTTAAGCTGTCAGAGTTATGGGCTTGAAAATATTTGTTTGTTGCTAGGGATTTAAGAAAACTTCCTTTGTAGTGGTCAGCATAGAGAGATTCAGCAAACACAATCTAATAAATCCAGTGGAACACAATTATTTTACTATCCTGCTACAACACGGTGAGTCAGAAGGCTTAATTCCCTCGCACTGCTTTATAATGGACATTAGATCGAAAGTGCTGCCGCATGCATCTGTGTTAACACGCAATGATCCTGCTAAGTACCTTTGCGAGAGCAGCCCTGGGTGGCCATGAGCACTCAGCTCTCCCCAGTGGCTCACTGCAAATCATCTTGTACGCCGCAGACAAGGCCAGTAGCTACAAAAATGAATATGCCAGTAATTTCTTTCTGACAGTGATCTGACACCCAGCTGATGGAAGAAGCTAACCATGCAACCTCTCCACCGCACGTCCTGCTAACGGAGGTTCTCTCATAACACCCATGGGGTTATGGATTCCTGCTAAGAGCAGCAATAGGATGGATGATGAAATTACGGCAGTGTGGAAATGCTCTCTCAATTAATTTCCCATCATGTTAAGGCCATTATCATTAGATGTCATCTGGTGAAATGGAAAAGAAAGAAAACAAACCCAGAAGCCTTCAATACCTCTGAAAGTTGCACTCACTTAGCACAAGATATAATTGCAGGGTAGGGCAGGCCAGCCTCTTGAAAGAGTTTACCTTCAAATAGATCTTTAATGGTATCGATTTAAAAGGACTGACAGGCAGATTGCTTCAGAAACATGAGCACATAAGAAGTTTAAAAAAAAGAAGCCAAGCACATAGGCCAAAAGGAAAGCGAGACCGAGATTCAACACCCAATGAGTTCAACTAAAATTTCAAGTTGTCAGTGACAGCTTTTCCCAACCAAATTTCAACACAAAGCTCACAGTATTAAATGTCTGTATGTTATACTGTCTGTGTAATGATGCTCCTTCTCTCCTTCTAACAATGGCTATTCTTGTTATCTATCATTTGATTGTGTTAGAAGATGAGAAAGTTTAGACTATTATAGACAAGAAGTAACACAATATAAAGTTTACAGGAGGAAGAGATGAGCACTAGTGTGTGGAAGGTTCCTTCTGTCCATCAATCTGTAGGCATGATTTCCCAACTGTAATTAAGGTACAAGACATATGATTAAGAATTAAAACACAGCCTGAGAGAAGGCGTGTGCCAGAAAGAAGTTAGCAGAAGAACATTTACAGTAAGACAGGCAGAAAAAGTGACGACTCGAAAGCTGCTGGAGGGGTTAAAGACTTTAACATAATCAGAGCAAATTCTACATCTGTAAATGAATAAGAGGACAGAACGCTCTGGGCCATACTTTTGTCTTCTGAAGATGTACAGGATCTGTCTGATATGCAGTTGCATTTACAAAGTAATTGCAAGACTTAACAGTATACATGTGCAACAACTCGTTTTTGATCCAAGGCAATCCTTACCACAAAGGTCAAATTCCTCTTGGCTGCGTGAGGCATTGAAAAGAGCCCTGTCATTCAGAGGAAAATCTGGAGGTTGGTTTTGAAGGTGCTGCTTTGAAAGCGGAGCACATGGTGCCACTTCTTGGTTTCAGCTGCACAACATACAGATGACTATCTCCAGCTTTTCATCACCTCCACTGCAGAGCTTACAGCCTGCCACATTTGGTATTGCTTCCCTTTCCATTCTGTCACAAGTCTGTGTAGTACTGACACTCAGAAAGAGGATTTTTTTTACTAGACCAAAGTATTTTGACTTCTGAATTACATTCTATCTCAAATTACAGATAGTTACATGTAGATCTGTACTTTATTCACTTCATTTTTCTCTTCCCTACAAACTTAATGAAAACCAGCTCTAAGCAGGGCTGGCACCTCAAGAAACTTCAGGTAGAGAAAAGCATCACTGCTTGCAGAGACTGTCAAAAACTTTCAAAACAGGGACAAATACCCTATCTTTTGGAAAGATCAGCTTCTCAGTTTGCCTTGGCATTACCTGTTGCAGTTATTAAAGCTCAGCTGATTTTCTCTTTTATGTCCTTCTCTGATCCCCCAAAACAGGACAACAGACAAATGTTCTTGACTGACAGCCCTGAGAAACAAGGCTTCTCTCTCCCAGCCTAGTCAAGGAAAATAGAGCTCATTCCTTGGGGAGTTTATTTATTTCAGCTGCCAGCATCGGCAGTACTAAAGCAC
Source organism: Lagopus muta (assembly GCF_023343835.1). NCBI lineage: Eukaryota > Metazoa > Chordata > Aves > Galliformes > Phasianidae > Lagopus > Lagopus muta. The sequence goes on along the minus strand of NC_064440.1, from coordinate 28,563,251 downwards.
AAGGTAAGATCTGTTCCCATTCACATGGGCTGCTTTAGGCAGCAAAATGGAAAAATGGAGGTTTTATGTCTACAGCACAATCCTCTCCAGCTTTGGAAACTGCAAGTCTTTTGAGCATCTCCAAATGTCAACTGTCTGACACCGGGACATGTTAATAGATTCATTAAACAAAAAAAAGCATGCTAACAGAAAGAGCACCCTTCTTCTCAAACAAAAGTTACAAGAACAAAGGCTTTAAAATGAAGATACAGGGAGGAACTTCTGACCGTATGGGGTATGGAATCCCATGCATCCATCCTCAAATACCTTCCAGCCTTTATATCATGTAGATAGACAAGGTGACATTTTCCCAAGAGTTCTGGGTTATCACCATGTTCCCTGATATTGCACTTGATGTTCAATTCCAGTTTTTTGAAAGTTAGCCACCAAAAATGCCTGCAGCTGCATCCGTATCTGCTTCACGGCAATACCTATCTGCACTGGATATTTGCTTTTGCAGCTTGCTATCTAATCTCTTTTTAATCCTAATTAAAAAGTAGGTAATTCTGAAACCCTCCCACTCCTGCAAATGACCTGGACGTCCCTTTGTTTTGTGAGGCAATTTCAAGGACTTCCAGAAGCCTCCAGTTTGACTTGCATCCTACCTCTGACTATCTACATTCTCTATTAATGTGGTGCTGCTGAATTTCTAGTTTGACAAGACTTTAGCAGTGCAGGCAGCAGCGGCAGGGTGCTCAGGCACATTAGTCCTCAGCTTCCCCAGGCCTGCTGCAGCCTGAGGATCTCAAGATAATGGCTCCATGCTGTTACAGTAATGAAACACTGTGAGGTTCCTATTCCATTAAAACTGGGAGGTTGTGGCATTTCATCCTAATTCAGAATGGGCACCATTTCTGAAACTCAGAATGTTAATGGAGACAGGATTGGGTGTCTAAACTAATACATGTAACAGCATTTAAAGTTAGACATCACTGGCCGGTCAGGAACACTCAAGTTAGAAGAAGTAAAAAATACAATAAGAATTTAATATTTATTACAGAACAGACTCCGGCTCTCTAAGGTCCCTGCTGTGCAACTGGCAGGTTTATTGCAACTTCACGAGCTAGGTTAGGTACAGTATTATATAATTCCCTATAAGGTTTGACAAGTCCGTTACGCCTTGGATGTCTTTAACCTTGTGACAGCTTATTGTGCTGATCTTACGTCACGGCAAATATTCCAGAATAATTGTCTGATAATGTCTGACTGCGGTGGCAGCATTACAGAAGATAAAGTGCCATACTAGCCTTCCAGCTTATGGATGACAGTGCTTTGCCCAGCCTCTAGCAGGAGATCCAGGAGACAAATCACTGAAAGCTATGTACTGCCTTTTATCCTGTATCCGGAGTTTGGTTTTTATGATCTGCTTGTCTGACGGTGGCATCATATACACAAGAGCGTAACAATAATAATAATAATAAAGTGCTCAACAAGGAGAGAGTAGCAGTAGATGGCGTGCTGTTTGATAAGGGCTGCTGGAAAGTGGATCCATGGAAGGGCTGCTTAAAAAGCAAGAGGCATAGCAGGTAGTTATAAAGTGAGCCGCCTGCTACCACAGATGAATCCTAATTATTTGAAGTCACAGCAGATTGCTTTTTAAGTTAAAGAGGAAAATTACTCATGCTCTACTACTCACTAATTTCTTTAATTAGCAGCAGGTTAGTCTGAAGATATCAAACTTGAATGCCCAATACACAAAACTTGAGTGCTCATGGCATCTCAAACTTCTTATCTCCTTCTCATCCAGGATAATCGAAGTAGCAAAATAAAGTAGCAGACACCTTCCATAAGATCACAGTATATCCAGGGTACAAATACAGTAATACACTTTATGTCTCAAAAACCCATGGTACCTCCAGAACTAAAAAGTAATGAATATGTTTCTGAAAAATACAAATCCAATAAAAAATTCTTCCAAATTTTTGAACCAAAGTATCTTATTTGAAGGACAGCAATAAAGTTAAAAAGATATGACCGAATATTGCACTCCTATATATATTTTTAGGATCTCTGTCAACTGTTGATCTAATACTGTCATTCTCAAAGACCTTTGTGTGCTCATTAACATAGAACTGGAAAGCTCTACATTCAGTTTTGACGCAGATAAGTATTAAGATCCACAGCATACTAAGAGTAACATCAAACATTATGAGATAAACGAAGACAGAATAAAATCCAAAGCAGAGTTTAACTTTTCCAGGTGATTTTGAAGAGTCCCATCTCCAGCCCCACATAACTTACTGAAGACAGAGGAAGAGGACTGTATAGCGAGTCTTCCTGAATCTCAGTCCCTTGCTCTAATTACTGAAAAAAGTATCTCTATTCTCCTCCAGCAACAGTTTGCTCTCACATAGTTTAATCCATTTTCCAAGTCTTATTTAAAATATAAATAAATGACTAAGCCATTCTTCCCTAACCTATGCACTTTACATCTAACAATACATCAAGATTGAAGATGGCTTTTTTGTGTTATCTGAACATGCAGTAGCACTTTCATATTCCTCAGATTGTGCCACTGCTGAATTCAACTTTCTATATAAAAATCAGAGCCAAAGGCAAGCTTCTGGAACTGCACCTACAAGTCTTGGAAACCTTAAGTATTTTACCTGACAACTCTCAAGAAGTGTTTAGTAAAAGGATTATATAAAATATGAAATAAATATCTGTATTCAAGCTTCAAATGCTTCAAGTTACTATACAAGTTCCCAGTTTCTATCAACGCTCACTGCCAAAGGCTTCTTGATTAATAGCCTGGAGTCCCATTCCACGGCTCCAAGGAAAGGCAGTGGGTGTACTAATCTGTTCTCCACCTGTCTCTGGATTGTATAACACAATTCTTATTTTATTGGAGAAGATTCATCACCACTGACTCCATAACAATCACAGCGTAAATTGCACACCAATGAATTTCTCATGTCAGCCATAAACTAACCTGGTAACTAGAATTAAATCAGATTTCTTTAACAAAGGCTAATTGGGAAATACCTAATTCTTTCCTAAACAAAATGCCACTGTTGCAAATTCATAATGAAGTTAAAGTTACAAATATCCTATTAAAATATCTTTTGATTATGCAACAGTAAACAGTAAATACAAACAGGCATAATGTAGTCATTCTCAAGAAACACGTATTATGCTTTTATAATCATAGAATCATTAAGGTTGTAAAAGACCACTAAGATCACCTAATCCAACTGTCACCCCATCCCCATCATACCTTCTAACCCATATTGTTCAGTGCCATGTGTGTTTCTTGAAATGCAGAGGTGACTCCACCTCTCCCTGGGCAGCCTGTTCCAATATCTCACCACCCATTCTGAGATAAAATTTCTTCTGATCTAACTGCATGGCTAGGTTTTGTAAGATGTGCTCTGCTTCCTGTGCTGTGCAGGTGCAGAATCAGCCCTTCTACCTGCCACATGTCCAGTGGGAACTGGTGTAAGAATAATAGAACTACAGTTATACCATAAAAACATGCTAGTGTTACCAAAGACTCAAAAAACCTATTTTCTTTTTTTTTTTCTTTTAAGGGAGAGAGAAAAGGGGAAGGACTAACATCTATAAAGAAAAATCTTGGAAAAAAAGAAGGCAATTTCATTTCTTGCATTTACACTGCTCTAACAGAAAGACACACCCCCTCAATGAGATTGCAAAGAGCAAGTGAGAATATGGTTGAATTGATGAAGGGCAAAAAAAGATGATCAAACTGCAGAAAATAAGGCAGCAGAACAAGTATAAAAACAGAAAGTGCATTATGGCAACTTAACCACAATCTTTCCTCTTTTTTTTTTTTTTTTTTTTTTTTTTTAAGAACTGTACTTTGAAGAGAAGACATATGCATATTTAGGTGAGTACTTGTACTAAAACCAATTTCCAGTGCTACAGATTTTGACCATTTTTTCCAAGAAAAATTCCCCTTATACACACACAAGCTAGAGAGAAAGCATCCCATCTGCTGACTGGCTCTGCCAGCATCTGGTGAATATTGTCTTTTCCTGTGCTTAATTAGCTGTAGAAGCTGGCGTAGCCAGCAGGATGAAAAACAACATTAGTGCTAAAAGAAATCCTCCTATTGTTGCTCCTCAATCACTTTCAACCCAGGCAAAGCTAGCACTGTGGCACCTTTGCTTCAGGTGGTTTCCATCTAAGTGGATTCTAACTAATCTAGTAGTTCAGTATGGGAAAGATGGTTGCAAAGTGACTTAATTCAGTCGTTGGATGGAAGTACTATAAAATGAGAAGTACTATAAAATAGCAGCCTGTTGAGATTTGCATGGTAAATTTCATTCCTTCTGTTTTGTCTGAGGTTTCAATAACTCAGCCCTCTCCTTTTTCTTTGAGCATTGCTGTCACTGATGCAGATTTGAGCATGGCATTCTGCGTGTGGCTCCCCATTACACTGATCTTCAGGATCAGACACAAGCAAGCACATTGTTGCATTGTGCACTGGAGAAAGAGCAAAGAGCTTGTGTTTCAAGTGCTGAGTCCTGTGTCAGGAGTTTGTTCTCAATGTCTTGAAGCCTAATTGACACGCACTAACAGACTGTCAGAAGCCCCGTGTGCAATTATGCTTTTGGGAGCAGCAGGTGCAACGAATGCCCACTGAAATAAGAAGTATAGCTTTAAAAGGAAAAAAAAAAAAAAAAAGAGGTTTTCTTGATCCTGGAATGAGTCTTCATTTGTCTGCTAAATTCGGATTTTTGAAAAAAAAATGAGCACTACAACCAAATGATGGAAAATTAATGACTTTTATCAGATTATACATCTATGTGAGGCCAAATGATGTTTTTAGGTGGGATCTCAGGCTGAGGGGGGAAAGTGCTTTCAAGATTTATCAGATTATCTATTAGTTAAAAAATGCATGATCATATCTATGTTTTGACAAATTCTAGATATTCTAAAGATACTTTTCAGATTCTGGGAAACACTCAATGCTCTGGAGATAGGCCAGTGAAATAAAGCGATCTAATCAATGAGTAGTCAGAAAACATCTCGGTGTGGAATTAGCAGAGCAGCTTCCAGCATCGTCTGTGTCTAGAATTACTCAGCAGGCCAGCATATCCAGACATTAAGTTGCTTCAGTGGAAATAGGTACATCCACAGCCTCCTGATATTCAAGTCCTGAATTCGCTATGTGAAGAGCAATCATTGTTTGAATGGTGGGACAGAGAAGGAAAAAGAGTTGAAAGGGATTTTTGTCAAAGAAGTAGATACTAGGTTTGTACTAAACATTCCACTCTAAAACGTATCAAAGTTTGGATCATCACTTATTATGTACTACAGTTGTTCTGATAATATTTACTTTCTTCTGGATCACTAATTTAACATTAATAATGGATGCAGATGCAAAGGATTTTATGTCCCAAATGGTACTATTGGCACCATTCAGATACCTTACCTATAGATATACATATTTGCAATACAGTAATTATGTCAAACTGAGAACAAATAATAGAATCTGAATCAGCAGAATTTTTGTCTGTTTTGCTGTGCTAATGAATAAAGGGACCCTAAAACAATCCAAAGTCATCCAAATGACAAGCTATAAGTTTAAAGTTCTCTTCTTTCCAAGGTAGACCACAGACTTGAACCCATTTCTCCATTAACCTACTAAATGCCACAGTCACAAAGCTAATCTGGACCTGCTTTATTAGCTTTTACCTCAATCTAAAAAGGAATACTTTATTTTCCCATGGTCAGTTTAGAAGAACCATTTCTCATCCTGTTCTCTTTTTTGAGGTGATGGCACAGTGCTAACTGCACAGCTATATTTCAGTTGCACTAATGATGACGGTGTTTAAAAAATACATATAAATCACAGAATCACAGAATTGTAGGGGTTGGAAGGGACCTCTAGAGATCATCGAGACCAACCTCCCCGCCAAAGTAGGTTCCCTAAACCAGGTCACACAGGTAGGCGTCCAGGCAAGACTTGAATATCTCCAGGGAAGGAGACTCCACAACCCTCCTGGGCAGCCTGTTCCAGTGCTCTGTCACCCTCATTGTAAAGAAGTTCTTGTGCACATTCGTGCAGAACTTCCTATGCTGCAGCTTGTGTCCATTTTCCCTTATCCTGTCTCCACGTACCATTGAAAAGAGGCTGGCCTCACCACTATGGCCCCCACACCTCAGATATTTATAAACCTGGATCAGGTCCCCTCTCAGTCTCCTTTTCTCAAGGCTGAACAGACCCAGTTCACTCAGCCTTTCTTCACAGGGGAGATGCTCCAGGCCCTCCACCATCTTTGTGGCCCTCCACTGGACTCTTTCCAAGAGGTCCCTGTATTTTTTGTACTGGGGAGCCCAGAACTGGACACAGTACTCCAGATGAGGCCTCACCAGGGCAGAGTAGAGGGGGAGGATCACCTCCCTCAACCTGCTGGCCATGTTCTTTTTAATGCACCCCAGGATGCCATTGGCCTTTTTGGCCACGAGGGCACACTGCTGGCTCATGGCCAACCTGTCGTCCACCAGGACACCCAGGTCCCTCTCTGCAGAGCTTCTTTCTAGCAGCTCATCCCCCAGCCTGTATTGGTGCATGCAATTATTCCTCCCCAGGGAGGTGAGGCTGACAGGCCTATAATTACCCGGGTCTTCCTTCTTGCCCTTTTTGAAGACTGGAGTGACATTGGCTATCCTCCAGTCTTCAGGGACCTCCCCCATTACCCAAGACCTCTCAAAGATGGTGGAGAGAGGTTCAGCAATGACCTCCACCAGCTCCCTCAGCACACGTGGATGCACCCCATCAGGTCCCATGGACTTGTGGACCTTAGTATTGCCTAGGCGCTCACGGACCACCTCTTTCCTGACTAAAGGGAAGTCTCCCATTCCCCAAACCCTCTCGCTAACCTCCAGGGTATGGGAAACCTGAGGGAGAGCCTTTTCACTGAAGACAAAAGCAAAGAAAGGATTCAGTATCTCTGCCTTCTCAGCATCCCCTGTTACCAGAACGCCCCCCTCACTTAGTAAGGGGCCCACATTCTCTCTAGTTTTCCTTTTGCTGTTAACAGACTTAAAAAAGCCTTTTTTATTATCCTTTATCACTTTAGCCAGATTCAATTCGAGGTGGGCTTTAGCCTTCCTCATCGCATCCCTGCAGGCCCTGACAACATTCCTGTATTCTTCCCAAGTGTTCAGACCCTTTTTCCACATTTCATGGACCTTCTTCTTTCCTTTGAGCTTGCGCACGAGCTCCTTGCTCATCCACACAGATTTCCTGCCTCCTTCTCCCAATTTCTTGCTCACAGGGACACACCGATCCTGAACTTGGAAGAAGAGCTGTTTAAATGCTGACCAGCTCTCAGAGGCCCCCTTACCTTCTAACACCCAAACCCACAGGATAGCTCCAAGTAGGTCCCGAATATATAAATAATAGTAGGGAGCCTGCAGATACATGTAAAAGTCAAATCTAATGTGTTTTACAGATGTTATCCAGTGTATATTAATAAATTAAATATTTAATTTAATAAATTGTCTTTCTGCATACATTTCTTTGCATACCACTGCTCAAATAGCCACATATTACCCATTATTTCTAATTACATCTCCAGCTGTAATCAAAAGAAGATAGTATTGTATTTTTCATGTAGGATTTGGTATAGATGCTCACTTCCTGTCTGATTTTATCAGAGTATATAAGAATGTTTTTTGAAAGCAATTGTAGGAACTATAGGCCATTTGATTTCTTTCTGCTACAGAGGCTGTCAAGTCTTAGCATTTCTAGCTGAGAGAAAACATTCTCTGCATCCACACAGAGGATGAGAGCTGTGTTCTTGCAGAGATCCATTAAAAAATTCTATGGACAGCCTCTGTGTGGCTTGTAATCTTGCAACTCATATTAGTCACCTGGGCGTACGCTAGCATTCTGCAGTGTTTTAACATCAAGCCCAAGACAAAACTGTCAACAGGACAGTTTGAATACATTCCTCTCTCCCTAAACAGCTGTGTCATATTTGATTTTTAGTATTACAGCAGTACAGCACTGTATTTGCTTGCTACAGGGATTGTAAGAGTTCACACTGAATGTAGAAATAACACCTACCTAGAATAACATAATCTGATGTGAGAACATCATTACTGGTTGCGTTAAAGGAGCATAGAATTAAGGGATTCTGGACATTAATACAACTCGTAAAACATTTATGAGTACATGTAAACACTGATGCACATAGAGTGGCTGCTGGGATACCATTTGCCTTTTTGGACATACTTCTCACAAACCAGCATGGCTCAGCAAAGCCTTGGATCAGACCTAAAGCCTACCAAGGAAGGTCCGTGATGACAGTAAACTCTGCAGAACCTACAGAGCCAACACACCCAGTTACATCTGCTGGCTGCACTGCTCTCGGCATTGAGAAACACCATGGAAGCACGATGAACCAGCTTGCCTATTTTCACCAGAAACCTTACATTCATCCTTGCTCTCTGCAGCAACTCAGGCATGCTGAAACGTGTCTCCTTACATTACATCCTTCAGAGAGAGGAAAAAACGTTCTATGAGGCACAGTCTGTCACCAGCCCCTAAAGGTGAGCACCTACCTGCCCTCTGTCAGAGTCAGAGACCTCTGCAAAACCAAGCATGTTTAACCTTAATAAAAATAGGAGCAGCTCTTCTGCTGTGGACAGAATTTTCTCTTAAAAGTACAACAAAATACATGTTATAAGGGAAAGATTTAATCATAGTGGAAAAAATATAAATTACTTGCTATTTTAGAAGATAGTTCTTGAAAGCTGTCAAATCTAAATTGGTTTTACTCGGCTTTTGACCTCTCCTGCAACAAAGCACCCGAACTCAGAGGGCAGTTTGGTATCTCAGGTACAAGTGGAAAAGTTAACACAGGTACTCTTTCAGCACTTTACAATCAACTCTTTGGATGTGTGGAGAAAGGAATAAGCCCAAGACACGGGTTATAACACCAGCAAGAAAACACAAAACAGAATTAAGATCTTAAATCTGCGTAGAGTTTCAAAGCACTGACTACAGCTTCGGTTCTCCTGAGATTGAAGCACGGTGAGGCAGAGCCCCACCTAGAACACCAGTGTAATTTTGATGGTACAAGATACACTGCACTCAGAACATTACATATTCAGCAGTTTCAATAATTCAGAACACTACATCATTTTTACAGAGTGATTTAAGTCTGCGCTTGATTAATGATAGAAAGCTGTTATAAATATAGTTATTTTAATTAAAACCTTTGACTATACCTCAGAATCATGAGTCTGACCTCATTGCAGCTGCAAAAATGGTAAATTTATACATATATTTGTGAGTACATACATATGCATATGTTTATGTGTCTATATCCTACATATGGTAGATCCTAGTCTCCCTGTATTGCTTGGGAATAAAGGCTCTTGGAATACTACAAGATCCTCAGCTTTTTCTATATTTTTTTTTTTGTTGTTTGTTTGTTTTTGAAACAGTGGGAAAAAATAACACATTTTACTGCACTGTGTAGCTTCAGTGTCAGAGCTTCTAAGCATGAATTGGAATAATCTACTGAAGATGGGTTAATGGAAGAGCAGTTTTTACCACCTGAGGTCCTACCACTGTACCATTTAAAAATGTATGTAAAGACTTGGAGCATGGGACATGGTCTACATTACTAGCTAAAGCAGTCCCACCAATTTTAACTGAATCAGTTCTTCAAAATATTCTAAATCTTCTGATACGGTGGAAGGAAGGGATGCCATTCAGAGGGACCTCGACAGGCTGGAGGGCTGGGCTCGGGTGAACCTGATGAGGTTCAACACGGCAAAGTGCAAGGTTTTGCATTTGAGCCGGAAGAACCCCAGGCACCTGTACAGGCTGGGAGGAGCGGTACTTGAGAGCAGCTCGGCAGAGAAGGACCTGGGGGTCCTGATGGACGAGAGACTGAATATGAGCCAGCAGTGCGCTCTGGCAGCTCGAAAGGCAAATGGGATCCTGGGCTCCATCAGGAGAGGGGTGGCCAGCAGGGACAGGAAGGTGATTGTCCCTCTCTACACGGCTCTTGTGAGGCCCCATCTGGAGTACTGTGTCCAGGTGTGGAGCCCTCAGTACAAGAAAGACATTGAGATTTTGGAAAGGGTCCAGAGGAGGGCGACTAAGATGATCAAGGGGCTGGAGCACCTCCCCTATGAGGACAGGCTGAGGGAGTTGGGCTTGTTCAGCCTGGAGAAGAGAAGGCTGCGGGGTGACCTCATTGCAGCCTATCAATACCTGAAGGGAACCTACACCCAGGAGGGGAGTAAACTCTTCAAAAGGGCTGACAACAGCAGGACTAGGGGAAATGGTTTTAAGTTGAAGGAGGGAAGATTTAGGTTAGATGTTAGGGGGAAGTTCTTTACTAGGAGAGTGGTTAGGCCCTGGAACGGGCTGCCCAGGGAGGTTGTGGGTGCCCCGTCCTTGGACGTGTTTAAGGCCAGGTTGGACGGGGTCCTGGGCAACCTGATCTGAATGTGGATGTTTGGTGGCCCTGCTAGGCAGGGGGGTTGGAACTACATGATCCTTGGGGTCCCTTCCAACCCGGGTGATTCTGTGATTCTGTGATTCTGTGAAAATCAGCAGGGTTTAGCCTGACTTCTTCCTTTATGACTTAAGCACTGTGATGCTGTACTGCAAATATATCAAACAACAGAATAAATGCTGATCAATAGGAATAAAAACACATAATTGTTTAAATTTGGAGCCCAGTAGTTTGTAGTTTATGTTGTAGAATTTACTGTTTATACAAACTTCTGTTACTGTCTAAGAGAGTAATAGGGGTGATTTAGGAAAGAGATCGTTTAGAAATACAAATGCCCACTTAATTCCTAAATGTTTTCTTCCACAATGATTTATACCTCTTTTTCTAAATACGCTTAGCCTGTGCACATCTCTTTAACAGCATTAAGTTCCTACAGCTAAGTTGCTTCTGAAGCTTTACCTTCTCATTTCACGGAAAGGCTCATTATCTACACCAAAATACAGACTAACTACTCAGAAACAGGCTGTTTCATATCCACAGTTAGAGAGTGGTAACTTAAATCACCTTTTAGCATCACACCACTTTTGCCTTTCTGCTCCTTTCAGTTTTGGATTGTTATGTGTTTTTATTCTTGAGATATTAGTACAGAACTGCATGCACAAACCAAAATAGGAACACATAATGAATGCTTCTCTTTAGACTTGCTTTTGACATACTTTGTAAGAAAATAGAATTTAGTTGCCAGCTTTAGGCATAGAACAGAATCTACATACTATGCCTGATACACTCAAATACAGCTTTCACATCTTCACCAACCAAATCTCAAACACTTCCCCAGTCTCACTATTCCCACCCAGACAATCGAAATTCTCCATTTATCTGGAAAGGCTGTCTTCTAAACCAATAAACTCTAAAAGATGAAATGATTGGAGCTTATTGGAAGGCCATGGGGAACTCACTCATTTAAGATCACAGATCCAATTGCTTCTCTGGAATTCAGAAACCTGCCTTCAACAGGAAGAGCTAGAAGTACATTTGAGGCTTGGCATTTCCAGCTCCCCTCCTTTAAGGCCTGATGCAACGAACACAGCAAACTTTAACTTCCATCAGAACTTGTTTTGTTTTGTTTTTTTTTTTGAACAAACTGTTGCAATGAAAGTATGCAAAATTGTAGGTAATTAAAAAGCAGCACAGTGCTCAGCAGCACTTAAACAAAAAACAAAAAAAAACCCTACACAATAACTTCCAGGTGACATTCAAGCAATCTCATTAAGGTTCTTCACAATCCCAGCTAGATTTTCATAAAGCTGCTTTCCAGTTGTATCCAATGTACAAAGCCCAACTCAAACTATATGTAGCGAATGATGGAAAATGATTATTATAAAATGGGAGGGCCTGAACTGACTGTGGGAGCTGATGGAAAATGTTTTAAGCACGTTGTATTTTATCATGGTAATGTCTTGATTACTTGATGGAATTGCATGCTTAAGTGAGTAAATTACAAGTAGGTGGAGATTTTTAACAAAATACAGTGAGAAAGATGTCTGCTACTACTTGAAAAAATATAATCTGTCTCAAAAGTTAGAGCAAATTAGTAAATCTAAATTGACACCTCAATGCTATCAATATAACAATAAAGCAGACTGAGCAAAACTTATACACAAACAAAACCAGTAGAAGACAAACAAGCTGGCAGCAGACATATTTATACACACAGGGGGATTTACTTTCAAAACCAATTTTTAAAAGAGTCCCCCAAAGCCTTTTCTGCAGTGCATCACCGTTAGCCTCAATCTCTTTTCCTACCTATTAGAACTTGAGTGGAGACCAAATGAAATACTCTATTCAATCACTGTTATCTCTTTCGGGGAGCATTCAGATCTACGCATGATGCTGGTTGCAACCATGGCCCTCCAGAGGAATCTATTCTCTTTGTTAAGTTCTAATTTCTGGCCTTCACCAGCAGTCCTTTAGAGACAGAGTGTCTCCAGCAGCTATTATTGTCAGCACAAGAGGTGGAGTGATAGATCCTTATTCCCTTAAAGAGAGAACACTCTTTAAAAGGTCTCAGACAAACAGTACAACAGTACATGGTACGTTGAGTTTCTTTTCACTCTTTCAGAGTAATGTTATTTTAACTCCACCAATGTTCTTGATTTATACCAGCATAGGCTAGCAGAAAACAAGATCCTTCATTTACATCACAGAGCGATTAAGGGCTAAGGCAGAGCCTGGATGAGGAGGGCGTTCTGCCCCTGGTGCTACAGGCACCTCTGTGCGCCCAGAGCAAGGTCACTTCTCTGCTAATATCTCTTCACCCCTCCTGGGTTTTGCCAGTCTGTCCATACTTAGAGTAAGGTCTTTGTGACAGGACATGTCTCTAGCTATACAGTTACACACTGCCTATCACATCAGTGGCTGTCTTTTACTGGTTGTAAAAAGAAAAACAGTGAGGCTGTTAAAATAAAAGGTATAAAGCTGACCTTTCCTTTGCTTCCCCAAGTTTGTGTACAGAGCTCCAAGCTGACACCAATGGGATTTTTTCATGTGCATTAGTCTTACAATAAAATATTCCAATTTCATACATGCAAGAGCCATAGGTTCAGAAATAGCATATTGATCAGGTTGTATTGTAAATATGATATGACACAGAGTGCAGATCAATATGCTGCTGTGTCTGCTACTACAGCGTGGAGTGCAATCAAATCATTATTTTTAGCCCTTAATAATTCCAGGAGTTTAATTTCATCATTTTAAAGGTGAGGAGAAGTGTTTGAAAAACAATCTGATTAGGGGCTGCTGCAGGGGCCCTTGCCTATGCACAGATGCAGCTACTTTGCCCAGAGGCAGAAGTGTGTTTCCTGTGGGCTCTGCTGGGGTCACAGAACATTTTGGGAAGGTCTGAGCTATGATGCATAGGTGCCAGCCTGGTGTGTTTGCTGCAGGCTGGGCACAACTCCTGCTAGGACCCTCTGCACTCAAGGAATATGGCCTATGTAGTTTTTGCTCATTATAGTTGAAGAAAGGTCAACACAGGAATGGATTATGGTACAAAGGCACTGGCAGCTACTGTACACAATTCCTCCTTTCTTCTCCATATGTCTCCTCCTGCTGTCATCCACTTTTCACAAAATAATTATGAACTTTTTAACATGGAATTGTGTCATTAGTTTTGCTCATCTCTCATTATGGGCTGTTTTGAAGTCAGAGAAGGGTGAAACCCTAGGAATGTGGGTGTCAAGAAGACTTGAGAGATGTGTTTCTGATCCAGGAATATTTTGAACTCTGGCCTTTAACAATTAATAAGACCTAAAAGAAGTTGAATTTAAAAAGTCCAACCGGGCTCACAGACTTTGGACAAACCCCAGTTTCAGTAGCAAGTGAGAAGAGACAGAAATGCCTTTAATACAGATTCCCTTGCACCAACAGAAGCCACCATGTCACATGCCTGCCCCAAAGAGGGAGGTGATGAGTGAAGAAGAAGGATGATTTCACTTATTAGACCAATATAGCCCCCATAGCTCTGATGGGGGCACATGTGGCAGAGACAATGGTTCTCATCAAAGCCTGAAACAGTACAGATGCATCCTCTTGTTCCAGAAGTTTTTAAGACCAATGAAGATCGCTGTATATAAAGTAATGTAAGGCTCCTGCCAGGATGAGTTTAACAGAAATCAAGACATTCTCCTGCTAAGGATCACTAATAAACACTGCTTTGAGTGCCTCTCCTTCTGAATTTGAGAAAACTCAATTAAACTGAATGGGACTCGGTGAACTCTATTTCCTCTATCAAGGGCAATCAATCAAAGGACTGAACAAAACAGCATTTTATCAAATGGAAAAAACTCAAAACAGGAAGATAAGTAAGATAATAAATCATAGCTGGCAACTTCAGAAGCACACCTGAAAACCTTTTGAAAGAGCAACTGTAAAGCCTTCCACTCCTTGCCAAGGCTACTAATTGCACAGCTGGTTCATCCCCTCCTCTTCTGTCCCCTCCTCAAAGTCTGCTTGCTGAGGCCATGGCTTGCCACCTATCTTTGGATCACCCAACTTCTGAGCTGCCTGCAAGTAACCCTTGCTCTCTTTCCGGGTGCTTACTCTATGACCAAGCTCCTTTGCTGCCCAGCTGGAGCTGTGGAACACACTGAGAATTTCTTAGGTGGAGCTTCAATTTTTCTTTATTTCACTTTTAAATGTTTAGAAGACAAACAAAGATCCATTAACATAGAAACAACCATTGGTAAGTGTCCTGCCTGGTGTGGAAGCTTCTGTTTCCATTTACTTAAAGCTGGACTCAAGTAATTGTCTTTTCTGTTTTCCTAAACATTCATTTCCAATGTTTGAACTTCATTTCCAATGTTCTAACTCCAGTAATTGCTGCTTTAATCTTTTGCAGCTTCACATGTTCTTGGTAATGGAGAATAATAAATGTAAATGTAACATTTAGGCCATCAGTAATTTATCCGGGGAGAGCAGTTCAAAGGAAGCACCGGCTTGAAACTATCGGTTCAGTAGAGGAGTGTGAGGCAGGAACCCCCCCAGCCGCCATCTGACTTCAAGGAGCCTTTGTACGGTGCTAATTATAAGACAAAGGCACCGAGCTGGTACTGATTAGTTATTTATATTTTTGATGAAGTTATCTGAAGTTATTTTTTGATCTCTAATTAGAGGTGACCTCTAAAGCAGGGTTTTGCTTCATTTTCCAGAAGAGCAGCTCAGGAATCATTCAATCACTCACTTAAAATAAATGCCACGGTGATCTTAACGCTCCCCAGAGCTGATTCTTAGTTATCGAGTGAAGAAAAACATCTGATTAAGTTCACAGAGCTGGCTCTCTGAGTGACTGAGGGCTTTTTTTAAATATGTCACACAGATGGAAAATGTTTTCTAGTAGTATCTACAGAAAGTCACGACATTCTTTTAAATCTTTCATAATTTGTGACACAGAATTAGCAGCTGCTTTTAAAGTAAAATACAATCCATGGGGAATGGGAGGAGAGGACAAATTCTGACTCTTTGCTTTCTGACATTCTCAGACCAGGAAAGGAAAGGTTCCGTTTTAGTCATTTAAATGCTAATATAATTTCATGACCACCTGTCACTCCATAAAATGTTTTCCATTGCCTTAATCACATTCTGCTCTCCTCAGCAGAAAATTAGCTGATGCTAAAATACCAAAGGTTATTAGGAAGGTTTTATTTTCCATGTATAGATCATTTGGTATCAGAAGAGTGATAGAGAGATCTACTCGGGCTAATATCTTTATCAAATGCTGATGTATGCAGTAGTCACTTTCAAATGCTAGGGATGATAAAAACAGTCCAATGTATTAAAACATCTGCATTTAAAGTGTATATATATATATCTATCCTGTACTTCCAATACTTTCAGTACTAAATGCCAAGTCTGTAGGGTAGAACAACACTTCTTCCACAAGTTGCGATGTATTGGGCAACTCTGACTGTAGCTCAGACAAAGCTTCTCAAGAAGCGGAGAAGCTTTCCCATGCTTTTGGAAAGTCACAGCTATCTGTCTCCTTAACCTGCTTCTTTTATTCTCTTTACAAGTACAGTGCACTTTCAACAGCATTGACTAGACTCTTCACTTGTATTTAAGCAGAAGAAAACTGAGATGTTTGGCAGTATCTCTAATAAAAAGAAAAAAATGGCAAATATACCAAAATAAATTTGGAAAGAATTAAGTGATAACAACCTGAAAAGTAGCATTCTAGCAGATAAAGAAGAGATCTACTTCTCTAAGTGCTAATGGGTAGTTTCTTCCATGGACATTACCCAAGTAGGGCTAAAACACTGTGCTATGTGTTATCCTTTGCCTGACCTGACTATCTTATTTGGAGAAATATTTACCAGAGGGTCTAGGTTTACAATAACTGTTAGTAAAATTGCTGGGCAAATGTTGCTCAATAGCATACTATTTGGAATTGTAGACTGTTCCATACATTATTTCTCACTCTTCTTGTATGAGGAGATACAGTAAGAAAGAACGTTTACCTGAATCATCTTAGTTGACGTATGTATTTCTTAATACTGCATTTAAAATGATAAATATCGGCCTAATCCTTAGGAAAACATTATATACACAACCTTAGATTTATGGCAGAAAAATGTAGTTATGTCCTTCCAGGAAACACACTAACCAGAAAGGTCAAATAAAATACATTAAATAAATGCTGTTAAATGTATTCTAGAGTTGGGACTAACCATACCACAATAACATGCTTAACTCCAATTCATTAGTAGATATTAAATGTTACTTTCTTAGCATGCACTAAAGACAAAGTTGTGTTCTACCTCATGTAGTATCATGATGCTCTTTCCTGGTAGAGAGAAACCCCAAGGCATGCAAGCTACTTACCAGAATCTTGTCCTCCTCAAATATCCTTTCTATAAGTTTTAATTCAGAGCAAGATTTCAGTCTTCCTGGTATGATTTCTGCAGACACAAATAGCACTAACTAACCTTTATCAACCAGAGAGAGCAGATCTCCCAGAGTTTCTTCTAACTCTTTTGCTATCCTGAAATAAACAGCATGGCTGTAATAGGCAAGACTGCAGCAAGTGCAAGCAAGATTCTCATTTGGGCTTTGATCTGTAAGAATTCAATGACATGGCCTTATTACCAATTCAAGAAATTCTAATTCTTTTTAATCTCAAACCTATTTCACTTTATTTGAGTCAGTTATTAATTTCTCATATGAAATAAGAGAATGGCCTTCAGAGGGAACAGATTTTTCTGAATTCATACTCCAGTGCTTAAAGATGCAAATTGCTTCCAAATATACCTGAGCAGCCCTGCAGTTTTAACTATAACTGGTTTTTATGACTGTGTTAGAAGATCTCTTGCAAGTTCAATCTAGATCTTCATGTTTTGGAAGAAGCATGCACATACACAGCAAAAAAGAATGTTTTCCAGGCTTCCCTGGATTTTTCATTACTACTAGAGTTGTCTCTATTACTATTATGATAAATCTGAATTTTTTAAGCAGATTGTCCTACTAAAGCATTGCTAATCAGATCCTCTTGACTGTGCAAGTCTTTTCCCTTTTATTTCTTTTCTCTTTTTCCTTTTCTGACATGCTGCAAGACTTAGATCACAAAAAGATTACTAGAAAAATCATATGGCCCAAACCTTTCAAGACAAAATGGACTGCGTTCATGAACAAAGCTATCTGACTCTTGCAATAGAAGCCACACTGATTCCAGAGCTAATATTTGTTTTGAAGAAAATCTCACAGCATTTTGACAGTCCCTTTGACACACTGCAGTTTCTCAATCTAAGATCTCAAAACAAAACATTTGAAAGTGCTGCAGGATCTTGCACTTAACAGTTTTAACAAATGTTGCAAACAGTTTCACTGGTGTTTTTCACGCTACTGGGAAACAAGCAAAGGCTCATAACATCTTTTTCATCCACTGATAAAGAAAGCATAAGTTAGGTTTCATGAGTATTGTAGAACTTTAAATCCTTTGGCAAAGAAATTGTAAATGTAAGATGTTACGATACTGTAGTTGCATCGCAACAAATCTTCCTAAAGTGATAACAGTGTTTCACAACGTGTAACATCTCTGCATTAAGATGTTCTAGTTTATTTACTTTTGCTGTACTGCTTCCCATCCCTAGGAGCAAAGTGGCACCAACAGAACAGAACACAGACATCAGTCACTAAGGGTGGAATAGTGGTAGATGTTCAAGAGCCCAGCTTTGCCACAGCACTGGAAGTTGCCTTCAATTTCCAAAAACCCAGTGCCACTCTTCTCCCTGGTTTGATTGCCGGCAATTCTGCAGTATAACTATAATTATGAATTTTCAGCAGTTTCTGCAGGATACTTCAAACTGGTATTTATTATGCAGACCACACATACTCATGCTTATATGTGTGGTGGTGTTCTACATAAAGTACTTGGTTCTCTCAGTGTCTGATGGCTGTGGTACAGAGAGGCCATCTTATATTCTCTTTGTGCTTTATGTGGGAGGAAACATCACCTGTCTTAGAATAATCTCAAATGTCTCTTCCTTCCCTAGAAAGGAAGGTAGAGAACACAGCCTAGGTTTTAATACTAGGAGTTAGTACTTGATCGCACCAAGAAAAAGCTGCCAACTCCTTTTCCTGAGGTATCATGCAAAAACAGGTTTGGACTGAATATCTGACTGGAGGTGAATTGTAGACCAATTTTTCCTATAACAGAATGGCAATCTGAAAACAGCAGTGTCTTACTACTTGCTATGCAGATGTTAGTATTAGTTATTTGGTGAGTCTTGAGAGAGATCTGCAGCATACAAAGAAATCAACATGCTAACTCTGTTAGAACCAATTCTGAAAGTAAAGAGCACACAGAGATTAATCTCAGAAAGCCATCCAGCACAATCAAATACAACACACAATCTGAACAGAAATGTCAAATTGACTTGTGTTGAACTTAAAAAAAATAAATAAATAAATTTAGAGGAAATATCACATATACAAAACCTAAAGGTGCTGCCATCTGCAGCATTATTAGTCCAGGAGAATGGGCCATGGCCATGTGAGATGATGAGCCTGCGGTCAGTTTAGCTGAACTACATTTCCCAGATTAAATTTTCTAATGAACCTGTTCCGCCAGAGCCAGCCGAATTCTAATTGAGGCTGTGAGAAATTTTCTCTCATTTGACAATTAAAATGAAATTAATTAAAGCAGACCTCAATGTTTGAATATTAAAACTATGGGGAAAGAAGAAAGAAACGCTCATTTGTTTCACACAATCACTAATGAGGCTTTTGATTTTGTTTCCCCAGTGAAGACAGTGGTATTTTTTATTGATTTGACTGACCATCAGAGAAAACTGGAAACTGAGCAGTGCATGCTCTAAAATATGGAAAAACCTTAAGAACAGTGAAAATGGCTCAAATGAAAGGTCAAACTAGTCCAATATCCTCCGACAGCATCCAAAACTGGCTGCCAAAAATGGAAACCACACAGAAACAGCTTATCTCTGACATTCCTTCAGCATCCCAACGTTTTCTGTTAAGGGGCTTCCTTGGTAAGATATAGCTTATAGGTCTTAGGCAATTGTCAGTGGGTTTCTCATCCCTAAACTTTATGTTGAAGCTACGCAACATCTAGCACTCCTGGGTACCTTACAGCAACAGCTTCTTAAATTTGGCTGCTTTCCACCAGGATCACTTCTATATGCTCCAAACACACCTCCCCTCCCAGGTTTACTGAATGGCTCTGTTTCTGCACTGGAAGCAGGAGAATCATGGAATCGCCAAACTGCTCATAGCCTTATAAATGCTCATTTTCCTAGTTGCTTCTTTCCTGAACTGAAAGATACTTGTCTAAACAGTTCTTTAAAGATGGTCATAGATGCCTGGTATACCTGACTCATACCTTGTGATGTGCAAAGAAAGATCAGAGAGCAGACTGGCTTTTCTAAGTTCCTCAGAAAAACAACTTCCAGGCATTATACTCCAAGCTGCTTGTCTCCTGTCAAACACTTACCTAAATAATTCTTCCATATAAATTAAAGCACACAGTCCTTATACATAGGCCACTTTGCCCTAATGAAACTTACTGAGCCACTGTGAGTGTAACAATCAGAGATGCTAATAAATTGGTCATACTTGCAGAAATTATTTGCAAGCAGTTCATTTGCCTTACTACCAAGCCACTACAAATATATTTGCTACTGCTTTGCTGAGTGTATTTCTTTATTTCACAGCACTGCAAGTTTCCACACAAAGGTCTCCAGTCAATGGCGCAGCACCATCAGCACACTGCCCATCTGTGGCTCATGCTCTCTCAAACGAGTGTGATCCTCATGTTTTCTGCTGTCCACAATCCCCTAGGAGACACAAGCTGCTGGGTCTTGCACATACTGTCATCAACATAGACTAAGGAGTAATTACATTGAACCCAAGGGCTTTCACTCAAGAGCATTGCTGGAAAGTGTAATGCTCTGCCTTCAGTTGCAGCCCTTCCCAGACACAGGAACTGATAGTGCATAGGCCCCTTGGAAGAAATCTCTATACTGACTCAGTTTTGCCCAAGTTCCCAATTTCTTGCTCTATGCTAAATGCAGAATGCTGTATTGCTACAGTATAAGCAGCTCTATATTAAAAAAATAACTTCCCCTGGAGAATACCTTAGATCCACTACAGTACCCATGCAGGGTGCAACTCATGCGTTCCTTTCCTCACATGTGGAATTCAGCATTTCCAGCTATTAGTTAAATCATCGCATTCTCAGTTTGAGCTATTTTAACATAACTGACTCATACTTTTAGTGTGCAAAGAAAGATCAGAGGACAGATTGCCTACTCTAAAGTCCTTTGGAAAACTAATTCAAATCGTAATATCCTAGACTGCTTCTCTCCTGTGAGGCACACGCTTAACATTCTATTCTTTTACATAAGTCAAAGAGCAATCCAATTCTAAAGTCACAGACCTTGAAATTTTACAACTAGACCAATTATCATTTTAAGAACTCATGATTTAACCATTAAATTATTCCTAATTAGAAATGTCACATGTTCCTAATTTATATAAATGCTACTTACATTACAATGAAATTGGTTATTTTTCAAGATAATTATATGTAAAATTTAACTTAATTTTTCAAATACTGAAACATTATCCCCATAACTCTTCCTGTTTACTCTGCCTTCCTGAGTGAAGTGCAAGTTGCCCACATTCTTCTTCATCAATGACAAGATTCAAAAGTGGTATTTTGTGATTAAAGATTGATAACAACATTTCTTTGACATGGAAATGGGAAGATGCTATGCTTCCTATGCTCTGAAACAGCTATCCAGAAATATAACATTTCCCATTACCACAGTCAACAATTACACCAATATTGGTTTTAATATGAAATAGAGTGTAAAGATACATAATTTTAAGGATAAACTATGAGAAAACAGTGAACTTCAGTTCTGACTTAAAAGTTGCTGCCTGATTTTTTTGCTCAGCACAGTTAGATTGTTCAACTCAGTACATCGGTAGCTTCAGTTTTGTAAGCATCCGAGTACTAAAACAGATTACATTATATTCTGCCCTCAGAATCGTATTTACTGCAAATAACATTGAAAAACATTAAACATTTTCACATACAAAAAAATGTTAAGCTCCTGGTACAATTACTGTATAATAAAATAGCATTTCTTCTTCTTTGGGTGATGATTTTCTTCTCTCTTGCAGTGAGTTGTCATGATGGTCTCTATTACTTTTTAATTTATTTCCTACTGAGCTGTAAGTTGCAATCTAAGAAATGCTGAGGTGAGCTTGTACCCAAAGCAGTATATAGGATTCAAAAGATACCTTAAATTGAAAACTAGTATCACCAGCTCAGATATGAGATGTGGTTATAATTCCTCACAGAGGGTAATCCTTATACATCATAAAATTTTGTCGTAATGCAAGTGATATATGAAGAAAAATCTCTATGCAAATCAAGCTTCATCAGGTTTTACTTATCTTGCAGAAAATATCACTCACGTAAGACAACAGAAATAGGAATGAATTTACCCACAACCCAGCCAACAAACTATAAAAACAAAGACAGAACTTTTGTCTATGCATTTAATTTACCTGAAAGAGAGGAGTGGGAAAGAACGTGGTGGTGAATTTATTCAACGTTTGTCCTTTTTTCTTTGGCAGTAGTCAAGTACAAGATAAAAATAGCCACCAAGACTAAAGTTGAAGCGACAACCTGGAAACTGAGGAACTTTTACTACATTTGGTTAAGTAGAAAATTCTGTATTACAGAAAAGATTTAACTATTCAGCACCAAATAAAATTCCCAGGAATAAAAATTTGACAGAGGTTCAAGGGTGTAATTTGAGAAACTGCCCAGATTTCCATGCAGATCCAGCAACGCTGTTCACCTTTGAAGGGGAAAACATCGATTCCAACCATGCCCATAGGCTACCAGAAGAACTTGATGACATCAGCATCTCCCCATCAATTTTTTAATCACTTGTCTTGGGTCAGTAACTGCTCTAAGACGCAAAGTATTTCCCTAGTCTTAGAGATGACACAAAATGCACCTGCTAGTCACAGATATATCCTTTTATATGTGGTCTACTATATTACTTTTGAAGCAATGTATACCTCCTATGTATATCTCTTATTTATTTCCATGGAAACTGCAACAGATACAAGGATCATGAGAACACTATTTGATAGAGCAAATTCTCAGCTACAAAACACTGTTTTTCAACATTGCCTCAACAACTAGCTATACACTTTCACCAGTTATGAACAAGAGCCTACACGCCACGCTCATAAAATCTGCACAAGCAGACATGACCCATTGTTTCATGTTGCAATGATGATGTCATTCCCAGGAAGATGTTGCCCGTGCAGTCTATTTTTCATCAACCCAAACAGATGAAAGTCAGAAGGCACAAAATCTGGACTAAATGGGTTGTGTGGCAGGATTGGCAGTGTGCTCCACAGTCATCAAAGCGGGGCCTGGGATTATCCTGTTGCAAGAGAAAGGTTATCTTCTTCTCTGGTCTGATACTGGAAGTTTGAACCTCAAGCTTGGTCAGTGTATCTGACAGTGATCAGAATTGATGCCTTGCCTGGGTCCCAGGAAATCCAGAAGGGTCATCCCTTTCTTATTCCAAAAGAGAGTGTACATCACTATGCCTGCTGAAGGCTGTCTTGAACTGTTTGTTTGATGGGGAGTTCACATGATACCACTCCATGGATAGCCATTTTGACTCCAGCCTGTAGTGGTGACACCACATCTTATCACTGGTAATGATGTGATCCAGGAAACTGTCACCTTCAGCTCTTTGTTTCATGGTGTAACAGATAGACATATGTTATACCATAGACATGGTTTTGTGATTTTTGGCTTTCGGTATTCCACATCATAAAATCATGTGGGGCACTGGGACTTTAACTGTTAATGCTCAAGTCCTGGGTACCTGCCCTAAAGAGAAGAAGAGAATGTGGGCAACGATCCTGCTACCTCTTGCTACTGTTGACAACACGGCCTTCTAGTCTTTCACAGTTCTGTTGCCACAGCTGAAATGCACCACTCACAGCCTCACTGTTCTCATATCCATCGTTTGGTCTCCATAAACATTCAGCAAGTGTGAACAGTTACCAAAAGGATGCCATTTTATCCACATAGAGGAATTCAATTATACGCCTTTATTTCACTCACACTTCTGCGTTAGACATCATTTCGTTAGACTGCCCCTCTGTTGCCATTTCTCATACAGTAAGAGTACATGAGTGGGAAGGTTCAACTTCTACTATCATACCACCAACATCTGCCTCTGACGTCATAGCCAACAGAATAGAACAGGAGGCATTACTTACGGAGCAGCCCTCATGTATTGGCGTACAGCATGCTTTTGTGTTTAAATGATGTTACAATAAGCAATGATGATGCAATGAAATAATGCCAAATGTTCCATAAAGTCAATAGGCTTGAAAATGGAGAAAATATTACTGAAAGTCAATGACTCCAAGGCACAGTAAATATATTCCTTTTATTAGTTGTTTACACTTGTGCAATAACACGGGTGTGCTATAATGTTGTATATGCTTATTTGCTGCATGGAAGATATATTGCCACAAGCTATTTGTAGCAAAACAACATTTGTAATGTGAAATCGGCATATAAAGGGACTCATCCTCATTAAGTACGCAACAAGGCATGACAACTCAATAAAACATAGGGATGCTCTCAGCAAATGTCAGATCTGTCTGCGCCTTGACTGATTACCATCTGCATTCTTACATGTTCGTGCACCTGTACGGGGCACTTTCTTGATGGTATCAGCATGTGACTTGTGTTTTGCAGATAATTTGGCTCAGCAGAGTAAAGTCAAGAAGATAGGAAGGGATGCTATAGACTACTGGCTGGCTCTCTGTTACTTATTTACAAAAAAGCATTATTTACTCCAAAACACTGCACGCATCAGCTTCACACAAAAACTCAACAAAAATATACATACATCTCAACATACATCTTTCCACAATACAAACTTACAGTATTTAACAGGTACTTTTGGCCTTATTTTATAATGTCTAAAATGAGGTATAGAGCAAAAGATTTGCATGAAGTGATACCATAAGCCAATGCTGGAGTCAGAAGATGAATAAACCAATGCAAGTTAATAATTCACAATCACTAGACGCTAGCAGTGCCACAGGAACATTTTACAATTTATATCTCTAAAATCAGTCCATCTAAAACTAAAGCTTGCTACAGTGGAAATACTTCATTAGTCCTTTTCTAATAGGATTCACGTATTTGGGATACCAAAGTCAAAAAATTTGCAAAAAAAGACCCCAAACAACTCCAAACTAATCGATCTGATTCATATTTGTTAGCTTTTTTCCTCCCTTATAACAACGCTTCCTTCTTAGCTCAGCAAGGATACAACAACATTTCTAAGACCTAATGCATGCCACAAATCAGATTTTCTACAAAATTAAACAGATCAGTAATCAAACCATGTTACTCTGCTCAAGTAAAGAATAGGGTATGAAGTACTTAACATACAAGCTAACCCTTTTTTAACTACATTACTTCGTATTTTTTAATTAAAGTGGTATCCTTCCACAAAGAACTAGAATGACTACATTTGAGTTGCAGTCATAATTTCTAACTCCTTTTCTCACCTTTCCCATTAGTTTATATACTGATGACTATCTGTTATGTGATGGAAAGCACAGCATTGATAACGAGAGAAGCAAGGTTCTGGGCTGCAGCAAGTGAGGACTTGCTCAAATGCAACAGCTGTAGACACAGAAACAAAGGAAAGAATCTGCTTACTTTTGGAAAGCCTAAGGTACACAAGAATCTCCAGTAATATACCTTTGCCTACACTGCCAACCCTTACATGAGGGTTGGGAAGGGGTGGATCCTGGGTCCAGCCCTTCTGGTCACTCAGATGCATTACATTGCATGCACCTGAGCTCATCTAGGTTGGCCCTGTCTTCCCAGCAAGTGCTCCATCACTGCTTCAGGCTGTGATTCAGCATTTTTTGCTACAGTATCACACTTAAAAAATATATTATTATGTGAACCTTACTATTCCTTTACTTCATCAGAACAGAACTTGCACTAGCTCTGTTACAGCCAGAAGACATGGTCTTCACATTTAACTTATTGAAGTGGTGCAAAAAGAACCACTTTAACCAAGTATGGTTGCTGACTAGCATTAAAGCCTATAAAAAGATAAGCAAAATGACTTATGTTTTATATTGACTGATGTATGGCTAAAATCACCTATAATACAGAATATGTGCAAATGCCACACTTCACATACCAGCACTCATTTAAAAATCCTCACAGCTCAGGATTTGTGTCTCTGAATATGCTTGAATGCTGATGTATTAAAATGAGATCAGGTCATGACCATATTTGCAGAAGGGTTTATAGCTGGGCTTCGGAGCACAGAGAGTAGAACAGCCCTGCACAGCCCCCACACCAGCACTGCTCTCAAACAGCCGCTGGCTGCTGCTCCCACATAAAAAGGACAGCAAGGATTACAAATTATAACCAAAAGTATTTCAGTGATGCTACCTGGCTTTTAAAATTCTGCCTAAGCAAATGCCAGCTGCTGGGATGGCA
This sequence comes from Lagopus muta, assembly GCF_023343835.1. Taxonomy (NCBI): domain Eukaryota; kingdom Metazoa; phylum Chordata; class Aves; order Galliformes; family Phasianidae; genus Lagopus; species Lagopus muta. Next base: position 28,537,157 of record NC_064440.1, on the reverse strand, counting down.
TGTACATGGTTGAGAACCATACTCAGGCCTTCCTCTCCTCTGGGAGGTCAAAATGCACCACTGTCCTCAGCTACCCACACAGACAGGACGCAGTGTTACTTTGTCGTATGAATGACAGAAATGGATTTAAAAATGCTCATCTTCTCCTGTGCCAAGGTGTTCACTTTTAGGCTGTACAGAAAATCTGAGATAATCTGCAATAATACATCCATTTTGCTTTGCTGTAAACTCAAGGTGTGAAATGATTCAAGTTATGAAAAAAACCAAAACAAAACACAAAAAAGCAACAACAAAAACCCCAACAAAACACAAAAAGCAAGCCTTCAAACCGCTCTTTGGCTTTCAACTTTTGCCTGCATGCATCTGCTGCTTCACTGGCTGTCAGATAATTATATACACACACCACCACCCGGCAGCCTCTGAGGAGTTTTAACCTGAATCAGTAAGACACTTGTCCTTCACACAAAAGACAATAAGAAAGAAAAGGTTACTTTCTGCTAAGGAAAGCTATCTAAACACCTCCTAGCCGTCCTCTCTCCAGCTTTTACTGCAGCTAATTACTTGCACAGTCAATAGTCCTTACAACAATGCTAGCTCCCTGTTTGAGTGGTAATTAACAGAGGAGAAGAGCAGAGGAGTTGGTAAACACCTCTTTTGTAGAAGCACATGTATCAGATACTAGTGAACGATTAGCAATATTCACAGGGAGATGGTAGCTGCACACTTGGAATGCCTCCCAGAGCAGAGAGCCAGGGCTACAAAGGGACCACAAGAAGCATGCATCACTAAACTTCAGCTTTTTCCTTGATCACATGTGAATTCATTTGAAGCCTGGCTTTCAATACTCTGCTTCTTTTGGGAACCTGCTACAGAAGCATTTTCAGTATGCAGAGAAACTCAAGACACAACAATGTAGGTGCATTAGCCATTAAAAAATGAATATGCTATACACTGATTCTTTTAAAATTAGGGATTTAAGGATTTGATGCAGCAGATGAGCATTTTCAGAAAAAAAAAATCCACGTATTTCCTAGAGAACTGGGAACAAATCTCATCGAAAACTATATCCATGGCACACTAACTTCCACTGATGGTTTAGAAAGATGCTGAGATCAACAAAACTTCAAGACATCTTTTATGACTGCTCAGTGAGTATTGATGTTCCCAGATGTGCCAGGAACAAGCACCGAATCAGGACAGTTAAAGTTTATTGTTTTATACAAAAAGGGCAACTTCTGGTATAGAAAAAAATATGCAACTGGAAAAGTAAATTGTTAATCTCATTGATCTATTCTACATAAGGGTATGGCCTGTGGAATATAAAACAATTAGAGAATGTTCAGTGCTGACGTTAAAGCATCACAGATATCATCAGATATCAAAATTAACTTTTAACTTCAAAACCCATTATTGCTGACCTGGTCTGATTGTCTGTTCAGGTACACGTTGTCCAAGCAGGAATAAGGAGCCGAGCTCAACATCCCATTCTTCTGTGCATCTCCCATACACCAAGTCTGTAAGAGAGGAAGACAGGAAGCCAGGTTACTCAGGAGAAATAACTCCATCTGTAACTATAACAATAGTGTGGGGCTGCTTGAAAAGAAAAGATAACAATCCTGCAGCACAGAGCTTATCATGTGACACAGGTCAAAGGAAATGATATTGAGCCTATTGAAATCTTCCAACACAAGGGACACAGTCCTGTGGGACACGCAGCAACATAAGAAGAGTCTGATGGAAAAAACAGTACAAGGGAAAGAGGTGGAAATGAGGAGAACCTAAACTCCCCAGGGAACTGATCAGGGGATTGAAAGAGAAAAACAAAATCTTGGGCTGTTGCACATTGCTGAGAGATCAGAGATAAAAGAATAAAGTGAGGTTCAGAGGGTTCAGTGAGATGCAGAAAGCGAAGAAAACAGAGAAATACAGGTGTACAGAGATACTGTAAGTTTGCTTGAGAAATGGGAAAAAAGTTGCAAAAAGAAAGCAAAAAGGATGCTCAAAGGAATAAGGACTGTGAAGGCCTTGCTAAGACAATGAGATGAGAGAAAAATAACGAAGAGCTCTGCTGATCATCCAGAAAAAAAAGCGACAAAAGAGAGGCAAGTGGTGAAAATAAACAGTGCTGGGAATAAGTGAGCTGTACGGTTTGCTTGGTGAAAATGGATGCTTTTTGCTCAGATCATTACCCTGCTTCATTTCTCTTCCCTCTGTTTTAGCAGACAGTAGGTCCACTTGAAAATAAACTTCTGAGGTATGTATAGTTTTTTGAGGATTGTTGCTGGGTTTCATTCCCTTTCTCACATCTTTCTCTCCTCGCTCTTTCTCACATAACAATACAATGTAATTTCCTTTCAGCACCCATTCTATGTCTATTCTATGTTTGCCATAGCCTATGACCCAGTAGAGGAAGAGATTCTGTTGCTTGCTGTTCTACGTGATCACATCAATGGAAGTGGGAGATCAAGAAGCCTAACTTTCAACTGCACGACTGACTGAGTAATGCAGCACTCGTAAGAGGTACTACCACATTTGTAGTAAATGACTGAAGTCTGGACAAAAATTAGAATACAATTCCCTCCCATGACAGTCTGATGTTATGCTTGCATACAGATAGGAAACAAACAAACAAACAAACAAAAAATCTGGCAAAATTTTCTGTCAGTAAAACATTTTCCTTTCACCTAAATACTTGTGTATGTGAATGCATTTTTGCAGTAGGATTTGAAAATAGTTTGAGTGAGATAACCTAAACCAATCCCAGCTGTAGCATGACTGGAATTATGCCATCCCGTACCTTTTTAAAGACCAGAGGTACATCATGACAAAGACAGACATCCCTTCACATCAGACAGTTTTGGGAGAGGAAGCTGGTTTGGAGTTAAAATGAAAACATGACCACAGGTGCGCACATTCGTTGTGTTTATTGGTGCACTGCTAGAGAAGAGACAGAATTGCTGAGCAATAGTGAATTACTGCAGCTCATGCAACAGTGACATCAATAGGAGCTTTACCACTGTCTTCAAGAGAAGCAGGACAGAAACATATTTTTAGAAAGGCAACATGAGTCTTGGATCAAATACTTTGGGCACTAGATATCAGTCTTAGCAAAGGAAGGAAACATGGATCTTCTTCCTTTGTTTTCTCTATTGATTAATCTATCAATATAGTGAAGATTGATCAAAATTTATAGTGCTCAAACTCACCCTTCTCATTAATTGAGATCAGGAACTATAGCTGATATAAGAACTCAGAGAGACGTAGCAAGATAGAAGTAGGGGTGAAAGGAAGGACTCCTAGAAATACAAAGTCTCCAGAAGCACAGCAAGTCATTGAAAGTACAAGCATTTTACCTAAAGGCAAACTGAGTGTCTGAAACAAAAGACAAAAAAAGATACCAGTTAATTTTACTATGGCAATTTAAGGATACTGATTTTACTTTGAGCAATCTATGTCTATTTAAAAAGATAACTGAGAACCAAGCCAGTTACCAGATTGATTGAGTTATCGGTTACAGGAGTTTGTAGAGCAGTACACTCTTAAAAGTAATGCATATTCTGGAAATTATCTGCTTCATATGAAAAATCAAGAACAAGGAGATCTAATACATTTAATTATGCTGAGGCAAACGTCATTTTAAACTGTTTATGGAATTGCTCATCCAAGGCCAGATGGTAAAGGGGATCAAAGACTCATAACTGAAAAAGATCACTAGACAGCTTAAACTTATAGAAAGCTATTAGAATGTGAAAAAAAACCTGAGAATGAAACAGGACCAGATTGTAAATTTTGAAAATAAACAACAGAATGTAACATTAGACTGGGTTAGCAAAGAACAGAAACACAGGGCTATGCAGAGGAAAAAAAGTAAAAATATTATGAAGAAATTTGCATAATCAAACCAAACTGAATTTCAGGGAAAAAAAAAAAAAAAAAAAAAGGTAATGGCAAATGAATTCGCAAGCAGCGTCCTGCATTTGGATGCTCATTGTAGCTACAAGCAGCAAATCAATTTTGCAAAAGCCTATGAGACAAACCTTGGCTTAATAGGAAAGGCAGTACATGCCTGTTCTCTACAGCAAAGAGGACTTCCTTCCATCAGCTCTGAAGATTTCTGTGATATTTCTGTTGCCTGATCTTGACAGTTTCCAAACCATCAGCTATGTTGCAGATGCACTCCTTTCTCTCTTTCCAGCCCTTACTCAGAAAGCTGCTCCTGGCTGAGCTTTTCCTCAGCAACTGAGCACTCCCTCCAGAAGGTCTGCACGACCCGGTGCATCAGCCAGAACCAGGCAAACAGTTGGCTGCCTTCTATGCTGTGCAGACACATATTTTAAGAAATAGAGCAGTCTGTACCACAACCAGATAGTGAACAAATAGGATGTGTGTGCTATCCATGGGAATAAGTAAAAGAGGAAGAACAAAATTCCCGAAAGAAAATTCCCGACGTATTCATATGTGTTTGTGAAAGGGATTGTGTTGACTTCTGACATTTGATTAAAACCAGAACAAATATTCAAGCAAAGCAAGAATTATGAACGCTGCCCGGGACCGTGCCTTAACACTCACTTAAAGAACCTTCGGTTTCTAGGTCTTCAAAATGGTGCTGATTTGTTTTATATACCAGAAAAAAAGAAAAAAAAAAGTAATTTTGGTTCTGAATTGCCAATTCCAAGTTTTACTATGAGAACTTTACTAGGGAATAAAATTGCTGAACATTTAATTTCAGATATAAAAGATCTCTATTTGCAAGATGTGACATACTAGTGGAGATTAAGGCAGATAACATATCAATTTGACTGTTAAGAATGTAAAGGATTAGTAAGAGAGCATGAGTTTACATGTTATCTCTAGTCCAGGGTTTCCACAGTGCCTGAGCCTGTGGAAAAGAAAGGCTAAAAATTATTAAAAAATACTTTAAAATTTTTGAAGAATCCGTGGTAGGTCTGTTTGACACTACCATAAAATGAAGGCATCACCCTCAGAACCTGAGCTATCAGACATTAAACCTCGTTTAATAAAAAGTTTAGTTTTCTACTCATGAATCAGGTGTTTGCTTAACTGTATAACCACTCTGGCAAACACAGTAGTCTTGAAAATTCTATAAATACCTCAAAAAATGTTTTTTTTTTTTTTTGTAAAAACAGGTATTTTGATGCACCAACTTTGCAACTGCAGGAAAATGGTGAAACAGCTATGTTATCAAATGCTTATTTGTCAGAGAGCTGTAAAAAAGTTAGGAGACTTTTTTTTTTTTTGTCTTTTGTGGGAGGAAAAAAATCCTGAGATTCTAAACTTCCAAAATAGATGGCTGGAAAGAAAGTACATTGGAAAATATCAAGAGAGCGGAGCGTTGCAAGGACTAGTTTAAAAAGTTTGGCAGCTTTTGATATACATACATATTGTCACCGTTATGATTTTTTTTCCCACGAGGAGAGAATTACAAGCTTTTTAAGATGCTTGCAACGCTCCTTGCATAGTCAAGTTCAAACCAGTTGCTATAGACTGGTTACCATAAAGAAAGAAAGAGCTCCCCTTGCTCATTTCACGTTATTCTTGAAGTGTATGCTATCCCACTTGCTATAAGAAGGACTCTGATCTCTACTCTCTGATCTCTCACCAGTCGCCACATACCTGCATTATATATTGAAGAATGGTGGAAGCAGTATACAACAAACTCAGAGAAATAAAAATTCCTTTGTGCAGGACAGTGCTAATAAAACTAGACCTCTTTGAAGGCCAACTGGAAGGACGTAATTTCTTCCTTGGAATACAGCTACTCCTAAATAAAACCTTGAAACACTCACAGAGACTTGTGACTGCTCTTACTTTAGAAGCTAAACTTCTGAGTCCTTGATGTTAATTCTGTACCTCCTCTCTGGATCATAACTGAGTAAGTTACTTACAAATTGACCAAGACTGTCAATCTGAAGTATAACATACGTAACCACTACAGACTTATGTTTCAGGGCGTTTTCAGTGTTGCTATAGCTAATGACAAGTAATAATTAGAAGGAGAGAAAAAGTTGCTGTACCAGGATCTTTACCGAACCCTGTCTGCCAGAAGAGATGAGGATGAGCCAGATGTGGGTTACATCCCCCTGTGATTTATCTGGGTATATCCACTGCCAAGTGGCAGGTCTTGTGGTCACAACGCTCAACAACAAAAAAAGCCAACCACCTTATTTATGTTTATTTTCAAATGTCTATCAAATCTTCCTTGGTGGGTGAGCATGGTTTGGCTACACAGTACAGTAAAATTTATTTTTTTGTAACTGGTTCCTTATGTTAAACAGATTTACAACAGTCTAGAATATTTACAGTTCACTTCTCTTTCTTTCCTAGGACATTTTCTTCAAGCATTCAAATGGATCTTGCTTGCTTGCTAACTTTAAGTCTTCCTGCCCATTCTCTTTCCTATGCTTCCCCTTTACATAAATAAATAAATATAAATATATATATACATATATATAAACATAATGAGGATAACATTCAATTGGGAGTTTAAAAGACAAAGCATCCAAGTCACTTGACTTGAACTCATCCAAAGCCTACTTATTTGCTCTGAAAAACTGCAGGACACATGAGTTCCTTTGGAAGGAAATCCAGGCTTTCTGAATGGTTTCCTCCAATAATTAACTCCATTCAATGTTACTTTTCCATTAGTCTCTTAAGATAACCTTTTGAAATGTTTAAAACAATTGTAATTTCTCTAAGTGAGTAATTTAAGTGTTTTCATGAATGTTAGTCAAATTATATGACAAATTCATATCACTAGAGCTTCTTGATTCAATGAAATGACTCCTAAATGATACAAAAATTAAGACTTTCTTGAAGTGATTTCTCTCATGTTTTCACGTTAGTTTTGCAATATATGAATTCCAGTGAAGTTAGTAATCAACAACAGTATTATTCTTTAAGAGAGAAGCTTGAAATCTGAATCTGTAAATACTTTCTCTCTCTTAAAGTTTAGAAACAGGAAAAAAAATCATTTTAAATTGTCCCAATGAGGACCTAGTGTGGGTCTCTAGTAATACCTGGCTCACATATGATCATGTGGCCCTTCATGACACACCACTTCCAGCAGCTTATTACAAAAATAATTACTTGTTCCATATCTCAACACAACTCAGAAAATACTCCTCATATCTATGATAACCGAGCGCTGGGAAAAACACAGTCCTTGTGAGAGCTTGATTTCAGAGCCTCCTAGGGATCTCTCTTCTATTATTTGATTGCCATTATTGTCATTGTCGCTGTGAGATACAGCCCTTGTCAAAATAATCTCAATGACCTCTATCTCTGATTCTTTAGAACACGATGTATTCATTTCAGGTTTTAACATCTTTTCAGTTTTTAGCCAGGTATTCACTGGAAATGCGTGTACTGTCTGGAAGTAAATTACGAGTTTAAAAGGGCATTTTGGGACGACCGAAAATGTATCTCTCAGGCTGTTTTTATTCTTCTATTTTTTATTGGTTTTTTTTGTTTGTTTGTTTTTAAAAAAGGAAAAAGAAAATCTTAAAGTCAAATATTTTTTTTTCCTATTTCAGCATAGTTCTATCATGTCACACTCAGAGATGTTAATAAAACACAGAGCTGCAAATATAAACACAAGATCTGGTTGTATAACAGACAGAGCCACAGTTCGAAAGAGTCCATCAATAGGACATAGCCTCTAGATATAGACAAACAAAACTGAACAGTATTGGTGCCAACAGCACATCAGCAGCACATGTAAAGCGCAGTTCTTCCCCAGCGTATCCTTGAGAGTCAAAGAAAGAGGCTGATTTATAAACAGCAACAAAATGTTTTTCTTCCCCATCCTGGCATTTCCTTCCAGCACAGGGAAATCACTTCCCATTTCTTCCCAACTTTTCTGAGGAGGGAGCACTACTCAGCATAGTTTTCCTATCACATCTACAGAACTGAAACAATTCTATAGACTCGAAGCACTGAGGAATGCCAGCCTATTGTGGAATTTTCCTCCTGGGCTGCACTGGGATTTGAAGCAGAGCTATGGCTACTCAAGTGTTCTAGTTCATATTAGGATACTGTTTTAATGTCAATCTCACTTTCTGTGCCCTGACTCACACCACAGATAGTCTCAGAACAAATGAGCAGGATTCCTCTGGGAGGAAGGCAAAGAAATGTGCTTGAGGCACAACTGGGTATTCTGTGCCAGAGACCAGGCTAGGCTGAGGCTAACAGAAGTAGTGTAGAACAACAAAGGATCTGTAGAATGAAACTGATGCTGAGGACTAGCATCTGCACAGAATGCATTTTTAAGATTTCTACTGTGGAAAAAGTTACCTTACTGGGCGTATCCACAGGGCCTGGCACTATCACCACATTTGATTGGAAACCCAATGCAGGTTGAATTTCCCAGTAATTTCCTAAGCCTTCTTTTATTATACCCCATACTTTACCTTTAAAAAATAAGAATTCTCCTTCTAAGAGCATGGCAGCATGCAGTTGCCCCCCAAGGGACTTTACCTTTCCATCCTGCATTACTGGGAGTTTTACTTGCGTCTTTGTGCTTTTAGAGTTGTTTAACACAACATCAAGGTAGCTTCAGTGCAGAATAGTATTAGATCAGTTTCAATATAGAAAACAGGACTACAAGATGACATTACATTTGCCTATGGACAACACAGAGCTCTACTTCTGCCAGAGCACTGAACTACTGTAGCTACACAAGGACTAGGAGGAGTATTCACAGGTTAACATTCTATGACACGTTTGGAATGGTTTTGTTGAAATCCCCCACCCCACCTAAACCTTCATCATAGATCATTTCATGAAAGGAGATGCGAATAAGACTTGTTTGACATCCTGGCAATTAAGATTGACATTCTGTGCTAGACCAGGAAGGAATTGCAACGTATGCCAGCACTCAAGTCAGTACAAGACCTGATTTTATTCACATGTATGTACTCGTATTTCTCTGGAACGCTGTTCTTCATACAAAGATACTGTCACACTCAGCAAGCTCTAGAGGTCCCTCAGTCCCACCAAGTGGGGACTGACATCTCATGAATATCCTAATAACAAGATTTTGCATATTATATTTAAGAGAGATTTATGTACAATCACTCACTAGCTGAGACAATAAGGAATATAATTAATAGTTAAATGGCAAGATTCCTGCAATTTGTAATTCCCTAATTGGTATTTTGGATTTCTAACTGAACATCAAAATGTCATAATCTAGTGGCACCAAACACAGAACACTTAAAATGTCAGTGAGCTAAGAAAATGACTTTAAAAACAGACTTCAGGAAGCCCAAACCTGCGATGTAAAATATACAGTATCTGATGGCAGGAACTGCATTATGCAGGAACATTGTTTTCAGTGTTGTATACTAGCAACTGCACAGAATCACAGCTCTCCGCTTCCCCTGCTGAGATGTCAGATAGACTTGGGCTAAATGTGATGGCAAGTGTTCCAGGTCCCGTCTGTCAGGTTCTTCCATGCTTTATGAACAGCATGCTCTTCGATGAAAATACTGTGTAAACAATGAAACAGCACACTGAAGAGGTGTAAATGAACTTTCTTCTGCAGCATCTTCAGTTGGAACAGGGTTTAGGACTTTAAAGGAAGCACTGCAAATGCTGTTTTGTTCCTAGAGCACAATTGGCTCCTGACACCATCTGAGGCACAGTGAAGTAGTAGAAAGTTCCTTCAAAGAGCTTGTTATAAATACGACTCACTCATTCTTTTTTGAAGACAGTGTTTCCAATAGGTGGGCTGTAAGAAAGAGCTGCCTAAACCCTTACTTGCCCTGATGACCTGCAATAACTCAAATGTAGGTACAGAACCTAACTACTTTGCCTAAAAGAAGCACAAAGATCATCGCGCATTGCTTTGTGCCTGATTATACATCTGTCTTCCACATTGTAAGTACTAAAAATCACAACTCCAAAGGCTACCTGTTAAAATTATTAAATCAGGAAACACTACAGCTATTGTTATATTACTATATATTCAAGATTACTATATTCAGTATTTATCTTCAAGAGTGACTACCGGTTGATGCTAGCGGTGTGCGTGGAAGCATCTCTGCAGGCTTCAGTGACTGTAGGTTCAAATGAGTTGCAGATTTGAATTGACTTTGCAGCTTTCCACTGCCCATGTTAGTCCCTGCCTTCCCAGCTGAAGTTACAAATAACACAGAAAACAACAGCAATTTGTGACATAGGCAGTCTTTCTTACTTTCCCCACCTTAACCAAACACCCATGCACGCGCACCACGCCTGCTCAGATAAACCTATTTGCATCAAGTGGCCTAATTTACATTGCTTACTAAGCTAGAGTATGTTTTAATTGATGCTATGATAACACCAGTGATTGTTTTTGATTGTTTACTTTTGTTACTCTACCTATTTACGTTAACCCACGGTAGACATCACTGGATTTACTGTATGTTGTGTATAGTATGGAGTAGCAAATGGTTTTAATATTGAAGAGGTCTACCATGTGTTTCGGAGAACTGCCCTCTAGATAACTGAAGAATAAGGCAATGCAATGGCCAGATAATTTAAAAAACAGCATTCAAAAGGAAGCTGCAGGAAAAGAAACATTTGTTCTGGGGAAAAAAAGAGTCAATGCCACAGATCTATTTTCAGATAATGACTTTAGTTAAATTAGCAAAACATTAACATCAGAGCCATGGATAAGTTGCAGAAAGATTAAGCTCTGGAATGACAGGACAGTTGATCAAAATTAAATGAAAGGAAAAATAATTTTCTCAGGAAATAAACACACCACATTGTGTGAATATGTTACCACTTCAAAGTATACAGATTTTTCTGGCGTGCCAATTAGTATAGCTGATTTTCGTATATATTTCTGTTCAAATCATCGTCTTTCACCACTGCTGTAGACTTTGGAAGTGGTCAGAATGGAATCCCAGGGCATCTTGCTCTGCAGCCCTTTCTGCATTGTTCAGTCTCATCCACAGGCAGGAAATTTGGTCTCATCATAGTCCTTCTCTGGCTGAAAAGATCTGTTTTCGCTGGGGGAAAATCTCTCTCATTGAGAAAGAACATCCATCATAGTTTAAACAGAATTTCAGGAATGACAGGTATCTTATTTAGATAAGGTGACACATTACTGCTTCCTTTTCCCTTCTTTTTCTTATACAGTAAGATCTATATGGAGACTAAATTACTCTATCACACCAAGTAAGTATCAAAGTCAAGCTCCATTTTCTGAGTTTCCTACTGCATATCCCCTTGAATTCCTCATCTAGCTGTTTGAAGGACATCTGAAGTGGTTTTCTGGTTCCACTGCTCTTAGTATCAAATATTTCTGTTGGCTATGCTGAGTGATAAAGCTTACTGAAATCCTTTTTCCTAGGAGAATGTTACTGGCAGTAACTGTACTGCTACTGAATTGCTGTTATTGGTTGTTAAGAACAGGGACTTCTTTAAAAAAATGAAGCTGCTATAAATATCAGCATTTTAAAATAATTTTTCCATGGATTCTAAATTGTTTTAAGCTGTTTTCATTATAACTGAAAAGATTAACGCATTGAATAAAGTTAAGAAAGGAAGATTCCTTTGAAGCTGTTATTGCTATGTCTGTATCAGAGTGCAGCAGCCCATTCTCTGAGCACTGACCAGTGTGCTGCAAGGCAAAGGGCATGCACACCGTGACCATGGGATTTAAACACCAAGTGGGACAATTAGCACTAGCTAACGGACCTCCTCATTCTCTGCTCTAAAAAAATACCCATGACTTTTCTATTCCATAGCTACCCTAACTATGACATAGATAGGCAATTCTGGAAATTATATATAGGCATTTTTGCTAACTCCAGTAACACAAGATGTTGAATGGGTCATTTGCATGGCATACATCCTTATGTATGGGGGAAGTTCAGAATTGTATGGATCCAGGTGGAAAAGATTACCCGACAGGTTCCACAGACCTGAGATATGCTACGCATCTTGACCCCTATTTACAATAAAGGGCACTAGTGTCTGACTCAGTACACTTTAATTTTTCACAGAAAAAAACTACAGCAAAATTCAGTTTACTATGAAAATCCTTAAAAACAGATTCAGTATCATATGCACTTCTAATACTAGCAGTTATGCTCATTACTCCAGTACTAAAAGCAGATTTATCTCTCTACACAGCGAGTGGATTGAAACTGAAATACATCTATTCCATAAAGCTTTGATGAAAGAATCACTGGGAGTCCCTGTAGGTAATTTATGGAGGCTGGCTAGTGATGGGAAGCAGACTGACAATTAAATACTACTATAAGCAATGGTTTAGCTGCAGACTGAACATACTTTCTCTCTAAGTGCCATTCCAGCCCCGAGAAGGAGTACGACACAGATGTAAAGTCCCTGAGAACCTATTAATGGACACTACAGTGGTGTCCCGTCTGGCTCATTTTCAGCAAACCTACATGAAGGTCTTCAGAGTTATGAAATATCTCTCTCGATGGTCCTCTGGTGCTTTCTGCAGAAATCCTTCACACATCCTGGGGGAGCAATTCCTTTCATCTGAATGCAATTTACTCACAGGACAAAATCAATTTTTATCAATAGTCTGCAAATGGGCACATGGACTAAAGAAGAGAGAATACAGATACACAAAAGATCCAGGTAAACAGAAGGAGGAGAGATATTTGGATGAAAAACAGAGGCGTTGCATCTCACAGACAGTGCCTGAAATACAGGGAAATGGACTGTATACTGAATCCTCTGTCAATCCAAGCTTTTGGATACAAGTCAGCAGGTTTCAAAGAAAAAAATACGAGGTATCTAAGTCAAAATGTTAGTTTCTGAATGATTCCTGACTTGTAATTAAGGATATGATGGACTCAGTGAATTTGCAAGAGCTTATGGGAAGAGCAAAATGTAGGCATTTGTTTTGTTTTCCAGCTGCCAAAGTGGCTTTCTTATGATCCTGTTGTGACCATCCCACGGCCATGTAACTCTTAAGTATGAGTGATATAAGCAAGAATATCTTCTCTTTCTCTTGAAAATATCTGCACACATTTTTTTTTCTGCTCTAACGTACACCTTAGGCTTTGCTGGAACGGGTCCTAAAACAGCCAACATCCCTCTTGACCTGATTTAGTTTCTACTCTCTGTACCTACTTAGTGAATAGCAGAGCACATCAGGGAAACACTGAGCCCTGAGCCAAAGCCAGGAGCACTGACAGGCAAGGTGGACAGTGCAGATCAGAACAGTGAAGCTTCATAAGCAAGATGAGAAAGACATCAATAAATATAGGACAACCTTCTCCCAGGAATTCTACAGCACATCATTTGCAGTTGATGACAAATCTCTACTCAGCCAGCCAACCTACAATTTCCCAAGCTGCCCCCTCCCATGGCAGGGTAAAAGGAGGGAAGAAATAAGAGAACGGGCGCAGTTATTCTTGTACCTTGTTGGTGCGAGCTTTTCTATGCACTAGATTAGGTTTATCACCAGTCCTAATGGAGACAGGTTGCCACAACAATCCAGAGTTCCAATAAATAAATAATTTCAAAAAATTATTCAAATCATCCTCCATCCTTCCTATCGGGAAAACTGTGAGGACTGTTTTTTAAGCAAATCTATAATGAACTCTTTAGTCCTTCTGAACATGACCCTTCTTACAAATCCAACTCTGAAGGCTCAAATAGGCAATAAACAGTTAGGGAATTTGTTTTACAGGGCACCTTATTTTTTTTGTTCTCTGAAAATACTCACCATTAGCATGTTTTAGCTGAGATTTTTTAAAGCAGTGTGGGCAAATCCTCTGCACAACTCACATTAATTAACAGCAAGTGTGTGGGCAATTCCCTGTAGTACTTTGATAATGTCAGCCTTTTTTTTTTTTTTTTTTAAATCCATTTAGCATATCCATGCAGAATAGGATGGATGAAACGTGTACAGTGGTTCTAAACTGCACCTAAAAAATGCAGTTTTGTTCTGACCTTATGAGCCTCTGATCTGTTCAGAGGGATTCTGATCAGCTATTCTGGGCAGAGCCATAAAGGTGAAATAAATGTGCTCCATCATTGCAGAGATTCAAGCCCAGTCAAGTATCTCATCTCAGTAATGTTTTTTCTGTTTAGAGGGCTTGGGGAAAGGGCAGGAGAAACAAACCTTTCTGTTTACTTTTAGCTTTGGAAAACCCATTGGGAGGGACTACACAATTAACATATTAATGAAGACTGGCCTCAGATGTGATGCCTGAAAGAAATTATGAGCAAATTAAGAATATTAATGCAAGAGAAAAACTCATGCTTGCTTGGGATAAGAGAAATATCTAGCACTGAAAAAGTGATGTATTTTTTCCTTTGTCTTGGGGAAGGGAATCTCACCTCACTCTTCATGGTAAAGGCAGTGTTTCTGACTTGCAACACATCAATGGTGAAAGCTTACTAACACCATCCCCATGCTGGTATGTGCTCTGGTCACTGAGCGGGATGGCATGGTTCAGGCAGCTTAACTTGCACGTGTGAAAAGCCTAAAGTCTATAGTTCACCTGAAGTAGAGAAAATATACCATTTCTTTAATCACATCAATCTCTAACATGATTGATTTGAATCTTCTAGACATCATTTTTCTATTCCCCCCCCCCCCCCCCCCCAGTGGTACAGAAACAAACATTAATGGCTATTTGCATTTCTTATGTGCATTAACTGTGAAGAAAGTTAGTTTGGGCTTACAGAAAAATCAGTAGAAGTGGTGCAAACTGCCTAAACCCTGTGCCTCCAGCACAAGCAGCTGCAATTGCCATTTCAAAATGAGCACCAGGTGAAGGCTACACAACAGCTGGCTGGAAAACAGGCTTCCCATTCATGGCTGGTTGTGTTTCGCTCTTTTAAATCAGAGTCCAAATCAGACCAAAAACTAGCGTGCTGAATTCCCCAGGCACTGCAGCCACTTAGTGATATTGATGTTGCTGTCAGCTTTCATGACCACAGCAAGGATGACAATTTCACTGAGGAGCAACAGGCAGGCTGGTCCTGGGGCTCAGGCAGCAGCAGGCTGGAGCCCTGGCAGCTCCCTGCACCCGAGCCTCCTAGGACAACTCAGGAGCTCCTTGTTTGGCAAGCATACGGACCAGGGATGTAATGAATGGAACACCTGGGGCTCAACAAAAGGGTATTTCTGTAAGAAACTTTTTTTTTTTTTTTCCCCTTGTCTGAAGGTACTCAGCCTGCTCTAGATGTAAAGACTTTGGAAAATAAAGCCAACTACAAAGAAAAACCTGGAGGGAGGAAAAGCACATTTTTTCAATGCTTTAACTTTTCCCCAGGAATTTCAACACACATGGATAAAGCCCATCAAGCAGTGTCACAGAAGTTACACTGACAGAAAGCAAAGGTAGTTCCAAGTTGTTTCCCCACTACAGACAGACAAAAGGGGTTAGATTTAACTGAACTGGCTTAGAACTGTAGAATCATACAGGTTGGAAAAGACCACAGAGATCATCTAGTCCAACCAACAGCCCATCACCACCATGCTTAGTAATTAACAAAATCATCGCTATTTCCCTATCTAAATGAGGCACATTTGTCTGTTCTTACAGGCTCCTGTTGAATATGCTAAGTAGAAAGCTACAAAAGCTTTCTTTCCTTGCTATCAGCTCTGAGAAATCTCACTTAAAAAACCCCTCTTATTGAGTAATTTACCTCAGAGGCAAGATGAACGTACTAACTCTTGTCCCTTGATCTACATTGCCAGCCCTAAAGACTCTCGCTCTGAAGTCCCTCTGTTGAGCTCTGGTGGCCCCAGTACTACTCAATTAAGCCCTTTCAAAGCCATCCGTGTGTGGCATCTGTGACACATTCCCAGCAGGGTGCTCCTGGTCAGCCTGCAACCTGCTGTTAACAAACCTCCCCTTGGCTTCAACATCTTTGGACACACCTCACTACTGTTAATAAAAGACAGTATTTTAGCATGCAAAGCTGCCAGTGAAGAGTTGAGGTTTTCTTTGCCAGAATGTCCCTGCCAAGGATTTTCTGCTCGGAAGGAAAACCTTGTTTTCAAGCGCACCTGTTCTTGGCACTAGCAAGTCAAATGTATTCTTTTCCATGCAGGGCCATTGAGGTATCTTCTTTTAACTTACTACATATCCTGCTTTGCCAATGGAGATTTCAACATTCCTCTTCCTATGGCCATACAGCCTATGAATCAGAATTGCCAACAGGGCCTCTGCTCCCTGCTGATTTGCTCAAAGATCTCAACAAACATGAAAAAACCCTGACAATGCAGTTCTTTTTGTATGTAACTGTAATACAACCTCCTCCTGGATGGCTGCCAGGGTGCCTGGCAGTGAGACACCAAGGAGCATCTGACTTGAAGATGCATTTGCAGACATCTCAGTCCAAAAAATCTTATTACCTCTGGCAGACTGCAGAACCGTTTGATTCATTTGTTCAGAATTTATTGTGAATACTGCAGGGACTGCTTTAATACAGAAGAAGATAGGGCAATGCAGCAGAGAGGAAAGCTGCCTTTTTGCCCAGGATGCTCTAGGGCACATGGAAACTTCCAGAGAAAGGAGAGGTCAGAAAGGTAAAACTTCAGACTGAGGTTAAATTGTTGAGGCGGGAACAGTGAGTATATTAACACTCACCTATTAGCTTCACATTGTGCATGTTAACCAATGAATGTTTCTTTTGTACCTGTAACTACTACACTGCTTGCAAAGTTCCTTTGCTCACAGTAGAAGTTACTCAAAGCGATTGGAAGCCACAGAATGTTGCTTGGCTGAAAAACAGAGCTAAAGAAAAGGACTTGAGCATGTATGGGGATAGAACGTGTTCATTTTTACCGTGTATCTGCAAGGTTTTCTGACCACCCCACAACTGAAGAAGATATGGTGCCAGGTTCTGTAAGGGTAGAATGTAACTGACTCTAATTGCCCCACTGAAAAAAATTCTCATGAAAATCTGTACATTAGGAGAGGAGGATTAAAACTAAAATAATTCTTTTTCATACTGCAAATGCTTCTACCTGTCAAATACATCACCAGAATCATGAAAGAAAACCAAGAATACATTTGCAATAGCAGATATGAAATATTTATATAAATTGAGCAGAGAAATGGAAATAACCTTAGCGAGCAGGAATATTCAATGTTTTTATACAAAGAACTGAGTATCAAGACTTTGGAGCTCTGAAAAACTGTTTTGCTATGAAAATTTCTGCAATCAGGAATCATAACTGAGCATTATAATATGAGTTACTAGCATCAGTCAACACAGTTTCTACACTTTTTTTTTCCCCATCTGATGGAAATAAACAACTGCATGATTTGCTGACAATTTAAGAACAGTAGGTAAGTAATTATGGCTCAGCAGCCTATTGATTCACCCTTTGGGGACAAATAGAGAAGACTTTCAGCCTAGCATCTGTCAGAATGAGCTTTCCATAGAAGCAGAAGGTGGTGCCACCACTCGCCAGTATCAGCAATGGACTCACACATGGCATGGCTCAAGGAAAATGTGCCATACAACGCCTCTGCTGTGACACTGTACTCTAGGTTGTCTGTCTCCCTTTCCATAGACAGTATATGGACCTAGGTATGAGGTTCCTAACAACCTGGCTTGGTATGCAATACTATCCGAACAGTTCCTCAACCCCATCTCACCGCTCAGGTTTCTTCTGCTGCAGCACAATCCTACAGGGAGAACATCCAGACAAGGAAACTTTGTACAGGGATATGTGCCTCATCTCCAACATATACAGATCTTATCCATAAATAGGGTGAGGAAGAGTTAAAAAATGTAAATAAATATCTGAGTAACAGAGAAAGCCCAAATTTTTCCTAGCAGATGCCTGTGGGAAATGGCAGTGCAGTGCTTGTTCTTACTTTGACATAGGCCCTAGTAGCAGTAGTTTTGGAATAGCACACGAGGACTAAGAGAATAACTTCTACTGTTTTTAAGAAATAAATTCATTTATCAAAAATATTGCATATTGCCAACCTGTCTTCTAAAATTTATGAACGTTCAGTATGCCACCACGCAGACCCAAGACTGCAGAAGGTAATGCTATGAGTAGTTCTATCAAGTCTTAAACAAAAATTTTATTTGGGAAATCTTGTGTTATTTGCAAGCATTGCCTGTCTACAGCTATCATAACAGGCGGAATGTCCAAGGGATGATCTCAGAGGGAAAGAACTCAGAGACTGCCACAACAGAAGTTTTCAACCAGAAGGCTCTGTGGCCTTCAGTGCCTGAATACCTCCCAGATTCCCCAGGAAATCAGTTCCCTGCACTGTATGTCCAAACAAAACATTTTAACGATGTAGTAATCTATTTCATGACATAATCCTCCATTTGGAGTGGCAAATTACTTCTCTACACAAATGTAAACTTATGCAACCTAGTAAGTTTTTATAGCATTAGCAACTTTTACTAAGAACTGCCTTACTTATTCCTATCTCTATCCTGCAAATTTCTCTCCCAGTACAAACATTTCAGAGGATAATTAATTTGCAGTAATGTATAAAAATATAAGAGCAATGCAGATCTTACAGTACTCTAACAATATACATATTTTAACAGGATTTGCATCCAAATTTGATTCTAAGATTAGAATTACTATTATTTTAAACCTGTGTTTCAGAAGTCATAGAATTAAAAAATAGATATATTACGGTGAGCTTTTGAAATTCTGTGTCTTCTCCAGGGCAGTTATGCAATGAAATGTTGATCATTCACACTGAAAGAAAAGGTGAGGAAAGAACTCAGCTCCCTGAGGTCAGCTCTGAATTCATTTTGAAGCCTCTGCTCAAGCAAAGTAATTCACATTCATTTAGAACATATTTTTCATCTTCAAGCTTTTTATTCAAATGACTGTGTTGGTTTTTACAGGGTCTGAATGAGAGTTATTTAGTGGCTGTATATGCAATTGTGTTTTTCAGCTTCTAGCAACACCTTCAATTGAAAAATACAGAGAAAACACAAAAGACCATTGATGAAAATGGTGGCTGCAAGAATTACAGACTTCATGAGAAAGCTGAAGAGATCTGGTGATGCCTGTAGCTTCTTGCTACAGGTAAGAGACAGCAGAAGATTGTAAGAAAATGTGTTCCCAACTGTCCATCATCTGGATTTACTTTCAGTCGGGATGAAAGCAAATCAGTTCCTTGGGGCATCATTTGTCATGAACTGTTATCTAAAGAAGCTCTTCCTGCCAGGATCACCTTAATACAAAGTAAAGGACTTGAAAAATAAAAACAAGTTGAGAGAAATATCTTTCAGAGAACAAAATGGAAATGAAAAAGAAAAAAAAAAAAGAAAAAGAAAAAGAAAAAAAGAGTTCTTGATATTGCATGAGTACAAAGCAGTCTGAAACAACACATAATGCAAGATTAGTGTTGCTGAAACCTCCAAATCTCATACACTTGTAGAGCTGTACAAAAGGACCCCATGTTGACTGCTCTCGACACACAGCTGTTTCTCTTTAAATTAGTTGTCAAGTAGATATCAAACTGCAGCTGCTTAAATGAAGATGTATGGGACATACAAAAGACTAACTGCATCTGATGATCAAGTATTGATATTGCTAATTTTCTGCATGTTACATATGTAACGTTTCCATTGGAGACTTGCTGATTTTGAAAGCACATGTACAGTGACAAAAAGAAAAAAAGAGAAAACTCGAACAGCAGCAACACAGCTAAGTTCACACCCACACTGCAGCATCCTTAAGAAAAAGGTAGCCCCAAATTACCCATCAATCTGAAAGTCATACCTGATCAAGGTGAAAAGTTAGTTACATTTTCCAACTTTTCACCAAGCTACAAGTGACACAAATATTTTGTTTTCAGTTTTGTTCAGTGAAATGGGAAATGATCACGATCTCCAAGCATGAGTAAGATAGCTCTCATGTGGAAACTGTTGACTTGTCTCTGACAGGTGCACTTTATCTTTTTCCAAGGTAAAACTTCCCATGGCGATTTCAGTTTGGAATGTGCAGACGGCTCTGTGAATGACTTGTGACCGTGAAGATGAGCCTATTAACTTGTTTGCACATCTCAATGAACTGAGTTTGTCAGAAAACAGAACTGAATGCTACATCTTTTAATATGTGACAAAACAAGGACAGAGTTAAAAGACAGTAGTTTATAAAACATATAGGAAAGAGGGGGGAAAAAAGCAACAAATACTAAATTACTCTCTTAATATATACTGAAAGTTCAACCCAGCGTAAGTATTGATATTGATGTGTACAGACATGTATACCAATAACTAACAGCAATGAATTTGGGCACATTCTTTACTGAATTCCATTCTGATAGTAAAAAATCAGGACTGGAGAGCAGAAAACATTTTGCCACCTGACTTCACTGAAACAGGAAGAAAAAAGTGATTGAACAGTCATGTGGTGATGAACTCAAATTCTAATCCAACAAAGCAAATAGCTTACAAACTGCTTGTGGTGAAGGAATGAGTGTAGTCTGGTTTCTAACTGAGCTCTTACACTCTACACTTCTCTTCAAGACCAGCTTTGTCTATGCTATTCACCACTGAGATTAAGTAAACCAGGCTTTTAAGTGAAGCTTACTGATATTTCAACTGACAAAAAGCAGCTGTGGAGTAAGTGCATGCTTTCTGCTAGAATCATGCTTTGATTTCACTAGGTGCAACTTTAAATCACTGTTTTTCTCTTCATATGAATTTTGCTGAGCATGAGAATTTGATGTCCTCTCAATAGCATCATACAGAAGAATGGGAAAGAAGCTCCAACAAATTGAATAACTTAGAACAGCAAAGCATTGCTGCATCTCAGCAGCATAATGGAAGAGAGCAAGCTGTTTGTAGAATTTGATTGCTTCTTATAATTTAAGCAAAATGGAAAACATTAATAACAGCGCTTCATTATGTTACTCTTTGATACGGCTTCTGTACACCTACAGTGTTTAAAAAGGATGTTATAAATTGAACAGTGTAAGTTTTCTCAGCTATTTATTTTAGAAAGGAGCATAGAAACACAAGTCTGCTAAAGATAAAAGTGGAATGAGAGACTACTTTTAAGAGCACAGAATGTAAAAGCAAGAAAGTTTGGGAGCTGCTCCTTTAGAATATAGATCTCGTCCATTATGACTCATTTCAGTTCTTTCATTACGCATGTAATTCTAGAAGAGAAAAGGCAGAATACCTGATTTTATTTTATACTTCCTACCATGTGTTGGACTAAAGGTAGTGAATTCTGGTAAAGTACATGCACATGGGTTTTCATAGTAGGGTGCTTACATGATCAAGTATATGCAGTTACACCTGTAAAGAGGAAATGTGTAAAATTTTCTTAATTAAGGACATAAAGTAGGTCTTTGTGCAATAGAATGGGCTGGTAAATGTATAACTGGTCATTTAGAAATACTGCTCCCATCCCACTTGTTTGCACGCCATTGAAGAAGCACCTGCCCAGCCTGATCACGGAGCAAAGAATTACAAGACTCAGACAGTGATCTTTGTTCAGAACAACTATCTGTGCATGTTTCAAGGAATTTTCCTTGAGCAAGTGTTTTAACGTTTTATGGAATAACACTACATAGAATTACTGCATGCTGGAAGCTGCAACTCTGAATGCAGGATGGAGCACTACAGAGGTAAGAAAAAATGATCTCTTACTGCTTTTCCTATGCAGAGGTGTGGTAACTCTTATTCCTCTGGCTTTTTAAGAAATTTCAGATCTGAAGAAAGACACCAGGAATGAACAAATTGGAACCAGGGTTTTCCTATGGCTTTATCTTCCTCCCCCCCCCCCCCCCTCCCCATACCCTGTTTTAGAACTGGGAAACAGTGAACAGGCAAAAATAGAAAACAAGCAGAAAGGTATTAATTGTTGGTACTGGGAAAGTGTCTGTCAGCTGTTGAAGAGGAAAGGGAGCCCTTTGAAAGCAGGTCTGCCAAAACAGAAGTAGAGTTCAGTATAGAGCACTGTAAGGAAAATTTCTCTTGGGGAACAAGTAAGAGAAGAAAGACAGGAAAGACCTAATTAAAAGTGAAGGTCTTGCAGTAAATAAATGATTAAACTTGTTTCAAAAGGGTGTAGAAACATTACTCTGTGAGAATACCAAGATACAGTACAGGAAAAGTTTCTGATAAAATAAGCGGGATAATTTTTTACCTTTGTAGAGCAGCACTGAATTCCTCTTGCTTTATAAACAAGGTGTCAAAGTACAGGTATGTCTGCCTAATCAGTAGCATTAGGATTAGCTTTTTGCAACATTCAAAAATCCAATATAATTTCATTATTTCCATTCGGGGGGTCTCCTGTGTCTGTACAATACGAAAACTCTATCTCTTTCATTTCAGAAATAATTTCGCATACAGATAACAACCTTGATTCAGTATCATATTAAAGCATATGAATAAACATACCAGCAGGAAGTAAAATTAAGCCAGCAGTCAAATATTTTCCTATAGTTCCTACTGTAATTTCCTCAGTCTTGGGTGAATATGCACTCAATAAGGTGCTCATCCAAACTGAATAGGAAGCCCAAGTATTTTGACCTTCACTCATCAGAAAACATAAGCATGACAGTGGAAAAAACAAAGTAGGAAGCTATCAAAACAAGATCATCAGATGTATCAGGAAAAAAAAAGAGGAAAACACAAGGGAGCATATAAGCATCTTATGAAAACTGATACGACTAGCAAAGGAACAAAGAGTAAAGGGGAATCAAAATTTTATTTCAAATTTTGGAATTATATGAAAAATATAGTTGATATTTAATGAGTTGCAACCGGTTGCATTATTTTAATTAGCTCATGGTGATAAGGATGAATCTGAAGCAGACAGCTGTGAAGATTTGTTATTTTAATTAGCTAAATGAGCAGACAGGAAAATCAACAACAGTCCTGATCCACCACAGCAGCCTTGGTTCAGCAAAGCCAAGAGGAAAAAGAGCCTCAGCACCAACATATCATGACTTCCCTGCTAAAAAAGGGTTTTGCTGGCTCCTCTGGATGGGTGACAACCTCCAAATAATGTCCATGAAAGCAAAGCGATTTTAAAAGTCCAAAATAATACATATAACAAAGAACTGCAACGACCAGAGCTATCAAGCTCATAACCACAGCTGAACATACTTGCAGTGTGTTATGTATAGATCTGCAACCCTAAAGATAGAGTATAGTTATTGATTACAGCTTTAGTTGAGCTGCTCTGGGGCTTATGTATTGAAGGGATATTCTTCAGTTAAACAAGGTTAGGGTTTCTGAGAAGTAAACAGAAGAATTAGAAGTAACTCTAAAGCTGCTGAGTATTTCCACTTTGGGCATAAGGACAGAGCAACTAAAGAAAGAGTTGCCTGTCAAAACTCAAAATCATATCAAGCTAGAATACAGCTATTGGTACTACAGGAAACTCAATTACATGCTTTTTTTTTTTTTTAAAGCTTTCTATAGAGAAAAAAAACTTGCTTCTTAGCAGCTGCTGCACCAATAGTAGCAGGTTTGGTGCATCCATGACTGGCACACAGCCCTTTCAGGTAGGCAAAGGTCTGAGCTCAACCTTAAGGTCCAGCTTTAAAATTTGTCCCTGTGTTTGAAAATAACCGATTATTTGTGACTCAGTTCACATTCTCCATTCACAGTTTTAATCCTCCTCAAAGATAAGTTATTACTATACACTAATTACAACACATAGACTTATGAGTTTATAATTCACTTGTCTAGCTTGGGAATTTTCCTTTTAGTGCATTATAGATGAACCACAGACAAATTCAGTACTTTCTTGAATTAAGATCATCTATCCAATCTAATTCTGAATATATCAAGCAGCACTGTTCTCTGTAGGGACAATTTAGAATGAAGTGTGCTATAGTATAAGAAAGAATGTCAAGTATTACCCAAGACTGAATGAAAATCTATAAAAGATGTCAACACCATCAGCAGCACAGTTTAGATTACTAATCTCTGCACCTCCAGAGCAAACATTTTTCTGGCCTCGACCAAGAAGGTCATTGGTCCTTCATATATGTGAAGAAGGATCTGTAATGTAAAAATGTTTGTGTAAGAATCAACACAGCCAAATTTAAACAAAACTGTTCCTTTCTTATGTTCAGATATTGGAGTGGTGATACTCCTAAGACTGACAATGGCACAGGGAAACTCTCTCCATCCTGGTGAGTGTTTCCAAACAGTAATTTTAGGCACACAGCTGCTTTGTCCTGGTGTTAGGTATGTTGTATGCCCTCAACGCTTGGAAGGAAATTAAACTCCAGTGTGGGCAAGTAGTCTTAAATAGTCTAAATATAGCTAGTTCAAAAAGGTTGGGGACAAATTAAAACCCATAGACATCAATGATACAGTCTGAGTGGGCTCAAGTCAGCCATCAGATTGGTAGTAGACAAAGTGAGATGCCACACTCTTACTGTTACTCTAACAGTAAATGTCAGTAGAAAAATTCAAGCTTGAAGTCATATTCCCCCACCCTGGTATAGCCTAAAGTTGGCTATTAAAGCCTACTGAATACAAAGAGTTCAGTCCCACAGCATATTTTGCCTTGGAATAGGGCACCTTCTATACCTCTAAAGCTATCTCCTCTAAAGTCATTTTTGTGTCTTCCTTTCATTTCTGAATCTGTACAGCACTGGATTCATTTATTGTTGTTAATTGTCCTTCATTAGCTACCTTGCAATTTTGATTGGTTTGACTCTTTACCCTAATTGATTTGCTACTGTAATTGACTTTCTCCTCCACTGATTTGCCTTGTGTGTTTTATCATCATTTTGAAGTGAAGAAGAAACACAGAATGGAATTAAATTCTCAGTAATTGCTTATTACCATCTTGTTGTGCTTTCATTTCCCTCCCCTAAAACAGCTACACATGGCTTCAAGTCTGTGCTGTGCCTTCTTTCTACCAATATCTATGTTTCTGAAATATTCTTCTATTTCTTCATCTCTCCTCTTTCCTTTTGCTTTTCTATTTTGACATTTCCATAGCTTACTGTACACCCCCACCATTTCACAGGATCCCACCCCAAATTCATCAACATACATTAGTCTTTCCAGCATGCCATCTACTTTGCCTTCCCAACTGTGGAAGCAATGAATGGCACAGAGTGCATACAATTTGCACACACAGAAATGCAATTTTTGTTGCTTTCTCTTTTATCGTGTTTTAATAAAAAATATAAAGATAAATTTTGCTGGTTATATGTTATCTATATTACAAATGAGGGCTGCTCTGGAAGTAATGCCTCCTACTTTATTCTGTTGGCCCACAATATCAGAGGAAGATGGCAGTAGTATGGAAGTAGGGACTGAACCTTCCTATTGATATTTTACTACATGTTGGTGTTGTGTAACAGATGGCAACAAGGGGGCAGTCTGACTAAATGTCATTTGACATAGAAATGCATATGAAGTGTAACTGTGCCATTGAATTCCTGTGAACCGACATTCATTGACACTTGCTGAAAGTTTGAGACCAAAGATGTGGGTAGTGCATTTCAGCAGCAGTGACAATGGGTTACCTACACTGCTGCAGATTTTTTGAGTGTGCCATGGAGGCTCTCGTTCATTGCTGGCAAAAATGTACAGCCAATGGTGGTGACCAGGTTGAAAAACAGAGTTTTGTAGGTGAGAATTTGCTCTATCAAATTGTGTTACTGTGCTTACTGTATGTGTTGTAGTTTACGTGGAAATAAATTGGAGGTATTACTTGTGGAGAGGTCTACGTATTTTATATGTGGCCCAAGACAATTCCTTTTCATTCAGTATGGACCAGGCAAGGCACCTAAGATCAAGATAATCTCAGTGCACCCCTCTCCTTTACTTTCTTTCTGTGACTACAGAGGTACTTAACTTTCATACAAGTACAAACTTCAAAATACCTGAAGACACAGATGCAATATTCATGCTCCCTAATCAACTTTACAGCTCACCTTATTTTGTCTCTCCTAGCAAGCATTTATTTGATTCTGCAAATAGTGCAGAATTACATATACATACATACTAAGGCAAGGACAGACACAGGTAAATATCAGTGAACTGATAACACGGGCACGTTACTAACTACATAAGCAAAGAATGATGGAACTCATTATATGAGTTAAATTCTGCATGTAGAAAACGGAGCAGAGAGTGAATGGCTGGAGAAAATACTAATTCAGACTGGACTTGGTAAGGAAGCAGCCTTCTTGAGTTTTACAAATTCTGGTATGCAAAGAATCTATTTTGATCCATAGCTGAAAAAAATTGCAATATTCTTACAAGTTGATATATTTGTTTTTGACTTCCCTTTCCCCCTCCTCTTCTGGCACATAAGAATTTCTTTAATCCTTTAATGAAGAGACAGTCAGAAAGCTCCTCACCAGTGTGATTATTAATCTCATATTCAGGGGAAATTGCCCCTTTTCAGTAGAAGTTAGTTTTTGCTGCCCTGTTAATACTTGAATCACAAAAAGTAGGAGTTACAGGTAGCTGTTAGAGCTCCTTACTAACAGAGCAGAGTTCTGCCATTAACAGCCTTCCCAACACGATGCTGTGCACTGAAAACAGGGCACCTGCAAGGAAAGAGCCTGAGGGAAACAGATCCTAAAATAAACAAGAAATGATGTTTACAACATTAAGGAGGTACAGTATTTGTTTTGAGTTCTAGATACCTAATTCAAGAACCATATAAACTGAGTTTTCAATTGCAGATTTCCTAGAAATCCTGGAATTGCTGAGTAGCTCATAGAAATCTTTTTCTAGTTTCCAATTGAAAAAAAAGTCAATCTGAAGATTTGCAAACACTGCCTCTCCAGATTCTCCCCTGCTAAATCCCATCACCGCTAATTGGAGCTGGGTCAGATTTGTAATGCTCAAAGATCCCAAGAAAACTTAAATATGTCAAGAAGTCATTCTTTCTTACAAAATACACAAAATATCTCCTTGGTTTACCTGAGCTATACACAGTTTCTCTTTGCTGAATTTGACACCAGGGTAAAAGGAACACAGCTAATGGAATTAGTAAAAATTAAATTCCATGAAATGGGGAATACCACCAAGTTCTATATAGTTATTCTATGACCAGGTTCACAAGCAGTTATTGTGTTAGGTTTTTTTTTTCTTCAATTTTTTAATTGTCCGTAACTTGAGGATTTAAAATCTTTCTGGCATGTTGTATTTTTAGAGCTTCATTTATATTACTTTATTGCAAAACTACATATTTGAAAAGCAAAAAAAAAAAAAGACAATTTATGAAAAGCTTCAATTTTAATTGCTTTTTTTTTTCCTTTCTCTTAATTAGAATGCTTCTTAATTGACAGTTTTCGGAAGTTGAACCAGTACATCCTTGGAGTGTTCAACACCTCCAAACAAACATTCCACTGTTTAGACTCTCCAAGTATGAAAACAGCAAAAGAGTAATAAGAAATATACTGCAGTTTACTGAAAGCATCATTTTGCTTAAGATATAATTAAAGTTACTCAGCAAAAAATGATAAATAAGAAATTACTCTGAAGCATATTGCACCAGTGTAACACATCTGCCTCACAAGCACACTGGAAACTTTATCTGTGGTCGCATCTAGAAGATACCTTTGTCACAACTGTTTTGCACAGTACCTACATCGCTCATGGAAAATGGGATTTTGAATATTCCCACTTTTTGTCTTGCACAGCTATTCTTCATCTACGTCACAGTCATCGAGGAACAGGGCAACAGTAACATTAAATTTTCTTTAATTCTCAAACTAGGTGATTTTTTCATTAGAAAAATAGCGATGGGCTATTTTTCCTGCAGAGGCCAAGAATGTTTGCAGATGAATTTTTCGTGAGATCTATGCGGTAAACTACAGCACACGGTATGTTTTGCTATAACATGATTAGTATGAAGCTTGGCATTCAATAGTTGTTCAGCACAAAGTAGTCACTGTAGTCACCATCCCTGTTTCTCTCTCGCTTGTTTAGAACCTGACTCAGGGCCACATCATTTCAATCACTTGTTTGTTTGTTTTTTTCCCCCCTGGGAAAACTATATGTCCTGCATACATAGATATAGACACATAACACCCAGATGCACACAGATGTGAGATCTGTATTCCCTGTAAACAGAATATGAAAACAAGAGATTCTTGCTCTTAAGCTCTGATTTGTCTAATAAATTGCAACGAAAGGCATTGTCTGTGCCTTGGTTTGTCCACATGTAAATGAGATTAGTAGATTAGTGACAACTACTTCCTTTCCCATGGTTTGAATTCAATTCCAGCCTTGGTGGTTTTAGCTGGCTTTTCTGAAGACCTCATGTATAGACATAAAACCTCCAGCACTGTGCATGATGAGTCCATACTGAGGTCTGCAGCTGTAGAGGGTGACTGCACTGGGACAATCCAGCACATATATTTTAGTAGGAGACAGGTGGGTTGTAGAGCCATGGCTGCTTGTGACTGTCACTTGGCTTGGAAAGCAAGACACTGTTTTGACAAATCTGACTGCATTTACTCTGCAAAGACTGATGTTAACTGCATTATATCGAGAAGAGGATTCTGCAATGACAGCTTATGACATGGTCTGTCAAAAGGAAACAGCCACAAGACTGGAAGCCATTAGCAGAACAGAGTAGTAAAATCAGTAGAAGACTATATCAAAGGAGCAATATTAGTTTAGAGCCACCCCACCCAGAAAAGCAAGTGAAAAAAGTTCTGAAATTAATCTCTTTGATAAACTAGCATTGCTTAATTTTGACTTACATGCATACTACAAACAGCTACTGATGTAGCTCATGAAATACACAGTCAATAAAATTTTGTAGGGATCATACACACAACTTTCATTTAAGCCACAAGTGTCATCAGTGCCATCCTTTCCTGGCCCATCAAAGCTTTGAATGTAAGGAATAGGCCTCTGAAGTTTAAGTCGAGCCTAGAATCATAGGTCTTTTCCAACCGTGATGATTCTAAGAGATCATCCAGTCCAACCGTTCACCTATTCCCAGTAGCTCCCACTAAAC
Source organism: Lagopus muta (assembly GCF_023343835.1). Lineage (NCBI taxonomy): Eukaryota > Metazoa > Chordata > Aves > Galliformes > Phasianidae > Lagopus > Lagopus muta. Next base: position 28,508,233 of record NC_064440.1, on the reverse strand, counting down.
CATGTCCCTCAACACGACATCCAGCCTTTTCTTGAACACCCCCAGGCTCGGTGACTCCACCACCTCCCTGGGCAGTCCATTCCAGTGCCTGACCACCCTTTCTGAAAAGTAATACTTCCTCATGTCCAGCCTGAATCTCCCCTGCCGTAGCTTGAAGCCATTCCCTCTGGTCCTATCACTAATGACACGAGAGAAGAGGCCAACCCCCAGCTCACTACAACCTCCCTTCAGGAAGTTATAGAGAGCAATGAGGTCTCCCCTGAGCCTCCTCTTCTCCAGGCTGAACATTCCCAGCTCCTTCAGCCTCTCCTCATATGGCCTGTGTTCCAGACCCCTCACCAGCTTTGTTGCCCTCCTTTGAACACGTTCCAGGGCCTCAATATCTTCCTTGCAGTGAGGGGAAATATCAGAAATATCAGAAATATAAGTTTGCTATTAAACGGCACTTTAGCAGTTCTTCTTGGCAAAACTTGGTTAGACCTAGTAATATTCATCCTAATCCCAGGAGGTCATGAGCCATCTACCAGTGCTAGGGTAGAGGGATGATCATTCTTCAACGTAAGTGTGGCCTGACTCAACCAACTGATGTTGAGCAAACTGTTGCACACAGAAGGCAAGGGAGCTTCAGTGAGAAGCAAAGTTTCATAGCAACATAAAAAAACATGGATGTGTTGTACTGTTTTGACTCAGATGAGCTTAGAAGAAAACAGCAGATCCTTGACTTTGAAAAAAAAAAATAATAATAATAAATGCAATCTCGTGTTAAGGAATCATCTCCTTCCCTTTCCCCATGCCCCACACCTTACAGGAAATTCCACATGCTGCTGCAGCATTACATGACTGCTAGAAGTAAAAACTGAGTATCTTTTAGGTTTTTTTGCCTACCTGAAAATGATGCCACCAGGCCTGCAGAGATAGCAATCAAACGTATCAGGCACGCGATCAAGTCTACCTCACAACACTCATCCTCACGCAAATTTCACATCTCCACTCACTCTCTCAATCAATCTGTTGTTATTCTGTTTGCCTTATGTTCTAACTCAACATGTCATCACCGTTCAAAATACATCACTTCTACCCTGGCACACTATTTTCGCCTGTCAGCTGCCAGAGAACTTGTGACCAATCAGTAGTTTGCTTTCTGCTAGGTAGCACTTAAAACATCCTTCAATCACTTCCCAAAAGGGAAACTTTGTCTCTTGCCAAACTGTAAATCACCACATTGCAGATACCTGGACACTCACATGTCATCCGTAAGCTTGAATGTGAATTACAGACAGTGTTTTGCCAATGCTAAGTGGTGGAAATCAGGAAAGTTGCATAAGCTGATCACAGAAAATCTTATACGTGAGTTACACATCAATGATATCAATGCATGTAATTTACAAGAATCTGATGAAAATAGGGTGTTGGTAATACCCACCGTAACAGAAGTAGCCACCTATTTTGAAACATGAGAACAAGTCTGTTCAAGTTATAAGAAGAATATGCTGGAAATGTGTGAGAACACAACTTGTATGTGATCAAGAGGTACTGCTTACACTCTCTCTCTCAGCTATAAAATAACATAGGATTGAAGGGACCCTCAAACATACTACACATCTCCACTATCATCACAAATAATATGGATTTCTGGTAACGTTTCTTGTGCCTAGATTTGCCTCCTGCATATCACTAACACTCCATATCCTTACAGAAGGACCGCCTGCGTTCCTGTCCTGCAGATTTTCTGCAGACATTGAAATCTAGGACTCTAAATTATGGCAAAATGAAGGCAACTCAGGAGCCTTGACCCTACGCCCACAGCAGCATGACTTGGTGCACATCCAGTACGGCTGGCACTGAACCCAGGCCAACGAGCTCTGTTGAACCCAGGCAAGTGCTGTGCAGTGGCCAGCTCCCCACCTCGCTCTCGCTTGCACCTGGCCCTGGGAACACAGCCCAGACCCACCTGAATGGGCTGTGCTCAGGAAAGCATGCAGCTTGCTCCTGGGTTTCCTCTGGCTCTGAAAAGCATTTAGCCCTATTTGTGTTGCATTGCACCTGCCAGAGCCAAACTGATTGGTGAGCCAGTACAGAAATAAACTGGCTGGCTGCATTCACAACATTGTTCTCACAAGAGAAATCAGGTGCCTATGGCAAAGAGAGCACTGTCTAACTAGAATGGTTCATTATACAAGACGTCTATCTGTAAAGAAATAGTGAGCCTACAACTCTGAAAGAAACCACCCAGGTTATGTTGACTGATCACAGCCATAACAGCGAGCATTACTCATTTGTTTGAAGTGAGGGTGCCCCAGTACATAATGCAGCTCTCTTCTAGTTCCATTAATATTTGTGAAAAGCACAAAAAGACACTCAGATCTGTCCAAATTAACATCAGCAGCATTTCCCCTTCTGTGTTGATCAAACACTTCTAAATGACAGCTAACAGTTGACCAACAAAAGGAAATTGATTTTTCTGACATTTATTTGCCTGCATTCAATAACCTCATTCCTTGAAACAAGTTCATCAGTGTGCTGAAAAACAAGCTCTGGCTTCTGGTATTTGAAAGCTTGAATGGCTGAAACAGCCTTACAAAACTAAGGAAAAGTTAGAGATGTAAATATTCTGCAGAAAGGAGAAAGAGACAGGAGTGACTGCACAGCACAGAAGCAAAGAGGCAGTGAATTCAATTACAATTTTATAATCAAGGGTTATGGCAAGAAACGTCTTGTACAGTTGTTAGCTCAGTTACCTTCCCACATCTTCATTAACACAGCAGTTCATAATTTGCAGCAGCTATAATCTGAGGCAATTTTACACATTTAAAGAGAGTTAACTTCAAGAAAAATGTAACTATCGAGACATTTGGACAAATTACTGCACAAGTGCAATTGTTACGTGGGTAAAATATAACACGTGAATATCATGTCTTGGGTAGTCTGCACTCATCTACCACATAATACAACTAAATTCTAGTACTCTTATTAACCAACCCAGCTCATTCTTCAGAACAATTTTCTTTAGGGCAACCAAAATAGAAGTGGAATTAGATGACTTAAATGGTTAAAATAATGGAAGTTCTACTTAGGAATCTTTTTCATAAAGGAAATCAGACTAAGAGTACTGAAAGCCCCGGCCCGGATTCACCTTCAAAAACCTGGTTGGAGTTACCGGCAGCAGTGCGGATTGAATCAGCTTGTTAGGAAGTCCAATCTGAGAGTTTTCAATTACCCCAAACAGAAAAAAAAAAATGGTGCTCAATTCACCATACCAAAACACAGTGCCACTTGCTTCTTACGCATGCTGTTTAATGCGATGCCCACAATTCTATGGACATAGCTGTAAGCCAAAGTGTCTGTTATAGCTAACCAGAATAACCTCAATCTTGATTTTCCCAAGTTGCTATTTCTACATCATCCAGTTATTTCTAGTGATAAAAATGAACAAAACAAACTGGAATGAGTTACCTTTCATGTGAGGAATCTCCAACTATCTGCAACACTTGGCAGTTTCATTAGAAAATTCTAACTGCTCACCAGAAAAAAAGCCCAAATTTTGAGGCTCTGCTTTTCCTAACATTGGCCTCCAAAGACGACAGATGCTCATGAAAGCTTAGGTTGAATTGAGAACGAAAATAACCATTATTAGAAGTATTAGGGTTTTTTTTTTTTTTTCTTAAATGGGAACAAATAAATCAGAATTGGCCAGGAAAGAAGTAAATACAGTTCATACACAAGAATTCCCAAGCTCACTGTCTCTTTCTGTGTGAGGCTATCGCTTACAAGCCTAATTTTAGTAAATGAAATAACGTTGGGTATTGTTTCCCTCTGCACCTCCTCTGATTCTTAGGGAGTTTGTTTTCCATCTCTTTGGAGAGCTGGCTCAGGGTTCTCACAGTAGGCTGGGAACTTGCTTTGTATGATACAGGTACAAGAACTAATTGTCAGTGCCTTTACGTCACAGTTTTTGACTAAATATAGACTTCAGAAAGCAAATGTTTAGCTAACAGGCTGGAAGGCACAGTATTCCAATTTACAACTGTTATGGGTTTTGTACTTGTAGGAAAAAAAAAGTCAGACCAAATGCCATCTAAGTGGCTAACTGACGTCATACCCAGGAGTAATTCCACTGATATGGTGCATACTTTTACAGGTAGAAATATGAAGAAGCTATGAATAATGGAGCCATCACAAAGTTTCTTGACTATATAGGCACTGGTAAGCTCAAGTACCAACAACTTAAACAGAAACCTGCTTGAAATAAGACATTTTTTGACCCTTTGTCAGAGAAGTATGAGAATGGTCAGTAACTCTCAGGATCATACTCTTCTTGCTCTTCCTGGTCTTTTTGTTTAAGTGAACTGGAAGCTTAATATTGAAACTGAACCAGCACCTGCAAAAATACATGTAAATTTATGTAATTACAGGCAATTTGTTACCCTTCCATGAAGCCTTTGGATCATCAATTCAAAACACACTAGTGTCTGCAAAATCGTAGAGATTAATTTGCATGGCTATGAATTGATTTATTCCTTACTAGTTTGGCTACATTGATTACTCCGATTCCTTCTTAACTGGCTTAACTTTGGATGTCATTTTTAGGTTATGTGCCTACCATACTCTTCTCATCTGATTAAATTGGGGCTATGAATCAATTCTCTCTGCCATGCAGCTGAAATTTTCAGAGATGTTTTCATTTAACTTGATATGAGGCTGTTTAGCTGTTCCCCTGCAAACCGTTTCAATGACTGCATACTCATTCCACAGGGTTGCAAACAGGAGTAATATTTTAATTTTACTAATTTTAATGGTGAGTCTCGTGGGTAAATCTCATTCAGCATCACAGATGGCTTACGCTTCCCAGCTTAGAATATCTTTCTCATTTAGGCGTGCTTCTCAGCTACGTGTTGGCAAGAAGTCCCTACGAGCTGAGAGCAGTTCCCTAGTCCTTGGGCCATTTGTGCAATTTCTCCCTCTGGCAGCAGATGGCTAGTTGAGACCACATAGGTCTGATGTGAGGACAGACCTTAAGGAAAGGAAGTTGGAGGATGTAGAGAGGGAGGTCAGGAGTTCCCACAGCCCCTAGCTTGCTGCAGAGAGCTTCTGCAAAGGACAAGGATTTCATACGCTGGGAACAGTTCAGTAGGAGTTGGGCACCATGACAAAGAAAGTCTATAAAATTGGATTTAGTCAACTAAGAAATATATGGGCAATCTCGCTATCAATAAGTTTGTAAACAGAGAGATGCCTGACTACAGATGAAGAACCTGTTCATTTTTGTATGTACTCAACTTTTTATTTTTCTGCCTAGCATCTCACAAGGAAAAGAAATTTTAGAGGTGAACAATTAAAGCAAAATAAAAACATATTTTTCACCAAGAATAAAGCTCCATTCTGGATAAACACATCTTTACAGAACCAATATACCAGTGTGAGTTTCTCCCAGTTCAAGATCTTCAAAACCAGCTCTCCTTTTACACAGTCTCAAACATAGGGTTTAAATATTTATTTTAACGTTTGAAATGCAATGTTTTTCTGTAAAAAGTTTTATAGGTATTCAGTAAAGATGATGATGTCTGTGCAAAGAAGCGAAGAATAAAATGCTTTCATTCTTATGTGAAATTTCCATAATCAGAAGACTCATGTCAAAGTGATTAGTTACTATATAAATGATACTTTTTCTTTACTTGAGAAAGAGAAATTAAACAGAAGCTAAAGGTTACAAAGTAATTTATGCAAATGCATACATTGCTGATCTTGACTGTGAATAACTCAGTGAATTCTTCCCACCGCCTACATCATTTCTCCATTTCCAGAGCTTTTTTGAGAGGATGTTTCCTCCTGACTACATCACAACACAATCCCAAATGTATGTTTTTTATATGGTACTTGCTAAATAACAGTTCCTCTACAATTAAGCTGTGCATGTTTCAACGAAGCTTTTAGATTTCACAGAAGAAGAAACTGAACAGTCTCTTGTCTTCATTTAACAAAGTCTCCTATTTTACTTCTCCTTTCTAATGTCTTTGTTCCTTGCTGTTACTCTAGGGTTTTTATGGAGTTCTCTGCATAATCATTAAGGAAATAAGTGCTCTACAAATTGTCCTAAAGTGAGGTAGGTTACAAAGTCAGCTATAAAAATGCAGAAAGATGTTAAAAGGTGTTCTTAGCTAGCACAATGTCATATAAAATTCAAAAACCATGGGCTTTGAGATCTCTACTAAAATCCTTCAGCTTTGGTTGTAGAGATTCCAGATTTTATAATCTTCCTAAATGTTGTTGTTTATAGCTTATGTTCCCAATAAACTGCTCCCTGGGAATTGATCTGGATCATGGTGGAAGGTTACATAAGGTTACATAAATGGTTAGAGAGGCCAGTGAATGTTTCTTCTCAGTTTTGAATGCATCACCTACATGTGAACAAAACTACCTCGAAGGTATTTACAGCCAGACTTGGAAATAATTACTACACAGTGTCAGAACTTGATGTTTCTTCATAGGTACACTGTACTGTATTATTCTGATCAATGCAAGGAAACATTTTAATGAACCTGCATTGCAGATATTTTTATTGCTAAATTAAATCCAATAAAGTACCAGTAAAATAGCATTTCCACAAGCAAACTTACAGTATTTGTAGACTGAGAATTATGCTAAGCAAGAGTTACTACTTTAAAATACAAATTGATAACCAGAGAACAGAACTGTGCTATGATAGTACAGCACTGCTATGGATTTTTTTGCATTGGGAAAAACTTTCAAACTCCTAAAACCTCTGACTTTGATGCATTTGTTATTACAAATTCATATCTGTAGAACTTGCAAAAGACTCTTACCTCTTTCACCTGAAATTGCAATGTCACAGTTTAAATCTGACGACAGAGCCAGCTCCATCTATCCATAAAGATAACTTACTCCTTGGGCCACCCCAATACCATGGTTAAGAACACATTAAAGGCAACTCCTGCAGCCAGCTGTCCTTTGCTTCATCTAGATTTCTGAGCTCCATTCCCATCTTACATCTTAGATTTCTCATTCTCAGATCTCTAATCTTAATCTTAGCCCCAGACCAGGAGGACTCAGCCACATGCCCTCACATCACTTTTCCTTTTCCCTTAAATCACACTTGATACATGACTAAGCTCCAGCTTTCTCATTCTTGGAATTGTCACAGATGCAGAGATAATTTTATGATAGTGTAACTACATCAGTGGACAAGGGAAGAGCCAATGATGTCATCTATATGAACTTCTATGAATCCTTTGATGCAGTCCCCTATAACATCCTTCTCTCCAAATTGAAAAGATATAGACTTGATGAGTGGGCTGCTTAAAGGATGAGGAATTGGTGAGATCGTACCCAAAGAGTGGTGGTCAATAGATTGGTGACCAGTGCTGTCCCTCAGGGGCCAATACTGGGATCAAAGCTCTTCAATATCTTCATAAGTGACAAAGAAAGTAGGAATGAGTGCACCCTTAGGAAGTCTGTGGATGACAACAAGCTGTGTGGTACAGTTGTAATGCCCAAGGGACGGGGTGCCATTCAGAACAGCCTAGACAGACTGAGCAGTGAGTCCAGGAGAACCTCATGAGGTTCAACAAATCCAAGTGCAATGTCTTGCACGTGGGACAAGGCAACCTCTACTATCATTACAAGCTGCAGGGCAAAAGAATAGAGCACAGCCCTGCCCGAAAAGACTTGGGAGTACTGGTGGATGGTAAACTGGACATTAAGAATGATGAGACAGATACTGGAATAGGTTGCCCAGAGAGGTTGTGGATACCCTGTCTATGGAGACATTCTAGGTCAGCCTGGATGGGGCTCCGAGCATCCTGATCTAGCTAGCTGTAGGCATCTCTCTTCACTGCAAGAGAGCAGGACTGTATGAACTTCAGAGATCATTCAACTCAAATGATTCTATGATATTTTCACGTGCAGGTGTTCCGGTGGAAAATCAAGCAGAAACTCCAGTTGTATAGTGCTCCTTTTTCCCATCTCAATTAACCAAGCTACTGTTAATCACATTAACCAGTTCTACCTTAAGACAATGTTCACAAATATACAGATTAACTTTAACTGGGAGTCTGGGGCCACTCAAACCATCCTGAAAACCCTGCTGTCAGGGCAAGTACAACAATAATGTGATACAGTCAAAGCCCACAGAGTAAATGCTAGGGAGTTGCACTTCCAGAGAGCTCTATGATGTGAACCTGCTATTTTAGATGAGGAGATAAAGAACAGCTGTTTGCTCACCTTGGCTGATGGCCACGTTACTGTTGACTTATCATAAGAGAATCTAGAGGAAAACTGTCCATGAAGCCACTTGAACACAGCTACAAGAACATAAAAGTATTTAACATTGCAGTGATAAAGACAACGTCCTCTGCATCCTCAACATGATTCTGTTCACTTACCATGTGATACTACTTCAGATATGCAACTCTACAATTCAGAGAAAAAAATTAAATGTTGTAAGCCTCCTATTTCCTCTAAATTATGTCTATATGTTACATGAAAAATAAGCAGAGGTTGAACAAAGGTGTCATTGTACTATGTATTTGTGATTTGCAACAGCCTCTTAATGAGTTGACTGTGCTTTCTCTTGTAGCTGCCAGACTTGTGCTGTGCTGAAAGCATGTGAATGTGTTTTTACCATCTGATAGATAATCTTGGAGAGCTGCTTTTGCTCAGTTTTTCAAAGGTAGTGCTTTGTACACCTCTGCTGGGAATGCTGAGCTAGCAGCTGAATAAAGAGCTAAGAGGTCTAGACGTTGGCTTCCTTCCTTTTAATTATTGCCTGACAAGTAAGGGATTCTGTTTTATCTTTCAGAGCACAAGGGTCATATAAATAGTCTTTAGTAAAGAAAAAGACTTAGACAGTTGCATGGTTATAACTTAGTCTAGCTCCATTTTAGCTCAGTCTTGAAGCCAAAAGAAGCAGTGAAAGCTGATTTTCTGTATTATGTCTCCCAGAAAATATTGTTTTGATCTTATTCAAATTCTCCATCTTCCAAGTCAGAAAGATCTTGTTGAGACCAGCTTTTTCATGAAGGTGAAAATGAAATGTTCTAACAATTTCCCAAACATGATTCAAAAGAAATAAGACTGTGTTTTCCTTCTTTTCCCCCCAGAAAGCTATACTAGCAAAATCTGATCCATCCAAAAAATTGAATGACAAGTTTTAAAGTTCATCTAAAGTGTAAGTATCTGGATTTAAGCATGACTTATCACAGTGTTTGAACTTAACTACAACTTACTCCTTTTAGTGATTATATTCATTTGATGAATCTTACAACATAGATGCATTATAGACTTTTCTAAGTCACTTGACTAAGCTTAGCATGGCATTCTGATTAAAGGATTAACATGCACCATATCAGTAAAACATATTTTAGACAAATGAAAAATTGACTACTAGACAGATCTTAAAATGGAGCAAGATCCTATTCACATAAACAAAGGGATTCCTTTAGCCACGAACTGCAAAATTAACCTAAATCTTATAGTTGAACACACACAGAATATTTTTGATGCTTCGTACTTCAAATAAAAAAAAATCAGAATGACATGCAAATATATTTGGTGCTAGTTGTCATTAAAAACATCCAAACAGATCTTAACACAAGACACTGTCTGCATGAAATATTAGAAAAATGATTTAGTTGTAATGTGCATTCCTGTACTTTTTTGCAAGTGAAGGAGAACTACAATTTCCTACAAAAACGAGCCATGACAAGAATAGAAGTTATCTGACCTGTCTTAACTTCCCAGTAAAACCTTTATGCACTATATCCACTTGAAACGAGTCTACTTCAACAAAATGCCAGATTTAACTGTTCTCCCAAGGTCACCAATAAAACAAACAGAAAATTTAGGAAAATTTCCAATTTGGTTTCATTATTACCTTAGACTTTGCAAGACTACAAGCACAGGAACAGCTACGCAAGCTGTTCCCATCTGCACTGCCGATAAATGAGGATAACAAGCCTAAACATTCACAAATCAGTGAATCCCCCAGACTGATTTTGGAAGATGGGGTTATGAGACAGATGTCTTTAGACAGTTGATGCACAGCTTCCAGCAAGCCTTTGAAACACCACCATGGTGGTACTGTGCCAATCAAATGGAGGTCTTAACGCCTTCCCTCATTAGTTTTAAAGGCTGAGGAAATGAACCTTAGTACAGTAATGCTTGGGATTCTTGATCTGTAACTTGCTTGGATTAAAGCAGGCTCCAAGAAGAAGACTGAGAGAAAGAGAGAGATAGAGTAGCAGCTTGGGTTTTTATCCACAAAGATGTGCAAGATCTTGGGAACTTTTTCCTTGTCTCAGTTGAATTTCAGTTAGTGGAGAGGAGCCTTTTCTGTGGACTCTAAAGCAACAGGGGCTTTTTGGGGTATGGTCAATAGGGATTTAGCTAAAACCCTCTTCATTTATTCCATGAACCACTTTCAAGCAAGTACTTTGCAGTTTTGGAATGCAAGTTTAACCTCCCGATACTTGACTGAAGCACTTACAAAGAAAATAAAGAGATTTGCACACTGGGGGGAAACAGTTCTTGCTTCCTTCAACTTAAAGTACAAAACTCCTTTCTTTTAAACAGAAGAGCGACAAGTGAACATTATTCCCAGAGAAATGGGTGTTTTGGTCAATGACACGGAAATTCAGTGTTAGGGAAAACGTGGAACACAAGGAAAGAACCAGGGAGCAGCAGGAACACTTGGTCTTGCCAGCAGCTGGAAGTGAGGAACTGGCCATGATCTAGAGCCCCTATCCACCACACACCTTCTCCCCAAAGGAAAAATGAAAGCGACAGGCCTTACAGTCACTCAAATGAAGTGAAGGGATGAGTACACAAAGCACACTGCAGTTGGTGGCGTTAGAGTAGCAAAGTTAGAAATTTAGAGAAAATAACTGGTTACTTGCTGAAAAACATCCACCTAATCAAGTTGCCCCATTACCAAAAATGATTTTCTTTCTGGTGTCAACACACATTTTCCCATCCTGATCAAACACTGCTGTGTTTTGGTGTCTCACAGAAGCAGTACCACAGGACCAAGTCCACCCCTTCCCCCAGCCACCAAATAGTCTGCTGGCATACAAATTCCAGCAGCCTGTATGTGGTTGCACAGAACTCTGATGAACCAACCAAACCAACCTTTCAGTCCAGACAACCAGATACAGATTGACTTTTTTGCTGTACTACCAAATCAGGCTACCCAGGGAAGGGACATCAACAGCTTCTCTGGGCATCCTGTGCGACTGCCTCACTCTGCCTCTAAGTAAAAATCTTCTTTCTAACATTTAAAACAAATGCCAGGTATGCAGGCCACCCTACCCTGCTTCCACTATCTGTATTTTTCCTTCTTTTCCCCTCTGTTCATCCAAAAGGCCAGATCTTACGCAGAAGAATGAAAGCATCACTTAAAGGTTCAGTATCCTCCAGAAGGTAATCCATTCTCATCATCATCAGGACTGTGAAGGCATCAACTCCTTGCTTAGACACCTAGTGATGTGAAAACTTATCTATGTCGCTTAGTAAAAAGGGAAAGAAGGAAAAACTGAGCATCCTCCAGGAGCATAGCTGGAGAATAAAGAAGTTTGTAGACAAAAAGAGAAATTCCAAAGGTTGCTTATTTAAGGGAGTTTTATTTTTATTAAAAAAAAAAACAAAACTAAACAGATAGAGCAAAACACGCTGAATTCAACAAACCACATGAGCCCTGGTTGCCTTGCATGAAGAAAGCCCACTGTACCCATTTGGTCTTGCCTGTTGTATGCTGCATGCAAAATTAGAAGCTATCATTTTTGTTATGGAGAACAAGTGGCTAGATTTCTGCCAGCAATATAGAAATAACATATCATTTTGTTTGCAAGTCTTGTAAAAATCTTGCAATCAGACGCAATATGTTACAAAAGCTTTCTTTCTATATCATTACCTGTCGCTTTCATTTCAGACCGGAGTTAATATTGGGCATCTGGGAGAAAGGTTGCTCTTGCAATTTTTGCTTCATGAGCAGAATATGACAAACACAGAATATTTAAAAGTTTTCCCCTTTGTGAACAGAAATAAAACCTGTAATAGATATGTTTAAAAAGGCTAATGAGTCCTAGGCAAGTCTTCATCTTTCAAAGACTTTAATGAAGTGTAATTATCTAATTACTGTTAATTGGTTGAGTGGGATGAGGGAGTACCATGGGTGTAGGAGGGCATGCATTGTTTTGTTGCATATTTGATATTTACTCTGACACCACTGGGTCTAATACGCTACTGGCTAGGGGTTATCAACAATGTACAAGCTAAGTGTTTTTGGTTGAGTTTGCAGTTTTCATACGCAACTTGAAAGCTATTGCTCATTCTTCATGCTCTTGGTGTGCTAAGGAAGGGAAGTTGACTGACCATAATATGGCTGAGATTGAGTGGAATCCATAGAATTTACATCCTTACTAAATTGTTCTATTTTTTTTCTTTGTTCTTGAAGAGCTTCATGTTAGAATCCTGAAGTAATCATGGCTTCAATCCAACTAGCCTTTTGCACCCTGAATCCGAGAACAGAGCAAAATTCCTACATTGCATAGTCTATGTAGTATGCTAGCACTCAAATCTAAGCACCTTTAGGACACTGTTGAACAGAAATCATCACCACCTCAATGATGAGGCTCACAACAGCTCTATGCCTCAAGGACTAATCATTTTCAAGGCAGCTTAATGGGGATGGAGTGATCAGAAAAAAAAAAAGATCCATTATGCACAGAAACAGAATTTATATTACTCAGTTTTGAGCCAGAACATTTTGTACAGGTCTGACTATGAAAGTCTGATCTAAGCCTCATTCATCATCAAGAGCAGAATTATGTACTTATTTTTACACTGATCCAGCAAAATTTCAAGTCACTGCCTGTATGATGCAGGGGACTGTGGCGTCAGGCTTGTTTTCCCCACAAATGAAACAGAAAATAGTAAGTCACCATGCTAGACAACCTGAATACCTGAATAATACCTTGATCTTTGGTCAAATACTTCCCTTCTCAGAGAAAACTGAACACGAAGATTTTCAGATTTCTGCTGCACTAGGAAAACAAATGGACACGCCACTATCTGGCACGCATCATTACCCGCTCACCTGGTAGGCAAGACACAAACTGAGCCTAATAGCCCTCCTTTGTCTTCTAAAAGAGTCCGGTGTTTTTAACACATTACTTACTGCCCAGAAACCTGCATTTCATTGAACAGGCACTTGACTCCTTAACACCTACCACATAGCAAAAATGTAGATGTTAGAAGAATTAACAGAGGGCAAAACTTTGAAGACAAGTTCTGGGAAGGATCCTGTCCTAGAGGAGGGTGACCCTGAAGACACGAGGATGGTAATCTGCACGCAGAACAACCCTTGCACCCTTATTTATAGCTATCTAATATAGTTGTGAGAGTTGCCACTGCTTTTGTTCAATTTAATTTCTCCAGAAAGCTGAGATAAATTACATTTTCTGGACCATTCCCAGGCAACTACCAAACCAAAGTTCGTACATGATGACATAGTTTGCCATAGAAAAAAGTTTTATTTATAAAGGAAGATGTCCAAGTAGCCAACTTCTTAACAGATACATAAAGAAAAGCATCTAAAAAAATCCCTTCACTGTTACTTAAAAAACAAAAAAGGGTAGTTTGGGGAGCACTTAAATTCATTTTCCTGACTTTCACCATCACTCTCGCATTTTAATTCCCCGGCATACTACAACAAAAAGCACAGGCACAGAGTTTAAAGCTGTGAAGCCAAACCATTATACTTCATTTCTGTCTTTTAAAAGGCTCCGTCTGAATTCCTCAAGAAATTGAACACACATTCTCATTACAAGCACCAACCTAAACAAATCTATGACAATTTCATGCTCCTTCTAGTCTTTTTTCACTATCTAGATGTTGATAACAGATTTATCACTATAGTTTCTCAGCACCTATGATTAATTTTGTAACCAGCAGTACAGGATAATCAACAAAAAAATTCTCTTAATTTTATATTTGATTATCCAGCAGCCCTCATTTTTTCCTGAAGTGTTATCTGCAAAGAAAATTAAAAGTAGGGATGAATACGGTCTTCAATTATTCTCCCTCACCAGCCAGATGGTCTAATTACTGGCACTGAAAGAGCCAAGAAGGAAGAGTCCTTGTATCAGATTCAAAACACTAGGATACAACTTTTTTTTTTTAAAAAAAAAGTGTGTGTAAACCAAAATACGAAAAGCTGTGTGCAAGAAAGAATAAAGTTCACTTCAAAGTGCAAAACTTTTTCTACTGCTTTCCAAGCTGCAACATATTAAATTCTTTTTCAAAATTAGTTGCTTTTAGAAAGAGAAAATATGCCCACAGATTTTTTCCAATGCAAATTTTTGAATAGATGACTAACAAAAAAAGGTAATGTAACTATCACTCCAGCGGCCCTACCCATTTGTAACTCATAGTGTTATGCAGATGCTTATGAACTTCGTGTACCTCCATACCCCACGAAACCTGCAGGTATTCTTCATATTTTACAGATCCGAAGAGTCTCTTTTTTTCCTAATTCAAATGAGAAATGAAAATTTTTGACATCTTGTTAACAGTCCTATACTGCCCGTCAGACATATATCCATAACTGGGTGACTGGATGTCCCAAGTTAAGGCCAACACAGTTGCACAATCTTCCACAAGCAGCACTACAAAAACATAACTTACATAGAAGTGCAACATTACAAGTGGTATCTTATAATTAGTAACTTTGTTATTGAACTAAAGGCCTTAATGTCAATAATATTTAAGCTCCCATTCTAAGTTACGTTAAAGCACAACAGCACAAAAGCATTTTCACCTAATTTTACTCAGTTGAAGTAGCACTGTCTGAATTTCAGTGACTAAACTAACACAGACTAGAACAGGGCAGGCTCCTCTGCCTCTTCTTTTTGATCATTTTGTCCTTTCTGACATAGCAGTCCTCACCAGGCCTTAGATGGGAACAGTGGGCTGATGCTCAACTGGTGCTACAGTGCAACTGCTCCAACAATTCCAGCTGCCACTTTCACATGCAAAGCAAAAACAATTTGTGTCTCAGTTTCTGCATAATATTCTGCACGTGCTGGGAAGTTGAATTAACACGTAAAGCTTTTTGAGACTCTCCCAAATGCAGTAGCACAGAGAAGCATTTACCAAATTGCATTGAAAGTGGGAGCTCCTAGGACTTGCTATAAAGCTCGCTGATCACGAAAAGCAAGCTCCCATTGGCTTCAGTAGATTTAGTGGCAGCCCTGAATGAGCACATAAGTAACACCCTTTAGTTACAGCCATTGGTCGTGGCATCGTTTGGCTCTCTGGCTGGTGACTCTTAGTGCTCCTTTTGTAGCATGCCCCATGGCATGGGCATTTGCAGAGAAGTAAAAGATATCACCTTCCAAATGGAAACATCCAAACATCTTAATCATTTAAGAACAAAACTTGTGAGCAAAACTTTTATAATTCTGAGGTCATTTGCATTTGGAATCATCTCCTAAAGCTCAGCTGAATCTCTCCACGTTAAGGAGCTGCACACAATTTTCACCTGAAGAAACAGTCTGTGGTACCATGCCTTTCATTGTGTGGCTTACCCTATTCCGAGAGAGCAGAGATTGTTTAAATCTTGCCAAGTTAATAAAGTTCATCTGAGCGTTTTGGAGATCTACACAATTATATTCAGTGCAGTTAAATGCTTCCCCTGGAGGACCCCCAGGGAAGAGGGCTAAAAGCATCACTGATATTCAGCAGCTTTCTGTTTCTCAGGATCAACAGCACTTTACTCACATTCACTATTGATTTAACTACAGAGGACAACGAAGGGGGCTGCAAACTGCTGGGCTCAGAACACAGCAAGCACAGAGCTCAACCAGAGGCTGCTTATTGGTGGTGTGCCCCAGGACCAAATTAACACCTTCACTAGCAAGATGGGTGCAGGGACAGAGCACACCCCTTTGCAAGTTCAGGGATACACAGGCAGGAGTAGCACTGGGTCCTTGTGTTGCCCATCTGCAGGGCTGCCAGGTGTTACTATGATCACACAACTCGCCTGTTTCTTTTTAAAATTACAAGTTCAGTTGCAAAGAGGAATTAAAAAAACAGCTCTCAAAATCTGTCATAAGGGTGTTTCCTGAAAACCAGCATTTTTAAGCAAATCTCAGCATTTTGTATGTCTGGCTTCAACAACATTGCTTAACTATACACCGCAAGGAAAACATGTTTCTCTAGAACCAACTCAGTCATTCCTGTATGAACACGTTTTAATTAACTACTAGCATGGTTTAGGAGCATAGGTCACCTAAGTTACTAATTTTATTTTCAACAACAACAAAAAAATCAGATATTCAGAGTTCTGATATGCCTAGTATTAAAATAAAAGCTAGTCCCTATTGAGTAATTAATGTGCAATGCAGTTACCCTCCTGCTGAATAAACACAAGATTCCTCTCTCACTCATGCTCTCAGTTTACAAAATAGAGATAGTGGACATGTTTATTGTTAGCTGATGCCACAGATGAGATCATAGCCAAGAAAGCCTACCCCCCCCCCCCCCCCCAAATCAATGGGGATGCACTGCTAACAATGCAGTGACAACTGCAGTGTGACAATGGTCCCTAAAGGAAATCCCTCTTCGCTGCTCAAGGTTACCAGAGCACCAAGATCCAAGAACGCAAATAGAATAGATCCAAAAGGCAAGGGAAAAACTCCTCAATTTAGTCTTCCATTAATTAGAAAGAAATAATCATTTTGCCAGATTTTCCTTATAATCAAACCTAAACGCACTTCCACTGAACTTAGAGAGCCTTAAATTATTTATAGTTTGAACCTACAGTTCCCAGTGCAGCAAAAACAGTGAGAAAAAATTAGCTGGTTAAAACAAGTTTAAAGAAATCTAAATATCCTTTGCAGTACAGAGTAAAAAAAGAAAAAAGCAGAAATGAAGTAACTCACCCATGCAGAAGGGCATGGGCAATAGCTGAAGTAAGGTTCCTCACAGCCCAGCACAATGCCCACAGAGCCAGGGCACAGGACAGGACACATCTGGCTGTACACCAAATCTGGTACCCTAGTGAGCCCATGGTGTTACAAAGAGAAGACAGTAACATTTAGTCTATAAACCTTGAGGGGGAAAAAGGTACTTCACACTACTACTACAGCTTGTCCAGAGACGTTGTAAAAACAAAATATATCATCCTCCACTTGTAAGACTTCATTCTTGTTTCATGCCATTAACATTTCAAACCAACACGACAATTTTCAAGACATGTAGTGCCAGTCAGCAGCAAAACTCTCTCATTCAAGACAGCGTATTTTTCAGAGCATTACCTCCTACTGCAGGACCTAGTGAACAGCAACAGCAATTGCTGTTTCTGAAAACTGTGTAGGGTTGTTAAGGTTTTTTCCCTCCTCATTTTCTTGTTCTCTATCTTTAGCTCAAAGTATCTACAGACTGAAAGAAAAAAAAAAAAAAAGCAGGATGTGATTAAAATTGGTACCAAAACCCTGTGTGCATATGGGAGAATCTACATTAAACTGAGTTTACAAATACTTGTGAAAAAGTTGACTTTCCTGCCACCCAAAACTAATATTAAGTAGAATAATAATAAAGGAAATGTGTTACATTATGGGCAGAAATTTTACCTCATTAGATATTAAATAGAAATACAAGAATTTCTTCACTGTTGTTCAAAAGAAGATTTTACTGAGCAAGCTTGCTTAAGAGGAAAAGCTGCGCTTGAATAACATCAGGCAGCTTTTTAGCACAGATTTGCTCTGAAAAGAGTGCTTTGAGATGTAACTGTTCTACAACACACAGGCATGCAATTCAAAAACTAATTGCATGCCTAGTCATGGAAAAACCTTGGATAACCTTAAGCCACAGCAACACTTACTCCCATAAAGCTACAAAGGGATCGTCCCTAACAGACAGCTGGTTGACTCAGGTAGATGTGGGAACACATGCCAAGAGAACCAAAACAGTGGGCTTCTTCTACACTGGGGGAGCAGGGAACACTTTTCTTCCTAGAACAGCTCATGGCATTTTGGTTCACACCTTGCAACTTTTAACCATACCTGCTTGCAGTGGGAGAGGCTCTGGTGTCTGAACCTTACTAGCACTAGAGCTGACAGCCTTAAAAAGCCAAATTAAAGAACGCTTATGACAGATGCTCATTTTGTGGCTGATAGCCCTAAAATTTCAGTCACTTATAAAAATTTATTTCATTTGCAAAGCTTCAGTAACTTAAAAATATGATGATCAGCATTTCATAAAACCCCTGAGAGGAAGCCCATCGAATAGCTCTACCCATCAGCATCCCAACTGCTACTGGACCTGCTCTGCCCCAGTATTCACCAAGCATCAAACAGGGCACATCTACTTGCAGAGTTCCCACTTGTCAGAGCATCCTTGTGGGAACTCCTGGGCTTAGAACACAGTGGGAGGTTATACTACTCCCTTCTTTTTTCTTAGCACACATCTCACAATTGAGTTCTTCCCTGTCCTATACTAAGTCCCAGGTGGACAAGGCCTGTCTGTCAGACTGAAGGGCATCCACAATCAGCAAGGATATGCAAAGGGTCAGGGCTCAGGAGGAAAGTGCTGCTCATGAAGGAAATACAGCTCCGAATTCGCAGCTAGAATTAAGGGAAAGTCCTAGTGTCAAAGATTTGTGCTGGTGCTCCTATGGGAAATAAGCCAAACTAATGAGGAAAAATAATCCAAGATGCTACATTCTTCCAGCTCTCCCACACATTCAGTTTTCTCTATTTCAGCCTATTAGTCTTCATTCTGTGTCTCCTGCAGCAGCCTCTGTCAGCACATGTATAATTAATGTTAATAGTCTCATCAACTTCAGGGCATAGTGCAAGACTCATTGAGCAAATGTTGGTTGGGCTTGTTCTGCCTCATGATGAAGCCTTTTCTCTCACATAACAGATCCCATAGAAGAAAAGCTGTGCTCTACTTGTTGGATGTTCCTTAAGATGTGCAAACAGAATAACTAAGCATTATGCGTAGAATGTCATGGTAAATAAATGAAGCTGATCTGTGTATTAAATGTGGACAGCCAGTGAATATCAAGCACAATGCTGACTGTAGGCAATGATTGCTTTCGCTTTAATTCAATCTGTTTAAATCCATCCATGAGATTATTTCCACTGTGGTAACAACTCACGGCGTTGTAACATCATGGCTTTATTACACTGGCATGTGATTAGTTCATAAATTTTAAATGGCAAAAAGCAGTGGGACTGTTAGTTCATGAAGTATCTCTGTGCACTCCTCAAGCAAGCTCATCTGCTGAAAACAGCAGCATGTAACAGACGAGCGATGAGAATATCTTAGATACATTATGGAGGGCTTCTGCTGCTAATAGCAATACAAGCCATTGCAGTTGCTCTGAGAGTAAGCTTTCTGCTTGTCACCTAATCTTCAGACTGTAATGAATGAGCTATGCTGGATGTTCCCATTGGTTCGTAACACGGTTAGGAAATGCGTTGATTCAGACTCATGTAAATATCTTCCCTCCTGAAATAAATGCCTACCTGCACCTATTAAGAAACAGTACATTCAAACTCAACCAAGAGAATGCAAAAAACCTAAATTGTAAAAGCATGTGCAATTTGAAAATGGAAGCCATGTTATTTAAAAACACAATTTTCAAACCACATGCAGCAAGTATACTATTAGCCTATTTATGAAATATAGTTTATGTAATACTATTGTCTTTATCCCTTCCACTGAGCATAGGCATAGCAATAAATAGCTATGTAACACCTCTAGGTACTACAGACCCATGAAAAGCGTTGCAAGTACTGCTTGCGTGCTTAAAAAACAACCCATACTATTGGTGATATTATTCAAGTACAGTTGCATTCTTTAGTGTTGACTAGAATAAGGAAAACACCAAAGTAGATTTTAAAATGATCAACTTGAACAAAAACATGAAAAAAATCTGACCAGATGGCTATGACTGTGGTAAAGAGTAAATTCTACAGAACTGGAGAAATTGCAGGTGAGGGTTTTTTTTTTTTGTATTACGCTGGAATGTGTCTGAGAGCAGGACACACAAACATCAGACCAGGCGTATACTTCCACCTGCTCCTGACCTGACTGTAGTTGTTTTCAATCTGAAGGCTTCCACACAGCAGCAGGAAGGAAGAAGCAGACAGGCAGCTGCTGGACAGGAGCACCATCTCAAAGTGCTTCACACTCACTGCTGGGAGCTCAGACTGACGTTTGGATTGACAGCGTCCCTTAAGCAGCAGTCCAAACTCCCACATCTGCAGTACACTGCTATTCAATCATGAGCAGTCTGCTGTTCTACCTCAAAAGTATTTGGCTGCTTTGAATTGCTTCTTCCTTACACCTCAATTCATAAAAGCAAAACGGTCCATTACACAACCTTTCTGTGACCAACTTGTCCAGTACTCTTTCATTGGGTAAACTGGAATTGGCTTGAACAAAAGTTAAAATAAAGGAAGCAGACTAAGAAATACATTGCAACTCACAGCACCTGCTTATTTTGTGATGAATGAGAAAAAGCATTAGCTATAAGGAGATAATCATCTTCATAGTCCACAGCAGTGACTATTCACTGAGGATACTTAAAATAATTTCTTAGAGTGAGTTTGCTAATAAATTTTAATAAAGACAAATGTGGTATTTGGGGTTATACAATTAAAAGCAAACATAACATTTTGCAAATCGAAAACCCATGAGTTTGATGTATAAAAACACATATTTGTTTCAGTAGTACTTTGTAATTATTCACCCACATCTAGTTTTCACATTCTAAATCTGTTTTATCCCAAGTTTAACCAGTACACATGACACAAAAATGTAAATGAGAAAACTATTAAACAATTTGTGAATTAAAAAAATACAAATACTACTTTAGAAATGAGCCCAAGCCTTGTACAGATTTCCAGAAATAAAACACTGACATAACATTAAATGGAAGGCAATGCAGAGGCACTTCAAAGCACTTGGTCAGCTGGTTTGTTGGGGATTGGGCACAGAAGTGAAGTAGCTTTTATTTTTTCAAATAGAATAACTGCAGAAAATCATGATCATACCTTCAGCTATTTGTATTTGCTGATAAGATATATATATACACACACGTATATACTGTATTTATTTGAGACTTAAATTTCCTGCTAATACTGTTTGAGAGTGGCACACTACAACCTGGTGAAGTGCTTTGGCAGTCACACTGTGCCTACAAGTGTCTAAAGAGAGCTGAAGGCTTCCCATCCACCAGATAGCTTGCTTTAAAGCTCATGCCAACACACAGGTCCTAAAGACCAAATTTAACTAGATAAGCAAAACAATGTAGTACAACAATCCGGTGATGTGGTATCACATATCCACCCTACGAACTGCAAGACTTAACACACTTCAACAAATGCTGATCTGTGCTGTGGCATGTTCAAATATATTCTCCTGGCAGGCTGAGTAGAAAGGAAGAAGAGTGACAGAGCAGGCAGCAGCAGCAGTTGGGCAGATTCATAGGAGATGGATAGCCACTACAGAAAATGTAAGGTATTTAACAAGAAAATATTGTACCCCTACAATTCTACAGAAGCACAAATCTCATCACCAACCTGTTAAAATACATAAAAGGGTTTGGATATAAACTTCCAAATCACTATCATAAACATTGCAGTTTTCCCCTCAAATTCATGTGCTGGTTAGGACGTGCTGCCTCATTTCTGTAAGCCCTCCTATACCTGCACTAGCATGGCAGTTCATTTCAAGTAAGAAACTCTCAACTCAATTGAGCAACATTCTGATCCTAAAACCTTTGCCATCATTTTGCATAGAACATGTTTCCTAGTCAGACATGCAGTGCCACAAGCACTTAATCTGAAAATACAGGTTTGTTTCCTTAAGAAAATAAATAAAACTCAGTGATTATTAAGAATTCCTCCTTTATGTAACACAAACAAAAATCTTCAAACCCCATGTAATAGTGCTTCTGCTGAGGATTAAACGTCGTGATTTTTTCATGAACTATATATTGCATCTGCGTGGATGATGCTAAGCCTTGCATGTTCTTTTTTGCAAAGCGCATCTCATTCAGCCTCCCAGATTGATGACACTTATAAATAAATAACAATCTTCAACTTACTGTTAATAGAAGACCAGCTGGCATCCTACTGTGGAGCTGGAGGTGCTGCATGCACTGACAGAGATTGGTGATAAGTTGCTGACTCATCTTTCATTTACTTTATGGCTGTTTTCAGCATGAGGAGCTTGCAAGCTAGGATGCAGCTATCTGTCCGAGTGTTATCGCGCCCTCATAACAGAAATCAGTAATTAAAGTTTAATATGCAGCATTGAGACTATCTCCACCTCTCAAGGGGCCACTAGAAGGAAATTAGCAAAGAATGATGCAAGTTTGCTAGAAGGATTTGATAGCCAATTCTAATTTCATCAGCTTTGATTAGGAAATTGAAAAGGCACCTCTGGGGATACTGGCCATGTGTTTCCTGCAAGTTTCTCATTTAATTAAACGAGGCACATGGCAGATTTTTAATTCACCCAACATAAACCCCCGCAATTGCCATGGATTTGTCCTGCAGAAGCTCCCTGCTCTGTTCTGATAACCCCTACTTCCTAGCACAGAACAGTTGCACAAAGCTGAGAGGAAGAAGAACAGACAGACAATTGAAATTATACGCTGATTAGATGCCAAGAGAAGATTGCTCCTTATGTTGTGCCATCCCAGCTACTGATTACAATGAAGACCTTTCAGCTGAAACAAGAATTGGCTGGTAGCACCTTTGTTTCTTATATAAGAACACATTTTCTGAAACACTGTTCAAAATGTTTAAGTGTTGTGAAAGGTTATGAGCTTACAGAGAGCTCAAATCTTTCAAGAATACTTTAACAGTTCTTTGGGGCCTCGCTGAGCTCAATGATGCCCATTTCTTACCTGCATTATTTATGCACTGTATCACTACCAAGCTATCTTCCCTGATAGAAACCAAGCAATGCCAGCAGATGAGTTACATACCCACCTAAGATCATTTCCCACTTTTGCCAGTACTCTCAGTTCAGCACATATTAATTGAAAGAATATCATATACTCTGCACTTGCATATCTTCTAGCTCAGACTTCGTTATTGACAAGTCTCTGTTGCATGTGGCTTGCAAGTGGCTATTTCAATAGCAAAAGATCTCTACAAAGAGTTTAAAGCCAGCCTTTCACTGTGACTTGAAAGGGATGCAGCATGATGCTATTAGGTTGAATTTCTTCCACAGACTTGTCTTTTCTACGAGCAGGTTTACATGGCACATTTCTAGACCTCCATTTGCTGCTTCTCTATATTTCAGGAAAGAATGAAATCCAGTTATTTTCCTGCTGCATTCTTTTCAAGCATGGAACAGTACACAGAGTAGAGAAGAAAAGGCTCTAGAAAAAAAAGGGCAAGACAGACTGAAGACAGGACCTGCTGTGATGCAGTTCTTACATACATAAAGGCAGTGGATAGTTTCACACCAAGGAAAACTAACCACATGCTCCCAAGGTGCTCAGGTAGGGAAGTTATAGTTATCAGCTGCTAATGTAAGCAAATCAATGTCATTTTGATTAGTGTTATGTGAATTTGAGAAAAATGCCAGGTTAGCAAATTCACATCTCTTGAAGGCAGTCCCCATGTGTACAAGTTTATGCAAGCTTAATTGAAGTCAAAGTGCAACTTTCTTCTTAAACAATTAAAGTACATTTCATATGGAGCAAATTTAATGATTATAGTCACTAGGGTAAATTTTTCAGAAATCAATTAAAGACGCAGGGACTTCTGTCATTCTTTCTTTATAGTTATGGTAAACAAACAACAGCCCAGAGAGAAAGCTTCATTTCTATTTGACACACAACTTCTAATGAACACAGCAGTTTTCATTCTAGTGGGGTCGCTAATAGTCATTTCAAAGATAAAAAGCTCATGTCAATACCATTAAGATTAAGTGTCCCACAGAAGTTGTAGTGCAACAAGAAGAGATATCTTTACACTTTGTTTTGCTTTTCCTTCCTCTAGTAAGTGTTACATCATCCCAAATACTCTTGGCTGTAATACAATTGGATTTGAAGGAGGAAGAAGAAAATTATTTCAGGCTTTTTTTTTTTGGCTGAGAAAAGAGGAAAAATTTCAAAGTTTGGTTTAAAAACTTCCACTGAGGAAGAATATTTCCAAAAGATTGAATATATTTTTTAAGAGAAGTTACTTTCTTCAGAAAACATTATTCATTTCGATGAGGAAAGTATTGCCTTCCAGAAGCAAAGAACAAGGAAGACATCATGATGATTTGGTTCAATTTACTCAAGCATAGATATTAACCTGTCTATCATCAAATCAGTGAGCCTCAATTTCTGCTAGTGCTTACTAAAGGAATGGTCCCTTCCTAGCCAGTACCTGGATTCAGGACAGTCGAGAGGGCATGAGGACCACTTGGCTGCCTCACAGATGACATTTTCTCCTGTCTGGTTTGCAGCTGACATGATTTAACTCTGCACTGTAGATCTTGTGCCAAAATGGTCATTTGTAGAGAAAAAGCTTAAGAGTGATTCGTATTTTTTGTGCCCGAAATATGTTGGCTTACATCCTTAACCATCAATCTTTTTTCCACTTCTCACCTCCAAAGAAATTCTGATATTAATTATCGGAATCCTATACCACTTCTTAGTTCCTTAGTTAGCTATTCCATGCATCCCTGGTATTGTAAGTAATGACCAGCAGCTGTTGGCATGTTGAGGCAGTGGAATTACTTTGCCTTGAGAGGAGGCAGACAGTGCAAAAACAGTTCATTTGACACAGCTGCAAGGGTGCAGGGTAGAATGCACTGACTATAAGGTTCCCAGCTGTACCAGTAATTTGGAGTATTACCCTTAAGATCAGAATAATCAGTTCACTGCACTAAAATCATCAAAAAGCCCACCACTAATGGCAAAAAGCGGGATTACAAGGAGCCTAAGAAATCTGGCTAACCGTTCACAGGAACCATGAGAAAAGACCATCTACTATTTCCCCACACTTCCAGCTCACTTAAGAGCTACACAGAGTCATTCTGAGGGTATGAACTGGAGATGATAATTTAAAGGACAAAAACCGAACAGAATATACAATGAGGTGCACTGGGTTTTTGTTGAGTAAGGAGCAGTGCAATTGCTAAGATTGCCATCAGAAACAAAATCCAAGTTCATCTCTTTGTTATTTTCAATATCTGTATTTTAATTGCCTCAGCTAAGTAAAGTGCAGAGCAATATTTACCAGTAACCATATAAAAAGAGAGTTAGGTAGTACGTGAAGGAGTTATTTGATCTATTCTCTTCCGCCACAGCAGGATAAAGTATAATGTTATCTCCCCTGACTCAGCTAAGTGCCCAGTAAAAAAGAAATACTTCCTGTAGGATAATGCATTCCATGTACTTTGAGCATTGTAGCATCTTTAACAACCTTTACAAATTTAGGAATAGATTTAATTCACTCAGTGCATGGGGCTACAACAACGACTGCTCTTTATATACACACCTTTCACATAACTGAAAGTTTATGTGAATCTCTTTTTATGTCTTTTCCAGAAATAAACAAGATTGGATTATCATCAGCGTGCACAAGTGATGAACTGAATGCTTGTGGCTGCTGCTCTTTCTTCAGCTGGGAAGAAGGGAAAGCTGCTTTGTTTGCATCATGTATCTGCATATATTTTTTCATTAAGATACCACTGTTGCACTATTAATTACTGGAATCCTATGTCATTCTTTGGACTTAAAAAAAAAAACAAAAATACAATGTAAGAAAAATGACTTTTCCTGCTCATTAGTATCATTCAGAAATCTAATTCTGCCCTTCCAGAAGCTTGTAGCCTCTCTGGATCTGTATGATCTACAAGAACCAAATGCTAATTTTTTTATTTATTATTATTATTTTTTACATAGGTCACACCAAAAGTAACACCTCCTATTTATTTCCTTGGAAACTACAACAGACACAAAGAGCACAATAACACCTACTGATAGAACAAGTTCTTATCTACATAACACTTTTTCAGCACAGTCACCATCACTAGCTCAGCATTTTTGCCCATGATGAACAAGAGATGAACAATGTGAATCAGTTTGCATTATATACTGATTTTACATAAATATTTTTAAAAATACTAACCTATGGAATAGCTCTTGTCATTGTTCTAAGAACTCGGCTAATCATTACTCAGATTAATTTACAGTGTGAGCCTTCAAGCTGTTGTAATCATCTCATTCTTCACATTTGGATAAGGGCACTACTGATGGCATTAAAAGGTCAGTAGAACTTGTAATAGGACGTCTTTTCTATGACTTTTTTTCTTCTAGTGAGACTTATATTGTCACTTAATAGTATTATAAGCATCTGGGGGGTAGTTTTGTTATTACCTTCAAGGACAGCATAAAGGCAAAACAAATAAGTCCAAGTCTATATCCAGAAGAGTGCACTAAGGGTACAGCCATGTTATTTAAATAGCAACGTTATCATTACTCAAGCCTATTTCTACACAAATTTTAAAAAGCTAGAATATATTTCTGCAAAACTGTTTTGCAAAGAACAAAGAGCATCTGTTTTGTTGAAGGACCGATCAATAGCAATTTATGCTCTAAGAAACACGAATTCTTATTTCATGCTAATTTAATAGGAATTAGGGAGGGCCTGGTCTACTGTCACTTGCTGAACAAATAAGCTTAATACATAATTAGTAAAAGTGCTTGCAAACAGAATCATTAATATTTGTTCTGAAACGTTGTTCAAGTGAAATGGGAGTTCATACATGAAGTCACTTGAAAACACAAAAGAAACATAACTTTATAGGAACATTTTAAAAAAATGCAGAGAAGGAGCAAAATCGTTATTTCACACGGCTTGAAAACTCCTGCCATAACTCATTTTTGCAACAAGCTTCTCACATCTGACTGTCTTGCTAACTGAACTTGTATTCTTGCTTACAGTGTTTCCACGCACACATCAGATGCTCATTAGGCCAAAAAAAAAAAAAAAATCTGGTGGAGCCTTCAGCAGGCCACATCATAGAAGAGAACCTGACTCACTGCCTTTGACCATCTCTATTACAGCATCATTAGGCTATAGGGCCTAATTGCATCCCCCTGCAGTGATACGCGAGCTTTCCGGAAAGCAACTGCCCCTGTTGCTACAGGAGACAGGTTAATTTCTGCACAGAAGCAAAAGGAGAGATCAGTGCTTAATAAAATAAAATGGTTGTTTGCAGAGTGTGGAAAAGCTTTTTCTGTACAAACCATGCGATAAAGCCTCACGAGCCTCCTGCTGCTGGGTGCCATTTTGTGGGGATTGCAACATCTGAGGCATTGGCAATGGGAGGAGTTGGCACAGCGGCTGGCAGTGAGCGACCATACTGTGGGTGTTGCAACTGATGTCATACGTCAGCAAAACAGTATTCACCAGCTGGAGGCCCACAAATGCCAATTTTAATTATAAACTTTATTTTCAAATAGAGTTCACAGTTTATACAGGATGCACTTGATGCCATCAGACCATCTGAGCACTGCACTGAACAAATTGGTGGCATGTCATGTTCTCAGAGATGTAAGCAGTATGTGACTTTGTTTATTTGTTCAGAAGAGCAGTAGTTTCCAGCGCAGTCAGTATATCAAGGACCACAGTAAGCATCATCCAGACGTGCAAACTAGATGCACGATGATTGCTTCTGTACCTGCCGCTGTTCCTCTGTTCTCTATTTGCTGTTAGAGTCATTGCTTTTATAATTCCCACTTCCTACAGATTTCATACTTTCAATTCTTCAAATTTAAGTACACGTGTGTTCACCTAAATGTTTATTTAGATGCTTATTTTAGGTTTGCCAGAGATATGTTTTCGCTCAGTTTTGCCTAACTTGTACTCCACTGAACTGTTGCCAAGACTTAGGAGGCAGAGTCAATACACATGAAATAAAAATTGGCCAGTCAGTTCATGATCCTGCCTGCACTTCCTGGCTTTCATTTGTTAGCAATATAATTCATTCTACTACCACTTTAGACATCATCCTGTCCTTCTTCCTGTTTTATTACCATCCCTCATATTCAAAACTCATAGCGCATTTAATTAAGGACCTTATTCTTAACTACACAAAAGTCTTAATGCGCATTCCTTCGCCTACTTAAGTACAGCTTTATTGTCTCTATATAATTTGATATACAAAAATGTGTCAGTAAATATCTGATTGATGTGTTATCATAAACTACGCAAATTCCTCCTTGTTATTATAGGCTACATGAAGTTACGTGCAAATCAGCCTATAGGAAGGGAATCTTGGACACAAACTGCTGAATAATACTTTCAGGTACTAGAATCTACTGTAAAAAAAAAAAAGTAATTAGTGAGATATTACAAATGTCTGGTACGTTGGACCCATTTTACCATCAGTTGGCTAGAATAGTGGTGTTTCTCACCTACAGGTAGTCCTACTGTATTAATTAACCTCTTCTTAAAATGCTCATTTAAGTTGATGAAGAAAATTGCAGTGAAGCTGAAGACTAGCCCTGTGCAGAATAAAGCATCTGACTGATAGCCTTGGAATGCGTAATCTACTTAAAAAAATGTAGGGATATACAAATGAAAGGACAGAGACATATCAGATATGTGCTGTCAAAAATCTCTTCTAGAACTCGCTTCACTTAATTCCTTTATAACACACTGACAGGGATGATGTATCATTTAGTACTTTAAAAGATTCTTCAGTAAGCCAGAAAAGTGATGAACAGTTCTTTTGACCCTGGCATCCAGAATAATTATGATTATCTGCACTATTTAGCCTGAAAGAAATCGGACACCATTCATGGTCTGTTAGCTCAGCTATGATGTTTGATAATCTATATGCACAAGTCATTGAAGGTCACTCAACCCTAGAGTACTTGAAAAGCACTTAGTTAGCCTTTACTGAATAGTAAAGTGCAAGTGCCCCGTTACTATTGCTGTGACACTATTGAAAGACTGGAACTGCTGAAGGGTGAAAACAATTTCATTTTATGTCTGCTGTGGAGAAAGATTTGAATAAACCCAGTTGTTTGGTTGGACTGTAAATATGCAATACCTGCCAGGATGCTGGAGAAATGAAGATAAAACAGAAAGAACAAGACGGCAAAGAAATTTTAGCCAATTCAGTGCAACTGTTGAATAACATTTTCCCTTCTTCTCACATAACTAAACTGCATAAACATTTTCTAGCTACTACTTAGCCTCAGTTGCCTAACAAGGGCAACTGTAGTGGGTCTGCAGAAATATTTCTAAGATAGCAAACAACATGTTTACTTCTGGATTTTGAGAAAAATAAAAAAAAGTTTTAGAAAACTTCTACATACATTTTAAAACTTTTGGAGTTGAATTATAACACACAAAGTGAACAACAGAAGCACTAGCTTCAGTTGTAATGTAAACGAAGTTTGAAGACTACAATGGATCATTTGAGTACAATAGACTTTTGAAAACGTGACTGGACTTAAAGGGGAAGCAGCCACGACAAGGGAGAGAAAAGGCACAGAAAGAGAAAGGCTTTGCGCCGAGAAAAGAGCTGCTCGATTGATCCATACTCACTGAAAAGGACAATACAATTCTGGTCCCTTTGGAGAGCAGATCCTCTGATCTTTCAGAGATGTTACTTTTCACTGCTGCATACATACAGGAAGGAGCACCCCTTGTGCCTGCTCATGGTCTATCATGTCAAGAACTAATTTTGCACTGCAGATTTGAAAAAGTACAATTCAGAACCAAAGTTAAATCGCTACACTGCCGCTGCAATGACACAACCTTCTAACTTCTTCAGAAATCAATAATCTTGGCCTGATACAAATTAACATTAGAAAGTGGAAACTCGGTCCTCAGCATTGATCGGAAGCTTCTCTGTGCCTCAAGTCTGCTTTAACAGACAAAAAACTTCCATACAATCTCTTTACAAGCACATTTTAATCTTCTAAGACTGTCACAGGGCACATTTTCTCTATTGTATAGGATGCTTTTACCTGCATTAAGTGAAAATATCAATGTGGAAAAGATGCAGACTGCTTTTGAGAGACACATCAGACTCCCCAGGTATTTTTCTTTCTACGGTTACAGTTTCATATTTAGGAATCCTTCTTACACAACTACCAACTTTCAGCATTTTCCACCCTTTTAGTCTGCCCGAAGCAGTGTTGAGAAGAGAGCAAGCCTCTTCGTATTCTGTTCATCACAATTAAACTCTTTGCTTAGCTGGTTTTAACTTCCGAAATCATGGCAGGAGATGCATGAACTGCCAGATAGCTCTCTAATGGTCTTTGGGGTTGCACGGGGAAAATTTCAGCAAAACTGCGTTCTGAATAGGTTGAACGCCACTGAGAATTCCCTGAAAGTGCTTTTATTTCTCTCTGAAACTTAAAAACAGAGTGGTAGGTGCTCCTGGCCTCTTGTGTTAACATTATAACAGTCTATGAATAAATCTTGAGCTGATTAATTTTCCTCCAAATTTATTCCTATAATCCTATCTAGGTACTTAGCACTCAATGTAAAATTATTTATTCCTTAAAAGTAACCAAAGTAAACAAAGCTATAGTTCTGCAGAAGCTTTATGATACCAAGATGGTGTATTTAAATCAGAGATCAAAAAATCAATACACAATTATTTTTTATACATCTGTGTTATACTCCAGTCTTCCTCTGGATTTTTCTATTAATCTTGAATTCATTTACTTTATGTGATGGGTATAATGCTATTATAGGATTTTGTATCTGAACTATTTTTAAAAAGAAAGAGTATTGAGTATTTTGACATATTCTAAGGAAACCAATATTCAGGTAACTGATCAAAGTTACATATTTCAATCTTTAGAACAAAATTGAATTGCATTTTCCTTAGTTTAGCACAAATAAATCAACAGCAAGGTAAATAATTATTTGAAGAGCTGCCAGACAAGAACACGGTTATTTCCTTTCCTTGGTGTAATTGAAATGGTACCTATTTCCTCTTCTATCAAGTGTCTTGGTGATCACCAAGCTAATATTAAGAACCCGTTAATACCACAGCACCTGTCCCACAATGGCCACAAGCACTTACTCACTACGCCTGTGCACTTACTAATGAAAATCTCTTCATGGAGCTGATGTTGAGGAGCTAATTCTTGAAAATTCAAGCCTACCCTTATATTTATGGTAGTTTCCCAGCTTATTAACCTCTTCCATTAAAATCCTTGACTTCTGGGAGTACTAAAATTCACAGAAGTACTCTTCTTGTACCAGAAAATTGTTCAATGACACCAAGTCTACCGTAAGTACCCCTTTCTTCTCACATACTGAATAAAGGGTCCAGAAAAGATGAGCACTCTGCAGTGTGACCTTTGTCAGAAAAGAGCAGGAGGTAATCTTGCTGAAATACACTTGTGTTTAAATAATAATCACCAAAAGCACAAGGTATTTATGAATCCCAAAACTTGCTACCACTTTGTGAAAGAGCATCAGCACTAAGTTTCATGCAAAGTTTTAACTCCTTAGTTACTATATTATCCTCCCTCCCCACCCCCAAGCATACTTGTTTACAGGGAACCAAATGAAAATGATTAGTCAGAACTGAAAACTCTGAGAACGGGCTGATGTATGGCTATGTATAAGGGAGAACTGCCTTTAGCTCCCATTGGTGGCTAGTAAAAGGCCATCCCTGTGCACAGTGCCACAGAAACAGGGAGTTTGCTTTGTCTTATGGAATCATCAACCACAAACTCAGTCAACAACAGCCTCCCAATTCCTATCAGCAGCACAGGCAGCCAGTCTCACCCTGCAGAGCTTTGTCTCCTCCTGCTGGTAGGTCGCTGTGCTACACAGTACTTGGATCCACAAACCGCTCACTTATGATCTATTGGCTCACATACTGAGCTGTAGTTTAACACAAAAATAAATTCAGAGTTTTTTCTGTCTAGCAGTAATTGCACTGGCAACTTGCAATTGTAAACCACGTAGCGATTTAATGATGCAGAGCCCTCATGAGCACATCCTGATGCCACAGGGGCACGAGATTGCTTTGCCTAACACTGCCATACAGACAGTAAACAACAGAACAGGAACATGTTTTGGGCTGCTCCATAAGGCAACAATGACACGGACGTGTGCAGCAAGGACGTGTGCGCTGGATGTGTGACGTGTGCCTTTGGTATGCAGGAAGAACAGGAAGATTCACATCCCTTATGGAAACACCTATCTGCATTAACTGAGAGTAAATTCACACTTGAATGACATGAGTTCAGCAAACAAGATAATTATGGACCTGTTATACTAGGCATGGTACACCTCCAATCTCTCCTCATTCCTACCAAGTTATGAACTTTAAGAGTTCTCCTACCTGAAAAACAGAGGAAGAAAATTAAAATAAGAACTTCTACCAAACTTCCCAATGGAGATTACTCACTTCCTTACCTTTTGATAATGAGAGACATCTGGCACACCCAGCACATCTGCTTCCTGCCTGCTTTTGATATAAATACACTTAACTCATTTCCAGATCCATGAAGTTCGTATTTTCATGCTCTGATGTGACAGCTGCTTCCAGGAAAATAAACGCCATTTGTTTCATTATATGGCAATACCAGCAAAGATACACTTTTCAGACTAAAAGAGTTCCTTCCTGATAATGATGCGATTCTCTCAATCTGTTGTAAATGCAGTTTCAGTTATTGGTGATATACAGGTAGTCTCAGCAAAGCATCTAAATTATTCAACTTCTAGACTTTGCTGTAACTGGGGTAAGAGCAATGGACTAGCCTGATTGAACTGTAATCCTTCCCAGACAGGGAGAGTCAAGGAGTTCCCTGAAATGACATGTCAGTGATAATTCAACCCCCATCACTTTAACTGAGGTCACTATCGTATCCCTGCAGGCATTCTTTTTCACATACATGCACGCGTCACACATTAGAGACCCTAGAAGCAACCTAAGTGCCAAAAAGCCTCCAGGCAGGAACACTTACTGCATGAACAGCTATGTCCCAAGTCCCATAAAGCAAAAACTTTTTCCAATCCAGTTGTGCCAAGAGGCAACATAGAATCACATCACAGAATCCTGTAACAGCTTAAGGTAGAAGGGACCTTAAGGACCACCCAGTTCCAACCCTTGCTGTGGGCTGGTTGCTGCCCAATTGATCAGGATGCCCAGAGCCCCATCCAGCCTGGCCTTGAGTACCTCCAGTGAGGGAGCACCTCCAGCTTCTCTGGACAGCTGTGCCAGCACCTCACCACCCTCTGAGTAAATAATTTCCTCCTAACATGTAACATAGATCTCCTCTCTTTTAGTTTAAAGCCATTCACAGGTAAGATAAGCCACCAGAAGTCTGCATTTGCTTTTAACCAAAGCAAAAGTCAGCAAACCCTTAAAAACACATAGAACTTTAGCCCCTTCCTAACTGCTCCGTGACTTAAGAAATTTAGGCTCTTCTCCTCACCGACAGCTGACACAGAGGACAAGCAGCGCAGCAAAGCGAGCAGGCACATATGCTTGTTCTATGGCAGCTTGTCAACCCTGCTGCTTGCCCGGGGGACAGCATCACAGACCTGTAATTTTTTTTTTTAAGACCCTGACAGTTGCAAAAGGTTTGTGCTTCCCCTGTTTCCTCTGGCAGAAATAATAAGACTGTTAAGAACGGACAAAAGCTTTGGGGGAAAAAAAAAGTGCTCCGTACACTGCTAAGTTGATTAATCAATACTTAATTATTTAGAAGCTCTAAATGGCCATCTTTAGCTGGCACTCATACAAAACGTGTTATCGCCTGTCAATACAGGATAGCAAATCACATTGCAAGCATGTAGCGGGGCATTGCTGCGTAGAAGGACTTGACACCGTTTGCTGTACTTCACCATTTCATTTCCAAGGTGTTTATGTCACCCTTAATGAGATAAGGGACACCATAGGCCTCAACAGCAGGCCTTAGACAGTGCTGTCTGATAACTACAGCAAACTGGGAATAAATACTGCTTTGCAGAAACTATTTTTTAAAGCTTTAATAAAGTAATTTTAGGCCTTGGTAGAAATTGGTTAATTGGATCATCCTCATTTTGTTCCGGGAGTAAAATGTGTATTCCTATGATTAATTCATTAGAGTGCCTTTTAAAGACATTAATTTGATACTTCTGAATCAAGACAGTGCAGGGCTCAGAGGCTTTTGTGCTGCCTGCAGAAGTGATGGCCTAAAGCCTCCCACCAACTTTTTGCCATGCTAGAGTCACCTCAGATATTTACGCCCCAGGGATACAAAAAGAATTGCACTGATTCTGCCTGGGAGCACCACATGCACTGTGCTTGCTGGAGCCCCAGGCAAGGGCAGCAGTTGCTGGCTTGCAGCGCTTCTTCTGAAGTAGAGGAAGCATCTGGAACATATCTAAAATGGTTAAGTTCCTCCAACTCCTTCCCAAACCCCCAAGTGGGGGGTTAGCTTTTTCTCCTTATCTGCTTTCTCTAACAGGCAGAGAGACACAGGCACCACACTCCATCCTGGCAGTAGCTGCCATAAAGAACGTGCTCCATGACCAGCACACAAGCCAGACAGTGGAACAGCCCAGCATCATCTTCCTCCACAGAAATTTTTGTGCTCATTTGGGTCCAATTTTCTAGTCATGGATCTTCTGCTCTGACACATTCTCTCACCAAATAGTTAATCATTCTCTGGGCTTTCAGGAGCATGGCATTGTATACGTATTTGTCATCGATGTGTCATTGGTAAATACAGCTGAAGTATCCATATATGAGTAATTAGCTGCCTACTAG
Organism: Lagopus muta; assembly: GCF_023343835.1. Taxonomy (NCBI): domain Eukaryota; kingdom Metazoa; phylum Chordata; class Aves; order Galliformes; family Phasianidae; genus Lagopus; species Lagopus muta. Next base: position 28,473,445 of record NC_064440.1, on the reverse strand, counting down.
CTGTGTGAATGCTTACAGATACAAGGTACTTAGAATTCACACAGATGAGAGTGAGCATGAAATCACATTCACTGAGGGAAAGCAAATCTTACTGCCCACATCAAAGAGGATTACGCTACTCCTTCCAGCAAACAGTCTCAGAATAATAATGTTGCCTAATATCTTCGAGATCTTTAGATAAAAAAATCTCAATGTTTATATCAGTTACAGCATACTTTTTCTCAGAGACTCACGCTGGATTTTATTTTTACTGCACAAGGTACTGTATGAACACATAGCCAAAAACCATCTTTGCCTTAAAAAGACATCTCTAGAAGGGAATGACAGGAAATACCAAACGCAGATTTAAGAATTAAGCAACCTTTGTGAATTCTTTCATCATAGCCATTCAAACTCTGATTCTCTCATGTATTCCAACTAAGGCCAAAGTCTTTAACCCCGTAAAAAAGAGAGAAGGTAGGGTTTACTGATTCATTAACCCTTAGGCCAAATTACAAGTGACAGACATCTAGATACCTTTCTATATAGCTCCAAGGATTGAAAAAATTAAGTGCTCTGAATGAATTTTCTTTTACAGGCTTGTGCTGGCCAAGGAAACTTTCCACTGCTCAGTTTATCTGCTTATGAAAATAGGCAATAATAATTACATACATATACATGCTTGAATGATAAATTTTAGTCATAAGTGCATTGGGACTTACTATGACCTTATCAAGTGGGGTTAGCTAGTCATTAATTCAGATAACGTGATTTATTATCATAATCTTTCACTTCTACTATTGTTGGGCATACCAGTTACCCTAATTTGCATATGCAGATCAAGATAGAATCATTTCATTAATTTTAATGCCTTGCCTTAATCCCAACAAGATTAACAGTTTGTCCTGAAGTTCTATGCAACATATTCACAACCGTCCATTATTGTGTTACCCTAATACTAGGGTGGCTGAATTACAATGAACAAAATGCATTAATTAGAATACACTCATCATGGCAAATTGAGTCAGTAAGAAAAAGATTCTTGTGTGTATCTGTATGTGGACACTTACTGGGAGGAATACTGCATTCCCTATACCTATTGCACACATTCGACACACAGACATTGGGGGGTCCACGTGTGACCACCACTAGCACCAGGGACCCGGCACAGCAATGTCACACAGCACTGTTATTCTGGCTGAGCACAGCAGGCAGGCAGTGCTGCCACCCCCGCGTGTCAGTGGTGAGACTATTTGTTGTAAGGTAGCACAAGGTACTCTGCAAGAAAGCCTTTGAATAGTACTAATCTATTTCTATGCAAGTAGAATAAATTCACATGAAGTGAGAGCAGAAAAATGATTTGAAAGCTTCTTCTAACAACAGCATAGTATCTTACACACAGTTAGTATTTAACTAAGCATTATCTATTTGAATGCAAGGAAAGTAACTTCATTCACAAAATAAGAAGGGAAAATGTGCAGCAAGCAGATCTTGCAATTGCTGCTGGTGATATTCAGATGATCTGAAATTGCTAGATTGTTAGAACCACCAAAGAGAAGTTACATAGGAATGTTAAAAACCTGATCAACTGTGTGATCAATACAAAAATTCACTTCACTGTTACATTGCAGAGGAACTCTGACCTTTAAGATCAGCAGAAGAGAAATAACACAAATATTTTCAGAGTTTCCTGTATTATTTTACTTAGCGCAATGAGAAGTTGGTGGCTGCATTTTTGATTTCCAATATTAGCATACCTTTAGAACAAGCAGCTCAAATTGTGTCATTCTGTGTTTGCATTGGTGTGACTGAGTTGGAAATTAGCCCCATTTAAGTGCATGTGAAAGGAAACATATCAGGCATCAAAATGGATCAGGCATTCTAATGAGGCTGAGAGGATCTATCAGCAATAAGTTTTCATCAAGCAAGTACACATTATGTCCCTACTCTTAGAAACTAGAGATGCTTAAGGTAATAGATATGGATGAGCACATTTTGTCTCTTTATCAAACACTAGTGTTAATTTCTAATAGGAAAGGTTTGAGTAATTACAATATTGCTGACCTTTTGCTGTTATTAGCCAGTTATGATAATACCAAGGACTTGATAACTTCACTCAGACCTCTCCTGATTTCAGACAGCGACTCCTCACCACCCTGCTTCTTCTCAAAACGTTTCTCAAACTCAACTACTCTTTCTATCAATGCTTCATCACATCAGTCAGCTGTGGGAAGTGAGGGTTTGCAGTTTCCTTTTACAAGGAGATGAGGACAACTGCCTGCCACTTGTACCTGAACATCTTTTTGCTAGGTTTCATCTTTACATCTTTTATCAGTCATACTTGCTCATCATTCTGCATTAGCCTAGAAACTATGAAGTCAGCTGTCATTGCTCTTTCACTTCTTTTTTAACACTGTCTACTGATACTGTGCCCACATTCAGTGAGAGGAGTTGGTGTTTAACATGAACTTGTCCACCTCCTGGAAGCTGCGCTGTAACAATAGCTGCTCTCTGCATTGCATTCCCCATTGCTGTGAAGCTTGATTTACCAGCCCAGTCATATCACAGTATAAGAGCACCGAACCAGAACAGCTCTGGCACAAGCAAACAAGCCCTAGAAGATGAGTAAATACAATTTAACTTTAATTAAAGTTTCAGATAACAAACTCCCCTGTAAATACTTTCCTGATATTACACACCAAGAGTCAAGCACAACACGCATCATTCTCAACATGCATGTCTCTCTTGCTAGCCATCAAAATGAGATGGCTGTGCTGTGGCATGATTTCTATCACCACAGACAGTGGTCAGTTGATGTTTGGCTGATAAATGAATAATTGTAGTTGCAGACATACAGTGCGATTACAATCACTGAGAAATAGATTCACTGGCCCCTAGAGATTTACATGATCACATGATGCACAAACAAATCTGAAAAGGGAAAACACGTTGACAACATACTGCAGATGATTTATTTATAACAATTATTTTATTACAACAGCAGCATCTTCAAATGGATGACAAGACAATGTGCAAGTAATAAATGAATTTTATATCCAATTGGTAGAGCTGGACTTCACAAATGAGCTGCCAACAATTTGAGAACTGCTTCAATGAGACCTGCCTGTAATTACTTGTGCCTGACCAATCTGATTGCCTTCTATGATAGAGCAACAGCATCAACTATGCTGTGACAACAACTGATGTCATCTACACAGACTTGTGCAAGGCCTTTGACATGGTCCCATACCACATCCTTACCTGCAAATTACAGAGATATGGATTTGAAGACTTCACTCCTGGGTGGATAAGAATCAGTTGCATGGTTGCAGCCAGAGGGTTGTTGTCAATGGCTCTATGTCTAGAGGAAGGTTGTTCATGAAAAGTATCCCCCAGGGACTAGTCCTGGGACCAGTGCTCTTAAACATCTTTTCACAGTGGGCTTGAGCATACCTTGATGACATTACACTGTATCATGCAGCAGAAGGAAGAAACACAATTTAGAGGGACCTGGTCACACTTGAGAAGTGGGCATGAGAATCTACTGAGGTTTAACTAGGCCAAGTACAAGGTTATTGAGACAGTCCTGGATATGAGTACAGACTGGGAGAATAAATCATTCAGAGCAGCCATGCAGAGAATAACTTAGGGGTCCTGATAGACAGAAAGCTAGATATGAGCCAGCAGTACATTCTTGCAGCCTGAAAAGCCAACAGTCTCCTGCGCTGCAGGACAAGGGAGTGATGGTCCCCTTCCACTCTGCCCTTGTGAGTACTGTGTCCAAGCCTAGGGCTACCAGTACAGGAGGGATACAGAGTTAATGGAGCAGGACCAAAGGAGGGCCACATCTTTGGATGAAGAAAGGGCTGGAGAACCTCTTTCCTCTATGAGAGAAGGTTGAAGGACTTGATCTTGTTGGGCTTAGAGAAGGCTACAGGAAGATCTCATTGCAGCCTTCCATTTCTTGAAGGGAAGTTAAAAGCAGGAGGGGGACTGACTTTTTACATATTCTGGAAGCAATAGGACAAGGAGGAATGACTTTAAATTAAAAGAAAATAGATTCAGGTTAGGTGATAGGAAGAAGAGCACTGAGGTGCAGAACAAGATGCCCAGAGAGGCTGCAGAGGCCCCTTCTCTGGAGAGAATCAAGGCCAGGTTGGATGGGACCCTGGGCAGCCTGGTCTAGTAGTTGGCAACCCTGCCCATAGCAAGGGAGTTGGAACTATACGATCTTTTAAGTCCACTCCAACCTAAGTCATCCTTTGGTGATTCTATGATTAAGACCTTAAGAAAGTTTGATATTCCTTTAGAAAGTTTCCCTTAAACCAGGAACAAAATGAATTTTTCTTTTGATCTGCACAAACTCTCTAATTCAGATCAGTTCCTTTCAGCTTTGAAGATACCTGAGCATGTACACAGAACATATAAAATATATATTAGCATGCCTGCAAGCTTCACAAAGAGCTTTAATTTACTACTGTTTCAAGAAACTGCGGGGATTGCCTCTTGTAGGCTGTGAGGAGTGGCAAATGTGACAGCTAGCAGGATTCTGAAAAGATGGTATAGAAAAAAGGGAACATGGAATCAAGTCAATGCAGCCAGCAACGCTCCCTTGCCCTCACAGAAGGTCAACGTAATGGGCTGGGCAGGATGCTGCCAACCCCACTTCCCATGGCAGAGCCAGAACTGAGCGTTCAGAGAAGCTGGCCTCAAGCACCTCTTATCCCCATGTTCATTCACACTTCAGCTAAAATACTGTGGACAGAAAACTCAGGCAAAGGAAGATACTTCACTCCCACTCGCCCTATAATCAAAGAGGAGGCTCAAAACCAGTTTCTTCGTCATATACAGACCAAGCTAACATCCATGGGACAGATGGAAGATGACTGACTTCTTCCTACTACTTCTCTTCCTAACTCAAAGCTTAAAATTTTATTTAGTCCAGTTCCCTCTCCAATCCCCCCACCCTGCCACATTCTGTGTGCTCTGTATTAGCATGAATTAAGTTCAAGTCACCAACTGCTACCATAACTCCACATTAAAAGAAGCTGCAGAGGCATAGGAAGACAAAAACACAGTTCTCTGAAAGTTTTGTATTGTAAAGGTCATACATTTTACAGTAGTAATTAAGATCTTCCTTTGGATTAAATTGCATTATTTCAGTGCTACTAACTTTTCCCCCTCCTCCCCCCCAGCTTGAAGATTTATGCAACTATTTCACTGGCTGCTAATGATAGCTGTTCTTTAGATAAGAAATAACATACTTACATAATGTATCTAATGTGTACTGGAGAACACTAAGTAAATCATTATCTGATATACAGGACCATTATCACTGTGTGCCATAACAATCAGACTTAATGAGCCTTTCCTCTTGCCTCCTCTCTTGACTGCCACCAGCAATGTTCTATTGTTTACTAAGTTTCTCTGCACTGATTGCATGTTGAAATCACAACGCATTCTTTCCCATACAACACACCACTGGTATTAGTTGCTGAGAAGAAGAGAAAGGGCATTTCTGTTCACAAGGCACAAGCCATTATCTTGGATAACCCTCAGGTTAGGCGCTTTCTGCACACTGTCCTGGACAATGTCATTAAAGGTTTTGTTGTCCTTCTGCCTATTCCAGGGATGTTCCAGGGGCTCTGACTTAAGTAAAAGACGCAAAAGCTGTCAGTTGGGCTCTGTAGCAAACCAGAGCCCCACCCCATAGAGGGGAAAACAGTAACAACACAGAAAGCAGATCCCACAAAAAAAAAAACTGAGGAAAAAGTGCCTTTTTCATTGAATAGTTTAGAGCTAGCAACTGAACTTGTTTAAAAGCAAATCCTGAAACTGAAAATATTCACACTACTGAAATGCAAAATCCAGGTATCATAAGTAGATTATGTGCCTAGATATGTCTGCATATTTCCTAGTGTGTCTTCCTGTCAGGAAGGCTAAGGGTGGTTTAGAAATTATAACAAACAAAACACCAAAACCAACAAACAGACCACTGCAGTCCTGCTCTAAATGCCAGCAAATAAATTGTGAATTATTACACAACAACATGAGTTTCTGGTTCTGCATACCAGTACTCAGACTCACTGAGAACCATCAGTTGATTAGAATTGCTAAGATTACTGAATTCCAGAAATACTGTATTTCTAGAGCAATCTATATTTTAAAAATGCTGTAACATAGCTTAGCTATTTTCTCCATCATAAGATATTTGTGTTTTTTCCATAAAACTCTTAGAAGGATTGCATACTTTCAGGGACCCAACTACATAAATGGTCAACCATTTCCGGATTGTAGTCATGTGGGCTTGCACCTTAAGAGTGCTATGTTCAATCAAGTCTCAAAGACTAATTGATAATAATGAAAATACTTCAATTCAGAGCTTTAAATCAGCACCAGTTGGACCTGAGGTCTCACAGGGCTCCTTTGGATGTCCGTGAACAGTGTTTGAAGTGAAATACAAAAGCTGAAGAAGCTTTACATTTGAGAGGAAAAATAACTTAGCTGTAATTGTAAGGTGAATTTCAAGAGATACATAGTGGAACACAATTTGAAATACAATAAATGCAAAGTCTATTATTGTCCTAACTTTAAATATCAAGACTGACAATTACTATTATTCCCTAAAAGACATTGTTACACTAATATTACTATTACTGATTCAGTTTTGGGTGCCAAGTGAAAGAGCTTCAAGAGTTACAGACAACATCAGATTTTCTATAAATAAAAGCAACAAACTTGATCTAGAAAAATATCTCTACTTCCACATAAAAGCGCTTCACAATTCAGCTGCTAGATTCCTAATATCAGGCTAAACATTAACTGCTTTAAGAAGAATGTGAAAAGAATGAACCATCAGGAGAAAACTGCTTCCATCACTAGAAATTCTTAAAAAACAACTTAAACAAGCATGTGATGAGTTAAACATATTTGTAATTAAACCACCCAAGGGCCACTTGACTATGGAAGGCCTCCAGCATGTTGCAGGTCATTGACAATAGCAGGTTCATAGCACATGGGGCTGTGATCCAGGGCTCCTCACACAGCTGTGAATGCAGGCAGAGATGCAACAGGGCACCAGGCTGGCCAGGGCTTAAAGTAAAACTTTCAACTTGGCTCTTGAAGCAAGTATGCTCTAAACTACTCAAAGGTCCAGTTTCTAAAGCTGGCTTCTGTTTGAACTGATTTTAACACACACAGGATTCAGTCTTGGCATCTGTTAAATAGCACAACACCAGTGTGTTTGGTTATTGTGCTTTCTTGACAGACAGTAATTTTTTTTTAAGAACATGGGGATTTCTTCTAGGGCCCTCAGCAGGATGCCAAATCCTGTTACCAATGAGTAAAATGCATGTAATTTGGATAAATTATGTAGATGATTCCATCTGTACCACACTGACTTACGTAAACAAGATTTCTAGTTCTCCGTATCCCTGCAGATAAGTCACATAATTTAGTGCTAAGAACACTGAGTAAATGGATTTAATACACAAAATTATGAGTTCTCTGATCAAATTAGGAAAAAGCACTTACTGAGGATTAAATTTAGGGTTCTGTGAAAACAGATAGTTATCTTTTTGCCAGTTCTAAGCCAATTTTTTTTTAGATCCAATATAATCTGACTTGTATTTACACATGCTTGATATGAACAGAGATCTTTTCCTTCCAATACTACACAGCCATCCAGTGAAGGTCCTTGGGTTAAATTTGTCTAGATACTGAGGGAGACATGCTGGAGCCTGCAGCTGTAAGGAATCAACTGTTTGATTGCTATAAAAATAGAAACTAGATGGATTTCTGCACTGAATTGCGATAATCTGTGCTGTGAATCAGCCAAGTCTCATATAATCAATGACATCAATTTGTTGCAACATCAACCATGCCTCAGGGCCTCCAAAGCACCTCTGTCCTTCTCCACACTTGTTGGTTACCAGACCAGGCCCCTCTGCATGCTAGCACATGGCACCCTTACACTCACTTAAGAGGTGAGTGCTATCCTTGTGAACAAGTCGCTCTCCAATTGGAAATTGTTTTATACCTTATTGTACATAGAGTTGCACAATAATCTTTACCCCCACAGTGCTGAGTAACAGGAGTCTTCTGGGGAGGATGAGAGTTGAGTTCACTGGGTTAAACAAGTGCACAGAGTGACTGTGGTAGAGGGTTTCACAGCTTTGCTGCACCACATTAGGGATAAACAAGGTGTGGAACCATTTCTGATATTACTTTGGCTTGACAGCCTATCCATTGCTTCTCCTCTGGGTAATCACGAAGCTCTGCCAGGATGTTATGTTCTTTGATGCAGATCATTTGTCACAGTGAGTAGTATTATACAGAAGTTGTATTTTCTCCTTCTGTCTTTTGATTTGTAATATGAGAGATCATTTAATGTTATGAAGCCAGAGTAATTTAAATCTTTCTATCTAAACAATTGAGAGCTTCCTATTTAATACAGCATGTCAAGAACATCCTACTGCATTCACAAAATATTATACAATACTTCCTTGACCTGCTTTACATATTGTTTAAAACATTCCCCTCCCCAGCAAGAAAAGCCAGGCAGCACTGCCCACTCCTCTCTAAACAGACAAATACAAGTGACCTAGCATTACCTTCATTGTCCTTCCTCACTGCTTATGCCTCAACAATGACCTTCATATACTGGCCTCATCGTTCTCTTAATTTGACCATTTCTTGTCTTTCTCAGACTCATACATCCACAGAACTGAGTACTAGAGTGTCTTTCCTTGCCTTTTTTGTTTTTATAAGAGATGCAGATAGGTCGATTAACAGCATTAAAAGCTGTTGTACAGTCGTTTACCACTTACACTGACCAAACCACTATCTAGCCCTCAGATGCAAGCTAAACAAATCTGAGCACAGACTGAGGCACTAAAAGATAGACAAAGGTCTGTTGATCTCCAAGTCTCCTTTGTCACCTTAGATTTAACAGAGAAGTCAACTATACATTTACTGATAACGTGGCTCACTCTGCAAGGGTACTTCCATTAATATTACACTGAAGAGCAGAATAAATGCAGAATAAAGGAAATTCTGTGGTTGAAAACATGACACCTTGATCCCACTGCTCTGAAAACATGAAAGATTTCTATTGCAATACAACAGTCTTATATGACTGACATCCTGAGAAAAAAGACAAAGTGCTTTTTGAAAAAGATCAATTACTGAAAAACAGTAATGCACAGTTGTCTGTCTTCTATCTTTACTTGTAGTGAATAATGATATCTAAGTAGCCTTTTGCAGCAGATAGGAGTATTCCCAGATTAAGAGGAAAGTCTGCAGAAAAGTCTAAGGCCAATTCCGCTAACTTCTGTGAGCAGCAGAATACAATTCACACATTTTTGCAAGGCAGGGATAAATAACCAGCCACCTCGACACTTGCAGCTGTCACACTTTCACTTCTTTGGTCAACTCTAATCAGAGACCAAGGCTCAAATACTCAACATGTTTCACAATCAGATAAAAGTCTATAGAGCAGCACTTTTTGACAGCCATCTGAAAGAGGGATGAGTATTTTTAAGAAAAACAGAAGAAAAAAAAAAAAAACAAGAAAATGAAGCATTTTGCTGCTTTTTTCTTACAGCAGCTGCAAAGAGGGGACAAAAAAAACCTTCAGAAGAAGAGAAGAAAGGTCATTGGACCAGTACTGTCTAAGAAATGGAGATGTCCAATTTCTATTAATGTCAACACAGAGAGACCTAAGTCTCTCAGGCTTTGCAAATGTCACCAATTTTATTATCCAGTTGTTGAATATTATCAGTATACTGAAGGTACATATTCTAGATGGCTTTATGGCAATCTGACTGAGCAAGTCCAATGAAGCATGAATAACATGTGAATTTATATCATCATGAAAAGCATTCATAACTAGCTCTTTCCCTTGATATCTTAATGAAAAGATACTTCATTAAAGGACAGTGGAGACGGCCATCCAACTGAAATGCAGCTGCAAACCAAAACAGGAGTTTTGTTGCAGGCAGACGCAAGAAAAGATATCAAAGCATAACTGCTTGCAACATCAGGATAATCTACTGCCAATGAGACCCAGTTATCTCCAACATAGAGACAGAAGCTGTTGTGTCACAGCAGATCATTTGTATCACCTGAATTTCACCAAAAGAGACTGCTTCTTCAGGCACAGAGCACTCACAAGCCATACCGGAGTGTTTTCTGAGCAGCCAACAAGGACTGCATGGTGCTCCAGCTCAGCAGGGCCAAGCTGGGCATATCATTGTCACCTACACTTGTGTTCCCATGTGCTCCAGTCAGATAAGCACCTAAGTATTTTTTGTTTTAATTTTACTTGTTCATCTCCACCTGAACACATTTTTTCTGGTTTTCACATAACTACAATGACAAACCGGGCAGAACACAAACTGAATACAGAGTTTTGAATTCTAAAAACTGCTTGTGCTTGATAGCAAGAACTAATTCTTATTTCAATCTTCTTGTTCTACTTAAGATTGGTTCAGAAGCACTCCCAATTCTCTAAAGAATATTAGGGACAGAAATAGTGAATGTTTAATTTCATAATAAGACACTAAGAAATAAGCATCTCTTTTTCTCTTAAATGAAGTAATTTAAAACCTTGGGTGAGTAGCTTAATAGACAAGAGCACTCTAGCTTCAAATGGATTTTAATGGGAGGGTAACCACAAGAATAAAATCAATTAATGAATACTATAAATAGATTCTTGAAAACTCTCAGCTTTTCCTATCCACATATCCTCCTACCCTACCACCCGTGGAACTACTTCCAGAATATTGTGACAAAACAGCCCACATAAGAAATACTGCTTCTGTTTCGATTTCTCAGCACTGAGCTTCTAGAAAGTTTATGCAGGTTTATACATGCAGAAAAGTAGAGTATTAGTAGCATAGCTACAACATGTAAGCTACCTGACCATAAAGAGACTATTATTTTGAAGTATTCGGGCTATTTTAACTGCATTTAGGATGTCATAAATGTGATCACTCAGAAGTTGTACTTCAAAGGAAACTTGATCTCACTTGCTGAGAACTTTCAACTTCGCCAAACTCTATCCTTTAGCATTAACTAATTCTGAAATCCTTGGCCCTAAGGTGTCAGTTACAATAAACCTCAATGAAAATAGGGAAAAAATTTGTACCTCCTATACTGTTTACCACCACATGTAGGCAAAGCACACTCATAGGACATAGGTTGCTCCAGAAGTAATGCCTCCTATTTATTTTCAATGGAACTACAACAGCTACAAAGAATAACACTAGCTAATAGAGCACAATCTCAGCTACAAAACACTGTTTCAACATAGTCACCCCCATTAGCTATGTATTTTTGCCAACAACAAACGTGTCTGCATGCAGCACTTGTCAAAATCTACAGCAAAGGCGACCCATTGTCACCACTGATAAAAACCACCATTCACCCCCACCGTGCTCACATCCACTGTTTGGTCTCCATAAACATTCATCAAGTGTCAACTTATGCCCTGGGTACCATTTTTTTCCTACATCAAGAAATTTGCTTCAAACACCTTCATACACACTTCCTAACAGAGTAGAGCCTGATGTGAACACCTCTCTGCTGACTGTCACACAGCAACAAAACATAACAGAATATGGGTGAGAAAATTCCACCCGTACTGCCATATCACCAACAAAATAAAATAGCAAGCATTACTAATGGAGGAGTCCTCATACTCTATAGTTGAAGTACATGTCTAATTTCTAAGGGTATCAGAAGTAGAGAGCATACTTCATAGATGTTTTCCCATTTGGGAATAAAAATACACTCCTTCCTCCTCAAAGAACATCTGTGGTTGCCTATTACTGCATAACCAAAATACATACTCTACAACCTCTTAAGAAGAAAAGGAGTGTTAATGTAAGGATACAATACCATGTTTGATTGAGATGGTAAGAGGAAAAAAAAGCTGGCATGATTCGATATGGAATGATGCCAGATGAACAAGCAATCGATTGTTGTTTCTATATAAACATAACTAAAAAATATCTTTCCACCATATTACAGGCTGAAAGACAGATCTAACCTCTTGTAACTGATGTGGTTGTAATTACACACAGTAATCTGAAAAACAGCCAAAGGCCTTTCTTGGAAAGCTTAACCAGTGAGCCACAGCTGTACTTTGACAGACAGAGTTGGAGGCATCAAAATCCATCTTTAATATCCTGAAGGCTGCAGTGTGAAAATGGAATGTGACATAAGAAACAAGAGCGGTGTTGAAAGCATGTTCACTGCCAAGTGCAGCAGACACGAGACTTAGGAATTCCTCTTCATCTAAGGCCACTAGATTCATATGACAAGTAGAAAACTCATACAAAGGATGTGTGTTGGAATTTAGAAAAAACAGCAAAGCTGTTTGAAGCAAGAACTAAGAGATAGATACTTCTCTACAATGCTGTGCTTAGATGATTCTGCTCCCTACAAGTGACTTTTCCAGCTTATATGTGATAAAGCTGTAACTGTGGAAATAGCCTGTGAAAAGTTATCCTTGGAGGTTCTTCATTGTGTCATAGTTACTTCATTCGTAGCCTTTTAAGTAAGCGAACTAGGTTCTCCAATTATTTTTTAATTACGTCTTACTGCTACATCCCCAATGATGCCATTTGCGCACTCTGATATTGAAGAGAGCCCTGCCATACAGAAACATTCACAGTGAAAAAATCAGTGAAGACTGTGGGACAAATTCATTCAGCTTTGTTGTGAAGAGTGGGACAGTTAATGCAAACCCCACTGATTTTTAGAGGGCTGAGACAAGACTGAGAAAAGGTAGCTATAGAATTGGCTGACTTTTCTCAATATCTATACCAAAGAAGCATATTAGTCCCATAAGGATTTGTAGTATTTATAATCAAGTTTGAATAATAAATAATTCTGATTTGACCAAATCAATTTCTATCACAAAAAGCTATGGTGATGAAGAGGGCTGACAGGCTCTTGTGAATTAAACTAATAATAAGCACTGGGAAATATCTAGGGTTCTTGAAACCATATCAAAACATAAAGCAGCAGATACGGTCAGCAAGCCAGGCCTTTAGGAAAGTGAAAAGTAAAGATCTGAGCAAGTGCTTCATCTTCCTCTTAGTCACACAGTTCAAGAAAAAGAAAAGGATAATGAGCAAGTTCAGTGCAACAGCACATTGGAATGAGCTGCTATTCACTCAATTGAGTGCCTATTCATTTGTTTACTTCTAGAGAGGTAGATATTACTCAAGATATTACTTACCTATTGGTTTCTATATATTCTACAGGAAATAACGAAAAGATGAAATTACGCAACAAATGAGGAAGTGAACACTTGGAAGTTTTAAGTCTGACTTAGGCTACAGCTATGTCAGAGCGACCAGCTAAACAACAGTAAATAGCAATTCACTTCTTCAGCATCTGTTCAACTATGCTTGAATGACGTGAGAAGTGAGTGTCCTGTCAAGCAGAATACAAGTAGCACAAAAAAAAATGCAAGAACACCATTTGAATAATGCGAGTGTTCTCACAAAAGCTTTAATCACGTGCTTGTGAGTTAATAACATAGCTAAACCATTATTCTGGGTCCTGCCCTTAAAAAGTAGCTTAAATGGTGCGCACCTATTTTCATCGGCTGAGCGGTACATTCACATCTGTGAGATATACAAGTAAAAGAAGTTTTTGCACATCTATCAGCTATTGTATTTTTAACTAATCTAGAAGCAAGAGTACATACTGGAAGTCTTAAGATATTCAAAATTCATACCTGAATGGAGCTCACTACCCATTAAAACATGAATTAGCCACGAATGAACTAAATCAATTCTTACAGATTCTTTATGAAGTATAATATGCACAGATATATGTACACAGACATTGAAGTACACAAAGAGAGCAAGAGAAAATGATCAGTTTAATGTAGATATACCGAAGTTATATAGGAAAAAATTCTAACACTTGCAAAGCTCGATTATTTCTTAATTAAACACCACAAAAAGGCTGGGAGCAGATCACCAACATGGGTTTAACTGGAATTCATCTACTAATTAGAAGCTGCCACACCACTCCAGTCCAAGCTTTTGGCTGAAGCCGCATATATACCCCTTCACATAGCACTATTTATTACACCAACACCTGTGCTATGAGCTTCATCACTCAGACATCTCAGTGTTTAAAAGCATCTTGTACTTCTTGCCTGGGGTGTGCTGGCCAATGAATTATTATTATAGGCTGCTAAAGCTACTTATTTAGGTCAAAGATTAATATTGCTCTGTAGAAAAAAGATGAAGATACCAGGTGGGCCATGCTTACTTAGCTGCATTATACTGAGTACAGGAAACACTTTTCACTATGCACTAGAAAATAACTGTAGGAACAAAACTGATTTTGAAACTGATAATCATCCATAAGCAGTGCCAACACAGGACAGGTGTACAGTAAATGAGAAAATGACAAATAAATACAGTAGTAAAAAGCTCAAGGATGCTCATCTCATCACAAAGAACACATGTGCATGTTGTTCAGTTTTTACTGGCTGTTTTTAGAGGGATCAGGTCTGCACAGAGAAATGTCACACTGGAATAGAAAAATAACAGAAGCAAGCTCAGAGGCCTCCCCAAGTCACCAAGTTAATGACTGTTTCTCAAGCAGAGTTGCCTCTTCTTTCTGAATCTAAAGGAGCTCATTATATACCCAATGAAAAGTAACTCAAAAAAATAAAATAAAAGTGCAAAAATAGTGCCCTTAAGCCAGAGAAACTATTTAGTGCAACAGTTAAAAGAAAGATGCTGCTTATTCAGTTCTTGGTCTCAAGTAAGACCTGAATCAGTAAGCAATAGAGAATGAAAGCCTGGAAATAGCAAAAGGCTCAAGGTTGCCTTTCAGATTTTGTTTGCTCTACCATACTATGTTCAAATGACTAAGGACAGAGGTATACATAATGAATAATGTGATATTTTTCATAATTTGCAGTATTATGCATGTGTACAGTAAGTCTGCTTTTGCACATAGTATGTAGCAACCTCAACTTTGTAACTCCCGTGCTTATGTTGGGGTTCTCACTTCCAGCCTTTTCAGCTGACATATTCATATATGAAATAAAAATAAACAATGAAACCAAGTAGAAAATCAGGGACATAGATGAAAGTAATGGTTGCACTCAGAGTTTTCAGATATACAGACTTCCCTGAGAATACATTCTTAAATACATTAGATACATTTTTTGCCCTCATTCTGAGAGTCAAACAGGGAACTCCACAATGCAAACATCACTGTAACTTGCTTCAAAGTATGAAGGTGCCCATACAGGCTGAAGTGATACAAGCAAGGTTGAAGTGCAATCCGCAGTCAGGAATTGTGCACTGAGAACAGGCCACCTGTTTTACACAGCCCCAGCTCTCACAGCATTCAAGTCAAGAGCAGAACTGATGCCTCAATTACAAATCCTTCCTTAAAATTTCTGGTCTTCCCTTTAAGTATTACAAACCTTTAACACACCACTAATCTTCCTTTTTTTCTTCTATTCACCAGTCTTAGAGAGAAACAGTTCATTTTGCAATCTATCCCTTAAAGATTAATTATAGAAACTTCTTGACTGTAGATTTGTCTCGGGCCAAGAAGAACCATGAGTTAACATGTAATCACCTTAATAGTAATTATATATCTAAGTTTCATCTTCAGAGCTCTTTAGAAAGTTTCCCTAATTATTAATGTGCCTTTCTGCTATGCTAATTGTAGCAACTGAGAAGTCTGGTTTCCAGCTGTTCAAGATGAATATCTTATCTGCCTGCCTACTTCATTTTCCTCTTTCATCCACAGCACCTCCTGGCCAAAGTCCTTCATTGAAAGTTCAGAAGCCCACCTATCCTATACAGCAGCTTGCTCCAACAGGGAAAAAATCTCCTTTCTCCAAGCTCATTTGTCTCCTGGGTTTTCAGCAGATGTCAAGTGAGTTGCAGTTCAACATAAATGAGCATGATCATTTGAAACTGTAGGGATGAGGCTTTCTTATTTAACCAGACCAATGTGATTTGGAAGCAGTGGGTTCTTTGCACATATATCTTGCAAAGGTGGTACTTCCATTATTAGTTACAAGCAGAATTCTCCAAATAAAAATAATACTAATGATCAAGTATTCGCTGAATTGGAGCTTCAGAACTGCTTAATGCACTTCTTTGAAAAAAACAGCGTTTATCTTCCTTGAGCAAATTGACTCCTTCTGTACATTTTATATGAAAATAATAAATATCCTGAATGAAGACTTCAACTTACTGCAGGAATAGGAAGAAAAAACAGCAAGAAATTTTCTGGAGTTTCTCTACCTACACTTTTAACCTCCTGGAGTCTTACTCAAAGCTCAGAGGTCAGCGTGAATCCCCAAGACCTACATCATTAAGTGCTTTGGATCAGGCTTATAGCAACATTCAGTTCCTGCATGCTTGAGAATTTAAGCACTGTCTTCCCCTGTATTTGTGAATTCTAGGAGTAACAACATAATGCTTAAGACTGACAGTCGTTTGTAAAAACCTAATAACAGTAAAACTAACCCATCCCTAGAGGTGTTCAAGGCCAGATTGGATGGGGCCCTGGGCAGCCTGGTCTAGTATTAAATGGGGAGGTTGGTGGCCCTGCATGTGGCAGGGGGGTTGGAGATTCATGATCCTCAAGATCCCTCCCAACCCTGGCCATTCTGTGATTCTGCAATTATTAAATCCCGTCCACTAAATTTAATGTACAGCAGAATACTGATGAAAAACTGAATGAGCAGGTGAAACAACTGTTTTGTTTAAGTCTCGGATTTGAGGTGAGGGACAGCTGGGAATTATATCAGTATATACAAGATCCAAGATCAGTTAATTATTGTGTAAAAATCATAAAAACTAAAAAACAAGAGGTGTTTCATAAGATTTAGTCCTTATTCCTATGGGCATGCATAGGAATTATTATGGAAGGTGTCAATTGAGGCATTAAAGAAACTGAAGGTTGTCTGCATAAAGAGGTAGTGTGATCATGTAATAAAACATGAATGCAGTTGTTGTTGTCTTCCAAGCAGTTACAAATGAATCAAGGTTTCAGATGAGAAGGAGAAAGAGCAGAAGAAATGGAGACTAAGTCATTTAGATGTGAGTATGCAACATTTAAGTACTTTTGCATAGCACCATTAACAAAGTCTCCAAGTGGTTTCTCATGCCAAGCAGAGAAAATTTAAGCCTCAAAACACGATCTTGAAAAGCTGCAACTGTATTGTTCACTAGTGTTAATATCTATAGAAAAATATGCGTAATTTAAGATGAAACTTTTTGCTCCTTTGTCTTTTATTTTCAGCTTTATAACAAGCATTTGCCAAATTTGAAATCCATATATTAAGATGAAAAAAATGGAAGAGTGTTGACCACTTGCAACCGCTTTTAGTATGCCTGTGTAAATGATCAGCAAGCCTAGGATCTCACTTGGAAAGCTCTTGCTTCAAGTTCCCATTAATGAAAGCTTTGTTCTTCAAAAGCAAGTCACAGGGGTTCCTCATAAGCAATTTTAAAAAATGCCATTTTCTTATCCCTACAAATGCAAGTCAAATAAAATTACTCCACAGCTGCTGGCTTTCTAGCTTTTCTAATTGTATTTGTTCACAGATTTCCTTGGCATTTTCAAGTGGAACTGGAAACAAAAACAAAAATCTCAACCCAACACACACGATGCATACATTGATGAAACCTCCTGAGTGCTTTAATATAATCCAAGGCAATTTTCTCTAAGAAACAAAATGAATGAAATTTGCTTATGGACCCTAAGCTTTGCAAAGCCTTCAACTGGAACAAGAGAAATGTGGCTGGAAGCCAGTCGGCAGCCAAATGTGTTAGATGTGTTCCATTTATTATTAATGTGACAACATTCTATATAGCAGCAACAGTGCAGGCAAGTAAGGGGTTGCCATGGAGATAAGTTACTCAAGAAGCAGCTAAAAATACTCCCTTCTTCCCTTACTGTAATAAATATTGCATTATATGAAGGCTAACAATGATGATATCAAATGCCATCTCAAAAAACTCCAGCTGTGTGCATTTCGGCTATCTAATGGATCACCCAATGGTCACACTGCATTTGTTAGCTGCACATGTGCTGAACTTTTTCTTTTATACCTTGTTACATGCTTCAATGTTAGAAGACAGCTGTTTGCACTGTTAGGACAAAGTATCACTCTCCACTCTGGGTAGATTCCTTACACCATTGTGACCATGGGGGACTACAGTCACACTGTAGGAAGAGATGCAAGATAAACTAGAAAACAAACATACAGAAATGTAGTAGCCTCTTTTGAACAAGACAACAGGGCTCCTCTCTGAGGCCTGCGATCACACATTTCATCTCATAGTTGTTGCCATTCTGGATACTTTAGGATTACCAAGTAACTTAACTGTACCTATTGAGCAGTGTTAAGGAAACTTAGTTTAAAAAAAAAAAAAACCACAACCTGAAAGATACCTCTTCACCTTAGTCTTCTGCCTGGGCAGCTTTGAATTACATGTCCGAATAACAGAGGATTATTGAACTTCTCACTGATTCCAGTATTAGGTGAATCTTTACCAACTAAACTCAGAAATAACGACAAATTCAGTACAAAGCAGTTGTTTGTTGATGTTATAACTACATATAGCTCCTTTTCTCTGCTTTCAGTCTTTTTAAGATGGTATCCATGTTTATTTCTTAGTTTGATCACCTAGTTGAACAAAGGATTTGCTTTTCCAAATCAGAGTCTTCTCACATCATACAGTTGAGAAAAGACCTCATCAGTCATTTCAGTTGCATCCTTGTTAAAGACGACTGCTGAACAGGAGATCACATCTGGGATCACAAATTCACCTTCAGTACAGTGAAAGAAGATGACAAAATACCTTCTTGCCAGTAACATAACTGTATATAAACTATTCAAATTTTTAACTGAATCTAAGTCCTTCTCCACAGCTTAAGGTTGATCTTCCATTAACAACATGTTCCCCCCATTCAGAATAATAAATTCCGCTTCAGAACATCAAATAACATACATTTGCAAAGCCAAGAATCCCTCCCAGAGAAGAAGGCAGGCCATAAGTTTTCATTTTGCTGTTTTTTAGATCCTGAAGTAATATCATCTGCAGCTATCATTTTTGCTCTTTTTCCTGTGTCTACTCCTTTCTTATCCATGATGGCACAGAAATGAGATCTGTAACATTACAGCCCCAAGCACACTCAGGTGCTGGCTGAGAAAACAAAACAGCAAGTCTCTCCTAAACCACAGGCGAGTAAGCAGCTGGAAAAACATTGAAGTACTTTCTCTAAAGTAAAAGCACTCTTCCTCAAAATGGGTCTCACTACTATGCTGAATTCATACTTTTACTCTTCAACTTAAATATGACTCTGTTTAAAAATTCACCTGAGCTGAACTCAACAGGATCTTTGACAGTAGGCTCTGTGTTTTGTTCTTAGTCTGTAAGGAATTTAATGCACTTGCAGCACTATATCAATACTGTTGTTGCCATCATTTAATGGGTAATAATTTGACTCACGTACATGTCTAAGGATCTGAAGCCCTCCATTTGACTGTTATCTATGTGTCACTGGTTAATGAAACATCTGGACATAAATATACAAAACCACAGACCATACACTATATTCCCTTGATTAAGCAGTTCTACTTTCAAGACTCATAGTCTACAGCATATAGTTACTTATTTCCAGAAAGAAATACCTGGTTTGGAAAGTGATTTTATCTTTCTTTGGCTTTTAGTTCCTCCATTGATCTATGCACATTTACCCTGAAATGGATTAATTCCTTCCTCCCCTCCCCATGATATGTTATCATCACAGCTCTCCTGTGACCCTACATCTTCCCTTTGAAGGCTGAGCTCCAAGTGGCTCTCAGTCTGCGTACTGTAGCACAGGTGGAATCGCAGAGATCTTGGATGATATTTCTGCTGGACTTGCCTCTAGAGGACTGCATTATTTCTAAGTAAGGTTTCCTGTCAGATGCTGTACTATATGGCACATGTGCCTGCTTCTAACAGATGCTTCACTTAAAATAAACTTTCTCTTCCACATCATCCACACAGAGGAGGACTAATAAAAATCACTCTTAACCACAATCTGATTACTTCCAAACTTTCTCATCCTCTTTCAACTGAGTTTCAGCAAACCTCACATCACATAGGTAGCAATTCTGTAAAACAGAATTACTATAAGGAGATTAACAAGTACAGAACCACACTTTCACTGGATATATATATATATCTTTCAAAGAAGAATGCTTTGGTGATTAAAGACATTGATCTACAATAGGAGAGACTCAAGAATAACAGTATTTATCCTCTCTGCCCTGTGGATGTTTTTATTAGCTAAGCAAGGGACAAGAACGTTGTGAAACACCTCTTCAAAGAGCAAGAATAACTTAAGAGCAACCCCACCCCCTCCAACAAAGATTAGGTAGACTCAGAAGTTAGAAACCAAAGCTGTGTGAAGTCCAGGTGCATAATTAGACAGTTTTATAACACTGTAATGATTAATTACTGCAATATCCTCCAAAGAAAAATAGTGGTTTGTATCTCTTGAAGACTAGGTGCCTTCTGGGAAGGAATGATCTGGCTAGCCACAAGTTATGCTTCAAAGGCAAGTTACAGACCTATAAGGAGACTTAATGATGCATCATACAGATATTAAATTTAGTGATCCTCTCCAAATGTATAAGTAAACTGTGTAAAACTTCTGTACAGTTTATATGAGTTATAGTATCAAAGCCTTTTTTACTTGAAAACTTCCTTGATTCTAAAGCAAAAGCCCTACTTCAAAGCAGAAATAACCCTCAAGTATAACCAAGCTTTAAGCATGGCTTACTTTATATCATTATATGGGAAGCCAATAACAGAAAAGAATGTAAAGTACAAGTTATTCAAGCACTATGTATATTTCTTAATGCATTAATGGAGACACTGCAGCCATTTCTCCAGATCTCTAAAAAAATCACCCAAGAATAGTCTCCTTCACAAAAATAAAGGCTTCTATTAATTCCATCTCATCATTTCCCTGTGGTTTTTTTTTGCTTATAATATTTTAGATTAGATTTTCATCATATCTGCATAGTGATAAACATGCCTTCTCAAGTATTTGCACTCACAGAAGAAAACAAGCTTACCTATCTTACAGGTGAAGTGCTTGAATTGGTTACCACCTCATGCAGTTTTGCTTTGAAAGCCATTGCTAAGCCAAATACACAAGCCATAAAAAATTAAATTTACCGCACCATAAAAATAGCCAAAGAGCACCCCATTACAGGGGGAAACATTCTGCTCACAAAGAGAGAAATTGCATCAAGCAGGTTCTTAGCCATACCAAACAAAGCACATACAAATAAACTAACAATCATAAAGATAAAAAAGAATCAGACTCACCAAGCTAATGAAAGGCCCCTCCAACAATGCAGCACTCCACCACAAAGCAGCCCAAGTCCAAAAAATACTCACTCTTCAGTGGTTGGCCTTTATACAAGCCATGGGTTACTCCACTCTCAGCCCACCCCTTCTGGTCAGCTGGAAAGCACAGGTGCAAATAATTTTGCCCTCTGGGCAAACACAGCCCTTCACCAGGTGCTCCATCACCACTTAAAGCCCTGACCTAACAGCTCCCATACCAGAACTCGTTTTAAAAAATGTCAGAAACTCCTCTCTTCCCTACCCCTGGTTGTGCTCTTAACTTTTCTGTCTTCCGTATATGAAGACTTTCTACAAACATTTAGTAGGATTTGAGTAATTAATCAACAAATGTTATTTTCCATTAAAGGATATTTAATCATTGCAAAAATTAGGAACTAACCACCAAAACCAGTATAATTACTTCTAATGTAAATGTGCTCATTTAAACTGTGGAGTATTTCTTTAAGAAAAGTGTGTGTTAATTGAGGTCTACTCATGAAAGCAAGCTGCTAATTGAGCTGGCATGTGTCAGAGAGACTAGTTCAATTGAAAGAAGGACAATATTTGTAGTGTAATACTGATTTTAATAGTTAACATTTTAATGATAAAACGTGCTATCAGACTCATGCCAGTTCAATTAGTCAGTCCTTCCCATGAGCAGACCCCAATTAACACACTTTTTGAAAGAGGTATCCTTATAGAAGGTTATTTATGGAAGCGTAAATGATTATACAAGTCTATTTTGATAATTAGTCTTGGTCTGTCTCAGATGTCTTGATTCTGAACTGCTGTATCATCAGAATTGATGGGCTATGTTTTAAACTTTTTTTCAGTCTAGTTAATACAGACCGTGTCTGTATAACAATATCAAAATAATACCAAATAATACCAAATATAAAAATACCAAATCCCAAATATAAAAATAATACCAAAATCCAACAGCAGCAATTTAACAACTCTGTGCCAGCAGAAAATCAGAGTACATACGTTACAACATGATATAGAGACCAAACAGGCCCTCTGTTGTGTACAGTTTTCTGTACAATTCTGTGACAAATATGAGTAAATAAAAGGAAGCAAGGGTTGATCCAGAGCCTGAGATCAATGAGTCTCCCTTGACTTCAGCGAGCATTGCATTAGGTTTCTGTGTTATATATGAAAAGAGGAATAATTGCAGCATGTCAGGCACTAGAAGCTAGCAACTTGGTAAATATTGATTTAGCATAGTAACTGCTATAATATTGATCTTAAACACAACTTGAATATAGATTTATCAACCGTTCTGTAGCTCTGCCAATGTGTAATAATGACAGCCTTTGAAGGTTCAGTAAAGTAACAACAATGAAGAGCCGAGGAAGACTCATCGTTGCAATCGTTCACTCAGAAATATCATGATACGCCTGCCTGGGAGATCCTGCCACTTTACTAAGCTACTGAAATGTCCTGCAAGTTGTTTCTAATTAACTGGGAGTGATGTCAATCAATAAAGTCACACAAAGAATTTGGGAATTTTCCCTGTATTTAGAACTGTAACACAAAATTCAAGCGATGGCTTTCTGCAGAAGGAATTTATCTTACCTACTAGTAAGTTAAAACAATGCTTCTTCCCACTGATCTCCTCAAATCAATATTATGCTTTTTGCCTGATACCATGAAACAGGCAATTCTGAATTCACAAGTATAGATAGAGTGAAGGCAGCAGTGCCGTCACTAAAACGAGTGATGTGCAATTACAGTGCCCCTGCAGTCCACTACCAGTAATCCCGGCTTCAGCATGAGTCTTTCATTTCATGGTTGGACTAAACTTCTGTTATTACTACTTGTCAAAAGTAGTTATCACTATGATTCCCTGAGGAGACATTCTTACTGATCTAAAATGTCTTTAGAGAGTGCGACATAATCATCCAGTCTGAAAAAGAACATACAAATCTGTTTGCCTTAGGATATTACATGCTTGCTAACTTGTCACTGCTCTATCTAATGGCATTACCTAAAATAGTATGCAGGTATACTTGCCACCAAGAATTTCTATTAAGGCAAAAACTAAATAAAAACACAATCATGCTTTGGAAAAGTGTTTTGAAGGCTGTCAAAACAGAATTGTTGTCAGAACTGTTCGGAGAATAACTCTATAAGAAACACCATCACCTGCTTCCCAAATAAAATAAAATAAAATAAATAAGTAGGGGGTCTTCTCTGACTCTAACCTCAACATTTATTTCTTTCAACAGCTTGTGTTGGGGTGAGGAGGGTGGGAAGAAAAAAACAAACTAATGTCAGACTGCATTTGGCATATATATTTGCTTTTCCTGAGACTGTTGCTGTGAAAGTACCACCCACATTCCTAGCATTGAGAAATAATACCAAATGCAAAGGGAAAAACAACATTGTTCACAGCACCATTTTCAGAATGGAAGAGGGGCTGCCCTTCCTGTTAGAAATCCATTATTCCTCTGACCTCAGTGCAACAGGACAGCCCCAAATGCTTAGCTTTAACTGAATGATTGCAATGGGACTAAAGGATTTGCTACAGGATCCCAGAGGCTTTGCTGTATGAGGATTTCGTTGATGCAAAGGGTTTAAAGAAAGGCTGTATAAAGGTGGCACAAGGCGAGACCTGCCTTTGGTGAGGGATGAAGCTGGGAGGGGGTTTGGACTCAATCTCTAGAGGTTCCCTTCCAGCCTCTTCAATTCTGTGATTCTGTGACTCCAGGCCATGGCTTGGTCAGAAGTTGCGCCAGAGTGGAGGAGATCATAACTGTCTTCAAATCATCATCTTCTTCTTTTTGGGTAGTGTCTGCCTTCTCCCTGTGGCATCAATACTAACATTTCTTTAAGAAGTAGCAGTGTTTTTTCCTGTTTGTGTGTTTTTATTTATTTAAACTTAAAGAAAATGAGACAAGAGGTATGTCATGCTTTTGGTGCCAGCAGAGGAGCCTGTAAGTGCAGAAAATTTCCCTCACTTTTTTTAATCTTTCCAAGTATGTACTGTTACTCTGAAAGATACCTGTGGGGACTTGGCAAGAAAAAACAGAGTAGTAAGAAGGAGCAAGAGAAAACTTGCCTTCCAGAAAGTGCTTTGCCCTCTTGATGTGTCAGAATCCATCACTCTGATCGAACATGTAACAGCCTCCTTTGTTCTTCTCCCCAAACAATCACATTTATATGTGCCCCCTTGGCTTTTTTTTTTTGCTGTTAATTTTTTTCTGTTCATGACGGTGCCACACATTGACACAGAAGTTGTTGTGGTATCTCAAAGTTTCAGTATTCGGGTTCTGACAGTGCAAAACATTTTATGTTTTATTCAGAATGCCCTGTTCTCAGTTTGGCTGCAAGTCACCAGGAATCTCACATTCAAATTCAGGAACTCAAAGAGTTCAAAAAAAACTTATGTAGAAAGATGTAACCTGACATGATTTTTTTTTTTCTTAAGTAAATGCAAAATATTTCTGTATTTCAGTCGAGAATTCAAAAATCAAAAATACATAATCCTCACTTATAAGCTTTGGAGAATCTTTTCAGTGAATTGACTGTTAAAAATTTTTATTCTAGATCTGGAAAACCAGAACCGCTGAAATAACAAATCTTGTTTAGCTCCTGAGATATTGGAAAAGGAATTAAGTACACCTTCAAAAATTTCCTGGGTCTATTTGAATCAGTGGATTTTAATACACATTGCCTCACGTCCTCAATTGCTTTATGAAACAGGAGAGGGGAGGAAAAAAAAAAGTGTTTTGTGTTTTTAAAATGCTTTTTCAACATAAGCTTTAGTTTCACACACACATTAAACACTCTGCCTCACATATTTGAGCTAAGAACAGAGAACGAAAGCAGTCTGAGACTGCCTTAGTCAAACTCAAACAAACAGATTTGCTAATAATTTGAAGTATGAAAGTAATACGTTTTTGTTGTTATTGTTGATTTAAAAACAAAAAAAAAAAAAAAGGAAAATGAAAGACACTGCGTCCGACCCAGCTGAAGAAGTAAAAGCAAAGAGCAGACTAAAGTGAAAACAGAACTAAGGAGTCACTGCTTTTGAGGAAACTGAAAGCAGTGAGGCAGCAGGGAAAGGAAAACACGCTCACCATTTTGATGTGTTGATACATCTCAGGCTCCTAGCTGGAGGCTAGAGGCATCCCAGGGGCCTACCAGAAAAACACACTCATGAGGCTTTATTTCAGCATGAGCTGCTTAAATAATGCAAATGTCTCTCTTTCCCCATATTTTCTATCAAGTCTTACAGCAATCATTACACCAGTTCCACTCTTTACAAAACTAGTTTTCCATGAAAACTAAGGTCTGCTAAAATTGTACTGCAATTGTTCATCGCTAACTTGAAGCTCAACCAAAATCTTGCAGCAAAAACAGCAAACTCAGGTTGGAGGTGCCAGACAAACAAGTTATATTTAAGAGACTACTTGCCCTGCATACAACTGCAAGTATTAGCACTCAAGGTATACTTCACAAAGTATACATAACACATGCATTTATTTGCTCAGTATTTTGCAGACAACCTCTAGAATTCATGAAGGTGTAGTCAGAAAACTTACTAATCCATACACAGTCAGACAGAAATTGGGACAGCCGCATGAAAAGGCACTGTAAAAAATGGCAAATACCCATTGGTAAACTTGTTGCCTCCTTAAACTCACACATTTTCCACAAATCCCCGATCAGGGCCTCTCACATCAGATCTGCATTCCCCCATCTTTCACCTCCTGTGTCTCTGACTCAGGAGTAACATACTCCCCTGATCTAACACAAGTGGAGTTATTCCACAGACACTAACTCACCTCCACAATCTCTCCCTAAGGAATTTGGTGCAGTGTGCTTTGTGTTTAACACTTTCTTACAATCTCCAGATTGTTTCCTTTAGTGTCTCAGCACTGAAGACCGCTAACAACAAGAATCATAGTCATTAATGTTGGAAAAGACCTCTAAAATCATCTAGTCTAACCACCCACTTACCACCAATATTGTCCACTAAATCATGTCCCCAAGTACCACACCTATGCATTTCCTTACGGTGACTACGCTACCTCCCTGGGCATTCTGTTCCTGGGCTCCAGAACTCTTTTTGAGGTCAAGCTTTTCCTAATACCCAACCTGAACCTCCCCTGGTGCGAGTTAAGGCCATTCCCTCTCATCCTAATGCTGCTGTGTGGGAGAAGAGGCTGACCCCCACCTCAGCACAGCCTCCCTTCAGGCAGTTCCAGAGAGTGATAAGGGTCTCCCCTGAGCCTCCTCTTCTCCCGACTGAACAGTCTCAGTTCCTTCAGGTGCTTTCCATAAGAATTGTGGTCCAGAACCCTCACAGATTCATTGCCTTTCTCTGAACACACTCCTATAGGTCTTCTTTGTAGTGAAGAGCCCAGAATTGAGCACCGTACCCAAAATGTAGCCTCACCAGAGCTGGGTGCAAGGGGACTTGAGATGGCCTGCCATATCGACCCTCGCAGATGCGGCTCTTTCTCTCATTTATGACTGCAATTAGTGAGACTTTCTTGTTCAAAAGGGGAGGGGGATGTTCAGGTCCCCTACAAATGGCTTTTGCAGGAAGGCTCATGCTTTGAGGACTACTCTTGCTGCTGTTCCTCCAGGTCACACAAGGAATCCACACATCGTGGCTGAGGAAATGGAGGTCAGCCAGTGCTGCCCTGTGTGCATGGCTGGCTGTGTGAGGCAGCAGGCACCTACTCAACCTTCTTCACCTTCTCCTTACCACAGGAAATTATAAGCAGTTTCACCACAGCTTCAGAAACCCTAAAACACAAACTTAGAGAAAGCAGTACGCTGGTTAATATTGTCCTTCATACACTCAGGACAAGCAAGTACATTCACAGTCCAGAGTGTAAAGGGGAATTAAGAGAACTTCCACACCAGGAAGAAGGATGGTGGGCAACGTGGGACCTCCCAGGAGGCAGAAAGCCCTCACGTCCCACCTCCACTTGCAGAAAAGCCACTCAGTTAGCAGAGCAGGCAGGCTCTCTGCGCCCAGACTCTCACCTCTGTCAAAATGAGAGGAGAGCAAGGCACGACCCCTTCCCCGCTGTGCTTTTGCTGTGCCACAACAGATTGGGCTCTGACAGGTTGATCAGGAGAACCAAAGGTGTTTTATGTTTTCTGCTTAACTGGCAGTCCTTTTTCCAGCCTGAGGTTTGGGAGAGTTTTTCCACTGGTATTTTTATTATGCTTTGGTAGAAAACAGGCTTGAGGTTGACACTCAGCATTACAGTTTCAGTACCATGCACATAAATTTAACTACTTAATTCCACTGAGCATTGGGTAAGTGGGGCAGCACAAACCAGTACATTGCACAGAACATTTATCACAAACTACAGCATACAATTCCCTTTGCCATTTAGGCTTACACATTTTGAAGTATTTAAAATCATGCTGAATTATACTGGAATTCCCATTTCAAAGGGCTTCATTAATGTGTTGCTTGAATGCTGCCAAACTCATTTTTTTTTTTCATTCATCCAAACTTTAGGGGAGCTGTGTTCCTGTGAGGCTGCATTACCACATCCCAAATATACTGCAGGGATGTGTGGGTTTCACTGACAAGTTGGAACCTGGGGGACCCAGAAAGGGCCGTGGTCCTGCAGCTGAACTGCCTGCTGCACAGGCATCAACATCATGGAAAGGGCCATTTGGAGCCCTGCCTGCATCTGACGCAGTGTTTGGGTCAGAGATAGGAACCAGCTCTGGCTTTTACCTCTTAGAGTGACTTGGCCACTCACTGGAAGAGCCTGCTTTTATCTTTCAGAGATGGAGATGTACTTGCTGGCATGCAGCCATCCTCCCCCTGATAATCTCACAGTGTGCTTTCACAATTTAAACGCAGCCTCTCTGGGCTGGAAAAAGAAAGAGCAAACTCAGAAAGAAAGCATTTATCTTGCAATACAAGCCTTTCCCTGAGACCTGAAAGGACCTCGACATGGACACACCTATTTCCAATGTAGTTCCTGGGTTGTGGGAACTACAGATTTAGCTCTCTAGGTCTCCTTAAGTGGAGTCAAATGGTGACAAAATTAATCCAGACTTTACTTCCTCTCTGGTGGAAATCCTGCCTGTGGTCCTCCCGTGGTTGCTTTTCTGAAGATTCAGAGAATCATAGAACATCCTGAGTTAGAAGAGACCTATACCTTGAACCTCCAAGATTTAAGAGTAGCATCTATCTCTGGAAGTCAGATACTGTTAGATATATTTAAAATTCTTCATTCTCCTCATGTGAGAAGAAGAATAATTAAAAAATAAAAATTCACTCTCAAACTTCAGCTGTATTATAAAGCAATTATTGAAAACATTGTGGATGTGACAAAAATAAAGGAAGTAGCTGGGAAATACTTCTGATGCAGAAAAAAACGTCCAGGGAGCATGTCTAATGATGTGATCAGGATTTTTTAGGCCCCTGATAGAGGTATTATTAATGCAAGTCTGCTTCCACACCCATGCAAATAGACTGTGAACATCACGTGAAATTTCCAGTCATGTCGCTTGTGAAGCCCAGGTGGGTGTGCATGGCTTTCTGAAGCCTGAGGAGACTTCCTTAATGGAGTCCAACAAGATTAGCTGCCTTTACCCACTACATGACTCCATAAAAAAGCAAATAAATCACTAACACTCTCCTAATAGACTTAGCTCTTTCCTGTTCTGAATGAATATTTTTTGGATTAAGCTCTACAATAGCCAGCTCCACTACTGACGCCATGGCACGTTTTTCTTTAATGTTTGACAGATTTCCAAATTTTTGAAAATGCTGCCTGTTTTCTCCTAGTAAAAAGGGTAGAAGGCATTCTCCTAGTGAACTTGCAGCATAATTCCTGGAACCATTTACACCTGATCATGTTCTCTATCTGCATTATTGCAAACAGGGACCTCAAATTCTCTCACTTCTTGTGAGTAACATGATACATGTCTCCTCCAAGGCCTCTATGTTAATGGAGTTATTACATATTATTTGATACACTGCTGATTTATTCATGACTTGGTCATGTCTAGTGAAGCAGCCTAGTTACATCAAAGGGCTGTGCTCGATGTTGTAGCTTACTCTGGGGTTAGTATTTCAATTTTATATTGCGAGTTTGCATAAAATCTTTATGAAGAGTTGTTTTTTATTTATTTTTCTGTAAAAAATCAATTTTGAGTATCTTACAAGGTACTGGGGCTCAATGCTGGATGTGACTTGCTTGTACATTGGAATCAGTCTAAGAACTATAGGCTGTCAACTGTCTACTTCTGCTAGTACCTCCTTTTTTTTTTTCCGCAAAGTAGTGTTCAACTTTACTTTCTCAGTAATGTTTTTCTCAGTTCTCTTTTCCATTCCAGATACTGTACAAGTAGAAAAGCATCTCAGTAGCTCTTAAATTGGGAAGAGCAAGAATCATATTCTTGAATGTGTGAAACTGTCAAAACCCGCTGTTGAGTAAGAACAGGGAGGAGTTGGGAGGCAGAAGTTACACGAGGCACGGCTTCGGGCAGTGTTCTTACGTTGGCACAGCTGAGGCAGCCAGTTCAGCACTGCTCTCCAGTGGAGCTCTGGAAACATTCCTTTCCATTTTATTGCTACAGCACCCTGCTCAGTCTGCTCATTGAAAAATCTGACTTGAGTTATGTTGGCTTTTCAGCTCAGTGCTAAGTAACTACACATGGTCTGTCTCTTTGCTAGTGATCGATGATCCCAACAGTTCAATGTGCCCTCTGGAATGGAAGGAGTCTAAATAATCCAATTAAATGGAAGAAAAAAATAGATCAGCACTTAGACTATTGAAATGACCATGCTTCAGGAGCTTGGCATGAGGGAGATGCATGCTGCAAAGAACCTGAATTGAAGCCGTGGCACAGGATTGTGTCATACCAAGTCAAGAGAAGTGAGATTCCCACTTAGATTAAAAAGAAATGAGAAAAAAAATTTGACCAAATAAACAATTGTGTAGAACAAGTGCTTCCAGATAGGAAGGTAATTGAGAACATAAGCCGGTTCACTGAAGTTAGATATAAGCTCTTGTTTTTCAGTAACTATGGATGATCTTATTTACTTGCACCTTTTTTGCAAATCTGAATGCCACATGGTGCTTATCCATGCTGTTGATCTAAATGAAGTACTCAGTTTGCACTGCAGTAAAGGTAGTGCCTCTCCCCATGATACACAAGGCAATCTGCTGTGGAGGTCTGAGCCTACCTTCTATTTCAAGGTTACACAGCTCTACACATAAGGGTCTCTTCCTTTTCTGCAATGCCGTTATTTGCAATGACCCAAATAACTTGGTAGATTTTCAGGAACTAGCTGAAAACAAGAATGGCTTTGAATTTGTTTTCAAAGACCTTGTGCTACAGAAAAGTTTGGCCTTTCAGATGTGCTCTGTTTGCTCTCACTTAATAAGCTAATGTACCCCCAGTCTCTGCACTGGTAGTTTACACCCTGCAACTTCACAGGTTTTACTTTTCTTTATTTATATTTTCAGAGAGCTTTGACAGGCTCTTCTTTAATATTTTGTTGGCAAGTAATGCACTTTTTTTAGTTGGTGTGCTTTTGCATGTATTTTTATTACGTGAGTGGTAAAATGACAAAGTAGCAGAAATCAAAGCTTTCAATTATGATAAACATTTTTTTTTTACTTGTAGGAACTATGGATCTTTATTAATGTATACATCTGAAGTCAATGAGATACAAAAGCCCTACATTTCCATGAATTTTTGGGAGAGGTGCGGCACTGGGCCTGACAAGTTGCTGTTTAGATGCTTATCCAAAAAACCTGCCAAATAAAAATGGTTGCTATTTTAGAAAGGAGTAGCGCTGCATTGACTATCAATGCCTGACTTCAGAAGTTTTATGCCACACTCAGTTGAATCAGTGCAGATGTTTGCAATTTTATTATTGCTTCTCTTATTTAAAAAAAGAAGTCCTTGGAAGGCAAAAAACTAGAGGTACAACAGTCACAAATGTTAAAACTGGAAAAGCACCAGGCCCAGAAGGATTTTCCATTGGTTTTTGTTTAATAAAGAATGTTTTATATTCAGAATTCAGAACTGCTTACTCCCAAAGTGGCTTGGGATATGCATTGCTCTTCAGGGGAAACTTATTTCAAACACTTTCTGGGCTAAAAGGACTCATTCCAGTGCCCCTGCCGAAAGAGTATGAAAATACCATCAGTTAAAACCTCTTAGAAATTGGATTGATAACATGCTGTTCTGAATCCACACCCTCTTCTCCCTATATTTGGCTATAGGAAAGACCAATCCTCTTATTTACTCTATTTTTTTTTCTCCCTTGCACTTTCACCTTTGCTTTTCATTTAACTTTCAAATGATTTTTTTCATGGTTGGCTACTGATTGCATTATTTCAAAATCATTCATGCCTCTCTGACCCAAAGAAGGCATTTTTCCCTCTCCACTGCCGCTGGCACTGCCTCTCAATGTGCAGCTCTGGCTAGTTGTGCCAATCAGTGGTACAGGGTAATGGAAGAGAAATAACGCTTTACTTTTTAAAAGTTGCTTTTTGTGTTCTCACATATAGAAGACAGATTTTGCTCCTAACTTGTAAATACTAACTAGCATTATTGAACATATGTCAGAATATAAAATAAATTTGGATACTATAGAAACTCTTAGGAAATGGGAACATACTCCATGGGGAATGTATGACAGAATATTTCAGGTTATTAAAAGTATTCATTCTCAGTGAAAGGGAGCGTGTGCAAAAGTCCACCTCAGTCCACTCAGTACGAAATTTAGATTGATAAAACAGATGGATAGATAGTTAGAACTTCCCAGTTGATCTGTACCTTTAACCTAGCAAACAACGTTAATATGACAAAATGTGTTTCTCAGACTTTAGAAGGATGGATTAAAACATCTCCAGAGACACACTGCAGTATATCTGTTTGAATTTAAGAAAATTACCACCATTTTGAAAGCATTTCTCGAAGCTAGGCAGTGTTTTTATGAAACACCTGGTGCTTTCTCAACATTCAGAAATACCATAGTGCCAAATAAAGTGGGCAGAATTGGAGTACAAGCCCTGACAGCATAGGCCACAAGAAAGCAGCCACCTTCCTGTTCCTAATGAAATACTAAAATCTTCTTGTTTGGATTACTTCCTTCAATGTTCAGTGTCAAGCAAACAGGTTTGATATTTCAGCATTGAGTTCTACTGACCAACAGAGAAAGGATGGATGGATTTCAGGACACCAGACATTCATTATTACCTGCTATATCTCCTTCATCTTGAGATGGTTCTTCTCACACCTCCCCTTAGCTATTAGGCATGCAATTTATTAATTGGTTAAATTCCTTAAAAGTACAATCTAGAGCAAATATACAGCAATATATAATTACAAGTCCTGCCAAATCTGCAAAACAACATCCCAGTCATAGTAACTAATATTATAAGTCTTCCCTAAATATTATGTGAATTATAGCATGCTGCATAGAAACATAATATAGCAGCTATTCCAGAAGATTAGTTTGGGTACAGAGATAGAAAAAGATTTTAGGGACAGGAAATAACTCTTTGTCTTGAAACCCTTTTAAGGAGAAGCAGAAATTCTTATGAGTTTCTTTAATTACCTTCAAATTTTCATTTAATAAAACAAGAAATCAAATGTTCAGAAGACTAATTCTTAAAGCACTCATCTATATGAAAGTGTCTTTTAATTATTCCTTCAAATTTATTAAAGGTACAGATGAATTTGTAAGAATCTAACATTATGATTACAGTAATACTAGTAATGACCGTTATTATCATCAGCATTGCACTTTAGACCCTACACAGTGCACTTGAATACGAATGCCCAGGAATATCTAAATTTTCAATCATTTAGTGCTGAGAATCCAGAGGGGAAAAAAAGCCACTTCTCTGCTAAAAGAAATGTCAGTCTTGAATCACAAAGTTCTCTCTAATCTCCCATAGGGATGGGTACATGAATGTTAGGGGAAAAGAAAGCAGCAGGAGAGTGTTCACAGACTGCTAATAATATTCCCTGTCTTGACTATCTTCATTCAGATCAAGAAATAGATGTGGAGAAGAATGACCTATGTACATACACTGAGAAAATGGAAGGGATATTGGTAGATCTGGGAAAACAACTAGGGCATCTGAAGGAATGTGTGACTCAGATGAGGTTTGCCAGATGAGGTGGTAATTTGGAATGAGTGACAGGGAAAGAAAGTTTCAGATGCTGGTAAATTGTGCTCGATCTTCCAAAGAGAAAAACAACATTTTTTCTCAGGTGTTATGCTTTTTCCAGCAGCTATGATAGATAATATCATATCTGTGTTATTACTACACCTCAGAAAGTTGTGTTTTGTGTAAGTACAGAAACAAGGTAATTTAGAAAGCTGTGACCCACACATTAAGAGCAGATTGCTCCTTAGTTGGCTGTTCAATAGTGGGTGAAGCGCAGTGTGTTGTTGGTGAAAAGTGTAAAAATGTGAGCGGCTCGGAAGCTGATGCCAGCAAGACCACCTCTATCTACTTGTGACAGCGCAACAGCAGAGGATATCTCACTCTAGTTCTCTTGGCATATGGCCTGTATTCTGGCAAGTCTCACTGTGGGAATAATTTCAGCTCTGAAATTCATTCCAGTCCTTCTTAGGAAATGTGTTAACTTCTCAAACCTGCTGAAAATCCCATTCATTTGGAGTTAGAACTAGCCAGTGTAGACAGTGAGGATGAGGTTTTGGACAGGGATGACATTTATTTACAAGGACTGGATTAGCAATTCAGAGGGCCTTAATAAGGTGGTTTTTAAGCACATGCTTACTGACACAACATACTGCCAAGCCTTTGCAATTGCATCTTTCTCATTAGTTTCGTTTTCTAAATCATATAGTAGAGTTCTTAAAATGAATATTGTGTGACTCCTGTTTCAGATTTGATCACAGAAAATCATTTATATAAACTGCCACAGCATTACTACAGTCATTTCTTTTTTTGCATCAAACAATGAAATTTTCTTCCTGGTTTTCTCAGTACCTTCTATATAGTGCAACTCAAAAGATACTTTGCTAGGGTGATAAAATTTTGATTCCCTTTTATATAACAATTCTAGAGGAAAACTTTGGTATTTCCTCACAATCTTGTATAGTTACCATCTTTTTGTCTGGAAGGGTTATTTGACAATTTTATTTTACAGATTGGATTTAGCATTATATTACTAGGGAAAAGAATGAGGAAAAATGTTTCTACATGCATGGAATATTCAAGGTGCTTAGCAGTCTGAACACAGCTTGTAATACACTTACTTGAATTCAAATACTTTAAAATTCTGCCCACTGAACAACAAAATTTATATCAACCTTCCATAATGATGGTGTTAGAGTTCTACTAAGGAGAAAAGAAATCTTAATATGCCCTGTTTGCAGTATTCTCAGGAAGCAATTAATGCTAATAGTCATGCAGACTGAAAGTTGGAACATTATAAATTCCATTTTGGCTCAAGATTGCAGAGGCAAATTTTGAATTGATTTATACTTTTTAAAGTGATATTACTTGAAACTGAGGCATCCAAAGAAGTGAGTTGAAATATATAATTTGAATGATGAATACAATCAGGAAAAAATTCTTCACTTATAAATATCTGCTGATAAACAAGTGAATGACACAAATGAAAAAAAACAGGGTTTCTATCTTTTTTCCTTCTTTTTTTTTTTTTTCTTTCCTGTTTATATACTGAATTTTATACTTTTGCTAGAAATATGAATTCTAAAGACTGTACCAGTTTATCACATATTGGTGAGTACTCTGTATATAGCTCCATTAAGCACACTTTTCTCCAAAACTCAGATGTATTTTTCAGAGCTCATCACAGTTTTATATCTTCCAGGGCACTGATGGTATGGGGAGCTGTCTTCACTGCCATGATGCGTTTCACATCTAAAACCTAATTGCCCAAAGGTACTTACTTTTGGAACAGAAGTGAATTGACAAGTACCAGCTACAGTGCTAAAACACTATAATCATTAAATATAATGTCAGTAGCAGTTGCTAAGTGACACAGTTTTTCTCATTACACATATATTGCCCTAAATAATTTACAGCACCTCTTTACTGCTTCCTTTACCTTAAAAGAGACAGTCACGTACCAAGGACTAAGGACTAGTAACTGAGTTATGAACTGCAGTTATGATTCTACTGCGTCAGGTTTAAATTAGTTGGGGATACAGAAAAAGGATCTAGCATTTGGTATAGATCCTAGATTCTTAGCTATGTAAAGAAGCATTGGTCAGCAAGGGGGGGGGGGGGTGGTCTGGAAGGGATTTTTGCACCCCTTTAAGAAATATTTGGAAAAAATCTGTTGTACCTTTTCATGAGGGTAAAATTATTTGCAAATAGATAAAGAGTAAGTGCTCGCTATGGAAGATTAAGAAATAGGGAAAGAGAACAAAAAAAGTCTTTAAAAACTTTGTTCTGCTTACATGTTTTAAGCAAGGACAGCCTCAAAAGCCAAGTAATTGTCTATTTTTTTTTCTGTAAAATTATCAGTCATTCTACATTCCCTTGTGCCAAGTTGTTATTTTCTGTGATTGCCTCCAGTCCATCACAAAATCTTATTGTTAGAGCTGCATGAGAAGATCAAATTACATTTAAAAGGTGAGGAGCAGCAACACTCTTTGGCAAGATGAAATGATTTTTAAGCCAAAAGGTGAGATCACGCCTGCATGAGTTTGCAACGGAGAGATTAGTTTTAAAGCTCTAAGAAGGGATTTCAGAATTTTTTTTCCTATAAGTGCCACAGAAATTACATTTAAGACTTACTTTACATCTTCATTACATCAAATGGACATTTAAAGGAAGACAAGACAAAATTCTGAGAAACTCATTGCATTTCCAGTGAGTGAAAGTAGGAATCAGTCCAAGAACAAATATCTAAATCATGATGCTGCCACAAGCCTTTCACACAGACAGAAATGTTGGTGTCCAAAGGACACAAGCACGTACACGCTGGGAGCTCTGGCACATTCACACACACACACTTGAGGTACGAGCAGACTGAGAGTGCCCGTATCTATATGCATTACCTTTCTCCCCAGCCTCACATCACAATTCCTACAGCTGTGGTGATAATCTCCCATACGGCTCCCAAACAGATGCATAGCATGACGTTTTGTAGACTCTTAACTTCAAGAATTTTTCCAC
Organism: Lagopus muta; assembly: GCF_023343835.1. Classification (NCBI taxonomy): domain Eukaryota; kingdom Metazoa; phylum Chordata; class Aves; order Galliformes; family Phasianidae; genus Lagopus; species Lagopus muta. Next base: position 28,436,901 of record NC_064440.1, on the reverse strand, counting down.
TATCTCATAAAGCGTAATCCACATGAGCAACTTGGAGCTAAGGCAATGTAAATCTATCTCCATCGTGTGTACTAATTTCCTGTCTAATGGCAGTTTTGCAAAAGCAGGTCCATAGTGAAATCTCACTGTCTCATTTATCTGCATCACATACTCAATCCTCATGTCTCATACACTTACACATAGCACAGGAAATATGGATTTTAACTTACTGCTTTGTTGACCTTCAAAAAGTCACTTTTCCATATTGTCTCTTTCAGGAAAAAAAAAGCATGATACATGGGCAAATGGAACTGAATTCAACATTTATTGAAAGACAAAGGTTGCCGGCCTACAGCAGCCTTGATTTTAGAACAGACACAAACAATTTTTTTTTTTTTTTAATAAATAAAATTATTTTAGAATAGTGCAACTTAACATCTGTTTTATTTTCCTGAGAGAAAATATCACAATGTTAATATTCTCAATCTATTCCTTTTAAGTTGATTATTGTTATTCACACTTTTACTCCCAAGTAGACATCAGTCTGTGATTTAAGGATGTGAAAGAGTGACTGTAGAGAAAAGCTGAAACAAAATTTTGCTCTGTCCAGAAATCTTAAAATGCATCTTTTACAATTGCATTTGTGCTACGTTTAAATTATATTAAAAATAAAAAGCAAAAAAAATTTCTTATTAACTTCCATATAAATATTATTAAAATAAAATTGATTTTGCCTTGGCAAAATTCTAAAAATAATGTAAGTAGGTTCATCTTTGAGGTAAAAGTGTTATTCCTGAGAAGGGAGAAAAGAGTGAAAACTGTGACCTAGGATTCAATATTTTTTGCATGAAATACACAAAGTAATGGTAATGAAACTGTTGGCTGAAAGTTATAACAAGAAAACATTTTTCACTAGAAAATATTTATTTCAGCAATGTTGGGGCATTCTGAGAAATTAATATTCATGATCAGCAGGAAAACATCAGCTGAAGTTTTACCTGGCCTGATTCAGAGAACTCAACACACAACACGTTTACGTGCAGTGATGATTGTTTCTGCCTTTTGTGAAGATAAGTAAGGAAGTTCTCTTTACTGTTAGGCAAAAAATTTCTTCTAGAAAAGGAAACTTCCAAACACATATATTTTATCTAATAATGCAGGTAGGTAGAGCACTACACAGGCCAAAAAACTTGTGGGTAGTTCCAAAGGCTCTCAGTACATCAATAACAACTATTTTGAGAGTACAACACATCACTGTGCTGTAATACCCACCAATCATCTCCAGCACTTTTGAAAATCTGAAATGGATGGCAATCATAATAATGCCCTGGATTGTCTTTATTTTGTAGTTGTACAACACAGCAGAGACGAGGCTGGCAAGAGCATATAGCAGCTCTGACATTTTCATTTGATATAACTGGAAAAAGTAAGCATACTTTCTGTCAGTATACAAGAAGTAGCAGACTTAGGAGAAGCAGTTCAGGAGTAATATGAGATTAGCAAGTCATATTTTCAGACGTGATCTTCGTAAGAAAGAATGGGAATGTAAGATATTCAAGGATTTTTTTAGAAATTCAAGAAATTTCTCATCAGTATTTACAGTTGATGTGACAATTTAAGGATAAATTTACCTGTATTAATTTACATGGAATTCCATACATCATCGTTTCCCAACTACTGGTAATGTAAGTAAGTAACGATAAAATCCTGATTTCTCCTCAGCCACAATTGCTGCAGTTTGCACATGAAGCAATATTTTAATAACAAATTTTTAACGATCGCAGTCAACACTATTCCATCAGAAATAAAAATGGCTTAGGTTGGAAGGAACCTTACAGCTCACTCAGTTCCAGCCTCCTGCCATAGGCAGGGACATCTCCCTCCAGACCAGGTTGCCCAGGGCCCCATCCAACCTGGCCCTCAGTGCCTCCAGGGAGAGGGCATCCACAACTTCTCCGGGCAGCTGTGCCAATGCCTCAGCACTCTTTGAATAAAAAAAATTCTTCCAGAGATCTAATCTACATCTAGTCTCATTTGGTTTAACACTACTGTCCATTTTCCTATCACTACGTGGCCATGTAAACAGTACCTCTTTAGCTTTCCTTCAGGCTCCCTTCATGTACTGGAGGGCAACAATGAGGTCTCCTCAAAGTCTTCATCAGACTGAACAACATCAGTGTTCTCAGCCTCTCTTTGCAGAGAGGTGTTCCAGCCCTCTGACTATCCCTGTGGCCTGCTCTGGACCTGCTCTAACAGTCCATGTCTTTCTTATGCTGAATGCAGTAACATACAACAGTATATTACATTTCACTGGATTCAAAACAAAAATAAATTTTGCTTCAAATCATACATACTGTGATCAGAATAAATATCAAGAATTTATGCATTGCAGTCATTCAGTTGGTTATTCAGAATATCTGGGGAGTCCGTTTTTTAAAAAATTTCATTAAAAAATCTGCAAATTCTTGCAAAAAAAAAAAGAAATATTACAGCAAGCCAATACAGACAGCATTGTGTTTCTGCAAAATACTGAAGCCCTTTGTTCTCCTGCATTTCATTCCTCTTATAATTTAATATACAAAATGGAAAAAAATGGCTGTGGTATGCTGTGAAGTATGGAGAAAATACCATTTCCGCTGAAATCAATAAGAGAATTCCCAGTGCTATTAATGGGGCAAACATTTCACCTATTGAACTACAGGCACCGGCTGACAGATTCCTCAGTCACTTTTCCTTCTGGACCAGAAGTACAGTGAAACTATTTTCTTATTCAATATCCTCCTGCTTATACCTATTTTATGCTTCTTTCTCAGTCAGATTTCATCCCCAATGGTTTATTATTGTTTTAAAGCACAGAGTTCAAAGGCATAACTACATGTTATGGAATTATGGCTCCTGAAACTGGCTGTGGCCCTGGTCCTCTGAATACATCATGTATGTATAAAGAGTTTTCAGTGGGATTCAGAGTAAATAGCAGTGTCAGAGGGAGTGAGGAAGAATCAACTACAGTGGACATAAACTCTAGCAATAGCTTCAACTGATTCATTATACTTTCAGATCACATCTCAAACCAGTTATACTTCCATTTAGCTTTGGTCAGAGCAGCATTTTTTCACATTCTTGATGGAATTCAGTTTATTACAGCACTTGACCTCTCTTTCCTTCTCAGGAGATGCTTAATTCTTGATATAGGGATGGAAATGCTTAGCCACTAGGGACACACAAACCTGACTTCTATTACAAAATGTGATTGATAAAATGAGAACCCTGGTTAAATGAGAATTTTGAGGGGACAGGGAGGTGGGCATGTGGAGTTTGGATATGATGAAGCTATTAAAGCAATGTCCACAAAAGCATGTCCTAAAAAGAGACAGATTGAAAGATCATATGATGAATAATTGTGATCTTTCATGAATGTATTCAGATGTGTGCTTCTGTTGCAATATCACTATGAAATACACTTAGGCAGCATGCTTTATGTGCCACTCTGAATAATTTTCTAAATTAGGGTATTTTTTTTCTGGTTTTTCAAGACTGTATTTAATTATATGAAATGCTTCCACTTATTTACTAAAACTTATATCTGCAGTGGGATGCTGGGATTTGCTACTGCTCCCGGTTCAGTACTTCATTCAATTCACTGAGTGCCAGATTATGCCTGCCTCTTACACAGGAGTGTGATGGATGATGCAGATGTGAGCAGAGAAAAGAGAGACCCCCAGTCAAAGCTGCTTTGTAGGAGGTAAGGAGCCCAAGACCAGGAGGAAAGGGTTTTCTTCTGTTCCACAAACACTCAGGTCAATTAAAGGGGTGGTAACTGAGGAGAGGCTAGAGCATCAGCAGCAGGAAAAGTAAAAGCTTTGAGCAGGAGCTTGGGCAAGGTGACTATCTGAGGTCCTTCCAGCCTGAATAATCACACCATTCAGTAACTCTATGTCTGAATCTGGAAAAGTGCTGTAATGAACTGCTTGATTTTTTTGTTTGTTTTTGTTTTTTGGTTTTGTTTTTGTTTGTTTGTTCTTTCATGACAACACACTAAATGCCAACTGCATCAAGGCTACAGTGCATGACAGCAGGGGAAAAGCAGCTATTCTGCTACACACTGGATGTAACTCAAGATATAGTTTGCACTAAATGTATGTCTCACTTTTTCAGTTGTGTATTGTCCAAAAGATACCAGGTAGGAAAAATATTTTTAAATGCTTGCTTCTAGCACTGACAGCCCTATAGTTGCGCACCCTGCCATTTGTTTCAGTAGCTGTATGTTTTAGATTTGGAGCCACTATAGATACCCTATTAAGATATTCCTTTTCTCTGTGAGGAAATAATATTTGCAAGTTGGAAAGAATTTGAAATGTCTGCTCTCTCCATTTGTGCCTGTAATTACAATTACAATTACAATGACACTGGAAGATCAATTTCACCTTTATTTTTAGTGATTTCCTGACGAGTTTCTACAAAACATACATACAACCCAACCTTGGTATGGGTCATACCAAGAGGATGTTTTCACCAAGCTGAATATCCACGTACCATTTACCAACATTTTAATAAAATCATCTTTGCAAAATAGGCTGGGAAAAGAGAAAAAGAGCTGCCCTTAACAAGAATTTGCACTGACACTAATACCCGTGATTAAAAGGAATTCAAAATGAATGATCATATTGCTAAGACCCCTATGATCCTCTGAGACCTCACCCATGTCATCCAGTCACTGTGTGAGGGCTTCTGTCTGCTGTTAGTCTCCTTCTACATGCTGCAGATATTAGCATTCATACAGTAAGTCATTCCAAACCGGGTGTGTCTAAGGGCTGGGAGCGTAAAACAACTCAGACAAGGCAATGGTTGACATTACCTCTTGTGATTAACAGACCGGGAGGAGATGTAATTAACATGGGTACATAGTTAAGAAGTTTCTTATTCTCAGCCTTCATGAGGCTTCCAGTGACTTTACTAAGCTTTCCTCTTTGCAAAAGCTATTTTGACAGGCAGAAATAAGAGAGCACTGTTTTCTCTGCATTACATTCTCACAGCTTGAATATAATCAGTGCCTCGTAAACAAGATGCATTGGTCCTCATTTTGATCTATCCAAAATTCATGCACAACCCAACCCAGGTCTAGCACTTCTGTCACAGCTGCAGATGTTCTGTCACATGTGAGTTCTGTTATAGGATATATATTTGCTCCCACCAAGGGATACAAACGTGCTCTGGAGCCTTTGGCCATAGTTAGGGCACTGAAGTTTGGATTTGCAGCCTTTTGCAACAGGAAAATGTCGCATTTATTTATTCACATGTCATAAGGCTAACAAATGATTCTCTTTTTTCTTCTTGCTGGAAGTTTTGCTTTAGTTGAAGATCGTAAAGCTGATCACTACAGTAGGTAACCGTTCACTAGGAAAAAGTAAGCAACATAGCAGTAGAACGTATTTTTGTTCACAAAGAGTGTATTAATATTAGGTGTAACTGTGCTTGGCCTACATGAAAGGATCAAGCAGGCTAGTCTTTGTTTTCTGTCTATCTGGCTCTTCCTGGTTAACCTATAACCAGTCACAATCCCCAGAAAAGACTCACTACAACCGTGTTGGCCTGCCCCAGTTCACCTCCAGCGCCAGGGCCACAACACAGACACTGCATTGAGCCAACAGTTAGCACTCTGTGAATCAACTGAGGAGCACAGTGGGCAAGAGCTGGGAAGAATGCTTCCTTGGGAGTGGAAAGAAAGAGAGATGAGAAAGATAGTAAAGCTGGAAGACATGCTGGATTTGAGAGAAAAGATATGAGACAATATGAAGACGTGTTTGTATCCAACTACCTGTCCTGTAGCCAAGTTCAAATTGCAGAAGGGATGAAAGGCAGTGATCCTAAGAGTTATTGTTTTCGATAAAGGACAAAAGAAAGCCACAGGTAATATTTAAGGCACATGAAATTAATCTCAGCTCTGGAAGCCAGAGACTGCACCACAGAATGAGCTGTTGACTTTCAAAAAACAAATATATATTACAAGTATAATTTCTTCTCTCATAAATGAAGAGATGTCATTGGAAATGTCCTCATTATGCTGAGAGAAAACCCTTTCTACAGACTTTCATCCAAAATAAATTGCGTATTATTATTACTATTACTGAGGAATTACTAAAAAAATAGAAATCAAAACATCTGGGGATGTTAAATCGGGGAGACATAAAAAGTGCAATCCCGATACCTTATTGCTCATGACTGTTATATATGCTGTTTGTTATTTCACTTCTTTGAGTTAATTAGCTGACTAAATCCCTCCATGTGTTGGTCACAGAATATAAAATAATAAAGAACTGGTGCTGTGTGGACAGAACTGTGTGAATCACTAATGCAAACTTGGTGACTGTGGTATAAATGAATTTTGACCATATCCATAAAGAGTGAATATTTCAGAAAGGATAAACTTCAGTGGTAGAGGACTTCTATGACTGTATTTTTGCTTCTTTTTACTGTTTCTTGATCATTCTGTACAGATGTAGTCAAAAACTGATGACTATACATCATTTAATTATCATGATTTTATCGTTAATAATAGAAAGAAGATTTTCTAAACACTCTGCGTCTAAATCTGAGTTTCTCTGCAGTTTGAGTATTGCACACAATTCCCCACAACTGGGAAGTCTGGACCGTAAAGAATGCAAAATACAATTCTTACTGTATGACTTGCAGGAATTCAGTGAAGAAACTTGGTTTTCCTATATTTTCAAATAAGAATTGTTAGTAAAGAAGCCACAGACAACTTTTGATAGTAGTTAGGTACATTGCCTCCCATTTGAATAATCTTAATAGATTTTGGCCCTTGGTATTTTGGGTTCTTTGAGTTGATGGCTACCCACACTGTAGACATCAAGAAGGGCAAATCACAGTGTACTCAATCAGTTAATACTTAAACTTGGGTCGAAATCAGAAACTTCACAAAATGTTTGTATAGCTTTCCACTCTAAAACCATATTATGAGGGCTCCTGCATCACCTATATGCTTTTAAAAATCCCTTGGGTGAAATCTTAGGAAATCTGCTATTGACTGCAGTACGAACAGGATTCTACACTTTGTTTTATGGTGTTAGTTTTTATCTTTTCTATTTTCATCCACAGCTTGACTAAAAAATGTCAATATCTCCCAATTCTGACAGCTTCTTACTGACACTTACATTGAATATAAATCACTGAGTCCAAGTGCCTAAACTGCCAAGAGGAGAAAACAGGGAAAAAAGCTTTTATCCAATTGGAAAAAATAGTTGGTTTTGCTCAATATTTGAAGACCACCATAGGTCAGAGAATTCTTTGTTCCACTTCATCTCATCTTACAACGATATGATTTTAGATAAAAGATATAGATTCTCTTGCCAGATGTGAAAAGAAAGAAAAGATATATTTGAAGACAATAAGCTCATTCTGTTATTTCACTAGAAATAAGAAAATCTCGTCTTACCTAAGACAAAGAACTGGAACTAAAAGTTCCAACGATTCTGTGAAAGGGTTTAGGACATCTAAGTCATCTGACTTGAAGACTGATGATACAGTATTAGAGACAAAATCGAATGAGGGTAATCAGAACATTTCATCCAAGTTCATACATAGCTGTTTCTACTTGTGGACGTCTTTTGGTCTGTCCTAAATCTCTCAGAAGTAGTCTTTGAGTGTGACACTTTTAAAGCAGGTCCATCTGGTACATTAAGATGAAACACAATGGTCATAAGAAAAAAGAAATAAATGGCTCATGAAAATGAATGATTTAACTTGAACAACTGGTAACGTACCTTCCTACAAAATCTCTTGGGGTTAAAGGTTAGAACATACAGAGAAGACCTCTGTTTCTCTTCAACATTCAGAAGGGAGTGGGTTATCTTTGTCAAAATGTCTTGTCATTTGAGGAAAACAGGAGAACAATAAAAGAAATACTTCAGAAATTAGCTTGTTGACCTTGGACTTCCTCATTATTTATTAAATAAATATTCTGAGTATTTGGCAGAGAGAATTTTCTTTGTAACTTAGCTGCAGTTCTCTAAGAAGGCAAATATGCTGATATCCTTCTTCTCCACTTTTTGTGTTCAAAACAGCTCAGACAAGCACATCATTTTCAATATTATCACTGGTTAGATAAAACAGTTCCTATGAAGCCAGAAATCAGAGAGTTATTTTGGTACATAAATGAACAACCTAGTTCTTCTAGAGGATGTTGTATGGAAGGAGAAGGATTTTATCAGCATTTGTGGGACAGTATGCGAGCTTCCACAACTCAGGCTGAGGTGAAGTTAATGGTTACATTCAAGATTATGACAGTCTGTTTTAAAGGCATAGTAAAATATGATCTGGTACTCCAAAAGATCAAATGTCAACCATTTGTTTTAATTTCCATCAGCAGAGAAAGATAATTCATCTTTCTCAGGGTGAAGCTATGGAAGATGATTAGACATAAAACTGACTGAGAACAGTCATCTCAGAAGTTGGATCAACCTAACATCACTCTACTTGTACTTTTGGCCAAGAAAATTAGGATATTTTAATATATATATATCCCTAGGAATTTGTGGACTAACAATAGGTCTGCTTGCAGTTTTACGCTAACAACATACAGAGGGCCAGATACTAACTGAGCTTCTTCCCAGAACTTAAGAAAAGAGCCTGAGATCTTCAGGACCACATTTTCTTGCACACAATACCTCCCCATCTCTGATTAATCCAGCTTTCCTAAAAAAATTACTTCACACAGTACCTCCTTAGAGGTACTGTCCTCAGATACATTCAGAGGCACGTTCAGACAGCCCACTCAAAATCAGAACCATAGTGCAAGTGACTTGGAGATGGATGTAATTTTGGAAGAGAGATGGCTGGTTTTGGAGTCAGAAAGAATTTTTGAAGAAATGAAGCATTAAGGAGAGGATTACTGAAGGCAGGGGTATGAAGTCTCTGTTACATATTCTTCTTTACTTGCATGCACATATGTGTTACCCACACGGCTATTTCCTCTGAATCTTTTTCAAACTCATAAAAGAGAAAACAAAAACGCGTGGCTTTATGTCATGCTCACTGTCTTGTTTAGAAAAGAAGTATTCAGCTGTTGGAGACATTTTGAACATAGAAGCAGAAATGCTTAAAAAATGCCATTTCCTGTCTCAAAGGCTTGTCAATTAAATATATGTGCTTTTTCTTTTTTTAAATTTGAAACAATATATAACAGAGTCTGTTAGACTGGCAACATTCTAATATTTGCTAAGGGTCTGGATGTCACAAGCACGCTTGCTCGTAAAAATCCTCTGCAGGAACTCGAATTCCTGTTAGTGTCACCTAGCTAGTGCTAAGGATCTAAAAATATGGTACAATGTGGTAACATGGAAGGAAAAGTAAAAGTCTCCAATCTAAAGCCAAATGACATTTCCTGTAGCATTTTGAGGTCCCAATAAGCAGCAACTGATACAGGTGCTGACAATAACCAGCAGAAAGCTGTTAATTGAAGATCCTGTCTCAAGCAAACAAGTCCCACCAGGCTTCCTGAAAATCACTGTCTTGCCCCTCTGGTTGCTCATTAGGCTTCTATTCTACTTAACTCGTGTTTACTGTCGCTTTGCAAATGAGCAGCTCTCTCCATGACAGTAAAACTGCAGTTGATTCCAATTCTGTGCCCAACACCATTGTTTGCCTTGAAATTAGATTTGGGATGTTGGAAGAAGGCACTGGGACAGGTGGGTCTGCGTACATTCTTCATGTTCCCCCAGCTGCAGCCAGTACTGCAACGTACTGCAGAGTACAACAGGCACTGTGGAGTGTGAGAAGAGTGATTTCCATTTACCTCTCCTCTGCTGATTCTTTTGGTAAGATTCATCACAACAGATAAAAATTGCCCCTCTAAGATAACATAACGGTACCTGAAGCAAAATGTAAAGTGAGGTACATGTTCTGTTTATTACTGAAGACTGAAATAACTGAGAGTAATAACAAGTTCCCCTGATTTGTATGCAGAAATGCTGCAAAATTTGGACCCACATTTTCTCTCTCTGAGTGAGGAAATATTTCTGTGAGTATGGAGAACTTTGGTTTGAGACAAATTCCTGGAGCTTGGTCCAGAGCTCATTGATATAGTACAAACTGAAACAACCCCATATTCACTGAATGTTGGATCAAGTTTTTATGATCCATAATCTCTCTTCTCCACTGTTTATCCCATAGCAAAATCATAATGCTTCCTGTTCCAAGACATGCTGCAAATCCCAATAAAAATCGCAGATTTAATTTTATTGCACAATTCTGAGAGTTTAAAAGCATCTACATGTGCCCTAGCCATCCTCCTAACATAGGTGCCATTCTCGTTATCTTGCAAAGTGCTTTGCAGAGCCACAATAATAAAATCAATCTGCAACAGTAGCTGATGATCCAGAGGCCTTGAACATCGCTGAGATGAAACTGGTGCAAAACATACGAGTATTTTATGTATTCATTTCTAGGCTTGGTGGATAGATATCTCAATTTATTTGTCAGATGTGGTAATTTAAATTACAGTTCTAGCCAAAAGACAGTGTCCATTCTTTTTCTCATTATTAAACCAAAAATATAAGCACACATAGAAATGAATACTATAGTAGACACAACCTACAGATATAAGGAAGTCATATTCTAGAAAGAATTCAGCCATAGCTTATATGATGAGTATTTGCAACTAGTATTCAATATGATATTTCAAACCACAGTCATCTGAAGTCACTTTCTATACTCTGTACTTTAAGACTGCCCACAAAAAATACAATTCATATTGTATCAAGTTTAATTTGATGCACATTTCAACAATCTGTTACACGGCAAAAGTGTACTTTGCTGAGTGATAAGTGAATAAAATATAAAATTGGGGCTCTTCTTTCATCAGTGCTCTTATCCTTTTTTTTTTTTTTATCTTTGTATGTCTGTTTCATATATGTGTGATTACACATGTACATGATTTCACATGAAATTTTAGAATAAAATTTACCTTTCATATTAATAGCTTTAAAAGGCAAACAATGAAATAAGATGAGAGCCATAGGTCACTTTTTCTCTTGATATATTTACCACAGCAATGCCATTTATCCTTACCTTTCTAAAGAAATTCATGGCTATATTTATTCTTACACACAACCATACTTACAGAGATTTGTAGGCAAGCAGACATGGGAATTCACATCTCCCAGATTAGAAATAAACACAGTTTCTTAAAGTTAAGCCCTATACCTATCACGTATCAGCAAGCAAATTTCTCTGCAGTCTTTTAGGTGCAGCTACAGCAATTCAAAGTTCCTGCTCCTTCTAGATTGCACTGACAGCATTTTAGCTTTTTATCTTTGTCTAGATTAATTACATTTTTGCCTTTGTGTAGTCAGAATTTGATTTTTATATTAAATACATCTCTACAAACCAATCTTCTGTCTAGTCACTTCTGTTCACCTCCACCACAATATTTGTACCTTGAGCCTTTTGCGGGTAAATGAGTTACATCCATGGCACAAAATGTTTTGCATTTCAGAAAAAGGAGATAAAAGAAACACCCCGCTGTTTTGTTCTTGCAAGCCACCTTAATAGATTTACTGAGAAGGACAAGGCAGTCCATCTTGAAGGCTATAATGCTATTTCACTTTGACATCTGTTCTAAGGTAATGGTATCTATCATTAACAATGTCATTAGTGACCACTTTCAGTCCATTGTTCTCTGTGTCTAGGCTGGCTATAAAGATCTCATTTTAGACACTTAGCTCTATGCATATGCCCTTTCATGACACACTACTCTGGGAAAAAAAAATTGCTTTATGACTAGTTATACTATAATCATTTATTTTCATTTAAAAATACAGCATGTGGGATTTCAAAGAAGAAAATAAGCTAAAAAATGTCAACCACTCATTGATAAATTATCTGGCATCTCCTAATTAAGCGACAATGGACAAGCATTAGATATGCAAAACAACAAATCAAAAGGAATAGCTGGAAAAGTATAAGCTGTTTTACGTGAAACCTCGTTCCACCTGATTCATAGATATTATAATATGTGAGATCATGTGTCTTGCATTACTTGATAACCTACTTCTGTCACACAATATATGAAAATATTCCTAAATAAACTCCTACCGATATCAGCAAAGCTGCCTGTCCTCATAGAGATTAAAGTAGAATCATGAAGACAATGCTGCTCAATATTTCACTTCTGGCTGGTATTTTTTGGCTAGTCTCCCTGAAGATTGAGAAATTAAACCAGTATCTCTTGATATTGATAGCTCAGAGATTTCACCTGAATTCACAGACACTAGAGAAAATTCAGCCCTTCTGCTGATGCCATGTCTTAACAGCATACGATCCCAATCTTTCCACTCATTCCGTTAGCACCATTCTGTAAATTGGTTTCAAAACACTTTGAAGTGTTGTTTTTTTTTTCCCTCATCTCCTGCTGAAAGACTCTAAGGTGGACAGCCAGATTTGCAAGAAAAGACAAATGATATAGATGATACAAAACTGTTAACAGCAAATGAGGTATCCAGTGGAACATTTTACACCAAGAGAACTGGAGCTAAAATGGACCTAAAATGAACATTCTGTGTGCTTATATTTTTACAAAGAAAGCTTGGAAGGGTAGCTAGGGCTAATCAAATAGATTATGACATGCAAGACAGCTTATTTTCTGTAGGCAGATGGAAATTTTAGAGCATATTTATTTAAAACAGGACTGAAAATATTTATCTTAAATTAAAACAAACAATCAAATAAAGGAAATATTCAAATTGTAATGATATCTGTATGTCAGCATAGAGTAACGTCTTTATTATTCTAGACTCAACATGCTTCCACAAAATGTAAAACCTGTGAGGATGAACTCCAGGCTACTTAAGCATTAGCTTTGCCTTTAGGTTAAATGAAAGCTGATTTTAGTCTGGCAACATGAATTTAAGATGATAAAATTACAAAATAATTGAAATACGTTATTTGTACACAAACTGTTACTTTCCTGTGGCCCAGTGCGTTTGTCATATTGCTATGTCCCTATGCTCATAAGGGTATTCATTCTGTTAAGGGCATAAACTGGAGTTTATTAAAGCTTAATGTGATCTTTGCATTGGCTTCATTGGGCTTTTGACAAGGTCCATTAAATGCAAAATCTGAATCGGCAACATCATTTGAACAAAGATCAAAACACTCCTCACTCTCTGGAGATAAAAATTCTGCTACACACTGCCTGTGTGCCATCAAAACTCACCTCTACCATTGGCAATTTCTGATGTTTGACCATGGCTGAAACCAGCTTGTGTGTGTACACACAAAGGAGTGGGCCTTTTGCTTCCTCATATTAATGTTTTTGCCAAAATGTGAAACAAAAAATTGGCTGAAAACATTTCAGATACTGTTAATGGAAAATAACATAAATCACTCAATATGCCTATTGTTAGTCTTCCTTCTGAATTGTAATTCATTCTGTACCATCAGTTTGTTAAGATCAGTTGCTGATATACCTGCAGAGCACAATCCTGGAGACAGAAGACAGAAGAAGGAGAGGAAATGCACACTGCTGCAGTTTGCAGGTGTTCAGCTTGGAACCAACACCGGGATAATTTTGATGAATAAATGACCAGAGAACGTTGGCCAGATGGCTATCCAGCAGTGTTGGACATATCTACCCATACCTACAGTTGAGCACAGCAAAAATGCAATAGGGGCTTTAAATTTTGATTCCATGTTTTATAAATGACACAAATGACAGCATCAAATTTTTAAACAGAGAAATTCAGAGTGCAGTAAATTAAAGTAAAATCCCCTGCTGTCTGGTTGCTGGCCTCATTTGGGCAGAACGTTTTCCAGAAGCAGACTAAATAACAGCTCCATGGCAGATCTTTTATAAACAATAGGACATGGCAACTAGAATAATAAAAATTACACCATCCCATTTACCAACCCTGTAAATAGCTTATTTTTCAGAATTTCAGGAGAGAGGGGTGGGTGGAATATCCCAGTCACTTGATCTCCAATTAAGCCTGATTTCTGAGAGCAAACAGTTCATAAATTAGAAATTTAGGGCCTGTGTACCTAAAGGACCCAAAAGTAAGGCAGTCAGATTAATGAGCAAAAATGTGTACATGTACGTAAAGCTCTGCGACCTCTTAGCAATACACCAACTTGATAACATTTTTCTTGTTCTAGTTTTGACCCATTTGGAAGTGAAAAATAATCATAAGAGAACAGGAGATTTCTGTTTCTGCTGAATAGCTTCAGAGCTTGGTAGAATATATAATACTGTTGACATGTTGAGTTGCTTATTCAAACTTTTTGTTGGCTATCCAAGTTTTCCCTCTGAACCAGGACTGATTGCATATTTCAAAATGATGTTTGCAAACATTCTTCTGCATTCTCAGCAGCTGCTCCATTCATTCATGTTTTTGCTGCTTTTTGTTTACTATTCATGAACATCTGGGCTATTAAGATTCTGCACAAGTGTTTGAAGAACTGCAGTTTCCTATATTAATACCTGCACAGCCATCGTGAAGAGGTAATATTCACAACAAAAGGAAATTTTAAGCATCTTAGCTGTATTTCTTTTCCTCTCTGACCAAATATTTTACTCATCCAAGTGTGAGTCTGAAAAAACAGCATATGATTCAACTGGCAAAGCACCCACTATAACAGGACAGAGTTAATGAGTGGTTCATGGATGTTGTGTAGCTTATAATCAAAGACTCACTGAAAACAAATGAAGCATTGTAAGAAGCAAGGAAAGAAAGGGTTAAATCTCTTGACTGTTTTGTCACAGAAAATACATTTCATATATCCTTAATGATAAACTTTTGAGATCAACCCACTACTAGCTAACTGTGAACTTATTTTGGTGTCTTTGAAATACTGCAAACTTCCCTCTGGGATTTATTTGTGTTTGTTGCCAGGGTTTGTATCCTGATGGGTGCCAGATGACAGACTCCTCCATGTTTCAGTAGGTACTCTGAGAATAAGATATCTTTTACTACTTCCTTTCCTTTTCTATCCTTTATCATTTTCCATCCTGACTCTAAGCAGCTGTTGCTTGTACTTCCCCACTTTGTAAGCAGTAAGGATGAACGTAGACGAGTTTATAAGATTTGCACATTCGGAACTTTCAGGTTCTTCTACCTGATGTATTCTATTTTCTTGGTAAAATTATCCCTTTTGTAGTTTTTCTTTCATTTTTTTTCTGAATGCCGAATGAAAGTGCGCATAAACTGGATCTCCTGTATTGCTATTTAAAATCTGTGACGTTTAAATTGAGATTGTGCTTAATCTATGGCAGCTATAATTGCATGAGTGCCTCTCTAAAACCATGGCCCCACGTTCCATGCTTGTCTACTAGCTTTGCAAAACATTTGGTGGGATTTCTCCTGTTTCCACACAGTAGAGTGTGGGGAATTATTTTAATGCTAGCTATCAGTTAAAAGAGGCAATGTTTTCTCCTTTTTCCTTAGGAGAAGAATACAAGAAATGGAATAATTATCAAGATATGTCAGTAAGTGCCACTGAAAGCAAACGCATCTTTATTTTGGCAGGTTTCAATCTAAGATCCCAAAATTTCTGGGTGAGCAGATGGGAAAATTGTCTAGGAAAGCTAGATTCATATATTTCATCTGAAATAATTCAGCTGTGGAGCCTGATGCCCTGATTTCAGCACTATTTGAGATTAATGGACTACATGGGCATTTCTGCCCACGGCAGGGGGGTTAGAACAAGATGATCTTCAAGGTCCTTTCCAACCCAGACCATTCTATGATTCTATGATCCATGGAAAATGAGGGATGCAGTGTTTCTGTTAAGATTTTCTGAAGTTAAATATTTAATAAAGTTAATGTAAGAGCCATTTCCAGCACAATGCTGTGCCGAGAGTTTTGTTGTGCTGCCCAGAGGCACAGTAACCAGGTACTTTCATGTGCAGTGAGAACTTGCATACAAAATTAGATATACAAGCCTACATTACTGTGCACAGCTTTTTAACATCAGAAATTTCCATTACTTGTGGGAGGGACATATTGTGAAAAGAGGCCTTCTAGTGCAATTTTGATTCCAAATTATGAAATTTGGAATTACAGCTTTACACTATCCAATATGCAGCTCAATCTAGACATGCTGTTTATTGAGCCCTAGCTCATTCAGCAATATGAAGCAGTATTTGAAATAATTATTTTCTAACACTGTGGAAAACATAGTTGACACAGAACAAGAAGCACCCAAGTCTTGCAGTTAATAATTATAACAAAAATATTAAATAATTGCTTTGTATGTGAATATTTTTATACATTAATTTTAGTTTGGTAACCTGCAGGCTTTGTATTTAGCAAGCATTCAGCTTCTGAAGATGTTTTAAAACAGTTATCCAACATTTCCTACAATGGGAAACATTGCATGCTAGTTTATACCTCTAGAAAATCTGGTTACTGTATTTTAGCAGTTATAGTTACTGTAGACAAATTGTATTCATAAATTCAAATAAGCCTACATCTGAACTGCTTGTACTCATTACCTAGTTTTGGAAGAGAATATAATTAAAATGAAGGTAGGTGTTACAACAAAAAATGGCTGACGGTAGATAAAAGCTTCCAGTTGTTGCTTCATGTTAATAGTGCTAACCAAAGATATGCTAAAGTCATGCAGAGATAAATATGACATCAAAGCAACCTGGTCTAGAGGGAGGTGTCCCTGCTTATAGCAGAGGGTTGGAACTAGATGATCTTAAAGGTCCCTTCCATCTTAAACCATTCTATGATTTCATGAAATAATGTAACTAAATGTATTTTTCTGTATTGCCTGTCATATCATGTGCATTATTTGATGGTCACTTTGCAGTTAATGCCCAGATTTGACGAAGACTACACCCAAAAATAAAATTTTATATATATATATATATATATATATGTTGCTGGCAAAGCATGCACTTAAGAAGACAGGGATTTATTATATTTCACATATAAACTCCTTGGTCTTAAATATAGCTATTTCAATATCATTATGATTTTTTTCCAAAAGCTCCTAGATTTTGAAGATACTTAGCCTTGTTATAAAATTAACAGCATTTTATCCAATTAATATTACTTTGTTAGTATAAAACGTGAAATAGGCCAAAGAGTTAGAAACAAAAAATGCTCTTTGTTCTCTATTAATAAGCGCTGTCTTTTTTGTAATTATGATTTTTTAATGTTATTTTTAAGTATCATACCTTAGGAGACAAAGTTAAACATTGACACTTTGCTATTCTGCTGTCTACTCATAGCTAATGAAACTGCTAATCAAACCCCTTTCTAAAAATGCATCATTAATATTTATAAGGTAATGAATTTAGAAAAGAAATACTGTTGGGAAAAATCAGAGTACCTCCAATGCATTACCAAGCAAGCAAGAGTAACAGACCTTGTAATTCTGCATATTATTTACAAAGAGAAAGAAATCTTTTGTGTGTATTGAACTGTCTTAATGTACAGCTACCCCTAATACAACACCATAAATTCAGCAATCCAACGTTGTGTGAAAAGAGAGCAATTCTGGATCAGGAATAAGTGTGCAGAGCACCCTCAGAAGTGCAAGTGCTGGAAGTGGTACAGATGGTTGGTGGAGCAGAAGCTCTGAACCTCCTGCACAGTCATAGCTCCTTTCCAGCTGGAGCAGGAGGCTTGCAGCTCGGTGTTACTGCTCTTGGAGCCAAGGCCAAACTCCTACTGGACTTAAGGGAAGCAGGAGTGTGTCTCTACATCTTTCTGTGTCATGGGGATGTTCCTTATTAAGGGTCTGTACTCCTTTCTTCCTACCCTGGTTTTATTCAATCTGAACTCAGGCAGATGTCTATTAGAGCCATTACGGTCAGATACATCAGCTCCTACTTAATTTAATTCTTAAAGCAGCCAGTGGTAAAGAGATACTGAATATCTAACTGACTTATTTGGTCACTTGCAGCTTTGCAATTGAAAGCATTCAGTGTGAATTTTGCAAGAAGGACTGCTGGGGATAAAGGGCTTTTCTGTACAACAGTGTTTTATTTTAGTCCCTGTTTTTTTTTGTTTTCTCATCTAACAGCAAAAGCTTAAAAATGACTATAAAACAATAACCCTCCTTATTTTAAGTCTATTTGCAATTTGTAAATTCTTCTTTTAAGGCCACTTATGTCCTTGGTGATTAGTTTCTGGCAATTCATTGGGGTTTGTTTTCATACAAAGTAAGCACAGAGATATAGATAGTAGAGATAGGAAGAAACGCTAAATTGATCTAATCCAGACCTACTCATCCTTTAATGCATAATTATTTCTTGAATTTAATTTTCTAGATATTATTTTTATTAGAAATATACAGATAAGAACTCATAATGTCTCTCTTCCATTAAGTCTTTTATTTTTCCATGACCTAATCATTCAGTCAGAATTTTCTTCCTGATACAAGCCTAAATAATCCCTTTCTTGATTTGATTCTATCATTTCTCATTTTTTCCAATAAGCCCGTCCCTAAATAATTCCTTTTCCTTTTTGATATGTACAGAACACTTATCAAACCTTATAAAAAAACAATTGCTTAAACACATTGAAGAACACGTTAATTCTGTACACTTTTAGAAGGAAATGTCTCTAAATGCATCAGTCACTTTACAGACTATATTGCCTTGAGAAACTGAGTGTGGTTTTGCTGCTTATTGTTACCTCCTGGCTTATTAGAGCTGAGAATTCACATATGGGTGACCTGGGGACTCATTTAACTTCTTTTATTAGGTGTAACCGAGAAAACAGTGATGAACACAGTACCTGTGAATAACGATATTGGAAAAATGTGATGTTTTACTTGAATATCAGTTGTTCTATTCCCAAGCATATTCATGTTGCTAACATATCCAAGGTACATGCTTTATAGAAAAGATGAGTGTATGTTATGACCTGGACACAGGAAAAAGAATATCATGTTTGCAAGTAATTGCTCAAATTCAAACCTGCAGGAATATTTTCTCATTGGGATTTTGTTATATTAAGTTCAGCGTACAGCCAGTGTTCCTCTCTACCCTTCAACAAATGCTTTTGCTTAATAAAACTCGACTTTAGCAAGGATCAGTTGACTAATTTGTTTTTCAGCATCCCTGGCTTGAAATCAGAAGAAGACTAATGATGCAGTCAGTAGATACTTCTCAGTTTGTACAGGTTTACCCAAGGCATTGGACATCTGTTTATGAGAGATCATGCTGAGAAAATGCCTAGCTAGTGTCATATTTCATCTTAACAAGTAGTGGAAGTAACAATTAGCATCTTTGATTTATGGATCTTATTCCCCCAGATTTTTGTGTAGTTTGTCAGCTATTATATCCTCTATTATCTAGAACCATTCCTGCTTACTATCAGTTATATCTTTATTCCTGTCCTTTGAATATGTACCTTATTCTGTTTGGTGTGACAGTGTTTAGCACAGCTAAGAAGAAGCAGAAAAATTATTTACAATAGTTGAATGAAAACAGAAAATATTTTCACATACAATTATGCTAAAAAATAATTTCACAAATATTCTGTAAGATTTTGTGCTCAAAATTGTTTTCTGAAGTTGGCTTGCAGAATCCTTATATCAAGCATTTTGTATTCTGTTGTCTTGTACATTTGACATTTCTTTGACAAATAGAGTTGGGGAAGAAATGAGAAAGCAAAACACAGAGGGGAAACATATGGCTGTGGTGAACTTTGTCCTTGATGGTGTAAAGTAGCTCAATAGGAAATAAAAGCATGCATTACTATTTCCTTTCTCTTCCTGAGAGTTTTTAAAACAACTTATTGACTACAAAATACATCAATAAGCCATGTCAGTAATCTCCACTATTTTGATAATGCTGAATACTTTCATACATATTTATGAGATATTCCATTGGGTGGAAGGTATATTTCAATCCATTAGTGACTCCTGACTGCTTTGTTCAAATATCCCTGTGAGTCACTGCCAGAGTTTGTAAGAGTGGTTATCATCACACTGTTATTCCCATTGTCTGACACAATCACTGGAAAATACAAATTTGTCCTGTTAATGTTGTTTTTGACACAAAAAAACTTTGATAATTAAGCTGTAGTTGCAATCCAAATTCAATTCTTAAGTTCACTGATACGAAGAAACATTTGTGACACTGCAACACCAAGGAAGTAGGTTCAAGAACAGAGGAAGTTTAAAAACTCTTCAAAAGAAAAAGGTTACTTCCTCATGGTTACAAATATGAGGGCTGCTCCAAATGTAATGCCTCCTATTTTATAGTGTTGGCCCACAGTATCAGAGATGGCTGTCAATGGCATAGCAGTATGGCTTGCACCTCCTCATCAGCATCCCGTTACACATCGTTGCCGTGTGATAGAAGGCAGCAAAGGGACAGTCTGACAGAATGGCATCTGATGTGGAAGTGCAGATGAAGCAAAGGTGTATCACTGAATTCCTCCACGCAGAAAAAATGGTTTCCACTGACAGTCACTGACATTTGCTGAACATTTACAGAGACCAAACAGTGGGTATGAGAACAGTGAAGATGTTAGTGGTACATTTCAGCAGTGGAGAACAGAGATGTAAAAGCCAAGCCACGTTCTGGATGGCTATGCACACCTATCATGCCATGAAATGGAAAGTGCCTCTATCAGCTCATCCACGTGAATCAGCTAATAATGGCGACTATGTTGGAAGACAGTGTTCTTTAATGAAGAATTTGTTCTATCAAACAGTGTTATGGTGCTCCTTGTACTCCATGGAAATAAATAGGAAATGTTACTTTTGGAATGAGCTATGTATTATCCTAACCCTAATTTAATTGAGCAGACTATCACTTCTTCATTTTTATTAAGTTTCTCCAGGGAAAATCTTAACATTTATTTAAACATGTAGTGGGCATACTGTAATACCTCAAATCTGCCTCACCCAGCAAAGCCTTCCTAAACAGACAAAATCCTAGCCATAAAAAAATTACTGGACACTGGAAGGAGAATTGACTTTTCAGTAAAATCTGTAAAGCCATAATATTTTGTGATGATCTTTAATAACATGAGCAGAGGTTTGTAGTAGAAGATGCTTTGTATTAAACAGAGTGCTGTAAGGATTAGATTCTGCAGAAGTGGCTTGACTTAATGATTTCAACAAAACCCCACTAAGACACTGTCACTGCTATATATTACATTTTGAGAGCCAAGATTTATTATTATTGATCTTTGGTGTAAGGAAAAGGAAAAGAATAACTAAATATTTTCTCCATGTATCTTTGTTTATTTCCCTTTGCAAACTTTCCACAAAAAAAAAAAAAAAAAAAAAAAAACCACAAAAAAAACACCCCAAACTCAAAAGCCTTGCATGGTTGTATATATAATAGTATGGAAGAAACTTGTAGGATTGGGTCTGTAAATTCACACAGATGGCATGTTGAGAAAAAAACTGGCCACATTAAAGGTAAAAGTCACTCAACTTGCACTTGGCCAGGGCTTCATGTGGAATTTTCCTGTCACAAGCTACCTTTACCATTCACTAGTTGTTGCATCAGGAGGATGGAGTAACGTAGAAACACTTTCAAAGAAAAATATATTCCAGAATACAGTCTATTATTGCACCCTTCTTGAATTAATATTGTCTTTTCTTATAATTCACACAAGAAAGAATAGGTTTGGGTTATTTTAGCCAATACACACACAATTTACTGTGTTCACACACTGTGTTCACGTGATGACTGTCAATATCAACTGCAAATCTAACTGCAATTTCAGTTGAAACTGAAATGGCTGGGGGATCAGCAATAGTTGTGTTGGAGGACATATGCTAGAATGCATAAAAAATGCATAAAATCTTCTTTGCATTATGAAGTCTAATGAGCTAGCAGTCTGGTTATTTTCTGTTGTAACCAAATGGCAAGTTAGTATATTCATATACTTCCTGAAAAACTGTTGACAGACAAATTACGGAATGTTAATCTATCACTGTTTTATTCTTTCTCTACACATCTCAATTAACTTCAACTGACTTGATTTCCCCTGCATTTGTAGCGTCGTTCTGTGAGTGATTTTTGTGAATTTCAAATTTTCAATAACTTTGACTACTCCCTTTTTCAAAGAAAATCTTCCCTGGTATGGTTTTTGTGCTTTTGGGGAACTCTGTGCTCTCTTTAATTAAATTATTTTGCCTTTCTGCATGGAAAGACTCTGGGAGCTCATTCATATTTGATTATGCAGTGTTGCCATAAGTCCTATGGTAAAATGAAGTGTAACTACATAGGGCTGATGTCATGAAGCAGAAATATATCTATTAAGATGGGCTAACTGTATGGTAACTTTCTTAAACCTGACAACTCCAATATTGAGGAATAGTGCACTGGGAGAGACAATGTGTTCACTGTGATAGCCTGATTTTCACATTGTTCAGCTGCTTGCATTTTATCTTTTCAAATGCATGATTGTAAAATATCAAACTCAGCCCATTTGAATATGGCTTTGTTTTTCTTTTGCTAAGTATTAAAGCACACATTCATTAAAGTCTAGTAGATTACAAAAAAATTATTGTACTTTGTTGTGCAATAACAGATATGATTTCACTAAAAATAACAATCTGTAACATTTAAAAATACTTTCCTGAAAACAGCAAGGAGGAAGATTAATATGATGGACTTCATATTCACATAGATGTTTACAATGTTTTTACAGGTAAAAATAAATACATGTGATTGACTACATTCAGTATTAAGACAGCAGGAGATGATAATTTGGGGTATTACAAATAAGCACGCATGCATACCATGTGTCTGTACTATGTGCATCTGTATTTACATGTGCACGTGTAATTTTGCAAAGCAAAAATCTGTACTGCTGCTCTCCCCCAGGGTAGAGCTGAACAGAGCTGAAGTTACGGTAGAAACATTAAGGTTCTCTTCTCTCCTTAAGCGAGAAAAAGAAGAAAGAAAACAAAGAGCTCTTTAAATTCGTCAAGCACAAGCACTTTGTGCTTGTCATGGAATTCATGTTGTTATTTCTCATGTGCAAGAGTGAAACTGAAAACCTGATTTTTGTGAGCAACATGAGAACCCAACAATAACCTGCAGACTGTAACGTGCTCCTCCCTACTTTTGCATCAACATGTGAATATTCCAGCAGCTATGCCAACATCTTAGTTTACCTTCCTAAGGAAAGCTAACCAAACAATTCTAAATATGTTAAAAACAAAGATGATGGATTGCAGGCTTTATGAAACATAGCACAACTCAACCGTCTCATTTTTCATGAGCTTATTGTTTGTTTTCATTTCACAGTTTACCTCTGTTTTACCTACAGAACTGTTCTGTGCCAAACTATTTCTTTAGTTTTTGAGACAGGCTCCATTAAAGAAGTTTTACTTTTGCAAACTTAAAATTTCAAACCAATACCTTTCATCTTGGATAACGCTGGACACAATTGCACATCCATTGCTCTTCCGGATATCTTTGTAGGAGACTACATTTCTCAGTACAGACTTCAAAACCAAAATTGCTACATATGACTCACTTAATGCACATAGATATTACCAGTGATCTTATATTCGTATGTCTGTGTTGTCAGGAACAACGGTTGTATACAAGAAATAAACAAAAAAGAGGAAATATGGCACTAAAGTTTTAGCATTGTAATGAAACGTAACAGAAAATACTACAGAAATGCACCAAACTTCATGTAACCAACTGCTTGAGACGTGTACAATGCTCTCAAATAACATATTCCACTATATTTGTTTTGGGTTTTAATTTCTGGTTAAATTATGGGTTTTCAGCTAATTCTATAGCATCTTAGAGAAGAAAATAATCTCTGTTTGCAAATCACATATTATAACGTTTTCTTAGACTTTGTTACTCCTAGCCAATGACTTCACTTTAAAAACAGAAATACTGCTGATGTATGAAAGTGAAACAGAAGGCAATAGGATGGTGTATAGGGCTGCTGAATCACAGCCTGAACCTCTGATTGATCACCTGAGGTGACAATGAGTCAGCCACAGGAGCACAGGTGAAGGCAATTCACCTGTGCCACCAGAAGTGGTGGAGCCAGGCTCCACTCCTCCTAGACCCATTTAAAAACTGATTGCCAGTGGGGAAGGAGCTTTTCTGGAGATCTACTCCATTGGAGTTTATTATGTGAGCCCAGGATTGGGTGAGTGTCCTCTTTTCCTTACTCTAGCATCATAATTACATCAGACAAACCCCTGGATACCATGTGTACATTCATTGATTGTACAGATGGCGCTCACAAGGAATCACTCAAACCATGCTTACTAGGGATGTGAAGGAGAAGACAGTAAGGACAGTGGTGAGTGGCAAAAAATCTCTTCTCCCGTGTCACTCATGTTGGAAGCAAATACTCAGAATCTGTAATTGTATATAATTGCCATGTGTAATTGCCCACTGATGTTTTTTCTCCTGTATTGCAGATAGGTCTGAGTGCTCAGGTCAGGTAGTTCTGATGTGAGAGTTTAATATCTTTCTCCCATTTCAATATTAGCTTCCCAGTTATCCAGCTATCAACCGTGCACTGTGCTTTGTTCAGTTCTGCTGTAGTGTATATCTTACTTGTTACCTACGTGTGAGAACGCTACCTTTGACTCTTACTGTTATCACCAGGATTTGGAAAGCTTCAGTCTTTTTAGGGGTGACTGTAGAATCAATGGGTCACTGATCATCTATGCAAACTTTTTTCTATTCTCATTTAACCCCAAATTTCTCATTTTGTTTGTTTGTCTTTTTAGATCCACTAACCTCCTTCTAAGAATATAACTGAATTTCAGACACGGGGGTTTTGTAACGAAGTCCCACTTTTCATACAAAAGTTCTGCTATTTGCAGAAGCTGTTAGAGTGTTTTTTTTTTTTTTCAGTGCTCTGTTCAGTTCCCAGGGTCCCTCAAATCCCCCAGTTTTTGACTGCATAGGAATGTAGCAAACCCAGAGTTCAGGTTTCATTTTTTTCTCATACCTCCATAGACAGAAGGATTGTATTTTCAGACATGACCATAAGGTGTGTAATATTTTATCACCACCTCTCCTACAACCCCAGCATTTTTTGATTGTCTGTTTCAAGTTTCTCCACTTCAACCAGTTCCCACCAAGCTCTAAAATGATCTCCTGATGTTTATATTTTAACCTTACACCTTGCTTTCATTTCCTTCTTATTTTTGTGCTCTCTCCTTCAGCTAGGATGAAGTTCCTACAAGTTAATCTCCTGCAACAGTTCTCTTTAGGCTGGCATCATGCTGTAAGGCACCGAATGCACCCTGGCTCTTAAGTTGGAAAATGATTGGAATTGACTTAAACTTGCTGAATGCAAGCCAATAGAACAGGTACAGCATACACTGCAGCAGAGATGCTGACTCTATTTCTGTGAGACCGTGTACAAGATCTAACAGTGAGAAGTCAGAAAAAATAACTGTATTTAACTTGCCTTGAGGAACTTGCAGGAAAGGGCATTTGAGGGTGGATCAATGACATGATTGAGGTTTAGATCTTGCTAGCTACAGCGATGCCTTTGAATTCTCTGCTCCCCTGTTGACCTGTACAGGAGAGAGGTAATTGATGACAGCCCGTTACCAAAAGCAGGTTATAATACTCCTCTTGTCCATCCACACATGCAACCTAATTTTGTCCTGTGTCTTGAAACCAGTTCATCTCAAACACCTGTATTCATGGATTAGTTTCCCATGAGAGCTGTTTGGGCATAGTGGTATTCAGTATCCTTAGCATGTCAACGTCAGGAGTATAGGATATTATAGGGCATTACTATTATGCTATCGACTGTATGGTTTTGGCAGTGCAGGAAGATTATCTTAATAGTACACATTCTGTAGTTTATTTCTAAGAAATTTCCCAGTGATGTTATAACCACAGGCCAGATACAAGTTTAGGATATGAACAATACATTAGTTCTTTCCGAGTTATTATGCAGTGAAAAACATGATTAACATTCAGTAATATAACATTAATATAATATAATATTATTAGCCAGCTGTTTTCTGACATAATTGGGCAGCTTTCTTCTATTTCTTTCAGGAATGCCAAGATATTTGTAGTTAGTATTACTTCTTTAAAATCTGCTTTACATCTTTGTCTTTTTCTTCACCACTTTTTAATTCATGAAAGGTTACCATGTTCTTGAAACTCTCTTCACAACTGATTTTATTCTCTTGATCACCATTATAACCACATCTCCACATCTCCAGAGCTGGCTGAAAACTGATTGTAAAGAACTTGGTTGAAAAATGTTTATGCTTGCACGTTTTTTTTTTTGTGGATAATTTATCCAAAACTCTGGGAAGGCATTTGTTATTTTGAAATACGTACAAAATAGATTAGCTCAGTTTGATCTGTCCACAAACTGCTTAGGATTTAAACCATAGAAAGAGATCTTCACTGAAATATTGTTCTATAAAACATGAAGAAAATGAGCGGCTGACTTTCTTGAATTTGGACATTGATAGAGACGAGTTTCAGCATCTCTAAAGATGGTACAAACTTGCCAAAAAAAATGCATCCCATGCTGTATCTGCACAGCAAGCAGATAGACTGGATAGCAGTTGTTGATCTGCTTTAGCTTCTTCATTTACCAAAGCTGTTCATTAACCTGTGGAGAACACTTTGGATTGTCCTGTGTAAGCATGCATACTGGCAATGAAAGCAGCATCAAGAAAAGTGGATATTCACTGGCCAGGTGTTGAAGGACCGAATACTGAAATCCCCTGAAAGGATTCATTTGATAAATGTACTATACTCCAAGAATTAAGCTATCTTACTTAAAATCCTTATATTTAACTTTTTTCTTCATGTTATACATTTTACATTACAAATGTTTTGATGATATATTGTTTTCCCTGTTCACCTTGGTTTCTCACTCCTGTCAAAAACAAAACAAAACCTCTCGTTGCAACCTGGGTAGTACATATACTCCCCAAATAGTAACTGCAAGCTTTTTTTTCTATTAAAGAATCAGATGAGAAGTGTCACATACTCTTTACTAAGTAATACACAAACTAAAGTATCTAATAAACTAACACTAATAAACTAATGAGATTAGCAGCCATTGGATTCTGTGCCTTCATGCATACATATTTAAATTTTAGAAGTTCAAGAAGCAAATCTAAATTAAGACCTATTTTGCTACAGGACATGGGGTTGATCTCGACTGTATTTCCAAAATAGGTATGTTTTCCTCACAGAGGGAGAGGGAAGAAAGAGAGGTTTCTGATAGCAGGAGACGCTTTATGTGGTCTTCTTGTTCAATTATACTGTTTCAGAGAGCTAAACTATATCAACTACATGCCCTACAAGGAGAGACTGAAGGATCTGGGGCTGTTTAGTCTGGAGAAAAGGAGGCTAAGGAAGACCTTGCTCTTTTCCAATAGTTGAAAGGTGTTTACAGCGAGAGTGGGGCTGGTCTCTTCTCACTGGTGACAGGTGACAGGATGAGGGGAAATGGTCTTGAGTTGCGCCAGGGTAGGTTTAGGTTGGATATCAGGAAAAACTTCTTTACAGAAAGGGTTGTTAAGCACTGGAATAGACTCCCCAGGGATGTGGTTGAGTCGCCATCCCTGAGTGTGTTTAAAAACCATTTGGATGTGGTGCTCAGAGACATGATTTTGCAGAGGGTTGTTAGAGGTAGGGTAGTATGGTCAGATCATGGTTGGACTCAATCTTAAAGGTTTTTTTCCAACCTGCGTGATTCTATGAACATTCTACGAACAACTCCAATTGCTTGTACTCCCTAGCCCTCACTGAACATTTCTAGATGTGGCCTGGAAATGGTTGATATTTAGAAGAGTAGTGCAGGTTTAATTTGTTAGTACATTAGTACATGGGGTAATCCCTAGCCATATCGCCATTGACAAACCAGGCCATCCCTGTGCATTTCAAGAATGTGCATAAGTGGACTTTGTAAAAAGCTCTGAACTGATTCAGCAGCCATGAAAACTGACAGAAAACTGCCTTCCTGCATCACCTAAGCCTGGTCCCAATACCAGGCGTTTCTCCCAGGTGCAGGGCATGCAGCAGTTTCTAGTCCCAGGCCAAGGCAGTGAGAAAAACTGAGCAGAAGCAGCCCACAGAAACACAGCTGGATGCATTTGTCCTCTTTCTCCCTACTCCCACAAGAGTCTTTGGAGAATGATGAATGACAATAAGAACTAGCACAACACGCTGACTAAAATCTTGGGGACATGTAGGAAACCTTGCCTCTGTTATTAATGCTAGTGTCAAGAAATCAATAAGGATTGCATGTTTCTCCTGATAATATCCTGGATTATGTTCCTCGCTGGCAGTTTTCCATGTTAACACAATTGGTGTATGCTTGGCTATCACACCAGCAAAAAGTAGCTAAACCCTCCAGCACAGCAGAAAAACATTATTAACATATGCATTACACTGTGCCATGGGCTATAGAGGGTTCAAAAAGCAGTAATCTTCATGTCAACTGCCACATACACACATCAGCATGCCCCCAGAAACAAATACAAGGCTTTTTTAGTGGATGGATGCGCAGCTGGCAAATTGGAGGAAGCAAAGTCTTCCTTTCTCATTCTCTTCCCCCATGTACTTGCTACTTCAGGTCTAAAAACAAATAACAAGATGTTTGTCTGCTGGTTCTATGTAATTAGTATGACAACATTCCCAGTCAATGTAATTGCTATAGTAAGAAATTACAGAATAGGATTACGAGTTGACACTGGTTCTTAGGTTCATCAGTTTGTGACAGTGCTGCCCACCAGCACAGCATCTGACAGAAAAGGCTAGCTCATGAGCTCACTCCTGGAAGAAAGTGCCTTATAGTTCCCACCCTGCTTGTCAAGACGCTTTTGCAAGTCTTACAAGGCATTTAATGAATTCCCTAGTGCTTGCACATTCAATTTCCATCCTTTCTTTTTAATCTTCAGTGATTTTAGCAGCAATGTCCTGGGAATCATTTTGGTACAAAAACTCTAATAAGGAAAAAGGCAGGGTGACATTTAATTAACAAAATTAATTAGTACTAAATAGAGAAAGAGCATTCTCTAGCCATTTATGAGACAACAGCTGAGAATGGAGGAATGCTAAAGATGACAGCTGGAAACTGTGTTCAATTAAAAAGCAAAATACATTCCGAAAATATGAGAAAAAACTAATTTCTGCACTAAAATTTTAACTTCACACTACTGATTTTCATCTTTTCTTGCCACTCTGACAACGTTCCTCTAGATATACAGTAACCTGTGTAGAGAATTTGAAATGGTCAATAATATCCTTGCATTTATTTTCTGGATACTTTAGAAAGAATCTGCAAGGTCCCCCTCCTCCAAGGATTTTGTAAAATGGAGTTTGATAAATGAACACAAAGTTTAATGAAAGTAACAGCTGAAATGAATCAGTTACATCCACCATTCCTAGTAATTATACGTTGTATCATTCCTGGACCACTTTAGTTTTATGAACCAACTGAAAAGATGTTCTTGAATGGTATTTTAAAAAAATAAAAGCAAGTGTTCTTTATGGCAGAGATTTTTTTACTATTTTTA
This sequence comes from Lagopus muta, assembly GCF_023343835.1. Classification (NCBI taxonomy): domain Eukaryota; kingdom Metazoa; phylum Chordata; class Aves; order Galliformes; family Phasianidae; genus Lagopus; species Lagopus muta. The sequence goes on along the minus strand of NC_064440.1, from coordinate 28,407,420 downwards.
ACTCGCTGCTGTTTTACTGCTCTTAACTCTCTACAACATAAAATCAGGAATAAATCTCCCAGTTTAATCTTAGCCTGTTAGTTTTTCTTATTTCTTCTAGCTCTGATGTTTAGTATGAAGCAAGCTAAAGCCAACATATTGTAAATTAAGATAAAACCACAGTCAAACAATGACTTGAATGGAGTTATAGAAAGTGGTGATAAATGATCCTAACGTATATATTGAGCTTTTCAGAGACAAAGGCTACAAAGGAGTAGTCTCTACTTGTGCCAAACTGTTTCTTCATATATTCTGGAAAGTAGGGAAAGCAGGTTGCTCAGTTGTCCTTGAGCATTCACAGTCTTGTCTGTTTCAGGACAGACTCTCATTTTCTCAGGAACCCTTTCCCCTTTACAGGAAGAAATGTCCTGCCTCGCTGCATCTATATCACTCAGAAAGTAGGGTCTCCAGAGGCACTCTCCTGGTAAGATACAGCTGCACAGCAGCCTCTCCATACCTCTGTTCCCAAAGACATACTTCTAATACAAGATATTGTAACTTAAACCTCAGGTTGAAAGAAAAGTTGAAGCTTGAAAGAATTTTGAATATATTCTCCAGATTCTCTAGATACTCTATATAGAGAGAAGGCATACAGCAGCCTGTCTAAAGAAAAATCAAGAGCAAAGATATTTAAATCAGGATTATTGGATTTATAAAGCAAGGAAAAAGCCCGGTGTTCCCAGGAGTTGGATATTTTAGATAGCCACATGAAATATATATGCACTATTCCCAAGTGTGAGCTCTAGCATGTTGATGACATGTGCCTTCTACAAAACAAATATAAAATGAGTTATGAAGTACTCAAGTAAATGGAGAGTAAAATACAAAAGGAAAAAAAAATAAATACATAGTTTATGGTCCAGCTGCCATAGAAAAATTATTGTCCAGAGTAAAAGAAAGGTAATCTGAAGACTCTGAGCCAGACGCTGTAAATCACATCATGCTTGCTCCCTTAAAATTGAATACTGTGATTTTTATTTATTTTTTAATGCAGAAGATAGAAGTATCCTTAGGACCTATTTATTCGATAACTAAAATGCTGCACTTGACCTTGAATTCATTCATGAACGTACAAAACTGCATATTTTGAGTGCAGTTAGACACAAAGAAATTAAGAATAATCTTCCTGTTTGTGGGATAGACTCCATATCTGTGTTTACATACCTTTGTAAAAGAGGTTCCTATAACTTACATTATCTTTTGAGGGATGTATGCCAAATTTTGAAAAATTTGGCCCATCTTAAATTATTCTAAAAAGCCAATAACATGATATGGTATAGGTAGATATGCTTGATATTATTTTTACCATTCTCAGTGCTCAAATTCTTGAAGCATACATTAAGCCAAAATCTAATCTCCAGTGATACATAGACAGGCTTGAGAGTTTTTTGAAGAGGAATCTTATGAGGTTTAACAAAGGCTAGAGCTCTATACCTGGGGAGGAGTAACCACGTGTATTAATGCGGTTGATCTGCTGGAGAGAAGCTTTGTGGAAAAGGACTTGGATGTTCCTGGTGGACAACAGTGTGTCCTGTGGCCAAGAAGGACAATGTTTCCCTGGGATGATGAAAAAGAATATGGCTAGTGGTTTGAGGGAGGTGATCCTCCACCTCTCCTCTGCCCTGGTGAGATTATGTCTGGAATCCAGTGTCCATTTCTGGTCTCTTCAGTTCAAAAAAGACAGGAATTTCCTAGAAAGAGCCCAGCAAAGGGCCACAGAGATGATTATGGGATTGGAGCATCTCTTGTGTGAAGAAAGACTGAGAGACCTGAGCCTGGAGAAGACTGAGGAGGGTCTTAGCAATACTTACAAATATCTAAAGGGAGGGTCTTAAATGGATGGGGCCAGACTCTTTTTGGTAGTGTCCAGTGACAAGACAAGGGGCAACAGGCACAAATAAATTCAGTGAATTACATATGAACACGAGGAAAAAATTCTCTACTTTAATAGCAACAGAGCACTAAAACAGACTGCTCAGAGAGACTGTGAAGTCTCTGACTCTGGAAATGCTCAAGACCCATTTGCATGCTTTCCTATGTGATCTGTTGTGGGGAACCTGCTTTAGCAGGGATTGTATGATCTCCAGAAATCCCTTCTGACCATACAATTCTCTGATTCTGTGATGATTACTGAAATTAGTGATTGAGGGACTTTTCACTGCCTGTCCACTATTTAGGTTACTTCACCGATACTCTCACTTTCACAGTGAGATTGCACTGTGTTCTAATACTAGGGAATGCCATAAAAGGGTTTTTTCAAGATAAAGGAAATAATGTTAGCAAACATATTACCTTTCAATTGCTGATCTTACACTTTCTCTTATAAACACTTTTCAAAAAACAGAAGTGAACTTCTCTCAGTAAATGTATATTTATTATTAAATGTACACTGGAAGATTCATTAATGAATATTTGAGAAATATTAATAATGTATCTTCCTTACGTCTTTTATCCTGAAAGATCTACTGTGTTTTCAAAGGCACAACTATGCAGTTTGTAGAAAAAAGAAGTAACACCAAAACCACAGCACAAACGTACACAAAACAAACAAACAAAACCATCAAAAACCTGTAAGATTGAGAATTGAGTATTACAATTGGGAATGCAGCACTGATACAATGAAAAAAAAAATATTGAAATACAGACCTCCTTTCTACATGTTTAGGTTTGATGAATAAGCTATGAAGCAGTGTGTGGACCCATTTTTAACCATGCAAATTCCTAGGAAGGGTGGATACACTTGGATTAATTTAAAATATTCACCCATTTTCCATGTAATAAATTAATCTTAAAAAAAAAAAAAAAAAAAAAAACTGATAGAAATAAATTTTTCAATTTAAAGAAAAAAAGTCAAAGCTCCTAAAAGTCTTAATGAAAATCATTTTGATTGTAAAAAAAATGAAATTTGAAATTACCAAGATCATATATGCAACCTGCAGTCTTTGCCTGCAGATGGCAAACTGCTGTCCCGGCAGCTGCTAATTAAAAGTGATGCATAATTCAGCTTGGTTTTCCTGTTGCCCTCCAGAGACCTGAGACAGAGAAATGTCACTGTGATTCTGTTAATCTGACCAGAATAGTTAGGTCTGATGTTATTTCTACTGCTCATTGATAGCCAGCATGGAAACTAAGAAAAATCATTAATCAGCTTTCACCCCCTAATGTTTCCTTCACTGAGAGCTTTCTAGTAGGAGTAAAGAAGGAAAGGAGGTGAAGAAAGCTCTAGATTTTCAGCTGCTTGGCTCTGGGACCCAACGGGATGCTGAAAATCCTCAAACACCCGTCTCCACAGCCTATTTGTTGGCTTAACAGGCTGTGAGAGCTTCAGAAGGCAATCTGAGAGATTGCCATGAAGGTCTACCTCAACCCTCCCAAGCATACTGAAGTCACACCAAGTTTCTGTAATGGTCTGAGTTTCACAACTTGGAAAATGCCCTACCAGAGGTAGAACATCCAGAATGAACTCCATAACAAGGTCAGTTGATTCTAACAGCAACTTTTAGAAATACAGTGTTTGAAATGTTCTATTTATACCATACAGTTTGCAACAGTATATAAATTACTTATTTATAAATCGTTGAAATTTCAATTAAGTGAAAACAGAATTCTACTTCTTTTTTTCCCTAACTTAAAATTTAAAAACTGAGCAATGACTTCGGTGGTTATGAAGCCAATTCAGTCAAAACAATTTTCCACAGTAAATTGTTCAACAGTCCCAAGTTCTTGTGCTTTGTTTAGTTTTGTTGTTTAACAAAATAAACGGATGATTTTATGGGGTATCATCTATGAATGTAAGATTCTGAAACATCTTTAGTCCGGCACTTTATGGTAGTAACAAACCTGTTACTAGGAAAATAAACCAACACAAACCTGCAATGGGACTTACACTCTAACATGCATTATTTTCCAGCAAAAACCAAAGTGTTCTAAAGTCAAACTCCAGCTGCTTGCTTTTTAAATGAATCTTAAGTCAGTCATCTCTAACTCAGAGTTTTCAGAGACAGAAGTATTAACCTTATTCTTCTGAACTACCAGTCAGTAACTGAATACCCATTTAGAAACTGTCTCTCTTGGCACCCATCAAAGGGTTCACAATCCCTTTGATGGTGTCATCTTGTTGCCCACACCTTATTGAACAGGTTTTCAGTGGACAGAAAGTCTGCCACAGAAAAGCATTAGCCCACTGCTACTTTCTGAACCAGTTATAATTACACTGAATTAAGGCAAACTCTGGATTCTTTTGTCAAAGCTAAATTTAGTCAAATTTGGGATGTGAATATATTTTACTTTAGTTCTGTTTATCTGACTAATTCTGACTGCTCCCTTAGAGACTTATCTGAGAAGCTTTCCATCCTTCTCTTTGCCTTTGATCAAAAGCTGTCAGAATTTACTTCATTTACATTTCAGACCCACTGATTAATACCACGTCCTTTGGGTTATGAAGTGTTGTTGGATGACAGAACTAAGACAAACTATTCCAACTTGTTCATTCCATGGTATCACCTCAAGATCATTATCATCCTGTTATTATGCCATTCCTGCATTTGCATGCCTGGGAAGGGAAGGAGCTCTCTTGTTGCAGAAATACTGATCATCTTTGTTTTTTAGGACAATAATTGTCTCTTGGTCCTAGGGATAGCGTTACTGCTAAAAGTGTTCTTAGTGTAAAAATAACAAGCAGGCTGCTGGGAGCATAATTCTTTTTCAAATGTTACTCCACAAGTACAGTAACACCTCATTTTGTGGAAGTTTATGGAGACCTATGGCAATGTTCATTTAGAAGGGATCAGCTCTGATAGATACAAAGCCTTTCTGACCAAATAAACTCAGTAGTGAGAATATTTCTTTGGTCTGTCTTGCAGAGTGTTCATCGTTTTATCTTGCTAGTAATGAGCACGGTACATGGCACGATATTTTGTCAACTAAATCTGTGTTTCTTGATAACCTCTCACAGTTCCAGGCTCACACCAGAATTCCCTTTCCCCAAGAAGGGTTCAGTTAATCTTCTGTTAAACTCTAAAGTGATACCACAGGTCACTAGCAGAATATTCCACTTTTATTATTTCTTTCATTGCCATCCTCCTTGTGGAGCAAATGTTTCTGACTAAGAGCCTTATGCTTTTCCTGGCTTTGACAACCAGTACCTTGGTACGATGAGGACAAAATGAGTAAAGCACAAAGTACAGTTTCTCCTATGGCATTGGCAAGTCAATTGTACAGACAAATGTATGACTACCATGTACTGGTATTGCTAAAGAACAAACAAACAACAACAAGAAATACATTCTTCTGCCATTACCTCCATTGTAACTTTGCTTTTAAGACTTACTTTTTTAGAGATCACTTAGGCATTTGATACATTTTCTTTCTGTTCCTGCAGATGTTTAAGGTTAAAAGTACTGGTTTCTTTCTTGGCTATCATGAATATCTGCACAAAGATAAAAGTTTACTAGTTGGTTTGAGATGCAACACGGTCATACTTTGTATTTTCCTAGTTTATTCATTTATTGACTGTGAATTGCTCCAAAGTTTTCAAGACTTTTATATCTTCCCATTAGCAGTCATTCTTGATACTCAGGATGAAATTTTTACATTGGTTTACTTTAGTTAAGGAGAGTGAATCCTGAAACTGTTCCTTTAGCATTAAGAAAATAACCTTAATAATCTTTTCACTCACTTGTCAGAGAACAGAGTGACTGCCAGACTTCTGTTGTCTTTTCAAGACGTTTAAACGCTTTCACCTGCTAACTAAAGTTTATAGAATTCACTAGGGTCCTCCCAATGTACTCTGCAGGTGCAGATACAAGGAATTGAATGCCAGTTTTCAGTTTCTTTTCTTATTACCTACATAAAAGATCAAATATTTTTACTACTTCATATTACTTATCTTTGGAAAAGTATCAACTTAGGAGCCATGTGAGCATTACCTTTCATTCCTTCTTTACTTGGAATGTTGTGTTTCTATACTAGAAGCGGACAAAATAAGTTTGTAAATAGACATAGTAGTTATAATAATTATGCATCAAACCAGAACATGGTAATCTTTTCACAGTGGTTTAAAAATTTCCACAGAAAACGGAGATATATATTCAGATTACACTATGCTGCTGAAGTGTCTGTGAAAAGAGCGTGCACTATTAGATCCCTAAGTAGCATTACCACTAGCACAACCTTGAAGTTAAAAGAACAGGGTTTTTTTTTGTTTTGTTTTGTTTTGTTTGTTTGTTTGTTTATTTTGTTAACAGTGAAATCAAATGAGGAATGTAAGGAATTGTGTAGTTTTGACATTGCAGGGTCTAAACAGATTAATTTCCCTGAAATTTACTGAGCAATAATGAAGGATGCACCATTTCTTGAATGCAATCTAGCCACATGTCACAGACAATATGTATGCATACAGTTCAGAATATTATGGTGAAAATCACCACGCAGCTTTTAAAGATTAAGAAAGATTATCTCTCAACTTCAGAGGAAAAGACTGCTCTTGTATTTGGAGGTTACTGTATGTATCTTTAGAGCTCAGAAAAAGCTATCAGAGATTTAATTTTAGAGGATAATTCATATTTCTTGCTCCTCCTGCTGCACTCTAATGCCCAGAATGTTTCACTGTAATACCCAAAGATGTTTATGTTGTTCTGGTAACCATAAAAAATGAGAAACATGAGTGCCCACAAAACAGTCTAAACAGCAACACATAGTGTTATAGACCTGTACCATACTAGAACAGAAGTGTATATAAGGTACAGAGGGTCCTGTCAGGAGTGGTCCCAGTTCAAGTGACAAATCCTTCCTGAATTCTTTTTCTTTTGACTGGGTCAGCAGGATGCGTGGATACATCCTGCACATTATTTTAATCTTAATTTAGTAGAAAAAAATGACCAGTGAAGTACCCTTACAATAAAAAACAGAATACAAATTGACTACGATGCAGGGGTGAAAAGATATATTGACTAATTTGTAGATCAGCCATTACACAAATGAAATAAATATTTATCCAGTTTAAACATGCATTCTGTTTTAATGTAGACAAATATAGAGTGAAAGGATGTTACTGGAACACAGCCAGCTAATTTCATTTAGAGTAGTCTCTCATTTTCAGTAACCAATCAAAATTAAACTGATGCCTCATAGCCAACAATGCTCAGTGCAGTTAACACAAAAACTGTTATTTCTCACTCTCGCATACTACTGTATTGAAAAGGAACTTAAACAAAATCCTTGGGAAATGATAAATGCTCTCAGACTGAGCAATTGAGAAGAGTGTCAGTCTCATATGACTGGCTAAGGAAACTGCTTTTTTTGCCTCGTTCTTAGGCCCAGAACAAATCCTTATTGCTTCTAAATATCACAGGTTTTGTTTGCTTTGAAATAGCAGCTTTAAATAGGATACGTGTACCAGTTCAAGAAGAACCAAGTGAAACATAACTACCTGGGCAGTGTAGACATTCAAGAATAGGAGTAATAAACTCCTGTCACGTAAGCTTTTCCAAACAGAAAGACATGTTTTTGAGCTTAAATCTATTTTCTCAAGCTTTTTTACCCCCTTCTCTTTTAAAATTAGTAATAAATTTGTAGTCGCTTTTAGGTTGTTAAACTGTGCTTGAATATCTGCACAACTCAAGCAGATGTTAGAATATTCTGAAGAGCTTCCATAATTTCTAAGTGGCCATATTACAATTTTCTTCTAGTAGGCTGTAACCTACTAGATACTGCAGAGACAATTCAAGGAAAGATCATCTCAGCTGTACTGCAGCTCTAAGGCCAATTCCCTCTTTTTGAGTGACAGGAGTTGGTGCTGCGTACACTTGTGCATCTTGGATGAACTGAACAAGCAGAGAGATGGTGTTCCTACATGCACAATATCATGATGAAAAAGGATTAGTTCTCAATAGTAATTAACGCATAACAGACCAGTGAGCTTCAGTCTTGGGACCAATGAGAAAGACTTGGAGATTCTCTATTGACCCACAGGATTAGTTGAGGGAATCTGGCATCCCCAGCTACAAGACAATGGCTTGTACCCGTGCATACAACAGTACATGCCTCAAAATCAACATAAGAAAATGAAGTTGTTGCTTGCAAACTTGTCATTCTTTTACGTGTAGATGCAACAAAATAAATGACTTCTCATGGGATTTCTTTAATTTGCTGTGAACTCTCTTTTTAATAGCAATATTTGGAAAAGTAGGCCATCCTTTATTTTGCAAAAAGAAAGCCAGTTGAACATGAACCTCAAGTGCAAATATGTTTAGTTACATGATTTAACTCCTGGTATTGCTTTCTTCAGTATGATTTGCTCAAGAACAAACATTCCACTTATAATTGAGTGATAATGATGAGGATATAACATTTCCAAATAACTATATGCTTTGATGTATAAACATTAGTTTTCAAAATAAGATCCTAGCCACAAGCAGTTGACAATAAAGATGAATTAAATCCGCTTTAAAAATGAAGAGCAAATAAAGGTAATCCAGTAAATGTAGATATAAGAAGCAGAAGCAATCATATTTACCTGTGATTATGTTATAGACTAGTTATGCTCAAGGTATTTGAAAAATGTTCTCCACTGAATCAGTTATTGAATTTTATCAAAATAGCATTCTGGGGTTTGCAATACATCCTGTTTGAATAGATGGCTGGATTTCATTCAGACAAGAAGGAATCTAGAACATAGTCTCAGATTTCAATAAAACTTCTCCAAGAGTAAAGGTAATTGGAGGACTGCTTCCTAGTTTGCAGTTGTTTTTTTCATAGTGACTTTGTCTGCAAGGATAGACTGAATTGAAATAAAGAAGAAATTTGGAGAGAACTGCTCAGTCTTGAATAGAAAAAAGAAAAAAACAAAGGAACAACACCAGGCATACGTATGAGAAGACATTACTCTGGCAAAGATCCTAATAAATTGCCTTCAACAACCATTGGGAAATAAGATGGAAGTGATGTGTGTAAAATGCAGCAATAGAGGTTTAGGTTATGCATTAAGAGAAATCTATCATTGAGAACACAAAGAAGGAATTAAATTGGCTAAGTGGAGGAATTTATATTTTCAAGAGTTGGTTAAACCAGAATCAGACAAGAATTGTTCAGCTGTAACTGCTCCTCTCCTGGGATTAGAAGAACACAGAGGTCTTTTTCAGCCTTTCTTTTACAGTCTTGCTGAAGAGAAAACATTTTGGATTTTAACATCTGTAAGCTTCAATGTGTTAGAAAATACGTGAGAAAATACCCCAATTTTTGGAAACATCTTTCACAATAATCAGTTAAGTTACTCTAAAATGGACCTTAATCATGGTTTCACTAGAAGTCTTTGGTGTGAAAGAACCCTCATTTTTCACACAAAAAATTTTGCTCAGGTAAATCTAAAACTAAGTTAACTGCTCATTAATTCTTTCCCAGGTGGTTTCTAAGATCTGTATCACAAGTTTCCTTGGTAACAGCAGACAGCATACCGTGACATTTATCCACTAAACCACACAAAACTGTGAATCCTTAACTTGTGTCCACCTAAGAAGATAAGCAGAGACTGATGGCAAGCATATTCCCCCACGTGTTCTTGATCCAGCACCCATACGCATGTAATGCAGTCGATGTGGAAGGTCATGGCATCCTGTGGCACACTGGATATGCAGATAGCAGGTACAAGTGCATGTAGTACTTGCTTGTGCCTTTTCTCCCTGTACAGATCCCACTACAAGCACAAAGGAGGATGTGAGACTTGGAACTCCAGGCAAACACAGCTGCAATTTCCCAAATAAACTCTTTGCCCAAACTGGCACAACATTTGCTACTCTGCAACAACTTAAACCAGCCAATACTCATCAGGAAACAAAACAAAACAGAACATTTTCATTTGGGATTTTTATTCTTGATAATCTCATCACTGTTATTTTTGGTTTATTTTTGGTTCAAAAATATTCACAAGAATCATCTCAAACATTTCAACCACTGTCAGTTTCTTTGTTCTAAATGGTGTGCAGTAGACATCTGAGAAAAAAGGGAGTCAAATCGTCTAACTTCAAAATCCTGTAACTGTGTCCCTAAATATTTCAGTTGCTCTCTATGTGAATTCACCTGTTACTGGACTAGACCATTGTAACAGATGTTTGTGACCTGATAATAGAGAAAACAACTGGAAGAAGATGGAAATCTCTATGTTGGAAGTGAAGGAGGTCAGGATCTGTCACAGCAGGAATTTGAGAAAGAGTATGTTGAACCAGTGAACAATTGTCTCTGAAATGGGCAAGTGTGAGGTCCTCAGGGAAGAACACAGAGTGACTGACCACAGCCACTACAAAGGAAGCTGAATTTTTCCTAAAGTTCAGGGAGCCAGAGGGCAGTGTTTATTATTTATTATTTTCTCAGCTACTTCAGATGAAAAAATCAACTTGTTGTGTAATTTTTTGTCCTCAAGTTAATGAAATGAGTCAAATATTTGTCTTCCTGAGTTAGCCAGACTGCAATGTGGATGTATTCATGACTTACCCAGAGTCAAGAATATGAATATCAAACAAGGAACAGAAAATCTTTAAGAAAAGCACTAGGGTTGTGTTGGCTTTAACTCATAAATTCCTTCTTGCCAACTGAGATGTGCAACATCTTGTTAGTGACCATATTTGAAAGACTTGTAATGAAACTCACATTTTATTGTGATACAGCTGTATATGACTGTTGCTATTCTGCTTAGTGTATTTTGTACTTGTGCTGTGATTTCAATTCATTCCTTTATCACACTACTAAAACTAAATAATGGGTGAATTCAAATAACTTAAGTGAATTTGTATTATACATTCAACCTTCCACCTGTGGAATAACTTAAAGAACACTGTCAGAAAGCACTGTGCTCAGGATAAGGAAGTTAATTTTACCATGACAGCATGCTAATCCAAAAAAATGAATAAGCATGTGAAGTTTATTATTGCTACTGTGATTCGAACTGTGGTAGTACTGAATCTTAGGTATCAGCTCCTCTACCATACAGCAAAAAAAAGATTGAGGTAAATGTTGTGCCAAAGTAAAGTTTTTGCAGATTTGTTACAGTGGAATCGACCTCGTCAAGATTGCCTCTTAATAAAGCAGAACATCCTAGGATATAAAGAGCCGTGTTTTCTTGATCTGATTCCCTATTGATTTCAACAGCAATGTGTATGTCATTCCAATACTGAAGCATTACACTTGGTAGTGAGGATAAGAAAGATTAAAAGGAATCTTCATGATCTCCAATTACATGTATTTAAATATACACTGGACTCAGTGCATTAAAAGGCAGAAGCCTGGAACTGTAACAGTAACAGATTCACAATTTCTTTTATTCATTTTCTGTGGACACAGTCAGACCTCAAGGAGCAAATATGAACTGATGCTGGATTTTATTTTATTTTTTTTCCACTTAGATTCTTCTCTCATGTATGTCTTCATCTATATTCAAGTTTACACACTGAATAACAATTTTTACTCATCACTGTTTCAGTTTCTGTGGCCCATGTTATTTTTTAACTTTAAAATTAGGTTACCTTCCTCTCAATGCCACTCCTAACCATGGAGACAGAATATGTCAAACTGATTTATGCCTGGACCCTTACCTCAAGATCAAGTTATTTTCCCAAGTATGTATGTCAGGATAATATGTAATCATAAAATGTGGAAACAAATTTGGTTGAAATTTTTCTAGAGCGTAAGTAAAAGAAATGTACATATATACATTTCATGTAGAGATGCAGATCTTAATACATGATCCTTCATTGATTTTCTCAAAGAGAGGAGGGTACTGAAGAAATAACAAATCCATTTATTTTTTGGAACGTATGCTGATCACATCCCAGCAAATTTCATCAGTTATTCAAACTAATAATTCATTCAAACTCTGCTACATGGAGACAAACATTACTCAAATTACAGTGGTAATTCTGTACAAAAATGGGTTTACTCACTGTGCTTAATTGACATGAGATACGTGGAGATGAATTATTGATCACAAATCAGAACAGCAGTCTTACGAGAGAAAAATTGAGAAAGACTGTAGAGTGAACATATCTGAAATGGGAAATTAGGAGCAGAGGCAAGAAAAGAAAGCAACCTTTGCTTGAAAATGCCTGTATCATCATACCTATGGGGGTGCTAGGGTTGAAGATAAGGCAGGATCACTCTGGTCATGAGCAAACAGGAGAGAAAGCCATGTCTCAGTTTCCTTGGTCACTAGGAGGAGTGGATGGCTCTATAAGATACTAGTCCTTGCTCTTTAAACCTCACCTAGAAGCAAGGCAACACTTAATTCACAGAGATCATCATTGCTCTTGCTCTGTCTTCAAACTTTACCAATGGCTAACCAGAAAATAGTAGAAACTTGAATTGCCACAGGGTATTCATTATTTATTTAATATATTTTTTTTCAAGCTCATAGAGACGAGGCCCAGGAAAAAGTTTAGCACAGATACTTTCAGATACTGCCTATCAGCTTCATTACTAACCTAGCATTTTGTTTTGTTGAAACAGTCTTCAACTTATGATTCTAATACAGAATTCCTATTGAAAATGTTACTTGAGACGATAGTGAGTAGACAAGAGTATCGAGGGATAGCGATGGTGCCTGCACAGATCTGGCAGAACAAACAGGGTCTGCACTAACATTTGTGGATGTGAAGAAGAGGTACTCTATTTAAACAATTATGATGGTCTTTCAGATGCCCTCAAAATGAAAGAGCATACTGTTTACTGAAGGTGACAGTAAACAATGATACTGACACCCTAAGAAAGACAAGTGCGCAATTTCCAGAAGAAGCAACGCCCCATGACATGAATTATCCTAAAGTTGTTCAAACACAGAAAGAATGAAGAGAAAATTCAGGCAGCTATCAAAAACCATCTGAGATCTGTAGTTTCATCTACATAGTATCTAATCTATTTAATAGTAATATGAAATAGTTTGGTATATAATTTAATTATGCTACACTTACTTACACTTCAAACTACATCTTGAAAAAAATGTAAGTGGATAAAGAACAAGAAGAGAGGTTAACACTGATTTTTGATGAATCTGAATGCAGTAAGTTTGGTGCTGACTGTATTTACATCATTAGTAATTGTGTTTTCCAGTGTTAAAATTTTTGTTTCCACCCATGCTATGGTGGTAACCATACGTCAGTTCACATTTTCATACCATTTGCTTCCTATCTGCTGATCAATTTCTTCTGGACATTCCCAAAATCCCAAACTGCAAACATAGAATCATAGAATGGCCTGTGTTGAAAAGGACCACAATGATCATCTACTTTCAACTCCCTGCTATGTGCAGGGTCATCAACCACCAGACCAGGATGTCCAGAGCCACATCCAGCTTGGCCTTGAATGCCTCCAGGGATGGGGCATCCACAACCTCCCTAGGCAACCTGTTTCAATGAGAACATCATTCAGGTGGATTCTTCCTGCCCTCCAGCTGGTAACGCCATTACTATTATTTATATTAAAGTACACTGAGAGGACGGAGGTTCTGACCTGCTATTTTCTGCTTTTGTAAGTTGTGTTTGCTGTCTTGCTGAATTACTCTAGCCAATAAAATCACAATGCACTTCACCACTGAATTTCTAACGTATTTTACTCATGTTTTCCACAATGAAGAAATTCTAAATGAGAATTAACAAACTTGAAAGAAACATTCTTGTCTTACTCAGGCACAGTAAGTAGTATTTGAGATAAAATACGGATTTTTGTTAAGACCAGTAAAAATGTCACAAAAATCTCTTCCTTTGTACTATGCTCTAGGTATGTACACACTATACTCACAGCAAATTTTGCAGTAAGTGACTAAAAACATCGTAGTTAATAAGTGATATTCCTACTTATTAAAGATACACCGGATGACTATCACTCTTCCTTTTACCATGTTATTAATTGCCTTATTAGGAATGCAAATCAATGTCCACTATGTAAAATGGAAAACACAAAAATCAATGCATGTCCTGTTATGTATGGTTTAGATTCAGATTTTTTTCCAAGTGTCGCAGGTTCAAATTAAATGTTGAATAGTAAAAAAAAACTTTAAGTGCTCACTTTAAGTCAATTATGGTTTGATTCTGTAGATTTTTTATATTTACTTTTAATGTATCAACATAAAAATAGAGACCAGAATTAAAAGAGTAGTTTTGTAAAATAGACTTTAACTCTAATTAAAAACACAAAGTAAACCATTCAAAAGTAAAGCCAAAGGAAGTCAAGAGTTAGGTTGCAAAAATACATTAGGATGCCTTTTTTTTTCTCCTCATTTATTATTTCAGCCATTTCAGAGACCATGTCCAGAATTCTAAAGCTGCTTTCTTTTCTCCACTTATATATCAGGATCAAAGTCACTCTTATGTCCAGTTACATGCTTACAGTTGCTGAAAAACTGCTTTTATTTCTCTTATGTAGTCCCTGGGACTTTTTGCAGTTGCAAGTGGTATGTTGTAAGTTCTTTTCATTTTCTTTGATACAGTTTTTTATCACTAGAAGTCACCTGGGATTAGAACCCCTTTTAGATCACCCATAATCAAAGAGGAAATGATGTTAAAATTCAGTATTTCAGACCGTCAGCTTTCAGCTAACCAACTGGTTACAAAGGTCATCTCCTGCTGCAGCATGCAGGTTTATCACTGCAGTCATCAAAAAGGCAGCCTCTGGTAGTTCCATTTATTTCACTAACAAAATACAGAAGAATCATTAAAAATAAAAAAATAAAAAAATCAGTGATTTCCATCTTTACCAAGTGTGAGGTTTTATAATTTCAAGTTCTGTAGAATTTTCCGTTGGGTTATTTTATTATTTATGTTCTGTGATTTTTGTAAGAGCTGCAAGAAGTGCCAAAATACTGCACATTTTCTTATGGTGTCCACTGAATATACAGAGAAGTCAGTAAGCTTTCATATAATGTTTAAATAAAGCATTCCACTGTTGTGTTTGTAGAGTACCAAAAGGACAGAGGCTCTCACATGTGAGAGCTGAAACCCTGTAAAATGGATCAAATCAAAGGTATCTAATCAGCTACATTTAATTTCTTAAAGATAATACTGGAACAGAGCCTTATCTTCTTTGTGCAATCTCCCCAAGCACAACTTCTGGATATCAGTAGAAATATATTTCTTTTTCTTAGCTAGCTTTAAAGAGAATTTTACTTTGAGTGTTTTATCAAGTGTATAGCATATACCTCTTTCCATTTTGTCAAATCAATGTCCTTGAATTTTTGTATAAGCTTTGCTGAAAATCAATTGCTAAGCAAATTGCATATAAATCTATAAATTATAAAAGTGTGTACGTGTGTTTTGCATGTATGTACTTATTTTATACTTAAATACAATAGACAGCTCTTAAACCTTAACAATACCTAATTTGTGAGCTAAACATGTTATGACTTGAACAGAAGTTGATGTAGAAGAGTGAGTATCATGCCCCACATCCTTTTTAATCTCACTTTCCCACTGCTAATTTGGGTGGTGTTAAAGAGAGAAACTGGGAAAAGGCCAGAAGAGAAAAAAAAGAAATTATTAATTCTCTGTGTATTATACGATCATTTATGGCAGAAAATCATGAAGGATGTCTGCACCAGAAATATGGAATATATTCTACATATACAATGCCTGAGCTTTATCTATAGCAGTATCATCTAACAACTTATGAAGCATAGATTTTAACCAAGGTTTTCTGAATATAAACATTTCACTGTTTTTGTTGTTGTTGTTGTTGTTTTTTAAATTATATTAGGTTAATAAAATTATCAGTATCACAGTCAAAAGAGCAAACTCAGTGGCAGATCTTGGTGGATATTTTATGAAGACCTGAATAAAGGATCAATCACCAAATCCAGCAGGAATGAAAATAGATAACTGCTCTTTACTGAATAGTTAAACAAAAGTACATCTAATATTTAAACATGACTAGCAGCCTTCACATGAACATGGGAGCTGTTTTTCTCACACTTGAGAATTGACAGCAGCTGTTCCTTTGGATCATTTTTTTGGAGATGACAGCTGGATTGCATCTTCCTCCCTTTCTCCTTCATCCCTTCATGTACCATTTTCATTTCCCTTTTACTTACTTTTCTGATAGCTGAGTGCATACTGATGTAATGCCTACTTCACATATTAGTTTTTCAGTAGAAGAAAAGCTGTTGTACATTACTGTTTATTTTACTAGAGTAGTCTGTAACCACAGACTATTCTGTGCTCCCATTATACAAGAGTACCCTCATTGCTAGCAGAAATATATGAAGACAAAAAAATTTTAATTCCATTGAGATTGGAAGAAATTCCACTGGGAACTATACTGCATATAGGGACCAAACAGATTTTCAAAGGCTTTACATTAGCACAGCTCCATTCACTTCAGTAGAGTCACTCTGGACTCCCAACTGCAAGAGGAAAACTATCTCACTTCTTTATAATCTCAGTTCCAAAAAATTAGCATTCAGGCTATATGTATAAGCTGTTGAACGTACTGCAACACAACCCTTTTATTTCATGGACTATAAAGCATATGAAATACAGGCATCCACAAGCTATGAAGCAAAAGCTTATAAAAATGCCATGAAATACGTAATTATCCAGTAGGATGAGTCTTCAAACTATGCCTGGAAGGAACTGAACTGGTGTATTTAGTTGAAAAGCTGAAGTCTTCACAGATCATACCAATAGTAGGCAAAAATGGAGAGGTACATGAAATTCAAAATGAGCAGATCTCTCTGAATTTAATGAAGCAAATACACTCAAATAATTCCATGCAACTGTCTAAGAGAAAAATAGCTATCTTGAAACTTTCTGCTGGGTGCCAATAATTCCATAAACAATGTATTTAATTAAGGAAAATTACCGTAACAAACGTCCAATAATTGGTAGTTGTCACTTCTAGCAAACCATGATTTCTTCCCTAGTGCCAACCACAAATATTACTTGAAGGATTCAAGTACACTGAACAATGAACGGTAAGATGATTTCCTTTTGTGATGGAAATTAGATTTATTATCATGCTGTTTTCCAAGAGCAAAAGATACTTACTAAACTTTAATCTCTGCACACCACCAAGACCTCTGGTTTTAGTGTTTTTTTATTACTTTCCAGATTGGAAAAAGCTAGTGAAGAACTATTTGAGTGATTTCAACCCCCAAAACAATTTCTGCCTCTCTTCTCTTTTACTCACTTACATACTCTCCATCTGTCCTGTCAACTGAATAGATCTCAAAGACACAATTGTGTAGAGCTGTCAGAATCTATCTTTGCATTATTACCTATTTCTAACTTCCACTTTAAAATAAGTACCAGACAAACTTCTCTGACGCTGCATTATTCTGTTAACATTTCCCTTTATATCTCACACCAAAGAAAACTATGGTTCAACTGGAAGTAGCGTATCAATGTTTCATAGAACTTTTACATAAAGTTTTCATGTTTCCTTCATAGTTTCAGAGCTGATCCTGCAGGCTCATCTAATTACAGACATATAAAGCACAATTGATAAAAGCTCCATAATACCTGGTTGCATTTGACTGACAGAAACCAAAAGACTTTTCAACCTTTAACAAATGATGTGATTTCTACAGCTGAGTAGCAGGTATTCAGTTTCCTGTTTTCTTTTATTATAGCAACGAGTAAGCCAGAATATCTGTATGGAGCAGAAAGTTCACAGTTACCTTTGAGTGTAATACAGTGAAAACTTACTGTAAGAAATAAGTTCTAGCAAGAGAGGATAAAGTTTACTCACATGAGATGTCCCATGAGAAAATTTAATATTACTGAAATTAATAACTCAAAGAGTATAGTCCATTATAAAATGTGAAGTTTTCTATGTACGTATACCTTATAAATAAATACAGAATTCCCCATCTGTCCAAGTCCTTGTACAGCTTGTCTCTAATGCATGAGTCTTATGCGTAAAAAATAATTTTAACTAGATTGTTTTTCTTACAAATATTCTCACCTGCATGTTGTACTAGAGTCTTTCAACTCCAGAAATGACGTACTAAAGCAAGTGCTTAATATGGCCAAGTACCTGCCTTGTTGTCTTACCTCCAGATTTTTATTGTACTGTCAGTGGCACTGCTAGCTGTTAGAGAAATATGGTTTTGATAGTAGAGAAGATAATAGGAAGAAAGAAAGACTGATCTAAAATCCACTGAAACCAGAAAAAAACAAAAACAACAACAACAAAAAAA
Source organism: Lagopus muta (assembly GCF_023343835.1). Taxonomy (NCBI): domain Eukaryota; kingdom Metazoa; phylum Chordata; class Aves; order Galliformes; family Phasianidae; genus Lagopus; species Lagopus muta. Next base: position 28,389,209 of record NC_064440.1, on the reverse strand, counting down.
AAAAAACAACCAAATTTACAGTTCTAATTAATCTAGACCAGATAGAACAGGAATTCAAAACACAGCCAATATTACATATAACTCACCCTGCCAATGCCTGACACTGAATTTCATTCAGTGAGACAGCTAAAACCTGAACATTATTCATTTTTGAGGAACGTACACGCATGACCACATATGTACATGGGCACAGCCAATCTCAGTCTAAGTGTCCTCCCTTCAAAAGAAAGTGCATGCATCTTCTGGATTAACTGCAATCACAGATGCAAAATAAAATAACCCGGCACATCATGTCGCTCCAATTCCTGTCCAATGGAGCATAATCGGATTTGCAGTATTTTAAACTACATCCTGATTGGATTACTAATGAAGGCTGGCAATTCTGAGGAGTTTACCAGTTGCTGACAGTTTCTGTGAAGCAGCTGGGCAACTACTTTTAAATTGAGAAAGACTGTAAAATATATTTACAGCTAAATGCCTTTCTTCAAAGATGGGCCAGATGGTCCCATAGAAATTGGAAAATGAAGGAAGCATTAATGAATCATCCAAGAAACCAGAAATCTTTCAGTGGGTGGTTCAGTCCATTAAAAAGAAAAATCACCCCAAACCCAACACCACCCAACTCTTCATAAAGTGCTGTTTTGCTTACTGTAATTTAAATGCACTTATAGGCATATTGTATTTCTAAATAATCACAGTGATGCATAATTTTATAATACATGAAGTTTGCTTTTGTCATGTTAATAGCATATTCCATTACCAGATGAGATTCAAAGCTGAATGTATTCTATGAAAAGTCTGAACCAGAACCTTTTAGCATATGCACAGCAATCCTTAGTGACGGGGAATTCTGAAAGCAAGAGAGATATTCAAATAAAGAAACTTTTCTGGGAAGAGTTCTGCGCTCACTGGAAACTCTCTTAGATGGTAACTAACACTTGTGAGTTGCCAGTAAGATGAAAGCAAAAGAAGACTCAAACTCACACTCAATTGAATGTGCAGGGGAAATGTCTCATGTTTATGTGTACATACCAAGCTGTAACGCACATCTGATTTCTTAAGGGATCATATTCTACAGACAGTTTTCAAGAATTTATCCTTCTGACAGCAAAGCGAAATCACCATTGGCTACTACACAGCTAATAAGATTTTGTTAACTTCTCTTACAAATTTTACAACCTATCTTTTTTCTTCTTCAGGGCAAAATATAATTCTTCTGTCAATTTGTTACACTGCCATTTAACTATCTTGAAAAAAGAAATATCACCATTGAATTGGGTATGAGTTGCACAACTTTCACAGAATAAGCTAATGAAATGCACAATTAGCCTTGACATTACCGAAGCGCTTGATGCTTTCCTAAGTTAAGCATTAATGATCAAGCTCTCTCCTGTTATTAAATGTAGTAAAAACAAACAAACCGTTCCTATCCCTGCAGATTACAGGATGAAAGGGTACCACTTCAAAAATTTTAAATGGAGGCTGTGCTGTTTAAATGACGTGATTTTTCACGCCTGTTTGAGTTACAGATAGTTTAAACTTGAAGTATTGAAAACAGATTGATCTTTTGCTTTATATGTATGGGAAAAGGTTGCAGCAGTGTTTCATTTGTACAGTGTTTCGATTTGCAGCTTCTGATTATATGTCAAATGAGTTTCTGAGCTGAATATAGCCTTCAGGTCACTGCTGACACTACTCTTTCCTGATACTTCTGATAGAAGTATCTATACCTGTGTAAGAAGGATTGTTCAGTCCTACTTAGTTCTGACAGAAGAGTTCCAACAATTCATGTTAATATTTCCATCAGTACATATCTGGAAAACACGTGCTTTGTTGCATTGTTATGACTGTTACTACCATCTACAACTGAAATAGTTCAATGTTGATTTGAAATAACCATAAACTCACTGCTTATCTATGTCCCTTACACTGGCAGCTGCTAGGTGCCAAAGGGAAATACTATTTTTTAAATGTGTTTTACATCAACCAGTTAATTACAAGGGCAAAATAAGACCTGAATACCATATTAACTTCACTATTTTTATTCAAACTATAGATAAGTGCTTTGGAATGCGTGCTGCATGTTCTTACTAGAAGACACATCACAGAATCATAGAATCACTAAGGTAGGAAAAGATCTCTAAGATCATTCAGTCCAACCATCCACCTACCACCAATGTTTCCCACTAACCACGTCCTTCAGTACAACATCTCCGCATTTCTTGAACATCTCCAGGGAGGATGACTCCACCCCCTGCCTGGGCAGCTCACTTCAGTGCCTGACCACTCTCAGAGAAGAAGTATTTCCTAATATCCAACATTTTTCACTCTTATTTGGGTATTTAATGTTTTGGTACATAAGTTATCTCTTATAGACTCTGCATTTTTATTTTTTAATTTTAGTTCAATAACAGCATTTACTGAAGGTACTATTCATTAAATATAGTGTCTTCTTCAATAATGCTAAAGAAACTAATATTAATCAGTTGATATTGTTACAGCTAAAGAAAAGGAAAAAGGCAATAGCTGAAAAAAACAATAGCTGAGATTCCCTAGAAACTCAGTTGATGAGAAATTTTATTTTCAGACTGTTGAATTGAAAAATGGAACTTTGCTAATGATGAAATTTTTTTTTGCAGGATTGACAGGAACCACATGATGGATATCTCAGGAGGAGGAGATTGCAAAAGTTCTTTATCAATAAGGCAAGCTTAACCCGTAGTCAATATTCTGCTTGCATTGATTCTATCTGTATTATGGAAAACCAAAATTCACAGTCCATATTTCGAACACTTTCTGAAATGACTTAGCCTTGGAATATTTTCAAGATTATTTTCATTATATTCATTTTTTTCTCCAAGTTGTTTATGTTTTTCTTTCTCTCGAGTTGCCAGCCATCATCTCGAGAGTCTAGATTTGCTACTTGAAATATGCAGCATATGAAATGTGAAAACGGCGTGTCATATTGCATCCTAATTAGAAATGGTGAGTTCTGAAGAAAAACATCCTATGCACAATCATTTATTTCAGTTTTGAAATTAACTTAGACTGATTGTACCCTTTGTGCTCCCTTTCCATTAATATTCCAGCAAATGAATTTACTAGCAGGCATAAGCGCATAAACAGCTAAGTTTAAATGAACGTTGCTGAGACTTACACCAAGCAAAATTAAAACTTAAGATGACAGCATCTGATTTTTTTCACCTGATCACAGGTCCAGAGCATCATGGTACAGCCTTTGTGCCTGCAGGTGATACCTAAGCTGTCAAAAAGCGAGCTCTCCCCTGAGGTCAGGCTGAGCTGCTGCCAGGGCTGGGACGGCAACATTGATTTCAGTGCCTTTAGGGCTTAAATTCTTCTCACTTCAGGGAATCTCAGAGGACACAGAACAACTTTGTACCTATATTTTATCTGGAGAGTGATTATCCTAAGACATTAAATGAGTGTTATATTTAAGTGAACCACACAGAAGTCTGTCTCATGTCCATCATTCTTATAGGCGATGGTGGGCAAAGGGACTGCTCGGCACCTCTGCGACTTCGGGAAGTTGAAGATGTTTATGCAGCATTTATTGAGTTAGGAGAACAAAGAGCTCCACAGAACATGCAGCCTAAAGTTTCTTTCTACGGGTGAGAAGAGGCATTACTCTGAAGAGGGTCTAGATTTTAATTGGGGGCCAACAGCAGCCTAAAGCCTGCTAGCTCACCTGGGAGGATGCCTCTCAGGCAACACAGACAAGAAGCTGACCTTGCCTGGGTTAGTGCTGCCCTGGGCTGGCATTGTTTTTCTTTTTTATTTTTATTTTTTCCTTCTTTCCTTGCTTTCACCCTTTTAAATTAATGCTTAGCTCCTAGTGCTGTACACCATGTTTTGCAAAATAAGGTAAACAAACTGTTTCTGCGCCTTAAAATGCAGAATGAATGTAGCTTCCATTTAGGTCAAATGGAGCTTTACCCTCAATGACCTGAGAAAATTAGATCTGATGAAATCCTGCCTAACTTATTTTTTATAAATTAAGAACGAAACACAAATATATAATTAGTTGATACATGTTAAGGTATATAATTCAAATGAGAATGGCATACTTGTGGGAGCCAATGACAAGTGTAGTCATTCACATTTCAATAAAAATATATTTATTGCCTGTAATTAGCTCACTTAATCACTGTTGGATACATTAAAATTGTCCTTTATTTTAAAGCAAGTTATTATTCATTGAAATTCAAAGGGAATTGAGCAGCAAACAGTATCTAGTGTGATTTGCCTCATAATTAATACACTTATTCATTGTGAAATACAGTTATATTGGCCATTATTTTTAACTAAAGCATAATATTCTGAATTTTAAAGGCATTGGGCTATTACCCAGAACAAAATATTTCTAGTGGATAGAAGTGACATTTAACATTGGTGGTATAAGTACCTGCCCTGGGTAAATAAGGAAAACAATTTTTGAACAAAGTACACATTTATATGAGAGCAGGAAATCATAAATACATTTTATACCCAACAACCCTCAAAATATTCTCACTGCACTTAGGTAAAGGGTATGGATGCATAAAGAAAATTCATCTCAACAAGATGCTTTTAGGCACAGTGAAATCTTGCCTCTTCTCTTAACCCAATGCTTGCCCTCCTTTTCCCAGTGGAGTTTCTGTTTTGTAATACCACTGCAAAACACTTCTGAGCTTATGCCCTATGTTGTTATTGCTTTACTTCTAGTTTGCTTGCCCATTATTCTTTTGTTTGCTTGCTTTCCTATATTCTTCTAGACACAACTATCTTCTCCTTCACTTTCCCTCCTAGTTTAATCTCTCCTCACTTCCACGCTCTCCTCTGCAAGGTTGACCATTGGCCCTGCTTCCTGCTCACAGCCCCTACCTTCTGATCTCACACACTCACAAATGGAACTGGACAGCCCAGCAGTGACAGGTCTCAGTCACTGCAGTGCCACCTGAGTGATGGGAACTGCAAGTCCTTTGGCTCCCAGACCGGTGCCTTTTTCTCCCTTACCACTAAGACCTGGCTTTCTTCTAATCCCTTCCTAAACACAGAGCCCTGGTGCTAGAGGAGCTGGGTGGAGGTCAGGAATCCGCCTGGCAGTACAGCCCAACTCTGCTAGCCCCAGGATTGCTGCTGCCACCAGCCTGACCTTTGGGGAATGTAGACTCACCAGGCAGAGACCTGTCCCTTCCACCTCGCAGCATTAAACCTGTGAGAGTCTGCATTGCCTGGGGAGCATTCTGCAAGGATTTTCTGGTGATTCACGAAATGGAAGTAAGCTGAAGAGCCATTGCCTAGAGAATATAATATATACAAGTATTGTCACTTATAGTATTTAGGAAAGAAACGTTCTTGCATGCAGCACCTTAATGAGGTTGACACTTGTGCAGTGAAGCAGAACACACAGTAGTGAGAGGATTACTACCATTGCAGTCTATCCCAGACACTTTCCCATACTTCCTGGAATGAAAAGATCACTAAATCTGCAACTTTCAGATCTTCTGAGATGAAAGAATCTCAACTGGCTTGCCCACTCTCACACTGATTAAAAACTAATGTGCTTCTAATGCATTCTCTGGTCACAACAGCATTGTTTGAATAATTTACTCCACCTTTACAGCCCAGATAGAGATACAGCCTCAAAGAAATTGATTTCTTTAATTAATACATAAAAACAATATGAATAGTATTATTAAAATTCTGAAGGCGAGGCAGTTTTCAGAATAAAGAATGCTCTGTTATAGCATTTTTTCATAAGGCTGTCTCTCACATTTACCCCAGGTCCATGGGTTTTTGTTGCTCATCTGCCACAGAGATGTCAGGGCAGCTCTCAACAGGAAGGTGACACTACCGAAGATATTTAACACCCCAAACTCATCTAAAAGGAAGGACAGAAGGCTTTGTTTCACTACCTTGGGTCCTACTAACATAGGGCAGTTAAAGGAAAAATGTACAGCTGTTGTCCAGCAGCTACTCTACAGAGAACAAAGGACTACAGAGCTATTGATCCAGCACTGTTGAGGGAATCAACTTCACAAAACACCTGAGGGCCCAGAAGAGCTTCCCACTGCAGTGAGTAATACATCATCAGCCTTTTTTATCTGTGTCTGACTACCTGGACAAGGTAAGCTCAGCAAGGCAAAGCCCATTGCTCCCCTAGATAAGCAGGGAAAGCTGTACTGCTGCTTATTTGGGTCTGCTGGCTACCAGCACAGGTATTTTTAATCTGCAATTTATTTCTGTCTGTCAAAGGTGAAAAGCATTAAGCAGTTAATTATTTGAAGTGATGTAAGAAACAGATGGAAGCCAGAGACACTTCAAAAAGTAGCCGATTATTATTAATTCATGAGGTATTCATTAGTGTGTCATTAATGATGCTGCTTTCATTTGATATAGAATGCAATATTACTGGAATTTCTCAGTAATTTAAAGTCAGTTTAAGAGTATTTATTGAAGTCTGAGAATAGTGCAGATGATTTTAAGCCAACAATTAACACCTGATGCTATGTCAGGGGTGTCTCATGCTTCTGTACCCTTCCTCAGTGCACACCAACAAAAGATGATTCTAGCCAGGATCTGACAAATTATCTCCCTCCGTACCCCAGCAGTACTACTAAATATTATATTGCTCACCAAACTGTTGGTCTATAAAGATTATATCAGGAAACACCTTTCTATTTCAGTCCATAAAACTTGTGGATGCTGATATCTAACTTGTCAAAAAATTCCCTGGGTAAGCAAGTGATGATCCCAAGGGGATCCTTTGGATGCAGGTGTCTACAATAAAGGACCTCTTAGACTACTGCACTGTGCAGTGTCATTACTAAGTTCACACCTGAGACTTTTGTGAGATTTTTATACACCCTTTACATGTTGAAGCCATTTTAACAATTCACTCCTTCACAGTCCCACAGAGTTGTTTACTGTACGAATTACAAGGGATGCTTCAAAAGTACTGCCTCCTTTTTAATTATGTTTGCCCACAACATCAGAATCAGATCTTTGGTTATATGGCAGTGGAGGTTGAACCTGTGACATGTAGTGTTATGGAACTGAGAAACAGTGTTATTGTCCTCATTGTATCTTGTAGTTTCTATGGAAATAAATAAGAGGCATTACTATTGGAGCAAACTATATACATTCCCATCAATATTTTCTGCTTAAGAAGTTGAAGTTCAGAAACTCAGTAACAGCATCCAGATTTTTTAATCTAAAGGGAGCACATATTACCGTTCCCAGAAGAGCCTTAAAAATTACAGAAATGAAGCTTTTCTTTAAACAAAGGAGTTCTGCAGACAATTTCCTACTCTCTGGTCTGATGCTGTGAGATACGCCATATCTAAACCCAAGTATCATTTTAGAGCTTGCACTATCTCCTGGAATCAGGTTATTGCTGATTTTTCTAAGCAGGCAATTATCTGCAAAAAACACCCATGTCTTTGGAGACTGATTGTTGTCCGCAGGTCTTCTGGGACCACTTGACTCTCCAGCAAATCTTTCAGATATTTCCATCTTTGAACAAAAGCTGTGGACTTTGCCCAGCTTGTCATTTTAAACTCTCAACACCTCAGGTTAGCTACTGAAGAGAATATCGGGCACTGATGCAATCACCATTGTTGTTTGGTCTCTCTGCCTCACAGATCAGGCTCAGTGGTTCCTCAATGACTGATTATAAGGGAAAAAGATAGATAAAGAGCTCCTGCATGACAGAAGGACCTACTATTACACATTGCATTTCTCTGTGTGAGCTTGAGGATGTATATAATAACATGCAGACCAGTGCAAGCAAATCAGCCGCTTCAAACCAGAAGACAGATTCACTTGCATTGATTTAATACGGAAATATTAAAATCAACTAAAATAAACTCCATCCACATAGCACGAACAAGGTAAACAAGTAATGATAACATCTGATCTGGAGACAGTCCGCAGAATCATAAAACAACCATAGAATCATTAAGGATGAGAAAGACTTTGAACACCATTTAGTCCAACTGTCAGCCCATCCCCACTAATTATATTTCTCAGTGCCACATCTCCAAGTTTCTTGAACACCTCCAGGGATGGTGACTCCATCACCTCCCTGGGCAGCCTGTTTCAATGCATTACCAGCCTTTCTGAAAATAAATAATTAAATAAAAATCCTGATATCCTAAATTAGTCTACTGGTAGTGTTGAAGAGGACAAATTCTCACTGCCTGTTTCTCTAGGTTGAGGAGCTAAAGATACAAGTGTGCCAGCTGTTCCTACTGAGCAAGGGTTCAATGAATGTGCACCCTCTGAGTGACTCCAGACAAGAGCAGGAACTAGGAGCAGCCAGGCACTTTGGGACTTCTCCCACCCTGTCCCCCCTACAGCCACATATGCTGCCTGCCCACACAGAGAACAGGTAGCTCTGGAAAAGCTGCCACTCTGTAAGCTTTGAGGCAGTTCATAATTCTGCCATTTATTCAATGTATGAGTACTTCACTTTCCCTGGGAAAGCAACAAACTGAATTAGAAACATTAAGAGAGAGGTGCTGCACTATGGGAGACTGCTGATTTATTGAAAATAATAAGCTTCTAAATCTTCAAACAGACCCCATAATGCTCCTCTTGGACCTTGTCCTTGCCAAAGAAATCACAGAGATTTCTGCATACATCTCACAGATACTCACACTAGAATAAAATGCTCTTCACAGTCTCCCCGCATTTTTGAACTGATCGAGAAGAGCAAAAGTAACCAAGTCCAGGAGACATCATTCCTGTTGCATTTCTAGTTTATCCAAAACTAGGATTCCTGGTAATTACACAAGTCCATTATATGCATATTAAAAATGTTTAGGCACATGACAATAAGTCCTCACTTTCTGTGATCCTCATACTGAATTGATAACAACTGATTGATTACAAACAATTGATTACAAACACCATGGGTTTTTTTTTTTTTTTTTTCTTTTTCTTTTTCTTTTTCTTTTCTTTTTCTTGGTTATCCCAGATCACCAGTGGATCTGGGTGAAAATTGTCAGAAACCTTTATTTCTGGATAGCTATTTTCTGGCTACTAAAACGGCAGGATCAACAAAAGCTTTCACAACAACTATTTCAAGCCCAAAGTGGAGTTTCTGAGCTGGGAGTAGAGGTAGACAGAGACCTACAAAGCACATAAATAAATCTGGGGAGATGAGGAAAGCTTACATTCAAATCAGACTGAACAAAAATGATTTATGGAAGCGAATTAAGCAGTTTATTTTTTTGAGTCTACTGGTAGCTTTAGGAGACAAGGGTCTTCCAGTTGAAATCTGCTGCATGAACTTGCAAATCGTAAGATCAAACATTCTTCTAGGTGTTCCAGAAAGGTTTAGAGAGAAAATACTTTTTTTTCATCCCAATCATAAAGTAAAATATTTAACAGGAATATGATACAACACATGCAAAACCATCAGTACTGTTCTTATTCAAGCTTATTTTCATTTCCGTTCTCAGAGACCGCAGAGTTGCATCAATGGAAGAGTGGACCTGATCCTTCTCCCAGAGATCCTCCTATTGAATTTTAACTAAGATACAAATAAACATGGGGAGTGTGGGGGGAAGTAGTGAAACGGGAGCATAAACAGAAGATAGGCAGAAACTGTAATAGAGATAAGAATAGATGGTCATAGACTAAGATATTGCATAATTTAATGGCTTTCTTGAAATGCTGAATTCCTTTTGGGACAGATCAAGTATCTGCATAATAACTTTCTGTGATGCTGGAAGTGACAAGCACCTTAAAATATGTATAGAATATTAGAGGAATGATGAAAAAGTATGAAAAATGTAACCCTGCCGACTATGCCCCAGTGGTTTTTTTATTTATTTGAAGCAGTCTGTATCTGACTGAATTCTTACTGTCTGAAGGCAAAAGGAATAGTCCCACCTTGATCGCATTTCACTTTTAGTACCACTAGATCTAGGTAGCCTAAATCTTAAGGCTTCACAAACATTTCAAATTGTACATATTACCTGTGGTACAGTTCATAAAGCACAGAAATCACTGGCAGTGTGAGAAAGTATTTCAGATTTTTTTTCTGTGACACAAATATGGTGCAGTACTTAACCAAGATTAAGGACAAAGCATGTGGTTAGGTGTTTACTAGTCAGCCTTGCTGTTCCAAATGCTTGCCTTACCTATATAAACCTTTTTTTCCTTGAAACAGTTAATAGTTTATGGTTTCCTCCTATGAATAAATCACTAGACTGCATCTATAAAATGGTATGGCACAAAATCTAACTCTCAAGCCATATGAGCACCTACAGTATTCTGTCCAACAGATTATAAAGCTTTAATAGTTAAGGCGTCAATCAAATCTGGATCAGTCTTTCAGACACAGTTCAAGTCATGTCTCTTTCCCTTCTATTTCCTCTTAAATTGCACTGCATGGACTGCACAGAACAAGGGCACACCATTTTGCAAGAGTTCAAAAAAAACCAAACAACTCAGTGGCACTGTCAGTGCTCTGGGAAAATGGTACAACCAAAATTGTTAAGCAGGACCTACACCTGTTGCAAGACCCAAAGGGATGTTACACATTTGAGTTTTGGATAACATGCTTGAGTACTGCAAAATAGAGAACCCAAACAGTTCCACATTCTTCCCTCTCTCTCCATAAAAACTGGCAATGCTTTTCATTTCACCTCTCACTCCTCTCCACTGCACATTGCCATTCAGGATCACAGTTTGGCCTTTCATTCCCACTGCTTTTCGTGTTTTCTTTAGGATAGTTTTTTGAGATCCTTGTGCTGACCCGAAGTTTATTACTGTGACAGAAAGCTGACTGTAATAACAATACATACAATTTAGCCAACCTAATTAGATCCCAAAATGGTAAGATGGAATAAAGCCCAACTTGTACCAGTTGAATAGATTAAAAATTTAGAGAAAATAATCTAAAAAAAAAAGAAACAAAAACCTTGTAGTTTTATCTTCTGGAAGCCTTCTATCTTCCCAGGGTATTCTGGCACTTTAAGTACTCTAGGTTCATTATCATTTAATGTTGTATCACAAATTAGCATGGGGAGTGCTCAACAGGTACCTGCACAAAGAAATACTTGGGATTTTGTATCACTAAGCGAAGTCTATTTATTAGGAAATAAAATATGATCTCACGTAGCATACCGAGTACTGAAATAGACTTTACTGCGATTACATCTGGTCACCTTCAGTTTTAACACTGCATTAACAAGACAAGCAGTGATCTAAAGTCCAATTAGATGCCAAGTTATTCAACTCATTAAGTTTGAATGAAGTAGCACACTGTTCTCCTGCAAAGAGACTGCAGAGGAGTTCATGTAAAGTTGGGGAATAGCTTCTTAGTGTTGGCAGAAACGTCTGGAAATTCAAAATCATAACCTAAAGCTTCTGAAAACATCTGAAGGAACAAAATAAGCAGAAATGTGCTGCATAAGTAGATACGTAAATTCTAACTGAAGCATCTGTGCTTTCCAAGTGTGTGAAATGCTTAATAGCAGAAGCCATTAATTAAGAGACAAATGTTTACTTTACTTTCAGAAGTGCATTCCTTCCCTTGTAACCTGAAAAAACACAAACTGATGTGGCAGTACACAAGAGGACTGTCCTGTGGACCACATGCACTGACTGTTCTCCTTTCCTTCCAGCCCCCAACCTCTCCATTTCTTGTATTTCTTTGTGAAAAGTCATGAGTAAGAATGTGATTCAGACTGTTACAGTAACAAATACCTCCAAAGTATCAGTGGAGTTGCACTGGACCACAGAGGTAAAATCAAAATCTGTTTTTGAGGTACTTGGCCTATACCATATCTTTGCTCACAGCAATTACGTTGTCAGTGGGGATAATATCCCAAAGCAGAAGGGTAACAAAACTGTTCACAAGATCTCTTTGGCAACTTCCATCTGCTTTTGGCAAAGAAAGTTCTTTTAACCTGACACTTAAAGCTTTGGAGGAAAATTCTTACTTCCAAGTTTACAGGGTCACATGAACCACTTGGGATTTTTCACTTCCCAGTGTTCCTGCAGAATTATGGTGGGATGAATGCTAGTAGTGGAGCTTCCTCTAAAAAAACTATCGTTGGATGAATTCTAATCTTCTAAGTTCCAGACTGAACTTTATATTGCCTAAGAGGGAATACTACCTTGAAGATACTACAAATCTTCCTGCACTGAGTCTTTTAGGTTCCCATCAGTCATGCTGATAGTCTTCCTGCAAGCCGTACCATTTCAGTCTTAAGAAATACTTCAAGAAAAGGCTTCCTATTTTATTATTTTATATAATGTGGACCTTAATCAACATCAAAAAAATCCAGAAAATTTGATCATGACCTAGCTTTTTATCTTCTTTTTATATTCTTTTTTTCTTCTCAGTGTTTCTGAGGCTGCCCCTCCCTCATCACAAAACAGCCCTCACGCCTCATGCCTCATGCTTCAGGTGGTGGTGAGCCCAAGATATGAAGGAGCAGATGCTAAGCCTTCACATACATGAAAGGGAATAGATCCCTGGCCCAAACAAACTAAATATCTTCAACAAGAAAAGGTTTTTGACAAAATGGCTGAGACAGAGAAAAGAGATGAAAAATCTTTCCTTTCCACTTCTGAGCTTGGAAGGCAGAGAAGAAAGGAATCACTTCTGGGGAGACACTAGAGAGCAAGCATCTCTGGGGAGCTGCTCAGTCTGCCCTCAATGAAGATGATAGCAGCAGCAAAATTATATGTTCACCATAGGATTTGTAAGGTCTCACAGTAAGTATTAGTGGATCCTGACTTTGCTGTAATGGCTTTAGATGTTTGATCTCAGTCTAAATACTTTCAGACTTATTAGAAACCAAATATTTATTAAACAAGTAAGCTAAAAACTTGTGTTTCTCATCATTAGAATGACTAGGAATTTCCATGAAAACGTTTGTGGTTTAGTGTATGTCTGTCCTTAGCAGTTCTTACTGACAATAGAAATGTGTGCTAGAAATAAGCCTGCATAACACATTAGAAATTTCAGTGGTTTTAGAGAATCCTTACAGCATTTTCTGCAGCTCAATATTTTGAGAATATTTTCTATACGCAGTAAACAACAACAAAATACATGGTGCTTACCTGGCTACTATCCAACAATTAGTTCATGCATTATGGGCAAATCCTCAGCTGTTACAATAGACATGTTCCCATTCACAAAAACAGGGCAGCAAGAATTTACAACAGCTTAATGTGACCTCTGCAAACAATTCCCCTGAAAAAGAACTATTTTCATTTGTAAGAAAAGGAACTTTGCCTTTTCATAACCCAAAACTGTGTGTATGAGTAAGGGGTACCTTTAAATACAGAGTCACCACCTGAGTCTGCCCCAGACAAGAAAATGAACAGGTTGGTGTCAGCTTCTTGAATAGGTATTTCCAGACACTTGCTTTCACCTGACCCTCAAGATGCAGGCAGATGAGCTCTACTTGGAAATTTTGTAAGGAAATCAAAGTCATTGCTGTTGCTTTTAGATCACTTTGGTTTTCTTACAATATCTTTAAGAGTGTTCCAGCACTCACTCCTCATTATACCAAAGGAAAATATTATTTTCAAAGCATTCCTGGCTACTTCAGAGTAAGATTTTCCATTTTGAATGATCTTTCATAGTATCTCAAGTCTTTTTCATTTCCTGAAAGCTCATTCCAGACAGACAGCGGGATTCTGGGGAATATGACCATCTTCATTGATTTGCACCAATAATCCTTAGGTTCAAAGAGACAATATAATTTCCTCCACTAATACTGCATCTACATGTTCTAACAGGGTATTTTATAGGACACAAACAGATGAACGGGTCAGGCAGGTTTAGGCTAATGAAAAATAAATTGTTCTCATAAGTGACCTAACTTTGCCTGTGGGGTTTAACTCTCCTATAATAAATTTGGACTTTCAAAGGGTTCCCATGATTCTGTGCCAATGAGGGGCTTTTTTGTCATTTATGATAAATCTGGCATTTTTTTAGTTTGATTACATTGTTCAAAAGTTAATCTCTTTTACTAACTACTGTCTGGAATAATTGAATGTTTCTCAGATGAATCTCTGCTTATCTCAACTCCACCAGTATAAAACCTCTTTGTTTCTATTTAACCCTTCTGAAAGCAGAAAACTTTTTAAGCCCAGACAATCAGTCAATGACACACAGCTAACATTAAATAAATACTTAAGCAATTGCCTTATCACAGTAATTCCTTAGTACTGAAAACAATTATTGTTATAGTGAATCATCTGCTTGTTTAATGATGTGGCATTTATTCTTTATTTACTATTCTTCATTTGTGTATTATGAACTCTTTATCATTCTGGAAAATGCTTGCCTAAAAAACTGATGGGATTATCTGGGACAGAGAGGATCTAAAGATATAATTTCTTGAGCCCTTGGCCAGTCAAACAGTGATGAAGTGGCTGAGAATGAATGAAGGCAAAGAGCAAGCATTGACATGGTACCACCCAACAAGAGAGAGCAGAGCAATGCAAAGGTGCTGAATTACATGGAGCTGATAAGAAATAGCCCAGGAGCAGAAAAAGGTGTCTGAATGGTAATGATACTGCCTGGAGGGAGGACTGCAGCTGAGGGAGGTGACTTATGAGAAACAGAGTTAGGCCTGGGGCTCAAATTAGAGCAGATGAGGGGTTTTATATTCAGGACTGCAGGAGATGAATAAGATTAGACCAGGCTGCGGGGCAGTGATCAGGCAGTGATACTTTCAGCAGGCAAACATGCACGAAAAGCCTTCTGTGGCAAAAGAAAAAGAATAACCCTCAGGACCCACATTAGGTCAAATGTAACTGTAAAAGCCTATGGCTCTTGTTTTACTTTGCTTGCTTCTTTAAAAATCGACCAGCTGACACTGGAGTTGCTAAGAATTGTATGGAAATGGAAATATCTGTTGTTAACTATCTTTTTGCTTGGTTTGTGTGTTAATATCTTATTAATAATTTTATTATTTTCTATAAAAGTTAGTTACAACTTTAAAACAAACAGAAAGGAAACCACCACCAAGAACAAAGACCTACCCAGATCCAAAAGTACCTACATAAAAGAGAATATTCATTTCAGGTTTTCAGCTTTCCATAGCCACAAATACCCAACTCAGCCTGCTGCCTGCTAGTCCTCCAAGCACGCAGGTCCCCTTGATAGCTGGGACTTCTGAGGAGAATAGGACGTTTTGGGGTAATATTGTCACACAGATCCTTTTGGTCTTTTATGGCCAGGTGTGAGAATAAGTCAGAAGGCAGTAGAGTATCACCAAGATTTCTCCCTATTTAAACATAGCAAATCTCATCCCTGATACCAGTTAAGTCTGCACAACAAGACAACAGAAATATTCTGTAAGTTTTCTATTTACTAATCTCAAATAGATACAAACCATCTCTCCCAAATATTTATTCTCAGTTTACAGTCATTTATAACTCAGATATTCATGCTAGGCTGGGCTGAGTTATTTACCTTTTTCCAAGAACTTATCTTGCATTTTTTTAGTGGTCTCATGTGAAATAATTAGAAAATAGCAGAAGAGAATTGTAAAAAACAGTACTTAAAATAAAGTGAGTTGAATTTATACCTTATTGCAGAATTGTATGTATTACTGTAACATGCAATTAAACTGTGGGAAAAAAAATAAACTCCTCCTAGGTTACAGAATGATTTCATCATTGTTTTGTAAGCTACTGCTCTGCTTCCTGGGGTATCTCTCAGGCTTCATTCAGCATGAAATCCATTATACACCACATACTCAGAAAGGTATTATGGTAAGCTTAACTTTCCTTCTATTTAGCAAGTAATGAATTAAAATTATTCTGTTTATGATATGGAAGTTAGCTGGGCATATGCCTGCAAACCTGTTTCTTTTTGTTACTGGAGGTTGTTGCTTTTTTAACAGCAGTTTTTCTCATAGTATCTTTTACAGTAGATTTAAATGAGAGATGTGAACACAATGTTGCTGGTCAGAGCTCTCATCTAGAGTTTCTCGTGTGTGATTTAGAGCCTGTAGTACCCTATTTATTACCTGAGTAAGCTGAAATCAACCACACAAAGAGACAGCCACAAGTTCCTTTTGCTTATAGCATGTGATCTTGGCTCCTTACAAAGGAAGTCAAATGAACATGAGCATAAAAGTAAGGAATTTAAAATAATGGGATGCTAAGAATGAAGTTGAAAAGGTACAGCTATAAGAATTAGATATTATCTTATTTATTTTTCACTTTAATGAATGACTTTGCTGCTCAAGAGACAGATCCCCATAAAAAGCAGCATAGCTTTTTATGACTAGAACATCACCTGGCTGATTGCAAGTAACAGAAAATAAAAGCTAAACAGGGATTAACAGAAACACAAATACTGGCAGGACCTTTCTGAGCATTAACGAAAAGCAAAAATCATAGGCAAAGAGTCCTCCCTTGACTATGTTTTTGTGTTTTTTTTCCTTATTTCAGCTCTTTCCTACCATTAGTGAATTAGAGTCAGGCAAACTTCTGCATTGTCAAGAGCCCAGTTACACCTCTCTTCCTCCTGTTCTCATTGGTGTGCTTCCAATGTGTCTGCTGTTCTGTTGGATGTAAGCATTTTTTGGTCCTCACAAGTAGAAATGTGTTACCATACTATGCTTGTGGGTTTTTTTTTTTGTTTTTTTTGTTTTTTTTTTTTTTGCTTGTTTGTTTGTTTGTTTTAATCTTTTCACTGACAAGTTAATGATAATGAATGGAGAAAAATGATAGGAAGAGCTATAGATGGTCAAAGTTTTATGGCCAGAAAAGTCCATAGATAATAAAATGGAGATTTGGCACAAGAACTGTTGAGAAAATCAGCTTTTTTTTTTTTTTTTTTTTGGTTCTTATTACCTCTACATGTGATTTCATAGGGGAATAAAGGGGAAAAAATGATCAGGGAGAAGCAAAGAGTTTGGCTGTAAAATCAGGATGCTTATTTCTTGCTCTAGAATTTCACTACAGAGTTCAATCCTTTCTATCTTTTAAACCATCTCATAAAAGAGAAGAGAGCTGAGCATCTCATACATGAGTTGCTCCAAAAGTAATGTCTCCTATTTATTTCCATGGAAACTATAACATACAAAGAACACAATATCACTAACTGATAAAGCAAATTGTCGGTTACAAAATACCATCTTTCAACATACTCGCTTTAGCTCACTTTAGCTCTGCATTTTTTTGCTAGTGATGAACAAGAGCCTGCACGTTGTGCTTGTAAAAATCTGCACAAGCAGAGTAAGCCAGTGTTGCAGTCACCACTGATGAAATGCATCATCACCCACCCCTCATTATGCTGTCTCAATATCCACTGTTTGGTCTCAATAAACATTCAACAAACATCCACCTCTGATGTCATGGGTAGATAGAATAATATAGGAAGCATTACTTTAAAGGCACAGCTTATGCACATGCTCTTGTGAGGAACAGGTCCATAAAACAAGGCTGATATTTCAGGACAATTTTTACCATAACCCACATTATGGCAAGAATGAAAGAGCAGAGTGATGAAAAGGCATGAATGATATTCCCAAAACTTTCATTCATAGATTTAATATTATTCTACTAAGAGAGAAAAGTACCATCATGTCTTGTAAGAGAGCCTTGCAGTGTGAAAAGCAGAGAGCATAGATGGAGCAACGATTGCATTTACACACTGAGACTTGCAAATGCCTCCGTAGGGAAAGGCGATGCCAAAGTGCATGAGAAGTAAAAACCCTGGTGACTCTGACTGTATGTGGCTGCTCTTGTATTTCTGTTAAAACATTACTCGTCCGTTTTGACTGTGCTCTCTTATTTCAAACAAAGGATATCAATAGCTTTAGATTTCAATGTTTTGCCTTGGTCTCTGAACAAATAAATTTTACTACATTTAGCGCATTGAAAATTCATAGACTTTGCTAAGTCACAGGCTTAAGGCATGCTTCCTACAACTCTGCATATTTATACACATGCCTTCAGCTTGGTTACAACCGTTGGCTGCTCTCAGGTCAACAGCATCACACAATAATGTTGAACTCTATTAACTGCATAAATAAGAGATTTTAAGTATGGACTTCACTTGAAGAATGGGTCAGCACACTGAGCTAAGGGCAAAATTAACCTCAGATTTTCACAGTAGATCTACATTCTATACTTCATCTTCTTAACGTACTCAGAAAAGCCAGAAGTGCTAAGCTTGTGTGAGACAAGTAATGAACAACTCTACTTTGAATGTATATTAAGTGTGATTAATTTCTTCATTCCCCAAAAAAATGTCAATACTTTTTTTTTTTTTCTCACTGAAAAAAACTGAATTTCAGCTTAAGGTTTTTCTGTAAGTCCATTCTTCTGTGCTAATAGTTTTGCAATCATTATTGTGAGATATTCCAAGCGATTTAGAATAACATGAAATATCTCTGAAACTATAACTGAATCATGCCTGTTTTAAGATAAAGGTCTAAATATTTTTATTTATACTGCCAAGAATACTAATTTGAAAATGAGGCCCTTTAAAACCCATCTTTTTTTCATTCCCAAGAAGACCTTCTGATTTCAAAGCAGAATGTAGCATACCTTTTATGCATGGCCTACTGGTTTCAATAATGAAATAATAATTGATAATACCATTCCAATTATTGTGTGCACAGTCTGAGAATTTTATCCAATCATTTCGTAATGTAAAACACTGGAAAGGGTAGAAAGGTAGAATTGTTCCTAAAATCAGACACTGATATTAGCTGTATGATTTTTACTGATCTTAAATAAATTGATTCAATTGATTTCACCTCAAAGACCATTTCCAAAAGACAAGATTTAATTCTTGTAGAAGAAAACAGTGGCAAAACTAGGAACGTGAAAAAATTTCCCAAATCAACACTGACTTTGCTTACAGAAGGGAAATTCTTGTTGTGGAGTAACCTACAAGAATGTTAGGCAGCACTTTTGTGCACCTCATCCTATTCATCCCACCATTGTTTTAACATCAAAAGTGTGTTGCTTGGCTGTAAAATGCAGGCAACACAGCTTTCTCTGTCTTCTCTCACTTGTTGTGAATGCTTAGCCCCCCTGAAACCAAGTCTCTTGTGTCAGTGAATTACACCACAAAGCCCCTTTGCTTGATTTTGCTCTCTGGAGACTTTATTTTCCTTGCCTTTTCCAAAACATTCCTTCAGCAGGGTGAGCATAGTTTTAGGATTGAGTCAGATGGGAGAAGCTGACTCATGCCAGGAAGCACTCTCAGAAGGAGTAACAAAGATGTTTTCCATCTCCAGCTGCTAACAAAGCGTTAGCATAGCACCATTCTACTCACAGGTTATAAACTGCAACCCTTCCTTATGTCTCTGCTCTGGGTTGGAATTTCTGCAGTCAGACCTATCACCCTGTTAGGTTGCACTATTGCAGTTTACCTGTCTGACCCACCCCCACCTGCAGCTACAAGCTTTGAGTTGTGCCTGGCACCTACCAGACTCCCTGTGAAGGATGAGTAGGGCAAGAGGGAAACAGGATGGGCATCGCCAAACCCACACTTGCTGCTGAAAGACCCGAAGTGGGTATGAAATTTCATTTAGCAGTACTTCTGAAACTAAGAAATGACAAGGCTTTTTATCATTATGTTAAGGATCATTCAGAAGAAAGTACAAGTATGCAAGTAATTCCCTTCCTTAAGGAGTGAATGTCTAAATTGTAATAAAGCTGCTTATGTTCATCCTCTGCCTACTATCGCTCCAGAGCCATCCTCAGTCTTTGGTCACTCGATGAAATCCAGCATTTTACTGAAGAAGGGACAGCAAGGGAGTTAAGATACCACTGGCAAGACAGAAGCTGAAGCAGTTCATGCCAAATAGAATTTAAGAACTCCCCTGAAAATGTACCTTATCTCTACAGCTATGCACAATTTGCTGAAGCAAGGGACTGTCTTTTAACATGTTTAATGTGCTAATCTGCTATTAAGGTAATAACCACAATCTCTTCAGAAATTGACCTCTTGCTTGTACTAGAATACATATCAGCTGAATTTATAAAACATATGTTTAATGATTGGGAATAAAAGGCTCCTGATTTTCTAAGTGCATAAACAGGCTTCAACGTGGCTTACACTTTCATAGGTGTAATTTTGTACTTGAACCAGGAGCAGACTAAAAAGTATTTAGTCACCTATTTGTCTGTTTTGCTCATACAAACAAACATAAATGGTAATATTAAGTTAGGGCCTGTTCAAGGAATGTGTTTGACCAGCAAAAAACATAGCAATTCCCAAAGCTGTACCTTCAAACCACTCACTCATTTAACTGTTTCAGTGAAAAATGTGTTTTGAGCAAGGCCTCATACACGCTACTGTAGAAACTTTAAAAGGTGTCCGTGACTCCCATATCACAATGCCTCTCTTACTGGGGAAGGCAGAATTGTTACCCTTTTAACTGCCAAAGAAAATACTGAGTACAGAAATACAGAAGCACTCATTTCATTTATGGTTCCTCAAGAAGTCCACCTAAAGTGAGTACAGTGATGTCATTGCAGTTTTTGACAAAGCTGAACCATATTATGAAGCTTAACTGGATTTTGTGATTGTGTTATGAGGTTAGGTAATAACTACTGTAATGTTCCTCAACTCTGGAGCAGAAGAGAATAACCCAGCTGTAATGTACTCAGCTCAGAATTACATGTCACACTAACCAAAATCAGAAAAGAGGAGTTTGAAGGAAACAGTACACAAAATTCAGTCAGATTTGTCAATGGCAGAACAGGAAAATTAGAGAACAATGAAATGTCTGCCTGTATTTATCTGCAAAGGATAATGAAGACTTACTGTGAAACAGAAAGAGAAAACTAACTTAGGTAGATCCATCTGAAGTGTGATTAGTAGCAAACAAGCTATTTCAACACCTTTGTCTCCCATACACAAAGGTTTCTCTGCAAGTATAATCTCCAATTATTTCCGTGGCAACTACAAAAGATACGAAGAGCACAATAACACTGTTTAAAAGAACAAATTCCCAAATACAAAACACTGTTTCTCAACCACCATTAGCTCTGCACTGTCACCAGCAATAAACAAGAGCCTGCATGCCAGGCATGTAAAAATTTGCACCAGTGGAAGTAACTCACTGTCACTGTCACCACTGCTGAAATGCACCACCTACCATTTTGCTGTGCTCACATTCACAGTTTGGTCTCCATAAACATTCAGCAAGTGTTGATGAATGTCAATGGGTGCCATTATTTCTGCATGGAAAAATTCTGTGACACACCTCTATTTCATTCTCACTTCATTGTCAGGGACCATTTCAGTGGTGTGACAATTTTGGCCTGGAACATGGGATTTAGCCTCTAATTTGCCTAACAGAAATCAGCCTCCTCAGCTCTGCCAACTCCTAATCAACCCAAGTTCTAAGGCAGAGCTTTAAAAATCACCTCTTAATTACTTTAGTTATGCTAAGAACAGAGAAGAATGGCAAAACGTCACAGCTAATGAAAAGCCACTGAACTATCAAGACAGATAGGTGTTTTTATTCAACAACTTGAGATGCCAGAAGATTCTCTGATCTAGGAATGTGGGAATTAAATTCTTCCTTGTCTGCCCTAACCTATGAAAGGTTTATCCATAATGCCAGTTATAATCTAATGAGAAAAGATATCTGCCAAACAGAACACTAGTCTATTTTTCTCCAGCATCTTTGCAAAGATGATCATCACGAGTACTTGGAACAAATACAAATAATCAACCTCCTATTATTATAATTGTTTGGATAAAAGGCTTCCAGTTTAAAACTCATGACATAAATCAACAGTCTATTTATGCTGTTAGTTATCAGGTGTACAATTACGCACATGTATTCCCTTGAGTAATTGACCTTAGCCTTAAGTGGATGCCCTCTCCATCATGTTTACTTTGCTATTCTTTCTCATCCTCCAAACAAAATAACAGATTTATAAATCAGAGGCATTAAAATAGCTTAGGAGTGACGCCAGGCTGTTTTCCAGCTTTACTGTTCTCGAGACTGCCCAGTTAGCAGACTGCTGGGTGACATCTCAAGGGCCATTTCATTTTAATCCATGCTGTCATCACTATGCCACCAATTTTAATTGCCAGGGATGTGTGACTTTTAGGATAACCTGGCCAAGTCCCAGCTGCAGTTTCTACAACGGGAGGTGTAATAAGCCTGTTGTGATTATCTGAAACGAGAGAACTTTATGATGCACAGGCAAATCAGCTTTAATACAGCTAAGGTGGCAGGAAATCTGTTTAGAAGATGAATCCACTAAATCTACACAAATCATGTACAGACTTGAGCAGGCATTATCCAAATACATTAGTACATTTGTAGGTGCAGAGGGAGCAGGCAGGACATGCATAGTTTTACATGTGTCCAATTGCAGACAGATCAGATCAGAAAAATATTAAATTACAACAGAAAATACTTAAAACTGTTGCATATTATCTGACAGCATACCATCTAAAGTTTATGATAGCCAAACTTCTCTTGTGGTTAAAAAAAAGAAAAAATCCCTTGTCAATTTTCATTATTGTAATATTTGGGCTAATGTCATTTACAGGGCAATTGACCTTTCACTCTAAGAGCCTGGAGGCTTATTTTGAACACGTCCCAGAACTGTTTGGCCAGAGTCAAGTTCCCAAATCGCTAGATAACTACTAGATGACTAGTTGAAAAACTAGACTGACATTTCCAGAGAAAAGATATGCTGCATTGAGGACAACAAAGTCTCTGAAAGAAGGATGTCAGTTCTCTGTAGTCTCCCTCACCTTAAAGCAAAGCCTCGTTCTGGGTGACAATTAGCTTGCAACTATTTAAGTGGATTTTGGGAAATCAGAGAAGAAATCCGGCTGTTTCTTCAACATAATTTCCATGTGATAAATTGAAACTAGAGTACTATTTGAATATCTCAATGTTCATCTTTTACTTTATGTTTACAATAACATTTATTTATTATGTCAATTTGAAAATCCTTTTTTTTCCTGCTATTCTTTGTCCACATGCCAACTTATTTTTCAAGCTTCCTCTTTCTAATGGTGATAAAACACTAAGATATTACACTTTTCATTATTCTTTCCTGTTGAATTACACTCCTGTTTTAATTTTTCTGATGAATTATACTCTTCAGAAAAACCACAGAGGAAGTAAGAGTAACGCAGAAGAATGTAGCACATTTGACAGAGGTGAGACAATCCTATTCAGGTTGAAAAAATTCACATTTCATTTAAAAAATTAAAATGTTGCCTTATGAGCTAGTGAAATTTTTCTAAGATTTCTAATCACTTTCTAATAGTGATCTTAGCTTAAGACACATAAAAAAAGAAGAAAAAAAAAGGTACAGAGAAAAAGAAAAGGAGAAAAATTAAAGCCCAGATTTTTTCAACACATCATTCCTCCTTTCCTGGATATAAGCCCTGACATGAAACATACCTATACATTTTCCAGTGTTTCAAAAGATATCCCTCCTAAATCAAAGAATTATTTCCTACTCAGAGCAAATCTTCCTAATTGCTTACACTAAAAGAGGCAATTCAGTTCCTACATTTCACAGTTTTTGGATTGAGATCTTTCAGCCTTTATGACATGTAGGCAATGTCTCAGGAGCCACCTGACTCTTTTTCATCTGCAGTCCATCTATCAAGCCTAAACACCTGCACATACATTAAATAAACAAGCAAACAAACAAATAGCCTTGCTTTAGTATTATCAGGATGGTCCCCGTCTTTCTGTCTTGTAAATAAGCAAAAAGAAGATATATCATCAGAAGAGCTGTTGAAGATCTGTCTATAATAAAGTCCATATCCTGTCCTTCCCTTGGACAGTTCATACTCTTTCGATCTGCACGAGCCCAAGCAGTTTTGTGATCCTATTGTTGTTATTTTGTTGTTTTGAGAGTATTATAGTTGTAAGAGCATCTAACATATGATAATGACATAAGGCTGGGCTTCACAGGCAATATCTTCATGATTACGTAGAGGCATAGCACTGACACTGAGTTAGACAATTAAATCATTGCATAATGATAATTAGTTAAAAAAAGAACAAAACCGAGTCCAAAGTCTAGGCCCAAATTCATAAACTCTGCTGGGCTGATCTTGAAGGGAATCACACTTCAGTTTTCAGTACTGAAGACATATATCTCCACACGAGCATATGCAGAATCACCACAGTCCTGGAAGACCACGGAGAAGCTCAGCTCCATCCAAGGTTTCACATAATCAATTTGATAGCAGTTGTGTTTAAGGCTAAGTTCTCTTGGGTTTCAGACTTCTGGTATTTCTAAGGGAACATCCTTGTATCAAGTTCCTGTTTTAAGTTTTACCAGGCGTATTTGCCAGAAACATGAACTTGATTGCTTGTGATATCTTTGGGGAGACAACTAGAAATTGCTGCTCTAATTTTGCTCCAGCAGTGCATGTAGTAAGGCGCTTATGGGATGTACTTGAAATGATTGTACAGCATCACAACATGTAGATTGCCTCTCAGTTGCCTTGCAACTCTCTCTGAATGTCTATTTTTAACAAGACAAGAGATAACAGCGTTAAAGAAAAAATCATTCTTGGAAAGAATGGTGAAGCACTGGAATAGTCCAGGGAAGCTGTCATCATCCCTGGAGGTGCTCAAGAAATGTAGAGATGTGGCACTGAGGGACGTGGTTTAGTGGGCATGGTAGCGATGGGCTGACGGTTGGACTAAATCGTCTTAGTAATCTTTTCCAACCTTAATGATTCTATGATTTTTCTAGTATATATTGCAGGATTTTATATATACTATATATGTTATGTTCTTACATACTTAATACATTTAAAGATCTGATTAAAGATCTGATAAGTAACTTCACCCTATAAATACTTCACACATAAGTAATTATAGCTGACTTATTATCTAGTTTGCTGGCTACAATCAGATGCAATCTTCCCATCATATACCCAGACTTAACTTTAGTTTCTACCTACATTTTCCAAGCTGAAGAAAATTATGCTAATTCCTGCTAAGAGTTCTTCTAATCCATCTTCTTAAATTACTCCTTTTTCTTTGCATTATTTTCCAGTTCAGCACATTTAAATACTTTGATTATTATGAAAGTTTTGTTCTTCAGAAAGCCAGATGTGTTTAATAATGTTTATTTTACAGTGTTGCCAAATCCTGAGGGTTCAAGCTTGACTGGTTCAAGGGACAAGGTAATGATGTTGAAAATTATTCCATTGCATTACCCTTATTAATCAATCCTCAAAGCACGCTAGGAATGTTGAAATCTATTAATACTTATTCTTTAATTAAAGTTACTAAGTTCACACGCTGCCTTCAAACTATATAAGTAGCTCTGAAAGTAATGCCTCCTACTTATTTCCATGGAAACTGCAACAGATACAAAGAGAGCAATGCTATTGGATAGAGCAAATTCTCAGGACAAAACACTCTTTTTTCAACATAGCCACCACCACTGGCTCCGCATTTTCACCAGAGATGAGCAAGAGCCTCCAGTGTAGGTGACCCACCATTTCACAGCTGCTATGATGGCACTGTTTGCTAGGAAAATGTTGCCCATGCAGTTCAACTTTTACTCTGCTCACATCCACTATTCAGTCTCCACAAACATTCAGAAAACACCAATGAAAATCATTTTTTTCTGCATGAAGGAATTCAGCAACATGCCTTTTCTTCATCCATACTTCTACTCAGAAGCCAATTTGTCAGACTGCCACTCTGCTGCCATCTGTCCCACAGCAATATAGTGTAATGGGATATTGGTGGGAAGGTTCATCTTCTACAGCCATACCACCAACATCCACCTTTGACACTGTGGGCCAAAGTAATAAACTCACTTTTGGAACAGCCCTTATAAAATGTATTTATACCTTCTGTAATTTTGTGACATTTTTGTTGCTTTCCAGACACCAGTTAACATTCGCAAAAAACATATCTTGCATCAACAGCACACTATTATTAGGGTACATAAAAACAGAAGTATGGTTTATGCCTGCCGTACATGCCTTGATTATGTAAGTGTTTCTGCTGATATCTGCAGGCATCAGAAATGTCTCAAGAACTTAACACATGTTAAATGAAAATTAAGATTATTAAGATCCTCCCAAAGAGGGGAAATTGTTGCTGCCTGAACAAGGCATCCATGCAATGGATGTCCTTCTGCTCCAAGCCTCAGTGTCTCAGCAGAAACCCCTCTTTGTTGTTTACTTTCTTCCCTTCCCAGGATCTTTCATCCACAGAGACTTCTGGGCTACCTTCCTGTTTTCCTAGACTCACTGGTTCCATGAGCCATGATCCTTAGGTTCATGAAAACCAATTATTTTTGATTTTTTTTTTTTTGTGAGAGAGATGGAATACATGACTAAAAGCAATATATTTGACACTGCACAACTTTTGAACAATTTAATTGTTCCAAACCATTAAAAGTTTTAAAATTCCCAAAGAAACAATCAACATATTTTCATTGCACCTCAGTGTGGAGACCTTTTCTACCTCATTAT
Organism: Lagopus muta; assembly: GCF_023343835.1. Classification (NCBI taxonomy): domain Eukaryota; kingdom Metazoa; phylum Chordata; class Aves; order Galliformes; family Phasianidae; genus Lagopus; species Lagopus muta. Next base: position 28,362,754 of record NC_064440.1, on the reverse strand, counting down.
GGGAAAACAGACCATCATAACTGAATCAAAAACAAACAAACAACAACAACAGAAGTATTCAAATAGACATCTGTAATACAAAATTTCTGTACAAATGATTAATATTTGGCAAAGCAATTGACAAGTGAATCACTGTCTTATCATTAGGTGTGTCAGGCTGCCTCAATAATGACCTATCAAAACAACATTAGAAAATGAGTGAAAAATTAGATCATATTTAAATTATTCAGGGAAGGATACATAACAGAGTCATTACAATCATCCTAGGACTAAGTGCTAGCAATTTGAGGAATTCAGAGTTCAGTTATTAGAATAGATCACATATGGAAATAATCATACTCAGCGTCTTGTGATATTAGCACAAAGTCTTTCAAGAATAGTAAAAAAAAAAAAAAAAAAAAAAAAAAAAAGTAAAATATTGTTGCCAAAATTTAAGATACACTGTTTAAAATAACACTTCAACATGCTGTAACACTTGTCTCCACACTCCTGAAGCCACTCATCATGTATCTTGCACCAGGCTGTACAGATGTGCCTGTTCATCCACCTATCTGAGACCTCATCAACCAGGGGATAACAACTGCACTCACACATACTCTTGTAATTTTACATCCGAATTGTGGCCTGCCTTAAAACCAGACCTGGTAAAAACACAGCCAGCAGCTGTGCTGACACTCCTTGCTGAAGAGCTCCTGACACAAAGAAATTATTGTAGTATATGGAAGACTTTAGTTGTCATGTAGCATCCTTTAGAAGTGATTCCTACATAAATATATCACCTAATACAGAAAAAAATAAATCAGAAATATCCTCCCAGTTCATAGAAGTGCATTTACCTCCATGCAGAGGTTTTTCCAGACCAGAGAGGAGATCTTTTCTTGAAAGAGAGGTGTATGAGTCATATGAATATGTTTTCATATGTTCAGGGGCCTGGGAAGGCCATCCCCTGCTACTACAAACCCTCCATAGCATAAAAGATCTACTGCCAGATTGCAGGTTCCCCAACCATTCCTTCCAGCCAAAATAAACATACAAAAAAACACAATGAGTATTGAACTGTGTTAAAATGCATTAGATGACTACAATCAGTACAGAAAATATACAACTAAACTAATTTCAACAGGTTTCTGACATTCTCATATTTTCAACTATGATGTACGTATACATCCATACACAAGGATGCTTATTTTCATTTCAGGTCTTCAACTTGTTAAACGTATTTTTTGAGAGAGATAGTGAAGTTTATTATGTCTGTACTGCCATTCAGGGCTTAACAATAGGGATGCAAGAGCACTTCTGATACAAGACTCTGAGACTGATGTTACTTTTTGTCTCCAGGCTCTAAAATATACCTTTTATGAGAAGAAAGACTGCACAAAGTGAAATGTGATAAGTTATCACTGATTTGGAAAACAGCCACTTGAAATGACTGGGCTGCTACCTACTCGTTGAGTCATTTGAGGTGGGCGATTCAATGCAATTTTCAAAGCATATTATGTTGTGGGCTTACCACAAACTTTCCTTTCCTGGTGTTCTTCTTTGATTTTTCTTTTTTTTTTTTAAATGGAATTAGGACAAAATTCAAGGACAAAATATCTCTTCTAAGGTATGAGGGAGAAAAGAAAGCAAGAAAAATCTATCAATCTTTTTAGGAACATTCAAAAAAATAATTTCTGTTTGCAAAAGTAAGTATCCATTTAGGAATAACACAGTAATGGTTATTCTGAGCTACAACAGCAGCAATATTTCCTGAAACAAAAAGATGAGAGAGAACTCCATGCCTGTGCCCACAATGATTAAGAAGAAACCATGTAAGTTGATTGTGAAAAGTATGAGAAAACTACCTGTTCTTCCTGTATTATTAAATACCTGTTCATTTATCTAGAGCAATTCTAAAGGTAATTTGATGTAAATATACATCTCTCTTTTGTAACTGTCTGAGCACTCATCTTCATGTGCTTATGAACTTTCGTAGAGATTATCAGTGTATTTCAGATTTTGAAAAAAAAGATAAATCTGATTGCAAATATCTCAACAGTTTTCAATATGAAACAACTGAGTACATGAGCTTTAAAAATGTTTGGTCAAATTTCTTATTCAGGTGCTCAATTTTTATTGTTATTAAGAAATCGTGCATGGCCCTCTACTGATGGGGTTTGGACTCCACTTGAATTGGCTCTAAATCAACCATGTAAATATGCAAGCAATTGTTATGTAGAATATTTTGGGACATATGCTGATTTTCTTTGGCTACATATCTGATAAATTCGATCAGAATACTGTCTTTGTGTTAGCATTTCCTATGTGCTTAAAGTTTAAGACAACAAACCTTTGCCTTGCTTTCTGGGGTAAGAATTGTGAGTGAAGTCTAGATGCAGGTGAATCATCAATTTGTATTGCACCTTAAGAATGTATTATGAACACTTTCTTTTCTGATACCAAATCACAAACAACAGAAGCAAAAGAAAAGCAAAATAATAGGAAGAGTAACTGTCTTTCAACAAGGGACAAAATTCCCATTGGGAATAAAAGGACAACTGAGATTTCTACAGCCAAAGTAGAAGGAAGACACTCCTTCCAGAGTATTCAGCTAAAGTAAGTATAAGCAAAAACAGAAAGCTAAGTCGTTACAGATAGATTACATTCCTTTCCTTTAGAAAAATGTGCAAAATAAAAATAAAAGATGCTATTTCTCTCTGAAACTGAACCAAACTTGTAATTGAATCATACATGAATACTGAATTGAACCATGTCTGTAAAATAGAAATTTGCTTTCCTTCTATTCGTCTTCCTCCAACCACCATTCGTAAACCACGTATGTCTAGTAGATGATGATTTGCCCAAGTACCTGAAGAAAAACAAATTCACCGACTGTGCAAAGAAAATTGTGTGTCAGCAAAACTGTTAAATAAATACATAATGATGGAATTGATTCTATGTAGATTTCATTTTTGTCCTTGGCATTACAATCTCGATTTACTTAGTCCAGCCACATTTGGGGAAAATCAAATGTATGATTCTCTAGTGTAATCCTGAAATAATTACTGCATATGAAGATATTTCATCTTTATGAGACCGAAGTTACACCTTCAAATAGAGAAAGCTGGAAATTCAACGTACACAGACCATTATTCTTCACAAATAGTAAGATATATCACTCCTTTCTGCATCTAAAAAATAAATAAAAATAAAAAATCTGAAAATAAAAATATTGAGATGTACATTGGATAGCATCCAAGGAAATTATCTCAAGTTCTTTCTGTGAGTATGGGAAAGAATAATCGTGCATTCAAGGGCTTGTTTCTTTCATCATTTGGATCTATTTCCTGCATAACAGTAGATAAACATAGGTAGACATATGAGCTCTCAGCTCACAGTTAAAGAGAAAATATGTCTCCCAAGCTTTTGAAATGAGCCTAGGAATAATTGAACCTAACAGCCACAAGCAGAGGTGGCAGCCATGCAAAAATTATGAAAATCTTATTTCTTACACCACACATTTCAAAGCAGATGGTCAAGCATTTCAGAAAAAAAAACCCACAATTGTTCTAGTATACTTTTTATGATATGAGAATTTAAGACAAGGGATCAAAAATGACAGAGATGACAAAGGTCAAGGCTTTCACAGAACAGTTATTGGAGGATAACAAGGTGGGAAAAAATGCTTATGTAATTTAAAGGTTATTGTTTTATCTTTCATCTTTTTTATTTTTTTTTATTTTTTTTTTTTTAGTGTATTGTTCTGGATGAAGCTGCATAACATTTTTAAAAAGTACTGAAGTTTTAAAGCCAAGTCAGCTTTATTCTAATACTGCATTTAACCACATTGGCAATCAGTAGTTTTCAATTGTATAGTAATAGTCAAACTGACATTTTTGAACCTGTGATGTGACACCATATGCTTGGTTTTTGCATATGCTGCTGTCTATTCAGAAGTGAGCTAATTGAATTGATCAGGCTTTTATAAACTTCTTTAGTCTACATAATTTACTGTTACTCAGCAATCAGTCCTGTAGGAAGTGATATTCCAGTGACTGAACCCATTTATCTATGAACCTTCCCCTGACAGACCTCATAATTTATATCTATAAAGTGTCCTTCAAAATGGATAAAGATTGATAGCTGAACAAGAAGTGCGTTTTAAAAGTCACTGCATTACAAGCTTTTTCTTTGAGCAAATCCAGACTTTCATAATAATTAGGCAAAGTGGATCTAAAACTCCCTTCATGCTACGACTTTGTATGGATACATGGGACAGCACACTGAATCATGACTGCCATCACAAGCATGGTATTAGACAGATACTGGAGACTGAAAGCAATCCATATACTTTACATCCATATGCACAACCAAGCTGTAATAGCACACTATCTTTTCCTCTTATTGGCTGCATCAGCTGATATCAAAATAGGTTGGGAAAAATGGAGAATTGATGGTTTTAGTGGTTTCAGAAGACCTGTCCCATATGACAGCACAGCTTAACCATGATATGCTCAATTTTATAGTCATCTGCAGAGAAACAAGTTGAATGCTAGTGTAACTGATTATAGCATATGCTTCACTTGAAAAATGGGGACAGGTCTCAGTTGGGAGAATTTAATTATAGCAGTCTTCCAGCAAGATAATAATATACCTTCTCCTACATTAGACCCGCTTAGTCCTTAAATTTAAGTTAATGATAGAATGACAATGAAGTCTTCTAGATTTTTGGCCAGTGAACAACATGGTGGACATGAAAAGTATCTGGAAGTGTGGCTTTTCTGAGTACTCTCAGGATGCTCTCACATTCTGAAAAGAAGCTGAATGACTCGACCCTTATCTTGTTGAAAATGAGTTCTTCTCTTAAATGATCTATAACACTATCACCAACACAGTAATAGTTGACTCCTAACGATACTTCCTTGTGCAAGTTTGATTTATTTACTTTGTAATTTTAGCAAAAGATGTAACCATAATTACTGTGGTCTATGGACTCTAAAACAATCACATGGAACTGAAGGAAAAAAAGAAGACTAGCCTGTAAGAGAAAGAGATAAACTGTTTTTCTTCCATCCTTACACAATGTTCTGAGCTGTACATTATTTATTTGGATGTTTGAGATGTGTAATTGAAAGGATTTGTCAACAAGGTGAAATGGCATCTACCAGTTCACTTGCTTTATTATAAGCATGTGTTATTTATTTTTATGCAAAATCTTAGGGTTTCTTTATTTAGTATCAGATGATATCACCTATCAAAAGTGTAGATGTACCAACACCCTATTTATGCCTTAATATTTCACTACATTTTCAACTGGAGGATAAAGGAAAAGTATGTCTGTATGTACATTAATACAGTAATAATTATCACCTTTTTATACATCGGATACATGATAGAATCGACTCTTAATTCATGGAGATGGTTCTGAGAAGGCAGAACTATTCCAATTTCCACAGAGATGTACCTAATATAATTTCACAGATTAGAAATCAGAAATTTCTCTTAAGAGAATAAACTTCATAATGCCCTTGTGCACAAGATAGTTATTGTCAGAATTATTATCCCCCTATCCAAATGAAAGAGCAGTAAATAGACAGTGGTTTAAGACTTCCCTTTATCACACATGAAGATACACAAATTTGAATGGGTTGGATCTCTAATAAATAAAGCTTTCCTCAAGGATACAGACTTACAATCATCAAAAAAATGTGTTCACAGAGCAAATTCCATCATGTCCATCCAGTGATCTCTCCAGATATTATTTTGGATTCCCATTGCTGCTCTCTTTTGATTGCATCCTCATCAATAGCAACTATCACAGATTTGACTCTGTGCAACTACTATCCTATTCATGATTTTTTGGATGTTAATGGCCATAAAAGACATTTTTAGGTAACTAAGAGCCACTACATATTTGAGAGGAGAACAGACAGAAAATGAGAACTCTTCCAAAACTGTGGAAATAATGATACAGTGTAGATTCATCTTTGAGCAGCCTGCATTCAACAACCCACATTCAAAGTTTTTCTCTCTTTTCAATCAGTTGTGATGCATCAGGAAATGGTTTTGAAATAACATTCAGATATTTTATGTGTCGCTATGCAATATTTCTTTGAAACATACAATTTCCTTATCAAAAAGAATAAAAGTCCTCACTTCTTTTTGAAAGTATATTATAAAATCTTATTTGACATGCATTGTTCTATAAGCTGGCAATGTCTGTGGCTTAAATTACCTACTCAAAAAAAATAAAAGAATCAAGTAGTGTGCAATACCTGTTAGCCTTACATAAGTAGTACTTCTGTTCTTAGCAACACATGAAGATACTAAAGAAAAACAGATTTATTTTCCAGACATTTGGAGTTTCCTTCCTGACTTAATGAATGACAGCACATATTTTTATGAACAGGGGGCACAGAGTGTTTCTTAACAAAGTTGTTAGGTTTTAAACCCATTGTCCTTCTTTTTCTAAACTAGCTCATCAAAAGCTATCTGTCACTGAACTGGGAGTATGCAGCAATAGCATAAGCAAAAACTAACACACTTCAAAGCAACCCAGGGCATTATAGGGCTTCTTTTACAGTAAATACATACGCACACATGTGTGCACACATAAATGAAATGAAAACTCAAAATAAAGGTCATGGGATTGGGATTCAGAACCTTTCAAGTATCATGATGAAACAACCAAAAGATTCAATATTACTTTGAACCCAGTCTCTTAATAGTCTTTTTACAGGCACTCACAATTTAATGAGTATAATCACATAGGAACACATAATCACATAGGAATAAATTTACATACATAACTGAGGTTTTCAGGTAGAGTTCTAAATTCTGCTTTGTGTCTTTCACTGATCAAAATTTTCTTCTTCGTTAAATGTACTGCCAAATTGCACATAGAAATCAGAGAAAATGTGACCTTGCAACAATAGAAATAAAATGGGCAGAAAGTCAGAACTTAAGTGAAACTTAAGTTTTCTAAGTGCAAGCAGTCATTGACAACACCTTGCCAATTGCCTAATAGATATACCATAAACATTAAGATGGACAAATTGTAAAAACATCATGAAAAATTATGAAGAGAAAACCTAAGCAGTATTTTCAGATACTTCAGATACACACAACTCATATGAAATTAAACAGAGAAATAAAACCCCACTGAAACTACAGAGCACACAGAAGCAGTTAAAATAATTTGCAAAATTCATTTTTACTGATGGTCAGCTTTACTTTCCCAAAATAATGTAACTGTCTACGAGACAAGTAACTTCTGATGCTTTTTCACTTAGTATAGACTACATGCTTCCTAAGGAGGTTGTCTTCTTAGATAAAAAGTAGAGGAATGAGGGTTCAAGATCCACTCTTTTGGAACAGACACTGTACAACAAAGAATGTTATGAGAGGCAGAAGACATACTGAAGTAATTTAAAAGCATAATTGATTAGGACAAAAAAAGATCAGAATCAGTGCTAACTAATAACTAGTTGCTGTGGACTGGTAGAAACAATTTTGTTCTTTTAGATGGAATAGGAGTGTACATTTGTATTCTTTTGACATAATCACCAGTACTGTTCCCTACCTCCCCCCAGCACCCCGTTGTCCATTTTGTTTTCACTGTGCACGTTTTTCCTACATGTCTCATTATACAGACATGTAGGGCCTCAGTATTTCATAATCACTAATGTATTTATCCTTACAATGTCTTTGAAGTAATGCAGTATAAACCTGTCACTGTGCGGAAGGGAACAGCAAAATGCAGACTTCCCAAGGGCTCCTCCTATACACCATAGCCAAGCAAGAGAGTCAAATTTCATTAGTTCCAGCCTCTTGTTTGACTTTCTTTCTCTTGCCTAATTTGCTCGTCCTATTCTGCCACCTTCCCTTTCAATTGCCCTACTTCGGTGACCTAAAAGAAGTTCAAGAGGCCGGAAAAGATGACAAAGGAATGAAGAGTCAAAGAGGATTAGACAGTTTAAAGAATACACTGCTGCTTCCGAAAAATTGTACCTCCACTGTTCTCAGATTTCAGAATTGTTGCTAATACATTAGTATATTTAAGTCTGGACATTTAAACATGAGGAATACTTTGCTTATCTCTGTTCAGTGTGGATCAACTGCCATATGAACCAGATTCCTAAACCACTGAAGAAAATTTGCCATTTGCCATTCTTTTCCAGTCAGAGCTCTACAGTCTTCTTAAAAATCACTCCAACTGTTTTTAAGTGAGACATTATAATACTACAGAAGTAAAATCCACATTTTACAAAATTTAGAAAGCTTTTTAAAAAGCTTTTTGAAGTCACTGATACACTGGCTTTACTACCCACAGATAAAGTCATTTTTTCTCAAAAAATACATCTGATTTAAGCATACTTATTTTAGAATGTATGGAAAAAGTTATCAAAAATCACATAAGAAGTAACCCACAGACTGTACCTTACAAGTTATTTCTCCTCACACAACAGATTAGACAAAGACAACGTCTGCTCAACTGGTTGTTTTGTTTTTCACATTCATGTTACAGTCTTTTCCCTACAGATTGCCCTTTGGCCAGCAATACTCGTAAAACACTGCAGAAGAAAACTCTACTCTCGTTTGTTTCTAGAAATATCATTAGCTCAGTTCTTTACTGGCAACTTCTTCATAGGAAATGGATTTCAAATTCTTTTGACCATTCTGTACCTTCTCTCGAATAAGAGAATCAGGGCAGAAGGGAGTTCAGGTGGTCTGCAGCTCACATTCCTGCCCAAAGCAATGACAACCTGAGACCAGGCCAGGCTCCTCTGGATTTTACACAGATTGGTCTTGAAATCCTCGAGAAACTGACTGCACAATTTGTTGCCTCTGCTGGACTCTCTAACTGGTGAATATGTTTTTCCCTATATACATGCAGATCCACCCCTGCTGTAGTATCTTTTGACTGTTTCTGAAGATGAGTCTTCCTTCAGCCAGGGACTTCTTTGAACATGACAAGGAGCAGCTCTGCAGGTCACTGATCAGCTTTCAAGGCCTTTGGATGCAGACTCTTTAGTCCAACAGACTTTTGGGGCAAAGATCCTCCAGTAACCCCAACCTAGTCCCTTGTCCACTGCTAAGCTCCCTGAGCACAGCTGGTCAGACCAGGAGCACGTCAGACCTTACCTCTGAACTCCACACTCAACTGCATAACCACGCCTTACCCATTCCAACACTGTTCATGCTACCTGATATCAGTATGCAGAGTAATTTTATTTCATTTTTTTTCCATAAGGCCTGTCCTGAACTGTTGCTTAAGAGTGTGCTGAATAGAAAATGGAATTCTCCAAACCGAAAATGTGCTATTACTTCTCCTTTACTGGCTTTATCAGAGGGTTTTTACTACATCCTTCAGCTTTATAACTCTTTTTTTTTTTTTTCTTATTATTTTGATTATGTTTAGCTATTTCTTAGAGAAGTACGAGGTTTTATCGTATTACTGCTGTAAAAGTAATAAAAAACATTCATATACAACCTGTTCTGGACAATCACACTTGGTATAAAATTGGCATTATTAGGTACCTTATGAGGTAAATTATTTCCTTTTCCTTATTTTCTTATTTTCCCTTTTATGAATTACCTATGAATGTGCAGGTTCAAGGGGTTTAAGAATGATAAATTCCAGTAATCTACTGATCCAATAATCTCCAATATAATCTATTTTAATTAAAATAGTATTTACAAAATTTAAGCAGGGTGAAAATCTCCTAAAACCCAGATGAGTTAGCATTACCTAAATCCTTCACTCAGATTTCTTACATTTCAAGAATTAGAAGAAAACCTCTACAGCAGCAGAATGAGTTAAGTAGGCAGTCAGGAGAGACATAATTCTGCTCTTATTTACTTCATTAGTTTATGCTGGAGTTACAGTTCTGTTTCAAGATTGTGTTTGCCTGTGTGAAAGAAAGAAAAAGCAACACTTCCTTTTTTTTCCACTCTCATATTTCTCAAACACTATTTACTGAGAAACAGAGCCAGTCATTTTAGACAAAGGCTGTGTTCAATAGGCCAAAGAGGTTTCTCTAATTGTATCAACCCACAGAATTGACATGATATCTGTACAATTATACATTAACAAATAACAAAAATTAAATTAAAAAATCAATATGTACAATATTATTCTAAGAAATGCAAAAGAATGTACTTATACATTATACATTAATTATTTAGGCATGTATATTTCCAAGCATATTCTGCCTAATCTGAATTGAGTTTGTTCCAATAAAAAAAATTAAATGTAAAAAACCCCAACAAAAAAATATACTAAAAAAACCAAACCAAAACAAAACTTGAGATTGCACCAAGGTATTGCCAATGCCATAGAACATTCCTAACTTTATTTTAGGGTTCCTTGACTAAAAGCAATAGTCAAGGTGTGTTCACCAGTTCAGTATATGTTTATATATACTTCACTGGTATACTTAACATATATATATATATGTTTATATATCTGATTTGATCTTTCTGTCATTCTAAATTCATTAACTTCAGACATGCTGTTGGAATCCTTGTGCACTTCAAATTCTTACTGTAGCCACAGAGATATTTGTTACAGAATGAGCTACAGCAGGATGCCTGTGTATGTTTGCTTGGAGCCTCCTTCCCTGCTACTTTTGGCTGCAGTGTCACTAAAGCCTGGTCAGCAGAGCTCTGCAAACCTGTTCATGTTGCACTGTCAACTCAGTATGCCAAAAGCAGCATCCCCCAGTCCTTGCACTGGGGCTGTCAACTCCCTGAAACAGCTCAGGGATGAGGACCAGGCAAACCCTTACATGACACACATCAGAAGAACACGCCGGGAGAAGGAGCAGGTCCTTACTCGAACCCTTGTTTATGTACTGTGAAAATAAAGCAGCTGAGGTAAACCTGTTCATGCGTTTCAATGAGTGATGTCTCTGAAGTGCTGAGGATTGAGCAATTTCAATATAGGAACAGCTGCAGTTTACCTCTGAATTACCTGAGAGTTAACTTCTCTGGTGCTGGAACATTCTTAACCCTTTCCAAGGCACTAGAGGGCCACATCATCATGGTTACCTATATTTAGCTCCCATCAAAAATGGAAAGCTCATGAAGTCTTTAACTAAGTCGGAAATCTATTAAGAATTCCAAGTAAATGCTTGATTAGCCATTGTGTTCCTTTGCCTTTATTACTTACAAAGACCACCAATATTTTCTTTAAAGCACTTCAGTCCCAGGAGAAAAGTTCTCACAATTCTTGATGGCAGCTGCACATGGTGCATATTGGAAAGGTACTGAGGATAAAATTAAATACTGACTTGAAAAAAGGTTTTTGCACTCACACACCAAGTGACTGTTGCAGAGAAAGACTTGTACACTGTCCTTTTAGAAGTCATCTGTGCTTATGTCACGACTGTGCCATTGATCAAAACCTACCAGACTTGTTTGAATTAGTTATGGGGCTAAAAGCACAGGAGGGCCTATGCTGTCTCCAGAAAATAGGTAGTAATATTTGCAGTCAAGAATAATTTCTAATGTCCTTGTTAGCAGCTACCATGATCTTACTTAATTCTTCATAAACATTTGCACATTTTCAGAATTTGCTTTTTCTTCCATCATAAATACAAACATTTGCCTATTTAACAACTGCCTTTCTTTTCCATTCAGCATCACCAAATTCAAGAAAATTTCTTCCAGAAGCAATGCTAACACAGGAAATGCAAACATTTTTGCAAGCATATATACACTTCTGTTGAATATTTTACCTGTTGTTGCAACCGCTGTCCCCGGACCATTGCATGTATTTGTGGAATCAAAATTGAGCTACCTGGGAAAAAAGTTTATTGTTTCTGAACAATGAAGAACTGAGATGTCTGTTTTCAAAGTCTGTGTGAAACTTGGAATGAAATATATTTTTTTTTCATCTGCTAGTAGTCCTAGTAATGGATCCAATTTATTTGGAGATAACTATTAGACAAGGGAAGATTTATTTGGATGTATCTGAGAAGCTGCTGCTAAGGAAGTAAAAGGATTTCTACTCCGTTCTTGAGTATGGGACTGCATGATTCAAGACAGTAGAAAACTGGAAGCTGGTACTCTGACTTGATTTTTTCCTGACTGCCCTCCAGGAAGAAGAAAATTATTCTCTCCTACAAGAATAAGAAGAAGACAAATCTCTCTCTTCTGAGGGTTCTCAAGGAGGATTTTTCCTTTGCACCGGCCATCTTCATAAACATACAACACACAGAGAAATCTAGATGAAGGCAAGATGATAGACTTTTCTCCTCCAATTCTATCCACCAAGAAACCTAATGAAATGAGAAAATACATTTCCAAGTGCCTCTCCTCTTCCTTTATCCCTTTTCTGGTAGGTCTTTCCATTGATGGCTCTACTAAGGGCTGCCTTTAGCTGAGGAAGACCTGACAGTTTGAGCTAAAGGTAAAGCATACGAGATAGTAACAGTTCCAGAATTTTAGATCAGGTAAAAAGGGAAATATCTGGGACCCTCTGATTAAAGCACTGAGAGTGGATTCGGGCTACAACATTTGAGTATTGATTTGTTTGAGAAAAAAAAGAATTCCCCTTGCATTTATTTGCCATGCAGCCTTATTACATAGACTTTCCCACAGAACATGAGAAATTAGGGCTAGGCATTATGAAAAAGTAGTTTCTTCTTATGTGGAGCTAGAATCAGAATAACATGTGAAAGCCTTCATACTTTTTAAAACACTGTTGACTCTGCTGGAAGCCACCAAAACTCAATTTGTTTGACACCTTCTGGAGCTGCCACACATTTGGAGGCTATCTAGTCACTAAGAAACTCTAGAAGTTATTTGTCTTGTTGGGCAGCTACTCTAGAAGGCATAACAGCATCACTTCCACAGCCACTATTTTGGATTGTGGCTGTTCTTGTAGCACCAGAAGATGCACAGTGAGCGAACGAAATGTTAGTCTGAAAAATTCTGCTTCTTGATGCAGAGCAAATACCTGTCAGGATGTCAGGAGAACCTGAAGCTGCCATCGCTATTTTGCCAGCTGTCACAAATAACATGTAGACATATATATATACATTTCTCCCAGAGAATCCAAGAAGGCGTTCAAATAGCATTTCATATGCTGCGGTCACTAAATAAAATCCCTTTATATTCATACAAAACAGTTACTTATTGGCTCAGACACCATTTCACAGAAAAAACTTAGCAGTTCCTTCCAAAAATTGTTCAAAAAAATTGAACCTCTAATGCAGCAGTGATGCAGCAAAAGGGACAGTGTTCAAATCTATAGCAGATGTTTCACTGTTAGCGAACGCCACAAAGAAAAATCTCTCAAAACAGAATGAAGTGATACTTATTTACCATTTTCTTTTTTCCAAAAAAACCCACACATACGAAGCACATGAAGTCTTTGTGACAGATGCAAACTTTAGACTGCTAAGAATAGATTCCCTAACTAAAAAACTCCAAAACTCTGATAAGCAGCAGCACACAGTTTAATCAGTTTAAATAATCATTTCAATTCCAGAAAACTGCTTGTGTTTTATTATTTAAGTAAACTCTTGGTTGAAGATTTTCAAACCTTATTTCCCACAAAGGAAATGAACATCTACTTGCCAAAATCGCTAAGAAAATGTGATTCTCCCACACAAAGCTGCAAGACCAAATGAGTAAGTGGATTACACACCAGAGTATGAATTCGTGTCTATAAACACCCAGCTGAGGCTGTTACAGCAGTGTGCTAAACAGCAGCTAAGCCTTGTTCTTTTGCACACATCTAACAGTCAAACTATATATGTACCTTATATATTATAAACATTTTTCTTCTTCAAAAGAAAAAAAAATCACAAATTAGTATTGCAAATTAAATAAATTACCATGATCTTCATATAAACTAAATGTGTAAGGCAGAGAAATGAAACAGAAAATTTGAATGCAAAGCTTTAAGGGTACTTGCATCCAATATGCTCATTTTCTATGAACTTTGGAGCTATAGCTCTTCTCATGGGGATTCCAACAAGCAAAGCAAGTCTGAAGGAGTAACTTTCACATAATTGCTTCATAGGTGGCATGTTTCAGATGCTATCTCACTTGACAGGAATTGATTGCCCGAATTCTTGGTCACAAATAAGAAGAAATTAAACAAGACAAGCAGGATCTAATGAATTTTTGTAATAAAATCAGATGTGCCACATAGACAAGGTTTGGTTTAACACACGGGAACTACATGGCCTTCCTTGTCCTCAGCATGAACTTTAACTCAATTTAAGAGAGGTGGTGTTCACAAGAACTTTTCTCATGGCTACCCAGCACCTGATCTCCGAGGGTTGCCCAGCTGTGGGAGAGAGTCCCTGTAGGTGTCATCTCTGACACTGTGGACCACAAGACACCAAGTTGTAGGACCACCACCGCCTGGGGTAAAAATGTCTTCACAGCTCTGAAGCTCTGGCTAGCGCATTTGATTAAGACACTCTAGGCATGTGTTTATTCTGCATACAAAGCACTCACAATCAGAGAATTGAAAGAGTCAAACCATCTGAGACTTTCTATTTACATGAATGTCTACTAAGCTCTTCAGTGAAAACATCTGAAGAAAAATTGGCAAAACGTATTTGGTCACCTTTAAGTAATAATACCCAAAGAATTTCTGACATTCTGCCAGTAATTATTTACACTGCTTTGCAGTGGAATAAACTAGATCCAACAAATACAGTCATCCTTGTTATTCCCAGTATTAATCTCAAAATTTAGCTTTGAGGAAAAAAGAAAACACAGGTAGTATCATTTCAAAAATAAAATACATGTCAAATAATCTTTTTTTTTTTTTTTTTTTTTGAGCTTTTGCACTGTAAATGCTGCACAAATTGTTTCCATTTTGTTTTTCTGGTTTTTTGTTTGTTTTTCAGTTAAGATCATTTAAGGGAGACCTTTAAAGATAATCTACTTTCAATTCTCCTGCCATGGACAGGGCTGCCAACCACCACATCATCCAGCCTGGCCTTGAATGCCTCCAGGGATGGGAAATCCACAAACTCTCTGAGCAACATGCTCCAGTGTCTCATCACCTTCTGAGTAAAAGTATCATCCTAACAGCTAACCTAGATCAACACTTTCAGTTTAAAGCCATTCCCCTTTGTTCTATCACTATCAGTTTGCATAACATGTCAGTTCTCCTCTTGCTTATGAACTCCCTTCAAGATAAACTATCAAAATTAATATATAATGAATGTATCAACTAGGTGGAAGTGAAAAAAAAAAAAAAAAAGGTTTTTATGACTGTCGCATAAACTTCATTTTGTTCTAGTGCTGTAAATATTATTTTGAAAAGCAAAATTCATTTAAATACTGACTGTGCAAAAAAATCAAGGAAAAAGAAAATGCTTTTGTTTTGTTTGACTATGGCAATCTAAGAATGACAATTTAATCCATTCATCAGTTTTGAACTAGCTATGTTAATTTACTTAAGATATTTTCAACTATATTTTAATTATTTAGAAAACGAAACAAAAATGAGAATTTTCAGTTGTTGTCCTGAATAAGATATATTGCCATCCTTTGGAAGAACTGTAATATCTGGTCATAAGATAATCACAGGTAGAGACAAATTCATAAGAAAGCTCTTTTCCTAACACGTTGCATTGAGACTTCAGGCTAATGTGGAGCATTTCAGACATTCAGAAAGAGCTGAGTTGTTAAGGAATCATCATACCTCATATTTGCATGACTTTCAGAAAAAAAATATGTCATGTATGGCAAACATGCTGATGTAATCACAAGCAAGGACTAATTTTAAGTCACCTTTCCCCTACTGGTGATTGTTCATAGCTTTCTCAGAGGTTGTTTCCCCCGTTTTCTAAGATGAAAGGCAGCTGCCTGAATGATTAGTTTAGAACAGCTAAAAAGAATGATAAAATCATACAAGATCCTGAAAAAGGCTTTTAAATCAAAACCACCACAGGTGACATGCTACATTTGTCCTTAGTTTGTCTTTTTTTACTCTATGCAATTCTATCATATCAGTATTTGGAAAACTGCCAATTTGAAATGTGATGAATTAAGATTTTTAGTGCAACTGTATTTATAGTACCTCAGAGAGAATAACATCAGACATATTTTAATAATACATATATATATATATATACATATATATAAAGGACAACAATGGATTTACTTGAACATAGAACTGTGAGTAAATTGTAAGTCACGATAACTACAACGGAAAACCTTTATTCTGTGATTCCCTTCCTCTAAGCCAAGAATTTCCAACTGGAAAAGATGGCCTTTGGACTGGTGGACACAAAAGCCATTATCTGAAGACAGAAAAGGTAACTAAGGTTTCAGAGTTTGATGTGGATTTTCATTTTTCTTTGGACATTAACATTCTCCAGCTGACATTTTACTAGAGCATATTAAGAGAATGCAGCACTAATAACTCAACCTGCTAATTTTGAGAAACATGTTTCTCTAAAAATTGATTAAGTCAAATACACAATGAAACATCAAAGTCTATAAGGAACTGAATAGCTAACTACTGTCATTATTTACTGTACTGTGTACTAGCATGCACTAAAAATTATTTCTTGTCATACACATAAAATTGCTGGTAGATGCCAGTCAAAAATTTATATCATTGATCTTGAATTTTCTTGGATCAATACAGTTTGTTTTTGTTCTACACTGCAAGGAATTCTCTGTGTTGAGCTATGTTTTTTGAGCTTTTAAAACTGGCAGAGAATATGCCTTTGGAAAAAGAAAGAAAGAACAAATGGCGAAAATATACACACACGTATACATTTACACACATAAGAGTGATTCACACTGGCTACATTTATCATGATCAAATGTCTTGAAAACAGAGTATTGATCCACATTCTCTAAACTATGCTATTTACTACCGTGAAGCTGATACCACTTTAAAACCCAAGAACATAACATGTTCTCCTGAGTTTAACATTTGCAGTTCATGGCTTTGGAGACCAAAACAGTATGTTCCACATACAGGAAATACATTCTGCATTCAACAAACACTCATGAAATAAAAAATAAGAATCCTTGTGGTCATTATTTAAAACTCAAATCCTAAAATATTGATTTCAAGGTTGGAAAGAAAAAAGATAAACTTTTCTATAAAATATGATTTTCTGTGTGCATGCTCTTTACTTCACGACCTTCCCAGCCACCATCTGGAGAAATCCTCATGTAGCAGGGTTCAGTATTTGTTCCCATAGCATTGCCAGATTTACAGGAAAATATCATGTACCCTGCTGCTAAAGGAAACTTCAAATTCTGATAAAGCTAAATGTTCAAACACTTGCAAGTGTTCTCCAAATAATCTGTAACTAGTTTTGCATCTTTGGCCAGTATAGGCTTTATTTGCATAAATGACAGAAGGCGACCCAATACCGGGACAACAGGATTTACTGCACTGCACCCACTACCAATCTTCCACCATATGAGATCTGTGATATCTATTTGAGAAGAGGTGCAGCATGAACCTGACTTGCAAGCACAGAAAGAGCAAGAAGACAAAGCCAGTGTCTCTATATCCTGTTGTAATAAAGGTAAAACATGCCCTCAGAACCGTGGACATGTATTCATGACCATTTCTCATACTCTTTCCTGTTACGCTCTTCCAGATACACTGTTTTCTTTTGTGCTTACCTAGAATTTAAGCTTTAAGTCTAGCCTCATGAGAAATTGCTAAATTGCAAAAACATGGAACGCTTTCCCTCTTCCTGCACATCCATGCATATTCAAATCTTGCTAATTCAAATAGTCTCATATATTAACAATGAACATTAAAAGGTAATTAAAAGTAAGAATACTTTCCTAATATGTCTAACATTCTGTTACCGTGCAAAGATGTTTTCTAATGCTAAATCTAACTTACTCTATCTTGATAAGTAGGTATCACAGTATTTGTGATAGGCATATGGTACACAAACACTCTCCACAGAGATTTCAGCCCCCTTCCAATATGTTGAAAAGGACAGCTCATCCTTCCCTGTTAAATTCGCAGTTCTGTCACAGAACCAGAGAAGATGAGGGCTTCTCTGAAAGTAATGCCTCCAATTGTATGACATCAGCGCGCAACATCAAATACAGATGTTGGAAGTATTGCAGTAAAGGCTGAACCTTCTTGCACATATTCTGTAACAGTTTGTGTGACAGATGGCAGCAGAGGGACAGTCTGACAAAATGGCATCTGACATGAAGCAAAGGAGCGTCACTGAACTCCTCCAGGTGGAAAAAAAATGGCACCCAGTGACATTCATAAACATTTGTTGAACATTTATGGAGACCAAGCAGTGGATGTGAGCAGAGCAAAGTGGTAAATGGTGTACTTCAGCAGTGGTGACAGTGACAGTGGATCACCTCTAATCATAGAGATTTTGGTGAGTGCAGCATGGAGGCTCTTGTTCATCGCTGGTGAAAATGCAGAGCTTGTGGTGGTGACTGTCTTGAAAAATAATGTTTTGTAGCTGAGAATTTGCTTTATCAAACATTGTTCTTATGATCGTTCTATCTGTTGTAGCTTCCATGGAAATAAATAGGAGGCATGGCTTTCAGAGTGACTTATGTATATATACTTTCAGTTTCAGCCAAAGACCAAGCTGTCATATAATGTTAGGACAGACCTGCAGTTTAGAATTTGAGAAGTCTAAAGGGCTGCATTCCCTTTAATGACCAGAATTCTGCTGCCTAATATACACTGACAATCTGTTGCTTACATATACAATCCATTCAAAAACAAATCAAAACAGCAATTAGGTCTTCACCACTGGGTCAGTGATATATCAGAGTATAAAATTGCCTTGATTTTTGCTTTTCACATAATTTCATCCAAAAAATGATTTGTAATTTCGTTTTGTGTATCGAAATTGTCTTTACAGCTGTTTTTTTTTTAAAAAAAACGTATTCTGTCTTATCTTTTGAGCAGTTTTATCCATACTTATCTTTGTTTATACTTAGTCATCTGCGATTTGTAAGGATCTGTGTGACAGAAGAATCACACATCTGAAGAACATGAGTAACATGAATTTTGCTTCATATCCCAATGAAAAGCACATACATGAGAAAACAAACCACAGAATATGGGCCGAAGTCACCATTTTTCTTTCTATTTCCTGTCAATTGCACCTTAAAAATAAAATGACAGACACTTCCTCTTCTGTAACAAACTTCCTTTAGTCCTTCTTCTATCTGAGGTACATGGCTTGCACCTCATTACCTGATGTAGTAAACTTCTGGCACCAGGAAGGCCACTCTGTTTTACAAAGCACAACTTAGGAAACCAAAAAGCCTTAATAAAGTTGTTGAACCTTCTTAGCTGTCATGTCTAAACAAAACATAAAGGAGTTTCTTGTTTTTGTTTTTTTTCCCATTTTGCTCACTCTGATTATTTGAATAGTTGGTGGTATTCAAAGTTGAGGTAATTCAGGGCATAGATAACATGACATGAACTTTTTAACCTCTAGGAAACTTCTTTGAGGTCAAATGAAAGTTATAGACATCAAAAGATACCACTATCCATTTCTTGTTTAATTAAGTCTGAAATTTCAATCCTTGTACCTACACTTAAAAATCATAGTTCATTTCAGTATTAACAGCTTCCTAATGAAGAGGTTGGAGTTTTCTGAGTTTTGGAGGCAGAAATATTTTACATTAAATTAATATCTGCAGAGGATTTGGCCTTGCTATGGCATATGATGTGCCCAAGGGGGAAGGAAGGAAAAGGGAGAGTACAGGAGGGAAAAGAAGCCAGGCTGGGGAACTTTCAAGGGAGAAAAAAAAAAAAAAGCAAACAAATGAATAAAAAAACAGAAGGAACCTGGAGAGGTTTAGGGGAAAACAAGAAAAGCAAAGGAAGCTGGGGAAGAGCAGGGCTAGAAACTTGGGGGAAAAGAAAAGGATGAAGGAGGACTCCAGGGAAGATGTAAATAAAAATAAGAAGGTGTTTGAGAAAATAGAGGCCTGAGAATATGAGGATGGGAATACATTGGAGAAGAAGGGATCAGTTAAAATGGGAGGCAGGGGAGAGCAGAAGGCCGAAGAAGAGGAGGTTCTACAATATCAGGAAAGAAAAGGGAAGGTAATGAAAGAAGTTCAAGAGAAGGACAAAGACTATGAGAATTAAAAAAAAAGGCCAGAGAAAAGATAAGGCTGGACAATATGGGGAGGAACAGGAGGTCAGAGAAGAGAATTGATGCCCAAACAACACGGTGAAGAAAAGAGAAGGATGGACAACATGGGAATAAAAAAGAAGAGAAAGGTCAGAGAAGTATGGAAAGACAAAGTTATCACCACCCACAGGGTCGAAAGGGGAAATGTGTCATCAGAAAGGAGGGCAAGTAACCTTTGAACAGTGATATCATATCTGAGAAGTATTTAATGACTAAAGAAATGCTTTATCCAGAGGAGATGTTCGCATTGAGATAGTTCTGAAATGATACCATCAATAAATAAAAACACGTTTTTCACTTGTGGCAATCATCTGAAATAATAACAGAAAAATAGTTACTTCAGTTTGAGTTTTGCTTGTGTCATTAAAATTTAAACCTGATTAAACTGAGCTAGTCTGGTTTTATAACCTGTCAGTGTAACAAAGGGACTTTGACACATTTTTCCTCCAACACATTATGGGGATTTACATTTTGCACCTTACAATTATAACTGTATTAAAATGACTGAACACACTGAATATGAAAAAGTGATTCATAATGGCAGTAAAAGCAATAAAGAGTTAAGGACACTATGAAGCAAATGAAGCAGAAAGGCACAAGAGGCTATGCATAGAGCAGAGTAGATGGGAAAGAAATATCTCTTTGCTCTTGCATCTTTATTATGAGTCTAAATAACAAGATGTAAATGGAAGGGCTTTCTGCCTAAAGAATCAATACCGAAATAAAAAAGCCACATAGAAATAGTTCTCAATCTCCCAGTTTCATTTTCCACTTAAGATGTTGCATCCTGGGGTACATATACATTAATGTCTGAGTCTTGTGCATGCCCATAATTTCTTGTGCAACTCTAGCTTTTTTTTTTTTTTTATGTTGAGGTCAACAGTGGAAGTAGAAGTGAGTGGGAAATTCTTTTTTTTCCCCTCTATTTATTTTTGTCTTATTAAAATTTTCCAATCTAAACAATAAAGGGGGAGGAAAAAAAGATGAAATCTTGAGAGAATAATGAACCGAATTAAAATAGAACTTAAAAGATCACCCTAAACAGGTGGCAGTTAATTACAACTACTTATTTCAGTTTCTATTAACTGCAGTAAACTGTTGAAAAAATATTACTTAAAACATTATAATATTAAATTGCTAATACTAATCTTTATTTTAAAAAGCCTAATGTAAATGTTCACATACTTCAGGCACTGATCTCAAAACAGCGCAGTAATTTTCCCATTAAAATGTTTTGGGTTTTATAATCTTCAAAAAAATATATGAGCTTTGGCCTTCAATAAATACTAGTGTGATTGCAAAGCAACCTGAATATATAAAAAAATGAAGTCAGAGATGAGCCTGTCCATACATAACACTGTCATACTGCCAGTAATAAGGAAAGCATACCTTTTCTTCACAATTTGGGGAAACAAAACAAAATCAATATAGCTACTATAACTTGTACCACTTCTGAATCTCTGTCTACACCGACATTTTCATTCCCAGCAAACAACTAACATTCTTAAATTTTGCTCATTAAATGCGTAGTACTAATAAATATTTAAATTTTGACATTGTCATTTCCATGTCAGATCAGAGGTAAGCGTTCATAATTCCTTGTGTTTGCCCCAAGCTTTCTCCTAAACAATTGTACATTTATTAAAAAGCAAAAATAAAGCCAATGTTGCTGAAAGTTAAATAAAATGATAATTAAGTATTTCTTGACAATCCTTGCATGGCACTTAAAACCTAGTGCCAAGTTTTTATGATTTGCCTTTTTTTAAGCTCAATATTTGAAGATAAGTAGGGGGATGCAATCTGGAGATAGGTCCGTTGGTCACGAAAGCAAAGACAGGCCCTCTCAAAGATACACATTTCATAAAACATAACAAAGTGAAGGGAGCTATAAATAAGAAAATAAAGCCATAGTCTGCAGTTAAAATTCTTGCCGTTTGCAGTACATCACTCTGTTCCTAAGTGTCTGTTGCTGGGCTAGAGTTTCTAAAATTAACATTGCAATAGCCTAGATAGGAACCAAAATGCACCCAAGAAAACGCTGCTGAACTGGTTATTCTCACTGCTAACATATGTTTGTTATTTTTACAATGTGTTTTCGTCCCTTGGAAATATTTTTCGGGATAAAATCTTGAGTTGGCTCTTTGAACAGTCAATGCACAAATACCCGGACAAAAATGAGTAGTTTTTAGTGAAAGCTGAAGTATTTAGAGCATTTCCCTAGTATTTACAGGCATCACTCTTATGCTTGCTATAGGCACCCTCATTTAAAAAATATTAAACAAATTAAAACCCATGCATCAAATAATAATATTAAGAAAGCTAGCCTGACTGATTACAAACCTGTGCATTTAAAAATGAAAAAATAAATATCTCTTTTACTTAATGAAGAAAATAAAAATGTTAAGACACAAGAGTCTGTTTTACATTAGGAGTCAGTGCATTCTGGTGCAACAGTTCTGCTCTACACACTGTAATTATATTACCACATCTGTGTGCAGCAAGTGCAAAGTTTGATGCCTAGGTGATGAGAAAATGGGAGGTAGGTTCCATTAAAAATAAAATGTGGAACAGAAGATAACATGACCAAGAAATAGGGCAACTGCCACTCACTGCACAGCAAGGGGCAGCAAGACTCGTGGCCCTACACAGCGCTTGTTGTTAGAAGCCTTTCACAGAGCTTTCCCCAGAAACACCTTGTGGCTCCCTGTACATCTAAGGAGCAACAGGAATTTTAATGAGTGTGGCTGAAAGTCCTTGGGAAGGACAAAACCAGCCTGGTGCATGCTGGTTCTGATCTGTGCAGCAGGTTTGGGAAGCAGACAGCATTCAGGCTTTACAACAGAAAGATCAAACTGCTTGGCACAAAGTGGGGCTGAACTTCTGTTTTGATGGTAGTCCACACAGACATCAGCACTGTTCTCATTTTGTGTGAAGTCCACATGTGCTCCTCTCAAATGAGAGCTAAACCAAGAGCAAGTGAAATACTTGGCAGAGGTACCCCTCTGTGGCTTTAGACTGATTTCTTCAGTTTCTTTTTATATCAATTTTTTAAGTAAGAGATACAGACCGTCAGTGCAGTGTTTGAGAAGGCAAACATTTGTGTTTCACAGATGTGCCAAAAGGGCCATTTAAGTCAGATACCACTTTTTCTAAATTGCACACATGCAAAAGAATATTGTTGCCTGATTACGTGAACATACTGAGACTCCACAACATGATAAAGTATATTAAATTGATGATAAAAAAACACTTTAGAACAGCCAACATACAGTTAAAAACAAAACAAAAACAACAACAAAAAAAGCCACATTTGTGATGTAGGGAGTTTGTGCCCCTCTCCTGAAATGGCACGGTACATTAAAGAATTAGTAACTATTAGTGTCTCTTAAACACATTCATCTAATTATTATGCAAGTGAACAAAGCAATTACCCAAATGGTAAAAACAGATTTGTATCAGAAGTACCAGTTATGCCGAGGTCATACTCCCAAGCACTATTTCACCTACATGCCCCCATTTATATATTGAAGCGTCATTCCTTACTTTGTATTTATTCATTTGTCTTGCAGAGATCTCTTGCTCCAGTGTTCCAAGTGCATTACACATCTCAACTAGGTTACATATGGTAGAATCCAGTAAGAACTCAGTATATGGAGTCTGATGCACAGACCAGACTGGATACATAGATTGGCTCACTTAACATCTTCTGCATATGCTGAAAGACTGAGAAGGGTGAAGGCAGAAGATAGAGAACAAAGCCTTTAGAAAATCAGGCAAATACGTTATCTGGATCCAGACCAAATTCTATACATTCCACCTTACGTAAGAAGTAAGAGCAGCTAGTAAGAAACAGTCTGTCAACAAAGCTATTTGCTTGTAGTTGGCTTGTGATTTATTGGTCTGTTCTCTGTTTCTCAGTACTAGAGAAACTCAGCCTTAGGAGATCTTACTTCACCTGAGACTCTGCTTTTTCAGAGATATTTGAATTATTGTGACCAAAGGATTTTGGCCTTCACAAAGCATTATACCTCTTACTTTAATTTAGAAGCAGTAGATGGAAAATCAGACAGTAATTGCTCACCTGATATAAATGGCTAACCCAGCAGTTGTAAACAAGTCCCATATTAGTTCTGCACAGTATCTTCCTATCACAGCCTCACACCTCTTTCTGGGCTAGGACTGATCTTGCTCTGTCTTTGAACAAGCTAGTAGCTTTACATTACTTTCAGTTCACTGTTTTGCAGCCTCTTCAAGCAGGAGATGTTACTGCCTCCAGGAAAAGCGGGAAACTTTTTAAGATCTGTCTCTGGATGCTTTCCACAGGCCCGCCCTACTACTGATGCTGTAGAAGGAAGCCATGTTCCACTCTACTCAATCACCAAACACCACGTCTTCATAGTGCATACTTCCTGAGTCATGCATCTCAAAGCCCAACTCAGTGATGAAAGAAATGAAGCACTGATACCTCATTATTACCTACTACTCAATGGGCCTATTTACAGGGAAGATTTTGCCTACAAAGGCACCGAGAACGCTAATGTATGAGCACTGCAGAATTAGAATGGATCTTCCCATTTCTCCAGAAACCCTACCTATTTAGCTAAAACACCATCAACTGTTATCCAGTTAATAGGAAATGGTGCAGTTGCTGAGAGATTAATTTTCTGGAAGCTAGAAAATGCATTATTATTATTAGGAAAATGGGCACTTATCCTCCCCACAGGAGTTCTAACTGTGGCTACAGTCCAGTTTATAAGCATCATGCTGTGCATGATAAAAACGTGTAAATGAAAGGATGGAAAACAGCTCTCAGGTTTTATTACTGCAAAATCAAGGATCACAAAGGGACCTCTCAAATTGGAAACCAAACTGGAAGTTTCTTTTTCCCTCTACTGGGCTCTCTCTTAAGGGAATAATTCTGAACATCCCTTTAAACACAATATTTTTATATAGCTTACTTGATATGGAAAAACACAAGACTGTGGATCAGTTTGAGCTTGTCGAATGAACAATAACTGATCAGTTCTCTGGTAATTTTTCCTAATTCTTGGTATACATGTATTCTTGAGAAGCCTAAGCTTTCTGGTATTTATTGTCATGCATGATACGGAACCACCCAAAAGCTCTCACTGGAACACAGAAATTGTGTATCTACTCAGTAAATTCCTGACTCTGAAAAACACACAGTCTAAAGAAATGCCATAAGAAGACAGATAATAACACTGAGCAGATAGGAGCAATGAAGGGCTGTAGCCCAGAGGGAGCCGCATTGCCCAGTGATGGAATAATTTTTTTGATGCTTCAGTGTTCCCTTAGTCCTGACCAAGCAGTCTCTCTGGGATGCTCAGGCACATTGGAGCTTGGCAATTTGAACATTTCTGCATAACACAGCTACATAGAGCAGTCCAGAGATGGACACACTGAAAATCATCACTCATTGCATTCAGTCACGGGGTAATGCCATAGCATGCATGGCTGCTACTGGACCAATGACCTGTCTTGGTAGAACACAATTTACAAATATTTGGAGCAAATTCTAACAGCTGCTGCCTCACTCTGACCAATTACAGTCCCACTCTGAATATGGTGCTTGGGAGTCAAGGCCTCCCCTTCAACTACAAGTTTTCTGCACAAATTAATCTAGCTTACAAATCACGGCTGCAACTGGGAAAATGGACAGACTTCAACCTTATTGCTGAAGCTGCTTCACTGTGCAGAAAAAGATAATGCAAAAGTTTTTGACCAGTGAAAGAGAGCATGAGGACAAGGATAGATCTGTAACCTAAGGTGTAGTCTCAGGTCTGGAAAGATCCGTTTTATTTATTCAGTGTCACTTGGTGACTGTTACATGTGAAAAGCAAAGGCAGAATTTGGCAACCTGTGCTTCCAGCTTTGTCCCTGCTGTTCAATATTGCACTTGAACCAGGCCCCTAAAACACTGCTTTGAAAGTCAACAGATGAAACCCCTCAGGACCGGACTGGCTTTATACATGAAACACTTGCCAAGGTATTCAGGCAGAGGAAGAGCTGAGCTCAAGCAGATATATACAGCACAAAACATATTAAATTCCCTAAGCTGAGAATTTGTATCAATATCCAGTACCTATAAAGCCCTGACACTTCCCTTGTAGGGCAGCAGCTGAGTTTGTTTTCACAGCTGCAATTCAGTCCCTTCTCTCCAGGGACACATCCAAGGCATCCCAAGACACAAACCCTATGCTTACCTCCTTCCTTTCCCTTACTTCAGGGGCTACAAAATAAATGAGATTGGAAATAATCAAGTGATAAAAAAATCATGTTATGACTTAGATAAATTGAATTATGAGCACTGCATGTCACAGTTTGCTGTCTCAGGAGCTCAGTGCCACAGAAACAGTGACAGGATGGGCTTACCAAGGCAGTTCATCTCAGCTGACCAAAGTACACATTGCCACCTGTCCTAGGAGAACGAAAACTTGAAGACTTGAACTTAAATCCTTCCCAAGTCTCATTTCTGCACCCCGGCTGGTTGTTAACAGCCGTTCATACACACGATTGTGTCTCCTATAGCAACCCAAGTGACACCCGCATTTAGGGTCAGGCCAGCCCCAGACTGACTATGGCACTGTGTGTGTGGCTGTGAGAGGGACTGTAACCAGGTGGTATGAGGGCAAGGGGACACAGGCTGTGGCAGCACACACAAAGCAATGGAGAATGTCATCAGCCTTACAGAGGATATTCTACTTGCAGCATGGAGTGACAGGGAATCTGGGAACAAAGATGAGCCAAGTCTGAAGTCTGCACTCTTTAGACTGTAGTGGAAAAATCAATTTCCCAGTTCTGTGTCCTGAAATATAAGTTTAAAAAATGGCGGAAAAAAGCCAATTTCTACCAGATAACAAATCTTGGAAACAGCAAAAGAAACACATCCAAAAAGAGAACCTGAATTTCACAGCCCATGATGCTTCTAAATGGCATATGCTGTTAAAGAAAAACCAAATGAACATGCACAAATTGCCTGACAGCAGAGGTATGGGATGAATTATGGATATTTTCTAGCATATGCTACTATTTTGACACTCTGCCATGTTGTGCCAGACAGTAACCGGGTCAGAGGAAGAAGGAGCAGAACGTCAGTGAAGCCTGTGCTCAGAGATGTTTGGCATGGCAAAGCCCAGGCTTTCCAGGCTGGAGGGAACACTGCTAGCCTTTTGACTAAACAAAGCTAGAAAAAGATTTATGCCCCAATTTTTGTCTTATAGGTTGTGCTAAGCATAACGTGACTCTGGAGTAACAGAAATAGGCCAGGTGAAGGCAGAATCACCACTGCCTATTTACTGAAGGCATTAAACCAACAGTTATTCTACATCTGATATAGTTCTTACCTTTCCTAAAAATCTCTTTTTCAGTTAACTGAAAAATTATATACACATGACCATCATCAGAACAAAAGATTTTTTTTTTTAAATCAAAATATATTGCACTAATACCAGATGACAGAATTAAGTTTTGTATCATCTTTTCCCCTTTTTTCTACATTTCAAAGGACTATTGCGTGTTCTGATAGTTATTTCACTAGCAGACAGCAAACGAAACCTAATTATCTTCTCTATTAAATGCATTTAATGTAAGAACAGATTCATTTATTTTCTTGCATGGAAAATGGTGGTAGTCATAGTATAAGGGCAAACTCAAATGATTTATGTTAAAAAATGTGATGGATAAATCCGATAACTTTTAATGGATGAAACTGAACTGGTTTGACCTTTTTTATGCCATTGTTTCAGCTAGAGCAGCTAATTATTTTGCAGATATCTCCGCTTATCCCAATTCACCACCACCACAGATTAGTACCACCAATGACTTGCTAGGGAACTGCTGGTGTACAGATGCCAGTTTTCATCTATTGCAGCTTCTCTGTTTTGTTCATTATCGGCTCCTCATACAGGGGAGCACTATGATCATAGAGCACATAATCATGAAATTACTAAGTATAAAAGGAAATACTATTTCTCTGCCATTGGTGTTACTAAAATAAACTAACAGAATAATTTAAATTCTAGTGATCTTGTTTTACAAATCATGCCAAAGAGTTAGGAGGAGTTTAGGAAAAAATTACCAGCAAAAACTGCAAAAGTGAGATCTTCAGAATATCCAAAGAGGTATGCCTTAATATCTTGTAATTGCTTTACAGCTCTCTTGCATCACTATCATTTACAAATAATCTCATCATTTCACATTCTATACAAATGAAGGTTGTTGTATTTTTTTTTTTTTTTAACAAATCAATAACTGGTTTATTAGCTTTCCAAGTAATGAGAATCTGCAAAGATTTCGCTTAAATATAATTAATACTCAAAATCCCTTCTTGAAGTTTTTGCAAAATACTGGTTGTTAGGTACCTTCTGACAGAATTTCCATGATATACTTGAATAATGCTAATTATAGGCAGCAGATAAAGAGCTTTATTGGATGAGTTATTTGTTTCTGAGTCAGCTTCCAAAACAATTCAGTCAAATAGACTGCTAGTAGAGAAATGCAAGCTAAAAAAAATAAAAAATAAGTATAAAATGTCTGGGTTTTTTTTGTTTATCCTTTCTAAAAGGACAGATAATGTAAAAAACAACCAACAGCCACAAACAAAACCAATCCAGATCTGTTTATAAGCAGGAGGAGTTGCATTTTTAATGCTGGCACAGTTTACGTGATTTATGTTTGTCAGGTTGCCTACTCGCCTGAAAGATACCAAGGTTTGCTGACATTGTCTCATTTCTTCTCTGTAGATTATTATCTTCCATCGCCTCCCACTTTCTGTAGCTTTCTGCATATTTACAAGCAGAACTTGAAACAAAGAAGCGAGGTTTAGTTTTCTTTCTTTCTCCTATCTCTCTAAGGAAAGAATAAAAGCAGGATATTTAAGACAAGAGGATTTTATATGGTGAAGAAGTTATTGCTTACATCCTAAGGTGCTAGCTGAGAAGATGAAGTTGACAGCAAACACCATATGAAATTTACATGTGCCCACTCCAATAGTGGGAAAAAAAAGGAAAAAAAAGGATTGCAACAGTTTATTTCTGTCATAACATACAAGCTGTTAGCAAATTCAGACAATTCGTCCCATATAGCATCTCCACGTCCAGCCATCTCCCTCACCACCCCTACTGCTAAACCCTGTCATCTCACACACCAAATGCGGTACCCTGCTGCTCCCTTGGCTTCTCACATTTACACCTTCCTCTCCTTCTGCTTTGCTGACATATGAAATGTCTCGCTGTCAGAATAACTTTCCTCACTTCTTGTCTATTTAACTTCCTTTTCCAAAGCTTTTCACTTCTTACCCGTGCACCTCCGATAGAAAAGGTTTTAATTTTAGTAATTATATTATTACACACAATAAGCTAAATACATCCAAAATAGTAACTGCCATTAGCACCTAGAAACTACCACATAATGAATACTAATAGCAACTACTCCTGGTAAACAAGATCTGTACGGGCAAGGCTGGAACACAGGCTGCAGGAACAGAGATTTCAAAGGAGGCACCATGACATTTAAAGTTATTTAAAGACACATAGCTAAAAATCAAATGTTTCTATTTGAGAGGAAGAGAAGAAATGTTTTCTTCCAGAGCAGATTGTGCTTGGTCACAATAGAATGATCAAGAGCACAATACATACTGTCTCACTTGTTCAAATTCAGCTTGCTTAGAAGCACGTATATTTTTATTTGACAAAGACAAAATTAACCATTTCAAAAGCATGACAGTGTCTTTCATTTCTGTAGTGGATGTTCTATACTATTCAGCAAATGCAGTGACATATTGCTAAAAAACAACATAGTAGCTTAAAACCCATTTTCCAAAGGATAAAAGTGGACTGATTGGAAACTACAATGAAATTCACTGAACAGAAACATTAAGAACAGTTTACTAGTTGCAAACATATGCAGATGCTATGCTTTTGTAGTGCTGTATATAAGAAAGCGCATACAGCATGAAACCATTATCCTGCCTAGGAATTCTTTCCAAGTCCTATCAACACAGAATTTCTGAAGCCCTGTGGATGCACTGTGGTTGTGGCTCCATGAAATCGTGAATTAATAAAGATGTCTCATGGTGGATCAAAACTGCCTGGAGACATTGCAATAAAATTCTAAAAAGTGTAGATTGGGTATGAGAGTCCAAGTATATCCCAACACATTTTTTCTGGAAGGTCTCTGCAAGCTCAAAATGGATCATGTATCCCCAAGTCTACAAAATATGAATACAAAGAGTGAAGCTGGCCTGAAAAAATACATTGGTTAGCATACCTTATCCGGATCAAATTTATACCAGAAGAAGCTCCAAGTTTGCACTTTTTATATCAGACTAAAACAAACATTAATTGATACATAATCTAGAAAACCTCATATTCACTAACTAGTTTAACAATACTACAGAAGTAAATAGCTTCAGCATGTACCCAGATCGCATCATATTAATCTACATTTAGCAGTCACTGGCCATCCAAGTGGCCCCTAATTATAAAATGGTTTAACAGCTCTACTTTAAAGTGAAGAGGGATGCTAGAATTTTCAGTGAATTTATGCTGGAAAAATTAACTCCTCCAAGAAATTTTATAAGCCTATTGTTATTTAATAATGTGATTGATGATCTTATAAACACGCTTTCGAATTATTCCAAAATAATGAAGGAATTATGCATGTGGTTTCTTTTTTAGTCACTAGAATGAGGCATATGGGAATTAGGGAGTTGTGGGGGATGGAAAAAGTGACAGAAACAAGGAGTTTTGTTAGCACCAGAAGAAATGGAGAACAGTTTGCAAGCACGGCTGGTTGCTGCTCTGGTCTAACATGGTCATCTAAATACTTCCCCAAATACAGTGTGGTTACCTTTATTTATGAAAAGAATTAACTTAGACAGAGAATGTTATTACTCTAAGATTTTTCAAGATGTCTTTGAAGCACCACTGCTGATTTACACGGTTGAATCAAACATACATCTGAAAGGTACAAAAACCAAGCTCTGTGACTAAAGATAAACACACTGGCATATAGAAAGGCATGATCAGCTTCATTTGCCATTTCAACTTCTAGGCCACGATCCAGACATTCTGGAGAGGGCACTGCAAATGTTCTTTCAGTTGAACATATCTGGGAAGAGATACCATGATTTTATCACTCTCTCTCAGCACACTAATTAGAAGAGGACTGGAAGGACGTGTGTGATTCCAGCCTGCCCTATGCACAATGCATTCTTACGTGTAGACTGATGTTTTCCTTTTTAGAACAAGGGGAAGCTTAGGAGTTAGATTCACTGTTTTGATTACAACCAGAATGGGAAGAAGTGAGATCAACCAATAATGCTTTGTGAGAGGCTGCAGTCCCAGACTTGGAGCTTGCTCTGTCCTCCCTGCTTGCCACCATCTGCTCTTCCAGACTCCCCCATCTGCCTCTTCTGCCACTGCTAAACACTCTTGATTCTTTTATATACATTTTGAGACTCTCCCCTATTACTTCTCCCACCGCCTTATTAACTAAATATTTCCAAAGCTCATTTCAAAGGGTCGTGCCTCTTGCAGCTACAGAACTGAACTTCTCCAAGGCCACACCATTCTTCCAAACATCTTCCACCAACATTTTGCTTTTCCTTAACCTAAAACTTCTCAAATCTCACTGTTAACTTGCTATGTACTGATCGGCATTACATTCCCTGGATAATTTTCTAACCTCTCATCTACAGACCTCCTGGTCCCTTCTGACTACTAACAATCCTTTTCACTTTTGACCTTGAGATTCTCGTTTCTCTTCCACCAACTCCCTACTCCTGCTGGACAGAACAAAGCTGACTATGCAGGGAAGCATGGAAAATAAAAGAGTTTTGCTTTTACAATCACTTCTCAAGTCAGATGAAGCCGCATCTTTCCACCAATGTATCTTTTTCTGCCTTTTGTAACCAAGTCTACCTAAGCAATATCCATCACTTAGAAAACAAACTTGATAACTTCATAGAAATACTTGTATCTTCTGTAAACTGCAAAACTGCAGATGTTACAATGTCACAGGTATGAATGGACAACCGGAATATAACGAGACCTATAAAATGAGAACAATGCTACAGTTGGTCAGTATATAATTAGGGACAGAATCAGCTTGAATACAACAGAGTAACTCATACGAAATGCTGTTACATGTGAACATGGTTGGGCAAGGCAACTCATGCCATTTTTATGTTTATGACAGAATAAAGATCTCTACAGCTCAGAGACTTCAAGACATTGGGATGCTTTTTGTAACTTTTAATTTATTATTTAAACCTCCTGGAAACCCAGAGCGGAGAAATATGGAACTATAAGCTATGATTACACCATATGAGTCATAGAAGTGAGGAGGGACTTGCTAGCACTGAACATGACTTCATTATGAACTCAAACATTTTTGTAATTGATTTTGAGAATTAATATTACACTATAAAATTAGAAGTGCAGACAATTCAGACGGAGTCCTCAGACTCCATCATTTTTTCTCACTACCACTAACTTGTGATCTCTGGACTCAAAATCTGATCTTCTGGAGACGTTTCTCACCAATTCAATTCCAAGGGTGGAGAACCATGAGGCCCGGGAACCTCTTCACGGAAGCCCACACTGAACAGAGTGATGACATGGATGCAGAATCCATCTGTTGTTGTCTTGTTAGCTTGGAAACTTAGCAAAAATGAGCTATCACAATCAGAGAGCTTGAAAGAAGCACATGGAGTACATTCCTGTCTCTGCTGCATTTTGCAGCTTGTGCTATCAGTAGTGCTGTTAGGAGTAGCCAAGGCAGCTGGTTTATATATAGGTTGGACACGCATAAATGAGCTGCTGTGTAATGGCACCTTGAAGCATTATTCTGATGGATGAAGTTGCCTTCTATGCTCTCTCCATACCAAGATGGATTTCACCTAGGTAATATACTTCATTTGAGAGCGATAGTGATAGCACTAATGTGTTTGTCGTGTTTGGCTTTGCCATATTCAGGACATCACTTTTCTCCAATGCTGTGATGGCTGAAGTGAAGTTACAAAGCTATGTGAGCTAAATAGCAACAGTATTAACTAGAGTTTTGGCTGCATACATCTAGCAAAATAAATAAATAAATAAATAAAACAAAACAAAAAAAACCATAAGAAACAATGACATGAAGAAAGAGAGATTAATATTATTGATGAAATTTAGATTATTTTTGTATGGCTAGAATGCATAAAAATCCCAGAAACCAAAGGAAGTGGTTTAAGCACTCTAAGTATCAACAAATTGTTTATTCCCTTGCAAGTCAGACTGCTGGAGAACATATTTAACTTACATCATTCCCACAGTTATCCTCTGCATCAAAGAGATGATTATTTATGCAACAAGACGTAACTGGGGAAACAGTTTTTCTGAGATAATCACACCCCTGGGACACTGCAAGGCTAAAGGTTCATTACTGCTGAGAAGA
Source organism: Lagopus muta (assembly GCF_023343835.1). Classification (NCBI taxonomy): domain Eukaryota; kingdom Metazoa; phylum Chordata; class Aves; order Galliformes; family Phasianidae; genus Lagopus; species Lagopus muta. Next base: position 28,329,164 of record NC_064440.1, on the reverse strand, counting down.
AAAGTGTATTTTGTTCTGAAGTTTTATATTCCAACCTGCACTTGCAGCTAAGCTTCATGTTTCATTCGGATTAATAAATCCTTTTAGGTTGCTCACCTCACGTGTCCATCAGAATATTTCAATCAGCCTAAGAAAATTTCTTAACCCATCATTTTCCACAAAAGGCCACAGTTTTTGGAATGATTATTTTAGTTTAATTTTAATGACAACAACTGAGCAGAATATATCCAAACGATATGCTAGTGTAAGTACAGAAGAGAATAACCTACAAAAAGTGCCAAAGCAATACTGAAATCACAGTATGACAAGTTTGCATACGTAACTCAATTTTTTGATAAATGAACTCTGAAAGTACTTATAGCCAATTACCTGAGTTATCAAAAGAGATATGAGTATTTTCCACAAAAGGCGACACCCTTGCAGCCTGATGGCACCTCAGAGGTGCCCAAAATGAAATGGGCATAAGATGCAAGGACAGCATGCTGCTTACCACCAATGAAGATGTAATGCAATTAGGAGCTCACTGGGAAAACCTTTGTGCATCACTGTGTGCTCCTAGAAGTAAGGCCAGAGAGTGCTATTTAACTACTTCCCCCCCAAAAAACAACTCCTCTGACTAATCATTTTGATAAGCAGGGCCTTGGGCAGAAATATTTGAAGCCCCTCACAATTTGAAATGCACATTTAAATCAACAAAGAAAACAAATTTCAAGAAACAAGTGTAATAGACTTTGGGCAGAAAAGAACAATGTGACTCTCTCCTCTCTTTGTTTATTTGGAAAGCAAAATAGATATTATCAGTTGTCTACATGAATGTTTATTCTAACCTGAGGTAACGAATGAGAAATCTCTCTATGGAAGTGACATATAACAACTATATGCATGCTTATCTTTCTCCCAGTGGGATAACCTTTTCTGCTCCAGACTCTCTATTCATTCCTTTTTTTTGTTTTTCTTTTTTCTTTTTTTTTTTTTCTTTTTTTTTTAATATTTTACAGAGACAGCTTCCATCTCTCCATAAGCTAAATCACATTTTGAGCATACACAGTGATTAGAAATATTACAGTCTCCTTCCCCCCTTTCTTTTTCCGGGAAGAGAGTGTGAAGCAGTCATCTCTCGTTTGCCTGTTTACACAATCTGTTTTTCCTCTGGTCTAAGGAAGTATTTTGCTTTCATAAATTTTCCCATGCTTTAGATTTTAATGGATTCTTTTAGTTTGATTTAAAAACAACAACAACAAACCCTGTTTATTCATTAATTTGGTGCTTTCATTTTCTCCCTTTTCTCTGATCTGTTTCCAGCTCAACTTGTTTAGCTGTGGTAGGGAATTTCTTTCACTTTTTTTTTTTTTTTAACCTGTGCCACAAGCAATTATCATTTCTCAAGACTCGAAGGCTTCCTGAAACTCCCTCTATGATGAATTTAATTCAAAAATAAGTCATTAAAGAGCAGATATAATTTCCAAATGTTACATCTCTTGGTAAGTCAGATTTAAGCTTCCATATTCTTTTGCTATCATAATTAACAGACAACTTCAGAGACACGCAGAAGACAAACGATCTGTGGACAGTAGCCCTGGTGGTGAGAATTCCAGTAAGATATTTCATCTCTTGGAGTCTAAATATAATACATCTAGCACTAAAGAAAATGTCTGTTCTTAAAATAATTATCCTATGATAGAAGAACAGAAAGAATATCCTTCAACAACAACATGCTGTGCTCTGCATGTCTCCGGAATCGTATTCATTTACTGCATCAATTAATGTAATGGGTGCCTCAGAAATATGTACAGATCCATTGGACAAGTGATACAGCTTTGCACTTAATATAAGCACCAGTTCATAAGAAAAAGATTTTCTTGCAGTTTATCAAGGTAAGAGGAGAGAGATTCTCATTTTGTGTATATAGGGATGAGTGTTGTCCTAATGGCATGAAACTATAACTTAGCACACCCCACTGTAAACAGCTGAGAAATGACTGATCTATAATCTTGTCCAGATTCAGAATGAAAATATCCAACTTCTCACACCTACCCCTTAAACGAGAGTAAAATACATAACGAACATGCAAAGCATGTGAAATGGGAAGAAAATGTTACGCAGGTTGCTCTGAAAGTAATGCCTCCTATTTATTCCTGAGGAAACTACAATAGATAGAGAGTACAATAACACTCTTTGATAGAGAAGATTCACAGCTACAAAACATTCTTTTTCAGTATGATCAACACCTTTAGCTACACATTTTCACCAGTGATGAGCAAGACACTGCATGCCATGCACTTAAAAATCTGTAGCATGGAGGTGAACCACTGTTACTGTTGCTGCTGCTGAAATGCACCCCCCACTGTTTCTCTGTGCTCATATCCACCATTTGGTCTCCATAAATGTTTAGCAAGTGTCAATGAACATCAATGTGTACCATTTTTTCTGCATGGAGGAATTCAGTGATCTCACTTAGCTTCATACACTCCCACGTCAGACACCGTGGTATCAGTGTTTTACTGCTGCCATCTGTCACACAGCAACAAAATATAATGGAATATTGTTGGGAAGGTTCAGCCTCAACTTCCATAACACCAACATCCATTTCTGATGTTGTAGGCCAACATCTTAAAAGAGGTGCTAATTTTGGAGCAGCCCTCATACTAGCACTACATTTTAAGCTGCCCTTGAACAGGATGAACCTTCTTTTATTTCGATAGTTTGTAGAAAAGAGCACGAAGTGATCCAGATTAGTAATCCTTTCTCTTTCTCTTGCTAATAACAACACTCAAGTGTCCATTACACTTTTATGCCTCTGTTTATTGAGTATTAAAATTACACTACAACCAATTGTTTACGAGAGGAGATGAAAACATGGAGAAAAAATGTCAATAAATGATTAGAACAATGCTTCCAGAGAGAAATAAAATCAGAAGAGAAAGCATTGAGCACATCTCTCTAGGCCTTGGAATGAGCAATATAAAAGTAGGTCAGATTTACCAGTCTGTGCTACATATCATCATACGACTTTAAGAAGATTCTCCCTGTTACACTATTGAATAATAATCAACTCAAACTTCATCATTAGTGGTTGGTTTTCCCAGGTTGTCATTACACAAATGCTCCTCTAAGCAGGTCTACATTTCCATTAGATTTCATCCAACTGAACCACCTCTAGTTTTCTTGTGGAAAAGCAACCAAAGGGATTCTATTTAAAAACAGAATTTCAAACAGAAGGACTCGATGTAGACAAAGTACTAACTGTATTCCTAATCTTTTCTCTCATCATAAGACGTTACACTTAGCTCACATACTACTTCAAAGGTGCTAAAATTTAGTTTGCTCTGATGGTATCATAAGCAGCAAATGCTACTATAAGCCTCACCTCCAAAAATAGATATTAGAAACCATTTTGCTGACTGATACAATTTGTAAACAAAATTGCTTAACAGTACGTAAGCCACAGAAACAGAAGTAGTACCTCAGAACTACTAAAACCCTGATGTTTGAGTTTGCTAAGGAGATGGTGAGTATTTACAGCACGAGCAGGTTTCATTAAGGAAGGACGGAGATCCATGACTCTTTTAAAACAGCAGAAAAGGAATCTCATCACATAGCTTTGAGACCAGCTGAGCCAATACTAGAGTCCTTGTTTTTCCCTGACAGTAAAAATGCTCCTAATTGAAAACAAAAAAACAAAACAAAAAAAACAACAAAAAAAAAAAAACAAACCACAGTTCTTTCACAGTGTAGGAGAAAGTATGTTACTGCTTTCTATGCCTTGTGAGAACTTCTTTTTACATAACAAAACTGTAAGACAGGCTGCTTCCTAACAACTGGGGGGGACAGACCAGAAGATGTTGGTCAGTTTACTATCTTGGCCTCCCTGTGCCAAACATCTTTTCTAATCATTCTAACTCCCTGAACTAAGGTATAGAACAAGATTTGCTGGGGCAAGATTAATTGAACCAAAACGAATCGTCTCTGAGTCAAAAGACAGTTGTTACACTACAACTATGAAATTCTTATTCTTAACTGTGTATTATTTTTTGGAATGATACTTTTTATATACTCGTCATAAAAGGAAACACATTACAATTCAATTTCAAGGAAAAATTTAAGATGGAAGAAATTACATACTCTTTTGGGATTTGTGGTTTTAATTAGGCTTATAATTTCTGCAATTAGATCCACAGTAATTTCCTTTCTGAGGAATACTTACTATATAGAAATATATATATTAGATACAGATATGTTAGAAGAAATGAATTGTATTGTGTTGAAGCACTGCTGTTTCTCTAAGCTACAGGCTGCTACAGCCACAATGTGGGGCAACCTCAGAAATCTTTATGATGGCTGCAAATGGAAGCAGCCTGTTTCCACGGGAAAAGAGGGTTCTAGCCGAGGAACTGGCAGGACTTATTGACAGATGTTTAAACTAGGTATGAAGGGGGAAGGGGACAAAATGAGAGAACGTGGGCCCCTTACCAAGTGAGGGGGGCATTCTGGTAATGGGGGATGCTGAGAAGGCAGAGATACTGAACACCTTCTTTACTTCCGTCTTCAGTGAAAAGGCTCTCCCTCACGTTTTCCATACCCTGCAGGTTAGCGAGAGGGTCTGGAGAATGGGGGACTTCCCTTTAGTCAAGAAAGAGGTGGTCCGTGAGCGCCTAGGCAGTACTAAGGTCCACAAATCCATGGGACCTGATGGGGTGCATCCACGTGTGCTGAGGGAGCTGGCAGAGGTCATTGCTGAACCTCTCTCCATCATCTTTGAGAGGTCTTGGAGGACAGGGGAGGTCCCTGAAGACCAGAGGATAGCCAATGTCACTCCAGTCTTCAAAAAGGGCAAGAAGGAAGACCCAGGTCTTCCTGTCAGCCTCACCTCTGTCCCTGGAAAGGTGATGGAACAGCTTGTGCTGGATGCCATCTTCAGACAACTAGAAGAGAAGGGGTTTATCAGGAATAGGCAGCATAGGTTCACCAAGGGGAGGTCGTGCTCGACCAACCTGGTGGCCTTCTACGATGTTGTCACATGCTTGGTGGATGGGGGGAGAGCAGTAGATGTAGCCTACCTTGATTTTAGAAAGGCATTTAATACTGTCTCCCACGACATCCTTATAACAAAGCTGAGGAAGTGTGGGATAGACAAGTGGACAGTGAGGTGGGTTGAGAACTGGCTGACTGGCAGAGCGCAGAGGGTCGTCATTGGTGGTGCAGAGTCTGGCTGGAGACCTGTAACCAGCAGTGTTCCTCAGGGGTCTGTGCTGGGTCCAGTCTTGTTCAACATCTTCATCAGTGACCTTGGTGAGGGGATAGTGGCCACCCTCAGCAAGTTTGCTGATGATACGAAATTGGGAGGATTGGCTGACACACCTGAAGGCCATGCTGCCATTCAGTGAGACCTGGACAGGTTGGAGAGCTGGGCAGTAAGAAACCGGATGAGGTTCAACAAAAGCAAGTGTAGAATCTTACACCTAGGGAGGAAAAACTGCATGCATCAATACAGGCTGGGGGATGAGCTGCTGCAGAGGAGCTCTGCAGAGAGGGACCTGGGCATTCTGGTGGACAACACTTTGGCCATGAGCCAACAGTGTGCCCTCATGGCCAAAAAGGCCAATGGCATCCTGGGGCGCATTAAAAAGACTGTGGCCAGCTGGTCGAGGGAGGTGATCCTCTCCCTCTACTCTGCCCTGGTAAGGCCTCATCTGGAGCACTGCGTCCAGTTCTGGGCTCCCCAGTACAAAAAAGACAGGGATCTCTTGGAAAGAGTCCAGCAGAGGGCCACAAAAATGGTGAAGGGCCTGGAGCATCTCCTCTATGAAGAAAGGCCGAGTGAACTGGGTCTGTTCAGCCTTGAGAAAAGCCTGAGAGGGGATCTAATCCAGGTGTATAAATATCTGAGGTGTGGGGGCCATAGTGGTGAGGCCAGTCTCTTTTCAGTGGTACATGGAGACAGGACAAGGGGAAACGGACACAAGCTGCAGCATAGGAAGTTCCGCACAAATGTGCACAAGAATTTCTTTACGGTGAGGGTGACGGAGCACTGGAACAGGCTGCCCAGGGGGGTTGTGGAGTCTCCTTCTCTGGAGATGTTCAAGTCTTGCCTGGATGCCTACCTGTGTGACCTGGTGTAGGGAACCTGCTTTGGCAGGGGGGTTGGTCTTGATGATCTCTAGAGGTCCCTTCCAACCCTGACAATTCTGTGATTCTGTAATTTATGTCCTCATCCTGTCTTTATACAAGCGAAGTCCAATGGAAATGAATTAGAAATTATGTCTAAATACTTTCTAGTGAATACCACTTGTTCATATCTTAAGTTACTTCATTCTTTCATATTAAAAGAAACAAAAATAAAAATATTAATCTCTCCGAACCAATTGTTTGCTACTAACTTAAAGTTACCCAGTGATTCTGGTGATGGTTTATAGGACTAAACAGACTTCAGAGCAGCTCAGCAGTAATATTTAATCCTTACAGAAATGTGGGCTGTACCTGCAAATTAAGGCCAAGCCAAGAAAGAATTCTAGTAAGAATCACTTTTTTGGCCTTAAAAACATCTCAAGTTTTCTTGAGGCCAATACATAAGCAAATAAAAGACTGCACTATGGTGGTCTACCTGCAAACATGTTGTGTGTGTTCAAGCAGGAACTGTGTATATGAGGTATAGGCATATACTTTTTTTTTTTTTATTTCATTAGTGGAAAGCAGCAAGGTAAGAGTCTTTAGCTAATTTTACACAGTATTTCAATAATGATGTGCTAAACAAGTTTGGGATAAAGTATACTATAGACAAAACATCTACCCAGGAAATTATTAACCACAACGCAAAACAGAATGTTAACCCTAAATATACCATAGATTGTTGCAGGAAATAGATAAAATTCTTAAGACATAAGTGGAAGGACTTGTGAAAATGGAACTAGAGCTGTTTTGCAACTCATTGGAAGAAGAGTGGCAAGTTTGGGTGGAATGAGTTTTGGAACTTATAAATGAAAACAAAGAGAGAGATTAAGTGTGCCAAAGTGAGCTGCAACATCAACAACAAGAACTCAGTCAAACTGAACCCATCCCAAACTCCAGGGTCAACCCCAGCATCACTTCTGTGTTTCTTCTGACTCAAAGAGCTGCACTTGGTTAAAATATTTTTTTTTTTTCTCCTCTCTACAGCTGCTGTACCTCTAAGCAATGTTTTCCCCTTTAATTCACAGTCCATGATGTATTTCATAATTTTAATAACCCTTCTATTTTAAACAGAGACTATGACTGTCAAATTATTATCAAAAAATGCCTATAAAAGGAACAAAAAAGCCATGTATAAGATCAGGTGTGGCTCCTACAGGGCAAGTTACTTCCAAGCAGGCAGATTTTGCAACCTTCTAACTGGCTTTTTTCTACAGTAGCACTTGTTTTTTGGCAAAGCACAAGAAACAGAATCCTACCCTTTCCTTTTTGCTAAATACATACATACATTGCTCAAGCACCAAAAAAAGAAGCAAGGCATGGAAAAAAAAGCAAAGACCAATGGATTGTGGAAGTGATTGATGACACAGGTGTGAGTGTGCAGGAATACCTTTGTTCCATGTGGTGCCTCTCTGGGGAACTCCCCTCACTGCTGAAAGCAGCGCACTGCTGCTACCACTAAGCCCCTCCCCGCTGGGACATCTGGAAGCCACACTAAGAGTTCTGTCTCTCTCAACATAGAAAATTTATATCCAAAATGACAGCTATGACTACACCTCTGAGATATCTTTCAGGAAGGAAATAGAGTGCACCTGGGTGTCAGTGCATGAAATAGCATGAGAAATGGATAGTGTTATTAATACAAGGTCCTAAATACTTTAATGGGAAGAAAAATTTACCATCCATGGATGCATGTTTCACTTTATTAGAAGCCTTATGGCTTCAAGGACAGAAAGAAACTCACATTACATATGTTTCAGAAGTGCTCCTCTGTGTTTGGCACAGCAGTGCCCACATAGGAGGGAAGCTGCCTGCTGCTAAGGTAGTGTTTGCCTCTCTCATCTTCAAATCCATGAGCACACCCAGGGCAGGATCAGCAGGAACAACTCCTTGCCTGCAGTACCACCTTTTCATTATGTTTCACTCTAAAAAGGCATTTTCTGCATGAAATTTTAACTGACATGACAGCTATTTTGGCTAAACAAGATGTGAACTTGTTTCTTCAACATGGAGCTCTCATTTTAACCTGTGTCAAGGCTTTCATAGGAAAGAGGAAGCTAGCATCTGTGTGAAAGATTTTAATAGAAGCATGCATCAAAATCCATAGCTAGCTTAAAGGAAAATTGCAGGAAGACATTTCTGCTAAGCTGGATCATATGGAAGACCTTGGACACCCTGAGGTGCTTCCATGCAAGGCTGAGAATGCAAAAAACTCAGATGGATCTAAAAATCTTCAGTGAATTATGAAAATCTACCAGACGGAAAAAGGCTAGATGAGAAAGAGCACAATGACTTCAGAGGAAGGAACAGCAGGAACCAAGGTGAAACTTGATAATAAAAATAAATTTCTGAAGATTAGAAGATGAAGTCCTGGTCCAAATTAAAAATATATATTTGATAATAAAGGAAAGATATTACAGTCTGAGAACTTTAGAGGCGATACTAAAATACAGCCTAGTTTATGCAGGCACGAAGGATGGAAAATCTCCACGCCAGATGGCCAATAAAAGGTTTGTATCTTTTTCCATGAGACTTAATGAGTGAGTGGGCCTCACACAGTCTGTCATGAGCAAAGCCAGACCATGAAGAGCTGCTGCCTGTGATGGCCCATGCACAGAAATAACTTTCTAGAAAAGCTTTTCAAAATGCTCCCAACAAGCAGAATAAGGGTAGAAATAGTCACCTGACACCCTGCATCCCAGCTGTGGGGGCATCCCTCTGGCTTGCTGCTCATTAGCGTGATTTTCCATAGGGTGACTCTGGAGACGTGCTGCTAACACTATTTTCCCTGCTATTTTGGGAACAGAAGCTATCTCTTCGGATTTGGAGCACCTTGAGTCTCTGAGTTATCCACTTAGCTTAGAAAACAACACCAAAACAAGTGAAGAGTTCCAAGACTACCGTGTGGTTTCCACACATCACAACACGCAGGAGGTCTAAAGTAACACAGAGGTTTGCAGCTAGCAACAAAGCTGGTGCTTGAAAAGTTCAGGCCAAAGAAGAAATTACAAATTACAAAGTACGTGAGAAATATGGATTATTCTGTTTGTGTCAAAAGGACAGCCAGTTTTCAACTCTGTGTACTACAAAGATCAAGTGCTGCAGACAGCACTATAGAGGCTATTCATCTGGCTTTAGCCCAGTGTATCACAGAAGTTTTTGTATCCTACAAGCATTCTGGAATTTGGAGCTTACAAACTGAACGACATGCTAATCATCAGGGGACAAATCTTTCTTAAATCTGTTCAGTGTGTGTCATGACAGTTATTTCTTGCGTGTTAAACCTGTGCTTTAGGTAGCTCTTTATTTTCCCAGATAATGACAGTGCTACTAAGTGTCCACCCACTTTTGGACTCTTTCACCATCCATTATTAGTCCCCTGGTCTCCTACAGCTGCTGGATGCAGGTGATGTTATCAGCCTGCTGCTTGGGACCATGAAATGTGTCTAAGGGGCAATGAAAACTCTGCCTTGCTCTGGGGTTTGTTGTCTGCCTGCAGCCCTGGGGGCCCTGCAGGCTGCTGCTTCTGCTCCAGTTACCAAAGAACGTTCTGTAGAAGAGATGAGACTCGCACTCCAACTTTATAGTACCAGGGCTTTTACTGATTTTAATCTTCCTTTAGGGAAGGGAACAAAGATCCTGATACTTTAATGGTATCACAGGATGCTCCAGCACAGTAAATCTACTGTAATTCAATTTCCAACATACCTGGTAGCTCCATTAAGAACTGAAAAACAATATTGCATTTGTTTTTCATCTTACACTAAGCGAGTCCTTTCACAAGTCAGTTTCCCAAGTCATCTGACATCAAATTCCTCCCAAATGCAAAAGACGACTTAGTTTGGCCTTTTAATACAATAGATTTATAGCTACAGAAAAGCAAAGTTCTCTTAATACAAGCTTCAACATCCCGAAGTGAATAAAATTTATGCAGAGGCTAATATGGTCCAGTAAAAGAGAAGTTACTCAGTCTACTTTCTGAGCAGAATTGCAACTGAGCAGACACTCAGAAAATAAAGCACTTTCCCATTCTAATGAAAATTCAACATACAGAACATGGATGGAAGCACTCCAGCTTAGCTGGGAGAACTGGAGCCTTCAGATTCCCAGAAGCTGCATTAGACACCAGATACAGGCAGAAGACATTGGCAAAGCAACTGAGCACAAGCACATGAAGCAGCCAACGCACCACAGTAGGTGTTCTCATCACTGAAATATGGCAGGGAAAATGCCGTGAGTGGGGGCTCGCACGAGTCAACAGTTAGCACTGTTTCCTCATGGAAGCTGACATAAAGGAGCCTGGCAGGTAGTGGAAGTATGCACCCTGATCAACACAAACAACAAAGGGAAGACGAAGATCATCCCTTCAATTGCACTCAGGTAGCCATGGGTTGTGTATGTGAGAAAAACACAGCCAATGCAGAGTACTAATAGAGTTGGCCAGCAAAAAGCAAGCAGCTTTCTATTCAGCTAAATTGTCACTCAAGGAGTAATAAGTAAAATCAAATTCTTTTCTAATTCATTTGGCACTTGTTTCTGTCTGGTTTTGAACACCCCGAGTGGTTTCTACATTGTTCTGTTATCTCAATCACTGCAATTTCAAACTGCTTGAACAAGCTTTGAACTTCTGATGCTATGTTGTTTACCCTAGGCCAAACTGCTAAAAGCCCTGAACAGCTAGCAACCACTAGAAAAGCTCTAGAAAGAGTATAGTATTAATACAGTCTCACTTAGAAAAGGTTTGTTACAGTAGTAACAAGCTTTTTATTTACCATGAAAAAAGACTCTCCTAAATTTCGAGTCCAATACTTAGATTTTCATTAATAAATAAAAAATAAATATGATAAAAAATAAAAATAAAAAAGAAATAAATAGAAATTAATAATTGAATGAATATATTCTGACCTAAACCGTTCATCGCTGACCTGTACTCCAAAGAAATATATGTTTAAAATGTTTTACTGCATATAAATTGATTTTGTATAGTTTTCTTTTTTTGCATGTGTTTACATTGAGTAAACTCTCATTCTAAAGGAAGGCCTCAGAGCCAGACTAGCACTGTTACCACCAAATCTTGCTATTAACTCCTTAAATTAAATCAAGACAAAGGCTTCTAATCCCAAAACTCACTTGCCATGAATGGGGTTTCTACTCCTCTATGTCTGTTAGAGGTATCTATCTCTGTTAAAAGAAAAAAAAAAAGCACCCTGCCACTCAGTGAAACAGGATGGAGATTTTCTACTCTAGAAATACATGGCATTAGCAGTAAAGAAAATGAAACCATCAAGGGCAATTTACAAAATCAAGTTTTCATAAAATTTTATATTACAAATAAGTTCTACTCACCAGTATTTCACTTCCCTTCTTCTTCAGTGTATAGCCATCCTTCCATGTATTGTCTCCTGTTTGCACTGGTCAGAGGACCAAGGAAATGTCAATGGAACTGCCGCATGCTCTCCGGTTATACATCTGAAAACAGAGATTCCTTCACTCATATTTTACATCCATCCACTCATAAAATGTCACACTTATCAACTTTTATTTTTATGAAAAAAAAAGCATAATATTGAATCCCAGAAGAATAGTCTACAAATAATGACTCATCCTAACAATACTAGGCTAAAGCGAAAAACCTCAATGTTTCCAAGTGTTTTAACAAATAAATGTTCCTGTCTGATACTGCATTATTCAATTGGAAGAATCTTCGTGAAACTTCTTGTACCATAAGCAGGATGGTCAGTTGCCTGATGGAACAAGTCATGGGTTTCTCATATTGAAAGGACACATTATACCAAGGGAACTAAAAGCGTTCCATTTCCTCTAAGTGATCCAGCTGCTTCAGCTGCATGCAACAATCCAAGTCAATAATCAATTTCTCTACTACAACAACTTCTCAAGTTGAAAGGTTTTAGTATTTCAATTCCTATTTTTTACAATTTTCCATGAAAATCCACAGCAACACAAAAATGTTATCACACTCAGAGAACTACAATGGACTGCATCTCCTGAGGAGAGAGTCAGGACAACAGAAGAAATACCTAAGCTGCTTTAGAAAACCCATCAGTTTGTGACTGTACACTCCACAAATATACAATTAGCGGAGTGGCATGATTAGGCTGGTATTTTACAGGTTCTATAACTAGAAAGATTATTGTGAAGGAAAAAAATAACCAAAAATAAATGAAACATTTACCCATATCCTAGGTTCACAGAAAATACTCCACAAGAAAAGAACATCCAGAGAGAAACCCTTCCTCAGCTGAGGTCAACACTTAAATGGAGTGTAGGAGAGGTGCAGCCAGGCTCCACCCCTTCTGGTCACACAGCTGAATTGCCTTCACCTGTGCTCCCACAGCTGACTCAATGCTTGCCACAGGTGGTAGATCAGTTGTTCAGGCCGTGACTCAACAATTCCTGTATGGCAACACAGATTTTCCTATAAAATAGATTATCTATTTGTTGCTGTGTATCTTTAGTTTGTTCCAGCACCCATAGGAGAAAGCCTGATCTTTGTCATTACTGTCCACCAACTGTCGTTTAACACAAGTATGAAAGTCATTAAAACAAATCCTTTATACTTTTTTTTTTTAACAGACTGCATTAAACAATATTACATTTTTATATGCCCTTATCCTTGTATGGATTAAAAAGAATATCAACACCTTTACCAATATACAAGCATTTGTGATGCTTGCGTAAATACCTGTACAAAAATAAAAAATAAAAAAGGGGCAGTAAGACAAACTTGGACGATGACGCAGTATCTATTTTGCCTCAGGTGTTGGGGGTGGGGAAACATAGTGAGGCAGACACAGTGATATTTTAGATTAGAACTATTTCTTCCACAAACGTCTTGATTTTAAACTTGTACATGACATTGCAGAGAACTTGAAGTTCAATAAAGGAAAATGAATGCACTTGGGAGCATTTTCTTAATTGGACTCTTGAACTGAAAACTCGGATGTATTTCTGGTAGATGAAATGCTTCATATTAAATGTCAAGATGTGGTAAAGAAGTGACACTTAAAATGAACTGAAAAAAGAAGCAAAACGGAAGAAATTTAAGGCAGCGTTTATTAGCTGAGGATATTCAATGCATGAAGAAATTCACATTTTTAAACTAATTCCTATCTATTCAAGATAATGACTGGGTGTGCTGGAAGTCAGTAATACAATTCGAAACCATGTCACAGTGGAAAAGGGAAAATCCTATGGAAATACCTAGCAGACCACTAACAAAACTCATAGGAACTATGAGGAGCTACTATCTTTGGCAGATCTAATTAACAATTAGACCACAATAAACCATTTCTGCTCTACAGATACACCCTAGGGAACATTTCCCAAGACAAGTCTTTTGCTTTTATTTAAAGAAAAACTGTTTTGTTTCGATCTTTCTGAGCAGTTGCACGTGCATGCTATAGGCCAGGAGAGCCCAACTTGTCTCAGCACTAAGTGAAAGTAAACCACAGCTTTACTCAAGTTTGTATGCTCAAGGCCCACACATGTGCCTGCAAGCTGAGGGGCACGCTGCCCTGCTGCTACTATCATCATGCTGGCTCCCACTGCAGAGCCCCTTCCCATGGTACTACAGATAGCTTCTGGCTGCTCGCCTACTGCAGACCTCCGGGCTGCCTGCCTCATCCTTCATTTTCTATACTGACCCTGGAGGTCAGTGATTCTGACCTCACTTTCAAATTGTTCCATCAGTTCAGCATGCCCTGACTCTTGCTATAGACTCACTATCCCTTTCACTCTTTGAATTATTTCCCTTAACTCATCACCTATTTTAATTCAGTCTCACCAGCTTTCTCCTTTCACCCTGTCAGACATGTTTGCATCCATCTCTCACAGTTCTCCTTCCTTTTTAAACTGATGCCGTTTCTCATGTCCACTCTGACACAGTGTCCTTTCTCCTCCTGACATCACGGTGTCTTTGCGTCCTGGGGTCTGTTCTCCTGCTCTTCCGCTCCTGCTGCTGAACTAAGTGTGAAAACTCATTTTGCAGACTTCCTGCACTTTGTAACAGTTCTCCTTCTTCTTGACTTTGTCCTTTTCCTCTCAGAACAGCCCGCATTGATTCTTCTGCTGTCAGCTCTCAGTACAACTGTGACTCCTTCAAACCTACCACCCTGCACATTCTCCTCTATTCAAACTCTTATTAACATTTTATTTGAAAGACTAATAACCTTCTCTGATCTCTTTCTTGATCAGTGAACTCACTTGCAAGTCTAGAACTCATCGCTAAAGCCTTACCAGCCCCAATTTGAGAAAACCTTCAAATTTATTATTTACTCATATTGCCTAGGATTCTCTGCCTTCGACTTTCTTGTGTCTTCCATGATCTTTCATCAGACCCGGTGCAGATTAATAGGTATAGCTTCTTTTTGCCAATCGGGTCACAATTTATTTTTTCCTTCTGCCTTCAGTATCTTCAGCATCTGAAGAGTGGGATCTCTTTCTTTTTTTCTCAGCTGAGAAGTGCTCAGGAAAGTCAGGGAAAGTCAGATCTAGAACTACTATTGTTATTAAAATTGAGACTTAGATATTACTACAGATTTACAGTCATACTGCCGGAAATGACAGAGGAAAAAGAAGGAATAAGTAAAAAGTAAACAGAGGGAGAGAAATGCAAGGCAAATTGTTGCCTGCACCAAGATTGAAGGCAGATTTGAAGAGGAAATCATAATCCTCATTGTCGATCTTTCAATTTTTTAAATTTTTTTTTTTTTTTAGGATTACAACATGCCCTCATGGTTTTATTCATCACTGAGTTCTGGGGGCAGCTTCTCCCAACCCTTCCTCTTATACTTTTCTTATTTATTTTTATTGTACCATGCTTTAAAAAGGAGGTTTCAAACAGACAGACTCAATGCTAGAAATATTACACTTCTGCTATCAGACAGGGCAGATTATCTTCATAAGGAAAAATATAGCTGCAGAGTTGAGTTCTTTTAATAGATGTGCATCCCAACCAGCTGGAAGTAAAGCAATCCACACATGGGTGGCAGCAAAATGCAGATCAATGCTACATGAGGATATCTGTTGCTATTTATATCTGACACAGGTGTATATTAATTATATATTTGCTGGTAGGCAGCAAACAGTCAGACTTTCAGGGAAGCATTTATGCAAAGGTCTTCTATCAAAGATTAAAGAAAAGAAACGGAAAGGAGACTACAAATCTCCCTCTCTCCTGTTCATCCTCACTTTCCAGGTCCAAGCTGGAGAAGAAATTGAAAATCTGGATGCTCAGAGGATTCATAAAAAAACACATTCTTTGACCTTCCACAACAAGCTACCTTCTGCAACAGAATTCTCAGGCTCAATATTCTGTCCTCAAGAAAAAGAGAAATGCTTTTGCTTTATCTGGAATTGGCTTGTACATATAAAGACATGACAGTTCCTAATAAATGCTAGCTGTCACGTAGTATACTCATAATTGTATCAGAAACAATGAACTGGCTTGACATTAACTTCACTAAGTCACTTCTGGGTCAGCTCTCTTGAAGAACAGCAGTTTTAAAGAGAACCTGCAGCAGCTTTCAGTGTATGCATTTCCGCTAGGCTCTCCTGACCGTAAGTTTAAGAAACAAAGTTTGATGAATTTTCAGAAGCCTGGGTAAAATGTTGGTTTTGTAAAATCAGGTGACTGACACTTCAAAGAATATAGAAGCGTTCTTATTTTTCAGGACACAGGTATAAAAAGTAATTCAAAAATGAAAGAATAATTTCTCAAATAATAATCAGACAGGAACACGCAGCATTTTATTTAAATAACTAATGTTGAGCTGAACAGCTTTTACCAGTGCCCTAGCAAATTTTGATTACATCCCTGCTCACGGAAGAGGTCCCCTAAACCTGCCTGCTTGGGGCTGTGTGTGTAGCCCTGATGGAGCATAGCCCAGCAACAGGCAAGATGGCAGCTTGGTGCAGCTGTTGGCTCTGCTGTAGAAGGCAATTTTACATCTCTCACTTCATGTGAATACCCTATTTATTTTTTTTTTTATCATTATTACTTATTTTTTAGCAGATATAGCTTAGATTAATTTCCAGCTCTTTTCTTTTTTCATTTTTCTTTTTTCCCTAGATTACAATAAATATATGCCATTGCTATTCTAAATTTAGCATAGAAACACAGAATGTTTTGTGGTGAAAGGGACCTTAAAGATCCTTCAGTTCTACCCCCCTGCCATGGACCAGGCTATCACTCTCCAGATGAGGCTGCCGAGGGCCCTACCCAGACCTTAATGAACAATGGCTGTGTTTAAATCAGAAATAAAAGTCTGATATGTGATCATGCAATCTTTATTTTAATAATAACTGTGCTTCTAAGGAGATTATTTATCTCCAAAGCTCCTCATATAAGTATGAAGTATTCATACTATGCACTCTTATACCAGAAATGATTTGGAAGCTGCATTGCAAGTGTAATTATAAAAATAATCAGCCTAAAGTCAGTGTAAGTCACCATGCTTTGCCCATAAAATTACATGCTTTATGAAGAGACATGTTACGTGAGAGAGCCCTTTTTTCATCTCTGTCATCTGGTTGTTGTGCATCAGCAGCTCTGTTTATGCCATTCGTGTGTGTAGGTGGTAGGAGAGTTGTCACTGTAATCGCATTTGAGAGAGGCGCAACGATATTTGCATTTTTGCTCTCAAGATCATACAGCGAGGGATGCCTGTCTTTGGAAAGTGTATGGTAGGAGTGTCTGATTCTCCCCAGAAGTGGGACAGCAGTGCTAAGGACAGATTTAGCTGCTGTGAACATCCCAGCAGAACAGCAGAATCCTCACGTGCAACCTGAAACACGTTTCAGCCTGCCAGAGTCCACAGGGAAGATGGTAAATTTGCCCTTGCTGCTGAGCTGCTGGGGTTTAGGGGGCTGAGGTAAGCAACAAATTTCAGCCAACGACACCATGAGAATAACAGAGGCTGAAGATTCCTCCTCTGTCTTAGGCTTTGTCCTGCTTTCTGAACATCCAGCGGAGACCTGGTTTCACTGTTTCTTCGGAAGTCAGACACAACCCTTTCCTGCTTTGCTGGTACAACAACCTATGCACAGCTCAGCCTTAAGCAATAGGAAAACCTAATTAGCTCTTTCTGTGATACTTTGTAACTGAGATCTTTCCCGTGCTGATCTTTGAGACTGCTCAATAATATTTTATTCCTATTTATCAGCAACATGCTTGCTAATGCATTATGGGGCACCATTAATTTCCATATACTCTAAGATTAGTCAGTGTTTCCGTTACGAAATTATCGCTCATCCTTACAATTTGACTCCAATGAGAATTGTAGCTTTCAATGTCAGAGCCCAGAGTGGTTTAAATAATGGAATTGGGCTATAAAATCTGTTCAGTTTCCAGATTACATTTAAATTTATACATTTATTAAAGCAACAATATTGAAAGAGTTAAAATTGTTTTTGTTTTTGTTTTTTTTTTTCCAAAACACCTTTAGTTTATACTTGTATCAAAGACTGTTCCTTTTGCACGTTTCTCTTTCTTCAAATAAACTTGTTTCTGCACTGAGTTTTCTACAAGTATTTTTTTCCAAATTAAATCTTGCAAGGATACTTACAATACAGATTTTTACATCCATCTATCACTGTACAAATAACAAATACTATTGCATGAGTAGTTGATATTTTGAATGTCGAATGGCTATGAAATTCTAAGGAATGTATGAAGATGATATCTTTCAGTCAATAGTCCTGCACCATCACATTGTATCAAAGGCAGCATTTTATATTCAAGAGACAGCTTTCTGCAGAAGAAAGATGAGAGTTGAGAGTGCCAGGAAACTCGCTTAAATAATAAACAGCTATATTTGATGGTAAAGGTTTTGTATGAGAGAATTAGTTGTCTTCATGGTGGCTGGTGATATGGTTTTGATTTGTAATGAAGACCATTGATAACACACCAGCATTTTGGTTGCTGCTGAATAGTGCATGCAGTCAAGTTTTCTGCTTGTTGTGCTGCCCTGACAGAGTGGTCTGACTTCCCTCTCCCGGGGTAAAGGAGAGTCAAAAAGGTAGATGTGGCATATTGTGTGGTCTGCGATGCAGACAGTTTAAGAGGTATAGCAAAACATACACATGCAAAGCGATATGAGGAATTAATTCACTATTTCTCATTGGCACAGGCAGCTCACAAAGATGGAGCCTCAAAAAATTCATCAACACTCATGCTTGTTTCTCTGCATAGGGACTTGTCTGGGATTTGAGCTTAGCACATCTGGGATTAGCTGCCTACCAAAGTTAAAACACTATACCAATGTTCTCAAAACTGTTTGCTTAAATACTGGTTTAAGTGCCCAGATATCATTCTTTATCAACCTGTTATTCTGCACAGGATGAGTAAGAAACTCCTAGAGAGAATTCCAAATGTTTGTAATACCACTGTGTGCAAATGCTGGTATCTGCGAATAATCTTTCTTTTTATTTGTAGCTAGCCCTAACAATCACCTACCCTGTTGATTTTACTCCCTTTATTCTGATTTCAATCAAGTTTTATAAAATAATTTCATTCATTTCCTCGCTGAACTCAGATAATTCCATTTTACCTTTGATATTTTATATATTTATCTCTGCATATATGTGTATCACAGAGTCACATAGTTTGGAACGGCCTCCAGAGGCCATTTAATCTAATCTCGTGCTCAAAGCAGAGCCACTCAGATTTTGTTCCTCAAGTAACCGGAGCATATGTGTCTAGGCAAAAACCTGGAAGTACTGAAATACCACAATCTCAGTGTGAAACATGCTTTTTTCTTAAATCCAATCTCAGTTTTCCATGTCTGCTGCCTTTTCCCCTAATACTGCACTTTGCTGGGGAGAGTATGGCTCTCTCTTCTCTATGCTGTCCTGCTACACGGTTGAAGACACCAAAAAACTCTCCCTCAAGTTCAGTTCTTAAGGCTAAACAAATTCAGTTCCCTCGTGTTCTCCTCCATCATCTCCTGTTTTAGGTCCCTGACTATCCTTATATTGTGTAGCGCAAAACGGAAACCAGCGTTCCTGATGGGAATCATATCTTAAGTGATGAAACAATGCTACAATTAATTCTCATTGTTTATAGATTTAAAATACTTAAATCTGTAACTCACCACTTCATATTTATGGCATTTATACTAAAGTCCTGGTGTGATTCCTTTTTCAACAGATTACATTCATGTAGCATTAGATTAAAACAGTTGAATCCTTTTCATATACCTGTCATGAAAACTAGATTCCAAAATTGTATATGCAAATAAAACTAGTTTATATTAAAATTCAGAGTTACATCATTTGATTTGTTTAGACTTCAAAAAATCTGCTACCTATTTTCCTTACAGAGTAAATACTGTTGTAAGACTGAAGTACTAAGTTTTATAAGGAAGTTTAAACTGTAGGTGTTATACACAAAGACCAAAATTGCAGTGTCAGAAATTAGTAGCAAAGTACTACAATTATTATCACAAACTGAACACAAAAATTGCAATCCTACAGTGTTGCCTAAATTATTCTTTAACATATCATGAGGAAGTCCCCAAGCTATTATGACAAAGCAGAGAATGAGACAGAAACATGAAAAGATGTGTTATTTCCATCTGACAAAAGTGGGAGACAGAATGCCAAGCACTAAAATAAGTTGCCTAAGGCAACACGTGCTGAAACCAAATCTTCTGAAGCCCAGACTTACGTCTTTCAGTAATTCAAGAGCTCTGGTTTCAGTTTCTGTGCATTAACCCATATTCTAAGCAGTCATGATTCTTCTTCTACTTAATTGAATGACAAAGCTCAGGCTGCCTGAGCAGTGCAGGGCTGGGTCAGTACTCAGAAATGGACCAGGCTCCTCTGTAACCCAGATGAAACGATAAACCACAGGGATGAGAGGCATCTGGGGCATTCTGTGGGGCTGTGCTGACATAGGATGTGTTCCAGGATGTGCTCGAGGCTATACTCACAAGGATACTAAGAGCTCTCCCTAACTTGGAACAAAAAGGCCTCATCATTCAACTGTGTTGCTCAATGCTCAATACACTACTGCTCTCTTGAGTCCACCATGCAAGAAATTCTTCAGTTACTTTCTCTTTCTTTACATTTTATTCAGTGACAGTCCACTAAACGCACTAAATCCTCTCCAGAAATACATGAAGGATATGATTTTGTTCCTTCTGTATATCTTTTGACATCTCTGTAGATCTGCTGCTAGTCATGTGATATATTCACATTTGTATAAACGTACACACATAAACCACATACACTATGCTATAGAGTACATAGCAAGCAAACTTCTCAGCACAGCTGAAGTGAAAGGCTATACAAATACTAATTCTAGTCTATGCTACAAAAACAAACAAAATCCTTAAATAAATATGCTAATACACCATAATATTTTCAGACAAGAAACTAGCAAATTCTTTCTGTTTCTTCAAGAGCTTTGAATGTTCCTGAGTATGCCTTTATAAATCCCAAAACATTAAGCGAAAAAGAAAATGATGCCTATAATACTACTTACTTTTTAATGTTGGCAACTGGAAAGACGCAAAATTTAAAGAAACAAAACACAACAGAATGATTTGAAATGCAGACTATTAAAAAAGTCTTTTACAGTGAGGGTGGTGAGGTGCTGGAACAGGTTACTCAGAGATGTGATAGGTGCCACATCCCTGGAGACTCTCAAGGTAATGCAGGGGAGTTGGACTAGATGGTCTTTGGAGGTCCCTTCCACCTCTAAGGCTTCTATGATTCTGTGATTCTTTGAAAATCTCTAAAGTCTCTAAATTTCAGTGTTGATATCACAGGAATCAGGTAGTCACATTTCTTTACCAAAGCTTACAGTTTGGTTCACGGTGAAGTTCCCCCAGAGCTTTAGAAAATGAATGGCTCTTCATTAAAGAGCAAATCTGTCACTCCAATTGTGAAATTACCATGTGGTTGGACTTGGTCATTGTGAAGGTCTTTTCCAACCTAGTTGACTCTATGTAAGAGGAACACTTGCTTAGTTACTTGGTATTCAGTTCCACATACACAGAAGTCCTTTAGAACAACTTTGCAACAAATAAATATGAAAAAAAAAAGAAAGAAAAAAAAGCAGCAAACAAAAGAAGCATGAAGATACTCGCTAGTATAACTACTATTCCATGGCTGCATGTGCACAAAGCTGTATAGCCAAGCCCAGTACATAGGCTTGTAAAATCCTTTGATGAGATTTCTACTACATATTTCACTCCTAATCTGAAACATCTTTAAAATTAGTATTATTTCTAAGTGGTCAGAGTATTATCATTAGGGTATTATAGGCATGTCACAAAATCTGACTTGTCTGATCATCTCATCACAGCCTTGATGCCACAAACATGAATGCAATTCACATGCACTTCAGTAGCAACAGTGAAGGCAATAGACTGAGAGGTTTCATGTAATTCATGTAATTAATTTTAAGGTGATTAAGCAATGAGCACCAGTTCATTCTCACTTTTATCTACCACCACTTTTTCCATTTTGACAAGGATTTGAAAACAAATGGAGCTCATACAAGATTTTCTCTAGTTGCAGTAATGAAATATTTCTATTCTGTTTGTGGAAAAAAAAAATGGTGTAATTTTTGCATTACATATAATGTTATTTTCTCTCATAAGTGGATTTAATTTTACCAAGTACTTAGCTAAATTATGAGCCTGGAGGAAACTCTTTCCAGTCAAAAATTGTATTACATAGCACAACAGTTTTTGTTTCACTTCATTCAGTGACCTGAAACACTACCGCATTTCAGAAAACGGATGCTGTAACACAAACTGAAGCATCCGGGAGAACTGCAAATGTGCTCTGATGGGCAAAGCTGGTCAGGAAACTGGGAATAGAAGGCTGACAAATGAAACAATTCTAGTTTCTCATCCATGTAGAATGTATTTTTCTCATTCATGTTATATATAAATCAGTAGCATCATGCTTTTTATTTTAAGACTTAGGAGTTGTCCCACCTTTCCCAGTGTTAACAGCTGTCTAAGCCCTTTCTGTTATTTTTATGATGGTACTTATGTAAAATAGCTTTGGATGCAAACAAAATAAAAAATTAGACAAGATCCAGTGGCAATTAACAGACTAAAATAGCTTATATAAAAAAATTTAAGAACTTTGATTCTGTTATCATTCAAAGATCGTTCCTTGTCTGTGCCCACAATTGGTATTTTAGGTGCCTACACCACAGTAAACCAGTAATGGTTATTCTTATTATTAGGTAAAATTTGCTTTGGCTCTTATATTCACTGAAGATTGAAGCAAGTATACACGGTGTAATATATTGCTAATGGTAGACAGAAAACAGTCTCTACAAAGGAGGTTCTCTGAGTATGAAAAGTATGCAGTAAAATTTCCTTTTGTTTCCCAAACAATAATGAGACCTTTCAGCATTCCAACTAAATAACAGACAAATAAAGGAAGAGCCCAGAATGAAAGCTTGCCAGACAACAGAGCCTTGCACACTGCAGTAGCAGGTTGAACATCTGCACAAACTCAAACTTGTTGGCTACTGTGCCCTATTTCTTCACACCGAGGCTGTTCCTAGCTACAGTATACTTCTGCAGAAAAGCTCTTGTGCTGATAGATGGACACCATTCACACAAAAATTTCCCCCAGACTTGCAATTTTTAACTCAAGAGATGCTCTTTTTATCTGCTTAGGAAAAAACAAACAAAAAAACAACAACAAAAAGATGAATCCTTTTCTTTTTTGCTGCCCTGTCTCCCTGTGGAACACATGCATACCAGCACCCCAGACAACCTGCTGCTGAATGCCGAGATTTGGTGATAACTTTTCCCAGGGGTCCTTGATTTTTCTACCTCAGTTTCCCTGAATTAATTCCTTTAAAGGCTTTGAGAATTAATGATACAGTGAGAACTAATTGCATGCTACCTAAAAACTGTCTGGAACATGCAAATAAGCATTAGGTAAGATTAATTACATTAAAAACATTAGTTATAAATAGATTAATTACATTAACAATATTAGTTATAAATCACGTGGCATGCTGCAGAGAAGAAAATAACATTGAAGCACAAGGTTATTTAGCAAGTTGCCATAGATTAGTGAAAGGGTTTTGTGAAAGAAGTATGCAATACCTTCAATTAGACAAAACACTTCACTGGGCTGAAGTGAACATTTTGGATTTTTGGTCAAAAGAGATTTGTAAAAAAGCCTGCATGGCACAAAAGAGTTAATTTATAGTTTGGCATAGCTATTTTGGAATTCAGCAGAATAACACCTGTGGTATTTTCAAATGGCTTTCTGTGTACGGCTCGAACAATTTACAATGAAGATAAAAGTGACAAAAGTGATTAGTTTTGTTTGCATTCAAGTTCATAAAGAAAAGTTACAGGTGTATTTGAATAAATCATACATCATGAATTATGGAATTATACAACATCGGAATGATGAAAACCATTGATTTCTGTGTCTGCCTAAGGGCAGACAGAAAGAACAAAAGAACAAGATTTACGGAGAATTCACTAGGAATACTTCAAAAATGACGTACATTTTTCTTTTGGGAGCAGATCAATACAATAATTTTATTTTTAAGCTAAGAGATGAGTGAAATAAGGACAGCCTTATCTCTCATTCTCTCCAGTATCACACGTATGCAATGATATTCACATAATGTCTATACCAGAAAGACACATTTTTTGAAAATATAACACTTCACCATGAGCTCTTGGCAGCAGAGCTCACATTTCTTGCTCTACATCTTTGATCTCCAGTGTCCTGTGGCTAAGTGGCATTTGCCCCCTTCACTCCACAAGAGAAAACACTGTTATACTTCAAACAATTAATGACATGTTGTAAAAGACTGACTATAAAATGTATGTTTTAGATTTTATATGTGATACATAAAGATATGGAAATGTAGTTAAAATCACAGAATCACAGAATCACAGAGTGGCCAGGGTGGGAAGGGACCACAGGGATCATCAATCTCCAACCCCCTGCCACATGCAGGGCCACCAACCTCCCCATTTAATACCAGACCAGGCTGCCCATGGTCCCATCCAATCTGGCCTTGAACACCTCTGGGGACGGGGCATCCACAGCCTCTCTGGGCAGCCTGTTCCAGTACCTCACCACCCTCATACTAAAGAACTTCCCCCTGACATCCAACCTAAATCTTTCCTCCCTCAACTTAAAAATTATAAAATAGAATTATAGAAAAAATATAAAATAAGTCTAATTACTTTGCTGGGTGGAAAATATGCATCAAAGTCAGAGGTTGTTTCTTCTAATGGCCAATAGCATCTAAACAGGCCAGCAGGAGAGCAATCTATAGGCCTGTTTGTCTGCCATTGCCCTGTCCTGGGGAACACGCACACCCTTACATTGTGTTACATCGAAGTCCTCCTCTGGATGTGCAGTCCTCACACTGCCCATCAGTCTCGTTAGCTCCTATAAGAAAATGTATAGTGTCTGCTGCATAGACAGTGTCTCAGGAGATGCCTGAGGAGGAGGTGGTAACTTCCCAGCTGGGCAGAATGATACGTCTGTTCTCCTTGATAAAACTCTACAGCCACCACAGCCTCAGGACACAACAGAGCCAGAGCTTGCAGGGGAGGCAATATCTTTTCTGAGATCAGCTAATGCAGTGGAAGAGCAGACAAGCTGTCAGGTGCACACAAAATCTTCAGCTTCTGTTGGCTACCAAAAATCATGGACACAGGAAAGATAGCATTCTTACAGAAATTTATTATCTCCCCTGCCTTGGCCCTTTCCACACAATCCCTTCACTGTTCCATAGGAGATAATTTACCTGTTTTTCCCTTTTGTACAAATAATTGCTTTCCCCCTTACTTCACCCTTCTGCCCTTTACTCACTACTCAGCTGTAACAAGTTTCTCTCTTTTCCCTCTGAGAAGAAACTAACAGATCCAGATAAAAGTAGAACAATTTGTTCTCGCCATCCATTGAGCTTCAGAGTTTGGCACACCTGAAAGGTCATCAAGTTTTTTCCAGGCATCCCAGACCCCAGCAGAGGAGACAGCAGCAAAGGCTCTGGAGATGCTTTTGCCATTCAGTCTCCACTACTTACCTAAAAGAAATTGTTATTGCATGGGATAGGTTTGGTAATGCTGCAGATGGTAAATGAAATGAATGCTGGGAAGTTACTAGATAAGAGATGGTTAATCATTCATTGACTGTTAAGGTACGTCTAGCAGCTGCTACAAACTCATCTTCGTAAGTGCCATAAGGCCTCTTAAGTAAGAATATATAAATAGATTATGCAATTAAAATGCAATAAAACATATATACTGAGAGTATGTCTACATTGTTTTAGAAGTCAAGATTTCTTGATGGAGATAAAAACTTTAGTTGCTTTTAGTTAGGAAAAAAGAAGTAATACTTCTGAATAACTGCTATGATTCAGCACTGTCTTTAGTGCTTACAGTCCCAAATTCAATCAAAAAAGTATTAATTATTATTTACTGTTAGTGGATATCAAAAGATACAAGCCTGTTCTTTCAGAGATGCAGTGCCAGTTTCTTATCATTCAAATGAAACAGATAATACATATGTTTTATCTTTATAAAAGCCAGTGGGAAAAAAAAAAAATCACTAATTTCAGATGGGTAAAGATGAGTTTTTTTGTTATATTGGCATCTAATGCTAAAATAGAGTGTTCTCTTTTGGAAAATTTAGAAAGTTTAGTAGTTACAAACTTAAACATGCCACACTGTAGTTAGTTCCACAGAATTTAAATCTAACTCAACAGAAGACCAGTTTTCACATCAATTTTCATGCTTATCATGTGGAATGAAAAAAGGACCTTGTGCAGTTGTGTGTTAATAATCCCATCAGATATTTGTGAAGTTTTGACTTTAGGTTAAAACAAAGCAGGGTTACTAATAAACAGAAGACATACTCAGAGTGACTGACACAGTATGAAATCCTTTCTTTGAGGAATAACGAATATTTTGCAAACGCTTAACAGGAGTTCAAAGGAAAAGAAATTTTATCTCAGGTCAAACAAAGCGCTGCACTGGACACGTGGCTGTGCAGCATGAGCTTCATAGAGATTTCTAGTGCCTGTCCTTCAGCAATCACATGTTCCAGCACAAAGACATACAGGCACTGTGCTGGGAGGACTCTGTGGTGTTGCTGCCCTAAGCAACATATAATTCTTAGAGACCGGCACAAATTGTCATGAGGAAAATGGGAAAGATTCCATCCACTCCCCACTATATCTTCCCTCCCTGTGATGAGAGGTTCCAGATAATCTAACAAAGTACAGAAATGTGAAGTGAAAAGCAAATTAAACCTTTGACAGAACCGCAGAAATGATTGAAATCAGCAGGACTGTTCTGAAAAGGAACTAAAGTCTGCCTGCTCCAGTAGAAGTATTTTATAAACGTTGATGACAGATCATTATGTATTATGGTGTCTCAAAGGCAATAACAGCAATAAGAAATAATTTACAACCAGTGCCCCGTTTATGGCCTCATAATAGTATGGCTTAAATGCTGCGCAGACCTTGGACTGGCCCTCAACAAAGAGTGAAAACTTTTATTCTTCACGAACCTTGCGTGATGGCTATTTTGTCTAAAGAAGAAAGCTGTTTAAAGCATGAGAGCAGCAAGTTTTCCCTTGGTGTCTCTCTTGCCTTATGACTAATGTGCCCTTTTGATTTCTATTGTATGAAAATCCACTGGGAGGTTTTGGGTAGTTTTACTGCAGAAACCTATCAGATCTTATTGGCCTTCTAGGCTGATTAGTGGTGGGATGTTTCTCAGTGCTCTCCTTTGTTCTCTATCATTGTACCTCTCCTTGAGCTGCTCCAGTGAGGTTTACAGCACTAAATCTTGTTTTGCAGGGGTCTGTAGGATGGTTTCTATAGCCTGATTCCTGTGTCGCAAGGAATTGCAGAAGGTGTCTGTAAAAATGACAGATCTGGTTACACTCGATCCCTTTTCAGCTCATAAAACTTATTGATTTTTTCAAATACAAATATGCCATTAAATTCAAAGTCAAAGGCAGCTGGATATTACACGCCTTCCATTGAAACAAACCTTCAGCATTCTGGATAACTTCCAGCCACGTTCTCACACTAGAATGGTGGATGGCAGGCTTGAAACTGGTGTTGTCTGCCAGTGTCAGCCTAGGAATTTTGTTTTATATAACTAGAAAGCAAGTTCTAGAAGGGGAAAATATCAGTTTAGATAATGAGTGTCTGCCCCATCCCTAGCTTCAGAGCAGCACTTTAGCAGCAAACAACCCTAATAATCCTCAGGCTGCCATTTATTAACAGGAGAAAGCGTATTATTTTGCAATGCAGTGATGAGACTCAAAAATCTGTCTACAGTTCCATCACTTGAGGGAAATAAGGCAAAGCAAAGTTCATGAGCTTGGGAACCATGGGTGTAAATACACTAGCACGGAGAGAGGGGGAATTGCATGAGATACCTCACAAAAACACAGTAGAATCTTAATTCCAGTAAGCTTTGGAGAAGTCTGAAATTGAAACAAAAATTTTCTTAGGCTTATCCATCTAATCTTTTGCAAAAATCAATTTCTTATTTCTCTGAATTCAAGGCATGGGATGGGTGCAGGCAGGTCTATAGCTCCTTGCTCTGTAGTTAGAAGCACAGTCAGAAACATGACTCCTGCAGTTAGAGGGTATAAAGCACAGTCTGTTCTGGTCATTTGTGTTATTAGCTGGATGAAAACCTTTAAAATGAATGATTTATTTGCTACAAAAATACAAGATGTCTAGCTCTCTTTGTAAAAGCAGCTGACATTTGGCAGAATTTTGAGGAAAATGAAAAGCTGTTTTTGTTTTTTTTCTTTAAGTGGAGAATTTACATTTTTTTTGTTGTTTTGAAACAATGTTCTGAGACATCAGCACAGCACTACATCTCAGCACAGAATATTTCATTCCAAATCAGGCCAATTTTCACCTTAAGTATTATTTAAGAGTTCAGACACCCACATAAATTACTGCCTTTTTCTACATATCTCTAATTATTATGACCTTATTTTCTGCAGATGCAGTGTTCTGTTGTAGATCCATTCAACACTAATTTCTCACAGTACTTCTGTCTTATGGCCCCTTGTTCAAATCTTAAAGAGAACATAAACAATTAGCCTAGGCAGTAATGATCAGTAACACCTGAAATATCTTCCAGCACCCCAAATTAATTCAAAAGCAACAACAACGAGAATGTCAATGCATCCTATAAAAAAAGTTATTGCTACTTTTGATGTGCAGCAGTCTATGATTCATTGGTTGGCAGAGGGAAAATCTTTTGCCGAAACACAAAACAGGTTATAAAACATCACTTGCATTCTACTTTCACCGTGCTTTTTATCTGCCATTATAAAACCATCCAATTAGGGCAACAAAAGGGAAGGTTTTTTAAGTGCTGTTTCTGCCCAAATTAACTGCTTCATTTTGACATAACTCATTTTGTGTACTTGCAGCCCGGAAAGCCAACCGTATCCTGGGTTGCAAAAGAAGTGTGACAGCAGGTTGAGGGAGGTGATTCTGCCCCTCTACTCTGCTCTCGTGAGACCTGACCTGGAGTACTGCATTCAGTTTTGGAACCCCAACACAAGGAAGAAATGAAGCTGCTGGAGCAGGTCCAGAGGAGGGTTACAAAGATGATCAGAGGGCTGGAGCACCTCTCCTATGAGGACAGGCTGAGAGAACTGAGGCTGGAGAAGACAAGGCTCTAAGGGGATATTACAGCAGCCTTCCAGCACCTGAAGTGGGCCTACAGGAAAGCTGAGGAGGCACTTTTTATAAGGGCAGGTAGTGACAGGACAAATAAAAATGGTTTTAAACTGGAAGAGGGTAGATTTAGACTAGATATTAGGAAGAAATACTTTACTGTGAGAAAAGTGAGACACTGCAACAGGTTGCCCAGTGAGGCTGTGAATGCCCCCTACCTAGAAGCACTCAAGGCTGGATGGGGCAGTGAGAAACCTGGTCTAGAGGGAGGTGCCCCTGCCTACAGCAGAGGGGTGGAATTAGATGATCTTGAAGATCCCTTTCAACCCAAACCATTTCTTTTCTAACCTGAGCAGCTCTATGATTCAATGATTTTTGCCTTAATTTTTCTTTTTTCTGAAGAGTTTCATATGATTTTTATGAATTGTGCTACTTTTTTTTTTTTTTTTTTTTTTTTTTTTTTTGCTTTAAAATGGGGCCATGGGAAATTTGTCATGATTTACTTGGAACTTGGAAACTTGAGCTAGAGTTTCTGCACAAAGACAGCAATTAAAATTATATACATTACACTATA
Organism: Lagopus muta; assembly: GCF_023343835.1. Taxonomy (NCBI): domain Eukaryota; kingdom Metazoa; phylum Chordata; class Aves; order Galliformes; family Phasianidae; genus Lagopus; species Lagopus muta. The sequence goes on along the minus strand of NC_064440.1, from coordinate 28,299,726 downwards.
ACGCCATAAGAAAATGCGGCAGGTTTGTTCCAAGTACAACTCAAGTGCACTTTGAATTCAGACTTTTTATGAAGTTGAGTTGGATCACTATTTATCTTATTAGATTTTATGAAGTACTGAAGGAAGGGAAATCTTGGTCTCTAATTTTGAGGCAACCATCTGTTTTTATGGAAAGTACAATTTGCTCAAATACTGATAGCAAGAACTCTGCTTTATAATAGCAGAAGTAGCAACGAATCTCCAAATCTGCATGCAACTGCTGGCTTAGCTGTAAATACATTCACTCACAAAGCAGGTTTAGGTTCTACTTCCAACCCACTAGAAAGGTGGAGTTACGCCACAACACTGAACTTTTTCACTCAAATTGTTTTGTGACTTTCAAAGGTGGCGTGTTTGCTATTTTGTTCTGAAGTAGAGAAAAATATATTATCTTGAACATATTTTCATGTCTTATGCTTTTACCAGCTCTTTGTCAGGAAAATTGATTCTTCTTTGTAATTCTTCTTATCCAGCTACAAACAAACCCAGATCTCTCTCCAAGTTTTCCTGGGGATGGGCTTCTAGAAGAAAGCATTTCTCAGGTTCTAACAAAACTTATATGTAAATAAATGCATAGCACGTCTGATAAGTTCACACTGAACAGTTTTGTTGTAGTCACATGCTTGTGACAGGCTTCTCCTCCTCACACTGAGACAGTACTCTCACTGTTTTTTGTCCTTTTTACTTCTATTTTAAATTAGCAATAAGAAAATCACAGAATCACAGAATCACAGAATCACCCGGGTTGGAAGGGACCCCAAGGATCATGTAGTTCCAACCCCCCTGCCTAGCAGGGCCACCAACATACATATTCAGATCAGGTTGCCCAGGACCCCATCCAACCTGGCCTTAAACACGTCCAAGGACGGGGCATCCACAACCTCCCTGGGCAGCCCGTTCCAGGGCCTAACCACTCTCCTAGTAAAGAACTTCCCCCTAACATCCAACCTAAATCTTCCCTCCTTCAACTTAAAACCATTTCCCCTAGTCCTGCTGTTGTCAGCCCTTTTGAAGAGTTTACTCCCCTCCTGGGTGTAGGTTCCCTTCAGGTATTGATAGGCTGCAATAAGGTCACCCCGCAGCCTTCTCTTCTCCAGGCTGAACAAGCCCAACTCCCTCAGCCTGTCCTCATAGGGGAGGTGCTCCAGCCCCTTGATCAACTTAGTCGCCCTCCTCTGGACCCTTTCCAAAATCTCTATGTCTTTCTTGTACTGAGGGCTCCACACCTGGACACAGTACTCCAGATGGGGCCTCACAAAAGCCGTGTAGAGAGGGACAATCACCTCCCTGTCCCTGCTGGCCACCCCTCTCCTGATGGAGCCCAGGATCCCATTTGCCTTTTGAGCTGCCAGAGCGCACTGCTGGCTCATATTCAGTCTCTCGTCCATCAGGACCCCCAGGTCCTTCTCTGCCGAGCTGCTCTCAAGGACCACTCCTCCCAGCCTGTACAGGTGCCTGGGGTTCTTCTGGCCCAAATGCAAAACCTTGCACTTTGCCGTGTTGAACCTCATCAGGTTCACCCGAGCCCAGCCCTCCAGCCTGTCGAGGTCCCTCTGAATGGCATCCCTTCCTTCCACCGTATCAACCGCACCACTCAGCTTGGTGTCGTCAGCAAACTTGCTGAGGGTGCACTCAATTCCCTCATCGATGTCATTAATAAAGATGTTAAAGAGCACCGGTCCCAAGACAGACCCTTGGGGGACACCACTTGTTACCGGCCTCCACCTGGACATAGAGCCATTGACCACCACCCTCTGTCTGCGGCCTTTCAACCAATTGCTTATCCATCGGGTCGTCCACCCATCAAATCCACTTCCCTCCAATTTGGAGATGAGGATGTGGTGGGGGACCATGTCAAAGGCCTTGCTCAGGTCCAGGTAAATGACATCGGTCGCCTTCCCTTCGTCCACCAATGCCGTCACTCCATCATAGAAGGCCACAAGATTAGTTAGGCATGACCTTCCTTTGGTGAAGCCGTGCTGGCTGTCTCGGATCACATGCTCATTCTTTATGTGACCGAGCATGTTGTCCAGGAGGATCTGTTCCATGATCTTCCCAGGCAGAGGAAAAAAAGCCCCCCTGAACTAAAACTAGGAAATAATGGCTTGAATCAGAAACAAAAGTTCTTTTCATGAAAGAGGTGATAGAGTGTCTAAGTTGCTCAGCTAGCAACCAGAACAGCAGCAAAAGCAAGGACCAAATTGTTCGAAGAAGGCCCAGCATATCCTTGTACACATCCTTGCATTTACTGTCTAAACATGCAACATATTTTCCATTTTCCTTCCTTCCTAACAACACATTTTGTTTTCTTGCTCTTTGAAGGTTATAACTGTCCTAACCACCTGGTACAGGGTCTGAAACTGTTTTCCCAGAGAGAACACAGCTTAATTAGGCTTCTACATGGCATTTATCCTGCTTATTTCCTTGCCAGTTAGTCAAGTAAATCATCTGACAAAAATGTCCCAACTGTGTTTCAGTAGACTCAGACTTGCCTCTCTTGCGCACACTTGAGCTAACTCTCTCACTTGCACAAAGCTCTTTGGCTGTCAATCTAACTTATAGCAGAAGCAACAGTAAACTGCAGATTTATTGGAAGTTGTCTGTGATGGAGAATTACATGCCTGCATGTAGTTTTTTTTCTCCTATTCTTTATTTCTTATTACATATTTTTAGATGCACTGTTTTCGCTGAAATTGTATCTATTGTCTTTTTCTGGCCATCCTGTCCGCAAGAGGTTTTTCAGCTAGCAGATCACAGAATCACAGCAGTGTAGGGGTCAGAAGAGAGCTTTGGAATCGCCCTGTCCACCCCCTGCTACAGCAGTTCCTTACAGCGGCTCGCACAAGTAGGCATCAAGACGGGACTTGAATATCTCCAGAGAAGGGGATTCCACAGCCTCTCTGGGCAGCCTGTTCCTGAGCTCTGTTAACTGACAACAAAGATCTTCCTTGTGTTTATGTAGAACTTCCTGCGTTCTAGTTTGTGCCCATTGTCCCTTGTTATATTGCTGCACAACACCGAAAAGAGCCCACACCCATCAGCCTGACTCCTGCACTTTACATTAATGGCACAAGACATCAGGAGGAAATAAACAAGGATATATTTTAAGGTCTTACGGCTAAGTGATAACTACTGAAGTCAAACCAAGCGCACAACTCTTTGTGCCTTCACATAATTTCCAGCACTGCATTGGCACACACACACACACACGTAAATAATTAAGAAAGGGGAAATAACATTGTTGAGCCCTCTGTGGTTCAGGAACAAAAGGGTGTGTTCCTCCCAAATATTATTGTATTCCTTTCAGGGAATGATTTTGCAGTGCTTCTGGATCAATACGTTGATCTCCATAAGGATATTGCATTGTTAATATTATAGAAACGATCATTTTTCCTTGATCTAAAAACCTTTGAGCTATTTATTACTTATTAAATCTATTTATCATTTTCATTACCGGTTGGTAACTAAAACTACCTGGAGTGCCACAGAAGCCTTGTGGAAATCTATGCTACAGTCCAATGCACTCCTTTAAAAGGTTCAGAATAAAGTTTTCATAAAAGGTCTGAGGCAGCTGAATAATTTCAAAATGCTTCTCATAGACAAAGGCAATTTAAAAATATTTTAGCACCTTAATATTTTTTCAGTAAATGCTCCAATTTGGAAATCAATCAAGCTGAATGCTCACAGTACAGTTCAGGAACTTATTTATAAATAAAACCCTGAAAATGGAGATAAACAGGCGAGCATAACCAACCAGAGAAAAATAACACTCCAAAAATAAAAAATCAGTTTTGGTTGAATAAAAGGAAGCAATCAGAACTCCTTGGGGTCAGCGACAGATATTGAGCTGAAATGAGAGAAAGAAAAGTGAGAGTCTCATGCTCTGAAAACAAACAGATGGAAAGAAAACTCGAAAGTCTCAGCAATGGCTGGATATTTCATTACAGTTGCTAGCACTCTCTTTCCAGAATGATTTCTCAGATGCAGGTGTCCGCATGTACATAATTAGTTTTCATTTCTTTTCACATAGCAACAATTTTCCTGGCTTGCTAAACAGAAAGAGGTGTGTGTATCACACCTCCTGCGGCAGGAGGGTCAGCCCAGCTGCTCCAGATGGGAGCCTTTCCCCCAATCACCGCCTTACCCACACCCACCATCCCGCCCTGCATCCACCCCAAGTGGATGCTCCTCCATACCAATGGTATTGGATCTCCTAAGTGGCCACCTTGTCCACCCTTCTGGCAAATGTCTTCTACCCAAAATGCTCCTGCCCACCACAACAGTTCCTACCATGAGACATCAGCCATCAATTTGCATGTTCTCTCAGGCAAAACATTAATTGGTTTAAAATGCAGACTTACTTATTTGTCTGTAATGTAGCAAAAAAAAAAAAGCAGTCGCATTTGTGGCCAGAAGCAAAAGCTAGTTTATGTTTGTTGACCGTCCTGAACAGCACCTTGACAAACACAATCTGTACTTTGTAGGCAATGTATTAAACCTGAAGCAATATCATCAAGTGAAAACCTCAAACTACAAAAGATGTCATCTGCTCTATTAAGAGCACTAAAAAAATAATTCATTTTAACTAACTACAGCAACAAAATACGGTGCTACAATAGCATATTCTAACTCACACTGAAAGGCTGACTTTATCATCAAGGTAACGCTTTATTTTCCACTCCAATTTCAGTGTGAACACGAACAGAGCCCTGTCAGAGAAAGGTCTTCTACTGAGGAAAATTTGCTATATGAACAGCCACCTCTTCCAAAGGAAAAAAGGAGAGAAAGAGAGAAATTCAAGATGCCACTGGGTCTAGAGGTTTCTCTGTTTCTCTATCCACTGCTTTAAGCAACACCTCCCCTATTTTTCCACACCTCCTAAAACTGACTTCAGGCAGATTCATTACTTAGGAAAATGTTTCAGAAGGTCTGTAGGAAGAAATAATAAAATCAACAGTTAAAAAAAGCTTTGGTAGGGATGCAGTCCTCCTGGCCTTACCTCCTAATCAGTGAAAGTAGTTTTAATACAGAACTTCAAGAATGGCTTGTACATCGCTCACAAGTCTAACATGGAGCCCTCTTTTGGGAATTTGAATCAGACCTTCTGTTGGTACATAGTTGAATTCCAGTCCTACCAGAAGCAACATGTTCAAAGTCTGTGCATTAGGCGTGCCTCACCTTTGCTCCACACCTTTATGAAATGTTCAGGCTTCGTTGAAATAGAATGGAGGTGCCATGTACCAGTTTGGGGTTTATTTCTGTACTGAGCCATTCATTTCTGCGACTGTGTTTCAGTTACCTAAGAAACAGTCACTCAGTAAAATTTGACTGATTATGTTGTCAGGTTGATTGTCAGTACCGTGGGTAGAGTTTCGTGGGGTATATGTGTGTGGGGGATGCAAAAAAATTAAATAAATACATGACAACATTCATTCTTTTTGATAGTGTTACAGAAAAAAAATACATGAAAACTGGGAGAAATTACACTTTTCAGAGGTTTATTAGGAGCTGAATTACATTTTGAGGTTAATCTAGCCAAGGAAAGAAAGAGTATAGGCCTACAAGCAGAAAAAGAAGGTATTTTTAGAAAAGCAATCTGTATTGAAAGGTTAGTAACACAATAACTTTATAAACTCTCCAAGATTTTAATAAGAACTGAACTTATTTTCAAATACCAGCACTGCTCAATGCTTTCATTTGTCATTGCCTTACAGAAAATATGGAAGTATAACAGCCTTATTTTGTGACTTTCCAATGTCAAAATCTCTACATACCTGATTATTTAGGCACCAGGAATATGTGCAATTTTGCTTATAGTCAACATTATTTAGATTGAAAGAACCTGCTAAACAAAAACCCAAATAGCTGGGTTCAGAGATGAATGTTGCCTTCTAGTTAACCCCACGCAGTACGGATTTGCTAAGCCCAATCTCTTATGGGAAGAAGGAAGTCGCTACATGAAAGAGAGCCTTTCTGTGGCTGGGGCAGTGAGGTATGCAATAAAAAGAAGAAAAAATATCCTTTTAATTATTTTGTAACTAATCAAGCAGAATTTTACCAAAGCTCAGATAGTACTAGAATTTCCCTTGTGTTGAGAAACATGAGTTTTTGAATATTTTTAAGTATCAGAGGAGAGATTGAGCAGCAGGATCTAAAGGTGTTTTCCCTTACTATAACTCCCCAATACTTCTTACAGATGCTGCAGCTTCACTCCCCTTATTGTAGTTCTAATCACAGAAACACAGAATGGCCAGGGCTGGAAGGGACCACAAGGATAATGAATCTCCAACCCCCCTGCTGCAGGCAGGGTCACCAACCTCCCCATTTAATACCAGGCCAGGCTGCCCAGGGCCCCATCCAATCTGGCCTTGAACACCTCTGGGGACGGGGCATCCACAGCCTCTCTGGGCAGCCTGTTCCAGCACCTCACCACTCTCATACTAAAGAATCTCCCCCTGACATCCAACCTAAATCTTCCCTCCCTCAACTTAAAACCATTTCCCCTTGTCCTGCAGTTATCTACCCTTTCAAAGAGTTCATTCCCTTCCTGTTTGTAGGCTCCCTTTAGGTACTGAAAGACTGCAATGAGGTCACTCTGCAGCCTTCTTTTCTCCAGGTTGAACAAACCCAGCTCCCTCAGCCTGCCTTCATAGGGGAGGTGCTCCAGTCTCCTGATCATCTTTGCGGCCCTTCTCTGGACCCTCTCCAACAGCTCCTTGTCTTTTTTGTAGTAGGGGCTCCAGACCTGGACACAGTATTCCAGATGGGGCCTCACAACAGCAGAGTAGAGGGGGATCATCACCTCCCTGTCCCTGCTGGCCACCCCTTTTTTGATGGAGCCCAGGACCCCACTTGCCTTCCAAGCAGCAAGAGCACACTACTGGCTCGTGTTAAGTTTTTCATCTATCAAGACCCCCAGGTCCTTCTCCGCAGGGCTGCTCTCAAGGACCGCTCCTTCCAGTCTGTATGGATGCCTAGGATTCCTCCAGCCCAAGTGCAAAACTCTGCACTTTGCAGTGTTAAACCTCATCAGGTTCACCCGACAATGACAATGGGAGATTTGCTGAGCAGAACTATGACATATTACCCTCTTCTTTCATGTTGGGCAAGATTGCTAGCACTGCATCGGCAACATCAGGAAGTATGCTGACAGCAACGCACAGTTCTGTGATAAATAACATTTATAAAACAAGTTTTTGGAAGAAGGAAAAAGACATTTTTAAAGTATTTCAGCATCAATACTCCTACCCTAGGTGCTGCATGTGTCAGCCAAGGACAGAACAGTAGACGGTGAAAACAGAAACCTCTAGTGAAGAAGTACTTACTGATGACTGTACAAAGTGGCGAACTGAAATCTGTTTTGTTCACTAGTCCTGAGCACACCACACTCACTACTAAAGTGCTCTTCAGGCTGGACAGTAGCCAGGGGTGTCTGGGTGCAAGTCCCAACAAGGTCAGTTATTTTTTCTCTCATTAAAAAATAATGTCAGAACCACCGTAGCATGGTGGCTCGACAGCCTAATGTATCCTGGTTAGTGCTCTGGCCTTCTGCTCTCAAATACCAGTTGGGGATGAAAACATACAGAAAAAACTTGATGAATTTCCACGTCTGTTGCACTGGAACAGAGAGGGGTCTTTGGGTTTCAGTATTATGAAGACATTTAGCTTTTGGGAAGGTAAACAGACCATATGTTTGGAGAGATGACTGACTTCTGCAGGGATTTAAAAGAGCACAGATCTATTTTGTAGATTATTTCTATAATGAGGATAGTGCGAATAAACACATTACCAAAAATCCAGTGTAATGGAAGAGTGCTTCAAACGAGAGCGTAGCTCAGTGTTGTACATCATTTGCTACTAGACCTTTTAATAGACAGACTACCTGAAAAGTAAGAATCCTGTTTTTCAGAATATTTTAACATCGCAGCATTTTTTTCTTCCTACTGCAACAGTGAAGGAATTTCTCAGACTTTTTTTCTTTGTACTTGTACAAGAGTAGACAGAGTAGAAGAAGAATAAAAATGAATAAAAATAAAAATCAAGCCTTCATTTTATACAGACAGAGCTTAGGTCTAGTAAATATAGGATTTTAAATCTAGTTTCTAGTTTCATACTAATGAAACAAAGCTCCACAATACAAACCAACTGAGCATGTAAAAATAGTGCTGCGATGAAGAGAAATACTGGAAGCTGAAAACAGCATTTTGGCTGATGATGCCTGGGAGAAGTAATAAGGATCATAGGCTCCATTTTACATTTTGTTCCACCATATGGTGTCCTGAAGACATTTGCATTTCTGACAGGGTAATTTTCTGCCCATAGAACAGAGAGACTGCCCCTGCCCTGCCTTGGGAGGGGAGCACAAAGGGTGACCTGATCCCAGGCTCTGCAGTGGGCTGACAGTTACAAGAACATTGCTGTAAGTGAAAGAGACATTCTGGAGTATTAACCATTTGCTTACGTGATTTCCACAATGAAACTGCACTTCTCTAGGCTCTCGTGCATAAGCTCTGCAATGTTGCTGGGCTTCTGTCTTCTAAGTCAGAACCTTTGGCCACTTATCTACTCACAAAATTTGCTTTAAAGGGGGCTAGAGGCTGCTATTAGGGAACATTATGCATGTGCTAAAGTATAAACAGTGCCTAAAATAGAAGAAGGTTGACGTCAAATGTTAGGACAGAAGGTCTCTGCTCTAACATGGCAGTCTTATGTGTTTACTCTCCTGAACAGTTCAGTACATCTGAAAAAAAGTGCAAGAGAATAATCGGAAGCCAAAAAGAGTAAGAATTGCATTCTGAACAGAAATAAAGATTAACACGGTTTGCATATAAGAAATGAAGTGCACAGTACACTTCAATATTTCGCTACAACTGCAAGACAGGCCATAACTTTGTTTTATTTTGACAGCAAATTATATTTACGAGTACATAAACCAAAACAAAAAACAATTTCACTGTGTTCTTTTAGTGTAATTAGTTGCCTCACTATAATATACAAAAGTAATTTGAGAGCAACAGTCAAACTTCATGAGATGGCAAGGCTGCATCTTTAGATGCTTCACCTCTAAATTCTCTTTTCCTTTGTCAGACAGAAGATATGTTGTAGTGTTGTTAAGAGAGTGCATAATGGTGTTATCCAAGTTTTGTGCCAGTGCAGCACTAGACCTTAGAACGTCTCCAGCGAATGCTGAAGGAGAGGCTCAGTTGAAGTTATACAAACTATCTCTATAATGTGGGGACGAGTCCATTTTCTACTGCTGTTTTATTTCTACAAGTGATGATTAAATAACCCACCATGCAGTTGCCTTATGGCAGCCAGTACAAAATTAAATATTTCCCCGTGGAGAGTTCATTAGGCATCAGAGTTTCCCAGTTAATTCGTTAGGCTTCTATGAATTCCTAGGGAATACTATAAAATTATAATTTTGGTCTATTCTCCTCCAGTCTATTATGGAATACATTTCGTTTTCCCATATCTAAAGCATAGTGAATGAAACTATTAGAGGAGAAAACACATCTGGATCCCATTTACATTTCTTTTCAGGCAGATCAACATCACAAGATGAATTCAGTTCTTCAATATTCTTTATTCAGGGAAAAAAAATCAAATGAAAGAACTACTAGATTACTCCTCCTACTACACAGCACTATTTTTTTTATTTTTTTTTCCACTTCACTCCATGCTGCTTTTAAAGCAAGAGTCCTACTTCAAATATCACAGCACCTCCTGGAGAAGGGAGAGAGCATCTGGAGGAATTATAAACTTGCCAACTCAAATTCATGCCTTAGAGTCCCAGTCATGCCTCTTCCATACCATCTGCATTCAGCTGAATGAATTTAATGTTGCAACTACTTTCCATATGAGAAATGATATTTTCATCTATATTCTTCAAGAAGGTCCTAGTTTAGACACAGGAAGTTGACTCACGGAGCTAATATTAAGAGTAAGCAAATAGGAAAAGAGATAACCTTTTGATGCCTAGCAAGCAATGCAAAGCCCTGAAATAAGGATCGTCACATGCACAGAGGAACACAATTTTTGGATCACCTCACATGTGACAACAAATCCCAACTCATGATGTAGAGGTGGGTAAGTGGGAGGAAAGAAAGCACATGGAACTCTGGAGAGCTCTCTACAGTGTTATGGGAAAGGGGTGGGTGTAGGGAAGCAGGAAGGATTTATCATGAACAGTCATAAATTCTCATGTTCTAAGGCAAAAATAAGGAGGGTACATGTTTGCCTTTGTTTTTGGAGTAGCAGTATGTGTAACATTCCACCCTTCAATAGCAGAGCAGGAAAAAAGCAGATGAACTTGGACAAAACTGACGTTAGTAAAAAATATTGTGCAAGTATAATCTAGAAACTGTCATGGCAGTAAAATACTTGCCACCAAATTTGATGGGAAAGGCTGCATTCTGCTTTAACGGTATAAAATCCCAAAGGAGATTTAGATGAGAGCTTGCCCATCCTGCCTCCCAGCAGACATTTTAAAGATGCAGACAGCTTCGTAATGCATTTTGTGCAAAAGAATAAGCCTCTATAAATATGGCTGAAATTATTTTTGACACAAAAAATGAAGCTGTTAATTTTCCTTACTGTCAGTACTATCATTACTTTCTCATTCAGAGATAAGGTCCTAAAGTATTTGATACGCTGCTAATCTTGTTTGCAGACCAATCTCACTAGCGGTTGTGGAGTCGCTTGTCTCTCCTAATCAGATAACTGCTCTACCATCAACGATGTACTCTAATCTCTAATCAGTAGCCATTTCCCAAAACCACCCAGCATGTTTTCCTAATACAGATATGTTCGCTGAAGTCACAATTTTATTTTGCTCAATGCTTAAAGCAAGAGAGGAGGCCCTAAAACTGATCACTAATGTGAAAAGGAGATAAGCAGCTCCCAGCTGTCTACTAACAAGCAGCTGGGCTAAATCTTAGATGCTGATCTGGATGTCAGTACATGAATATAATTAATATTCACAGATTCAAGTGACGCTACACACACAAAGCATACATGGATAGAAGTACATATGTGCACACCTGTTGCTCCGAGTATCAAGACCTGCTTCTCATTCAGACATGTCCCTATCTGGAAAAAAATACAAAACATTAGAAGACAAATGCCTTGAAAAAAATTAAAATAGAAAACTTGCCTGAACCACAGGCAGGAACCACTAGATAGCTGTGTATCCTCTGTATTTTATACTGAGTTCTCTGTAATACTAATCACCATGCCTCATAGTGACACAAAAAACATAACTGTACGGTCTTCAACTTTCAAAAATCAAGGTTGTTCAGTGGAACAGCTGTCCTGGCTATTAGTGTCAGTTTTTCTCTTCCAGCTATCATTGCCCTGTTTGCACCGTAAGTACCACTGGCCAAAGGAAATGTTAGTACAGTTGACCTTGTACCTTGAGAAAGTGAAACTCGGAAGAAAAAATCACAAATCATTGGTTTCAAATATAAAGAGCCACATTCACTTTCTGACCCTCACATGGATGTGTCAGATGTATAAAATAAAAAATCCCATTTTTCCCCACTTGCTTTTCCATAGGACATGAAAGGCTTTGTGCTTGATTTCTGTGCCAAAAAACAAGGTCCAAGTGCCATGAGCACGCATCACACCACGTATGCTACCTAAACACAACAAGCCTCATGGGTCCAACAGAACTGCTGACCCGTTTCTTGTGGCCTTGAGAGCTGTCCCACTGATGGCTAGTTAGCTAAATACTGACGGCCTTCCTGATGGGAAGAGTAGCAGGACTGTCATGTACAAATGCAGTGTTTTCTGCACAGAAAGAAGGGAAATCCAGGTTTCTTGGTGCACATAAAGTCTTGCCTACTTAAAGCTGACATCAGGCTACTCTGAAGAAAACTCTGAAAGTGCTCAGCTTTAATGTCTATGCTCTTCCTCTCAACATCGTATGTTTTGCACATACTTGCAATAGTGACAAGAAAAATACGCTCTATTTAGTCTTCAGCATCTGATCTTGATATAATTATAGCAATCTCAATTAGAAGATTTTGATGGCACTGTTACAGAATGATCTCTTTGTAGCATCCCTCAAATTTATGTGCATTGTCATTCCTGACTCTCTATGCCTTTTGTTCTTTTGTTATGAGGAGAACAATAACAGTGGAATATACAGACATGAATTAGAACAGCTTATTCCCATTAAATCCTCTAGCAAAGAGAACAGAGAAGGAACAGTATCTGCAATAGCTCTGTCAAAAACTATATTGCAGCATCCTAGTTCATGAAAACCAGGAAATACACTGCTTGCACAAAAGTAAACATACAACTGGCTGGAAGAAACTCACTCATCTCCTATTCTGCACTAGGAGACTGAAGCCATTCAAAGTCCTAGTACTCCGTGTCGTGCCTCTGCAAACCTTGTCTCTTCTTGCTCTCCAATACTAGCTTGCTGCAGGGACACCTCTGTCCCAGGCTCAGCAGAAGCTGCAGCCTGGGCAGCGCTGGTGGCCACAGGAAGTAGCTCCACTTGACAGATTGCTGCCACTAATAAAGCATATTGTGGGATATGGAATGAATCTCTATACTGCCCAAACTTTCAGGTGCCAATGAAGGCATCCCAAAACTTCTCAGGTGATGAACGCCTCACAAGTTCTCAGCTAAAGTCACCAATTTAGAATTTTTTTTTTAATGTTTACTTGCATTTTTCATAGGCATTTGCTGGCATGTCTCTAAAATCCCTTATCATTGAATTGCTTAGCTCATCTGCATATGCAAATAGAAGCAATTCAAAGTTAAGTGTCAATTTCCATAAACATGACAATATCCGGCTTGATAATATACACGTGCATGTGAAAAACTAAGCCTAATTAGACCTCAAGAGTATATATAAATAACTTCTATTGTTTTGCTGTTTTGAACCTAAGCTTTCAGGCACTTGAAGTCCAAAAACAACAGCTTATTGGTTGTATTGGATGACATATTCTCTGTCAGGTCCTTTAGCATTAGAAATTTTTACTGTCACGAACCCTGCCTCTAATCTTAACCATGCTAATTTAAACTGATTTGCAGAAAGAAATAATATCTCTGGAGTTCATCTCTTAATGGGTCATTCTTGTTGTTTGGGAATGAGTAAGAATAATACGTCAATGCCAAATATAGTTTGCTGCCAGTAATTTTGAGTCTATATGGTGATATTTAATGAGTTGGCCCAAATTTTATCTCAGTGAAGTAAATGCTAGTTTTCTAATCAGCAATACTTCGGCTTTCATAACTTCTTGTGAACCACACTTCAGCATAGATAGAAGTGTGGAAAGGAAATAAAAAGACATAGATCTGCTTTTACAGCATATGTAATATGTGTGCATTTATTGGTTACCATTACAGACATTATGATTTTCAAACTCAAAGCTTGTATCAGATTCAACTCTAATGAAATCTAAGCTCGGGCAAAGTTTGATCCATCTCAAATAAAGCTTATTCTCAGTTTGAGATGTTCAAGGTTTCGTTTTCAAAGGTTTGAAGTGAAAGCTCAAAATTTGATTGAACAAATCCACCATTCTACAGAATCCATATTTTCTTTAAATAAGTGAAAAAGCACATTTTGGTACGTAGAAATAAGAGTTAAGGAAGGACAAATATGTTCAGGATTGATCATTCAACAACATTTAATGCTTGTATCTCTTTTGTTTCTATTCTTGTTTACATTTTTAAGTGACCGTTTGGAGGGAATGAATACACAACATAGAGTGGAAAATTAATATTGCAGTAATACAAGAAAGAAATTTAACAATGTTGAAGTTCAATCATAAAAAAATTATCAGATCCTGAACAAAAGCACAGACTTGAATTTGTGCAATGGGATCCTAACCAGTGAGAGACTTTAGGTATTATTGCTATCCACAGATCCACATTTTCTAATTACAGCCAAAAAACAAGCCTTCAGTATACAAAACAAATGTCAGGTTAAACAAATTTATCAACAAGAATCCCTAAAATGCTCACAGTATCTGTGGACAGTATTCATTTCTTTTAGGAGAAGTAGCTTACTAGTAGCATTAAAAAAAAAAAGGGGGGGGGAGGGATTTCTGCTTTTAAGGGGTGAGATGAAGGATTGAAGACATATGGAAATGTTTATGGAAAGAAAGAGAAGCAGGGGCAGGAATAAAATACAGGGCTAGGGACACCACAAGGCAAGTCTACTGCTTGAAAATCAAGTTGGCGATGGCAGAAATGGCATGGAAATCTGAAAGAAGGAAAGAATATGCAGGAAGGCAGCAAAGAAAAGAGTCATTGTATGTAAGGTTGTTTTTGGAAGATCGAAGTTACTTTGGTGGTATTTGTGATAGAACTGCTAATGTGTGCAGTTGAAAGAATTATTGCTACTTAAAAGAAAGAGAAAGAGCAAGCTGTGTTTGCTTCACGACATTTTTCCCATGAAATGTGTCACGAGTACACGCACAGAAACCCTAGATTTCTTGTTTTAATCATGACCCAGCAGGAAATGAGGCTTAGGCCATCTTTTAAGAACCTTTGCAGGTTCTGTTCATTGCACTATGCTGCATGATCCATGCCTAGAGGTCTAAAACATCTATGTTACACAACAAATCAGAGTGTAGCTCACCTGACAGAAGGAGAACATGACAAGTTTCAGAAATAAGACAGCTAAACTGCAATTTTCCCCTCTAATCAGCATGGTCCTAATCTCTCAGCTTTGATCTCCTCTTCATCTGGGAATCTTGACACTAAATACTATAGGCAAATTTGTTTCACATAGCTGTAAAGCATCTCCTTTGAAATCACGCATGAATGAAATTGGAGGCTGATCTTTTCCCTTGCCACTGTCTGAGGATATAAACAGGCAGTGTGCACACTCTGAAACCTGGGAACTTTTCAAAGGTACCCCAAATGGAAATGATGTGAAAAGCAAAGAAAATATTTACAGTTCTCACCTACTTTGTAGCTGGGAACATGATACCTTGTGTGTGAACCTTCACTGGGGTTGTGTCTTACTGCAGGAGATCTCATTCATCCTGCATGGAGTATGGTGGGGGCACTGTGAGAATCCTTCTTAGGTTTTTTTTTGGCTCAAAGCTTGCTTCCTGAGGTTTTTCTTGTGATAAGACTCTGAGTGACTTGTCAAGGAGGCAGCTGATGGGTGCTAACTGTGTGACAATCGATATCGCTTTGGGAACATTTGCAAGCCCCTTCCCCCAGAGCTGCTTGCTCTGTAGAAGAGCGGAAGAGAGTGCTCAGGAGTGTTCACTGGCGGAAGATCTGGCCTGTGGCCAAACCGCTCCAGCTAAGTATGGAAGGTTGGGGGATGATACCATTGTATCTTGCGAAGGCAAGATGCAAGTTGGTGCCTCCCTGCTTCCTCTTATCTGCTGGCAAGGCCAGAAAGATAAGAACAAAGGAGGTTCCTGCTGAGATCCCAGAGCCAGAAGCTGCCACCGCAAGGAGAACTGACTCAACCACCTTGGGTTTGAGCTGTCACTCAAAGGAGAGCTGACTCGACCACTTTGGATTTGAGCTGTCACTCCAAAGATAGCTGACTCAACCACTTTGAAGCATTGAAAAAGGGCCATCATCACCATGGTCGTCGTCATTGGCAACAGGACAACTCTGCCTGAGACCCACCGCTACTGAAGATCAAAGACTGAACTACGAACCTCGCTGGATCCATGGTGGTGACTATGTCCCTCTTGCTGCCTATAAAGACTCCTTGCTTCTTCTTTTCTATCTTTTCTATCGCCCTCCTTCCCTTCCCCCATTACCCTAATCATAGTAGTGTCCGTTCTCCCCTTCCCCATTTCCCCTGATTAAGATTTGTAATAAACTGGTTGGACCAACATTTGAACCATTGCTTCTTAATCTCACGCCGGGTATATAGATAATAAAAGAACCTCCTCTCCCTCCTATAAATTGGAGCGAGACAGGGCACTCACTTGCTAGATAGATGCAGCTCCCGCCAGCCCTTTGGGATATCTGACTTTCAGCTTACCAGCTTTACAGATAAACCAGGATCAATTATGAATAATCACAGTAATAACAGCCACCAGCATCATTGTCCATAACCATAGAGTCACAGATGTTCTAGGTAATAGTCTCAGCTTTGTTACTGATTTATTGGGCACTCCTATGATTCAAACAACACCAGCAAAAGCTGAAGTCAGCTTCGCAAAGTGACACAAAGCTTTTATACTGCAATTTTCATTGTAATCAGTAAGACAGCTGAAATAAATACTGGGCATTTCACACAGGTCAACCAACTACGCATAGGAACTCGCTCTATATTCAAGCACCAAAATAACAATATCTATGTTCCAAGGCCTTGAAAACCACTTTGTAGATATTATTTTTAATTTCCACTTATTTTCAGAGGACTGACAAAGTTTGTCTCCTTTTCTACAAACTGAGGATAACACTTGAAGAAACTTGCTACACCTGGGCATTATGATATTATTCCCTCTAATCTGAGAGAGTTTTACTGTCACTTCCTCAGAAGGCACAAGAGAAGTTCACAAATTTTCTAGTCCCCAGTGAAATCTTCACTGGAGCAGGTAAATATTGGACTATCCAAAGGCTAATGAAGGACAGAAGTGCTAATTAGTGTTATAATGGGTTTTTTAAGCAGTTATGCAAATAATTACAACAGGTATTGAGACACAGAAAATATGGATGTGACATACAAGTATAGAAAAAAATCTGAATTCACGTTTTTCTTCAAGTATCCGACACAATAACAACTGTGCAATTGTATCCTTCTCTGACAAATCCAGAACTGTAATCAGTGACTATTTTTTTTTAAATTATTTTTGAGTTATCCATGAAAGCATGGTTGCTGCTCTTTAGTTTTGAAATACTGCCATACTAACATGTTTAATATACAAGATATTGCATTTCAACCAAGACTAGAAGAGCTTTGATATAGAAGCTTACAGTACTCTGATATAAGAAAGCAAAAGATTGTAACACAATCATGATCAAACATAACTGAAGAAAGACATCAGAAATAAACTGCTTTTTCATGGTGCTTTCCAAAATATGGAAACATATCACTTTGCAATTTAACAGTCTTAGTATTTGAAATTACTGGAAGTATAAGTTTTATGAGATTTTCAGAGTGACAACATCTTTTAGATAAAAATAATTGGGCATGACCTCTTCCTGATATCCCTCTCCCAGAACTCTGTGCTGTGGCCTGAAATCTCTGTACCTTTATGGTCATGCTGATTTTCAGCATGTTCCTTATGCCAAGATTAACAGTAGTCCTAGATATCAAAACTATTCCTTTCAGTATTTTTTTACTCCCCTCGTTCCAGTCACCTAAATAATAATTTGATGGATTACTGAAAAAAAAAACCAACAAAACAAAACCATTATTTCAAGAATAAATTTTAAGGGCTCTCACTGAAAACATCTTCTCCTGGTTCATGAACATTAACGAATTAATCAGCTTTTATATCTTTTAGTGACTGAGCGGTCATTTTGCATATTCAGACTCATTCAGAGTCAGCAAATCAAAGCCAAGTGGTCTTTTGAAAATATACCACTTCAGCTCAATGCACTATTAAAATATTAATTTAATGGCATAGAAAGACTGAGAAGTTATTTTTCTTGTTTGAAAATCCACCCAGGACTGCTCTTAACACTCATAAATATAGCTGCTTTAGCATCTTCTTGAAATACTACAAGAATTTAAGTTTGTTGTAGCCATAAAAGTACTATCAAAATAAGAAATAATTATAAGAGAATAACAATTCCCATTTCTCTAATTGATAAAATACACCATCAGATTTTTGTCCAAAATAAATCTCAAGTTCTTACTACACACACTTCACTGGCATAGTTTTCTCCATGTACCATTTGATTTCCACTGGCAATTTACTGTAATCACTTATTTCTGATTAACATTCCATTGTTGTTTTTTTTTTTTTTGAACTTATGTGCTATTTTAGAATAAATACACATCCAAATTAATCCAAATGGGAATTTTGTTTCATAATATTTCTAGTGCTTTCTCTCACACTTTATGTTATTTAGCAGATATATTGATGCAAACCCTGAATATTTTGAAATAAATGCATTTTTCTTTAGTTTATAGGGGTGCCTACTGCTAAACATATTTTTTTTTAGATATGTAAAAGCTTTGTTAACTTGGTTTTAAGCAATTTTTAAAGTAGCAGGGGAATTAGAACCAGGGCTGTGAAACAATTTGAAGAGGTGATGAAAAAAAAAAATGTGTTTTTCTACTTACTACTAAATTTTATGCTTTAAAATTAAATTAGAATACAAATTCATCTTTCAGTTTCCAATACATTTAGATGTAGTTTCAAATATTAAGTTCAATTACGAGTAATTTGAGACTAGATTGTCTCCTTGTTATTACTTTGAAAGCTTTCTTTGTATTTCATAACCTGTGATGACAAGGCAGAAAAAAGCAATTTTTATGAGCTGGTAGCAGACAGTTTTTCTTCTCTAATTAAAAGTTATAATTACAATTTTGATTAACCCAGAATGAACAATAAAACAGATTAGTTATCAGCTTGCTGCATTTTATGGAACAATATTGTAGCTTAGAAAATTTAAAATTCTCTGACATTCTTAAAGCAACTAGACAAAGCAAAAAAACATAAATGCAATTTATGCTCAACTATCTACATCGATTTATTTCCATTAAGACATCTTATTTTGGAAATGAGCAAAGATAATAATTCAGACCGAAGGCTATCACAGTAATTTTTTTGTTAGCTCGTAAGGTATACGTTCTGCTTGATTGCATTATTTTCAATAGTTTAATTTCATAACAAGGGTTAGGTGTTTTTTTTTTTTAGTTTGTTTGTTTGTTTTGTTTGTCTTTGTTTGGATAGCAAAAGTAAGTTATTGAGTTTAATTACCTGGTTTTCAATTACTGAACGTCAAAAATGAAATATCTCAAATGTATTACTTGATGTTTTTATTCAAGGGCCAGTACTCAACAAATATATCTATGCATAGGTTTGATCCATTTTTTTTTTGTTTGGAAAATGAGCCTATTGAGGATGTGCCACAAACAATAGATCTATCAAGTGACATAATCTAGGATTATCTATTCTTTCATTAGCCACAAAAGGCATTTTAGTGTTAAAGGAGATCTAACAAATCCCAGGAAAGAATCAAACCACAGATGGTTAAAAACATGAAAATGCTGAAGTGGGATGTATACGAAAGGACGGGAAAATCCTACAGCATTCCAGGTCAGCCACTGCCAGAAAACTCAGCGCAGATTCAGCTGCACCAAGAGAATTCATTTGAGAAACGTTGACTGTGGGAAGGTGTTCAAAACATATTAATAACTGAAATCATGCTGTACATTTGTAAGTGCAAAAATAAACAAACAATAATTTTAAATTGCTTCTACTAAGATGGTCATAAAATATCATTAAACTTTGGAAACTGAATCAAGAGCCAAATTCAATTAAAATTTACAAATCTAGAAATTCAGAAATCTAAAGTGAGTATTTCAAACATATGGAGCTCTTTAAGAGCAACTGAAGTCTTTATAGAAAAATAGTGCGTTTTTTTTTCCTTCAGTACTCTTACAACATCGTAAGGTGAGAGATATCTCTTTTATTTTCTTTTCTTTTCCCAAATATTACTGAAAAGTAATGATCTACACTGTGAAAAATATTTTAGGGCTGTGGAAACTTACAAGTCTCAATTCACAAAGTAAATCACTTTTGTACAGAGGGCATGAAAGAACCAGGGTTCTTCAGGTTTGACTTTGATGAAATTGAACTTACCAGCAGGACCATACCTATACAGCTACTCCAACCTCTTTTTTTCACCTTCCAGCTTCTCTCCACAAATCAGCCTAAGGTGTGATTTGACTTCAGATATTGGAAGGGAAAGCAAAGAAAGTTAAGCTTATTTTAAGTTTAGGAAGTTATTAGCCCAGTGTTCTTAAAGCTGGGAGATTCACAGACTAATTTCAAAATCAATCTTGAGCAAGAAACTTTGCCTACTGACTTTCTTCGGAATTTGGTGGTTCTTCTGTGTTTGGGAAATAATAAATAAAAAAAACAATGGTAGTAATCTATGGTAAGACTGCTGGAAGAATCACTACTGCATTAAGAAGTTTAAAATAATAGTGTTACATGCGATCAAGTAAAGGCCAGATACACCTCTTCCTTCCTGATAAAATTGAAAATATCTACACTCAGAATGCTCAGAAGAAAATCAACCAAAACTTCACATGAAGCTTAGCATGCTACAAAAAATTATGAACTGCTGAGATTGCATCTTAGTTTTGGAGGCGAGGTACTACAATTTGGTATGTTAGAATTACAGATGTGTTTGGGATTTTTCTCAGGTGTTTCTTCATTTAAATACATCGATAAGTGGTTAACAGTATTTTTGTGAATATATGAGGTTGCGCTCATGGGTAATGGGAGAAGAAAAGCACATATATAAATAAACTGCACTTCTTTTAAGCTGATTCCTGAGAAAAATAAATATTTCTTTTTTTCTTCTTTTTTTCTGCAAAAATTCTTTCAATATAAAAGTGTGAAAAAGAAAAAAAAAAAAAAAAAGAAACAAAGCAGGTTTTAAATCAGCCTTAGCAATGATTAAACTGGATGGAATCCACAGAAGACTATAACTGTACACAGGCAAACAGAAAAAAAAAGAAAAAGAAAATAAAAAGAGATTTTTGTTGTTCAGCAACATGAAAGAAGCATATGACATAATTTAAAGAGGATGAGATCAGAAAGAGCTGAAATTGGCTGGATCATAAAGAAAAGGGCAAAGGAAAAGGTACATTTCCAAGAGACTCCTGCAAAGACATTTTTAGGCTTGTATTACTATATGGGTCAGCACAGGTTAATCTATCCCCCTTGCCTATAATTAAGAAAGTTAATGTGTTGCTATCGATGAATTAAGACTCAAATTTAAGGATGTCAGCCATCAGCTTTATTTTTCCTATCTTGGTACACAGCAAAGCTCCTTTAATATTTCCTACCTGACAGAATTTGTTATTATATATAAAAATGAGTCAGTCTGAAATTCTGAGAAATGATGCGCCAATTAGGTTACTGTTGGGAGAGATGTCCAGGCACGTCATTCTCTGAACGTAAAGTCTGCTATATGCTATAACATACTGTCCTTACTTAAGAGTTTTAGAAATTTCTCCTCAAAATTCATTGTTCTTACTTGATGACTAAAATCTCCTGGTAAACTAAGTTGCTTATCAAGTCTTTTAAAAATATTTATGACTTCATACATAAAATAACACAGATTAACCACATGGCTGTTAACTAGTTGCTAGTATTAAATAATAACCTGAATTTCCTTTGTCGAATCTAAAGACAGACACATCCTCAATTCTTGCTCTGCAGTAAAATGAAAGCAATGTGAACATCATCAGTGATTATATAATATATTAAAAAGGAAAAAAGTTCCCTGTATTAGAAATCAACTCTAATTTCCAAAGTGTTCATCTTGCAGAGTGACTCATACTGAGAGTACCAGACTCTCCTTTGATACAGTTCTTTCGGTAATATTAATTCTGAGATTTATATCACTAGAAACATAAAGCCTTTTTCTCCTAACTTCAAACACTCAGCAGTTGCCATTTTTCCTCTAGATGTAACAAGCTGAGCTATTATAAGTTCTCTTAAAACCTGCTGTGATACCCAGAGATACATCCCTATTCCCACACCCAGACCTCACAAAACTCGTGGTCATCACAGAAAAGAAATACTTAGTTCTATTTCATTGGCGTATGTGACAGTCAAGCAAGCACACAAACACAAGTTATTCTTTGCAGAAATCTATTGCAAATGTTCAATTGTAGTTGCTGCTTATTTCCTTGACAAAAATACAGATAATGGAAAATCACACAGAAAAGAGTGAAGAAAATTTTCTCACTGAAAAATCAAACAACAGTCGGTGACCAAGAAGAAATCTTAGCTTGAAACTGATTCTTTTAAAGGGGGGATACAATAAATGAGAAAAGGTTTAGGATAAAGTAGGAGATGTCTCACAAATTGTTTGCTATTCAAACTGTACCTTCTTGATGAGTATGATAATATAGCAAAACTGCAGTCTAATATCAGTTATCCATGAACACAGTAACAGCTCTGCAAGCAATTCAGTGTCATCCTGCATTAGGTTGTGGAGGCTCCTTCAAGTATCTCACAGCAAGAAACCATTGCTCATCCTTTGCAAATTTCACTGGGACCAGGGACAACAGAGGTGCATATCGTGCAGCTGCACCACAGTATTTCCAGGCTAGGTCAGCAATAGCCTTGGGACCTCCTCATTCTGTACTAAATAATATCTTTCCCTCTCCATCTGTTCACTGCTTTCCTTGTATTATGCTATCTATTCAGATTTTGTTGTATCTAGGTTATTGTGTTTGGTTGTTGTCTACATAGTCAGCAACCTGAAAAGTCATCAGGCCTCCATATTCTCTTAAACAGCTCCCTGACAATATGCTTTTGTTGTGGGAGGAAGCCATGAACTGTGACAACTGCATTAATGCTTATGCTTTTCAAGCGGGAGCCGTTTGTATCTCCATTTCATATTGTAATTTGAACAAGTCTCTTGGAAACTCTTGTTTAGATAAAAAAAACAAAACAAAACAAAACAAAAAAAACAACCAAACAAAACATAACTCTTAAAAAAAAAAAAAAAAAAGCAACAAAACAACCAACAGCAAAAATGACATCAACCTGGATCTGGAGGTATAGCAAATATTCTTCTTTTTCTTACTGGTCTCACTGAATACAGTACAAAGATTAGAAATGGCCCAGAAATCTTCATAAGTTGTGGGTGGTTTTCATCTCAGCACTCTCCAATCTGGTGTTTTTCTATGAAGAAGTAGTGGAGAAAATCTGAACTATCACATAATAATCTTAGTTTTCCTATTGAACTTCAGTACTAGCAGGCATATAACCTTTGAACATCCTGGTGCTGCTCAGCCTCTAATGCAAACATCACCTTTGCCAACATTTTGAGTGATGGATTACAACACAGGGATTTAGCCTCTGCTGGCAAACATTTCTTTGTTGTGTCATTTAAGCCTAAATTTTTCAGGAAAATTATTAATAGTATATGCAGCTGACAAATAGATGATGAAATTATTACTTGTAATTATGCAGAATAAATTTAGTTGGGAAATTAAATTAATAGTGTTGAACACTTTCTGGCAGAAGTGCTGGGATAAACTGCTTGTTAGCATAGGCACAATTTCTGAGCATTGCATAACATGGAAAGAAATTCATGACGTGCAGAAAGGCCTCTCTGTAAAGAGGCTCCAAGTGATTTTAATATTGTTCCTGGGGTTGCTGGCAGTGGAGCAGCAGCAGCACATTCTGTTGTCAGGTTACTACCTCAACAGCAGTATCGTTGTGAGCTAAATAGAGCAGAACAGAGCCCTGCGTTGGTTGCGGGGGTATTTGTGAAAACAGCTGGTCACGTTCACTACTATCACAGAGAACTGCAGGCAGGTCCAGGCTTCAAGCTGCAATTTGACAAATGCCTCACAATTTTTTAAAAATAAATTATACCACACTCAAGGCGACCTTCCTGGCTTTGCTCTCCCACATCATCAACATAATATCAAAGAAAAAAAAAAGACTAACATTGCAAAATAAATCTGTAACTAAAATTCTGTTTTAGGGAACAGATCTGAAGATAAAAGTGTGGCTTCTGTTTTCCCTTCTATGTTTAAAGTAGAAAGTCTTCCAAGCAGGTGAATCTATGGAAAATTTAAACAAAGAAAAAAAGGAAATGCATGGTAAGGGATATCATAGCTTCAAGTACCTCACAGCATGAACTGAACTATGGAATGAGATCCACAAAGCTTAAGAGGGAAGTCTGCCACTTGGGATTTGAAGGAAAGCTGCAGGTTTTACAAAACAGTTCTGCACTGGCAAGAATTGAAGCTGGAAGGAAGAGTACTAACCTATCCAGTTGTCTTTATATGATCATTACGGCATAAAGAATATTCCTTTGGTTTCTTTCTCAAGAGAAATAATCGGGCATCTTTGGAATTCTGTTTCCGAGCAGGAAGAAAATGAATAAGATCTAGAGAAATGCATTCTATCAAGCTGAAATGGCATGAATGCTTAGAAATGTAATACTTTAAGGGAAACCTGAATGGTTTTGAGATGCAAGCAAGTAAACTAAAGTTATGGAACTGTAGTATTTCACACTGAAATACACTATCATTTCAGTTTTAAGGTAATGTGGAAAGCACATTTTTTTTCTGAAAAAATAAACACATTTGTCATCCAGACTGATTTTTTTCTATTTTGTTTACCTCCAAATATAATTAATGACAGAACTCCTAGAAGAAAATTTCACCAATTAAGACGCCACCTACCAGTCCCTTGGCTTCATTTATCTCCTTGTTCCACTATTCACATCGGAAAAATAACATTAGGTGAATCAAAATGAAATCATAAGCAAACCCTGAAGTGTTCCCTCAACATAGGTTGAAATTCGTTAATTCTTTTCATTGGTATATAAAATTTTTATTTAGAGGTTAATTGTATATTAATTAACAATTAACGTTAATTGTACACATTGTGCCTCTCTTTTCAAATGCTCTTTTATTACACAGTTCTGATCCTTGCTGCATTCCCCTAATTGAGACAGCCAAACTTGGCTTCTACCTTGTTTTATTTAGGAGTGAATTGGAAAATATCTTATTTTTATGTACTTCCTTCCTGGGATGTTCAGAATCATCTTTTTGTCTTAGAACACTGACAGTTTCCAGTTGAACTATGGTCTGCAATGGTCCCTGAAGGTTCATTTACTTGATGCTTCCTATTTAGCAACATTTCTTAAGCTCAGTTAATTTTCCTGCAGTTCCCCTCATATTCCCATATTAATTTCAGCCTATCCTCAGTTTCCTTAAGTGAACCAAAAGATGTTTAGGCCATGTTTGAGGGCCAATGAATAAATAAATAAATAAATAAATATAATAATAAAATAAATAATATAATAATAAAAGGAAAAGAACACAAGCCACTCCAAGTAAGGGAGCACATATGAAAAGAGATCACAGAACCACACAGTTGTAGGGGTAGAAAGGGATCTTTGGAGATCACCGAGTCCAATTCCTCTACTATAGCAGGTTCCCTACAGCAGGTGTCCAGATACTTCTTGAATATCCTCAGAGAAGGAGATTCCACAGCCTCTCTGGGCAGCCTACTCCAGTGTTCCATCACTCTGACTAAAGTAGCTCTTCCTTGTGTCTGTATAGAACTTCCAGTATTCCAGTTTGTGTCCATTGTCCCCGCATACTGTCGAAAGAGCTTGGCTCTGTCCATTTGACTCTATAACTTCAGGCAATAAACAGTTATGAGCATTTCCTTCACACTAAACAGCCCCGAGTCTCTCAGCCTTTCCTGTTACAGGAGAAGCTCCAGGCCCCTATACATTTTTATGGCCCTTTGCTGGTCTCTCTCTAGATGATCCATTATCTCTTTGGAACTGAGGAACCCAGAACTAGACACAGGTATGCGTTGGCCTCACCAAGGCAAAGTACAAGGTGAAGATCACCTCCCTGATCCTTTTTAATGCAGCCCAGGACACCATTGGCCTTCCTGACCATAAGGGCACGCTGCTGCCTTATGGCCAATATGTCACCCACAAGGACCCCCCGGGTACACACAGCTCCTCTGCAGCAGGTCAGCCCCCAACCTGTACTGATGTATATGGATATTAGAACAAAAAAAGATTAGGAAAGTTTATGGACTAAAAATACGTGAGAAATGCATGGCACAATAAAAGAGAATACATTAAGTAGGTTTCTATTACATGTTAAAATATTTAATATTTCAATAGCTTATTTTCCAAACAGACTATATTCTTAAGAAAATTAATGGGAGAACAGCATTTCATAGGTAAGTTTTTGCCAACTGTGCTGTCATTCATACAGACAGAAATAATAATTGATTACAAGCTTAATTAAGTACAAAATCTTTGGCACTTCTCAATCTGGCTTTGTACACATATCTGCCTTTCACAGCTTGATTTATCACTAGAGGTAAGTCTCTCAAAATCAGTCTGTCTTATTTCCCTCCTTTAGATCCATTTAAACTTCTTGAAACTGGTATAACAGTTGTCTTTAATTTGTCCTCTAGCCCTTTGGTCTAATATAACAGAACCAAGGAAAACCACAATTATTAATAAACCAGGAAACCCAGCAGACTATTATGAATCCCTAAAGTGAAGGAGTATGAAAAACAGTATGAAAGCACTAAGCAAACCCACTAGAAACAGAGCACAAAATCCAAAGTAATAACTGAATGTGGATGGGAATCCTTTTCTGATAAAAATGCCTAGAACAGATATTTTGGGGTTGAGTATTACTGAAAACTTCCACACGAACCAAGAAAACAACTTCAGTTCTTCTACCTTTGTTCAGACAAAAAAGGTTTACTATAACAAACAGCACTTTCACAAAGATGGTTGAATTCATCATTAAAATATCTAAAATAACCTTCAAAAGCCACACATTCTGGCTGACCGGATCTAAAAATGTAACAAAAATATATGTCATACTAGGATGAATAAAAAGTTTCATAGACTTCATGTTTTCCAAGCAAGAAATCTAAAGGAGAATAGCACACACTTTTATCACTGCTGAGCACTTTCCAGTGTGCTGGAAGGTATCTCATGGGAGATATTTGCTGATATCATAGAAGGCTTTTCTGAAGATTTCCAGCATTCTTACGAGGATTCTAAAGTTCAACAGTGCTTTAACAAAGTCAGTCTGTAAATTCCAAGGTTTCTGGGATAAATAAGGGCTTCTGAGGTCTGGAGGGCAGTGAAACTCATGGGAGAAATCAATAAAACTGACAGAATGCCTTATGATCTTTTTATTCCTTGCACAAATGTCTTGCCTTATTTTAGGTAAAACAAAATGGTAGCTGGAAGAATACAGGTTTAGCATAACTGTGGAAATACAAAGGACTGAAGAAAGGACTAGGCTGAAGATGGTACATGCCACAAATTATTACATAGTTTCTCATATCGTATGCAATTTTTTAAACATTACCAATCTAATACCATAAGTTTCAGCTCTGGTCAGAAAAAAAAATGTTCTGAAAGACTTCTGGGATATCTCACTGCATCAAAGAGACAGTGAGGCTGGGGGACTGTGCAACGGTAGACATGACTGTCTATGAAAGCATTTCATATACAGATAACATTCACATAAGGAGTTGGATACGTTATCTCCAACAAGAGATGACTTCCTGATCTAGATATTTTAGAGAATGCAAAGTTCTGGCATTCTGCAAGGAACTACTGACCGCACAATAGAAACTGTAATAACTCCCTGCTTGATTCCATAAAATAAAATCAGTGAAAGTTGTATAGTTCCCAATGCGGAGTCCATGTACTCAAAATACTGCATTCATCTTCCAAATACATAACACTGCATAACATATCCATGGAGTACAGCAAATCCAAAGCGAGACACGTCCTTTGTTGGTACATAGCTACATTGGATAAATATTTGTTCTAAGACTGAAATGTCAGTGTGTTTATTTTGCAGTGTAGGATTTCCTATAAACTGATTTATTTGCCTAAGCTCAAGAAAAGGGCGTTTATTTCTACGTATCTTAAAAAAATAAAAATAAAAATGCTAGAAGTGAGGAAATAATTCAGAAAAATATTCTGGATTATATTATGACATTTTCATGTGGTGTGAATTAACAAGAATTAATCTTTCAATGAACAGTGTGCTTCAAATGAAGGCTATGACAAATATTAAGCAAATTCAGTAGTTTTCTGAAATGCAGTAACTCTAAAATTAATTTGACCTTTCTGTACCACACAACAGCCCGAGTATAGCAACCTAAAGATCAAATTGAAAAAAAATAATCTAAAAATCACAGTCCTAATGGACATACATATGGAGCAATCTGTTCTCCTCAACCTTTCTGAAATACTTAAAGAGACAGTTTTTGCAAACTGTAGTGAACTACTGAAAGCAAATTAGAGGCAGCACTGGGCTACAGCTGCTGCACATTACATCTCCAAAATTGCTCTAAGGGGTAGAATGATATCTAGTAACTATTTTACTCAGTGACATAATTCAAGCTAAATAAAGTGAAATTCATCTACTACTGTCAAATTCAGTCACTTCTGCAATGATTTTCTTGGCAGCAAGAAGAGCAGATGCCCTTTTGTCATGCCCATATTACTATGTTTGCTATGGATGTAGGAAACTTACAGCTTACATGCCTATCAAAATAGTGACAGCATTATCCTGGACATGGTGAAAATCTGAATTTGATCTGGCTATGTGCCAAATCGTAAGAGGTTTGCGCTGAAAAATACTTAATGACTAGCCAGAACAAGTGGCCAGTAATTGGCAGCTCCAGTACTGTGGTAGAGAATGCTCATTAGGAAGAAAGAATGACTAGTCAGCGTCTTCATTTATTCAGTTTTTGACCCATAATTTAAACATGTCAAATCGTTCCATTCTGATATACAGCACGAAAAGACTTTGTGATCTCATGTACGGAGGTGGCAGTTCCCGAAGTATTTGCAAGTGAAGCAGTCAGTTAATAAATTTTGCCATGCTTTCAATCACTTAAATTGTATCTGACACTAAATAAACAACAATAATAAATAGTGACAAGAAGCTACCTGTTTCAGAGAACGTACCTCTCCTGAATTTCACTCTTTCCCCAAGTTATGTTTATGTTATTTTGTGTTTTCAGGACAACAGCGTAGTGGTGAAGGCTGTGAGCTTGGAGTGCAAGAGGGAGCAAATGCTGTGTCCCGAGACCAAGGAAATAGAGTACAAGACAACCATGTGCAGCCATAGGGACCATTCCAGACAGGTGATGAACCTAGCAAAAGGAAGTCTGCATCAAGAGGCATTTGGAAAACTAAATTCAGGCAAAAAGTAATCAGAAAAAGAAGCCACACATCATATGCTCAAGAAAACAGAATCAGGCTATTCATCAAGTAGTAGACGAGGCCTCTGGTTGCTTTAGACAAAGCATGACACATATCAGCAAGGCTGATGGTGGAGCAAAGAGGAACAACTGCCATTTCTGTAACATGCTCCTGTGCTATGGCCAGTTAAGTGTTGAAAATACATTCAGAATCAGCAGGTAGGAAAGCAAAATACGCAAGCTCCAAAATTAAACAGCTGAAACAAGATAACTTAATCCACTTTCAGTGATAAAACATATATTTCACATGCATAGATTACAAATAGATTGTGTATTAAAGAGCCCTTCTGACAGTTCGTACCCCAAAGCTTCACCAAAAACATTCTTGTGATTGCTTTGTACAAGCTTCTCTCCTAAGAAATGTTTATGCATGTGCTAAAATATATAACTGAACTCTGCCTGCAAATGCACAGTAAGTTTGGAGCCTAAGCCTGTGCCAAAGAGTGCTCCATCAGCACCGCACGTGCTGCATTTCATTGCTTGTGGTCTAAGCATCGCAATGATTTGAAACAGCTCAAAGAACTGCAGATGGACTGTCCTCAAACGTCTGAATTTGTGATGCTTTCCACGAACTGATCAGCAACGTGGGCTGCTATCCAACAGGTTTAGCAGTGTATAAAGCATGAAAAACTGAATCAAGAGCTTCACTTTTCATAGCCACTTCAGTTGAGCTACTGAGCACCATCCCCATCAGAAAAAAAAAACATCAGAAGGGCCAGAAATCTGTAACATTAAGCTTCCCAGCTGTGCACCATGCTGAAGCCCAGCAGGGATATCCAAGAGACAGAGGGGCCCAGTAACATCCCAAAAGACATGTCATTCTGGCATCCTTCCCATAACTTCACATTGTTCAAAATCTATGTCCAACTGCTCATGTCAGCTTGCACTCATTCTTAAATCTATGCTTTCCAAAAGCTCGTTATTTCAATTCAATCAAAGGGAAGAGAATGACAGCCACTCCTGAGTACATGCTGGTACTATAGGATGATTTAAACAAGCAGAAACAACCCACGACAGTCAGAAGCCTGCTTGTGAGGCATGATCAAATGATAATACACACAGTTTCCTTCCACTGTTGAAGGACAGGTTGGGCTCTTCTGTTGCTGTTATTAATTATCACTACTGATATTTAAAAGAAGCCCGTACCAACCCAGTCCCTCCTCAGTGAAATCCTCTGATTCTCTTGGAAGAGCTCTTTGCTTGTGTGTTTTCCTTAGAATGGCAGCACCATGCTTCAGGGGAAAAGAAAAAGCTTTTTTTTTTTTTCCTGACAAGATGAGCTACATCTGTTCCACAAAACTTGGAGAACAACCACGTCATTTATTAATTTTGTTCAGTTGCAGAAACCCATGAATTGTACAAGAATCATTTAATTTGAAGAAAAAAATATTTTTCCTCTTGAACACAATGATTTTGTCCCCTAAAAACAATTTGAAGAAAGCTCCATCTTTCTTCAGCTGCTAAAGGATTTACTTAGAAAAATTTGGTGCAAGCTCATATTCCTTTTCCACATTTAAACAGCTCCCTCAAAACCTGCTTAGGGAAATAACCTGCTGAAAAGACATTCAAACATTCAGGTATGGGTGTTTCTTGGATGCCTGACCACCATTTCTCTCTTTTCGCTCTTGCTTGCTGCAAACATTTAGGAAGGACAAAGCATCCTGTGGGTGAGAAGTACCTGCCTGGGGTGCTCACAGCTTCTTCTGCATTGGCTGCAAAGGACATAGGTCTGTCACTGGCCCTACAGACCCTTTGCTAAAGCACTGCTGACAAGCAGGGAAGGCAGCATGGTGCCTGCTGCCTTGAGCCTTGCTGAGCATGAGCTCTAGAAGGCAGCAAGGTGAAGAAATGCAAAAAGAACTAAAGGTTTTTGTCCTTGCAATGCCCATGTTTCATGCATCGGAGTAGCACAGCCATTTCAACCATAGCTTCCTCTGGTCATCTCCTAATTAACATCCATGTCACATTCAAGATGAACAGCATGTGGGGCCATTTCATGATTATCTTAATTTCAAAGTGTATTTTAGCCAATCGATTTAGCATAATTTAACACTGGTATGCTAACTGATTGTCAAATCTAGTCAGCTTTTCAAGGGTTCTCTGTGTTGGATGTATGTTATGTTCAATAACACAACAACAACAACCTCCAGACAATTTTCTTATACCTGTAGCAGTTCCACATCATGCCAGAAAATGTTCAACAACACAAAGATATTTCTAGATATACAAATTACTGAATATAGAGTAGGTATAAAAAGCTAAATAATGATAATTGTAGAATTATATATGATATATATAATGTGCCAAGTACAGCGATGTCAAAATGTCAGTAAGAATCGTGTGAGATAAGATCTCAAAAAATGGAGTAAAGGAAAGGAAAGGAACTGGCCAACCTGTTTCCGCACCAACTTATCTGAAAGAGCAGCAGGATTTCTTCAGCTGTGGACTTACTAGTTAGCAACATAAGCTCAGTCCAAATACAGAATGAAAAATCTCCCACTGACAGAAATTTTATGCACAGGTCTACCTCTATAAATCAGCTGACTTTCAGACTATTACTCAGAGAAATACAACTTGCTTTCCTGTACCTGAACTTCTTATCCCTTTCTTGGGGACATAGAACTCAGAATACCCAATTTCTATGACTTATATTCAGCAATTAAAAAAAATCAATTAGGCTTGTATCAACAGAAACAGAAAAAAAAAAAAAAAAAAAAAAAAAAAATTTGTTTCCACTCAAAATATATCTTATTTTAAGGAGAGAGAAAAAAAAAAAAAAGTGGTTTTAAATAATTTCTATTGACCTTTTCTATTAAGAGAGATATCGCTAACACAACGTACTTTCTTGAACAGTACCACCTGGTGTTGTAACGCTGACCGAAGTCCTGCCAGACAAGAAATAAAGCATTTCAGATATTTACAGGCAAATATGTAAGTGCTGTGTGCTTAAACAGCTCCTTTGCTATGGTAGGTGCAATACATTAATCACTCAGTTTCAATAAAATTGCTTCCTTCCCACATGTGGAACTGGCAGCAAAAGGTCCAGAAGTCTTTTCTGCAGCTATATGTATACTGTATTGCAAACATCAGCATGGGCATTTCCTCAGTTTGCCACCAGTACTGGTATCCATACAGCCTCACAAATAATGAATCCAAGGACAGACAGTCAGGCCCTTCCTTATTTTTAATAAAACAGTTTATTTTGTAATGATAGCTATCATTTTTCAGATTTTGAACCATGATCTGCAAACAAGAAAATACTTCCAAAAATTGGGATATAGGCTTTTTAAGTCTTTCGTAAGTCTTGTAGTTTCATCATCAAGATAAACATGCAAAAAGTAGAGAGCAAGCACAGCTGATGAGCTTTGAGAGCACAGACATTCAGGTCACGTTTGTATCAGCAACCCTGAATAGCACCCATCACAAATACAGAGTAAATAAAGGAGATGACATATTTGTTTATACCTTCCAAAGCAAGTTTTCTACCTACATGCTTTCTATATCTACTTCAGAACAATTTACCGGTTAAGAATCTGTTCAATGATTTATTGAAGAGGATTTTGACTGACTCTCAATTAAGAATCCCAAAATTTTAGTGGCATTATTTTGAAATACTGTTAGATATGACTTCGCAATTCCCATTGAACTTTGTGACATTTCTGCTTGACCATTTTTCTCCATGCTGTGAGAGTGCTACATAAGGACAACAAAACCATCCAGTGTACCACCTACACAATCCAGTCCTGCACTTGAAAACTTACTGAGCATGCACTCCACCCCATTGCCCAGGTCAAGAATGAAGGAGTTACACAGTGCTATCTCCAGTACTGACACCTAGAGCACAGCACTGGGGACTCTGCCTGGACTGACCACAACACTTAGAACCTCAGTGGTTCAAGCAGACTTCAGCCCACCTCACTGTCCTCCTGGTACAGCCTCTACACCTCATTTGATTTTACTACTGATATAATCACAGACAGGACATCTCAAGGTATCGGTGTATTGAAAGCAAGATGGTTACATTGGGATTTTGGAACCAACAGATACGATGAAAGTCGTTGCTTCCAGAAGCAACTATGCAAAAGACACATTTCCAATTAAGAATTTGCCATTCATATACGTTATTAACTTCCCAACAGTGCTCGTTCGTTTTCCAAATCTTGCTTATGTGGAAAACTGCTGTGTCCCAAGGAGTTGCTGAAAACGAAGAAGGAATTTTAACCTCAGTAACTGTTAAGATTTTCTGCTTGAACTAAGAAATGCATAAGATCAAAGAAGAACAAAAACTTTCTTCCAGGTATATTTTATTCAGCTGAAATTTTACGTTGCTTTTAAGAACAAGACCCAATTTTCAAATCAAATGATAAATAAGGGATGTCAAATCTCAGCTATGACTTTTAGATTTATTGGAAAAAGATTCTTCCAAAATACAAAATGGTTTTGTACTGAACCCTTCCTCAGCTCTGATATGGACTGATCATTTAAATGCACACACATTTATTTTTTTCTGAAATTTATAACTAAATATCTAAAGCTTCTGTACACAGGAATTATATGAGTTGTTCTGAAAGACCATTTTGAATGCATATCTGGAGAAATTTCCAAAATAAATTAATGAATTTAAATCTTGCATTTAACATCTTTGTCTTTTTGAGCACTTCTATTGCCAGAGCTTTGTACAGGCACTGCTGTACAAGAAAATGTGAATAAGCCACAAGGAGTAGTGGAAAGAGATAAGAAAAGACAGAATGGTTGGCTCAGAAAAAGTCAAAATCACCAGCAGTAATAATAATAATAAAGGCTAGAAAAAAAAAAATAGCAGTGGCAATAGTTTTTAAGCACAAAAAGACATCTATAGGGCAGAAGAAAATAATCAGATTATGTTTCCTATACTGTTGCAGATAAACAAATCACACATCTCAATTTCAGCATGAAAGATCCACATCAGTCATTAGAGCACACATACTAACGGCTATGCCAGTAAGCGCTGGAATAGGCTGCCTGTGGCCAACCCATAGATCCTCCTATACTTCAGTCTGCCACTGCTAAGGCTCTGCCAAGTAGCAGTTGCAAAGAATTGCAAACGAGTTTGTGAACATAGCATTCGGTACAACCATAGTGCAGTTACAAGACAAAGGCATTCACTAATGGTAAAAAAAACAAAAGTAGGTCTATGACAAAGGGATCTTGATTTACGTAGCAGATCCCTTCTGTAACTTTTTGGATTCAGGGATTTTCTGGTTTTGCTAAAAGACAGGTTTGTAAATATTAGAGTACTATATATATATTTTTTTCATTAAAATGGTTCACTCAGTTTGAAAGACATTATATTATGGTGATATTTAGCCATTATTTCCTTGGGAAATGTTCAACTTCAAATATATTTCAATGTAACAAATTCAAATCCCTTTAGTAAATATTCCGTACAGCTTGTCCATATTATCTCAGAACTTTGGACACATTTAAAAGTTTCTTCACCTTTATGTACCTTCAAAGCCCTGTTTTCAGAATGTCAGTAAGTCAGACAAAGATAATATCAATTCAGGAGAGCATGGAATATCATTTTAGCAAGTTTCAGACTGGGTTTTCATTACATGTTCGGTCATATTAAAAAAATAGCAATATATAGCAATTCTGGTTCAGGTTATAAATACAATGAATAAAACTGTTTTGACTACAGGTAGGAATGAATCTGAATAATCTCAAATTTATGTAGCACGCTACAAGCCAATGACACCTTTTATTCACGTGAGCGTATACACATTTGTTTGTTTATCTAAATTGTATACACATTTGTTTGTAAAAAAGGTTCTCATAATCATGTATTCTTAGCTACAGAGGGAAATTGCCCTTTTAATCCCTGTGAATCTTCATGTTCGTGATATTACTCTTAATCTAAAAATCTTTCTTTATCACCTGCAGTGAGTATTCAATCAAAATATTGAGATACTCGAAAAAAAACTGAGAAAGAAATAACGCGTATTTATGAAACCTGGGAAAAAGAGCTTTCACAATTTTCCTCCAAATCTGCTTTATTTCCTAGTCTACGCTAATTACAAACACATTGGTATAGTTATCCAAATGAGTATTTGCCCTACTGGTAACAAATTATAACAATAATTGACCAATAATATGTTGAAATTCAATACTGAGAAATGAAAACACATTTTGAAGTTATCTTTAACAGATAATAGCTTTTTTTTTTTTTTTTTTTTTTGAAGTTCATAGATAGATCCTTTATGTAGGAATTGAGAAAATGGCCTTGAAATTCCATTAACTTAGCAGACATTACTCCCCCCTCGCTCCCCATACAGGGACGTAAGAGAGCATTATACAAGCCAAGCATCAAAGGCTTTTGTTTTCGTGTCTTACCACTAAATTCTGTATTTTGTCAATTTAAAATTCTACATGCAGCAGTCACAGAGCAATTCTACTGCAAAGCATATGAAGTTATCAAAGGTCGCTCTCAGGAGGACATTTTATTTAGTGTTTATAAACAACTTTTCCACTTAATATTTCTCTGCATGAATCCAATCCCTAATTCAGCCAAAGCTCTGAAGCTCACACATTATCCTGCTGCCCTTGGCAGCAACCAAGAACTTACTGGAGCCCACTGAGCAAATCTGGTTCTGTCTTTCAGACCAACGGATGGAGCTATCCTGGAAGAGATGCTTCTTACATAATGTAAGCAGTAACATTGCTCATGTTGTCCAAACTAAGAGAGCAAGAACTTGGCTGAGCTACATACAGCAAAGCACAGTGACAATTACCCTGGAAGTTGGGACTTTAAGGAACTTTGCTTCTTTTAAGGAACTATTCATGATGTTAATGACTTTTAGCACTGGTCACTGCATGCTCTGTTTTTTTCTGCAACAGAAAGAGTATTTCATTCACAAACAACTACTCCTTAGTAGCCGTATGAAGGTCCAGAGAAGTGAGGAATGGTTAACATCACAAGATTCATCATTCATTTCAGGATTTAGAAATTGCTATTTACGGTGGGTCATATATCAGCATTCAGCTCTAATCAAATATCAGCTATTCAAATGTAGTACAAATCCACTCTGAGTGCTTCTTAATCAATGGATTGACAAGACCCCAAGGAAGTTGCAAAAGGCAATCAGCACATGCTGGCAGGGAACTGGAAATGTAATTACAATCTAGGAACATTTCAGTGCGTCCTTCAAAGTGAAACAAACTTTTGTCATCTGTATGAAGATCCTCCTGCAAAAAGAGATGCAGAATCCCCATCCTTACGTGTTTTCATGCTAGCTGGCTAGTAAATCCATAAGCTTGTGGAACGGGAGACGAAAAAGAAAAATTAATTTTGGAATAAAAGTATGCTCGAGTTACTGGTTTAAATATAAATTACTGGTATAAATACCTATAGTATAGCGAGATTTGAGAATGTAAAAGTGATGCTCTCAACCCCAATTATTAGGTCTCTGAGTCTGATGGCACTAACAAAAAACTGAAATATTAATCTCTCATTAAAAGCAAACAAACAATTATTGATATTATAGTATGTTTTTCATTTCATGGAATTATATATATCAGTATATCAGGTTTAAGGCGTGTTCTAAAGAAGCTGAACAGCGATCACAAAGATGAGAAAAGAATTTGGAAAAGTATGAGTCCACAACCCACCTCATGTGGCACTTGAATTCCATCAC
Organism: Lagopus muta; assembly: GCF_023343835.1. NCBI lineage: Eukaryota > Metazoa > Chordata > Aves > Galliformes > Phasianidae > Lagopus > Lagopus muta. The sequence continues at coordinate 28,263,068 of NC_064440.1, read as the reverse complement.
GCAACTCAATCACTTGTAAGACCCTTTCTAATTGTGCCACTCCTTTCAGTGATAAAGTAATAATTAAAAAAGAGATAAAGATAAGTCTTACTCATACTGAAGATATGAACTTTCAGTAGCTCAGATCTTGCAACTCAAATACATTTTTTCCTTTTTTATTCCTGATTATTGTATGGCTCACTAATGGAAAGAAAACTCAGCATGACATGAAATATCACTCTAGTCTGATAAAATGAAGCAAAGCTGTGTTCAGCCGCAGAAGGAGCTTAGCTTGCTGCTAAGTGACTGCTGAACAGTAATTACTTTTATTTATTAAAAAACCTATTTTATGATTTTAATGTTTACAAAAATTAGACCTCTGAACAAGAGAGATGCTTTTCTACTGAGAGGAAATGTTTTTGTTTAGAATTTTCTTTCATATGTGCACTGCAGAAATTCGAGGGCAACAGGAGCTTCAATTTGTTCCACATCCAAATTTATGCCTCATTAGGATAACTTGCAAACTGGAGATTATTAAACAGATCTAGCAAATGAAACAAACAAAGAGGGGGGAAAAAAGATTGTTTTTCACCTGCTTGCTTACATGCTTTCAGTTATATTTTCGGAGTTAATTTTTAATGAGGCAGATTTATTATTAGATATTTTGCTGAGAAGTCCCTGAAAAAACTCACCAAAACCACTGAGGTAATATATAAAAAGTTTCATGAAATCACTGAAGGAAAACAGCAGATACTACACATTCAGAAAACTACTAGGGATGCTCTAATCACAGATTGCTCAAACTCAATCCAGTCAATGGCTGTAGAGGGACTGGGAACCCACCAGGACTTCCCTAAAGGCTAAACCAGAACAGGGTGAGGAACTGACTGCAGAGCCACAGATGGAGCTAGGAAGCCCTGTTGTGTCTCCAGCAAAATTAACTCCAAGCCTCCCCAGCTGGCTTCTAAGGGAGCTTGGAAAACTGGCCCTGATGGAAATGCCATTTCTTGTCAGCTTCCCCAACAATAATAAGCAATAGCAAATTTCATTTGCAATAGCCAGAAAGCAAAATATCCTGGTTTTTTTTGACTAGAAATGAGATTTTTGTATGAGTTAAGTGCTGCTGGTTGAAGAACTGATTTCATTTCCTCAACCTCTCATTTTATGTAAATCAGGCATCTTGTTAAGTTTTGCAGTCCTTTTTTTCCTTTAATAAAAACTTGCAAAAAGAACACACGCTCCCCACTTGCACACATTTTAATGGCAACTAGCAAATTTTGGAGCTTGGTTCTCCATTTGTTACCAGGGAAACTGCACTGATTTAGAGAGATTCACATGCAAATGGTTTCCTAATCTGCTCTGTCACAAGAACACAATCTAGCACTCAACTAGTAATATGCATTAAAATGCAAAGCCAAGGATTATCAGTGAACTCAGTCTTTGTTTTCCACTCTGGTTGGCTCTTATATTCACCACAGTAACCTGCAATGAAACTGCTGCTATATCACTCCAATCTGATGAACAGAGGGATGGTACCTACAACCATGCCACGAAGCAAGCAAGGACCAAGCCCTCCCTCCCATGCAGAGTCATCCTGAGGCAGGTGCATCCAGCCCTGGTTTGCCCCTGAGATGAAGGCTAGCTGTTCCGACAACGTGCAGAACAGCAAGAGAAATGGCAGGTTTGGTGTCCTCCAAGCCCAACATCAGAAAAGCTACCTATTTCACAGGAGAGCTCTCGCTCCCTCTGGGTGAGGTGTGGGCATTCAGTCAGTCCCACACTACGTTAATTGCAGACAACCCATGGCCCTGCATGGAGGAACACCAGAGGCTGAGCTGCTGGCTGAGACCGAGCATCTTGCAAGCCCATGCTGTGTTGGCCTTGGATGTGCCCTGTGCCCAAGCCAGCAGCACTAATAACTTCATAGCTTGCTGATCTCAGCAGACACGTACCCTGAGGGAACACGATATTTACAGTAGAGAATGACACAGGAAGATTGCTTCATGTCACAACAGCATTATAGAAACCTGTCCACTCCTACCTCCTTTCACTGGGGAGAGGATGCGTTATCAGCCTCAGCTCCTGGTTAAGTGATACTCCATCTTTGCCTTGATAGAAACTTGTCAGAACCTGACAATATGCATTTAGCATTTGATTACATCACCCACTGGTCATTAAGGAAACCACAGTTGCATCTTCCTGTTACAGCCTATCTGATTAAGTTATACAATACATCCTCCAGCATTATTCACGTCCATACACACTAGCAGCTAATTTCCTTTCCTGCACGTCATCCAGTTTTTATTAATGCCTCCTCTGAAATGAACTTCGGACTTCTATTTTTTTCCTTCTCCAACCTTCTCACAGTTCAGCCTATGGACTTTTTATTTATGGACTTTTTATTTATTTTTTTCTGAAGAACATACCAGTATTTAAGTATACTAATAAATTTTATTTCTTACTTCTATTGTAAGCAGGGTTAGTCTTAATTTAGCTGCCTCTTTTCCTTTTTTTTTTTTGTTTGTTTAGCAAGATGGTTAGTTCACAAATATTTAAGCAAATTCAGTTTTGAAGTATGGATGACAGGAAAATTTTACAACATGTTAATTTGCATAAATATAACTGCTGATATTAAAAGAGGAAGATAAGGTAGCAGTTTACAGTAACAATTGAGAGCATGTATCCCATCACTGTGATGTGGCACAGATAGCAGGAAAATATGACCAGTTCATTGTTTTCACGACATCTCCACTAGTTTAAAAAGACAAAGCACAGACAGGAGGAGATATTTTCAATTGATCTAGTTACTGTGCATTTAAATACACCTGAAAATGCTCAAAACTGCATCTTCCTTTGCCAGAATTGCAGTCTAGCATGTTTTCAGTTCAATCAGATTCCTACCAGAGCCTGGACCACTCCCTGGATGACTTCAGGAAGGAGAATGCTCACGGTAAGACACACAGCCAACAGGCTGAGCCACACTTCATTAGGATGAGAGAGAATTCTGCTCTGGAGATAGCACCATTGTCATGACTCTGCTTTCAAACCTTGTTATGACAAAACTGATGATAAGTTTTCACAAACACAGGGGGATCAAATGATACCATTTTTGACATTTGCCCCTGACAAATCATATGATTTGGGCAGAACCCATGCCTGCAAGCTTCCACATACACACACCTCAGCTTTAACATTCCTGTTAAATTCAATCGCTTTTGAGCAGAGTTTGAAGCCTGTGTCCATTAAATTCATAATCTAATCTCCTTCTTCCTTTCCATAAAAATGGCAGAAGTGAGCACAGAGCATGGTAAAATATGCAATAATTGGACAGATAAGTTCATATGCTGTGCGCACTGTAAGTAGCAGTGAAGAGGAGAACAAGGCAAACTTGGAAGGTTCTTGAAAAAGAACTCAATAAAAGATAAAATGCTTTGAAGTGTATTAAGTATATCAGGATTATTTGAACATCTCTCTGGATGTGAGCATGGCCCGATTTAGCCTTCCTTCCTTCTTCATAATCCCTCTGATATCCTGTTATTTTGGCTAATTCCAAATGTATCTGTTCCTAATTGCAACTAAAATTACATTTTAAATACCCCAAAATAATAGTTGCTAGCAAAATATATCAAGTTTATATTATCATTTTCAACAGTTTCACACAGCGTTGCTACTGTATGCTGTCTACAGAGCTCTACGTGGTTGAAAATAATTTGCATAACATGACAACAATGAACAATTATTCTAGCAAAACTATGAGCAAATATGGTCTTCAGTGCTGAAAACTGTCTGAACATGCTTTATCTCATTAGTGTTGAATTAAGCAGGCTTTATTTATTCATACGACATTAATGATTATATAGAGTTATATATATATATATATAGTTATATATATATATAACTGCCAAAGTCTCAGAAACTCTTAGTTCACTATGGCAGGAGGGAGGGTTTCCATAGCTCTATGACAGAGAATAATATCAAGTTTGCAGTCTCACTTTCAAACACTGTACTAATTTTTATTCTCAGCCTGAACTTTCAGATTCATAAAACTTCAGCCTTATTTTTCCCCCTACAGCCATAGAACCATTCAGTTTGAAATACGAAAAGCACATTCATAATGAAAGGCTTAAGAATGATGTGCTCTTCAACTGCACGATTGCTGTATGATTCATTATGTTCAAAACCAACAGCAGATATTGTGAGGATACCATTTATTATATGATTACTATTATCAAATTATTAGTACTTAATCTTGATGCATTTCATATTCTGCTTTTTCTTTAGCTCCTTTCTCAAGAAATGTTGTGTGGATGTTACAAAAAAAAAAAAAGGAAAAAGGAGATGAACAAGATTAATACTTCTTAGGAATGTATGCTATTACTTTGATTTGTGAATGCATATGAAAAAAAAAAATCTGCAGGTACATTACTCTACTGGGTATACATGCATTAGAATTTAGCCTAAAGAAGGAAATTAATAACAAAGTACGGGACTTAAATATGCTTTCAAAAAGCCTTATTTTAGTAGGTCTAAGTGAATCGTATTTTTACACAATATAAAATACCTCTGAGAGATGTTTAAGTGTCAACAAATTCCTGAGATAATTAACATTATGATGGTTAAGTAGAACGGAGAAACACAAAACCAAGTTTGATGACTTTCCATGAGGGCAGATGCTTCTAACCTGCAAAACTCTGTTTTAACAGTGAGTGGAAATGATGATACTGGGGATATATTTTAAAAAGGAATTCAGGGACCATCCTATTACTACAAAGGAGAAATGGTAACCTAGCCATGCTCTCAGCATGGCACCTATAGTTGCACCAATGACCACAGCTGCGAACAGTCAAGTATCCAGACAGACTAGCTGCTATATTACCTTTTCTGCTTTGACCCCCTTAAGGGGTTGATGAAAAATAAAATTTATAAAATGGCATCAACTTGTTAGAAAGCCTAATACAATCAATCACATCAGACAACTATCAGCACATTTAATTGCAGAGAGGCAAATTACAGCACCTGACAGAAGACTTCAAAGGGTTTTAATAGTAAATGTGAGGTAATGCGCCCAGACATGAAAAAGCCCTTTTTTTTTTTATAGCTTTAAAAGATGAAGGAACTGGAATGCAGAACAGGTATGTTATCACTTGTACATTGTTCATCAGATTTGATTGCGGGATATTGGATATGTCTTGAACTATCAAAATTAAAAAGGAAAAAAAAAGTGCAAGAACCAAAATACCACAACTCTCTCCCCTAAACGCCTGAGTTTTAGGCAAGTATTGCATATAAACAGAATGCAAAATTAATGTTGGTGACTGGAGCACTTTTCACTGTTTCCATAAACCTTTTAGGCAGTGCTATGTATATTCAGATGTCTCTTTCATCACATTGATATAGACCAGTAAGGCTATATACATGCATACATGCATTTATAACTTTGCTGATTATATTAATGCACATAATTTATTAATATTCATGTTAGTAAATCTATATAGAACTCTTTGGTAGCATTTCTGGAAGTTTAATTTAAATTTAAACACTTAAAAAAATAAATTTCACCCAATAGTATCAAATGCAATATGGACTAGTGAAGGATTTGTAAACACTGAAACAAATCTTTAATTAGGTGTGGATTCAGACAACTAGCAGCATTTTGTAAAAATGAATCCCAAAGCCTTCACTAGCTGAAAATAAGTCAGCACAGAGCAAACAAGTCTTCTCAATGAATCATGTCTTCTCAATTTTAGAACAGATGAAGAGAAAGAAGAAAGGAGAAGGAGGACACAGAAAGTACATTTATTGTATTTCTGGAGAAAACTATGGATTGTTTCTCACAGTAATGGTGAGACTGAAGAATCTCCATTGGAGGTTGTTTGGCTGAGTTCCTGTTAAATTAATTAATTGCACACTGCTAGGATGGTATAGCTATTGACATATTGTGGCACCAGGAGATTTGGACAGGCATTCTTAATTATTTATAATCCAAGCAAGTAAATACAATTAAGTAACATGTATTCGTGCGAAATTCAAATTGAGTCTCAGAGGTACGTAAGATCACCTTTGCTTAAAGTTGATCTGTGTTTACAAAATGATGACTTACATAAACTTTTATAGACCTGCTAACATTTTGTTGAATGTGAAATATCTTACTTGTGGAGGTTTGGAAAATAGTAAGAAGGAGTATTCTAAAAGGAACTTAATTAGTACAAAATCCCAATTCCATCAAGAGAAATACAAAATCTGTAGGAAAGGCAAAGAAATGAAACAAATGAGATATCTGAAGGTTATACCTAAAGTTTGTATTCAATATGTATGCAGGCTTTTTTTCCATTCAAAAGTTTCTCAGGCATATTATCCCAATTTAGCACTAAGAGAAGGAGTGTCTTATGCCCAGTCAGGCAGTTTCTTTTTCCCCAGAATGAATTATATATATTCACCACCCTGAGTCATCTCCCTCAGAGAATGCAAGATCGACTAAAGAATCATTATTTCACTTTTCTTTTTTTCTTTCTTTTCTTTTATTGTCCATATTTGCTAGCTCCTTTGGGTAATCTCAAGACCAAGCAATAATTTCTTTTTAATGACAGCTGAAGTTCTTAAGTTACAACCTCCCTCTAGGACATGAAATCTTCTGAAGAACATCATATATCATGAGATCTAAAATGAGTTGCCAAATACTGCAAATGCTTAAGCTTTCTTCTTCAAACACAACAGTCATTTTATTTACCTAAAAAGAACTGTTAAAGAGAGAGAAGGTGGTACAAGACAAAGGAAGGTTCTTACAGTAATGCTATTAATTTTGGTCTAATTCCAACCCAAAGTCCAATGAAGTCATCACAGATCTTTTCACCAGCCCCAGCAGAATATGAATCTAGTTTCTATTGAGGCACCTGGGGGACTTAAAATACAATAAATACATAAACTCACAGTGCTGCCTCATGTCCAGCTTTTTGCTCACCTGGACTCTCAAGTTCTCCTCCACAGGACTGCTCTCAATGACTTCTTCTCCCAGCCTGTACTTGTATATAGGATTTTGTTGACCAAGTGCAACACCATGCACTTGGCCTTGATAAATATGTCATTCGATTCTCATATGCCCACATTCTGAGAGTGTTTAGGTCCCTCTGCATGGCATCCTTCTCTTTTATTTTGTGCCAACTTTAACACTGAGCTTGATACCATCACCAAATTTGCAGAGAGTACACTCAATCCCACTACCTATATCACTGATAAAGACATTGAAAAGCACAGTCCCAAGATGGACCACTGGGGAACGTGACTGTGACTGGCCTACACCTGAACGTAAAGACATTGACAACTCTCTGGCTATGACCATTCAACCAGTTCTTTATCCATCGAAAAGTCCAGCCTTCAAATTCATCTCTCTCCTCTTTAGAAATAATGATATGGCATGGAATCATGTGAAAAGCTTTGCACAAGTCCAGGTAGGTGATACCAGATGCCCTTCCTTTGTCTACTGATTCTGTCACTCCATTATAGAAAAGTCACTGGTTGGGTCAGGCACAATTTGCCCTTGGTGAAGCCACTCTGGCTGTCTCAGATCACCTCCACATCTTGCATGCACCTTAACATCTCTTCCAGGAGAATTTGCTCCATGATCTTCCCAGGCACAGACGTGAGGCTTACCAGCCTGTAATTTCCCAGTTCTTTGCACCCTTACTTGAACACAGGAGTGATATTTCCCTTTTTCCAGTCACCAAGGACTTCAGCCACAATTTTTCAAATAAGATGGAGAGTGGCTTGGCCATCACATCAGCCAGTTCCTTCAGGACCTTGGACCCCATAGACTTGTACACATTCAGTATCACGAGGTGGTTGCTGACTTGCTCCGCTCGTACACTGAGAGGGATTCTACTCCCACACCCCTCACATAGACATGAGAGATGTGAGAAGTCTGACTGGTCATGAAAGCTGAGGCAAAGAACTTCTCCATGTCTCAGGAGACCAGTTCTCACTCTTCATTTATTCAAGGGGGTACACTTTCCTTTGTCCTTCTCTTCTGCCCAACGTATCTTAAGAAATCCTTGTCGTTTTCCACATTCCTTGTCAAGTTCAATTCTACCTGTTCCTTGGCTTTCCTGGTCCCATCCCCACTTCCACGGCTTACACTTTTCCATTTACTTCCTCCACTTGATCAGAAGGTCCTTGGTTAGCCATGCCAGTTTCCTGCCTTGTCTGACTGATTTCTTATTCTAGGGGATAGAGAGCTCTTGTGCTCTCAGAAAGGCAAATTTGAAGTGGTGCCAGTTCTTTCCACTTCCTTTTGTGTCTAAGAACAGTTTCTCAGAGGATCTCATCCAATAATTCCTCAAACATCTTCAAGTTCACTGTCCCAAAGTTTGATATTCTAACTTCACTCTTTGCTAGGCCCGTATTACTTAAGATCATCAACTTGACCAGGGTACAACTACTGCAGCCCAGACAGCATTTCTCCACCAGTTTCATTTTATGGTAAGCCCTCCACGTAGCTTTTTGTATTAACTGACAGAGAGGTTAAAAGTAAGAAAGAGTCTGTTGAGAGAGTCGCAAAGTGAAGTTACATATTCTCAGGCTGATACAAGATAGCTAAACATTACCATATGGATTTAAAACCTTATTAGTCATGAGCTGAAGAGAAACAAAGAACAGTAAGACCAAACTGGAGAGAGAATTAAAATAAAAAAACATTAAGAGAAACAACTCAATCACATTAGCAGAAGATATACTAATGAAGGGAAATACAGCTATTTTCTAAAGCTAACTTGAAATGAGATTGCTGTACAACAGACTTTGGCAACTATTCATAAAAGCGTAGTTGACTGTATTAGACCACTGCATGGATTTTCAGGTACCTTGGCACTCCATTGTGGATCAGGACCTGGGGACAATCTCTTCATGAGTTCCCTTTCCAGGCTGCTGTGTTGTTTGTGTTACTGGGAGCAGTCAGCATTTGAAATCAGAGTGCTCCACACAGCCAGAAAGGGAGAAAGAAATGACAAATGACAATTGGCTACAATGACAGCAATGGTGAGTGCACAACTAAACAATTAAAGGAATACTGACAGGTCACAGAAAAATGAGATGTGCAATGCTATGAACTAAGGCATCTAGAGGAAAATAATGGAAAAGGAAGCACTTCGAAAACATTGCCTGGTTTGCAATTGCATGGACGTGAACAGAAAGCCCTGGTGGGGAGATGCAGGCACCTCTTACTTGCTCACTATAAGAACCACATGCAGCTGAACAACCAGCTTAATCCGGAATTTCTTGAGCCCCATCAACAAGGTGGAGATAGTTTTGTACCACTGGGGTTAGAGACACGGGGAGACAAGATTCTTTCTAGTGAAAACTCCATAGTTTCATCCAAACTGAGGCGGAAGACATCAGGACGTTTCAGGGGAGTGCGGCTGATCTACACCTTTATAATTAATATCAATATACAGGGCTAGATCTTCAAAGCCAGCTCAGAACTGAAGACTGAAGGACCATCCACTGCTCTGATCATGGGGCTGTTGTATTATTTAACTGCTGGAGCACAGGGACATTTTTCCATCTCCGGTCCAATGGAGAATGCTTGTGAGCAGAAATGTAACATACAGTCATAGAATAATTCTCCTTAGCACTTACATTACTTCCATAAATTATGATGACCATTTTGTGGTTGTATGATATAAAGCAGATACAATAATGGATCTGAGCCATTTCTGTGCCTTGTTTTGTTTTTTCTACAAAAGAAAGAGTGCAAAAATGAACTGCCAGTCTGCTCCTTCTGAGATTGCTATTTGTACTCTCAGCACTTTTCTATATTTTATACTCCTGAGATATTTGCTGACCAAATTCTTAGCTGTAGAAGATGCAGCGGTAACACCTGGCAAGTTTAGGATTCCTAGCACCATCCCCAGACTCTGTGGTCAAACAGGAGGAGTTGTCAGCTCCATTCATCTCGCTCAGATTTCATGTCAGGTCTCCTCTGGGGCAGACACTGTAGCAGTACTGCCTTTGTGCCACTGTACCAGACAAAATCTTCTGAAAAGACTCTCTTTGATGTATAACCAAGGGAGAGCATAGGGTCCAATTTCAGTTAAGCCTGTTGTAAACTTTAGCAGGTTTAGCTCCAGAAAGTAAACAAAAGTGACAGCGTACAAGTATCAGTATGGAAAAGTTACTGTAAGGAAAATACTTACGAGAGTCAAATACAGATACTATGGATTTCTCAAGCAAATATGGAAGCTTATACTAAGCATCCACACCTAAAAGCTTTGTTGATGACAACAGATATTATGGAAAACAAATCACAGAATTGCAGGGCTCAGAAGGAGCCACTGAGAATCACTGAGTCCAACTCCCTGCGAAAGCAGGTTCCCTATAGCAGATCACAGGTAGGCGTCTAGTTGAACAACTCTGCAGGACACTCCACCACCTCTCTAAGCAGCCAGTTTCAGTGATGCTCCATCATCCTGACAGCAAAGAAGTTCTTCCTCACATTCATACAGAACCTTCTCTGTTCCAGTTTGTGCCCATTGCCCCTTGTCCTGGCGCTGGACTCTGCTGAAAAAAGCCCAGCTCCATCTGACTGACTTCTACTCTTTAGGTACAGGCACTGATAAGATCCCCTCTCAGTCTTGTCTTCTCCATGCCCAACAGTCCCAGGTCTCTCATGTTAATTGCAAGTCAAGCCAATTTTTGGAACTAGGATTCCACGGTTTCTAAGCACTGGTAGAAATTTATATTTTAACCACAGGAAGAAAAAAGATAAAACATAATATAACTCAGTAAAAGCAGACAAATAGATATACTGCAAAAAAAAAAAAAAAAAAAAAAAAAAAAAAAAAAAAAAAAACCCTAAGCGTTGCTCACATCTATTTTTCACATATGCATTAATGTAATATTTTGTTGCTCAAGTTTTACAGACCTGCCAAGATACAATTACACATTATGCATACAAAGGACCGACTGTAATTATTCTGAAGTCACACTACGCATTGAGATCAAAAATGAGGGGAGCAAGCTGCTGCTCTTTTGTCATTCTCAGCTGATATTTAACCAGCTGACTCTTTAAAGTCTCCACAGCCTCCCTAAGGCCATGTCCTGCAGTGCTTTATGGTAGATGTCACAGACAGTTGGCTTTGTTGGTTTTTTTCATTGCTTATTTTCCCACTAACAGTGACTTCAAACTTTTCTGTTTGCCGTTTCAACCCTCTACTGCTTGTATCCTAAGTCACAGACCCAGAAACAATGCTGTTTTTTTCTTCCTTGCAACAGTCTTTCACATACTTGAAAACTATTACAATGACTCCCCATGATTTATTCCTTTAAAAGGCTGTACCACTGCAATTCTGTTAATCTCAGCCCTGGATTGCCCTTATCTGGATATTCACTAATAAACTGACACCCTTCTTGAAGGAAAACCGTTGCATTTTTCATAGGAGCACCTTGCTAGCGTATGCAACCCATGCTCTGTTAATATGACCAATAAGGTATTTATTAAGATCTCCCTCAGCAGTAGGACTGACTCACATCCCACTTGGAGTGCAGGAATTGAAGTTCCACCCCTTTAGCAACACATGGGGTCTGGCTACATCTCACATCAGGTGAACGGTGGGAGAGAAGCAGAGATCCAATTAGTTTACCAGAGTTTTGTTCTGTTTTTCATCTGGATTCAGCACAGCCAAAGAAAACTACTCCTTAAAAGCACCACCTAAAGACAAAATAGTGCCTTCGGATGGGCCATATTTGTAAGAAATAACACCCTACTTCATAGCATGGCTGTACATGAAACTTCCCTCTTCTCCGTTTTGAGAAGAGGGAAGAGTAAATTATGAATAAACTGAACATTATTCAAGTTTATGAAAGAAAAAGGAAATCTAGTGGAAAATTTATTGGCATACAAATTTGTATTTATGCAAATGCACATTTTCAGAAAGAGCACAAAGAAAGAAAAGGGTGCCCTCAAGGCAGTATCAGTTGTCAAAGGGAATTATGTGATTTATAGGAGCTCTCACAGCTGGGGCAGGTGACACAAATACATTTATAGCCATCTTCCCAGCAGAACAGGTGTGCTTTGTGAATAAAGTTAATTTCACACAATTTCATTAGACATATTTTCATGATTAGGGCCGTGATTCATCAGATCACTTTTTCTGTGATTACTTGTGCTTTAATGCCTTACTGAGTCAAGTTACCACATTCAGAGCGGAGTTCAGGGCTGGAGTCAACAGCCACCCTGCCTTCAGCGTGTAACAGGAAAGAATTTCACATGATTTCTCACAAGATCTGTTCAAATGCTGTATATTTATATATAGAGTTATCTGTTCAAACACTGATCTTGAAAGAATGAAGAAGTATTTTGAATTTTGATTCTGATATTCTATTTTCTAAATTCACATGCAATGGTTAAATTAAATGTTTGGGTATGGAGTTCGATAGAATCCACTTTTATAAGCAATCAGGCTAATTTATTCTCTTTCAGAATATATTAATATCTTAATCTGTAAAGAAGCAGGGTGTTTTTAGTTAAGGACTCTCCAGGTAAATTGAAATTTGCTTTACAGCCTCACTCTGGGCAGTGAGCTGCACAGTTGCTCTGCTACTATTTACGTTCACAACTCCTAACACAGGAGTTGTGCCTCTCAATTGTCGCACCAAAACGGACCAACATGGAGCAGGACTTGGCAGCCACTGCAGATCACACAGGACAATTAAGCAAGAAAAATTGCATGTGATGGTACCAATGTATTTCACACAAAGCAACTCAGTTATTTTTCACAGGGGTAAAACTAGATCTAAGATATTATCACTGTACACCTTTCCCTACAATTATTTCATCACAACAGAGTTTGTGGACTTGAAATCTCAGCTGCCTATAAGGACCCAGTCCTTGGGAAGGACATCGGTCTGCTTCAAATTTATCCAAACCCCAAATCCACTTACTTGTAGCCCAGAGCCCTAAGAGCAGGCACACTAGCACTAGTACTGATGCAGCTCTTGGTAAGACTTCTTGCAGAGATCTGGAGTTTTGCAACCCAGGTGCTGTCCAGATCCTCCCTGTTCTTGCAGTGGTTTGTTGTTTTTCTTTCAGAACACTGCCAAAATTTTGGAAAGCCTGAAATCAGCAGCTAACGCCTTCAGGTGGGATATGGCTAGTAGACAGCAGTATGAAGTGTTATGGAGCTTTCTTCCTAAAAAAAATGCAGGTAGGAACAACCCATGAGTACAATTACTTCTGCCTCATTTAGCTGAGTCTGATGTGAGACAACGTCTCTGAGATATAACCCACACTGAATAATGTTCTTCGTGTTTTTTCTTTTAAGGCAGACATTTTTGTCATTACTTAAAATTCCATTCTTTTTTTTCAACCCAGAACAAGATAAATGGCCCATCAACCCAACAAGTCATAGCAAGGTAATCAGTGCAGAAGAACTCTCAGATGCAGTGAAAATGGGGCAACACTATGAGATTAATAGTACAATAAATGGCACAGTTCTACAGTTCAAGGAAGATTTGCCCACACAGTTACAATTCCAGCGCTGACACAAACCTCTTCCTCCAACAGCCCTGCATTTTACAACTAGCCCAGAGGATTCCATGGTGGCTCAACCAAGTTTATAGTACTACAGTAGCAAATATTAAAGCATAGAATTTCCTCAATTTTGCAAAAGTGCAATTCATACTTTGTGAAAAAAGATTGTTACTACAGTGTATACAGAAGTAACTGAGGACGTATGAAAGACTGGCTTTTCTGAGGGGATCTCTCTCTAAGAAGTTAATTATTGACAAACATTATCCAGGTCAGCTATCGTGACACTTTCATTCTGATCTTTTCCAAGAAAGAGCAAGTTTGGTTTTAGCTTTATTTTTCAGAAAAAGAATGTTATTTTCCTTTATAAATTGAAGCATATATTCAAGGGAGATATCAAGGATGAATGAGGATAAGGTGTTTCTACCTTGAGGCACTTCATTTTTGCAATGATTGGTGTGATAATAACACTGAGAATTGTAGCAATAAATGCAATTCTGTTAGGGCAAAAATGTGATGGCAAACAACCATTGTATGCATACAGTTTCCTACAATTATTCTAACCTTTGTCATATGCTTTAGAGTCAGATTTTCTCTCATTTTCATTACGTACGTTTATTGTTTTTTCTTTTGTTTTGTCTCTAACATATCCCTGTTGCTTCCAAGAACAACACTGAATACAACTGCTTGGACTTCAACTCTTTTCACCAACTTATTCAGATATTTTTTTTTCCCTACTTACTCTCCTTTATAATGACATGAGTACTGATAATTCTCAGGTAGGCCTTAAAATCCATGCAGAACTTTCAGTCACCTTAAGACCGTGAGATCTAATATTTCATATATTTTAAGATTTTGATAGCTAAGAAATCTCACAGGAATTTCTACGTTCAAAAATTCCCCTGACAAGATGATACTTCTGAAATCAGGTCTGAAGTGACTGTCAGCTTTCCTGATAAATCAAGTTTCTAAAGATGAGAGGTTGCAGATAGTTCAGAAGATACATCTCTACAGCATGTAACCCTTGGAGAAGGATACAGCTGAGATGAAAAAAGGTGCAGTCATTTTTAAAACTAAATTATCAGCAAATGCATTAAAAAAAGCGAAATCCTAGCCAATGAGCAGCTCAAGTAAAAATGCTGCCAGAGCTTTTGTTCAGTAGCATGTCTTATTTATGCAAATGAAACTGCAAAACCAAATTGCTGAATAGTTTTGAGTTTTGCTTGTCATTTTTTAATACAGTCAGTTCAATGTAACTGATTAAGTGACAAGCTTCTGAAAATGATTTATAGCCCAGACAAATCATATTTGAGCTACACATATATGCATACTTCCGGGTTGTTTTTGTTTGTTTGTTTTTTGTTGTTTTTATAATTGTTAATTTAGCATTTAATCAGATGTATGAACAGGTTGTTTCTCTTAAAAGAGAAAGTAGATTTCAGCATGGAAGATACAATCCAGATGCGACCAAATGCAACTGAATTCCAGAAAAGTATTTTGTGTTTATAGAAAAGAGCAGCCTGTCTGTTTTCACTACACAGTTTGAGTGGACAAAAAAATTTCTTCTGAAGCCTTTCAGTGTTATCATCAAAAGGCAGCTTTTACAAGTGAAAAATTTCTTTCATCTATTGAAACCCTTTTATACACTCTGCAGATGAAGTTCAAAGTTGAAATATATCTTGCCATGTAATGAAGGCATAATAAAAATGTGAAGTCATAAAAGAGAAAGTGATTACAACCACTATAATAGATGTCTTGTTTACACTTCAGATTGCATTACATCATGCAGAGCCAAGCTGTGATATATGCCACTGCCACCTACTGCAGATAATAATGTTGATGCCTCTTGGGAAGTGAAATCTTCAAGAATACTGTATTTATGAACAATATGGTGCCCAGACTAGTTGCTGGTTTGAAAAGTCCCTTGTCGTTAAACACAAAAATGTTCCCCCTTGTTTCCATAAAAGTAACTGGGGAGAACAACTTACAATAGAAGTCAAAGGCTTCTAGAGTGGATATGTTTGTAGTCTGCTATAGGAGGAAGAACAAAGTAAGGAAGTGGTACTGTCATAAACATAATGGGTTATAGCATTAAGGGAGTCTTATTTAGCAGTCAAAAAAGAATCATCTGACTTCAGACAAGCTAAAATCAATATAAACTACTGAAATCATATTGTAGTGGAATATATATATTTTTAGCCATACATATATTTATCTTTCGGTACAGGAGGTATGCCTGTGTTTACTTTCAGTAGACAAGGAAAAAAAAAAATAATTTACACAGTTTTGTAGAAGTGTGAAAGTTCTCAGTAATCAAGCTGCACCAACTTCTGATTTTGTACACACCACAAGAACAAGTGGTTTGAAACACCAAAGTGGGTGGATGCAGCAAATTATGTAAGCAGCTGGCTCTAGTACTATGTATCAGCTATTTGTATTTTTGATGAGCAGAGAAGATACTTGAAAAAGATAATTCTAGAGCACAGCTTAAATAGTTTCTTCACTCCTCAATAGTTTCAACTTCACAACTACCATGCTTTGACTTCTTCCATGTTCTGCCCACTTTATGGGGGTTGCACTGAACAAATGCACAAGTAGCCAGTCAATTCTCATCACAAATGCTATTGCCTGGAATTGCTTGGGCAGTGAGAGAATTCAGAAGTGAGTCAGCCCTGGAGAAATTTTTTGGCAGTGTTTCCAGTAGATGTAAGCAGGAATTTAATGTCTGGTCTGTCAGAAAGACATTCTACCACTGCAGTATTTCACACACAAAGTTTCGATTTTTAAGTAAGTAATAAAGCATGTTCACACACTAATATTTAGCTTTTTCTTCTTAATCTCCACAGATTCCCCCCCCAACTCCTTTCTAAAAAAAGAAAACTACAACAACAACAACAACAACAGGGATGGAAAACTACAAAGATGCAGGACGAACTTGTAGCAGGGTTGGGACAAAGATTTGCTATAATATAAACCTCTCACACTGCTCCAGTCAGTTCAGCCATTCTGCCTCTGGATTTAATCTGACATTATGTTACTGACTTCTACCTCCTGACTGGTATTGTGCTACATTAGGCAAAGCAAGCACAAGTCGTCTGCACAAACTTAATTTCACTTAATTTCTCTCAGAGTGCATTACAGAGAGCATTGCAATTCTTACCTTAGTGTTACTAACGTACAAAAAGAACAGGCTGCATTAGATGAGAAAACTGTTGTTAAACCAGGGCTCAGTATCCTAGTAGAATGCTCTCTCTGCCTCTCAAGAGCTTTTCTCAGCAATGTCCAGCATTTATTTTGTGACCTTGCTCCCCAGCAAGGGGGTGGCTTTGCAGAAATATCAGCAGTGGCTCCAAGATCCCTGCGCTCGTCAGGCCTAGCATTAAGGAATGGTGCTGAACTTCTTTGTGAGGTCCTTCTGCAGTTCCTTCTTGCTAACTACAGAATTTGACTCCAGAAAGACTTGGTTTTCTCTTCCTACTTTCTTTCCCAGGTCACTGATGAGATATTGACCTGGATCTGGAGGACTTGACTGATGATTTGTGTTAACTCTGTACAGCAATTGTTCAGCATCAGTACTTGCTTTCCCCATCTCATATATCTGTTTGGTCAAACACTTCCTGTGTATTTATCCAAACTCATACAATTCCTCTGACCCCTAACCCTACCCTATTTACTGGAAAGAATTGCACAGCTGTAGGAACAGCCCCAGTGTCTTCAACAGGGAAGAGCAATGAAAGGAATTTACTCAACTTCTCCACTACAGTCTTATAATTTCCAAGTTCTTCTTTATTGTTTTGCCATTAAGCGATCCCAGCTTTGGCCTACCTGACTCCTGCTTTTGACTTAAGAGCCTTTGAAAAGAAGCTCAAGCACCCTTTCCAAGTTGCTCTTCACATTTTTAGTACTCTGCTTCCTTTCTACATTTGACCTGCCACGATTTATGGGTTTTCTAGTTTTTATTTGGATGAGCTCCGTATTTTTTAAAAGATACTTTTAAGGCTTCCCCTGTGACAACCTCCTTAGGGGCATGCTCTCAGGATTACTTTGATAGCTTTTTTTTGTTGTTTTGGTTTTCTTTCCATTTTATTTCCAGTGCGATAGTTTACCTGGGATTCTAATAATAAAGCACTCTTGAACACAGTATGATCTTTGCAGATACCTTGCTTTCCAGGTTTCTAGTTTATTTGACTAATTGCCTCCTTTATAATATTTATTTATTTCTTTATAAAAAAATAAATTAGTTCTACTCTAATCTTAAGTATTCACTGACTGGACCTATTCACCCTGCTCTCTCCCACTGTGACATGAAAGCGTACTATTACTGTGATCACTGCTAAGGGGGTTCTTCCTTTAATTTGCCTTGAAGTAGATCTTTTGGATCGTTATACAAAATCTAGAATGGTGTCTTCTTATTTTTAGCATTAACGTTACCATTCAATCATCTATATGTCCAGAAATTTCCTTTCTACATCTCATCTTGATGAAGCACTGACCTATCTGTACCTGTGCAGAAAAAATATCTCACTATTATTCCGTGTCCTAAACTCCCAGCTTCTCTGATTTCACTTCACATTCCCTGATATCTCTGTGGTGCTGAGAAAAGGTTTACCGTACATTTCTAGTTATTTTTATTAATTATTTCCTATTATGAGTGGGCAGAAATCCTGTGAAAGACCTTTGCAGTGCTCCTTTTCTGCAATATTTTTAAGCTGTTATGTTTCTCATGCTGTGATACTCTCCTGCCTGTACATATTATTCTCTCATTCCTGCAAAGTTGGTAGCCTGGCAACTCTGTGCCCCATTGATCACTATCCCATTGATCATCCTCCTTCCACCGCATCTGAGATACGTATCACAGCAGGCTCATTATCTGACACCCAGCTTTCCTGCTCACTCACTCTCTCACTTTTTAGGTTTCTGACAGTGGGACAGAAGCACTTAAAGGTTCCACTCTTCCCCTGCTGTTTAATATTACACATGTCAGTTCACTGAATGCCCTTCTCTGTTAATGCCTTCATACTTTTATTTCCTTTCTGGTCTTTTCAGAAGGAAAATGAGCATTAACCACCTCCACTCCATGGGTTGTATCAGCAAAGATGGGTGTTCCTCCTGGCTTTTCAGTTTCTTCTAGTTTATGTATTAAAGTCATGAGTGTTCAACTCATAACATCTCTACCAGGTACCAGCTTTCCTCTAAACCTGACACCAGTAAATTCTTCACAGTCTGCAACCAAAGCAAGCTGTGCCAAGGATCCCAACATTGCCCAGACGCCCATAGCACACCCCTGTTGCTCACAGTTGCTGCAATCCCTGGTCACTAAAGGCCAGCCTGTTTGTCTTCTCCCAGACCTGGGCAAGCTCCTTGCTCTCATGGACCCAGCACCTTGTACACAGGGTAACTGCTGCCTTTGCATACTTGGTGAGTTTGAGACTGATAATGTGGACTCACAGCCTGGAAAAGCAACAGTGCTGGTGTTTGGCTGGCTTGCAACTCTTTCAATCTATGCAATGCTTTTTTTTCAGCTGTTTTGTTTAAGTGAATCACGCTGTTTCAAAAGGAGCATGAAGGGTGGCAACCAGAGCAGACAAAGTAGCAGAGATGTCTTAAGTCTACTGCAGTCAAGTAATTACAGCACTGAACAGAGTACTTGACTTACATTTATGCTTGGGTATTTAATGCAATCTTTTTAAGGACCGGATTCCTTCACCCAGTAATTCCACTTAGGGTTTATTTAGATTCATGATCATCTTTGCCTTTTTGCAATAGCTCGGCCTATTTTACTCAGTTTTTTCCTCATACACCATAACCCACAAACTGAATCTCTTTTTATGATTATTTTATCATCTCAAAAACACTAAAAGAAATTACGCACGCTACATATAAATGAACATCGTTAGCATTTACGTTCAAGTATACCACTGACAGCAACAGTAGTACCCTCATCTTTTCTCCTTCCCCCCCCCCCCCCCCCCCCCCCAGAGTCTTACTTTATACTTTTTTAGCTATTAGAGCTTAAAAATAAATGGAATGCATCAACAGGCTTTCCAGCACTGCTTCTACTTGAGCTACTTCCCCCACTGCTTTGCCTAGATCTTGCATTTCAATCATCATTACACAGGCTTTGTTGATTCAATATTGTCTTTTATGCGCTAAGTTCGTAAAGCCTTATTAAAGTTTAATGAAGACATGAAATTGGATAATATTTGCATGTAAAATAAATCTGTAGTCTAAGTAATACAAAGTATCTATAATCATCAAAACAAATCATTCAGCACAAGACAATAAAAAGAGAATGCAAACCAGGGAAGCAGAATTTGTACAGAATCTCTTCCAGGAAACTAAGTGCACAGAGGATCACTAACCATAACCATTTAATATATAAAAATTTACCCATCAAATATAACTGCCATTTACATAATCAATTTCTACTACATTAAAAACCCTAATATCTGTAGGATTCTGAAATGCAGTAAGTTCTCATCGTAATTTTCAATTATTTCTATGAATAGAACTCCAAAATACATCCATTAAGCATAAGCTATGACTTCTGGGCTAAACAGCGGATGGAGGAGCCCTCTGCTGAAATGCCACCCATACTATGGAAAAACAAGGAAGTAATCAGTTTCAGCATCTCTCTAAAAATAGAGAAAAAAAAAAGTAACGAAAAGAGAGATGAAGGTACATATTCTTTGCTCCTGTACTATCTGCAGGAGATCTGCAATTTGGGACATAATTTATTCTAAGATCAAAGTTGTCCTAGTTCAAGTCTCTCTGCTGGCAGAAATGATTTTAAACTAGCAAATTATTTCACTGTTTTTGTAGTGATTCTCAGGAGACATGTTCATGTGTTCTTCCAATGCAGCAGGCGGTTATTGAGGGCCAGGGAAATATTTTGGCTGAGTCAAAGCCAGCTCAGAAGTCCTTGAACACAGGTAAAACAACACTTATTATCCTTAACTATTATACATACAAATGATAGGTCCTCTAGCAAATGAGGGAAAACATGGCATGTCCCCAGTGAACAGACACTAGAATTGAGTCAATGCTGCAAAATATTACCTATGAATATTCATTTCAATTTTAAAACATATTTGCTTTGACTTCAGTTTTGCATCCCTTTTGTATTTGCTTTAAACATGTGCTACTAAATTAATTGCTAGCAGAAACGTTTGCTGTAGCTGCGGATTTTAAGCAAATACTACAAAATATTTACTCAAAGTGCCCTTTGAATTTACAGTTGTGGTTATAGCCAGCTGCAATACCATTCTTTAGGTTAATTTAAACCTGTCAAATGGAGAAGAAAACAGTAAGTAACCCACACCTTTGAATTCCTGCTATTAAAATCAGCAAGAATTTTTTGCAGCTATGCAATTAAGAATTTTGGAGGATTAGTATTTCAGAACATACAAGTAGTCCAAAAACATAGTGTTGTCTTTGCTCTTCAGCATCTCTGTTACTCTGGTACAATAATACTTGTGGCCTTACAACATCTCTGGTATTGGGATTGCTGTAGGACTGGCAGCTCCTGCTATACCTAAACAGGTACTTTGGTGCTACCAACTTCGTGATTTTTTCTTCCTTCCCTTCATAAATCAGAAATTTTCGTTTTGAATTTGCATGTTAACATAAGCCAGCAGATTATAAGTCATAGTCATACAATCATAGAATCGCTCAGGTTAGAAAAGACCTTAAAGATCATGAAGTCCAACCACAACCTGACCATACTACCCCCTAACTCCCTAACTGTTTTAGCCTATCTGAAACTTGAGATACTAAATAGAGTGCAGTACTCCATTTCTTTCTACTTTCTTTTTGTTTAGGACTATCTTGTTAGTATGATGAAGACCGATTCTGTTGAGCTAAGATTTGATGTCAAGAGAACCTATTGCTGCCAGGGGTGAACATAAGCATTCCTTTAAAATTTACTGTTATTTTTATTTCAATTAATGATTATCCAAGTAATATAATAGAAACAACTGATAATAGAGGTTTAGATGTTGTTTCTATTCTGGGTGGACTGGAACTTTTCCAGTGTAGCTTTTGTTATGAATTAATGGTACAATTATCCAGATGTTAAGAAGTTATATTACCATCTCACCTGAACAGAACAACAATAAACTTAATCAAGGAAAGCTCTTTAGTAAGAACCAATAGCTAATAACATAACTGCTTACAATTCTTTTTATTTCATTAACTATCACTCAAGGCCATTTTTAGGCATTACCACTTGCACATAGGACTCTGACAAACATTTCAGATGTTAGTCCAATAAAAACTTCAAATCCTTCAAATTAGAAATCTGACTCTATATAAGAGTTTCAAAACATGTTACTGAACATGGAAAAGGCAATCTAAAATGAATGATGGTATACTATAAGGCATTTAAAATAACGTAGGATTCAACTCAATAATTAGATGCATTAAAACAACAACAACAGTCAAGTTTCTGAAGGTATATTCAGAAATAGACAAATTCACAAGTGGTCCCCCCCAAAAATGACAAGAACAGAATTTTGCAATCTCCTGTTTACCTCTCACTTCTAATTTCACAACCAAAAATAACCACTGAGATTTCTGACTGTTCAAAATATTGAGGGTGTTGACAGTGAAGTGGCACCAACAGGTTTGTCAAGCTTCGTGTTTGACAAAAAGGGTGATGTATGTAGTTACAAAATGCAGTGGTTTTCCACTCCAGTTTGGAAAAACAACACAGCTAAGCTGAAATCATGGAAGCAAGGGCCATGGCAACAAACTAAACCAGAATACTAATTCATAGTAAATCAATGTAGAAATTATTGTACAGACAAATAGACCCCATCTCACTGATTGCTTACAAGGAACATCCTGCAGTATTGATGTATTTCTTAAGTATTGCTAATTTGTCACAGACATTTCTTGGTAACATATAAAAATTATCCTCCTCTCTTTCCTGCTGAAATTGAAGTGCCGCCCACAGGAGTAGAGAATAAAGAACTGTTGCATAGCACACCTTGAAAAAGCAAATGGTTGAGCCAGATGCTGCATGAAGAGATATACAGAAAATTAATTACCCTTTGGAGCAGGCCTTGCTGGGAGGAGCAATCATGCACATCCAAAGAAGATAGAGAAAAATTTAAATTAGTTCATACGTATCTCAAGTATTTCTTACTGACAGAAAAATACTAACGAGTCTTGAGGTTGCTCGGGACATCAGAGCATGGACAAAGCCAATCCCTACTTACTGCTTGTCTAACTAAGCACAGTGGTACTGCACGATCTGAAGTTAGTGGTAGCTGGAAACAGAGCAATTAATAGAAATACTGAAGTCATCAGAGATGAAAAATATGTGTTAGCGATTCCGTAAATCTATGCCAAGTACAAGGTAACAGTGCACAGAAGCAGCAGAAGTCCACTGCTTTCTGGTCAGACTCTTTGAATAAAAAGCACAAATCTTTGCAGATATGATCCCACCAGTATCAGAGCTGGTACTTTTTTAGACAAATGTAATCTACTAAGGGTATTGTTTAGCCCAAAGAATATAATAAGGGATGGTAATAAAAATTCAGATGACATTGAGTTAGAGGAGCAAACCAGTTACTGGTATCAGGCACTAATAACACGGACAATATTTCTCTTAGGTGAGTCCAGAATTTCCAATTAATAACTTTCCCTGATCCCTTTTGATTCGTAGTGACCAATCCCAGAGGTGTCAAGGATGTGGGAGAAAATCATAACTCACAGTAATGTTTGAACAGGAGGTTGCTACATTTGAGGTAAGTGCGCTTCTTTTAACAAGGAATGAAGCTAACTCTTAGTTAGAGACAGCATTGTCAGGGACGAGACTGCCGCAGAATACATGTACGTTTGCTGAATTTAAGTTTTTGGATACAGTTTGGTTCAAACAAATGCCAAAGCCAATTACCGCACTAATCTGTACCAATTACGCATAATGGTGCATGAACTTGGAATGTAGCCTTACCATTAAAGGGAAAGGCAGTGAAAACTCAACAACAGCTCCTGGACTCTAGGCTTTAGAGCAGCTGAAGACATGAGCTACAGCATTTTACAGTACACTAGTTCTGAAATTCCAGAATGTACCCCTAACTTTTCCTTGTATTCTCTCAGTAGATAAACATTTACTGAAGCTTATATCTGCTAAAGGTTCTGACAAGAGTAACAGTGCTTATTTTTGAGATGCTGCTTATCAGAAGGAGGGTACTTTCGTTCCTCTACATTAGGAACAGGTTCACAAACACTCATAATGAAGAAAAAGAAAGTTAACAGATAAATTGATTAGCTCAGAGATATTACCTGTGGATTTGTTTGTGTATTGTGACAAAGAAGAAAGCTACCACTCAGTAGCAAAGAAATGGAAACACAGCACTGGAAGACAAAATTTTGGAAATGTTTTTTTCCAGAAAGAAAAGTGAGGGTACTTGCATTTTCTGATTTTATGTAGCCAACATACTGTCCAAGCAACTGCAGAGAATCAAATGTAAAATGAGGCACATCCAGAGCCGATTCAAAATACCTAACTTACCAGCATGCCTATTTTCCCTCATATTAAGCTGACTGTTAAGCTGCAGTTTATGTATAAACTTAAACATTTTTACTTTGAAATGCACTGTAGATTGCCCCTGTCTTTACTGACTTAGAGGACCAGGAGATACTCAGACTCCCTGCTACTCCATTTGTTCATGGTTACAGCATGGATAAAAAGTGCATCTACAAAAGAAAAGTCCTCCCAGTTATTCATTTTTCATCTGCTCTAATATGAGCATATACATAAAAATAATAAAAAGGGCAACAAAACAAAATGTTACAAAGATGATACAATTATCACCTTGGGGATAGCAGAAAGAGTGAGCCAGACACGACAGATGTGAGTTGCATCACTTAGAGCCTAGCTGTCAGGCTCCTGCATAAGGAAATGGGGAAAGAAGCCTAACAGAATATGAGTGGAAAGGTAATGAAAAGCTGACTTGAACCTCTGATTGATGGTTTGCTAAAACACTAAATTCAGACTTCAGAAAGGATGAAAAATATTTAATTCTTGATAAAAATGGCACTGAAAGAACAGTGTCAAACTCAATTCATAGTTAGCATTTTAGCTAATTGCAGTCATGCATTTGAAATTACTATAACTGTGGGGAAAAATCTGAAATTAAATTTGTGTAGGGAAGCATGGCAGTTAAATAGTGATTATCAGGGAAAATTATGTGGCTTCGGGGAAGCACTCAAAGCATTGATCCCAAATAATTTACCATTCATGGGTAAAAGACTGTGCACATCTTATAGTTCCATGGAGTATTACTTCATCTGCAGTGAGAGAAGAAGTAAGGCCCTTAGCAAGCCACAATGAGACCCACACATCCTGCTATAATAAGCAAACTAGAAAGAATGAACACAGAAGAAGCTTTAGCCTTCCCTGATCAGACTATGCAATTATGCTAAAGTATGTAGATTGACTCTTATTACCTGTATTGAGATAAATGAAATCTTAGCTTCCTGTCCTGAACGGCAGAGAAGCAGTAGGTTTTGTGGACTTGGTACCAACACTATGTATGTTTTGGGAGGTTTCAAATTTTCAGCTTGACGCAATTGTTTGTTAGAAGCAGGATGCACAAGATGAACTGGCTGAACACATCATTCTCTTTGAGCCTATTTGCATTTTAGTGCAGATCAGAAGCGAGACTTCAAGTCTCACCTCTTCCTAATAAGCTTCAGTTCAACCTATAAATGGCCACGGCACATACAGAATGATTTTCTACCATACTAAACTGCTTGAAGCTTTAGCCCAGCTGGGTATCTGATGAGACCCAACATCCAATAGGCATTCCATCTACAGAAGCAGGTAACAGCTAACGACTTAAAAGCTATTCCGTGAAGTTAGATCCTCACCACCAACTGCTTTGCTACAAATATCTTCCGTTCCCACTGAGTCAAGCTGTGTGGTTAATATGGTCACAGCCACTGCGCCTGCATTAGTTCAGCTCTACTATCTTTTAATGGCACTGAATAATTTAAAAAAAGATGAAATAATTGAGACAAATAAAAACTGAACTGCAGCAGACATTGAGCAACTCTAGGTGTATCTTGATGAAAACCTCTTTCTGCAGATGATACCTACTCTGATTGTTTAAAACAATACTATACAACATGCAAGAAAGCCTATGGAGAGGAATGTGGACAAGATTAGCCATTTATTATTAATTACAACTTTCTAAGTTAATAATTATTTTGGATTATTTTGGACAGAAAATAGACATTTTTCAGTTACATTTCTTACATTTCTGCAGAACTAAGTTGATGTCAAAAATTTTCACGGGAAAATATAATTAGCATTAACTGAAAAGGCAAATAACTATTGTTTCCCTCCCACCAAGTAGGCAATAGCTATAAACCTATATTTAGGCCCTAGTAAAGTTATTACCCAATCTGAATTTTACAGCAAAAAAGTTACTAGCAAAGTTAAAGTTAGAGAATAGCGTGTTCTTAAGCACAAGCTAAAAATCTACCTGCTCTGATAGCTCAGAATTTGTATCAGCGTGACTCAGGTAAATACCTTCTTGGACATCATTACTGAATCTGCTGTAATAGGACTCAGCCAGCTGAATCCAGTAACAGATAATCCGTTTTTTATTTCTTGTTTGCTTTGTTATGTTTTCTTATTAGTTCCATTTTTGAATGAGGCATCTTCTCTACAGCCTTAAATAGCTCTGCTGTAATTGGATCTAAAATGCTCAATAGTCATTCCATAATGACCAGTCCCATTCTTCAGGATACTCCCTGATCTCCATATCTTCTCCAACAGAGTACTAAAACACTTGATAGGAGACATGCAAAATGGTGAATGTCTGCATGAAAAAAAAAAACCCAACTACTGGCAAGATACTGCTCCTATGGCTAATCTTCTCACACCTGAAGTAAAGGAAATACAACCAGCTAAAATAAGCAAACAGAATCCTCCCCCCTTTCCCCCTCTCAGTTCTGAAACATAAGTTACTGTGTATTTTAATACTGGAAACTTAATTTGCATTTGTCATCCTCTCTCTTGCCCCAGTGTCATTAAGTAAACTGTTGAGAAAAAGCCCCCTTCCTTGATGGTGCAGCATTCTAGGTAGGTTACTCTGAAAGTCTAAAAGTTATGCCTCCTACTTATTTCCCTGGAAACTACAACAGATACAAGGAACAGAATAGCACTGTTTGATAAAGCAAACAGATAAAGTAAGCTACGAAGACTTTTACAAGATGGTCACCACCATTAGCTCTGCATTTTTGCCTGCATACTGCACTCATACATACTTGTACCAGCAGAGGTGACCCGCTGTTGCCACTGCTGAAATGTACCACCCACCCCTCTCTGCGCTCACATCCCATTTCATCTCCATAAATATTCAGCAAGTGTTAATCTATGTCAATGAGTATGATTTTTTCCACATGGATGAATTCAATGACACTCCTTTGCTCCATCCACACTTCCACATCAGATGCCATTTTGTCAGACCCCCTCTGCTGCCATCTGTCACACAACAACAACATATAACAGAATATTGGTGGGAAGGTTCAACCATTATGCTAATATTCATCTCTGATGTCGTGGGTCAAGATACTAAAACAGGAGGCATTACTTTCAGAGCTGAGTTCATTACTAAAATGAATAGGTTGTTTAGACTTCTCCAAGTCTAAACCAAAGCGATGCCATCTCTAAGGGCTGAAATCACAGACTTTTTTTTTCCAGAAAATATAAGATCTTACGTGATCACTGAAGTTATCATTTACTTTGGTACATCCATCCTAATTTTCTCTCTGCTCAGGTCTTCCAGAAAATGTATGAGTATTTGAATAATCACAGGAAGCATACTGATACAGTTAGAACATCGATACAAACAAAAACCTTTTGATGGTCAAAACAAATCATTATGAAGCACAGAAATCAATATTTTTCAGTTCTTTCGCTATTTTTCAGTTCTGTTCACATCCTCGTACTGTTGAAATGAATAAAGAACTATGCCTGTCAGCTGCTGTAGAAGACAGCATGACAATCATGGATTTTAAAGAGATCTTTGTTGGGAAAAGTAAATCCTTCAGGGAAATGTTTCCTTTCCTTATTTCCAGTCAGATGTAGAAGCAAGCAATTCATTATTTTTCTGATTCTTTTTTTCCTTTCTTTCATACCTTCAGCCATCACTGGTTAAGTCTTGGCTGACAATGTATTTTCAGTGACATTTTGAAGTTAAGGGGAATCTTCAAGCATCCACAGTTCAAAAACCTGAATTCCCTAGATATACCTTTTAAAAGCAATGTATGTACCCCATGTTATTTTATATTATTAAAATAATGTCGATAACTCCATTTTTTTCATTAGCTACTGAAAAAAGACTGCACAAAAGTCATTTTATTTGATCTTAGAACTAATTTTAATGAGAAGAAACCTGAATGCTGCAAGCTGGTGGGAGGATTTCCATGAAATTATGCTGTGTCCTGCATCACTATTTGTGGACAATCTAGATGATTTTACTTTAACGATAAATGTGAAAATATCTCCACAGTTTCCAGAGCCATGCAACAATAACTGGGCAGAACAAATTAAGCTTGACCAATGCTTAGCAAAGATGCGCAGTTTTTAATTACTTAGCATGAAAGTGATTGCTAGTGGCCTTCTGGATAAATCATATTTATTGAGCCATTCAACCTTTAGCATATCGAGCAGCTTTGCGAAACATAATGGGGATGAATATCACCTTACAATTAAATAGTGTGTTCTATCCTAAAAGTTCCCATAGAATTTTACAGGCTTCACCAGGGAAATGAATAATCACCTGAAAGCAGAAAGAGAAATGGTGGACTCATCAAGCCACGAAAAGGAGATGAGGGGAAGGTACAAAGTGAAGCAGCTATGTTTCCACATTTCCTGAAACTGTACCAGATGGCCCAATGCTTGCCTTTCATTAACTAGTGTGCTGGGATAAAGCTGTGTTAATTAAATCACTAAACTACCTCTAATTCTCCGTTATTCACTAATTCAGCAAATTTAATTTTTTTTTGTTTCATTCAATACAGCAAATTCTAATTAAGTCTTGTAAAGTTGAAAGGATCAATAATTAAATAAAATAGGTACATAGTGATATGCTCAGTTGTTCCGATATAACATCAGCAACAAAATATGAGTGTAAAGCACACGTTTGCTTACAAGGAAGGAATACTTTGCATTAAAAAGACAACGTGGAAGACAGTATTTGAGCACGTATATTATAGCAGTTAGAGCACAACAAACACCCCTAGCACACTAACATAGATGTAGGTCGTTATCATTGATCTGTGCAGTTTTTCACTGGGGTAACCTCACAAACGGTTTGAATAGTTCAGAACCTGACTTCGTATCCAGCTTCAGCCTTGCTAATTCTGCAACACAGCACTCCAAGCTGTAAAGGGCACTTCTCATCTCTGCTTACATTCCCTTTTACCACAGAGTGAAAATCTTGTCAGGAAAGTGGCTAGATTGCCAGGAGTTCTTGTTACCCTTTCCTCCCACGTGGTCTTCTGGGGGAAAACAGCCAGCTGAGCAAGCCAGAAAAAGCCACCAACTGCCCTAATTGTTCCCACCAGGATGAGCAATTCAGTTTTATCTGAGTCTTTTCCTTCATTTCTCTTTCTGCTTGCAACAAGCAATCCTAGGAGTGCAGAACATGACTTATTAGGAGCTGTTCCCTTCACTCAGCCATAGACAGTCCTTTCTTTAGCTAACGTGCTGAAATTTGAGAGCCAGCAGAAAATATGAGCCCACAAAATAATCAAACTTGCTCTTGCTTTTTGCCATGCAAGGCCTCAGGCATCCTCTGGGCTCCTGCTGAGGAGGCACATCAGCTGTAGGACAACAAAGTCTCAGCCCAGCAGGTACACAGTGCCCTAGAGGGTAGAGTGAGGAGCGGGAAGCAGGGGAGAACTGCTCCTGCTCCAGGAGAGTTCAATCACAATGCTTGCTTAAAAACAAACAGAGCAGAGCTCCAGAGCCATGTTAAAGCACATAATAGAACTCAAAAACAAGCAAACAAACTTCTAGTCAGAGATTTCAGCCTACTTCAACTCATCCAGTGAAACAATTACTGGGAATTTATTCGTCACTTGGTAATTACTTTTGCACTATGGAGGAAATAGATATTACAGGGAAAAGAAAGAAAACAGACGCAATTACTACTGACACTATAATCATATTCCAGCCTGTACCATTTTCCTTTTCCCACTATGTGGGAATATATACCCGTAATACGTGTAAGACCGACAAATAAATGAGTACAGACCAAAACAGATTGACCACCAGTACAAGGCATTCTCGTCTCTACTGTTGTTAAGAAAAGTTGCCTATTTAGGAGCACACCTCTCTAAAAACTGGACATTACTGGAAACTGTTGAGACGATAGTGGAAATAGCACGTGGGTTAATTACCAGCATTACATCAGAGAAGACAGGTCATTAGCAACACAGAGTAACCACTTCCTTAGGTAACAGCTGCAGTGTGCAAGCATTCTAAAAAATCTGGCAAACAAGTCTCTGTCAAATACTCATGCCAAACGCTCCACTATGTGTATGACAGGTGTAATTAATCTGTCCAGTTTTTAATCCCTTCCATATTTATTTTTATGATTCTTAATTGTGTAGTCTCTTGACACACTCACCTGTGAGTCACACCTGTGACAAAGAGTTGCATGAGTTCATTTACATTCTAATAATTAATTATTATTTAGCTGTTAAGAAACATTGATAATCTAGAAGATGCATTTGATAATGTTTTTCTGCATTTTTTTTTCTTAGAGCTTTTCTTAGAAGAAATAAAAAAAATATACACATGAATAAGATACATTAGTGCCACTTTCTCATTTTTCTTCTGAAGTATTCATGAAAGGAAATGAAAGAGTAAGCATCTAAACTGAATAAAGGGCTTTTTTCCTTGGATGGTTTCCCAAGTGATTAAGGGATCTGACTTCTCAGAGAAACCTCCAAGACACAGAGCTTGCACATGCTCATGGACAGATGGACAGGCTAAGGCTACCAACTCTGTGGTGTAGCCATTCTCTGCATTAAACAGTTTAGAAATGACTCAAAACTTAAATGCCAATTAAATCTTCAATCTCACCCATGGTGCCTCTGCACGTCATACACCAGCCCATCTCCCTCCATATGAGTTCAGCTTCTGCAAGAGCATGTTCCTGCCCTAAACAGCACCCAGCTATGATAACAATGACTCGGACTCACTGGTAACAAAACTCACACAAGTCTATAAAAGTTACATCCTGGCTGCACATCGTGCAGATAAAAATATTGAACAGCATCAGTTCCCAGAGTAGACACATATGTACTTTAACACACATTTCTGGGCAATGATGGAGAGAAATATACCATAAAAGCTTTTATATAGGTTTTAATAGAATAATATGAGTATTTGGCCAATTCTAGTCATAATAACTGGCATCCTAGGATTCTTTTTCCCTTCGTATGCAGTTAATTAAGCATCAGAATTTCTTCATCAGAAACTCTGTCTCTCAACATATCTTCCTTTACATTTGTAAAGGGGAGTTCTTCATATTGAGAAGAAATTTACATCTTTCTACATGTTTCTTTCTGGTTACTCAACAAATCACAGTACTATATAAAACCATCATTTTTTTTTTTATACTTCTTCATTCCTTTGCATAAAGGATTGCTTCACAAATGCATATAGGCAAAGCAAGAGCTTCAGCAGACAAAATCCCATTCACAGTAGAATCCCTCACAGATAGACGTTGATATAAATGCGTTCATATTATATGTATAGCTATACACGTTTGCAAAACCAGCGAATCTCAACTGCAGACTGCATTCCAAACAAAATAACCAAAGAAAGAGTAATTTAAGCGTTCAATTATTTCATCAGCCCACTAGCAACGAGCCAGGAGTGTGCTCTTGTGGCCAAGAAGGTCAGTGGTATCCTCGATGAAGATGAATGCAGCCAGCAGGGCAAAGAATATGGTCCTCCCCCTCTATTCTGCCCTTGTGATGCCACATCTGGAGCTGTGTCCAGCTCTGGGCACCTCAGTTAAAAATGACAAGAACCTTCTGGAAAGTCCAGCAGAGGGTCAATAAATAGCCTAGAGCATCTCCCATACAAGGAAAGCCATAGATAACTGGGGCCATTCAGCCTGATGAAGAGAAGGCTGAGGGGGGATCTTAAAAATGCAAATAAATACCTAAATGACGGGAGTCAGGTGGATGAAGCCAGGCTCTTTTTGATGGTTCCCAGTGAAAGGACAAGGAGCAGTGGGCACAAACTGCAACGCAGGAATTCCATAGGAACATGACAAAGAAATTTTTGTGAGGGTGACAGAGCAGTGTAACAGCCCGCCCAGAGAGGTAGAGTCCCTTTCTCCGGAGATGGTGCAGACTTGCTTAGATGCTATCCTGTGCCATCTACTGTAGGGAACCCACTTTCTCAGCAGGTTGGACTCAATGATATGCAGAGGTCCCTTCTGATCCCTACAGTTCTGTGATTCTTGAATAATGAAACAAGGCTGATTTGCACTGCATTCTGATTGGTTTTTTCTTTTTTTTTTTTTTCCTTGAACATTTCCCATGGAAAAATTACTAGCCAAGATGTGTGTCTCTCACTTGCAAAGAGATCATGAAAGGAGGCAAAGTGTGTCTTAACTATTGTTTGTGATATTCTGTGAAACTGAATTTTACTTCTATTAACTAAGGAGCTTAACAAGGTCACGCTTGTCAAGGCATTTTTCTCTCCTGAATACTGAAACATAGGGTCTGTAACACTGCAGGGGAGGCACTAGATGGCCTTCAGAGATCCCTTCCAACTTTAAGAATTCTATGATTATAAACTTAATTCAATCTTTAAGGATTTCAGGAATAAGTGTGAAGGCAGTCAGTTTGTGTGTTGCTGGTTGTTTCTTTTTCATTTACTTTTGGGGGGGTGAGAAAAAGACAACAATTACTTATCTTTTCCTATAGTTGTGGAATTGATGTTATAAAAAAATCCTAAGTGACTAGCAAATAGGTGCATCTAGTAAAGTTTAACTCTCAAGGAAAAAAATACTATTCACTTTGCAAGGCACAAGGAATAAACAAGAGAAGAAAAATACTTCAGAAATACAACGTCATACATTTGGCAAAACACATAGCATTTCTTGTGGAAAATACAAGAAGGATGATGAAAATGCAAACAGAGAAGAAATTTCATTCTTGTCCATATGCCCTCTGGATATAGGAAAAATGATTTCTTTTTATTTGTTTCATTACCTTGAGGAATTATTGTACCAAACATGGTTTTCTTTGGGGCTCATAATGCCACAGCCTTCTTTGGCACTCTAGATGCCATAGCCAAAAATCACTAACATTACTGGATAAAACATGATAATTATATAGTTGTATTCGCATTTACAGTCTTTAACACATTTGCATTTCTTTCATATCAGATCTCCTTAGGTGAAACAATAACTGCCTCAGAAATCATTGCTTGACCTGTTAATTGTATTCCATCTTAAACTACCAATGCAAATTTCCTATCAGTCTAATTCTTCTTGAATTAGTTTCAAAATTGCTTTTGAAACTATCTCTAGTACTGAAAATGCAACTGTTCATTGATTCATGTGTCAGGAATCAGATTTGATGTACACAGAACTGAACAGAGAATTCTGCTCTTCCTTTAAAACACAGTTGAAAACAGTTTGGTACCTCAATTACCAATACTGCTCCTAGAGCAGAGATCACATTTTAACCACAACTGCATATTTATTTCTCCTCTCTTCTTAATCCTAGATAAAGCCTTCCAACGTGCTCACCTGTAGTATACAGGTAAAGAAATTACAGGTAAAGAAATTACTTACACCATAATTTCCATCTCTGAAGCTTCTAGTTTATCAAGGTCTGTAAAGAAATAATGACTATATCTGCCTAAATCAGAACAGAGTCCACACTTCCTCAGCTTGACATTTTCTGCTTTGTGCCATGTCATTTCTGTAAGAAATAATTATGCTTCCTGTAATTATCAGATAACTATAATATTTAAAAATTAGACATAGCCACTGTAGTCTGCAGATTACGTTAAGAGTTCCACAGATATGAAGCACCACAGCTGCTCAGACTCTCCATTCCACATTATTTTCAGAAGTGTAAGGATTTAATTAAAAAAATGACTTATTGTCGTCAGTTTGGATTGTTATGCAACAACCTCACTTTTAATCTTTGACCCTATACACCCAAAATGTCACATGCTAAATTAGCTGTCTGCAATAGTGTTCTAATCAGATTGTTTTAACAGACTTGCTATTGCCTCCTTTGCAGCCTCTTAAATAGATGCTTCATGGTTTCTGATTTTTTTGTTCAATGAAGCAATTCTGAATTATTAATTGCATTTGTTGTCACACTGTGAATGATAAAAGTATTTGCCATGTCAGAGTAAATGTAATGTTTTTGACCCTTGCTAATAGGTACATATGCATGTAAAAGTCACCGATAGTCTAGAAGTAGTGCGTTAAATTTTAAAACAGTTTTCCCCCCTCCACAATACACTAAGCAGCAAGTAAAAATCCAAACCTAATGTTTGAAACTATCATCACTATCTTACTTCATTTCCACACTTAAAATTCTTATCCATTAACTGTCTCCTATCTTGAAATATTAAATGAACATAAATGTCCTTCTCTTATCTATGCTTATTTTTTTCTGAACATCAATACACACTGATTCAATCTGCAGACCAAGGAATAAACTGTCTACTTTGTAGCCCGCAATACCAGAGTTAAGACAAGTAATTCTGTTAAGAGGAAACATATAACAAACAGACACTAGGCTAAGATAACCATTATGAAAGGGAAATTTAGATACACTTTAAATAAAGAATTCTTTTCTAATGTAAGAAATAATGCAGATCATCAATAGACATAACCTAAGACAAAACACTGTGATACATCTGAACTATAATACCTTCCAGGAAGGACTTCTTTTCTTTGGGTAAATATTGAGCTGAAAATGAAAAGGAACCGTGTTCCTCACACCACGCATCAAACTACCATCAGTAGAAATCCTTATTTAGTCACTGGGGAAAAGAAGTTTCTACTGAACACAGAAATTCTAAGTTGACTTTTCATAAATTCTTTATTCACTAAGCTTGTCAGAGTTGTTACTAAAATCTTCTTTCCCCGATAGATTTTAAGTTCCCATAAATGGAACAGATTCCACATCTAGTAAACACACCCACTGGGAGGAAAAAAAGCACTAATTTAACAATTACTTCTCATCAAAAATCATCTTTTCTTCCTTATTTCTCTAGAAGATTATTGATTTTTGTTTTCTTGTTTCGCAGAAAAAAAATGAAATTAAGTTTTTAGAAGAAAATGAGATAATTCTGTGTTGAAGACGTTGTTCTGCAAACAAGTAATTGCAAAACTATGTAAAAACTAGGTGAGTGAGGGCGTATCAGGGAACTGTATTACTTCCAGAGAAAAGAATATGGTATTATGGATAATTGAAAATCAAATATCCACACCCGAAATTCTAACCTTTGTAAACTCTAGTGTTACAAAGAAACAGTTATTTTACCTCCCAGGTACCAATTAAGAATACATATATAATTATTTTCTGCCACATAGGTGGAAGCAAGCATGGAATTGCACTGCTAGTTGTCTGTAACTGATTTTGTTAAAACAACTGTAGGATCACCTTGTTTGGATAAGACCTCTATGAACTTCCAGTCCAACCATCCAGCAACAGTTCTCACTAAATCATGTCCCTATGTACAACATCTAGATGTTTCTTGAGCAACAAGCAACAAGTCCAGAAAAAAAAAAAAAATGCCAAAAAACAAGTAGAAAAAACCAAAACGCCCCAAAACCAGACTACTGGTGCAAGAGTTTTTAATCACAGTTTATAAGAGCAGAGACAAAAAGCAAGCTGTACAGTGAACAAAGCAGTCTGTCAGGCTGTAGTGCCCTGAGGGTGAACATAATGCTAGATGTTTTATCAACTCAAATTAAAACAGCTCCCACCTTTTTTACATTACTTGGTTCATGATTGAACTTTAATAAACCCACAGACTCTCTTCAGAAGTTTCCTTCACATTTTTAAGCTTTATCTTTTTATTTAAAACTTTCTTTGTTAATCAAATTTCTCAAAAGTTCAGCACAATAACAGGGTTTTATTGACATTAAGTACTTTTTCCTACTTCAATGCATTTCAAGCCAGCATATGCATAACTCTGTGCTCAAAACGTTTTCTTACTGCTTTCATCATATTTCT
This sequence comes from Lagopus muta, assembly GCF_023343835.1. NCBI lineage: Eukaryota > Metazoa > Chordata > Aves > Galliformes > Phasianidae > Lagopus > Lagopus muta. The sequence continues at coordinate 28,227,313 of NC_064440.1, read as the reverse complement.
CCTCAGTCTTTTCAACTAGCTTACATATAAATATATCTACTTTTACAGCTAACTCAAAAAAAGTCGTACTGTTTAAATGTTGTCCTTTAAGACAACAGTAGCTATTTTGAAAACATTAAAGAAAATAAGAAGAGAGACCAATGGAGAGCAGGCATTTAAAATAATCCACACACTAAAATTACTCATTTCTTGTCAGTGAATTTAGACAGCCAGAGAAATCTTTTACGTAAACTCCTACAGCTAGGTTAGGTGAATCCCCTAGCTTCTGTGTATTCAACTTCAGATTCACCTGCTGTGAGCAAAGAAAAAAAAAGATATTTATATATTTCATCTGCTTCTCAGTAAAGCACAAAGTCAAGAATTAAACAACTGGAAAATTGAAGTATAGGTAGTCAAAACAGAGAAAGTAACGGAAATTAGCTTCCACCTTAACTCCAGAAAAGCCATCTGTTTATTCAGCCTGGTCATTATTAGTGAAATGACTGATAAAGGAAAGAGGCTTTGCAAAAGAGTCTACTGAAAAATGATGCACTGATAAAAGTAAGCATACTAAAAATTCTATTTCAGTCTTCACAGATGTATTGCACTACTGCTACTTTTTTCCATTCAGAACTTCCAATTCATTCATATTACTGTTGATGTAACCTGCCAGCACAATCACAGAAAGTCTTTAAATTGAACTCTATGTAAAAGAATTTATTCAGTGTATAGACCAGGTAACATTACCTATTTAGAATAAAAGCATACTGTAAACTACGCAGGCTGCATTTCTACTAACAGTATTCAACATTGTAACAGAATTTCTCAAGTGTTTCAAGGACTGAGGGAGTACAGAAGTCTTGGAACTGTTCCCATCATCCCTGACTTAAAATATTCAGCAATCCACTGTTTGTTGTCAGATTAAATTTAGATTTATAAGACCGTAACATATTTATTCTGGACATTTAAAATTGTTACTGTTACTTTCAGCAGGCAAGAAAACCAAGCTTGCTTGGAGGTCCAGGGTTTTAACTGTCCTTACTTCCATACAATAACATGAGATTACTCTTTTAAAAGAAGATGGGCTAGTGAAATTAAAGTCCCAAGCCATTAATTCTCAAGTCTCTGAAAGTGAGTTACTGTGGGATAGATAGCTACTGTAGATACAAATCAAGAACCTTCATACAGCCTTGGATTATTTTAAGACTGAGATAATTAAAACAACATTGCCACATCCACTGGAAAAAAATATATATATGTAGAAGATCAATAACCTTTAAAATTAGATAAGATGGACACCATTTGATTATGAATTAATGGTAAAGTTCCTTAACCACGAGTGCTGATTTTTGGAGTTCAGAGTATCAAGACATTATTTTCCTATGGCTTTATGATGGAAAAAAAATATACACTTCTCCTTGATCTGTGTAATTATTATTTTTTAAGCATCATGCTTGTACTTTAGAGAGAGAAAAAAAACCTCATTTCCTGAAGGTGGTATTTATTGTCAGTAATCAGCAAGAACTGCTGTTTCAAAGACTAGCAATTGAAACTATGCTGAAATAAACAAAACAGCTCTAATACAAAAGAAAAAGTTTAAAATAGCTTTTCCTCTAATTTTATACCAATGCAAGTTTTACATTGGTATGAGTTTGTAGTCGTTACATCAGTGAACATATTCACTTCATCTGTACTCTGCAATTACGCACCAAACAACTAAGGAAAATACATAACAAGTCAGGTAAATTGAGAAAAATCCTAATTACAAAAGTAAAACAATCTCAAATATTACAGCATCTGTAAAATAAAATAAAAAGTACTTTTCACACTAAAAAGATATGCAATGACAGCGTTCTATTCTCAATCTATTGTAGCTGATAAAGGATCCTTCAGAGCATTACCACGGAGGAATCAGTTGACTGCATCCAGTATTACGAAAGTGAGTTAGTAGGAAACATATACTAGAGTCTGAAATAGAATAATCTTGAAATAATGGTCAGAGGACATCAGAACATATGCTTAGTTGTGCTTGTTCACCTTGATTCTGTATTTGTTCCCTCAACTTTATTTGATTTTCCTATTAAAAGAAAGTCACTGGAAGCTGTTGTTTTTATCCCCCAACTCAGTAATGGCTGCAGGATCTGGTATGCTGACAATGTGAAGAGCCACTTTATGAGGTAATATAACTTGCACATTTCTGCATTTCTGTCTTTTGGCTATAACTGCCATGTAGGGAATTTTACATGCATAAAAACATTTATGTGCTAGTTCTCTCTCTAATGAAGTTCATGTCATTTTGTTTGTAAGATAACTGTTAAGGTGAAAACTTGCTGGTATTAGTTCATTTTTCCTCCACTAGAATCACTTGCAAACTTCGTTATGATGATACTTCTCCTTCACATTAGCAGTGGATTGTTTTAATAGCCCTGTTATAATTCTGCATTGCCTATTTAACTCTTTTAGTACTTCCTCAATATTAAAGGAAGAAGAAAAAAAAAAGACTCTGCACTGCCATCATTCTGTCTATCCCAAAACAGCTAACACTCAAATGTCATCAGTCCAGAGACAGATTTAGTAGCTTCAGCTAAAAGTATCAAATCCCCAAACATTAGTTTTTTGGATTTAACAAGTTCTTTAAAATGAAATATAAACATTTTTGTTCCAAAGATGGATCTTAAGTATTGCATATACACTAAGGACTATTCAGTTATTAATTTAAAAAAAGTCAGAAAGAAAAATATAGAATTACAAATTCTAAAATGAAACTTTATTTGCCTGCACCACCGCACATGATAGAAGCTTAGAATCACCACCGAATTACCACGTTGGAAATGACCGACAAGATCATCTAGTCCAACTGTCTCCTCATCACCATTGCCACCACAAGCACTACACCATATCACACAGCACATCATCCAGATGCCTCTTCAACACTGCCAGGAACAGTGACTCAACTTCCCTGGGCAACCATTCCAGTGCCTGACCACTCTCTGAAAGAAGTAGTTCTTCCTTACGTCTAATATAAGCCTCCTCTGATACAACTTGCGGCCATTACCCCGTGCCCTGCTCATTGCCTGGGAGAAGACGCCAAATCCCTCCTTACCACAACCTCCCTTCAGGAGGTTGTAGAGTGCAATGAGGTCTCCCCTGAGCCTCCTCAAGACTGAACAATCCCCGCTCCCCATAAGACTTGTGCTCCAGACCCATCGCCAGTTTCGTTGCCCTTCTCTGGACACACTCCAGGACCTCAACATCTTTTCTGTAGTGAGGAGCCCAAAACTGAACACATTACTCGAGGTGCGGCCTCACCAGTGCTGAATAGAGGGGGATGATCACCTCCCTGGTCTAGTGTGCTAGCCACACTATTTCTAATGCAGGCCAGGATGCCGTTGGTCTTCTTGGACACCCGGGGACATTGTCAGCTCATGTTTTTGCTCATGATTTACATTAGGAAGTATGTCCAATGGCCTCTTATGTTAAGACCCAACTAGAGCAATCTGTGAGAACTCTCACAGTATAGTGAGAAGTACAGTGCTTCAGGATTAATAAGTTGTATGAGGTACTTCATGCATGAGGAAGTGGGAATCTGAAGAAGACCCCAGAGGAATTCTCATGCTGTCATTTTTAAAAATAAAAGTCTAATTCATGCTAATATTGGACATATACACCCCCTGCTCCCCACAATATTGACACAACATTTCTGTCCTGTGCTTGTCATATTTCTGTCATATGTTAATGTAAACAATTTGCAAAACTAATTCATTGGTCAAAGAAAAGTATGACAGAATACATTTTAATTATTCATGAAATAACACTTATAAAATTAAAAGAACACTTATATGTTAAAGCATATCCTTGAGACACCAAACTAGAGAGTCAGAGGTAAGTCAACTAACACTTGAAGTATTTTATAACATGCATACGCACAGGAAAAATAATTAACTATGAAAATTGATAACATGTTTTAACAATCATCTCTGTTCCCAACTTCAGATAAATCTCTACCTGTAACTAGTGGAAAACGACTGAGTATCAATGAAATCAGTAGCGCTGCCATCCCTTCCTGCTCCCCAAGATGCATCTTTCTTTTGCCATCACAATAGAAGTCATTCAGTTCTCTAACTTATTTTCAGTGTAATTCCTTTCTTACCCTTTGTTCTCACTGCGCTTAACAAGAGCCATTTTAAGAGCTTGTTTAACAACTGAACCCACAGTCACCAGTATTTATTAATGTAACCAGAGTAGTCTTATTTTGTCTGATCAATAACAGTTTGAAACAATTAGGATTCAATGAACCACAGCAACACGTATCTTGCTGACTGCTTTGCTGTATTTTTTTTTTTTGCAAGCATTTCAGATCATGCTTAAAGCATTTCAAATGTATACTTAACATAGATACTCCATCAGACTTGAGGTCAGTGATGCTGCAGAGCACAAAACAAATGTCACGCCTCAAAGTACTTAGTTGTATGTATAAGTCTAACACATCATTTAGACTAAAAGGTATGCTTCACATCAGCCACTTTACTGAGCAGCAGCCATCAAAAAAATGCGTCTTGTTGGTTGAAAGCTTATAATGTGGTACTTATTGTTACCATCATCTCCTGCATCAGTGGAGTTTATCCTAAAGATATAAACCATTCTTCAAAACACCACTATTCAGATTATAAATGCTGTATTAAAGTAAAGCAGCAGGAACAGCATCCTGCATTAACAAAAGACTTCTCTTTTTCCTGAAGCATCACACTAGCTGTGCAACTTCCTCGCTACATAACAGATTCAACTTAAAAACAGGAAGTATGCTGCTTCTTATAACCATAGTTGATTGTCATCTGAATATCAAACTGGGAATATTTCATGCCCTGAAATAGCCCTGAAGTAACTACTGTATTTAAATAAAAATACAATATGTTATCAGTTTCTGTCGCTGAGTTCCTCCTCTAACTCATCACTAAAAGAGAAAAAACAAGCTCTTTGGAAATGACAGCAATGGGAACAGAAGGAATTAGAGTATTAGATTAGGAATTAAAGCTATTAGAGTAATACTTCGCTAAGTGATGTCCTTGCTACTGATCATCTCATAACTTCGTTGTATAACCACAGCTCTAATAAGATATGACAAAAGCATTTAAGTATTGATACCATTTCGAGATGAAACAATTCTTATATCTTATTTTGATCTCCCAGAAACTCTTGATAGTGAAAATAAACTTGAATCATCTTTGCATTTGAGACTACCATAGGATTTAAGAAACAAGAGAAACAAATAAGTAAAATCCAGTTAAAAAAGGGCAAAACAGAGCACTACTAGAGAAGACAAGAGTAATATGGCAACTTTATTCTTTTTAATATGCCTTAAAATGTGAAGTTCTTAAACTCAGCAGCTCCGCAGTGTAAGCAGTCACTGTTAGTTGAGCTACATGGCTATTTGACAGATTCTATATACACTACTGGTCAATAAGACTCCCTTTTTTTTTTTTTTTCTTTTCTTTCTTTCTTGCTGTACAACTATGACTCCGTAGTCAGGGGGGAAGAAGGTGGTATGCATGGGATAAACATAGTTTAAGTATTTGAGACTCACACAAAAAAATTCAGGGATCTAATTAAAAAAGAAATGGGAGGAAGGAATGAAGACGTTATGAATCTGCCATTCATTTTATGACTTCTTAGTTACAACTACATAAGACCTGGACATATATATAATTACATTATATATAACACACACATTGATACAAGAAATCAATTATGTATTAATACGCCATCAAGACGGAAAGTTTTAGTTAAATTCTGTAGTCTAATTTGCTGCATAAAAAGAACAGAGCTTACCCCCAGCATTCATTCTACTATCTCTTTCTACTAGTACTCCCACCTTTAAGAATACGACAAAAGTCATTGGAGCTTATCATGGTTTTGTGCTATTTAAATTTTGACATTATAAATGTAATATACCAGCACGTATCTAAAATCAGAGTAGCTGTGTATAGTGTTACTAAAAATGCTGCCGGGGGGGAGGGGGAAAAAAGGAAAACTTATTTGTAAGCTCAATTGAATGAAAACAAAATGCAAGAACGCAAAAATGCAGCAACGCTCACTAATTCCAAACTATGAATTGCAGCTATTGTCCAATAGGGTAACATTCAAATGGAGCTTAAGTTGTAGTTCAAATTCATAAAACAAAATCAAAGAATTAATAAATTAGGTAAAAAAAATCATAAAAATCAAGACATTAGAAGCATCATTTCTAAATGGCCTGTCTTCTTCATCCAGCTCCTGCCCACCTTCTGGACAGGTTGTTGGTACATTAGATTTTATTCTCTCATTTCAAGGTCAGATACTTTTTAGTTTTCTTCCCCAATTGATCTCAAAGCTCTAGGTTTATTTCACAGATGCTATTACTGTTTGAAAATGAATAAACTGCTTATGAAAAAGAGATAGCTGATAACACTGGAAACCAAGTCTTCCAGTCATAGGATGGAGAGACTGGGTAATAGTTGTATTACTGCCTGTGCAACTTTATTTCCAGGCCCGTTCAGGGTAAAAAAATTGTTTTCTATCTATTATCTGGGCTATTTTGGGATTCTACAGGAGTAACTTTTAATTCCGAAAGATACACCAAAAGAGCAGTCCTACAGAAGCTCTAAATATACCAGTACGTATATATATTTTTCAAATACGTTATTTTTTTCTTTTTCTAAAATTCTCACTAAGATATCAAGTCATAGTCAATACCCTTTTTTAAAAAAAAAAACAAACAACAGCTGTTCTGGTACCAACTCCCTTTCCACAGAAGATTTAACACTTAATTACTGGCATCTCTTCTTTTTATTAATCTAAACTGACTGCTAGGATTATAGGTCGAAGTTTCCTACGTTTCTGTCCTAATATATTATTATTCCTCTTAGATTATATTAAACCTAGCTGTTATTACTAAGCAGCCACAAACAGTCATGACCTTCCATTTAACTGATTCCACATCATTCTCCTGTTAAGAGCTGAGAAACCCAACCAATAGTTCCTAAAACAAAAAGGATTTATATCTTGTCTCTCAAGTCTTTTACTCCAGGACCTCTATCTTCAAAACAGCTAGCAAACCTGAAGAACTAACACTAAGTACCTACTACTGTAGGCCTTTGCCTTCCACAAGTGCTCTCCAATGGTTTCATGTTTCTACCTCTTCTATGTCCTCTACTTCTATCTCTTCTATGTCCTCTTCTATGTTTGCAGGTGTCAGTTCTGAGGTCACATCACAACCTTTCAACTTTCAAACAAAATAAGGCTTGATCCAGACTGCCTTTATGATGAGATACAACAGTCTTCTCGCCTTCATTATTTGTGGCTGCCACACGATAGCTGTGCACAGCAAAATGGCCCATCTCCAAATGATTAGTATAAAAACTTACGATTGTTTCTTCTCAGCAAAGCTACTTAGAACAGTTTTGGGCTTTTGAAACAAGATACTTGAAACAACACACTGGTGCTATTTTTATTTCTTCTATCAATCTAATTTATGACAGTACATAGTGTAAAAGAACAAAACCAGTGGACACAGATAGTCCACTTGTGGTTTCATTAGTAACTCAAGAATCAAGGTTGGATTAACAAAGTTGATCACTGGCCATGCGGATGCAAACGAGCAAGCTGCAGCCAGGATGCTCTGGGTACAAAAATATAGCTACAATGCTGTTTGATACCTATCATTTCCTAAAGCAAAGTATCATGTTGCAAAGAAAAACAGTTTATAAAGGAAATCAAGGCAATTAACGTGAGTAACATAGCTATATTTGATACTGAAAGACTGCTTTCACAGATGGTGATGACTTATTGAAGGGCACAGCCATAATGAGGTTGAGCTCAAAGCAAACAGTGACTTAAAATAAAAACAAAAATAGGAAGAAAGTGTTCACCAGACCTTGATAGGCAGATGTTAATTAGACAAGTGATCTGCAAGTTTCCTCATTTGGAAATACCGTATAAGATATTACAACAGGAGTAGAAATACCACAAATACTGCAGTTGCTCAGAAACTGTAGATATCATTAGGTCTATACGGAGGCAAGAAAGCTCTTACTGCAGCACCTAAAAACTGAACAAAAATTAAGACAAGAGGTGGTACAACTCTGAAACTTGTCACGTTAAAAGGCAATCTTTATCCGGAAGCCAGTTGAACAAATAAGTAAAAGAAATCCATCCAGGCTGTTAATAAATGCTTTTCCTGTTTTGGTTTGGGGTTTTGTCGTTGTTTTAAGTTTTCTTGGTTGTTCGTTTTTGTCTTTCAATAGCACTGCCAGAATCAGAATTGTTCCTATCAGTGCAGTCATGCATGATGATGAAAGCATAGTCTGAAAGTAACCAAAGCAAGCCAACCATATCACCTGCAATCCAAAGGAATTTTTAAACCCACTCTTTGCATGCAAGGAATCTGAAAGGCTGCCACAACCGGAACAAGTGCAACTACTCAGTGAAATAGCTGCAGCTGTGATCACAGCAGCCACACTCACTAAAGCCAGGAGAGAAACAGTAATTCAAAAATTAGGACAGAGAAGTCACAGTATACTACCATTATTGAACAAGAACCTTACTAATGATAACTCCAAACCTTTATTACTTTCTTACTTTAAATAGCAATTAATAGAGCAGCACTTTGGTCAGGTACCACCAGGTGCACTCTACAGGCCACTGCTCTTTGATCACTGTTTTAGGGGTGTGTTGATCTGTGGCTCCGGTAGCTAGATCTGACTTCGAAAAACCTTTTTAATAATTACAATGACAATGAAATTCAGCTTCATTTACTTCATCCCATATAATTCTTTGTTACTGTGAACAGCCAAAGCCATGACAATACTCGCGTTCAGTAGTCAAGCAAAAGCATTGAGTCACGTTCTAACAAACCTATTAAGAAAGGAAAATTAGTAAGATCACATCTCAGTACCATCATACTCTTTTCACACAGCTATGCAATATATACATATCAGCTTTGGCATTCCTATGTTGATAAGGAAGCTTCAAGCTTAACCTGGATACCCTCATCTCTGTTCACATCTGCAGTGCTGCTCTTCTTTCCCACTGTTTTCCATTAAAGGATGCCAAGAAGGCAGCATTTAAGTCTTTTGTCTTCTCTTCTGCAAATCCTGCACTGTTATCAGTTCCTGAGCAGAAAGAGTTTCCTGCCAGGCACCATGCCCAAAGCCTTGGCAGTCAGAAAGGTTTTAATTCATACCAGGGCAGATTTGAGCATTTTGCATAGAACGAAAAGGAGACCAGTCACAAGAGCCAGCAACTTAAGAAATTTAGCAGAACTTACTCAAGTAAATCTCAAACTGTCATTTTGAATATTTTTTCCTATCAGTTTCCTTGCTCAATATAAAACTCCTACTTTTTCTTTATAGAACTCTTAGAGAAACACAGCCAACATTCAACTATCAAACTATTTATTAATTAAGGAAAATATCTCCAAGGCTCATTGACAGGCCAGTCATCTCCTCATACAAGCCTCAAACAGCCCAAGCAAGGTTTGGATGCCAGACCACGCTGTCATTTTTTACTCACTCAGCTCAGCCCTGATAGACCTGTGTCAGCTTTTGTGCACTTACAGTGCACAGCATTGTAATTGCTAACCCACGAAAGGAATAAACTACCATAGCACTTAACGCCCCACCCCTTCAAATTAAAACCCTCAAGCTGTGCAGTAGTGTGCCACCTCTGATAATTCAACCATAATTTACACCAAATCTGAATTAGCATGTACCGTGAAATATGCATTTGGCTGAGGTTTTAATGGCTTTCTGAAAAAAAAAAAAAAAAACAAACATACAATGTGGATTCAGACTAAAATGTTGTAAATAGAAGTTAATGAATATTGTAACTTGAGTTATTAGAACTTTCTGCTTCAAAAAATTTAATCTAATATTCCCATTTTTAGCATCGCCAACAGCAGTGGGGCATGCAGTTCAATAGTTCAAAGTTACCAGCTTTATAATTGCTTTCTACAAACCTTAAAAAGGCATTTACTTTTCAGGATATAACCAAATGGAATTAATTACCTACAGTCACTTCAGATGCAATGAAAAAGTTATTATTGTGTACTAGGGCTACCTAAATGCATTCTCCCTTGAGAGACAAGAGGAAGAACTAGATTACAAGGTAAAGAAATGAGAGAATTCTAAGATCAAAGAATTAGAAAGTGTTGGACATATCCAGTTCAAACAGTACTTTTGAACAAAAAAAAGATGAAAATTTTCATTGACATCGCAGTTTTTCTTTGAAATACAGCATTATAAATACTGACATACTATTTTCTATGCTCTGTGTACTGAACAGAATACAGCCAAGTAGGATCCTGTCACCTACTACCCTTGTATTACTTCAAGCAGCTCAACTGGGCCAAAAGATTTACTTGCATCCTGTCTTCAGGTTAGCTGATATTCTATCAAGTTTACTTCAATACCACTGGTTAATACTGAATGCATATAACATACCATCAACAGAAGGAATTATTTTTCTCTCCTACTTCAAGTTGTCTTGTTGATGCATCATTTTTACCATTACATTGGCGGTCGCAGGAATACCTGAGTGGCTGTTGGTAGGCAGGATGCGTTATTTGCCGAGCAAATACAACAACAGTTTATTTTCCATTAGCAAAAAGATGCAACTGAAATAACTTCAAATATTAGTCCTTGTAGAAGTGAAGAGCAATAATAATTAAGGCAACAAGTCCAAGCGTTACTGTTCTAAAAATCACATCTTAATCACCAGTATTTTATGAGAAAACTCAACTATCTTAAAAACTAAACACAACCTGGTTCTCACCAGAGAGATATGCAGTCTCACCTATCAATATGGATCCATTTAATAATGAAAAATTCCTTCTCAATATTTAGAAAAGATATGAAAAGAAATTTTAACACGGATAAATTTGGTGTTCACTGAAGAGATGAAGCATCAATTTAATTGAGTTTTGAGTTCACCAACCTGAACGCTTTCATACCAAGGAATGGCCTCAGTACTGTGTTCAAAGAAACAAGGAACTATTTCTCTACAAAAGTACAGCAAATGATAAATCAATCAGAACAAGTGCAAATAGCGAATGAGAACATGAGCATCTGTGACAAAGCTGTAAATTGCCAGTTGCAGATTTACACATCCAATTCTGTACTGAACAACAGTCTCGAACCAAAGACTGTCATTTTTAAACATAGTTTTTCAGGCTGGATTACTCACTTTTTCATAGATTAAATAATCAGGGAAATGGTTCTAACTCAAATGGGTAGAAGCAGATCAACACAAATTACTCATGCATGATCAGTCCAAGCTACTTTGAAGGCCTTGCTCCAGACGAAGTACTTTGGTCTCCAGATTTAAAAGGCTCAGAGATTTATGGAATTCCTGTTTGATAGAAAGAGGTAAAAATAAAATATCTCCCTTGATCTAGTATTGCTATGCATGCCATAGTTCTTACTTCACTCTCAGCTACATCAACAGTGAAAGTACCATTTATAAAAGGAAAACCTCGTGATTTTTGCTGAGGCCATTACTGAGATAATTGCCTCATAGTTCTGTGTTCAAGTGCTCAAATGATCAATACCTCTGTGAGCTCTTTGGAAAGAGGAGAAATAGTTTCAAAAGGATGATAGGTCTTTCTTTCCTCGATCTGCCATGAAAAAATAAATTGAAGGATTCCAGAAATTTATAAAGCTTTTGAGTAAAATAGAGGTTACAGATTGACTTTTCAATTAAGTATCGAAACTTCATGCATGTGCAAGGAAACAGAAATTAACCTGAAAATATTTCTCAGTATAAAGAGAAGCTTGTATAGACAATAGGGATTAGAGACGGAGGGGAAAAAATATTTCCTTAGAAATTATCCTTGAGCAGAAGCCTAGGTTTTTAAAAGTTACCTTTAAGTTTTGGAAGAAAAATAATACTCAAAATTCCTATGAGTGTCTTGGAAGACTCATCAGTACAGGCTGGACTTAAAACATTGCTAACAATTCCTGAGAAATTGCACGCAGTGAAATGTTCAACAATTCTTCCTTTCCCTTCAGACCACTCTGCATCATGAAAAGAGAACACGTACACACACATTTCCATTAAGAGGTCTGGGATCAGGCGACTGTCTCACTGGTCTGTGAAAACCTCTTTCTGTTTGGATACACTTCTGACATCAGCAGGTGATAGCTTGCCTGAATGCACGGGAACCCAAAGCACTCTGATACAAGCATGGAATTTAATTACAAGTTCGATATTCACTCAGTACTCACTTAGGATGTCAGAGCCTTGCAGGGGGAGACTTTTCATTTCACATGTACCAGTGCAAAACCGAAGTATCCACAATAATTTTTTCCAGTTGTTTCTAAATTGCACTGATGTAACTGACAGCAAGTTTAGCTCAATACTTCTGAGAAAATGCGCTTGAGATAAGTAAGGCCAATGCACTCAGTTCTGTCATAGAAATAGGAAGGTTTTTTTCAGGACCCAAGTATGTGTATCCATCATACTCAGAAAGATAGACCTTTAACTAAACAATAATTTTAAAATAATTCAGTAGCTTGAGGAAAAGCTGAACAACAACAACAACAAAAAAAACAAACAAACAAACAAACAAAAAAACACAAAACAAACCCATACTTGATAAAAAGAAAACCTTTTAATGCACAAAAAAAAATACTCCTTTTATTTCCTTCTCAATACAAACCTTAAAGTCTAGATAACTGTTAAAATATAAATTACTATTTGATATGTTAAAACATTACTCCAGTGCAGTGAGGTACAAAGAAAACAGTGATGAAAGATAGATGGAAACTACCAGATTGAACTGTATCACCTGAACTAGAGCTGTGGGCTGCCTGAACTGCGCAGCTGATCCTATTTCAGAGGATTTGTACAGAAAAATGCTGCTAAGTATGGAAGATTCAAGTGCAAAAGAGACAGAAAGGAAGGCAGGGAATTTCAGAACCTCCAAGGGACTGGAGTGTAGAGCAAACATCTACATGGGTTCCTCCATCATTGCAGCTGGATTAACTTTAGAGAAAAAATACCCCTTCTATCTCATAGTACTGTATCAGTGTCATTAAAGCCAGAGGCTAAGCTTCCCAGGGGAGAGAGCACTGAAGTGAATAGACTAGAAAGGAATATAATCCCAATTAAGCTCCTTGGACCTCATGTACAGACACAACAGCAGCTCTTAATAACAGATCTGTTAATACATACTAAAACATAGTAAATGTCCTCTAATATCCTGAGCAACATTCCTGGATGTAGAAATTATGAGGATACAGACATCTAACATGGGTCGGGTGATGCATGCTCTCCTCAGCATTTTACTGTCCTGTAATGCTGGGTTAGATGAACAGCACTGATCCAACAGAGCATTTATTCTATTCTCATGGCCTCATGCTTTTTCCATATAACAAGAAATCACCTTTGAGAGTTTTCTTCTATGCATTTTGCATGTATGTGAATTCAAATGTAAGCAATATCCACTCTCCTTTTTCTTGAAGAGACAACAAAGCTGTTTTTTGTTTTTGTTTGTTTTCTTCACATTATTCACCATTTTATGTATTTTCATACACTATATTCAACATCTTATGACAGAGTTCCCATTTGTATCCTTTGAATTAGCTTGAATTTCTCAATATATGTACATTTTTTATAGTAGGCAATTAGTATTGTCTGGTCTTCCAGATGGCTTTGCATAAGAGACAGTAGGAAAGCAATTGTTGCTACATTGTGGCTTTCCAAACTTGCAAGTCCTGCTTGTGTCCTGAGAAGAAGCTTCCACTGAGCTGTCTACTGCTAAGTCCAGACAGGCTTCCTAAGACTTCATCATTTAAGCTGTATGATGTAAGCGTTCCCCTCCACTGCTTCACCTTGCATTTACAGATACTGAACACTTCCCACATCTGTCTTAAAAACCTCATAATCATGTCTAACAACAACCACAGTCCCTTTCATGACTTCATCTTAACTGCAGCTTCCTCTTTCAACTCTGTGAATAAATACTGAATTTAATGCAGAAGTCCAAGGAATTTTATCTGTTCTCTTCCTTACATTTGGTTCCTTTTTCCCTATTCTCCTACACAAAGTCATAATGGATGGTTCATTTTTCTGTCTGCATTTCCATTCATCAAAGAATGAAAATATTTAAAATATTTTTTGAAAAGTTTTCTGACTTTTTTCTTGCTCTTTTTAAAACATTTGACTCAGCTATCCTTTCTGCTGGCCACAAGTCATGATGGGTTCTGATCAAATTATCTGTGATCTCATCACCTCTATGCAATTTGCATGTAATTGTATTTCTCAGCCTTTCAGCTTAAGCAGTCTATTTTGCTGTCTACATGCTAAACTTAGGCTATCGGTGTATACGAAGCCAAATATCTTTCATCCTTTAGTGAATGATGACCTTTATGTTCAGTACAGATACAGAGTGGCATGCCAAGGAAAAAAATACCTAGAATTTAGTTTATCTTAGCTGAAATTTGTTTTAAAATTTAATTCAGTCAGATCAGCAAGAAATCAGAATTTGGGTTCAAAGAGAAACATTTACAATCCCAGCAAATTTACGTAAGGATTGCCTAATCCCACCATTTCTTTAAGAAATACATATTTTCAAAACTACGTTTTAAGAATTGGTTTGGAACATCATTCTCACATCTCACGTATCATTCAGGTGGAATGAAATGTGACATCAGTGACACTGCTGGTCATGTGAAATGACTATAAAGAGGCAGCATAAGGAAAAACAAAAAACGCAATCTGAATTTGGAGATGCATTTTAGGAGTGAATTCAAATTCCTTAAAGAAATGCTCATGGTCAGAGAATTTCTGCTTTGTGTTAGATGCTACCCAAGCACAAAAGGATCAGTGCCAATACTCATGCTGGAAGAAGGTACCTCTAGTAACAAGCTGGCAGCTAGAACACTTTAAACTATGGACTTTGATCTATATTAAGTTTTAAAACCATATTTTATTTTGCTTCTACTGAGTGAGAAAAATAAAATCAAATTCTAATATATTAATGACCATTTGGGAAGACAGATATTTCCGCTGCTGATGTTTCCATCTCAAGTATATAGGTAACTCTTCATACTGCCCATTTTAATTAGACCAAGTGTTAGTCATCACTGCAACCCTACAACACAACTTATAAATACAAAGTGGTTGTTGTGTAGTTGTTCCTTAGAAGCAAAGAACAACAAAAGAAAAGAAGCTCTCTGATGCATGCTTTAAGATGGAGTAAACTTAAAAATAAATGGTAGATGACAAATCAACCTTATAATTTTTTTAAAAAATAAGGTACCTATGAACCGTCTTCACATGGAATTTATAACAAATTCTTGAAGTCTGTCAACTTTAATCACTACTAAAAAAATCAAATTAGACTGAATTATTCCATAAACTCTACTTTACAGTACTTTGAGTAAATCCACATACCAATCAGAGAAATAAAATACTGCTTGAATTCCTAAGCAAAGTGCACCAGCAGCCTATGCTAACATCATACAGCCTTTTTCTTTGTGAAGATATTAAATTTGTAGCATGGAATTACTGTACAAATTCAGTTGATATGGGCAACTGATCCCTTTTGTTCTTTTCACAAACTTTGAACCATACTTTTAGTCCTAACTTCTAGATTCATACAGACTCTTTTTCACAAATAAGCTATGAAACTTGCAAAATACTCAAAAGAAAAAAGGAACAAAATGCTGCACGTTTGATATGCAGACACAGAACTTCATAACAAGCTCTATGGATATACCCCAAAATTTCTGTGGGCCTCATAAAACAAAGCAATACTGAAGTTTAGGCAACATTTAACAAGGATGAAGGTCTTACAGAACAAGCATTAGTGCTTCACGCCCCACGAAAATGAATGTATGAACCCGTTAACCTCATGACTTGTAAAACACTGTTCAATACCCAGAAAAAATGCTAAACATCTGCAAGAGACAGGAGAAAAGAAATTAATACAGATCTTACCACGTAAGCAATACCTAAAGACCACTTTTTAATGTTTAACTCAGATGCATGAGACATTCCTCATAGCATCTCATTGTGCAGTGCAGGTATGCTCTAGAGTAGATCCTCAAGTTCCATTCAAGACCAAATACACCAAAGCAATGAGTTCCCTCCACTGGCAACCGAACACAGGAGGATGTATGATGCTGATATCATCTGTATGACCATAAGGAAGCTGCCAAATACCACATTTGGACCTGGGAGTCAGAGTGCATAAGACATGCCTGACAAATAGAGCCAGTGTGTGGCCTCATACTACAGCACAGCAAATTCAAGTTGCCCAAGAGACTTCAGTCGTGTGGACTTAGGACAATAGAAGGATACTAACTGTGAACACCACAGCAGTTTAACACTTATTGATTCTGAAGTTAGATTAAATAAATGCTTTCATTCAAAGAAAGTGAAATAAAGTGAAAAATAAGAACCAAAATGGAGAGGCTGCCTGCCAGAGTTCACTATTAAAAAAACACACAACTGTGCTGCAGAATGAATTGCTTGTCCTTAGGAGATGAAGGTTTTATTAATGTGTTAGCTACAAATACACTTGTTATTCATCTATTTGATTAAATATATATATGCTCTCTGGAAAAAAAAAAAAAGGAAAAAAACAGAACAGAAGTAGGACTTGTCATCATTCAAGTTAAGAGAAAATGGTGAGGAATACATTTTTGCTAGTCACTCTAAGAATAGCAGCTCATAATCTACCCTCAATGCTAGATATTTTAATGGTCTGCAGAATATATCCAAGTACATAGAACAGAAGCCTCAAAGGAAATGAAATTCTCAGGGAGAAATATGATCTAATTAGAGAGACTACAAACATTTCAGAAAGGGGAAAGAATATTTAATTTTGTCAGTAACATCTGCAAAATGCCTGAATACGATATGCATAACCCTTCAGATTTCCAGATTTTCAGAATGCATTAGACAATGTTTTACAAAGCACATTAATTGGTTCAGCAGAAAAATCAGTGACAGAAGTGTGGGGGGGAATTAATTGTGCTTGTTTTCCAAATCAAGGCATAGTTTTCTCATATTTTAATAGCTTTTGTGCTCTAGGATCAGAATCACCTGTCTATGTTATTAAATGGAAGTACAACAAATAGAAAATCCAACAAATCACAGCATTATCATCCTCTGCAAATGAGGTACATGTTCCTTGTTCCCCCAGATGAAGACAAAATTCTCATGCTTTTTCACATGTGCACTACTGGGCTACACACCTGCTGTTTTGGGGTAGACTAGCAGGGAAAAGGAAAGGCACTAACCTCAAGTCAAGTTTGCAAGGAAGGGAAGAGACACACGCAAGCAGTAGGCAAGTAAGCTCAAAGTAATTACACTGTAGACTTGTATATACTATACATGGTATACAGGTATACTTGCAGCTCCTCTTTTTCCTTTGCTATTAATTGCTGGAAGGTTGGACAAAATCTAAGATATTAAAACAGATGAGAACAAACACATAGTGCTCCATATTACCAACATGGAGAACAAGAGATTTTATCAATTGCTCCAATTGAAATCCTCATTGAGTGTATACTGAAAACAACGGTAGTACTTCAGCTACTACCACAGTCTTGGCAGAGACCATTTTCCCCAAATACTTTGTTCATGAAACATGCCAAATTTAAGTTGCACCACCTTCGTTTAATTTTCCAGTGTCACAAACTAATCTGGGACACTATTCTAGCTATACATATATCCCAAGGGAAGATGGAACCTCTGTAGGAATTAACACGATGCTTGCAGATGAGGTCAACTGTTACTAAAGTTGTGATAGCTGTAACACATGCCAAGAGGCCAAGTAGAAGATGCAGAGGCCAGGGCCACCTCCTTGAAACAGTCTCTTTAGAAGTTAATTAAAAAAAAAAAAAACCAGGACAAAATCCTGACACTGTTCTTCTGGCCACTATTTTACAATCTCTTTACCTAAATACAACAGCACATTTTGAGAAAAGTACTGTGACTCAGTACAGTACCTCAGCCCTGCAGGATAGCCATGTAATCCCATCAGGAAAAAATAAAAACATCACAAACAGCCCAACTTCAGTTAAAAGCTCACTACCAGTTACATACTGGCAATTCAGGGTATTTGATAATGGTTTACTGCAAACATTCCTATAATTACTTCTTTCCAAACACACAACAGAAAGCAAAATATTTACCTATCTTACCACCATACCCTTCTCACTTCATGTGAAATTCACTTACCTGTATTTTCCCTGGCTACTGGAGAAAAAACTACTTTGTCCTAATGCAATAAAAACTCCATCAAGATAATAAAGAACAAATCAAAGAATAGATGAACTATTGTGTTTGAAAAGAAGGGCTTCAACCTAGAATGACTCAAACAAATACTATTTACATGCACGGGATCATCCATTATTTTAGGATTTAGACTCTCTCAAATTATCCTAACATCAAAAGAGTGTAAAGCACTTTCAAGGTGCACTTGTACTTGTGAACAGAAATCACAGCAGAAGAAAGCAATGGAGGATTAACCTGCTTCTCACAAATGGGTTCTTCTGTAGTTTAGAAATGAAGAACTTAGTGAACAAAAAAAAAATTTTTTTTTTTTTTAAATATCATATAGAAATAACCGAAGATGCCAATTCACCCTACTTACTGCAAGGTGACAATTTGTCATACATATCCTCAATATTTTCTACAAGCCTCATAGTAAACTTCAGAGTTTACTCTTAAGCCAGAGAGGAAATACTTGAAAATGAACGTATGGCTGAGGGCTCAGCGCCAGAGCATCTGCTCCTGCAGTTTCTCCACTCAATGCACATTGTCAATTCCAAGCAGTAGTAGAGGTACTTTATGCCAGAAGTCCTATCTCAGAGCTTCCTGTATAGAAGTATTATTATGCTCTTAGTACATCTAATTGCATTTTAAGGAATTACACTTAAAACATAGACTTGGAATATTCTTGTAGCTTACACAAAAATGAGGAAGGTAATGTGTCATTAGTGTCTTATCTCATTCTCTACAATTTTGTGAGCTCAAATATGTTAGCACACAGCATATGGCATGTTAATACATACACTGTGGGAGCAAAGTTTTCAATTTATCTACCAATAGTTGGCAGTGCTCACTCAATTATTTACACACATAACAGCAATTCAAACATATAGCCAAAAGTGTCGTATTGTTTAGATTAGGATTGCAGGCCAGACTTTGATGTTTTACCCAGTCACATTAAGAACTTGCACTGAGGTAAAACTTTCATTCTGCTCCACCCATCCAGGATTAAGATTTTAACGTGTGGGCAACTGAAACACAACTCAGTATTGTTGGTAGTATCCCATTTTGTATCATCAGGTTCACTTTCTAGAATTTACATTCCTGTTAATATTACATATTAAAAAGATGATCGCAGTTATAACCTGCACAACTTATCATGAGAGAAGCTTCTTAAACAACTCACACTTCAATATCAGTGTAATTGAAGATTTCATTTAAAATAATGCAACTTGATGTATCAAACAGCTTATGCTTCATTCTGTGCCATTAGGTTAACATGCATTTGTGAGCGGGGCGAAGATAAACAGGCACCAGCAAATTCTGAAAAATCCTAATTAGAAACAAGTTATTATTAGACTTACACTAAATTGGATGGGTTTATAAACTAATTGTGAGCTTCAGATATAAATCCCCTTCTCCCACTTTTTTGCAGAAACATATACGTCTATATTTATATTTACTTCACTTACACTAAATATATAGAGTTCCATATTTTTCTTCACTTGTAAATTTTACTTTGGCAAGTCTTCACAAATGACAAAAAATTGTCTCTTGTGGTTTTTCCACATTCTTTGGGGCCCAACTGAATGTATAAAAACACAGCTGTCATTGAAGTAACCTTCTTACCAATAAAACATTGTCAAATAAAAATAAAAAGCTGTATGGATGTTAAGGCCACTATATCCTGAACAACATTGAACTCAAGACAGTTTCCCTGAAAGGGAAGGCTGGGGATTGGCTGGAAGCCTAAAGATCTACTGACATACATGACAAGAAGTACAAGAAGGGTAGAGAAAAGAAGGAAAAGTATTAAAAACATGAGTTACTCTAATACAGTCAGACAAAACTTATTCTATATTATTTCCCACATAGTATTATTTTCCTCATTTCTTAATATTACAATAGAAAAGTTAGGGAGAATATAGCTTTCCTTCATTTCTGCATTCATGCAGGAAATAACAAACTGCATTTTACTTCCATTAAAAAAAAAAAAAACAAGACAAAAAAAGAAAATGAACGTGTGTAGTGTGAGGACAGACATCGTCCCCCATTCCTTTCCTGTTCTCTACAAATATAAGCACTTTAAATTAGCTTTAAAAATGTATATATGTATACACATACACTTGCCAATATTTGTGTGAAAATGGCAAGTAATGCTTTAGTTTTAGATCAGAATAAAATAACCTCAGGACTGCCCTACTCTCAAACAACACAAGAGTTCAGGTCAATGACAAATACACATTTCATTTGAGAAGTGTGGCATGTAACACATTACATGCATTGTTTATATTACATATAAACAAATACCATTTTATGTCCCCAGATATTTCCTAAATACAAAGTGAGCCAACGGAATCTCCCTTCTTGCCTTCTGCAAAGAAGGTATGCCTCATGGAGACCAGATAAGAGAACATTCTTACAGGCAGACTAAGGCATATCTACACTTGAGGATTTCTGTCCATGCAGATCCTGCTTCCTAGGGATCTGTGTGGCTCCTAACGTGATTGCGGTCAACTGCACAGGAAAGAAAACACAAGTGTGAAGAACCAGGAATCATACTGTTGCTTTAAGATGCAGAAGTAGAGATGTACCCCATACTTCTATTGTTGCTTCTGCTAATCCCTACTGACTTGTGCTTTGATAATTCTTATTTGAGCTATGGAATTTGGAAAGCGAAGAAGAAATGCATTTGTCCCCAGTATACTGTATTTATCCTAAAACATACCACTAAGCAGCACAAATCTCTAAAATACAGAACAAACTGTCTAGCTTCCTTTCTTACTTTATCAAACATAAGATTACCTTTCCATGTTATATCATTGGAAGCTAACAATTACTAAGTATGCACGTCTCCAGAACAGTAACTATATTAACGATTTATTTCAAAGATTATGGTGTATAACAACAAAAAAAAAAATCTTGAAGTGATTGGTTCTCATAATCAAGAATTTTATACATCATTTTAAATATATTTGCAGATCCATCATAACTAATAACGGGAGCAGTGGACGAGGTATTCTGTAGCTATAAAATAATTAAATGGTTTGATATAAATTACTAGCAATGACAAGGAGTTTTCACGTGTGACAGTTTGCACTAAAATTTCATCGTAGCTATAATGATGTATATCATTTGAAAAGCAAGAGAATTTGTAACAGACATGGGACTGGTGATCTGTTTGTGCTTGATTTGCGTACATGTTTTTCCAATAATCTTTCTTCATTAGAAATAAATTTTAAAGTTAGTTTAAAAATAATTTCCTATTATTTTGTATGCTTAGAAAATATTTAACATAGAAATTATGTGATGCTTTTATTTCTTTTTTTCCTACTCTTATTACACATTGCCACGTAGAAATTAAAAATCAGAAGTTCAAAAATTAACCCTATCTCCCAAAGTAATGTTTAAGTTAGAAGAAGAAATAAAGACTGTGCCATCATTCATTCAAACATGGAGCAGTCATTAAAAATTTTCTGCCTGGGAACATATATTAGCATTTGTATTCCAGTATTCCATCAACCTGGATTTGATACTGCAAAAATCTTGCACGTTAGAAACCAGAACAGTTGGCCAAAGACCAATAAATTTTAAGCATATAAAGGCCTACATTTTCTCACAGTTTGGTATTGGGAGGCATGGTAGCAGATGAGTCTGTCAAATCAAACTCATCCTTGGTAAGAATCTTACAAACTAACTGTCAAATGCAGTTAGTTGTGCATAGTTGCTGATCTCTACCTTAAATCACAAGCACTGTCATTGCCTCCTTTGAGTTGGAAGATATCTGTTTTCTCTCAGCAAGAGTTACACAAATAAATTGTACTGATGATGTTAAAGAAAAGCCTTCAGATTGGTCACCACTTCATACTGCAGGCAAACTGGGTCAACAGGTAAGAGAAACGGTAAGTGCATTTTGTCACTTAACACAGCAGGTGGGACCAAGCAGCCTTGGAGCATTCAAGGGAGCTGCCTGGGCAGTTCCTTCATTCACAATCTCCAAGTGCTGCAAAACAGCAGCAAAAGCTCATGAACCTGATGCTTTCCATGAAGTATCCTAGCTAATACCATGCATTCATAAAAAAAACAGTGGAGCAACCCAAGGCTGTTCTTTAAGCCTCAACCTAATATGTTACAGCCACTTTCCACTTCATCCTAACACTCTCATCATTGCTCCTAAGCAACTGCCTTCCCTCTCTGGAATGGATCTGTCCACGTGGATTTTTACATTGCTTTTTTTTTTTTTTTTTTTAAATGTTTCTCTAGTTTACCAAACCCTCTTGAAAGAAACACAGTTACATGGAGCACAAACGTCTGAGTAGCTCAAGAAATAAATCCACACATTCAGTGGTGCATTCTGGAGGTATTAACAATTCTTTCCACCTAGCACAACAGACAATCTCAGCACTACATTTCACAGACTGTACTCTAGAAGTGCGTTAGCTTTTCCGCTCTCTACAAAATTTATTTTAAATTATTTGCTGTGCAGATCTTCATCACAACTCATGACCAGATACGATTTGAATCCTCAACACCACCACGAGAAGCAGATAGATCAGATTCTCCTAAAATACACAGGTTGTCTAGGATTGCACTGCATTAACTTCAGACAGGTGAGTGGCTAATCATCTTCATGTGCAATATTTGAAAAGCTTCATGTCTACGAAAGAGATGGAACTGCCTTTGACCCTTCCATCTTCTTACAAACAGTTCCTAAAGGAATCATTAAATACAAGCTTAAGTATATGTTATGGGACAGTTTCAGAAGCGAGCTCTATTCTTTTTTTGGTATGTATAGCATACTTACCTCATTACGTGAGTTGTAGAAATTCCAGTAACTCAAATTTACTGAACTCTGCAGGACCTCTGACAGCAATCATTCAAAAGCTGCTGTTATTGCACTAAGAAGATCTAACAGAAATACCTTCTAGCTCAGAATTCACAAAGGAGAATTAAAAAGATAAACAAAACCTGCATAGCAAGCTGACTCACCATTACGATAGCATTACAGAAAGTGTTTAATGATACATCCCGAAAGACAACACCTACTGTATCAGAGGTTAAAAGCAATTACATGGGTTGACTTTCTCCTCTAACATGACATATCAAGCCCTTGGGCCATACTGTGCAGAACCCCTCTTATCTTACAGTTGAAGTGCACAGAAGAGACCTGGTAGAACTACAAATAACTACAGTATTATCTTACCTTATGCATAACTATTAATTTAAACTGTCTTAAGATATCCGTTATGTTACTGTCCTCAAATGGCATCATTGTCATTTTCAAAAAGAGAATGCTGCCTCAGTACCTCGGTTTAACTTTTTCTATTTCAGGGAGATTTTTTTTTATACTTTTCAACCAATAGACAGACTTAAATCCTTATTTCTTCTCAGGAAAAAGTAAAGGAGACATAGAGAGGAAAAAGCATAGTATCTCACATGAGTACATAGACAGAAGCCACAGAGCTCTCTCCATTCTGTGGAGAGAATCTGATGTAAAGCCAAAGAAAAATCTTATCTTCAAAAACAAATACAGCAAAGGCTGATAAATTCAAGCAAGTTCAGAGGTGCACCTGTATATTGAAGAAATTAAGATGAATGGAGATGTTTGGTCTGAGAAAAGAAGATTTTGGAAGAATTCCTCGGCAACTCTACAGTAACTTTGAGAGAGCCATTGAGAATGTAAGAGCTCATTTTTCATTGCGGTGCACAGCCAGAAAATGGAAGACAGTGGTTACAAACTGAAACAGAAGTGATGCTGACTGGATATAAGAGGGAGAAATTTCATTACAAAATTATGTAGAGGAGCAAAAGCTCAAGGAGGCTGCACAATCAATGCACTTCGGGGTTTTCAAATGCCAACAGAACGACGTCCTAAGAGTCTTCAGCAAAGTTTATGACTGACTGACTTAAAGCAGTAAGTTGGGCTAAAGACCGCTTAGGTCCCTTCTAGATTGAAGCATTTTGTTTTTCTTTCCCCTTTCATTTCTTCAACTTGAACCTAACAAGTGTATCTCAATGTTAACCATTTTCTTTAGTAGTGCTAACATTCAGCTTTATCAGATGAAAAATGTAAAATCATTCTACTAAAATTTTTTGGGGGGGGATGGGCAGAGTTAAAGAAAAACACACCCTTACTGTAAACAAATTCCTCTAGGAAATTTCATCAAGTTACACAAGCTCAGTGTTTCATACTCTCCTTGCCCTGGCTACTGAAAAATAGGAAATAGTCAAATATGAGAAACTGAAAATTATGGATTTATAGAAGACAAACTTCATAGTCTCATGCATAAAAAACCAAACTAATTATCAGAAAGTTTTTGTAAATGCAGTTTTCCCCACAGCATTTGACTCTCATTAAAAAACAAAAACAAAAAACACCATCCTTTTTCTCCAAAACTGAGCAGCAGCCAGGCTATTACCTATGAGAAACACTACCTGCAGTATTCTTTCCTTGCTATAAGCACCAATTTTATTGCAGAAGAAAGATTTCTTTTCTTCTGCTAACTTTGGCACTTGGAAATTAAGTGCTTTATTTTCCTAATAGAAAAACTAAAGGTTATACTGAGGAACACCAGAAATTTCATCTTTTGCTAACAGGCACATTAATAAAGAGGTAATCCTCTCATGTTTATATCAAGGCTGAGATAATCCATAGTGCTAATGCAAAATCCTCACTTATCTTCCACTTATATCCTGATCACTAAACAATGTTACTATGAAAAAAAATTAATTCAGTCTTCAGCCACTTATTTCTTTCACATTATAAACTATTTTCTTGTGGACATATTCTCTCACTGCAATTGAACTGTTTGTTTATTCTCGTCTACCAGGCTGTTTAACGTTCTTTGTATTTGGAAACACTAAAAACAGTGATGCCATGTTATCTTCCAACTATGATGCTGGGGGGGCTCAAGCTTTTTTTTTTTTGAATTTTTTCTTTTACTTTCTGGGGGATAAGAACAAAACCAGGAGGGAAAGGAAGGAGTAGGGAGGAAAATAGCATAATGAATTCTCTCCATGACTATCAGAGCAGATTTTGGATTTCATTTGTATAACGCTCCACAAAATTTGGCAAAGACCATTGGATGTATTACTACAGACTGACATTGAATTGAGGCAGTGCATCAGTAACAGCAAGCACAAAGTCAATTACACATATTCCTTTATTTGCATACATTATCATTACTACATACACTTGTCTGTAGCAATGATAGGTAACATTAAGTAATTAAGTGCTATTAAGCAGAGGGATCAACTGACAGATTGAAAGTGTAAAATTACAATACAAACACATGGAAAGAGATGCATAATTAAGAAAAAGCATTTAATAGAGCTTACCAGAATGGCACATTTTAAGAGTAACAGTTGACAGAATCAAAGGCTGATGGAAATTACTTGCTAGAACTTCTTCCTTCTTTTAACATACAGCATAGCTTTGCTGTGTTACTCTAAAATGTTTAGCCTAGTCCGATTTCCTACTATTCAAGCTTTGGCCCTGCCTCAGCCAAGTTATTAACTTTCTGAACTTCAGAGGACTGAGCACTGGTTGCCTTGATTTCCAGTAAACTATTCCTCATCACTCAGTATTTACAGTCTCACACTTACAGAAGTCACCTCTGCTGGATAGTAACAATGATTCAAGTCATCATCTTTCCTATTTCATCAGAAGTAAATTACTTCAAAATAAGGAGATATCTAAAGAAGATGACGACTAGCTTTTATAGAAAAATGCCAGCAACTAGAGGCATGCTCTGCTGAATTGTTGTAATTGAAGAACCACTCATCTGTACTTGAAGCACAAAACAAATCAGAACACACCCTTTTAGCTTACAAAAACTGTAACTAAACATTCAAGGAAAGATTTTATTTAGAACAGAATCCTCTGTAGGATAATTAGATAAAAGTTCAACATAAGCTTTCAAAATAGACAGCAGATTAAAATCACGCTAGCATTTTATGCTTTCGATTACAGAATATTTAGTTCAGAATAAAAGAATAAATATTGAATGCATTTCAAAATACTGGTATGTTGAAGCGACTAGAGATACCATGTTCAAAGGTATTTATGAAGCAAACCCAAACGTGCCCTTAAAGCATTCTAATTAAACCCAAATCTGAAGACAAGTATTCACACACTGTTCTTCTATTTGACAAGTAAGTTCAGAAGGCATTAGTATATAAAAGAAACAGTGCAGCACTATCATTTCTCGTAGCATGATACTGAATCTTGCCATCCATTTTTGAGGACAAAAGTAAATATTCATACCCTGAAGGTACAAACAACAACAGAAAAAAACAGCGTGGAATCAGTTCCAATCTTCCGAAGTCATTAAAAAAAAAAATCCATACTTTGAAATAGAACCTTAACACGAAAGAAAAATTCCTTTGGTACCATCAATAGCTCTTCATATCTACTCTGTTGATTTATGGGTAAAAATTAACATGTCATATTTGTCCATACAACTTGTACTTGTTTGAAATGTTGCAGACACTCCCAGCACAGAAATTAGGAGATTTTAAAAGACAGTAACAAATGAATCTACCTCAGTTAAGTTTTATTTGCTTCAATAAAAACAGAAAAAACTGAAAAAGAATACAGAAAACAAAGCAGTCAATTCAATTGTGAATCACAGGGAAGATAGTGTGGAACAAAGGAGACTTGAGAATCCATGGTATGACTTCTGTAGTTTCTAACTTATTTGTTTCATTTAAGGTAACCAAATTGATCCTCCACAAAAGAAAATCATAAAATCAGCCCTTAGTATTGTTTACACATCATACCTCAGTATAGCTTAACCACAGCCCTCTTTTGAATCTTATAGTAAACAACTTACTCCTATGCAAGTGCTTCACTGAGAAGCCAACTAAAGCTTTTCACAGTAAATTATGTAAAAATGGACATTCCTGGAATTTCCAAAGAGGCATCTATGTATTTCACTTTCCAGAGAAAAAGAGCATACATGGAATATCTTTTATCAGGAGAGGAATGAAATAAAATTAACATCAGTTATATTAATAAGAGTGGCAGACCTAAATAATTGACAGGTCCTCACAGATAAGCTGTTTGCAAGGAAATTAGGATTTTTCTTTCTGCTAGACAAGCAGCTTCCTGCATCTGGTACAGATTTGCCCCAGCTGAGCACATGGAACACTCACTCATGGCTGAAATTCCATTAAGTTTTCATTTTAGTTTAAGTAATTCTGATTAACATGCAATCTTTAAATGGATCAACCTTGATTTTCAATAAACAGTGCTCCATCTTAATCTTGTCTTTAGAAATATACGTGTGGAATATATGAGAAAAAGCATTATTGTAAAATGACAAGGATTGTGTCAAAATATCAGGAATGTCTCCTGTAATTCATCTTCAATTGTCTACCTTGGTCCTTCTAATTCTTCTGGAAGAAAAAGGCCAATCTCTTTCAAATCGTTATTTTTAACAAACTGATAAAAAAAACAATTTATACACTGATTCCCTAAATAATACAAATGTATATGTATTTATATAGAACTTTGATATGTTTTCTATATCTTGACATTTATTTATTTAATCTTAGGACCATGGAATGAAAAATCTTTTGTGTATCCTTTGCTGAAGATATGTCCTTTCAAAGCTCATCAGAACAAGGCAGAAGCCAGCGAACCAGTAACAATTCTACTAAGTTCAGGTTCTGGTTAACAGAAGTGCTGCTCTATTTACACAAAAGGGAAGCTGAGTTTACTAGACAGCTTTTTGTCCAATAATAATGAACTAGGGGAAAAAAAAATTACTGCTTACTTTTAAATATGCAAACCAAATCCTACACACTACACAATTACGAGTACTTCAAGAAATACACGTCTTCTTTTTATGCTTACATAAAACAATATTGAAACCACTCCATCACAAATATTATATTCGCTCATTGATCAAATAATTTTATCATGTAGAGGGAGATGACACAGCACATGCGGCCCTCACGACAAGAACAACATTGAGGTCCTGAAGTGCATTCAGAGAAGGGCAGCAAAGCTAGTGAGAGGTCTGGAGTACAAGTCTTATGAGGAGCGGCTGAAAGAACTGGGATGTTTAGCCTGGAGAAGGCTCACGTGTGAGTTTATCACTCTCCACAACTACCAGAATGGAGGTCGTGGTGAGATAGGAGTCAGTCTCTTTTCCCATTTAACTAGTGATGGGACCAGAGGGAACTGCCTGAAGTTGTACCAGGGGAGATTCAGGCTGGTTGTTAGGAAATACTACTTCTCCAATAACTGGAACGAGCTGCCCAGGGTGGTGGTGGTGTCAGTGATCATTGAGATGTTCAAGGGATGTGGGTATGATGTACTGAGGAACATGGTTTAGCAATAGGTTTAGGAACATGGCCTAGGACATTGGTCTGAATGATCTTTGAAGCCTTTCCCAACCCTGGTGGATTAGCTGTGAATAATTGCATTAAGACGTTAAGCATAAAGGCAGCTAAGGGTACTTAACATAGAACTATACAAGTGAAATCAGTAAAAACCAAACAAAGCAAAAGCAACATGTCAAGAATGTTAAGTAAAACTCAGCAGTAAGACTGCTGGAAACAAAATGAAACCATCCCTTCACACTTCACTTTTACTTTAGAACATGTTATGGCACAGTTTTAATTACAACTCTTACCATAGAATGAGACATCACCCAGAACCTATAAGTTCAAAGAGTATTAATTTCACTGTCTAAGACAGCACTGAACTACAACTAGTGTACTAAAATAATCTAGTATGTAGGGGTTTATATACTTCTTTTATTCCTACTTTTCAACAGCAGGTTGAATTGCAAGGAGTACATGTATACATATATAAAGGATACTGAAGTACTCTCTTGAGAAACTGCAATTAATAAAGTTACGTCCAGTGAATATAAGCTTTCTCTCACAATCCAATAAGAGACTTTCTACTACATTATCAGGATGTTCCTTCGCTTCATTAAAAGCATATTTGTCCTAATGAATGATTAGTGCATTTACATTATTAGTAATACAAGTATTCCATAAAATACCTTTTCTTAATTAAAAGTTACTTGAAATAATCAGTGGAGCAAGGGTCTGCAACGTGACAGTCTTTCTTTCCCTTCTGTTAGATATTTAAGACTGCATTAAAGAACTAAAACTGAAAATTATAATATAAATAGCACGTATAATGCACAGAGAACTATTTTATTAAATTGACTTGCATGAGTTGAGCTCGATTTTTTTTTTTTCAATTTTCCCCAAAAAGGAAAGATAGAGCCAAAATAAACAAACCTGCAACTCTGTGTTCCTTTATTAAGAAGAGGTCCTTTACCTTTTGCTGTTTTCATGCTGTATTCTGAGATTTCGTTTCATTTTAATGCCAACACTGCATCAGAAATGCTGCATATAAAACTGAATTTTAAAGAAGTCTAAAGTTTGCAAATGATATAGTCATCATCCCTCTGTATTTGGGCCTGATTACTTATGCCCAAAACACTAAATTGGCATTCCAGGTAGAAAAAGGTTGAATAATACTACATACTCTGACAGCCATGTCTTTTGCAGCACAAATCCCACAGCAGCATCCCACTAACAAAGCGTAGCACCAACTTTCAAGGTGCTGCACGGAGTTACAAGTCCCTGAGTTTTTATGTCAGTCTGTCCTATTCCTACAGTTGACATCAGCTAATCTTCTCTCAACAACAACCCTAAATGCATATACTCTGCTGCCCAATGGCAAGGTTTTCCCATAAATTCCCTAACCCCAAACAGCCTGGCAAAGACCACGTCTACAAGCCTTCAGGGCATGCTGCAGGGTTTATCTATTTATTCAGACTTTTGCCCGAGGAGCTGGCTGCAGAAGCAAAGAGAAGGTTGGCAAGTTCTTTATTTGACAACTAGGTCAATTTTATGTATTAATTTATGTACATGTGCCTAGAGATTCTAATAGGCACACCTCTTAAAAAACCAACTTAGTCACATATTTAAATTACCAACAAAATATGAGAAAAAACTCTCCAGTACTCTATTATAGACGAAATTCTGCAAAAACTAGTCTGGAATGTAGGCATCACAAAGAAGATATTTTTGTCAGGAGAAAAAGGGAAAGAACATAAGGTGCCTCACACACCTGCAACATCCTAAAGCCAGTGCATATATTTTAAGTATATAGTTCTGTTTAGTACTGTCCAACCCTAAGACCATTAAATAGTTACATAACTACACAAAGGAGAAATTCTTCTGATCTCTTCGTATAACTATGCATAACTCCATTAAGTACATAAAAGGGTTAGATATTCTGTAGTTTACTACACTTTGAATGAAATAAAAAGAGCATTTAAGAAAATAATCTGAAAAGGAGCACAAAGCAGTCCATTCATGGTGCTGTATGAAATAATACAATCAACGCAAGAAATCAGCTGGAAAGTGAAGACGACTGCTGGATACTCTGTGGCAATTCTAGAGACTTCCCTGCAGGTGTTCATTTGGCCCTTTCCCTGAAGAAACACGAGCATTATGTCAGGTTGCCAAGTCTAGGGCATAGCTTAGAGAGAGAATGGTTTGAAGGAAAAAAAAACAACCAAGCTGATTTTGAAGTGACAAACATCAGTTCTGCAAGAGTACTTGAAAGAAATGCAACAAATGCTATGCAAGGGGGTTGGACTTTATGATCTCCAAAGGTTTCTACCAGCCCCTACATTTCCATGACACTGTGATATCTTAAAACGCTCACTTCCTACTGTAATAAAATGAATTAGACTAATTATAATATCACTTGGCAATGCCAAGTACCAGTAAGAAGATATCGACAAACTTCTAGTTTCAGACTGTTCCTGTCCCAGGCCAATGTACTCAGCTATAACAGAGCAGTACTCCGAAGAGCCAACAAAGAGCTTTATGAAGATTTTAGAGATGCTAAGACAAGCTACAGTCCCATAAAATCTCTTCACTATGTTCACAGTCTACCAGAACAAGTTGAAGTTACTCATTCACGCTTGAGTGGCTTCATCAACCATTTTAAGAATTGCTTTGCACTACTGGAAACTTAAAGTGACAGAAATGCAACTATAAACTGTACCAAAAATAAAAAAGAACACAAAGAATGCATGGTACAGTTGCACTTGCACTGAACAAAAAAAGATGCAAGACTCAGACTTCCAAACTCCAAGTATAAAATCATTCACATGCTGATGAGCATGTCCTAAATACCTTTGAGAAACATTCACAGGAAGTAAAGAGAAAACTGTGTGTACCAAGAATAATGCAATTGTAGCTAGCCTCACAAACTTAATTTACAAGGAGGAAAATAAATGTTTTCTTGTCACAAACTTGAATGTTAAATGAAAAAGGATAATACGGTCACACTTTAAATCTCTCTCTCCTAACATCCAAACTACAATAAGTTTACCCAAGTGTGATTTTTTTTTTCCCCCCCTCAGAGAATACCAACAATATCTTTCTTCAACTAATGTGACATTTTAAGTTTCAGTAGTCTGCAGTTGGCTAACAAATTTAGGCCATAATATCAAACCCATCTTACGCAGCACAGAACCCACACAGCAAATTCCTCCAGCTGCACGTATCCTTTCCTTGATGCATGAAATGTGTTTCAGAAGAGGCAGAGCCATCAAGACTGGGAGTTGGAAGACTTGCAGCTAAAAGCTGTGGGCCTTTTCTCATTTGTCACTCTCAGTTTTGGTAGTGACTTAAGGAGAATATCAAGTCTCTCCACAAAATGCAAAATGAAGCTTTTCCTCAAGTACCAACAGCAACTCAAGATGAAGAATGTTAATATGACTTGGAATTTCAAAACCATCTCCTACTTCTCAGGTCAGATAAAGCAGCCAATACCTGCTGTTCAGCTACAAAAACCAGCTGTTGTTCACTGTAGCAAGGGATACAGGTAGATCCAAACCACGTCACTAGTTTGGCTAGCTTACACGGAAATTTCCATGTAAGATTTCCCTATTGTGAACGATCGTCCTGTCAGGTTTAGGGTCAACTGTCCTGTATGTAAAACAGTAATTCCTTTGTGAAAGATGAGGTTAATAACAACCTGAACTTTATGTTCAAAATGAACTGAGAAGCCTGACATAAGAGTTGCAAAGTACATTCACTTTTCTTTTTGATAAATAGAAATATTTTAGCCTTACCACTGCATAAAATTTAATAGTATTCATTGACATTGTTGGTCTAAAGCCTTATTTACCTATAATGAAAAATACAAATATATGAAACCTCTTGAACTATCATTTACATCGATAGTTTTCATTCAATGCATTTGCATTCATTATTTTATGATAGTAATAGGAAAGTTTATCTACTTATATTGAAGTACAACTGATTAAGTTTCCAAAAACCAAAACCTCACTGCAGCACAAGCATTACTTACAGTAAAAAAATTCCCTGCTTCACTTCAGATACTCTTCACTTTATCGAGCAAAATCACAAAGTCTCCAAGATGATGTGTCCAGTATAACTGTGATTTTATTTGTTTTCTATTTATTGTCAACTTCTGATGTAATCATCGACTTTTTTAATGAAATCATTAAAAAAGGTGATATTATCCAGTCAGTACAGTTGGAATGCTAAGAAAGAAATAGCTGTTTCTTTCCCAAGGTTTAGGAACAGTCAGTTCTTAATCTACTTGTTTAACATGAGACCACTGTCTTTGCTGAGGATGTGATACCACATGACAGATGGTCTGTCAAAATCCTATCATGTTTTCTTCAACTATAAGTGAAAGACTGTACGAGGGAAGGAAAAAACTATGTTTACACAATAAAATCTAAAAGAAATATAAAGCCAGGTACTAAATCACAGCTAGAATTATATGCCTGAAGAACAAGATAGACACAGTAAAGTTGCCCTGAAACAACTCTAGAATCGTGTAAGTGAAATGGGACATCTGTAGATCATCCAACTCAACTCCCCTCGCTAGAGAGGGTTTCCTAGGATAGGTTACACAGGAAAGTATCCAGAAAGGTAGTGAATCTCTCCAGAGGAGACTCCATCACCTCTCTGCACAGCCTGTCGCAGTGCTCTGTTGCTCTCACAGTAAAGAAGTTTTCCTTCGTGTTCCTATTGAACTCCCTGTGTTCCAGTCTATGGCCATTGCCCTCTGTGTCCTGTCACCAGGCATAACAGAAAGAGCTTTGCTCCCTCCACTTGACTCCTGCCCTTTAGATATCTATAAGCATAATTAAGAACATTCCATTTAACAGAAATGGTGAAAGTACAGATTCAAGTAAGTATGTTGCTAACTCAACTAGTTTCATTGCTCATTTTGCCTGCGTAATTTTTTTTTTCAGATCTTCAAAAGCACGTGCACTTTGCTTAGCATAGTTTGTCCACATTACTGTTGTAAGATTATAAAACATTTGTAAAACATAAAGATACGCTACCAAGTGTGGTAATTAATTGCAAAGGAACTTAAAGGGCAAGCTGGTAACATGAAAGGAGACCAAACCTAATGGATATAAGACAGTGCTCAGTACAGAATTGTACTTCCATTTCACTTAAACGTTTAAAACCTTTCTTTTAACAAATTGTCAAGGAGCTACCACATAAAAGATTTTCAGAACAGACACACCAAAATTCATCATATATCTTACACATTAGTTATGAAATGCAAATGCCAACAGTACACTGCTACTTTAAACAGTTTAAAATCAATGGCAAAGGAAAGCAAAAAACCCTGACATGTACATAGGTCATTCTCAAAGTAATGCCTTCTATTTATTTCCTTTCAAACTGCAACAGACAAAAAGAGCACAATTACACTATTTGATAGAGCAAATTCTCAAATACAACACATTCTTTTTCAACACAGTAACCACCATCAGTTATGCACTTTTACCAGCAATGAACAAGAGCATTCATACCATGTTTGTGAAACTCTGCATGGCCGTTCAAAAAGTGGCTTGTCTTTCATTGCACTGTCACCACACTGAAAGAGCACACCCACCGTCCCACTGTGCTCACATCCCTTATTTGGTTTGCCATAAGCATTCAGCAAGCCGTTGATGAACGCCAGTGAGTGCAATAGTTTTCGCATGGAGAAATTCCATGACACATCTTCACTTTACCCACACTTCCATGTCAGGTGCTGTTTTGCCACACTTCCCCCCATGCTGCCATCTGTCACATGGCAACAAAACGTAACAGAATATCATCAGAAAGGTTCAGTCTCTACTGCCATATTACTAACATTCACCTCTGATGTTGTGGGCCAACAGAATTAAACAGCAGGCACGACTTTTGGAACAGCCTTCAAAGTATTTATAAAGAAAAGTGTGTTCACACATTTTTTTTCTTGAGTGAAAATAGAAGATAGTTATACTCAAATTGAGACAGCTGATATGAAACCCAGACTCCTTTCCAGTTCATAATTGACTCACTTTATTATACACAAATAGCACCCACAACAGCACAGCAGATTTCACTAATATGCATTGTTTGAATTTGAGTCATTTTGCAAAGCGATCTGCCTGTCTCCTCAGAATTATTTATACTTCATTATTCATTCATTCACCGTTTTGTTAACCATTAAGTTCTTTCACATGTACTTCATTTTCATCATTAGTAGACATACTGAGTGACAGTGGACAAAGAAACAATTTGCGTTAAGAATACCCATAGTTAATTATTAAACAAACGCCATTTCTTTCAATAATTGTTTTGAACTGAAACAAATGTTCATGTTTTCTCAGGGCTACTTAACTATTAATATATAGGAGTAATTTCTTCCTCCACAATCAAAATGTTATGGAGCATGAGATGAAAATATATCTTACCTTCAGAATTAGAAATATTTGACACATTAAAACTGTCGGAGAACAAAGCCAGTGTATTTGACAGGATCTTCTCCATAATTCCGCAGACACCATTAATCCATATTACTTTTTCTGTTATTAAACTTCATCACAATACTAACATAAGAGACTGTATCCAAGTATGTCATAACTCCCTTTTCAGTTAAAAAAAAAAAAAGTTTCTTACATATCAGAATCAGCAAACTTAACATTTAACAAATAATGTTTTGAGAGCAAAAACAATTTGTAAGTCATATAACATACACTATGCAAACTGTTTTAAAAATGCCTACTTAGTATGTCATTGTGCATTGTCTATTATCATAGGTCTTCAGACTTATAGAAATCAGAGAGAAAAGCTAAATCCTTTTCATTGCTTCGGTACTTCATCAGGTAATTAACTAGTTTGATTCCCCAAGTTTACTATCATAAACAAAAAAGATGCAAGACTGACTTCTCTGTGCCTATCTCCTGCTCTTATTTATGTACCTACTATACTGAGTTTGTTCTTTCATTTATAAAGAACAGAAATAATGATGATAGGAGTACATTACTAACTATCAACACTGGCAAAAACTAATATTTTTAAAATAATTACGTTCCCAGAGACTTTAGAACCTGTTTCATGTGGATTTAAATCCATCTGAACAAACTGTAGGATTTGACTGAAACATAAATCGCCTCCTGCTTCGAGTTAATTTAGTCCTTTTGGGGGTGAAACATGCTTGAAATCTGTAGTTCAATTTAAACAATTGATCGTCCTTACAGTGAAGCACCTTGAAATTTACTCTAAGGCACTACATTCCTGCACTGTATTACAAGGCTCACATGGACCTTCTACCTCTTCTTTCCTAAATGTCGTTTTCAAGTGAGAGTACAGTCAGCTCTCTGCTCCATCAGTCTACAAGAACCTTAACCAACAAGAGCTGTGGCCTTTAGTTTCAGAGTTCTAGAAGGTTTAAGCTTGAGAGCCACCTTTTCACTACACAAGCCTCTTGCTTTGTTCTTTTGACATGTTATTCTGATGTGTTACATTTCAAAGCAAAAATCAACAGTGTAAGAATCTTCCAAGAGCATATGATAATTGTTCCACCTTTGGACAGTTTAAGAAGGCAATCATCAGTTCAACGCCCATTAACCTCTACGATGATCTGTTCGGATCAAACATTTGCCTGGGAGGGACTTCAAGACAATCTGAGTTTCACTTATAATATTTGATAGGAGTAATGACATAGACAAGAGATGATGGAGCTCAGCAGGTGCAGAATTCCGTACGAATAATTCCAAAAATCACCAGTACAAGTGATGTGGGATTTGCACACAAAAAGGAATTAGGTCATGGTGTGATATATGAATAACCCAAATTCTTTTCTCACTGATGGAGGTGTGATAATTTCAGCTTCTAATGTGCGCTTGGAGTACTAAATCAGATCTCGTATTTCTCATAAAATGTTGATACTTGCTCATTTTTCTCTCAGCTATCTCTCTTTGTCCATTAAAAAATAATTCCTTTAGAAGAGAGAGTTCAGTTAAGCAACTATCCAATTTCTTATACAAGAAAACAAGTCTAAGTTACCTGCAAAAAAGATGGAGGCAACATCTCTGCAATTACCAACTGTCAAAATTGTCACTCTTGCAAATTCAATCACTCTTTTTAATGTCTAGTTCAAAACAAACGTGTGCCATCACATGTGCCATTGCAGATGATAACTATATTCAATTCTATCTTTGAGTGTTCATTGTAGGAGGAAAACAAAATAGAATCTGCACTTCAGTTATTTTTTGCTTGTATACGTGAACAGTTGAACATTAACACTTTTAATGGTTAAGTATATGTTTAAGTCATGTCTATGTGCAAGGCTGCAACGAAGAGAAAGCATTCAGTATTTACCACTTGATTTCAGGGTAAAGAATCTAAAAATAAATGAGAGCTAAGCAACATCTGAACTCTTCATAGGAGATCTATTTCAGTTACAGATATGCTCTTTTCTTGTCTGATGGAGGCTGTATCCACTTTAAACAGTGAAATTCTCAAGAATTCCAAAGAACAGCAGCATAATGCCATCATTTACACTAATCTATTGTTTTTATAGAAAAAAAAGTGTTTTCTTCACTATGAGCAGTTTATAGATTTGGAGAATATATTGTGGATTTATGTGTCTAGTGTATTTAACAGAAAAGTAGTACTAGTAAGACTAGGACTAAAAAAGCATTGGAAAACCTTGTCAGGTAGATTACTTTTAAGATTAAAAAAAAAAAAAAAACAGTAAGCACTGCGCCAAAAAGTAAATAAATCTGCATCTGGCAAGTTGCTATATTTTCCAAAAAAAAAAAAAAAAAAAAAAAAAGAGTGTATACTCCCACAGGAAAGAAAAACGCACTTGAAAAAAAGTATTAGCTGCACCATTTCTCCTTACATTTAGCTCTGAGAGCATAACCTCTTACCATTACTATGTGGGTATGACAGTAGTTGATGGTTGATGTTCCACACTACATTACCCACACACAGACAGAAGCTTGTAGCACAAAGCAAGCAATAATTAATAGTAACAACATACAGGTGCATCTACCATTTTTTGCTTGTGACTTCAGAGATGAACTCCCCTCCCACTCCCCCCAAATTTCCTGACACACAGTAACGCACACATTCCTGATAGCTCTCATGAATGCTATTGGGAGTCACTTACATGCAAACTGAGAAGTTCTGGTCCAAAAATGCCCCACCCCATTCTGGATAGAACAAGTAGTCCATTAAGGCTTCCCAGTGCTCCTTTAAAGCCAGCTTGAGTATCTCTACATTGCCCACATCTCTGAGGATTAATCTGAATTAGGAGGTTTGCTTGTAAAGGACAGATTTCGACTGCTGCGCTCCCTCAGCAATTAAGCGTGAGGGTTTGTTTGGTTTTGTTCTTTTTCCATTTACAGCAGCAGCCTTCACAGGTATGTCACGCTATATCCATGCAATGAATTCTAGTAATTACTCAATGCCTTTAAGTAATTAAATACTAGCATTCTTACATTTTCTTTAAGATGATAGTTAGCTAGAAATACTAATAACATCCTTTCCCCATCTCTTCAAAACAATGTAGTTTCACATGACTTCGATACTAAACAACCAATTCAAGCAGAAAAACAGCCATCTTCTGAAACCTATTCCCAATAGCTCCTACTAAACCATGTCCCTCAACGCAACATCCAGTCTTTCCTTGAACACCCCCAGGGTCGGTGACTCCATCACCTCCCTGGGCAGTCCATTCCAGTGCCTGACCACCCTTTCTGAAAAGTAATACTTCCTCATGTCCAGCCTGAATCTCCCCTGGCATAGCTTGGAACCATTCCCCCTGGTCCTATCACTAATGACACGAGAGAAGAGGCCGACCCTCAGCTCACTACAACCTCCCTTCAGGAAGTTATAGAGAGCAATAAGGTCTCCCCTGAGCCTCCTCTTCTCCAGGCTGAACATTCCCAGCTCCTTCAGCCTCTCCTCATATGGCCTGTGTTCCAGACCCCTCACCAGCTTTGTTGCCCTTCTTTGAACACGTTCCAGGGCCTCAATATCTTTCTTGCAGTGAGGGGCCCAAAACTGGACACAGTACTCGAGGTGCGGCCTCACGAGTGCTGAATATAGGGGAACAATCACCTCTCTGCTCCTGCTTGCAACACTGTTTCTGATGCAAGCCAGGATGCCATTGGCCTTCTTGGCCACCTGGGCACTGTCGGCTCATGATCAGCCGAGCATCAATCAATACCCCCAGGTCCATTTCCTCTACGCGGTCCTCCAGCCACACCGCCCCAAGCCTGTAGCGTCGCCTGGGGTTGTTGTGGCCAAAGTGCAGGACCCGGCATTTGGCCTTGTTGAAACTCATCCCATTGGCTCCAGCCCAGCTCTCCAGCCTGTCCAGATCCCTCTGTAGGGCCTTGCTACCCCCAGGCAGACCCACACTTCCAGCCAATTTGGTGTCATCTGCGAATTTACTGAGGGTGCACTCAATGCCCTCATCCAGGTCATCAATAAAGATATTGAAGAGGACAGAACAGGCGCGTGGCCGTCGGGTGAGGCAGCGCGGAGTTTGGGCCCCGCGGCGATCGGCGTCCCCACAGCATGAAGGCAGCAAGGGCCAAGACCCCACGGAGGCCGGCGCTGAAGAAGGCGTTGCCGCCCGGCCCGAAGGACCCCGTTGGGGTGTACTGCAGGGTGCGGCCGCTGAGCTGCCCAGACCAGGAGTGTTGCATCGAGGTGATCAACAAGAGCACGGTGCAGATCCACCCTCCCGACGGATACAGGATATTCCGCAACGGGGAGTACCGGGAGATGCAGTATTCGTTTAAGGAAGTGTTCGGTACCCTTGTGGCTCAAAAGGAGCTCTTTGACGCAGTGGCTAAGCCTATTGTGGAAGATCTCATTCGTGGGAAGAACGGTCTCCTTTTTACATATGGAGTGACAGGCAGTGGGAAAACCCACACTATGACAGGATCTCCTGGTGATGGAGGGCTGCTTCCATGGTGTTTGGCCATGATCTTCAACAGCATAGGGCTGTTCCAGGCCAAGAGATTTGTTTTTAAGCTTGACCACAAGAATGGTGTGGATGTTCAGTGTGAAGTAGATGCTCTGTTAGAGAGACAGAAAAGAGATGCCACGCCTGTTCCCAAGACTTCTGGCAAGTGACAGGTGGATCCAGAGTTTGCTGATATGATCAACGTGCAAGATCACTGCAAAGTAGAAGAAGTTGATGAAGATATATATATATACACACACACACGAAATCTTATAGATTTCATGTGTGTATATATATATCTATCTATATATGTGCTTTCAGCTTTATCATGGTTATATTAGTAACACACTGTAGAAATGTTTGTCTCTCACTATCAAGCAACATAGGATGCACGACACAGATTAAATTAGAAGCCATACCCTCTAGGGCAAAAATCCAAATCAGCTTTCAAAGCTTCCGGACAAAAATGCCCAATAGCCCATGAAATGCTATTAAACACCTCTATCCCAATTTAGATTCATGTAGCATGCTAACTTTGGATTCAATTCAGGAAGTTGCTTAAGGATGCAACTAGCCTGAATTCTCTAAACGGCGTATCGATTTGAGAGTACATGCATGTTCCTAACAGGGTACAGAGACAGATTCACAGAAGCTACTGTTACATTTTTTTCATAGCTCTTTACCTTTGTTACAATATATGTTTTATAATTCTTTAGCAGTCTTTCATCGCACACCTTATCGTTATCTAGAAATCTGTCTAGCAACATATTATAGACAGCACAACCTTGAGGCATCACCTATCTACAATAAAAAACAGGATTCACGTAAATTGACTTTGGGATTAAGTTGCTATTTCCTTAGTAATTGGTTCATTAATGAAAAAGGAAGATGATTTTACTGATAATCATTTTTTCCTTTCCTTCTATTACAGTGTATCTTAGAAGTTCACACCTAAAAATTGTCAGACAGGTATTGCTGCTTATGCAAATAAAATCTTAATATTTGAGTGTTCTTGGACCACTGAGAAACCTCACAAAACATGGAAGTTCCCAGGGATAGTCTCCTCTAAATCCTGGAGAATGATTTAAAGAGAACGTAGTCATTTATTGAATTTGCTCTTCACATTCAGCTTAAAAACTCGTAACCCAATAGGGATATTTCGGAAAACGTGAAAGAGGACGTGAGAAGAAAAGACAGTTCCTAATAAACATAGAAAGAAAATCCTAATGCTTGACTACAAAGGCTGAGAATAGAGAAATTAATCTCCTAGAGCACATCAAAAATACAGCCAAACCTAGCATTTAATTTAGGATATTCATATGAGAAGATTTTCTGTTCTTAAGAACAAGTGATTTAATAAATATTTCGTAATATTTGTAACATTGACTAAAGTCAATGTTAACCATAGTTTCTAAACAACTCGTACCTAAGTTTAGTTGGAGCAGCTGAGGAGCAAAACAAGTAAAACTTCTGTAATGCTAAGCCCAGAAGCCAGAGCCACTCAGGTCCTAGACAGCTGGCAAGAGGAAGCTGGTTAATGAGGGTGAATTTTCAGAATCCCAACATTGGCAATATAGGGAACACCTCCTAAACTTGGGTGCATGCAGCATATATCCCACTAAGCTTGGCCTGTCAGGCAAACCAGGACACATGGGCTAAAAATAAGATAGAAATTGTTGCTTGCTGGCACTCTGCACATATCACAGTAAGCAGAATGATTGCCTAGGTTTCTCCTGTCTCCATTTTAGGCATATGCAGCTGGCAGCAGTACGTTGTTCTCATGCACCAAAGGCAGCAGATGGAATGAATTACATATTTCAACAGTTCTTGACATCACATCAAACACCTTGGCTTTTAGTTTTAGAAGAGTAACTCTTGGGAGATTTTTTTTTTTTTCCAGCTTTCAGCATCCAGATAAGTCATACACAGTTATTTCCTTCTTCATAGAACAATATAGCCATGCCATATGTTGCAGACTTGCAAGACTTGCATAGAAAAACTCTGCAGCAATAGCAAAAGGAAGTGTTTTTATTGATGGTTTCTAGCTAGACATAGCCAATGAGCAATGTATTACAGGTAGCCTCTGAAACTAAGGGCTTTATGCCGTCCATCATACTACAGAGATTAGATGTTCAGCATTTTTTTTAAGTAAATAAAGAATTTTGAGGTATCTAACATTCAAAACTGCTATATTTAGCTACGTTAAATCAGTGTTTAACAAGCTATCATCAGCTTTCAATTTATTGCTTAAGATTCTGAGTTACAGCTCCCTTGACAAGTCCAACTCTGGGCAGGTGGGGCTCTTCCTCAGCACAGTGACAGGTGGGAAGCAGGTCCTGGCACAGCCAAACACAGCCCACAGAGCATCGCTTTCATCCAGGAGGTAGAAAAATCTCTTCATGCATAAAATTCAGCTGAATGAGTTCCTGAATGAGATTGTAGGGACTGTACATTCTTGTGCCTGCCTGCAACTGTAACGCTATACACAAACTGGACAAGGAATTGTACTTGGTAAGCCTGGACCAGCACCTGATCTACATCAAGTTGCTCGCTCTCCTTTCCCAGAGAGGTAGCCAGACAGGCCAGTGCATCTCTATCATCAGTCATTGCCCCAGTGCACCTGACTCCTCTCCCCACCAATCAATCAGTTTCTACAAGTCTTTAAGACCAGTTGGAAACAGCTTCAACAGAATAGGCTGGAAGATTCAGCACTGTGCTCAGGGTGAGAGTGAGCCCTAAGAGGAACTAGCACAAAAAAAAAAAACAAAAAAAAAACACAACACCAAAAACCCAACAACCACCACCACCACATCTCAGGGCCAGGAAAACACCTCACCTAATGCCTCTGAAAATTTTGAAGTGATTAAGATGATTACAACTTGGCATCCTTCGAAACTTAGAAGGCCTTCAATCTTTCCAGAGCAAGCTATCAACAGGATCATTGTTTCTGTGCTACCAATCCTTTCTTCCAGTCTCAGGATTTCAGCAAATCAAGTAAACATACCTTGTTACGACCTTGATTCCTTTCACTTTTGCTGAGGTGTGATCAATGCTGGCTATTCTGCTGTTTTGAGATAACAAATAGCTTCCGAGACTTCCAGACTACATCCGACCCGCATGCTCCAATAGCATTATAGCTGGAAGTTCTGCATGTACAAGCGATTTTGATCCCAGACAGCTCAATACTTCTTTGAAATACATTGCCAGTAGCTACTGACAACGGTGTCAATCTCTTAATTATCTGCCGTAATCTCTTCCCTGCATTTAAATATTAATATAACCATTTCCCACCAGTGCAGTTTACTTCTAACTACCAAAGTTTTAATAATTCTGAAGTTGATCTTCAGCAGAAAGAAGCACTTGAGGTGCGATACTGCTTTTCTCCTCCATGCACTTTTTTCTTCAAAGAGCTCATTTTAAAATTATTTCTCTTGGAAGAAGAATTATTTCTTGGAAGAAGATATTCTTCTCTCTCATTCTCCTAAATTTAAAAGTGCATTCCTAAGAATTTTCTCTTGCTTCAGGATTTGCTTAGTTAATAGCTTAGAGTGAAGTGATGTTCTGCTACAGATTGATCGGGAATCTTCGGTGTTTTCATGCTCCTACCTCAGACCAGAGCATACTCTTTTTTCCTCCTCTGTTCAAAATACTTTTACTTTGTCTATTCCTAATTTTTCTATGCACCTGAAATTGAGCCTAGCTGCTACTTTTTTTTTTTAAACAAAGGGGACAGCTGTGCAAGAGAGGATTATACTGACAAAGATGAACTACCATAATTCGTCTCTGTTGTCCACTATCCTAATCTCTCAATTACCTTCAATCAGCCACTCTAACTGAACAGACTAAAACAGCTTCCAGAAAAAGAATAAGAGAAAACAAAGGCCAGACACATAACAAAGGTGGAAATAAAGTGGATTGCTAAGTAAAAGCACAGGAAAGCATCAACACAGCCTACAAAAGCAGGCAGAAATTAGCATGATGGAGGCAAAATACATTGCAATTGAAATTACCTAAGAAAG
Source organism: Lagopus muta (assembly GCF_023343835.1). Classification (NCBI taxonomy): domain Eukaryota; kingdom Metazoa; phylum Chordata; class Aves; order Galliformes; family Phasianidae; genus Lagopus; species Lagopus muta. The sequence continues at coordinate 28,183,774 of NC_064440.1, read as the reverse complement.
AATATTCAGGCCAAGAACTTCATCTCATTCCAAGTGACTTCAGTTAAGTCTTCCAAGGAAAGTACTTATCATCATCGCTGCTTCAAAATAAACTGATGCTAGTCTCAGTGTGCAGTACTGCATTTATCCAATGTATTTGCTAATCTCAATGTAGTTCATAATGCAATGTAGTTGAATTTGTAATTGAAATAAAAATCCACAGTCAGACACTCTCATCATTAAAGGATAGATGTCACAATGTATCCCATTTCTTTTACAGGAGTCAAGCATGGGTAAACTTTTTTCTTTACCCTTGATCAACTAAATCACCAGCTGTTTATGCACAACTGCTGGCAACCTTGGAAGTGTAATTTGTCTTCCAAAACTCCATGAACCTCATTCACCCATTTGTTTAAGAGCACAGCAAGCTAACAATACACATGTTTTCGTAGTTAGTACATTAAAAAGCTTAAGAAACAGTCCCCAGCCATGCACAATTTCCACTGGAGAAAATTGTACCTGCTGAAGAATTAAAAGATAGAGACCTGCAAGTTGAATGGAACATAAATCTAAGTGAAATGAAAGTCTTTAATTGCTAGAACAAACAAAATCTTTCAGCTCATTATGCAGCTCAATTCATAATTGCTTAAGGTGTTACACCTGGGGCTTATTACAGGAAAATTTGGAAATCATATCAAGCCTGTACAGGTGTGCACACAAATAGTGAAAATAAATTGCTTTCCCCCAACTTAGAACTGCTTTTTTGGCAACCTCTTCTTATACGTTCAATCCTTAAAAGCAAGGATAACCATTTTAAGCTAATTACAACTTTTCAGCGATGCATGCATTGTTAGGTGCGTGAAGCACTCAGATTTGCAGGTAGAAAAAAGAAATCACTAAGTCAGGTTTTTAACTAGTATTGACAGGACAGGGAGAAATGCAGTAAACCAGATGTCAGACAGCTACCCACCAAGACTACAATTCTCACATACGCCACATATATTCTAACTTCAGGAATTTATGTTAATTATACATTAGCCATTTAGAAATGCCTCATCCTTACTCATTCATAGTCTGAAACTGATACTAAATGCACTGTCCATGATATTTATGCATACCTGTTCTTACTCCACATTAAAAATACAAAACCATTGTTGTAACATCTTCAAGAACGTTATAGAATAGTCACTCCTTGAAATGCACGCTATTGTCCAGAAGGCTTAAAGCAGTCTCCCTCCCCTCCCCCCCCCCCCCCCAAAAAAAAAAAAAAAAGCCTAAGGGATGCTCAAAAGCTGTTATAGTCTTCAGTCATGGTCTAGCACCACCAGGGCCATATATTGATGCCTTTAAATATCATACACATTTTGATAGACAATGAATCATAGCAGATAGCACATTCACTGCTTTCCATAAGAACATTTTGCTTTTTGAAATTTACATCAACCTAGTTTCCCAAGTCATCTTTGAAATATTGTTCACAGTTTCCCATTAGCTTTTGCTAACTGTCCATTTACAAATTACTCACTACTTACACTCACAATATACTGGTCAGATACAGAAGCCAATTTGCTTGTCTGAAACAAAAACAAAATTAACATCTCACACTCCAATACGAGATGCTCATCAGCAACATTTGCATGTGCACAATCAGATCTCCTCTGTTAATCTGTCTATATTTAGTTGAATGACCTACATGCTAAGATCAAATCCCCCACACTTCACGGATACATCACAAATGTTCTCACTGTAGCAGACCTGCAGTATTTTATAATAGAGTGGACCACAACCTCAGAAGCAACACGTATGCAAGAGCGGGTGTACGCACAGACTCGAGCACATGGTATCTGCCATTTCAAAGCTGATTATTCTGATATGGTCTGTCAGAAGCTACAGCTAAGCTGTATTCTTTTCAAAGGCTCTGACTGTGTGAAAGTCAACAGATGTGGCAATGGAACAACAGTTGGAAAGACTGAAAAACTAGGCTCAGATGAGAAAAATGTTCAGCTCCATTCTTCTTACCCTCCTCTGAGGCACAAACACACAGTAGCCACCAAAGCTCAGTACGGAAAAGGAATGAAAGCAGCAGAGAAAAGACAGAAAGGAGGGAGTGGCAGAAACACATCACCCTGTCTGTAAAATAAAGCAGGGAGGGAGCACATAGAGCCAACAACCCATCATGAACTAAGTGATGGAAAACAACGGTGGGGAAAAGACAGCGTTTTAAAAATGATCAATTATAATTTACAGTTACAACAGTGATCCAGAGCACTGAAAAATTATAGCTGTCAAATGACTAATTGGTGATGAACATCACATGACAGATTGAAGTTATTTGACAATAACTGTCAACATGATCTCAAACAAAACACCACAACATATCCAACAGTCCCACCGATAAGCAAACCTGGGTCAGCCCCCTCCCTCCCCCCTGAAAATTCTCAACTGTATCTGGACCCACTGTGGTCAAATGACAAGTAATTCCATTTCCAGTCCAAACTTTTAGTTGGTAATGCAATCTATTCTAACCACACATGCAGCTTGCATCTGAATCTGTGATGTGTCCTCCCAAGGTTGCAAAAGAAAACTATTTTCATTCTGACCGTAAAAGCCTTTTCCAGAATCTACTGTTATGATTTCAATTAAATTCACTCACATCCAAATACTGCAACATGAATTTAATCACTTGCTTTGCAAGTTTAGTGCCCAGAGACTCTACAGAAGTTTCAACAGCTGTTGGAAAAAAATGTTGCAGCCCCTGACTTTTTATTAAAGTTCCTGCAGCCAAGGTTTACTGTAAATTGATGATCTAGCTGGATTAGATGTTAATATGCAGCTTGATATATTATTCATGAGATTGAGTCACAGACCTAATTAGAAACATGACATGAAAAGCTTTTGAGTCCACAATCTGGATTCTTCTGACATGAAAGATTTGACATGTGAATAAATTTTCACTTGCTGAGAGAAGAGAGATAAATGACCTTTTACATCTAAATGTAAAAATGTCATGTTGGAGATGCATCACTTTCCTTTCTGAGAGTTCGGGAAAAACAGTAGAGGTATCCAGTTTGATGTAATAGAAGCCCTTTAGAAACCTGAAGTTTTTGCCACTTCATCCATTCCTATCTGCTTGCAAAATGTCTGTTCCACACCCCTGTGCAATCAGAGATATTAAAGATGGATAATCCTCTGCCACACAAGCACTCCAGAGAGTTTTTGGCCTAGGAACAGGTCTCCTTCATGCAGCTAAACAAAGCTATGCCATAAACAAAAATTCTGTATATACCAGTTGATCTAGTCTTTCAGCTTTCCAGGCTTAACTGAAGGTTAAACTAGTTTCTATGAGCACCACTAGTCAGCTGTTTTGGCCAGAAATATTGTGTTAACTAGGTCAGTAACAACAGATTCAGACAGCGGAAGAAGTGGTTCAATTGATAATACTGACTAGTAGTGGTCAATAAGTATACCTGGGAAAGAAATGGCAGCAATTCACATTAGGTAGCTCTGTTGTGCTGTGCATTCATTCATTAATTATTTATTAGGGCAAATGCCTAAAAACAACTTGTAATAGATACCAAGAGAAGCTAGTATGGTAGCATACATCTTTAATATTTTCCTTACTCTTTCTTTCAAGATTTCTTTTAAGATTCCAGTTTCCCCACCTCTTCCACGTCAAGACGTATAAGATGCCAACAGCAAACATTATTGCTATTAGGAAATAATTTATTGTTCCAAGGTTAACTATTCCTTATCTCAACACACATAAATTTGATAAATTCCTATGATAAATATTTAAGTGCTTTATTTATGTTAGATTCTTAAGCAAAATTAAACCAAATCTCCAAAATACGAAAACAAAGATATTGCTGAATACATTTGAAATAAATATGGCATGCTAGGCAAGGAAAGAATATGACAAAAAACACTGTCTTCATTTTACAAATCAGACCACCATGATATGTTAATTAGCTGACAAAAGGAAATACTGCATTTTAAAATGATCATTTAAAAGTAGACAGAACTAGTTCTTAGCTAGCACTGATCTGATAAAGCTCAAGGATAACCCAAGATAATCAAGGCTACAGAGTCCAGGAAAACAATCTGAAGTAGCGTGTAAGCAACTGAAAGCACTTTTCAGACTTGACAACACTGAGAGGTAGAGCAGCACAAAGCAAGAAAAGTCGTTACTAATAAACACAGCCAACAGATTGCAGTCAGATGTCTTTGTATGAGGGCAATACAGAAGAAGATAAGAAGGAAGAGGTCAGGATGCACTACTTTCCAAAATTAATAATTCATTAACATTTCTCTTCAGAGAGCTGTTACGAAAAAAATCTACAGAGGAACAGAATAATTCTCAGCATCGGTGATCTCTGTGTCCCGATTCGTAAAGGATTACCTCCTAAGCTATCTGTAAGATACACGTTCTAAGTACCTTCCACTTACCTCAAGATGTTTATTTCCTGCGAAGTCAGAAAACCATAAGCAGGATGACAAGGATAAGGAGCTACTTCATTCAGAGTTCTTTTAATAGTGTTACATTTTAGACTTACTGACAAATAGTATCTATTGGCAATGCTACTTACCCTGCTCTCACTACCAACAGCCTAGAAGCCACAAGCAAGGACTCATTGTATCAAACCACAGCTGTGCCACCTGGCCTTTTCAAATTAGCATTTGCTCCCAATAAAACACTAATTACTGTATTTTATCGTCTTGTCTTGTTCAGCATTTCACTTATTTTCATCTTTTGTGAAAACTTTTTTCTTCAGTACAATTCACATATCAGAAGAAAACATGGAAAAGATTACAGGTAGCCCAGTTCTTAGTTTATAAATCAGATCTAAAAGCTTCAAGCTTCAACCGCTGTTGCGAAGATCACTATGACGCTCATGGTCCAAATGCAGAGTTAAACACATTGGTCATGATGCTAATTCATAATAACTAGCTTAACTAAAGAAAGATAACAAAAGCTAAAAGAAAAACACAACATATCAGAACAACACAGACTTGACAACTTAAGCCTTACGAGTTCAATTTGAAGTACTTTGTCATTTATCTGTAACATTCACCAAAAGTAGCTCCCTCAAAGGATAGACTATTCATAAGCTTTACTGAAGATAAAAGGAGCAACTCACACCCTTGACATTGTCAGCAGTAGAAAGTAGACCTCAATCTGCCACAATTCAGATGTATATATAGTTTAGAGAGGGAACTTTTTTCTTACTGTATATGAAGGAGCAGTTCCTTTGTATTCTTCTCAGTTGAATTGAGATTCTATCAGTTAAAACCTGGAAAGGGAAGGGGAGAAACAAAATAAACACATGAGAAAGCATTCTAGGAACAGGCTTCTTACAATCCGCTTAAATTGCCTGATAAGCTTAAGCAGAGTTTACCTGAAAGAATCATAAGACAAATATTTCATTCTACTAGAGGCTGCCTGTGCTATAACCATTAAATCTAAATCTAGCAGCTGATGCCATGGTAAAGCTGAGGTGGAGTCTGCTGTTCCTCCATTTCCTTTTTCCAGCAGCCCATCATTTTCCTTCCTGTGGTAACTCATTACTTAGAGAACTGAATAACGCTGCACAAGCCTGCCATATCTGAAAAAAGGAGAAGTTTCCTACCTCTCCTCCTACACAAGTTTTTGGGTTTGCTTACTCATTTATTTTTGTCGATACTTTTCCTACACTTCTGTGCTTGACTTGTACAAGAAGTAAAATCTCAACATGCAATATTGAGGCAATGGCTTCCATGAGAGGTGCATTATGCCCACAGTAACCAAATAGGCATTCTTGCTGATTTCAAGACAAGCACGAGCATGTTGCTGTAGCACAGTGCTTGGAGTCTAATACATTAAAAATCTTTACTACTAGGCAATTTCAAGGAAAAGCAGATTCCTACAGTGCTCCTACAAAATACAAGAACTTCATGAAATATAGTAAAAAATACAAATTGTGCCAGAGAAAGGAAACAAGAACGACAGAAACAGTTAGGAATGTAATTGCTCTACACTTTCACAGTTGGTAGCAGACAAAATTAGAATCATAATATGCTAGTACTGTCTTTAGAAATGGCAGATCCCATCTCTCTCAATTTTGCAGTTGAATACAGTAGGGAAACACTGGTCAAAACAAAGCAAGTTTCCTCTGTAGCATTTGTGACAGTTAAATCAAGGAAGAATTTTTCAGAACTACAAGCACTATGAGTGAGAGTAATCTACTGACTGTTTCTATACCTTCAAATTCCTATCCAGTGAAATGCTCAAGCAGGTGCCTACATAGAACTTGCAAGTAAACTCATTCAAATTCATTCCTCCCACCCATTCTATTCTAAAACAATTCCTTATATAGTGATATCTTTCAAAAAAAGAGAGCAATATACTGAAGTGAATAGGAATACCTATTCCCTAAAATGAAAGTCTCTAGACCAGTGTTGCAAAGCACTGGTCTGATAAACCAAAAACGTTTGAAAGATTCTTGAATACAGTCAGTTCAAACGGAAACAAATTCAAATTAACAGTGAAAGGAGCAACTGCTATCAAATAATATTGATCATTTATTGGAAAGGAAATATAATCTATTTAAAGAGCAAGCTTAATAGCAACTAAGCTCAGCATTCAACTCAAAAGTGAACAGTATCGACACTTCAATTAAAATTCCTTTCCCTTGAAATGGTAACAATAATATTTTTTTTAGGAGATTTATACATTGAGCTTCATAGACCTCCCTTTAAATAGCTACACTTGGTCATCTGTAACAATCCAGCTAAATAGTAGTAAAGAAATCTTTGCTCAGAAAGATATAGAGGTCACTGGGAATATTTCCCCCTCCTTTCTCTGATAAGTAAAAACCTCCAGACACAACCTTATTGAGGCAGCTAACATAACAGTTCAATTCAGAGCTTTATTATGAAGTTTTAGATTAAAAACTATAAACCAAAAAAAATATGTACAAAACTTAGATTTTTAGAAGCAGTTTTAACATCATGCCCGAGATGATGCGCTTTGCTACAAATAAGCCTTGTATATAAATGGATTTCAATCTCAGCTCTTCCCAATTTCAGCTGCAGTTAAATTGCATGATTTTAAAAAGTCTGCTTACTTTAGTGACAAAAAAAAGCTTCTACATCAAATTACCCTAATTCCCTTGTAAAGACAGTTTGCTTATACTTAAACACAACCTTTCCCTGATTAGCAGATAGAACCATGATTTCCACAAGTGCTTGAATCTAGGAACTTTTACTAGAATTATCTGTCAGCATCAACCTATTATCTGCTGCAGAATGCATACTAGGCAATTCAATATGATAACATCACCCCAGAATAGATTTCCCTTTAATTTATTCAAATTCATTGAATCCCAAAGCTTTCATATAGAAGTAGAATACATTCTCCTGCATCTAGTTAAATGATGAATGCTATATTTGACTTCAGAGTACTATCTTCAACACTTTAATATCGTGATATATCTCACTTAAAATCCTGATCATTTTCTTTCCACATTAATACTTCTTTCAATGCTCAGCAGATTTATGTATGCCCAGACTCCATAAAGCTGAGCTTGGCAAGAACTGAGGGTACTACAGTGCAGTCACAGCCATCTGTCAGTGCAACTGGCCATAAATCCAAAAACCAAACCGAAACAAAAATAATTATAAGTCATTGGTCTGGTTACTGTTAAGACCAGAAGGAAAAAAATGCCAGATATAACACCCAGGAAAACAGCTTGCCAGACCCATAGCTAGTTCCTTAATCTCCTCTAACGCCTTTGAGAGGAAATGCTGGGTGTTAAGAGCTGTCAGTCTTTCAAGAACAGAAGCCTGCCAAAGACCAGACTGAACATTCACCTATGCCTGCTTGAATTCTCTAAAAATGACAATTCATAAACTCAAGTTTGTAAGCTGTGACTATAAACTTACTATAAGCTCTCAATATCTCCAATGATCTGAAGACAAAAATACAAAATAAAATCAATCATATTCATGAGAAAGATCCTGAGATTTACCAACATGGAATGATTTGGAAACCGAGCTAAAAAGCTAGGCAGAAACACCTACTTAATGTTACACTTTTGTTTTCCTTGCATCTTTATTAACCATTTTATGGCCATTGCAAGAATTATGTAATAGTTTATTCAGGTTCACAACATAAGAGTTCATTTTTACAGTTGTGCCACTGAAAGTTTGAAATTCTTTGTTTTTAATCCCAGATCAATTTTGTATACATAATATTTGAAAATACCTTCATGATCAATCAGAAAAAAAAAAGTATACTTAAGTATAAGTTACCATGTACACACTCAAGTTGTTTTTCCATTTGTCTCTCATGTTTATGTTTTATTTCATATTCTACTGCTACTTTCAACAATACTAACTCACTAAAGTGCAATACTGAAGAACATAATTTAAAAAGGTATCCAGCAACCCCCAGTATCTTCCACCACAAGAACAAAAACTACACATCTCAGGGACTTCAGTAATAAATTAAAAAAAAATAGAGCTCTGAAAGCCAGTCAATGTTCTTGCACTGTCACAATATCAGCCTATGAGCAACAGCCTTCCTGAGCAGAGATTTAGATCAGCTGGTTTAACGATAGAGAATGAACAGTGCAAGTAATTTTAGCTATGCTTACCCAAAAGAAAAACACTCTCCTTGTTCTCAAGAGCATCATCCAAATGTATTCTCACTTATATAAAGGTACTGTAACATCTAGGTATCTTCACTGCAGACCTAGAACAGCTAAGATCTAAATAGCATCACTTAACACTGCATATTTAGAGGAAAAATACAAATGTAAGTATTTAAGTAAAAATAACAGGAAGAGAGTAGTTTTTTTTTTTTTAATTTTACAGGGAAAATGAAACGGGCAGTAATACAGAGCAGCTTTCTAGTTACAAACTTTAAAGGTATCATCCCAAGGAAAAAAAAAAATCCTTGCTGCATGTCACCAATACCATGTGAAACTGCTATAGCAAAATATTATGGAGACTGTCTTCTCTTTTTCTTGGAGTACCACAGAAAATCTTACTTAAAGCTCAGCTTACTCCATAGGTAGCTACATTAATGCTAACAACACTGACCACCAAACATGATTGCAATCACACTACTACAATTTTCTACTTCAGAGAAGGGCAATCATGCAGATGCATTTCCCGTTAACATATAATTTTAGTCATGTCCATCCAGTTTGGATATCATTAGTTTGGGTTTTTTTTTTTTCCTTTTTTTTTTTTTTTTTTTTAAGCTCATCACAGAACTGATAGTTGAAAGTAGAAATGAAAGAAACAATGAGAATGGTCCTTGGGTAGAAAGAGAAAGAAAAATCCTGGGCTGTTAGAAACTTAAAAAAAAAAAAAACAGATACCACCTCTATCAGGTGTAATTTTTCCTGCTACACCAGTGCCCATTTAAGGCATCTGTTAGTGTGATTTAGGATTCTGCAGGCTCAAACACAAAGGGCAGCAAGTTTAGGAGACTTACAATGAAGTAAACCTTACCAAACCTCTTCTTTTTTTCCCCCTTCTGTCTCCCAAATAGCAAATAAAGAAACTAAACAAGCAGAAAGTAGGAAGCCTCCATTTTACAGTTTGCATATGTGACTGAGTGCCAGATGCATTAACCACTACTGCATCTTTGGGCTTCTGTGCTCAACCACAAGCAGCAAACACATGAACTTGTGTTCTTGAAGTCAAGTTGCCCTTTGATTTTGTTACTCTCTAAAAGCAATGAAATTGCTTCTGATAAATACGTTGTGATGCCAGGCATAGTTATCATTAGAAACATCAATCATCACACATAAGAAAAAAATAACTCACCAACCCAACAATAGGGTTTCTGATTACAGAATGCTCTTTCTCAGAAAGCAGCCTTCACCCAAGAAATAATCTCCTTTTGGAGGCTAGCACTTAAATAAGCCCAGGGTGTTCATTCCAGTCACATGGGAAGTAGGGGTGAATTGCTTGCACCTGTGCTTATTGAGCCAGCCACCCCCTTCACCATATGCTCAATCATCAGTTCAGGCCATGACATTCCAGATCCCTTACGAATATTTTTGAGACAGCTTTCAAACAGACTATGGGGATACTGCATTAGATACATACAGCTATAAGACTTTTGAAAAATTTGACACTTTACTGGAAAATAGGACTAAGCCGCTGTCTGAAATGCAACATTTTGCAAGAGAATAGGAATGTAACCCTTCGATCTGAGATTTACTCACAAAAGAATACGTATTTCAACCTCAAAGATACACCACATATTTTTTAAACCCAAGGTATTCCCAGCTTTAACATTAAAAACAGCTCATTCAGACTGAATAGAAACATACTTGCTTGGTAAAGAAAGACAGACAAGTTCTACGGGAATGAGTTTTAATTGAGACCATTCCTATCTGCTGTAGTATTAGAACATCAAATGCAACTTGGGAAAGTGAAAGCTAACATTTGAAGGTTGTTCTGAAGACGCATAGCAGCATCTAAGAACTAAACATTGCAGCTATTTGGACGTTTGCTGGTAGGGACACTTACCTGCTGTACAATCAATGAATATACACATAGCACAGTACATCCAGGAGTTTGTCTGAGATAATTAAGATACTAGAGTAAGGAAAAGAGAACACTCACCTTACCCATGACTCCCATAATAAACTCCAGCTCTCCAGAAAAGATCCTTCCCCCCTGGCAGTCAGTTCTTAAATGGATCTAGGAGAGGTAGAGCCAGGCTCCACCCCTTCCGGCAGCACAGATGAATTGCCTTCACCTGTGCTCCCTTGGCTGACTCATTGCTCACCTCAGGTGATCAATCAGAGGTTCAGGCCATGATTCAGCAGCCCCATACACCTGCCAAATGTATAGACATAACAGGCCACGACAGAGGTAGGAGTTTTTGACATTTCTACTAGTAGCTAGATCAGTTAAACACTCATCTGCACGTACCTGCCTATGTATCTATAAACTCTTTTCCCTACCTACCATTTTACTATGGCACCTCTACAGCACACATTCTCAAGCACTCAGTCAGACAACAGCTGAATTTCCACCTCCACAGGCACTAAAAATTCACCTAAACTGAGGCTCTGCTGTTAACTTACAAGTGGGCATCGCCCTAACCGTGGCAGTTGTGTAGGCTCCTGACATGCCTGGAGAACATTTTAGTTCAGAAGTGTAACAACAAGAAGAAATATTACACTTTTTCTAAATACAGATACAGGTTGGATGGAGATAGGCTTGAGAGCAGTCCTGAGGAGAAGGATTTGGGAGTATTTGTTGATGAAAGACTCAACATAAGCTGGCAACGTGCACTTGCACCCCAGAAGGTAAACTGTATGCTGGGTTGCATCAAGAGAAATGTGACAAGCAGGTTGAGAGATGTGATTCTGCCCCTTTACTCTGCTTTCCCGGGGCTCTGCTTGGAGTATTGTATCCAGCTCTGGAGTCTCCAACACAAGAAGGACATAGAATTGCTGGAGCAGGTCCAGAAAAGAGTCATGAAGATGATCAGAGGGCTGGAGCACCTCCCCTACAAGGACAGGGTGAGAGAGCTGAGGCTCCTTAGCCTAGAGAAAACAAGGCTCTAAGGAGACCTAATAGAGGCTTTCCAATACCTGAAGGAACCTACAGGAAAGATGGGGAAGGACTTTTTATAAGGGCAGGTAGCAACAGGATGAGATTTCCAGTTTTAAACCAGAAGAGGGTAGATTTAGACTAGGTATTGGGAAGAGAATCTTTACTGCAAGTGTGATGAGACACTGGAATAGGCTGCTCAGTGAGGTTGTGAGTGCCCCTTACTTGGGAGCATTCAAAGCCAGGCTGCATGGGACTTTACACAACCTGATCTAGTGAGAGGCATCCTTGCCCACAGCAGGGAGATCTTAAACATCCCCTCCAACTCATTCTATGATTCTAAATAACTAGACACAAGCAACATCAGAAAGATCGTTAATATGAAAATCAGAAAAGGAAAATGGCAATAGGAAAAATGCTGAAGGGCTGTAACAAGGATAGAGGATTCAAAAACAGATAAGAAGAATGATATTTGACTGTAAGCTGCTGAGGGAAAATTGCAAGGACTTGCACATAACAGTTCACCACCCTGACCAGCGTGCCTTCATACTACTTATCATGACTAAAACATGATTCACTTCCTTGAAGAACTTACATGTCTTCATCTCTTCATCGCCATTCCTGTCCCCTCTCCAGCGCTCTCACCGGAAGAGAGCTGCAGCTGTATCAGGGACTGCTGTCTAAGCCACAGGCATTCAAGACAGACATACAGCTTCAAGAAAGAGGCAGTATGCCTTGTGCAAAAAAAAAAAAAAAAAAAAAAAAAAAAAAAAAAAAAAAAAGATGAAGCTTTCTAAACAAAAATATATTTGTATACAAGAAGAGAAGCTGATCCAATTGTCACCAGGCTACAGACAATGGCTCCATCATCAAAAAGTGAGATAGAAGTTCTCCCACTACACTTAGACACTGTAATGATAAAGAGACAGTATAAAATCACTGCAGTAAATTAGAGAGTTAGATTATATAACAGGCACAAGTTAATGGCATTTTTATATATTTTTGGGAAGAAAAGCAATTAAAATTTGCATCTCAGCACACACACTATTTACTATAACCTTAAAAACTAGTAAATTCAAGCACAACAGATCACTAACTTTCCTACCTTCTGCTTTCCATACGCAGCAAAGCGCAGCAGCAGCTACAGCTTTGAGCTCCTGTGGCTGCTTGGACTGCACTGCAGTTATTTCAACCAGCACCAGAATGGCCTCAGGTTGTAGTGCAAGTGCCCCAGACAGGCACAGAAGTGCACTGTCTCCCAGGCAAGACTAACTCAGCACTGTTCCCCAGCTCCTCAACAAACGGATAGCTGCATCTATAACTACTAAAGCCCATATCTATTAAAACTTTTACTTACCAGATTAGAACAGCCAAGTTTTACAGTTTGCTCAGCTTGCTTTCTGTACCAGGGTACAGTCAAGGCTCCCAGGACTGGCCAGCCACAGCTAGGTAAACATTACTGACTACTTTCACAAAATTTATCTACTGCATTCTATTGAAGGTAGAGGTAGATACAACAGAGACACAATAATTTGCAAGCATGATACATAAACACACGTTTCTTCTTAACCTGTACCAGGTTTATCGATTTCTATTGTGAAAGTAAAAACCTGACACTTCTGGATAGATAAGTGAATAAATGCTTTTTTTTTTTTTTTTTTTTTAATTCTTTTTTCTGTTAGAGCACACTATTGCTGCCCAGAGAGCAACAACATGTTGACCAGAAATGTGTACATCTATCTGTAGCACTACCAAGTGAGGCTGCATTTTTCAGAATACTTCCTGTTTTCCATGACAGCTGATAGGCCTTATCAGTAACTACCTAAATGGAAGGTGAAAAGAGGTTCAAATCATACTATTTTCACTAGTTCCCAACACCAGGACAAGGTGAAATGGGCACACATTGGAACATTCAAACATTAGGAAGCACTTAACTGTGTGAGTAACAGAGCACAGGCACAAGTTGCTCAAAGAAGCCATTGAGTCTCCTTGGATATCTTGAAAAGTCACTCAAGCATGGTGTAGCACACCCTACTCTTGGTATTCCTACTTGAGCAAGTGCTGGACCAGATGGGCCCAGAAGTCCCTGCCAGCTTCAGCCATTCTGTTACTCTATAACAGAAAAGCAGAACGGACAGTCGCATTCGTCATTTGTGCTTCTGTTAGATGGAAATCTTGGCTTCTTTTTGAGTCTATACTTGCTGAAGTTATCCGCTGAGAAAATGAGGGGAGAAACAAGGAAAATTCAACATCCTGAAGTTGCATTAGAAAGTTTGTAGGGGTAAATCAAAGACAGAAGAAAAACTTTTTTATGTGAAGAGTGACAGTGCAAATTAAGAGAGATATTGACAAGAATATCAACGCAATAGAAATGAAAAGTATCTGCATAGTAATAGAGGCTATATCAAATCAGACTCTGTATCAGTTGAACATAATTCGTATTTCTGTAGCTAGATATCTTGTGCTGAGATCTTATTAAAGTATCTAATTCAGCATTTCAAACTATATTATGAGTTATATTCAAGGAGTTTGGGACATTGCTGAAAGATGGATTTTTCAAAAACATCTTCGGTTTATTACTGAAGGTAATAAAACCTATATTTAGGAAGCATTTTGCTGTGGTGTACAGCCAGAAGTACCACTGTGGCCATAGAAGTCAATAGTGGGTCAGGCAATCTACTCTCGTGATAATTAAATGACGAAATCATTCTTTTTTTTTCTCATCTAAGAAAATCTGTATAGTCAGCTTATTTTTTTTTTCTGTGATCCAGACTGTGACAGTAAACTACTTGTCACACGGCAAAAATCCCCGTACACTTTATGTTTGCACAGACAATACCTCAACCAGCCATGTTGTGATTGCAGTGTGCCCATCAAAGCCTCCAGCCACTTTGGCGTGGATTGGGGAGAGCTGATTTCAAAGGACTGGCAGTAATGAGGGGTGGAGGAATCAATTCTTCATTGCTCAGTAAGAAGGAAAATAAAAGTACTGAGCTGGGTTTAGACTGCTTCTGCTACTATGGATTTACTGTGCATTTTGATACCATTATCTGCAAGCAGGAATTCGGCACGCTAATAAAAAAATGGCATCAGAGGGCTGAATAAGCCACCTCTAGTGCTGAAAGACAATGGATTAACCACTGTAAGGATTTCACTCCCCGAAAGGGTAAACAAACAAATTGCAGGTAAAATAAATCTACAGACATTCATGTTGTGAGTATCTGACTGACTAGGTGACTGCATGTTGTGTGCATAAGGATCTCTAACCAAACATTGAATTCTAATTGACTTTCACAAGTCAATTCATACTGGATTTCACAAAGGCAGTTGTCAATGCTCTATAGTTGAAGAGCTTACTGAATTAGAGCAAAGTCACTCGCTGTTCTGAGCAGACTGCATTCTGCAAGTGCTGGTGAAACAGCTAAAAATCCTGTCACATATGACTTAGCAGAGAAAGGATTTATAAAAATTCCACTGTAAATAAGAGCACATTGTTCTGATTTTACTGTCATTGTTCTGTGAAACTAGGATAAACAAATGAAGTCTTGTTTATTGAACATAAAATATTTTTTCTTTACAAATGTCCTCATGGATTAAATGCTGTTCATACAAAAGCTGAGAGAGAGTTGTAGAGTTCTTTTTAAATCACCCTAAGTGATGGATAAATTGTCTCTAAATTGTTTAAATTACATCTAGTTCATAAGACAGGAATTCTGCTAGAAGAGGCTAACTAGGAATTTTCAGACTTGGAATAATCTGACGGTCTGAATAAAACATGAATATTTGAATAATACATTAACATTATCTTCTGCTGGGGACCCTGCTCACCTACTACTGTTTGGGGATATTCAGGCAGGACATCCAGCTCAGCAAATTAAAGAACACCAGCTGTGATGGCCATTTCTTAATCTCCCTGTCTCCAAAGTTAAATTATTTAAACCAATGGAATAGGCTTGAGATAAGATGAAGAAAATACGTTTAAAGAAGCAATCAAAACCGCTAGGTGAAACATAAATGGCCTGTGATAGAGAAAGGGTCAAACCAGGTGATAAAATTGTGCCTTTCTGCTATGGAAGCAGGAATCTGTGCTCCTACAGAAAAAGGTATGGTAATCAGGGAAGAAAGACTTCCCACAAAAGAAAGAATAATTTATAACTGTGAAAACAGGCACTGTTCATTTTGCAAGTCAGCATAGCCTTGAATCACTTTTCTCAGTTTCATACTGGATGTTCCCATTTGTGCTGTCTTTCACCTGACTCTTCTACAAACTGTGTATATCCTGCACAGTTCACATCAGCTAATCCCTCAGGCTTGGGAATACTGCAGAGAACAGTACACGTCACAGACCCCTTTATCCTCCTATGATATACATCTTTGACATGCATTATTACGACACACGGTGAATCTAACTTCAGTGTAGTCATGCATATAGAGCATGTGTCATCAGTCACTGGAAAGTGGGCCTGTGGGTATTTAAGGCTGAGTGGGTGGGTGTTTTATTTATGACATGAATAAGACGACTCTTTTAGCGTAGAAGCTGAAAGCAGTAAACATTCCACCACTAAAGATTGTACATTTTATTTAACGCAAACAAAAAAGAATATTTTTTTCTTAATTACTTGTTTTTGAAAATAATCCTATATATTCTACTGCGTGGCTGGCTGGGTGCGGAAAACCACGACAACTTTTTAAACTGTTTTCTTTGAGGACGTCTAAAAACACGGTTAACGTCTGTAAACTATTTTCCCCGTGTAAGATATTTCACTCAATTTCTTGCTTTCCACTCTCATTCAATTTGTTTTCATCAGGTACCAGCTTGCCGTCCAGCAAGCCAATCTCATTCCATATTGATTTGTGGCGAAACAGAAGGACAGAAGAAAGTGAAGAGAAACAGGTAGCCAAAAAAAGATAAGCCCCTCAACTTATATTCCTTCCATTCTGTAGCACTCTGAAATATTAATAAGGAATTTGTTTGATAAAACGAGCACCAATTTATTTGCAGCCCCCCTCAGTATGGGGGCTGCTTGCTGGATTTGTCTGCTTAACCTTGTGTGACAGCAAATATGAGTCAGCAGAAAATATTTTCTAGCACACTTGAAACATCCACAGCAGCCAAAGGAAAAGCAAACACATGCAGCATGTTTGTTTGTCCCTCCTCTCTAAAGTGCCTTGTTAGTAATACCCTCTAAGCTCAAACATTCAGTCCACAAGTATAATCAAAATGATTTTAACCTGTGTTCTGCCTATTTACACACTGGCAGTATAAGGTGGTCACTCTGCAAAGAATGAGCGACGTTCAGCACTGTTCTTACTGAAGCTTCCCAAAAAGGTTCTGACTGTATGAGACGCTGAAATGCTCCGACTGTCAAAGCACTTGAGGGCAGCTCTGTTACAACAAGTCAGAAGCATGTTTAGCACTCAAGAGCTTGAAATGAGCACCAGTTGGAATAAGTGGAAGTATGTAATGGAATAACATCACTACAGTACAAGAACTAAGATAAGCAGACATCCTCATTACAATTCCAAGTAACTTAGGCACGGAAAGCCTAATGTGGAGAGAAATTGAAACAATACTCTTGTGTATGGTTCAGTTTAGCGAAAGATCAACCAGCAGAAAGATACACTGTGAAGAGTCAGCTCCTTCTCCTTCTGATGTATGCTTTTATGTCTGCCTTCTGTTGAACAGCCGTCCATCAAAACAGCTTTCCATGCAACTTTCTAAAGCGTTGATCTACAAATCAGATACAGATTTTCACAAGATCACTCTGACTTGACTTTGGATCTGACCTGAAAGCATTAGTTATCATGTAGAAGTAAGCTACAGGAAGCACAGCAGTAAAACAACAGAAACACTGCTGAGAAATGGTGGTGCTGTTCTTGCCCATGGGATGCTTCTGAGTGCTGCAAAAAAACCCAAACGTGATCAGAAACCTGGGACAGCAAGAAAACGAGAAACCCAATGCTTAAACTGTTCCTATATGTTCAAAGTGAACAAAAGACTCCCAGCAGGCAAATAAAATTAAGGATGTTTTGGCTTGATTCATATTACATACCACAGCATATTAACAGGATGAAAGATATTTGGATGTACCGTACAGTGCTTCCTTCACATAAGGTAGACAAATTTAATTTACTTTTTTTTAAACATCGTACAATTAACTAAATTTTCAAATAGAAAATACACACAACAAGCTTTCATTGTTGGAAATGAAGCTTGGTAAGATGTCAAAGTTTGATGGATGGCTACTCTGCTATTACTTCTCCTACTGTATATGATATAGAAAATCTTACATGAAAATATATTCAAAATAAGATTTAAAAGTCCATATTCCTTTTATTCTGAACCATCACCTAAAAACCTGAGATGTCTCTAAAAGAACAAAACAAACCAAAACCAACACGTGCTCTATTTTGCTCTTCATAGGAAGAGAGACAAGAAAAATGAAGGACAAAGGGGAAAAAACCACCAGCCTAGAACTGGAAATACTTTGCATTGTCTATGTAATTTCATATTCATTGTATGTAAATATGTTAGTAATCCATCAACCCTGAAAGATCTGCACACATTTAAAACACGACAGCTTTAATTTCACTACTATAAATTCAAAACTATGTTGCCAAATGCAGCTTATGACCATAATGTAAAAAATAATAACAATAATGATAAAAATTCCATGATATATTGTTACATTATCCACAGACCAGAATAATGTTTATTTGAAGAGATGGTTTATTCCTCTGCCCCTAGGGGATGAAATATAACCTCTGAGGACAGCCAAATATGAAGCTGTTCAGCCTCTGGAGAGCACACTTCCTATGCCCTCTTCCCTTTAGGTACAACTCTGGCACAGCAGCTGGCACATAAGGCTACCAGCTTTTTGCTACTGACAGGAAAATGCTGGCTTCACAGTCCCAGAGCATGAACATATCTACCAGTTCTACAGGCAGTTCGTGAAGACAAGGGATGGGCGAGATGGTCAATAACCTAAGTTTGGCTGTTTTCTTCATTCTGCTGCTTTGCTTAGGAAAAACAGCCTGTCAAAACTTTCTGTATATTCTGAGAAGTATCTTCATATCTCCACAAGCAGCTGTCTTGAAATATTTAGAGCTGCCTGTGTGGGGCAGGAAAAGGAACCATTTCCGTTTTTCACCTTCATTGAAGGAGGATACGAAAGCAAGAGGAATTGTGCTGCAGCCTACTTTAGGGATCCTGCATTAGCAAGGTTGATGGACTACGTGGTCCAGAGATCCTTTCCAAGCCCTATGATTCTGTGATTATCTTTAACTTGAGGATGAGAAGCCAGAACTCCTCTGTCAACAAACATTAAGTCTGCACAAGCTCACAATAAATGTGATGTTCTCACTCATGAAATTGGAATACAAAGAGTGCCTTTCAGGTATGTTAGCCTAGCCTGTCTGTTCAAAGAAAGTAAATATTTTAGATTCACATTATGCCTTTCTGAAATCGCAGAGTACCATCTGTTTTTAAGCAAATAATTTCAATTCACAAAATAATATACCTGCAGTGATTTACTAGGAACAGTTCAGACCTTCATCCCCGAATATAATGACAGACAATTACATATTTTTCTAAATCAGTGCTTCCTGGAAATTCAGAATCAATGCAGACATTCTTTTCTTTCCTTAGCAATGTATCCACTCCTAAATTGGATTAAATAATATTAGACACATAGATACTGCAGTATATGCTTTTTTCTCTTAATTTGCCTAAAAGACACTTACAGTCTAAATGCTAAAGCAGTGCTTTTGTATTTGAAGCTTCATGGAGAAAGCTCGGGATTCAACTGAAGTACTATTTTCTCTTGCAAGTCTTTGATGAAATTTATTTGAATGTGTGAAAATAAAAAGAACAACAAGGAATTCATTCTGATTTAGAGTAGGGAGACAACAAGGAAGTAATAAAAAGATCTCCATTATCCCCTTCTTTGCCGGTTTTACGAATGGGGAAAAGCTCTAACACAGGACAAAGGGAAATGGCCTCAAGTTGCACCAGGGATGTTTAGATTGGATATTAGGGAAAGCTTCTTTACAGAAAGAGTTGTTAAGCACTGGCATAGGCTTCCCAGGGAAGTGGCTGAGTCACCATCCCTGGCTGAGTCTAAAAACCGTTTGGATGTGGTGCTCAGGGACATGATTTAGCTGTTAGTAAAGGTAGTAAGGTTAGGTTGCTGTTGGACTTAATCATCAAGGTCTTTCCCAACCTAAGCATGACTCTGTGATTCTATAAGGGATCGTAAAATTGTATGTTTTGACCCAGACTATGCTAATTAAGTCCATCAAAAATAGCCTCTACCTCAGGGCTTCAATTAGCCACTTGTGCCTCAAATTCAGAAAACAAAACAAGTACAGTCTTGTAGTTTTACCCTGCAATTCTTCTTGCAGTTGGCATCCATATTATCCCTTTCACTATAGTTCTCAAAAGTCCCAATTATAAAACAAAGTATCTGCAAATGAGTTTCAGAATTCAAAACGTTGACCAAAGAGGACTGTGAAATGACTTTTTTGGACTCCTATCTCAAGTCTGGTAACTCAGGAATAACATTGTCACTTACAATCATTAAGAAATTGTTACATAGAAATACTTCAAACGTTTTCATGTTAAACTGCTATTTTGCTCACTGTAAGTCCGAAAATAATTGGATTTCAGGGAGAAGAAATTATGTGATAAAGTGAGTTAAGAAGCACTTTGATTTATGGTATAGTTTCATCATAGAATCATGGAGATGTTAGAATTTAGGAATGGTTTTGGAAGGATCTGAAATGCTTTCCACCAGGCTAACTGAGGTGCTTTTGAAGTTGAAACACGTCAATTGTCCTCCCTCTTGTAGTAGAAGGGCTGATCTGAAAGTAACGGCTCTTGTTTTAGTATTTTGGCCCACTGTGTCAGAGGTGGATGTTGCTGGTATGGCAGTAGAGGTGGAACATTCCCATGAAGATTCCATCACATTTTGTTGTGCAACAAGTAGCAAAGGAGGGGCATTCTGACAAAACAGTAATTGATGTGTAAGTATGTATGAAGCAACAGAGTCTAACTGAAATACTCTTTGTGGAAAAAATGGCATCCATTCATGGCAATCATCAATGCTTTTTGAACGCTTCTGAAGACCAAACACGGAATGTGAGCACAGGGGGGTGGCGAGTAGCGCGTTTCAACAGTAGCAACAGCAACAGTGGGTAACCTCTCCACTGCGGATTTTTACACGTGCAGTACGTAGGCTCTTGTTCACTGTTGGCAAAAACACATAGCCAGTGGTGGTGACTCCATTGAAAAATAGTGTTTTGTAACTGAGAATCTGATCTATTAAATAGTGTTGTTATGCTCTTTGTATCTGCTGTGGTTTCTACAGAGATAAGTAGAAGACATTAGTTTCAGAGCAACCTACACACACTTTTCTAGCCTGTTTTTGTTAAGATACATAATTGATCTATGTTTTCAGTGGCAGTTAAGTCCAACCATTTGCCAGTTGTGACTAAATAAAAAAAAAAAAAAAAAGATTAACAAGTTTTTCATTTTCTTTAATAGTTACTTTGAGGAAGAAAGGGCAAAAACACTGGACGCTAAGAAGCCTGCAGGTTCTTTCCCTATGGTTCTCTCTACTGAAGATTTAAGCAGCCCAAGATCAAATAGTTTACAGAATTAGGCTGTGGTCAGAATTATTTTATAGCAGTAAGTCAGATATTCCAGACAAACTAAGAATGCTGAAAATTATGACCTTATATGTGCCTTTCACAAGTACTTGTTTGAGAAATAAAGTAAATATTCGGATTGCAAAGCAAGCAAGGACTTGTCAGATATTAAGAAATAATACATTATTTTCCCCAGCTTTCACCAATAAAAAGTTTGTAGCTTAGCACATCTGTATTCGTCTACAGTGACATAACGCATATTATTCCAAAAAGATGACATAACAGATACAAACCAGTGAGGCTTATCAGATTTTACTGTATGAGGCTGATAAAGAATCTGAATAAAGCCAGTTGGACTTGTTCTCCAAAGATATTCTGGGGATGAAGCAATAAATTAAAAATGACTTGAATGCCATGATGTTCAAAAGACATGGTCATGGTAGTCACACAGTAAAATGTTTCTTTAACAGTACAAGAACTACATTTAAAACAAACAACACATAATGAAAAAGCAGTGCTTCTCTGCTTTAGAGTTAGTTGAGCTTTTCCAGAGGGAAATTCAGAAGCAGACTTTACAGAATGATTAAAACCATCTGAACTTTTCTTACTTACTTCCTATGGAAACCCCAGGGATCCATAAGAAATGACATATTAAGCAATGCCAGTCGAGCTGGGTGAAATCTTACCAGTGCCTCTGATGGACATTGATTATACCACTACTTGTTTTCTGCAGAAAAAGAAATTTAAATAATTATCTTTTTTTTTTTTTTTGCTTTGTTGAAAAAAACTGAAAATATAATTAAAAAAAAAGTTTTAAATCACTAATTTTAGCCTCTGAAAACAAAATACTTCTTGTTTTCAATTGGCAATGTTGAAAATGGGTAAAAAATAGGATTATGTTTCCTTGCATTTTTCCTAGTTTTTCTTAAATCATAATTGAATAGCTCATTTATTGACAGAGTATTTCACATACTTTGGAACCAAAGACAATTAAAACATAATCAGTCTCTCCTATCACACAGTTTCACTGATGCTTGATATTTCTACATGCTCAGTAGTCCTTAAGGTCTTCTTTCTCCCTCTTTGTAAACTACAAAGCTGTAGAAATGTTAAGTTATGGTCGATTTACATACTAGCATACAAATAATGTGCTCCATCCCTCACCAAAATACACAGCTTTTACAAAAAGTCTAGATCTTTCTATTCACCTATTATCTTCTAATTAAAAACAAGCCTTTTAAATTCCACGGAGTACTGTGGCCATCACTTTTTACGGCATTTCTTCTTTCCAATATTTGCAAAACATATCAAAGTTCTCATGATAAGCAGGGTGCTTGCTGTTCTCAGTTCTAGCAGATCTTTTCATTAAAGGCAGAAGCAGTAAATACAAGGCTAACCACCTTTAAAAGGACATGCTTCTAAAGCATTCCAGAAGTCAGTTTATTCAAAGCCATTTGAGAACATGCTGAACAGAAAATTGTAAGCCTTTTAAAAGGAAAATGCATGTTTTCCTCTGTATAGTAGTCTTGAAAAGCCTTTTAAATAAATAATGCTATGACATTTGATATAATTAGGTTCAAAACCTATCATGAAATGCCATCTATTTAAGGGTTTCTATTTAACAAACTATCAGAGCTTTGAATGAGAAGAAAAAAGAATCCCAATGAACAATTAAAACAAATGTCATCTCTTTACTCAATTCTCTTTTATTTATTTAGCAGAGAAAACATTAATAGAAATTCAGATACATTAGGACATTATGATAATTCTAGTACATTAATAATGCAAATGGCATAAGAAGGTTAATTACTTCTGAAATGAGCAGTTATTGTATAATGTTCTTCCTTTGCAAAATACACCATCTCATTCAAAGACAAGAGCTTTTTAGAAAAAATAAATTGTGCTTTGCTGCTAGTATCAGAACAAACATAAGAATTTTGACCTCTTCAGTTTGAAGATAACTTCCAGTCCACTATCACACAGTGAGTCCAGCATTCAAGATCAAGAACACATTTTCAAGAAAAAAAGATCTAGCATTTATGCAGCATCAAAAACAGATAGGCTCACTTTTATCTTCTGTGCAAAAGCATCACATAACTGAAGCCTTAACGCATTCCCCAAATTGTTTTAACACTGTAGGAAATCTAGCATATGAAATCAACTATCCATGTCACATTCAGATAGTTATGAGTCCATTTACCTGGTTTAAACCGAAAGTGGAAATGCTTGAGAATGAGAGTTTCTACATTTAATATTTTATTAATTACTCAAAAAGTTTCGAAGTGCTCTGCCACAGAATGAAAATTGAGTTCTGCTGTTGCAATGAGATCAGTGTTTCAGTGGCTGTCACACAGACAGAGCCACAAATGTGGTGATAGGTTTAAATCTCAAATCACAGCTTCTATTTATAATCCTGTGCACATTTATTAACATTCCCCTCAGAAATAGCCTGCAAGTCTTAGTTATGCTCAGTACATAGATAAGGGATTTCCTCCTCTATACCATCACAGCCAAAACATATCTGGACTCGGCTGTCCAGATTAGAACTGTCTTGGATAAAACATTGCAAGACACGGTCCTTAAAAGTAGAAAATCTGTGTCCATAATTCCAGGTGCTCAAAACTTAGTTGTTGATGGGAGCTAAAAGATCAACATCTCTGTTCCCAAATACTTTATGTATAGTTAACCTTACTTCTCTGGCTGTACGATTAGGTAATTTGGCACACGTCCCCGTAAGACCTGTACTAAGAGTCTCTCACCGCTTTGTGTATTATTTATCACGACCCCCCCCTATACTCATTAGACAGAGCTCTTCAGATGGACGTTGTATATCTCTTCATAGTCTTATATCCCTATACAAATTACCATTCTTGTAACAATAATTGGCCTTTTCATACATCTTTATCACAAACTTCAGGCAGTCTTGACCTGTGTGAATGAAGCACACTGAAGTTTACTGCAATACTCCAGCACTCCAATTTTTTCTTCCACTTAGTTCTGGAGCTTGTATTTTTCCAAATTTTCTCCTACCCAGCTTCATCACAGAAGTACTGGGTAAACCCGATTCCAGGACTGTCAACACATTAATGACAAACCAACTTGAGCCCTCTGACACATGCACATCTGGTAAGTCTGTCCCTCTAACATGTCTATGAATTTTTATAATACAAGACATAAAATCTGGATGTGTACTGGTCCAAGCATAACCACAGCCTTTGCGAACATCTGGAGGAGAATAAATATGGTTGGAAAGGAAGAAAAAAAAGAAGAATATGATATAGTGTATATATCCTGTAATTATCTGATCTCTTTCAGTTATCAGATTGCTTCTATTCTTATACAAAGCACTGAGAAGGTGGGGGGACACCTCAGGCAGCTGAGCCAGTTCTGAAGAGAAATTATTCAAGTTAGTTTTTTTTTGTTTTTTTTTTTCCAAGAAATCATGAAACCCAACCAACAGGCCCTTTGTTCTGCACAGAGGATCTGATTTTCATAGCACAAGATATCAACCTTTCCTGACTGACCAAAAGAACAGTCTTATGAGATCCACATGAAGCAACAAAGCATTACCAGTTCACATCTTGAGTTTCTTGAATTTCTGGATACATGAGACATTAGCAGTAGAATTTCCCATGTAACCTGTGTCAGCTTTTAAGCTTGTCACCACTTTCGTCCAGAACCATCTGCACACATGCTTTCATGTTCTGAAATCCAACGAATCCATACCAAAGCACAATTCACAAGAAGTATTCTTGAATTATGGAAATGTCTAGGCCCTTTCCTGACGTACAACTGAAAAAACACAGATCTACCTGCAGATAAACACGTTTCAAGCGCTTACAGTCTCCATGTGCAACTCTGAAAGTCACCTTTGTCAAGGCTAATGGCATTGAAGATTCCAAAACTGTGTTGCCCTAAGGTCCTTGCTGGCAAACAAAAATCATTTCCAAAGTCCGCTGACACTGGCCTCTCCTAAGTCTGCAGTTTGTATCTGCATCTCAGACACCAAGACACACAGAAGGTACTGCAACTATTGCTAAACCACTGAGTATAGCGAAAGCCTTATGTACAAGAAATGCCTACACTTAAAATAGCAATTTTGGGATGATCTTCCATATTTCACATGATTTCCATCTTTATTTCTTTTTAATACTCTGCTAGAAAACAAGAACTACAATTTGTGGCCAGATCTCTTAGTTGAGATTTCCATTTAAAAAAAAAAAGAAAAAAAAAAGGAAAAGAAAAAAGGTACTGCTTTTCCTCCTCACATTACAACTTAAGATAGCTTGAGCATTTTGTTAGGAAGCATATTTCAGGTTTAATCTACATTTAAAGATTTTAACAAAGAGCAGACTAGAATGGGATGACATTTTACTCCACAAACAAACGATTAACTGGAAATGCACTTTAAAAGAACTTGAAGGTATTCACTAGATTTAGAATCCAGTAGTGACATGGCATTTCACTGGCATATCACTGAAATTAAAGAAGTAATAAATAGCTTGATATGTAATTAAGGACTATACTTTTATGCTTTTTACACTAGTATGAAAGGTGCTGAAAAAAGGTGCAGCATTTATTTTTATTAATAATATTCACATACCTACAGGATATTTACAGACTGATGAGTCATGAAACTTGAGTTTGGGAGATAAACTAATGAGTATTTAAAAACATTTATCGTACCATTGAAGAAGAAAAGGCCTACCTGCAGATTGTGCCACTATCTCTGTGATGGAGAACAACAAGGACAGCCTTCTGAATTTTTGTCTCTGTGAAGCAGTGACCATTTCACTTAAGGTCTTCAACATTCTTTCTTTAAGCAAATATCTTCAGAATGAAACTAGCAGGAATTTTTCCTTAAATCTGGAAACTGAGAAAGATAAAAATATTGTACAAGTAATTACAGACAACGTAATTATTACTTAAAATTTATCTCAAAGTCCTATAAATATTATTATCCATAGCATTAAAACATGTTAAGGAAGTATTATGGCAGCAATCTGTGTCTTCGGTATATATACTTACAGTACTAACATCAAATTACAAAAACACAGCATACATATTATAACATAACCCAGAATTATAAAATAACACAAAAATTTTAAACACCAAAGTAATATTCATGTTAATGTGGTCAGGTTAAATATATATACAAAGATATTATATAAACACATAAATGCATATTCAGACATATAAGATTTTAGCCTAACTTTAAGTCCTCTCTATCAGTCTCTTGTAAGAATGCTGTATGAAGGCTGGAAGTAACGACAGAGCTGTAATCAGCAGAGTCCATAAAGCATCTTCTCGAATGCTGCACTTGTCAACAGCAGAGTGCAGGGTGTTACTGAAAGCCTGGGTGCTTTTATTTTTTGTTTTGTTTTTTGAAGAACAGCCTGCTAAGTTCATTAAACAAAGTGTTCCAGTCATCAGTCTTCATCCACACTACTGCAGACTGAAAGAAGTCCTGTTTAATATCCGACCAACAGTTTAAAAGAAAAAGTCAAAAAAGCACATTAGAACAGACAATCCTTTAAAAACTCATTTTGCTTAATAAGAGATCCTGCTTAAATTTCTTCTTTCTCCTGTGAGTCAGTGCTCAGAATGATGCTGCATTTTTTTTTTTTTTTTTTTGAAACAGTGTGCGAAGACATTGGATGAAGGTGATGCAGTCATTACAGTCTGCCTGCGTTTTCTGGTAACATCCCTCCCTACATGCAGGAACACAGTAGAAGGGAATATCTTCTAGCAAAATAACTGCAGAAAAAGACAGTAAACAAGAACAACAAGCCATCAACATACACAGTAAAGATAGGTGGCCAGCATGGCACAAACAGATCGAATACAAATAATTATCTTACAGTGCAAGACCTAACAGCATCTCCAATATTCAACTCAAAGAAAAAGTCTAAGTTGCCAGCTTAAAGCAATTGAGAGTTCATTTTTTCATTTAAGAAATACCTGAACTAAGTAAGTCTCTATGAAGGACCAAAGTAAAAAAGAATTCAGAAGAAGACACTAGGACCTCTCTAACCATAATAAACAGTTTCTACTTGATCTCACTAGCAGCCACCACAGCTCTGCCAGTGGATATGGTACTCAGTAAGCTGCTTCACAATCAACTACTCGCACAAAAAAAAATCTGCTACTACTGTATTGCCATGCCCACTGACTAAACAGGAGTCATCAAGGAGTTAAAAGACAATGATGGATTGACGGCATCTCCAAATAATTCTGTTCAAGAATATGTGAAGATTTGTATTGATCATATTGTATTTTCTACACTGGAATTTTTCCACTGTTCTTAACATGAAAAAATAAAACTGATACTCATATTTTCAAGTGTATTATCTCCCTTTCTTGAGAAATCTGTTCTCAGTATAAATACTTAAAGCATTAGCAGGATCACTAGAATTTAGTCCATGTACTGAGCATTACTTATATAAGTAGGTTACAAAGGACTCAATGTATCCAGTACAAGCAGTAGAAATAGTAGAAATAGCACACTGTAGCCACACTTTTTTTTTTTTTTTTTTTTTTTTTTTTTTTACATTTGTTTCCCTAGGTTAATGCGATTTCAACATGCTTTGTCCCAGTCTTGAAAAGGGATCCATGCTGTCCTTCTTACATCTGTGTTCTGACACCAGTATCTCTCTGCCCATGCAGACCCCCTTACATGTTCAGGGACTTCGCTTCGCTGTTTTCCTTTCCGATTCTTGTCAATCTCCAGGATGATGTACTGTGACAAATATCACCTTGAATTAGCATTCTCCATGTTATTTGATGAAATAACTCATAAAACAAAATAAGCTATTTTCCAAAGGAAGCTCACTGTCAGAATGATGATTTACCTTTGGGTTTGCAATCGCTGCATTCTGCTTCAATCCATAATAAATTTTGTTAGATTTGCTAAGCCTTGAGCAGAAACAAGCTAGCCAATGTCTCAACAATTGAGAGAAACTAACTTCTGAAAAAGGTCTTGAGAGAAAGCAGGGTCACGGTGCCAGTCATGGTTATTCATGAGATGTAAGAGGGAGAAATCTCTCATCCGAGCTGACTGTAGCCCTTTTACAGATGGCAGCGTTCTTACAAATTGGTATTCTTACCAGAATTCTTACTGTACCTTCCTACTTATTTCCTGCATTGAAAACTTTATTTTTCTTATTTCACTCAATCTACTAGTCAAGTGTGCAAGCAATCTCAGTCAGTGACATATTTAGGTATCTTCCTAGCACAGCCCTGCTCTCCCAGAAAGAGATAAGAGGCAGTCTCTTGCTGAGCACTACGCCCATCGGCCTTCATAAAGCTTTTTACCACTCAAGTCTGAAGGCAGACAGATGTGAGCAAATTCTGCACTCAGAGGTGCTGCCCTATATTACAGAAGGTGAAAACTAGGTCCTAACACTTCCAAGCAATAACTAATTTTAAATTAGTTCAAGTTCCATGTTTGTTTTTTTTTTTTAAATACATACACATGAAGTTATTAACATGCATTCAGGGGTGGTAATTCTCTACTTGTTTGTACACCAACCTGTAAAATAGGATTGTGATTTCCTTCAGAGCTTTAAGAAAGTTTTTGCAATGACTGTTAATGTTAGCAATAATGGCAACAAATTCTGACCTGAGTATTGCTGCAGCTCATAATGGTGTTTACTAAAGAATCAGTTTCAAATTCGGCATTCTTATACTTGCTTTACAACAACATCCTTAATTGTTTTTTCACCAACAATTTCTCACTCATTTCGTTGGTTCTTATAGGTAATACATTCTGCTTATCATTGTGCTCTTGGTGTTTGATCCTAATAGTGAAATACAGAAACCTGAATTTCTTCGGCACAAGTGACATCTAGAAAACAGTATTTTGTACTGTTGAGTAGGCTGTAGTGTCAAACATCCATAAACACCTTCTTAATAGTTTTTCATACCAAGACTTGCTGATTGTATCCTTAGTTTTTTGTTTGTTTTGTTTTGCTTTCCAGACCACTTCTTATTTTGTGGCTATTTTTGTTGTTGTTGCTGTTTTGTTTTCTCTCAAATATCTGAATGTTCTTACCTATGGAGCAAAATACCTACCTTAAAATGTGTTTGAAAGGTCAATGTGGTTTTCCAACATGAAATTCACAACTTTGTTTCACAAGGTATTGAGCGCA
The DNA here is from genome assembly GCF_023343835.1 of Lagopus muta. Lineage (NCBI taxonomy): Eukaryota > Metazoa > Chordata > Aves > Galliformes > Phasianidae > Lagopus > Lagopus muta. The sequence continues at coordinate 28,154,435 of NC_064440.1, read as the reverse complement.
GAAATGAACCATACTTGAAAGGTGGGATAGCAATTATTCACTTAAGATGATTTTTCATTCGTTCAGTAGAAAAAAATCATAATGTAGAAACAGTTTTTGAAGTGAGATAGCTGGTTCTGTTTTACTGAACACAGTGTTTCCAAAGTATTGAGTCATTTTGTTTTCATGTTTGGTTTTGATTTCACATTCATCTAACTAAGTGCAACAGCAGCCAAACACCAAGGGCATCGTGGTACTTCCCACCTCTTCCTGTGTTGCCTGACCATTAAAAACTTGCCTTTTTTTTTTGTGTAAGAAAATAGTTTTCCTTCAATTCAGCAAGATACACATTCAGACAACTTGGTACTCACATTTTTGCTAATCCTTCCGACAGTAAATGAATGGACTAATGATCAAGCAGAGTGGTGCTACGTTCATCAGCAGTATTCCACGGGGGCACAGATGACATCTAACACTGGTGTCGTACTGTTATCCTCTATGAGAATAACAGTGAAATGCTAAACATCATCTATATAACGTGTTATGTTGCTTATGCAAAAGATAAATATGGGCCTCTCTTCCAGTGACAAGATCTCCTTTCAGGAATTTTCAGTTCCTATTGAACAGTCAAGAAATCTTGTTGCTAGGTTTCAAATCTGTATCTTTACAACAGATAGAACCATGTAGTAACACTCCAGACTATTCTTGAGGTATAGCTAGATGTCATTTTTAATAGGTGTAAACTCAACTCATACATCTTTGTGGCTTTTAAATATTAAATGAAAGAAATATGGTAATTATTAATATGACAAGCCAGAAAGAAAGAGAGTTCATAAATATATTTGCATTACTTAGTTACAGCATTTTATTCCTATTCCCTATGGAAGTCATATTAATATTAAGCATAATTTTTAAGCTGCAGAACGTATGCAACTGAGCTGAAGGCTGCGAAACTGTAAGCCAGTGCATGGATATACTGTACATCATCCTGATGTATCCTAACCTTTTATATCCTACTCTTTAGCAGTTACTGTAAGCAAGGGTTCTTATTCCAGCCTTACTAAAATTGGACAAGAGAACCATCTATCTTATTAAAGAGTAACGTGCCATACAATCCCATGATAAATACCCTACAGTTTTTTCTACATGACTTATTAAGCATGTTTCCACTACCAGAATTTGAATAGTTTTAATTCCATTTCTGAAGTTTTATCTTAAGCTTTACAAGCATGTGTGTAAAGTATACTTTGTCTATATCTACAGAAAAGCATGCACATTTCCCAAATGTCTGTTCACTTCTGGAATGAAAACCTCAACAGAAAACCACATAAAAATTTATAATACTTTTCTGCTGCTAAGAATTTGGATCTGGTTTTAAAACTGCTATATTTAAAAGACTTCACTAATTTCAGTGAGATGGTATCTAGTCAGAAACGCTTAACATTTAAAAGCTCGAAGACTCAGAGATGCAAAAGGAGGGACTCACAAATATTTTCAAAGTAGTTTTAAAAAAACCCACTCAATTAGGCAGTTGTATTCATCCATTCCCAATCCCCAGCTCACCAAGTAATTTTAGTTTATCAGCCACAGCGTACAGAAACGTATGCCTGGGTTTTAATCAGCACAATCCAGTCCTCATTTCATTCGCATTTCCTAATAAGAGGTACACTCATCCGCTTAACATATACATTTGGCAAGAGCTGAACACTGCTTTGGGGGAGTAGAAATTACAGAGAAGCTTCAGGATTTGTATTCCGCAAAGAGTATGTGCTTCTGGTCGTATACCCCTAGAGCCTGCTTTTTGACCGAGCCTGCAAGCAGCACTACTGGAGCCAAGGGCCAGTTAGTAAGTCTATTGTAAAATTTGCTTTGGAGAGTTTACGTGTAAGAATTCACTGTGGGATGACATTTGGCATCAAAGGCTCTAGCATAAAGCACTCTTAAAATGACACCAGTGCAGAAGAAAATCATTTCAGATCTAATTCAGTATTTCAATGGGGAACTGCAGAAAGCGCTCAAATCTGCTAAAAATCTGGCTTTTATACTATTGTTTTCAGTAAGGTGTCTGATAGAAAAGTTTCAATGCCAAGCAAAAACAGAATTATCCTCCATTTAGAAGGAAGTAAATAGATCATTTCTCTCTGACCTCCAAAGAGGAAGAACTATTCTATCCACACGTTCATGAAATGTAATAAAAAGAATGATACTCTTGGGATTCCTTCTACCAACAAAAAACTACTGAGCACACTAACAGCATAGATAATCAAGGTAGTTGCATGAAAAATGGGGAATTTAAAAAGGATTTCTGGGAATGGGATTTTGGCCGGTAGCAAAAAAACATCTTACAGACTAGCTAGGGACACTGAGTATAATTTAATATATTTCTGGCAGAAAACAAATAAGAAAATACTCATCTGCAATTACAGAAGAAATCATGTCTTCTGAACTACTGCTTGCAAGATCTATCTGTAAATACTGCTGCACTTCTTGGTCATCTCTGCCCCCATCCCAACACAAAGCTATTGTACTACAATGGTGTTAGTAACGCATACACAGAACGGATTAATACACTATGAAGCAGAGTAGAATTTCACATGTTCACTGTGTTGCACGTTATTTGCAGGTTAATTCGGAAAGATAAAGATAAAACAACTATTTTAACCTTTGAGAATCAGGCCTTTTCATTGCCAAATATGAGATACAAGGGTCTCACTCCCAGCGAAGTCTGGCAGCGGAAGCGAGCATTCAGCCTCTCCCTACCTTTGGCAAAAAACATTTGTACTGAGTTACGATGCAACGCGGTTCATATCCCCAGCTTACCTACATGGATGTAGGAATGGCCCTCGTGCACCTACAGGCATGATCGGCAGAAACAAGGGTGTTTTTTTTTAGGGTCTGCAGGAATCTTTGTGTTAGACTATTAGAAGCTTCCACTCAGTGATTGTTTGGACACAGTTAATCCATAGGGAGCATGAGGAATGCACATCTGAATACTACCAGACCCACTGCACACACTGGAGAGCCACATGTTTCCTCTGTGGCGTTGCACCCGCACTGAGCGCCAGTTGCAGGGCATGGTTTTGCCTCAGAGCCCACTGAAAATTTCACAAGTCAACTCAGCTGCAGATTTGTGCGAGGTCTGCCTAAGAAGGCTATATTGTCCCTTCAGCATTTATATAACTGAAAAAAATTCCACTGATTTCTTTTCAGGCTCACAAAAACTCTATCCTATATGAGCCGAGTAAGTTACGGCTTTCATATCCTGTTTGCTTAATGTGAGACGGCATGCCCACGCTAATTCATCCTGTGGATAGCTGTTCCATCGTGTGAGCTATGCATTGCCAAGCCATTATTCAGCATCAAAGTTTTCTCATTGTTGTTGCAAGAAGATAGAACACAAACTTGAGTGTAAAGCACTAGCATATTAAATGAATATCTCAAATTAGGACTACTATCAAACATTGGTGTGGTATCTAAATGCTTAATATATGTAGGCTAGTTCCCGTGGAGACTGTAAAGTTCCTGTACGATTTTGTAGTAACAGCAAGAAGTTAAAGCCTAAATACTTCCAATTAGTCTGTAAAACTGTATTAACAGAGAAAAAAAATGGCATCTGATATTCCTGATACAAATTAGCAATCGGCTACATTTCCGAGTATGTATTTCAACACAAAAATAAGTATTAGCTGTTGCTGCACAAGTACCTGCAGTATATCTTGCCAAGCCATCAGCTTTTGCAGGGAATAATACAGTCCACATTACTTTGAACTATATTTAAGTTGTCCAAGAACTATAACATTTGCTTTTTTGCAATTTTCACTATTCTAAATAAAGTACTTCTCCATACAAAGAATGAAAAGCGCAGTGAACAAATCGCTTACTCAGAGTCTGCGTAAAAGCCTTGTAGCTCATGAAGCTGAAGGCATCACTCTTGACCCTAGCTGCAGTTATAATACTCTATGTAAACTGTTTTCATGTTTGATCAAGGATTAGCTTCAGTTCTTGGTCCTTCTAGAGGAACAAATTCATGTGTTCAGTAAGGTTGATCTCTTCTGTGGAGATGTGTCTGTTGCAGGGAATAATGGTTGGAGGGGATTTTTGAGAGGCCAAAGTGGCATTTTCCTGTGCTCTGACTGTCTGAAGGTTGTCCCATAGCCTCAACATACTTTATGCATAAGCAATTTGTAATACAAATTAAGACTGACTCTACTGAATTTGCTTTATCTATGTATCAGGGGAACACATCCTCCTGTATCCTTACAATTTTACCATCAGTTATATTATTTTCAGCCACCAAAAAAAAGACATGATATAAATTACAAAGGGAACAAGGAGGAACAGCGAATGAAATTACCCCAATCTAACACCTACAGTTTGTTTTTAGAAGAAGAAAAATAGAGATATTCACTTGCAGTTTACGACAGAAAAGCTTCCTGAGGATTACTTAGACTACCATCCAAGATATTTCAGTAAATGAAAGGCAAATTACTAACACGCAGTTTAATTGCCCAAGACTTGCTACAATTACCCTTTGTGTATGGGTACAATAGTATAAAAAGCAAATACACATGACAAAGGTAACAGAAATGAGACAGTTCCTGTTTTCCCATAATAAAAAACTGACAAAATAACTCATTCCGGAAGTGATGCCCGAGAAAGTAGAGAATGAAGAAGCCCTATTGCCTTCACCTAACTTCACATGAATTAGATCAAAAGAGAATTAATCTTAAGGAGTTTTGGAAAATGTAGCAATTGGGCAGATCAACATGATAGAAAAACGTGTTTCACCAGAGACGTAAAGACAGAAGTATCAGCATGATACAAAGGTGCTATCAAGGAATGGAAGAAGATTGCTCACCTGTTCCTGGAGATTGCAGGTTCAGAGGAAAAGCTCCACCAAGGAGGGATCTCCAAAAAGAGATCCTTCCCCAGTGGCAGTCAGCCCTTCAGTCTAAGAGGGGTCTAAGAGTGGTGCAGCCAGGCTCAATCCCTTCCGGTCACACAGCTGAATTGCCTTCACCTGTGCTCCACGGCTGACCGGATCCTTTCCCCGGGTGCTCAATCAGTGGTTCAACTTGAGACTCAACAGTTAACAAACACAGAAGTACTGGCCTACTGGTACCCCAGGTTTCAGTTCAGTACCTGTTACTGGGTGAAAGAATCAATTATACTGTACCTTTTTTATTATTACAAATAAATAGTGTCTTTTGTGGAGTATATTAAAGTTTCTGTAACTTCTGTGACAGCAAAGGCAACCCATGGCTTCTTGGAAGAGTTATTGCACACAGCTTTTCTCTAAGCAGTTGATATTGAGATCTGAAATATGTTTATTTTGGAGGAGCACAATACAGGAAGCAAAGTTAGAAATAAAACAGTAAGCAATGATATTTCACCAGAGAAAGTCAAATCAGAAGGGAGCATTTCCAGCATAAGTTAATGTCAGTGTTAACTGAAATAACCTGTGCATTTTAGCAGTCGCATATGTGTTGTCAGTAGGGACTTTCCCAGCTACATGCGGTTTTTTTTTTTTTCCTCTGCATCTGTCAGATAAATCAGAGAGCCAAACGAAAATCTTAGTACTCTGGAACATTATGTATTATAATATTATGTCACATCCTCTGGAGGGTTGCAAGTTCATAATGCAATGAATAAATTACAAGGAAGCAGTTTGCGATCCTGAAAGTTGCACCTGTCCTTTAGGAAATGCATGTCAGGACAAATGCCATTTAATTACACCGAGCACAGGTTAAAAAAAAAAAAAAACAAGAAAGAAAAAGCATCATCTTCATTCAAGTAGAGGGAATTTTAAAAGGCTTCATGTGTGTAAAGGCAAATTGACGTCAGTCGCTGCCACGTTACTTCATTACATTGTAGCTGCACCGAAGTGATGCTGAAATGGATTTCAACTTGCAAAAAAAAAAAAAAAAAAAAAAAAAAGCAAAGCAACATGGTATCTAACTAAACCCATATCTCAATATTTGGAAATACGGTAAACAGACAAAAGTGGCTACATGTCAGTGATTACAGTAAAGTAAACCCAAACGACTGGGATGGGTTCTTTCTCCTGCCTATAAAGCCGCCTTCTGCAGAAAGAAAACTACTCAGCAGTTCCTCATAATCAGTATTTTGAAATTTTAAAATAATTAGCACAGCAGGAAAACGTGCACAACAAGCAATTTTCTCCCATGTTGAAATTATCATAAACCAGATAGCACCTATACATTTCCTTTTTTGTTTTACATTAAGAATTCAAAGCAAACACCAAAAAATGACAAAGTAGACCTTGTTTTTATTTAAGCTGGGACTTTTAAGAGTGTAACACCATTGATTCCACTGATATATGTACATATACGTATCCAACTGAAATTTCTGTTCAGCAAAATAAAAGCTTGCTTTTCCAAATCCAGACTTCGTTCAGAGCTTTACATTTGGAATGTATTAAGTTGGCCCATACATAACCTTAAGACAGAGCTACTGCTGTTGGTGACTTACCAAGGAAACAAAGACAAATACTAGACATTCTTAAATATAGACTCCTTAGAAAATATTAAAACTCCACCAGCCAGGTATCCTATCTTCTATCAATGACAGAGTCACTGATAGCTTCTTAGCATTCGTGAAAAAGAAGAGCTGCTCAAGAGTGTAGGAAAATACTGTCCACAGCATCCTCAGGGATTTAAGGAAAGGCTCTCCCAGTCAGCTTACAATTGACTTCATAAGCTCCTACTGAAACCAGCAGTGAGATGCCAGGCATCTTCAGTGGAAGCCAGTGAGAGCCATCTGACCAATCTTCTGTATGTGCCTCCTATCCTAACAAAACAGAGGGTTTTAAGGAGAGTGAGTCCTTGCCATAGGAAAAACAAAACAAAACAAAAAAACTTCCATAAACCATTGCTCACAGGAACAGGGCTGTTTCAAGAAAGGAAGAAGTGAACTAAACAGATTTTAAAAAATGACTGCTGTATGTCCATGGTTTCAGCTTGCCCAGCTTGACTGCAGAGCCATCTTCTGGTTGCAAACAATAATTTCATATTTGCCAATAGTATGTGTGTGCATACATGTATTTTACTTCACTTCTGAAGTGTTTTTGTTTTTTTTTTTTTTCAAGTTCCCTGCTTTTAACCCCTTTAGAAAAAGGACACCGTAAAGACACAGGCTGGATTCTGCTTTCTCCTGAATCCAGGTAGCCTGGTGGCATGTCAGAATTTTAAATGAAGTTCTACTCTATGCAATTAGGACCATTTTTTACATTGTATAAGAAATGAAGGTAGCAAATGTGGATCCCAAGAAGCTTTGAGATGACAAGATTACACAGAAATAGGATGGAAAAGGTCTGGAAAAATCCTATACACGGTTTCTTTCAACAATACATCTTGCCAAATGTTTTAACTCTGATAATGTCACTTTCTGAAGCACAGAACCACTCATTTGTTTCCTTTATTCTTGATTTCTGAGCGTATTCTGTTTTGGCTTGATTGCTCTAAGTTATAGCTAATACAGCATTAAATTTTGAACTGATTACGATGTTAGAGGTGCCTGTCAAATGATTATAGCTTAGACAGAAAACTAATCATACATCACCTCAAGCAGAGCATGACTGTTATAATGTCACTCCGGTTCACAGTAAGTTTTTCTTCTAGTTGTGTGATTAGAGATGGTTGATCTGATTCCAATATAGTTCTTGCTTCACATGTTTCACAAAGGCCAAGGATTATGAATGTGCAGAGTTAACGGTGTCTTAACAGAATTATTACTAGAGATAGGAGACAAAAACTAGGGGGAAAGAAATAAAATAAGAAATACTGTTTTATCCATTTGAGGATGCAAAGAGGCTTCTGCTTTGCTGAAGGAGAGACAATAAGATTGACCCCCACCCCAGAACATCACAGATGCAGCAGCTGTGGCTCATTCTGGTCCAGAGCAAGAAGCAAGCCTTTACCACCCTGGCAGTTTAAGGTGCCTCTTCCACCTCCCACATAGGTGCCCTAATCACAGCCTACCTCAATTATTTTGGAGTTTTTCCAGTCTCTCTACAAGCAATTTCATTTACACCAGGACAATGACATGAACCACAAGCTACCACCAAAGGTAACTTTCCTAGCCACAGGACTCCCAAATTATCTTTTATTCAGGATGGAGATTTATAGAAATTTTAACAGCTCCAATAAAAATGGCTGCAAGAACAAGACCGACTCTTTAGCCTCTAGACAGCAGATTAGAGCTGTTCTGTGTAAAAGTGCCAAGTTATACACTGCTTGGCAAGAGATCTTTCTCTCAAACAGAAATTCAAATTTGAATAGCAGCTAAAGGCCTTCATTATCAAAATTAGCATTTTCTTACAAAGTTCTTTTTGTTGGAACGCTGGCAAGAAAACATTTACTCCTGAAATCCATGTCTAGCTGTAGATGCGTCAGCTACTCTGACACAGCATGGGGTGAGAGCTGCACAGCACAGCCCTGGCTCTCCCAGTTTGGATCCTGCCACTGATCCTAAGGCAGCTAGCAATGGAGTCAAATGCTGCTTTCCTAGCAACAGCACACCCATCAGGGAATTAACATTATTAAATGCTAAATTTTACAGAAGACTGAAATCTCAAATTCTATAGCACTTAAGTCGGCTACTATTAAAAAAAAAAAAAAAAAAAAAAAAAAAAAATCAGTGGTGAAATTCACTCCAAGGTTCAACAAGACCAGATTCTAACAGACATAAATCATGCTTTTGCTGCAGTTGAAGTTTCTCATCCTTTACCTTATACCCACACATGCTTGTAAAAATGAAATATACTTAAACAAAACTTCAAAATAATGTTGTTACCTGATAAAGACACTTGACAATATTTTTAACTTCTATATTGTTTTGATGTTTGGCTGCTACTGTGAGACAGGTTTACAAATGGTACGCTTTTATGTTCACGGGAGCTCAATTGAACTATTTAGTTCACACTGCATTGATTGCAGCTCAATAGAGGACTTTTGAAGTATCACTTTACATCCGTTTGATATTTTAAAAAACAAAACTCCTATGTGCATTATCTTTGTAGTAGAGACTGTCAAATTATTTCCTGAAAATAATTAGAATAACTTAAATTACTTATAACATTTAGAAGCAAGTTCTGTTATGTCTTTTAGATAAGTTCCTAACAGGAACTGTTTTTTCTCCGAATGTGGCCTTTGCATTCCTTGCACTTATGGAGTGTTTCCATTACATATTACTAGGAGTAAAATACCATTTCATTAGTACATTTTGTTTGATGTCCCTGATTTCTTTCCTGCTTTCCTGCTAAGGAGATAAAGTTCATATGTTGTACAAAAAGATACACAAACATTTCTGAAAACAGGTACCAGTTCCTTCACTGTATAAAGCTATGCTGGGTGCAGGAACCTGTGCTGGTCTTCAACAGTTAGAACGAGGATGCCATTTGGCACTGTCAGATATGTGACCATTTGCTATCAAAGCAAACAAAACTGTTTGGTCTATGAGTTACCACACTCAGCACCTACCCAATTCATCTCGAACAGGCAGAAGGGAGCAAATAGAATGGAAGCCAGCCATGCTACTCATGACAGGGAATGAAAGCCTGAAGGACATCATTTTTTGTGTCTGCTTGGGTGTCTCTGTGGTCTGGTGCAGATAGGTGGTTCTGTGTTTCACTGTCCACATGACCTTACAGTCCCTCCCAGTGGCCTCTCACTGCTACAGTACTGTGACCTCAGGTGGGAAATTGACTTGGAATGGTGCTGAAACTACTATTTGTTCCCAGATACAAATCCTGCTACACAGATCAAAGACAGATGAAAACATTACATGTATGACACACATAACACACTAAGTCTTGCATATGCATATTCATAAACTGAGGTACAGGTACAGATATTTTAATACATTAAAAATCCTCCACGTACATGCAGGGTTCATACATGCACAGGGCATTATGTCCTGCTTTCAGTTCTAGAAAGATTTTTTCCAAGTTGTATCGGAGCAGAAATGATACAGAACTTCTATTAAAACAAGCAGGGACATCTTCAAGTGTGTAAATCTTTTCATTCTTTTCCTGCTACGTCCACTGGCCATTACATAAGCAGTAACATTCAAAGTAACATTTTGGATCCTCAGCTCATGCTCCTTTGTAGCTATTTTTAAATGGATCTTTAACAGCATTGCTTTACTTTCTCCATTTTTTATAAATATAACAGAAAGAAATTGAAATAAATGCTAATAATGCTAATAAGAGATATGCAAAACATTCTAGAATTACATGTTAAAACGGTGACAAAAGGAAATAAAATTCAAAGCAACATTTCTGTAACGAAGTGGAAGGCTTTGTTTAGCTTTTCTGCTATATGCATGCAGTATTTTCATGTATTTCTATCACGTATGTCACATTTTTATTTACAAGCACAACATTTGTTGCAAATGAAAATAATTACTAATTTCAATTCATTTCTTTTAACCATCTGAGTTTCTTCCTCTCACATTTCTACGCCAGAGACCAGAGAAATAGAATCAGAGAGGAATCAAATAGAAAGGTCAGAAGAAGAGACTGACGGAAGTGTAGAGAGTGCATCACTACTCAGGGTAAAATGACACAGGGAAAAGATGTGAGTTTGATCTTCCTTCATACGGTCTTGTTGCTAGTGCTCTCATGCACTGCAGATCTTTGCTTTGTGCATTGCTAAGAAATTAAAGACAACACAATATTTACGTGGATACATCCACAAAACAATCTAGGTAAGAATCGTGGGCACTAATTTCTAAGTAATATGCATTTCTTATGCCTTCTCCTGTCCTTACAGACGATAGAAATTCAACGTTCAACAACAAAAACTTACTTTGTTTTTAACTTGAAACCTCAGAATAGCTATCTGAAATGGTACATTTGCGATGACACATACCTTGGAAATTTCTTCCAATTACAGAGAGGATGCGTAGTAGAAAAATCAGCCACAACAAGGAATTTACCACTTCCCCAGAGGTATAAATTATTTTCTGAAATACACTGATATGAATCTACTGAAGAGTTTATTTCCCCCTTCTGTCAGCCTCCTAAGACATGACTTTTGTGCACTGACATAGGAAAAGAACAAAGTAACTCTTGTTTCTAAAAGAAGGGACTAAAAAATGCTGTAATACTGAAATCAAAGAAAAAAATATTGCACTGGTTCATCTAAGCAGCTATCCAGAAAAAATAGAAATGAAATACCATAGATAACTACGTTGATTATTGCTTAAGAAAACAGTGTTAACTCATCAATACAAAATGAAAGGTCTTGAAGATGTTCTTGCAAAAGCCTTCCCAAAAATACTACTGTAAGTTAGCATATTTACTTCAGTACTATATTTACTTAGACTTTAAGCCCATATTTCAAGAGAAGTGTATGTTTAAGTGACTCGTGTCAATACAGATGAACTCAAGCACATGCTTAAGTGCTTTTTTGAGAAGGCATTTATTAAAAAAATTATGCTTCACGTTATTAAATTGTATGAAATTTCCTGTTGTAATATATTACCGTTTATGTTGTCTATTTTCCTGCTCCATTTAATCAGACTGGAAGGAAAGCCATTCTGATAATTTCATCTTTTGTTGTAGATGGGTGGGAATTAAAACAGAGACTGTAAGTGGCTGTACTTTGGGGAAATCAGGATTCAGATCCAGAAGCATTTAATCTATGTCTTTGAGATGTTTTTCACTTCTTTGTAATGTCTGTGCAGGTTTCAGCAATTACATAATCATCAAATTGTGCTGGCCACTTTCAGATGCCAACATCCTCATTCCCTGCTTTTTAGATTTACTACATTACAATCCCTTAACGATGTTGCTTTTTCTTTTCCCGCTTGCTTAATTACACTTCTGCCCATAAATTTCTACCATAATACCATGGGAGATTTCTTTCTACTTTGGTTTTAACCAGACAAGTTATTTACTCCGAACTGCAAAGACAAAAGAAACAAAAGGAAATGACACTGCGCAGATGACAACCTTGAAATTAAGGACTGGGAATAAACAAAGCATTCAAATACAAATCTTTGCCATCTTTCCCTACTGCACAATGCATGAAGGGAGCAGGGTAAATTCTATTGATCTAATTAGTAAGCATTAAGTGATCTTCCACATTAATCAGCTCTTTAGTGATTTTCTATGAAATTAGTATTGAATTTTTGTATAAAAGCTGTCCTTTCCAATCTTTCAAAGCAAGTTGCAGAACCAACAAGATAAATTGTCTGCTCACATGCTTGCACACCCAGATATAATTTACGCATACATACCTACTTTTTGTGCCGCTGAGAAAGGCAAAAGGTAAATGCACAAGGAGACAGATGCTAAGCCTGCTCATGGTGCAGAACTTTGACATGACACCAAATACATGTCCCTTGCCACAACACAAAGGAGTGAAAAAACAAGTCAGGTCAAAATAACTTCTCCTGGCTCACTGCATCGAAGGGGCAGAGAGGATGAACTGCTATTTTCTGCAAAATTCATCTGCTGCTGAATATGCCCAAATACGGTTCACAAGATTTGAAATACGTAACCTCTGTGCTCACTTCTGAATGTGTTTTACCATAAAATATTCACCATAGTTGTAATATTTTTAAAGCTTTCTTCAATTACCTATGTCCTTGCAATTTTTTTCAAAGTTGAGTATTCCCATTCAAGTCAGATCCTTCAGTCAAAGGAATAACTGCCATATATCAATGCAGTTTCAGTACTTACATGCATGGATAAATTTTTCCATACATCAGATTCCAGGATATGTAAGTGTCTGTTCACATTTACCTCTCTGTCTTATAGTTACACTAGATCTGGTAAAAGCTACTTTATTTGAACAAGAAAGAATTATTTAAACATCACCTGGTTGAGCCACTGAAAGATATTCTGACTACATATCTCTCCACAGCAAAATGCAGTTTCATCAACTTACTGGATAATCCAATCATATGCGGTTTTTAAATGAATCTAAATCCTACAAAATGTTTTCAGAAAAATATCCAAATATTTTTACTCATCAATATCATGCATTTTCTTTCAGGTGTCACTGCCAGACACATTTTAATTAAAAAGAACACAGTACTAGTTAGCAGTATGGTTTATGAAATGTGATGTGTCATATTATGTGATGTGGTCATATGCTACTTTTTCTCAATAGGCATCATGAATTTTCATCTTTTCCTTTTCTACATAGGCCTTTCTATCTCTGAATAGAACCTCAGTTTTATTTCACTTACGCAAATTCCCATCACGTCAACGTCATTTCCTGTTCAAACTCACAGCAAGAACATCGGTGGTTAACATCTGAGACAACTGAAAATTCATAATAAAGGATTTTATATACACGGCAATGCCATTTTTTAACATCAAGATGTTTCAGCATTGAACAGTATTTTCCTAGAGCGTGTTAGTAAAACAACTTTTCTTATTTTTAGAGAAACAAACTAACAACACCTCCTACCCAGCTAATAATGTGTTGAAGTTTCAACTCTGTGGCATCTAAAAAATGCTTTTTTAATTTTCTCAAAGAAACAAATCGGGAGTATATGAGGAGGCATCCAATTAATAGTCACCAGATACTCAAAGCGTTTTACAAAGGGAAAGGCCCACATCAGTACTCCATACAGTGGTGAAACGAGCAGTTAGCATTACAAATGCAAATCTCTGCAAATGGAGAGCTAAACAAATCAATCAGTGCATCAGACAGTCAAATAGAAATTTACTTATGACACGAGAACAAAGCTCCCTGGAACGAAAACAAATAGCAGTTGGTGTTTTGAAAAATCTGCATGCTCAGTGGTTCGGACAAGGATTATGTAGCACATCCCAGCTAGCAAACTGCATGTTAAATGCAGCTGCTCAGTCCCAGATTCTTTGGAAGCCCCTGACCAGTGTTCTGTATGAAGCTCAATAGCTGGAACAGTGACACTACAAGCAATACAGACCCAATGTGAACCAAATGGCATGGGCTCTGAATGAATGAGGGGAAAGGCAATGCACCACAGACAATGTGTTTCTTCGGGACTGGGCAGAGTGATTTACTAAAACAATAAGAAGGGGCCTGAGTATCATCAGACAATTGAATTATTAACTCAGATCCAAATATTACTGACCATTGCCATAGGAAGAGATTAGAACTATTTGTAGCTTTGTGAGATTGCTACAGCAATTCAGTCACCTTGAAGCCAATTTTAATGCACCTAGTCCAGGGAAAGGTACAGGGAGGATCCAAAATACCCAACTCTTCAATAGATGGCTTAAGAGCTGGTGCAGGCGCAAGAATTTCGGCTTTTTTGACCATGGGGCAATTTACACTGCACCTGGCATGATGGCTGCTGATGCATGCAGCCTGTCCCTGAGGGGTAAGAGGATCTTAGCTGAAGAATTAGCGGGACTCATTGACAGGTCTTTAAACTAGGAATGAAGGGGGAAGGGGACACAATAAGGGCTACTGGAATTGAACGGGTCATTCGAGGGCTTATACCAAACTCCATGGGCAATGACGGCAGAGTGCATAGGGAAGGACTAGGACAGGGGGATGCTGGGGATGCTGCTGTTCTAGGGGATCCTAGATCCCTTATAAAGGGAAAAGTGGCGAGACAGATAGCCCGGCTGAAGTGCCTTTATACCAATGCACGCAGCCTGAGTAACAAGCAGGAGGAACTGGAAACTGTGATGCACTCGGGAAGTTATGACCTTGTTGCTATCACAGAAACATGGTGGGATGTCTCCCACAATTGGGATACTGCCGTCGATGGCTATAGACTCTTTAGGAGAGATAGGCGAGGTAGGAGGGGTGGGGGAGTTGCTCTCTATGTCAGAGATTGGATAAACTGTGAGGAGCTCCCTACGAGAAGCAGTCAGGAACAGGTTGAGAGCCTGTGGGTTAGGATTAGAGATGGGACAAATATAGGTCAGCTGGTGTTAGGGGTATACTACAGACCACCTGATCAAGGGGAGGCTGTCGACGAGGCTTTCTTGCTCCAGATGCGTGAGATGTCTGGCTCACGGGCTCTTGTCCTGGTGGGGGACTTCAACCATCCGGACATCTGCTGGGAAAACCACACGGCGAGCTGCAAGAGCTCCAGAAGGCTCTTGGAATCCATTGATGATAGCTTTCTGGTTCAGGTATTGGACAGACCGACCAGAGGTGAAGCGTTGCTGGACCTGCTGCTCACCAACGCTGAGGAGATCATCAAAGGCGTCAAGGTTGGAGGCTGCCTGGGCTCCAGCGACCACGCCCTGGTTGAGTTTGTGATCTCAAGCGATGTGGGCCTGGCAAAGAGCAGGACCAGGACACTGAACTTCAGAAGAGCAGACTTCAAGCTACTCAATGGATTGCTGGCCAAGATCCCCTGGCGCGCTGCCCTCAAAGACATGGATGTTGAGGAGAGCTGGCGGCTCTTCAAAGAGGCCCTCCTGGAAGCACAAGAGGTCTCCATTCCGCTGAATAAGAAAGTGGGCAGGCGAGGTAGGAAACCGGCATGGCTCAGCAAGGACCTGCTGAGAGAACTGAGGGCGAAGAAAGGGGTGTACAAGCTCTGGAAACAAGGCTGTGTCACCTGGGAAGAGTACAGGAATGCTGTCCGGACTTGCAGACGTGGGATCAGGGAAGCCAAGGCGCAGGCAGAATTGAACTTGGCAAGGGACGTGAAAAACAATAAGAAAACCTTCTACAGGTACATTGCCCAGAAGAGACAGGCCAAAACGGGCGTACCTACTTTGGTAAATTTAAAAGGAGAACTGGCTTCAACAGATGAAGAGAAAGCCGAGGTGCTGAATGAGTTCTTCACCTCGGTCTTCACTGGTGGCCAGGATTCTAGTCTTTTTCACGTCCCTGAACCCTGCATCCCCAAACCTCTATGTGGGGACCAAGGAGGTAAATCCCTCCCCACTGTAAGGGCAGAGCAAGTCCGAGAGTGCCTCCTTAGACTGAATGAATACAAGTCTATGGGGCCGGATGGCGTGCATCCCAGGGTCCTGAAGGAGCTGGCCGAGGTGGTTGCCGAGCCGCTCTCCATCATATTTGAGAAGTCGTGGCTGTCAGGTGAGGTCCTGGACGACTGGAGGAAGGGTCACGTCACTCCCATATACAAGAAGGGGAGCAGGGAGGACCCGGGGAACTACAGGCCGGTGAGTCTCACCTCCGTGCCTGGGAAGATCATGGAACAGATCCTCCTGGACAACATGCTCAGTCACATAAAGAATGAGCATGTGATCCGAGACAGCCAGCACGGCTTCACCAAAGGAAGGTCATGCCTAACTAATCTTGTGGCCTTCTATGATGGAGTGACGGCATTGGTGGACGAAGGGAAGGCGACTGATGTCATTTACCTGGACCTGAGCAAGGCCTTTGACATGGTCCCCCACCACATCCTCATCTCCAAATTGGAGGGAAGTGGATTTGATGGGTGGACGACCCGATGGATAAGCAATTGGTTGAAAGGCCGCAGACAGAGGGTGGTGGTCAATGGCTCTATGTCCAGGTGGAGGCCGGTAACAAGTGGTGTCCCCCAAGGGTCTGTCTTGGGACCGGTGCTCTTTAACATCTTTATTAATGACATCGATGAGGGAATTGAGTGCACCCTCAGCAAGTTTGCTGACGACACCAAGCTGAGTGGTGCGGTTGATACGGTGGAAGGAAGGGATGCCATTCAGAGGGACCTCGACAGGCTGGAGGGCTGGGCTCGGGTGAACCTGATGAGGTTCAACACGGCAAAGTGCAAGGTTTTGCATTTGGGCCGGAAGAACCCCAGGCACCTGTACAGGCTGGGAGGAGTGGTCCTTGAGAGCAGCTCGGCAGAGAAGGACCTGGGGGTCCTGATGGACGAGAGACTGAATATGAGCCAGCAGTGCGCTCTGGCATCTCGAAAGGCAAATGGGATCCTGGGCTCCATCAGGAGAGGGGTGGCCAGCAGGGACAGGGAGGTGATTGTCCCTCTCTACACGGCTCTTGTGAGGCCCCATCTGGAGTACTGTGTCCAGGTGTGGAGCCCTCAGTACAAGAAAGACATAGAGATTTTGGAAAGGGTCCAGAGGAGGGCGACTAAGATGATCAAGGGGCTGGAGCACCTCCCCTATGAGGACAGGCTGAGGGAGTTGGGCTTGTTCAGCCTGGAGAAGAGAAGGCTGCGGGGTGACCTCATTGCAGCCTATCAGTACCTGAAGGGAACCTACACCCAGGAGGGGAATAAACTCTTCAAAAGGGCTGACAACAGCAGGACTAGGGGAAATGGTTTTAAGTTGAAGGAGGGAAGATTTAGGTTAGATGTTAGGGGGAAGTTCTTTACTAGGAGAGTGGTTAGGCCCTGGAACGGGCTGCCCAGGGAGGTTGTGGATGCCCCGTCCTTGGACGTGTTTAAGGCCAGGTTGGACGGGGTCCTGGGCAACCTGATCTGAATATGTATGTTGGTGGCCCTGCTAGGCAGGGGGGTTGGAACTACATGATCCTTGGGGTCCCTTCCAAACCGGGTGATTCTGTGATTCTGTGATAGTCCAAAATGGCAATGGCAATGAATACTCAGAATCCTGTCTTCTCCTTCTTCTCTTCCCATGGCTAACATAACTCATTAACACAGTCGCATAATTTTGTTTTCAAATCAGAATAGTGGACAAATAGATTTATACATCCAGAAGTACTATCATTAACGTAGTAACGAGATCTGAAAATACAAGCGTTCAACAGAAGAATGGCTTACCAGTTCTGTCCTCTACTCGGTATTTTTCACTAATGATAAGCTTCTGCTCACTTCACTGTAAGATAATACCCTGACATGGTCCATCCAAATTAATATGGAACCAATGTAAAAGGGTGGGAATTAGGCCTCTCAACTCAGCAGAATCTCTTCAATAGGAAAACAGATACAATAAGTATGTCAAAATGCCATCAATAATTTAAAGAAATACAGAATTTGCCCTTATTAAGCGTATACAATAGTTTTCATTTGCATTTCACTTGAGCTAAATTCATTTATGCTAACAGCATAGAGAATTGCATTCATTTAGGTATTGCTGCAGAAAAAGCACTTAGTTTTTTTCCCCAAAAGAAGGTTTTTTTCCACCCCTAACAGGCTAGTAAATTCAAAAGAAAAAGAATGCAGCTTGTCGTCTCAACATTGTTTAATTTGTAGCAAACTGTAAACACAGTATAGAAAATGGAAACTCTAATAGAGACAGGCAGAGACAAACCATATTTTTTGTCACAAGAAAAATCTGTGTAGTGAGAAATGAATCACATATATTTGCATTTGTCCCTGTGACATAGCGTAAAGCTTAATTACTTATGTGTGAAGCACCCTATTAGAAGGTATATTCCTAAAAATAAATAAATGTTGGTTCAATTAATTGCAGTCCAAATTCTAGTCAATGAATGAATAGCCTATGCTCATTCACAGGCACTTCCAATTTACATACTTCAGAAAGCATGTAACACTCATTTGCTTACATGTCAAATGATAGAATTATCCTGATAAATTCTCTACCAAAAAAAAATAAAATCAAGAAACATTCATAAACCCTCCAACTGTAGCTCAACAATTTTTTGAATCAGAATGCCTAAGTCAAAACGTAGGAAAAAAATATCATCCAGTTAAAGTTTCCACTAAGGAGCTCATCATACATTTTACGCTACAACTATTACACATGTCAGTCTCTTATTCACCATTACATTTACAAGAACAACCAGTCCCTCCAATTACTCGCTGTTAACCAAAGCTAGCCATAAGGGAAGTTACTACCCATATTCCCTTGGGCAAGTGGTTTGCAGGTTGATGAACACTACCATTTAGCCTAAAGTCTTTTAATATTGCCATGCGTTTTTAACATTATCTCTCCTCGTTTGAGATTGCTTTGATAAGCATATAATACACATGAAAATGACAAGAGCACAACACTGGAGGCCACAAAAACTCTTTGGAAATAAATATACGCATCACCGAAATGATTCCAGTAATTCATCATGAACACAAAGTAATGGTAACAAATCCCCTGAGCTATTGTACATATAAGAGTACATACGAGTAATTACTCATATCTGAATTACTAACACTGAAGATCCTATGCTACAGCCAGTCATAAGTTAAAAACAGAAAACAGATATTTCATCATTTCCAATCCCCTGACTTCAAAGATCTTTAAGTGTTTAAAGATGTGAAACAAAAGTAAATCTAAGTGATTCAAATAGGTAATGGTGACACCCCTGCTGAGACCTCAACCAGATCCTGTTGATCCCCTCTTTTTCTTCTGCTATTACTTCCTTTCCATTTACCTTCACCAAGCGGGTGATATGACACTGAGCTGCTAACGTGCAATTCCAGCTGCTTTTAACCATTCAGTCACTGATATTTTCCTTTCCCACACAGCCACTGTGTCTTACACGGTGTCTAAATCTCACCTGGCAACTTCTCCAGCGTAGAAAATAAACCATTTATGACAAATTTTAAAATGTAGCTAATAAGAACATAACAGAGTCCTTGCATGATTCATTAATGTCCCACTTCTTCAAGTAAATGAGTAAATTTAACATGTTGAATAAAGCAATGACTCAACACATGGTTAAGCCAGTCTTAAATAGGCATTGATGATTCTTGTTTTTAATTAGGGCTATTAAGAGTAAATAACACCAGAAGTAATAGGCAAGAAAGAAAGTACTGAGGGAAAGCAAGCAGGGGAGAAAGAACTTATAAATAATGAACATAATGAAACCTGAAGAAAGAGGAAATCAAATTCTCTAA
This sequence comes from Lagopus muta, assembly GCF_023343835.1. Classification (NCBI taxonomy): domain Eukaryota; kingdom Metazoa; phylum Chordata; class Aves; order Galliformes; family Phasianidae; genus Lagopus; species Lagopus muta. The sequence goes on along the minus strand of NC_064440.1, from coordinate 28,134,740 downwards.
AGCAAACACTGATTGTTACGAAGAAAACCAAGAAGTGAAAAGAACCTGAGTGAGAGGAGCCACAACCAAGCTCAAGAACTGCATTACACTGCAGAGCAGAATCAAAATCAAACCACACTTTTGTAATTACAGTCACTTTTTATTTAATACCACCAATTATCTAAAATGTGATTCAAGAATGCTTGACTTTAGTGAATTATGTTCATAACTCCTTTATATGTATCATTTTCAAAAGTCAAGTGTGCATTGATTGCGTTTCAGATAACCGGTTACACTCCTGAAACAGCAAGAAGGAAAAAGCAGATTTAACTCATCTGTTTTTATGAAATTACATGGAGTTTGGGCACATTTCCACAAGTTCTGCTCCCACTAGCCCTCCGCTTAATCAAAGTCACACACACAAACACACCAGCGGCATGCTGTAGCATAGATCAGCCCCAGCTACTGGTCCAACTGAGCCTCAGAGTGGGCTAGGATCAAGGTCAGCTCTTCCACCTGAATACTGTGAATATTCATTCTGAAAGTCTGATGTTTTAAAACATCACCAAATCAATGAGTGAACTTAAGGTTGGGGAGCTCTATACAGCCTGGTTCTCTCAGAGTTCTTGGAATAGGGCAAACACCACTCCTCCCATGATGAAATAGCAGCCGGGCATAAAACCACTGCATGTATGAGGCACGGCATCATTTTCCTACTGTCAGCACTCACAGGCTATGAAAAGACTGAAGATAAAAATCCATATAATATAAAGCAGATAGAATATTGATGTTAATGACAAAGCCCTTGAAAATATATATCCTCAAATTAAACCAGGAGACTAGCAGAGGGAAACCTCACTTATTTCACCAAGGGGTTTCCCTGGTCTTCACTATTTTAGTAAGACAAGCTTGGAAAAACTACCCATTTCCTTAAAGACCGTCCTCCAGAGGCTTCTGGGAAGCTTATCATGCAAATTTGTTCATGCTTTTATTCCAACTGGTTGCACCTCTAAAGACACTGCAGGTAGCAATTCTCTGTGTCCTTTGATGAGAAAACAGACATTGGTAGGTGTCCTGTGTCTGCTGCTTGTATGAGGTAGCACAGAAACAACAAGCAACCTGCATCTGTTGTGCAGAGTGTTTGAAGATCAGCTGTCAGCAGATGCATTTTGATCAGAGACAATGAGGGAGCAATTTCTAAGGCGTTTTTCTTTGGGCACCTGTGATGGAAATTGTTGAACATTGAAAGATTTCCTTACTGAACTGCTTGCACTTCTTTTTCCCCTCCTCGGCCTTAACCAGTCAGTTACAGGGAACCCGGGGGTGAGCACTAAATGTGCATGTAAACAATCATGTAAATAATCCATAGATAGATAAAGAGTATCAGGAAATCAATGGATAAATACAGAGTATCAGGAAATTACTTTGTCTAGCAAGGCAAAAGGCAAGAAGAAATCAGCATCTTGGTTTGAAAAGTTGATGCGAGCTTCAGTAAGACAGAAAACAGCTCAGATGTCTCATAAGGACACTATAGATCCAAGTTCTGAGAGCCATGTTTCCAGACACGTTATGGCCTTTGCTTCAGAAGAAAAATCAGACTCCTATAGATCAACCCCCCAGTGCTGAAATCATAATACCCCAGGAAGGACCTCGTCCCATTTGCTTCACACAGATGATCCACTGACTGTTGGACGTTCAACACTTGAAGCGTGTTTCACATGTTTCCTTCAACTGATTTTACTTTCCCTTTTGCTTCGGGGTAAACAACTCATTGATTTTTTACTGTCTTAGCTTAACACAGGTCAGAGACATCTTCCAGGCATCTAATTCTAACCTCAGAATGTCAATGACTGACCTTTTCAGTGATCATCTTTTCTTGAGTAAAACTGCTAATGATAACATTCTTAACAATTAGAAGATTTTTACCCACCTTTGACAAGAAAACAAACTCCAGGTACTAAGATAGATGTTAAGTTACAGTTATCACATAGATATTTGACTCACATGAAATTAAACACTTTCTACATGCACTTTTCAAACGCTCTTGGCAAACCTGGTGTCAGCGTTATGCTTGTGTTCTGAATTCATGTAATTTTGAGTCTGAGTAATTCTGCAACCAAAATCTCCTGTAGCTTCAATACTTGACAGGGAAGGAGGAATTTTTCCTCCAGAAGATTTATTCATAAATAATTCCATGTTGTGGCAGTCGAAGTTTTTTTTTTCCTCCTAGTTCTATTCGCTCAATGACTTCTGCTTAAGAAATTTTTGAAAAACTGTAATAACAGGAGTGTGAATCTTTCCCTACCTAAGATCAAAACAATATAAAACACAGGTTGAACTCTGTGTCACAGAGAGACTGATTTTTCATTTGTTTATTTGAAAGAAAACCATCTATATTTCTGGTTGATCTTTTGGAGGAAAATCTGTGCTTAATTTCCGCTAATTCACCTAGAGCCACGTGGTTGAGCCAGAGGTGCTGGTAAAAACAGGAATATAGTCTGGATTTAAAGCAGCAGTATTTTCCAGTCTAACCCTAAGCAGCCCTAGCTCTCTGGAGGAAAGATGAAAATAACTCACAGCTGATCTTGCAAGCCTGCAGCAATAGAAAAAAAAAAACCTTCCTGAATCAGAGGCTGTTCAGGAGCGCCTGAAGCACACCAGAAGGCACAAACCCAATAAAACAATAGCATATAAGTACAGAATGCTTGAAACAGTGGGAGAAAGCAGGAGATTTGCCTTGCTACCAAATGAGATGTGCTGTGTGCTCCAGTAGTCCAATTTACAGTCCCTGCACAGAGGAATGAGGAGCACCTCATGGTTAGCAAGGATCAGACCCGCTGGGCAGGCTGTGAGAGCCTGCTGGTCTGAAATCTAACCACCCCTGAAATCTAACACTGCTTCTTGGAGAAGTTCACCAACAAAGGGTTTATGAGAGTTCAGCTCCAATAGATAAGAGCTGATTTACAGCACAGTTTATATCAATAGATTCTTTTCTACTCACTTTAACAGAGGTCAGTAATATTCCATCCATTCCAGATGTAATGAATGTTTTGTTTGACCTCACCCTCAACATGGCAGTGATTGAGCGATGACACAAAAGCTGTATACAAGCAATTAGGTCACAAGGTACACTGAAAACTAGGGGTGACACAAACAGAGCATTTTCAAAGGCAAGTGTAGGACCAGTTCAAGATTTCTTTCTTTTTCAGGTGTACTCCCTTCCTTCAGATTTGGAGCTAAGAACACAAGCTAACATTAGAAAGATTCCAGCTGTTTGTCGAGGTTGAATAGCAACTCCTAAAAGAAATCTTAGCCATGCCTCTTTAACACACAGATGTGGCTTACAAATCCAGGGCTACAGAACAGAGACAAGATCACAAAATCATTAAAAGAGTCCGACAGAAAACGCTTCAAACAGCTAATGCCTGAGGACTTCAGTGAAGACAAAGCAGCTTCTCTTGCCCACGGCTAGCATGATTTTGCCAGGCACCCTTTTGTTGCTAACACATCCATGGGCAGTCACCTGTGTGGTGTAGTGCTGGGAGCCTTCCCTTCAGTCATTTACATTAACACAGCCATAGCAACTCAAAACATTTTACTAGTGACATCAATAAAGCTAACATAAAACTCCCAAAAAGCACACTTTAAGCAGTGTTGCCAGGTAATATCCAAGTTAATGCACAGATTCTCTAATAGTGGAAAAGTGAAAGTCTCATTGTGAAAAATCTTTCTATCCTGTTGAAAATATCAATACCACATGCCTGGGCTGAAATAGAAGAAATATATATTGATTTCCCTCTGTCCTTCTGTAAAGATGGCAGACAAAGGCTTTTCTAACTGAATCTTTTCATTGTTTTAAGGTTGACAGATTCTGTTAGTATTGAATTTTTATTGTTTCACTGTTCTCTTGCTTTCTGCTGCTCCTCCCAACATACTGTCTTAAAACATTGTTAAAACATTTATGGAGGGTTGTTTTTTTCTTTCCTTAGTCTTTTCTTTTTTCCTGTGCCTATAGAAGACAGAACAGAAAAAGAGTAGTTGAAATTAATATACCACTCCCTGTACCGCAGTTCTCTGTCAGGACTGATTAATCTAATTTTAGTATTACTATCAGGAACACTAACAATTTCTGGGGAGGACATGGTGCTAGCTTTAAAATAATACCAATTTAAAAAGCATATTTTCCTGGAAGTCATGATATAAGATATACGCTTGTTTTTCAATAGTAAACTGTGGACACTGTTTCCACACACAACTCAATTAATTGCAACACAAATCTTACCTTCTGTCCAGAAGAATCAGTAATTTCACCAATTACCCAATGAGCATGAGATGCACAAGTGAAATAATAAGTCAGGGAAATATGTGGGCAAATGTGATTCAAATGATCCAAACACTAAGCAGAATTTTAGCACGGTGCAGAGGTTAAAGGCAAAGAAGTTTTTTCTTTGCTTGCTTTTTGATGGAATACCCACTACTCTTCAATATGAAGTATGTGTCATGAGAAGCTTACAGAATAGTTATTCATTTTCCTGAAGGTCATCCAGACATACTAAGTTCATTTAATTTTCTTGACAACAGATCTAGGCTTGTTATATAATCAATGAAACATGGCAGCAAGTGACTGGCCCTCCAATCCATTTCAAGCAAATATGATTTTACTACTGAAGAGCTGAGAGAGAAAAGACATGCCACCTGCAATCCAACCACGCCTGTTTTGGTCCCAGGACAACAGCTGAAGGGAAAACTTCACAGAAATATCCACATCAGGTAGAGACATGCCAGAGCAAAGTGATTTGGACCTAGCCTTGCCATGTGCACAAAGCAGGCAGGAGCGTCCAGTTGCACAGCAGCCTGCAGGTCTACTCTACGCCTGTGCTCACAGGATTACAACTTACCCTTCCCTAAAACACAGAAAAAGCCAGCAGTGCCTGTGGTGCACAGTGCCTGCCCTGTGCTCGTCAGATGCTGGGGGGGTGGCTGAGCTCACAGCCAGAACACTGGTAGGGAAGATGCTGGCAGAGTACAGCCCTGTGGGACATCACAGACGCACATCCTGCCATTTACTCATATAAAGGCAACTGGGGGATAAGATGCACAACTGCTGCTCACTCCGATCAGCTCCTGCTTGCTCAAGACCCTGCATTCTCACATGCATTGTGGGCATGAGGGCAAGCATGGATCTGTGCGTTACTGTGATGTCAGGATTTTTGAACGGAATAATAATTTTTAATTGTTTCTTTGCAGGTTCTGGTTATTTATTTTTCTTTCACGCAACTTAGTTTTTTCATCTTATTTCCTTTCTCGCTCCACTTTCGTCCCAGCCAAATTACCCACAGTCATTTTCATTTTTCATTGATCCGGTCAGAACACATTCTATTCTGCATGGATTTGACAGCATACATCATTGGTGATTTGATTTTTCTTGTCACATTTTTAATTACTGTCACCTATCTTATGACATAAAATAGAACAAGATCTTTGGAATTACAGATGCAACTCCCATCTGGGAATTACATGTATGCAGGCAGACAGAGTAACAAAGTCTAGTGCATAGGCTTTCAGCACCTTTTCTAGCATTTATGTTAGTAATGCATAGAGGATGAAGCAGGCAGGTCATTTCACAACAGAAAATTTAAGGAAGTATCACGTTGAGATGGGCAACTGCAGCAATTAAACGGAGTGTCAAGCACATACACTGAGGATAAACAAGCAGAAAAAACTAATTAGTTAGAATTTGCCTGGGAATTGGTGAATAATAAGAGCTATGAATTATGAGACAGCTGTTAGTATTGCCACATTTTCTCCTGTCTATCTTTTCAGCAATTAAAGTATATGAAGACATTGAACTGTGGCTGACATTTATCCATTATAATCAGGATATTTACCCATTATGAGATTGGAAATATAAAAGCAATCTACAATGCTTTCTTACTAATATTAAAAGATAGGCTTTCTCAAGTATATAGTTACATAAACCATACATTTATAATACTATAATTAGAAATAAATTCTAAGTTCTTTCAAATTTCAATCAGTGGAAAATATGTTCAACTTTGTTCCTGAAAAGAGATTTTATTTAAAACATTGCTTAATATATTCTTTGTATTTCTCTGATAGGTTTGAATGAAATTCTCCAATGTTGTGCATTAACAAGAAGTTAGGTTAAGAAATCACGCAGACTTGCATGAATAATTGCACTCTTTCCTTGAAAAAGTCTGGGAGAGCTGCCAAGGAAACTCTTTCCCTGTGACAATAGTTCCTCAACACTACATCTGCAGTAATAGTAAATATATCAATATTAGCACCAGTGATAAATCTTATCAAGCATATTGAAAGAGAAAGTGGTTGTTCAAGTTTTGATTTTTCTCCACCGTGATCACCAATGATTAGAAAATGTAACATTTTAGGACATCCATGTACTTCCTAAGAAGTGGACAAAGATTTCATAGGGCATAATGCATGATAATGAACAACCAACCAAAGATATCATTGACTGTCACTAACTCAGCCAAATCAAAACCGTGGCACTTTCACACTAAGCAAGGTAAAAACAAGTTTGTTAAACCTAAGAGCAATAAAACTCAGAGCTGAAAAAAGCAGCAATAATATCAAGCTAAGTAAGTTTTTGAAGAGATCATCTCCTAAATGCTTACACTTGTCATTTGAATGATCCTGGAATAAAAGGAATGTGCTAAAAGCAAATAAGGGTTGAAACTGAATACACAGAAGCCTGAAGGAGAGAGTTCGGATCCAGTACTAAGCTTTCATTGAACACTGATTCTTCAAGCTACGTTTTCCGTTAGTAGAAGGTTCCTTAATCTCTAGTCGTAATTTGCCTTACAGAGGATGTTTTGGATGACATACTATGGAACAAGTTTCCTACAAATCCACTGACTTAAGCAATTTATACAAGTCAAAGATCTGTTCATTTATCATCCAAAAAACACAGATCACAGAAACCTAATTTACCACTTGTGATCATAGCTGGAATCATGTGACTAGTGAAGCTGGAGATTCTTTTGAGCGTTCATGCCTCTCTGGATGAACTAGATGATGCACAGTTATGTGTTATCATCCTTAGTATCATAGAATCATAGCAAGGTTTGGGTTGAAAGGGACTGTTAAAATCATTCAATTCCAACACTCCTACACTTGGCAGTGTCAGACAACTTTTAATATCTTACCGTTGTCCTGCAATTTGGTGCTTGGATGTCATGAATTACACAGTCACACCAGTAACATGTGTAAATAGAGTAAATAATTGATCTCTCCAGAGCAGTGTTAGAACCCACTCTAACTCAGATCTTCAGCACATGTGAGTGACAATTAAAAACTTATATAACTCAGTTATCTTCCCCCCCCCCCCCCCCCCCCTTCTATTCCTACAGGTACAAAATTGTTCTTCAAATTAATTTTCTTTTATTATCTTACATTTGGGCTGCTACTCACTAATAATACAATAGGCCTTCAACACATTGAGTAAGAGTGCTAATTTACATAAAGAACCTTACAATATACTCATCAAATTACATTACTGGAATTTTGGTGGAGAACAAGATAAGATAATTTACTTAGCCTATCCAAATAGCATGGATCAAGGTTGTGTTTATGTTTTTAAAGGTTAAGGGCAACGTAAGATAGATAAGATCAGATATAGTAATAGAATCCCTGGCTTCTACATGCTTAAGCAGGTATTGAAAGAACCTTGGCAGAGAAAATGTGGCAAGTAAAAAATCGTGAGTTTTCTTCACATGCCCAGCCCAAAAAGCATGAGGAAGCAAATATTGATAATTGTTACTGGTGAATACACAAGATTTTATAACATTACCAGTGCTGCCCCAGTGTATTTACTCTGAACTCTAATGACAACTCACAGGACTGCAAACCACAACCTGCTTAGCTACAACCAAGTTGCTCAGCTGCAACTAGGATAGCAAGCTGCGGTTGATACACTCTCTCACCAACAAAGAGGCACAGTGAAATAACTTTGGGCACCTTACGTGATTCACCATGGCAAGGAGAAATAGAAAATAAACACCAGGAACTGGTGTTGAATTCAAAACCAAAACTACATCCAAACTAGCTAATAAGCATTTCTGGATCTCCCATCTCCTAATTGCTGAGTACTTGGAACCTGCTTTGGCTCAGCAGTAAGCTACAAGATCATAAACAGGGAGCAAGACTTGTAGCCAGAGTAAATTCAAGCAAGCTCATTGAATTCCTACTGATATATTGAAGATTAACCTCTATAGGCTTTACTTGGCTTCTATTTTTAGTTGCCCAACTCCGTTAAATAATGCTAATTAACGAGGCATCCACGTATATCTTGCACACAGAAAGAAAACTCTTTAGCATTCCCAAAGCATTTTTATTTTCAACTTCGTCACAAGAGGCTGCGCTTCGTTGGTGGGCTGGAGGCAGGTGAGTACAGACCACCAGCCAGACTGTTATAAGTGGAAAACGCAACGCCGGCTTTCACAGCCACCCTCACGTCATTAACCAGCAAGGGTTTGCAGAGAGCAGCCTTCATGTCTGAAAAGTGGGCTGAGAACAGGACAACACTCCCAGCAGGCAGCCTGACATCTCTACAGCCCCAGAGACGTGAACCCTGACATACAGCCTCTCTCCAAATTAGATAAAAGTATTTCCTAAAGCATTATCTTCTCCCCAAGTGATACACGCTTGTGGGCACCTCACTTCTTTCCTTAATACATTCTTTAATCGTCAGCGTATTCTTTGCATCACTAAATATGCCACAGAAGAATGCTAATGTCCCAGCACAACACAGTCTCCCTATTTGTTGCAATCGTACCCCTTCACTGCCCTGAAAAAATGACTGCATATAGATGAAAACACCCAGTTTACACAGGCATTTAATGATGAAAGTTCAATAGGTTGGGTACAGAGTTAAACAAAACCTTCAGGAAACGCATGTTACTTTTTGCATTTCTTACTAAACACCTTGCTCAAGTGCCCTTGCAGGACACTGATTAAACAGAGCCATGAATTGAGTTAACTAAGGTAGGCAACATTTCAGGACCACTTAGTCACCCCACATTTTGGAGTATGTTTGTGTTCAATAATGGATACATCTGCCAATAAGTAAATTCTTAAGCAATGGTGGATTACTTAAGAAAATTTGAATCCTAACTCCTGCAGCTTGCAAGGACAATTATCTTAATGCTCTTTCTTCCCTACACAGTCTTCTTACAGTGCCTGTGTTGGGTTGCAGATATTTCTAAATGATACTAGGATGCATTGCTACTTTGTACCTGACTCGAGATCAGTGGTATGAACTTAAAAGTCAATGAATTAAAAGAAAATGTTGCTACAATGTAAGAAACATTTTTCCCTATAATTTGCTGATCCTCTCCATCGTTCCAGCACACTGAAGAAAAAATGGCATAGACCATTTAGAATTCACCTTTTAGGAAAGGTAATTGGGCTGTGACTATCTGTGTATGAAACATATCATGGACTCATTTGTGGCCAGAAATGCTAGAGATAACAGGTCAATACGCTACAGATTTTAACACTTGTAGAACTCACACGCTTCCTAATAAAGGAGCTATTATGATGAGACAGTACAAGACAGACAAAAGCTAAAATCTACAGAAGAGAAATAAATAGGTGCAGATGACAGTGCTACATGAGGTATGGCAAACAAAGGAAACAACGAAGAAGCAGATTGCTTGCTTATTTGAGAACAGATGGAAAGAGAGACAAGGAGAGCATGCAAGTGAAAGAAAGTGAGATGAGGTGGAAAAATGAATGAGAACGCAAGAAAAATTAGCAAGACAGTAGAAAGGTATCCACCTAAACAAGAAAATAAGATGAGCATAGGAGTGCTAGGCACAAACAGATTCACATTTTTGTAGACTTAGAGTAGGATGTCATTCTTTATCATATGAATGATATTGATCTGAAAATAATGCGAGTGAAACCATAGAAAAGTTTGAGGTAATAACTTAACAAAAAAAAATAAAAAAGAAAATCCTCTGAAAGCACATAAAACAGTTTACATTTGTGGTTTTCGTACCTTACTAGAAAATATGCTGGTAGCATATGCTGTTTAAAGAACTGCAAATACTTTAAAAAAACTGAGCTATTAATCCAGCTCCTAGATTCAGCACAAGTGATGAAAGGTAGCCATGTGTTTAGCTAGCTGAGGTATGAATCATTTCAGGACTAGTAAGTCATCCCACATTTTCATAAGCCATCTGTTCAGAGAAAGAGCATTAGGTGCATGCAGTGCCAATAATGCTTAGATTTAGTGATTATATTCAGAATAACGCATCATCAAGAACAGCAGAAAAACGCTTTTGGATACCCACAGATCTTTTGCACAATATTTTAAATGTAGTAAGTGATGTTACGTTTGAGTGGGCAGTGACAAGCAAGAGGAGCGTTGGGTCTGCTCAGAGAACACGCTTCGTTGTTGTGGGTTTTTTTTTTCCCCTCAAAGTCAAAATATTCACAGGAAAAGAAGTTAAGTTCCCTTTGGATCTAGTTTAAAAAAAAAAAAAAAAAAAAAAATCTCAGAATTAAACCTGAGGGGAAAAGCAGAAAGAATAGAACCCAGACTTCAGGTTTTTCTACTCTGGAGTCATGTATTGCAGTTCTCTCTCATATATTCTCTTCTACCTAGTGAACAAACTGTTGACTTTCAGCCTTGACTGATCTATGGCAAAAATACTGAATAAATAATATCCTGACGATAATGTTCAGCAGAAATAGCATCATCTCTAACTTCAAGTTCTTTAAATACTTAAACAACTTAGAACATGTTGCGAGTGAACCATTAAAGTGGACTGCTACCTTATACAACCTATAATTAAGAACTCAAATTTATCGACTTAAGCCATCAATGCAAACACTGCACTGATTTTAACAGGGAATTTAAAGTTAGGGCTATAAAGATATCAAGTAGGCTCAACATATTAGCAGAAGATAAAGAAACTAAAGAAAGTACAGTCATTTGAAATCAGAAGAAGGGCACCATAACAGAAATGAACATGCCTTGAGTCCAATTTATAATCTGCTGCATCAGTTCTTCCTTTGGAGATGTGGTAACATCTTCCAACGATGATGCCATATCGTAATTCCAGAAAATGACTGTTAGTAAGGAAACAGCATCTCATTGACAGATGCAGTAAACCACTGCAACATCACTTACAAATTGTTCCTCTCTTTGAAAGATGCAATGAGTTGAAGACATGCCAGAGAAAAAGAAGAAAGCCTTCTCTATTATATTTGTCTCAATAAGTGTGCCTGTATCTTCCATGGTACAGCTATCAAGTGGTCATGAAATGAGGAAGAGCTAAACAAGTGATTTATAACCATATTATAAATATTCACAGAACAGACGTGTCATTTTATCAGAGAACAACGTGATGAATCACGTTTGAATTAAACCACCATGTCACAGCTTAGCCTATAGAACATTATGCGGACCTAAATCCTATTAGAAATCAGAAGCACAAAGCCTAATAAACGGAAATGTTGTGACCAGTCTGCTAAGTTGTTAGTGTAAAAAGGTTCTGTTTAGCTCTAGTAGATACGGCCAAAGATACAGCTTTTTGAAGTGACTGCTTAGTTCATATTTACACCCAAATCTATCCTTGCCTCTCTTTTTACATTCACTTCCTTTTTTCTTTTATGTTGTGATGCATTTTTGTCTTGTCATATTTCTGTTGAACATGACAAGCCTTCAGGGAAGCCTAACATCGCATCACCAATAAACAAAGCCTCCAAGTTGTGCAGGTCTTATAATCACAATTTTGTCTGTATGGTCAGGCACAGAATATACCATCTTGCAATGCAACTTTTTCTCCTTTATATGACCAAGTAAATTGTTTTGAGAAAGCGCAAATATCTTCCAAACTGAGGTAAATTCAGAATATTCAAAGGTGCAATGAGCTTTAACCTGCTGGAATCTAAAATATTTCACTGTTTTTTGACAGTACTGTTTGGACGTTAAATGCTAACTTCTGTACAGGTGAAAAATCAGATTTGAGAATCTTGGGCTAGACTCAACCCGAAGGTTATATATCAATTTTTCACTCAGCAGTTATTTAAGGGCACATAAACATGCAGTGTTTGGAGCACACCTACGCCTTCTACTCTGATGCTGCCTTTATTCAGTAGGTCATGTCAAAGTGCTCCCTCCCAAGATTTTTTTTTAACCTCTTCATGAGAGTCCTTTCTAGCTGGGACTGTTTCACAGCAGTATTGGAGAATACTTCCTCTGCCTCCTTTTAAGAGGCTTGGTGATTGGCTTACTGCTTGAAAATGAGGATTTGAATCTCCAAAGTCTGCAAAGAGCATTAAGTAACTCTTGGCCGAGAAACACTAAAGTATTTTTTAAAAGCTACCTTTCACCTCTTTGGATTGCAGGCATGAAAACTCCAGAAGATGGAAAGCTCTCAGGTTCCCCTATATTGTTTATTAGATACTAGATGCTTGCTGGAGAAATATGCTACAGAAAGACATGAAGTACCCATCACATACTGTACACATCGGTGCTGGTATTTTCTAAGCCTAGGTCTCCAGTTGCCAATGAACTTGTATTGTATCACAAAACCGATTTAAACAAGGAGTTGAACTGTTACCTTTTAATGTGATAATTTAGTTCAATGAAACACTGCATCACGTACACAAACCTCTCGTTCATTAAGATCACTGCAGTGACTCACAGCACACAGATAACTGCTAGTAATACCGAGTCTACCCACAGTCTTCCAGTGCAATCCCAACTGAATTCTTACAGTGAAGGCCCTCCAGAGACTTCTGTTCTGAAACCATGAACATTCAAACTGATAAGACCCACTTCAATTTCCTAAGAACTGAACACACTTGATGGTGAACAGTCACACTACAGCATGTGAAGTTAATCATTCTGTACTTAAGTTCCTGCTCATGCAGTATTGAGGAAAACCACTGCATTTAGTTATGTTTAACAAACTGCGATTTTCTTACCTTCTGAAAGCAGATGACAGACAGAATGAAATGATGAGAAAACATATCAAAATTGAGAGATACTCGTATAAAATAGAAGCTGAAACTGTTTCAATAGTCGCTAACACTGTCCTCTTTCAGCACTCTACAGGAATAGATAGATATGAGTTCATACAACAGCTGAGCATTCTGAAAGCAACCAGTACTGCAGCTTCACAAGCATTTTCCATATGTCTTATACCGTGTCACTGTTAATGGGGAATAGACTCAAAAACTACCACCAAGTTCTGCCATCCCACCACTTCAGCCTTTCTGCAAGATGGCAACCAAGGCTAATGAGATACACAGCATCTTACAAACAAATTGCTAGGAGCCCAAGTACAGCTGAATGTTTGGGTGACAGTGAAGATGGACTGCAAAGCACCCATGAAGTCTAGAATAAAGGTCAAGGAGTTAAGGACTGTTGCTTGACTTAAGTTTGAATCCAGTAATTTAACATCCATTAAGAAGTAAAGACTTAATTGAAAATTATCTATGATTTTTCCTGTTTTAGTTTCTGTGGAGGCACATTTCTTCTGTTAAAACAAAATACATAAAAATTGCATTTCATTTTTCCCTCTCTAAAGTGAAGTAATTATTTTTTCCTTATAATATGAAGAAAATTTCAACTAAAAGATAGGAGAACATTAGTGACAGTGATCCCTACTTCTGGTAAACACTAGAAACTTTTTGTCAAATAAAATTTCTGACACCTAAGTGAAAAAGATGTGTACACAAAATATATACCTGCACACAAGATTTAATCTTTCTATAGCAGCCTCTCTAACCCTCCCACTTCTAACATCTTAAGATAACTTGATTTGTTATATATAGTGCTTCCTTCCCTTCTTCACTACATAACACTTGGCAAAGGCCCCATGTGCTTAGGGGTAGATCTGTGTGCAGACTACAGTGCGTACTGTCAGCAGTACAAGATAAATGTAGTTCACCACAAGACTGTCCAATTTATCACCAAGAACAGAAGATGTGTAAGTTATATTAAGCTAATTAAAATCCTTCCATCCAAAATAAGCAAGAGCCACTATTTACAAATATGTTAACTTGCTGTGAAAGCCTTAGCCTCACACTTTACTACAGCTGAGTAGAAACTCATGGATGCCTCCTTATCATGCAAGTTAAGATCCCACCCTGAGTTAGTGCAAATGATATATCTTGCCCTAAGAGCGTCATTATGTACAAATGCTCCTCAAGACATCATTGAATGTACTTACCCAGACAGCATCTAGCTATGCTGAACCATTATTATAAAATAGACAATTTTAAGCACAAAAGGTAAAAAGCAGCGGATGATGGCAAAGGGGAGGGAAAACCAGTAGCCAACAAGATGAAGAAATAGAAGGAAATGACTTTGTTGGAGAGGCCTTCTTATACTAAGTCACTTTAAAACACAGAAAGTGTTTGATTGTTTTTAAATTGTTACAGAAACTCCCTTAGGTCATAGCACTTGAAAACTATTTAATCTGATATTCAGACAGAAAAAGAAATAACAGAAGAAGCTATGTTTCCCCCCCCCCCCCCCCCCCCCAAAAAAAAAAAAAAAAAAAAAGCCCTTTAAACAGAAAAGGCAGGATGCTGACCTCTGGGACTCTGCTATTGGCTGCTTCTGATTAAGCTGAGCTGAGAACCTCTGGAAGAAATAATGGGAAAACTAAATTTTTCAAAATAACTTGAAGAATAATAAATTTTCAAAACCATTTATTTGAAATAAATGACTAATTTATTGCCAGAATTTTTCATCATTTCTGAATAATATACGTGATGAAGTGTGAGAATGATGCTTGATTAAATGAAGTCCCTGGAGTGCATCAGAGAAGATTTAGTCTGGAAAACAGCATCTGCTGTCTCTTTCTTCCCTTCCCTCAATGCTGTGTTGTTTCCACATTTCACAGCATATTACCCTCTTTCATTTTTAAGAGAATGGGACAATATTTATTTAGATTTTTTTTGTGGTGTCCATACAATGGGTCTTTCACTGTGTTAGAGACTGAGAAAATTGCTGAATACTTATTTTTCCTGGATAGGATAACATTAATTATCAGATACGTTTATCAAATTCATTATCTCTTAGCCCTCACAGGTTATACAGATCTAAGTCATTATCTGATACAATCATGCCAGTGTATTTAATTCAACTGGCTTCTTCCCAGATTATTATTTTCCTCCCCCCATCTTTTCCGTTCTTAGTTACCAGTGCACTTGATTTTGAGAATCAGCTTAAGAATGGCAGCAATGGGAGTAGAATAAATATAACTGAGACCAGCAGCTAGAAACTTGACGACTTTCATCCTACCTAATTGCCTCTGGTTTTATAATGGTGAAAGGATTATATACTGTCCAATACATCTGTGCTGTACACATCAGTCCAAGAAGGAGGCCACGAATTGGTTTGTTGGAAAGCCAGACTGAAATCCACGTTACCGGATTTCAGATGCAAATTGCATTGCAGAATTTCAAACCTCAGAAGTAAGTTGAGTTAGGAGACCCCAAACACCACCAGAATTGAGCTAAAGGAAAAAAGAACACCAGGCAGAAATATTAAGTATTTAAAACATTTATATTACATTCCTTAATTAATGAGTATTTTTCAACTTTTAATTGCCTCAAGGTAACATAGGAACAAAATGTCAGATGGAAAAGATTTTCTTCTCAAAATTCAGGGACATAATGTTGAAAGAGATCAAATGACAACAGAAGCAGAATCCAAGTCAAAGAATGTTTGGCAATTATAAACCTGTACCAGAGTCAGTGATTGACAAGAAGCACATACAGAAAGGAATAATAATAAACCGTAGTTTAAAAACATCAGCACAGGACTTAAGCCCCGAGAAGCACACAGTGAAGGAAGTACTCTGGAGAAGCTGAGATGATTGCAGAAAATAAATTATCTGAGGCATCCTGGCTGTCTGTGAACAGCATATTCAAAATTGGTGGACTTGCCCTTACTCTTCTCTTACCTGCTGCATGAATTATGTGGTACATCAGACAGAAAACAATGAGGTATGTCAGAGCACAGTAACAGCCCATCAGTATCAACCTTAATGGGAGAACTCTTCAGAGTAGAATAGGTAGTGCACATGACTTGATATAGCAGACTGGTCAAGAGAACTTTCAACTTAAGTGAAAGTTTATCAAATGCTGCAGTGTTTCCTTTTAGTCTAAATTAGCCCACAAAACCAGCAGCGCCTGAGATACTGCTAGTGGAAGCAATGCGTTTGGTACCCTTTTTAGCCTCTTGCTCTTCTAGCTCCATCTTATATAACCTCCCCCTGCAGCCACCAGAAACATACTTATTTTCTGTGTACCTCAAAGTAATTTAACAGAGGAAGAAGTGACCAAACAGGAACTTCTAAGTAGAGACTTAAGCAAACAATGAAGTTGTCAAGTGACTTGGGGCAGTCCTAGAAAATATAAACCCGTCACCAGTCTTCTATAGCATCCCAGCCCACTGAACAGGATTCTCATCCCACTTCCTCTTGCTGTGCTCATACCATCTGCTTGTAATGCATAGCATAGAACATTCAGTACCTGTGACACCAATAGCGAAGATAAAAAAGCCGATTATAACAGTGTATTTATTCAGCATCAGAAATAAATGTCAAAAGATGACTAGTATGTAGCTCACAAATGCTTGGGATTAAAAATGGGTCCAGAGAGTGTTTTTCACCTTCTTAAAAAAAAAAAAAAAAAAAAAAAAAAAAAAACACCTTCACCAACTTCCACTGTGTATTACTAATTTAGTAGCAAACGTCTTCCCCTTACCATGTACTACATTTGATTAGAAAGAACCAATTTCACAAGAAAATATTATGCCAATATTAACTAGCAATGAAGATGATTTTAAAGATACAACTGCCATCAAATTACTACAAGGCTGTAATTTACTTGAACATTTCTATGAAATTATAAAATCAAGTACATCTATATCTGATTATGAACTGCAACATACCCTGTGAGTTAATAATTACTATCTTGTTTTTACTTGTTGACAGTCTATGACTAATTGCTGTCTGAAGACAATTTAAATACTTCAGTTTTGAATTGATCTACCTAAAGGAAGAGTAACACATTTAATACAAGCATTTACTCAAGGTCGTGGAATTCCTGTAGAGATACCAAAGTCCAAATAAAATACAGCGCAGTAGATCTAAGATTAAAACACTACTTAAAAGAAATAAATTACTAGCAGTTATAATTCCCTGGATTTTGCAAAGCTGTAATTCCTCCTGTATTTAGAGCAAAATAATGAGTACTTGCTTCCACTCTTAGACCTCACATGAGCTAGCCATGCAAAAGTAGTGGGGGACCAGCCTCAAACTCAGGAAGAAGCTCCCTGGCTCAGCCTCTGGCTGGTCATGGCATGAACCAGAGAGCATCTGAGGAGCAACACACTTGGTGTTACACTTGACATCACTTGAAATGCGTCTCAGGTTACATTATTTGTGTTACTTAAAAAAGCAACTGAAATTTGTTATTTCTCATCTACACCTGTGAACTGTATACCCTGTTAGAGCTGGAGCATTACTAAATGCTGCCCACCTCGTTTTCCAGTTCTGTTTCAGCTGAAAGCAAGCCAGGTCATGCTCAGAGCACTTTGTACTGTGAACTTGTGCACAGTACTGGGGGTGATGCAGAGACTTGCTTCAGAACCATTACAGTCATCCACATTGTATCAGAAATGCCCTCACTGTGTTGCCCTGTGTTTAGGAACAGTAGCACTGAAGTCTGACTGGTTAGTTAGGCAAACAGAAGTGACAGAATCTTATCTTAAAACTTTTATCATCCAGCTTTCAGAAAGGATATCTGTATTTAAAGAATAGGCACCTTTATCACATCAGAAGGTTTTTTATTATTTTTATCTAGAATGTCATTTGAAATCCAGGTTTGTGTGTGTTCTATAGTAAGCAGGCATCACCGCTGCTTGTATGAAGTCCCAAATACCATTTGAAAGATAAGGCAAAGCCACACAAAAAAATTCCCTCCTTTCAACTTCTCTTTAATAAAATGCCAAGTCTGGTTTCTTTTAAACACGATATTAAATAGTAGGTAATAGCTGATGGGCAGCTAGGAAGCATACTACCCGCATCTAATATTCGGGCAAGGTTGAGAAAGCTAGAATTCAAAGCACAGAGAAAAGGCCCAAATGAAATCTCAACCTGCATAAATAGCAGCAGGAGTACACTGACACACTAGAAGTGACCCATTTATTTTATTTTTTTTAAATACTGTTGGCTGTGAACATGGCAAAATAGGTTGATAAAGACTTTGTATATTGTCCATCCTTGAAGATAGTCAAGTTTCATCTGAGCAACCTAGTCTGGCTGTCCCTGCCCTGATCGTATCACTTCAAAAGGTCCCTACCAAACTCAAGCCTTTTTGTTAACTTATGAAAACTACTAAGTACAAGAGACAGATTTGTATTCCTTCCTTACATTGATAACCATCACTTGGCAAGGGACTTCTCTTAGGTATTTTCAGAAACTCAGATTAATTTATCCTGAAACAATGAATTTCTGAAGCTGATTTTAACATCTTACCAGGAAACATTAAACATTCTAATAGATAGCTGATCTCCTCAAGCTAGCAATAAGGGCTTAATGTATAGGGAGATCAGAAAGGATTTAGTGAATTAGTGACTGAAGTTACAGGTTAATTGCTTTGGAGTTCATTAAGCGACAATTATTTGAAAACAAATAATGTAGCCAATGGATTTAGCCTAGTAAAATAAATCATTAAGACACTGCTTCATATTTTGATACATAAATTTAGTTGAAGTTTCCAGAGTAGTTTGCTTTCAAGATTCATTCAGTATTTCTCTCTCAACTTAAGCTCCATAATTACATTTTAACATTCTGCTTCTAAGAAAGATTAAACTTGAAAGTTTCTTTCCTCCTCTGTAGACAGGCTGAAGAGGTATGAAAGGAAAACTGCATTACTTTTTCTCTAAATGTAAATCCAGAAAACAACACAATTTTCAATGAGAAAGAATTCTTACAGATACAACTCATCTTTAGTATTCAGTCACCAATATTATTATTATGACTTTTTTAAAACCCTATTTAATACCCATTACAGTAATGAAGATAAGTGTGGCTTTATTAGTAGCCTGTATTTGAGGTCATTCATTCTTCCCCACAACTTCTGCTGAACATAAGAAAAAAATCCACCTCTAACAGTAAAAAGCCAAGATAAATGCTGGCCAGAGACAGTCAGGCAGATCTATCTTCCAGAAGGTCTCTTGGAAATGAAGATTGAGCCACAGAAAGTGCAGACAGTCCAGCACAAGCTCACAAAGTCTGTGAGCCCAGCTCCGGCATGGTGTAGGCTTCTTTCCTACATTCAGTAAACATATCCCAAGATAAATAAGGGAAACTCACTGCTCTGCTGGCAACTCATGAATTTGAGATCTCAAAGAGGAGAATGAAAGTAGCTACCGACAACCCACTCTTCCCTGTTCCCAGGAAGTCTATATTAGACTTGAACACAAAAAGGTTGAATGTAGAATAACTTGTAAGGAGAATATGAAAAATTCTAGAATGGTTTAAATATCACTCCAAGAGTAGACATGCTACTATCAACAAGAGAATTGCTGGTTTTAGAACTCAGTTAGCCATCGATAGAAAGTTCTTAGAAGCCTATTTTCTCCCCACACACGATTCCTACCAATGTCAGTTAATATTGTTTGTTTTAGTAATTCATTGTTTTAATAATTGTTTTAATATTTGTTTGGATATCTATTGAGATTGAGTCAAGAACTAGATAATGATCAAAACAGAAAGGAGATCAATACTTAGATTGAAGTTAAATGCATGTTCATCTTTGCTGAAAACATGAAGCCAGCAGGCCAAATATTTACCCTCATTTATTTATCCTCCAGAACTTCTGCAGACTCCAGTGGCATAACCGAGCACAAACCACTTACAGCACTATCCAGAACACACAACTTACAGCATTTGGCTAAAATATTTCTCATGACTTAGGCTGTTTCAAGGAGAGATAAGGCTATTAAAAGCATCCTAACATTGCTGTAAGACTCAGCAGCTGGGATTAACTTCCCTCCAGAAGCAGTGCAAATTTGCTGTTGTCAACACATTACATAGTATAAAAGCCAGCCAAAGGCAACATATAATCTGTCATTTGTTAAGCACTATCTTGCAAATTCTAAAACTGAGGAACACTACTTAAGAAATAAAATGAAGACTTCGTCCTTAAATTTGGTTTTCCTAAATGAAATCTGTTGTTGAGACTCTGTGCACATATGTACATACACAAATAGTTGTGCAAGATGGACCAGATCACCCTGAGATATCCCCTCCAATCTAAATACTTCTATAATTTTACAAAGATACACAATCCCTCCCATTTGCTATATACTTGGGATCTTTGTCTAGCAGTTAAGTAAAAACTCATTCAGAGGCTATATGAAAAGATGATAATTTGATCATTCATAATTAGCTTTTTAGCGTAATTTTAACTTCCAACTCTTACCCCATTTAAGACTTTTCTATTTAAGTAGCATTTCATTTGGTGCTGAACAAGTACTGTGATTACTGATACTTGAGTCATTATTTTCCTTGCAATTTATTATGACCTAAACATGAAGCCTACAACGGCAAACATATTGTAAATGAGCAATAGGTGACTTTTTCTATCATATCTTATGAAAGATTTTTTCATAGCGTGCTCTAGGCATTATCCAAATTAAATATGAATTCACCTAGCATATTGCACCGGATAAACCTCATACAGTGTTTTTAAAAGGCTTTTAACATACTACTACATCTAAGATACACTCACCAGGAACAAAGCAATTGTTGAAAAGACAACATTACATAATAGGGAAGTTTAAGTTACTTTATTAGTGTTCATACTGATTTTGAATGCAGTTTCAAAAGAAAAATAAAGGGCATGTCTAATTTCTACACTCTGGGGGATGCTAGACACCTGGTTTTGAATACATCATGTGGCTGTGGCTAGAGTATGAAAGCAAGCAACTCTCTCCCATCACATGACTTCCATTCAAAGTAAGAAGCTATATCACTATCTTCAAGCTGGTATGACGGTAAGAAACACTTGAGGGTTTTCTGTTTTAACATTCCTTGCTTGCGATCAGTAGTCATAATGTCTAGGGCAAAGCCTGCTGTGACTTTGCCCAAAGGGAAAAAAACTAGCAAAAAAAAGAGGACCCATACCCATCTACCCTCACTTCAAAAATCTCAGTTGTCTGAACTATTTATTTCTTTGCTTTGCTAAAACTATTTCTATAACGTGCTCTATTGCAACTGTGGCATCTGTGGCCAGCATTCCACCTGTGCCTCTTCCACACGGAACAGAAAAATAACTGTAGATATGTACATTTTAATACATTACTGTGTCATAGAAGAGAACTACTTGTGGCCAACTTAGAAGTGTGGTAGCCCCAAGTTAAACACTGTTCCAAATGTATTCCATGATCATCTGTGACCAGTGAAAAATCTGCATCTAACTCCAGTCTTTCTGTATGTACCTTACACATGTGCCCTATGCATTCCATTTATAAATGTATACCATAAGCAGTTACCTGATAATATCTAGGATTGCAATGTAAACAACAAGCTGATGAAAAAATTAATGGTAGGGATAACATAACTAGTCCATTTTGGAATACCTATTGCTCGTATCATTCTTCCACAATTCATGCTTTCCACAAAAATTGTCAAAGAACATCAGTTCTTGTAACATGGAAATGGATTGACCATGTTTTGATTCCTCAGTCTGTGTAATGAGACAGAATACACAGATGATATACAATACCAAAAACTAAGTTGTACATACTGAGAAAGCAATGATCTCAAAAGAAGTCTGCAGATTTCTAGCAAGTATGGTAATGGCTGTTGAGAGTTTTTTAGTTCACTTGCTTGCTTGTTTCATTTTTTTCAATGTGTTGAAGTCATTGAAATTTTTGTTCTTTGAGGTTAAGGATTAAGTACTTGTCATTACTAACTCCTCCAGAAATAACTGATAGTAAGAGAGCAGAAGCACTATGAATTAGTTGCTTTAGGTTCTCACATGTAAGCAATATGATTTTACATTTCTTTAAGTGTCAAATGCTGTCTGGCTCAGATGACTTCAATAGTAGAGTAGTAGTAAGATTTTATGGTAGTACATAGGAGTTAACTGACTTGGTTAAGCAACTTAACTAAGTCACAAATTTAGTGATTTGTGTAGGAAGTTGCTTATTGATACAAACAAACACATTGTCACACATGTAGTTATTGCTCTGAAATGTACCATTTCCAAGGCCTCTGAACTATTTCTAATCACAGTGAAAAAGGAGCTACCACGAGCATGGCTTCAGCAATCATATGGTCAATTTTAACTAAACGTAGTATGGAATCAAGTAGCCCAGGACTTGCATTGTACCTGGCAGAAATGCTAAAACAAAATCCGCTATCAAGAACCACCAACTTTCAATGCTTTCCATTTCTCTACACTGGCACAGAAACCAGCAGAGCTCCATATGCCTTATGTTTTCGGAGAAATATATGGACAAGTTAAAGATCATCTTCCATAAAGTGTGAAAAAGAAAAATAAATCATGCTTTCCAGAGAAATCAGACTAACTCTCATTAATCTTTTAGGACAGATAAAGCTGCTGAAGTTACGTGATCCTTTTTCTGAACTAACAACTCCCACAACACAGAAATGCAAGAACTGAAATTCCATATGCTGTATCGCAATATTTAATACCCCAGGCTCAGGATTACTCCACTCACTCACATTTCATTTACATCTTATTAATGGCCACTAATCTCCCCTAAAATAATACAAGGTGCTTACCCAAGTAAACACTTGTAGTCAAGTGCTGCATGTTAACAAAGAAAGCAGAAGTTTATTACTGCCACCTTGGGCAAAAGAAGTACAGAGTAGCCTTGAAAAAGTTGGCAAATGAACTTGGTAAAACAACTACGAGCACAAGGAAGGAAAATGCTGTCCTAGTCTGAAGCCTTACATACATCTTCACCAACACACGTGTCTTAAAATCACAACTATAGCTCAAGGTAGGAAGTGACCAAATAACAGAAATATGGTTACATAAGCTAGCACAGTAGTAGTCAAGCTCGTCAACTGAGAAAACCCATTCTTTAAGCAGAAATTAAGATCAGGAACCTAATTTCACTGCTCTGATTAGTCCCAAACAGGATTGCATCCTTCAGAGTCTTAGGCTGACTTGGCCAATATAGCTTTTCTGAATATCTCACCATTTCATTACTAAAAGCAGGAATACAAAAAAATTAATAAGACTCTAGTCAAGTTATCTATGTTCAAAGTACACCTAGAGACTTGATACCATTTTGTCACATATGTATCTCCAGAAAATATATCAAGGTCAAGTCATATTGACACATTCACAGCTTCAACTCCATCAAGCTGCATAGATCAACATTTTCCTTATCTGTACTTAAAAGCAACACAAAATAATAAAATCGCATGCACAACTCCGTCTCTATAAATCTCCTGTAACATAAACCTCAATCAAGGATGTAATTACAAAAACAGAAGCACCAGGGTAGCATTTTAGCATTCCTCTTGGGAGAAATAACTCGCTTTGCTTAGGTTGAAAGTATTCGTGGAGCTACCACAATGAAGTTGAAGGAACCACACCAGAAATGAATTCTGTCTCTGACATTCAGAGCGTAAACAATGCCATTGTCAGTGCATTCAGATCTCTCTGGTCTTAATGAACTGATCAGATTATGCTATTTACAGGCTTGACAATGATGAGGATCATTATGTATTGTCAAAAGAATCAGCACAAAACATTCATAACACAGAAGCTTAGTTGAAGTATCCTAATGTTAGAGCCTGATAATGAGAATTCTGAGCCTGTTTAAGTACGTCAAGCTGAATTGTTGTGTTTTGCCTTAGCTAATGGGTTGGGTGACCAACAGCTATTCACAATTGAACTGCAGGCATAATAAGATCATCTTATTAAGGCAGTGTCAACAGTTTATGGGCTGGTTCGGCCCAGTTCCCTGACTAGCAGGGCATTAACAGTTAATCTCCTACTGCTCCACATGATGTTATCATGTGGAACAGCAAAAACCAAAAAATACGAAGCCATGACAGGTAGTAGAGTATTTAGAAGCATACCAAGCAGTCAAAAGCCCTTATAAAGTAAAATCAAGTGAACTCATCCCAAATTATTTATATTCTATATTACAGAACAATTATTTTACAGTAAGACAGGCACAAGAAAACACACTTGCAATGATTATTACAAATTTTCAAGTAGTGAAAGTTCTTTCTTGCTGATGGTTGAACATGACTCAAAACGCTTGTTTTCGACTGCTTTCAGGTACTGAACAAAAATACAAGCAGTCCTACTACCGGTTCTTCCTTCCAGCTAAGTGTTAAGTATCACCGCACACCATCTGTATTACCCTTCTTTTTCAAGCACAACCCCTCATCTTCTATCTGCTGCTAACACTTCCCGCTAATTTTTTATGAAAATGTTATGAAGATTTTCTCCAGTTCACAAGTGCCATCTTGATACACAACAAAAACAAGAGAATACCAAAGACACACAAGCATCCATAAAAGCGCTGTTGCTCTTTGGTCTCCTTATGAAAGGCCTGAATCTTTCCCCATACTCGTTAGAATTCCTCCAAGACTTCCAGCTTGGTTTTGATTTAGAACTGCTAAGAAACTCAACCGTTACTGAAGCCTACAATACATACAGCTGAAAATAAGAACAAGGAGCCTTTTAGTCATATATTTGTGCACCATCACTAATAGTTCGCAAAACTTAAAACCATTTCCACTGCATTTAATGACATTGCTAAGAACTTGAAAAAGATAGTTACAACTGTTTATACCTGTAGATTCTGCAAGCCATTACATTAAGTGCTTTTTCATTTTCCTTTGCAAAGTTCTACTAGTCTAAACAATGCTGTGCCTACAAAAAGAGGTAAAATGCAGCATTGTTCATGATAACCATCTTCTCCACACCTCACTTGCCATATGCATTACATCTCCTCGTAGGAATTCAACTGTGACAAGTTACCATGTGTTGAATGGCCTAATTGAATCGATTTCAACCTAGTTAGACAACTTCAAGTATTTCATGCCTGTCTTCATCATATACAATTTAAAAATGAATACTTGACTTTTAAGGCCTAAATTCTTCACTTCAGTTTTCAAGTATTGCCACACTTGTGAGACTTCTGTCCTGGTGTCAGCATTGTTTGCGTTATGGATTAACAAAGAAAATGAATGCGCACTTCAGAATTGGGATGTGTTGAGTGGCCCTGATTTATTTCCAGTGTACATCAGGAGTGTTTAGTTAATGAAATGCACCTAGTTCAAGAGCCACCAGAATCGCATAGACTACATCAGTAGCAAAAATATTATTAGCATTCACATGAATAATTACGGTTCCTTCCACTGTTCCTTCCTTACAGTATTCATAAAGCACAGTAATTCTTGATGCACAGACATAACTAGCTCTAAATAACAATTCACCTTTTCACAACGTTACCAAACTACCTGAAGGCAGCAGCATTCAAGAGCATAGAATGGAACTGGATGTCTGAGTATCACCGACTTCCCCATTTCCCCCCCCAAAAAAACACAAGTGTCAAAAGCAATTTAGACTAAACGATACAAATTTAAAACAATACAACATCTATTTAATGACCATTCTCACTGTGTTTCAGGATGGTTAAAGAACATGACTGTCAGCAACAATTTATTTGAACTTGATGGTTGAAGAACCCATTCTTACCACTTTTACACAGGAATGCAGGGAGGATCACTAGGCACACTAACTGCTAACAGACATCTCGAGAACACTGCAGACTGCTTTTCATGGTGACTTTATGGACAGTCATATAATAAAGATGTCACTACACAGCAAGGAATTTCTGGCCAATAGTTCAGCTCATCTTAAACTATTAGATATTTTCTGTATTTGTCTTTCCCTGATTTGTCACATGCATACTCCACTGAGTGTTTTTAACTCAACCCACAAGAAACTGATCACATAACTCAGAGGGACTCTAAGGGCTTTCTGTTGTGTCATGGCCTGGGCTGCTAGAAATCAGCTTTAAGCACTGAGCTGCAAAATACAGAAGCTGAACATTAAACAGATTCAGTTCTCCAATTTTGATTTGCACTACTTATTAAATATGAAAATAAATACACCTGCTGGAAGCTGCAGTCATTCTGCTGCAAACCTTGTACCCACAGATGGCCACTCCAGCTTGCACAGCTGACTCAACACCCAAAGAGCAGAGATGCTCTAGTAACATTCCTTGGGCACTGAGATCATCACTTCCAACAGGGAACAGTAACAATTAAGGCATTCCCTTTGCCATAGCAGCAGCAATGCATCATACAATATAGAAACCCAACCAGAAAATTTATAATGCTTCTGTACTTAGTTCCATTTGATGTTAAAAATGATTTACCACAGGTTTTCACCAGTGTGCTTATAATACAAACTCTATTTTTGGTTATATTTCTGTGCATTCTTATTCTTTCAAAAGAAAATTCAACCTGCTTTACCCGTTGCTCAACCTGTGATCAAGTACATGTGTTACAAAACCAGTGTTTTACTTCTTTCAACACCATTAACCAATGTAGTCCTCAACACCTACATCACCTAGGATTACACAACTTGGGTTCCCAATGAGAAGTCCACTATTTGAGTATGTTCTACATTTCCCAACCATCCCATTTGAAGATTTAGATAGGTACTGACAACTTTGTCTTCTGCATAGAACTGTAAAACCTTAAAGAGGGGTTAAACCTACAGATAAGCAAAGCTTGTAAGGACTGCAAATGAGCTGGAAGACAAAGCAGGAATTCAAATAAACCTCAGAGACAAAAATGCAGATGAAAAGCATACGATGTTTATTCAGTAGGAGCAAAGACAAGGTTTTGCACCTAAGCAGAAATAATTGGCTACACAAACTAGGATGAGGATCAGGTACTTAGTACTTGTACTGAAAGCAATGTGAGCTTAGTTATGCATCAATGATGAACAAGAGTCAATAACTTTACCCTGCTGTGAAAAGCCAAATACTCTCCTGACAAAGCTGAAATCTTCTACTATAGAACTGAAACCTTTGACTAGAGCACACTGCCCAACTTTTAGCTTTGGTCTCCAAAAAAAAAAAAAAAAAAAAAAAAACAAAAACAAAAAAAAAAACCACATAGATCAACTATGGAAAATAAAGTAAGGGCAATGAAGCTGTCAAGGCCTACTTCCTAACTGCAACAAGTATTTGGAACTGTTTAGCTCAGATAGGAAATAGCAATAGTAGTTTATGAACATTCTGTAAATTAACATAAACCAAGTTTCTGAAATATGCATAAAAAGCCTTCCATAAAACAAAAGACCGTGTATCTGCATCTGAGGTGGTCAGGAAAACTACACTAATAAATATTCAATTTACCTCCCCAAGGAAACAAAATGAAAACCTACTTCAACTCATCCCTTTCCACCTACAGGTGAATATCAACACAAACTCTTTAAAACAAGGTAAAAAAAAGTACCTGGTATGAATAAACAATGTGTAAATGTTGTGACACCACCTAGAAAAGCATTTCAGCTGTCTCATGATGTGGTCATTCTAAAGCAGATTACCTTCCTCAGAGAAACAGCACAACTGTCACAGCCTAACAGAAAGCATAAATTGGCATTTAGCTTAATTATAAACCAAATGTATATGGAAATATAATTCAATAGCCAGGCACTAACAGCCTGCAGCACCTATATTTCTTACATTAGTACTTATAAATGCACCTATATCACCATTTGCAATCTAATCTTCCTCGCCATCTGAATTCTTCTCCTTGATCTAAACATACCTATCATCTCCTTTAAAGAGTTATCTTAGACAGCTACCAACACTTATACAGTATTTTCCAGGTTGTTCCAACTTTACTGTAATATGCAGGTTCTATTTCAAAAAATGAATGGGTGTTAAATGGAAGAGTGTTGTACACAGTACTTAAGATTACCTAACAATTCAAATAACATGACCACGCCATGACCCAGGGTTTTGAAGTGTTGCTGAAGGCTAAGTAGCTGTTGCTTTATATCCATCAGATATCATTTGTAAGGCCGTGAATGTACTTGCTTCTACTCACTTT
This sequence comes from Lagopus muta, assembly GCF_023343835.1. NCBI lineage: Eukaryota > Metazoa > Chordata > Aves > Galliformes > Phasianidae > Lagopus > Lagopus muta. The sequence continues at coordinate 28,106,604 of NC_064440.1, read as the reverse complement.
CTGTTGAGTCTGGCTACAACTGATTTTTTATTCCCTGTCAGGGCTGAATCCTGTTCTCCTGAACCAGCCCTCACCACAAGTACTCAGAAATAATGACAGCAGTGACATTTTGGTATTGTAAACTGCCTAAGTCATCATGGGAGATGTAGGTAGGCTTCCCATTTTGGTTTTAAAAGAAGGATACTTAGATTGGAGACAGTATTGCTACATTACTCACTCTGATCGTCCACCAATTTCATACAGCCTTAGAATGAGCATCTTAAACTTTGTTACTTTTCATCTTCAATAGATCTGAGGCTTAACTCACACTTGTTCACTGTTTTAGAGTAACAGTAGAGAGCAATATAAAAATGCCAACCATTTCTGTATGTCGCATATCTAGTGCACAAAAGATTAAACACAAGACTGACACAACTCTAAATACAGTGCAAAACCACCTACAGCACCAGGAAGAAATAGATACAGAAACGATACTGAGAAAGGCAGAATAGCTGCTGTGTTTGAGGACCTCACGCGTTTTGGCTCCAGCACAGGAGGACTGAACCGAACAAAGCATTTGACCTGTAGTTCCAGCCTCCTGATAGATTCCTGAGTATTTTTAAGCCCTTGGCACTCCCCTGGTGGCCAATAGAAGTGTCTTGGAGATAATCTGAACTTTTTTTTCCACGTATGCCCAAGCAGTCAGAGCAACAACGGACACTGTTTGAGAGTGAATCCACTCAAGAGGCCAGCAAACTTGTTCGGGAAACCACTTAAAGGAAAAAAAAAAGATCCCAACCCTTCCTCACATCTTTCTACATACATACGTAACAATAAGTATATGGCACACTTCTGAGATAATAACCTGGTCCAAGAATAAGTTCCAGGAAACATGAAGTCCCGGATAAAACTGCCACAGAGCTGAATGTCACATGCTTTCAAGAGGAAAAGATACAGCAAAGTAAAAGTGCTTTCTGAGCCATGGTTAAGATATTCCACCGTCACCTCAAGAGAAAAGTTGTTACTCAGCTTTGCATCCCACCTGCACACAGTCAAACAATAACACTGAGGGAATCCAAGAACTCTCAGGTAACAACTTAAAAAGGAATACTGTTTCTCCAACTCAAGAGGAAGATTCGTGACAGAAGGCATGAGATAAAAGATATAAACTCCCCTCCCAAGAAGAACACCTGTTGCAAAGCACAGATAAAACATAACAGCTCTACAAAAGAAACATGATTACTGAAAAGAACACTGAAAAGAACAAGCGCTGCCACCTCCCACCACCCCCTTTCCCCCAATGCGGAACATTCTGGATGCTGACCCCGCCTGCAGGAAAGGCCGGCAGAGCAGTGGGAAAAAAAGCCCCCACCTCGTACACAGCCGCTCACCCACCTTTCCTTAGCAAGGGACAAAATAAGCTTAGAAAAATATTAAAAAAAAAAGAAAAAAAGCGGGGTGAAGTATGAACCGAGCGCTTCCTCAGGAATTACCTTCGTAAGCAAAGTAAATTTCACCCTTCCCTTTTCGACATCCCAGCCTCAACACCGCGCAGAGCTCCGGGCGGGCTCAGCACGCGGCCGTACCTCTCCTCCGCTCCTCCCTCGTCACGGCCATCCGCTGCAGCCACGCGCCTCCGTCTCGCGCCGCAGCTCCCCCGTGATACCCGCCCTTAGCCGCCCTTAGAGCGCTAGACCCCTCCTCAGGCACAGCCCCACTTCCTGCTGCTACAACTCGCAGCACCTGCACTGCTTTCTGTTACCTCAGTGCTCCAACCTCGTGCATTTCTCCTCGCCCTCTATTTGAGGCATTCAGCCCCGAGGCAGGATTGCACCGATGTACGGCACGTGGGGCTGATAGGCCCCGTGGAACCAGCTGGGAGCTGGCTAGGGTGCGGATCTCAGCTTGTTCTCACATAAGCTGCTGCGTCTGCTCTCATAGCGCACGTGCACCCGGGCACGACACACGGACCAGGGGAGTACACTGCCACCGGACAGCCATTTTAACAGAGAACCTTGTCGGATGGGATAGCCTGAAGCCCTTCAGCAGGCAACGGCTGGTGAGAGAGGTGAGTTCTAACCTGCGCAATAAGGATCTAGATGTGATCCTGTTGGTACTTTGGAGCCGCAGGTGGTGAGGATGAAAAAGGAGCTGTGAATATTGATGTACCGTTTAGCAAGCAAGGAGGCTGGGTGAGAAAGATCCGCGCCTTTCTGGAACGCAGTCTCACTGCATTTCTGCTCTGAAAATTCAATGCCCCTCTGAAGCTGAACCAAACCAGCAATTAGTTGTCAAGGCGTAGCTAAAAAGGCAAAGTAAAGCCTGTAGATTTAATCAGCATTTCCATGGTAGCTGAAATTATGCTGCTTAATGGCTGGAATGGGTTGCAATGAAAATGAGTAGACTGTATATCCCCAAAAATTGATTCCTGGAAGAGCATTCACAGTTGCTTCAGGAAATAACATTAAAAAATATTAGACCATGGGTCTCTCAGCTGCCTTGAAGCGTGGGCATCAAATCTTAATCTCTTTAGTAGAATGCTAAATTTAGCTATATATTTAACTAGAAAAAATAAAATAAAATAGGGATGTTCTGTTGGGAGTAAACCTGCCAAACAGCCTGGCTTTTTCTGGGTGGAAAAAAAAAAAAAAAAATCTTGTTTTCATTTTACAGTTGCAGATGATATTGTGCTGCCATCAAGCCAATGTATGTGAAAAAGATAAAAAATTAAATTTGAAAACGATGTGTTCTGCTTTGTTAAAAAAAGGAATTGAAATGTTGATGGGGTGCTCTGCTGAATACTGGAAGTTTAGGCATGATGTTAAAGCTGGACTGCTGCCATCCTTCCATATATAACAGATAAACATTGGGTATAGAGCACCTAATAAAAGTTCAGAAGATAAACTGTGAAACAAGAATGTTGTGTCTTGGTTCCTGGCAGCCCAAACCTCTAAGCTTGCTCTTGTTTCTGAGAAGTTTGGCCTCTGCCATTCGTCGTGTAAATCATCTCCTCCATTTGAAAATCGTCCACACTCTTTATGAGAGGATAGTTTATCTTATCATCTGGGGCAATGAAATAAATGCAGCTCTGGGCGTTAGATTTTTAGGGAGTAAAGTTTTAATGACCAACTGAATGCTTTTTATGGTTTATGCAGGAATCACTTTCTGCAGCAATGAATGATGCCATAAACTCATGAAGCATAAACAGTATCAGAACAAGACTGCAGTGGATGAAACCATCGTACGAGGTGAGATACTTTTTTCATTAAACTGAAGATGGAAAACACAGTGCATTTTTGACACTTCTCTTCAGGAAACATGAAAATTTTGCAAAGCACAATTTGTTATTCACAATGCTGAGAATCATTTTTAAAGGCCTATGATAGAGAAGGGTCTGTCATTCTGAAAGCTGAACCACAAGGAACAGCCAGTTTGCATTTTGCCACTGTTTCCATTATTAAAACAAAACAAAAGCATTTAAAAAAAGGACAAGAATGATAACAATACTGCAGATATCAGGGTTTTTAGTTAGTGGTCTGCCTTTAACACCTCTCATTATTTCACTTGGTGTACATATGGCTTTCTCAATACTTTGCCCAAGTATCTTGCACTACTGCAATGCATTCTATATGATTTACCATATGTTTGTAAATATTATGTCAATAACCACTACATGTTGGCTCAAAAAAGGGAGATTTGCAGATAGAAGCTGTCAAATTTCTCTGTAATGGACAACATTATATGTATATGCTCTATACAATTAATTTTAAGTAAACATTATTATTGTGATAGGAATTAAAGTTGTTTGGACCAACACAGTGACATATAGAGGTGTTGAATCATCTAACCACAATTTTAAAAGTCAGTAAATGTAGCATGGATAGGAAAATAATTTACTGGTACTAATGCATATTCAGTCGGTTATCCCTTTCATCCCAAGAGAATGTTTTGAGACTTAAACAAGTAATATGACAATATCAAAGTAGTAAAAATGAGGGGGAAGGAAGAAAGGAAGGAAAGGAAAGGTAGGAAGGAAGGGAAGGAAGGAAGGAAGGAAGGAAGGAAGGAAGGAAGGAAGGAAATGTCAAGTCTAAGGGCTACCATGACAAAATTGCACAAAGTAGTGAGAACATCTCCCCATCGGAGAATTGGTCTTAAAAGAATGCTTGTTGAAAGACCTGGGCTCAAGTGCTGAGGTCTTAGTGAGTTTTAGGAGAAATCTTTCTTATCAAATTTTCAATTTTATGTCCAAAATATCCAATGTATTTTTGTTAGCAGCCTGAAGTTTATGTTTTGCATGTTCCTCACAACTGAAAGGATTGACCAGAAATACAGTGAATCTTGGTATTAAGACTGAAAAACACAAGTCAACCCTATCAGTTTGGTGGTTGCTTCAGCCAGTGTTTAATTAGTTTCAACTAAGAAAGATACCTAAATCTGATACATGTTGTTGGTGATTTGTTTTTATCTTTGACTTACTGGTTCAAGTTCTTCCTCCTTTCTGTTTGTCTTTAGAATTCTCTAATCGTGTCGGACTTTTGCTTTCATATCTGTTTAGAGGGCTTCTTTCTCTAGAAGGCTTTTGCTCTTTCAGCCTGCACAACACCACAGCAATTCTCCTCCGTGCAGCACATTATTTTTTCTCACTCTGTGTTCTGTGGCAGCCATTAACTGTGCGTTGAGAGATTTCCCAGAATGGAGGTCCTGAATTACTAATGCACATGTAGACACTCAGAAAATGTGCTCTATGAATCTCAAATAGCATCTAATTTGACATTATGGCCTATTCAGCATGCAGTTAGCCTTGGGTAACAATCACAGTCCACGGTCATGTTGTGATAAGAATTATACAATTGCTTTGCTGGATTCCAAGCTCTTGTTCCAGCCTAACACTTAAGAATGTACAATTGCTGCATTGGAAATTCCTCAACAATTATGAATCCTTTTAAAATAAACTAATGTTTGTTAAAGGAACAAGGTCCTTTTTGATTGTATGTGTCTGATCATCATAACATAATTATTTTAACTGCCTTTCTCTAAGACTGAAATGCAAGAAGCATTTAATTGCCTTTCACCAAACATCAGCCCCCATCTTGAGGATCCTTACAATGGGATTCATGCCACAGACGTTTACGGAAACTGGTTTCAACACTCACTGTTAACCAGTGTTAAAAAGATAAATAAATAAATGATAGCCATTTTGAGAGTAATACAAAACAACAGATATTTTAGGTTAAATTACTCAGTGCTGCCTTTTATTTCCTTATGTGTTCTATGGAAACTTTTGCAACGTTTCAGCTGAGATTCTGAAAGAGGGGCACTGGCTTTGCTTCTACTTTTCAATTCCACTTGAATTCTGCAAAATGCATGGATGCCTGCACTGCACAGGCACACCTAGGAAACTGTTTGGATGTGGATTTTGTTGCCTGTACGTACTGAACTCCGCGGGTGATTGTTCCAAATTCATGAAGATTAAAAAAGAAAATGGAAAGCAAAAGGAAAAAAAAATAGAGAATTAGTACATTAATTAGAGTCTCTATAATACAGCATCACTTTTTTTTCCCTCTCTAATTTAGCAATTACAGGAATCATCACACCCCAAACTGACTCTTCTGAGCATCAGACTTCTCATTGTTTGGAGTGGTTTGACATTAAAATACATTCATTGACTTGCTGCAGAGCTGAGACACCACGCACGATTCCCCATGTATCTTTGTTTAGTGGCTCTGCACAACAGATGGAATTTTATGTCATGCGGCATTAGGCTACTGTTAAATTTTAATTTCAATTAATGGTCTTTATACTCTTTCTTTATGCACACCAGGGATATTTTAGGCATCCATTTCCCTTCTAATTAGCTTTTATTGCTGAATTCATTCTGAATCTCTGGAAGTCATTAGATTCTCAAACATTCACAGATGAATTTACTTACTCTCTAATAAAATTAATTAGTCCCTGACAAAAAATGGCTAAATTTGGTCTACCTTTTTACATATAGGTAAGTATAGGATGTTTCAGATGCATAGAAGCAGTAGAAAATATCTTCTTATTTATTTTTCTTCCTCCAGTATTGACTATCATTGTTATTATTAGCATCACTATCCTTTGGATTGATCCTTTGCCTACTTGGGTTAAAATATAACTCCATTCAAGTGCTTTGTCTCCTGGATTATAGCACAGTAACAGTTACTCACTAATCTCTCTTAAAAAAAAAAAAAAAAAAAAAAAAAAAAAACCCTGTTCTATATCCTTGGAATATGTAAAATTACACAGAACCTTAGAGCCTAACACACTGATCATTTCCACAGAGACAACTTGAGAAACCACGATTATGTAGGCTGATAAATCATAGTAGATATAAAAAAAAAATATTTCATTAGTCTGTTTGGAAGAGAAAACAAGCAATATAATGCAAGGAAGAAAAGTCAAAACCTACTTTTTTGTTTTGTTTTGTTTTTTGTTTTTTTCCCAGTGATTTAGTAGAAGAAGGGTCAAGCAATTTCAAACTTCTGGGGCAAAAGAATGTGTTGCAGTGCACACTACTGTGACTGCTTTTTATATTTTTTAACATCTGGATAGTTGCTTATAAAAGCCCTGTGGTTGCTTTACGGCACAGCAGCATTAAGGTCTAATTTATCATTGTGCTATAAAGATGAAAATTGAAGAATATGCCCTCGGGGAAGAGGTAATGAAAGACTTCTTGTATGGATTACAGAAGAATATTTATGACACCAGCTAAGAATCTGCGACAACTTTTGTGGTATCTTCCCATTTTAAGTTAAGTATGATTATATGGATCTGGCATGAGATTAATAATTGGTAAGATATCACAATATTTGTAAGATTCAGTTGCACATTGCATATAGTTTATTTTTACTTTTAACACAATTTGACGCTCTTAAAATATAAAAAGCTCTGCTTTTAAAAACTGATTATTAACATGCTAAAGTGTCTATTTATGTTTCTTAATAAATGAAAAGGTGTATTTATATTCAAGGTACCAGGTATCTCTGGCATTATTAATTTCATCTGAATCTGGCATTTCCAAGGACCCAGCTACTCAGTGGAAATGCACCTTTCTCACAGATAAGACATTACAGCACATGCAGCAACAGCCTCTGAGCTTGAGCAAATGGACACACATTGATCTAAATACAAGTTAGAAATGGCAGTACAAAGTAAATTATGTCACTGGACACATATGTATGGAGGTAAAAGCAGTAGTATAATTAACTCCTAGTTTCCTGCTCAGCAGAAGAGGAAGAGCAGAAATTTTGACAAGAGAAGGACCTTTGAATATTGCATACATATTTAACATTTCTCTGCTTTAGCCTTGTGTTAGTAGTTACATCTTTTTCTCCTTTTAATTTGCTTAAAAGTCTTTTTTTTTTTCTTTCCTGATTTCTCTCTTTTTTTTTTTTAATTAGAGCTAACATGATAGACCTGAGAGCAGAAGAGCCTGACCTCATTCAGCCAGTTGCCCTTAGGCTCTTCCTGCTTGGCTGCTGCCTGCCCCTGCAGTCCCCCTTCCTCCTGCAGCAGGACAGGTGGCCGTCAATAAAACCTGGTGTTTGTGTGTGCTCATGGAAGTGAGTCTGGAAAAAATGTATAGATCAAAAACATGTGCCCATTTATCATGTACATTCTAAAGAAATGTTTTACTTAATGTCGTATGAAAAAGACAAACCTTCTGGAGGTGGTTAACTGTTCAAGGATGCTTAGGTACGTTTAGGCAGACCAAATATTTTTCTCCATCAGACCATACTCCAGCATTCTCTCCAAGAGGCTGAAAACTCTTAACTCCTTACAGACTCAAATATGAAACGGACTGGATGAATGGCCTATCGTGTGCATGTATCTCAGCAGTTACTGATTACTTCAGAAGGAGGGGAGAAAACAGATGTAAGAGGGCACTATGAGGTGGCCAGACCAAGTAACCATGTTCATTATTAACCAATTCAAACCAGCCACCAAAGAAACTACTTAAATGAGTATGAATCAATTTCTCCTGCTATGAATAAATAAATATATGTATATATATTTAAGTCCCTTCAAGATCATTTCTGATCAAAATCTTTGTATTCTGGAGTATTTCCCATACTCCATCTTTTTCAAGCAGAAAAACTTTCATTATATGAGTGAAAAATTCTTTAATCATTATGTGGTAAGTGGGGAACCTAAAGCACTTCTCTAATCAAAGTCTTCCATCAATTAGGGGCAAATTCAGCTTAGATAAATAATGAAGAAAAATTGTAAAGGATCTTACAATTCACTTGATCACATATGAAGTATTTTTTCTAATTACTAATACTGTAACTCAGTATAAAACTCAGTACAGAAGTAACTTTAGATCACTCAAGGAAATTAAATGGCCAAATCTGCTTTTCCTTTCTTGAAAAACCAGTGGAAGAAAAAGGAAGAATAATTTCAAATGGTATTTTCTTAAGTTTCTTCATTATCATTTCCAGGCGGTGCTTTGTCACAAGATTAAAACAAAATTAAATTTATTTATAGAAAATGTTTAAAAATGCATGGTCATGGAGCATGGCACAACCTCATTTTATGTTATTCAGGCTCATAAGATGTGAAATAAAATGATATTTTCCACCAATTCAACCTTCCGAAAAAGGAAATGCTGACTAAAACAAAAGATTCATGCTAAACAGATGATTAGAATAAAAGGATCATCTGAAATATGGATGCTAATTGAAAAGCTTTCATTTTCTTTTTCCTAAAAAGCTATTATGTGCTTTCATCTAGAGTATTTCTTTTCATAGGTTTGGGTTGTTTTTTTTTTGCATAAATAAGTTTAAACAATGGTTATACAGATTTATTTATGAATTTGTTAGACTAGAATTTTAAATAGCCTTCAGAATTCAAGATGGTCAACAAAGAAATAATAAAAATCAGCCACCTGCTCCCGTTAAAATAGCTAATTTCTCCTCTGCTTTATGTAGCCATTTTTCCTGTAAGCATGTTTCACATGGAAATATTTGAGTTCCAGCCTATTTCCTCTTAGTTTTTCAAAACTCTTTAGTTTCTCACAACCTTCACTTAATCCGTATTCAAGCATAAATTTCCAAGAAGGTTAAAGATTTTTAAGACTATTGAAGTTGTTTTTCTTTTTTCTTCTTTTTTTTTTTATTTTCAAAAAGTTGTACATTCAAGCTCTACATGAAAATGTTGCTTTCAAGCATTGATTGAGTTGTTCGCTTACATTTTCGTGCACTTGCCTTTGAAACTCTCAAAGCTGCTTCTGCTGCTAGTGGCCTACAAAGTCACTTCTCCAGAGAAACCGATGAGCTGTGTGTCGCTGGTATCCTTTCATGCCTTTTTTTTCCCTTCTACAGCTTTTGTTAGGGATTGTTTTATTGTGTCAGTGACTAACAGGCCTCCTTGGATTGTGATCTTTTATTGCCTATTCCTGCCAGCTGCAAAAATACTGGCTTCCTTTTTTAATCATAAAATGAATTGTTGCAGAAATAGGGAATGCTACAGTTTCCTCTACATAACATTCTCCAATCAGAAAATTATAATTTCTCAGATGCATTAGCACAATATACTAGGAAACAGCTGCATAATTTAACTTAATTGTTAAGCAATACCTCATTATAGCTAGACAGTAAATTCAGCAGTTTGCAGGTTTTTTTGTGTGCCTCTCCATTTTTCTGTGCTTGCATTATGTGCTCTTTTCATCTGTCTTTCTCCTCCCAAAGGTTCTCAAAAAAAAAAAAAAAATATATATATATATATATATAGTTTCAACAAAAATGAACTTAACCTTCTTTAAGAACCAGCTTATATTCTCAGTAGATGCCCAAGATATAATCTTGTAGGAAAACAGGCCCTTCTAGACATCCCTGGAAAGTCTGGTTGCAGATACCACCTTCTTAAACAAGATCAAAGAAGAAATCTCCAAAACCCAAGATCAAGCAAATATTCAGATTTGAAATATGTTTTAATCTCTAAAGGCCTGTGATAGCAATAAATACTGCTCAGCAGGGTTTAGGTGGGGCATTGCAAGAGGAATGCAATTCAATGGTATCATAGAGTAGAGCCATACAATAGCTTGGATTGGAAGGGACCCCAAGGAACATCACCAAGATCCAAACCTGCTGCCATAGGCAGGGCCACCAATCTCAGTTCTGGTACTGACCAGGCTGCCCAGGGCTCCATCCAACCTGGTCTTGAACACTCCACAACCTCTCTGGACAGCCTGTTCCAGCACCTCACCATACTCTCTGTGAAGAACTTCCCCCTGATATCCAATCTAAAACTTCCCTCCTTGAGCTTAAAACCATTGCCACCTGTCCTATCGCTGTCTATCCGAGTAAAAAGTTGACTCACTTCATTTTGAAAACTGGAAGGCTGCAATGACGTCTCTTTGCAGTCTTCTATTCTCCAGGCTGAACAAACCCAGCTCCTCCAGCCTGTCTTTGTAGGGTAGATGCTCCAGGCCTTCGATGTATTCGTGGCTCTCCCCTGGATGCTCTCCAACAGCTCCATATCTTTCCTGTATTGAGGACCCCAGTACCTGGACACGGTACTCCAGATGGGTCCGCAGGAGGGCAGTGTAGAAAGGGAAAATCACCTCCCTGTCCCTGCTGGCCACCCCTCTTCTCTTGGAACCCAGGATACTGTTGGCCTTCCAAGCTGCAAGAGGACACTGCTGGCTCATGGTCTGTTTTTCATCCACCAGGACCCCCCACTCCTTCTCAGAAGGGTTACTCTCAAGGAGTTCTTCTCCCAGTCTTTGTATGTATCTGGGATTACTCTGACACAAGTGCAAAACCTTGCAGTTTGCTATGCTGAGCCTCATCAGATTCATATAGACCCACTTTTTGAGCTTGTCATGGTCCCCCTGCTTGGCATCCCCTCCCTCTAACATGTCAATTGTATCACTCCACTTGGTGTCACTGGCGAACTTGCTGAGGGTGCACTTGAGCCCATCACTGATGTTGATGAAGATGTTGAGAAGCACCAGTCCCAAAGCAGACCCCTGGGGTTTAGCAGCTAACGAGCACTTTAGAAGTTCAGAACAGTATGAGAAGAGAAACCACTTGCATTCACTAGTAGCTCATCTTCACGTAAGAGAAAATATAATTATTTGCACAAACTAAACTGGACAATATTGACAGGCTAACACTATCTCTTCTCCGGAAATTTGGTGAATCTTATATTTCTCTGCCATTCTTCAACACTTCTCAAGTTTTCATCCCCAAACAATTTATTTTGTCTTAAATCAGTACTTTATGAATCAAATTGAATTTGTTATCCATTTATATTTGAATCCAGCAGGTACTCAGCTGTTTGTGTTATATGCTCATATATGTTCATGTGCTGATTTCTAACTGCTGTGCAAGCACTGTGTTCAAATGTGGAGCCCGCAGTACAAAAAAGACAGGGAGCTGTTGTAGAGGGTCTAGAGGAGGTCCACATCAGGGACTGGAACACCTCCCCTATGAGGACAGGCTGAGGGAGCTGGGTTTGTTCAGCCTGGAGAAAAGAAGGCTGCGGAGTGACCTCATTGCAGTCTTTAGCATAGTCATAGCATTACACGTGGAGGTTGGTGGCCCTGCCTGTGGCAGGGGGGTTGGAGATTCATGATCCTTGAGGCCCCTTCCAACCCTGGCACTCTGTGATTCTGTGTTTCTATTAATTCACTAGCTTCTGTGGTTTCTCTAAAATATTTGTATTGTATCATAAAATAAAAATACAAAAAACATACTGGAATTGCTAGTAATTTACAGATATGTTATCAGGACATTTTGCTGCTGCTGGTTCCTCCCGGGATCAGAACTTTCCTAGTGTTCTGGATGTGTATCGAGACTGATGGTGCTACGACAACTAGAAATAGCACACCGTGCTCTGGTTTTAGCTTTTGTTCATTTTTCTCCTGTATTCTTAATCAAGGGTTTATGTAGTATCTAGGAGAAGGAAAACATATTACCAGAATTGGGATTCTCACCCTGTAGTTTCTCTGACTGTTGAAAAGAAGGAAGGTGGATAGACAGCATCTCCCTTTGAAAGTCTGCTTTGAGTAGGAGATGGATAGATAGAATCTCCATTTGAAAGCCCATACTTTAAGTCACGCACAAAGGATACAGAGATTAGTTTTGGTGAGTCCAGAACAGTAAAAATTAAGAAAAACTGTTAGCATTCCCCTCTGTAAGGTAGGGCTATTATAGAGATGCACTCAAGAGAGAGAGCAGGAAAACTTCAGTGACCTTTTTTCTTGCTGGTTGTATGTAGTATGAACAATCACTAACTAAAAATGTTTTGTAACACTAGTCAAAGATGAGAAAAAAAGTTCAAAGCTTGGGCCCCTGTAAGAAGATTTTGGATTTTCGTTCTTTCATTCTTGCACTATTTGGTATCTTTTGTTTGAGGAGATTAGAATAAAATCACATACAAGAAACCACAACACTAGGAATCTGAAAATGTTAGGTCGGAACATGTAACTATGTATAACACTCAATCACACCTGTAGCTTCTGCTCTGTATAGTTCTCCACGCACTGATTAGTAATAAATACATCATTTCCAAAAAATAGTTACAAAGAAATAGATTTCTTAGCATATTTAACAGATAATAACAGCATCATAATCAAATCTGATGCTTTTTTTTTTTCTTTCTGATTGATGAACATTTTCATACAGCCTGACTTCAACTGGTAGTTTCAAGAAGTTCACACCACTACAGTGGCTTTTTTGCTGTGCAGTATCTGCATCAATGTATTCTTTTTTCACTGATATCTGTGTATGAAATGTGAAGTTATTGACCTGAAACTGATGTGGAGTGGGAAGTTTCTTTAACACAATTATTTCCTTTCCACATTGCAAACTAATAAACGAGTCTTGCTCATTCTTCTTCATGGTGAAATCAAACATACCTTATCTCCATGCCTGGACAGTAGTAACCATTATCTGACAGTTCAGACTCTGCTACTCAGTGGTGAAAATACCAAGCTGTGTATTAGTATACAATTATACAGTAAAATTTATCTGTAGTAATTGCTAAGGGAGGTAACTAATTATCTTCCTAACCTGGTCATCTAATTAAGCAAGCAGAACTGGGATCATATTCACTTCTTAAGAGAGCTTGCTGTTGATAATTGCAGGAGGATAGAAGAGATTTGACAGTTCTTGTTTAAGGGAAAAAAAATTGCTACTGCGTTGAGAAAGGGAAAATAAAAGATCATAAATAAATTGTAAAATTTAATTTACAAATGTACAATTTCTGTTTCATTGCTACCTCAAAAGATGCACCGATCACATTGGAGTGCTCTGGCCCTGAGCTTTCAGATCAGATTCTAATGTCCACATCCATATATAGTTAATATTTTCAGTATGATATTAATCTCAGTGCTGGGGACAGTACTGGTCAGAGGTGAGAAGGAGAGACCTCCCTGGGGAAGGCATCCTGTAAGAAGGAAACATTTCCCCTTGTCTTCCATCTTGCTCAAACATGCCCCTTCAGGCACCATTACATATCATATATTCTTATATGTGTTTTACACATACATTCTAATTATGTATTCTTAGTCTATTTGAAGTACTGTGAGCACTTTGGTCATGTTACCTGCAGTTTTTGTTTCCGTGTTCCAAAAAGAAATGTATTTTTTGACAGCATCAGGCCCCCATCACTGTTATTTCTCAACATGATTCAGTTGGTCTGAACATAATATAATGAACCTGATTGTGTATTCACTGTTCCCAGTTAAGATTCAAGAGCAGCTCAGACAGAAATTGCGCCTGTTTAACTGGGAGATGAGTCAGGTCTGCTATTGAAATGACAGAGAAGGCCAATAACTTGGCAAACTGAAAAAAGCTAAAGAGTGACAGCTATTGTTTTTTAAACCAGTTCCCCCTAGAAAACTGTTTGCCAATCATCTGCTGTAAAAATATTTACAAATGCTTCTAGCAAAAACTGTGGGTCTCCTTACAACAGAAGAAAAAATTGGAATTCTTCTGTGGTCAGTATAGCAGCTCTGAAAATAGCATCTAAATACAGAAATAAATCTGAAATGCAAAAGCAAAAAAACCCAAACAATTATCTAAACAAGAGTACCTGATGCCTAATATACTAATGTAAACAATAACTCCATTAGCATAGTTTGTGGTTCCTTGATACCCGACCACACTTATCAACTAAGAGCTGAGTCTTCTTTCCGCATGAATTAACCTTCATTTTTCTCTCTCTAAGTTTTTGAATGGCAAACAGTGAAACAATGGCTGAGATTAAAATGTTAGCCTGAAGTCAGATACCTGATACAATGATAAATCTTTAATTTGCTTTTAAATTGCTTAAATAATGTTACATTCAAGTTTTTCTGCATGGATGAGCATTAGCTCATCCAGAAAAGAAATGTTGCCATGTTTAATTCAATACTTTAAAAAATTTAGTTATTAAAATATTCTAATGAACACTTCCTTTGGTACTTTATGTCTTGCTTAGTAAGAAGACATATCAACAGGCCATAATAAAGAGATTAAACAAAGCTGTAAAAATTTGCCAGAATGAAGTATTTGCTTTCATTACAATAGCTTTTAACACAGGAAAGTATGACAAAAAGGAGTTACATCATTCAGGAGCAGGTTAATACATTCTTTTTCTCTGGAACAGATCACTGTTGGGTAGGTAACCACAAATGCAGAGGGCTCTTTAATTGTAGAAGGTTTAACTCTCTGAACTGTCACTAATTTTACACTTAAACTAACAGATGCTCTTATTAGAATAATAAAATGTTGATCCTTGATGAGAAAAGTGATGATCAAATGCCTTATGAATCAATTTTGATTCATGATTTTAAAAAAAAGTATTTTTGCATTTTGAAATTGCAGAGAATTTACAAATTCCTAATCTGCTTTAAAAATACGTGGACTTGAACAACTGTCAAATGAGTATTTCTATAAAATAACGCGAATCAACTTTAAATGATATTTACTAAGGAGAAAACAGAAATGCTCACTCATTGTGTGTATAAAAATCCTTCCAGTATGGGCTTAGAATTTTGGTGGTTTAGCTTCACTTCTATTAAATTGTTCACGTTAAACAGCCACGTTCTCTAAAATATTGTGCAATTACTAAAAATGAATCCTTCCCTACAAATCAGGGAACATTTTTATTTCCTCTTGTATAATTTAGCTTCATAAATCTTCATTTTCTTTATAATAGATAGCACTCCACCTTTCTGCTTATGCCTTACATGTTCGAAGGCAGTCTAGTAACACTCTACATTGAATTGTTGGGGTTTTTTAAAGGGAATAAGCTATTCTGAATGGTTTGGGTAATAAGGAGGAAAAGATTTTTTGAGAAAATTCAAGAACTTTCTTCCTCGCTTCAAATAAAAATACATGATTTTAATCACAGAAATATCCCTGCTGTTCTGCTAGTCCTGATAAAATATCCCAGCTCTCTTATGTCAGCTCTTAACTGAGATGTAGGAATCTTCAACCAAAACCATTTTTTTTTTTCAATCTCAAAAATTATAAAGAGAAAGCTGTATCAGGTCCGGGTCCCAGATTTAGATTTGTCCCACACATATTTTTAGCTTGCAAGTAGATGACGTAACATCCCGCAGTCCTAGAAAATTACCTCTTGAACAGAGTACTCAAGGTCATGGAAAGCAGTGGGTCATTTCCTTTCTGGCCAGAGCTATTTGAGCATCATGTGTTAGAGCAGTCTTCCTTTTGGCATTGGCCATCATTTTGCAGCCACTGTTCTTACTTCACTTTAGTGCTTGTTTTGCTCATGGCACAAGAAGCAATCTGAGAGAGGACAAAGTTTCATTAGGACCTTCAGCTTACAGGATTCTCAACTATTTGCAGTTGCTGTGAGCCTGTTCGCTCATGCTGATGCCATCAGATAAGACCCTCTACTGTTGGCTATCCAGTTCGAAGGCATATTCAGTGACAGATTTGCACAGATAAACAACAATATCAAAGAAAATCCCAAGCCATTTAAATCTTCTGTAGCTAATCACTCATGTCTGGCTTTATGCAGACATTCAGGATATGTGTGGGGAAACATAGAAGTTAATGCACCAAGTAAATCCTCATCTCAAGGCCTAGGGGCAGGAAGTTAAAGCAAATATAACCCTGCACATTGCAAGATGCCATTTGTATGTCTGAAATGCACAATGCAATCTCAGATCAAACACAAGAAGAAAAGCTCCCAAAAATGAGCTGCGCAATATAGAAAATGCTATGAGCCCAATACTCTGTTAGGGATCTGCTGAAGAAATAAAAGGGAAACAAAATATTTTGCTTAAGATACCTTTAGTAAAAACCTCTTTTGAAATCCTACTGATTTATAATGCAAAAATTTAGGACAGCATTGGAAATTGCTGAGGACCTTTAGTGTTTTTGTTATTTTTTTTAAGCAAGTGGCCACTCGTATTTTTCAGCTTCTAGCAAAACATTTAATTAAGACTAAAAACTCTCCAAAGATGGTTTTTACTTGAGTTTACTTTTTTAACCTACCATCAGTAACTCAAAGTTTCAGCTATTGTTAACTTGTCTTCTCTTATAAAAGTAATACATTAAACTTTAAGGATAAATATAGGTGACGTTAAAAGCTCACAAAATTAAGTAATTTTTTGGAAAGATTGACATGAACTTACTTTGCCATTGTGGTACAGCTAAGAGTCACAATGAAATATACTAGAGTTGTCCAGAATCCTAAATACTCAGTGCAATGTTTTTTCATTCTCAATTTGCCCTATATGTGGTCATAAAGCTCACCATTAAACAGCAACAAGGAAGTCTGCTTCAGGACAAGCGCTAAATAAGATGATAAATAATTATCTTCTTCCTACATTAAACAGAAAGCATGAAATCTACCTATATTATACTTAATCAAGCCATAGGTTCATATTCATATAGAAATATGTGTGTGCATATCCCTGCAAATGGAGCTTCTCCTTATTATCAAGTGGGCTTTTTTGTTTTTTTCCTAGATGTGGTATAAAGAGGGAAAATATTACAAAGTAATGCAAGGAAATAGGAGTAAAGTACTAATTTTTTTTAACTAACAGCTGGTGCCCACTGATTCTGTGACTGGACAAAGAATTAAAAAATAGATAGTTTACTAGCAACTTGCTGAAATGCAGCAATTTAACAGAGAAAAAGAACAGCCAAGGTACAAAATGAAATTGTGTTTTGTAAAGAACCTCTAGAGGATTTGGTAGACTTCGGGAAACAATAGCTAAATTTAATATATTAATGCATTAACATTAAAAAAAAAAAAACCTGCTTACTGACCTGAGATATTGCAGAAAATTAACTAGCAGAAACAAAATCATCTTGTTGTGTTGCTTGCATAATTAACCAAGCTTGGCTGAAGTCTTGTAAGTCATAAATAAAATAAAAGGATGCGTTGGATACGTAGCCTGGTTTCCTATATGACCTGTCCATGTAATTTGCAGGTTCATTTTCTATGTAGGCACAGTCACCCCAGGACCCTGCATATATTTCACAGCCATAAAAAGTGTTCCTGGCTGTAATTTGCATATAACTTGCACTGAAAATTTGTGGTTCTGTGTGAGAAAGGCTGGGAGTTCTGGGTGAAGAAGGCAGTAAAAGGAAAGAGTTGATTGATGCTCTTTAACATCATAAGAGTAATTTCTTTGGAGTAACAGAAGGTAGTCTTGAAAGTACCCTCTTCCCTGTCTGATTTTAATAGCATCCTGAGCATTTATATGAGCATATGTGTATGTATCTATCTAAAAGTCTAACATTAATAACAAAATTGCCTATTTGAATATTGTGAATGGATGCTACAAGTGTATATTCATCACCCCCCATTAGGTCATTTTTGCTCAAAAGTATGGATGGAGCAGTATATAGGAAGAACATCTTCAGCTTCCCTTTCCAGCATGTGATCTTTCCACTCCAGTGCAAATCAGACGAACATGGAAGGTTCAGGCAGGGTCTTGCATTGGAGTGCTGAGAGCATCTGATGTGAAGGCATCAGACGGAGAAGCCTCTGACAGGAGCTATGATTTGTTTTTGGCAGGTAGGAATCTCTTTATTCTTTGAAGGGTAGAAATATGTCACCATATAAAAAGGAACCATATTGTTTAAATATGGAAAAAAATCCTTCTGCATCTTTGTGTATACTTAAACTGTCACTTCTGAAGCGAATTCTCTTCCACAGTATGGTTAACAACTTGTCACCTCTTCAATTTCATCCTCTGCCCTTTCATCATGTCTTGCAGCCGAACGCAGCATTCTCAGCAGTACAGCTGTTCAGGGAAAGCCCTAAAGCTCCCAAAAATGGAGAAGACATATTAAAACTCTGAGAAATGTATTCTGGCAAATCTGTTCTTCAGACTCGCTCATTTTGGCATCCCCTACTTCCTTCCCTAAAAAACTTTCTTCTGCTCCTCTCTGTCTTTCATAGCATCCCTCATTACTGGCAGCGTCTCATTGTGCTCAGCAGCAGTTATGCTACTGGTATCAAGATGACACACTCCTTGGAGATGGATGTTCATTGTAGTTCAGATTCATCTGCATTTCTTACCTAGGGACCCGAGTCTTTCCATAGCTTGCTGGAAAACAAAGCTCTTCTGAAGATCTCTTTTTTTTAACCACTTTCACTTGCTGTCTTGTAATACCAGTGATTTTTGTTACTCTCAGTTATCTTTCAATATAATGCAGTGGATCCTTGAAAATTTTCTTTTTTAAATCCAAAGTCAAGAAGGTGCATGCCAACAACTTACCAACCAAATAATACTCTGTGTCTGAACATTACGCTTGCTTGTCTGGCACAATCACCATGTTCCTGCTACTTTCAGAACTGGCAGTTTGATTGGTTATCAGCAGTCTGACTTCACCCATTTTGAGGTATGCATTTCTTGCAGAAGTGCATATCCATTTAAGTTCTTTCTTATTTTGAAAACTGCATTCAAAGTCACAGACTTGAAAACTCCTCTCTAGTCTAGCTTTTCTTCTTTTTCTAATTATTCTTCTTATAAAACCGTAAGAGGAAGATAACCAGTGTGAGAGAATCAGAGTGTTCTCCTCTCCTGATCTGTGACTTTGAAACTAGGGACAAGACACTAATCCCTGCACTCAATAGAAAGTGAAAGATCACTCCTTTTGGCTTTTAATACAGTAACACAGAATAATCTAAAATGTCAGTATACGCTTATCCATCTTTTCATGCCCACAGAAGATCAGGACCACTTGGATTACAGCAAGTGCAAGCTTGATTTAGGATTGTGTTTTAAGCATACAGTGATAAGCAGTATAAGTAGGAAGCTATTTCCACCAGTGCACCAACACAATACATTTGCACAGAATATAAAATGTATTTCAGAACAATTCCCCATTTCCTTTTTTACCTAAAATAAGCATCCTGTCACCAGGATTAACTCCAAGCTTATACTATTGAACTTCCTGAAATAGCCATAATGAGTAAAATGCAATTAAACTACTTTTGGGTCAGCTTCTTCAGGTCAGGAAGATATTTCATTTTAACTTCTCAAGTTTGTTGTTATAAACATAGTTCTCAGAAAACAAAAGTAGCATCTTGCTTTGACCAACAGTACAATGTGGTTATTTTAATCTCTTGTGAATATTCTGAGCTGGTCTATCAATCTGTAAGACATCTTTATCTCTGAGGTATCTAACTCCATAAGATTGATTCACATTTTGCAATTGCTCTGCTACCACAAGAAAGGCTGGTGCCAAAAAGAGAAATTTTCTAATCGATTGCCCAGTGGCTGCCTATCTGTGATTTCTGTTCATTTTACTTGAAGACAACATAATTAAATCTTTTATAACTAACATCCACAAATTAGATATCTGAATCTAAACTATGTTAAAGATATCCTTTTGAATTTTATTTGTGTACAAGTTGTTAGCTTTTTTTTTCCTGCATGAGACATATTAGTCTTCAAAGTGCTGTAATTTAGGATACAAGCAATGTGCAGCACATCAGTTTGTTCTAAAGTAAAAACAGGAAGCAATGATATGTTGGTGAGAAATCAATTTCTCAAGAACAGTTATAAGGTCCTGTATGCCAATAACTGTGAAATAATACCTATATGAAAATACTTTTAAAAATCCATAGAAGACAGGGTAAAAAGACGATTAAAGTAACTCCTAACAAGTGACTGACATGAAGAAATGTACTCTTCAGCCTTCTGATGAAGGGTAGAATACAGTCATGGAGGGCACTGGGCACATCCCTTTGGGAGATATTCTGGTTATAAAGTGATAAAACTTCTCAAAGTAATGACTAGGTGAGGAAAATAAGTGCATCAGTGCATTAATCAACATTTTCCATTTCTAGTCTAAAATCCTTCTTCATACACAACTCTTCCAGATAGCAGTGACAGTGAGAATCTTCAAGATATCTTTCCAAGATGGAAAAAAAAAGTTACATTAAGTATGTAGGAGATTTATGGGCCATAGCCATCTTCAGGATCAGGACCCTGCTTGTATGGAAATTAAGAAATGGCACAGATCCAGAGAGGCATTTTGTTTCGGTTCTCACTTTCTATTACAAAATTAACGGTCAATAGAAGGAAATGGATCTCAAGTTAATTATTTCTCCATGCCTTTGAAAACAGGATTCTTCTGAAAGATAAATTGAAAAGCCATACTTGAAGCATTTATTTCTTAGACTGTCTTAAAAATCAGCTCACTCTTTCCCAAGATAACTTTTTCCACCACACAGCAGTCAAGGCAAAACTAAAGTTAGTAAGAGCAACTTGGTACATCCACTGGCTACCATCCAGAACAAACCTAGATGCTTCTGTAATCAAACAACATGGAAACTCTTCAAACCAATTGTTTTTTCTTTGTTTGCTTGTTTGTTGATTTCTTTTCCAATTATTTCCCCTCTTTGACAAAAGAAGTTCCTGGAAAAAGAATAAGAAGGCAGAGCTCTGCAAAGGAGATGGAGGAGAAAGCACAGTATAATCAGAGAGATTGTTTTGAAAAGATGGAAAAGAGGCAAACTAGGGGAACTGGAAGCTGTGTATTTCTTACGTTGCTGTTCAGAATAATGCCAGCTTCTTAGGTGCTAAAATTTTGCTGTTATATATGTGACATAAGTATATAGAAAGACAGGCAGACTTAGTTCATACCATCCACAAGTACATTAAGTACTTGAACACTGCATAGTTACTAAATCTTTGCAGCTTTAAACACATTAAACAGTAACCAGACTATCTGTTGCTCTTCAAGTCCTTCCTTTGAACTCCTCCCTTGCCAATTAGAGTGGGCAAGAGTGAACCTGAGTAAGCTAAAGCAAAGCAAGAGAATTCTAACATTAGAACATAAAAAAGCAGTTTCTTCAGAGCACAGGTAAAAATTACAGCCAGACGAATGTATTTAGAAATGCAGATGGAAGCTGGCCACCCTACACTTCCCGTTGTACTTCAATGAGAATTTCCTACAGTCAGGGCCAATTCTAGAGACTTGTCCTTGATTTTTCAAAGAGCCAACAGAGAACAAAATTAATCCTAATTCAAATTCAACAGGTGCAAATAGTCTTTTGCTGAAGGCATATGCAAAATTTCAGAAGTACAAACCCTCCAGTAATATCAACACCTAACAGTGAAAGCGTAAAAATATTAAAAATAATAGTTCCTAAGAAAGATAGAAACTATATGACATTCCTTTACTTATTTCAAGGCTACCAAAAAGGAAAAAAAAAAATTGATCTGGAGGCATTTTCTTCTCAATTTCCATTGCTTTTAACACCCACTTTGCACAAAATGCTGAGAAGATTCAGGAACACAGAAAACTCATTGTTTATTCTCAATCTCTTTAAGTTCCATTGGGGATTTCAAGTTTTGCAACCAAAATCAGACATTATTTAGTGAAATATTACACATAATCACTCGACAACATGAGTCATGCATACTCTTCAAGGATCCTAAATAAGTTACTTAATAGAAAGGCTAAAATGACAGCAGCACTGTTCAGAGCATGCCTCCAAAAGCTGAACTGCTTTGGCAGCTTACACAGGTAGGTGCTGTTCTTAAACAGCAATTTCTATAATCATGAGGCAAAGTCAAGCAGGGAAAATTGTTAAACTAAGCCAAGTTACAAATAGTTGATATTTATTTGAAGCTCATTCTCATATCAAACTTTTTTTAAAAAAATGTATTAATTTGCCTGCTTTTCCAATACATTTTCACTTACAACATTATATTTAATGAAAGTCTTGGTATTGATTTCCCTAATTCATTTTATTACTTATGTTCCAACATATTCTCACTGAAAGGGTTTTGATGCACACTATAGTCACACAAATCTGCTGATATTTTTCTTTTCCTCTTTAGGTGAATGAGTTGTGCTCTATCAAGATTTCCACCAGCATTTACTTTAATTCTTTTTCTTTCTCTTGCACTCTCACTAGCTTAAATCTTCCGTTTCTCAACGATCACAGGAGTCCCTGCCTTTAAATCCTACTTTTATTTTCATAGTTTCTATAATTTATCTTCCATTTTAAAAATCCAAAGTATTGAAATTATTTTAATGGTGGTATTTAATTTGATATCGATAACATAGGCTTGAAAAATGGTAGGGTGTCTAAATTTAAATTGTGAATCTTTTAGAAACTGTGAACCAATTAATTCGAGAATGACTTCCCTTTGCAGGTAACACCACTAAAATTTCTTACTACTTTTGAAAGTACTGTTAGAGCAGGAGATGTTATCTGACATCTATTTAGTCCCTATATTTCATCATTTTAAAAATAAACATTTGAGTATTTAGTTATCATTTCCCAAGTGTGAAGTAATTCGTATTTAAAAATCTTCTGCATTATTCCCTACTCTGACTTGTCTCCCTCTGTACATGTTATTAGGTATGCAGCTACAGGAAAACAGGTGCCAATGCCAGAAAAAGAATGGTGCTCCATACCACCTTTTGTATAATCAAGTTCTCCCTGCAAGCCACCTGGCAAAGGTACTATTTCCATTACTAACATTACAGACAAATTTGTGGCTTCATTGGGGATTGTGGTGGGAAGAGGAGATAATCAAGGGTAATAGCTTTGTGTTAATGCCTCGTGTTTGTTGCTCTGATTGGTAACTCTGTATGGTAAAGCTATCATTATCAAATTAGCTGAACATCACATTTTTGTGCGGTGTATATTGCTTTTACCATTTTTATTTTGTTTTCTCCTTGACAGTTTTACTAGTTTTTTTTTTAAATTAATGTGATTCTTCAAGGCGTAAGCATGACTTTTTACCAGAATTTGCCATATCACAAAGTTCTTTCTGGCAGCTTACTCTTCAGACTCCCTTCTTTTTAGCCTAGATTCTGTCTCCTGTTTAATATTTTCAAATACATAAGCTCATGGGAAAACAGGACTTGACAATGATTTTCCAATCTCTGTTCAGCCAGCTCAGTCATCCTTATTTCATTTTTAGCCTATTGCAGCCCTAACATCTCAAATGAAAGCAAAAGCTCCCCAGTAGCACAGTTCACCCAGTTGCAAGTAAATGGGGAGCAAGACTGACAAACATATCAAATAACTGAGTATCAAAAAGGTCAATACAATCTGATCTACAGTTCTGCCATGCTGTGTGGAATGTGGGAGGCATTTTAATCCTCATTTTGCATTCTGCAATGACAATGCCTGTAATGAATAGGAAATGACATATTATGAATTCATTCTTGTGATGATAATTGTAATGAGACTAGTGAATGGTATAACAAATCTAATCCATCTTCATGGCACTTTAAAAACTGCTAACTGAATGCAGTCCTTGGGTATTTCTCACCCACTCTACAGAAGAAAACTAATTACACTCAAGAGAAAAAACAAAAATATTGCATTTCCAAGATACATTGAACCTATATTTATTGGAAAGTAGTGTGATCTGTGTAAGTCCTATGCAAGAAAGCTTCCTTTAATTACACAGAAACTTCTATTTCCCTTTTATTTCAACATAGGATGTAGTAATTTTGGGAAAAGAACTATAAAGGTCATTAACTCTAAATCATACATTAACAGGGGATAAAGAAAGGAATTGGAAAAAGTCAAGTTATTCTAATAATAATCAGATGTTCTTTGTATAATAGGACACATTGACATATTGTATCTAATAACTCTAAGTGTTTAAAAACTGTTTGCTGAAAAACATAAAAAAACCAAAAAACAAAAAGCAAGTCATACTGGCCTGCACCAGTTTCACATTCTTTTTCTTCTGAGTTTTGGGGGGGGAAGTGATCACAGAGACTTAAAGACTTATTCTGTAAATCCAAAAACAGCCATTTTCTGTGTGCTATTACCATCCCCACTGGTTCACTTGAATCAGGCATCTGTTATAACCACAGGTATCTTTCTTACTGAATTTTGTATTTCTACAAAAAAGATTCATTAATTCCCCCTCCCAAAAAATAGCATCCAACCATCTTGTTTCAGTATTCAGTTCTCCCCGAGTACCCTCCCTTTACCTCACCTTAACTTCAGTGCTATTTTCTTTTTTAATTCTATTGCTTTCTTACTTGCTGGGTAATTGAATAAAGTCTGGTATATAATGCTGCTCCAAACCCAGGCTTGAAATCATATATAGGAGGGCTCATTTAATGGATCATTGCTTGCTAGGTTTATATAGTATTGCTTGGCTTGCAAACCGGTTCACTCTGTGTCTTGTTACCACTGATGTTCTTGTAACAGTGCTACTGCATCAAATGAAATTTATGTTTCTGCTTCAGATTTACTTTGGGAATCATTTATTTTGTTTTCAAGAGTAATTTGTATTCTAACAGGACCCGTTCCAGCAAATACAGAATCTGTAATTTTCACAGATGAAGCTTCAATACAAGTGCCCTAGTAAGCAGCTACAATTTACCTTCATTCATAGAAATAAAATCACTTGATACTTTGATTGTATTGAATTAGTCACCTATATAAGTCGTGGGTGTTGACTATTGAATTTTTTAAGAGGTCTTCATTGATAATTTTTTTTTTTTTAAACAGAAAATGTATTTAAAAAGCAGCCCACTAGTGTAATTCTGATCACTAAGGTGCTAAATAGCTAAAGAGAACTAAAAGAGTATTTGGAAAAAGAGACTCTATTTTTGACTAATGAGCTTTGAATCCCTTGCCCAGCTAATCCATGTTTCCATTCCATGGCAATATGCTAAAAATGGAGAGCTAATGAAACCAGATTCACCTGTTTTCTTTCATACTTCTTCATGCAAACCTGACTGAAAGTACCTAGAATGTTGATTAGTTCTTTTCAGTTTCATAGTATCAAAGTACTTTTGCTATGTTTGAACTCTTCCACGTGAAAAGTCTTCAGGATTTCTCACCGCACTAAATAAACCCACATTCTGAAAACCAGTAGAGTTAATTGCTTGTTATCTTGACTTTTTAACCCAAATCAAATGTACTTGAAAACTGGGACTGTTATAATTTGTATTCTGGAGGATGATGCAATTGCTATTATTACATCTCACTTGCTTCTAGACTTCTAATGACTGAAAAACTCACTCATTGAAACCATCAGTGGCCTTCAATTTCAGTATTACTGCATGTTCTTTTGTTCCAATACAATGTAACATATGCACTTAGTTTTCTTACCCTTTAAAAAGAAACAGAAACATGAGTGAATAACTTCAGAGCTTTGAGTCTAGTAATTTTTGTGCTACAAAATTGCTTCCTGATTTTGTTACTTCCTGACTTTGAAACATTGTACAATCAATGAATATAAAGATGATGTAATAGACATGAGAGCTTAGCTTACAAAGCTATTACACTAGAGCAGAAAAGAAAGACACTCACCCTATCCTGTGCTTGCATGGGAAAATCCAATGGAGGGGATCTCCAGAAGAGATCCTTTCCCACTCCTAGTCAGCTCTTAAATGGGTCTGGGAGAGGTAGAGCCAGGCTCCACCCCTTCCTGCAGCACAGGTGAATTGCCTTCACCAGTTCTCCCGTGTCTGACTCATTGCTTGCCTCAGGTGATCAATCAGAGGTTCAGGCAGTGATTCAGCAGTCCCCATACAAAGCGCTTTATACAATGAATGTATTGTTGGTTTTTTTCCACAAAGAAAAAGAAAACCTGAATAGAAATACTTTTGATTATTTGCTAAGATAAAATAAATGTTTTGGGGAAAGATTAAATATCAAACAACTCTGCATTAATATGAGAAGAATAAAAACAAACAAATAACATTTACTGATTTTATTAGTATTTCTTGACATCCTACAGAAGAATAGTTAGTCATATATTTTTAGTAGCCTCACTTAACTTAAAAACATTGTGCCTGTAGATAGTACTCTAAGTGCAACAGGACTATTTAGATATAAAAAAATCACTAAACTGGACAATGTAGTCCAATATTTCTATCTCTAATACTCCATTACAGTTACAATCTCAATTTTCAAATAGGAGAATTTTGATGTTGACAGATCCATTACTGTTATCTTCAGTTTTATTAGTTTTCTATGAAAAAAATCTCGTATTTATTGTACTACTGAATTGAAGAGATGTCTGCACCACAAAGGAAGCAGTAGTAATATTGAAATGCTGTTCTGTTTTCTTCCTATAACTTTTCCCCAGTACATACTTGTCTTTCTTCTCCAATAGAAGTTACCGATGCTTGGAAAATAAGTCACTGCTATCTCAGCCAATATGAAGAAATCTGAATTCTTGAACGTAGAAACCCACACAATAGAAGATATTTTTGGATTGACTCCACAGAATTTAATGGAAGTGTGCTTTCTATGCTTTCCCAGCTGGAGCTGGGAATGTTCAGCCTGGAGAAGAGGAGGCTCAGGGGAGACCTTATTGCTCTCTATAACTTCCTGAAGGGAGGTTGTAGTGAGCTGGGGGTCGGCCTCTTCTCTCGTGTCATTAGTGATAGGACCAGGGGGAATGGTTTCAAGCTACGCCAGGGGAAATTCAGGCTGGACATGAGGAAGTATTACTTTTCAGAAAGGGTGGTCAGGCAGTGGAATGGACTGCCCAGGGAGGTGGTGGAATCACCGACCCTGGGGGTGTTCAAGGAAAGACTGGATGTTGCGTTGAGGGACATGGTTTAGTAGGAGCTATTGGGAATAGGTGAACGGTTGGACTGGGTGATCTTTTAGGTCTTTTCCAACCTTAGTGATTCTATGATTCTATGATTCAGTGAAAAAAAGTTCCACTGGAATATTCTGAAAGCAAAACTTCTTTTTGCAGAGTATTACTGTTGATAAATATTTAGCTAAGACATTCTCTAACTTCCCAGGGGGAAGAGGTTGGTAGTACAGCATTTTGTACACTCCTTTGGGATGCAAAAGTTTGCTGTTTCAGTCCCATAGGATCCATTTATAAATAAAAAAAAAATAAGCAGCCCTGGGGATTTCAATTACATTTGGAATCACAGAGGTTATGAGCACAGGCTATAGCGAACCTTTTCTCTTTGGGCACGCTCCTGCATGCTGACACAGCTCTGGCTCTCTCCTGGGAGTCATTCCTATTCCCACACCTGCAAGGACATCTGAAGACCCAACAATGTGTGAAGCTGCTCCAGTTAGAAGTTCACTGAATCTTTGGGGACCAAAAGTGAGACATTTTACTGTCTTGGGAACTTCCATGGCAGGTTTACACACAGCTACTGCTCCACGATAAAACTAGCAGGAATAACTTTCCCTTTGTTTCAGCATCCTTGGTGAAATTGTTCAGAGTGGGTTTTGTTTTGTAGTGTTTTGCTTTGCTTTGCAGACGTCAATCTTTCCATTAGGTTTACATTGTCAGGATCCACTTCAAACAGGTTTCCCTGTAGTAAGAGCCTCTTTTGCTTTGTCACTTTTGTTGAGTGAGATCCCTCAGCATATGGAAGGGAGTCAGTGTCACTGGTCATCACTTAAACTATACATGCCCTCTTTGACTCCTTCCCTGGCACTGTAGAATTTATATTAATTATTAAGAATTGGACAGCACGATAAATGAGTTTGGTTTTGTTTTACCTTGGAAGAAGAAAAAGGTCAAAAATAATTTATATTGGCATGTCGCATCCTGACCAGGCAGAGAGAACTTCCTGATAATTTGCTTAGGGAAAGAGCTCCCATTATCAACAGCTGAAACATCTGGATGCTGAATCTCCAAGCTCTGTTTTTTTTTTAAATTCTCTTTGGTTCAAAAGAAGTAAACAGTGATTGAGTGCAATGATATTTCTGAAGGAGTCAGAAAATATAAACTATTTGTTAATGGTTTATTCAGTTCAATGTTTACAGCATGAAGAGGACTCAAGTCTGCTCCAGTGTGAGCATTTGTTTTACAAAATGCAACACCAAAAGCTATCTTGGTCAACTGAGAAGAAACTCTAGATCTGCTGCTCCATCGCAGCACCTTCTGCATTGGAAGAATTCACTGTTCACCTCTCCATCTCCCACCTTGTGTTCAAAATGTAACTGTCTTCTGGATTTTTTCACTTTTCTTTTTCCATAAAAATTTGCTTGAAAAATGATATGAATGAGTCAGTGCTCTACCAACATTTTAATGATTTCAATTATTTACTAGACAATAGTAGAACTGAGAAAAAAAAAAAAAAAAAATGACAGGCTGTCACAGACAATACTAGCTAAGTTGTTTAAATCATCTCTAGGCATGTTCTAATTTAGCTCATTATTAATTTCCTGCCAGGAAATCGCTGCCCTAAACCTCACTTTAATTCAGACATAAGTCATTCTAAACTCTTGCACAGACAGCTGATTGAACTCAAGACTTTTGTCTCATTACAAAGCCCAGATGCTTTCAGGCAGAAGACTGTTCCAGGCATTTAATATTTTGAAACAAAATGTACTGTATAATTAATCGAGTATGAAATGCGTTGTTCATCACTGAATTAGTTTATCTTTTCAAGAGTTTGCTAGCTGTATGCAATCAATCATTCATATTTCACAAACTGCTGTAGGTTTATGAATTTTCACTTTTGATACAATTGAGTTCTAACTGTGTTGCAAAATGAATACAAAACACTATCTGGAGGCAAACTGAGTGAAACCCCTCTTGTTTTATCTGGTAAAATAAGATGTTAGGTCATTAATCACCCTCTTCTTCATCACTCTTCATTTTTTCTGGCATATGATTTGTATTCCAGCCACGTGGGGGATACTAGCAGAGAACAAATAAATCTGAACTGACAAAGCAGGAAATATTTCCTAATTACCAAGGCTGCTGAGGAGGGCTAGAAAACAGAGACAAAGAAAACCTAAGAAAAGATTGCTTTGTGAATCATTCTGTTTGCTGGGCGTGAGATGTGCTCGTCACGTTAACTTTGGTTGCTAAGTTCCTTCCAAAGGCACTTCAGAATTATGCACTGGGATGCCATCAAGAACACGCCCCAATACCTGTACACTGTTACTGAAAAAGAGATAGCCTTAGCTTTCACGTGACATAGTAATTGTTTTCACCGTATTTGTAGTTGGAGTAAAGGGGAGAAATACGCACCAGTTTCCCACATTCTTGTATTGGCTGAGTAATAGTCTGAATAATACTTCGTTACACAACTCTTTTCAAATAACTGGCCACAGTGAGAACTGGATGGTGCTTTCCAGCCCTCAGCCTCTCTGACCAGGACAAGTGGATGCAAGGAGCCTTCAGACATCATTATTTTTCTCCCCAATCCCTTTTACCGTCAGGTAGAAACCAATGTCTCTCACATTCAATACCAAATTGAGAGATCATACTCAGTGCTCCAATAACAGTTCCATAACAGCAATTGTGCTCCTGTACCGGCGCTTGATATCATACATGTAGTAAAAATCACAGTGCAAATACTGAAATATTACAGCAGCATCAATCTCTGTCACTGCAGTTACTTTGCACAAGAAATACCGAAGAACTTTCTTCCAGAAGGACTCACATGCACATGCCCTAGAGAAAATACGTGTTTCCTTTAGACAAGGCCTTTGTTAAAAAGGGACTGGCTGCTGTAAGAAAAATGTCTGCAGAATAAATAACATGTTGTACTTCACTTGGTTTATAATAACACCCCATAGCCTTTTAGGAGATCTTGGTTGTGGATTTGTGCTATTTTGATGATAGCTGCTGATTCATGGCTCCTCAGTCCACTTGACAATAGGGCCCCTACTGTGTTATATAAAACATACACTTTAGCTTTAGAAGCGCAAACCTTTAATCAAATTCAAAATGCCAGAGTGGAAATTTTGAATCCTTTTCGGTATGATTTCATTCTCATCTTCAAGTCCAACAGTCTCAAAAAAAAAAAACAAAAAAAAAACAAACAAACAAAAAAAAAAAACACACCTCTCCTAGCTATACTGTGTCTAATGGAATTAGTTTAAATATAGTGCTAAGAATTTATAATGAGGAACTATTTTCATGGCTTTATTTCCCTATTCACACAGAGCAGTGCTCTGAGCCACATTATCACTATTTTTTTTTTTTTCAGAAAAACCTCAAACTGTCTTAATCTTCATTCACTACGCCTGTCTTTTATGACAGGAGAAACATTCTGAGGTGTTTTTTTTTTGTAAATTAGATACTGACAATATAAAAATCTCCTGAAAGCAGCTATATGACTTTCAGCTTTGACATTTAAGATGATTCAGTTACTCACGACCAGACACATAAAAATTAAGCAGCACTGTACTGCTATAATTTTAATGGACAATCTTTAACAGTCTTTCCGAGTATAGACATGTAAAGTGGAATTCATCAACCAAAACAAGATTACTGTTTCAAAATTCCTCATTTCTCTTTCCCATTTTACTTTCCATTTGGAAACCACACCTTGTGAGAGAGTTAAAGTTCCTGTCAGCATTATCATTCAGTGAGAGGAATCCAACTAGAATTAAGAGATGTATCAGAAAGCCTGCTTTTTTTTTTTTTTAATTGCTTAAGCTATTCCTGAGCTCTTGTCCATCAGCAGAGATCTCTCTTCAATGGAGATGGCTGCTTAGAGGTAATTTTCTTTGTGCTGATCCTGCAGTATCCCCTGCAAGAGCAGAGGCTGGTTAAACTACAAACTGTCAATAAAGTCTGCAAATGCTGCCAATTTCTAGGTAATTTCTGTGAAAGTCCATGGAAGCAATGGAAAATGCAGTTGGTTCTTGGTGACATAGGAGAGCTTCAATGAAGGTGCAGCTGAGTCCTACTGCTTCAATCTGGAAGGCAGTGTAGAGCTTGGATCTTCCTCCTCTGACACCTACTTCTCAGATCAGTACTTTTCTAGTCACAGCAAGACACTATATTATAGCTGCCAGTGTTCACCTGTGGTGACTCCAATGAAATATATCTTCTGGCAAAAACTTAAATCCACTAGTTACACAAAGTACAAACCTTTCATAGCAGCACTACATTACAAGCATAAAAATCTCAGTGCTAGTGAAAATACAGGTGGCACTAAATTCACAATTCCGCATACTAAATACAATAGTAACGAGATGATACAGAAGGTACTGGATACTTAAAAAAATAAAAGTCAAAGGAAAAGTGGTGAAGAACAGAATATAAACAAATAACGTGAAGAAAAAATACTAAAATAGATGAAAATCCAGAACATAACACTGAAACAAGAAAGGAATAATATATGCAGACACGAATAAATGATGCAGGCAGAAAACTAAAAGGTGTTACAAACACCTCTGAGATACAGAATAAACAAAGGAAGAATATGAAGAAGCCATGGTAAAGTCCTGTGCTCTTTTTATAACGGTACATTTCCAGAAAGAAAGTTTCAACATGAAGATTTAAAAGGAAATATCTCACCCACAGGAAAAAAAAAAAATAGAAAAATACAGCATGTGATTTACCAGAAAACCTAAAACATTAGATAAAACCATTACTAAGTGAAACCATGAAGAAGCCCACAAAATAGTCAAAAATGTTAATACGAAGAATGTTAATTATTTTAGGTATATGATAAATAATGAGATAATATCAGAATAGGGAAGACTGCATTTTAGGAAACCACTCTGAAAATTAGTTTACCAGAATGCAGAGCAATTTTGCAAAGGAAGTAATGAAAACAGCTCATCAACTGGGAATTAAACATGACAAATGCTTGTGCAGAATTGGTATCCCTAGTAAAATTCTTATTCAGTCTATTCTGACCAAATGATATGCATAAATACCTCGTAAATAAGTGAGTTCTTATCCCACATAATGACTTTTATCTTTAAGTGAGCAGTTAGGCATTCTATAGTTATTTTTTAACATCCTGTAGGTAAAAAAAACTTAGTGAATACATACGCAAATTTATAACAGCAAATATCCCAATGAATATGCAACGCAAATTAAGTGTTCACAAGTATTTCCTGAAAACTTCTAACTGTTGACTCATCCAATCAAATGGAAAAAGATATGTTCACAAAGCAAATACCAAATTACAGACTATGAACAAAATTTGTAATAATCCATAGACTTTTTCAGTACAGTTAAAAAAAAAAAAAAAAAAAAAAAGTAACACCAAAATATTAAGAACATTTACCAATGACTCTATGTAGGGGGCTGCTGAATCATAGCCAAAACCTCTGATTGATCACCTGAGATGACAATGAGTCAGCCATGGGAGCACAGGTGAAGGCAATTTACCTGTGCTGGTGGAAGGGGCGGAGCCTGGCTCTACCTCTCCTAGACCTATTTAAGAGCTGACTGCCCATAGGGAAGGTTTTCTCCTGGAGACCCACTTCATTGGAGTTTACTGTGTGAGTCCAGGATAGGGTGAGTGTCCTTCTTTTACATTCTTGTACAGTGATTGCACCAGTCAAACTCCTGGATATGCTATATCATCTGTATATTCATTGATTGTACACTGTGTAGTAGGATAGATTCTCAGTTGCTTGGTTTTTGTAAATGTATAAGGAGTTCAAATTTTTATTGTAGGTGGCAAAAGAAAAAAATCTCTTTTTCCTTCATATCAAAGCTACTTGATATTTGCTGTGCCTCACTAAATTGTGATGATGGGATCTTGTACTAGAAATTCATGCACTAGCACAAAGGTTTCTGATTGTGGCAGACATTGCCTTGACTGAGACATGAAAAAGCATGGGTCTAAAGCTCTTCTCCACCAATATTCAGGAGACAGCACATATATGGGGTCTCAGAAAGGTCCTGGCCTGACTGCCACTTGAGTAAATTTTGGATGTATTATGTCAGTTGGCCTGTTATTGAATAGTACATTTGAGTTGCAACTTTCATTTCAGGGGACAAGCTAATAAATCACAGTAGCTTCAAATGACCATTAAGGTTGTCAAGTTTTCACTTTCCCACTCACATTTCTTGTGACTTAACTCAATATGGGAATTTTAATGATGGCCACATAACGTAATTCAGGTTGAACTTCCCAGTCAGAAAGGGCTCATGGATAAGCACTGAAATGACCTAACCTCTGGCAAGGACATCATAAATAAAATGTCTACAAGTTAAGACTATCTGACTGATGCTGAGGAACAGGATCCAGGCAGTACAGTAAGCCCTGTAAAGACCAGGAATCTGACTAAAAATTAGCACTGCTGTCTACTGCCATTTTACATAATATTACATAGATTATGTATATGTCATAGCTGACATCAGTTCAGAGGGCTGAACAGAAAAGTACGAAGATAGCCTTGCCATGAGCAATGCAAATGCTATGAGAAGAGAGTGATAGTGATAAACTGAGTTCCTCTAATTGCTACTTTAATACTGTATAATATGTTAAGTACAAAATTAGAAACAGCACAGCAACTTTCTCTTAACCACGGTATTGATTAAAATAACAAGGCTTACAAAACAAATAAACATCCTGTCCTGGGCTTTGGTTGAACATTTTAACAGAAGTTGGACTAGTGCATGATCTACCAAGCCTACCACATCTTTGTTTTAACGGGGAGAGAGAAAAAGGGTAAAAATGATTCTGACAAGGGAACCAGAGCAACTGTCTCTTCTAACACTCCTGGTACGACTATTACCTTCCAAGAAGTTATTTCCTTTTCCCTAATAATAACCCAATAAAAGCTTCTAGGGGTAAGCCCATTTTTAACTGTCTTACTCTGATGTTATTATTTCCCCTCCTTCACTGGGAATCACTTAGTGACTGGAAAATGAGGAAGGAGAAAAGTTCAGTACCGTGTCCCAGCTAGCTGATTAAGAAGGGACAACTAAATCACACTTGAAAGAAATAATGTGAGGTATTCTGTGGATCTACTGTGCAATAGATTACATTGAGTTGAGTACATCCAGCAGTGCTTACAGCATCTCAAATATTCACCTACTGTCTTTTTTTTTTCCTGAAGAAGTATTCATCATATTTGCAATGTCGAAGTGAAGCTCATCTATGTATCTTTGAAATTATTGCAGTGTCCAAGACAGCCTTTTTCCAAATTAGTTAATTTGGACTGTATCACACGTTGAGGGCTTACCAAGTAATATATACCAGCTAGATGTATTCTCAGAAAGTTTTAAATTGGTCATTTGTCAGAGATTTCTTGTCTGAATAGGTAAATTGCAATGAAATTCACTGTATGACAATGATGCGTGAGGAAATAATACCATGTTCTTCCTTAGTGAGAATTGAAGGTCAATCCTTGCATGCTGCAGTCAGTAATATGTGCTAGCGATGCTAATAGAAGAGAAGAAAAAACGAAGTCCTATAACAAGTGAAGTCAGCCTGTGCCATGCACATTCTGCTTGCTCCTTTCCTCCTTCCTTCCATCCCCTTACCTGGGGAAGAAAGCACAAATGCACCAAAATCATTGAATAGGACTTGTAAACCTAATTTTCTTCACCACCCCAAGGCCTTCCTGTGGCTTCCATGCAACAGCAATAAATCAGAGATATTATTTGCGCTTGCGTATAGAAGAAGAGTTCTCTTAATTATTACTGTCACTGTGCTGTGCATTTATATTTTATCTGTCTTGTATTATCACTTAATGATCTTTCCGCTGTCTGAAAAACCTTGAGTGATAGTGTTTGGTTTTTGTTGTTGTTGTTGTTTCTATTTACAGAACATTGAAGCAGTTGCTAAGCAGGACATAATAAATCTGTATTCTGACGTAATAAATAGATAATGCATTGTAATTGGACTATTTGTAGACTGTCTCGCTCAGCAGAAATTTGTGTAACACTCAGAAAGAGCGCTGCAAATATTGAAAATAAGCAATAGAGCTAATTACAGATTTTGTTCATATGTATCTTCCTGGAAAAAAAAAATCAAGTATACTCTCCTTACTTTCTTAGAAAAGTTTACACTAGACGTTGTTTTTAAATGGCTGCCTCTTCCCTGTTTGTAATGTATATGATATATGATGGAAAATATCTAATACCTGATCTGAGGTCTAAGTACTGGACTCTCTTAAACTATCAGAAACAAAAAGCTCCATCACCAGCACAAAAAGTATAGCGTGGCCAATGCCAGCAACCTGTAGTAATTGCTATTTTTCACTAGACAGTTACATAGATGCAGATGAATCAGGTAGATGATCTCTGATGTAAAGCAGAGAAGTCTTTTCCGATGCTGTCCAGTCACATACAAGAGAGGGATTGGCCTTTATGCACAGAATGCGGAGTGAGGCCATGCAGAGAACAAGGTACCCCTCACCCTCCGTTCATGGAGCCTGCTTGAATGACTCCATAAACTCATGTCGTAGAAGCATCATCCAATTCAAAGTCGCCTTCTGTTCTTTGTTTTTGAAAAGGAGAACAACTCAAGAAAAAATAAAATAATTTAACATTTCTCACCAAAACCTTGCCCTGCAAGAATCTCAAGGTTTTATATCCTCTCAAGAGGGAAGGACTGTGTTAAATACGATAAGAAGTTAATGAAATATTTTATGATAGTTTTTTACCATAGCAACTGGAACGTAGAGCTGCGCATTATATAAATATTATTCTCCTCATCTCAGTCAGTAAAGGAATTTGAGAAGGTGTATGGAGGGAGAAGAATCTCATTTTTATACTTCTACAATCAAATGTGGAAGAGGAAGAGAGATGAGGTTATAAAAATAGAGTACTGCACAACTTGCCTAATGGCCTGTAATCTTCAGGAAGTACAGCTGCAGTGAGCTTTTAAACAGGTGCTCTGATTATAGAGCATGGAAAACATGTTAGACTTTGTAGTGCATTTAATATCTTATAAACAGACAGGCTAATTTGAGTAAGGCTAATGGATTAACTGAAATAGTACACGTGGAAAAGATCTGTGATTATGTCTCTGAGCATTTAAGCTTAAATATCAGGTTTTTGGGGCTTTGAGTTCCCGAACCTGCGTATCCCAGAGCACAGGCGATGCCTGGAGGCTGCTGTAGGCACTTGCAGCACCAGCCTGGACAGTACAGCAGGGATATGGAGCTGCTCTTGCATCCTACCACTGGTTGTTGGTTTTCTTATCCTGTATCTGTTAAGTCTGCAGGAGGAAACTGTGCTTACTGTCTTCAGGTAGCCTACCTGCATCATTTAGATTTGCCTCCCATTCAGAAATCAATGATTTTCAATTTTTTAAGTGCAAATATAACAAGTAATGGTAGTGCAGCTGTCCATCTGTTTGGTGTTTTTTGTGGTTCATTTTGTCAGGGTCCTACAAGGTGCAGAGCCAAGAACCCAGTGCAGTGAGGTATCCATAGTAGCACTGGTCTTGTCTGAGACAGCAGCTCTTTGGGTTGGGTAACACCTTGAACCAGAGGTACTCAGAGTTGGGCATGGTACCTGTCTGCCCTGATTTGTCTTTTTATTTAAAGGGCACAGAAGATATCAATGTTTTATTGGAAATGGTGAAGGTACAGTGATAAACCTAACAGAAGCTGTAACCCCATGCAAGGCTACAGTGCTTGTCAATACCTGCTATGGACACAGCAGTAGCCCTGGCATTTGTAAAGAACGACATCTTCCCAGACACAGAAAGTCACCTCTGCTTAAGAGATTTTTTGTGGTTTTTGTTTGGTTTTTGTTTGTTTGTTTTTGTCAGAAGGGTTCTGAACACCCTAGGTTAAATTTAACTTAAATCCAATATTTTCTCATATGTTTATTGCCTACTTCGAAGTAGTTAGATGACTCAAATTTGTGCAGGTTCTGGATTCTTCTTCCAGCAGCTGATATGTTTAAGTTTTGATACTTCTGCTTCACTGATTTTTGACACCTGGAATATCATGAAGAGCTGTGACCTTTTAAGATTTGTATTTTGTTTTTATTTGAATCACTGCTGTTCTTTCAAGCATCTGTTTGGTGACATACCATGCAGGAACATTTATTATTAGATTGTTTATTTTAAGAACAATGCTATAATAAATAAGCCAGTGTTAGTTGAAATATGAAATAGAAAAACAAAGTTGTTAAACTGGCAATTCAAATACTTATTTTTGGGACTCGTGTTAGATAGTGAATCCATTTCTTATTCTACCTTTTCAACAAAAGTAAAGAATTAGATTGTTTTATATATTAATACCATATGAGCCATTCTGATTCAAAAATAGTTTTGGCTTCATGCTGTAAACCAAAAGAGCAATGAATATACCATTGTACACGTATACATCTTCAAAGTGTCATTTCCCATTTAAGGAAGAGTATTGTAAGAGAAAGAGATTAACAGGCTCACACTGTAAAAATTCAAAGGTTAAGACCAAAGGATTTAGAGAAGGCACGCATAGTCGCTTAAGAGAAAACATTTTCTAGTGCTGAATCCCAGAGTTGGACACTTCTCTCACCCCAGTCAAATTCCTTGACCTCAGGATATCTACAAATTGATGTATTTATATATGTTTGTAGATATTTACCTAAATGTCTCCAAAATCTCACAGGAAAGCAGCAGCAAAGTACCTACAATTCTAATGGATGAATGATTTAAGTCATATTGCATCCTGCTGTGGCATAATACTCAGGCCTGGTGCTGTATCATTTTTTAACATATTGCATCACGAATATGCTATTCAAGATCACTTCAGACTTTGTGTGCTTCATTATGAGATCTTAAAAGCCTAAAATGTGATATAATGGAACATTTAGCTCAAAGATAAGGAGAACAGCCCGCTGCACTTTGCAGCCATTTGATATCCTGACAGGAAAGGGAACTGACATATGATAAAGAAATGAATAGCACTGGAAGTGAATTATTGCTAGCACAGATCCATTCATGCATTATTTAGCTGGTATTGCAACATGGCTCACTTTAGAATTGGCCAGGCCACCATTTTGCATTCCTTCAAATAGACTTGTATCCTGTGTAAAGAACTGACAAGAGCAAATAAAATGAAAATACACATGCAAATGGTAGGCAGTGGTATGAAATAACAAACCCAAGGGCAAATGTGCACATCCTGTCAATTCCCAAACCGTGAGGGAAATAAAGTATTCAGACATTGCAGTGATTCATAATGTATAAAGGGCAGATAATGTAAAGCAGTTGTGATGATCCTGTACAGCACAGGATATAGAACCCCCCTGAGTTACGTTTTCCTTCTTTCAGGCAAAGTCCAAGCCTGCTTATGTTAAAGCACTTTATATTTAGTCATCCTCACTGTGAAGATCGTACTGCTGTAGCATTCTCTTTGAGCTCTTTTGAGCTCTCTTGACCGTTTCTATTAAGCATGTTTTCTGTCTTCTATTATTCCTGTAACTGGCGAACTGCTTTCATCATATTAACATCCATACGAAGTTGATTAATGATATATAAAGAGGAAAGTCAAGAACGTAAATCCAGAAAGCAATTCCTGGTGCAAAGTGATGTACAAGCTCAGGTCTTCAGAGCTGGAATCGAAGAGGAACAAAGCAAAACAAGTGTTTTCATGTATTGTTTTATGCTGTCTGACTTAGGTATCTCTGCAGCCATTGTGTTGCCAATGGCCCTACTCCTCCTGAGAGAGAGTACAAATGTATCAGAACACCAACTCAACACCAGCACTCAGCCCATCCCAGTGCTCCCTGAGTGGAGAATTTACCTTCCAACATCATGCTTGAGATCCCTTTTTATGAATCCTCTTTTGCAAATGTATTCATTCTTTCGCTTTCCTTCCTCTTTTATTTAGTGCTTTTTATCTTGAGACATCCCACATTAGTTTTTAAATTATTATTTCCAATGTGTTTGACACAAATTTTAATTCAATTATTCCCTATTTGCAGTATAATTTTGCAACAGAAATAAATTTTGTGACTTTATCCTTTCCTGCTTCACTTCAGATATGTAAATACAAAGTATGTTTAGCTAATGACTGTTCAAAAAACAGAACACTAATAATAGAAAGTTCTTTTCTTGATTAACTTGTCAAGCATGGAACTTTGCAAAGAATATCTTAGTTTTTGTAGTGTTAATCTGAGTTGCTGCTGATAAAATGAGAATGTGTGAGGTTTCATAACAAGAATATAAATTCCAATTAACAACCAAGCAGAAGAAACTGTAGCAGATGAAATTATAAATATTATAAATATTTCTTACATTTTCATAGTCTCCACATGCCTGTAGCTAAAAAAAAAAAAAAAAAAAAGGAGAGAAAAAAGATCAATAATAAATTGCAATTACACTCTTTACAAACATTAGTAAGTATTGCTGTTCTTTCTATAGCCCCTCTACAAGATTCGAAAATAATAAATTAGGCTTGTTTCACTTTTCCATGTGGCCACCGCCCAGAGGAAAGCGGTCAGATATTAAAAAGGATTCTTGGGGAATTTTTTTCATTTAGTTACCTGTCTGTCCTTTCATTGTTTCATTCATAGAACTGTTATTTTCATTTTCATATACAAGACAGTTGTTTTTGTCCAATCAGAGTTTTGTAACTTATGGAAGACTAGCGTTGGCAACAAAAAGTGAGTATGTATGCTACGGTAACTCCTGGGTAAATAAATGCAGTTAAAATCCATAGTACTCCTAGCTATAGGGTTTTACTCAGTGCAGAAATTGTATCTGTGAAGTAATATGTGTAATTAACTCCAGACCAATCTGCAGTTCACGTTATTCTTTAGGGCACGTGAGAGATAGAGAAAACAGATTGGAAAGGAAGTAAAAAGAATTCTGAAATTTGACTGTACTGTACTGAAAAGGTTTCTTAGAGGAGAAAAAGGAAATTATACAGCTGAAAATGAGCATTAATGCAATTGCTTTGTTCAAAAACTCTCAGTGTAACTCCTTTTTAGTATGAAGAATGTAAGAAATCACTAAGGCAGCTCATGTAAATGAGTATGGAAATTGTGTTTGTCCAAAGTAGCTGAAGTTTCTTAAGAATCACAGATTCTTAAAGAGAAATAAATGCTGTTGATTTAAATTAAGTATTCTTATTTAAGTAAATTTACTTAAATTTTCCCAAAGTTCTCAGCTCAGACACTGGAGGCAGAGGAGGACAGATTGCAATCCTAGGTTGGACAGAAAAAGCACTCAACTCAAAGCAGATAATAAAACCACCTTTACAGTGCTTTCCCCTATTTCATCTGTACAAGGACTGTCTTGTCTGTGTTCAGTACACTGAACATTCATCTGAAGTTTAAATTTCAAAAATAAGAATTAACGTGTTTTCTCCCCCTTATTTTCTGGCACCTTCCCTTCTCTAGGAAGGAAAATGATGGGTAGGAAAATGATGAGCAAAAAGGGCCCCTCTTTATTCCTGTGGTAATTATCTTAAATGTCTAAGTGGAAATCTGGTAGAAAAGAAGTGTATGTTATATCTATTGAATTATTCATCCATTCTGGTGGAATTTGTTGCAGCAGGAAAGAATCTTTAGCTTTAAGGGTTAAACAGGAATCTGTTTCACTGACACTTCAGCTGCTGAATGATAGTAATGGAAAAAAAAAAAAAAAAAACCTGTTGAAGACATATCTGCTACAGTAACTGGCCATAGTGTTTTAGGTCACCTCTTTTCTTCAACATAATAAACTTTTGTGTTCGTATTCCACCATGACAGAATCTTTTTCTATGCTACATCCCATTTGTTTTCATACTAACATGACTGAGTTGAAATTATAATGATGATGATGATGAAATAAAACCTGAAATTTCCAAGAGGATTTTTCAGAACATAAGTGTTATGTTGGGTATCTGAATCTGTGAGGAGATGGTTAATATGGTTCGTTACAACAAATACTGTGCTTAAAGGTCATTCATAACAGGGGCTTTGAAAGCATCTGTTGCTAGGAACACACAGGCTGAATCTCATTACTGAAAACTATTTGAGTGACAATCATCACTACATTTCAGTATTCATTATCTTTTTTTCTTGGTAAGAGATGTGTACCCTCTTCCCATCATTTCTGCTACCCAACAAATATGTCAGACATTTTTCATTTTGACAAATGTGACCTCGAAAATCACCTATTTCAGATTTTATTTTGTTTCTGTTTTATGCTGCAAAGTAGAATTATTTGTTTTCTTGAAGCAAATGATTGAGGAGACATAACCCCGTGGATATTTTAGTCACTGAGCATGATATAGGAGTGAATAGAGTCAAAACAGTGAAACTACCTGGTTCACGTAAATAAAGGTCTTAATGTTTTCTCAATGGCTATAAAAAAAAAAAAAACACAGTAGCTTTCCATTATTTGTATTTGAATCTTTACTTGAAGTTTTCTCCCCGTGCTTCAGAGTACAGAATGCAAACATTTGGAAAGAGTGGTTGTGAGGTGGAAAGCGGTAACAGCCTTTACTAAGGCTACATTATTTTAATTTGCAGGGAGAAGGAATTTAGTATCTTTACAATCTGATTGAAGATTTTCTGAAGGAAAAAAAATGAAGATCAGGGATTATTGGCAGGCAAAACATGCAGTATCATCAAAACGCTTTCTTACTGGTTTGAAAGATTTAGCTAGTTCTGCTACTATTTCTCTTGTAAAAATGTCAGATATGTCATCCATTCATCTAAAAATGAAAACACCTTTGCTGGTTAAAAATGCTCTCTGAGTCCAATGTGAAAGCATAAGCATCAATCTATTCTACATGAATTAGCGGGGAAATATTTAAATCTTGGAACTCCTGTATGGAACACTTATCTGGACATGGGGAAAAACTGTGCTCGTGAAACCCTGTCTGTAAAGCCACTTACCTGTAAAGCTGACCCTGTGGAGTGCTTTGTAATATCTGAACACCATCCAACAGTCTGAACTGGAGCAGCTTTGTTTCCTTCTGAAATAACCCAGATTAGTGTCAACATCACTGACGTTCCCTGCTGGACACTGTCCTGAAGGACGTGGCTAAGAGCATTTGTTGAACATTTGACCTTGCCTGCAACATTTCCAGAGCTGTGTTGTACCACATATTGCCATCCCTCCAGGGAAAATCCTAAAGGAAAAAAAAGGATAATGAGTAAAGAACTATAGAACTACAGTTCTTTCTCCATCTGTCAAGGTATGGTGACAACACTGGTGTTCAGCCCAGGCGACTGATCAGGTTGTATTTTGAGCGTGCTGACCAGCAAACAGTAGCTTTATGTTCCTACTTTTCTCTTTGTGGACACGTGAAGGTGCCCAAACAAATTTATCCAGAGTAGAGGAAAAGCTCTGCACTGCACGGCCAATAGAAATGCAGGAATCTGCAA
Organism: Lagopus muta; assembly: GCF_023343835.1. Taxonomy (NCBI): domain Eukaryota; kingdom Metazoa; phylum Chordata; class Aves; order Galliformes; family Phasianidae; genus Lagopus; species Lagopus muta. The sequence continues at coordinate 28,064,210 of NC_064440.1, read as the reverse complement.
GCAGGATTTTCAGAATTTGTCTCATCTTGCAGCCCTCTTGGAATACAAAAACACTGAGAGTTTTGAAACATAGCAAACAGCAACAGTACCCTGTAATGCAATACACATTTAAATTCAAGCGTCTTACAATCTAGTTTACAGTGTGACTCACAGCTACAAGAAAACACACCTCAAAACAGATTGCCAACAGACTACACAAATCCTATTTGACACTTCTATGTCTGTCATATTTTGTTTTGTGTACCAATGCAGAGATGACATTTAATAACTTATATATGCAGCAGCTGAAATGGAAATATGAGTTTCTAAGTGCTAGCATACAAGCAGTGTTTGTAGCTTGTACATTCTGTCATTTGTTATAGAAACTCAGAATGATATAGCAAATATACGTTTTTTTTTCTTCTCAGAGCACCTTGTGAAAACTTTATTCTTTCACATAAAGCAATTTTGAAAAAATTCAGGATAAGAATCTAGTGAGGTCAGTAATACTGTATACTTATCTATTTATCTACCAACTTGACCATGTAATACACACTACAAAACTTTGTTACTGAATTCAGTTTAGTTTCCTAAGGCGTTGTTTCTACACGTCACTGAAAATGTCACTTGTTGATTTCTACTAACAACAGCAGCAAACATGGATTTTCTATGTGCATATTGGAACAGGATAGCCATTTAAGTTATTTACTTTCCAGTATATAACATTCACGCGGACAAGAGAAAAACATGACAGCTCAAAAACCAAATGCGTAACTGTACAAAGATAATTTCTTAAGGGCATATTCCCCATTGTTTTTCTACTTATGTCATCCCTCATGTCTTTGTGAAGTGGATATATAATACAATCAGATCTGAAAAGCAGCAGTTTTATTCCTCTTTTTGTAATCGAAAATGAAGACGAGATGCAGAACAGCAACATGTTTGATCCTTGGTCCCTTGTAAGCCTTGCTTCTTTGCTCTGAGAGTGTGTTTCGGGTCAGTTGAGATTAAATAGTATTGAAGCAGCTCTAGAAGTTGTCATAAGATAGCTTTCATTTGCCAGCAGTCACTAAAATGATCATCTATTACCGTAAGTCTAGTAAGCTATGCTTAGTTGATATCTAAAAGCTGAAACAAAGTAGTTGGCAAATATTAAAACTATATATTGAGGAACTGACACACGCATGCTACTTTCCCACTTCTGTATTTTCAGCACTGTTACTGTACATTCTCTAAGCTGGTCACTTAGGTTTCTAAATGCTTAGAATTGACCACTAGGCCTAGACTTTCACTAGAACTTGGTGTATGTAGAGTCCTTGTAAAAACGTAATTTTCACGTGTTTCATATCATATTCAGTTATGATACTTTACATCTGCCAGGAGCAAGCTTAACAGGAGGATCTCTATCTGGTGAAGAGGAAAACCTAACAAACTGTCTTGAGAGAGCAATTATTTTATCTATTTGCGTTCCATGTAGTTATCTGATAACCTTAAGTTATTCTGGAATGATTACTAAAAGGACTGCTTTGCAGAAAATGCCATCTCATTGCACGTTGATTTATGAAGTATTTATGCATGGGATAATGGTGTCACAGCTACTTACAGCCTATGGCCCACACTGCTGAGTACTTGGCTTACCCTAACTACATATTTATTTCTATTTGCAGAAACCGTAAACATTTGCTTCCATATTCAATAATGTTTACGTGCTACTCATATGCACGTCCTCCTGTTGTCACTGTTCACTAATATCTTCCATTGAATATCATCTCATTTAAAATATAAACACTTTCAACTGGCTTCAGTTTCTCCTGGTTTCCTAATGAGTAGCATAGCATAGAAAGGGAAAATAATTTCTGGGAAAGCAAAACAAGCAAAACAACAAAAAAAAAAATTATCATCATTCATTCAAAATTAAAATACATATATTTTGGTTGCCATTTTTTCTACTTTGAGCTGCATAAATCAGGAAGTTTTGAGTTGCAATATTTTTCATCTGAGACCCACAAAATCATGAGGGCTGTGGATACTTTATTTTAGAACTGTTTTTCACTAGATCCCACAGTCTAATAATGCGGCAATAATCACATAAACCAGTGGAAGCTGTTCTAAAACACGTACAAGAAAGCAGAGTAGACAGCAAATTTCTGGATTGCTTTGCTACTGAGATTTAGTGTGGAGTCAGACAGCAGAATCTAAGCAGAAATTGGACAAATTCATGAGTTCATCTTCATAAATGTACTCTTCAACATAACAAGTACAACTGTTTTTCTGTGGAATTACAAGGGGAATGAACTTCAGAGAGCAGCTAGGCATGCACATTCTTCACATCAAGAGGAAAAACTGAATTATTTGTGTCAAGTTACAACAAAACTGTATCAGAATAAAAGCAGATAAATATGGAATAAGGAAGTGGGGATCACTCCTTCTTTGTAGCCCTGGAACAGTACCAGGTGTGCAGGGGGTACTTCTCACCTCTTCCTGATTCTCTCAGTTCTGATGGGGAAGCCCCCACTCATGGGATGGGGAATTGTGTGAGAAACATATGTAGACATTTTAGTCAAGTATTGAAGCAAAATTTCTAGAATTAGATTTCATTTTGCCATATTTAATATTATCTTCTGTTTGTACACGGCATATTTCTGACAAACATTCCCTGGGTAGGAGTTTGACATATGCTTAAAGCTCACAAAATAAGTTTTGCATCTGATTTTAGTGCTACAGTGATATTTCAGTAAAATTCCTGAATAATGATTTCAGTTTAGTCTTTAAGCAAATCTTTGCCCCTGAGTATGTTCTTCCTACAGCTGCCTTTACTTGTTCTTCTTATTACACACAATTTCGTACTTTTCAGTCTGTATGTCACATTGAACACTGAGATACAGCGTTGGTAAAGATAAGAATTTTCTCACTGATATCGACATATGAAAAGACAGACTTTTGCCAGACTATTCTTGGGAATAAGTTTGAGTAACTGTTCTCTATGAAATTAAGGTAGGAGGTTTTTAATCTCGAACATTATAACAGAGGGTTATTTGGAAAATGAGTTAATTTTAACTGCCTGGCACAGAGAGAAATCATAGTACTGGTTATAAAAACAGCAAATACTTGGTTTTCATTAAAATAGTCCATGTGAGAGAACCAAGACAATTATAGCTTTTGTTGTTCACTTGTGACTGCAACAATGCGTTAAAATATGAAATAATATGAACCATAACAGTTACAGTTCACATTTTTTTGCCTCTTCATTCTAATTCATATAAATATCAGTGAAATAAATTGTAAGTAAATCTTCAACAAATGGAATTACTTTACTTAAAAAGATTACTCTTATTTGTATATGTTCTTTCCTTTTTTCTCTGCAGAACATATCTTTGAACGGTCACAGATGTAAGCAATAAAAATATCTGGACTGGCCTAGGAAACATAAAATGGCTGGTTTTATACAGAGAAGAGTAGAGCATTCCTTTGTTCATTAACATACAAGGATGATAGACTCTCATAAAGGAGGACTTACAAAAGAGATTTTGAGATGTCCAGTGTTTTTGCACTCCTACATTTGGTAGTTTCTTGCTCTAGTTACTACTGAACTCTTGAGAGTCTGCACTTGTAAAAAGGCAACAACCTTGAGGAATGTCTTAGCTTGATTCAAGGCATGGTTTGCCAGTAGCAGCAGGAGCTCAGTATCTTGTCTGTGTCACTTCACCTCTGCACAGAAATCCCACTAGGGCTTATCCGATGAGTAGTTGCAATGGAGTCGATGTTAAATACACACAAGGAAATGTTTCCGCATCAGGAATAATGACAAAATTGTAAGCAAAGGAAAAGGATGCTACTGTCTACCAAAAGCAAAGAAACAAAAAACCTATACATATTAGCCTATAGCGTGTACTGTTTTAAAGCAATACGTGTAAGGAGGAGTGACCTTCCCAACTGAGTTCTGAGTGCCAAGTGTAGAAAATCTTCCGGGTTGATTTCTGCTTTAGATGTGACAGCCACAGCTCAGTTCTATTATTTCTTACTAGATGCAGAAGCTCAGCTCATGGGCAAAGAAGAAAAGCTGCTGAAATACCAATGAATCCTTGTGCTCTCAGGTTAACTGCATTTCTGCATATTAAATACAAGCATTGACCAGTGATCTTTATTGACAAAGCTGCAGTATTTGACTGCACCTTGTAACATGACACAGAAGGAAGAATACATATTTCATCCACTGTTTACTCTGCGTTTTAATTTATCTCTATCTCCTGCAGTTTTATTTTTGTAAACATACTATCTTTTTCTATAAAGTGTTTTAGGTTGTGGAATGCCAGATAAGGAAAAAAGTGAAAAACACTTATCTTGATTTAGATGGATTCTACAAAAGATAGAAGATATTTTAGGAATTTATTAGTGTCACCTGTTGCATTGTTCAAAAATGACTTTTGAATCACAGAGAAGGAATTAGTTATGGGAAATTAAAGTTCATTAAAGAATTTTGTTCACAAAGTAATCAGTAATCAGCAGTAATCCTTCAATTTAAAAATCTGCCTTCTTAATGGCCAGTGCAGTGCTTGCTTCAGGTTAAACGAGCACGTGTTTTTGGTTTGTCTGTCACAGCAGAAGATGACAATATATTTGCAGTATGCTAACACTCCTTCTTATCTGCCTGCACTACTCGGAGCAAATCACCAGAAGCTGCGATAAGCAGGTATCTGAACCTAGAGCTGACAGATGGTTGCCTTTTACAAGGTGAATCATATTTCTTAAAGTTTACAGCACAGAAATTTTACCTTGTGAAAAAGAAAATGATGTTCATGGAGATCTTTCTTAGCATTGGAGAGCCAGGTAGTTACACTGACCAAAGATGCCACTTCTGTGTGAATCGTGGGAATGTTTCCACCTTACTTACTGCAAAGCTTGTAAATCAGGAGCCAAATGTACCAGTAAAACAAAATAAATTCCTACACACGCTTTCATCTTCTATCATCTGTCTCCCATTTATAATCAATAGCTTCCTCTTGAGGGATTTGCCATCTTCTGTTTTTCCTTAGTCTGTGAATGTATGTTTATACACATGCATGTATGAGTACATATGTACAAGCAGTCCACTACTGAGCAGCTGTGTAACAACTAGACTGCAATTGATTAGGAAGTACAAGCGTGCTACAGCAAACAGATCACAGAGTGCAGAGCTTGGTTTTCTTTCTGGACTTTTCAACTTAATCAGATAGAATCATAGCAAGAGTTGTGTTGTCTTTTTGTAGTGCACTGGTGTACCCATGGTAGCTATCTACGCTCTAGCTATGGTGTGAATATCAAAAGTCACCACGTTCATCTCCAGGAGCTATTCTGAGTTCTTCAAAAATTAATAAGAAGGTACAGAGTGGCGGCTTCTGTTTCAGCACACCTTAACAAGGCTGAATATTCTGGAGAATGAAGGACAGTTGGAAATTTATGACTTTGAACTTGCAAAAGATGGATCGTCAGATCATTAAAAGAGAAACTGTGAAAATCTGATGAAGTAATTGCACTAAAATAAAAAGCAATAAGCATATCAGAAATAATAAGTAATAAGGATATGAAAAAAAAATGGGTATTACGAGTGACTACCGCATCAGTTCTTGAATAGGAATTACTGCTCATATTGCTGCTGTGAATGAGATAAAAATAAAGAAATAGCTCTTTCCTTATGGATGAAGGAATAGACAATAGAGAGCATATAAGGGGAGAGTAAAAGCACATCTCGGTAAAATGAATCCACAATGGCTATTTGCACGGGAGCGTTAGCATGGGGAGAAGTCTACACTGCTGAGCTGTATTTTTTATTTCTCCCTATACTCTGTAGTTCCTGTGGCTTGGATTTACACCAGCTGTGACAAGATGCAGCAGAAATCTCCATCTAGCTCTATTTTCTCACCAAACAGTCCATTTACTCCAGCTGCGTGTTCTTTATCAGGATTTGGCCCTTTGTGTAAAGGTGAATGCTTCTTTGGCTGTGGTCCCAGTGGGGTGTTTGATAACTTTGTCAGAAAGAATCAAGAGAATGTAATATGACTGAACTAATAATAGGCTGTCAAGGAGACTTGAGTTACAGGAGCTGAAAGATAGTCCGAAATGCTTTGCTCTTCAGAGAAACCTGGAGAAACTTTGTCTTAATTTGGCCTTCAGAACTTTGACATCCGCCTTTGCTTGTCTGCAAGCATCAACTCAAACGCAAGGATTATATGGATAGTTAGTCCTCATGAGAGATTTCTGGCAGGTTGCTTTCCCTCAGGTCAGTTACATACGCCATAAGCAACTGCTTTTTCGCTTCCATTGCTTTTATGGACTACTAGAAAATAGTTAATCTTTAAAAACAAATAATTATTCCTATAATTGAAGACTGTTTTTTTTAATGTGTTTTGATCAATTTCTTTTATTTTAATTTATTTGTAGTAACTCTTGAAACACGTTTCAAATAGCAGATTCACCTACTTTAAAGTCAGTGGATATTTTTAAAGGAATGTTTTATAGTTTTACTTTACAGGCTGATATACAGTTAACAGGCAAATAATGCAGAGCTCAACGATCGATACACATAGCCAACTCTAGGTTTTTGCTTTGAAAAAGGTTTTGTAGGGGAAGTTCTTGGATGAAGAGCACGAGAGAAATAAAATTTTCACATTGCTCTCCCCCAGACCTGCATTCCCACAAGGTCACAGCCCCATGGCTCAGCTGCTCTCATTTCTGAAGCAAAATGTCAGTTCACCTTTAAACAGCTCACCTTTTCACAGAGTTGGTTCTCTGCTGTAGAAAGTACTTCCTCTCTCTTCATATCATGATTCAATTCAGCTTGAGAAGTTAGATGTGCGAAGACTGGCCACAGATATATCTCCCATTTCTGCATTCAGCACAATAAACAAATGAGGATCAGGAAAAACATGCAGTACAAAGATTAAGCAATTGCATTTCTGTGCAGGCCTTCTTCCTTCTCACTTAAGGCAATAAATCATTTCAATTAGACATAATTAAAATGGTTTGCATTTGAAATGTAAATTAAAAATTGAAGGCAGTGTTATCCAGCTTCCTCCTTCCACATTTGTCTCAACTATCAGGAGGATACTGCATTCTATCTACTCTGGGCATTGATTAAGTCATAATTTACATTTTTGGTATATAACCTCTGCTTGTAATCAAACGCTGGTATATGGACTTTAATCATCAGTTCCACAGTTATGCAATCTCTCCTAAGCTTCTGTCCAGATACCTCTGGGCATTAAATCCTTTATTGCCTTTTATAAGTTCTCCTTTTCATGTAAAATTAATTAGAGCACAGACTCTTGTCTTTTTGTTATTCCATTCAGTTTTCAGGGTGCTTTTTTTCTTCACCTGAACAGTGATTGTGTGAAGCTTTAGTGCACTGCCCTCCTGCCTACAAGCATGAACTCATCAACAAGATACAGGCCAAAAACTGTATGAAAGAAAAATAAATAAATATTTCGCCTTCCACTGTACAAAAATATAAGATACTACAGTGCACAGCAGTGGACTGATTTAGATAATATAGCAGGTGTCATTAAACATGACTTGAATTCCTTTTATCAGCCCTTTTGTAGTAAAGTAAACCTTTCAAAAATTGTAAATAAGCAAGCCAAACGACAGCATCAGTTGGCATGCCAGGGGTTTGAGTTACTTAGTGCTGTAATTTTTTTTCCTGATTTTCACTCTTCTAGCACATCAGCACTAACATTTGGAATAAACACATTGATTTGGTTGTATTGTCAGTGGGTCACTAATCAGAGAAATCATTGATTAGACAGTAATCTGACAATTAAGTCTGACACTGTCTTTGATGCCTTAGCAATGGGAGGCTGCATTTTTCTTTAAATTCAGACCTTGACCTTGTTGTTCTCAAGTCTGGAGGCTGAAATCAGGATTCACATTAAGGACAACACTCATCATTTGTTTTCTTCCCCTTTTTTTTTTTTTGCATTTATCTCTTTTTAAAGCAAAAAACACACCATTCCTGAACACAGCAGACATTTTGACAGGATGTTAAAAGCCTTTAACTCTTTCCTCTCTCATTTCCTAGAAATAAATTTTTAGGATTCGCCCATTCAACTGATGCAGTGTTAGCAGTTTATAAACTTCCTTTTGTGGATATGTACAGGTGTGCACGTGGCCCTTTTGGCCCCTGAGGGGCTCAGGATGTCACCCCATGGCTAGCCCAGTCATGTGCCAGCATTTCAATCTTCTTTCTGCCCAAGGGCTCAGCCCAACATATGTTCACCTGCAGCATTCATGGAAAAAGAGAAAAGGAATGTGATGTTAGTCTCCCTGAATAGTACAAGAATGAGTAATTTTTCCAATCTAGCAATGAGACACCATTAGTCCTGAAATTAGACACTGAGTCTCTGGTCCATCATTAATCAGAAAAGCACTCGAGCATGTCTGTACCTTTAGGCATGTGCATGAGTGTTTTGCTGCAGTGAATCAGGATAAAGTAAATGCTTAAATGATTTGTCAAGATTGTATTCCAACATACGATTGTGAGTATTGGTTGGGGTATACCAGCAGGATTGCATGTCGTTCTCTACACAGAAACTAAATACAGTTGTCAGACTCTGATTTCAGTGAGTTAGATCAGCATCTCTTCAAGTGAACTCAATGACGTGAAGCTGTCGGTGCTATCATATTAAAAACCATTCATTGTCACTCTTGTGATGCAGGGCAAATTAGTGATAGCCAACTGACTCACACAGAAACAAAATTTCACTTAGTAAAATAGGATTGTCATCACCAATCATTTTTGGGTCTAGCCATACTTTATATTTTTTATAAACATGAACTGAAATCATAATTTAGTAGCCAGATTCCAGAAGGCATTTACCAATATATTTTTTAAACTATCATATTCTCTACTGTCGATAAAAGAAAATAAAACCAACTCTTTACTTAACTACTGCTTTACTTTTTCTATCTCATGAGCCTTCGTGATAAAAAAATCACAGCAGAGTCTCATTATATATTCATTTATCTTAAACTGATAGTTGGAAGAATATGAAGCTAAGTTTGTTTATATACGTATTTCAAGCTTTTAAAATAAAATTCAAGGTTCTAAAATTTTCCCAATAAAATGGACCTAAGAAACAAAATAAACTTTAGGGGAAAAAAGAAAAAAAATATCAAGCATGCAGTAAATACTGAACCTGCACAGATCAGTGCTTAACATAGAAAATCTTCTGATATTAATAGAGTGAGAATTTAATAAAATAGTACTTATCTCCTAAGAAGCCTATACAAGCATTAATCAGACTGTGTGAAATATGTTTCCCAATTTAATTCTTTCCTCCCTGTTCGCATGCTTTGTTCCTGAAAAAGTGGAATGAGTAGAGGCTCCCTTTCCTCAGGGACTATCTAAACACATACAAGAGCTGCCAAAGGCTCCCAGGGGAAGCAAGAGAGGAGGGAGTCATAGTAGGGCTGTGTCATCAGACAACCAAATGTCCTCTAATTACAAAGAGAGGAGTTCTCGTTCATTTGCTAATAAAATCAGGCTATTCAATCTGTACCTTAGTGCTGCTTTGGTCAGTTCAATTTTGGATTGAGGTCTGCACAGATCTACCTCAACAGTCTGATTTATCTGGCTTCTGCAAGAGCAGGTATACACGTAATGCTTCAGAAGTGCTGATTTTCCCCACTGGAAAATAAATTGCATCAGAACAGGACTATTGCTTACATTCAGGAATCTGCTCCAAGTTTATGAAAATCTAAGGCAGAATTTCCACACATTAAGTTGTTTCATTTCTCTTCATTATTAATAGAAAACTACTTATAGAACTGTCAGCTGCTAAAATATTTCTAGGAATATATAAGGAATATATAAGCTGCTTTTTTTATTTTAAAATATTGAAGCTTTCTTAAAAAAAAAAAAAAAAAAAAATCCCACCACATCCTACTCTGACTTATGTTTTCCTTTATTGCTTTCCTCATTCTCCCCTCACTTCATCCAGCCAGCATCACGTTGAAATTTTTCACAGAACTGACAGCAGAACACTGACAGTTCTGATAGAGAGCTTCAGAGTACAGGGTATACATTTCTCCATTGGAGAAAACATAGTTTCCAGTGTTCTTAAAGCATCCCTTTTGATCAGTCATCCCTCAATAGATAGCCACGAGATTTCTGTTCTTTTTATTTGATGGTGTGGCCTTCACCACATTTCTGTCTTCCACAATGAATATGCAATAGTAGAAGTAATACATTCAATAGTATCAATTTCAAACACAATATAGAAGAGTAATAGTTGTTAAAAATTGCCTCAGCCACATAGTGTGTTGTCAAAAACAGATTACGTAGAGAACACTCTGTCTTTAAACAAAAGGTGACACTGTTAATGAATGTCACCAGAGTGATAGTGATACACCCTCAGCTGTTTCTCTCTGTGGACATTCCTGAACAGAGAAGCTGCATAAATGGATTTGTCAAAAACAGAAAATAGAAGTTTAATGTTTTTTTTCCTTTTTTCCTTTCTTCCTTGGGCACCAAATATAACCAGATAGCATAGTGACCTCAAGTAATTGTGGTGAATATCGGAAGATATCGCAATCATATTAGCAGCCTCTAAATTATTCAGAGCACTTTCTGGTAAAGTAGTGCTGCGGGACAATGAAAGAAAAAAAACAATTCCCAGAAGATTAGATTCTACCCCACCAGCCCCCCCTTCTCTCCCCATCCTGCTGTCTGTAATTATTTCCATCAGATAAGTTATTTGCTATGCAAGCTTACCTTCAAAAGCATGTTTGTTAAAAAGAGAAAGGGGAAGAAATCCTTTGTAGGGTCTGCACATGATTAAATGGCTTTAACAAAGCATAATGAATAGTAATGACGCAGACCTGTCAATTGGAATGTTAAGCATTCTGCTTGTGAATCAGAAGAGCAAATGATATCAAAATGCTTACTTGTTCTGTTCCAAATAAGTGTATTCTTGCCAGTGCTGCTTATTGGTGAATATTACGCATGAATTGTTATTAGTTTGTGTGTTTCTGTAAATAACACACACGCTGTTTTACCATACTTATAAGATGTGTAAAAACCAGTATGATGCTTCCAGGGTGTGTAGAGAAAACCAGTATTAAGCTACTGCCCTTATGAGCTTGCTTTGTAGCTCTCCAAGATGAACTACTATATGGGTTCTTCACTTGGACAGCCCAAGGAAATGACTGCATATATCTGTATATATACAGGACCTTAGCATTACTGATCTTAGGAAGTCAGAAATAGCCAAGCAAGACTGTAGTATCCTGACAAAAGTACACGTGCATTCTAGCAGTGTTACTGGAGGGGTGATCTGGAGAGAAGTGCCCAATGTTATCGAGTGAAGATGACTCTAGTGTTCTGTCCTCAGTACTGCACATAGTAAGGTGGGATATGTTACACTAATTTAAACTGTATTACTGTAAATCTTTTCTGGTAGTTGCCTTTAAGATGACAATGTTATATCACTGCAGAGATTAGCTGGAAGGGAACTAATTTTTTTGCTAATGTTTTCTTCTATACGAAGATACCTAGGGTGGTACAGCTTTCTAAGTACTGCCATCATTTTTCTCTCGTTTCATGAACAGGACAGGCCAATACGAGGTGATATGAATTTGAAGGAAGGGGGGCTTTTCTAAGGTATTTCTATATCTTTCATCACCACGTACTTTAAAATTACACTAAGTTATACAAACACTTGGACATACAACTATAGAAGGCAGGAACTGAAGAAAAAACATAAAACTTCTGTATTCCATGTTTTTTATCTTTGGATATTCACCACAATTGCTTGAGGTCACTATGCTATCTGGTTATATTTGGTGCCCAAGGAAGAAAGGAGCTCTAAAACTGAAAGCTTCCTATCAAGTAGGAAGATCATTCCAGTTGGATTTTGAGATATTTTCTAGGCCACTTAAGGTGAACTGTATGAAGAAATGAATTTAAATTGCATTTGGGAAGGTGGTGGTATCAGATTTATTTTGTTAAAAACCCAGAATGAGGAGATAGATTATTACTGTCTGCGTTCCACAGAATCTTAGAATAAACTAAGCTGTTGAAATCAATAAATAGAAGCTCTTTAAATACTGAAATAGAAAGCCATTTTCTCCCTTTAACATATGAGCACTCTACGGCATCATGCACTCATGGCCATACTAAACTATCACAGGGACAGCTGAGTCACAAGCTTTCTACTCTGTTTACTCCTGTCAAAGAGAGTGTTTAAACTAAGAGATTAAACACTTTCAAAATTACAAATAACAGGTAATATTATATAAAGGTTTTTTTTTTTTTTTTTTTTTTTTTTTTTCCTCCCTAGAAATACGAACAAGTACAGAAAAGTGCACCCAGGCTAGGTGCACTAGGAATCCTAGGAAAATGCTGTGTTGGAAGTAATAGCACTGCTATTTTGCTACTAGCAACAAATCTTGTTTTGTAGCAATCTAGCAAAAGAGAGCGTGTATCTGACATATCCCTTTTCTGACATCCTCCCTCATTTTATTTGCTTGTAATTAGGAAAAGATTAACTTAGGATGTTAGGCATTTATCTTCATCTGGTGCTGCTGATCTGTATGAGGAGAGGCTGGGGCCTTGTCCCTGGCTGGGATCCAGCAGATAACCACAGGGCACAGCTGAGCCAGTCACTCCAGGTGAGGCTCTTCAGTGAAAATTCAGGGGTGGGGAAAAAAATGCCCCTCACCTGTTGTGTGGGTTGAAAAACAATAAGTTACGTACTGCTGTGTTAGTTGTAGCTGTGAATTTAGAGAGAACTTGTTGGGTTGATACTGGTAGCTATTTCTTTGTATCTAAGAGTCAGTAGGGAGTGATTCTCTTGCTGGAAAGAACAGCTTTAACTCCATAAGGAGTTAGTGGCTGAAGAAAGGAGCTGGGGCTTGTGGAGAGGAACCATGCCAGAGCAGGAGAAAGGCATAATGAGGACGACACAGCGGACAGGTACTGTAGTCTGCTCACCTAGCTTTGAATGTCTTGGGGAAGAAGTTAGAGGGGTGGGAAAAGAGGCAAGAGTTGAATCTGGGAAGCGTAAGTTGGAGATATGTTTTATTTGTTGCGTTTGTTTCTTCTTGTCCAGTACTGTTTTAATCAGTGACAAGCTTTATTGATCTTCCTGTGTTGTATCTGTTTTTCATATGATGGTAATTTGTCCTGTGAGCTGTTTCTATTCTGCTTTTTTGCCCAAAGGTGTGGCTGGCAGAGTCCAGCAAGTAGGAAAGGGTCACCATTGCAGGTTCTAAATTAGTTATTTCAAAGTCTTGCTTTTTACATATATTTGTGTGTGTATGGGAATTGCTGAGTCGTGGCCTGAACCTCTGATTGATTTCCTGAGGTGAGCAAGGAGTGAGCCAGAGGAGCACAGGGGAAGGCAATTCACCTGTGCTGCTAGACCTATTTAAGAGCTGGCTACCAGTGGGAAAGGATCTCTTCTGGAGATCTGCTCTGCTGGAGTCCTGTAAGTGAGCCCAGGATAGGGTAAGCTTCCTGTTTTGCCAAACTCTCTTGTTTATTTTGTAATTATAGTATCTTAATATTCATTGATTATACAATGTGTTAATGGGTGTTGGTGTAATATATTCAGAATACAACTAGTAAAGCTGGGGGTTAAAGGAAATGTCTGGTTTTGCTGTTTTTTTTTTTCTTTATATTTTTCCTTGCAGAGCTGAGGGCCAATGGACTTGAAGTTTTTTATTTAAATAGAATTTGTGTTGTTAGAAGGAGTTGTCCAAAGTGAGCATTCCCCATCTGTTAGAAGGGTTACAGAATAGTTTCAGTTATGTTAACTATAATTAAATAGTCAGGATGAGAGATGTCTTGGCTGCTGCGAGGCATTGTGCATTTATTTGGCTGCTGAGGAAGGGGGCTGCAGGGAGTAAGTGTGGGCTATGAATTTGGTAGCTTCATTTGTAGAGGCTGAATCCTGAATGCAGATCACTTCCTGAGCTGATTCACTTAATAATTATGTTGAATGAAAAAATCTGAGGGGGCGTGGGGGTGGCAACAATTTGTAAATGCAACAAAAGGTAAAATTTGCTATTTAATTGTTCACTCTGAATCATTCACTTGACTGAACAGTGTGCTGACAGATGTTTGAGCAAGTAGATATAGTCTAGGATAGCTGTTTTGTTATTAGGCTAGTGTGTTCAGAGCTAGTAATTAGTTATAAGCTCTAGATCTTGTGCACTGTGGAAATGTACAAGAGTGGGGAAAGTAAATCCTTTTGGTAGGCCCTTACTAGTGGATGGTCCTCTTGAGGTTAGAGAGAAAAATGGTTCCTTTCACTTTACATTTGCTTTTTGTGATGATTTGTGACTAGAAATGACTCATAGTATTTTCTAATTTAGTGGCATGATCAGGAATGTGGCAGTAGGAACTTTGTGTCCTTCAAACCACTAAGATGTCTACACATATTATAAACCAATATTTCACATTCTTTCAGATAATTAATCTGTATTGTGCTTTTTTATTTTCTGATGATCTTTGTACTTTTGGTATTAAAAAAATAAAACAGTGGGAGAGGGAGGGAAGGTGATGGAGATATGTGAATCAAAAGCTCCTGAAGATTGACTGCAAGAGGGGTTTATGGTCCAAAGGAGCAAAATCCTAAACCTAACTAGTATCTGTGATGCACAATTTAACACTGCCATCAAATGGCCAAATGTATTTATTTATTGTACAGTGGCATTTCAGCTGACCATCTATTACAGGCGCTTCTAGTTTTAGGCCACCCAAGTTGTGCAAGTCAAAAGCAAAACAACATCAGCTTTCTGCTTTCAGGGTTCAATGGAAGTACAGGCCTAATCCTTCAGCTAGGTTTTGGGGCTCTTGTCCTAAGGGTTACCTCATCAATGCCTATGAGAATCCATGCAGATGTAGTTGTCAATCCAAGTGAATTCATTTGTAGGAATGAACTTCCTTTCCTTTAAGGAGTAAATGAACATTTTAGAGCTGAGAAAACTGCTGTTTCCTGGCATGTCACTTGTTTGAAGCTTTCATACTGGTATCCCTAAAAGGAGATAGTTATGTTCTCTGTTCCCCAATTCCTGTAATAAGCATACAAAGATCATAGGTAATGAATATGTGTATCACAGCAGAGGTGGATGTGAAAATGCAGAAGAAGCAAGCTGCAAGGTGAAGCACAACAAGGAAAAGAGGCAGGCTGGTTTTGTTTGCTCTGTTACGGGCTTGTCTTCACAACCACTTTTGCTGTAGCACTAGTTGGGCTTCTGTGAATGCGCTAGGCAACTCAGGTGTGTCCAGCAATGAGCCCAGGTGCATATCATGCCTGTGTGACTTCCTGTTCTCCTAGCTATTGCTGAGTACTTGTTGGCATTTTCTTTGTTCCTTTTTATTTATTTATTTATTTATTTATTGGCTACTTCAGTAATTCTTGGTTCTGTTCCATAGCATTATTTTATACCTTTTATCATACCTCTCAGTATGGACCTATGTAAGTAATGTATCAAATATTACTTATGTGACGTATGCTATCCAACATATGCCAGACCGGTAGTTCAGTAGTTGCTCAATGTCAAGAAGTAACGGAAGTATCTTTTCCTTTGCTATTAACTGCTGATTACTGTTGCAATGTAAAACTTTGAGGGTGGTTAACATAAGTTCAAATTTCAGACACAAGAGAGCATCTTGGAAAACCTCAGAGCTTTGTAAAACCATGCTGTTCTCCATTGGCCTAAGTAATACTGTTTCCTAATCCAGTATTTGAAAAACTTCATGGTGTACAGGGTAATCTTGAGATGCGGCTGAGGCTTTCTTGTTATAGCTGTTGTCTAAGTCTATTATATTTCCTCGTGTCAATAGAAATAGCTTTCTATGGCTGTTTTTTGTCCAAGGCCTCCGGACTTAGTGGTTTGTCACTTGAGGGATTTGGAGAAGGAATAGCTAATGGCTGTTTCACACATTCACTTGGCACTGGTGCACGCCATGTCTTGGTAACGTTTGCTGCAGTCTGAGAGATTGTCACAGTGGAAATGCATAATATCTTCCATGTTTGGCATTTTGTCTTAGGATTTATGTTTTCTTGGTTTGTTTCTCAATGCATCTTCAGATTTCAGAGATTAGCTAAGTGTTAGCTTTACACTGTAGAAAATATCAGCAAGTCACAGTATACATCAAAAGTTTTTTTATAATTGAACAAAATGGACTAGATTAGAATCAGGATCTGTCTCCTTTAAAAATGTGTTGTTACTGTTAAAATGCTTTCTATACCCAGGGTAAGTATGATGAGTATGGTGAAAAACAACTTATGTATACTGAACTGCAATATTTTTACCCAAGATTTGTCAATATTTGTGGATTGACAGTCATTACTGATGGCTGTATTATGTTAATTAAAAACTGCTTGATTAGTGTGTAAGAACTGCTTGTTGATAGTGTCTATTACTGAAGGAAATTACTTAAAAACAATACATTAGAAGAAGTGCCTAACTTTTCTCCATTTGTGTTTATTGCTCTATGCTGGAGATGCTTTTTGGAACCAGTATGAACATCTTCCAAGTTATATTGGCCTATTCCTATCCGTACAATGAGCCTTAACAATCCCTCATTCATTCAAGTTCAGTGAAGGATATCTCGGAATGTCTTGTGGATGATGAGATCTTCTGTATTCCCCATCTTCTGAAACACTTTAGAAATAATCATCCAGCAGTCCTAAAATAGAACTGTTTGTAATATCAAGTTCTCACTTAAATTTCTAGCAGAGCACTCCTTCCTGCTGTAGTTTACTTCTGACAAGCCTCATCCTGAGCAGGTGCTCTAAAAATCACAGTCTACATCTTCTGTTATGGGGGAATTTTCACCCCAAATTGGCATGAACATACTGGAGATTTATATTTTTATTACTAATGTATAGTTTGTTTTATTCCTCTGACATTACTATCTTGTCTCATAAGTCTTTAAGTCTGTTGCTTGAGCTGTGAAGGACGAGTATTCAATGTAGTAAATAGTAGTGTCTGGACATAACTGTGGTTGCATGCATGTAATAGGATTATCTGGTGTTCACAAGTGGAACAACAATCTGGAGAAAGCATGCCAACAAGTACAAAGATAAGAGCTTTTTTTTTTTTTTGTCTTCATTGTTTGAAGTTATGGTAAACAAAGTCTGTTTTACACAAATCATATCTTTATAGACCTCATTCCTCCAGTGCGTTCTAGTGCTGGCCATGTTCTTTTCACAGATGGGAATTTTACCTTCTCCAGATGGATGTCTTGATATTAATCAAAATGGCAGTGTGGGAACACAACTGTCTTGCATATTTAGTTCCTGTTTCAAGATTTCTTTATTACTGTAAACCATGAATCTTTTTGTTTTGCCTCTTTGCTACAGCTAAATAACCTGTACGAATTTCCCTATCTAGAGGTGCGTGTAGCTCTTAAAAAAAATAAAATAAAAATAAAATGTGGTTCTCACTATCTAATCAAAATAAATTCCAAAGTTCATATAATTTTTTTTGGCACTTCCTTAAGTTTTTATCAATTTTGAACTTGTCCTGTTCACTTTATATATTTCTTTAAGTCATCCAAGGCGTAGTGATGTAAAAATATAATGAATATATATAAACTTGAATTGTAGAATGTCAGTCACCTCATGTGACTGCCAGAAATGACAAAAGAAATGTATTTTAAAATATAACTAGGAAAGATAAGACAATGAATGCGACCCCATTGCTAATCTGCCGAAAATGAGTCCTCTCTTTTTCTCAGTTGAAAATGGGTAACCATTTGCTGCTGGCAGTGTAGTGCTGCCTAATGCTTCACTTCATAGATAAGAAACCACACCAACCCACTTAGACCGCTGTATACCTTTAGTTGTTGGGGCTTGGTTTTGAGTCATCACCTTGCACATTGTTCAAATCTCATAAGAAACTAAGTTAAATGTCTTTGTCCATCTTTGTCCTTGGCATGTACTTAGGAAAATAATGGCAGGTCCTCTGCAGAGTTAGTAAAGGAGTACAGATAAATCTGTTGGCTGAAAGTACCCAGTCTTCACTGCTTTACAATTTAGGTGCATTGGAGTGTGTAACCCTTCCCTGTACACTCTGAGTTGCTCTTCTCCTCAGACCAGAGTGCCCTCTGTGTCTAGGTGGTGATGGTTCTTGTAGTTCGTTTTTACTTTTCTCTGAACTGAATATTGACGAGTGACATGATCTTCAGGATTACTTACAATGGATAGCCCAGTTGAAATCATATGAAGTAGGAAATACAAAGTCTTTAGAATTACAGTAGACATATCCACACTAAATGAGTTAGTCTGAACAGGTGCTATGTACATGTCCAAGAGGCTGTGGGAGAACTCAGTGTAATGCTGATGAATTTGTTGGCTCAGCCAGAGAGAGGAGAGATGCTCAGATCATGTGAAGTAGCCTAATTCTGCTAAATCAGTACAAGGACTATTGTACTAATGGTTTTGTCATGCATCAATTTGACTCCCTTCCAAGCTATGAATGTGGTAGAAGTGACTCTGCCCGCCCCCGTGTCCCTTTCCCAAGGATTTCAGAAACTGGACACCCAAGCATGAGTACATGGGGCTCACTCACTGATCGTGTCTCTCCATCAATTTAGTAGCATTAGCAAAGCAGGCTCAGGCCCTTTACACGCTACTTAAATGACAGAAGAAACTGCAGCTATAACTTGGATTTCTCCTTGATCTCTGGCCTTTCTAAGTGCTTAATTGACTTAGCTTCCACATATTTCTCCCAGTTGGTTATAAGTTGAGCAGCACGTTGAGGTGCAGTGCTTTTTCTTAATAAATTGGAATTACAGCTTAGATCTGTAAGGGGAGTGCATATCACAGACCCAAGAGTAGAGAAACATAACAGAGCACTCATGAGAGTTGAAAAACAGAAAACAATCTATAAATCTCTGGTGTTATCTTTCTGACAGGCTCCTAATCTCTGCTGGTTGTTAAGAGCTGCACTAAACTAGAGGGTCATTGATCCCAGCTCTCACTGCTTCTCAAAGAGATGAACTTCCTGTGATCAATTAGAAACAGAGGCAACATCTTCTTAAAAGCATCTTTACAACAGGGCCCTGCAATAACATAACTTCCCAAAATGTGTATTTCTGACAGCTACATCATAACTTGTCAAAATATAGGCAGCATTTGCACCAACAAAGTAAAAAAGCTTGGATTCCTTATGTAGAATCTTCATTCTCAGCTCCAACAGAAAGCTATTTTATCCTAGTGATGGCGGTTTATTGTTGTTTAATTTCAAATTTGAAGTAACCTGAACAAAAAGCAGCTCTTAGATTAGTGGAGAAAGTATTATATGAAACTTCTACTGTATTAAATCTGAGAAAGGAGTCTGGCTTCTTGTTCAGTTCCTTTTCATTCCACACAGTAAGACAACTTGTTCTTGATGAAATCCCCTGTGTAAATTTCCAAGTTATTAATGCATGTTTTCTTTTCTTCAGGTAATACTAATTGTGGTTCATTTTTTTCCAGCTATGTAAAATAAATAATTTGACTTTTTTAAAGCATTCCCTTTCTGCCCTTAAAACAGACATTGTTTAGTTCACTAAATACACAAAATATCTTTAGCTGAGATATAAAAGTTTTCATTGCATTGTGTTCCTTTTGTTTTTTTTTTTCTAACTTAGCAAAGCAGGTGAACCTAATGTGATGGAACAGCATGTAACAAGCAGATAGGTTAGCTAATAGGAGCTTTGGGATCTAGGGTGTGCTGTGATTGTGTGCTGTGCCTGATCCAAAGGGGATATGATCCAAGCAATGGTACAGAGATGATCAGTTTCCTGGTTTCTTTGTGAGAGTAGTGGGAAGTAGTGTAGATGTAGTGGGAAGAAAAAGTGAAGGGGGGCTGGAGAAATGCTCTCCTGTTGCTTGAGACAAAGTATCCTGGAACTAAATACTCTAGCAAAAAGTAATGTTCACTGTATGGCAAGAATCAAGGCTTGACTTTCATGTTACATCCCTTTTTAAATCAGTGTTATGTTTGAGAATTAGAGATGGACCTTTCAGCTGCTGTGCTTTTTAGTTCTTGGAATAGTCTGTCGCCTTAACAGGGAAATAGTGGAAGGGAAAGATAATGATCTTTTTTTGAATTTGAAATACATATTCTCCACAATTCTTCAACTATGTAGCACAAATTCTCCTGGACTAGTTTTCCATTTCCCATCTTTGTTGTCATTGACAATGTGACAAAGCAAGCCAATTTGTGTGCTTTCACTTCCAGAAAATTTAGGACAAGGCATTCTAAAACTGCTGCAAAAGGATGGATTTGTTTCAGTGTGCACTTGCAACACTCCATATAATTAGCAGGCTAAGTGGTAGAGCTGTATTTAGCTCACTAGCTCTTAAATGGAGTTACTTTCATTTGTTTACTGAATGTCTCTACCCACTGAACGCTAATGAACTAGTAATGGATCTGTCAGAAAATGGAAAAGACAAATACCTCTAAATGTTGCTATTATAGCCTAAGAATGTGGCTATTATTGTTCCCTTAACTCATGATCTTCATAAGAAGGAAGGCAGCAAGAGATTTGGTATTCAATGGATGTAAGGAACCGCAAGCGTGATTTATGTACTGATGGAGCGGAAGGGAGGAGAGTAGCAGCCCTCAGGAAATGATAAAATAAACCAGCATAGTCTTCCTGTGTGTTTCTGCTACTGCTTTTCCGTCTTCGGTTCTGTACTCCAGTAGAAAGTATATTAATCTTCCTGATTTTTATGAATGCCATGTTAAGCCTGAAAGTCTTAATCGAGAGCAGTATCCTGCTGTGTTAGGTACTGCAGATAGACAGTGATGCTCAGAACTAGGCAACTTTACAGCAGAGTGCATCTCCCTAGTTTCTATGGGTAGAGAATCTAATAACATCCCTGGAAAAAATAGTTGGGTTCACTGTAGAAAATAAGGAAGGGATTAAAACAAAGAGCACTGCATAGAAGAGAAATTATCAGCAAAAAAGTCAGGTCCTTGGATGTACCCTTGAATATCAAGACTCCTCAAACTGTTGCAGGACAAATAGTAGAACCTGAAAGTGTTTTGGATAGAGTTATCGTTATCTCATTACCTTTCTAGAGATTGTTGAATAAGCACTTCATTTGCAGCTCGGTTTTCTAATCAATCCTCACTTTATTTATATCAACACAGTCTTGTGAACAAATTTCTGTGGGGTGATTCTTACTTATTTAAAACCTGGATTCAGCTGTGGGCTACGTTTGTGCTGTTCTGAGTAAGAAAGCAGATCAAATGTCAATGTAGGTTACATTTACCTGCTTGAAATTCACCAGGTAAAAGGGCCAGGCAGGTGTGGGTGTTTGAGCCTGTTAGATTGTAAGCAGATGGTTTAAGGGGAAAACATAGCATTTGAGTTAACAGCCGAGTGATACAACTAATGTCAGATGAATTTAAGAGAAACTCTGTTCTGATGAATTGAAAATAAGCACAGGCCAATAACTGCCTGGCAGTTACGCTTGCTAAATTTTGTTCTTTTCGGCAGTATTTTTGTGAGCAACAATTCTGTTTCTATGAGTCTACATCAGTAGATTTGGTCCAAAATTTCTGACTGATAAATGAGAAAAGATGGCTCTTGGCAGACTGTCTTTTCAGTTGAGTAGACTAATAAGAAGCAAAACCACTGAGATCGAAGCTTTTATGCATGTTTATGCTGCGGCGGTACAAGGAGACCCGCAACTGCATGCTGAACGTGTAACACAACAGTGCAAATAAGGTTTCAATGAATTAAATGTTTTATGCCTATAAAAGTAATTGGAGTCCATAATATTCACATGTTGGTAAGGCTCTATTTTTCTGATTTGTGCCACACGTGAAGAGACAACTTCTCTTGTAAATATGTATAACCTAAGAGAACTTCTACAATTTCAGCTTTTTTTAGCTAGTCAGCTGTTCCTTCCCTGTGTAGCTCAATTTCTCTAGTCTCCGCTGCTGGTGTGATTCTCTCTTTCTTCTAACTTCTACTGTGATAATATTTTTGAGCTTTGTTTTCCACAGCTGACCTTTGCATCTGGGAGCTGCAACTCGGTTAGCAAGTCCCCTGTGTCTGAGGTTATGTCTAGGCAAGCACAGAGGAAGTTTAAAAATCAGCTTCCTGGCTTGCAACTAGACTAAATTCCCCTATTTGAGACACTAGAGCTGCTGCTTTGTGCTCTAGCTTGCACAAATTGTAGTTCAAAATGTATCTAAAGCAACAGGTCAGTTTCATCTCTGATACAGCTCTTTGTTAAAATGAGAATCCAGAGCATGGGATATTGCCACTAAGACTTATCTCTGACAGCAGATGTCTATGATGACCACCTGAGAACAGCTCCCAGTTTGCTTATCTTCCTTGCTATGGAGAGCTGAGCTATGATCACAGGATCTAGCTCTCCGCTGCAGTTTTCTGGGACAGAGATGAATTGTGACCTAATTTTTGTGTAGAAGTGGTTAAAGAACCTAATCAGGCTTCTCTTTGAAGCCTAGTATGACTGTTAGAAAAACGTCAAATGATTTAAAGACTCATAATGAGATGGACTCTACTTTTGGTGGGGGAAAAAGTGAAAAGTTAACTTTCTCCTGGAATTAGGTTGAGAGTCCCTCTTGCAGACGAACCTAAGATTGAGGACAAAAATATTGTTTCTATTTCCCAGGAAAACAGCAGTGCAGCCCTAATTGTCCTCCACCCAAATATGTGCATAGCCTATGTTTAAAAATCAGCATGATATTTAGGGCAGTTATGAAAATGTGCTTCAGTTACTCAGCAGAACATAATGACTCATTCCACATTTAGTCCAGTGTGTCCTGTAAAAAAAATCAGTAGTATTTAAAGGGTATGCTGGCAGTATTCCTTTTTGAAGATTTTTTTTTATTAAGGTAGCATAGGTTTGACAAGAATTAAATCCTATGTAGCACTGTGAGCTTTGTTTTTCGAGCACTGAGAGCTCTGTTCCTGTTCCAATGAAGTGTGTAACCTCCAACTTGTGAAAAATATTTTGACATAGCTATTTGCAGAAAAGCATTATTGTACTGCACCCATATTGATAAAGATGGTTTGTGACTCTCTTCCTTTCACCCATTCAACTTTGTCACCTCTGTGTTCTTTTCTGCTGTGGTAGCTCACCTCCCTTTGTGTGTCTTACTTCCTTTTGGATTTGTGTTAGCAAATCATCACTATAGCAACCAAACAGTTGCTAATTAGAAAAAGCAATGTTAGGAAATATTAATGCTTTTGACAGTCACACTTTGCTCCTTTTGGAAAAACAGCTTGCTTCCACTGTGCCCCACTTTTCATTTATTTTTCCTACCCATCTGTTCCTGATGGAAGCGAGGAGGATGGTGTGATGAGTGAAATGCAGTCCTCACGCTTGTGGGACAGACGGTGCTTAGCAAACCTTCATCCTGAGCTTAGTCAGAAATCTTGTGATCAGTCCCAGTCTGAGCCTCACTCCTGCCCAAATATTGCTTTCTTTTTAAATTTGGAAGTAATAGGAGAAAAGCTTATCTCCTGTAGTCTGCGAGGTACTGGCTTCTCTCACTGTAAAGGGACTTCTGTCAGACTCAAGCTTTGCTCAAGCTCTAAGAGGATTTTTTTTCCCTCAATTTATTAATGATTGAATGGTCAGGAAGCAGGCAAATTCATTTCACTTAGGATAAAACTGTACGGTGAAGACCAGTGTGCTTATTTAGGTCATTTGCCATTAGAAGACCAAAGGCTCTGTCACTGAAATAGATAGAACTTGTAAAAAGACATAATTCTCTTTTGTAGAAATTAACAGAAATGACTAACTAAACACTTCAAGTAGTGTATTTGTATACAGGCACATATCTTGTTATATTTTGGGTATTTCATTCATTTAACATTTAGCATACAGAATTGAATTCTTAAACTAATACAAATAGAGCTACAAACAGCAGACTGTCTTTCAAAATAACAGCTATTCTTTAAATAGTGGAATGTTGATTCAAGTCTCAGAATAGCTTGCACAGAGTCTTAACTGTTTTATCTTAAAGAATAATTGAAGAACAGCTGTGTTGTTTTTCAAGTATTATGACAAAAGCTCTATAGCAGCCATACCTTCTGGAAAAATCGGTACAATCAAAAAGAAATTAAGTAGGCTGCTTTCTTGATGTGTTCTAAGTTTAGTTAATAGTAGACAACAGCAACAAAGTCTGAGTAAGTAGTTTCCAGGGAATTCATAGTAAGGTAATATAAATCAACTGTTGAAACTATTTTGTTTTGAGTTATTTGTATTTTTGGATACCTTTGTTCAAGAAAAGCCTCAGGCATTTCATAACTGAACTTGTGGAAGTCTATTGTGTAGTCTGCATGTGTTACCAGAATGAAAAAAATGGACTAGAGTGAGCTTTAAGACACGCACAATTGAGGTAGAAGCACTTTTTTGTAGCTGCTGATGCTGCAGGAAGTGAACATGTTACACAGATTTGTTTCAAAATGGATGGTTTCATTTTAGCAGTTTCTGGGTATTTTTGAGTAGGGATTTCTTGTCCTGTTTTAAATGCATTATTCTGTTGTCTTCACAGATGCTATGAAAGGCTTGGTTCTAAGTAGTAGGAAGAATATATCTATACCTTCTAGTGACTCCTTGCTTTCTTGTGTTGGTTTTTCTTGTAAGTTGTACTGTATTCCAGAACTGATTTTAAAGTCTCGAACAAGGGAATTTAGGCACTGTTCCTAAAACCAAGTTAATTGTTTCCACAGTATTGTGGTTAAAATGTTAGCCTTTTAAAGATATAATGTAAGAACATGAGAAGATGTGACACGCTCCACTGAATACTTTGAGACCATGGGGAACTTTTTAGATGTCATTGCAGGACTTCCCCTCTGGCCTCACAGAGTGGAAATGCTGGTATAAATTGGATCTCAGAGTGTCTTGATGAGCTACAGCAAGATTCCTAAGCACACTGACTGGGGAGGTATGCTTTATCTCAAGACTCAGGCTCCACTTGCCTTCGGTACAGTATGGTGTTCTGTGAGCTCTGTGAGAAGCAAATGCATACAATGTATTCAAGAGAGGTGCAAGTTTCTAGTGTTAACTGAACCAAGCTAGCTAAAACTGTGAAAACAAGTGTGTTTGTGCTTCTGAAGCTTTGGTGCATAATTACGGTCTTCAAGTGAAAGCGATGGTAAGAGAATTGGAGTGTCAACATGACTGACACATGTGGCAATCAGTCAGAAGCTAGCCAGGTATATTCTCTTTGTGATCATACAAATTAGTTGAAAGATGCACAACATGAGAAACCTCAGCCACAGGTTTCATAGGGTATGGAATGACTCCAAACCACAATTATGAAAGGCGTGGAAGCCAAAAAGCATTACAATTAAGCATTGAATATATATCTGCAGGGCAGTATAGACTGACAGAGTAGTAACGTTAACAGAATAAGTTAACAGCTCCCCAAGTTCAGTTTCTAAAGAATATGCTTCTCAGATTAAATAGCTCTGGCAAGCCAGAAATGTCTTCATTTGCTGTGTCTGTTTCCTTTTCTCATTATGTCATGAACAACAGCAACTCTCTAGAGCTAATGAGTTCGGTTCATTGGAAATGTTTTCTGCTAATATTCAATGTGATAAGATTCAGAACTAGTAGATCTACTGTTATGTGTAGTTACAGCTTGAACTCAAAATGGTGCCTGATAAACAGTAAAATGCTCTAGGGTGATAAGGAATTTCTCCAAGCTAAAGTGTATGAACATGTATTCAGAGCATAGATAAGGAACTTTCTTGGGCTCTGAGAATAAATGACCAAAAATTGGAAAAAAGTTCAAATGCAGAATTGTCCTCCTGACAGAAGTAGGGACAGACTTCTCTCTAAACCAACAGGAATTTCTTAGTGCACTTGGGATCTAAGTTCTTAATGTGTGCATGCTCTCAATAGTCATATGCTGCTGTTAATCTGAACAACAATCACAGTATAGTATGTAATCTAATCCTGAAAGCACTTAAAAGCTGAAGTGCTTCAGCTAGTGACTGGAATAGCAAAACTAAGAAGAGCTAAATAGTTGAAAAGCGTAACTCATGAGTGAATAAATGGTTTCCTGTATTGGGAAATTGATGACATGAGCTCTTCTCTTTTAAGGTCATTCAGCTTAAGTATTTTGTTCTTAAATAACACTATGTTGTGTGAGTTATTCAGTTGTTGCCAGCGCTAGGTACTTGTCTCGTGGAAAAAAAACATTCTGTAGAAATCCATGTCATAACACTTTTACACAAACTTCCTACATGTAGGATGCGGAGCTTAGCAAAGAGGAAAAAGTCCTGGTTGGCTACTTTAAGATGAATTAATCATAATGTGGCCATTGCCTAGTGTAGAGGACTGGAACGGAACACTGGAGGGCGTTGACCAGAGATGATCCCAGTTTGTGCCAAGGGCTAAACAATCCCTGATTTGCTTCTGGATTACCTGGAGACTCATAAAAGCATTATACAACTTTGCTCCCTGCTTGGGCTTTTTGCAAGAGCTTTACAGGTAAAGCCAAGGATCTCGCAAGGAGAGAATGCAGTGATCAAAACCTGTTCCTCGCAAATAACAGCGTGTCTATCAAACTACTCTGTACGCAAAAATCTGTCTTGCCAAAGCTGAACTTGGTGAATAATATGATGCTAGTTAATAATAATAACAGATCCCAAACTTGCCTCCAACTGCTGTATTTTCTAGGAAAGAGGAATGTCAGTTTCTTTCAGGAATTGAATGTTTTTTGTTAGTGGTTCTCAAGTGCCTGTATTTTATCAGCGTATGTAGTGATAATAAACAGCTTTGCTGTTTTATCTTTTAGAGCTTGATTGCTAAGATCCATTTTCTATCAGTCACTGAGAGTTCATTTAAATATTGTGCTCTGCATCATAGTATCTTCCCAAGAAGCAGTTTAATTTCGTCTAAACATTTTAATTGCGATCCTAAGGGAAGGGAAGTCATTGCCCGCATTAAACATGAATCCCATTATACTAAAATGTTTATGTTCCTCAAAGACTATTTATAGATGCTTTGCCACTGTATGAAAATGCAAAATGCTAGAGCTCAACAATCATCGCCTGGCTCTGCTTGCCAGCCTGAACCCCAGCTTGTTTATTCAAACAGCCAGGCGAGGCACCAGCACGCATTACTTCCAGTATTATCGTGATTGCCTATAAATGTTCATGGCTGGCTTGTTGAGTCAGGACAGATGCCAGATGAGAGGGGTATGCTCAGCAAAGGGAACAGATATTAGTGTTGCAGATGTACCAGAGGACAGTCAGTAGGTTTAAGTCATGGGGACACAAAAATCCAAGTTGCAATCAGAGTGGCTTTGCCACAATACGGTAGTTAAAGGGGGATGAACACATTCTTATCTTGTAAGTGTTGTGCACGCTGTTGAAATTTGAGCAAGTATCGTTTTGTGCTTGATGCAAGAAAAAAAACCCACTCAACTGATTTTTTGAAATGCCTGAGCTGATGATAGAGCAACATCTACCTGCACCGGGAGGACTTTACACGTTGAAACAACTTTACATATCTGGCAGAAATGACCTCTTGATTGATCTGAATTAAAAATCCAAGTGTGTCTGTATTGTGCACCGAATAGGTACAAAGCTACATACTCGTACTACTCAATAACCACTCAATTCTCAAAGTTTCTGGTACACAAGGGAGAGCCTTGCTTAGTCTAGCAAAGTGAAACCAAGAAAAGGAAGGGGAAAACAGTGAGGCACCTCAATTAAGAGACTCAACAAGAAATACAGTTGCAATTACATGAGGGATGTGCCTCAAAAACGTATTTTCTTCCAGATTACCAGTGATTCATGCTCAGTGACAATGAGCAGAGTTTTTGGCACTTACTCTGAATGATTACTAATGAAAAAAAACCTCCAAGAAATACAAGTAAATACGACAACTAACCCATTACTTACCTGGAAGTTGCTGAATCTATTACTTCGGTCAAAGTTAAAATAGCTGAGAAACAGCAGTTAGGTATTTCTTAGTGTTTAGCATAGTCTCATCTGTTTTGTTTTTTTTTTTCCTTGTTAGTAGTAAAAATGAGTTTTCCTTACCGAAGCATCTTCATTAAACAGAATATATCTTGACAACAAACCTGCTTTTTTATATAAGCGTTAGGATTCGTGGAAAACAATTAAATTAGTATTCGGATGCTTTATTGTTATCATCTGAGGGGGGGAAAATGGTTGGAGATCTGTTTGAAGGGTTTTTGAAATTCCTGGTCTTTACACTTCATAATGAATAGTAGTCAAGGGACATTTTATTTTCTCCAGAAAAAACATAACTGTTGCTGATACCAATGTACCAGATTAGCTTAAAGATCGCTGATGTAGCCTGGTAAGGGACTGGGTAAAGTAACTTGCTGTGCACATATCATTATACAGGAATGAACTATAATAAAAATTAGAGCACTGGAAAGTGCCACTGAGAACAAAGCTGTTTTTCTGAAAACTTGCTGTTTTTTCCCCTTTTTCTCCTACACAACAGATCACATGGCCCTACTGACAACAAAGCTGTGAAACTGCATTTTCTAATATCCATAGCATCACAGGGAGTATCCATTTCTAGGAACCCCTGAGTGTTGAGTTAATATTGCAGGCTTATTTGCTCTTATATAATTAGTTATAATGACAAAAAGAACTACCAGAACATAAAGTCTTTTCAGTAGGCAATGTCATTTCTGATTGGTGTTTTATATTGTCTAGACTGTGGCTCTCCAGCTCCTGTGGAACTTCAATTAATGTGTGACGTAAAATAGGGTGAAACACTTAAATTACATTGGGCATGGGGACAAGGAATGATGCTGAACAATGTATTTTAATATAACATTTCAGCCTTTAATGTATTTTTGCAATCCTTTTTCTTGAAATTAAGAGGAAGCCACTGCATTCAATAACTTAAATAGCAAATTAAACTGGAACTCAAGCGTGTATCGTTCTTGAGATGGTTGTAGCCCAGGCAACTGTGTGCATGTATTTGTGCATGCTCATGAGTAAGTTTAGTAGGACAAATATTAACAGAATATGAAGTTACAAATTGTTATGTAAGACTTCGGATACTTTTTTTTTTTTACTGGGAATGATATCTACATAGCATCACAATTGACAACAGACAGAGCTTAGTGTGGGAGGTTTAGTCTGAGTAGTGCAATCATTGCCTGCATTTTATTCATGTTATTAACTAAAATTTGTAGACAACTCCATAGTTATCTATGTATGTTTATATTTTGTCCCTTTGAGCCCACCTGAAGTAACTCGTCTGCAGAGTTTCTAGGATCAAGGATGAACCATTTAATGTGTCATAAGATTGTAATGCTCAAGTATTGATTTTGCATTAGCACCCAGCTGTATAGCATTATGTTCATGTAGATACTTCATTTCTCATGCTTCAAGTTAGCCTGACTGCCAGAATGGGATGGCAGTGTGAAGAAGCAAGTTTCCTATTACATTTCAGTGGGGGTTGGATTGTGAAGGCATTTGTGAAGGACTGTGGTTTCACTGCACCCAGTGGTGATTCTGTGTGGCCAAAGCATTGCTGGACACATTTCCACCTCAACCTTGGGGGAATAAAGGGAGCAGTGAGCAGCACTCATTGGTGTGACAAGTTGGTGAGAAGGGAGATATGCCCGCTCTTACTTTGCTTATTTCCTTCTTACCCTTTGCATCTGCTGAAATACTTTTCAGTAACAAGAGCTGTCTACATTTGTTGAGAGTTAAAAGTAAGTGTCTTAGAAGATGTTGTCTCATTGATGAAAAGTATTAGGTCTCGTGTCAGTGTTTGAAGAACTAAGGATTGAGAGACTGATGAAGAACCCTTGAATAAATGCATCCTACTCTGGAGATACTAATAGCAGGATTTAAGCTGAGCAGTAATTCTGATCATCTGCTAATGCAATGGTATTTTTTGTGTTTTGTTTTAATAATGATAATGGAATTTGAAAAACTGCTGGATGATAATATGGGCCTGTGACTTGATTTCTTCTAACAAACTTGAATAGGCGTGTTTCTCTCCTGAGGATGTGTAGGATGTCCTGTGCAAAGTAAAACTGAATGGTGGTATGTGGATACTTCTGTGTATGATAAGCTGGATGCCAAGATGTGTTTATACTGCTGAGTTACTATTCTGTACATCTTCCTTGATTGTTTCTTAATTTGAATATTTAGAAGCTCATTATATCGTATCATGAAGCAGTCAAAATGGAAGCATTAATCATAGAGAAGAAATTCATTAGATGCTATTTTTTAGTATAGCAGCAATTGGAGACTTTTCTGTAGGTTAAATCTTGATCAGGCCACATAGATTCCTGCAGGCTGAGTACAAAACTGTAACTCTATCTTCTTCTTCATACTAAGAAGGAAGGATAGATCATAACAGAAATATCTACTAGCAAGCAGTCAATACAGTGCAGAGGAATATAACTTAATTATATTGTTTGTAAAAAAAAAAAAAAAAAAGCATATTTAATTTTTGACAATCCCTGTGCTTCAGCTGTACGTGGTCTATATGCACAGATCAGTGAAACTGCTTCCTGTGCTGCCTGCCTCCAGCTAGCACTGAGTTACTAGTTTCCAACACAGATTAAGGACCAGGAAGTCCTGTGTTTGCTGGGATTGAGAAACTGTGATTTGATGTTGTGTTTATTGAGACCGAGGCTTTTCATTTCTCTATCTCAATTGTACTCTAAACTAAGAATTAATAGCAGAGCCCCCCGTTGAATGTTTATTTCATTAGCTTTCTAATGATAGATTCACTAAGCATTTTCATCCATGTTTGTTTCGCCCTGCTTATTCATGTTTTAAAAAAAGAAAACCCTTATGTTCCCTGTAGATATTTGATGGACTCTCACTGTAATCCACCGTCTGTATCAAATGATTATGTTCACGTGTCTTCACTGCGAGTTAATACTACTTCCTTTAGAAAGTTCTTACAAAAACAAAAAAGGAAAGAATCTTCTTTCTAAACCTCAGCAAATATGTAGACAGCTGCAGTTGTGACAGTGCAGTAATGAACCACTTATCACATAACCTTTGCTTTTCCTGATCGCTTTGGTGATTATTGCAAGAATGGTCTAAAACTGTTGTCTTCTGCAACCTGTATGATTTGTATCACAGATGTAAGTGCCAGATTTGAGAAGTGATGTAGATTGGTAAGCAATCAGAGCAGAGTTTACTGCGTATCACTTCTGGCTGTGAACCACAGTTCAAAAAACAAACAAAAAATCCTAAAAACCTTTTTAGGCTTCTGAGTCTTCTGTTGTATGTTCACAGCGTTTAGATTTTGTAGAGACTAGCTTCTGTAAAAGCACTAAATTAGAGAAATGCACATTTCGCGTACAGTTCTGGGACAATGATCATGTTTGCATTAATATTCAGAACTGATGTTCCTACTGAGTTGCTTATGCTGAATTTCCTGTTTCTTGTACAGAATACTGGGTGAAAGACTGCAAAGTTTCTTGTCTGTTTGCCTTTGAGGAATGGTTGCTTCCTCAGAAAGGCTTGTTGTATTTGAACTGACTCTGTGCTTTTTGATATGGAGGCTGGTAAGAACACAAAAATACATGTTACAACTAAAATACTGAAAGAGAGAGAATTGGATAAATCTATGTAGACCTAAGTAAAATGAGAAAGCCAGGGTTTATCTAATGCTTTCTGATATCTAGTTGATTAACAGTATTTCAGGGCTGACAACAAATGAAAACAGAAACCAATGTTTTGAAAGTTACTTCAAGTGCTTCCAGTTGAAGAGGTGTGCTCCTAGCAGTTGAAAGGTCTAGCTGGTCAAAACTACAAATGAATCATCTTAATGGCAGGTTACATTTTAAGATGCTCAAGTTTCTTTGATTAAAATTCATTGACTAATATTAGTGCAGCTGGATTTTTCTATCATTTATGAGCTTTGTTTAGCAGTACTAATCTGGTATGCTTGTACACGTGGAATAACTGAGCTGTCTCAGCTTTTCTAAATTGTCCCCCAAAACAAACTGTGGAATGATTTAATTGGCTTAGCTACTATCCTCCACTCATTTTATTAAACTTGGCCTTTGGGCATCTAGTCTAAACCCAAAGGCAACAGAATAATCATTGTGAATTCAGACTAAGCTGACTGCTAATGCTCTACTATGCAGAGTACCTTCTGTAACTCTGAGTACTGTACTGGAACTTAACAAAGCCTGAAGTAGGTACTCTGTTTTCCAAAACTGTCACTTAATATCCTTTCAGATGTGGGCACCAAACATCCCATTTCTATTTTCAAAATCTTGCCATAGTTACCAGATAGAAGCCTTGCTTGAAATGAAGAAAATTCTCATATGGGGCTTTCTGTATTAACATTAATTGATTATTTTTTTTTGTTGATAGAGAAATTTTTTTCCATTATTTCATATGTGAAAAGATGTATTCTGACTATAGACTGAACTTCAGATATAAAAGGGAAAAAAATGTTGTATCTTTAAGATTATAAGTCTGCATTACTTCTAAGCCCCACTGGCCCCCAGAAAAACAGAAAATGAATTAACAAAGAAAAAAAAAAATAAGCCAGAAAAAGGAGTTGCTCCTCTCCTCTCTGTCTCATAGATCAAATCAAGTAAGTGATTGTGCACTTGCTAAAGGAGGTAAGTGTACTTGAGATCATGCTGTCAGTGCGTATTGCTTCTTGGCCCATGTGGGTTTTTGGAAGAGGATGGGTCCAGAATGAGAATGTGTGTTTGTAAAGTGGGTCAGCGCAATGGTGCGAAAGCAAGTCTGTCAGATAGGACTGCTTATTTGATGGCAGATTATTTACTCGCTGAAGTGTCCTTAATTGATTTGTATGGTTGCCTTAAATTATATGTTCTTGAGGTATTTCAGACCTGATTTGGAGGAGGTATAGTTCTGACAGAAGTCTTAATTCTCGGAGTGAAACAGGATTTTGCATATGGAATATGGGAGCCAGTACATTGTCTAGGAAACAAGCCTCTGGGATCTCAACCTATCACCGCTGAAGTGTGAAGTTCTAATTGTATTGCTACATAAATATTATTCAATACCTGCAAATTCGTAATGGAGAGGTTATAATGCAGGGAAGATTTATGCCTGCTAGATGCTGGGCTGTCATGATTAAAAATTTTCTACCCATTATCTGAATCCTATTGATCATTGCAGGAAGCAGAAAATTGTGCTGTTCATTGATTTTGCGTGGCTACAGAATGCATTAGGGCTGATGCATTTGATGGGTAGGCAAGTTTTCAAAGGAAGCTCAGTTAAGCTAATCTTAGTTCAGAGGAATATGCACAATGGAATAAGAAGCCTTGTAATTGCAAGAGCAAATAGAAGAGTCAGAGGACTATATTATGAGCCATATCAGCATAAGAATTAGACATGAGCCTTCCCAAGAGACAACAGTAAAACGCATCAAGGCTTTGATGCTGTTTTTCATGAACGTAGCAATTACTGGATAAATTGGGTTTTAGCTTCTCACCCATCAGCCAAGATAGTGAACAAAAAGCAATTAGTTCTTCTGCCTCCTTAGCAAAGGGAGGTTATCAGGTTTTCATCGACTCCATAAAATAACGTAGTGAAGAAATGAGTTTGAATCTGAAAGTAGAGCAGAAAGGGTACAAGGGAAAAGAAGAGAAAAGCAAAGAAAATTTGTAGGCAGAGGGAATATTTTACCTTTTGAAATTTCGTTTCTACTGATTTGGTCCTTATTATCTCTGTCCTTTCATTAGCTTACGATAATGCTTAGAGTCATCTCTGTATCACATGGTACATTTCCTATGAACAAAGGCTTTGAGCAAATTTAATCCCTAAAATAAATTCTCTCAGTATCTAATGCAGGGATTAATTCCAATCTTGAAAATAAAGGGGAGAAAAGATGATTCTTCATCTAATCTGAATGCTGCCTAACTGGTATGTTGCTGCAATGTTAAGGTACCTGAACATGATAAAGGAAACATTCTAATGTCACGAGCTTTCTTTAGGTAGACTAATACTTACTGTGAGTCTGTGGCATGCAGACCCCTAAGGCACTTGTAGGAGCAGAACCTAAACCACTTGGGTCCTGCAATGCTTTTGAAGGATGCCTGTACAATGGATAGTGTTTTATTATTATTATTTTGGCTTATGTGGTGATAACAAATGGTTCCTATTGTTTTCTTATTGTTCTAGTTTTATTTTTACACCAGAAATTAGAAGTTGTTTACGGTAATGATGTATTTAAAGGCATAGCTCCTTTGAAGTATCAACATTAGATGAATAATAGTAACATGTGGCCTCACACAAGTGAGGTTCCTTTGAGGGGGAATACAGTTGGTTTCAATGCAGAAAAGGTGCCCTAGTAAGCTTCAGTGTAAATTCTTTAAAAGACACTGATCATATTTATATTATCATGATTGAGTATTTTCAGTTTGTGGTTGTGTCTTTTACGTTGGTTTTAAGCTTGAGGATGTTTATTTTATGTACAGAATGCATGATGGAGCCTACTGAATTGTTTCCTTTAGATACGTGATGGTTGTAGTCCTGTTGAGTAAAATCTAGCAGAACTATTTTGTACATACAGCTAAGCCTATGCATGTAGTGTGACCATATCTGTAACAAAAATGTGAACTAAAAGGGATTTTTATGTAATGTTCCCTCCTTTTTAAATCTTCATTTAATGTATATATTGCACGTATTTCATTTCACCAGCAGGTTAAGAGATTTTTCTGTTCAGCTTTCAGTAACTAAATCCTGCAAAGATCTGAATAATTTCTACGTTCTGTTGAGACTTATCCCATGCGTATGAAGTTTTAGAGAACTGGAATCCTAGCCTGTAATGACAATGCAACCTCTTGTACAGTAGTTTAGTCATTCTGTTGCTTTTTAAACTTAGCAGAGTCTAGGGGATAAAAGCGATGTTAACAAAAGCAACACTGTAACATGAAATGTCAGGATTTGAAAGAATGGGAAATCACAGAAGGAGCAACAATCACAGCTCTGCTCTGAGGTCTTTAGCCATACAACCCAGAGGACAGATTTGCTCTTGTCTGGAAGCCAGCCCAGCTCAATTTAAAAGACGAGGTTCAGGAATTACTCAGACGCGCTGTGTCTGGCTAAACTGGAGCAATTGGAATGTTTGCCCACGCACTTCTTTACCAGACAATGCATTTATCTTTTGACAGATTCTTCATCAGTATTATTTAACAGTTGTTTACTCTAAAAATATCCAGTTACCAATTAAACACAATTAAAATCCTTGCATCGCTTTTCATTTATTTAATTCATCTTTTACCCCCAGGAAGATGCCACAGACCAAGAGCCTTAACTTGTTCCAGCAGGCAAATCTGAACCTTCATTCTGTACTGTGCATCGAAGTGACTGAATATAAATAATGTGGGATGACAAACAAGCACAGCCAGAAATTCAGGGTGGGAAAAGAATTCTGATAGAAAACCACCTGCTGGTCTGGGGTTCTCCGCTGTAGACCTGAGGGTTCCCACTGCCATTTGCACAATATTTCACTGTCAGCCTCTGAGATTTCAGGAGCGTGGCAGCTGCTCTCCTGCCTGAATTTTCCCCACCCTTGCAGTAGTTGTCAGAACGTGTTGCAAGGCAGTTCTGGTGATAAGTACCTAGAGCGAAGACGGAAAATGAGATCAAGTGCAAATGAAGGGAGATGATGCTGAAGTCTCAGGGTATGGTCTCAGTGACCTCCTGTGGGGCTGCTAAGGGATGCAGAAAAGAGCTTGCATGGCCTTGCTGATCCAGAATGTGTCATTAGCTTCATTTTGTGGTATTCTAAATCTTAATTCTCAGAAACAAGTTCACATGTCACAAGGCTTCTATTTCAGAGGGCACGTAGGTAACTTAGGAAGGTGGGGTGTAAGAAACTCTATCTGAAAATAAGCATTTACGTTCTGTGCGGTCAAACAAAGAAGATCCTTGTTCTTGCATTATGCCTTGTGGAAGGGAGTTGGCAAGCATAGAGTAGTCAGTTCCTTAATGGGCTAAACCACCATGGCAGTCAGTACAAAAGTAACTATAATAATTTAAATTGTGCTGCAGGAATTTGTTACTCTTTGTTTAAAACTGAAGGCTTCATCCTCTGTGCAGTCATATCCATCTGCAAAACATTTGCTTTGTATCCTACAAGAAAATTAATAGTTTTTCCTCCAGGTTGAGGTCAGAAGAGTTATGTCTAAGGTGAAAAGACAAAGGAAGGTCAATATCATCCTCAGGAAGAGCTAAGTACAAATATTGTTTTTAAGGAAAATAATGAACAGGAAAGAGAAAGTGATCCAAAATTCTGTGGATTCAAGGGGATGTGTCTCGTGATGTGAACTGTTTTGGATCAGTCCTGAAATACCTGGATTGGGTGGGTGGTACTGTCACTGAAAAAAGAAGACAAAAAATGCATGAGGGAATAGAAATGGTTCTAGTGAGCTATAGAGAACCCATCGTGCATACTCAGGATTATACTCATAACTATGCTCAGTGAAATTTCTAGAGTTCTGCCAGTATACTTTTAAGGAGGATCCTTCATTCGTTCTGCTGAGCACTCTAACTGCCACGTGGTCCTGCACCAGTGAGGGGTTGTCTCGCATGAATGAGCCTCTTAATGGGGAAAGATGCTTATCAAACTAACTAGGATGGAGGAGAATGTGTTTCTGCAACCATGTGGTTGCTGCAGGTGATGACATTGACACTGGGTTATTGGCAACAACTCTTTAGCGCAGTTTTTCTTTCTTGAAACCTGCAATTTTTCCCTGTTAATGCTTCCCTACAACAAAAAGAAGAAATTTCTCTATCTAGCAGAGCTATACAGAGAGTAAATCCAAATATGGCTTCCTGTACTCTAGCTCAGATAAAAGAATGAAAAGAGTCCAGAAGCAGAGGTAAATGAATTGTTGAGAAGCCCCAACAGACTGGGTGTGTTAAAGACTTGCATCTGTTTCCATGTCTCTCTTGTCATTCCATGTATGTAATCTTTGGTATTTTCCTTCCTTCAAAATCACATCCTGGATGCGTTCCATAGTTCTGAAGTATGCCTTCGTTCATCAAACATTTCCATACAGTATAAGACCTTCTTAGTTATGTATGTATATGTTGACTTTTTCCCAATTCCATGATCCATCTCAGGTTATTTAAAACAAACGTTTATAGACAACTCTGCTCTGGCAAGCACTGAAAACAATCTTGTCATGTTTTTCACAGCAGGTCATGAGTGTTTACTTACTCTATGCATCTCAAATAACTTCAGTTAGTCTACATAACATCCTACTAAATGCTACTAATGATAATGAAAGGTGAATTTTAATGTTTGAAACAGGTTTCCTTCCTTGTTAATGCGAGTTCTTTTCCCACTTCCATATGCTATCTTTTTCACTATAAACTGCAGTTTCTTTTATTTCATAGTGCTCAATGCAGTGGAACAATACTGGTTTCAGAGAATTGTTGTATATAGATTTATTTTGATTTTATTATTGCAATGTATTTGCAGTTTAACTTCTGTGTGTTTATTTGGTTAGAAAACTATTTTTTAACATGCATTATTATAAAAAAAAAAAACCTACATGATAGAAAACAGTGTAAGTTACTTGAATTGGTAAGTGGGAGAGAAACATACACCAATTTTTAGAAGTGCTGAAATCATGTGCTAGCTTACTTGCTTACCCTGTAATTAGGGAAGTTAGCAACTGATAATGGTTGAGCATGACTTAAATGGCACATCATCTATAGCGTCTGTCCATATGGCTTATTATAAATCTTCCTTGGCAAACATGCTTCCAGTGCTCCATGGAGCACAGCATGCTTCGTGCGTTGCTTCTTTTCCCCCTCTAAATTCTTGCTTCAAGGAGCAGCCTACCCAAGCAAATGCATCTGGTCTATCTGGGCAAACACATCTCCTGCTGTACGTGCTGCTTCTTTCAGGCTCTGGGCTACTGGTGTCTGAGCAACCCTCAAAAGTGAATGAGGAGAACATAATCATGTGCTTAACTGACTTGACCCTACATTCCCCATTACTCTCTGCTGAAAATTTTAACCGTTGTCTTTATTAAGTCAAGGTTTAGTGTCTGCTTTTTTCCTTTTTCAAACTGTGTCCATCATGAATGTTTTAACTAACTAATTAGGGCTGTAAGCCAAGCAAATGTCTAAAACAAGCATGCCTTTAAGACCCATTGAAAGGACTGAGGTTCTCGATGCTAAAAACCATATTGTGTTTTTAGTGCTTAATTATCTCAAATAACACAAATTTGGTGTTTGAAGTGAGGGTGCTGGAACAATTTGACAGACTCCTTTTCTCAATTTTAAAAATGCGCCTGCGAAGTTTGCTGTTACCCTGCAGAAAGGATCAGTGCCACAGCTTCTCTTTGATTTTTTTATTAGAAATTATTTGGAGCCATCTAGCTTAATCTTCCCTAATTTACTTTTGGATTTCAAGTTGCTTCTGTTCACCTTATTATCTGGGTTCCTTCCATTTATTCAAAAGTAATACTGAAGTATCCAGCAAATCTCATGGAGCTCTGCAGCTACTTTTATCTTCTGCTGTTGAAAAGTTTCTTTGGAGTATGGGATTTTTACTTGTTTTTTGATTTGTCTTCCTGTTTTACTCTTTTATTAGTGAGTCATAATTGATTCAAACTGTGTCAGTGACAACTGGAAGAACAATTCTTGCAGTGCAAACTTATTCTATCATCTTTTGTCATCTTTTCTAGGAATAGAGTATATTAGGAAAAGGACAAATGCTAGGTGAATGTAAACTATAACAAATAAATAATGTATGGAAGCTGAAAGAATAAATGGTCACTATTAAACAAAACTCATTTTATTTTGAGGGGGCAAAATTTAAGTATGAGTAGTTCTTAAACCATAATTTCTCAACAATTGGTTGAGTGTGAAGATCTGTTTTCTAGCTGCTTTTGTGCTTTATATGATGCACTAATTTTGCCGGATAATAACGTGTTAAATTCCAAATGGCATTGTTGGCATGTCTGCTGTTTCTTGCAAATGGATTAGAAGAATGTGGATGAGAAAAAAATATTGGCTACGGGACAAGCATGCCGTTGTTTCCCATTGTGGAACAAGTGAGATTCATAAAGTTTTTTTCTTTTTTTTTTCTCTTGAAGGTGTATAAAAGACTCAAGTTTTAATTGTTGAACACCCTTCTGCTTAACCCCTATCAAAAACATGATTAATAAAACTTAATTTCAATTGTCTTTAGCTTAAGGGTCTTGTGGCATGGCATGGTAGTAATTTTCCCTTCTTAAGCATGATTCCTGCTGTTCCTTTATGTTTCAGCTTACTCCATATACTACAGGTATCAGGGTAATAGGGTATGCTGAATTGCTTTTGCATGTAGTTTATGGTGTATAACAAGATTTAGACTTCAGCCCTTCGCACTGGAAGGCAGAATTAGCCTTACAGGCTGCTAAAGCATTGGCTTCATAGCTTTCTTACCTGTGTCTGGACAAGTTATGGCACTTTGCAGCCATTTAAAATTTCTGATTACAATTAAAGCTGTGTGAAATAAAAAAAAAAAAAAAAATCACCTTCACTAAGAAGCAAATCTGATCTTAGGGATTTCCAAGCATTCACAACAGTAATTCCTTCCGTATTCTTTCTCACATACACTTTTCTTATTCTTTGCAAAGAGGAAAATGTTGAATGCAGTTTGGAGACACTTCTGCCTGTTACCTGATTGAGTGGTACATCTGCTCCATGTACAGAGATCTTGAAAGTATTTAAACAACTGTAGCATCATCTATTTTTCTGTTTGCTGGGAAATTTAGAGGTGTATGGCATGAAGAAAATAAGGTATTAAACTCTTATAGATTTGGATGAAGAACATAGGAAGGAATGGTAAATACAGAAAATGCTGCAACTGCATCATGGAAAAGGGTAAACATGAGATCAAAATTCCCTCATTATCACAACCAAGTTTTAATTTTCAGACAATCAAGCTTCACCATCAGTCTCCTCTTTTTTTGCAGTTTTTGCACTGTTGCTTGTATTTCTCCTAGTGATTATAAGCATCTATTTCCTATCTACCTTACTTGACTTTCATGAAATAGCTTGCACACAATATCTGTGAATTGGATCTGAAGTTTCAGAATGTTTTTAACCAAGGTACAAACTCTGTTGTATATTCATTATCACATTGACTATATAAAACCATTTTTAACATAATTAAACTATACAATTAAAATATTCAGTCTACTCTTACACTCCGCTTGACTGTAAATGAGGCATTATGGGTAGCTGTAATTAACCTCCAGTGATGTTAATTACTCATGAGGCAGGATCTTGGAGCTGCTGACCATGCAACTTGTTAAACAACTGAGGAGGTAATACAGACTGCCCAGTGTTTATGCATTTTCTTTTAACCTACTGCACAATGTGAAGCTCATTCTCAATATGATGGGAGTAACGATATGGAAATAAATAGTAAATATATTTTGCATGCTGAAATCACAAGCTAATTTATCTTGGAGCTAAAACGTCTAGCAGTCTCACCAAGATCATTTTGTGAGGTTCCTGCTGCAAAAGAAAAAACCCCATGTTTTAAAGAAGGTTATCAAGCTTAATTAAACTCAATTAAATTCCTCAAAGGACTTCATTTATGAAGACTTGACTTCACAAGGAGCTCATACAGAGTAGTAACACAGCTTCCAATTGTACAAAGAGCTCTTTGATTTCAGGTATAGCCAAATATAGGAGAGGAGGAAATGGTTGGCCATTGTGCATTATATACTGTCCCTTTGTTGACACTGTCATGGTAGTAGCCTTGTGCAATACACAAAGGTCAGATCAAGTTTCCGTTATGTGAAGGTGTTGCCACTTCTACAGGTGAAGTTGAGTGGCTTTCTTATATAAAGGCTAATTTACATGGGTTAGTTTGGAAGATTTATTTATTTATTTATTATTTATTTATTTTTAGGAAGTTTTCTCACTGTAGCATCTCTTCATCAACCTGCAGAACGTTGTTTTTTTTATCCTGTTTTATATACAAATCAAGTAGTTTGTCACCACACAGTTTCTCCAGGCTACATGGAGTGCTACAATTACAGACTTGCAAATAATTCTACAAACAGAATAAAACATAAATTGAAATCTTCATTTTTTCAAGAAAACAGGCTATTTGCTCATAAGGCCTCTTAAAACATACTAAATCAAATTTAAAAAATATTGAAGTAGTTTATTTTAGGTAAACAAATGCAGACATGAACCAGGTTTAAGAGTCCTCTAATAATGTCTGCTGGCTTGAGAATCTGTCTGTGTCAGAAGCAGGGCTGGAGTACCAAAGCATTCGGAAATACCTTGTCCTGTGTCATTCTAATCTATTCTAGTTCTGTCAAATGCGTGTAATAGCACAAGGTAATGTTGGATTTGTGGTAGTGGTCTTTGTACTAAATAAACTCTCATGGTTCATTTAGATTCAGGAGGTTTTTTTTTTTTTTTTTTTGTGCAATGAAACCTTTCCCTGTTTAGTCCCTTACATGCGTGCTTTCTTGTTATGGAAATATCCCTTGAACTTCCTCCCTATTGGTTCAGAGTTAATCACTGCACACAGACCAATTGTTTCTCGAGCTTCGGAGGAATACAAGATCTGTGCTATATTTTTTTTGTATTGCCATAATTTCTTTCAGTGTTGATTTCCAGGGAATTTTAAGTGCTCAGTGTCATATTGACATTAAACTAATATGTATTAATCTGAACATATTGTGATTACTTACTTTTGAGTAGTGAGTACTCGGGAACTTCTTTGAAGTTTTAAGAATGAGTTGAAAATAAAATTTTTGCTATTTATTCCTGTAGACGAAACTAAATACTGCCTTATCTTGAAGGTTGAAGCTTCAAAAAGTTATTTGGCTCCTTGTTAATCACTCTCGTTTCCATGTGTGAGGATTGTGGCAATCCAGAGAGATGTCATCACGCATGTTCTAGCAGAAGAGCTTGAAACTCTGTGCAGAAAGATTACATACAAATAGAAGGAATTATAAATTTCCATTTATACTTCCCATTAACAAACATTAGCTTTTCTCCTCAGCTAGTTTAGTCATGGATCTGCATCTGTGATTTAGCAGATACAGTTTAGTAGATTTCTCCATGCTAAAATCTTGTCCTGTGCTTCAGATGTCTGTCTTTGGTTTAAGGTTGCAAGTTATGAATGACAAATGGATCTTAATTTTCAAAAATCATCCTACTGCCTCTTGTTGGAAGTGTTGCAAAATATCCCGCTGTTGTTAGACCAGTCTTCTACAGGTAATAACCTTAGCCTTTCTGTTTCTAACATACTAGTCCTTTAGGCTTCCCAAAAGTTTTTTTCTGAATACTACAGCTGAAACTTGGACTTTGTATCAAATCATACAGATGACATTTTTATCTTTTTTTTGTACTTTTTTTTTTTGCTTAGCCCTGACAAATGTAATCTCAGCAAAATATTGAGAAGATGCATTTCTCGTGTTTCTTCATTTTTAAGCCCTTTATAAGCAGTTCTCTGCAGTTCTTTCTGTTAATCTAATCAAATACAAGTGCTTGCCATCAATTTTTAAGCTGCTTGCAGTCTGTTCCCACTTTTTTACTTCTGCCCTATCATTTCTTATGTAATTTCCCATTGATTACAGAGAGGCCAGTTGTCTGACTGTCAACCAGTCCACGTCATCAACCTCTTGTACTGGAGGATCTGCATTAAAACAACCTTTCTGCTTTTCCCCTGATGCTTCTCGTAGCTGCAGGGAGTTAATTATACACAAATAAGCGTACAGTAACATTTCTCTGTCCCTTCAGTTCCATGATTCCATTAAAATCTTACCATAACATCATGAGCGTTTGAATTATGAAGTCTTGCCTGCTTGTCAGTGCTATCTTACACCTTGATGTTTCTGGCTCACTCTGAAAATGGGCTGCTTTTTTTCCCTTACATGTTCAGTACAGTTTATCAGGAAGAAGCTGAGATATTGTCTTTTCAGACCTGACACCTTTGCCCAGGGCTAAAACTAATTATTACGATGTTCCATTTAATTGTACTTAGTTTATTACTTCATTTTTAAGATTTAAATA
The DNA here is from genome assembly GCF_023343835.1 of Lagopus muta. NCBI lineage: Eukaryota > Metazoa > Chordata > Aves > Galliformes > Phasianidae > Lagopus > Lagopus muta. The sequence goes on along the minus strand of NC_064440.1, from coordinate 28,021,243 downwards.
CGTGTTATCTAGAAGTATGGTGAGTAAAATGAGCAGTATTCTCCAAGTATTAAAGCAGATTGTGATTTCCCAAAGCACTTGTTTCTCAGCACATTTCTCATTTACCTTCTGTGCCTTTAAGCTTGTCTTCAGGTGGCTGCACAAGGTGCTGGATTGCCTGGGGATGATGTGAGGACACTCTCAATGCAGGTTTTTAAGATTCTTGACAAACATCTGTCAGTAAAGACTTGAGAATGGGTGATATGACTACAGGGCAAGAGGCTGAATTAGATAAAGAAACGGATAAAATTCAGCATCACCTTTCCAGTGAAGCTAAAAATTAGTCTCATTTAAATAGCCTTGACACAAAAAAAGCAATAGACCTTGTGCAGAAGTTGTCTGTCACCATGCAGACAAGGTTCTTGAGTGTTAGAAGCTGTGCACACTTAGCTTGAGGTATTCTGACTCTTTCAGATTTTATAATTAAATCAAATCCAGCTCCATATTGAGAAAGCTTGTTCTCTTCTTCCAAACTACCTCAAATCTTTGCACCCAGCAATGTTAAATGTAGTATAAACTGGCTCTGGACTTTCAACAGAGACTTCAACCCTCAGGTAGGAGTAGCTGATACTGATGGAAATTCGTCTCTTTTGAGCTACTTAAGCTACCTGTCGTGCTTCAATTGTCAGACTCTCTGGCCAAGAAAATTAATTTGTTTCCTCACATCGTGTTCAAGAATGTAAACGTTTCTTTATGCAGGGTTCTATCTGTGAAATGCATAATTAGATCACTGTCTGGTGCATTTAATTGTCTTTCCTGCAGAGCTTTGGAGAGAAGTCTTAAGAAGTCTGTCCATCTGCTCGAGTTACATAAAATTAATCAGAAGTTCTCCATGGAACTCACTGGGTTGTGTTACTGAACCTCAAAACACTGAGGTTTTTTCCCTTTGTCTGTTATTCAGTAGTTTGTAAAGATTTATTGCTTACCCAAAGTTTTTATTTTGTGTTTGTATTTCTTTTTGGCACTCAATGTAGGTTTGAGGTTCAAGATCCTGAAGAGTTATTTTCAAAAACAGATTCACTGTTTTTAAGTCACGACATGACCAAAATTCTATCTGCAATTGGTCAGAAAACTGTTTTGATAGCATTCTGAATTAAAATTGCCATGAAAAGTAAAAATAATAAATTGAAATAACAATATTCATTACAATGTTGGTCACAAGTTTATTCCTATCTACTGTAATTCAGTATGAAGATGCAAAATTATTTTATAACAAAATTCCATTCTGCATACCATTAAGGAAAATAGCATGGTAGAGAGGAGGGCTGTAGGACAGAAGTTGATGCTCAATGTTCAGTCATTTTTAACTTCAAAGTGTACTTGCTGTTAATGTTTTTACATACATTGCCTTTGTCTCCTATGTCGCTGACAAAAGTTAATGATCAAACACGTAACTCCGTAACGCTTCTTACAGGGCTCTTTAATCTCTCCTTTGTGGACTGACTTGAGTATAACCCAAATTTATACCCAGCTGCTTGTAGTGGTATTTGATTTTCAATAATTTTATCAATGAAAGTAAGGAATTAGTTTTTGGTAACTTTGTATTTTAATCTACTGTGCAACTTCAGGAAAATAATTAGATATCACAGTAAGAAACGCCTTAATTTGTCACTTCATAGAATCTTAGAATCATAGAATCACCGAGGTTGGAAAAGACCTAAACGATCATCCAGTCCAACTGTTCACCTATTCCCAATAGCTCCCAAAATAACTTCAAAATAAGGCAGGCAGCTTCCTGCCTTTCTTATTCTTAAATGCACACGTACACAGTAGCATAAACATCAGTACAGCTTGTTACACAGCAGAAATGCGATGGATATGTGAATGTTCTATGATCCAGTGTAAATGGAAAAAAATAAAAGCCAGTATTTTTGGCCTTTCCTAGAAAAGGAGTTAAAACTGAGCTAAACTGTACTTGGAACACAACATTTCACGTTCAAACAACAAAAATCAAACCATAATTATTAAAATAAGCTTCTGAAAAATATTGTACACATCTAATATTTATAAGTATTTTATGAAAAGTTGATGTCAAGTATCTAAGTTGTGCTAAGCAATCAAGTCCACCTCTCAACAGTTATCTATTTGTTTTTATTGGTTTGGTACCAAAAGAGCTGTGATCATTTTTTTTTTCAAAATTACTGTTCCATCACTTCATAATATTTAATCTATATTAATATTTTTTTTCGAGAATCACTGATGGACTTCAATTTGTTGTCAGAAGTTTAAGCTTTAATTTTCTGACAGAAAGGCAGATTAATATTTGAGTAGGTCCTCACTACTAACCAGTCTACCCTAATTGAAGGTGCCCTAAACTAGATTAGCTTTATCTGTACTACAATGGAGAAATAAGTCATTTAAATATCATTTAACACTGTCCTAAGTCTGTTACCTTTATTCCTGTCCTGGTTTTTGCTTGCTCTAGACTTGACTTTCTTCAGAGACTTATATGGTGCTACGTGTTGAGTTTGTGATGACGGCTGTTGATAAAATGTTGATGTTCTAGTTGTTGTAGGTCAGTGCTTAAGCAGACTTAAGGCATCTCGCACTTCTTGCATTGGTGTACCAGCAAGAGGCTGGAGATGCACAAGGAGCTGGGGAGGGACAGAACCAAGATAGCTGACTGCAGGGGTATCCTTTACCACTCAGCATTGCCCTCACAAATAAAAATCTGGGGAAAGGTAAATTAAGGACATGAAGAATTGATGCCATTGCCTTCCTAGGTAATCGTCAGATGTGATGAGCCCTATTTTGCTGGTAATGGCTGAACATCTGCCTGCTGATGGGAGTTATGAATGAGCTCCATCCCCTGCTTTGCACAGTATCTGCTTTACTATTAAACTCTCTTTACCTGGCCCTCTGTTTTCACACTTTTACCTTTCCAGTTCTCTCCCTGGTGCTGTTGGGAGAGCGAGCAAGCAGCCTGGTGGTGCTGAGCTGGATGCCAGGTTTAAAATACAGTTCACTTTCCTGACTGCCACATACCTTTAATTTCAGTATTGAAAATCCCTAACCGTGGTTTTCATTTAGTAGATGTTTCTTAACTTTTGTATCTGGTTTGCTTTGTGACTTCTTAAATTAGTATTTAAATCTTACAGTCGCTTTCTCCTTGAACTCATCCTTGCTTCCTTTCTCTAAGTGCACTGCTTTTCTGCATACTGCTTTCTTTTGTGCTGCCTCCAGGTGTATATACAAGCAGGTACATCCACTCCCTTTGTGTCTGGTTTGTTTTACTCCCATTCATCTTGTTATTCTTTTTCCCCATAACAAAATCACCTAGGTATTTGCTTAACGTTTTTCAACTTTGTCTGCTAGGATCCAATACCATCTTTTGGCATTGTAGTAGGGATCTTGAGGAGGACATACTCATATCAAAATGTTTCACTCGTAATAGCTGCTCCAAAGCAACATAACCTGCTCTTGGACCACCTGAGCCGAACTTGTCAGTAGCATTAAACTGGCTGTCTTAGGAAGTGAAAGGCCTGTGGGGTATGTGGCTGTTATCAGAAGTTTTTATGACAACTGAAGGCTACAAGTACATAGAACTGTGATTGTGCACAGTAAATGTGCACATTTACATGTGAAATTGTAGAGCTGAGGTTCTAAAAAAGTTGCTGAAAATCTGTGCTCTCATTTTCCACTGAATTGTTTATGTTTCTTTGAATACCTTGCTAATTTTTTTTTTTAACTTTTGGTATGTTTTCCTTAGAAAACGGATTTTTAAATGTTATTTTTATGTTAGAGACTGTAAGTTGCTTACACTAATATCGCTACTATTTTATCTGATTGCTTTGAGGTTATTTAAATAACAGGAGTAGAAATACATCAAATGATACTTTATCAGGGAGGAGGGGGAATATGTAGTTATTTCGGCATGAAATTGTACGTTCAAGTTGAAATAGTTCTGCATTTTCTGACATTGCATATTTTAGTCAGAAATGTTAACAGACAATTTTTTTTTCTTTTGATACATACACTGCACTGAAGGTAGATATTTTTGGTTTATGCATAATTCTGGGGGGGAAAAAAAAATTGAAACTGACAGCAAATATGGTTATTGGCAAGGAAGGGCAAGACCTAGTCAGAAAACAGCAGTGCTGTGAAACAAATGTGTGGTCAGCTTCTTCTGTGCTAAAAATTAGCAGGGAACTAAATAAACAGCTTTAGAGAATTTAAAACACGTTCTGACTGCCAAGGCTCAGCTGCTGAATTAAATCTATTGCTGAGACAGCCTAGTCCTGTATGTATATATACTATGCTAATTATAATACAACAACCTGGATTTCCAAGGGAGCCTCAATGTGGCTCTTGAACTGTGGTCACAGCTTTAAGTAGGTAAATATCATTGACATGAGTAAAGTGGAGATATACACTGCTAATCAGAGATGTTGTTGGCCAGAAGCAGGCACCAGGCAAGGAGCGGGGTGACCTGTGCCCTCTTTAGACCTCCTCCACTGTCCTGAAGTTTGACCCCAGCTATTTCACCCCCCCTTTTTTTTTTTTTTTTTTTTTTTCAAGGACACTGTTTTCATCCTTATTTTCTGGGCTGTTGCTTCCTTGTAGCTTATGCAGAGCTGAAGGTTGTTGATGAGAACCTCGATTTTTGAGAAATGGATGTTCATGTTATGGTTTTCTGTGAAAGCTGTGAATGCCTGGGTATAACAGGCTTATTGAGGGGGAAAAAGCATTCACCCAGAATATTTTTATTCAAAGGAGCTGTATCCAGTGACAGTACATAAGTGGTCTGATTTTGATTAAATAATGAAAAACAAAAAATCACAGGGAACCGAAAGCTGTACTTAGCACACTTCATTTCTACTGACAAGCCATTTCTACAAACGGAACCCACTGCACAGAAAGATTTGTAGCTTTGCAGAAGGTGGATCTACTTGAAAATTTAAGGACAAATTGGCCTTGCTACAAACCAAGTAAATCCAACAAGCTACTTGGGAAGAAGGGAATAAAAAGGGAAAGAAAAAGAAGAAATTAAGACACTCAAATTAAATGACAGTTAAAAGATAATAATAATCTGGGCTTGCTCTAGTAGTGAGGTCTAGGAGGCATGGAATTCTGTTAGTAGATGCACGATAATGAAATAATGGCCTTAGAAAAAACAGTAAGGACACCCTTGGCATACTTCTGTCCATGGATCTATACCATTTTCTAGTTTCTGTTTGTTGATCATGGCATTTTAATCTAGCCACTGTCAATTGCAGTTCTGTTTTTATTAATCATACCAGCGATGTCTGAGTAAGTATCTCCAGGGAAATTGGATTTAGGAGGTTGGGATTAAAGAATAAAGCATACAAGTTCAAACCGATGAAGAAAAAGATATACATGGGTTCTTTGTAGGTAGTACGTATTGCTGCATACACATTCAAGGTGTCTGTTAAGCAATTTAGCTGTGTTTTCTGGCAGGTGTCAGTAGTATCATCCATCAGAAAGAGAGCTCTGCCTGACAGATCTTTGCTGAGATGCTAAAGGAATGTGGTTTTTAATTCTGGGTGGTTGTATATGACAGACGGTTTGACAGATGAATGCCAGAAAAGCCTGAGACCATACTGGAATTTGCAGTTTCAAGTAAATAATTAGGCAGTTGTTCAAATAAAAGTAGTAGCTGGACTGTGGTTGTAGCTTGTATACACTGTTTCCAAGTTTGGGCTACTCTGTTACTGTCACTGTTTGAGCAAGTTGTGGGGATTGGCATCAAGAGTTCAGAGACCGCAAACTCTGGATTCCTATTCAGAGCCTAGAAATCTGACACTTGTTTTAAGACTTCTTTGCTTCCTCTTGGACCCTTTTGCTTATTTCATGTTGTGTGCAAACTGCTGAATTATGGCCTGAACCTCTGATTGACCACCTGACGTGAGCAGTGAGTCAGACCTGGGAGCACAGGTGATGGTATTTCACCAGTGCTACAGGTGGAGCCATGCTCTACCTCTCTTAGAGTTTAAGACCTGACCTGGTTTAAGACCTGACTGCCACTGGGGAAGGATCTCTTTCGGAGGTTGTTCTTCATGGAGTTGTCTTAATGAGCCCAGGACAGGGGTAAGCTTTCCATCCATTCTTCTTTTGGTGTGATAACTTGTTTAGCAGAATTTTATTGTATGTTTCTTAATTATAACATTCTGTATATTCATTGATTATACGCATGCAGTGAAGTACCTTGATATAGATGCAAGAGAGCGTAGTTACATCACAAAGAAATTGTGATTGAGGACAAAATTGATAGAAGAATAACAATTACTTGCCTGCAAGCATCTCCTTTGTTTCTTGGAATAAGGTGACAAAAAGTCATTGTGGGAGAGCTGCAGCAGCCACCCCAGTGCAGTTAACTTCCTCTGTGCCAAATGGGCAGCTTATTCCCCTTCATCTTCCTTCAGCTGCCTGACACTTTTTTTCCCTTTCATTGATGATTTTCCATCTTCCGGTGATGTACTTTGTCCTCTCACTGAGCTGTATGCCTTCCCAGTTTAAAATCTAACGAGTTTACTTAAGAATCTAATAAATAGGTCTTTGTTAACCCAATTTACTTTGACTTGATTACAATAAACTCTCTACACCAAAGCAGATTAGGAAGCGTCCATGTGAGCAACTTGGCAGGTAGAAGGAAGCAATGGGGATAATGACATACTGCAAGGACATTTTCATTTAAATCATTATCAGAAAAAGACAAAACAAAACCAAAAAAAAGGATGCTTCAATTTCCCACAGAGTCCATTTGAAACTACATATGTTGGTATTATTGCTGACTCTGCCCTGTTTGTGCCAACTAGGAAGAGGGCTGTTTACATAGCCATTAAATGATTTAGTTGTGTGGGTCAAACAGAGATTGCACTCTTGCCCAGAAAGAAGAGGTTTTAACTCAACTGGATACTCTCTGCAAGTGAATTTTACTTCTCCAAAAGGAAATAATTGAAGCCATCGCTTGTCTGGTATCAGCTGGAGTGCAGCGCAGTTGGCCTCAGGCTGATTTCTATACTTGGAATTTAAAACTAGGAAATTGCTGAGCCTCAGCCTGTACCATCTCCTGGAGGTTTCCATTGTTCCAGTGTAAGAAGGTTTTGGGGATTACTGGTGGCCTTTGCCAACCGAAGCAGCAGGGGGGGACCCTCCTCTAATGCTTAGAAATCCAAGGACTTGGCAGAGTTTTGCCATGTGCTGATTTTATTTGAAGTCTTCACAAGAAAAGTTGACTTTCCATGCTGAAAATTTTTAGAAATGCTTTTCCGTGTCTTTGGTGAAGTGTCAAGATAGGAGAGCTACATTCTATGGTGCTATATTAATCATGCAAATTTTGTTTAATCTCTCCTAGAAATGCTGCATGTTTTAAGATGACTTCAATAAAACATAAAATTGTCTTAGCTTGAAAATTCAAAGAAAGTGTAAAGTGGAAAAGAAAGGAAGGACAAGAAAGCTTATTGGTTACTAGGTGTCCAGGTTACGGAGGACTACCTTTTGGAAATGCTGGTTGATCATCCTGGAGAGAGAAAGAGAAGCAGAGGTAGCACTTGTGAAATTCTTAACCTTAAGTATAAATTTCTTTTCTCATGAGTATTAGGTGCAGTATGTATAAAAGCTTTTTGCTTTTAAATAAGCTAAAAAATAAGAATCTATCTTGTCAAAAGCATTTTGTCTTGCGTTTCTCTTGAAGTGAATTAAAGTTAGTCAAATTCTTGTAAGGATAGATGTAAGAGAATTGGACTCAAATAAAATGGAAGCTAGTTAGAAAATCATCAGGGTGTCTGAGTTGTGTTTTTTTTTTTTTTAAAGCAATTTTAAAATACTCCTGCTTCACTATGTGCAGAAAATACCCTGCAATCTACTCCGAATTGTAAGCAGGTAAACTGGAATTCCTGTCAGATTAGGAATTGTGGTATTTCCTGATTATTTTCTTTATTTGGAATTAGAATTATAACAATAGTGGGAAACAAATTATTTCCATAGAACAGAAAATTCCACAGCAGATATTAGTTACCTCCAATTCTGCATAGAGGAAGCTGCCTCCCTTTACGATGAAGTGTCAGAAGGCATGTTTCTTGTATCCAGTTGCTGTGCAAGGACTGTGCTTGATCTGTAAGACAATCTCTGAGGGGTAACCAGCAGCAAGTAAGGTGCATGGTGTTTGGGATGGCCAGTGTGAAAGGGAGTTTCTAGGAGAAGTTGCAGGGTGGTGAGCGTGCCCTGTGTGAGGGCAGCGAGGATACCAGGGAGGAAGGAGCAGACCCGGGAGCAGATTGTTTCTTGTCTCAGTGTAACAGGAGGAGGAAGCCTTTGTGGCATGCCTCTGTTACTCCTCAGTTCAGGAAGCTGCTGAGCTTGTAAATACTACTGGAGGAACACAATCATGCTTCAAGGGCAAAATTAAGAGGCAAGTTAGTTTTCAACCCTTTCTCGTGTATTGTTCTACACATTTTCTATTTAACCGGCACCTTGTTCTGGTTTATTACTTTAGTTTCCTGATAAATGTTTTGATATCTTATGGCATATATGCTTAAAGAAAGAAAGCATGAACTGTCGGGGGTTGGCCGGGGCTGACCACCTACTCTGCTGAGCTACGATGCCTGACATGTGTCAAGTCCTCTCTGCACTAAAGCATTGTGGCAAATCGCACTAGCACCAAGCTATGTTCAAGTGCCATGGGGTAAAATGTAGTAGTGGTGATCAGGTTCTGAGGTAGAAATTTCTGCTCCCCAAACTCAAGAAGTGGCAGATTTTCTATACAAGGCTGTTCAGTACGCATGATCTGTTTCCTTTTTCCATGTTTTACTTCTTAGATGCTTTCTCTCTTCAGTCTTTCCTTTTTTCCACTTTCTTAAACACTGTCTATACTGTATGTTATATGCCAGAAATGTCATATCTCCTTCTTGGTAATGATGGTACCAACACTCTTTTTGTACCTTTAGAAATAGAGGAAGGAAAAATCAAAGCTTTTTTTTGTGAGAGAGAGCTCTCCTACAGAGACTAGCAAAAATATTTAATAGATCATGGCATGAAAGAGTTAGTACAAAGCAAGAAACTCTTAAACAAGAAGTCTTCTCAAGGTCTTGCATTTCTGGTTCAAGGATGTAGGTATGTAGAATTGCAACACAGTGCATGTGAGAGCTCTGCTCAAATAACTGAACATCAAACAGGTGAAGAAAGCTAGCAATGCTTTAGGCTCTGTCTCAATGCCTATGGTCTACCCTTGTTGGTACTTTTTTTAGTGTAAGTTTGGAGTTGCTAGAATTTCATCAGAATTTTTGAGACTTCTTACTTAGAATGAACCATATACTGTCCTCTATATGAGCTAACAACTCAAGTGTGAACAGAATTGTGCAAGGTGTTGTATGGTAACTGTTGAGTCATGGTTTGAATCACTGATTGAGCACCTGGGGAGAGGACTGTGTCAGTCAAGGGAGCACAGGTGAAGGCAATTCAGCTGTGTGACGGAAGGGGTGGAGCCTGGCTGCACTGCTCTTAGCCCCTGTTCAAAGACTGACTGCCCCTGGGGAGGGATCTCTCTGGTTGGAGATTCCTCCATTGTGGAGTCTTTAATGTGAGCCAATATCTTCAGTCAGGTAAGCGCTTTTACTTTTCCTATGAAATACCATCCTATCTTCACTGGTCCCTTTGTTCTTACATTCCTCTATTGCCCTTCTGCCTCATTAATCTTTTTGATTGTAATAGCTGTCTTTGAAGCTCTGTCAGGGAGGCAACAGAAGTGGAAGATTTCCACTTCTTAGTAGAGAGATAAGCAATATGCTGGGTTTGTTCTATTTTTCCCCTGTTACTTAAAATCTCTTTAAGTATGAATAGTGCTCAGCCTAGTCACTGGAAACAGAACATATGCCAGAAGGTTGGCGATAGCTGAGCGAATGGGCGAACACTAATGTGCTTACACTGGAGAGCAGCCTAGAGCCGTGCCATGCAGCCTGACTGCTGGCAGCTGATGCAAAGCAGGGATGCGGGCACTTCATACTATGGTGGGAAATGGCCACTGGGTGAATGGCAGTTGTCCCCAGCAAAATGACAGTATGAGTAGGAAAGGCAGCCACAAGGTCTGTGCATGCTAACAAAATATTAGTTTATTCCTAAATTCATAAACTGAATTATAGCTCTTAGGTATTTTTCTTTTTCTTTTGCAATGTTGTTGCTTAGCTACAGGAACGGAAAGAACACATTGTTTGTGTGAGAAGTGTCATGAAGCATTAATCTTTGTTTAATACTTATATGGTTGACTGGCTCTGAACACAAACCAAGTAGCCTGCGAAGTTGAGTATTACATCTGCTATGCTCTTATTCACGTTCTTTCTGACACTGATGTCCCTAGAAGGGCAGTTCTCTTCTTATTGTCCATGACTTCCTCAAATCATGCATCATTGTACTGCTCACCATAACTAAAAACAGCCAAAGCAGCCGCCAATGAAATTCAGCTTACTATTAGAAAGAAATGAAAGACAGTTAATGAACTGTAACATTAAATAAACACAGTTCTTCTTTGGCTGTAAAATGAATGCAAATGAAAATACATACACATCAGAGTTTTACTAGGAGAGAGTTATTTCCAGAGCTGATTTGGCCTCTGCTTAATTGGATCCACAAATATATTCAAGTTGAAGTGAGCTGCGGCTTTAAGCCCACCGGAAACAAGGGGAGTTAGGTGGCCTTCAGGCTTGGAAATTCCATCACCTGATGACATGGCCTATATTATTTCTCTTGGCTTTCTGTTCTTTAATTCTGCACAAATTTTCTTAGAGAAAGGGAAAAAATTACCAGATCATTTGCCTCTTGCTTTTGTTTTGTTCTCATATGTTGGCCACTTCTCCTTACAATGCATGAGCAGAGACAGAAATGCCTCCTTAGGGGAGCATCTCTAAGCAGCACCTAGTGCCTCAAGACCAACCAAACTCAGTCTTTTCTTACCTGTGTTGTGAACCTAAGGTAAATTTAGAGGCTTTCCACTTTTGTAATTAGCAGACACAGGTAACAGGCCCTTAAATGCACTTCTGAGGGTCTGAGGTCACCCCAGAAAGGTGATTTCCAGGCAGAAGTGCCCTTTCTCAGCATTTGATCTTGGCCAGGGAGAGAAAAGAGGAAAAAAACCATTGTGTTTCCCAGTGACTTTGAAAACATCCTTCTATTCTCCCCTGCACAGTACCTGTGTCAGCAGTTGGTGTTGCAGGAGGCAGACAGATGCAGCTAAACTTGTATAAACCTCTTGGTTATGGTGTCCTGCTTTCAGCTGGGACAGCTGTTTTTCTTCAGTTTCTGGTCTGATACTGTGTTTTGGCAATGTAAGGAAAAACAACGTTGCCACCGCACCAATGTTTTATTTGGTGCTGAGCAGTGCTGCACAGAGACAAGGCGTTTCGGTTTTCAGCTTCTCATACTGTTCCCCCAGTGAGGGGATGGGAGGGGGGCACAATGAATTGCTATGAAAATATTTACCTGGGTTTTATGATGACTGAGGATAGTATTTTTGATTTCAAGTTCCTGATTTTTTCTGTTTAGTGCTCCAAATCAGCAGTATCTGAACTCCCTGTCATATGGCATCTGCCTTCTGAGAAACCCATTGGCTGCCCATTAGTTATAGGTTGTTATACATTCCCCAGCACCACCTGGTACTTCATGGCTTGAGGTTTTGTTTGTTAGCCGAGCCCACCTGGTCCAGCAGATTTAAATAGAAGTATAACAAAATTCAAAGGCACTCTTACAGCTGTGGCAGGCAGTCCATTCCTTGAAGTGACAAGCTTTACCAAACCAATTTTCCAGAAGGGCACAAGGGCAGGACTTTTCACCTCTGATGCACATACCCTGAAAGCTAAATTGACGAGAAGGGCCACTAAAGCTGATTGATGGTAGGCTTACATTTACTGTATATACGTCTCTAGGAAAAATAATCAAGTATTCTCAAACGAAAATAAAAATTGAAAACCACTGGTGTAAAGTAAAGTTTCAATGTTGGTTTTAGATCTGCTGGTCTGACAGGAAACATGCTGCACCTGGAGCCTTTGGTAGTAGAAAAATTACAGAAATGTTTCCATTTGCTCAGTCTCACTGTAGGACACATCTTTTCACCGTAGTATTTTCTAGAGTGGTGTATGCTGCCTCCTAACGTTTTCCCAATATTTCATTCCTAGAACACTGCTTTGCATTGTTCGGGACACTTAGTGCAAGCCTATTAAATTACTAGTAATGCTTTCAGATTAGTGGTGATGTTAATTTGAAAGTATGCAACACCTTCCCAGCCAGTTACCTGGGATTCCCTTATCTAAGATCATCTGTGAGTAGTAGGTGACTCATGAAAGTAGGCAGGGGACAGGGATGAAGGAGAAGCGGCAGAGCTCCCTTCAGTGAGGGGAGACCTAAAGGAGCCTCTGTAGATCTGAGGAAGCTTTCATTTCTCACACCCCACTCTTTAACTTTGGAAGTCAGCAAAGGGGACTGGGAAGGAAGAAAACAGAGACGTTGGCCCCCGCAAGAGAACTACAAGACAAAAGTTAATACTGCTGTTTTCAGTTAATAGTGTAATAGATGTTCTATTTTTACTGGAGTTGGCCATAGTGATTTTAGAATGCGACCCAGAAGATTAGTATGTTTAATTGGCTTCCAAAATAATGTCTGGGACACTGTAATAATTGGTCATTGTAGATCTGAAGCTTTAGCATTGGTAATTACAGGTTATTTTGCTTTCATTGCCCTGGGAGTTTGTCACTGATCAATAAATAAGCATCATGAAAGTGGATATCCCAGACATCTGTAAGGATCTCTTCACAATTTGTGGAGCATCCACATCAGAGTGTAACTGCTGGAGAATCACAGCATTCTCATTTGAGCTGTGCAGAAGATGTTAAGTTTTTGCATTTGACCATTGTTAACTGTTTGCACAGTTAATTAAAACGAGGGAGATAATATGTTAAATATCTGCACGTAATGCACGTATTGACTGTCTCAAGGTGAATACTGTTCTTAACCATGAGCTATTGGATGTTGACTCACTGTGATCTATTTTTACTAATTGGTTTGAGCTCTCCTGCGTTGCTTGTTATCGGCTTTCTTCTCCCTTTTTTCTGGCCTTCACTATAAAAGCATTACTGTCCTTAAATATTAACACCAGCACGTGCTTTGAGAACCATTTTGAAGGAAGGACAATCTCCTGAGCACATTTAAGTTGGTAATTGGCTGGTGTTCGCTTTTTCTGTAAAAGTGCCTTTGGGCCTCCGCGTGGGGGGCTTGGTAGCCTCTAGTGTCAGTCATACTGTGAAGATGCAGCAGAGGACCACGTGTTTCATGAGCTCATCATTTGCGTTTTTATTTCTTTACAAGAAAACATTTGAGAAGTTGCTTTCTCCTCTACTGCAATGTTCACCAAACTGCAATGTTCACCGTAAGTGCTGGTTAGAATCTGCAAGTTCTGTGAGACTTCTCATTGCTTAATGCTAGCCGTAAAGATAAATTATCCTGCTCTTGTGTGGTATGTTATTATATTTGGAGCTTCCATTTGAAGTGTCTTTCATATCATAGCATGTTTTTAAAGCCAGATGGATGAGGAAAAATAACTCTCCCATGAAATTTCCTAACTCATTGTGCACTCAGAAAGAATTGTGTAATTTAAGAAATTTTATTTTGTAGTTTAGTACAATCTCTTAGTAACTCAGCCTGTAGTTTGAGCTACATCTTAAAAGTAGATCTGGCAAATTTTTAGTCCATATATTTTTCTGTATGACTACACCCACTGGTCGACATTACAAGTAGGTTCTTATGTGGGATGTCCATTTCTAAGTGTAACAGCTTAAAAAAAAAAAAAAAAAAGACATCTTTGGCTTTAAGGGATTTTAGTTTGAGTTATAATAACTGAGGTAGTGAGATTCAAACCCCAACAGCAATTTAAGAGACATAATTCTACAAAAACTGATTTTACTGTATTTTCAATGGCATTTTACCCACCAGCACGGAAAGAAAAAGATGTTTTCCTCTGTGAATTTAAGCAGCATTTAGGGCATTTAAGCCTATCTATTGAATGATAATTGCTGCATTCAAAATTTATGCTCTCTTCATCACACGAGGGAAAAGAAAATGCATTGGGAAAAGAACAGGTATTGCTGGGTACTGCTCAGCTGAATGGGAGAAACAATTGCTGAGGCTTTTGGCGCAGAGGAAAATGAAACATTGTCCATAGATTTCACGTTTCTGTTTTTAGTAAGAACTGAGCTGCTGCTCTCAGGAAAGAGATGACAGTGTTAGAAAGAAAAGCAGCAGCCTATGTCTCTTTCCTTATTTTTCCCTAGAAGTAGAAGCATTGGTAAAGGCTGCCCTATGTAACCTGGTCAGACTATTCCTGGAGCCACTATCAGATTCTTGAGTTAGCTTGTAGAGGCAGAATTGGTAGAATTGCATAGACCAGGAAAAAAAAAAAAATCAATCTGCGAGGAGCTCTGCTTGTTAGGCACAAAATTCAATTCCCTTCAGGCCACATGGGAGATGAGAAGGGTAAGAACTCCACAGAGAGTAAAAAGCAAATTGTCTTTTTTCAGCTGCTGTATAAGGGAAGGTCACACCTTCATGGACCTCATCACCTTTTTTCTTCTCCCAGAAAACTGCTGTTAATGATAGGAGCTCCTGTTGTTTTGTAGCTGCTTTTGGAAGTGTGCTTGAACTCAATAATCAAGCAGGGAGGTGTGGAAATGGCTAAGCAGAGGTAACAGCTAATAAGCTAAGAGAGATCAAAACAGGACCTGAAATGTACGATTTCTGACCGCAGCGATGAAAAGTTAAGTTGTGCTTTTTTAGCGCAGTCTTTGCTTATTAGGCGGCATCTAGTCCTACTCATTATTTTCCAGACTAAGTGTAGAGTTTTATTTTATCTGTCAATGAACTAAACTTTTAATTAACTTTCATAGTTGCCTTAAGTTAAGGCTAATGACTCTCAGAGGAATTGTCTACAAATCCTTAAAGTATGGAACAAAAAGACCAGAGAAAAGCAGCAAGCTTCCTTTGAAAAGCACCATTTCGATTAGAGAACAAAATCAAAAATAAGCAACTTGAAACTGGGAAACAGAGTATTAATATTCATCATGAAAACTAACTAAGAATATTTAAATCTGTGTTGACCCCAGAGGATTTTTGTTAGCAATTTCACAGATTGGCAAATTATGCTAATCATTTCAGCACATGGTTTCTAAACTGAAGGGAAATGATTGGTGTTTAAATCAAGAGTTTCTCTGAAGCACTGAGTACTTTAGATGTTACTTGTTTTGTTGTAGACATTTAGAAACAAATAATGGTTTGCAATGCCTTTATCAGAATGTCATCCAGTTGTACAGGCTTCTTTTCTCTTCTGTCTTCCCAGTGTTTGTCTGCTTAGGTTTAACAGGTGCCAGCGTGGCATGCCAGGACCAGGAAATTGAGTAGGAGATAACACAGTATAACATACGAATGGTAATGGCAGATTTATTGCCGGAATATGTTGTGATATTGCCTGAAGTAGGCCCTATACAAGTGTAATTTTACTTCAACTTGAATACATAAACCAACATAATGAGAATTTTATTTGACATCTGTTAATGGAGAAATATTCTGTGGGAAAAACTAGAGTGTAGCCATAAGGAAAGAGGAAATATAGGGTTTTATAAAAGTATGAAACTCAGTTATGAATCGTGCAAGTTTGGGTAGTGTCTGCCTATGGTGAAATATGAAAATTAACTTGTCGAGCAACCCCTTTCGTGTGTTGGCTGCTCACAGGAGACTCTTGCTTTGGTATGTATCCATGTGATGGTGGTATGTTTAATGGATGACCACTGAAAAAATGACACAGAAGAAAGGAATGCTGTCTTGTATTGTGTATTTGACAAAACTTGGCTGAAGTTCTTTAACTCTTTTTCTTTTAAAAACTGAGAACAGGGTTTTTTCCTCTCCCTTTCTCTCTAGCTCCTCTGATAGCATGTGTGCTTTCCTGCTCTGTTATTGACTTTGTTGCAAGCAGTCCTCTGAGCAGAATTGATTTATGATACACTTTGCGGCCATCCAGACAGCTTCCCGTGAAGTGACAAAGAAGTTATCCTTCTGTACCCACCTAATCAATGAAATACAGAGTAAGACCAGACCAAACAGAACACCCACATGGAGAAATGGTAGCCGAATACCAAGCACAGCTGGCAAAATCCACCAACGTGACATTCAGCACTTCCAGTTATCACGTGAGCATAATAGGACTTTCCTTACCTTGGCTATAGTAGTAATAATCTTTCTTTTAAGGAGCAAACAGTAAGTCAAAAGCATGTGTATTTATATAGCTGCTGATGTGTAGAAATGGAGTCAGTTTTGCAGTTGGAACTTGAAATCATCAGAGGCTGCGTAGGCTAATATATCATTGGAACCAAAGGTTAGTTGTTCTCTCCATCTTGGACAGAAATATGTATTTTGCAGCTGAAAATACATATATTTGAATAATTACCCAGGAATGGTATGATCTTGCCTTAGTCTGAGCAAATGTGGTTCTGATCCAACAGTTTTCTGAAGTGTAAATTAGAGTTGTGAATCAACACTTCAGTTCTTGGCACAAGCCATATAATAAACATTAAAAATCAGTAAATGTTTTGTGTGAGGCCAAATGTCCACTTGTGTCCAAATCACGTTACCTATTAAACTGGAAGGGTTTTGTCAGGTCCTTGTCACTCTTGTCACTCATATCTGCATGAAGATGGTATAAAGGCATTGATTTACATTTGAATTTGTTTGTCATTTGCTACAGAAATGCTTGTCAGGATCTAAAGTGAAGTGTAGGGATGGCAGCACAAGTGTTAGCAAGGAAGATAATGTGGTTCATCTGTGATCTGTTCATGGACATATCTGGAAAATATTTACTTACAGTAGTCCGTTTCCCTCTGTTGCCTTCATGGGATAACAGGGTTTTACTAAGCAGTGGAGTAAGTATGCAACATAGTATGCTTTACTCTTAAAAAGAAGCCAAAAGGAGGCTGTGAAGACATCTTTTTACTTTCTGTCACATAGCTCAAATAATTTCCACAGGTAACATATAGAACTAATAATTTATGGAAATTTTTTTGATAAAATAGCTTACATACCAATGTGTAGCAGTGTAAGAACATGATAACCAATGCTAGGAAGACTCGTTTTCTAAAGCAATAAATCATCATACAACTCCTTTCTACCAATCGGAAATATATATCTTATATATAGCTTATGCATCTATGTAGAATTCTCCAGCTGGTGTAATTTCTGCTTTCACGATGAAAAACTTCACTATTTTCTGAATGAAGGATTGTTCCTTAAAATTACCAGCGGATGTTTGTACCCACTAACAATGTGAAGCCTGGTGAATTTTTGCAGTTATGGCTGTAATGGGAAAATACATCTGGATTCGTGTGTGATATTCATGAGCTCAGAATTTACTCATAGATCAAATCTTTGGAAATCCTATTAAGGGTTGCACCTTGAGATGTCATGATTAATCCATACCGGTCCTTCAGGAAATCTTTGTGTAGTCACTTTGAATGCCTCAGTAATTAATTCCTCAATGTCATTTGGTTGACTCAGGAATATAATTTAGGCTGTGCTGGAAATAAGTACAGTGAGAGGGATATGTGACAGTTAGGGTTCTTTTACGCTTGTTTGTTTTTGATCTAATTCTGTATTTGGGTTTCCTTAAAACATTAATCAGGTTTTTTGGTACTTGAGCACACAGTTAAATACCTTGAAATGGAAATCCTTTTTTTTTTCCTGAAAGAAGGGAAAACCTGTGTGTGAGATAACATGGGAAAACTGACCATAATGCATTTCTTGGGGGGGGGACATGGAGCTTAATTTTTGGGCTGGAAGTCAGTGTACCTCCAATAAGCAATACAGAGTAGTTCTTTCTAGTTGGTTTACTTTTCAAGTTTTTTGAGCCAAAAATAGCCAATGAGGAGCAGCTGAAGAAACTGAGGCAGCTTAATTTGGAAGAGTCTGAGAGGAGGCCTAATTGTTCTTTGCCTGATAAGAGGATGCAGTGAGGAGGATGTTGGTCTTCATTCAGGGGTGAAAATTGATAGCACACGAGGCAACAGCTTCTATTTTCACCATGGGATGTTCAGACTGGATATTAGGAAGAATTTCTTCACTGAAAGAGTGGGTAGGCATTGGAATGGGCTGTACAGGGAGGTGGAGAAAGTTCCAATACTGCTGTTTAAGATGTGTATGTGACACTAAGGGGCATGGTTTACTAGTGAGCTTTCAGTGTGGTGGTTGGACTTCATCTTAACAGTCTTTTCCAACCTGAATGATTGAATGATTTTGTTTTTGCACAGAACCAAAAAAAACTACATTAAAAAAAAAAAACAACATTATAACCTACATATTGGAAGATGGTCACATTACTGTATTGTTGATGCTTGTTACCTTTTTTAATTTTGATGCTTTGTTTTTGTACACTTCTATATGCACACATCTGTGCTTCTACTACATTTCCAGTACTCCGTGCAATTCCAACAAGCCTGAAATATTTGCGTACACCTTGCATGTAGTATAAATTTTTTCTTATTAAAGATGTGAGTCTGAATCTCTTAACCATCCACAGGCTTCAGTTGCCAAATTTGATTATTTTTAAAAGTTGGACATTCAAGTCTACTAGATCAGTTAGATCTCTTAATGCTGTGTATCTCTTACTTTCACGTCCCTTAGAAGGTAAATAATTTCAATTCTAAAATTTGTTTCAACTTCAAATACTGCATGTAGAAGTTAAATCACTATCATACACTTAATTAGAGAATACTCGTAGAAGACGAGTGGGAGATATAAATAGTGAATAAACAACTGGGCACAAGATCCTGAGTTTTAGATAGCGATACGATTGCAATTTACAGCATTTGTGTGAACACACATCTATGCAATATACAGAAATAGTTACATGGAGTATTTATATTTACTTGCATATAAGTACGTAAGTGAATATACTTGATTATTGTGAGTGAATATTAGGGGTGTTGATCTGCCAGAGGGGAGAAGGGCGCCGTAGAGGGACTGGATCGATGGGCCATGGTTAACGGTGTTTCAATAGGGCCAAGTGTCAGATCCTGCATTTTGGTCACAAGAATCTCGGGCAACCCTTCACGCTTGGGGAGGTGTGGCTGGAAAGCTGACTGATGGGAAGGGACCTTGGTATTCTGATGGACAGTTGGCTGAACATGAGCCATCAGTGTGCCCTGGTGGTTAAGAAGGCCATTGGCTTTCTGGCTTGTATCAGGAATGGTGTGGTGAGAAGGAGTAGGGAAGTCATCCTGCCCCTGTACTCGGCACTGGTGAGGCCTCACCTCGAGTACTGTGTTCAGTTTTGGGTGCCTCAGTACAGAAAGGATGTGGAGGTACTGGAGCAGGTCCAGAGAAGGGCAACGAGGCTAGTGAAGGGCTTGGAAACATCAGCCCTACGAGGAGAGGCTGATGGAGCTGTGGTTGTTTAATCTGGGGAAGAGGTGGCTTATTACTCTCTTCTAGTACCTGAAAGGTGCTTACAGTGAGAGTGGGGTAGGTCTCTTCTCACTGGTGACAGGTGACAAGATGAGGGGAAATGGCCTCAAGTTGCGCCAAGGTAAATTTAGGTTGGATGTTAGGAAACACTTCTTTACAGAAAGGGTGGTTAAACATTGGAATAGGCTCCTCAGGGAGGTGGTTGAGTCACCGTCCCTGGATGTGTTTCAGAGCTGTTTGGATGTGGTGCCCATAGATATGATTTAGCAGAGGGTTGTTAGAGTTAGGGTACTATGGTTAGGCTGCAGTTGGACTTGATGATCCTTGAGGTCCCTTCCAACTTGAGTAATTCTATGATTCTATGAAATTTATACATACTTTGTATTATATGTATAGATATAATGTGTGCAAATTTTCCAAGTAAGTATATATGTTTATGTATTTGCGTGTGTCTGTGTGCTTATAAAAAGGACAGAATGAAGTCAGGGACTTGAAGTAGAACATACTAGTAAACTTCTGACAGGAATCAAGGACAGCAAACACAGTGAACAAGACTTACTGTTTGCTCAAACACAAGACAGCAGTGCTCCCTGGTGTGATCTGATCCTCCTGGTATGAGAACTGCAAGGAGAAAAGTCAGCTGGCTTAGGGCATTGCAAAGCAAAGTAAGAATCTGCCGTGTTTTGTTTCAATAAGCAAAAGCTTGGGGCTACTGCTCTGTGCTGCTCAGTGGTAGGGCCTGGGGTGTCTTTACAGAGGAACACATGCCATCCCATTTCAGTATAACGTTATTCTTAGAATGCTGATTTATTAGTGAGCCTATCTATGTAGAAGAAAATATTTTGAAGAGAAGAAAAAAGGACAAAACAGAAAGAAACGGATTTATTCCAGACATTCTCTGTGGAAGCAGTGACAGGTTTTCTAGCTTGTTTCCTTTCTGAGGTGCAAACCCCAGCTTTAATAACAAAAATTGACTGCTTTGAGATGAGTGTTGAGATGATTTTATGAGCAGGTGGCTTTCCAAGAACTGTCCTAACCTGATCCATAAAACACTTCCATGCTTGATACTCTTGCTTCATTTATAAACTTAAAGGAATGCAGAGGCTTAGGCTCATTGTCAGGTTGGAAAATGAAGAACTGAACTTCACAAGGCAGCGAACAACTCTGGCAAAAGATTTAGTGCTGTGGCTGTGATTTCAGTAGCATTTCAATATATTTGCTGTTCTTGTGAGATACTTGGATTTCTTCTAACTCAGGTTTTCATTTGTGCCCTCCAAGAAGGAGGTATTCTTCTGTGTTAAGGATACTGAAAGGCAAATATCCTATCCTTACTGCAAGGAAAAGAAAGATGACTGTCATTCTTTGACTGAATGTGCTGTGAGGACCACCAGCCATTGGAAGCCACACACTTTCTCAAGGGTTTGACCTGTGTTGAGAAAGAAGAAAAAACTACCATTAGAGCTATAGGGATGCTATCCTCTAAAGGAACAATGTTCCTATGGCTACTTTAACAACAGTAGTGGGAGAAGATATGTGAGTTACATGCTGCTGTACTGCTGACTTTGTGGAATCAAGGATGTCAGTGTTTACTTGCTTTTCCTCTGGATCTTTATTGTATTTAGGACTTATCTATTTATTTTCAGATAGATTTTTCCATAGTAGCAAAGGCTGAATTAATTTTGTTTTGTGGGTCATTTGATGTATCAAGAGACAAATTTTGCCTGTTATACATGGTTCAGAGGAGACAATGCAAGTCTAAATGTCTGAGGTATGGCAGTTTACAATCAATTATTTCTGTTAGATAGCCAACTGTCACACCAACTGGGAAACAGATTATATCAGATTACTGCACTTTTAATTAGCTGATGGTGACAGGAAAGGATTGAAAAGGGAAAGAAATCAATCAGAAGCTGCCCAACTTGGTCAGCTGAGCACATGGCATCATTATTGAATTTAGACATTGTTCTGAAGCCAAACTTGGTCTCCTGGGCTCTGCAAGGGGATGTGCCTCAAGTGAATGAACCATCTTGGAGCCAAAGGTTATTCTGGAGGATATATTTCTCAACGTCTGTTATAATTAGTCTCTGACAAGATCTGCTGCACAGCAGAATCTCGTTAGTGGAAAGAAGGCAGAGGACACATAGCACAAGAGCTGTTCCATCAGTGATATGGTGAAGCAACAAATGTCTCTGTGCCAAAAAAAAACATGTTTGTGGATGAGGGAAAGCTTTTGCTTTTTATGTGCAGAGGTGAACTTGGGTGAATAGAGTGCATTTTGGCTGACAGATTGCAGATAAACTTTTTTCACCTCTTCAAGGCACTGAAATGCTTCAAAACAGAACCACGATTGGCTTTTCTTCCTCATTTCGTAAGATGATTCAAGATAATTCTGGCAACACAAAGTATCCTGTCGTATAAAGGAAGATCTATGGCATGCTCTCTTAGAACCTAATTCCCTTACAACTTTTCCAAGCGTAGTTGTTTGCTGTGTAAGCCACATGTACAAGGGCCTTACATCAAGATGGCCCTGCATTGCCCAGGCGAAGGAGAGTTCAAGGTTTGTGGCTCAGCTGAATTGCAGCAAAAGCGAAACAAAACACCAAAGGACAGTAGAACCACTTTCTGCATTTTTTTTTTTTTAAGGATATTTATTCATCTCTAATGGTGTGTCAAGTTGAGGTTAAATTTTGGGAAGGCTTAAAGCTTTTCATTGATCAAAAAGTAGTAATTGAACTGAAACCCATTTTCAAAGCATAATGTTAAGAAATGAAAAGTATTCACCAGTCTAAATGAACCTGTTTATGTAAAGGAATAAAGGATCTTCCTGATTTATTTTTCACTTTCGGTGTTCCTTTTGAATTTCTCAAAAATTATTTTTACAACATTTTATAATTTCCGCATATATGCAAACTGATTTGAGTGTGATTTATTGATGTTGCCACAATAATCTTATTTTGTTCTGAAGCAAAGGCCTCAGACTTAAAAACGCATGATTTAGTTTCCAAGCAAACAAAATACTCATAACTTCATAAATCAAAGCCTATCAAATCAAACATTAATTTTAATACAGTTGAAATGTGGATGGAGTTTGGTTGGTTTGTTTGTTCTGTTTTTACTTCTCATAGCATTGCAGGTGATGGTAAAGGGATGTGGCTGCTGCTGCTGTCCTAGTCTCTGCTCTAAACTGCTGAAGTCCCATGTTTCTTTGTGTGTTTCAGTACCTAATACCGTGCTAACCTTATCTGAATTGCTGAGCCTTCATTCTGCCAGCTGAACTCTGGTGTAATATCCACCAACTTGGAGCGGCGGAATGGCTTTCCATTTTTAGCTCTAGGCATTTTCAAGGTTCCACCTTTCCCTTGAGAGTGGGAGCCAGAGTGTTTTTAAGAGGCTTTTATGCACGCTGCAACCAAGATCATCAAGATGTGTGTCTGACCCACAAAGGCAGGTAAACATTAAGTTCCTGCCGGTTTAAATATGAGATTCAACCTATGCATCTTTGTTAAAATGATCCCCAGATTAACAGTAAATCCTCAATTAATCCTCAGATTTATTCAATTCCACTACCTTCACCGACTGTGACCAGAACACAGCATTAAAAGTATCTGACTGATTTTGCTTTGAGGTGAGCAATGGGCATCAGAAAAAAAAAAAAAAAGAAAAAAGAGAGACTTGTGAGGGTGAAACCTTATTTTTTGGAGTTTGGAATGAGATTTTTTTGGGGAGGGATAGCAGTCAGCAGTTTAGGGAAAGCGTAATCATTACAACTGTCAGTTGCTGTATTTCAACAGTGTTTCCTCAAAGGGCGTACTTGGTGATATCTGAGCACCTCGTAACCAGGACCCGATACAGCAGCCGGGGTGTTGGTGCAGAGGGACAGCAATGTGTGCTAAGGCAGGCAGCCCCTCTCCCCAGTCCTGGCATCTACAGCCTGCCAATAAACAACTGGTACTAAATTAGGAGGAAGAAAAAAAAACATTCTCCTTTCTCTGACCCTCAATTGTTTAATTACATGGTTTCAAAAAGGTGTTGAAGAGGTGCTAATTTAGGTAGCTTCTCTTTGTTGCGGGCTATTGCCCACCGAGCACTTAAGAAAAAGAAAACATCAGCCAGTTATCTCTTATTCTTTTACATCTTCCTTACCGAGAATGTTTGAGTACTACAAAACGAAGCTGGTTTTTTGTTTTTTGTTTTTAAATTTATAGCATGGTTTGAGTTGGGAGGGACCCTTAAGCCATCTAGTCCAACTCCTCTGTAATTAACAAGGACTCATTAAAGCACGATCAGAGCTCTCAGAGCCGAGTCCAGCCTGACCATGAATGGCTCCAGGGGACTGAGCTGCCTGGAAGTCAGGTGATGGTGGGAGTTCCTGATTGTTGGCAAGATGTTGAAGAAGTTAGCATTTATTATTACTTCAGGAGCTCCAGGAGAAATCCCGTGTAAGAAAGAAGCCAGCCAACGAGGTAGGTTTCCCCTTGGGGCAGCGAGGAGTACTTTGTGCTTTGTTGGGTGATTTTTTTTTTTTTTTTTTTTTTTTTTTTCCTAGCTGAGCGTATAGAGTTTGAGCTGCTAACAAAGCCTGCAGGTGCAGGTTTTCCTTTTGTGTTGAAAGACAACGTCCTTTTGTTACTATCATAACTGGCTCTGTGGTTCAATCTCTGCCTTCAGTTCACACAACTGGCCAGTGAAACTCTGGTGGCTTGTGCTGTTGGACTTTCCAGCAGGAAAAGCAGCAAATTGCCCTAGGTGAAGAGTTCCAAGAAGAGGAATAATCTTCATTCTGTTTTAGGAATTTGTGTGGTTAGCATCTTATTGACCAGCTTCCTTTAGAGAACTGACCATCAAACAAAGATTAACACTGGGGGAGCTCAGTAACTACTGCCAGGCAAATATTTCACTTGGAAAAAATATAAGGAAAAAGCAATGAATCGCCATAACTAAGATAAACTATTTGAAAGCAGATTGCTTGTCTGAATATTATGCATTTTATCATCTAAATGTTGTTGATAAGCCATCCCTATTTCAAAAAGACCTGCATGAGACAGACAGCAGCTTTCCTTTGGGCAGCCCCAAATGTTTAAACAGCGCTTCAGCTTTAACACGTAGTTATAGGAACACCATGGTTTAATCCATATCTTCATTTCTGGGTTGGAAGTCCCTACAGCAGTTCTCAACAGAACAGTTTACACAAGGCCTTCATTCTCAGGACAGCTTCTCTATTCTCTCTTGCAGTATTACAAAAAAGATGGCAACATGCAGAGTTTTAGGGCACAGACCAGGGGCCTAACAGGTCCCACCTATGTAGCACTTGTTGGATAAAACTGCACACAATATACTGGAGGTAATGAATGGTTTGTTTCTGAATAATGTGAGGGTTTTCTCTCTGACATAGTACAAATTTCTGCTCAGTAGAGTGTAGGTGACTCAGAGAGTGTAGGTGACTTAGGCCCTATCCTTCACGCTGGAGAAGCATACCCACCATGTCAGATACCTACCATGAGGATGCAGCTTTGAATCTGTAAGCGTGTTGGCTTGATGTTTTCAATTAGTTCTGTATTAGTCATTCCTGGATGTGTGCTGAGATGTCACTTGTTCATTGTCTGGTATTTTGCCGTATTTTTCAGTTTTGATAGACTTGAATTGGTGCTCCAGTTTATTTTAAAAAGCTGTATTGAAACAGACTTCATTCTGTTAAGGGCATACCTGGAGAAATCAACTCTTGTTTGTTAGAACCTCTGCTAAAATAAAACTGTGTTAGCAAAGTGGAACCCTGACAGCTCTGGGAAAATGTAAACTTGCAGGGGTGGAGGGCAAAACAGAAGGGACAAAACTGTAGAATTATTATTTTTTTTTTGGATGCATTATGGTGATTCAAGGTTAAACCGATTTGATTTGGATCATTTGTAAAAGTAACACCAACAGTAGCAGTGCATTTCTTTTGCTTTTTCCACTTGGAAATCTGTAATGCTAAAACATGGTCCTGTGCTTAAATCTTAAATGTTGGATGCTATATTCTTACTGAGCTGAAGCATTTACCTTTCCTGGAAACTATATTAATAAACAAGAGAGCAACCTAATGACAGAACTAGGTAAACCTGATTATTTCAGTAAAGGAATTCTGGTCTAAAAAGACAGATTTGGAAAGCCTATTAGCAGCACTCTGTTATGTTCTGCTCAGTTGTACACTTGAGGATTATGAAGATAAAACTGAACCTTGAATATGAACCCAGGTGTTTGTGGCTCGTGGCTGTTCTCAACTTGCAGTGCAAATGGAAAAACTCAGCCCAACAATAACCTGCTCTAGAAGGGAATGAATGGTATTATCATAATCACCATCCATTGCTAATGCTATAGTGAGTAATTCTGGGTATGATACTTATTGTCTGTAACTGATGCAAAATGTTCTGTGTTCTTAGTGTTAGCTTATTTTTCAGTGAGATGATGGGGGATGTTTTGAGGGCTGTTTTGTATCTTGACTATTCTCAACTACTTCACGTTATGGTTGCTGCTTTTTTTCCAACACAAAGCAAAAATATAATATTTCTTTTTGATTAAGTTTCTGAACTATTGTTACCTCGAGTGAACCTCTCAGAACTTGTGCTTACCAGGCAGGGTTCATAGCTTCGTTCCAGTCCTTTCTTATGTCCATCCTCAGAGAGAATACTGAGCTTTCAGCTCAATTTTATTCCTAAACCAATATGGATGTTCCTACTGCTGAAATATTCTAAAATGGGCCTTCTCTCAGCTCGTGGTGTTATCAGCTTTGTTATACAATGGAATGCTTAGCCGCATCAGAAAATAGTTTCAAGCATGCTTTTGCACTAAAATCTTGAACTGAACTAGTAATTGGTCACTTTGAATGCCTTATGCTTGATTTTAACCATACATATATACTTATATTTCACTTGTGTTACCATGACATTGATATTTTACTTTCACATTTTGTGGTATTTTAACAATATAGCAAATAATTTTGAAGTAGCTAGTATTGAAATCAATATTATTTTTATTTTACTTTTTAATTTTATTTTTTACAGAAATTTTATTTCTCTATGCCCTTTGGGGAGATCATATAGAGTGATAAATATTTCTCAGAAATCTTGTCTGTGGGTCAAACAGTAAAATTATTCTCAGACTGAGAGATCTGCTCTATTTTTAGCTTTCCAATTATTTTAACATGTTAACATGATTTATGCATGTTCAATTAAGAGTAGAAGAAAGGAAAAATATCTATTCATGAAGAAACAAATTTATTACTGTAAAATTAAAGCAGTGTATTTTTTTTTTTAAAAAAAAAAGGAAAATATTTTGAAACTTGACTCTTCAGGCCACTGCCTTCATTTTTTTTCTCACTGTGCTCACGATTACGTGCTAAACTAAAGTAGATTCAGATGTGGACACTGATGTTAATTTTCTCATACTACTTGAAAGTACTGAAGTATTTCAAGTGTAATGTAAGTGAAAGTACTCAAGCCTTATGTTATTGACTGTATATGTTTTAGCAAACTTGAGTTTTTTCAAAGAGCATTGCTAGGTCTTATCTGTATCATCCTGTATATTATTCCTCTCTGGTTTCTTCTTGCTACTTCAGCTGGCTGAATTTTTGGTTATTTTAGTCTACAGTTTTAAGTGAATATTCATTCATTATGTAATTCTGAGTCAGGGGGTCAATTTCATTGTTTTGCAGTTCAGTTGTGCCCCTTATTTAAGAACATGGAGGGTTTCCTCAATAGAAAAACAAACAAAAAAAAAGACCAAAACCCAAATCTCTAAATAGAAAAGCAAACTTCTACCTGCCCCTCTCCCCCCCCCCCCCCCAAAAAAAAAAAAAAGCAAAACATAAAACAAGCCTAGTGATGTATCTCAGACTATGAGCTTCTTGGAGCTTAGGCTCAGCTACTGTCAGCCCCATCACTGCAGTCCAGCAGTGGCTCCTGTGTGCAGGTACATCCTGCTGTCCTGTACACTTAAGCCAAGTGCTCAGACTCTTGCACAGACTCCAGCATCTCCCACATTATCTAGTGTGGGTCTTAAATCAGCATCATTTGAGGGCTGGTGGTTATGGAGGGCAAGGAGAATGTGAGCAGCCCAACCCAGGTTGTGAGTTGCGTGCGGGGAAGGCTTGATGTGCTGGGGATGGACTGAAGGTTAGCTACAGCTGGTCATTTATGAGGCTTTAATGAGGTTTAGCACAGGCTGTGAGTATGACCTGATCTTGCTGTTGATAGCTTTTTTGCTGGGTATTTAGTAGTTGATGAGAAAAGCAGTTACAACACTGGGGACTGAAAGGGGAGGGAATATATGCAGTCAAGATCAAAAGTCCAATTTGACATTCTAAAGCAAAATGTTATGATTAAAGCAAACTTTGAGAATTAAATTTATATTATTATGGGAAATAACAATGCAGAACATAGTCATTTCTTTATCTGCTGACTTCATTGCCCGAGTCTTTGTCAACTGGCAAAGTCCTTTTTTTGCACCTAGTGAAGAACTATTCATGGCAAGCAGGGAACAAATTTCCGCTTTTATAAGCTTGAAACTTTCCATCACTACGAGAAGGAACTTATTGATAGAAGAACTTGCCAAATTGCTAATTGTACTTGTGAGTGAGATACATAGTACTTTTCAATAGATGATTTAGGATTATATTAGAGGCTAATTTCAGCCGAACCTTTGATGTCTAATAATTGCAAACTGTTGAAAGCAGCTCTTCAGTCCCAGGGTGCTTATTTTGTAGTATCATTATTTTGGATCCAAATGAATGTCCATCATTGTGATTTCCCAGGTCACCACTATTATTTGAGCGATGCACTTCTAGAGAGCTAAGCATATTGGTCACTGCTTAAATATAATAATCTGCCGCATCTTAAATATGCCATAGCAAATCTCTGCTATATAAATTACATCGAACATACACTCTGTGAAACTACCTATATAACTTAAACCAACCTGTACACATATTAGGAAATATACTAAAAAATTGTTTTCTGTTTTCTTTCATTGGTGCAGAGGTAAAGAAGGATATAGCATCATGCAAAGTTGTAATTGCTTCAAAATATTCATCAGCAGAACAATTGCAGAGAAATTTGGTGACAGCACGTGGGGATTGTAGTTGTGATTCAGATTTGTCAGCTCAGGATGGAGCTTCTCAGTGGCTTTTAGTTTGTTAGCATGTGAGTGATTGTGCTTTCTCTATTTACAGGAGATTATACCAGATCAACAGGTTTTTTTTAATCCAAGTTAGACATTCTTTTTCCTGGTCAGTGATCCTCAAGGTGCAAGCAAAAACTTCTGAACTCTAGCTGTTGGTCACGATGTGTCTTAGTTTAAGAAAACTTTTATAGTAGTTATTTTCTTTCTCCCAAGACATTGAAAGCAAATAATCTGAAAACCTATTGATATCATTTAGGGTTTTTTCTCCAGTGTATCTGAATCTGTATCACTTTTACACTACAATAATTTGAATTGAAAACTACTTTTTCTAAGAAGCGAACGTGAGGTGGGTTAAGGTGAACTTCATTTGGACACTGCATATTTGAGATGGAGGGTGGCATAATTTGGGTGTAAACCAACTTTTACATCAATTGGCTGCATTTTATCTTACTAGTCGAAAAGCAAATGGGTGGCATGAGCACAAAATACCAACTCCTCTCATGCAGGAAACAGGCAGTGTTTAAAAAAAATGGGTAATTGTTTTTTAGCTCTCAAAACCAAAGCAAGCAAACAGGGCTCATAAGCACGGGAGGGACCAAATAGTAATAAAGAACAGATACTGCTGAATATCTGCATTATTTTTGATTCAGATGTGCTGCAATATTCTTTAACACTGCTTGCTTTTAAAATGTGGCAGTGTAATTCCGTTTGCCATTGCCTGTGTCTTGGCTCTTAGCCTGCTCTCTGATTTTCAGTGTCAATACTGTCATGTCACACAATAGTCCCGCCGTTTATCTCTTTGCATTTCTCTATTCTGAGTGAATTCCTTGAAAAATCTGTATGAACTACAAAGAAGAGGTGGCTTTGTATTGTTTCAATAGTGCGTTCCAGGCTTTGAACCTAAGTTACTGAGATGTCACCACTGATGACTTGTAATTTTTCCTGAGCAGTTTGTTCTGTCATAGAGCTGATACGGGACTAAAAGCACTCCTTGTCTTTTTATTACTGTGTGCAAACTTTCCATTCTTCTTTATCTAAGTCTCTTAGACTTAGACTGCTCCTAATTAATGCTTATGTCTATCTTGAGAATATCTGTGGCAAACTTGATGCTAAGATTCAGCTTCATCAGATGTGACCGTATGTCTCAGTCTGTTGTGCTCTCTGTATTTCTTCTTTCTTAGTTTGGGAGGCAGTGGGAGCACTTAGATACCCTCAGACCTTGTGTTACCTCATTCACCTCATCGCGACTTCTACATGACAGGCCTGAGTAGCAATTCCAATCTTCTAACTGTTTCTGTATCAGAACTTTAGTATGGAGAGTGGCCTTCAGAAATCTTTCTGCTTTTTCCTTCTGAATTTCAAGTTGTTCTTGTACATTTTTCATAATATTAGTGACAGGATTACCCTTTTTTTGTCACTTGGTTTTGAATGCTTTTTGGGCTGTTGCCAAATTGCTCATGGCAAACTTATGTTACTGTACAACCCCTAGTCTTGGTTCTTTGATGCTATTGTCTAAGTGGGGTTTCAAGGTCCTACGTGCGCTTCATGAAGAGAGGATGTTGTCCTAATGTGTTTTTATAAGATAAAGGAAGTATCATGCAGAGTAGTATCTACTTTTAGAGAATGGATAAAAGTAAAGAGAAGCAGTCTTTTTGTACCTGCTCACAGTGTCACGGAATCTGTTTGTTTTAGAAAAGTGGATATCAGAGTGAGGTGCTAGTCCCAGCACCAGAGGCTTGTGAAGACAGTCTAGGTTATGGACCCATTAAAAAGCAGGAATTTGGCTTTTTTAGCAACAGCTGACAGTCTTAAGCATTGCTGGTTTACTAAATTAAGAAAAGAGAATAAGACATCAACTGCATTATCTCATTCATAGCAACAGTATTACGTGTCCGTGAATTTAGGGTTTTTCCTCTTCAAAGGCCTACTGAAATATACTAGCACATTATATTCTAAGATCTGCCTTGATTTTTGATCCTGATCAAAGGGATACACTTCAAGTATTTTGACATCTAATCCTTTTTCCTCACTTTGATCACTTCAAACTGAGGTACAAGTAACCACTTCCACTGCCTGCCTTAGCCAAGACTGGAAAACATCTTATCTGCAGATAATGGCTGCTGCTGCTTGGAACTTCATCCCCTTGATATTTTAGTTTTAAAATGTCTCTCTGCTTTTGCCTGGGGTTTTTAGTACTGCTGCACAGTATCATGGGAAAAACAGGGAAAAAAAATCCAATCTGCAAAGTACTTTTAAAAGAAAAATCTATTAAATAATAATATGGAGCCAATAGATATGAAAACTTCATAGGCTATGTGTGAATTCTGTGCAATACAGTGTCAATGAGGCCTCGGAGAGTAATAAAAGATTAAAACAAACAGGCGCTTTATTGTTGTAATATAAAATTTCTCATGAGATGTTATCATTAGGCAGATCATTACAGACTTTTTTCCTTCTTGTGTCATAAAACAGAACTGGCATTTACTGGAGCTGATATCTTGTACAATAAACTGTAAGGAAGATTTATGGTGGCAGCAGAGGCCCCGTAAATGTTCTGTGGTATTGAATGCTACATGTGGGCTCCAGAAGCCGGTGGGAAGGGTCTCAGAAGGGTTTCTTCAAGTGCTAGCGATGAGCTGAGTGGGTCTCAACCCATCTTAGTCATCTTCCATTTCAGTCACCAGCTTACTTTGATATGATAGTGAATTCACGCAGCTGAGCCACCGTATTGACCACAAAGCCATATCAGCATAATTGTGACCTAAAATACTTACCTAATACATCACTTTGTAAATGTGAGAGCAATAAATGCTAGGCAAAGTCATTTCCTGGTTTTACGTTTCCTCTTTTTTAACGTGCTTTTAAAAAATCAGAAGATCTGATTTATATTCAGTTCTGTCAATGAATGATTGTGTAGGGTTAAGTAGCTGAAAATAGCTCAATTTTGCATTAATAAAATATCACCATTTTCATAAGGTATTTTTTTTAAATTTTAATTCTGTTTTACTTCGATGTCTCCAGTTTTTTCAGATGATGTTATTATGCATCTTTTAATGGGGACTCTTATGTTCTCAATATGCCTTCTGTCTGATTGAGTCTTTAGCTGATTGCTTACCTCCATTTTTCTACTCCTTGTCCTTGTTCTGTCCTGTTTTTCTCTGTTGAGGTCCTGCACTTCTTCTCAGGCTTCTTCATTCTGGGCCTTGACCTCATCTCTCACAATGTGGCAACTAGATGAAGGGATAAACCATGCAACTGCTCGGGAGCAGGAAGGAAGCACGTAGAGACCCCATTTCCTATTTCTGGGTGCTAGGCATGGTGGCTTCTTAGTGACAGGAGCAGCAGGATGGGGTACTGTTGGAGCAGAGGGAGATGCCAAAGAGAAACACTGCTTGCTTGTAATCTTACTAATGACCGATGCTTCATGTGCGATGTTCATAATGCTGTCAAGGACTCTGTGGGACTTGTTCTGTTTTGGTGGTTTCTACAGCAGAGTTGAAAAGGAAACAAGTGCCAGCAGGCAGTGTTGTTTTCCAAACAGTCCAAGTGTGAAGTATGTGATCTCCACACATCATTTCAACTGAGTGCTTATGGAGGCTGACCTCATGTTTCACCATTTTTTCACATTTTAGTTTACTGTTTTCCATGACTACACAATACCTGCTGGAACTAGCATTTCTGAATTGGAATTTTGAAGCATGCACAAATGATAAATTGCTCTATTTGTTTGAGAGACATTTTTGGAGGAATATTTTAATTGCAATTATTAAGAGGGGAAAAAAGGCTGAGCATTTGTTGCAGGCGTTATTTGTAAGAAAAAGTGTTGGGATCATCAGTGAAGGCAGTAGATGCAAAAATAATTCACTAAACAACACTATTATGAGTTTCCACTTTGTGTTAGAGAATGCTTATTTAATAAAAATATTAATCTATAAATAGCAAGACAAATTTGTTACAGCCTTCCACCGTCATTTACCAGGTGTAGAAGAGGCTGAGTTAGATGAGCAATGCATGTTTTGTACAGGTTTGTCCTGCTTACTGGGGAATCCTAATCATGTAGATATCATGATAAAGACAAAAAGACAAAATATTGCTACTAACTGTTGTATTATTGAAGTACTTAAAGCAAACCATGCACAACAAATCACCTTTTCTTCAAATCTGATCTTTCTGTAATGTGTTATCAGCTTTCAGTGACAATACAAAGCAGGATGAGCCTGCCTCAGGAAGATGCCTCTTTTTCTGCAAGAAGAGTCAGTCCCACCATTTTTTTTTTTCCTAGAAGCTGTCAGGAGATAACTAATTCTTTCTCACATCAAAATGCAAGTGCTCTGTGTAAACCTATGTGACCTTCCACAAGAATGCATAGGATGAACAGTCACACAATTAACAGGAGGAACCGTTATCTTACATTATGATGGCATTTCATTATCCTTAAAATAGCCAAAGAAAAGAGATTTCCTAATTCCTTTGACCTCTGGCATCTCAGTGGTGTTTTCAGTTTCACAGAGGCACTGGTCTGCTCTTTCATTGCTGTCTGCGGCAACTTGAGCTTGCAAGGGTGAAAAGAATGAGCTGTGATGAGTGCCATAAAACTGAAGGGAGCGGAGAGAGAGATGCCTGAACAATTCAAAGCACTTTCATTAATCCTTCTATCCATAACTTCATATAGGGAGGGGAAAAACATCTCTTTCAAGCTTGGCTGGACTTGGAATTAGCTGCTGTCTTCCTTTCATTGTCTCGGCACTTTTGTGGCACTGCCGCTGTCTTGTTAGCAGCTTCGGCTCATGAACAGCCGATCTGTTCCTGCGGCAGAGGGGCTGTAATACCATCTCATCTTTACTGATATATTGCTTTGACTTTGTGGGAAGAGCTTGGAGGACTCTCTCGATGCTAGCTTTAATTAAGATTTTTTTTTTTGGTTGTTCTTCTCTATTAAAATTTGTTCCTGTTTAATGTGATCAGTTATTTGTTTTGAATATCTTCACGTCATTGCTTGTGATGTGATGGAAGTTCTTTCTTTATGGAAGGAGTCCTTTTGCTGCTCATGAGAGTCTTCTAAAAGGATATATTTCTGCTTTCTAAAATAACAGGGGCACAATTTGCTGAGCTGAAGAATTTTCTAGCTGTTTCTATGAATTTTTCTTGGATACTTGTATTAAATAGGAAAACCAAAATTTCTGAAGAAGTTTTTTACATCTTTGTATATATTTTCATACTGTAAGCACCAGGGAAGGACTTGACAAGTACCTCTGAAAGGAAGGGTGGGGTGTAATTCCAAAAAGTGCCTCAAATGCTGATTTATGACTTGTCAGGCATGTTGAAGACAATCTTTGCTGTCTGTCTTGGTTATCAGAACTTTCTGGTTAGCTCTGGTTTATGGTGTTGTTTTTTATTTTTATTTTTTTTGCTGATGTTGTTTTATGCATATCAGTAACTTGTACATTTTGCTCTATTCAACAAAAGAGAACGGATTCTGGTCTGGTCAACAAACTACCACAACCTACACCTGTGTATATCTGCTTTCACTGTATTAAGTATTTATATTACTTCATCAAGTGGAGATCTTCAGTGCTGGAGCTTTTCAGATATCGGCTCATTCAGGGTGTTCTGTACACAGTGGGTTCCTGGGCACTGCATCAAGCTTTCCTTTCAGCAGAATTCACTAGAGAACACAGTATGTTCAAGCTCTTACCTGCTCATGCATCCTGAGCACACTAGTATTGGTAATCTGCTGAAAGTAGCTTAAAAATGTAGGATAACACTACGTTTCCAGGTTGAAGTTAAAAGTGTATATGCTTGTCTGTGCATGTATCGTTGGTAATATGTCATTGGTAGCTCTTTCAAGAGGAATTTTATCTTTCCTTGTGTGGATTTCTCGCATAAAATCTCGTGGAAGAAATTATTTCCCTTAAGGTCCCTCAGTTTGCTTTTTGTTTTGACCAAAGAATTTGTCTTTTTATGTCATTGTTTTCTCAATATTGGCAGCTTTGGGTCCTTTATAATGTAAGGCATATGAGTCAATCAATGCTTCTCTGCATCATTTGAAACACCTTAACAAAGGCAACCTGCACAGAGAAATATCTGGCTCTGAAAGCAGGCTAAAATGACTTGGAGGCATGCGTTTCTCAGATGCTTAGCTTGTTCTGAGCTGTAGGAAGTAAAAATCCTTGGGGATTTATTTTGTTAACCTGAATGTTTCCATTAAACATCCATAAGTATCTAAAACCATAAGCGGCATTACAGTCTACAATGAGCCTGTGTGTGAAAGCTCTCACAACAGTCTCTTAAAACCCAGTAGACTCATAGGTAAGTTCACATCTATTTAACACAATGAACATGAGATATAATTTCATTAGCAATTGTTTGGGCTATTAATACCCAGAGAGGATACTTCAGCATTGCACAGCTGCAAAGAATAAAATGCACTTATATCTGTCCCTGAGGTCATGGACCAAGGTAATAAAACAGAAAGCAGTACTTTTGGAGCAGCCTTCATAGTGTTCTTGTCTTGTAGCCACTACATCTCAAGTAGTAAAACTTGCTGGGGATAACAAAAGCCGTACTACTGATCTTTCTGAAAGGTATGTTTTCCTATAGACAGTGAACAGGGATGGTTCTGATTCTGCCTCACCACTTTATCACAGTGCTGAACCCTGTGTGAAGAAGTTATGCTTAAGTTTTTAAAAAAAAAATAAAAAAGAAAGGAAAGGTAATAGTAGAAAATAAGAAGGTACAGAATAAAACCCTGATTTTTCCTGCAGTATTTCAGAGTCTTTAGGATGTCCCATGTTGCTGTGCTTAGGCTCAAGTCTGGAGCATAGAGCATGCTGGCGTTCCTGTCCTCAGAAGAGGTGGTTCTGCCTAGAAAAAAGCTCTGCAGTATTTTGGTATTGTTGCCATGATTCATCATAGAGGTACTTGTATGAGATGCAGTGGTTTTCAGAGTGGTATGACATACATAAATCTGTACTGGGGAGCTAAAACTTGTTAATTATAGATCTGTGACACATGACAGTTGTTGCAGGCAGCTTTTGCATCTCTACTTTGCATTGTACTGAGCTTTTTTTCCCCCTTTTATTTAGAGTTGGCTTCTGCTTTCAGACAAATTATTTGCCTTCAATAGGAAAATTATTTTCCTTAATTTACCCACTATTCTTACTGTCGCTGTGACTCGAGCTACACTATGGTCAAGCCCAAATATTTGCTTTAAAGTGAAGGAAGATCTTTACAATGTCAGATGTTTTAAAGCATAAAGAGTATTTTGTTCTAATAAAAAAATCATTAATCCTTTTTTCTTTTCTACTTTTTAAATTTCCTATAGTTAAATATCACTACAATGCAACTTTAAAAAACGTAAGTACTTCAAAATATCAAAAATTCAAGAAAGTTTGTAAAACAAACAAAATGTATTTATATTATAAGTTTTAGGAAGCATTCAGTACTTTAGAGACTCCAGGTGGCAGGAAGTTAGAGAAACTTCCTTATGACTCAGTAAAGGTGAAGTGACTTTCCCTTCCATTGGAAGGAGATGTGTGCAGATTTCTTTCTGAGTATGTCACTGTCCAACTGCATGCAATACAAGTTTTTAATCCTGCCTCTGGACTTGAAGTAAGCAGAATTTCAGACCAAAGTTGAATAGCTTATGGAAAAGGGGTTAATTTCAAGAATAGCTTTCTTTGTTTTAACTGGATATAATATTTTTTTCTGCTTCTGTTAGTGATTGGAGAGAGAACACAAGGTCACATATGAATATTTTAGGTAGTGTATGAGGGCTTGAGCTCTGCGTTCATTGAAAAAGTTGGCAAACAATTTGTTCAGGCATTAGGGTCGTTGCCAAGGGGAAATTCAGAGATGCTTTATTGGCAGTCAGAGAACCTAATATACTTTTTCTTGGCAATGCCCATGCAAAGGTAAATGGAAAAAATAGCAGGAAGTGTCAAGTAATGTTAGATGATATTCTATTGCTGTTGTAGTAAATGCACTACCAAAAGATCAGTATTCTCAAATTGGCCCAAATTGTCACCAATGGGAGTTGTACTGTTGGCTGCTCAGAGCTCAGATTTGTGCTCCCCTCCAGTACTGTGTCACAGGACAAAGACACACCCTTGAAAAGAGACGTAGTCATAGTATTTATTTAAAAGGGCTGAGGTCCAGTATAGGTTGCTGCACTGAGATTTCACAGATGGCCACATCAGCTATGCTACAGTAGGAATGAAGCTGCCCTGTGTTGTCCTGTGCAGGTATAGTTGTTCTGCTGCTGAGGGGATGGTTGTTTTTCTTCAGGGTTGGCCACATGGGAATGGTTAGCTTCTGTTCCAAATGCAAGAATTGAACTCTTCTCACTGCCAATACTTGTGCATGCAGGAGGAGGCTGCTTCACTACAAAGGTGTCATGATGGTATGGGTGAATTTCATTCCCTTGTTTTGGCAGTCTGCACTCTGCTCTTGAGGTTGTAAGAAAGGGCTGCCAGAGGTCAGAAGCAAACAAATTAACAAAACACACTGAAACATAGACCTAGAATATGGTTTATTGCCATAATGTCAGTCGATATAGATTTGACAGAAAGTACTGTTAGAAGCAACTTAATTTCTTTCAAAGAAAAAAAAGTTCCGGAAATATTAAGTGATATCATAGTACTGGCAAAATTCTTTTCACTATACGTGGATGCAGAGCTGATATGTCCTAGTGAGCCCTCTTTTGCAAGATCATTACAAGGTAAAATCCTTGGTCAGCAATAGGTTTGTGAAGCATTAAGCTAACCACATATGTATTTGCCTGTTTTTGAGTCGAGGATTAGTAACTTGTTTCTTTGTGAAACTACACTGATCTCTTAATTAAGCTTACCAGGCACAAGTGCACTTCAGGTGATCCAGACAACCTTTAAAGGGCCTGCAGCAGATGGTGGAAGGTCTGTGTTCATGCAGTATTCTGCTGTTTTGTCTGTTAAATAAGTATCTAATTACTCCCAGTCTTATCTTATTTCAACACTGTGTCACTAAATTACTTACACGGCTGTAAGTAAGGTAATCCTTTGCCAATCCGATAAGCTTTCAGCTTGACTTTTGGGAAGTAAACTTGCACCTGATGAGAATTTTCTTTCCCTCAGACACAAACCTCTTCCAGTACTTTTCCAGAAGCACTTAACAAGATCATTTACCATCTTTCCCACATAGCTTTTCTTTCAGCTGTTCCAAATAAATTGTCTGTGACAAATTCTGATTTTTAAAGTTTGTTTCTTGAGGGCAAAACGTCTTTTGTTATGTTTTACACTGTGATGGGCAAGGGGAAGTAAGCACTTCTGAAATAATAGCATCAAGTCTTTGTATTTGCAGATACAGAATCACTTCGCTGTTATTTTCTTGAACTGCTGCCCACATCAGGCAGAATGGCTATTATGTAGAGCAGCACTTAGGCTGCTGGTTGAGTCATCTGAAGTTAATTTCTTCTTGAGCATTGTCTTGAAGAGACTCAAAGCATGACAACAGGCAGGTTGTAAGTGGAGTCTATATCTAGTTTTTTCCTCGCTTTTCTTTTTCCAGCCTTAATAACTCTGTGGGGCATGTGAAAAACCTGGCAGTACTGGGAGAGATCTTCACCTTTATGCTCTATCTTCCATCTCCACACTATCACAGCTACAGACTTATTTGCTGTGCACTGCTCACGTGCGCTTCCTTGCATTGGAAAGAGAGGTATACTGTGATCATCTATTCACATCTTCAAATCACATTTTGTCTCTTCCTGTCCTACATCCCTGAGCAAGCCACGTATTCTATAGAAATTGGCAGAGTTTTGCATGTGTTTGTGGCATTCACATAGAGTTGAGTATAGAATGAGGCTCCTCCACATGCTTAAAATGGCCCTTTTTTTTTGTCTTCAGCTGCTATTCTGCAGTAATGATATTGATGGGAATAAATGTTTGGGAGAAACAATGTCATCACTTAGTTGTTTTACAGTGGATGTACGTATGCCTCAGCTTTGCCAGATAGGAACCAGACTGGATGCTTGCCATAAACCTGCTGGCAGGTCTTCATATCTGTAAATACTAGCTTTAGTTTTTAGCTCAGATGCTGTTTTTCCTTTATTTTTGAATGAATTAATTTGCTTATTATGAAATGGTTTTTCAATTAAAATGTTGTGGAAAAAAGACTTGATTCAGTCCAACTTAAAGCTGCAGTGCTATGAACAAGATGGCAGGTGTCCAGTATGGACTTGCAGAGAAAGGAAGTAATGCTCTTCTCTGATTTTCATGTCTACTCGTTGACGTCCTGTTACCTGTGGTGTTCTTTCACAACTCATAATAGTAGTGTTTAGGGACAAATCTCTTTGCTGTCTCCTTGGCCAGAGAAGAGAAGCAGAGTGATCCATCTTATTGAGCTGAGGGCATCTATGCAAACTCTTACTTCATAGGGTAACCTCCTGCTTTTGCATAACAGTTTTCTTCCGTGATTTCCACCCTAAATCCTAGGAGACTAACATTATTTTCAAAAGCAAACTTCAAGCTCTGATGGGTATTCTTGTTTCATTTAGCAGGAAGCCAGATGAGATAATGTAATATTGCCTTCTGTTCTTAAAAATCTTTGAATCTCACCAGTATAGGGAAATGTGTTATTCTTGTATTTCCAGTGACTGTCCGTTATCAATCATCAGAACGAAATCCAGGGAAGGACACTTGCAACCAGCCTGACAACCTTTTTGACTTTGTTCTCTGAGTTCCCATAAATGTTTTATAAAATAATTATCCTTTAAAGAGGATTTAAAAAAAAGAGGCGGGGGGGGGGGGAAAGAAAGCTTTACTAAGGGTAAAATGTTAAATGTGTTTCTAGTAAATATGCAACAGCAATTTAATCTAATAGCACAGTTCTTACCTATTAATATCCTCGAATGACCTGTTTTGGCAGGAGCACCTGAAAACAGAGCTGTGCTGGTAACCTACTGGGTTATCTGTTAGCCTCATTTTGAGAGTGATTTGGAGGAGATAGATTAAAAATAAATATATATATATATATCATAAAGATCATGATGCCAGGGAAGTATTACCACGAGCACACTTGCTTTTTTTATTGCATGATCAGTTGCTAAAAAGATGGCGTTGTTTATGTTTTTGCATTAGCATGTATACCAAATTAAATAATATTCTACTTCCTTGGTGACAAGGTAGTGGTAGCTTCTGTTACACTGGATTACAAGTCCAGCTGCAGAATTTGAGCTTCATCTCAATCTGTGGGTTATAAGCCACCTGAAGGATGTGTTTCCCTAAAGTAAAATTCTCTCCTAACATGCAGTAAAGCCTCCAAACCTTAAAAGTTCTGGGAACCAGTGGTATTAATGCAGCCCTGTGTATGTGAAAGCCATTCATTGGAGATAAGCCCTGAAGCCCCTGCTATTGCTCTGCAAACTTGGGCCTAATTAATGATGCTGTCAAATGAAAAGCAGCCACACCACCCAGGGACGTGAGTGACCTCAAGTCTGGGGAGAGCCTACAGATTGCCTGGCTGGGGTTTGTGTATCGTTTCATGCTGTGCTGTGTTTAAGGGCTACTATATTTCTTTTGTCTCATAGAGGAGAGTCATATACTTTTACTGCTTTTATCTGTGTCAGTAGATAGGAATGATCGTACTGAATCAAACTTTTTGTCATCAAGTACAATATTTTGTCTCAAAAAGGATGCCTCCAGCATGAACAAATCATTGAGGAAGGCATCAGAACCTGTGCAGCACATGGAGGCTCTGTTCTTCAGGCGTTACCTCAGGCTCTGTCAGATTGCCTACTCTGTGTCACAGCCAGGAGCTATGGAGGATCTGGGCCCCACAGTGTGATGGGGTGCTGGCATGCACTTCAATCTTGTGCCATCACTCATCTCTCTGGTCTTTACTCAGTGTGTTGAGCAAGAGAAAACCCACAGCTCTTTCTCCGTGTGCTGCTCATTACTTGGTATATTATCAACAGAGCTCTCGTAAATCTCCTCTCTAAAGTGATCAATCTCATCTCTGAAGTAATCAATCAGGAGCTGTTTCAGCCTTTTTACTGTGGTTCTACATTTCCTTAATCACTCCTGTTGTTCATGCAATTGCCCTTGGACAGTACTTTGCCTACTGAATTCAATAACTGCACAGGAAGACTTTGCTCCTTCCATTCTCTGCTTCACTCTATTTGACCTGTTTTAATACCTGTAGAAAAAAGTCATCTAAATGTAAACCTACTATTCAAAGGGATTTTGTTCGTGTATGTACAGGCAGTTTTCATAGCTTGAACTAAAGAAAACATAGAATTCAATTTTCTATTTAGAGTTACCACAATGGGGTGTTAAATTGTTGCTGCTATAATGAAACTTCACCAAATGTAGTAATGAATTTAACAGCTGTAAATGCACCATGGTAGAGCATAACAAGTCAATTTGGGTATGATCTGAGGAAACACTGAATGATTAAAAAAAAAAAAAAAAGCATTCACAATTCACAGCTGCAAACTATCCTGTCTTTACATCCGGCTCCAGGAATTAACTAAATGTTTATGCATGAGCTTAAGGACTTATTAGCAACTGCAAGAGCTCTTCTTTCCAAGCTGAAACTTCAAAGCAAGGTAGTGTAATTTGAGTAAGCTTTTTGGTTTGAAATATTTCCTACCTGTGAAAGCAGCATGGTTTATGAATATCATTTCCTCAGGTAATAATTCCAGGTAATGTATACTGGACTGATCACATGAAGCTTTTTTCTGTTCAGTTTTTAACTTTCTTTAGTTTTCTCCAGGCTTTAGAGTAAAGTTAAAATACCCAAGTACTGGATGCAGTTTGTCATGACTAATCTGAAAATAGCTGACTAAATATTCAAGTGAGCGGAAAAGTGAACATATTGAAACCTTAAGATGTTTCCTATGATGCCAAACTCCATTAGAAGTAGAAAACAGGGAGGAAGCCCTACCTGTTAGCAGTAGAATAGAATCTGTTTTCCAGTTTTCCAGACCATTTTTTTCAGACAAGGTTGCATACTCCCAGTTGTTCTATTTGAAAAACTTGATTGTTTTGTATCTGAGCTGTTATTTATTGATCATAAAGTAGTTGCCTGTTTCATACATAAACTGAAGTATACTTAAAGGCACATCCAAACTACAGCCTTGGTCAACAAACACTAGTTTACATTTGATATGCCAGGGCACAACATGCACATTAAATGGTGTATTTAATGACATGGGAACATCTTTAACTTGGAATAAATACCAGAACTCGTATTTTCCAGTATTTAACAAACTTTTCCTTTCAAATATCTGATAACCTCAGAAGAAAAATGACCAAGTTCAGAATTTTTAACATAGGAATCCTTGTGCCTTGAAGTATCAAAGAACCCTCAGCATTGAGCTCAATGCAGCCCGTGTGTGTACAGCTGTGTTCTTTGCGCTATGCTTTCCAGTCCTGTTGTGAGAAAAGGAGCAGTTGTACTATGCTGAAGAGTTTCCAGGTGCAAATTCATTTTGTCTGTCACTCTTGTTTCTACCATCCACAACAATGATGGTTACTGTGCTACCAATTATTTTGAGAGTAGAAGGTGTTGTATATCTTTTTCATAGCAATAATGACTTCATAACAAAAGCTAAAATCTCATTCCATGGAGAGAGAAGGTAACAATAAAAACTACAAAATTTTTTATAGCTTTCACAAATTACTGTTCTTACAAGGGAAGATAATGCTAAGTGATTTTTGCTGGAGATGACAGGCAGTTAGTTATAGCCAACAATAGACAAACCTGCACACCATCAAAGTCAACACTGTAAAATTATCATGTGTTAAACTCCTAAGACTGCAGGTGCTCATATTCCTTTCTGTTTCCCTTACAAGTGGGTACACTTTTGTTCTTATTTTTCCTCATGCTCGAGCAATTGCTGGTGCTGCTCATGTGCTTTTGTGGCATTGTTAAGAATGTCTGACAGCAAAGCTCTATCTTCTTCGGGTTTGCTGTTAGAAAGACTGGTGGATGATGGTATTAGTGAGAGTGAGGGTTAACTTGAAAGGTGCTCCTTCTCTAGTTTTCAACTTAGCATTCGCTCTTTTAAATTCATTTCCATCTTCTTTTTGCTGCAAGGATAAAGCCATGTTAGTTAGGACTTTGTTTCCCACCAAAGGTCTTACCTAACAAAGTGCAACTCACGGTCAGTGACTGAGTACGTTATTCTTGAGAAAAGATTGATATGTTTCTGTTCAGCCATGATAGAGAGTTAATTGCTTGCTGTTTCTTGAAAACTCGCTTCAAATTTCTTCCCTATTAGAACTTGAAATATTTGTTTTCTGAACGGGAGAAAGATATTTAAAAAAATAAAGTACATGCTCGATTGTATTCCAACATACAGTAACACTGAGTTTATTCCGTATGATGGAGTCATTATGTTTTTATTTGTATTTTGAGATAGCGTTCCACATACTTTAAAAACAAGTAATACGATGCAAAAAAAGCATCTTGTCAAACGAAAATCAAATAGCTTTACTCAAAATATTTTCTTCTCTTGGATTAGCTATGGGCTTATTATATTTTTCCATTTAGAACCAAAAAAGCTTTCAAAAATCACACAGTTCTACTTCGTTAGCTCTTGGGGATAGATTCCTGTAACATGGCACTCATCAGGAGGAAGTGGAAATCATTCCCTCTTTGTCACTGTCATATGAATGGAAGGAGATGAAACCCCTGCAAGAGCTAATATAACGAGACAAGATATTATCACTCAGAGCTCAGGCATGGGATGCATAGAAAAGAATATGCTGGGGTTTCTTGCAAAGGTGTACTGGGATTTATTGCAGAGAGCTCTGAAAAGCACTGAAGATGATTGCATTTTAATGGATATCAGGGTACTGTTGAAAAAGCCATTCTAATTATAAAATTGTTTTGTGGAATTTGCAAGTGTTATGCAAATGGTGATCCTCATCCAAAGACTGCTCATATCAATATGCTCACAAGCAAAGGTGTTGTCTCTTATGCTTTAGGTTTTTTTTTTTTTCCAAAGCAGTTAGAGATATCTTCAAGACATTATTTTGTTGAGTAGCTGTAATGTGCTCAAAGATAGCAGTCAAATCCTCTAATTTGCTGTATATCTTTATTACAGTCATGAAATAAAAGAGTTGAGAAGCACATGAGGCATAAATGTGCATCTGAGCATCAGGTGAGGGAAACAGCACAATGCTCTTGGAAAGACTAAGGGTATTGCATATGAAAATACTCGGTGCATATTTTTAGCAATTATTTTAACTGATCTATTTGTGAGAAAAGTGGTTGTAAATACCCAGTGTTTTTTTCTTTCTATGTAATGACCCCTAAGTTATAAGATTTAGACACACTTTCTCTTTTGGACTTCGTGGAATGATAGGAAATCTGGCAAGTTACATCAGAATTTATTTGCTGTATTTCTAAAATGTGTATTTTCAAGCATCACACACATGCACAGTATCTTGAGGTTAAAATGTTCAAATTTGCAAATTATATCTTTTCATTCAGGTCAGATTTGAGCAGTGTGTGACAAGAAGGCTGTGACAATTTCAATAATTTTGGGAGAAATATGTTGGTAATCACTTTGAAGAAGTAGTAGGGATGCAGGCATAAATAACAGCTGGAAAACTCCACTGTTCTCCCAAATATTGGTGATCCTGCACATTGCAGGGGGTTTGAAACTAGATGAGTACTGTGGTCATTTTAAATCCAGGCCATTCTATAAATATTGTGTGATACGATTAACAAATGTAAGGATGTTTTTTCTGG
Organism: Lagopus muta; assembly: GCF_023343835.1. NCBI lineage: Eukaryota > Metazoa > Chordata > Aves > Galliformes > Phasianidae > Lagopus > Lagopus muta. Next base: position 27,976,870 of record NC_064440.1, on the reverse strand, counting down.
ATGTTCTACCTGAGGATCTGGAGGCCGTTTCGATTTGTAAACAAATTTTAAGCCTTTCAGAGAATTTCCTGAGGACCTGTGCTTTATTTCTCTGAAGCACCGAGGGGCTTTTCTCTAAAAAAGCAACTCAATTGGAGTGTTAGGTGGTATCTATCAACTTGATTGTAATACAAAGAAAAATTTGTGGAGGTATGGCCTCCGTACAACTGTGGCTGAGCAATGCAGTTCTGAATAAGACATGAGGCTGTAAGAAGGAGCAGAGGAAATGGCATCACCTCTCTCAGTGGTGTTCGCACTTGGGTGTCAGTGAGCACAGCCTGTAGCCATGCTGCTCCCTTCTCTGACAGATGTGTGCTGCTCCTGATGACTATGCAGACAGTTTTTGGAGTGGCTTTTTGATGCTCCACAATTTTTTTTTTTTTACAGTTATAGAAATCCTTCTAAGCTCCTTATATTGATAAGTTTGTCTTTTTCCATCTCATTGATTCTAGTGGCTCCTTGTATCCAAAACAACTCTTGCTGCAAATACCGCTACCTTCCACTATATATCTTAGTATTTACCGTAAAGTTACTGTTGTTGTAACTTTTCAGGATGTTTCTTTCATGGCTTTTATCATGTTCTTGCCTGGACTCTTCTCCTGGTGGTTGTTGTTTTTTCCTGTGTGCTGGATATGATGTTACAACTTTTCAGTATCACACCCTCCGAAAGGCTCCAGAACATGGAAAAATTATGGCCTCACAGGCAGACAACAAAATACCAAACATGAAAAAGGACTTTCTCACTACATTTCACCAAAAGACCCATGCTTTGTGACAGAGCTATCAGAGTAGCAGATGGCAGAGTGCTAACAGCATGGGAAGTCAATAGGAACCCCTGGAAGGTAGCTGCATGGCAAATCAGGACTGGAGAGGCAGTACCAAGAGCAACGCAGTTGTCTGCATAGCCATAAAATAACCTTCACCTTTTCTGGCAGCAACTGACACTGCAGTAAACAAGCTCAAACTGGGGAAGGCACATGGTAAATGTTACAGATGAAGTCATAAAAGTCTGGCTGGCACTCGTTTTGTGTCCTTCATAAAATCTGTGAAGAAGCAAATGGGAAACCAGGGACCGGACAAAGTACCAGCACAAATCAATCTACCTTTCATCATCTTAGGGAAAGTAAAGCAGACCTGGAAAAGACCTGCTGAGCAGATCTCATCTAAAAAGCAGATAATGTGCTGCCACATGTTACTGGAGCTTGCAAAGCAAAATGTGGTCCAAGAAGATGGAGTGAGCTGGGACAGGTGGAGGTGCAGAAAAATCATTTCTTTTTGTCTTTTTTAACTTGCAATATGAGCAAGCTGGGGATAACTTGGTCATCTGCTTTCTGTGGACCTACAGCAATCTGCTAGCCAGTTTGGGGTTGCTATGCATACTGAAGCAGCTTCCTGCAGTTTGTACTGCTGTCAGGATCTGTTTAATTTTTGATAAACTTTCAGAGGAAACAATAGTAAACATTCCACACTGAATAATAGGAAATATTTCCCTTGCCTTTGGAGCTTTTAAAGAAAATCTTTAAATGGAGTTGAAATGAATGTTTTTGTTTGTTTTTTTTTTACCATGAGCTAAGTACCCCATTCGTTGTGTGCTTCTCCATTGGAGGCCCTCAGAGAGATACCATGTGGATAGTGGGGAAGAGAGATGGATGTTTCCATGGAAATAAGGTATGGATGTGCTCTTCTTCTGATGGTCACAAGTTACTGAAACCCTATCTTGATCAGTTTGTATTTGTCTTTACCTTTACTTTTCCCCTGAAGATTCAGAGAAAAACCAGAACTTGCTCCTGGATAGGGGAGAACAACAGATTTAGCTGTTTTTACTTGACTTGCTGGGCCCTAATCTGTCCTTCAGGATTAGCAATCCACCACACATCTTCCAAAAATCTGTAATCCCTAGGTTGTTGGCGATTAAAAATAATTTAATGCTTCCCTTGAACAGGAATAGGGTAAATATCATCTTCCAAAGGAGCATGAAAGGAAATTTCATCTCTGCATGAAATGAGGTTGTTCTGTAAGAGATCCTGTGGGGGAATAACTGCTGAGCAATTTGTTGAGAGGAAAAACAACACCTCGTGATTATCTTTTGGAGAATCTTCTTGGCTCTTGGCCACAAATGTTTAATAGAAGGTCAAGCTTGCTGGAGCTGCTCTGCTGCCCAGAGCTGAACTGGTAAGTCCAATCCACTGCTCCTTGACAACTTAATTTTGACTGGGTGACAAATCATAAAGTAACACGAGTAATTGTGTAACACCTGTCACTGGAGGACAGAGGAGGAAAAAATAAAAAAGAAAGGCTAACTTGTAAGTTATAACTAAGTACTTTAGGAAGAGTAAAATCTGCATATGTGATGCTGGAGCAGAATCACTACGTTTTCTTCCAGAAAAGAAAATCTAACTAGTTGATGAACTAGACAGATGTTTCATTGGCTGAAGCTACAACATAGTTCTGGAAGTAAAGGAACATGTGTGATGTGCTGTGAACATGATTTAAGTGACATGTTTAATTTGTTGAAAGAAAGGATTTTGAGCATAAGGCAAAATCAGCAAAATGAATCTTTTGGCCTTGTTGCCAAAATTTGTCCCAAGCATTCACCTTTCCGAATAAACTCTTTCTGAGACTCTGGGTTTGTTGGAGATAAAGACGAAACTGAATCTGCTGAGTTTCTTGTTCTCAGTCTCAAGTGTTTGAACATGATCATGCTTTCAGAAAAAGAAGGGAAAGAAAATTGTTCTGCCAGTGGGGAGACTCTGCAAGTTAAAAGAGCATTTATTGTGGTAACTGACAAGTAACTACAAAGAGGACTAGTATGTATTGAGCTATAATAACAAATGTCAGAATTTGCCAATCATTCCAGATTCAGATTGTGAAGGGGAAAGAAGAAAACAAAGTTTTGCAAATGCTTTCTTCTCCTGTCAATCAAAGTTGCAGTTTTTGAGGACATGCGAAGTTCTTCATTCAGAACTTTATTCTGCTTAACAGCAATAAATTTAGGGTCAACTACTGTGCCTGAAAAGAGCTCTGCTGCTCATCTCCTGTACATCAAATAAGCGAGAATTTGGGTGACTTGCTTTCATGTCTGTACTAGACCATGGTACAGACATTCCTCCTCCCAGATTCTCACAGACCAGCAACACCTAAAAAGGAGAAACAACAGGAGAAATGGACATAATGAGCAAATTATTGCCAGGATGCTGAAGGTTCTGGATGCAGGGTGTTGATTATATCATCTAAGTTACTTTTTCCTTTCATCAGATTGGACCTGATGATCTTTCAGTCTCCGTTCTGACACGGGCTGCTCTGTGACTCTGTTTGCTTATTTTCTTTATGCAGTAAGATTGTTCTGTATATAACAGAGAAGCTTTGAAGCAATTCTTCATTTGCTATATCAACATGCATGGAAAAAATGTTCATGGCAGGTGTAATTCCTTTATGCGTCTTAGTGTTGCAGGAGGCTTCAAAATGAATTTGAAATGCCCAAGTGTTTATACCTTCACTTGAATATTTTATAACCTCTCTTCACCAATGAGGTAGAGAAGGTAACGTTTAAAACAAAATTTGGACTTCATTTGCCCTGTTAGACATGAATCCTTTCTGATAAAGAAAGTGTACCTACCTCTTACAGCTGTACATATGCTATAACTGTAGGTTAGCAAAGTTCTCCGTGGGTTTCTAGTTTCTTTCACTTTTTCAGGTCTTTGCAGTAGGTAACACTGACCCAAATCTCTTATCCAATCAATCTTTCCCAAATTAGGGCAGTGCTGTACCTCATCTCCCTGGCTGCGCTTACGTTCTTGTTTTCCAAGTTTGTTTGAACTAATTCCCAGAGAGCCTTAGAATGTGCTAACTGTATAGAATATATTATTTTGCCATCTGTTTTGGGGAAGACACTTTTCCCAATCACATTCCTACCCTATTTAAACTGTACAGTGAATTTTCCAGATCGCTCATGTTTATAGCCTTGTAAGCATACTTCCCTTTGTTTTAACAAGAATAAACAAGGAAGAACTTTGCCCTGTCCAACTTCTGTGAAATCCTTTGTTGGCACTCTGATGCATGTATTAAAGTATTTCAAGTTTATACAAAGATTAATTTTGATATTGAAACATCAATTCAGTTGTTGATTGTCTAAGGGAGAAATTTTGACCTGAGGTTCAGCCCTTCCATAGAAGTTGGTGCAAAGAAGCACATTCCCACCAGTGTTCCTATGACCTAAACTCCTGCTAGAGAAACCAAGGCTTAGTAAGAAAATCTTTATTCAGATGACTGAATATTAAATAAAAATATTTCCATGTTGCTCTGAGCAGCTTTACAAATTATAGTTCACTGCTTTTCAGCAGCTAAATGATTCACTGTTAATGTCTCACCTATTGTTGTTATTATTTCCAACACCTGTTTACAGTGCTGCCGAAAACAAAGCAAAATAAAACACCTTCTGAAATAAGTACAGTTTGCCAAGTTGGAGAATCAAACCTTAGTCATAGATTGCCAGGCTGATTTTTTTTGTTGTTGTTGTTGTTGGCTTTTTTGTTTGTCACTGAGAAGTGCACAGGAAATGTTTTTGACCTAAATATCTTCTTGTGGGACATTCTGTTACATGTATGCAATGCTATCTGCTATACTACTAAGTGCACAATAAATGCATACTATCGGAATACATATTAATGCAAATTGGATTTACTTGTTAGCAATGCATGTCATCTAGTGATTTGTTCATGACTAGAATTAAAAATACATCACACTGCAAGAACATCTGTAACATTCAGGTTAAGTCACAAATAACCGGAATTAATTGTCTGTTTTTGGCTAACTACTAAGCTACTACTAATTACTACTGGTCTGCCAAGTGTAACAGAGCAATATTGATTTAGCATCACAGCCATGTTCCATGACTGAGTTAAGATACTCTGATGTGGATCAAGATGGAATCCTGAATCTGATTTACTGGTTTTTGGTTTTGTTGTTGTTTTGTTTTCAGTGAAAAAGCCTTTCTTCCTTCAGAGTCACCTGAAGTTCTTAAGCCCACTTCTTTAGCGCTGTATCTACCTTTTGCACCCAACTTCCTTTAGATAGCAGTCTCTTACAGAAATCATGGTTCACTGTTCCTCAGAAGAAGCTCCTAAACTAGACTTCAGATTTTTCTGTTTACATGAATTCCCTGGCGTGTTCTCTAAATAACTGTCAGTGCTTAGGCTCTCAAGTCTGATGCTTAAAACAGGCTTCAAGGTTTCTGTATTCCTTACTGTGATGGTTTAGACTGTTAAAGGTCAAGACTAATTTGGGTTTAGCTGAATGAGGTGAAAGATAGCAGTGCACGCGTGCAGCTATGCTGTAACACCTAAATGCAAAGCAGCACAAGATAAAATTCTTGTGTGAGCGCTACAATAGCAAAGTGGCTGTGGGAAAGATGTGTTGTGAGTCCTTCGGGTGAGGATGGAGGCTGGTGGCACAATTACAGTTATGTGTGATTGGGATCCCACCCAGGTTCTGTTAACACTATCTCTCCTGTGGCTGTTGAGCTGCACTCTTGGCTTTTGTAAAGCTCCATGTGTTGCTTCAGGTTTCTAATTGGAGATACCAACCTCAAGCAGTGAAACCTTCACCCACTTTAGCTGGGTTTCTGGGTTAGATTTTTGTTCTGTTTAAAGAAAAAAAGCCACCTTCCTTCCTTCTTGTTCAGTGTTTCACTCGTGAGTTTATTTTTAACAATTGCTACCAAGAAAGTCAAAATGACAGGCAAGAATCTTAAGGGAGTGAAAACGAGCTCTTAACTTTTTTCTGGCTGTTCTCAGCAAGCTTATGCACAGGGAAATTTTTAGGGTGGTGTGTGTGTATTCTTGGAGGAAAAAGGTTTGGAAGTGAATTTTAAGTTGCTTCCAGAAGTAAATGCAAGAGAAATGATTTGGGTAAGCATTGAGTGAAAGCTTAAGTGCTTGCAGCCAGATAAGGAAAGGTACTTTGGTGCAATGCTGTGTTAATCTCTGCTGCCACCTGTATCCTTCTGAATTCAACCGGACTGCAGGTTATGTTATTCACCTGTATCTACCTCTGTTGGTGTAGCAACTTTTCTAACCAAATGTGTGGCCCCCTGTTCTAATAATTCAGTGAACCTATTCAGATTTAGTTACCTGTCCAAGACTGAATGAACTTGTCTGCTCTGCCACTGAAACACATTTAAAATCATAACCCAAGTGACTAGAGGCACTTATGACACTTCCAGAAAATCATTGTTTTCTGGATTGTCAGACTGTTTTTTCCATAGTTTATTTCCATAGCTTACATGGGTGATAAGGATTTCCTTCTTGCATTTCCAGGATCTGTGTCCACGCAGGACCTTGCAAGGTTTTGGAGTTACTGATATGGAACTGTCAGTTTGATACTGAATAATTCTAGCACAAAAACCTGGAAGCCTGGTTGTGGCCAAGGAATCAGATCAGCTAGGCAGTTTCAAACATATATAGAGCACTACAAAAATAACTCAAAATCAATTATGTGAAAATCACTTTAAGGCACAAGACATGGATTTTTTAATTATTTCACTTCTTTTTTGCTTTTGTTCCGAGTTTTTTAGCGTTGTTCTGAGTCTTCCTATGTAGTAATTTCAATCTGCAGTGAAACAGAAAATGCAAAAATAGAAATTATATTTTCCTGAAGTTTTCTAATGATGTATCAGTTTATAAGTATTTGTAACACAGTGAATAAATTCATTGAATGTGGAGGAGGAGGATGAAAAAATATAAATAAAATATTTGACTGTAACAGTGATTTCAGGTTACTGCAGATCTCTATGGCATGGGGTGGGAAGTCAGTACATGGAGGCAGTTAAAAGTAAAATTCATCTGCGTAGAACCCACAGTGCTCCCTGTGATATATCTAATATTTACAACATATGTCCTCCCATGAAACCAGTAATGGCTTTTTTGGCACAATTTAGTGTTGTTGATTTTTAAGTAGCAGTGCTTAATAAAATAAGACAAATACGAGGGCTGCTCCAAAAGTAATGTCTTTTATTTTATTCTGTTGGCTCGTAGTATTGGAGGCAGACATCAGTGGTACAGCAGTAGAGGTTGAACCTTCCCACCAGTATTCCATTACAGCGTTGTTGCTGTGTGACGTGGCAGCAAAGGGGCAGTCTGACACAAGGGGTGTCTGACATGGAGGTGTGGATGAGGCAAAGGTGTGAAAGTAAACTCCCACACACAAAAAAATGGCACCCACTGGCATTCATCAACGCTTGATGAACGTTTATGAAAACCAGAAGTATTTTGTCTGAGCACAATAAGGAGTGGTGCATTTCAGCAGTGGAAGCAGTGGGGCACCTCTGTTGATATAGATTTTTCCAAGCATAGCACGTAAGTCCTCGTTTGTCACTGTTGAAAATACAGAACTAATGGTACTGCCTAAGTTGAGAAAGTGTTTTGTAGCTGGGAGTTCTCTTTATCAGGAAGTGTCATTGTGCCTTTTGTATCTCTTGTAGTTTCCATGGAAATAAATAGGAGGCATTACTTTCAGAGCCATCAATATACTCTGCTTAGCAGAATATTAGCACTTGAAACCATGTATTCGAACAACTTAAAATAGAAGGGGCACTCTCTTTGTTGAGAGACTTCAACAAATAATATACTTCTTAAAAACAATTTTTCTGTTTCTCCTTCAATTTATATTGAAGTGACTTGCATTTCCCCTGATAACCCTGTCCTGATTGTTTTGGGTTTTTTTTTCCCTTCCCTTGATCAAAAAATATCTTTATTTGGATTCAACATGAGTGCAAAATTAGTCCACGTTTATTGACCTGAAATATCAAGGCTGGCACATGGCAGGTCTTGCTGCGTATGAAATTATTGAGAATCTTACACCTGCCTTGTGAAACAAGTGCTTTTTCTGTATTGACTGAGTTGTATGAAGCTTTTCTGTCTGTTAAGTATACAGTTCCTAGATTATTTGGTAATTGGCCCTTTTACATAGGTAGTCAAAGAAAATGTACCTCTGTGTCATGAAAGAAATGATTTTAAGCATTTTCAAATTGAATTTATTGAAAAATAGTAGAGATTTTTTTCTCTAATGACTTATCAGGGGAAGTTTATGAGCAATTTTTAAGATAAATTTGTATCTACTAATGGAGAGCACTTGTGTACATTTGATAATACCTTTGGTAAGGGTTAACACATACTGTCCCCACAGATGTACACTCTGTGTTGGCAGTGTTAAAACCTTTGTAAAAGGTTAACATGTGTTTCCTGTAGAACTTTTGCTTTAGCAAAGTAGCCAGTTCTGCTTTTCTGTTGCTGAAGGAATGACTGACATAGATGAAGAACTGAAATGCTTATAGTTGTTTGTTGACCAGGAATTCCAGGCAAGTGCACACTTTCACACAGAAGTTGGAGCTGCTGACCAACTTTTCATAGCCTTAATACTTAAAACTCCCCGAGCCAAAGTTGTCCAATATCCTTGCATGTGATGGTGCTTACTTTTCTTTAAAAAACAAACATTTTCATTTATTTTTACAAATTAAGTGCTTTTATTGACAAGGTGCTTTGCTGTGTTGGATCAGCTCAGATTACCAAAAGGCCCCTTCTCAGAATGCTGTCTGGGTCTAGTGGGGAACATGCAACATGACATCTGGCTAATGTATTTCTCAGTTTGTCTGGCATTCAACAAGCAGGCAGGGTTATCAAGAACTCATTTTGTTTTCTTTTTCTGAGAGAGCCCCCTGGGCTTGTAAATGTAAATTGAATCCGATACTGACATTGCATTAAATGTGGAAGAGGAAAAAAAAAAAGAATTTGTAAGAAGAGGAAGAGCAAAAGATCTCTGTAAAAGCCTGTTGTTATTTACTTTTACCAAGAGTGAGGTGCAAGATATGTCATTATTTCCCTCACTGTTGTGTTCCCCATCCTAGCAAAGTGAGTTCCTCTGAGATCACTTGAACTGTACGGAAAAAAATAATCTTATACATGTGTTTCAGGTTTATTGATCAACTAACTCAATCTGAAGAGATGGGAATCTACTTTCCTCTTGAAAATGTAGCAGACAATAGGCTGAGGCGGTGTATAAGTCTTATGAATAAGACTCATCTGTTGTCTTCAGAGTACATGAGATAGTCTGATTGGAATTGCTGCATCCTGCCATGCGTATTACTAGGGCACCCCCTAGCTTTCATTTTCCTGATCAGAAAGGAAACAGCTTGGTTTCCATCAATTTCAGACCAGTGCAATGCAATTTTCTAAATTGAGTAACAGTGCATGGTTAGTGGTTGCCATTTAGAATAAAAACAGCTCATAGGATTTTATTACAATTTTTTTTTTTTTTAATTTCTAATATGATAGGAAATAACCCCAAAAGCCTAGTAAGTGTTATATAGTGATGTGAGTGTTTTGGGTTTTTTTTGTTTGTTTGTTTTGTTTTTATTATCTGAGTCCCTAGGCTGCTTAGAGCAAAGCTGTTGTGTATCTGGAGGCAGTCCAGGGAGGTGTCTGCACCAGGAGGATGTTTTGGCGATGAGGCATGCAGACCCTCCTTGGAGCAAAGTGCTCTTGGAGCACCCAGGCTAGATTCTTTGTACAACAGAAAGGGGGGATCTGCTCCCTGGGAGCCCCCTGCATGCCTTAATGTCCTGTTTGACTCCTCTTTCCCTCCTGCACACCTAAGCTGTGTGCAGTGTGTTAGACAGATGCGCAGCAGTTACTCTTTCATGTAGTGGTTATGTTCCTAGCATATCACTCTACATGCTTGTTGCCTGTGAAGCAAGTTTGTCACCTAGTGTGCAACGAGCCAATTCCCACACGTTCAGGAGTGATGCTGTTCTTTACTCAGGCCTGGGTGCCAGTGGAAACTTCCACAAATCAAATACAATAATACAAGATTCTTTGCTTTGTTTATATATTAGATTCCTGTGTAATCCACCTGTCTAATACAGCAGAAGCACCTGCTACCTACATATTCTTAAGGTTAAGCAATCATGACACTCGAACCCCTTTTGGCTACTATTCCTGCTGTCCGCATTTGTATGGCATTGCTGGGGGTTCTTACACAACCTTTGGTGGACCTTTGGGGAATTCTCCCCTTACACCTCTCATCTGTATACAGTCACCTAAGGTAACATCAATGACTGAGACATCATTGTTTTTGTATAAGCTGCACTTGATCAAAGGATTCTATGTTGATTGAAGACAGACAATGCTCCCTTCTTACAGAAGGGAAGATTGTTTCCATTACATGTATTCCCCCCCTCAGGAAGTTTCACAAGATCTACCTGGTATCCTGCTGGTGCAGATGTAAGTGGTGTAGGCTGAACTTTGCAGCAGAAACTGGAGATCACAGTAGCCTGGTGGAACCACCTCCCTTCTGTTTGGGAGCTTACAAAGTAGCAGTATCCCAATCATTTGTAACAAATGGTCTCATTTGTTACCGTGATCCCAAAAGACTGTAGGAATAAAAAAGTTCAGTACTCCTCAGTGCCAGAGGAGCAGTGCTTTCAAATGCATTTTTTCTGCTTCCTCTATACTCATCCATGAAATCAGACAGGGTACTCTAAACGTGCTGTTTTTCAGCACTGTTTCGTTATTAAAAACATTTTTTTCTCCTCCTCCCTGCTTTTAAGTTGCAGTTTGCATAACTTGTTTTGTAAGTGGTTTTGTACCAATTGCAAAAGTGCAGGCCTTGTTTGTTTGTTTTCCTTTCAATGCTTACAATTTAATCCAGGTATCCCTATTAAGCTTTCCCTAGAGTGGCTGTGCAGGGCTTTCCTTGATATTAATTCATTAGTTTTTAGGCAGAATACCTAGCACTGGAAGAAGAGGTTTCCAGCTTGAGCTGTGACATCCTGGAGGAAAATAATCCTCGATGCTTTGTAATTATGCACATTTAGTTGCAGTAGGCTTAAAAACACTCAGGAACCTGTTGTATTATTTGCTAATTGTTTCTTTCATGTATCACCTGGATTCATTTATATCAAAACTGTCATTTTGCAGATTGTTTGAGCAAGCTAAACAGCCCTGCAGGTGCAGAATATGAACTAATGAATCTATTTCTATTAGCATATTACATTGCTCCAGTAGTACTGCTAGTGCCTTCCACACAAAATCTGTCACATGACTCAAGTCTGCACTGGACTTCCAAGAAATCACTGCAAGGAACAGCCAGCAGAGATTTCAAAGGATCACCGAATCCACCTCCTATTTCTGAGAGGTGTGCGTGTGTCAAATGTGCCCAGACATTTCTGATAGATGTAAAGTACTTTGAAGAAGTCTGATGAAGGGAATTCCACTAGTCTCTATAGGTAGTTGTGGGGATGTTTTAAGTCCTTCCCATTTTGTGCAGTTTTAACAGTTCATATTAATCTTTTCCATTTTTTAGTTGTCAAATTTGAGCTAATGAGTCCTTTCTTCCAGTGGAAGTGGAAGACTATCAATTGCAGTCCTTCTCTCAGCAGCCCTTCTTGTCTTGGAAGGCCGTATGACATTCACCCTCTCCTGTTTGACAGAAGACTACATCTTCTGTTCTTCAAATCATGTTTTTCAGCTTATCCTTCTTGATCCTCTGAACTCACCCATAAATCTGCACTGAAACTTGTGCCAGGAAAATGGATGTGGCCACATATGTGGCTTTATCAGACACTCTTACTCCTCAATTTGCTTTAGAGTTTGTGATCAACAGTAATCTTAGTCTATCTAGGTCAGTAATTTTATTTTGTATTTTACATTTGTTTTATTTTCTAAATATTGTACTGTGTCCACGTTTATGCTTCCTTTAATTTTAAACCCTTTCCATCTTTTCAAAACCATTCTGAATCCCAGGCTTGTCCTTCAAGCTTGTCCTTCAAATTTCTTGCAACCCCTCCCACCTTTTCGATACATATAGTTTTTGTTGCTGTGCTTGCAGCGATCATTGGAGCCAGTAAAGAAAATGTTGGAGGAAGCTGGGCCTGAAGCTGAGCCTTTTTCAAGCAATTAGAACTGTGTCCCATTTTGTGCTTGACTATGGGAACACTGCCTGAGGCGGTGCCCAAACCCTTTCTGAAATTAGAATGCATCCTAACTGCTGCTGGTCCTTGTCCACAGAGCCAGCTGCCTGCCAAGGAAACTCAACACAGTGGTGTGGCCTCTTTCCTCCAAACCTGCTGGCTCTTTATTACCTTGATGTTTGCCAGACACTTGCAGATGGTTTTGCAAGTCCCCCTTTTCTGCGTAAATGTGGTCTCAGTGTGTCAGTATGCCAAAGGTGAGGAGCCCCACATCAGTGCATTGGGTTGAGAGGCACTTGCAGGAAGGCTGGTTTTTTATTATTTTCAGTGTGTGGCTGGGAACTTGGACTTGGGCTTTCAATGTATTTGAGTTAAAATCAATGCTTTGTGCTCTTCTATCTTGTTCTGTAACGAGTCTCTTCCTTTTGTAAAATTTATCTTTGTTTCCAGTATAATTTTATGTTTTGGTTGAATTTTGAATTTAAATCATATTTTAAAAAATAACAATAACAATGAAACCACCCATTTCCACATTGATACTATCTAGAAATTTTCTGGATAGTATCTTTTTGTATTTTTGTAGTCCTTGTAAAATGGACTGCTTTCTTTGGTCTTCATTTGCTGAATGCCATGCTTTCGCTTACAGGAAAATCCCTAACAAAAATGTATTTTTGGAGAATAAAATCTGTTTGTTTGTTTGTTTCAAAAATAAGGAACTGATAACATCCTAGACAACTCAAAAATAACTTTGGTATGTCATTCAGAGATGAAATAAGTCCTAAAATGATATTTTACCATGTGAAACAAGATCATCCCGTTTGGAATATATTGAGTCAGAAACAATCAAACTTTCTATTCTGCTATGCCTAGAATATATTAGAAATATGAATTGGATTTTGTGTAAGAGAGCTTTCCTGTCATGCAAAGGAAATTCCATGCTGGCATTTAACCTACCTCTTGTGTTCCAGCTGAACTGCAGATATTGTTTATGTTCAATTTCTTTTGTCAAGGATTTCTTTCTTTATTACTTGCATAAACATGACATCCAGTGGAGGTTGTGTTAGGTTTTGGATATTTTTTTTTCTGAGCACATACACAAAACTCAAATTGAGATTTTTTTCCACACAGCAGAAGTTAAACACTAGAGTCAAGAGATGACGTATACAAAAACAAAACAAAACCACCTATAAATGTTAACTGAGACAACTGGGGCTTCTTTAATTATCACAATATTTTTTTTTTTAATTTTGAGGGGTAAATAAGGATACATGAGAATGAAGTAAAAAGCTTGTTAATGCATGAAAAGGCACACCTTTGTTTTTTGAAGTGCTGTGTGCTTTTGTAGACTAACAGAACAAGCATAGACCACGTGCAGTATTTATTCTTCAACTCAGCATTGTCATCAGGCAGTGTGCTGCCTATGTCAGAATCCATGATTTGAGGTTTCATCTTTTCTGTGCTGAAGTATGTATAATTACATTGTGTGTGTGTGTGTGTGTGTATAAATATATATATATGTATAGTGAAAGGTGATGAAGAGATTTGTGTAGTTCTTAGTACCCTTCATCCGTATGCTGCTGCCTGCAAATGATACTGCATTATGGCCTTGAGAAGAGCAGATGGTCTGCTTCCCTCTGAACAACAGTGATTCACCATGTTTCCTTGACTCTTTCCCTATGATATTTGTACTAAACTTGTTGTCCTGGGGTAGTAAACTTGCAGCCAGATGGACCTATAATTGAACTACACAAACTTGCTTCAAAGTAAGTTCTGGTAAATATTGCATGAATGTTTTATTTTTCATAGTTAAAAATAGGAAAATTAAAACTAGCAGGAACGATGTTATCAAACTGAGTTTCATGATTATAGATTTATTGTAGCCTTGATTACAAGTGTATCTTCATTGAAAATTTAGAAATAAATCAGTACAGTCTGCAGAAGCAAAAGATATGATCATTCTCTACTGATGTGCTTCAGTGGCACTCATTGGTAGGCCTGACTGAAGCAGGGGAAGGGAGGAGCAGAGTCACTGTAGGCACTTGGTGTGAATGTGCTGTTCACACCTTCAGAAGAGTGAGGTTCTCCCCAGTGAGGCAGGAACAGATCCTGCCTGCTGGAGCAATTGCTCTTGGGGCAGCTCATTTCCCTGTTGCTTTCTGCAGTTGTCAAAGTGCTTATCTCTGAACACTGAAGAGTAAGTATTTTTGAGTTAGCCCGTTAACTTCTACCCTCAGAAATGTCTCAGGGCTCTCTTCTGCTCATGTATGTATATGTATGTGCTCCAATACAGCTTAGCGTCAGTTAAATTTCTAAAACAATTTTCTTAGAAATCTCCCAAGGTATTTCTTTCATTAGGAAACTGGTTATTAAAAAAGGTTCTGAGCACATGCGCCAGGTTTAAAGAACAAAGCGTTGGATTTGTAGCCAAAACATACATATGAAAGGGGAAGAAGCTCTGTATGACTGTGGCCATCCTGGGAGAGTTCTGTAAGTGTGAGTAGGCTGTTCAGGAGTGTGTCTTTCATTTGTTTTCCCCATCTTGTTTTCAGGTTTCTTCTTAGCCCTAAAAAGGGAAAATGTGGTCTGGATGGAGTGTCTGCCTAATTATTTTGTGAACGCTTGTAGTTAGCTGTTTGAGATAAAAGTTACTTTCTCTAAAATAGCAATGATACTCTGTATTCTATGTTTAGTTATTGTATTTCTACTGCATTTCTATAAATATCGTTGAAATAAAAAGTCGATCATATGCTTGTTTATTCACCCCAAAATGAGAATATTGTCAGGTTCCTTACTCTGTGCATGTATGTCTAGATATTTGTAGGCATTTTCTTCTGCTGCTTGTAAGACAATATTCTCAATCAGCATTTTGGAGAATGTGTGAAATGTTCTTCTATTCTCTGGTAGGGATCTCAGTTGAACCTCAATAGGAACAGAAACAGTTAGCAAGTCATAGATCATACTTTCTCTATGCTGTGGACAGAAAGTAGGAAAAAGTCTCTAGTTAGAAAGTCTCCATTAACACAAGAAACTAGCTATTTTTGATACAGTTTTGAGTAAATGGATGCTTCCTCTATTATTTCACTGTGTGTAGATGAATAGTTGCTTTATTCCACAGAACGTTTTATCTTCATCAGAAATGTTTGATATGATTTCCTTTATAGCGCCGAATTGAAAAACACCATCTTTGTGAGAAGCTTTATATCTCTCTTGTGAATGATTAACTTGATAAAATACGTTTAATCTCACTTTATTTCTCATTTATCATGATCATGCAGAACATATTTTTAATTAGAGCTATCCTTACTTGCTTGGATTCAGATAACTCCACGAAATCTAGAGGGGTGGGATCTCTGTTTTTCCTTGTTTGAATGCTGTTGCACTGTGTATCAAACACTTCTCCACAGCTGGTAATTCTCTTTCACAGATAAGGTTGTAAATGTCTCAGCTCTGTGTATTTTCAGAATGAAAAGCCATAGAGTGCTTGGCCTCTGCAGGAGTTTTTTAGCACGCTGTTGTCAGGCATCCAAAACAAGAGTTTGATTTGGGATTAAATAGTTCTTGAAAGAAGCGATACGTTTACAGGATAAGTCAATCGTGTTGAGTTCCAAATGTGTGTTCTATTTTTGCTTTCAAAGCATTTTTGGCCACAGTTGTTTCTTTTGATCAGATCCAAGAGCTCAGTGCTTTACTAGGAATTTGTCTTATTTGAATGTCCGTGAGTTATCTCACATTTCCAACCAGTAGTCATTTTTTTTCATGCAGTATAATTCACCTATTGGATGACAACATCTTGTCATTTCTTATTTTTAAAAACTGAATAGCCCTGTGATGGAGGGAATTTATTAACCACAAACAAGTAATCATAACCAAATTTGTATTTTGACTTTCACCTACTGGAAAAAAAAAGTCTTTCCTACTGTTAGATCTTCATATATTTAAGGCTTCATAGATGATAATTTTGAAATTCCAGAGCCCTGTGTTGTCTTAATCTGTAGATTCTTGCTCTTTGTGATGTGAAATTGCACCTTGACTCTTAATACATGCTGATATCCTGAGATCACTGAGAATTATCTGTTTATATATGTGTTTTTGGTGGTCAATGTGAGGTTGCATTCATAGGATCATAGAATATCCTGAGTTGGAAGGAAACCCTAGTATCACTGAACTCCTGGTTACACACAAGACTACCCAAAAATCAGATCATATGACTGAGAGCATTGTGCAGATGCTTCTTGAACTCTGGTAAATTTAGTGCTATGACCAGTTCCCTGAAAACTTGTTCTGGGGCCCAACCATGCAGTTGGTGAAGATATTTTTCCTGATATTGAACCTGAACTTCCACAGTCAAAGCTTTATGCCATTCCTTTAGGTTTAACATATTATACTCGTGTGGGATGTTGCACTGCTAACTTCTTGGCCTTTAGTATTCAAAGACTAGAGGATTTCTGGTAAATTGTTGAGTTTGAGTAGGAGTGTGAAGTATGCTTTGTGAAGAGTAATGGTTGCATAGGTTGAGGGAGTTCTTTAGTGCTTGAAATCAATGAAAACTTCAAAAAAAATTATAATGAGAACTGGCTGAAAATTTTTATCAATCCTCTTCATTTCATGAAGAAATGTAAGAAACTCACAGTAGGCAATACAGGGGAATATTATGCTAAAAGCAGACTAGCAAGGTCAGCTTCAATCCAAACAACTCAACAGCTTTCACTCTACTGGGACCACATATATGAATCAGTTATGGCAACTTAACCATATTGAAAATTCTTAGTAACTCTGTGGATGCATGAACTAACCACAGGAGGTCTACGATCTGTTTACATTCTCTGTCAGCCCACCCAAAGGACTCAGTGTACAGAGCCACGGCTTCTGAGCCCTTGCTAGAATAATGTAATCATTTTTAAGGGAAGAAGATGGGTAAGCAGCCAGAAGTACAATCATTGCGATGCGCTGAAATCTGAAGTCCTGCTTAAGAAAAATGAGCTGGTTGCTGGTGTCACAAAACAAGCATCTAAATGCAATTAGAAGAATACTCTAGTGCCTGTCCTATAACAAGCAAACATTTTTCTTCCAAAGTGGAAACGGAGAAACGTTCTCCAGTACAGAGATCTTGTTCCTGCCCACTGTCACAAGGCTGTTGAAAGGATGAATAACTTGCAATAAGCAAGTGAGCGCAGGGAGTGGAGGCAGTATATTCACATTACAATGGCCTACTGCCCAGTCTAACATCTCCTTTCTCACCAAAGCTGAAAATTAGCATTTGTTGGGTAGTAGATGAAAATAGCTATACGGTTCACAACTCTCCAAGCTGAACCTTTGTAGCCCTCTTGTGCACAGTGTTGAGATGCTTCCTAGGTCTTGGTGGAGTTCAACCATCTGTCCTGGTGCTGTATGAGGATTTAGATACTAACTGTTTAGGTTTCAATCCCTAAGTCAGAGTCAGTGTGGGAAAATGCAAGTAAGAAAAAAGAAAAAAAGAGGAAAGAAATGAAGGGGAAAAAAAAGGATAACTCTTTCAAAAATAAAAATCTGTTGGTTTTACTAAAGGCGGTGACATCGCTAAGCCTTTTTCAAGTTTCTCATGATTAAAATATGGATAACTTCAAAATAAGATCCTTTTTTTTTTTGAACAATATTATAGCTGTATATGCACACATTTCTACTATGTTCTCAGCTGTCCTTGCTGAGCTTTCCATATGCTTCATTACAACCATGTTATGTAATTAGGTAAATAATTACATTAAGTGCCATCATGGTCTGAGAAATGAAACAACTGCAAAATCACCTGCAATTATTGTTCTGGCATGACTGAATGTAATGTATTCTCTAAATGTAAAGTGCTAGCCTTTGCAGAATGGCCTAGTAATTACTTCAAAGCTATCCATATTATCTAAAAGGACACATACTTTGTATGTCCCTCTCCTGATAACTCTTTAATGGAATGTTTAGACTGAACTTTATTTGTTTTTGCTTTAAAACTGATTCAGTGACAATTTTGAATTAATACTTTAAAACAAAACACTGAAATTCACCTTAACTGTTGGGATAATTACCATATGCGTACTATGAAATTAGAATACAGAGTGCATTTCATAAATGAATAATTATGTTGCAATTTCTTTTTCATGCATTTCTGCTTAATGGTGGTGTGAGTACTGTAATTATCATTAGTTTTTCATTTCTTATTATTTCCTTGGGATTTTTTGGCATTTACTAATGTTCTGCAATATAATGCAATATTTGTTCAATTAATGTTAGACAATTTTACGTTTCCCATACTGATTACATACTTGCAATGTGCTACCAATAGAGACGTATGGTTAATAGCAAGTGTAGTGTAATGTAGGCATTACTCTTGAGGTAAGAGTTTGGAACGATGTTTTCCAAAACAAATACGTGTTGGTGTGTGATGAGCTACAATGAATGTTTTAAATGTGGCTGAAAAAAATTAAAGCAGTATCTCTACAAGTTTAAGAGCTCATCTTGATGTCATCACACTGAGAAAATGTAGTTCTGTTAACTGGACGCGCAATACAGATGAGCGTGCTCAGTGAGACAGTTAACCCCATACCATGCAGTCCCACAACTCTGTGCTAGGATCTCCTCAAGCTGGAGCAGTGTGAGCAGTGTGAAGCAGCCCATGAGAAGCAATACTGTAGAGAGGCTTTGACTGGTGGCTGTGCAGAACATGCTCTATGGGATGTGTCCTGTTTTCCCACAGGAGCATGCTAGACAATGATTCTGGAGAGGGAAAATAACCTACAGAGCAGTAATGACTGTATTAAAACTGCTATTCTGAGATCCAGGATTCTGGATTTGATCTTTGCCCAAGTCTATCATTTCACAAACATCTACACTGGCAAGAGGATGAGCCCAGTGCAAGGGCAGCATTTGGCAGCTATTCACTCACGACTGGAAAATGGTTACCTTTCCTCTGGAAGGAGAGAGTGCTACCTATAATTAGACCAACAGTGAATGAGCTTCTAATATGGGAGTGATGTGTAAGCAGGTCACAAACAGATGAAATTATACTCTTGTGCTTAGTGAAGGAACCAGTAAGTAAGGATGGATTTGCCCTGGAGGGAGAGACTGGTCATGACAGTTACCTGTTACAATTACATTAGCATCACACACTTGTGTAGTTTCTGGGAAGATGGACTTGGGTCAGATAGAAGTTGCTGCAGCTGTTAAATCAAGCTTTACAAGATGCAGTGCCAGAGGGGTAGATTTTGTGGTTTCAAAAGCTTGTGAGGCTTGAAATAGCATGAAGGTGTTGCCACAGAGAAAATTCAGGATGTATTATAATATCACTGTCACTAAAAATAGGATTGAGACATTTATTTAATGCTTTTGGCAGAATGAGGCTTTTTTTTTTTTTTTTTTTTTGGATGATTGTTTGTAGTGATTTCTCCATGTCAAAACTGGCAGTATCCAGCATTTGGAGAACTACTTAGGTAGTGCTTCTGGAATGGCTAATGACACATTGGTACAAAACTGTAGTTATTTGGGACCTTTAATCTTCATATATGTACATGTATATAAAACGGGGGCAATGGTAATTTGATAGACTAAAGTAATTACAGAAGGTTTGGAGGATACTCAAAATTTTTAACGACTGGAACAGGATTTTAGCAGCATTAATGTTTTCCTAATTTGCAAATATAGGGAAAGAACTCTCTTTCTTTATGTGAGATACCAACAAAAGTAGCAGAGATGTGTACTGACAGTCTTGACTATAAATGTGATGCAGTAGAAGAAGCTATAGTTGGTCTTTCTCAGCAGAGTTAATATGGAGAAATGAGAAGTATCTGAGAATTGAAGGAGAGCTCATAAATGTGTTTTCTCCTTCCCCTTGTGATAGAAAGCCACAGAATCATAGGGGTTGGAATGAATCATCTAGTCCAACTCCATTGCTAGTTGCCTAGAGAAGTTTACAAGTCACTAGAGCTTTAAAGGGGGGCATCATCACAAGATGATGGTACTTTACATCCTTGCCCTCTCTGCTTTTTTGCTGGGGGAATGGAGATAACTGCAGCTGCATTCTGCCAGCAGCAATGTTCTGTCATCTCAGTTTTGGTTTCTGCGTCCAAACAAAATTACAGCCACAAATATACTCTACAAGAATAGACACCAGAGCAAAAAAAAAAAATGGCTTGGTAGGTGATTGAGGTAATAGCTGCAACAACGTGGCCCTTATAACGTTGTAACTAACATCTTGGGCAGTTTAACAGCTAGACTCAACTCTGTGTTGTAATGATGGAGACAGTACCCTGATTAGCATTGTATGTGCTGAAAAATTAAAGTAGAAAACTTCAGAAATATTTGAAACATGGAGTTCTAAGGGCAATTTTAGTTCTGAAAGTCCCACAGAATCTCTCTAAGCATATTCAGTAGTTAAATAACGTAATGGACAATGCTTTTTAGGAAAGCTTTTGCATCCTGGACGGCCTTGTCAGAGATGCCAGATATGAATTTGACATCACTCTTTCCGGTTTCTTTTTGACTGTTTGCTCAGAATATGCATAAAGGGGCATTTTAAATTGATTTTTCAGATATTTTTTTTTATGGTATTTTCTGTTTGAGCTAAATCCTATTTTGTTTTCATATGGTATCAGATATTATCTATGGCAGGAGACATGTTTATCAGCTTCACAAAAGATGAATGGGAAGCAGGAAGGAGGCAGGGCAGCAAAGCACAGCTGTACAGCTGTGTGAATGACTGATTTTACAGGTTTGCTGGCAGCTTCAAAATAAGCATAGCATAATTCAACGTAAACATTACTCTGGGACTGAGTGAAATACTCCTTTGTTATGCAAGGTGCCAGTATGAATACGCATGAAACACGTATCCACATTTCGGATTTCACAGTCCTGCAACAGCAATTCACAAACACCTGGGAAATAATTTCAAGTCCAATTTCAGAAAGAGAAGTGTCAAAAACATAAAATCAAAGAGTATTTGGAATCTGAAAGATGAGAATTAGGGGTTATCTCTAAGGCTAGAGTGATAAGGTTCCTTTGTAATCTCTGTCAAAGAACAATGAACATCCCAGGTTTAAAATATGTGAAATAGATGATTGCTTTAAAGATAATAGCATCAGCATGGATTCCTGACAGCAGTATCTCCTTGCAGCGATTGTGACCCGAGAGCAGGTATAGCCAGAATCGTATCTCCTTATAAATCAAATTCTGAGGTAATTCTATCAGTGTTCCTCTCTTTATTTATATCACTTGAAGAGGTAGATGTGACACAGTTTATTTCCCTACATTACCAGCCATGCCTCTTTCTGGACTGACATTTAAAAAAACTAAATGTTTAAATAATAAAAACAGAATTGAAGCAATGGTTTTATTTGCTTTTCTAGAAGGCATGTATACATTTTCAGTGAATGACAGAATAATTATTCCAGCAGCCATATAGACAACTATATATGCATCAAATCTTACGTCCCCCTTTGGCTGCGCTGGCATGTGCAACTCTACAATATTTAATGAGCGTGCCTACACTCTGCCCTCATTCGTAGAAGTTCTGTTAGAGATGTTCTACTATACCATGATATTTTATCTTCCTAACTTCTATGATTTCCTGAAGTTTTTAAAAACAAAGCAAACAATAAAGATGAAATGTTCCTTTATGCTGTTTATGAGAGGTTGGGTCCTCAGGGCTATGTAAAAGAAAGCCTGACAGAATTCTGTTACGGAGGATTGTTTGATATACAACTGAAATTTCTGAGTCTGTTTGGATGAAAGAGTCATTATGATTCTGTCTATATGAGGACTCAGAAAAGCTTAAAACAAATCAAATCAAATTAGCATCATATGTTGGTTTCGCATCTAGAAATAAAGTGAACTTATTTAAGTTCACTCTTTTCTTCCCTGCTCTTATTCTTGTGGTGCTGCATTCCACATGTCTGAGAAAGACAGTCCTAGATGAAGTTATTTATTTCTCATGACATTTTCTAGCACTTTGGATATTTAGCTAATGTACTACAATTTCAGCTCATGCTCTTTCAATTAGTAAGACAAATTTATTGTATTGCTCATTTACTGGCTGTTTTCATGCTGCACTCATTATCTGTCTAGTCCAATAAGAACAGACTTTTAAATTGGGTATGGGTCAAGAGAGCATACTCAAAATGACTACTGACAAGCAGCTGACGTTTTTCTGCACCGAAGGTATTCTAATCTTCATGCTAATAAGGACATTTATTCTCATAGAGTTTAATAATTGTTGATGGCTTTAGAAACAGAAGAGTAGCGCTTAAGTCATGTGCAGTGTATGCTCTTACAGAATGCAGGCTTAGTGAAGTGGCACACAGTGCTTCTAAAATTGAAGACTATTGGCTTCTTTAATGGAGAAATTAATAACATATAGGCAAAATCATACAATGTTTTCTAGCACAAAGTATCTTAGCGTTATATTTTTGTTTGTCAAGTAGAGAAGCATATTCAACAGTGAGAATAGTTGTAAAGCATATGTTAACTCCTTCATTTTTCAAAACCTATATCAAGCATGTTATTTGATTTTAAATCTTTGTATGCAAAGTAGCATTTTTTACAAGTGTCATGGAAGGAAGAATGCAAGCTGTAGTGAGATAATAGAGCACATCTCAAATCTAAGTACTAGGTCATTACATCAATTTCTTCAGCATTAAATCTTGATCGAACAGTTGTCGTGAACACTGGTGTGATTCCTCACTAATGAGATGATATAGTGAAATCTATGTACATGTAAAGATTTGGGGTTTTCATTTTTTCTTTTATGAAAGGTGAAAGGAAAATGATACTTGCAGAATATGCTTGCTGAAGTGATCTCTTTATTGGATAGGGAACGTGGAGAAAGATTAGGAGGAGAAAGATTGTTTCCTTGTTTACTAAATTAATTTCAGAGCTTAAGAACTGTAGAATTATTTTATGCCTTGGAGTGATAACTTTTTGTTTTTTGCACCTTCAGTCCAAATTTGGGTAGTTATCAGTTGTTATTTTCATACTCATGCAGGCAATTCAAGCCGCATGAAAGGATGGTTGCAAGGAGCCAGTGTTTCTTTTAGAGATGCATTCCTTTCATAGTGGTTCTCATGTTGGCCATGTCACTTCTTTTAGATGTTTGTTTGCATTGTCTGCATTTGGTTCATGCTAAACCCTGATTTCTGTCTGACCATCAGGACTTTTAAAGAGAAAAGGATTTATAGCGGCCAAAGAAATTATGGCTCAGTCCTTCAAGGATATACACTTAGCTACGCCAGATAAACCCATGGAAATGTGGGCTAAACTCTCCTCCTCCTGAAGTCAAGAGTCTGATAGGTTCACAACCTAATTTTTACATGGAGTTTACTGGATTGAGGAAATGTGACATCTTAAGTGGCCTGTATTGATCAGGTAGCAGATGTCAGGGCAGGGAGAGGATGGCAAGGCGGGATGGTGGGAGATGTACCATAGCATCGCCGCACTGCTTTGCTGCCCTACCAGGTAGTTACACACACAGTGTCACTGTGGTTACGCAGGCCAGAGTCTGGCCACCTGCTCCTGCAGCACACAGCCACCTGCATCCGCCTGCCCTTGGTAGCAGTCCAGCTGCTTGTACCTGGAAATGCTTTTGTTCTTGAGCAGTGCCTTCCGCCTTTCTCCTAGTGGTGTACTGCCCCTGAAAGCATCTGTGTTATGTGACTGTTGGTAAAATCCACGGTCCTTACAACTACATTATTGTTTTATTGTACTAAATTTACATCTGATACTACAGGAAATGCTTCATTTTAGTCTTGAGCCAAAAGACTTGCGTGTGGGCGGGGATGAACATATAGATATACTTGTTGTTTTTTTTTTTAATTTTCAACAAAAAGAAAAAAAATATTGTCAAATACTGAGCAACTATCCACCTATGACTTCATGAATATTTTATCTTCCATCTACCTGCAATTTAGATGTAATTTGTATGGAGAAACCATGATGGATGCCCTCTGCATATTACACAAAATTAATTGGTAGCCATCAAGGCTGAGTGCTTGGCACACAACAGGGCAATTGTCTGCAATCTGGAAGCGAGAAAGCCATAAAAAGGAACAAGAAAGCATAAAAAGCACTCAGATCTGCATAAGTATGCAAATACTGCCAGTGGAACAACTCAAAGTCATAGCAATACTTTGGAAAAGCCCTAAACCTGCATATCAGCCTTGAGGAGATCTAACCTACAGAAACAGGAATGAGTGAGAACTTGTCAGGGATGATATAAGTGCTTGTGTAAAATTTCAGCCATGTACAAACTCATATGTATTGTAAAAGGCTATTTTTCTTCTTTTGGTCTGGAAAAGGTGTAGCTGGTACATAATAATCATAATAAAAAGAAAAGTAATAATAGATTATAGATGAGGAGAAACATAGCAATGGATTGTCTGTCTCAGCCCCTTCCTTATCCTTCACACAAAGGTGTATGTAAGGCAACACCAAGTATCCCATATGGAGCAGGTAACACCAGGTGAAGCACTGAGAAACTTTTCCTGATGTAAAGGAAATGTGCATTTCATTGGAAAGGAAGAGGTGCAGGTACAATCTTTTGGAATCACTGGCAAATGTGCCTTTGAAGATCAACACAACAAGAGTATTTTGAAGTATTATTTGGAAGACAAGTAAATCTGAGAGGAAAAGTTCTCTGGTGCTGCTTTCACCTGCTGTTCAGAGACAAGAGTCCATTGGACTGTTGGGGAGGAAGAAACTGTTTTTCTAAGGGGGTGGGAAAGCTGTCAGTATGCTGGGTACTTCCATGGAAGAATAAATTGTGCTCACATGCAGGCCTGAAAGCTGCTGGAATGACCAATGTTATCCAAATCTGTTCCATGAAACTCTGAAACTCGTGTTGTAGAGAGAGCTGATGGCTGCGTGTAATACGTGTGGTATTGGTCTTCATTTGTCCTTTTGTTAATTTTATAGATTATATATGAAAATAAATATTAAAAAAAGAAAAACAACACCACAGCCAACCAAATAAGAAAGCTTGTGAGCTAGATCTTTAGACGCTTTAAATACTGTTTTTCCACCCCTAGGAAATCAGGAGTGTTTGGGCCATGTCTTTAGGAGACAGTTGAGTCCACTGACTTTAACGAAAGAATAGAATCCACTATTCCAATTTAAAAAAATCTTCTATTCCAATGCTTGGAAAAATCAGTATTACTCATCTGTAATACCAGTCACCGTTAAGACTGCACGATGAATTCTGTCATTTGTTGTGATTTCGGGTAAATGAAAAAAAGCCATGAGAAGGTATCAGAACTATGAAAATCAACTTTCAAAATTGGCTTTTATTACATTCAGGCATCCTGCATTATACTCACTCGCATCAGACAACCACATATTATACTTGCATTTGAAAATAGTACACTTAGGAATAGGTAGTAAGGAATTAATAAAAAAAAAAATTCTGATCACGATGGAATGGATCAAACAAAATGTTTGGCATTCTTTAACAATATCCTAAAAAGTTATAAGAAAACAGCAAAACTTCCATGAGAAATCAAGGTAAGTAACTGGCTCTAATCATTCTCAACTTCCCTGTTTACTAAAATTAGTTAGAATCAGAGTTGCCTTAGATCTCCCCATGCACCTTGTTATCATAATGTCTTTCCTGAGAGGCTCTTAGGATGGTGAGATAGTTTGATATACTGGATAGATGTGTTAAAAATGATTAAAAACAACCACTGAAGACCAGACATTAACATGTGAGTGCATTAGATGCAATTTTCCAATGTATATGTTTCAGTAGTGAATACTGACATGCAGAAATTTTTTTGCCGTTTTAATATTCTTGGTATTTTTAGTACCTTGTTAGTCTTTGGACTACCTGTTCTTCATTCCAGTTCAGCCATACGTTTAGATAAATGTCTTTAGGTCATATGTCCTCAACTTGTGGAACGAAATGCCTTTCCTGTTGTTTGGTACGTAATGTGTATTTAGTGTTCTTTGCTTTAAAAGGGTTTCATCATGTGAATGAGCCTGATGGTGCCAGCAGCATTGGCATCTAGTTTATGAACTCTGAGCACTTGCTGAAGGCTGTGGGAAAGGACAGTGAGCTTCTCACCTGCTCCCATGTATGCAGGAGACAGGTTTCTAGAGCCAGCAAAAAACTGGAGGAACAGATTTTAAATTAAAAGCACCAATTGGCCAGAATAGTAATTTTAAGCAATTTTGTGAACTATTGTGAAATGCACTATTAAAAGAATTAAATGTTAGAATGCGTTAGTGCTGGTAAAAAGAAAAAAGAACAAATGCAATTCTGTATTTTAAAACATCTTTACCCAGCAGATAAGAGCTGAGTATTAAACATTAATAGAAAATCTCCAACACTTTTTAAAATAAAAATACTACGATTACAGTTTTAAGTGAAGATGAATAAACTTCTCAAAGGTCTGTTTGCTCATTTGGTTTAAACTGGAGGCACACCATGTAAAGAATAGCTGCCATTGGACTATTTCTGCAGGCTGCAGCTGCAGCTAACCAACCACATGAGTGAGAGCAGCAGATTAATGCAGCTGGTGGAGGACAGGGCTTCTCCCTCATCTCTCCTGCCTTACAAGCACATCTTTTCACTAAACTTCGCTTTTCTTTTGGCAATCGTTTCAGTTACAAGAGTCCTGTTGTTATGAGAATTCAAAATGCATGACCTGCATCTTCACAATTATTGTTTTTCTCGTGAAGGAGATGATGTACTTGAATTACTGCTTTCTGTGGTGATGTGCTATCTTGCTGTTGAGCTGTTTGTTATGAAACAGCGCTAGAAGATTTCAAAGTTCTTATGAAGCAAAGGAAATACTAAACTATTTACAGCAACATCTATTTATGAAACATTACTTGTGCAAGTGATAGATTAGTGATACTTTAATGTTATTCTTGAAATTATATTTCTTCTGTATCAAAATTTTAGGTGGTAAACACATACATACACAAAAATCAAACATTTCCGGGACTTGAAAGCTTTTCCTCTGTTATGTATGAAAATGGAGAAGTGTATCAACTTAATTTCTTGTGTAAATACCTGTATAGAAAAGAATTTTGGTAGACAGCCTACACATATCTACAACTGCAGTGTAAATTCTTAGTGTGTTGTCCAAAATACAGAATGTCATAAAATATTTCTAGTTAAGAGAGGATCTAGCTTTTGGATATTCCTTTCTATTTAAGCTCTTAAATGAAAAAAGTTTTATTTTTTTTAGGTGCTAGTCAGGTACTCCCTTTGGTCTTTGCTTATCACTAAATAATTTAGCCACCTTTTAAACTTGAAGTACGACCATCTTTGAAATATACTGAAGAAACAATATTCATTCATACGTATATTTTAAGAAGGGGGGAAAGGGGGGGAAGCGGTACTAGGCACAAATTTTCCCTACAGTTTTTCTTTCCAATGCCTCAGCTAGGATACTGGAATTTCTGCTTTGATTCAGTAAAATATGGTAGTGTGATGTTATTACTAGCAAAAGTAAGTAGGTACTTTGGAGTTGAGAATTCAGCTATTCCTCCTGGAACAAGAGGCTGATTTCTGCCCAGCACCAGGCGTGGATTGGCTGACTCTATGGTTGTAACCATACACTGCATCTGGCAGAGTCTCCTGACACTTCCCCTTCTCCTTACAAGTATTGCATACTGCATTCATGGAGAAGTGAACTCAGTGCAGATTAGGCAAATGTACTGCTTCTTCCACACACTTTTTCCAGCAACAGTGAGCACCCATACTGTTTAGAGAAATCTAAAATATCAAATTAACAAAGCTGCCAAACCGTCTCCAGGATGATACTATAGATGACAAAAGACCATAAGTGAATTCTGTTTGTTCCATATTCTTCTGTTTATTCAAGTAGTATCTGTAACAACTGAAAATAGAATGATACGTTTAAACTGAGAATTTACGGCCTTTTATGTTCCAGAAGCAGCAGGAGACCAGATCTACTTACTTGGTATTAGGGATGCAAAGAAACTTTTTTGTGAGACTGAATCACTTCATTTGCCTGTGTCTGAAGGGTATACCAGCCTGGAAGCAAAGCAGCTTAGGGAGAAAAAATAGCTCATTAGCAAATGCATTTGAATATATGTTCTTGCAGCTGATTTATACTGCGGTAGCCACAGAAATCTGAAGACAAAATTCATGTGCTGACTTTGTTCTTCTTGAGATCTTTTTACGAGCTCTGTCTGTGCAGTGCTTTGTACAAGTTTGTCTGCATAAGTGTAAAAGTTTAAGTTTTAATATGGATCCTCTCTTTACACTCTCAAATTACTGAACACCTTATCAGTGTATATTCACATAACAATGTATAGTCTCATATGCATCAATATGTTATTAGATATCCTCCTCCTGTTCTGATGGGATGCACCCAGGTGGATTTGGGCAGTGATGGTATTCTAACAGCTCAGCAGTTGTGCTGAAACTGCCTGACCCCAGGGTAAAAGGTGGCAGAAATTGCTGGTGCTAACCTTTTAGTGTACAGCCTGTCCTGTGATCTTTGCTGGACAATTATGCTGAGCCTAACGTTGTGACCCCATGCTGCAGGCTGCGGTGATTCAGGAAGAAAACTCCCCCCTCCAAAGTAAGTACATGGAAGTCCTGTTTCCCTGGTTGGACTAGGAACCAGTTTGTATTCTGTTTTGATCACAGAGCTTTTCCCACCCTGATGTGGTTCCCTGCTGAAAAGTGTTGTCTGTCATTTGATGGTGAGGCAGGATGGCAACTAAATAATTTCCTAGAATTATTGTATATAAAAGCATTTATGCATTTTTGGAGAATTCCTTTTTTAGTACCACTATTTCCAATGAATCTTGAAGTTTGGCCTAAAAAATAAATATATCTCACTCAGTAGAATTCCTGGACTGAATAGCACAGACCTATGACCAAGCCAGGAAGGCAGCTGGGAAGGTGTGCTGTCATGTTGGACAGTGCGTTTTTAGCAATGTAGTTTAGTGCTGTTCAGCTTTACTGACCTTCTGAAAGATTAGAATTAAAATATTATTCTCTGTGGTATGACTGGTTTCAGCTATTTCAGCTACTGTACTCAATCACATAAAGGCTTCATATCAAAGGAGCCCCAAGGGAATACAGGACTGAAGAAATCTGTAATAGTCCAAGGTCTGAATGTTCTAGCCCCAGTGTGTAATGCTATATGCGGGTGCTGGAGTGAGAGCACTATTTGCTTTGTCCAAGCTCAAGTGGCATATTTTTATTGTTTTGTTTATATCATTGTTTTCAAATCTCATACTGGGAAACACAATCCTGGGATCAAACCTGTGGAAGAGTAATGTTGTTTTCACCAGAGATTTCAGGCTCTTTTCTGTAGGATCAGTTCAGCTCATGTACAAGTGGAAGTGAAATGCATTTTCCTGCCATGTAATGTGCCGATGGCAGCACACACGGCCCCAGGGCTGCAGCTCTGCAGTTCCTGCAGTCGCTGTCCCTCAGCTGGGTACAAATAAACGTTCAAATAAATGTCAAGTGAAGCCAACATTTCATTAAACGAGACCAAGACATGCGGGTAATGTCTTAGCTGACATTCTACAAAAAGCTGCTGGAGAAAAGTGCAATTGTCTCCTTCCTCAGCCCTAGAAGACTTTTGCCATTGTCATGTGGTATCTTCCTTCTGCCAGTGCATTCATATGGCCCAGATAAGCAACAGGATGAGGATGAAAAATAATGCAGCAACAATAAACTCAGTGCCCCAGTCCAATTTATCATGCTGCTGTACAAACACTTTTGTCAGAAATGCTGGGCTATGAAGGATAAAATTTGAGTTGCTAGAAAGCAGCACACCAACGAATTCAGAATCCACATAAGCCATTAATCATATGATAAATCAGACAAAGGAAAATATGCTAAACTATCCCAGTATTTGTAATCTTTAATATCTGATTTGTTCCTTTAATGCATTTTTCTTTAAACTCAAAGTTCATTAGTGTTCTACCCAGTGAAGTTGAGACATCCTTTGACGAGGAGCAACAGGAATGTCATGTTATGTTTAGCTGTTGCAAGAAAGATGTTTTGGGGGGTAAAGCCATGATACTGCTAGAGCTGAGGGGCATAAAATAAAAACATAGTTGTAATAAAGGAGAAATCAATCTGATACCTTTCTCTGACAGTGATACTATTGGATACTTCAGAAGATACAAGAAATACTAAGGTAATTGCTTTCCCAGGAAATATTTCTTCCTGCTTATTATACTTCTATTTGTGGTTACTATACCTTGAGATACAAAGCGTTAAATCCTATTGAAAATTTTACTTCAAGAATTTTTTTAAAGCACTTCCAGAAGTCCTTTTTATTGTTAAAAACATCTGCTCTCTTTTCAAAAATTGTGCTGATTTTTGGCCTTGAGGACACACATTCTATAAGATCTTATAGGCTTATTATGCTTTGAGTGGAAAAAGAATTTACTTTTACAAATCTTTAAAATTACTGACTTCCAGTTTCACAGAACAGATGACAAGAGTAGTAGGAAGAAGCTCCCATTATAGCTACTGTATTGCTTAATGTTCCATATAAACTATTGTGTCATGGTTCTTTGCTGATGTGTTTAAAGGGATTATATTTTCCTGAAGTTGAGATTTCTTCAGAAAATGTATCAAAGAAATGAAAAACTTTGGGGAGGAAAAGGAAGTCATTATTTCTTGTAAGTGAACATTAAAACATTGTCACTGATGTTGCCATTTCATAACTGGCTTTGCTTATTGCGGACTATTGCACCTCCCTTTTTTTTTTTTTTTTTTTTGTCTCTGGAGTTGCACCCAAAAATTTGTACCCACATTGATTGATAAATATGGATATTTCCATCATCACCTATGTCATGCTGACAACTGAAAAAGCTTTTTCCTTCAGAATGCAGTCAACCAATCTAAGGATACTGTGTTTTCTTACTGATCGTTGTCCAAGTGTTCAGATCTTGATGTTGACTTCATGGCCATCTTGAACTTAGGCCTGGTTTTAGGAACGGCTTAGCTTGTGTGTTTCAGGATCAAGTTTAATATAAACTAAAAACTGCTGCTTTCTGTCTGAAAAACCAACACCCTCAGAAAGCATCGAGAATGATTCATAAGAAAAATGGCTTTCTCACTCAAATGGATTTCAGGTCCCTGTAATTTGGGATATATCATGGCTGATTGTTCTTCATAGCATCTGATGGATGTGTCTCAGCAAACTGGGCATTTTGGAGTGCCTGTGGGGAGCCAACCATGTGCCACGGTGGACATATGACCCGAAAAAGAAAATTTCCTGTTTGTAAATGTGGGTATAATTTGTAAGCATAAAGAAGATGAGTGTGAGAAACATTACATGTATTTCCTCATCCAACAAACTACATGCAAAGGAATGATTTTCATGTCCAGGGTTGAGGAGGGAGAGGCAAAGGGGAAATAGTACTGTGGGGTGTTGATTGTTTTCCATTTAGCTTTTGGAGATGCATTTATTTCACTAGCAGTGCGTAAGAGTGAGTACTGTTTGCTTGTCATCTGTGAGAAAACCAAGCAGTGCACAAAGGGCAGGCAAATGGCTGCAAGCAGGATTGCATGGGACCTTGTAAGGCTCCACAGTAGTAACGGTGATGATTTTGTTTCTTGCCGGTTCACTATCCTGCTATGCATAACATCAGATAATTCAACCTATAAATGTACTTTTTTTTTTTTTTTTTTAACTTCTACGTAGAGCCTAGAGGCAGCTCCCCAGCAGGTTTTTAACTGTAATGGAGTTCTGTACCTGTTTTCAGCTGAGCACCCAGCTTCTTGTGGTGTTTCTGTGCTTTTGTTTTAAAAGTGCAGGAGATCAAAAGGGGACAATGTGTGGGGAAAAGAAAATGCAGCCAGAGCACTTAAGGAAAGATGTGAGCTTTCACAGGACTTCATTGTTACTCTGCAGCTGGCTGCCCTCTTCATTCCCAAAAACCTGAGGTCTTACAAGGTCTTCTAGCCTGAGTTTAGTTATTAGTTGAATTCCTTGTCAGAAAGGAAAGGTCATATTCAAACATTTCTTCCCAAGCATGACTGCCAAAAGAAGAGTGCATTTCTAAAACCACAATAGGTGTTTCTTAATGATCACCTCAGGCCTGGGCTAAAGCATAGACAGGAAGGGAGTTCTATAAGCGTGGGAGCTATCATGTTTGCCTAACACCTCTGTAATTATTTTATTTCAAGAGATTTGCACTGGTTTACATCATCTGAGAATCTGTTTGTTCCTAAATTTTTTTGTTCTAACAGTAAATACAGGAAAGCTGCACAAGATAGTTTTTTTATAATTTCAGGGACAGTAATACTAATTAGGCACTTGAAATACTCATTATTGCATTTTGCCTGAATGGTAGAGTTGCTCTCTAACAGTTTGTTTTCAAACCAAAACACCAGATTTGTTCTCACAACCAGGACTTGAAGACAAACTATCAAGTCACCCTGCTGCATATAGTTGTGAAAACATAAATTAACCCCGGGCACAGTTACTGTACTGCGTTTCATGACCCTTTTTTTTTTTAAACATTAATGAATGTTTAAAGTCTTTTCCCCATGTGGCTAACACTCTGTTAGCTCAATGCTAGATAAGACACCACAGTTTTGCTTTATCACTAGAAAAAACATTGAGACAAAAAAAAAAAAAACAGCCCATTCTCAGGAGATGACAGCCTTCTACATTTATGCCAGGAAGATTAAGATTAGCCTGTTTGTGATGGCTAAATATAGATTTTGGGCAGCCTTTTCCAGAGGAAAGGTACATGATGAAATCCTTGCTCAAGAACACCATAAATATGCAAGAAATTATATTTTGAATAGGTGAAAAGATGTTTTCAGGAGTTCACATACATTGGACAGTTGTTATTGTATGATTAAGCCACTTATAGGCTACTGTCACATGCATTTACTTGTTTACTTTGAAGGGAAAAGTGTTTGGCACTTTTGTATCGTGATATTGAAGAAATAGAAGTGCAGACAGAAGACTTTGAATTTCTTTATATGTTTCCCCCCCAAAATTATACCTGTCATTCTTTGCAATTTTAATATTACCTTGCAAGCAATGGAGGAAATAATTTATTTTCTGTTTAACCTAGGGACACCAACGTATTTTTTTTACAAACATTAAAACAACAAATGGAAATAAGCATTACTATGTCAGTGTAGGACTACAATATATGTTTCTTCTTGGATATGTCAAAATAGCAATGATATCAGGTTACTACTGCAGTTCAATTGCATATTTTCTCTTATATACTGCATCATGCAGCATTGTGTATAGGAAAACTATATACGCTTGATAATAATAGCAATAAAATAATATGGATTAGAGAAATGCTCATGGGGAAACAGAAACTATCTGAAGCTACTGGCCTGCCTTCTCTTACATGGAAGGAAAGATGAAGTCCAGCTGCAAGTAAAGCATTTTGCCTTACTGATGCTGTATTGCCCTGGGTGCTGGGATCGATGGTATTCAAGTTGTGTCATTTCTGAATAACCAGCAACAAAGGATAACAGATAAGAACCACCAACTGAGTTTTGTGCCCTTAGATGGGCTAACGAGGGAAGTGGGTTTTCCTGCAGATAAGTTTTCCATCTTTTTCTAAAAACATTTTTGAACTCAGACTGTAAACAAGCAACTTGCTGTTCTCTGCACTGTTTTGTAGAACTTTTGAGCAGTGATACATACTTAGTCATTGTCATAAGATTGTACGAGGCTAAACTCTCTTGTGTTTTTTTTATCTAATCCTGAACTGAAGGCACTCCTGTTTCAAAGACAGTGCTTTGTGTCTTCAGTGCACAGGCTCTTGATTATTTTGGTCCGTGTATCTTTCAGTGCTAAATTAAATGAATTTTCCTGTGCTAATTTCTCAAGGCTGCTGTACAAGGGTGTTAGATAGACTCCGCGGAATCACTTAGGCAAATTTTAAGAAATGTGTGCCAAAGGGTTTGTCTTGCTTCTCTGGCAAACAAAAGAAGAGATTAGCTACTCTTTCACAGACATTTCATACCTTAATTGCAGTGGAGCGAGCAAATGTGCGTGATGCCCAGGTAATGGCACATCTGTCAGTCAGGCTGTGCCTGCACTATGGGTGCCCTGCTGGAGCTCCGGTAGCAATGAGCCCACAGACATGCACAGCATGATAGCTGAGACCTTCTCTTTTTAGCAGGGCATGGGGGCAGGACGTTCTCTACAACAATCTGATTGAGAAAAGCTATATTAGAGGTGAACTATTTCAGAAAGCAGTGTTGGGCAGATCCATTTTGGGAAGTTGGTGTCCCTTAGTGGTATGTATGTGCTCTGTCTGCTTCCAGAGAGCTGTATGAAAATTAGGTTCAGATGCTCACAAATAATTCTGTTAATACTAGAATTTCTTTTTGCTACTCCGTGTTATAAATCCTTCAGTACCCTATGAACTTTACTGCGGAGCTAATCGTGTTAATTGTTGAGTTAGCTGAATCATGTTGTCAAGGCTAAGAGCAATGGAGGTAGCAAATGTGCTTTCTTATGACGTGACTTCAGGAGCAGGACTCCAAATGAGTTATGTTATCACATCTTCCCCTTTGCAGCAAACAGCATGTTCTCCAGGGATGCTGGATGCAAGATAAGCTTTATCTGTATGCTGTAGATGTGAATCCAGGTGGAAAAAAAAACTATAGAATAAGCTGGAAATTGATTCTGTTGTTGTTATCAAAGTGTTGTCCTTTTGTTTTCCTTTTTACATTTTGCTTTGTTTCCTCCTAACTCTTTCAGCCTCATCCTCGTGTACTTTTTATCCCAACCTCCTCTCTTCAGGCTCCATGGAAAACAGTGGATTTGTAGTTTTGTTGGAAGGGCCCTTCAAATTGTAAAGTTAGTTACTTGGGGAAGAGCTTTCATGACAGTTTTTGCATGAGTTCATGCTGTTATCAGAAGAGCAATTTGTGCTCATGTAGATGTACTGTGCATTGATATAGGTAGTAATAGTGTAACTCTGTAAGGATAGTATAGGAATCAATGGACTCAGCAGGTGAGTCATCAAACCTTCAGCACTTCCTCTTGCTATTGCTATCTATTAGTAGCAGAGCCCACTGCAGTTTTTTTCATAAATCTTTATTTATTACTACCTTTAAAAAAAAGTCTTGTGTTAAAAGCTACTTTGTGATGAAAAGGACAACACTAAAAGGGCACACCTGTCTCTGCATGTGTCAATCAAATCACGGAATCATTAAAGTTGGAAAGGAACATTTAAAGCCAATAGTCCAACTCATCCACAGACAGGCATTCCACAATCAGAATCTTGTACTGGTTGTACAGAGGCACCTGGGGGAGTAGAGTGGACAATGAGGGGCTTTGTTTGTTGTCCTGAGTGTGGATCTGCTTCCATCCTTGTTGCCTTCTGCCTGGCAATGTGAGAATGGAAGTTGCCCAGAATCTTGTGCTTTCTAGAGACTGATCCCGTCTCAACAAAGGCAGAATAAGGTTCCTCTGCTCCTTCTCTGTTTTTGGAACCAACTATGACTTCATTAAGATTTGGCTTTTTACTTCTGTATCGTTTTGTCTTATGCTGCTCATACAGTAAATAAACCAGAACATTACCGTAAATTTTACCGCTGTTAAAACTACGTGAATAAGCCTTTCACTAACCTGTTGGAGTTAACCACAGCATAAGAGTTAATGTTTGAACTTGTTTGCCATGCCCAAGTATTACTAAAATCTATATATGCCATGGATGTGGCAATGGGCAAAAAAAGAAATTGATTTATGATTTGGTTATCAGACCTAATATGATACGGCTTGTTTTTATCATTCATCGCTACCTTAATAGTGGGCACAAAACCTAAAGCACAGGGCTGTCAGCCAATTAGCTGTGAATTAATAGATCTTTATGGAGGTGCCAGAGACAAAGATAAAATGCTAAAATGTTTTATGTACGAATATGATATATTTATACATGCATCACTTCATATGATCCACACTTGTAATGTGCATTATAGCCTCTACTTTCTGATTAACACTGAACACTGATTAATCAGTAACGTAACTTGATTTCCCCTGCTTGTTTTCTGTTATCTGATGAAGCTCATCAATCCTAAACCCCTGAACCATGCTATATTACCGTCGTTGGTCTGGAGCTCTAATTGTCTATTAAATGATGTGAATCATAAATATTTTGCCATGAAATTCAATGTGTTAAATTCATGAGCAGGTATTATGATACGGTGACACGGTGGGATTACTAGATTTGTTGTGTCTCTTCATAACTGTAGGTATGAGTATTAACTAAAAATAAACAGGTAGGGTCATCTGAAGTGCCCTTTCACAGGTTTTCACAGGCAACTTTCAGCATTAGACCTCGGTGAAGATGGCACAATTACAAGCATTTAATGCCCTAGTTTATGTCCTTAAAGTGAAGCAAGCTTCTATATTTGACACTGGGATTTTGTAAGGTGGCTAAAGTAATTAGCACCCAAATTCTTGTGGCTGAAAAAGGGAATTGTAATTAAGACCTTTTTGACTATTTCATTGTTACAAAAAAAAAAGAAAAAAGAAAAAAGCAATCCTAAAATAGCTTTGTAACTCATTAGTAAGAACTTAGTGTTATGCTGTATGAAAGCAGATAACAAAACACAGAGACTGCTGGAGCCATCTGCCTCTTGAAAAGTTTGAACTAAACCTGGCTCCCTGGTGTCCACGCTGATGGTTGAGCCTGCTGCTGTTTGAAGCCATTCCCCCATGAACTGGTGACAGGATTAAGCAAATCTTCGACAACAGCAGGCATGGGGAAAAGAAATCCCCTCCCTGCCCACCAAGCATAGCAGTAAGAACGCAGGACTGACTATATTTCAATTTCTGTTATCCATGTAGCACTTTCTGTCATTGCTTGAACTGCTTTCTTTCTGTTGCTAAAACAAACAAGAAAATAAAATAATCCTGTACATCTCTGAAATCTAATTTTTGCAGATGTCATTAGTTGCAGATTTCCCCCGTTACTTCTTTCTATTGTAGCCACAGGGAAGAAGAAATTTTTTCATCCTCTGGGTCTTATCACCAGGGATGTTCAGTGAGTAGGATCCATTCTCTCTCAAGAAATGTCATGGTCAGGAATTATGTTTGCATGCAACAGACAGTAAGGAAAATAAAAACAATGATAGGTCATTACTACAGATCCTCGTTTTCTTTCTCAGCATGCTCCCCAGGAAATGATGGAGATAATGAAACATTTTTTAAAATAATAATTCACCATGATGACAAGAAAACCCTCAAGCTTCATTTAACATCTGACTTCATTGGCCCACTAACTTCACCATTTACTACCACACAGTGAAAATTTTGGAAGATAGCCAAAGTAGGAAAGTCACAGCTGTATTCCTAAAATAACTGAAACACAATCTGAGTGATTTGATATTCCCCAGCCAGTGAAATGAAACAGAAGAAAACTGGTTATTAGAGGACCGCTGCTGTTAAGCCCCAAAGTCTTCCACCGAGCCTAATTGGAGATAACAAAGCTGACTTGGAGAAAAACAGTAGCACTTACAAGAATGACATTTTTGGAGAGAAATCATCAGTACGACCTCATTGTGTTACCTCTGGTTAATTCATTGCCTTGCCTGAGCTCCTTGCTGTGTTTCTGTTCCCTGTGTGCTTTGGTGACAGGTGCACAAAAGAGACACCTGACACCTGATGCCAAATGTGCCCCTTCTCCATGCTTCAGGAGAGCCTCATGGTGGAGGAATGGTAATGAGGGGGCAAAGACAGTTGCCCCATGGCCAGCCTGTGCCGTGTCAGGAAGCCAGCCCAGTGTGCACAAAGGTACCCATTGCAGGTTTTTCACAAGAGAGAAAGTACACACAAGATGAAGAAGCCTGTTGAGTGCTGGCTACAATTAAGGAAGAATATGGTTGATACTCCAGTACAGATATTTGCATTTACTGCTTTTGATCTGCAAAGGGGTTATTTTTGCAGATTTCTTAATGGGAGTAGAGGCAGCTACTCATTTTCAAAATTTGAAAACGTCAAATGGCAGCCCCTGATACTTTCATTCACGTCTTTTCATCTGCCAGTGCTCTATTTTGGATCTAGCAGGAACAGTTTTTATTACTAATGTCTCTGTAGCAGTTTAGTGTTGATGGTGTCCTTTCACTGTCACTGATCATCCCTGGCAGCTGGAACAACTGCAGACCCCTCTGGATTTAGGGGCAGGGGAGGATGCTCAGTGCTTTGTGCTATGCAGTGGTGAGTTTCAGTGTGTGGGAGAGATGGAGGAAGAGAACAAGGGGTCACTGGCCTGAGAGGTGCTGTAGTAAGTGTGTTTTGATATGTTTCTTAGAGATAACTAGTGGATTGGATGCATGGTGTGTGACCTATTGATTGTGCAGCAGCAGCAAGAGCTTCATGCGCGTTATCGGGAAAAAACTGGGTGAACTCAGCCTGAGGAAGAGGGTTGTATAGGGAAGAAATTGATATTTTTCAACAGTTTATTTGAGAGGATACGGATTGTTTCAATGTATTTGTCTATTCTAATATCTGGAGAAACAAACACTTTATTGACTGAGTTGATGGATTTGAGAGTAAGATTTCATATTTTGCTTTCCATCCCTGAAAGTCCTAGTAAACAGGGATTATGTACCAGAGGGATGTGGGATTCCATCCCATGAAAGCTGCTGTAAGTAGGAATTATGAAAGTGAATTATACAGGATATAATATAGAGGGAATAGAACAAATAGTAATAGTCACTATGGAAGGCTTTAATTATCTTGAGGCAGCAAAAACTGTTCTTGGAGTTTATGGCTCAAGCTGAGCAAAATCCCTTTTGCATCATTTGTCCAAAGCGGTAGGAGTAAGAACAACACAGAATAGCCTCTAAAATAGGCATTTTCTTTGCATGTTGTTCCCAGTGAATGTAAAAATGACTAACGATAAGACTAAAGAAAATAAAATATCTTGAATTTCCTTCCATATAAATGAGTGGAATATGTGCACGTGTACATTCCCAAATCATGTATTTAAACTTTACTGCTTTATCATCAATGTTGCATTCTCTGTTCTACGCTGAAAGAAAAGCATATATGTTTTATGCTGAAATGAAAGTAAAACTCCAAATCATCCTCTTCCACATTAGTGACCCATGCATATTTGTATCCGCAAGGTGATGGATTAAGCTCTGCTAAATGTTAACAATTTTTTTTTTCAGTGAAGATTAAACCAGTTCCAGAACTTATTAAACTTTTTAATGTACTTCTCTAGACCATAAATTATTTCTTCACATGAAGACGTGACTACAAAATTCATACAGACATTCTAATGCTCCCAAGGCAAATGCAAAAACAGCAATGCCATAAAATATATTCATTACTTCTGTTTGGTTTGGTTATTGCTAGGAAATAGAAATGTAATGTTTACTAACTTTCCTGCAAGTGCAAATATAACTGTAGATGAAGACCTAATTTCCCTTTTTTTTTTTTAAATTATTCTTAGCGATGAAAAGAAATGTATTTAGAAAATATTCTTGAACTTGCACATGGATAATAGAAAGTTCCTCCAGACACAGTTGTTTGAGTTGGAAATGTTGAACATTTTGCAGCTAGATGTGGGAAAATATCATTTTATGCTCATAAATCCTTTGTCAAACTTCTTATGTTGTGTGTTCTGGACTGTATCCTCTCAAAACTTAACTAGGGAGAAAAAGGTACAGCTCAGGTGTCTTCAGTTTGTAAGAATGCAGCATTCTGTGCCCCCCTACAGTGGGAAGAGGAAGAACTGTTCTGGTTCATGTGAATAACATGCAAGTCTACTCTACGTGTCAGTACAGAAAGCAAGGGGTGGGTAGATAGAGAAATAGGAAAAAAATGGGATTTGTTTTTCTGTCATATTATCCTTTGAAAATAAGTGTAAGAAAAGGAAAAACTTGCTGGAAATCAAAACTTAAACTGTGATTTCACAGATCTGAAGAGATTTGAGGGGACAGGTCTCTAAGAAGGGAATTACTTTTTTTTTTCTTTTCCTGTCTTAGACTTTTTTGCACTCTTTAGCCTCTCATCTCAGCTTTTATACTCTTTTTCATGTTGCCTTGATCAGAGCTGACTAAGGATAACTGAGATTAAGTAAAACTTGGACAGAAAGCACCAAAATTCTTGTTTCTGTGTCAACATCAAATCCATAAAAAATTCTCATCTTTAGTGAATGTATTTCAAAATTTGTCAGTTTTCCTTTTTATGAATCAATATAATATTTTGCTAGGATTTCTTTCAAAATGTTTTAATTAGATGCCTGCTTTTAAAGATAGCGTTATGTTTTTTTCAAGATCTGTGAAAATATTTTGACAGATACCTACAAACCACAGAATGTTTGGTTTTAAAGTTGGATCTCCACCTTACTCTGAACAGCTTAATGCTATTTTCAACACTGATTCAGGTTCTAAGTATACAGAGAGGTAATGCAATTCCATGCTGAGATTCTAAAAGTTTCTATTTTTTCAGAAAACCTCTAGTTCTAAAAACAGGTAGCACTCTTCTGAGTTCCCTATTCCCAAGTAGGCAATATATGAATCAGACCTCCTTTCTCATCCTATATTGGAGCAGAGAGTAGGTTCATGCAGGCAGTTCTGATATGCAAGAGCTGAGTTGAAATAGCTGAGGATCTGGGAGAAGAGCCTTTGAAAAATACATGCGGTGGCTCCTTGTAATCCCTTTCAAAAATCCTTGAAGTACTGATTTCATGACACTCTACATTGTTGCAATACAGTTTAGCACTTTGACCAGGCACTTTGACATGGGCAATTTCTACTCTAAGGCACTGCTGTAGCTGTAGATCCCTCCAAAGGTAATGGAAATTACCATGGAAATTACAACAGATAAAAAGAGAAAAACAGCACTGTTGGATAGAGCAAATTCTCAGCTGCAAAACACTATTTTTCAATACAGTCACCACCGTTAACTATGCATTTTTGTCAGCAATAAACAAGAAACTGCATGCCCTGCTTGTAAAATTCTGTATGACTGTCCAGAACATGGTCTGTCTTTCATGTCACTGTTGCCACTGCTGAAATGCACCACCTAGCCCTCGCTGTGCTCACATCTGTTATTTGGTTTCCATAAATGTCCAGCTAGCATAAGTGAATGTCAATGGGTTCCATTTTTTCCTCATGGAGGAATTCACTGATGCACCTTTGCTTCATGTTCAGATGCCATTGTCAGACTGCCCCTCTGCTGCCATCTGTCACACAGAACCAACATGTAATGGAGTATTGGTGGGAAGATTCAACCTCTACTGCCATACCACCAACATCCACCTCTAACACTGTGGGCCAATACAATGAAATAGGAGGCATTATTTTCAGATCAGCCCTTGTATGTGTGACTGAGATTTATGTCATGACTTCTGCAGTTTTTGTCTGCAGAAACTGTGTTGTAATCTGAATGTTTCTTCATGAACACAGTGGCAAAGAAAACAATACTGGTGTATTTTTTTTATTATTTTTTCATGGCCTGAAGTAAACTGAGAAATTAATGCTGCTTAATAGAGAGCAATCTGGGAGAATTAGCCTGATTTTTATCAGGTTGGCCAATCTGGCAATCAGTCCCCACCATAGCGTTAAACTGCAATTGTCACGGATAGTCTGTCCAAGGGAAACATCTTGTTGCACAGCTCTGTGCAAAGTGCCAGTGGCAAGTTTCAATCCCTTCCCCTGGCTTTCAGCCCATTATCCTCTGAGAGTCCCAGGCAACTGCTGAACCCCAGAGATGGGCAAGTGAGTCTGAATCCAGCCCAACCCAGAAAGCACCAATGCTTGCTCACACCAAACAGAGCTGTTCTTGACTCTCAGGTCATTCATTGGCATCACCATGCAGCTATCCTGGCCTCATTGCTGGCAAGGATGCAGCTTCCTCATTTTGCTGGTCCCCCTGGTTTCAGAGCAAAAGAGAGTCCAACACACACATTTCCCTGATGAATCTGCAGACACATTGAATAAACTGAGGAGTAAATTTCCTTTCACCTGGATTTTTCTTCTATTAAACACCTAGGAGTGTACTTATCTCACCAAACCTCTGATCCTTTAAAATTAAATTACCCTCCCCTGGTGAACCAGATCAAAAAAAGACCTTGTAAAGCAAAATAATCTTAGCTTGTCCTGGTTTTCCTGATTAAGCACTATTAAGATGAATGCCCTCCCCCATATGAATTACTTCCTTGAGGTCCTCCCTGTTCTGCTGCCCTTGAGTTATCTTTAAAAGCTGCAAAGTGACTTGTTAACATTTTTGCGCATTTCAGAGCTTGGAAAGCATTGTTTCAAATATAAATACAACCCTGTAACAGAATTCATCAAAACTTTTCCCCCATAAGCTTATGTAAAAAGGATCATGGGAGGCTAACAGCCAAAAGAAAATGTAGCAAAAGCAAAGGAAAGAAAAAAAGAAAAAAAAAAAGAAAAAACAAACAGAAAAAGACATACAATTTAGAAGTTTTCAGAAGCAATATGCTATCTTTTGTGCAACCCTATATAGAGAGTTAGAATGCAAGCATTTCTCACAATTTCGGTTAAACACAGGAACGTTTTCACCTTCAGGGTACTATAGCCAGTGATAGCTAATTGCCATTAAGATTGTGTTAAACCGTCTGGATAGTGAGCTCTGTCCTCACCTCCAGCTGTCCAGTTTTATCAGTGAGGACACTAAGTCAGCCTGAGATAAGAGGCAGCTAGTGCTCATGACCAGCCCCCTAACCAGCACTGTAGTTACAAGGGCTAGGATAAATTTAGGAGTCCTTTTTTACCATCTAATCAAATGCTGTGTCATAATCTTCCCCAAACGGCTGCCTAGCTTGGGATCCGAGCTGTGTGCCAGCCTGCTTCTTTGTGGAAACCTTACACAGAAGGCTCCCTCCTGTTGTTATGCTGTTTATACTGAGCTGTCTACTGCAGTATTAAGACCCATGTGGAAACACCTATATGCAAAGCACTTCTTGCACTCCTGCCATCATTTGGCACGAGCCCTTTCCCCAGGCAGCAGCCACTGCTGTGACACCTCCGCTCAGGTTCTCAGGGCAGGCTGCTCTGCTTACACAAGTCAGCTGTTTCACACAAAGTTTTTAATGATCCAATCAACCCCCAAATAAATCATTCAGAAAGGATTTGATCAGCTGAGAATCAGTGACCTGTTTTAAAGACCTCGACATTACCACTCAGAAATAGTGTGTCTGTCAATTGAAATGAAAGTTCCCCAGTGGATATAATCATTTATTTATGTGTTTGTTTGTTTGTTTGTTGCTTTGAATCTAAACAAACTTGCTTTAGTCTTTATTTTGCTAAGTTATTAATATAGGATAGAACTTCTGATTTGGAATTGTTCTGTGATTGCTTGTACACTGTTCCCTTTATTAGGAAAAGTCCAGAATTGAACTACCATTTCTATTTAGCATTCTTCTATGGGGCAGTTAAACTGAAGAAGTCTAATTTCAGGTACATTCTATGTCTGAGAAAATTCAAATTGC
Organism: Lagopus muta; assembly: GCF_023343835.1. NCBI lineage: Eukaryota > Metazoa > Chordata > Aves > Galliformes > Phasianidae > Lagopus > Lagopus muta. The sequence continues at coordinate 27,933,447 of NC_064440.1, read as the reverse complement.
AGAAAAATACAGAAAATCTTAAAGCTGTCTTTAATGGATAAGTTGTGCAAAGTCCTGTTGCCAACTTCCAAGGAAAAACGAAGGAGGTGACTCAGATATTTTTATATAAGACTTTCCTGAAAGTTAGTAGCAGCCAGCATTGGATGCCATCCCATGAGTAGGAGGACCTGTAGATTTAGCTGAATGATCTTATGAACAATACTAAATACAAGATTTATCATAAAAGAGCAGCTTGATATTTTTCACTGTAAGCAGAACTTATAGAATAAGTATTAGATTTTTTATTATTGCAGATTTTAGAGTGGCATTTATTTAGATAAGGATAAAATTAAAACATGATATAATCCAGTCAGCACTTTAAGGCAGGCCTCTGCCTTTTGATTCAGGATGATGCATTGTATCGGGCTACATTTTTAGTAACCAGTTAAAGTAATACACTTGTGAGAAACTATGGCATTTAGAATAGCACAAAATTATCTCTAAAAGTGTAGAGAAATGTCTTGGATTTGTGGGATTGCATTTGATTCTTAAAGTTTAGCAGGAACCTGATGGATTAAATTCAGTTTAGTTTGACTTGATGTAGTGCTTAGAGAACCTCTCTGATGCACCTCTGTGGGCTTAGCTACACTAAGGGAGAAAGAAGCTGAAGACAAAATAGCAGTAAATCTGCAACCATTCCCTATAAGTCTTCATTCTGTTTCAGTATGTATCATAATTTTCTTCCTAAGATTATGAATAAAAGAAAATATTAAATTACTAACGTATATCAGATGTTAGAAGATTAGTTAGATTTTTCAATGCTGAGAATAAGAAAAATAGATAAAACTTCAATTACAACATCTATATAATAAAGATCCTGATGATAGTTTTTCGATATTAATTCAGTTGGAATATTTTTAATAAAATCACTGCAAAATGCAAAATTTAAGTCTCAGATTCCAAAAGGCATTAAAAAATTAATTATTATTCCAAGTTACACAGGTAGTTAAAAAAATCATTAGTCCTAATCTTTTGACATCCACATCATAAACCACAGCATTGTTTTGTTTCCTTCCTATATGTAAAGCATAGCACACAGAATGTTACTTAATGCTTCTGAGCTAAAATGCTTGCTAGTGAGGTTTGAAGGAAAACTTCATTGTCGTCTGATGTAACTGAGAAAAATCTCTCCACTAGATTAAAATTTATCTTGGCCTTTTCTCTGAATGGCAAATTTTCTTCTAAGAATATTGTTAACAGATTGAGAGTGTAAAGTACGAAGACCATCTTTGCAGAGTTCATCCCAAAGTTGTCAGTAGCAACTAAACATTATTGCCAGTTCAACAGGGAAATAATGAGGATCTGCAAATGCATCTGACTGGTTCACCATACTTTTCATTGCATATTTTATTTTCTTTTGATTGTTTTTGCAAGGATGGATGAAGAGCAAGGTGAATCACAGTACTCATATATGGTAGTTTCCTATTTTGTGCTTATCAAAATTGTAATGTCTACAAAACTAGCATGCAATATCTGAAGCCTCTTGACCTTCAATCATACAGTGGATACATGATGCCTACTAAATACATCCTGCAAAGGAATTGGCATTGACAACTTCAGCAAGTGGAATCTATGACAGGATATTACATGTTAAATCTATGCATGGAGATTACCTAGAAGAACATCACGTGCATAACACACACAAAAAAAAGGAGGCATAGAGTAGAGCTTTCATAGCTCCAAGCCCAGCAGTTCACAAACTAAAGTTAAGAAAACCCGGAGTTATAATGATAAATATTAAAACACTAAATGGAACTTTTGAAAGAAAATTGGATTTTCCTCTATGTTTTCAACTATAACTGTTGGATGTTCTGAGAAAATGGTAGAGGAATTTCTAGAAAATAAGTATTTCTTGCCTTTTTGTCAGAAGCTGTTGTTGACCACTGAGCTGACTGGCTACTCTTCTTCAAACTGTGGGGCTTTTGTGCTGCTCAGTTCCAAACACAGCATATAGTTAGGCAACATGCTGCTGAATAGGAAGAGCTGCTAATGGACTTCCAAGGAGCAAATATCTCCCCCTTTAATCCCAATTAGGCCGAGTTGTTTTCAGAACAGATGTGCCATTTGCAACATCTTCATATTGTCTAGGATACTCTGGGGACTAAGCTAACAAATATATGTAACATACAAAGTAACATGGCATGGTGTGAATATTGAAGGATATTTTCTTACGCTGTTTTGCAGAGAAAGCTCTAGCACAGTAACTTGTGGCTTAAACCCAGCTGCAATCATTTGGATGGATTTTTAAGGAATAGTTTTCCAAATGAACTGTGACTCTAAATCCAAGTTACATTAAGGTGCTCTGTTTTAAGCTGAGTCTTAATTCTACAAGTTCTAATTACTCGCACAAACCTCAGCCTGTGCCTTTTAAAGAACTTGAGGACATCCCACTAAGGAAAATAACTGCTAAACTAAACAAATAGGAAAGTTTAAACTTCTGGTGAAATGCCAAAGGTATGGAAGCAAGTGGCCTCAGGACCAGCATAAACCCCTGGCTCACAGCATAGAGCCAGGTGCCAAAAGTGTCTTTCAAACGTGGGGACTCAGGGTGGACCCCACGCTCACCTCTGCATATGTTGCAATCTTATGCTAGAATATCAATCCCGCTTACATACACAGAAGCACAAGCGATTTCCAAGAGCTTTTTGGTTCCCCCCCCCCCCCCCCAGTTATTCCTACATATAGTAGTCATATCTACAGATATTTGAATCTAGGAAATAATGTGGAAACTTCTGCCAGAAACGTCTCTGTAGAAGGAAAAAAAATGAATTAAAATTATAGCAGCAGTGAAGGGAAGACTAGGCTGGACTAAATGTAGCACTGTTAGCATACAGACACATGAATACCCTTCAGGAGAATTTAAAATCCTGATAATTTTACTAAAATAACTTCATTCAAATCAAGTTGATAGCTACTGGTAGTTAATATTGTGATTTCATCACAGTTTCAGTCAGTATTTGCAACAGTTTTCTCCAAAAAGCATCCTATTGTCAAGGCAGACAGAAATCACTGGGGAGAGCAAGCTCTGCCTTCCAGAATTGAGTTTTGGTGCCCAATGAGAAGCCTCCTCTCCCTGGAACTTGTTTCACTCCACGTCCCATTTTCTGTGTGTGCGTTCTGTCCCATCACATGCTCTGTGCAGAAAGCAATAACAAGCTCTGCCATTATCCAGTGCCTTCATTCCTCTTCTGGCTATTTTGTCCCAAAACATTACCAATCAGGTTGTTCTTTTAACCTGTCATCCTTCTCTCCCTTCTAATTCCAGTTTGTTTATTGCAAAGTCTTGGCTGATTGTTTCTAATAAAATACTCTGGTAAATTTTTAATGTATAGTCAGTTAGTTGCACATCCCACCCAAACTGAACAGCTAGATGATACCATGCCTTGGGAGTGTGTGTATACACTCAACTTGGAGTGTTTGACTGTTTCCTGTTCAGTACAATAGTGTTTGACCAGAAATATCAAATGTATTTTTGCTTCTATTCAGTTTTATCTTGTGACTCATCATCAAACACTTGTACTAAGAATTTTAGCATAGAAAATTTTATTTTGCTTATCTGAGGGGAAAAAGGCATTTCTTCTTTTCACTACTGGGTGTAATACAGATAAAATAACAGGTTTTCTTGTTCTGAAAAGCAATAATCTTCATGGTGATGGGAAAGATGCTTCAGGAATATATTCTTTTTTTCCAAATAATGAAGTTTTGTAGAAACGAGAGCAAAATGGTTTCTATTTAAATAGATAAGGGATCCTGAAGAGATCTTAACTGCAAAATTGTCAGCTGAGAGTTATTGTAATTAGTGCTTCCCATATTGCAGTCATGCCATCTTGTCATGGCTATTTGACGAATGTTGGATTTCCAAATAAGCAATGTCACCTTAGTCTTTCAAAGTAGGAGTTTAGTAGCTGTCTTAGGATCAAATGAGCTACAGGATCAACTCTTTAATCACTGAAAGGTCAGGGAGGTCCAGAAATAGCACTTAACAATTCATTAACGTTTTAAAAGCAGACACAGTTGTAAATGATTGTTCTTCTCAAAGGACCGAATCAGTGAGTCTGCTGTACACAAATCAGCTCCTGTTTGTTTGCACTATGTGGCTTTTGTGAAAGTGAACATTAGACTGAAGCCAGATGCTGCTTTCCACTTGCTTTCATCACTCTCCACATGTCTCTTCCCATGCAGTGGCATCCTCAGTGTGTTCAATCCGTGTTTTCCAGTTTTGCTGTGGCAAATCAGCAAGGGATTTGATGTCAGAGCCTCAGACATTTTAAAAAAGTGCAATACTTCTGATGTTAGGACTGATGCAGAATCTTTCCATCTATTGTCATGTAAATTCTTCTTCGGAAGAAAAAATGTTGGGAATCAGAGTAACAAAGAAGTATTTCTGTTATGAGTGAAAACATCCCAAGTTGTTCTGCCTCTCCAAACAAAGACCACACCAGAAAGAGTATGGTGAAATGTAAAGTGAGCAAAAGAAAGGACTTGGATCTCAGTAGGTGCTTCTGCATATTTAGGATATGTGCATGACAAGCTCATTATTCAAAGAGCCATGGGACTATTTCACTCGCTGTCAAATAAACGTATTTAGGACACTTGAATCTTCTTCTTCTTTTTTTTTTTTTTTTCCTGTTAAAAAGGCAGCTAGAGTCACAAGAGTGTAATGCGTGGGAGTTGATTCCATTGGGAATGTTCTTGGAAGTGTCAGGTGTTTTTCTCCCTGAATTGCCCTAAATGTGAAAGACCTAATTCCTTAACTTCAGTTGCTATTTCCTGTTCCTACAAAGAAACTTATTCAAGTAAGCAGTCCTTCTAGCTAACTCATGACCAGTTAACCTAAATGCTTTTTGAAGTTTGTTTCTCAATGAACTTTTATAAACCTTGACTCATTCCTTTGAATGCAATATTAAGCATTGCATATGAAATAACAGCATCTGTGATAAATTAGGAGAAAGGAATCCCAAATAGAAGCAAAGTAATTTTGATTGTTTTGTTTAAGTGGCTATTAGTAGAAATTGATTTGAGATACTAACTCAGTTTTGTAATTAGCCTGCTTGCTGTAAAGTATATTATACTGCTTTTAATTTAGACATGTTTATTATTGGCACAGTCATAGTTAGACTTGATCAATAATTATGGTTGATGATTATCACTAAAATAATTATAAACTGCTGATTCACCAAAGACATACATTAAGTCCTGTCACGTAAGTCCATTTCTTCTCTACTCAAAAGCAGACCTGTAATGCTCTACACGGTTATTCCAATTAGCAAAATAAAATTTGTATCAGAAGGATCTGAAATTACATAAATTTAAACAACATCTTCCTACTTTACTTTTTACACCTATCCCCAGATATTCAAGCCGTAGACCTTCAGTGAAATCCAGGTCACTACTGTGTAACTTTTCTCACTCACTTATCTGTATAATAGTATTGCTCTTCCTCTCATGCTTTGTTGTTTTGTGAGTTTTTTTATTTATTTGTTTGTTTCTGTTTTATTTACACAAAACTGAATTGCAAAGGGAAAAACAAGCCTCGACTTGAACTCACAAGCCAAATTATTACCAAGAGCTGGATTTTCACACTTGGAATATCAAATCATCATTTTCAAGTTAGCGCAATGTTCATACATAATACCAGCTGCAATCTACGCAGAAGAGTTATGTCTAGAAGTGCATTCTAACACTCCCCAGGTTATTTTCAGCATATTAATAAATGATATTATTTCTCATGTTCACATATAATTTTTCTTTAATCCCAGCATTTCAGCACACACTTAGGTCAGGCTTCACTTTAAATGTGTTTGTATTAGATAGGTGCATTATTGCATTATTACTTCCCTTTCCTGAATGTAATTATTTTCCATAAATGAATCTTGCCTTGAAAGACAAAATGAATTGAGTAATACTGCTTGGGGAGAGAGCCTACTTAGGTTTTCTGTGTGTCCATTACTAAAGATATCATATTCATTTTAAAAGGAAAAAAAGCCTTCATACCCTGAGGAAGCTCCAGAATCGGATTAAGACATGATGGATCATTATCAGTACTATATAAACAGCATTTGTATTGATCAATCCATGTTGCAACTCTTTAAAAGAGCTAATAATTTTAGTGCCAAATAAAGAAAAGATTGCAGTTTCCAGTGAGGAAATGGCTGTAATTGCAATTCTGATAGTGGATAAGAGATGATTATTAGACTTCATCCATTATTGTGATCCAACACCGTAGCTGCTGACCACAGAGGTCGTTATTCTGCAGATGAACACTAAACTGCAAAGCACGTGCTCTAACATCCACTACACATGCTGAAATAACAATAAAAAGGAAGATTCCTATTCAGTGTGCATTGCAAAGTGATCCGATGTTCTTTTGATCCTAACATGCGTAAGCTAGGCAGGTATGCCTCTTCAGGATGTCCTCTTTATATTGTGTTCATATCTAATCACACAAAAAATCAAATTAGTCACATAGAAACACTAATACTCAATATCTATTCTTACTAACACATGTGACTTCTTAAGACATTATTGCGAAGACATCAAACTTTGGTCCTAAACAGTCTTTCTTTCTAAAGGGGACAGATGCCTTTTACATATTTAGGCCCACGTGTTCTCACCATATTAAAAGTTATCAATCCTTCTTCCTGTGGTGAGAAGAACTGTATCAGAATTACTGATTCTCTATGTTTGAGACCTATTTAAAACCTTAAGCCATAAAGATGAGTCATTAACATATAATCTCCTTTTTGTCTATAATTAAGGAAAGATAATCATGATGTGGGAAAAGTTTTAATTTAAATTCTAAGTGATAGCTCAAATTCTTCAAATTTCATCAATCCTACCTCATAACAGTTTTTCGAATACAATCCAAGAGCGTCTATCCACCACAGTTGCTAAATTTTCAGCTTACATTTTATTATTATAAGTAATTACATTTTATTATTTTAAATAATTTCCCGCTCTTTCATTCTTATATAAACTGGTGATATGAAGAAGGTTTGAAGGTGCAGTGTTTGAGGCACTGAATAAGCCATTTGCAACTGAATTCTTGCCAGTAAATGGTGATATTAGTGCAATTATTGGTAATTTACAGTTATCAAGATAAAAGCATTTTTAAGTGGATGTAGCCAGTTCAGAGGTGATCACTTCTTAATGCAGCAAAAAGCTACTCATTTAATCTTTATCATTGCATGTATTCTTGTTTACTTGAGAACACTGTAAGTGCCCCATAACTTTGAATTCAATTATTTTAAAATTATTTTTACATGCTTCCATACAAATTCCATTACAGTTTAGCGTTAATGAGGACACATAACAAGCAATTACCTGTAAAATACTTTCATCTGAAATGCTCTTCTGTACAGTGCATCTTGGTGGCAATTTTTTTCCTACATGTCAGCTTAGAGCATGCATTACACTACATCTGTAAATGCAGAATTAGAATGCCTGAGATTGTAGGAGATTATTCTGCAGTGCAGTGAGGTGATCTGTAAGCTAAAACCAATTATCTAGAGGATGTTGATCTGAATCACCATAAATAAGTTGTACTTACACAATTGCTGATAACAAAAATGGCCAACGTGGAAGTGATTAAAATTTCTGTTTCACTAAAAGATACAGCAGACTGCTGTCTTTTATACCCAGCCTTTCTTCCCAGACTTTGCAGTTGAAGAATTAGACATTTAGAGAGGATAAATAAAATATTCTGGAGTATAAATTAGAAAGCATCCTTTCAAAAAGAGATAATGTGTCTTTGAATAAAGGGTTCTTTTTTATTGTGTCTTTTTAAGTTAGATTGCAAAGTGCAAACATTTTTATTGTTATTATTCACAGAAATACTTGTAAAAATTTTGTTTTCAGAAATAACACCACAACAGAAGGCGTTATAATATACCAGTCACTAAAGGTATTAAAGCAACAATACAGCTAAGTATTCAGCAACAGAATTTAGATATGGATGTGCTTGATACCTTTACTTAGCAGGGAATTTTTCATTATACTTTAATTTCATGCCTACTCTGAAAACTTCACTGCTGTGGGGTTTTCGTTTCTCTCTTCTTCCTTCAACTAGAAGAATGCTGTGCAGATGAGACTGTTCTCTGGTGTATTTTGATGGCATCTCTACAACTTTTTATTAGATTTTTTCCTATTACAACTATTTTCAGCTGCTTTAAATACTTCATTGACTTCCTTGTTATTTTATGCTCTACCAGGACTGCTTATGAAAAATTGCACACCATCATAACTCTTAAACTATTGCTCAGTAGGAGCTCTATATGTTCACTGGCAATCTCTCAAGTAGAAATGCTGGTCAGCTTTATAGCTTTGCTCTGGACTCACGTGTTTTATTTATTTATTTCTGAAGTGTTACTTCTGACTGAGGTGGATTTTTGTTGTTGTTTTGTTTTTAAAACATATTTTCAGCATGCTTTGTTAAGATTCACTACTAAATCCTCTACAAAGTACTTCAGTTGCATAAAAAATTGCCTGATCCAAACTAGAAATTCCTGCTGTCTTTATGTTAATATCAATGTGTTGAGACACATAAAAGAGGACTACCTGAATATTTATGATTTAACATACATTTATTGTCTTTTAGAATATAGATGGTTTCAGATGTATGAAATTCAGGCTTACAGCTAATGCCGAAGCAGAAAGAAGGTTTTAAAGTACAGACTTCTGAAGAGAAATTATTTGTGCGTTATGTCTTCGAGATAAAGTCTCTCATTAAAAATTGGCAGCATCCTTATTCTGGTTATCACAAAAGCAAGTTGGGTTCTGATTTGGTTGTTACTTTGACTTAAACATGACAAGTGCTTCATTTGAAAACTGTCAGCCACGTGTAGCAGCTTCAAGCTGAAAATGGAAGGAGGAAAGCAAGCAAGCAAGCAAGACACTACTTTTTGTTACGCTATTCCTTGCTAAAATGAAGTGACAGATAGTAATAAATCTGGAAGAAAACAAGTTGATGATGTGTGTAAGTAGTCAAGCACAGCTCTCCTTTGATCTAGATAATGACTTATTCACACACTCACAGTCGAGCTCGTGCTTTCTCTGATATGTAGTTTATAATCAACAGACTAACTCTGGCTGCAGCAAATTGCCCATAATCAGTCCTGTCCAGAGCTGGGGGAAGGTACCTCAGCATGCCACAGCTCTGGAAATGTGTAAGTTTGTAGAATGCTGCTAGCAGTTCTGGTAAACCCATCAGCCTCATTTTCCTAGTAGCTCTCATGTTAATATCATCTTTATGTGACTGTATAGTCATCAGTGAGATTGTTAAACTTAATCTAGTGATACAATTATTATTTGCCTAATAAGTCTTGCTATTTTGCCACTAGTACATGAGACTTATTAAGGGTATTTGTATGTTAATTTTGGTTTTGTTAGCACAGAAATTCCCATTGAATTACATTAATCCAAAACCTGCCATTTATAAACTGGAATACCATTTTATAAAGATTTCCATAATTGAAAACTCAAAGCCCCAAGGAAATGCATCCTTTAGAATGTGCACCTTGTTTTAGGTGCTAAATTCTCCTGTGTAGCAGAAGAGGAGGGTTTTCCTGCAAGGTGACTTCCATTGTTTCTGTATTGCACTGCAGCTGCCCAAATCTTTTCATTAATGTGACCCAAGGGGTTTCCACTTGCAAATATCTCACTGTCCTCACTTGGACTTGACCCCAACCTGACTTTTGCATTAGTATTGCTAGGAGAGAATCACAGCTCAACATTGTGATTTTCTTAACTAAATACAGATTTTACTGTGTGTTGTTTAAACACACATCGCACTGTTTACAGTGCTTCACTAATATATTTTTAAAAGTAATTGGATAGTTCTAACTATGCAAAATTGCTTACACAAGTGTGACAATGCAGTACACTGCTGCTAAGCAGGTTTTAATCAACTCAACATTGGGCTCATTTGGTTACTAATCTCAGATGTCTGTGCTTCATTTTTGTATTATAGGAAGGAAGCTTCCATAAATATTCAAGATGTACTAAGTAAAAGTAATTATTTAGGGCTTAGCTGGGAGAGTAAGTAATGGAATTAAAAGCAATATGAGCTGAAATGGAGATTTTTAAAAAAAAACTAATTCTTCGAGTATAAGTTGGATTTACAAGAAAACTGTGGATCATTGACATTCATATAAAGGCAATACAGAAGACTTGTTTATTTGGAGTATATGTATGCTCCAGGAGTCACCTTGTACAAAAAGATGAGCTTTAATTACAATAAAACATCTGTTCCTCTTACAAAATGGAAGGCAGCTTCTAACAAATCGTGCTTCTCTCTTTCATTCTTTTGATACGCTTACAGTTTTACAATGATGTATTTTTAGGGGGAAAAAAAATAAAAAAAGGTTTTGGAAGTTGCTCCTTGCTGGCATGGATTGCAGAGGGGTAGGTGGGGACGTGCCCTCACCACAATGCCAGAGGAACCTGGAGCACCCCAAATTACTCCTTCAGTCCTTCAGTCCTTCAGTCCTTCAGTCCCGGGGTGGCAGAACCACAATTTATCTCCTCAGTTTCCTGAGTCGGATACATCCTTGTCTTCCACTTCTGACATTAGATGGCACACGCTCAATTGAAACCTTGTAACTTCAGAGGCTGCTTGTATTTGCATTATTTGCATGTAGCAAAAAATGTCCTCAGCTGTAACCTTGTTTAGTGCTCACTGAATGCTAACTTCTCCAACATGGTTCTTTATTTTCCCCTGGCCATGGTGTTGACATCTGGAGCACTTTTAAAACAGCCCCTACATGAAGAGCCCATTCTGCCCTTGGCTTTGCAGGCAGGTCTGCCACTGTATGTGATGTTCTTGATGCTGTTACGATAACAAGACCTTTATTTACATTTCTGACCTTTCTGCTTGGCATGCACTGAAGTGGGTGACCTGCAACTAAACAGGACATGCCTCAGGGATGCGAGAGGGTATTGGGTGTCCCTGTCTCCCCCAGTCTCAGGGTCTTATCCTTGAGTGTCAATGCCCTGTCCCCATAGAGATGCCTTGGGACTGGGGCTGCTGGCCGCCATTTTCTTTTGGCCCCACTGAGGTGGCGCAGGGCAGGTGCCATCAGACATTTTGTGGCACCCTCTGTGAGGGAGCAGCAGGTCGGCACTGAGCTCTGACAGGAATTTTCTGCTCTGTCTTCCTGTTTCTTCTTTAAATTTTTTTTCTTAAGATCTTCTGAAAGTTAGGAATTGCCGAAAAGGAACTGGGAAGAAAGAATTATTCCATTTTGTGTGAGGAAAGCCTGTACATTGCCCTACCTGGTAATAGCAAAGCCGTTCATAGCACCAGTTTGTTTTAACAAAATAGTTATGTTTAAATATAGCATAAGAAGAATTAGAACAAAGTTTGTCTTATCTCTGCTCTCATTAATTTGTTTGCTTGTTGCTATTTATGTTGCTTCAGGTCGTTTCCTGCCACCAGCAGTGTTGGGTTCCTGCCTGGAGCACCTGAGATGGCGGCAGTCTCCTCAGGGTGAGTCATGGCTCCTGCAGCCTCTGCATGGCTTTCTTGCCTCTGACAGTTTTGCTGCCTTTGCCTTTTGCTCTCTTCTTGTCTGGAACATTTTTCATTGGGTGTTGTGGTAATTAAAGGCAAACAAGTCGTGCCTTACCTTGGTTGAGAGAAGATAAGAACAGGAGAAAAAGAAGCTCAGGTTTAACTCTTTCCTTTGGTTCTCATCTGTCAAAAGAGAGATTGCCATATGTTTTCTCTGCATCTGCTGCTTATTATATTTGTGAATGTGACATATATTAATCACGTTATGTTTAAAGAGTTTTGCTCTTTTAGAGCTATTCATATTTTATTCTGTTTAATTTACACTGTTACTTTCCAATTTTATAATTGCAGACTGGATATTTCGATATTTATGCATAAAATCTTAGCTGAGTATTTTTGCTGGAAAAGTATACAGGAGGATGTAATGTATGGCAAGTGTGTTAACTGTGTCTGATCCCAGTAATGGAAGCTGTAGTTTCTTCATTAATGTTAATGGTGACATAAAGTTTGATACCAGTTGTGAAGATCTGTTTGGCTATACTGTTAGATCTTGGTTTTTTTTTCTTTTTCCTGTTTTTCTTTTTTCTCTATTTTTTTCTTTTTCTTTTTTCTTTTCTTTTCTTTTTTCTTTTCTTTTTCTTTTTTCTTTTTTCTTTTCTTTTCTTTCTTTTTTTTTTTGTGGAACAATAAGGTTTTTTTTTTTTTTCTGAGTAACTTGAAAATATTTATTGGACTAGTTCTTAGTTCATAATACGTAAACATTCATATTCAGAGAGTTATTTATCCTGAGGTTGCTTTGTGACTCCAAAGAAACTATTGTTTGTACAGGTTTGCAGTTTGCCTAGGTTTTGACCTGGTGCAGGCTGACAAGCAGAGTGATGTTGGTTCAGCTTATTGAGAGGTGATGGATGCTCCCAGATTCAGGGCCAGGCATTTGCTGTGTACACAGGAAGTGGCAGCAATAGAGAGGAGCAGCGAAAGGCAAGGTCTAATCTGGTTGCTTTGAGAGCTCACTTTTCCATATATCTTATATCAGAACTGCTGTTCCTTTTGTTATTGATGGAAGTTTGACATTTTACTGGTAAATCTATACCTGCGTTGATACACACACTTGCAAATATTGACAAATGCAACTGAACAAAGCCATCTTTTTCTGTGTTGAATATTGCCACAATTTGCAGTGACCTACTCTGCACTATTTAAAGTGATCATTCGATAAGATTTTCATACCAAAGTCTTTACCTTCTTTGTTATTTTGTATCTTCCATGGTTAAATCTGCTACAGCTGATATTTCTCCAAATGGCACTTAAGCTCAGGGATCTGCTCTGTAGAAAGGAACAGCGCATGTTTTGCTGTCTGTCCTGTTTTTAACACTTGATCTTTCATCTGCCTTTGTAGTATGGTGTGACCTTTTTTTCTGTACCATACTGTGTCTATCCTAGTGGACTCTCTTCCTTTCACTCTTGTGATATTTCACTTTAATTTCTTCTATGTCCATATGTAGTCTACTGCTTATTTCCAGTAGAATTCAGGCTTCTTATCTCCAATAGACCAAGCTCTATTCAAACTATAAGTTTCACCCCTCTACAGTTTTTGCAAAGGTACTTGCATTTTGAAATTTTCTTCTTGCTCTGATTTCCAGCAGTTTCAATTTTAGCCTTATGGAAATGATCTCAGTGTTCAGACAAGTAAATCGCTGACTGTTTTCGAGCTTCATTTGAATCTATTGTAACTAAACCTCTTTATTTGATACAATTGACTTAGACAGATAGATTTCCCTAGATGTGGAGGTTACAAAGTATACGAAGCCCATTTTTGTTTACATATGAAGGGAAATCACTGACTGTTCATCAAAGAGAAGCAGTTCAAAAAGCCAGTTATTCTGTAGTAGCAGTGCTGCTAGTGTTTCCCATTTCTTTCCCTATTTATTTATTTATTTTATTTTTTTTAGTGTGAAAGAAAGAATTGTATATTGGTTCCCTTGGGATTCATTTGCTTAATTGGTTTTGTACATTAACATGAAAAAGTGCAAATCAGTCCATCTCATGCCTCAGATGTAATTCAATATTTAAGAAAACTCATGTGAAATGTATATCTTCTGTATGGTTATTTTTAATAGTTCATAAACTTACATTATAGGAGTTATAAAATAATTCATTACTTGAGAAAATGCTGTCAGTAAAAACAGGAGAACTAGCAAAGCTTAAGCCTTATGCACAGAGAGCTACTAATAAAGAAACTGGCATCAGTATGAATGGGCTTCTGAAATATGCCTAAAGAGACCTGATAGAGAGATCACAGGTATAGAAGAAGCACTGAAGAGCTTCAAGAAACAACACATTTGTCATTTTTTCTTAAGTTTTTTTTTTTTAATCAAATGTTTTTTAAAAAATACACTGTTCACTGGAGTATGAAACTAGGAAGTGACGTGAAATTATGAGAAAAACTCTTTAATAGTGTACGTATATATTTGTATACGCACACACATACCTGCAAAGTTACTCTTTGTGGAAGCATTTGCTTTGGTTTTCAACAAATACTCTTTCACTATTCTTTACTTTCGGTCAAGGAAAGAACACAGACATAACATTTGGATTAAAAAACTTATACTGATATGAACATTTCTTGGTTTTTTATTGTTTGCATTTCCCTTTCTCTTAAAGCTTCCTCTCATGGTCTAATATTCTACTTCACTGAGTCAATTGTCAGTGGTCTTACCAGTTCTTTTTTCTGTCTGCAGAGGCAAGTCATCTTGCTAGGAAAAAAAAAAAAGAAAGCATTACTTAGGGACCTACAGTTACTTGTATTATGGAAGTACAATTAAAATATATATATATATATATCTGCAATAGTCCATATACATTTTTATATTCAAATATTTTTTAATATTTTTAAATAATATTTTCCCATATATTTATAATTCACTAAATAAATAGGTACAGAAAAGAGTTCTACCAACGCTTTCATATTGATAGTGTAGCAGTAATTCTGAGTCATGGCCTGATCCAGTGATGGAACATCTGGTGGGAAGGTAAGGCCAACCCAAGCTTGCTCAGGTGCATGTAATGCTTCTGAGTGACCAGAAGGGGAGAAGCCAGGATCCACCCCTTCCCTGACCTCATTTAAGGGTTGGCAGTGGAAGCAATGCTGTTTGGCTGGATGTCCCTGCATGCTTGGTAAATAGATTCTTTCCTTTGTTTTCTGTGTTCATGGGTGCTGTGTTTGAGTACATTCTCATCTGCTGTAGCCTAGGACTTTGCTACTATGTTGCACTTCTCATCATGTTATTGGTAGTTTGTTGTCTAATGAATTACATGGACAGTATTAAATTTTATTGGAATTCATTGTTGCTGGTCAGTGAACTTTTATTTTTAATTTGGTAAAGAATCAAGAATTTTGTTTCTGAGTAATGGTTTAGATTAATCTTCTGTATGACTAGAATACTGCTTAATGTGGTCTGTTTTGTTATTTTTTTGTTGCATTATACGCATGCTCTTCAGCCAGATACAATATTCTAAGACTCAAATAATAGGTTTTATTTTGACTTAAGTACCTAAAGTAGTGATTGCATGGATTATAAAGTTTTCAAAATGAAACATATTTCTCACATTCAAATGCTTTATGTTCTAGTGATAGGAGCTGCTACTTCCAAATAATTGCCTTTCACAGATTATTCTTCTGGAGTGGATGAAATTAAAAAGAAATCTGTTGTATTTGCTTGGTAATTATTTAAAGAGAAGTAGTTAGTAAATTAATCTTACTGCAAGATCTTACCTCATGGCCTGACTTCACAAGTGACTGAGCACTTTGGTCCTCAGCAAGCATAGAGTGCATATTTAAATCCAAGTCATGTCACTGCCCTCAAAGGAATAAAAGTTTAAGTCCTTGCTTTAAAATAATGTTCATCAGTTCGCAGGTTCTAGATCAGTTTAGAGCTCTCCTAAACCTTAACTTACCATTGTCTATTGCATCTGAATTAGAGGGTGATCCTTAAATGTAGTTGAAGTCTGTGCAGTTCTGCGCAGAGGTTTCAGGGCTCACCATCTGTGTCAATTTTCAGGGAAGGGTCTAATTTTGCCATTTCACGGAATCGTAGGGGTTGGAAGGGACCTCCAGAGATCATCGAGGCCAACCCCCCTGCCGAAGCAGGTTCCCTATTTGTCCAAAGCAGGTTCCATAATTGTCCAACTCGCACTCTTTTCCAAACAAAGGTTTAGGAAAGCTTCGAGCTATTCACCCAGATTAGTACAGACCAAATTAAAAGCAGTAACTTAGAGTTGATTTTTTTTTTTCTCTTGGTATATGTAACTTCATATTATATAACTTCGTATTTCCTTTTCTCCAAATATGTGTTTCAATGAAAATAAACCCTTGCTCTTAAGAAAGGAGTCCTGAGCTTAGTACCTGCTTAAAGGACTGCTTCAATTTGTTTAGCTGAGCGCTCATCCATAATACATTCTTTTTTTTTTTTTTCCCCCACTAATGATTGAGACTTGCAGAGAATGAAGTACAATTCTTGGTTCACACTGTCAGTTTACTTACTTTTCATTGTATTTGAGAGAGACTGCAGCGCAATCACTTCAAAAAAGAATTTGCTCATAACTGATTGCTGATCCTACTGCTAATCCTTATGAGATTTTATGATTCACAATGATTAACAATCACACTATATATATATATCTATATGTTAGCTTTCTTTTAGAAGGAGCAATGTTATGTAATGATAAGCCATTTAAAATTATTCTAAAATCAACTGAATTAGGCATTAAGCAACTCCACACATCTGCCAGAGAACTCTGGTTGTGAGACCACTAGACCCAAGCTGCATCAAACCATGGAAGCTGGGAAGCAGAGATGGTGAGAGTGTTTGGCAGGTTCATCTATATGCCTTAATTGAAGTTCAAGAGACTGTTACTGGAACAGTTGAATGAAACTTTGGGATAAGGAATATGAAATTATATCCTTAGAATCTTCATACATGAATTATCTTTTGGAGGCTAAATATAATCACGTGGTCTTAAGGCAAGGGGACTAAATTGCAATAATCAGTATTAAATAATCGTTGTTCATAATCAATATTTTTAAATAGACATTTACTAATTATTTCCTAGGCATGGGCTTATCTGAGATGTACCTTCATGCATGTGCTCTGATTAAACAGCAAATGTGTTATTAACTGTATTTACATAAGAGATTTAAGTTAATACCTCTTACCTCACATTTTATAGTGCACAATGAATGCATAGAGCTTTTGTTACTATGGCTCAGCTTGTTAAGCTGCAGTAACATGACCATATGTCTAATTCTTTGAATGTCAATATCAAGATTTAATAGTGTTTAATGAATGCACTTTAAATTGATACCTCTTGTAAATTTGGATTAACTTTCAAGGTGTCTCTATAGCAAATGTGTAGAATATGATAATATTTGCTTTACTGTCCACTAAACTAGCAGGAACTGTTGCGTGCCAACTTACTGAGCCCTAAAAGCATCATTTGCAAGCACTATTTCCATAGCCATGTAGTCTCTTGGAATCATATAAAGCAATGTTAACTGCTTTGTGTTTTGTACAGACAAGCATATTTGGGGGGAGGGAAATCAATGAGTGCCATCTCTGAGCAGTACCCACCTATTTTTTATGCAGGCTTTATTTTCCATTGTCACAGGTTGTTTTTTTTTTATGTTAATAATAACCATATTTACAATATCGATTTTTTGTAAGATAAGAAGGTGCAGGTCAAAAAGGTGAAGGTAAAATAATTAAGTCAACTTCATTTTTTGTATCTGGAGTTTTCTACCTTAAATTGTTTAGGAATCAATATTTTGAAGCTGCGGTGATGGGAGAAGAAAATATTTTTTATATTTTATTACGTCTAAACAGCTGATAGAAAAAGTAGTACATAAACACAAAAATGAGTGCTGCAAACCATATGTAATAACCAAATTAGTTCAGTGCTTATCTTTCTCCTTTTCTCTTTCTTTTCTTTCAAAAGAACTATGCTGTTAGGAGGAACGTTCATTCCTCAAGCTGACCAAAGAGACAGGGTTTTTCCAGCTCTTAAGCTGGCTGACATTTGTCAGTGTTACAAGACAGGGCTTTTTTTTTTTTTTTTTTTTTTTTTTTTTTTTTTTTTTTCCCTAAGATTCAGTGAAATCAGTGGTCTCATTCTGAAAAGCACCTAGGCAGAGAAAATGCATTTTGAAGTGTCAGTGCTTGGATTTGAGAATTATCTATTGAAGTTCTTCAGCTGGACAAGTGCTAGTTCAGAATAAAGCTGGCATGCTTTGATATAACATGGGATATGTTAAAGAGAGGAATGTATGTAAGCACCAGGCAGGAACAACTACCCAACCAACAATAGCAAAAAACAAAAACCTCAAAGCAACACACAAGCAAACCGTATTGAATAGCAAACTTGCAACTTAAGGAGTAAACTGAAAAATTCCTACTGGAAAAATAATTGATGAGCACCAAGTTACGTCACCCAGACTGTCGGCATGTTTCTTAAGCCAAGTCAGTAGGTGGAGAGTCTGAGTCTGCCATCGGAGTCCTCAGAAAAGTGGTAAGAAATGAAGGTTTGGAGGCATGTTGTAGAAGCAGACCTCTTGAGTGTTGCGAGTCTATAATGTGGCTGACATCCAGTAATATGATCTCTTACTCTTTTGAACATTTTGAAAAAAAATCACTTGGATATCATGAAAAGTAGAGAAGGGGAACCATTTACAATTTATTACCAGGAAATATTGGTACTTATTTCTATGGTCATTTAGAAAAAGAAAATGCTGTAGAAAACTAAGAAAAAATGAAAAAAAATCATAATTTCCTTAGTTCTTTTCTATTAAGCCAGAGGAAGCTGAACGGGTTTAATTCATACTAATAGAAAAAATTATTCTTATGAAGGTGAAGGTGTGAATTCTTTTCAGCTATTCTAGAAAGAAAATTAAATCATCAATTAAGTATTTTCTTCACTGCTTTCTATAGAATTTTGCAATGCATTAGGTTTAAAATCTAATACTTATAGCTAGAACTGCAGATGTTATGAATCTATTAAAAACACTAAAGAGCACCTTTAAAATTAAAGCAGCATTCTTATGCCACTGGTGAAAAGATTATGTCAGTATTTCTCTGATAATCTGTGTTATGTCAGTAACCCACAATTTGGGAAGGATTTGCAAATAAACCAACGTGAGCTTCAAGGGAAACTTCAGTGTTTTGTGTCAATATGCACATCTGAAGTAACGTTGCATTAACAAAAAATAAAAAGAAAAAACAGTTCTTAATACAATACATCATAATGAGCTGAATGGTTTAATTGGCAAACCTGGAATCAGCTTTGTCTCATACGGGAGTAGCTTAAGTAATATTTTATTCTCTAGACTGGCTGACTGGCAACTACTTGAGCTCTGCAGCCTCAGATTCAACAGTGAGGCTGTTTCATTAGGGAGAACTTTGTAGGATAAGTTCAGGTTTATAAACGAGAGTGATGAGGTTGAAATAGAAGACCAAATCTCTACACAGCATTATTTTATCCTTTAGTTTGAACTATTCTGTTCTTCTAATCTTGATTTGAACAACAGTTGCTATGTTAAATCTAAATTAAAACAAGTAATACCCAGCTTATACAGTAATGCATTAAAAATACATCCTGAGATCTATCAGCTCTGTGTGTTACTTTATAACCTTGTGTTTGCAAGGAGGCCATGGCTGATTTTGTAGCTGGAACCGTTCACATGCTGACATCACAACCTTATTTTGAAGTGACACCTTAGCAGTGGCAAGGCAGTGGATAAGTTGATACTATTGATAAACTTGCACTTTCCTGCATGTACCAAGAATTCCAATTTCACTGAAAAAAATGAGCACACCAGTATTTCCAAGAGATTTTGGATGAAATTTACATTTTGATAGATTTATTTGCTGGCCTTGGTTTTGATCAACCAAACTTATTCTGGATTTTGTTTGCTTGTTTATTTATGAAAGCTGATTATTATCAGCTATTTTGGGAAGTGTAACCATGGAAATTAGAAATGACTTTCCAAACAGCAATTAGGGAATCATTTATTGAAATGGGTTATTGCTATGAGGAAAACATAGAGAGTGGGAAGAGGAAATAGGCTGTGTGAATCCAGATTATTGACCAGAATGTGAAATACCAAAGGGGCTGAGCTGAGATCTGATGACACAAAGTGGATGCAATTGATGTTAGTGTTAACGAACAAAGGAGGAAGTGAAATGCAGAAGGGTAAAAATAGTTTCCCTCATCTCTAAAAAAAAATAATGAATTTAAAAAAATATTGTGTTTTTTGCCTTTAGAATTCTTTCTATTCATAAAAGCACTTGGTGATTCTAGTTGTTTAAAATCTCATCAAGGTTCCTTATATCAATGGGAGTATTCATTCTTCCTAGACATAATTTAATGATATAATCACTATGGTTCCTTACTGAGAGCCCTGCTAATGGGGATTCTACACAGATTACATAAATTGTATTCACTCAAGTACAGTAAATGGTGAAGCGCTTAATTCCATTATTTTTTCCTCAATTTAATTGAAACTGAACCATTTAAATGGAACAATTAGAGGGCTTTCTAGCAGCCCAAGAATAGTTCATGTTGTCTTTTTTTTTTTAATTGTGATTACTTTCAGAGGTGGTTATGTATTCAGCTAGTTTGAAGTTATTTCTTGTCTTACACTAATTATTAGTTCCATGTAAAACACACGCATGCATGAACTGCGTTTATTACAAATCCCATCCTGTACTTCTCTTGCTGCTAATATTTTCCATCAGCTATTTCACTTGAGGCAAGATTTTTGTGTGTTTCTGGTGAAGGGGCTGCTTAGGTGAAGTAGATTTCACCCTGCCACCTTTCTTGCCTTTCCTTCTGAAGCTATTTATGATAATGCCAAATGAGTATTCAGAACATGTGTGAGATTGTTGCTTGTCACACAGGCTGTTTGGCACGAAGGCTTTCTCTGATCTACTTCTCCTCTTAATAGGCTCTTTAAGATGCCATGGAATCACATTTGTTAAAGCTTTTCTAATAAATTTTCATGTAGAAGGCTTGCTGTATTTTCTAACAATTTATTGTTAAGAAGGCACACAAGACAACGTGGCTCATTGTTTTCACAGTCTGTTAATTTCAAGCAAACTTGTTAGAAATCTATCTAATGCATTGAGCTTAAAATGCCTGCTTATAAGCTATGGTTTATAAATATAGACGGTTTTCCTTGCTAACATTCATGTTTAAGCATACACTATTGCACTATTAAGTGTCTAGATACAATTATTTCATTGAGAGTTGTCAGCCAGCTTCTCCTTTCTCTTTTTCATCTCCCCTATGGTTGTTTTTATTTCTGTAGATCACTCAGAAATTAATGCCTCTTATTTATTTTTATTGAACCTACAACAAATAGAGAGAGCACAATAACACTGTTTGAAAGAGCAAATTCTCAGCTACAAAACTCTCTTTTTTTTAATATTGGCAACACCATTAGCTCTGCTTTTTCACTGCAATGAACAAGAGCCTGCATGCTTGTAAATATTTGCACTGGAGGAGGTGAACCACTGTCATGTATGCTGAAATGCAACACATGCACTGCTGTCATATGCCATTTTGTCAGACTGCCTCTTTGGTGCTATCTGTCATGTAATGGCGTATTGGTGGGAAGGCTCAAGCTCTGCTAGCATACCACATCTGCCTCTGAGATTTCGGGCCAACAGGATAAAATAGTAGTTGTTACTTTTGGGATGGCCCTCAAAGATTCTCAGATAGCACATCCAAGATAATAATGTAGCAAAGATATCTCAGTTGTAAAAGGAGCCTGTATCTTGGACTCTATTACAAAATTTGCTAAGTTAATTTGGCTTTATTTTAAAAATAAAAATGTTATTGTTGTTGTTTTATTCAGGTGCTTATTTCTTCTGCCTGATCATCAGTTATTGATCCAGCCAGTGAGGCTGACAGGAACTGTTGTGACTGACAGAGATTATTTTATTTTCTAGTTTCACTTGCATTACCCTCACAAATTCATTTTTCTCACATGTCTCCACAGTACATCTGCAAGTAAGGGAAGAGATAGTGACAGTTAATTCTAGGGAAAAGATTTTGAATGGCTCAGCTACTTTCTCTTTTTTTCCCCTCACCTGCAGTACGCAGGTATTTGTTGCAGTGAGCTGCATCTGAACATTTTAGTTGGAAATGCAACTGAGGTAAACATGTCAGAGTAAGCTAAATGGGAAGACTTCTGTAGCCTCTGCTTTAAAACTAATTATGAAAAGCATACATCGTTAGTCTTACAGGAATCTGTTCAGCCATCACATGCATACATTAATGCACACAAAACTATCCACATCCCACTCTGCATTAGCAACCTTGTAGATTCTTTAAGCATATCTACATCAGCATTTCAGTCTGGTCCAGGAGAGCAGTTTCCAAATGAAAGGGACTATGGATACATTGTCAAAAAGGGCTTGAACCATATCATACATCTTACCTTTAGATGAACTGAGAGCATTGCCCCACCAAATGCACACAGTGTCGCTTGACTGTGCTTGCTAAGACTGGGAAAAGCTGGTTGAGACCATAGAAGTATAACAGGGTGAAGTGGGTGATTTAAGTACCTTGAGATTGAACAGATTCAGATGACCACATTAACTTTGGAACACTAGATAAAATATGGAAGACTTGAGATATTCACAATATGAAGGCCTTTCCTAACAGAAATCTTATAACCAGAAATCTGCAGTTGTTACTGCCTATGTTCTTCATGCATTTTGAATGTGTAGTAATAGCTTTTCAAACTATTCCTCATGAAAACATTGAGTTTATGAACAAAGCAACAGAGGTTTCTTTAAGTTCTTCTGTCTAGTTCTTACAGTTTTATGGTAAGAGGAGGAAACTTTTTAAATACACCTCAAGATAAAGCTTTTTCTGTAAGCCTTAGCACTAGTTGCATGTGTTTAAAATATCTAAACTTAGCAGCATTTGTTATTTTCTTAATTCATTCTGTCCATTAACAGAACTTCTATTTCCTTCTGAATCGTGAGTTGCATCAGAAGCCAGCTTTCTGTACGAATCTGTACCTGAGGTATAGAGTCCTAGAAATTTGTTAACAGGTGTTTTTCTTTGAAAGTTTATAAGAGGTTTGACTCTAGTTATGAAAATGTTTGCTAAGTTGCAGAACTGAAGGAAGTTGTAGAATCTTCAGTGAAAGTTAGTGTGTGTTGAACAACGGGAATGTCTTCTCATAGGTTGTATACTGGTCAGGTTTACTCTGGTTTACACAGCAGAGCTTGCAGCATTAAGAATTTCTTCACAAACCTAGGTGTTCTTTTCTGTCCTTTCTTGGCAATATTGAGATGAATTTGCATCTGTAAGAAGATAAATTGTATGTGTAACTACAGTTAATCATAATTTGTCAGTTTAGGATTATGTTATGTGGTCAAGGCTGTACTTCAATGAAAATGCCTGTTGTTTATTACAACATCTTTACTGGACACAGTTAAAATTCTGTTGATTGGGTTAGAAAACTTGTGATTTACCTGTAAAATAATTTGCATGACAGCTGACTTATTAAGAGAAAAAGCGACTGTTAATATTTTATTTTAAATTTAGATCTAAAATACAATCAAAGGAGTTCCAGGGATGTAGTTTCTTCTTACAAATAAACAAAGCTGGTTCTCCACAGCTTCACTGATTGTCTGCTAAACACTAGAATTAGATATTAGTAAATGCCAAGGCATTTTTCCATGAGTTGTTTTCTGTTTGCTATCATCTTTATTTCCTAAATACTGATAATACATGTGTCATTCTTTTTTTAAAGAATGATCCTGTTTAACCCCATCATCAACATAAGTAAAATTCTTGGAATCACAGGAATAACAAAGGTGAACTGAAATACAAATTTTGTTATGAGGATTAATTTTGAACCTGGTCTGTTTCAATTATTCTTTTTCATCTTTCCTTCATCTAAAACAGAAATAGAAGTAATTCATGGTTAATCTGAATCAGCATTTGAAATATCTCAAAAGGAGGAAAGTCAAGAGGCTTTTTGTAAGTTTCAGCTTATGGATTTAAGTATTATTGAATAGGAGCAGTCTATCTTAAGATACACAGGCAGAAATTTGTATCTTTCTCACCATGGAAAACTAATTCACAATTGTAATGCCCACATCACCACTTGGTCTTTTTCTCCCCAAAGTAAATATTACTATGAGTTATGTTATTCCTTAGCTGTTTCCATCATATTTTGTATCTGATGAAGATTTTTCTCAGCTCCTTTCAATCCTTCCAAATATGTTCAAAAGTTGCAAGATCAGTGTCAGATTTAAAAGCTCTTTGTTCCCCATTTTTACATTTGTTTGGAGTCTGGTTGCTGAAGACTATGGTAATACTTGCGAAAGACTTCACGATTATTTTCAATAGATAGCTTTCTACTTTCCATTGCTTGCTGATTATCAGAAATGTTTAAGACTGTTTGATTTAATACTTCTTTCCAAGTCCTCTAAACGTACTGTGTCTTTTGTTCCAGTCTGTTTGTTTGGGTCTTAAGCACACTGATGTACTTCGCAGTGCCAAGGTGAAAAACAAAATGTACAAGGCCAGGTATTTCCAGGGCTGATTGCCTTGGATCTGTTCCCTTACAGTACGATTCTTCCCACCAAAGGCTTCTCCTGTTCCTTGTCTGGTCTTTTGAATATAGAAAACACGCAAACTCATAATTAACAAATTTCTTACAAGCACACTGTTCACAGAATGATGCATCTTTGCATGGCTGTTTCCCTGTGGTACATCCAGGCTCTACCTGTGTTAAAGCACCTCCTATCAGTTAGAATTCAATTAAGCAACAGCAGGGCAATCCATATCATGTCCTTTCTTGTCCATCACTATAGCAGTGAGGGCAGTTACCTACTGTTGATGGTGCTGGTTACAATCCACCCCAATGAGCTGAAAAGCACAAGGTTGGGATCAAAGGAAAGCACACACTGCTAAGAACTCTCAAAACAAAGAGACAATATTTGTTAAGTCAGTGATATTTAAATTCATTGTCAGGCTGTTTTAGCATCAGTGCACTGTTTTCTTTCATAGAATTCCTACCTTCATCCCTCTTGACTACATGGAAGATACTAAATATACTTTATTTCATAAATATAGGATATCCTTCCAAAAGGAAGTGAGAAGGTAGGGAAAGACCAAAGGAAGAAAAGTAAATACTGGTTTTTACTATGTTAAGCAGAAAACAAAACCCTGTTTTGTGTGCAACATGACTTTAATCTGATGCTCCAGGCTATTTCAGTTTTCATATCCTAATGCTATGCTAAGTTTTAACTCCGTAATGTGTTTTTTTGTCAACTTATGAGAATGGTCACATTTTTTATTAAATGAAATTAAATTGCTAACATATTTCTTTAAATTCCTTTATAGACAGCTATCAACTGACTTCTAAGTCAAAGATAATTCTGGCTAAAATGACATGGGGGGGTGAACTTAATTATATTGTACAGTATTTCTGTGTTGCTGAGAATTCTGAAAAGCACACTACAAGCATTGTGTTGCAAACATCCAAGTTACAGTGCTGTACCCTACTTCAGTTTTCTGTTTCTGGTATCCGTAGGTTAAATACCTAATAAAGTTACTTCCAGTCAAACATCCCTCTAGTTCTTTGTGCCTCTTTCAAATCTTAAACAAGATAAAGCAGGAAGCCAAGCTTACAGTTTGTATTTTGCACTGCATTAGTGTTTTAAAATAATGTCCTTTACTGAAGGCAAAGCTGCTTTATTACCCACTCGTGTATTTTTCCATAAATTAATGTCCTAAAAAAAAAAAAAATATGTAAATTAACGTATCTATTGAAAAACAAGTAGAATGATTTCAAAGAAGTCGAAAATTCATTTAACCTTTGATTCTGGCCACAAATATAACTGATGAGAGAGTTTCCTATTGAATTGTTTTTCATTGCAAAAGCTGAAAGAAAGAGGGTTCTTTCTGCAACAGAAAGTGAAAAATGTGGTATTTGGAAAGAGGTTATGTTTAAAAATAGACATGAGACCTTAAGGAATGAGGAGTGCTTGCTCTGTAACCTAGAAACTGAAATCCCTGAAGAAGTATCCACTACAGCAAGACCTGAGAAGAGGAGGAAAAAAATATATATCCAGTGAAATAAGCAGATTAAATCTCCTAAAAATGAGTAATTACAAATAAAGTGGTACTAAAAAGTAGTTACTCAGGTCTATAGCTCTTAAATGTTTAGTCTTTGTAGTGAGGCTCTCTGTTTGGAAATAGTCTCTTCATGATTGACAATAACTCTCTCTCTCTATATATATATATGCTTTCGGAGAACATTGCAAATATAACAGGATTTATAATCTCCTAATGAACAACTGAATTGCTTGCACATCAGAATTTCATGGTAGGACTCCTAACTGTTTAGTTCTGGGACTTATTTCATGTATGTTAGAAAATGGGTCATCCTGCTATGTTCTTTATTTAAAACATTACAGAGGATGCTCCATTTTAGTTCGTAACATAGAAATCAAACTGTCTCTTTCTATGCTTCCATTAAAGCCAAAACAGTGTGTAGAATCTATTGATAAAACTTGGCTGGTGTATTTGGCACTCTCAAGGATGTACAGCAGTGTGAAGTGCAGAAACTCTCCCTTCCCTTGCAGTGTCTGTAGTGGCCAACACAAACTTGCAATCCGCGTACTATCCTCTGAATGAAGGTTGGTGACAGGTGATGTTCAGAAAGTAAAAGTGTTTTTTTCTTATCAACCTTTACTAGACAGTAAACTGAACAAAAGAAAATAGGGTAGAGGGAAATGGAGTACCTCTCAATCTTGGTCAGGGAAAGAATGAAAGAGAATAGTGAACTACTCTTAAACTGGGTGAGCATGATGGACTTCATCTGTGAGTGCTTCGGATCTTGAGAATGTGGGTATGGCAATCAATTGAAGAAAAAAAAAAAAGCATATGTGATGCCTGCCCCTGGGAAGAGGAAAAAGGAACAACTGAGTAGTTGTGCAACGCTCATTTTAATGGCAGTCAGCATAGTCAGTGCAGGTAGGATCTAGGATGTTAGATTAAAAATAAACCTGGATGGAGGGACCTACCTCGAAAAAGAGATGAAGTTTAAGAGAGATTTGTTTCAAGCCTTGTTCTTTAAGGGCCCTTTGTTTGAAGGGTCAAAGTACTCCAGGCAATTCCTGTAACAACAAATACCACGCTGATTCAGAAGTTGGAAATTTTCACGTGCATATTTGCTTCAGTGACAGCATGACAGCCTGACCTGAAGACTCTAATTTTGGCTCAGGGCCACTTGATATCAATGCCAGAGGTCTTTACAGGTAGGTAGAATGAGCATCTACATAATGTAATACAGACAGTTAAACTTGCACTGAGATGGGGAAGGGACCAACTTGGTATCTTTTATATTTCTCTTTTCAGTGGTGCCATGCTAAAATATGCCTTGTGTTCCTCAAGTAGTATATTCATGTAGTATAAATTTCAGGTACTGAACATACGTGACATTCACCAGCAGGTAATTTCATTTTAAATACATAGAAAATTATGAAGGAACACGTAGGGTGTCATTAGATTATTGTTTAAAAATGCAAATGCATGCACTGAATATCAAATTTTGTGATGAAATAATGTTCTAATTAACTTTGATACTACTACAGTAAGTTGTAACGAGACCACACTTGTTTACAAGTGAACGGTATTCCAGTTTGCATTCAGCAACCTAGTCTCAGGAAGAAGTAATAGCTGAACCTGCATGAAAGATCTTTAATAACAAATGAATAAATGTCTTTGCAGATCAAGCATTCATCTTAGTATAGCTGGCATCATTGTTTCCGGTATGTTTTTATGCTAAGCCTTATGCTACTAGCTGTTTTTCCTGTATTAAACTGATACATGGAGTTATCTAAGTGGACAAAGACTTTGCCTTTTATATTTGCTTTGTGTTTTCTGTAGTTCTTTCTAGTGCTCATAGACAGACAAGCTGTTAGCATCAACCCAAATATCTCCATAGCCAGTCAGTAGTTAGTATGGTTAATTACCTATCTAAGACAGTTGAGAACTTGATGTTGTCTGAGAGCGTTGTCTTAATAAACAGTAATTGGAGTAAGCTTTTTTTTTTTTTTTGCTGTAAAGAATATCTGCAGATATAGAGATAGCAACTGGTACTCTTGTATGAAGAACACTGCAGTGTGTTTTGTTTGATTATGGCTGTTGGCATGGATTGCCTGTGGCAGCGAAGTGTTTGGGAAGATTAAATTGTAACTCAAAATATTTTTTGTTTGTTCTTTTCCAAATGTATTACTTAGGATCTTCTCTTCAGCAATAGATTTAAGCTCTGTAATGGTTAAGAGCAGAGAAGTTTCTTGGGCTTAGAGTTAAATGTACAGAGCAGGAATATGATGCATTTGAGATTTAGGCATTCATCTTTCATTCTGTTTTTACTTCTTTCTGCATGCAGATACACTACATCGGAATCCTATACTTGCTATATTAAAGTTTCAACTCCAATTAAAAAGAAAAATGCTTTCTACTTCCGTGCATCTTCCTAAAAAACCCTCAATATATTCTTTATTTTGAGCACGATTTTTGAATCATTTAACTTCTACTATGTCAAGCTGATTATTGACAGAGTGAAATAATAAAAACACACCACATCATTATGAAGATTTACTTTGCCTAACAAATTCAGCTTAAGGTATTTATTTTAACAACTCCGCTCTCCCATTTTTTCTACTGTGCTTTGGTTGGTTTGTTTCAAAGAAATACTTGGTGAAGATAAAAATGAAGAAAAGTAAAATCATGGAAAAGGGTCATGACACAAACTGACTGCACAACTTTATGCCATGGTAATGGAGCGATTCCTAAGGTCAGGGTTTTCTTGGTATGTGGTGAGAAAACTCTTGCACTGTGTCAATCTTCACAGATCAGAAAATGCTCAGAAAATAAGTCAGAAGCCTCCTTTCCGAAACTTTTGACATTTGAGTTACAAACATACAAAAATAAATCCTTAACCATCCAGTTCATTTCCTCTTGAATAGTTTGCCAGGTGCATTCTTACTTTATTCAGTGGTCACAACTGCTGGTTGAAGACAAACTGCAACTGGTTCTGGCTGTTCTCCAAATTTCAAATTCACATGTTGTTTACCCTTCATTTCCACTCAACGTAAGTGAAGAGCAGAAAAAATAAATAGATAACAACATTAAAGGAGGTACTGCCCATCAGTGTCATTTTTTCCTGAAAGTAGCACACTTTCATTTGCTTTCCTTGCTGAACCAAGTGTGGGGTAAGAGCAGAACCTCTGTCAAGCACAGCTCTGTTCTTTAGGTCAATAGAAATAAATAAATATATGTAGGCAAATAGAAGATCCTGATTTTTATGTCAAGGTAGCAGAAGTCTGGATTCAGGTTCTGTTTAAATGACACTTATCCAATAATGAAGACCAGGCAGAATGATGAATGTGCTTCAGTGTGCCTGTGCTGAAATAGGTTTATAAACAAGCACCTGCCATAAATCACAAAAACGGCTTTGTCAAAAGTAACTAGGGACCAGATGCATCTTTATAATTACCTCTGACACCTTTTGTCCTGCTTTCATATCCTCTGTTCCTCAGTTAGATAATCTGTTTTATTTTCCTTGTGGTTTCAATGATTTGCATTCTATTTGGAAACATGGGCTGATGTCTCAGAAGCTTCTCAAGGAAGTGTTTAACAATTGTCTCGGAGGCAGAAAAAATTTGTGAGGCTCAGTAGCTGAATATTGTGTATTGTCTATTCAGAACAGAATCTGAAAATGCTCACTAATAATTCCACAAGAATTTTGATAAGTATTTCCTAGTGTAATTATTTTTTATTTTCTCAGTTTCTGGAGTCTGTTCAACAGGTATGGGAAACTTGTATTCTTTGGCTACATCTCACTTTCAGCGTTATGGAGATGATTTCAACTCGTGAAGCTAATTTTCATCCCTAACCAGTAGAGTTGTAGCACTCTCGTGAAGATTTTTGTTCCTCGTATTTCCTTCTCAGTTGATCTTGCAGCATGAGACTAATCAGCTGTATGTGGCTACAACTAAAAGATTATTTCTGTCTTAGCTTAGAGAGGACTAGAATACGAATTCTGTCTCTTTCATAGTCTTTGCTAATTTTTTTTTTACCTTATTGTGTTATCAGGCATCTAGGGACAACATTAATGGAAACAACGTTAGGCTCAAAGCAGGAATCACACAGGAAGGGAGATTAAAAGAAAAGAGAATATAAAAGCTTGGAGGTAAAAGCTGATTGAATTTGACTTTTTGAAATGTTTTTTCTATTTCCTACTGTGGCTACCATGCTTAGCTGATGTACAATCACAGTAATGTGTTCCTTCATATTGGTTTACAAAAGAGCTTTGCAGTAATCATGGAATAGAAAGCTCAGAGCTAGACAATAAATGTGTCTGCTCCTAGGTCAGCCGATTTAATTTCCCTTTCAAATTCAATTGTTCACCTGCCGTGCTTATTAAATATAAGCATACTTTCTGTATTTGAATGCACTGTTTATGCTACTTTGGCACTTTCTACCTATTGCTTTGCCATTACTGATGCAAGTTTCTCTGAGGACGATGGTAAGAATACAAATATGGTCTTTTACTTGTAGTGTAGTCCACTGTTGTTTTCCTTTTTTTTTTTTTTCACTGCCACAATTGTCACTGGGCAGCTTAATTCGGTGGGTTTGCTTTTTAACTATTGACTTAACAATCCATTGCCTGCCACACATCGTATATGGAAAAGTATTTTTAACACATCTGTTGCTTCTGCTCACTTGAAGAGTCTACCTCCACATAGAGCAATTCGGAGTTATTCATTATCCTCTCTGACCCTTCTGAGTGATTACATTTGGTGATGATAATAGGATTATGGCTATTTTATTCTTCCTCTTCACAACAGGAGTGAATGAATCTTGAATACTGGTAATTAAAAACATGACTGGATGTAAATTATAACAGTATTGCCACCATGACAAAAGCTGGCCAAATCCTGTATCTCATCTGTGATGAAAATAGCACTCCCAGAGGCAGTAACTTCATGTGAAATATTATTCCTGTTTGGGTTTTTCCCCTGTTTAAAAAAAAAAAAAAATCTCAGTTCCTCAAAAGGATTATTTGTTCCTGGGGATATACGTATAGACCTCTAGAAAAAGCAAGGAAGAAAAGAAATTGCCCTATGTGATTTGATTGCTCTGAGCCCAGACAGCCACAGTCAGTAGTGAAGAATCATGGTCCTATGAAGGCAGAAGGGCTCATCGTGGCTGTGAGCGTGGGCCTGCCTTCACAAGCTCAATGCAGGGAAAACTTCTTAGTTCTCTGTCTTTTGTGCGAGGCCCTTTCATGTGGCTCCCTACCAATAGCAAAACAGAGACTTTTAATTTCCCTCTAAAGAATTGTCTCTTCAGTACAGAAGATGAGACAAGTTAGCAGTTAATCTAATCAACAATCAGCATTAATTCACTTTCAGAATCGGTCCCTTGCTGATGTAGTAAAACCAAAAGGACTAGCAGCCCTTTAGTTTCTGTCCTTCACCAATTAGTGTTCACTGGGAATTGACCTTAACTGAGTGTCTATCGTAGAGTCACATCCAAAGCTTTGAGTTACATTGCATTACATTTTGCTCACTTCCAAATTTCTATGAGGGAATGTATGATACAAATATTTAAGTAAAATGAATACTGTCTGGCTATTAGCTGCAAATTGTCCTTAAGTGCATTGAAAAAGGACAGTAACATGTAATTTTAAAGGTAGAACAGAGTAGCGTTCCATTTTTATTTTTGCTTACACAGATGCAGGCTTGTTTTAAAATTTGCGTATGCTTCTATTTATGGTTATGTAATCTGACTATAAATTTCTAGCTTAACATGCAGCATGCATACCCTGAACTTTAATTTCCACCACAAGAAAATAACGTGCTGATCTCACTGCTTTTTAGAGCAGTAGTTGCAGTGAAAGTTTCTGTCTTCTGACAACCAGTAGTATTTAACTCAGCACAATCACCAGAGCCCTACCTTACTAGTTCCAGTGTTGCACCAACCCTGCTCTAAAATGGTTTGGTGAATGTTTATGCCACTACGGGTAAACTGATGTTTCCTGTGACTCTTCCTGTGACAGATTGTGGCAGATTGTAGTGCTACTTTGTACGGTATTTTTTTTGGCAGGAGAATGAGATTGATTGCAAACATTCTGGATTTTCATACCTTGTAGATGAGAATTCTAATTTTAATCTAGTTAAAAGCTGAGTATATCTTGATTGTTCTAGAGCATTCTACAGGTACACTGAGCATTACTGCAGCCAGACTCTATGTAGCTGAGACACCTAGTTTAGATTTAGGGATATGGAATATCTAGGTAAGCTTTTGCTTATGAATAATGAATTCCTAAAGCAGATGCTTAAAATCATATTGTGTAAGGTGGGAGATTGAGTTAAACTAGGATATATTAGAAGACAGAGTGCACTTAGTTATTCACAAGAGAAGAATTCAACGTAAATTCTACAGAAATGGTATATTAGTATGCCTTAAGCATCTCCCTATGCCTTCCTTGGCTGCATTTAATCTTAAGTTAATTTACCCAGAGCACACCTCATCCTATTCCTGAGTTGTTTCCCCAGTCATGTTCCTCCTGGGAATGGATCTTGTTAATGTCATGAATAAAAACACTTGATTACTTTCATGGGACTTCACTCCCTAGAAGTTTTATGTATTCATGTAGATTTATATAAATAAGTATATATACGTATGTAAGTGCATACACGCAGGTGCTTTGCATACACTGGGACTAGAAGTAAAGCCTTGTCTTTATGGTACAGATTCAACTTCTATTACATAAGAACTTCTGATTACTAAAATTCTATCTTATTTTTGTAACAGTATAACTGAATAGAAATTGTCCTGTTTTCCTCATATTATTCAGGCTAAAAGCAGAAAGTTTGACTGTAGGCTCAGCTGTTTCCCATTCATCTTGCACATTATAAATAAAGATTTATTTGCATCTGTATTTAGTTGTTTCTTACCTGTTTTCAACTGTTTCAAAGCTTATTTTGAAGTGGGTAGGTTGCCAATTAAGGTTTTCTTTGATTGATCGTAGAGAAAGTGAAGGATGTTTCTTTTCTAACTGAGTTGCAAGCCCTGCACCAGAATTTTCAAGTAGCCTTTGAGAAGATTTCAAGTTTTGTCATGCAAGTAGTGAGTGTTCAAAAGGCCACAGAGCTCTGCCATGGAAGCCTCTGTACAAGCAATTTTCTTTCTTAGCATACCTACAAAAAAGTTACCAAAAAAGAGGACTCTGAGTAAAATCAGAGATGGGATGTGATGATTAAAGTGTTTCTTTAAGGGAACTCAATAATGCTTTGTATCAGGATATCACTTAGATACCGGAGTATGAGGCTTATTTGCTACCTTACACTTTATTATAGTGTTCTTGAGCTTTGCTGTTAGGGCAGAACACTGTCTGTATTCATAGTGAGGGGCAAACAGTATCAAAGATTGCAGCAGGGAAAAATCTGTGGTATAGAAAGAAGATAAATGTATCGCCTACTCAAACATGAAAATGTTTTGTGTTTTTAAGTGTGAAAGTGCTAGATGGCTAAGGTTTCAGACCTGCCTGCCTTATAAAAGCTTCTATGTAGTAATGCAGTTGTTTTTTTATTATGGCTATATATTTTAGGATCTAGTTCATTAGTGTATGTTTATCTAAACGTGGCCTACAAGTTTTGAACTGTGTTCATAACGTTTCTCACAACTTTAGAAACGCTCAAAAGAATCACTGTCGTCTCAATAGACATTGAAAGTCAGTGCTTTGCAATAGCTTCATCTGTATGAATCTCCTAATTAATCCATTCAGTTATCTAGCTTAACAGAGAACAATACTAGAGAATTTGGCCTAATTTTATGGGCTAGCAGAACTTCTCAGTGTTCTGTACACACACACAGACACACACACATCAACATCTCACATGGCCTTGCTCACCAGTTTGGAAACTGTTTTCTTTATAAATTATCTGTAAAGATGCAAATATGGAATTTATTTTTATGTAAATATTTGATTTCTTGAACTTCAGACGTATTTAATGATTACTTTTTCTTAATTTGTAGGTTTAGTTAGATGGTTATAGTACAGGAAAAAAATCAAACAGCTCGCAACATAAATAGGCTTGAGTATCTATTGCATCAAATAAATGAATGAGAGGTTTTTTGTGAATAATTCCTGTGGTCATTAATGATCTTTTTGATTACTACATACCTCAGTGAGATAAGATCTGTGATCTAGTGGCGTACCTGTATGTGAACATCCTCAGTTATTATTTGGTGATCATGCAGTTATTTTAACAAGTCTCGTATCAAAGTATTCCTTATGTCCCTCTTCTAATATTCACCTCTTCTTTTGGTAATGAGCAGTTGATTGACAATGACATCCTGAATTCTATTGATGATAAATAGCTGCACATCAAGATTAATTCTTGTAGCTTGTTTTAATTTAATTTAAATTTTTAAAAAATATTTTTTTCCTCTTTGAATACAATTTTATTCATTGTGCATCTGTGAGGAACCTGACTCTGATTAGGCACTCTTTGTTGACTTCTCCTATATCATGATGAGAACTGTGAGATCAGTTAAGTATATTATGAATCTGTATTGTGTTGAATGATAGCAACAACAGATGTTATAAATTCCACACAATCATTTTAGACAATGAAAGATCAAATTTAAAATCCTCAAATCCCAAGATAATTACAGATATTGTCACTGAGCACTGTCTAGACTGATATTGCTTTATCTTCTACTATAAACAGTGGAAATCTAGTAAGCAATTCCAGTAGACATAAGAATATTCACACTGTTCCAGCTTTAAAATCACCACCAATTTGTAAAACTTGTGTTTCAATCTTCTGCTCATAAGATAATATTCTCTGCCTTTTGTAGTTTGGAACTGCCTTTTGTAGTTTGACAGTCAAGACTATGTGGGCTTGCTATTTTAGTTGATTCCGCTTTATGAAAAGAATTAGTATCCATTTTGCTCCTTCTTCAGCGAGATGTAAATGGGGCCAATTGAAGCATGCTGAAT
The DNA here is from genome assembly GCF_023343835.1 of Lagopus muta. Lineage (NCBI taxonomy): Eukaryota > Metazoa > Chordata > Aves > Galliformes > Phasianidae > Lagopus > Lagopus muta. Next base: position 27,898,789 of record NC_064440.1, on the reverse strand, counting down.
CATCAGAATTTAATTAGGAATGCTTCTGCATTTTCTCTTCAAGTTTTTTTTCCTACTGCATTGGTTTTTGTTGTTTTTTTCATGCATGAGTTTCTTTCATCTAAATGTCTTGAAGGCTAAAAACCTCTGACTGGTATTTCAGTGTGATAATTGGCCATCTCTTCTGGTCAAGCTTCAGTTCATCCTGCCACACGCTCCCCTTGAATGTTTCTCTTCTTTACAAATACAGTGCAGTTTCCCTTGTCTAAAAATGCCTGTTTGAATAAACCTAATATAGCATTTTGAGTGCTAGAAAGGTGAGAAAGGTAATCTAGAGCACAAGACAAAGCTGCTCCTTGATTTTTTTCCCTTTTAAGAAGTCAGCCATGAACTCTTGACATTTCTAACAGATACTGTGTTGCAAGTTTCAAAACTAAAAAAAAAAATCAAAATAATTAAGTAATTTCATAATTCAGGCTTCTGCCTGCCAAGTACACAGCTAATGCTAACAGGTGTACATGTAGATGAAATTTTTCTAAGTTAATTTCAGAAAAAAAACCCCAAAGCTTAGAAATACATAGACTGAGAAATATATGTTAATTATTTTTTCATTAAAATGGTTTTACAAGTTAGTGTATAAACAATGCAATTCTATTTGGATTATCTTAGTTCTGTCCTTTAACCTATTCTTTCTTTTGTTTAGTTACATTCCAGACCATTATTAAACAGTTACTTGGACTTTTAGTTCCTTCCCAGCTGGAAAAGAAAACAGGAACCGGAAATCCAGAAAGCTTAAGGTTGTTTAAGCATGAATGTAGTTAGTAATCCTTTCCTAATGGTGGTGTAATGACACGAAAAAGACATGAAAACGGAGAGGTTTCTTTTTGTTTGCCTAGAAATAAAAATGTAGATAGCTTCATTATGGACTTACTGCTCTCCTGTGAGCTTCAACATGGCAAGAAAGGTTCAAATAAGGAGTCAGCAGCCTGTTTCTTGAATGTAGGTCTGTGCCAAGCCTGCCAGCAGCATAGTACCATGTTTCATTGGGGCAGTTTGGGAGTAGATAAGGGTAAACTCACAACAGAATTCCAGGCTGCAGATGGTATTATGGAACAATAGGGAAAGGCAATACAGCGGTTGCATTCTTAGGTCAAAATTGGAACTTAGAAAAGGAACAGAATGGTTGACTAAGAAATCAGAGTGAAATTCATTAGCAATGACTCCCCTCTGCTGTGTCAGACTTTTCTGCAAGACTTCTGTCGTGGAGGTCATACATCAAAAGGGCTACATCCACAATTGAGCCTAACAAGAAGAGTTTTTGAAAGTGATAGATTACACAGCTGCTTAGCATCCTGCCTTTTGTTCAGGATTTTCAGATCTTCTTCTGCCTTTTTTGACAGCAGCACAACGTGAAGTCTTAGAAGTGAAGCTTTCTGTCTAAAATTGCTTTACATTAAATCAAAGCCCTTTATTTCTGATTTATGCTCTTAGCAAGAGGGAAGAAGCTAAGCTATGAAGCAAGTTACTGCTACACACAGATGTGCTGACACACATGCACTCACATACACAACCTGCAAGATTCAGATCTCTGTTCTGTTCTATGAAAGACAATATTTGTCACTGTATGAGTCATCTGAGGCTAAATTAGAGAAATAGTTCTATCCAAATACAGAAGACCTTTCTATTACATCAGTTCCCCTACATGTTTTGTGCATACAAGACAACGACTTTTTCTGCGTGCATATACACCCACTCGTGAATGTGCAGAAGATTTGCATAAATATATTAATTTGAGAAGCTCTAATTCTTGAAGTATTGTGTCAACTTATTTCTCTTTCTTCATCTTTAAACTTCAGACATATATGGCACACTTAAGTCTCTTACTAACTAGCAATGATTACCACCGGGCTATGAAATTAATCAACATAAGTAACAACTTCTTCATTATTGTTAGTATTGCTGTTATTTGTTTTATGATCATGATTAGAAGCCATGCTTAGAAAAGAAGGCATCCTTGTAGACTGCTGAGCAGTCTACAAATTCAAAATAAAAGACAGTCCAGTTCCAGTCTAATAAAAATTATCTAATACAAAACAAAACAACTTTTAATATCTGGTAAAGAGTTACCAATTATCTCTACCATATATTTTGAACTAACTAAGGCGTCCACTATGTATCCACTACATCACACCTGAAGATTGATCTATGCTGATAAAATGTAACTCAATAAAGAGTTTAATAAAGAGATTTGGCTCTCCTAGCAGAACAAATGTAACTATTATCAAGAGGAGTGAAGGAATATGAGGTATCTCAAAGGAATATGCCAGAGGATCTGGCCTGTGTAAAATACTGCATTTATATACTTCAAATTTCTCTTGTTTTCAGAGCCTCTGTAGTTTGGCCTAATTAATTAATCCTAAAAAGAGAAGAAAAAATGTTTTATTTAGATATTTCCTAGGTCAGACTTCAGTACAGACATGGCGTATCACATACTCAAACTTTCTACTTTGATTATCTGTTCATGGTTTTAGACTTCAGTTTCTTTTGACTTCTTAAACAGCACTTTTCTACAATTGATATGAGGATTATCTCACCCATTAGTGATGGGGATGTGCTCTAATCAAGTTCTGATCTTCTAAACTGTACCCAACTGGGGGCCAATCCTTTACGGAGAAAGCAGTGCTAAGGAGATTTCAGAGAAAGTTAATAAATAAAATGTAAAATAAAATAGAGGTGAAACTGCATTTGAATTTAATACGCATAGCAAGTCCTTGTATTCACCAAGCTCTGTGCTTGGAAGCTTTACATCAAATTAAAGAATTATCTAGATTAATATCTAGCTGACAGTGTAGCTGAACTAGGCAAAACATTACTAGCATAGCATATTTTAGCCAAATTGTGATTCTTGGTGTATAATTAATTCCAGCACTTCTCTCTAGCCCTCCAAGAAGTCTGCAAAGAAAGAAGAAATGTAGCCACAGGGTTTTTCTGCCTGCAGGACTATTTCATTCAGAGCATACCCTTTCATAACTCTAACTCTAGACAGCCAGACCAATGAAAGTTTGTACTGTAGACCTCTGTAAGTGAAAGCTTCCTTGCTAGAATTATTATTCTGCCATCCAAACACTCAGGACTTTTTAACCCTCCCTCAAGAAAATATTGATTTCTTTTTAAAGTAGCTTCAAAGAAATCAGCAATTTGTAACATTCAAATGGAAAAAAACTTGTCCTTTTGTGATATGTAAGAGCTTCCTATTGACTTTTCTTCCTTTTGATTCCACAAAAAGGGTCAGGCTTTTCTTCTATTTCTTTGTCTTTGATAGACCTGCACACGTTGCAACGAACTACACTGCCTACAGCTTGCCCATCGGGATCACAGCTAATCACAGACGTACACCAAGCCCCACTTAGCATTCCTATACAAGTTTTTCAGAGAACTAAATCCTCTGAATCTGTTTTCCTGCTCAAAGCGCAAATTCAGAAGTTACTGCTTGTTTCATATGTTAGAGTTACATACATAATATGAGAAGAATAAAATCCTGCAGTGCTCCGCTGTGTAAGAACATAAGGAAACTCTTCTGGTTCTTCCATTTTATCTTCTCCTTTGCACACAAATAATTAACGTTTGAAGATAATAAACTTTGGCATGTTTTTAGTATCAGTTAGTCTGCAACAAAGCACGTGTTCTTCTAAGGTTTCCAGTAACAATTACATGTGAAATTTTGGGAGCGGAAGAGCACAGAACTACTATCCAGAGCTAGAGTGCTTTCCACTAGCCAGAACTACACAGTCCTGCCCTCTCTCTTGTCTCGCTTTTTTTCCCAAAGTAGTTTTAATTCTAGCTTGCATAGATTATAACGTTCAGCAACAGGAATGATATGTCATCTACGTTTCTTTTGTGCTACCTTGGTGTACTTCAGTGTAGTATAAAACTTCAGTGTGAATTCTCTTTGGACTTGAAATCTATGTATAAATAGGATCCTTTTCCAAGGTACATTAATTGAAACAATATATTCTCTTCTGCGCATAATATATAAGCTGCTAGATGCATATATGCATAAGGGAATGCACATTTTTGTTTATTTAAGTGAGCATATATGCTTGATAAAATGAGTGGTAGCATGCTTCTACCCAAATCAGATATGTATGAAAGTATTTAATGTTGTTCTTAAATTAACCTATTGGAATTGTTTCAAGACATACAGAAAATAATTTCAATTAATATTAACCTGTCTTGTCTTTTTTTGTTTTAGTTCGTTAATCATTAATAAGAAGCAGTGAACCATGAAAATAATGGGCTCTTTTTTTTATTGCCTCACTAGCCCTGCTTAGAAGGTAACTAAACACAATCTGACACACATGAAAAAAAAACATTTTAAGTAATACATTTTGGAAATGTGAACAGATAACCTGAAATTATTTCCTGATGCCAAAAGTATTTCAGTTGCACTCCTCTTTCAAAGGCTGGGAACAAGTGTGCGTTTTTACAGGTTTTCTAGTTTCCTAACAAAATACATTTCACTTTATAGTCAGGGAACATTAAGTTAAATTAGTACTTAGATGCTCGTGATTGTGAAATAATGTTTCAAAGTAGAAAAAGGAACCATTTATTTGGAATTCTTTCAGACAGAAAATGGTGGAGGCTTAAACATTTGTAAAATTGGGAAGTGGTCCTGGTGAGTAGAATTTACTTGGACTTTCAAAGATATATGATAAATTGTCACATTTCAAAGCTGACTGATGTCTTCTAGACTGACAGTTGCACATGAGTTCTGGCACCAATTTACGCAGTGGTTTTGACATTCAAAATGATGATGGTCTTTCCACGTTTAATTTGCATCCAATAAATTGAGAGATTGCTCTAAATACTTAAAAACGAAACTATAACGAAATATATAAAACCTCAGTACTTTAGATGTCCCCTTGGGAATGAAGAAATTGTTATCAAAGTCTTGAAGTACCTGTTCATTTAGCCCTTCCATTTTAAAGTGCATTTCATGTGGTTGTTTCAAATAGTGATCTTGATGGAACAAATAATAGTACGTATGAAAAAATGGCGACACTAACAGTAGCTAATGCATAACTGGTAATGTATGTAATGGAATATTTAGGGGTTAACTGATGATCCTTAAATATTTGCAGTCTAATCCTATATGAGCATGCAAAGCTCTCTCCTCACACTTCATTTTCCTGATATCACTCATTCTTACCCTTAGGCCTCCACCTTCATTTATTTCCTATTGGTCTGAAATAGCTGAGTACCAACAGAACTAGCCAGTTCTATTTATCAGTCTTTTGTCCTGGTCTCCAGTCAGTCTAGTAACAAGATGATGTTTCTCATACCCCTCTACCTTTTGTGTCTTCAGTGAAGTTTATCATTCGGTATCATAGTCTAGGTCTACAATTAGATGTATAATCAGACAAATATTACTAGTTCTGAATTCTGAATGAGACTACTTGTTTCTTCTTCCTGGTCAGGAGTTACGCTCCTCTCAGACAGACTTTTCATAACAGAACTTCCTTATTTGTCTTAGGGACAATAATTTTTAATACTCCCATATTATTTTTATTTCTCCTGAGCCTGGTCTATTAAGGATCAAATGTAACAAGAACCTTAAGCAATGCAATGTTTTGCATCTGAGTTTTGAGCTACTATTAAAATTTAAACCTGTAATTTCAGGGATCTTTGAGAACAAAGATGGGAAACGCCCTAGAAAATGGAAAGCTGCAGCTTTTTCTACTCTGAAATGCAGCCAGAGAAAGTATTGCTTCTGCTGTATTTTTGGACAATAACTCTTTGGCCAAGCAATTCCCCAGAAATGTGGAATTTAACTGCCACTTATATTTGAGGGGAATCAGGTCAATTCTTGACTTGTAGCTGGACTTTTAACCTCCAACTGCTTCCAGACTCAGGAAGTGGCTGTGCTGATCAGCGCTGTGGTGAACTTCCAGCCCTTCTGTCAAAAGGTTTGTAGAGGGCTTAAGAGAGACCACTGATCTAGTACCTAGTGATCACCTAGCAAGAGAACGTCCTGGTTTCCTCTGTTTTCAACAGACTTCTTCATTTGTTTTGAATGCATCCAGTCACTGGATAAAATACAGGACTAAACATTACAGAAGACAGGCACTCATGGAGGGAATTTCCAAACCTCTAAAATTAGCTTTCCTTTTTTTATTTTATTTGTGGCATTGTTTTATTTGGGATATAGACACTGGTCTGTAAGAAGATAATTTTTTTCCCACTTTCTGTTGCCATTTAATTCGCCCTTTAGCCAACATACTGAGGAGGTATGTATTGCTCTGTCATAAACTCTTATGTGAAACTATCTTTTCAAAAACAGTTCCCTAGGCATCTCAGAGCTGGTAGATTGGGGAGTAGTCTAGCATTACAGCAATAAATTTGCACTACACTGCTCCTCTGATCTACTCTTTGTAGAACACTTCTCTAGGGCTCTCTTAAAAGACATCACATGTGTTTTTGCATCACCATTACATTCCGAATGATATGCTGCAAATCGGATATGGTGTTGCACACCCGATTAAAGAAGTCATTCAAAATGTGGAGATGTGAATGCAGACATGCTGTCTGAATTTCTGGGAAGAATCTGGCACCCCTGAATCACATCATTCATTAGTAATTATGTTATTAGCTACATTATCTTTCATTGGATAACTTCCCTAAAAGGAAAGGGGGAATAATTATTGGTTAATGTAGTCTCTTTTTGCTGAGGAATGAAGGGAGAGATTTCTACGGATAGGCTTTTTATTTGATTCTGCATGTATCTTTAGTCACATTGTAAGCCATAGGAGTTATTCATTTTAAGTATTTAGCACCAGTCCTGTACCAAAGTACAAGTTCTCAGACTATGTCATTATTAGCAATAACAGTTCCCAAGAGTATGAATGCAATGTTAATTACTGTACATTCCTAGATCACTTATAAATCTGAGCTAATTCAGTGCATGTTAATGGTGTGCTTGAGGCCTCCATGTGATTTTTCAAAATTGTTCTGCCTGCTGAGAGTTAAACTCACAAGGAAAATTCTCAGAGCAAATCTTATTTTTTTTACCTGGCTTCACCTTTAAAGACAAATGAGCGAGCGATTGGAATAGCTGCCTGGAGATGAGCTGCTGCTTCTAGGAGTGCTCTCAGCATCATCTTAGAGATCTACTTGTGTTGCACAGGGTCATGGAGATGCAAGTGAATACACCCCACTCCTGTGGTGTCCATGGTGGGATGGAGGCCCCACTGCCCCGCAGAGCTTGAGCCAAGCATCTGGGCCCCAGGAGAACACACCTGGTCAATTTATTTTCAAACAAAATGGCCTCATTTAATCCATCAATTTATTTCCATAATTAAACAACACTTGCCAGGTTAGGCAATAATCCAAGAAAATCCTCCAGGATGCTTTTTGGAAATAATTTCTAAAATTAAACAGCTTTGTCCTTCAGCATGTACCCCTTTGCACCTCTGTAAAATATATACTTTGATCATAAAGTGAGTGAGGGATTGTGAGCGTGTCCAGACACATATTTTGAAAGTGCTGATAAAAAGGTATGTCATGAGACATTTATCAGAGCATTTTAAATCCTTCCTTGAGGCTGGGATTCTGATGTACAAATAATGTATGATTGAGGTGGAACACAAGGAAGAAAACAGTCCTACAGGTGGTTATGTGCTTTCACAAAGATCTTGCTCTCCTAAGCTCCTCAGCTCCAGTTACATTAGATTACATGTTAGGTTACATGCATTAGATAAATACCTACTCATTGCTGTTTTGTAGCCAGATGTTGCTAGTATCAGTCTAGTATTTTCTTGGAAAACAACGTGTGTCTGTTGTATTGAATAAACTAGATTGTATAAAATACAATTTATAACAGTTGCTCTCTTTGTTATTGTTGTGCAAAATTGTAAAATACTAAAAGACTCATTATTCTGTTGGTTTTCTTATAATCCATTTGGTGTAAAACATTAATGCTACAACAATGAGGAGTGATGTAGACAATTTAGTTTAGACCAGTTGACTCTAAATGGGAATTCAGAGAATATAATTTCTGATATAATATTTACGAGAAGTAAATATTTTACAAGTGTATTTATTCAGATGAGTATGGCGCACTGATGACTGTAACATAGATCATAGTTCTGGCAAAGATGATACTGTAATTTCTTTCAGATTCAGATGAAAAAAGATTGATGAGGTTTATTTTTTCTGAAGGACAAAATGGCATACAGTGGCAACCTGTTGCTAAGAAGTCTTATAAAAATATTGTATGGCTAGAAAAGGAATACTAATCCACATGCATGAGGGAAAACCTTTTGTCATATTGTAAGGAGATATTTCTTAATTATTTATAAAACCAGTATGCAGTGGTTAAAATGCAGACTGATGGAAGCCAGGTGTGGAATGACATATGTGAATGCCATATGATTGTTTAAGATCATTAAAATATGAAATCACAAGGGCTGATACGGAACATTTGGAAATATCTTTAAAACTTTGAAAGTTTTTAATATGAAACCTTATGGGTTGCCTGCTAAGATACTTGCCATGATGCACAAAATAGTAAAACTGTAACTTCACAGAAAAACATGCTAATGCTGCAATAGCAAATACCACGTTTATCTAGGAGGTCCCTGGCCTTTATGTTAGCTGGGACAGAGAACTTAAATGGTCCAGGCTTTGTATAAATGAACAACTATTTGTTAGAAAATTCTATTGATCTTCAATTTATCAGTTACTAATAGGTAACTGAAACGAACCAAATTTGAACTTTTTGATTTTAGGGGTAAGAAAGTCCAGATGTGGTGTTATATTTAGAGTTAATGGACTGTATGTGACAAGGAAGGGTATTTCTGGCACAAAGTCTTAGACCTACTTGTAAAAATGTCCTTATAAAAAATAGTGCTGCTGTTCATGCTATCATTTTTCTTTGTGCAATCTGGCCACGTAAATCTCCTGAAACAGAATGTATTTCTGGATTGGATCCCAAAGCATAAAAGACACTGAGGGAACAGTAATAATCACAGTGATGCCTCACAGCAGTAGTAGAAACACTCCCATCATCCACAATGGGGCGAGATGGGAGAAAAGAAAAAAAAAGAGAGATGTTATTAGTGCAATTGAGAGTATATATCATCAGAGCCATCTTTTATTCCTCTCAGCCAATCACTGCAGAAGTGTACATGTTTTTCATGCTCTAATAAAACTGGATTCACATCCTGGAGGGGATAAGGGAGGATACTCTCATAATGGAAAACCCAAATGCATTGGTGAAACACTGCTTATGTGTTAGAAATAGTTAATGGTCCAGATTACAATTCCCCTGAATTTCTTCATTCAGCTAAGTTAGCTGCTTCTTTACGCCCTTGAGAAACCTTGTAGTTTCCCAGAGTACAGCATTCTCTTCAAGATGAAAAGATCATGGCTGAAATACCCGAGCAAATTTATGTTCTGTGTAATAGCGACTCATTATTATGGGTCAGCCCAACAGCAGGGTCTCTAGCCATAACTGCTGCTGCCTCTTCCTGGACTTCAAGGCCTCTGGACCTGGTTCATCATGTTCTGTGCCTGTGGCCATTACTCATCCCCACCTCTGCCTGCTGTGTTCAGATGCTGTGGGACAACACCTGGGTGGTGGAAGCACAACCTGAATCACCATGCTTGGCTGCTGGGCTATCGCCCCATCCTCCTGCACCAGGGCAGTGTAAAACCTCAAAGGGCATTGTAAGCAAACCAGACTGCTTTTTAAAGTATTATCAAAATAATTTCCCTTCTCCCTTATTCCACCTTCTGTGCTGACTTCAGTGGATGAAAAACTCTACAATATCTGCAAAAAAAAAAAATCTTAAATAATTACATAACTTCAAGTTTGGGAGGAGGAGACCTAAAAGCCTCTGAGTTCTGAGGAACAAAAGTAATAATTAGTTGTGTTGTCTTATAGCTGCACATCCTATAGTCTTTGAGGTATTTATCATGGTTTGGTATTTCATACAGCATGCACACAGTGTGGAAACTGATACAGGCTTAAGAAAAATAATGCAATAAAGTCAAAGAACAGATTCAAAACTAGAAATAGAAACTGGGAAACTTTTTGTTCAGTGCAACAAAAAGAAACTTTCATGAAAGGAGTTCCACCAGTCCTTAAAAATTTCCTCTTTAAAATTTTTATGAAAAAAAAGCTATCAGAAGGTTGCTGTGACTAAAGCTCCCTTGCTAGGGCTTACAGGAAATCAACAGGGCCTAAACAAAATGTTATGTGGATTCCTGTTCATTCTGTCATTCTGTTTCTTTGCTGTGGGCAACTCCTATTTTCACTCTGCTTTTATACTGGATGACAAGGACATGAGGGCAAAGAAGCAGCACATCATGCAGGCATATGTGTTTGCTATTCCATAAAATCCAGGAGTACTTTATTGCTTTGCTACTAATTTTAAAATTTCTCTATTTTCCATCGTCTAAGTGTTCCCAGGGCACATTTAAAAGTATGACCATTGAATTTCATTTATTTTCCTTGCAGTCACGAATCTGAGTGTGGAATGATTAGCAGTACCATATTGTAAGTACCATCAAAAGAAGGTTGAGAGTCAGAAAATGAGCTACGTAATCCTCCCCAAATTAACCTCAGCAATGTGAATCCTGTCAGGGTTAACCTGCAATTTGAAACTTCCCGTGATTAAAATTTTTATTTCTTTCTTCCTGCTCCTCAGATCTCCTTACAGGGAAAGATGATTCCTAAAGTCCAGTCTACACTTTTCTACCTCACTTTGTATGGTAACGAGGAGCAGATTATTGTGCTTTTTCTTAGCTGCATCTGTCTATGTATCATTTTTCCTTCTTATTTTTATACATTGGTCATTCTCAAGGATTTTCATTTCATAAGTAAAGATCTCTATGCTGCTGGACACTTTTCACAACTCTCTTCTGTACCTGCCTTTTAATTCATTTCCCTAATTTGTGTGCCAGATGAGATCTCTCACTACTGTTGTCTGATGCACCTAGTTGGAAGCTGTTCATGGGGTACTCCTGTCTTCACATTCTTCTGAAATTCCATTGAGATATTGTTTCTTGGATGAGATGAAGATGGTGATAGTACAAGGTTTGCCAAATCAAATGAACTAGTAGAATTTTGGAATGAGGAATTTAAAAACTGATTATGCGCTCAATGAGTTTGAGGTGACATCTGGACCCAGGTGATATTGTCTCTTCTGAAAGCATCCATAGAGCCTGCAGAGTTTAGATTTCTCCTTAACAGTGAATGTGAATGGAAAGGATCATGGTCAACCAAACAATAAGTTATTTTCAATTAAAAAGCAAAAATTTGTTTCTCTTTTTCATTTTACACTAAACAGAATAAGGATGTGGCAGGGTGGACTTACAAGCTGGAAAAAGTACAACAGTTCTTTATTCCTTTGTATCCATAGAGCTAAAAATGAAGTGTTTCTGGAGTTCCTACAAAGGTGTTTATTTAATCATTTGGTTTTACTTTTTTCCTTACATTTATCCTAAATACAGAATATGTATATATCCTATATACAGCTCTACCCTTCTGCTTTTAAGTCCTTGCTGTGTTCTAAAAGTAGAGTTCCCAGCTCTGTAAGCAGTGTTTGCATATTTTCATATCTTGAGTGATAAAGAAATTAGATTTCTCTGAAAGGGCTGTATTACTGCCCTTAAATGACTGGAGCAATGTTAAAAACTTTGACTTTAAGCACAGCATCCAGCAAGAGTCTGTCTCAAGGTCAGTTTACAAAAGGACTTCAATCACTGCTTTAGTTCTGCTTTTCTACAAAAGTTCACTAGTTTATGCTTACCTTCCTTCGTTATCTCTTTATCTATCTTAATATCATTAATCTGACCAACTAAATGATGCAATGGTCTTTTCAATCTTTAAAATGATGACATGACTCTTTCATTACTGGATGAAACACTGGAGTGGATTCAGAATTAGCTGAAAGAGTAGGTCCAATTCCTTCCACCCTTACTGTACTTCTTAGAAATGTGGTAGGTTTGAAATATAAAGAAATGAAGCTTTGAAAGAGAATAAAAGATCAGATAAATCTTCCATTTTTTGACTCTGTTCTTAGATTTTCTATCTCTTTTTGAAGATTTATTGAGAATAATACAGATAAATTAAATGGTCACACTGTCAGTTTCTGTGTGAACCGTACAAAGACCACCCTGTAGCTTAGATGACTGCTGAGTGTGCTATATAGATGCGGTCAGATCAGTAAGCTTTACTTTAACTTTGTTTTGTTGCAAATAGAGTCACATACAATTGCAAAGTCAACAAAATTAATGTTCTTATCTAAAGATATTAGAATGCAATACCAGGAAACTCTTAGAGTTGTCAGAAGTCTGCCTTTAACATACTGCGGAAATAAGCGTGATTTTTTTTCAGTCTGCCAATGTCATTGTGAAGGCATGGATTTCCTCTCTTTCTGACATTCTTGTAAAGGACATGCAGCATGCAACTCAGAACTTTTTCTTTTATTTTTTAACCACTTTTCTACATTTGTACCTCCCGTATGTTAACATATTAAGGTAAAAGATATTGACACACTGGTTCCAGGTCTACTTTTCTTTCTCAGTTATGTAGAAAACTAATCAAAGAGTCCTAGTGAGTGTAAATCAGCTGAACTCCATCGGCTTTAATGACGTTCTGCTAATAAACACTAGCAGAGGATGTGTTTAAACTCTCAAGAGCAAATATTCCCTTTGATTACATTTAGCTACTAGGTATACGCATTATCCCATTCCTATACAGTTACTGCATGTTGTTCTTTCTATATATATATATATATATATATATATATTCCCTTTAAAGTTTCATTACATGAATATTCCTTACCTATGTAAGTTCTTATAAAGACATTTCTGAAATCACATTTAATAAAACTTGACAAGATGAGAAGAATGTATATAAACTCCAGGGTTACATTAAACTATTTCAGAGGTTTCAAATCTTACAGTTGGGCTAAGTACCTACACACACACAGTAAGCCGGGTGGAAATACAATGACAGCAAGGGCTGGAACATGAATACAAGGATATGATTACTATTTTTCAATGCTAGTTATAAATGTCTCAGCTATTAAATATTGAAAGTAATACTACAGTAAATTCTTCAGCAGAATTAGGAGTAAGTCTGTAGAAGCCCATTTTTCTGTTCCTTAGCTATGTTTGGCATCCACTAGGGTAGCAAAAAGCTTTTAACTATATAGAATAAAATGAAGTAGTTGAGAAAAGGACTGCCAAAACTTAAGATAATATCAAGCAGTAATGACTGTATATCACTTTTCTTATTAAAGTACAACTGCTTTACAACTTCTGTGTGGGAAGGTCAGTAAGAACTTTTTAATAACAAGTTTTATAATCCAAACAGGCAATGGTGAAAAGACAAGAATTGAAGAAGAGGCAGTGAACATACACCGGTTCTCTCAGCTTATAAATAGGGTGTAAGCAAGGCAGGAGTGTGATGTGCTGGGAGTGGTCCTCATCTTGGGAGTAGAACCTCTACAGAAAGCAGTGCCTTGCTTCCTGATATAATACTCCAATCAGAGGCTCTGTTGTCACTGAAGGCAACCTGAATTAATCCTTTACTCTTCATTGATATCAAAGCATCTAAAACGTGGCCATTGATGTAATTTGTAATAGCCTCAGGTCTGCTTTATATTGTGTCTAGCTGCAATACAAGTCAGACAGCAAGAAATTGGCCAAGAGCAATATTTGGGGCATGTACCATTCCTCTGTTTTTCACTCTTGGAACATTTGTTAAAATGGGGTTTGGATAATCATTATTAAGTGAATTCTCAGTGTACTCAGTCGTAAGGCCTTATACCTTTAAGGACGTTTCTGTCTTCTCTGTCATTTTTCTTAGAGAAGAAGTATTGTTCAGCACAGTCAAAGTTTTAAAAAGTAGGTTCAACAGATATCTACAGGTAAGAGGTGGGGAATGACAGAAAAAGAGTTGGAATGAAGTTTTTAGAGTATGAAAGAAAAAGAACCTGGAAAGTGGAACAGACCTTTTCCTGAAATATGAGAAAATGTAATTGAATTTTGTAGCTGAATGTAGGTGTTTATTAATAATTTTAGTCTTCCTCACTGAGTTATACTGGAGTTTGCTCCAGCAGCTTTTCAACTTTATTGTGCTGTGTGAAAAAAAAATCTAACAAAAAATCAAATGAAATAATAAAATATACTTTCACTTGTAGAGATCTCTCTAACCCTTGTATGCAGGGATGTTTTCACTCCCCATTGAAACAGACCAAAATATAGTGAGACGGTATCAAACTGAAACACCTAGGATTCTGTGGTAGCTAAGAGGCATCATCTGTGTCAGAACACAATGGGTAGTAGACCTTTGTTTCACAAATGCTATAGGATCGTCAGTGACAAAAGAAGCAAAGAAGCTCTTTTTGCATCATCCTGTTGCTGACAGCATTTGCAGATAGTGACTCAGCTCTGTCCTGCTCTCTTTCTTAAGCAGTGACCTGGCTTGACCTCCCTTAACACAGGAGAACTTGCATGCTGGCAGCCTGAGGTGAACTCTTATGGCTGCAGGCTTGCTATCAGACAAGAGGTGCTGGACCTTGCAAAGGATTCTTGCTAGATAATTGGAAGCCATAATTTATATGGAGAATTAAAGTGTACTTTGATCTGCATTGAAGTACCTTTTTCAGATCAGCATCCCTAAAAGGGCTGAAGAGATATTATGTGCATTATGCCATTGAAAAAAGGAAGTGCTGAAACCTAGACATTGGCTTAAAAGAGTCAATACTTCACATAGAGTGTATCATGCAACACCTATCATCTAGTTATCTAGATGACTACTGGAATACGTTCATGTATGCTGAACTCTGTGAAATTCACTCAAAATAATCTGAACTTCCCATAGTTTCTCTCCCTGTGTTTCAGAGGTTTGAGTGCAAGAGAAAACACAAACTAGCAGAAAGCTTATTGATCTTGCTGGCTGTCCTGCTAACATGCCCCTGCATCATACTTTAGAATCCCAATCCTTTTTCAAATCCTTTTTACACCTCTGAAAAGGTTCCTGTAGCAGTATATTTACAGATCAATGGATTTGGCTGTCTATAAACCTTTCTAATAGCCTTCTTTTATTTTTCCTTTTTTTCCCTCTAGCCCTTTTTTTCCTAGTCACAGTCCTTTAGACAGACCTAAATAATACTAGTCTTCTCTTTCTTTGCCACTTCTTTTCCCAGAATATCTGTAAATAACAGTCTCTTCCCTTTATTCAATTTTCTATACAGCAGTTGGTAATATCAGACTCAAAACTTAACCTCTTAATGGTTTGTTTTTTGGCCTTAGGACATATGTGAACTTATTATTGCTTCCTGGAATTGCAGAGGTCAGATAGGATGCTTTCTCACAGACTCATCAGAGATGTCCATCTTCCCCATTTTCGAAAGCTGGGTCATGACCTTGGCACCACTTACATCCAGGCAGTTATAATTGGTGTAATCTGTAGTTGATCATTAATAGGATCCCATATCAAAGAGGGAACTGTTTGTGACAGAACAGCAGCATATCCACTCTTCCTTTCCTTTACTGATGTGCTATGAATTTTTTATGATAAATTTCAGAGGAATACCTAAAACTTTTGACTCGTGGCAGTTATTTCATTAAAGTACTTGCAGACTCCCTGAGGCAAGCCCTGGGAGCACAGGTGAAGGCAATTCACCTGTGCTACCAGAAGGGGTGGAGCCTTGCTCCACCTCTCCTAGACCCCATTTAAGAGCTGACTGCAAGTGGGGAAGGATTTGTTTTGGAGACTGTGCCTTTTGGAGCCTTTTCAGTGAGCCCAGGATAGGAGTAAGCTTTCCATCCATTCTTTTTTAGCATGGTAATCTGTTTAGCCTAATTTTCTTGTGTATTTCTTAATCATGACATCCATATATTTATGGACTATACACCATCTCATGCACTCAGCCTTCCTACCTGTAGCTTACATAGCTAAAATAAACAGTGTGGTTTTTTTTTAATCTTAAAACTGTACTGCGAACATGCAGGAAAAACAAGTGAAAGGGAAGGAAGTACTTCAGCCCAAAGAGAGAGTTCTAGGAAGATGCAAGCATGCATAGGTTATTCATTTTTTCCAATCAAACCTATCAGACCTTAATCAAGGAGATTAGAAAAGTATCCTATGTATGTGAAGCTCTCTACACCGCATACAAAAGAAAGAAAGAAAAAAAAAAAACAAAGCCTGAAAAGCATACAAACACAGAGAAAATGAAGAAACCTAAGCAGTAGGGATGGATTTGCACTGTTACAGTGGCAACTGATAAATTTACCAGTTACAATGGTAACTGTGCAATAGCCTTTAAGATTATAATAATATGAAGATAAAAAGGTCAGTAAATTGAGAAGAAAATGAGAGTTTCCTCTTCAAAATAATTCCTAAGCATTCCTTTTTTTTTAATATGGTTGATGTGATTTCGCTCATAAAACAGAGTTGGCCAACTTTGATTATATTGGCCACTTTAAAACTGTACTGTGCATTGCAGTTGCCATAATAACAAACTACTTCTACAGCAACTGACTTCCAGACAGCTGAAGATTGAAGTGTGCATTTAATTTTCAGCAAGTTAGAAATCCTCTTGAAGCTGATGAAAATTATTCACCTACTTAAAATCTGTACAACTTTATGTATTTTGCTGCATCAGGGCCAAGATGCACTAAATTTATCCTAAGGTGGCCCAAACAGCTGTCAATGTAAAAAGTGTTGCATGTAACACAGAAGTTCTGCTAGAGAACAGTGAGCCCGTGCTATACTAACACTCTGACTATATGACTGATCTGTGATGTGATCCAACACAATTCAAATGAGAGTTCTTCTTAAAAGCAAATTCAAGCTTTGGACAGTTTGGACAAAGCAAGTATTAAAACAGCATTCAATAATTTTAAGGGGTTAATGATCTTTGTAACAGGGATAACTTTCCATTACTTGTATGCCAAGATAGTGACTAGCACTATAAACCCTTGCATTTGATAATGGTTTCAGGTTCCGTTATTATTTTTGGTGAACCATGTAGTATTGCCACATAGTTGTAATTTGGATTAGTAACAGAATACCAAGGCAACCGAGTTTGCAGCTCTTCCTAGGACAGCATCAGGAGTTTTGTTGAGCATCAGCTCTATAGAGAAATATGCTTTCTTCAATGTATTCTTGCAGTAATTTTTTTGTTCTAAGCAATATTTAGCATATTTTAACCTGCCAACCTTAAACCCAGTAGACTGCAGTTGATGCGGCTTTAGTAGATCCATGTAACAAAAATTAAGAAGTAGCAGATATTTAAATGTGTACCAAATATGGCTGGCTAGACTGAAAATGTTAGGCAACTTCAGTGAAATATTGTATTCAATACTTTATGAAGAATAAACAAGGCAACATTTCCTTTTTGCTCTCCAGTGTTTAATCTGCATCCTCTTGTGAGTTGCAACGTAGCATTGCATCTACAAAAAATAAAGTAAAATATCAAAATAATTGTTTACTTTCTTTGGATGTCCTCAAAGTATGCTGGATGTATTTTTAAAACTGGTACTTCCCAGGAGGAAACAGCAGTTGAGTAAGAGGTTTCAAAGGAATGTAATGCAGAGAAAACATATATGTGCAGTGTGATACCTCATTGCACTGTACATAATAACAGTGCATCAGTGTGTGGCAACAGTTCTATGTGTTTACTGTGACTCCATTTTTTGTTTATTTGACCAAGTTAACAGTTTATTTTGATTCCAGTGAATTTGTGTATGTCTGTGAAGTACAGCGTGCTTGACTAAGTTTCTATGTGAAAAATCTGGTAAATAAAATAAGGTCAGGCATCCAGCTTTAGAAAAAAAAGTGTAAGACTCTTAGTTGGTCCTCACAATGACTCTCTATGAATATTTTTAAGTCATGAGGAATTCTGATAAAATTCTTTCTCCGTTACTCCTCCTTTCTCAGTTGTAACTCACTGTGTTCTTCTGACTCCATGCTTCAAGATAAAAAGGAGTAGTGCCAAGGTATGATGAGAAGCAGTCCCTGCAGCTTTTAAAACAGTAAATACTGGAAATCTGCCTGTCCTCCAAATAAAGAGTAATGCTATTGAATCTTGTATATAAAAGATATGTGCTAAAAGCTAAACCATATAAGTCTACTTTCTAATATCAAGAAATTATGTTAATTACACACGTTAAACTATTGCTGCTCCAAGTGATAACATTAATTTGCAGGTTTTTAGGCCTACTAGCCAAAATACTGAAATATTTACAGAAATGAAGGAAAGTTCCCTTTTTGCCATCTTACATTCGTTACCTTAGTAGACTGCAGTGTGAATGATGACTACAACAGGATGTGTATCACAGATTCTTCATGTGCGGAATTTGAAGAGGTTGTGACTTACTGAAATCATCTGTCCTCTTTGGGAGAAAAAGGAGTTTGTGTGAGTTCTTAACCCTTCATACACTCTGCTACCCAGCTGCTCATTAAAGAGGCAGTACAGCACTTAACAACTAAGTCCGTAGCTATGCACTGTCTTTATAACTGCAGAATATACAAAGAAGCGTGTTTTTCCTACAGATTTTTCTTTGCCAGTAGCTCAGTCAAGACAAAGGAAGCATGTATTTATGTTTAGCTGTGATTATGACCTATCAACACATCACTAATAGATGTTTGTCATGTGGTGGAGCTTGTTTTCAAAAATTCAGGTAACCTTTTGTTCCGAACATTTTTTCATAAGCAGGATGAGGTAATACTCAAATTAGAGGTAATAACTAGATCATATTCTATTATTTAGTTTTCCTTCTATTGACAGACCTCTACTACACTTCTAGTCCTCTTAACTTGAGAACATTTCCACAACCACATTGCTTCTACATGCAAGAAGTACAGTTCATATCAATGTCGTTATTACCTTAGAGTAACCATACATTTTTAAAGTAGTTCTGTGTTACCATCAAGTGTTTCTAGTCTATTACATGAAAGCAATAATATAGTTAGCATTCATTATCACGCAAATAAGTCTTTACAAGAAAACCAATTTTTCAGATCTCAGCAAGACTGAGATATTCAACTTCAGGAAGGATTGCAGCCTATGCTGCTTAAAGTTATAATGGGGAAATTTGGATGATTTCAGATTAGTTTGCGACAAAATAATTTCATTGTTTTTTACTTCTGCTGATTAATGGTCAGGATAAGAAGAGGTTTTATTCTTGATTGAAACAGCTGTGACTGTAGAAAGCCATAGTAATATCAGTTGTACTAACTGTTCATTTCAGATTCATTTACTACTGGACGGTGATTCTGTAATTTTTATAGTTCATACATCTGTATCTAAACAAACACTACTTCTATCATGGAAAAAGTAAGGAATAGGCAAAATTGGAAGAATTGAGAGTGGAAAACTACAGGCGCAAAAATGAAGTAAGTCTATGTACCACACTGCATTGTAATTAAACTCTTCATTCAACTGGCACCACTAATTTATGTAATTGATTTGGCTCCAATTCAAGAAAAACGTAGCAGTTCAAACTATTTTTGCCTTAAACTGGTATTCAGTTCACCTCTCGTGAGAAAAATACAATTTTGCAGGAATTTAGACCAGTTTTGAAGATGTGATTTAAAAAACATTCTTCTCTTAAATTGAAGTAAACCTAAGGACTTATATTTAGACCATGAGATCTTAATCTAAAAAATCACACAAGCCTTTAAAAATTTTTCAATTCATTTTGGGGACTTTGGTTCAAAGATTTATGTAAGTCTACGTACACAAAACTAAATCTGGGACATGTGATGGATCCTGTACTCAAATATACTCATTTTACATGAAACTAAATTCACTGAAGTCATATTAAGAAGAAAAGAGATGTTTATTTTTGTAATACCAAAGAGTTCATACACAATAACACAGCAAATCAGCAGCAAAGCTAGTGGTACCTGAAAGAGTTCCGAATTTTTCCTCACGGAAAGAGAAAAATTGCAAACAAAATCAAGATACAACATCCTAGGCCCTTTGGTTTCATCTGCACTATTCATTTATATTTCAGTGAATCCAGATTTCATTTCAAACCCGAGACAGCATTGGCTTATTTCATTGTGAAGATTTGCTCAGCCAAGTTGGCCTGGATCTACAGATGTGGCATTTAGTCTCTGTGTTTTTATGCATCCAAGAAGTGCTTGCTGTCTATTAAGTAAGAGCCCTCTGATGTGAAACTAATAGCCACTATTTATCCTCAGCAGATGGGAGTTTGTGGCAGACTCAGTTTAAATTTTCTTAAGCTTTTAGTATCAATCCTACTAAATTACTGCTCCTTTGTATCTGAGAGGGGAAAGTAGTTTCATTCCTGTGCCTTTAATCTGTGGTACCTTTGAATAAACTATTGATAAAGAGGAGACGACTAATACGAACTGCAGTTTTTCTTGCTAGTTTTTGGGAAGCTATCCATAAGATACTGGTGCAAAGATTGGTAATTTTATTCAGAAATGAGGTTCCTAGAAAGATGATGAACTGATGTGATTTCAACCTAGAGAAGGTGTTGCATCCCATCAATAAGTCCAATCCTTGTCAGAGGTGTTGTCTTCATTTGTGAAATTAAACCACACAGATTTCAAAAACTGACAGTTGTGAAAATTTCTAGCTAATAACAGAACCTTAGGGGGAAGAAAAAAAAACAACAAAAACCAGAGCTGAATGCCAGAGGGTTTCAGCTGTTACAAACGGAAATTTACTTTGCCCATCTGAAACATTACATTTCAGTTTCTTCTTTTCATCAGATTCACACAAAGCAGTTGACTCTTCATGGAAAGCAAGTAGATGTATAATGGATTCAAGCTTAGTAATGTCAAAGCACAGCAGTTAAGAGAGGGGGTAAATCTGATGAAAATGAATGACAATGATATCTTATAAAATCATAGAGTCGGTGACTTCCATAAAAGCCTGAATGAAAGCAGTAAGAAAGCTCCCAGGAACCTGCAGTCTTCTCCACCCACTGCAAAACTCCATCTGGTATCAGCAAGATGAATTTCTTCTTCAGCCATCTGGGGGGTCTCTGCAAAAGCTTTCCACAATCAAACTTTGTAATAAAGATAGACCACTTACCAGATTAGTCATGGAATATTTAATAATCACTCTTAGTCAAGGCTTCGGTTGTATAACTTATTCAAAAGATAGATTCATATAATTTAAGATATGTGACTTCATTGTGTCTTCAATAATTTATGAGTAGGGACTCTTTGACAAGTTACATTCATCAAGAATTCTTAAAGATGACAACTGTTGAAAGGGAGCACTCTTCTTTTTCAAGCATTTTATTTATTCATTACTTATGTATGGACTTCAAAATATTACTTTATTATCACACTTCTGACTTTTCCTGGCTAGCGAATGCACTGAGATATGCACACTGCAATCAAAGCATTTTATCACAGCTTTTAGCAGGAAATTACCTTCCAGTTATGCAAATTACTCCAATCATGTAGACAAATGCAAGTGTGAACAACAAGGAAGAGTCCTTTGGAGCTCATTCATATGCAAGTTATCAAATTCATCATCCACCCCTGGATGTCTGTGGTCTACTGGAGCTCCCAGTGCTTTTCGTACTGTCTCCCTTATTTTCTTTTTCTTGTTATTTATCTTTTCTTTGTTGTTTTATCTTTGTTACTGTCAGTCAGCCTGGCAATAATGTATATAAAAGCATTAAAGAAACAAATAGTTGTAAGGGCATCTCTTGAGTGATAACTAGGAAAAAAAGATGTTGCACCTTTCTACAGCAATTTACAGTTTTACTGACAACATAATTCACTGCAACTTCACAATTTCTAGCTAGGAGAGGAGAAATAACCTGGCTAACATTGCTAGAAATGGAGAAAGAGATTAAAGTATTCAGGGAAAATATAAAATAATATACAAACTGTACATTTTGAAAGGCTACATCTACATATGAGGTAGATCCTGAGTATATAAACTGTAAGTTTGCTTTTTCATGCTAAGAAGAAGCTGTCACTGTAAACACAGCACCAATTATGATAAATCAACAGAACCCGCAACAATTACTAACTGTTATAAATATTTTTCTTCATAGCTTTGTCTCATATTTCTGGAGTTTTAGTCAGTTTATTCAAGTCCATTGCGAGATCTAACATTTTCATTGTAAAGTCTTCTAGCAATCATGTCTGATTATTTCATGTGCGTCCTGTAGCTACCAAATGTCTATCCTGGTTTTTCATTATGCCACTTAGCCAGACCAAGGTATGACAAGAGTTACTCACACATTACCTTCCTTCAAGTTATTCATGTAAGAAATAACTTTCCTTTGGCATAGATTTCCCTCATCTAAAGATATATATCCAGATATATATGCCAACTTACATTCATTTCAAACACCGTATGTACAATTAATAGCGTTATTTTGTAGGTTCAATCTACCTTTCTCTTCATCATTGACAGTAGTTGGTTTAAAATTTTATTATTGACAAGATTCAGATAAACACCTAACTGGAAATTTTACATCTGTTGATAGATCTAGAGTTGTAAATACTGAAGTGACATCTGTGTCCACTCGCATACCATCATGCACCTTGTGTGAGTAAGCCCTTACAGTGAGATTTTCTATATGTGGAGATTTAAAATATGCCTTAGTCTTGAATTCCTGTGCAGTTGCAAAGGAATTTTTGTGCAGTACAAAAACCTGATGTCTTTCTTGCGTACAGTGTTATTTTGGCAGAAAGTAATATGTAACTTAATTTGGTGTGATTAAAGTAATATGTGACATGATTTGGCGTGATTAAAGCAGCTCCTTCTGCTTGTTTTCTTGTGAACGTAGATTAACTCATTTCAGCTTCTTTATGAGCTGAATTGTTGAGGGTTTTTTTCTTGCAGTGGATCACAGATCAAATTTTGGTATAGTTCTTTTCTTGCATAAGGAAGCCCTAAGTTTCTCAGAAGGTTTTCCTTAGAATATTTTTTCCTGACCAGTAAAGGCTGAATTCTCTACAGTTCCTAAAAAACTTGTAAAATGCAGGAAGATTACAGTTAAAAATTAAAAAAACATGCATGTATGTTTGCAGACAGATCTGTAGAACTTTAGTCCATGGTTTTCATAATTTCATTAAATTTACCACTTCATCCTGAAATAGGAATCCTTTCTAGATGTTTATTGTAGCAACTTTTAAGATGCCTTCTTGTACATGTTGAGATTCCTTGCACTGAAGATAAGACAGCTGCACAGGGTATGGTTGTAAGAAGCTCTGTTACTGCACAGAAGTGTGAAATGTAAGAAAAAAAGAACTTGGAGTGTGACATTTGGCTTGGAGGATGAAAAAAACTCTAGAGAGATAATTATTATACAAAAACATGTACTAATGCTTACACAGTATATATATAATAAG
Organism: Lagopus muta; assembly: GCF_023343835.1. Lineage (NCBI taxonomy): Eukaryota > Metazoa > Chordata > Aves > Galliformes > Phasianidae > Lagopus > Lagopus muta. The sequence goes on along the minus strand of NC_064440.1, from coordinate 27,875,430 downwards.
TAAGGAAAAGCAGAAATACCAGGTTTTTGCTTTGACTATTGAAACTGTGTTCCCAAAAGTTGAAAAATAGACTCAGTACTTTCCTTACAACATAATCAATTATCCTGCATCTTTCAAAAATGTGCTTAAAGTTAAAATGAAAACAAGCAAGAATATTTAACCTCATCTGAGATGAAGTCAATAAATACAGGATGTGCCAAAATCTATCATGTTGCAGAATGGCAGCCTCAAAATTGGCAATAAGCGAATCCTTTTCTGCTGTGGGTCACCTATGAAAGCAAACCCAGAGGATAAACATCTGATTTATTTTTTCTGTTCTTAAATATTTACTGGGATGTGTACACATCTGAATTTGTAAGTGTAACCTACGACATCAGCTGTGTTTGAAGTTGTCTTTGAAGGAGCAAAATATATATTCTGTTCCTGCTAACAGTCTGATAGATGCTCTAGCCATTTTGATTTACATTATTTAAAAGAATAGGGAGGGGCAAGGACATTCTCAGGGTGAGTCAACTGTGCTGGAAATAATATTTTGAGCAAAGTATTCTTATGCATATGACTTTCCCTGAGAGCTGTTGGAGGCTGTCTTTCAGTTCCATCAGCTGTTGTGAGAAAAACAGGATCCCAGCTGAGTGGAGCACTGTCTGGGATCACTATTCTTCTCTGGTAGTTTCCCTAGATTCAGAAAAAGTATCTGTATGAACAAGTGAAGGTGATTCTGTTTATGTGACCAACAAGACCTCTTGAATTTGAGACCCATCATACAACACAGATTCTTAGAAATAGAATATTTGGAACTGTGTTTTTGTTGTTGTTCGGTTGTGGGTTTTTTTTATTTATTTCACTGTATTTCCTTTCACTTTTCTAACTACAAAGTTAAATACACTATCATGAGAAACAGAATAACATACTTTCAGTCTGAACATTTCCTCTTTGAAATTCTTGTAGATCCTCTTTTAAAGTGATGTGTTTTCCTCAGGATTGAGACAAGGACATTAGGAAAGGGTTGATAGGATGTGTGTGAGATATGCAGACAGTATTCACATTGGAACAAATGGCACTGCCAATTCAGAGCCACCGCTCTGCATGTCAAGTACTTCATACCAAGGATTGGAAATATCCATTTCTGGACATGTCTTTCAGTTGTGCCCACCACAGGAAAGCAGTAATGAGCAATCAATTCTGCGGCTGTCCAAGGGACCCTTTCAAGAACAGTACAATGCATTTTAAAATGAAAGCAGACTTATCCAGCAGCTATATCACTGCTTTCCAATACCTGTGTTTCTCAGATTGCAAATATGTATACAAAAGAATGCTGAGCATTCGTTAGGGACCGGTGTCAGGAAATCTTTTTTTTTCTTGCTGCCAGCATTCTTGCAGTCTTCTTGCGGCTATCACCAGAAACCCTACAAAGCAGAGGGCATGACAGAGTCAAGGCAAGAGTTTGTGGCAGATTGGTGGCTTTTGTTTGCTGAATGCCACTGTGTGAGTCGTTAGAGCCGTGGCAAGTCAGTTGCTGACGGGATTCTGGGGTCCCAAGTGCAGTCATGGGAGCATATTGCGTGTAAACACCTGTGGGACCTAGTGCAGCAAAATCCATCGCTTTGGAAATTAAAAATAAGATTTTTATGAAAGGGAGCCAGCAGCATCATAACAGAAGTTGAAATTAGCTCACTACTCTGAGCTTCTGTTTGTGTACACACATTTTCCAGCAACTGAGAACAAAATCTATCGGATATCCTTATAGCTGCCACAGTGGAGATGCACAGACATATGCAGCCACTCCAATGCCCATATGTCTTTGGAGCTGACAAGAAGGGTAACAGGGTGCTTTGGAAAAAGCCACATTGGCACTCTCACCTTTGTAACAGTGTGCTGAGACGTGTTAGAAAACAGTTCATGAGAAGTCTGTAGGAATGATTGCTCTGCGTGGTGGCACTTGCAGATTTTAATGCCTTAGTTCCTTTTAGAAAACCCTCAAATTTTCTTAAAACAAAAAAAGGAATGAACTTGCATAAGGATAACCAGTAAGACTCCTTTAAAACGTGCCCACTTAGTACTTTACCATTAAATGGTTGCACCTTGTCCCTTTGGAAAGTATAGATGAACAAAGAAAGATTTAATCTCCTTCTTTAACACTTCTGCAAGACTCAAGGCTGGAGTAGACATCAATGCCTATGAACATGCCATGGGCCTTCTGCCGAGCTTTCAGAAATGTCTTGTTAGAGGCCAGAGCCAGTGAGTGCTTCAAACCACTGTCTCCCCAGCTGCCTCCGAACAGATTCATGACATCTGACTTTTCTCTGCTTATAGAAGCATAAAAGATAACTTGTGTTTGTTTTTAACAAATTAATTGCTCTGTGTTTTTTTAAAAAGGTTTTTTAAAAAGAACACAGCTGCACAGCAATGAAGCATGAATTGCTTTGGCTTTGGGGTTTTTTTCAGTGTTTTACACAGAAACTGCCTCATTCCTTCTGTAGAATTGGGTGCTGCAGCAGGCTCAAACTGCAGTGGACCAGAGCTCCTTGTGGGATAAACCTCATGGGTTTGGTTGCCATAGAGACCGGTGTGATCTCCTGTGCTAAAATTCCCTCAAAAAAAGTGCACCACAGACTGTATTAAATTAGGACTGGTCCCAGTATGCTTCCTAACCTCTATTATAATTTCTTGGAATGATGAATCAGTAGACTGTCAGAGTTCGAAGTTCACAGAAAAGCTGAGCAGGTAGATCAAGTCAGCATATTAATCACCTGTCATCTTTCCACTAACATTTCTTCATGAGCATTGTTATACTTTACCTTTTCATAGTGCTTTAAGTGGCACCTTGGGTGATCTCAGTACTAGTTTTTGTTACTGCTAGGTAAGTAGGTAACGGAATAAAAGCCCACTGAAAGAAACCTGTAACATAACTTTATGTAGGAGAAATACAGGCTGCTTCAGTGGAATTAGTAAATCAATCCAAAAGAAATAACTGTGAGCAAAGCACTTAGCTAAGAATATATCTCTGCAAAAATGTACAAATTGGATTCACTGCACTGGTCATATGCTTTTGCATATATATGTATATATAGACTAAGCTGTGGCTTTGGTCTGCAAACTTGCTCTCTGGCTGCTTAGCTGGACTTAGTGTTTTATATGCACTGAAAAAAGCAGGTACAGGTCTTAGGAACACACAAATGATTACAGTATCACGCACAGCTGGCTGACAGATTCTCAGGAAAAACAAGCAAGCAAACAACAAAACTAGAAGAAAAAAATTTGGAACCACAAGCACCTGGTCCAGTTGTTTTGTCCACAGTACAAAAACTATTTAAGTCAAGTGAAGATAAGTGCTGGTATACCACAATCATTGGTATGTTTTTGCACTGTGTGATGTGAAGAGGTGCAATACAACACCCAGGAATCAAACATGATAAATGTTATGGTTTGCCCCATGTACCAAACTAAGAAAAGAAGACAAGTTTTTCTAAAATTTGTACACTCTGCTTTATTTCAGTTTTACAGTGCTACCTTACACTGGCTGAGAGTCTGGTCTTAGATGCACTGTGTTCAGACATAATATAAATGTTTATCTTAGTTTGTTCTATGTGCTTGCAGATGCATGTGTGCATAAGTGCACATATCCATATGTTCATCTTTGTCTCTTAATAGACAGTTGACCCCACTGTTAACAGACAAGGGCCAAAGCTGGCTTAATGTGGAAGGTTGTCACCTGCACAAAAAGGTCCTTACCCTCAGCACTGTGTGCTGCATGTATCACACAGAGGCAAATAGCTACAAAATGCACTGGAACAGTACAGATCCAAGACTCATCATAAATTTCCAACTGTTTTTTACTGAAATTGCTAGCAAGCGTACTCTACCCTGGGCAGACATTGGCATGCAGTGTTTCCATTAGACACATTTGTGATTCAAATGACAAATGAGATGATTCAAAGAGCAAAATTAAGTATTCTGCTCAATTACAGTGCTTCTGTGAAGTTTCTGAGGACTGTTACCCACTAATGGTTAAGCCTCATGTCTGGGAAATGTTGAGTAGCAGCCTGAACCAGGGATTGAGCACCTGGGGAAAGGATCCAGTCAGCCCTGGGAGCACAGGTGAAGGCAATTCAGCTGTGTGACTGGAAGGGGTGGAGCCTGGCTGCACCTCTCTTAGACCTCACTGAAAGGCTGACTGCCACTCAGGTAGGATCTCTGGTTGGAGATCCCTTCTTTGTGAAGTCTTTCCTGCAATCCCAGATCTTTGGAGATGGGTGAGTACTTTTACTTGCCCTTCAAGTTACCATCCGATCTGCACTAGTCCTTTTGCTGTTATGCTCCTGTATCGCTCTTTTATCTTGTTAATCTTTCCAGTTGTAACACCTCATAATATTGACTCAGCAGGACAGTGATTCTATCCCACCAAACTTTGGCAGCCAGAAGCGAGATGCGAAGGTGTGGCATAGATAAATCTATGAGCTCCATCAGCACCATGCCCAGGCAGCTCTTACAGAGCAGGATATCTTCTGACTACAGCTATTTGGATGGAGGAACACACACACTCAGAAAAGCTCAGAAATTTAGGTCCAAGTGCAGAGGTACTGCTTGGATTTGTAAGCTCAGGGATAGAATAAAAGGGAGGAATGAGTTTTGGAAAGAAAATACTTGCACACAAAAAAGAGAGATTTGAAGCTAAATGTGGTCACTATGCTGTCATCCACTTTGATCCCCAGGAGTTATCTTTCCAAGGATTAAGAATATTTTTATTTTAGCCAACTTGTTTCCTGAGTTGTTGTGACACATTGTGTTGGCTACTGAGTAATACTTTCTGTTTTGCACGCACTGCATGTATCCTGCCAGGATTAGATTTCAATAGTAGTTTGTAAGACCAAATACAGCAAAGACTTAAGCGCCCAAATGTAAAAACCACACTGCTAAATCCACCCAGGCTGTGTGTCAGTTACCTAGACACTGCACAAGCAGGACTGAAGGGTGGCAATGTGACCCTCAGCAGGACAGCTGTGGCCATCTTTCTATAGCTCATGTGCTCTGATCTGGGCCCAGATAAGCTGTTAAAACATTGGCTATTTCCTTTTTCTGCTAGGTATAGAAATTTTTTATTTTGACATTTTAAGAACAGTTTAAAACATTGCATTGCATGCACATAAGCAATTGTTCTTTTTCTCCTTTCTTTCCATAAAGAAAGGGAGATAAATACTTGTTTTAACTGAATCTGTACTTGGCCATGTAAAAGATTATGCAAATGAAGAAGAAAATTAATTTTTAAACGCTGTTTTGGCTGACAAGAAAGCATTTCCTGAAATGTCTGCCTGAATATTGGGCTTGGAGTCTGATATGGCAATATACAGACCTGTTTTATAGATGTAGAGAAGTTAGACTGGAATTCAAATTATTTGTTTAAAAACGTATAATAGAAAAAAAGCTAAATAATAACAATTATTTTGTATTTTGAAGAACTCCTATTCCATTGGTATGCTGCAAATGTTGTGTGGCTACAGAATTTTCAGTTACGCCTGCCTGCTGCCTGTCTCTCTTCGGTTTTACCAGATGTGGCTATCAGTGGTACGTACCTGCTCAGTTGATCTTTCAGTGCTATGACTTGGAAACTCAGGTTCAGCAGCAGGTGTTGCATTTAGAAACACAGTTCTTTTGGTATCTGTTGCATCAACAGACTCCTAAAAAGCACCAACAGCAGCTGGGGTTGTTTGTTTGCTGTGTTACTTGAAGGAAAGCTGCAGTGATAGATGCAATGCAAGGAGGGGAAGTACTATTTGAGGCAGTTTCCAAGATTTTTCAACCCTTTTTAAGGAGGATATGCTAAGCTTTTCAATTTCTTCCACTTGAGAACATTTGTTAGGAAAGGGAAACACAGGCAGAATAATATGGCTTCTCTTTGTGTTTACTTACATGTTTTCAAATGAATGTAGTAGAAATGGAAGCCTGCAGTAACCTCTCATGGCCAGAAGCAGGCTATGTCCTCTCTGCATAGCAGCAAGAGAACAGATTTCAGCTGTTGGGCAGAATAAGAAATTAATGTTTTCCTTTTTTTTTTTTTTTTTTTCCTTAGGTGATAATCCACCCCTTACTGACTTTTATTTGTCATCTTTCTGTTTTCTTAGATTTTAATGTGTCTCTTGCTGTTTTCTGTAGGCCGCAGGGGCATAAATGCAGAACTATGCTCTTTTATGGAGCCTTACTTCCTGATAGACTTTCAGCAGATGCTTCACAGTTAAATGTAAAGTGATGCTGGGGTTTTCTTTCTTAAACTTTCCAGCTATATAATTTCTAAACTTGTGGCAGCTGTGCCAGTGCCATGCTGCCTGTGCTCCACTATACAGTCAATTAATGAAGACAAGGAGCATTCTAGAAGGTTTCTGGTCTCCTTATAATCTGTTTGTATTGGGAATACAGTAATTGAAGTTGTGCAATCACAGTGGTTATGAACTTTATGCTTCACTAGGTAACAGTATCTTGGCTGTATCTTAAAGATGAGAGGACAAAAGTTGCAAGACTGATATAAGTATCCACTGCAAAGTTTAAGTGGGGGGTCAATAAAGGGCAGCTGGAAAAATGCTTAGAATCTGATTTTGAGACTGAATTTTCTACAGCTTCAATCTCTTAAGCTGCTTAGCTACAGGTGTGAATATCAGAGCCAAAGTGTCTGCCTTTGGCCAGCAGCTGGTGCCCAGGCTAAGACTGTAGGCCAGGAATCCTTGGGAATGCTACACAGGCAGTAGGGCAGCAACAGAGCTGTCTTCCTGATGCTTGTGCTTCATGGTGGGAGGAAAAGAGGAGGAAAATGCTGGAGGGGAAGGACTACAGACTGCTAAGGCTTATTGTTCCAGCTACAGCACCATGCTGTTGCAACTGACCATGATCAGTTGGAAGATGAGTGGCTGCAAACACACTTGCTGCCTCTCTCGAGCTGAAGTTGGGCTGTATTTCATGCCTGTTTGTGAAATAAGTAGTAACAGCTGGTTAGGGAGGATTTAGCTATGCTGCAAACAGCTGAATAGCTACAGTTCTGTCTGCTACTAACTGTTCTGCAGAAATCTGGGATCTTCCCTGTTTCCCTCTCAGCAATTTGTGATGGCTATTTCCAGGTGATTAAATCTGATAAAGCAATGGGGAAAATCACAGCAGCAGTTGTTTGTCTAAAGCAGTTCAATTTTTCTGCGTCTGAAAGAGTTGGGTATTGATACAGATTTATACGATTAAAATGCACTCAGTTCAAAGTTACATTCCCAAGTTTGTGATGCACCATGAGGGAATTTCTTGGCTCTGGGAGCATGAGTTTTCAGTAAGATGGCGCTGATGTTAAAGCAGATAAGTTAGTGGAAGGAGTTTCTGTTTCAGCCTCATTGGCAATGGAGTATTCAACCTGGCAACAGACTGCATTATAGCTAAAGCAAGGGAGCTACAGAAGGGCATACATCTGTTCTCTGAGAGATTTCCTATAAATAGTGACATTCCTGTTTTTCCTAAGCTGTCTGTATGGCAAGAACATTTCCTTCCTCGTGCTTTTCACAGCAGCTGCAAAATGAACATCAGAAATATCACCCCAGCATTTGCACTTTCCCAGTATGTATGTCCAGTAGACAGGGACCTTAGTACAAAACATATTAACTGGTTTTATTTGTCCACTGTATTATCAGATTAAAATCTAGCTAAAATGGAAGATGTGAAAAATTAATCACTGATGTTGCTTTAATAAAGTAGCATAGGTACTTGGTTCATGTTTTTCCTCTTCAGCCAGCAGTCTTTCGTGGCATCCCTGTGCAGCCAGCTCCTGCTGGTGTGAATAAAGCTCTGAGTATACACATAATCCTTCTGAAAAGTTAGGGTTCTGCAAAATGTTCACAGCCAGTGAGGAGTTGCTCTGAATAATATCTATGAGACATGAATATAGAAAATGTCTACAAGTACTGGCAAAGAAGTACTAAAAACTACCTGGCTCAACCAACACAGTACTAATAGCCAAAAGTGTTGAAAATTTTGAAGGATTTTTTTGCTGCTTGTTTTCATTTTCACAAGTTTCACTTGTTTTCAGGCAGGATCAAGACAAGCTGCCAAGTAATATTAACTCACATGAGAAACCAAATAAACAGGAACAAAACGGGAACAAATCTTTCCTCAACATGAAATGCAGTTTCCTCTATACTCTCTCTGTTGACTATAGCACACCTTAATATTCCACTTAAACCAGATATTGCTGGGAAAAGCAGACTGAAAAAACAGTGCCTTCTGAGTACATTTAGTACATCTGTAGAGTTTCTGTGTTTTTACCATCAGAAGCAATGCAGTCGGATTCATCTTAAGTAGTACACGTGTTAGAACCTGATGTTTTCAAAGTTGGAGGAGCAGTGAAGTGAGTAAGGAGGATTTATTGATTAAAACCAGAAGCCTAAGTCTGACCTTAGAGTTGAATCTAAACTAAGCAACTGTGAAAGGCTTTCATGGCGGTTTCTGTCCTTGTCTCGATTCCTACTGCCTGAACCTGAGAAGTGTGCCTGAACTCTGCCAGCTTCAGTCACTGGGGTTAATGCACATTTCTGGTAAATATGTTTGTAATGGACCCAAAATTACTGTGCATCTTCAGTGGTAGAAAGAGACAACTTCCAGGACCTCAGAATAGGTAAAATTGCTCTTGTGGTGTAACCAAAGGATTCTCCACAGAGATGAAGGTTTTTAGAGATAAGCAACAATTTGATGATATTTTGAGAGAGGAGAAAAAAAAAAAAAAAAAAAAAAAAAAAAAAAGACTTCAAAGTTTCTTCTCTGAGGAGAGGAAGGTGTGAATATCACAAGGGGAAGTGGGTGGAAAGAGACTGCAACAGCTGCACTGGCCTCTTCCTTTTCGCTCTTCCCACTTTCAGTGCTCAGAGGAGGAGGAATCGCAGAATGTGTCTGAGGAACGGTGAAAGTAATGTAGACATTACAAGAAAGCACCCAGATTTCTAAAATCTTTGAGGACAAGTCTTAAGGAAAAGTATATAGGGCTGAGAAGCAGGTAAAAGGTGGATTTGGGGAGTAACTCAATGAGAGCAGGATAAAATAATATATTTTTAAGAAGTTCTATCCAGATCTGCCGGAGACTTGAAAATTAGGAGATAGGGAGAGTTTGTCATGAGAAACTTGGTTGCTTTTCTGTTAGACAGAAGAAAGCTTAAAGAAAAGGGGGAGAAAAATAAGAAAAACAAAACGAAAAACAAAAAACATTTCCAAGGCTCACCTGGAGAGGAAGTGAGAGACAGAACAGTGAGGTGGGTAAATGGAGATTAGTGTGGTGAATTTAGGATGTTTCTGAAGCAAAACATTCGTAAATGTCAAGAGTCAGGATTATTAAGTGTTCAGGAAGCTGTTGAAGAAGAGAGTGGTGAGAGCATTATGAAGAGCTGTGGTGAATTGCATGACAATGTGAGTGACCTTTAAAAACCAAATCTTATAGGGGAGGCTGAGTTGCAATTAACACAGAGGACAAAGCATTGCCTGAAATACGCCCCCTCTTCTATTTTGTGCTAATATGCTGTTGCCATTTGTGAAAAGCTTTTCAAGTTGCTAGACTAGCTTGCTGTACCCTTCATGTGTAGTTGTAACCTCTACGCCTAAGGATGTCTCCCTAACAAGATTCCTGACTTCATTCTTAGCGTCTGAAGTCACAAAGGAGCAGGGGAAGATCTAGTTTTCTTCCAGGACTTCAGAGTCTCTTTACCTTTTTTTTTTTCCTTTTTTTTTTTTTTTTCTTCTTTTTTAATCCGTAATACCTCCATTGGATTGCATCTGCATGTGACCTTCACCGTTGTCATGCCTTTTGGAGCTACGAAGGAGTCCAGCTAAAGAAGGACGCTTTAACACATGTGAAACTAAATGCGTAAATAGCTCACAGTTTGTGTGAATGTCCTTCCTTGCTAGTCTGTCCAGATACCTTACTGCTTTGTTTCCCACTTTGCAAGCAATCTGCACATCTTAGAGTTGTAAGGAGAACACAGTTTTCCTGGCTTCTCACTTCCAGGCATTTCTGCTCACAAGTGTGACAGGTTCCCAGATCCTTTTGGACAACACCAAAAACTGTCAGAAGTTGCAAGTAAGCAGCACGTGATCAGTGACATTCCCTGATATAGGAGCCTATTCTGTGTCACTTAGGTAATCTCTTGATGTGAAACATCTTATCCACTCCTTGTGTCTCTTTAGCATTGCAGTCTCCAGAATTGCTCCTGGCTGTGAACCAGATCTCTTACTTCATCACCATTTCTCTCCCTTGGGTTGCTGATAACTAACGTTTAATGTTTTAGTCTGATTTCCTAATGGCTTATAGTTTTGAATACTAATTATATTTCTCCTGTAGAAATCGCTTACTCATGGCATTTTCATTTATGCTGATTTCTAATTAATCTCACTTATCTATGATTAGTCAATACCCTGTTGATAGTGAGTAGTTCGAGCATCTTTATGTGTTTGTGAGCAGTTTCGTTCTCCATTAGTAACATGCGTAGTGATATGGCCTTATCTGGCATCGGAGTGAGGAGGGGGTGATGGATTTCTTACCGTTAGCAGTGTAACAAGGCATGACCTGTCACCCTGTGCATGTTTGTAGAGCAGTGTGGTTTGGTATTAGGCACCTTGCTTTAGAAGTAAACCATAGCTTGGGATTTAATTCCAACTGCCTTCTCCCCCTCCCCCCAGTTTTGGAGTCATTTTTAGTATATAAACATGAAATTGCACTTTAATATCCAAATGAACCTCTCAGAGTAAAATCCTGATGCTTATAAGATTAAGGAAACTGTTTTGATTCATGCAATTAAATGAGATTGACCACAGATTACTTAATGTAAGCATTACCCTGTCTAGCTATGCTAGGTTCAAAATCCATTGTAATTTTAAATTCTGTTCATTTCAAGGTATCTTCATCACTCTTCTGGTCTGAGTGAGGAATACAGCTTTAAAATGTTACCATGTGTCCCTCTCCTGGTTCTCTAGCCATGATGCTGCTTGCTAAACTTGGTACCGCTGTTTGCTAACATTCTCCCCTATACAACATTACCACTACTTTTCTGTCTCATTCTGTCTGTCTTTTGATTCAGCTGGGGTATTTTGCTCTAGTGCACAGAGCATTTGGCCTCCACCACCTGCCAGATTTTTCACAGGTAATGCAGGTGCTTTGCCCTTCCCCGCACCTCTTCGTTCTTCTTAGAAGAATAGCAATTTGAAACCAGGCTCTGGGTTAATGGCCATGTTTAAAAACATCCCTCCATGAAGAATAAAAAACAATGCAAAACACTAAACCAATCCCTAGAGACAGATGGAAAAGAAGCTGAATTACTGAAAATCAGAAATGTGACTAGCAGACAAGCTGTGAGCTGCTCTACATTATATGAAGGAGCTCAGTGTGTCCAGCAGCTAACAGTTCTGGAGTGCTCTAAGCTTAATGTGACTGTGTTCAGCTGCACCCCTTGCCTTTAAAAGGTGTCTCCTAGGCTGAAGCTCACTGCAAAGTTGAACCAGGGCCTGTGCTGACCGTGTTAGGTGCAGGTTCAACCCCTCCCTCCTGCCTTACAGGTTGCTTTATGAGTATGTTTGACCCTACGACATTGTCTGTAGTATCTGCCTTTTTACAACAGAGAAATCACTGCTACCTAGTGTATTTGAACCAAAAAGTTAATGCAAGAGTATTGTATTCTCATATTCAGAAGTATATTGTTTTTTTACAACCACAGAATTAAATGGATAACCAGTGTCCATATTAATGTGTTTGTACTATTTATGCAATTAAAAACTTGTATCAGGTTAGTACAGAAAATAATATGGGTTTGTAACCAGAAAATCTGAATTAGTAAAACGAAGATAGAATCTATTTACAATTAACTTCTGTTCTGAGCAAACTGAAACCATTGTCCAAGGGAAAAATAAACATTAAAAAAAAAAACAAAACAAAACAAAAAACAAAAGAAAGAAGGAGGATGGTAGATGTAGGACTCCTTTATTTTTATTAATGAGAAGTACCATAATTGCTACCAGCATATCTTTTCTGCACCGCTCTCATTCATTATCTCACAGCCTCTTGTTATGTTCCTTTGTTTTACATCTCAGAAACATCTTGGGAGTAATTTTGTTTAGGAGAAATATTAAAATAAGTGAGCTTTTTCTGTAAGATTAGTATAAGGTTACACACTGGATGCAGCACAATAGATGCATTTTATAAGCACAATGGACACAAATTAGGTCAGCTGTCTGTCTTATGATAGTAGTGAGTTACATGCATAGGTCTTCGTGCACTAAGACAGGGATATGATTTTAGACTATTTATATACATGCTTTGTGCCTGTCAGCTTGTCCTGTGGGCAATTGATTACAAGATTATTCATAACCTTATGTCACAATAAGTTTCCCAATTCATAAGTAAATCTTATGATGACAGTAACAAAAGCATTTGCACTCCTATCTGTAGATAGAGGGGTGTCTTCCAGGCTGTAGTTTAAGGTTAAAAAAAAGTAATAGCAAGCTTAAGAGTTGGAGCTGCATAATTGGGAAGGAACAATGGATTAAATTAGAATAAAAGGAAGTTTAGTGTGTTTAATCAGTAGTGAGTAACCTTCTGTAATAGCTACTGTATCTAGCATAATTTCATACTCTGAAATCAACATTTTTCTTGAAAATTTTCATTATACATAGGAAAAACATATTCTCAGCTTCAACAAGAGAAGCCCTACTTTTATGTGTTCAACAGTTTGTTAAGTATGGCTGCAAAAAATGCCAGAGATTCAGATGAAGCTTTACATGTGAAAGCTATAGGTAAAGACTAGAGAAATATAGGGCAGAGTACTTACTGGCTATGCTAGGACCAGACTTTACAGGCATGGAAGTTTAAGCATGTTTGTAGAAAAGGAATGGACTACTGGAATTGCACATATGCTTGAAGTGTTGTAGGTTACCTTACTGCTGAGTGAGGGCATTAGGTTCTTATGAGACATGGATAGGGAAGCAGACTTCTACAGCTGGTCTGTTCAGGTCCAAGGTGACTCGTTGAAACCAGCTCTCTGTGGAGAGCGAAAGGCTAAAGGCAAGGTTCTGCATTGCACAGCTGATGTCTTGCATGGTATAAATGCCTTCTGTGTTAATAGGAAGCGCTCCTCCTCAGCTCTAGTCAAACACAATTGTTAGATGTTCTGTGGGCTCTCTGTCAATAGAGGTAACTACAGTGTTTCTTCTTGGTATGTACAGGCAGGTAGATTGTTATTTTTACCAGCAGCAGCATCCAGGGCTGGCTTTACTACTCCTAACTTAAGATCCCAAGCTTCTGAAATGTGAAGGGCTCAAATTGCACCTCCTCTAAGACATGTGTTGAGGGGTAGGAATGTGTTTCATTTAACCTGTCCAAGGTACAATTTCAAACAGATTCCAGGGACTTTATGCATGCCCTCCTAGAGCAGGTATCAAAAGTTCTAGCTTGTAGAGTTGAAGCTGAAAATAGACAAGTATAAAGCTAGTGCCAAGGCTCCTCAAAACATAGTGAGGTGGAAGTACCTTTGTTAGGGCATTTTCATTCCAGATTTCAGTACTGGAGCTTTTACTAATTAGGAACAACAGAATGCACCCCATGACAAGTCAGTGGTTGCTTAGCCATGCTGCTTCCTATAATCACATCAAATCTGTCTTCCACTTTCTGCTCTTTGTCTCTTAGTGTAAAATCCAGCACGAACCGTTTGCCCTAACATTCAAACTGCAGTTGGGACTGCCTCTTGCTACTTCTGCTGCAGCCTTTCATCTGTGATTGCAGTTCCCAACAGGAGGCAGGAATAGTGGAGACTGAAAGAGGCATCAAGACAGTCCCCCAGGTGACTGTGGAACAGATTATTTAGAGGAACAAGGTCAACTTTGAGAAAGAAGGTCTCTGTCAGCTCTTTCCATGCTGCAAGGAAACATTTCCTCATTATTCCACAGTGCAAATAATGGGAAAAGAATTAAGTGTTTGTAAGCTGGTCAAACTGTTTTAGCTACAGATTTGGAAGGAAGTAGAAGGGATGTATTTCTATTTTTAAAAAGTTTTCAAATATTTACAAGCCAAGGATGTGGGCTCTCTCACGTAAAAAATAAGTAACTTTGTCAGTTCTGCAGCAAATGTCACAATTCTGTCTGCTGCTTATGCCAGCTAGGTGACCAAAAGTGTTCAGTAGCAATGAAGATGCCATTTTCCACAGAGATAGTTCAGAAATCTGTTTAAATTTCAGTTTTACTTGGGAAACTTAATGTGAGAAAGCGTGCTTAGTTTCCAGTTATAATGTTCTAGTACTTTTTATATGAATAACTTTGTTAGTCTTAAATCAAATTATGTCCAAATACAAGGAAAATTGCCTTTTCTTGCTGCATCTCAGAAAGTGGTTCTTGTTTTTCACTCCACTTAATGGCAATGATGCCTCTGAAACAACTGATCAGGATCTTCTGACACAGCACACATCTGCCTTTCGAAATTTTTCATCATAAAAAGACCTCCAGGAAGGCTCTGGGGAGATTTATTTCTGAATAATAATGTCGTCTTTAGGGAAGAGTGGAAGTACAATCAGAAGTGGAAATACTTGAAGCAAGAGCCCTAGAATATGCTGTTTCTCACTGTAATCTCACTTAGCAAAGCATCTGAAGTATGTACTTGAATCCCAGCAGCTACAAAAGCAATAAACATACATTTTTGAGTAAGAAGGATTGGCTCACATACTTTAAATGTGACTTAAGATAAGTATTTTGAAGAGTCATGATCTATATTACACCAAGATTAGAAATAATGATAGTAACGAGCACAGACAACTTTGTTTTACAGATCCTTTCCATCAGTCCGTGGCTATCCCCTACAAACTGAGTTTCACCTTTTTGCTCTAATTGCATAAACTACCCCTGGGACACAGGAGTAGATTTTGTCATCAAGAATTACATGCTGCTCTTTTAAGAAGTTGAAAAGGATGATACAGACCGGTGGAATCATTCTCTTAACTCTAATGTCTCCCTCTATTTATGTGTGTCTTTAGTGCATACATACTTGTTGGACACTCAGGCTGCAAGAATTATTTCTAGACATTCCTTAAAATGCATTTATTAACAGATGTATATTAAAAGTTTTTCAAAAGTGAATGTCAAAGTATCCACTCTTTCCAAAGGAGACATTTTGTTACTGCTACAGACCTTCCTAGAGGACTTCTGACATAACACTTTCACAGCATCTTGCTGGAAACAAATGGCTTAATTGACTCTGACTTGAAAAATTATAGGCTGTGGACATGGCAATCTTTCCAATGTAATTCCTTGATTCAATAACATGCAACAAAAAAGAAGGGCTATTATTTGGGTAAGGTGTGCTTGGTAATGTTTAATGAAGTCTAAAGGTCAGCTGCTTGTTTGGGCTAGTTGCTGCTTTACTACGTATTTTTCAAGAGGATTATTGCCTAGAAGCCAAACATAAAGAAAAATAAATATAATTCAATAGGAATTCACCTCAACTATCATAGTAACTTTACCAGAATTTCCCTGAATTTGTTTTGTACAGATGTCTTAGGAAAAAGAACGCATCATGATGTATTCCAGTTAGTAATACGTATATGGTAGAAACAGTTTTACTTCTAAAAGGATTGTGTATTGAGCATTAACTGTATTCTCTAATAGGCATAATCCCTATGACAGGATTTTCTAAGACCTGTGGGATTGGTAACAAAGGTCAAGTAATTCAGAAACAAAGCACAGGAGTGTCTTGTAGGTGTGCAGTCCAAGCCTTGGCTTCCACTGTGCTCACTTTCAGAATTCCTGCTGGCATTTCTAGTCACAGGTATTGACATCAGAATCCAAGGTAATTAAATCATGCCAGGATTGTGCTTAATCAAACGGGCTTAATCAAATAATCTCTCTGTGTGTAGGGGGAGAATATTATGAGTAGAATCACAGAATCATAGAATCACTCAGGTTGGAAAAGACCTTCAAGATCACTAAGTCCAACCACCACCTAACCATGCTACCCTATCTCAAGTAGTGAAGTTCTCAGTTTAAGCAAATTAAAATTAAAGGAGTTTGTTTAGGAAAAACAAGAGTTCCCATTTACCTGCTAAGTTGCAATTGGTGAACTTTTGAGTCTGAGGTCAGGTCAATATTGATTTTGCCTAAATTTTGCCCAAATGAGTGTTTCATCACAGACTCCATTAAAGCAGTGTTTTCTTCAAATAAATAAATAAACAGATAAAATTCCCTACCTTTCAGTTAAATATTATTGCTTAAAAGTATCACAGTATTTTCTCCATGCAACAAACATTCTGAAGTGACACAGGTGTAAGGAAAGTTTAAGTGATGCCCTTGTGCTTTGGCAGGTTACTGTATTTTTTTTAATAAGTATTGTATAAACCAACCAAAAAGTACATACCAAGAATTAGAACCTCTTCATTCATACTTTACAATGTGGGAAAATAGCTTTGGAAGAGTACAAGTGATGTGTGGCACTAGGTTGTTTTTAATTTGTCCAAAAAAATGCATGCAGATTAAGTAGGGGGAAAAAAAATCCACCCATGAGTCCCAGAACTAGAATAGTGAAATTACAGAAGGAAATGATTTTCTCAACATACAGCCAATGATGCGAGAACAAAGCTAGAACAAAACAAAGAAGCTGTATAAATGTATGAGGATTTAGAGAGATTAAGCAAGTTTTGCTTGTCTGTTGGCTACAGAAAAAGAATGTATAAAATGAGAATAAAGACACCAATTCAGTCATTGCTACTGTCATTACTGGGCTTTCGTTTGGCACTCTTGACAGATTCCTTAGTAGAAGTTGGCTTACTGTGATTTAAAGTGAAAATAATTGTGTCACTCTGTCTGAAGTTCGCAAATACCCTGTGCTGTACATTTGCCCTCTTACAATATGAGTTATAAAGCCATGTGCTTTTGAACAAGAGCCGAAGCTTCATTGTAGCAGAAATATGGCATATCTGCTGTGTGAATAAAGATCAGCTTACACTGGCATAAACATTATTGAAATGATTTTCTCAACTTAAGGTGGAATACTAGTCCAGAAGGTCATTCTTCATGTTCCTTCCCAGTTAGCTGCAAGCACAAAGCCGTCAAATTCTGTCCTCCAATTCCATCAGCTCTTGCAGAGCCTGAGGTCAGACACCACTGGCCTGCACTTCCTATTTTCTTTATGAAATTGTTCATGAAACTTGGGACAGACGAATCAGACTAAGGCAATTCTATTTTTATCACTGCAAAATAATCTGGGTTTGATACTGTCAATTGCTGGTTGCTTCTTGGAGCCCATTACTTTTGCTTCTGGCCAGGATACTACAGAAGAGCAAGAGCTTGTTGTCGCTGTCGGAGTTACAGGGCCAGCCTGTAATTAGGCCTACAGACTCAAGATCTGGCTGTTAAGAGATCTTACCTAAAGTTCTCAGTGGGAATGGTCTGCATGTAACTGCAACTTTGCATTTCAATGCTGCAGTTTTATTGTGTGCTGGGGTTTTTTTGGTTTTTTGTTTTTTTGGTTTTTGTTTGTTTGTTTGCTTTTGTTTTTCCTGTTTAAGAGTTATTTTTATAGAATTCAGGATTTTCTTTCAAAGGCCCTCATTATGTATACTGGAAGAAAGCTTTTCGTTTAGAGTTGGCAAATAATTATTTACTGATTCCTCTATAGTTGTGATGCACAGTGTACAGTACATCCATAAGTGACTCTCAGTCCCAGTAATTTGCAAAGAATGGCTTCCAGCTGCACTAAAAGGCAGAAGGAAAGATCTCCAAAGATTTACAACGTACTGTCAATTCCCTGCTACTTTACAGTGGATTTAAATTTACCCAGGATTCTTACCGACTTATTCCAAAGTTTGGGATTTTTAACAATCAGTAAAAAAAAAATTAGACTGGCTAAGTGTCATTGGCAAAATCATAGGTAAGAACATTTATCATCATGACAGTTATAAGACTGAATTGTGGAACTTGTGGTCTCTTCACAGATTCAGGGAGGCTTATCTGTCTGAAGTATTTGGCTGGCTCTGAATTTGTTTTTGTCCTACTGTGAAACTGGAGGACCTCTTTTAAGCTAAGTCTTGAAGCAGCTCTCCTGGCACTCCATGAGATTAGGACAGCAATCTCCAATTTTACAGAAAATTCTGACACAGGAAATGACTTTGGCCTACCTATCTTACCCCTACACCTTTGCAGAGAAACTATCTTTCACTTCCTTTTCTTGGCTGTCTCAATGGACACTGTTGTCATGTGTTGCTGTAACCCCTTTATTCCCTTTTGTGTCAACAGAAATTGAGGTTCTAGCAACAACAACAACAAAGTGACTGTTCTGAAGATAAAATGCCCCCAAGTGTGTACTGAGAGCCAGACCTAGAATATCTAGAAGACTGAAAGGGCCTTTTAGCTCCCTCATGACTTGTGATCCTGTCTAGTAGGTTAGCATTGTTAGAAGGTGTTTCCATATTTTTAACAAGGAATTTCTTTAGAAATGTTGCTGTATAACCTACCATACCAGCTTATTTTCCTTGAATTTATTCTTTCCTCTCTAAAGAAAACATGAAATTTTCAGTGAGTAATTCTGTGCATCTTCTTGAATGTCTTGCAGTAAGTTAACAAGGTGTGGGCACGCAAACACGAGAAATTTAATAAGGCTGTGACACCCAAATCTCAGTATGCTGACTTCATTTTCATGTACAATTCTTGCTTCACTCTCTGTGTCAGTGTATACCTGTGACACTGCTTGGGTGTTCATCTACAGGGGTCATGCAATTAAACTGCAATTGAGGGGCTGCAAATCCATAGGAGGCTGTAGAAATCCTATCTGAAAATGGATCAAAATAAACACATGTGCAATTGTTTGTCTTGATTGGAAATTGCTCTGAATTGATTGGAGCAACAATCCACGCCGTGACATATACCAAGGACACAGGAGCTGACGCCAGGCACTACTAAACTCCAGAGTGCTGGTAGGATTATTTTGGATGGCATGCTCAGAAAAATAACATTTGTTCTCGTTGGGATCAGTCGAGTCTCACGGTCAAGCAAGTCTGCTAGTGAGGCTACTCTGCTGTAATTCTCTCTCCTGCTTAAGCTATAAATCTGACCTGTATCATTTTATGTGTTTATGCACGTAGGCGTATACAGCAGACACGTATATATTAAAGAGACTGAGGAGCACACTTAAGCACTTGATTCAGATACTTCCAGAAACCGTGAATTACCAAGGGATCCTGAATCCAGTCTCAGACCAGCACACATTAGAAGTTTTTTGAATGAGGGTTTTCTGCTTTTTAAATGAAAAAAATAAATACAGTTGTTGAAGTTTTACATGAAAATCAGAGCATTTTAAGGAAGGAGAACTAGCTTTGTTAAAATTCATTTCTCCAGCTTAGAATAGCTTAAAAGGAAATTTTTTATCCATGGACTTTTATTTAGAAGTTACATTGTATTTGGTGTTACATTGTATTTGCGTGAGTTCAAATGAAATCAGGTACTTCCCAAAATAATCTCTCATAGGCCTTGCTTGTAGAACTTGCTTTAAGGTTGGCAACAGTGGCATACAGGAAGGAGAAAAAAAAGAAGAAAAAAAAAAAGAAAAAAAAAAAAAGACTTCTAAATCAGTGGAGCAATGCAAACTGTTTTCATTTTTCTTATTTTCATTTTTTCAATATTTTTAATGGTCTGAAATCATCTTCAAAGGTGATCTGAGCCACAAAAACAAACAAAAAACAACGATATGAAGCGGAGCAGTTACAATACCAACCTACAAAGGCAGCACAGTTCTTTCAACAGACCAATAGCAAATAAGTCAACCAGCAGCTAAGCTATTCTGGAACCCTGGCTTTGTTTAATATTGCAAAGTGAAAGATTCATCCCGGGTATTTCTGGAGCCTCAGTAGTATTTGCTGATTATAGATCAGCACAGAAAATCAGCACAGAAAGAAGATAGGCTTTTCCTCAAAACTTTCAGTGTCAGATGAATTTACTCATTTCTCAATATTTTTCATTTATAAATTCATCAGGTTAGATAACAATAACATGATGGTAGAAATAGACGATTTGTATAAGGGCGAACTGCATTTGAATACAGGAAGAGACAGCAGCTTACCAAAAAATCTGGAAGGTTAGGGAGGAATTGGTGACAGCCAGATAGCAATGGAAGTGTCATAGAAAGTACCTGGGGAAAAAGGTAATTTTGCTTTGATAAAATGAGAGCAATCTGAATTTCAGGCTCCACTTCTTTGAGCTGCCTCAGGCTTTCACTGCAGTGCCTCTCTGTCTAAGTGAATGGTATTTTCTTAGGACCCGAATATTTTCTCTGCAAGTCTGTCCTCAGTGATGCAGAAGCAATCTAAGGCTCTACTTGCATGGCTGTGTCAATTAACTATAAGAACAAACCATTACAAGAGAGAATTGCTAAGGCTTGCCATTTCATTATCGTGGGCACCTACAGTAATAGTAATGTAGGACAGGACACCTGGAATACACTGATCACTACAACGCAGAGCCACTGTAACAAGCAAATAGCTTGAGTGAACAGGAACAAGTGAAAGGAAGAGCTTGGCAATCTTGACCTTATCTGTCTTAGAAATAATAAAGCCCATTTATTAGAACAGCATTATTTCCACTTTACAATGACAGCATGCAAAATTCCCACAGAAAAACTTAGTCTTTGAAAGGTCTTCACATGTTATGCAAGCCCTAATTAGAGCTCCCTGAAAGCATAAAGCTGAAATACTTTCATCAGAATTTCCTTCTGGCTATTTTATTTGCAGAACTTGCGCTTCACAGAACTGTCATGTCTCAAGCTCTGTGCTTAGGAGGTCAGTCTTATGGAATACCTACATACACAATGTGGGGCAGAATTTTACCAAAGAAATAATCTTGTATCATCCAAATCAGACATATTTATATTTTTATGCTATGTAATAGCTTCAAATGTTTGAGCTTTTTGCCAGGTCAAGCCCCTAGTAACAAAAAGAGGAAGGAAGGAAGGAAGGAAATTATTTCCTGTTACGTATAGAGAAACATGTCAGCGGAAATGGTTTGACTTTTTAAACTCCCTGCAGCCAAAGGAAGGAGACACTTGTCTCTGGAGTCATGGGTCAGATTTGGTAATAATTTCACTTCTTGTCTAAAACTGTGAAGCCAAAAAAGAGATAAGCCTCTGCTATTCATACCTTAGCAATAACAAAGATGTTGAGAACAATTTACCAGAGCTGTGATTCAAAACAAGCATTTCTGACGTATTTCTGCTCATCATAACTTCCTCATCTCATGCATTTGTCTAACGTACTCTTCTAATTTCTATCCTGTCAGATCCTGAGAAGCCTTTTCCATTCTTGTGCTATCAGGATCTACACGTCAGTTTCCATGCAGCATAAAGATTTTAATAATGATAGTCTGTCCTTTTCTGCAGGCCTATTTCTACCTTTGGTATCTAGTTAAGTATTATTATCTGCTATCAGACCATCTTTTCTAGTTTAATTAATCTTGCAGGGAGGTTATATTCCTCTGCCTGTGATGATATTTGCTATCCTAAATTTAATTTCTTTTTCTAATCCCTACAGTAGCAAGTAGTAAAGAGAACTTGTAACTAATAAGAAGGTGATTTGAACTTTAGAAATTACAAATAAACACACACTATAAATCTTAGTCCTTGGTAAGTTTGTGGATGGTAGTACTTTCCTAACGCAGAACCTTACTGACATGAAGGGAAGAACAGGGGGTGGAAAGGCTTTGACTTTTCAAAGTAGTGTAGTTTCTTCTCATTGTGTTCTTTCTTCTGTTTCTAAGCAAGAAAAGCCGTCAGCTGATGTCACAGAGACACCCTGACTGCAAGCTGTGTTCTTCCATCTGCAAGCCAGCACAGAATAGAAGTTAAATATACACAAAGCTGTTGTTTTCAAGCTGTGCCTTCACAATCTCTTTGAGACTGGGAGACTTAGTAAACAAATCGAAGGATACAAATGAAAAATGGAGGCCTCTAATGCAAGCATTCCAGCTTTGCTGCTTTGCATTAACAATGCAAAACGCTTAGGAAATATGACTGCTTATTCAGCATGAAATTTATCATGGTGTTCAGGGTTGTAGCTACTTTTCACACTACTGAATTTCACAGAAATATTTTAGCTAGGCTGAACGTAGGTTTAAATGTTGTATCCCTTTACCCATGGGGATTCATTGAATTAAGGTGCTGTCATTTTTTCGACCTTGATTTTCTGAAGGATTTTGATACCTCTTCATTTTCTCAGACTCAAAATGGTGTCTGGATCACAAACTAATTTAAATGGTTTCATAAGTAAACCACTTATTTATTATCTTATATATTAGCTATGCATGTTACATAGTAAAACTGAGTGAGCACAATTTTGAGAAAAATCTGCATTCCTGTCATAAAGATATTTTTTAACCTCAGAAAAGATTCACAGCAGAAGAAAGCTCTTGTGTTTAGCAGGTAACACTTCCAAATTTAAAAGCAAACATCACTTTCTTTAGAAGCAAGGGGCATGACTTCCTTTGACAGAAAGATCATCATACACTCACAGCAAGATGTTCTTTTTTTGGTCATTCATAGCAAAAACAAATACTGAAGTACCTGGTGGCATGGAATAAAGGGGCTGAGGTTGGTAGGAGGGAGTGGTGGTTGTTTACTTAGAATTGAAATGCTTCTACGAGGTGCAAAACTCATCTAACAGTAGGAATACTTGTTACATTAACAAGATTTAGTGACAGACTCCATCTGTGCCTTCCCACCAAACAAGGTCACTCAGTTAGATCCTAAGGAGCCTAATGAGCAAATGCCAAGTCTCTGGAGTGATAATGGCGGTTTGCTCTGACTTACGCCTCAGGCACTTGCAATATTTTTAGAACTGAAAAATAAAATAGGGAAGAGGAAAAAAGGTCATAATTTTTATCAAGCCAATCCACCTTGAGAAATAACAGTGTACGTGCCTGTGCACGAACATACCTGGGTTATTTTTTTTTTCTCTCTTTTCCTGGTTATTCACAGTTTACTTTTCTCTTCTACTTCAGAGTGGCCCTTGAGGCACTTGAATGCTTTCATCTTGGCCATTCACTTCACTGCGTCTGGGTTACAGAAACCTCAGTGTGGTGGCAAGGTGCCGGCTCCTTTCAAAAGGTTGGAACATCAACAGCACACACAGTGGTTGCATAGTTGAGGGTGAAGTTTAAGCCATGAATTTTGCTGCTTATCCATTTTCTGTCACAATTTCTGAGATACGGTTTGATCAGAAAATGCGCCAAAAACCTCTGCTAATCTCTTTTAGTATTTGTAATTCTCTGTATTGATTTGTTGCTATAGACTTGCTGATATTTATTATTTTTCAAACTTAAAGCAAAACTATAAGCAACCTGTAATTATAAATCACAAATTGAAAAAATAGCAAGACAGTACTTCTTTATATTCTGAAGCACGAGCAAACTGTGGAACTCACTGCTGTGAGGTATTGTTGAAGCCCAGTTTTACACTGTTTATCTTTTAACTAATAGCACAACAGTCTCAATTCCATCTCTAAGTCAAGTTCCTACCACTGCCATCACCTGAAACAGAACTATGGTTCTTATAAACTCTGGTTTTATTCAGTATCTACTAATATTTATCCAAAATTGTTTATAAATACCTATTCTAGTGAATATTTATCATTCAAATGCCAATGTATTTTGAACAGCCTGCAGAAAACTAACATCTTATGTAATTGTTTATTGAATAAAAGAATACTTGACTAAGTCAGGGACAATTAATGGAACTAAAACTGCTTTATTTTACTTTCTGTAAATCAAATGTAGCAATTATTATGAAAACAAAAAGTAAGCAGTGGAGTACAGCAACTAATTTAGAAGCAGTGACTAGCATCATGAGTGAAGTTTCTCTCTGTCTTGTTCTCTAATGCGCTGAAGTGTTTCTGGAATGCAGTAACAATAGTGCTCCTCATGAAGAAGGATTCACTGCGTGATGTTAAAATCCATG
This sequence comes from Lagopus muta, assembly GCF_023343835.1. Lineage (NCBI taxonomy): Eukaryota > Metazoa > Chordata > Aves > Galliformes > Phasianidae > Lagopus > Lagopus muta. Next base: position 27,851,462 of record NC_064440.1, on the reverse strand, counting down.
TACAGCAACAAGAGATGTAGTTTGGAAATGCCAAAGCAGATTGATCAGGTGGAAATGGCTTCACTGAGCAGAATCTATTCTGCTTCACCTTCTGATAGATTATATTCTATTCTGTCTCAGTGTAGAAAGACCTAGCTCAAGTGCTAGCATGCACACAGAACATTTGCTCAGAGATGAGGATTTAAATATTCATTTGTGTGCATTCATAGATAGTGTATACAATAGGACGCAACAAATTTGTACTCCTGGAGATCAGAATAGAGCATTAATTTTCAAGTTCTTAGGGGAGAAGCTGTAAGGAAAATGCACATGTACAAATGAATGTTTCAGCATTCTGAAGGGAAATGTCTCTACAATTGTCAGTGGGCTCTGCATGTTAACCAGGCACAGTTGCCTTGTAAATGCAGTTGGAAAAAATGTCTCTGTATGATAATATAACACCACTGACTTTAGTAGAATAGAATCTATAGAAATGGAAACGACATTAGAACCTTAACTCTGATTTGAAGTATCTACGAAGATTAAAAAGCGTATTTTTATTGATCACTTTATTTATAAAGCTGATATTGTTCAGGACCTGCAATAATAGCTATCCATCAGATCCAGAGCTTGGCTATGAGCCTGGAGCTGTGTGGCAGCTTGATCCTGGCAGCACAGTGTGAGTGCCCTGCACTGCCCAGGGCTTCTCCAGTGGCAGCTGGAGATCGCGTGCTGTAACGAGAACGTGCACAATATACCTCCACTGCTGTTTAAAGAATTCCCTGTTTCAGCCATCACAAACAGTAAGTGGTAACTCATAAAAGAAGCAGGGCCTGTACATATCTGGTCCTTACTGAATTTCCACCTCACCCTCACCCTATTTTTTTAGCACATAAATGAAAATCCCCTATAAGGTAGAGTACCTTGATAAGCATGGCTTCCTTGTGCTTCAAAGCATTGTCAGTGATGTTCAGAGTTTTCTGAATCTCCAGCTACAAATGGCTGATAATTAGTTCAGTAATAAGTATTCCATTGAAATGGAACTTGGTGTGCTCTTGTTTCCTGTCATCTGACAAATCAAGCTTACCAAATGGAAACTACACTCATATATTCGGAAACACGTCTTAGAATTTAATAACTTCTCTAATAATCCCCAGCAATTCTTTTTTCTTTCTTTTTTTTTTACTGGTTGATAGACATAATTAAATGTTCTGAAAGAGAGGTAACACATTGTGAAATCTCAAAATTAAAAACATAAGAATGTCATTAATTCTCATACTTTACTCAGAGTAGCACACAACACTCCACAGACACAGGGAGAAGCAGAGGTTTACATCTCAGCGTTTCTGACCCTTTGCAGTGAGGAACAACTCCTTGTTTCCTAAAGCCTGGCTCCTCCATCCCCCAATTAGCTCAGGCAGGCTGCACTGTATTTCTCAGCTCATATTCAAAGCAGGCTCTGTGCCAGCCAGTAAGCACATCATTAAGTACACTACAGGTTTTACCCTTAGGTCACCGCAGGCAGAGTTTCCCAGTACCCAGAGCAATTTGTTTTCTCTCCTGTCGCACTCCATTTCTGTTAGTAATGATTTTCTTTTAATTCTAACCTTCCCCACAGCCCTACTTACCTCAAGCCTGTAGGCGTGCTACCTCCCTTCCAGCAGACCTTTCTATGTGAGGCCCCGTGCCACTCATGTGTGGCCAAGGTGAACCGCAATCCTGCACTCCCCAGTGCCATGGCAGGAGCTGGCACATCCTGGCATCTCGTGCAGCCACAAGGGCACCCCTTGGCTCTGCGTCACCGTCACCACTCTCAAGCACCTTTTTCTTCATCGGTACTTGAAAAGAAATGATTTAAAAAGGATGTCTGTCGGCTTCTTCTAAATCTTAATTTGTGTTGGGCTTTCATTTATTTCTCAGGCTTTCTTCTATATTTTTGTTTGTTTTTGTTTGGCAGAAAAGGAATGGCCTCAAATGGCTATTCTCACTCTGGATAGAGAAAAAACTTTTTTCTATAAAATATTTTTCAGCTTCTCATCCAACCTATAGTATTCAGTTACTCATTTTTAGTTATGAATGTGTGAATGAATGTGTCTCCATAGAAAAAAAAAAAAAAAAAAAAAAAAGGAATCATTTTTTTAAAGACTGTAACCAATCTGAAAAAGAAACCAACAAACAAACCGAAGGAAGTAGTTGTTACAATATAATTGCAACACCTTGCCATAAACTGCAAGGGAAATTGATGGATGAAAAATAGATTTCAAAGCATGTTTTACTATACGACCTCTTTACAACAGTAGTGTTGATTTAGATTGTATGTATAGTCAATAATGAATCTTTTGTGTGTCTTACAATGCTAGCATGCTAAAAGCAACACAAAGATCAGTAGACTAAGCTATTAGGAAATACTTATGCAGATGTTGTATTGAACAACTTTATATAAACAAAAGAAAGAAGAGTGATTACAATAAATTTCAGCACACTCTGTGAGTAAATTGCATTTAAAAAGACTTACAGCCATGTAATGCTTGTATGACATAACTGCAGAGAAATGAGTTATTTCTTGGGATCTTCCCATACTCATTGATTTAACCTGACAATAAAATTTGTTGTAAGCTTGAGCACCTTTGAGTTCAACATTAATATATCAAAGAAACACAAAGGAAACACTTTGCTCTTGTTGCAGAGAAGCAATTTTGGGGCTGTTTCAGACTTTTGAGTTGTAATACCCAGGCAGGTGTCATACCATCAGATACCTCTGCCGTGCTCATTAAGATGTGGATTTCCACCAAGTTTAATTCCTGCCACATCACTTGCAATTCATGGTAAGCATCAGCTGTATAAGAACATAGATAAGAGTGGCCAGGGAAACGTAAAGGAAGGGAATTTTTTGTGCAATAACACCAGACTTATCGTAGAACAAATACTCAGTTTCATGAGAGTGATGCTGATTCAGCCTTGCTGAGCTCTGAACAGATGGCATTTACTGTTTAATTACTTGTATATACACCTTTCCCAGCAATTAGAGGAATGCTCCACCCAGTGCTTGAGACCATCACAGGTTCTGAAACTGGATTTCCATGAAAGATACTGCAGTGTTGAAAAAATAAAAAACAAACATAACAAAATATCTGCCTGCTTGTTGCATCATGGTTTGAGAGTCACCTTCAGGAAGCAGTACTCTTCTATTTGCCAGCTGGTGATCAGGCACTACAGAGGATTTAACCAAATAACAGGGCCCCCCATCTGCTGGTTTTTGACACGTTTATGCTTCCTGTCTTGTATCACAAACAAAGCACAGACTGAAACCCCTATAGAGATTATCATGATTATTCTGCTCCAAAAGGCACTGATTGACAATTCTCATGCCTCAGAGTGTTTGATACCATGTCACCGTGCTGTTTGCTTGCAAAGAAAAGCTGAGGGCTAATAACTACGAATTCCTCTTCCTGTGAATGGCTAATATGTACAATGCTTATGATCTTTTTTTCCTGATAACTGCATTTATATGGAGGTATCTGCAGTGGAACTCTTTTTAACTGGTTTTCTGAAGATACCAGATGTCACTCGACAACCGAAACAAAGTGCCCTCCATCAGTCTGTCTTTGTACCAAGTCAGTATTCAACTGCTGCAAGGATGCTGAAGGTGCACAGGCGGCTTGAAGATGATTCTGCAGCCAACCTCTTTCCTAGGCATCAGAAGAAATAGTCTCCCACAAATTTCCTCTAATAGAAGCTGCAGTCTTTCTAGGAGTAGTACTGATCAGGGGAGAACAAACAGACAAACAAAGATAACCACCACACAATTTTATCTGATACAAGTCTGTCTGTTTTTCCAAACTGTTGTTACTTTGTGAGATCAAACGAAGATGCAGCTCAGCCTTCCCAACTTGTCTGTGACACAGGAGCTGGAGAAATGCCAGCGTGATGGCGCCTCCATCAGCTTTATTTGCAAGTCCACCTCTGCTTTGTGCAGTCTGCTTGTGACTCAGTATCAGGTGCAGTCTTCTCATTAGCAGATGATAAATCAAAGCAATTGGGTGGGATTATGTCAAAGAGAACTGAAGATATTTCTCACCTACTCAGTTCTACACATAGTGGCATAGATTTCTTGAGACAGATTCCCACATATTTCTGCTTTGTTTTTGTATTTCTGAAGGCAAAGATTTCAAAATAAGAGATTTTCTCAAAGGAAAAGACTACTAAATTGCTAAGGTGTGTGACCTAAGTGACAGCCAAATCTGTGCACCAGAAAGTCTCAAAATGGTGCCTTCCCTGACTTTCTGACCATGTCAGAAATGCAGCTCCCGGAGCTTTCACTCCCACACTGAAACAGTGTGGAAAAGTCCTGCTGGTTATGTCTTTTACTAGTGGCAACAAATAGAGCTGCAAAGTGTCATGCTAGCTGAGGATGTAGTCCTCTACAGGCACAGAGGGATCAGGAGGAGAGGAGCAAATATTGGGCCTTGAAAGAAAGTCTTCATCGTCTTAAAAATATCTGAATGTTTCTGTTTCATATTGAGAGTTTTCAAAGTGTCAAACACTAGAAACAACACTGTGACCTTACTCCTGCTAAACAAAAGGAAGTGGCCATGCTTTTAATAATTGATTAATTATTTTTATTAATAATCACTAAATTGATTACTGCTTCCAGGCTAAAATCTATGAGCTAGCAGCTTGATATGTTCAGAATGGCTGACAGAAGTTCCAATACATCCCAATCTACAATAGATGCAAACTTTATTTAGAAATTCTGCTATACAATAATCACAGTTTGCAACCTGAAGCCTGAAGACTATTTGCTACTTTGTTTCTGACAACTGAAAGCAGCTTGGGAGGGAGGGAGGAATGTCAGCATTCCAAATTATTTTCATTTTAATGTCACTGTCAAATGATCTACACCTGACTTAAACTGTTTAAGGATACAGAAAGAACAAAAAGATTGCACGGTTGGTGCACAAGCTGTTCGGCATTTATTTTGTTCAACAGAAACCCTACAAGAACTTCAAAAACAAGTGTTTTCAAAGTTAACAATGTTGGCATAGATACAAACATTCTCTGGATCTGTCCTCCCAGAAAAAGTTACTGCGGCTCTGAAAGGACAAATCTCCAGGATCAAACTATTGTTAGTTCTATTAAATCTTCTTTCAGTTCTAGAACAGACAGAAGTTTAAAAGTTAAATTTGCCTTATAATTTAGTTCTTTGTTTTTCCATTGCAATTAAAATCATTGCGCTTCGTCAAGGTGCCTCTCTTACCCCGATTAAACATAAAGCTTATTGAGCAAGCATAGACTAGTCAGCTGACAGATGAAAGACTGCACACTATGTCTGAAGTAGCTGATACCATTACAGTGTGCTGTAGATTGGGAAAGCTGCATCCAGTAAGCCTTCTCATTCTCACACAGAAGAAACGGAGTACTCTATGAAAGAGAGATTCATCTATGTACCAGGTTCTTAAACCCAGATAGTTTTAGTTATAAATCAAAGTTAATGAGTGCTTTGGATTCTGCCTCAAAAGTTAATTATCAGTAGGTAGCTGGTTGTAGTTGAAAGCAAGTGTCTAAAATCACGTGGAATAAAATTAGATGGAAATAACTTTGATCATGAAACTATATACAGATAAGTTTAAGTTATTGGTGCAGGTAATTTGGTTGTTTACAACATAATTACTGACTTGAATGTTAGAAAAAAAATTGCAAATTGTTTTGCTTCAATTAATAGTACATAAATAGTTTTGGTATGCATAAATATTTTACTGTTGAAAATGGTAGCACATAACTTTTTATGGCACTCTTAAAACAGGTTTAATGCAAAGTTAATAGCACACACATACACACAAAAAAAGCCCATCTACAGGGGAAAAGCCATCTGTCACTGTGTGGTGCACCAGAACAATGACAAAAATCAGAATAGCAAAACTGCACAGCATTAACAATGCAGCAACATACCTCCAACAAAATACAGGGACTCATCCTGACTTTTCCAGCTCCAGGCTTGATGGCACTGCTTGGAACCTGCAGAAATACAAGCAAGTTCTCCAAACCTACACTGACACTTCTGTGTCCAGGACCTTGAAAGGCAGATGAAACTCACCATGTCAAAGTAACAACTACGAGGTTTGGGTATAGTTTTCCTATTAGGCTTTAAAGGCAAAGAGGAGCTCTAAGGGGGTCTCACATCAAAAAATACTTGGATAGTACACAGTATTCTAAAATAGACTTAGATATCAGGATTTGCAGCTAACGAATATAAGAAATGATAACATCAATAATTTGCAATGGGTGTTCGGAAGATCACCTAGTGCTCAGAATAGTCTGTCTCTACTGTCATGTTTTCTTTTTATTTCGATAGGATTTATTTTAGCAAATGCTGTAGATTTCGACAGTGAGGTGTTTGTGTTCTGTTAATGCAGCTGTCCAGCTTCAGAAACAGCATTTCAAACTGTCATGACCCAAAGCAGTGTTTGGTCTCCTTGTGCAGGGTAAGATGACTTCTCAGGTCTGAGAGTTACTCAAAAAATGTATACAATAACAAAAAGAAAATAGAAAAGCTTGGAAAAATCATTTGAATTCATTCAACTCTCAAGAAAAAGAAGTGGATCTGTATTAGTAAGGAGATATCATTAATTGACTTAGCTAAGTCCAGGTTCCACTCTAGCGCTTAACCAGCTGGCCATGGCACAAGATGCAACTGATAAATGCACCAGTCCTATCAGATATACAATGTGGACTTTCTCTGTCATGTTTTTAACTCAGCATTTCTGTCATTCTTTTTTTTTTTCCTGTGATTTTTGTGTGTGTGTGTGTGTGTGACAGAAATTAACAAATACTTATCTTGTTTTTATTCGTTTATTTCGCCCCAGAGGATAACAATTTTAACAAGTTTTCTATAGCATTTACAAATGTAGCAATATTATCCCTTATTTCAAATTAATTCGTTAATTTATGTACAGTGCCTTTTGTTTCATTTTTGTGCTTTGTCCATTTACATTTTAGATCATTTGCCATTAATATAATCCTTAATATCAGCAGTTAGGTTCCACTGCTAAACAGCCATCCACTTACACAAAATTCATTATTACCAGGAATGTAGCCACTGGTAACAGCAGTCTTTGAAGGAAATAGCAAGAAAACAGAAAAAAACTTTGAGACAAAATAGAAAAAAAACAGTCAGACTAATAGCCAACAAACATACAATAGCCATTACTGATTTGGATTAGATAAGGAGTATACAAATAGCCTTTTAGGAAGAGCAGGAAATATTTCATTCAGGTGTGGAATCACTAGCAACCAACCAAATCAGTTGAATTTGACCAAAAACTTCCTTTCAGTGACAGTTGAAAAATGCACTTGCTTATCTCCTGTTCTCTCGTCAGAGATGTGCTGAGACCAACAGGCATGCTCCCTGACCATGCAGGCTGCTTCCCTCTGAAATAATTCCTCCAGGTAGCCCTCCTCCTGCCCAGCTGCTGGCTGAGATTTATGGCTGTGTCACAGGTTCCAGCTGCATAAATAAGGAAAATGCAAATCCCACAAGGCACTGGAGCTGTGTTTAAAAATACACTGAAACTTCCCTGAAATGGCTGGTTGTTTTTATGGAATGTGGTAATGTTCTGAAAGAAGATAATCTTATGAAAAAAATACTGTAAAAACAAGCAAGAGTATGTTTTACTTAAAAGATTTTTAATCTTGATTAGCTCTTTTAAGCTTGCAATTGTTTGCAGTTTATACAAAGGTCTCATTAATTAAGTAAGAAGAGATTTTCCTGTGTTGTAAGCACACGTGCAACTCACTGTAATTCTCTAGATTTCAGTAAAATTCACCAGAAGCCCAAAAAGCACCGGAGGTGAAATCATGTTCCCTTCCAGCTGGATTACTAGAAGAAAAAAAGAAATCTTGTAGCTTTTCTGTTCTCTACATGAAATCTGAAATGTCAGAATTAGCAGCCAGGTCTTCTTCAGAGCTCCGTCTAATGATCTTGCAGCAGAGGGATCAGATGTTTACATTACACTTTGTTAACCTTGGCAAAATCGTTTTTCCATACCTTCTATAAAGCCACGCTTGGAATTCTAAATTCAAAATAACCACCCAAGTAATATAATAATAATAATAATAATCCTGATTATCACTGCAAGAACAGTAGTCAATGGAAGAAAGAAGACAAATGGTTAGGATGTAGCAACCTAGAAAGGGAAAATTATTATTAAAAAGAGTTTTTCTACTGATCTGTACCCATGTGAAAGACAGGACAGAGCCAGTGAGTTTAAGAAAGTGGCGTTTAAAATATTCAAGACATGATGAAGTCTGCAAAGTTTGGTGCTATTTCAAGCGTATCAAGAAAAAGGGAGAAAAGAATGAAATATATATGAATTACAAATTGTAGAGCAATGTTTCTATATAACATCTCCTATAACAGAAGAACAAAAGGGTATTAAAATGTAGATTTAAACTGCATTAAGATATTTTTACAGAGCACGTAATTAATGTGTGGAACTCATTGCCGTAAGGTTGCACGAAGGCCAAGAATTTATCAGGATTTAGAAAGAGTAGGCATTTTTAGGTATCACCAGAAGTTGCCACATTACAATTGGAGCATAAAGTGCTTTTATGGAGGACATAAATTCCAGTACTTCAAACTGCAGGGCCCGCCAGAGTTAGAAGTTGCTCTCAGCCTCAGACAGCTCTACAAGTTGCTCTGCAGCCACCACTCCAGCTTTCTTGTAGCCAGATCCACACCTTGGCCATGTGCAGGGAAAGACTGAGCGAGCTGCCAGCACCCAGCACCACAGCTCAGCAGGCACCGTTCTTACCCTGGCTAGGATTTACTTCTTTGCTACAACGTCTTTCTAAGAGCACCAACATGTTCCATGCAAATCCTGTCTGACAGTGTGGGCATCTTTCTGCTCAGTAGAGGGAAACAAGGTTGGGCATAGCACCTTTGTGGCAATCTTCTCTTTGAAGCAAAGTTTCTATTGCAGTGTAAATGCTACTAGCTGTATAACTCTTTACTGACAGAGCTGGCATGTTTCCTTTTAGGGAAATACTTTCAAATCACCTCATTCTTCTATTAATTCAACATAACTCATCGTAAGAACCATATTAGTAAAATTAATATTTCAGAGCAGCACTGCGAGGGATATTTTTAACATGCAGCACCACAGCCCCTGTCTCTTGTCACTTGTGTCATCCTGTCATCATGTACGCCTTCAGACACAGGCAGGCTGATACTAATGAGCTCACCACTCTATGTTCCTTTATCATGAAGTTCAGTACTAATGAGCAAAATTCCCAGACTGCACTCACACTCTAAATCAATTTGGCAAGGTTGATCAAAATATTCATTAAAACAGTTTGCTCTTCAACTCAGCCTGAACCTTGCAAGTGTATCTGTCTTGGTTCTGTGTGGCTGTGTGTGTGTCTACATGAACCTATATGTGTGTGGGAAATAAAAAAAACATCAGTTGTTTTTTGTCTCCATATGATTCAAGCACTGTTTTCTGAAAAGAAAAGCCAACGCTAATTTCTTGCTACTTCTTCCTCCTTGGGAAGTTTCCAGAGCCTGTATATGCTATGGAGAGTATTCTACACCCCTCTCATCCTGTGCCTGTCAGAAAAGGGCTTGAGAATGACCGACACGAAGCAACAAATTACTGTCAAAAGGGCAACAAGCAGCACAACAAATGGGAATCTGTCAGAGTGAGAGAGACATCACTGGGCACATAACGCTTGGAATTTAATGTAGCTTTTGTCTGTCATCTGCATGCTAAATTTCCATGTCTTCCTTCAACAGAATTTCCTCTTGCAATGACAACCTTGATAAGTATAGGCTAGCTCACGGTGTCTACTTTTTCACAAGTGTTTCAAGATAAAACACAGTCCCCAGAGCCCAGAATGACATTAGCTGAGCAATGCTCAGCCAGCTGGGTTCTCTGCTTGCAAGGGTCTAGACACAAAGCCAGACAAGCACAAAATGCATCAAGGCATGAGCAGAGAGAGATTTACAAATCTCAGCCACAATGTTATCTGCCCTTCCAAATGGACAAGACTAATTAATGCTGATACCAGCTTACAAGCCAGACACCCTGCCTGGATGTATATTAGGTACTTCTGGTTCATTTCAGCAGAGGAGAAGGTTGTCACTCATTGTGTATAAACTAGGACCTTTTTCAAAACCTTTAGAGATCTATGAAGTTCAGGTAAACCTAAGGCTGTATATTACTGGGTCCCTGTTCCTGAGCTGCAGCCAGTGCCTACACAACCAAATCTGGGGTGAGTTTGTGCAGCCCGCTGCTGTCAGCTTGCTTGCAGGAATATGAACCACCGAATATGCAAGCACGAAGAAATGAAACTTCTATTTAAGTTGCAGTGACTCAAACCTCTTTCTCAAGAGTAGTCTAAGCTCCACCTATTGTAGAACACAGGTTTTTTTCTGTTTTCAACACAGAACAGTACTGCTTTGAAGCAGTAGAGATGAGATTAAGGTGTTATTAGCCAGATGTTCATTTATAGACAAATAGTCTGCTGTAAAAATTGAGGATGAACTCATATGTCTTTCCTAGTGGAAGATGCCAGTTTTAATGTGCTTCCTGCTTGTCCACTTTTACCTGGATGGTGAGGTTTATTCCTCTTGACAGAAGTTGTCCCCAGGCATCTATTTCCACAAATAGAGGGAAAAGCAGGCACTGGAACTGTCTGTCTTTCTATTCGGTGCATAGATTCTACTGAAATTTCCATGGAAAAAAAAAAAAAAAAAAAAAAATTTTAGAAAATAGACCTGCCACGAAGCTATCATGCAAAATTTTTGTATATTTTTCCCCAATTCTATGAGAAAATATCTTTCAGGAATGTTAGAGTTTTTCTTACTCAAAATGTTTCTGCCGAAATCTTTAATTTAAAAAATAAAAAATAATCATTTGAAGTATAGTGCAGCCTAATAACTAATGTATGTCTTAGGCTACTTGACTTTATTTTCTGCACTGGATTAATAATTCCATTGGGAATAGAGAAAAGGCTGAACAGACAGTGCTTCATTTTCCTTTATTTGATTTTAACAGACTGTCTCATTCATTTTGAAACTGTTTAGGAAAAAAAATGGTAAGTATTTTAGGTTCAGAAAGTTGAGACCTTTGTTTTGCAAGAGTCTTCTAAAACCCTCTGCAGACCTCTTGTATCTTGATGTAAATCAGCATGTTTCTTCTGTGCAGCTTTGCACTATCTCAGGCATTTTAGTACCAGCTGAATATTTCTTGGTTTTGCTGCAGGTTTTTGTTTTTTAACTTTTGTTTCTCAGCATCTTAGGCAATGGGTAGAGGAGGAGCCACAACCATTTGATGCAATAACCAAAAAAGCCTGGGATTCTTTGCCATAAGTACAGCTTTGCAAAGCGTGGAGGTTCTTTGCAAGGTGCTCTGTTGCTTTTCCCCTTCATCTCCCACCAGTGCCAGACTGTTCTAAGAGAGCTGCTGCTGCTGCCCATGTTAGAAGGAGGCTGCCTTTCTGCTTTCAAAAGAAATAATGGATAATTTTGGTGCTTTTTCACTTGCCTTAACCTGAAGTTCTGCATACAACCTAAATTAAGGCAGTTACTCTTTTTAAAATACCTACAGATGTTTTCAGTGCAGTAAACCACAGGTGTAGATATTTCTGTTCATGCATAGTGAAGAAAATGGATCAAGTTTAAGTTGGCTATGTGCTTATGGACTGTTTGTTTGGTGATTTTTTTTTTTTGGGGGGGGGGGAAGGGAAGAAGGGGGATATTATTATTATGAGATTTCTGTCTTCATTTAACATTTGGGTATAAATTTTGCTAGAGCATAAGAGTAACTATTTTACAATTTCTTAGTCCACATGTGAAATGCATTACTTGCCTCTGAACTAGTGCTTCGTTTGACACTGCAGCCAAGGCAAATCTAAGCACCAACTACTACAGCAGACAGTCTAGCTCCTATCTCTCAGCCTCCTCTCTTGTGCAAGTGTCAGGACAAGGTCTGAGGCTGTCAGAGATCCTTCTGCTCATTTTCTTAGACTCCTGAAATCTCATGGTGTATGGGAACTGTTGAATCACAGCCTAAACCTCTGATTGATCACCTGAGGTGAGCAATGAGTCAGCCACAGGAGCACAGGTGAAGGCAATTCACCTGTGCTGCAGGAAGGGGTGGAGCCACCTCTCCTAGACCCGTTTAAGACCCCCCAGTGGGGAAGGAGCTCTTTTGGAGATCCTTTTTGGAGATCTCTTTTAGGGTTTCATAAGTGAGCTCGGGATGTGGGTAAGCTTTCTATCTATTTTCTTTTTGTTATTGTAATCTGTTTTGCCTAAATCTCTTGTTTATTTCATAATTATAACATATTTATATGTGTATAATATTGATTATGCACATGATATGATCCAAAAAACTAAAGAGTAAAGGTGCAGACAAGAGTTAACATGTGGCTATGGGTAAGAGTTAAAATACTTCATAACGAAGCAAGTTGAATTTGTTGTTTTTTTTTTTTTCTTGTAAAACTGTGTGGTTCCTTGTCTGTATGGGCTCTCCATCTTGTGAAGATAAAAACTTGTCTGTCACTCAGAAATCTGATTCATTGACATCTGTGAAATGGTTTGAAGTTACAATACGTGACCTTGCTGTCATCAGTACAGATGATGTATTTACCAAAATAAATTCATATTAAAAACAAGGCAGTACACCAAAACCATGCATTCTTCTCTTATTTGCTCTCTAAGGAATAACTATTGGTCCAAAATTTCTGATGGGTAGCTAACATGCTGAAGGGAAACACAGTTGTTCTTGTAACATGGCAGTAAGGCAGCGATAATATTTGAATTCTGTCACCTTTGTAACTGAGATATTCATGGGCAACATTTGCCATGGCTCTTGGTTTCTGAGACTTTTCTTTAGTTTGTTACATTTACAAGGTGTTTGGATTTTCTTATGACAAAAATGATATATAGTCTGAGACACTGCTATTCTTAATGAAAGTCATATGTTAATAACTGTGATTGTTCATATGCACTAGTAAAAAAAAACAAAAACAAAACAAGTTTGTATTGGCGAAATCTAGTCCACTGTAGGAATTTTGTTATTGGCATTATTTTGAGCAGCATCTTCCTTTCCAGGAGCTCTTGAATATAGTAGACTTGGTGAATCTTCTTCTTAGTACTGAGTCTGAACTACTGTAGGCAAAACAGGTTGTCAATTAAATATAACATTTTCAGTTGTTTGCTGTTTCAACATGAACATACAACAGAAGTAGAAAAGAATATTGAGTCGTAATAACAATATTAATATTTACCTGATGCTGGAACTTGAAGCTGCTTCAGTGAGTTACAGAGTCTTAAAATCATAATTAAAGGTTAATGAAAGAAAACACTGAAAAATCTGCTCAAGGAAAAAGAACTGAGGAAATGGAATATTCAAACTATTCTGTAATACTAACATATCCAAGAACAGAAATTGCATGAATCAGGGAGCCATGTGGTTGACTGATCTACACACTGTGTGGCTCTGAATTCACCTTTTGGCTTTCAGACCTCCTGTGCTGCAGATACAGCCCCTCTTTTAGGTGAAACTATCCTCTTTGAAAATGCAAAGATGGATTTGTGATATATCATGTATCCTTAGGAGTTCAATAAGAAGTATTGTTCTTTCTTATGAGAAAGACTGGCAATGTTATGAGCAAATGTACGAAACAAAATACTTGAGAAGTATTGGTTCTATTCCTTTTGATCTCCTAGGAAAATTCAGGTGAATTTTGCAGAATAAATCAGTGCAGCAGTGTAACTGATTTTGAAGTCAGACACTGCATCTTCATTACATTCCTAATATATGATACTTATTATGTATTAATAACTCCTTATTATCTCTTGTCATGTATAATAAATACAAGGGCTGAATATTAACATTGTGTTTTATGCCAGCTCATAAGGTTTGGAAACAGAAGCTCTGATTACTTGCACACCTCAGATGTAATTTCAGTGTTAGGTAGTGCTCTTAGGGAGTAGTAAATCCGTAAAGCTTAGTGAATATAAGCTTGAGCACATGAAGAAAGACCAGTTTATCATGGAATGCTTTCTAATTAAAAATGAATTACAGATAAAGATTTTGTTTGTGTAAATACTGTAGAAATATACCTTTACTGCTTTCGTTCATGCTGAAAACCCAGAATTAATGTTGTTGCTGCATTTGGAAAAACTACAGAAAAATCCCTTTGAATCTGTAGAAGTATCACTGATGCTGCAGAAGTAAAACACTTGTGAAATTCATCCTTGTTGATGTATTTTCGCCTCTGGCTTTTGACTAACTAGATGCAAAATGTGTGCCGTTATCAGTTCGATATTGTACGTGAGTGTGTACACAGCAGAATTACACAGTAGAATTTACAAAATGTCTCTGCTTCTTACCTTGCAGACTTTTCAAGAGGCTCAGCCTCAGCAACTTCGTATTTATAGAGCATTGTCAGCTGTGATGACAGTGATCCACCCTGCAGTCACATGTGAGTCAAGATTTCATTTTTTTTAAGAGTGGTCACTATGAATGTTTCTTTGGATGCTTAATTTGGTATTCTTTCTTACAGCCCTGACTCTCAGAAGTTAACTGTTCACCCTCTGAAAGTCAGACCTGTTTAGGGCTTCACAAAATCAAAAAGTATAATTTTATCTATCACTGTGGAAGACTTTGATTTATTCCATAACTGTGTTGCAAAAGGAGTAATAGCTATGATTGTTATAATAATGCCATCGATTCAAATATAAGTAAACACTGAATTATATATTTATCTATATATGGGAGGCAAGGGTCTGGGAAAATTTATGCTGACAACATAGGCATGTGATGAGAAATTAATCTAAACAGGGAAATGTTTAAAATTCCAGCAGCTTCTTCTTAAAGTCTGGTATTCTCTCTTGTGTGTTGAGAATGTACATGTGAGTCAAATCTTCTAATTCCTCATAGGCAAGCAATGTACTTTGTCAGCAACTGAGGAACACACACCTTATAAGTTTGCTAACAGAAATGTACCATAGTATCCAGCACTAGTAGCTACTGCATTAAACAAAGATGATTCTTGTGGATATAATTATTGATGAAACCCTAAGAACCCACACTTAGTTGTTTTTCTTTCTCTTAAAATAAGTTACTGGAGTTCTTAAAATACCTCTATTCCACTTCTATTCTGAAAATTCTTATTTTTCCAGGTTTGTCCTCTGCTCCCCCCGCCCAACCTGTCCCTATTATCCTCCCATGTAATTTAATGAATCTTGAATTGAAGAATGGTCCACTGAACAATTAAATCACTTAAGGATAGAATTACTTAATTATTTGGGAACTTGGATACCAAGGTCTAAATATACTTAGCAAAATTATTCTGTGCTATACATTGCATAGGCAAGGAACTTGATATAAGGCAGTATTTGTCAAATATGGCATAGGTAGTCATCATCAAGTATTCTTACCCTTTGTAACTTGTGCTTGTATTGGAAGGAAATCTAATGATGTGTCTGTATCTTTGAACAGAGATCTTTTTGATAATTGTAAATTATTTGTGATAGGATTATTTCTGGATCTATTGTGTGATGTTATGTTGAGAACAAAGGTATGAACTGCTGCTAAAGGCCAAGAGGAACTTCAGATTATCTCAGTACTGTTTCTATTCGCTATTCACTGACTATTCACTACCTGGGCGTAAAACCAAGCTTTGCAATGATAATTTTTTTCAGACAAGGCACACCTCACAGGGCTTTTCTGACACGTTAGACAGCTTTTGAATCTGTGACTAACCTGAGACTTTATATTGAAACAAGTGGCCATAAATTCTCAGCATCTCTGAGCTTTGCTGATCAGACTCAAGTTGAGAAACATGATGACATAAACTGCCATTCAAGTAAATTTTTCCAGTGGGATAAACTGATCAGATTGTATCAAAATTCTGAACTTTCCCATTGAATTTTGTGGAATTTAAGAAAAGATTCTGCATGATATTTCAGTAGGATTACGGTGAATCTCTTGAATCAGTTGAACTTATAATAAGTTCACAAGCCTTTCAGTCTCGTGATAAAAGGCTGTGATCTATAGCCATAACAAATATAAGATGAAAGAAGCAAAATTTCATTTCTTTCCTGAGAGTCAAGCAGAATGTTACAATAACATGAGATCAGACTTTGACAGAAAAAGACCTCACAAAAAAAAGAAATAAACATTACTGCTATAATTGAAAACCCTTAAAAATCATTAAAAGGGGCAAAATTTTTTCCTATTAAAAATAGGAAAGTACCTGTTAACTACCAAAGCATGGTATTTGTTCTTTAGCATGTCTTTTCCTATCTGGAAAGAAAAATGATAAAAGATGAAACTGCAATGCAGAGATCACCCATTATAGCAATGTCTGGAAAGTGATCACTATGTTTTAAGTTAATGAATAAGAAAATCATTCTTAACATATGAGTGGTATACATTGGTGACATGCATAACATAAAATCAACCTGCAACACTGAAACTTATTTTTGGCTTGCCAGATAGTGTTTTTTTCACAATTTACCTTCTAGTAAGACAGGAATAGAAAAATTCAGTGAATTTTCAGCATTGGATGAAAACTGTAGTTTTATACACTTTTGACACTACTGTTGCCTGTACTTTGGGCTTGTACGCTACCTAATGAGAGGTGAGAGGCTAACCCTTCCCAAAGGTATATGGCATTCCTGTCCTTCATGGACAATCAACATCATAAACAATAACACTGGCTGGTCTGTACACATCCTGTCAAATTCTCAGACAGATGTCATTCAGCTGTAAAACATGGTCTACCAGAAATATCTTTTAAAAAACCTACTTTGAAGTAGGTCACTGACAAAAAAAAAAAACCTTACAGCTGCCAGATAGGTCACAGGGCCTACAGACATCAGAAGGGTGGACCAGTTTTATAACAGTGGTAAAAATCAATTTTAAAGTTAGCAGTGTATTTCTTTCTTAACTGCTTCTAACTTGCTGTCTAGTCTTTCTACTGTGAAAAATCTATATACATTTATTTGTGGAAAATCTATCTCCATTTTGTGATATGAAACAAATATAAGAAAAACTCAGAACTCTACACCAGTGGATACAGAAATAGTCTAGGTAGGTGGTAGTAGTAATAATAATAATAGTGTATTTCCTCTGGAAGTCTCCAGCTACAGGACTGGTAAACCATTATTATTACCTTGTAATTAATATATTAAATCTGCACAACTTAATTATGCATTCCTCTTAACCTAAAGCTTTCATCTCAGTTTGTTTTAGTACTACTCTGATCACACTGAAGTTAGAGTATTCTTGTTAATGGAGAGTAAGCCCGTACTGTAAAAGTATGGTTTTATAGTAAATCCACACTTAATGCGAAGTTCAGGTAAACTTCTATCCTGTTTAAGGAGCAAGCTGATGATTCAGATACTGAATCATGGTTGTAGCATTTTATCTCGCTTATTTTTAATTCACACTATTAAACACTGAAATTATTTGTGCTGCATAAATTTAACTAATGAAGAATTCCCCAAAACAGAGTTGTATGGCTTTTGTTGTTGTTATTGCTCATAAATTGGTAACCAGTCCATTAATATACCAGTGACTGGGACCTTTAGAAATTGTTTATATACCTCTCCAAAGTAATTCCACCTCCTTTCATGCATATTTTCATCAACTTCTTTTTTGTTGTTTATACTGGCTTAAGCACTGTGGAAATAAAAGCTGACTTAATAATAAGATGATGTTTTCCTGGACAACTAGCTAAGTAGATCTAGCTATTGTTTTATCATAAACTTTCTTTCTGATATTTCTATCGGGAACTACATGATACTACCATTTCTAAGTAATACACAGCTATATTTCAGTAATACATATAATTTCTCATTAATTGGTTAATGCCATATGGTTTGATTCAAGAGATGGAACAGCTCTTCTACAAGGACAGACTGAGAAAGCTGGGTCTGTCCAGCTTTGAGAGAAGGCTCCAGGGAGACCCAATAATGGCCTTTCAGTATCTGAAAGAGGGCTATAAGAAGGAAGGGGATATACTCTTTAACTGTGTCTGTTGAAATAGGACAAGGGGAACAGTTTCAAACTAAAAGTGGAGAGATTTCAAGTGGATATAAGAAAAGTTTTTTACCATAAGGATAGTGAGGCACTGGAACATTCAAGGTCAGGTTGGATAGGCTCTAAGCAGTAAGATTTAGCTGTAGATGTCCTTGTTCGTTGCGAGGAATTTGGACTAGATGACCTTTAAAGGTCCTTTCCAACTCAAACAATTATCTGATTCTATGGTTCTATGAACTTTATAGACTGAAAAGACCTTTTTGTTTGTCCAATTCCCTTATATTCTCCATTAAATCATAGTACTTCATGTGCTTAAATGAATAATAAAATCATTTTATCCAAATTATTTATTTTCTTTGCATTATGAGACGTTCATTTAAAAAGAACTTGAAAACAAGATCTATGTAAGCTGGTGTATTCTAAATCAGTTTTTGAGAATCCCATTATAACATAACTATTCATTGAAAAGACCTCTGATAAATGTCCACTTTGATCTGCAAGACTGGTGTGATACTCTAAGTGGAAATGTAAATCCTCTGGAAGAAGCCTGATTAACCAGACACACCAGAAGAAAATTAAGATAGGAAAGATGTGATTTAATCAGACTGTATCTGTACTAATTTAACTCATCTGGGAAGAGTGAGGCCATAACTTGAACAGGGTAAATGATGATTATTTCCTTAATCATTTCCACCTGGTAGAAGATAACAACTATCAAATCCCTACATCTGGTTCTGTGCCTGTTTGCCAGAGAGAAATGTAGGCTGTAGTGAAAGTGGGTGTTCTCTTCTTAGATGTGTTGAGATGCCAAAGGCTGTGACTGCCCCTCTACAAGGCATGTGTTGTATCAGTGCCAGAAAGCAAACTGGAGAGAACAAAATGTAGGAGTATATAGTGGCTAAAGTGTCAAGTTCCTAAGCTACCATGCTAAACTCAATACATGGAAAAAGGGATTATCTGCTTACTGTTGCAACTCAGTTATTTAGCCTCTAGAAAGTGTGCCTACCTCTAGGGCTAATTTCCAGCATGATCTATCTGGGACCCTAAACTTAAAGGGTGAAGAACTCCAATAGATATCTGAAGTCTGCCTACTGTAGCAGAACAAATCCAAATCTATTCCAATGCTTCTAAAATACTGTGGTTAAAACAATAAATTACCTTGCCCAAGTCAGTATAATTCTAAAGGATTTACTATGTCATATAAGATAAGCTGTATAGAGCCTGATGCTGTATTAAATCTAGGGTGGAAATGTTGGAAGTTAATATTCTAAGTGGGAGACAGCTCTCTTCAGGACTCACGATTCAGTTATACCATTTATATATGCAAACTAAATGAGTCAATTTTCACATAAATGATTCTTCTCTCTGTACTTTAGGGTACTTTAAGACATGCCTTCATGAATAAATCTGTTTCAGATACTCATTCTCTCCTCCAGTATCTTAAAAATCTCCTGTTTATAACTGTCTTTGAGTATCTCTGTACCATAACATGCCCACAAATAGGCTTAACTGCATATCTGAAGGGAAAATGAACTGCAACGGGCCAGAGGTGGGCGAGATCTGTGGGTGCCTGTTCTGATGTGGAAAAATCATGCATCGTTGCAACAGCAAGCTCCACTGCTGACACACTTCTAAGTACCTACTAATGTGTTGTCCACACAAGTCCCATTAAACATATCCCATCAATTTGGTTCATGGGAAGTGTTTTATATGCGTGAGTCTTGCATCTTTACCTTTTTCATGTGTGACATGGGAAAATTAATTGTCCAACTTATGTTCTTCCTTATCCACGTCGCAGTAGGGTCATTGTTTATAACTTCTTTTCTTTTGTAGAAAAGGAAATAGGTGCATACAGGAAGCAAGCTGTTATAAATACATTATTACTGTTCTATGAACCATGAGGTATGGAGAGAAATCCCACTTTCCATAAATCTGTCATTGTTTTTCCAATGAACTTTGCAACCCACGGAACCCGTTAGCAACATTCCCATGACATTTTGATATGTACAGTCATAGAAAATGAACATACTTCTGTAAAATTGTTTCATTCCACTTGACAATCATCTCATTTCAAATGACAAATGTATGCATTAGGAAACTAGGTAGCTGTTCAATATACAATATTGAAAAAGTTTAAAATGAAGACTGTAGGAAAATTTAAGATGTCTTTGACTTCCAGTGTCTTCAATGAATGCTCATCATCTTTCAGCAGTGTCTAGGTATGCACAATTTATTTGATATGAGTACAATAAAAGCTTGTTCTGTACAGCTTTATTCTAAGCTATTTGAAGTCAATAGGAGTTTTGTCATTGGCTTCAAAGAAAATGGTGTCAAAATTGTAATTAACAGTGTCAGCTCCACCTATCAATCAAAGCTGGAATATTCATAATGAAATATAATTACCAAAACAGGTCAAAATGCAAAGTAAGTATTGAAAGAGTATTTACCAGTGGCATATAGGACCTACATCTTTGAAATGCTGAATATGGTGTTGGATACTTTCGGGGCTATGTCATTATAATTACATATCGGTAAGGTTTTATAGGCTTCTGCGCAGAAGATGTCTGTAATCCCATACCCTCAGATAGCCCTGAAATCGGATACCCGGTTCTCAAGCACTGCATGGAGAAACCTTGAGGCTCTGTCCTTGTCAAGGCTTGATCACTTGGTGGTGCCACCATGAGGAATCTTCTTTGGGATCCATGCATGATTCTATACTCAAATTGCTCAGGTAACTAGTAGAAGGGTTTTCTCACCTTCCAGATTATTCAGCCATGTATGCTCACACTTGGAGAGACTATCTGTGCTGATTTCTTCTTGCAGTTATGAGAATTATTTCATACATTATGAGTGACTAAAAAGCAAATATAAACAACATAGAGTTTGCAGCAGGGTAGTGCATACTGCATGTATGTAAATATAAGCATGATTGGGTCAAAATGAAAATACATTCTTCTGAGCTGCATTTTGGTTTTCTCCCTAGAGATCAAGTGCATGCACACTCACTGCCAAACTGCAATAATGTCGATTTCTTTGTCTCGTGCTACCTGTCTTTAATTTTGCATTGGATCAAAGTTTAAATTGTTGGTTTGACTTGCAGTATGCTCATATCTTATCTCTAAGACATTCAGTATCTCAGAGGAAGTGTGATGTATATAATGATCTCCCTATAAAAATCTGTCAGCTTTTCAGCTACCTTCACAATGGCTGAAACGCAAGCTCGCAGAGGGCTTAAATGCAACTCTAAGTCTTGAAGTTTATTAATCAGCTCATTTATAAGGGGTCTTCTTTCCCCTCTGCCATACACTGCTGCAAACGTACTAGTGTACCTTTCTGGTGCAGACTTTTTGTGAATGTACGCTACATGTTTGGTGTACACCTGACTCTCTCAGGATCATGCTCTTGGTCTGGCTCATCAGGAATGAAATCGGGGCTCTGTAGCATTTCCACCACAGCATATTCTCTCAAATAACAGTTGCCATTTTCTGTATCAGACCATTTCTTTTCCTCAGTCATCAGATCATCTTTGAAGGAGTATCTTTCTTTTACAGCTAACAACATCCACTTCCAGAGGGTGAAGGCCTGGTTCTGGCATGTATTAATGCTTCTGTGAATGGCTGAGTCCCTCGCAATGCCACCCAGTTGGCGAGCTTCTCTATTATCTAGCCACACACTGTTGGCCCCATTGTCCCAGCATTAAAGTAACCAAGTGGCAATAGGCTCATTTGGGTGACGTGAGAAGTCTTTTCTCAAACTTGGAATTTCATTCATTTTCAGTTCATTCATTTCATTGTTCTGTTTGGAGGGTGTCGTGCTCAGTTTAGAGGGTGTCCTGTTCAGATTGGAGGATGTCGTTTGGTTTGGTGGGAGTCTCACTCAGATTCAAAGGCATCTCGTCAAGATTGGAGATTACTTCTCAGCTTGGAGATTCTCCCCTTCAGCTCGGAGGCTTTCTTTCTCAGCTCAGAGACACTCTTGCCAGGTTTTGAGATTCTCTCTCCTGTCTGGGAGATTCTCTGTCTCGCCTTGGAGATTCTCTCTTTGGATTTGTAGACTCTGTTTCTCAACTAGGAGATTCTCCCTTTTGGCTCTGGAGTCTCTCGTGGAAACTCTCCTTTTCAGCCTGGAGACTCTCTCTTTGGAATTGCAGGGAGTCTCTCTTGATTTGGAGGGCATCTCTCTTGGACTTGAGGATATCCCTCTCGGATTGGAGGTTTTTTCTCTTAACCAGGAGACTCTCCCTCTCAGCTCTCAGACACTCTCTCAATTTCACAAACTCTCTCCCTTTCTGGGATAGTATTGAATAAGGCCTGATAAGCATTAGCCAGGCCCCAAATAATTTGTGCCTCCTCAGATCTGCCTGAGCCGCACCATTCCTGTATCAAATATCTGTGTAAGCTCTCAGGGTCTTTCAGGTGTTCAGGAGTAAAGTTCCACGACACCGAAGATGTCCACCTCTCTAAAGTCTCTCCCAAGCCTCTCCACACTTCCTGCCACTCAATATCCTCTGGTTTTGAGGAAGGCTTCCTCAGAATAGGGTAAATACAAACACTGATTGAAATGATTAACAGTAGTTTCAGGCAGATTAACAATGAGATCAGGTGAGCATTCAAAACCCGCATAAAGGATTCGAAGGAGAGACTGGGAGCCTGCTTACAAATCCCAAGTTCT
The DNA here is from genome assembly GCF_023343835.1 of Lagopus muta. Classification (NCBI taxonomy): domain Eukaryota; kingdom Metazoa; phylum Chordata; class Aves; order Galliformes; family Phasianidae; genus Lagopus; species Lagopus muta. The sequence continues at coordinate 27,828,756 of NC_064440.1, read as the reverse complement.
GTGAAATTAGCAGCTCCCTTTGCAAACGGGTTTAAAAGAGAAAGTAGAATCTTTCTTTTTTTCTCTTTACAGAAGCATGATAGCAGTGTTCAAAGTTTACAAATATCCCAGAACACTGGCAGTCTGCCTGGACTTTCAAGGTCAAGTTGTCAGTGAGCACCTGTGAAACAGATAAACTTTCCCAACGAAGCTCTCTGAGAGCAGAGAGATTCGTTCTGAAAAGCTAACAAACAGCCTTTGCCCGCATCCTCCACCAAGAATGTCAATGGTTTACAGGCTAGTTCGGCTCAGTTCTGTGACTAGCGGGGCAGAGGGATTTTGCAAAATCAGCGCCTCCGGAAAAAGGGAACAGGGGGCCCCAAAATAATTAAAAACAGCAGCAACGATCTGAGGAGAAATAAACTAATTTACTGAATATAGCATTGGAATGCAGGATAACACACCATAATACAATATAATTAGAATTGAAACTGATAAATCAAATATAATGAGAGAGAGAATGTCCGAAAGGTTGATAGGCCTCACCATGATGCTGAGGTGGGATGCGCAGTCCAGTTGAGCAGCAGGGAGACAGGAGGAGAGTTGACGAAGAGGAGCAGACAAAAAAGAGCGCATCAAGTGACCTTGCCAGCAGTTAAATCTCCTCTCTGTGACCACACAGTCCCCCGGGGAATGTAGTTGTTCTTCTCTTCTGAACAGGTACCCAGAAATTGAGTGTTAACAGTTAAACTCCCAGTGCCCTACATGATGTTATGATGTGGAATACCAAAAACGAAAACTCACAAAACTATGACAAAATCAAAGCATATTTTCTCAAAAATTATGCATAATTAAATAAGCAAGTGAATCCCAATGTGGGTTTTAGGATTATTCAGTAACATCAAACTGGTAAGAGCATTACACAAAAGCAGGAGGAGATAATTCTAAGAAAAAAGGAAAACCATTTGGGTCTTGCAGTAGAAGATCATTCATAGGAATCTGCTTGAAGCTTGATCTGCTCTAGAAGAATGAAGGGTACAGCAATGCATCAGCGTATGCACTGTAGTGATAGGTATGTACAACATTTCCTCAGAATAGGTGTCTTCAGCATACATATGCTCAAGTAAGCGAAAACCTGATATTTAAGACTGAAAATAAGAAAGCCTTTGGGAATAATATTTTATAGTTAACAAGAAAAGTCTGGCTTTGCATTTCATTTAAAAGAGATTAACCTCCATAGGCCAATAGCTGTCAGCATCATTTGCTTTCTTTGTGTCTACATATGGTGAAAGGAATCCTGAAAAATTTCATAGGGAAAAATCTAAAAAAAATTTTATATTAATGATTATGTTTCTGAACAGCAGCCAAGAGAAACTGAATGTCTAGTTGAGAATAAATCACTCCTTATTACCAAAACTCTTTGAAAAATATACTAAACTGATAGGGTATATAAAATAATCTAATTGAATTAGTATACTGCATCTTAGTGGAAAACAGAGTAAAGAAAATTACGAGATGACCATATCCATTTATTTGAATATTCTGTATATCTGTAGGATTCTTGTGTCTGAGAAACTAAGAGAACAAACTGTCCAATCAGGCCCTCAGAATGGAGATGGTCTCCTGCTGGCTATCCCTAAACTGATATGCGCATAAGCTGTAAATTCTAGTGATTAGGCTCCCAGCTTCTAAAATCTTAGTACAGGTGCATGTAAAAGTGCTGTGAATTCCTGGCTTTGAATTTACATTTTTTTCTCCAGCAATAGTTTCTTTTTCCCAAAATTTGGTGATTAATTTTTACAAAAATGAGTCTTGTTCAATTTAAACTTAAAAGTTCTTATTAGAAAAGAAGCTTTGGCTTCTCTGGACCAGAATTTTAAAATGATGTGGGAAATGTAGAAGAAATATTAATTTTAAATTCCTCATTGATTTACGAGGAGCCCATTAAACTGAGATAATGCCCATTCAAGACCTAAGACAACAGCAATGGCATTTGCCAGAACAGTTAAGCAGTACTATTTTAATAATATATAAGACTAGAATTCTAATTATGATTTACTATATCTCATAATAATATGCTTAGAAAAGCAAATTCAGCCTTTTGAGTATTCAGGCTTTGAAGGAGAAATAAACGTTTATGAGATAACTTTTAAAAATAACAGCAGTTCTGATGATCAAAATTTAAATACATGGAAGATTTCTTAATGTTAACACCTAGGAAATCCACACAGCACTTCACAAAAATAAATCAGATGTAGTAAATAGAATTAGCAACACATACAAAAAATTAATCACTACATTGCTTTTTAAAATAAGATTTGCTGTACGATACTAATTTGTTAAAACAGTAGTTGTGTTAGTAGAAGCAAAACAAAATATTTGATATTCTATCTAATTCTGATGAAAAGGTAGTAATTTTATCACCATTTTTTAAAATGTTACTGCACCTTCCAGTTAATGTCAGTTTATAGGATGTTCTTTATGTTCATTACTAGCTTCTCAATGTTCATCGCTTGACAAAAGCACTGGAGATGAGAGGAGTGCCTGCAAGTAGCCTTTGTTCAGTATTTCTTCTGAGTCAGTGATGTGGAGATCCTCCAGAGATTAATAAATTGAGGACTATTGCTCTAAGTTTCAATGCTGAAGTCACATCTGTCACACTTTGAGCACCAATTCCTTATATGAGTCACGATATAAGTAAAATAGAAGTCAGCAGCAGAGCAACAAACTGAACACAGAACTCTTAAAGACTTAAGTATAGTCATTATATGTGTCCTCTTCCTCTCGTACGAATGAGCTATGTATATTTTTAAACATAGACCCCTTTATAAATTACTCTCTATAAATAAAATCATTGCAGGTGAAATAATATATTCCAGCTCCTTGTCTTAGAAAATGCAACTTTTTTTTTTTAATGATGGTAACTGAGCCCATGTTGCCTAAGGCAGTAGCAAAATGAGTTAACAACTATCCTACCAAGCCACCATCTTCATTAGAGCTGATTATTTAATATGTCTTGTGTAAATCAATTGAGTTCATACATAAGAAAGAATGGCTAATTTCTACTTTTAAAGGGAAAATTGACATTTCAATTCAGAACACTCATGTTTCTATGAGTTCTTGACATATAATGATAGGTTGCACTTAAATCAATTGCAGTGTTCTCCATTGGGAATATGTAATCTATGTCAAGTCTCAGATTTTATTGCACACCACCAGCATAGTTATGTCTTCTCTACAACTGCAATTATTAAAAAGAATAACTGAATTAAAACAATATTAGGATTATGTATGAGGGTATTAAGTAACTATTCGAGACGTAGCATTGAAGACTAAGGGCAATATTATTTCATGAGAAGATGTCTTAGATGTTCATCTAGTGTTTGCAATACTTCATTTTTCTTCTGTTTTGTAAAATTTTGTGTTCATTCAGCCCCAAATTCTACTCTCTCTATGTGCTTGACTTAGTGAGTAATGTGACTGACCTAGAGTGACTAAGACTGTGGGAGTTAGCTTTTATTGGGTCTCAACTTTGTAGTATTTGAAGTAACAAGCATTTTTTGATCATCCTTTTCAACGAATTGCCTCCTGCCTTCTAGAAGTTTGAGGATGCCAAATTAGAGGCATCACACTCTAACTCAGGTTTCAGAGGAGAAAATATTTGTAAGGCATCTTATTTCTGGCGTAGTATGCCTTATCTCAAAGTGATGAAGAAACATTTCTCTCACTTTTGCTGGTGACAGAATCGTGTCAGATTTTCTTCCTGAGAAGTGAGACTTCTATAAGGGAGAGAATATAATTTAATCTAGAAAGTGACTATTTTGTTGTTGCTCGGGGCCAATGATAGATTAGCCTTTGAGGTCTGCTTTTTTCTGAAGACTTTTGCCTTTCTGTTGGTTAATCTCACATAACTCTTTTTTCATTGTGTTTTTGCAGTGACTGTTATCCTTCTTTCTATTTTGAAAAAATGTAGATTTACATCAGTTAAAATCAGAAAATATTTGACTGGTCTTATTTTTAACTGTTTTTCTCAAGTTCTGAGTTTCTCTTACCTCTTTCTCATGGGCTCAGGCTCTGTTTTGTGTTTGCTCACATTATTTCCCAGCTAACTCTATTTCCTACAAAAAACAGTAATTGAGTAAATGCAAGACCCTCAAGTAGGCATTAGCACAATAGCAGAAATCTCTTCGCACATTACCAGTGTGTCAGCTGGATTCACTGTCAGGTTTTACAAACTGTATTTACTAAATCACACGGATGGAACAAAACTTTTTTTTTCATATATATGTCAATGTGCATTCAGTGCAGAGTTTACCAACAGAGAGATTTTTACGGTAATGGTCAGTTTTTCTCTTGTACTTTCAGTACTGGGCCCTGAAGCTACATTGTACAAAGCAAGGCTTGGGTTTTGATACTGTTATAACAGTGCTCAGAGCACAGGTGAAGGATTACAGGGAAGACAGGAGAAAGACCTGTGCTCAGCCTCCTTAAAGGCTTGGCAATGAGGTGGAGAACTTCCTTCTTCCAAAAAAAAAAAAAAAAAAAAAAAAAAAAAAAAGCAAAGCCAGTCCAGCTGTTCACAGAAGCCCTCCTGCCAGGCACTGCTTCCCACTAGCATTCTGGTGTTGGGATGGAAAGTTAGAGACACTAAATGCTCAGCTGGTTGCATACATCACAGCATAAAATGCAAAGAAAAGTAACACAGAAGTGAATTAATCATAGTGTGAGGCTTTCATCAAAAAGCCAATAACGTTGACTTTATCAGTAAATGCTTTTGGAAATATTCCTAAAGTATCCATACAGACCTCTGTAAATTACTACGCACTAAGGTGAATGATGTGCTCTGTGGAGGTCCTTCTTGTAGTTCACTTTCTCTTGTGATCTAGGAAAAAATGATAAGCGCAGAGAGAAACTCATTTCATCTGATCAAGCACATCTACACTGTACTGAAACAGTCACAGAATTGCAGGGATTGGAAGGGATCTCCAGAGATCATCAAGTCCAATCTCCCCATAGCAGATTTCCTATGATAGGTCTCACAGGTAGATGTCCAGATGGTTCTGGAATATCTCCAAACAAGAAGACTGCACAGCCTCTCTTGGCAGCCTGTTCCAGTCTCTTACTCAGGCAGTCAAGTTGTTCTTCTGAATATTTGTGTGCAACTTCATATATTCCAGTTTTCAGCTGTTGCTCCTTATCCTATCACTACACACCACTGAAAAGAGTCTGGCTTCATCCAATTCCTTCTGCACTGTAGATACTTATAAACAATTATGAGACTCTGCTCTCAGCCTTCTTTTCTCTAGGCTGAACAGTCCCAGGTCTCAGCCTTTCTTATGCTGGAGGCATTCCAGATCCTTAATCATTTTTGTCTGCCCTTTGCTGAACTCTTTCTAGAAGAAACCTGTCTTTTTGGAACTGAGGAGCCCTGTACTGGTCCCAGTATTTCAGATGTGGCTTCACTATGGTAGAGAGTAAAGATCAATTTGCTTCATCCGCTGGCCACACTTTTTAATGCACTCCAGGCTACCATTAGCCTTGCTGACCACAAGGGCGCACTGCTGGCTCATGGCCAACCCACCAGGACATTCAGGTCCTTCTCTGCAGATCTCCTCTGCAGCAGGTCAGACCCAACCGGTACTGATGGACATGGTTATTTCTCACCAGGTGCAGGACTCTACACTTGCTTTTTTTGAATCTCATGAGGTTCCTCTCCTCCAAGGTCTCATTGAATGGCAACACAGTTTTTTGCTGTGTTAGCCACTCCTCCCAGCTTTTTATCATCAGCAAACTTGCTGAGGTTGAAATCTATCCCTTAATCCAGATCATAAGGAAGATGTTAAACAAGACTAGCACCAGCCCTGGGGGAACACCATTAGTTATAGTTCTCCGACTTGATTCAGTGCCATTGATCACAACCTCTAAGCTCTGCCATTTAGCCAGTTCTCAACCCACCTCACTCATCTGTCTTGCACTTTCTAATCTTCAAATGTGATCCAGACTTCATCCAAAGTGGAGAGCAACAGGCTGTCTAGGTTCTGCTATGTATCCTCTTAAAGGAACTCTATAAATCGGGCCATATGAATCACACTGTAGCAATGTTATTAAGTATAAAAAGTTCCCAGGGTGACTGCATTGTGGACATCTAGTGTTACAAGAGGTATATCCCAGAAGGATCTGACTACCTCCCCTTCTGCCTTCATTCACATTCCAGGGCAAGAGACATACTTTCGTATTTTTCAGTTGAGATTTTCCTTTCCCTCTCCACTTTCAATTCCTTCAACTGTAATATTTTCTGCTTAAAACAGCAACAGTGTATTCTTAACAGAGGTATTTTACATGTGAAACCGATGCTTTCATGCCTTGTCAACACATGAGCTGTGTCCCACTCTTAGCTCCACCAAACAGATGCTGGAACATAGCTCCGTATTTGTGAATTCACAGCAGCCCAGGAAAATGGCAAGGCGTGACTTTTCAGAATGTCTGGCTTTGGTTTAAACTGCACTAATTGCTTTAACCTCCTCTCAGATGGAGAGTCCAGTGTTCATTGAAAAAATGCCACTTCCAGCATGTAGTTGGCACAATGTTTTAGAAAATCTACATTAAAAAAATATATTTCTGACCAGTAACAGAACATCAGAATACTTCAGGCTTCTCTTCTTGCCCTCCGTGTGACTCATTCCTGCACTTAGAGTTTGGATGCCATTTTGCACAAATGGGATAAGGAGAACTACAAAGTCCTGGATGAGTTCACGTATTGATGTTTGTAGATAAATCTATCCCTAGTCTAGCTATGTAATATGAAGAGCTCCATTCGTTGCAAAGTGAGCTACAGCCTTAGTTATTTCTATGTACACCATATTAATTAAAAATACAAAACTGCTATAGTGCATCTTGTGTGAAAGAATCCTTTCCATTTCTCCTGTTTTGTTCTAACAGTTATTAACTCTGTGAAAAATGATTAAGTAAGATGTTCAGACTAAAATGCATTAAAGAAATCTTTTTCATGGTAAGCTGAAATCTGCACAGTGAATGCATTGCAGTTTTGTCTTCAGTAATTGCAGATCACAGTTTTAAAAGAGATACATTTCACTTGATCAGGTAATCACATAAATTATGACATTTGCAGTTCATCATGAGAGTAATTATGAAAATGTATGAACCATGATGTATTTTTTTCTCCCTTTTCAAACCTTAATTTAAGACCTTGCCACTGACTTTATTTGTAGAGGGAAAAAAACAATTAGATTGTATTATGCGCTGTTGCTGTTTATTACTGGCATCATTGTGGCACCAGGCTGCTTCACATTAGATGACATTTCCATTACATACTAACACATTATAGACTTTAATCAGCTAGATTACAGTCCATAGTAGAAAGACAGATGAGGGAATTATTCAGAGTTCCCTGTTTCCAATGAAAAGAAAACAATAACAAGAATAAAAATAAACCAACCCCACAAATCTGATAATATGTACTGATAATATAAACTGTATAACTTAGGTGTGGAAAGAGTTCCTGTCCTAGTCAGAAAGTATAAAGGCGTTGTTTTGCACTATTTTAATCTTAAATCCAGGTTACTCCTTTTGAATAAACAAGGATGTACTATTAGATGGAACATATTCTCTGGGGCTTTCTTAACTGGAAACCATAACAGTCACACAAATAGTTCATAAATACAGGATACAAGATTTTTCTCAATCATGGTCAAGTGCATCAGCTCTAAGATTTCTCTTTCTTGTATTGCAATACAATATTTTTAGTATTAATGTTCCTGTTAATATCCATAATACCGAAGCACAGGGTTGCATGTAAAATGTTATCTAACATAATCCCTTCCATTATATTTGCTACCAGCAAATGGAAATCACATTTTTCAGAATCCAATAAACCAAAAATATATAGCTGAGCATTTCTGGAGGGCGCCTGGAGCTGAGTCATACAGCTTGACAGGGACATGAAAGGTGTCAGCTAAGGCAGACGGCAAGAGATGAAAAGATAGCGTTTGCTGCTAGTTTGATAATAAGAGGGTGAGTGCTCCAAAGTTCACTCACAATTCTCCAATACTTGCAATAACTAAAAAGTCTTTTCACAGCAACACAATAACTCATTTTATAGAAAAGTTACAATTTGGTAACCTTTCACAATTTCACTGCCTCCCTTTCATTGCATAGGACCATAATGTGGGCCCTTTGGAATCCTGAGAGATAAGAGACAAAGAAAAAAGAAAGACTGGCAGAAGGTATATTAGGGAAAAAGAGGGAAAAGGTTTCTGCTCACGGCTGCAAATCACTGCATTATTGATCAAAACTTGATTCAGCAAAGTTCAATGATGTGGTCATAACTGGCCTTTATTCTTTCCTTCAATTCATATACAGTCAATATCCTATTATATTGCTACTTAGAAAAGATGTCTAGAGTAATAATGAGTTTGAACCAGGCATCTCAGTTAACATATCCACCTGTAAAGAACGGATTCATTTTCCTTGAGTTACCAAAGAAATAAATAGGACCTACAATGGCACTGCCTCAGATACCTGAATGGCACAGGTACTTCTGCAAAGGTATGCACACTAATATATATCTGACATTAATGAAACCTGTGGTGATGTGTAGCTTACAGCAAGAGAGGAAGAGTATTGTTGTTTTTATGTATATATTGCTGGAGTGAATGCTTCTTCTCCTTATTGACTCAGAAGGAAATAATATCTTCTTGGTATTTTAAACCCACACTAACACGCTGTGTGGCTTCATTGATTGTACAGTGTTGAAATTAGCAGTAGGCGACCATAGCTCAGTCATAGCTGTGCATACTGCATGCACAGAGATCACCCAGCTACCTACCAGCTACTTGGAAAAGACATCTAGAGTAATAATGAGTTTGAACCAGTAAACAACACATCTGAGATAGTGGAGCCTTCTGGAGTCTTGACTTCCCCTCTGGGGCCAGCAGTGATGAGCACACTGCTGTGAGGTTGCCTGGCACTGCTGGCCCCCGGGTGGGGGGGAGGGGACCATTGCCATCTTTCTCAGGTGAAACCACAGAAACCAGTAAGCTTTTCTGTCAGTGACTCCTTGACTTTTCAGAGTGGGGTCTTGTGAAAAAAAGTATTGCAAGGATTGTCACATGCCTCTGTGTTCAGCCCCCCCTTCCTCTTTAACCAAAATGATACAAAATGGTCTCATAGTCACTCACTTAGAAATACACTGAATGCAGCATATGTTTTGAGACTGTTTCTCGTTTCTTTCTTAGCATGTGGAGTTCAGGGCAAATTTAACAGCTCAGTCAGCTCTTGCTGATCCTCCATGTATTTTTTCTTTAATTACTCCTTCTCGAAGAGATAAAAAATGTTGTCTGTTCCATACTCCTGGGTCTGAATGAGGCCCATGGGGTTTCCTCTCCTTTCTTCTCCTTCCTGTTCTGGCTTCAAGGACGCACAGAGCTGTGGTCTGATGACACCTGGCAGCTGCAGCCAACAAAGTATTGGAGCAATTTAGGGCACCACAAGGCTGTGTGTTTAATAGGCACATTCCACACTCGTCGCTGTGGCTTCATTGCCATATGGGATATATAGGATCACTGCCAGTGGAAGTGATAGCATGCAGAGTGCTTCCAGGATGCTCAATGGTTTGCCCAGGAAGGTACAAAATGAGAGCCAAAGAATGTATCTGTGATGAAATAGGGGGGAAAAAGCATCAGGAAGAGGGAACTTTCCATTTAAAACTGTTTTGTTTCCATATATAAATATATATAACATATATAACAGTCATAAACCATGTATTATATAGATACAAGTAACCTAAATTAATAAATAATATGTAATATACAGTGTATAGCACACTCATGTATTGAGTGTGTTATGTGTGTTGTTCCATTAGAATGAAAAGATACTTAGTTTTCTGATCCTTTTGAAAACATTTATTTGAAGACACCCAAACAAGTAACCAAGCACCAAGCAGACAATTTCATTTTGTGTAGAAAGTCACAAACCTTCTTGATATTCTTTATTCAACATATGTGCAGCAGACTTGGTAGTGTAAAAAAATAGAAATGCTCAGAGAAATGCCCCTTCTTCCCTTCCTCTCTTTCTCTCTTCCTTTCTCTCTCTTCCTTTCTTTCTCTCTCCCTCTTTCCCTCTTTCCCTCTTTCCCTCTTTCCCTCTTTCCCTTTTCCCTCTTTCCCTCTTTCCCTCTTTCTCTCTCTCTCTCTTTCCCTTTCCTCCTTTCCTCACTTCCTCCCTTTCTTCCTTTCTTTCCTCCCTTCCTTCCTTTCTTTATTCTTTTTACTAGCCACAAAAGCAAGATAATCTGCAAGACAGCAAGGGTAGCATTTTTTCTTATCAAACTGCAGGTCACTATTTCCATTTCTGGCAATACCCCACTACCTCTTCTCCTCCCTCTCTATTTCTCATGAGGGGAAGGAAAAAAGCACCTTCTTGGATGTGCTGCTGGAGTAGGGATGTGATGTAGATGAGGTTATTATAGAAGGACAGCAGCTCTCTGACCTCCATTTCAGCAAAGGCAAAATCCATGTTCTGATGGCCCATAAGCTTAACTTATAGATGCTGAGATGGTTGACTGTGTGACACTAATTGCCATTTAAATAACTTCTTGCCGGCTACTACATGGATGACAACTGTCTCTGCAAGGCTGATTTCTCGGCTCCCTTCCCCCATTCCTGTGCTTTCAGTGGTGATTCTGTGCACTGATGAATATGAAACTGGAACTTTTGCATGTTGTAGCAATAAGTCCATTAGAAATTCAGTTTGCAGCCTGACCTCTGTTCTCTGAGGAGGATCTAAAGGACTTATTACCAGTTTGGTTTTGCTGCTTGCTAATGCTTGTGAGCATGTATGTACAAGAAATTACATTAAAGTGATATATTAATCTAGTAATACATTAGTCTTCCATCTTTAGAAAGTTGTGCTAGAGAACCACTGGGGTATAAGGGAAAATGAATTATGAAAACTATGAACAGAAAGAAGAGACTATTAAAAACAGAACATTTTAATTGACCATTACAGCCTTCTTCAGCACTTCAGTTTAGTTCAAGGGAAAGAAAATAGAAAATATGTTTTCTAGAAAGAGAGAGGGATGATTTGTTGCTTAATTCCTGTGTATGTTTCTTTACCTGCTTCCAGTGGTAAACCTGTGTTTATCCTCTGATTACTTAATGAACTTTTTATTTAAGGATAATAATTCAGTCTACAACGAGTAGTAGCAGTAGCTATGAAGTACAAGAGCAAGAAGGGGACAAGCAGTTAAGCATCACACAGCTGAAAGGTACTGCATAAAACAGTGGCCACACATTTAAACACTTCCCATTAAAATCTTACCATCACTATTTACACTTTTGCTAAGACAGTCTTTCCTGCTTGCGCAAAATTTAGAGCTGCCTGGAAACTCCTGGATCTTATTCTCTGAAAAAACATTCAAAAACTCAAGAATAAATATGATGGAGTTCTTCTGATTCTCACTGACTGATGAAAGGGGGGGAAAGCCCATCTCTGTTTTTATTAAAGATAATCACTATTATTTCTTCTATTAATGTCAGTGTCAGAAACAATGCTGCATTCTGTTACTTTTTTGATGAGTTTGGAATAGTGATTTTTTAACTTTCTAAATATTATTATTATTATTATTATTATTATTGCTGGTTGGTTGTTTTTTTGGGTTTTTTTTCGTATGTTTTTCTTGTGTTCCCTCCCCTCATTCCCACCCCTCAGAGATTTGAAAATAAATTTTCCCTGGAAATGTGGCAAGATAAAAGAGCTCAAGATAATGGAGCTCTTTTAATAACGGCTGAACATGAGCCAGCAGTGTGCCCAGGTGGCCAAGAAAGCCAATGGCATCCTGGCTTCAATCAGAAACAGTGTTGCCAGCAGGAACAGGGAGTTGATTGTCCCTCTGTACTCTGGTGAGGTTGCACCTCCAGTACTGTGTCCAGTTTTGGGCCCCTCACTGCAAGAAATACATTGAGGCCCTGGAGTGGGTTCAAAGAAGGGCAACAAAGCTGTGAGGGATCTGGAGCGCAGGGCTTATGAGGTTCAGCTGAAGGAGCTGGGATTGTTTAGTCTGGAGAAGAGGAGGCTCAGCAGAGACCTTATTGCTCTCTGTAACTGCCTGAAGGGAGGTTGTAGTGAGCTGGGGTCGGCCTCTTCTCTAGTGTAAATGGTGATAGAACTAGAGGGAATGGCTTCAAGATGCACCAAGGGAGATTTAGGCTGGACGTTAGGAAATACTACCTCTCTGAAAGAGTGGTAGATTTTGTGTTGAGGGATATGGTTTAGTGAGAACTATTGGTGATGGGTGGATGGTTGGATTGGATGATCTTGTAGGTCTTTTCCAACCTTGGTGATTCTGTGAGAATACCAAACTAAAGCCCAGCACACTGTTTTACTTAGCTGATGTAACACAAATTCTATACTTCAAAGCATTTCATTTCTCAAGGTCAAACTGCAGATCCAGTTGCATTTTCCTGTACTGCTCAATGACTATATAAGCAGCTGAATCCACTTGTTGCCTTTGAAAATCTCAGATGAGGACTTACCCAAACAGCCTTCCACAGCTATCCAACAAATCAAGGAAGTGAGTTTTAATAGCTCCAGAAGGCCTGAAATGTGACTTTTTACCAGTCTGCCTTCACGAGTGAAGAGAAAAAGTCATACATGTTTATCTTCAGCACTGCTATCTATTAACTCAGTTTCTTTTTTCCTACCTTTTCTCTGCTTAAGGAAGTGTTCAAGGAGAACACTTGCTAAGATGAAGTGTTTCTGTTACCTAGCTACAGGAAATGTATCCTCAACAGTAACAATAAGAGACACGTATGGGCAGAGCTCTTCTCCTTCAGATGTTTCCAGAATTCCAATCCCTCAGCAGCTGAAAGTTTGTTTTAAGAGATGTAGTTGGGAACACACATTCTCTAACGAATTTATGAACCTTGCTGGCCGTTAACAACCTAATCTAAATTGCCTTTCCAAAAAAAAAGACCAACCAAAATGGTTGTATTTGATTTCATGCTACATCTTGCAATGCATTTCAGTTTTCACTTTGGTTAGCTAAGAAAGGGATGAATGTGCTGACGTTACCAGTCCATATGGGATGTAATCCTTCCCTCCACAACATGACTTACATTATCTTTGTAGGAACCTGCTTCTCCAATCCATTACCAAAGACATGATGTTGCCGTTTCCTCTGGCTTGATTATGGTAAACACGAAAACATGAGAAGTGAATTTCAGCACTTTAAATTGCAAAAGCTTTTCTGAGACTGGGCTGCTTAGGGTGCTGGACACGTAGTGCTGCTGATTCTGATTTTGAAAGTGTCTGTAATCGCTATCAGCATTTCTATCGTCTGTTCAGTGGCTGAATAATTCCAGGATATTTTTTGATGAGGGAAAACCTTGTTTCATAGTGAAGTTAAGTTTCCCAGCGATTGAGAGTCCAAAGAAGAAGCATGAAGACAAGATACTTTCTTGCCTTTCTGAGATAGCCCAGTCCAGACTCTGTCCTTCACTTGATCTATATACTTATTTTTATCGCTATCCGTTTCTTTCTTTTACAGTACCATTAATTTTCCATGGACAGCACTACTCATTTTATAGGTATGTGTATATTATGCCTACTTTAAAAAATAGCAAAAATAAAAATTTAAAATGTTTTATGAATGCCTGAAGGAACTCCTGTTAATATCCACAGTGTGGTTTAGAGCGGGGCTGCCAAATAAACGCTCACCATTAGCATCTATTGAGTTGTCTTGGCAACAGAAGAAGGAATCTCACCTCACAGCAAGAATGTGCTGAATGTCCTTGTGCTGGCTGATGGCAGTCAGTTACCTGCTACAACATACAAAATGGGTGATGGTTTTGGAGTCTAGGATTTTCAGGCTTCAATCTTTCTTTTTCTTTTTCTTTTTTTTCTTTTTCTTTTTTTTTTTTTTTCTTTTCTTTTTCTTTTTTTTCTTTTTTTTCTTTTTTTTTTTCTTTTTTCTTTTTTTTGATTGTGTGCAAATACACACTGCAAATAAACCATTCACTGCAAATAAATGCAAGGATGTCAAGTATGCAGTTTTTTTAGTCAGAGCCTCAAACTGAGTATTTAATAAAATGCTGGCTGAGGTAATATGCTAAAACTCATGGGAGAATGTGTCTGTAAGTAGCACCAGCATTGTCTACCTCTCTTTGAGACCATATTTTTTTACTGAGGATACTTTTCACTGCTGTGTATCACTTTCAATTGCACCCGTTGCTCTGTAATTTCACTTCTGTGTGGGTCTGTGGACACAGAACTTTATTGAATTAAGAAGCTGTTGAGTATATTATAAGTTATTGAGCTTCTTGGAACAAACACCCTCCCTTTTTTTTTTTTAAATATTTTTACTTCATCTTGCTCTTCATCCATTTAAAGAAATAATAGTTCAGGATAAAAAGTGATACTGGCAACATTTAAATAGTAATAGCAAGGAGAAAAATACAGCTTTCAGTAACATAGGTGAGTGTCATCACATCTGTACCTCACTTGGCATTGTCTAGAATTACAGTCCAGAAGTTAAAATTCAGCCTCCTGTGAATGTTAACATGAATAAATAACACGCAAGGAGTTCCTCAGTATTGAAAGGTTGCAGAAATCATCAAATATCACTTACGTCCCTCTTAAAAGAAGAAAAGGATGTGTGTGGTGAGAATTTCCAGGTCCTCCAGATTCAGTATCTAGAAAGTTTTCAGGGTGAAGCTGCACCTCACAAATGCAAGTAATTGCTCAGCACTGAGGTTTCATGACCTTGACAAGATTGTAGGATTTTTGGAAATTTATTTCTGAGCAACTGATCTAACAAAAGCCCTATTGGAGGTGTGTATTTTTGACTTATTCTGTGATCCCATGAAACTTCATTCATTTTAAGCACTAAAGAAGACTAGTACGCCTTTCTGAACAGCATCCTGAAGACATCATGTCTTGGTGGCCATACTAAATAAATGAGTTCTCTGGGAAAAAAAAGAAGAAGAATGAAAAAAAAAAGAAAAAAAAATATATATATATATATATGCATATTTCTACTTTCTTCATAAATCACATCCTTTGGAAGGAAAAGGTGTTTGAAGGACTGATTCATCAACATCTTTGATGTCCATGGCAACTTCAAATGAAAAGCTCCTAAGGAGAACTTGATATTCACTTCTTTACAAGTTCTTTTTTCATCCACTTAAAGAGGTCTCAGTGCAAACACTTTCCAACATTTGATCAAAGCTCAGGATTGTCTCTTAAAATGTGTTAGCTTTAGAAGAAAGGGCACTGTCACTCAGATACAGTCTCACAATCAAAGAGATGCGAACATGCAGCGTTTCACCCATTGTAGTTACCTGTGCTATGAAGAAATTATTTCTTTAGCTTACTCTCTGCAACTTGCTACCTCTAGAAAACATAACACTTATAAAATAAAAGATCTCTTTTTATCTCTAATGAGGTTTTTTGTTGTAGTTAATAAAAAAGAAAAAACCACAACCATCAGACAGAATAGCCTATCCAATCTAAACCTTTCCTTCCAGTCTCATTCTGTTCTTTTCCCTGATATGGTGTCAGAAGTCACTTTTTAATTTTTGCCCCCATTTATCTGAAACTCCTTTTTTCTTTATTCACCTCAAGGCATTAAATCACTTTTTCTTCTAAACTCTCTCTATAAAATCTTGCTTTTCTCCTTAACATATAATCAGCTCTCTTGCGGCGTGGTGTTGTGAGAAACTTATCTAAAAACAAGTTATATAATGAGCGTGGAAAAGACATCCGTACTTCTTCAAAACTTTTCTGAGCCCACAGTTGGCTTGGCAGTACATCAGAAAATGACTCTTGTGTTTATGTTTCCAGAACAGCATCAGGAAGAAAATCAGTTATCTTACATCTGAATTGTTTGAAAGCCTGTTGTGTTTCCAAGTCCTATACTAACCACTCATCTCATGAAGGATTGTTATCAGAACAATTCCTATGGAAAAAGACCTAGTCTCTTGTGCTCATTGTTTCAAATTTCACACAACAAACCAATAAATCACTGTTCTGGCAACTGCCTTGTAGGAAGAGAGGGAGCACAGTCAGTTCCATTCACTGTAGAAATGTTAATTCCCCAAGAGCTGTGTTATCTCTTTCACTGACACCTTGGAGGGTTCATTTGTTGTGTTCTAGACACGGATTCCTGCCCTTGGCAGGACTCCTGGGCCTTCCCAAAGCCTATTAAATCTGCTACAAGGTTCTCATTGGTGTCAGGGGGCTTCAAAGCTGACCTTGCTTTTGAGCCAGCTCATGGTTTCCTTAAAAATGAGGGACATGTACTGCAGTGTATGCTGATCCTATGTCCCAAGCCTTGGTGTCATCTCAGAAGTCTGTACAAGGAGGTCTGGCAGCAGTACATGTTTTATGCGTATCTCACTTTGGTGAAGCCTGTGGTTACTCCTTTTCTCTCATGTGGTCCTTTTAAGAGGGGTGCTGTGATGCAGATCAAGGGATACTTGTGGTCAAAACACAGTGTTGGAAAGTTTATATTCTGTGGGATCAGTTCCCATGGCTATACAGAAGTTTTTCTAGCAGTCTGAAAAAAGCCAAAATGGATATGAGGATTGGGGAGCACAGCAGCTCCTTAAGCCATGCCCTGATGCAGCGTTTGCTGAATAATTGGGATTTATAAGTTCTTATATAGAGGAGAGCCACAAACCATTGGAGTGGCTCCTTATTTCATGCATCAGTCATACTTACTTTGCAAAATTTTCAGTTTTCTGGTTTAAGTGCATCTACAGACAGATCTTGAAATTAACAGTGCATTAATCCACAGGTTGCCATCAGTATCTGGACTGTGTATCCTTTGCTATCATTCAGATGGGCATGTGCTATGAATTCCACTCACAGACTTGTGAAATGGTATTGGGAGCATGTGGTGCATGAAATGTGCCAGGAAGAATATTTCGAGTCACACTGCTGCTTGGCTCTCATTGGACTGTTGTGCCTGATCTGTGAAAGGCTACTTGCTTTAATGGGCAGCGTTCAGAAGTTTATCAAGGTTGAGACCAGCTGGTGTTTATTACTCCTATCCTCAGTAAACTGTAAAAGCCAATGTCTCTTATATGTGGGTGAATGAATTTCTTTAGGCAGTGCTGCACACCTTAATTACACTTGTCCTGGGGAGTCTGTTGGCTGCTGACAGTAAACTGCAATAGCAAAATTGCAATGTGTTCACGCAGTCTAAGGTCTGGGAAGGTCAAAACACCTGAAGCCATTATCTAGCCCTGAAGCAATGCTGTATATCCTATACATTATTGTAGAAATATTGAAGAAATCATGGAGCATCTTTTCCTCTTATTTAACCAGCCAAAATGAAAACTAAGTAAAATCTTCTCTACTTTTCTATAGAAAATATTTTGCATAGTCTAATTTTCATCTGATGTTGTAAGCTTGGATTTTGACTAGGAAGACAATATAATTACGGTCTCCCTGCAGTCCTGTTTCTCTTATACTGCATCCAACTCCAACATTTACAATTAAAATGAATGCTTTCTTCATTTATATGACATTTGTACTGTCCACTAAACAAAGGAGAATCCTTAAGTTCTGGATTCTTATGATGTGTGCATATATTTGATCTAATTCAGATTTTTAGAATCTTCTGCCATACAATTAATCTACTTTATAAGATCAAAGGCCCAAAGGGGCTGTGATCATTGCCTTCTCACAGCCTGGTCAAAAATAACTACAGCATTAGTGAGCTACACTTGACTGGTTTTCACTGTGCAATTCAAATGACCCCTTGTAACAGATGTATTTTGTCTACAAGGACACGGCATTCTCAGGGTGCAAATGGTTTGGTTTTCACCTCATTTTCACTGATTTCTAAGTGGTCACTGTCATTCAGGAACTGGACAGCTAGGGCATCAAAACAAGTGAAGATCATGTGGTCATTGCTGCCCAAGCAATGCCATGAGACAGGGTTTTACACAAATGCGACCATCAGTTACAAACACTACCAGGAAAAAAATTAATTTAAATCACACTAGGAAAATATCAAACCTCTAGTTTATACTGTTACATGTCTTTAAAGTCCATACTTTGTCTTGTGTCTTTGAGTGAAAGTGCTGTGAGATAAGAGCATCACAGAAATACGATTTTAGATAGTTCTACTGCTGTTGTTTTACATCTGTTTGGTACATTTCTTATCCTACAAAAGTAGGTGATGGTAGATTACGTTATAGATTCTAAAATCATTTGAGAGTGAAGGAAATTGCCCAGCATGTTTAAGTCTATTCTACAGCACAAACACCTGATACTTTCCTGACCTTTTAATTTATACTGTGAATTGGACCATCTGCACAGACTACATTTCTTTCTCTGGGACTACATTTTTTTGTCTCTGGGAGCAGAAGGCATGATATCAGTTAGAGGAGCAGTGTCTACTTCTCCAAAATGACCTCTTTCACCCTTAACTCCTCTTGGTCACTCAGGCTGAACTTGACAAGCTAGAAAGTGAGTTTGTCTGCCTGGCCTAACCAGAAATTAGATCCCGAGTCTCTTCGGGCCATCAGTCCTTAGGGCAAGTGGGGTGCTGAAACCAATCAGCTAATGCAGATAGAACAAAGATGTAAAAGCAAATCAGCTGATTTACTACAGCTCAGATGCTGGGTGCATATCAGGGATGCAGGCAGTAACTACCTACCAGGGATGCTCAGGGAGCAGAGGAAGAGCTACTGTCAGGAGAGCAGGAACAGGGGCGCAATCGAGCTCTTTCCCTAAGGAAAAGTCAGTATGTGCCCATCTGAAATGCTTGGGACTGGATGATGTGCCAGCTGGGGCTGAAGTCACAGCAGACATGCTGTTGCTTATGATTGTCCCCAGAGCGTAAAGTAGTGCAGTTTGTTCCTAGTTTGTGTTACACATTTCACGGAAGTGTGGATGGTCATACAAGGAGCAAAGGAAAGGATAGAGAGGGTATTACTAGGTAGTATGGATTTCTGGTGTGCATAGGTATATGTTCATAGTCTGTGGTCTATACAATCAACAAATACACAGATAGTATAGCATAGCCAGGAGTTTATCTGATGTAATTACGATACTAGAGTAAGGAAAAGAGAACACTCACCCTATCCTAGGCTCACATAATAAACTCCAGTGGAGTAGTTCTCCAGAAGAGATCTTTCCCCACTGGCAATCAGCTCTTAAATGGGTCTAGGAGAGGTGGAGCCAGGCTTTGCCCCTTCCTGCAGCACAGGTGAATTGCCATCTCCTGTGCTCCAGTGACTGATTCAGTGCTTGCCTCAGGTGATTAATCAAAAGTTCAGGCTGTGATTCAGCAGCCCCACACAGTGGTCCTAAAGGCTATAGCCTTTTTTGGGTGTCAAATTCAACATGATCTTTAATATCAAATAACGTATCCTTGGAAACATTATTTTTTACCTTCCTCAGACAGTGCTTGAGAAAGAAAAATATAAGAAGCTGTATTACTACAGTCAGGGAGCCAAGTAAGCACTCAAATACTGTGTGCCAAACAGGTATATGTTTTCTCACATTTAAAAAACAAGAAACAGTGCTGTAAAGTAAAGCATATTTTCCTTTTTTTTTTTGTTTAATGCTTGTACATAAGTACTGTATATGTCCCCTCAAATTCTCTTTCATGTTTATCATGACTTTAATCATGTTGCATTTGTACAACTCTTTTCCAGCAAAGGGTTGAATATAGTCAGTTTGAGAAATGTAATTTCAACATCAGTGGAACATGTTTCTATTATAAGCTCTTTCAACAAAGCACATCGTAACATTTGTGAATTGAAAAAAAAGTTAATGTTTATTCACTACATGCTATTTGCTGGTTGTTCTGCAAATTCAGTAATTGAGTGTCTCTCTAGGAGAATGATAAGCACAACACTAAAATCATCACACTGCAGCATTTTCCTCGTTCCTCACAGTAACTCTTTCATTGCCAATTCACATTCTTATCCCAAAGCTTAGTAAAATACACAGAAAGATACTGAAAATGTACAGAAAAACTATTTATGTGAAATTCAGAAATCTATGCACCAGAATTAATGTGCATAGTGCAATCAGGATAAAAATGGTTGAATATCTGTGTGTGTGTATATGTATGTACACACAAATACACGGATGCATATACATACATATGTATAAGTTAATAAACCTGATATTTAATTACAGTTTACTCAAAGAAACACTTATATTTATGAAGATTTGTTGTTGTTCTTTATAAAGTCCTCATTTTATCACTGTGTTATATGATATTTGATGCATTTTTAATGTTAATTCACTTAGAAGAAATTAGCCACAATAATACGCCATTAAGTAAGACTGGTTTATATGAAAACTGTGTGTGTATGTGTGTTTGCACGTGCATGCATGCGTGCAAGTATCTATATGTCACTTTAGTGGCTGCATGCTCTCCTTCCTCTTACTTTAGATTTAGAATATTTACTACATTCTTTTAATTGTTTGTTTGCAGAAGATGAAACAGGCTTGTAAAATTTACTTCTTGCCATGAAACTGATAGTTCAGAGAAGACAGAAATATGACATTCAGCACTGGGATATTTTTATATGTTATACTTACATGTTAGGCAAAATAAACCAAGGTTACTCTCAAAATCAAGGTGAATTTGGAATGAAAATAAATTAGAAATACCAGAAATACCTTAAATGTAAGACCTTTAGTCATACTTGGTTAATTAATTCAACTTTCACCTGTAAACAATCCACTAGCTAGCGACCAGTGATTTGAATGGTCATGACCCTCAGAGGAGTTTACCATATATTCAGCCAGACAAGAAAGTGCCCCAGCACAGACTAATAGAAGGATCTGTAAGGATCATTGGAAAGCTGGCATGGGGCAACCCATTCAGCAGAAGAATCTGGAGTCCTTTATCTTTATTGTGGTCATCCCCCACATGGGCATTCACTGTTTGTTTCTGCTTTCACCAGCAGGCCTTAAAAAAAGTGCTGGTGGTTCATTGGTGTTGGTAGGGCCTAGATATTTTTCAGAATTAAAAGTATGCTTTGTGATTTCTTACAAGAATTGAAAATTAATTGTATATAAATCAGTACAATAGTTAAACTCTGTCTAAAGCCTGGGACTGGCATTAGGCAAGTATTACTGACTTATTTCATAACCTGATACAAAAATGGATCCAAGTGACTTAAGTTTGTAACAAACCCTAGCAGTTCTGAAAAAGAGGGCAAATAGTAAAACTACCATTAAACTCTTGTGCTATTCCAGATATAAAACAAAAATGTACTAAAACACAAAAGACATCTTGTTGCCTTGTCATAGCAACAATCTACACTGATGGCTCCAATCACGTAAATGACAAAAAATAGCAATCTATCATCACTCTGCAGTGCAAGACCAATGTAAATCAGTCATTAATAACTACAAATGATATGATTAACAAGTGTAGAATTATTATTTTTCAATCAAATAGCCAGCATCTAAATGATTATTTGCTTTTGCGCAATTTATTTCAACTCCTTCCAGAATTGGGTATATTATTTCCTTTCTTAGTAGAGTGTCTAGACATTTATTTTCTTTCTTTCTTCCTTTCTTCCTTTCTTCCTTTCTTCCTTTCTTCCTTTCTTCCTTTCTTCCTTTCTTCCTTTCTTCCTTTCTTCCTTTCTTTTTTTTCCCCTCACTATAATAAAAGCAGGGTGCAAATATCCAGTTCCAGTTTTCACTTAATTATCCAAATAATCTTGATTTAGAATTAACTGTTGGAAAAATGCTGACTGGACCAAAGGCAGTAGGACAGTTGCTGTTGGGGTCTTCATTCATCACTTCATTTTAAGTGCAGCATAATGTGGCATGATGCCAGAAGAAGGCTTTTGTAGATTCACTTTTTTATGTCAATATCTGTCTCCCACTTTCTCTGTAAGATGTTATTCTAAATACACAATTTGTGCTTTGGCTTCCCAAATAGTCATTCATCAATTTCCAGCATAAAAAACAAAAACTAGTAAATTATATCTGTGCTTCCTCTTATCTCAGACTATCAAAAATGGATTAACTAGATTGAAGTTAGCGTATGTAATACACTCACCATTCAAGAGTTAAAAAAAAACTACTTGCATATTCTTTTGCTGCTTTTTAGATGTTCTGAGAATACTTAATATCGAACCAAAATGATGCAGTGATTAATGAAGACATCCACTAGTTTTCTCAGTGGAAGAGAAGATACAAACCTATAAGGTGAACTTCACAGTATCAAAAGCAGCTTTGAGTCTAAAATATATCGTAGAAGTACCTTTTTTATCTTAGCCTCCTCATCAGGAGGATGAGAATTATTTTGGGGAATGGATATCGCAATTTAAAGTACTTTCAAGTCTTTGCTGAAGATTTTTCATCCATTTTCCTCTAACAACAAATATGCCAATAAAAAGAAGTACAGAACAACAAAATGTAGAAGGGAATCAGTCTGAGATTAAAATATACAGGGAGGTAAAACAAGAATCGATTTGAACCTTCTCACAAAATGTAGGGGACAGTGTGAATCATTCTGAGTTTAAAATATGGCTGGCTTCAATCTCTGTCTCTGTATTTTTTCATGTCATCAGAGATTAAAAGTAGAAATAAAAGCTACTTGAACATCCTAAGATCTCTTCCTGATATATCTCTTCCTCCTGCCAAACTTCCCTAAAAAAGTTGTTAGTATACTTGACCTTATATTTTTTGATGATGTTTCAAGCTATGGCCCAAGTTAGCACAAATGCCAGAGGCAAACAACAGAGAGAAAATCCTTTAAAAAAAACCATTACTCTGAATTAGGCTAGTCCAAGAAATACATTGATGGCAGCTTGTGTCTTTGTAAGCGAGTTAGAGTCCAACTGAATAGAAAGAAATCCAAATATCTGGTTGTAAACTTCATTTGGGATTTCTTACTCAAAAAAATTGGAGTTTGGAGGTGGCCAAATTCAACAATGGGAAGTGGTTCATGTACTCATCATCTTGCTGCTTCCTTAGTTTTTGTGGGTTTTTTTGGTATTCAGTTATTCAGTGGTTTTTGGTGGTTTTTTTTCTATTTTGTTGTTTTACGTTTTTATTTATTTTCTTTTTCTGCCACCTTGTAATGCACAACAACACAAGCAACGCTACAAATCACGATTCTGTCAGTTTTGCTTCACAGATGTTTCCATTTGCAAGCAGAAGCTCTTCATGGTGCTGAAAGTTCCTCAGCATTGTTGCAATTTGCATACCATTAGCCATGATGTTTTTACTTTGAAAAGTTGAAATGTTTGCTGCTCATCGTAACCTAGTCCTAATGACATTCAGTGCATCTGTGCCTAGGCAATGCTCTAAACCAAACCACAAACATTTTTTACAACTTTTACTGTCTTCCAAGTTTTTCAGTTCAGACATGCTTAAAGACTCCACATTATGTACACACAAATTGGAAAATAATACCGGAGAACGAAGTAGGTTTGTAAGTTGCATACTGCATCTGTCTTTTTGCATCTGTCCTAAAAGCTCTGTGCTGCATTATGAAGACACCTCACAATTTTCATTTGTGTAGGCTCATAAAATTAATGTCTCTCTCTGTAGATGGTGTAGTGAATTAAACAGGTACAACAGAAAATTACAATAAGAAGTTGAAATGATAATAACAAGTAAAAGACATCAATAAAATAGTAGTTTATTCAATTCTTCATTCTTTGTTTCCATACCCTAAATGTCCTCACAAACAAGTGACTATTGTTGATTCATAGAAGAAATCCTAGTCAGAAGCAATATGTGGAGAATAGACAATATTTCGGAGATGTAATTTTGTTAGCAGAGTTCTAATGTAATATTCTCCTACAGCTTTATTCCTGACTTGGTTGCTCTTCTGCCCACGAATGTGGGAACTCAAAGAACAAATTTACATCCTCTGTATCTACGAAGGTGCTTCAATCTAAATGGAAAAACAAGCAATCCATTTACGTGAACAAGCAGAAAGTTCAACACTTGATATCACACAGGGATTTTCCAAAAAACTATCTTTGTACTCTTGCCTTCAAAATCCTGATCAAATTCACACACTGCATTTCTGGACTTCTCGTCCACACTTTCTTTTTTCTTTTTCCCAGGTCACTTTTTAAATTGTTTTCTTCATCTCCTTGCCCTGAACATGATTTGGCAACTTTCTCAGTGCTTCTTCCCGTACTTAGAACACCTTTCACTTGCCACCTGCCACACTCTCCAGATTTCCTTTAAATTCCCACTTGCACCACCCAGCATCAACTTTGCTACCTTCGTACTTTTTCCTGTTGCATTCTGTTCTGAGCTCCTAAGGCAGAAAACTGCTCTGTGCTTGTAATGTGTATGCTTCAAGTGCTGCATAAGTAAAATTTCATGGGCCAATGAGCCTCATCTCTGTGCTTGGGAAGATCATGGAACAGAACCTCTTGGAAAAAATATTAAAGCACATGAGAGACAAGCAAGTGATCCAAGGCAGTGTAATGATTCAGCCTTGCTCAGCCTAGTTCTGTGACAAGAGGTGAAAGGAACTACGGATCATGCCCCGGGAAAGTGGTGGGAGGGGGGGAGTTTTCACCTCTACTACGAAGACAGGCCAAAGGAGCTGGGCTCATTCAGTCTGGTAAAGAGAAATCTCGGGGAGACCTCGTTATGGACTTAAAAAGGGAAATTATAAACACAAGGGCAAACAACTTTTTACATCAGTAGGTAGTGGCAAGACCGGGGGAAAGGCTTTAACCTAAAGGAGGGAAGATTTAGATTAGGTGCTTGGGAGAATTTTGTCACTGAGAGGATGGTCAGATGCCAAAACAGGCTGCCAAAAGAGGCTGTGGATGTTCCACCCCTGGAGACACTCAAGGCCAGGCTGAATGGGGCCCTGGGCAATCTGATCTAGTGCTTGATCTAGCAGTTGGCAGTTATAACTGCATCAGGGCGGTACTTGTCTTTCTACACATTTTTATATTCATGAAAAATTATTAGGTAATAATACATGATTGACCTAAACCAAATTTGAATTGTTGTTTTTGAAATCTAAAGGCATGCCAATGAATGTGGAAGAATTTCTTTCGCCTGAATGAGAAATGAATAAACAATAAACAGGTTCAACTTTTTCTATCTCAGCTATGTATTTATGCTTTTGTGCTTTTCAGGCATTCCACAGTAGTAAAAAGATAAGCTGAGTTATACAAGAAACCGCTCTATTTTTAATGATGGCATTTGCTCTCAGCTAGATACCAATTAGGCAGTCCCCGGTCACTCAAACCCAGCTAACTGCCAAGGCAGCACTGGCTGACAGTCAGGCAGTCGAAGACAAAATTGTACATGTAAGATCCAAAGCAATACCGAACACGCAACCCAACAGTTTCCAACTGTTCCTCAGCATATGCCTACTAATAGCTGCTGGTAACAGAACACAAGTTTGGAGGCAGCTGAATAAAATACCTCCCATGTGGGGAAATAAAAATCATTGGGAAATGTCAATTAAAAAATGGATTAGGTGGTGTTGTCACTGTTTGTAATGCATCTATGACAGCTAATTGTGCTAGAGAAGGTGGACCAAAGAGGAAATACTGAGGTAACTGTGAGAGCAGAAGTACTTGCTCCAGACAATCAATGTTCAGGAATTGCTTTCCTTGCTGCCCACAGGAGGACAAATGGCACTCTGGTGTCTAAAAGTTTTCCCAGTGCTTGGCAGAAATGTCATTTGGGTTAAAATGGAGTATGAACCCTGCTGCAACAGTGACCATGTCTGCAGCTAATTATGAGCTTATGCTGTTGTTAAAAATAAAAGCTGTCTCAAGTCAAACACGTGAAAGGAGATGAAATCAGCTCTTTTTGTAGATGTAAACATTCTTGTGCAGACATCCTATTGTCCAGGGGTTGATGCTGGGGTGTCTGGAGGACAAGAATTCTTTTCCTCTGTTAACTGATGCATTTTATATCCTATTTAGCAGACAGGACTCATTATGTGAAAAATGAGATGCACAAAAAATAAAGTTCCTAACCATGTTGACTATAATGAGGAAAATGAGTAGTTCAGTGAATATATCTTGACTTACTGCAGATCTGTATTATATTTTTTTCTGAAGAGGCAAAGCTTCTGTAACATCTCTGTAGTGGAAATGCTAAATCACAGCCTGAAGCAGTGATTGAGCACCTGGTGGGAAGGCAGGGCCAACCCATGGGAGATCAGGAGCATGCAATGCATCTGAGTGACTGAAAGGGGTCAGGATCTACTCCTTCCCAGACCTCATTTAAGGGTTGGCAGTGGAGGTAAGGGGTTTTCACTGGAGACTCCTGCCTACTTGGGACCTTCTAAAGGTAGTTTTTCTTTCTTTGTTTCTGTGGCTGCTGCATTTGGGCTTGTTCTCATTTGCTGCAGTCTAGGATTATGCCATCCCACTACTATCACTGTACTTTTCACCGCGTTATAGCATTATACATCTCTCAAACTTGAATTAATTTACTCAGATATCTCTTCTTCAGTAATGGTACTAATAGGTTGTGGCTACTCTATTTTCATTAAACTAATAGGAAATTGATATGCTTGAAAATGATGTCTCTTTGCCAAATTCAACTGAAATTATTCAAGTAGCTCAACAGTTATTAGGGCAGAATACATAGTATGCAAACAGTCCCAGCAAATATTCTGGAAAAACTCCTGAGTGATCACTATCTATAAAATGAAAAGTCATAATGTTTCTGCATACATTATAAACAGCTCAGGAGACTCCACATGAGTAGTGGAGAAAAATAAAATAAAATCATCATGTAATATTCTGATAATTAAGAATATAGCCGCCTAAGCTGAGGGAGGCTCAGACTAGAGATATGGAACAAAAACCAAACTACTTGAAATAAAAATGACCAACATTTAAAAAATAGTAAAATTAAACCTGATTCGTATTAGTAGGAATGCTAATTACAAATAAATGTGAAACTTGGGAGAAGTTTACAACACGGATTGTGCTGTCTGGAAGCCAGTTGCCCAGGCGGTCATGCCTGGAACAGGCACTTACTTGTCTGTGGAGCCCTTTTCCAAAAGGATTCTTATCACCTAGTTCCATCCTTTTGAATCTTGCTGCTTTTTGTAAGAAGGATGGTGAGGAAGAAGTGGTTAGGGTTAGTAAATGTTTTAAAAATTTATTAGGCAACTCTGAAAGTCTCCTGGGGACATGAGGTTGGGTTTTTTCAAGTCAGGTTGGTTTTCAAGTCACGAATCTCACTTTGAGAAATCATACTTCATGTGTGAAGATTAATTTCTTTCTATCCCGCTGTGTCTGCTAGCATCAGTGTTAGAGAAAAGCAAAAGAAAGATAAAGAAACAACAGATGGGGGAGAGAATAGTTTGTTGTTGTTGTTGCGTTGTTGTTGTCTGAGGCCTTTGTTCTCACACTTTTCCTCACTTGGAGTGTGACAGAAGTTTATCCTGCTGAGCATGGCCCATAAACAGCACGACCAGGCACAGTGCCATGCCACACCTCTGTCCCTGCTGTCCCAGGGCCTCACACATCTATCTGCTCCGTGGGCACCTGTATCTCCCTGACCATACAGCACTCTTCTGCCCAAAGCAATGTGGGTGCCAGTGCTGCAGCAGTCTGCCAGTCTCTCACAGCCCAGAGCAATTGCTACTTTTTCTTTTGCTTCTCCTGGCCTTTTTTCTCTTTTGTAAGTTAGTAAAGAAACACAAACATATATTTTCTCCATTGCTGAAGCACTAACAGTGCAATGGGCAACACGTTACAAGGGAGCTTTTATTGTCCGCATGCGTGCAAGTAGAAAAAAGCATAAAAAGACAAAAACAAAGTAACCACAAGGAGGGGGCTACAAATATTACTAGTTTTTAGAAAATATGTCCTTCTTTGTTATCAAAGAATAGCACTCTTATCATGGATCTAAAACACAAATGGATAAAAACCAACCCAGGAAAATCCATAATGTGTACTGATGTAGATTCTGTCCCCTTTCTACATTCAGGTTTATTTTAATTTTCACAATTAGACCTTTTTCCTAGTTCCTCTGTCTGTTGTTTTTACCAGCACATTGAACTGCACTAGTGCAATACTTACGAATAAAGACTATAAATTGAAATTAATCATCTCAATTTTATCAAGGTTAAAGACCGAGAAAGGTTAAACAAGTAGGCTGTGGTGATAGATTGTACTTGCATAGGCAACATGATCCAGATGTGGGAGAAGACTCAATGCACTGAGTGTAACTAAGGAAGTAAATTAGCACTGGAACTTTTTCTATTCTTACTCTAAGTTTGTTTTACATGAAGTGTGGGGAGTTTCCAGATTTTGTCAAAATAACCTCTCATCTATCAAAAGCCAAGATTTTTTTTCAAAACTGAGGCTTGTCAAAAATGGGGAGATGTTACCTGCTGATCTTAAAAGTGTGTTGATAGTGACACAGCTTGCAGGAGCTGAGTAGCCTTGGAATCCATTCAGCAGGGTGCCTGAGATGTTATAAATTCTTTTGGCTTCTCTCCTATCAGGCTGGCATCTGCGTTTATTTTAAACTGAATTCTTCCTAACAGGAAAAAGTACCAAGGGAAATATCAGGTAATTAAAGATAAAAAAAATGCACATCAGTTCATCTGCTCGCTATATCACTTCTATATTAGTGTTGTTACCGTAGTTAACTCATCCAAGCTCACAGAGTGGTTTGAGGAGGAGGCAACGTAGTGTAATACCAGAGATTTCATAGCATAGGTGAAAGAGGTGCTAGCAGTGCAGAAGGAGTAGCCAAACAAGTCCTGCCCTTCTCTTCTCAGCCCCTCTTGGGAACATTTTGGCTCCTGCCTTTCCTGTCAAAGCACTGGAAATGCCAGAGATGCACTTGCCTCCTGTTTGAAGCCCCACTTCCCCCCAAAAAACATGCCAGAGATGTGATGTTGTGGGAATTCATGTTCCATATTCTTAGCTTAAAACTGGCTATAAACATAGAATTAAAAATCCTCCTGCATTTGAATTGTTCCCCTTGCTTGCTAGACTCACAAAGAGGTAGGAGGGAGGCAGGTTTATTTTGTCTACTTAACAATAGGGAACTGTGTTTCTCAACGCAGCTGAGCCTCCATTGTTTAAGAACCTAATTCCTCAGAGGGACAAAGGCAGCCTGCCTAGTCGTGCCACAGTTGGGTACAATAAACCCCATGCCTATACTTTGTAAATCCCACTTCTCCAGCTTATGTACAAAGATGTAGCACACGCTGCTGGGAGCCATCACAGCCTAGGAGCTGCTGTTTGGATAGGGGTCCATGTGAGAGAAAAGAGGACTCAGGGAAGATTTACACAGGTTGGTAAAGAGCTTAACAAGGTGATTTATAACAGAAGAGAGCAGCTTAGAGAAAATTAAAAATGGGAAGCAGAATAGAAAAGGTACAAAGATAGGAGCTAAAGCTGTGTAAAAACCCGATAAGGAACTAAGGTTGAAAAAGTGCATAAATATAGCAAAGGAAGTACAAAAGGCAAGGAACAAGAAACATGTTAGCAGCGAAGGTAGCAAGGATCCAGGCCTGTATCAGTGAACATGGGGGGCCAAGAGGTCAAAGAACCACGTTAATGACAAAGATAAGTTTGAAATCCCTGGAAGCCTGGGTTCATTTCTTTCTTTCATACTTCATGGAAGACGCCAAGGGGGTCGTGACTGATGGACAGATTACTGCAGGGGCTGGTTGAAGGGACAGGGAGGAAAGTGGAGAGGCAGTGTTAAAAGGCTTTGTAATGACTCCTGAGCAGATAAGCTGTGAAAGAAAGAATTAAAAATCACCTGGTGTCTGTGGATGTATCACACCATACACAAGTAGGAACAACAAGCTAAAATAGCGAGGAACCTTTGGAAAATATAACTTAATCTTCTGTGAGGGCCTGGCAAAGGATAGAGGATATAAAATCCGGGAGGATGTTATATAACGCACTTCAGTATTGCTAATGCTATCTAGTTATTGAGTCAATAGATGCAGCTCATCCACAGCATTAACTGGTAGATTACCAGACTCATCTGATGGCATTGTTACTACAAAGAAATGATTCACTTGTACAGGAACAGAGTTTGACAGTCAAAAGTCTCTCTGAAATATTTCAACAAGAGTAATACATCTGTGTTTTTCATTAAAAAAAAAATAAATTAAAAAAAAAAATAGAAAGGAATCTAAATACCAGAAATCTGTAGTAGTAGTAGTAGTAGTAGTAGTAATGTCAGGCCAGCAATAAATACTTCTGCAAATCTTATTGTATGAACATATGTATGAACATATTAACAAGAAATGCACAAAATGAAACTTGGAAAGATATGTGGCAAATGCAACATCAAGCCTACAAAAAACATCAGCAGTGGTTTTCATAGAGTGTCCACTGTGTACTGAAGCATGTCAGGATGGAGGAGGAGATGGGTGAAGAAAGCCTGTGCTGACATGGTCCAAATGTATTTGTTTGAGGCCTTTAGGGCTAGTATATATACATACTGAGAATTCATATTAATTCATACTCTGCTGAGTGAAGGGTTTGGTGATAAAATTTCGTTCTGTTAGAAAAAGCATGGTAATGCAAATATACTTATTGTTAGACCTGCAGGTACATTTAAATATTCCTAGCATATATTAATATTTCTGTCATCCCTTGTGGATTCTCATATAGTTGAACAAATGGGACAGACTTATAAAGCTACACTTCAAGGTAGTAATAATTTTATCTTCAAAGAAAAACGGAAACTGAATGGGCAGGAATATTTTGTGCAGAAAATACAATAGAAAACTTCTTCCATCTCCCAAATGTGAGGTATTTCAGTAAAAGAAGTCTGTCATTAGGTACAGAACTGAAGTTCAAAGATTTTGTATCTATTCTCAGCTCTACTTTAGTTCAGGGTATGACCTCTGACAAATTATTTCAAGGGGGCCTGTAAAGCAAAACGAAAGCGTTCATCCTTACTGTGATGAAGGACAGATCAACGCTTCACCCAACAGAAAAGTGACCATCCTGGCCCATCTGGCCTAGTACCTTTTCTTTTAAGTGTCCCTAAAAAGAATCAGTGGGTGCCTTGAGGAGGTCAAAAAGAGCATCTTAAGTATGTAGTGCATTTTTCCTTGAACTCTTAAGCAGCTTTCCAAAATTTTCAGTTTAGGGATCTTACACCTTGTATATTCATTTGCTTCCCATAGATAAGTGCTAAGTAAAGCAAACAACAGTAGTACTGAAAAATTCCTACTCGTGCCACTTGAAAGTCTGGAATAATTCATTTCCCCTGCTAAGAAGGTCCCTCTGAGCTAACTTGCTTAAAGTTCCAATAAATTGCACTGCAGCCTGTGCGCATTGCAGAAATATGTAGAAAGATGTTCTGAGGCATTAGGGAAAAGGGTTGTGCCGGAGGTGGATGCTGAAGAAGAAATTGTGGACGCATCCTTTGTGGCATTGAGAACACACCTGAAAGCAGATTGGCTCTGTGAAGCTTGATGAGACTTAGTTCTCTGAATAGTTGTTAATCCTTCCATTACAGATACCAATCCAGCAGAATCTCATTGCTGCACACTCAGGAATGTCACGTGCAATGGCTCTGCCCTTACTGCAGTTGTGCCTTCTTGCCTGTGACATCCTTGTATCGGATGAAGCAGAAACAGACTCAGGTGTTAATCTTGCATTACTCAGTTTTACTGCTGGCCCAGGAACTCCTCTCCTTTGGGGCTGGCATTTTCAGAGGTGTTGTACATTGTTGTGCTGACCTTCCATTTGGAGAAAAGAAACTGAACAGATGTGTTGAGTGTAGTTACAGAAGTTATGGAACTCAGACTCCATTCTGATAAAAATGAAATCACTGGCACAGTGGAATATAAACTGGCCTACCCCTCCGCTATCCTTTAGGTAATGGAGCTGATAACAGAATTAAATCAGGTGTAGCACAATAGCATGGATTGCAGTATTTTGTGAGCAATCGGTTGAGAAGGGAAGTAAAGCACACAGAGTTAGGAAGATTATAATAAGTAATGCAAAGAAGTGTAAACAGCATTTCAAGATCCTCAGGATCTTGGGAACAGTTCAAAAGAAATATAACATGCTCTTCACCAAGCTGCGTTGCTGTCAGTGAGAAAAATGTAGCTCAAAACAACTTCTATCCACACCCTAGTTGGAGAAAAAAACAATATAATGCCCACAGCATCTTTTTCATTTGAACAATTTATTGGACCTCACAGAAGTTCATTTACAATACATTCTGTGAAGGGTGTTACTGTACTACAAAGGAACTTTGCACCTACTCCTGTTAGTAATTAGCAGTGAAAAACAGCTGCTTGGAAAACCATTCCTAGAAGAGTGAGATACAGTCCATTTCTCACTCATCCGTAGTTATTAATGGCAATTTTAGCAATATGTATGAAGAGTATATCTGATCTCTGCTGTCGCACAGCAGACAGATTTTAACTCAATTACTCCCCTCTCACCTTATCTGAATGCATTTATTTTCCTGTGTGAAATTAGATCAGCTGTTATCTCTGAACACACACCCTCTGAATTGTGGATGGAAATATCCACGAGGAAAAGCAGATGCTCTTGTGATTGACAGAAGACCCTGAAACACTCTCTGTTTCACAGAAACAAAGCCAGAGTTGTCATAGGGATGATTTACTGGGTTATATTACACTGGCAGATAGAGATTTTTGTATGACTAAGGGTCTGTCTCATTGCAGAATAAGTAAATATGCTTGCTTCAAATTCAATCTAATCTAATTTGCTGCAGAAAATTAGAAATATTAGTACAGCAACTACTAAATCAAGTGATTTAAACACAATGTAAGATGGAACGAAAAATCATAGCTGCCATTTTGTAGTAGGAAATCCTGTAATTCACATTTTGGTGAAAATCAGTAATACCTAGAAGCCACTGGAGAGACAATATTCTGTTATATGCAGAGATAATTCTAAACTGTGTATTTGTACCTTTATTCTCTACCATTTATTCATAGCCCTTAATGTCAGTGGTATAATGTACACGTAGTGAAAATCAAAAAGCACTGCCATTTCTGAGTACTGTAGTTTCAGTTCTCTTAAGAAGACAAAATAGCCTGAGGCCACAAATCTAGGAAACTATGGATGTTTTTTGCATAACTCAATATGTTTTTATTCCCTGCTATAGTGAGTACTAATGCAACTCTTGTCTTCTAATACTGGCCTGTGGCATGTTTCTTTTGTGGTAGATATGCCTGAATGAGAGGGACTACTGACTTCTGGTAAATCTATAGTTACTTGCAACCCTGTGGACTTAAAAGGTGAAATATCTTACCAGATCATTAGTAGTTCTCAGCAAGGAGACATCTGACTTGTACGCTACAGCGAATTAAGTCCTGGAGACCTCAGTCATCTTATTTTACTCTGGAGATTTGCTGCTTTCCACATGGAAGACTGCAAGGGCAAGGATGGCACTGAGCAAGTCAGAGGCTGAGACATTGAAGGGTTTGCGCGGCAAAGGGCAAATAGCCAAGTGATAGCAATGGGAAGTTGAAAATTGGGTGTCCTCTATTTTTCTGTCTGATCCGAAACTTGGGGGATTTCTGCTTCCTCTATCCTTAATATGCAGTACACAAGTGAGTTAATGGCATTTTCTCTTTTCCCTTGGATAGTAGAAAGGCACCACAGTGATGTCAGTGCTAGTGAGAATGCAAAGCATGTCAGTGAGTCAGTCTTTCCGCAGATGTAAGTGACTGTGAAGGGTCTAAATTATATAGCTGAGAAGGCTGTATGTGCCCTCATGAAAAATGAAAGGTGACCTGTGGAAAGGTGTTGAGTGAATTTCAGCTGAGGAGAGAACAGGTGGATGGTCTAAAAAAGGAAACAAATCTCTGCATAATGATGGGTTGCAAACTGAAAGCACTAGGGAATGGGAAGGTCTGTCAGGAAACTCCTGTGTCATTTGTTGTGAATGTGAAACCCTCGAAGTGCTCCTTCATGGGTGTCACAGTGCTTCTTCCAAGACAATTGTCTTGAGCTAAATTTGCACAGTTATCTATTTGAACATTTTTCTGTACATGTGCCAAACAAAACGGCAACATGCTTCTTTTCAGGCGTTTGTCTTCACCTACTTCTGATTCATCCATGTGGAAGTGGGCAGCACACCTCTAACTTTTATGAAAGCAAAAAAAGTCTTCTGGAAATCTCTAAATAAAACCTTGTCCAAGTGTGCCAGCAGGAGTTTCTTAAAAATCACCTGCAAATTCTGAAGCAAAACAATTGCTTGAGCACATAGCAAACTCCGTATTATGTAAAGAGTAGCATTTTCATTACGCTGGATTATTCTCAAAAGCTTTTTAATTAAATGACTTCATGGCTCTGATCATTTGTATAAATGTATCCAAAACTGCCTGGGGTGAGCTAGTTCAACTTGCGGTCCCACAGTGAGAACTGAATATCATATCACGGAAAAAAAGAACAAAAGAGCGATTTTCAGATCTGAGGTTCCTTCTGAGGGTCATATTTGGAAAGGAGTAGTTATACCAAAGATTCTCTGTCCCTCAGGAATGATGTACTGCACACCAACTGCTAGAAGGGAAAAGTGAGACTTTTACAGAAAGTTGGCTTCCATTGACGAACGTTAAAAAATCACTGAAATTTGGAATGGCAGGAAAATGCACAACATTGACAGATTCATCACATAGTAGTGCAGTTGAGCCAAGAGGCTTTGTTTAGGCATACACACTGTCATCATTCCCTGCAGGTATTAGGATGTAAGTGTGCCCTGTGCTCTGCATTCAGGCTGTATGCTCAGGTGCTGGCTTGGCCAGCATGATCTTGTGGCAGGAGGGCAGAGTCCTCAGAGTTACCAAATGACCTGACATCATTAGGTAAGAACTAATGTCAAGAACCACAAGGCTGAGAAAAACTCTTCATGTAGGTATTTTATCATTTGATATCTGAATGCCCTTTCTTAAGATGGACTTATGAGGTCAATTTTATGTTAAAGGCCTAGCAACAGTGAAAAGCATATGGGGAGAATGACTTCATGTTCATGAGCATGTTGGAATTATTAAAATTAGTACAGAATATTAAAATAAACCAAATGGGTACCACTACTTTACAAACACTGGCTAGGATATAGAGCATGTTAAGTGCATCTTTCCTTGTAATTCCAGCATCTTGTCAGAAACAACTTACTCAAATCAAATAGCTGAATTGTAGTTAGTTGGATTCATCAAATAAATGCAATTGTGTATATAGTGTTTTCTTTCAACTTGCAGAACTCATTAATTTAGTTATTTAAAACCCCTGCAATGAAACTCCAGGAAATTACACCATGGGGACAAAATATCTTTTAACTGATAAGGTATAAAGACTGATAGTGAAATGACTGATAATGCAGTTGTTGAACAGTTGCAGCAAAGCCCA
The DNA here is from genome assembly GCF_023343835.1 of Lagopus muta. Classification (NCBI taxonomy): domain Eukaryota; kingdom Metazoa; phylum Chordata; class Aves; order Galliformes; family Phasianidae; genus Lagopus; species Lagopus muta. The sequence goes on along the minus strand of NC_064440.1, from coordinate 27,793,432 downwards.
GTCTAGCAATAATCAAAAACATTTGTCTTGGTATGTGTGAGAAGCAAAAAGAAGAAATTGTACTTTTCTAGACTTTCTTAATAAGAATGTAGCAAAGGGCAAGAGGCCTGCTTCTAAGACAGTCATTTGCATGAAAAAATTCAGGTATGTCTGTCAACTCTTGCTGAATGAACAGAGGAAATATTCATAACTGTTCTGATTTCAGAAAGAGGAGGCAGAAAATAGATTTGAGATCTTAAAAAAAAAAAAAAAATTAAATCAATTAAAAATAATTCAGAAGTAAAACATTATGAAAAAATAATATGCTATTTAAAGAGTTAATGACATCTTTTTTTTTTCCCCCACACCTCTCGAATATTATTACAGACTGCTTACTGTCCACTGTTGTTTTCAACTAACAGTCTGAACATCCTCAACTTTTAACTTACATTATTATCCTATTTTTCAAAAAGAAAGCAAAGAGGAAGGCAGGGATGCCTTATCATTTTATGAATATCTCTAATATTAAAATAATTCAGTATGTTAATGATCATGAACATAATTTATTTGCTGTAACTTAATCTCTTTATCTTTTTATGTAATCTCCCACATGGAACTACATTATCTTACTGTCTTTTGGAAAGGAATTAAGTTCATGGAATTATATCATAGAACCATAAAATAGCTTAGGTTGGGAGGGGACTTGAAAGATCATTTAATTCCAATGCCCCTGCTCTGGGCAGGGTTACCTCTTGATCAGGCTGCCACGGCCCCATTGAACCTGGCCTTGAATAGCTCCAGAAATGGGACATACACAATCTCTCTGGCAACCTGTTTCAGTGCCCCACCACACTCTGCGTAAAAAAATTTCTTCCTAACATTGAACTTAAATCTCTGTTCTTCTAGTTTAAGCCCATTTCCCCTTGTTCTATCGCTATCAGACTGTAAAACGTCAGTCCCCCTCCTACTTGTAAGCTCCTTTCAATGAGGTCTTCCCAGAACCTTCTCCGAGCTGCACAAGCCCAAGTGCTTCAACCTTTCTATATAGGAGAGGTGCTCCAAGCCCTTTGATCCTCTTCATGACCCTTCTCTGGACTCTGTCCAACAGCTCTGCATCCTCCTTGTACCGGGGGCCCCAGGCTTGGACACAGTACTACAGATGGGACTCACAAGGCCAGAGTGAGAGGAGGATAATCACCTCCTTCATCCTGCTAGCCTCTGGTCTTCTGATGCAGCCCAGGTTGCTGCTGGCCTTCAAGAGTGAAAGTGCACACAGCTGGCTCACATCCTACTCAGAAGGGCTGCTCTCAATGAGCTTTTTCTCCCAGCCTGTAGTTCCCTGGGTCCTCCTTTCTTCCTTTCTTGAATATGGAAGTGACATTTCCTTTTTTCCACTCACGGAGCGGCTTCACCTACAGCTATGATCTTCGAAATGTGATGGAGAGCATCTTGGCAACTGCCTTAGGCAGTTCCTTCAGGACCCTGGGATGTGTGTCATCTGGCCCAAAGACTTGGACACAGTCAGCCTCATGAGACGGTCTTGGGCTTTCTCTATTCTTATACTGGGTGGGATTTTACTCCCTCAATCCTTCTTCTGTCTTCTAAACATAAAGAAAACCATATGGTATGTGCTGTTCTTTCATATATGTATATATAAAATCATTTTCATTCAACACTCAGCAGTGTTATTTGAGATAGCTATTAAAAGGACAGAAAAACATATGCTGTTTTTAAATGAAACGAAATCTGTAAATATTGTGACTTTATGTTCCTTTGTCTATGACCAATTCTTTTGAATCTCCTGCAAGTTTATTTTAGCTTCATTTGTGTTACAATACAAATCTAATGATCTTCTATGGCCGGAAGGTGCTTTTGTTCTTGAGCATTTTCTTTTAAGCACTACTTTCTCTTGAAAACCTCTGAAATTAAAGAGTCTTTCCAAATCTTTCTTTTGAGCATTTACAAGGGGAGCATCTTTGAGCAAGACTTGAGATAGTCATCCATCAACCTCATCTGTAGTATGTATGTAGCTTTGATGTATTACAACCCATGAACTTAGGTCATTTTCTCCTCTTTGTTTCTGCAATCAGAAACTTAGTTGTACATAATTTTGCTTGTCATGAAAACCTAGTGGACAGGTGGAAGCACTACTTGTAGAGCTTGTAAATTTGAGAAAGTTAATCCTTACAATTGAAGGATAGTTTATTTTACAAAGAGAAATTACATGTTGCTAATTAAAGAGTGCTCACATGAAATATTAAATACAAGAAATCAGCACGGAAAGAAAGATATCTAATGTGACTGCACACATAATTCACCAGTACTTGCCTTTTAGTAAATAATATGAACTCTTACCACTCTGCCCTATGATAAGTTACCCAAACTAAACAAAACAAAAAAATGAGAAGACACAAAAAAACACAGGAATGAAACATTTATAATGAAGATCCACCTCTTCAGCTAAGAAATAATTAAAAAAAAACTTTTAACAAGGTCCTTCTATGAAAGATTTCCATTTGCATTAAAAATACCTAGACTAAGCTGGACTGGATTATAAAGCATTTTTTTTCATTCTCTTTTTTGTTCAGCCATGGTTAAATACAGCCTCTCAAGCAGCTGATGCTCTGTCACTTTCAGAAGAAAAGAAAATGGAATCTTTCAGCAACTGGTGCCCATTTATGAAAATTACAATCCTTAGGAAAGGAAAGCATTTTTTGGTTTATGAGCTGATGACACCAATTTGTTCCCACATAATTCAGTGCAGTGTTCAATTAGGAAAAGAAGTATTTTTAAGGATTTAAATAGTGTTAAACATTTTTGTCAGGCCACAGAATCTTTAAGACTGCTGATATTTCGTTTGAGCAGTAAAGACTCAAAAACAAGAGTGAAGGAGACATAAGGAGAACAAAAGAATAACTTCATATTTTTTAAAAAGTATATTTGTAACTCCTCATCACCTGAATTTCATGCTTTTTAGTGTGTTCATAATAAAACGTGGGGGCAGTAAGTAGCCATGCAAATGCCCCATTTTCCAGGATTAATGCATGTCCTTTTCTTTCCTTGGGAAATTGGAAGTTAAACGTTTCCTGCAGAGCATAGGAAGAAGATGGTGTCTCTTCAAAGCACTTTCAAGCAACTAGGTCGAAACCATATTTTGTCCTTTATAAGGAAACAGAAAATAATAGTCATCATGCTAAGAGTAAAGTTTAGCCTTTTGCAATGCTGAATATCCACAGAAATTCAGAATCTAAAAGAGTCTGTGTGTTTTTTGTGTTCTGATGTTAAGCTAGAAGAAGTAATAGCTGAGATGTTGGGCAGTAAATGGATATAAATCCCAAATGCAGCAGCAGACCCAGTGAAAAGCATACTGAAAAAGGCAAAAACAGTGAGGAGATTAAAAATGCCTGTTGTAGGGGGAAAATGGGACTGCCTGATAGTTCAATAGTATGATCAGTAAAAAGCCTGAACCAATTCTAATAACACTGCTGATGAGATAAAAGTGTTATTTTTTCAGAGTGTAACGGGGGCAAAAATCCTACAACTTGCTGCGCAGATGGAAAACCTTTGTTAAACTAGCAGACAAAGCAGCTGCTGATAGCATGGAAAAAAACATCCAGAATCACCTGTTCCCAATGCTGCTGGTGATTTGAAGAGTATCTGTGTTTCTATAAGTAAATTTAGAGGAGCACTAACGTTTCTGAGTATGTGGCTGAATTAAAGAAGTTAACAGTTTGAAGGAAATTTAAATGATGCATGAGAAGCCCCAGTACTGTGTAGAATAAAAGTATGCAGAATGAAGCAATCTAAAAATGCCTGTTTGCTGAGACTGCTTATACCCTAAGATGCTCCCTAGAAATAGAACTTTTGGTGGGGTCAGGCCAAAAGCACTAAATGGCACTATTGGCTACTTTCTTTACACTGGAGGTACAGAAATCTGATGAAGTAAAGCTTTCCTATTGAATATTCCATGAAATTTTCTTGCAGTATTTTTCTCTTATATTCCTCTTCCAGGTAGAAGACAGAATGCAGCCATTCAAATTTAACAAATGGTTTCACTAATCAACTGGTAAACATATTTTAAACTGAAAAATATTTTCATTCACATTGATGCTTGCTAAGACAATAGGAATTGCTTAATGGCACCTAGCTTCTTCTGAGAGTGGTTCAAAGCACAGTTTTTGCACTAATTTGATACTTAATCTTCTCCCCATCATTTACATTTTCTTCTGCCTCTGAGTAATTCTCCTATGTACTCAGACACTACAAGATTTTTTTTATTTTTTATTTTTTATTTTTTATTTTTTTAGGACAGGATTTCTTTGCCATATTGGCTTTCTTCCACAAAGCCTACCATGTCCAGTGCTCAAAGGACTGATTATTTTCTAGCTATATGCATGCATTCAGGTATGTGATTAATTCTTCTGGAAAAAAAAAAACAATCTATGTAGTTGATAGCTTTAAAAATGTATAACGTGGGCAAGTGTCACACAGCTGGCTATGAAAAGACAGGGGTATTCATCACAACATTTAAATTAGATTATAGATACATTTGAACTTTTTTCTCCCTTGCTTCAAGCATTCTTTTTGGAACAGTCACTGTTTAGCAATTCTGACAGGAGAAAAACACATTTAATTTATACAGCTGAAAAGGCTTGGCCTTCGTTTCCAGATCCTCTCATGAATTTGATAAACATGGCTCATTGAAGAATACAAGCTCAAAGAAAGGAATTATCCATAGCGTAAGATGCAACAGGCTGCTGAAAGAAACAAAATCTTTAAGAAACAAAAGGCTCTCAAGATAGTAAACATGTTTGTTGGAGGCAAATGTTAATTAAAATCTCATGCTGCCTCTATAGAGCATGGAATTTGAGACTCAGAAGAATCATTGTGGAGCTGGTGCTTAGGGTGTTATCTCCTCCTGCTCCCTGGTAGGGAAGGGCGTCAACTCTGCTCTTAAAGGGAGTTAGAGTACTCAATTTTTGGTTCTCATTTTTTTTACAGCTTACCAGTTCCTATGAATAAAGGCAACAGGGCTTTCTTCCTTTTCTAGCTGTCTGGACTGCTGTGAGCTCATCCCAAAACATGTAGATGTTTATAGGAACCTCAGAATAGGTTTTCATAACACTCTTAAATGGTGGCAGGGAATTGTGTCCTCAAGAGATGTTGGGTGTTTTCAAATGCTTGGGGGTTTTTAGTCTGAAAATGCTATTTACTAAAATTATTGTCACCTTAGATGGTGTTTCAGACAAAATAGGAACAAGAAATCAGTATAAGAAACTAGAAACTTGAACACTTACTTGAAACAGTGAATGTGCGGCAATGCAGAAGTGGAAGGAGTGCTGTGCACAGCAGGCTGAACATCACCAGCCTCCACAGCAGCCATTGTGCTCGCCTGATACACACGTCATTGCTCACCTCAAGTGGTCAGTTCTTTTAGGCTGAGTGTGGGAAAAGCAGCAGATGAGAGCGGGTCATGTGCTAAACACAGGGACCTTTCTGTTTACTGTCACAAAACTCTGGGGGGAATAACTTCCTTTCAAAGCATATAACTTGCCATTGATGGTACTAAAGAGAATTCCCTAAGATAACACAAATACTTAAGCCCTCATTCTCTCCTGTGGCATCACAGATGCAGTGGGGTAACCTTTTTGCCAGACTATTTTCTGTGGAAACACACACCACAGACAGTGCAAGACAGAACACTTCTTCAATAGAAAGGAGATTTCAGTGTCCTTCAGAGAAGGCAGGACATTTGCCTGGGTGCTGTCAGCCTGTTAGAATGTTCAGATGGAGAACACCAAGAAATGAACAAGGAATAACCAGATATCTTTATGCTAACCACAGGCATTAACGCTGCATCTTTCTCCTGAAATCTTGCTTCAAAATGGCACCAGGACACTTCTGCTTGTATTCTTTCTAATTCTGTTCTAGCAGTGGGCATTGAATAAGCCCAGAAACTTAAGATTCCTTTTCAACCAATTATCTTTGCCATCTTTAGATTTTATCATGTTTGTACTAAGCAGTCCAAGGAAGGTGACAGGTCAGTATGGAGAATAAGTCAGTTTAAGGCCCTAAATCTTGTTCCAGTCACAGCATTGCAGTTCTCCAGTCTGAAATATACTTCTAATTTGGTAAAATTTTGTTTTGAGGTGCTGTATTTCATGCTTTATTAAGAAATACACATATTAAACTAGGTCACAACCAGGGAAGGCAAATGAAGAGACAGACATGTCTTTTTATTCAGTATATAGCTTGGTATACTAGACCATTATTTACAGTTAAATGTAGCATGTGCTACATCTGTATTTTAAGCATAAATTTCATCTGAAGGCTTTTATCTTGTGATTCCCACCTTACCAGCCAGACATGTTTGCCACCTGATTGTATGGTGTATCACTTTGCTTGGTTTATCTGCATTTGTATCTGGCCCTAAAATACCAAGTATCCAAATAGTTTAACCTTTTTCTCTCCAGTCGTACCCATATGAAGAATGTGACTTTTATTACTTTATTCCTTATTCATAATTGTTTGTCAGATCAAGTAATTGAACAAATAATTGCCTGTGGACTCCTCTCAAAACTCTCCATAATTCCTGGCCATCTGGGCTAGGAGACTGGCTTTGCTAGTCATGCAGTCTTATTTATGTCCTTTGACTATGCACTAAACAGCAGCCTTCAGACTGATGGGGGATGCCCAAGCTAAAAGCACAATTCTTTTTAGCTTGAGTTGACTCCCACTGAGATGCAGTGGGCTCAGCTGTTCTCAGGAGCCGATCAAGTAACAAACATCTGCTGGGGGAAACCAGAACAAGTTGAGTTTCAGGAAAATGCCTGGCATTTCCTTGGAAATGTTCTTGAAGATGTTTCTTTTTTTTTTTTTTTTTTTTTACTTCCCACATAAGAAAATGTATCAGTTTTCCTAAAAATGTACAGTGTCGATGCTCAGCAAACACAAATGCACCAAGGTAGAGAACTAGTTCTAGAATACTTATGGTTTAACTTTCACATCACATGTATTGTGTAGATGTGTTTGAATGTTACTGCTGACATTGGCTTGCCCAGAGAGGTGTTGGAGTCACCATCTTTGGTGGTGTTCAAGAGGCATCTGGATGAGGTGCTATGAGATATGGTTTGTAGCTTAGTGGGTACTAATGGTGATAAGAGGATGGTTGGACCAGATTATCTTATAGGTCCTTTCAACCTTGTGGTTCTATGACCTAAGTATATACTTGACCATGAATTATATCCTTGCCTTATTTACAGAGCAGCTGAGGAAGTCATAAACATAAACACATACATGAAAGTAATGTCTCCTATTTTATTTCATTGGCCCACAAAGACAGAGGCAGGTATTAGTGGTGTGACAGTAGAGACTGAAACTTCCTACAAATATCCCATTACATTTTGTTGCCATGTGACAGATGGCAGTAAAGGTGCAGTCTGACAAAATGGCATGTAATGTGGAAGTGTGCATGAAGCAAAGGTGTCTCACTGAATTCCTCCATGTGGAAAAAATATCACCCACTGACATTCATCAACGCTTGCTGAACATTTATGGAGATCAAACAGGGGATGTGAGCACAGGAGAGTCCACAGCAACATGAAAGACATGCCACAGCCTGGATAATAAGTTTTCCAGGACTTATGGAACCAGTGCAAGGCTGAAAGTTATGGTTTCCTAGATCATATCATTACTAGTGATGTGCTGTCACCACTACAAGCTGTAGTCAAGAAAACAGTCCATGGAGTGGTGACATGAATTCCATATCAAAGAAAAGTTCAACTTTTAGCCTTTGGTGGGTATAGAAGTTTGTACTGTCTTTTGGGATAGTAAATGGTGTGATCCTTCTAAACTTCCTGGAATCCAGACAAACCGTCAGCTCTGACTGCTACATTATGGCGCTGACTAAGATGAAACTTTGAACTTCCAGAATCAGACTAGAGAAGGCATCCTTTCTCTTGCAACACAGCAATGCCAGACCCCATATCAGTTTTAAGACTGTGGAACGCATTGCCATCTTGGCTAGGCTGTCCTACCATATTCACCATATAGCCAGATTTGGTACCTTCTGGCTTTCATCTGTTCAGGCCAATGAGTGATGGGCAGCATGGGCAACATTTTCCTAGCAGTGACCCAATTGTAACATCATTGAAACCAGCTCTGCTGGTACAATTTTTTACAAGCACAGATTCTTGTTGATCTCAGGCAAAAATGCATAGTTAATGATGGTGATTATGTTGAAAAGCAGCGTTCTGCGGATAATTTTCTCACTCAATATTGTGCCGTTTGTATCCATTGTAGTTACCATGGATATAAATAGGAGACATTATTTTGAAGCATCGGACATGTATTTATATTACCACACATTGGACTGTATTTATATTTATAAATACATTCTATTTATATATAATGTGTATATATATATATAATACATTTTTTGACACATTTCCCACAATACTTACATGGCTTGTGACCTAATTTAGGTGTTCCTGCTCCTGCATGGGGATTGGACTAGATGATCTCTCGAAGTCCCTTCCAATCCCTGTTTTTCTGTGATTCTGTGACACGTAATTTCACATTATTCACAGTGTTCTCCACTCAGCTCCCTGGCACCTCCTCTACAGCCCCTTAATTTAGTGATAACCCACTGCAGGCTCTGATACCAGGGTGGCAGCAGCAGCTCCTGCAGGACTCGTGCCCATGCAGCTCCACCCTGATACCATGCCTACCCCCCAGAAGCCAGCTATGGTCCTGCTCTTCTTGTGCTGCATTTCTGCCTGTCCTTTGTAGCACCCAGATAGGTTATTAATGCGTGTACTTCTGGCTCAGTTTGCTAAATGTGAAGTTACTTTACCTTGCACTAGGGCCTAAATTTTAAAGAATGTCCACTACTTAATTCTCTTTATTATTAATAGACTATAATTTTTTGTTATATATCTTTTTCTATTAAATGTTTTCATTTGGAATTCGCACCTGCAGGTTTTCCTATACTTTTCTAACAGCTCATTAAAAAGTGATTATAATGGGTCAGGAAATTATTTGGGAACATAATTTCACATGTGAGCTTGATCTAGTTACTAATTACTGTGTGTCAGTGCTTGGAGGGCCTAGCTGCTTTCTGAGCAGCCCAAATTCACACTGACATGCTGCAGAAGACATCTCTCCCACTGCATGTCCTGTATTAGGCAAGTTGGGAGCTGGGAGCCTGGTGAGCTGAGCAACTGGGATGGGAGTGGGGCTCAACCACTGCACTTCTGGAAAATAACAGAGAGCTGCAGCTATTCTTCAGGGGTCTGTAGCATTTAGCAAATAACATTTAGAAAGCACTTCCTGATACATCTGAGTCCCCTCACTGGCCTCTGAGTGCTAAAAGAAACAAATGGGCACTCGGGTCTTTAGAAGTGAACGACTAGGCTGTGATGCAAGGAAATGCAAAGGAAATTAAATGCAAGGAAAAACCTTGAGCACATATCACAGTGGTGTACCACAGGCTGTGAGCTTGGCAAACACCACTTCTCCCAGGGATCATCCACAGCAACCGATGTGAAGCACCTGTGATTCCATCACAGGCAGCATTCTAGCAGTGGTTTTTACTCTGTTCCACAAGTAGTGTGTTTTTTTCATGTTCATTACCCTAAGAAACAGGATTTTCTATATTTCTATTTAGGGTTAAGGAATATTAATTTCAGACCTACATGACTTCCTGTAAAAATAAACATCCATGCTTACCATCATGCACCCATGCAAAGGCCTAAGTACTTCCCTGGATCAGGCTGGTTTATTTAGTCATGGTAGTGCACTTAGCACACAGATGCGAGTCCTTCATTAATTTGAGAGAAGAATACTTTTAGAAATACAGTTCCAAATGAATACATTGTATTACACAGGAATAAATGCGCAGATGCTGGGGACAGAGTTTAGTTGGGAGATAAGAGCTGTCAATGGGAAGGAGCGAGACCTGAGAGGGGATGAGAAAGAGGAGAGCCAGGCTGCAGAGCATGCATGCTGTAGCAGTGCGATAGACGGATTCTTGACCAAGGGCTTAGCAACCACTGGTCCAAATCCAATAAATCTTATCCACAGGGTTTGCAGAAAAGTCTTCCTAGTGAGAAATAATTGACTGCGCCTCAGGGCAAAAGCAAAAGAATTTCATCATGCACACAGCTGCAGCTCTTGTGATTCTTCTGTCACAATTTAGCTGAAGACTCCACTGCATCTTCCAATGCTCTAACCTCTGCCCTAATGAATTAATAATTAAAAAACATATAATGGGAATACTGAATTAGTTAAGTTAGTTATCAGGTTAGCAGAGGGTATTAAAGCATGAGTAATATCATCTTGGAATCAGTCTTAGGCAGTCATAAACGTCCAGTGTGTGTTCATCCTGTGTGGTCCTCACCACTTTCTCTCCAGGGTTGTAGTCCCTGTGGCTGTCCCTAGACAATAGCAAACAGGTTGCATCAGCCTCCTTAGCTAGTCCTGGGCAAAGCCAACCAGGTCAACCTGAAAAGTGGTAGAAGGGGCGTAGGTGTCATGGCACCTGGTAGAAGGGCACTGGTGCCATGGCATTGCAGGCACTGTGGTACCAAGCTGGGAATGCTCCTGGCACAGTGGGCACAGCTCATCTCCATGCCAGGGAGGTGCAGGTGAGGAGCTGTAGCTAATACTGGCAGCATGGCTCTGCAAACCACAGAGCAAGCTGTCCTTCCTCCCAAAATGCCCACCTTTTTCATATGTAGAAGTTTCTAAACTTTGGAAGTGCATAAAACTTGAAGTAACAAATATAACTTGGGTATCATACTGTTGAGTTTGTGTTTCTGGGGATGCACAATATTTTTTTGTCCATAATCTGGACGAACTAGAACTTAATATAAACTTTTGCATTTATACACTTCATAGAGAAGTGGTTAATTCACTTAACTTCTCTCTGAAAACAATAAGGCTCTGGTTGCTTTCATATTCAGACCTAACCTCTTCTGTATGCATTTCCTATTTCATCAGTCAGATTAACATATGCTCTTTAATGAAAGTCAAGTTAATTTAGATGTATTCAGTTTCTTGGATGTTTACCACTGCTCTCGTTGCACGATGCCAAGCTCATGGAGTACCGCAGCACCCGTGTGGGACAGTGTGGGCAATGCTCACCATTTAGCAGTCACCTAACGACGCTGTTTGTCACATTACTTCTCCCAAGTCCTCCTGAAATGACTGAGTGCCATAAATATGTCATAAGGGGCTCCAGTAATTCTGCCAAAAATACACACATCTGGGGAAACCTAAAAATCAAGTATTTATTTTTGTGTGGAAGAGCTCAGCTTCCTATCAAATTCTGGCATTACTCTTTCATAGTTTGGTAGTGGGGAGTTATTTTCAGTTTATGTATTGCTGGATGCTGGAGTTAAACTGATAATAATTGCCAGAGAAATATGATAACAATGTATATGGAAATTCCTAAGTTTTAACTTCTGAAGTGTTATTTCTCCTTTTTTTTTTTTTTTTTTTTTTTTTTTTCAGTGAGACATTAGGAAAGCTCTGGTAAGCAATTAAATCAGTGCAGTGAACTAGAATTACATAAAATATTAACTGTGTGTTTTTAAGGCAACCAGGAATTGCATAAACAAAGGTAGCAAGGTATACTGCTTGGAAAAACGTATCATAATGCTTCCTTATCTCACCCTTATAGGGCAGTGCTGTAGCATTAGAAAACCTTTCTTGTCTTGGAGGGGTTAGCTGGATTAAGCAAAGTTCGATGACATAAATTCTCTTCAAGCTTGAAGGCTTAATTGATTAAAGTGTATCAGCCTGGAAGATATAATAGTCCTGATAATTGAATTCATTCCATTTCTTTAAAAAATAAATAGATAGATGTGGGAGGGAAGGCAGGTAATTCTGGTATGATTCCATTCTCAAGTTAGACAAATTTGTTTGGACTTGCCTGACCCAGCACCATTTTACAGTCAAATGTCAGATCTACTGTGCAGTCTGTCATTCCACATAAAAGGAAAATAATTGTACAGCTGGGTTGTGGAGTAGGATTTTTATATGTGATTTTATTTAATGTAAATATATATTTATAAAAGTGTATTATTAAATGTGTTCCCGTCACTATCAATAAGATGTTCCTCCTAATCGTTTCAACACATAAAGGCTTAAAATTATATGTAGGCAAAAGTACATGTGAAAATGAGTTATTTTCAAATACATTCATGATCAGTACTTATTTGTTAAAGATACAAAGAAGAAAATAATCAGCTGCAGCCCACTTCTGTATTTGTATTAAAAGCGCTGTTTCATAGACGGAACTTGTTAAAAGTTGTCTGGAATAAATGAATCTAGTCACTCAAATCATATCTGGTAGAAACGCCTGCTACTAGAAATTTTATATTAAGTTTTAGGCTGAAGCAAATTTAAATGGCCGAGCTATAAACTTCTACATAAGAAGGTCTGAAAAAAATGCTGACAGGCCCCTATCTGCAGCGATGCCGCCAGGTGCTGTTATAATTAGTTCTTTGGAAGCAGAGAACTGCTCATTTCTGCAAGCAGAGTAAAACCTTGTCTGCAGAGCAGGTCTGTTAATTTGAGACTGAGCATTATTTCAGCACTTGGTCAGCTTAAGAAGAATAAAGAGCTTTTGTATAGGTCTGTGGTGCTGAATAAACATCCTCAGGTCTAGATACTGGGTTCCCTTAGTCAGCAGAAGCTGGCAGGGGTTAGGGAGAGCTGAGCATTTTTAGCTCATTTAAGACTTAATTTATGAAATGAACCTTTGGACAGACATTTAAACAACTGGCAAATTGCAGAGAAAAAATGGTTTTCAATTCAGCAGGGCAGTTGACAATGAGTTCAGGGTCAGTAAGAAAAAGCATTTTGAAACTTAAAAAGAAAAACTGTGCAAAAGAAGAAAAAAATAAACAATACTTGAAAAAGTCAGAGAAAAAAAAAAAAGAAGGACCACACGGTATATCTTATCTATCTTATCTATCTTATCATATACATCATACAGATCCACCAATATTTTGTAAAAAGATACAATTTGGTCAAATATAAAGCAATCAAATCATACAATAAATGTACTGTTACTATATTCTCATGCCAGCCTCTGCCATTCTTATTGTCTTTGCAAGCTGAACCTGAGTTTATCTATTAATAAAATACATATGCAAATATTTTGATGCCCCAGGGGTATATTGCCAGGCTGAATTAGTGCTCTTCATTAGTATCCAACATTTACAGAATGTCTTCTTTTCTTCAAGCTAAGGCCCAAATGTAAGTAATGATGAAATGCTAGTGAAGAAGTCTTAAATCCTGAAGCTGCAAAGGCTCAAGACATCTCAGCTGTGGGACATGGTCATCATCACCCTCAGGTGCCTGGTGAGCTCCTGCAAGGAGCTGCTGCCTTCTGAGGGCATTTGAAAGCTGTTAAAAACACCTCTGTTAGAAGTGGATTGCTGGCACCAGCTGCTGAGAGTGGCTGCATGCTGTGCATGGTCTGAGAGCAACTAATAGAAACTTATATATGGCACCTATTGCTCTCAGGGCTAGTCTAGAACAAAAGACACAGAACTGAGGAGCTGGCTGTGATATGTTTCTAGCCTTTTACACAGACAGAAATATGAAGATGGAGGTAATAGTTTCCAGCTCTCTTATACAGAGGCAGTCATCCTCGTGTTGATTTAATAGCTTTTTACCTTTTTCTACATGTAATAGCTCATACATAGTGTAGTTAATTTATCAGCAAAGAGAGGGGAGAATATGGCCCACAGGCTGTATCTGATCATGGGACTGTCACATTGCTGCTCCAACTCCCTTCCCAACCAAATATGAGCAAATTATCCCCTTTAACCCTTCCTGTGCTTGTTCCCCAGTTGTAGGCTACAACTCAATCCTGCCTTGAGTAGTCAGAGCTGACCACAGCTGGTGCCAGGGAACAAAACGTTCCCCAGGTCCCTCAGCTGTAGGGCTGCTCAAACTGCACCTGAGCAGTGAATGTCTGAGATCTCTCCCAGTCTCCTAGAGGAACCTAGAGCTAACAAGATCTTAGGTAAGCTGTTTTTCTGCTTTTCTGCAGGTTTTTTTTTTTCTGTGTAACATGTTGTCATTGCCTTCTAAAGGTATTTTTACACAATTATTTTATGAACTCTTGGGTTTGAGTTCAGCCCTGCTGTTTCATGAATTAGTCCCTTTGTAGTTTTATCCCACAAATCCCAGTATTTGTGGGATAATACTGGAGAAGAATATGTTGTATTACTTTCTAAGAGTGGGATTTCTTGTCTGTTAGGGAGCAGTTGCTATTGTTTTTATGGTGAACCCGGTAGGTATTCTGCCATAACTGTTCTCTCTAGAGTCTTCCTTAGAACTGAAGAGTGTAACACTGATTACATTTAAGCACTGTATGGTTACCTAAGGGCTTCCTGTGTGTCTTACAAAGCTCTTCTGTCACAGCAATTCTCAGATTGCTTCGTGGTGCTGCAGTTCTCACTTCTTACATGGGTTGCTCAGGGAGATGGGGGAGTCATCCACCCTGGAGGTGTCCAAGGAATGTTTGGATTTGGTGCTGAGGATATGGTTTAGTGAGAAGTATTGGTAATAGGTAGATGGTTGGACTGGATGATCTTGTAGGTCTTTTCCCACCTTGGTGATTCTGTGTGATTTTATGACTTCATCCCACCTGAAGAAGGGTCAGTTGTAGAGTTGTAAGTTTACAGTGTCGGGCCTAGATGGGATGAATTTTCCAGTGATTCCCTGCTTGTTACTACCAGACTGGGCTCTGGAGAAGGAGAGCTGCCAGGAGGGCTGAGGGGACTGTATTGTGGTGGGCTCTGCTGGTGGAACCCAGCAGTGGGTTAAGAGGCTTAATAAGTTTGAATCCTTAATATTTTCTGTCTCTTTCTTGTTTGTTTCTTCTTTTGTCTGCATATAAATCACTCAGGTGATGCTGCTGGCAAGTCCTGTGGCTAAATTTAATAATGAAAGCATATGTTTTCTTAAGCTAATTATCTCTGCTACACTTGAAATTCAGATTAATTTTTTGTTTCCTAAGAAAGATGTCTTAAGTATGTGCTCTTAGTATTTGTATGCTTGCTGTTTCTATCCATTTTCTGCAAGTGTCTATTTAAGTGTACCTTCTAAGGAAGCCTCTTTTGAGGCAAAAGTAAGGGTTGAGGAGATAATAGCCAAAGAAAAGGAGCGTAGCTTAAGATATATGTGATATGTGAGTTTGCTGAGAGGCAGGGAGAGAATCTTGTAAACAAAGCTCCCCATATGTTGCATCTTGAACACCTTAACAAGGAAGTTGATTATTTCTCTGCTTTCATTGTCTAACAAAGCTCACAAGGGTTCATGATTTTTTCACTGATAAAGCTGCTGCAACTTTTTTTGCTTTTTTTTCTTTTTGGTGGAAATTGAGAATCTACAGAGCTTCGAAGACAGCAGTTCACAGGATAGATGAGCTCCCAGGGGGCTTAGTTTCTTAGGGTTGGCAGATGATAAAGGAAGAAGCTTGTTTTGATGAAAGAATTTGGAGAATGTGAATGAATAATGACAACAAGTATTTATAGAAACAGGAATATTTTTCTGTGTTTTTTTTTTTTTGACTGTTCATGAATTTCTTAAAGCTTGTCATCAAGATAAGTAATCTGAAACTCTATTAATGATTAAAGTGAGAGGAGGCTGTGGGAGGTAGAATAGGCAGAGAAAGGAAATTCATACAGTGCTGTGGGTGTTTTTTTCTTTGAGAGCTTTGTGAAACAAAGGTGATAAATAGAGGGCGGGGACAGAAGAGTTTAAAGATGCTCACAGAAGGAAGAAAACATGAGTTAGTCTTTATGAAACATTTGCACAGCTCAGGTGGGAGAGTAGGAGTGCACAGCCTGTCTGGGTGCTGGGGGAGGGCAATCCATCTTAATTTGGAGCCTGCAGCCATGTAAAATGGGACCAGGAATTAATCCTGGAGTGCTGAAATAGATAGAGCCATATCTGAAGGAAAACTGATACAAAAAACAGTGAAGGCAGCACAAGATGGAAGCAGCGAAGAAATGAGGAGGAAAACGGAGGCAGATAATGGTCAAGTTGGGAAACGAGGAATAAAGCTCTATGAAATAAAACCTTGATTTCTTTCACAAGGTGAATCAAAAAGGGCTGAATTTTTTTCTTCAAACTACTTCACTTGGCATTAGGAGAACTCAATGAGAAACTCATGTTCTTCACCTACGCCAAGAGAATCAAACTTGATAGAACGTTTTGGTTTTTTTTTTCCCCATACATTTTGTTTTCCCCATAGATTTTCTTTGTGAGCTTGAATAAAACCAAGACAAGTAAAGGTTACTGATGTCGGTGTTGCACTGAAAGAAATAGGAAATAATGGTACAGAGCAATTCCTCCTTTAATACCATAGAAGTCAGCACTGTGTTTGACATATTGTGATGCTATCCTTTTGGTGTTAACTGTGCATGATTTGACCCACTTACTGTATTTTTTTTTTTTCTTTGTGCATTGCTCCCTAGATTCTCCTCTCTTTTGCTTAATGAAACTGTACCAGATTATGTTGCTGGTTAAACAGTATCAGAAGCCAGATATTGCCTTTATTTTCTATTCCTAAGTGTAATTTTAACAATTAACCTTTTTATGCAATGAAGAGAAAGTAATGCAGCAGAAGTGACATTAAAATTAAAACTGTGCTGTTATTAAAAACTGCTATCAGGATAAATTAGTATTTTCACAGATAATTGCTTTCATCTTTTGAGCCTCCTCGTTCTAGAGAGCAAATCCTCTCTTTCCCCATATGCTGGAAATCTTTTCATTAACTCTTTTTAGGGGATTTGGTTATCAGTAAGAATGGTAGAATTTTTATTTCCTCTCTGCCACGCTGCAAGAGCATTATGTACCAAGTACAAGCATCTTGTCTGATGGCATTAAGCTAAAGTCTATGCCAGTGTGAAAACCACAAATAGCAGTTCTGCAATGATCTTGTGTATGTATGTGTTCAAAACGCACACGTGGAGTCTTGCTGTGGTGAAGTCAGACTTGGGAACTGCAGTAAACTAGCATTTAAAACATCTTCAGACTTTAGCACTAGAATGAGTAATTGAAGCTGCTGCTCATGGAGAGGAAGCAAACTATATGTGCAAAGTATAACTCTTGTACCAAACTTGTCAATATTAAGAAGTTCATAATCCTGCCTTAGGCTCTTCCTAAACACTCAAGGGCAGAGTTCTTGAATGCAGAGCCAGGGCAAAGGAGCACAGCATGCACTGCTTTGCTGCACTGCTGCTAGAAGTGCAAATGATGAGTACCACAACAAAGGCTTTTCAGCTTCTGAAGTAGTGATGTACCAGAAACAGCAATATAATCAGAATGTCAAGATTCTGGAACTTGTAAACTGCTGACCAAGATGTGAGGAGGAAAGAAGAGGGGATTGTTGTGCCTTGAGGGAACCTCTGGAGCAATTGGGGAGTGTGAGGGTGAAATCCCTGTTTTGGGTCCTACAGCTCCTAAATAAGCTGCAGCAGAGATTTCTGAGCAAAAGCAACACTAGAGCCATAGCTGGCTTAACCCACAGATAAGGGACTATTTCAGCCTGTCCTGCTCCATCTTCAGCAAGTGCTGCTTTGGTGCACTGCTGGGAGGGGAATTACTGGTTGAGGCAGTCTCCTGGCGGGCATGGTTCAGTACTAAGACAGTTACAGCAATTCCCAATGATAAAAGCTATTTGAAGAGGTTGAGAAAAACAACCAATGGTGTATGAAACTCTTCTGGAAGTAACTCCTGAAGATGAGAGTTGATGGTGACTTCAATACTTGGAATTAGAAGTAATCCTAGCTGCTCACCAAGCACAGGTCCCTGTGCCATGGTATTGTAAAATATCACCTTGGTATTTAATCCTTCCATGGGCGTGATGGTGCCCAACATGCCCACTGGAGAGCATCAGGGAAAGCTTTCCAAGTGTATCTGTCTCAAAACTAATAACAGAATATATGTTACACAAGTGCTCGTTACATGACTTTAGCAATATCACTGAATTCAAGGCTAAGAGGGACTATTAATATCAGCTAGCCTTGATTGTCTGCTTTATATATGTCATAGAAATTTCAATTCCTATGTGATGCTCATCACTTCTAATTAAGCTAGAATACAATCTTCAGAAGTTTAAATTGATAAAAATATTTCATGTAATGAAGAATCCTTGTCTGCCACTTGTTAAATTCAATAGAGAAGCTAATTTACCCATATATACACATTTGTTTGAACTTGACACATCCGTAGCCTTCATAAGGAGAAACCACCTGGGGCAGTGACAGGGCTGCTTAGCCTCAGTAGACCCTCTCCAGATGTGTTTGGATGGCATGTTGCTACAACCAGAGAGCTTTCCATGGAGCCTCTTGTATTCCCAGCTTGTATTCCATGCAAATCTGCTCTACAGGCGCTTGCAGGGTCAGACAGTGTGCTGATTTTTCTCCTCCTATGTGGACTGTCTTTCTGTACAGCAATGCTTGTCTCTAACGATGCTTGTGGAAATTGTACTTGATACGTTATCACAACCCAAGTGTTGGCAATCTTATTAGTAGACATGCTTCTAAAAGTTTTACTTTCAAGGCTTTGCTTAGCCTACCCTGAATAGCAAAATCGCAAATGCTGGTAAAGTTTTGTCATTTTATGGAGTTAAGGAAGTGAATGTTTTCGAATGCTAGAGCATTACGTCTTGTATTACTTCATATCTATCCTTACTGAAAATGTCTGCTTCACACAACTGTAGGAAACAATGGCGCATTCAGCTTTTATGCGTATACCAGGTATTTAAAACTCTAGCTGAATCCTACGGTGTCCAGGTATGTGGCTGTTATATTCTTATACTTGACAATCAGAAAGGGACTACTTGAAGCCATTTTTCAAAGCTGCTCGTCCCTGCTGTCACGGATGAGGGTATCAAAACTCTCACTGACTTGAGGCAGCAGCTTTTGAACTCCCCTAATTCTATAGTTTCTAAGCTAGGGTCAGCAGCATTTATTTCATTAATTAATTCTGCACATCTTCTGCATTAATTCTCTGAAGTATTTTAGCTTGCAGTCATAGGTATTTTGCATCTCTGAATTATTTGTGAAGAACATGATTAAATTCAAAATGTCTTTTAAGGCATAAAGGTGCTGAAAAAATCAGAAGCAACTGAACAATGATAAAGATGCATAATAACAAGACTTGAGGTCTTTTAAAAACTAGATCAAGATCTTTCTTTGAATGAATTCCAAAGTGTCAGACTGCAAAATGTTAGTCTGAGGTGTAAAAATGGATTATGAAGAGTTTAAAAGGAATATGCTCTATCAATCTAAGAATGGTGCTGGTTTATCCTTGTTTTCCCAAAAGCCTTCAGGAACCAGGACTGCTAAATGCTAATGACTTTTCTGTTCTTTATTATGATATTTTCATCTCTTTAAAGTGACAAAAAATTTGTCATACAGCAATAAAATTGAAATCCCACTACAGTAATTCAGTGGGTGCAAGTCATGTTTCCAACATAACCTATTTGCAAGCCAGCTGAGTATTGCTGTAATCTAAGAATCTTGGGCTACCAGCATGCTCTGCAAGCTGGGTTTGGACACAAGTTGTCTAAATGCTAGTAAGAATTTTGCACCTGTTATCCATTGCTTGTGGGTAAGTAATATTTTCTAGCTCTTCAGAAGGTTGTAGAAAGGTGTATCATAATACATTTGAGAGATAGCCCCATCTCTCCACTAAGTTAAAATTTAATGTTTGGAGTAGCACTGATCCAGTGTGCAAGGGTAAACAAATGTCATTTTGTCATGTAAACAAAATGTCATTTTGAAACCTAACGTTAAATACCTGAGAAAACACGCAAAATTTGGGGAAATAAATGACGTGCCATATATACATTCTGTCTAAACAGCTCCATTGTATTTCTAATATCAACATGAATTATGTGCACTGAACAAGATGAGCTTCTTCATTGTGTAGAAAGACCACATCCTATGTGTTATTTCTTACTGCTATTTCTCTTTATCTAGCAGGGTAAGGGTTACTGATGTTACTGCTGTGTTTGTAAATTTTTAACAGAAGGAAGCAGCACAGTCACTCAGGCAACAATATATAATAATGAGTAAGATTGTAATAAACACATCACCCTATTATACATACAGGGAAGAAAATGTGCAGATAACAATGCAGTGGGTGGATCTCTCAGAGGCTGCTGAGTTTATTGTCATAGCAATTAAAAAAATATATATATCAATGGTTGACAAAAGGAAATAGGTGAGCAAGGAAGCATTTCAGGATCAACGTATGTGGAAGTGCACTAGAGGTAGGCTATGAGGTATTTTTCTGGAGAAGATGCAGCTGCGTGTGAAAATGCATAAATTACACCATGATACGGAAATGTGTGGATGGGGAACGGGCTGCACTGTGTTGACCCTGCTTGTGTACAGCTAGCTTGCTTTTGCAAACACTTAGAAGTTTCTTTTAGGAAGCATTTCGTGTTCCATTGTATTTTGCCATCAGTTGTGTTTGGTCCCAGGCATCCCATCCTGCCTGTGTCAGCTCCTGTGGCAGGAGCTGATGCACCATCCATTCTGTGCTGCTGAAGGCAAGAGCAACATGCTCTTCTCTTGCAGAACAGGGGTTTCTGACTCTCCTGTAGGGCATAGTGATGTTCTGTTTTGTAACTGCACCTATGGAGGAAAAAAACAGCTCAACTCAGTTGCTGCTATCCTGGCGACTTGTGATAGCCCCAGCTGTTACGGGGGGGGAAAAAGATGGGTTATTTGTGTGTGAACAATCTAGCTGTAGGCATCCCTGTTCATCATAGAGAGTTTGGAAGGGACCTTTAGAGGTCATCTAGTTTAACTTGAACAACTCTATGACTCTGTGATTTCAGAATAAGGATGTGATAAGAACAGAGAACTATTTTGCAGTGTTTAGGACCACAGCATTTATTTCTGAAAATTTGTACCTACAGAAGCATTTGAGTACAGCTTGTCTGGTGCTGATGAACACAGCCTTTGTCACATCAGTTCTGGTGGTGGCATGGCTATGTGCCTATTCCAGCGCTGCTGATTCCCACAGTGGTTTTGTCCTCTGAACTGAAGTCTTGGAGTTGCTCAAATATTGGTCTACTGTGAGAGTAAGAGTCAGATTTCTGAAGACTAAGTATTTAATATAATTTCTAATGGACAAAAATATGGCACATTTTTTATAATCATGCTGAGCTTACTGAATCTGAAGACATGTTCAGGCTGTGAATAGAATGTCTTTCAGCATCACCTACTTCAGAATGTGTTACGTTGTGACTTGCTGAAGGAGCACAGCTGGTAGAAAGTGCTTAACATGAAATCAGTGCATTGCTGCTTCTTGGCCCACAGGAAAAGCATCTTTCTTGTTGCTCTTGGAAGGTTTGAGTGACTTGAGCTACTTACTGTTTTCATATACAAACTACATTGATCTAATATTGATGCTGAGGAGATAATTGTGACTTAAGTGACCTTGATGAAAAAAAAACAGCATCATTAGTCTACAACCTTTGCTGACTATTAAATCCAACCTTTGCTGCTGGAAGTGATAGTTAGCTATTTGCACTGAAGCCATTCGCACTGCAGCTGTTCTGTAGTAGCAATTATACTGAACTTGGCCTCTAACAACGGTGGGAACAGCTTCCTCCAAAACCACTGCACTGGGTTGTACCTACACCTGCACCCTGTCCATTCCTGTGACCCTGGCAGACTCAGTACCAGTGATTGGCGTTCTGCAGACTTGACTGCAGAGCATTGTCCTGCTAGCTGCTCCTGTTTTACAGCAGTGCAGAGTGTCACTGGGGACAGTTCTCTTGTCTGGCTCAGTGGGGTACTGCTGAACAGAGTACTTTTTGAGGTTTTCGGTGTTAAAAGTCTGTTATGATGGCAAACACATGCAAGGAAAATACTGTAGAAAGAGCTGGACACAGTTTTTGCCACCTATGTAACTTGAAGACAAATTCTGTGATACATAACATTAGTGTAAGTGAACCTGATGTTCGTGTATCGTGGTTTATGCTGTGCTTCGAAAGGGAGTGGAGGAAATGTTATTTTAAATACAAGTGTGTAACTTCAGTGAAGGAAAGAACTGGAGGTGAATTTTTGATGCTGCCCCAGAGCAGGTGCAGGCAGGTGACAGCCCCGTGCTGTGCACAGAGATGCTGCAGGCTTAGACAAGTGGGGTAACAGCAAAGGAGCACTGTGACAAAGCCCCTGTGAAATGACCTGCACCAAATCTGTGCTGTCACTTCAGACATATACCCAAGAGGTCTGTTCCTTTGTACATGGTATGCTGATAAAATTTTGTTGTGTTGTATTCAATTA
This sequence comes from Lagopus muta, assembly GCF_023343835.1. Taxonomy (NCBI): domain Eukaryota; kingdom Metazoa; phylum Chordata; class Aves; order Galliformes; family Phasianidae; genus Lagopus; species Lagopus muta. The sequence goes on along the minus strand of NC_064440.1, from coordinate 27,771,116 downwards.
GCACATAGATTATTTCTCTCGCTGGCTCTAAGCAGTTTTGAAAAGGTTGTCTAAATCCTCAAAATGCTTAGACGCTTGTCTCGCTCCAATTTATAGGAGGGAGAGGAGGTTCTTTTATTATCTATATACCCGGCGTGAGATTAAGAAGCAACGGTTCAAATGTTGGTCCGACCAGTTTATTACAAATCTTAATCAGGGAAATGGGGAAGGGGAGGACGGACATTATTATGAATTAGGGTAATGGGGGAAGGGAAGGAGGGCAATAGAAAAGATAGAAAAGAAGAAGCAAGGGGTCTTTATAGGCAGCAAGAGGGAGATAGTCACCACCATGGATCCAGCGTGGTTCATAGTTCAGTCTTTGATCTTCAGTAGCGGTGGGTCGTCAGGCAGAGTTGTCCTGTTGACAACGATGACACACGACTACGACGACGACCATGGTGATGATGGCCCCTTTTCAATGCTTTCAAAGTGATGAAGTCAGCTGTCTTTGGAGTGACAGCTCAAATCCAAGGTGGTTGAGTCAGCTCTCCTTTGAGTGGCAGCTTCTGGCTCTGGGATCTCAGCAGAAACTCCTTTGTTCCCATCTTCTGGGCCTTGCCAGCAGATAAGAGGGAGCAGGGGTACCCATCTGCATCCTGTTTCTCACAGGACACGATGGTATCGTTCCCCAATTTTCCCACACCTAGCTGGAGCTGTTTTGTCACAGGCCAGATCTTCCGCCAGTGAACACTCCTGATCACTCTCATCCGCTCTTCTACAGAGCAAGCAGTTCTGGGGGAAGGGGCTTTCAAATGTTCCCAAAGCGATATCCATTGTCACACGGTTAGCACCCATTAGTTGCCTCCTCAACAAATCACTCAGAGTCTTATCGCAAGAAATACCTCAGGAAGCAAGCTTTGAGCCAAAAAACAAAGAAGGATTCTCACAACGCTTAACCCCCAATTAATTTGGAGATTTCTTAAATGTTCAAGGGCTGAGGAAAAAAAAGCTGAAGTTGTAGAGAAGCTTGCTTCTTCTCTGGTCCAAAACCCCAAATTTGATGAATGATTGGGGTGGAGGAGAAGAGATTATTGGCTAAAGAACAAGCGGACAGGAGCAATATGCTCTTTCAAACATCCTTGCCGTGCTATTCTAGCCATTATAAAATAAAGGAAAATAAAACAAAACTAGTGCTTTAAGTGAAGTTATTTTTTACTATATCCACAAGTAGTTGCACTGTATCCAGCAGTGAGTCCAAGGGGGGGGGGGGCAGTTTGCTCTCAAACAGCCTGCAGTGCGTTGGTAACTTCACTGGTAAAGCCTTTGGATTTCTTTCTTGGTTCTCAGAAAATATGGTTCTTCTCCCAAAGTAGGTAGTGCATGTGTTATCCGTACAAATCATAGCATGCATAGCAATGTTCCTCTGTTGTCCTCCTTTTATTTAGTAACTCCTACATTTGTTTTACTTTGATCTCTGAAAGCCTAGATTGTTATATACCGTTTCTTAGATGTTGACATTTGAGCATCACTCTTGCTTGAAGTTTATATATTAGAATTACTGAAACACTTTGTTAGCCAGACACATCTGTGTTTTTCATACTAGAGCTGTTCTTCTGAATCCTTTTGTAGGACTTCTTTAAAAGAGATTTTTAATGTTCTTGGCAGTGTTAGCCTGATGAATTCAGCTGAATGAATTTGTCGTTTTATTTATCTACTGAAGAGGCTCAAAGCTTCTAGAAGAGCAGAGAAACTTGCTAACCAGACTATGAAAATGTCTCATAAACTGTGTTATTACTTCCAACTTTATTGTGTGAGGGGAATTATTTGGCTTCCTCTTCCACATTTTCTCTTCTATTTTATGTAGTCTTACTAAAACATTCAAATTGAGCAAGTATTGTAGATACTTTTGTACTTTCATAATAGTTACTATCTTGTAACTATTGTGGATAAGGATTGAATTTTCTAATTGTAATTTGAATTGCGTGAGTTAATGCATTTCAATATACACAAAGGGTTTTGCTATCCTGAGGCCAAGATCAAACTATTAAACAATCTGTTAGTCACCTGTCGCATTTACCACTCCTTCAGCTAGAAGCAGTTGTGTGTCACGCAGAAATGTCTGGTTGCCTTTGCTTTTTGCAGAGCAGTAAGAGTAGTCCATCTCCCTAGCAAGGGATCCAGTGTATTATGTTCTGTATATCTTAATTGCAGATGTTGTGAAGTTTAATGTTATTATAATCAATAACTTCAGAGAAACACAGTAAGAAAATGTCTCAAATGCGTGTCAGTAGTAAAGTGCATTTGGAAAATATTTTATAGGGAAATACTTCACTACTCAGTCACTTAACACTGCAACTTATTTAAGAAGAAGGTCCAAAAAACTCAAAAATGTTTCCAGACAGGAATATTTGGCAGGCATCTCTTCCTCTTTACCAAAGACTGTGGTAGAAATGATTGTGCAGTCCTATCACGAGCTTTAAATTCATTTGGGTCTATCACTGTTGCATCCAATGATTTGACGGACTTCCATTACACTTTAACACCAAAGTCTGTTAACATGGGAGCTTTTAAAACTAGAGAACTACAGGAATAGTTTTGTATTTTTGTGACTCTTAAATATTTTTCTGTATATTAGCACATTTCAATTTAATGAAATTAAAAGCTGTGAGTAAATTAATTACTTTTCTGGCCATGTTACTTGTAAACCTTCTTAGCCTCTTTCTTTTCTAGCAAAACCAAACAAAACACCCCCAAAAAACAGTGTGAAAGAGTGTTTATTTTCAATAGGAAGCATGATGGTTTTTTGAGAATATTTTCTGTTTGTGAGACTGGAGTGTCACCATAGGTAAATGGAACTGTGCCCAGCACCTCCTCTATCTGTGCACAGGGAAGATGGAATTAGCTCCCGTTTAGTGATGTTGCTGGGAGTTGTTGCAATCTGTCTCAGTTGCAGCAGCAGAATTAAGGATGAAATACACGAAGTACCCATTGGGAATGCTTAGTGTTTTCCTATTTCGTCCCCAAATATTCTTTTGATTTGTCTTTGCATAAAGTCTTGTTAGGAAGTTGTTAGGAGTAAAATAGTCCAGCCACACCTATGATTATTTCTGCTGCCATATGATTAAGGAGTCCAGGATCCCACAGCAAAACCACAGCAGAGAGGCAGTATATGACGCAGCCGAAGTCATGAAGTGAAATGTCCCAGTGCTTGCTGCTCTTGCTTCTTTATTTTCAGGCTTGTCCTGTTATCTTAACAGAGCAAGCCATGCCTCCAGGCCTCCTTACTCCTCTGCTACCATATTTACTTCCTATCCTATGTCTTGGCATCTTGGAGGATTTAAGTAAAATTTAAATTGCATCTACAAGGAACACAATACTGAGATATGTCTCTAAACCTGTTATTTAATCTAAACTTTGCAGTCCTCTTTCAGGGGAGCACTGGACTTCCCCTGTGCATGCCCATTCCCTTCTCACTGAACTGGGTAAGCTGGAGAGATTTATTCAGCTGCCTAAGACAAAGGCACTCACCCCTACATGCCCTGCTGATCTATCAGCACAGCTGTCCTACTGCTCCCGTTGGAGCCCTATTGCTGTGGTGGCAGCTCCTATCTTACTACCCCAATAATGAAACCCTCTCACAGAAGGAAGAAAAAAAAAGGGATCTGAGGGATGTTAATTTTAACTCAATTAGTACGTCGATTTTCCCTTCCAAGTTTTGTGGATCTTTTGTTGTTGTTTTTAGGATATGGAAACACTGCTTCTGTTTCAGAACTCTGCTACAATTGACAGAAGATGGATATGAAATCCTGGCACTAATCCATACACTATTAAATACCAATTTATGATGACAATGTGCTAGTTTGTCTAAATTACTTTCTATTAGACACTAATTCAGAACAAAGGAAGGTGACCTGGCAGGACAAAATTCAGCTGATCTCGTACAAGCATAGCGGGAATTACAACAATACGGTTTACTAAAGCAGAGCCCTTGTATGTGTGTAATGTATGTAACAATAATAAGGATTAATGTCTGAAGGATTTCACACCGGAGGTTTTCTGAGAAGAAAATAACTAATGGACTGCTAATAATTTGTAATGTAACTTCAAATATGCTATTACCTTATCACTACAAAGACTTTTTTTTTTCTCCACACATTAAACCACTTTTTAGTAACAAGAATTATGCTCTAGTAAATGCTTATCTAAAACCACTCAAAGGCTGAAGGTAACATTCAAGAAGCAAGCAGGCAGCACAAAACAAAAGCAAGCTCTAATCTGTTCTTTTTATGCCACCTGAGAGGCTGCTGGGCAGTGCCATGAGTCTCTGTGTATTGCCCCCCCAAACCCCTTTGCGCAGAGACATTTACTCATAGTTGCTTGGCCATAATGGGAGCTCAGTCTTTTGTCAGCCCTTCATCTTGGCAGGATGGGGGGGAATAAACAATAAAACATTTATTCTCTTGAATCAGAAAATCTGAATGAGGATTACAGTCTAAAATCTTGGTTGCTTTATTAAAATGTTCATTGTACCAATGTACCAATGTACCAATGTGCTCTAGCCTTGGTGATGTAGCTAACCACATCTTTCCTCAAATAAGGACGCTTTTTTGTAGTCTGAATAAAGCCTTCCTCACTCAGCAGCCAATCTTGCAATGAAGCTGTAATTGGGAGTTTATGGTATCTGAAGAAGATAGGGAAAATAATTGCCATCACCAGCTCAGCTTCAGAGAGACATGATGTGATGCGGAACTGCTTGAGTCCAATGAAATTCTGCAGAGGGTAAACTATATAAAGTGTGGGATGCTGTGTTCTTCCCATGGTGAGAATGCCTGGGACAGCTCTCCAGCTGGTGGGAGCTGTCAGCACTGCTCTCGCTTACGCAGAGCTGTGCAGGCTTGCAGCAGCAGAGCTGGAAGCCAGCTTGGCACTTCGAGTGGGCTTTTTCATGTACAGAACTTAGTTCTAGTTCCAGCTTGTGAGAGTTTAAGTGTAGGAGGAAACTTGTTTGCTCCTTTCCACGAGGTTCCTGCTCCTTTGAAGCTGGGTAATGAAATGCCACTGCATTTTATTTGTGTACATTAACAATATTTCCTGGCCAAAAAGTTTAAGAGTACCTAAAACTTCTCAGGTGGCACTCATCCTGTTAGCAGATGACTTCTGCTCCTGTGGGCAGAGAGTGAGCCGTGCTGGAATCAGGCCCCCTCTTTTGACCTTCCAGCTTGGAGCTCTGCTAAATATCCTCAAAGTGGACTGCAATGACCAAAAAGAAATCAATTAATTGCCTTGGTTCTGCTTAATTACAGAATGCATTCTGTTATCCTTTTTAAATCTCATGTGCTAGATTCAGCTCAAAATTATTCACCTTAAGAGATGAGGAGAGGAAGGGGGGGGGGGGGATGGAGGGGAAGAAGGTTATCATCTCCCTGCAGGTAGGTGGATGCTGACTGTAATCAGTGATTTGATGTGTGACACTGCTACATTCACTAGACCCCCTGCAGTAAATAGATTGTCTGCTGCTTGCTTGCTGTTTTTTCCACCTTGTCACCTTTCATAGGTTTTCATCTGCTGTATTGTCAATGGCAGCCTCCTTCCATGACTTACTAGGAGAGGGAAAGCTATTAACTTTCTTGACCAATCTATCTTGGCTATCTCACAGAGAATCCCTTTCATTTCACTTATCGGTAATGGAAGCTACCAGTTGTCTTTGGAATGCTCACATATAATGTATTTATACACAGCTGCCATTTATTGATAAATAAGCAAGCTGTAAATAATGGGAACATTTTAAGCACTATTTTCCCTTCATGTCTTTTGTCAACTCATACGCTCCTTAGCAGATGTGCTTGTTTTGTGTAATGTTAGGAGAGTACTTAAACTCTCGATTAATTAAATCTAAAATAAGTAACAAAACATGAAATTAGGAAAGTAGTCATAATTTTCTCATATTAAAAAGGGTTCAAGCAGCATAACCATCAAATTTTAACTTGATGACTAGTTGGAAGTGCTACACTGTTTTTTCAATGGAACTAGGACAGCTTATCTATGCTCCATGGTTTTTGACAATGAGAGATGAGACAAAAAGGATCGTTAATTATAAGGGTATTCAGAAAGGCTTAAACCTAGCATGAAATCTCTAGTTCTTCTTTCTGGACTTCTGGCCCTAGAACTAGGAGGCAATTCTTCATTTTGAGAAATAAGAGAGGGGAGACATGTGAAATTATATTAAGATTGAGACAACTTACGTTCAGTGTGTAGGTACAACTATAATCCGGAAAGAATGGAAGATACAGGACTAGCTATTAAAATTTAACTGTTGGGCTACTTGAACATTATTAAGTGCTTTGTTGAGCTGTCTGTCTTTTATGCTCCTTAACATTGCAACTCAACATATTTGGGAAAGGCTTTTATAAAGGCTGAGGCTCAGCTGGCCAATGTTAGTGAGTACTGCAAGAAGAGACAGTTGTAGAGTAGCACTGAATAAGGAAGCGAGGAGTGATTTTTCCCACCATGTTGATTTCTTTTTGTTTGTTTTTTTTGTTCTGTAGAACATGTTTAATCCACAGTTCTCAGAGTCAAACTTATTCCTAGCAAACTCTGGGGGACAGGAAATTTAGGCTGTTTTCTACTGGTCATCTCCTCCGTTTCTCTCTCTCCGAAGGGAAATGAGCTAGCTTACCTGTCAACCCACCCCACAAAGGAAATGTGTGGAAAATGTTCATGCTTAAGTCACAAATGAAATTAAGTACTGCAGGAGCTACAGTTAGAGTGTATCATAGCTCTCTTTCACTCTCTGCAAGCCATCTGCTCTTCTTACACATCCTCTCATACACATTCCTGAGTTATACAGATAGACAAATTTTAGCTTGTGAATAATTTTTAAAAGACATACCGTAAATTGTCTAAGACACACCACATAGGGAGCTGTTCTTGTGTGTTAGAATTATTTTAGTGGCCACTTACTGCAGCTGCATGAAGTCTAAGTTTAACGTAAACTTAATCACAAATTCCCAGACAGCTGGTAGAGAAGGTGATGCTCAGTTGCAAACAATTTGGCAAGGGGGACGTAAAAATGAAGTGTGGTGGAAGGTGATACTGACACACATAGGGCTTACTGAGCTTCAGCAAGTTCATGGAAGCCATAGAGGAGCTTCCAGGAGTGGGAAGGGGGAAAAAAGTAGGTAACTTCAGCATGGAGCTTGAGAAAGGGCTACCGCTTTTACACACCAGGGACTAATGTGGACTAATGCCTCCTGCAAGTCTGGCATTATTAAAAGAATGTGTAAAGCTGCTATCTGTCCTGACTGGCTGAGTTGAAGTGGATCTCCTGTGAATCTGGCATTGTTTGTGTGGCAGAGCTCTCTTAATGAGAAAGCAGAAATTAATCCATCTGAGGGACTCCAGAGCAGACACTGCCGGGTTAGCACAGCTCTGAGCTCTCAGAGAGGGAGAGGAAACACTGCAGCTCCTCTCTGGCACAGAGGGGAGAATGAAGCTTGACAGCTTGCTGCCATCAGAAAGACACAATAAACCAGTTACCAGGGAGATGTAGTCCCTGAGCCTCTGCTGCAAAACAGTTTTCACTCAGTGCTATTTCCAGGGTTGGAAATGCAAAGGTCTGTTTTGTGTATTTTATGCAAAGCAGATTGAAATCAACATCACACTTCACTTGGCTCTCAGGAATTGAACAGAGAAAATATATAGAAGTATAAACATTCATTTTGGAGCACTTTTCAAAGGGAAAAATCGAGCATTGAGCCAAACTGCTGGTTTGGGCTCTGGGCAGATTTAGGATGAGAAAACTGTTACCTGTTTCAGGCTGTAACCTGTGCAGTTTCATCAAGCAGTCTCCCTGTTGAAGTCCCTGCAGGAAAGAGACATGCCTCACCCCTTGCCCTGGGGAGCTGCTGCAGGTGGGCACCCAGCCCTCTGTGCAGTAACAGTTCTGATCTTGGGTAGGGTTTCCCATACTTCGCTCTATGGTAAAGAAAATGGTGAATTGCAGGAATTCCATGATTTGTTCTAGCAAAAACTCGCTGACAATGCAGCTTTTTTGCTTCTTGTGTGCACTACCTTTTTTGTGTAGGGCTGTTCTGGCTGTGGCACTCCAAAGAATGGAAGGAATTTATTTTCTGTAATTTCTATGTTACCTGACGTGTTGTGAATGAAGGGAGTTTCTATGGGAGATGAAAACGAATGTACGCGTTAAGACTAAGCAGAGATAAGAAAAGTTTGTTCTGGTGCCCTAATTCTAAAAGGTTGGTTTAAAGGTGTTTAATGCTGATGTCTAGCAAACACTTCTTGCTCTGGGAGTTTCTAACTCTAAAGCATGCTTTCATGTTTTGCATCCTGCACAACTCCATTTCATAGGAAAATAGCTTTTTCTCTGCTAAAAGCTGAGAGCTCCTTCCCTGGGGATTTCTGCTAGATACAAATTTTACAGTCCATAGGATCCTTGCCACTGCTGAGCAAGTCTGTGCTGCCCCATGCTGCTGCCTGCAGCCAGCGCTACCTGAGCAGAGCTCTGTGACAGGAGCCGTGTCTGACAGGCTGTGGGGCTGCAGCTGTTCTGCTCCAGTGTCAGGCCTGTTCTTGCTCTTACCTGTTGTGTTTTCACAGCTGGTTTTGCATTTGTCACGTGAAGTCACAAGAGACATCTTCCTTCTGAAAAGCATCTGTCTCCAAGCTTTATTCTCTCTCCACACCAGCAGGTTCCTTCAGTGTTTTTCTGGCAAAACGTATATAACTTCTGATTGCCCCTATAATAATATTGACTTCGTATCTCCTATAAAGTCTTTCAGAGACAAATGGCATCAGCTGTGCAGTCCTCTCACCTCTCTCCTTATTGCATTAGCTTATGTGAGGGCAGGGCTTGTGAGGGGCACACTGTAAATTACTATTCGGATGTGCTCGTATCCAGGTGCAGAGCAAACACTGAGCACAGAAGGCAGACGGCAGGTTGCTGGTGTTTAATTTCACAGTCTGGTATTTTCATTGCAGGAGAAATTTCATCCTTGGGTTTTTAAAGCTATTAACAGTTCCGGGTGACCAAAATTAATCATTAAATAGAACTTATTTGACTCTGACAGACGACTTCTCCTTTTATCCATGCACCCTCTATCATCTTGATCTGCATCAGAAATGTGGGGCTATCCCCTGTTGGTCCTATTCCTGTGCCTGTTTCCACCAAAAAATATCCATGTCAAAACCTCCCATCGGAAAGACAAAATCCAGTTGGCACTAAGTGAGCTTCTTTGCTTTCAAGTTCAGAGTGTGCTCTGTCTTTTCCATCGCAAGCAGCTTTGGCTGCTCTGCTTTAAGAGCCTCTTTTGGCTGCTGCTAGACAAGCAACTGTCTTTAGCAGGGCTTGCTTAAGACTGCCAGAGTGCTGAAATGCTTCCTTTTGCTGTTACTGCCTCTCCAGCCGAGCTCCCCTCCACATCCTGATCCCACAGGGCACTCCCACCCTCTTGTGCCTCTGGCAGAGTAATCATGAACTCACTGCCAAATTGTGAAATTATAACGGTTTTTCTCACTCTTGACTGCACCAACAAAGCTGCCATCTTACAGGATAAGTAACTCCCTACCCACAGCTTGTCAGCTCGCTGTGGTGCCTTACCAGCAAATAATCTTAACACAAAGCAATCGTTACAAATGGGACCTGTAGATTATTTTCACAGTGAAAATCATTAGCAAAGATAATTAACTAAGACTGCAGTGATGAATAGCGCTGCACTACTGATCAGTGTAATAAAGAACAGAAGTCACTAATTACAGATAGCAAGCCTTGAAGCCAATGAGAAATTTAATTTAACATTGCTACACAGACTCCACACAGTCTAATGTAACTTTGCAATTATCATAATAAAATCTTACCACAGACAGTGCTTCTGGGAAAGTTCCAGGTACAAGGATGTGTGTCCATCAAGATAAAATGGTTCGTGATCTATTAGTTACAGTATCTTGGGAGAACAGATTAAAAACCTTGTGTCTGAACAGGCTTAGTGCTTCTGCCTCTCTCGGGCAGGTTCTGAGCTCAGGCACCGTTCCCACAAGCTCCAAAGGTTCCAGCTTTCAGAGTGGAACCCTAACGCTGCTGTTAGAGATCTTAGATGTGCATTTTTACTACAGGCATCTCAGAATGTCTAGTTCAGTGTTTCAAAGCACCTTTTCCACTTGATGTGTGTCATGCTCCATCACATTAAAATGACAGATCCTGAGCAACACAAAGTGATGGGAACCAACCTCGTTATCCCCACACACGTAGACAGCAAACTCTGTTTGACACTGACTAGGAAATGGCCTTCAGCTGCAGCGTGTTCTATTTCAACCTCAGAAAGAGGCAATGTGAATTAAATGCTTGCACTGGCAAACAGATCTGTGACATTACTTTCAGAAATTAAGGCAAATTTTCTCTCCTGCCTGCTGTCCAACCTCCCTGCCATGTGCGCTTCAGGAGTGCATGAGTGTAGGAGGAAACACTGGGGTGTACTGGTGTTGTGTCTGTTTGAACAGTTGTTTGGTTTTTTTTAGTCTTTAATCCACAGCATATTATATTTGACTGCCACATGCGATGTTTCTGAAAGTTATTATAGTGTGGGCTGTCCTGTGAGAAGATATGCACTGCTTTGGTGAATGTGGGATGACCCAGCAGGTGGCTCAGCACTACGCATTCGTTCACTCACTTCTCCAGTGGGAAGGGGGAGAGAATTAAAAAAGAAAAGAAAGAAAAAAAAAAAAGAAAAAAAAAAAGAATTGGAGATAAAATTGTTGAGATAAAATAATCTACTAAGACAGAGAAAAGAAAAAGGATAATAATTATTCTAAGATAAACTCCAACTCCCTTCAAACTCTTTCTAAAATCACATTGCATGGAATATCCCCTTGGCCAATTTAAGTCTGCTCCCTCCCAGCTTCTTCGCCCTTCTCTGTGACTGGCCTTGGCTCTATACAATACTACTTAGCAGCAGCTCTAAACATTAGTGTGTTATCAACATTGGTTTTTTTCCAGAATGAAAACACAGCATCATACCTGATGCTCTGAAGAAAACAATTACATCCCAGCTGAAACTAAGACAGAGGCAAGGAGCTACATTAGCTGAGTGAAGGTGTTATAAGTGGGATTTTGGATAGCACAGCTGCTTTTTGACAGGAGTATTGATTGTTCTGATGTCCGCAAGGTTCTCTTGTAAGGTAAGACTAGATAAAAGGAGAAAGAAAAAAGAGGCAATTTTCAAAACATGTAAGGGCTTACTTAACACACCTAGGTAACACACTGTCTTCATGCCAGTTTATATTGGAAAAGCATTAGTATGCCAAAATTAAACAAATTTGGGGAAAGCTATGAAAGCTTGGAGAATAGTGATTTGAATACTGAAGCTGTTCAGAAGACTTTGAGGAAACCCTTAAAATCTGTTATACAAATGCCTGTCAGGAGCTGTCTGGCTCCAAGTGTTGCTGCCTGGGGATAGAAGAGCAGACCATGTAGCTTCAGAGGCCCTTACCAGCTCTATTTTGTATATTCTTCTGTAATTACTCCTCAGATGACCAGTAATCCTGGCTGTACCTGTCACAGAAAGCTCCTGCATGTTTTAGTTGCTTTCTCATCCCTGCAGTCTCCAAGTTAGCTTGAAATAACTATAATGCTGAATCTTAAAGTACAGATGACAGCAATATGCTGATTAGAAGAAAAATGTAAGAGGCTTTCCTCTCCAGAAGGGGCACAGAGAGTCAAGCTGGGTTCTGGCCAGCAGCTGCCTGACTCATGCTCCTCAAGCATACCTCTGCTTGCTCTGAGCACTTTGATTCTGCGTGCCTAGTGCAGAGATGGGGAGCCAAGACTCAGGAGCTGTCTGCCACGCTTTTTGTCAGTCCTGTGAACAGGAACTAACCCTGCAGTGGCTTCTACCTGATCCTCGGGATCAGGTACAAATGCAGGGTCATGACAGTGCCTTACCACTGTGTTTGCTTCCTTCTTGAATCCGTACAGTGAGTCAACACTCCTGGTTGACTGGGAAATAGTGCAGTGCTTAGGAGATACATTTCATCGCGTTCCTAATTCCACTATGATCAGTGTTTTTGCTGGTTTCCATTTGCAGTAGTATTTTTGGAAAGGCAGTTTCAAGAACTCTACAGGAGGTATAAAAATGGAAGGCTAAAAATAACCTTCATTAAAAACTGATCTTTTAATTAAACTCCTAGAATTCATTTCAGTGTGAGTTAGTGTGACCAGACAAGAAAAGGTACAGATTGATTAAGCTATTACCATTGACATAATATGATATTAAACCAATAATACGAATGAGTTGAGCACTTGCTAAAACACGAAGAGGGCAAAAGGTTGTGATCTACTGCAATGCAGAACATGTCACAACCAAATGGAAAGTCACAGGGCAGAAGTAGGCTAGTCTTCTACTGAATTTAAGGTGTCTGTATGGTGCTCATGCTTAACAAAACTAGCGACTCTCACTTTGCTACGTTTTGGTGTTACTTGTTCAGCAGGAAAATTACAGGCGATGCTTTAAACATGAAGTAGGTGCTTCTTGGTCCCAGAAAACTGATGCTTTGACAGAGAGGTTTAGCATAATAGGATGTGTCTTTTTATTAATGAATGGAAGATTTACTTTTGTTGTTGTTGTCATTTTTTTTATTAGCTATGTGATAGAGGTAGTTGAGGTATCTTTAAATATTACATTTATTCAGGGCACGCAGTCAAAACAAGTCTTCTGTGAGCAACTAGTTTGAGACATTTAATGTTGCTGGAACGAGTTGGGCTACTTGCAGCAAATTTTGTCAAAATGAAGTTGTTCCACAGGATATATTTCCCAGAATTCTGTCACTTTTTTTTTTTCTTTTTTTTTAATAGAGACTTTTAGACCTGTTTTGAAAACCTGACTCATCGTGAAACGCACTAGGTATTTCTGTCTGCCTGTGAAAGACAGAGGAATGAGAAAGTGAATTTAGTGTGTGTGCTGGTGAAGCGCATGATATCAGTTCAGTGTAAATCAGAATGACGAGATTTCCACAGTCAGGTGGATCTTATACATCCTCAGGTTTATGGCATCATCTATTTGTAAAGCAAATCAAACCAAATCAAAACAAAAAAAAAAAACATAGCTTCTGAGCTTCCTTACTGTAGCTTACAATAAGGAAGCTCAGAATCTATGTTTGTTTGTTTGTTTGCTTGTTTTGTATTGTAAATACTATACCCGTTCTGTTTTTATTGCCAAGTCAAATGAAACTGACTTCTTTGGAATGCCTCAGCTGCAACAAACAAAAGTGTTCTTTTCTGGTCTGTAGCTGAAGAGCTGCCTCACTCCTCCTTTGTTTATCTCAATTTATCCTTGCGTCTAGAACATTCAGAAAAACATCATAAGTTCTAAGTTTTGATTATAATGGTTAATTTATGTAGAGAAGAATGCAAACAGATTTTAAACTAATGTCTTTTCTCATGTTTCAGTATCAATTACAAATGATATGTATGCCCCAGTATAATTTTAGCAGAGAAGTACAGATTAAGTGAATGGCGCAGAGATGAAGTAGTTCACTAATGATGCATGTTGCAATCCCTGAATTTCTTCTAGTTAAGTTCATTTTAATAAAATACAAAAAATGCCTGAAATGAACTCAAAGGAATTACAAATTTGGTAGCTTATAATGACATTTCTATTTCAACAGCTTCTCATGTCCATAATTCTACACAAAGGAGATGCAAATGTGTACCTGAGGCCTTCATTCTCTTCTAATTTATACTTCATTTTGAGGGGCAGATCTCTTAACAGTCTCACTGCTCAAACTTAAACCGTCATGGTTAAAATGATTCAAGACCAAACACCACATTGTCATGATATAGAATGCTGTCAGAGCGTATGCACTTAAAAAAGCCATTATCTTTTAAGCCAGTGCAGCCTGCGGTGTGCTCCCCCAGCTGTCCCAAGACAAGCTCTGTGAGCAAGATTAATTAATTCTCCTCTCACCAGTGCTGGTCGGCGGTGACATTTCCTTTCTGCAAATCCAACTTTCAGATTCTCCCTATTAAAGCAAGTTAAGTTGGCTTTTGCTGTCCTGTAGTCACAGTTTTTAAGACTTGGCAGTTCAAATGGTTTACTGCTATGGCTGACTGTTTGGCAGATCTCCTGCCTAAATGCTCCAGGGAGAAATGCCTCAGTTAGGAGGAAACAGAAGATTTGTCGTTACTTTGTACATTCTGTGGATAAGGAGACATTAAAAAGAAAATGAACACATTTAAAAAACTAACCCATGTTTGAAATCTTTATTAGGAATACATCGTTTGTGTTCTAAGGTCATAGACCTTGATGGACTGGGAAAGTCAAAAGGGTAACCGATGTAACTGATGTGTTATGGATTCATGATTCTGTGATGAGTGTCTTTGGAGGTACCGATAAATATGCATATTTGAAGAAATAAGAAATACAAACACAGTGCAAAAAATATTATTGCATTAGTGCCTTTTTACAGGTGAAAGCTGTATCACTTGATCTTCCATTTGGAGGAAGAATTGAAAAAGAAAAAAGGCAGAGGGGCACTGGAATCACAGTCTGCACAGAGAACTCCCCAACCCAAAGCCTTCTCCCACATTTGGTAGCTCTTCCTTTGTATTTGGTGTGGGGGATTGAGACAGGAAAACGAATTGCTTTGGTTCTGTTTTGCAGAAAAGGTAATCCGCAGCACATAATCAAGAAGGAAAACTGGCAGCTTTTCTCAACGCTGAGCAGAGCTGCAGTGAAACATGTCGATGCCGCCTGTTAGTACAGAAGGATGCGATTTAAGTTAGCACAGTTTAAAAATAGATAAATAAACAGGTGGAAAACAGGCTGACACTGTTTGCAAAGATTGGTCTACATGTGCAATACCTTTAACAGCAACCTGCAAACCCACAGGAGTGGAATGCTGCAAGACAGCAAGCATGGATGCAATTGTGTCAGTCATTTTTGTTATCAGAATATTACTTGGGATAACTGGCTGAGAGACAGGAAAATTATGGAAGTTTAAATGAGAACTGGTTTTAAATAATGTGTGTCTGTAGAAAAATGTGTGTTGGTTTTCACATATGCCTAGTATCTACTGTCTTAACTGAGAAATAGACCGTCATGAGAAATACATGAAATACAGCATTGTTCTCCTTGGTAGCTTACTATTTTAGCAAGTGTATTGCCATTTTCAGCTCAACAAATAAAGAATTAATGTTGATTTTATGAAAAACTAGGTTATTATGATTTACAATTTAATTTTCTCAAATTTATTAAAAACTTTGAACGTGGAAAATGGTGGGTTTTCTCTGTGCTGGTTTAAATTGCAATTAGATTCCAGCTGGAGACTGCAAAAAACAGCAGAACCCTTGCAGGGAGACTGTTTGCCTTGGCTTCTATTTTGAGAATCCTTAGCAATATCACCTTGTCGCAACAGCTGTTCTGAGAGCTGAGATTGGTGTGAATTTCTCCTCTGCTGCCTGGCAAACTGAAAAGTTGTAATACGTTTTCGGTTCATTTTAGGTTCAGGTATCGCTAGGAGCAATCTTCTTCATGTTCATCAAAAGGAACGAGATGCTAGGATTGCAAAGCAGAGATTCAGGAACTTAGGCAAACTGCTCTCAGTTGGAAGCCTCAACTGGGACCTTATTGCAAAAGCACCAGGCAGCAGAAAATCTGTTGCTAAATTAGCCAGAATAAACGTCCAGAGGTACAAAACAGCTGCCAAGTCACTCCTCTGATATGAGCAGTAGGCTGGCAGTAGGCCTGAGGAAAGGTCTGAACAAACAAAAACAAACTCAATACCTGTGCCATTTCAACAGTTTGCTAATCTTGCTACTTTGCTTGGCAGTAAAAGCTGTCATAGCTGTCGGTTCCTCAGCCACACTCCTGGCAAACTGATAGGCTCAGTTACCAAATGGTAAGCCATGGTAAACAGACTGGACTGGGTGAGTAGGAAAGCTTTCTTTGGAAACTCAAGTGGCTCGAATGGTGAATAAATGATGGGGACGTTTGAGACTGTCATCAATAAATTTGAGGGCAAGATAATGCCTCTGCTGTTTGGCTGGGCCTTGCTCTCACTTACCCATTTTGATTCTTGTCAAAAGCTTTAACCAGGGAGCTTCCTGATGAAGTGTGTCCAGGGCATCTTTTCATGCGGTACTGAAAACCACAACCTCTAAAACTTTCTCAGTTACACAGCTGAAATCTTAAGATCCAGCAAAAATATTCTTAATGTCACCATACTGAATGCTCTGCCCAGTTGCTCAGGCCCTTGAGAAGAGTGTAGGAGACACAGGAACCCAGGTTCTTCTTCCCAGAAGGCTCTCATGGCCTTTGTATCCTGGTGCTGACTGGGAGCTGCCAAGAGGTGCTGGGTGCAACTGTGGCCCTGGGACAAAGGCTAAATGCAAGCATCCCAGAGGGAAGCTTTCCAGGAACATTGTTGAAAAAAGATGAGTTAGAAAAAAAAGAAAGTCATTCTAAGAAAGATAGAAAATTATCATTAATTCTAAAGTCTTTTCTCAATTATAAGCTCTTTGCCTTTTGAGGGGATTTCTAGCCACCTTCTTTTTTTGTCTGAAAAAGTAGATGAAGAATAACACATCCTTGCACACAGAGCATAGCAGTCCATCATGAATTGATGTCTGCAGCTCCAAGCATCCCTCCTAAGGTGTACTGACAGAGCCTCACAGCGGGGTGGCTTGAGGCTCCTGTGCTATGATTAGCTGGCTGGTGCCTGCCTCAGATTAAATATCACCCTGAGTCTAAGAGAAAAGGAAACATGCTTTGCTTTCTGTTGCAAGCCCTGACATCAATTCCTGCAAACGCTTAGAGGTGTCAATAGAACAAATCTCTATGTCATGGTACCCACATACCTTCTATCACTTTCTCTAAAAGCCAAGACTCAGTAGCACACACAGAACTTGGCTGGAGTTGGGACGACCGCACTGTGATGTCACTGGTACAGCTAAGCCTAGAGTCTCTGTGCTGATGACATTAGGGGTTCATTTACTGCTGCCGAGAGAACAGATGCAGACAGAGCCAGTGTCATAGGATACTCTCTACAGTGGCTCTCACCTGGGGCTTTTCCTTTGTGTATTGGGAACATTACTGAAGTCAATGTAGACACTGTGATTAACAGTGAGATATAACTATGTATGTATTTAAATTGTGCTTATTTTTTGAGAATATCTATATGGCGTCATTTGCAGCAGGTAAATAGCCACTGTTTATAATGTGCAGAAACTACTGGGTCTATCATTAATGTGCCTATGTTGCTGTAAGAGGAAAGCAAGTATTTTGAATGTACAGATGATCTATTACTGAAAAATTAGACTGATTAGCTGTGGTCAGAGCAGAATTATTTGTATCATCACCACTTTGCAGATTTATTTTCAAAGACTTTTCAATCAATCGCTTGGCTATTAGTATTAAGACGTTAAATAGTCCTTCCAAACATCTCATCATAGACAGAGATGGAAATAGTTCCTCTGGGAAACCCTTTGAGATGAAAGAGGTCCAGTCAAGCAACATATGTATTTCTATTCATTAGCAAAGAACCAAGCCGACCAGGTTCATCACCTCTTTCTGCAGAGCTGTGAGGGATTCTGGGTCCCCCTATATCAATGTGCAGGAAAAGTTAAATGTGGTGCAATATTTTCAAATTTAAGTGTGGTCAGGTGCTAGAGAGCCCACAGGTACTCTCAGACCAAAATTAAACCCAGTGCTGGGATCATCTTTCAGTCTCTGGAGTTCACACCTGTGGTAGCAGTTCTGATACCAAGGGAAGTTTCTCTCTTCAAAGTACTAACATAAAAGCAGGACTTGCATCTACTATATGAATATTTTAGTTATTGCTAGGCTTCTGTAGCTCAACTTGGTAAGTCAGTTTTCTTCTCTCATTAGTGATTAAGTGGGTCTGTGTGAATATTTTACTGCATAACTTTTGTGAGATTTTTTTGTTTGCACTAAAATACCTCTTTATCTCCAGAGAACAAAGATGATAGATTTTTCTGGCCATATGGCTGCAGCAAAGTGGTTTCCCTGGCAACTGTAACCCACAGAACTCCTTAAAACTTTTTCCCTTTGTGGATTTTTTAGCAGTTTGATTTCAGAATTTCAGGATCTTGTCATCTTCTCCGAAATCATTGCAGCTGTGGAATAGAGGTTAACCATGGAGGCCTCCAAATGTGCTAGGGCCCTGGGTGCCTTCAAGTATCTGGCTTCATTTGCAGTGATCTGAAGTTTTTCCCTCCCTGCGGATGTTTGGCTCAATTTTTCAGTATGTTTAGCATATTCTTCTCGGGATCAGTGTGGTAGTCTTCACATAACAACTACTGAAAGGGATCCAGTATGATTTAGACAAACAAAACACAAAACCAGTGAAAGACGAATCATGAAGTCAGTGGGGCTGCACAAGCACCCTCTTGCTTGGAAAGAGCTTCAAGCAGCTTGCTGGCTCGCACTCCATCACAATAAAACAGCTGGGACCAAGCTGTGGATTTCCTACTTGCCTCTTGTGCCATGCACGGAGGGGACAGGAGAGGGAAAAGCATGTATTGCTAGTTTTTATTTTAAAAGCAGAATAAGCAAGATTGATTGCCCAACAGATATTACAGAACTTTCAGGTACAGCTTCTGAAGCAGATCAACAAACTGGCAAATACCTCCACTAAAATCTGTCCCCTTCTGTGTTTCAGCAACCCCAGTGAAGCCTTCATTAGTAGCACTATTGCATATGTTATTGCAGGAGATTTATCTCAACTGCTGTGTGTTTGGGCAAACATCCTGCCAGTGTCAAGTTGCAAGAATGAGATGCTAAGTGCTTTTTATGCTTGGTAATCCAGATAGAGTTATTGGTTGTGTATGTTGTACTTCTGACAGCCATCACACTGATTTCTTTTCTTCTGATGGTTTGGTTCTTTTTGAAGAACCAAATACTACCACACATACTAATTATCTTCATGTTTTAAAGATAATTAGTAGTCTGAGTATTTACTGAGCATATGATCAACCACTTTGTAGTAAGGAATTAGTTTCAAGAATAAGTGAAGTTTGCTATTATTATCAGAAAAAATCATTGAGAAGAACTGCTGAACTGTTTGAGTGTTGAAGGGACCCTGAAAGGCAACTCATGGCTGATAAGCTCAATTTTGATACGACTAAATGCTGGCACAGGTAGTTTTTCTGGTGCCAAGCTGTCCATTTTCAAAAGAAGCTTTGATACTTTCTAGAGGTACAAGAAAAATGCATTTTTCTGCTTTGTACGTAACCATATTAATTCCAGATACTAGTAATTCCATCTGTTTCTTCTGTGGATTTATTCTTATCTTTTCCTAGATGAGAGCTAGAAAGATAAGATGCTTCAGGAAATAGGCCAGAGCTCTGGTTCCAAAGCAGTCAAACTACTTAATAAGTTTATATATACATACATATGCATATGTCTGTGTATATATATATGTATGCATGTATGTATGCATATATACACAATATATTTTACCTTTGTTCATTTTTTCTTCTCTTCCGTAATCTTTTTTAATACTGCAATTCTTTTAAGGAGGGCAATTTGGAAACCACCTGAATTAATCAGTAAGTTGTCAAAAACTCATAAGTTGTTCCATTCAAATATTAATAATGTTTTTCAAACTCCTATTTTCTTTGTGAGTGAAATAAACAACAACAAAAATCCAGAATGCCACGCTGTAAAGAAATCCCACAGGCACACTCATCATTAGGCAGTAAAGCACATAGGACAACAGATGCTGGATCTGAATTTTTCCAGGATAATAAATGTGTTCAGTGTCCCTGAGAAGAAGATTTTAAAGAGCATTTTCTGCAGAGAGCTACATAGTTTGTCCTCAAAAGCTCTCTGTTTTACACAGTGTGCTAAAAGAAAAAACACAAAAGAATCCTGGAATAAATAGTCATAATGTGCTGCTAAACTAGGGGACCGAGTTTCAGAAATAACCAAACAGTTTAGCATAATTAATTACAAAGGAATATGAATCACTGCTTCAGCATTTAACTCTTTATTCTATGCATTTTAATTGGAGTGCTGTTGGGAACAACAGCTGGGAGGACATTTTCTCTAGGAAACCTTGAAAGCAGAGATGTGTACAGGGTTCTTAGCAATGCAGTTAATTTTACAGCCAGTAATGGTATATTTGCCTAAGCGTTTGAGGCATCTTTCCCTATATGAGTAAAAGACTGAGTTGCCTCTGGAGCCTGGAACAGCTTTTATATTATTTTCCTTATCCATTTGAGCATGTTATCCTTTTAATTATTTCTCATATCTAAGTTATCCTTTATTTTCTTATGAATCAGTGGCTTATGATTTCCACCTGTATCCCAATGGGCACCAGTTAGGAAATCAAAACTGAATTTACCTGCCTTACCCTGCCAGTCTGGCAATGAGAGAGCTGGAGCAGCTCTCCAATGAAGACAGGCTGAGGGAGCTGGGTTTGTTCAGCCTGGAGAAGAGAAGGCTGCAAGGAGATCTCATTGCAGCCTTTCAGTATTAAAAAGGGGATTATAAAAAGGAGGGGAATCAACTTTTTACAAGGATAATAATAGGACAAGGGGGAATTGTTTTAAGCTCAAGGAGAGAAGGTTTAGATTGGACGTCAGGGGGAAGTTCTTCACAGAGAGAGGGGTGAAGTGCTGGAACAGGCTACCCAGAGAGGCTGTGGATCTTCCATCCCTGAAGGTATTCAAGGCCATGTTGGATGGGGCCCTGGGCAAACTGGTCAAGTACCAGATCTGGAGGTTGATGGCCCTGCCTGTGGCAGGGGACTGGAACTCGATGATCCTTGGGGTCCCTTCTAGCCCAAGCCATTCTATGATTCTATGATACTCACACATATCACCACTTGCTGGATGCCAGATGCAGTTGTCCTCCTCCTTCTGACTTCAGGGCTAACATAAGTAGCTGATCTCCATTCAAAATGTAGCTGGACTATCCTAACAGCTATAAAGAAAGTATCAAGTGGTTGTGACCTCTGTTTAGTAAGAAAATATAATCTTGAGTCGTAGTTTAATGTAGGGTTGAATTTCAGACAACAGTCCTGCTGTTGCCTAATGTACTGTGCTTGTGGAGTTGGCCATGGGCAAGCAGCTGGTGTGGGATCAGGATCAGCTCTGCGTGCCCAGCTGCTTCAGGCTCACTCCCCACCGAATGGCACGAGGAGAATGGCTGAGAATGTTCTTCTCAAGGAGAACACAGCATCACTACCATGCAGTTTTGCTTTTATCCTGTATCTGTGCATCATTTCTTGCTTTCTTGTGAGATTAGTTGATTAGGATGTCTTGTCAGCAATTTCTCGTTTAACTGTTTACAACCCCTAGTCAAGATTCATGAATATTAAAGTTCTTCAAACTCAAATAATTTATGAAGAGTAAGGAAAATGCTAAGTTCCTTCTGGGTGTTGTTAGGTTTATTAAATTATATCGTCAAGACAAGGATTTTCTGGAAAAATGGGCTGAAGTATAGGTTCTGAAACTTATTTGTTTATGGCAAGTTGTAATTTGAAAATGACAGCATTTCTCGCTCTTAGAGAAGGTGTTCTTGTGAAGAAAGCTGAAAGATAAACATATTGCAGTTTGGACCCACAAGTGTGTATTTACACCTTCTGCAGAAGCGTTCTGATGTTCTGTGCCAGGTACTTGTTAGCTGTGTAGTGCAGGCTGTGTAGCAAGTTTTCTTATTCAGTTTATACCTTGGAGAGCACATATTTCCCCTAATACATGCTGATTGTTATTACTGTTATGCTACATATTTTAACTTCAGGTTTCTCATTTCTTAGCCTTTCTTTTGCCATCCTTTATCAACCCCAATCAGGTCCCTGTTTAGCCGTGCAAGAATGCTGGTGCTCGTTCTTTCCTAGACCAGGATAAGAGATTTTCCTTCACTGTGAAATCCCACGTGGAGCTCCCTGCCATGTAGTATGGTGGCTGTTAAAAGAACCTTTCCAGTCACTGATTGACTGGGGAATGGGTGGCTGTGGTTTTCTAGCACAGGAACACTTTCTTGGCACAGAGATACCCACATGAAGTGCCTGTAGATGTTACAGGATGGGAAGTGTCATTATTCACTCTTGTATACCTGTTATTGAAGCACTGTTTCTAAAAAGATTCTCAGAACTGAGACAATATGGCTATTTTAATATTTTAAAACGATTTTGCATCTTTACCCTGTATCTCTGTGATCCCTCTTCATGACTTTCATGATTTATTTTAAAAACAAACAAAAATCTTTGAATGAAATGGGCTCCTGGGGATAAGGGAAAAGATTTGAACACAGGTGAGAGCTCCAGCAGAACAGGGCTGCACTCACAGTTACCACACGTGAGGAAGGGGTGCAGCAAGGAGGACGAATCTCCTGTAAATGACATGGCTTCAAACTGTTGGGATAATTTGACAGTGGTCACAAAAGCAGAAAAAGACTACCTTGCTCAGTGAAGCACTGACCCAACACCTCAGTTTCCATGATGAAAAGTCTAGTTTAGCCTTTTTTATTACAGATTTTGGCAGGTATTCATCACAGTAATTTAGAGGCAGGCTTGGTGCCTTAAAAACGCTTTGCTATTTCAAGAGGCAGCTTCGGCAGTGACAGACTTGAGAGATGCAGGGAGCACAGGTGTTGTGCTTGGGGCTGCTCTTAGGTGCAGGAGCAAGACTTCAGGTTCTTTGGCAAAAGGCACTTCCAACTGGAAATGTCTATCTTGACAACAAGTCATATTATAATGCTCTACTCCAGCTGAACTTTTAAAAAATAAACCAACTTTGTATCCAAGTGGTGCTGGGCTGCGTGCATTGATAGCCAGTGCTTACCAAAACTAAATGCCAGAGCAGACGGCAGGGTGAGTGTGTCTTTCTCAGGACCAGAAAAGGGACAAACCATCATGAGTAGGGATGGCAACCCCAAATATTATCGACAAGGCAAAGACTTTTGTCTGTTTATTTATTCATTTTCTCTCAGAAGCAGACCGAGAGGTCGATGTTCTCCTCCCAGTCCGCCTGAGCCATTCCCTGCCCGGAGGTGCGGTGCCAGCCTAGCGCCGGGGCCGCCACTTGCGGGGCAGGGGCGAGACCCGTGGGCGGCGCCCCCCACGGGAACGGTGCCTGCCCCGGGTGCAGGGGCCCGCCGCCGCCGCCTGCCCCGGCTCCTCCTCTGAGGGCGCGGCGGCGGCGAGGTTCCCGGGACCCCCGCAAAGGTCGCTGGGACCTGCGGAGCCGGTGGAGCGGCCCGGGCCGCAGGCGGGAGGCCTCCGCTGGGAGGCGGTGGGGCTCGGGGCGGCCGCGGGGCCGTTCTCCCGCCCTCCTGCGACACCGGTGTCCCCGTGGTCCCGCTGCCGGCGGATCTCTGGGCTGCACAGGTCTGCTGTGACGATAAGGAGCCTCCTCACGAAGCGCACCGTGAGGCCTCTGAGACTTGGCTGCAGCTCCCGCAGCAGGACGGCCTCGTGGAGCCCGTACCTGCACAGGAAGTTCCTAATGATGCCCGTTCTTGCGAGCACCTCCCACCACCTGTCAGCGGAGATCCCCCTGATCTCTTGATGGAGCCACTGAAACGGGCTGAGATCTCCCGGGTGTTGTTGGAAAAAGGCAGCCCAGATCTCAGGAGGAAAGCTGTGCTCAGCAGGCAGCAGCACCGGCTCTGCAGGCTCCTGCTTGCCCTGCAGGCCATAACCTGAGCGTGCTGTGGGCTGGGCAGGGCACTCAGATAATCATCGTCAGACCTCTCTGAGTATCGGATGGTTCTGATCTTGTGCCCGCAGATGGCACATTCCTGCTGCTTCTTTGCCCACCAGAGCGCACAGCTGTACCATAGCTGGTGGTGACAAGGTGTCCCATAGGCCACATTGTCCTGAATGTGGCCGCAGATGGGGCAGGTCCAGTCTAATGGCACCTCCATGGCCTCTGGCTGTGCGGTGGGCTGGGGAGAGCCAAGGACAGGAAGCTGCTCTCCTTACTGGTGCTGCAGCGGGCAGAAGGTGTCACAAACTGCAAGACAGAGAGAGAGAGGCTGTGGTCACTCTGTTTCCAAGGCAGGCAGCAGTGATGCCCCAGTCCCTCGACAGCGAACCTCCCCACCCCCTTCTCCCCATCGGTCACCTTGGGGCAATGTATTCTCACCTCTGCTGCTGTGAGCATACGCTGTGAGCTCCAGCTGCCTGAGCCAGGCAGAACTGTGGAAATACTGGTGATGCTGTAGGATGGGCACCAAGAACTGCTACCAGCAGTCACATAGCACAATACAACCAAATCCTCGTTCCGTGATCCAAGTCTCGCAGACACGCTCAACTGGAGTCCAGGCACGAGTAGACACTGGTCTTGGCCAGCATTGAAATTGATAGATGAGGGTCATTGAGGCCACAGTCATCTCTCGCTCATGTCACAACCACTCGGTCGATGACTTTACAGTGACTTTACAGTGGCTACATGTGTTTGAGCACCAGCCTGGGCTTCCATCACTCTCCATCATTCAGTGATTTTCATTTCTAACAGTGATATTTTTGTGAAAATAAAAATTGCACGTTCTCTTTCTCCACAATAATCTGTCTTCTGTGAAATGTTTACATTTTCTGAATCTTTGAGAGAGACACGTTGTTGCCTGTTCTAGTTTGAATGCAATGCAAATTGGTGACCATTTCTATATCAGGCATGATTTTTATATCAAGTGCTCGTATCATAGCAGTTTGTTTGCTTATGCTTTCCTGTGCAATATGCTCAGCGGGACTTGCCTTAGCAGTGGGTTGGACTAAACTATATTCAGAGATCCCTTCCAACCCCTAAATTCTGTGATTCTGTGTGACTGTGAAGTTGCTTGAACCTCCCTAGTCTCATTTGTTGTGTTGCTCACACACGTGCTGAATCTGGGCTCTGGGAAAAGAGGTACACTGCTGGGGAACAAATTAGATGAGAAACAAGCATTGTGGTTGTCTGGTCTGTGTAACGAGTGTTACTTCTGCCTCTTCAGAATGATGATCTTGGCAGGTGAGTGCACTGCACTCAGTAGAAACATGAAATCTTAGTTTGTTCCATGAAGGTAGCACAGATTAAATCCTCTGTAATGGATATGACTCAAAGAAAAGTTTTGTTTTGTGGTTTTTTTTTTTTTGAAACTTCATTTTTATTTCACTTCTGAGAATATCAACAAATTATCACCTCTTTACCTGTTTTTGGTAAAGGGTGCTATCTGGGAGCAAATGAAATGCTTGGATTCAGCTTAAACTGACTGTGTCTTTAGGAAGATTATAGTTTTGAGTGGAGCATTGGAGCATCCTGTTTGTCCTTGTACCTGTAATACTTTTTTTGCAAACATGAATCTAGAAACCGTAAAGCTCAACGTTAACGCTGAAACAAATGTACATGAAATGGGAAGTAGTATCTTCCTGTTTTGTGGATTTGCCTTGGAAGCCGTAACACCTAGAAGAGAGGAATCTTCAAATACTTCTTGAATAGTTGAGTTAACTAATGGAAAATTTGTATGTTACAGTTTGAGCGTGGGTGAAGTAGAGAGAGTTCATAGCTTCAGCCTATTCTTCAAATGCAGCTCGTAGCCACCTAAGGAAAGGGTGATTAAGGATCACCTCTTTGTTTCATACAGGCCACATCTTAACATCAAGCCATCTAGAGCTATGCTTCTGAAAGTGTGATGAAGATAAACTCTCAACAGCTACCAAGTGTTTTATTTTCTTTTTCACCGCAGTAAAGCTCAGTACAGTGTATTTAATTCAAAGCCTTCTGTATTCATTCCACTTCTACTGCTACACATACCAGAAGAGCCAAGGTTGTCAGAAAAGATCTCCATGCTTCCAGGAAATTTGTGTATTGTCCTTGCAGAGAAATTTGGTTGTGCTTTACCACGTGACTCTGTGCCACAATGTAGAACTGCTTGGTTTTGCTTGGTTTTGTTGCTGTATCTTTCTTTTTGGGACCATCGTTTTGTGGAATCATTGCCCAATAATATCCATTTCTCTAATCATTGTGCTTGGGTATTAAGTCAATATTAGAGATATGGTAACTCTATTAGAGATAAGCTGTTGCATTTAAATGGTGGTGAAAACAAGCTTTTCAAAAAAAAAAAAAATTGTTAAATGATCCTGTACTAAAGAAGTCTCATTCAATTGGGTGAAACTGAATGTTTGTATCAGTTGGCAGAATATCAACAAGCTAGAAGTCTTCTCTAAAGCAGCAACTTCTGACAGAAGTGCTGCTGAGAAGGGAAGTGCTCTGGTCTCTGTGTACTGTGCCAAAGGAAGGTTTTAACCTTAAAGGAGTCCAATAGCAGTAGAAATGCTCTTGTACAAGAGGAGAGATGTTGGCCCCCCTCTCTATTGCTAAGTGGTGAATTATTCAGGGCAAACAACCTTACAGAAGGAAATATAAGGTTTTATTTAAAATTTAGATAAGCTGAATGTTTTAAAGTGGAGAAATGTCCCAGTATGAAGTTAGAGAGTGGGGACATTTCAATTTGGACCCTGAAGACAGCACAGGCCTATGCTGTTTGTCGAAGCTGGTCCGACGGACAGATCTGTGAGACCATATCAGAGGCACAAAGCCACGTGGATAAGTTATGTCCCCGTGGAAGTGAAACTTTTTCTACCTAGAGCAGCTTTCTCCATTCTAAAAGTATGGACTATAATACATAATGCCAGGTTGTGGCAAATCATAACTCAACACATTCATGTGACAGTTGGGACACAATTTCTAACAATAGACAACAACTGTCTTCGATTATCTTGTTTGTTAAAGAAAATTTCTCAATTCTGGTATAATTGACATAAGATTGACACAGGATTTCTCTTTCTCCGCTATCCTACAGAGCTGCTACATCATAATCATCTAAAGCATTGAGTTATTTGCTAAATCATCACATTGCTTGTGCAGAGAAATTTTTCTGTAGGAAATTTAAAATATGATTTGAAAGGAGGATGAAAAGGCAGGGAGGTCATGCATTGTGATCTTAAGGAAAAATGAATAGTAAGGAAAAGAATGATTTTCTATCTTGATATTCACTTTATTTGTTGCCAGCTTCTCTGTCAGTTTGTCACCACAGCTGATGTTTTGTTCTCTTCCATTTACTCTCATATTTAAATTGATCAATATTTGTATTGTGTTTGCTGGCATAATCTTATCATTTGTACGCTTACACAAGTGTCAATTCCATTTCTTGGTATTGATCCTTATCCTATAGTGAGAAGCAAATAAAAGTTGTTCTGCCTGCTAGGGCTGACCTTTACATATCACCTCTGGAAATGGATGGCAGCGCAGGGGAAGAGGAAGAGGCAACAAGCAGAGCAGAAATGGCACAGGCTTCTGTACAGTAAATCCAAGCCTTCCATTGGCATTAGCCTTTGTATTCAGCCTGTGGATGGGATTTGTTCTGATCCTAGGTTTCCTGTGAGAAAAAAAGTCAACATGTCTGACTACTCCTGTCAATCCTACTCTCTCTCTTTTTTCTTTTTTTTCCTCCACCTTCAGTTTTCTAATTTAGACAATTCATTGCACTATATTTGTTTGTTTGTTTCCTGTATTGCAGAGAAAGTTGTGCACAGACTGTGATATTTATTTTTCACTGTTTTTTTTTGTCTTCATCTTACATGAGAACCTTTCACTGCTTATAAAGTCGCACAAGACCCAGTCCTGCTCCCTTAAGTCAATATTTTTGACATTGTCATTGCAAAGTGAGAATCTCACCTGAGTTCCCATTGGGAATATGATTTACGTAGTGATGTGAGTTTAACTTAT
Source organism: Lagopus muta (assembly GCF_023343835.1). NCBI lineage: Eukaryota > Metazoa > Chordata > Aves > Galliformes > Phasianidae > Lagopus > Lagopus muta. Next base: position 27,743,398 of record NC_064440.1, on the reverse strand, counting down.
TTTAATTTATGATTGTTGAGGAAATAATAAATGTTCTGCATGATGCATTTTTCCTTGAAGATTCCTTTGACTCCAGTGTCCCCTGCAGTTTATTTACTAACAACATCCAAAATACCTCAGAAAATGAAGATAAATAAGATGGTTCATCTCCATTTTTAGTTTCTTCTAGCAAATTCTCACTTATCCGAGTAAACGAGAACAGCTCAGCAGCCACACAAGATTTGTTTATGTTGTTATGGGCTGCCTGTGTAATCGTTTCCAGTGCCAATGGAAACCTGAAGAAAAAATGTGCCAGGCTGCAGCTGGAGCGCTACAAACAAACCATGACATTTGGTGAGAGTTTAAATTAACATATGTTACAGCAGGCAACAAGGAAACAGCTGGGAAATATGACAGCTGTTATCCATAAATAATGTTACATTATCAGCACCTATATTTGTATGGGTTTTTATTGGGTAAAAATGCAAATAAGTATTTCATTACTCAACGTGACTGCACTGTAGGAAGAGATCTTGGCTATCTGCAGTGTGCACTTGGCTATTTTCAGCGTGCTTCACGTGCTGTCTCAGGGCTTACCAAGCTGTCATCTGAAAATCCAAAGCTTATGAACAGTGACTGAAGGTCCACTTTTAGAAAGTTAATTTCTTCTGGAGCTTCAAAAAAGATTCTCTGCTACTAACACAGAAGTTGAAATGATATTGTTCTCCAGAACTTAAATTGTCGGACTAGAGATTGGTGTATGGTGGTGGTGTTCTTCTGTTAAGGCATCTAAAATTTAGAAGAACTGAAAAATCAGCAACTTTAAAGAACAAGGGCATCACTGGTTACTCTTCAGCCAGCTACTGATGGTAATTCTTAACTTTTGGGGTCCTTTCTTTCTCCCTGATACAGCAAGATACAAGCTTGGCAATTTTCCTTACAATATCTGTTACACAGATAATGGAAAATAAACCTGAAATAATTCTATAGGCAGCTGTGTAAATAATAATTGATCCTTTGCAAAAGCGATGGCACCTGTAGAATCAGCGCCGGCAAAAATTTGCACTGTGTCGGTTGTCCACTATTATTATTCACCAGTGTGTGGAAATAAGCCCTGCCTTGATAAATACTTCCCTAGAACTTTAGCATCTAAAGAAAGAGTTTGCAGTCTTTCTTCAGAAAATAGTAGTTCCTTTGAAAGCTAGATAGTTTTTTATTGTAAATATAAAGGCTTGTATTGGCAACAGCTCATGCTAAGGAAAATATTCACTGGTAATATCTGGAGCTTAAAAACAAGTAAATGAAAAAGGGTCCTTTTATCATCATCACACTTGGTATACTGCTTTTAAATAGCTCTATAGTACAGATAGATACATTAAGAGACCTATTTAATTTAGGCACTTGGCCAAGAATGGGCAGTGATGTTGTTTACAGTTTATTAATACTGAATAAAGTGGGATTATATTCAGTTTTCGCATCTGGAGAAAGCATGGCTCATAGAAAGGTCAGATTGTTGAAAGGTTATCCAGGTTCTACAAATGCAGAAGCTGAGATCCAAAGAACCACAATAAAAGTATTGGTATCTAATAGGAATCTGACCTATTGTTTATGTGCTCTCAAAATGCTGTATGATACCCCTTCCCATGTGAATTATTATATAAGTTGACTCACTTTAAATTGAACAAAGGCAATGTGAAGATAGGTAGAAGTTGGAAAAAATAATTGTAACTTTCAACCAAAAATTGGCATACCTGACCTAGAATTACTTTCAGTCAATTTGCAATGCCTCATGTGAAGAAAAGTGAGGCTCCATTTAAAATAACCAATTCGTAGCAGCAATGACACAGATTTGCAAAGCTGTACTAAATTACTACAGTTACTGGGGGGGAACAAATTGGTTCATTTGTTGTTCAAGAGAGACTTTTCTACCTGTAATATTTCTTTCCCCTGCTCTCAGTGCAGTGAAAACCAGTTACTAGCCATCCTCACTGTCTTAACACATTGTCTGGAAAAGCTGGCAGTGTAAGTGGGCACATCTGGGAAAGAAGACACTCAGAATAGTCCATCCTTTCTGTTTGAGGTTTTTTCCTTAATTAATCTGTTGGTGTTCTGATAGCAAGGAGCGATAAACATTAATTAACATCTTAATTTGATGGTGACAGAAAAGGCTGCCTGCCCTGTTTTGTCCCAGAGGACCTACAATATATATTTTTATAAATTACCTGATGACTTTCTGTGGGAACTGGGGAGCAAAAACAAAGACAGTACTAAGTATGTTCCAAGTAGTCTCCATCAGGAGGGAGGGGATGTTTTCCAAAGAGAAGGGAAGTGAAGCTAATGCTATAACACTTGCAGATATATGCAGGATGAGTAATACCAGTTTAATCCCTGCTAAAACAGTCCATGAAGATTTTGGACAATAGTCAAGGTGTGCTGCAGCTCTATGAGGGCATCATTATAGTCCAGAGATTATAATTTTGTAAAAATCTAACATCCTATTTTCTTTGGTTTTAACTGGTCACTGCCATCCATTTCCAAGCCACGTGTAGCACTGGTATAATAAAATTAGAATTGTAAAGGAGAGAAAGTGAAATAATTTCTCTAACAACGATTTCTTGAATCAGAAATTGGGAGCTTGAATTCTTGAAATCAGTCTTTGGCTTTACGTTGATGACAAACTCTTCTCGTCTTGGTTATTCTTAAAAAGTTTCTACTGAAAATCTCATGGCAAAATGTTTGTTTTCCTGTGGGACTCCCTTATAGCTGCAGGGTCTGAATTTTGACAAATCACTGGCTTCAGCACCAAATAGAGAAGTGAAGTATCCAGCCCCAAAAAAACCTGTGTGAAACAGTTATGAACAATTGGAAGGGAGAGCATGCCAGTGAACATGGAGCTTAGTCACACAGCCATGGAGGTGCTCTCAAGGTTTTCTGCCAACTAAAATGAACTTGCATAGTGGACTGTTCTGGGAAAATGTTGGTATTGTTTCAGGCTGTCATAGAAGCATCCATTACTACAGCTGTGATGTAGAGGTACTTTTGACTGTGTACCCCAAAGAATTACTGTCTAAGCATCACTGATTTACAAGGCACATCTGTCCTTTGACTTGTAGAGTCTGCAGACATGGGATAGGTGGGTTTGCCCTTCAAATCTATATTATATACCCTCAGTTAATCTCTATCTTTTGATGTTCCGATTTCCAATCTGAAATAATAACAGTGAATTAGAGGCCAAGTAATGCAACACACTCCAAAATGATCTGCATTTGTTTTTAAATAAGGAGAGATTGAATATTTGTTCTTGTTCTCTATAGCAACAGAAAGGATCTGAGCATTTTGGTGGTTATTAACCTCACTGCAAATGCAAATTAGTGATCAGATTGTTTCTTCAGCAGATATATGTAATCTAAAAGTGGTTCTCTAGACAAACAGAAATCAAGGACGTAGTTTCTGTGTCTAGCTGCACATGTTGAAAAAGAACTGCTCTGAGTTCCTCAGGCAAGTCAGAAGAACCCAAGTTATTACAGCAGTGCAAGGAACTTTTTGCAGCACACTGTGAAGAGCATGAAAAAAACCTTTAAAGGTAATACATAAGAACATTACTAAGTAAACCTGACTAGAGCAAATGTGAGCTTTAGTGCATTGTCTTAAGATACTCAACAAGTGCTTTGTAGCATGCTTGCTGTAGGAAATGATGAGACTGTTCTGAAACCGAAGGGTGGAAATCATGTATTTGAAGTGAAGCAAAGGATGTCACCAGTAAGTGATACTGGTCAGTAGGAAATAGCTTCTCACAGTACAGGTTCCTGCACTGTGCAATAGGTGAATATGAATAAATGTGGTAACTGAATTTCATTTTCTGAAAGTGAGTAACCATATGATCAGTTGAACTGTTTCTGAAGCTAAGAGGAAATAAGAATATGCAGTCAACTGAAAGTAAAAAATATTTCTTTCAGAATAAAGTTAATTACAGCTGGCCATTAAAGATGGTGCAACTGTGTGAGGTATGAAGTGTCAAGCAAGCTTTTTCTTTTTGGACCTATAAACTAGAGGTAGTTTAATCTCCAGTCTGTTGCTTGTATTATTTGTCACACCCTAATTCACAGTGCTCATCTCGGCTGCTTTTTGTTCTGGAGTTTAGCTCGGTCACTGTATCATCTACAAAGAGCGTGTTTATTTTATCCCATAGCCTTTGAACAAGGACTGACAGATCCAAGATTTGAAGCAGATTAGAAGTCTCTTGTTCCCTTTGACAACTCTTCCACAAATCAAAAACTCACAGAGTACTAGTTGTAGTACTTGCAGCCTTTCAGTACCGAAAGGGAGCATACAAACAGGAGGGGAATCAACTCTTTGAAAGGGTAGATAACAGTAGGACAAGGGAAAATGGTTTTAAGTTGAGGGAGGGAAGGTTTAGGTTGGATGTCAGGGGGAAGTGTTTTGCAGAGAGAGTGGTGAGGTGCTGGAACAGGCTGCCCAGAGAGGTCGTGGGTGCCCTGTCCCTATAGGTGTTCAAGGCCAGGTTGGATGGGGCCCTGGGCAGCCTGGTCTGGTATTGAATGGGGAGGTTGGTGGCCCTGAATGTGGCAGGGGGTTGGAGATTCATGATCCTTGAGGTCCCTTCCAACCTGGGCCATTCTGTGATTCTGTGATAGTACCTTGAGTAGATACTAAATGGTACCTTTAGGATATTACCTTTGACTTAAATATTCATAAAATCAAAAGTGAACACATTCTGATCCAGACTCACAGATACATTCACATTCTACGGGCAATGGTTTTTTTAAACTGGGATAATATGGTGGCAATTCTCTATCCATGACTCATTTGCCTAAGCACCCATTGCTTTAAATCTTTTCTCTTCTTTAACTTTCGTATTAATTATGAGGGTTGCTCCAAAAGTAATGCCTCCTCTTTTATTATATTGGGCCACAATATCACAGATGGATCTTGGTTGTGTGGATATATAGTAGAAATAGTAGAGATTGAAGCTTCCCACCAATATCCCATTTTGTTGCTGTGTGACAGATGACAGCAGAGGGGTAGCCTGACAAAATGGCGTCTGGCATGGAAGCATGTATGAAAAATAGGTGTGGAACTGAATTCCTCCATGTGAAGAAAATGGCACCCATTGACATTCATTGTCACTTGCTAAACACTTACGGAGGCAAGAAGTGGATGTGAGTACAGTGATGCAGTAGGTGATACATTTTGGCAGTGTCCACAGCAATGAAAGACAAGCCACATCCTTGGATGGGCATGCATAGCTGTCACATCACAAAATGAAGAACATATCCATCAGCTCGTCCACGCAAATTGCTGAATTGCTACCAGGAAACAGAGCTGAATATCATTATCAATGCATTGGAAACAGTGGTAGCAACAGTGGAACATCTTATCCACAGGATTCGTATTTTTTCTTTCTGCAAGTCAAACAATTTTCACTTTTTTTTTGTTTTAAATTTTGAGTTAGAAGAAAATGGGCATGGGGAATAATGAGAGGAAAGAAATGTGCAAAGAAATGAAAGCAAATTCATAGAATCATAGAATGTTTAGGTTGGAAGGGACCTTTAAGATTATCTAATTCTAATTCCTCTGCTATATGCAGGGACACCTCCCACTAGACCAGGTTGACTGCCCTTGAATTCCAGGGAGGGGCAGAATCACCCTGTTGACCTGCTGGTCATCCTTTTCTTGATGCAGCCCAGGATGTGGTTGGCTTTTGGGCTAAAAGCGCACATTGCTGGCTCGTGTTGACTCTTTCTTCGAACAGCACGCACAAATCCTTCTCCTTAGGGCTGTTCTCAAGCCATTCTCCACCCCACCTGTATCTGTGCTTGGCATCGCCCTGACCCAGGCGCAGGGACTTGCACTTGGCCTTGTTGAACTTCATGACGTTGGCATTGGCCTCCCTCTCAATGCTGTCCAGGTCATTGTGTCATTGACTGCAACTCTGAGTGCAACCATCCAGTCAATTTAGGGACAACACACAACAAAAAAGGCAAAGTGTCTTGTTAAGGTATTTTTCTTACAATATTTTCACTTGAATTACTGGGCGAGTGCATGAAAAATAATCCAGGTGGGATGGATGTATTTAAGAAAAGGAGAATGTTTGTCTCTGTACTGACATTTCACTCATCTGAAGGAACACCAGGCTGTTTTCTTCGGGGAGCTGAGTTACTGCATGCACAGACATGCGCAAGTAGTGCCAAGTGTTTTGGCAAGGAGACAGTAGTACTCCATTTTCTCTTAAAATTATGTCATTAACACATCTTGATCTTTTCCTAGCCATGACCTTAAATTTGAGAGTTCCCTTTGGTTTTTGACATTTCTTGTCTTAGAGAGCAAGCACCATTTGAAATGTTAATAGAGAAGGAGAAGCAAGCTATCATTTCGTGCGGTGAAACAGATTACTGATCATGGGCTCTTTATGTGCAGTAAGTTTGCTGCTGCCCTTTGGGATAAATGCCATTATAAGCGATGTAGAGGTATTCCATGAGCATTAATAGGATTGTCCTATTACTCTGTACTCATCTACTGTTAGCTCCACAAACACTAACTCATTTCTATTGGATCCATTACTCTAACGGTCTACCCTATCAATACTCTATTTTTTATTAATCCTTTCGTAAGCTGAAAGTGGTGAAAATTCAAAAATCTCTACAAGCATGCCAACTTTCTGGGTAAAATTCACATGTTCTGAGCTGTGTTTGTGTGGAGAATGTTTTGATGTGTATAGTATGACAGGAGGACAAAGTACTGCACAACTGCCTTGCAGACTGATTCGGCTTTAGAATCAGATGAGAACTTCAGCCCATCTCCTAGCAGATTTGGTCTTCATTTACAATGAGAGAAGGAGGTAAGGAGATCTGGTGTATTTCATCATAGAGAAGTCTCACTGGAATTACTTTTGCAATGTGTTGGTCTCTCTGGAGGGCACATGCATCAAATAGAATCAAACATTCTACTTGGAACCTTGGTTAGGGATTACAGCAGGGAACACAAATCACAAAGGAAGTTGTACAAGAAGTTGACTTTTCTCCTGTAGACTTTGAAGAAGACTGTTAAGTAGATTGTATGTTGAAGATTAAATTACACACAGCTTTGTTTGGCTTTTATTTTTCTTTCTTTTTTTTTTTTTTCTAAATCTACGTTATGGTATAGTAACAACTTGTATTGATTTTCACAGAGATTCTCAATTATGACAAAAATCAGATCAAGTGAAAAAGATCATTCAGATTTCCTCTGTTCCATTCTTCTCATTTTCCCCTGTCCCTTAAGGACAAAATTTCTCAAAGTCAGACTGAAGTTGTATCATATCTTCAAGATTGTGTTATATACAGTGAGTGCATTACAGGAAGAATTCCAATGTATAACTTGTAAGTTACTGAAGACTAAACCTGAGAAGGTAGAAAATATAGTTAAGCCAACATGGAGTAAACATATAAGTATGTTAAGATGTTTTTTATTTTGATTTGAGTATGAGGCTATAATAGTGTGTTTATTCACAACACGACAAGCTACTATTTCACTGCATTTAATCAACTATATTCTCTTTGAGTAGCAGTTTTGATTCTCTGTCTTTCTGTGTTTAAAATACCTTTCTACTGAGGAAACCTGATAGCAGTACAGAGGAACAGGAGTGATTCAAGTGGGAGGTGAACTATCAAGGCTGAAAAGCATTTGCCAAATGAATGAAGGCACAAGTAGAGCACGTTTCTTTCAAGTTTGCTTGATGTCAGAACACACACTTTAGATACGAAGGATTTAACACAGAGGCAACTGAAATCTTATTTTGTGCCATTTGTAGCATCCCTGCTTTCTGTGAAGCATGTTTCCCTTGCTTAATGCATCCATAAAGGTATGGTTCGTCCCTGGGAACAAAAGGGACTCTGCCTATGAGGAAGAGTGAGTGAGGCATGTTCAAAGTAGTTATAACGGAGCCCATCAAACACCGAACTTGTATTCTCTTGTTAGACCGAACTCATCCTGCTGTAGGCTGTGGTGCTAATGGACCACTAACACTGTGTCAGTGAGATCATTTTCTACTCAGCTACCCATTCTGTCACTGTCCAAATCATGACCCCAATTAGGCAGACTTAGTTTGGTCACAGCACAGGATTTTTCCCACTAGAGAGATAATAGAATCTACAATCTGTCTTTCTGTGTTTTAGCATCCTGAATAAAGGTTCTTCTTTATTGGAAAAATTTTGGAGTCTTATATACTGTGAAGGAAGAGATGAGATAGATTAGTTTCTCATCATGCCATTAAATACCTTTCACATTGCTATCCATTCCCCACAGGTGAATAAATGAAAAGTGGAACAATTAAAAATGTGGGTGATCATAACTTGAAATTTGTTTCGTTTTCTACCCATTTAAGCATGTCATTTTCCCTTTAGCTGTCATTGTGTCTGATTTACTTAATTACTGCACCATTAGTATCCATTCTTCTCAGTTTCAAAAACCTCCTTGCCAAATTTTTAATGACATTTCTTTAAGGACACAATTTTCCATGTCTTTCAGAATTACTAGATGAAATTGTTGTCGTTAATGATCAGATCAAGAGCACAGTGACCTGCTTGCTACTTATGATTATTATACTTGCTATGGCAACCACTGCTGATATTTAAGTTGCTTATTAATTCCTCGGACTACTTGTGCTTTCCAAACTGCATTAGCAAGAAGACTGTGATATGAGGTTCACTGCCACTGAATCACAGAATCACAGAATCACAGAATCACCCGGGTTGGAAGGGACCCCAAGGATCATGTAGTTCCAACCCCCCTGCCTAGCAGGGCCACCAAACATACACATTCAGATCAGGAACTGATCTGTTTTGGGTTTTCCTGTGTTGCTCTGGAGGGCTTCTCTCGGATCTGGATCTGTCTAGGAGTAGCTGCTTGTATTTTGCTAATGGAGAGAAGCAGTTGGAAAAGAGCCATGTTTTGTACGACTCTGCTATGAATTAGCCATGTTGGAAAACTCGTGGCATTTGCAGGAAGCTGTGAGTTCTGAAATGCAGGTTACAAGTTGGCTTTGATCAGGCTTTCTTCCCTCCATGTTGCAATTTTACTGTAAGGATGAGTTTCTACATCACTCTGCAATTGCTGTCTGTTTAGTTTATGCACAAAAGAATCACAAGAAAGTATATTGCACCTGCTTTGTTTAAGCTTGTTTTTCGGGGAAAAGAAAATCAAATGTATTCTAATGTTGTGAACCTTGCTCCAAAGGACAAATAGTGGAATTTTTGTACCAGTGATGTTCTTGCAAAGGCCTGATCTCAGCCAATGCTAAATCACTGCATCTCAAGCTGCAGGAGGGTTGTGCTCTTTGGCAACAAGTGAACAGTGGGGCAGTTCAAACACAATGTGTTTGCTGGTTCTATTTGTACCTGGCCTGACCAATACATACTTAAGTATTTCTATAATCTTCTTGTTGCTGACTTGGCCAGGTGCCATGTGAAATGTGTCAACTAATACCGTTTCCAACCGCTTTTACTGTGAAGAAGTAGTGAAATTGCCAATTACAGTAATAAAAAATGAAAGGGCCACGAGAACTGACAGCACATTGCGCTGAGATGGCTGTAAGCTGCAGCCTGATACCTCAGCTTTGTGACAGAGACTGTAATGAGAAGAAACAACATTGCATTGGTTCATCTTTTGTTTTGCTGACTGTAATGAGAATGGGAAATGATGTTAATTTAACCCATTCTTTCTTCCTCTGAAGTATTAATAGTGATTCTCTTCAGTGCTCTTCCCCGCTGTTGCCAGTGCCAATCCTCTCCAGTGTTGGAAGGGCTCCTGGCAGCATGCACGCTTACTCGCAGAATGGATTGTATTTAGTGCTCTGCCAGCCTAGTGCAACTGACAGATATGTTAGCAAAAAATTTCTTATTCTTGTCAGTCTGAACAGCAGGCTACATTCATTGAATATGTCAAGTATTATAATTTGATGAGAGCTCATTCTCCTGATACAGATGCTAACTACATGGCTCCCGTGAGCAGATGCTTATTCAATCCTTCCTGCACGTTAGTGTGATACAAAGACAGATATTCTCCTGTTGTTTCTCTGAAACACGACTCACACCTTTTATTTCAAACTATTTTCAAAGACAGCTCACAAATAAAAAAAAGATATGAACTTATGTACTATATTTATTTATTTATTTAAGAAACAAATTTTTGTGAGCAGAACCTGGTTTTAAAAATCATTCTATCTGTGTATTAGTGCTTTATGTTCCCCCTAATTGCCTCCCACTGCCAATTTTAACCAGTTTGCTCCAGTTCTCTCATTACTGCTTGACAATCTTCTTCTTGCAGGAAGCCTATCTCCTCCTGGCATTCCCAGTTTATTTAGCTGGACAAATTGTCACAGCTCGTTCAGAGCACATGTGTGCTGATTTGCTGGTTGTTATCTGTGAGAATGGGAAAAGATCTTTCCCTCAGCTGAGACAGCAATTTGGATTTCTTTTCAATAATCTACTGTCCTCATGATATTTGTAGGAGTTTCACACCTCTCAAAGCTATGCCTTTTAAAAAGTGACCACTAAGTTGAAGAGTTATTAAAGTAAACAACTGTATAGGTGTGCTGCATAGATTTTATTTTATTGGGAATCTGGAGAAAATAGTGAGAGTCCAAATGATTTGGGGGCAGGAGATAATATGTAATGTTAATCTGAGACATTTTCATTGCCCTGAAAATCAAATCAGCCTTAAAATTGCATGAGGATATAATTTTCTTTAGTTATTTGGTGATGAGGATAAATGTAAAATCTTTTGTTGATGAGGAAACTGTAGAATCTATTTTAAGTGAATAGAAATTAAAAGTGTTTTCACCTTGCCTGTATTCATGAATGTTAACCTCCATGAGAAATATGCTTAATGTTGTTACACTTAGTACTAGGAAAAGAAACTAAGACAAATGTAGGGGATCATTTTTGGAGAAAAGATTAATATTCCATCCTCTGACTGTGTGTATCTCAACCAGTGCTTTCAGTGCTTTACTGTGAGAAACTGCAGTTGTTTGTTTTTGTGTAAATGTCAGGCAAGATATAGTAATCCTTACCTGAGGTTGCTAGAGATTTTGGAGGAATATTTAGTATGGAATATTACTTTCTCCACAGATGAGTCATTATACAGCTAATCTGTTTTACCCTGACTGGGTTCGTCCTTCTGATGTATCTCACACAGTGAATATTGATCTGCCACTCTTGCCCTGAGTTGGCTTTTGCTCTCTGCCTGTTTCTAAGATGTTCCTTGGTTTTCTGTTGTTGTCTTTCTGTCCATTGTTGTCTCCGAGCTGCACTTGTATCCTCTGATACCTGCAAGTCCTTCAAAATTTTCTTTTATAGATATTTTATACATTTTTTTCTTCCTACTCAAATCAGGTCAAGGAAGTATTCCTGCAGTAGCTTATTTATTAGTATTAACTTGTTAACCTGCTTTTCAGAAATGTGACATACAATGTATGGGCTTTTGGCCATAGTGTACTATGTCAATCCTTCATTGTATTAAAACTTCATACGGATAGGTTTTACATTCCTAATTGTTTAAAAAGAACAACAAAAAAAAAAAGGTGCAAAAGAAATACTGATTTCAGGCAAACATAAATTAGTTCAGTGCAAAGAAATCAGAAACCTTCACCTTTATTACTTTCAGGAAACCAAAAAAAAAATATTTACAATACCAGAGATTAATGTAGGAAACAGATAATGGTGTTACTTAATCTCTTTCCAAAGCAGTTGCTGGATTCAGTTTCCAGTAGGGATTGGTAGGTGAACCAATACAAGGGCATGACTCAAAATAAATGTTTACCACAAGGCGAAACAAGTGGCAGTTCTTCTCAGTTCCATTAGTGATAGCATTGGGAGCCCTTTCAAAGGAGGAAAAAAAAGGGGGTGGGGGCTGTTGCCACCAAATATTATCAAATGGAATGGATCTTTTTTATTGCATGGAAAAGATCAAGTAATTTTCTGAATATACTGTATTTAAAAAAAAAAAAAAAAAAAGTGTTCATAGAGTTAAAAAATTATGAACTTGAGTTTTTATAAGATCTGAAAGGTCAGGAGGGTAAGCAGATGGCTAGATGTAGAATTTATTGTGCTTTTAGCAATTGTTTTTATGTTCCAGGTGAAACCTTGCAAGTTGATGAGCCTGTAAAATTCTACAACTCTGCATTAGAGCGAGAATTATGCTCATAATATGCATGTGATTTTAGAGATCAATATATCATCTGTTTATTATCTGCCAAACGCTCACAGGATTAGTATTATGAAGTATGATTTTTACTATTCTGCAACAGTGCGTCTATTTCTTGCCCATTGTGCATTAATGTTTCCTTTGTGAAAATAATTCAAATAAACTAATGATAACAAAGTGATATCCTGTGATAGCCTGGTAATGCCAAGTGACATTCCAGCAACCTTTCTGTACTCAAAAATGACAAAATTTTACAAGGCATGTTAAAAAAAAGATTATTGCTCACAATTCCTCACATGTGACAAGCTATCCTCAACAGATTCAGTATTACCAGGATCTCAGTGCAGTGCCTTGTGAGAAGGTTAACAATATCAGTGCAGAAGAGTCAAAGCAGAGTTCACCAGCACCTACACATCCCCATTGTCAGACAGTTATTTCTGTTCTCCCAAGAGCTCTCTAGAAAACAGCTCCCCCTCTGTAGCTGTGTTGTATTCCAGTGGGCGACATTTTGTGTCTCTGTAGATGTATTTCTTCATTGAGTGAAGAGATGTCCAAACACGTAAACAGCATCTCAGGCTATGTACCAGAATCAGGCTACTCTCCTGGGCTTGCAGCAAAAGCTTGAATGTAGGTCAGTACAAGAACACAGCTAATTCGACTGTTAAGCCTACGTAGCAGGTCCTTCTTATTCTTACTTCAGTGTGTGAAGCCAAAGGGCACATACATGAAGTACATGGGCTCCTGGACCATGACAGGAGTCTCTACGACAGTGTAAATAATGAAATAGCAGTGGAAATTTCCTGGTGTCCAATTGGAGTTGAAAAGCATAAATGCATTGTTTCTATCTTTGAAAACTTCCTAAACATTCTTTCAGAGAGAACTCTGTGTGTTTGAGCATTCTGTGACAATAAAAATAGAGTATAGGGTAAATTCCAATCGCTTCTAATTAATTCAACCCTTGGTTTTGGTCTCCTGTCTAAAGAAGACTGACCAGGCATAAGAAGTGGGACAAATGAGGGTGGCCATCAGTACTGTGTTCAAAACCTAACTCAAGAAAGAAAAGTTAAAAGCTGTATTTTTTGCCTTAGGTGGAGGAAGAGGCACACATGCCTCACATGCAGGAGGTCATTTTGCAAGTCTGTGTATGTGGTGAGGCATATCTTTAGAAGAGACATATTACACTCTTAACAAATTCAGCCAACACATCAGCCAAGATGATCTTTAATTTTCCAAGAAGCAGAGCTTTCTCATTGTGGTAATAATTCTCACAATAGAGAATTCTTGTCATTCCAGACTGCTGATTGGCTCGTGTCCTAGTAAGATTTCTGGTGCTGAGTAGCGGTGGAAGAAGAAGTAGAGACTGTGGTAGGCTGATGTTCTGAAACCATCTGTCTGATTTTCAAAAGCTTGGGCCTGTATTCTTGCTGAAATAAAGCACAGGAACTGTAATCAGATAGATCTCAATCAGGAAGAAATGAGGGCAAATGGAAATGGTAGGAGCAATATTTGCAAAATTTGTATGGTTGAAATCTTTGCCATCTATGCAGATGTAGCGTTTTTATCATGGAAGACATTATTTGTCATGATTTTGTGAATTGACTGTTGTGCTCAGGTTTAGGTTGTGCTACTGCTATACCAGGTAGAGTCCCATTATGTTTTATTGTAATTTGAAGTTGGTTACCTAAGATGAATTATGAATAATAATTACCTTTCTGTTCAAGTTTCATTGTTGTTGTACACACAGTTTTAAATCAGACTCAGTCTCAGAACTGGTACTCTGCTAAATTCAGAATCTGAACGGTTGCTTTTCAAGTAATTCCACCCAAACTCCCTCCCACACCCACGCTTGCCCTTAGCGTAGCACCTCTGTGTTCACTGGAGTCGCTGCGTAGTTTCTGCACAAAAAAATAAGAGCAGTTAACTAAATGCTAATTAAAAGCAGCATGTCAGTTTATTGTGCACAGTAGGGGCAGTCACAAAAGAACATGAACCTGAATCAACCTTTTATCTTTTTTTTCTCTTTTTGCTTAGCAGACCTCAGGAGGGCTGAAGAAAAATCCTATTAGGATAACTCAAATTAAAATTTGAGATGAGCCTAAAAAGCTTCTGTGAAATAATCTGTTAGTGCCTCCAAATTTCAATGCAGTAACTGCTCAGCTTGAAAGATAAGTATGCCATAACTTCTGAAACCCAAAATTTGCAAGCTATCTTGGGCTCCTGTTAGTTCTGGTTCTTCTTAGTTTTGGGCTTGGTCCCGTGAGGCTTGTTGATGTTACTGAGACCTTGAGACACTCAGCAGCTCACAGACATGTTCAGTATCTACAGCAACTAGTCCCTATAGGCCTGATCTGTGGCATGTTGCCTGGAATGAGGTTTTATATTTCACTTTAGTGGACTTTAGGTTAAGCCTTAAGATATGGGATAGAAACAGATAATGAGGACAGGATGAAAGGTGGACCAGAGGCAGGAGTATGAAGAGAACTAAAATGTCATGAGGAGAAGCTTGAAGGACTGGAGAAGTTCACCTCACATACACAGAGCTTGTTTATCATCTTGGGTTGCCTCTTAATACTTGTGTCTGTCAAACTCTACAATAAAGCAAATTGAGATTATTTTCTTGTTGGCAGCATTCAAAAATGTGTCTGTACAGAGGAAGGACAGACCTTCACTGCTGCAATGGAGTTCTATCAATTTACATCAGCACGAAGTAAGGATGCAAAGAGTTATAAATACATTTTCAAGTGCTCCCAGCAGCACGGGAGAGGGAATTTTTTCCTATGCTTTTGAGTACAAAAGAGCTTATTCCTTTAGCTGATATCTGCCATCTTTCATGTTTTTTGTGAAGTACTGAAAGTCCAAATATTTTCTTAAGGTTGAGTTTGCTTAGTTGTGAAAACCATGAGGTGTGCACATTTTGATTGCTCTACCATATTGTCTTATAATTATATTGCTTTCAAAAAGCATCCCATCTTGTAGGTCTTTCCCATTGCTGCCTTTGCTTTGCTGTTAGAGTGAGTCAAGTTGTGTGGCCTTCTCATAACTGGATGGCCACCTCCTAGATTAGCAGAAATTTTATGCTGGGTGCCAGGTAGGATCCAGCACACCAGAGGAGGGCAGTTTTTTCAACAGCCTTCTCTTTACTCCTTTAACCCCCACTGACTCTGTTTAATTTATCAGATATCAGTATAATATGATAAAAGAACCCTCGCTTCAAAGGAGACTCCAGGTAAATTAGTGATAACATCAGTTATGCATAAGACAGAGTAATAATTCATGTGAGCAGTAATGATTTTACTTGTAAGGTAAGCAACGAAATACTGTTAGGTTACCCAAATAGATGCATTTACTAAAGAGCCTATTCTCATTACAGTTTATTATAAACATACTGTTAGTTTTCTTGTCCCTCTAGTTCTCCAGAGAGTATACATCAGAAAGCAAAAGTTTTAAGTCAGTTTTAGCTCAAGCCAAATTCATCAGATGATTAAAAATGTTTCTACAAATATATTAACAGCAAAAAGGGTTAATCTCCATCCTTTATTGGATGGACAGGTAATGTTATCAGCAAGGTTCTATGATTCTAAGATAAAATGCTGTATTTGGAACAGCACAGAGAGTCCTATAATCTACATTCACCAATAACAACTCCCTTCTGGAGGTCTGGAAAATGCACTGCCTCTATATCCAAAAGGATCCAAGTGCTTTCTTTCCACCTTCACCTGGAATTGCAGTAAAATTACAAATGTGGTGCTAGGACACAACAGCATGCAAGTAGAGAGCTGACAAGAGTAGCAGATATTGTAGTGTAATGTATTACTACCCATCCTTGTCTTACCTACCTGCTTTGTCATTTTATACCAATCATTTTCAGATCATTTGGCTTTCCTTTTCTGGTCTACTGCTTTCCTCTAGCTCTTAATTTCATCTGGCTGAGAAGCAAAAATCATATTGTAATAAGAGGCCAAGATATCATCAGATTTGCCAGTGTCAATAAATATTTTTAAGCTTTTGACAGTCAAGCCGTGTAAATCCAAGAGATTTGAATTGTTTCAGATACACTCCAGTTATTTTCTTATAAACCCTTAGAGAGGTTACTGGGTTTTCATGCTTTTCTCAAAGCTCATAAGAAGGATAAAGATCTCCAATACTACCAAGTACCAAGTTATTCCCTTAGCTCTAGAATCATCCTTCTAGCTTCAGTGACTCTGTGAATGAGACCATCTTCTAACAGCTTCTGATTCAGTTTCTTTAGTTTTGAAGACCCCTAGTGTTCAAAAATGTCTCATTTTGCTAGCAAAATTAGGGATCCCGTGATTCTGCCATATCCTTTTCTGCCTGATCTCTTCTCTAGGAAATTACTTTTGCATACTAAGAATGCAAAAGTTACACTCCATTAAATCACTGACTTGTTTTGTTCCTCAGTATCTTAGGCTGAGTACTGTTACTGAATGAACAAAGTATTATCTGTTGAATCATTACTGGTCATCTGTGGCATTTTAGCACATTAAGGAATTTCTCCGATTTTGAAACAGCTGTTGCAGGTTGAAAAATCAATGGATTCTTTCCCATCAGATAGCACAAATCCCTTCATGATACCAGTAGTTTCTCATTGAATGCCAACAATTTATAATGATTTAGGACCACAGGAACAGAAATGAGCTTAACCACAAGCCTGTGATAGAGGTTTGAGAAGATGTCATGAACTTTTACTCTAAAATCATTAATCTTTATTTATTTCCATTTTGTTAGATGGCCCTGAGCAACACAGATCTGACTTTACTGTATGATTATGCTAAGCTTTCTGTGTGTTCTCGTTAGTGAGAAGGCTAATTTCCTACCTGCTTTTATAACCCATTATATTCTAGTTCTTTAATATACATGCTGTACAGTCACAAATATGGATGTTCAGGAAGTCAACACATAAGGGTACCAGATCCCTTGTTTCCATCAAATTGTTTTTCTCGCCAGAGCTGTGCAGTTACTCTGTGCATGTCCCAGCTCCCTGTTGGGACTGAGATGTCTGAAGTGGTTTCAGCTCACTGGAAATGAAGCGTGAAAACATGAAGTAAGCCCACATTGTTTTTCACACACGGTGATTTTCTGTACTTGATACAGAGAGTATTAGCAACTCACCAGTTATTTTTGCAGGATGCTCTTTACTATGAAGCATGAAATGTTCTAAAATTCCAAAAGCAAGTATCTAGAGCAATCAGTTGAAGTATTAATGCATTATTGTAATGAATTTCTCAAATATGATATGTACTGAGCTTATTTCTTCTAAAATTTCCCTGGAACACATTTAGCACCAGGTACAGGAATTGCACCAGACTTAAAACCTGCACATTTTACTCAGTATTATTTCTTGAGCATTTTGCATTGCTTTTTATAATTCAGCCTGGTTTAGGAATACTGTCAAGAATAGTATAAAAGCATTAATGGGTATAAAGGACATATAATAATTGACGATGAAGTATTGTTTTTATTGTTCAGAAGAATTACTCGAGGCTACCCTTTGGGCTTTTTTTCTTGTTGAAAGGATGCACCTCAGAGCCTTTCTGATTTTCTCCTGACAAAAGAGGCTGCAACTACAAAACAGAAGAAAAAAAAATAAAGAAATATCGTTCTAGATTAAAAGATCTACATTACAATTAGTAACACTTCCCCATAAGTACAGCATGTAACTAGTAGCACATCTGGAAAGTGCAAAGGGGTTTTAGAGACTGTCTGATCCTATCTCAAATGGTCTGATTGATGCTACTTGCAGACAAGGTGTCGAGGGCTATGAAAGAAGTAATTGCAGAGTTTCTATTTGTCACAATATTCCTTGATGGGATTTCTGATGCCAGTAATTTGTCACAGCAGTTCATTGTCTTGCAGGATGTCAAGCAGAATGGAGATGCCAGAGAGCTGATGATTTGCTTTGAGAACATCAATGTTAGGACCGTGGGATTGATCGCATGTATTGAGGTGTCTGAGGAAGGGCTTGTTTTAGGAGAGGATTGGTGGCTGTTACCATTTTTTCATATGCTGCAATTTCTATGTTCAGACTGCTGTTTTCCATGAGATCTCACCTCGAATGTATTTGATCTTGTGCTCTACAGCAAACCTAATGTTATGAACCTACACAACACTTGTTAAGCAGCAGGTCTGCTTGGGATTTACAGCCTTCCACAGCATTTTCCCCACAGTTTACAAACTGTGGAGGGAAGGCATTTTTCCTTGAGATGCTTCCCCATGTCACTAAAAAGCTGTGGCCTCCTACTGACACGTTGTGCATCTGTAGAGGGACTATCTTGGCAGAGTGGACACTGAGCTTGCCCTTAGGGTGCTGGGGCAGGTCCTACATCTGCCACCCCAATACGTTTGTGATTTCTCCTACTCCTTGGTCTTTTCCTCGCCCAAAGAGGCATGCAATGGGAACAGTAATATTTTGTTCCTCTCACTCTTTTTCTATAATGCATTTTCATTAAAAATACCTTAAGGCATAGGCAAGTCCTCCCTATGCAAAGTTATTGCCTTGTTTAGAGAGATCTCAGCCTTGGTGCAGAGATTTATGGGGATTCATTCATACAAATAATAAGTCATATTCTTGTTTCAGTGATGCTCTGCATGGGTTTAACATTAAAAAAATACAAAGGAAAAACTATACAAGGAACTGGAATTGAAATCCTGGCATTTCTCAGAAATTCTACTGTCAGGTCTATTCTATCATTATTCTTCAAACAGATCATGCATACATAAATTAAAGGAAGGACCAGTAATCTCCTCTGGGGAGAAAGGCAGCTATGCCTACTGTCATACCAGAGCATAGAAAAACAACTTAATTGTTATACATGTCACTGATGGCAAGTCCCAGGCATAAGCTGCTATAATAGCTCCAGAAAAAAAAAAAAAAACACACAAATGAATATAGAGAAAAACTGACTGTCAAAGCGCATGCTCAGGGAGTTTAAATTAAGGCAGAAAAGGAAGAATGCATTGGTAAAAATAAATGCAGTGCAAAAAGGTTGCATTGTATGTTGAAAAGACTTGTGGCCTCTCAGTGGAGTCTTTGGTGGCTGCCATAAGGCCAAAGAGCAGGTGAACAGTCAGAAGAGATCAGAAAATCAAGGGAGCAAGATATGGAGACTAAGTATTAAACCATATTCTGTACCTATTTGTTTAATTCTGAACATAAAAATTGAAATACAGAATGAACGAGAATCTGGCCTGAAATATAGGTCTTTGTTGGCCTGACAGTTTCAGTGCACCATATATAATGTGGATACTTTTATTCTTACCCACGCATATTTTTATTCTCGGGCTGCGCATTGGTCTCTGAGGAGGACTGCATGCTAGTCTGGGCTGGCTGCTGACTGAGCAAGTGAACTCGCTCTGTCTTTGCAGCCACTGCTACGGCTCAGGTAGGAGTTTAGGGGCCATCCAGTTTAATCTCTAGGATGCACCTGCAGATGTTGTGTCCTGGTGGCATTAGGAGGCCTGGTAAGGTAGAATGTGGCTACAGTAGGTAGACAAGAAGAGGTCAGTGAGAAAGGATGCTGTATCAGCCAAATAGGATTTTGAGAGAAGCTTCAGGGAGAAGGGAGAGCAGAAGAAGCTAAACAACACCACAGAGACAAAATAAAGATTAAAAAAAAGAGAGAGAAAAAAAAGGGAAAGTAAGGAAAAAAAGCAAGGGTGGCATACGATGGGGTATTATTGAGTGTCCAGTGCATCGTGAGACGTTAAAGGAAGGCAGGATAGAGATAACTGAGCACAGGAAGGAAAAATGTCAAGGTGGCAGTAATGAATAAGCTATCCTGAGCAAGGTTGATCTAACAATATTCAGTAACTAAATTGTTTCTTCGCTTACTGCATTGTACCAGGATATAGTAAATAATTTGTCAAATGAATTTTCAGTAGAAACCGGTCAGTTCTTAGGATGTACAGAAATACATCAGAATAATGATGTCTGATCAGAAAAGTGAGGGTAACACTGTAAAAACATACTAGGATAATTTTTCTTTCTGCTGTTCATGCAGCTTAAAGTAATGATCTCTGAAAATACTCTTAGCAATCACTAACTAGAAAATTTCAAAATACAACTACCTTACAAGTTTATTTTACTGCTTTATATTACAGGAAGGAAGGCCAGATTTTTAGATTGGCTAGAAGTACAAGGCAACTGTTCCCTTTCCTAGAGTGCAGACCTCTCCAGTGGGGCTGTCTGTCAGAAAGATACCAACCTGTAGTATCTGCTATGTCCCCATGGGCCAATGTCATTCACAGGTGTTGTGGTCAGTTAGCTAATTCAAAGTAAACTTAAAAGATATTTTCCAGACGGTGTCTGTGCTTTTAATTGCTTTTAATTAAACTATTTTTTTTTCAAAGCTGACACCTTAAGGGGTTATTAAATACTTGCATTTAACAGCAAATAGTATTTCTGAGTTTGCATCGTCTGTCAGAGAGAATGAACTTGGTAGACAGAGGTGTAATCTTTTTTGTGTGCTTTCTTATTGCCCCTTCTCATTACTCCAAGATTTCCACATGCCCTGAATGATGCCAGAAGTCTTTGCCCAAATGCATTTTGGAGAAGGCAGATAAAAGAGGTAATGATGTCACTATAATGGATCATTAATTTTAGTACCAAAGTTTATCAGTTCTATATTTTCTGTCATTCATTCCTGGAATCTATAGGTTAAAAAAGTTTGGCATATCCAGCGGGTGAGGGAAGGTTTTAAAACAGGCCACCACATACTGTAGAGCCATCTCAGCAGGCACTGATAGAGCTGAATGATCTTATCTATAAATCATACTACAGCTTGGCACAACTCATCTGTGCATTGCATGCCTTACAAGTGGTTTGGTTTTCCTACTAGAAACAAAGCCAAAATGTGTTTATCAGAAACAACTGGAGCCTGGAAGAAATATGTATATATAATCAGGTGGACAAGTGTGAATCTCGTGCAATTGAGATGAGATTAAAAATCACTGTGTAAGCTGGCATGGAGGACGATGTGGTGCTGGGAGCAGAAGGCACACTGGTGGCAGACCAGAAGACAGGATAGGCCGGCTGCAGCAGCCTGTGCCTTAGTGGATGAGGCTTTGAAAGGACACAAGTTAGCTATGGGATAGGCTTGGCAAGATTTTTGTCAATAGAGAGCTGAAAATATAAGTTGTACTGAGCAAGACTGTTGGAGGTCATCTGGAATGCTTCTCAAGGATTTCCTAGAGACAAGGGCTTCAGCCTGGTAGTGAGGAGTTTAGTTTGCTAAGAGATGCAATTCTTCTCTGAGAAATAAAAATACCAAGTGCTGGCAGTAACTTCTTGGGTGACAGGCGGTGCAGGTGGGAGGCCAGCCACAAACACACTTAAAGCACAGAATTAGATGCATGTTTTCCTGGCTAGCAGAAAGTTCAGAGCAGCCTCCCGCCTGGACTAACATGGACAGCTGTGCAATTAGCGTGGGCCATGATCAATTCATGAATGCACTTACACAAGCTGGTTTTCTGAGGGAGCAGAGAAGTCATCTAGGTGAATCAAGGCCCTACAGCAGGTGAAGACT
This sequence comes from Lagopus muta, assembly GCF_023343835.1. NCBI lineage: Eukaryota > Metazoa > Chordata > Aves > Galliformes > Phasianidae > Lagopus > Lagopus muta. The sequence continues at coordinate 27,721,676 of NC_064440.1, read as the reverse complement.
GTCAGGTCAGATATGTTCCGATACACTGACACTGTGCTGGATATGATGGAGTTTGTAGGAGCTACAAGCTCTTCCTCAGCTTTTATGAGCTACAGATGTCACTGTTTCCTTCTTACCTTATGTGTCCTTGTTCACTACTTAAAATATTTGCTGCCTGGTAGTTTGACCTGTCAACTAATAATTTTATCAAACATTAAACATTCTACAATCTTAGATTACAATATTATTGCATGATTATTTCCCTTAAGCGCAGTCCCCTACATTCCAAAAAGTGCTCTGTTTGTTCAGTAATTGACTGTGCTTCATCTAAAACAGTGATATATTGATTTCCAATCAAGGTGAGCTTTCATGTTGCCATTTAGAAAGATGTGTTTCGGCAAGTCTCTATTAAGGTACTTTATATTCTCACTCGTCCTTCAGCTGGGAGACAAGGAGACAAGGCAGCACTGTTCCCACTACGTGCCTCCTGGACCATCTCGTTCAGCCCCAGCTCCTTTATTCCACTTTCTGTTGTCGTGTGGGCCACAGTACGTTGGTTGATATGCTGGCTGACAGGAGCTGCTTTACCCACTACTCTTGGTGTCTTATATTTTATCTGGAAACTCTCTCTCCAAGCTCCAGAAATACTGCCCACACAGTACTGCTGCCTGTGAGTGACGCTGTCTGCAGACATTCCCCTTTGCAATAGAGGACACATTAATTAGCAAACTGTTCCTTTGATGATCATTGTCAAATATTATCACCTTGTCCGAAGGTGTGGCATCAGAAGGAAGGGTATGTGTCTTTTTTTTCCCTTGTTTTGTTGTTTTTTTTTTTAATTAATTGCATTCTGTTTGCATCAGCACATACATAATAAGAAAGGCCAGCCTTCTGTCTGGTAATACTGTGTTTACCCTGGAAAATGACTGAAGATATTCCAAGTGAAGGCAGTAGCTAATCAAGAAACTTAAGGCAGCAGTAATATGGAAGTTATTTATTTTTTTATCACACCTTTGTGCAATTGCATTTTTATGAATTCTGAGTTTTTCATAAGCCTGTGAATGGAAATCAGACGAACTATTTCTTTATATGCAAAACATACAAAAATCTTTTCCATAAAATTTCTGCTCAAGGCAGGCAAGCCTAATCTTGACTTTTCCAGATTTCTGAGGAATTTAACATGAATGAAAATGATGTTAAGGTATCAGGACTATTCCTGTGCACTGTAACTATGGAGATGCTTTTCTGAAGCTTGTACTATGAGGTGTAGGAAACAGCAAAATACCAGGTAAATCTTTGTATAAATTGTGCTTTTAATCACACTGAGTTTTACTGATTTCAGTATCCATGAAATATGCAGTGATTTTAGACAGACCAATAACTTAATATTCCAATCCATATCTTACTTCAGGTTTTGCTTCTGTCCTTTGCTCAAAAAATATTGTATACTATTGAAATTTATCACCTTGGGTGAACTCTGAAAGGTTTAGGTGAGGGCATACTGTTCTCAGTGCTTTTTAAAACTGCTCTGGAAAAGGTGCTCTGATTGCTGTCCAGTGCACACACATATTTAAACAGCTCCCACTAGCTTGCTGGGTAAATGAATATCTTGACCACTGAAAGAGAAACAAGTAATCTATGCAGGAGAGTCCCTTAGAGGAAAAGCTAAGAAAAAAAAAAGCTAAAATTATGGACAATGAGAAAAACAGCGATGAGTGTGTCTGACTGTTCATAGTACAGGTGATAAACTTCAGTTAAGTATGACATAAAGAGAAAGGAAAAAAAAAATCAAGGCTAAGGTATGCAGAGTGAATCTGTTGTTTATCCCAATGTGAGAATTTCAACTCTTGATTACTGTTGACATTCAAGCTATAGATAGATAAATCTCAGTTATAGAAAAGCATTAAAACATCCTTTTTTTAAAATATGAAAGTCTGATTATGGCGTGTTAGCGAGAAAGAAGAACAACAACTAAATACTTTAAACCCTGAAGTAAATTGTAAGTTCTTATTAGAAAATGATTTACAGAGAAAAGGATCTAATTCAGAAAGGATGGATTTGCAAAGAGTTGAAAATAGCAACTCTAATTCAATTGCAGTGCTTTCAGCAGGCAGGGTATGTGGCTGGGATGACAGAAGCATCTCTTTGAAAATCATTCCTATCAGGCTCAGACCCATAGCCAGTAGAGGAGACCAAAACAGGAGTTATTAACCAAGACTTGAAGCTCTTGCACTAAACTACACATAACAAAAAGTCCTCCTGGAAGGATGAATGAGGACATTTTTACAGATGGAATCTAAACAGATAGTAAGCACGTCCCACAGCATTAGCTGGATACTACCAGCAGTGCAATGCTTTGGTAGGAGCTGTGGGAGTCCATACAAAATGTTTCAGTGAATTTCTAAATATCTTGAGGTTTCCAACTGGCTGTGTGACTAAGGTGACTCACCAATGGTTTTGAATCATAGAATCATAGAATAACTTAGGTTGGAAGGGTCATTAAAGATCATCTATTTCCAGCTCCCCTGCCCCTTCTATAAGGGGACTTACTCACCAGATATAAGCACTTCCCATCACAGATCTGGGACTGGAACAAACTGCCTGCTGTCCCTCACAGTGCCCCAAACCACCAAACCTGTTTTTGGCATCTTTCCCTCCACTGAGTGTTAAAACCCACTGCTTGTCATTGAACGCAGTACTGAATGTGCCATGTATTAAATTGTGCAAATGGTTTCCACATTTGTTTTTCTGCCACCCTTAGACCAAACTATGTGACCAATAAATTCACAAGCTGTTATGCTTGCCAGTGAACGACAGAGATTATATGAATGTAGTTGAAAAAACAGGGGTGAATATGACCTGCAGAAGATTTGAAGGGAAAGAATTTCCTTTCTTGGCAAGGTAATGGAAGTTATGAAAGTTCATTCCAGAAAAGAAATGGTCAGGAGTATGGTGGCCCAATGTCAAATGGGAAATTAAAAAGTGGGAACGCAAGTGGTGGTTGTTTGATAAATAAAAGAATATGTGTCTTACAGATGAAGAAAGTGTAATCTATCTCATCAGAGAGACTTGACAACGGTTTGATATTAGCTTTAGAAAATGCTGGACAGATAAAGGCCCAAATTTTGTTCTTGTGCACAATCCAGGGCTGCGTTCTGGGAATGGGATGTGGGGGGATTGTATTGCTGTTCCTTGTGGCTCAGAGAGAATCTTGAGAGGTGTTCAGCTCTACACCCCAGTGTACTGCTCTCTCTACACACAGACACGACCTGAGTCATGTACTAGATATATTTTGCATTAATAGCCCTGTAATTGTTCATGCTTGGGGCAAGGACTGTCGTGGTACTCATAGGTACCTCTGCAGAGCAAATAAATCACGGAAATAATGTCTTCGCTCTCTATTCTGCACATTTAAAGTATATTTTGCCTCCAGTTCCTAATTTTGGCAGATACTTTTTTCATTATTTCAGATTGATTACATGAGGGATTTGGTAACACTTTGCAATGGTCAACAATTGTGAATATCTCCTTCTAAGAAAAATTACATTTTGGAACTTAATTAGCATGATGGAGTGGTATATGTTTAAATTAATGCCTACCTTCTTAAAGAGGTATCTTGGATGGGGGAAGGGAGGAATTTTCTGAAAGTAGACTTGAAAATGAAATGAATGACTAATGGATAACTAAGAAGTCATTGCACGCTTTTTATGCAGGGCTTCCTCTGACCTATTTTCAGGCTGTATCCAAAATAGCTGTTTCCAGTCTCATTTTTCACATAAATTGAAAAAATACATATACTTTTGTTGTTGTTTTGTTAGTGGTGGGGTTTTTTTTGTTTCGTTTTGTTATAATTTTAGTCAGAATTTCAATGTTTTGGATTTTCACTGCGTTTGCAATACCTTTCTGAATGACATTGAGTAAAAGCATTTACCTGTCCGGTGTGGCAGAGCTGCCCATGTTGCCACCCTGTAGCAGGTGTTAGAAATATTTTGCCAATTTGCCCTAATCAAGCAACTGACTGATAATAGACTAGTTTGTAAATATGCCTCAGTATGTGTAGTACAATAGTTACCATCTCTGTGATTGAGCCACTTGTCACAAATTACTACCATATTTGTTGATTGAATAATGCTGGAATTCAGAGCTAATAGTAATATAAATATTGGTCAGTTTACTTTATATCAACATTGATTTAGACCATGCTAGTAGTTTAAATGTTGCACAAATTCATTTATTAAGTCAATATTTACAGCACAAAGGCAATCTCCAAACCCTGTAAATGTCCAATTATTTAATATTAATATCTACAGCCTCAAATGAAGTCAATTTTGTCTCTTCCAAAATTATGAAATACAGTCTTCTTTCATACAGAGGATGGATGAACTAAATATAAGCCTGCAAAAACTTTTATGTTGTGGTAATAAAACTCTTTCAAATGCTAGTTTTACAAAGTAAGCTCTGACACAAGCCTTACTACAGAGATACAAATGGGAAAACTAATCCAAATATTCTTGTTCAGTTTGCCACCGAATGGATGCAGAACTGAGATGAACTGCTGCCTTTTCAGACCCTGAATCTCCCATCAAGATAATTTGATACGCTCATGTATGTCTCGTAAAGGATTATATTCTTAGGTTCACACTTGCATTTTGAAACCCCTGAAGCATGCAATACTTAAGTGAACTGAAACAGCTTCCAGTCTTTATCCCCCCCAATCAAATCATCTTTCCATAAGAGACAGAGCTCTGCTCTCTGCCCTTTTCAGTATGTTTATCGGTTTGAGTCTCTCATTCAAAATCATTTTATTCCAGATAGTTTAAGATTCCTTTTAGGGTTGATTGTTATTTCCTCCTCCCACTTTCTTTCTTGAGCAAAATTAGACATTCGTTAATCAGTCTATTTTTGTTTTAAATCCACTGCACCAAAGACTGGACTGTCTGAGGGCAACCTCTTTTCAGAAATTATAAGCTATCTGTTGCATGAAACAATCATTTAAATGATGCCTCTATAATCTCACTTCCTAGTCAATTTTAGAGATGATGGCAGACAGAGCTATTATCTGACTTGGGAAGGGAAATGCAGATGTTTTCTGTTGACAAGAGTAAGCTGAGAGCAGGGACTGGGAGCTGATCACTGATATGGGCAAGATTTGGGGAGGAGAGAGAATGGAAGTGTGACAGATGTAACATTTTTACTACTTCTTAATGAAGACATCTCTCTAGTCTCCTTACCCTCTCTTGAAGAATTTCTTCAGGATGCTGGAAGAGATCTGGAGTCAGAGACTGCACCTCTGCAGTGGCAAAGAGGGTGACAAAGAGAGTGGCCAACAGCAGTCTGTGCACACAAATAAGTGCACTTACGAGATAAGGCAGCCCATTTACAGGAACATATGGAGAATAAGATGGGAAGGCTGGCTGTGATCCTTTCCCTTGCAAGTGCTGCAGCAGTTGCAGCCCATTCTCTTGTTTTAAATGACACAACCATGCCAGCAAATATTATCTCAGCTGCGATAATAATCTGTATGCCATTCATTAAAGAGTTGTATTTACTGCATTCAGCTCAAGTTCAACAATAATGAAAGATGGCGAGATGGAAAGGAATAGTTTTTATCATTTTGAGGGAACAGGTTGAGTAACTGAGGTCATTTTAAACTGTTCGAACTTACATTTGATAGCATTGCCATCTGATAGCACTTTCATAGTGAAAAAGAGGTTGAGGAAAATAAGTCTGATTCTAGGCAGCGTGTTTTAATTTTTTGTGGCCACTGCTATTTTCACAGTTGTTCAATACATTTGAAGAGCTGCATTGATTCCTTGAGGAGAAAAAAGAAGAGAGAAAATGCCTAAGAAATACAGTCTTAATCTTTGTGGTTGGCTCTTTCCTGTAACTATTGGGTTAGACAATCCACAAAGGACAAATAATTTGCCATCTGCAAGACTGTATCACCAGATTTTTGAGTTCCATTATGAATAGGCTCATTTTGGGTTTTAGAAAGTAAGAAATGCTGAGACAAGTTGCTTAGAAGAAATTATTATTTCATCCTCTTTTTAGTGAATTTACATTAGATAAAGGACGATTAATACGAGTCATTGAAGTGTTTGTTTTTTCAAGTTTGTGTGAAGGACCAATGTAAAACATTTTCCGACTTTCCGGGGTATGCTTGGTATGTCTTAAACACTTGCAATGAAATTTACATGAGAAAATTATTCATTAACTCATTTATTCATTTATTTATTAACTTTGGCAGAGCAAACTAAATCAAAGTGAAAACCTGGACAGCCACATGCTCTTAGCATGAGCATGAGAAAAGCACCATTTTCTTGTCTTGAACAAAAGACAAATAAACCAAACTATCTGCTAATGAAATATAAAGAGCTTTCTTACAGTCTGAGTTTGCATGGCTCATTATTATTTAGAAGTACAATGCTATTTGATAAATAGTAAAGTGGGTAACTCAGCTGTAACTGATTTAGATTTAGGTTTTCTGGCTCAAAAAGGAAGAAGAATTTTCCTGGTTTTCTTTTGATTTTGGAGCCCAAACAGTCTAATAGAGATTCATGACTGCTCTTAGTTGTATAACCATTCAGGTATACCCATCTCAGAACACACGGCTAAGAAAAATAGGTTTCTGGTGATGTAGGTCCTCTACCCCTGGCAAAAACAAGAAAAATTGACCACTGACTTTCCTAGTGTTGTATTCCTCGTTAATTTATACACTGATGAGTCCTTGTTTGACATGTTAAAGCAGGTTTAAAGCATGATGAGAGAATTATGAAATCATTTGAATCAAAGGATTCTTTAATGAAGTGAAATTCTTTTTTGAAATGTTTTTATTAGTGAGTTTCAGAATAGAGGAACAACTCTTTAATGTCACCCCTGGAGAAGTGCCAGTCGTAAAATGCATCTCTTTTCCTATTCTTTTTGATTCGTGTTTACAGTGACTTTTACAAAGTAAAAAAGCAACAATGGGAAGAAGAGTTTGTGAGAATTACTGTGCTTTTTCTCTTTTCTTTTTTTTCCTTTCTAGTTACAGAATTTATCAAACTCAGGTTCCTTAACATTTTCAATTAAATCCTAATTTTAAATATACTAAGACTTTACATGTTATTCTCCAATCTGTGTTTTATGAATATAAATACATTGTTATTAACACTGCTTACCATAACTGATAATTTTTTTCACACTGTTTGACACTGGGAATCATAAAAAAGAAAAAGCATCTTTAATGCTGCAGTTGGTTGGGTATGTGCCAGAAAGTGCTCTGATCCTCAGGAGGAAGAAGCAGACTTTTTAATGTTATCTGAGATATGAATGTCCTTTTAGGCCAAACAAGGATGAGTATTTGTGTAACCACTGTACATTTGCATCTCATTGCCACAATGCAGTGTGACAGGGAACATGGAAATTCTCTGTATTAGGAACATTTCTGTTGGCTGTTGATGCTCTTTCTTACTCCATACATGCATTATGTTTTGCATATTGAGATTTGGGTTTGCAACACTTCAAACCTACTGTATAATGCTAAGTGCAGGGTACAACAACTGCGCTGACCTCTACTGGATTTTTTTGGATGGCTGTGAAGTGGTCAATTGATAAAATCATTCTTTTAAATTTTACAATTGTTCAAAACAGTGGTTTTCTTCTCAAAGACTGTCAAGTAAAAAAGTGAATTGCCAAGTAAAATCTTGATGAGTTTTGCAGAGGAAGCAAGGATTAAAAAACTTTGCTAGTGGCACAGTGAGTGTCTGCAAGGAGGATGGGATCTTATTTTTGGTGAAACTAACACTTTCTGTCAATAGGAATGCACAGACTAAATTTTGACATCATTTAATCAATTGCTTTAATTGGAATAAATCACATTTACTGTCAATACTGGTCACCAACATTGTAATAATACTAAAGGTTATATGTCAAACAATACATTCAATTTGACCTAAGATTTTTCTCCGTGGTCCACTTATAGATTCAAAATTTAAGTTAACAAACAAACAATGATTTACTTTAAAAAGAAAAAGTGTTTACCCTGACTTTAGCTGAAGTGGTTTTAACCTAAATCAGTGTGCCTAACTCCAAAAGCAAGTATTCTAACTGTATTCTGAAATAGGCAACTGAATCTATAACTGCAAGTTCCTCTCCTTGTCTGTAGTGAATAAGTGACAAAAGAAATTCAGTTTCTCTTGTTTGCCCGAATTCGAATTCCTGGAGGAAAAATGACTTTGTTCCATGATCTTTCTGCCAGCTGACACAAAAAGACTAATGACTTTTCTTTTGCTCCATGGAAATCCGACTGTAATGCGTTAATGGCCTTCATTAGATGTGTCCCCTAGCATCCCCCAAGCCCCATCATGTGCTTGCTGTCCTCCCTTCCCACCGAGATGTTTTATCACTCTTCTAATGATACAGAGAGAGGCACGATCTTTCAGCAGCAGCACCTGAGATGTCTGCTGGGGAATGATGAAATGTACTGCTATCTCCCAAGCACTGTGCATCTGCCCTAGCCACCGCTCTTCCTCCTTTCCTCAAATCATTCCACATTTCTTGAGATCTCTCTGGAAATATTTGTGAATAGTCTGCTTTCATGCTTGGACTATGTTATGTGATTACTGCCTAATGAGTTCATTATCCTATTTAACATTTCATGGATAATTTGTGACTATTTAAAAATAAACATGTATATTAAAGGTCTTCATTAATGAGGAGCAAAAAGCAAGTGCTGAAATACATAAGTATTGATAGAGTAGATAATTGCTTAGAACAGGGAAAAAATCTACACCTCCTCTCCTCCATGTTCTCTAAATGCATAAATAGGCCAGTAGACACATGCACATAAACACATACACATATCTACGTTAGCTTGCTTTGTGTCCTTCTTTAAGCAGCGTTACGATTGCACTTCCCACTACAAGGAAATCATGGATTTCAAATTTGTAGTACCGGTTTCCTGAAATACTGAGAGCTAACTAGTGATTAAGCTGTAGATATTCTCAGCTTGAGCACTATGGTCTTTTTCTCACATAAAGGCATAGGAAAATGCAGAGTGCAAGAAATAAAATTGGGTTTTATTTGCATATATTTTGTTTGAAGACTTGTTCAGAAAGGATCCTGCTCATAGAGATGAATGCGTTAAAAAAGCTTTCAAGTATTCTGAAGTATAACTACAGTGCTTTCAAGGCCTTCCCTAGCACAGTTTTTATTCTCTATCACTACTGCTTTCATTCCAGTTACCTTGCTGTTTCCTTTGCTATCCTTCTCTACCTTGAAAGTAATGATCTCTACAGCACGCAAGACGTAACTGATAACATTATCTCCTGGTAGACATCACATGCCAGGTAAAGAGATTTGTATTTAGCATACAGCACCTGAAATGAATATATTTTCAGCATACACTTGGCAATATCCTTTAGATTATAGTTTCTTTGCTTGCTTAATGCAGTACTATGCTAGACGAGACTTGTGAATCAGGAACTGTTATAAGATATTTGTGTCTAAATCAAAAATAATATTCACTCTAGACGAAATTCCAGTCCCCCATAGAAGCCAAGAAAAATTTGCTTTCAACTTTCCTGTGACCAGAATTTCAATCAGAGTTGTTACAAGAAAAACAATTGAATAGCTTTGGTGGTTATGATTTCAGTCAGTCTCCTGCATTTTTATTAAATTAGCACCCAATAGCAATAACTTCTGGGAGCATTAGAGGAAAGTAGAAGTAAAGAAGAAGGAAAGGAAATCTTGAGAAGTAAATACTTTTCTTAGGCAGGCACATGCTTGTCTTTGACAGCAAATGTAGTGATGTCCCTATCTGTGGAAACCTGAAGAGACACAAACAATTAGTCTGCTATAGTCTGTATCAAAGCAAAATTAATGTTATCCCTCAGGGTTACATATGCACAGGCAATTTGCAATAGCGAGGACTTATTGGAAAAAAACACTCTAACTCTGCCCAGGAATAGATTTAGTTCATTATAAAGATAGACAAAGGTATCCTTATCATTCTACCCTAGCAATGGTATGCAGCTCACAGTCTTTGGAACTCTGGCTTTGTGAGGCTGGAATAAAAAAAAAGAATAGACCACAAGCCTGTGGTGAATGGTCAAGTTAGCACAGAGCTGTAAAACCAGGGAAAGGAATCGTGTTTGAAAAGAATTATGTTCTAGCAATTTTGAATACTGTTTTATACTCAACAGAAAGGCGTATAGAAATTACAACTTTATCTTTTCGCTTGAGATAGTTCTGCTAAACCAACACAGGTATCAGAGCATAGCTCATTCACCAAGATGAGAATTAAGTTCTGAAAACACATAGGAGCCAGAAAAAAGTATTTATAAACTTGCACACTGAGTTTGCATTTAGAGACTCAAAAGTTTAGGAACAATAGAAATACCTATTTGCACTAAATGTACCCAATAAGGCTGTAAAAGAAAGACACAAGTTTAGAGTCTGGCTTCAGATAAAGTATTTCTGATTTTTCTATTACTACTTTAAATATTAAAATCCAAGCCATTTCTATTTTGTTGTATTTTCTATTTATATTCATTTTATAATGGAAAAGGAACCACAGAATGACTACCTTACACTCCATCATCAAAACATTACTGAAATGTATTTTGCAGAAGGAAGTAGAACACAATTAGCATTGATTAAGAGCATAACTCATAAAATAGCTTAGAACTGGGCTATATATATATTAGAACTGGCCTCGTTTTTGTTCTTCAGATCTTCCTGTAGCTTACATGGGAACAGACTACCTGTCCTCGGCAGCACAGGCAAATAGAATGGCATGACAGTATTGGTCACAACAGACATTTTGTGCAATAATGTTGAGTGAGGAAAAGCAACAAATGCAGACAAATATTTCTGAGCCCTGCAGACGGCTGTCAAGAAGCTTTGATCTGCTGTGGTGGGGTCAGCTGGAAAGGGCAGTAGTTGAAGGAAGACCCAAGAAGGCATGGGAGGGATAATGATGCCTGAGTGTACCTTGCTACTATCCTGATCTCTGTGGGATTATCCCCGAGCTCTGCTTTTCCCAGATATGTCTCCTGAAAAAATACCCATCCAGAAGTAACTACAGTGTGTCACTCCTGGGCTGTGGCAGTACAAGCTCAGCAGAGCTGTGTGAGGATGGTAAGCAAGGTGCCAGCACTCAACAAGACCCATTTGCAGAACAGAAACAAAATGCACTCAGGCTCCAGCTCCTGAAAGTTCTTGCAAGTTTGCTGCCCAGAAGAGCAGCCACTTGTTAGCAAGTATTTGCCCCAAAAGTCACAAGAAATCAAATGAGAAATTTCCAATCAGCTAGCAAATATGGGGAGTCAGGGAGACATCTTACTTTCAAATATTTAAAACTTCATTTCTGAATGTACTAAATTACTCAGATATTCAGATATCACACCGATAGATAAGGTGGAAGTACTGAACAAAAACAGAGATCATGTTTTTCTTCATAATTCTGGATACATTTACCGCTGAAATACAGACATCTCTGACAAATCTGAGCTAAAACCTTTCATGCAGTAAATGTATTTCAGCTGGAAATGTAGGAATGTTATATCATCTTGCAGCTAGGGTATAAAATCACAGGGAAAAGAGAACATTTAAACTAGATTTATCCCCTGTGGAGGACTTCATACGGAAATTAGAAGATGATCAGATCTCTAAATGGTAATTTAATAGCTAATTTAAAAGCTTCTCTTGCTTAAATTGTAAAGAAACCACAAGGTACATAGTTATGTATTATACAACACGTACAATAACGCAGGCATATGCTAGTGAAGAAAGGACTCCAGAAACAGTTTGAGTTTCATATTAATTCGAATATATAAGATTACCTAAAATGTCAGGTGCACTTAATCATGTCTTAAACTAGAAATTAACAGAAAAACAACCTATTGTTCTGGCTCTAGGCAGCTCTGCCTAATCCCCATATACCACTCTGGGAAATAATTCTGCATTCAACATCCCGTCTATTAAATTCACCTGCGAATGAAAGAGTGTTTCAGTGCAGCCAGAGACTGGGCAAATTTACCTGGGAACTGAACATTCTTTGCCTTCACCTCCCTCTCTTCTACATCCAGGGCTGTAGCTTCAGTGCTTCCACTGAGCCCTGATGCAGCAAGAGCTCTGCCCTGCTCACTCAGGCAGGCAAGCGTCAAGCCAAGTAGGTCTGCACCAACATTTATACCTTACACTCGAGCCCTAACTGCCTCCTGCCGTTTTTGTCTCTATTATTACCTTTAGGAGCTTTTTTTTATATATTTCCTTTTATAATAATGTTCCTTGTGCAGAGAGGTCAGAGAAAAACAGAACTATTAAACTGATTGCACCATGCACAATAGAATTAAGTAGCGCCGCATCAAAACTGTGCAGGAAGAATACATTTAACACTACTTTCTGCTCCATTTAAAAAGTAATTTCATATTATTTTTTAAATAATCACTGGCCATTTTTAACGCTGACTTCTCAAGTCTTACAGACACTGTTGTGAAATTTGGAGACAGGTTTGATTGTGCAGCTGCAGAGGAAAATGGACTTTGTTAATGGTTGTGATGCACTGCTCCACTCTGACCTCAATCAGGTGGTCGAGCTCCAAAGGGACTTGACCCTTCTGTGAATTTCCTACAGTGAGCCTTGACGTCCTGTGAGAGTTTCTCCTGACACCTGCAGAAGAACAAGATGTATTCTCTTCTCCAGCACAGAAAAAAAAAAGAGAGAATAAAAAAGAAACAGCAACAACAACAAAAAGAACAACAGTGAGGAGTCAGCTCAATTTCTTCTCCAACTAAATAAGCCTAAGACACTCATGCATTCCCCAACAGGGAAAGCTTATGACTGATATGTTGAATAAAGACAACGCAAAGCTCTTCCAGCTGTCACGGCACAGCAAAAGTACAGGTTCATTTTCCAGAAGCCAGGTTATTCTGTCTGAGCTTCCAAATGAGCTAGTTTGCTTATTAATCCAATCCAGTTGCTTCTAAGATGGTTTCACTGAAAATAGCTAAAAACAACTAACTGATACTTATGCACTCAGCCTCTGCTTCTGTGATCTGAGCACAAATGTTTCATACACAAGGAAGTTTGAAGCGTCTCAGAGCTGCCTCCTGGCAGGGACATGGTGGGACAGGCTGGGACTTCAGCCCTTGTGGGGTGCTGGAAAGGGAGCATGGATGAATCTCACCCACAAAGGGGAAAAAGCCTCTGGAGCAGGCAGCATAACAGGTCCCAGGGCAGATGGGGTTGAACATGCTCATCTCTCAGGGTTTTGCAGGATGCACTTCTGCATAAAAAAGAGATGCATCCTTATGTAAAGGAGTTGACCCAAGGTGATCAGGCATGTTCAGTCAACTCCAAGGTGGGAAGAGCAGCTGTTTCTTGCATCCCACTCCTGGTGGCTTCAGAAAATCTCCTTGCTGCTGCATCCCTTATCAGAGAGGACTACCACATAAGAGGTGATGTGTGACTGCAGTCTTCCCATCCCTTCAGCAGAGGTCTTTATTCATTTTTTTTTTTTTAAAGAACTGCCTCTTCTATGTCTTCATACTGTTATGAAAAAATATTTCAGGTCAGAACAGCTTTTGGAATCAGTCTCAACTTTTAGCCTGAACAGGAGGAAAACAGCCTATCCTACTGACTTTTGCCTGAAAGTAATGTTTCACTTAAACAGTGAATAGATGTTGAAGTTTTGTATTCTTCTAGAAAACGAAAAAGTCTACAGAAAATGAAAAAAAGTTTTGAGTCTTTTACTCAAAAACAAGTAAAACAGTATTTTAGAGAAAATCAAAATAATCAAAATAGTCCTTTTTTTTTTTTTTTAAGAAAAGAATAAAAGGAAAAAAATAATTTCCTTGAGAAAAAAACATCTTATTATCACGTAGATTTGCAAGTTAAAAAAGCTGTCTGAAGAGCACGCAGTAACTGCATAACTACACTGGTCTGTTAATGACAAACATAGAGAGAAAGAAAATTCTATATTTTCTGTTATAAAAGTACTTATCTCACCATTTTAAGGGGTGATTTCTTAATTGTACTGCAATCCAAAATTATCAGTTTGATCAGTGGTCTTAGGTAGATGAAAAATCTGGTCAACCCATTAAATAAGAAAGTTAATAAGAAGAAAGAACCATCTCAAAATTCATGAAATAGTACAGCGAAGTATAATTTTTCAAGTCTTAGTAATTATGTTGGCTATCATACCATTACTGACATAATGTGAAGCTAATAATCCAAGTAATTAGAATGCACTAGGTCAGAGTTTTCACCTCAATATGTGAAGGTTAAATGAGAATAAGGCATTACAATATTTAGCATATAGCTAAAACAGTCCAAAAGCAATACAACTGAAAGTTTACTTTCAGAGGGAAAATGTTAATCGAGTTGGATGTTGTTTGCATTGCCTTACATGCTGGGCCTGATGAAGGTCATTATGAGGCTTTAATCATGTTGCAAATGTATCAGATGTGTGAGTAGCTGGGTTTCTTGTATATGAACAACGTGGTGCATTCTGCGGCTGTGGTGAAATTCCTTATAGTCTGAATTGCATTTCTTGCTTACAAGACATTTATAAATCAAATGCTGCACTGAAAACATCACCAAATACAGATACCCAAATCTGTCCATATCGGAGAAAAGAATATTCCTGAAAAGAGGAGGGAAAAGATTCCTTTTTCTTGTGTTTCTGTTCACCACATTGCCAGACCTTACTCTATTATTTTACATTCATGCTATCAAGCTTTCAGGTACTTTCAAAATAAATATCTGACTACAGATAAAATTAAGCTCTATTTGCTAGCTTTGTTTCAGGGAATAGTGATGATCCTTTTTTGACCGTGATGCATGAGGCTAATGATGCCATGCAAAGGATTCATAACCTTTGCTTGATTCTGTCTTGGGTGACACCTCTCTTTTTGATCCCCACTCGTCAGTATCAAAGAAAAAGGGAGATAATGAAATTGGTCTGCAACAAATGAGTGGAAAAATGCATGGACTAAATGAAAAGTCAATGGAAGGAATCATTTCAGTTCTTATAGCAAAGCAGCAAGAAAAAGACTGCTTCCAAGAAGGTTTTGGATTCAAAAGGTGCCTTTGAAGCTCCCAAATTTCTTCATTTTCCATGTCATAAGTGAAATTAAATGCTAAAGACATTAAGAGCTCTGAGGAATGCATATTCCTACACTTTGCTTAGCAGCATTACTTTGAAGGATATTATGTAAAATTCTGAAAATCACTTCAGATGGGATAGAACCTACAGCACGCTTGATCAGCACTGAAATATAGGCACTGTCACATATTTGAAGATCTGAGCATCTGGTCTTGATGGGAATGGGAGTGGAAGGCCCCCTTCATCCTACACTCGTTTTACAGAGAATGGTGTCTGAGAGGTCCATTTAGGGAATGAGCTTATTGTATGCAAGGAAATTATTGTGACAAATGTCCTTCAGATGCAGTCATATAAGAAATAACACTTTAAATGGAAACTGGAGCATGCGTAGCAAACAAATCATGATAAAAGAGTCAGACCAGCCACACCATCTCCACTTTCTGAAAGCAGGAATGGGTACCAGAACATGAAAGAAGTCATGATTTTCCAGTCCTGCAAGGAATAAATGTTAAGGAAAAGCAGCTGTCTTCTCATAGCAGCACCACTTTCATCCTCAGCACCTGTGTACAGAGGTTGGGTGAGCAGCAGGCAAGGAACGAGAAAAGTAAAGGGAAATCCCCGCCTGGATCATATTGGCAGGGAGTGTTGGGTGACAGTGGTGGATCAGCAGGTCATACACGATTCACAATCCCAACAAGACTTCTCAGTGACCTTCAGGAGCAATTTGCTTCTTCTTGACTTTTAGTCAAGAACTGAAGCTGCTCACCAAAGCAAATCTTCTTGGCACCAACAGCTTTTGCTTGTACCTGTTTAGATCTTGCTAAACAAAATGTCAATGAAGTGAATATAAATGAGCATAAAAATAACTTATCATTGCCAGACTATACACTCAAATTATAGTTCCTCAATAATTGCTTGACTGATGCATCTAAGCATATATCTTTCATATTCATGCTAATTAATGACTTGGCACCTCAAGAGATTTCAAAATATGCATTTTTCTTCCCTGGAAATGTTGTGTAAGACCCCAGAGTATTTCCATGTAAAATTCCATCTAATATTTATATTTCATTAAAATATACTTTTTTTTTTTTTTTTTTTCCATTTTGGCACAGAATCTATCATGTAATTCCCACAGGTCTTAGCTATGTTCACACAAGGGCATGAATAATTCAGAACATGACTTATGCACTTCATTTCATTACTGTTTTTTTTTCTGCAGCACAGACTGTCCACAAAGAAAGAGCAAGCTTCTCAGGTGCACTTCCTCCCAAGTGCAAGTGTTGCATCTCCCCAGTGAGCAGTGCTGAGCCTGCAAGAGGCTAAAGGAGCTTCAGGGAGGAGATGTTGCACTTTTTTGTTAATCATTTCAGGAGATAACACAGGCTTAGGCTTTTGAATGATGGAGATCAGTGAGCTTCTGTCTTCCCATTGCCTCTCTAAGAGGCTTTGTGATAAGATGCTCAGACATCCGTTTTCTCTTTTTTTTTCACTTGGTGAGATGTCTCAAGCAGATAAAGGACTGAAAAGCACTCAGATTTCATCTATTCTTCCACTCCTGTCCCCCTGCTGTCCAAATATCCCATGTATATCAATGAGAAAAACCAATGCAAGCCATGATACTGAAGCGTTGTAGACTTTGCACTTCTACTCCAGAGGAAAGTTAATTTTCATCACTTTATGTGTCTGCCATAGATGCAGGTGTGAACATCACCAGAAGACATGCATTGTCAGATTTTATTTCACTGTATACTGAACCCCGGAGGCAATTATTCACATTTAATATCTGGACTTCAAATAGCTTTAAAGATGTAGAAGCATGTGTCCACCGAACTATAAAAGTGGAAATAAAAATTAAAATTCCAGTAGGCCTCAGAGGCACGAGGGGAAATATCAGTTAGTGTAGAGACTTGACGGAAACTGGAAAAGTAGTGTTTGTTTCTAATCTCTTCTGGTTTTTAGCAATTATCCCTTGCTTGATTCTTTGGTAGAATTATGATCAGTGCCTAAGCCAGAGAAAAGACTGCTGCCTAATTCATGAGGATATGTTATATTAAGACAATAAATGACTGTTACTGCCCAATTTTATTTTAAAGAGATGGACAATGGACTACTGGGAAGAAAAAAAAGAAGAAGAAAAAGAATATGTGGATCTCCTTTACTTATTTCCAGTGCATAAAGAAACATAAAAACTTCAAAAAATTTGAATGCTGCAAGTAAAACAGGATTTCTTTCTGATTAACTGTGGCAGAGAAAGAGCTGTGGAGGAGCTCACTGTTCTGCAGCTTTTTCTAATGCCTGTTCTAATGCCAGTCTGAATTCCTCAAGCTTACAGAAGCAGAGAAGAAATCTGCTAGGATGAGCTTTCCTTCAGGTGCTGAAAGTTTCTTTTTCAAGCCCTCAAGAAATCCTGGAATAGGAGCTGCAGAGAAACAAAGTGCTGGTGAAAGCACTGTCCTTATCATCTCTGCAGTGCTGCTGTCTGGTTGCAGTCAGTGTGCTTGTTGTGAGGAGTACTTCTGCTCTGGGACCTGCATCAGCAGGGAGGGCACAAAGTAAGTCAGGGTGGAGCTGGCTCCTACCTGGTTTGGGAATCACTAAAGCAAATGTTTCTGCATTAAGAACTAGCATCAGAGAATGCTGGAGTCAATATAGAAAAGTCTTATTTTTGCCACTAATTTTTATTTAGAATTTTATTCCTGAATCTGATGAAAGCTAGATGCTTGACATATGTAGACCATAAACTGCTGACAGCTGATCATCAGCCAAGGCTAAAACATGACTTCCAAAGCGACAGGTGGGGAGAAGCTTAGAGAACTTGACCTGCCTTAAGCACATCAGCATGTGACATCAGCTCCAGGTTAATAAATGTTCTTTACTGTGAGCATGTGAGAAGGGGCTGCTCAAGTATAAGAAGTTGCCATATGGCATAGCCAGTACACCTGTGGTGTTGCAAAGAATGATGAATCGTGTGCTCTAGCAGTTAAATGGTGTCATCTGTTACTTTGGTAAGGGAGGGAGAGACCGACACATAAGCTAGGTAGCACATCTTCTCCCAAGGTTTGAAATAATGCACCAAGACCAGACTGCAGTGTGCGTGTAAGAACACATACCAGGTGGGTGGAGGAAACAGGAAGATTTAACATGCTTAGTGCTATTTCCATCCTAGCAAACCCATACAGGGATACAACCTGGAATATTTCGGACCTGAGGTTCAGTCTTGACAGTGCTGTCTTACTACAGGCAATTCCAAATTACTTACCAAAGGAATACAGAAAAGTCTGTAACATAAATTTAGACTAACCAAGAAAAATATGTCTTCCAGGAGCATTTATTTCCCCCATATTTTCCAAGTAGCTGAAAAATGAGGCCACAGGCAGCAGGTGCAGCATGGGGTGCTGGGTGCGGAATGGCGAGCACAGCGGATGGCTCGCTAGCCACAGTTGCAATCTGGCTGCTGGTCACAAGCCAGCGAGCAACAGCTTAAAGGGTGGGCAAAATGTAGCTTTTGTGCTCACTTGGTTTTTATGGTCTGGCTTTCATGCAGAAGGCAGCTAACAGCAAACAGAGAGTAATATACTCCATGTCACAGCCCTTATTGTGTTACACCAGTGTAGCAATATACATTGGACTGATCTTGACTGGAAGAATAGTCTTGCAGTGCATTGCCAAATAATCCCACTGTTGAGATTATTAAATTGTTATATAATACTTATGCCAGAAAAAGACTCTTGTGGAGGAGCTCCTGGGAGCAGTCTTTTCTCTGCCTTCTTGGGAACCTACACACCAAAGGGAAATAGCTGTGAGATGCTGAAAGCTGTTAGGAAGTTTGCTGTACATCAGCAAATATGTGGATGTAAATTTTGAAAACAAGAACTTGTACAACTGGATGCACTTTAATAGTTCACTACTGTCTTGTTAGGTTGGACCATGCAAGCTATGCAAAACACTCCAGTACTGTGAGTTCAAATACTGCTCCCCAGTCAAGGCACAAATTTTTGGCATTTTTATTCTTAAGGTGTGCTTTTCACTGAATAGGACATTTTGCAGCATAAGTAATAAAGTCTGCCTCTTTGTTTGTTTTCCCTTGACCAGAATACACAAGAGAAAGAAATGAAAAACAACACAGAGTAAAAGACCTATAAAAATAGATTCTTCTTAATATGGGGAGCATTCATGTGAAATTACAAAGAGGGAGAAAGTGAGCTAGCAGTATTGTCAGGTAGAATGGTTCTATAATTGGAGGAGAATGTGAGTGAAGTAAGTACAAAATAAAGGCTTGGCAAATAGAAAGAACAGGCAACAGTATCATAGGTGGGAAATAGCAAGTCTGAGTCTACACAACTGACAATAATCTGAGAAGAGGGCCAGGGCATTTCCTGAGAATCAGAAAAAAAGATGCCTGGAGGCAGGATCTGTTCAGCTGAGGATCTTTGTTGATGGCTGCCAAGGTGCAGGAGAATATCTGTTGGCTTGCAGGAGGGATTTCCAAGTGACAACGTATCTCAGCACAGAGACAGATGAGGTCCTAAGGAATCCCACAGCCACTTCAGGCACATTAGCAGTCACTCTTAGATTTTGTTGGTGTTTCCCTCACCTTTTTCTAGGTTTTCACTTTCCCCTTGTATTGTGGCATCCAAAACCACAGAAGGGGAAACTGAGCAACCAGTGATTTTCCTGGCAAAGCTGCTCAATAGAAGTGCTGTCAAACCACAAAGGAAAAAGTTGGGTGCACTTCCTTTCATGCTTTAAAATAGGGAGCTGAATTATGAACATGAACAATGAATAAAATAACTGTGATTTCTAAATCAATGCTAACAGTAATAGGACATACATTCCGTCTTTCGCATATGTGGCTTTCCACTCCCACAGCCCAACAAGCCCAAGGCTGCCTGCTAGTCCCTGCTTCTCAGCAGTGTTGCACCAAGAGGGGCAGGGGCTGCAGCATGGCTCCACTCTATGGGAGCATCCTTTCATGTCGCAGAGACTTTCTCAAGCATCTGAAAGATGTCCTGTGCAAAGTCAGGATGCAATAAAAGCCCTGGGAAGCTCTTTTGTAAAATCTCCGCCATCTCAGATTAGACAATAGCTAAGATGCTCACCTGGGAGATTTAGATTCAAGTTTCCTTGTAGAAGCAAAATGATCAGAAGTTTTGTCTCAGTTCCAAGAAAAAAACCATCCTTCAAAACTAGTGCGTCTGCTCTGATGGATATTTCTACTTGTGATGAATTGTCCTGTCCTTGGAGGTGTTCAAGGCCAGGTTAGATGGGCCCTGGGCAGCCTGGTTTAGCATTAAACGTGGAGGTTGGTGGCCCTGCATGTGGCAGGGCGGTTGGAGATTCATGATCCTTGAGGTCCCTTCCAACCTGGGCCATTCTGTGATTCTGTGATTCTGTGAATTAACATCTTCTGAAAGCACTCGACCAGTTCTGCATGTTCTAAATTGTTTTGTCATTTTCCAATCAGGAAAAACATTTCACAGTGTTTATGTGTGCGATGAACAGATCAAGATTTTCTTGTTATCTCTTTGTCTGATTCCACCCATTTGTTTTTGTTTTGCTTCAGAATGAAAAACAAAAAGTGAAGCTCTTCTACGTCTGTGAATGGTTCCCTTCCACGGTCCCCAGAAGAATTGCAATCAAGCAGTTATGGTGCGAAAGGTGAGGTAAGAGTAATTCCTAGATAACAGTGTCATGTTTCATGGAATGGTGGAGTAACGGCAGGACTGTAGTGCAGTGTTTGAAACTCTCAGTGTTCCTCAAAATAGGTACATGAAAATAGAGTATTGTGTTTGAGTATGGCTCTGAACCAAATTCTGTGAAGTTCATCTTAAGTGTAGTTTATAAATTTATTTTTCTTATTATGTAAGAGGCATCAAACTACGTGTTTTGTAGGAAGGTGATCCAAACAGCTGTGGGTACAGAATACAGAGGGTTTTTTTCCAAATCTTTTATCAGCTGCTGTGGCATACCAGGACAAAAGAATCATTCCTCGCAAAACATCTCAAAAATATTTGTAAGCTGAACCATGAAACTGCTGTCTGTAACCCTCCCCTATCTAAAAACACAAATAGAAGTCACTATATTTTTGGTATAGTTTTCAGAAAAAAAGGAGATGCCTTCAATAATTATTTGTTTAGTGAATATTAGTTATTTTCTTGAGTAAGGAGATTTCGCCTCTTTATCCACCCAGATCAATATCACACCTGAGAAGAGGAAAAATGCAGTACTCATTATTTTTTTGATGCATAAAATGTACCAATACATGTATTCATGAAAGAAATACAAATTACTTGTTGTTAAATACTGAAAGATATAAGGTATAATAGAAATGGATCATTTGAGATGCATGCCAAATGCCAAAGGATTTGTCTAAATACTATAAATTTTGAACTTATGCAACTTAAAACTGTGGGCTTTTTAACAAAAGAAAAAATGGGCTAACTACAGGAATTGTAATTATGTAATGCTGACAATTTAAATGTAACTGTGTGGAAGCTTATAGGAAGATTTTAGCCTGTGGCGCATGGTGGGAAAAAACATTGCTTTGAGTTTCACTCTGAAAGTTCCTTTTCTATTCCCAGAGAGATTGTAAAACACACAAATGAATCCTTTTGGTTTGACCTCGATTTCCAAGTTTTGTATTAGCAGCCATAAAAAATAGTGAGAAACAAAATCTTTCAGAGTGAGCTGTGGTAATTAGCATGTTTGCTCTATTTTTTCCCCCAAGAATTGCAACCAAATGGAATACTTTCTCTATAAGCATTTCATAAAACAACTATCACCTATCTTTCAGAAATTAAGATATTAAACTTTCAGACACAATCTTGGTGTAGGTGCTGAAAGAAAAGATCAGGAGTAATGTTCGGATGGTAGTAAGGAGATCAAAATACCAGCCTGCTGGCTTTGAGTAGGCTTTGTTGAAAAAATCTCCAGGGTTCACCTGAGCAGAACCTGCCTTTCCCCAAATCTAATGCTGCCAGAAGTGAGCTACACCCTCAAGATGGGCTGGAGGCTGCAGTCCCAACTTACAACTTCTAACAAAGAGGTGAGAGCTGCGGACTTGCTCTTCATGCATCTCATTCTGAATCAGGCTTAAATTATGAGGAATTGTAATAATCAGGGATTTAGTAACAAAGGGAGAGAAGCATATGCCCACACGGACTTACATGGAAAAGAGGTTTTATTGAAACTCAGAATAGACTGTCACCACAGTCAAGGAATAGTCAGGAAATGAGAAAATCATATGCCAAATAATGGTTTAAGCATTCAAGGCCGGGCTTTTCTAGTCACTGTTCACAGGATCATTAAAGATCAAAAGTAAATTTATTCATGCCTTTCTATCTTGTACATTCTATCACTTTCATATTTAAACAGTGACTTTCGTATATGTGTTTGTGTTTACTGGAAACCGAGCTGACTAGCAGAAATGTGATAGCCTTTTTTTTATTACTGGGGCTTCTTGAAGTTTAAACTCCTAAATCACATGTGGAAAATATTAAAATAATACTATCAAAGGCTCCGTCTTTTGGAGATTCAGTTCATAAATATGCACTTTGATGGAGGAAATGCAGACCCTTTTATGCAGTATGAATGTCATCAAGGAGATATTCTCATGCTAATTATTACAGACAATCCATGGCTGAACAGCTCTCAGATAATGTAAAAAATGGCGGGGGCTTATTCCTATGTTCTGCTATTCTTCTGCTAAAACTCCCGTTAACCACTTTTTCACTAGCTCTGCTATTTGCTTGCAACTTCCCATCTCCAGGGAGGAGAAATTCATAGTTCAGAAACATTTGCTGGACTTGTTGTGAAGTCCTAAGGACACTGAGCAGCCTTCAGGCACCCCCTGAGGTGCAGGAGCTGCATTTCAGCCCTGAGGGCTCCCCTGGAAAAGTAAGTGGGCTTACCACACCTGCCTTCCTTTTGAAGGCACATAATGTCAGGTGATCAACCTGTCTCAAGCGGTGGTGATATCAATGATAACAATGGCTACACTCAGTTAGAACATGAAATACCAGTTTTCAGCATCTGCCAGACATACGTGATGAAATTGGAGGTTTAATTTGTGATGACCAAACTTAAAAAACAAAGTGCTTCTTTTCATGAGCTTTTTTATTGGCATCTTCATGCCATCAATGAGATGAAATCCCAGTGCTCTGAGAAGAAGCTGAGAAAACCATCATGCCTTCATTGAACACTGACTCTTATCCTCATAGCCAGAAATGTGAGCATCTTGAGCTGGAAGAGATGTAGAAAACAAACAAGTGAGGAAAAAGAGCTTACAGCAGAACAAGATTAGTATGTTTTTCCTTTAACATTTGGGGTGAGGAAGGGAGGGGAGAGAAAAGCGTACCAAATTTAAAGTTGACTGCCGATGGCCATTGCTTATGTAATGAACTTCTACTTGCCAGCCCAGTGCACAGGGCTGATTGACCTTGGCAGCAGTACACAGGTATTATTCTCACATAAATCCAGCACACTTTGGCAGTTTCTACAATGCTCAAAACAGAAGCAAGCTTGTCAACTTGTAGAATACATTCCTCCTGATTTTTTTTTGCCATTTTCTTTCAAGAAGCAAGGAAAAGCCAATGCAGGTTTCTGTGTGTGAATGTTGCAGCAGGACAAATGTTTTAATTTGCTGTACTGAGAGAGCAGTCGTGCAGCTGGGCAGCACATAGAAAATGTTGTGTAGAAAAGCAGTCGCTTTGAATGGATGCTGGAAAAAATGAATGTAGGTAGTAAAGGAGAAATAACTGAGGTTGAGCATTCTCACAAGGTTGTGATGTTCGCATTTCCTCTGGGTGGGTGCAGACTCTATTTTCTGAGCCATTTTGCTGTCAGTACATATCCGAAATAGGATTCAAGAAAAGCTGAAATGTGCATAAGTGTGAACCAGAAAATGTCAGGTTTCCAGGTCAGGGAACTTGCAGAAAAATAAATAGGGGGAAAAAATCCTGTTTTTTTCTGCAGAAGGGCATCTGCAATAACTGGCATCTGAAGCAGGTATTAATTACAGCACAACAGTAGTCAGATCTGTCAGGATTTCACCACTGTGGGCCAGAAGCACTGTGAAGCTGGTAGAGCCCCATGTTTTGGAGGGGATCGCAGCTGGCTTTCAGGGCTCATCCATTCTGGGAAACCTGAAGCCCTGGACACAGCTGTCCTCTGCAGCCTGTGCAGAGGGGCCATGCTCTATGAAGCTGTCAGAGACGAGAGTCACCCGGCTGTGCTCCAAGTTTGTGGGGTTTTTTTGGTTGGTTGGTGAAGTCCCAAATCTGAAAATAAGTAGGGTAACCTGAAAAGCTCCATTGAAGGTTTGTCAGAGTGCTATCCATTCCATGAACTTCTTCACATAACATCTTAGAAGAGCACTTCATGGGGTGGCTGGATCCTAGTGCAGTGGCTAGCACAGTGATGCAGCGCTCTGATTTCCTTCCAGAAGAACCCAGCTGCCATCTTCTCCCACACTGTACCTTGGTCAGGGCTCTGTGGTGATAGATGTCACTGCCCAAATGACCATTAACATCTCATTCCCTTCAACCTGAATAAAATTCACTTTCAGCTAAGTACCTATATCTAAGACAAAGCCACTGCGTGCTGTTTCATTTACAGTTTGTGTCTGGTTTATACACTCAAGGCAGACAAACAGAAAATGAAATATGAGTTTGCCCTCTCTTACTTAGCAGATGGAAAGCTGCTGCCAGGA
Organism: Lagopus muta; assembly: GCF_023343835.1. Taxonomy (NCBI): domain Eukaryota; kingdom Metazoa; phylum Chordata; class Aves; order Galliformes; family Phasianidae; genus Lagopus; species Lagopus muta. The sequence goes on along the minus strand of NC_064440.1, from coordinate 27,696,894 downwards.
TCTGTGAGAGTGGGGTGGCCAAGTCAGGTAGCAGGCATAATGGTATGAAATGTATGTATAGAAAGTTTGTTTTAAAACTACCTCCCTGAGACATGGAGACTACTTGATTTTCAAGTTCATTTGTTTGCAAATACAATTCAGGCATGAACGAGATCTTTTTATTTAAAGCAGATTGATTTCATTTACAATGGATTAAAATCTCTCTATGCTCTACCTTTCATCTCTGTTCAAAAAATATGCATTTTTGATCACCTCTCTTTCTGTGTCCTGTAGTGACCCAAGCATCTAATTCTGTACAGGGTGAATATTTAATTTGCAGTATGATTCTGCTGTTGTTGCAGGTTCACCCAACCCTTAGGCATCTTGGATGCACATGAAGGATCAGAGCTGCCTTTCGTAAGCTAGCTTGGTAGTTGTTAGTCTGTCATGCTGATACAGGGAATGGAGCAATGGCTCTGAATACAAACCCCGCAGAACCAGCTGCTCCTCTGAGTTCTCCCTTAACTTTTGAACCCTCCAGCTGTCAGCCCTTCTTTGTCATAAGAAACCGTAACAGAGGGCATTCCTGAGACACAAACCACACTAATTTATATTTATATATATGCTTGCAATTATTGGTGTAAATATTTAGGGTGGCCTTTTTGTTTTGGTTTGTTTGCTTCTTTTGCTGGTGGATTGTGCCTTGCTTTTATGTTTTCACCTAGCTATAAGGTAAGTGCTTGAAGGAGAAGACAAGATGGGATAGTAGAGAAGGGTGTTGTGTTCAAGCATCTTTGTCCTTTCAGACTGATTCCATCAGCAGGTCCCCATGGAGAACATTTCCAAGTTCAGGCTGGAGAAGCAGAACTTGCTGGCGAGCCCACTAGCAGACTCAGGCTGCAGGGCTTGACCTCAATGGCAGCTAAGGGACAGCACATTTTGTACTTGTACAAAGTAATTATCTGCATTTGTATGGCAATCAGAAAGGGGTGCCACATGAGACTATTTCATAATCTTCCTTCTTTTTAAACTAAAACTTTTTTCATTTGCTTTAAAAAATATTATATATTGTCCTTCCCTTTCAGCACTTTATAAGCTTCAATTTCTTTTGTATCTTAATAAGGAAAGCAAATCTGAGCTGAAGTTTTTAATATATTAAATCAGAAACCTAGACTGGAATGAAAGATAAGAATCCAATAACACCAAAAAGACACGTAGAACAGAATTGGTTGTAAATGATTTATGCAGCAGGATTAGGAGGTTAAGAAGGCAAAATCTTTAATGTTCGCTCATGCAAGAATGTCAAATCACTTGTCTAAATAAGGAGCTTGACTGTCACAGACTTCAAAAGTGGGCATTTTCAGGTAGCGCTATCTGCCTTAATAAAACTTTGATCTAAGTATTTTCGAGGTAGTTAATGGCTAGGATAGTCATTCATCCAAACTTTGAAAAGTGTTTTGTAATCTGCTTTAATAAACAGCTGTTAATAAAATACATGTTTACGTGGCTCAGCTAGGCCGTGCTTCCTGGGCCTGCCTGCTTTATCTGCCTCTCTGCAGTGCCTGTGCAATGAAAGAGCATGCCTCTGATTTGGAGGGGTTGCTGCAAGGCTAAACTTCATGTCCATGTTGCCTAATCTAGGGCAAAAGTTGCAGACAGTTGTCTTGAAATGTGGACAAGAGAGGGATTTCTAGGCACTGAGGAAGGACACGTGCCTGAATGGCTTGGGATGGAACTTTTAGTTCTTCATGGCACATGGGCTCTGACAGTAAAGCTGTGTTAGTTAACTCCTCAGAAAATGAAGCCTCCTCCCTGCCAGCAAATGTCACTGAGGGTTTATATCTGTTGCAAACACTGGAGAGCTGAGCATCAAGCCTAGCTGCAGGCAGACAAAAAGCAATACCAAGCTCATGCTCTACCAATAACATGTATTCTATGAATTTACAATATTTGAGGTGAAAATTATAACTATGTTACAGGAATTGCATTGTGGCAGGTGCTTTCATTCAGGCCATGGTTTCATAGTATTTGTTATTGGCTCCTTAAATACCAGATCAGAATTTAAGTGGGCCCAACTGTGGCTTTTTTTGCTTGAGCCTTTCAGGATAATGAGCAAAGCTCGGTAGTTTCTCTTCGGAAAGCATGGATGTGAAATATCCATAGTTGCTTAGTGTTAGCAGTGATGCAGATCTTTGTCTCTGCTACCTCTGCTGGTGGCACAAGGGGTGTGTGGGGATGCGCTGCCTGCAGACAGAGCACAGGGACAAGCTGGGGCCGGGCTGGGGACGCCAGCAGGGACAGAAGAGGTGGCCGTGCTACCACAGCACGGCTTTGAGGAAATAAAGCGAGGCACGATGAGGCCACATCTCAGCCTTTCTGGTGTGTCTGACAAATTAGCTCGTGCCTGCTTCTGTGCGGGACAAGGATGACATCGCCTGGATGTTGGTAGTCACTGCAGCTGCCCCCGAGCTCTCAACCCGCTGCCACCATGGGGTCAGCCCCTGACCCTTCCCCACCCCAGCCGCATAATTGCAGTTGTGCCGTTTGTTTCCTGACAGCACTTCCCAAAATCTCAGCAGAGAAGTGCCCCTGTGCAGGCGATGCTCAGGAGGGCTGTAGCAGGGCTCGGAGCCTTCCTCAGGGTTTGCTGCTGGCCGCGGGCATCTCCCCCGCTTCCCACCTGCAGCCAAACAGATCCCGGTGCTCGGCCAGCAGCTCACCGCCCCGAGAGCAGCCCCTTCAAAGGCGGGAGGCTGCAGAATCGCGGCAGGCAGAGCGCTAATTAAAATGCTCCTTGCCGGCATGTACAGAAAGTTAAGAGACGGAGAGACAAAAATACTGATTTCCATTTGAAAAATGTTCAAAGCTCACCGTTTTTACAAAAGCTCAGGAAATTCTTCTGAGAGCACAAGCTAGTTAGTCATTAAATTGGTAGTTTATTTGTTTTCTGAGGGAGATGAGATGAAGTGGGGAACGTGGGGGGGGACACGTAGGAGTTGAAAGAGCACTCCTGTTATTCACCGTGCAGCCGGGAGCAGAAATAAAGAGGCAATTAGAAGGTCAGAACCAATAATAATACGCTGGCAACCCACGGAAGCTGCAGAGCAGGTGTTTGTTTGCTTGGTGTTTTTCCTGCAAACCATCATTAAAGCTGTGCGATGCCACCGGTTTTCATGCCACGATTATTTGCATGTAAATTTGACATCTTCAATGTGAAGACAGATTATATCTTCACTAATTCGTTCCAAGGCAAATTGTGACTATTTCCTTAAGAAAACACTGCTGTTCATGAGGAAATTATTGAGCACAAACTGAGTTTTTCATGAATTTAGCCTAGGCAGCCAGGCAGAATCATGCTTTTATTATTTACTTCCACTGTATAATCAGCTTTTCAATGGAGATGACAGCTTTCAGCCAAGAAAGTCCAACATTTTTTTTTTAAGGAAAACATGACAAACAGAAGGCAAAAAAATGTTGAGCTTTCCCTGGGTCTGAAGAAACCTTCTGGGTTTTGCTATTTTCTCCACAAATATACACACATGTGCAGTGACATATGCTCCCAATGTGTGCAGGCAGGGAGTTCTGACCCCCCTGAGAGCTATGGACCTGCATCAGTCCAAAGCGATGAGGTGAAAAGGTCTTTGGGGGCTTGAAATGGAGAAATCGGGGCTGAAAGTTACTCCAAGAAATGCATTAGTGAGGGGTATATAATAATTCTTGCATTTATATATGTTTTTATCACACAGGTGATCGTCATTCTCAGGCCTAAAATGGAAGTGGCCTGTGGCACAGTATCATTCAAGCATTTTCCCTGTTTTGTGGTATCTGTTTCCCCTGATTTGGGGTATATACAGCAACCTCGTACAGCCCCTGGCATGAGTGCTGCTGGCTGGCCCTCCTTCAGCAACACTGCATGGTGTTCCCAGCTCTGTGCTTTAGGGTGGCTGTCACAAGGCAACTTTGATTGCCTGAAAATTGAGTCTGGAATTTCTGGGAACTGTGTCCAGTGCAGTAATAGGCCCAGAAAGCACCGGCGTCGTGGGCTTTCTTTTACTGGAGCTGGAACTCCTGTTTCGGCATCGTGGTTAAATAATCAGTCATGGTGAATTGTGCGAGGCAAAATTCTTGAGCCAGTCCTCCTGTACAAGTACAAACCTGCAACAAAATTTGCACATTTTGAAGATGTGAAAGGGGGAAAATGGAAGGGAACTGCTGCTGAATTCTTTTTCTTTTCTATTCTTCTCCGTGACTTCACGTGGTGTATTTTCCATGCGTTCATTTTAAAGTGAGTTTCCCTGCATACTCCAGAAGCACGTGCCGCCTTCTCAAAGCTGACAACTTTCAGCTCTCCTTTACCCACCTGAAAGAGAAAGATCTCATGGTCGGTCCTTCCATAATGCATATGGATGCTGAGTCCTGCTGGCCTTTGGCTGAGGCTCTGTGCACAGTGAGCATCACCTACTGCCTCTCCAGAGCCTTTACATTTGTTTCTATCAAAACAGACAGCAAGGCATCTATCTCACATGCATACTTAAAATGGAAGATGGAAAAATATTAATGTTTCATTGTCTTCATGTTTAAAAGTGAAACCCTTTAGAGAAGTGTCTCTTCAACAAGGATAAGAGACGTTTTCCTTAACCGCATAGCAACAAGCTATAGCTGCAATTATTTATATCGAGTATGAAATTCCCTCAGTGCTTCATTTATTCAAAGCTATATTTTTACCAGGTTTTTGTTTTCACAGATGGCTAAGCTAAGGCGCCGTCTTGGGCTTAAATATCTACACAAACTTTGGCAGTCCCCACCAACAAATAAAAATAGATTAAAAATAAGTCAACACAAAAAAAATTGCAGTTAAACATGCAAAGACCACTAAAGAGCACAGCAATATTTTAAACTAATGTAAAACTATGATTATCTACTGAGAAATTTAATGCAGTTCTGTCATTGCAACATGCTACTAAATAAGCCTTTATGGGAACCACCAGTTGTCAAATGACCATTATAAGCTGGATTTTTTTTTTATCACTTTACAAAAGACAAAAGTTCATAATTTGATTCTGGCATTTGTTCTGAGTGGTTTGCTGAAGAAAAGTTTGTTATTTTTGTTTAAGAAAAGAAAGTTGAGCACTTGCAACAAAACTGTGCACTCGAACTATTTGATTTCCATGTTTTTTCTTCATGCTTCATGGTGAAAAGGGATGGGTTGCCAATGTTGTAATTTTTCAGTCTTTCACTTAGTTCAGAAAAAGCACCCAGTGTTTGCTCTCAGTAGCCCTGCCTGGGTATATATGGCGAGTGAATTCTGCCCTTGGGGCACAGAAATCACCCACTTCAGTATCTGCTGCAGTCCCACAAGTGTTCTGAGCGCAGGCATTATGGCACCAATGCATCTGCACTGGAAATAAGAACCTTTGTATTCAGACCAAATTACCATCCATTCATTTTTCGCAGCATCTGCTCTTTGAGATGTTAATTCTAAAAGTAACTAAAAGTCCCAACTATTTTCAAAGAATGAATTTGGGTGCAATATCATTTTGTGCTTGGGAACCATAATTAAATTGATTACTCCCTTCCCTCCGGAACAAGTGTTCCGTTCCAAAGAGTCCATAGTCTCCATTTGCTTCAACAGTAATGTGTTTTCCTACTATTTTCCAAGCAGTATGTAGTATTTTGATGTAGACGCCTTTTTTCCTTGGACTAACTCAGTTTTCTACCAAAGTATTCTGGTTTTTTTGAGAGCAATGCAGAAGCAGGACAGGTTTGCCAAGACCTCAGAGACCACAAAGACTGTAGATCAGAAGGACAAGGGTAAGGTTGTTTCTGTCTCATCAGAGCACAGAGATATTTGAGGAGGATCTTTTTTTCAGATAGAAGTTTCTTCCTCACCTGATCTAAGCATCAGTTTTAGTTTTTGGTACAATGTATTTAGGCTCAGGAAATGTTTATTCTAGCATTAATGAAGCTTAGAAAGTCTGGGATGAGTGGACAATGAGTTAGTTAGATTGAGAATTGGCTGACTGGCAGAACTCAGAGAGTTGTCATCAGTTGGAAGACTGTAGGTAGTGGTATTCCCCAGGAGTCACTGCTGGGTCTGATCTTGTTTTATATTTTCACTGATGATCTGGGTGAGGGGCTAGAGTCCACCATCAGCAAGTCTGCTGATCATACAAAGCTGGGAGGAGCTGCTGACACACCAGGAGGCTGTGCTGCCATTCAGTGAAATCTGGACAGCCTAGAGATTTGGGCACAGAGGAACTTCATGGGGTTCAGAAAAGCCAAGTGTAGAGTCCTGCACTGGGAAGGAATAATCTCATGTTTCAGTACAGGATAGGGTTTGACCTGCTGGAGGGGAGCTCTGCAGATAAGGATTTTGTGTTCTGGTGAACAACAGCATGCCCTTGTGGCCAAGAAGGCCAGTGCTATCCTGGGATGCATTAAAATGAACGTGGCCAGCAGGTCAAGGGACGTGTTCCTCTCCTTCTGCTCCTCCCTGGAATACTGTGACCAGTTCTGAACTCCCCAAAAAAGACAGGTTTCTCCTAGAGTGTGGGAGTCAAGTTGATGGGGGCTGACTCTTTTTGGTGATGTGGAGCAATAGAACAAGGAGCAATGGGCAGAAACTGGAATGCAGAAAGTTCCATACTAGCACAAGGAAGAACTTCTTTACTGTCAGTGACAGAACACTGAACAGGCTACCCAGAGAAGTTGTGGAGTTTCCTTCTCTGGAGATACTCAAGACCTGTCTGGACACTTACCTGTGCAACATGCTGTAGGGAGCCTTCTTCAGGAGGGTGCTGGACTCAGTGATCTCCTGAGGTCCCTTCTGTCTCCTACAGTGCTGCTATTCTGTGAGTTTCCCGCATTATGTACCAAGTCTGATGGATAAGAACTCTTCAGCGGGGGGTTATTTTGGCTCTGTTATCTAAAAGTGACAAAAAACCTGTTCTGCCTCTTTCTTGTTCAATTTTCTGAGCCGTAGTATTGGACTAAGGCTCCTTTGAAGTCTGTCAAGGATGTCGAAATGACATCTATGGACCAGGTAAAGGAAAAAATAATGATTCAAAGCAAGGTTTTGTATTTAAAGTAATTGAAGTTGCTTCAATTTGTGTGGAGATCTTATGAATGAGTTACCATCCTGTGTCACACAATGTCTGTGCCAGTGCCATACTCATCAGCTAGCATGAGAGGGGCTGCCCCAATCAGAAGCAATTACTCACTTCTATTGTAGTTCCAAACAGCAAGAATAATGAACATTTTTCACCAGCTCCTGCCACATCATGTTTTCATATCAACCAGTCAATCAGAGTCTGTATAAAACAGCATGTGTCTGTTCTTCAAGAGAAGAAAAAGTTGATTGGTACCAGAAGATGAGAGCAGTGATTTAATTGTAGCCCTTTGGCACATCTGTGTTAGCTATATTTGGCACTTAGACCTTTAACACTGACAGCGACAATGGGAATTATAGTGGGATAATACAATTTTTAAAGTTGTACTTACAAAAAACACACACTCTTTTGATCTCTGAGATCAAGTGTTCCAAGTAATTTCACATTATCATTTAGTCTTTCTCCTGCACCGGACTGAAAACTGTTAACTCCCCTCTTCTGCACAAACTACGTGATCTATATCAAATGAGGAATATGTTCCCACAAAAAGAACATTCTTATTGATTGGAGATGTATTGTTACTGTTTTGTTACTCTTGATCATTACACGGTTCTCTCCTGCCAGAATTTTTTACTCATCACTGAGTTATGGGGTTGCAAACTTTGCAAAGGCATCCCCTCTTCCTCTGTAGCTGGAGGAGATGCAGTCTTCTGGCCAAAAGCAAGGTTTATCTGAATGAAACCACTGACAATGAGCCATGGTTTTACCAGTAAAGTTATTTGAAGCCCAGCCCAGATGCTCCTAACTGAATTTTTCAGGATTGCTTTAATATTTCAGTCTTCTGGAAACTGTGAAAGGAGAGCCATGAGAGGGCAGCTTTCTGGAAAGACAAACTGAACTGCAGTTTCTTAAGGGACTGCAAACTCCAGGCACTTATTGACTTCAAACAGAGAGAAGAAAGACGTGTTAGTCTTGTTTTCTGCTGCTGAGCAAGCATGATTCATGATCTTTCTAATGGTGTTTTAGTTATTTCAGTCCCAGAGACAGCCCACCGCAGAGTGGCTGATTGGTAAAGGACAGCAGCACAAGGGCTGTGGTAGCACCCCAGCAGGGATACATGCAGCTCCACTACGTGCAGTTCAGCCTCTGGCAGCACTGCTTCTTGCCAGGCTGCTTCAGCATGGCCTGTACATTTGGCTGTCTCTGAACTGCTCACTTTGCCAACTTCTCCACCTTGCTGCAAGTCTAATTCTGTGGAGTCTGGGCTAAAACCAAGTGCTCCTGACAAATGGAGGCCTGGGCTGTGCTGTTTGGCTGCCTGAGAACATTGAGCCATCTTTGTTAAGGAGCCAGCAAGCTTTCAAATTCTGTCCTAACAATCCCAAATGTATCATTACAAGAAGAGCATAGCTGAGTTTCTTTTATTGTTTCCATTTGAAACGTATCCTGCACTAAAACATTTTTGTAGGGTTGAAAATTCTTTTCAGAATGTGCTAATTATTTTCACAATCTACAGTCTGCTCTCACATTTCTAATTGCAACTATTAATCCTCACTCATCTACATGCCCTAGATCTGTGCAATGCAGTAATGCATTTTATGCTCAGCAGCACCTTGCCTCTTTACTCATTTGTCAAAAGGGTTATCGTACAGTTGATGCTGAATGTGAGGAATTTAGCTGCACAAACTTGGCCATTAAAATGAATGCCTATATATTACTTATGCCGGGCATCAGTATGTAAAAGCAGTCATTTCCCCCTCAGATATGTGGACACGTCCCTAGTTTTATTTAGATGCAAACAAGTGGCAAAAAAATAGAAATAAAATTAGAAGTGACTTGAATGCAGTTTCACCTTTGTTTCAAGGTGTCAAATGGTATTAAAATTGAAATTAACAAGCACCAGGCTTGACTTCAGTCTCTTGATTCATATTTGGTTTCCCAAATATTTTCTAATCCACTTTAAAACATGGCAAGTACATAACACGTTCTGTTTTATTCTAGATGTTGTCAGTTAGCTACTCACGCATATTGACACCAAAGGACTGGCAGATATTTACAGTCATCAAACAGTCCTCAGTACTGCCAAAACAGGCCAGCATCCCTGCCACTGCATTTGGAGATGAGAACGCAGTCAGCCTAGAGCTGTTTCCCTTCAGATGTGTAGAAATGATGTGCTTTCCATTCCTCTCTTACAGCAAAGAAATTCCCCTTTTCTGTCTAATGAATGTTGCCTACCCAGGCATGTCTGGACAGATTTCAGTGTGCTGTTTGATGATGAAGTCTGTTAGTAGCTGCCTTATCTGGACAGCAGCTGACACTGCCCTTACTCTCACTGCCAGATAGAGCAGCCAAATATTTTCTCTTGGCTAAGAATGAAGAAGTCTACTGAAGCATTCGTTTATTCTGAAATTTGGCTCACTATTTTTATGGACAGCCTTCAAACTGAACAAAGGTCTGTTCCTTTCTTGGCTCATAGTTATTTACATTCATCATACACTCTCTATGAGAGGACCACTCGAAGAAAAATGGTAGGGAAGACACTTTGTTAGTTAGAGCTTTCCTATTAGTCCCAGCTGCGCTGTGGCCAGATACATCAGAACCCATGTGCCCCTTCGTTGGTGTGCGGTTGTGTTTCATCTTCATCCTCTGCAGCCACGGCACAAGCTCTGCTCCAGGCTCTTGCACGAATCCAACACCATGTCCCAACTCTTGTATTTCTTCTGTTATGCTCACTGAGACACACGAGGGTGAAAAATCTTGCACTCATCTCCCATGCCAAGGGTGTCCAGGTTTCTCCTGTGTTCTTCCTTGAGTAATCTGAACCTTCATTCCCCCTGCCACCTTATATGGTAGGAATCTGCCCAGCCCTGGTTAGCTAGCATATTGGCAGACTTGTATTTGAAGCTCAGCTCTTCTGATCAGGCTGCTCCAGGAGTCAGTCTGTTGAATTCATTCTTTTCCCAGTAGGATGTCCCGTGAGTAATGACTCCTGCAGTAGGAGGTACAGAGCCATTTGTGCCAGTTCTCCTCTTAAATTTCTGTAAATGCTGTACTGCTTGATGTGCTATGATTCCAGCAGGTCGTATTCTTGTGGTTCAGTTCACTTGCCACCAATGGAAAGCCACTTCCAAGCCCTTGTAGTCCATTTAAGCATGGAAGGATAAAATCCTTTCCTTCTCCATTACCTTGTGCAAGCTTTCATAAATGATTACACTTATCCTGCTAAAGCTTGAAAATATATCAGGGTGAAGTTTTGTATATGTGTAGAAGCAACTGGGGTGTCTTACTCTAATCAGAAATGCTTGATTAAAAGAAGTTTTTCTCAGGAGATCGGAAAACAATATATTTCTGAAATAGATCAAATCCTGTAAGCGGAATGTGTGCTTTTTCCTGTAAGACCTACTGTCATGCAGAGATGTCATCATTTGAGCTGACAAAGAAGTCTCAACTTGAAATCCAGCCTTCCTTTGCAGAACAGCCTTTCTGTTCTGTCTATTTTGTGTTTCACCCAAGCTGTTTAGCCATTTGCTTTCCATTTGAAACAATGGTATTTATTCTAATTCTTCCTTCACATTCACCCCATTAAGTTTCTGTTTGCAATCATCAGCCACTGAAGAACCTGACTGCACTGCTTAGCAAGCATCAGTATTGGGCTCATGCCGGAATAGTCCTGTGCCCTTCTTTATCAGCTTGCTGATGCTGAGCTGATAAGTTTTATCTTCGCTGGAGGCTGATGCAGCAGAGTCGCCTCTAAAACAAAATGAAATTGTCAGTATGTGATGGAAGCTCTGTTCCAAGAATTGAGAGTTCTCAGTATGTGGTGCAATGTGTCACCTCAGCCTGGGGACTGCACCCCAGGGTTGCTGGGAGAACGGCTGAAATGACTCCAAAACACTGTGTTATGCTGTATTTTTTTCATTTATTTTTTATTCTAAAGTCTTCCATAAGCGTGCCAAGAGTAAGTGAATTTCTAGAGTAAGGATAAAGAAAGGTACCTTCATCAAGAAAATGGAATATATCTGTTGAATAAAAATCTGGGGGAAAAAAATCAAGTTAAAATTGGGTATAACACAGATTATTTTCTGTCCCAACCACCTAAAAAGAAACTGCCTAACACATAAAGGCTAGATACAGGCTAACGTGTATTGAGTCCTGGCCTTATGCATGCCTGTCTTAGACTTGTTAACCCCTAACAACTTGAAACCCCTTGAATAAGCGTAGAGCCTTCAAAAACATGCTGGTATATAATACCCACTCCAGTCACTTAAACCCTAAAATGCTTTAACCAGGAATGGTAGACAAGTAACCATGGCACCATGCCCAGCACTCTCCAGGACTGCCCTGGATAAACTGCCAATGGCAAGAGCTTCAAACGAAGCAGAAACTGCAAGAATTGCTGTGCATTGGGTCACACTCAGATAAAAATAAAAAAATAAAAAATTCTGATGCAAATGTAGATGAACTTTAGCAAAAATCATAGGATGGCAAGTGCCAAGTAACTGAAGTTTCCAATGGGTGGGTTTCAGCTGTGTTAATTTTGCCTCCATAGCTTTGAACCTGTTCTGACCACCACTAAAATTATCAAAGAATATTATGTTTGCAAACAGATTTTGCTGGAATAAGATTTGGAAAACCTGACTTTATACAAGCCCTTTTTCCCATGATGTTTTCTTAATTTCCTGAGTCTTCATTGAAACTCTTCATTTCTTTTTTTCTTACTGTTTTAAAGCACTTTCCTAGAAAGCATTTGCAATTTTTTTTTACTGCTAATAGTTCAATGTACTCCTACAAGATTCCATATGAATGTGGAAGTTCTGATTTTCTCTTTTTAAAAGATTAGAATGTTGCCATTATTTCATCCTTCTCTATGCTACTTCTCAAGCACACGTGGAGTTTGCTATTTCCTCGTAGCAGCTTTAACCTTTCTTCTCATTTGTCTTCATTCTGAAGATATCTTCATCAATGCCTTCATGCTTCTTTAAAAAACACACAAAGACGAAGCAAGAAATCACCTGCACCTGTGGGCAGACCACTGTTGCTAGTTGCCAGTGAGGGAACCAGGTGCGAATGCTCAACATGTAAACGATGAGGGCTCAGAGGCTATAAATGAGACCCACAGTGAACTCAAAGTGAGGAGTGTTTTCTGTTGATGTGGACTGGATGGGCTCTTTGTTCTTCTGTCCAACTAGAGGTATTTTTTTTCTTTCTTTATGTATGTTGTATTAGTATTTTACAGTTTATTAGTGGCTTAAGGATTTAAAATGGTAAATTTTCTGTGTTACTTGGTGAATCTTTCTTACTTCAGAAACAATATTTCATAGTTGTTGTTCACTAAGGGCACTTCTACTTTTTATCTTCATTTGAGATTTCTTGGGCTCAAGAATCTAGGTGTTCTTTGATATAAAGAATAAGAAGAATCTATTACACAGGAAGATGCAAGGGCTTTTTTTTTTTTCTTTATGAGCTGTTTAAAATAGGTTGAGCTGTGAGAAAATGAGTGTTCTAGGAAAGATGGCAAATTTGAGGTAAACCTTAGTTCTACTATCTATTAATGAGAAACTTGCAGTGTAAATGTAAATTCAAAAATCCTTCTAGAAAAAACATGTCCTGCAAGAGTCCTGAACTAGAACTGGTATGTTGGGAGAGTTTAGGGATTTTTAATGTTAGTGATTGAACATGCACAATTTGAAGACTGATGTTCTGACAGCCTGCATTTTAGGATAAAGAAAATGAAGAATCTCAGTGTTAGTTGAGGGATTCATGTTTTTTCTTGAACCTACAGCTGTATGTGTTCTTAGCGGAAATGTATGGTATGATAATTAAAGAAAAATCTGTTTTTTGGTGGCAGGATGAGGGGCTCTTATGATCTTCCTCAATATGCAATGGCTTAACTGGTGTATCAGTTCAGAAAGCAAAACGAGAAACTCTTAACCTAGACAGCGCTATCATTGCCTTATTGTCTTTAGAAAGTCATGTTTAAACCAAAAACAAGGGCAACATTCTCTTTTCCTCTATTCTGGCTGTTTGTAATATTGATATGAAGGCAGGTGGGTGCTCAGGAAGTATCCATATTAAACTTTTATGTGACCTTCAGGAGACAGGAATTTTTTCACTCCTCAAGGAGGCAATGAAGTTACAACTCTACAGCTGATTAAACAGATATGAAATATTAAACATAAGTAAACTGAGTTTTTCAAACCCCTTATGGTTGCACTGTGGTCATCTCAGGTTCTCTACTGTAAGCAAATTAGTAAAGGTGAGTTTAAAAAAAAAACTCAGGACTTAAAACTGATAGGCTGCCAGTTTGCAAGCATGCTGTTCCTACAGCTTCCCTGAAGTTGCAGCAAGCAACTGAAACTTCAGTTGTAGCAAGGATTTCTTTTGTCAAGTGTGAGCCTGTGAAGTCACTCTGGTTGCTACAAGGGCACAATGCTGAGAGGTGTGAAATAACACTTCTGGAATAAAGCCAGGAAGGAGGCTGTGCACAAATCTATGGGCAGAGAGTAAGGAGGTGGAGACAGGGTTCTGGTCTGCAGGTAGCTCTTGAGGAGCAGAATACAAAAGTAAATCCCACTGTCTTCAACTGTGGGGGTGTGCAAACTTGCATCCACTGCTTCCTCTGCCGTGCTCCTGCAGCACTGTTTGAGGAAAAGCAGGACTCAGAGCTAAACCTCACTTGTTTTCCAGCCAAGAAGAAAATAATTGAAGGAACCATACTTAAAACAGAACTGAGACTTGGAGGTCCTGGTCTTGGCCAGAGGTTGGTTGGCAGTTAAATTGGATCTTCTCACTTATTTCTGACTTCCAAATTTTTTCAAGAAAATTCTAATTATCCTGCTTATTACAGGAAGACAAATTTTCTGCATCCCAGAAATATCCATTTATTTTCCCTATTGATGAATGCAGGCAGTGCAGAACCCAGCTAGGCACCAGCAGCTTCTGATCTCCTTGCAGTAAGTTTTTCTCCCAACAAAATGCAAGATGATGAACTGGGGAGCAGTTAATGGCATGTTCTTTTATACTTATGGTCAAGTGGCAGGCTTGAAGGAAGCTGTCCTAAATTGCTAGAAATTAGTTATGGGAGAGTCTGGGAGGTCCACTGTAGGAGTTAGGAAAAAGGATATTTCCAAAATGTGTTTTAGTTAGATCCCAAGGAATACGAAAAGTAAACTCTTTAATGGTGTGAATGTGTGTAGGAAGTAATGCATTTTTACGTTTTTCAGATATTACAGAGCAATATCTCTTGCTGCATGAGGATTTTCTTTTTCAGTGTCTTCCATCATTTATGAATATAGATTATTTTTGCTCTTTTTCCGGTTTTTGTTTAGATTGTCTCACTACCTTTTGAAATATTTCATATCAAAATCTTTTCTTGCTTTTTCTAGCACCTGTTGCAGAAGCATACAAATCAAAAGCCAGAGTCTGTGTTACTTACAGGATGATAAGCCTCTCTCCTTTCCTTTTTGTCTCATACTTGCAAAAATGTTGCTGGAATATCTATGTTTTAGGACCTCTTCAGAAAGATAAGGGGATGGGGATAAGTAAATTTATGAGATAAGAGCTAGACATATTGCTAAATACTTTTTCCTCGCAGAACTGTATAAGCTAGCAAACGGGCATTTGGTTGAAGTGGCGTCCTTTGAAATCCAGCTCTGAAGTTTAAGAGAATAAATGTTGACTTTACTGCGTGGTGTGTTCTATGTGAGCTATTGCTGCTTGTCCCAGGGTTTGTCATACAGGGATTTGTTGATGCCCTGCTCAGCCTATTGTGAGGTGTTCATGAATTAGGTGTAAGCCTCAGGGACATGCCCTGGCTTGTGAAGCAGGAAGTATCAGCACAGCTTCACTCGAAGTCTTTGGACTTACTGCGCGTAGTTCAGTGCAGTGGATGCCATTGTTGTGCACAGCAAGCAGTGAAGAACTGTGGCTCCACAGTGCTGGTGTGCTTACAGGTGAAGAGTAAAGGTCATCTGTGGGAGCTGTGGGGATGGTGAAGTACTCCTACTTTGCCTTTGAGCTGCCCCTTGGAGCTGGACTATCACACAAAGAAACTGCATTAGCAGCTTTATCTGGCTGCACTGGCTGTCCCGAGGTTGGGACAGAAATATTGCATCCCAGTATGCTGTGCTTACTATGTAAATGGACTTAAGTCAACTCTGTCATCAGGGAGAGCCCTTAATATCTCCTGAGCATTTGTCCCTAGATGCACAGCCTCCTGTGCAGCCTCAGGGGAGATTCCTAATGGACCATGCTGAACGGCATGCTGTGTGCAATGATGCCTTGCTGATACAAATCATGTGTTGTAGTTTATATCATCCTATCCAGTGTTTTAAAGCATTGTTGCACTTGTCTTGAACAAGCAATTTTTAATGACCCTAGATCCTTACACTCTCATATGGCTTGCTGGAAGTGTAAGTTTCTGTTGTGACTTGCTTTTCTGAGTTATTCATGGAGGAACTCAGAATCTATGTATTGCTCAGATGCACACAGTGGCTTTACAAGTAAAATGGAGCAATTTGTGCTTGCATATGGGAGGGCATCTTGTTCTGCACAGGATGGGAAAAAGATCTATGTGATGATGAACTTTCAGTCTACTTTGTGAGGTGTTGAGTTCATAGAATCATTTGATTTGGAAGAGAGCTTTAAAAGCCATCCAGTCCATCTCCCTTGCAGTGAACAGAAACAACTACAGCTAGATAGGATTGCTCAGAGTCTGCTATAGCCTGAACTTCAATCTGTTGAGGGATGGAGCATCCACAGCCTCACTGGGCAGTCTGTTCTAATGCTTCACCATCCTTACTGTAGCATCTTTTTTCATATATCCAACCTCACTGATCTTGATATCTGGATAGTTAACAAAGCTCTTGGGTTTTGCTGTCTATCTAATCAGGGTACTCAGAGTTTGTAGAGTTAAGAACTGCTCAAATGACAGGCCTCCCCAACCTACAAAACTCCCATGCAGTCAGAATTCCTTTGGGAGAAGCTCCCCCGTGTCATGGTCACACATTTAGATGTGTCTCTGTGATGATGGAGCATATCTAGCAGCTGGTAGTATCTCCTGTTTGTTGATAATGAGTAATTACTTCTGAGTTACTCTCAGAAAAATGGTTCTTCTGAATATATTTTATTTCCAGAAGGCATCACGACATTTGCAGGTATCTCTTGTTATCTCTTAAAAGCTGTTGTGAACACTCTAAATTTGTATTTAAATGTGATGAATTTCTGAGTCAATGTGGGTAAGGTGAGAGGAAGCAAGTGTGAAGTTGTTTAGGTTATGCTTCTAATTCCTGCTGTGGACAAATCAGATGTTTATCCCAGCTGAACTGAAAGTGAAGAGCAGCAGTGAATTTAACAATAGGAACAATATTTTCTCTCTTTGAAGCCTGTTGTCACACACTGGATTTGGATATCCATCTTGTACTATTTCTTGCTTTGAGATATGATGAAGTGCATGATCACTAGTTGTGATTTCTGACAGTGAAAAGCAAAAAGACTGACATTTGGTAGGTTGTGGGTCTTTCTGAGCCAAAAGAATTCAAGCCAAAATCACTGCTCAGTTGAAGTGTCTTTGGAAAAGCTAGTTAATATTTTCAGCAACAGCTCTGAAATTGAATTTGACTTTTTTTTTTTTTTTACAATTTAAAAAAAAAAAATAGCCTTTAAAAAGTCTCCAGTGCTTTCTGGCACAATTATGGTAGGCTCAGCCATATGGTTTCTTTTGCTGTTCCAAGAAGAAAAACATAGACTTTTCCCAGCACGGAATCATCTCACAAAGATTTTAAACGAACTGATCTGTAAAAATGAAAAATACGGGATTTATGGAATGATAAATCAACAGTCTCATAGGCACATCTAAACCCCATTTAATGGAATGGAGCTGGGAATGAAAGTGAATCATAGTGGTACCTCTGAGTCAGAAAAATATAAATGGGTGCTGCAGGATTAACTTTTTTAAAGGAAATTAAGTTAACAGTAGTTTATTCTGTTCTCTTAATGCTGTTAAGCTTCTTAGGATCTTTCTCTTCTGTAGAGACCAAATGTTTAGTGTTATTAAAGGGACTTCAAATTCTTTATTCCATCAGTAGGGATATTATTTTTTGTAATGTTTTGCCAATTGTTTCATTATGTATTTATACAAGTCACACATTTTAATTTCTGAACATCCTTTATCTGTTGCCACACAGGGGAGTTTAACTGAAGCTGGGAGGATACAAAGATTTAGTCCTTTGTAATAAAAATGTGTAATTTATTTCAAAGAAAATAAATACTGAGAGGTAATTTTTGTGGAGAAATCAGTATGTAGATGCAAAGTTGTTTGCATTCCTCCTTTCTTCTAGAAATAATGCAGTTCTACAACTTTGTGCAAAGTGAATCCTGTAGTGCCACAATTATGTTCAGCTAAAGGATTTGTCTGATGCCAGGTTGCTGTTTTGAATCCAGCTGGGTCTGAGAGACACCTAAATTCACATATCCCTTTTGTCTGGATCAAATAGCAACTCTTCCCTACTATCTGATGCTTTTCTGGCAGTATTCAAATTTGATTTTCTGCAAGCATTCAGCAGCACCCGGGCATGAATGCCGGAAAGGTCGTGTGCCTGCAGAAGTACAGGCAGCAGTGTGTTAACTGACCATGATACAGTGACCTGCATTAAAGAAATCAGCAGTCTCACAGAAGGAGCTTTCATCTCAAGTGTATAATCAGCATGGCATCTGATCAGGTGCCAAGTAGATGATGGTATGCCATTAAGTCAAAAATGCTTGATGGTGCAGAGATAAGTAGCAGTGCTCTGTTACTATGCGGAAACAAAACACAGAGCATTGGTTTTGTAATGCTCAAAAACAGCTTGATGGGCACAGGTTCACACCTTGCTGCGGTTTTTCTTTGAAAGGACTTGCAGCAGCGTTTTCCCATTTGTTTCACTCTTGATGCTGCTTTGTGCAGGGCTGTCCAATGTGCTTCAAATCTACCTTAGCCAGATTTGTGGCCCCCTCTGGAAAGAGGTAGTGTCATCAGTATTATTAAGTGCCCCCAGAGCAACTCTGAAGAGCTTTAGTCTGGTACCTCAGAGTGAGGGAAAGACCAGAGGAATGGGAGGAAGAGCCTTATTTTGGAGGGGTAGCTGAGCAGAGACATCAAAGAAATTTCTCCTATTCAGAAACAATTACTGAAAACAAGACAACAATCAGGATAATTTGCTTAACTGTTTTCTGTGACAAACTCTTAGGAGAGCTGGAAATAGAATGTTAGGTGAATTACTTCGAGTTGGGTTGTTTGTGTTATGGGAGAGCTGAAGGTGGCCACTGGAGGGAGGAGGGAAGCTATCGTAAAGGAACTCAGGTAATGATTCAAGTAGCAGCCTATGTATGCGGTTTTGGTGCAGATGAAAATCTGTAGAACATGATCTGTATTGAGGAGGTGAAGAAGAGAAACAATATCATCATGGATCTGAAAGAAATGGAGAAGACCATTAGCCTGCTCCTGACGTTAAGCTTTTTCTACAGCATTTCTTTGTGCAATAGCTACTCTTTTTAACACTGTGGCATTTTGCATTTAATCTGATGGTGATTCTCAAAGCATTTATGTATTTTACTTGTAATATGAACCACTGCTCTTTCACCACAGGGTTCATTTAAGATTAGACAGCTGTGATTTTTCACTACTGCTCTGGTTGGAGGTCATTCTGTTTAGGAAATGGAGAGGGCAGTTGCCAAAAGGTAATCTCCTCTCATTTTAGCTGGCAGTTGGCTGTCAGGTTCAAATCGCACCATTAAAAATCACTGTAACAGACTTGCTTGCAGTCTAGCTAAAAGCAAGAAATGGATGGGATGTTCTGCAACTGCTTCTCTGTAAATTTTAATCCCAGCTTTTCGTGAAAATAAACTTCCCCAGGCATGCGGAGTGGGTCTGATTGCTAGTTGTCGTATGCTGTGCATAACTCCACTTCCTGATGATGTAATCTGTGGTGTGTTGGATCATACTACATGATATTAGTACTCAGTTAAGTTTTCTTTTGCTCTTCTCTGAAACTACAAATTCTCAATACCACTTTGGAGTAAATCTACTTGAGGTTTCCTTCCATCCTTGGTAGTGCAACTGAGATTTACAAAAAAAAAAAAAACAAAAAAAAACTAAAGAAATCAAACCTGCACACACTAGAAGAACACAACAGAATGTGTGTTTGCACTGTTTATGTTCACCAAGGCTTAGTTTACTCAGTTAGGAAATGAATAACAAAATATTGTTTTTCTTAGTAGTTTTTATGCAGTAGTTTCAAATATATAGGAACATTTTCTTTAAGAAGAAACGTAGAAGGCAGGGCTCATCATCAGTGGCTAAAAGCTATAGCTGAAAATGTTATGAGGGAAACATTACTCAAAGGTCAGATCACTTCTTCAAAGATAAAATGTCCAGATAATTTTTTGTGTTCATTGCTTCTGTCTGCTTCTTTTTAACAGAATTCAGAACATAATCTATGTTGCAGAATTTTGAAGTCTCTATCTTAAATTTATTTAAGAGCACTTGCAAAGGGATGGAAAATGTGACAAGCTCTACCTTCCTCCCCTTATTTCAGCAAATTGCCCTTAAAGAAATCTGTAATTTGGAGTGATGTTGATTTCACACATAGTGCAAAGCAGAATGGTGCTGAACGCTTCCGCTTTGCTATCAGACAACTCCAAATGTCTTTTACATTATCTTTATTCCATGTGTTTTAAGGAAAGATGCAGTGCATTAAGCTGAGTTTATGCAGAAAGGACCAACATATGGCAATCTCTGTGTGATACCCTCTTAGAGCTGTAAAGTAAAGATGTGGCTTTAACTGATATTCTTGCATGTATGTGGGGAGCACAGTGGGTAATATAATCGGAAGGATCAGAAGTCATCAAGAGGCCTCTCTTGAGGGCAGTAAATACTATAGATGCTGAGCTTCCTTTTCAGAAGCTAAGAAGGAGCTGCAAAAGTGGATAGAAATTTCCATCCCTTGAGTAGCATCTGAGATTAAACAAAGGGTAACTGGAAGCTTGGGTCTATTATTAGTTCTAGCTACAAAAGGATATACACTATATTCCAAGGTCTGTGCAAGGGAAAGCCTGCAGTCCCTGGTTTAGAGGGCGGTTGGCTTTTGGTTTACATACAAACTGCTGTTCTTCTGCTCAGTACTTAGAAGGAAGCATCAGACTAGCAGTGGAAATATACAGTCTACAATTTAAGATCTTCCTATCAGTTTCTAGGAAACTGGAGTAGTTGCTTTTTACTCTGTGAAGGCTTAAAAATCATCACTATGAAGGCTCTCTGCCGGTGTGATTAATAAGCCCACATAAACGTGTATGTATCACAGTATCACACATAACTGTGAAGCATTTAAAGACAGTCTTTAGTGAATATGAACAACTGCTAAATTGCTTTTGCCTGTTTGAACCTTGGGGAGTGTGATATCCCATGCTCAGGGTGTTCAGCTGTTTATGAAATGGAAACTTCAGGCTACCAAGGGACAATGATTTATCATTTCATTTTGCGCAGTGTTCAGGCGTTGTTTTGATTCTCTAGTGGTGAAGTGTGCACAAGGGCCTTTTACAGCAGTTGTTGCTCTGTGGTGGGGCAAGGGCTGAGCTTGTTCTGGGAGCCAGGTGCCTCCTTCAGCCGTTTCCTGCAGAAACTGTGGTTTGGCTTTCCTGAATCCACAAGAGATAATGGTGTGTTATCTCCTGGCTTTCTGTTTCCTTTCTCTCCCATTTCAACTTCCAAACTTTCAGAAAGTCAAGGCCGATTGCAGAGGAGTTGCTATCCACATGAGCACTTCTGAAGTGCCTTGTGTTCATCTGATCTAAGGAAAAACAAATTAGTCAAGAAATGTGATTTCTAAATCACACTTTTCTTAGGGAATAGACAAATGAAGAAAAAAAAAGCTTAAGTGCTTAAGATGCATTTTTTAATTGTTTTTTTTTTTTTTTTTTTTTTGCCTTTGCTGGAAAGCTGCTGATACGAACTTAGTGATATTCCTCCCATGTGATGAATGTTTCATGGACAACTGCAGAGTGAAATGACCTTGATTTACCTGGGTACTAATAAAGGAAGCCACCTGAATGTCAGATATTTATATTCCACAGAAAACCGTGGCACCACTTAGACAACTTATTTACTGAATGGGGATGTTAGGAAACTGCCTCTGGGGGTTTGAGGGGAAAAAAGGAGACAATTCCTGACAACAACTTAAAGTAATGTTTTGGTAAGTATTAATTTTAAAAATAAAACCACAAAGTCTCCTCTGAAATAGGACTCCATCTTTGATTATTTTTTTTTTTTAAGCCTGATAAAATCTAAGGGATTTCTTCATTAAAAAAAAAAAAAATTCAAACCTCAGCTGATCTTTTTAATCATTTCCCTCAATTTTTTAAAGCAGAGATCTTCTGTGTGATACTTTGAGACTACAAGACTTTGATAAAGCCACCAAAACATGATAATTATATTTTAACTGAATTGAGATGCTCCTTACTGGCAATTCACTGTTAGTACAGCATGCTTACTTTAGTGATCAGGGCAGTGTTAACCTTCATTGGCTTTTGATATCCAGAAAACTAAATAACCCATAATAACTAGGGGGGAGAGGGTCTGTCTGCATTGTTTTATATTGCTTGAGTAGTTTAGCTGGAGAAGGAGGCTTCCAAGTGCTGTTTACCATAGCAGCATGCAGCTGGAGGAGCACAAAAGCTGGCTGGAAGGGCCTGGAGCAGAGGGACCTCCGAGCAGCTCTGCGCTGTGCCTCACTTGGGCCCTGGTGTCTATCTTAGGGAGCAGCCAGCTCTGGCAACCGCCTTCACTAAATGGAGGCGGCCACCTGTGGGTGTGTGAAGATTGTGCAACAGTGAATTTTGGAGGTGTTGTGATTATCAGAGGTGTGTGGTGGGGTTCATTTTGTAGTAACTTATTTCTCAGTTTCTACATTGTTGTTGTTTTTTGCTTTTTTCTTTTTATACTCAGCGTGCCCCCGGTGTGAGGTGCTGGGGTCCCCAGGCTGAGACCTAGCTGCCCCATGGGCCTGCCTTCTGGCCCGGCTGCTCAGGCTGGCAGGCATCCCCTCTGTGCTTAACTAGCAGTTTTATGTCAAAATTTTGTTTTTTCACACTCAAGTCCTCTGAATAACTGCTCCTGTCACCATCTTCCCCTTCCTTTCTGTATGCTCCGTGCAGTAAGTGAAGTAACTTTTGCTGTGGGGTGGAATTTGAGGTTTTTTTTACGTGTCATTACTTATATCTCAGAAACAAGTAATATAACCATACTTTTTTGCATTCTGTAATTCTTCTGGATCTGAAATGTAATTCCATACGTTGTTTTATTCCAATTATGCGCAAGTAAAACAACAGAAATCAAGGCCAGAGAATATTCTCAGAGCTGCATGTGTATATCTACACAAAACTTTGCAAGTGAAAAGATGATATTGTTTGCAATATTAGTTTTAATGTGATGTTTGTGTTTGGTCTTACCAGAGAGATTCCTGTTTGTTGGCTAGGCTGGTTGTAGGAGGCTAGAAAGAGCCTGACTTAACTCATCTACCCTGAGCCTGAAAAGTGGTGGAGAAAATGTTCAGTGCACACTAAGTAGTATGTGGGGCTGCATGAGGCCCTGGGGAATGTGCTGGAGATGCACACAAGTCCTTCAGTGTTGTGCTCTTGGGGTCTGCTGAGTCCTGTGAGACTTGCAAGTGTAGAGATACTTGAATCTCTTAACAGAAGGGAAAAGAAAGAAGGGAGGAAAAAAATAACCGCATTTGTTGTCAACTTACTGTTTATTGCTTGGTGATTATGTGTATAATTCTGTGATGTAAGACTAAATTTCCGACAATAGTTGTTTTTATGACCTTGCCAGAAAGTATTTGTCCCTCTTTAAATTCTGGGTATCAGTTATACACTGTAATAGTTTTGTAGAGAGCTGTGTTATTTTTGTAAACCAGTGGTAAACTGCCTGAGTTCATTATGCTAAGAACCTAAGCAGGTGTTTTATCCTGTTTAAATGGCTATTGAAACTATTTCTCTACATCCTAATATTTACGTACATGTTGCTGGCAATTGTTGCAAATTCTAAGACACATTTTTTCCTAAAAGTGCAATCAAGAAACAAAGTCAGAAAAAAAGCTTGACACTATAATAAATCAGAGCAACAACAAAATTGTAAAAATCATTCGTAATGACATATTCTGTTGCTGTACTTGCTTGCTAGATTAGATTTCTGCTAAAGGTAATTGAAGAAAAAATTGTTCTGGTTAGAGGGATAAAATACATTAAAATTAAATGAGCTTCTTGAACTCTGCTTAGGCTTTAAGATGTCATATCAAGGAAAGAAAACACATTAAACAAGCTTAATAGTTACAGTGTGGGGTTGACCATGAAGTACCATACACTAGCCTTTATGTTGTGCTGACGTGAGCCCTCAGGTAATGACCGTGTGTATGGGAACTGTTGAGTCACAACCTGAACCACTGACTGAGCATTGGAGGCAAGGGCTGAGTCAGCAACACAGGTCAAGTATTACAATAGTATTAGTATATTCCAATATCAGTAAATTCCAATAATTAGTATTCCAATTGCTGAAGAATGGCAAGATCAGTTTGCGTTTACGTGGGCAGGCAGGCAGTGGACCTTTCAGGTTCTGCCACAGGGGTACATGCACTTACCAACATATTGCTGTACTCTAGTGGTGTGTGACCTGGCTAATTGGAGAAAACCTGATAATGTTAACTTACATAATTATATTGATGATCTTCTGTTGACAACTGACTCACTGGAGGCAGTAGGACAGGTGGCTGATAGATGAACTACCTATCTGCAAGAATGAGGATGGGCTACAAATCCTCAGAAGGTGCAAGGTCTGGTTTTGTCCTTATAACTCCTGGGGGTAGTTTGGTCAGGAAAGACCAAAGTGCTACCCAGTGCTGTAATATGTAGGGACTGGGAATGCCTGAACCCTATAACACCTTAAGCAGCTGCAGGAGTTTTTAGGTGTACTGGGATACTGGTGTTCCTTTCATACCTCATTTAGCGTGGCTGCTGAGGTTATTGTACAGACTCACAGAAAAGGGGTGGCTATGGGACTGGGAGAGAATGGGACAGGATGCTTTCCAACTGGCAAAACTGGCAGTTAAAGAAGCCCAGGCATTGGTATATTTGTTCCTAGCCTCCCAGCCAAATTGGCTGTTCATGTTACTCAGGATGGCTTTGTCTGGGGTATGTGGCAATTCCAGAGTTCTGTTCAGACCCCTGTTGGATTCTGGTCTCAGGTCTGGCACGGAGCAGAAGAAAGATACAGTATGATTGAAAAACATTTATTGGCTGCCTACTCCACATTACAGGCAGCAGATCCAATAACTCAAATTGCTGAAATTGTAGTTAAGACCACCTTGCTGATTCAGGGTTGGGTAAACTATCTGACTCAAATTCCAAAGACGGGGTAGCTCAGGCGCAAACCGTGGCATCATGGGTTGTCTGTCTCAGCCAGAGTAGTGTGTCTTCATCACCATTAGAAGAACTTCAGAAGATCCTAGGCCCAGTGATGTGTTACAGTGATGCACCAAGAGAAACGTTAGTTGCTCCACCAGAGAAGAGTCCCGTTCAAAAGGGGAAATACCCTATTATTGAAAATGCCTGGTACACAGATGGATCCAGCAAGGGCAACCTGAGCAAGTGGAGAGCAATAGCATGCCATCCCTCCACCAAGACAATCTGGTTTGACGAGGGGGGTGGTCAGAGCAGCCAATGGACAGAACTGTGCGCCGTGTGGATGGTTATAACTAAGGAACCCAGTGATTGTATCCTGAATATCTGTACAGATAATTGGGCTGTGTACTGGGGGCTCGCTCTTTGGATTGCACAGTGGGATGACTGTCCACACCTGACCAATCTGGGGCAGAGATATGTGGTTAGACATATGGAATACAGTTAAACACAGGAGTGCATGTGTCTACCGTGTTTCTGGTCACCAGCCCCTACAGTCACTGAGAAATGATGAAGTGGACACATGGGCCTAAATTCGATGGATTGAGAATTCACCATCTGAGAATATCACCAGTTGGTTACATCAGAAGCTACAGCATGCTGGACAAAAGGCAATGTGGGCAGCTGCTAAAGCGTGGGGGCTGCCCATACAGCTACTTGACATCATCCAGGCATGCTGAGACTGTGACTGTTGCTGAAAGGTAAGACTGAGATTATTGATCAAAACAACAGCCCACCTTGTTAGAGGATACGGCCCTTTCCAGTGATGGCAGGTTGATTACACTGGGCCCCTCCCTTGGTCTGAGGGGGTGAGATATGCTCTGACTTGCATCGATGCCACAAGTGGGCTGATGCAGGTGTATCCAGTATCAAGAGCAAACCAGGCATATACCATCAAGGCACTTACTAAGCTGATGTCTGCCTACAGAACACCTGAAGTCATCAAGAGCAACCAAGGGACACATTTTGTAGGTGTGATGATACAACGCTGGGCAGAAGAAAATAACATCGAATGGTGATTCCATCTGCCATATAATCCAACGGGGGGCAGGCCTCACTGAACATTATGATGGTGTTCTTAAGGCTGCCCTGAAGACAGACTCCCAGTCCCTGCAGGAGTCGATGAAAAGATTCTATGAAACCCTGTGGGACCTGAACGAAAGACCTGGAGGTGGCAGACCCAGTGCCCTGAAAATGCTGCAGACAACATGGGCCTCCCCACTTAGAATCCAAATTACAGGCACTGATAATCAGGTATAAACCCTAGATTGGCAATGAAAATAATCTTCTGCTCCCTGCCCCTGAGAATTTTGAACCAGGTACCCATAGAATAAAATGGCCTTGAAAGGTGCAGGTAGGAACAAAGTGGTGTGGCCTACTTGCACCTTGGGGGAGATTGTTGGAGCTGGGAGGTTTGGTAGTCCCTCTGGTAATTGGTACAGGGCCTACTGATATTGTGGCTAACATTCCAATCTTCATTGCTAAAGGGACCTCCATCATGTCCATGTGGCAGGACACCTCCTTTGGAGCTTGACATAGTTGTACAGCTGCGCGTATCTGGCCAAAGGATACGGTACAGGTGGCCAGGGCATGCCCCAGTACAAGCAGAAGTGTTGACCCAGGATAGAAATACGGCCTGTATCTTGCCCTGGAGGGCAGACCTTCCCCTCCTGGTACCACTGAAACATCTATATTACTGTGAGTCTGTGAGCCTCTAGAATCACCACAAGGGATGAAATGCCATCAGAGTTCCGGTGTTGCTGTGAGATCATGTGCGATGCCCAGTGATGGTATGCATGGGACTGATGGAGCATAGGATGGACATGCTCCACATGACTACATGCCTCCAGTGACATCATCAAGCACTGGCCCATGAAAGAGCATGAACCTCTGCCATACACCAATTATCACTTGTCTTAAATTGTGTCAACCTGCATCATGACAATGGTGTAAATGTCGCGATGTGTCGGACCTCTGTATTAGGGAAGGCTCACCTTCTAGCTAGCTCAGTCATTGGTTCATGCTGCAAAGGGGTTAAGTGTATGGGGGCTGTTGAGTCATGGCCTGAACCACTGATTGATCACCTGAGGCGAGGACTGAGTCAGCCTTGGGAGCACAGGTAAAGGCAATTCAGCTGTGTGACAGGAAGGGGTGGAGCCTGGCTGCACCTCTCCTAGACTGCCACTGCTTACCACCCGACCCCCAGATTTTGCCCCTTCCTTTTGTGTTCTCTTGCACAAGTGGTGTGTTGGCTATCTAGCTGAAGAGAAAGCTGGTACAATTCACAGGGCACAGAGGAAAGCATTGTGTAGCTCAATGAGCGTGCTCCTGCTGCTTCAAGGGGAGGAAGATGTTGGAGTTTTGGCTGCTGGGATGTTAGGCTTTTTGGGGGTGGTTCTGAGACCAGAAGTTCAACTTGCTGGAAAGGAATATTACTGAAGTGCTTTTCATTTGGAGAAGAGCGTTCTTGTACTTCTTCCAAACACTAAATAATGAATTGAAAGAAATAATTCTTTGGAAAACAAATAGGAGGCAACTAAAATGAGTAATGTTCAAAGTATTGTACTTGAAAAAGATGAAATGTACAAAACTTTCTCTACTTGTTCCAAAACAGTGCACCTCTAAAAATGTGTTTAATTCCTCATGTCTGAATTAGGAAGTAGCATATACTTTTTGAGAGCTCTTTAAGTATATTTTGCTACCTAATCTCCCCTTATCTCCCAATCTCCCCTCTTTTTTTAAGCTTTCTTTTCTGTTCTGTCCTCCTTTTCTCCCCAAGAAGAGTCATTCAGAACAACAAAAAAAACCACAAACAACAAAATGCTCTTTCTTCAAAAACACAATAACAAAAAACCACAATTTTGCCAATTTTAGATGGCTGTTCCCTCCTGAAGTAGTTTAGGGGAGGTAGCAATAACTCCTTAAAAGCATCTTTACGCATCTGTAGAAAATGCAATTATTTTTAATTTATTGTTTACTAAGTCAAAGTCAATGCATCTGAAGCTTACACTGATGATAGCAAAACTTAAAAAGAGCTTTCATATGCAAAAATGAAAAACAAAAACAACGCACAACCATTTGACTGAAGATTTGAAATGTATTATGCTGGTCTTGTATTCAAAGACCAGCTTCTCTTGGTTTGAGTTCTAATAAGTGATTTTCTGAGGGTTTTTTGTTTCTTAGGCATGTTTTCCCCCTTCATTTTCTGGAATTTTGTAATATTAGTACTCAGTTACGCTATTATAGGGTCCTTCCTTTGAACCCTGTAAATAAAAGAGCTGCCTTTGCTTTGTGAATCAGTCTCCTAGTAGGTCTTCTCTGAAATTATTCTCAGAATTCAGAAAGCTGTCAGACGGATCTTCATCAGCAGTTTAGCACCGGCTGCACGCTGCAGTGCAAAGCTTTGGAATTACATAGATCTTTCTTTTCTGCTATTATGCATCCTGAAGGGGGATTTGTTATCTCATTGTCAGGGGATTTGGAAGGGGAAGGTGAAGTACATAGGAGAAGTAAAGCCACAAAGTATTTTGGACTGAATACTGGGTTTTGTCATCTCCTTGGAGTTCAAAGTTGCTCTCCTTTTCTGTTGCTTGTGTTGGGACATAACCTGTATGAAAGTTTTAAACAGTTGATGGATCACTACAGAGGAAAAAAATGCTGTCCAGTTTCCCAGTTCCTGGACTTGTCTCCAGTAACTGATTCATGCTTAAGTATTTAGGCTTTCTTTGACCTAATTTGCTGGTGATGTTGGGGTACCTACCTGGCTGTTGGTTACATCAGGCAGCTCCTGCAACCTGGGCTTTAATTTTAGCCCCCTTGATTTTAGTGTAGTCTGAATTTATGTTAGTGCTCTTCTACTGAATTAAATGATGATCATTTCCTTCCTATGGAACCTGCTTCTACCAGTCTGGCCAGAACCATTGTCACTGAGAGTGATCTGTTAAGTACAAACTTGAACTTCAATTGCATTTGTTTTAATTAGCCACCATGACATAGGAGTCAGTAAGCAGGGAATTCTTGCAGGACAATAAAGAAAGTATTTAGTTGTGATCAAACCTTAGGTGCCCAAAACGGTGTCAATTCAGACCCCTGCTGTCTACTCATGCCTTTTGTAGCAGTGACACACGTAGGAGTTTGAGGGACTAGTCTCTTGCAAGACCATGGGTTCTGCTTTCTACTACCAAGTCAGAGCACATACCGACTGCAGTGGTGGGACAAAAATGCCTACAAAGGAGGCTGCAAACTTTCTTGCTATCAGGTGAAGGTAGATGCTTATGGTGAGTGTTGAATTGAATGTAGCTACTGACTCATATGTTGAGTTAGCATGCGTGATAGCATCAGATAGCCAAAGTGGGGGATAAGTCATTGATTCTGCAATAGAAACTAATTCAGAAAGTTAAGGCTTGATATCTTCTTGCCACGGCCAAAACCAGCAGCTACCAAATGGAAATGAAGAAAGATGTGTCCCACAAGCTCTTGCCTTTACAAGTTAAGGCTATATTTTAAATTGAGGGCAACAGGGATCAGATGCCTATTGAGAACCGTTTGTGCCTTTTAACCATAAGTAGTTTTGGGGATTTTTTGTGCTAGATGTGGAAGATGTAATTACAAGAGCTCATGAAGCTATTTCTCTTGATGGTATATTTGGATATATGCAAATTAGAGGTAGTCTTCAGCATTGTAGTATCTCAGAATCCTTTTCATAAACAACCCTGAAATTGTTCTGCAAAGCTATATCTACCTTGCTGGCAAATGTAGAACAGATCATGCTATGTGAGATTCCATTTTTTAATAGACAAAAAAAAAAGTGCACAGCTATGCAGATGTTTCAGCCATTTGGATTGCTGTAATCAAATATGGTGAAGAAGATTTAAGTGCATTTTGAGTTTATAGCATGCCAGTTCAGCTGGCTTGACTATTTTATTCTGTAGCAAGTCTGTTGGAAAATGCATTCAATAGAGCAAAATGGTGCTGCTGCTAATATTAATAATAACGCTTAGCACTTCAGTTGTGTTTTTTATTTTCACAGTGCTGTACAGATGCTACTTAATTAGGCTGACAAAATGAATGCCAAATAGAGAAAAAGGCTTGTGTCACTACTTGCAGAACAAGTTATCTTGATTATTGCGCTTTTAATATTGTTCTTGGGAAAGAGCACAAAGACTAAAAGAACAACTCAAGTGTACAGAGCGCTGCAAGGTACTACAGGGGGCAGCTGTCACCCCAACAAGTGGGTATGCTGATCCTGAAGCTGTGGCAAGCTCTTGTGATTTTGTGTTTTGTACAAAAGGCGTCAGTGTTCCAGGACTAGGCTTTTAGTGATGGAAACAGAATGAATGTTTTCACATGGTGTGAAATTCAGGTTTGGTTTTCTAATTCCTTATAAATGCTTGAAGCAACTCAGAAGCCGAACCCCTACCCTTCTTTCAGCAGTTATTCTGTAAAGCAGTAGTTTGAAGCCTGAAGGATGTCCCTGTAGCTGGAAACTGCTTTGAGGATGGATGAGCTGCTGAAAAGTTTACAGGAGAATTTGGTTTTTACTGGATATGACAAGAGAGTTTCATAGAAAATTAGAGTTACAGCAGAAGCCATAGGTTGTACACTGGTAGCATTAATCTTGTACCAGGCAGCACAGAGATATCATCCACCAGTGGGTCACATGCTGCCCTGGTTCGGGATATTTTCACATGTGAGCAGTCATGGTCTGTGCTGCTACAGCTCCTCTGATGCTGGCCTGGCACAGCCCTTCCTTTGGGATAACCCATCTCCATCTTAGGTGCAACTTCATGGAGTAGACTGTGGTCTAAGTCTTTCCTGGGAGCCAGGAGATGGGAGAGTTAGTCTGTCTTGGTGTCTATCTTATGGGTTGTTGCTCTTTTCTTTACAGCTTTTTTTTTTTTTTTATATATGAATTATTTTGCAGTTGTAGTTGTATGAAACTGGAATCTTGTAGGATGGTATCTGCCAAGGAGGAGGATACCTCAAGCATTTCTTGGGTTACTTTGAAGCAGCAAATGTAACAGGCTAACATCTCCAGTAGCTGTTTCACTGTTTTGGTTATTAACAAATTATTTCTTCTGAGGAACAGTAGAGGATTTGTACGAGTAAGCTGTGAGTTGTCAGGGAGAAATACAAATCTGGTCCAGCATCAAATGTACGTCCACGAGGGCTGAAGCATTCCCTAGAGCTCAAACTGCAGTTCTGTGAGCTTTACTCAATGTAGCCATTTTCTGATGCAAATGGGCTTTCTAATTTGTCATTAACTAGCGTTACTGACAAGTTAACCTCTGGGGGAGTGATAATCAAAGATATTCTGCTGATCATCTTCTGTATGTATAAAAGAGCATCACAAGGTAGCTTTATAGGCAGTTTTCCCAGTCTTATATGCTTTATTACACATTCAATAGCTAGACCATGGGAAAGAACCATGTTTAAATAGATAAATTTATATGTGAAAGGGACTGTACAAATTATTGTAGTAAATATGAAAATAGAACTAAAGGTGAAATATTAGTTCTTTTTTCTCCTCTTCCAGAATAAATGGAGGCTTTGTTAACTGTTTTTAAAAGGAACGGGGTTTTATTCTGAAAATGCTGCTGCAGTTGATTGCTGTTTCCAAAAGACAAATAGGCTGCTATTTTGGAATCAACAGTTGAGGAATTGTCTTTGCCTGGACTGCATTTTTTCAATTGCTCACTATAATTATGATGATGAAACAGAAGCTAATTGTTGGTATGACCACCAGGCCTTTGTTAAACAATTAATCTTTGGTTTGGTGACAGCAGTGTGTCTAGCATCCTATTTCCAAATTGCCTCTTGAAATTGTCTTGTTTTTCTCTGTAATACCAAGAAATCACTGTTATTATATTTGTTGTCAATTTGCATATGAGCAGTTCCTTTCCTGCATTGAAATACAAATTTCAAGGTGTTTCCGTAGCTGTGTTGACAATAATGGTATGATAATTTCTTATCCAGTGTTTTTTAAAAAGCATATTTATTGATACACTTTTTTTTTATTTCCCCCAGACTTGTCTTGAGAAGGAAATAAAGACTGGTTGCATTAATAATGAACGAACTATCCGACCATTTTATTTCATGTTGTGGTCGGTGCATTGTTCTGAAGCGTATTGTGGTTTCTATACTGGTACCAGTTGCTTGCACACAATTGTTGCTGGAGTATTTTGGACCTGACAGCCTGCCAGGAATTTGGGTGCGTTCTGATTTTCCTGGTGGCAGGTGGATATGTGGAGCGGAGCTTCCGCTGCAGCCTTGGCAATGGCTTACTTAGCAGATAACTCACCTAATGGCATGCAAACAGGAGAAAGCAATGCTTTCAGTCAATGAATCCAATGCAAGAGTCAATGGACTCTTGTCCAAGTAAAATATTGAGGAACCTATAAATGGAATATTTAAAATAAAAAGAAAAAACATGGGATTTTTTTGGTGTTAATACTATTTAATTTCCACCATTTTTTGAAAACAGTGTTTGTAATTCCTAAATCTGTAGTGTTGTGCACTGCAGCCTGTTGCCTGTCTCTGGAAGCAGTGGGATTAGAGGGTTTGCCAGTACTCTTCTGTTGCTCACTGCACTCTGCTGTCAGTCTCTTCTGTAGCAGAAATTGAAAACACAGCCAAGCTAAGTGAAAAGTTATAAAAGGTATTGCAGAACTATCCTACTCTGTGGAGGGATGGGTGGTTGAGTACTGTTCACTTCAGAGTAGGTTTCATCTGGGAGCAGCACTTAGCAGCAAGTAATTGTTCTTTCAAAGATGTGCATCAGAATGGATTGTGATTCCCAAGATCAATACAGACCCAAATGGGTATCATTTTCCCAGTGAAGATGAGGATACCGCGACTGTATGAATACTGTTGGACCAACTGGGGGGAGCATTTGCAGTTAGGATTGTTAGACACTGTATTAATGCTCTCTGGCAGCAGCTCCACACCAGTGCTCAGATGCCAGAAACGTTTATTTACACACTTGAAATGGACAGCCGTAAGGCACCTCTGCACTCTTGGGAACCTCTCTGGTATTTGTGCTGAGATCCCTTAACACTCTTATTGAGCATTAAAATTTTTTGATTTTTTTACTAAACAGCACAGAGTGCAAAAAGTCTGCATGTAAATAAGAGTCAGTTAGCTATGTTTGCTTATTTTATGGTAAAGGGCTGATCTGGCTTTGACAAATGATATGGTATTTATATATTCATGTTGAATCTACTGCAGTGTTTTGGGTTTTTTCCTGTATCATTCTGAAATCAAATCAGTGTGTATTGCAGCATTTTATATCCTGCTGTTAAAAATGCATCCCTTGGTGTATATATGTTACTTATGTATGTATGCCAAACTATAGGTCTTATCTGTCCTGCAGGTACACATGCAGACTTTGCATTGAATGTTCTCTGTTGCAGTTCAAGATATTAAGGCTTACCTTTGAGCCTTCTCCACTCATTCACTCTTCTTCTGCAGCCTCCCTGCTTCTCTCTGCCCAATTTGGGTTCTATTATTTTAGCTGAATGAAATGTATGTTCCATATCCAGCATTCCTAACTCTAATACGTGCAAACCCATTTTGCACTGAAGTTACATTAGAAAAACAGACTTTTGCGTGAGTCAGTTCTATTCTTGCTTTTTCAAGACGTATCCAGTGCATCTGCACTGAAGATGTACAGTGGGATAAGCAAAAACAAAAAGCACAATATAAATGACTTTTATGTCTGAAGAAGTCATTATCTAGTGTTGTAGGAAAAGCAATAGTAATTTCTTAGCACATCTTCCAAGTGACATGGGAAGTATCAGTTGAAGTCTGTTCTGTGAGAAGTACAGGAGCTGTTAATGCAAATAAAAGCTGAATTAGTGGACATACCAATGCAGTTATATCAAATTAAAGCAACAGGTATACCAGCTTATAACTTTAAGCACTGTTTTGTTGTGTATTTTCCTATGTGCAGGGAAAAAAAAAAAGCGTATCTTCCAGTCCCATTTCAGTCATTTTTTTGAATGCTACATTTTTGTTCTGTTTCCCTACTCTACAAACCAGGTGTTCCTTTTTTTTACTGCAAAGCAACAATACATCATTTAAGTGAAGTTCATTTTCTGAAGCTCAGTGAGTTGAGGCGTTCTCCATTTCCCTGGCTGTATCCAATCAGTTAGTTGAGGCACTGGCATGTGTCATAAATTTTGCTTGTAATATGGACCAGCTGAAACATATACCAATTCAGAGACCACATCTTCTCAGCATCCCACTAGGCAGGAAAGGAAATGAAATGTTTGTGCTCAGCTGAAGCAGGAGGGCAGAGCAGGAGTGGAAGGAATTCTTAGCAGGAAAGACGTCTCTTGAGAGAAAACTTGAAGGAAAAAAATATGTATTAACCCCCAGAACACTGTCTATACTTTTCTCCAAGAACTCTTTCTCAAGCAGTCTCTGAGTCCAGCATGCCCTTTACATGGAGTGATTAATCAAGGCTTTCCCTTTCATTTCCCCAAGCAGTGAATGTATCTTCTACTTTATAGAGGTCTGCTATAAACTTGTTTTATAACTAGTGTGTAAATTGTGTTGAGAATGAAAGCCGTTTATAATTAAGGAGTGCTGTGATGAGTAAGAAAATTTACTCTTCTGTCCACAAAGGTGGCTTCTGTGACTGTTCCACTGCAGTATTTCCCATGCTGTCTGACTTTAACATTCTGGTGCCATGTCCAAGAGCGATGGAGGGGCAGAAGAGACTGTTCCTTTTGCACATCATACACATTATCACGTAAATGTGGCCTCAATAATCAAGAATCGTGGGAGCAAATGTCCTACCTCAGTTGTCCAACTTCTGGAACAACTTTCCCTGCTTTTTAAGTAAGCCACTATTGGGAGAAGTTGGACGTTATTAACTTGGTGACCTCACTACCTTTTGTGCCCCAAATATTCCTCTTCTCTACAGGCATTCTGTGGAGCTTCTACCTTTACTTGTCACTTTCATGAGTTATTCTCCAGCCATAGCCACACCGTTTGATCTCATTAGACTTGATTTCCAAACTCAAGAATTTGTCACTTGAGGAAAAAGGGATACGTTGCAAATTTGGAGGATGCCAGTTTTAGCTGAGTGTGGACTATGCTGTTGTGCCGTGACATCAGCACTCCTGTATTATCCCTTCTTTGTCCTGACTGCAATCTCAGAGAGGCAGAGGTCGTGGTAATGAAACATTCAGGTGAGTTTTTCTACTTACTATTGAAGATTACATGTCCTCTAGTCTGTACCACAGGGGGATGAGCAGTTTGAACCATAAAGTATCTGAGTAAACAAAGATGCTACAAATTGCCTTGAAGTTGTGTTAAGTGAATGTGCTTGAGTTGCATGTGTACTCATTTCAGGGTGTTTCCATGATCACTGAAGTTAATACAGAAAAGCAGTATGTAGTAATAGATGCTTACAGGTAGTATGTGGCAAGAAGAGGGTGAAGTGGAGAAAGATTTAACTGTGCTTTGTCATTCTGGATTACTTGCTTTTGTCTGTTTGCTTCAGGGTTTTTTCTTAACTTTGCATCAAGGGTGTGTATTGACTTAGCTGAATTGTTGAAGGTAGCTGCAAATGATGCATGAAATGAAAAATTCTTCCTTTGTGAAGGAATGTAAAGGGCATGTTGGACTTCCATTCTGTGCCTTTTCACACAATGACGACAGACAATTCTTTGCAATCACTGCTGAGTTGCACTGTGCTATCAGGTATACCTAGATACCCACAGAAATGGTTGAACTTAAGGGTAATGGAAGTGCATGTTTGTGACATTTCTGATTTATTTTACCTGCCAGTTTCTGCAGACATGCAAGCCATTGCCAGGGCAGTTGCCGTGGCTGAAAGCAGTTGCACTATAATGCTACTGCGGTAATAACTGGTGAGGGGCACCATTAGGTACTAAACAAAAGAAAATAGATAGTCCCCTGATGTACTTCTAAAAAGCAATTCCTTTGGCTTCTTTCAGATTTCAGTGTATGCATGTGTGCCTTTAAATATTTATTAAGAATATTTGTGGATCTGAATACAGGAGAAAGAGACTTGTGCAAGCAGGAAAATCAAGCAGAGGGGAATGGAGTGATGAGAAAAGAACACAGATTGGATGGTAGATTAGACTCCATTTCTCAGGATAAGCACCAAAGAATCATAGAATGGCCTGGGTTGAAAAGGACCTTGAAGATAGTCTAGTAAAGAAAAAAGAAAATATGGTGTGCAGAAGTTGTAGTACCTAAGAAACAGCTCTGAATAGCCCGTGTGTCAGGATTGAGGCCTCTGGTGGTTGAAATTGCTCTGGTTTAGGACAGGGGTAAGTAATTTGCATTCTCAGTCTCCCCACCCTAACTCAGCAGATCTGAGACTCCACTGGGAATGGAGGAAGCCAGGGATCCATGCTCCAGTGGCCTTTAGAGCATGCTGCAATCTCCAGAAAGTGAACCTGCACATTTAACGACATATGGGTTCACTTAATAGCTTTCTCTGTTAACAGAATTTCATTCCTGAAAGCTGTTTCCTAATAGCTACAATAAGAAAACGCTGCTACATTAATTGAGCAGCATGCATGTACAACAAATGACTCCTGAATTATAAGTTTATCTGCAACTTGCATGCTTTTTGTTGTGAGTGATGCTTAGTTTATTTTAGCAGAGGTCCCTCAAAGGCCTCTCACCCCAAACAACATTTACTGACATAATTTGAGCATCTGAAAAGCTGTATTCGAAGAGTAAGTGGAAATGTTAGGTCATGGAGTTTAATTGTGACAGTGCTGCATGGCTGGTAACACCAGCCTGTTCTGAATTTGTGGCCACATCTAGGTTTTTGTTTATTTGGAGGAAGGTGGTGTTTGCCCACTTCCTGGCTGGCTAACAAGATGTTTTCTTTTTAGTATGAGGTGCTAATTACGTTTTTCTCAGATTTCAATAGAAATGAAAAGTATTCGGCAGTTGCCAACAGCTTTGCAAAAGTATGTTAATATAAAGTAAACTTTGAACATGAGATTGTGCTTGAGCTGTGTAGCTTAGCAAGTGTGTTTTGTGCTACAGACAAGGTGATCTGAATACAGAGGTCATTACTAGAGTAAGCTGTTTTGGAGAGCACAGACATTAGAAAGCATAATAGCACTGAACCTTAGCAGCTCTGGTTCTTTGTGAAGATGGAGCACGAGAAAATTGGCCTATAGTGAAAACCAAGATTAAATCAGATTGAGCAGGAGTAAATGTGTGTAAATCCTTCCTATTCCCATATGGTAGAATAGTTACAAGAGTAAGCCACTCAGTATCCCAACAATACACTATCTGCATACCATCATTTCCTATCCCAAGACAATTAACATTTAGACTTTAATGGAGGAAAACTTTTAAAAACAGAATAAAGGAAATATCTCTAATAGTGAACATCGATTTTGAAATGATTTAATTGATGACTGACATTCATCTGTAGATATGTTGTAGATCATATTAGGAGGTGCTCTTAAATAAGAGCACCTGTGTAACCTTTGGAGATGGTCAGCAAGAGATTATCAAGGGAGTTTTCAGTTTCTTCATTTCCAGTAGCAGAACTAAAAATTGCACCTCACTAAGAGGAATGGATGAAGGCTGGAACGCAGTTTGAATATAACATGAAAGACGGACATGGTCTGCTTCTACAGGCCATTGCATTAGGAACAGAATCACATTAGTGCAGGACAATCCTGTCATTCCCTTTGACAGTGACAGTCTCAATAGTGGTATTTTAAAGCTAAATAACCTGTGAGCTACTGTTTAGAAGAAAAGATGATGAGGTATTGATTGTATTTTAGTCAGAGGAGATCAGAAGTGAGCAGTCTATGTATGTCTGGAGACTTCTGTGGACAGATGAACTACTGGGAAGCCTGGAAACCTTGGTTTTGACTGGAGGATATAATTCCACTGAAGTCTCAGTAACATTTGCAAATGTGTCACGGATATCAAAACTGGAAGATAGGACGGAGGTTAACAGTAAACCACATTTTTAAGTTATTAGGTCTGTTTAGAACAAGAGGTGGTTCTGTTTTTTTTTTTTTTAATTATTCTTTATTACTAAAAATTGAACTCTTACAATGATATCTTACTGAAACATTGTTCTTAAACAAAACTTGCTCTCAATTTATCTACATGAAGTCTTGAAATAGGAGAGATTAAAAAAACACAACTATTCTTGAAAACACATTTTGAATAATATACTTTGCTAAATAAGTTTTAAATCTCCCATGCAGGTATAGCTATAATCTTTCTTACTATAACTGAAAGATGCTTCGCAGACACTTCTGTATCTCCTTACTTCTGAATCTCATCTTTATTTTAAATATTTCTTCAGAAGAAATAATGAAGCTTGCACTTTTTCATTTGCTGTGTTATTACACCCATTTTAGAACTATTGTCATATTTGTATTCAGTGATTCTTGGCTCTGTTTCCTCCTGAAAGTTGTAGTGTTTACATCTTCCCGGTACAATCTGCTCTAGGACCTGTGCATGATGATGACAGGATCATTTACTATGTTCACCTCCTTCTGAGCAGTCTCTGACTGATTTGCTTGTGCTTGCATGTGATGGTTGCCCTCTTGAGGATACACAAAAGTGGAACAGCCCCAGGGACTCCTAAAATACTAGCCAGGCAACAAGGATAACATCTTTTTCCTTCCCTCAGGAGCCACTAACCATGCTCAGATACAGAAGATGAACACATCTTTCTTATGACTGCAAGGAAAAGCAGATAATTCAGATCCCCAAAGAGATTTGCCATATAAAAAAATGTGTCCCTTTTCCCTACCCAAGCTAAAGCAAATTCACTTTTCTAGTCAATCTGATTTAGGTCAGCATGCCAAGCACTACAAGTGCTGCTGATCCTTTCAGAGCAACAGCTTCTTCAGAGATGAAGCAACATCCACTGTAAATGTACCCACTGGCACCACGTTGTCCGTTCCCCCATGATTTTAGTGTACACATCACCCACTGCTGTTTCAATAGCTGCTTTTCTTTTCACCACTGTAATGTATACTTTTCTTTGTTCTTTCTCTTAGAATGTCTTTGATTTATCTGGATTAATAATCTTCATTCAGAAAGCCTTGAAAACAGCTTATTGTGAGTAACTTGCTACTAGTGATAAATTTCAAAAAGTTCAAGCAAACCCCTTACAGCAAGAGGTTGTCTTTGCAGAACCTTTCCTGCAATAGCAGTTTCTCATCTGTGAGAAGAAATCCAAGACTGAAGTTTTGGGGTAATCTTACACAGAGAGATTGGAATCCACTGGAATCTCTGCCAGGTGCTTTCTGCTTGTTTGATTGTAAACACAAATAATAAAGCAAAGAAAGGGTAATGTAGCCCAAAAGTCAAACCAAATCTGACGTAGAGAAGTTAGAGGTGAATCTTACAAGCATAGAAAAGGGTGAGGTGGAGTGCCAGAAGAATCAGCCTTGTATTTTCAGGTCAACTTACCAGTGGAAATTTCCTCTTTTAAAACACTAAGCTGATGGGCTGCATTTTTGAGCATCACCAAAGAAGTATTCCCTACTTCTTTTGGAATTCCTTTTGCTATATTTCGCAAGCTTATGTTTTGCCATGAAATCTGGTTCATATGAATAGGTCTACAAACTTCAAGGTAGGAAGGGAGAGAATATTAAAATAATATTGAAAAGTGTTAGGTTGAAATGCTGTAGAACACAAACTACCCCCAGCATTCCTTCTGGGGGTAAAGTACACCTAGGAGGGGAAACAGCAGTTCGCATTCAAAAGCATCCTGTCCTTTTCCATATTGTGATACTGGGAGGTAGAGCTCAATGGCTGCCATATGGGACTGGAAGCAGATAATCTGTTTCCAGATCTGCATCTCCGTGCTGTAAAAGAAACAAACAGAGGCCTGAGGGGATGAGATCCCGGAGAGAGCCCACGTACCTGCCCCTGGGCTGGGCAGCGCTGTGGCCTGAGGAGCATTTCTCAGTTTAAAGCTTGATTCTATGATCTTTAAGTGCAAAACTTTGGCTCTTCTAGATTCAGATCCTGCCAAAATGTTAATCTTGTCCATCCTTTTGTTCTCCATAGCGTAATTGCAATTTAATTTGGCATAATGAAAAAAATAATCCTTTGGGGTTGAAATATTTTCTTAATCAATGTCCCGGAGTAATACACCAGTATTCCCCTTTTGCTACTGTATTTGTCAACTTGAAATATCTTTGCCATTTCTTCCTGCAAATAAATTAATATAATCCAATGGAAAAAATAGTTGTTTCAATTATCTTATGATTTTAATTTTATACATGAGATTTTGCCCCTTATTCAAGTGTTTCATGTGACCACCGCAGCAAAACTGACTCTTTTGTGTCATAGAAATAAGAAGGAGGCTACTGAGATTCACTTATTTTTGAATCAATTTTTTTTTATTCTAGATGTCAAAGGTGCAGCAGAACCTCAGTCATTTCTTTCCATGACATGAGCAGTATTAATAAAACAAATAAAGGAGGCCGTACTGTAAAATGTGAATTTTTAAAAAAGAAAATCAAAAGGAAATGCTGAAACTCGCAGCCTGAAAATAAAAGGAAAGAATCTTGAATTTTTTATCAGAACTGTGTTTGGTCTGCAGTTTTGAATGCATTTGTTATGCCTTATATACACAAAGAACAATCATAAATCAGATGATTTTTATTATTTTTCCAGATTAAGGCAAGAAACAAACAAAAAAGAAGATATAAACAGCTCATTTTTTTTCTTTATTACTGTGTGGTTGTTGACTTTGATGGAGTGACTTCAAAGACTTTCCTTTTCTTTTCAAGCATGAGAGAAAAATCAGACTCAAATTCTCTGTATATAAAAGAGCGCCAGCTCAGAAATGTTTTCCATCTTGAACTTTATTTACTGTGTAAAAAGTCCTCAAATCTCTTTTTATAAACCCAGTAATAAAATTGAATATTGTTAAATTTCAGTAAAGTGGTTGATATGCAGATAATGTTGACAGTTTGCAGGGTGGGAACTCATTATGAAGTTGAAGTGAGAAAATGAATCAGAAATGATAGGAAGTTGTCTTGCAGTAGAAACAATCAGGAAAATTAACATTTCAGTCTTGGTTTCAAGATTTTTCTTCTAAAAAAGTGTGAAAACTGTCCCATCCTGAACTAGGCTCACTGTGACCCGCTTTTCTCAGCGTTGGAGCAGTAACCACTCAATCCCACAAGTTGCTGTCTCATCCATTTCAGGAGCTGTGCTGAGATGGTGGCTTGTTTTCTGAGAATTCATGTTGTTTCTTTTCCAAAGCAGAACACTTAAGGCTTTGAGATTGAAGTGTGGGATTTCCTGCCTTCCCCCCTGTTCCTCATTAGGTAAGACAAATTGCATCAGTCTGCATTCCAGTTATGTCTGATCACTGTGTAGAACAGACTTCAGACTGGCATTTAGACTTAAGCTTATAGAGCACAGAGGGAAGAACTATGATATGGATTCAACTGTAGTTTCTTTGACCCATGTGTATAGAGAATGGCAGATGTTTTGAAATGCAGTTGGTTGCTTTGCTACAAGTTAGTTAGTATACAATCAGTAAGAAAGGAGAAAATGTTTCAGGTGGCCTTCATGTTTCTGTGTTCTGGGGACTAACCTGGAACTGGCATGGTTTTAAACTAAGACAGGAGAATTAGGTTAGATATTAGGAGGAAGGTTTTCACGCACACTGGAACAGGTTGCCCAAGGAGGCTGTGGATGCCCCATCCCTGGAGGCATTTGAGGCCAGGCTGGATGTGGCTCTGGGCAGCCTGGTCTGGTGGTTGGCAACCCTGCACATAGCGGGGGGGGGGGGGGGGGGGGGGGAGGGGGTTTGAAACTCGATGATCATTGTGATCCTTTTCAACCCAGGCCATTCTATGATATGATATGAACTATGGTTCTAAGCATGACCACTGCAGGGCAGAAAAACGGTAAATTCAAGTTAGGCATGTTAGTAACATTGTGTAAAATAGAAATGGATTTGATTCATTTTCATCAAGAATGGGACATCATAGCTCTCAAGCTTAGAATTAATATTTGATTCTTTTGAAGTCATTATTAAAAATTTCCTATTGGGTGAAGTATGTCGCTGGCTGTTTCTTGTTCTTGCTGGATGGGGGAGAAGGCAGATTGTGAGAAAGTAAATGAGAAAGAAAACATGTCAGGCACCTGAGAGGCTCCTCTAATTTGCACAAACTTCTATAAAGGGGCATGCTTGCAAGAGAGGAGATAGTAACTTATTTACGGAATGCTTCTGCAGATGCAACAAATTCTTTTATAGAATGTGGATTGACAGTACAGTAGATAGAAAAACCAGTCTGTGGGACGCGAGGATGGTTCCAGGCAGATAATGCACACTTCCAATCCATCACATTTTGACTTGAAATATTTTACCTTATATCCTGGGTCCTTCAAATCTAGTGCAGAATCCAAGGCTTCAGTAAGTTGTGTAGCACCACTGGATGATGCTTGCTCCCTGAATGAACAAGCCTGACACTTGAATGTGGTGATGGGACTTTATAAACCACAACAGCAGGTGGCAGAGCAATCCGTAGGACAATTAAGACTTATTTTTTAGGAATATGAAAGGTGTGTTAAGAGGCTGTTGATGAACAGAAGGAAGCTGGAAGGTTATAGGAGATGAGCTATTCAGGACTAAAGGATGAAATGAAAAGCAACACACATAAAAATCAGAAACCTAGAGTGAAATTTGATTTGGATGGAAATGATCAAGTCTGAGATTCAACCTGTCATTTCTCTAGATAAACCAAGAACAAAGAAAGGGACTAAATGATTTTTGCTTTCACCCCAAAACAGTGACCACCTTATATTTCTCATAGATCCTATATTCCTGTTTTTTTTTTTTTGTTGTTGTTGTTGTTGTTGTTGTTGTGTGTGTTTGTTTGTTTGTTTTTGTCAGGAGAACTTCAGTGCTCTGAGAGAGGCTTCCAGAATGTTTACTTGGGTAGTAGCTGCTGTTCTCAGTCTACCATAAGGAGTACTGTAATTGTGGTCTTTGGACTTCAAAGGAGCACTAACTTCCAACTTTTCTTAAATTCTAAAATTCTCCTTTTCACTTCAATTGATTCTCTGAATGTAGATTTCACTGGAACTGGAGCATATCTGCGTCTCTGAGGAGTTGGATGCAATTCTTTCTTTTTGTCACAGTGAGAGGGCAAGAGGAAATGCTTGCTTAATGAGAACAGGAGGAGAGTTGACAAAAATGCTTCCTTGTTTTGTACAACTATTCATTTTAAATTCTGTTGAATCAGTTTAAGAACAGTGTCACTTCCGCAGTTCTCACAGATATTGTCTATTTTACTGCTGCCACTGTACACACCTGTAACTTTCATTGTTGCATCCCAGAGTTCTTGCTGGGTTTTGACATCAAAAGAAATATTTGATGTGTTTATCCCTTCATGAGACAGGGAGAAATACATGGAATACATAAAAGCATAACTGTTAGCAATGTGGGTAGTGGGAGATTGCAGCCCGAGATTTTAATAAGCTTGGGCATATGTTATTTGGGGAGAAAGATTCCCTAACAGAAAAATCAGAACCAGGAATATTGAAATGCAGG
The DNA here is from genome assembly GCF_023343835.1 of Lagopus muta. Classification (NCBI taxonomy): domain Eukaryota; kingdom Metazoa; phylum Chordata; class Aves; order Galliformes; family Phasianidae; genus Lagopus; species Lagopus muta. The sequence continues at coordinate 27,653,763 of NC_064440.1, read as the reverse complement.
TGCTTCCAAATATGCCTAAGTGGGGTTTGACCCAAGAGTTCTGAAGTACCTGTTTTCTTCTTCACCATCATACTTTGTTGTCTTCTACCTATTGAAACTGTTGGACCTCATTTGCCACACAAATAGGACAGCTTGACTTTCCTAACAACAAACATCAACAGGTACGGAGGCTATTTTTTCTTTTCTGTTTGATCAAAAGGTATGCAGCCTCTATAGGAGATGCTGAAAAGCCAGCTTTCTTGATTTTCTGGACCCAAATTCCTTCTGGCCTGCAAGGTTAGAAAGATGTTTTCATCTTGGTATTAAATGCAGTAGGGAAGATGGGTAGTTGGATAAACCTTCTCTGTTTAGTGTGGGGAAGAGCCAAGAGTGGTATCAGAGGAGAAAAGATGAATTAGGCAAAGTGGGTGTGAGCAGGTTAAATGTTCTAAGTGCAGTAATTAGACATGGAAAGACTTAAGATGAGGAAGCAAACCTTGTAGAGATTGTATGATTTCTTCCCTGAACGGTTTTGTATTTTGATCATTCTGGAGTACTTAGATTAAGAAAAAAGCCTGAAAATTGAAAATACTATTGAAATCAGTATTTTAGTTATCACTTTTTCTCATCATTCTTTCATTTAACATACTTAATATGAGTAGTGTTAGTGATTTTAACTTGTAAGCTAAATACTTGGTTTTGTCAGACAAATAAACCACATGTCAAATAGCCTATTACATCTGAGGACATTTTTTCCAGTTAATTGAAAATGAACTTAAACTGAGCTAAATTACATGAATCTTTAATCTTTCTTTGCTGCACTAAGGTTACTACTGGTGCAAACACAGGCACTTTTCCGAAGAGAAACAACAAGCTTTTTAGTGTTTCAGCTTTGGCAAATGCTAAGAAGGGCAGTGACCTGTAACCCAGTTAAGAGCATGAATGTTTCAAGCTCCAAGCATTCTTGCTTAAATAGAACTTCTCAAAGCTTAGATTTGTCTGTAGCTGAGGTAAATGATAAAAAAAAAAAAAACCACCTTAAATAAAAGCTGTTCACCTCCATCATTAAATGCAGAGAGAATTTAATCTTTAGAAAATTGAACTAGTTTGCAAACAGACAACCAAAGAAGCTATTTTAAGGATCAAGCAGCAGGATAGACTGGATCTCCTGTCTCAAGGGAAAATTATGGTAGATACAGCTCCCTGTGGTGTGAAACCCTTGCTAATCCTTCAAGTGTGTGTTCTCTGTCTCATCGGGCTTATCCTACTTGCAGCACTCTGAGGCAGGTCTTGAAGATAATGCATGTGGGAGCAGAGGGGTGTGAGAAAATCGCCCTGCATCTTTAGAGGAATTCAGCATAGAGAATGCAATGGAGTCCTGAGGAGAAAAGGTGCACCTGGCAGATACGTAGCTGTTAGAATCTGTGCACAAGTTGGGTGAGGAAAGCTGGAAAAGTCTTCAGCTCTCTGCTGAATCTCAAGAAGGGATGTTGTGCGTGACCAGTGAACCAGCTGTTAACAAAAGTCAGTATATGCTTACATGAAGAACAGGCAGAGACTAAACATAAAGAATCTCCTGGCCCCCTAATTATTTCCACTGTCAGCAGTTCACCATGTCTCGCAGCTCTACACAGCACCTTGTTAACTTTCCCTTCTCTGTCCCTTAGTTACAGGTGCTTTTTCATTCCACTGCCACAATTAGAACTGAGATATGTGTGGTACAAATGTGCTTTTTGCTCAGTCTCTCAAAAGTGCAGTCATGAAGAGCTTGATTCCAAGCCCATTGATATCAATGGGAGCCTTTCTCTTCTCAATGCAGACTGTGCCAGGCCAAGCAGAGAGAATGACAGGACAGAGAGAGATGAGAGAAGACAATATGGCTATCATTTCTTCCTATCCTCAACTGATTTACACAAGCTGTTTTCAATGCAACTTCTGCTTCTGAGTTTTAGAATTGGTGTGAATTGAATTTCCTTTAGTAATCAGAGTAGATTGCATACAAATTCAGGACATGGTTGAAGTGGGCTAAAGAATGTGATGCAAACAATGGATATGCCTAAGCTTGCAAATGTTTCCGTGTTTCAATCATATTGTTTTTAACAATCATTTGAGTGATGACATTGTCTTTTTTATAGTTACTAGCAACTCCTCTGTGATAAATTCAAATCAGCGAATCAGAGACAGACTTCCATGAGGCCTGCCAGGTGCTGCTGTAGTCTGAGATTGATGCAGTCCCCCTTGTCATTTTCCTTTCCCTCTCTTTACTTGTGGCTTGAGGAGAGGAGGGAGTTCAATAGCTGTGATACCTCTGAAAGCTAATGGGAACCGAGCTGTAGCACTGAGGCAGAAACCAGCTTTCTGCCCTATATCTAGAGTGGGATGAATGGAAGTGATTGCACTTGCTACACATCTTATCCCCAGTCTTCTTGTTGGCTCTGAGACAAAGAGGATCATTATGGCAGAAGTTCAGGTTGATAGACTTGGGACTTTGAGTAATGACGTAGACATGATTTTTCTCAAGGCACTGTAGAATTTTCACCTTTAAAAAGTACAATATTAAAAAAGAAAATCATGTTAAATATTGAACTCTTTTCAGACTTATGGATTGCTACTCTATCCATTAGAACAGATGCCAAAAAATGGTACCTGGAAGGTATTCCTTGAGCTATCAGTCTTATTGGAATGAAATGTATTGAGTGACAGGCAAGCTCAAAAATAATGATTTGTCTCTTACTCTTCCTTTAACCTCATGCAAGTATGGCAAGAGTTTAAAACTCAGGTGAAAAGCTCACATTAAGTCAACTTTCTGCCTTCCCCCAGTAGCACCTCAGATGTCTTAATATTTGGAGTTTCATTTTGGGGTCATCTTTATTTTGACAAGGTCAAGTCCCTGGGACACTCAGGATCACGGTCAGCTTCTAACAGCTCTATGCATTGTCAGAGAAGTGTGCGTGAGGTTTCTGAGTGATAGCTGGAGAGCCATCTGCTCCCGGTTTCAGCGTAAGCGTGAGCAGAATGGAGAGAGGAAGCAGTTCTACCTCTCTGCACACCAACTTGGGCAAAGCTCAGAAGAACTTCTCTCCAGAGATAAAAAGGAAGATTTTGCCTTTAATATGTACTCATTTCCCTTGTGCCTTTTCTAGAGTTTTGGATTTCCATTTTTTTGCAGATAAATTGTCAAAATTATTGGGAGTAGAGAAGATGTCTGGGTCCTGTGAAGTGGTTGAAGTATTGGCTGCTTCCATTTCTGAAATATAAATGGTTGTAATCATGTTGTATGTGATCTACAGTCAATTTGGGGATATCAGATTGAATTTCTTAATAGAGGCAAGTGAATAATTGTATGGATAATTTGTTACCAGGTAGGGCAGCTCTGAAGTTGGTGTAAACAAGTGAGATCTGGCTGAGGAAAGTTTGATGCTAAGAATGCAGAGCAATTAAGGTTATCTGTAGCTTGCCACTTTGTATCAGGGAAGTGTTGTGTATTGTTCTTGGGAAGAGGCACCTTTCCTTCAGCTTTGTGCCAAAGGTAAGGATGTCTGTAGGGACAAGCTCAGGATGAGGACAGACAGCTCTGAAGTCAGCAATTAGAAGTCTCTTTCTAATGTTTATATTTTAAAGCAGATAGAGTAGAGTTAGTCCAGCTGAAGCTGGACCAGTTAGGCCTTCTGATTTATGGCTTCTAAAGTGTAGTCACTGTAATTATGGCTATGAGACTTATTCCCAACTTCTACCACTCAGTTTCCTTTTGAAGTCCTGTTTAGCTAAGCTAACAATTTGTGGTAATGACACCTAAGTCTGGTACTGTCAGTTTAAAGAAACCGCCCTATTTATTCCTATGTAAAGCTATGTAATATGTACATTGTGTGAGAAGCATACTTTAATTTGGGACCTATGCACTATTTATTTGATCAAGTGAGTTTTTACTTCACTTAGAAATGAACTTGAAATCAGGAAAAATATTTTTTTCCTTGCATTTGAAACTTCTAGATCTTTTTTCAGAGAAGCGGCTTAGTGTGATAGTTAATAATCAAAATGTTCAGGAATCATTTTGAAAGTAGAACTCATATGAGATAACAAGGTAAGCAATGTGTCTTGCACATAGCATCAAGGCACCAACCACTAGCTAACTGTAGGTTATCTAAGTGCACATGACAACAGAAGCATGTACACTTAACTCCTGTAAAATTATTGCTTTGTTGCAGTGAAGAGACAATTTACACCACTGAAGGACTCTCAATGATTCTTTCAGAATTCAGAAAGTTTATTTAGAAGAACAGTCTTCAATGAGGGGGATAAAAAGACAAAATACAATAAGTCAATTTACACGGAAATAGAGAAACCTGTATCTAACCCTGTGTTCTCAGATTTACTTACAAAAAAATCCATCCTGTACTTACACTGTAATTTGAGTGCTGGGAACTGACAGCCTCTGTCGAGTGGCGTGTTCAACAGCAGAGGGTGCTGCCCATCCTGAAGACCACTAAAAAGGACGCAGATTCAAGAAATTGAATCCTTCTGAATGTGTCTATCGGGCTTACTAAGTACAACAGAAGATAAAAGAAAAATAAAATATCATTACCTCTCTCTTACATTTTCTGTTCTCATAGAGGCAGCTTTTGGGCTGATTCTCTGCTGGTAGAGCACCATTTTGCCCTTTGAATGGAGAGCAATGATAGTACTTAAAGGAACTTCTAGTTTTAAAACTCTTCTTCAGAAAGTCAGTGCAGTGTTAACTACAGTATTTGTAAATCCCTTGTTGTAATAACTAAGTCATTTTAGCATGTAGACCCAACTTGTGATTGCAGCACGTCCAGTTCCTGATAGGCTGATGGTAACGAACCTTTGCTTTGACATACAGGTTGTCACTGAACAAAATATGTTTAGCAAACCATCAGAACTTGTGGATGATGGGAAGCAGATGTATCATTAAGCACTAAATGGGAATATCATTTACAGTAGGTGTCATGTTTCATTTTGATAAACCACAGAGAAAAACCCACCACTATGTATCCAGTGCTGAAAGCACTGTTTTGAAAGGTAAGGCTATTGATAGTGAGCTAGGCTTGCAAATCTAAGATTTATTAGAAAATGATATACGACTCGAGCATTAACATGAAGGATGATGAAATGCTGGCTGATATATGAGATGGTATTCCATGTAAAATGCTGAGAGAATAGAAGCTTGAAAAGAGCAGCCTTCCTTGCCCTAGCACTTGAAAAGTGTGTGTTTCCTATTTGTAAGCCTTTTAGGTGTGAACCTTGTCACCATTTAAGGTTATTCAAGTTATGAACTAGTTGCTCATCCCAACTGTCCTGGCTTATGGAAAGTGCAATCTTTAGTTCACAGAAAAGGCAAATGGAGTTCAGAGTCTTGGTTGGAAACAGCGAAGTTGGCATCAGCTGTTTGCAGGCTTAGTGTTGCTATAACCCAGTCTTCCTTGTAAGACTGCCCCTCTAGCTGAAGAAAAATTGTTGCTGTCATTTTTCATAGCATGTGATGATCAAATGCATTTTAATGCAAATAAGAAGGCATAGTGAAACATGCTTGAAATTATCCTGTTGTTGGGGGGAAAAATCCTTTGATTAATATATCATGCTCCTGTCACCGTTACTTGAGTGCCAATTTACCATTTTTAATGCATGTATCTCTTCTACCTTTTGCTCATTTTGCACAGTCCTCCTCCTTTTTCCTTTCTCTTCTACCTATTTAATCTCATATTTAATGTCATAAGATGTTCATCTTCTAAATCCCAAGGCACTTGGAAGAAAAATGCATGGAAATCACACTCCTCCTGGGGCTGTTTTAATTCCTATTTTCATGGTTAGTTTTGTTAAGCCTTTGTTCATTGCAGATTTCCACAGAAATACTTCTTAATTGTTTTCTCTTTCAGGAATCCATGTCTAAGTATTATAACCTGTTAGGCATTTTTGATGGGTGTTTATATTCCCATTCCCCTTCTTATCGGTGTGAAACATGTATGAAGCAAATGCAAATCATATAACATAGTTGTTCTGGGCTTTTTGCATTTGAGTGATGATAAGCCCTGCTGGGAGGCTGAGGATCATTCAGGTTGTGAATTGTGGTGCTGGTGGAGGGCTGGTCCAATCTAATTAGGTTACATCAATAGGGCCAAATTGCAGGTGCTGTCGAGGGACGTGTTTCCCTCCAGATCCTGAAAAGCTGGCTTCCTTCCCTCAAACTTTCCATCCAAGTTGGATGGTATTGGTTGGTGGTGTTTTTCCATAAAAGCAGCAGTAGTCTATGATGGGCAGTTCACCTCAAGGCACTCACGTTTAGGTTTCTAAATGGGGGCTGTAGCTAGAACAGGAGATAATCTATCTTCTCCTTCCTGTTACATGAGCAAAGAGGACTCCAGGAGGAAAACAAATTTGCTGAAACACCCTAGCTGATAGTAAGTGCTGCCAGGTGATACAGAAGAGCATAGTGAGGACAAGGATGATGATTACGAATGGTTCTTACCTGCAGAGTGATGGATGTCCTTCACTATTAATCACAGTGCTGCAAACTACTGGGTCCACTCTGTGAACTGACCTCCATGATCTCAAGTCCCTTCGAGGCTTGCTGTGCAATTAATGATAAATGAGTAGCCATCAAATTAATTTGAGGAAAGTAATAAGAAATTGATAGCAGTACGGTGCAACTGTTAAACTGTTAGTGGTATGTGACTAATCGTGCTCAGAAGTTAGTGTCTTTTTGTTCTTCTGACATTCATAACTTGCTAAACCTTCTCTTCCATGGGTTATCATGTCAGATGGATCTCTTGGGAAGATACTTTCCTTTCAGATGGCGCATAAATGTCTATAATTCTGTGCTGAATGCAATTTACTAACAATAGTAGTGCTTTAAAATACACAAAAATCTCCCTTATTTCTATGTAAAGCAAGTTGACATTTAAGATAATTCATTAACTGCAGCAAAAATATACAAACTGTGTATTTTTTTTTATAGTTGCCATGTAAGACATGCAATAATCTATGTCTCGAATGCCAACAGTGTTTTAGTGAGTCTCATTTTGAATGTGGGAGTAACAGAATCAAAAGAAGCCCTTTGGGTTATACTTACGTTAGGTCTGTTCAGCTGGGAGAGCAAAACATTTCTGCTAACCCCCTTTTGTTTTCCTTCTGTCACTTAGCAGCAGTGTGAGCTTTTGTCCTGTAGGTGATGTCAATTCTTCAGTCCACCTTTTGTGTTTGTGCTGTTGGAACAGAAAGGAGCCCCTTGTTTCTGGATCTCAGATGGGCCAGGGTCACCCTACAGATCTTATTCAAAGAGTTTTTATTAGCAAGATGAGAGAAGTGCACTGCAGCATCCAGCAATGCACAAACACTTCATATGATAAAGAGAGAAAATATGTAATCACAGAGGCAATGTAATCAAATATTCTTAGAGATGCCTGGTGATAAGCTTTCTCTTAACAACAGTTTGGAGGATATAACAATTTTTAAACTGCGCCAGCACAACACACATTGTCTGACTCCCAGAAATCATTAATAGTCTGTAAGCTGTGGTTCTTAAGTGAGCTTCCAAAAGAGTAGAAAGAGGATTTATTTCCAGAGACGCATTATTCTGAGTGCATCCTTCATCTGGACACTGAAAAGATTCATTTTCCTTTCCTATTCAGCTTGCTTCCTTGCAGGACATCTTTTTGTGAGACATCTCTCTTCGCGTGATCCAGGCCTCTTCTAGGAGATAACTAGGCTGCCACAAGCCTTCCCCATTCTCTTTTGCTCTCCTATTATTAGAGCAGCTATCCTTTGTGGATGCTATTGTCCTCTTTACTTCTATTTTGCTGGAATCAAAATCAAATGCTCTGTTTCTCCCAACACATAATGGTGGAAACACACTTTGCACAGAAGAGATCTGTATCTCTAGTTCCACTAGTTATCTGCTTCAGGATTCCAGTCTTTATTCTGAGTTTATATTATTCTGCTCCTATTCAAATTGTGCCCACAATATATTTAGAGGTATGTGAAACATTTGCAAGCACCTTATCTTTATTTAAAAATGAAGTAAAATTTTATTTCCTTCTCAAACACAGTCTTTTGGGGGAATAAGATTTTATATGTTCTTTGTGCATAGTAACGGTGTTGCTAGGGGGACAGTATTTCTGCAGAATCTCCTTCAGTTGAGATTTCATCTTAGCATTTGTCAACTTATTCAGTGAGGGGAAAAAAGAGATCATTAAAAACACACACATGCAAAACCGCCACTCACATTACCTTAAACTTTCTGCACATTCAAAGGTTATGGTACTAAAGACTTGCATCTCCTTTCTATTAAGCATGATGTTCATCAATTTTGTGTGGAAGTAAATGAAATCAGAATACTATTTTCTCTTCAAAATGTGTGAATAATGACTTTGCCATTGTGATCAAACTTAATTACCAAGTGGACAATGCGCATCTGGCGCACTCAGCCACAACAAATCAGGAGTGTTTTTACCTGAAAAGGATAAAGCATAAAAGTGCTTTGGTTTATTTTGGTTCTGTGAAAGCTGAGATCTTGATGTGATCGACAAGCTTTCCACACAAGTGGCCAAGCCACACAGTGTGAGGACCCAGTGAACCAAATGCCACTGGACAAACCTGTGGCTGCTCACCATGTGCATGTCTTTGTGTGAATCTCAAGAGAGATGTGATCTGTTTCAGTTCCAGTAATTTTTGAAACACAGTCAAAATATAGGATTTACTCTTTGACTTAATTGGTTGGGGAGGAGATAAGATGCTGCTTCTCATAAACACATTTTTTATTTTTCTTTAAAATCTGTTAGACTCTGTTCCTTCACTTAAATATTTATAAGATCTAAATAACCTCTTAAAGCATCCTCAGAGAAGACTCTTCCGTTACATGAATGTTTCTGATTTTGTTCTAGTAGGGGAATTGTTTAAGAACTCAGCAAGCCAAATAATTCCCTGCATTAATCATAGTATTTTTATACTCAAATGTCAGTGTAAGCAGAGAAATGCAGCAGATGAACTCATTATATTTTTCTGTAAACTCAGTATTTGTACGATGGTATAATTACAGTGTGATTCCAGACCTGTTTGTAAATTGAAGATGTTTTTAAAATAAATAGCTTAAGAACTTCGTGCCCACAAAATATTTCTCATCTTCACGTTTCTGTAAAACCATTTTAAGTGTCATTTGCAAAGCAGCTGTTGGAGAATAAGAAATAGCCATCTGCAGAAGGAGCCATGAATTATGTGGAGAAGGCCAGAATTAGAGACACTGCTGCAGAGCAGCAATATTGCAACCTGTCACAGCATCTTTGCTCATAGTTAAAATCTGATGCAAGCACAACCTACAAAAACAAAAGCCAGAATCATCAATTATGTTTTTCCAATAATTCAAACAGTATAGAGACAACCTCTGGCTACAGCTTGGATTTCTTGGGACTGTAGGAAGTGTTTACCCACAGAATATAGCTTCCTTTCATGAAATCTCTTTGCACAGCTCTCTTTGGGAGATCTTAGATGCTTTTATACCTGTACTTGCAAATAGAAGGAGAGGCTCTTTGGGCTTCATTTTTCTGTTAGGTGGGTCCTGGGTGGCTTGGTTTATTCTGCTCAGCAGAGCTCTTGTTTTTCTGCTTGCTTCTTCTATCAGCGTTAGATACTACTTATCACAAAGTTAAATGCCAGACTTAAGCAGATGCCTCTTCAGAATGTTTAATTATGCTCAGAGATGTGGAAAAGGAATTCTCCAGGACTAAGTTCAACAAGTTTTTTTTTTTTTTTTGTATGTCCACCTTGTGCCAAATCCCTTTGCTTAAACCAATACTGCTTGGGCACATTCTGCTGAGAAGAAAATCTCCCTTCTCTGATTCCAAGTCTTGTTTTCCCTGCCCAACTTATCACCCACTGCTAATATCCCAGTTAGGCAGCAGTGGCAAGCTCCTTCCTTTTGAGGGAATAGTTAATGAGAAGCACCAAGACAATCTGTGCACATGGTTGTGCCCTGTACAAATATGTTTGTGAATGTGATTCCTAGTAATGCTGTTAAACAAAGCAGGCACTTTGTATCTGTAGTCAATAATCCTGTAAGCCTAGGGTACTTTTTAATGTTAGACTAACTCTGAGGAGATAACAATAAATGATGCTTTGCCTTTTTAATCAAGGGGCAGCTTTCTTGTTAGCTGATGGAAGTGTTTTTAACGGAAGTAGCTTCCAATAATAAACTGTCTTGTTAGGGCTATAAGTTCTTCAGGCTGGAATCCTTTCTTTCTCATTAAATTAACTAATTACTGTCTCACTAGATCAATGGATTTAGGAGTAACTGGCATAACCCGGCAGCGGAAGGAAAGCTGCCACATTCCTTCAGTTTTCTTAAATCTATTAGCCCAGGATCTGTGGGCTGGCAGCAGTTTATCAGTGTGTAATTAATGGATTTAGATGGTGAATTGCCATATCAAAAGGGAGTGAAGATAAAAGTTTTTAACTTAAAAAACAAACAAAACCCCTTGGCTGCAGGAGCAGATATTTGTACCCTGGGAACACGTCCAAGGGCTGCCTCTGCTTTTCCCAATGGGCACTGAATGCCATGCTGAGGACTGCCATCCTGGCAGGGGCAGCTGACCGTCCGAACCGTAAAACCACCTATTGCTCATGAATGTGTTAAATCCTTTGTCTGGCTTTGCAAGAGAATGTTTAGGGTCCTGTCTTGGGCAAGAAATATAAAAACAGGATTTTACAGGTTTAGAGAGCCAATTAATCTCTAAAACAGTTGGTCCATAAGGTAGGAGGACTAAATTTTAGAAGGTTAATGGTGCAAACAGGCAAAGCCATTTCTCAGCTGCAAGCACTGCACTATATCCTACTCCCAGCTTAACTATCCAAGCGGCTTTATTATGTTTGCTCAGCTTTAATTTATACATGCTTTAACATGCTCTTAGTTATTTTTAATTTTAAACTAAGAAACCCTTGGCAAATCTCTTCCAATATAATTAGAATTTTTCCTTTAGTTTGCTATTTAGTCATTATTTTCTTATTTCGGCTTTATTTTCTGGGGGATAAATCCTCTTATTCATTTGTTTCAATGGAGCTTGAATAAAGGTCATTTAAATTGATTCACCTTTCTTATCTCCCTTGCATTTACTCTATAATCCTACCTTCCATTGTGTGGAGGAGAATAGCTTTCTTTTCTCTGCCTGTTTCTGCTGAAAGAAAAATGGCAGCCTTTTATTAAATAAATCTGGAAAAGCTGTGCTCCAAATCCATATTATCAGTAGTTTGGGGAAACAAATTATTTCACAAACTTAAAAAAGAAAACATACAGCACTTTTCAGAGTTTGCTGTTAGATAGCCTGAACTTACTGCCTCAAATCCCATATATGAATGAGAGGAATACTTTGGTACCATTTCTAAAGTAAATGCACACACCAAGACCCAGGCAGCCAAATACAAGAGCGATTTTCCTTTGTAATTGCAATGTATGTGATTTGAGATATCTGCTTCTGAAAAAGGAAATTTGATTTCTCATTCTGCTCCATAATTTTTAAGACAGAGCATAATGCTATTAATTAATAGCAGCAAATAGATCACAGGCTCATAGAATGGCTGGGATGGGAAGCGGCCTCCTGGACCATCAATTTTCAGCCCTCTTGCCCCAGGCAGCATAGCCAACTGCTAGATGAGAATGCTTACGGCCCCATCCAGTCTTATATTAAATGGCTTCAGGGATGCTTCCACAGCCTCTCTGGGCAGCCTGTTCCAGCACCTGACCACCCTCATCTTTGTGATCATCCTTTGCACCCCATCCAGCAGCTCCACCTTTCCTGTATGGAGGGCCCCAGACTTGCATGCAGTACTCCAGATGGGGCCTCACAAGGGCAGAGTAGAGAGAGATAATCTCCTTCCCCTCCCTTCTGGCCATCCCTCTTCTGATGCAGCCCAGGATACTGATGGCCTTCTGGGCTACAATTGCACACTACTGGCTTCTGTTCAGATTTTCATCTACCAGGATCCTCAAGTCCTCAGCAGGGCTGCTCTAAAGTAGTTTTTCTCCCACTCTGTATATGTGTACATTTCCAAGTCCATGACTGTCACTCTGTAGTTGGACAGATAGGGCTTTATTTCAAGATAGTTTTGCTGAAAAGGTGCCTGAAACCAGTACGAATAAACTGGCTCCAGCCTCCTGTGTAGGAGGGGATGAACACACAGAGGCACCTCAGGGTGCCAGGCGCAGCTCCCCAGCTATGGGGCATCAGTGGTACTGGTGATGCTGGCTGTGGTGTAAGCATTTGTCCCACAAGCTGTATACTTCAGCTGCCACATAACCTACAATAAGAGGTTCCAACCTGAAGGAAATTAGGTTTTACTGAGCTTCTGAGCCCTGCTGGAATGTTGTTCCTTACCCACTATTTGCAGACATTTCCATATTCACAGCCACAGTCCTCACTCACCAAATTAACCTCTTCACATGCGTATCAGCTTCTGAAGCTGTACCAGACTTTAACCTCAGGGAATGTTTCTTCTCTTTGTTTCCAAGCTTGAAGAAACATGCTAGCTACTTCTTCATGCACTTTTTAGTCTTTTCAAATATAGTGCTAGACTTCTGGAAAGCACCAGCTGAAATAGAATAGAGCTGGTTCATAACATTTCTAAAAGGTTAGATATGAAAATAATCGTGAGTGACTACTCAGTTTGCTTTGAAAAATTACTTGAGTGTCTACTTTTATTCTTCGTTTATTTTCCATAGGCTCTGGCACTGCTATATGGGCACTTTCTGGTCCTGTTGCAGGGAGAGTGTTGTAGTGTTGTTATTTTTCTTTTTTTTTTTTTTTTTTCCCCTGAGTAAATAGCATTCTGCGATGTAGGACAGGTTGTATGTAGCCAAAAACAAAAAGTATTTTTTAATACTGGAGTGTTCAAGGAAGGAAGAGAAGGGAAATGTGAGATTAAGCCATATAATTAAGAAAATAAAAACAACCAAAACCAATCTGTTAACAATATGTTCCCACATGTAATGGTGTATGTTCCTCATTTTAAGCAACCAAACCAGTATAGCATTTTATTTTGTTGCCAAGGTTACTGAATTTTTAATAGTCTCTAGAGGGTAGTGGTTTTAACTCAGTGAATGGCAATATTGTTTAATTTTAAGAATATTCTGATAAAAGCCATTTGAGCAGAGGAAAATCTCTTCTTTCTTCGAATTAAAAAAAAAAAAAAAAAAACCAAAAAACAAAAAGAAACCCACAAAACTGCATAAAAATGGAAACTAGATTGCCATTTAAAAAATATTAAAAAGAAAAGGCAATTTTCTGGCCACCAAATTGGTGTAAAAATATAGGAGGAATGAGCAGTTCTGTAGGGCATCCCCTGCGTCACGCCATTGCAGTGCCAGTGGGACCAGCCCCTGAAGTACAGCCGTGTGCCCTGCGGCACTGAGTGCAGCAGTCCCAAGCATGCCAGCAGCCTGTGTGGGGTTTGCAGCAGAGATGCACCCCCAGCTGTGCAGAAGGCTTTCAGGTCATCCTGCTGTACAGAGACCTGTGGATACTGCCAGCTTGTTTCGGTTATCACTGCCGCTGGGTTGGCCAGCACTCAAATGCAGACTCAAGAGTATTAAAAGCAAATTTAGGGGAGCAGGGAAAACTTTTCAGGGTGATATCATGGGTAGAATATAGGTAAGTACAGCAAAGATACAGGCACAGGTGACAGCAGTCGAGGGACAGTGATGTTATCAAAATTTTACCTTGTAATCTCTGAAACAAACAGGTGAAGGAACTTAGTGCCAATCCTGCATAATAGCGAAGGTGAAGTTGGTGCTAAAGAAAGGGAAAAACAGGACCACAATTTGATCTCTTCATTCCAAAATTAGAGAGAGGTATTGAAGAGAGGCAGGATTCTTGCATTTTAGCTAGAATATATTTGTCTTTATATATCTGCATGCAGTTTTGTTATAATGAAAGACATGAAAAAATAGTTTTATGTTGTGACAAAAGTACAAATCACCCGAGGTGAGGCAAGATACTCAGAGGTGGCTGGGGCTTTCAGGTGTTTGTGATGAGCTGTTTTAAAGGGGATGCCTTGTATTGCATGTTCTCACACTCAGGACAAGTGGACAGCTCTGGGGTGAACCACTGGGACAGGTAGGACTGCACTGAGCTGAAGGATCAGAGGGAGACTCAGGAAGCATCCATTAAATTCTCAGCTCTGCGTCAGAGCATTACCTAACGCTGGCTGATAAATTAGTTTGTTTTGTACCGGAAGCTTTTCGGTGCCATCAAGTCCATTGTCAAACTCTGGAGCAGTCACAGACTCCAGCTGAACCCTTGCACTATTATCTTAGCCTGCTTTTTTCTGAAATTCAGAGGCCAGGCTAAGCTGGTATCCTTGCCCTTCCTCTCAGGGTGCTTGCTCTCCCCTGCAGCGCATCTCAGACTCCCAAACACAGATAACGCAGCACCTGCCGTAATGATCTCTAAGTGGCATTTTAGAATCTGAAGGAAGACAGTCTCAAGTAAGTTAGAGATTTCTTTTCTCACTGGTAGCCCAATAATGAAAGTGAAAACTTTCTGGTTTCATTAGGTTTCAGAAAATTGCTTTCTTCTAACTACCCTGGTACTCACTTCTTGGCCATGCTCTTCTGTGAATATGGCTGTTAAATGTGGAGTGCCACCACGTGAAACTGAGCCACACTACTGGGTGCTGCTATAATGACCTTCCTCATGCATATGTATCACAGGATGAGTAAGACAGAATAAAAGATTAGAAACTTTTAACACTCAAAACTCTCCAGAGCTTCAGCACTGGAAACTGGAAAGGCATTCTGCTACTTCCAGGACAGAGCACAGAGTGAGCTCTGGGCTCTTTCTGGTCTGTTGTTGCTGCTGCTTGGTATCTAACAAAGAAAATGGAATAGCAGACCCAGTTATTGCAGCGCTACAATATTCTCCACGCTAAAAGCGGTAACATAAAAGGCTCTAAGCTTTTTGTACAGTATGAAAAAAATTAACCATCAAGGACTGGTGGACTAATTACCAGGAAAAATCTGGTTCTGGAACACACCCGGGTATTAAGGAGTTTGAATCCATTTCAAAATTAGATAAATTTAGTTCTGCACAGAGTGGATCGTATTTGGTATAATCACAATGAACATTACCATGTACTGTGCAGTGAGGGAACTCAGCTGAGCTTGCCAAAATTCATTCCTGAAATCACCGCCAAAGCAAAAAAAATAGCTTCCCCCCAGGCACAGTGTGGAAGAGTTTTAAAAATACTTCAGAGTGATGTTAGAGTTATGTTTCAGAAGTACCTACTTAGGGTTTGGAGGCGGTATCTTGCTACTCATTCCCCATCCGGAGTCCCTTCCAGGATCTCAGATATTATGACTTTGCACGGTCATTCAGCAACCATCTGTCACCTATCTCCTTTGGCTCTGTGTGTCCTCTGCTCTGATCATCATCGATTTTTTTTTCCAAAAGGAGAACCATAAAGTAAATGCTGTAATTATTGCATTCAGGTCAAGGAAAAAAGCCCTTTGTTGCTGTAAATTGTTTATGTGTTTCTAAAGTGTTGGTTGGAAACAGCCAACAAAAGGAGAAATGATTTTATAGGAGCCCTTTCACACTGAGATCATTAAGCTCATGTCTACAGCTTCATTATCAGACTTTATTTTCAGAGAGGTAAAAGTCATGTGCAAAAAATTTCCATGCTAAGTTTTAGTGCCGCAGAGAAGTATTGACTTTGCTGCCTGAAGTCCCCTGACCTTGCTGAATTCCAGTTGACTGTTTTCTGGTTCTCACCCATTTCTCACCCGCAAGGGAAGCTGCCCATTTCCCTTAGAAAGCACACTTGGCAGGTGAGCTGCTCTTCTACTCCTCCTTTCTCTGGGCTGACTTACCACCGAGCACAGCTCATGTCCCAGGGCTGTTCTTGGTTGTCCAGTCCCATCTCAGGACTCCCTAGTGGCAATGTGGGCAAAGCAAGGGCAAAACTAGGAAAAGCAGACCAGCAGGGCATAGGAGCCATTATCATAACAGGAATAACTCAGAGCACAAACTGCTATGTGTTTTCAGCAGAGATTTGCTGCCTCAGGTAACACATTGAAATGTGAATCCAAGGTCAAAAAAGAACATCACTGTCTGGGACTGCTCGTTCACCAGAATCAATGATTTCTTCACTAGTGAATTATTTGTTGGGAATACAAACTTATTCAATGCCAGGTTAGGTGAGGCCCTGAGCCACTTGATTTAGCACCTGTTTTAGAGGTTGGTAACCCTGCCCATGGCATGGGTTTGGAACCAGATGATCTTTGAGGGCCCTTCCAGCCCAAGGCATTCTAGGGTCACTGTAGCACTCACTGCACAGCTGTATGGATTGCAGCATATCATTAAACCGTAACACTGGGCATAGGGTTGCTTTACTGGCCTACAGGGACACTTTTTGTGCAATCTCTTACATGTTTCTGAACAAAACATAACTTTAGTAAATAGTTGCCAAGAGGTGGTGGCAGAGCAGGAACGCGGTCTGTGTGGTCTGTATGTCCTGAGCCTGTTGCACTGCATCGCTGCCATAATTTTTACATAAGTAGGTTTTTGGAATAAGGGTGCTGTTCTTTGCTTCTTGCCAATACAGAGGCTTTAGGCTTACTGCCACTCGAGAGATTGTCAGATCCACGTGGGGGTGTGTGTAAAGTCTTATCTTCTGGCAAAATTATACCACTATAACTTTTTTAAGAGAATCTGCCACTAGTCTTCTCAAAAACTATGAAGGACATCTTTATTCTACTGAAGTCAGTGGGATGTTTGCTGTTGGCTTCAGTGGAACTCAGTTCTGCTCCAAATGTTCCAGGAGATGTAGAAGTGAGCCAATGCACTTTAAGGCAGGAAAAAATGAAATGTTATGTTCTTTTTTACCCATTGTAATCAAATCCCGTAGTCTTATAAAAAGACAGAAAAATGAATGCCTTCAGAAAAAAAACCAACAGAAGTTTCTGTGCAAGAAAGAATTGATTAGTTTTGTTTGAGGTTCCAGGTTAAATTCTTTGCTGCTTCTGGAATTGCTAACTCCAGAACTGCTTCTCCCTTGTAGGACAACTTTGACAAGAATCACTTTGTTTCTTTAATTAGCTGCTTTCAATAAGAACAAGCAGTAAATAACCACGAGGCAAGAACAGCATCTTTTTGTGTACTGCATTCGTTAATCAGTTAACAACCGGTTTGTGATGCTCTTTCTAATATTCTGACCAAAACCAGACATCATATTAACACAATACTAAAAATGGGATATCAGGTTTTGACTCAAAATGATTTTTGAATACTTTGTAAAAACATTGTAAGCCTGAGCTTTTTTTTTCATTCTCTAACAGATCTGAAGTATAGGAATGCTTCTCTTCATTAATGGCATAACTACCTGTTGAATAAATTGTATTTAACCCAGTGCTAGTATTTTGTCAGCAATCAGTAATTCCCTTTATCAAACTTAGTTGTAAATCTGAGAGGGCGTTTGCCTTATGCCTTCACATAAACGTGGCTGTTCTGAACCCTGTCCTGAGACAAATCCAGAAGGGTTTTCTCTGAGATGTTTTCTGTTTTTCCTTTTCATAAGCTGTTGCTCTTTCTGTATCAGCCAACCAGAAGTTTTTTCTCTTGTATCATCTGTAGTGTCTCAGCATTTCTAACTAAGCACATCTCCCACAAAAAATACTCTAGGTGTGAAGTGTCTCTCCTATCTGTGAAAATAAGGAATTGAGATCTGTCTCAACGGGATTTTGGAGATGTTACCCTCAATCCTGCAATGCCTAAGATACAAACAACAACAGTTTGTACTTTGTTTCTACTGCATATTGAACAGAGAGGAATTTGTTATTTCAGAAACTAATTACTAACTTCCAGTATAAAAGCAGAAGCAGGCGCTGGGAAAGCAACACCCGGTGCTGCAGGGCAGTGCCAGCAGCTGTCAGAGCCACAGCATTTCCAGTGACACACAACACAACTGTGTGCTTTTAGGTTGCTGCAATTAGGACTGTATGGGTAGTGACTCCTCAGAGGTAGATTTTTTTCTTTGTTGTTTTCATTTTGTTGTTTTGTTTTGTTTTGTTTCCAAGTATTTGCACAGGTTTACAGTTGCAAACTGATGTGGTAATGGAACTGTGAGTTGGTTTTTTTATTGGTAGCACTTTGAAATATATTGCTAGAAAGATGCTTTCAGAGTGTTTTCTTTTCTTTGCATTTATCTCTGCTCTGCCAGGTTTCAAATGTTCCCTCAAAGGCTTCTGGGAATTCTAGTTTAGTGAGGTGTTTTTTTCCCCCTGAGTAAAGGTTTACAATAAAAATGCTATTTCCTTTCTAAAATTAGAATGTGTTGAATTCTTAATTACAGCAATTGATCTCATACCTTGTCATGAGAGTACGAGGGAAAAACAACCTTGTGTGAGGCTGCATTTGTACCTACGCAGTCAAAACCCCATTTGGGGAGAAAACTTTTCACTTGACACTGCCTTGCCAAAGCAGTTCTGGAGGGGAGAAGTGATGGAGAAAGATTTTATGTGTCTGACTAATCTGGTGTGTAGCTTTACACACACACAAAAAACCAACACCAAAGAGATTTTAATTTCTGTTCTGCAGGGATTTTGGAGTATGCTAACGTTTATTTGATTGTTTTCTATTTGGATTGATATCTTGGGGTTCAGAAGGCAGCAGGCACAATGTCTGAGCAAGAATCCCTAATTTGGAAACAAATTCTGATTAAAAAGACAGCAAAATGTTTTGAGGCTTCCAATTACCACTGAAAAACAATTAATTGCATGGCTAATAGTTTGAGACTCGAGTTATTTCAATGCTTGTTAGAGTCTGTGGGACTGAAAACCTGTTTATTTATGTCACCTTCATACATACCAATTATTTATATATGTCAAATACAAATATATGTTCAATTAAGTAATAATTAAGAACTTTCACCCAGACCCACTGTGTGTGAGACCAAATATAGAAGTACAGACTTCTTTATGACTATGCTTTTTACATAAACATGATTACAAGTAATGTTGCCTTTGAATTCCTTTCTTCAAGAAAGCAATTTGCTTTTAGCCTTCAGGTGTTATGGTACATCACTGCAAAAAGGAGATCGTTCTGAGTATAATAATTAGCAAGGATTTGCATATTACTAATGCACATTGCTTTCTTCATGTACCGTTTTCAAACAGGGCATGTTTTGCTATGGCTGTCTTAGGCAATCCTATTGTCATTTTTCCCTAATCTAAATACCTTACTAGTGTTGCTCTTAACAATGAAAGCAGGTTCTAACTTGTAGCTTATACAAATGAAGTGAAATTGGATTTGGAATTTGTTACTTGTATTTAAAAGACAGGCAGTTTACTTCAGGCCAGTAACAGTAGTTTGGGGAAATAGATAATTAATCACAGTCTATATAGCTGCTGATATACTTTACTATCTCTTCTTTAATATGTCACATCATCTCAGAGATTCGGGTCTCTTTTGCTGTAGTTTAATGTTGGTTAAGCTCTACTGACAGGAGTGAAATTATTTTTCATTTACTTGAGAGTACGTGACACCAGAGATTCATTTTTACGTGCCATGTCTTTATGTTTCCTAATACACGGTAATGATGCTGCGCACCTGTTAAAAAAAAATATATGATTTCTCATGCTGATGATTTGCATTATCTAAAAATATCAGCTCTGTGGGTGGGACAGGCATTGCTTTATTTTAGTAAAATTAGAAATTCAATATATCTTAAAATGTTCTTTCAATCTTTGTTACATAAGTAGCCACATGATACCATGAAAATCAATCTTCTGCCTGCCAGGACACACACAGATTTGTAGCTTACCAAGAATAATTGTAAACTGGGGGCAGTGACCAGCCCTTTCCCATCTCCAGTTGCACTTTGCTGAGATCTCATTCATTCTAACGCAATGAGAATGGATATAGAAAACATCAGTGCACCTCAGTTTTTTAGACGATAAAGCCAAATTCAAATTTAAGATCTTAACCACTACCAAAGAAAAACCAGAAGTTGAGATGTAGACAATGGACTCTAATCTGATTATCATGCCACCTCTCTAATGTGTGGTCTGGGAGTTGTCTGTGCATCTTTAAAGCTTAATCATGCTCCTATTTTGTAAGAATGGGACAATACAGGACCGTTATGATTTCTTTTTATATAAAGAATAAGATACCTTTTCAAAGCAGCAAACAACAGATTTTCTGGAGGAATCAAGAATAATGAAGTAATAACAGCTGGTTTGGCATACTACTCAGTGGTTCAGTGTGAGCATGACTTGCCTCATTGTGTAGTTTATATATAGATTCATTATGAGCAAAAGCACAATTTACTGGAGCATTATTTCCTGAAAGGCTTGTTTTATGCATCATCTATTTTTCTGGCACCTTAGAACCATGTTTAACCTGTATAGAATTAACTGTATTTATAGGTGATATCTAAACGAGCGGAACATGACTTTTTTCTCCAGCCTAT
This sequence comes from Lagopus muta, assembly GCF_023343835.1. Taxonomy (NCBI): domain Eukaryota; kingdom Metazoa; phylum Chordata; class Aves; order Galliformes; family Phasianidae; genus Lagopus; species Lagopus muta. The sequence goes on along the minus strand of NC_064440.1, from coordinate 27,633,318 downwards.
TTCCTAAGTCAGATACAGTAGTTTACCTCAGAACAGAACAAACCTGATAAATTTTAGTTCTGGTGAGACCTTTGCAGCCTGCTCCATTTCTACCTTATAATAACAGGAGGCAGATTGCTCACAGAAATTTACTTTGGTCTTCTTTGAAATCACAGACTGTAGATCAGCTGGAGTATGACTCAACCCCTGGAAAGGATGTGGGGCAAAAGCATATTCCCTAAAAGAACAAAGAACTTTTGCTTATTAATAAAAAAAGAAAAAGAAAGAAAGTGAAAAAAATGGCATTTTACCTCTACTAGAAATACTTTTTCCATGTAATGTAGAAGATTAATTCTAATGATTAAACAAGTAATGGTTTTGTAAAGGAGTAAGGGGAGAAGAGTTTTCTTTTGTGTAACTTGGAATGTCACCTGCTGCCAATGTACAGACCTGTTTGTCTCACAGAATTCCACCTTCCAGTAGTAGCTAGCTATCCCACATCTCAATGATTGCTCTATGGTTTATTGATCAGAATTAGTCTTTTCTGCATCTGCATCTGCAGAATTTTTGTATGAGAGGAACTCACATATTATTCACCTTCAGTAACCTCTGTACTAGCTGACATTTCTTTATGTCTGAAACTTCTTCAGGTCAAATATTGAATAAAAGCTCTTTTACCCACATACAGTAGTCACTACCTATAGTGATGCAGTCCAAGGACCCAGTTCATCAAGGTTCACCTTGATTTTCAATTCAATTCAGACTCCACATTTTATTCAGTAAATATTCATATATATTTAGAAAGTGAAATATGTGAGAAGCAGAAAGTTTTCAATTAGAGGTCATTATAGTTCTCTATGGTTGTGATATGAAATGATCTTCGAGAAAAATCCCAAACCTGTGCTTTTTTCTAAAATCTACTTTTCCCCAAAGAATATTCATATGGCATGCTGTTCTTTCTTTCTTTAACAAAAAAAAAAAAAAAAAAGATGAAAACTATCTCAAACAAAATGATAGAAAATGATGTGAAGCTTTAAATGTCACCTTTCTCAATGAAGTTAGCAGTCGAAAGTCACAGGAGAAAGATATGTTTTAAAGTCTGCTGTGTGATAAAGACATGGCAGCCTCCCAGGAGAGAGATGATGCGCTGATAAAAGGCAAAGTCCGCTGGCTGCAGAGCCACCTCGCCTGGAGCACCTTTCCCAGTGACCTCTCCCCACAGACCACTACTGAGATTATCACAGACTGAGGAAGCTGTGCTTCAGTATCTAGGAGAAGAAAAGATGATCGTTCATTACCATTTAACGACCTTCCAGAGTGGGAGTTCATCTCAATAGTATATTAAAGCAATCCATTCAGGTATAACAGAATAAATAGGCCAAACTATATCAAAATCCCTGAGCCATAAACTATTTATTGGCAATTGAAAGATAAGCTTCACAGAAGCAGCTACTGTGTATTTGCCTTCTGGTATAAAGCTATTTTTGAATCCTCAAAGATATATTTAAACACCCTTGCAGAGCCACCTGTCAGCTGAAGGTCTGTGGGAAGAATGAGCTTCTGTCTAAGAGCTTTGAACACTGCAACAGGCTTTAGATTTCAACTTAACAGTTTGGTGTTTCTTACAATAGTCTTTCATACATATAAAATATACTGTCACGGTGAGAAGACTTGGTGAAATTAGATTTAAAAAATCTGAGCGTTAACTGAATGCTTATCGCCTTTGTTTACAAACATGGTTCAAAAGGCATTCTTTAGCCAAATGCCCCTCTTAGAAAATAGGTAGTTAAACTTAGGACTTGAAGTTGTAGTTACAGATCAGCAATTAATCGATGACAAATAGTGAAGTATTAATGTAAAATTTATATTGAAATAATGTATTTATGATGCGTCCTTGAAAAATAACAGGAACAAACTGTGTAACAGCACTAGTGTTTGTGCTTACTGAATTGCATCCAGATCCATGCATGTCAACCTTCTGTTTAGTTCTGAAGAATAGTTTCCAGTGTATCTGCAAAACAGTGTGCAGCTCTGCTCTAGGGAATTGCTTCAGCCAGCCCTGCCATTGGGAAATAGAAAGAAGAAGTAGAAAAAGAGGTTTTGCATATCAAATCATTATGAATCATAGACTTATTTAGGTCGGAAAAGACCTATAAGGTTGTCAAGTCCAACTAATGGTCAATGTTAAGTCTACCAGTAAACTATAGAGAACGTGACCCAGTTTTCAAACCAAGACCTCCAAAGATTGCCTCAGGTTGGATTTTTTTTTCTTAAATGAAACAGAGCTTCCTCTCATTATTTTTTAAAGTAGTTCCACAGGTCTTTCTAAAATATCTTTAGGCGCTAAGCCTGAATGACCAGATAGCACAAACAAGAACAGGTTTATAAAATACAGAGACATGCAAAAAATGAATGTTGAAATTCATATTTGTTACAAATCATATTTTCGAAGACATCTTGCAATTTGCCCATCATGTGTTTGAATGAATAGTCTAAAGGTATAATGTGAATTTTAGGAATGGGTATTTGAAAGCTTCTTTATAGAAATTCCCAACACTTTTAGGCAATGCTGCTATCTACTGGGACATTAGCTCAAGTCCCATTAAAACCTACAGAAATGGCAAAAAATAATACCTTCATGACATCAAGCTTAGCAAGAAGTGAAAGATAATGTCCAGATGATAAATAACTCATCCCCACAAGGAGCAGCTTTAAGCAGTATAGAAAGGGAAAAGTTGAGTGACCTTGCATTAGTAGCTAACCAAGAGTTAAAAACATTGCTTAAAGACAGAGGAAACAAATTCCAAAGGAAGGCATTTTCTGTGTGTTCTTCCAGCCGTGTGGGCCAGAACAAGAGCATAATCAGTGACAAAAGTTGCAAAACTTGCCTGAATTGAAACGTTAATATGTCCTTGTTGTTTCACGTGGAAAGAAACCAGTCTAACAGCCAAGCCACATAAAGTACTGCTGTCTAGGAGGAAATTTGTTCTGAAAGTCAAAATTTGTTCAAGATGTAACTATGGTGTGACTGTTATTTAAAAATGTTAGTTACCTGCAGAAGCAACAACTATTATGAGAAACTGAATATATATATATTCAACACACCATCTAAAAAGTTTTTGCTAAGTGCTTTCACACTAATTGTGTTCACTTTAGAGGTATAATTATAAAGGCTGGAGCTGTTGGAAGTAGGAGCCTTTAAACAGGAAGATATAGATTAAAATGAAAGCTATACACACTGATAAGTAAAAGGTGTGTGGAGTACGTTTAAAATATGCATGTGGGCTCCAAGAAGCTGCAGATGTAATTATCAGTAAAAAACATTATGAGGGCTTTTGGTATTGTGAAGATTTCCTTTGGACCCGTAGGTTTATGATGTGAAGAGCCTGAGTGTGACTTCTAGCCATTAAGTATTTTAATTCTTATTCAGCCTTCCAGTCAGTGCTACTCCCTGCACAGAGCAGATCGGGAGGCAAAACAAAACAACTGTCTTCCTATTTTATAAACAAATAGCACCAGAAGAGACAAATAAAGGCTTAGAACAACTGCAGTAATACTTGAAAGTTCAAACATAGGATATGTGTAATAGAGTCAAATTGCTCTGTGTCCATATGTTGACAAACAAGACACATTCCATTTCTTGCCTCATCAATAAACCATACTTAGCTCTTGTTCAGGAATGGAAAAGCTCAGAGAGTTGGGAGCAGCAGACTACAAAGTTCAGTTCATGCTGTTCTCTATGTGTCGAGGATTGGCCTCTCCCCTTTAAGTGTTTCAGAGCTACTGAATTCTACTGTTAGCAGAGCAGCAAACGGATAAGTAAAACTCTAACACTGCTCTTCTTTTTGGCTTAACACAATCCATCATCACATTTAGTTACTGCCCTTCACTGGCACTTAGATAAACTGGGAGCCAGTTCCCTTTCACTTGAGTCTGGAAAGCAAAATGGACGGGGCCTGCAGTACTTGCACATAAATTTCCCTGTTATGCTAGTGAGTAAGCATTAGTATTTGACAAGGGTCACACTGCATCATTCTGTCTCAGATCAGTTGTAAATCAGTTGACAAGAAAGCAGGTATTCTTTTGCCTAGATGATTATACTTATTAACTTAAAAAATCATTTGATGTATAGGTGAAAAAATTCCAGAAGTTATCTTTTTGATTTCAAGTATGAAAAAGCATATACTTCATTAAATGGCACATCAAAAGGACAAAAATGCAATCATTAATTTATATTTTATGACATTCTCCTAACAATACATTGGAGAAATCCACCTTGCATGAAAAAGCAAAAAAATCCTGAAAAAATTCCTTGAGCCTTTTATAAATTTCCCAAGACCTCACTTTTATAGCCACAGATAGCCATAATTATCATTCTCTCATGGCATTTCCAAAATCAGCCCCGCAGAGGCAAGGTGAGGGGTGTAAAATATAAACACACACAGAGTGTATAAATCCTTTGTCTTGGCAACAAACAATTTATTGCATTTGATCTATGTGACTCTTGGAGCATGGTGAGCTTCAGACCTAAATTAAAGCAGGCTAATTTCTTCTGTAGCTCACTCAGCTCCTCCCTGTAATGTACTGAGGAACATCTCTGTCTTGTGACACCACCCCCAGTGTCAGATTTATATTGCAGTAGGTATTGTTTCTAATTGACAAGGAAATCCATAGCTGGCAAGGAGGGCAGATCTCCATCCTTGGTAGCAAGACAGAAAAGGGTAGAACCTTTCGGTTGAAAAGTCTCTCACTGACTATTACAAGAGGTGCTGTAGGTGTGAGCACGTTGCCTGGCAGGAAGTTCTTGAAGGACTAAGCCTACAGCACTCGGTCATCTCTCCTGCTTGTGGAAGGCAAAAAGTTATCTGAAGCTTGGACCTATTTTATAAGAATCTGCCTAAACAAGCACTACTTCTCCACCCAGGGACACTGAGGCAAGAAGAAAAACAGAGAGGACATAGAGGTGCGGGTGCGCTGTAGGTCTGAGTTAGCAATGCTGGACCACTTGCTTGCTTTGGTAGCTGCACCCTTATGCCAGATGCTGTGATGATATAAGCTAGATGAGAAACTGAGGAATTTCATTTCCTAGTGCAGACCTGTTCTGTCTGATCACAGATGCATCTCAGCACCTTTGCAAGGATGGTGAGATTGTAGCCCAGGAAAATCAGAAATCGGGCCTAGATGCTGGGCAGTTTATTCCTGACGTCTGGAGAGACGGTCCTACAACGTCTACAGGGTGGATGGTGTAGGAGTATTGCACCAGACCTCACTCTTTTCAGTGTTCTGATATTTTATATTGTATTTTGAAGTGTAAGATAAGTGTAAGATAGCATCAGTATATGTGGGGTTTTGTTTTTAAAGACAGCTGCAAGATTTTTCTTAAAAGTTAAAAATTTTTTGATTATGTTTCCTCTATGGCTTAAAATCCCCAAGAGAGAATAGGAGCTCTAAAATGTACTATGACTTCAGATGTGAGAGACTCATTGATTTAATGATGGATGACATCCCAGGAAATAAAATGATTTTGATTTTAAATATTTGAGAATGGTAAAAATGAATTGACCCTATGACTGTGTCCTGAAAGCAGTTACATAGACAAATCTGACTGTCTTCATTTCTCATAGAGCTTGATGAAGAAAATCGATTCAGTTTCTTCTTGTAGCTTTCCTGTTGTTTTTGCATTTCCCAAAATATGCTATTGAGCAAGTTTTCTGGCAAATACGTTGACTTACACAGAAGCTTGAAGCAAATATTGGAGAAGATTCACAGAAGACTCTTTTTTCTTCAACTTGTGAGTGAGAATATTAGCAGCGGAAATATGCTCTGCAGTACAATATTTATCCAATAGTAGCATGACTTATTTATGCTATTAAGCCCAATCAATGTAGATGGAAATAAATACAATGGACCTTGAGGTCCATTTCAACCTAGGCCATTCTATGATTCTGAGTGGTGGCCACCTGGCCCAGCATCTGGGAGATAGACCTGGCCAGAGGCACCCAGATCCTTCCTGACCTTCAGGGCTCCTTCCAGGGCAGCTGGAGCTGCTTGCCTTGACAGTGGAGAAGTGTCCCTGGCACACACAAATTCTTTTTACTACCTTTGTCCCTTTCAAGATTTGCCAGCAGCAGATAACAGTAGATCTGCAGAAGGCTGGACGCGCGGCCAAGGGTTGAACTCCTGGCCATATTCTAACAGATTTCTGGCACTTAGAGATATTAATTGGTTAATGTTTGTTGGGGAGGAGAGAGAGTAATACACATGGATTTTGTTTCCTTGCTAGGCTGGCATGTGGGCAAGTTGCTGCATGACACTTGATGGTAGAACATAAGCAGATGTGTCTGTCCTGTCTGTGCCCCAGGTGTGCCCCATGCAGGAGAGGAGGAATTCCAGAAGCAATTCACAGGCAGGGAAAGTAAAGATTTATATCCCTTGCCCAGGCCTTATGTAGGTGAGATTTTGTCTTACACAACCACAGTATGCTCACAATCTTTATATCTTCCCCATGCTGTAAATAGTGCAAAGAGTAACAGGGCTGACAATAAACTAGCGGAAACAAACCTTTTTTTCCTTCTTGAGTCAATCTCTAAGGAGAAAATAGTACTTTAGAGTATCTTATCAGACTTTTCAGCATTCAGCAAGTAAAGCATCTCTGAACATCCTCCTTTTCTCTCAGGTTTTTCTCCCTTTAGTTTGAAGGTCAAAGGTTTAATTTGTATGCTCATCTCTCTCTTTCGCTTTCCAGCATATCCCTAATTGAAATTTGACACATATACCCATTAGCTGAATTTATTCTTTTTCCACGCTTCATTAACAATGCTCTTTGCTATATTACAACGATAATGCTCATCATAAAACGCTCTCCTATGCTATGTGGCTTACAATGGATGGTGATTGATTGTATCAATGGTAACATGGAATCTAGAAGGTATAACTTTAGCAGCTGAAATTGCAAGCTGTGGTAGGAATCTCAAGAGTTAAGGCTGGATTCTGATTTTGTAGGGTCTTGTAGGTGTTGTAAATGGCCAGCTGGCTTCTCTGGTGCAGTCACACTGACCAGCTTCATGAAGGTGCAGCTAAAGCAGAATCTGTCCCGTCCTGAATGTTCTGCACCTGAGTGTGTTACAGTGAAGTTCTTTCTCCTAGCTGAACTTGATCTTAATCTACGTTATTCACCTGAAATGTTGAATATAATTTCTACACTAAATTGTGCACAATTGAGTCTCGTAACTAGAAAATGAAACTCAAAACCATAAATGCAAATGAGCTTTTCATTTTAAAATTGCAATTTCCTTTTCTGATGTATGGTAGCACTTGTCCATGAAGTTTTGTCTTTTTTGGAAAATGACATTTTCCTGTGGCGTGTAAGTTTCACTGGGTTGCCATGGAAACTGAGGCTCTCTTTTTTTCCGTCTCTAAGTCTTTCACCTTGAGAGGAAAATGGTTGTCATTTACAGTGCATAATTTTGCAGGTTAAACTTTCTCCGATCGCTCAGATAGTGATGAAATACAATTCCAGAGTTCAGGGACAGGGGAAGAGGGGAGAATGCTCGTGTATTTCTAAGGTGACAGACAAATCCTTCAATGCCTTTCAGCCTCACTTCAGCCGCAGAGTGAGGACTAGGAGCCTGATGTGCTGAGCAAACGACCCAGGCACTATACTTTATGGCATGTTTACAAGGCAGAGCAATTCCAGCCTTGCTGCCCTTGCTCCATAGCAGAATGCGGTGAGCCAGACCCAAAGGTTGAGCTTGTTCTTTCCTCCAGACCCATAGATCTTTCCCCTTAGAATCATAGAAGATCCTGAGTTGGAAGGGACCCATGAGGATCATTGAGTCCTACTCCTGGATCCATAAAGGACCACCCAAAAATCAGACCATGTGTCTGCTCAAAACTGGTTTGTTTTAGTCTCTCCATGGGGGGCCATGCATGTTATGGGTAGCCTGTGGGAAATAACCCAGATTATGCCCCAGGTGGGTGCCCTTAGAAGAAATAAAGAGTTCATGACAGTGTGCCCAGCCATGGGGACTATGCCATGGCTGCATGCCATCGCTGCAGCAGCCAGCCAAGTGCATGGCACCCTGAGGCCTGGAGCAAAATCCCTTCTCAGGCTGCTGTCTGCTTAGGTGGATTTTTTGCCCATGAAATCTGAAGTGTATATAAAAATATTTTGTCAATGTAGAAGGTACCTGAAAGTAAATTGAAAGGCAGTAACAAGAGTAAAAGACTTGCTGTTTTTATGGCTAACTTGAGACAAGATAAAATGGCTATCTTTATTGTAACTGTCTTTGAGGCTTTAAGCAGAGGAGGCTGAGATGAGTTTAGAAAAAATTTGGCTAATCATCTGAACCTCTGAATGCTTGCCAGCATTATCGGAGGCTTACTAACCACTTGCTTTAACCTCTGCAAACCAATTAGCTAATGTGTGCAAATGCTTGAGGAATGATTAGTCAGAAGGAGTCATTTTAGGAGCAAGTATTTAGCAGAGAAAGAAATGGATGCTAGCTATGACTGTGCAGCAAATGAGTGCTTGAAAGCTAAAAGCAGCAGTAAAGTTCGTGTCTTGGTTTTTGGGGTTGGATTTTTTTTCTTGCACTGCCAATTTCACCAATGGAAAGCTGTGAGTTGGAATATTCAGCTCAATGAAGGACTTTTTTTCAGCTGTTAATGAACAGCACTGCTGTGTGCCGCATGATGAGAAGTAAAGAGGCCTGAAAAAGCCTTTGCAGGAGCACTGCACTGCACTTTCACTTAAAGAAACACTCGATATGTGTTCCAGCTGTTTCCTTCAGATGTCACATGTATGCTTAAAGGTCACTGTTCTTTTGAGAGCATCCATTGCCCCACTGTTCTTTAAATAACGCACAAACATTTCATGCCAGAGTAGTGCATCGAATAAAAGAAATAGCAGAAATAAATAAGTTCAAGCAGCAGACAAAGCATGGAAAAGAACGTAACTCTGAAGGAAAAGCTGCCTACTATTTTGACTGCTGTTCCAGCTTTAGAGAGCCGGGACTGGTCCCGTGGAGAGAGAATTTGGCGTGTTAGGAGGTGAGGAAGCTGGGCCACTTTGTGACTCTCTGTCCTCCAGCCACCCCAGCACTGATGGAGCCACCAATCCAGGTCACTTGGGACTGTCTGGTCCTGCACAGTCTGCTCTGAAAAACCATGTGCTTTGGGAGCTGCCATGACCTGAGAAAGGCAGCAGCTCTTTTCAGAGAGTAATGAGGCTTTGAAACAGCAGATTTTAAAATTACTGTGATTTCCTCAGGAAAATGAAGTCATGTGAGGTCTTGCTGTTAACGGTATCATACAGGCTTGATTTTTTTTTTCTTATCATTAAATTGTCCTGTAGATGATGGCAATATCTTTTAAAATACATAGTCATGTAAAACTGAGTGGTAAGATGTCCAGATGTTGATGTTTGAGTTAGCAGCAGGTAGTGTTTAAGACCAGCCTTAAAACAACCTCCAAGATAAGAGATGAGAAAAATCGGGTGAAATTGGGATCCTAAGAATAATTACTGCAAATTGAATGGCAGTTCAGAAGCATTTGTGGTGGGGTATGTGGTCTTCATACTCTGGTTCAGCCTAGTTAAATTCATATCATGAAAGTGAGCACACTTTTCCTAGAAATGCTGCGTCTGCTTCTGTTATGCTCATCTAGTCGCTTGTAAATTTGGTCAGGAACAGCTTGTACAAAGAGAAAAGTGAATAAGTTATGGTGCTTTGATAATAGCCCCTTATCCACCTGGCAGTTTATGAGAGGTTTCATAAACCTATTTACTTCAGGTATTTTTTCAAATATGGTGGTACATTAGCAAGCTGTCACAGTACTTAGAGGTATCTCTCAGCTGCATATAAAGGAAGTGCACATAATTACCATTTGTTTCTTTATGGTGTTTTATTACAAGAAAGTAGCACAAACTGTCCTAAGTTCTGCTGCAGAATACAAATTTGTCTCAATATATCGGCAAGTTAGTTGGAAAGTCATTATAATTCCTCTCTCTTGATATGTCCATTAAAAATTTCTGGGTATGTTATGCTACTGGACACTTCTGGTTCTCCTCCTTAACAGATGGAAGCTTGTACTCGTCTGATGAAGTACATTAGTTTTTATCCCCCAAACTTATCTGCAGGTGCACAGGCTGCTGTGACCAGCATGTCCAGCCTGTGCTTATAGCCCATTTTCCATCAGCTGGGGTTTGCTTGGGGTTTATCACTTTGTCTTCCCCTCTCCCAGCTGCTGATGTAGGTTCTCAGGGCTTCTTTTCACTCATGTTGTGTCGGTCTATAGTATTTGCAATATAACTTGCTTTCTTATATGAGTTTGTACAACAGAATGGGGCCATCAGCTTGGTTAAGATTCCTCAAAGCTAACGTGTAACCAATACACAAATGGCTGTGTGTTGCTGCAAGGGAAACTAACTGCCAGCCCTTGTGTTTGCTTTCTGACGCTCCCTCAAACACAGGTTATGGCACTTTGCTTTGCCTTAAAAAAAAGAAAGTAAAAATCTGCTGTAGTGGATAAGCAGCACTTTCTGCAGCTTCACTTTTCTTGTATGTTGGAGGACAAGCATGAGGGCAGTGGTGGGTGCGTCTTAGGAGCCAGCAGAGAGCTCATGTTGCCAAGCTCAGACTGGGAGGCTGATGTTCTAGTGCAGAATTGGGTACCCCAAAGCAGACTTAAGCTGCCTTAAAACTGAGCATGGGAAAACGTGGTAACGGGGCTCCTTTTATCTGCTACATTGATCAGAATTTGCATCAAGGTGAAAGGAAATTCAGAAGACAATTCCTTCAGGCTCCATGCAGCCAGTGTAGATCAGTCTTGTTCATATGAAGCACGGTAAATATTGTGATAATTGACGAAGTTATTGGACTGATTTATGCTGCTCTTGCATACTAAGCTGTAGCAGCATAAAATAAATTATAAAGAGAGCTCAGCTTAAACTATCAACTCCATGTACACGTAGTTACATTTTTAGTGAGAAGGAACTGTCCATTTGCAAAATTCCCTTCACTTGTGTTAGGAAGTGGCACTTCAGCTGCACTGTTGAGATTTTTGGTGGCCTTCCCTACACAAACCTTTCTGTGGATATGGTCTGATAATAAGCTGTAGAACAAAGGATCACTTTGGAATAAATAATAATCACTTGGGAATAAAAATGCTTGCTATGATTGGGAGTTTTCTACACTTAAAGGTTATTTGTAGAGTTGGTCAGCGTACCACTAGTCAGATAAAAAAAACAAACATTAATTGTATCACATTCTCAGACTGGGGAACACTCTGGTTCCCCATCCAGGCTGAACAAAGCCACCTGTTTTATCTTCACTCCCAGTCAAATCCCAATCTGTTCTTGGTTCTGAGAACAATAAACTGATGCTGGAGGCTCCTTTTCTCTTGTCAATATGCTCACATTTGGTCCAGAACTGTATCGCTGTGATCATGGCCATCTGCATTTGTGGATGGGTAAAACAAAATATAACCACTGGAATTCCATAAGTAACAGTAAATGCTCATTTTTGCCAGCTTTTTAAGAGCGTTTGTGTAAGTGTTTTCCTTGCTCTATTGAGAACTGTTTTGAACATGGCAAGAGTATTTTCAAGCTTCACAGCTCTTACTAAATATTGAGTGAGGATGAAGCAATGATTGATATTGTTACATGATCACCACTGGCTTTGTTTTTAAGGGTTACTTAGCAATTTAGCAGAAGGGTTTCTGTTCTGCTAAGTAACACTTAAAACATGGCTTGGCAAGTGACCTTCAGGACTCATCTGAGAACAAGGCAAGGCAGAGAGCTAAGCTAGAGCAGCAGGGAGCTGACAAGCTGGGAGAGAAAATGCTTAAACAAGTTCCACTTCTTATAAGAAAATGTAAGCTACTTTTTCACGACACGCACTGTGCAGAGTCCTACAATTACATGGTGTGCCGATGTATCCTAATCTCTAGCAGCAAAAGCAAATAGGTCAGAAGAACAATTAGGAGCAAGGCAACATGTAGCCTCCTCAGCTGGAATCCTTAAGGTGACGCCTGGCGATTGCTTGAGCTTTAGATACAGATAATAACAGGCCGTAGCTGCCTAGCTGCTGTCTGAAGGCGGGTAGATCTGAGATACCCCCTAACAAAACTTCAAGCAAACAAATTGGTTTGCTGTGTTTTCCTATTCATTATATTTTTTACTATTGCCTACAAAAGAAAAAAAATCTTTATATTTCACTGCCACCCATAGCAGCAGGCAATGAAACATAAGGCAATACTTACTGACATATTTTGGTCTTCGTCTCAGTTGTAGTAACAAGTAGCAAGTATTTGAATGTGATTGCATTCTGTTTCTAATACTGAAAGGAAATAATGGCTAATAGGCAAGGAGGATGCCACTGGATTTTAATGTGTTGAAGTTGAAAACCTGCAGGAAGTCACAGGAGGAGTGCAAATTCAGAGTTATGATATGAGAGCTGCAAATGAGGAGGAGGAGCATGCTTAGCAGACAGAGGAAAAGCAGCCTTTTCAATAGCAAAACACTGTTTGGAATATGATTATTTGAGTGGGAAAAGCTGAAATGAAAAAAATGAAAAAAACTATCTTTGTATATGACAGATAAGCGGATAAGGAAAAAAGATTAAAAAATGGAACTTAAGAGCTCAGTTTATACCTTTACTTTTTTATTCTTACAGGATTTTTTGTGTAAAATCTGTATTTTAAAGGATAAAAACTGCTGATTGAGTATTTAGGGTAACTGAAGGTCTCTACCTGATAATCTCAAGGTAAAAAAAAAGCAGCTATACTTAGTTGGATTTATTTTCAATTAATAAAACAGCCCAGAAGAAATGTTGGTCCCTCCTAGACTGCATGTCCTGCTTAAGGGAGACTTTTAAATATTTCAGTGACTTTTGTTACGCTGAAAGGGTTCAGAGTTGCTGTCAAATGGATCTTCATATAGGAGCACTGAATTCATTGAGGTTGATGAGCGTACTAGCTGCCTGTCGCTCAGGCTAAAATGAAGAAAAAGCCATTGTGCTCCTTTATGGAATAAGACACATTAAACAAGAGAAGCTATTCTCCAAGGTACAGGCAGACAGGGCCTTTGTAGACGGTGAGTCAGGTGGCCAGGAGGGTTAGGTACACTCCATTGTGCTTGCAGAAAAGAGTCCATTTCTGTTCTCTGATGTAGTTTTCCATTCAGGAGGGGTAAGTCGGGCTTGTAAAAGGCCCAGCTGAGAGGTAGCATGTATGCACTGCATCAAGAAGTGCCATGCAGCTCTTGGGGGAGGTAGTGTTGGCTGCAGTAAAGCATCAGACAGGCCCTGCAGGCTGCATCTATGCAGAAGAGGCAGATAATTATGTTCAGCACCTGTCCAGCTGATGTATTGCTGTTAGAAAAAATGTTTTGAAAATATGGACAAATGAAGAGATGTCTGAAATAATAATGAAATGAAATACTGTGTGGGCAGAGAAACTGAGTGGGATCATCAAAGTAAATGGAGCCTAGCCAGAAATTTCCTTTAGAAGCAGTTATTTCAGGATACCGTTATGCTTCTCAGAGACCCAGTGGAGTCCAACCGCTTAATTACCATTTACGATCTGGATGCAAACCACTACCAATCTTTGCCTACTTGACCTGGCACTTTCATTTCTCACTTTTAAACAGACACAGTACTTCAGAGATTTGTTAGTATCACCAAGGCCTCAAACTCCTTGGCCATGGAAGGAAAAAGAAATGATTGCTGCCACCCAGAAAACCTTCCCTGCCTTGCAGATCTAGTTCCTCTGTTAATTGCTAAAAGGCAGAAGGTTGTAGAAGTTAACTGCTAATGCTTTCTCAGTCCTTTCAATCAGAAAAGGGTCATATTAGAGCTGAAATAAGATTTTCTTCTTGTTGAGGTAGGGAATTTCAGACTAAGATTAAGTTCTTAATCCAGGCACAGTTTTGTCCCAGAGGGCAAATCAATTAAAATTTCTGTTTCCCACTACTAAATTGATCACTATTTATTTTCCAGCCCTTTTCACATTTGCCAATTAACCTATGTATGTCTAAACCTCAAGTTCTTGAGGAGAGTGTCTGTGCTCAGCATGTGTATGTCAATGATGCTGAGGATTCATTTTTTAGAATCCAGCTGTAGCAATACTTAGAGAATGTACTAGAGCGAGGCGGAAGAATATAAGAAAATATATATCCCCATCTAGTTATCATTTCATTTATAGAAGCCAAGGAACAAATTTTGGGACAACTATGGGAAAACAATGTCAGACAAGATAACCAGAAATAAAGGTAGCATTCTGCCAAAGACTGATATAAATGATCTCATTTATTGTTGTGACTATATCCAAGAGCTACATGAAAAGAACACAAGCCATTTAACTTCTAACATCTCCACTTAAATTGTTATCCTATTTTATAAAAACAAAATTTGTTACTGAATTACACTGAGAAAAGGATACTACGATAACAAAAACAGTCTGCAATGTGAGTTCAGTATGTAGCATCACAGGGCAGTGAAAAGCTGGAGATGTGTTTAAGGACACAGCAAAACTGCCCAACTGAGTACAGAAGGCAAAATCTTCCACCGTAGATCCAGATTCTATTTCAAAACTAAAAGAAGGTAAATTCTCCTAATCAAAGTTACAAATTGACCTAATTAATTTTATAATTAACCTTGATAATTGAAAGGAAAAAAGGTGACCTTCACTGAGTTTGTTCAGTGTTTAGTTTCAGACTATAAGCAAATTCATTCTAGCTAATAAGGCCACTACTCCCAAATGCTGATGGGATAAAGTAGAAATTAATTAGCACATGCAAATGAAGACTACTTTTATTATACAGTACTGTAGTTCCTAATTTATTCTTCTAAAGCATTAAACTATTATAATATTACAGTTTGAGGATACTATGTCTTAGAGATCTACAAACATGTGACTTCTAGCAAAACATCTTTCTAAATAAACAAGCTGTTTAACAATAGGATTAGTATTTACTGAAACCACATCTTTAAAACAAACAATTCCTTAACAGTTTTTGTGAATTATCCTAATTGGAGTAAATTTTGCAGTACTTACTCCTTTCAGATTTAGGTCACCTCATTTCAAGTTGAAAAGGTAGAAAAAGCTGATTTATTTGATTTAGGGTTGAATAAAATAAACAGGATTTCATTAAACATACAGAGCAACCATCTTCTACATCTGCATATAAATAACTGCCTACCTCCTGGCAGGGCAAATAACCTGAAATAAGTTTTAAACTGTCTGCTATTCCAGCAGTGTCAGCTTGAATTAATTCTTCCTAAAAAGCTTTAAAGACAGAGCCTCATGCTAGAAGCCAGGGTGGTGTCTCACATGGGCTGTCCGCTGACTTGTGGGAATGATGGCAAACGTCTCACTGTAGTCTGACACGTAATGATAGGGGGCAAAGAAAACTTCTCAGCTGCTATTGGAAATGCTCTCACACTTCCAAAAACTTGACTCTCAGAGGTCTCTAAAACATGTTTTGAATCAGCAAGTGGCAGAGTGCTCCTAAAATAGATAGGAGAAGAATGTCTTCCTGAAGAAGGGGCATCTAACACCCAGGGCTTCTAAAAGGAGCAGCATACACTGTAACCATTATCCTTGACCATATCCAAACAATTTTACCTTAAAGCTAATAAAACTACCATTTTAAAAACTTTTTAAAACTACTTTAAAAAAAAAATACACTTTTTTAAAGCTGCCATTGAGCAGAATAAAGATTGGGATAGGTGTGAAAAGGGAACATTGGAAAAATTCACTTACCCATCTGTCCTTTCTTACTTCTCTTGGTTCTAATGCAATGCTTCTTCGGTGTGAGAGTGAAATTAGAGTCCTGGGATAAAAGAACACTAACAAAGCATTGCAAGTCTGTGCAAAAAGTGGCTGAAAGTTTATATCCATTATGCTTTTATTTTAAACTGACAGAGTGGAATTGCAAAGATGGGATCTTCGGGTAGAGCTGCTCAGATAGAAACTACCAGAAGGGTGCAAGTCTCCAATTGTAGTGACCTGCTAGCATCTTTTGACCTACATGTATGTTATCAGTTGATTTTCATTATCGTATGTCCACTTTGTGTATAATTTTCCCAACTTCTTTCTTAAAATCTGCAGTCAAATGGGAAACTACATGCCTCAGTGAGAAGAAGCCCTTCCATCCTTGCATGCACTGTGCAGAAACTGTGCTTAGAGGACCCCAACTCTCGAGCTTGGCACTTCTGCCCACACAGGGCTCTAGCCCCTCCAGCATCAACCAGCTGGAAGGGTCTTAACAGAGTGAATGCTCTTTGTGAGTGGCTTAGCCCCGACTTCCTTGTTCTCTCATGCATGGGGTGTAGGAATAGAGTAGTGGTGGTTTATAAGGTCTCAGACAAAATGAGCTTTAAAAATCTCTACCACTTGCCCTGACTTATCTGTTTCACAGTTAATCAAAGCAGGCAGTAAATGCAGCCCCCACTGGCAGTTTTTAAATGATTATCTAAAGCTGTCTCCTGAAGTAAAAGAAGCTCTTCTGCTCCTGACACCTTAATAAAAAAAAATAAAAAATATATAGCTCATTTGTCCCCATTCCTTGAAAGCCATTTAAGTACTTTAAAATGGATGCATATGTTTTTGTGCATCAAGGACAGTCTTATGCACTGGAATTGATCCTGGAATAGAACAAGACTAAACAGCATTTTGTTTTAGGAACTTATTGAGGTAGATGTAGGCATTATGTAGCGATAGCCACTAGTATTTTTATGTTCTTGTGTCGGAATTAGAAGAGGAGCAGGCAGAATTCCTTTCACCGAAGGAATGCACTCATCTTTCCTGCTGTACAATTCACAGTCCGTGTGTGAGAGTTGGGAGGAGGGTTAATTATCATGGGCTGGAGCATTTTTAGGACACTCTTCAGATGCTTTTAAAAATGAAAAAGGCAACTCTTGAACTTTGAGCCACTCAAAGTTCTTGATTTTGGCACAGAGGCCAAAACCATGACAGCTGGCAGGTCTTCAAACTGAGGACTATCTGCCACCCAGGGCAGTGATCTGTCTCACAAGACTCAACATCATGTATAGCATTTTGAGGAACCGTGCCCTTCAGCTCCCTGAAAATGACAAGATCTTTTTCTCTCAGAGAGTGGCAAGGCACTGGAATGGCTGTCCAGGGAGGTGAAGGAGTCGCTGTCCCTGGCAGCATTTAAGAAGCATCTGGATGAGGAGCTGCGAGATATGGTTTAGTGCTTGTGGTAGCAATGGTAGTGGGAGGACAATTGGACTAGATGATCTTGTAGGTCATTTCCAACCTTACAATTCTATGATTCTATGAAAACAGATACAAAGAGCACAGTAACACTGTTTGATAGAATAAATTCCCAGTTACAGAACAACATTTTTCAGTGTAGGTACCACCATTAACTATACATTTTTGCTAGCAAAAAACAAGAGCCTGTATGCTGTTCTTATGAAAATCTGCATTGCCATCTGTGGCATGGCTTGTCTATAATGCAATGATTGGAAGGTTCAACCTCTACTGCCATACCACCAATATCTGTCTCTGGCGACATAGGCCAACATAATTAAACAGGAGGAATTAATTTTGGAGCAACCCTTGTATAACATATATGCAAACAGCATTCCTAGGTGTGTCACACCAGGACAGGGTGCAAAAGAACAACAAAAAGAAGTGCTGCTCAAGGCAAATACTGGATCAAAGTCCTTAAGTGGAAAATCAAATTTATGATACTTTTTTTGTTTGTGTATTCTCCTTTTACTCTCTTTCTGACATCAGCAATTGCTATTGATTTTTACTATTGATATTTCTAATGATATTAAGTCTAAAGCACTTGTTCAATCCAACCCTGGTTCTTGGCACAATATAATAGACATTGTTACAGTTCTGTTCAAACCACTTGTGCAAAGCCAGTGATGTCTGCACATCCAGTGTGGTAAATAGTTATCGGCAGTGTATAGTTGCACTGGTGTATTTTCTACCATTGTATTCACTAAATCCTTTATTTTCAACTATTGAACCAAAGACTGAGGAACATGTGACATGCAGAATTAGAGACAGCCTATTCTTACTTGAAACGCTCAATACTGTAACCACTGACTTACTTCATAGATGGAGAGCACTTCAACCTTCATTTTAAACTGATTGGAATAGAAGATGACACTTTAATAGGTTATATCCTTCTTAAACCATGAAGTCAGTGGTTTATACACTCTGCCAGCTCTGTTGCTTTCACATCATATCTATGTCATTCATATGGGTAAAGATCTCTCAGCTAACAATGCCTAGGGACTTGGGATGTTAGGCTTTATTTTTATATATATTTTTATATATGTAATAGTATTTTGGCTTTCTACAACTGCGAGTTTCATAGTTTCGTACAAAGACTTCAGAGGCTCTGAACAACGCTTTAGGTAGATAAATACAACTGTATCTATCAAACAGAGGCTTAGAGGGATTTGTTCAGTATGCAGGGATAACTTTCCCCTGATTACATACAACGTATTTTATTATGATGGCCAGCTGGAATAGAGCCCCTTTACAGGCAGAGGCAAACCAGTGAGGTTTTACTATTTCCGAAGACTGCAAGTGAACTTATTCTATATTTTCTTTTTCTTTCACATACTGTGTATGATTACAACACCCTACTCAGAATGCATTGCACTTCTTTTAATTCTCAAGTACAGTTGATCACAGACAAAAATTGTATCACATCTGGTAGCACTGTGTTAAGAACCTGTGCAATTTTCTTTCTCAGTCTACTTGGGGAATTATGTTGGCTTGTGCTATAGAAACCTGGAATTATCCTTTAGATTTTTTAAACTACTTGAAAATGATCTACCTACAGCCAGCAGCTGGTTCCCAAAGTGACTGCCAGTTTCAATGAAGAACCTCTTCAACAGTGTGCAGTATGTGCAGTATATGGTATTTCTGACAATGCTACGTCCAGCTATACTGAACTAAATGTAGCATTTTCAAGATATATGTTTGTTCAGCACCGAAGGCTCATTTTATGAGAAAAATGAAAGTACAGTGCAGTCTTCACCATGCATAACAGCAATACCTAGCCTATGAAGAATCTGGAGACGTGTCCTTCACTTCAGTATACGATATATTTTTGCTCTTCCTCTGATACATTTAAAAGAAAAGATTCTAAAACTTCATGACCCAATTGTTAGAAGGAGTTGGAAACTTCGCAAGTTACACAAAGCACCTTTTCCCAACCCTTTGAAAGCTGAATGCCTTACACCTTTCAGTGACTCCTTCTTATACCTTTTGCAAGTGTGCTGGCTTCAGGCACCATCTGATAGACAGTCCAAGATCGATGAGCAGAGCCCAGGACACTTCCCTGTAGCCTTTCTTATCTGTACTTGTTTCCTCAGGCTGACAGAGAAGGTTGCATCTCTTTCTCAAGCTGAGTAACATGAGTTCACCACCCTGCAGAGCATTGCTTCTCAAAGCCATTCAGAAGATTGCCCTGAAGTAGGGAATAGCTACAAGACTGCTGTGAGCATGAGTCAACGTCTGAGACTCTTTATTTTTTTGTGAAGATAAACGTGCTTGAACCTTTGGGAGGCTAAAATCCCAGGTTGGGCCTTCTAGAAATCTGTTTCAGGTGGACTTTTCAATTTGTGTGATGGTATTTATTTTACTATCTGAGTCTAGCAGTGAACCAACTTGGCTGACTGTCTTCAGTTCTTTTTGACAGGGACTCGTGATGTTATTGGTGTATATGATTTGTCTTGGGGTTTATCTTGGAGGGAGCCAATTACTTCAGCATTCATCTAACAGGTTGCTGCAGAAATGGGCATGACTTCTGAGTTCAAAATTATGCTGATCAATGTCTTAAAATAATGTTACAGAAATTATTTGATCACACTAGTTGATTGGAAATGATTGGGTAATCAGAATTAATGAACATGGAAATCTGACTTATGTGTATCACACAAGGGATAAGTAAATGCTGAAAGTTAAAGCTGTCTCTTATCTATACAGTTTTAAATGTATACAGAAGCTGAATATGGGGTACTCCTTAAACATACCTATAAAAGAGAAGAAAAGCAGAAAAGCAGAATACAAAGAGCTTCAAAAATCAGCTTTGTATAAAACATACAAATATCTTCCGCCTCATTTTTCATTGTCTTAGATAGACTGTGGGCACCTCATCAACTGTCCCGAGATTTATTCATAAATAAACTAAAACATTCTTAATAGAAAATTACATTTGGTGAATGAGGATTTTTCTAGGCATCTTGAAAACAGCAATAAACATTCCAAACAATCAGCTCTGGGAGATGAATGTTTCGGTGGAAAATACTGTTTGCAAAGCTTCTTGTACACAGAAAGCTTAGGGGTTTTTAACCCTTGAGAAATCTTTGGAGTGTTGTTATTCTTTGATCAAAGTCAGCCTATTATTTTCTTTACATAACTTGAATGTTATCATAACGTGTGTACCTAATTTTAAAAAGCATCAACAATGGCATAAAATATAAATGACCACCAAAGATAGCAGTCACTGACTATCCTTCCTCCATGTTTAGCTTTGCGGTTGAATACTTCATTATCCAGAGATGGAGCTTTTACTAAACCTGTGTCCCTAGTTGAGAAACTACACAGAATAAAAATTCTCTATCTAAAATTCTCTGGGGAAAACTCTGGCCCATCTTATTATCATCCCTCCCCACAGAGGAACCTTTATGCAGTGTTACTAGGGATGGCACTCAAAGATGGCCAACAGGATAGCAAGGAATTTGTAAGCCTATGAAGTAAAAGGAAAACAAAGTTTATGTAATGTGGTTTTATGCACACTCAGATACACACATCCATAAATTAATGCATCTTTCAGAATCCTCATAACATGCGGTCTTTCCAATACTTGCCAAATTGGTGCTTGAAACACCAATTTAAGCACCTTCAAAGACACTTCGGACAAAACTTACCTATCTGTTTTGATATAAATACAATTTTATGTTATAATACAAGACAGCAGTCGCATCTATACATGGATAATTGGCAGGGATTTAAATGAGATTACATGCTTATGCATCCTACAGCACGCACTGAAATTGCAGTGGAGGTACAGTCTGCACTGACGGTGTCTAGGTGAAGGTCAGAGGGTAGATTTAATGTATAAGTAGGGCAGAAAGATCAGAAAAGTCTTATTAGAGGCTGGATATCTTCCTGGTCATCTTGTACACCTGTCACCTCTTTCTCTGCATCCAGATACCCAAGAAGACACACACCTTCCAACTCAGCATAGAGCCCAGTGTCAGGCCGTGCCAACCCTGCACAGCAGCGTGTGCCTGCGGAACTCATAAAAAAGGAGACAAACATGGTGTCCCTGTTTTCACTCTTCCACGCCTAAAGTCCCTGGTCATAAGCATTCTTTCAGTGTACGTATAAAAGAAAATCCTTCCAGGAATGGTGATTATTGACTTGCTGTTTAAAAGAAAATGGAGAGGAACTGAAGTGAGATAGGAGATGTATTGTGGATCGAAGCCATATCACACACAGTTCACTGCAGGAGGCTGGAGGCTATTCCAAATCATCAGCAACAGAGGAGAGATTTTTTTCAGTGTGAGCTCTAGCAAAATGAAATAATTTCTAAAAAGACCTGAAAGAGAAAAAGCTGAAAGCTGATGTCTTTCTCCCCCTTGTTTTCTGGCATCAATGATGCCCATGGGGTTGTGGATTAGGACTTACCTAAGGAAGAGGGAGATAAGTCGTTCTTTTCCTCTTCCATGACAGCCCTTTTGTACAGCTGGTGGGGTCCACAGCATTGTGTATATAGGCTTTTTGGCTTGCAAACAGTGGCTTTCACAGCACAGTGCTGCCACTGCCCTGTGGCCACACAAGATGGGTCCCTTCCATGGGAGCCCCCTGTGCTCAGGAGACATTCATGACCCATTGGCCTGCATAGATGCGGGCATGGAGATAAAGGCTGCTTGACGGCATTTCTGCCTGCTGCATACCAACAGTCTATAGGATAGGATTTCACTGTAGGTGTAAGTACATAGGGATTTACTCAATTTGTTTGGTGTAAATTATACTATGTCTCTGTATGAGATTCCTGACTTAAAGCGAAGCAAAACATGTCAGTGCAAGGCATGCAAAAAACACGGTTTGGACCTGTGAAGTCACTCTTCGTCTTTGATAGCATGTTTCTGAGATTGTGTATGAGGAACGTGGAAATGATGGTGTATATTACAGGGAGGCATTTTTTCCCTTTAGAGATCAAAAAGGCACTATGTTAACATTTCAGAAAAGATTCTCATGGGTCTCGGCAGTGTTCCCCATACCGCTACAAAGGTAGACATTTACTAATCAGTAGCTGAAAGGGTTAACTGGAAATAAAGCTGTTTCTCATAAAAGGAGCTGGTGCCAAACCAAATGCTTCTGAACTTCCTGAACATTAGAAATGAGATTTACCTAAATTCCTGCTTTATTCACAACCTTTATCATTATACCAGGCAGATCCAAGATAGCCTGAACTCTGTAGGACTTAAAATCCAAATCCAAATATCACAGCTTCTGCCTATCTCTGTCCCTTGTGCGTTTGAAGTCAATGGCATAGGAGATAATTTTTTAATGGCAGAGCCAAAAAGAAGCATCAGAGCTGGCCTTTGCAGGAAGCAGGATGGAGCTGACTGCAGCTGGGAGATATCGGCAGAAGTGCTAATGAGAGACTGTCACAGCTCCCATCATCTGCTATGGCAGATAAAGCAAAGCCACTTGCACAAAAAGGTGGGGAGGGAGAAAGAAGTAACTGTAAGAGAAAGATTAAAAGTGAGCAGAAGTGTCGGTATACGCATACGTACGAGGAAGATGCTTATGTATGCATATATGTATGATATCTTGCAGTAGCTTATTTCATCATTTTCTTAAAAGTGTGATGGAGGTCGGTGCTGGTCACAGAGCAGATTCAGAGAACACAGAGTGGAGGAGGAAAACTCATAGGAAAGGGAAGCAGAAAATAGGAGTGGAGAGAGGGCATTTAACTTCTTGGGTGAGAGTTCTGAAAAGAACTGCCTGAGATAAGAGAACTAATGTAACCCAACTTCCTTATTTTTTATTAATGTGGTGCAAAAAGTGTAATGAGGCTATGTGAGAGATTACAGCAAACATTGCAGGAGCACCTAAGGGAGAGAGAAAATCCCTGAATCACTTGCCAAGTAGATAAGGAGGCTTTGATATAAAAATAGCTATAAATGCTGGCTACAGATGCTCAGCACCTTTGTTCCTGCACCACAGAAAAGCCCATCTAGTGAGCTCTGGTATTTCCAGCTTCCTGTCAGATAACAGATCTGCCTTGAAATGAGAACTCCAAGGCGCAGACCCAGCTCCTGAGCAGGGTTTGGCCAGGGTAGGAGTGCCTGTATCAGCACCGTGGGCTCTCTGCACTGCGCGACCCTCTGCCAGCCTGTCCTGTGCAACTTCTTTGCAACTGTGTGACACAGCAGGACAGACAGAGCCTTCAGATGGTGAGCAGTGCAGCACTGGTGTTTGCGATAGGCATTATCAGAACTTAGGATTTTAATATATTCCCCAGAGCAAAAGACAATAATTTTCAGGCCAAGTAGAATTAATGAGGTGGGTAATATTTGTATCTTTTAATATTCCTGTTCCTATGAGAAGCGATGCTTATGTTCAGCAGTCTGAACATTACAAAAAAAAAAAACATTCATTTTTACCATATTGGATCAACTGATCTTGGGGTAAATACAGCAGAAATTGTGTGCCTGGTTTACTGTAAGTAATACTCCAGCTAGGAAAGAACTTTAGTTGTGTGTTCCTGATTTGCTCATTCTGTGCACTTTTTAAACATATATACATGTGCCAGCATATTTCGCAAGCCTTTTGATGTTTTATTATCTCTGTATGTGGGTGGTTTGGTTCCAGCTATAGTTTGAAGTGCAAATTTGCCTCACAGTTTTCCTGCGTGAAGGTTAAAAATACAGTCACGAAGCAGCCCCCACACATTTCTTTCTGCGTTTCCAAAGCAGAAATCTCAAACAAGGCACTTTTTTGTCAAACATCTGCATATTAAAAAAAAAATAATCAAATAACAGCCAGCTGTTAAATAAACATAAAGAGCTTCAAAGCTCACCGTCCCCAGATATCTCTCCATATCTCTCAAGCATTAGTCGCAATGCCCACCCCACTGAAAGCCTCCTGGGAGCAACAGGCGGAGCAGCAGAAGGAACCACGCGGAGCTGGAGATTAGCTCGGTGCCTGCCGCTCTGAGCCCGCTGTGCCTCTCTGTGCTTTGCATGTTCCCGTGACTCATATGGAAATGAGGAGATGGAGCCCAACCAGAGCGTCAGATCTAAAATCAAACATAAAATCAGATATTCATTAAATGAGCAGTTCCGTCTGAAATACCAAAAAACAAAGATGAAAGTGTTAGCTACATGTTCTTTTTCACTCTTCCTTCAGTGCTCTCGCAAAGCAGGAAAGCGTTTTCCCAATTTTGCTGGTCCATTGGTCAGTGGCAGCAGCAAACACTGCAGTGTGGCTCCTGAGAACGCCTGCGGAGTCACTGAAATCCTATCAGGTGTGCACATGGTAGGGAACAGAGAAGGAGGCAGTGGGTTAAATTGAGTATTTTGTTCTCCAGTATAGAAGAAACAGCACATGAGAGGGTTTTCTGAAAAGATTTTCTGTGAAAATTAATGTTTAAAAGTATTAAAAGTAGTAGTGAGGCTCTCAAGCTCTAGGGTGTCGCAAAGAAGAACAGGAAGGGCTGAAGGGCTTGTTTTTAAAATTTACACTTTTTTACAAGGCAAAAACTTGCACACAGGCCTTTCCAGGCCAGGAGGCAGCGTGCTGTGCCGTAAGGGGTGTGATGCCCCTTGGTCAGCTGGGAGAGCTGGCTCAGCAGCAGAGCCACAGCAAAGGATTCCTTCTGTGCAGCCAAGGGCAGAAGGGAGAGGAGGGTGGTTTGCTCCGTCAAATTTTCTCCCCACGATACTTTTGAGGCACTTCATGCCATGTGTTGTCCTTTATTACAACAATAACCTTGTGAAGTCGAGCCCCTTGTCGAAACCGTCAGACAGAGAAGGAGATTAAAAGGGAGATTTTCCCCATTTCTTTGACTTTAGCAGTCTTGGGATGGCTCTTTATATGTCTAATGAGAAAGGACAGAAGTGTGATTTTTCAGGCTGGAGATGCTCCCTTTAATAATGCCAGCAGACTAGAGCTGAAGTAGCTGGTGGCTAGAAGTGACCTGATCCCGTGCTGCTGATACGCAGCACCCTTCCCAGAAGGCAGCTATTCTGCTGCCGCTAAGCATAAGGAGGCGAGGTGAAATACTGATGGTGATAAGGTGTGCTTTTTAATCCATTGCAGCCAATGGTAATAGGATTCTTAATCCACCAAACGTTACAGTGACAGAAGTAAATTGGATCTGTGGCTTGGTCTTTCTTTTATTCCTTTGGATTCATTTTGCTTTATTAATATACTTTCCCTTCGACAGCCTCTTTTCCATCCTTTCCAGCTGTGAGACCCCTTTTCCTTTGCTTATCCCTGACTTTCAATTTCCTTTCGACAGTGCTTTATTTCTGGTCTGCTGCCGCCTTCTTTCCCTTTCCCCTTCCCTCCCCTGCCTTGGAACCTGATATGAGCCACACATTTTCCAGCCAGGCTGAACTTTAAAAGTGTGTCTTTTCATTTGTGGGAGATATGAAATATTAAAAACAATATTTCCTCGCTTCACTCTCAGTAAGGGCTTTAAGGAGCTGTTACAAGGATTATTTTTCTACTACTTACTGGAAAACAAAGATAAAATTGTAGCTTTCAAGTAGGTCATTTAATCTTAGAACATTTAATTGTGAAGTTGCCAACCGTGATTTGATTTTTCATCTTCTTTTGTTCCAAGGTTACAAACCTTCTTATTCATTTATATTTATAAACAATGTTCCCACTACATTACATGCATGGATTATTAGGAACACCTCACAGTAGAGTACTGTCAACTTTTTTTACATAATTAATTAAAAGCCTCAAAGTTACCTTTTATCAAACTTTCACAGAGGTTTAGCATATCAGAAATCTCAAAATGAAAAAAAAACAAACACATTTAGACCAAAGGGCTATCCAGCTTACCCAAGTAAGGAAATACTCTTTTATTTCACGGGATTTTTTTTTTTTTATAATAAAAAAGGATTAAACCCTAAGTGGAAATCACCTAGGGCAGAATGTGGTTGCACTGATAACAGAATTATATTTTGCAGTAAAGAGAGCCAAACCCTTGCTCTAATTAACAGACCAGTTCTGATAAAAAGGAGAAAACTGCAAGCCCAGAACTATGATCTTACCCGAAAAGGAGTTAAGGTGTGAGTAATAACTGACCCCTAACGGTTAAAGTGCTTTTAAATCATCCTCAAGAGGGAAAAGGACTGGAAATGCAAAGCTTTGCCTATCTGCATGACTGCTGCTTTCTACAGCAGTTCCTCAAAAGAAAACTGAGCCTTTCAGCTTTAAATTAACTTGCAAAAATTTGGATGTGAGGCCAGGTCAGCCTGTTTCGCACTTTGTGCTCAGGGGTTTCCACACACTGTCCTCATTTTGTACTTGCCATGTGCTGCTTGTTTGCCAACCTAGTAAATTCCGGTCCTCCAAGTGTGAGCTCTCTTCTGGGTTAAGTGCCACAGTCAGTGAGATTCATAGGCAGGAATTGTCCCTTTGGTTCAGGCCATTGCTAGCACATAACAAATACATGGAAAAGTTGCAAGAGCAAGTTGCAGCATTTGTTTTGCACTTCATTAGAGCTTGCTGCTTATTCTCTCACTGTGTAAATTTTGCTGTGAAAATTAAAATGTTTGGGGGACCCAAGGGGCTTATTCCCCTTCTTTCCCGTACCACAAATTGCCTTAGAGCCACAGACAGGTCAGTAGCAGTGTGATGTACGCAGGTGAAGCTTCTTGTGCTGCACAAATTAGTGGGCTGAACCCTTGCACAAAGTGGATTATTGAACTATGGTTGGAGCTTATGCTTCCACCAGTCATTCCGACAGTCAGGAGATAGCAGAGGATCTGTGCACGAGCCAAGGAAGGCTTTGAACCATGCTCTTATCATTTTTAACAGCAGATTGAAATAATTTCCCAGGTTCAACAACGTTCTGTTTTTCAAACACACTAAAAGGCAGCTTTGGAAGGAGGCTATCTGCCAGGGAGTTTTCCTTCTCCTGGTAGGGCACTGCTGCAGCATCAGCAGCATAACTCAACAGGCAGTTTCTCTCTAGAGAAAGTCATACACTGAGTGTCTCAAATGCTAGGTTGGATGTCAGATTTAATTTGAAAACCAAGATTCAGAAGGAAATCTTGGCAAAGTACTGCTGATTAAAGAAGAGGGCACTGGTTTTGCTGAAAAGAGTTATCTCGTTCCATTTGATACTGATTATCTTTAACAAGTTTTCCTAAAAAACTTAAGAAAGCAAAGGTGAGTAGGCTTGCTCTGAATTTCCCATAGGTATTAAAAGACAACAAATGTTAAAGGTTCTAATAGTGGAGGCTTTATTGTTATCACTCTAACCAGCACTCAGGGTACCACCATGCTGAGAAAGTAATAGAAAATTTCTACTTCTCGGAAACTGAAACAGTATTATTTTATTTAAAGAATATTACACCTTGGAGTATTCTGAGTAATTCATTGTACAAAACTTGAACACAATAGTGCATTTTATATTGGTCTTGTTCTAAGTCGTCTGTGCATTTCTTTTATGCAGATAAGCTAAAATCCGTGTGGCTGTTCTCTACAGAAATGACACTAGTCTTTGTCCTATTAGGCACTCTGTCAACCTGCCAACAATCTCACCATAGTTTATATGTTTCCAGTGTACATCTAAGGTCTTCACCCTGGGCTTACTTCAGTGGCAGTCTGTAATCAGTGGTAATTATTGTCTTAACGTATGATTAATGCTTACTTTGTTTAGATGTATCACATTCAGACTTTTACCAGTGATGCCAACTGGATATCCAGTGGCAACAGGGAGATGTGAACAGGAATACTACAAACTGTTACCTCCTATATGCAGTCTCCTATGGAGATACAGACACAGAAGGGTACTGATGTAGCTTTTCCTTTTCTTTGCATATATACCAAAGGAGGCTAGTGTAAGGTATAGCATTAGGTAGAAGTAGTTGCTCAGTAGTGATCCGGTGGCTTTAATGAAAGGGGTGAGCATTTTCTTTCTGTGTAAAGAAACAAGTTCATTTGAAAAGGCCTGGCATTGCCAATTTCCTTTAATAATTTTCATACAACAGTGAGGTTGTATGAACTGCAGTGAAAAGCACCGATTGCCACTTCAAGACTTCTAGTTGAAAGCGCGGGGAAGCCCCCCTGCTGTCCCTCTTCATTCTGTGTAGCATCTTGCAGAAATGCTGTAAACTCCATTGTTTTAAAGTAAAAGAAATCACTGTCTTTAATGTCTTTCAGAACACTTCCTATAAATAGTTAAAATCGCCCTGCTTTTCTCAGTTTAATTATTTATTTGCAGAATAATTATATTACATGTCAGATTGCATTATCATTGAAGTTGCAAATGATCTTGAAACAAAAACAAATGCTGTCTTCTCAAGACCAGTAACCTCAACATTTCAGACACAATGTTAATTGTTGTTTTACTGCAGAATCCGTATAGAATAAAAATGAATATGATCGTCAGAGTCCTGAGATTTAGTTTAGAAGAGTTAACAAAACCTACAGATAACAAGAAGTGAAGGATTTCCCATTGCAGATGCTTGTCTGTACCTGTCAAATTCTTGCAGAAAATAATACATCCCTCAGCAGCAGTGGAATAGGTAAAAGAAAGAGTGTGAATGGTCAATTGGTGGAAAATGTGAATATGCAATGTATTATGATAGAATAGCATTGTTAAAGCTAGAGTTGATAAACTTGAATGGTTTATCTCCATCAAAATCTAAGATTTTCAATCGCACACGTACAAAATAGGTGCCTAGCAAGCCCAAAACTGAACATGCTTATACTTGTGAAAGAATGGTTGATTTTTGTTGTTTATTGAACATTTAATTTGTTTCCCGATTGTTTGCACAAATCTGCCCATTTCTGTGAAACATCAACCTTGCCCATCTCTCAGAAGGACGCGGAACTTTTCCACTAACCATAATGTTGCTTTTAAGCACATTCATAACAGTCCTTTCCTGTCACCAAACTGCAGAATATGTGGACTGGGTCATATCAAAGATCTGTCCAGTCTAGTAAACTATTTCAGCACTGGCTAAAGGCAGATGGCCAGGGGAGAGCTGAGGACCATGGCAAGAAGTCTGACTCTTCCCCTGATAGTCCCTCAGCTGCCAATCATCCATAGTTCAGGGACTTCTGGAGCTCTGCATGGAGTCACATCCACTGGATTTCCCCTCCAACGGTGTGCCCGATCTTCTCCTTGAGCCACACAGACCTTCAGCTTTCAATATTATTGCACAGGATGTTACATGAAGACCAATCTGCACAGGAGATAGCAGTAATTGTGTTCTGTCTGTGCAGGTTTTCCAGTCGTACCTACTTAACCACTGTGGTCTTCATTTCTTATTCTTTGCTGCTCTACAGAATTACATCCTCTTCTGTATATAGTGTATAGTGTTAGTGTATAGTACATAGCTCAAACACTGGTGCTTTATTGTTTTGGTGCTTGGTTTTGTATTTATGAGTTCATGAACTAGGAGGAACTGTTTATACACAGAATGCTAAGTGAGATTTGTTATTTGAAGGAAGCAGGGTCTACTGAGTGAAAATGTTTTCTTTCATGATACAAAAGCAGCTTAGGCCCTCCCCTTTACACATACCACTGTAATCACCACTTCAGTACTGGTCCCCAAGAGGAACATTCAAAAACATGAAGAATATGGAGAATGTTTTTACAGACTATAGGACTTTTGGTACTCAGAAAAACAGGCCATTATTTACTCTCACCTGTGTGAGGTTCCATCCCACTCTCACTCTGTATCTCCAGCTCATTTCAGCAGATTTAAACATTTAGGGACACTTTGCATTAAAGATGTTTTGTATTATTTTTACCAGAAGCCAGCTTTCTAATTTCTGGGCATACAAAATGTTGTTTTTTCAACTGTCTTTCAAAGCTTACTGGATTAGATTTGAAATCTTCTCTACTTCTCATTTAATATATGCCACCTTTTTTTTTTTTTTAATTGCAACCAAAATACCATCTGTGCTGAAATTTGTTGCATTGCGTTTTTGCCTTGGATATCAACTATTTCTATAAAACATCACTTAAAATCAATTAGTCCCTTTGGACATGAAGATAAACTAAACAAACAGCTACATATATCTTCCTATGCTTTTTTTCCTCTGGTTGTTACGGTATTTTGAGATGTACCAGATTTGTCTGATGGATGAGTCACTATGTAATGACAGCAGATAAAAATTCTGTGATAGAAGTTGGGACAAACATACAAGGGAAAAAAAATTATTCTGCTTATTGCCATCCTGCATGAAGGATAACATCCTGATGCCTGGACTAGTGACTAAAATGACTCAGATCTGCCCATCATGGATGATGAGGATTCCATGCCCTTCACAAAATGTCTTCACAAGACTTTCAGGGGGACCACAGATGAAGTCCATAGCCACGGATGAGGTCCATAGCAGTTCTTGTGTTTGTGTGCTTCTCTGACCATCACTGGGCTGCCAAATCAGCTGAGGAATACTCCTCCCAGCTCCCCTGCTTTAAATACCTCCTTTACCTCCATGCTAATATTTATTTCGTGTTATTACTCGCAGCATCCAGGGTACAGCCTCTATGTGAGTTGTGGGGCTTCTGGCCTTGTGCTCACGATTGGTTTAGTATTGTTTAAGTATGCATTGCTACTAAGAAGGAAACCATATCCCCCCATTTTGTTGCCCTATGTGTAGAGCCAACACTGCAATAATGGAGGAAGCTGGATAAGGCTGAAAAGTGGAAGTGATTTGGCTGGAAAAAAAAAACAGCTTAATAAACAATTACCAAATAGTTTTCAGCACTGGCTCGATGAGAAGGATCCCTGCACTGTCCTTCAGCCATTAACAATAGGGACACTGAGGTGTCCCTTCAGTCTGTGCTTAGACACAGTCCCATTGCAGTCACAGAAAGGCAAATATATCCCTGCAGTCATCTGATAGCACAGCACAGGCCTGTGACTCGGGGCTGTTTTTCTGCTATATGTAGAGCCCAAGCTGTTTTTAAAGAGAATTCAAATTTGTTGCTTTTTGTCCCCCTAAAATTTATCTCAGTGGGATTATTTACATGAGATAAAGGTCACAAGCGCATTGTCTTGCTATTAGCAAAAACATACAAACATTACATTCTTAACCCAAGACTAATTGTTTAATTTCTTATTTTAAAAAGATATATTTGAAGTAAATCTTCACGGCAGCTTGTACATTTTTCTCTCTCTTCTAGGAGGACAGCATCTCTTTTCTATAGGATCAGCAGTGTAGCCTAATGCCTAGGAACTTGGGAGAAACAAAGAAAAATGCCTTCTGTTAGACTAAGACAAGGCATCAGGATGAGAGCATTTTCCAGGCCAGTTCAGAAAATGGTGCTTTCTACATCAGAGCTCCCAGCATGGGGTCTTTCATCCCAGCTTTGCCAAAGTCTGCCCAGTGTTCTTACCCACATCTTCCTACCTTTCTGTGCCTCACTTTCTTAGCTGGGAAATATGGACATCATACTTATTTCTTTCATCTTTTGTGTCAGTCAAATATTAAGATTGCAAACCTTTCAAAGACCAGGGTGCTCCCATCTTCCTGCCTGTACATAAAGGGCCTTACGTGGCTTTTCAAATAGAAGTGGTGGGTAGTAGTAGAAAATAATCAGAGGTGGATCACAGGGCTTCTTGCATTTCCAAGAGATGCCTCGATAACACTTGATCCTCTTGTGTTAGTTACAGAAAGATTAATAATTGCATTTTGCACAAATGAGAGCTGGAAATGGCCCTCCTTGACCCTCTGGCAGTTACATGCAGTGAATCCAGAAATGCTCTGGTTAGCAACAATGAAGAATCCTTCTTGACTAAGTCAGCTTTATCTGTCCCTGCCCTCGACAGAAAATTTGCGTATGCTATTGTATCTTCATTTTGCTCATGTATGTGCAGCCTGCACCTGTGATATGAGTTTTAGAGGTGTGCAAGTCTTGGGGCATGTCACGAAGAAACAAGGGCTTTGGAAAGCAAAAGAACAAGCTTTGATATTAGAGTACAAGTATTTACATTTACTTGTTAAGATTTGAACACGGCAAACAATTGCCTTGAGAAGGCAGACGCTCAAGTAACAAGCTCTGAAGGACTGATTTTACTAAATGCCAGGCAAAGAGCAACATAATTTTAAGGATGTTGATGCATGTAATAAAGTAATAGGACCCTGAAGAGGTTTTCTTTTTATTGTTTGTTTGTTTGTTTGTTTTTTAAGTATGTTTTATTTTTCTTTTCCAGAAACCTATAAGACAGAAGCTTTGCTGCTGTTGGGAAACTGTTTTGCTAAGAACACATCAGGTTGCCTAGAATGGATGTGAGTAACTGAAGAACACCCTAGTGGCAGTGATCCTCCCAAGGGGCTTTTCCAATACGTTGGTATTAGTTGGTAAGAAGCATGAATGAAAGCAAACTATAGCCTCACTCTTATTTTCCCTGCCCAGGAGTTCCCCCAGGTGGGGGCCAGTCTGCAGGATCAAGATTTGCTGTTTGTCTTTATACAAAAGCTGAATGTACCATAGCACACACAGACCAGTTATGCGCTGCACGTACCATAGTATATGCAGCACAAGGTGTGCTCCTAAGAAAGAAACCCTATCCTGCCACACCACTGAGAGTATACCATGCTATAGACAGCACAGCAACACAGTGGAACATCAGCACATCTTAATGTATATAACTAATAGAGGAGAAAGTTAGAAGTCTTTGCAGCTCAGTCTGCTGCCTCTGAACCCACTCTTCCCTTTGTGTGAATATGGTAGACTTTGGAGTTTTTCTATTTCTTTTGTGCATAAATAGATTTGTAATTCTGGTCCAAAGCAACCTAGGAGAGTTCTCTTGGCCTCAGTGAAACAATGCCAGCTTACAGACTGAGGCAATGTTTTTAGTTACTTTTTGCTGTATGCCATGTATAAGTTAGGGTTGAAGTTTCTAACTGACACTGTAAGTGTACGCCTTCTTTTCAGACCAATCTTTTGAAAAGTAATTCAGTAATAATTCAATAATTAAAAACAATGAAATAATAATTCTGCATGAGAAACCTCACCAGGTGGCTTCTACTGACAAATCCACATCTTTAATTTCCTCTGCTACTAAGTAGGTTGGCTTGCCCCTGCACTTTACACTTACAGCAGCTTTGATTATATTTTACTCTATAGAAAGTCTGCATCTGACAGCATGGAACATATTTTTTCAAACGTGGAAACTAAGCAGATAACAATAATAACATCTCCTTCTATGAGAGAGAGTGAATGAGAATATGTCAGCTTCTTCTATACTATTATCTATCTGAATGAGGTCAGTACTTCAGCTCTGCTGACCTTGTCACAGAGATCACAAACTGCAAGACAGAAGAGGTTAAAATGAAAGGGCTTTAGGTAGTCGGTTGTACATGGCTACAATACACAAAACAACCTGCAGTTATCTCAGAGACTAGTTTTCTTAATACAGAAACTAGGTTTCACCTTCTGTCTTTCAAGAGTTTCCAATACATGTTTCACAGTACTTCCTACCACTTCTTAGTAGAAATAAGGGAAACACCTCTTCATTTAAAGAACCCCAAAACTGAATAAACTAAAGCAAGTTCCAAAATTGTGGACATTACAGATTTGCTCTGTTTACTTTTGGTGTCCTTGTCGAGGAAGCTGCTGATATGTTCAGCAGGATATAGTGATATCAACAGGAATATTATGGTAAAATTGATATCAAGAAAATCATGATTCTAATAGCTGCATGACTCCTGAGAGAGGTCCTTGTTCTGTAAGGCTACCTAAATCCCAAAATGGGCCAAAACCCATATTTAGGTTCTTTCCAGAATGCGGAGTCGCAAAGACTTTGCTCCACAGCTTCAAAATTCACAGCTCTCTCTGCCCTTATATGGCCAGTTCCTAAACTCATGGAAGAGTAAACACATAGAGCATTTAGCCATAAATGCCACCAAAATTAAAAACATACAGATCTGCTATGAACACCAGAGTCTCTCACTGCCAATGTTAATATTTAACATTTCATGCCAACTTATAAAGGACTATGTGAGTATATAATGTAATTTAGAAGAGCTTTTCTGCTCATAAACTATGGCATCTCTGGAGCAGTTAATATTTGTTCTGGGGATCAACTGGTACTATAACTGAAATTGAAGATGACTTTTTCATTTAAAAAATCCTTTCTAAGCCTCATTGACTTTGTACCCTACACACAGTCTAGGGTTTGAAGCAAAAACAGAGACATGGAATCATAGACTCTAATGACAAAGAAAGTCAGTTATTGGAGGGTTTTAGCCAATTTGATCCTGCTCAGTGTATATGTCAATTTCACACAGTGTTTTTAAAAAAGTAAGTTTTATGAATATCCACTTCTGTTTATTCTAATGGATTCTAGGACTGAGAAAGCCATAAACCAAAAACTGAAAGTAGGACCAAGCCATTGAAATAATTCTTATTAAGTACCATGAAACTCAAGAAACACATTTCAAAAATTACTGTGTTAGAGGAACTAAGACACCAATGGAAACTCAAGGTATCCATATAGTAATACTTGGACAATACCAGTTAATTGCATAAATAAGTTACAGAAAGCACAATTTAGCAGAACCAAGCAGGCCCAAAGGCTGTATGTGATCTTGCCATGTAGATATCAGAAGTGTCCTGACTTACTTCTTAAGTGGCACAGAAGCAGAAAGGTACCAGTCACCATCTTGCCCTTCCCCTCCCTGGATCAGCACTTTGAGGGCATGTATTCTGAATGGTAAATCC
Source organism: Lagopus muta (assembly GCF_023343835.1). Taxonomy (NCBI): domain Eukaryota; kingdom Metazoa; phylum Chordata; class Aves; order Galliformes; family Phasianidae; genus Lagopus; species Lagopus muta. The sequence continues at coordinate 27,598,394 of NC_064440.1, read as the reverse complement.
TCTCAAAGCTGCCAGATCTGTCCTCAAACAAATACCAAACAATTAAAAAATGTGCTTCATCTTCCAAAGGATGATCAAGAGGAAATTCAAAAATCAGAGTTATTTTATAAATTTGCCTTTTTGCAACTTTGTGTTTCTAAGGAAAGAACAAAAGCCTGAAGGTCCATGATAAAAAATGATAAAAATGGGAGGTATTTTATCTTTGCAAAGTTAATCAGGACAATATTTTTTTATAGCTTCTCTGGCTGGACCACCTTATGGGAACTCAGACTGTGATCCCGTACTGTGTCCAAAGGAAGGAGACAAGCATGACAGGTAGAATATTGTTTTCCTTAAAATTTTGCTATTTCACATATTTGTTTTCTCTGAAAATCTGAAGTCTAAATTTGAACAAAGGCAGCAATACCTTGCACTGTTAGCATATCTTGTTTATAAATAAGGAAATTAGGCAATTGAGAAATGTTTTTTGAGATGAGGAAAGGCGATGGAAATGCGTATGCCTAAGAGTAACTCAAACGACAGTTTAGAATCACAGTAAGAAAAAGAAGGGATGCCAATATGCCTGCCAAACAGTAGAGTTAAAACTGGGACATTGTTTTGGATATTTATATTTGACTTACGTGTCGAAAACAATTTTTGAATGCACTGTGTTAAAGTGAGGATGGCTGGATTTGTGGGGCACATATAACACTGCAGACAGGACTGCAATCCCTGAATTTCTACCTGAGAATGAAAACAGTTACTGAGTTTACAAAAGCCATTCATTTCTGAGGGAAAGCAAATACTGTATGGACTGCTCACATCCATTCAGAATTGAATGTTTTATTTCAGATGGCCTCTGGACAGTCTGTTGTAACTCCTTCACAAACCTTTGCAGACATGCATAATTTGAAACACAGAGCCAAAGATTAGTTCCAGAAAAGTCTTGTGATGTATTTAACCATAGGATCAAAAATTTCCCTCTGATCTCAAGTGTGAGAGATCAGAGACCAAAGGATCAAGGTTTATAGCAAGGAGGGACAAGCAGAAATTCTCCAGTCCACAGTATAAGCACTGTTTTTTATAATTCATCAGTGCTCTTCTCTGAAGGACTATCTCTAGCACGGTAGTTTTTCTTTTCTGAATGGCAATTATCAAATCATAGCTTAACATTAACATTGTTCATAAGTGTTCCCTATGACATTTCTTTTTTTTTTTTAATCAAGTCATTTTTCTAGCATGAAAGAAGACTTCTATTGTTTATGTATCATAGGCAATGGACCTGCAAACACAGTCGTTATAAGCCCTGCAATCCTCCTCAATAAGCAAAAGACAAATTGTGATGGAATTTCATAAGTTACTCCATATCATTCATCATGTTTCCTGAAGTTAAATTACTTCCTACAGGAAAGCATAAATATAATGCGCATCTTAAGGAGCTAGCAGGTTGGGTTGCCCTCTAGGCATAAAATAAATATGATACTCACTTCCTTTCTCAAGAGATGCAAGTTTTGCATGTGCACACAGCAGAAAATCCATGTCACTCAAAATGAGGGGATATTCTACTAACCAGCCACACAGCACTGCCTTTGTTTTTAGAATGGACAAAAGTTCAGATGTAATCTTTCTTCCACTGCATTCAGTGGACACTTTTCCCTCTGAAGCTCAGGAAGAATTTTATGTTTAGGACTTTTGACCTGACTCTGATTTTGAGCAATCAGATTAGAAGTGCAGGCTGGATTTCCAGGTGAACTGAGAGGCCACCACTGTCTGGGCCAGTGCTGCCCAGGACCCCATGAAGAACCACAGAGACAACATTATGTCTGTAAGAGTCTGCATAAACGGAACACATAAAATCTTTTCTTTTTAAATTGTCAAGTGAATAAAACACAAACGGATTAAATAAGCTTTTTCAGTGCAGCCTGGTGCAATACTAAAGCAAGCTTGACATCCTGTGGCCAGAGCTAGCATGGGAATGACTCAGCCTTTGAAAATCTGAGCTTACTCTCTCTGGAGACAGCGTTACTGTTTAGGGCTCTTATTTTTGTTTGAGATAGTTGTGACAGTCCTACGACAAGCGAGTAAGTACACTGGAAGAAATTATATAAAGGTGTATACTAAATATTTCTGGAAGCACATGACTAGGATCTGAAAGAGAGTGATTCCATGTTATGGCCAGGAGGGCTTAATGAGAGAGTAAGTAGGTGGGGTTTGCTAACCCTTCATAGTCCAGGGAGTCTGTGTGACTCCTCCAGATCACTCCTTCCTTCAAACATGGGTGCAAATACAAGTGTAGAGCTAAGGACTGGGAAAAAAAAATACGAGCACCAAATGACTAGTTTCTCTGAGAAGAAACAGGTGTAAGCTGAAATTTAAATATTTGAAAATATTTTTTATAACATCTTTTTAAAAGACTGCTGCTTCTTTTCACAGCCCAGATTATACAAAAGAGCAGTCCTCAAAATATCTGCAATAACTGTTACAAAACAATCACATGTAGAAATCTCAGCTTATTGATGCACAAACAACATACCACATGAGTCACTGTAAACCTTTCAAAGCCTACATGTTCATGTAATTTGGGAAACTCATCCTACAGCAAAAGATAGCAGGGCAATTTGCCAGAAGTTAATACAAAATAAATTATTTCTGTTAAAAGAACAAATGGTAACAAGAGACATCTCCAGATACACAGTTGCTGAGGCAAGACCCAACATGGTAGTTACGCAACGCATTGGGATGAGTAGTGCTTACACAATTAATAGAAGACTGTCTTTAAACTTTCAAGAACATTGGTATACTTTTAAATAGAAGTTAGTAGATTTATTGGTGGCTAATTAAGACAGAATGAATATTCATTTCCTCTTGTTTTGCTGCTCAGAGCATGCAAAATAAATTACTCGTATCTTGCTTATTTTAAATATTCAACCATGTCAGGCTTTCCAGGTTAACTGCATGGCCTTTGGTCATGTTGGGAAAAATAATTGAATTCTGAATACTTCTTCAAATTCATCACTCACTTTTTCTTTTTTTCTTGTATCTTTACTCAGGACAGCTTTCCGCACTCTCAAATGATAGTGTTTTAGCATTACGAGAGTGCATATTTTGATTTTCCAGCATCCTTTTTTTTAAACCTTTCTTAAACATGGCATTTTAGCGTATGTATCTTTGGAGAGACCCTCTCCAATCCTTAGGAGACAAAGCAGTGAAGAATTTGAGTATTCAATTACTTCTTTTTTATAGTTCATGTGTGCGTGATTAATTTCATCGTATTCTGGTTTTGTTCAAGTTCAACACGAAGCAAATTGCTAACTCACTGAAAAAAAATTAAAATGTTATTACTGTTAGAATAAAAATTTATTAGTGATATGAAGAAACATACTGAACGTCATTTTGTTATAAAAAATTTAACACTAAATGTAGAATTAATGTTCCTTAGAATAGTGTACAACCATGGTTTGAGATTCACAGTAGACGTTCCAGGTCTAGCAATTAAAAAGAGTCATCTATAAAATAGGGAGTTTCAAAAAATTATTAAGAAAATAACACCTGGAAAATAACCCCAGTTCTGCTACCTCACAGAGATATTCTTCTAACTATAAATCTCATTTCATCTTACTTGGTTTCTCTCCATGCCTGAAAATCCAGGAAGCTTCAGTTTTAATTCTTTAGCTCAAGTTTGTTGCTGAAACTAAAAGTTTTCTCCAAGCTAAAATAATGTCTATGGGTGCTTCTACTAACAAATGCTAACTCAACCATAATGATTCCTGGAATGTTCTGTGTATTCGTAAGATGAACAGAAGATCATAAATCTTGAGTCTTAGTTTACTTACTGAAAAATCATCAGCCTAGACACGTATATACACAAAAAGCGTATAATCTGTGTTAACTAGACATGGAGAGCTATTTCAGTAGTTCTGTTCTGTTGAGACACTGGAACAGAGTACACGTGGATGTCCCATCCCTGCAGTTGTTCAAGGCCAGTTGGGATGAGGCCCTGGGTAGCCTGATATGCTGGGTGGCAACCAGCCCATGGCAGAGGGTTGGAACTGAGTGGGCTTTGAGGTCACTTCCAACTCAAGCCTATAATAGAATTTGATTCTATGATTCTGAGGTAAACAACACAGACGTGCAAACAGTGTCTGCATGCTTCTTGCGTTTTGTGTTTCTATTTTTAAATTATTCCATATTAGAAAATGGCTCTGCACAATATCCTTACTATTATCCTTACACTATTTTCTGTTTCTAATCACCAAATAATTACGTCTTTATGAACCCTTTTTACTTAAAGAGATTCAGCTGTGCGGATGAATACGCAGACCACTCTGAAGTGCTTGGTTTTTTTTTTTAGCAGGTGTGTAAACACGCAGGAACATGGTCTTCATTTTGCAAAGGTAGATGGTGGCAATTATAATCAGAGTGGAGATGTGTCATTCCAAATTTGTGAGCTGTACTCACAAAAATACACCATCAGTACTTGGGGTAGGAAGCATTATTTCATTCTGCAATATGCTGAATGTTCCTGTTGATTGGAACTATTTAAACATGTCAAATCAAGCCTTTTCTCTATGTCATACCACACCTGTTCAATTTGTATTTCATTGTTATCACAACTGCCACAACAATAAGCACTTCCTGTACAACAGACTCCGCTAACATTTCCAATGCTAAGGATTTGTTTTGCAAAATAGTTTGATTTGTGGAGTAAAAATCTCAGGGGTACTTACATGTAAATTTCAAACATAACTCTAGACATGTTAAACCTAAAATTTTAATGGTGATTAAAATTTGCAATTTGGGGTTAAATGAGATGTTTAAAAAGTAGCCTGACACCAAACTCAAGTTATTTAAATACTTAAACAAAAAAAAACAAAACAAAAAAAAAAAAAAAACCCACATTTTCAATAAGGATGCATTCCTGTTGCATTTCAATGTCATTTCTGCTGTCGTGAAATTAATAGACCTTTGGAAATATTACACCAGCCTACCAAATGATCTTGGCATTTTTAGGTCACTGACATTAGCATCTTTACCTTTGCAAAACATGCCATGGAATTCATGTCCTTGTGGATGTCTGTCTAAATTCATATTTAACTTCAGTAAAAACCTGTATGAGCAGTAGATGTTGGACAGCTCAGCAAATTAACTTCGGTTTGGAGAAACTGGAATGGAATTAGATTGTTACAGGCAGTCTAGGCAACAAACACTCCTCTCCAGATGATGTTGAGATGTCTGTGTGTTTATGCAAAAAAAAGTCAAACAAAACCCGAAACAAAAAATATATATATTTAACTTCAGGAAAAATGTAAAGCCCAGGCTGAGAATAAACAGAACTATTGTTTTTTAGCAGATACTTCTCAGCAGGCAAAATTTTCTTCTTGCATTATACTCAAAACACAAGAGAAATTGTTTCAGTACCCTAGTATTTGGGTCATAACAGCATGACCTCTAATGATGGATGTATCTTCAGTGCTGGCTCAGAAGAGGATAGGAACGTGACTTACTGTATAACTACGAGTAATATGTGATGGCTTAGAGAATGAGAATGAAGAGTGATTTAACTGCAGCTTGAAAATACCAAGAGTGAATCCTCAGTGTATTTAGAATTGGCCTGTTCAGCTATTTAACTCATGATTACTCAGTAGTGTATTTATACCTACGTTAGAAACTTTGAAATAGCAATTTCTTATAACAAAATGTGTTTTCTATTCCAGTTTTTAGTTGATTTCTGAAATGAAAAAGAGGTTAAGGAACATAAACAAATGTTGAAATAAAGCAATTTTCAAAGATTTCAGATGTGCCATATTGGGAAGAACATAGTTTAAGATTTTTATTTAATTTGAAAGTAACATCATAATGAGAGACAATTGTTTTGATTTGTTATTCATCATGTTTTGGACAACCGTACAGCAGACATGGGCACATTTTAGAAAAAAAATAATAGCATGTTAAATGCATTATGCTGCACTATATTTATGTTTTCCCCAGCTACTAATACAGTTTTCTAATTGCACTGCTGGGTCTCATACTCAAATAGCAATTTTTAATTATTGACATATAAAACAATCAAATGTGATGCTTCAGCAATAAATTAGCATGATATTAGAGGAAAACAATCTGAACATATTCACTAATCAAGTCAATGGCTCACTGACATGACTTCAATCTGCACAGTTACAACTGTTGGACTACACAGTCCAGGTTTTCCAGCAGTTTGCAGGCAAACTCAACAGCAAACAAGGAAAGATGCCTAAAGAGCCTGCTGTCTGAGCTGGGCTTCTCTCTTTTTAGGATCCAATCCAGTGCTCATTTAGGCAAGAGGACACTTCTGTGTCCTTACTTACACAGGCACTAGATCAGGTCTCAAATGACATATTTGGAGAAGGGAGAAGCTATCATTTCCTTGATCATTTAAAGAACTCCCAGTGAGGGACTATGAGGATCAGAACAGAGGATATGTATATATGAAATAAGTTAGAAGATACACTGAAAATGAAGCAAAGCTACTACCTCTGCCAGAAGATGTCAGCATTGTTAAGAGGGCTGATCTCCTTACTATAAACATGCAGAGCTGTGTTATTTACTGGCTTGTTTACACTGTGCAGCCTACACACGCACTCGGTGTTTAAGGCAGGCTACACAGAATTTCAGCATAATGCTCAAAATACTACCCATCTACTTTTCTAGAGAAATCAAAGTGATAGGAGATGCATAACAGTGGTCCCAAAGGGGCAGACAAACCAGGAGAGCACAGCTGAGCTGGCAGTACAAGGGGACAATGGGCACAGATCCTGCAGTGTTGCAGACATACAAACCATAAATTCCTGCGGCTGGCAAGTACTAGCAATGAGAGCTTACACACAAGATTCTGCGGGGTCAAAGTCTTTATCAGCTCTGTCTGCTCATCTCAGGCCCTAAGGAAAATGTTTGCTTTGTGTGGGGAAACAGCTTGGAATCTTGTACTCTGTGATGTAACCACCAAAGTCTCAATAATAAGGTAGTTCAGACAATTTTGTACCAGGGCTCGCACTGAAAACAAGACTCAATGAAATGTGCAGAGTTTTTTGTTATGTTAGTTCCTCTTGCCACCTATTTCCTCTGCATGAAACTGCTCTCTTCCCATTTGTGGCAATGTGAAATACAGAGATGTCATATTTAGTGCACAGCCACTCCGCTCCTCCTTGGCATGGCACAATGCAGAGCAGCTGAGCACCAAGTGCTGCCAACACTCTCCCAGTCTGTCTGGGCCTGATGCAGCTGGAGTCTTGGCAGATCAGAACTTTTAAAATCACAGTGAGATGCAAGTTTTTACCAGCTTGTTTCAACTCAAATTTTAGTGTTTTCTTCCCATGCTTTTTAACTATAAATAATTTTCCATGGAAAAAAGCAGAGCCAGGTATCAGTTTCCTCTGTCTTCCTATTCTGCAATTGTTTTTAGGCAGTTTTTTCATTTTGTGCATCATTTTCTCATACCCTTCCAACGTACTAGTGTGCAAAATACAAGATCCCAAAGATTGCTCAGGTCAGTAAAATTTAAACCACAGGAAAGCATGCAAAATAACAGAGATGCAGTGTTTCAACAGGGTAATTATGGGTATTTTTTAAATTCCGTTTTCTTTTGTCTTTATGTTTTCTTATTACGGCTGAAAGTCTCTGTTTTTATGACACAACTTGGCTTCTATTCACACAGACCAAACAAGACATGAAAGAAGTTGTAAGATTGAAAACTTGATCTAGAGTTTTCTGCAACATCTCCTTTGACAACCTGGGCTCTTAACATTCATTTCTTGCCTTACATCCCAGCTGCTAAAAAGCATCCAGTCCTTGCATATATGGATGGTATGAAGCTAACTCATACTGCTTAACACTAAGCACAGGGGGATGTAGAGATCATTAGTTCATAGCTAAAGATTAGGAGGCATAAACAATCCACTGTGTATGCATGGCAATTCAATATGATTGGAGAATTTCCATTGTAATTTAAAAACACAAAATGCCTATATGGTCTTGACTATGGTCTTGACTTCTGTGATGCAAGCTTTTCATTTGTGTGACTGATTGGCTTGATTGGTTTGGTTTGGTTCATTTTTCTCTGAGAAATCAGGTTTTCATTCCACCTGATGAATGCCTTTTCCAAAAAAAATCCGAAAACATCCTGGTTTTCCACTGGCATTCCATTTCAAAATGTGACTGTCCTTTTGGACAGAACTGGCATTAAAAGATAACCAAGGCTCAAATAGGATAAAAATAGTGTCTTTTAACTTAATTTTTAATTTTTTTTCTTCCTATATTTGGTTTTACTCAACTCATTCCCCATTTTATTTTTCATAGTCCTTGTTATTCACATTCTCTCTCCCTGCTGATATGGTTGTGTTGCTAACTGGACCCCAAATAAGTGTATTCTACTCTCCAGTTCAGTAGGAGGTATGATAAAGAGTTTCTATCAGAGTTCTCCTTCCCCTCTCTCCCTCCCCTCTTCCTCGTTATTAATCTTTGATAACCCTCTTTTTGATCTGCGCACTACATTCTGCTAATTTATGGATGCTTTTAAAACTCAGACATGGGATTACTTCATTTGATTCATGAAGGCCACAAGCACTTCAAATTAACCTTTTGCTTCCTTGGGGAAAAAAAAAAAATTACTTTGGGGATTTGGTTCACCTGTTGAAAAGGAAACTGTCTCTTCTTATTTACTGAGATTGCCTCAGTACCACGGAGATGACTCATGCATACTCTGCAGGGCTTAGATGGCGCTGTAAATTCACTGCTGGACACCATGGACCTGATCCAGAGCAAACTTAGGTCAAAAAAATCATTCCTATTGGCTCCAATTGCAAACTTGCATTATACTGAGTGCACTTTGTTCCCACAGAAATTAATGGAAGAAGACAGTGTTTAGTATATCAAAGAGCCACGTAAAGGTGACACCATACTGTCTTACCTACTTAAAAACAACAGTACAAAGTGACATCACCACAACACTGACAATTTTATTGTGACCTTTGCCTATCTATGTTTACTGCATTCCTTTTTTTAAAATGAAGTTGTCCAGAGAAATGTCGTCAGTGACCAAAGTATGTATGAAGCCTTTTTTTTCTACGAACTTACCAGGGGGACACAATATTTGCAAATAGCTCATTAGAATGGGAAGAATAATTCCCTAATGGAAAAAGACAGAGAAAACCCTGAAAGGATAGTTCACCTGACATTTGGGATGAGGATCTATGGGGCTGATGTTCAGTCAGACCTGCGAATTTCTGAGTGTGAGAGACTTCTTTGTAGAGATCCACAGAAAAGAGCTGTGTAAAGCAGTTACACATCTCAATGCTGAAAGACTTTGCCTTGCAAAAGTGTATGAACTATGGGTTAGGAAGATTTCATATCATGCTTGTCTAATGCTGCTCACAAATACAGCAATGTTACTATATCCGTATATACATATATCAGAATTTGAATGCAAATACTTTCCAGCACTGAATGTGGTTCCTGTGTTTGAAAAGCAGACAGATCAGAGGTTTTGCATGCTTGCCTGCTGCCATTGGACAGGAAGTATCACACCATAGTTCTGAGAAAATAAAACCAGCAAAGGGTAAAACAGGAGCAGACACTAAGTTTGCTTTGTGCTTTTCTAAGCATCTTACAAACAATTACTAGCAATTAGTAAATAAACTCAGAAAAGGAGTTCTTATTATCTTAAACTGTTTTCCTCCTTCACGAGTTTGTCCTCTTCTACCCTCAGAATTCAGAGACAAAACCAATTCTCTAAATCTGGTCCACAGCACTGGTCTAATTAGTGGACTCCTTTACGTAACTACTAATAAACATCACAGTTTTATTGTTCAAGCACTGTTGCTGTGCCTGCCATACAAACCTGCACAAACAGCCATGAGGTTAGAAAGGCAATTGTGCCTTTTGAGGGTTCAGTACAATGCTACGTTGTGCAAACCCAGCAGGGCAGAACAGGGCTGTAACAGAAGCCCTTTCTGTTAAAGCCTTTCTAATCACACCATCCATTTTTTGACTCCAATAGCACAGGCTACCTACATAAAAACAAACAAACAAATAAATAAATAAAAGGAAATACTTGCTGGCATTAAATGTGAGTATTACATCTCGCACAGCTTATCCCAGCTACCTTGCTTCAGCCTGTCTGCCTCTTAACGAATCAAGACTCAATAAAAGCTGGCTTGATCTGTTATGCTTGTTCACTTTTAGTTACACATAGATTTTATTGTAACAAGTCATGGTGCAGTTTACTGCATGCACAACTATATATGATATTCAAATATCTCATTTGAGCACAGTTTTTTTGCTTTTTATCCCACAGCATGAGGCCATTTCTCGAAAGGAGAATGCTGTTCATTAGAGCTAATGCTATAGGAAGAGAATACTACAATCTTACACCCCCTTAGATGCTGGGAACTCACGGTGATGTAGCATTGAATGGGCCTACCATTCACAAACAGCACATCATGAACTCCCCATCCGTAGTGCAGTGGGTCATTAACTCCGAGTTGTACAGAGGTGTTCTGGTCAGGACATAAAGTATTACTAATACTAATATTACAGGAATCAATACTTGCTATAATGGTGTTGATTGTCTGTTCCCTGAAAATAATGTTTCAGGTGCAGATTCTAATAGGACTTGAGAGACATGTAGCAGAAGTGGAAGCTTTTTTACCCTTAAAAATTGCAGAATTCTGTAGTTGAACATACAATGAAAATATTGGCAATTTAGGGACTGAAGTTTAATTCACATTTACAAAGACTTGGAATCAGAATTTTTTTTCTGAAATCACATCAAAACATTTCTCACAGAGAACAATTTGGGCCACATAATCCAGATTCTTCCTGCCTTCCTTCCTCCACCTTTGTTTCTCTGCATAAGCCAAGTGCTCTCATAAATCAGTCTTCTCCAGTCCTTCAGGAAGCAACTCAGATGCCAGAGGGACCAAAGAAACAGCAATAACTATAGTAACACCAAAAGCCACAATAGCACCTGGACCTGCACTAGCAGCAAAAAGTGCAAGATTTATAGGCATTACTGAGTCAGTGCAGAAAAGAGAGCTGGAGTCGTCAGCTTAAAGCAAAACAAACTTGCCGTGTTGTAGTACTGGTGAAAAATTTTTTTCAAGGTCACTTGACCCCACAGGTTCCAGAGTTTTTAGGATGAAAATGTCTGTAGCGTACACATGCAATCCTGTTTATGTGCTGCTCCCTTTTATCTCCATGCTAGCCTAGTGAGAATAACCCTGTGTGCTGAGACGTGAATGAGCGGTATGCAGCCTCTGATGGCCAAACTATCCACTGCAGTGAAAAACATTAAACATCAGCACAGTGCATAACAGATAGAGGAGGCAAAAAAGGAAAAGTATCAGTATGGTCCATTTTACTCTTTGTGTACTTAAAGTGACCACATAAAAAGGCAGTGTGTCCTCTTGACACCTTTGCTACCTGGAGCAGTTCTTTAATATGCATCCCAGCCAGCAAAACCAAGCTTACTGCCAGTGCACTTAAAGAAACAGAGTTGAGATAGTCTCAGTGTTCACAGTCAGATGCTTAAAGATGCACAAGTGTTTGTTCCATGTCATGATGTAATGTGCCAGATGATTGCTATAAAAGGTTTTAGTTGTGGCTGAGCACCTTTCAAAATACTGCAAGGCCATGTTTTCCAAAGTGGGTGTGATTCAATCTAATGAGTCATGACTTCATTAATTTTTCACGAACGATTACTCGCTTTACAAAAAAATATTTTGGGAAAAGAAGAAACAGCTCTCCTGTAATCAATGCAGGCATGCTGTAGTGCTGGTCATGGCTAGTAATATTTTAGAGTATATATATGACAAAGTAGGGAAAAATAACAGGAAGGTCTCCATGTGTACCAGTCTTGACCACATTATGGCTGAAATTGGCACTCAATGCCAGAATCGTATAATCTTCAGAATCTCCTGAAAAGCTCACGATGTTAACATTTCCTCAGTACAATGTGATACTCTATGCAGGTGTGTTATCAGGAGAGAGAAAATAACACGACAACAAGCTAATAGTGAGAAAACTGCCTTTATATTTCACTTAGATTTTTTCAACGAACAAGTTAAATTGTCCTTGTTTGTCTTCACAAGCAGCAGGCTTCAGTGCAAGCACAAGCACAAGCTGAACAAAAGATGGACTCTATTGCATTATTTACAGTGCTTTGCACAAGCCCTTTTGCATGAGCATTTATTAATTGCCTGCAAAATCAGCAAAATATGTTCCACGTGTGTCAGCTCAGCATATATTGAGCATAATTGCACATTTGAGGCACACGGTTGTTTATGTCACTTTGTAATCACACTAATAATTACCAAACAACCAAGTAATTCAATGAACAGTAAATGTAACGTGTAATTACTTTATTAATTTCCACATAACACGGAAGAAGAAAAATCACCATCTCAATCTATAATTTTGCTCTATTTGCAAACCCTATCTTTTTGCAGATATATGAGAGAAATTATGAAAACACAGCACAGGAGATGCACAAACATAACTCAGTGTTTGCTTGATGTTTTTTGTGTTGGCATCTCTCCTGCGTGGAGCTTTGAAAATTTATCCTATAACATCAAGCAACTTCAAGGCATCCCAGACTTAGAAAATTAAAAGGAAAAGAAAAAAATAAATTCTGCACTGAGATACAAATTCCACCTTCTGTCAGGGACTTACTGATTAGAAAACTCTTTATAGGTTAAGCCAACCATTACATTTTTATGTTGCTATATATTTCAAAACATAAAAAATAAAACATTTTCCCCATAAAACCTTTCAAAACCATAAATACTCACACAGTCCACATCTCCAGACGAAGTTACAATTTATTATTTATCTGTTTTTATATTCTGCTATAGTATCTCTTTCTTTTATAAGCCTGGCAAGTTTCCCACAGAAGTTTCTTCATCAGCAGTTATTTTAAAGTATAGTCTTAGTCCATGCTTCTCATGTTCTGAACCATTCCGCAAGAACTATGTATGTTTTCCCTGCAAAGTTTTTCAGTCCAAGAGATACAACAGACTCACTGAATTTATGGAGCATTTTGAAAGCATTTTAAAACTCGTATGCATTATTTTGAACCATGCCTGAATACCTGCTGACCATGATTTTTTGTCATAAGTGTTACCATGTTCATGCTGCCCTTGGTAACAATGCTCAAGACAGCTTGTTTTCAGTGTCAAATGATGCAAGCTTGTTGTAAACACACCTAGAGGAGAGCTTGAAACCCTGCATCTGAGTTTCTATATCCGGAGCCTCTCTCATCTGGAAGCAGAGCCAAAGTGTGAGCTGTTTTTCTGTCCATTTTTGTGGACCACCACAAGTAGAGTATTTGAAACCTATGCTAACATGGAAGTATGGATGCAGCCTCTGACATACATAGAGCTGTTCTTGTTAAATACTACTACTGGTTGTGACTATTACCAGAATGTGACCTTCTCTCTGAATCAGATGCCAGCCAACTCTGAAGAACATGTTGGGTAGAGAAATAACTGTGCTGCAGATCTAGCACATGTTTGACTTTCAGTGGGAATAGCACAAGGTCTGGTCCAGCTCACAAAGACAATGTGCTCTCATTATCGAAGGACTCTCAAACCTCCATTTGTCCTTTTCTGCTAAGCATAGGGGTATCAGTTATTTGTACCTTCTTAATGTTGCACAGTGACATGATCTTAAAAATGAAATCTTTTATTGAGGTTACTATTTAACAGTAAGACTAATGCTAAGGGTTAACATCTCTTAGATTACAACATAGTCCTACTATTAATCCCAGAGAGACCTGAGACCCACTTGTAACTACCTACATAAGAAAAATGGCTCCAGATGGACCTGGAACCTATCTCAAAATCATTTTTAGCATATCTGTTCATGTACAGAAACAGTTTGTACTTCTTTAGTCATTTTATAAACTTTTAGGCATTCACTGACAAGTGAATGGCTGGATAGTTTACCAAGAGATAGCATGAGAAAGCAGAGAAATAATAGACTGAATATAAAAAAGGCTTTAGTGAAAAATGTAAATGCTTTGCTTTGTCCTTGATGTTTAATACTTATATCTTTCAGCTCATCTACTTTATTTATTAGACTTTCACCTTATCCCTCACATTTACTCTGACACACAGAAGTTCTTAGTTCAGAGAGTAAATATAGTACAATGCAAAGGGTTATGCACATAAAAAATGCATTAGGGAAAAATGTAAATGCTCAGATTTGTCCTTGATACTTAATACTCTTATCTTTTAATCCATCCACTGTATTTATTAGACCTTCACCTTATCTCTCACCGTTGGTTTGACAGTTAAAACTTCTTAGTTCATCAGAGAGTAAGTTTGCTTGTGTGAGTACTGAATAGTACTCCAGCTGCCATTGCTAAACCTACCACGGGTTGTGCAGCTGGTGACATTGCTTCTGAAGGAGTAATATGAGAAGTTCTGAATAGAATCTATGGCGCAGATGCCTATATAGCATCAGATTTGTTCTTGTTTTTAGAGTAAGTAAATAGTCATTTCTATGAGCAGTAGTGCACAAGGAGGTCGATGTATGCTAGTACTGCTACCAGTGAGGATCTGTGACCATTTTCACCTCTAACTTGACCAAAGAAATGGAAGGATCTAATCTGTTATCAGTTGTATTATGCTTGGTAACACTGTAAGCCAGCTTGGCTTCAGTGAATACACTGAGTGACATGTCAATGTTGGTTATTTTACTGTATTTATGCAATATTATTTTCTTTTGTTTTTCCCATTAAATGAACAGTTAGTAAGAAATATAGGTTTACGAGTTTTTAACAGGACAATCAGAAATTATAAATGAGGGTGGACCCATTCTGATCTGAATGTGTCCTAATAAGCTATACCTTCCACCAGTGTCTGGAGTAATTGTCAGCCAGTGTTCAGGCGACTTTAATTTTTAAGACTTAATTTTCAACATCCTTTGATAATGCATCTAAAAAATACTTCAGTGCTGATTTAGAACTAAAGCTTAAACCAAAACACCATTAGTTTCCCCCAGAGTACATGCTGTGTCTCTAGAGCAGAGAGTTTTATGCCAAATGCCACTATTCTTAAGAAAAAGTGAAGATAATAAGTTGTCTAAGATATGGTTTTGAAATGTTGATAGAAGTCTAACTTACATAATACAAAGACAAATGCAAAGGATTAAACTACCATATAATTTTGAATCCATTACAATGTGCCTGAGTGATTCTTTATTAGGGAGTCTCAAAAAAGCATATAATTTCATCTTCTACAAAAGCTGTAATCTCACTGTTGGGTGTGTTAAAAATGACATTTCAACCTCTCCTCTGAAAATTTTTGATTTTGTGGTTTTCTGACAGGCTGCTGTCATTATTTTAATGCATCTTGTGTTTATTGTAATAACATAAATGATCAAATGTATTTTTTCTCAGACCAGTCTGGAGAGATATCTCTAAATCAGTCTCTTGTAATGTTAGGTAAAGAAGTTATAGTTGGATTAAGAGAAACTATTGGCCACGAAGAAGCATTTGTGCTTTGTTTTGTTCATTTTTATGCAACAGGATTTGTAGTATTAGACTTCTGAAAACTATTCCCAAATATATTTGTAGTTCTTGACTTTCAGAAAATACTTAGTTGAGATAGATGAATTTGGGAATATATGTTTGTAAGAGAACTGTTGAGTCACGGCCTGACCCACTGATTGAGCACCTGGGGAAAGGACCCAGTCAGCCCTGGGAGCACAGGTGAAGATAATTCAGGGTGCAGCCTGGCTGCATCTCTCTTAGACCTCATTGAAGGGCTGACTGCCACTCAGGGAGGATTTCTTTCTGGAGATCTCTTCTTGGTGAAGCTTTTCCCTGTGAACCTGGAATCTTCTGATAAGAGTAAGAAATCTTCTCCCGTATAGCATTTTTCTATCTTGGTGATCCTTCTGTTGTTACATTCATGGTGAAAGACTTTTTCCATCATATTGGTCTGTCCAATTTTTACAATGTGCAAGTTATAATACATATATTTCTCACAAATCACTTGCAAATTGTCTTTATAAAGCTTACTAAGCCATGTACAGTGACATTAGGATGTGCAGTTTGAACAACTGAAAGCCATCAAACCGAACATGTTAAGAAATATTCTCTAGTAAACTTGAAGATGGATGGGAGAAACTTCAGCACCTGTTAAACTGAGGTTAATTTCTTAGAATTATTAGAACCAGAACTTATTTTTTTTTTCTTTGTCTGAGGGGTAGCATCATTTATAACTTAATATCTTGTAATAGAGTGGATTGTAGCTCTTGGGAAGCTGCGGGCCTGCCTTTTTTTCATCAAGCTCCAGTCTCATCTTTTGTGGTAGCTAGAATATGTCTACAACTAAGTACCAGGGCACAGTGTTGAAAGCAGGACTCAGGTCTTGAAAGCAAGTCATTTGGAATGACAGCCATATCAACAGTGAACTATGATTGTTATTTGGGAGCTGTTTTATTCTCTTGTATGTAAAGGTGATGATAATCTAACAGTATATAATCTGTTTTATGCATATAGTTGAAAATAACAAATGAATTCATTCAGGAAAAATATCTAGAGTTGGCATTATAAATACATGCGTAATTTTATTTCCATGCAGAAAATCTACTTCTGTAAGCATGCTATTGTTCTAATCAAGTAAGTAGCATATTCATTAGAGGAAAATAAAAGGTTGAAGCTTTTAGAGTTCAGCAGGCATCTCTAATTGATGGTAGCGAGAAAAAAATACAGAGAAAAGTCAGTTTTCACACTGAAGCAGACCCATAGGCAGTCACTTAATGGTGTATCAAATAACAACACCACTGCTGTCCTCATGCAGTAAAAAGGCTTATAAGTTTGCATACACAAGCCCACATTCTTAAACTGGATCAAAAATAAGTGTGAAGTTGCTGTTGTTGGGTCACTTCAGAAGCTCCTTATTCCGATAGCCACTACTTTCAGTTTTACACCGAGTTATTTTCTTACGCGAGTAAAGTAATCGGATTTAGTCCCTGGGTGGCTGATGCTCACTCACACCACAGTACTTTTTTTAAAGCGCTTACTTATGCCACCTCTTGGGTATTCCCTGAAAGGTTCTCAAACAAATGCTGATCAATAAACATGAAAGAATTTCAAAAGGGATAATTTGACACTAGCTTTCTTTCACATCTGCTAGAGAATGCCAATACGCATGGAGTTCAGTGAGTCTAGTGTGCAATGTGAGCTAAATAAAGAAATTAGAGACTTCAGATGTGAGCCTTGTGCACATGGCTTGTTGCTCAGCAGAGATGGACTCAGCCTTTGGCTCAACCTCTGGGTATAATAAATCTGAAACACGTAGCATGTGGTCTTCTTGAGCATCATCATTTAATTCTGTAGGTTTATATTTCCTATTGTTAAGGATATGCTGTATAATTTGCAGGAAATATCACTTCATGAGGCTCTGCATTCTGACTTCAGAAGTTTTCCGAGTTTGTCAAAGAGTTGGAAATAATCTACTGCCTGGAAACTGTCAACAGATTATTGATCAAATGTCATTTGGGGATTTCTCTGCTTTGACCATGTGGGAGAGATTGGACCCACTATTTAGTTCTGATGTTCTGTTCCTGTCACTGGGTGACGTCCCTACGCACACTGTTTATTAGGAAAAGGATCTGGTTTTTGCTTCACTTGTCTGTTCATTTATCCAAGCAAAAAGCTGCTGTGTGGGCTCAGGATATCTCTTGTCCATTTTTTTTCTGGGCTAAATGTATCTATCATAAATACAAAAAGATAATTATGGAGATGTCTGAGGAGCCTGAGAAGAGGAAAGCTATCAGAAAACAGAACCAGTATCAATGAGACTCAAGCAAGAGAAAAGTACTTTGAGAACTTGGTAATGATAGTAAAATAATAATTTTTTAAAAGGTGAGGAAGCATACTGAAATACATGGACTGCTGACATTATGTCTCTTTATCTCAGGTGAAAATTGTAGAAGTGATTTAGGCCAGACTTGCAAAAGTGTCTTGGCACCTGCAATGCAGGCAGCAACTCTGTGCAAGTCACCAAGGAGATAAGATGACTGACTCCTCTACTACTATTGGAGGTCAGCATCCAGCCTGCTACAGGTCTGTTAAAAGCAGCCATGTCCAAATTACCACATTTATTTATTGAGCTACTTTTTGACAATCAAGTGCCTGAGAAATAATTGGAAATGGAACTGGCTGTTAAGATATTAATCATCTGTGGGCTAGTAAAGCTTTATTTTCCTAGTCCTGAGCACCACGTACTGATGGGTTTGCCTTTTGTGGTCATTACATGTATAACTGTTCTGTGTAAAATCATGCTTAAGTTTCTGTTATTCAAGGTGTTTTTTTGTTTGGTTTTTTTTTTCTCCTTAGTGTATTTTGTAATTATCCAAGATTATAGCTCCTTTCTATCTGTTCTTTTATTTATACAGATCCCAGCATAAGAGGGAAATGGTAGATGCTCTTTGTCCATTGGCACATTTTCATCTCAGAAAAAAGTAGGAAAATATAAGACAGAATACAAGGGCTCTGGAGTTATACTATGAATAATCTGTTTCTGACACAGATAGAAGCAAGTACATTTGAGTGACACTAGGCACAGACTGAGCAATAAGCAATAGATCATCAAAGCCTGGGGTGTTAAGCAGATCAGACTGGTAAGAACAGCTTATACTAGTGTTAGTCATCTTTCAGTTTTTACCAGCACACTCTGGAGGTGAAGAAGAATGGCAGACAGAGCAGGAGAACCTTAGCTGGTCATTTAAACCAAACTTGAAACTTTGTCCTTAATTTTTGCTGCGTGTGTGAATGGCAAAGATACTATTGAGTATGAAAGTAGTCTTTTTAAGCACTTTTGGAAAAAAGATTATATATATATATATATATATGTGTGTGTGTGTGTGTGTGTATAGATGTGTGTATAAGTATATAAAAACAACTAGTGAATTGGTAAAATAAATACTTTTTAATATTCCCAGGAATGAAAAGGGGTCAGTTTGACATGTTAGTCTGCTAAGCAATGGATTTCTCCTTTTATTGATGGTTAAACTGTGTTGAATTTTTTTCTTTTTTTTTTTTTTTTTTTTTATTCCAAGTATGGGTGCATCCTACTAATATGATATAGGTTTTCATGAGAAATGTAGGGAGAAGTGAATCTCCATATCAATTTCCTGATATTCTATATTTACTATTTCACTCATGGTGAAGTTAATATTATATATTGGTAAAAGAACTGAATGTGAATTCAACTGTAGAACTATGCTCCTTCAATGCATGTTATTCTTCATGTGTATTAAGAAGTCAGATCCAGTCTCTCTTACAACAAATTTGTGAGGCCTTGGTATAGTCCAGTCCTTATAAACCATATCATTCAAACTACAGCTAGATGGAGCACAGAGCTGATCAGAGCAGTCACTCATGTAAGCATATATTTTCAGTTCCTCCTTCTTGAGAAAATGGAAGAGTTCTTCATACTTTCAGATGCTGACATAGACATAAATTCAGGTTGAAAAGTGCAGCACAACAGGGAGATGTTTCATAAAGTTGGGAGTGACTGAAAATAGGGAGTTAGAATGCTAACTACCTTTCAACATTAATTATAAAGGCTGCTACGAGGCGTATTCTATAAATATCCACCCTCTTCTCCAGAAATAACAAGAGCACTCCCTGTGATCCTGTTATCACACTGAAACAGGAATTCTCATACTTTTCAATTTTGATAGAGATTTGTCTCATGGGAGCCAAATGGAGGGAGCATTTACAACTGTACAGACAGGAGAAGCCTTTTCTATTCACGATTGCACTGTATCTCTGAAGTAGAGGCATGGCAATATTTTATTTACTTGATGTCCTTGCAGTCACCAGAATTGAGAGCAGCTATCTTTGCTATAGCTACAGCAGAACAAAGTTTGGGAACATCTGCACACATTTAAAATAAGATTTTGTGATTGTCACTATTTCATGCAGTATGTGAATGTGCAGTTGTTACACATGGCTTCAAGAAATTCATATTAGGGATTTGAAATTACTCTTTTTCCAGTACAGGCCATAGGGCACGCTTCTTCTCTTTGATGAAATTGCCACAGTGAGCCTCCAGAGCAAACTCTTGCAGTAATAAATATCATTTTTATTGTTTTGGTTAATCTTGGTAGAAACTTTTTCAGTGTAAATTTCCAACGGGTAAAAAATATCCCATGTAAAACATTCATACAAAACTCCTGTGTAACAGAACTTTTTATGGTAATTCACTGAGGTGACACCTTAAGGCATTTCAAGGGTGCTTTCAGAGTCCCAGCTCCCCCCAAGCATAGGGGTTCAAACGTTTTCTGTCTGCTCAGAGTCGCTGTTTTACCTGCAAGTTAACGCTTATATGCATGAAATATCTGTTATCTTTTCACTGTGATTTTATTTATTAGTCTGGAAAACACAGCAGACAATCTGTGGCGATGTCAGCCAATATCATAAAAGAAGTTTTTAACCAAAATATGTTTCAGACTGCTACTGTAACAAATCTGTGATGGCAACACGTCATCTTCACAATGAAGCTCCTTATCACAGTTCTGGGAGCATAAATGGCCATTTCACTCAATGAGTTTCAGGAATGAGGAAACCCATGTTTTGTTTGCTCTTGTTTTGTATTTGCAGGTAATTTAAGCAAAGCACAGAGGAAAAGTTTTTAGCAAAATGAAAACTCCTTTGGATATTGGCGAATGCAGTTTAAAAAGCATGAAGAAGAAATAATACGCTTACAGCGGGACTTCATATATATAATATATAGGAATATAATCCCTGGTGAGACACTCTGATTTAAATTATTTAATAGCTACCCTATGTTAGACATTTAATAGGAGTGCTATAGTCTGGATGTTGAGTATGTTCCCACTTTTTACTCCTTTCTATATAATCCATTCAGTATGATATATGTTGGTTGTAAATATCTTAATATCTTTATACCCATGGAAAAACTTCCATAAGGGTGATTGATCTAAAAACTGATAACCATTTCAGTCCAAAAGGCATGTTCATTCCTTTCCCCCATTGTAAAAGGTTTAAATTATCTTTCCTTTTTAGTGTAACTGCAGTGACTCCCATTGAGTTGGAGCATCCTATTTGAAAAAGTCATAATTAAATAGGAGAAAAAGGTGAACCCTTCTCACAATGCACTCTAAAAATGTCAAGAGATATTTCTGAACAGGTCGTAATTGGTATTCCACATATTTCCTATGTCAAAATTTTATGACTAGCATAAAACTCTTCTGTAGTAATTTTTTTTCCAGAACTTAAATCACAGTTTTGAAGCATAATAGCATAAATGTGAGATCTGTGGTTTTTTTTTTTTTTTTAACTATTTGTTCTATGCTTATATAATATAGGAAAAAATAAATAAAAAGGAAGGATATACAGAGATGCACAAAAAGTCATCAGAAATTATGGTCTTAAGCTTCTTTATATAGTTAAAAGTTTTCTTCATGTGTATCTTTTACTGGGCAAACATTAATAAATGTTTATTCATGCTAGGAAAAACCTGCAGCACCAGGATGCTGGGCATTGTCTGCCTGATCAGTATCACAAACCTCATTAGAGATCAAAGCATGTGCATACGCTTTAAGCTTAAATACCAATTAAAAATAAGGTTAATTGCTAAATAAGGCTTCTCGTGAGGTGGGAGGCTGTACCACGACTCAGCCATTTCAATCTTATGGGGGGTTTGCTTTTTAAGTGATTTATCAGCGCAGCATTTTCAGTTCACACGATGGAGTAGTGATCTGTTGAGATGGCCATTTGTCAGACAGAAAGGCTCACAGCTTTTTGCTGCAACAGCGATCATATATGGACTGAAATTATTAGAACACCTGAAACATCAGTGCAGGAATACTGAGATTGTAAAGAACCTTTATGATGATTTCCTTCTCTCCTTTCTAACCAATATTCTTTTATATAAAGAAATATGTCATTTTTTTTTTTTTTTTTTTAAGTGAGTTAGTAAAAAAGTACTTGATTGCAAGGTTTTGTAGTTTTCCAAGGCATTTTACTTTCTAAAGTAACTCGGAATAAACTAAAATTAGAATTACTGTATACCACAAGCATTATCCCCCTGAAAAATATTTTAAATCAATGTACGTTCTGATTTGTCCTTTTCCAGATTTTTTTTTTTTTAAACTTTAGGCCATAGATCCATAAAGGAAAACATTAGCAATTGCTCCCCAGGGTTAATTTCCATAAGCTGACTCAAATGCTGTGAATGATAAGCTGAAAAGAAGGAAACATTTAACCTTGCAGAAGTAACGTTTCATTGCTCCAGCACCCAGAAATTATGCTGAGTAGTCTGGAGCTCCATCTCCTGGCGCTTATCAAATAACTAAAATAATTTCCAGTAGTCTCCTAATGTGTATACTGATACCTTGGAGCACCCAATCTTTGTTGCAGGGGCAGTTGCAAAATTCCTCGCTCTGTCTAGTGTTAGGCTTGTGACTCCTGCGGGCACAGAAATGCGTATTCACTGCATGCTTTTCTGGGTCTCTCCAACCCCAGGGGATCCCTCTGTCCTCTAGCCTTCAGCATGGGCTAGGCTGAAACAGCATGATCCAGCTTTCAGTGAAAATCATGTGAACTTGAGCATATTGTCCTACTCATGAGCTTTTTTATATATATATATATATATATATTTTAGTAAGGTGAAGAAGGTGAAGACTGAAATTATGTGAAAGCACTGTGGAGAATAGAATAAAAATTGTGTGTTCTGGTACATTTGTGCTGCTCTCCAATTGTGAGTCATGGAACAAACTGTCATTTGTAGGTCAGAGTACAGTATGGGAAATAACCATATGAATTTCTCAGTTAAACTGGAGACTTTTTTTGCTTTTTCCTGCATGTATATAAATAGGTAGGACTATCTGTGTGTGTCTGTGTGTGTATATATATATACTTTTATATAATTACACATACAAATTTTACCAGAGATGTTAAAAAGTGGTGGTTACTTTGTGAAATACAACAGCCAAAGGAAATAAAATACAGCTAGGTGTCCAAAATCTACAGTAAGCAAGTGAATACAGTACATGAGAGAATAGATAAATCTGGGTTAGAATTCCAGTTTGGAACTTTGCATTATACGGTCACAATGGGAAGGATAATGCATTTTGTCTGTGCATGAGTCACAGAAATATCTATAATAGGCAAGACACCACCGATAATATATTTCAGGAATATTTCTGTTCTGAAGAACATTAGCACGATTATGAATGTTAATTATTTTATTAGAGTCTTATTCTGTCATTTTGCTGGTGAAGGCACCCATTCTTATCCTACTTGTATTAATTTTTATCCATAAATAGATTCAGAAGTCAACATCCCATCATTTCTTGAGATCATTATATGTATGTCACTCTGGAAGTAATACCTACTATTTATTCCCTTGGAATAAGGAAATAAATATGTTTATGAAAGTCTGCAAGGCCATCCAGAACATGGCTTGTCTTTCAGGTCACTTTTGCCACACCAAAATGCGCCACCCGCCAGCTCACAGTGCATTACTTTTAGAGTAAACATCATATGACTAATTTAGAATGTTTTCACCTCTATTTAAGTAATTAAAAGTAAATAAGTGAGTTGGACCATAAATTTCATACACTAGCTTCATTGTATGTAAATATAGAGTCTTTATCAGTGCTGTCAGCACAAGCATAGTCAATTTAGTGGTTAAGTTTACAGCTGATCTTTTTTTACTTTATTTCTTCATCATTTGAAGGCTAATAAGATCACAGGGAAATCTAAATCTGTTTGAGATGGAAGAACTGTCATGAAACAAAGAGAGCCTGTAATAAAGGACAGTGATTTTGGGGGGATTGAGTGATATCTGTGATCTGTATTTAAGTAAATCCTTTGTGCGTTTTTTTAAGACGTGTCCATTGCTCTCCCCCACTTCACCAGTACAGCCTCATTAAATATTTTTGTGAATTTAATCACTATTTTTTCATCTCCTAATTGCTAAGTTCTTAATGGTTTGGCAGAGTTAACTAGAGAGCGCATCCAGCTGCCAGCCCAGGAACATGAAGGAGAACAGATAAAATAGGATGGGGAGTATGAATGAAGAAAGAATAAAAGAATGGAAAAATCATGTTGAAGAGCTTTAATATTTTTTTTTCCAAGAATAGGAGTAGTATATACTCACATTTACTCTTAAGTTTAATCACATATAGTCTTGATTCTAAAAAGACAGACAAGAATTTATTTGGGGCTATGAACTGCCTTGTTTGTGCATCATTATGCAGCAAATTCTAGTAATATATGTCCATCCTGCCACAGGGAGCAGAAAATACTAGAAATCACTCACATTATGTATGGGGCAATTCTCTTAGAAACTATTATTGCTACTCAAATCATTGCAGATTCTTATTACAAGGCACATGCCTGATCAATAGCTTGCTTTTATTAGTTCTCTTACCAACCTTCTGATATATTAGACATGACTGATGGAACTTAAAACAGTTAAAACAGAAATAATGCAGAAAATTTTCAAAGCATTGGTGTAAGTGGGAAACTTCAAGTAGCTGTGCTTTTCTGCTCTTTTTCTTGCAGCAGTCTAAAAATATTTTAATGAGCTCTGGCCTTGAGTTCAGACTCTGACAGCATGAGTAGACACAAACACATAATTCTTTAAGACCTGTTTGTAATTCCACTGGAATGTTTCTCTGGGCTTTTGTCTCCGTGTCTGTATATGGTTCAAACTCTTCCATAGTATCCACAAAAGAAAGGGACAGAGCACGATGGCTGGTCTGCATCAGGCTTATTACAAAGCTTGTAACATTTTTTTTTACAATAACATAATATTTTCATAATATATACGTTTTATAATTATCACACAGTCCATACCATTTTTGCCTGCTGCTGCAGTCATTAGAGAACAAGAGGCTTCAGATTTCTAGCTGGAAATCTCTCACAAGAATGCAGTCAACTGGACCTGAACCTGATTGCCTAATATGTTGAAAAAGAGAGAAAGGGGAGCAGAAGGGTGGTTCATTTCTTTTGTATGTGGAAGGTCCACTGGTTGGAGTTAGCATAAAAAGGATGGAACACTAAAAGTACTTGGTAAGCTTAGTGTGAGACTGTAGGGCTTTTATGCTTCTTAGAAAATGCTTTCTGGAGTGGTTTCATATTATCTTAAATATGTGGTAGACCTGCAAACACACTGAGTTTTAAGAATCAAAATAGTTCTTCTGAGTCCAGCATTCTGTGGGCTATGTTTTAACTGCTCAACCTTGCTTGCTGATCTGGTGTTCTGATGTTGTACCTGATTTCTAGGAAATACATGCTAATGCTTACAGTTGTAGCTTGTACTTATAGACCCACTGAAATCATTACAAACATGACCTTTTAAATATGAGCTAAAGTTTCAAAAACTCCACCCTAAGACTTTTTAGGAATTTGTGGTTCTCAAGTCTCGTAGTAATACAAACTCAATACAAAACCAAACAACACGGTCCTGAGTGAGGCTATAATTTTGCTAAATTTAGGATTAAAAAAAAAAGTTTATTATGATCCAAATCCTTAAGTGCACCCCTTATCCTTTTGATGCGTATGTCTGTGTTGACGATTTTCAGCTTCATATCACTATCAATTTCAATGGCATGCTTTTATTTTGTCACATAATTAATGTGAATATTGGCTTAAATTGATTGATGATTAAATTGATTATTGGCCCACAGAGTAGTTCTTCTCCCTAAGGAAAGGTGGTAGCAAGTTTTCATAGAATCATAGAATTGCAAGGTTGGAAATGACCTGCAAGATCACCTAGTCCAACCATCCTCCAACTGCCATTGCTACCACAAGCATCTAAATCACATCTTGCAGCTCCTCATCCAGACACCTCTTGAACACTGCCAGAGACGGCAACTCACCACCTCCCTGGGCAGCCATTCCAGTGCCTGACCACTCAGAAAAAGTTCTTCCTTATGTCTAACCTAAACCTCCTCTGGTACCACTTGCAGCCATTTTCTCGGTCCTGTTTGTTGCTTGAGAGAAGAGAGCAAACCCCTCCTCACCACAACCTCCCTTCAGGAAGTTGTAGAGTGCAATGAGGTCTCCCCTGAGCCTCCTCTTCTCCAGACTGAACAATCCCAGCTCCCTCAGCCGCTCCTCATAAGACTTGTGCTCCAGACCCATCACCAGTTTCATTGCCCTTCTGTGGGCGTGCTCCAGGGCCTCAATGTCTTTTCTATAGGGAGTGGCCCAAAACTGAACACAGTACTTGAGGTGCGGCCTCACCAGAGCTGAGTAGAGGGGGATGATCACCTCCCTGCTCCTGCTTGACATCCTGCTATTTCTAGTGCAGGCCAGGAAGCCATTGGCCTCTCTTGGCCACCTGGGCACACTGTCGGCTCATGTTCAGCTGAGCATCAACCAACACCCCCAGGTCCCTTTCCTCTTCACAGTCATCCAGCCACTCAGTTCCAAGCCCATAGCACTGCATGGGCTTTTTGTGGCCGGTGTGCAGGACCTGGCTCTTGGACTTGTTGGACCCCATCCCATTCACCTCAGCCCAGTGATCCAGCTTATCTAGATCCTTCTGAAGGGCCTCCCTACTGTTAGACAGATCGACACTACCTCCTGTCCTTGGTGAATCAGTGATGTGCTTTATCTGTTGAATTTTGGTGACTTATGTTCTCTTATCCATTCCTTCAAAACTCCTTTAAAGCTTTTCCTTATGGAATATTGAGTTTGACATAACCAAACACAGTTCATGACTAACTGTATAACTAGAGCTGGTTAGTACTTGTGCTAAGGCTGTCAGATGATGGATAGCTATGCATAACTCAACAGAAACTGTCTGTAAGTTACAGTATTACATAACTTTAACAAACTCACTGAGAAAACATTAGCATGTGGGATTTGACCAAATAGCTAGAGTTACTATCTTTACCTGCTACCCACACTTTAGAACTAGCTGTTGCTTTTAAGCCTGTTCTTCTGCGCCCCAGCACTCTAACAGAGCATCTTTTTTTAAGGAACACCGACATAATGTCCTTACCAAAAAAGAAGTAATGTTTGCTACAAGCAATGGTCTAATATAAGACAAGATGGCTGACAGGGAAACTGCTAAATCAGACTATGGCACAGCTGGCAAACTGCGTAACCATAGGCATGCTACAATTCAGGGGCCTTAGTTTCCCCATTGCTCTTGAACAGTGGGCATGCAAATATTCAAGACGTGCTTTGAGATTAATGTTAGTTAATAAGGAAACTGTTACTAACTGTTCTACTAGAGAATAGTGGCTGGATATTTCCCAAAACCTTGAAGTGAAACTTACTGGGGAGGTCTTGAGCCAGCCATGCAAAGAGGGTGCATCAACAGTGGGTGCACTTCATGCACCCACTCAGCCAGGTTGCTGCCTTTCTTCTTCTGACAGTATCTCCAAGTCTTTTCTTAGTTAAAAAGTCAAATCTCCTTCATTATGTTTTACTAGAGTTTAGCAAACTATAGCAGGACTCAGTCTTAGATATATCTCTATCCACATACTCCTATTCATATAAGTAACTTTTAAGATATAAGCTTCTGATTTTGTATTTTGAGAAAACCAAGAGTTTCCACTAACTATGCAGTATCCTTGCAAGTTTAACATGACAACTTTCTGTAGTGTTTTTTTCTTGTTCCTGTTAAATTGGCCTTTTGAAGACAAAGGGCTTGTGAGCTTTGTATGTTAAAGGCTAAACTTTTTATAGTGAAGTGATATTTTTAAGGCTTGAGGGAGATTGCAACTAAATTGAAAAGAATGCCATGAAGTCCTTGTGCAAGTCATTCACCTTGTAGAGCTCTAGGCTGAGAGAGCTCAAATGCCACTCTACATAACAAGCTCAAAAATACTAATTTAAATAGCAAGTGCAAACTCCACTTGGGAGTCTCAGCGAGGCATTTGTGGTTTGCGCAGCGTAAACTCCTAAACATTATCTGAAGGAAAAAAAAAAAAAGAGTAATTCCTTTTTTTAAAGTGGTAATTCAGGGCCCAAGTCTCAAAAGCATTTGAACATTTCAAGGACTATCACTGTACCAAAATGTTCTTAACTACAAGAAATAAATTTCAAAAGGGATTGAGCACTTTTTTCAAATTCAAATTACTAGCTTTAAGTCTCACAAGAATAATAAAACTAAGTATGTATATTTTTGACACTTCAACTTTAGCAGAAAATATAATATTCGTGCTGTAAGGCTGAAAAGCTAATGCTTGCAGACAAGTGATGTAGAGGATGTCAGAACAGCATCTTGGTGGCACAGAAAGTTTGGGGAAGAACAAAATCTACAGCTCCTACATCTAATACTGATCAAATAAAAATATTTGGGACAGTGTAACTGTTGTAACTGTTCATTGGAGAAAGCTTTAACATGGACTAATAAATAGAAAGATACAACATCCAGTCGACCAAGTTGTTTAGTAGAAATCTGTAAGTGAAATGTCACGAAGTACAGCTACATGTTTTTCTGATCATTATAACTTTCTCAGCTATGTTAAAAAGCTGTAGTTAAAATTCAGCAGAAGTGTTTGCAGCTGATATGAACATGTCTATATTCAATATGTTTTTGTAATTTTAGAACAGAAAATGCATTTTCAAAAATACGAAGGAATATTTGTTTGGGGTTTTTTTTTTTTCTTTTTTTTTTTTTTTTTTTCTTTTCCAAAATGACGTATTTTGAATGGAAATATTTCTTAATTTATCAATAATGCTTTTTAATTTAATGGTAGAAAGAAATATATTTTGCCCAATCACCATCAATTTTAAAGATGAGTAGTTCACAAAATAGGCAAGATGTTCATTCTATTTCTTTAAAATGAGGAAAATTATCTGTTGGATGTAAATTCTGTGTCTTTTAAGAGAACAAATTTTAGAAGTCTCTCTTCTAAGTCCACTGAGCTCAGTATTTCCCTACTTTTGACAGATTTTACATTTTTAGAGAGATTTTAACATCTTTTTTTTTTCTTTTCTTTTCTTTTTAACAGCAGAGGGATACTTTTGTTCAAGAACTAGGTCATAATAAGAAAAAAAGAAAAGAGATCAACAGCACGATCTTCAGAGCTACCTTAGTTCTTGTGAAGGTTTTTGGAAGTACTTCAGTTAAAAAGGCATCATACCATTTTCTAGAATATCACTATATTATAACTAGGTGTTTCCTCTTTAGCTGTTGTAAAGATGATGATCTGTGCAAGAAAAATATGCAAACAAAAGTTTATGGCTTAAAGTCCAAGTAAATAGGTAAAGCATGAAATATCTGGTTTCAAACTCAGCTGCAATATCATGCATGTTTTCTATTAACAGTTTTTCAAGCTACTTTTGAGATAAGTCCTGCGATTTGTATACAGTCAAAGCTTCTATTCAGTCAATAGAAACTTTGTCCACTTGCAGCAGTACAAGCTGCAGCACTTCACCGTAAGAATTTAATATAGCTCTAATGCTTCATTATTGGATATTTGAATGTGAATTAAGTCTCAGCTGATGAATGCAAAAACTGTTGAGTGAAAAGTTGTTTTTCTTTACATTAGCACAAATTATTTAACTGAAAGGTTCAAAGAGATGCATCTAATTACCATGTTCCTTTAAAAGTACTTAAGTGTTGTTATTAAATATCATGTGAAACAACCTTATGGACCTCCTGAAGCACTGCTAAAATGCTAAATTCTGTATTTACACTAGTACTTACAATGGATGTCCTTTTAGTACTGAACAAATCCTCACAAAATCTGTTTACTGTAAAGGATTGAGCTATTTCCTGTAAAACTGTGCAAGATTGAAGAACCTGTAAGTGCAGAAAACACATGCCTCTGCTTAGGGTGAGATTACTGATGGAAAATTAAAGTACGTGACACATATTACAAACTAGCAATTGAGAATACTATTGATGGTATTTAAGGGAAAAACCTCTAGTAACACTAAAAGCACGTGGCCATTTAGTTGTGTGTTAGAGAAACAAAGACAGTTATTGCTAGCTACAGCAACACTAATTTCATTTGTTATTTAGCGCTCTCAAATACTTGTCCTCGAACTACTATTTTTGGTCGTAAGAAAATATCACCAGTATCTTGCTTGTGATCTGGTGTGTTGCTCAGCTGTTTTTTGGGGGGGTTACTTGTTCCTCCAGAATGTGCTTGCGTTGGCCTGCAGAGGACAGAAGCAGTGAATATCACCCATCAGAAATTGCTGCCAAGCTACATACCCAACAGCCATGAAGGGAATAGTCAGAAAAGATATGTCTGTAGGGTAATATGTCTTGTCAGATGTCTAGCCAAATTCTCTTTGGTCAAGGACACATAAGGACTTTGGTTAAAAGAAGTGGAGCTGTAGACAGACGTATGGATGATAAGTGCCAGGTACTCTTCCAGCAAATTCAGACTACAGGTAGGGTGGTGTGATAGAGCTGCTTGGCTGTTGAGCTTGAGCAGGAATAGTAGAAATCTGACTTAAAGTTCCTGACCTCTCTCCTCTATGACGTAGGCACATAATAATCATTCTTGCTGAACTATTAAAGATTCTCAGTCTTTCACAGATATGTGTCATTAAGAAAACTTGTTAGATTATTTTCTCACTGTCCCTAAACTGATCAGTTAAACTCTTCATGATCTTAAATTTCAAAACTACATGCCATTATTATTGATTCTTTTTTTCTCTCTTTTTCACGTTGGTGTTAATTTCATGAACATTCTCACCCACTGATTCTGTTGCTTTTTCTTCTCTGCTTTCTGTTTCTCAGTCTCATGGGGAGAAGGTCTCCTTCCTCCTTGATCCCAGAGGAGTCCATGTACTCGACTGCCTCCACAGTCACTAAATGCTATCATTGTATCAGAATATGGATAATCAGGGACAGAAGAGTCGTATATGAGGAAGAAAGACAGAAATGCTGCAGGGCAGCTTGCAATGAGTACTTCCAGTTAATGTTAATTAGCCATAAACCTTCCTAGACTGCTCAGCCTTGGGGGTGGGCTATTGGCTTCTTCGTTAACATCTCTTTTCCTGCTGTCACCTTTTTAAGTAATGATTAAACTGTGAAACCTGAGTATGCAGCCTCTTTAACAAATTGTATCATTGGTTCAGTTTGCTCTATACTTTTTGTATCTGTTTATTTCCTCTGTAGAGGGCAAAAGATTGCCAGTTTGTTGCATGCTCTACCAGAATTGGAGTACCAGGCTCTGCTATTCAGGCATGTTCATAGGGCTGTGGCTTGTTCCTTCAAACCAGAAAAGCAATTATAAATCATAGCTCATAATTTACTTTGTCTCTTTGTACACACAGTCCTGGTGAGCCAAACTCTGGATAGTTTTGATAAACAGGATTTGTATGAGGGATGTTTATCAGAGTTAGGAAGTTGTGCATGGTGCATGTGGTTGTCATCCACCTTAGCAACCACAGCAGATATGTGATGGTTCTAGCCATAAGCAGCAGTAAAACATAATAATATTCTGGTCTAGGACTTTACAACACTAATTTAAAAGTAAAATTCCTTAACATGTGGTCTGCTTGTAGATTCAATATTGTGATTTCCCAATCTTATTACTGTATCACTAGATCACAGGGAGAGCTTCTTTAAATAAAACAGGGAACAAAATAATGAAGCAAAAGAAGCAACATCTGCAGCCTCCCATCTTCAGAAATGTTTCTTGGATTAAAGAAAATTAATTTTAGTAGTATCTGTTTAACATTTTCCAAGTAAATAATTATTAGTCTCCAGCTCACAGTTTTCAGATAGGTGAGGGGCAGTTGGTGTTAAGGTAGCTTTGTGACAGATGCCCTGGACAAAAAGCTGTCAGATTCAAATTGCAATTGCATTCTATTTTTCCATCTCAAAAGATCTCTCTAGATACATTAATACTCTTCATTAAAAATTACTGACTTTTTTCAAAAGATATATCAAGAATTGCATGTAATGTAGCAAAAGTTCAGGAGCACACGGCGTTGTGGCTGCAGTGATCACAAAATTGGCCTTGCTGATTCTTTGCCTTTTGACTCTCAGCCCTGCCTTCAGTGTAAAAGGTCTCAGGGACAGGAATAATGAGACTGTCTCCTATGAAAAGACCTAACCTAATTGAGGCTCTGGCATCGCTTTGGACTTCTACAGCAAAGGGGCTGTAAGAGGGGACTGTGGCCAACTCCACAATGCAATGCACAAGAAGATCAATGTGGCAGTGGGAGCGATGGGAATTCTGGCCCCTGCTGTGAGACCTAAACAGGACTAGCAGCAGCCATCAAACTCTCTGCAAGGGCACCCAGCAGGAGAATGGCAACAGCTCTTAAACCCTCCACAGGACATTAGAGGTGAGTACTAAAAAATACTAGAAAATCACACAGGAGTACTTAAGTATTACTTGATCATTAACATAGTAATTACATCAGTGCTGCTCTTCCCTGGTGCCATAATTTAAGAGGTTTCAGTGTTTTCATTATAATCAGTAGCAGTTATTTCCTGTGGTTCATTGCCCACAAAATGTTCACCATGAAAAAATAAAATAGAGGCAGAGACTTTGCCATGATGACAATTAACATCCACCATGGAATTTGTGCATCCCTGTGCTGCAAATCACTCTGGTGTGTTTCATCAGGCTTCAGAGGGCCACACAAGGCACATTTCTCCCTGAAAGCTTTTAATAGAGGCTTTTAACTAAGATTTTTATTGGAGCCTTTTCTTAAGAAAAGGCGTTCGTGAAGTGCTGCCACACTACTCCATCCCAGGGAGTCCAAAGTGATCTCCTGAAAGAGGGGAGATTTTTATTTGAATATTGAAAGTAAGCTATTTCACATTCAACTTTGGGAGCATCCGACAGCATAAACTATCATGAAGCAGATGGGAATCCCTCACATGATTTGATTTGATGAGTGCTGTAGAGGGGGAAGCATCTTTCCTTCAAATGGCCACAAAAGGAAAGGTTTTATGAACCCAGATAACCTTAGGAGTTGTGTTTAGCATTATCAAAGAGGTGCAAAGGCTGGGAAAGAAAATCACACTAACAAAAAGGGGCTTACTTCTCTAGGGTAGAGGCACAGCTGGGAAGAACTTGAACTTAAGTATGTCAGAAAGCTCCAGGAGCAGATACCTGTGGGATTAAATATACAGATCTATAATCACCATTCTGTTGTGGAACCACTGTAAGTTTGGATGTGCACCTTGTCAACAGTCGTGTATTTACTCACTGTATCTCATTCACTACTCAGTAATGTCTACTTCTCTTTCCACCAGCCATGTCCTAGTGTGCAAGAGCTTGAAGAAGCTAAGTGTGCACACTAGTAGGTGGAAGGTAGTTAAATAGTCAAAATATCTGAAATCTTAAAGATGAGGGTTGAGTCTACAATGTAGAAAATAATTACAGAGAATGAGTATAGAAGAAGATTCAAGAGATCTTCCAGCTCCATTTCTTTCCCAAGTTAGGCTCTGCTTTGCCTATCGCATTTCCTACTGTTGCTTGTTAATTTGCTCCTCTAAATAGCAAAAGAAGAAAAAAGAAAAAGAAAGGGAGGAGAGTGCTGGCCCTTCGCTCTGGTAGAAAAGTGTTTCACAGATATTTTAAAGAGGCTCTGTGTTTACTATTTTCTGTGGAAAATACAATAGTTCTTCCATTATATTGTATAATCCAGCTTCAGAATACATTTTTCCTATGAGGACTGTAATCTTTTGACCTAAGAGGGATATAGGAAGCAAACTATCAAGCTCTGCTGCCATCATAATGAAACTTCAGGAAAGTTCTAAAATGTGAATTCATCTAACAAGCTCTCCAAGATTGTGCAAATGGGAATGTAAATGATGGTTCCTATCTACCAAGTAGACGGCATGATTAATTAATGCACTACAAAAGAAGAAAGTTTGACATTTAAAGCAAGATTGGGTGACTTTCAGTGTATTAAGTTTTATGGTTTTGATGTGAACTGGGCAAAGAATTATAACATTCAATCAACATGAACAGTTTGTATTGATCTGCATAGAAAATTGGATAAAAAGATATATGGTCTCACTATAAGCTTTTTTTCTTGGTTTTATTTGCTTTGCAAGAGAGCAATATTTTTCTAAGCATAGATTGAGTGCAATGACTCCATAAAATGGCCCAGGAGGTTTCTATAGCACCATTAGAAGTGTGTTCTCTCTGCACAGAAGCTAGTGAGCAATATTGCTGTGGAAATGAAGTCCCCTGGTATATTATTCCCACAGTGGACATGATGAACCAGCACTTGAAATTCACCTGAAAAAAATTCCAGGCTGTGGTGGCTACTATAAAAGCAGTGCAGTGAATTTTTCCCTTTAAACATTGCTTGCCAAATGAAAGAGTCCTTCAGAAATTAAGTGCCCTGGGAAATCATTTGAGATGAGATAATTAATATTAGGATTATAATTGTTGCTTTGCAATTCTATGACACATAGTTTTGGGTTTTCTTTTTTTCCCTTTTTTTCTTTCTGTGCTTGAGCTTTCCATGAACAGATTCTGGTAGCCCTGACTTCATCTGTTAACTGAAAGGAGCAGTTGGACTCAGTGCAGATAAGGGCACCACTGCAAAAGGAGATAACATGGAAGATAGCTGTGACATAGGGTATAGCTCCTCCTCTGCTCTCTTCACCCATGTAAGGGGGGAAGATGTGCAAATTGTGTTCCCTCACCCATTTGTGGGGCACGCAAGGTTGCCTCAGCAGGCTGGGTTGCTTTCATCTCCTATGAAGAGAGTTTCAGTGACTAGAAAAGATTGAGTTAGCAAGGAGTGATGAGACGAGTATGGCACAAATGCTAACCTATCCTCCACAGAAAAACCGAGCTGGTGAGATCGAATAGATCGTTGATGTGATACCCTTTGAACAAGAGCAAAAGGAAACCTCTCTGAGAAAACAGAGGCGACTCCTCTAAAATTAATCCATGCCATCAAACTGCTGTAACTGAGAAGTCAGTTTGTCCCCAGCTGCTTAACTTTGCCACATTTTGTACCACCTGCAATGACATTTCATTACTATAGAGTGACAGCAGCAAAACTATCATGCAGCTATCAGCAGGAAAGGAAATTAGTGATGATTATGATTAACAAAACATCTCTGGCTCAGCCAGTGCCAAGAGAAGACAGCCTCTAAAGGAATCAAATAGTGGAAGTATCAGGAATGTAATATCAGCACCACCCTGTGGATTTCTTGATCTGCTTCCTCCTTGCTTGGGTCAAAAGGAACCCAGAGCAATGTTTCTGAAATTTCTCTGGTCCTCATTCATGTGGCTGATACTGAAAACTCAGCCTGGTTTCCTTCCCACCTGAATGAAATCCAAAACGCTATTCAGAAAAGATGCAAGTTTCTGTGGGACTGAATGCATTCCCTAATGAATCCCCTGCTTGTCAGCAGCCCAAATTCTGTACTATTTGTCTGCAGCTTTTAAAACTGTTCCCAGAGGGCAGTGAAATCTGATAGCAAGTTTAAAGGAACACAACTGAAATCTAATCCTGCTTCATTCATAGGTTTTATAGATTTCCCCACTGTGTTCATCTGATTCATTAATTGGAAAATGTATATAGTGGAAGAAGAAGACCTCACCTGTGAAAGTCAATGTTGCCAACAAGTTCTGTTGTAAGTAGAATGTTTTCGCTCTGAAAAGTATCACATGTGTTTTTCTGATTTTAGTGCAGTGTTACTTAAAGTAGCAAATTAAAAAAAAAAAAGAAGAGTGACCAGCTGCGTATCCTTACAGTATAGCTTTCTAGCAATGACTGAAGTCATTCAGATTCACACAGAAGTAATAAATGTCATTCAGGAAGATGCATATGATGAGCCAACAAATGAAGCTACCTCTTCTTACCCCTGTTAAAAAATTCGGTCTTTACAACTAAAGCAGTCAAAAACAGACTGATCTTCCATGCCAAATGTTTTAACGAAAAGAATAAAAGTCCCTGTATACATAGACCAGTGAAATAAATGAGAGCATTCTTTCTTGTTCTTCTCATACTAGCAAGTCATCCAAGGATTTGACAAATTTGTGTAGGAAATTCTCTTAATCTTTGACTGCATTTTTTTGTCTTTTCAGAAAATCAGCAACATAGGTGTAACAAATAGCTGTGATTTAATACCCCTGAAATGCCTTTACTTTGATTGACTTGTATGATGAAAATGCAAATAATAATTTTATCCAAAATATATACCATCTTTAAAGATGTGTGATCATCTGCAGTATAAAGTGTTGGTCCAGCCTCCAGGCTGAAAGACTCAAACATAAGAAGAAACATACATTCCAACAAAAGATGTGCTCATGCAAATGCTCACAAGCGAGCAGACGATTAAATCCAAGGCAAATCATACCAGTTGTGCATATATCTCAGCAAGCTGCCCTGAAGGAGATCTACCCAGGACTAATTCAAAGGAAAAAGCAAATATTAAACAGTAGGCAATTGGGATCCCAAAGCACTCCTCCTGGTAAAAAGCAGGGAAGCACATAGCAAGTTGTTTCTGTAAAAGTTCCAGTTTCTAAAGTTACTTTCTTTCCATACTTTGATTTATTTTGGGCTCAAGTGACTTCAGACTTTCTTAGAGAATGTTTTGCAGGCAGGATTGAGGGTTTTCTTCCCACAAGGAATGAATGAGAAGGTTTCTCTGTAGGAGGCTGTCGGACTGAGTGATTAGTTTAATACTGTTGAGACTTTATTGTAATATTAATGGCGTGTTATGGTGCCTAAGGTCTTTGATAAGCATCATTTATAATTTTAAACCTAAGTAAATAAATTCAGGAATCATAGGAGAGGCTTCTTGCTTGATCTTATCAGCAGTGTGTCATAACCACCATAACCATAAGCCAAAATTACGTATTCTACTTATTTAAAAAACTACATATATCAAAACTCTATTTAAACAGCTAGGAAAACGTCAAGACAATGAACCTTATCACCAAAATGTGTACTGCCACTCTACTAGTCTAGTACAAGAATAAAGAAGGGTTTTAAGCCACTACATGGGAAATGAAAGTATCACTTCTCCTTGAGTAATAGGTAGATTACTGAGTCAATGTTTTGAATCTTTTTTGTAAAGCAAGTCTCATCAAAACCAGTAGCATCCCTCTCATTTTATTTATTTTAAGTATTTAGGTTTTAAAGTGCAGTAAGATAAATTCACAGTCAAACTGGAAAAATAAATCCAGCTCAATGATTGCTTTTTTTTTTTATTATTATTTTCTAACTTTAGATTTATGGGGAGAGGATTATTGTTTTTCCCACTGCTGTAGATATTTCTTCCTCATTATTATTTTTTATTTATTTATTTAGTACTGTTAGCGTGAAACATCTGGCTAGCAGCTAGCTACCCACTGTCACATCTTATATGCATTTTAAACACCTAGGGGGCATTTTGAGTTTGGTTCTAAGTAAGCAATTGGTAATGCAGCCAGTGAATACTTTCCATTCTCTATTTGCCAGCAGCATGCATTTTAGGGAGGTAATCTGATCCTTCATTGTGACAGGAAAAGTACAGCAGTAATGAAGGTTGAAGTAGTATTGCAATTAATTTTGTCAAAGAATTGGTTGTTATTAAATTCCATATTAGTTATGGTCAAGGAAATATCTTTTGTACAGCCATTCCTAAAGCTATCAGTCTAATCCCATCTGGAAACCATACAAATCAAAGGAAAATATGTGGATGTGTAGGTGCTAAACAGAAATTTAAAAGTGCTCTAAACATTATGTTCTGTGTAGCTCTGTGCTGTGCATTTTTTCATTAAGCTCATTACAGATTATCTCAGCTTGTCCTTCAAGGAAAGAATCCTGTTGAATGGCTGCCAAAGCAAGAACCAATAGATCTGAGCTGCAGAGATTTGTGTGTGGTCTGATGATGTGATCTGGGTCAGTTTAGTTGGATTGTGCAAGCTCCTGAGTGGAAATTTAAACAGATATGTTTTCCCCTGTTTACCACCATCCTTTTAAATGAATGCAATTCCTGTCTAAGTGAGGCCTCCATTTCTATTTTCTTTCAGTCTTCTCATCATCTGAAAACGTGGCTATCATGAGAATTTTCCATGCAATGTATGTATGCTATTGATAAAGAGCTATAGGACACTTCAGGGTACACTTCCCTTTACTGCCTGAATTATTCAGCTTCTTTACAGAAACTTAAAATTAATAGGTAAATAAAAATGAATGCCTTTTTCTCTTCTCTCATCACTCCCCTTATGTATTTCATACTGTTAGTAGTGCTACACTCTTGCCCTGTGCATGCAATGCTATGTCTGCGGTGAGATCAGGCTTTCTATTATGCCTAAAAGTTACACTTTCAGTAATTACTTTGCACATCCATGCATATAGTTGTCTAGCTAGCTGAAACCCATTTCTGATTGGGATTTTTTTTTTCCTGGTTTTAATAGAAAGAGGAGAGGAAGCAGCTTTAAACTGACTTTCAGAAATGAGTCTTTCTTATCAGGAATTAGTGTTTTGTTGCATTTCACCAACAGAGTCATTAAAATTTGATGAAGATGAGAAGCAACAATGCAGCCAGATGTGCCGTGCATTTTCAGGTGATCTGTGTTTTCCATTCAGGATTTGTTGGTGTGAAATCTCACGCTTCCTTATCTGATTTGAATGATCCAGGTTTACCCGTGCTCCAAAGACAGGGTGAAATTGGAACCTTTCAGATTTTTTCCTGCTGCTGGGCCAAGCCCATTACTGAAGTACATTCGTTGCAATAGTTGCAGATGTTTGCATTTGCACAGAATGGGGAAATATCTCCATGCAAAACAAGAATTCATCCAGCATCACTATATTAAGCTGTAATTCCAGCCCATGGCCTGCAGTGCTGAGAAGCAATATGGGAACACCAGGCTGAGGAAAGAAGACAGACATTTGAATTAACTCCTGTAGAAGACTGGCAAAGAGAAAAGCAGCTAAGGCACACTTGCTTTCAAATTGCGAACAGGGCAAGTGTTACTGGTGCTGCCTCATGTGTAGTTCAGAATCACTGATTTGCTCTATTCCTTTTAGTAAATGGAGATTTGGGGGGAAAAAAAAAAAAAAAAAGCTTAATCCCCAGTGTAAATAAGTCAAACCTACAATATTCTCAATTTTCAAAGAGTGAGGTACTGGAATTTCTAAAGCAGAAATTATTCATTACCAGAAATTGTATCGTGGTGTCCATCTACCTGAGGCTCTTAGAGCCATCTAATAGAGTGTGCAAAGAAGCCAAGAACAATTGCTTTAGTTGCCCTCTCTGTTAATTTTTTTTTTTAATTTTCATTTTCAGCCTTTTCTGCTTTGTGAGGAAGTATGTGTCAACAGACCAGAATTTAAAAGGTGACAAACTGTGAAGAATTAAAACTTCCAATTTAACAGATGAGCAACTGCAAATAAGAGAATCTCAGACAAACACTATTTTAATGAAAGGTGACATGCCAGAGATAAGACAGTTTTTTCCTCTCTCTTCATCAGGTAACCACAAATTAGTTTAAGAATTCATATAATAATACTGTGAATGCAGTAACAAATTCATATCCTGTGCTTTTAGTTTTGTTTGCTTGTTTGCTTTCTGAAACCATATATGACATTTCTTTTGTAATGGCACATTTTCTTCACACTAGAAGTGTCAACATTTGTTCATGTCTGGAATAACTCTCATTCTTATTACTCTCAGGTCTAAGGCTTATTTTTCTTCTCCTCTGCAGAGTTTACATTTTAGTGCTAGGTGGTGGAGTGTGGTGAGTAGGCACTACAGCAGAGTTCCTGAATTTTTCTAGCATTTTGTGACACTTCACAGGTACAGAAGTGGTTAGATGTATGTTGGCTAGTTGCTTCTAATGAAATTTTCCAGCGCGATATGAATCAGAAGGAAAACTAAACATACATTAAGTACTCTAAAAGTACAGTTCTGCTAGTAAGCATCACATGGCTACCTCTCTAAGGATCACACTGAAATAAGTTTTCACATACATGCAATTAAACTCAAATGAGTACAAAGGCTAAATAACTGCAAATTACCTATTAGCAACATATTGTGTTTATTGCACAGCAAGTGATCATGCACTGTCATGTGCAAGATCATGGAAATCACTCCTTTTATCCTACTGTACTTTAGAGAGTAAAACATCGCAAGGAGAGTTTTTTTAAGTTATAATTACGTGAAGAAAATAACCAACAACTTGATACAAGATCCTGAGAATGAAATTTCAAACTCTCTGATAGCTTACTAGGGGTCTTCAAGGTGTCACAGTCAGCTCTCAGCATCACTTCCAGCTGCAGTTCTGAATGTATGGTGTAAATGCCCCTCATCAGCATGCCCCAAGATAATTATCTATCCACCCTCTACTCATGTGCTTGAAAATAATCTTTAATTTATTTTCATGTCTATGGCAGATGCCACAGTAAAACAACCAGTGGGATTCTCTTATATGTGCCTCTGCCTCACTGGGTATTAATGAGATTTTCATTTAAATTTCATCAGGGAATGATTTCATGAATTCAGCATATGGGACTTACAGTTTAAATTGTTTAGAAGTGTCACTTTGGCTCTGCAAATGTAAAGTATATATGACAACGGGGTATGTATGCCTACATAACACTCCTGTGATTAATTGGTCTATATTTTATGTAACAATCTGAATTTAAAGCAAATGCCACAACTTGCATTTTTTGCACTCTGAAAAATAGCATGGACTAGCTATGCCTTTCTAGGCTGCATGTAAATTTAATTATAAATGTGTCTGGTTTATGTACATTTGGGGAAAAAGGAGCTTTCCCCCTTAGCAATATCTTATAATAAATAATGGAAATATGAGGTTTTTTTGCTTAGATTATACCTGGCAATTGAAAGGCTATCAAGTAATAGGAAGTAAATATTGGAAATTGCTGTAAAAATAGCTTAGATGGACAGTCCAGTGTGGGAAAGGGTAAAGATCACTTGGAACTTCACCTGAAATCAAATGACAACCATTCATTTCATGCTAAGGTTGAAATTAATACGTACATTTATCACAACATCTAGGGACGGTGGTCTGGATTGTTCCTTTCTTCTTCTGCCTTGGTACAAATGCAAACAAGAACAGTATGAATACTGCCTCTAATATTTACCATGAAAATATAAAATTGAATTATTATTTTAGAGGAGAACATGAGAACATCCTAAAAACATTTTCATTAGCAAGATAGGCAAATTATTTTGCACAATGGGAAAATTAATGTCAGGTTTTGGGAGGCTTTATACAATGGGGAAATCTGACAAATACAAGACCTTTGATTATTTGTGAGGAGTTTGTTCTGGGTTGGAGGTGGGAATATCATGGCAGAAAGCGTTAATGTTTTTATTTGAGACTTTAGCAAAAAGATAAAGATGACTGGCATCATAGGCTATAAAAAAAATAGCTGGTGGGATGGAGATAGGTAAAGTGCAAGGTGATGAAAACAGGCAAACGTTATTTAAAAAAAAAAAGTAGGGAACGAGAACCAAGATAAATGCAACATAAGGAGAGGCATTATCAAAGGGGTGAGGCAAGGAAGTCATATTTGCAGCTACATTTAGGTAAATAAGAGCTTGTAAAGTTTAGATTATTTGAGTCAGATGAAGGACTTGGAAAGAGATGAATTGGGAGTTAATGTACTTGTCGAAGTTACTATGGGTTAATGAATTAATAAAGTAAATGTGAAGGAGAAAGAAGAAAGAGCAGTTTGGAGCTGAAGAGCTGGGCAAGGGCAAGAATGATTTGTTGGGTGGGAAAGAGAGTGAGAGTAAAATTATACTTGCATTATAAGAGAAGAGATGGTTATGGAAATGTGGGTGGAATATGACTGGGAAATATCATGGGATGGGCCAGAGGGAGGAGTGGTTTATCTGCATTTCTATCAGCTTCAGGCTTGACCTACAATTGAAATCAGTCCTATTGCACTGAAAGAGAATGTTGACCCTGTTTTGAAAAGACAGATATAAATCTAAGCAAATACCCAGTTGATAAAAGCATGAAAGGCAGCAGTTCCTTCCCTTGGAAAATGTTTTAGCAGAGTGAGTAAGGCAAGGGCTCTCCCTGCTCTGACACAGTGACCACTCAGCTCCAGACTGAGGAGAATTCACAAGGGGAAGGGATCTAAAGTTGTCTCATTGCACGCCCTGTATGTGCTGCACAAGAACTACTGCCATTATATTTATTACTCTTGAAATAAAAAGATGTTTAAACTGTACAACTCACCAAGGCAAATGCAGTAGATGTTAGTTGTTCTCATGACGATTGCTGTTTTTCAAGCTATCTGATTTTTCTGCAGATTCTTCTTCAAATTTGCCTACTGATGTGTTCAGAAGTTTTCTTTGCAGAATATTTCTTCTCTAGTCAACCCTGTAGATCTTTTAAAGTGAGTGATTGAGACTTTGTATGTTTTCACTGTCACATAAGACTCCCTCCTAAATCACTACTGAAGTAGAAATATATATTCCAGGCTATATAGAAAAGCCTGGATTCTGATCTTATCTGTACCAAACTCCCACTCACTACAAAAATCAGATCCTGTAACAAGGATGTCCTGGCTCCCCTGCCCCTCGCAGGGAAGCATCCCTTTTGATAAAGGGGGTTTTGATTTCCTTAAGAAATAAAGTATGATTAGTTAGAAAAGCTATGATCTGTTGGAAAGAGGAAAACGTTAGATGGGCATCTTGTTACAGCTTCTTTCACCGGTACAATATATTAAATGATAACCCTGAGTTCTAATTCAATACTGACGAAATATGGAGTATAAATGATTTATAAATTAAAGCATTCATTCAAATTAACAAAAATACTGATGGTATGATAGAGGACCATCTGTACTGTGCCATCTGGCAGGTAGAAGGACAAATAAAAATCAAATAATATCATTAATAATCTTTCAGGGAGTACTTAAAATTTTTCAGGAAATTAGATTTACTGAGATCATTACCTTTTTTAAGCAGGAACATACTGTCGCCATTATTTATGTGTAAGATGCAGACTTAACCTGGAATATGTCACCTAATTAACATAAGTAACACTTAAGTATCTCTGCAGAATTTTAAGAAACCTTTAGATCATTTGTTATTTAGTAAATTTAGAAGCCTGAAGATGGTCCCACAATGGCTCCCAAGCACCTAACTCTCTCAATTTCAATAGGAATTCAACACCAAATTGGAGCCCTGTTACTATTTAAAGTAGGTGTGAAACTACAAAACTTTGACTTTAAAGGAGAAGAGAGGCTTTACATACAAGCTATGAAAAGAGCTCTTTGGGAGGTTCCAGGGTACACCTGCAACCAAGCAGGATCTTGCTATACAAAATGCATCCTAAAAACTGTAGCTAAAAGTAGGAACTCCCATCACTTTGATAAAGTAGTTCTCAAGGAATGTAAACAGGACAGTCAGGCTCCACATCTGCACACGTTTCCTAAAAATAGAGCTGTGGGAAGAAACCAAGAAACATAATTTGCATGCATCTGCAGAAGGCGAGATTAAAAGACCAGTTTGTCCATTTCAGCTCGGCCCCTTTACCAGCTTCAGCAAGACAGTACAAGCCAAAAGTATAAATGCTTCTTTGAGGAATAACCAAGTTTGTGATTTTCTGTGTTAGCCATTAGTGTGAGATTTCCACTGATTCTGTTTTTTGGTTTTTTTTTTTACATTGTAAGTATTCAAAGAGATTTTCCAAACACCTTTCTCTTAACCAGGTATCTCCACATTCCTGTGTAAACAATCCATTTCCATTTTGTTTACACACATTTAACAGTTTGATTCCCTTCTTGCTTCACAGACAAACCAAGATTCAGTCTTTTAATCCTCCCTCTTAAGTAAAACCCTCCAACTATACTAATGACTCCGTGGTTCATCTTTGAATTCCATTCAGTTTACCAAGATGTTTATCTCTGGTAAAGTTACACATACATCTAAAAAGCCACATAAGGGAATTTTATTTTTCTGCTCTGTAGCATAATGATGCCGTATGCTCCCTTATCTTTGCTACATTGCTGCAAAATCATCTCTAGTTTCCAATCTGTTATCTCCTCGAGGTTTGGCAGTGTTGTTTTTGCAAGGTCGCTCCCTCCCATTGAATCTCTTTTGTATTAAATTTTTCTAGATACGCTTATCTTTCGCTCTCAATCACTCCAAGGGTTGCCTGTTATTCTTGATACATACTGTAAGTTCTTTTTTCTTTCGTATTTGCAGCTCTTCTTCTTCATCAGATTTCATTAATTTTGTTTTTCCACCCTTCTGTAATTGTTTAAATAACACAAATATCATATAACATGAGATCAAACACAAGAAACAATCTAGTAGCAGCCTTTACTACTTTTATAATTGATATAATTTATAATTTAATGATTCCTCTTTGTTAAGATTTCAGTGTATATTTCATGCCCGCGCACAAACCCATTGCTTTGG
Source organism: Lagopus muta (assembly GCF_023343835.1). NCBI lineage: Eukaryota > Metazoa > Chordata > Aves > Galliformes > Phasianidae > Lagopus > Lagopus muta. Next base: position 27,554,079 of record NC_064440.1, on the reverse strand, counting down.
GAGCACATTTTCAGGTACATGATGAATGCATGAAAATCAAATTGTATTACAACCATCATGCTCTCTCTGGTGTGCAGTGTTGTAATTCCTTTGCAGAAACAGCACTTGAGTTTGAATGGCAAGGTCTATCCTCTATGAACTCAAATCACTTCTACTTTATGTCCCTAGATTATTAAGGGCATTTATCAGCTCTCACTTTGTTAATTTTTCAGGAGTGAACTCAGTTGTGCAGTTGGACTGTGTTGGTAGGCACACCTTGTGGCACTGCAAAGAAGACACCCTGCCATGTATATCTGTCCTACCTCGAGGCCACTCAGACTCTTACAGAGAGACCAGGACTTGAGAAGACAGGACCATGCTAATACAGAGGTACAGTTTCTGGAACTGCACTATGGAAATGCTTTTCCACAAATGTGTTTGTATGGGAGTGCATGCTGTGGCCTATTTCTAGTGCAAATCTTTGTTATTTTGCTTAAAAATTTTGTTTTAAAAATTAATGTTCAGGGTTAGTTGGAAGATTGAGACCACAGTCAGATATTCTGCATGTGAAAGACAGCAGAAAGTTGGGCTGCAGAAATGCAGGCATTACTAGAGTACAGGGCAAACTGTGGCATTAATCTGCAAGCATCCGTAGCTGCAGCATGTTAAAATGGACAGATATACAAATCAGGAAAATCTCCGTTGTATCTAAGAGCTGAGGTTTGTCAGAAGTGTAACTACCTCGTTAAGTAATTTTCTTTAAGAAGCAAATGCGTTTCCAAACCTTTTTTATTTTTTAAGCAGGACTGTAGTTCAGTCTTAGAACCAAAATTCCCTGCATTGTTAGCCAGATAAAGATGGCCACTGTAGCTTGTTGGTACAAACATGAGAACAAATACAGGGACTTGAGGAAGGTTTCAGCAATGCAATATCATCTGTTTCATTAGTATTCAATCCCAACCTCGTCCAAAGCCATTTAAGATAAATATACGGGTAAGATGGCATCCTTCCATCAGTTGTGGTTATTTCTGAGGATTTCCTGTTTTTTTCCACCAGAATTTTTCAGGGATGGATGCTGTCCTTGAGAGGAACTGGAGGACAATGTCTCCATTTCTGAAGTAAGAGCACAGAGGAGTTGTAAAAGTGGAGTCTTCCTGTTTATTGCATTCCTTGGTATTTCGTGCAGTCCTGGGAATACAGATATTTTAGAATTTACAGTATAAAATGTCAATATTGGAGTTTTGCTTAACCTTTGTAGTTTCTCCCTATGGAGAAAATTTTCTGTTCTATGAATATGTGCGTGTGTGTCTGTGTGTGTGTGTGTGCATGAACGTATATATATAAAAAATGCATATGTTTATAAAATACATATATAGTACTTCCCTTAGTTTCAGAATGTCATTCCCTGTGGCCTTACCTCTATTACACACATCATTCATTAGATTATGAAAACCATTAATGTCAGGCAGCAGAACCAAATGAATTCACTAAGGGACCACCATTAGCATATCAAGTAGCTATTTCTCAGCTAAATATTCCTGACAGCCCTCATTACATATGACGGATGGGCTTTATAAGAGGTAGTAGTTCCAGAAGAAAATAAAATCTCAGCATTCTACCACATGTGGCCCAATAACTAGATATCATTTTTTTACTGTCTGTTTGCATTTCTTCCCTTTTTTTTCTTTCAGAATGAAACAGTTGTAAAACTCGTAAATAGATTAACTGCATAATTCAAAATTCATTAAAAATTGTGGGCCTAATTTAGCCCAGTTTCTGAATTCAGTAGGTGCTTTAGTCATGGGATATCAAACACTGTGTGCCACATAGCTGGATTGCCAGCAGCCTGTCAGGAAAAAAAAAAAAAAAGACACAACTGATAATAGCAGGTGAGGCTGGATTTTAAAAGACCATGTATTGCAGAAAATTTGATGAGTGGGAGTCCAACATTTCCTAAGATTAAAAAAAAAAGAAAGAAAGAAAAAGAAAAAAAAAAGGAAGGAAGGAAGAAAAAGAAATAGATTTTGAAAATAAAAAATATAACTGTATCAAAGCCATATGAATAACAGGCACAAGCCACAAACAAATCAATCTAACACCTCCTTATACCTGCAGTCTCCTGCTAGGTGGACACAACTGTGGCAACTGATAACTCCCTTTGTGGGAGTACAGACGCCAGCACTTCATTCTGCAACACGATAAGAAGTTTAAAGCTTGCTGCTGTATGATTTCATGGAAATGTCTGTAGTGCAGCTCGTGGCCATGAAAAGTTGTCCAATTTATGCTTAGAGACAGAAACTTTAAGGGCTCAAATCATGTCATTTGCATTGATGATGACAGAGCTGAAGCCAGGCAAAATCATCTAGAAAAACTATTCTCACAAAAAGAAATCTAAGCATCCCTCTATAATCAGGCTATCTTCAAGTAAGCAATTCCTCAGGCATCCACTAATCCTATTACAATTAATGAACTGCTTTTGCTGGTTCTAGATATGCTCTAAAACTGGATCCAGTATTTTGTTTCAGTTCTCTCTCATACGTAAATATGTGGAGGATCTGCTCCTAAAAACCTCAGTCATTGGTATTGACGTTATAATCTGAACTGTGTATAGATGGTTTGTTTGTGTGATCAGTTTGTTGACTAATGATGAGAGTATATTTTCCATGCATTTTATTCTTTCTGTGACAGTGGTGCAGACAACACAAGAAAAATTATTTTAAATTTAGCATTAAAATAAATCCACAAATATATTTTTTCAAGCAATCAAGCTGAAACATTAAGTTGAACGTTTTAGTTTGATGTTTGAATTTTAAGTCAAGCTAAAAAAAAATCTGAAAGGTGAGTTGAAGTATGTTTTGCCATTCATTCACAGCTTTACAACTGTTATGCAGCTGGAAAACATCTGGCTCTACACAGAGCATGAATGTGAGCTCCCAACCCCACCAGCCAGTCACACCAGCGTATCTAGAGTGGTGTACCACTGCTGCTTCAGCTACCCATCCTTCTGCCAGTGACTGGATGGATGACTCGAGTCCCGGAATCTTCTCAAAAATATGAGGTAGGGCATAGTTTTAGAATATGTATGTGTTCCATCACACTTTACTGCTTTTCATTTTATATTACATTATTTCTGGAATACGAGAGGAAAAAACTAAGTAACACTTCATAACTAACTTTAAACCCCCTACAATTGCTATCACAATACCTCCAGTTATTAGACAACATGAGACTTGTCATAATTGCTTTGAAAGAATGTGCCTTCATGATACTGGTATGTATTTTTTATGTTAAATGTTTTTAAGAAAAACAAAATCCACTTAAATTCAGTAGTTCATCTTAAGTCCTGCGAATGTATCTTCATTCTCATTGTTAGGTAGCTATATCAAGGCTGTTTGAGGCCATGATATTTTGGCTACAGTGCACTTTCAGATGAGATGCAAATTCTGTATTTAATAAATAAATACAGAAACTCTGAGACACAACAGAAGTGAGTTGGTAAATATCCATGCTTATTGGCAACTTTTCAAACGAGGGGAATTTTTTTTAACAATCCACTGCTTCCTAGGCTTTTATTTAGAGGCTATCAAAAGTCAGGAATCCAGTCTTGGTCTGAGTGTCTTACATCACACGAGCACCAAAGCACAGGGAATGGGCCAGAATCTAGCCTAGAGTGGGCCTCAGCTGCAGCAGCTGCTGCAGAAAGTCCTGGACCTTTGGGCAGAAACCGATACCACCACCATGTCTATCCAGTGCCCGTCTGCAGGAGCACAGAACTAGCAGAGCATCCTCCCCTGCCCACTCTCTCTTCATCCCAGCCAGAGGTAGACTTCCTAGGGAAAGAAAAGTTGGAAAACTGCTGTTCTTAGCCTGTCTGTGAAGAAAAATAATGTATTTCTTAGTCTCTTATGAAGTAATGCAGGTACTTCACCAGCAATTGCTGACATCTGTATGCTTTTTTTATTGCTCTTCTGCTTGGTGGACCAGCAAGGCAGACTAGTAACATAGCAGCCATTTCTGTCTTATGCAGAATGCCTTCAAATATTTCCAGACTATTAACAGATTCCCAGATGTAACCTTTCTGACATATTCTACTAGATTATCTGAAGTTTTCTAATGAATCAGTCTCTCTTGCAATCTGATTCTGACTTCTTTGAATTACTTCTGTGTGAATTATAGCTTTAGAGTACCTTTGTGTTCAAAATTAAATTCTGCCATGTTCTGCATAGTTGATTCAGCAGGAAAAGCCCTGGATAGCTGTGGCTATTCTCTGCAACATCATATCTTAGAAAACTTCCCAAAATGCCTGGCTTCTCCAACTGCTTTATGCCACTAAAAATCTGCATTTCATTCACTGTAGAGTTTCCAGTGCTTTTTTTCCAGCTGGCTGTCTTATTCCATGCGCATCTTTCCTGTATTTCTGAATTCATATTTGTCAGTTTGGGTCTCATTTTGTGATCCTGTACTCCTCTTTGCAATTTCTTTTATGTTCATTTTCCTTTTTGATTCCTTATCCTTACTGTTAGTAACTTAATGTCATTTTCTACTCTAATCTTGCATTGTTACTCCTACTTCAGTACCAGTGTGAAAATGTTAGTTAAGATGCACTTTCTCCAAGGACACTCACCACTGTCCTTATTGTTCTTCAAGTACAGTGCTTTGGCTGGGTTTTTCCTCAGCCCACACAGCATTGTTCCCATTCAAAATAAGGTAAATCATTTTTCTTATGTGTTTCCCTGGGAATTGCTATCAAGTGTTTTGCTAAAATCTAAGCACATAATCTCATTTGCTTTTTTATGTACTGATTTCTTTTTTCTTTCTTTCTTTCTTTCTTTCTTTCTTTTTTTTTTCTTCCAAACATAGCAATATAATTTGAATAATGTGATTCGGTATTTATAATGCTGAATTTTCATGGTGCTGTTACCTTCTAAATCTTCAGTGATTTGACTTAAATGAGGCAGAAAACTCCTATGTAAACCAAATTTAAAAACAGCAGGGCATTAATTTTATTATTATTCAAAAACGTAGTATTATAGCAGAATCAGAAAATAGACTGGGCACCTACTGCATAATGATAACCAGTGCCACATACTGATGTAACAGGAGGATATGTTCACTCAGTTTCTTTTCCCGAATTTAACTCCCCCCTACTACATGTTAACTTTTTTCACTTGCCTTTCTTTCACCGTTGTTTAGAAGAAGGGAGTCTCACAAGTTACAGAATCAGATTCATTAGAGAAAATCTTTTACAAGTATTTTTCGGATATGTGCTGAAATCTTTGTAATAGCACTGTTCAACTCTTTCACAAACATTTTTCCTTTCAGCATAATTCTGCACCATTTGTATATATGAATCATGATGTGGTAGTAACACTTCTGAGATGACTTCACATAACCAAGAAAAGAGCTCAATTCCTGTTTTAATGGCTTTTTTCCTCTCCTTTCCCATCCTATTCTCACCTGCTCTTCTCTCCCCTCCTCTTCATCCCCTCCTTTCCATGTATACTTCTCTACACCATGCAGACTGCTTATCCTTGGAAAATAAGTCCTCTAACACAAATGAAATTTAACCACCTGAATGTTAAAGAGCTCAAAGTAAATGCTTAGTACTGAAAATCCTATGTGATAAAATTATAAGGAACTGTAGAAGTATTGAAATTTGGCTATATAGTAATAGAATTTTAACTCTGTGGTTTATATTCCTGGCTAAGACGTATATTGAGATATCTTAGATTTTGATGGGAATTACAATGAAATATAATGACAGTAATACTTACTCCCTATGAAAGCACTAAAATGTTTACCATCACCTTTCCCATGCAATTAACTTTAACATAGCATTAATACAAAAGTGATAATTATTATGCAAAAGAAAACCTCGAGGGCACATTTCCATGGTGTAATGAATAATTTTCTTCAGATTGCCTCAAATTTATTCTGGTATCAACAGTTACATAGAAATGAAAAGGAATAATTAGTAATAGAAGTTCAGTGCAGCAAAATCAAATTGCTACATATTGCTTATGAGAAATTAGCTCATACTCAGTTTCCATCAGCAAACGTGAACAACTAATCACAAAACAACACCTCACAGATGATGTAAATTGTCAGATAAGAGTAAACTGTTTTAAAAATTAACCTTGTATTAATCTTTATAATCATCTGATTGTCCTGAGATATTAATTCTGATGATTCTTGCTACCTGTAAAATTATTTAAACAGACGTTGATATACAAATCCATAATATAGGTAGAGAATTTAGAATTGAGAATTCATTTAGCAGGGCTAAAATCTTGGTCTTCCTTTGGTAGGTATCAATTCAGAAGCCATTCTTCTAACTGTAGGAATCAACATGTCTTGGCAAGAGGGTGGTATGCCAAAATAAGTCATTGCTCTAGTTCTGCCACGGTGCTGATTTGCATGTTCTCTTCTTCATATTTCATTTACTTATGTCTTCATTTTTCTATCTGCAAAAGAGGGACACTAATATTGGCCTTGCTTGTGAAATACTTTGGTGCTTGCACACAAGGAATACAATGAAGTTTAGCTGTTATTTATCATGGCCCATTCCTATATCACATGTAAGTCAAACTTAGAAATATTTATAGATCAGTAGATACTTTTGTATTTCTTGAGTAGCAGAAGATGTCACAGATGTTCAGTATTATAAAAAAAAAGTATGAACAGACAGATCAGAAAATAAATCACATTTGTGTTTCTTCTCTTTTATAAGAAGTTTCTGTGCATCTTTCGTCAAAGGGTGATTAATGATTCCACCATCTCCTTCCTTCTGGAGCTCAGCCTTGACAAATGCTATTCACTGTTTCTTCAGTCATATGAATTTTAGAAAATATTTAGACATGTTTGATCTAAAGACATTCATTCAGATCGCAGAGAAATGTACAGTGTTATTGAGTTCAATTTGAGAATATGCAGTAGTGTGGAGAATATTTTCAGAATGTTTTATAAATATTTTCATGTTGCTGTGCATTGTCTCAAAATTAGAACATACAGAAGGAATGTTGACTGAAGGTCGTGTTTGCCCTTTTAGCTACAAGTCAGAGTGTGCAAAATTTGCTCAGGTTAGATCATAGTTACTATATTTGATAGGTTGAAAAGAAAGTTTTTTGCAACAATAAACGCAGTGGATAGCTTAATCAAATAACAATTGCAATACCGTCTTCAGACTAGATCTTTAGAAGAGACAGGAAATAAAACAGTTTGAAGATACGGTGCAGATTTCCGTATCTGTTTATCCTTTAGAAATTTTTTGAAACACAAAGATTGGAATAAAGAAAAACGTACAATCTGGTATAAATGTTTCCCTCTCAGGGACAATTTTGGAGAGAAAGATTTATGCTGGGACTTGGCCTACATCTGCAGAAATTTTTACCTACTAAAACAGTGGGAGCCAATGACCAGGCCAGCTTACCGGTTTTGTGACAGCTCTGCTCACTACTGGTGCTTTCTGGAAAGATCATCAAGGCTTGCGTTTAGCCATTCTCTCTGACTTGGACCGTTTATAGTCACATAATCCCACCTGGGTCCTTTCCCTCGCATCGAATCAACTCCTTTCTGTTCTCAGAGATGCGCAGCCAGAAGCCAGGTCCCAGAGACCTGAGATGTGCAGGCAAATTCCAATTGGATCTTCATCATCCCAGTGTTTGATGACAATTAGGGGGGAAAAAAAGTAGATTGAAAATGAAGGATGTTAAGCTTTTCTTCGTATGCATATGGGCTTTGGGAAATTCTGCCGTGAAGGTCTAGAGCTGGTATTTTCATTGGCTGGGTTGGGGTTATCCCCAGCTTATTCCAGCATCTCTCTTACAGGTGAGAACCTACATATATGGTAATGTCAGATATTGCTTGACTCTTGACATAGTGTCTGATCTGTGGGAGGAAATGTCAAAATAGCTCTGGAACCCACCACTGTGAAACATCCGCTGTTGAAAAAAATGTCTAGCAATTTTCTATCCAACATTTCTCTGTTGTTTCCTCGGTGTCAAGTTTATAAAGAGCAGACTTCCAAACTGTGTTTTGATAGATATGTATTTCTTTGCAAACTCGTTGTGCTCGGCAGCTAGTGAGGAGGCACAGGGAGCACAGTAGTTCTCTGGAGGGCTGAGGTCTGTGCTAGTCTGTACAGAGAAGGAAAGAAAAGGAAATGAGACAAATGGGAAGGCAGGAATGGAGAAAGAACTCAAAAAGAAAGATGGTGATTAAGCGTGGTCAAGTAATTAACAATGTCAGAAAGAAATGCTGAATATTTAAATAAAGGAGAGGATTCTAGAGAAAATACTACAAACCACACAGGGAAAATAAAAGCGCTTCTGAAATAAAGCTTCAGGCCTGGGATGGAGAGAAGCCAGGCAGGTAACATTAATGAATGATCTTCCTTTGCCTTAAAATGATGACAGAGCCTGAAGAGTTGAGCCCCTCTGCAGTGCCTGACCGTGCAGCCATAAAAATCTGGCAGCTCTGCCTCACTAATACAATGGCACCACTGAGATGATTTTGTTCTTTCTTTTCCAGTGATTTTTAGGCAATTATCCTTCTATTTCTAAAGCCTTCATTTACCGATTATTATAAATTTCCCATAGCACCTTCCAAAATAACTCATTGTAAACAAAAGCATTAACTTTGAAAATTGGGGAAGAGAAACAGATTAGGAATCATATCAAATAATCATATCCTCCTCACTACAGAGAGCAAAAGGCAGAATCAATCTTTTGCTCTGTGCATCTGGGAGCTTAGATAATATGGTCAAAACCAACTTTTGCATCATTTCGTCTCTTAATTGATTAAATAATACAGCAATACAATACTGTGTGTTTAAAACAGACAAAAGCCAAAACCAACTGTTTTTAAAACAGCACCACTATCCTCTAATTCTCTGCCATGTTTATGGTATCTGTAGATATTTTTTTCACTAAACCTATTCATCATTTCCTGTTCTTCTCCCTCTTCCTTCCCTTCTCCCAGATGGGAGTGGAGAGATATGGAAACTGAATAGAAAAAAAAAAAGATTGTCTTTGTGCAGGGATGTGCTTTTAGGACAACTGAAATAACAAATTGCCATTTTCACCCTAAAAAGAAGTAGGAAGTACAGATCCACATTTCTTGGTAAAGTCTCATCTTAAGTTTGGAAAAAGCATTCAGCTACATTTATCAAATCATAACAGGGAGAAGAGCTGCACTTGTTTGTCACGAAAGTGTCTTTTTTCTTAACCCTTTTCTCATCTTTTCCTTCTAACTGTATGAATCTACTCGCCATGACTTGCATGTACCTTTGACAATGAATTAAAAAGCATGAGCATGGCACAGTTCCCAAGCATATCCATCCCAACGGAACATATATTTCAGATTTAAGATTTTGCCTGGGAGAGAAATAGGTATCTATCAACGGCTATGAAATTGAGCAAGAGTAGCTGACTACAGCAGCAGGTGAAGAAATGCAGAGAAATATCTTGTGGATCACAATGATGAATTTCTCTGTTTTTATAGACTTCCAATACATTAAAATTATTTGCTTCCCTGTATGTCCGAGTAAAGGCTGCTCACTGCTTCCTGTTGCAATAAGGGGCTCAAATTAAATATATATGTATACAGCTAGTGCTAATTCAGAAATAATAGACAAGCTAATGGCACTCCTGTTTTTTATTCAAGTAATACTTCCATGCAAGGATGTATGTTGGCAGTTTGCCCTTTACAAGGGCTATATTTTCTCCCACATGCAAGTATCCTCTTATAGACACACAACCTTAGGTTATGACAGGCATAAAGTCTGCATGAGCTGCGGTGCACTTACTGCTCTGAAACTACAATATACAAACAAAGCCACTTTTAAAATCTTGTGAGCTCCTTAGAACAACTCATATCTATTTCTTTAATGCACACGAAGGATGCCTTGTATGGCAAAGAGAACATTAAGGTTTCTCTCATTCTGCCAGACAAAGGCAAATGAAATTGCAGCACAAATTCAAATGAGAAATCAACTGTTGATTTAGTAGTCAAGGGCAGTTAGGCTTTGCATAGATTACAAAAAATCTAATTCTCCCTCCCTCTATAAAAACAGTTCAACCAGAAATGAGCTTTCTACAAGTTAGATGGGTCAGATTTGATTAGCTCTACAGGGAAAAGATGGTCTAAGCCATCTTTTCCTCCTAAAATAATCTAATGCATATTTAAAAGTTCAAAAATATAAAACTTGTGTGATGATTGGGCAAAAGGTAAGTATGACATCTACATTGTCTCTGTAACTCTTTCATTACTCAGTATAGTAATGAGGAACAAAGTATGATGAAAGACAAAATAAACTGCAGCTTGCTTATTTAATTATTTTGTTACCTTTTCTGTCACGGCTTTCCTTTTAAAAAGCATTCATTACTAACCTGTCCTATATTAGGACCTCCAAGATCCATATGTTTGATTACACATTGTGGCTCTTTCAAAAGCCTGAGACACTTCCTAGTTCTCCAGAATGTGAGAGCAGGACTTTGTTCCCATCCTTGCAGTATCCACAGTGCATTTTCTAACATTGTGTCATGTTAGAAGCAGTCTCCAAACCTTTGAAATGTGTCTTCTGAAATGATTGAATGAATGTCAAATTCCGAGTGAAAATCTCAGTTCACAAGGCTCAGATTACATCAATTCATTCGTTTCAATTTCTTCTGGCCCTTAGAAGAACTGGGGAGAAAATAATGTATCTTAAACTTTTAATTGTTATGAAATGTTATGCCACAGAAAATAATCTGAAAGCATGGAGTATTTAAATGTTTGCCACACAGAGATGTTATGGACACCGTTAAAGTGCTTGCCATAGGAGGACTGCGTATGAGACTTGAATTCCACCCTGGATTTTCTGTGAAAGAGACTCAGAGAAATTCCCCAAACTAATTAAGCAGACATTCAACATTATTAAGTTTTGTCCTGTGAGGCTCGGGAAGGAAAAGCCTGGTCTTAGCGCAGTACAGCAACTGGGAAACAGAACAGCACTCCTTCAAACCTGTCTCTGCTCACGGCTGTCTGGAAGGCATTGGTGAGGGAATGATAACAGCAATTCATGGTATGAGATGATTGGTGACATTTTAAATAATTGGTCATATAGGATAAATATCCTGCAGGAGATTGGTTTTCACAGCGCACTGCAATATATTCAATCAGGTTTGGGTCTGGTCCATATTACAAAAACACTTCCATATTTTAAAAGAACTATATCCATGCTGACAGCCTTGGGAAAGTGAAAGGACAGAAAAACCCAAGGTGGAATGGTGCTATGGTAGTTCCCATACCGCATGACAGAAATGGCAAGTTAGACCTGCTTTGTTACAGCCTGACCTGCTCACAGACAAATGTATAATGTATAATTCATCCCTTACAACTGATGTATTGTATACAAACGTGGGGAAACTTTAAAAGGAAATGAAGAACAGGAAGCACACTGCTTTGATTGTAAGCATTTAAAGTTTCTTCTCTGGCTGTGGGTAAATACCCATTCAGAACTACTTTTAATTGCTCTGAAAAACAAGAGCATGAAAAATACCAAGGGAAAAGGAGTGTGTAGTGGAAAGGAACAATAGCTTTCATTGCCAGTTGAGGGTCTGGTTTCAATTTGTGTAAAACGCCCTTTAATAAGTTTGCCTTAATAAGCTGTCCATTACAAGTCTAAATTGCTAATCGAATGGAAAGAATTTGATTATGTTTTGTTAGATTTTCCCCTTAACAATATTGACTTCAAGTGGGTGTCCTAATTGGACATTAATGGGAATATAAAACAAATTAATGGCAGACTCACCAGTTTAAGCTAGGGAAGCATGCAGACGTGACAGCTGAGAGCGAAACCAGTTCCCAGAGTTACTGTCTCAGGATGTGTTGGAAACCCACTTCTTGACATCACTGGAGATGAACTATTGGGAAAGGACTTCACGAGTTGCATTCTCATGTTCATATTTCTAAACTCGAATATTCAAATGCCTCTATTTAGCTCTGGGTTAGCTGCTGTAGATACAGACTTGAGACTCATCCCTATGCAATTTTAAATTTGCTTGTTGAAAGCTGCTATTATCAACTGATTTGTTCCTGGTATTGTCAGACAATTTTCCCATTTCTGCTTATATGATAGGGTGAGGCAGATCTGGTTAGGGTTTTCTTGCTTAAAATCATCCCCTTCTGCACTGGAAACAAATTACACTAAATTTAATGTCTTCTATCACAAACAATATTCTCTAAAATTCAGGCAAGACTTTCAGAAGCATCACAGCAAGATCAGTTCAAGACAGACTTGATTAGTTTCATACTCCTGCAAATGCAATAGACTTTGTAACTGCAGCAGATCAGACACCTCTGGAAATAAAATCTCTTAACTTATGAGCCTTAGTTCCACTGTTTTTCAGTAAATGATGCTACCAGAACTACACCGAGTCACAAGGAAGAGCACAAGAAAACGTTCTAGGCCCACAAACACATTTCTATTCTCCTAATCTTGTTAATGTTATCTTGTAATGTACCATTTTGTCATCCTAGAGAGAAGTCTAATTTGCACAAGTATGGGAAGAGTAAAGGAGAAAAGTATACACAGATCGGAAGTGTTTCATTTGGGGAAAGAAACAAAAATAAGGAGCTCTCCAGTATAAGACATTACCTTTCTTGGAACAGACATCATTAACTAAATGTCACAGCTATCAGCGTGGCACATCTAGTCACATTAATTGCAGATTCTCTGTTCATCTGTTTACATATGCTTGTGGTGACTATTACGTTTTCTGCTGCTTGTGAATGAGGTTGCAGAGCTGCTTTATTATAATTCACACACAAGTGCTGATGAAACATACAATAGTGAAAAATACCACAGGAAAGGAAAAATAATTTTTTTTAAATGAAAGATGGAAAAGATTTTATTTACTCACAAATTTATTTCCATGAGCACACACAAACGAAAGTCTACTTTCTAAATAGCCGTGAAACAAAACGTTTAAAAATATTGTTGTGAATTGGGAAATGTAGCTACTTTATCTGAGGATCTGCCAGCAGAAAAGCTGTGAGTTGCTGTGAGAGGAGGCAGGGAGAGGGCAAACCACATCCAGCAGCTTCAGGTGCTCCAGCTCTGTGGCCGTACTTGGCTGTGTTGGCCACCCATCAGACTCTTGCAGCTTGTAGGATTTGCAAAAGAGGCTCCCAGCAGCAATATGTGCAGTGCCAAAGAGCTATTTGTATTTTGCAGTCGTCAAGCCACGTTTCACAAATGCTTTGCAAACAGATAAAGCCTCTGTTTGTGGAGCGTGCCAGGAGAGTGCTGGCTGCGGGAAGGACTGCGCAGAGCTGCCAGCAGTGCAGAGCTCTGTTCAGAAATGTGCCGGTAACTTCGTACAGTAACGTGAGAGTTATTTTAGATTAAGAGCAGCAACCTATTGGCAGCTTATCTGCTCAGCTTTCTAGCTGGTCTCTTTTCTTGCTCTCCATATCTTGCTCAAAGCAGTATTGAAAATAAATGAAATTTTGCTTCTGTAGCTGCAGTTGCAGATTCCTCCAAGAGAATCCTGTTTTCGTCAGCTGATGAAAAAATCCAAGTTAGCCATGTCTAGTAAGAAACGCTTTCAGCACCTCTGCATGGACACTCTCTACATAAAACCCACACATTTTAGGCCACAGAGCACTGGACATGAGATTCACCAACCAAATAACATCCTAAGTGCTTTTTTATTTTAATATTAACATACAAGCATTTGAAGCTTAGGTAAGTTCTTGCATAAATCTGGATTTGTGGGTTGTCAAACCTCACCTTAATGTCTAAGTGGTGCCTGATAGACTACGTTGGGATTAATGATGCTCTTAAAATCAGGAAATGTCTAAAAGAACTACAAGAGTTCTTGTAGGCATCCCATAACCTAATCTTTCTGGATATAGCCATTCCCAAATGCATTCACAATTAATTTTTTTCTATACACTTTCCATGAAATTTTCATTTTCAAGTTTTGAGAATTATTTACTTTTTACTGCAAAGCCTAATGTTCTTAAGTGGATTGTGAAATTGTCTGATATGTTCTTTCTTTGAGTGTGATTATTTTCCATTCTTTTTGCTTTATTAATAAGCTTTTGTGTTACATATCATAAGGTATTTTCTGTAGCCTTCAGCACCATTTTCATAGCTCTTTTTTAACTCCTTCCACAAGGCTTTTTTAATGTAAAAGAAAGATTTCTGACTGGTCAGACTGTTTCTTAGACTATTTTTAATAAAAATCAGAAAGAAAGGAGAGGGAAAGATTTGATAACCTTCCATGACCTTACTGAATCTGAGGTGTTCCAGGAAGGGACATTGGACTGATGTATTTTTGAACTCCCAGTTTGTTAAGTGTCTGCACTCAAGTAGGTTTTCCACAGCTGTTTGTTTTTGCACTTGATCTTCCTGCCTGATGCTAGCCCATCAAACCCAGTCCCAGCACACATGCTGCTCAGCTGCTGTATGTGCCCTTCACTCTTCTTTAATTGAAGCACAGTTTGCACTCTTTGCAGGGATTCCGCAAGGACAAAATTTGTGCAGGCAAAAAGCCAGAACAATCTTCACTGGAAAGCCAGATGTTTCGTTTCATCGGTTGGCTGGCAGGCAAGGGTGTACCAAGGGAGAGAGGGAGAGGAGAGATCTGTGCCTTTTTCTTAAATCAGGCCCAGAGTTAATTCGCCACTAAGTTAGCAGCCTCCGATTTTGAAGCAAATTGGGTTTTTTCACCAATGAATTGGGATGAGTTTGGAAGATAAACAAACAAAACTCATCAAAACAATTGTAACTCTGGGTAGAAGGAAAGAATTCCAGGGAGGCTTCGAACACTTTCTCAGTGAAAGCATTCCTAAAAAGACATACCAGAAACTGCTGTCATCTGGATTGCAAAAGGAAAAAGAAGTAGTAGAAGCATGACAGTTTTGCTTGTTAATTGTATTTGTTTTTCTTATGACTAATTTATTAAGGACAATTGAGAAAGCTAAAGCGTTTGAACTGAATTTCCATTTGTTTCGCTATTAAAGTTCCTCTGTGAAATGTATGTTTATTTAAAGCATCTCCAGCTACCCATTCACAATGCATTTGTTAAATTAGTTAAGAGACTTTAATTGGGCATTGGGGATTTGTTGTGCTATTCCCAGATCTTTTTACTAAAAATACATGAGAACAGTGAGCAACTTATTTATAACCTTGTTATATTAGGCCATTACCAACTTCAGAGGTTTTTTTTCAACATGTTTTTAATTTGCATGGACAAAATTCAAGCAATGTTTGTTTTATGTTATTTTATTTTAATAGAGCAGCCAGCAAACTGTTTCTAGTTAAATACAGTAGAACCACCTGTTATATATGGAACAGAGTTTAAAAAAAAAAAAAAAAAAAAAAAGATGATTAAAAAAAAAAAAAAAAGTGAAAAAAGGAACAATCATCAGTAGAGGATACTCTTCCTTTGGTATCCTGTTGTAGCAGAAATATTCAGTCGTGGCCTGAAGCAGTGATTGAGCACCTGGTGAGAAGGCAGGGCCAACCCAGGGGAACTCAGGTGAATGTAATGTGATGCATTTGAGTGACCAGAAGGGGTGGAGCCAGGATCCACCCCTTCCCTGACCTCATTTAAAGGTTGGCGGGAGGCGGGAGGGTGTGCAATGGGATGGTGCTACATTCCCTTGTATCCCTGAGGTCTTTTAGGGGTAAGCAGCTTTTCTTCCTTTGTTTTTGTGGTTGCTGCATTTGGATTTGTTCTCATTTGCTGTGACTCAAGACTTTGCTGCTTTGCTATTACCATTCTATTTTCCCTTGCATTTTAGTGTTACATCCATTAAGGTCAATAGTTGGAGCAGATAACTGTGTTTGAAGTTATCAATGCACTGTTTTTCTGTACTAGCATTATCATCAGGTATTCTCTTACTTACTTTGATCCGATCCTAGGTATTTCATATCGGCTAAAGTACCACGTGCTTATAAAACACCTATCCCAGTGCTCTATTTAGTGACTGGCTTGTCCTTGCTGGCATATGGAGCCATTCTGTCAAACCCTTCCATGCCAGTATCAGCTCCGTAACTATGGAATTTGTCCAAGTGACATGGAAAAGGAGCTTTGGTAGAATCCTTGGCTTGTAAGCCTCTTTATATCCAAACAGATGGGAAGCCAAGATGCTATTTCCAACGTCTTGCCCAGAGTTCAAAACATCAGGATTTCTCCAGAGTGCAGAGAGCTTGATGCATTTTGCCTTTTCTGCTAGGAAGGCAGGGATTATTTACAGGGTTTTTTTATTTTTATTTTTATTTTTTTATTTACAGAATTGTTTGTAAAAGCTCAATCTTCTGCCTACAACCCACAGACTATTGTGTATGCGTGGGGGGGGGGGGGAACAGGAAATTGCTCTTGTATTTTCATAGGAAAATCAAGAAAACTCTCTATGGATCTTTTCTGTTCTTTCTTAGCAGCCTCATCTGCCAGCAGAGAGCAATATATGGCGGAGGAGTATAAGCTGGGTTTAAATACAGGTAGCCTGGGAACTCTATCTGAGCTGAAATCTTCATTAACAGGAATGGTCTTCGTGTCCCTATAAAAATGTAACAACAAAATAAGGATGACTATGACTAATATGCATAGATTGTTAAGAGAATATCTTCTAATTTAACATCAGTTAGATGTTCAAAGCAGAGATAGTAAGAAGGAAGAACCAGATTCAGAGTTTCAGCCCCCCATTATCTGGAGTCAAAAGATAGTGATGGGGATTTAAATGTACCTCAGACATGATGCAGGCTTGAAGATGCTGTTCAGCCAAGGTCAGGTGCTTTCCAGACCAGAGCCTTGGTGTAAGAAGCTCTGTACCACGTTTGTTCACCCAGAGTCCCAAGGAACTTATTGGATTGCTTTGTCACCAACAGCTGATTCCCAAGAAACAGCATGTAACTAAAGTAAACTAAAATTAATTTTTTGTCTTGTTAAATCCAGTTGCTTGAACATAATTTTCACTCCTGCTGACACTGATCTGCTGTGATGTGATGAGTGAATAAGTCAGCAGCTGTAAATGTTAATAAGTGATTTATTTAAGCTGTTACAGAAGTCAGACTGCTTTCATGTAGGGGAAATCAACACCATACTCTCAAAGCCAAATATTTTTTTCTGAACATAATGTTGTATGAAGCTTGAGTTGTTTTCCATAGCCCAAAAAACAGCTTTCTGTTATTATACAAAAAAAATTGCTGTCATTTTTCAAAGGACTGTACAGTCATGGTACATGAGGGCAGTCCTGAATTGATACAAATTACCATAAATGCTTTTTGTTTTTGTTTTTTTTTCAGTGGAGCCATCCCAGTTCACAATGGCTGAGTTCCTCCCCAAATATGTATTGTTAAGCAAGAAAGCAAACACTAAGTAACACAAAATATTTCAGTTGGGCACACCAATGATAAGGAGACATAGGCAAAGTTCACTTCCCACATACTCACTCTCCTATCATCCTGCAAAATGCAAGTTAGAAAACATTTTTTCCTATTTTCCTGCAAGCTAATCTGCAGAAATTATATGTGATAACATTTCTCCGGACTGTACATTTTGTGTTTTCTAGTTTGGAGTTGAATTTCCCTTTCCAGCTGCACCTTTATATTGTAAGTTTTTATTCAAAAATGGCCAGCTTGTTTTTGAATCAAAGAGCTAACCTTGCTTGTTTGTCGAAAGCTGTAAGGGGAAAGATACTCTGAGAGCCTAAAGTTAATGACAGGATGCATGCAGACCCAAGCACCTCTTGAAAGATCACAGGTTCTGCTCAATTAGGACCTGGTCTGATTTTTGAAATGTGTTCAAGGAAGTTTTACTGAGGTTAAAACCTTTATTTTTTAAGCAAGCTCCAAGTACATGGAAATAAAAGTGAGAAAAGACTTAATGAGTCCTTCTGGGGTTTATGGCTGCAATCAAAAGCTTGGAATGAACAAGTGGTAATAAACCAATTGATGGCACCATACATCCTGGCACACTGCACACTGTACATGCGCAGGCAGCACATTGGAGAGTACTTGCTTGATTTTTGCAGAAAGCTTATAGCTAAATCTCATATTCAAGAACATGAAATAGTAATCAATGCACTTATGATTGTTCTTAAGAGATTGTAGACATTCAAAAATTTATCTATTGCAACAATGGGAAAATCTGGGGACGTTTAATTAGTAAAAAAATGTTTAAATAACGTAGTTGACTTTTATGTTGCTTGCTTACATCTTATTTCATGTAGCTTAAGGCAAATATAGTTTTAAAATGCAGGCAAGATAAACAGCGGGAAGAAATTTTTGGGAAAGTACAAATGACAAACATTTCACATAGCTTATCAGGAACCATCAAGAGCAGCCTTTCTGGTGAATGCTGAGTTTAGCAGCTAATATTCTCACAATGCCATCTTGACAAATTTAGCACTCTAAAACCTGAAAGCCCAGATTTATACCCATCTGGCACTACTGAGAGACAAACACTCATACATCAGATGTGCTGCAGAGCTAACATTCCTGTATAGGATCAGTGCTCATCCTATTCTCATCTCAGATTGTCACCAAATACCACATGGCTCATGATTTCCCTGTCCAAAGTTTTGTGAGTCCAACCACTAAGATTGTGAAATTATCTTTTGTCACAAGCATGGAGAGAAGTGAGTATTTTAACAGTGACAGTTAGAGAATGAATCTGGGGTTGCATTGGAGTTCCCAATAAGTTTCTTGCACAAGGAATATTTTTTCAGTGATGGAGAATCTCTTTTCCAGCATAACCAGTGCTGATTATGCTATCTTTCCCAGGTGCATGAATTTATTTCCATACTGACCAATGCCAGCAATGCGCCATACATGCTGGATTCACTCCTCCTATGCACACAACTGAATACAATGGCAATAGATGACAAAACAGATGGGAGCAGATCTGATTGTTTTTTTTCCTGTAGTAGGAAAGCAGACAGTAGGGCAGTAATCTTCAGACGACTTCTCCCTGACTGAAACAAGCCCATTTGATGGTCAGAGAAAGTTTGTAACACATCAGACTGCTCTCTTATACTTGCCCTTGCAATGGCTGTTAACAGCTTCCACGTAGATTTTTGGGGCTTTTTGATTGTTGTGTGCTGTGGAATCTTTCATACCTGCAGATGGTCTTAAATGATGGTCTATTTTCAGGCAAGAATTACCCCTCAGAACTTTTCCATTTTGTTCACAGGGGAGCTGTGCCAATTTTGTCATAACATGTAAGCCCTGCAGTGAAAAAATGATGTATCATTTGCCATGAAATTAATTTCTTTTTCTGTCAAGTAATGCTGCTTTTTCACATGGAATTTGAGCTCAGGCTCACATCAGATTTCTAGGAACTTTTTCTG
This sequence comes from Lagopus muta, assembly GCF_023343835.1. Classification (NCBI taxonomy): domain Eukaryota; kingdom Metazoa; phylum Chordata; class Aves; order Galliformes; family Phasianidae; genus Lagopus; species Lagopus muta. The sequence goes on along the minus strand of NC_064440.1, from coordinate 27,534,756 downwards.
ACAAGGGAACAAAACCACAAACAACTCACCAAACAGGCTACTCAGTGAGCCATAAGGAATGACTCAATGAGGTCAGGAACCTACTTTAAAAGTTGGTTTCGTCTTTTGACTTTTGGTCTCAAAACTTAAGTAATGGAGGAAGGATTTTTATTGAAATGGCAGAAAAACAATGGGTCAGACATGGGATACACAAGAAAGGTATTACTGTACAGGTGTTAGACAACATAGATTCTCCATGCACACCTGCACATACAGAACAGCTAAGAATTTCTACCCTTTCTATGGATAAGAAAGAATTTAAACTTCTACAGAAAGGGTTTATTTTTTATTCTCTGTTGTAGTAAAGATGCTTTACAGGTCAATGGGGTTGCAGATGTGATCCTGTATTCCCAGTGTTACAGGCACATTAATAATGATATTAATAGTATGGACAACAATTAAGTGTGCTGCAGTATGAGTATAGACTTCCAACAACTTTTAAAATATAAATTGCATTATTTTTCTAAGCTATCCTCTCCTAATACTCAACAGCACTGTAGAATAGCCTTTGTATTACATTGATGTACAAAGAATTGAAAATGTTTATTCATTCGTGTAACTTTTAATATGCACCCATACCTACGTGTAGATGAGTAGCCTGCTCATGCATAAAAATCTGAATATTTAAATACTTTAATCCATACTTAGCTAAGCATATAAGTAGCCAGATTTTCAAAGGAACTTGAGATATAAGCTCCTTATTTCAACGCAAATTAATTAGCAATGATATATTTAAGTTTCCTGCTTTACATACCTAACTTCTTCCTCCCAGACAAACAAACAGGAAAAAAAATGTATTAGCATGTTTAACTAGCTATCTATCAATCTTTGTATATACACATTACACACACAGTCATAGATACAAAGATCTAATGAGCCCTCTGAGGTATACAAATTATTAAAAATATACAACACCAAATTCTCAGCTTAACGACAGCTCTGAAGGGAACAGCAGGAATGAGAAAATAAAACTAGACCAAATACTCAACCTAACAGCTCCCCAGTGAGGTATGGCAGTCTAGGAAAATATAATAAGGAGATCAAATACAAATTACAATATGAAAAGCGAAAATTCAATATGCAAGTATGAATAATACAAAATTACATTAGTAAAGTGACATCTTTTATTAGCAGAACTTTCTACAATGTATGAAACAACCTACTCCACACGATACAGCCATGCTCTTTTATATTTCCCAAATGTAACCGTATTCAAATTTATCTTACAGAAAAGTAACTAAGTATAGGAATGTAGATGGGGCATCAAGCTGTGTTAACAGAATGCCTAATGTTCACCTCGGCTCCTTTTTTTCAGTTGGCTTTGAAGTGAGGACCTATCCTCACAGCCATTTGGTATAGTCCAGACCTCCCTTGAGCATCATTGGATTTGAGTAGCACCAGTGCATGGAGGAAGTATCGTGAGGAATCACTTGCGGTAAGAAAACCCTTTTATTGAAGCTGGCACTTATGGTTTAATGGCAAACGAAACGTGCGGGGGCTACAACCAGCGACAGATACCCTGAGACATACATAAGCCATATGCAACCTCCCATAGATATAGTAGCTGTTTGGATAAAATGAAATAAAGCTACTGTTCAGACCTACCTTCAGTCCAGCCATGGATAGCAGGGGGCTTGCCAGGACCATCCAATTTCAGATGTTGCATTTTCATGCGTGACTTTCTCCATCCACTTCTTAGACCAAACACATAAAGAAAACGTATTTTGCTTTGTGAAGCGGAGTAACATTAGACATTCAGGCCAGAAACAGGGCAACATCTCTCTGTACACACCAGACAATTATGAAACATGTACTTTCTCCCCCAACTGCGCACTATCACAAGAGCCATCAGTAACAGGCTCTTCCGTAAATTGTCCTGTGTTTTTAGGTTCTCCTTTTGTCTTCACAGAACTACAGTGGAACCAATTCTACAAATGTACTCATAGCACAAAAAGACTTCATGTAAATAAGGCTGCACAGAGCTTGTCCTGACTGTATGTGGAGTTATGCTCTGCAGAGAAATAGAGCTGAATGTTGATTTTTAATTTTATATGCAGTCCTCTAAAAGTCCTCCAACACCAGAGGAAAAAAATATATATACTTTTTTTAAGGTACATCCAGAAGTTAAATTAAAAAGCAAAGAATGTATTTTCACTTCTAAGATGAAATACAACAAACACTGTGATAACATTACTTTAAATCAACACTACCACTAGAAAAAAGCAGTCTGTTCCTGGACATAACAGATGCCAGGGAAGTCAAGCTTCTCTGTGTTCTGTGTAGAGAAGCTCCAAGCAACACAATGCTGGCAGATTTTGGCTATGCTATTTGCTCTCATTTGTATTTCAGTATTGGATTCAGCACAGTGGGGAATGCTCCCGAGCAATTTATTTTCTCCAATCATACTATCCTGTTCTTCTCACCTCTGGGGACTAAACAGAAATTTTTGACAGGTAGACAATTCCTTCATAGGAAAAAAAATCCCTAATGACAGGGAGAAATCAGTTGTTGGCCAAACACAGTAAATACAAGAAAGCGAAACAGCTAAAGAGTGACATTTGAGATATTTTGACATTCAGAGACAGTACATGAGAAAACTGGCTGCCTACCAACCTGAGGGTACAATGATACTGACAGATTGCCATATTGTTATCTATATCTTGCCCTAAAACCTCTCAGCTGAAAGGAGGGATTTCCTGCTGAGATATCAAAGTTGGACGTAGAGCTTTAATTACCATTAGGCATAATATTTTATTCTAGTAAAATAAAAATGTCACTGATGCTATTGCTGATGCTAAATACTGTTAGAAGTGCTGACACATGCTAGCACCAGTTTTAATGATGTTGTTCGGTTGTTTCTCAAAGACATGTTCCTTAAAGTGATGCATCATAAGGAAGGTACCAAACAATGTAAACAAGGATCTTCTCTGACATAAAAATATTCACCTTTGTAAAGAAGGCAGTTACTATGGCTAACTGATTAATTTCTAACAGCAGTGGCAACATCAGCAACAACCATTTCTTTGCAGCTATTCCATAGTTATGCCTCAGCACTAAATTCCATGTGCACATGAAAATTTAAAAAACTGTGACTGGGAATAAAACCGTAGATTCTCTTCTGTAAGTGCTATTCAGAATCTTTTTGTTATAAAAAATTATTTGGTAGTTTGTTTTTGTTTTTTTTGTTTGTATTTTAAAGAGAGGTAGATGGAGAAACTGTTCTATTACGGTATCTATTTCAGTACTGCAATACCTAACAAATAGGGAAATTTGTCTGCAATAAAAATTTACTGGAAGGAATCAGAGAGTAGAAGTGAAGGCCTTAAACAGGCATTCCAGGAATTTCAAGTTTTGCATTTGAGAAACAACACTGCCTTTGTTATTTTCTACTTCAGCGCTTCTGAGCAGGAAGAATTTAGGTCAGTTTTGAGTCTGAGTTACTGCTGATAACTGTCAACAAAGAAAACTCTGCCTCATATTTCATTCTTTATGAAAAATGAATGAGCATGGGGCAAGGAAATTTCCTATCCTTCTGAGACAAGGATCTGTTAGCCAGTGCATTTGCATTTTGAAATTACTTTTGAAGAGTCAGTAATGGACTTTCAACATTGAGTCTGACATGCAAGAAGACATCAGAGAACTGGCCATATTTACTTTTGTTGGTCCATGGCACGTGAGCCTCATCTGCAGATAGAAGACAGGTATGTTTAGGAGCTCTGGTATAAAAAATAACTAAATGGTAATGAGAAATTGGCTATAACTCTGCTAAATATGAGAGTGGCCTGGAAGCACAAAAGGAAGGATTTATTTTCCTGTAGTGGAGAAGAGGAAAGAGAAGTTAAAGGGCTTTTTGACTGTAGCTCTTCCATAAGCTGAGTACTTTTCACATGTGGCTGACTTCGTAATAGACTAGAAAATAAAATCTCTATAATATATTCTTGAATTTATATTATGCTGGTGTAACTGTACAGTCCAAGAGCTGGAAATACAAGCAGAGGTCTCTCTTCCCATTCCTCATTCCTCTAGTTTCAGAGAGGAATATTTCATCCTCCAGGGGACAGTGATATCTGTGACCAGATACACATGTTTTGAAACAATGATTTAGATCATCCCCATTCTTGATATCACCTGCCAGTCTATATGTCCCAATGAAACTATCAGGATTTGGGTACATGCTTCAGCTCTGCATGTCATTCAGCTTGAGTGAGCATAAAAACTGAGGACCTACCTATGCAGAAATCAGGCATTGCACCATAGTAAATTGCCTTACAAGTTTTATTGGCATTTATACTTCTAGCTCTTTCTTTCATAATTTCTCACTAGATTTTCTCTCTTACATATAAAAAATAAAGCAGTGATGTTTTTTTTATACTGAGCTTACCTAATTGCTCGTCTTTGTAGTTAAGGAGAAAAAGCAGAACTTGTGAACAAAAGCCATTCCTTTTTATGTACATCTTCCTTTAAAAATGTCTAGGCTGTTCAGTAGACTAATTAAATTTTAATTAACCATTTTCTTTGTTCTAGGACACTGTCTACTGTATTGCTAGAACAAGCAACTTAGTACAATGTAGCACAACCTTCAGAGAGCATACTACTAGTTCTTTAAAAGAGAAAATAAACCGGTGGCTCTAGGAGAGGGAACTTCTGCTGTGGTGCATAGAATTGTGATGTGCTTTAAACCAGCACAAGGCAAATAAAAGCTTTGATGTTTTAATCTGTTTCTGCTACTAAATATTCTACATTGCCAGATAAAATGTACATTTTGGAGAATATCCGTGTTTTATTCAAGTTAATTCCTGGCCCCATCAAGTCAGCAATTCAAGCTGTTTTTTGCTGGGGTCAGGATTTCACCAGTGATGTTGGCCAACCTTCCGTCCCTCGTGTTTACAGTCGTTTTAAAATAAGAGTGTCAGAGAAGACTTAACAGTAACCAAACCTTGGTCTCACATTCACAAAAACTAAAAATAAATATACACGTAACATTCATCCCTTTCCTTAGGCCTACCCCCATCACAATAGTTTACTCTGTATCTCTTGCATTTTCTTCTGGAAGTGGTCTCCATATTTGTAATGAATATCCAGTGTTATAAATACTGCTAAGATTGAGGCAAAGCCTTCATTCATCTTGGACATCATTTCTACTTTACTTACAATCTCTGCATCTTCACAGCAGAGTTATGTCATTTTTCAGTTTTCTTTTAGATAAAGACACACTGCCAGTCATATTTTTGTTAAATACCTGAGAAGCTTAACCATGTTTTATGCGAAAGTGAGTTATTCAAAAGGTTTGCTTTTACATTCCCATTCACCTGGAACAAAGGATAACGTAGTTCTCCAGTTACGGTGTATAAGAAAAGAATTACACGGAAGTAGGGTTCCTGTCTCAGTCATTATATCATTAAATCATTACCACGTTTTAAAAGAAAAAGCTAATCCATGCGTGATATTTTTGCTTTGCGGTTGTGCTGTAAGAGAAACAGAATGAAATCCAGAAACCATGGCTTTCTACCAGCTAAGATGCAAAACATCAATGATATAATCTACGTAAAAAATGTGTAAAGTGACTTGAATGGAGGAAAAGACTGGTACAAGTTTTCAAACTAGGAATAATTTAACACACTTTATTAGAATGTCACCTTAAAGGGACGTGGACAAGTGAATTGGCATATTTCTAGCTTGTGAAGTGAAATAATTCTTGAATCACTGGAAAGAATTGATTTTTGTATCTTTTACTATAGCAACGTAGTAAAAGTGAAAAGATGAAATAGGGCTGTTAGTTCATCCAGCACATAGCGTATATTCACAAGTGCTTTGTCCAGGAAAATTTTAATAAGCTCCTGGAATAGCACTTCAGATGTTTCACACAGGAAACAGTTTTTCAGTCTGTTAAATTCTAGTGTAAGGAACTTTTTCTTTCTCAAAACTACTCTTTTCTTTTATGCAACAATTCTGCTATCTTTTCAAAGTGAAATCCTCGCCTATTGGAGTTACGGACAGGTTTTTGTTTTGTTTTGTATTTTAACTGACCTCAAAGTATCTGTGATTTTCCCCTGTATGGTATTTCTACTTTTTTATGTACAACTATTGTGCAACTCCATTAAAAAGCACACAGAGCTGTGCAGGTTTGTGAGTTTATTCAACTAAATTCTATCATTGTTGCCAAAAGCTCCTTCTCACTCTATTGTCTGCAGGGCTGTGTAGTCAGAACGTGCGTATTCCCTCGTTTTCAGCCTACTCTCCCCATCACATGCTGATGTCAAAGCCAGTCTCTCTCCCTAGAATCAGGACTCATCTCTCCCCTATTCTTACAAAAACCTATTAAATTTCTCAGAAGCATAGGAATACACAAAGGGAAACAGAAATGTAGAGCATCTTTCTCCACCACTGGCAATTCAGCAAGAACAAAACGCATGTATTGCTGTCCCACAAAATGCAGGCTTCTTCCACTTGAGAAGGATGGCAAGTCCGTTCTGTGTTACCAGGGTCAGGCACAGATACTCTTTAATGGCCCATGTACCCTGATCTATCATATGCACAGCAAAGGGGAACAAACTGTCTGACAAACATTCTCATAGCTTTCCACCACACTGAAGGCAGGGCCTTCTAGCAAAAGCCAGGCTGTGTAAAGTGGGCTCCCTGATGCCTTGATACCCATGTAAATGCATCTGCTGGAAACGTGGTAAGAATTCTGAATGGTGCTTTGATGTCCTTAGGTGAAAAGTTTGACAGAAGAGCAAAGTGCCATTTACAGTCTCTTTTAATTTTATTAAGTGCGTAATTCAAATCAATAGCACTGGAACAGGGACAGCAAATTGCCTAAGGAGAAGTTAGAGGAACTGGAGCTCCCTTTCCTAAAATACTGTTAATTTTTTAAAGCATGTAACACAGCCCTGATTACTTCCCATTCAATGAATATTGTTAAATCTTCTGTCCCACTCCTTCATCATCAGTTTGAGAAAAGTAAGTGAAATGTTGAAGATACTCTAACACGGTCTTCAAACCTCTGATCTATAGTCAGACCTAGAATATCCTTTTCTGTTCTGTCATCATCTGCATTTCCCATCTCTATGGTACCTTTACTGGGAAAGTAGAAGCAATCTACCTAGACTGCTTGGGATTCCCTACAATGTTAGAACAAGTCTTGTTTGATTTCAGATTGCCATAGCAGAAAACCAAGGCATGTTTTTCTAGTTTCTGCCTCTCTGGCACCTTGTTAGAATGTTGCTTTGCTGTATTCACTGTCAAGGTTGGATGATGATTTTCAGTATTCACCTCAAATGTGCAATTAATTAGTATTAATCACAAAATTGCCATATAACAGCAAAGACTACATATGCCTCATTAAGCTAATATAGCTTAAGAACTTGACAGGACTTGTACATGGTGTTAGCTACTAAACCCAGTAAAAAGTGCTATAAAACTCAACTAGTTCAATGTCAAACCTACTGCAAAGACAGTATGCAATGAATTGTGCAAAGTCTTTTACATTCCTAACAAAAAGTGATGTAGTATCATTATTTCTGTTGTTTTTACTACCATAGATAGTTCATGACCTTGATTCTAAGAAGACCCGTAATGAGCCAGGTAATGCAGAAACTAAATACAAGAAGTAGGAATAGCCACAATGGCGTACAAAAAGAACTGCACAAAAGAAAGCACTACTTGTTGCTTAAACAAATGCTGTCCACCAGAAAAATGGGAGTTAATCAAAGGTAGCATATCTGTCTGTGAATGCAGTACCATGATAAATGTTCTATATTTTTTTCTAAATAAGTGTCTAAAGAGGTACAGAAGTGAAAATTAAATAGCAATGAAGAGCATAATGAAAAATGGGCTGCAATAGTTATGATCATTTTATCAACACAATAAATAATCCTAACAATAAGGCAGCATTAGTAATAATGTGCCTCTTTGTGCTCATTCCAAAGCTCAAGCTGAATCCTCCTGCAGTAGTTTACATTTTGAGTTCAAATAAGAGCATTCTTTCCCAAAACCCATAGTAAATGCATTACATTCAAAAGCTGTATTGCAGAAGCACAGAAAACATACCCTAAGGTATACAGCACTGGCATCTTTCATTTAATTGCAAGATATTGTAGTGATACGTTTGAACAAGGACTCAGAGGTCTTGTTAGCTGCTGTGTGTGAGACAAAAGACACATGATGCCATGAGGGCTAGAATTAGGCTTGATTTCTGCAGCAAGAGTAGACAGTTAAATGCAAACAGCAACATGTGGCTTGCTTTGCATAAGCATTTGCATATTTGGGTTTGCAAAGGATAGTAGCACAAAGTGGAAAATAATGTGTATTCCTGTATCATTTTTTTGCTTTGAAATTTTGTTTCATCAAGGACCTCAGCATGTAGAGACAGCAATACAGGATTCACTTCTGGAAACCCGTTAAAATATCAGTCTCAGCTGTTGTAATTATCCATGATCATAAACCAATCGAACTTACTATGGTAGGTTTATTACAAAGCTTTATTAGGAAGCTGCTCTCTCATTTGATTCTTCTAAAGATTAGAAACCTTTTAATGTAATCCCAAATATATTAATAGTAATTTGTTCCTATATGAAAATGGCTTCTAGCTTATGAAATAGTTGTTTTCTTGGTGTTTATCTACAGATGCAGTTATAAACAAAAATTCATTAATTTTTCGCTTGCTTATATTTTAAGAATAAATATTTTAGTTCACTTTATCCTTATGAGAATGAAGAAAAGGATGGAAAGAAAGAAGATATTTGGTGGGTTTTCTTTTTTATTTTAATCGAAAGAGTTTCAGATATCACTTACTGCAGTGTCATAGCCAAAGCTCCTATTTACTTCAGATTAGATCATCCATTCAGCTTATCTGGTTCCCCAAGGCCTTTTTCAGACTTAGAGGACTGACTAAACAGCAGACATGATGACTTCATGTGTTGTGGATGCAAAGGCCAAGGAGAGGCTAAACAAATATGGAAGAAGGAACCTCTGAGTTTTATAAATCAAACTGGCATCATAAATTAGCATTGAAGTCAGCTGCTTTACATGACGACACTAACTTTTGTCTACTACACTGGACAACTAGCAGAACAGAAATTGTAGTATGGTGGCGCTTCTAAAGAAGTGGCTAAACTAAAATCTCCAGAAAAGCATTCTGCTAATGGTCTTGGAGGAACCACAGGCCAAGTGATACTATATGAAGGCATAATTCTTGCAGGCATTCACAAAATTTTCTGGCTGGGAAAATCAAGCTGTGTTCCACAGTGGCAGATGGAAACGAAATTACTCTTGCACAGGCTTGAGAAACTTTCTTTAGCTTGCTCTATCTTTTGCCAATGTCTAGCAAGTTCAGCTGGATGACAGTTGCAGGCTGACTGCCCAGGTCCTGTTTAGCAAGGCAGCAGAGGCCTTTTTTTGTGATTTAATCAGATCTGGAATCTCTACAAGCGACAACAGGGTTTTAGCCTCCAGAATATTAATAAGAACACACTCACTCTATGTTAATCAAGGACTTTAATTTTTGAATTAACTAGCATTGTCTAAGTGCCTTCTCCCAATGACTTTAGCTTTTCCAGTATAAAAGATTCAGTAAATTGTATCAGAAATGCTGTAGATCTATAAGTTATTCTATGCAAAAGCTGTGTGATAACTGAGATAGAATAAGCAGTCTCCCATGAGGATACAGCAACACAGATCTTCTTGAAACTTAAATAATTTTGTCCGTTCAGCTGTGCTGATACTGCCTAGGATGCACTAGGGAAATAAAAGTGTGGCCAGAAGTGTTCTATTTGCAGGTATTACTTAAAGACATTTTTTAAATCACGTTGTTTTTTTTCTCTTCATATTTCTGGGAGTTCAAATTCTTCTGGAGGGAACTTAGCAAAACTTAGAATCGGGAGACTTCTGGAAGAAATTACCTCTCATCAGACATTCTGGTGGTGAACAGAGGGCAGCGAGTGGCATTTTGCTTTGGCCAATGCTACCAGCAATAACTTAGAGTTTCTAATTCTGATCTAGTGATACTTTGGAAGAAATGAATTGATCTTTATGGGATTTCTACCATTCCAGAGAAAAGTGCTTAGTGTATGCATTAACCCAGTCAAGAGGAGCCTCGTGGAGTTTAAATGCCAACTGAACATGTGAAATACCAGGTTTAAAGTGGAGTTTGCACAGCTGCCATACTGGGTTACTAGGGAGCAACTGCCTCCACAGTTCAGTATAACAGGAAAACAGAACTTTGGACAGAATCTGCCTTTCCGCCATTTGGCGTAATCCACCAATAGTGCACTTGGCCTCAGCTTTCACTCTTCTTTCCATTTATTCTCTCTGTTTCTCCCATCCCTTCATTCCTTCTGTGCTCTGTATGTTTTCTTTAAGTTGTTTAGATTTAAATTTGCATTTTTTTGCAAATAATAAAGGAAACTTTAATATCTGTGCCACAGTAATAAGAATTTCATCAAGTTGAGCCAGTCATCCTATAATTTGATTCACAGTGTAGGAAGAACTGCAAAACATTTCCACAAAAATCAGTGCTTGTTTTGTTTTTACTCTTTGTAGAGCCAGACCAAACAATTAAATGTTTTGTAATAAAATGCAAAATACAGCAGATTATAAATATTAACAGTACCCAAACTATTTTCTAGCAGTTAACATGAAAGTCAAAGAATACTTACTATCGACAGCTTACATGTTGGGAATCCAAACATCAAAACTTTATCTCCATTTGGTGGTTTGAAGGAAACAGTAATTTTCTTATTTCTTTTTCTGTACTTTGACACTGCCTTAAGAGTTTGCATTGCTTTGGAGTAAAAATACATTTTAAAACTTAAATGATCTTTGCTACTATTATCAGATTTTGAGATATGAGGTATGAGGTTTTCTATGAAAGAGATTTAAGGTACTGGGTAGCACAGAAGGGGCCGTCCACACTGCAGAGCATTCCCCAGTAATCTATTGCACAAGGCATAATGGTGCCTCAAGATACGTTTAAGCACAAATCTTTTTACTTTCCTGACCTGGCTAATATATCTTGCTTCAGTGAAGGTCTGGGATGCTCAGAATCTCTGAAAGCGACTCAGAAGAATTGCTATTTTCAAGATCTACACTTGCAGACAAATTTAAAAAAAAAAAAAAAAAAAAAAGACTTTGCCTGAGATTAACAGTTGCACAGTCCAAATCTGGAATGTGAAATGTAAAACTACATGAAATTAACACAGTGCAAATTCACCAGGAGATAGTGGGCGTTTTTTTTTTTTTTTTTTTAGACTGGTGATAAGAGAAAAACAATACATTGCACTTGGAGGTAAGTAAGTGTATTAAGATGAACACTTGTTTTGGCATGAAACAGTTGAGCACAAAAGAATTTATGTGCAAGTTTGATTCATTTTGATCCTGTTGACTCAACATAGACTAAATCCCTCGTCCTTTAGTTTGACATCACACATTCATCTCATATTTACTTATTTGAAAAAGTTGATTCTAAACCAAACCCCTGGAATTATACTCCTAATAGATTGCTTCAAAACAAACAAGAGAAAAGTGTTCAAATCTCAGATATAATTTTATATGTTCAGGATTTCCTTAAAGGACTGCTTTCTGCTTTTTTTCCACTCCATGTCTGTTTGTCAACCATGAGCCAATGCGGTGTGTCTGTCAATTCTACTTCTTGTTCATATGCGTATAATCATATTCTGGTAAATGGGTTGTACCTTTGTAGGAAAATAAGAATATGGTTTAAAACTCTTATTTCAGACAAATAATATGTAAATAGACTGAAACAAAAGCCCTTTTGAATAATAAAATATACTGTCTTTGCTTTCTCGCAAAAAGCAAACTGAAATGAAGCCGAGACCCAGTCAGAGTAAGAAATTTTAGTTTCACCAGAAAATGTTGATAAGATTAGATGTTGTGGTGCCCTTGAAAGTAACCATTTAGAACTGAACCAAGTACAACGAGCATCTAAGTACATTCCTTGTCATTCACAGTAGTATCTGACCTTTTGCTTTAAGTCATTGTGGCAGCAATGTATGGAAATGCTTACAGAACACAGAACAGCTCGTTAGATTCAGGATGACTCTTCATACTTGAAAAAAATGGTAAAAAGCCCTCACCTCTTAAAAATTGAAATTCCAAAAATAAAATAAAGTTGTTCTTCAAAAAATATGCAGGTAAAAATATACAGGTAAAAATGCTTCAGTGTATTTTGGTGTACAGAATCTTACTGTAAAACTTACTGAAGTGATTTTGGAACTTTTACGTTGTCTTCAATGTGATTTTGAATCAAGCCCATATTGCTGAACTGTTTCATCCTTTAATTACAATTGTATTTTCTATCAAGATACGTACTGACCGTTGACAAGCATCAATGTTCTGTGTTACTGTACTTTTAGTCTGTGTTCTGGTTGTGCATGAATACAAAGAAAAGTCAAACATAGCTTAACACTGGGGCATTACAAAGTCATAGATGTAAGGAACAAGCAGAATCTATAGCTCCCACTCTGCATTCTGTTAAGGACAGATTGATTTTATTATCTTCTAATGAAGCTACATGTATCACTATCCTGTCATCCCTTCTTGCCATCTCCAGCTCCTGTAGTCTGTACAGCTGGTGTCACTGAACTGGAGTTATTTCTCAGTCTTACTAGCAACTAAGTGAGATGAATGAAATCAATATTCTTTTCCTTACAGGTGAAATGAGTTTAGTAATGCATAACAGTAGTAGAACTTCATTTCTTTGTCCAGTGCTGCACTACAACCCTTCAGTGCGTATTACTTGGTATTTGAATTAACATATCATAATTTTCAAGCAACAACTCCATCTAGAAGAATGAAATCTTTCAATCTTTGATTTCAAGTCTATTGAGTACTCTGGGCATTTTCACCCACTACCAGTGATCTCTGTTCAGATTATGAAAGTGTAAAATAAAAAGATACATCCTAACAGTGCATCGTTTGCAGTTCTAATGTCTAAGCATGAGTTATTTTGATTATTTTTTAAAGAAAATTCATTCTTAACTGGGGCACACATCTATACAAAATATTTTCATAGAATTTTATTTGTACTGAAGGAAAACACGAATGCTTTTTTTCTGACTGAAAAGATGCCAGCTGGAGCAAACTAATGAGTCCCAAAAAGAGAACGTTTGTACAGCTGGAGTCTGAATGTTATCAAGCTTCTTGTTTTTGATTGACAGTATAACTGTCACGGTAATGGAAAGTAATCAATAATACTCACTCTTAACAGTGTTAATAGTATCATCCAAGAGCAACTGGTGAACAAAGTATTCAGAGGTTCAGCTCAAATTGGGAAGGCATTTGAGGCTTCAGATCTGTGCCTAACCCATTGAGGGTTCAAATACTGTTCAAAAATAAGTTAATCAGTGGCTTACTTAGATTATTCAGTGTTGCTCTAGTAGTTGGTATCAAAAAGTATCAAAAGGAAATATGATAGAGGAAAGGAATACTTTTTAAAATCAACACTGTTAAGCTTTTAAACGATTTGATTTGGAAAAGTAGTTTAACTCCTGTTACTTTGAACTAGATCATTCTTCGTGCACTTAACAAGAAGAAAGATGGTGTTGTTACTCATCTTGATATATGCAATCTTCTACATAATACACATTATTTAACAAATTTCAGAAGACTTCTCAATTTTAATCTAACACCAGTAGAAACAGACATCCATGAAGGTAAATAAAACAGAACGCTATCTGAACAGAGATGACAATGGTATTTGTGTAGAGGCTTCAAAAATAAAAATAAATAAATAAATACATGTATTTTTTCCAGGGTGAGAGTATGACCAGCAAACAGACCGTAGAAGCACTCATGGGGCAGAATGTTGGGTGCAAAAAGGTTCAGTAGATAAGGTTATAGGTATAAAAGTTATAGGTATAGACGAAGTAGGACTGCAAGCAATGGTTTTGTGTATTTTTACAGGAGAGTAGAAATGCTGTGCCCAGGGTTAATGCAGTAAGGTACAATACTTTGTAGAAGTTAGTTTGGTTTGGTTTTTTGTTGTTTTTATTGTGCTTTTAGTGTATTTAATGCCTCACTAGACCTAAAAAAAAACCCTAGGGTCCAATGCTCATTTCAATTCAATTAAGATATACAGGCTGTGCAAAATACACATCAATAGGGAGCCACATTTTCAGAAATAATTGCTTATCCATGCACTTTTTAGCTCATTATAACAGGCTCATGGAATCCAACTTTAAATAAAGGCTGTTGGTGGACTAAATTATAACACAGTATCAGGAGACTTCATGAGCTAGATATACTCTATTTTATTAAGCTTTTATTATATATAGTATGAATCAGAAAAGCATTCAGTCTGTGCTAACCAGAATCCCTGTACTTACTTTAAGTCTTGAAGGTAAATATTTTCTGCCAAGGGTGCTCTGATAATGAACTGTAGGTTTTGGGCTTTCTCTGTTAAAACTGACTTAACAGAAACATCTCCCAGGTACTTTGAGAATTTCTTCCAAAAAAACCCAGCATCAGCATCAGCACAAGGTATGCTTTCATGCTATTGTGAGACAGCATGAAATTCACTTCTGTGTGATATTACATTTTACATGCCCATGACCATATCTTTCCATGGAAACACACCATTGCCTAAGTCTTTTAAGATGAAAAGGATATATATATATATATATATATATACACACAAATAAACAAGTTCTTTCTCTGACAAAATTAATGAACTCTGCTTTGACATAAAGCCACAGGCTCTGCCCCTATATCCTCCCACAATGGCAGTGCTGCCTCTCCACCGTCCTGCCTACAGCCCTACAGCCTATGGGCCACCAGGCAGCATGTAGCGGTTGGTTCAGGTTACAAACGTGCTGGTGCATGCTAAAAAGGAATAAGCTACTCTAATTTTGGTAATGCATATAGAAACTCAGTAGATTTTTTCAGGTTACTGCCTCAGAAGCTTGAAATTGGGTAATATTTGAGTGGTGTAGGGAGGACCGTCAGGGAATAATAGCATGTTTTCTTGGGCAACGAAAGGTAGTTTTTTGTGTGGCATGTAGTGTATGGCTCTTGTTACTCTGGTGAAGAGATCTCAATATCACAAATAACACTCACCCTGTGCAGGTCAGGTCATGGAACCCTGCTGTCTGTCTACCCAAGTAATGCCTTATCAAGCTGCAGAGGGATGCCCTGTCAGTAATGACACTACAACAAGCAAAATGAAGAATCACACAACCCAGGGAAACACTACTCGAGGATCATTACACTAATTTCCTCCTCCTGAGCCTGCTGCATTTACATGAAGAAGATGGCACACCTGGGCTGCAGGTCCCTGAGAGCTAATGAGCTGCAGCTGGGGGGAGGTGGTGCAGCTGCCCGAGCATAACTGAGGCTATTTGGCAGGAAGAAGGTGCTGGAAGGGGCTAGGTTAGTTGATGTGGGAGCCATTTTAGGAGCAGTTGGGGAAGCCTTTTGCTAGGAGTGGTTTGTGTTGGTCTGAGATAAAGCAGGAGGAGTGGCATTTAGGTTGGGGCAGTGCTCCTGTGATTGTGGAGATGTTCCTTTGGGGGTTTTTTTTTGTCTAGTCAATAGTGCTTTTGTGTAGCAATTGTATTGTTTGAGGGGAAGCACGGGGTTAGGAATGTGAGGCGTGTCAGCTTTAGGGCACGCGTAAGTTGGTGCCATTTCAGGTGTGAGAGAAAGCTTCCATCTTCTGTGGTGGTGGCTGTGTGGGGCCGGAGAGGGAAACTTTGCCAACACCTCTCTGAAGAAAAAGTGTGGAGGAAAATAGTGAAGTGGTATGCTGAGGGAAAGCTGCAGTTCCAGTGTGAGCTGCGGACTGGGAACTCTTCTCCTGCTGCCTTGGAGTGACTATCTCAAACTGTGGGAACTTGGTTGAGGAGAAGGAAAAAGCTCACAGCTCCACGAGGACCTGCTGTAGCCTGGTGAGTATGTTGCATGTTTTGTTTTGGGGTTTGCTTTCTCCTGGCAATCTAATTTGCTAATAAGTGGTGATAGACAAGGCTTGAAAGTATAGTAAGGTTCTTCAGGTATCTCTAGGAGCCAGTTTGCTTGTTGCAAATGTGTAATGATAAGTGGTAATGATAAAATGTGATCTTCTGGTTTTTAAAGAGGAAAAATGTAGTTTGGATGCTGTTCTTAAAGGATCTGATAAAAGAAGTTTTTCTAGACTGGAGTCAGTGCTGATCATAAATAGTTGCTTTTTAAACCTTTCTTCAGTGAATATAAAACCAGGAGTCACGATGGAGGCGGTGTGTCGCCCAACTTCTTTTGAACTTCCTCTCTTCTTGATGATGTTTTTGTTACAGTAACAGCTTTCATGTTTGTACCTGTTACTGTTCTAACAGTGAAAGATTTAAAGGCTTATAGATGAGGAGGGAACTAGATCTATTCTCAAAGGAGATAGAAAAACTGCAACAAAATTATCTTAGTACTTGATTATAAGTTAAAATGTATCTAAAACAGGATATTCTAGGTAGCCCTACTCTCCAACCTATAGAGAAAGGTAACTTGAAGTCAACATTCTTAGGAGTACGTAGTTACTTTTTTGCTTTAGTTACAGGGATAAATTAAAACCTTGGTTTGTTTTTTCTTTTCTGCTTTCTTGAGTTTTTTGCATCTTTCGTAACATAAGCTGGTAGTAACGCATACACACTTACAAACAATTCCAGCGTTATAGCAATATCTGCCAACAGGAGAAAAATAGTGACCAGAGTCAGCTGGTATTATGTATGCAAAATGAAGTGTTGAATGCACATACATAGCCACCAGGTCTCTTTTAAATTTTCAGCATACGTTAAGTATGAAGCCTTCTTAAGCACTGAGGGAGTCGTGGAGCAGTATGGTTCAAAACAAAGAAAATGTGTGCAGGAAGAACATAAACTTCTGAATATGCCTGTCCAGTTTTTATCAGGATTATTCACCAGTTGAGTGATGTCATAGTTCACACTTTACCCAAAGAAATAATCTGTGTCAGTAGTTTGGTTGTGGGGTTTTTTGTTTGTTTGTTTTTTGCATGATATATTTTAAAAAAATCAATCAAACATGCACACCAATAATGGGCACTGTGTGGCTTAATGTATTAGTGATTCTGAAGCATGGACATAATGGAATATAGTGCCAGGTATGAAGATTGAGTATTGTATTTTAATTGCTGAATGTCATTCAGGGGACTTCTGAACAAGATACTGGATGTGGATTAATAATATGTATGTTAGCCTGTCCATTTATAATCTCTTCTGCTTTTGTAGTAATATCCCAGTGTTTGCTGATAACTGTTCAACCAAAAACAAAGTGAAATGTGATGTGAGCTTTAGGTGTCTTGACTCTTGCTGGAGATTTGGAGATGTTCACTGCAATTCTACTATCTAAAGGGCGTAATGCAATCTTAAGTTTATAGGCTCATCAGTGCAAAGTTTGAAGGCCATGATGCCGCTGAGGGGCTACTGTGGGGATATTCAGAACACTGTATCCAGTCTCTTCAGCTTCCAGTAATTTTTTGAGGTGATCTTTAAGGGGTAGGTAGAAGAAAGAAAACTATGTTGGTGTCTCAGTTAATATAATTCAGAGCTTTTATTTCTTCTGCATGTAGCAGCTATTGGTTCCCATGAAAGCAGTAAGCCCTGAATTCCAGTAATTGAGCATCTGGCATGTTTTTAGTTCTTCTCTGGGCATGATAGTCTTCGGTACATGTAGGAAAGCAATTCCTTCCCAAATACAAGATAGGAGATAGGAGACATTACTTTCAGAGTGACCTACATACTATTTATTCTATGGAAACTACAAAAGATAGGAAGAGCAATGTTTGCTAGGAAGAAATCTCAGCTACAAAGCATTATTTTCCAACTCAGTCATTACCATTAACTTTGCATTTTTGCTAGTGATGAACAACAACCTGTGTGCTGTGCTGGTAGCTGTTTGGTCTCCATAAGTGTTCAACAAGCACTGGTAAATGTCAGTGGGTGCCAGTTTTTTCTCATGGAGGAATTCAGTGACACCTTTGCTTCATCCACATTTCCATGCCAGATACCATTCTGTCAGACTGCCCCTCTGCTGCCATCTGTCACACGGCAACAACATGTAATTGAATGTTATGGGAAGGTTCAGTCACCTCTGCTGTACCACCGACAGCTGCCTGTGATGCTGTGGGCCCCTGTAGCAAAATAGGCATTATTTTTGAAGCAGTCCTTGTAGAATACCAAGCTTTGCTTTGGGTTCAAGCCAGTTCTGCTTGAACAGCTATCAGTCTCTCCATTTTAAGATTTTCCTACCTCTAGAGTGTATGTTTCCTCCCCCCCCCCCAAAAAAAAAAAAAAGGTATAACCTTGCTACAATGAAGTAGCAGAAAGTTGCATTCCTGAGTTAGCGGACATGGAGAGCACTAGCTGTGATTGCTTTACCAGAAGAAAAACTTTCAAGACCTTGTGTGCCACACTTCAACCTACAGTGCACTTGAAGGGTATTAGAGAATACACATCTAAAAATGGGTTTATAATGGAAACCTTGACAGTTGTGAAAGCAGAGCAGTAAGCAGGTACCACTATAATTAAGAGCAGTGACCCTTCAAAGAAAAGGGTTGCCAGCAGGTAAATAAACTGCCATTGTTCAGCTCACCTCGTTAAACAGGAAGGTTTGGAAAATGATTAGAGAAACAGCATCAATCAGTGTTACTTTATACATCAGTTATAAGAGACAGCTGCCTGCTGTGGGACATGCACTGTATGTACTATTAAAAATGAGGTCTTCGTGCTGTGAGTTGTGCTACAGGTGATCTGAGCTCCTGAAATTATGTCCTGCTTATAGCTGTCAAGTTCTTTAATATAACTTTTAATCACGTCACGTTTCCCCCCTCCAACCTTTATTTCTATTTATTGGTTGTGGTGGGTTTTCTGTTTGTTTTTTTTTTTCTTCTTCTTCTTCTTCTCTGGGATGCTGTTGTGGGTTTTTTGGTGGGAGAATATCTGGTTGTCTTAGGCTTCAGTAGATGTTTTCAGGCAGCTTTCTTTTCACGCTGAAAGAGATGGTGAAGAGAGACTTCTGAGACTTGGTATAAATTCTCATGGCTTCTCCACCCAAGAAGAGAGGGAGATGTGTGTTTGCAAAGTGACAAATTGTATTACCACAAGACTGCTTTCTACTGGAACGCAGTATTTCTAAACATAAGATGCACTTTTGTGGACCATGGATCAGTCAGTTTGAAGCAGGCAGAATAATACTCTCACTTTTAAGAAGTACTGTGCTGTTGAGTTTTTTGTTTTGATTCTTAGGTTTTTTTTTCTTATGGGGCTTTCATTGTAACAATACTATTAAATTAGGCTATTAGATTACAAGTACTTTAAGGCCCAAGATTAACTATGTGAAATGGAACAGTATAGAACATTGACATGCAAAATATTCTCCATGTGGTTTGCAATAATTAAAATAATGCCTCTTTATTCTGACCATATCTAACCAGTGCTCCATGTAGGATTGAATGGAGTGTTGACACAGGTGGCTGGAAGCTTCCATCTCTGCCCCTGCAGCTGAACTAGGGTCTGCCACTGGCATTTGGAAGTGAATCACTGAATTTCCCGTTGCAACAGGATTTTCAGTAGCTGTGATATAGCCATGGTGAAATTCAATTTTTAGAAGGATACTTGCTGAGAAGTCATCAACCATTATATCAGCCAGTCTTATTTGGCCACTGTCTTGTCTTCTTAAACTATGCCTACAATATAAATCCTAACTGGGATACTGTTGTCTGCTGTGACCATAATGGGTTGTGTTTAGTGTACATGCATCTTATTGCAGTATAGACTGATAAAAGATTGATGTCTCCCTGCTGTAGATTAGCAGAACATTGTCTTAACCGATGTGATGAAGCATCACCGTGAGGGCTGTTGGCTTTTGTTCACTGTAGCTGGCATTAGCAGATGTCTTTCAAGGGTGGCAGAGAAGCCTGACTTCATGGAAACCTACCAAATAATATCTGTGCTTTCCAACCCTGCATGTATGTCATAAACACAGCCTCCAAAAAGAGACTGTCAGTAGACTTCTTAGTCTCAGTTTTAAAAATATGTTATGTAAAGCTATATGTATTTTTACTTGCAATTGAAGTATTAATATGCAATTGCTTAAGTTATTTTGTTTAAACATTCTCAGATCAATGCCTTGGGAAGGAGTACTCAACTTTTGTATCAGATCAGTTTAGACTTGCCAGGCTTTGTTGTTAAAGCTGATTAAAATTTAAATAAGCTTACAAAGCAATGGAGTTGTGGTGCAATAATCCTGCATAATTACTTTCATTTATACTTTAAGGTAACCTGTTCTACCTTAACTCCAGGTGCTAGACCTGAACTATTTCTCTGCTGGTCAAAAGAAGTAGAACTGTACATTTGCACTGTGATATCCAGAGAAATCTTTTCCCACCAGTTTGATACTTCAAACTTTTCTATCATTTCATGTTGTAATATTGCCAGAAGAATGTGATGCAAAACAGTTTGAATTCCCAGCTAAGGGTTACAGCTTTAGAAGCATAGTAAGTTTGTTTTTCCTATGTCAGCCTTCAATTCTAGGTGTGGCACAACTTGTTAGAATTTACAGACTGATACAGGGTTTCTTTAGCAAAAATTAACATACAGTTTTAATGAAAACTAATCTATAATTCCATCTCTATTTTATTTAAATGTCTGGTTAATGCCTATTGTGCACTGTTACTGTGACTTGAAAGGAGCTTGAAGCTCTGAGGTTTACAAGCAGCTGTAATTTTGATGACTAAACAAGTGAAGCATGGCTTCTGAAGGTTTCACTTTCTTGATCCCTTTTTAATTCCTCGCAGATTGTTTGATTATCATAGTGGCTTCTTTGATAAAGCTGCTTATCATGGAGATCAAGAGTACTGTATCTATCAGCTTCAATTTATGAAATTCCAGGAATGAGTGACTGTCTTTTAATTTAGATCTTCCTGGTACTTTAGTTTTGGAGAAAAGGTTTGCACTAAGCAAATAATTATTTCAAATGTGGCTTTTATTCTTGCCAGTTAACCACTTTTTCCCCGAAAGTTAATCAAAAGCTTTAACAAGTATTGAGTCATGGATATCTCTTCCTACTGGATGTGATCCTCTTATTGCAGCCCTGGGTGTTCTTGGCCCTCTTTGCTTTTATCTCTCAGTTCCCAGTCTCTGCTGTTGCCAGGACCTCTTCATTCCTGGGTATGTAGCTCTGATTCACTTTCTGCTGAATTACATTGTGCACTGTCTCATTCCTCCTGCCTTCCTAGCTTCCTAGCGTTTTTTTGAGAAATGCTGTAGTGTTTGTCTTCTTTGAAGTGGTATCATTTTAGTTCAGGGTATTTGGATGCTGACTCATTGAAGGATTTGCTGTGAGCTTGTATGCGTGATGTTGCAGTCATTACATTCAAAATTTCAAGCTACCACAAGATGTGCTGAAAACCATTATATCACTGTTTTGGCCTACTGTAAGGGGTTCTGCTGCTGAAGTCTCATTCACTGGTACCCCGTGTATGGACAGGGGGATAATATTACAATATTTCCAAGCTCCTAATAACCATAGCTGCAGTGGCTTGCATTTGGTACTCCAGGAAAGTGAGGGCTTGACTCTTGTGCTGAATTTGAGAGCCTATTTGTCATATACCTTGCAGCTTATCAGTGGAGAAAAACAGGGAGCTGTAGAGGTGACTCAGGTCACCCAATAACTGGATCTAGTCAGGATGGCATGGCTTCATTAGTTGAGCACTAGTTAAGCATCTGGAATCTTCAGTTAACCCAGGTCAGCACACCCTTCAGAGGGTGTTTAGCGAGATTTTTGTAAGACTGCTTCTCTCTCCTCCTACTGCCCTTCTTAGCATCAGCAATCAAACAGTGTTATCAAAATCTTTCATATTTGTAATGAGATATGAACACAAGGAACCGTACTGTCTTTCTGTCACTTATCAAGGATCCAGTGAGCCTGCTCTTATCTCTGACCAAGATCTGCTTCAGATTCAGTGGGGCTGGGAAGAAGAGATTCACCCCTCATGTTTTGTGTTTGAGACCCCTGAGCTGGAGGTTAAGCTTGCTCTAACCTTGCAAGGTCATTTTTCAATCAGAGTTGAGGTGTTCAGGTGTTTTTTTTGTTTCTAATAAAAAAATCATGCAGCCTTTTGTGGGTGGTGTTTTGGTTTTTTTTTTTTTTAACTTCTGCATAGTATTATGTATTTCCAAATCACTGCAGTTTTTTTTTTTCAACAATGAAATGTTTATCTTTATTTTTCCCTTTGTAAGCTTTAATGATTTTAAGCTTGTCTTCTTAAATTATAAGTGTATATTTAGAACTAACAGCATACCTTCTGCATATAATCACCATTTGCTTAGCTCCAGTAATTCAAGCTGGTTTTCCTACCCAGTATATTACTGTGATGCATTGATGTACTTAGCATTTTGCTTATGTCTCAACTTGTTAGATGTGGCAGGCTGTTTTTCTACACAAGGATTTCCAGCTCTGGCGTCTTTGATTAGAGGATGGGGTTGCCTAACAGATGTTCTGCAAAGAAAAACTGAGTCATTTCCATAATGATGGTCAAGTTTCTGGATTTGGGGCAGTATGATATTCTGTAAAAAGAGAAGCTAGAATCAAAATGTGGTAGAAGACCAATTGATGCTTATACTCGTATCTGCATTTGATCTCCACTTTCAGTCATGCCTTGGGGTTGAGTTTGAAGCTTTCTGTGTGTTTATTGGTGTTTAGACGACTTTGGAAGTTGTTACACAGTTACTTTGCTTTTGGTGGTGTACACCTAGAATTGTCTTTTGTGGCATACCCAGGAAACACTGTCAAAGGAGAAGCAGAAAGTTTTTGTGTAATTTCATACTTGCTTCATGTTGCTAAAACTCATTTAAACTGAATGAATGGAACAGCTTCCACTCTTAAAATAAAATTACTGTGGTGTATAGTTGTTGGAGGAGAATTTTTTTCTTTAGATTGATTAGAAGTCTATTGTAAGGGTTAGCTGGAATAATGACAGCTCTTTATTAATGCATGCTGCCTGCATATTATGATAGCAGCACAGAAGAAACTTTCTTTTCCTGTCTTGAAAGATATGTGAACCTTTAATTGCTTTAACTGAAACACTAAGCTTGTGAAGCTGTCTGGATTAACTCGTTCTAACACTTTTAAGTAAGTTTGTTAGGAGGTAACTGAGATAAATATAGTTGCCCTTCCTCCTCATAAGCTTTCTGCTTTAGTGTTTTAGTTGCTTTTTCATATGAAAAATTCTTAAGGTATGAAATGTCAGGCTACTTATTAATTCGTATTTCAGAAATGTTGCTGACCTTATGCTGTAATTCTAGATGTGAGTGGGCACATGATGGAGTCATCCACCATCACGTGTAACATAAGGTGAAGTTGAAGAAAGCAAAATGCAGTCCTTGCAGAGAGGGTAGCCAGTGGTTCGTGTCACCCTCTTCTAGAGCTTCTTTTTGAGCAGCATATTCTCAATGAGAGGAAATGCAGTTGTATTCCTTTTACTGACACTGAGGAGCACATTCTCCATTCACCCATGAGAATTCAACTTTTGGAGGTCATTGTCCTTGCCTGAAGCTTGTCTTATTAAGCGTGCTTCTTATGAGACTTGCTTATCAGCAGTGGAATACATCTTTGTGATGTCTTGCCTGCAACTTGGCCTCTGGAAGCATTGCTCAAGGGACTGAATGGACTTGGACATAACCAGCTTGTTAGTGTTTGGAATCAAATATTATTTACCCATTTGGCTCTTCCTGAAAACAGTGTGAGAATGTAGGCTCTCCCAGGTTATAACAATGTTCCTTCAATGCTGGCAGTAGAAGTTAATAAGGAAGAGCACGTAAGTATCTTGTCCACATTTCTTGTAGTTGCCCAGCATTCTGAATTGTACTGTGGATTTGGTTGCAACTTTTAGCATCTGTGTGCAGGCATGTTTTCCAACAAATTCAACAATAACAATATTGAATGAAGGATAGAAAGAAACCAAGTCTGCTAAGGTTTCAAAATGCAGATTCTGAACTGCTCTTGATGCCTCATTTTGTCCAATTCAGGCTACTAATCTGATACCATTGCGTTGTAGAAAGCTTTTATCTTGAAAATATTTTAACCCTTTAATTCAAACAAGTATCATATAAGTTCCTTGGAGAGGGTTAATCCATTCTCCACAGTGAAGTGCAGAAATAACATACTCCATTCCTCTGTCATCCATTTAAAATACTGTTTACACTCCAGGGCAATTGCTTCAGGAAATTATTGATGGGAACTGCTGCTCCTTCACAAGAAGAGTACAAAAGTCCTTCTCTGACCAGGGGCACTTCTCAGCCACCTTTGCTTTATCACCAGTGCACAGAAGCATGGAAGATTGGATTTCAGACTTGAAATAATAATAAAAATGTGTAGGAAATCTCTTTAAAACTTCACTTGGGAACTTATGTGAAGCTCTGAGCCATCTCTCTGTGCTGAAGAAGATTTGTTCAAAACAAAATGAAATTCAGAGCATAAGATAGACAGTACAATCAGTATCAGACTTCAAATGCACCTCGTTGCAGCTGAGCTGAACATTATAATTACAATTATAACTCGGCAGTGCTTTATGCATAAATTATTCAAATTAAACCACATAGATTATTCAAATTTTATCTCCAAGAAACACTTCTAAAAGGCTGCTAGCGCTCACGTTACAACTCACTGCTAACAAATATAAAACTATTCAAGTCTTGTGTTTTTGTTTTTTTTCCCTAAGAAAAATTTTTGGGATCTCAGCTCTGTTGATGGCCAATCTCAAGCTGAATCACTCTTGGGTTTAGCTGTATTTGATGGTACAGGTGTTGTAACTTCAGATCCACCTTCAAGCTAATTAAATCATTCTATTCCTGTTAATACAAAGTGAAAGATTCTGGGTTGGTTTTGTTAATGGAAATAATAACTTAAAAAAGGCTGATGCAAATACTTTGACATGGTACTGGCAATGATTTGATTCAGTGATAACAGAACAATACTGTTAGCAGGTGGAAAAAGCTTCTTAAGAGGGGTTCTGAACAGAGTGAATCTGACTTGCCCAAGCATACCCTTTGTTTTTGAGCATTTCTTGTAGTTGGTTGGATCACACTGGATAGCCAGGTAATCCAGTTGTCCTATGCTTGCTGTCCTATACTGCAACTGGACTCTTTTACTTCTTTCGGGAGAAAGGAGTGAGAAAAATGCAATTATATGTTCTTTCCCTTTGTGAATCAAAAGCAGTACAGTGGAAGAGCAGAGTTATTTACTGTTCTGCTACCATTTGAAAGCGACAAAATGCTCAGACAGATCTAGTGTGTGTGAAGGAATTGCTTGATTATGATGGCTGACTGAGTTTACTGAAGCTGTGTGCTCTCTTCAGCTCAGTCTGTGTTCCTGCTGTGGATAATCATTAGCCAAGATACTTCAAAGTCTTGAAAACAAGAAAGGAGAAGAAAAATAAAGTTAGGAATAAACGTTAGGTGTGAGACAAGCACACAACTGAGTGTGCCTGATATCCTGTTTCGAAGGAGCAGTATGCCTGGAGTGAATCTACTTCTAGTGTCTAATATTCATAGGCTGGTAAACTCTGAAGTAATACATAAATATACTCAGAGGCAACACAAATTTGAATGATGAGCTTTGTTTTAGTATCTCTTAACAGTGCCAGGCTAGTGGCACTGGCTCTCAGTGCGTTCGGCATTCAGGATATGCTGTATTCCAAATTGCTCTGTGGGTCCCTCGTGATCTTGGACTTGGCAGGTGTTGGGTTGTGACAGTCCTGTGTTGAGGTGCTACAGGCTGCTGCTTTCCCCATACTGCCGTAGGAGTAAAGTATTGGCAGGGTATGGAATTATTTAAGTGCACTAAAGGTGTTTCTGAGAGTCCCCAGACCAATATAGTGAGTGTTCTATGAACACGGAGTGAAGATGTGTCTAATCCAAAGGGATGAAAAATCACACAGGAGATGAGTGCGAGCAGATGTTTTCAAGCCAGACAGGAGACTTGAAGAGAAGGGTGAATAATAGCAGACAGCATGTTATCTATCCTCTTCAGAGATGTCAAGTGTAAGCTTGCATTTGTCAGCACTGGATACAGAAGTCATGCCAGAAATAGACAAGTCTTCAGGGTTTGTGAGTTTTTTCCCCTGTAGAGATGGGGAAAGGGAATGAAAAATAGAATAAAAACACAGTGGTTTTGTTCTGAGCTGTTTAAGCATTGTATAGTCCTGGAGCAAAAAAAGCAAACAATGTAGAATTTCTGCTATTTGAAGGCATTTTTTTCCTTCCTTTTCTTGCCATGATATTTCCAGACCTTGTAAATAGACTCACTTCTTGTATATATTAATATAATGATCGTGAGGTCGACTTTAGGTACTTGATGATCTTTCTCCTCAAATAACATTTTTCAAGGTTTTTGTGTGAAGCAAAGTCACAGTACCTTTCATGGCCCACTTCCCTCTAAGGAAAATAGTAAATCTCATTCTTGTAATTTTACTGTGTTGCTGCTTTTTCAGGTATGAAAGGATAATGGGTTTCCATCAAAATGGGAATTGAATATTTATTTTTTTGTGCAG
The DNA here is from genome assembly GCF_023343835.1 of Lagopus muta. NCBI lineage: Eukaryota > Metazoa > Chordata > Aves > Galliformes > Phasianidae > Lagopus > Lagopus muta. The sequence continues at coordinate 27,508,169 of NC_064440.1, read as the reverse complement.
CTTAAAAACTGTTAGATAAGCCAGTTATCCAAAGCAGCCTGATGTGTGGTTTATCTGGATGGCTTGCGTTTAGTACACTTAAAGAAAGGTGTTATATATTGGTACGAGAAACGCTGTTCATGTGTAGTGACAAGGAAGTTGGTCTGGAAGGCAGTGACTGGCAAGGATCTGGAAACTGTTGTGGGAAACCAGTTGAGGAGCAGCTCTATTGGGAGGCTGTGGACTTAGATGTGTCTTGGGGTGTGTGGGCAGAGAACTAAGGTTGTTGTCTTTGAGTGCTTTGAAGGACAAGTGATGACCTTCCTACAGAAGTGCTGAGTAAGTTCCATGCCTGTTCTGCGTAGCAGATTGAAACTAGTAGCAGTGAGTTCTCCTCTTGACACTTAACAACTATTGAAACTCAGGTGTTCTAGAGTCTGAATGTTATCCTCCGGATCTACTGATATCTGAATTGGTGAATACTTAGCACTGGAAGACTGCTGCATTAATCTGTTACTTGATCTTAGCTATTGTTGCTATTATGGATATGTTAATGTGTGTCGCAGCAGGTACACTTGGAAAATATCATTAAACTGTACTGTAATTCATGACCTGGGTTTAATCACTGAGGGAAATTACTAGTTTGAAATTCTGGCATCTGTATAGCAATTCCTACGCGAAGTACTGGTTGTTAACAGACCAGCTGTGAAACAGAGGATTAGGGCTGTGCCACTTTTCAGTTCAACTTCTTAGCTACCGGAATGTGTTTCTCCACCCTCACTACCTATGGGCACTCAATCTTTCCAAATGTATGCTGGAACAAACATTTCAGAAGATGTGCATTTGGGGGCGGCTTGGTGGATTTGAGTTGTTGTGTTGCTTTTTTTCTGCCAACTCTTCACTGGTGAGTCATACAAGTATTGAAAAATGACTGAGACATACAAAGAAAGATGTCATCCATGACTGCAGACACATAAAGGGATATATTATTGCTTACCAATGTAAGCTTTAATAATGATAACGTTTTATTATCAGTAACTATTTGACATCAAGTATGATAAACAGCTGCAAATATCTGCAGGTAAATAAGTGAGCATGCCCACATCAAATACTAACACGCTTCCATTACTATAACAGAACTGAATTAAAACATGTTTCCTGACTTTCTTCTAGGAGCAAATTCAATGAGAATTTTAGCCCCTCTCTCTGTCCCAAACTCTTACTCGGTCTGATTTGGTCCAGTAAAATCACCTAATCGATACTTAATGTTAGGAATACTCTTAAATCTGTTACCGGCCATGCACTTAATTAACGTGAATCATTGAGTTGCTGGATGCAAGAACCTGGCTTGTGATTCACAGGAGAGTCTGTTTTAATCCTCTTATTCTCAGACATCTTAATTCTGAATTCCTCAGTGTCTTTTAAGTCTTACATTTAGTATAACTGTTTCCTGAAAAATCAGTCAGAAGCAGAGTTAAGCCTGCATAGAAGACCTTTGAAAATCTCAGTTACAGCCCAAGTATTTTTTTCGTATTAGAATGGCAATTTACAGCTGTAGCAAATGTATTGACAGAGGTATGTTGTGGGTGTTGGTTTTTAAGTCCTGTCTTTTCCAGACAAGTAGCTAACATGAATTTGCAGACATGGTTATTTGCAGATAGAAATTGGTATTGCAATGGCATTTCAGTACCTGATAAAGGCAAATAGGCTTGCCCACAAAGTTCCTGGAGTTGCAGGAAAAAAGCAGAAGATATAAAATTCTGCTTACTGTTTGTTTCCTAATGTAAAATAAATGGTAATACTTCCAATGTCATACATCCACCATCAGAAGTCAAGTATTGGTGGCAATGTTTGTAGTAACACTGTAAGAATTATACGTGGCTTGAGGATCTGCATAGAGCTAAAAGGACACATAAGCACCTTTTCCTTTTCCTGGTGTAGGCTAGTCAAACCTGTCATCTTCACACAGCTGTGTAAGCAGTACCTATGATCTAACTGCACTAAAAGTGAGCATGCCATATGCAGCTGCGGCAGACCAATGGTGAAATAATCGTTCTTGCAGTGATGGAAGTCATGGAAGTGATGGAATTCATAATTCTGTATGTTGCTGGTAAATTTATGTAGCTACAATACTAGCAGTACCACGTGACTTGATGGCCGTCTTGTATTGCACTTGACATTTTTTGATTCTAGAATGAACCACAAGAGCTTCTCACTTTTTCTTAATTTGCTCAGCTCAATTATGGGGTAGGAAATAAGGAAGTTGTAACTTCAAGTCCCATTTTGTGTCTTGAGGGCTTTCAAAAGTCTGGAACTTAATAGCAAGTCTATGAAATACGAAACAGCTTATTTATCAAGTCTGACTGATGCAGTGCATAAACAGGAATGCTCAGCTACTTCTCAAGTCCAAAGGAAAAGGAAAAAATATTCTGTCCTCCTGTCCCAACGTTCGGTAAATCTGTATTTCATTTGTCTAAGACTACCTTGCTGTTTGACAAGTTTGGAGTTAAAAATAATTTAACAAATCAGAAATGAAAGTTTCTGCTGCCTGCAAATCTTAAACTTGTCAGCTGTAGTTGTGTGAAATCATGTCTAAGAACAGTGTGACGTGAATCAGAATGGTGTCATTTCAAACCCCTGCAATTCTATGATATTTTTTTCTGCAGTTCCCTTTTAAAATTCCAGATGTTATCACTGAAGATATCTATTCTATTCTGACAGAACTGTGGTAGATTGTAGGGTGAGTTTTATTTTATAGGCTGCAAATATATGTTTCTGAGGTATAGTTGTGTACTTTTTATGCAGCATTTAAGGTAAATATTCGCTGAATTCATCCTGTTCAGTAGTGTAGCTCTTATAGCTCAATAGGAGCAGATCATCAGTGTCCAGTTTGAGTTGCAAAGATTAACAGACTTGGGCAAATTACTTTCATTCATTTTTCATTTTACTATGCATAGCAATGCAGAGTAGTACCTGATGCTGTGTGTATGGTTGCTTAAAAAAAAAAAAAAGTACAAAAGGCTTTCATGGTGTTTGCAGTTCAATAAAACCTTTTTGTAGTGAGAGTTGCCCACTGCCCTAAGGTTAAGGCTAGTCTTCATGTATGTTTGTTGTGCCAAAACTAGGTTTTGTTTTTTTTTTTGTTTTTTTTTTTTTGTTTTGTTTTGTTTTTATAAGGAAAACTAGCGTTTTATCTAAAATATCTGAGCATGAGGCCAGAACGAGATCAAGAGAGGCAGGTCCTGCTTGACCAACCTGATCTTCTAGGACCAAGTGTCTTACCTAGCAGATGTGGGAAATGCTGTGGATGAGTCTACTTAGATTTAGGTAAATCCTTTGACTGTCTCCCACAGTGTTCTGCGGAAACTGGCAGCCCGTGGCTTGGACAGGTGTACTCTTTGCTGGGTAAAAAAAAAACTGGCTGGAGGACTGGGCCCACGGAGTGGTGGAGAATGGAGTTAGATCCAGCTGGAGATCAGTCGTGAGTGGTTTTCCTCAGGGGATTGCTATTGGCTGCGGCACTGCTGAATATCTTCAGTGATGATGTGGACAAGGGGATTAAGTGTACCCTCAGTAAGTTTGCAGGGGGCACCAAGTTGGGAGGAAGTGTTTTTCTGCCTGAAGGCAGGAGTCTGATTTTAGTCTGAGTCCAATTGCATTGTCTTCAACAAGACCAAGTGCTGGTTTCTGCATTTGATTGCAACAATCCTGTGCGATGCTACAGACTTGGGATAGAATGGAAAGCTGTCCAGAAGACAAGAATCTGAAGTTATTATTCAACAGCTGGCAGTGTGCTCAGGTGGCCAGGAAGACTGATGGCTTTCTGACTCGTATCAGAAATAGTGTAGTCAACAGGGAGGTCATTGTTCCCCAGTACTGAGCTCTGGTGAAGCTCCACCTCAAGTACTGCGTTAAGTTTTCTCTACAAGAAAGGCAGCAAGGTCCTGAAGCATATGCAGAGAAGCACAACAAAGCTTTGAGGGGTCCAGAACACAAGTCTTTAGAGAAGCTGAGGTGACTGAGATTCCTCAGTCTGGGGAAGAGGAAGCTCAAGAGAGAGCTTGCTGTGCTCTCTACAGATACTTGATTACTACTTAGTTAACTAATGTTTCATGCTAACATCATGAAAAGCTTTCAAAAAAGTTTCCTATTGGTCTAATATGATTCTTACTGTCAGGCTTTGAGTTGGCCAACATGTGAAATGCAGATGTGGCCTTACAGATCTCCTAACAGCCTTTCTGATACTGATGGTGACCTTAGACATATGTCAAGGAAATGAGAGCTGCGTTGTTAACACAAGCTATTTTTTCTACCAGTTCTTTTACCTTGCTGTAGCACTATGCTTTTTGCTGTTTGTTGTGCCTTTTTACTAGAAGCATATCCCACCTGCTGAGCTTTATTTTACCATTCATGTACTTTTTTTCACACCTTAATATAGTGACCTGTAGTGATAATAATATTGAACTGAGTCACTTCCAAACACATCTTCCTTTTGAAGGATGTATTTTTTATATCAGTGAACTAAATCTTCAAAATATAAAGAACATTTTTTCCTAAACAGAAACTTAAGCTTCTTGTATGGCCCATAAATCCTTGTTCTTTTATATTATTAAGGATCTCAAATGCCTGGGCCAAGTAACACCTGCTTTTTTTTTTTTTTTTTGATCAGGCTATCTTACCGTATCATACAGTCTACTTTCCTTTTCCTTTAAGGATAGCAAATAGAAGTTTCATGTAGAGATATTTTGGAAGTATTTGTAATTCACTCCAGTCCATCTATTAATTTTATTTCTGAACACATTAATCCATGATTGATTCAGATTTATGAATGCCTGTTGCTTTGTGGAGTTATCAAGCATCAGGGAAGTTGTTGCTCAAGGAAGCCTGGGTTTCAGTTTCAGTGTATTATTAGATTGTGGTCCTATGACTGATGTGTCTCATTATGGTCTTATGCTAATGACCTGTAAGCTGGAGCCCTTCATGACTGTAAAATGACATCTGCGGCCCCCAGAGGTGTCAGGGAACGAGTGTGCATCTGACAAAACAGTGGAACTGATGTCTTTTGCTTCTGTCGATGTCAGCTTTCTGCAACTTCCCCTAAAGAAAATGAAGGAGTAATGTTATCTCCAGAAAGAAGCAAGAAAAAGCTATCACATCAACACTAGGGTTAATTGTGGATCAAGAGAAGCACAGAAGTGATGGGTTGTGCTGTTATGCAGACTTTGTGATCAGAGAATCTGCCAAGATAAAAGGAGTTAGTACAGAAAAAGGACAGGACAGTAGGAAGCATGTGAGTCAGAAGAGACAGTGAGCTAAAGGAGGAGAATGGTAGCTAGCTGTGTCTGAGTGGCAAGCAAAAACATGGTACAATCTCTCATCCACTCGCTATGTTTGCTGAATCTTTTGTGAGTCTGGGTAAACAGATATGTTGATTTGCTTTCCAGTATTACTGAAGTAAATAACTGTAAATATTAAGCTCCAAAAGCTGCATTTGTGTGGGGTGCTTTATGAGCCATTCGCAACATCTTAGTGATCGTTTTTCAAGAGCAACGATGCTGAACTTGCTCGCTTTCTTGGAGTTAACACTGAAAAGGAGTGAAGGAGTTGAAAAACGGTGACTGAAGTCTATACAGGCAGGAAAACTCAAGATTTACAATGTATGTAGTATTAGTATTTCATTCCCATTTCTCAGTGTTTTGGCATCATGTGCCTATGTGACCAATTAAAGATTGTCTTGGAAAGTAACGCATAGCTGTGATTACTTTACTCCTCGTGCTTACCACTCATGCACATCACTAGGTCAGCCCTGCAAGGACTGGCACTGAGTCATTGGAAAAGCCATAGGGTTCATCACCCTGCTGTCAGCCCTGTCTCGCAGCATCTATTTGCTTCACTCTAGCATCATTTCCTCTTTATGCTTCTGATTTTCTGGGTAATCTGTAATGTTCCAGTATTTGTGGCAATGCCACCTGGATTAACTTTTTAAAATTAGAAATAGTGTTGATGTTCAAGTTTTATCTTAACACTGTTTCCAGGACTTACAAGCATTTTGCTGATAATGGAGTAAATAATAAGCAACTTTTTCCTATTGCTATTACGACAACTGTTTAGACAATACTTTTATTTTCCAGTGCTAAATTTAACAGCTACCTCAGACCTCAGTAAAAAGTCTGACATAAAATTTACCACTTGGAGAGTTTTAGGGATCCTCAGTGAAGAGGAAGGCGATACGGTTCACACTGTTAATAAGTTGGATTTTGTCTCTTTCTTTACTGCGTGCCTAGGATTACAAGTAAATAGAAATAGACATTAAAATACAGAGGGAGGGAAAAAGAGAAGACTTAAGTCTGGATTGGAATGTCCAGTTTCCATGAAGTTAATGGGAATCCAGATCTTTTAGGTAGTTTTGAAAACCTTAACCCTTCTATGAATACTTTTCGTAACTGGCTTTTCAGTTAGACTCTTTTTCTAAAAGAAACACGATAGAAGGCTTGCAAATGTACCGTAAGGTAACTGAAATATGGTGATTCCTGTTGGCTTTGACTGTGCCTTTGCAAGTAAGATGAGGGAGCCTTATGCAGATGTATACGATAGGATGCAGTAGAATAATATTGGTAACATGCTGTAGACTTTTCCCTTGCTGAAGTACTGTAACTGGGAAGTTTGGAGGCTATTGCTTTCCTCAGATCTAAAGCATTTGTTATAGGCGCCTTTCTTATTTCTTGTCCTTCATAAAAATAACTGGATTTAAAACTCAGGTTTTTGAAGTAAATGTCTTCAATTGCAATGAACTCAGCCAAGAGGATGATGGTAATATGATTGAGGAAATAAGTACACCTGCAGAGCTTAAATGTTATAACCTCTCATTTCACTTCGGGGGGGGGGGGGGGGGGGGGGGAGGTGTTTTTCCTGGAGTGATCTCTTGTTTGCATGAGGGCATGCCTTATTTGTGTTGTAGCTTACCATAGTCAAAGAGTAAGCTGTAGTTTCTAGCACGGTTCTATTTTGTGTTGAAAAAGAACAACAAATACCTTTAAACTCTGCAAAGAGATCATATTTCACTATGATGCCACTTCGAGAAAATTAGATAGCGTTTATTTCCTCAGGGGCAAATATGTAGCATAATTGCCATCCAGGTACTACTCTCAATTTGTGTCTTCCAACACTGACTTTCCTAGAGCCAGAACATATTTCAGTGCTGCAAACTGGACATAAGATCTTCTGTCTACTTTAGCACATTGTATTTTTCTGGTTTTTTGTTTTGTTTTTTTTTTTTTCCCCCGTTTATGCTGCTTGATAGGTCTGTACTCCTCCGCTGCCAGGATCGGGTATAGCCTGGCATTTGATCTGATATACTGAATTCATTGGACAAATAGGAAACCCCATCCTGACTATTAATATTTCCCAGACCTTCAGCACTATGCCGTTCTCAGATCTTTTCTGTTTCAGGATGAGGCACTAAAATGCCTTTCTGTTTTCCTGTAAAACTCGAAGCGGCCCTCAGGCTAGCCATGCCTCTCCCCAAAGCACCTTACAGAATGCCTGTGATCGGTACTTGCTCCAGTCTAATGCTTGTCAGTAGAAACCAGATGAACTGTCTGAGTTACATTTAATTTAGAAATGATTTAGAAGTTTCTTTGGGCTTTTCTTAAACGTGTATGGTCTCAGTGGCACGTAAGCATTAGAATGGTACTGCAGCCGAGCACATTTCTTCTAAAACAAAGAGGATGTATGTCATGTAGAGAAGTGACTTTTATGTGTTACTATACTACTTCAGTTTAAATTTTCTTTTTCCTGTCTCTTGTGTGTTAATATATCTTTTCCAGGCAAGACTTATTTCGTTCATGTGTTTTTGCAGACTTGAGAGATGCGTGGGTTTGCAGTCCATATAGGTTAAGAAAATGAAAATAAAGTTCCAGACTGCATGGCAGGTTTTGGCAGAATGGGAGCAAAAGTCTTCACAGCTCCAAAGAAGCTGCTGAGCAGGGAAGGTACTGTGCAGGTTGGCTTCTGGTTTCTGAATATGGGATTTTAGAATCTCTTCATTTTTATGTTTGTTTTTTTTTTTTTTTTCATCAGCAGCAGTACCAAACCTCACAAAAGGAATGGGGAAGAATAAAGCATGTTGAATGTTTAAAGCCCGTCCCCTAGAGACAACAGTAGGCCCAAGACCATCCCTCCCTGTGGTCTCATCAGAGGGCTGTGAGCTCTGAATGCTGGTACATTCCTCTTCAAGTTGGTCAGATGAGAGATGTCACTCAGCAGAATGAGATGCATATCTGAAGTACCCAGGGCTTCATTTCTTGGACTCCTGGGTGTAATTTGTCATTTAGCACTCAGACTGAAAAGCACCAAACTACTCAGCATCAAGTTTGAAGGGGGGAAAAAGCTTAAATATTTTAAACTTAAATATTGGCTAAATAGCTTCCCCCTTAATTTGAGCATTTAGTCAAGCACGTACTTAACTTGTATTTCAGGCTCAGCTCTGTTAAACCTAGGTGCTTCAATACCTTTCTGTACCGGCTGTGTTTTGTGAACTGAGTTCTTGCACTTGGCAGGATCAACTCTAGGCTGTCTTTTTTACAATTCTCAGCAAGGCATCTGCAGTGACTGTCTTCACTTTGGAGGAAAAAAGTTTACTTTTGTGAGAACTGAGTCTTCCGTGTCCCAAAGGAGAAGGCCTGTAATCTACTTCTAGCAAATTAAAATCTAATACAGTTTGTCTGCATTTCATTTATGCCTCAGGATAAATTAATGTTTAAAAAAAAAACCTTTGAAATGAAAATGGTGAAACTTCAAATTAACCTACTTGTAGTGTTTTTATTTCAGGTTTTCATTTGGGAATTGAAAGAACTGTTAAATTGCTTGTAGGTAAAACATCAGTGATGGTTTGCTTGCATTTTTCTGCAAATAGATTTTTCTCTCATAAAAGTACAGCGAGACTTGGAAAAGCAATGAGGAAAATAGTTATACCTCGCCTTTTTCTGAAAGCTGTATTTCATGCTCCAACATTTTAAGGTTGGGTAACAGGTAGTAATCCTAGAAAATTATATTACATCATCACTCTGAAATTAATGCCTCCAATTCTTGTGGAAACTACAACCCATTTGAGAAGATTGAGGAGCCTTTGTATGTGCCTATGTGTTCTTCCTGGTGAGAAGTGGCAAGTAGTAAAGGAATTCTTTTGAAGCTCATTCTTAAATTTTCAGGATTTGGAGAGAAATATTACTTTTGGCAGTAGGAAACATTTACGCACTGAATCAGCATGTGTGGTGAAATGGGGTGGCATTGCAGTTGTTCTGTTTGTGAACTGAGTTACCGTATGTTGGGTTGACTTGTGCACGCTTAGCAAGTCATGGCTGCCTGCGATGTTTGACAGCAAAACTGCTGAATGTGGATTTTCTGGTATTTAGTCACCTTACCGGAAAGTGTGTGTGGGGAAATAATTCACATACTTTTTGCCCTCCTTCATTGTACTTACAGCTTACATACTTGAAAATTACTTACCTGCAAAGCAGAAAATGATATTGTCATACTTGACCCTCATCTAAAAATAAAGCATACACATGCGTTGTAGTCTATGTAAAATAACAATATTGTTTTGCTTTTCTGCACAAAGCTTCCCAGCATGTTTTGGAGCTAAGGTTGGTTTTTCCTTTTTCAATACAGTGCTAAACCTGGCTCTTCTACAGCTTCTGAGCTCACTGTCATTGCTTTTCAACAATTAAATCTGATTGTTTCAGTGTGGAAGGGACAAATATGAAAGCCTACTGACAGCCTCAGCAGCAATTTCATTCATGGCATATAAGCCCAGAGGGTGAGCGTCACGAAGCTAGCAATCTGTTATAACTGCATTGTCTGTGTTACGCAAAATATTTTACTCGTCTTTTTTGCATGTTTTTTTTAAGGGGCCCATTATTTTTTTGAATCAAATTTGGCTTGCTACACAGAAATGTATTAGTTGAGTGGATGTATTCTTCTGTCCTGTCTTGGATAGTTACAGGGATTGTTAGACCATTTCCTTCAGGGCAAACACAGATCACCTCAGAGGTCAGAAAGCAATTGCCTTCCATGGTGAAACAGTACTCAGTGTAATAGCTGGTGTAATAGCAGTGATGAATTTTGTAACATGGTATTTTGTAACATGGGTATCCATGGCTTCTGGTTTGGTAGATTTCTGCACTGCCTGTGTCGGTTTCTCTTCACAGACTGTGAGCTGAACATAAAATTTGGGCTCCAAGTCTTGAATACTCATTGCCACCAGAACTGAGTTACCAAATTAAATGTTCCTTTGATCAAATTCGGTGCAATATGCCTGCTTCCACAAAGAATAGCTGCAATTAAACAAATGATAGAGGCCTGATCTTCTTTGCAGCCTTCCTTATTACACCAAGGCTTCTAATTTCCCTAAGTATTGCAAAGGATTGTCATTGCATTTCATGCTGGTGTGCTACACTTTGGTACGGTACTAGTTACTGAAAGCACAGGCACTGTGTTTTTGAAAAAGGACTCAACTCAGGAAGTAGCCTATAAAGCATGAGGATTCGTTTTAAACGTGAATGGATCGCTTTTAACCTCTGTACAGCTGCTTATGGCAGTGCAAAGTGAAGCATTATAAAGGCTCCTAAACATTGAAGCTCCTGGGCCTTTATCCGTACCAGTGACAGCTGAGGTCATGTGTAGTGATCCCACAGTGTTTACTGTTTCATCTTTTAATATTATACAGTTCCACTATTCTAGCATGATTGTACCCTTAGCAGGTGTTCATGGTAAAGGTTTTATGCAGTTAGGTCATAATTAATTCTTTTGGTAATGTTTCTCTGAAGAGAATTAGACTGCTAATATACAGAAGGATGTACTTCAAGTTCTATACCTGAGTCTGACTGCTGAAGATTTTTACTAGTTAGGTCTTGTTCAGTCTATTTCCAATGAAATAAGAAGGTTTGAATTGTGAACGTTTGACACCTACTCAATGAATTATGAAGTATTACTTCAGTGGTGCCATGAGTATGTGCATGTCATCTTTGACAGTCAAGGTGCCAAATAAAAGCCAGAACTGACACAAATGAAGTTGGGACTGAGTTTGTGTATATCTAATGTATCAAAGCACACTAGCCGTATTTATGTGCACAGTTCTTTCTCTCCCATGTTGGCTGCCTGTGCAATAACTTTTGTCTGAATGATTTGTTTAGTTTTAAACTGGTAGAACTGTGCCCAAGTTTAGAGGTTGTTCTTGATACAGTTTCTCAGGGTATCAGGAAAACAATGGTTAGGATGAAGGAAGAAAAGAGCAATGTGCGGACTTGAAAGTAGATCTGGTTATAAACCCTTAAAAAAAAACGGTAGTGAGAGGTGAAATAAGACACCAATGTAAAAAGTAAGAGATGGTGAGTGAATCAACAATGTTTTCGAATGTGGAACTCAGATGTGTTTAGCCTAGTTACCAGAGGCTGCTGTGTACTTTTGCGGAGGTGTTATAGCCAGCAATAGTGAAGCAACACAAATGTGCATTTAATACAGACTGCTGAATAGGAGACAAGATTGCTGAATTCAAATCACTTTGATACAGAACTATTTCCTTGCATGTATACAGTTGAGTCTAGGGCCAGTTTGAAGAACTGTTGAATCAAATCTGAGTTAATTTCTCTAAAAACGCAGTTAGTGTACAGGGAGATATTCTATTACAGCTAGCTAAAGCCTGTAGTGTGGTGTTCTTACTCAGACACTTAGTGATGTCCTAGACACAGTTGGAAGATGACTCTTGACTGGAGTCATGGAAGTGTCATATACAGGATGCGGCTTAAGTCTTTCACAGAAGGAACAGACTTCAGCAGAATATAGGGCTTTTTGCATACAAATCGCATCATGCAAAGGCAATGAAGTGTAGCCCTGCTTTTCTGAGCTGAAGGAACATTACAGTTTCACCATTAGTAGGTATAGTGCAGGGGTTATTCTTCTGCATGGCAAATAGTGCCTGTGGAATTCCTGGGTTCCTAAATAATGACTGCTTGCTGGCACTCGTGCAGGTGGTTTGTAAGGCAGGGTGTGAAGCTTGGTGTGTTGTAGTCATGGCCCAAAGCATGTAGGCTTGCCCTGCTGCTGTTCCTGTACTTTGGGAAGTTCCTTTTGACCGACCCAGCCCACACTTCTAAACAGCACTTTGTGTCCAGCAGAACTTAATAATTAGCATGCAAGCAGAAAGGAGATAAAGCAACTTGTTTGTGGTATAATTCTGACTTCTGTTCAACAAGAGCCAGTGAAGCACCTGCAACTACTAAGAGTACAGAAAAAAGAAGAGGTCTGACTTTTACGGTCAGAGAGATTAATTACACAAACAGGGAGTTGGTGTAACCTTAAAATAGTTAGCATGCATTCACTGAGCTCAGTGGTGCTTCACTGAGCCATCACTATGTCCTGGCATTGCTAAGACAAAGGATATGTGTCACTTTGTCTTTTGCATTGTTTCAGTGTGGTCCTGGAAGCACATCTAGACCTGACTGGATTTTCACTTTGAATTGTCAGTATCTTTTTCTCCTCTAAATGAGGTATCTTTCATTGGTGATTTGGCAAAGCAGTTCCAAAAAGAAAGCAGCTACAGTGCCCTTATGTTTACCTTCTATTAGCTCTTTCAGCTGGTATTGATCTATACCTACAATATAGAGATACTTGTTGCATGAGATCTACCCTAATGAGAATGTGAAAGTGTCTTTATCTCCTGATTTTTGTGTCCGTATTAATGACTTCTCTGCTCCTGTTCACAAGAAAAACCAATAAAATCAACTGTTAGCATTGAGTCTGAAGACTTAGCTCTGCTTCCTGTTCATGTCAAAAGAAGTAAGCATTTCAGCCCATTCTTACAGGATTGGACCATGCAGTGTCAGTGTGAAGAGAGGTGTGCATTTTATTTCCTCCTTCCACTTTAATGAAATTCTAGACAATGCACATGCAGGAGGAAGTCCCAAACCTTTGACTGCTGTCATTAGTTGTGAGAAATAAATATGAAGGAAAAAGCAGAGTTGCACCTGTCAGCAATGAGGACTATTATTTGAGGTGGCCTCTTTATATTCTGACTGACAAAACAGAATAGCCACTTCAGTATAGGAAGATGTAATTATTTATATGGGCCCTTTGCATCTTAAATATTCTGCTGTCCAGCAGGAACGGTTAGCATGAATATCATTATGTGCTTTTAAATTTCTGCCAGCAAAATTTCATCACTCCAGATGTTCACAGAAGTAAATTCAGAAGAGGCAAAAGCATGATTGGAGCAAAATCACTTTAAGTTCAAACATACTCACTGGAATGGATGACTCATGTATCTTTGCTGGAAACAACTCAAGCTCATAATATTTATGGAGACCTGCAATATAAGAGCATCACTAGCTTCGTTTGCTGTTTTTCAATTACAAAATCTGTCCTAGAAAAGCAGTGCTGATTTCAAATGCAGTCAGACCTAGCCTAGAGAAGGATTTGTGTGTTGATCACATCGAAAGCTCTCTGTAGTTCCTGTTCACTGCCAGACACTCGCAAGGACTGACCCTCTCAACATGCACCTTTGAAGGCCTGTAAAGCATCTCCAGAAGCAGCCTTTCCATTCAGTATCCTAATAAGTACTTTTGAGACTCTAGTCATGTCAGTACTTACCAATAATATATAGCAGGAACCCACACACATTAAGGAAATGTACAGCAGACCCCTTTGTTTTGTCAGAATTCCCAACTGATTTCAATAGTGAGGTCTTCATAAACTTTGTACGTGGTCCAAAGATTGTTCAGAGTAACTTTCAGATGTAGATTGGACAACGGTAGTGATAATCTGGAGTCAGAGGTCAGCAGAATATGTGCATATTTTTTTCAAAGGAGAGGGAATGTATTTTGAGATGGGAGGAATGGATGTATTTTTATGTATTTATACATATATATACACACACATCTCTTTCATTTGGTCCCTATTTAATAAATTGCATTACTTAAATGATGTAATTCACATCTGAGCTCGGAAAATTTGGGGAATGGGTGCAACTGGAGGCAGATTTGAGTGACACTGGCAAGTCTTGTGATAGGGAAGTTTTTCTGGAGGTGCCTGACTGGCAGGTGCTCACATGCTCGGCGCTGAGCTGTCTGATTTGGAGACGGGAATGTTTCCTTCCCTGAAGCAGAAGGGGGAGGTATTGTGCTTTGTACCTACTTGTTTAGCAAATTGTGCTACTTCCCTTCACTCCCAAGAATAGAAAGCTTTAGCAGGGTAGTTGTTGCTTTTTTTTCCTTTTGCCTCTGCTGGATAGTTTTTGCAGTATTTGTGTTTTGTATCAAAATCTTTATTACTACAGACTGATGGGAAGTGACTTGTGGTTTGTAGTGCAAGAGGTAGGACATCTGTTTTCTAAATTTTCTTTATTCATGTATGGCTTGAAATCTGTTTTGCATTTCTATTCAAAGTGAGTGTTGCAATTAGAGGAGTAAGGTGAAAACTAATACTGAAGTAGTTTTATTTTATGCTTTCCAGCAAAAAAAGAAAAGTCATACATATAATCTAGTAATTCTGTCGTGATCACTTTGTCTAACTAGACACTACCTCCTTATCCCATTTAAGCCCTCACTTTCAGTCCTCTTCCATCTTTACAGACCTGTGTTCCCACAGCAGTCAATAAGACTGGGTTAACCTGCAACAGAACTGCTGATGTAGTTTTAGTTCTGCTTAGTTTTCTTCCATCTGCCATGCTGTTTGACTCCTTGCCGAGTTGCAAACTTGTGCCTGTCTTGTTGCATTGCAGTGAGAAAGGAGAGGCTGTTATCAGCAGTGCTGATGGAGAAGATGAAACACAAAAAGGAGTTGGAAAAAACATTTGAAATGATTTCAAAAGGCACATGAGTTTGTCATCTGCTTTTGTGTGGTTTGTAAAATGCTATTCAGTAATCTGCCCAAAATCATCTACAGTTGATTCACTCCATTTTAGCACCCATATTATTTCTGCTAGCAATTGGGAACTCATTTATCTGAAAAGCAAGTGTCTGAGCTTTTATTTTGAGGTGTAATATGCCATAATATTTTGAAAAATGAATGAGACATGCCTGATTGGTTAAAAAGTCTGCATTTATGTAAAAATGTTCAGCAGGCTGAGTGTTATGTTGGAAATGCCAGCATTCTAAACTTTGATGTAAAGCTAATGTCATGAGACGTTTTAATATAGCAGTGTATCATGCCATAATGCTTCATTAAAAGAGACATTTGGAAACATTAGACAAAGTACAGTTATGCAGAATGAAATATTGTGCACAGTACTTTCAACTCAAACGTTCATTTCTCAGTAGTTTATGGCAAAATGGTAATCACAGGTGAAGACAAAGCTGCCTACACTGCAATCTGTAGTTGGCTCCTCTCATATTGGTACATTGCACATTAAATCAAGAAAATAATAGAGAGGGATTTTCAACTGCAGTGTTGTGTTCAATGTGCTCCTATTTTGAAATATTAACTTGAATTCTATGAAGAGCTATAGGACTCGATTATTGAAGCACAGCATCTTTTCTCTTTATGCTATTAAAGAGTTCTCTCTTCTACATCTTCTATGCTCTGGAAGAATATATCGCTGTCACTTTCAGTGGCGTTTACCTTTCATCTCACTGCTTTTCAATGGCTTTCAAGTCTCTAAGTGGTATCCAATTTATTTGTATTCTGATGCCACTACTGTGAAGCATACCTTTCTGTCAGCTGAGTGCAAGCTTTAGATGTTTTGTATTTGGAGGCTGTGCTGTAAACAAATTGACGATATCAAGTGCAGCCTATCCTCTCGCAGGCTATTTCAACCCATTTGCTATAGAGCATTATACTTCAATTCATTCAGCGCAGCCATTTAATTTCACTCAAGTAGAGCTGGGGTTGACTCTCAGTCACCACGGCCTGGTTTAAAAACCCTCGGATTTGTGTGGAGGCCATATGCTAAATGCAAAAGGAAGTCATTGTATGCCAGAGATAATGGAGGCAATTATTCCCCTCGACATTTTTCTTCATCTATTTTCTTCCTATGTTAAAGGTTTGTCAGTGCTCTAAGCAGTTCTGCTGTATCTTGCTGCTGAGTTTGTAATTGCCCTACTTGGCTTTACATCTGATAGCAAGTGAGCTCTCAGGAGTGCTAAATTTGCACTAAAACATGAGAGAAGGATTTATTTTCACACGTACTTTTCCTTTTTCTACTTACCTCAGCCTTGTACTGCTTTAATAACTTACTGCTTGTCTAAATAGTCATAACCAGCAGTGATTTATCATTTGTAGCATGTATGCTTTTGTTCTACCTTCACCATTTCTTCTCCATTTCTGGTGAATGTTAACTACTTCTTTTATGTGCATGTTGTCATATGTATGTAACAAGTTGGCTTGCAGAATCATTATTCTGGATAGATTTTTAAATAAGCTTCATTTGGATATTTTAAACATGCAGATATGGGTATGTTTTAGAGTTTATAATTATAATTTAGGATAACGAGGCAGATTGGAGAAGGTGTTGATCTTTTATCTTGCATTTGTTTATTTTCCAATGGGGGTATTTTCCAGTGTTTGAGATTTTAATGACAGCTGTAATACAGTGCAATACACTATTGCAAGAAAGTAGTATACTTATAAACACAAACTTTAAAAAATGTAATAAATTACTAATACAGTGTTTAAAAACTAGCTAGCCAAATGGTCCTCTTCCATCTGTTAGGTCCAGTGTTGCTAGGAATCTAACTTTGGTAACAGAACATTTTGCTTGCATGTTAAGTCATTGCCAGACATAATGGAATCCCTGATCATTTAGTTAGGGCTCCAGGTTGCTGAATTTAGATTTAGAAGAAAAGCTGGAAAGAATCTAAAACTATCTTCTGTATTACCTGGTTTGTGCCGGAATTGTTTGCAGAACTACAGCTTTCTTACGCTGGAATATGTGTTTGCCCCATACTTCTAATACTTGTACGTCTACCTAGAGGCCAGCTAGGTTGCGATGGGAATCGCTTTTGTAGGATGTTTTACTTAATTATTCAGATTACCATTACTACTGTTTTACTAAATTATTCAGATTTGCTCACATTGAGGACTCTGACACAATACAAACAAGCGTTCCCTAACATCACTTTTGAACTGTAATGAAGGATTTTGTTTTCTAAAGCTTGTTTTTGTTTCTGCATCAGCAATAATTGCTACATCATCTTCTACAATAGAAGTCTTTTTTAATAAAAGCTGATAGTCTTGGCTGGATCTTTTGAAGAAAAAAAAAAAAAAATCAGCTTTCCTATCTGAGGATGTGCTTTTGCTACATAATTGCTTAAGCAAAGCTAATCAGTGTACCTTAGAGGAAATTGGTTTTTTTAGCCAGGGAAGCCATAACTGAGACTTGAAGTATATCAGGGAGGCTAGTGGAGAAATGATGTAGCTGCCGGCATCCCCAGTATACCTTTAGCCTACTTCAATAAGAAAGATAGATGCCAGAGCACTGTACTCTGTGTGTACTCTTGGTGTTGCTGTTGTTTTCTTGAAAGTCTTGCTGAGAAGTCTGGCACTGTGTGTGTCCCAGCCAGCTTGTGCTCTAGTGACATACCCTACATGTTCTTCGATCAGGCCTCTAAAATATTCCAATTCTCATTTTCCATAAAAACAATGTGTGAAAGTGACTGCTCTTGCTGATAACAGTGCTGCATTTTGGCAGTTCCGGCATAGTGCCTCTTGTCTGTGGAGCTCAGGGGTTGCCCAGATTTTGTTCATTGTTTGGTCTTACTGCCAGCTACTGAAGGAAAAGAAATGTAACGAAAAAGCTGCCTGGATTGCACTGCAATCTCACTCGGAAACCAAGAAGTTATGAAGACAGGCCCCAGACAGACAGTTGGCAAAGTCTAAGGACTTGTTCCAAGGCACACTGAAATCAGATGGAGTAAAACTAACTGAAGATGCTGACTGATAGAAAGAGGAAAAAGGGGTGAAATAATGCAGAGAGAACAAGATTTTTGCTAGTGACTTACAGGGAGCAAAACCAAGCAACGTCATCTTCATCAGTCATAAAAGAGATATCTAGGCTATTTCTCTCCTTCAGCTTTCTTGACAATGCTGTACAGTAAGTCATAAGGATTTTTAGAAAAAAATGAACGTTTAAGTCATTATTTTCCAATTTCTTAATGCTTTTTTTATTATACTCATGGTAATTACTGAGAGCATAAAAATGTTGAGAGAACCTGCCATGCCTCCAGCAGATAACCTAGCAGATGTATGATGGCAGCAAGCATCCACTTTCCCTGGTCACCTTTTGTAGATGTACATGCTGGTTTATTAGGAGTGAACAGGGAGCTGTTTGTCAGCTATGAAGATCTGTATTTAAACATACAGATTTAGTTTTAAAGAAGCATATGTGGAAAACCAGTTGTCTCCAAAGGTGCAGTGGAAGGACAGACAGGTTGACAGGAATCAGTAAGGCTCAGCCAAACTGGCAAGTTTGAGGAAGTTGAAAAATTGGCACACTTAAGTTGCTAATGCTTGCTAAGATTTGGGATGATAGTGAAGTATTTTATTAATAAGACTTCAGCTTTCGTTACTGATATTTGTACAAATAAAAGATGAACATATGATGCTTCTGTAAGGATAATTGATTCATTATTTTTATGTTCTGTTTTTATGAAGGAGACGTCAGCACTTTTGTCTAGAGCACTGTCCAAGTGTCTGTAAGCACGGAACTCAAACTTGGCTGCTTCTAGTTTCAGTGAGCTGCAAGGCATTAGGCATGTTAAGGTTCTTTTAAGACTTTGATGGTACAACAATTTAAAAATGGAAGTCTTATTCATCCACAGTAATGAATTTAATGGAAAAAAAAAAAAAAAAAATTCCTGAACTCTGCAGATGGCTCTTGTAGATATTGCGGTATGCATTGTAGTACAGGTCAAAGAACCTGAAAGCTTCATTTCTTAACTTGAATGGTAAATAAAAATGAGATGCCAGAGAAATTTTTTGGGTTGTCAGTTTTCATGATCTGAGGGGAATTTTAAAATGAAGGGCATGATATCTTTTAAGTAAGCAAAGGAATGCTAATACGCCTGGACATTTTAGCAGCTTCATTTGTCATTTGTAGGTGGAGTTGGAGTAGGTTCACTTTTCATGGGTATTACCTGAATTTCTGTGCTGCAATTTGTTCTCTTCCTATCTTCTTGCAAGATTTAGCTGTTAAATTTCCTCACCACAAAAAAGACTTGAGCTTGGGAGTTTTAAGTCCAGAAGTTTTGCACTTTTCCACCATCTGCCTTAATTTTCTCACTTAGGCACTCTTATCTATTGCATGTTTAGAATGGGAAATACATAAAACACGAGCTCATTCCATGTTTTTCTTTGTGTGCTGCTGGGCGCAGTCACTCTGTGTGAGGTGTAGATCCTGAACTGCCACAGCTAAATGTAATTTTGGTAGGCATTCAGTCCTCACAGGAGCGGGCTCTGTACTTGTACTCCTGTGACAGACAAGAAAAGCAGTACTTGTGAAATCAGTCCAGACTTTAGAGAACACCATCAGAATCTTCCAGCTTTAAAACTGTCACTTCCGTTAGGCTGGGTTTTTCATTTACTTATTTGATAAATCTTGCGTATTTTTGAAGAATATTTGAAACAATATGATCAAGACCCAAATCTGCATTGCTTAGAAATCACATACTAATAAACTTTATCGAAGTGTTGATTTTTTTTTTTCCTTGAAAGAGATTTTATTTCATGCTTTTTTGTGCATTTTTACTGTATACAGTGTGTAATATATCATGACCAAATGACAAAGAGTCATCTTTTTTTTTTTTTGTCATCTTAAGCAGGGTTCTCACTGATTTCAATTCTGAGAACTTGGCCTGAAGTCTCGACACACCCCTATTATTAGAATAGATTGTAGTCTGTGTGGCTCTGAATTTACTCACTCTGATGAGTGAGTCTTAGTCTCCTTATAGTTAAGAGGGAATTTTTTTGTGTGTTTTTTACTCAGTTTTGCCACAGTGCTGCAATGGCCCTCAACCTTAAGGAGAACTTTAATTGGGAGATTTTTCTTCTTATCTCTAATGTACACTCTGGAGCCTTATTAGAATGGCTTTGTTGATTCTGCTTCTAAACAACATTCTTGTGTCTGAGCTGAACTGAGTTGCATTTAACCTTCAACCTTGTAAATGAAGCATTGGGCTGCTATTGCCTTAAATGAGACTGCTGTTGAGAAAATGTAGTCTTGGTTGAACTTAAAAGATCACATCTTTCTGCATTTAATGCAAGGACTCTCTCAGTTGTAAATGGTTGCCTTTCTGGGAAAGTATATCTTACAACAGTTTTGAGGCACCCTGTTATTTTTTCCCGTACATTGATTTAGAAGCACAAGTCATCGGTTATAAAGGGATACCACTGCAACAAACAACTTGCATATTTATGTTCTATTTTATGGGTATGAAACCAAGTTATTTCTAACTGCATAAATGTTGTGCTTCCTCTGTTGTTGCCCAGCATCCGGACCTTGAATCTGAAAAAGGATTTGAAGCTAAGAAAGATGGGATCTTCCTCCATATGCAAACAAAATTCATTTGGTCCCAGTAACTTCCATTTTATTGATGGTAGGAAGGATTGTCTTTAGATGGGCAAAGAAAGGCTGGGTTACTTTTCCATTAGCCAGATGTTTATAGAGGGGAGATATCTGTGCTAGGTTCTCAGTTGACTTCTTGGCTAGTTCCATTGGCTGGATGGCATTACTCTGCAGCTGAACTTAGCTGCTTTTATATGTCCTCAGGGAGCTCGGCTTGAGTTCCATCTTAACAGGTTACATTGTTCATATAGACATCACCACATTTGCGTTGTGTTAATTTATAAATCTCTAGAGTAGAAAGTTACGATTTGGTACACGCAGTTTAGTGGTACAAGCGACCAACACAGCAAATAAACTATTCCAGCTCTGTCGAACCAAGAGGAAAAGAAAGGGCCTGTTCTCTTCTTGGCCTAAGGAGACACTCAGCTAAACAAATTGTCAGAAAAGATTCTCAGTCCTACATCCTGTATCCTATTCTGGCGAGCCACAGTGTGCTGTGTTGCTGTCTGAAATATAACATACAATTCCAGTAGCAATCCCAGATAATTTTGTGAAGGTGGAGAAAAAGAGCTTTATTTTCCTTACTCAGTCCTATGCAGTTCTGTTACATGACCCGACAACAAATGCAATAATTTGCATTGCTTTTTCTGAAGAAGTTTCAGTTCCACTGGGCAGAAGTGAGCCTGCATAAGAAATGCAGCCATTGGTATGCGGAGCTTGCTGCTGTGGTAGTGCCTTATTATAGCATCGCAGTCTCTTAAAAACCCAAGTGTGTTACTGAATAGAATTCATATCTCACAGTGACATGCAGTAAAAGATAAATTTTCTTCTGGCTTGATGAGAACTTACGAAAAAATATATACTGGGAATTATATACAGGGAGGAAATAACCTGTTCTAATGTGTGGAGTTCAATATGAGAAGCTCGCGATCAAATTCTCCCTGTGTCTAAGATGTTTGCGTTTACACTGTTGTCAGATTTCTTCCCCTTACTTTCTCCCCGTTTTCTCTCTGGTGCTGGGGCAGAATACAGCCAGATGCTGCATGGATTACAAAGCACACAGCTGCTAAAATTCAGATTGCTCCTCATTACTGCACTTTGATTTTCATTGTACAGGTGGGTCTGAAACCTCTTTTATGTAATTCTTATGCTGCCCGGTGCAAAACACCACATCTTAAAATAGTATTTTGTAAATCATCCCTCAGCTTATGTAATGTCCCTTGCTCATGACAGGCAATTAATTTGAGGATAAGGTGGCTTTGGTCCCAGTCACGTATTATGCTATTATCATTCATTTCTCTTGTTTAGATTCAGGCATCATCTGCAGAGATGGATAAAATAAGTAAGTAAATAAAGGGTTACTTAAGCTCTGACTCATAACTGTGTTTTTCTGAGAGTCACTGTAATGCAGGAGTGCTTTTAGCTTTTGAGTAAAGCAGAACAAAAGCAAGAACATTTTTCTTTCCTTCTGGACACAAAAAAAACTATAAATAGAAAAATGTTGAGAACTTGATTATTATTCTCAGAACTCTTACAATCTGTCACCAAAATGAAAAGGGAAAAAAAAACACACCCATAAACAAAATCAACAAACCCCGAACACTTCTCTTATGTAGAAGTCTGCCTACTTCGGCAGATGAAGTGAAATCACAGCACAGAAAGTGCCTAGATGCATAAATAGCTGGGAACACGAATGCTATAGAATCTTGTTTTCAAGCAGGAGTGTGTCTGTGCTCTGATACTTTGTGCTGTTATGGCATCTTTTAAAATTTTCAGTGAACGTTTACAAGCCCTATGCAGGTAAGAAATCATGATCCTTTGGGAGAGCATCTAAATTTGGTTGCACCTTTGATTATAAACAGAGAAACTGAATCTGTGGTCTCTGAGGGTGGCCAGCACATGTTCAGACTCTCCCAGGATCTGACAGAGTAACACACAGCCATCAGTGCTGTTGTAACAGTTCTCTTTCTCATCAGGAATTCTGTCAGTATCCAACAGGCTGCCACTTCACACTTTTTAAACAAGGCAGTTCCAGGAAATAGCCAATACCTTTAGAATTCATCTGCCTTCTTTCTAACAGTGGAATAGTTATTCACCCTCATTTGTTGCCATGCCATCTTTATCTCAGTGGCCCCTCAGCGTTACCATAACCTCCAAGGGTCAGTGAATCTCCTGAAAGCTTGTCATGCATGGTTCTTGAGCTAAAATGGAGTTACGGAGCTTTCTTGGAGAATGGACTGATTTTCAGGTGGAGTCCCTAAGAAGTGTTTGTAGAAGTACTTGTTGATTAATGTTTATATTTGCTTATCTAAAAGAGAGAATATTTTAGCAGCTTTGAGTAAAAAGTTGCAGCACTTGGCAAAGCATAAGAGGTGACCTTATGAAGCACCGTGTCTGTATGCATGCGGCTAAGTCCAGTAAAACTGTTCGATCCTCTGAATGTGTCATCTGAGAAGTTTAAAAGTAGGCACATGGTTGCAACTGAACAGTTTCACATTTCAGTGCTGGAAGACTGTTTTTTGTTGTTCTGTGTTTTTACATGCATGCTTGGATTTGAAGATTTCATCTATGTCAGATTTTGGACTCCCGCTAGCAATTGTTTTGTGTTTACAGGGAATGTACACTGAGAATAATGGTGAATTCAGTCTCTGTGTTATAGAGAAGGAAAAGCTTACGGATTCTGTGTAATCTGTAAGTCTTTTTATTTTAGAGTCATTTTTTCTTCGTAGTAATTTGAGAATAAAAATCCTTCATGGGGCTGAGAGCAGGAAACCAAAATGAATTTCAGTAGAGGTGTGAAATGGGGCTATCCATTTTTAAATCTGGGTATCAGTAACCCTCTTTAGGTTGCAGATCGTGCAGTAGTAATTAATTCATGCAAGAAAGCTCAAATGTTTGAGAAAAGCCTTAACATTTTTCATCTTATTGATTTCTTGTAACTGTGAAGATTTTTGACTATGTAATGGCTGCCCATTGATATTGTAGCGTACTTGTTTCCTTCTTACTTGTAAATATTGCTTCTAAATAAATAAGTGGAAGAAGTGTTAACACACGCAAGAAAGGTAATCCTATTTGCAAATAGTTCAGACCTTTACTGTTTAAGACACTTGCTGTGCAGTTGTGAGTGGTTGTTTGTACACGCGTCTTGGTTGCTGCAAACTCTTCTAAATCCTTTACAAGAAAGGAAAAGCCATTTTGTTCATGAAATCATTAATTTGTTGTAAGATGTTTGACCAGTTCTAGATTATAGGTGTTCGTGCTTTTAATAACTGTTGTTATGAATAGTCTGAGAAGCGTTGCTGCTGGTTTGTCATTAGGCTAATGGAAGATCTGGAAAGAGTCATCACAGACAATTGCAGAGTGGGCAGTAACTCACCACATCAGATGCCATTTTGTCAGAGTCCCTCTCTGCTGCCATCTGTCACACAAAATGTAATGGAATGTTGGCAGAAATGTTCAATCTCTGCTGCCATCCCACCAACATCTGCCTTTGATGTTGTGGGCCAACATAAGAAAATAAGAGGCATTATTTTCAGAGTCCTTGTATCTCCTGTAGTACATCATAGTGGAAATTCTCACCAAGTGTCAACCGAGGTCTTTAGAGGAACTTAATGTGGATTCTAACTGAAAGCTTTCTGAGAATCCAGGTACACCGTTTGAACACAATCCTGCTTCTCTTCATATGCATTACCATTTTAAAGCATTCATATGTTTGGAAAGTATTATACTGATATAATATAATTACATATTATTATTTAGGTCTCAAACCTGGAAACAAAATCTGTTCAATGCAAACACATAGATGTTAATGTTTGATGTTAGTGATAGAATCATTATGTTAGAAAAGACCTCAAACATCATCTAGTCCAACTATCAACACATCACCACCGCACCCACATGTAACAAAGAAAATCTATCATTATATATAGACATAGCCGATTCCCATGTTTGGTGAAAAGAAGAGAAAGCAAAACAAATTTCATTTGGAAGCAAGAAGCATTTGCTTCATGAAGCTGATTGGAACAGAACCGATAAAACTGTGGTGAGTTTTGTTTTCTGGAATTGTCCGTTTGATTCTAAAGACATAATTCACGAGTGTAATCAAACACGTAGACTTTCTTTTTTGTCACTGATGTCTGGCAGTTTTCTTAGAGGAGTACTGAGATGCCATAGCTTCAGCTGGGTCCTTTGTATAATCCATACTTAACTGTGAGTGTACAGGGTTTTTGCTTCAGTGAGCAAACAGCTGCTATTCTAATTCTACAGCTTCCGGTCTCTATGCACTGTTTTCCCATCTAACATTGCAATTTACCTTTGAGACATTGACCAAGACAGTTAATAGCACGAAGAGCAGCAGCATCTTTGTTCATGTTCTGGAGAGTATGTTTGTTTCACACTATTTGTATTACCTTGAGAATTTCTACAGGCCTTTAATTTAAAAGGAATGTTTTCTCTTAGCCCTTCTGAGAAGCAAATTTGCTTTTGCCACGCTGGTGAGTTGATATTCAAAACAAAGTAAATGAGCCACTCAAATACTTTTACACTGATTCCTCTTTGCACTAGTAGTGTTCTCCTAGGGGTGCTATCATTCATTACTGGGTCTGTTTTCCTTTTGTGTCACTGTGCTATTTCCTGCAAGCCATTTTAATCATGTGAAGTAGATCGCTTTCTAAGGTAGACTCCTTGAGACTTCTAAAAGCAAACCTCAGAGAAGGAGAAAAGGTGTTTGTTTTTTCAGGGACAGCTATTACGTTTTCAGACATTCAGAATTCTTGATAATTAATGTAGTCCTAAAAACTAACTTCTGACCTATCGAGGGTCTGAGATTGCCTGAAAGCAATTGTTAGGCACATGTATTATTTGCTGTTGACAGGTTTCTGAATGTAGTGGTGTAAGATTTATTTTTACATTGACTTTTTGTCTATGTTTCGGGCTTCTTATTCTGCTATGTGATATTATTTGTTTTAAAAAAAATGAGAGAAAACAATCATCTAGTCTCAGTTTCAGTGTAATGCAAATAGGTCTTCAATAGAAGAATTCTCTCTCCATCTGCAGCGTGTAATTGGGCAAAAACTTCATGTTTTGCTGCTCATATTTTAGAGAGATGTATCACTATCTAGGACAGTTCTCCATTGCTCAAATAGCTGTTCAAACCAGTCTTAGTATTTCAGAGATGTTCTTGGGGGAATAATTTGAAATTATTTGTCGTTTGGACTTAGTATTTTAAACCAAAAGTTCTCCTATTGAAATGGCAAATTTCAGTACAGTTTTTAAACAAGTTCTATCTTATTTACTGAATGAAAATTACTTTGGTTTTGTACTGTGACACAGATATGTATATTTCTTCATTTGTATTATCATTTCTATCCTTTATATTTAGTTGTAGATCAGTTACTGAGAGAACTTTTTTACTACAGATATATTTAAAAAAAAAAAAAGCAACAACACATCTCATTCTTCCTGATTCTGCTAGCAGTAGAATTCTTTCCATGTACTTTTGCTTTCCTTACTACTTATTTCACAGTTTCTAGCTCTGATTTATGATGATTACCATCAGCTCGCATTCATTTGTGACTTCATTCCTGTAAGAAAGCGCTGATTGAAAATAGTTTTACTCTTTTCCCTTTCAGTTTTTTCTTGTGCTTGAAGGTTCATCAGTTCCCTATGTTTTTGACTACTGTACTTTACTGCTTGTGTATACGCTGTCTTAATACTGTTATTTCAAGTGCATTTATGATAGTGGATATCAGTACCTGAAAGATCCCAAAAAGGATCTTTGTGATGTTGACAATTTCAGAGGTTCATTAGGTTTCCAGGCTGGAGAGTGCTCCTTACTGATGAACCTTTGTTATGGGCAACATCCAGTGTAGCGCTGAAATAAAGAATCCTCATCAGATCTCTCTGATTTTTCTATTCCTGTTTTTTTTCTGAGTTTCTGCTGCATTATAAGGAGGAAGGTTAAGGCCTACAGAGTTTAAGGTGACCACTTACTGTTTAACTTTCCTTTTACGTAATTTCCAAGAAATTATAAATTACTAGTCCTGAAGGGTATCTCTAGCATCTAGATGCTGGTCATTGTAACTGCTGATTTTTTTTTTTTTTTTTTTTTTTTTTTTTTCCTTCTAACAGTTGACAATATTTTGCATCTGTTCAAATATTCCAGTGCAACTTCCTCATCTTTTAAGTTATTTTTTTCTCAATTTACTCCTTTGGTCACAGAATCACAGAATCACAGAATCACCCGGGTTGGAAGGGACCCCAAGGATCATGTAGTTCCAACCCCAGCCAAGTGGTCAGCCAAGTCCCCAAAGCCTTTTTGATTTTATGTGATCTCTATAGACTTTGGGTAAGGTTTCTTGAGGCAAAACTGCAGACCAGCTTATTGGGTAGAATTTTAGAAACCGTAACAATTGCGATATGGGTTGATGTTGGAGTATATTAACACAGTCGATTCTGTAAACGTTAAAAATAAGGGATTTACAGAAATGCTCTTTGAATTGGCTTTTCCATACTTTGAGTACAAAGTACGAGACCAACTATTCCGTTTATCTGCTGAGGTTGTACAAATGAAAAAAAAAAAAAAGCTAATCATGTCTTTGTATTGATCTGTTCCATCTGTTTCGTGGGGTCTGAGTAAAATTTCAGGCAGTATCACTTGGCATGCCTTTGATTTCAGTTCTGATAAATCTGTAATTCGGAATGCCATCTGAAATTCATCTTCTAAGGGTGGATGGTACCTTTCTGTATTCTGATGGGAACACCAGCTGTTACAGGTTTTGTGGACTGTGATGTAATGTAGAATCAAATCTCTTTGGGAAAGGTATAAGACACAAAATATAAGATTATGGCCCTATAACAGAATTTTGAAGAAAAAGAAATTGAGAACAATTCTCAGAAAGTTTTTTTTTTTTTTAAACACCTTTCACTGAAATGGTAATGAATCAGGTTCTCTAAAGGCAAGGAATTTGTTTTCACGTATTTGAATGTGAAAAGATATTCAGTTGTTAAATACAGGACAGAGTTAAAGTATGAGCATTATACTTGCGAAGCATATCAAATATGAACATTTATGAACATATATCTTAAAATATTTCTTAAAGAATACTTTGACATACAGTTGTATTCAGATTGTTAGCAATCCTGGTGCATGTGCATTTCTAATGAGACATAAGGAATGTGTACTAGAATTAAACTGGTAGGGTTGAAATACATTATAAATAGCTATATGGTTAGGTCTTAGAAGTAAATGTATTTATTAAAAGTAGTCATGACCTGCATGAAGATTGAAAAACACATTTTCAGCTTTTTGGCATCACATGATTCCTTACAATAAAGAGCCTAGTCTGATAAACATTTCCTCTTACAGAGCAGTTATTAATATAAGAACTGCCTTTTTAATTACTAAGATGTTAAGGGCTTAAGACTTGGCTTATTTTTATTTGTCTGTTGTATTTCAAGAAGTTGCAGTGCTTGTAATCACAAGACATAGGTTATTTGGAACAGTTCAATTAAAGCACTGAGCACACAGTAGTATATACATGACTTTAAAGTAGTAATAACAATGCCATTTCATCCTTAGCTGGAGAACTGTAGGATCCCAAAGTGCTGTATTGATCGCTGATGGTATTCCATTTTCAGAAATGGGGTGAATGAGATAAAGGAAGGTGCAGTAACTTTTCAAAGATACAACAGCAGACAAGTGGAAGGGATGATTAAAAAAATACAGAATCACAGAATGGCGAGGGTTGGAAGGGACCTCAAGGAGCGTGAATTTCCAACCCAAATGCCACAGGCAGGGCCACCCACTTCCACATTCAATACTAGACCAGGCTGTCCAGGGCCCCATCCAATCTGGTCTGGAACACCTCTAGAGGCATTCACAACCTCTCTGGGCAGCCTGTTCCAGCACCTCACTGCTCTCTCTCTAAAGAACTTCCCCCTGACATCCAACCTAAATGTTCCCTCCGTCAACTTAAAGCTATTTCCCCTTGTCCTGAAACTGGAACTTGCAAGCCAGAAGCCAGCCTTGTTTTTTATGTACTTGTTCTAATGATTTGTCATTCTATATAGCCAAATGGAGTAAGACATTAAATTTAGTTCCAGTGCCCTTCCAGGTAAGGACACACTGGAGCATAAAATAAAGCTATCAATTACTAGGGGTATTGCTGTAAGTGACTTTAAAAAAAAAAAAAAAAAACTCTTAATTCATTTATTTTTTCAGAATCTCAGCATCTGTCGAAAGAGACTGATGGCTCTATGAGTCTATAGACAAACATGTTTTTCTGTTTCTGACTGGCTGCTCTAAGTAGAACAGGGGCATCTTAATGGCATTGTAATTTTCGTGGTATTTCCATTTTCAGAGTAGTCTGAAAAGCAGAGGACTGGACCTTAAACCTCTCTTTATCCATTTTTCTCTTTTTGTGCAGTACATGGCGGGCTCAGAGACGCAGTGTATACGACAAGCAGCGTTACGTACACAATGTCCAATGAATTCTGACAGTATATCCAATAAGGGAAGAGTTTTAAGTGGTAGCTTCAGTCACTTAGTTAAAGTCAACTGGCTAGTCATTTAAACTCTGAACTTTCAGTTGTGGTATCTGTCAGGTTCTGGATCTTTGCAGATTAGGGAAAAAGTAGCTTATCTCAGAAACATGCTTCTGTGATTTTAATGCTGTACCAGTGAAGCAAAGGTGCAACACTACTGAGCATCTACAGGAGCACCATTAATGAGTATATTATTCTAAATTTTAAAATATTAGTGCAGAATCACTCATGCTTGCCTTATATACCATAGTTGGTTTTTAGTTCTTCCCTTATGTTTCATCCATGGTCCGTAAGAACAATTCTCAAAGGTAAAAATGATATGTACAGTTATTTTTAGGAGATGTCATCGCACAGCTCTGGTATCAAAAATGCAAGATGGAACCTCAATCTCAAGGGGAAAAGGAGTATATCCCTGATTTCACTGGCATATGCTTGAGTAAGCAGCTAAATGTATCTGAAGTCTCCCTAATGTCTAACCTAAAATGTTACCATTACTGATTAGGTCAGAGCTTTGACCTGATGACAAGAAAGCAAGTTTTCAAGTCTCAAACTGACACTGACCCTTGGAAAGGAGGAAAAATGACCCATGAAGTTTCTGTTTGCTGACAGAATATCTGTAGTGCTCATGGCTGGCATGAGTTCAGTGGCAGTGAAGTTTGCAGTGGGTGATCTCTGGCTTCCTGAGTTGTGTAGCTTTTGAATGGGAATGGCTACAAATGGAAGTCTTGGAGACATCTCTTAGTCATTGGTTTCTGTTTATTGGAGACTATGTAAGAAACAGGACTCCAAGACTGTGCTAAGTTTAAAAACTTATGTGATGAATGAACATGAAAACTGAGTTAGTCACAAATATTCAATACCCACAGGTACCAAACCATGAGTGTTTTTTTGGCATATAAACATGCTTGGTGTCTCTGTGCTTGTGGCCTCTTGCTCCAAATCAGAGTTGTTGCGTTCACACGTTTGTATTAATCTATCATCTCTACCACAGTTGCTTTCTTATATTAAAGAATTATTTAAACAAAAACAAAAAAAACCCTTCAATCTAATCTTTTAGCTCTTCAATGTCCAAAGATAACTTTTATTGTACTGTATATAATACACTATTTGAGTGTTCTGAAACTAGTCATTTCTCCTGGACATCTTGGAGAATAAGCTATTAGCACAATTCCTCCATCCCCTTGTGATAGCAACCCATAGAGCACCCTTGAAAGATTTGGAAATTAGGACTTTCTTGATGAGCACATGCCTGAGGTTATTTATATAATACTTTACACTGCTGTATGCAGGCTAGTCAAAAAAAGGGTAGATGTGGCACTGAAGGACATGGTTAGTGGTATGGTATGATGGTGGATGGTTGAACTAGATGGTCTTTAATGGCCTTTTCTGATCTTAACAATTCTGTGGTTCTATTTAACACTTCTGAATGAAGGAGATGTGAGTTCAAGGAGGAAGGAAGCTTTTGTAATTTAAGAGGAAAGCCATTTTAGTTAATAAGTTGGCTCCTGTAGAAACTGCTGAAGTGCTCTAATTAACAAAACTGATATTTTATCTTAAAAGAAACCAAAGGCCTGACTCTCAGTCCATAGTGTTTTCTGCCATCTACCCATTAATAATTTGTCTAGAAAAAATCAGGAGACTTAGACTGAACAGTGGCAGTAATGTTGCAAAAAAGATTGATTTCATCTTTTGAAAGCAGTATATTAAAATCTTTTCTGGTTTGAATGCAAAAGTGCAACAGAAGTTAATGGCAAGAGGCTTAGCCAGACAACTGCAGACTATTGCATCCATTCTTTAATTTCCACTGTCACTGCTGTGTTACAGCCTGCTATGATAATTGCAGTGTGCACTTCTAAAGTACAATCTGTTAGGAACATCAATAACATAGTCTTTAGATAAGTCTGTTGTCCTGATTTATAAAACACTTGGATGCAAAACTTCATAATTGACATTGTGCCAGTTCCTAGTTTTGAAAAATGTAATTAAGTTAGTTACTAGCATCCAGCCCATAAATGATATGTAATTGTTTGAGCTACTTTATTTGAGCATTGAAGTAATTAAAAAAAAAAAAAAAAAAAAAAAAAAGTTGGGAAATTAAAATTGGAAACCAGTAGCTTGAAACATGTGTAAATCAAGAAATACAGAACTACTCAGGTTTCCAGAAAAATATTTGGCTTCCTGTTATTCAAGTGTAAATGCTAATAAAAATATCAAGTATATAATTATGAACCAGGTGTTCTTTCATTTTATAATTGCTGTAAATCTAAATGATGGAAACTATCAAAATAATCCTATTTCAATATTAATTTCCAACCCCTGCTTTTAATCTTTAAATGAATGTTCTTTGGATTTCATGTGTTCATCTGTTTAGAATCTGTTTGCTATTAGTATAACAGGATTATAAACCCAGACGTTATTCCTGTGATGATTTTTAATTCAGGAGATTGAGTTCTAGAAGTTGAGTAAATTAATGACATTATTTTGGGGGAAGAGCTGACAGAGTGATACCTGATGCGTCTTTAAACCCTTGTAGCCATTTCAAGATGCTTAAGCTTCAATCTTGAAACATAATTTGTGGCCTTAAAGTGCTCTTGCAGTTGTTGAAGGTACTATCCATCCTGTAAGCCATCAGAATATCATTATAATCTCTTACTCAAAAACTGGCAGATTCGTATACCTTTCAGTCTGATATACTAAATCCATATGATGCAAAATGATTTTTTTAGCTGAGAATATATAGAAATTGACCTAAAACATTGTTTTTCAGTTGTTGTTGTTGTTTTTTTTTTTCTTTTTTTAATGAGTGTACTGGGTACCTTCAAAATTTCTATTATTCCATGTAATTCAATCTAGTAGTTCATTTGTGAAGTGGGGAACACAGGCTTTCACACAGCTGCCTTTTCACCATTAGAGGCAAACTGTTCCCCACTGCTACCCTATTTCTTGTAAAGTGCCATCTTTCTTCAATCATCATTACACCATGTTAGAACACACGGTGTGGGGGAAGTTATTAGGCATCTTCCATAGAAAATGCATTTGCATAATCAACTTGATGACCTAAACAACATATTGAATGCACATTTGAATCAATTAGGTAGACAATTCCAACTGTTTTGCACAGTCATACAATTGTGGGGGTTGGAGCAGACCTCTGGAGATCATTGCTAAAGTGGTTCCCGAAAGTAGGTTGTCCAGGAGAGTGTCCAGGTGAGTCTTGAGTATCGCCAAAGGAGGAGACTATCCAACCTCTCTGGATGCTGTTACAGTGCTCAGTCACCCTCAAAATCAAGGAATTTTCCCTCATGTTTTTATGGACCTCCTTCTGTTCCATTCTGTGCCCATTGCCCCTTGTATTGTCACTGGACACTGCTTGAAAAAAGCTTGATCCCATCAATTCACTCTCAACTTCTAGATCTTTGTAAGCATTTTGTCAGCCTTCTCTTCTCTGGGCTGAACAGGTTTCTCTGCCTTTCTTCATATGGGGGATGCTCCAGATCCTTTATCATCTTTGTTGCCCTCTGTTGGACTCTCTCCAGAAGCTCCCTGTTCTTCTTGAACTGGGGAACCCAGAACTGGGCAAAGCATTCCAGATGTGACCTCAGTAAGGCAGGGCAGAAGAAAAGAATAGCCTCCCTCAACCTGCTGTCCACACCCTTTTTAGTTCACCCCAGGATACCATAGGCCTTGGTCACAAGGGCACACTGCCAGCTTATGGCCAGCCTGTTGTCCACCTGGCCACCCAGGTCATCCTCCACAGAGCTTCTCTCCAGCAGGTCAGCCCCTGTGCTGATGTATGCAGTTATTCCTATCCAGATGTAGAGCTCAGAAGGTCAGCCACTCCTCCTAGCTTTCTGTCATCGGCAAACTTGCTCAGAGTGGACTTTATTCCATCATCCAGGTCGTGATAAAGATGTTGAGCAGGACAGGACCTAGTACTAGCCCTTGGGTTGGGGAACCACTCTGCACAGTTGTAAATAGAAAGGATTAGAGGGATTTAGACAGGCTGGACTGCTGGGCTGAGGTGAATGGGTTGAGGTTCAACAAGGCCAAGTGCTGGGTCCTGCATTTTGGGCACAACAACCCCATTCAGCATTATAGGCTTGGGGATGAGTGGCTGGGTGAGTGTGAAGAAGAGAAGGACCTGGGGGTGTTGATGCTCTGCTGAACATGAGCTGATAGTGTGCCCAGGTGGCCAAGAGGGCCAACGGCATCCTGGCCTGCATCAGAAATAGTGTGGCTAGCAGGAGCAGGGAGGTGATCATCCCCCTCTACTCAGCTCAGCTACACCTCGAGTACTGTGTTCAGTTTTAGGCTGCGTGCTGCGTGATATGGTGTAGTGCTAGTGGTGGCAACGGTGATGAGGAGGCAGCTGGACTAGATGATCTTGTATGTTGTTTCCAACCTTGTGATTCTGTGATTCTATGAAATAACCTGAATTTCTCTCAGTGCTTAGATCTCTTATATTTTATTTTTGCAGGGTCTGTATCATGTAGTGAGTATATAAAGACTGATATGGTTAGTTAATAGATGCACATCCTAATGATTAAAACATGTGTAGCTTAATATCTTCTGTCAAGTCTTGATAAAAAAACAAGTTCATTAAACTGAACTTTTGATTATACTTTGAGTAGCAGAAAATATCCTAGTTCAGGCAACAGAATAGTTTCGATTATTGAACATGGTGTTCTCTGCAGAATCCATGCTACGAAGTGTGCTTTCCATCTCTCTACAGTTTGCTCTTTGTATCTTTCCTCAGGAAATTCAATAAACTCTGTTTACTGTTTTTGTTGTTTACCATATGATTATGAGGGGTCTCATTCCACCTCATTTTCAAAATAAGCATGATTAATGATAACGTCACAATTTTCACCGAGTAAATTTTTCACAATCGCTGAAATTGATTTGATTTGCCTTCTTTTTTTTTTTTTTTTTTTTTTAAAGAGTATTCAGATTAATTCGGAGTTATTCTGCCTTTTTTCTTTTTGCTTTTTTCTTATGTGTGGATGAGGGATTGTTTTAGGCTTATTTCATTTGGTAAAGTTGGTCTTAGCTTTTGGAAAGGGAGGGAAACATCCATTTTAAGTTAAGAGAATGTTTAAACAAGGCAAAATGTTTTAATCACACCTTTTCCTAGAAATATTCCAAGACATGTTTGTTTTAGCAGAGGAATAATTTGGCAACTAAGAGTTCAAAAGGAAGAATATGTTGAGGGAAGACATTGCTATGGCTTTCATGCTTTATTCAGTGCAAAGGGAAATTGAATAGAAAATAAAGTTATGCATGAAGGTTGGGAGGGAGCGAACACAAGGAAGATAGATTAGGTTCAGCATTTTTTCTGTTCGGAACACAGGTAAATTGTGCTTACCTAGAAAGCGTGATATTAAAATGCACCTGGCATAAATTTACAGTGCACCCTGAATGCTGGTTATGGCAAAGCTGTGCTCTTTCACGAGCAGATCCCAAGAATGCATTATTGACTTGAAGCTGCGAATAAGTTATTCACAATAAAGCCTTTTCTGCAGGTTAGAAAGGCAGTAGCCGGGAAACTTTGTACAGCCACTCCTTCCTCAAAGAGTGTTGCATGCTCAGTCCATGCTGTACTTGCTCCCACGTTCTTAAATTGCTGTTCCCATCCTTCTCTCCTGCTTTGTTCTGAGACTTCAGGAAGGGTGGTAGGCACCTGGTCATTTACTACAGGATTAAGGGGGATGCCTAAATATTAAATTGCTCATAAGTGTTACTCAGCATTGGACAATGAAATATGTGTATTTTGTCAATCAGCAATGTCATCAGCAGTTTTTTTCTGCTGAGTTACAGGATAAATAATTTCCATCAGTATTGAATTAAAACTTAGAAAATGTTTATTTTTGGTCCATGCTTAAGATATTTACATGTTAGTATCTAATAATCACTAGACCTAGGAAATGGCAAACTATAAAAAGCATCAGTGAATTTCTGATGTGTTTCTTTTTAAGACTGAAATGATGTTTCACTTTTCTTGAAAAGCCATTCCTTCGGTAAAATTGTGAACTCCATTCCTTATTCATTACCTACATCTCTTGGCTCACTGAGGTATTGAGGTGTGATGGTGATGATGTAAATGACCATTTTCCTATTAAGAGATTTGCCTCAGAAGAGTCTGTAGCAGAAGAGGAAGGTTTTCCAGTTATGCTCTTTGTATTCTCAGCAAATAAGAGCCAGGAAAGGATGAGTTTTGAATCATTAACTGATTTCGTAAGTATCTTTACTACTAGAGTTTGTGCAAGAAGCACTTGCTTTCTATGTTTCAGGATGCATTTTCCTTGTTTTTTTTAACTTGTAAAAAGTATATTTGGTATGAAAATTAATAAGTAACAAGCTACACATTGCCTTACATGAGCGAAATTACACTTTAATTCCTGGCACGTAGGGCATTGTGTGAAGGATCCTGTAGAAAACATAATTTTAACTGAATTCTTATGTCACTGTTTATGCAGCCTGTAGAAAGTTGGGTGTTAATTACGTCAGAACAAGTTCAAATAGTAACATGGTGAACAAACTTGCAGCCAGGTTTATGACATTGTAGAGGACTCTGCTAGTTCTTAGAGGCACAGCATGCATTTAAGGTGCCTATTTCCCTACTTCAGTGCTACTCCCCAGTGCATCTGCTCTCCAACCTCAGCTCTCTGCAGGGACTTTTAGTAGTCTTGGCCCTTAGGGAGCTGTGTTAACAGCCAGACTCCTTCCATGCCTTTACTAAGATGAATTCATTAATTTAATAGTACACTTTTCCAGTCACATGTACTT
This sequence comes from Lagopus muta, assembly GCF_023343835.1. NCBI lineage: Eukaryota > Metazoa > Chordata > Aves > Galliformes > Phasianidae > Lagopus > Lagopus muta. Next base: position 27,472,309 of record NC_064440.1, on the reverse strand, counting down.
GGCTGAGTTGCACAGTTTAATAATTGAGAGATTTTTTTACAATTCTTCTTTGTATGTACTGTTGGTGAAGATGAATACACTCCTGATTTAATTTGTCACAGATCCGGGCACCTGTTTCTCTAGCTGAGCTGCTCCAGATCTCAGCTGTGGGTTTTCTGAAGTACTTTGGCAACTGAGTTACATCTTCACTAGTTAAACAACATACTTCAGCTGTAAAGTTATTTACAAACTCATCTGATCAAGCTGCATACACTTGGGCTGAATTTGCTACAGACAGCACTTTGCAGTTGGATCTGAATTCTTTACTAATCATGGTCAATGAATTAATTTATTTGATTAGCGGTAATTTGCATTATTTGCTGATTACATTCTTCAGTTCCCACCCTAAAGAGCTGTGTTGTTGCTAGTGCTGGTTAATTGCTTACTGCACTGCTTCAGAGAGGATGGCATTCTGGTTGTGGATAGAGATCTTTGTCTTGTAGAATCCTCCCAAGAAAAATACTCTTTATGTGTCACATAGCGGAAGATAAGTTTTTAAAAAATGAGAGGTACATCTGAAGCAATGTTTTCCTGTAACCTTTGAGGCTTTTTTGGCTTTTTTTGTGCTATGTTTGTTTTCTCCTTTTCTCGTTCTTCATCACTGTTAAGCAAGTGCTGCTTTTCTTACAATTTCTTTGGCAATGTTGGATGGGTTTTCTGTTTTTTTGTGGTTTTTTTGTTTGTTTGTTTGTTTTTTTCAACAGTGCCATGAGAGATTTTAAATCAAGTGCACCCACTGGCATTAGGTTCCACACTGGCCTTCTCTGCAGTGCAAACCCCCACTGATCTGCACTCTGAGACATGTGGCAGACACATAGAGAAATGTAGTTGTAAGATCTGATGGTGGCCCAGTGCAAGTTACTGGGCCAAGCTGCCTTTTTTATCTTCTTCAGTGTGTTTAAGTGTACTGTGGAATACTTCCCCTATTGATAAGAAAAATTCGTTCAGGAGACTGTGCAGGTGCTACACAGGCTTTGCAAATATATATATTTTTTTTTCATAAAACATCTTTGAGATACCTGAGGGTCTCTATTATAGGTAAGTCTTCACTTCTCTTGCTCAGAGCACTACTATCTCTGTAGTGCTTAGGTAAGTAAGGTATTATACTTAATGTTCTCTCCAATGTAAGTGGTTAACAGTCATCATAGAACTTACAGCAGGAAAGTTTGAATGCTTGCTGCCTGAGAGGGCTGGCATAGTATTCTCATTTGTGTTGCTACATCCTGGAGCATTATATTTTGTCTGCCCCTTTATAGCTTTATCCTTCTGTGTCCTGAGGTGCTCACAGTTGTCCTAGCAGTGTGTAGTTCTCCAAATCCCCTAAGAATTCAGGAATCTCAGTATCATATTAACCACCTTTATTTTTCTGGCACTTAGATAGATTTAAGCAAAAGGTTGCACAGTATAGTGTTACAGTAATTTCATACTTGACTGCCTTTAAAGCATCTTAGTGAATATCATTTGGTCTTGGGGACTTGGTGCTTATTCATTTTAACAATTTGTTCCTAATTCTATTCTACTGACACTTATCTTTCAGGTGGTCTGTCTGACACGTCCATCATAACAAAAGTCTTAGGTATAACTTGCCTAAATGTATTTAAATGTGTGTAGGAATGAGAGTTGGTTCTCTTGCCTTCCATAAGCACTTCTTTCTCACCATAAATCCTTGTTGGCCCTACAAAGTCCCAGGCAGCATTCCTGCTCCTGCAGTGTTGAAAGAAACTAGTTCTAGTTTTTATCTTGTTAGCCAATTGTTCAGTGTTTGCAGTGTTCCTGTTGTGTTTTACACCTGCCTTGCTTACGTTTGTAAAACAAAAGACAAACAAACAAAAATCTTATACAGTTAATTAGGTTAATTTCAGTTTAAGCTTCTGTATTAGATGTAAGTCTTTCTTTTATAATGATCTTCTACATTCATATGTAAGTTCATCTTTCACATTCATATGTAAGTTCACCTTTGGAAACTGAAAATTGACATAACAGGTCTCTTGGCTTTTCTGGTGCTCTGTTGAAATGGAACTTCCTTTACAGTGTATCTCTTCTAGTTTCTTCTTCAGTTCATTCCCCTCTTGGTGCCCTTGGTTTTGTGGTTACATGAAGCATCTGAGCATGGCTTGGGCTTTCTGCCCTTTCCTGCAATGGCTCTTTCTACTTTCTGGATGGCTTACAACATCAATTCTATTTCTAGACATAAACCTCTTGGGCTCCCAAAACTCAGGAATATAGAAACAGGCAGTTAATTACATGAAATTGAGGACTTTTTACATGCAGTTATTTTGTCAGCCAGTGGGGGTGTCTCCAGTAGGTTTGGTATTGTATTTTGAGTCTTTTCATATTCACTCAATTCAGCCATGGCAACTAATCCTGTTATTCCATCATTAACATTACTGATGTTTTGTTAGAGAATTTGTAACTTTCTCTTGGAACTTACAGAAAAAAATAATAGTAAAATTTAAAGAAAGAAAAAAGCATCTGCTTAAAAGACATATTTTGTGTGCAGTGCAGTGTCAAAACAGTGAATTCTTTTGAGAAAATGCCTCTACACCTTATACTTCATGCCAAGCTGCCATAGATGGTTACTGCATTCTGGTAAGTAATTGGTCTGCTGGCATTACACCCACATTACCTCAAAGGGTGAAAATAAAATTATAAAGTGCTGCATAAAGCCTGAAATGGCCACCTTTAAGTTTAATCTTCCCCTTAATGTTGTAGAGTCTATAAAATATGCATTAATTCAAAATTTTAATAGCTTTTATCAATCTATCTTTCCTTTGTAAAGTAGACAATATCTAATATGTACAGTCTCTCTCTCTTTATGCTTTCAACTTCATGATAAATCTTACTATCTTGCCCTTTTAAGGTTTTGGATTTACCTAAGCAATGTTTGATCATCTGCAGCATGGAAAGCAATAAACAGCTCCTGCCCTTTTACACAAGCAGAAAGAAAATGGTTCATAATATTTTAACATATTGGCAAAAGAATCGTTGTTGTCATGTACACCGATTAATATGTTTCTACTGACTATGTACTTTTACTTTAAGTACAAACTTGCAGTAATATTCCTCAGCTTACTGCTTTTTTAATGAACTTCCTACATTACATAGAAAAACAATTTAATAAGAGGAATTACATGAATAGAAAAAAAAGCCATCAGTGATTTCAAGTATTCCATCATGAAATATTAAAAATAAACAATGGGATATTGCTTGTACACATAGAAGTATCATAATTGCAGTCATGCTTAACAGTCAAGTTATAATACATGACAACCAGGATATGACTGGAACAAAAGGACAAATTTCTCTTCCTGAACTACAGAGAGATTTGTAGGATTGGTGTCTAATGACTGTTATCATCCAGGACAACAAAAAAATGAGCCCAGTCTGAATAGTTCTCTCTGGTTTTTTTGTTTTTTTGTTTTTTTTTTTTTAGTTTTTGTGGGTCTCAAGATTGATGGATGTTTTTCTAGGGCAGCATTGCTTCAGCCCTATCCTGTGTCCTAGGCTTTCATGATACATGTGCAGAAAAGACCTTGTCTTCCCTCACATTTCTGAATACACTTGAATCATATCAAATTTTAGTTATTTACATCCTTGCTGTTGTTTTATCATTAAATTGATGGGAAAATATCCATCTTAAGAGTAGCTGATCAATGTTTTTTAACTGAGCATTTAATGTAGCAGAGAAACTCACTGCTACCTGCAAAATATGTGTTTAGATTTCAAAAAAGACTTTTTAGACCTTAAAAATAACTGAGGTACGGATAACTTTCAAAAAAAATACTGTAAAAGAGAGTATTCATGCTTCAGTGTTTAAGCTAAATGCTGTCATTAAATATCAGTTGCTTAGTATTTAGTTCACAAGACCACAGAGTCCTATAGTCGTTGCTCTTCCCTTTAAAATTTCCTGTTGTCCCTTTGGATGCTTCATGTTACGTCTGTAGGTGGGACAACAGATGGAGCTGGCACTTACTCTGCATCTTAGTCCATGGACTTACACCATCCAATTTCCTATCACACTGAAAAGCTGTGTTGTGAGTGGTTCAGCTGAAAAGTCTCAGTTTAGAGGATGGTGACCTGCAGCAAGGGACCTCGGTATGCTATAGCGTTTTTGGTATCCCACTCTGAATTCCTGAATTTGTGTTAGAGTTTGTCTCCTTAATGCTTGTAGGACATCACACTTGGGGTTTGGCTCTTTACTTTTAATTCACTAAAATCCAGTTGAATCAATTAATGATGACTATCTTTTAGGAAAGGGGGAGTTGGCAACATGCTCAAAAAATACAGGGGAGTGTCACAGAAAACTGGTGTTTGATGATAGGAGCGTACGCCTGAAAGCAGGGGTCGTGGCAATGATCAGGAGATTTGAGATAAAGGAAACTGAGGCTAGAGCAGATAATCCTGAGATTGTCCACTGCTCTGTGTAAATGGCCCACTCTTCCCACAACCTGAGAGCTGCCCATTTCTAGCTTTTGTCACAGATGGAGTTTTGCATGGCAGGCAGTCCCTCTGCATCCCTGGTAAGCTACAGCTCGATATGTTAAGATGAGCCAGCACTGATGCTGATTTTTCCAGTATCCATGCATCACAGCTGAGCTACCACTTTTCTGAATTCTCTCTGTGGGTAACAAATATGAAAGTCAATTCACTGCAAAGCAGAATCAGGAAGCTGTAATGTAGTTAGTGCTACCTATCTCCTTAACTGTCTTTTTTCAATCATTTCATGATCGGCTCAGTGTTGTTCCTTCCTTTCCAACCCTAACTTCATCCCACTGGCAAGGCCTACAGCAAAGCATGTAGAAGACACCTTTCTGCTGAGAAGTAGTTATGGGAGCAGCACTCTCAGTGATGCTGATGGAAGCTAAATATTGTTGGTAACTTTGAGGTGGGAAGAATGTGTTCATGGCAGGACTTGCTGATCTCAGCAGTGTGCTGTAGGGAAGCACCTTGTGCAAAGCTGGACAAGTGACAAGAGTATCTGCAGCTGTTGTCACTGGTGCTTGGCGTGTGGTAGAGGTTGCTGGTTGTATTCATCAGCATTTGTTATAACCTATTCAGATTATTTCAGCAGTGTGACCTACAAGATTCTGGGTGTTTTAAATCAGTGGCTTAGCTCAGGTTTTTCATACAGAGGCCCAGTTACATACTAACCAGAGTGGCTAAGACCAATTTTTATGTGACATTTTTCTCAAATAAGTTAATTCCTATTGGAAAAGATGCAAAAACATAAATGTAAGAACAGCACAGTAGCTACAATGCATGCTAAAAACCAGAGAGGAGATGGTAACAAGCCAAGCAATTACGTTTCATAGGTCATCACCTTTTTGCAAAAAGCAAGTGATTGTAAGTGATTGTTATCTATCTCAGAAACAGCATGGCCTTATAAAACATGTCTCTGGCATGCAACTTGTGGAGAATTGTTAGGTCAGTCTATTTAAATCTCTGAGCATCTGAATTTTGTTTTCACAATACAGCCGGTCAAATCCTTCTCAGTCAGGTCTCCTCGCTGCAGATACGTTTCCTGCTCTCGCACAGAGTTGCCCAAGCGCTAGTTAATAGCGACACCAAGTGGTTAAACACTTTATTCCTATGCGACATTTTTCAAATTATTTCCTCCGCGTCATCTTTGATTTTGAAACATCACTGTTGTTTGTTATTTTGCTGTTGTGGTTCTGTTTTGAACAGCCCTGATTATGCCAGTGAATATTTTTTTTCCCTTAATGCACACAAGTTCTCACTTGTTATATAACCAAACACCATCCTCAGAGTGCTGCTCTGGTTCTTTCTGTCTATATACTGCTATCCATGTAAAGTTTCCTTTCTCTAGTATAGAGAAATCTCTGGATTTTAATGAGGTATGTGTTGAGAAAGATATGCAAACAGAAAAGCAGCAACTGCATTGAAATCCTTTGTAGAACAGCAAAAATAAACAGGTAAATCAGCAACATGAGCTATTGGATAGAGAATCTTCAAGGAACAGAGAATCTGGTCATGCCAGAATAATGCAGCCTTGTTTCTCCTACATGTCTTTTCAAATGGGAGGGTATCTAGTGGCAACCTGTTCCCCTGTTTTCTTCCTCACCAGGGCTCTTGTGAAGGAAGGACAGGGATAAAGCAGCCTGCTTTGAAACCCTGCTGACAAAACCAAAATTCATAATACTATTGAATTAGAGCCCACTGCCAGACAGCTATTTATATGGTGGCATCGTTCATAAATCCACAAAATAACAGCTCTGGTTGTAGTCGTTCCTTTCCTTGTCAATCAGTTAGAGATTCTTGGTGGCCTTATTAGCACCATATTTCTTAAATTTGTGATCGTATACTTCAAAAAGAGCTCTATTAGCCTGAAGTGTTGCTTTCTGCAGCAAGCAAGATGGCTAAGTTGAATTGGTCTGTCTTAACAGCTACCTAAGCAAAAGAATGCCATCTGTAGAAGTCCAATACTCTCACTTTTGTTATAAAAAACAGGACAAGAGAATAAGTATTGAAAAACGTCTAGGCGAATGACAGTCAGGAAATACCTATCTAGAAAACAAACCTATGGAATTGGGGACTGGGGAGATTAAGAGTGGAGATTACAGAAAAAAAATGTTAATTTGAACAGAAGTCATTGGTAAGTCTCCAAGTTAATGGCCAGCCCTGCTACTCACAGGATAAGTAGCAGTTGTGTAATTGCTTGCATTAAAAATGATATCGAAGAAAGTTCAGTTAAAGAAGAGTGAGTAAAGAAATAACTACTTAGGTCAGTCTGCTATTCTTGCTAAAAATAGCATATTTAAGTAACTACTATTTTCTCAGGATTGGCAACTATTCTAACAGCAGATACGAAATTTTTTCCCTAAGTGGATTTTTGGCATAGATAGTAAGCTCTGTACTGTTCGTGTAGGACAAGTGCATTTGTGCCACTGAGTTGGAAGGTGACAGTGTTTTTTGATGGTGCCCTTGTTATCTCAGTAATTGTCAGCTCCCTTGCCAGTGTAATGAGCTAGTGGAGCAAAATACAGTTGATGCCAGTGGAATTGTGAGGATTCAACTAATTCAACTGCTACTGCAGAAGCTGCTGATGTGTCAGGATGAATGGAGACAAAACTGTAGGGGATACATCTTTGAAAGGAGGAAAGGTGAAACCATCCTAAGGAAAGAGCAGGATAATCATAAGAGGCCTATATGCATTTTATATGATTGGCTATAGTGTATGCTCTAGTTCAACATTGTAGCATACAGGGTTTTTTGAATTTCAGTAAATACTGTGTTTGAGTATTGCTGTGAAGTTTTGATGTTTCTTGCAAATAAACTGCTATCAGTAAGTTATTGAGTTTTCCAGGTAAAAATGTTAGTATAGCATCATTCCAGTGATGTGGTTACACACAGACACATGTAAGTTCCTTGAATGCCCGTTATCTGGTGGTTCTTTACCAACCTGTTCTTCAGGTAATTCCATTTAATGTCTCAGCAAGCTGTGCATGGTAGTAGCCCAATTTTATAAGACACAGAATAAGGTTTGCTGTTCATAGACACTTCCATAATCTTTAGATTATGAAACCAGCACTGATTTTTGTACATGACTTTTCATGGAATCATAGAAGCCATGGACCATGAAGTCCAACTCCTGGCTGCACACAGGACCTCCCAATTCAAAATCAGACCATGTATCTGAGAGTGTCATCCAGGCACTTGAACTCCAGCAAACTCGGTGCCATGACCTCATCCCTGGGAAGCCTGTACCAGTGCCTGACCACCCTCTCAGTGAAGTACCTTTTTGTGATAGCCAACCTGACCCTCTCCTGCTACAGCTTCATGCTATTCCCTTGGGTTCTATCCCTGTTACCAGAGAGCAGAGATCTCTGTCCCAGCATTCCCCATCATGAGGGAGCCATGGGCCACAATTAGGCCTCTCCTCAGCCTCCTCTTCTCTGGGCTGAGCAAACAAGGGGACTTCAGCCACTCCTCATAAGTCTTCCCTTCTAGACTCTTCACCATCTTTCTAGCACTCCTTTGGACATTCTCTAGTAGTTTTATGTCCTTCATGTACTGTGGATCCCAAACCTGCTGGAGGTACTGCGCAGTACTCAAGGTGCGGCTGCGCCAGTGCAGTGTAGAGTGGGAAAATCACTTCACTTGACTGGCTAGCAGCATTATGCTTGATGCACCCCAGGATGTGATTGGCCTTCCTGGCCTGGGCACACTGTTGATGCCTGTTCAACTTGCTGCTACCCAAGTTTTCTTTCAGCAGGGCTGCTCTCCTGTATCTCATCCTGCAGTATGTTTGTATAGCCAGGATCTATCTCAAGTGCAGAATCAGGGACTTAGTCTTGTTATCTTTCAGCTTTAGATAAAATTTAGTAAAATTTCTGGGTGTAGGCCATTGGTTCAACATTAGCTACCTCTCACTGGCAATGCACCATTGCATAAAAGTTCTTTTTCAGTTGTGACTTTGCATACTGTACCACAACGCAATCTTATATTTTAGAGCTTCTGCTTGTCCAGAAAGAAGTGATTGTTTTATGTATTTAGTGCCCCTAATGACAAATATGTGACTCAGCTATTTCTGTCCATGCCTCTCAGTGTTCACCATTTCAAGAAACAGCAGTTGTTTTGTTGCCAGAATTGCTTGATTTCCATAGAGATTTGATGCCCACTCATTGTCAATGCTGAAATTAATGTAATAAGTAATTTCACAAGAAAGGCTGTAAAAAGAGCTGCTTATGCTATAAAAAGAATTCCATATGGCTTCACATTTCCCACACTGAAAATCCTTTTGCTATTCCTCATTCATGCTTTATCAAGTTGAGAGCTATATTACCATTCTTCTCTTTGAAAGGGCATTGGAGATAGCACAAATTAAAAAGTGTAAATGCAAGAGAAAAACTTAACTGTTTTTAATTAGTGGCAAGCTAGGCCTGTCTCAAATTTATAGAATCATAGAATTATCCTGGTTGGAAAGGATCTTTGGAGATCATCCACTGAAACCCCATTGCTAAAGCAGTTTCCCTAGAGCAGGTTGCACAGCAAAGTGTCCAGGCTGGTCTTGAACATCTAGGAGGATCTTGAATGTACTAGGAGGTGTTTTGAGAAGATGCTATTTATCTGGAAGAGGAACTACATTTTCATGTATTTAATTATTCATAAGTCATATTCTGTAGTGGTTCACACCTGCAAATATCAAGAGAGTTCCAAGACCCCAGGCAGCAGTCATTGGAAGATAAGCATTCAATTTCTTTCCCAGTGTTATAAGAAGTGAGCAACTTGAAACTTGTGTTTTCCAAGTTAGAGAATCAGGAAGAAGGGTGTACTTGGGATGTTTGCTGTAAAGCAAATTTAAGATCTTGAGGAAAAAAATTACCTTATCTTTCAAGATCCAGGCAGGTTTTGTGACATATGAGGTACCATATGGGATGCTGCTGAGTCGTGGGACTTGTTTCAGCTCTTGCTGAGGCTATCTAAGAGATATTTTGAGATGTTTTCATACAGTTTGCAGAAGTTAATAAAATATCGTATGAAACAGCTTCTGAATTAATCAAAAGCATTTTGAGTCTCTCCTCAAGCCATAGAAAAGAAAGGCTGAAAGCTGTTGAAGATTGATTAGCCTCCTGTGAGAAGCTATTTTTTTAAGATTCTGATTGCATATTTGGGAAGGGTCCTGCAAAGCTGTGAAAGAGTCATCCTTAAGTCCTGACAGCAGTTCTTAGAGCTCGCTCCCTCAGTAATTAAGAGTTATGAGCTAGTTTTTGGGTTAGGCAGCTGAATCAAGCGAAGGTACAGCTTGTGGGTTTGGGAGTTTGAAAGAGTTACCCTGTTTCATTGTCAAGAAAACCTATTCTTGCTTAGTGAAGTCAACTTTTCTGTACTTACAAATTCTTTCTTAACAAGAAAATCATCAGATAATGCTAACCCAAAACCGCAGCACATTTGCCGTTTTCTCATTGTAGTAAACTGTTGAAGTTTTCAAATATTTTTATAAGACTGTATCAACTAAAGGCTCATTACTTTAACAGAGAATTACATCATAGAAATTTTAAAAGAATCTATCCTTTCTATACAGGTAAAATATGATCATCTCCCTCCTGGGATAAGTGAGCTCTTAGAATTTTCCATAGAAATTTTGTATCTGCCAACTTAGAATATGTTTAAGGGAAATGTCTTAAGTAGCCTGAAAGTAACTGAGCAGATAGAAACCTACTGGCAATTATATGTCAACAATAAAATAAAACCCAAAGTTCTGTCTCTTAATGATGTACAAGTGATATATGACAAAAGATTGCGTTCTTAATTAGGAGATCATATATAGTTAATGCATAATACTCAAAGTGCTTTATCTGAATACTTCATAGAATAGCTACTTTTTCCAAAGCATCCTCTTACGCTTTGCATTAACCAAGTACATTGTAAGGGTTAAACCAGCATCAGCCCTTATTATTGTACATTACTAATTGGCAGGACATAAATGACTATTCATTATTTTCAGTGAGATGACTATGCATGAGGTCTTAGCAAATCATTTAATGAAATCATCATGCTGTGCATGTTAACATTATAGCAGTATCTTACTCACAAGGGGCAGAGAAAAAAAGAATCATTAATAAAGGACAGAAAATGGAAAAAAAACTAACTTCTTTTTCTCCTGGAAGTAAAATGCCTTGTGAAAGAAAACAGGAGAATTGAAACCAATTTTATTCCTAGGTTTTCTAATTTACCATACTAGTAAGTGCTACCAATCAACACAGGACTCCCAGCTCTTTGAGTAGGTGCTGCATGTTTTGTCTTGCTTTTGAGACTCTTAGGCATTCAAAGCCTGCAGACCAGTGGTCTCTCTGTCTGGGGGACACTTTAATCAGACTTCTTGGAGGAAAAAAAATAGCTTCTACAGTTTGTAATCTTTAAAGACATATCTGAAATTTTCATTTTAGTTCATTGATGCATGGAGAATAAGATTGAGTTCACTCAATTTTATTTCAGCACTGTTGACCGCTTTTCACATATACCAAGTGAGTTATTTCACTCCTGTATACTTCTACTTTTATTTACCATGACACCCAATGAAGGTGTCCTTTGTGTTTCTCAAAAAAAAAAAAAAAAAAAAGACCAGACTGATGATAGACATCAACAGAAAATTGAAATAAGAGGCACTTGAATAAATTCCTGCATCCAAGAATAGAATAAACTGGCTTAATGTGCTTTCAGCACCCAACTTTTTATGGTTATGCTGCATCAAGGTAAATCAATACTTAGTGAGCTCATAACTCTTCTCTTAATTTAGTGGAAATGCAAGTGGAAATATTTTGGAAAATCTCCAAGCAATAAGTAGCATTCTTGAGCAGCCCTGTACATTTTTTTTGATGTTATTATATAGAAATTTTTCAAATATGCATGGTTATTCTTTTTGCTTGCTTTTCATACTTTGGAAAATAAATCCAACAGATTTATTTTACTTATGGTATAGATTGGACCAAAATACCAACAGAAGATTTATCCTTTTATATTGTGTGACTGAGTATCTCCACTGAAAATTTGTTGTGAAATCCATAGTAAGACAAAATAGTCTTTGTGGTTGAAAAATATCTGGCGTTCTGGTACACCTTAATGAATACTTCAAAAACCTCTGAGTTTAATTTAGATTTTCTATGATATTCTGTAAGTGTTTCGTTACAGCTACGTTTCCTTCAGCATTGCAGGTATTTCTTGAAACTGTGTGAATGAAAATGCATTGAGGCCCTGTCATCGAAAATCATTTACATCCTCGTCCCTGTAGTAGTGAACTCACATATTCAAAGACCAGAAGAAATGACCAATTCAGAGACACTGGGTGCAAGAATTGTGCTTCTAGATACCAGAACTAAGAAAAGAATGTTTTTCTTTTGTCCCATTTTCTACAGCTACAAAATATTAGGAAGTACTTCTGAAAGAGGAGAAGTACAGATCTGTTGGAAGTCCATAGACTTTTCAGGCCCTGTGGACTAGGTAGAGTTAGCCACTCTAGCAGTAATGAAAGAGCAACATGAACCTGTGTTAGAGTAAGAAAAATATTAGCAAGGGTTGCAGATGGATCATCAGAGATGGTTTAACTTGTCGAGAACATATGTGCTTATTGTAATTATATTTATGTAAAGAAAACGTACTTAGAGGTTCTTCTAAGATGCCTACCCTGGTTTTCCACTGGCAGCTGTACTCCGATGTTTTTCATACACAACCATTTCTGATCCTGCCAAAGGCAGCATTCCCACTGCACTGAGAACATAAACGTTTACTGATGTTTATTCCTGTGAAAGTTTTGCATTTAAAATACACCTTTTTCAAAGCTTTCTAAAATCTTGAGCTCAAATCAATAATTACATGGTTCTTACCTCATTCATTATTTTCTGTAATGCCTACTGTATTTTATACATCACTTTCAGATAAGTAACCCTATCTGCATATACTGAGGCTACTTTCAGCAACTGCCACTTGTTGCTTTTCTCCTGTTTGCCCTGTCTCCTAGAGACTTGACGGTCAGGTACCAGCTTGTGATCTCCAGAAGCCTCTGCCCTGAGCAACAGGGCTGCACATGGCTGCTCAAGTGTGAGCAGGGGCTTTGCTGATGCAGAGGTTCCTCTCAGGGGACTTCATCAACTCCTGTCATATCCTTGCCATATCACCTCCAAACACACAGCAATGCTATTTAAAATGGTAAGGTTTTGCTAGTTGGAAATAGTGTCATGGATAGTGTTCAGAACAAGATTGGGCTTGAACAGCTTGGAGTTCAGGGAGCATCTCCTCTGTAATGTACAGTTGGCTGCTGCATCAGGAACGAACTGCACAAGACTCCAGGGCCATGGGTGGCAGGGAGATGGGGATGGGTTTTTGCAGCTGAAGTGAAAAGTGTTGATGGAGAAAATGATTTTTTGTTGAAAAGAGAGAGCATCCTTCTGAATTTTTTTTTTTTTTGAGACAAAAAAAAATTAAGTTGCTGGTCTAATGAAGAATTATATATGGAAAAAATATTTTTTTCTAAATCTTTTGTCCCTTTAAAAAACATTTATGCTCAAATGGAAAATGTTATTTTGAACAAAGCTTCCTTCAAATTTGAAACACTTTCTGTAAAATTCTCTGCCTTTCTTGTCTAAAACTATTTGCCGATTTTGAAAATACTTTTAGCTTCCTGAAATTAAAATGAGTTGCAAACTTCCTGCTAAGCAAAGAAAAATTTTGCCCATCTCTTTGCCAGATACCTTAAAACCCAGCAAAAAGGGGAGGTAATTGCACTTCCTGCAAGCTCATCTATACAATTAATTAGGTAGTAAAGATGGGCATGACTCCCAGCTCTGAATTAAGGCAGCCTGGTGCCTTTTTTTTTTTTTTTTTTTTTTTTTTTTTTTTTTACATATTCCAGCACTATGACAGAGTTGCCTTCCAGCCTTCCAGTTTTTTTCATAACTAAGAGCTGGAAATAGTGTCTTATTTTCCTATTAACAATCTGAGATTCTGTTGCAATCGTGTTACTGTAGGTGCTGGCTTTGAAGTCTTCAGTATGTACTGCTTTATCCCTTAATCAGGGTCTGATGATAGCCTGGATAAGGCTTCCAATTAAATACGCTGTGAAATGGTTGCTGTGATTTTTTAAGTGAGCAGCTGTATGAAACTGGGGCAGTCCCATCACCTCCTCCCTCTGCCCAGCACTCAGATATGGCAGCTCAGCATCAGGACACTGATCAGTTCTGGGTGGCAAAGGGGAGTTGCAGGTGTCTGAATACATTTGTGCAGAGGGATTGGAAGAGCAATGTTTTAAAAAGTGCAGCTGAAACTTTTTTCCAGATAGTTTTGTACTTCCTTGGCTTGGCCAGTGACTGGAAGAGCAGAGGGAATTTTTTCCATCCCTAGGCTTTACAGCTTAGTTAGCCAGCTGCAGCCTGTCTGGTCTCACTGCTAATTTTCATAGCATCACTGTTGTGTTTTCCATAACAAAGTACAGCCTCATCTTTTTGATCTGGCTTTTATTAACACTGTGAAAGAAACAGAAGTTGAGGTTCCCATGCAGAAGCCCTGCATGTATGTGTGCTGTGAACCAGACAGAACAAAGTGTTTCCTGTCTTCAGGCTGCTCTCAGAAACAGGACATTTGACTTTATGAAAACGGCAATCTCAGTTCTTAACTTCTGTATGCTCCATGACTATATCTAAGTGAAAGCTCTTTTAGCCTATCCGTTCTGCACACTGGGTGCACCCATTACTTTTCTATTTCAGTTAAAGGAATAAGGATTGGCATCTGTCAAGAGACACTTTCCTTTATTTCAGGAACACTTGAAAATGTGAAATAATTGGCTAAAAATACACAAGATCTAATACATACCTGAACCAGGAACCCCCATCCTGTCACTCTTTAGTCCTCTTCACATCTTTCTCCTTGGTACAGCGGTCTGTGTGGTAGAGAGCAGCTCTAACTTGCATTTCAGTAGCAGTTTGCCTGGTAAGGGGGAACTGTGGTGGGAAGTGCTCTGGGTTTGTGAAAAATAATGCCCTAAGGTGGCAAAATTAAAGCATCCTGAACTGGAGAACACTTTTGGAGAACACTGCAAACCTTGATGAGACCCTGACTGAAGCTACTGCCACAGGTATATTTGGGTGTACTCATCTTTGGTCTTAGCAAGCACTGTGTCTGTTACACTTTCAAAATCTCCATCTTCCCTTTCCTATGTGCAAGTGAGGGGAAAGAAAGGGAAAAAAAATGCCCAAATGCTCATAATGCTCCATTTCAAAAGGGAAATAAATGTTTACAGAGTGGAATCACAGTGAGGGACGGCTGTTTTTACCCAAAAATGAGGTGTAGGTCAGAATGTCAAATACTACAATATAGTCCTGAAACCACTGTACTAAATGGAAGGTAAATGAGAAAATGTTAAGTGTATGTTCCTTAAAAGACAACCATTTTGATTAAACACAACTAATTGCTTTTAGCCTTCTGGCAAACTGAAGAAAATAACTGCCTTCAACATTTATTGTTTCTTTCTTTTCCATGAAGCTATCCAACAGAACTCTAACCTGCAGGCAAGGTTAATGTAAGAGCTAGGTTGTCAGGGCTGCAGGATGCAGCTGATGGAACAAATCATCCCCAAGCCTTATCTGATTTCTCCTCGCTGGAAGCACTCAAGGCCAGGCTGGATGGGGCTGTGAGCAACCTGATCTAGTGGGAAACGTCACTGCCTATAGCAAGGGGTTGGAACCAGATGATCTTAAATGTCCCTTCCAAACCAAACCATTGTATGATTCTGTGAAGAGGTTCAAGATATGAATAAATGCTTGGGTGTATCAAGACTGGAGTAAAGGCAAAAGTAGTTTGGATTAAGCGTTCTTGCTGCACAAACAGCTTTTTATTTTTTTTCATTGAGGGTATAAGTGGGTAACTATGTTAATGTTCCTGGTATTGCTAACAAGAGGCCCTTTAACATCTCTGAATAGTCAAGTATCCTACTGGACAAACTTGGCAGGAGACCACTGGGAATCTTTCATTTTTGTTTTCACCAATAATAAATTAAAATTAATATATTCAAGTACATTGATGTGATAGCCAGATCCACGTGAGGCATTCCATGTAGGTTTTAGTAGTTGCTTGCTGACTTTTTTCCAAATTGTTACAAGTGGACTATCCTTTTCTGTTGGAAAAGTATATCATTGGTCCCTAAAAACTACAGTAACTCTACAGTTAAAAAACAGGTGCTTTATGAGAGACCAGATGCATGTAATCTGAGCATGTAATCTCTTTCTATCATCAGAGTTCTTCAGAAGTCTTTTCCAAGTCTTCTCTGGATGCTGTTTGCAATACCTGAGTAATGGGGATCAGAACATTATTTTAAACAAAACAAAACACTTCAAAAAACAAACAAAACAACCCACACCATTACCAATGCATTTAGCTGTATTACATTCCCGCTTGCTGCATGAATATGCTTTTATAGCCCACACTACCGATGTTGATTTGTCCATAGAGCTGTGCTCTTTTGAGGATGCTACCCTGGATTTCTAAAAGGAGATTTGGTGTACATCAACTTTATTGATGTCAGTACAATGCATTCCCATACAAATAAATATACCTTGGATGGGAGATTTTTCTGCTACAGCATGAAGACATGCAGGTTGAGTTTAGGTGATTCATGACTCATTCTCTTTCTGCATTTGACTTCACTAGTAGACTAACAGTAATAAGATAAACTACAGCCTCAATGTCCTCTGCAAATTGGACTTCTGTGGAAATTTATTTCAAATCTATACTCTAAGACATATTTTTATGTACTGTAAACTGCAGTTGTAAGTAGGCAGAACCGCCTGTCAGAAAAGTGCAGAATAACTCCCCAAACTTCAACACCAAGTTTGCTGCCTTAGAAACAAGGCTGCCATTTGAGATTCTATTAAAAGTTAGTAAGAGAGGAGGGCCTACCCTTCACTGAGAAAGGTTACAAGGTGAAACTATGAGGGAACACTGTTTTGGCATTTTGTCCTAGGTGAGAGGCTATAGATAGCTAAAGATTTTAAGGAGAGATTGCACCTGAAGTGGCAAATGAGAGGAACCTTTTTTTCTGAGCTTACCCTGTAGCTGGGCTCAGTGTGAAGATATTTAAAGAAAGACATGTTTACCAGCTGTCTACATATGAAAAACATAATGGGACAAAGAAGAGTGGAGTGCTTGAAGCTTAAGAAAACCAAGCCTTCATAGCCAAAGGATTACAAAATATCCAAGTTGCAAAAGAATTATAAAATAAAATTTAGAAACTGTTCAATGTAAATGCTGGTAATAGCATTCTCATTCACACAGCTGCCCTATTTAAAAAAAACGCTGTTAGAAACTAGGGTGTGTTTTTTTTTTTTTTACATGACTGGAATATTCATAAATTGGTAACTAGTACAACTAAATCTCATCTAAATTAGATCCTTATAGATTTACAATGGATGTCCCTCTCAATGGAAGTTTCCATAGTTACAGCACAGTTCTGCATGGAGCACACTTTGATCACAAACTGTTCACATTTATATACAAGTAGTTTGAATGTATTTTTTTCAGCTTCATTGGAAATGAGACCAACAAGTCTTAAAGGAGAATTCATTGTCTGTGCCTGGGCACAGCAATGGTCCTAGGTGAATTCTTTACTGCCCCCCTTTTCTTAGGATAGTCAGCTATCACTGGGCCTTGGGGATCTTTGATGCTGTGAGTTGACTACAGGTGCTGTTGAGGATATAGAGTGGCAAAAGTGATATGGAGGGAAAAAGTGTTTCTAAAAAAATAATAATATATTGTCATTGCATTTATAAATTACACAATGGCCTTACAGCTCAACTTCAGAGTCGTCTTGCTGGAAGAAGACACAAAACCTGTTCTTCATTCCTCCTTCCATGATATCTTTGTCTTTTCTAATGATTTTGTACATTTGTATCGGCTCAGACATAGCTGCTGTTTAGAATATTATTTCGGATGCAATTCTGCAATTCTGAAATTGATTGAGAGCTATTTCTTTTCATTAGTTTGATAAATTCAGAAAATAAACCAGGTTTTTTTATGACTTTGCTTTTGATCCTTATATAACTAATCTGGCTTAAGCTTTCTTGGCATGATTTGAGAGCTGGGGCGCATTCTTTTTTTCTTCTCCCTGTTTCTGTACTAGTCCCTCATAATTAATATCAATTAGAAAAACCTGCAGGAGGCCTAGGCTCCTCTCTGAATCCATTTCCAAGATACAATTAGTTATGTTTAATTGCAAGTAGAGTGTCAGAGACAAGATGGAAAAATAGTGTCCTAAACATCTTGACATGTAATGGAAATTACGCTCTAACCACTGTCTGTGCCTTTCAAAATACTGCTCTGTTCCTAAAGCTATCTGTTGAAATTGCTGTCCATTTCCAAGTTTTTCTATGTCCAAACACCTAGACATTTAATGCAAAATTAGCTCACAACAGTACTGGGAGGAACCCTGGTCTTGAATCTGATTCACCTCTTTCCTTGTATTCATCAAAAAAGAAACATTGATTTAGTTGCTTGATATGCAGGAGTTTCAAAATGCTCTCTGGTCAGTTTGGGAGGTGGCCATTTAAAAATGAATTTCTAAGCTTAGTTAATTATTGGTGTATTGAACCTGTCACTTACTGGCACTGTTTCCGCTATTTTAATGATTTCCAGAATCTTCTAGTAGAGAATGAAGGATCTTAGTGGAGTTATTTTCTTTATCTTTCAGCAGTTGGAAAATCTAATCGCTGCTAAAATTCTTCAGGGCTTTTATTAAGTTGCTCTGATTTATATAATTTGCCATGAAGTTCATTAAAGACTTCATTAATTTTTCACCAATCTGTAACAGTCTTATCACTGCTGTTTTTATTAGCTGAGATATAATTAACTAGGTTTGACTTTTTTAATTTGGGGGCAAGTCATTTACCTGCCATCTCACCACTTTCATAATAATTACATTTTGCTTTGTCAGATTTGAAATGGTTCTCTCCTTATCCATCAGTTCCAGTGATTAGGACCCTCTATTTCAGACCAAGCGTTTGTGCTGACATTTTCATCTGAGCGGTTCATGTTCTCATTCTCATTATCTCACTGGATCGTTATTTTTTTTCTCTTTCCAGAAGAATCATGTGTTTTGATACTTCCAAGGCTAAAAAGGCAAGACCTGCAGCTCGACCACATACCCTGGATAGATTGATGTCAACCCCAAGTTCTGTTGGTGTACATCCATCTGCCTTCCAGAAGCTCAGTGGCTCATTCTTGGAACCAGAAAACAAGAAAACCCTGCAGAGGTATGTTGCATATTAGACTACAAGCCAGGGCACTGATAACAAGTGTTTTATAGGGTAGGATTCTTTAACAACTTTATGTGCTCTGGTAAAGCTTTTCCACACCCCCTTACACCATCATCTGTGGTATTCCATCAGTCCTTTGCACTTGACTTCAAATCTCTGCCAGTGATTTGTAGAGCACTAGCATTGTTGGGTGCATGCCTCCATGCACCTACTGAAGGCCTGGAAGATCACTTGGACCGTTCTGTCTGTGATGGACCAGGGCACAAGTGCCAGCCTAAGGGCCTGATTTCTAACTGCCAAATAACGATAAGATATGAGCAAGTAAGTTCGTTCATGTCTTGAATGAAAGACATGACTGGTTGGAGGAGAGAGATGATTATTTCTCCTTTGCTGACATGTCTGTTTCTTGCTGAAAGAGAGTGGGGCTGAGAGTGTTGGTCTGTTCACACTGAGTCAGCAGGCCTTTCCTTTGCATCTTAAAGCATAATCAGCTAAGTGGTTCTCACAGAAGCACTTTTGGCAATGTATAGGGCTGGCAAGAAGCCTGCTGTGCACTCTTGCTGAAGCTCCCATAACTGTGTTATAGGATTACTTTCTGTTTCTTTGTGCATGTTTCACATAGAGTTCTGCCTCACTTCAGTATGTCAGATCTCATGGGCTGGTAAAGATTGGGAAGAAGATGGAAATAAGTGATGTGAAGATAGAACACCCCTTCTGTTTGGTTGTGTTTCAGTGTTGTGTAATCAATGAATGTACAGATGTTATAGTTATGAAATATACCAGAGTTTGGCTACGCAGTTATTATACCAAAACAGGATAGAATGTTTACCTGTATCTTGGGCTCTCTATGAAACTCCAGAGGAGGGGATCTCCAGAAGAGATCTTTTCCTACTGGTAGCCAGCTCTTAAATGGGTCTAGGAGAGGTGGAGCTGGGCTCTGCCCCTTCCAGTGGCTGACTCAGTGCTCGCCTCAGGTGATCAATCAGAGGTTGAGGCTGTGATTCAGCAGCTCCCATACAAGTGTATGAGTCATTTACTGTTTTTTCTAAATTTGTATGATGTAAATAATAAATATAAGTAGGTATTAAAGGCAGGAGTGGGAAGGGGAGTGGGAGTGGAAAAACTGATAGTTCTCTGATTTGCCTCAAATCAGAGATGATTGACCATTTTGAGTCAATCTAGGAATGGCAACATTAAATGAGTAATCACAGTTTTCAGAGGAAAAACGAATACAGAATCCTTTATCTCCTTTTTTTTAAAATTCCTTTCAGAAATGGCATTTATAATCATTTCTTCTAACACTAATTAGCAGTAATTAGAGAAGAAACATGGTCTGGGATCTTGCAAAAAGCCCTGATTGTATTTGCAATTATTGTTATAGTTTCACATTTTCTTCCTTTGCCCCATTGCATTTGTGTTCGACCTCATTAGAGTAAAGTAGCCATGTAAAAGGTATCAGTGGTAATTAGATGATCACTCCAAACTTTCTGTAACTGCAGTATTTGGAGCCTTTTGTACCAAAGGAATATTTAGATGCAGAAAGCAGAGCAATACACTTTTTAGGCACAGAGCCTGTTTGGAACTCTTAGGTGAGCTGCTGCATGCACAGTAACTCGAGAGACATGTGTATTGTCTCCAGTACCTCAAGTGCAGTAGGTGTAATTCACGTCTTTGATAGGATTTTAACAAAGCATGCATTGAAGAGCTTCTGGGATGTGCAGGTGACTCGGGTTCACGTGGTTTCAAGGCTATGTTGCTTGCATTTGCTTTACTAAAAAAAAAAACTATGCAGCAAGGCTAGGAAGAACCTTTTGCATACATTGGAATCTGCTTTGATGCAGGAGTATGTTCTGACATTTAATTGAGTTTATTCACAGATATATCTTTTACATTTAAATGTTGTTTAGCAGCAAAAGAGTGAAAGAATGTCAGTTTATGGTTTTTCTGGTTTTCAGTAAGGTTTTACTTTCCTCTTGACAGATGGGTACCTATTAATATAACTTATTTCTAATTCTCATGATTGTTGCAAATACTGCTTTCCTCCTGCACAGCATATTTGATGTGAAGAGCTAGAACAATGTGTGTCAGTGTGGGAAATGAGCTTGCAATTCTGCACTGAGGTCTTCAGATCTTACTCTCAAGAGTCTGTATCCTGTAAAATACAGAAGTATCTAATGGATACTCATTATTTCCAGCAGATAAAATTAGACTTGATCAAATGTCTAAATTAAAATACCTTATTCTGTTTAGGCCTCTTGATTAATTATTTTACAATTAATTTTCCAATCTTCAGGTGTTCTCTAAATTAGCAATACTACCTCTAATCTCCAAATTGCTCCTAAAATGTAGACTTTATACCAGTATCAATTTGAATGGGAATAGGAGGTTGCTCACACAATTCACAGCTTTGGAGAGATTTAATTCTCTAATATTGTACGTACCAGATAAATTCATCTGCCTGCAACAAGCTGCAGAACTAGGATTTCTTATCATATCCTTGAAACTTTGAATTCACAAAGGTGAAAATAAACAGAAAAAATAAAGACTTCCAAGAAACATTTGAGAAGAAAGAAGGAACTTGGACTTTTGTCTGTTATATCATGGTGGGTTTTTTTTTTTTTTCCTCCTCATAATTTGTAAGTAACACTGTAACAATTTTGTGGCAAATTCTTAATAGTATATAATTAAAGAAAATCTGTCAGTCTGCAGTAGAAAATAAGCAATCTGATCTTTACATTTGAAAGATAATTGATAGTTTCAGGATCTCAGCACCTCCAAAGTTAGAATTTAGAGGCTTTTTAATAGCCAGTGTCCTTCAGGGTGCTAAGGACTGGAGAGAGCTTCCTGTGATGTCTGTTGGTTAGCAAAGATGTTTTCCAAAGCTTAGAACAGAGATGTTATCATCCTTAACGAGTTGGCAAGACGGCCCTTTGTTCTTTTCCTCATTCACTTTTACAGCTCTGCATCATTCTTGCCACTGTGCAGTTGTGGTTTACCTTTTCCGGCAGCCTTTGCAGAGTCCAACTCTATAGCAGGTGACTGGTGTAGATAAAGTTCACCTCCAGCAACTGGTCACTTTTGATACACTGGACTGTGTGCATGCTGCTGTGCTTCCAGCTGTTCCAAAAGCCCTCTTCCCACTCTAGCCCTTCAAAAAGATATGCCTCCCTGTCACTGTGCAAATCTGCACTTCTGAGTATACTGTAGCTTGGTGATTCTTTTTCATTTCCCTAAAGTGAATAGGGTGCTGGTGGAGATTTGAGTGTCCTGAGCAAGTCCTGCAGGTTTTTCCATGATCTGCAATAATCTATTATTCGAGCTTTACATTGATCTTGCACACAGAATGGCAGCCTGCCAAAATGTGTGCTGATTTCCCTCAAACATCCTCATACTGACAAAAACCCCTTAGGGAATATCAGAAACTTGCAAACACTTTTGAAACGAGATAAATAAAGCTTGATCTTAGTGGAAGCAGCTGGTATGTTGTTCACTTCAGCAACTGGCTTGACAGTACCACATTGGTTTTTTTTCCCATGAGCACTTCTCTTCAACCTCATGAAACATTCGCTTAGCCTTCCTCAGTAGCCTTATGAATATTTTAAACTGTCTTCTACCAGCAGTACTCTTCTTCCACATTATTTCCCCGAAGATCCGTTCTCAATTTATGTACTACTCATTTGGCAAATGCCTTTCTGTGAACAGTCTTGCACTCCACGGTTCAGCTAAGCATTCTTCTGTTTGAAGAAGCATAAGCCTTGTGCACATAGAACTCATTCAGGAGTAGCCTGTGAATCTAGGTGTGATAAAGGAAGGGAACAAAGCTGCATGTATCCCATGTATACATGTAGCTTTTCTCAGTGTCTTCCATATCACCTATCCTTCTAAGGACTTGTGTGCTGGGGCGTAAGTGCAGAACAGCAAACTGCAGTGTGAATTGGAAGCAGTTAGCTAATCCCTAGTAAGTACCAGTGTACACTATACAATGTAGTGCCAACTTCTATTACATGCCAATGTCCATACTTGCATTCTGCTGAAGCAAAGATAGTGTGTGTTAGTTTTCCTCTTTTTACAGAATTCTGTCTCACTCAACTTTATAATCTATTCTCATTGTTCATTAAGAGTAGTAGGTGGCAATATGTTTTATTAGACTGTCTCACACTGGAGGATCTTAAAAGTTACTTACAGTATACAGCACCCAAGAGAGACTAAAGAAATATACTGAAGAGGAATCTCTTCAACCACCATGGAAATGTATATTCTCTAATACAGAGTGCAAAATACATAAAGCACGGTAGTACGCAGAATGATTTCCAACAATATGGAAAGAAAAACTGTGCACACTTGAAGCTGATATTATCAATCTTTTTCCAGCCGACACCTCAAGAATTTCTATGCATTCGTTTAAAGGCAGTAATTTATGTCATGTTGTCATCACACTAATATTTTGAATACAGGCAAAAAATTTGCGCAGTGATGCTCTCAGAAAATTAAAATCGCTGAAATTGATTTAGGATGGGATAGGTGGTGTGAACCCACCGCTTTAATTCAGTTTCAGTACAGCATGTAGTCTGACCTAGGAAGGTAGTCATTCTGTTGCTATTAGTCACATACGCACTTCTGTTATCGCGTGTACTTTTTGTATAGTTCAACCAGTTGTTACAGGTAAAAGCACTTGGTTTTTCTTAATGGGTAGGGATAAGAGGAGCTTATGTGTTTCTGCTGAGTGTATCTGGAGACTAGTAGCCCTAATATGTCTTCAAAATAGGGTTAAAGATAGAAAAGTATTCAGGCCAGTAGAAGATATGCTAGTACTTCAGTAATGTATTTTCTGTGGTATACTTTTGATGGAAACACTTGTCAATAGGCTTGAATGTGCCGTAGATTCTCTTGGATTTGGATTATTCTGTTTCTCATTTTTACATATTATATGTTTCTTCTATGTATATATTTATATTTTTAAAATATATTTGCATTTAAAGACTATTTTATGCTTGTATCATGTTTTGGGTGATATTTATTCTTTGTAATATCTTTGTAATTCAGAAATAACTATGTAGGCTGGAATTTTTAGTTATTTCTTATTACTTACTTCATAGTCCATAGTGTAGAAATAGAGGTAAAGCATTAACACCAGCTTTTTCAAACAACATTCCTTTTTTTTTTTTTTTAAATCACTAATTCTTAATCTTTCAGGAAGTATAAGACACAGGTATAAGGTTTTGCTCCTCTGCTTCAATATCTGGAGGAATAGCATGCTCTCAGTGCCAACCTGATGTCTTCTTTTCCATTATAAGTGGCAGAGAGGTAGTGCTTGGATTTATGTACCGTGTTCGGATAGCAGTCAGATAAGGTATCTGACAGGAGAGAGTCTGTTCTCTAAAACTTGATTCTAATGGGATCAGTCAGTAAAACTCTCAGGCTTTGACCACTTCAGGCTTACTAATTTATGAAACCAATACTGAGGGATGGCAGCTAGGTGAGATTAGAAGAAAAAAGTCTGCACTGTGGAAGGAAAACAGGATATGCAGCACTGATGTTATTGGAGTTGTTTGGAAGGGGCAACAGAACTTATTTCTATAGACCTGATAACAAGGTGAGTGGCCAGCAGGCCTAGAGGAGCTCTAATGTTCAGCTAGCAAAGCTCTTGGGCTGCAGGGTTGTGGGGAATGGGCAGCACAAGAGGAGTAGTGGAGGTGCTAAAGGGCAAGCAAGTCTTTTCCTCCTGGTTGTGTTACCATTCAGATTCCGGGTTGTGTTTCTTCTCCCATCCCTATACTTTTTATGGCTCTTCTGT
The DNA here is from genome assembly GCF_023343835.1 of Lagopus muta. Classification (NCBI taxonomy): domain Eukaryota; kingdom Metazoa; phylum Chordata; class Aves; order Galliformes; family Phasianidae; genus Lagopus; species Lagopus muta. The sequence goes on along the minus strand of NC_064440.1, from coordinate 27,447,721 downwards.
TTTCTTTAAATAGGGTTGAAAAGATTATGTGGATATCCTGTAAGAGTTCCGAATTCTGCTTTCCTTCTACAAAGAGTGCTTTCATTATTTGTATTAGAGAGAATTAACTGAATTTGGGGTATGGATTTGTTTGTTTGTTTCTAATTCTAATTGAGGAGAAACAAAATATCACTATTTTTCATGATAGATATCTGCAAAATACCGAGATAGATATTTTAAGTACTGTATATGTTAGCAAGACTATCTCTGATTTCAATTCAGGGTAAAAATAGGTTGCAGTTATTCATATGCGTTGTGCAATGCAGACGTGTTACCATCTAGAGCATTATTTGATCAACACAGAGTGAAAGATATTGCAGAAATACAGAATACCAAGAACATATTAAAAAATAAGCTGTTTTCTGCACTTCTCATTTACATATATTTCAGAATTAGTGCACTCTTAGTTGGAATCTTAACTTCTCTTAAGTAAAATCAATGAGGAAACTCTGAACAAAAGTCAAGATTACAAGACCCCTTTTAAGCTGCTGAACTGATACAACTTTCAGATATTCTGAGGAGGATTTTGCATGTTGCACAGGGATGTGTCCAACTTAAGTCATGTAGTCTTGAAATATTCATGTTATGCAGAAACTTGTCTGAATGTCATCAAAGTATGGTGCATTCAAACTATGTCTACCCAAATAACTGTTATTCTTGTATTCCAAAACTCAAGTCCAAACACATCTAATCTTAGTTCAGACCCAGATATGAATTTCACAGCTGAGATCTCTCCTATTCCCAGTGCAAGCTGTTAATGAATCAGTCTCAAATTTGCAAGAAAAATGGTTGATGTTTTTAAGTAAATATTAGTCATGTCTGTGATACTTCCCAGTGCTACTTATTTTGAAAATCTTCCTGTAAATGTGAACAAAAAAACTAATTTTAAAATTGTCCTATGTGATCAAACTGCTGCTCTGAGTGAGCTGTGTTTATATAATCAATCTGTTGCATTCTGTTCTTGGAGTTATAGTTCATGGTTTTGAATAGAAATTTTTATCAAAAAATTATGTAAATCCCTATACACCCCTGCAGTAAATCCAAATCAACTGGGATTCTGTTGGATTTATTTCTCAGATGTCTTTTTTACTCTTCAGAGCTGACATAAGAAGCGTTTCTGTTTTTCAGTGTGCCAAAGTAATTTGGCTTTTGTGTCCTCTACAAGGGAACCTATTTCCCTGTGGGCCTCTCCCTCGGCATGTAACCAGGAAGAGATGCATCACTCAGTTCAAGTCACCAACATGTGAATAAAAAGCCAGTTTTAGAAGCTTTTTTTTTTTTAAAGTATATAGTTCCTGTAGTAGCTCTATACACATACATATGCAAAAAATAACCAGTGCAACTGAGCAGGGATGTAATGCATTTGCATATCACAGATGTTTGCTTGTATTTCCACAGCCGTTTTTCTTTGTGTTTTAATGTACTGTCTTAAGCCCCTAAGCAATCTCAAACAGCCACCAATTAGAGCTCTGTAGAAAATGTTTCCATTTCCCTGTAGTATGGAATTTCCCTTAATACTGCACATGTTAGCGTAGTGGGTGGCTTGCTTTTGGTGTGTTTTTAGAGTTAGACCTCCAAACAATGTTCTTTCTGACTGTAATTAACAAAGTGACTTGTGGAAAGAAAGTGGTGGCAACAGAAATGCAATTTTCTGTCTATATTTACCCAGTGAGAAAGCTAGGGCCCAATTACAGTCAAGTCTGTAGGAAATGAAAAGCCGTAGAAGCTGTAAACTCTTCCACCCCATCTCTGCCTTAAGCAGTCTTTGCCTTCCTTGCCTGCATGGCTGCCCTCCTCTGCTTGCATCCTTTCAAGTCTCCTTCTTTAACCCTCTGCCCAGGTTCCCGGCTAGCTCAGGTTCCATTTTTCCTTTGCTGAAGGTTAAATGAGTAGGCAAAAAAATAGAAAAAATCTAGGCAGAGTTCTGAATTTCACCATAACATGAAAGATGTGGCTAGGTGGGAAATGCAGCTCAATACAGGAAATGCAGCTCCTTGGCATTCTTCTGATGCAGCTTACTGCAGACTTGTGCCAGTGGAAAGAAATACTTACAGTTTCCTTTAAAAACAAGCTTTTAAGCAGGCTAAAAGAGAAGGTACGGAAGATTATTCCAAGCAGAGCTTGGATTTAAAGTAAACAAAGTGACAAGCTGCATACATTTCTTAAATTTGTGACATTTATTTAACAACATTTGTGCTGTGGTTGGATAAATCACGGAAAGCAGTGCTCTGCCACAAAGTTAGTCCATGATTAATGCTGAATAACTGCTTTTCCAAGCACCTCTTACTACTCCTAAGAAGCTAGGAGTAGCTGCTTACTCTTCATTATACACTTATCAGGTTCTTATCCTTTTATGCACCGTAATCTAGGTTTAGGCCTTTCTACATCCGTAGCTGTGCCTCTAATTGAGTTTAGTTAGGAAGTGAATTGTGCACTTGTCAGTAACAAATCTGACAGCCTCATTTGTCTGGTTCTCAAACAGCTGGCCATGCAAACAATATTATCAGGCACAATCCCGTTATTTGTCTGTTAGCTCAGGATTTTTTCTTCATTGCCTTTCTAGAATACCTTGTATTACTGAAAATCTTTACAGGTTTTTATGACTTTCTGAAAGGTAGGAGAGCCTATAGAGCTAATGTCAGTGTGTAGTATTCATCAACACAAAATGCTTTAGTTATTGTCCTAGTCTGTATTTGTAAGAGAAGCAGCTAATTCAGCCTCCTATCCAGTGCAAGCTAACAATGATGGCTGTGTTCACTGTTACCACAGGAAGTGTTTCCAAAAATTGGTCACAAAAAAGGAATTTGATATGCAAATAAGTATACAAAAATTAAAATCTATATTATGTATATATAGCCAGACATGTCTATGCCAGTCACTGCAGTGCAGCAGCAACACAGCTCAGAACTGATAAGCACCACAGAGACAAGAAAATGCCAGTCTGAGGCATGGTGTGATACGCAGAATGAAAGGGAGAGGGGGAGAGTCTGCTTTCTGTCTTCCTGAACAAGGCTGCATTCCTACCAATGCACTTCACTATGGTACTATGAAAGATAATGTTTTTCTTCAGGGTTCAATGGCACTTTTAATTTCCCAGTATTATCATTTCATATTGGTGCTTTCAGGATTAAATCACATCTGTGCTTCAGATGAAAGTGTAGGAACGAAGCCTCATGGATCCAAGAGCAGGCATACATTTCCTGGAGAGTAAGCACATAATAAAGAAGCAAGCTGCTCTCTGACATTTTCAAACTCTTGAGGGCTTGCTGTGGCTACCTCATATTCTAGTACTACTGCAGTGGGAGAATGAGAGGTGTTACAGCTGACTGTAAGTTATGGATGCAAGGATGATAATAATCCTGTGCGTAACTAAGGACCTAGCTCAGATTTCAGTACCAGCACATTTGGCAATGAGTATTTTATTCATGGAGACTAAATAAACTGTTTGACCCTCACTCATGGAAGAGAGAAGGCTTGCTTGTTGTGGTTCAGTTCCACTCTGTTCAGCAAAAGTCAACCTTCAGCGTGCGTTAACCTTCAGCAGTTGCTGGTATCTTTCTTTCGCTTGTATTACAGAGGTATTAAAAAAAGAAATGTGGATTCATGTACTTCATTACCTCCTTGAATGGTACCACAATGCCGTATGATAAAGCTGTTTTGACCAGTGCTTTAGCTTTGCTGAGATTAGTTTCACAATAACTGATTTAGCAAGCATCGCCATGCAGCTGTGGTGTAACAAAATGTTCTGTCCCTCCTGGTCATCTGCAGATATGACTGGCACTGCCTAACATTTGTCAGAGTAACACCAACCTTTATTTCTCAGGACACTTGAGTTCTTCAGTCTACAGCTTAAAATGAGAAGTTTCAGCTTCAGAAGATTTCTAGAAATGCTTTTTTTCTTAGAAACTTTTAGAAGCAATGTAGAAAAAAGGACTGGTACTTTTATGTAGCGTCTGTGTGTTTCCAAGTGCCAATGGCAGCTTCTCTGACAAACCACAAGTACTAAGTCATACCTCGGTATTCTCATCCGAACATCATCTGACTGATCTTTTTAATTCCAAAGGGCCTTCTTGGGCAAGATAAAGTTACAGAGATGCAAGAAATTAAGGATTGGTGCAGCCACTGAGATTTTCAAACATTCTCATGCTTATGACTGTAATTAATGGCAGTATTAATAGATGTACTTCCCCTCTAGTTGAAGTACATTGCTTTTTAAATAAAGAGCAATGTATGTAAAATATTTTTCAGATTCAGTACATGTAAGTACTTCTTCTAATGAGTCAGCAAATGGCAAACAGTGGACCACTTGAATTCATTTTACTTGAAGAACACTTCAGCTCAGAACTAGTATACATTTACTTTAGCCATTTAAGTGAGGTTATCTCAGTATAACTAAAAGCACAACCTAGACAACTTAGCACAAAGTAAAGCATTAAAAATGAAGTTTAATTAGGGTATTACTTGGTTTTACTTCATGCCACTGAATTATTTTGGCATCCAAGAGTACTCAAGTGTGATCATTAAGCACACAGAGATTACTGAGTATCAGTGGTTCCAGATAATCAGAGAAACGTAATCTTCAGTATTACAGAAAATTTGCATAGGCTAGTAGTTTCTACAGGATTTTTTGTGGTACAAACCCCCAGCAAAGTGAGCATTTAGATATGTTATTGTTATGGATGGATCAACAGTAAAAATTCCATTCTCAGAGGCAATGTTTTTGTGGTGGATAAGACATAATCAGAGTATAGTACCTTTGTTATCTGTATTAATGTCATCTTTCCACGCGCTGATGCTATCTAAAGCCTGTTTATATTATGAGATCAAGTGGGTTTGATTTGGGAGATATATATGCACTTATATGCACTCTATATATAAAAACTGCTTTTTCCTCTTTAAGTTTAAAATGTAATTTACCCCAATAACTGCCTTGTGGTATATACATTGGGGAGAAAAAAAAAAAAAGAAGAAGAAGAAGAAGAAAAAAAAGCCATGTAACTACTTTTCTCTGAGGCAAAATTGCTAGGCAATTGCTTTTTGTTTTAATTTTCTTTTGGATAAAACTTTAATCTACGCTTGCTAGAGGCAGAAGAAATTCTGTAATGGGATCACTGTTGGGAAACTTTTGGAGTGATTGTTTTTCCAGAAAAAAAAAGGGATTTTATATGAGAGGAGGAACACTACTGAAGCATGTTTTCCTCCTGCCATTTCGTACAATTAGATCAAAATACTATTCCTTTTTCTTTACTTTCTTTTTGTGTGTTTTGAAAGTTTATACATAAAGTCAACATCATTTAACCAAATTTTCAATTGGTTATGAGTACAGCCTTTGCTAAATGAAATTAATTAGAGCCATTTTGAAGAATTTGAATGGAAAGAAAGCTGGCTGTAGAAAATTAACACAGACAAAGATAAGTCACTAAGACAAGTACTTTTTGTATCTTATTTTATCCTAGAAGTATGTGATCTCTGTTCACGTGAGAAACGGACAGCCTAGGGATCTTCTTTGTTGCATCTAAATATCCAAACAGTCTGCTAGAATATCACCTTCTTTCTGAAGTGCGCCAGAAGCCTGTCCTTTCTTATCAGAGTCTAATTTGGCTACACTGATGCACACACATGCCTTCTAGACTTGATTGTTGCAATTCATTACAGCTAGGAATTAAGCCGTTTGCCTCCAGACGTCTCCAGCCCCCTCACTTGGCAGCCTGAGCTGCCAGCTCCCTGCTGTCCACTTTCTGCCCTACACTCTGGCCCGGCTCCCTGCAGAACACAGAATCCAGTCCAGGGATAACTCCTGAAGGGCACAGGCTGCCTAATCACAAATCATCGCTGGAGTTGGCGGTGCCCAGTGCCAACTGGATGGGTGGATGTGCTTGGAGATGGAGCTGGCTGTTCCTCACAGACAGGCACACTCTTGCTATTTCTGAAGCTATCTCCTGAGTCCTTTGTACGCTCAAACAACTCTCTGAGATATTTTGCATTCACACAGAATGAGGAATAGCCCAAACTCTCTTCTTCTATTTTTTTTAAATAAGGTGCTGAAATAAATAGAGGCATTTAAAGTTATTCATTAATCACTATACGTGAATGAATTTATCTGAAAATAGTATCTCACTGAGGTTCAGGAAAGTCCAAGCAACCGCTGCGTCTTGCTGGTATTGCACAAACAGATTCTGTGATTATGAGATTTATCTCACACCAGGTGGACCAGAAGTCTCTGACAACAGCTAGTAGCAAATGTCTAAACAAAGAGTTGCCAAACTGAGTTACCCTAAAGGAACAATTTCCTTAAAAGTCATTCCCAATTCTTTGCAGTGTTTTTCTTAGGAACATCCTAACAGGGTTGCCTGTGGGTTTGTGTTTAATAGAATTTGGATACGTGTAGATAACTATTAGATAAAAATAGCTGTTCTCACCAAAGAGGTCACAAGAATGTGTGAGAGCATGAAATTACATAAGTAATGTAAAAACTAAATAGAAGGTTCTCCTGCTCCACAGCAAGTCAGAGATCTAGACTTCAGTTTGCTTTCATCTTTGCAGTCCATTAAGTACCATTAAGTGGGGGGAAAAAAAGTGTATTTGCATGGAAATAATACAGGAGCACAAATAACAGAATTTGATTTATTCTAAAATGGAGAGCACAGTTCAGAGTGTAACAGATTGCTGCAGTTTCAATAGGTGTAAATGTGACCGGCTGTGTTTGGACTAGCTTCTTTTTCAGTACCAATGGGAACAGTTAAGTCAGAATCTGGTAGGGGAGTTTCTGATCACAGCATGGTAAGACATACTGGAAATTCAGTGAATGTTACTCGCTCCGCAGCTGATGGGTTTGCCCCCAAACCTGTGGAGATATTTCCCTTTTGAATTTTCATTTAAAGTATGAAGGAAATGAATGCTAATATTTTAAATTCAGTCTTTTAATATCCTGACCAATTGCAGGAAAGCAGTGAAGTACAAACAAAGGAAGCTTTACATGCGTGCATATAGATATATAGATATATATCGATATATATATATAGATATAGATAGATATAGATAGATAGATAGATAGTATATATATAGCTGGTAATACATGGTAAAAAAAATTCTTTTGGAAATGCGGTCATTAAGGGCAAATCCCTGTCACAAAGCATGGACAAACATAGTCCTTGTGTGCTTTTCTCTGTGTAATTGGCATTTTGTGCAGCAAAATTTTTAAATTAGTGACTGAGAATTGTTGCAGTGGCTGCAGTCTCCTCAGCTACTTAAATATAGCGGTAGTTTCTTTATCAGTAGGTGAGTTTTCTCCTTTGATAGGACAAGTATTACAGCACATAAGCAGATTAAAGGTTTCTTCAGCAGATTGGCTTGATTTTGGTGATTGCTGGGCCAACTCTAATGCAGCCGCCTGTCACCTCCTGTACAGCTTATTTCCAAATCAGCCTATACTGGGGGATAACCAGAGGTGAGGCCAAGCTTGAGTTAAAGGGCAGGACTGTAGTCACAGATGATCAGTCATTTCATCATTTTTTTCTTCAGTGGCTGAAATGGAAAGGAAAGCAGTGTGGGATGTTGACAGTAGTGAAAATACTCAAAAGGAGAGGTGAAAAATTTCACGGGTAACTGTAAAATTAGCTGGAGGAAATCAAAGTAGATTTTAAAGCATTAAAGTGTGTATACTTACTTAGTTGGGTGGATTTTGTAATGAATGCTGGACAGGATTTCCTTGTTCTTCATAAAATTTGTTATAATTTATTAGATTATCACCTATATTGTTAGTGCTAGAAGCAGGATTCTGTAAATCTACATTAGAAATGAATATCATGAAAAATTTTGAAGGCTATAACATGAAGTAGTTGTAAAGCAAACAGAAGCAGCAGAGTGAATGTCAGTTTTACTAAAACATGAGGCTTCACCTTAGGCCAGAATTATATGCAAGTGTAATAAAATTGCCAGTAATGATCTTGGCCATTGATGTTTAATTATGCATTTCATTATGTGAAGTTCCTATTGTAAAGGAGTTAATTAGTAACACACACAATGTCTCTCTTGTAGCTTATACACACCTGTTCTTAATTACCGTTACCATAGTATTGAAATTAATACTGAAAAATGCTTTGTTACTTTGCATTTTACATAGCACGCTATTTACAACTAGGATTACAACACCTTCAGTGAGCTCTGCTGACACTGGATATTCATCTATTCATCCTGCTGTTCCATACCATATGGTTATTTGCTGAAGATCACTATTAACATTCCTCTTTGTTCTAAACTCAGGTCAAACCATACCTTCCTGTAAATCCATGTTTTGCAGCGAAGACAGAAATTATCTGAATGTGATTTTAGTCAGCCTTTCTAAACCATTCTAAAATCATCCCCTTTTTTTGTTTTCTGTCGTTTTTTATCTTATCAGTTATAGATTTTCTGTTACTATCATATACCATTTCTGTAAATAGTCTACATAAAATAACTTAGTCGATTTTCATGGCATTCATTATCATATGATGTCCTGACAGAAACAGTTGCTAGGGCTAGGAACTGAGCCATTACATGAAGCTGTAGTCAAAAAGCCTATTTGTTAACTATTCACTGCTCACATACATCAGTTCTACTTGAATTCTTGGGAACACTTGATAGCTGACCGTCTCGGTATATGTAGAAAGCCCAGTTTCTTATAGCATTTATATGGAAATGAGTAATGCATTCTCATGTAATTAGTGAAAATTTTCATTGATATACTTCAACAATTATATTTAACAAAGTTCTGCCACAAGTAAGCAATCCTTAAAATAGTAACCTTTTAAGTTTCAGCAAATCATCAGTGAGGTTACAGAGCTCTGACCTAAAATTTCGGGGAGCCAACAACAAAGGAATAGAATGAGAACTCTTCTGTATTTTTTCTCAAGTTCTACTTTTATTTTTGTTTTGAAACCATATAGCCCACTGAGATTTCAAACACACAGCTACTTAAAGCTATACATTAAAGCTAAGGAATAGTTTGTGGTAAATTAAACCTCAGTGGGCACTTGTAGAAAGGCAGACGTGGCTTTCTAGATGGTATCTGATTCCTCAACTGTTAGGCAGATATTAGGTATGCTTCAGGCAAAATGTGGCTTAAGGTGCCCTTCCAGATCCGACACCTGTTCTCGTTTAGTTTTACACGTACTTGAGTCAAACCAACCACAGTCTTTTCCTTTCTCTCTTCTCTGGTTATCCTCCCAACCTACAGCTTTATAGCACTGGCTGCTATACAACGAATGGTCACGTAAATCTCCAGACTGATCCTCATCACACTCATATTCTAAGCTAATAGATTTTGACTGTCTTGTCTATCACTGACATATGCTTTATAGTTTATACATTTCTATGCATACCTCAGAATTGTCAGTATTCATGTTCCCAGTAGGAGCAAAAATATGGAAAGTGAATTAACATCCAGTCATTACTAGCAACAACCTACACAACCATTTTTACTACTGAGGTAGTAGTAGGTCCATGATATATACAGAAATAACACAAATTAGCTTATGATTTTTTAGAAGAAGAGAAATGAAAATTTATTCCCAATTATGACTTAAAAGTATGTTCATTCTAAACTATAGCATTTTTTTTTTCACACAAGAATGGATTTCTCTGACATTCTCTTAAGTAAATTGAAGTTTTTCAGTGTAACTTGTACTGGATGCTCTCAACATTTGTTGGTGTCTCAAGATGATGACACAATTTTTCCTGTGGAATTCAGAAGCTGAAAAAGGGAGAAGCTACAGTCATAGCAACGAGGAAGCTTTAAAAAAAAAAAAAAAAAAAAGTAATGTTGCAAATTCTCAAAAAGCTTAAGAACAAAAGTAATATTCTCAATTTCTGGGTGGTTAGTATTTGGATCTGAACACTGTGCTGCAGGCTCAACTACATGTATACAAAGCCAAGCTACTACTGATAAATGATAGCCAGGGTTTGTTTCTAGTGTGAATGTAAGGCTGAGAACCCGAAAGCGTGCATTTAAAGTGTTTAAATTATTATTTTGCATAGTTCTTTAATATTTATATTTAAAATAATTATTCAAATAAGCAATCCTGACAGATCAGAAGGAAAATTTCAGGACTGCAGAAATGTCTGCAATATAATTACTTTGTCAATATGTTTTAAGTTATGAAGATAATTACAGTTTATCTTTGCAGGGAAGTACTCTAGACCATCACAAGATAATTGTTACATGTAGTCACAGAATCTACTTAATTCCCTCATCCAAAATTAGCACTTGTGGTTTTAGGGCTTGGTTTAATGCTTGTGGAAGAAAGAGAAGCAACAAACACTGTCCTTGCACTGCACAAGCATTGCTGTTTTTATCTTCCAGTCCCCTAGTGATTGGTGATTTCTATTTCTGCACTTACTCTGAGTAAACTGCTAGTTTGTGTAGAAATTTTGTGACATGCACAAATTATGTATTGGTTTCCTTTTCTGTAATGAATCCCAGCTTACTGATGCAGTACAAGGCTTTTGTCTGATTTGGGATCAATCACTGGAACTCTACTACTGTAAAGCAACTGGAATTGTTCATTAATCTTCCAGTCCGATAGTTTTATCTTTCATGAAATAGAATTGATTTCCTCATCTGAGCTTGTGAAGGAGTGCAGAGTGCATCTTTCTTGATTCATGGCTCAGGATAACCAATAATGAAGAAGCTTTGGAAGTCACAGATTTTAGGACACCAGAAATTGCTGTTTTAGATGCAAAAGTCTGGTATTTACTCATAACAGGACTGCATATTGCACAGTAACTAGATAGCATATCAAAATGCGAGAGTAGTCTCCACTAAAATTGATGTTTAAATTTTAAGAAATAAGATCCATTGGAAAAATAAGCATTTCTACAGATTTTAGTGTATTTATTCCACGCCAAAGAGCTTCAAAACAGTTTATATACTACAATAAATCTCTTCCGTTGCAAGAGAGTTACTTTATTTTTTTACTTATATACTGTGTTTGAATCAGTTGCAAATAATTAGAACAATCCTTGAGTTGAACTATTATCATTTTTCAAGTACCAGCAAGATTGGGACCAGACAGCCTTTCTGCCATAGTCCTACCTATTTTCAGGCCAGATAGTACCAAGAAACACTGGAAGTCTGATGAGTATCCTGTTGGGTTGGTTGGTTTGTTAGTTTATTTACCAGCTTCATGGTTAGTGATCCTTCACATCTTTCTCCAATGATAGCAGTATCTAATGTTACTTTGAGTCATTACAGAAGGAGCCAAGTCTTGATTCTCCTCTTCTGTTTAACCAAAGTTCTACAGTAGTCCTCTATCTAGAAATTAATATTTGAGGAGCTATGCTGTTTCCATTCCTTTCCAGTGTAGTCTGGGAGTGTTTGTACGATTCTTGTAATGCCATCAACACAAAGACTTGACTCAAGTCTGATAAAGATGGTCTGTATTACTCTGAATTTAGTTTAGACCATAACTCTTTACCTACCACCTACCCTATCTACTTTGCTGTTAAAAAATGCAAATAATTTAAGCCTGAAGTATAATTAATGTTCCAGACCTGCAATCCAGTTCCACATGACTGCTCTTCGAATAGTCATACTTTGTTCATTTTCTTTCCACTGAGAAGATACTCGAGGCTGTGCTAATATGCTGTGGACAGGAAGGAGAAATGAGCTACAATTATCCCCTGATCAGCAGCATAATTTTCTTAATAGCTGTTTTTCTTGCTGTCAGATGCCATTTGCTCCTATTTTCAGAACTGTCTGCATTAATAATGAGGCTGTGCATCTAGATATTACTGTTAGCAGGGCATAAGCTCTACTAAATAAAAAATAAAATAAAAGTTAACAGCCACTGTCTGTGCAAAGACTGCTGTCAACAAATGCTCAGAAGTAGCAAGGGAGATTGGCTAAAATCTCTCTTAGCATAGTTGTTTGGAAAGCAAAGCAGCTGGAAACAAACCCCACCAGGGGAAATTCTTGATCTCCTCCAACAAATTGTCCAAGAGCACAAGCAGGGAACTATAGAGTAAACTTAGGTTTATATTCTGTAGTTGCTTATTTATTTAAACTAAATATTTTGAGTTATCTCAATTTTCTTATCACAGTGAGATCTACTATCTTTTTGTGGTTGTTGTTGTTGTTGCTGTAAGCCAATGGTGTGCTTAGATGCTTGAAGACTCTGTTAAAATTTGACTGCATGCAGAAGACCCGAACAAGGCCAGACTCATCAGTAGCACCTTTTTTGGATTACATCTCATCTTCATTTACCACATTGTTAAATGACTTTCAAACTGTGGTAGAACTGATTGCAGACTAGTGTCCCCGCAAGGCAGATGGGATAAATAGTGAATGAAACTGGAACTCATTCAATTCTGCAGACACAGAGGTGCTTAAGCAACTTTGCCATTTAGAAGGCATTACCCAGATTCCTCTCAAAGGAGAATGACATGGCTAATGTACCCCACAAAATCTACATGAGATTTCAGAGTGTGAATTGTTGAACCTCAAAAAATCATTTTTTTTTGTCATGTCTGCAGGATTACTTCAGGAGTACTTTTGAACAGAAGAACAGATCAGTTGAGAAAATATAAACGTAGTACCTCCCATTTGCTTGTCTTCTTAATGGAATCTAGGACAGAAGGAAGCATTAAGTATCATTATAGGGGGATAAAGTAAAAAGCCTTTATTCTACATATGTCTGAATTAAAAGTGAAGGTAAACCCAACTACCGGCGCAAAGTAAAGTCCTGCATAATAGTGAGTTACACTGAGTTTCGATGAGTTACAGCAGTTGTCTGAAAACCTTGTTAGTTCAGTGGATCACATTTATGTAGATGTTAATAATTATAACATAAATAAGACATTCAGAATAATGTAAAATAGCCTATCATAATACTTAGTATGTCTAAGTTATTACTATAGCGTTACAATTACTGGAGTTTAATAGAGAAATATAGGACACGTGAAGGAAGTAATTGAGATAAAAGAGCATGGTAAATTGGTATAGTCCTGCAGAAAGTGATGAGACACAGCTATTAATTTCAACAATTTCAAACATATAAAGCAAGTTCTGCTTCTCCTGTGTCAGTGAATGGCTGTGTTAAAGCAAATAGTCTATATTCGTAATGTAATTCTCATAGTTCATAAATTTGGAAGGTTTGTTAAACATCCCATTTGGTTGTTCTGCAGTGCTGTACTGCTTGTCCTTGAGTGTTTCATCCAGTTGTAATTTCAGATGGAGATGTCTTGAAGTGCTGTAGAATATCTCTGTGCTTTGAAGTGTCTGTCCTGAATGATGTAGACATGCCATCAGCCTTCCTCATTGCTAAGGGCATTCATGATTTTCAGATGAAATAAGATAGTTCTCTTTTGTGTCTCCCCTATATTAAAAATGCCCCTCCTTTACTATCCCTGGAATTATCCCATCAGTCTTCTGCCCTTTTGAGTGGCTTTTTCAGATGGAGGTAAAGAACATTGACTGGCTATCAACAGAACATGAAGACTAAAAACAAGAAAGAGGAGAAAAAAATTCAGAAAGGTACAATAGCCACCATGCTTCTACTTTTTGTGAGAAATAGGACAGAGGTTTTGCATAAGCAAAATAATTACCACTGTAAGAAATGAGTCATGAGAAATACAAAAAGTCCAGAAAGCAAATCAACCTGCTGTTTCTTGGAGCAGAAATTCTATAGGAGAAGTATGGGAACAGTTTCTGCTGGTGACTTAAGGAGTGTGGAACAGTGTTTTGGAATTTAGCTTCTGGTTAATAAGGAAATCTAGAAAGCAAAATGCTTATATAGTAGGATATCTAGCAAAACCCTTTTTGAGCTCCTTTCTATGAACTCTCCTACTTCACCATGTCAGTCACTTTTCTAAAAGCCCCACCAAAACTCTTTGGCCTTATTTGCACTGCTGCTTTGTGAGTAGTTATCAGTTCTTAAAATAGTCTAAAAATTGAAGGTGACCTAATTTCACGCACACCTACAGTGTCCAGGAATTAATTCTTCTGTTCCCAGAACAGTCTTCCCCCTGCTAGTTGCACACATTTCTTCCAACACCTTTCTCCTCATTCCATATTCCTTATTCCCAGAGGATTGCAGAAGATCTTCAGCTCTACTGCTCCAAAGAGTAGAAAGAGAACAAAGCATGAGCTTTAGTGTCGTTTGCTTGGAGGCTGTGGAGAAAAATAAAAACATGCAGGTATTGTGAGACACTTCAATACTTTCAATGAATGAAATTGCACAGTGAGTGAAACACTCTCCAAGAGAGAATGGAACAATTTTGAAAATGTTTGTATGTTCAGATTAGTAATTAAGACGTTATAAGAGGAACTAAGACTGGATGAAGCTGAAAATACGTGTTCTGAATGTGAATTTTTGCATTCAGAAGGATAATTAAAAGGGATAATTTGAGAATAAAGAGGAAAGAATAACAGCTGGAAAATTTCTCAAAGCCGAATCAAATCTTTTGATTTCCAGGACTCCATCAGTACAATATTTAATATATGATTCAGTGTTCCTAGGATTCACAGCTGCAGATCTTCAGAATCTGGGAAAGACTGGAGATTTGTGGCTGTTTAAATGTTTTACCTGTGTGTCTCAGTATAAGGAAAAAATATATAAAGTTGGGAGAAGGAATTACTCCTGGGACCAATGTGTGTGTTTCCCTGACAATTCAGGAACTTGCAGATTATCAGTCTGGGTCATTTTTTCTCTGGAATGGTTTCAGGAAATCCACCAGTCTTGTTTTTCCAGCTGCTTTTCTTTAAAGTTAGCTAGGTCAGCATAAAACTTTCCATAAGAGAGCAGCATCTGCATCCTGTTCCACTATACACACACCCTTCTTCAAGCTCCTCACAGGAGACATGGTGTCATTTCTGGTGGGGGGAAGAAGCAGTGTCAGATGCCTGCTATGTGGCTCCTCTAAAAAATCATATCCAAGTTAAGATATTTCACAAACACCAAAACCTGTCTGTTGTACTTGCATCTCTTGATAAAGACCAATTCCTAGGATTCATTAGTAAAATAAAAACTTGAAATATACTTTATATTAAAATAGTCAGAATTAAAAAAAAAAAAAAAAAAGTATTACAGTCTCTTGAATGAGCTATTTCAAGCTTGAGAGCATTTTCAGAATTGCATTTCAGACACAAAAAATCCAAATCTTAAGTTTTCATATTAATTAAAAAAAACAACAACAACCAACACAGAAAAAGAATTCATAATGTCAGTCATTGAAGTATTCATATAAAAATTAAAGAGGAACCTCAGGCTTTTATGATATAAATATGTATATATTTCCTTTGAAGTCAGATCCTATAGCCACGGACATCAAAGACTGAACCTCTTCTGGAAGAGACTAGTCTCTGAAATGGAGATTCTGTTACCTGACTCTCCAAGTATAACAAAGCTTTGGTGAAGACCCAGTTATTAGTATGTGCTTACACCAGGCTCCATTACCACAGTATTGTTCAGTGCTATATGTGGTCATTAATATTCAGATGTCTTCAGAAAGAGATATGTGAAAATGCTGAATCTGGCTGTAGAATTCGTACATTAACTAAATATCTTTTGAGGAAGCATATTCTAAGTAGGAAAATCCACCAAAATCTGTTTATCCGTAACATTAACACATCAAAATTTATGATTCAAAACAAAATGTCATAAAAACAAAAAGTTACAGCATTTGCATAATTCAGACAAGAAATTTCATGTCAACTACTGCCAGTTTTATTGGCACTTTGTATAATGATCCTCTCCAGTATTTGCTTCATTGAGCCCTAATAACATTTGCCTTTCTTCCTCAATTGAAATCCTGTTAGCATGACAAACACTGGAAGAGAAATTTTCTGGGTGATTTATGAGAATGATTTATGAGGAATTTGATACAGCATCATTTAACAATACTTAATCCTGGAACCTTAGACTTGACCTTCATTAACCATATAAATACCATTTTTTTGGTGGTGTTTTTTTTTTGTTTGTTTGTTTTGTTTGTTTGTTTGTTTTAAAGCTGAATTTCATGTGCTGAAGTTTATCAAAAGAAAAAGAAAAAAAAAGAAAAAAAGAAAAAAAAAAAGCAGCTTGGTTTAAAGAAAAAAAATTATAGAAGGCCAAATTTTGCATACCAAAATGAAGCCAAAAACCAAAGTGTGATATAAGGCATACCCCAGTGTGGCATGACAGGCAGTTCCCATAAGGCGTAGATGTGGCATACCCCAGATGTGGCATGACAGGCAGTTGCTCAGCAATCGTGACACCAGCAATGTTGCAGTACTTCCCTAAGGTCTCCTACCCTGAAGGCAAGAGACATCAGGCAAATCAGAAGCTCACATCCTGCTGGTCCAGGGTCCAGGGCTGGTTGGCCCTGTGGATCTTGGACTCAGATTTCTGAGATAAAGCAGTCTTCTTATTTTATACCAGGATTGTTGCAGTAGGTTGAGATGGCACTCATTCAGGAATGTTTTCAAGACACATTAATAAACTAGAGAATTTATGTGCAGCTGGAGTTCTTTTGTACTGATGCAACGGATTAAGTATAGCTATGGTCCACGCTGTCCCTGTGGTAAAGGATGGCTTTCTCCTCCTAGAGAAACGTGTAACTTGGGTAAGTGTGGTGATGCTATTGGTCATGGAAATCACAATTGGCGAGACTGCCAGAATCTCAGGGGGTCAGGGGAAGAGCTACAAGAGGGAATACCACCAAGCAGGGCTAACTGTGTGTGGGCCAAGGTCTCCCTCTTAACGCAGGACAAAAGCACCCATTATCATGGTCTCTGCTCACAACCTGTGCTTCCATTAGGACTTTGGATAGAAAGTACATGCATGGCTGCAAATCCAGAACAGCCTTCTTTCTCCTCTCGGGGGGTAACATGGGGTCTGATGAGACAGGAAATTTATTCCATGGCAGTGATTGACCACATCTTTGCAGTATTTGGTTGTTTTCCTGCTAGAAAAACAAAGATGATTCAAAATTGTTGAGAGTAGAGTACAAATGGAATAATACACCATATGCTACTATTGACTTGTACTCTAAGGGCACTTAGCAGAGCTGGTTATGGAGCAAGTCCTTGTTATGTTCAATCACTATCCTGCTCATAAACACTGAAGTGCAAACATCTAGATATTGCCTTGTCTGCACTAAATTGTAATCTCATATCAAATTCTATTCCACATCAATTTTCAATTATAGTATCTGTTCATGCATTTTGTGCAGACTGTGTAGGAAGAAGCTTACTCTAAAACATCTGCAGTAAGACAAGATCACATAAACATTATTTCTTGCAGAAGGTTCTGCCCATAAACTATGACGAAGTCTGTGGAAACAGTCTGCATCAGCATAATCCTACCTTTGCATTTACCTTTTATTATCAAAATGGAGAACAAGAGAAAATAAAGCACAAGGGGAAAAGTCAAATTCCCAGGCACATAATCAGCATGCTCAGACAGAAACTGACAAATCTCTGAAAATTATGTCCCTAAACTGTAAATCTGTTCTATAAACTACATTAAATATCACTGCTGAATGTCTGTTTATGTACCTAAATTCCCAGTAAGCCATATGGAAAATTACTTTCTAATATGGAATCAGCAAAGCTTTTTGATAGCAAAAACCCCACACACATGCTAAACTGTTCCAGAGCAATTCATGTAGTCAGCAATCTGCAATTTGCAGACCCTAATGGATGCAGGAATATCTCTATTTCAGCAGCAGCACTGTGCTCTATTGCCCCACAATACAAGCAATAGCATACAGCATCTTCAGTGTAAAAGACAGTATAAATTACCCTTATAGTTGAGATTAACGCGGAAGGTACTCAAGCAGTTTCTCCTTAATCGTGCCCACTAGGCTCTTATGGCATGTTGCTCAGCATTGGACATTTCATCTGTAAAGACACTTTTATGCACTCTAATCTGCTTATGAAATATAATAAGGATGCAGCTTGCCATCAGCACACAAATAGCTTTTGTCAGCGAACATGCTAATTGCAGAAGTATGTGTTCCAAGACTTTCCATGTTAGTTCCTTTAATGGGCTGAGCGTGCTTGATGTTTTCTCATTACATCATTTTGGATGCAAGAAGGGAAGCAAGTCCCAGCACAGATTTTAGGCGCTAGGGGCTGCAGGTTGTAAAGATTCACATAATAGTTCAAAAATTTCACAAAGAAGAGAGTCATTTTTAGACAGGAAAATGCTCTGACTAGTTTATTTGTTAAACACTTAACATACGTCCCTTGCAAGTCAGTAGAGCGTTTGGATTCCCTTCTTGTAAGATTTTGTTAATAAAAATCTAGCACGATGTGTATAGCCTTCTATTTTATCTTTCTAGCTCGGCATCCTCAGTAGAAAATAAACAGAAGAGTTATGTATTTGTGCTTCTAGATGCCTAGGAGGATTTCCCCTTTTTTTATGATTCAGCAAGCTGCAGTAGGATTCAATTAATAAAACATACTCCTCACTGCAACTCCCTATAGTACGATAAGTCAGAATATCAGGGCCACTGGTATAAATGCAGACATGTCAAAACTTGAATGTCTGGTAAAAAGTAATTCATTTGCATGTATAATTTTAACCTAAATAAATAAATTTTGTAGGGGCAATTTCATAAGATCTTTCAAAGCTGTGAGGAAAAAAAAAACAACTGCCCTAGCTGCTGCTGCAGAAAAGCAAAAGGGGGAAAAGCAGCATTTTCCAAAGAGAGAGCAAATTTGAAGGAAGAAAGCTTATTTTCATACCTTGAAACTTCGATATGTGTACCAACATAAACTGAGGGTTAAGTAACGTTAGCTGCTGCTGAATTCTAATTAACAGGACGAAATAACAGAAGCCCTTGGGAGAAGAGCAAACTCAGCTCTGGGTTAGTCAGCCCTGCTGCATTTGGTGTCCAGGCAGAACCTCACTGCTGCCGGAGGATCCCAGCATGCACAGGCATCAACGCTTCAGCAGTGAGGAAGAACTGTGAGAAAATACTTAGGACTAAAAACTGCCTGGAGCCTAAACATTGGGAATGACTTCACTTTTTAGACTGAAAGGAAGGTAGGAAGTCCTATTATGTGTAAGGAAGGCAAAAAAAAGTCTTTGTGGCTCACTGGTGAAGTCTGAATTGGAAAGTACTAATTTAACACGAGGATAGTACGTGGAATGATAGCATCTCTTCGTATGAATTCATAAATTAAAAAGTATTTCACATTCTTAAGGGAACATTTCTGTTGGTTATAAAGAAATTATCAAAACCTAAAACCTCTGAGTAATTTGCTGTAATTGGATTCATAGGTTATCACTGAACGCCTGTGTCAAATGAGGAAAATAATGTCTCCAGAGGTACTGAGCTTAAAATGAGACTGTAGCAAGTCATCCTCAAAGACTGTTCTGTTCTTGGCAGCTCTTCTAAGAGCACAGTGACTGAACTCTGTGCACATAAAAGAAGTCCTATACCTAAGGCCTTCAATAAATTGAA
Organism: Lagopus muta; assembly: GCF_023343835.1. NCBI lineage: Eukaryota > Metazoa > Chordata > Aves > Galliformes > Phasianidae > Lagopus > Lagopus muta. The sequence continues at coordinate 27,428,254 of NC_064440.1, read as the reverse complement.
GGTTTGTCTATTCCAAGAGGGTGTGAAGGATATAAGGAAAATCTAGATTTAAAATAAAATGCCAGATATTTAACTCTCTGTACAATACCTCTGCTGAGTATGGGGAGAACTGAGTGAAATGCAGTGCATATGTAAACAAGTCCAGCCTTAAGATATAGAGAAAATGTAACTGAGTTTCCTGGGACTTGGTAGCATAGGTATCTAGCCAAAACCTTTGTGGGAGCACTCATTGGCATTATAGTTAGTATTTCAAGAGACGTAATGCTTTCATTGTAAGTTAGCATCTGCATCAAATTCCTTTCTTTACCAGCTGATCTTTTTTGTCTCTTTTTCTTCTTATTTCTCTTCCTTTGTACCCCTTTCTTGAGCTGCTTGTCCTTATCTACACCCAGCTAATTATTTCACTTTCTACTTGCATGCTGCAATTCACTCAGGCTCCTGTTCCCTCCATCATCATCATCATCATAAAAAAAGATACTGGTAATGTGGCACATTAATTTTGCAGCTTTGCTTGCATTACTAAACATATTTTAGTTAGAAGTTTGACACGAGTAATAAATAATTTATGGGTTTGCTAGTGCACCCATAAAGTATGTATTGCTGCTGAAAACTGAACAGAGATCGTTGAAGATACTGGACAAAATCCTAACTTGAAAAACACTTTTCTTCTCTTCCTTTTTATTTTTTTTAATATACAACTGAAAGAGCCCTTATCCTAATTACAAATACAGCATATTCTTTCAGAGGTATCTGTGTCACTTCATCAGAGAGGAATCTGCTAGAACCGTTTTGGGCAGGGTTTCTCTCATTCCCCATCTCTCCTTTGGAGAGGCAGCCAGCTACCTTCCCAGATCAAGTTATTGAATATATCAGCTCTCCTGCAGTTAAATGGAAGTTCCTTTACAAAACTACAATGCCTGCCTTTTTCATACATCAGTTAAGTTTCATTTCTGCAATATTGTCCTCTGCATTAACTTGTGATGCAGTGACCCACATTATATCTAGAACTCTTCCAGTGCAATCTTTACAGAGGATGCAGAAGATACAGAAGTTGCTGATTATCAGACATCAATTTATTACAAAATCAAAGAAGAAATTGATTGACATTAGTCTTAAAGCTCTAAATCAGGCCCTTTTGAGAATGAATGAACTTGTGTGATAATTTAAAGCAGCAGATTTGAAGAAGAATTCTTACATTCTTGACTATGCTACAAAATATCTTGAAGATATTGAAGCTATTCAGTTTTTTAAAAAGAATAAGAACAAAAGAAAGCAGTCATTTCCCCATTTAGGAACACAAGAACAAGGCAACCATTTTACAAATCTGCACTATAGATCCAAGACGTCAGATGGGCACAGCCAGTATATAGGACATCCTCACTATAGGATTAAAAGTATAATTATTGTACAGCGATTCAAAGTAAAAACACTCACTGAAAAAACGAAGGGTCTAAACAAAATTATTTATAAATAAATAAATAGGTATAAAGTAATTTTTCTCTATCAAGAATTTACCAGTAGGAAAAAGAAAACTTTAAATTATTTATAACAGCACAATTAAGTAGTTAAGCAATTAATAATAAATTTGGTTTTTCTCTAACTTTTATTCTGAGAATTAAAGGGAATGGGTATTAAGTCAGGTCTTGTTTCCAGGCTGTCACTGCTTTTATAGTTCACGAGGAACTACCTCATCTGTAATTTAAGCTTCCATAGCATCTAACTTTTCACTTGAGCCTGCACAGAATCAGCACTTTTTTGTATGCCTCTATGAGATTGCAAAAAAATAAAGCCATTTTATTTTTTAAATGAGTATTTACTCATCTTACAGCAAGTGGTTGAGGATACAACTTGTTCATTAGCACAATTACTGACTTAGCTATAAATAAGTGAACTTTGCATTTGAATGATTTATGAATTTGCAGGAATTGCAGAAATGTATTTTGGGGCTGTATAATTGATCCAGATTTCCTCACAGCCCATATGTTGGTTCTAAACTTTATTCACATACTTGCACATCCTAACGAGAAAAGCAAATGTGGAGACAGGTGTTCTTAGGCTCTGTAAATGTTGGTGGAGCATGGGAACGATTACAGGAGGAGGTCACAGGAGGAGTACACAGACCTACACTTAGGAGAAAGGAAACCTTGCACTAACCCTCAACTTTCAGGACACCAGGTTGCTGTAGGTACTACAATGGTACCCCAAACAAACTACCATAGGCCTGGAGCCTTGCACTGCTTTTGCACTAGTGGAGGTCTGCCCTAGCCCCTTCAATCATACAGTCTTTCTAAAGTTTATATTCTGGAATTATAAAGTTTATAATATGGAATTATATTCGACGTCTAAAGACAGCACAACCACTGGTTGCTAGTTTTAGGCAGCAACTTCCAAGAACACTGTCCTTCCTGCAGAGAACCTGGCAGAGAACCACCACGGGCTGCAAGTGAAGATCCAACCAGAAGACAGTGAGCTCATAATTCATAGTTCATAATTTCAGGAACAAGAAGACACTCCACTGACAGCATTTTGTAACCTTTAACAAGACAAATCTCTACAGACTCAGGCTTGCTCATTGCTTCATAAGGAAGTCTCCTTAATAAATGGCACTGGAAGTTTAATGCTTGGAAGAACAAGGCACTTGTCCTGAAATACCCTTTGGAGGAAGTCATTGGCAGAATCTTTGAAAACCTGTCTCACTTTATTCATTAAGAAAGGGTCTTATATAGTTCATGATATAGTATAGCTTAATTGCTTGTTGTTTTTTGGTGGAAGGTGGATGGTTGGACTGGATGATGTAACACTTTTTTCCAATCTTTGTGATTCTGTGTTTTTCCAGTATAGCCTCACAGGCTATATGACCTTAAAGATCATCCACACCACAGCTACATGTTTATTTCTGTGCACAATCACACAGTGTTCTGATGAAGTCTTTACTTTGTAAGTCAATTACTCATATCTTAAAAACATGAACAAGTGGTCAACTGATTTTTTTCAAACACGGTCAAATTCTTCAAGTATCTGCTCTGACAGAAGTACTTTTAAAATGTATGGATGAAAGCAAGTCAAAGGCAGGAAGGTGAATCAAGTAGGCACTCAAATTAGGATGAGGTTACTCAGTGCTTTCATACTGCAGGGTAGCTATTTCATGATCTTTTGCTTGTAAAGGGAAAGAACAGTTCTGATTAAACACTGTTTTATCTGTGCTCTTTGTAAGCATAACTCAGTGAAGATGACAGTATGATATGGCTGAGTTTTGAAGGTTTGTGCTCAGAAGACATCTATCTTTAAGGCTAGTACCTAACACGGATTTTCTTCTAATTAAGAACACCTGTAGGGGCCTGACCAGAACCCGTGGTTCAGCAGCAAAACTGCCGAAGGGCTCTGAAAAGGCAGAAAATTTGTTTTGTCTTTTAACTTAAATTATAAGAGTTCAAACCTGTGCCAGCAGAGTAGAGCTATATAATTTATGAGCAATGAGGGCAGCTCTTAGGCCCCTCTGAGGTGATTTTTATCACTGCAATAGCATAAACAGTTCTTCTTTATTTGAACACTGGGGAAAGAGAGCACTGGGAGACGGCTGTATAAAGGGGATCCAGCGTGTGCTATCATCTGTGTAGCCCACGGATGTTCAGGTAGGTGTATTTGCGTTCCCCAATTTCTTTTTGGAGCAAAGGCAGAGGAAGAGGTTGTGCTGAGCTCTTCAGAAGTGTGCTAGGGAGGGGAGTGCAGACTCTGGGCTCCATGGCTCCATGAGGATCAGTTAGAGCGCCCCATTTTGTTTTCTGCTGTTAAAATCTTTTGGAAGGATCTCTTCTGCTTTGTTTGATAAATCATTTGCCTTGGTTTTGGAAGAGCCAGGAATGCCAAACTTGATGAGTGGTGTAATAGGACTACCCACAGTAATACAAACTGTACTCAGCTGTAAGAAAGATTTAGGCCCTTCTCAGCTTGTGTTTTAAAGAAGTTTTATTCCCGCACACAAGCAGGTGTTATTTAAGGGCAGGTCTTTGAGTTGAATGGAAGACAATTAGATATAACCAGATCATTATTGAGTATGCTTTACAAGTATAAGAAACATAAAAAATCTTTTATTTGTGTGCCATATATCATTAATATAGTCATCTCTGAGAAGATGACTGTGCAGAACAAAACCCTTTAATTATTTTTCTTCTATTATGTTATGAGGAGCTTTGGGAGACTTAAATAATAAACTTTTACTGCAGCTGTATGATCTTCTCAGCAAATACTAGACAAGAGGTGAGAACAGCCAAGAAATATCAGCTAACTGGAAAAAGAACTAGGGCAATGCCCAGGTGACCCACCTCCAGAAAGCACACAGGCTCTGGGATTATCTGTTTTTTTGTTTCTGTCACTTTGTTTTTTGCCGTTTTGATTGTAACAGTGATAGGAGATACACTGAATTGATTTTTGTGGTTGCTTTATTTCTAGTAGTTTCTGTTCCTTCACTTAGAACTCTTTTCCTCATGTAGTCGCAAACCACCACTATAGTGAAGTGGCACAACCACCACTATGAGTTGTGTTGTTGTTGTTGTTGTTGTTTTCCCCAATGCTTATGCCAGGAGGAAAAAGGAAAATCAGTTCTGAATTAAAAGATCCTGGGCTTCACTCTTTTTTTTTCCCTCTTACAAGGTACTGCACTTTGTTGTGCATCTGAGGGTTTGTAGGTGAAAATGTCTTTACTTTCAGGCTGCATTTCTTGAAAAGAGGGAACTCGATGGGCTGTTCCTTCCTCTGTAATAAGTCACACTGTTTCTTTGACCATTCTCTCCATCGCTACCATTCTCCATGTCTTGATACTAGAAAGTCAAGACTTTGCTATCTTTCTGTAGATGGGTGGGAACAGTACTGTTAACACAGAAGTTCTGATATGTAAGCAGGATTGCCTGCTTTACTTGAGACTCATAGAAAATGTGTGTTCCAAAACGTCTGATGAACTTCCTGAATCCATACTTACAGTCAATAACGTTTTTATTTAGTACATGTAAGAATTACTTGTTGTGTATTGTTTGCAAGTGCAATGTAGGCAGATACACTTAAGTCCAAGAAGAGTCAGAGGGCACAGGTAAGCAATCTTGTTCCTTTCTGTGTGCACAATCCAAGTCAGGTTGAGCAGATGCTCAGGATCACATCTGTCTGGCTTCTGAATATCTCCACAGATGAAGATTCCACAACTTCCAACCTCTTATAGTTATTGAACACACTCACAGAGGGAAGGGGAGAAGAGGGGGTGAAGAGGAAAAAAGTTATACTCTTGTTCAGATTTAATTTCTTGCATTTTAATTTGTGCCCACTGCCTCTTGTGCTATCACTGAGCGCTATTTTAAAGCGCCTCCTTTTTTCTCCCCTTACAGTTTGCTACAGTAATTTCACTGGGAAAGACAGTTGTAGTGGCGATGACTTAGGCAAGCTAGCACTGTTGATCTGTTCTTCTGGTCCAAAGAAGCAACTACTTCTGAAAATAACCCACTAAGCCCCTCTGCTGTAATTCACACCAAAGACAGATGTTTGATATACCTGGAATAGGTAAAGAATACAGATGGTGTTCTATGCTTCAGTAGTTTGGGAGCAGTAAAACTTGATCATTTCCTGACACGACTCAAACAGTCACCACATTCAAAGCAGGAGCTGTCCTTCAATTTCTTGGGGACACTCTTGGTGTTTGTCAGCTTAAAACTTTAGAAACTTCTCAGTTCTGCCTGAATTCATTAGGTTAGGTGAAATGGGTCATCTAAACCTCTGCCAACTTTGACCGCCACAGAGATTACTTATTGCTTATCTCCATCAAGAATAAAATGTAAGAAGACCTTAAAAGTCTTTGTTGGTTTTGGTTCCCTGATGTTTAGTGTTCAAATAGCTGCAGTAGTTGGAGTCTGCATTTAAAAATAAATAAATAAACAACAACAAAAACCACCACAACTCCTACCACTTTGAGGTAACTCTATTTTTTTAACTTCTCTGTAATGCTGACTGCTGCAGAGGGAGGGATGTGTACACATTTCAAGTTCGTCCTGCCATTTGCAGTAGCAGAAGATAATTAATTTAAAATAACCTTTTTCCTGATGAAAAGCTGGGGCTCTGCCCTCCTTAAGCACTGTCATTTGGCTTAACTCTCCCATGCTGCCCGGTTATGTCCCTTAAAACCTGGGGTAAGAAGTGTTTCTTGAAAAATGATTAAGAGGAAGAGTCATTTCTACTCTTAGAAATATTTTACAACACAATGTAAGAAGTGAGTCAGACTGTAGGTTACGCTTTGATTTAAAAGCACCACGGCCACAGTTCCAAGCCTGAACATGAGCTTAGTGTTCTCACTGCTCTCATCTTGGAATTGTTAAGAATTTTAAGCCATTATGGTTTGTGACTAACTCTGCAGCTTAGATTGGCACAGTCTCAAAGGCAGGCATTTCCCTACATGTGAAAAAAGTGGACTCTTTAAATGGTCTCTTAAATCGTACTGCAAGCAATCTATACAACAGCTAGAGGCATCGTGTGTAGGTCGTTTAATTTCTTCAGCATTATTATCCCTTTAGTGGGTGTGTGCAAGTACCGTAATTCTCCCGTCAGAAATCCAGCAGAAATTAATCCAATGACTTCTTATGGGATCTGTACTGTTTGTTGTACATTTAATGCAATGAGTTTGTTCTGTAAACAGAAGATCATGGTCAGACTTCTCTTGCAGAATCTAAACATCAAGAAAAGTAAAAGTAGCTTTTGATTAAAAACTTAGTATGTGAATTATTGTATCTTAATTCTGATAAAATTACTCATACTGTGATTGAACAACAGCATAGCTTTACACTACTTTCAAAATACATATTATATACTTAAAAAAAAAAAAAAAGCATGAGTCTGGTTTCACTGGGTCATTATGCAGGTTGTAACACCCACTGTGGCTCACACCTCATTTTCACTTCACCTTTCTTCTCATTGTGAGTCTGCTTAGCTTTGATCCAGAAAGCAAAATGAGTGTTTGCAGTAATGAACAGAAAAGGAAAAATATTATCAAAGATAGTTTGGAAGCTTTCCTCTGCCCCACTTCTGAAATTCTGCAGATGGGATCTCAGATGAATATTTCCTTTTGTGAGAAAGAAAGAACAGAAAATGTGCCTTAGAACATTTTAATGCTGTATCAGACGTGCTTTATCCTTAAAATAAGGTAAGTTACAGTAGTTGAAGTATGTATTCATCTTGTCAGTCATGGTAAAAAAAACAGAAGGTTGTGGACAGATGAACCTGCAAGCATTCTCCTTAGATGTTTGAAAATAGCTGTGTGTTAGCTGTACTGGATTTTTCAGTATTGCTTTATGGGATGTGTCCCAGAAATACAATAACATAGAATCTGATTATTCTATTTTTTCCCAAGTCATTTATTCTTTGCCACCTGAAAGACAACTGCATTTATATATAAAGGTTTTCTGTTGCTTTGTATAGGTCTTCATTAAACTGGCAAGTCTGCTAGTCAGATCTCAAGCTATGCATGGATCAGGAGCAGATCATGCCAAGGAAGTGGTCTAATGTCTGTCTAGACGTAATCTGTATCAGGTTTTTTATGTGCCTCATTGCTCACCTGACAATTGTGGTGATCTTACTATCTGTTGAAAAAATAATAAGTGCACAGTTTGCTTTTGTTGTTTGCTTGTTCATTTGTTTTCTTCAGCTTATTTTCTGTAATACTTGCATTCAAGACTCACTGCTGCTAACAGAGAATTGAGCTGGAATTGATCCTGAAGTGAATATCTATGGTTCCCTCTCACAATGTGCTAAGTATTTTACGTTTCACTAAAGCCTCTTGAAAGGCTATTTGTTAAAGTCAAGGTACCATTTGAAAAAGTTCCTGTAGTAGGACTGGGTAGTGGAAATCTTCCCTCAAGAGTTTCTGTTGGAGAGCCTCTGCCTTAATCTGTGCTGGGGCATCTCTAGGAGAGCCCAGTGCATATATTGATGGTCACTGTACTACACTGTACACTGTACCTAACTCTTCTCCCTATCTGACAGAATAAGTATCTTGCCAGACTGGGCAAATACCACAAGATCTAATGCTATGACATGTGCTATAGGGAATATGCATTCTGTAAGGTGAATGTTATTACTTTTTCATTTAAGATAACTGCTCTATGTTGGAGAATGCAGAGGTATGCTTGCCTTAAAACAAAGCAGTGTGTGGTAGGGTAGCTGTGGAAAGACTACAGAGAGCAGACATGGAGAGCAGGAATTCATCTTCATTCCTGCAAGTGAAACTAGTGTTGTGACCTAAAAAGGCCAAGGAATAATGCTGAACAAATCTGGAAATCATCAGTTTGAATCAATCTACAGTTAGAGGCAGGAAAGGAAGCAGGCTTGGGAAATCTAAGCGTTGTCTGCTTCGTGTTCCTCCTGATGTAAAGCCTTCAGGGGAGGGAATAATTCTGTGTGATGGTGGAGGATGATCTGGATGCTTGTTATAATGCAGTTGTTCTTGATTAGCTGAACAGCTGGCTACAATATTATACTGGCTGGAGTCTTGCAGGTTAGGAACTGGTAGCACAGTTACCAGACAGGAAAGAGTGTCTTTTCTGTTGAACTTCTGTCATGTGCTTAGTCTATAAGAAAATAAGATGAAATACAGCAGCTGTAAACAAGAAATAAGTTAGTCTTAGGTTGGCAACATGATGTAGAGGGATAGAGATTACTATACAGTTATAATTAACTTGAAATGCAGCTTGATTGATTGTAATGAAAGGACTAGGAAAACCAGGAGAATCAATTGTATTCTCCAGAAGACGTGTGCCGCATTTGAGACAAATATTTCCATTTTGATTAAAATCCATGCAGTTCTTGTATAATGCTGCTACCCCTCTCTGTCCTTAGCAGCATATAAGTCTAACCCTGAAAGCTTTTGTTAGAGAAAAGCTTTTCCTTCTTGTCCTTTCATCTAAAATTCCATGTGCATGAAGTAGTGTTTTTACAGGATCAGAGATACACAGTTCTAGTAACTTGATTCTCACAAACTCTTCATTACTACCAGGGTCTGTCTTCACAGCCATCGGTGAGCACCGCTTATTCATCAGTTCCGTTTAGGTGGAGCTGCTCTGTTTTGATCTATTACACAAATAGAAACGTCAGTGTATTTACCTGTTAGATTTGATGTATGATTTCTTAATCTGTGCTAATTTTTGGGCCCCTTGGCAGTAGTAAATAGCTTGAAAAATAGCATTAGTGACTCAAAAGCTGTTGCCAGGTTTCTCTGGTTTGCTTTTGACCATACTAAGCATTAAGCAATTAATCTCAAGGTCTTAGGCATGGCAAAACAAAACAACCTTATAGATGTGGTTTACTGTCAGTTTGAGAAAACTTTCCTTTGCAGTGTGGAAGATGAAAGAAAGAAGAATGAAGTAACACAAGCAATAATTGTATGACAAAATGCTTCTGTAAGCAGAGACCAGACTCAGTATTAGCAAGCTTTTAACCTGTTTTACAAGTGTTCTGAAGCACTGGTAACCTGACAGGTCAAATAAAAGAGATTCTAAGTACTATACACAACTCATGCACATACATTTTTTCTAAGATCTTTCTGAAAACTACATGATTTTTTTTCTTAAAGTATTGTTTTTTTCATTTGAGAAAGTTTAACAGACTTGGTAAGGGGAAAGGTTTTCTTTGAACTTAGTGCCAGGTTTTGTGCAGATGAATTAAATAGCCTATAAGAAATGTTAAGTGAAGTGGATATTCAGCTGTCTGCACATAATCAACTGTCTGCACATAATCAAAGTAACATTTCTTTTAGTGGATATAGAAAGCACACAGCACCTACAGTATTGGAAAGATTTGATGAGTCTAATGTTTGTGTGTATGGCTGAAGAACTATACTGAATGTTTTTCATGCTGCTCAGTGGGAGAAACTTTCTGAAAACAATAGAGAAAGACAGCAAGGATTTTGTCTTTGTTCTTGCTCTGTGCTATTGCAATATGTTGTGTATTTTTAATTATGTGAAGTAGAATAAACCATCTACAGAACTGTGTCCAAAGTGTTATTGGATGACACAGGGCAGTAACTACTTGCAGGTCTGAGCCAGTCATGAATCTGCTTCATGCAAGTATTTATAATGGGTCAAGCTGACCAAGATCACATAGAAGCCCACTAATAAACTAACCAGTGAACAGCACAAAATGCCAACACTGGGATGCCAGGCAACAGCTCAGGGGTAGAAAAGCACTTCTATCTTATGAGTCTTATGAGGAGCGGCTGAGGGAGCTGAGATTGTTCAGTCTGGAGAAGAGGAGGCTCAGGGGAGACCTCAGTGCACTCTACAACCTCCTGAAGGGAGGTTGAGGTGAAGAGGGATTTGGCCTCTTCTCCCGGGCAACGAGCAGGGCACAGGGAAATGGCTGCAAGTTGTATCAGAGGAGGTTTAGATTAGACATAAGAAAGAACTGTTTATCTCAGAGAGTGGTCAGGCACTGGAATGGCTGCCCAGGGAGGTGGTGGAGTCGCCGTCCCTGGCAGTGTTCAAGAGGTGTCTGGACGACGTGCTGCGTGATATGGTGTAGTGCTTGTGGTGGCAGTGGTGATGAGGAGACAGTGGGACTAGATGATCTTATAGGTCGTTTCCAACCTTGTGATTCTGTGATTCTATGATCTGCTTGATTTCATTCTTTGATGAGAGCTAAGATGAACTCTGTGTTTACGTCACAGCATACAAAACAAAGACTGATTAAATCACCAAATGGCTCGAAGTAAACAAACATTGTGAGGATGCAAGTTGCTTTGAAAATACAACTGTGTCTTCAAATATGAACCAGCTCCAGCACTTCTCCTTCCCAGCTGTCTAGGCACATACTCTGATTTCATGAAGGACTGGAAGGGTTACTACTTTTTTGTTCATTTGTTTTTCTTTTTTGATAAGTGATTGGATTTCAGGATAAAACATTTCAGCAACACACTTGAAAGTTATGAGCAGGTTTCTTGATAATGACAGTTCAGAGAAAGCTTAGCAAAATGTTAACAGAAGTGTTAAAGGAAGCCAGGTAAAAATGGCTTTTGCAGAAAAGGTCAGAGGTGCTTTTGGATTTCCTTTCAGGTTCTTCTGTAATTTAAATCAAAGCAACTGAAAGAGGAAGCACACCCACTTGCCAAGTACTTCCGGTGTTTTGGACAGGTGTGCAGAAGGAACATAATCTCTGCTACAACTTTTGTAAGCTTCATTAGAATGCAAAATTAAAGACCTAAAGTAAACAAGGCTTGTAGGGTTGTATTGTCTCACCCTTGGCTGCTTTGGAGTTGTTTAACCACATTAGACAGAGGGATACAGTTTTCAAAGTTAACAAAGTTCACCAGCATTTCATGAAAGTCATTGTGTGACTCTCATGTGTTAGCAAGAAGGTGTTCATATAGCTAGCGTTAGAGGAGTGCCCCTTGATTTGTTGGGTGTTGCCCATGGTGGTCCTGGTAGAAATCAGAGAAAAGCTGCAGGGTCTTCTTCCAGTAAGCATTGTGCACAAGAAGTGCTAGAAAGAAAAGTAGGAGAAGCTAAGGGGAATTATATGTCAGAATATGTGAAATAGATTTATATGTGCAGTGCTTTATTTCATGGGAACAAACTTGTAAATTCTAGCTTTTTCTCTGAGAATCATTAACTTAAACTCTCTGGAGCAATACATTTTCCATAATTATTATTTGTACCTTAGCTTAGTAGCTAGTCTAAAGCTTTCAGCTGTCTCACTCCTGACACCATTATGCCTGTTCTATTGCTTTCCCTCCAGCCCTGTCTGTGCAAAACCTTTTCTACCCTGTGCTGCTCCTCTAAAGGCTGTACATTGCCTCATTTGGGCCTGAGCCATGGTCAGCAGTGCCAGCATGTACTTGGAAAGAGGTATCTTTGGGCACTTTGCAGTTCACCCCAAGAAATTCTTTCTACAATTGCTGTGAGGAGGAGGAGGGGAATGAGAATCATGCAATAGGGATCACATATGAACTCATGTGTAGGCTGTATGGATCTAAATTCTGTATAGCTGGGGGGGGGGGGGAATTTGAGGCCAGTAAGATTACAACTTCTCCTTTGGACAGTATTTGTACTTCGGCTGGGAAGCTGGAGGTGCTGGACAACTTAAGTCAACAAAATATCTGGAGTACATAGGTGTATTCTTGGCAAAGTAAGGTTTGAGGTTTGCAGTGTTATGACTGAAAGTTTTTGAAACTTTCCTACAACACGAATAAGTCTCTTGGGTGTAATGGCTGTTCAGAGTAGTTGCGTCCTCTACTCATGGGACTCTTTAGAAGTGTGTTCTTCCCTTTGTCTCACCCAGGAGCTGGGAGAGTCTGCTGTATATCGTATGCTATCCTTATTATAATGCTTTATGTACGTAATGCCAAAGATACTGTGAACTCTTTAGTACTCATTTTGCAGCTAGCAAGCAGATGATCATAGTAATCTCTGCTGGAGATTGATTGCACTGTCTGGATGTTATCTTCTCTAGAGCCACTGAGATTGTCCTAGAAGTATAGTAATTTGGACTTAAGAGCAGAACTGTTGCCACCCAAATCAGCAGAACTGTTCCTGCTGCTAATTTATCTGAAAGCAGAATTTGCTCCTGGTGGGCAAAGCTATCTGCACCGCAGCTGCTTGAAGTTGTATCTTGCATGGCAGAGAGCCACAGTCAGTACATAGTCTAAAAGGTCCTTAACTGGAACTGTATTTGAGCTCAATGCCTTTCCTAATTTCTTCCTAATTGGAGCAGGGCCTTCTCTCCAAAAATCAAAACATACTTGCTCTACTGGGGAAAGAGCTGCACCCTCCTCTTAGATGTTCTGCTATTTAACAATCAGAAATCCAGTTTTTCTCATACTGTATGAAACAACTGACCCTGCTTGCTTTCAGTCTGTCTGCAACACCAATTTCCCATTTGATACACATAGCCCAAATAAAGTTCACCTCTGCTGCTCCCCAAAACCTCCTCCCCTATATTCATGTTACTTATTACCCAACTAATTTTAAAGTTGGTCTCTGTAGCTACCTCTTATCTTTATTCCCTTAGGGATTCTATTTATCCTATAGCTGTAGGCCAGTCGGATTCTATTCCTGAGACCTTAGTGGCCTCCATGCCTTTCCATGTACCTATTTACAAGTTACTCCCGTTATGCCTAGCTGTTAGACTAAAGACTAAACCCAAAATTAACTAGATATAGCTGCTCCACATGGCATGATAAAGTCATCAGGCTACAGGAAAAAATAGAGAACTAGAACATAAGTCCTGTACAGCCAAGAGCAATTAATAGTATTCAAACAATGGCTAAACAAACTGAATAACAAAACAAAGTTCAACATAGTCAGGAAAAAAAACAGTGCAACAAACTATTTTAACTAGATAGCGCTGTTCACAGTGCCTTGCCCTCCCTTCTTCTTAAGTAACTGAGCAGTAGTCTGGGATTTTGGCTGATAGGCATGGTTATTGGGGGATCGCTCAACAAAGGAGAGCTGCACTGTGGCTGCTGTACTAGCACTCCTGTGGTGATGGTGGGTGTCTGATATAGCAGAGTCAGGAAGGATTGTTACTTCAATAGGGGGAGGCTGAGGAGTGAGCAGAAACTTGCATTTTCCAAAAGACTCAGCTGTATCACTCTCTCACCTCTGACTCTCTGCATAACAGCATGACCACATGCCATAGGTTCACAGGCAGGAAGGAGGGATTTAGGCAAACAATAAACAGCAACTTCTGCATGAGGAGTTTAGCTGTATGGGTAACAAGTACGTCAACCCATGAGATCAGTCCAGTCACAGTATTGTTGATTGTCAAGAACCTCAGGACATCATCTTGTCATCAACACTGGGTATAGGCAGCTTTGTCTAGTTGAGTCCTTAGAATCTCCCATGTGTGATTCTGCAGACTTTAGATAACCTGTTCTATGCTCTACAACTAACTTCCCAATCTGCATGTCTGCAATCTCATCTGTGATTATTACAATTTCTGATTATTACAATAATGTCTGTCTACTATTGAGAATAGTGAGAGGAGAATCTATTTTTCACATGGAAGAGGAAGAATGAATTTGTATGCATACCTGGGAAGTAAGGGCCAAAATAAATAAACTTCAAATTCATTGCTGCTCATCTCTAAATTGTCCATATACCGGAGAATCTCCCAGTTCACCTCCGCTTGAATTCTGGGCTTAAAGCTGGGTGCCTTTGAGGAAGTATATTCCATAGATTCACCTCAGTTTATGGGGTTTGCCAGGGAGCAGGAAGGAGACAGTAAGAAGAGTCAGCTTTCTTTCTATGGCTCTCATCTCAAAGCAATTTGGAAAAGACAGCTGAGGTGGCTGCCCTGCAGTAACTTTTGTGAGTTGTAGTGGAGAGGATGATGAAGGACAGTCATCAAAGAATAGACTGTAGTAGAGACAGTAGATAAGAATATACTGCAATATGCTATGAATTTCACAGTTAAAATGCTGGTTAGGGATAGAATGGGTTGAATTACCTGATGTGTGTTTAATTGTAAGTACAGGTATTCACTTTCATGTTGCTGAGATTACAGTAACATTCAGAAAATAAAAACCTATACAACACATTTTGCTGTTCTCCCCTTGTCAAGCCAGAAGGAGGGATGGGGTTAGAAGATAAATATGGTTTGTATTTATCTTGCTGGATGTAGTGGTTGCTGATACAATTTTAAAGTCATTTACATCAGGGAAGTAAGATTTTATACACACACACACAAAAGTAATAGGGAAACTTTTAGACTTCAGTTTCCCACCAAATCTTGCTAGAACAAGTGCTAGTTTGTTTCTCACAATTAAATAGCTTATCTGTTCTTGCAGATCCTTCCTTGACTTTCATTTGATTCCTCTTCAAATTACTTTCTGGCCTTCTGCCTTAGAACTGAAAAGGTTCTTCCTCCTCCTTTTGATTTTCCATGGAATAACAGTCTTTGATAGTTAGGGAAAAATGACAGGCTTCTCCTGACTTCAGTGGCTGCCCTGGTCAGCTTCACTAGAGGTGGCCATCTTTACCTCTTGAGTTAGCGATATGCTTTCTACACTGTGAAGTCCATACATGAACTATGAATAGACACAGTCAGTGCTAGAAGTATAAGAAATCTGCACTTAACAGTGGTGTGTCAATCTATACCATTGTTAGATACGAAGATTTTAGGGCAGGCAGGAGCTGTAGGGGCGCCTTCGTGGCATTTATGAGCTTCTGCTGAAAGCTTGTAACTTGGCAAAACGTGGAATAGACTTCTTAGAATGCACTAATTTTTTTTTTTTAATTATTATTTCTTTCTGGGGACAGTACAGTATCCCTTCCTGCTGCTTCCTTCCCATTACGCTTTTGTATGTATAGCCCACTGCTCTCTACTATAACATATTATCATAATTATTTTATTTCTGAAAGCTGATTCTTGGTAAGTAGCTAGAATTTACAGAGCTTTCCACACACACACACACACAAAAAAAAAAAAGTAAGTGAATTAAATTTTTTAAAATCTCACCCATGACTTGAGCATGGAATATTTCAGCCCAACTGGCTGAAATCTTGGAGAATTACAAGCAATCGTTAATATATCTGGTGAGGAAACAAGTGATTAGCAAGCTTATTAATAAGTAATATTACAAGCATACTGGTAACCAAATTACATTTTGCCTTATACATTGTGTGTGTGTTTATTTACCTGTTCACTGGTCAAGTGAAGAAAGACAAATGAGATTTCATTCCTTGGGATTATGAATCTTAACAGGTAAAGAGCAGGTTGCTTTTGAAGAGAGATTGGTTCATATTTGGAAACATTATAAAACACTGTATCTGTTTCCTTAACTTCACACCAAATACTATTAATCTCATAAAATAGTAATAATGAGTGTTTTAAGTATTAACCTTGAATTATTTCTCAGTGTTGAAAGACAAGCTGGTTTCTTTTGTTCTCATTCATCATCCATAATAAAATGCATATAGGTCAAACTAGGCCTTCACTGACAATTGCATAACCTTACAGAGTTGCTGCTGACTGAAAATAACCAATTATACTCCCACTCTCATTTTTTTTGTGTGTGTGTTTTCTAATTAAGTACAAGGAAAAAAGCGATTCTTTAGCATATTCTTGACTGCACCTTTGGAGCTGACAACACAGGAATATCAAAATTATTACATTAACAAAGGAAATATTAGTCTATCAAGACACAGCATTCATCAAATATATGACCAAACAGTGAGAGTAATTAACACAGAATACTGGGTAATCTGACATGGTGTTGATACTGATTTGGTATTGTCAGAAATGCCTACCCCAAACAACACAATGGTAGTGGAAATGGTGAACAAATCAATATCGAGAAGGTGTATTCTCTTCATATCTTAGAAGTGACAGCACAGAGACAAAGGCCAGGAACTCAACTAAAAGTAAGCTATCGAGTGTATTTGTCCCTCTAGGTAAATCATATATATAGCCTGCATAATCAAGAGATTAGAAAAAGACTGAGCTTTATTGTTTAGAAATGGAACTTTCAGCAGTAGAAGTGAAAACAGGACGTAAACCAGCATACATTCTGCAGCACAAAAGGTGCTCAAAGTAACAATCTGCTGTGGGACTATCCACGTTTTTGGGCTGGAGGGAAGCTTGATGGATGAAGCAGTAAGTTTTCCTTTCTCTTGTCTACTTCTCTGGTTTCCCGCTGAAAGAGGGAAAAGCTTAGATCTTCATCTCTATGCCACAGCACATACAGTGAAGAGTCCTTTATTGCAATACCAAGTATTCTTTTAGTTATGTTCACTAATTTCTAGTAGTATACCATCTCTATGTACTGTCTTCAAATATTAATTATCAATATAACTGAGCTACAGATGTTCAGTTTAAAATTGGTGCAAGGAAATTTTGGGCTGGAGGCAAAAAGCTTTCGCAGGTTTTAGGAAAATAAATAAGACATGAAGACAAAATTAGGCCAGCACAAAAGAGAATATGCAAATCCCAGCATGCAAGCAACACATCAGGAATCTCCTGCAGAGCAGGAAATTATCTTAAAGCTCTTAGAACTCTCTCTGCTCCAGAGAAGTAATGGCAATGGAGGGCAGAGAAGAATTTAGCCTCCTTGAGCTAGAGTTGGTTTGTGCCTGCCTGTCTAACAGGGATCTAGTGACATGAAGTTGTAATCTCCATTTGTGGAGATACTCAAAGCCTAGCTGGATGCTGTGCTGGACAACCTGTTGTAGCTGACCCTGCTTAAAAAGGGGACTGGTGACCTCAAAAGGGCTTCTCCAACATCAACTACTCTGTGATTTTGCAGTAATGTAAAAAAAAAAGTCTCTAGCAGTTTTCAAAATTAGAGATAAGTGAAGCATGCACTCCCAAGAACAACTGCCAGAAATGACAACTGGAGTTAGAGAGGACTGCACGTACTATTTTTCTCATAGATTTAGAGGTGCATGGGACATGAAGATTTTCTCAAGTGCAGATGTCTTAACTATACACTTAACAAGATTTTTGCTCTGCTGGAGCTCTGGAGCTCTAAATAGTCGTTTTGAGGTCTGGTGATCTTATGATTGAAGTAGTATAAGAATGAAGCATTGCTCACTTGAAAAAATTATATACATGCATAAAGTCTTGAAGAATAACCTCCAAGCTACTTGTGTTTGCTGTGGAACTTGGCTGAATCTATGACAAGACATTTGAAATCTTTAAGTGGGAATGAAGGAATAAAGTGTGCAAGGGTCTGAGTAGTGATAATCCAACATGCCTAGTTGAAAAAGGAAGGGTAAAGGCTTGACTCTGCACCCCTTAGGAATTTTCATATGTCTTTACTCTATGTACATAAATAATCTTTCTTACTTCATTGGAGTACCTCATATGCAAAACTAAATAAGTCTACATCTGCAAGTCAAACGCATTTAATGATCCTGCAGGGGCTTCGGCTGCCTCTTGCGGAGCAGAACTCCTTGCAAACTCCTATTACTGAATTTAATCCTCTGTGTGTGAGCACTATTATATGCCAGTGCTTCTCTCCTGTAAGCATTCCAAAGCATTAACCCACTACCAAGAATGTATTATTACAGACCTAATGGTAAGCACACACAGACAAGAAACGAGCTATCAGTCTATAGACTAACACATTTAATAAACAGGAGTTTTCAGTCATGCTGCAATCAATATTGTGAATATTCAGTACAGTACACTGATCTTTTGCTGGTGTCAAGCTAACCAGAGTGTATTTTTATCAGAATCATGAGCCATTACCAACAGTGCCTCTGGCTTGAGTTACACTGAAAAAAAAGTGAGTAAACTTTAGTAATTGGACCTTTACTTGAAATGTAAAGCATATGATATAACAGATTGCTGGAACAGATTATATAAGAAAATGAAACTGAATTGTCTTACTTCTTTAGAATAGTAACTGCAGACGTTGTATGAAGAAAGAAATTTCCCAGGATTCTATTGTCAGCAGTTTAAATGCATTCATCACTAATTTTATGTGACAACCATGCAAAGAACTAACCCTGGTTGTAACAGACCTAGAAGATGGGTTATTGATTGTGCTGTTACATATCACATTGGTTTTTCAATTGAATTTTGAGAATTTGATTTTCCATGGTGTTGCCATGGTAGTGTAAAAGTAAGGGCAATTATTACATCAAATTTAGCATTTGCCATTCTTCAGGTGTTGAAGAAGTGTTGTATTAGTTTAAATCTCCAAAATGAACATTGAATGAACTTGGAAAGAAATAAATTTATAAGTACGTTCTATCTTTTTCATTCCAAATGACTTGAAGTAGGGAAGGTAACCAAACAAGCCAAAGGCTGTTGTGTCCTGTTCTGTCATTTAGTCATGTCTGCTACCAATAGCCATTACCACTCTTGCAGTCTTTCTGTCAGTACTCCCATGTGCTAGTCATTAATTAAGCCAAACATTCAGGCTGGATTTAGAATATCCACAGGGATCATTCCTGAACAGAGCTACCTGATCATGCCTTCGTTCCTGAAACCAGCCTGGCCACTGAAAGTTGCATTGCTAAACAGACCTTCCTTTCCTGTTTTTCTTACTTCTCTTTAATAATTTTACATAATAAAGTGTTTCAGTGTTTTTGTTTGTTTTTTAAAGTAGCAATAATTTACAGATATGGTTTGTAAAGTAAGAGTAATTATAAATCTTAGGTTGGCGTAGTGCTTGGTTGAAGAAGTTGTTTGGGTTTTGTGTGCATTTTTGTTTAAGTATCCAAATGCCCCATAATGTTTGACTGCTTTGTGGTGTTCTGTTTTGTTTAATATAACAAATAATATTTTACTGACAAAGCCTAAATGATAACCAGAATGGCAAGGTTTATTTAGAACTGCTTCTGTCTGTACAATGAAGGAAGAAAGTCAAAGATGCTAGTTTTTAAATTGACTACCTGAACCATGTGATTTAGAAAAGCTTCCAAGGAATGAAAAGTATGTTTAATCTGGTAATGACTTGTTTGATCTCTTGCTACCAAAGCAGCAGAATCTGTGTCGATTTCTCAAGAGTTCCTCTCTCAAATCCAGTAAACTTTTTTTTCTCAATAACTTGAAAAATTATTCCCTTACACTTTGAAAGCAAAAATTTAAGGCTGAGATTTTCAGAGTTAAGTGAAGCCCAGGTGACCACCTACTGAATTCTAGTGGAAAAAGAAGGGATAGTAACAAGATGCTCAGCTCAGAGTGATGCTTTCCAGTTGGCTGTGTTTTTGACTTTTACTGTAGCTGTAAGTTAAAACAGATCTCCACAACTTAGTAATTCTTAGTGTTGCATCGTCATGCCATTTTGATTTCCCTGTTCTTTCCCCCACACCTCAAAATCCACTGGGAAGAAAAGCAGAAGGGCATATGCAAAGGGCTGGCACCTTCAGCATCTGGGGCAAAACCCATGGAAGTAAGCCAAATTCATTCAGCTCTTCTCAAGCACACTCTTTTTCTTGTTCTGTGCTGTGCTTCTTCCTGGGCCTACTGAGGTCTTTTGCCACATACTGAACTTGCAGCCAGTGCTCTGCTTGGCTCTTGAGTCCTGGGTTCTCACTGGGCTATCCTGTGTGTATCTGTGTATCTGCAGTGTATCCTACACAGAACAGATAGACATGGTTAGTATTTGAACACCACATTCATGTCATTGATTCACTCAAGAATTTAGGGGGAAGGTTACCTTTGTACTTTTTGTCCAGCCTCTGTTTAGAAAAGTACTCTGCATCGTAGCTGCTGTGTTTGACGCCTTCTTCATTCATCCCATCACCGATGGGATCTCATTCATACTTATTGTAGGGCTTTGTGCATGCTGTGGTGGTTTTATGTGGCCTGTAATTGGCTGTGCACTTTCAGTAGCTTTATACAAATCTATTGTTACCGTGGAATCTTTTAACATTATAATTCAAAGTATGCATTTTTTTACTAGTTTCTCCCAATTTAGTTCACTGTTATATGATTTGATAATAAGGTATATGATACAAAGCTGGTAATATAGTCATTCACCATTTCTTCTAGATTCTTCACTGAAAATAGATTTGTTACTTTTCAAGTTTTGGATTTTTTTTTCTTGTTCTTTTTTAATGATCCTGCTAATCCGTTGTCATTAAATCAAAATTGTGCTGGCAAATGTGATAACCTTTATCTGTTAGTACAGGTATTTCTCTGTTCTTCTTTTTCTTTCCTTCTAGTTCAGCATCACTCAAAGCTTGTAGCTTTGCCCCTTATGATCAAAAGAATGTAAAAATTTCTAACCTATTTCCTGCTGTAGTACCAGTTCTCAGGTCTGAAATCTGATATGCTACCATCATAACTGTGGGGCTTTTCTGATGTGGGGATATGAAAGTTTGATAACCCAACACTACTTCAACCACCTCTCTCCACCCCCAAACTCATAGTTTCAAGTTCCTATGCCAGTAAAGGCCAACATGATCTAAAACACTATTTGCTATCAAACGATAATAAAGCAGAATGTAGTTTCCTAATCTTTCCCAGCTACACTAATGTAGACACCTATTTTAGCCCCTTGTACATCCTTGCAAGAAACTGTTTAAATATTTGTCATGCAGTAGTAACATTCAGTAAACAGGCATTGAATGTAATAGTTCTGTGTCTTCAGACCTGTAGCTCTGTGAACTGCACTTGTCCTCAGCCCATTTGGGGTAAATGTTTTGAATGGCAAAAATTCCTGTATTGAAAGAAACCAAATGACTGTGTGTACATATTCATGTGCTTGTATATTATGTCACAAATGCATGCATATGCTATACTACACCATTTTTTATGTTGAAAAATAATACATATAACTTAGTTAACATCAATCCTGCAGAGCTCAGATCTATAACTAAGATCAAAATGCCTCAAAGCTGAAAAGTTGCTCAGATTTTGTTCAGACCTATTTGAAATAAGTCCATGCTAATAGAGATTTTCTGCCTTTTTTCTGCTGCCACTCCCCCAGAACACTTACAATACTTGTTTACCTTGGGGCTTGGGAGGGAAGCAGTCTTTCCAGCCAAACTGCTTTGTTAGCCTTTAATCAGATATAGGGAGGAGTCAAAGCTAAAACTTTTACTTTTTTCCATGACTGATGAATTCCTGGCTTCTCTTCATTCCTTGTTTCCTACATATCGAAACATGTGAATCCAATGGTTGCAAATACGTGCTTTAGATCCAGTGAGCATCAAAGGTACATGGGGGGCTTTAAGGCCCATACAGCAGTGGACATTTCTTTCCTTTTAGGAGCTAAGAGAACATCAAGGCCAGTAGCCAGGAGCCCAGCTCTTGGATTAGTGTGTTATTATGACATTTTTTCAAGTGGAGAAAGACTAACAAAAGATATAAATTAATCAATGGGTTTGAAAGCTTGATATATTCTTTTCTCAAAACTTCCTTTCCCAAAAGCACAGGATAGCTTTGGAAACTGCAGTCATAATCCCTTTGTGCTTACTGTAGGTCAGTCCAGTCTGCAGCAGAGCTAGCACTTGTGCTGTTTCCATCTTCTTTCCATTTTAGTCATGCTGGATTGAGAGCCTGAAGCAGCACCATCTCAGTGAACGTGTTATCAAAAATTCCTGTTCTTTCACTACCTCTAAAACTGCCTTAGTGAGGACAATGCCATTTTTGTTCCAGCTGTCTCTTAGTAGCACAACAGGCAGGACTTTCCTATTTGATAGGTACATGGGCTTAATACCCAATTAAAATTGATAGTAATCAAGTTGGGGAGGCAGCTGAAAGAAACAAAAATTTCTGAGTGAAAGGAAGAAAAAGCTTTTACCCCTGAAAGACATTTTCAGTTTTACCAGTAATCACCTATCTCGTCCTGATTGTTTACCACACTATCCACAACTCAAGTCCGTTGCCTGCACTATCCTTTCTGACCCCTACATCCAGTCAAAACTAATAGCAGTGAGTAGCAGTTAAGAATTCCATTCCTACAGAGCCCTGTTTACCCTACTGTGCTGCTTTCAGCTCT
Source organism: Lagopus muta (assembly GCF_023343835.1). Lineage (NCBI taxonomy): Eukaryota > Metazoa > Chordata > Aves > Galliformes > Phasianidae > Lagopus > Lagopus muta. Next base: position 27,405,834 of record NC_064440.1, on the reverse strand, counting down.
GATAGCGGCCTTGGGATCTTTGCTTTGTCTTCCGGTACAAAACATAGATGTCCTCAAACTATCAAAGTGCCTCTGCTTAAACATGAGTGTTTTATGATTTTAGGATCATTGATTCCTTCATCTCAAATCTCTCTTTGGAAATGTTGTTAGGAGTATATTCCTTCAGAAAAGGAAAAAAGGCTGCTAAATCTATTGGTCTCTGTAAATTTATTATGAACATAAGCTATTTGCAATGATCACTTTTTAATGAAACTGGTTGAAGAGCCTGCAAACAAATATGCAGTGTTTGAATATATAGATATTTTTATATATGGGTGTCAATTTTAAGAATGGAAGACAGCACAGAAAGTTGTAAACTATAGAAGAGCTCTAACTAGGCTTCAAAAATTGTACTTTCCCTTTGGCTGTGGGCCCAGCGTAACCATATTATGATCTCTTGGCATGAAACCATGTCTCTAACAGTTTAATTATTCTGTGAATGACTAACACTTTGCCAAAAGCTTTATTTAAGCACAAAAGAATGGATGACCTTCAAACAAATTGTTCTTGGGTATCTGAGAAGCTGGCTGGAAACTACCGGACACATTGCTGAGTTGGGCACTGTACCATTAGCACAGTCGCTTCCTCTTCTTTCTTGTGTTGTCCTTGGGCCCAACCTGATCACTGTCATTGCTGCAATATATCTCTAGATCATTCTTTGTGAGAACAAAGGGCTACACAACCTGGTTACAAACCAGGTTACTTTTTGTTCTGGAGGTAGAAAAGCAGCTCTCATCAGCCTCTTAGAGCGATTTTCCATATGGCAGTTTTCTTGCCAAAAGGGAGGTCAAACCTGGCTCCTAGGGACCTTCAGAAACACCACAAAGTTGGAAATGCTGGATGCCCTACCTGTTCTGGGAAGCAAGACATGTCCTTGCTTACCAAATGTTTGCTATCTATCCCTTAGCTGCAAAAGTACCCTTAGCTGCTCAGTGGCAAAAGTGCCGGGGGGAATCCCAAACAGGAAAACAATCATTTCCGTGTTCATGTGAGCTGTTTTCTAACTCACGGAGGCATAAGTTCCAAACATGCTGTTATGATATTTTGATGCTAACATAGCTGCTTTCTGTGTGGGAGTGAACTAGCTTTTGCAGTACTAGGGGAAGATAATATATATCTGATCGGGAAAACAAAATTAAAGATGTCTGCAGTATCACCTAAACAATTTGGAAACCCTGTTTGCTCCAAACTATGAGTAAGTTTGCATGCTAGCATCTTACTCTATTAAAAAAAGGGGGAAACACTTTCACAAGGACAGCTATTGAATACCAAAGAGCTCAAACCAGAGAGCTGCTGGATCTCACATCCTCTGTCCTTGTGATTCTGCTGAAGCCCTAGATTTCAGTGTGCTTCTGTTGCATTGCTGAGCATCACGACTCTACATTGGCACTACTGTATGTGATTAATTACTCTGTTCCCTTCTTCAGTGCTAGTCGGCCAAACTCAGCTAATTAGCAACGCTGCTGACTGAAGCAGTTCAAGGTATAGGCTTGCAGAGGTGACTGTCCTCAGAAAACAATCTAGTTTTGAACATGCTATGTAGGTGTCTTAATGTAATCATATTCCTAACTTAGTTCCTTCAGCTAGTTGACAAATATGGGCCATTGTTAGTCATCCAGACTGTTGGAACAGCATGTAATTTCACTGAACCTCAGCTGTCATGTTAGAACACAGAACAGTTATATTTCTGAGATCCTTCAACACTGGGCTTCCTGGTTATGAAATGCAGAGGTACTGTAAAAGATGTGTTTGATGATAAGTATTAACTATTAAATGCATACCCTACAGGATAATGTTCTTTCCAATAAAACAGGCAGTAATCATCATGCTATTCCAGATAGGGAGTGTTGAATAGCCCAACCTGGATTTTGGAAAGAACAACACAAACAGCAACAGGCCTCATCTTGCTCTTAAAAAAAAAAAAAAAAAAGCTAGAGAAAGACATTAACTTTTTAATGACCATATACAATCAGAACTTTGATCTTGATTCCAAGAAAAGGCACTTCAACCCATTAATTGATATCTCAAATGCAGGCTCAGGCATTGGTTTAATAACAACATAGACTAAGCTTAATGATGCTGTCTGCTAGGTTTTGCTTACCTATACCTACCTACTTAGTCTTTGAGACCTAAGTCTGATGCTTACTGATAACTAAAGACCCTTATGTTTTTTAAACGTCTTGTACAAAACAGGTGGTGACCCTCTGTCCATTAAGAAAGAATGTTCCATGGTAGGAAGTGACAGTATGCTTAAATTATACTGAACATCAGCTCAGTTTGTCAATGGGTGAATTTATTAAATAATGCCTGTCAAACTTGGGTCCCAGAGTTCCTGTTGAATATGAAATCAGAAAATTATAAGCAGAAGGCTAAGGGAAAGAAGAGCAGCTTGTGTGCACGAGACTTCACAGAGAATATATCACTGGGGAGATTCCCCTGAGGAGAACAACTCTGTTTAAGTGCACAAGGTGGCAGAGTAGAAGGATGGAAGGAAGGAAAGAGGTCTGTGGCCTTCTGAACAATGCAGATCATGACCTAGAAGACAGAGGACTGCTCCCATATAAGCAGTGTAATGTTGGATGCCAGCTGAATTCCCTTATACCCAGATGACGCTCAATACCAAAGCAGCAAGACACTGCCCAGTGCAATGAGAATGATCTACTGCAGAGCTGCGCTATAAACATGCAGTGTAAATGTAAAGTGTAAAGTCCATCTCCTACACTGTCAAACAGATTTCTAGAGCAAAGATGAGTTGCCACCAGATTCAGTGCAGCTTGCAGCGAGAGGCACAGCTACAGAGAGCACAGTTTAATTAGACTGAGGCAAGCACACAACCTAGCTCAAGTACCTCCAGCCAGAAGTGTTAGCAAGGGACAAAAAGGGAGTTGTATAATCAATGAATATTAAGATATTATAATTACAAAATAAACAAGAGAGCTTAGCAAAGCAGATAATGATAACAAAAAGAGGATAGACAGAAAGCTTATCCCTATCCTGGGCTCACTTACAAAACTCCAACAGAGCAGATCTCCAGAAGAAATCCTTCCCCTCTGGTAGCCAGCTCTTAAATAGGTCTAGGAGAAGTGGAGCCAGGCTCCACCCCTTCCTGCAGCACAGATGAATTGCCTTCACCTGTGCTCCTCTGGCTGGCTCATGGCTCACCTCAGGTGATCAATCAGAGGTTCAGGCTGTGACTCAGCAGTTCCCATACATTTCACCCCTTCACAGCGTGAACCAATGATCAGGTTGACTAAAAGGTAAGCTTTTTCTAATACAGAGATCCACTATATTGTGATGCTTATACAATTTTCATCGTGATGCGTGTTGGTACAATTCAAGATGACTGATGATCAGTGAATGTCCATATTCTTCTATGGGCCAGTGCTCGATGATGTGACTGGAGGCATGTGGCCGTGAGGTGCAGGTCCATTCTATGTTCCATCAGTCCCATGCAGACCATCACCGGGTGTTATACGTGATCTAACAGTAACACTGAAACATTTGATGGTTATTTCGTTCCTTCCGGTGATCCTGAAGGCTCACAGACTCACGGGGAGTAATACAGATGTTTCAGAGGTACCAGGAGAGGAAACAACAAAAAGATGACAAAAAGGAAGGGAAAGATTCAAGCGAGGTATTGAAATGAGTGGGATTACAGTAAAAGTCAAGTGTTATGTGTCTTTAGCATTCAGGTCTTAGATAAAAGTTTTGATTTTGATGCAAAGGATTCCTTGTGTACCAGATGTTTTTTTTTCCTGAACATGTTAAAATATATTTACATCTCAAATGTGTTTTGTAGGTATTTCAGAAAACCGGTTGTCTTCAAGGGAGATTTACAGTGCAGAATCAGGCAACCGCTGCTATTTATTATGTAAGAGGCAAGTCTAGACTTTCTTTGGTTCAGTCTGCCCTATTACAAAGCAGTGTTCTCTCTAATCACTTTGGCCATTTTAGGTGTCAAGAGCAGATGTTTGTTTTTATTTCCCTTGCACTCAGGAATCTTTGGTTTGTTTCTTATCAGCTAGTATCTATTCATTGGCTCTGCCTTGTTGTTTTACATTTATTTGCATTAAAATACGTGTCGGTCGTTACCCCAGGGGTTGCACTTAAATTAGTTTCCTGCATCTGGCAGTTTTACTCTCTCCAGTTAATGTGTCACCGAGAAATAAATTAATTTTCTCATATAGAAGGTAACTAGCGCAGGTACCTGAAGTTCTATCCCTTAGCTATTTATTTATTCCATTGGTCCATTTTTGTAACTAGCTGTATGGAAGCTCTGTAAGTATGACAGAATAATTAAAACCAGAATGTTCTTCTCTTTCTGAAGTTGGGGGACCCAGAAATTGGAGAACACACTCAGAAAGCTTTTTAATTCTTTTCTAAGAATAGCTTTAAGAGTGATTTGGATAGACAACTCCTAGGTTTATGAGGCAGAGCTTTATCAGCCTTCTTTGCAGTATAAGTGTGGTATATACAAGGCAGTTGCTATCTAAATGTGTCTTTCTAATGAGATCTTTATTATTGTTTTTTCTTGTTGGAATCTGCTCCAGAAAAAATCTTTGAGCAGTCCTGTTACCCACACACTAGTTGTACTGCTCTGTAATCATAGTGTTTGTTTTTTTTACTTCTGAGTACTAAAATACTCCACATGTAGGTGTACTTACATTAATTTTTTATGTGATTTTAAAATCTTACTGTACATAATGTAATCTCTTCTAATAACTTTGGATGTTCACAGCAAAATATTGAATGATAAGGAGAAAACTTTAATGCAAAAATGAAAGGTAAATGGTTTGGTTATCTAAATTATGTCTTGATAATTAATGCTGATCAGTAATCTTTGCTTGAGAGGTTAGTAATAAGCCTTCCCAAAACAGTATTCATCAGATTTCTAGCATTTGGTTCCCCGCTGCTAGCATATTTAATATGATAGCATATATAATCATATGATTATTTAACTGCAAAGCCCACTGATGCTTCGAGAAAGACTTGGAAAAGCAGGACTCTCAGAGGTAGCACTGATGTCTTCCTGGGTGGAGGAAAATCCTTCTTCTCTATCAGAATGTCCCCTTTTGTCACCCACTGTTGTGGTTTTGGCAAAATGAGTTACTGCCAGGGGATACATCGCTCTCAATCAGCTCACCTACGTGGTCAGGTATAGAGGTGGGGGAAATTGTTTATTCCTGATGTAAGGAAAGTGCTTCTGCATCTGGTAGTGCCTCCTGGGAATAATTAAAGTTGATGGTGACAAAACCAGATTAAGACTACTTGAAAACAGACTTCAAGATGTAGAATAGATAGCCTGACTTTCTTTCCCAACAGTGTCTCAACTCTTCAATTAAGTGTGTTATACATCCCACTTGAACAGTTGAATACTGATGGTTTTGTACATGCAAAGTTTAATTTGTTTCAGCTACCTGTGCAAATAATTCTAATCTTGAAAATCAGTTGACTTTGATTTGAATAACGTGCATGTATAAAACAGCAAAACATGTCTAAACTTAATTTGCACTGAAAGAGTGACTTAATAAAACAGCCAGATTTGATAGGCACTGAGTATCTTAGATGTGCACAGCTGATAACTGAAGTTTATCATACTAATTCGATGTAGTTAAATGTACCAGTTCTTTGGTAAAAACACAAAGAATGTTAGTATCATGTCTGAACAAATTACCTGTAATTACTTCCTGTCAAAACTGACGTAAAAGCAACAGGAAACAAGTTAACCCTCTTAATTGTTTGATTACTGGATATTCTATTGTCTGATGCAAAAAAAAAAAAAAAAAAAAAAGACATATTTTATTATTACCATAATTTTATTTCTGTAGAGCAGAATTACTTCACAATGCACACTTCAGTGTCTTTTGTTTGTAAATCATCTCAAGGGAACTCGCAAAGCCACTTCTGGCAGTCTCTGATAGAGGCGGGAATTTTATATAGCCCTCATGACAAACCTGTTCCCATGAGTGGTCTCCTTCATGGTCAGTTCCCGGTAGCAGTCTTGTGATAAATATGGTCCACGTGTTTTGAACCTCCATGTCCATGAGATCTCACCCACTAGTCTTCTGTGGCACTGCTGTGGATGACAGGCTTAGGGAATGCTTTAAGTAGACTAGACACCAGTGCCTTCTTTCCCCTTTGAGGACAGAATCTGGTCATCTTCAGGATAGTCAGTAAGTATAACAGGATATTTAATTTCTTCTGTTATCCTAACTGAGCAAAGAGTATGCTACAGGACAATGAAATGAAATGTCATCAAATTCAACAACAGAATTGTTATCCAAGTTGTAATTGCCGAATAAGAATTTGAGTCTGCTGTGATCTCCCTACCTCTTGGTCTGTAGGTGAAACCTGAGGACAGAATTTGGATACTTTATTAAGCCAGGAGTCATAGGAAGTCAGCTTTTCCTTCCTCACGCTCTGTTTATGAAACTTTAGGGGGACTAAAGAAAAGTATTGCTTCAGTTTGGGCACAGAAGCAGTAAGTCTGGAAATTTGGAATGATATTTTTATATTAAAATTTCATGTGGGCATAAAATATTCTTCCAGTAAACTGCTTTAACAGTGCTAGCCATGCTATTAAACGCAATGACTTTTTGGCCCATCTCTTTTATTAATTCAGAAGTGCTGTAAGTGATGCAGTCACTTCATTTATGAGGGTTGGGAGTTCTGGACATGGTGGTGATGGTTTGAAAGCCTGTTGCACACTAAATGCACTTGGCGTTGATAAATAGCTTGCAGCTGGGCTAGCAGTATGTATCACTTATTTTTTAAAACAGGCAGTTTGATCAGTGAAGAAAAAAAAGTAGACATGTCCCAATGTAGTGAAGGATACAGCTGAGTCAGTGAGGTGTGTTAAATACTAATGAATGAAACATGCTGCTAGTGTGGTCATCACTCATCTTTAATGACACAACTATTTTCACACCATTCAAATATAGAGTGTTAATGGCATACAGTCAGAAGAAGCTCAAAAAGAAGCAAATCACAGCATTTCCTCTTGGACTGCTCTTACTTAGAGTTGTTTTAGGCTTTAAACAGGCAAGTAATAATGTGAAACTGATAGAGCAGAAGCTAACTTAACAGTCCAAACGGATTCACTGTGTGCCTCCATTTAAAAAAGTTTATGGTGAATTTGTTACTCCTATTAAGCAATGAATGTTATATGGTTTGTCTTTGTGTTTTCTTAGTTTAAGAATGGAGTTGTATAACTGGAGTTGTAATTCACTAGTGGTGGATCATCGTAGCTATAGCCAAGCAAGGGCAAGAGGTGCCACCTCATGTTAGATATTTAACCTAAGGGTGGAAAAATTGTGTCACCCAGAAACAATTTTTGGAGGGAAACAGTTTGGGCTGCAGAAGGTTTTGTCTTAAACTCACTGTCAAAGACTTCAGCAGTGTTGGTTTGACATAAAATCTCATCTTGAATAAAGTACAAGTAAACTGGCTTGTGCGATTATATCGAATAACACTGTCAGGTTATGTATGCACCTAAAAAAAAAATCAGTTTCTGTGATAAGCTACATGAAAAAAACCTCAGCCTACATCTCAAATTGCTTGAAAAGTATTTTGCATCACAGCAGGTTACAACTTTGTTTAGGGTTTAACCAAGTACTGGAGCACTATTAACATAATCTGTTTACTGTCTGGGCAGATGATAATTGCTCCCAGATAGACCTAAGCAAAATTACCATTTTGAAATCATGAAGGGGCACTCAATGGCAAGGAGGGAGGAATTCTGAAGTTACCTGGGACTGAATTATTATTAAGAAATCCTTCTCAGTAGGGTGGAGTGAGTAAGAAATCATGAATCTTAATAACTCCCTAAGAAGGGTGTTGGTAGTACAAAAGGGAGGGATTCCCAGAGCTAGCCTTCTTGTATCCCTCAGGATATAAGCTACGCAAAAGGACTGAATCCCTGAACATCTGTGCTAAGAATGTGACAGCACGTTGGCTGGATAGAGAGGAAGTAGAAGAACCTTCTGGTACTGCGATAAGTAGATTTTCTACAGCTCACTCTAGTTTCTGTCCTGTCTATAAGTGTTTTGTAATTCAATTATCTGTTTCAGAGTTTGTATAAAAATATTTCTGTCTGTTTTCAGTTCATCTCAATTTGAATGACTTCCAGACACTTAACAAGTTTCGAGGTATTCCATCCTTTACAGATGAACTTTAATCTGCGATGCTGTACCACTTTCATGATATGACCTCCTCTCAGATATCACTCTTAAGTAAGTGTACTGCCACTGAGGTGCATGAGCTGCTCTAGTGATGACAACTCAGGACTGTGTGTCAAAGAACCACCTCTGGATTGGCAGCATTAGCCAGGAAGTTCCTTGATATGTAACTACTAACAATTACTGTTTCCTATCACTGAATCTTAGCAGCTTTAGTGTTATCTGCTGCCATGAACCATTTTCCACAAAGTATAGGAACATGGATTTAGGGAGGTCTTAGGGAGGTTTTAGGGTCTTGATAGATAGAGATGAACACTAAAACATACTTTTTTATGAGAGAGAGAAAATCTTGTCCAAGATGATACGGAGGCTTTCAAAAGCATTATTGTCTTGCTGAGATTGTACTCATGTAAATCCTTTTACACATTTACTTCTACATGATGAATACAAAAGTACATGCTCCTAGCCAAAACTGGTAACTGATCTTGTAGCAATTCTACCTGCAACATCAAAGGTATAGGATAATCAACAGTAGTGTCTTTCAGCATTATGCTTTCTGGCAATTTTCAGATAATTTCAGGGAGTTAAGGAAAAAAGTCATAATCAGAGAGGCTTTGATTTGTTTTTTTTTCCTTTTTGTTTTTCCTGAACTGCTTCTGGTACCATACAAATTCACATTCTAGTCAGAATTGATCTGTCTTCCCTTTTAAAATGCCTCCTTAAGATTTAAAGTGTTTTTTAGTCTTTATCAAACTTGTTCTTTAAGGTCACTGTTCTTGTTGATATAACAAAACTTCCCCATCACTTTTCCCCATTTGCTTATACCGTCTCTTTCCCAGTTCCTTTTTTTCATCTAATATTTGCATTTTTAAAGTTTACTCTTTCATTCAATTATACCCTCATCTTTATTTCAATTTGCTTTTATGATTTTTTTTAAATGTTTTATCATCATCTTTCTCTTCCCCTTCCATTATTATCTGGTCTATTCTACTTCATTATTCTCTCTAACTCTTCCACTTAGACATCAATCTGTCATTTCAGGTGCTGCTATTTTAAAGTAGTACTGGCCATTACATTCTCTTAAATTAATTGGAAAAATCTGTACTTTTTTTTTTTTAATAATAATTCAGGACAAAAGAGTGAGAGAGAAAAGAAAAAAGCAGCTTTCTTTGCTAGTAGACAGGGTGGAGGGTGGCACTGTTTGTGATAAATCTGTTATATTTCCAGTTAATCATCTGTGCTGGTATGTAACTTAGTGGGACTTTCTCCTGTTTCTAGCTTTAATCAGCAGGCCCAGGTTTTACATTGCTCCTTTTAATTCTTGCTTATGTACTTTACTTATACCCACTTACAAGCCTTGCTCCTCAGATCACTAGAAAAAAATAATGCTCTTTCAGTATGTCTAACTTTGAAGCACTAAGTGCTATTCTAGGTTCAGGCAAGGAATTTACTAAAACTCAAAGGCAGTAAATTCTTTTTAGAAGAGGGTAAATATATCACATGGCTTCTAGTCTTTCTTTTCTCACTAGTTTTAAGTCACTTCTACTGCTTCTACATATAGTTGCACTAGCATCAGAAATGACAATGTGCTGTTCATTTTTTACTTCATCATTCATTTACAAAGCAGTTAATATCAAATTCAAAAGTCAGATTAATGCTTTTTTTTTTTTTTTTTTTTTTTTTTTTGTATAAAACAAGATCATCTGGATTCCTTTGGAAGAGAGCTTTAGGAAGTATTTTTCCTTAGTTTTCCTGTTAGTTAATAAGACTCAGATTTCCATTCAGAGTATGAAGAAAATAAATCATCTTTGTGGTTTTAAGCAGTCTCAAGAGCCTGTCTGCCCAAAGCTGACATCAGGAGGAAGGAATCACTGTATCTTCCTTTTCTTGTCTGGGGAGCAGTGGGATATATTTAAACTGTCATACGGTTATTGTTTGCCAGTAAAGGACATCTGAGAGGATTATATTGCAAGGACACCAATGTCACACAGTAAATGTGACGTGTGACACATGGGGAACATCAGGCTTCCTTCCTATGGGCTGCATTAGGATGCCTACTCAATGGATGCCACGGGTTTCCATGCAGAGGCAATCGTGGATGAAAACCTCATGCTACTGAATATGTCTGCAGTAACCATACATGAGGAGCTCTTGCCTTTCACTTAGGACAAGACCAAAATACCAAAGCTGTTCGTTCTCTCAAAGAAGCCTCCATCTAGGAGAAGAACATGCTCAAGGAAAAGATGAGAGTAAGTTGGCTGATTCTCTCAAGCCGGTTGATCATCTAGGGGATCTCTGTGTACATAACACATGAATATTGAAGCTGTTACAACATCTGTCATTGCTAACGTAATTCTCTATTGCTAAAGCAACTTCTTTTCTCAGAGAAGCAACTGTGAGAGAACTCTAGAAACAATCATCTTAAATCTAGCAGGGACGTGAATAGTGGTAAGAAAGACATACGACTTACAAATAGCTAGGTCTGCTTTCTGAGAGCTTCAGGGACATTACAATGCAGTATGGCTTGCCAAAGCTGAAGAGAAAAAGGTGTCTCATAACCTGCACCACTTCCATAACTGGTTCAATGTATGAAATGAGCTACTTTGATGTTCTCAGATGCTTTCTTTCTGGCATTCCCCCAGCCCTGTAGCCCTGAATTTTCCCCGTACTGCCATAGTGTGTCTGCCATCCACCTTTCCAAAGAGGGAGTTGGGAGCAGAAAGCTTTTCAGCACTGCCAGTTCGTCCAGGAACCTGACTCAAGTGCCACTTGTCTGTTCCAGGTTGGCTTCCATTTTGCCTCTTTTCAGGTCAAACCTTTTATTTTCTACTAATAATTTCTAAAGCAGTGAACATATAATATATGCCTTTCCACCCCTTTAATTTTGCCTTAAACGGGTTCTGACCTTTTGGTTTTAATTAGTATGAGACAATCCTGATCTGCCTTTAAAAACTCTCGGTGAAGCAAGCCCATTCTATTCATCCTAATTGTATCTTTCAAATTGATGATTATTCCTGCCATCTAGTCTGCAGGAATGTTTGAGCTGCTCAGAGAGATTTGTAGTTAAGCTCCCAGGAAGTCTTCCTACAGAGTAGCACCTCCGGTTAATAAGAACCCAGTCCAGGCTCAGATGTGAAGGAGCTGGTAGACCATTACCCCTCCCCTTCCGTCAGTGAGAGCAAGGCAGTGCATTAGCTATTAACTCTAGATGTCTTCTATTACAATTTTCAAATGTGTACCGATTGATATAAAGTTTGTTCTGCAGAATATCAGAATTTCAAAACTTGAGGTTTTTTATGAGTCTTGGTATTGTCTTGGTCAAAAAGAATTATTGCTTTAATTCCATTTGGATAAAGGATGCCTGCCACATCCTCAACAAGTTCACTATGACTTTTATAGGTATGCAATCCCATTGCCTTCTCCAATTTCTCATAATTGATTTGTGATTCTTGAAGAAAACTGCAAGAAGCAGGGACTAATGGGAGAGAAATTTGCCCACTTTCACTCTCCACCTTCAGAAAATCCATACCTGAATAGAAGTCTGTGGTAAAGATTTTCACTGGTAAAGAAGGATGAAGGGAAGTACAGAAAAAAAACAAAACTTGTAACTCAAATGAGACAGGACTGTGCTGACTACCCAGATGAAGGACACTGCAGGTATTCTTTGCACAAATGCTCTAACTCTGCTTCCTCTCTAACTGCGGGGCAATGTCAGACACAATGGTGCTCAACCCATATCTCTTTATCTCTTCATAATTATTCTCTTAACCTTGAGCTTTCCTCTCTCATACGAAAGAATAAAGCACCCTGGATTTGTGTAGACAGGTTATCAGTGCTTTGTAGAGGAGCACTATTCTTGCTGCTGCACGAAACATCACGTAATAGTGGAATTAAACTAGTCTGAAGATGCAGCATCCAGCATCTTCCCACTAACAGGGAAAGAAAAATCACTGCTGGACTTAAAACCTCAACTTTACTGCCTCAAAGGGTTGTTGTTGTGGTTGGTTGGTTGGTTGTTTTCCCTGCATTTCATTCTGTCCAGAAATTCAGACCTTTAGCAGCCTGTAGTAATGACCACAATAAAAGCACATGTTGTGTTTATTCTTCAATGTCAAGTAAATAAAATAGCCCTTTACTAATTTACCTCTTTATTTTTGAAATGTTAGATTAGTCATTATTAATCCAAATCACTGTTTGAAAACATTATTGTTGTCCACCAAAAGTAAATGGAAATTATTCCACAGACTTCACAGCACACTGAAACAAGTAAAGTGATAATGATTATTCTAGTGCTCATTTGTCTATTTTGGGATATACTGAAAGCAGCATTCTCACATGTTTCTTGTGAAATAATTCAGAAAAAAATAAGTCACTTTTGGAATTTTTTTTAACACTGCAGTTTTAAATTTGCAAAGTCTCTCAGTAGGTAGCTTACATTTGAATATATGAATAAATGTTCTGAGTAAGAAAAGAGAAGAAAATACTACTGTTAATTTTAGTCCATGTGCAACAATTGAGAGTAATCTTAAGCCAACCAGTAACTTCCACAACAGACATCCCTCTCTGGAAAAAGCATGGTAGTCAATACAGGTTGTGTATGTAACACATATATCTTCAGATTTCTACCAGGTAACAAAAATAAATGTTAGCCTCTCATTTTGTTGATCATTTAAGCCAGCTATAATGCTCCAACCTTTTAATGAAAAAATAATCATTTGAGAAGTGTCAATCAAAGAAGACTGGGTGTATTAACAGCTGAATGCTGCACACCTAATAGGTCTGACTGATCTCTGTGAACATGTCTTATGCGTCAGCTAGAAAGCTGTCTTCCTAGAAAGCCATCCTCAGGGCACAGATAGTTTTCTATTTCTGCTGAGCTGCCTTAATCAGTTCAGAGATGGAAGCTCACCAGATTACAGCATTTTATTTCCTTAATTACAAGATGTTTGCTCCATTCTTCTCCCGCTAGACCATTTACCCTTGATTCCAGCTCTGTATTAAATGTTTTTAGATATGGGGTTATTTAGGTATTAGTGAAGCAGAATCCATTTTGACTGTGAGCAATTAAGAGAAAGCACGCATCTGATCCCTGGAAAGGAGTTGCACTAGTTTCTGAGCTGATGCTCATTAGACATTCTTGTAAGGCTGCAGACATTGGTGGAGTAATGATGGCTTAGCTTTGCAAAAGGTATTTGTCCAGACTAATAGCTCTTCCTGACAGAATCAGAATTATTATAACCTGCTCTACAGCTGTTAAATGTAGAATTACAATAGTTAGACCCAGTTCCTTTTTTTCCACACAAATTCTAGTCAGGAGAGTTGTGAGAGCATCAGGTTTTGTTTATTATTCAACATCATATATAGATGAGCTGTAGCAAAGTGCCATTAGACTTTGGTTCACGGTTCCAGTGAAGTCCCTGAATAGAGCAATCTTTTATGGCTGGTTTGGACTTATAGAAATGGCCACGATCTCACTTCTCATGTTGCTCAACTTGATTTAAAAACATCTTAAAGATTCCTGTAAACACTTGCAAAGGTCAGACTAAAACGACACAGTCGTTCAAACGAGAAGCAGCTTCTGCAGCGTGTGGCTTTATGTCCATGGCCGCGTCTCAGGAATTCCATGCAACTAGTATCGATGGTTTCTGGTGGATGTGTTGAAATATTGCCTCCAGCAAGAAAGCTGAATAGCTGAAAAACTGAGTAGTTGCCTGTATCATGGTCTGAAGGGTTCATCATGCAACGCTCCTCCCTCCCTTCAGGAGAAAGCTGAGGGGGGAAAGGAAGAGGGGAAAAAAAAATTTTAAAAAATCGAGATAGGAGAAGCTAATTTATTAAAAGGAATGTGAGATAATGCGAAATAATTAACAGTAGTGCATCAAAACAAACCAAACATAAAATGAGAAGAGAGAAAGAGTCAGTGTGTCAGTCCAAGTCTTTATTGGCAGGCCCTCCGTGGCTCATCGCCTGAAAAAGACAGAAGAGCTCTTCCCCCCTTACCCAGAATCAGAAATCACATGGAGGCTCCTGGAAAATGCAGTACATCCCAGTATATCTTCCTCTTGGCGAGTCAGAACTCATGCGAAGCTGCTAGAGAAACCAGGAAGTAGCTCTGCAGTGCACTGTGCCTCTGCACCCAAACAGCCTGTCATGATGTCATGATATGGAATACTGATGAAACCAGGATCTGCTTGATTTTCAGTCTTAAGAATGAGGAGAATAATGCCATTGGCTAATTAGTGTTGTATTTAGTGTTGCCAAAGTGCACGAACATAGTGCTGCCATCCCTGTCAGCACTCTCTGATGAAAGATCAAAGAACTCACTGCTAGTTTAGGCTTTGTGCTCTGGAAGAAAACACTGAGTTTCTAACTGGTGTTATGTTTTGTAAAATAAAGTGTCATTTATGTAATAGGCATTTCCAGTTCCAGGACTAAGGTGCTGGAGCTGAAATTACCTGTATTGTGAGCTGCTCTGAGTATAGATTTTGTTTGTTTGTTTGTTTGTTTGTTTTCCCCTGTAGATCTAGAACCAGGAGATTTTAGTGGATTTAAAATTAACGAAGTTATTAACATAAACACAGAGTAATAGTAAGAAAATTCTCCAAACTTTGAAAAAATGCAAGTGCACGTGCTTTTAGGCATACTATAACATACCCCTGTATTGCTACTTGGTTCTGTTGTGCTTTAACCTGGCAGGCAGCTCAGCACCATGCAGCCATTTTCTTACTCCCCTCTCAGTGGGAAGAGGGAGAGAATCGGGGAAAAAAAGTAAAACTTGTATTAAGCTGTTTTTATTTCATCTCACAGGAGTGTAAGTGCTGCTTGGCAACTCAAACAACAGTGGCCACTAGTAAAAATAACTCTATCTCACCTGAAACTCAGAAAGGTTCGTATTATTTATTTTCTTTTATGTATTGTTTTACTTCT
This sequence comes from Lagopus muta, assembly GCF_023343835.1. Taxonomy (NCBI): domain Eukaryota; kingdom Metazoa; phylum Chordata; class Aves; order Galliformes; family Phasianidae; genus Lagopus; species Lagopus muta. The sequence continues at coordinate 27,390,691 of NC_064440.1, read as the reverse complement.
AGTGGTAGTTTGCCTATGAGTTTTAGTTCAAAATTTTGGGGGAAGATGCCTGATTGATATATATGCAGACAGTAGACAAATATATATGACTCCATTTGGCTCCTCCATTTGTGACAATATGGATGACAACAGTTTCATTCACTTGATACCCTGCTGGTTCCCAGATAGACTGTTTCCTATAGCTGGTCCACAGGAGTGCACCCTAAAGTAAAGGAAAGTAAATTTTTCTACAAAGTGGTCAAACAAGAAGAACTTGCTACAAAGTGTAACTTTTTAATAACACCCTCTAAGCACAAAAATGAATGTAAAGCAAAGAAGCAATGTATTTTAAAGGCAGACAGTACATCATTTCTGCAGCATCTATAGCACATGCTTTTCTGCAGCTTCTGACAGCTGAAAGCACTGAAACGTGTTGCTTACAATGAAAGAGATAATTCAAAGAAGTAAAAGCTAAAACAATTTTCTTGAGAGTATAAGATGGTAAAGAGACTTGCAAGGATCTCTACAAGAAAGAAAGCAGGCCATGGCAATTAAGTGACAGCTGTCCACTACTGCTTCATCATAGACGAGTTGTTTTTTTGTTGTTTGTTTTACATTTTTCTCATCCATTTTGTTTTTAATACTTTATTGAATCTGCAGAACTTGAAAACTGAAGTTTGCAGTTTAGCCCAGGTATTATGGAAGCGAGCATATTTTTAGTAGATTTGAGATCAGCAATTTGAACGCTGCTTTTTTCAAAGAGCCACAAAGTTATCAGGTACTTCTCAGCACAGTGAAGAGATCTGAAAGTCTCAAATAGAAAGAACCAGTGCAATCATGGTTCATAATGATTTCAGTATGAAGTATTTAATTAAAAAAAAAAAAAAACAAAAACAAAAAACAAGCAGACATTATATTGTTACACTGCAGCAAACGTGACAGAATTCAGGATTTTCTTATAATGTATGCAGTGTACTTAAAGAATGGACATGGCTTTCAAAATGCCTGGCTTTTTGCCACTATCAGTCTCCAGAAGTGGCAGAATCTGGACAAAACAGAAATGCTTGGCAGTGTCCCTACACCCTCATACTACTTTCATGTCTCTGCATTCCACTGCCAAGGCTCTTTGCCACATTCACTATATAGTCACCATATTTTTCAGTAATGATTGTGACATGCAAAGGATATGACTCATCAATACCCTAGAGCCTGTGCCTCACTCCTAACATATTTGTGTTTCCATTGATTTCAAGGGGCTCCTAAGCATCTGAGTCAAGACAAATCCTTGCCTGTATAAGCGTGGGAACATTATTTAAACTCGTGAATTGGAGCCTGACAAAGTTTCAGTACTGTGTTCCTCTATAAACTTGTTTTATCATCATTTTCAGTTAACAGTGAAAACCAGCCCTCCTTTAGGCTCAGTAGGTGACCATGGGAGATTATTGCCTTAGGGTAATGGAAACCAAGTAATCTTTCTTCCACATTCTCTTGGAAGTTTACCAACCAGCAGCACAATGGGGGGTGGAGGGAGGAAAGTCACATCCCATTGTCTGAACCGGACTTGCTGTCCCCTATTGAACATCAGTGTACATTTTTCTAAGGGCTTAGAGATTTATCAGATGGAAAGCTGCTTTCTGTCAAAAAAGTTCTTAGTGTATGCACAGTAAAGAAAATTCTATCATTTACGTATAATTCTCTGGTATTTAAGCACATCTGTAATCATTCGTACCTTGTAGTCTGTGGATGCTTTGCAGTAGCTAAAATTAATTTGTATTACCTTTTAGCTTAAAACATTTCAGCAAAGTAGTCTCGCTTTGGATATCTCAAAGCAATGCCTTTTAAAACCCTTTTTAAAGGCATAAAACCAGTGTTGAAATAAGTTCTCTAAAACAGCTCTAGCAGTCAGCTTTTTTTTTTTTTTTTTTTTTTTTTTTTGAGGGAGGTTGCTGGTATCTGGTTTTGCTTCTTCAAGGATATGACACAGTGAAACAAAAGGAAAACATTTTTTGTTTCCTTTCTGAACTTACATTAACAACCTGCTTTCTTCCGAAAACAGACAAGAGTTTCAGGACCACGTAAATATTATTACTAAGCTTTAAATGCCCTGAAAACAATGTCAGGCTAAAGCAAACAGTCCACAGAGCAGATGCTATGCCTATTAGCAGCACCATGACAGTGTGTATCACTGTGTCAGCACCAAATAGGAAACCCTTCTCAAACCATCTCTTCCTGGGTAATGCTGAAGGAAAACTGTTTTAAACTCATTAGTACCTCAGGAGCAGAACGCATACATATTCCATGTCCCTTGCCTCCCCAGGCAGGCAGTCTCTGGTCAGTCACTTTGGAGGCCTGTGCTGAGGAGAGCCAGTGAGTTGTGGGGACAGAGCTTCAGCTTTGAATCTGAGCTCTTATCAACAGTTTTTCTTACAGATTCCTCTGTGAGATCTATAGCATTAACAGCAGTGGACTGTTGTGAACACGTCCCTGTCTAGTGAACACCTCTGTCGACGAGATTATGTTAGCATAAAGAACGATTCTGTTTTGCCTCAGGAGTTCATTGACTTTCGAGATGAATGCTGTTCCTGTGCTGTTACACAGTGTGACTCAAATGGTGTTTCAAAAGGAAAAGGTGCACTGCTTTTTATACACCCCACTCTCTCCTGCAGAAATCAGTTTTCTCTACTTTAAGTTTCAGATTGCACTGAAAACTCTCAGCAACACCCTCTGAAAAAGCAGCGCTCTGCTGCTTCTCTGTTGGCAGTATTTGGCCCTTTTGCACTGCACACGCCTCAGTACTCAACAGCCCCAAGTTCTGTGAAGTGATCTGAAGCGTCCTCCTGTGAAAACAGCAGCTCTGGTTTTAGTACTACAGCACTGTGATAATATTGGTTTTACTAGCTCAAAGTTCAATTTCTGTGTAATAATAAATAAAAAAGTCCTGCTCGTACAGCTCTTTAAAAAGAAAACTGCAGAGATAGCAGCTTTTCACATTGAGGGAAGTGATTATAGGCCGTGCAAGTGAGGAAGACAAGAAAGAGGGAAATGACAAGAATCAGACACTGCTGCCCTGCACGATGAATCTGGCACTCAGCACTGTGTAAGTGGATGATCTGCTCCTTAGAGGGAGGGGGCACATGACTGGCAGTTCTTTTTCTGATTCACTGCTTTTTAGAGGTTGCAATAACCAACACTACTTTCTTCTAATTAGCGGTACCTGTGATATCATTGTCTATTTTGCTGGGACGAAGATTAATATGCCTTCATTTTAGGGTAGGCAGGGTAAGTTACATTAAAACATAAGCCCTCTCAGAATGACAGCATGGAATTCCAGTTTTCCTATGCTATGAATTTGACAGTCTGTATATAGATAACATTATCCTGGAATTGCACTGTCCAGATTGGTACTTCTGGTCATTTGAGCTAAGCTTCAGATAAGCTTGTCAGCAGGCTTTAGGATGGGTATCTCCTAGAATTTGGCCTCTGCTTTACATGGGAATTTGGCAATCAATCAGCCCCAACCAGGTATGCCTGATTTAGCGGTCGGCAACCCTGACCACAACAGGTTCTGTGACTCTATGATTCTATGACCTGAGCAACCCTGAGCAGTCTGTTTTGAAGTAACAGGCTTGCCTAAAATATTCCTAGCTTCTTTGCAAAGTATTACTTAGTATTGACTTTATTTTAGCTTCTCTTTGGTTTTAAGGAACAGTGTCTTGGAGTTCCTTCATTATGTTGTCTGCCAAAGGATGTTACGTTGTGCTTCAAAAAATACCTCTCAGTTTTTTAGTGAATTTTTGTCTGTTTACCATTTAGTTTTTAGTGTCCTTTTCCAGCTGCTTTACCAAATAAAGGCATGAATTCAGTCTTGTATGTTTTTCTTGGGAAAGTATACAATTATTTCATTAGCTGTACCACAGTGGCACACCTCTTGTTGTGTATATAGGAATGAATTTTCAGTTATTAAGGGGAAGGTAAGTGATAAATGAAGAAAAGGTTATCTGGGAGAGATAGCAAACATAAATATTGTGAATGAAATCAAGTATTTTCAAGCATAACTTGTTTATTTTCAGTTTCAGTGCAGTCAAAATCGGTATCAAGCTTGCTTGAGGCTTTTTTGCTTCCCTTGAGTTTGACAGTCCATTTGTTATCTCTGTAATTAATGCTATTTCAACCCAGCCATTATTTTTGTTCCAGTTGGTTACTGGCATTCCCACTCACAAGTCTCCTCAGAGCTCTCATGATGCTCTCACACCTGCCAAATGCATCATCTGACATGTCAGCAAAGACGCATGACATTGTCCCCTCTTCCGCAAGCAGTCTGTCTAGTCCCACGCTCATTTGAGGATGTGGTTTAAACCTCTCTTCCTTGTCCAACAGAAAACAGGATACATTCATCACTATTACTTTGTCCTGCTGCTATAGCTCAGTCTTACTGCAGTTCTGTTTTATGTAAGTCATCAGGTGAGGCTGTGAAGCCATACAGCTGAAAAATAGCAATGGAGCATGGCCTCCCTCTTGCTCTGCCTCTCTTCTCAGCTTTAAGCTGTGTGTATTCACATGAACCTTCCTCCCCATGGTATTTCAGTGATATTCACCTCAGACTTTCACATCTTGTCATTTGAGCCATGTTCTGTGCTTCATCATTATTGTACACTTCGCAAAGATGCAATTAGCAGAGTGGTGTGCTTAGGCTGCTACTGTACAGGCTGTATAATTAGAAGGATGGAAAGAGATAATCACAAATAAGGGAAGCATTTACCTGTGCTCTAGGCTTGCAAAAAAAAGCAAAACAAAACAAACTCTAAAGGCAGTGATCTCCAGAAAGAGAGCCTTCCCCAGTGGCAGTCAGCCAGCTAGCACGTGACTAAGGTGCTAACTTAAGTAGGGTCTAGGAGAGGTGCAGCCAGGCTCCACCCCTCCTTGTCACACAGCTGAACTGCCTTCACCTGTGCTCCCATACCTGACTCAGTCCTTGCCTCAGGTGATCAATCAGGTGATCAAAAATGTGACTCAACAGTTCCCATACAGTTGTCTATCTCAGCAGAAGTTTACTTTTTTCTCTATAGCTGTTCAAGCTTGAAGTCACACTCTTACTTGTGTCATTGAAACTGTAATTACAATCCAATTGCGCAAAACATTTGTGGGCAGCAATGTGCTAAATAAAGCTACAACACCTAGTAGTGCTGTGCAATGCTTATAGTGAAAGATTTGGAAATTGAGGTGTTTCCTAATGTAATTCATAATCCTCCTGGTACCCCTTTATTTTTAGAAACTGGGGGCTTTAACATTTAACTTTTCCATTGCAGAATACGAGTGAAACAAATTTTAAAATAATAATAAAAAAGTAGAGGGAGGGAGAACACAACAACAGCAACTTCAGTAGATACCAGCATTTCAAAGAGAGGTGGTGTACTTTTAAAGTTGCTAGGACCTTGAAGGCCAGCATCCATCTTCTCCCTTCAATTATTATATATAGCATTAGCAGGCATGGAAGGATCAACACAGCAAAGCTTAAGCTCACTCTTTTATGAGTTAGTTGTGCTCCCTAAGCAGAAGGACAGTTAGCAATAACTTTGAGTTTGAGAGTCTTCCTGCTGGTTTTACATTTTCCTACTGGTACAGTTAACTTAAAAACAAACAGGCCTAAGAAATATTCCATTCATAATTTGTTCTATTTCTCCAAACAGTATCTGTGGTGCTTCTTTTCTCTCAGAGTTCATGTTCTTGTTATCTCTGTGGATGTCCCTTTGATGCTTAAGTTCTATGATAAAGAAGGGATGAGGCATCAACAACATCCTCTGCTGTCCATTCAAGCTTATGTTACTGAAGCATATCTATAGTAGATTTTAGTAATGCCCCTTCCACTGTTGAAATTGCATAGTCCCTCCTCAGGCATTCAAAACAGGTAGAACAGAAACTTAAGGATATCTTGGCATTCCAGTTCCACCTGTTGATGTTGAAGGAATTGCATTCATTTAAAATTTGTCATTTCCACTTCTACATGTAACAGAAGTGCCAGAAATGGGGAACTTCACACCAGTTGCTGACTAAAATCTAGCTGCGCTTTTATGGCTCATTAGATCTTGGTTATAAGTAAATACTGCTAATCATTAAAGTGGAGGTTAAAAATTGGCAGGGACTGACATAAAGGATACTGACTTTCATTTTCTTACTTCAGTCTGTTCACTGATCCTTTCAAATAATGTCGAGGAGAGTACTGTTAGTCGCTCCCATTCTATTTGAGAAGAGGGTGTAAAATTCCTGAACATGTAAAGAGATTACATTAAAGTCAATATTTCCTTTTCAGCAAGGTGGGTCAGTTCTGGAATCAATCCAGTTTTCTTTTATAAATACAAGCCTTTAGAGGAATTTTCAGTCCACTCCACCTAGCCAGCTAACAGAGTTTGTTAAATGTTTTGAACCCTGCACGACTCCGGCAGAGAATATCCTATATTTATTGATACAGAGGCTTTTTGTGGTTGGGAACACGAGTTCTTTGTGCTCAGCAGTCTCACACTAGTCATGTGCTAAAGGAAGCAGCTGACCACAGTGCCTTTTCATTTCATTACGCCTTTTTACTATCTTGTCCTAAAAAAGTTTTCCAACGTTATCAGATAGGTCAATCCCAAACCTATGTTCTACTACTTGTTATAAGAATGGAAAGGCTGAAGAATAACTGGTGCAACGAAGCAGTATGAACTGTATGTCTGACAAATCATACAATTCAGCAGATGGTGTGGGTCATATCCTCATATTCTTTGGTATGAAGACAGACTCTAAAAGTGACTCTGTGTCTGAAACTAGTGCTACAGAAAAAAATACCACAGAGAACAGGTGTCTTCAAAAGTCAGGAAGGAAAGAGAAAAATAAACACAAACATTCTGGGGAGGAAGAAGGTTGTGACACGTTGTCCTTACTTCTAGTATCTTCCATTTTGAATCTTCTCCCATCCCTGCTACAGCAAACCTGCTGAGTCTCTGATCCAGGGAAGGGCTTTGAGCTGCTTTTGATAAGCAAGTCTAGCAAGTGGTGCTAAAAGAAATAACAACACAGTAAAGTCACAGCCATTTAGACAAAGTTTTCCCAGAAAAAGTCTTGCTGTGGATAAGTGAAACTAGCATTTGCTAGCTTTGCAAAACGAACGGAATAGCTACAAGTCAAACTGGCTTCTGTCCAACTGCAGAAAAAAGTCTGTGTGAGGAACAAGTACTTCAGTTGTTGCTGCAGCATCACACACCCTTTCACTTATGTCCTTTGATGTTTGTGTAACCGTAAGTCTACAGCCAACGAAAAAGGTTTTAATATTTTTTCACTAAAAATGCCAGTGCATGTTAAAAACAAAAACAGACAAGAAAAGAAAACACAAACACAAAGCCAAACCCTTTCCCGCAGTAGTCTAATAAGTTCTGAAACAAACTTCCTTTTAATCTATTTCTTGTTTTGGCATGCTTAAAAAAAAAAATAATTCACAAGCTTCTGTTTAAATGTGTTTCCCATCAATATTTACACTAGTGCCATATTTAAAATTACACACAGCAAGTCACTGACACTAATACTTCTGCTTCAAAACCTACACGTGCCTATACACGTATATATGCTGTCCTGTATATATGCTGTCCTTATGGGGGAGTATATGCATGTTGTTGTATGGGAAGAAGGGTAAAGATTTGTTCTTTTAAGAACAACAACACAGTTCAAATATATTTTCCCTTTTTGTCCCATCTTACAAGTAATGAAACTTTCAAATGGTCCTTTTTGGTTGGTGCAAAACTAACCAGACTTACTTTAAATTATCATCGGAATTTCTACCAGTAATACCAATCAGAATTTAATAAACAAATCTACCAAAGAAAAGCTTAAGCAAGATCACCCAGTTCAGCAGGAATATGGAGAAAAAAAAAACCGTATAGTCTCTAGTACAACTGCCATTTTGATATACTGCCTTGAAATAAATAAACTTAGCCTTTAAATTCAATGCAAGCAAGCCAAGTCATCCTGAGGCACTGAAATCCCCTGGAGGACATCTCTGCCTATTTCCAAGCGTGAGCTTTAATCTTACAGTCACTACTTACTTGTGGTGATATTTAAGCTCATCCAGATGCTTAAATACCTTCACTTATGTCCTTGCAGATTTTTTTTATGTGTCAGTACCTAATCTCATTGTCCTCTGGGAATGAGTACTTACCAGACTGCTATACTGAATACTTAAAGTTCAGTAAAATTAACTACACATGGTTATATGGTACACTGGTAAATTCAAAACAGAGGAGACAAATCTCAACATTTTGATATCCAGATTAAGAAATTATGTAACAAGGAAAGAAAATGTCTTCTATATGATTCCATGATACTTCTTTTCAGCAGTTCTTGTCAGTATACTTCTGAGTAAAGCCTCCTGTAGTAAAGCTCTTTCATTACAAATAAATTTGGTAAAACTTCTCTGCTTGACTAGCAGGCCTTGCCCTGTTAGCCATTCTCTGTCTCCTCAAGGTTAGTTCTGCCCACTTGCTATCTCCATGAAAGTCTCTGACAAGCTGAACAGGTAACAGTCAAATAAGAAATAGCATTTCTGACTTTGATTCAGGCTCTTAAAATAAGTGAAAAGCAAGAACAAAAGCTGTAACAGTTAAAGAACAGGAAAGGAAATAAAGTAAAGCACAAAACCAGGTATGCTGGCACTCAAATTTGCCCTGAATTCTGATGAAATCGTTGGCCAAGGTTACAGATGTTTGTGAATGAAGGAGCAATTTGATTCTTTGAGCCATCATCTGCTCTTTATCCTGCTCCACAGCTTCTGCTCTAAACAGTTTCTCCTGTATTCCCACAACCATCCTGGCTGCTTCTTTAGACATCAGTATTTCAAATGTAATAAAAGATGAATTTGCCAGGGACTTTTGCTTTGAGGGCACAAAACTTAGTTTTGGGAACAAGTCATGACAATGGACGATGTGTCAACACCTTCAACTACAAACTTTCCAAGCAAACTTCTCTTGGTTAAGATTTTTTTTTCGTTATTATCGTTCCTAATCCTGAGTGGATACTTCCCCAAGGGCTCTTCCTTTAGCTTACATTCAGAAACAAAAAATAAGAACAGAAGCCTTGTGCAGAATGTGTAACTGGACATAAGAATGTAAGTGGAAGCAAAACATAAATCTGCCTTTTAAATTAGCAGTGAATAAAAACTTTCTCGTAAACAAACAACTTATATGTACGCATAGATAAGTCTCCTTATTTAAGTTTGCTATTCCCCACATGTAGTTGGGTTTTAGAAAGGGAGAACAGGAAATCAGTGTATGAGATCTCTCAAATTCCATCCAACCTTGCATTTCTCTTTAGGCCTGGATCTTGTATTCGAAACATAACTCTACATCTTTTCTCTTGCTTTACTGTCATTTGTGGCAACACAACTAGCTGACCTAAACCCAGATCTGATGGCCAAGTGTTCTGTGGAACATAGGAAAGGGGAAGAGGGCGAAGCACGCTTCTGAAACTGGAGATGGGTGTCTAGACAGGGCCTCATTTTTTGAGGAGCCCTACTAGAAGCCCTAGTCTGCTTTTGCAGCATTGTACCACAAACACACATCCACATCACTTAGCAGAATACATTCCCATCCTGCAACCCAATGTACAAGCATGTACTGTTCAGTTGTACTCAAAAAGTGCCCAGTGAGAAAAGGGGAGGTGGAGGGGAGGAGGGAAAGTGAGTTCTTTTATGAAATCATGGTAACATATCACTCTGTTTATAAAACCTGAAGAATCGGTCTAGATCTGCTGTGTGCATTTGTGTTGTACCAAGCACTCCCTCAGAGCTGGCTTCCCAGCTTTGTTTTACAAGCTTCCCTGCAGCACAGAAAGTTGTTCCACGTGCTTTACAGGGAAATGTACTTCTCATAGCGATGCGTGATTTAAGTTTTTGTTCTTGGTTTGTGAAACTGAGCTGTAGAAACTTGTACTTCCCTGCTCACAGCAGGGGAGTTGGAACTAGACGATCTTAAAGGTCCCCCCCAACCTAAGCCATTCTGATTCCTTTGAGTATCTATGCACAAGCAGCATGTGTACTAAAATATGCAATTAACACTATAGAGAAGTAACCTCACAGCATGGGACGATGTACTTTAGGGTAGATGTCTAATGACCAATGTCAGAATCAGGTCTGTACTGTATTTGCTACTCCAAATAGCTGAGAGAAAGGGCCTGCTTTGAGGCAGAAATTATTCCAACTACCATAAAACAATCTGGGGCAGGGATAGGCCCTCCAATTCACTTTAGCAGTCCCCAAACTTTGACCTGAACGATGGCTCTCAGATTATAACGAATATTCATAGAGAAGCCATCTTATCTGGAAAATCTTGCTGTTGGTGGTTTTGCTGTTGTTGTGTTTTGTTTTTCTCCATGACTTCAGTTTTCTGGTTATGTGATTTTTTTGGGAGACACGGAGATACCAACTTTCTTTCATGTTACGTACACGTTGTATTTTTGGTATTTAAGACTGTCTTTGGATTCCAGAGATATGTTGCCGAGCCAAAATTTACTTCGGAAGGCTATTGCAGTGAGATAAGCCTTGGGCTGAGGTAGGACTGCAAGTAGGATTGGCTCTGGTTCTGCCAGGCCGGACCTAGTGCAGTGCAGATGTGCCAGCCAGCTCCGCAGAGGAACATGCTTGGAAAGCAGGAGGTGGATTATTTCAGCTCCATAAAAGGAGAGTCTGTGAGAAACATGTGTGCCTCTTGCACCAAAAAGAGGGGAGGTCTGAAGCCTGCTAGGGAAGCATCACTTGGTTTTGGAGAAAAAAGTCATGCAAATTTCTCAGAAATAAAAAGGAAATGACTTAAATCGTATGTGACGTGTTCAACTGCACGTCAGCCTTTGAGTAGGCTTTCTATACATCACCATTACAAAGTAAGCCGGTTTGTTTAAGCAGCATTTGAGGTGAAGTTGCTGTATGTTCTGAGTCTTACAGCATAAACCAAAATGTCTAATGAGCCGCGGCGCTGTTCCGGTAAAGGGTTTAATCTACATAAGGTATTACGTATGTTTGTTGAGCCCTACGGCTGCTACGACTTTGTTGAGGAATCAAATATATTGTGATCAGGGGCCGCATCTCCATCTCGAGGAGGGGACACGCTTATCACGCAGATAGCAGCTGTTTCACGAGTAAGCCTGACGGACTCGCTGGGTTCCGTCAGCCAGGACAGCGCGAGTCTTCCCTGGCACGATCCCGGGGTGACGGCTGAGCCGCGCTCCCCGAACACCGCCGACACTCCGCTCGGCGGCCGCTGAATAAAGGCCCGGCCCCGGCGCACACTCAAGCCGCAGGCCGCGCGGCCACGGCAGCACGCAGGCCGCCCGCAGCGGGGAGGGGGGCTCTCGGCTGGGTACGCGCCCGGGCCCGGCTTCACTCAGCTGCCGCGCAGGGGAGATACGAGGCTGCCGGTCGGGGCTAGTCCGGGTGAATCACCCGTGGCTCCGCGATAGCCGGTATCGCCCGGCGAGCTCCTTTCGGAGCAAGCGGCACAGCGCAGCCCGAAGCCGGGGCTGCGTGAGGCTCGGTTCCCGTATCTGCGCTCCGCGCCGCCGCCCGGCCCCGCTCGCTTGAGTGATGAGCGCAAGGCGCCGCAGGGAGGGGAGGGGGAGCGCTACGCCATTTTCGTAGCCGGTGGAGTAGGGGAGGGGGAAGCGAGGCGCGGGGGAAGAGGAGGAAATGGCTCCGCATTGGGCCGGGCGGGCTGCGGGGACGCGATCCGCATGGTGCGTAGGGGTGAGCCGGGCGAGCGCGCCGGGGGTTGGCGTAGCGGTGGTTGGCGAATAGCGTAGCGGCGGCGGCGGCAGGAGCTGCAGGAGGAGGAGGAGGCGCCGCGGCGGTTTGGTACCGAGCGGAGAGGGAGATGCACACGGCACTCGAGTGAGGTAGCTATAAAACCCCATTTGTTTACATTCCCTCCCCCACAAGCGGCCGGCGCGGCGGTGCGGGTGGCGGCCGGCTTGGGCCGGCTGTAGGGGGGGGGCCCGGGGTTACGAACGAGGAGCGGGAGCCGGCGGGCACTAGCGGACGTCTCCTTCCCCGCGATGCGGAGCAGCGGGCGGGGGGCACGGCGGCGCGGCCGCCTCGTGACGTGGCGGTGCCGGACCCGCCGGGTGGGCGAGGGGCCGGGGGCGGCGGGGGCCGCCGTGCTCCGAGGCGGTCCCCCGCCCGCTTTCCCCGTCCTCCCGGGGCGGCCACGCGGCAGGTAAAGCCGTCCGCCCGCAGCGGGGGCGCAGAACGCGGCGGTTCCAGGCCGCTGCGGGGGGCGCCGTAGGGCCCGCAGCGGCCGGCCGGGCCCGCCGCCCCGGGAGGCGGTGCGGCTTTTCCTTCTCGGTGTCGCCGCTTCCCTCGCCCTCCTTCCGAGCGTAAACGCGGGCTGGGAGCGCCCCGTCCCCCGGCGCCGTCCGCCCGCGGCCACGTGGAGCCCCGCGGCCGGCTGCGAGGTGCTGCTCTCTACGAGATAGGAGCGCGGGCGGCGAGGCGTGAGAGCGGGCTGCGGCCCGCGGGGCTCGGCGGTGAGCCGTGGTGGGTGGGGGCGGTGAGCGAGGCGGGCGGTTATGTCCTCCTGGGCCTGAAGTTCGCCTTAGCGTGGGTAGAAACTGCAGTCAGGCTGTGTAACTTGTATGCAACCCCAAACAATCAAGGTAAGCCGAGGGGAGTCAGGAGGTGCTGTCGTTGGCTGGAGTATAATGTGCACGGAAATGAGGAGCTTCCTGTGCTTTCACCTGTGCTTAACCTGCGTCGGTGGGTGCTGAATGTGGAGCCTTTGGAATAAAGCTGTTCCAAGAAGTCTTCCGTTATCTTTCGTCTTTTTTGTTTTGTGTAATGTCTGTAACTGCTCATTCTTAATCCCGTGTTTCTGATGTGTATGAATTACAACCAATTCTTGAGCTGAAAATAATTGTTCTCTTGCACTAACTGTACATCTATATGTAACAGTAAGTAATTGTGGATTTATTTATTTTTTTTAATATGTCACATCATAGTACTCGGAGAGCCTGTGGTAGATGAAGGCTGGTACAGCTCTGAGAACTGCACAGAGCAAGGCCTGGCTTTTGGAAATGTGGAAGTGATTGTCCCATTAACAGCAGTGGTTCCTGGGAGTGTGTTCTGGTGTTCTTCTGCATAGTAGTAATGCATACAATGACATTAAAATGAAAAGCACAAAAAATGGTTCCGAAGTGGTTTGAAGGAAAATAAAAGAGCACACACTTGGATTTTACTTGAGAATGAACTTTCCATTGGATGTGTAGAAGAATAGGAATTCCCTGTAGACTGGTGAGATGTGCTGCTCTAATTCCAAATCAGATATTAGGTTTACTGACAGTTACTTCATAGGCTGATACGCTCGTGGCTATAGAAGAAAACTGCTTGCTAAAGATCTGTGGTTCCTGATACTTTTTGAAAATGTGTGATGTGAATTTTCCTGATTAGGTTTTTGTTTTAAAGTAAATGTTTCAATTGTTGCCTCGTAGCACTTCTTGAACTGCTTCCAACACCTTCATATTTGGAAGGAAAGAAGCATGCGGCCATGCGGTGTATTTAGAGAATAAGGCCTGTGTACAGACCATGAATAAGTTGTGTACATTCACGTGTGTGTAAGTGAAATAAGTGGCAATTCCTTGTGGACATTGCACTAGTGTCTACTAAAGGTGCAGGTTGAAGAGATGAACGCGGTTTCCTGTCTGGAATAGGCAATGAGAAAGGAGATTCTGCCTGCATAACTTTCTCCACAACAGGGAAGTTGTTTAAATGAATGTGCCTTGGTTTTGTGTAGAATTTTTGTGCTTTTCAGTCTGTCTTAAGAAACAGATGCATCCCTCGGACAGTGTATCCACACGTTAATGTAAAATGAACTGCAAAAAGCAGTGCAGATATATTCACAAGCTGAGCTATTGCATGTTTGTTTCTCCCATTACGAACAAAAAAAATTACAGTGAATCATGGTAACTGGGGAGTGTTCTGGAACCTCTGCTTCCCATTAAAAAAAGCACAAATCCCTGCAGTGATGATCTTTGTCTCCTCCAGTGGCTGGTCATGATCTGATTTGAAACTTAAGCGTTACGTGACGTCATAATATGCATCTTCTAAAGTGACACTGAGGAGAGGCAGCAGGATATTGATTGCATATGGTACTTGGGTTTTACACATTAATAAATCATTTCCTTTGAATATTCGATAGGAAACCGTGGTAAGATACGAACTTAGTGTAGTTTGATTTGGGCAAAATGAAATTTGTGTTCGCACATGGGAAAGTTAGTACTTTACAACCTGGCATAGATTTCTTTTGTGGTCTTCACTAAGTACATCAAGCAACTGTTATTAAGTTATTTATATTCATAAGAGATCATCTGCGAAACAGTAGTTGGTCCAAGTAGGAAGGAACTTTGAGGTGGTGCACAGATCACATGATATTAAGCTTGGGTGTATGTACAGACCTAAAGGAAGCATGCTTGGGCCTGTTTATTTTTGCTATTCTGTTTTAATGGCGTTTGATCATGATTTTTGTCTTCTGTAGCGAGTTTGGTCTCATCTTCGCCACAGTTTTTACAGAAATAGAAGTTAACTTGAATATACGATGGGCATTTGATAACTTTTCTAAAGCCATATTATCTTTTTTCATCAAGTGGAATTACCAAATTAGAATTACACAAGCCACTTAAAATCTGAGCTCAATAGAAGTTTTTCCTGTAAGCTAAGGTTTAGTCCTTAAATGTGGTGAAAGGTCCTGGTAACTTAACAGACTGCAGTGTGGAATAAGGGCACGAGCAACAAGATGATATTAGAAAAGAAATCTTACTGCCGCTTTCTTCCCAGTTTGTCAATCAGCTGTCAGAACGCTGGCTGTTATGTTTCAGCACGTTTCAGGATTGTCAAATGAATGTCAGATTCTGACTTGCTTCTTAGCACACCTAAAAATGTCATCAGAAGTTTCAAAGAAGAAAAGCTAGATTATGGTTCTATTGTCTTTGTGAAAGTATGCTTTTCATAGAGTTGAGATTTAGGTGCAGAGGGAGTTCTGACTATACTAAGAATTGAAGAATTCATGCCTTTGGGGAATCAATTTCTGTTCTAATTTAAAGAAGAACAGTATAATTTCCTCTTGTTCTGTGAGAGTCCAACTTAAAGAGCAAATATTTGTAATATAATTTGATTATTTGTGAAGTGTTTCTCTTTAGACTGCTGAAGTTATCTTAATTGACAACCAGAGATTTTATCTTGCTGATTAGGGCTTGGTGATGTGGATAGATTTAAGATTGTTTTTAGTTCATTCTTAAATTGCAACTGAGGTATTTAAGTGTGAGTAATAATATATGATAAAGTAATGTGTATAAATTAGGTGAAGCTAATAAAAAACGAACAAATTTTAAGCTTCCAAAACTGATCAAAATATTGAAAAGTGTTCTGTTAGCATTGTAATCTCCTAGGTGAGAGAAGGGTGCACTCGTCTTTCATCCACCTGTTCAGAATGTTCCATGTTATGCTGCATCGTTACCATCTCTCCAAGGGTTGTTTTGTTTGTTTGTTTTTGATGTAACATAAATGTAAGGAGTAAAAAAGAAAGAAGTCACTTAGGTTTTTTGTTACCTCTTATGCCTGTCTAGTCCCTGTACAGATGTTTATGTCCCCAAGCAGGAAGCCAGTGTGAAAGATAGCAGAGATCATGGTTTCCTAATGCTTGTTTCAAAAGCATAAAAATAAGGGATGTTGAAATTAGATGTGGGACGTTGTGCCCATGCTGGGGAACGTGCTTTATTAGACTAGAAATGTTTTCATCTTTTGGGTGTTGCATTGTGGTGCCTCATCTGTGACTTTCCACTTTCTGACTTGCCTCTTATTGCAGAGAAGGAATGACTCAGCTGCCTTTTCTGTCTCAGCTGCTGCTGACCTATGAGCTTCATTCTTACCTTACTACCACATTTTCTATAGCTTGCTGATTCCAAAAACAGTATGCTGAGAGTGAAGATAGTCTGCTCATTATACTAATGGAAAATTAGACTGCTGTAGAAACTGATACATCATTTTTACTGGGTAGTCTGTTGGAGAACCTGCGTGTAAGAAACAGTGAGATTTCTTTTCTAATATCATCTTGTTGCTCATGCCCTTATTCCACACTGCAGTCTGTTAAGTTACCAGGACCTTTCACCACGTTTAAGGACCAAACCTTAGCTTACAGGAAAAACTTCTATTGAGCTCAGATTTTAATAAAATCACCAAGGTTAGAAGACATCTCCAAGATCATCCAGTTCAGCTGTCCACCTACCACCAATATTTCTCACTAAATCATGTTCCCTTAGTCTACATGTTTCTTGAACATCTTTGGGGACGGTGACTCCACCACTTCCCAAGACAGCCTATTCCAGTGCCTGGCAGTTCATTCGGAGAAGACATTTTTCCTAACATGCAGCCTGAATCTCCCCTGGCACAACTGGAGGCCATTTCCTTTAGACGTATCAATAATCACACGAGAGGAGAGGCTGACTCCCCCCTCAGCCCAACCTCCTTTCAGGCAGTTGTAGAGAGCTATAAGGTCGCCTTGAGTTTCCTCTTCTCCATACTGAGCAATCCCAGTTCTCAAGTAGCGGGTTTAAAGTGTGTACAATTTGGGGACATTAACTAGAAATAAGTGAGAAGAGCATTAAGTTCTCAAGAGGTAGGAAGTACAGAAAGTTGAAGTCGTCATGCATTTGTTTCAGTGCTTGAGTGACAAGATGTAATTTAGTAGTCATTGGTATTAGGTAGCTAAATCAATGTTGAATTGAGATGATAATAATGGAAGTAATTGAATAACAGTGTTCATGTCTGAAAGTCATACATCAAACGAAGTTCTGGAAGAGTATTCACATGGTTAGACTTTTTGTAAGATAAAAAGCCAATGTAAGATAAAAACTCTTCGGAGTGAGTATGTGCAGAGGAGGTTGTATGCAAAAGTGCGGGATTTGCATAAAGTTACAAATGTATTCCAGTAGAGGTCTTGTTCACCAAATTCTGGCTCGATGTTTCTGCTGGTTGTTTATTTTATGAAGTTCCCAGTCACATCTCTAAGTAAATAGCACAATAATAAACTTTTGTTACTGAGAGGTGCCCCTACAATTTACATGTTAAGATCCATGTCTCAAGGTGAGTTGATTTTTACTGCACTCATAAAATGATCTCTGTACATTTTTATTGCATGTGCATTTTTATTACTGCAGTGCAGTGATTATTAATGGATGAAAAAAAAATGTTTTTAATGCTGGGAGATAACTGGAAATGGTAATTGATTTACAGCTGATGATAGGATATCTGTATTTAGTTCCTCTTCTAACTGAGCTGGTTGCTAATAGAATACAGCCATACATTGTTTGGAGCATCAAAGCAAAACAAAGGAAAATATGCGTAATCTTCTTTAAAATAGTCCCTCATAGATGTTACCAATGTGATTCGGAATGCTGGTTTTAGCCTGTGTAGTACAATAACAGTAGTAATACCACAGCCAAAGGGGAACAGCAGGTGGGTATGCGTCTTATGGCTAACCACAGAATCACAGAATCACCCGGGTTGGAAGGGACCTCAAGGATCATGTAGTTCCAGTCCCCCTGCCTAGCAGGGCCACCAAACATACACATTCAGATCAGGTTGCCCAGGACCCCGTCCAACCTGGCCTTGAACACGTCCAAGGACGGGGCATCCACAACCTCCCTGGGCAGCCCGTTCCAGGGCCTAACCACTCTCCTTGTAAAGAACTTCCCCCTAACATCCAACCTAAATCTTCCCTCCCTCAAGAGGGAAACCAAGTCTTACTGTGCCACCACGTGCACTTCTTCATTCGTACCAGATACGGCGCAGGGCAGAAGAGCTTCATTACTGACAAGTGGAATGTTGGACTCTGTTTTAAAGGTGACTGTGCTGCTTCTCAAAGCTCTACGTAACTTATATAATGCGTTCTTATAAAGGAAGGCCTCTCTTTTCATCAGACTCCACTGCATTGATAATTGCTCTCAGTCTATGAAATGTAAGCCATATCATTTTGGCCATGTTTTTTGCTAGAATTGTTGCAGAGCATTCACAGGAGCGTTTATTTGTGGCCTGAGTATCTGTCCAGAGAAAACAGTATTTCAGCCTGGAAGTACATTTCCAAATTGTACTAGCCTACATTAAAACATAATGAATTATGAGTTATGTTTTATTATGTTATGAATTATGCAGTTACTTGACTGCAGTCCTGATAATATTGTGTCTTTGCCTCACTACATTTCAGTGCTAAAAATAAAAGTATTCCCTTTTATGTAATACTTGATGTTATGCATAAACAGGCTCGAGTTCCAGTTCTTCCTGTTCTGAACTGTGCATGAGGCAGTTGTCTGGCAGAGGTGTACTGCCAGTGCTTGAATTGTTCAGTTTTAAACGCTTTTTGAAAGCAGTGTCCCCAAGTCGCCAAGAAGGCTGTTGGCTTCTTGGCTTATAGCGGGAGTGGTGTGGTGTGCGGGACAAGGGAAGTCATCCTGCCCCTGTACTCGGCATTGGTGAGGACGCACTTCAAGGACTGTGTTCAGTTTTGGGCACCTCAGTACAGAAAGGACATTGAGGTGCTGGAGCAGGTCCAAAGAAGGGGAACGAGGCTTGTGAAGAGCTTGGACAATGTGGCCTATGAGGCGAGACTGGGGAAAAGGAGGCTGAGGGGAGACCTTATTGCTCTCTTCCAATATCTGAAAGGTGCTCACAGCGAGAGCGGCATTGCTCTCTTCTCACTGGTGACAGGATGAGGGGAAATGGCCTCAAGTTGCACCAGAGTAAGTTTAGGTTGGGTATCAGGGAACGCTTCTTTATAGAAAGGTGGTTAAGGTTGAGTCACCATCCCTGGGTGTGTTTAAAAAAACATTTCGATGTGGTGCTCAGAGACATGATTTAGCAGAGGGTTGTTAAAGTTAGGGTGGTATGGCTAGGTTATGGTTGCTAGATGATCTTTAAGGTCTTTTCCAACCTGAGCAATTCCATGATTCTATGACACTATTTATTTCCGCTAATTTCAGTAAATACACATTAGTTACAGTAGGTAGTATGTACAGTGTGTAGCGTATTAGTCTAATGTTCCCATACCTAATTTCTTAATACTTCATAAAATATTCTGAACTATTCTATTTGCATGTTATCAAAGAAGAACATCTTTCATTGATTCATATGGTAAAACTTCTTTTTTTTCTTTTTTCTTTTTTTCCCAAAGTTGTCTTTGAACTACAGGTAATGTGCAGTGTATGTTTGCACACCTTACTCCGCAAGATGTGGAGTCCCTACAGAAGTTCATTCTTAATGTTTTAGGGCAAAAATTCTCCTGCTAACTTTTTCTGGTCACGTAAGTTCTGTAACAGTGAGAGGAACGTGGGAGGTTTATGCTGACTCTTGGAAAAATGGATCAGGATGATACTTTATTGAGAATGCAACAATTGTACCAAATTATTATTACTTCTATTTGGTTTGTATCAGACTTTGTGGATCGAATTAGTTGCGGAAAATCACTGTCTTTGTAGAGAACACTTGGTCTGCTCCTGTTCCCCATAGAAAGTATGGATTTAATATTTAAATGTTTTTTTGTTGTTGTTAATTAGACAATTGACAAAATGATGTTTTGGAAGAAGACAATGTACTGCTTCTTTAAGTGAATGAAATTGAAAAATACAAATTATCACCTTGGGGAAAATTTAGCTTCTACAAATTTATGTTCTAGAACTTACTCTCTTGCTGCTTCTTGATGGCTAACTATGGATTTGGAGTCTGAACGTGAAAGGCAAAGGATTAATCACATTTTAGAAACATGGTATTTTCAGATGGAAACAAGGAGCAGCGCATCGTTCTTCAAACAGAAGCTATGAAGAGAATAAAAACTTTTCAGGCAAATCCTTGCCTGTATTTTAACAAATATTATGTAGTAGTTCCAAGCAGTGACTGACGAACAGTGAAATGCTGTACCTCAGATGCTCTGTTGCTTTTGTTTTGTTTTCACTTTTCTTGATCATAAACAAAGCTTGATCCTTCGTGTTGTTACCTCACAGTCCTATTACTGGTAAAACATGTGTCAAGAGTCACAAATATGTTATAAAAGTTAAAAGCTGGGTATGAACAAGTATGTGTAGCTTAATCAGAAACTGATAAATAGTGAATTTAGCAAATCAGATATGGAATGTGTGTGGGGGGGTGTGGTATTTCAGCCTTTTCAGAGCATCAGGTTATGAGATTTTCTTGTTTACTGGATCTGTGCTGTAGCTGCAGTTAGTTTTGGATGGTGTCAGTGCCAAGTAGGTAACATACCTACTGAAGTATTTCAGTTTCATAACCTGGCAGCTTGATAGAAGATGGCATATTATTCCCATGACTAAGTGCCATAATAACTTCAATGAGTAAACTGTTGTGCCTCTGGAAACGTGAAAAACAAAGCCTCAGAATCCTTAACGGGTCACATTACCATTTGGTACCTTCAGCTGTGGTTAACCATAGAATCAAACATTTGACTCTTCTTGGGATTAAGTGGTCAGATTGTTTATGTTTAATAAATTCTTGAACTGAGCTACTTTGAATGTTAGAAGTCAAATAAATTTGTAGGTGTGAATGGACTTAATATTGTAGAAAAGTTGTCTAACCTTGGTCTTATATGATGTGTTGGATAGCTTTAGCCATGGAATCCGCCTGTTACAGAAACTCATCTTTATGTTCTGTGATTAAGTATTTCTGAGGTGGAACTTGTGGAATGATGGTCACGACCCATTAATACCCCTGGAATTTAGAGGCGGAGCCGGTCTGCTTTTCAGTTGCTTTTAACTAATCAGTAAAAAAAGCATAAAGCATCTTTCTCAGAGAAATCAGGTAACATGCAGTTTCAGTGGTAAGCTGCCAAACCGTTCCTGTTACTCCAGAAGTGGAAAAACAAAGCTTTTTTTGTACTACTCTGTGTAGAATGTCTTTTTATAGTTCGGATTGTCTTTTCTTCCAGAATCATAGATTTGTTTCAAGATAAATTTATAATTCTTTGTGTTAAATGTTAGAGACAAGAAATAGCCCTTTTCTGTTGTTGTTGTTCTCTTGCTTTTTACGCATTCTTAAAAAAAACCAGTATCTTCTGGTTTCAGCTTGTGGGGAGGATGTATCAAAGCACTGATAGAATGTGGTATTTATTTTCCACAGCTTTGAGAAGTAATGGAATCGCGTAAACTGGAGAAAGCTGCCAATAGTAGTTGAAAAATGAAACGAAGATGGAAGATCTAAGTGAAGTAGAAGTCAGAAATGTCCTGATGATCCCACTGAGAAGGGTGGTGACTTTGATAGCACGGAATCAAATCAGCAGTTAGTGCAGAAAAATCTGTATAAATTAAAATAGGGAAAGCACAGTGATGCTTAAGGATGTGAATAGCATCCACATTTCAGGTACTGGAAGAAGAGCGTACAGAGTGAAAACAAAAGCTAGAAACTGCTATTAGATCAAATTGGAATGCTACACAGCGTGTTCTAGGCTAGGTGCATCAGGCTGCGGTGCAATTCTTGTAAAACTGATTGCAGCCTTACTCTTAGCAGTGTTTCTCTTTGCTCATCTGCGTTGCTGTTTGACTGTATGTGCACTTATAAGATGATAGACACGGGGAAGTGCATACAGACAGCAGCTTTTAAGTTTTTGTACTTTGCTTTATTGAAAATTATTTAACTGAGAAGACAGTTCTTCTGGCACTTCAGATCAAGTCCATAAGGATTCTGCTTTCTTTCTCCTTTTCTGTCTCTAATGTTGTAGTATGAATAATAATGGCATTAAGTACAGTGCTTTTGTTCAGTCACCTGGAAGCTGTGCACCTGCAAAGTTGTTTCAATAACTTGATAAGCAAATAACCATAGTTCATTGTTTTTAGTGATTTTTTTTTAGTTTTTAAGCTAATGGTTGTTTTTATATGCTTGAGCGTTGTCATCACACAGTCCTGTAATAGGTAGCCCTGCAGAGTTTTAGCAATAGTCTTGGCTCAAATAAGTGAGTGCTAGGCATCATGACTTCTGTTGAAGTCTACTTGGAATGAGATAGAAATGGCACATTCAGATTCAGCTGGCTAATCATTGGGCTGATCTTCCTGTTGAAATATGTACAGCTATTTTTTGACACAGATCAGGCAAGTTAAATGTTATTTTTCAATCTGCTGAGATGTCTTTATAAAGATTTATTTGCTTTAAAATTGTAGAAATGATCATTAAGCACCTTCAGCTGGCAGAGCACGTATGAGGGAAGTGTGCCTCGGTCCTGTTTTTCAATGGCTTTTGTTGTTGGTGTCTGTTAATAACTATTTTTGGAAAAGTGAGAGAAGCTATCAGCTAATAGTAGACATGTTGAATTCCTGCTGTGATTGGGTCTGCAATGGATTGTTTTAATTGTGATCATTTAGCAATTAAAAGCTTACCAAAAGCATGCCTTTATTCTTTTTGATGTCGTGCAAGTGTTCTAGGGTACTGTAAGGATGAGATAGACACAGTGATTTAAGTTAAAGCAAGAATAAACATACTACCGCTGGTCTTAATGCTTCATTATAGACATTCTTATATTCTGTGTTGTAGAGAGAAGTTTTTCCAGAATGACTTTCGGTTCAAAGTTTGTTGTTTTATTTTCATAATTTGAGTACATTTTGAGGTGGCCGGTTGTGTTTGCACTGAAATGGGCTGTTGGGCTGCAAATCAGCCAGCTCTGGTGCTGCCACCAAAGGCAAGGATGCCTTTTTTTTTTTTTTTTTTTTTTTTTTTTGTGGGGACTGCAGTGTTTGTGCAGCTGCACAGTGAAGCAGATAGGAGAAGCAATCTGTCTTAAAAATAATCTTTTCTTTTTCTGAGCTGTTTTTCAGCAGAATCTAATTGTACAGCTGCACAGTGGACAGATCAGCAAACAAATCTACTGGTATACAAAAATGGTTTTATGGGAATGAATGAATGAATGAAGCAGCAGGGCAGGGCTGCCATAGGTGCAACAGCATCTTAAAATATTTGTTAAACTTCAGCCTTAGCTCTGATAAAAACATTTGCTTATTTTCAGTGGAAAAATGAAGTACTAAAATGCAAGCATACCTGGTTATTTTTTTCAGGATTGCATTCTTACAAGCACAGGCATTACAGAACGTAACTAAAAAATGAGATGTTGACACAAGATCATGCCAGCTTCACTGTAAATGTTGTGTGTTAATAATGCCTTATAAACTATATCAAGTTCATATACAAAACAGAAAAGTTGCGTATAAGCAGATCTGATACTTAAAGAACATGATCTGTTTTGATGGCTTTTATATTATTTCGAGCTGTAAGAAGGATCCCGTATTCAGCAATTCATTGCAAGTAATTGTCCTTTTGAGGAAGGCAGCCCAGTTATTTTCTCTTCTAAATAAAACAAATGCCCCTTTCTGTACAACTGAGCTACTAGATTACAACTGCATTAATTTGGGATTATTTTCTAGTGTGCTTGGGCTTTGGTATTTCAAATACTTCAGATTTCCAGTTTTGAGACTGTGTTTACAATGTGTTCAGTTATGCGTAAATGCTTTCCATGCTATATGTCTTATCTGGTATTAACTTAGCAAATATGGCTTGGATCAATTAGTTGATGGTCTGTTCCTGCTGAGTGCCCCTCCTACTGGGCTGTAGGTTCTCAACTGAATGAGTTTCACTTACATCCACAAACCTGGTTCGCTGAATTTGGGGCTGGAACCAAATACAGAAGATGAGTGAGAACTAAAGTTACAGGCTGTGAACTGTAACTTCTTATGTCTGCAGAGTGTTTGTATTGCTGGAGCTCACGTTGGCAAAAGACTGTTAAAACAAAATGAGATTAGTGTTTGTTTAAGTACTTTTGTGGATTTCTTTAGTGTCGTTAGAGGGAATATTTTGATTTATCTTTGAGGTATTTTTTTAAAATCCCTTACCTTGAAAATGAGTATTGGATTAGTAAGAAATAACACTCTGGCATTTGCTTAAAATTGGAAATTTAGGAAATGAACAGTGGATTATTTGAGTTGCTAGATCCAAGAGTTTCTGGACAGAGAAATAGCGTGGAATATTGGAGGAGTAGGGGAGCTGCAGACATTGTTTTTGCTTGTGAATTTGAGTAAACGTCTGCGATGTGGGAATTTTAAATTCCAGGAAGAACAAGGAAGTGCCTTTATGCGCCAGTACTTTTAATTCAAGAAATGTGCATCTCACATATACAGAAAAAAAAGATGTTTTTCAAACTCCTTTTACTCTGAGAAGTTGTTACTAGAACCTAATGACAGAAGTGCTTCAACTATCAGTACTGAACAAAGAGAGCATCTTGGTTTGGTAAGAATATTGCTTTGTCTGTATGTCTGTTTGTCCTTCTCTGTTCTCTCTTATTTTAGCTGACTTTGTGTCTTTGGTATCTGTGCCATTTGCAGCTTCTGGAGGTTGATCGAGTCCTGTAAGGTACTTGGGTCATCAAGGCATTCATCAAGGCAGACTGCTCTGAGAGGAGTCTGAGCTGTCTTTGAAATCATTTTTGATTCTTTTTCAGACAGTTTAAATAACTTGATCCTCTGCAGATAGAATAAAAAGGCAGAACATTGTTGCAAGAAAGCATGGAAAGAAAATTAAAAGGGAGAAATTTAAATGAATACTTGCAAGGGCAGAAATCCTATACATTAATTTCAAATGTTTCTGTTAATTGAAATTGTTGGGAAGGAACAAGACAAAAAAGAGGGGGGAGAAGTTGAGCACTCAGATTAGTCGGTGTTTGCGTACTAAGAAAAATGCTGTAATATATGGGTTGTGAGCACTTCAATGATATACCCAGTTGTCACCTGAGCTTGAGTTTTACATGACCACGTTATTGGAATCCAAGGGTGCTTCTTTAAGTCAGACCTACCTGTCAGACTAGTTTTCTACTTTCAGTGAAGCAGTTGATGATAAACAAAAATGTCCCTCCAAATAATATTCCTATTCTGGTCTTTAATATACTTACATATACTTTCTTTCTACATACCTTTCGTGCTACAGGTATTAAATGGAAGAGCAGTTGAAATGGTAGGGACTGTGAAAACATTTCAGGAATTCAAAGGAAGACAAGTGAGAAAGTCTCTAATAATACCCACTTTGATTAGAGGTGCATTTATTCCAATAGAGGAAATGCCAGAAGGAATGGGGTGGCATAAGAGATGGTGTGAGTTTTCCATACAGAGCAGGTAAATGATGCTGATGTTGTGCTCAGATTCTTTGGCTTCCCATATTAAAGCTGTGTTTGTGGGTATGCAGTCAGAACTGCATTGGGTTGGAATGATTTGCTAGCACTGAATGAGGGGGCATTGGGGTGCATTTGGCAGCCCTGTTTGCATTTCCTTAAATGTCAGCAGGCACAGCAGGGCCGTTTATTTTGCCCGGTGTACATGTGCACGGCTATTCTAACTTTGCAGCATGACTTCAGGTGGGTTTGTCCCACTGCCTGAACGCATCCCAAAAAAACGAGCCTCATTCTTGTTGCCAGCAGATACCATTAGGTCCTGCTCAGGCCTGCCTGTTTTGGCTGCTGTAGTTTCTGACCGAGGCCACAGCTCAGGGTGTTTGCTTGTGTTTCTGTCCCCACTGGGTGACCAGCCATCCTATGCTGTTGAGGAAAGGAGGATGGGCAGCAGGAATCACAAGTGCATAAAGTAAGGCCAAGGTTGGCAACTATAATAGCTGAAGTCTTTTCCACGTTCGTAGCCTTGTCCTCAGGCTGCCTTTCTGTGGTCTTTTGAAAGTATTCAAGTCTCTTAATGTGCTTATGCTGAAATGAGCCATGTACAGTTCTGTGTCACTGAAGTGTATCAGATTTGGACTTGTGCTTTCTGATGTTATATACGTACGAATACTGATGGACATACTGCAGGGTGGGAGCTGTTTATAATTGCCTAGCAACTAATGACGCTTGTGTAAAAACAAAACAAGTAACCTACTCTTATCAGTTCTTCTATTAGAGACTTTAGGATACAAATGTTTGTTTTGAAAGCATCTTCTGTAAGGCAAGAATTGAAAAAAAAGACTGTCTTAGGCTTAAAAATATTGTGCCAAGGTTATTATTAGTTTTAATGAAAATAGACATCTAAATTGATTGTGAAATAAGTGATACGCTCATCTCTTGAGTTTGAGCAGTGAATCATGATCATAGATGACAAACTTTTAACTATTGGGACGTGGAGAAAAGGTACCATTGAAAGCTAAATACCACAATTATACATGCATGACTGACATTTCAAAGTAATGTGTTAGTAGTATTGTGTGAGATGGTCACATGAAAAAGATCATGAGGTTGTGAACAGGATTATGATCATGCTTATCATGCTTTAGTCATGAATTTCCTGATGGGCACATTTTAGTCTGAATTGTGCTGGTTTAAATGGGAATAGTTTTGCTTTGATTATTCTGGTTATATTACCGTTACGTGGCAAAGGGGAAAGGTATCTTACCTTCAAATGTAGTATGCATTCATTAACTGAATTTGCTTACAGCTAAGATGGTGGTTTTGGTACTGAGAAACAGAACAGTTAAAGAAAGAATAAACAACTAAAGAATTACAGTACGCTGTATGCGCTTACATACTCCTGCGCCATGCAGACAAGCATGTATACACGTCTTTCTCTCAGGGCTTTCATCTATCTTGAGTACATCTGTACTGCTTACTTCAGCCCTTGAACCCGCTCTTTACATTGAATAACATTCCACATTGTAAATCCTCATTTAATGAAAATCAGTGTATTCTTATAGAAACGGGGAGGTCTGCTGATCTGTAATCAGCCACGTGCCCCTTTACGTACTGCCAAGTATTCTGCTTACAGGGATGACACAAATCATAGAGCCCAGGTCTTCCAGCCTGCGCGGAAAAGAGCACAGGTCTTTATCTGACTGCTTTGGAATGAGTTTCCAGATAGTTGTGCGGTCTGAGGGTTGGCTCAGTCCAGTGATTCTTGGATAGAGCTTTGTAACCTGTTTCTTTCCGCTCCATCAGCAGCAACTTCTGTGCTTAACCATTTCCTCAGAGGAGAGTGGAAGGGCTTCTGGAAGGCATTTTGGGATGCTTTTAGTGTTTCTTGTTTAATCCCACTGTTAAATAGCTTCTGTGAGTGAAAGAAAAGACTGCACGGAAGTCTTCTCAATAAATTTTGGGGGTGTGTTCATCCTGCGAAGTTCTGAAAATGTTTGTCAGAGCCCTGAACTCAGACTGCAGTGATTACAAACTCCTAATAGAAGAGCTGGTTATGTAGGTGTAATGTAAATGATTACCTGTGTATCTTTCTGATGTTCCTGGGATCTTTTTTGATACAGATTGTTCCAGTTGACATACCCTGCTAGTCTTACATCTGTTACTAGGTTAAAAGAAGATTCTGCTCTCTCTTTTTTTTTCTTTTTTAAAGCATTTAAGTTTCCAGAAGGTGAATTTTCATCTTCTATATTTATAGAAGTTTATGGAAGAAAACATTTTCTCTAATTTAATGTTTTAACTCATTAATTTGCTATATAAAGGTACGAAAAGGAAGCCCTTTCCTATTTTCAGTTCTGTTATCTCTCAACCTGTTGCAGTTATAGATTCTTGTATGATGCGTGTGCCTGTACAGTAATGTGATTCCAAGTGCTTAAATGCAAAGCATCAAGCTAATATTTTAAGAAATTAAAATGGATACGAAATGGTGTGGTTTGTTGTAAAGCAGTTTTCTGCGTTTCACTTTCACAGAATACAGCATCAGGGCTAGAGAAGAACGAGCGCATACGCCATTTGTTGTGTGAAACTCCATCTCATTCTAGGAGAGTTTGATCAGCTCTAGTTGAGGTGCACACAGGGAGCAAAGATTGCTTTTGGTGTAAAACAGGCTCCAAGTATACCTGATGTATTTGCCTAATACTTTGCTAGGTTGTCTTGACAGTATATGGATGTATAAAAATCAGGGTGGATGGATTCCTGTTCTTATCCTTTGTCAGCTCTCATTTCTTCCTCAATCATCTTGAATATATAAGTAGTTGTGTGTAAAAAGCCTACTTCTGTGCTTATTATATTTATTTTTACTTTTTAGTCAGCAAAATGTTTAAATAATTTGGAAGCTCCATGCTTCTTTCTTCTTTTCGTATGTTCCTTTCTTGATGGGAGGGTGTCACAGAATTGTAGGGGTCAAAAGGGACCTCTAGACATCGTCCAGGCCAGCCCCACACAGCAGCTCACGCAGGAAAGCATGCAGGCAGGTTTTGATGATCTCCAAAGAAGACTCCACCACCTTTCCAGCAGCCTGCTCCAGCACTCTGTCACCCTCACAATGAAGATGTTCTTCCTTACATTCTTATGGAAATTCCTGTGCTGCAGTCCGTGCCTGTTACATGCATCTAGAAGAAATGCTGTAAATAGTACACAATTTACTTTGTCTTGTACCAAGGGGTACAATTAAGTGTTATTAGAAAGCTTTGATAGTGCTTGAATGATGGCTTTAACATCTCTATTAGAGAATATTCTCTGCACAGAATAAGTCTCTAGAACTTAGACATCACAAGATGTAGTTCTTGGTTTGTTCTTCAGCTTTTTAGTTTAATTTCATTGCCAAATGTGTGTCTCTTTCTTAAAGTTTCTTTTGTAATAATTATTCAAATATTTGGTTGTGGGTTTTTTTTTTTTGTTAGCAGATTTTAGAAAATATTTTGTGAAGGTAATTAATTGTTTCCAAATCTGAATACACATTAAATCTTATATTGGGTCTTCATTATTACCTGATGTTGAACATTGTTTCTTACATTTGATACAAGGTAGCAGATGACATTGCTTTGATGTTGTAATTTCTGAAGAACAGTGCAAACTCTGTGTGTGTCTGCGTAATGGTATTTTTCAAGTTGTGTGGAGGGACATACTTTTATATGAAATAGAACCTGATTTTTAAACAAACGTCCACATAGATATTTGAGATCAGTTAATTTATCTAAGTAAAACATACTAAAAAGAGAACAAAATCCATTAGGAATACTATGACATTGGTTAATGAGAACTTGTTTTGAAATCACTGTTCACTGATGTAAGTTAGGAGTTGTGCAGTGTGTGTTTATTGGAAGCAATTCAGCTGCACGTGAAAGAGCAAAGAATACTTGAGTGTTTGTATAATCACGATGTTATAATCACAATATAATTGTGTATAATCAATAGATATCAAGTTGTTGTAATCGCAATATAATTGTATAATCAACAGATATCAAGATGTTATAATCGCAATATAATCAAGAGAATTAGGCAAAGTAAACAACGATCACAAAAGAGAATAAGTGGAAGAGCTTACCCTTCGGCTGAGCTCACCAGAAAACACCAAGAGAGGTGATCTCTAGAAGAGATCCTTCCCCTCTGGTAGCCAGCTCTTAAATAGGTCTAGGAGGGGTGCAGCCTGGCTCCACCCCTTCTGGCAGCACAGGTGAATTGCCTTCACCTGTGCTCCTCTGGCTGACTCATGGCTCACCTCAGATGATCAATCAGAGGTTCAGGCCGTGACTCAGCAGTTCCCATACAGTGTTCAACTCTATTATTTTCCCATCATCGCCATAAATAAGAAAATACAGACCGCAGTGTTATTTTGAGTGTTTTTATTCTTTAACTTGTGCCTTACTGAGATTTCTCAGTATTATCAGTTACCACAGGCACAGATGCTCCTGAAAACAGAAGCAGGAAAGTTCTGTTCTGACTGACTGTAAACGCTGAACTTGTAGCTTATAACTGCCTTCTGTAAGCGTGGCGTATGAGACTACGGATCTGAAATGCACAGAGCTTGTCTTCTCACTGTTGAATAAGAAGTGTATTAATACAGTATCTGAAGTCAAAAATTGTTATTAACTGTTAATGCTAATATCTAAAAAGATTTGAGTCATTCTGTTGGTGCAAATAAGTACTGGGACGATTATAATCCTGAGACTGTTTTTACACCTAACTGCCTCCTTTTGTGTTTCTTGTAGGAAACAGAGATGAAGGTACACATGCACACAAAATTTTGCATCGTTTGTTTGCTGACATTTATCTTTCATCAGTGCAATCATTGCCATAAAGATGGACGTGACCGTGGTCCTGAGGAGGGACACGAAGACCACCATAACTGCTATCAGATCTCAGAGACACCCTACCACCAGACTGCGGGATCGGAATCCATGCCGAGTAAATTTTCAACATCGGAAGCTGAAAAGGAACAGAAATACTACATTGAAAAAATCTTTGATCGTTACGGTGAAAATGGAAGATTATCCTTTTTTGGCCTGGAGAAACTGTTAACGAGCCTTGGTTTAGGAGAAGTAAAAGTAGTAGTGATAAATCATGATGATATTGGCCACGATCATGTTTCTCACCTATATGCTTTAGAAGTACAGGAAGGAAAGCATTTGCACACTCATAACCATCCTCATAGCCACTCCGATTCAGAAAACCAAACCGTGGTTGGTATGGCTGAAAAGAAAAATCATAAATGTAACTCTGAGAGAGATGCAGTAGTGTCATCTATAAAAGGTGATGGTAAACGTATTCACGACCAGAGTCACCATCACCATCATCACCACCCTCATCCGCATCATCATCTCGACCATAACGGTACGCATCATTCTCGTAATGATTCAGTTACTCACAGTGATCACGGAGAGCAGAATCACGGGCCTTCCACAGAAACCAACACGACCCAGGATCAGCGTGAAAGAAAACAGCGGAAACAGAAGAAGAAACGAAAGAAAATTAGTGAGACTTCAGGAGATAATACTCAAGACTGTCCTCCGAACCATCACCTAGGTGATCAGTGTGAGCACAATCGTGTTCATAAACACGATCATGTACACGATGCGTCTCACTTTCATGCGCACCATCGTGAGCACAGTGGCGATCTTTCCACTAATCACGGACATCAGGATTCCAGCCTGGGTACTGAGGATGGGCATCACCATACCAGCAAGCGAGAGGCACCTTGTAAGCACACAGGTGTAAGAAAACACACTATTTCAGCACGTGGTCATAAGGATCGTAATGAAGACGAACGCGATTGTGAAGAGGTGAGTATGAAATGGAGAACTGGTAGGTCGGCTTTTGCTGTTATTAAGTACGACTTGAAGATGCTTACCCACAAATGAAGCAGAATGAACTGTTCTGCCTTCCCGTCATCCGTCTTTTTCAGGTTATATTGCCCACTTGTCTCCGTTTAAAGGGTGAGGACGTACTTAAAGCATTCTAATGTACCTTGTTTGCAAGTGGTGGTTGTAGTTATTGTTTGTTTTTTTCCTCCAATATTCAGGAGTACATCTTTTTTTTTTTTTTTTTTTTTTTCATTATTGTGCTTTTTGGACTTTCTGAATCGGAGACTATTTACATTTTTGGAAGCTGCGCAGAGACTTTTTCCCAAGATAAGAATGCGTATTTTCCAACGTGCTTGTTTCTTTGTTCTGAAAGATTGTGAAGCACTATAGATGCAACTTCTGTTGTACTGCACATGGTGTAAGCTCTTTCTCCCATTACTCTTTTCAGCATCTGCTATTTTGTCCAGGTCCATAAATTCACTGTCCCTGTCCCCTCACAGTTTACAGCATGAGCAGGACGGTTTGACTACATGGTTTTAACTATAGCAGTATAAAAAGGGATGGAGTGAGTGACGAGTTAGTTTTTAACGTTAATTGCAAAGGGAAGCTCTAAACACAAGAGCGTTAATGGCTGAAAGAGAAGTATTAGGAAACCTGGCTTGGATTGATTTATGTTCTGTTCCTTTCTTCTTGCTCTTTGTTTACTGCTTGTACTGTAACTGTTAGAAGGAAAATTTGCTTTCACTGACATTTATCAAAAATTACATAAACATTTGGGGACTGAGTTGTATAATCTGACAGTTTGTTCCTCTTCAAAACTGCTTAAATCAGCTGAGGCTGATTGAGCACTGATGGAACATTTTGGACCAGAGTTTTTCATTGCTGTGTGTGTTTTGAAATCATGTGCTATGTTTTCCACAACTGTAGGGTTGTTTTTTTGTTTTTTTTTGTTTTTTTGTTTTTTGTTTTTTTTTAGTGAAATGGTTGCTTTTGTATTTAATTTGTTTGTACCGTTTGCTTGCAGTGCTTAAATGTTACTCAGCTGCTACGACGCTACGGTCTGGAAACTAGCTCTCAAATATCTCCTGAATTTTTTATATATATGTGTCCTGCTCTGCTATACCAGATTGACAGAAGGCTTTGTATTGTACATTACGATGAGCTTGAAGATCTTGTGAAAAGTAAAACTGCATCAATTGAGAGCGAAGATAAAACAGGCGCTTCAGGTAGGTGTGTCATATCCAAAGCCTTCTGTTTTGTTTTTTTTTGTTTTTTGCATTGTGAATTTTAACTTTTGTTCAAAGTTTGAAGCATCGTTCAGTTTAGCATTGACTGCAGAGTGAAGTAAAGTTTAGAAGATATTTGGGACAGTACACGCCATTAAGTCAGTAGACAAAGCATAATTTTTGGTAGCCTCGTAGCTTCTCCAAAGGAACTGTGACTCTGGGAAATATCCACTAAATTGAGTTGCCCAGACCCTGTCCAAGCTGGCCTTGACCTCCAGGGATGAGGCATCTACACTAGCTTCTCTGAGCTACCCGTTCCAGGTAGCACTTCTGGAGATCAGCATATCCTCCCACAGTTTGGGTTCTTTACATCATTTAAAATTTTACAACTTGCTTTTAGAGAGGCTGAGATGGTCCATGCATTTGTCCATAAGCTGAAAAGTTGCAGTTACATCGGCCTTAACTTTATTATTAAATTCGGTTTGCCTATATTAGTTTAGGAGCAGGGGACACTGCCTTTATCAGTACATTTTCCAGAAGATCCAATTAAAAGTGTTTTTTAAGCTTGTTATACAGAAATCTCCTATAGTGACACAGTATCTTGTTAACTATTAAAAGATTGCTGGAAACTGAATGTCCTGTGTGTTTTATATGGCCGCAGATCGTTTGTTTGTGGGTAGTCTCACCGTAGTAAGAGTTGACCCTTGTCCTGCCCTGCTGCCAAGAGGATTTGTGGAACAGCGTTAAGCATTTACTGCCAGTTGAAATATGGAAAAGATGGATAAAACTGTCATGTTGTACATGTTTTGAATCAATTTAATTGTGAAGTTTGTACGGCTGAGTGCTTCTTTTTAAAGTAATGCTTTTTCTTTCTTTGTAATGAGCAGGAGAGTTGATGAGCAGCTGAACTTGGAGGTCCTGTAAAATTTTAAGAGACTTAATTTGCAAAATAAGTGAACCTTATTGTGAACAGTAACATGCCATGGTATCTGGTGTTTTGCATATGAGCAACATTAGCCAGTTAGTGGTGAAAACGTGTGGGTTTTTAACTTACTAATTCAGCTTTGAAAACAGTCGCTCACCTCTGAAGTAGGTCAACCTGATGAGATAGTGATAAATCCTGTAATCTAACAGTGTCACATAGGCAATGTTTCTAAGTATAAGGAGACTTCACGTGCTGTAATGACATTCACTTAAGTAAGGAAGCGAATCATAAAATAACAAATCTTACCTAGTTGTGATGGTTTTATATTTTTTGTTTTTTTCGGGTTTCAGTATTCCACATCAAAACATCATGTAGTGTACTGGGCATTAAAGTGTTAATGCCCCAATTCCAGGTAGCTATCCCTGTACATTACAGAAGTCATGGGATCTGGCCCTTCTGGGTGGGGAGAGGTCTCTTACTGTCTGGTAGTGGGTGCTGGAGGGTGCTTTCCTAACCGTTCCCAGCTTTTCAGGTTTGGCTTGGTCCCGGGAACTCCCTCTCCCATCTTGTCTGATTTATTAGTCTCAATTTCAATTAAATTGTATTATATTGTGTTATCTTGTATTCCAGTATCATAGTAAAATAAGTTTTCCTCCATAGATTGTTGCTGCTGTTCTTTTCCTCCCTTCCTTACTTCCCATTTTGTGGGGCTGCGGTGGGGGGGGAAGGGCAGGGGCCTACTGCCCCCCTGTCACGGGCATAGATTGATCTAGTCAACTCTGTGACCCTAGTGCTTGAGGACTGTGGAAGGGGTGCTTGCCCCGGCTTGTATAAACATTCTTTACTCCATACTTGGCAAAGTTAGGAATATGCAGGCCATTTTTTAAACACAAGATGCTTGTGCTTCTCTTTAGTTTTAATTAAAAGCTTTCCAAATGTGTAATAGACTAGTGCTGATTCTGTTTGCTCATATTAACTCATAAGATTTTCACTAGGTCTCACAGTGCAGTTATCTAGAGCAAAGTAATTTAATTAAATGATGACCAAAAATTGTGAAACCGTGCTGAGCTTTGTGGTAGGTGCAGTAACAGTTACTGCAGATAATTCTTAAATGTCTTCTGTTACAGAGGTTTCAAAGTCTTCTAGGAGTTTTCATAGTGTACCCATTGGAAGAGGTTGCATCCTTGTAAATAGAGCATTCCTACAGAACTTGCATACAGGGAATGTATGCCTACTATGAATCAAACTAATCTCTTCGATTAATCAACTTCTAGGCACCTAAGAGAGGAGCAGGCAGAGGGCTGTATGATGTGTGTTCTTCTTCCCCTCTGCCTTCTCCTCACAGCCCCATCTGTTCTGCAGCCATCCAGAGGCCACGTGGATGTCCGACTGCTGATGTGCAGCCAGTCAGAGAGGTAGATCCTTGTATGTGCTGTACCTAGTGCCGCTTTTTATTTCATTATAGGTTTTTAGCTGGAATCTAAATCTGGATCAAGAATGAGTAAGCGGATGCATTTTTCGGATTGGGAAAGCAAATCTGTTTGCCACATCTGAAAAGCACTGTGGTTTTCCTAAATTATATAATTATTTGAGCATATACATTGCTGCAGTTACTGGACAAACTGAGGTATTTTTTTTTTCCTAAGTTCAGTACACATAGATCTTAAGATCTGCTTTTGTCATTTGGTTGACCAAACAGATTGATGCCACGCTGCATGCTTAATTCTGTCCTTGGGCCTGAAGTTGTAGCAGCTCATTCTTTGCATGAATGGCAGAATTGCCATATATATTGGCAAAGGTCTTTTAAGTTTGCTTATGTCTGTGCATTTACAGAGTAAAACTGTGCACATCTGAAGTGAAACAAGATCATTTTGAGAGTGTAATTGCCCCAGTTTGTCTGTCGGTACAATAATATATACCAGAACGAGAATCTAGCCCCTCGCTAAAGGAGCAGCACAGAGAACTGATACAAATAAACACCGAGCAATTTTTTTTTAAAGCTAGGGATCAGTTAGAGCTGCTGTTGAAAAGTATTTCAGATCGTGCTTGCCCTGTAAATCTGCCTGTGCAGATGCCAGCATTCCCTTGGAGCCGACCATTCCCTGAGTCCAATAAAGCCGCAATGGAGCCTTTCTTAAAGGTTGCGGATAGCTAGCCTTTCTCACCTTTCTGTCTTTTTATTCTGTTTTAATTTACAAATAGCTGTGCAGTATGGTGCGGAGCATCCAAGCAAGCTTTGTTTGCTTCCTGCTGTTTGAACAGAGGTCCCTTCCCGGGGAAGTCGTTGGATCAGCTCTTTCTTGTTTTCTCCACAAGCATTTTATAAGGCAGAACATAATCGCTTCACTTCGTTGACTGAGCTTTAAATAGTATTCCTGAGACTGTTACGCACCAAGGTCTTTTATTACTTATGAGCTTTTGCAGTGCTTGTAATATTGCGTATTAGTTCTACTTCCATAATGTTTTAGTGTTTTGGTCACTACGGCTGTTTTGGAATCTTTTGATGTAATTTTGTTCAGAGTTACTAACAGCCCTTTCATCTCAAGATGTAGCTTTATCAAAATCATTTTGTATGTGCATGTAACTGCAGGCTCATACCCTGCTTTTGTAGGTAGTTATTTTTGTGTGACTTGAAAGCAAACTTGTGGTGACAATTTTGGATCTGTACGGCTTGTAAGAGTTTTAGTAGCTGCATTGATGGTTTCTGAAAGCCGATGGCTGAAGTCTGAGAGGGGCAGAGAGTCTGCATTCTCATTCTCATGTGCCTCATCTTAATCATGGTGCCACGTTTAGATACTGTATCGTTCATAAAAGCATGTGAGCCCTTTAGAGAGTGTTTGCGAAAGCTACACTGTAACAGATGAAACTTCAGCCAGTTCACATCATCTCCATTTCTGGTGTCTGTGGAAGGCTGTTTAAGGCCAGGTCATTTAACGTGGCACCTAACATCGTAACACCTATGTCTAGATTGGAGATTCAGTTTCATGCTGAACGGCTGTAATTTTAATTTGGGCAACTTGAATATGTACTTTGTGATTCAGTATTGAGTTTCATCTTCACTCCTCCCTTACTTGTCCCTGTCTCTTTCAGTAGGGCTTGTTTGTTGAGTGCACATGATGGAAGTGCTCTGGCGATGAATCGAGGTTGTATAGCGACGGTATTTTTGTTTGCAGGGTCTCGCTTCCACCTCTGAATTCCTGTTTTCTGACTTCCTGTTCTTCAGTTCCGCATCTGATTGCACCACTTGCTTTTTCACCAATTCCTGTTTTCTTCACACTGTCCATTCCAGTAGATAACACATGCTTTCCAGAGCTTTTTCCAGTCAGTTTCTTCTAGTGGATATGCTCTTAAACGTTTGCATTTCTATTGGGTTGTTTCCTTTTCTGCACTGTCATGGGACACGTGCATACTTTGTATGAATGAATATCCCAAAATAAAATTTAGAACAGCAAGTGGTGTTTAAACAGGCAGGCTGCAGCAGCCAGGGTTTTAGTGGCAAAACCTTGCTAAATCTGGTCTGTTGCACTTTTAGTGTAAATGGAGTTCTTGGGCCTACGACTGCTAGCTTATATATTTCATTGAGCAGCTGCAATATTATACTCCCTCTGTTCTTCTCCTGTTCCCTCACCCATTTCCCGAGGTGTTCGACCCTGCTTGGTCAAGAGCAAGCAGACCTTCACAAACACAAAGGAAGTCATATCCTGCACCTAACTAACAGAGATGCTAATGCTTTTACACTCAAAATTTGCTAACTTGCCTTAAAGTTCACAAACTAACAACAATTAGAATTAAGAATTAAGCTAGTGAGAAAACTGGAAGTACCTGAAACATTTAAGCATTTATTCCTTGAGAGGAATATTTTGAAAGTATAACTAGAGGAAATTGCCTTCTCAAAACTTCTCAGTCCAAGCAGTTAACATTTATACAATGGGAGCCTGTAGTGAAAATTTGTGGAGAGCCATATTTTTCCTTGCTCCGTGTCACTGTAATACGTTACTCTCCATAATGACACTGATGGTTTTCTTCTGCAACCTTATTTACTATATATACGTGACTCTTAGTTTAATAAAGTTAATTGTAAATTTGTTTCATTTTGTAAGCACACTTATTTTATGTGTATTGCTGTGTTGTCATTGAGAAGAGGCAACTCAATATTAATATTGCTGCCACTGACTATTCTTATCTTTGGGGCTATGGGACTGTGAAACTTAAGAACTGTGCTGTTGGAATCAAGCAGCTTTTATTGTTTTTTGAGCTGTTTGTGATGGGACAAAAAAGAAAGCATTGTGTTAGGGTGAGATACTTATTGCAAGGGGCACGTTGCCTTGTTCATAGGCTCTGTTTCGTGCCTAATTCCTTCTTTTCTGCGTCGTAAGGAAACTTGCACGTCTCCACCTCACTGGGTTGTGCTGATTTTAACTTGCCCATTACCACTTTTTCTTGTAATGACAACAAAAAAATGCGTTCTGGTTTTGTTTTTTAGTGGCAAGCGCATTCATCTCTTTAACTCTTATTTTAGCATTTGTTAACTCTCTTTTTGTGAGTAAAAATATGTGCTTCAAAGCACCGGATGAGGAGCGCAGTGTGTAGCTGAACGTTATTTCTACCAAAAGGGAGAAGTATTTGCTCCGATTTAAATTTCTGTAAGAATCTTGTGAAAACCGGATGTTAAATGTGAATTAGTGTCTGAAAAGTCATAGTAAGTTAAGAAAAATAGCTGAGATTTTTTTGTTTCAGCATGAAATCGTTTGCTTTTTGTGATTCATTAGTGGGCTGCAGAGCTAAGCTGGGAACTTAAGTCAGAAGGAGTAGATGGACTGTTGTTCTCGGCTGATTGCATTCTGATGGTTTTTTTTGCGTTGTGATCTAGTCTGCGTTATTTTTGTTGTGGATTCCAGTGCTCTCTTGTATTTTTCAGCACCTTTAGGTTAAAGGAGAGTCACCTTGTTAAGAGATAGTTTAAAGTCTTTAATCAGACTTACAAGTTTTAGAAGTATTGTTCTGATAACCTCTCTGTATCCATTTCTTCCCACAGCCTGGGTTTGTGGTATCATCTCTATCACCGTCATTAGCCTGCTTTCCTTGCTAGGTGTGATCTTGATTCCCATCATTAACCAATGGTGCTTCAAATTTCTTCTAACTTTCTTGGTAGCTCTGGCTGTAGGAACAATGAGCGGAGACGCTCTACTCCATCTGTTGCCACATGTAAGTATTGCTTTTCTTACATTTTATTCTCATTTAAGTGCACATATAATTTACATATGCTTGACAAGTATTGACACAGAAACGTTCCTTGATGCAGAAGTGAATTGTCTTAGGTACGTTCTGAGACAGTGTTGGAGTCTTGACATTTAAACAAAGCAGGTTTCTTTTAAAAAAAAAAAAAACAACAACAACAGCAAAAAACAAATATAACTGTTGTTGTATGTTCATAGCCAAACTTCTTTCAGAATGTTTCTAAAAACACCTGAGACCAACAAGATTATTTTAAACTTAGCAGCGTTACTGTATCTTGCCAATTGGTACTTCCGTATCGGTGCCACCCAAAAGTATTTCAGGGGATTCAGCTTCCTGCTTACTAGCTAGCTTCTGGGGAGAGAATAACTTCTCACTCGGTCGAGAAACTGCCCAAGCTCCTCGGAAGGTAAGCGTGTTTTCATTCGTGACAGTTGATGTAATTCTTAAAATAGGAGGTATTTCCTATATTGTTAGTTATCTTTATCCTTTCAACAAGAAGATTAATGTTTTCTTTGTGTGAACTTAAGTACAGATTTTGTTTGTTGTTGTTGTATTCCAAAACTGACTTAAGACTGTAACTAATTGGAATAGTTAAAAATGTGAGGTTTAGTTCTTACTGAGAGGGCAGCAGCTGTAATTTGTGTGATGTTCTCTGATGTTTTTTCATCACAGTGACAGAAAAAAGCTGGAGAGATGTTTTTGTTGGTTTTTTTTTTCACCTTGTTTGAAAATTAACCAGAAGAATATTAAAGTAATGAATAGTCTAACAAAAATTTTCTGTGGTAAGATGCATTTGTCTGAAAAGAATCTTCCACAGCATCATTAATGCTGCTTTTGGGGCGAGGTTGCACACTTTGCCTTCTAAGTTTCGAGCCGTTTCAGTCCCCAGTTGCACCAAGTCACCCTGTGCTCTTACTTGCTTTGTAGTCACATGGAGGCCACAATCACAGTCACCACCACGGCCCAGGCCACATTCATGAACACAAGCATTCTCATCGACATGCCCATGGACATGGAGTAGAGAACGAAGGCTTTCTCCAAGAAAATGATCCAGTATTGAAAGGTCTTGTAGCACTCGGAGGCATTTATGTTTTGTTCATCATTGAACACTGTATAAGAATGTACAAGCATTACAATAAACAAAAGGTACGTGGAAAAACTGCACGCTAATATAAAAATATTTCAGCTTCTGAGCGTTGAGAGAATTGTCTGTGTGATGACCGAGCGCGTGCTGCTAATCTGTGTCGTTTGATTTCACGTGAGGAAACGTGATAAAAAAGGCTGCG
Source organism: Lagopus muta (assembly GCF_023343835.1). Taxonomy (NCBI): domain Eukaryota; kingdom Metazoa; phylum Chordata; class Aves; order Galliformes; family Phasianidae; genus Lagopus; species Lagopus muta. The sequence goes on along the minus strand of NC_064440.1, from coordinate 27,350,980 downwards.
TTTAGGATAAGGTAATCTGAGAAGACAACATAGGAACCAAATGGGGGAAGTATCATCTTTTCAGCCAGTTACATTTGGAAGTACACCTAAGCAGAAGAAATTACAGCTCTTTCTCTGGCACGCTATTGTTTCTTTGCGAAAATAGGAAAGGAAGTACATACAGAAGAAATGATAGCAGAGGAAGGCACTTGTCAGGCAGCTGACAGGAAACTTAACTGTATACTGCCAGCTGAGGGTGCCAGTGTAACAGAGAGGTTCACATCAGGAAATGCCAAAAAATTATAGACGCATTAGGTAAAGAAGTAAGCTGTATTCATGATAGTAGAATAAGAAGAGAGTCGGTACTTGAGGGCCTATGTGACAATCCATTGATATTCAAATAGTGAAAGATCTACGTTGTTTTTGCAGTCATTACAAATTTTTATCACATTTGCTTCCATCGTTTGACTTTGAGGAGAAAATGAGCTGTAACGGTTGCTCCCAAAAAGAGTGAGCGAAGATATCAACTTCTCCAGTTCGGTATCAAACTTGCTGCCTCAGCTGAACGGGTAGCAGATGACTTTCTGTGTCGGAGAAAGCATACCTTGTGATAAAATGATAAAAGCTGTTAGGTTGCGTGCCTCATCTTTGAGGTTAAATAGTTAAATCCCTTGGGCTGTTTTGGCAAATCCGTGTTGGCTGTCATACGGGCTGCAGGCAGGAAAGTAGCAAGCTGTTATCTAATGGAAAATATGAGGAAGTTGTAGGAGTAGATGACTTAAAATTGAACAGAATAGGGGCTGTTCTTGCTATGTGCTTGTTGTCTGGAACAAAGCAAGTACGATGAGTCTGCGTACGTGTGTTTCTTGGCTGTTAGAGCATTCTTTGTCATATTGTACTCTGTTCAAAAAGTGAAATTGTGTGTCTTTTCTAAGATTTTTTGACAGTATTTCAATTTAGTTTATTTCCACCAATGTCCCTCTATAAATCAGACATTAAATCTTTCCTGTTGCAGAGTAAGCAGAAATGGTGCAAGAATAAGCAGAGTGAAGAATCGCCAATTGGAAGGAAACTTTCAGATCAGAAACTAAATAATAGACCAGATGCTGACTGGCTTCAGCTCAAACCCCTTGCAGGTAGGCATTTATTTTTAGTGTTTTTTTCTGACTGCGAGATTCGAAGAAATGACAAGTAACTTCCAGCATGTAGCATGTCACCTCTTGTGCAGTTGCACTGCTGTTATGTAAATCGTTAATAAGACTTATTAGGCTTTCCCTGCACTGTGTATTTTGTTTTTCTTAGATCTGAGAGTGCCGCAAATGCTTCCTGATATGCCCTGCAAGGTTCTCGGACTTCTGAGGCAGTGAGGGTTTTGGGTGGCTGTGATTCTTTAGTTCTGGGAGGAGTTCTCTGGTTAAGGTAGCTCAGCCCTGGTGAAAACTAACACGCATGACCAGAAGGAGCATAATCGGTTACACTTGAGAGGTTCCAGTTTCTGACCAGTTACTGTTTGGCTGAGAAGGCCAAGTAAAAATAACTTCTTTTGATAAACATAATGGAGAGTCTCGGATATTTCTCAGGTATCCGAAACAACTTTCACGTATTGTTGGTTTATGACAATCATACTGCTCATGTAGTAGGCACCCATACAGGATGCCGTAGCACCTGTCTTGAAGGGATGAGAGAAAGGGAAGAGCTTTGCTTCATCAACTTCCCGTTCTGTTGCCAGTGTGACTGCTGAAACTCACGTCCTGAAGAAGAATCCATGTGCTTTGTTTGTACAAATGCAGTTTGTTCATTTGAGTGGTTCCAAGAAGGAAATGTTAGGTCTGCAGCCTTTTTCATTCAAGCAACTAAAAATGAGATTTGGAGGATTGGCATAGAAAAGAAAGACTTTTTAACTATGAGCGTGGTGATACACACGTTTGAAATGTGTTCAATTTCTTTCAATGAACAGTCGGAGGAGTATTGCTTCTACTGGCACAGTTTTATAGCGCTGTTCCTCTGAAAGTACATTCAGTAAACAATTTGCAGTAAAGCTAGCGAAACCCTCTGCTAAACTTGAATTTGGACTGCAGCACATTGGTACGGTCCTGGCAACTGTCCTTACCCAGTGTTGAACCGTATAGTTTGTCAGTAGCAGAATTACAAGTACGGTCTGTCAGGCTAAAACTGTGGATGCTGTAAATGCTGTATATGCAAATTGCTGAAAGATAGGGTAATTACACTGGTATATTTACTTTTGGCAGAACATTGACCGCACTGTTATTAGATTGGGCTGAGTTAAAACACAGTTTTTGCTTGCGCAAAGCAGTTAAATTCTTAGCTCAGTGTTGCAGTAGGTGCTGGCAATACTTTAATTAGGAGTTAACGCGATGTTTCTCTCCTCTGACTTCAATGTAGGAGCAGATGACTCTGTTCTATCTGAAGACAGACTTAATGAAACCGAACTGACCGACTTAGATGGCCAGCTGGAATCCCCTCCTAAAAACTTCTTGTCAGTAGAAGAGGAGAACAACGTGCACCATTCTCACAACGATGTCTTACGTGCTGCTCAAGAACACGATCTTCATGATTTAGAGTATGACAGCCATGGCGAAGATAAGATGATAGCTAGAAAACACAGTCACCCCTGGCATCACAAACACTCCCATCATTCCCACGGCCACTGTCATTCTGGAAAAGACCTGAAAGATACAGGGATAGCTAATATTGCTTGGATGGTAATCATGGGAGATGGCATTCACAACTTCAGCGACGGCTTAGCAATAGGTAAACAAAACCGCTGAGCGTTTCTCAGCAGTTTCCTACCTCAAGTAACTTGGGTAGTGTTTTACAAGGGATCACAGGGAAAATTTCCCTGTCTCCTGTGGCTACCGACACTGTTAAATCATTGCGAGCATTAAAAGGTCATCGGTTCTGATAATCTTGGCTCTATTGTCTGTTTCCACTGAGATTACTATATTGCTATCAGCAACAGTAGCGATCTCTGTCAAATTGATATAGGCACAGAGAAAACTCGTTAGGGATTGAGGAATACCTGAAATGCACGTTGCTTGTTTGGGTTTCAGTATTTTCCTTAGAGTAAGAAACGAGAAATTATTTAGAATTGTATTTGCTTAGGATTTTACATATTTGCAATAATATTTTTTTGTTATTAACAGTACGTACGCAGTATTTGTAATTAATGTACTGGGAGTCCGGTTGTTGTGTCATTCTTCCTCCTATGCAAAAAAAAAAAAAAAAAAAAAAAAAAAAAAAAAAAAAAAAAAAAAAACCAACTAAGCAAAGTATTACTTTTCCTTACAGTTAATGTAGATATATTTCTAGCCAAATGTATAAGAAATTAAACTATTGAACAGGCAAATTAGAACAGTTACAAATCTCACTAGCTTGTTAAGTCAACGTTGATACATATAAACCTCTAAATGTGATTGTTTTCTCTTATATTTTGATTTATTTATTTCAGTAAGGTAGATGCAAAGAGCATGTGGAGTTGTGAACTCCTTGCAGAAGGGATGTATTTACCTCCTTGCCTGTTTTCAAGGAGAAGAAATAAACTAATCAGACATATTTTGAGTTAACGACAAATTCTTCTATAGTATAGTATCTCCGCTTCTTTTCGAACAGTTTTGAACTAAAATAACTGCGTAACAAATCCTGTTCTATTTTAAATGCATAAGACATTTTGGCAGTAGCTTCTGAGGGCTAACGGGATCGTTCTGCCAGGTATTGAGAGCTTCACTGTTTTAAAACTCCATTTCTAAACACTTCTGCATCAAATCGAAACGGCTGAATATGGAGTACACTGTGGATTTTAGAAATGCTCATATAAATCTTTTTAATATATCACCTTAGAAGAAATGCATAGGTTTCTAAGGGAAGTTTGTTTTCTCTCCGTCTTAAGTTTGTGCCTTCATTTTTTCTGTTTGGCCTGCTCACTGCAAGCTCTCCTTGTACCTTTTCACTTCTGAAGTGCAGAAGTTTATTGTCAGTTTTCTCACCTCTGAATGATTTAAGGTACAAACTTCAAGTCAGTTGAATTAAATTAATATATGCAAACATTACTTTAAAAAAGTCTCACGCAAATGTTTTTCTTCTTATTGTTTCCCAAGTTAGGCTTGTTTGTGTTGCTGATACTGCATTAAGAATAGGCATTAAAGAACTGTTGCACGTTAGATGGAATTTGCGAACCAGAAGACTGTTGCTCTTGTGCCTTTTTAATTACCCAGTGAGCTTGAAACGTCCCAAGCGCGTGAAGTGGTGCCGTTTTCCCCTTTGGCCTTTCTGTCTCTGTTTCATGTTTCTCTTCTTTCAGGTTTTGCTATTCGGTTGAACTAGTAATAATGTACATGCACAGCGTTAATGCACACCAGGGTACTTGCAGTATAATCAAAAAGTATTAGTGTGCGTGTTTTAAGAAAAGGTGGCGAGTCTGTTGAATAAATTTGCTGATCTGAGGATAGTAACTATCTGGGAACTGCTGAATCACGGCCTAAACCTCTGATTGATCACCTGAGGTGAGCAATGAGTCACCCAGGAGAGCACAGGTGAAGGCAATTCACCTGTGCTGCCAGAAGGGGTGGAGCCTGGCTCCACCTCTCCTAGACCCATTTAAGGCCTGACTGCCAGTGGGGAAGGATCTTTTCTGGAGATCCCCTTCTCTGGAGTTTCATAGAGAGCACAGGATACACGTAAGCGTTCTATCTGTTCTCTTTTGGTATAATAACTGCTTAGCCAAACACTGTGGTATATTTCATAATTATAACCTCTGTACATTCATTGATGCTATAGTAACATAGCGTTTGTAACTTTTTTTTCTTTTTCCTTTCAGGAGCAGCTTTTAGTGCTGGTCTGACGGGAGGGATTAGTACCTCTATAGCAGTATTTTGTCACGAGCTGCCCCATGAATTAGGTAACGAATTTTATAAAACCAGTACTTTGTACAAAAAAAGGCTGAATGAATGTGTGTGTGTGTAAATTCTGTTGTGACACTCCTCCCAGTAGCAGCTGGATAGGTGCAGTTGCAGCGAGGGTGACCGGACCTTTGCAGAGTGATTGAGCAGTATTGTTTCAGCATACGTAATGAGACTGTCGAGATGTGTTTGGCAGGCATCTAGCAATAGCGTTCTGTGAAGTATTTTCAGGATGCTCACAAGGGTATTCGGGAGTACAGAGGGTACATTTTTTTTCTGTTACACCTCTGCCATTTTGTGCAGAGGCTATTGCGTTGTCTTCAAAAATGTTATATAGCATATGACGTATTACAGAAAATTAAATGATTAAGTAGAAGTCTTTGTGTAGATGTCCAGATGTACCAATTATCACCGAGTCCGGTCGATTTGAATGGCTATTTGGCTAAAGCCTGTAAGCATCGTTGCTGGTGCGTTTGACTCTTGTCTGTAACTAAGGCATTTTTTCTCGGGTGCTAGCTTATCATGATGCATCAGCCACAAGGTACATCACGTGAAATATGAGCGCATCCCAAGATTTACAAAAGAGCAGCTCGAGAGAGGAGCTCTCAGCTTTTTTTTTTTTTTGTCCGTAGCCTGAACTGGTGCCAGATTAATGTGATGAATCGTTACCTTTAAATAGTATTTTAAGCAAGGTGTTGCTGCACACAGAGGTGTTACTAGAGTTTGTGTGTCCTGCTGTCCAGTCTTCTTTTGAGCCCCTCTAGCGTAGAATCGTAGAGTGATAGAACGGTCTGGGTTGAAAAGGACCACAATGATCATCTTGTTTCGACCCCCCTGCTACTCTCCTCCCAGCCACCAGACCGGGCTGCCCAGAGCCACATCCAGCCTGGCCTTGAATGCCTCCAGGAATGGGGGGTCTGCAACCTCCTCAGGCGTCCTGATGTAGCACTTGACCACGCTTTGTGTGAAAAACGTCCTCCTAGTATCTAACCTAAAGCTCCCCTGTCTCAGTTTAAAACCATTCCTCCTTGTCCTATCACTATCCACCCATGTGGATATGTGTGATCCTCCAGATCACAAATGTTACCGCAGCGTGATCGCTGCAGCGTTTTAGTTGGGCAATGCCTTGCGTTGCTGAAACTTAGCTACTTGCTGTCTAGAGTACTGGTACTAAACCACTGTATTTTTGTCTTCAGGTGATTTTGCTGTGCTTCTTAAAGCTGGTATGACAGTAAAGCAAGCTATTGTGTACAACCTGCTGTCCGCCATGATGGCTTACGTAGGCATGCTGATCGGCACAGCAGTGGGACAGTACGCGAATAACATCACCTTGTGGATCTTTGCAGTCACTGCAGGCATGTTTCTCTATGTGGCGTTGGTCGATATGGTAAGGCGATTTTGATTTTTCTGTTTCCCTGGTGCAAAGCAAAGCAGCTGACACTGAAAATTCCTCTCCCCTGTGGCCAGCGGCTCCAAATTCCTTGTCAGTTTTCTCTGCCTTGCTGGTATCCTTGAAGCATTAGTGAAGACAGCTGAAAGAGAGCGTTTGGTTTCTACTGAATTTCCTGGTATCAGCAGGATCTGTCTCGCTTAGCAAGCTTACCTCTGCCATTACTGCCACGCTGGGCTCAGGAAACTGAGTGTCAGTGGGGCTGCCGGCTTCTCACCTTTAAACTCAGCTTTGGTTACGGAGGTCTGCGATAGTCCCGCTTCCGTTAGAACCTTTAGGACCAGGACTCGTGAAAGCTGATGGTCACTGTATTTTTTTCTGTCTATGTTAAGGCAGCCAAAAATGGGCTATCTCTTTTGTTATAGAGAGCTTTAATTTGTCAATATGCCCCAGTGTTGAAGTTGCTATTATAAATTAAGTCGGTCAGTCCTTTTCAGGTCTCGCTGAGGCGAATGGCTGCATAGTAGAGAATAACTCCTCGTGTAAATATAGATGTTCTGCAGTAGCCTATAGTTACTGGCTACCAGCTAGTTTCCTGTAAGTTATATGCTCATATTTTTTTCCTTCATGTACTTTGACTGAAGACAGGATGTATAAAGGAAGGCAGTATTTTCATTCTGCAGTATTTTTATTCTTGGTCCATTTCCTTAGGCACACTAGCATTCAATATAGTCTGACTCTAAAGAAGAGCAGGAGTGCCTCTGTGTGATACACCTGAAACCGTACCAAGTTCGTGTTCTTACGACTCCTTAATCTGCCTTCCTCCCTAAGTCCCTGTCTTCTGACACCTAATAGGAACGGAATTTAATTGTTTTGCAGTTCAGCTGAGGCCCGCTAAGGGGCGACTGACCTTCTGGTATTCTTGTGTATGATGGAAGTTCATCTGATGAGCTATATTTCTGTATTGCTAAAATATAGTTTTCTCCTAGTTGAGAGGAGGGAGAACCTGAACTGAACTCAGGAAATCTTAAATCCTTAAGGCTCTCCATGACCTTCTGCTGTCACTTATGTGGAGATCACTTTTGAATTCTGTTCTTACTGGAAAATTATATGTATTTCATACTTTATATTATGTATTTATGAATTAATTACATATATAATTTATAATATATATTATATAGTTTTATAACATACGTATTTTATTTTAAAAAATGTCGTGTTCTTTGTTTCTCACATCTCTGCAAGAAACTATAAATTTTCAACTGCGAGACATGTTCGTATTGACAGGACTAGTCTTAATGCCCGGTCTCTGAAATCAGTCGTATGGGGAGCCTATAAATTTAGAAGTTCAGTAGTCTGTAGCAGAGAAGAGATTTTCATACCGGTGTGTATTTTTTTTTTTGTACGTTGAAATTTTCGGTGGATCAAATTGCCAGTTTATGTATCTTTGTGAAATACGATAAGGCAAGACCAAACAGGCAGTATATTAATCTTAGCTGATCTGGTGGTCTGATTATTTGTTTATGTTTGTTGTACCGTACTCAGATATTTGGAATAACCAGAACAGTTATAGCCTATTTTATGAAGAGCTACAATAGAGACTTATGCTCTTTACTGACTGAAGTTTCTGTTTGATCTATGTAATGTTTTGTTTTATTCTCGAAATGGTCTACAAAGAAATGAATTGACAAAAAGGTCAAGAAAGTAAACGAAAGAAATCCTTTCAGTTATTTTTGTCTTGCCTGGGTGGTCCTGTAAGGCGCTGCGGAAGATTTATTTTCACATCTTCCACATCTGTATTTATTTAGCGCTTTTGTCAGTACTATTTGATGTTTTCTTTGTAGCTGAGGAGCAGGCACAGCTTTCAGAACTTTCTATAGTCGTCTGTGAAATTCCTCCTGAATTACCTGTGGCATGCATGATGAACCTCACTGTTCTCAGACGCGTGTGAATATACATAAGGCATATAACAAGACAAAGGGCTGAGTTAATTGACCGAGTCTTTAGAGCCACGTGGCTAGCTTTAATTGAGGAAACAAACTTGAAAGAGCAGACTGAAAGGATACTAGACTGGCCCTTGATACTGGAATTTCAGCTAGGTGTGCGATCCAGGAAGAGCTGTAGAAGCATCCGCTGGAGAAGAGTGTTCACTTTGTCTAGTGAATACATGATGTGTTTGAGACCGTTTTTCTAAAATACAGTGGTTGTGTCTAGTTTTATGTATGTATTGTGGCTTCTTTCTATAACTGAAACCTCAACTGCTTATTCTTCATCGATAAGTATCGTCTTGTAAATTTGTCAGTGATTTCACCTCTGTATTATGTAATAACCTTTTTTTCATTGGATTTCTTTTTAGCTTCCGGAAATGCTTCACGGAGACGGAGATAACGAAGAGCACGGTTATTGTCCGGTGGGGCAGTTCATTCTGCAGAATCTAGGCCTGCTTCTTGGATTTGCCATCATGCTGGTGATTGCCCTCTACGAAGATAAAATTGTGCTTAACATCCAGTTTTGACCATATCCCGGGTTTTGCTGTGGATACGCTGTTATTACTGTACGGCTTTGAGTCTGCACTGTTTCACTGTATGCACATAGCTTAGAGGAAAAGCAGCGGCTTGCACTACTTACGCAAGTACATCCCATTCATTTCTGTATGTGTTACCTGCTGCATTTTTCCAATTCAAATCAGATGAGATGACCGAACGCATCTTCTAAACTCCATTAAGTGGCAATTGGGAAATAGTAAATTCCAGAAATAAATGCCAAGTTCAGTGTGCTGCTTGCTTATATTAAAAAAAGACAGCGAAGGATGTACACGCTTGGGGAAAAAAGCATTTCTTACATTGTTTACCAGAGCCCTGAAAATTTTACAGCTGAAAATCGTACCTATGCAAGGAACCTGAGTATACTTGCAGCACTGCACAAGTCTTAAGCAGCAGGCATATATATATGTATATATATGTATGTATCTTATTCTATCTCTGCGTATGCACGCGTACGCGTGCATAGTGCTGGTTCCTCTGCAAAGTGGTGACTTGAACTATTAAATCTTAACAACAATAGATGAGTGGAAACCACTGTGCTGTCTTAAATTTTAGGAAAAAAAGAAGGCCAAAACTGTAAGGTGCACTCCCTCATTTTAACTTCATGTGTAAGAAGGCAGGCCGTTGCAATATACGCCGCAAAGTGCTAGGATGTCCTGTCGAGGATCACTTTGACGATGCTTTCCTGACTAAAATTTGATGTTTGTTCTTAGATATTAGTAGGAAAATGCAAACTGCAGTAGAATTAGCGCTAGCTTGGGGAAATCCCCGACGTTGGAGTTATTGAGCTATTCCTGGTTCTTTTCTACAGATGTTAAACATGTACAGATGCTAAACATGTGCCACTTGCAGCATAAACTACTGAAGAATTGTGGCTGTGAATGTGTGCAAACTCTTAATTTCATGGAGAATCAGTATGGGATTTTTTCTTTAACAGTTATTTTGGAATGTTTTCTCCTAGGTTGAAGTACAACAAACATGCTAGTTACGGAACGTGGGCACAAAAGTTAAAATATGCAATGTGCATGTAGGGTTACTTATTGTACTCTGTTTCTATAGTGCCTCAATATCAGTCGTTGTGGCACCAACCATTTCTGTGGTTGAGACTAAGAAGATTTCTACTTCCAGCGTGAATTAGTTGGTTTGTATGATTTTTTTTAAAGGATTTTGGTATTTGATTATTAAAAAGCGAATGCAGTAGATGGGTCGTAGGCCTAATTTGGAAGGATAGACCGAAAGATTTTGGCCTTGACATGCTGGGAGCATGTGCCGGATCAGATTTTGCTGAGACGGTTATTCTGCCAGACAGGAGCGAGTTCTTCTTGTACTCATTATCTCATTGAGGAGAAACATGCTGAGTTCTTGAGGAGCCCGAGTCGATTCTGTAGTTCCACTCGTAATCATGGAAGTAGCCTTTTCCAGAACCTCCAGTTTGCCACCTCCTTTGTGTAGGCCAGGTAAGCTGTTGCTGGACTGCGTGCTGTAAGTTTTGTTTCGGTCTGCTCGCTGCCAGGGTAGCTGCTGAAACAGATGCTAACAGCTAAAAAAGGAGCACCAGCTGGTATCTGCATTCCATTTCAAGTTTGTGCGTTTCTCGTGGCGTGTTAGTTTCTGAAGCTTCATCAGTCAGTTCAGTTTTCAACAGAAGCAGCTTGTGTATTGTCAAGGTGTCGGTTGGGTCTCACTAGTATTTCTTCCTAATGCAGTATCGAGGCACAGTATTAAGGGTCCATTCGAAAGAATAGCGCAGTTTCTTCGGTAAAGAAGCCAAAACATGGAGTTTAGACACACGGCCACGTGATGCTGAGAACTCGTCGGTTCGTTAGTTTTCCTCTTCAAAAACATTTACCGTCGGACCCTGATTAGCAAGTGTAGTGTTATTAGCTTCGGTTTGCTGAAACTGTGCAGTGCAAAGATGCTAGGTGACACTTCCTTTACCCGGTGCTCACCGTACATCCCTGAGTACGGTTTTCAAAGAGACTTGAGTCACGGGGTAATTACTGAGGATCTTAGCTTCGATAACTTACGTTGCCTATGTATTGAACTGACCCTTAATTTTAACTTTTTGTTAACTCTGTCGAGTGTAAAGGGGGCCTTGTGGTCTAACTGAAGTTTTTGTCAATTTTTTTTTTTTTTTAAGTAAGTTTATTTCTTTTAATACGTTTCAAATGAAAAATCGTTTATTTCAGGTAGTATATTTACTTTTGTATTAGTTAGAGTATGGTTTTAGCTTCATACACTGCCCACGTAGGAAAATATTCAACTTTCTTTTGAGACCGTCTTCAGACAAGGGAAAATACGATCTCTCAAGGCAGGTACTGGATTTTTTTCATTAAATACGTATGTTGCTTGTCTTTCATTTTGTGATTATTTATTACAACTTACCAAGGGCAGTGTAACACCGTGACTTTTCCACCAGGACTGAAATTCAAATCGTTCTCATGTACAGTTTTAAGTCACGTTACAGCCGATCTGAATTCCACTACATTTCCGCTTGGTTTGTACATTCCACTCTGCCGAATCCAGAGTCTCATCTAACTTTTATTTGTTGGAGGGCGTGTTATTTGTATATTAAAATGCTGTCACTGTGTGACATCCCATATGAATTTTGATGTAGATCACATTGCACTCGATCTGCTGTGATTACGCTTAGAAATACTGTTGTTGCTAGATGCAGTGTGATTATTTTTTTTTTTTTTTTTGAATAAAAAAAATCCCCTCCTGTCAATGATTGAGTCTATGGTTTCTAATGTGATTATGGTCCTATATGATACAGCTTAGCTATCAGTCTTTTTGTTATCATTATTTTTTTTTTTAATTTTATAAAGCTGGAAAAGGTCAAATGCTGTACTGTTCATTGTCAACAGTGTTGTGTTCATTTTTATGTACGTTCCTTATAAATAAGGAGCCTTCAAAAAAAATAAAATTATTAAAGGAGCAGATGTGCTTGTTGGCTTTCATGAGGTTTTACTGCACAATCTTGTATTTTATACGTCACAAATTGCAACGTGCAAAATGTTTTTCACTTTTTCATGAATACTTTCATACGTATTGATACTATGGACATTCAGAACCGACACGCGTTCCTCACGGGGGATCTAGGAAAGGAACCCTCAATAATGGCGGTAAGTTCACGAATTAAGCTGACATAATAACGCCACCCCCCGTTTGATCCAGTGTTCTTGCGGTTTATCGGAAGGAAGGGTCATCGCAATGACAAAGTTGGTGGAATGGCCGGTGGTTGACAGGATTCCTCTTCTTTCGCTAGTCTTGTACACTGGAGCCAGGTAACTGGGTCGTTGTGGAATGTCTGCTTTCTTACAGGGCTTTAACCATATCTGCAGCAAAGAATAATCCTTGTCACTATATATATTTTATTTTTAAAGGGGGGGGTGCGGGAGGGTGGGAAACCTTCTCGGTTGGGCCTAAGTAGTTTTGAGTGGTGTTTGCTTTTTGACAGGTGAGCCTGAAAACCTGCTTTTTGTTGCATCTTGTCTTCGCTCATTTTGTTCAAGGTAGCAATCTGCTATGCCAAACGTACCGCTGTTACATAGAGATGCTACAAACTCTTGAGTTAGCCTGTTGCTCCCTTAAAGGGAGCCACTTAGGTATTTAATCCACAGCATTTGTTCACATATAATACTATAGAAATGTTACAAAACATAGTACACACTCACCACAGGCACCGTATCGTAGAGGATTTTCGGATGAGATTCTCCTAGCTTTTTAGTTTCTCTGTTCCAGCGTGCTCCATCCAAGAACAGTCCCTGGATGTAGACCCCTAAATCGGTTGCATCAGAGAACAGGTTACAGGAGCGCTGGAAGGGTTTTCTAACTGAAAGCAGCAGCCAGCGCAGCAGGCTTTGCTGTCAGCTGATTGACTGTGTGGGCCTCGGTCAATTTTAGTGTTTCACATGGACAATGGGATACTTACTTGTAACACAACCTTTCATACACTGAGTTAAAACTTTGTATAATTACGATGTCATAAATCTAAAACTATTTATAAATTACGATTTCATGAAGTTAGAAAGTTTGAGCGTCTAGCAGTAGAGCAGCATGTCTGATCTTTAAGAAACATTCAGGCAGTTATAAAATTTAATTTTAAAATACAGGACATGATTTTCACAGGTCAGCATGAAGACCTGCTCATATGCTGTGTACTACAAACTTCTGTTGATTTTTTTTTTTTTTTTTTTTTCAGAGGAGATGTGATGGTATCTCAAAGAGTATTTCAGTACTTAAACTTGGTTGTTTCAAAATCTAACTCAATTTAAACTTAAAGGTTTTTTTGTTTGTTGTTTTTTTCTTTTTAAATTTTAAATACAATAAAGTAATAAGTAATAAATATATGTAAACTTGAATATTAATTACCATGATATAAATAATATAAACAATAAATACCATAATATAAATATATACATAATATATAACACATAATATATATATTATATAATATCAAAATGTATAATATTATTATATATTACATTATGTAATATATAATAATATATATTTTATATATTATATTATTATATATAATTATAAATTATAATTAATAATATATTTTATGTATAAATATTATATATTATAATATAATATGTATATTGTATGATATAATATAAATATAAACTATAATAAGTAAACATTATAAAAATTACAAAAAACTTTTTGAAAATGATGATAAATTGAAACTGATCGGGTAATGTTTTCCTAAGCACCCTGCCCAAGCCTTCTTCTCACAAGCCTTGGTCAGAGGGATTCTCTTGAAAGTATTAAAGAACATGATGATCTTCCCTTCCTCATAAGCCATTGTATTACAAACTGATCAGTTTAATGCTTCATTTTTTTGCAGACAGGAGACCGACGAAGTAGTGTTTAAGAATGCAGTTCTGTACTGCGTATCCCAGCTGTATCCACAACTTATTTTACGAGGGGTAGAGAGGCAAGTGCAGGCAACAGCCAATGGCTTTGCTTTCGTTGGTTTAGGAAAACCTTCCAAGTTGTATAATTGGAAAAAAATAAGGGCAAGCTAATTGTGCTTGGAAGTCGTATTTGCAGTGGGGAGCTAGGGGGTTAGAACTATTCTGTGTTGATGATATTTTATCTCTTCAGGCAAAATCGGAGTCCTGCAACGTTTTATGTCGCATATTGCTTCTTGCTTATTTTGTGTGTTTGGTGGGCGAACAGCGCCTTTCTGTATGTTGCGTTGCTACTTAATTACACTCAGTAACTTAACTGCTTAACTCTTGAGCCTGCAAAGTAATGCTAACTAATGCTTGGTTTACGTACCATCGTCTGGAGCAAGGTGATATTCCTTATCTTCCAGCACTTCATAGTCAAATGCTAACAGGTCTATTGGAATTGTGTACTTTCTGGCATAGTTCTGCTGGGCACCAGTTAAGAACGCTTGCGTGAAGAAGAATCCTGAAATCCAGAAGACGGGTGGCATTCCATTTTCATACCACATCTGCAGCAGCAAGAGAGGACGGAATGGGGAAGCATATGTTTTTGGTAGTTTTCAAAAAGCAACTTAAAAGCCAGAGTAATTTAACCTTTGATGCATTCAAGGATGATTCTGTGGTATTCTTCACACGGCTCAACAACGAAAACATGGGAGCCTTACATAAACGGCGTATTTCTCTAGAGCCAGCACTAAAAAGAAAATAACTCAGTCCCAGATGAAACCAGAAGTCACGCCAAGGTGTATGTCAGCGTTCGTGGTGTGACAGTCTCATTAGAAGATGAACACCTGTTGTTTTCAGTCAATAGAGATGACTAAGGCACAGAAAAGGGCCGAGCATTGAGGTGAGTGATGAAGGTCAGCTTGGGCGAGCTGTAATTTTGCAGGTGAAAGGACCTACAGTTTGGCATTAAGGTGATCCAGCTTAATTCCACTGAAAGCTATTACTTGATTTTAATGTACGAGATTTCAGATTGCGAGAGGAGAAACAGTAACATCCTTCTATGCCAGGACAAAAGAAAGAATGTACAAGGAACAGACTTTCCTTGTTGAGATGGCACAAAGCATGAGAGTGATCTGAGACAGCCAGCGGGGCTTCAGAAGGGGAAGGTTGTGCTTAACCAATGTGGATCTTGGGCTGAGAGGCGTGGGGACAGACAGCATTGCTGTGCACTTCAGCAGGGCCTCGGACAGGGTCTTCCACCCTTGAGTCTGAACTATAAGGATGGGGATTTGACGGGTGGATCACCTGGGACAGAAAGGCTGCTGGTGAGTCGATTAACAGTTCTACCATCAGGTTGACCCCAGTAATCTGCAGAATTCCCCAAGGAAAAATGAACACGGGAGCGTGTGTACCTGTAGGAACTTAAGTCTACTTAAAAAATCATGAATGTAGCTGCCCAGAGGCTTGAGACTTGGATAGGACTTAATCATCCACAGTCCTGGAATTTTGCCTTTCAAAATGCTGTTCACCACTTCTTCCAGTTCAGCTGACATCAGTACTTCCCCCTAAAAAAAAAAAAAGTAAGACAATTAAATACTCTGAGTTAAAGTGTGTGTGTGTGTTAATGAGGGGTGGGGGGGAGGAACAGGGAAAGGGAGGGGAATGTCAGAAGAGAGAAGGGTGCAGGGGTGGAATGAGAGAAGAAGGAAAAAGGTGAGGGGAAAGAAAGGGGGAGAAAGAGAGAACAAGGAGAAGACGGAACAAGCAATTAAGGAGAGGGGGAGAGGAGGGGGATGTAAGAAAGGAGAGAAGGGTTGAAGGAGAAGAAGAGGGAACAAAGGGAGGAGTGGGGAAGGGAAGGGAGGGTGGTGACATGAAGAGGGGATCGTAAGATCGTAAGAACGTAAGATCGTAAGATCGTAAGAACGTAAGAACGTAAGAACGTAAGAACGTAAGATCGTAAGAACGTAAGAACGTAAGAACGTAAGATCGTAAGAACGTAAGATCGTAAGAACGTAAGATCGTAAGATCGTAAGATCGTAAGATCGTAAGATCGTAAGATCGTAAGAACGTAAGAACGTAAGAACGAAAGAACGAAAGAACGAAAGAACGTAAGAACGTAAGAACGTAAGAACGAAAGAACGAAAGAACGAAAGAACGAAAGAACGAAAGAACGAAAGAACGAAAGAACGAAAGAACGAAAGAACGAAAGAACGTAAGAACGTAAGAACGTAAGAACGTAAGAACGTAAGAACGTAAGAACGTAAGAACGTAAGAACGTAAGAACGTAAGAACGTAAGAACGTAAGAACGTAAGAACGTAAGAACGTAAGAACGTAAGAACGTAAGAACGTAAGAACGTAAGAACGTAAGAACGTAAGAACGTAAGAACGTAAGAACGTAAGAACGTAAGAACGTAAGAACGTAAGAACGTAAGAACGTAAGAACGTAAGAACGTAAGAACGTAAGAACGTAAGAACGTAAGAACGTAAGAACGTAAGAACATGATCGCCAACTCATACCCAGAAATAAAGTTATGGAATATGAAATTGCACAATATTTCACTTACCTTCATGGCTTTCTGGATATTGACACAAGATTCACATATCACATGCAACAATTTGTTGAATCGTCCCATTTCTTGAACAAGCACTGTGTTCATACTTTCACTGTAGGCAGTTGGGTACTTTCTGCTTACTGTTTCAATGTCAAACTCACTGGGCAGTTTACTCAGGATGTCACTTGTCACATCATGAACAATGTCATCCGTGGACTTGGCACCCATACCAGCTGCCCTGGACTGTAATGTCAAACATTGCAAATTTCAGACTGTACACTACTGGAAAAAAAAAAACTTGCCATGTCATAACATTTCTAAGTCTGTTGCCTCAAAAAAAATGCTCTGTACTTTAACACTCAAGTACTGACACAATCTCTCATAAACAAAAAAAACCACACACCTTTAAAGCTCAGTCTAGCCATACACTAACTTCTACATAATTAACAGCAAAACATTAAAACACATTAACAACTGCGATTAAACACTCCAGACAGTGACTTGTACACCTGTGAAATTACAGGAGCAAACTATCTAATCACCTGAGTAAGAAGAATGCTGTCAAATAACAGCTGTGTTTCTGACTGATCCTTAGTAATATCAGCATTGGCATGCATTCCAAATATCTCTGGGGAAGGATTCAGTGGGAGCATCCTGGTATATTCAATGTAGCTTCCATGCTGCAAAAAAAAGGACGCTTCCTTTAACTCACCTGTTTCATCAACTTATCGATCACAAAGTCCTTTCCAGCACCACCCATTCTCTTATGCAAGCTAAATGTCCTTGAAACTTCAGTGGGCTAGAGCGCTCCACCTAGCCCTGAGTGTACAAAACAGTGCAGACTGCACTCTTTAGGAAGCCTTACTAATTCAGGCTATTAATTCCTTTCTTTCTTTATCATTATTTCCAGACCTTACCCATCACTAAAGCGCTACCCAATAGTACCAGCGACAAAGCGCTATTCAACGTGAGCGTAATCACATATGTATATACGTTTTTATGTATGAATTTCTACGTACATAAACATAGATACAGTATTCCTTCAATTAGGCAACTCCATGATACCAAGGAAGCTTCTAATAAATCCACATCTTTCAAATACTTACGTCACCTTCAGGAGGAACGAAGTAAAGGCCGCTCGAATCGAACCTGTAATCTCTATTTGTAATGACTTCTGATGAGAAGAAAGTGTTCAGAACGCTACGGAGTGTGCGGCGATCCCAGTCATCGGTGACTCTGCCGCCGTAGTTACATTCCCCGGTCATGTAGCGCAGAGCATCGTAAGGTACCTCCTAGAGGAAAAAGAAAAAAAACAAAACACATTCAGCCGCAGACTATTACTTAGCCCAATGGCCACTTTAGTATCGCTATCGTCTAATTTCAAGTCAACCAACATTCTCACAAAACCTTAACCAAGTATGATTTACAACTGATAGTTCGCTCTTACACTGTAAATCTCCTTATCTGCAACTACTTCGGTACTTGAAATGATCCTTATACTTCATATTTCAGTATTTATACTACGCTTGGGCTACTTTTGTCTCATGAAACACCACTTCTTCTTTAGAACAATAACACCATAGGCAAAAAATAAAAAAAAAACACTGACACAAAACAACCTCGCGCATCATCTGCTGTACTCTGCAGGCCTGTATTGTCCCTAGGACTATCTAAGTCACAGCGCCGGTTTCAGCATAATGATTAATGGTTTCCAACGACTCTTCCGAGAGAGGAAGCCACAGCATCTCTCTAGAGACAGTGTAAAATTCAGACAGAACGGACAACGGTGTGGATCGTATTCTGCGTGACAGACAGCCAACATCAGAACCTGAACATTTCCAGCATCAATTACGTACTGACTGCAACGCGCTAACCTCCAAAAAGGAACGTTTTTCACGCTGCTGCAAGTAAACACTCACTGCCCGGTCTCAGACCCCTACTCAACCACTGTCCAGGGAACTCTCCGCTGTCTGAGTACATGCTCTCACCGGTCTACGTTGCACGTGAGAACCACGTGCGGGCCTCGAGAGGGTTGCCATACCTCGTACTGGTCCAGGAAGATGTGCAGCTGCTGCACGCTGATGCGCAGATCCGTCTCGTTGAACTCGTATGGAATGTTCCAACCCAGTGGCCCGAACTTCCGCCTTTCTTGCACCAGCGCGTGGAAGAAGCACAGGCCGTACAGCAATGCCTTGAACTCAGCCTTACAAACAAATGGAAGCACATTACTAATAACTACATTCTTTACAGAATTTCACTTTTAAATTCTGTTCAGACAATGCCGCCCTGTTCCTTCTCAGTAAAGTTTTCAGGCCTTTAAGGAAACCTACGTGTAGGAAGCTTACGTTTGCTTTGTTTGTAATTGAAAACATTTCAGCAAAGTATTAGATCTCATTTAAAAGAAACAAATTCCATCGGCCCAGACAGTTCAAGAGAGCAACTGCGTATTTTGCATTTCAGATAAAACTCTTGTGACAACAACCTTGCAGATTTGCAATAGTAAACAGTGTGCCTTTCAATTCACTTCTGTTGAAGAGGCATATTATTAACACCACGCCACAAAGTCACCACTGAAGTAGGAGATGACCAGAAAACAAGAAATGCTTACTTTTCTGCTACCGATAATCAAAAGTACTTCGATACGCTATAAGACAACTACTTAATTTGCTACTTTTTTTTCCCAGACCGGTCACCGTCTTCTTTAACCCCTTCACTAAGTAAGGCCGCCACCACATTACTAACCGTTTTTTTGCAGCTGTTGAAAAAATTAGGGTCAGATATGGGATCCATCAGGTACGAACGAATTATGTTTGCTCGTAAACCTTTCGGCGCTTCGTTCGTCATTTTCACTCCATTCTGAAGTACGGACACGGGAAACGTGGCAGACGGGTAACTGGTGAGCCAGATTCTGAAATCTGGATGCGTTGTGTCTGGATTAAGCTCCTACAATAAACACGTACGAAAACAATTGGAATAAGTGACAGACTAATATGCATCTCCTCTTTTACTTTTTGCACAATTTTTTTTTTTTTTTTTTTTGCAGGGAGGACAGAACCTACGTGGTGATTCCAGGTAATTAATGGGAATCGTCATTGAGCATTGTAAACTGCCCACATGCCTCAAATGTACTTTCAAAAGCGTAGCGAGAACATTAGTTCTTTTTACCTCGCACACTCGTTCCAGCGTGGGCATCCACGAGCTCGCCAAATGGCAATTCTGCAGAACTATCCACGTTCCTTCCTTCACTGCCTTCTCTATCATTCTCATGGCTATCGGGCCTTGGCCTTGTCCGAGCGACAGAGAACTGAGTTTTGTGTCACTGTATCCCTGCATAACAAAGCATGCTAAAGGTAAGAAAGAAACTGTGGAAGCACAACATAGCTTATAGCATCACAGCTCACATCCGTACGTATTCTTGAATTCCTCTGCACTACCTGTTTTACAATACAATTGAAAATATTTTCTCACATCACCCCGGTTGCCTACGACCTCTCAGTAATCATCTGCCAGGGAAAGAGTCCCGCTATGCATCTGTTTAATTCTGAACTTCACGGTTCTGACAGTTCCATAAAACTTCTATAAACATAAGGGCTCATAAGGGATGCACGCAATCTACAATAAAATGCACCGAGAGTTTACTGCTTGGTGGCCGGACAGCTGCATGACGCTCAACAGCTAAGAACTCTGGTGCAAGAAATTTATCTCAAGGAAACGTAGGAGTTTTAGATTAACAACACACACACACACACACACACACACACACACACACACACACACACACACGCATCATCTACCTTGAAAAAAATCTGTAGATATTACAATACCTGATCGTCAGCAAACTTAACAAGTGCTGCCATGGGGTCGGCACCGGGAGAAAGTATGAATATCAGTGGTGCGCAAGAGTGGCTGTCAGAAAACGCTCTCGACAAATCAAATGGAGGTGGCTCGATAAACGGACGGCCCAGGTTGTGAATGATGAATTCCTGCACTGTTGGTATTACCTAAAAAAAGAAACAATCAAATCTGAACATCCTATTGATGTGCAAGTGTTACTATGCTATTTGGAACAGTTTACTATAAGCCACAAGGAGAATACCGCTACACAGACAACAAAGCACTAATTCAGTCCCAGAGAAATAACTTAATACATACAAAATGTGACCGAAATAATCTCGTAAATAAGACGTACCCTGAAATGGCTGAAATAAGCAACCCTTAAAGTCATTTCCATCTCGCATCTGAACAGAGTAACATAGTGACGTAAGAACCTGGAAGCGAACCTGGAAGCCCACCCGCGCGCATGCTAATTACGTTGCAAACAGAATTTCACCTTTCAAATACCTTAATGGAGCTTGCTTTGAAAGGCATAATTTTGAAAAAGATAATTTGAAAGAAATAAAACCTCAGATTTGCAAAGTACAGCATAGCATAGTGTCCTGCCCTTTAGATTTACTTTTTTAGAGTAAGCACAGTTCCATAAGTACGAAGTAGTTTGCAAGAACACAGTTGCATGCTTTGACAACTATAAACATCTATAGCTACTTTCCTCTTTTAAGTCACCATTTATTTTATTTGTTTCTTGAGTAGTATACCTTAAAATACACTGAACATTGCATAATTACCAATTCACCGTTACAGAAATACCACAGATACAACAACATTAGCAAACACAGTATAAAATTTCGACCCTTGACATGAAATTCAACTAATTTAAAACACTTCAAAAACACCAGTAGTAGTTCAATCCCTATTATTACAGCCTATGTGTTTTCAACAGCTACTGTATTGTTTTCAACAGCTTCTGTATCAACTCTACACAAAACTATTGAATTTCTACAAGCTTTTCACTTACATTTTCAACATCACAATTATAAAAGGAATACAATAATAAATGCAGTCATACATTATAAACACTATTCATTTCAGTTAATAAATACATAATATGAAACATCACATACCTGAAACAAAAGAAGACTTGTATCCCACTCTTCACACTCCCACTCTCACCCATGTGTTCTCAATTATTTTATAGCTGCTCTGCTTCACAGGTGTAGTGTGTCACCAATTAGGAAAATACCTTAAATTGGAGACCTGGGAAGACAGGAGCTCTGACCTACACTCCCTACAGCCTGCACCGATGGAGGTACTTCTGCAAGAGCTCCTTTCCGCTTCAAAACTTCTGAATGAGCTTAAAGAAATGTAAGATTATGAAAGTCGCTTAAAAACCTTGGTTAACTAGTTTTTTGTAATGAACTGCAAATATGCTCCAGAGAATGAGTGATAAAGGATACTTTAACATTGTGGGTTTTTTTTTTTTTTTTTTTTTTTTTTACATGCTATAAAGGTGAAGTTCTTCATGTTAGTGTACTTTTGTTCAAGCGGTCTTGTGAGCGTTTGCTTAGCCAGAGATGAAAAGCTGAGCGATTTGTTTTCCTTGTGCTCTAAAATATTGCAGCAGGATGACTACAAGCTCATGTATTTAGTTTGCTGATCTATGTTTAATTTTATGTATTCTGAACTTAGGGCTACTTTTTACATTACGTTGCATTTCTGTTTGCAGATTCTCCTTTTAGAAATAAGCCTAGGGGACTATTCTACTTCATCTAGCGGGAAGGATGAAGTATCGGAATGATTACTTTAGGAATCTAATATCCAAAGTTAAAATCATCTTCATATTACTAAACGCTTAGGTCCTTGCAGGCTTCAACTTGCGGGCTGAAAAGAGGAGACTGCGTTTCTGTTTTGGCGCATGTATCGAACAACCGGGTTAGATCTCAGCTATGCTGTGCTAAAGGAGTTATCTAAGAGGTGAATCTTGATAACTGAAACAAACGTGTTTTTCAGTTTTCTTACTAGGTACCATTCTAAACTGACAGGAAAATGTAGCACTAAACTCACGCAGTTTATACGTAAGGGTTTTCTGTGGCCGTGGTCCTGCGCTACATTTTTTTTTCTAGAAAAAAAATATATTCTTAGATACAGCAGATTACGTGCATGGATAGCGGAACGCTGCTGTAGCTGTGCTAGCTAATCTCTGAAATAGCAAAAGTACTGTGGTAGCCTGCGATTATAACAGCTACGTAAAAACCTGCTTCCTGGATCTGACTGTTCCTTGTTCCTTTACTGACTTGCCCTCTTGCAGCTCTCGCTCTTAAGACTTTTTTTTCAGCTGGATCTATGCGGATAGATACGGCGGGGAAAAACGTTACCAAAAGTCTTCTGCGATGATTCCATGTGAGCACGAGCCATGTGTTGGATGAAGTTCTAAACTTCTCAACTGTCTCTTGCAAGTGGCAAAGGTGGGCTTTATCCACTGCCGAAGTGGAAGTGAACCGGATGTGGCAAAATGTTTCTTTTGCTTGATAGAACTGGAGGGCTGGGAAGCTAATGATGACCCACAGTAAGCACAGACTTAACCACATTCTTTAAATATTTCTGTAAATCTCTTTGACAACGCCCCTTTATTTATTACAAAACTAACAAGTTTTCTAGCATTTCACTAAACTGAAATTTACCGAAAGCTTATCCTATCTTATACCTTGACGCATTTGCTAATTATACTCTATATGGTTTGTCACTTCTCCTTTTGCATCCAAAGAGAACGTTTGAGATTTGGCAATGGAAAATGATTTCTATCAGTGATGTGAAGTCAGTCCAGATCTTGCCTTTCACTATCTCTCGCTCACGGTTCACACAACTGGTTTTATCTAACACTGGCTGAATTATCTTTCAGATGTTATCTGCAAAATGTCTCCTCTGCCTGTACACAGAAATACTAAAGAAACCTGCCTGCTTTTTACGCATCTTGAAGTGCAATTTTTTTGGTTTTAGTATCTGTTCTTTTTCTGAGCTCACGTTGCAGGGAGAAGCACACCGACTGTCACAGCTGTGAATTTTTATCTATTACTAAGTGGTTTGATGATCTGACAATGGAGGAGTACTACATGCTGGAGATGATGTGGTTAACAACCTTCCCTGTAAGTGTTAACTAAGTCATCTTAAAATGGGAAGCTGAACTATTTAAAAAACAAAAAAAACAAAAACAAAAACAAAAAAACAAAAAAAAACAAAAAGCAAAAACAAACAAACAAAAAAAAAAAACCAAAAACAAAACAGAAATCTTTCTTTTCTTAAGAAGGTTGAACACTAGGGAAGGCATGATGGTGTCATGCCAGAATGAGTAATTTAGAATTGATAATTAAAATACCTTATTAGCTAAGTAACCTGCAGCTCTAGCCCTTCCAAACCTAGTTTGTCTAGTTTCTGGATGAAAACTTAGTTCAGTTCCGACTGTTTATCCAACATCTCATTGCAGTAGAAAAATGAACGTGAGTGTGTAATAGTAATTCCCGGAAACTACAATTAGCAACTCTATCTTTTCTCAGGGGGGAAGAATATCACACCTGACAAAATAAAACTTGGTCGGACTGCTGCTTTTTGTCTCTAGCTTTACGCTGAATTGCTGTCTAATTATGCCGTCAGACCGCAAACCTTCTTTTGAATGAGTTACGGTTCTCGAGTTCTGATCGTCCCTACAGTATTTGTGCGGGCCGTGCTGTTGACGTATACCGAAGCACACATATCTCAACTTTTTTAATTAATGGCCTTTGATATGCCATCTCTTAATTCTATGGATAATAATAGAGAATGAAGTGAGATGAACTCCCTGATGGGGCGTGCGAACTGTGCCCCCCTTATTCGTTGTCTAAGCCCCCTGTGGCTTTGCGCAATAGATCTTTATCTTGCTGGTAAGGTCTCATATTGAAAATATACCTGGTGGCTGTCAAGATTACATCAAGAATAAACAGCGCTCAAATAGCTAAAAATAGGAGCGGTCTGCTTTATTGGAAGCGGTCTGATACTTCAGAAGCTGGACTAATTATAAAAAGTTATTACCTAAATATACTAAAACTAAATTCAAGACTCTCTCCCCGATGCTATTGAAAGCATAGCTGAACAACATGCTTGCAACTTACAAGTTTGCTAAATATATTTAAAAAAAAAAAAAAAATCCCTAAACTGAATCCCACTGGCAAAGTGAAATTGAATATGACTGATATTTTTTTCCTCTTTATACAGTAAACATATTTTTATTCCTGTGCAAATACTAACATTAAGCTGAACAGGAGTTTGAGGAAGAATTTCTTAATAGGCTCTCTGGAGCAGAAGTAGTAACCGATTTATTTCTCTCTTTCGCAAAATGCTTTGTCACAGGTAGGCGTGAGCTAATACTAGTCACGATAACCTGTGAGTGTATGATAAATACGTAAGCAAATACTTTTATCTTGCTTTTCATGGGCTGACCTTTGAATAAAGATGACTAACAGCGAGTACCTGTCTGCGATCTATGCCTTATTCAAGTCTTTGAGCCAGACACTCGCAACGGTCCTGAATCAAAATACTTTGTGTAGGACAAAATGGACCTGGCTGTCTGCAGTAATTACTACTTAACAGTCTACGCTGCTGTTAAATTATCTTCCCACACCAATCTAATTGACCTTGGATAGCAACGTGAAAAACTTATGCAAGCCAAGTTGTCAGATGTAATAAAAAGGGAAAGTCACTAGGCTTGTAAGATGACCTTGAGTTGGAAATGCTCAGGAGACTTTGGCGTACGCAGTGAAATGTTTAAAAAAAAAAAAAAAAAAAACCTCAAAGCCTATCCTTCCACGTTAATAAGTCTGCTTGTTACACTTTTCTGGGAGGAGACGTGGCTGGTCTAGGATAACCAAAGGTACACTCCGTGTCCTATTGTTACGTATGTAGAAGCTAGGGGAAAGAAGGAGGAGAGAATACATTTGGAACGACAGCATTTATCTTACCGTGACTTCTACCTGGTAAACAGACTACCTCAGGGTGAACTTTCACAGTCTTACCACATCCGTTTCTCTCCCCCGTCTCACTGTGAGTGCTGAGCAAGCGCCCGCGTAGCGCTTAGCTGCCAGCTGGGGCTAAACTGCGGCAACTCAGTTGAAATGCAAATTTGCAAATGTTTTTTGCTTCTAAAATACACAGAGGGTTTTTTTTTTTTTTTTTTTTAATAAGGCAGTAGCCTTGTACGTACCTTGTCAGGTCTCAGACAGCGAATGATGAGCATCCTTTGGAATTCGCCCAACTTTTCTTGCCACTCTGCAGGAAAATCCTCGTGCTGAGGATCCTAAAACCATACATATTTCAGTTTTCTCTAAAGCATTTGTGAATTACGTGAATTGTTGATTATCTTAACTCGCTACATCAATTCACAATAGTCTTTTTAAAAATCTCCAGGAATGGGACTTTGTGTTATTTTCCCTCATTTAATGTTTTTCCTTAAAAAAAAAAAAAAAAAAAAAAAAAAAAAAAAGTATATCTAGGGAGTGTCTACTGTGGCAGAGAAGCCAGTCATTATCAGGTATTTAAAATGTTAACGACCCCAGTTCCTCTTTTCTCTAGGACGAAAGCAGACAAGAGATGAGATACAGGAAATGCTATGCTATTATATGACAATCTTTATTTATGCCGGATCTGAGTGAAATTGAACTGAAAAAACGAGTCGAAGAATGCCCCGGAACTTATTTTGTAAGCAGCTTATGAACGTTCCAGCTATTTGACAGCAGTTACTAGACCGGAATAACAATGAGCGTGCGGTGTATGTTAACTTACTCCAGTACAATACTAGCTGGACACTGCTGTTATGGCTGCACCGGGGCAACTTAGGCTTGCATGTAAAGGGCCGGGCGCAGAGGCATATGGGTGGACTACGGATTCCGAGCAACTCTGATTTAGCAAATCCATTCGCGATGGAGCTTGTGTTCCTCAAAGGGCCTTGGCTCTGACCCTCTCCGTGATTTCTTAGCACTTAGCGCAGCGTTCTGGATACTAATCTTATTTTTCAATTAATATAAGGGGGAAATAGGTACGTCGCTGTGAAAACTCCGACTCTTAAAGAGCGTGGCTAAAAAAGTGCTAGTTTGGTATCACTGAGAAAATTAAGAAACGCTTATGAGCAAAGGTTGCACCGAAGACCGTAATGAGTTGTGCTACTGCCAAAAACTGATTGTTTATCCACGAGAAGCAGAGATGCAGCAGTAAGCTTTGAGGTTAAGGTGGCCAGCCAGCTGGCTGGGGGAAACCAAGTTTCGGTCCCTGCTCTAAGATACAGAGCTTAACTTTAGACAAAATACACAAAACTCTTGGAGCAGGGAGCTGAACTCAGGTCTTCTCTGTTTTTGGAAGAAACATGAGTTGCAAGAGTAGGAGAAGCAAACGTCAAATAGTTTTCTGATGATCTTGAGACAGCTATATTCATCATACTGTTATTTATGACGAGGGTGCTCGAAGTCATTTTGTGCCCTCTTTCTCCTCCTTTCATAGACTAAACTGCCCTTTGCCTGCTTGTGCGTTGCTGGGGATAAACCGTACTGGTGAAAAAGATGGCCTCTCTGAGAAAAAGAATGCTTACTGAGACCCGTCAACTAGCACTTCTCAACATTCCAGTGCTTTCACAGGAAAGTATTATTGTTGAAGCTGGATGCTGAAAGAAAATGTTTTTATAATGAGTAAGAGGCCTAATGCCTCTTCCAGATCAAGACGGTGACAGGCACTATATATACCGTTCGGGGTTCAGCAACGGCGGTCCTAGTTGCGGTCTTACTAATTCTTTAGATATTTTTTTTTTTAATCACTTAACTGATTTTTATTTGTTTCTTTATTTTTAATGATATTTAAGTGAAGAAATTTCTGTTTATTTCAGTTTGGCTCTTTGAATGTGGTCAGCGGTCAATACGTGGACCCTGATTCTTTTCTTCTGCAAGTCAGCACCTTTACTATAAAATGGTATCATCTTAGTGTACATCATGAAGTAGTCTCCTCACCCTCTGTTTCAAAGGTTGTAATTTCCATTTTCGGTTTCTCAATGGCTAGTGTTGGAAGATGAACTGAAGCTCTCAACTTACCTTATAAGTTATGTAAATGCTTAAGGCAAGCTTTATTTCTGCTATTTGCCTGCTTCCTGCTATCAGAACGACTGAAGCAGCCGTATCTGCTTTATTTCTTCAAAATTTATCATACCGTCATGAGAAATTCCAACTAAAAATCTTTTAGCTTTCCTCTCTACCCCTGTCCAGTCCCGTGGTTAGAGAAAAGATTTCTAAATCGTTGAAATCGATAAAATGCAGCCTTTTTAAAAAGAGTGTAACAGGTCACAGGCCATCAAGCTGTACACTGATATATTTTCCTCATTTAAGTAACGTTGAGAAAAATGCCTCGCTCGACTAGCTGAACAGACGCTACTGTTTCAGTGTTGGAAACAGTTACGGTCAGGCGTGGTGCTATTGGGAAATGGTAGTTTTTAAAATAGTTGGATCAGAAATTGTGCGTACAGTGAGAGCTAACTGCGTAACTAATGGCATAACTAAAAGCAGAAGAAAAGTGGTATGGTAAAACAAGCGCCGAGAGAAGTTGACAGTAAGATAAAGCAAGTGCCTAAAAGCGGAGTGTAAGTCAGCTACAAAGGCTCAATTTTGAGTGTACGGTAGTGAAAATGTTTAAAGAAATCATTTGTGCCTATCTGTCACTCTGGAATAGGACGCAGGTCTCCTGAATCCCACTTGAGTATTTCTAAAATGCAACGGTTGTTTTTGTTGCTGTCATTTCTTAAATTTACCCAAAAAAGCTGAATGCCTATGTAATGGTACGAAAAGGCATCCTCAAAGCCCTGTGAACAAATGGACCTACCGATAAGGCAACAGCGGCTGATTTGAATGTAACTAATTTCACTGTTGCCTTACTTCTACAGGATTTGCCTTCTTTTACTCCAGCCCAAATCAAATACCTGCTATTCAGTAGCCACCTGACAAACTGGCAGTTATCTGCCCCTCCACACCGTTTGCTTAAATTTTTACTTTCACAGATGCAGAAATCAACCCGGTAAAATGACAATACTCCATTTTCTGACAATAAATGTATTTGATGCGTTAATTAGCTTATGGAAGCAAGCAATTGGGAATGTTAACGTACCAAGCTGTCGTACACGGTTTTCCATCCGTCTTTAAGTCGCGTAAAATCCTTACGAATGTTCGTGAAGCACGGCAAGTCTTCTAGCCGACAGATTTCATCCCATGATTGCGGAGGAAGCCAGGTGCACGGATTAGAGAAGGGATTGTCCAAGCCTATGCCACCGGTCAACAGGAATTTCCATTCATCCTCGTTAATCTGCGGGGAAAAACGCTGCTCTCAGAACTAAATAAATAAAATCTGATCGTTTTAATATGTTCTATAGGAAATCACTGTGCTTATCTGATTTCTTAGACCAGTTGAAAAAGACTCCTACTCGAAGCATTTAGTGTCTGATTTTCAGTTAACAATGAATTTGAGGAACTGGAAAACTTAATACAAAAGCTGATTTTAAAAGGATTTTCATTTGCTAAATCCTCCTAAATTGGAGGAACGAGCAGTTTAAGACAAAGCGCTCTTCGTTACATTTGTTCTTAGTTCCCAACATTTTGGAGCGGAAAAAGCAAATAAAAAAACCCATTCTGGAAATACTTAAGGGGACAATGCAGTTTGAAAACTTTTCACTATAATGTAAGTCCAACTATTGGTCCATTATGCGTCTCGTTCTTTTATCTCAGAACTTGAACGGCTTAAGTTTTGTAAATGCAAGTGGCTTGTCCGTAGCTGTGTCAGCTCTTGAAAATATTCATTCTAGTGCTTCTGCGATACTGTGAAACCACCGAGCAATTTTAAGAAGTACCGCTTTGCGGATACTGAGGTTAAAGTGAGCGTATTTCATCGTGAATTAAAAAAAAAAAAAAGAAAGAAAAAAATCCTAGTAAAAAAGTATTTCGTAAAGAATTAGTAAAAATTAACAAAATTCACATTTGCTTTCAGCAATTCTTACTAAAAAATTAAAAAGATTTAACGCTTCAAGTGAAGATGAGTTGTTTCTTAAATTGCCTCTCACAATTCATTTTTATATGCTTTCAGAATTCAGAATACGTTACGGTAAAATTTTGTAAAACCTTAACCCTAAGAATAGTATAGGGCGGACTTAGGTTTCAATAACATCCAGAAAAGCTATTATCATCTAGTATGTTTTTGCCACGCTTGTTTGTGACAAATTTATTTTATTCTATAGAATCTCCTTTGCTTCTAGTAATTGCTTATTGAACTCAAACAACAAAATTCTGGATTAAATATTACTATTACGTATACGTTTATTTTCCTATTTTATCCTCTCAATTCTTACGGCTGGTCGTTTGAACAGGAGATTATTTTTAATTACTTACCATTTTCTCATATTTCAGGAGATTCACAGTTAGATAAAAAGAGAAGAGCAGCTTGTCCTTTTCAAACAGTGAACGACAGACATTGACGTAAAGAGAGTAAGTGAAATGATCCTTGAGAATCTTCAACCTACAGGTGTCAGGAAAAGAACGATCTTCCATTAATATCAAGCTTAAGATCTGTGCATTTTTGAAGCCTACTACAAATAAGTTGGATCCCCTTAATTGTAAGAAACTCTCTGGTCAATTAGCCTCAAAAGAATCGTTAAATTGGGGTACCGATTTTTGGCCAAAATAACAAAAACCAACATTACGACTCCCCGACATGTTTTGCTGAGGAAAAGAGCAGTCTCCTTTGGAAGTGGCAAAAACAATCTTAAGATTCATTATGAACAAGAATACCACGGCTCAAATCCAAACCGCTGATTTTTGATCGTCTTCTGTAATCCATTCTCTATTCTACAGACGCTATAATCGCAAATATACGAAAAACTTATGACTGTTAATTATTTTCTTTAAATTAAATAAAAAAGGACGGTTTGTCAGTCATCATTTCGCCAAGAGTTACGTTAGAACAGCCAAAAAGAAATGAAAAACCTATACAGATGGTTAGAAACCAAGCACCTGCATTCGTACAGTTATGTCAAACAAAGAAAAGAATTAAGAAGAATATAAAAATCTCAGAGCACGTAGTGAATACCACCTGATTAGTGGAGACGACCCAAGAAAAAAGTCCCACGTGAATTATTAACTGACAGAATTTTCTGTGCCTTAGCAGGTCTGCCTTTTTATGTCTTTCATGGTCAAAGCTGTGAAAATGAGCTTACACCGATCGTGCCCCGGGAATGCATACTGTCAGCTGGAATTCAGGTCCCGCATCTTCCAATTTCTGCTAGCGCAAAGTTTTTGTTTCAAATAAACTAAGCAAAAAACTTTTTTCTTATCGCTCGCTGACTTTGATTTAGGAACACAGGCGCGTGTGGCTGCTTTTTTGAGACAAGAACATGTAAGATTTAAAGTCAAAGGGATAGGTGTATAGAATGCAGACTGTCTTTTGGCAGAAGGATAAGTTGAACATAGTTTCAAATACGATAACAAAATATTAATTCTGACTTGAATGCGTAGCATTTGTGATAAAAACGCGTATGCTAATCTTGAACTATACAAACCTTAAATTCTAATGAAAAAATAACCTTCGTAAATCAGTACACCATTAAAACAAACGCTTTTACGTTAAGTGCTACCTTGCCAGGAACCGCACCTCACTTGTATTTAAATAAAACACAGACTGTCACAGATAATTCAGAAATTGTAATCCGTAACACTAACTGTTTTTTCTGCAGTAGTTTCCCCTGTCTTTCATTCAGTGAATGACCACGGAAATAGCTAAGCTAGAAAAGCAAAGCTCCGTGCATTTAATCCCCAGATCTGGAGATCAAACAAGCTGCCGAAATACAATTTATTAATTGAATTGATGGAATACTGAAAAGATCTCTTAAGAAAATCTCCGTGTAGATAATTCACTTCAGCGTTACATTTTGAACAATCCTACTGCGATCTTAATCGATCACACGTAAAATCAATCCAGGGCTTGCTTTTATGAGATCATTGAAGATTGCAGTTTCTCCCGTTCTCGTGAAGAAAAAATGGAAGAGGGAGGGACGCCCCGCATACAAAACCGTAATCGAACATTCCAACATTTGTTGGGTTAATAACTACTGCTTTTCCTACTCTACAACCTAGGCCCCCGGACGCAAGACTTCATTCTCTTTTACCAGTTGCGTGAATGTTTTTTATCTGCTTCGGGAAGCCATACAAAGTCAATACATTAAATACAAAATTAAGGTGAGCGGACCATTTTAATTGCTCTGCTGCTTTGCAATTTCACATGTGTCTTAAGTTAGCAATTACTAAATAAAAGAGTGAAATATGTTGCACTTGTATTATGTCATACCATTCTGTCTCTATGAAGAAATTGTCTTTCAGAACAATATCCGGCAGATATATACAAAGAATGTTTCAGAACGCGACGCCTTACGTGACACGCTTCGCAGAAATGGCACTAACTTCTCTAGACTAACCGAAAATGTCACCAATTACAAATGGCAAATTATCCCTCTTACCTTGTTTGTAAATCTTCTGATTTCTCTGAGTTATCTATAGACATGGTGAAAAGGTTAATAAACCACATGAGAGAGTACTGATACATCGGCTCAATGTTGGCTAGATCGGTAATAGAAAAAAACAAGATCGATGAATGGACAGCAATAGGACGATAGCCCATACGAGTGGCATCAATCTTCTTTTCTGTTTCTTCGGCTACAGCTTGCTTTTCAGAAATCTCGTTAGCCAGAACTTTGGAAGAAGACAATATCTTAATAGCGGTTTCATCCTCCAAAATATTTCCTTCCGAAGCCGAAAGAACTTCTAAAATCTTGTCTTCTATTTCTTTTAATTGCCTATGATAAAATACAATTTTTTTTGCTTATTAAATTTGGCAATTTTCTGCTAGTTTTACAGAAGAAGGTTACGCGTAGATTCTTTCCACGGTAAGCAACTTACGTAAGAAAACCTTTTTGTACCTGTTAGTAAGTATTGGCTTAAATTTCAGAAAAATTAAGCTAATTTCAGACTTGAAATAAACACTGCAAATAAACAAAGGGAGAATGGGTCACAACATTTTGAATGCTACACGTTTCATGCTTTGATCTGCGGGCAAAGATCCCTTCCGCATGTGCAATAATAGCAAATATAATGCAGAGTGGGAAAAAAAAACAGTGTAAAACATCAACGTTTGTGAGGACAGCAAATCATATGTTAATAACAACTTGAAAGGGACGTGTAAAGACAGGAGACAGGATCAGGAGTTTGCTCTACGATGACACGTCCCCCTAACTTCTTCAATATTTTATTACAATCCCACATATAGCAAACTGTGTCTGTGACAAAAAGCCATAAACGGTACGAGTAAGAGAAAGACCGTGCGTTCTCATCAGTCTAAAAGCTAAACGAGCAGAGTCTGGGCTCTCAAAAATCATGCTCTTGAATTTCCAGTTAAATCAGACCTAAATAATAGAACAATTAAAAAATGCCTCTGAAAAGTATTTCCAGTGATTTTGATTTTCCTAAACTGCAATCTGCTTCTGTCCCTAGCAAGGGAAATTATCTTCATACCTTTTATTTGCAGCCCCTTGAAGGATGAGGGCTTGTTTTTCTCCTTCAAGATCTGGTCTTTCTCTTGCAACTACTATTCCAAGAAGCTGATCCTGCATTCCTTCTGAAGTTATCATGAAATTCAATAGCGTTACCTGTTAGAAGGAAGATGATTTGAGAATTGATCATATACAATTAAAATGCTTCCTCATTTACAGGATGAGGGCTGCATAACGACGCGTTACACGAAAATTGGATGGTAAATGAATAGCAGATGAGAGTTTAAGATCGTGTACCCGAAAGTTAGTGCTTGAAATTAAATTGAAACTCTAATGCTTCAAGTGACTGGTTCACATAACGTAAATGAACGATCCTTCGATACCTTTAGCCTTCAAATAGCTTTTTCAGAGAGACTTCTATGAATGGAAGATTCAAATTAATGCACAAGTTCTGTAAATACATTGGTTCGTGTTTGTTTTCCAGATCTGTTCAATCTGAACATCCCACTGCAGAAGGGATGCTGACAGTATTTTAGAAAAATACAAATACGGATCGCATTTTAGAATTTCAAGAAACTTCTTTCTACTTTATAATCAATCCTCGCAATTTTCATCAAGTAAGTGGAAACACAGATGCCAGAGTTACACTTTTAGTTGATGCTGCTCCCATAACATACACTTTCCCCTCTTAATTGTCCTGTTCTCATGTAGTTTGGGTTGTTATTACCACAGATATTTGTATCCTACTAATAGCATAATAGCACCTCTTTCTCTTGAGAAAATATCTTAAAAAAAAAAAAAAAAAAAAGACATTTTGAAAACTTGTTCACTAAAAGAATTTCTGTGCCATAACGTATTTATAACTGACTCAATAAATGACGTGCTTTGGTTGAAAAAGCAAAAAACATATAATGTTTTGTATGAAAAAGGTAAAAAAATACATTACCAGTAGAGACTAGAAAATACTTGATGTGCATAATTCAAAACCAAAACAATCAACTCACTGATTAAAGTCTCTGTAGTGACTATAGATTCTCTCTGGGCTTTTTTGGTAGGTGCGGATGATCTGTGTTTCCAAAGAACGTTCACCTGAACCTTGGGATTAGTGACGATACAAAATACCCGTACAGTCAATTTGTCTTAATCTTCTTCCTCTAGTACTATGAAAAGTTGTCAAAACCTTTTTTCTATGAGCTTCGCTTGCAAAGTTAAGACGGATAGTATTCTCATTTTCTTAAAATACAACATTAATAGATATTCCTTACACCACACCTCATTTGAGGCTCTTTCACTGCTTTTTTTAAATGGGAATTTTGAGAGAAAGTTCAGTTGTATGTGACTCTAAGAATCATTATGATCTTCATAAGCATCGCGGCCTAATTTCTTCCCCCATCTTCTCTCAGAATTTTAATACTGGTAAACTGATATATAATATATAGAGGGATCTAAATATACAGATTATATAGATCTTAAGGTTATAAACATAGGAACATTTCAGAAGCTCCATTTCTCTTCCTCCAAGCAAAAGGTTTGCTATGAGCAGCTCTGAGGTAACTTTTGGCCAGAGCAGCTACGCTCTGTAAAGCTGGCTGGCTCGGATACCTGAATCTTTGAGGACTAAGCGCAAACGTTAAGATCTGCATTCTTCCTTATCCTCAGAGGGCCGTAATGATGTTTTTAACGCACGTGAATAGACAGCATTCCTAGAGCCGAAAATCATGAGGTTTTTTAGTGCTTTGTGAATTACACAATTTCTAATAAATAATCTTACAAATGGAGGAAAGATACTCTGAATGACTAATAACTGCAAATATATCTCTGTACTGCAAATACGTTCTATATGTGTCTTTGAAGGCTTCGCTATATAAGACATCAGAATTCATTACGATCATTTCTATGAAATACGATAGCCCTATCAATAACTATTTTCTCTGGACTCTTTTTCCATTAGCTATCTCCAGAACGACCTTCAGGATAATCACAGCAAAGGGTGTTACAATTACGTTTGGACAAATTTATTTAGATATTACTTTTCTGTCTTCTCCCTGTATCAATTGCTGATTGACAACTAGAAGATTTTAATTCTATTAACTATCAGCAATTCTTAGGAAACAATTTTCATACAATTTTAAATACATACGTACTAGTCTAAGAGTACATCTTTTGTAAGCTCTCTTTCCTGTTATATTTCATCTTTTTTTTCTTTTCCTGAACCTGACGGTAATTATCTTTTTTGATAAAAGAACTGAACAAAAGTTATTCCCTTTCGTTCATTTTTGCGCTTTTTTCCCCTACTTTCAGTACTCCTTAGTTGAAACTTAGCCTTCCACATTGCTGAATATCACGTTTACAAAGCTTGACTCAAAGATTCTGCATTTCAGTACAGCCTTTAGCCAAAGTGCCGATTTACAATACTTTTCAATTAAAAACTCTTTAAAAGGAATGATGAAGAAAAAGTGCAATACTTCTCTCAAGTAATTTTAAGATGAAAAAACCCACCCATTTTATTCTCGAAAGCAGAAAAATGCTTTTTTTTTGTTCCTCGAATATAAAAATTATGTCCCCATTTTAGCATTTGTTATTTTATTTTATTATTTTATATTTTATATATATTAAATTTTATTTTTATATCTTTCATAAAGGAGGCACAATGTCAGAAATTACCTGTACTACAAAAAAGAATCTTGAATATGAAAGTCTAATTAGAGTTTGCATGTCATGCGAATGTTATATTAAATCCGTGAATATGCTTTTGTAATAAAGGTTACTGAGAGAATCAAGAGATAGAGACTGGAAAAGGTGTTACAATAAATCAACGTTTTCTTAGAGTAATGAAAATACGTTGGTATTGCAAGGTGACGTATTACATACGAGATACAACACTGGTCTTCCAGCAGTGCCAAAAACAAAAAATTCTAAGTGAATCAACAAATGCCAAAAAACCTTCCCCGCTGAAGCCAAGGAATCACTCTGAAGTTAAAACAGAGTTGTACTTTCAAAATTCTCACCTTGACAGATATTTCAGGAAGATAATGTGGATTTCTCAGCTTAGTCGTAATATAAAAGCGGAATTCAGGAGCGTACTCAATAGTGGAGTCTCCGAGGCAAATGCATATACTTCCCGACTGCTTAAACGTCTGTTTGAGCAACAGTGGCTCTAGAATAGGATCCAGTTCTTCTCCGATATTCTCTAGAAGCACTTCAACATAACGTAAGCGTTAGTAGGGCCGTCTCGGCATTTATACTATTTATACTACTCAGTGACTGTCTTTTGCAATTTGTAAGCAATGCACAAAAAGTGAAAATATCAATCAGGCAAAATTTACATATCTAATTAACATTTCTTAGAGCGTTCGGCCAAATGAAAACCAAATTAAAGAACTGAATTTTTAATTTCATCTTTTTTCCCTAATATTATATCTATTTTCAAACAAGCAGCTGAAACTCCTATTACTGCTGCCGATGGATTACCGTTCTTAAAAATGGACGTAACAACAAATCATACGCCACGTGCCACCGAAAGAAATCACTTTGAGTATCCGCGCCTTCTTGTCTTTCAATGCAAGACTTCAAGAATATCAAAATCGAAAGAAAAATAACGGAGAATAAACAATCTATTTCTTTACTTCAGCTCCAGTTATCCAACTAAATTAGCTGCAATTATCATTACGTATTCTATTAACTAACTCGTTTATGTTTGAGGGTACAACAGTACGGCAGCTGCAGTAAAATTACAGAATCCAGGAATCATTAAATTATCACAGCCTAGCACTTCGGTAATTCATACTCTTAAAAAGCCATAAATAGAAACAACATCACTTTTTAGAAGTCAAATGATTGTAACATGAAAACAAAGACGTGACAGTTCTTGCAGAGCAATTAAAAGATACCAATTAAACTGAGGATTAGAATCATTTTCTCCTAAGAATTAGCTTATAACCTGCATCAAAGACATCAATGATGATAGTTATAATTTAACGCCGGAGTTCTGTTTTTTATTTAATTGTGCCCTCTCTAGGTTTTCCTGTAATTTACATTTTCATTATTCAATAACTTACCAGGACTGCCAAACTGAATGCAATTTTCCAGTGTCGTAACAAACTGAGGGTCGCTGAGCTTGATTACGTGCAAGCTATTGACTTTTTCCATATTCTTTATCCATTTATTTGCTTGACCCTGAGGATCTATCATAAGAGGCCATCTTCTCGCATTTCTGAAGGGAAAAATACACATTTAAAGGCTGAAACATAAGCTCTTTACTGTTACCTCAAAGTCGTTTTTAAGGCAAGGTATTTTCTTTTTTCATTAAAACAAAAGCTTGCAAGTCCAAAATCCTACAGCTGAGGTACATGCTCAGCTGTAATCTTTAACAGATTAAGAGGAAACACGAAACTTCAAGTTATTTGCCCACAAAAAATAATTTCCCACTTTCAAAGAAAGTTCTTAGAATAATAATTCTTAAATCCTAGAAAGATTAATCTCACTTAATTTTATAATTCTTTCAAACTAAAAAGATCACTTTAAGTTTGGAAATTCTGAACAGCTTTAATGTTGTAGACTTAAGTTAGCGTTGCCAAGTGAACGAATGGAATTTTCGATGCAAGAGGTGACTTATACTTCAAGGTATCATCTTTTAAACCTAATCCTAAAGCACAATGGACATGCAGAACGCCTCCATGTTATTTTTGCCAGAGCTAATTACTACCTTATGGGGTGTTTTTTTTTGCAGCATTCTTTACTACACGTAGGTATGCTGACTCTAATAAAAGTTAAACACAGAAGGCCTTCATTGCTGTTGAAACCATTTTAATGGACGAAAATGCACAAGTAATACCATGTATATTTCCAAAAATATCTCCAAATAGCTCTCAAATTCTTCCTTTTTTTTTTTTTTTTAAAAAAAAGTGTTTATTGCTCTAAAAACCTCAAGTTGCATTTTTATATTGTTCTTGAGGTCCTAAAAAAAAATGTAAGCACACACGTATAACGACAAGCATAACACGTACTTTCAACCTGAGCTAAACTTATCTGATTTTTCAAAATTGCGAGCCATCGTTATTTAGTTTTAAAATGCTAATCATCTTCTCGTCAGTTCAAAGGGAATTTTGATCAAAGCTTTATATTAGTGAGGGGAGGGGATGTACTGTGGAAGCGGTGGATTCATTAACATGCGTCAACTTTGGAGCTTAGGTGATCGAATTATTAATATGGTAGCTGCTTACAAAGTTACATGTTACATTTATAATCCCAGCACACCTCCGAAACATCGGTAAAATGTTTTGCTTCCAGACGTACGATCAATTCTAATCCTTAAGTGTGAAAAATACACTGGGGTTTTTAGCTAGTGAATTATTCTTTGACATCTGTTTAGTTTTGTACTCACAGCACCTGCCTAATTACCAAGGCTGAATTATTAACTGCACATCTATGTTTCGAAACGTTAGCTTAATATACAATATTAGCTAAGTGTGAAAACGTTTGCTCTGCACTAAAAGAAGTATCCGACCACCAGCATTGCACAACATCAGCCTCCTCAAACAGTGACAAGAATTTTCAGGTAAACAACAACAAAAATGAAAAGGTTTGTATCAGCAAGTTCACGCGATGCAATATTGCAGAAAAGATGTGAGGTACCTGTTACATAAGTGTCTACTAACAGGCTTGCCAGCCACTAACCTGGTTCTAAGAACCTTTTATTCTTTGCAGGAAAACACAGGGCAACAGATGTGAAACGAAGTATACAAGGTAGCAATCACAAAGAGAACACCAGTCAGAACAAGATGAACTCAGCTTCAGTTGCCCTAAGAAGAAAACCCAGTAGCTACAAATCGGTAGCTACGTGCTGGCAAGCCAACCGGACAAAAGTGAGAGGTGCTTTGTTGAGTCATAACGGGACTGGATGTTATGTCATTTGGCAAAATACTGTCTGTAGACAAGCAGTTGAAATCTATATCATCTCCGTAGCATTTCCATATAGGGAAAAAGTAAGTTATCCTCAAAGAAGGATTTCCAAAATAATCTCCATTAGCCCTGCAGAAACACCCCTTGGTAGTAACAGACAGCACATTCATTTTAAATTAACAGAGCTTTAGTTTTTGAAGGATGATTACTTTTGTATCTACTGATTATACTACGAGCATAGAATTCAAAATTCTATTCTTTCACTTCTTGCATCGTTCTTGAATTCAAAATAGGATAAAGCCAAGCTGTAGAACAGAATGTTCATCACTTTGTATTTCTTCTGCGAATAGCTTCTGTTTAATCAATCCGCTACAAAGAACCAATCAACACAAAAGTGCTGTCATAAATACCTGAAATATATATTAAATTGAAGCTGAATATCATTTTGGGGTTTTTTTAATCCTGACTTTATGCATGTATGGAGACGTCCAAAGCATGGGTGAAGCGCTTTAGAACATTTAAACTGAAGAGTAACCCCGTACGCAGCACGTCTGTGAAATATCATTGCTTTTGGTTTCGCTATAACAATCCAGAAGAGTTTAAAAAGAGGAGAGGGAATTCACAGATTTAAAAACTTCACATTATGAAGTTGAAGGGTATTATCAGTATTTCTTCAATTGAAACATCACAGTCATTTATTTATTATGTAACTCTGGTTGTTAACCAGCTATGCAGTTTAAATGTACGCAGTAGAAAACCGTCTACACAGGTAGTTAACAGACAAGCATGTTGTAAGAAAGCAATTAAAAACAACCATGCTTTTGAAGATTTGTTTTACTTACGAGATAATGATGCCATTATCAATAGAAAATGTGTCAGAGGGTAACCCAGCAATATTCCAAGCTCTGATTTTCACTGGCTCTCCCAAGGTAGTCATTAAGGAAAAATCGTCAGAACAAGGAATGTTTCTCGCTTTACACAGTAACGTCCACTCTTTGGTTTGCATCTAGATGAGAAAAGTAGCAAATATTAACTGAAGTTCTGCCTATTTACAATATTTCCACAACTATTAAAAACAATTTCCAATGCATTTCCTGTACTACACGCTATAGACAAGAGCAGTATATCTCCAAACGGAGAGAAACTCACACTTCTGTACAGGATATCTAAAAATGTCACAAAAAATGCCTTTGCGTGTGATTTCTACATGTGAAATATAGGTATATTTGGTTAGAGATACCTCCACGTGTCTTTTAAGAATATCATCTACGCTAGAATTTACACTTGCCAGGAATACATCTGAGAACCCTTTACGATATTTCTCCAGAAATATTCCTACTTTCCCAGACACAAAGTGAGTTACTTGAAATGCACTTAAAAGAATAAAACAGAACACTCTCAAAATTATGTACATGCGATGTGTAAAACCTGCCATTTATTTACGCTATAAATACTCATAAAATTAACTCCCTCTATAGAGGATTTAAAACGGTAATATCAAAGTATCTGTATTACGAAGAAAGCAATAGTTGGAAAAAGCAGCACAACATTTTCTTGAGAAAAATGGAGAAAATAATTACTTTGATTAAAAATGAGGGAAGGAAGAAGTAAAGTGAATTAAATTTAGATTATTACAAAACACATGCATGAAGTTACAGGGCACATTACTTTTCTGTAGCTGGATGTAAATGCTCCTAGGTAAGCTACGATTCCTGATGAAATAAGTATATCTCCAGTCAAATTGATGTACTGCCTTGCCAGTTCCAAAGCGGTCTCATTCCAACGAGTTTTTTCACCACCGAGGCCTCCAATCAACTGCTCTGCTCTCTGCATTTTTTTGCAGCATAGGTCAACCTTAAGGGAAAAAGAAACCAAACTGATTACGTGATCGCTTGACAAATATAAAAAAGTATTCACAATTAATTTCTCTTCGCAGGTGCTTTCTTAATTTCCTGAAACATAAAGAAAACATCGATTTACAAATTAAATGCTTCAAAAGGAAAAACACTCTCGCTACCGGCACAGTGAAACCCATCAAATTTTAGCTGCCCTTTCATCTAAATTAAGAAAGACAACAAATATAAAACCCGCAATTCACTGCAATTCACGATAGCTCCGCATGTGATACGGAAAATACTGAAGTCAACGAAATTATCTACGTGTCCAAAAGAATCAAAAACAACTCAAAGAGGTCGTTGTCTCACTAAAGTAGGTATTTATGTTATTTCCTGTGAAAAAACATGAATACATAATCTGCATTTCCGCTGTTGCAGGTTTTTATCTAAACCAGCTTTCCAAGTTCTTTTCCAAATTTTCCAATTTGATTTAACAGGTATTTAATCCAGCTCTGTCTCTTGAGTTCCTTCTATCTGCTATGGACACTTTTCAGGCAGAAGATGATAAAATGGCTCCATTTTAAATTCTGATAGTATTCTTGTAACAAAACCTTATGATGTTGCATTGCAAATCTTAAAAATACAAAATAAAAAACCGTCGTCTAAACGTTGCCTGTCTTTGCACGCACAGTAGCTCTGCAGTTAGGAACAGAGTTTACCACGAACACGCTGAACATTGTTTTGGCACAAAAGGTGTAACTAAAACCTCAAATGTACTGGCCTGCAAGTTAACATTTAATCAAAACCATTGAAACCACTGAAAATTAACCAACTCCTAGGAAAGCAAATGTGAGTGAGGATGCAGGAGAGCTATGCCTGTAAATCACGACATCTGCATTTTTCATTACTCTAAAGCATTCGTTCCCTATGCTTTGTGCATTCAAATCTTCAAGATCTTATCACTGAAATAAAAAGATGTCAATCTACAAGTAAGACAGCACACAGGCAGTTAAAAGGAAAAATACCATTTGATAATGAAGTAAATTTCAAGTAACTGATGAAAAATCGGTGGAACAACAGTTCATATTTTGCATCGTGTACCTGATTTTCTAAGTCAGCCTTCTCCTGTTTCTTGGATTCCAGCGTCTGCTGGAGTACAGCCAATTTATCCTGGACTTCTTTCAGGTCAGCCTGTTTCTTTCTTAGACCATCCATAGCAATCTTCAGTTCTGCTTCAGCTTCATTCAACTTCAGCTTTTTGGGCGCGACATTTTTTATCACTCTAAACAAAGTCAAAGAATAAACTGAAAACCTGAAAAATGCACCCTCGTTCCAGAATTACTGTCAAAAAAAGTTAATACAGGAAAGACGAAGTTAAACGTCAGCAACTCGGAAGCTATGCACTGTCCTGTTTTTCATTATTTGGTGGTATGAGAAGACAATTGGTGTTTGCTTCATTTACTTCATTACTTATTTCTGTGCTGCTACTGACTGACTTTGGCAGTTTCTGCAAAACCTTCTGTAATAGCTAATACCTTAAAGTGAAAATGGTTATCCTTCTGAGCTGTATCTCATTTAGTCACAACTTGGAATCCATTACAGATGGATTTCTGCCATTGGAAACACATAAATAATTGCATTAAGTTACAGATACACTGAGCACATGCAAAGAGCTAACCCACAAGGAAATTAATAGCTTTTTATATCCAAGGATGTATTTTCCTGTTTTGAAGACTCTATTTTCTAACAATACTTGTACGAGGAGAACATTGGAAGCAACACAAAACGGAAAACATACTGTTTATCTTTCCAAAAATGTAGCAAGACAAGGTGCCAGAAGGTCCCTATCTCACTATTGCACAAATATTAACGTTGTAATTAATTAATCCTCTCTCTTACTTCTAAGTTGCATATGCTGTTCAAAGTCCACATTTGTAGTTTTCTCTCAAAAAATAGGTCACCATAACTTCTGAAGTTGTTCTCAAATGCAGAACTACCAAGTATGCATTTCCTAATATTTTAGTCAACGACTACCATTCTAACGCTACTTACCATGACTCAAATTTCAGATTGACTTTAGTCACCCGGTGGTGATTTACTGTTGAATGTGGGTTCCAAATATTTCTGAGTAGGAAACATCATCAAAACTACGTATATTTTTTCAGCACACCAAAAACAACGTGCATAAGGATACGCAAGGTATCCTCGGGGCTCGATACGGTCAGAAACTTCCAAAGACATTTCAATAATACCTCTGTTTGCTATGTGCAACACTCCAAAAAGGTTAACTTTATTTGCTAACTGAATAAACATTGCTCCTGTGTCTTCTCAGAAAAATCTAGAACTGAAAATCAGGTTATACACCTTAACATCAGATATCTTCTATGAATGAATGTTTATGACTGCTTATTCGCACAAATCTTGCATCGGTAAGAAGTAGTATCAAATTTCCTTTAGCGTAAATACAAACTCACTTCTTCAACAAAGTTTA
Organism: Lagopus muta; assembly: GCF_023343835.1. Lineage (NCBI taxonomy): Eukaryota > Metazoa > Chordata > Aves > Galliformes > Phasianidae > Lagopus > Lagopus muta. The sequence goes on along the minus strand of NC_064440.1, from coordinate 27,308,048 downwards.
TTTTAATTATTATTTTTACACATACTTACTTATCATAAACATCCATGGCTATGACCCATTTGCATAGACCCTCTGCTGCTGTGGAAGCATTTCGAATCTTGTCTGGTACAAACTCGGGATTTGTAAGATACTGTTTTCTTATGATAGCCATGTAAGCCGGGGGAATGTTATCCTTGTCGTATTCATGAAGGGACTGAAGAAATCTTATGTCACCCAGAAGTCTCTTAGCTGGACCCCAGAAATCCTCAATTTTTCTTCCGGAACCTGTTGGATCAGGAATCCTATCTGCCTTGATACCTTTAAGGATGCATATGGCTTCCATTACAAGCTTGACACCAGCAGGAGGACTCTTCATGGACTTAACCACTGTAATATCCTTACAAACATAAAAGCGAATAAAACAAAACAAAGTAAAACATCCAACTTTTAGAACTCTGAACATTCGTTTGAATTAATTCCTCTGTTACAGTAGAAATAATAAGCCTTTTTCTATCAAGATAATATTTTTCCACGTACACCTACTATTTTCAAACTCGATAATTTGAAACACATTTGCGATTCCAAAAGCTTGTGTAGTTCACACGTATATATAGCTCACTTTCATTCTGAAAAAAATATATTTTTGTTTTCACCCCCCACTCTACTTCTCTCTTTGAAGTGCTCTGGAGTTCAAATTAACATTGCCTTCTAAACAAAAAGACCCGAAAGCTAGTTAATGGTCAATTTGGAAGAGTAAAAAAAAAGTCTCATCTGTAACTCATTTTTATAGGTAATTTCTGCCCCTGAATCAGCAGTGGGCATTGCACTTCAGTCACGGAGTTCAGACGTTCTACCGCTAACCTTCGGTTCAGGCTCTGTAACAGTATTTCCAAACTTATAGAATCATTTCAGCAGTGGCTTAATAGATTTGGTATAACACAAGGCAAAACTGTCTCCAACCATAGTGCTCTCCAAGTACTGAATTAAATCAATTAGTACTCTGGTCATTTATTAAACCCCCAGAATGAACTGAAGGAGGAAAGAAGCAACTAAGAAAAACGCTGCATCACGCAAAGAAAAATCTCCAATTTCTAATATGAATAAGCAATGTTTAAAGTGCAAATGTGTAAGCACAGCGTAAAAGAACAAAATAATTGTACATGTGCAAACACAGCCAATTAAACAGAAGGTTAGTGAACTAAAGATTTATGTAACATCATCCTTCTCAAAGAGTAACTGCATAGAAATTCAAGTACTCTTTCTAACAGCCTTTCTCAGAAAATAACATACTTAAGACATTAATGGAGTTCTAGACTCACAATTATCTTGCCAATTGGTGCTAGATTTTGACAGTTCACCCAAGGTTTTGCTTAGTTTTGTTTTTGAGTTCTAAGACCTTGGCAATTTGGATAGAATGACGTATCTTTTACATTCTGGAAATCTCTACTCACACCACAAAAACACAGAAATGATAAGACTGGATGAAAATAGAAAGAAAATAACAACAGTTAGTGGAGCTTTAAGCTACGTTTTAAGAACAACAACTGTAACTGTGCAAGTGTTCAAACGAGAGAGAGGACAACTTATCTATAAAGCCAGGGAATTTCACCGAGGCAGTCAGAACAAAGGCTGATAGGAACTGCGGGGAAGGAAGTCTAAGAGAACCAAAGACCAAAGTTAACCATTCCATAAAATAAAATTAAGGACGAAATACAAAGAAACTTGATGAGGGTTTTAAGTAGAGTAAAATACTATTTCAAAGACTAAATGCAAACTAAAAGCAACTAAAAGCGACGTGAAGTGTAAGAAACTTTATGTAAGTGTAAGAATAATGGTAAGAAAAGCAAGACAACTGCCGTTTTCCGAAAAGAGGGAGATATCGGTATGTAATAAAGCTCTTTGTAACTGGGACGATGACAAATGACAAGTGCACTCTATCAAAAGAGTTTACCAAAATGGCAAATTATAGCTCCAGAAATGCAGTATTTTCATTAATGAATGAACGAAAGAAAAAAAAATTATACTAATTTCATAGTACTCAATTACGTACAGATGTTTATCTAAAAAAAGAACTCAGTAGTGCATTTACACACACGGGCTTGTGGGCAGTGTTTGCTGTCAGCGGAGTTAAGGGTGAATCAGAAAGTCTGGCGTAAGTGCTATAAGCTCCCCTACATGCACTTTTTATTTGTTTTCGTCATGCTACTTAATAATGTTTTGAGGAAAAACCTCTTACTTCCCCCCCTTCCCCCTGGAAGTTCCTACCTCTTTTTTTTACTCCTCTTATAATAAGACTTTTTTGATACACTGGGCAGTTAAAGAAGCGGAAGAATTACTTAATTGGCCTTCAAAGCTGCATTCCTGTTTTATTACTCACAAATACGCAACAGCCTTGAAGAATCTAAGAAGTCATTTACTATTTTCATAAACCATGCCAATGATCTGACAATGACCTAATCTGAAACTTTAGATAACAACAGTAGCTGTAGATAACAAAACACTTGTTTTCACGTAAGATTTCCTCAAAGTATTCGAAAATCCTGTTTCTCACAACAGCAGAAGCACACAGTCCACCCTCACTTTTCCAGTCTGGGAAACTTCCTCTCATCCCACCACAGGCGAAGCAAAACTGGATATCCATAAAACTACAAGTTGACCACTTCCAATTCCAACGTCATAGTCCCTCAACACGAGGAAACACAGAATCTCAATTCCTAGACTCCAAAAGACTAAATCTAAAAATAATACTTGACAGGGTGAAAAGTTACGAATAAGAAAGTCAAAAGTATACACTTTTCTAACTTGGCTAGCCAAGGCAAAACACGCTTATAGCTATGAATTTTGAAATGTCTAGTATAACATTTGATCACGCAGTCTGCAGAAACAGTCTTATTGTATTTTTGCTACAAAATACAGTGATGTTTTCTTTCTAAAAGCAAAAAAAAAAAATAAAAAGCTTACAAATTAAAAAAAAAATTGTTAGTATAACATAAACTCTGCAAAGTAGATACTCAATGCTTATGTTTCTCACAATACCACTCTAGTTCATGAATACACACAGTCAGATATACCTGCGCAGTGAGAGTGTCAAGAGCAGCCAGAGCAGCTTCTAAATAAGGCATTGCTTGAGCTAAGTCAGCATCGCATTCGTCTTTGATGGCTTTGGCAGCCATAGCTTGCTCATTTGCCACTGCTTCATCAGCTTTCACAATTTTTTCAGTTTTGGCTACTTCTGAAGATTCTTTTTGAATAACCACCATCATCTCATCGACCTGTGTGCTGGCTTCCCGTAACTGAGGCTGCAGAGCTTCCAGCTCAGACTGCATTGAGGCAACTTGAGATGTAGCAGAGTTCAGTTTCTCCAAGCCAACTTCGTATCTTCTTTTCATTTCCATCACCTTGCTAAAAATAAATAGCACTTCATTACAAAAACATTTTATCAGTACTTGACCACTACATTCACTAGGGCTCATTCCCCAAATTTCTCAATACATCAAGTAATCAAATACTCTATCACGCTTGTTTTATTCACTTAACAAATAACGAATGTACCAGGAATTGCTTAAGCCACAGTTTTTAACTGCTCCACTATGCATACACAGAGATTGGTTTATAGATAAATCTATTATCACTTCAAGGTAAGTGAGCAGTTATTAAGTTATTGACAACAGAGTGCCAAGAACTGCAAAAATCACAATACAGTAGTTAAGAGAAAAAATAAAGAGGGAAGAGGTGAGGCTGGAATAGAATTTGTATAATTGAGGAAATCCCTTTATTAGTACAATGTGACACAGCAATTTTTTAGATGAACTTCAGAACTTGTCTTAATTGGTATGGCAGTGTCCAATCAGTGGGAACAAAAGGAAAGCAGAAGAACATCCTCTCACCAGCCAAGAACATACAGTACAGCTGCACAGATGTGCAGAAACCCCTTCTGAAGCTCAGCAAAGCTGTAGCTGACTAGCAAGATCGTGGCACCTAGCAACTCAGAAGCTGGTTTCCCACATATCTTTCTTGCAGCCTCCAATGAATCTCAGAGGAAACAGGATGTATTAATTATTACAATTTCAATTATGTTTTAATTTACTAGAAACAATTCACTGTTTTGTTCAGATTAGCTATAGAAGATTTAAAAAATAATACTTTTTGTGAACTTGTGCTCTGTTAGTAAAGGACTTCATTGATCCTTACGTGCGCTTCTTTTCAAGCAGAGTTTTAAAAGTGGAGATCAATTCCAAGTACGAAGTAGGTGTAACATAGTTGTGTCTCTGAAGCTCCGCGTGGTATAAATCAGATAAAACAATGGTAGATGTATGAAAGCTTTTACACATATCAATACACCCACTTCGAGTTTCTTCTGACATTTCGACATCTTCCAAGAAGCGAGAGGCAACTGCTTCCAATGCATCTTCAGGCCACGTCTATGACAAATGAATCAACACCTCTCTTACTCAGCACTTCACACTTCTAAATATCAAAACACCTTACAAAACAAAAACCTTTATCCCATTTCACAGATGAAGATACCGAGACATAAAGAATCAGACTGCATTATCATTATAGAAGAGGATAATAACATAACTAAAAAGAACTCAAATAACTAGAGATTTAGTTCAAGCCTCCTGTCAAATCTCATCTGGAGGAAACATTCTTACTAAAAGGAAAATCTCACATTTTTAATATGTCCATATTGGTGTAAGATTGTTACTCTTCTTCAAAATAATTTTTAAACTTAGACCAGGACCTTTTAAAACTTGATGGATTACATATACTTTAAATCATGTATCTAGGGCCTTTAGGATGTCATATGCAGAATATAGTCTTACTACAGAGTAGTAGGGAAAACATGGTGGTCTGCATCAGAAAGATGGTTGGTTTGTTTGTTTATTTGTAACAGAGGTTACAGTTCCAAACTTTTTTGTGGAGCACGGGTTCTGGTAGTCCGTGCAATATAGAAAATGATTCTTTTTAAAATCTATAATGTCTACAGTACTGTGTTCATTCAGCTATGCTCTTATACCACAATCAGACATTTATTTTCTTGATGATTCTGTATTCTTCCTATATTAGCTTTTACTACAGTTAGGTTTATTCTATGTGTGTAAACAATTTAAAGCATGACACTAAAAAAATCCAAAGTATTTTTCACTGCTATCTCAATCAGAATTACTTGCTAAAGAAATGGCTGAACTCATGTTTCTACTACATTCCCATTAGAAAAACAAGCCAAATAAAATTTTTCTCTTTACCTGAAACCAGTCTAGTGTGCAGCAGTTGACAAGAGCAGGAAATTTACGAAGGCGATTACGGAAAGCATCTCCAATTGGACTCATTGCCAGTACTATATGGAGTTGATCTCGGCAGCGATCAACAAACATGTTAAATAGAGCTATAGGACTACCATCAGTTTGTTTGGTCCTGTCCCTCTGTCGATCTATTTGACGCATTTGTTCACAAATTTCTTGTTTCTCATCTACTGCAAAAAGGTTTGGCACTTCACCTGCATTTAGTAAGTTGTTAATGTCTTCTAAGAATGACTCTTTTTTTATCTGCGTATCAGTGAACAAGAAAACTCCCTGCATTTCTGCTTCTGTAGATTTTCTTAGTATATCTTTCAAGTCTTTGTGCCATTCATTGGTACCGTAACTTTTAGTTATTTCAACCTGGAAAAGGTTGTACTCAGCCATGTGGGCTGCTAATCGAGTAAGAGACTGTCGGCCACTACCTCCAACACCAACGAGGAGGGCATGGCTACGAGGCTGTTTCAGAATACGGGAAATTCTACAAATATGTTCTATAGCAAACTGGAACAAGACTAGCTGCATTGGCTTTTTGCTTAAGTTATTAAACTCTTCGAGGTGACTCTCTACAACTAATCTCAGCTGATCTGCATCAGTGATCTCTCTATATTTAGTGTCGTCTCTTTTAGGGTCATGAAAATCACAAAACATTAAGGTACGTAAGTCATGTTCCTCCACTCTGCCATCATTATTGGAGTCCAGATTCTGGAAAAGTTCATGAAAGTCTTCATGCAGGTCTTTATTCACAACTTCTTGGATAAATCCAACAAGCCAAGCCCGATCAGGATTATCCACCAAGCGATCATAATACACTCTAAGGACCTGTATGATCAAAATAGTTACATTGTAGTACTTGTTTCTGCTGTTGAATTTGTACTTATTTTAATAAAGATAAATTGAATACAAATCAGAAGAAAAAAAAAATCAGAATATAAATAATCTTAAACTTCAATCCATAGAAAAAAATAGATATTTAGAGTCAGTTGGAACAGTCAAGCCCAGTATTATAGCCTTGGAATTACAGTAGAGATCTGTGTGGAAATACATAAACATATGCATTTGCTATGCATATTCTAATAAATACTATGTGTTTATTAATGTATAAATGTAAAAAAGGCTGCTACAGATGAAGGAAGCCTTCAGATCTTTCTGCTACAAAAAGATAGGAGAAGTTACAGTTTGTATTTCAAGCAAGAAGACAACAGCTGGGTAATAGGAACTTTTTGAAATGAAAAAGATGGTGAAGATTAGAAATAGATTTCCTGGAGTGCATTGTACTTGTACTTATAGAAATGTAAGAAGCTTCTAGAAAAGCCTCTTCAAAATTTGCTATTGCTCCTTTTTTTATGTTATCCTGCTTTGAGAAAGGGTGATCAATGGGCTGAATACCAAAGATGTCTTCCATCATTGATGCCAAATATTTTAAAAGCATAACAATTATAAACAACCCTGCTTTCCTTTAATTCCAGAGGAAAAATAAAAAAAACAAAGAAGGGATGTTTCTAAGTTGCGCCTCTAAGGTGTCCATTCTACTATGACGGATGGGAAGCATTTGCTGAAGGGAGGAAGATTGTGAGTTTCTTCCAAAGGAAGACCAGAAGGAAAAAAAAAAAACAATAGTAATAAAATAGGGATCAAACTTTAGATCGCTCAAATTTCCAGAGATCCAGGACTACTTGCTGTTCTTTTCACAACTGATTTGTCTTTTTTCGTAGGGAGAAAGGAGGGAAGAAATCGAAAGGACTGCGTAAGCATTCAAAGCAGCAACCAGAGGCCACATAATCACTTGCAAGCGAATCAACGGTCAAGTTGTCTACAGAGATACGATTTGTATTGGCATAGAACCACTGAATGTTTTGGGTTGGAAGGGACCTCGAAGTTCCAACCCCCATGCCACAGGAGGACAGGGTTTCCAACCACTAAATCAGGCACTAGATCAGGTTGTCCAGGGTCCCATCCAACCTGGCCTTGAAAACCTTCAGGGATGGAGCATCTGCAACTTCTCTCACAACCTGTTCCAGCACTTCACCACACTCTCGGTGAAAAATTTCCCCGACATTTCATGTAAATCTCCCCTCTTCTTGTTTAAACCATTGCCCCTTGTCCTATCACTATCTACCCACGTAAAAAGTTGATTTCCCTCCTGTTTATAAGCTTCCTAAAAGTACTGGAAGGCTGCAATGAGGTCTCCCCATAACCTTCTCTTATCCAGGCTGAATAAGCTCAAATCCCTCAGCCTGTCTTCATAGAAGAGATGCTCCAGCCTTCTGATAAATTTTGTGTCACTTCTCTAGACCCATTCTAGAAGCTCCACATCTATCCTGAGGTAAGGATTCCACACTTGGATGCAATATTCCAGACTGGGGCCTCACAAGGGCAGAGTAGAGGAAGGCAATCACCTCTTGCTCTGCTCGTCACCCTTCTTTTGGCCGTTTGGGCTACAAGAACACATATAGCACTACTGGCTCACGTCCAGCACTTCATCCACCAGGACCGCTAAGTTCTTCTTGGCAGGGCTGCTCTCACAAAGTTCTTCTTCCAGACTGTACGTGTATCTCAGACTTCCCTAACGCAAATGCAACATCCCGCGCTCCCATGAACCCCCTCCTCACACCTGTCTAGGTGCCTCTGGATGATATCCTTCTGTAATATCAACTGCACCACTCAGGTTGCTGTTGTCTGCAAACTTGCTGAGGGTGCATAGATAAAGATGCTGATGCGCACCAGTCCCAGGAGTGATCCTTGGGGGACACTACTTGTCACCAGTCTCCACCTGGACATATTTGATTAAGTCTGCCCATTCAGAATATAGAAAACCTTGTCTCATGAATGCAATAGCAATTTACAGCTGCTAGGCAATAGGAAAAGCTATCACAAAAACATTAATAGTCAAATTGGCATCTTAAAATAACAATAATAATAATAACAACAACAATAATTTCTTAGCATTATGTGATTTACCTCATGAACCCAGAGACGTTTTATCATTTCTGTAGAGTCTATTGTTTCAGGCCTTGACAGGCAAACACCTTGAATAACACGTGAAAAATCACGGAGATTGAACAAATAGTGTGATTTGGCTGGGGTAGGAAGTAGATTCTTCATAGCTTCTTTATATATACGCATGGTTCCATTAATAATTTGCGGAATCAGTTCTATAAATTGCGGTGGAAAGCTATAACTGATAAGGTATAAAAGGTGGTAATTAATAAACAACACAATACATGCACACTTGTATGTCCCTGCTTTTAAAATTCTGTGCTTACGGAGTCATAAAATCATGATTTGAGCTGCAAGGGACTCTTCTATGTCATTAGTCCAATTCCCCTACAATGAACGGGGATGCACACTAGTTCAAGGTGCTCAGAGCCTGGTTCAGACTGACCTAGAGTGTCCCCAAGGATGGGGCATTCCACTACCTCCCTGTGCAACCTCTTCCAGTGCCTCACCACTCTCATTGTAAAACATTCTTCCTTACGTCCAGACTAAATCTCCCCTCTTTTAGTTTGAAGCCATTTCCCCTCATACTGTCTCAACAGACTCTGTTAAAAAAGTCTGTCCCCTTCTTTCTTATACCCCCTCTTCGGATCCTGGAATGCCACTATCAGGTCTCGCCACAGAACATTCTTTTCTCCAGGCTAACAGTCCCAGCTCTCTTAGCCTGCCTTCACAGGGAAGGTGTTCCATCCCTCAGATCATTTCTGTTGCGCTCCTGTGGATGTGCTCCAACAGGCCGACATCTCTCCTATACCGAGGACTCCAATCTGAACGCAGTGCTCCAGGTGAGGTCCCACCAGCACAGAATGGAGTTATACTTCCTTATGGGCAGCTTAAAAAATATCAGTTCCCTAGCTAGATTAAAAGACCAACCTTGTCTGTGAATCAAAACTAGCAACCATGGAACACGCTGGGAAAATTGCCTAAGGTCAGACATAAGCAATTATACCCTTTCCTCCCTAGATTTTTACAACTAACAATGGCAACAGAAAAGTTGGTCTAATAGCCCTTGCTGTCTTCCTTCTATCTCTCTTCTCAAAGGGTCAGAAGCTGTCAAGCATAAACATCGTCTAGAAACAGGATATTACAATTTTCTGAGACTTAGCTGTTAGAATGGATAGAAAAATGAAAGTTGAATCAATAAAAGTATAACAAAATCTAATAATACAATTTAAAATTATTCATCAGTTAAAGACTGAAGAAAGAATAAGCCTTCTCGAACAACAGGAAATTTAAGAATAGATTCTGGTTCTGTTCTTTGAACAATTACAAATCAAATTGTTTTTATACATCAAATAATACGGTACTACAGAGATGTCTCAACTAACTTAATTAGGCTCAGCTAATCTAGAACTTTGTTGGAAACTTCAGAAGAATAAGTTCACTATTTTAGCATGATCATCGGTTCAGTTGAAATAATGAATATCACAAAATGCACAGGATATAAAAGATGTTCATTTTTTTACAACACAAAGTTCCTACAGACGTATATTTCAAATTTTCCTGTAACGTAATTAAATTATTTTGATTTTTCCACATACAAAAAGATCTCTTACCATATAGTCAGATGCCAGTCTAAGATTCTAGAAAATATCGTGTACATGGATTCATCATCAAACTCATTAATGGTGATTTTATTGAAGTGTCGCAAGAATCGTGGTGTTACTGGGTTTCGACCGCCACCTATGTTTTAGAGAGCAGTACTATTGTAAATGACAGAAGAAGACAGAGTAGAACAGAAAAAGCCTAGCAATACTTTTTCAATCTTCATCATTCATGCAACTAGCAGTGCCACAACAAAAAGTACTGCACCATGTCATAGACTTAATGAAAGCAACAGGCTAGTAAAAGTATTCATGGTGTTCTCTTGCAATAAATAGTATACAAAATAAAGAATGAAGTGGTCAAGTTATAGACAGATAGACTTGAACTTATTTTAACCACACTTCTGTAGAAGAAGACTTTATCATGTATGTTCTTGATTTCAAAAGCATCTCCACGCAAAAAAGCTCAAGATAGGAACAAAAGGAGGTTTTACAGAAAAAGTGCCTCCAAAATTCGGCCAAAGTAAAAAATAATTTTGAAAAAGTAAGATGCGCGATTAAGCTGGGCTTTTCTTTCACAGTTTCCCTCTGTTCAGCTCCACAGACTAATCGTTTAGATGAAGTGCTTTGTGGTTGAACACTACTGTCCTAGTTTCAGCTGGAAGTTGATTTTCTCTTTTTTCCTCACAGTGTCTGGTATAATGCTGTGTTTTGCCTTTAGGAGAAAATACAGTGTTGATAACATCAGTGTTTTATTAGCTGTTGCTGACCAGTGCTGCACAGAGTCAAGGACATTTCAGTTTCTCAGCTTCTCATATCATCCTACTATTGAGGGGGACTAAGGGCACACAAGAAGTTGGGAGGAGACAGAACCGGTATAGCTCACCTAAAATGGACAGAGGATATTCCATACCATATGATATGATGTAAAAAACCCTGAAGAGGGTGGAGGGAGTTGATTGAATGTGGAGCTGCAGCTAAGAGACTTTTCTGGAAGTAATGTCTTCCATTTTATTATGTTTGCCCATAGTAGCATAGGCATATATTGGTAGCATGGGAGTAAAGGACAAATCTGTCAACTAATATTCCATTATATGTTGTTGCCATGCAACAGGTGGCAGCAGAGTGGCACTCTGACAATAGCATCTGATATGGAAGAGTATATGAAGCAATGGTATGTCACTGAACTCCTCCATGCAGAAAAAAAGAATGCATCCATCGACATTCATTGATGCTTACAGAACATTTATGGTAACCAAACAGTGGATGTGAGCAAAGTGAAGTGGTGGGTTGTGCATTTCAGCAGCAGTGACAGCCTGTCCCCTCTGCTGATGCAGATTTCTGGCAAAAATGCACAGATAATGGTGGTAACTGCACTGAACAGCAGTGTTTTGTACGTCAGAATTTCCTATATCAGTGTTGTAGTGCTCTTTGTATCTGTTTTGATTTCCACAGAAATAAACAGGAGGCATTACTGTTGGAGCGCACTACATATATATATAGTCTGCACGTACACAGGCTATGAGAAAGATGATCTCCTGACATCATGCGATTACTTCATGTTTTTGCCAAGAAAAGTAAAGCTTATCTGTTGCAGATCTCCACTTAGTGCTTTCTTAAAAAAGTTTCAAACAAGGCTTCATTAGCCCAAAACATTTTCAAAAATGCTGTTCAGATACGCTCTTGTCTTCCTGCAAAGCAATATCTCCTCCTGTTTGACTTGTGCAGTCAATTTGCTGCTCCTCAACCACTTTAGTTTGACTGCTGTTCATATTTTCTGCAAAGAAAGCATTCCCTGTGTCCTATCCATAGCCACGAAGGCCAAAACTAAAGCAATAAGCATTTAGCATTTGGAAACCAAGAAAAGAGAGAAAAAAATGTATAATATATGTCTCTTACCTGGTGGCCCCATGGCACAAACGATCTGAATATCTACAAGTTTAATCATTGAGCAATCTTTAAGGTCATACCAATTCCAGTGATCTAACCACTGTCGTAGTAATTCAACAGGAGGTTGAGCACCATAGACCTCTCGGGCTGGCATGTTAACATCATCTACAAATACAACCTGAAAAGGAAAACAAAAGAATTCTGTATTTATTGATTTTGCTGAACTGGAATAGTACACAAGTACAGTCTTCTGAGAATCATCACAAAGGTCTTACTGGATTTGCTGCCAAGTTAAATAAAAACAAACAGCTACAATAGAAACCGTGGCAATTCTAAAGCCATTCCAAAACATACGGAAGACAGAAAATCTGTATTTCTTTTCTTGTATCTGAGAGCATTTAATAAGAGTGCAAAATAGTACTTGCTACTTAATCCTTCTGCACCACTGACATGCCTTTTCCCATAAAAACTCCAGAGGCAAGAAGAGCCAGGAAAGCTTCAAACTTCACTTAGACTATCAAGTCTATTAAGCCATATATCATTTTTGGCACTGCTATTCCTAAAGCATATGCCGCTGGAAACATCTTCACACAGTTAACCTAATTCAAATTATGCAAGTTCTAGAAACACATTTATGCCATTCGTTCCTCTTTCTTCTCTTTTTCTTATTTAGAATTGTAATCTGAGCAACAAGCTGAGATGGCTTTGAATGGAAACCTATCTGGGTTTCTGGATCCATTTTTTTTACTCCAGAGCTCTGTCTAAGTATCTCTTCGCAGAAGCCCACACAAATGAGCAACGAGGATGAACAAGCTTCTTTTTCCCATGACATAAAATCTAGACCTACAACCAATGACAAACCCTTGGTAATTCCACTGTTTGGTTTATATATAACTCAGAAACAGCAACACTCAAGAGTTACGTGCTGTAAGCAGCACCTCACCCATACACAACTCTTATCTTAAGCACAGAATCACAAAACACTGAGGGGGAAGTATGATATGCTGATCACTGTTGTTCATATCATATATCTGTATTGTATCATCTTTTCAGTTGATTAAAATGAGATGCATATTACTAGTGAAAGAGAGAAATAAGATTGGAAACTTGTGCAAATAAATGAGAAAAATTAGAACTGGGGATTTATCTGCCTTTCTTGAAATCGGTTGCAATCAGTTATAAAAATAACACATTCATATATTTGTTTGCATTTAAACACCTGTGTACAGAAAGATATCAATTACCATTCTCTTCCCTAGAGGAGGCCCAAAAATTCCTTTTCTCCTTTTATCCAGCTTTGACATGATAATATTCTGAGTCTGAGCTGCCGTAGTTTGTGCTGAAAAGTTAATGAGCAGTGGCTTATAGACTTCTTTATTCAAATTATTTAAAAGGAAATTCTGGAAGAATTGAGGAGAAAGTTAAAATACATATGTAGACAAACTTAAAAGCAATCTAGCAAATAGCAATTAAACAATTTGTACCATTTTTATTTAATTTACAACGAAAAAGAAGTAATGTATATCTAATATAACACTTCAATCATATTTCATCAGATAAACCAGTATTTAAAATAATAGTGAACCTTTATTTGTCAAAGAAAAATTTCTACTTTGCTTTACAAATATTTTCATGGATTCTAAAAAAACCCAAACAATCAAAACAGTATATTACACAAATTCAGTATGTTAGTATTTGCACAAGCAAAACATTTCATCATATCATTAGGAGTTGATTTGTAAAGCCTGTACTAACCCAAACCAAAAAAAGCAGCCACAGGTCAAAACAGTTTTGCTTAGTTTTAAGGAGTACCCAGGAATATTGCCTTCAAACGGCATAGGAAAAAAATGTAAAAATAAGTTTTATGGTCAAGATTGATCTTATTTTATAATGTTAGTTACCCTCCAAAGCCTCTTTTTTATTAGTTTAAATGTAATCTCCAGAGGAAATACAGATCAAAGTCATCCTTTTAAGTATGACTGAACGGGACTCATTTCTTACCCACACACAGGTAAAATCACAGGGTTCAAAGTCATCCTTTCGGACATGGCTACAGAGCAATACTGCATATAAATTAATGTCTCTAGTGAGCTGCTTAATCTCTTATCAATAGATGTTGGAGCTTTTAGACTTCACAATCTTTTTAGCAGAAATAACATTCACTTTCTACTTCTCAATTAAGACAATGAAAACATAACAGCGACAATATACAAAAACTGGAGAGAAATGTAACTCAATGATAACGTTTCTTTCAGTCTTTTTATCAATACTGAACTCCCAAGTAGTACCGCATTTTTAAGTACCACTCTCAAAGTTAACTGGGCACTAAAAACTTACCATATTCTTCATTACAAATGAATGCCTTTTTTGTGATTTTTTTTTTTTTTTTTGTTTTATTTTTAATTACTTCAGAATAGTAACTTAAAAATTGAGGTAGGTTACATAATCCTTACTCGGTAACTTAATTTACTACAGTTAATTTAATGATAGAAAAGGAAGAGAAAATAACAGGTTAAAAACAGGAGATTTAACTTATTTATCTGCTTATATAATTTTCAAGACTCGCCTTCTGCAAAATGATTGTACACAGGTTTCGTGCTGAGGGCATGAATAAACACAAGCAAAACTCTATACAAAAAGACACGATGGAGGAATGGCTTCTCTCTTAGGAATTATTTAGAGAATCTCAGTTAAAAATGCAGTAATGACTTTGTTTAATCTCCAAAGAGTTAAAAGCTTTTTTCCTCAAATATAAAGTATTACTCTACCATGGACCTAGATAGAATGCAATGAGAAAAGCTGATTTGGAAATTTCCCTAATTTTACCAACAGCAGGACCATTATATTGCTACGGTTCCATTACTTACTAGGCTTTGATAGTCTCCCAGAAAGATGGATAGCATCAGGATTTAACCCACAGTACCTATCTGATCTATCTGAAGATTAAGTTATCTAAACTTCTTCAAGTCATACATCAGAATTCTTAACTATGTCATACATACTGTTAAAATATTTTGAAAAAAGCTATCTTTTTCCTTCTTTCTTTAGCTTAAAACTCCTGAAACTAGAACAAGCATTAACATTTTGCCAAAAATATTTTATTTCAGGAATAGCAGAGATTGCGTACAACCAAAAACTTCAGTCAGCATTATCTGCATTTCTTTTTCATTTTCTCTTATGGACAAGGATATAAAGAATATTTGGCATTCTATAAAAAGAACACAATTACTTTGATACACTTTCTTAATTTTCACTTTTTAACGTTTTTTATTGCAATGAAGAGATACAGCCAAGCGATTTTTTAAAGAAAACTGGCTGGGACACTTTTGACAAGCTGATTTCCTTCCCGCCACGGTCTGTCTCTACAAAGAATTCTATATTAATACTGATCATAATTTTTTGCCTTTAGATTACTTTCAGTGACAGAATTCTTGTTCTCCACTGTTTATCAATCCGTGGAATTGCCACTGGAATGTGAACAGAGGTTATTATCTCCTAAACTTTTCCACAATAGCAGCAGCGCACAGTTTTGCTGCTTCTAACTCTAGAACATAAATATTTCTTTTTCTGTTTTGTTTTGACTGGATGAATTAGTGAATAGTCTTTTGTACATCGGTGTCTCTCTGGACCGTGCCAACTATGCGTGGTGAATAATGACAACATAAAGTAAATCAGGACAGGAATCAAATTGAAAAATCTCATTTACATGGTATTAGTGGCTTTTTTCAATGGATATTTGAAGGCTCCATAAGAATCTAGCCTGTAAGTGTGAAGAAAAATAAAGATAAAATAAGAAAAAAATAACACACCTACGTAACTGCTTTTGTGGTTGCGCATAATTTACTTTCATAATATCTAAAACATTCATGTCTCATTTTCTTTATATATACAATACCATCAACTCACTCCTCATTTAACCCCTTTCAATGATCTCTAACATCTGTTTTAGAAGTACTTACAGTGATATAGGTACTTTTTCCAGTTCCTGTCGGCCCCACAAACATAGAAGGCTTTTGATGCACTGTCAACAACTCCATCAAAGACATATATCGAACTGTATCCTGAGTTGGCACTATTATTTCATTAAATGTCACATCCTGAGGTATAGGAGGAGCTGACTTGAGCGTTTCCACCCAAGGTTCCCAAATCCCTGCTCCCTATTTTAATATACATGAAAGTCAAATATTAATAACAGAGAGGAAGAAGCAGAATAAAACTAACGCAAATAGAAATATCAAAGCTCTGTGAATTAACGGACAGAGTTATCAGCTCATTTTAAAAAAGTATTTAAAATAATTTCACAGGTTTCGGTACTATAAATATATATATGTGTGTGTGTATATATATATATATATATATATATATATATGTGCACACAATATAAATAGTTTTCTTTAACTAGGATACAGAGCTTTGCTGTCCATTCTGACTACTTACACAGAAACATTGTGCCAGTGCCTCAAGTGATTCAGCAATTACTGAATTACTGAATTTATGACTGAAAGACAATTTATTTACCTTAACTTTTGTATCAATACACATATTACGTATATAACAGAAAAGAATACATATAACTATATACAATAAATAAATCTGTACATATAAGAAATTACTGCATAAATTCAATCACAGAAATTAAAAAATCAGAGTTGTTACTTTGACAGACACCTTACTCATTACAAACAACTCAAAACTATGCAATTTGTGGACAAACCAATTTTGGTGCTGAAGTGCCACAGCAAGGCTTCTTCCTTCAGGTCACTCTACTACAAGAGTCTTTAAATATGCCAAAAAAATTAAGAAAATTAATGTAAGGAGATAACATAATTGTAAATAGCTCTAAAAAAACACTTTATTTTCTCTCCGACCCCCCAAAATGTTAATCTTGAGATTAAAGTCGTATGAAATTCCTAAAGATTGCTCTCTCCTTAAGTAAGGAAGAACATGTTTTTATAGATTATTATCAGAAGACATAAAGCTTTCACAACTGATAGAAATCTCACTTCCTTCAGCAACATGCAGGTATCGTGCACAAGCTAAAATCTAGACATTTCTCATCGTAATTCTCATTGTACAGCAACAGGAATTTACAGGACTGACAAGCTCCAAATAGGTCATTTGTTTTATTTTGGAGTTTCTGGAGCATGCTAGGTAAAGCTTATGCAGTTTCCTTCTGATCTGGGAGAGGCACATCAAAGATTCACATCTTAATCTCAAGGAAAAGGGACAAATGAGAAGGCACAGCAGTAGATTTTCTGCTAACTACTTCTCTACAACAGGCAATTACTACGGTAGCTGAAAAGACAAGCCTTGATATTCTAAGCCCCAGACAGAACACTGGATATTGCACTGGTTTATAAGGAAGAACATCCTGCCTGTGCTGTGACAGAAACATACAGGAGAGCAACAACAACAACAAAATACAACAACAATACACACGTTCCTATATTCACCAAAAATTACTTGACAGTGTAAACTTCGAGGCGCTACGTCTTCTTTAGCAAACCTCACCTTTTTGACAAACCGATAATCATAAATGGTTCCTTCTGTTGGAAATGGGACTGTGAACACCTTTGAAGCACGTTGATCAATACCACTCAACAATTTATATTGCTCCCTTGTCTCCTCACTAATTGGTCCTTCAAGCATTTCTCGAACAATTCTGTCAAACTTCATACGGTCGTCCTCTTTACAGCTAGCTCCTACAGACCATGTCAGTGAAAATAAAAAAATACCCTACAGTCGGAGAAGAAACAAATTCAGTACCTGTAAATTACAAATGTCTCATTCACTAAGCCAAAAACATTTTTGCATGAGATCACAATAGAATAACGCTTGACCAACTTAATTTTATGTATAAAGCTCGGGACCATGCTTCCAGTAAAATGGAACACCATTTATGCTGATTATCAGTACCCGATCTCCTTTTCTGTGCAGCAAAATCCCTGACCTACTCAGTGCAAAGCCCTCATTTTGAGACAACTCGAGCATAAAGTGACTTATATTCCAAAACAACAGAGATTATACTTCCATTACTCAAAGGACTACCCTGTAAAGTGATATCCTTATTAACCCTGTACAGACACATGTATTACGCAGGTAATAGTTTTTTCCTAATTGGACTTTACAAAATGCCCATTAGAATGATTGAATAGAGGTATTATTGCCCGTGAAATCCATCCTACTAAGTCCCAAATTGAAGGTGCCGATTCTTTACTTTGAACATGCTGCCCACCTCAAGCCAAGAAAAAATGTCATGGTCATTCATAGCTTTAACTTTGGCTTCATCTGCAAATTCATCCATCATGCAGTCCATCAGATTCATTAGCGACTGAATTAAGTTTGTATCTGAAGTAGGAGACAGTTCCTGAGAAGAAAGAAGAAATACTCTCGATTGCAGATATGTTTTGCTCAGTGAAATTAGACTAGTTGGGTTTTTTGTTTCTTTTATTTTATTTGTTGTTTTTCACTTTTTTGTTCTTTTGCCTGAAATACATTCAGAAGCAGGTCAATCCCATGAACATCTTCTCAAAAGCCCTCATCTTAACAGCACTTATGAAAAATAAAAATAAATTGATATTGTCCTATTAAATTGATTTATTCCTGGTAAGTAAAAATAGTTCATATGCTCTTTTTTTTTTCAGAAAAGTTCTTCACCTCACCTTTGTGTGTTTCCTAATAAATTCAAGACAGAGAGGAGCCATCGCATCAAAGAGGCCCACTATAAATTCTTTATGAGCAGAGCTGATTCCTGAATGCATTGTATTTAGCCAAGAAATCATTAATGGTCTCCAGCCTAACATATGGGGCTCCATATAGATCATACCACACCTGGAAACCTAGAAGTAAATGAACAGGTACATGTTACATTGTGTAATCTCGTAAGTTTTTTTCCTCACTAAAAGAAATTAACATTAAACATTACAATATACAGCTTTTAGGATTATTAGAAGTTAATGGGAAGATAACACAGAGAGAGGTGGTGGAGTCACCATCCCTGGAGGCATTCAAGAAACATGCGGATGTTGCACTGAGGGATGTGGTTTAGGGGAAAACATTGGTGATAGATGGACAGTTGGACTGGATGACCTTGTAGGTCTTTTCCAACCTTTTTGATTCTATAATTCTAGGATTCTAAGACGTAAGAAATGTACAGTGAGGTTCTGTTAGCCATGAGATGTATAGTCAAGACCAAACCAATCTTTATTCTTGAGCAAATGGAAAATATAATCTGAATGAGATTTTCCTCTTCAACAGAATTATCTCCCAACGTTAAGGTCAAAAAAGTAATAAACTGACCACTTGATTGTCCAGCACTTAATTTTAGATTAAATTTTACATCACTTTGAAGTAAAAACTCTCCTTCCCAGTATGACTATGCAGATATTCTGTTCTCTTTATATTATTACCTGAACTTATTCTCATATTCAGGAGGAAACTTTTGCATTTCACAAAACATCATTAGAAAAAACAGGCGTAACAGAGATTGACAACTACCATAAATATAGTGACCATTGATTCTACTAGAATCTGTCAGGTTAAATTTCTGCACGTTTATCATTGTTTCTTGTCAAGCATTTGGAAGGATCAGGCTCCAAATAGTTATATAGGGTCCTTGGAAGAACACTTATAATCTCTCACATGATATTGTAAGATTATGAAAAATTTCAAGAAGAAAACCAAGATGTAATGTCTTGCACATTAAACAAACATCAAATAAATAATAATTTTTCTCAGTCAGGTTTTTTAATTAAAAAAAAATGAGAGATTTTCACTTTATCCTCTGTAATGAAAAATAACCGTAATCAGAAATCGAAATACAGGTACTTACAGTAGCAGGAGAAGCAACTTCTAAATCCATTGGTTCAAAAATAAGGCTCATTTGCTGTGACATTGTGATGATCTCTCCACTCATAAGGCACAACTTTTTATTATCGTCAAGCACAGTATTCATATTCTCAATCCATACTGCATCCACTGGTCCATCAAAAATTAGCCATTTCCTATCTGGGGTCTGGTTAAAAGAAAAGAAAACAAAACAAAACAAAAAAAGGATTTTTTTTTTTTTAATTAAGTTCACTGAAATATTTTAGCACTAAAATTTTTTTCTACAAAAAAAAAAACCAAAAACATTCTATGTACAAAGCCGTATTATAAAGTTTCTGACATCAAATGTGTAATCTACACTCACAATTTAGGTGCATTACTTTGAAGCATATACTGTAGACAGCTACTGAGGGTTAATACGTTTTACTAGAAACTTTCAGTTATACTTTTAAAGCAGTATATTGCTTCAGTTAAACTACAACACATTCAAATAGTTACGACAAAATTAAATTGTTAATACAACAAATACAAACCATCAGTAATACCTACTCCACATTTACCATGGAATTCAATAGGCCTAACTTAAGGAATATGTTATGCTAGCAGGTAATTAAAGGTATTTGTAGTACTTCTTGTGCAATAAAATACAAATAGCTTTTGCAGTTCTGTAGAGTTCTGTAAACTCTATTAGAAACAGCGAACTTCACATCAGTTAAATTCAAAACACTATTAGCTCACTGAAATTTATAGTGTTAAGTGTCAGATGCTACAATCAATAGCAAAAACTGAAGTAATTGTCAGTTTTCACCACCCTCATTGTAAAAACCTTCTTCCTTATATCCCATCTAAATCTCCCCTTCTTTTAGCTTCAGATCATTACCCCATATACTGTCTCAACCAACCCTGCTAAAGAGTCTGTCACCTTCCTTCTTAAAGACCCCCTTCGGATTCTGGAAGACCACTCTCACGTCTCCCTGGAGCCTTCTCTTTCCCATCTCCCTCAGCCTTCTTTTATTATACTCAGTCAAAATGTTTCAGTGGACTTTAATGGAAGTTCAGACATAAGCCACGTGCAGGAATCAGTTTTCACCCAAAATTAACACCAAAACTAACATCAAAATTACCATATACATAAATATTGGAGATTTTATTCCAAGCAAGACAAAATAAGGAAGGACAATATAGCATAAGGATTAAATATTCATTGATCTCTAATAGATGCAAAGAACAATAACAACATTTGTTTTTACGTAAGGACTCCTGAAACACAAATCTCAATTTACCAGCACCCAGAAAGTCACTTGCATGGAGCAAAGCAGAACTAAAACAATCCATAGTCTCTGCATTCAGATAATTAAGCTTATTAACCCTACAATTGTTGTGAACACACCTTGAAATGCATTTACTGAAAGGTTGTTTCCAATAATACTTTAACTCTGCTTGTGCTTACCTGAGAAGAAGCAAATGCTCTGAAACTTACAGCTAGGACGCCATCTGACCATTCATGTGAAACTGGATCAAACTGTCCATATAGCTGACCCATTGTTATGGATTTGGGATTTAAAACTGTGATCTGAACTTTGTTTTCTTCCATCAGCCCCTATAGGTACAAAAGTGTTAACATTAAACATTAGTTATATCGTATGGTTTATTTTGAATTTTACATATCTATTAAATCTTCATAAAACTTTCATCAGGTTAGAGAAGGAAAGATATCATAAATATTACATTTCAAAGATGGAATACAAGTGCATAAAGACAAATCTCCCAACTTTATCGCATGCAGCTGGAAGTATAATTTCAATACCGAACAGTGGCTTGATATATAAAAATGGATTTTACTTAATTTAAATGTTAGTGAATAGGACTGCAGTCAGTTCGTTAAGATACCCAAGAACTGTACTTACACTTGCATGGATGAAAACAGGTCAAGTCCTGTCTTTGTTTCATTTATCCCATGTTTTGCAAAGGAATAAGTATGACCATTTGGGTAAATTTCTGAGATTGACATCAAAACACCACTACAAACAGGGTTCTTTTGGTTTGGCTGCGTTTTGTTTTTACTTAAACCAGTCAAAGATATCAATTTTATTTTTTATAAACTTCAACTGATTCTTTTCTTGTCTCCTTGTGACTGAAGATGACATGTAATATTGCACAAATCAGAGATTAGGTGAGTAAAAACCACTTCAGGAATGAACCTTCCTTAAGTTTGAAAGGAAAGCTTCTCAGTCAGATTCTTCTCAGTTTTCCCTAATGCTTGCCTAGGGATACTGGGGTAAATTCTGTATTTTGTACAAACACAATTCTATTTTTTTTCAAATTTGTTTGAAAATAGATTTCACAAGAAATATTTATAAAATGTGTCTAGATACCTTCTCGCACACGTCCCCCAGTGCTCCTGCCAGAACTCGATACGCACAAGTTTTTCCACCAAAAGGCTCTCCAACTATCATAAAGCCATGACGCACGATCATCATCTCATATATCTGCAGGATCTTCATAGTAAATACATCAGTCATTTGCAAATTCATAGCAACACAGTTTGTTTTGATGGCTTCCAACAGGTCATTGTAGTCTGGTTTTGGCAGCTTCACACCAGGAAACAAATCAGAGGTAATACCCTATTCAAACAATTAATTGAAAAGCATACTTATTTCTACTGTCATTAGGTTTGAAACTCATGCAGTCAATGATTTGTCCTTTAAAATTTAGACAAACTAATATCTATTTCGATATAAATAAAATAATTATGAATGTCATATAACCTGGTCTGAGCCAAAACTTCTTAATTTATTACTGATATTTATTTCACGAGCCTTTTTCATGTTTATGTGAATATAGATTAAAGAATTAATTACCTAATTGATCAGCTTTTATCAAACTACTTTACAAAACTTGCTTTTAGAAAGCAGAAAAAGCTTTTTCCCTTCTCTCTCAATAACCAAAGACTAGTTAACAGAAATATAAACAGTTGACCCATATGGTCAGTGTATTAGCTGTGAAGGAACAGCTGAGACTGTTTAAAAATAATTAGGGGCTAAACTGAAGTATTTGGACTACTACTCTGATAAATCTGCTATATAATATTAGCATTTTTAACAAGTTTTTTTCAACATTAGTGAAAATACGTTTTTTTTTTTGCTTTTTTTTTTTTTTTTACCTCAAAAAGTGGTAAATCGTGAGACAAGAATTTAGGCAGGTTAACATCTGTAATGGATCTAAGCAGCAGAATTTCTTCATCTTCCGATGGATATTTCAGCTAAAAAAAGATTAAATAGCTTTACATTATTAGTTTGAAAAGCCAATGTTAAACCCCTATTTGACCAAACAGCTTCTGTTGTGCATCTGTGTAATTATTTTTTGCAAGTTCAGGTCCACAAACAATTCTGGATGTATGTTTATACTTTGATATCAGGGAGATAACAGTAGCTTTCTATATTCAAGCCAAGTAAACTTTATTTTACGCCCAGTTACAGTATTATTACAAACTGTACTTTTTCCTAAATTAAATTGTTGCTTTTTAATATGTGTTTATTTTCTTCATAAAAAGAACAAATTTTCCCTGTTCTGATTAAACCTTTTGCTTTCAAAATGGAAGGTCTAAAAGCCTGCATAGAGATATGTTCACCAACAGGACATACGCATCTTTTTGCCATGATATACAGCTCGTTTACTTTTTTGCTTCAGTTTGTTTTGCTGGTAGTGCGTTGTTTATTTTGTTGGTTTATCTTTTTTGGGGGAGTGGGGAGAAGGAGGCCTTTGATGTCATTCGTTCATAACGCACATCAAAATAAAATACTGTATCCTAAACAGTTTTTCTTAAGAAGTGGAGAGAAACTGGAGTCACACTTGGCAGACTAGCCAGTGAGCTATTGGAAGGTGTTAACATATTATGGCAAAGGCATCTAAGGGTGTAAAGAAAATAACGCAGAACAGAGGCCAACATGCCAAATACAATTCACTAAATCTGCACTGAACTAGAATTCTTGAAAGATAATCAACACACTTAATAGGCTTGCCAACCCATTAAGTTACTGATCAGACCATGAACTTCTTGAATTCTCCTGGTTTGCAGCTTAAAATATACCCTTTTCATTTTAGTGTTCATCACTGAGTGTGTACTTGCCATTATACAGAATTGTGTACCTTTTATCATGAAAGAGCTGCACTACTGAGTAAGTTTCTGGGAAACAAATAAAAATCTAAGAAATCATTTACCTTCAGGTTGCCAGCAGCAGTAAGTACTGACTTCACAGCTCTCATTCCATAATCATAATGGTGCTGGGATGACAACTGCTCAGAACATAGACGGTATGTAGCCACGATTTTTACAGATAGAGGTCGTGCAGAAACAAAACCACAAGAATACAGAACTATCTCTGCAATCATGGCATAATCAGGAACCATCATAGCTACCGTTCTAAAGAGAGCCTATTAAATACATGAATAAAAAAAATCACAACAGGAAAAATTACACATTATTATATACAACTTTTTCTGCAATTACCTAAAATACATTTCCGTTATTTCCTTAATAAAGCAGGAGCCAAATGAAGTCAACTACCATTATTATTATGTCTACACTGTAATATGTTAAAAGTTTTTCCTAACTATTCAGCAACACTTTACAATTATGACTATTCATGCTTATAGTTTTTCTTCATTCAAGATTAACAACAACAACAAAATTGCAACACAAAATACCACAAGCTTTAGAAGGAATAGGGAGTGCAATTCAGGTACTATAAATAAGGTGCTGCCCACAGACTCGTCTACTAGCATTGTTTAGCTGTAGCCAGTGCTCCAATTTTACCATATTTTAACCGAACAAGTATCAGAATAGTTTCAAACAGATCAAAGTTTTGTTGCTTTTCATAATTCATCGACAAGTTTTCCAAATTATCCTTTTTCACTTACAGAATTAATGTTTTTGAACCTTCTATTCAAGGTATGGGTTAATGAGTAAACTTCCCAAACGGTTCTGACTAATATTCACACATTATCAATTTACACATTACCAATTTATCAATATCTGTGCTCAGATTTATTTTCTTGCTATGGACGTATGACAACTGTATTTAAGGGATAAGAAAGGATGCAGCACTCTTGAAACAATCACTCAATAATGAACTTATAGAAAACAGAAATCCCTAATATTGAAAATACTGCAAGTCCCATCAGATGTTACCTTGATTGTTGGTGAGAAGTAAAAAGAAATTAGTCAAAGATCAATTTTTGATTCAGCATTAACATAACACTTTTTATAAACTGTGAAGTGTTTCTTTTATTTTCAGAATTTTCAGGCATGCAGTAAAGGAACGTTAAGTCTTTTGTTGTTTGTTTTTTTTTATCAGTTTTTTTTATTATTATTATTCTGACAGACTGATAGACTGTTAAATCTAGTTTTATTTAATAACTTCTTTTTCAGAGATTATTTTTACGCTAGTGTAATATAAACAAACAGTTTAAAAGACTCAAAGGTAACTGATATTAAATATTCTTAATTTTTTTATTTGGCAAAAAGCTATTTTTTTTTTCAATTTCTGTGTTAACTATTAAAAAGATTAAAACGCCAAATGTTACAATACCTTAAGATTGTCAGGGAGCTCTGAACGCCCAGCATAGCCAGGATTCATGGTAATGAAGACAGCACATGTAGGGTTAAGTTTCAATTCAGTTCCTTCAAATACTAATATGTCAGATCCTGAATTAATGCCTGTAAAGGAAAAAAAAAAAAAAAAAAAAAAGAAACAAAAACACACTTCTGTCATTGTTAGACTTTTTTTTTCTCCATCTCTAGTCTTTGTCATACATAGAACAAAGTTATAGTTGAAGTAACAGTTTACCTCTTTGGATAGTAAAAATCTGCTGAGCAACCACAGAAAGCACTTCCAAATCAATTCTGTTGAATTCATCAAAGCAAGCCCATGCTCCACAAGATAACAAACCCTAGAAGAGACAGGCATCAGATTAATTCATTGGTGCCCATTTATTTTGAACATATCAATGCTGACCAAAACAATTCAGTAACAAGAAAAAGTTTTACTGTGCAAAGACAGCATTATATCCATGATTTAGGGCACTAAGGTCTACTCAAACTCACTCCAAATAGCAGAAATCACCAAAAACAATTACAGAAATGTAAAAAGTTTGCTTAGGGAAAAAGACACAAAGCCTGTACCGTGTAAACTGAAATCCTGTTTCTTCAGTTATAGGCAAAGTGCTATCAAATACATACACCTTGCATGGTTTACCTTCAATGTCAGCATTTTGGAACTGGACAAGGGGGAAATTTTCACCTCTAAACAGGCCTCCAAAAAACCTACTCATTCTTTTTTGTTCATGCCTATACCTGATGGGGGTCACAACGACAACAGAGAACATAAGGAATTCTGCAGGGCTAAAATTAACCATTTTGTTTACAGCATGAACAAAAATGACTGTCTTTTAACAATGTACTACAGCACGACAGGTTACCCAAGCTATAACCGAAGAGCAATTCTCTTTTCCTACAGTTCTCATTAATTTATAGTTCTTTTTTCTATATGTTCCCTAAATGCCACTGTATTGTCTCTGCCGTACATATAGTGCCTAGACAGAATCTTGTGATTTGGTAACGGTTGCTCTACAAATTCCTATTTAAGACACAGAATTTTGCTTTAATCATTTTACAGGTAAAAAAAAATTCCTTTGCTTATTTGTTTGCATTTCTCTCACATCAAATCTTGAAGCCATGCCATGTGGTTCTGTCACTTAACACAAATGGGAGGAATAATGCCAGAGAGAAAAGCAGAATTGCTCTATTTTTGTACCATTCCAGTGAGGAATAGGATACTGTTTGGAATGGCACAGATACCATTCAGAATATATTTTCATAATACAGAGCTGTCTACTCAGGCCAATAGCAACATAAATACGCTTGATTTGTTTAATACAATGGTTCTTACTAGTTTATTTAAAGTTTAAATTAAATCCCAAACCAAACTGAATTTGCAATCAGCTACTAAAAACGTGTTAATCTAAATGGCATCTACATTGAACAAATAAAATCGTTATGGTATGTTTCGTTTCTAAAGCAGAGAAAACACTTTGATATTTCAGGTGGATTCTTAGGAGGAGACAGACCCGTATGCACAATACTAGCATTATATAGCAGCCTAGAAGTGGAAGAAATTACATTTCAATTACAAAAGCAAACAAAATATTTTCATATAATTTAAAATATGACCCTCAAGACTTTTCCAAACCTTAAAGAATTTTCCCAACGCGATGTAATCCAATCCATCAGAACAATTAAAAACCACACACTGCTTAGCTACAGCCTTGGCCAAATCTTTTGTCGTTTCTGTTTTTCCAGTTCCTGCAGGACCTTCAGGAGCACCTCCGAGATGTAGATGTAGCGCACCAAATAGGGTTCTGAAAACAAAACAGAAGGAAAAAAAAAAGTTGTAACAATTTTATGCTATTTTTCTAGCTGCTCCAGCTTCTCCCAGGAACTCTTTAAACTTGTTTAATGTCTAAACTTCCCTCAGGTTGTACAGTTCGTGTGCTCCTGCTAACTGCAGTCCACAAATACATAGAGATGCTTTAAGTTTACTAAAAGTTTAAAAAAAAAAAAAAAAAAAAAAAAACTGTAGCTTGCTATCCATTTATCACTAACCACAGTGTTATAAAAGATGACATTTATTAGAAATCTAAATCAAAATATTCATACAGGATGAACTGTAATCAGTTAAAACACTTCTAATTATGCCTATTAGAACATCAAAGATATAATCCTGGAATCACCCAATTTAGGACTAAAATATCTCAACTAAGTAGATTCTTGCAAGCACAGAACATTTAGTAACAAGTGCTTTTACCTGTAGCACCTGTCTGTAAGTGGAGTAATAACCAGCCTAGGTGTATTGCCAAGATATTCATATCCATATCTCAGTCCAGCATTGATCATTCTTGTTTGAAGATGTCCTTCCTAAGAAAATAAGGCACTGACTTTATAGGTGAAATGATTACACAAAGAGAAAAGACAACACAATATTCCTCAAATTCGTAGATGAGCACAACCCTTTTAAAACAATTGGTGCATTGCTCTGAGACAGCTTGTGATTCAATTAAATAAAAATATTACCATTTCAGAGATAGTAAAGTCTGAACACAAAACGATTTTTCCATTAACTTCTATCGAGAAAAAAACCCTACCAACCATATTGCTGAGTTAAAACGGCCTTGTTCAGCTACTTAGAAAGATGAAGGCCTTTCTCAAACAGAAGTAATTGTATCTCAGAATTGCAGGAAGGACTTTAGCCAATCATTCTAAATCAACCTCTCTTCTCCATCCCCTACAGCATATTAAGCAGGCTTGTATCCAGACAGCTTTTAAATATCTCCAGAGTAGGAGACTCAACAGTCTCCCTGGGCAACCTGTTCTAGAGCTCAGTCAGCCTCACAATAAAAAGCATTTTCCCCGTGTTCAATCAGAACTTCCTGCGTTTCAGTTTCTGCCCATTTCCTCTCATCCTATTACTGAGCACACCATTGAGGACAGTCTGGCCCCATCCTCTTGTCATCCCCTTTTCAGATACTTATGTATATGGATCAGATCTCCCCAAGCCTGAACAGGCCTAATTCTTTCATTCATTCCTCTTATCAGAGATGCTCCAGTCCCATAAATATTTTATCAGTCCTTCACTAGACTTGCTCCAGGAGCTCCAATGACCAAAAGCTGAATTTACAGTCAACTTGATGACTCTAATATGGCAACACAACATATTTTAATTTTAGGTGCAATGTCTTCTGTAAATTGGGAAATGTTGTCTTGACAAATGCAAGTATACTGTATACTACCACCATGCAGCATAAACGTTGCTATTTTTCCAAGTAACATAAAATAATATTGACATCAGATTAATCTTCAGTTGTCATCCCATTTTTCACTCTTCAGAAGCAACAATAATAAATAGCGTTAATAATAAAAATTAGTGTTTGAACAACAGCAATCTCTGCTTCCGATTCAGACAACATTCTGAGATTCAGCAGTGATGAGATTTTAATTAGAAACTGATTGTATTTGGCTACTGGACACTTTAGTTACCAATCCACAGAATTATCAGTTAAAGGTATATTCTTATCAGCAGAAATTATCACATCAGAGTAACTATTCTCTGTGTCAGCAAGCAAGCAGAAATCGAAAAGCTATGAATGGAAATTACCTTCTAATAAGATTGAGAGGTTTCACTTACCTCCCAGTAGTATCTAAGCTGACTTAGCCATTCAAAGTCATTCTCATCTTTGATTTTCTTGCTTACTAGGGATGCAAGGACATCCCTAGCATGAACATCAAGCACAACAAGTGCTCCAAGTGTCACACGATTCTGCTTAGACAGCTTTCCTCTCACCAAGGTGACAATGTCCTCTATCTGTCTATTATTCTGTTCCAGAAAATCCTCTAGTGCCTGGGAAAATTTTTACAAGTTAGGTAACTGCAGGGTTAGTCTAAGGCATGAGGATTTTTTTCCTTATATTACTCTTCTTTTTCTGTATCAAAATATTCCTTCTCACTATTACAACAGTAAACTATCATTCACAGACATAGCTCAACAGGGCTTTTATCTATTTGATTCAGTTTTTTTTAATGTTACAGAACAATACATGGAAACATCAATGACACATCTCAGGAAACAAAACAGCATAATTTATTTCTTCCTGAAATACATGAATTACTCCTTAGCTTTTGGTAAATTTCACATTAAGAAAATGACACATTTTAACGACTGGCACATATTACACATATATGTGACACATTTTAAGGACTAGCTTGCATGTATACAATACATTTTCTATGATTAAGGAACATCACAATACTAGAAAAAAAACCTTTAAGCTCTACAGTAGTTAGGAACAATCCAGTTATAATCCTTTTCATTCTCATAGGTTGCAGTAAACAGGAAAGGTCCAATTTAAGGAAAGCACTTACATCAATACTGAGAGTTGATAAGTGCCTCACTAAACTGAAATTAAAGACATCGAAACCTGGAAACAGTTAGAGTTTGCCACTTAGACATCCGTATCTTTTGCACTCAAATGTGTGCTCTTTCAGGAAGCTGCATTCACTGAAGGTCCACAGTAAGCTTGATTGCCCTGAATCCTTACAGAAAAGTCAGAAATTTCTGCTATTTGTCTAGAGAAAAACTTACCTACATCTGGTTTAGATTTTTCTCCACACTAGAACGTTGTTCATCTTCGCATACTCTGGCAGCAGTAACCACCAATGAATTTTTCATATTTTGACATCTCTCACCCCAACTAACTATTTCCCAAACACTAAGCTTGATTAAATCATTCACTTAAAATTACTTATTTTTAATTTACGAATATAAAGAAGCAAAAAAAGTTCAAAATCACTTCAATATTATGAGTTACTTCAGAAGTTCCAATCAGGCAGCATCCAAAACACACCACTCAAGTCAGGGGTAAAAACCCATTTGCTTACCACCAAGCTTTCCAAACTTTCACCAAGCAAACCTGTAAAAACCTAGATGCTAGTATGTTCTCACCTCCCATTTCAGTATCACTCTTTACTACTGCACTTCTGACTATATACTCCACTGAAAATAAAAGCATTCCACAAAATATTACTGTGTAAATTTATGAAAGTTTTGTTTCTACACATCTTACCTCACTATTTGTTTTAATAAAAAACTTGTACCTTTGTACAGTTATCTGTTGGAAACAACTAAAAAAAAGCTGAAAAGAATCCTGTGTGTATGCCTGCGCGTGTATGCATATGTATATGAGTAAATTTTTAATCATAAGAAGTGACTTAAATGAGACTGGTGTCCTGTCCCAGAAAACACTGAAGAGCTTCTGTTAAAAAAAGAAGTGTTTTGTCACTGTATGCACAGAGTGCCTTTGATGTCAGCAAAACATGATGCTGTAGGTAGGATACCGTTTATTTTGACCAGGATAAAGTTGTGTCACACAGAACGCCTCTCATGTGGTCAGTGACTGTTAT
The DNA here is from genome assembly GCF_023343835.1 of Lagopus muta. Lineage (NCBI taxonomy): Eukaryota > Metazoa > Chordata > Aves > Galliformes > Phasianidae > Lagopus > Lagopus muta. Next base: position 27,277,497 of record NC_064440.1, on the reverse strand, counting down.
GTTTCATATGCTTTAATACAAAATAGAAATGGTACAGATAAAGAATTTTGAATGTTCTGAGACTGAAAGTGCTCCTTGTCCAAGAACTGTGACAGACTGTTAGGAGGTGCAAACCTCCTCCCAGTCCTTCACTACATACAAGTCTCTTTCTGCAGCAAAATGAAGATTCTTGGGCTGGGGCCAGATGGGCAGAACTACCAGCACAAAAGAATTTGAGTAAAGCCTACAGAAGTGACAGGTTTCCCTGAATATCCAGATATAGTAAAGACTTAACATAGGCTAGACAAGAGCCTTGTCTAGGCTCAAAATTCCGTAACAAACATTCCCAAAACCAAATGAATTTAATCATTCCTTAACTTCTTACTTTTATTCACTAACAACCTCTTAAGATGATGCTGGCTTTGAAGTCTCTGGATTTTATGCTGGATTTAAAATCTCTAAGGTTAGAATTTCCGTTTCTCCTTCCTGAAAGACTTTCACCAAGAGAAGATAAATGGTGTAGCATGTAGAAGCTTTCCTTCTTTCCCAAGAGAACTGAGAATCTCCCTCACTACTAGAAAAACAAATTCTTTCCAAATCTTTTAGTCCATTGCAAGACTTATTCCTTGTATTAGAAATACTGTTCTCTTCTTCCTTCAGTTCTGTCCACTCAGATGCTTTTTTTTACCTCCTGTCTACCTGACAAATAAAGCTTCTTGAAATGCCCACTATTATCAGAAGCCATTGCTTCCACTTGTGAATAAGTGGCGTTACATGGCCTTGAAATACTCCTCCATATATAGACTAAAGAGTAGGTTTAAGTTTGTGTTTGTGTTATAACAGCAAGTTTGTGTTACGAACAGCAAGAACCCCAAAACACAAATACTGCAGATGTTTCTCTAGTTGATAGCATCACAAATGCCACCAAAAATTGTTAAGAGAAAGTAGTATGAACTGCCAAAGATACTGTTGTATGTAAATCCTGATGCTCCTTTCTCTCCTAGCATCAAAGAATGAAAATTTAGTTGCCTCAGACGATAACACTTATCTAGTAACAATTCTGGAACATTTCCAAATACAACAGGTAATAGCAATCCTTACTGATGAAACAGAGTAAAGATTTTGCAAAACACAAATCCTGAGTCTTAATTCAATGCCTTCGGTACCTTTCTTCTCACCACCTAACGAACAGATAACGTGTTCTTTATCAATCATGTACTCACTGTTTGACAAGAGTGAAGACGGTACTTATCCTCTGCTAGTGCTAGCCCAGATTTACAACAAGTACTGAACGTGTAGGAAGCTAAGTTACAGACAGAGAGTATCCATGCCAGTTAATAGCATCTGAATACACCAATGACCTGTTTTCACAGAAACGTATAATATACATGTTAAGCTATACAGAATGTATTCTGATAATGTGCTGAAGCATGCCTACATTGAAAAGAAAATATTAACTTCAAAGTCTTCAAGAATCACAGCTCAAGCATACCTTCAAAGTAGGTATTAAAAAGATTAATTATTACACTGAGCAGCTACTCATTCAAAAAGATAACTAAAGGTTGAATTCATCACTGCGTTACATCAATTTTAAATACACCAAAATTTAAATATACAGTGAATATTCTTACCTTCTGGCCACTTCTAATAGACATCTCTACCTGCATCGTCCAGAAAGTTTGGGATACGCAAAGAACAGTTTGTCCAGGCCACTCTCGTACCCAGTCAACACGTGCAGTTTTGGGATAAGCTTCAATTGCATCCTGAATGACCTACATAGGATAGAAGCACGTGGTAGCCACATATGAAAATAATTAATGTTTAGCTTTAGAATTTAGGTTAGGTTGCAGTACTAAGAATCAAAAATAAACCAGCCTCAACTCTAACTCTATGACATTGACATCCTGCAAGAAAATCCCTCCAAGATTAAAAAAATGAGAATGTAATAACATGAACCAAGCGATCACATGGTGCTTTGACACCACTACTACATAAATATTATGTGTTTGAGATCATTATAAAAGTTTAAAAATCAAGAGTGAATGCAGACACCTCGGCCACTTCTTACTTATATGCACCAAGCAGGTGAATTTAGTCACTTCTATTTGCCGACACACCATTAGTATAATTAAACTGTAATACTGTACAACAGTGTCAGAAGCATGTACATTTGATTACCTCACTTGACATTGAAGAGAAACAAAGAAAATGACAGAGAGAACTAAATATATGACGTGATGATGTGATCTTGTGAATACTCGAATAATACAATCTGGAAGGAGTTCAGAATCTTGATTAAGGTAGTCAGAATTAAGAGGACTATTAAAAAATAATTTAAAAAAGAAGTAAAGGAGTATTAAAAAAAATAAGGGCATACTTTCATTTGAATCTTGTCCTTTAATACCACACCCCAAGAGTAGAACAATCTCTGACAAAAGAATCCTTGGGTCAAGTGTTTTTCATTTTTAAGAAATTTAGAGCATTATAAATCCAGAAAACTGGTATCAGATTAGTTGTTGTTGTTTGTTTTAAAAAAGGTATAATCTTAATAGACCGAATTCATGGTTTTAATGTTCATGCCGTGCAAAGAATAAAGTGATTCCAGTATACCTGAACGTTAACAGAAGAAATCAAGGCTAAATGACAATAGCCTAAGGAATAACTAAATAACTTCATTTGGAAATGAAGTCCAGAAATATCGAAAGCAAATATCCCTAAGTACATCAGTACTTGGTACTACTTACAATCACTGATGAAGGACAAATCAAATCGCAGTTGAAGTGACATGTAATCAAGGTGGCTTTCTGCCTTCAGAAGATATTATGCTTAAATGCCTTAATTCAACAGACTACTTGATATTTGCTTAACTTCAAGCATGAGCTTCCATGAACTTCACTGCTTACGCCTTCCAACACTCGAACACCAGGACAAAATACCACAGAACCATTTAAGTTGGAGAAGACCTTTAAGATCAAGTCCAATCACCTACCTAACTACCAAGTCTATCGCCAAGCCAAATCCCACAGCACCACAGACACATTTCTTAAATGCTTCCAGGGATGCACAGACTACATTCACTGTCCTGGGTGGCCTATTCCAATGCACTGCCCCTCTTTCCACAAAGAAATTCTCCCCGATATCCAATCCAAACCTCCTCTGGCACAACTTGAGGCTGTTTCCTTGCATTCTATGAGCCATTTTCTCATGTCCTAAATGTAGCTGTTTTTGTGCTGGACACAGCACTGCCACAACTAAGTACTTTCAATCTTTAAACAGCTACACATCAATCAACTTAGTATTTTTTTCGTGCTTCAGAGAAAAATAAAAACTTTATGATTTGTTACCTTGTGGACAGAATTCAGCATGGCTGCCTCCAGTTCAACGAGCCATCTTTCAACTTGACCTCTAGCTTCAGAGGTTGAAATGGTCTGCGTGAGTTTCACAGTCTCTCCTTCGCTACTTTTAATGTGTGTAATATCTAACACATCAGTAAACACCACTCTTGCAATTCCTTCAAAACATTTTTTCAGGTGAGGCTGTACTCTAGAAAGCAAAACTAGTATTAAACAGCTTCTGCCATTGTTTCCTTTCCAACCTTAGAAAAGTAGATCTAACTTTTCACAAAAAATACTTTCTAATCAATTAAAGGTCGTTTTAAGCTTATTAATAAAATTATTATCCTCAACAGTAGTTCTTTTATTACACCTACAAGACGCCCAGTGCACGACTTTGAGAGGACCAGTTAAAGATGTACAATATTACTTACGTTTTCTGTAATATATAACCCAAAAAAGATAAATAGGAATCGTCTATTTAACAGTTAATCCACCTAAATTGCATAAAGTTTCATTATTTATACCTTTCCACAGAACTACTGTAAATATTAATGAATATAAGTAAAACAACCCTATTAATTGCACTGCATTAATATTGCTTAGTAATTAGAAGGTTGTTCATTATTTTAATTCTTATCCTTGCATGGCCTTGCACTGGACGCTATCAGATCTGAACAATGGGAATAAAACTGCAGTGTATGGATCCTACCTGATGTTCAATTTTCCACTGGGAAAAAAACAACACAGTATGCTAATTTCACTATGAATTATTAATTGGACTCTTGAATTTTCTGAAAAACTGTGTACAGAAAGGTTACTAGTTTAGGAAACAAAGAAGAATTCAATTACTTGCATTAAAAATCATTCTGCATTTGCCTAATACAAAATCCAACCTAGTACATTCTTAACGCCATGGTTGTCAGTGGGAAAAAAAACAACTTATAGAGAAACAGAGAAACAATATGGCAAGCCTGTATGCATGCACAACGAGTCACAAATGCATCTACTAAATACTACGGTACCGGGTAGGATCTTTGGTCTCTGAAAGAATCTCAAGGAGTTCATCATTAGATAAAAAAAAGAATCTTGGGAAAAACAGGCGCTTCTTCTCTAGGTATTCGTTAAGTCCCTTGAGAATTATCTCCAGAAATTCATTGCACTTCCTCAGTTTTTCCAACATCTTGTCTATTGTTACCACTGCCAGCACATGTTTGTCCTGAAAGAGAAATCAAACCCGATAAAAACATTCATGTCTACTCACACAGAAAGCAGTAAAAGTCTTGAGCAAAACTAAACTTTATTTCATACTTTTCTTTACTCTGTAATTGCCAGAATTACAATTTATAATCTTCAGTTTCTGGTTTCACTGGAAAAGCAGTTAAGCAGTTGGCATTAAACTGCATTTACTATTTCTGAAAATAATTTTCAAAACATAGTCAATTCATCAGAGTGATTTCTGTCATTTTGTTGAACCAACAGCTATCCACCCCTTAATCATACCCATATAATTAAGAAAAATGAACCAGCAAAAGACCGTGACAGATTTTTAAGTATACTTGTATGGCAACAATACTGACACACACTTTATCTGGTAATCTATAAAATTCCAATGTAAAAAAAAAATGATCTCTTTTCTCATGTAAAATACTTCTATACATAAGATCCTGAGTTGAGATGGCAAAATTGCAAGTAGGCAGCACTGCTACTGACTATAGGACTTCAGTACTAACATTAACTAGTGATATGCTCTGAAAAAGGCATTCTCTTATCCTAATGATTACTAACTGAAGACATCTTTAAGGATTTTTGCTAAGATGAAATTACAGATTCTTTAGAAGAATCACAATTTTTTTTTATTATTTTTTACAATAGCACCTGAATAACACATACTAAGATACACTGCTTGATAAACAGTTCCTTATGTTTTTACACTGAGTAGATAACAACACATATCCCTCAGCTACTGCCTTTCAAATTAACACCTTCAGTGAAAAGAACATACGTGCTTAAAGAAATATATATTGCATGAGCTGAAAGTTGCTTCAATTAATTAAAAAAAAATGCATAAAACTAGAAGGTTTTGCAAATGACTTGAAGATTATCAAGCTAAAAAGCAAGTTTGAAACAAATACAGTTGTCTGAACATCAAACTCTGGCATTTAATACATAGCTTGTGACCTATCAATTTCCAGCCTAATTTCCATTAACATTTTAAGCCACTCACCAAGTATGAAATTTTTGCAGCAAAATGAGAGACATTTCCAAGTAGGAAATCCAGATGTGCAGATTTATGACAGTGGAAGTCAGACCAAACAAATGTTTCTACTTAGAACCTGTTGTGTGTGTTGTGGGTTCACGTATGACTGAATTAATCCAGCACTGCCCTGTTCAGGCCCATACTGGTTTATATTACCTGACTCGCTGACCATTCAACTGATTCAAGCTTACTCTTGTTGCAGTGCATAAAGTTCTACAACATCACGGGAAGGGAAGGCGAAGTGATTAGTCTGGGAACACACTTCAATAGCTTTTCCTTTACCACCTGCATTTCCCTGGAATTTGATTGAGGCCACAGAAGAGAAGGAAACAGAGTAACTAGAAATCTTAGGCTCTGTCCAGTGAGTTTGTACCTGTAAGAGTACTATATACTACACATGACCAGGGTTAAAAGGGAAAAAAAATGTAAGTACACAATGAACTAAACAACAAGAAACACCAAAGAAATCAGTAGGGACTATTTTAGGCTAATCAATCTGCGAAGGACATGTAAGAACAACTGGCTGTAGAATAATGCAGCAGTAAGAGTAAAAATCAAAGATGCAGCCCAACTATTTCCAGTAGGAGCAGTTTTGTCACAAAACACAATGTCTCATTCAAAAAAAGTTCCTGGTGGGCCTTGCAGAATTACACAGTATCACAGTGCAGAAGGGTTGGTCATGCTGCAGTGACAGATGAAGAGAGACAAGACAGACTGCTGTGCAAAGCCCAGAATGTTTCTATGAGAAATTAATTCCTCACAGAGCAACAACGCATCTCTGATCTACCATCCTGACTGCTGTTCAGCCTCAGTTGGGAGCATTCAATGACAAATTCCAAACTCAGCTGCAGTTCAAAACCTCGTAACGTTCTGAAATGATTTGCAGTTTGCATTTAGCTTTGGTTCAGTTCCCTGCTCATAATGCAAATATGCTTCTAATCTACCGAAAATAAATAAACAACAACAAAAACATAACTGTATGCTTATCTAATTAATCCTCATAGGTTGTGGCCCTCTAATGTAATAAGCAGTGTTCTCTTCAACATGAAATACATTTACCTTCTGTTACTTCCCTCTTGCATCATACCAAAACAGAACAAAGTAAATTGAGTACTCATATTTCTCATCTATACATAGGTAATTAATCTGTCAGCACACAAATGCAGTTAATCATCTGTTTTATAAAACACATTGTAATGCATAACTGGTGCAACAGAACAAGGAATTGCTTCCTTTCTTAGCATGTTTGTAAGTGCAGCTGGTGGAGAAAATCAAAGCCATGTTGCCAGCACCAGACACGGATTCTTTCTATTTCGTTATTCTTTCATATAGAAAAAAAAAAAGGTGAGGAAAAAAACCCAAAAGTTTTGTTTCTCAACACATAATTCCTATTTACAGCTCTGCTAAGGCATGAAGGAGAAAAAGGGAATGCCCCCATCCTGAGTCATTCAAAACTTCAGTTCTGTTTTTTATCAATTTGAAGCAAAAAAACAAACTGTGTCACAAAAACTATAAATGAAGTGTATGAAAACAGTTCTAGTACCCATCTAAAAGGACATCACTAATTTCAGTTTTCAAGTATCATTTTTAATATATCACAGGTTGCAGCCTTGAATTTCTTTCTTCTCTTTCTTCCTCAAAAGAAATATAAATACTTCTGTATTCTAGTTTCTGTGTGATCTTATTTACTTATTTATTAAGACAAGCAGAAAATAAATCCTTTAATCCTCATTAACGCTTTGCTTAAATTCAGTAGTTTTAATGAATTGCTAATAAATGATTATTCAAGTTGGTGAGGGATAACTAAGGAAATAAAGGAAGCATTTTGATTCCTCTCACAATTTCATTATACAGCCACGTATAAATGCAAAAAAAAGCAGACTCAAGTTTGCATTATTATTTAAGAAAGACCATTCCAATTGACTGAGGAACAATACTCAAGACAAAAATAGAAACAGAGTATTTGTGGAAATAGAGTGCCATCTACTGGAACATAAGGCACACTTGTTTAGAGAAAATAAGCTTTGATTCATTAAACTACTCTTTAGGCATTTGTAAGCCCCTGCACAAACAAAAAAATATTGTTTTCTACCAGTGATAAGATATATCACATTCCAAAATAATTCAGAATTGATTAGCACCAAATAAATTAGAAGATATTCTTTAAGAAGACAATTCAGCAGACACAACATTTACAAATTTATTGTGCAACACAGCTCTGAAATTCTTGCCTTTTTATGATTACTATTTTTATCTGATTCTTCCCTAGAGTGAGCACTGCTGATTTCTCATTAGCTTGATAAGTTTCTGATTTTCCTTCTACGTTAGAAGATGGAAGAAAGAAAGAGCATGAGGGGCTGAGGGAGAAGAGAGCATATATGCAGCAGGAAAGAAAGGATGAGAAGAAAACTAATGTAAAATTTAACTGGAGTCCAGAACTACTCGAAGAGTAATCAAAGAACAAATCAGAACAAAAATAAAACAGCAACCAACCAATGGAAAACAGCACAGACCCAAGCTCTTCTCCATAGTGACAACTGGACAACAAGGAGCAACAGGTACAGATATTTGCATGGGGCACTCAGCTTAGACATTACGACGCACAGCACCAAAGTCTCTGGAAGTTATCTCCAAAGATTCCCTGTCCTTGGAAGTTTGTGGCTGGCTTGATCCAGTGCTGGCAAGTGTTCCACTTTGAACCCCAGTGATCCCTCCCAAGCAGTGCTTCTATGATTCAATATGAAACAATTCTACAAAATCATTTTTGAAAGAATCTAAGAAATGGGGCTAAGAAACAGAAAACTGATTATTGTGGTACCAGAAGCAATTTTCTAGTACGTACTATAGATTCAACCCATATTCTTAAGACATGGACACTCACCTGAAAAACTGATCTCATCAAGTCTTTCCATGTTTTAAAAACAGTATTGAATTGCCTGCTTTCCTCAGGCATCTGAGCCATGATGTCAGGAGAACTGAAAATTGGCTCCAAATAAAGCCATGTAGCCTGAACCTTCAGCCATTCATCCAGGATGTCCTGCAGTAACAACAGCTTTCCTTCCCATTCCCTGTGAAACAGCAGAAGTTCAAATACATGGATTGATACTACCAGAACACTCCTCCCACACTGCTGAGACCTTTTTGGCAACTTGCATATTCAGCAGGCCTAAGTTTTAATACTGCAACCGAGTATCACACTCATCTCGTCTGGTTTCCTGCATTAAAACGTCCACACTTGTTTCTGCAACAGAATCATCTGTGTGTATTTAAACCACGTATTTTCTGTAAGGTTGACTGTAGGATTTCATAGACTAAAACTAATAAGACTAACAGTACCAGCGAATGAACAGAGCACGCACTTTAGCACATAGTATGTATGGACAAGTTCAATTCAGTTCAGAGAAACTGACTATTTAGTCAGGTTGTTGGCATACACAAAAGCCCAGATTGCTATGTCTAATTGTGTGCTAGGTGCAAAAGAAAGCCATGAAAGTAACATAATGTTGAAAATTAAGCCATAAATGTGTAGATATTGTCCTAGGAAGCCATTTTGTCTTAATTAAAAGAAGTCAAGTAATAAATAGCCAATATAAGGCACTTAAAGCATCACTTATTTCTGAATTCAAATTCCCAATGTGTATGTTGAACGTTTTTGTTGATAAAGACTCCATCAATATTATTGCACATCAATATCTGTACACAATTTTATTATTCAATAGTTATCCCATCTTCACTTATTTATCAGTTGGTAGCATAATTTGATAATTTTCACTATCTCACCAGTATCACAGACATGGTATTATCAATTCTCTGATGTCATTAGTATTTCTAATTCACTGACACAGACAATTTGAAATAATTCTTTGTAAAAACAGCACATCATTTTGCAATTCTCATATCACTGGGCAGTGCAGATAGAAATATTTTAAAAGAGCATGCTGTTGAAATATGTACTGTACAAAACAGTACACTAATTTTCTCAACCAGACCATCATACATGGTGGGCTGCAGAGAATTCAGTAAAATGATCCATGTGAAAATATACTTGCCAATTCACCCATTTACCTGCTACAGATTCTAACCAACAGCTACTCTTCCATGTATCTTCTCCACCCCTAAGTCCCTCCTTCATCTTCTAGGCACTGGCATTTATATATCATGTATAGTGATCTTCCTTTTACCAAAGGCAAAGAAAAATGCAGCTTTCCAAGTGTTTTTTCCAAGAGGAAAGTTAATTTTGTTATGCCAAAATTTTAACTAAGGAATTTGGAAAACTCTCAGGCAGGAATCCAGAATTCTACATGTTTGTTGGGCTGTTGAGAAAGCAACTACTCTGTAATCACCTGGATCTCAAATACAGAAGTTATTCTTTGTACTAGCACAAGTCCCACTGATTAAAAAAAAAAAAAACTTTAAAAAATTAAATATAAAAAAAAGATCATCAAAACTGCCACAGTGTGTTTACTCTTTTCCTAAACACAGTTTACAGCTAAATAGGTAAAGACAACCATTTTATATTAGTAAGGAATTATTGGCTAAATACTTTATACCATGGTGCAGTAGTAATAAGAAAATCAGTACTCATCAGAATGTACGTGCACGTATGTATAAGTACGCATACATGTTACTTACATGCTGAAATCAGAAATTGCTTTTTTTGGATGCTAATGGGAGTTTGGAAGTACTTACAGAGCTAGATAATTATGGGCAAACTTTAGATTCAAGATCTTATTCCACAATATGGCTACGTTTGAGAAATTCATGAAGCAAGTAAAGGATTTATTGAAGACAAAAATCACATTGAAAATAGGGCACAGAGATAAAAGTACACGATCTTTTAACATGTTAGGCTAAGTTTTGGACTTCAAGTGTCTGCATTAGAATGAAGAATATCTTCCATTCCTTCCCTAGAATGTGTCTTGTTTTAATTTTTCTGTGTCTCCTTTAAAAAAGGCTAACATTTTTAATTAAGATTTTAATGCACGGCTAAAAGATTCAGCAGCTTTAAAATTTATGTAGAAAGGTTAATCTAGATTTTCTTAGTTCACAATCTTTCCTTCTTTAACTCAAATTTAAACTATTTGGTTAAACAAAAGCAATGTTAAAATATCTGCTGCCTTCAATACCAGAGCATGTCAAATCTGTCTTGTGGCCCCTCCAATGCACTTGCACTTTTAATCAGTAGTAAAAAGCATGCTTAAAAGTAAATAATGCTTTCTTTGACACAGACAAAAGCCTTAGATTTTTAAGATGAGATTAATTCACTCCTTAAGGAGGACAAAAACAAGTGAAGGCCCTATATTCTTGATTAATCATAATCTATCACTTCTTCTAGGCAAGATCTCTTTGTGACTTTCTATTGGAAAATAAAACAAAAAGCTTACCTTATCCTCTTTTCATAATGCTTAATGAATTGAGAGCCTCTCATAGTCTGAGTTTTAACAATGTGATCATCCAATAACAGCTGAATATCATCTACTGATGACAAAATATGGGTTCCTGTTTCTCTGTAGGCAAGAAGAGTGAACTCCATTGGATCCCATTCAGAAATCATTTTTGTTAAAGCTTTCTCAAGTGAATATTCTTTGCTAGCTGTTTCACTGATTGCTTCAAATTGTTCTAGGAATGGTTCAAGGTGCAAATTTATGTAAGTCAAAAGATTTGAGTCTTCAGAAGGAGACAGAGGGAAACCAGCAATTTTTGACATTTCTTCCCAGTGCCTTTCTTGCAAGCCAGGACTGCAAATCACCTGAATTAGAGGAATGTGGCGCTTGAATTCCTCTACTTTTGATTTAACCTGCCGTGTTAGTGCTAAAGTACTTGGAGAATTGTGGAAAGTTTTTTCTAGCTTATACAATCCGTGCCAGTAGTTTCCTACATCTCCCTCTACTTTGTCTGGATCCACTTCCATAAATGACCCCTCTGTCCAGCTCTCGTGCTTTCTGTTGAATTCAACAGTCATTTCATAGAGACGTAGATAAGGAGCAAGAACATTCCGGATCGTTTTGTGCTGAGGGTACTGAGATATTGGCCATCCAAATGACTCTTCTTCTGCATTAAATTGATCAATCTGTGCAGAGAGAACAGAAGTACGAAATATAAACCAAGCTCTGCATGCTATCAAGTCCTTGTCATGGGTATTACAGAGGTTGTCTAGTATCTTCAATGAGCTTCAAACTATGTTTTGAGTTACTAAGCTAGTCAATTATTCAACTGCTGCCACTGACTGCAGTTAAAGCAATCCTTCTGACAGCTCAACATTTATGCTTATCAATAGATGAGCACAGACAGAAGTTTAACACAGTACCTGGACATTCCTCCATAATTTGCATCAATACAGAGGTGATAACAGACAGGAGGGAACAACAAGCATCAGAATTTATACTTTACAGAATACAGATCCATGCAAACCTACACAAACTTAATCCACTTTTCTTCTATGCAAACTACTATACCATTAAGATCATATAGTAACAATTAATCATGTAAATTTTGTTTAAACTGTAAATTGCATACAATGTTTCAGAGATGAATAAGGAATGATTTTGCTACATATCAGTAACTGCATTACTAATTAAACTCTTGGCTCTGGAAACACAAATATTAAACCTTCCAATTCAAACTATCGGACTAGTTTAGACTACAGTCTGTACCTTTTCAGCAGCAAGATCCAACTTTGCTTTTAGTGCTTGTGCCTTCTTCAAATATCTGTTGACTTCCTGAACATCTCCAAATGTGCTAAGTTCTTCAACCTGCTTAAAATAGCTTTTCAGGTCCTCCACAAATTGTTCACGCCGTACCTAATCAAAGCACGTGAAGAAAAAAAAATAAAAAGTCACAATAAAGTTAATCTTCTGTACAAAGGAGGAATAACGAATAATTCTGATTTCACTATATTAGGCTACTTCACACTTGCAGACATCCAGCATCCAGAATATGAAATCTTTAGTATCTGTTCTACTCACATTACAGAATTTGACCTGAATTTTACTATTAGCTGCAGTGACTTATTGAGCTAAATGACAGGAGTGACTTTGGTTTCTCCTCTACTATGCCATAGGATATAGGATATAGTCAGACACAGAAATTTCAGCTGTGGTGGACACAGCTGGCAGGCAAATAACAGAAAGCTAAACTGAAGAAACTAGGGTACCACAGATTGAAATGCAATAATAGGATTTGCTTAATCAAACGACAGATAAAGCTAAACATTTTCATAAGACATTGGCATATCTTGTCTTAAAGCCAGACAGTTCCAAGGACAGATTTTTTCCTCATATATACCACTTGACCACAAACATGTCACAGCAGGTACCAGTAGTGGTCAGTGTCTGAAAACAAGCATCAGACCATGCAAAGCAATAACCAGTTCCAAGGTAACGCAGTGCATGCTGCACATTTATTTGTAATACAAAAAGAAACTTAGAAGCTCCTTCTTTGAACGTACCTCATAAACACAGAAACTCAGTATCTCCAAATATTTACTGTCTAAGACAAAACTTTAATTAGAGTAGGGAGCAAAAGAAAGCCAAAGCATATGTTTATACAGGCAGTAACCCTGACACATCAGCAACCCAATAATTAGCAATCCTTGTGCACTTGTGTAGTAAACTGTAACGTAAGAGTCTTGTAAATATAATGAAATAAAGAATGTAGCAGAGAAAAAAAAATGTTTAAAAAAAAAAACAACAACAAAAATACATCTTCATTCAGGTTTGAAGACGTTTGCCATTACGCTAACAGCAAAATCACACATAAATTAATACTTCATTATTATTATTGTTTTCTTGTACCTATAACATAAATTTCATATACTGCAATTACAAGGATCTTCTCGAAACGTAAACACGTCTTTAAAGGAGCTATCTGAATTTTACTATTCCATATAGAGAGCCTTCATCAATGAAAATTCTGTAACCAAAGAGCTTTCAGAAAGCAAAACATGATGTGTGGTTTGTATTTTAAAATTAACCATGTCTGAAATACTAATGAGTGGAAAACAGACAAAAATTGGTTAATATCAAGAATATTATGAAAAATTATATTGAACGCTTTTCTTAATATATGCGAAAATAAAAGAGGTTATTCCATCCAATATTACTTCATGTTCTAGATGTTATTTAAAATCAGTAACAGAAAGGTTTTTTTAAATGTTGTTACAAACCTTAAGACCATCTTGAAACTGTTCTGTTTTCTCCTCAATTATCTTTCTGTGCTCTTCAAAGATATCTGGCATTCGTGCATACCACTGAAAAACGTTCCTGTTCAGTCGAATGTCTGCTGGCGAAAAGCTGACACACTCTATCAGGAAAGCAATACAATTCAAAGCATCCACCAACTTCTGCTCCAATTCAAGCATGTCCTGTGTTTCCACTTTCTGTATACAAGCCTGAAAACAGAAATTAAAAGGAAAGATTAACACATACAATTTAATGCCAAAACAGCCAATAGTTAATCTTTCAAAACTAACTTTTTACTAGGAAAAATTAATAAAGTTAGAAATACGCAATACAAAAACTTGTTTACCTGGAGCAGCAGGGTACTGTCTATTTTTACAGCACATAACATGTGAAGACAATTGCCTTACTAGATATTTTGTTGAACAAAACTCCAAGCAATGGTTGATACAGTGTGCACAAATCTTGGGACCAATGAAAACCAATCCCGACAGCCTACTGTAAGTGTTGCAAATCTGGGCAAAATGCAGGATGCTAGCAACTTAAAAACAGTGAAATAAATACAAAGAAATAAGGACACGCTTCAGAAAGGAAAGCACTGGATGACCCAGTTCAGATTAGGTCTTCCCTAGAATTAAGAACATAAACAATATTGTCAGTTACTGCACTGCTCATTATGACTGAAATACAAATTACACTCCTCTTCCAAATCTCACGAGTTGGCAGTGAACCGTGCTGACACATGTAAGCATTCCGTGCAGCACACTTAACAGAACTTTAACACAGCCAGTTTAAATGACAGTCTGTAACAATGCCTCTGAAAGCCTCTAGAAGAGCTGCATTAGTAATAATCAGGCCAATTTGACAGATCAATAACACACCAGCACGTATAAAAACTGATATCACAATTGAAGACAAAGAAAATCTTAACGTGACATAATGTGAAATTACTGGAAACATTTTTAGGTAGAGATAAACTACCCATTGAATCTACACTTCTGCTCATTTTTAATAGCAGTCTTTGCGTATCAGAACGCATTTATTAGTACGGACCTAACAAACAACAATGTATTAAAAGAATCCAAAAGGAGACTGAGACAGCCCTCCAGCAATTACATGGAATAACTGTTAGAAACAGAGTTTGATGCTGGCTAAAATACTGCACGTTACATATAGGTATGGTAATTTGCAACTTTATTCCTCCAGCAGACACATGTAGTATCATATGTATTCTAAAGGCACCATATTCTCAGCACAGATTTAAACTTCTAAACATTTTATTTTTTACTCAGAAAAAGATACTGCTCTTATATTCTACGTTTGGCTTCACCGTAACAAAAGCTCAAACCACTCAGATTCACATTCAGCCAACCATGCAGGAATTATTTTAAGCACACATCTACATTCCACACATTTAATAACAAGCACATACATCAAAACTTGACTGAATAGCAACAGAGTAAGACATGTTGTTTTAAATGCATATGCAAATACTTTTTTGAAGTCCAGCTGAACTGGAGCCTGAATACATCACAGCAACAGCAGAGTTTTGATTACAGAAGTGGTATTTGTAAGTGAGAAGACGGGATTTTAGCTATCAAACTGTAAACCCTAATCTACTAAATTTTAAATGATAATTCAACACAGTATGTAAAAAGAAAATTACTTCATGCAACTTGCCAGTGAGTGCTTCTTAAAGGTTCCTTGTTAAGAACTAAATACATATTTAAGCTCCTTACATCAGAGGTTTCAAGAGGTTTCTTTGATTAGTTTAAGATATTACAAATGGATTTTGAGTCTTCAACATCAAGTTCAACTGCTTGAATTTAAATTGGAGGAACCAAGAAACATTCACTGTTTGAATATGCTATTTGTTGAGAAACCTGTAGAACACAGGATCTAAATTTATACTGGTACGTTGCAATGCAGAAACTGTTAGCTCCTTATACTAGCTAGAGGGAGATATAAATAAAACTTGCTCCAAGACAATATCTTTGAAATCTTTGCCTCACACAAACCTGTGACTAAATTTCTCAGTTACACCTACGTTATTAACTAAAACAGGACTGGCTCATGGGCTCAACCAGAGTTCAATCAGTTGGCTGCACTTAATAAATCTGGCACTTAGCCTTGTTACATGTTATGCGATTAGACTGGGCCCATCAATCTAGCCTACCCAGATCCCCTGCTAAGCATTGCTAATATCAAACATATCAACAGTGTCACCTAATTTGGTATCTCCTGTGAGATTACTGAGGATGCACTACAACTCCTCATCCAGACCAGTAATGAAAACATTAAAAAAAAACTGGCCCAAAGACTGAGCTCTAAAAGATACCACTGATTAAAAGCCACCAACTGGATTGAACTCTACTCCCTAGGACTCTTTGAGTCCAGCCATCCAGCCACTTCTTCACCTGGAGAACAATATACTTGTCCAAGAAATGAGGTGCCAGTTTCTCTGGGAGAACACTGTGGGAGATGGTGTCAAATGGTTTACTAAAAAAAGGTAAACAACATCCATAGATCTTCTCTCACCTACTCAGCAGTTCATCTTGCCAAAAAAGGAGATCAAGTTAGTCAGGTAGGGCCTAAGGTTCATAAATCCAAACTGGCTGCTTCAGATCGTTTGGTTGTTTCATATATGCCATGTGATAGCAAGCAAGATGATCTGCTCTGCAGTTTCTCCTGCAACGTAGGTCAGACTGACAGATGTATAATTCCCTAGATCTTTCTTCCTGCCTTTCATGTAGACTGGAATCACATTTGCTAACCTCCAGTCAAACAGGACCTCCCACATTAGCCAGGATTGCTGGTAGATTATTCAAAGTAGCTTGGTGAGGGCTTCATTAGTATGAATCTTGTCCAGTGCTAAAGGCTCAAGAAATTTCAAAACATGAAGGAGTGCACTTACAGTTTTCCATTGAATTATAAGGAATTCATCTCTCTCCATCACCGTTTTCCAAATCAAGGGGCTGAACACCCTAAGGACTATTGGCCTTAATGAAGACTGAGGTATATAAGGCATGAAGTACCTCAAAAAGGCATTAAATACCTCACAGGATGCCTGTGATTGATGCAGTGAATGAATGTCACAAGTTTCTGTTCTTTTCCGAGAATCTTCTTTTTAATTCCAGTCAAGTCAGCAGCTTTTTTGCCAACTTCTCATCATTATCTTTACCTAATGACACTACTGACAAAGAACTTGTACGAGAAGCATCAGCTCTGTCATATTCTTGTTCATTCCTTTTGCTCCCACAGTATTAGCATTATGCTCAAGAAGCAGTTTCTCTGTGGTAATCTTTTTAAGCCACTTGCCCATTTGGCGGGAGTTAGGTTAGTTAAAACTGAACAATACAATCTGTAAACCCATTCTTTTGCAGATTTGCGTGCCACTGTAAGCACACAAACTGCAATGCATTAATTACAATATGCTGAAAATGAATGAATGAGGGTGCCACTGTGACCCTTCACATTGTGGAATATCCAGTTTTCCTCAGGACACACACGCAGATGGTACAAGACCTTCTGACATGCGGACCAGGCAAAGGGGACCAGTGTCAATCTATATATTAGATATTGGTAAAGCTTAATTTCTTCCTCAATTGTTTAGATAAATAAATATAAAAATTCTAATATTTCCTTCATGCACTCCAATGGATCACACGCAGCCTCTGATCTGCACACACCTCACTTTAGAGAGCACTGCCTTACAGAGTTTTGGTCCATGTCAACGCGCTCGCTTTCCAACAATATCACAGCGCAGATGACTGCAGAGACAAAAGACTGTTCTAGGTAGGCAGTTCAGTTGCAAGCATAATGATCCAGGGAGGAAGAGTTTAGATGTTTCTAAAAGAGCCAGGCTATGCCTTTTAGCCTCATGGCTAAAGATGACCTGTCCTTTTTAATTCTGTAACACAGATACAGTGCCAGTGACTTCAAGAGGGTCAGAATCACACCCATTAACTGTATGTAGTGCATATGCTACTACTCCAGGACAGAATAATAGTATTCATAGCTGTTTTTGCTTGGTCTCATTAAAAAGAAGAGAGTACCTTAAGTTCCATTAGCTCCTGTGTACTAGATGGAGTACTAAGGGCTTTTTCTGATATTCTCTCAAATTCATCACATAGCCTGAAAAACAAATAAACAGTTTGGCAAGTTTGTTTCGTTTTAGTCATCCTTAGACAAATCACATACATTTGTAACAGCAAAAAATAAATTCTCATATGCTTTAAGTTTTATGAAGTTCAGCAGTGGAAGCAAAACTAAAGATGTCAGAAAACATTTTCAGTTTGAGTTACCTCACACTTATATCTTGATGATCTTTGAGTATTTTGGCAATAATTTTTTCACAAATATTATCTGCTCGCTTTGCCAAAGCATTTGTTAATTCATCACAGTGCAGTTCAAACATTCCTAGACGGAGACACTGAAATACAAATTTAAGTTACCCAAACGTTGAACAACTTCTATGTAGAATCATTCACTATCTTAAAAATAACATCAAGGCCCTCACCTAAGATTTCACTCAAGCCAAAAAAGGGTCCTAAAACTTTACAGCGAAGAAGAGAAAAAATACAGTTATAACTTTACTTCTCTCTGTTCATGTCAAAATGTAACTAAACCTTACTTCTATCACTTTTTATCTTGACAATCTACAGCCTCATGCAGGAAGGGCATCTATTCTATGTAAGAAGGCAGCAGTGGATGTTGTCTGGTGACATTACAGAGTTTGAGGTACATCTAAAAAGCAGCAATCTCTTAGAAACATGTAGACGTGTGGTACTGCTAAGGATTATAACAAGGGGCCTCTGCCTCCCAGTGAGTCTCGGAATCCAGTGATTTCTTTAATTAGGGCAAGAGAGCTTGACTTCCAGACACGGGAGCCCTTACGACTAATAATTACTTGTTTCTCCAGACAAGTTTGCATTGAATTCAAGTAACAATTTACAGAAAATCACTTAAAACTTCGAGTTCTTTTTCAGAATGTGAGAATAAAGAATTCTTACTACAGAACATCATTATAAATACAAAAAGAAGAGGATCCCATTATGGATCACCTCACTTAGACGCTTGGAAGGAATTTTGGTGTGACCACATCCAAAGACCTTTTGTAATTTCAAATCTGGAAGGAGCATACTGTGAGAACTTTCAAAAGTCTCCCAGTGAATACCTACTGGGGTGCTCCAAAAGTAATGCCTCCTGCCCTATTATATTGGCCCACAACATCAGAGGGAAATATTAATGGGAATGTTCAATCTCTACTATCATAGCACCAGCGTCTCATTACATGTTGTCGCCAAGTAACAGATGGCAGCAGAGGGGAGTTTGTGACAAAATGGCATCTGAAGCAAAGATTTTAATTCCTCCATGTGGAAAAAAATGGCACCCGCTGACATTCATCAATGCTTGCTGAACATTTATGGAGACCTAACAGTAAGGTGTTGGTGGTGCATTTCAGCAGTGGCAACAGTAACAATGGGTTGCTCAGTTTTTCCACAAGTAAAGTAATCAGGCTCTTGTTCATCACTGGTTTAAAAGCATTGACAATGGTGTTAACTGTTGAAAAACAGTGCTTTGAATTCACTCTATTTGTATTTTGGAATTTTCTCTATCAGATAGTGTTACTGTGCTCTTTGTATCTGTTGTTTCCATAGAAACAAATAGGAGGCATTACTTTTGAAAGGACCTACACAGTAAAAAGCACTACATTTTACCAAAACAAGGCAAACCCTACACAGAAATACTAACTTTTCAACAAAAATGCTTATTTTTCTGAGAAATTAATTTTACTTCACTTATCTCACACTTAATTATTATCAATTTTGACTAACAGTGTTCTCAGAGAAAAAAAATCAACACTAAAATTAAGAATATTTTTATAATTTACCTTTCTAGAAGTATATTTTAATTCCTCACTGAGTTTCTTATACTTTATAATTTCTCCTTTCATTTCTTCAAAAGTATGTTGCTCAGTCAGGAACTGATCTGTTTCTTGTTCGGCTTGTTTGTTTATCAGGAGGCTGTACTTATCATAAACCTTGACATGTTCCACAGGTGCAGCACTTTCTTTGATAATTTCTTCTCTAATCATTCTCTTATGTTCATCCAAGATCTCATCAAGGATTACAGGTTTCAGGACAGCTGATGGGGACTCACTTTTTGGCTTTGGAAAAAAAAAAATACAGAAATAGGATAAATGAATAAATAAATAACAATCAGAAGGACACGACATTTTCAATTTAAACTTATTTTTGCAGATCAGCTATATTAAGAAACATTAACAGGATAAATAAAAACAGTTAAATTCTACTTCAATTTTCTTCTAATTATTATTATTAGAAGAAATTATTATTTCTTCTAATAATACTTATTAGTATTATTAATACTTATTAGTATTGTTATTTTTTAATACACAATTATTTACATACAACTACCAATTTTGTGAATCCTAAGTTATGGAAGTTTATCTCCAGCAGGAACTCAGAATTCTAAGTAAAAGTCCATTCCAAATAAAGTCATCAATAATTTCAGTCTACACTGTCTTTATTTTTCCTGAATGACCAGCAATTCAATTTTACTATCCACCAATGACTTTGTAATATTAGAAATGTGGAAAGCACTTTCCTGCAACCCTCCAGATGCTATTAAACCTTGCTCTTATGCATTTAGACATGCTTCTTTTCATTTTTCTTTTTAAAGGTTATTGATTACTGGTTTTATAAATAGTATTACAGCTATTCAAGTTTCTGGCAAAACAGAAACTGCTTTAAAATTACAGTTCAGATTTTTTAAAGGACAGTCTATTCATAAGATTCTATGTTTAAAGTGACAATATCATTTCCAGTGTCAAAATGAAGGCCTATTTTCAGAATTCTGGAGAAACATGCTTAAAATTTGAATGCATCAATTTTGTTTGTAGTATATAATGCATTTATAGTAGCTACTGTAGAAAATAGAAAAGAGAAAATAGCTGATGACTTTTTATTTGCTTAGAGAACAGTAACTGGGTCTTTTCATACAAAAAAGATTACTTCAGGAAGTTCAAAATATCACCAAAGCATATTAATGTGTTACTGCATGGTCTGACATTACGACTACTCATTAAAATACTCAGGAACTAAACACAGAAATAATGAGAAAACTAAAACTGTGAGTACTGTAATTTCTTACCAACTTAGAAAATAATTTGGTCTCAACTCTTGGTATATCACTGACAGCATTAATCATCACAGCATAAACATTCAGTAATACATCCTCATAGTCATTAAAGTCAGGTTCAAATTTAATACAGTCATTCACAAGTGTTGCCCTCAGGATGAAACCAGGGTGTTCGTAAGCTCGAACTGACTTCTAGATTTAAAAAAAAAAATAAAATTAAATTAAAGTATTATTTAATCTAAATAACACAAAAAAGGTCCAAGGATCATTAGGAATTACCCAGGATTTTAACTGCAAATTACAATTACTAATTCTACTAAAAATACCAGTGCAAATATGAAGTATGTCTCTGATAATAACAGTTTTACATGAATTTTAAGATGAATTACAGTGTTGTTTTCAGTTGACATAAAAAGTATCTTTATACACCAGCCAACAACTCATATAAAGTTGTTTGCACAAACTGATGCAGAGTAGTATTATAGCAGCAGCCCTCACAAGTATAGGAATATACAAATACAGGTACAGCAGTACACGCATCTGTCACCTACCCCAGTCACTGTGGAACTAATTTCCTTTAAAAAAAAAAAAAAAAAAAAAAAAAAAGTTATTTCTAATTTTATTTAGTAAACCATGAATCTGATCTGAGGAAAAAAAAAAAAAAAAAAACAGAAAAAAAAAAAAAAAAACAGAAAAAAAAAAAAAAGCCAAAACAAAAAAAACACCCTAGTCTGAGAAACACTGCGAGCTATATTTGCAGTAAATGGTTGGACTCTTTTGCAGTATAGATTCCTATGTATCCCAATACAAAAAGTTCTGTATGCTTTTGCCCCTGGTGGCACCATTTGATTTTATATGGTACCTTTAATCTAAATCAGGCATCTTTTAACTTCATCTGTATCTCTGATATCTTTTAACTATAATAAATTTTAATCAGGAGCCATAAGAAAGCATTTAATCACCATTGTGTAGCTTGAATAACGGATAATCACTCAGAAGCAGAACATTAGAGATTATACACGTCTTTCTAACAACAACAACAGGAAACAGCACTGTGGACGTCAAATCTTACTTAATTCAGGAGTATACAAAGCAACTTGGGGAAGAAGTAGGAAAGAGAATCATACACTCTGCTTTCACAGTATGATTCCTTACCTAGATTCTCTGCTTATTTTTTCATATTATTTCATCCCTTTATTATTATTATTTCATTATTATTCAGTATCATCTGGAGCTAGAGATTCTTTAGATATTTAAAAGCAAGGATGTATTAATGGAAAGCTGAGCAAAGATTCAGTTGCACTACAAAACATAAAATTCAAGGAGAAATGTTTATCTCCACAATAGACACTGTGTAAGTCCAAAAGTGAAATTCTTCTTGCTTCCCCCCCCCCCCTTCAAACCACAGAACAGATGTCTACTGACAGTAGAGAGAAGATAAGCCTTCAATACAGATGGAGATGATGGGGAGGTAGCACTAGAACACTGAGCAAGAACAGTTTCACTTTTGGACTTACATGATGTCTATGGCATTTATAGCACAGGATTTCTACTTTAAACCTAACTAACTGCAGCAGGTTCCTGTACATTATCAGATTTAAAATGCCAGTATTTCCCTCTGACCTAAGTTGTTGTGGTTTTTTAACTCTGTTTAATAAACACCACATACATTCAATACCACATTTTTTTTCCTCAAGAAAGCAACTGAGACCAGAGTTCATATTTTCTTTTCTTCCCTAAGTAAAACCAACAGGAAACAAATTGTAGGTACAAGGATAAGCAGCGCTACTAGTAGAGGCATGAAAGAGTACTTACTGCTGGTTGAACAATTAAATCTGTAAAGTCCTGAATTGATTGTAAAAGTAATTGTTGCAGTTGACGAGTCATTAAAGTGGCAGCACATCTGAAGAATGCTTCTAATTTAGCAGTGCTGGCATTGCTGGGTATTTGCTTTTTTTTATTACCTTGGTAAAAGATTTTCTGCACTTCTGGAAGCCACCTAAAGAGAATACAATATTTCTCTTAGTTCTTCAAGTGATCAGTATTAATAAACCTATAGTTTTAAGTTAATTGTTGAATGTTTGTAATACGTGCATGAACAAAGAATGCTGCAGTATACCTGGGGAACTGTAATGTAATTAGCTCATACAGTAGTACCTTTAAATTCAAAGGAATCATGTATCTGAAAATGTTATCTACTACTATGAAATCATACTTAAAATAAAAATCCATGACAGACAAATCCACCTGCTTGCACTAGTCTCCTATTTCTCAACTCAACAGAAAGACCTCATAGGCAGCATACTTAAGTCCCAGAGACTACACACTTCCTTATCCATCTTTGCAACCTTAGTAGATTTTAGATATCAAAGTTTCCCAGAGGGAATTCTGCCCAGCCATTCATAACCAAAATTGTGCCAACCTGGCTCTAGCACTGGAGGGAAATAGGAAAGATGAAAACACAAAAGTGTGCAGCCTTACAACTGTTTATGAGGTGCACAGTGATAGGACAAGGGGGAACAGTTTTAAACTAAGACTGGGGAGGTTTAGGTTAGACATTAGGAGGCAGTTTCACCACACAGAGGGTGGTGATGCACTGGAACAGGTTGCCCAGGGAGGCTGTGGATGCCCCATCCCTGGAGGCGTTCAAGGCCAGGCTGGATGTAGCTCTGGGCAGCCTGGTCTCATGGCTGAAGACTGCACACAGCAGGGGGTTGAAACTAGATGATAATTGTGGTCCTTTTCAGCCCAGCCTATTGTTGTATGATTCTTCAGTTAAGAACACAGAGACATTTTCAGGGTCAGAAAGAAATAGAAATGAAAATAGTTGAGGCAGTTACTAACACAATTATGGGCCAACAGAAATAAAAACTCTCCGCACCATGAAAAAAAAAAGAAAACAACTGACAAACAAACAAGAAAAACTACAACCCTAATAATCAGGAATCTAGCAAATACAACAGCTGTTCTTCTTAATTTAAATCTAAAATAGTAAAAAAAAGCAGTAGCAAATAATTGCAGGAAGCAATCATTGGAGGTTGGTTGGATGATCTCAAGGTCCCAACCCCTGCAATAGTGTAGTTACTGAATAAAGATCAGATGTATACAAACAATACGACACAGCTACAAATATCTAAAAAAGACCTAGTAATTACAATGCTTTTAATTCAGCATATTAAGCACAATAACAAGAAAATTGCCCTTCTTTCAGAAATACTGCTAGATGGATACACGAATATTACGCTGCTCAAACATTTTGTTTTTCAAAAACTCTTTTATACTCTAATGTCAATGGATGTCATTAATAAAACATTCTTTAGATGACACTGGTTTAAAAAAAAATGGTTAAAAAGTGAAAACATACAAACTGAGATACCACACTCATTAACAAAAGTTCTACACAGGTATCGTTATTAACCTAACATTAGGATAATCTCAATTACTCCTATCCCCAGGAGGCACGTTCAGTCTTTGAAGTAGGGATGGAGCAAGACTTATTACACAAAAATTCCATCATAATTTACTTTTTTAAATGTCATAAATTATTGATAGTAGAAACACTACTTTTTCAATGTATCTCTTCAGAATTCAGTATTACAGCTGTTTTAAATGGCCTGAAAAGCAAGGCAGGGAAACTTTAAAAAGCAGACTAATCTGAAATAGCTCCAAGAATTCTTTGAAGAATAGCAATTAGATGACAAGGGAGTCCTCAAAATAAAAGCTTTTCTCAAAATAGACTAAAATACTCATCATGTCCCACAGATTATCCAATTCTGAATGAATCTGTGCCCTATAGGAGATAAAAAGCAAAACACAACACACCGAAATTTGGAACAAGAAAACAACATAAATCACAGCAAGCTCAACAAAAATATTTTCATTCACTGGCCTCAAAGCATTTCCAACCACTCCATCTCTTTCTTTGATATGTATTACTAAAATTGGTCATTCTTTCTGTCTCTGAAAAGTCCAGAATTTCAAAAACACCCAAAGAAAAAGATCTCCATATAACTTAAAATACATGGATGCACTGGATCATACTTCCTAGATAGAACAGCTTTGGATTTTCCAATTTCCTGGATGACTTGAACCTGGAAAGATGCAAGTTCCTTGGCTTCCTGTTTATTGTGAAATAGCTCTGTATCAAGAAGGCGTAAGTTTCTGAAACACAATATAACATGAATATTTTAGAAGTGTATTCACAGTACCTTATTATTTCCTTATTTCCATAAAACCTTATTTCATATTTCAAATGTTATTTATTTTAAACATTCATATTTTATTTTCAGAAACACCAAATGTATGTACTTCAGCACTTTCTGTATACATTATCTAAATGGAGATAATAATTACTGCATTTCAGTATATTAATTGGTATTTTCATAGTTGGAGTCCACGCATATATTTGACCCCATACTGCATATGTGATCAAACATTGACACTTCTAAATGTTTTAAACAGCGACCTTCCCAAAGATTCGGTGGATTTTTACAGATATTATGAAACAACATAGAAATAAAGACAATTATCTACACCAAGCTTGGAAATAATTTTCAGTATTCCTATTCCTTAAATAAATAATTTAATATCATCTGTTCATTAGCAGATACAACAAAAACAAAACAAAAAAAAAAAAACAACACTGTAAAGTCATTACAGCACTTAACAGGTCAATTCATTGCCTTTTTCATCACCAGTCAAGAAATAAGCAAGCAGTTCGAGCTACTCTGGAAAGACAGATTGTTTTGAATATTCCTGGACTTAAAAAAAAAAAAAGAACAAAAAAACCCTCAAAATTAGAAAAAGCTAAAATGACTATTTCAAAAATGGAAGTCTTTTTCAGACTTGTCAGAAGCAGGAAAGTTGCCAATCTATAAGATAACAAAGAGAAAAAAAGAGGGGAAAAAAGAAAAAACAAAAACAGGGGAAAAAAAAAAAAAAAAAAAAAAAAAAAAAAAAAAAAAAAAAAAAAAAAAAAGAGAACATAAGATTTCTAGCAGCTCCATTCTGGATCCTCTCTGCACAATGGACATGATGGCATAAATTGTAGTTTCAGTAGAACAGTTATAGAAACAAAATGACAATCACAAATTACCAGGTCCAGATGGTATTTCATCTAAATATAAAACTAACAATCTAACTTCCATTTGCAGTTTCTTGCTTATTAATGCCTAGATACAAGGGGAAATAAGATGGCATAGGTGACTTTTTTTTTTTTTCTTCCCTGTGATCTCTGGGGAAGTACAGATAAGAAAGCTTGACCTGTACACATGAAAAGTTGGCAGAAACTCTTCAAAGCATGAAGTCAGAGAGCACACAAAAACAATGTATTTGGGAAAATGATGTTTGAACAAAGCATGTTCACAATCTGTTTCCAGATGCAGATACTGTAGCTGTCCCAGATTCAGGACGGCAACCTGGAAACCTTAAGATACCACCATCTACTATTTCCTTACTTAGATTCTGAAATCACTGAGCATCCGAAAAGCTAAGAGATATTGATAACACTTACTTAAACGAAGTTTCCCATAGCTTCAGAACAGCTAGCATTGAAGGATTTATTGCATGCAAGTTTTCTTTTATATAACTGTATGCTGACGTGAAAGACTTATTCCAAGGTTTTGGGACAACTTCTATTCTAAAAAGCAAAACAAAACATAAACACACAGAAAAACAAACAAACAAACAAAAAAAAAAACAGAACAACAACCAAGAAACACAGTAGGATGGACACAGCTGTTCTAAAAACCAAAATATTTATATATCTGCATTAAAATAATTCTTTTCCATCCCAAAAAGCTCATATAAATAGCTGAAGTAGCTCAGGAGTTAATCTGGTTTTCTACTCATTATTCAGGTATTAAAAATACTGTCTTCAAATACTGGTCAATATATATTAAAAAGAGAGATAGAAAAAAAAAAGAAATATTGGTCTTAGGACATTTAAGAGATCTGTAGCCTATTTATAGGTCCCTTATATTAAGAATGTAATAAAATCATACATATATACATAATCAACTAATGAATACATAATTTTCTGTAGTATATTTTTGTTTACACATAATATTCAATTGGTCATCATTCATGAGTATAGAGCCTTTTTATAAATCCACTTGGTCTGCTTTCAAATTTTTAAGAGCATAAAGCTACTTTGGTGGGGTTTTTTAATATTTTAATATATTAATATAAGTTTTTTTCTTTAAAAACTTAAACAGGGTCATTTTCCATTTTATGCAGACAACTAAATTCTATTATTAAAATACCGAGTATTGCAATTGAAGAAATGGACATTGCAACCTTTACTATCTTCGCTTTAACTCATATTAAATTATACACTTGTAACTACAGTTTTTTTACAGAATGAACTGCACAATCCCATTCAGGGATCAACCACAGAACTATTTAGTTTTACATAGATAAAAACATAGCTTATGTCCTCAATTCCTTCTAACTGTTTGATATCTCTCCGAATGTTCTTACAGTGATCTCACAAAATAGAGCATAAAACTTTCACCTGCTTCAGATCTACTTTTCATCAAATCTCAGATTGATGAGGAGTTTCCAAGCAAAGGAAAAGCTTACGTAGATATGTGAGTACACAGACTCCACCTCAGAGAACTACGGATCTACACGAACAACTTTCATTTCCTCTTTAAGTGGTTTCTGCATATTCACATTAGGAAATAACCTTCTAAATGATAATATCCTGAAAGGTTGGTAGCAATGAAGTCATAATTAGAATCTAAAATACTGCTTTGCTGTACTGAACTTCAAGCTTGGACAACAAATCTCAGATCAGAAGTATTTTCCTAAATCTGCATGTGAAACTAGGTAAATTGTGCAAACAAGGAACTGGTAATTCTGACATAAACTTTTACCCATTTCTCAGTGAATCTGTATCCTATAGGAGATTTAAAAATAATAATAATAATTTGGCTTTCAGAAGTTAAAAAGCCTTGCTGAATTTCCACATCTATCTGACATATTTCTCTAGAAGAAAAATTGATATTTCAAGTGCTGTTAATGAAATAAAATCATTTTGCCAGTGACTGTTGTAGTAGGACAATGTTATACTTCGGGTATAGTATGCAAGCATACGATATAAGCTTATATGAAAACTACTGCGATGTCCAACAAAATGACAGTTCCTAGTAGGCATGGAAGGTCTACAGTTAGAAATTGTAGGATGGCCTCTTATTGGGGGATAATATAACTCTCTCATTACACATTATTTCTCTTTTCAATATGAAAATTGTCTCAGTAATATCTGTCACAGCCACCCTCCTACATACTTTAATGCCTGCCATTTGGTATTTGAAAGCATATACCTCAGAAAATCTCAAGCATATACCTCAAAACACAAGAATTTGCCCTTCCGTATCTTATTTTCAAATGCTGTGAGATTAAATGTAGGAACTTCTTACCAGTTAAACACTGCAAAACAAAACTAATTCCCAACAATTATTCATGGTAGACACATTTTTTCCAAGGAAGTTGTATAAGCATTAACTGAAATAATAACTAAAATATGTTTACTTTTACTGTTTTGTGCAGTGCTCAAGCCAACACTGAGCAACACTACCTAAGATAATTCATTACACGTTACTGTACATCACTGCTCTATAGTCAGTCCATTTGAATAAATATATTTTCTTACTCTGCACGATGAGGTAAAACACTATCTTTCTTCTTGTCTTCATCTTTTTCTCTGGTGTCTCTTAAGACAAAGTCAACTATGAAAGGTGTTTCAAAATAAAAGAAAAAAGTGAAAACAAAAATAAAAAAATAAGCTCACCAAAGAAATAAAGATAAACAAAATGTCCAAATGGACAACTCATTGACATAAATGGTTTTACGTGGAAATACATGAAAAGAAATTTAGTAGAAAGCTATACAATTAAATTGGGGTTTAGAAAAAAGTATCTTTTTAAATTGTTGAAAGACAAAAAATACTGAGTAATAATAGATTTTACTATTAGAAGGGTAAGAACAACACCATATATTTTTTTCATTCAAGTCCTCCTCTACCATGAAACAGAGTGCTTTACGGTATCTCTCTCACTTTTGGTAGCTCTCAGAAGTGAGCAGCACTCGATGACGAACACTTTCGAGGATTATCAACTTAGGACAAAACTAGTAAATATTAGAAATCTACCTATAGCCTTCTTTACACTCAGAAAATAGTCTTCTTTCATTTCATCAGTCAGTGAACGAATGCTTTCATCAAATGATTTCAGATGCTGTGGAATTAAAACTAAAACGTGATCTAACCAGGCTTCATTCAGAGGGGCTACATTTGCTGTATCAATTCCATGGCGAATGTAATAGTAGTATTTCTGCAGGATAGAAGAATGCATTGATTAAGTTCAGTACTAGATAGCAATTACTAGTGCAGGTTTCAGTAAAACATGGGCTGATTTAGTAAAAATAAATGTAATTAGTGTCAAGTGCTTTTTTGTTTCCATAATTCTGTTATTATATCAATCATCTTGTCTATATTTACAATAAATAACTGGCAATACTTTAAATTTAATGGTCTTGAAAATAGCCTTTACCTACCACAATATCCTTCTCTATTGCTGTAGAGGAATCTGCTCTTGGAGACTGGGATTCATTAAGGGCTTCTTCAGTAACGTCTTCCTGCCTGACGTAAAAACAAAACAAACAAACAAGTGTGCATCACATTCTTCAGATACATTTCAGTGTCATAAGCAGTATATAGCCATCAAACACGTGAGCTATGAATAAGCAGCACAAAACAAATGTGACTGGCAAAACTTTAGAAAAAATGCAAAACATTATGATTCAAAAAGAACACTGAAGCACGCAATCAAGTTTGTAAACAACCTGCTAAGGTCCAGATTTTAAAGTCAGCAATACAGTTCATTGTCATACACATATTTCCTTTTGATTTGTAATCTTCAAATTTTTGAAATGACTTAAAAAAAAATTGGTCCATCTATCAACAGGAGAAAGTACATTTTTCAAACATCATTAAACTCACAATATAATGTTAACCAGAGCACTTCTGAAACGTTCCTGGCTTTTTTTCAGATGACTGCAGCTTTGCAGTTTAGAAGTGGATGGCTCAGCTTCCTCATCTCTAGAATCTTTTATCTTGAGTCTCTTGCATCTTGCCTTCAAATACTCTCCTTGCAGAAAAGAATCACAGAATCACAAGGTTGGAAACGACCTGCAAGATCATCTAGTCCAACCACCCTCCCATTCCTATTAGTACAAGCTACTAAACCATCTCTCGTAGCTCCTCATCCAGGCACCCCTTGAACACTACCAGGGATGGCAACTCCACCACCCCCCTGGGCAGCCATTCCAGTGCCTGACCACCCCTTGAGAGAAAAAGTTTCTCCTGATATCCAACTTAAACCTCCTCTGGTATAACTTCTGGCCGTTTCCTCGGGTCCTACTATTTGCCTGGGAGAAGAGGCCAGATCCTTTTGCACCACAACCTCCCTTCAGGAAGTTGTAGAGTGCAATGAGGTCTCCCAAAAGAACATTTTGAAATTAAGTTTTAAAAACAGTTCAAAATGCACGACACATTTCCTTATGTTTCTGAAAGATTTTCTTCAGCAGCACCAACTACTGTTAGCCTTACCAGATGGGTACTCATTTTTTACAGAAAACTCATCTGGCTCATCATCTTCCCACTCTTTTCTCAGTCGGAATGAAGGACAAGTCTGCTGCCACGGTTGATGAGAGCTTGCCTGGAAGAAATATTCTGTGTTTTAGTTTTACACTAGTTGTAGGTGCTAGTAGCACTTCAAGATATTTTAAATACAAATAAATAAATAAATACATAACCTAGTATATAGTAGGAACAAGGCAGCATAAAAATGATACAGTAAACTATTACCTACATGTTGCCCTCAACTTTAAAATATCCAGCCCAGCAGAGATAAGCACACTAAACTTACACGCAAATATTTGCATTCCCTCTAGTTTTATACTTTAAACATGTACAGATTTGTTCAAATATTCTACTTTCAATGTTTTGAAAATATTGAAACATATTTCCACATACTTAAATGTGAATAATACAAGTACACAATGCAGACAACATGCACATATTACACTTCAAAATGTT
Organism: Lagopus muta; assembly: GCF_023343835.1. Taxonomy (NCBI): domain Eukaryota; kingdom Metazoa; phylum Chordata; class Aves; order Galliformes; family Phasianidae; genus Lagopus; species Lagopus muta. The sequence continues at coordinate 27,246,483 of NC_064440.1, read as the reverse complement.
CTGAAATCTTTATGTAACTCTGCCATGTACACACTTGACAACTAAAACTCACAAAAAATCCAACAAAACTACCTGAGGTAGCTGTGGTATTAAGCTTGCGGCTCTTTTTGCAAACTTCCCTTTGACACTTGGAGCGGCCTTGGGAAAAATCACAAACATTTTAATCACTACTAATATTAGACTTCCAGCCATACTTAAACGTCTTAAAAGAAGCTATAAATCCCTTTTCATCTCTGATCCATAGTTGCTCTGGAAGTTATGCCTCCCACTTATTTCAACGTAAACTAAACCAGACACAAAGAATACTGTAACACTACTTGATAGAACAAATTCTCAGCTACAGAACAATATTTTCCAACAGAGTCACCACCATTAGCTCTGCGTTTTCACCAGCAATGAACAAGAGCCTGCATGCTGTGTTATAAAAACCTGTACCCATGGAGGTGACCCACTGTCACCACTGCTGAAACACACACCATCCAACACTGTCTGGTCTCCATATATGTTCAGCAAGCATTAATGAATGTCAATGGGTGCCACTTCTTCTGCATGGAAGAATTTACTTCCACCTTTGCTTCATATGCACTTCCATGTCAGATGCCATTTTGTCAGACTGTCCCTCTGCTGTGCAGCAACAACATGTTACAGATACTGGTGGGAAGGTTCAACCTCTGCAGCCATACCACCAAGATTCACTTCTGACATCGTGGACCAACATAATAAAATAAGAGGCATCACTCTCAGAGCAGCACTCATACAATATTTTTTGTAAGCACAACCATGTCACTTCTCTGACGATTTCTAGTGCACTTCCATGTAAAATTTAACTTTCCCACATACCTTTTACAAATCACAGCCTGGAGAAATCTATTTTATGCTGTGAAGCATTTGAAGTATATTTTTGCCAACACAAACATTAAAGAATTAAAAGATACCAAGACATAGTGTAAACATACAGTTAAGTTTTTCATTCAGGTTCATCAGTTAGCACATATTGGTCCTTTATCCTAACCCATAATCTTCCAATTAAAGACTGCCCAGTACTCTCGGCTCTTCCATAAGGCTGACCCCTTAGCATGAGACAGAAATGCTGGCTGTCCCTCTGACCGTGCCCAGGATCCCAACTAACGTGTCTTTAGCACAGCACCTCACTGTGAGCAAACAAGACAGGCTAGCTGTACAATTATTTGAAACTGGCAAACCTAAGCACCTTTGGCTGCTCCTCCATTTGTCCTCTGCTTCAGCCTGGCACCAGTGCCCAGCATCACACACACCACTTCTCTTCATGCAGCTGCACTTGTAGTAAAGTAACACTACATCTATGCCACAGCTGTCCTTGTTGCACTTGATTTCTTATGCAAGGATTGTACAGTGGAGAAAAGCTGCAGAAGTTTGTACGAGCACACCTGAGCCACTCTTCCACAAGTCACATTGCAGTGCAGCTGCTGTGCTACAGGACACTCAAATTTTAGACACACAATTACAAGAACTGTAGTGATTCACATGCAAGTCAGAAAGTCCAAAGTCCAAAGAAAACCTCCATCAAAATTCAGGAATTTGAGTGATGAAGATGTGGCACTGAGGAACATGGTCAGTGGGCATGGTGGAGATGGGTGGATGGTTGGACTGGATGATTTTAGATGTCTTCTCCATCCAACCTTAATGATTCTAGGACTCTGTTCTCCATGGAACAGTTTCCTGCCTACATTCCGTGCTCCAGCCTCCTAACTACCCCACTGGACCCTGGTTTGTCAGCAGCTTTACTGCTGGATCTGAGCCAGAGTCACTTCAGTTGGTTCTGAATCTTGAGTATAGACGTGCTCTTTATTCTTCACATAGTAAGACAGATATTTAGAACTACACTAGCACTGATGCTCTTTAATATCCTCATCAAACACACTGACAGAGGGATAGGAAGCACCCTCAGCATTTTTAATTACACCAAACTGTGGTCAACACACCTGAGACACGCAGTAATACCCAGAGAGACCTAGACAGGCTCCAGCAGCAGGGCCAGGTGAACCTCATGAGGTTCAACATTGTTGCCCTGCATCATGGCAACCCCTACCATCAATGCAAGCTGGGAGACCAAAGGACTGAGCACAGCCCTTCTAAAAAGAAATTGGTGGTAATGGTGGATAGGAAGCTGAACATGAGCCAGCAACGTTTGCAGCCCAGAAAGCAAACTGTATCCTGGGCTGCATCAAAAGCAGCATGATCAGCAGGTCAAGGGAGGCGATCCTGTCCCTCTACTCTACTCTGCACTAGCGAGACCTTACCTAGAGTGGTATGCCCAGATGTGGAGTCCTCAGTACAGCAGAGACATGGACATGTTAGAACATGACCAGAGAAGGGTTACAAAAATGGAACACCGTTCCTACCAAAGCAGACTGAGAGAGCAGGGGCTGCTCAGCCCAGAAAAGAGAAGGCTCCGGGAACACCTGATGGCAGCCTTTCATTATCTAAAGGGAGGGGCTATAGGAAGGAAGGGGCAGACTCTTTAGCAAGATCTGTTGTGACAGGACAAGGAAGATTTACAGTAAGAGTAGTGGGGCACTGGAATAATATATATATATATTTTCAATCTTGAAACCCGTTCTCAAACTGTATAATCAGAACGAAAAGCAGGGCTGCAACGCTTTTTGCCGCTCACACGGCTGTGTTGAGGCCACAAATCTAAACGCATGCAACTCCTCGCTGTAAGCGAAGCCGGCACCGCGCGCCCCCCCCCCCCCCCCCCTCCCCCCCCCCCCCCCCCCCCCGCGCACCGCCGTTGCTGAGCGCTGGGTGCGAAGCAGGGGCCGGGCAGGGCAGCGCCTGCCAGGCAGCGTCGGACACGGCTGGCACAATCCAATCCCCTGCTAATGCAGGTGCCTACAGCAGGTCGAACTCCTGGTTAGGAGTAACAGAAACCTGAGCGGTTTTGTTTTGTTGGTTTGTTGTTTGTTTTTTTTTCCCTACAAATAACAGGAGTAGAAAAGTTTTCACCGCGTGCAACATTACGCAGATTTTTTTTGTTTAGTTTTTGTTTTTATTAAAACACCAAAACGCTCTACACAGCCATCTGTAACCCTGAGATTCCGGCATCCTTAACGCCTCACAGCACAGCCGCTGCCGGCACCAACAGCCACACAGAGAGCCCCGCGGCCTGGACGGCGCCGACGCGCACCCTCCGATACGCACCCAACGTAACACAAACTGCAGAACTTCGAATTCACCAAAGGAATGAACCAAAGGAAAGCGGCGCAGTTCTAAGGATTTACGTTACTTCGAACAAACTCCGCCTGAAAAGCTCTCAGCTGCAGCCCTCTTTCCCCACACCAGCACCCCCTCAGCAGCTCGCTGCACCGCAGCTCCGCTCCACCCCCCCGCCAGTCCCCGGCGGCAAACGGGCGCCGCAGCGGCTCAGCGCCGTACCTGCTCGGTGCCCATGTCCGCTCGGACGGGACGCGGCCGCACTGAGGAGCCGCCGTTGCCCCGCAGCACCGCGAGCGAGTGCGACGGTTGCGCTGTAAACCGTGACGACCGCGCGGGAGCAGACCCGCCCCGTGCCCTGCTCTCGGAGCGACTCGCCTGTATTGAAGACCGCGTTTTACCTGCTGTTGGTTGTTTACGTTTGCCAGGTAACACAAAACAGCGTGAAGATGCAGCCACAGCCCGCTCCGAGGGCAGCGCGGTGACGCCGAGCGCTCCGAGCATGGCACGCAGGCTCTGCGAACCAGCTGGAAGTGCAATTTATCGCCTGAGCATCGGGGGGTGGGGGCACAGCTGTGGTGGGTGAAGCTGTTGCAGCGTATCCTCGGGTACAGAAAGCTGAATTTAAACTTCGTTCGGTGAGATTTCAGCTTTATGCAACAAGGTTTTCTTCTAGGAGGAAGCGCATGCTGCCCGTTTGTGGCAGCTTCAAGAAAATAAGGGGCTTAAATAGCTCCGAAATGGACTATTCCATACGGTTCAAACAGGCATTCCTCCCTCGCTTTGAAATTAGCAGGTGGGTGAACACAGCTGCTGTTTGCAGGCAGAGCTTTACTACCTATGTGTTCCAACTACACCTAATAGAGAACAGCTGTGCTCTTGCAAGCGTTCCTAATAAACCAATGTCTGAACTCTTACCTGGGTTGGTAATGCGTGCGATTTATTATTTTTGTTATATTTATTATATTGTGATTTTGTTATTTAAGGTGTTTTTTCATCCCTTGTCTTCCCGTGGTGATAACAAGAAAAGCACTGTCCTAGCAAAAGGTTGATTCATGGAACACATTTTATGTGTTAACCCAACCAGCCAAAAATTTTCATGCCATAAACTATGTACCTGCAAGGAGTTCCATTCTCTCTCATCACTGGAAGATGGCCTGACAGTTCAGCTTTATAACTTACCATTAATTTACCATTAATATGGTAAGCTTTCAATACACTGATCTATCTTGTATTTTTTCAGTATCACTATTTTTCAAATCAGCCAGCTGCCAGGTTCTTAAGGCATGGGATGATTCCAGTTCCTTACAAAAAAATAATACAACTGCATGTTTTTATCTTGCCCTGACTTTACAAGATGTTTTTCCAAGTGCAACTTAACTTATTTAGCAGCAGTACAATCACAGCTGTCCTGTTAGAAAGATGGGCAGCTATCATATGGTAGGACGAGGGGAATGGTCTGAGACAGGGGAGGTTTAGCTTAGATACTAGTAAGCTTTTCACTCAGAGGGTGGTGACACAGTGGAACAGGTTGCCCAAGGAGGTTGTGGATGCCCCATCCCATGACAGACAAATCCACCTGCTTGCACTAGTCTCCTATTTCTCAAGTCAACAGAAAGACCTCATAGGCAGCATACTTAAGTCCCAGAGACTACACACTTCCTTATCCATCTTTGCAACCTTAGTAGATTTTAGATATCAAAGTTTCCCAGAGGGAATTCTGCCCTGCCATTCTTAGCCAAAATTGTGCCAACCTGGCTCTAGCACTGGAGGGAAATAGGTAAGATGAAAACACAAAAGTGTGCAGCCTTACAACTGTTTATGAGGTGCACAGTGATAGGACAAGGGGGAACAGCTTTAAACTTAACACTGGGGAGGTTTAGGTTAGACATTAGGAGGCAGTTTTTTCACACAGAGGGTGGTGATGCACTGGAACAGGTTGCCCAGGGAGGTTGTGGATGCCCCATCCCTGGAGGCGTTCAAGGCCAGACTGGATGTGGCTCTGGGCAGCCTGGTCTCCTGGTTGGCGACCCTGCATATAGCAGGGGGATCAAAACTAGATGATCATTGTGGTCCTTTGCAACCCAGAATTTTATGATCATCTGGACTGTACATTTTTCTAACACCTCCTTTCTTAGATTAGAAAACTTTTTGAGAAGTCAGAAATCAAGCTGTCCCAAGTCACTAGCAGTATTAAACAGGAGGGTTTTACTGATGCCTTAAAAATAAATAAATAGAACAGCATTCTTTAGAAGAACCTTCGGTGCAGAAAAAATTCAAATTATTTCTAATCTTACTGCTGTAAGCAACACTGAACTAATGAATACACTAATGAATTTCCTTCACTAAAAAGGAAGCTCACTTGTGCTTTTCTAACAATGCGAGAGCTTTCTTTTTCAATGAAATGTGCCTTTGTAGAAAATATAGTACCCATATCACAAGACATTACCACTCCTTTTGAATTTAACTAGTTTCCTAAAGGCTTGAATTTCCGGTTGAGCCTTCTACTTGAAGATTTAACGGATGTACAGTTAGTGCCCTAGGAGGCTAATATTCATGCAATAAACATTCTATTTAAATTTACATGGTCATTCTGCCAAAGCCATTAGAATACATCATCTAACATCTTCATTAATTACCTGTGATGGGGCAGAATGCACCCACAGCAAGTTTGCAGATGACACAGAACTGTGAGGAATGACAGATAGGGTTGCACTGCTATCCAGGGGGACCTCAAAAGCCTGGAGAAATAGGCTGATAGAAACCTCATGAAATTTAACAAGTAGTGCAAAGTCCTGCATCCAGAGACAGACAGCCCAAGGCACCAACATCGGGGGCCACGCAGCTGGAAAACACCCTTGCATGAAAGGAGGTGAGGTTCCCTTGCCACAAAGAAGGTAATGGTATCCCAGGCTGCATTAGCTAAAGTCTTGCCAGCAGGTCAAGAGAGATGATCCCTTTCTGGAGGTAGGAAAGCAAGCAGATGTGGTCAGGGAAACCAGCTCTAGGTGGCCCTACTTGAGCAGGGAGGCTGGATCAGATGACCTCCTCATGTCCCTCCAAACACAGTTTTGCAAGGCTGTGAAAAAATGAAAACACAGTTTTGAAAAAAGGAAAAGTTTATTTATTTAAATATAAAATGGTCATGAACTGCATAGAAATACGTCTTAAATCACCTTAAAACGTTCCTCATCCCTCACCAGATTATCTCTCCAGTAATATGGCAGGAAGCAAGATGGGCTAAAAATTGTCTTCTTCAATGTACGTATTTACCTTCAAGCAAAGCGATGTGTGCACAGTAATATTTTTAAAATAAACTCAATGCAACTCAATATCAACTCAATAAACTGATCCAAACAAAATTTGGCTCAACATATACTTCGAATTTACATGAAGTACAAACTTCAGAATTTAAGTTCCTTGGAGAAGACAAATCTTCATTTATTTAAAGATAACTCCAAAAGTAGTAAGAAATGTAAACATCAGATAACTTGATTTAAAAACTTAAGGAACAGTAACTTCTTCATAAAGTGCTGGCACATAACTTCAGCTTTATTTTTCAAACACTAAAAAAGAAAACTATTGGAAAGACTTCCACAAGCTTCCAGTTACAATTTCAGGTCAGTGATAATTTTGGAAAATTTGAAAGTGAAACTGTTTTAGAAACCATCTTTTCTACCTTTGTCCATTACAGCTTTTTGATGTTCTCATCTTTAACTTGAGTGAATGTTAATTGCATAGTAAAATAGTTTGCATTTTTAATTTGCCCAGTTCAAATTCAGACTCCACACTAGTGAAGAAAGAGAGAAATAATAGTCCACGTGGAAAAGGCCAAGGACTTGGAAAAGTAAAGGTATAGAGTACCTGGACACAATCCAACAACTAACCCCAGCAAAGGCATTTAATAACTCTGTATGTATATATATTATCATTACCACTGTAAAAACTGCATAGGAATACGCAGAGGGAAATCAGTGCAGTTTGTTTATACTGAGGCATCTGAGCTTCATTCATGCTATTATTTCATTGCATTGGAGATCAAGTCTTGGGAATTTTTTTCACTTCTGTCAAACAAGCTAAGGACACCACAGCTGACTTTCCACAGAACATCACCCAAAATAAAAGACAGAATTCCTCTATCTCCCCCCCATGCTTCATAGTGAAAGCTTGCATTTAAATCTAAAATAATAAAATTGTTCCTTCCTTTTGTGAAGAAAGCTGAAGTACAAACTTATACCAATTATTACCATACGATCTCAATCATACGATGTTTCAAAGCCTCCATCTGCCTAACTATCATTGGATCAACAGCCACAGTTGGAAAAGTATTAGATTGTGATATTTTATTAAATAAAAGAAACCAAATTAAGGAGACTAAGTCTGGAATTTTCTAATCCTCAGGGCTTAGAACTACTTCGAAGTACCATTTACTTTCAGAATACTTACAGAAGTTTTAATATACTTTCTACACAGAGTTTTAGCTTCAGTGTTATGATTAGGATCTTGTCAGTTTTTCTGTGTTAAACTGTTAGTTTCAGGCTGTTGAGACATGACTGATGTTTGCTCTAAGCTGAAGTTTGACTTACACGTTACTTCTCTGAGCCTAGAAACAGGAATTGAAAGGGATATAACTTGAACACATAACAAACACATTAAACAAAGCAAATGAAAAGACTTAAAATAATTACTGGGTCGTTTGCCTTTAAATATTAACACACTGCAGTCCATTTCTCAAGGCAGGCATAAAGCTAAGTTGTGTGAATAACAGTAATTGACAGAAAAACCCACTGCACATCAACATTAAAAAGGCATAATGAAAAGCTTTTAATTGCAACTCTACTGGCAAAAAAAAAAAAAAAAAGTCATTTTCAGTTTATTCAGTTATTAATTTGAACTTAAGGCATTTCATGGCTTTGTGTTCATTTTTTGGTTTTAAGATAAGGAATAGGTCAATAATTCTAGACAATATACTTCAGATATTTTATGAAAGACAACTAACGTGTATCAAATAATCACAACAGAATGGAAAACTTGTCCTCTTCAAATCTAACTCACTGGTAAGAAGCAGTGTATCACTAACACAAGGACTGACCATCTACCCGTTTTCTTTTCAAGCATTACATGCATCCACAGGAAACAATGGAAAAACACCTCGCTCAATATACATTTCAATCTCTAGGTGGACCAGAAAAACATTTCCTTAACTACTAACGACACCAGAGAAAAAGCAGTTTTCCAGATGGCCCCAGCAGATCAATCATCCCAGAACGCTGCTTTTAGCTGTCATTTAAATCGAGGAGAAAGGTCACAGATATGCCCATTAAGACAGCTAGATTCAGTTCTACCTACTTAGACCCGCTTCTGAAGGCTAGTCATAAAAACGTACACGCTGTTCAACTGCTGTTTGGCAAAGCTCAAAGTTTAGGCAAAAACTCAATAAAATGAGTTTATCTCAACACATGTACAGGCCTTAATTTGGCATCATTTTTGGACTGAAATTTAAAAAGTGCAAAAAATATTTAATTATATCTTCTTAAAAAAATAATTCATTTTACTGGTGCTACAACTCCAATTCTCAGGAGTTAAACCCATTGCCAGCAACGGATAGAAAAGCAAGCACCAGAATAAAGAATCAAAGTGCGTTTCCAGTACAGCAACACTGCACAAACTGGCAAGCCAATCTTGCACTTGCCGCTGGAATAGATTACACTCAACCCATTCTTATGAAAGTCTATGTTACGCATTAACATACAAAGTCTGTCATGAAGTCTTGGGGATATTGCAGTGAATCGTCAAACCGGAAGCGTTTGGAGACCATACTGCTGTCCTCTGGGATGTTTTCTTTGTCTTCCTTGTCGCTGCAAGTGCCATTACAACTGGATCTCACATTCCGCTCTTCTGAGCATTTTGTTGCATGTCCTGGCATCAGAGATGGGCAGCAAGGTTCTTCAGGGCTGCACAAGAGTATGAAATCCCCTTGCCGCAACCAGAAATGGGAGAGACAGGCCTCTGCTGTGGGCCTTTCCCTTCGAAAGAGAAAGAACAAACGGTAAACTGCTTAAGTTAATTCCAGAAATACTAAAACCATCATTAAAATACACCTTAGAACTTCTCAGCATACATGAGAATTGACACGACAGAATTCACATTGCTATTTTTTCCCCCCCCACCACTGCTGCTAAAAAGCACATTGGAACCTTACCATGGTTCAGGATTAAGTGTTGGCAACACGCATCTAGATTTCAGCTGACAATTTTCCCTGCTGCTGGATGTCCAAACTGGTAAACTTTTCATCACAATAAACAGCCAGTGTTCAGTCCCTTGGGATGCTTTCAGCCTTATTTATATATATGTGCTTGTGTTTATGCTTTTGAAGTTCTACATTTTGTACAGATTGTTATAATCAGGCTCATGAATATTCAGTCATGATGTTTTCAAGAAAGGCCGAAGGACACGTTGTCATCAACTCTATCAGACATTTTGCAATGTTTTACAGATGCAATTCATCATAGTCTGGTACAAACTCTTCCCAAGATCTATTTACTTCCCAACAGATTTATGAAATCATTACTTTGGATAACCTAGTGTATTGCTACCCCAGTTTTACATTGTTAAGTTCTACAATACAAGAAGACATCAATATTTTCTGCTCAGAGAAGTCTTATTATGGAGTTGACAATCTGAGGACAGATTTTTCCCTCGTAATATTCTCAAAGAAATACGAACCAAGAATCAGAATTGGAAAAGAGTTACCAAGTGCATAATGAAGACTGAGATGCCCGGAATAGAGAAAGTAGAGTACTAACTGTGGCAGAAAGCCAAACATTCTGCAGGCCCACATTAACATTTACCAAAGCAAACTCTTCATAATTGCTTCCTTCACAATGATATGGTTTCTGTGAGTTGCTCCAGCTACTGACAAAGCCTCCACATGAGATAACTATGTAGAAAGAACTGTTCACCCGTGATTATATCTACATATGTTTATACGGAACCCTTATTTCCTCAAAATAGAAAGTTCATGGATATCATGTACTATCATCATCCCTTAGTGTCATAGAACCACTTTCTGAACCAGACTGTTCAACTCCTGCTTGCTGAAGATAGTAACTACTGCGTCACCACAAGTGACAATACATAGCAATACAAACAATATTACTTCACAAAACTTAGAGGAACATGACTAGCTGATTTCACTAAACATTATTCTCCAGTATATACACACTTTTTTTTAGTGCACATTTGTTAGTGCAAAGGATAAAAACAAGTTCCCATTTAACACCACATAGCAAGCACAGACAGTTAACCAACCCCTATCATTTTCCTATTCTCAAAGGCCATTTTCTGAGAGTTCAGCTACTTTGAAAGGCCGTAATCAGTATCCAAACTCCCAAAGAACACTAAGTTATGGTTGGACACATTAGAAGCAAAAAGAAGTTTGTGCTTCTGGTTGGGAACTTTTTTTAAGCAACTGAACGTGGCAAAACACTATACATATACACATGTATATATGTATTCCTGAAGAACATGTACATAGTAGGAAGAAAAAACATACAGTCATAAGACAACCAGGTTTTGATATAAAATCCATTCAAGTAAAAAGCTCCATTAAAGATGTCAGGAAACACCCAAGCACACATCAGAGAGATTACATTTTGTCTGTCCTAACTGTGTAACAAAATGTTAGGTTGTAGACAAAAACCTGAACTTTCCAGAATACATTTCGTAAGATTGGTGAATAGTCAGTCCTTCAAATGAAAAATATTAAGTCAAAATTTGAAAGTGAGCAAAACTCAAAGACTGTACCTGACTTTAAAAACAGCCAATGAACCAAAGATCCCTTACTTACTCTACAGAAAAGCAGAAACCTACACTTTTAAATATCCAGGTGATAATACCAGCACATTGTGAAATATTAATGGATATTAACAAACTCCCAGGTTAACATTCATGTTGTCCATGTATTCACAGACATAAAAGAGTACATTACTTACTCAGGATTTTTTATGAGAAGTTTTTGAATGAAGTCTTTCGCTGGCTGTGAAACTGATGAAAATGTTTCTTCTGAATAATCCACATTAACTTGAGATATATTAAGAAAAGTTTCTTGATTATCAGCTCCCACAAATGGAGATTCTTGAGTCAGCAGCATGTAGGATATTACACCTATGTTCCTGAAGTAAGAACACAGCGTGAAAGGAATTTATCTTCTCATACTTGTTTGCTGTAGATAAAACATCTTGATGTATGCTACACTCAGAACTAAACCCAGCACGTGACCTCTCAGTTCTATATGATTCAAGTGTAAATGCATGTATACACACAAGGAAATTCATCTATATCTCCATGAAAGGACTTTTCTTTTTAATTGCTTACTTACAATAAACCTTTTATTTCCTGCCACACAGACAGTTACCAAAAGGAAATATATAACTTTTACAAAGTCTGTTCTTGCAGATATGGCAGTTCTGAGAGAAAGAACTGCAAAAAACAAGCTCTTATCTGCACGTAAATAAAAAATAGCCATTATTTCACACAAATTCTAGAAGCAGTATTTAAGTCTGAGATGTAGCCCACCTTTCCATAACAGCAATTAGGATCTGACTTGTGTTACAGTATCCTTTCATTTTTATGACATTCCATACAAATTGATGTTGGTCTAAAGTTAAGTACTATCTTTAATTAACTTACTTCTTAACATTTCCATAATAAGATTATTTAACGATACAAAAACAGTCAGGGAGGAGTGCCCAGAGCAGTTAATACTCTCAGATAACATGTTTCAGGTAACTAACAGCTAAAGTGTGCTATCAGATAATTGCCACTATTTCCTCCAAACAGAAGGACACTCTGTATGTTGAGAAGCCACTTCAGTCCACAGCAGGTGAGCAACAAAGGCATAGACAGAAATTTGTGTAAACTCCAGTTTATATTCAGAGCATACCTCCTTCAGCCAGCCCCTCTCTTGTTCAGCCCACCCACAGAAAACTATTCGTAGGAATCAGATAAAGCTGCATCAGAGTCTGGAACTGGCATGCAGATTGTTAACTGGTCACATCTACCTCAGTAAAACAAATTAACACAGACAACTTACCACATATCCGTGGCTGTGGTAATAGGGTCATAGTTTAAGATTTCTGGAGCTACAGGAAGAGAAGGAAAAAAGGGGAAAACATCTTAATAGCCATGTTGTTCAAGTACCCTTGAATCATACAGTACATTTCTATCAGCTTTTCTGTCAACTTTCGCTAATCATTATCAAGAGAGTAAGCATGATGATGTTTGAGCAATCAGGTTTAAGTTTCTTCAGAGGGTGAAAACATTATTCCAGTTTGATTAGACACTGAAATTTGAGTGGTTCAGACTGAAATGGTACTACGTGGCTTAAGATCTACTCTATACAAGTCCCAAGATATTCCCACATCAGATGTATGCATCTAAAAGACCTTCCTAAGAGAATTTCAAGTACACAGCTTTTTTCAGGGAAGGCATGAGTTAACACTGCAAAGCCAGGTGACCACGCCAATTTAATTGCCAGCAGCTGTTAGCATATGTTAGGTACCATGCTATTCACCACAGATTCACCTGCTCGTAGAAAAACAGGTGTAGGCAATTCTGGTTCTTATTGTTTTACTTTTTTTTAAAGAAGGAAACCTCAGCAGGCCAAGTGTTAAAGGCAGTTTTTTGCTTTTCCAAGAATATTTTGATTTCAAATCATACTCAACAGTTCTCATTAATTGAAGCCATACAACTATTCAGTAGTAGTTTACAACAGAACAAATGCTACAGCAGGAAATAAGGTGTGCTGATTGGTATAATGCTTTTTGTGCGTGCAAGTAATAGTTAATTTCTCTAAAGAAAGAGCAGCTCAGAACAACACGCTGCCTTGTGCTGCTTTGTTCTCCAGTAATGACTGACAAGTTGATAAGCACATTTCATCAACTGTTTTTTCCTCACACATCAGAAATCCTGATGCAGCTCTTTCATACCGAGATACTCGGTGGTTCCCATGATTTGCCGCAGTTCAGTGCTATTCTCAATCTTCCGAGACATGCCAAAATCTACAATCTTCACATCACCAAGAGGATTGATGCTGCTCAGCAAAATATTTTGAGGCTAGAACAGAAAAAAATTCTCAGCTCACAGAATACAAACTGCAAAAAAAATAATAACAACATTTCAGTTCATATTGTTATTTTTTTTTATTTACATTACTGAATTTTATTTTTAAGTTATTTTCTCCCTAGTACACTGTTTTCTCATCTTTGCTATGTATTTAACAAATTATTATGATTATCACAATATTAAGTTGAAGACAAAGTACTAAAAAAGCCTGATGCAGTCTCACCTTTAAATCGAGATGAACAATATTTTTTTCATGCAAGCAACAAAGTCCTTCAAGTATTTGCCTGATAAGCCTTATGATGTCACTTTCAGCAATTCTGTCATCCAGCTCTGGGACACACAAGTTAAAGATCTCTCCTCCAGCCGCACTGAAATACATTCAGGAACATGAATGTATTAAACTCGAAAGCTCAAGTGAGAAAAATTTTACATATAATATCTATGTTTAATTTATATGTATTTATCAGTAGCTATTTACCAAATATTCATCCAAGAGGCTGAGAAAATAAGGCCTTTTCCCCCCTCTTTTTGAACACACTCACCTCAAGACGTTACTTAAAGAAAAAAGGGAAGAGTGAAGATATCTGATAATGCTTTTTCTCCCTTCATGTCTAACTACAGAAGTTCAGGTGGTGAAACAGAATTCTGTGGCTGAATTGCTCTTATGTGTTTGGAAAACTCAAGCTTGCTACTTTGAAAGTGAGCCTGAGATGCCTCAAGGATGATTAGATCTATCATCAGTTCTTAATAGAAAACACCTTCACAAGTTACAGCTGAAATTTCTTCAATTAATTCCATAAATGACTGGAGATTAAAAAAAAAACCCACAATCCTATTTTCTGATTTGGGGACTAAAACTATTGTCACATGAACCAACTACAATTCAAGGAACAGACTGAGTTGTAGAGGATCACCTCTGGAGCAAGAGGAAACTGCATACTTGCTACCACAGACCTTACCATTCTGATGGAAGACTAGATATCAGTCCTTTCTGTCTGGCAGGTACAAGAAATAAGATGTAGCACACTGACCATAACGAAATTAACAGCTGCCTGGTCAGACAGTGAGCAAAGCCTTCAACTCGTGTAGGCACAGAATACTCTGAAATACAGGGACTTAGCTGTGTCAGTTTGACATCTACCACTTCCAACAGAGATGACACTGACTAGATTTTTTAATTTTTTTTTTTTTTAAAGTATCTCAGTATGTCTTCCTCAAAAAAAAAAAAAAAAAAAAAGGCAGGCTGTTGTTTACTTACAGAACCCTACCATTAGCAAAGCATAAAGGGAGCATGGAAATAACCTTGTGTAATCATCTTGCATGTGGTTTCTTAGTTACACGCTACATGTTGCCACAGTGTCAGCTGTTTCTTTCCAAGCTGGGTTTGAAACCATTACTCAGCCTGTTCTAACTGCCTGAAGCTCCCATCTGAAGGCTAAAGAGAAACAGACGTCAGAAAACGTCAGAAACAGATTGGTTAAGTATGAGTTTCACCTTTAGTAATATGAGTCTATAAAAAGGGAAGGATACTGCACAACGTGGACAAACAGTTAGTAACCTGCTGAGGCTACGTGAGGTGTCACTAACGCCTTACCTAACTGCATTTGACAAAACAGAGGAGAGACTTCAAGTTTAGGAAAGCTTTCAATGGTCTCCCACAGTATTCCTGTATCCAAGCTATTATTTTTATTATTTCTAACTGAAGGGGTGGACCAGATGTGTAAAGAGCTGAACAGCTTCACTGTTTGGGGTGCTCACCGACAGCAAGCTGAATGCAGCAAAGGAGGCTAACAGCACTCTGGGCTGCAATAACAGTGAGTAGGTTGAGGTAAATGACTGCTCAGCACTGTAGACCACAGCTAGAATGCAGCCTCCTGTTTTTGGCTCCCCAGTTCAAAGAAATCACTAAATAAGTTCAGCTGAGAAAGCAAGTAAAAGAGCAGCAGATGAGCTAGCAGTAGCATATACAAATAAGTTATCTTCAGGAAAATAAGCCAATGCAACCTCCATAACGCCAAAACTTGAACTGAAAGGCATAGCTCAGGAAATCTCAACTGACATTCTTTGGAATTACTGGAGAAATACAAAGCAGCAAGCCAAAGAAGTCAGCATACATTCAGTACCCTCAGGAAGGCTGCTGATAACACCAAAAAGCAGCAAAATGATGCTCTGTATAAAAGCTTACTATGCAGATCTGGTCTCCGTACCTTCAAGCAGTAGATAGTAAGACTACTGACAATACAGAGCAGGGCAAACACAAGGGCAGACAGTTTTACAAGGAGAATCCAAAGAAACACTGACTCGTAAAGTTTGAGTAGAGTGTTATGCAAAAGCCTATGAATGGTGCTGACAAAACAATCAGGGTCAGCATACAGATAAATAAGAACTGTCATTTATCAAATCCCCAGCATGACAACCAGGAGACACCTGAAGAAAAGAGCTGATTACGTAGACAAAAAAGTAGTATTTCCTCACACATCAGGTAATGAAACAAGCAGCCCAGGGAGATTGTGGAGCCTCCTTCTCTGGAGATATTCAAGACCCACCTAATGCCTTCCTGCTCAACCTACGGTTGGGGAACTTGCTTTAGCAGGAGGAAGGACTCAGTGATCTCTGAAAGTCCCTTCCCATCCCCATGATTCTATTACCACAGAAGCTGATAGTATCACAGTGTTAAAAAAAAAAAAAAACCAAACACAAATATAAAACAGCTTCACAGATGTCCATAAACACATTCTAAAAGGAACTGGCAGATATTTATCTTCACTACAACACTTCTGGTTGCTGGGACTGTATGAGGACAAAGACTGCAAGAAGCATACAGGCTTACAATCAAGACAGAAGTAGCTGAGCTGAAACTGAGGTGAGAAAAAAATACATCAGTACAGCTTTTACGTGAACTTGTTCTTAATATGAAGTTCAATACTTGTCATCTGGACATTGCCTTCCACATTAGTGCTTTAGTCCTCACTAAGGTGTTAGGGATCACTTAGTTCTAAGGGGAAAAAAATGTTCCTTTTTGCCTTCTCTTTTTCCCCCCCCCCCCCCTCCTCTTTTGGAGAACAATTTAGCCACAGCAAAAGGAGTTTATCACAATGCACGCAGATCACCACTGCATAATTCTGGCAGCCTGGTCTG
Organism: Lagopus muta; assembly: GCF_023343835.1. Lineage (NCBI taxonomy): Eukaryota > Metazoa > Chordata > Aves > Galliformes > Phasianidae > Lagopus > Lagopus muta. Next base: position 27,230,025 of record NC_064440.1, on the reverse strand, counting down.
GTGGTTGGCAACCCTACACATAGCAGGGGGGTTGAAACTAGATGATCATTCTGGTTCCATCCAGGCCATTCTATGAATCTATGATAAAAATATATATATATTTGAAGCAAAGCTTAAATCCTATTTAGAAAATAACTTGCTGAGTTTATCTCACCAACTACATTTTTGTTTCTCACATTACAAACATTTAAACATACATCCATTATGATGAATAACTCAAACTAATTCCCACACTAGAACACTTGTTTTCAGAGCTATGAGCAGCCACAAGGGCATGTGAAAAGACATATGAATTTTGGAGGAAACAGCTACAGAAGTTAAGCAGTTTTACAGCAAGAGAAACAGTGGCTTCAGAAGCTCAACATCCACAAGTGAACTGCTATTTTCAGTCGCCAAGAAGTCTCATGCTGACATTAAAGCATAGAGGATCAACATGCTCAGCTTCTCTGAAATCAGTACTTGGAATTAAACAGTCCTTTTTTGGTATGATTTAAGATGCTTCAAAGCACTATCCATCTTCAAGGGATGCAAGATGAAGCTCTGCTCAGCTTGACATAAGAGATTCTTTAAGAAAAAGAACTACATATCACACCGTAGAACTTGTGATCAGGCTTTATATTAGCTTTGTTTGACCAGAATATCCAACAGAGGCTGGTGAACGGAATGACTTGCTCACATTCAACAGACTCCTGAGTGAGGCTGTTTGAAGGCACAAAAAAAGTTCCAGTTTGAAATGAGTGAAAGCACCTACAGAAATGAGTTATGCAACGCTGGGAAAGAAGCAGCTTTGTTTTTCTAAAAGCAATTTTGTAAAAAAAATAAATCTATCAGCACATTGCAAAAGTTGAGTAAAGAACTAGTATAGGTTTTGGCGTGTTTTGCTGTGTCTCTATCCCATAGTCCAACACAGCTCATTAGCTACAAATTGCACAAAATACACATCCAAAATCAAGGAGTGAAGTGGCAGCAATGGATGCAACTCCTGAATTTACATGAGAATAAGTCACACCAAAAGGCCCCCAAGATCTTAATAGATATTAGTAAATCAAAAATCATGATGAAATATTAGCATATTGTATACAGTGTAGTGTTGCAATTCTTACAGGCGTGCAGACAAGTCAAGCAAAAAGCAAACAGTGACAGGTTGGTAACTACCAGCATGGGACACGTGACAAAGGCATACTTACTATTCCAACACTAAGATGATTTCATTTGCTGTTTCATAGACTTCATGGAGATTAACTATGCGAGGATTAGATCTCATTAATTCAAGCACAGCAATTTCATGAAGAATCTCCGCTTTGCAATCTTGACCTCTTCTTCTTTTCTTTAAAAACTTAGCTGCATATTCTTGACCTGTGGATTTAGCTATACATTTTCTAACCACACCACATCTTCCTCTGCAAAATAAAAGGAAAAATACATCAGAACTTCAGATAGAAAAAGTAATTAGATTGCCATTAGAACTAAAAAGGCTTGGCAGTCTGCCCTTATGTTCTGAGCTGGCCATGTTCTTACAGGGACAGCAAGGAGGTCACCTCAGGCTGCTCAGGGCTTTGTTCAGGTTGGCAACATTGGGTTTTGTTTGCCTTTTCAACAAAGTACACACACATAGTATAGCACATACAAGATACAGGACACACCAGCAGGATACAGTAGAACAAAACAACTGAAAAACAGAAAGAATGTAGGGGAAAAGAAAGCATCACTCTACACTGCGGCCAGAGGCAAAGTTCTTCTGTGCAGAAAACTTTGAAGTCATAAAAAAAATCCTTCCATTCACAAATGATGCAGGACTGCTAAGAAGTCACATTAAGGCACTAAGCTTAGAAACATCTAATCAGAAAAACACCCACTGCTTAGCACTCCCTTTTCCAATTGCAGTCAGACAAAGTGAGCTGCTCTGTTTCCCAGCCAACTGTTTAGGTATGGAAACAAAAATGTCTTCTGGCAAAGATGTGTTTGTAAAAGAAAACCACACAGTGTAGTTAAACCACCAGGCTGACCTTTTAAAAAATTAGGGGAAAAATGCAGCTTTTTAAGCCAGCTTTTAAACTCCTGAGAAAAAAAAAAAACAAAAAAAAAAACAACCAACCACCCTAGTTTTCTAGTTTTATAATCACGAGTTGTGCATTCCCAGAAATGCCTCACTGCATATTTGCAAAGTGTTTTCAAATTATACAAGAAATACCATTAAAACAAAAAAAAAAAAAAAAAAAAAAAACACACCTGAAGGGCTAAAACTGTTTAAAGTTTTAAGAACAGTTTCAAAACCATTTGCAAAGAAAAACACCTCCATCTGTGGCTTCAAGCAAACACCGCATTTGCATGTGAACAAAGCAGAGGAGAGGCTCAACACCAGCTACATAAGCTGCTCTTTTTCAGCCATCCTAGCTCCTTCAGCAGGGGAGATGGTGCTGTCCTGCAGGCTGAGCCTTCCTTCTGGTGCAGAACAAAACAGAAGAAAGCAAAACTGAGCAGAACAGTGCCTAAAAGGAACATCTGTGACACAAAACACACATCTAAGGTTTTTTCCCCTTACAGTCTATGCTGTACCAGCTTCTCTCAGAACAAAACAGACCACAACCATGTTAAATACACTGTGCATATGCAACTGAATCACAGGAGATGCAGAGCTGCCTTGTATTCATCCTGCTGTCAGTTATTTAGAAATAAACACAACAGAACTCTTCCTCTGTCATCATTTATTTCAACACTAGATTTGTCTTTTATTTCTTATCTAGTAAATTCAGAAAAGCAAAATCAAGAAGCAAAAGTGATTTACAACCGGGTATGTGTACACACTCTTGATTTTAGCAACTCTTTGTAAGCCTGAAATAGCCAAGTGCTTTCCCAACTGCTAAACGAGCTATTATTGCTGAGCTTGAAGTCATTGACCTGCATTTCTTAATATACTGAAGTCTGTAGATATTACCCACGGCTTACAGTCTCATTTAACATCACACTACTCCATCTACCATGGGAGTTTCTCTAAAATTCAAGAAGAGGAACTGGTTGAGTTTCAAGAGAAGAGGAAGACCTTTGCTGAGTTCTTGAGCATTGCACTCCCAGCAGCAACAGGTACAGCAGCTCTGAAGGATCAGAGATATCTCCAGAAGAAATCCATGATGTATGAATTTCTACTTTTTTTTATGTGATATTTGTAGGGTGCCAATAATTTGACATTTAAAGCTATGAAGACAAAAATCACATCTTTTAATGTGCAAAAACAATAAAAACAGCAGTAACTTGAAAAGTAAATACTTAGAGAGCGTGGTAAACACTATTAGTATATATCCAGTATGAAAAAAGTTCACAAAACCAACACTGAATTTGCCTCAGAACTCCTTCAGTATAATGTCATTTTCTGACTTTAATCATAGAATTACAGAATGGTTTGTGTTGGAAAGGACCTCAAACAGCACCTGGTCCCAACCCTGCTGTGGGCAGATTGATACCTACCAGTTTGGGCTGCCCAGGGCCCAATCCAGCACGGCCCCGAAGGCCTCCAGGATGGGGGCACCCGCAGCTTCTCTGGGCAGCCTGTGCTGGCCTCTGAGTAAAGAATTTCCTCCTAACTTCTAACCTAAATTTCCTCCTCTTTTAGTTTAAAGCTATTCCCCCTTGTCCTATCACTGTCAGACCATGTAAGAAGTCCCTCCCCCTCCTGTTCATAAGCTTCCCCTCAAGTACTGGAAGGCTGCAGTGAGGTCTCTCTGGAGCCCTTCTTTCTGCAAGTTGAACAAGCCCAGCTCCCTCAGCCTGTCCTCGCAGTAGAAGTGCTCCAGCCCTCCGAGCACCTTTGTGGCCCTCCTCTGGGCCTGCTCCAGCATCACTTTCTCCAGCCTGGACTCTCCTGTGTGCTTCAATCTGCACAGACCTCAGATATTTCATGACTGACTCCGTGCCCTTTACCTCAAACGATTCACAGCGGACAGCATCTTCCATCTTATTACTGCTACTTTCATAGCTTTCCTGCTCTGCCCGAGCAAATGTAACAAACTTGCTCAAAGGTAGGATATACAGGTGTATAAACAACTCATTCAAATATATAGCACCTATTGCTTGTCATGTAGACAAAAGAAGTTTCTAGAGGAGAGGCAATCAAGGACAAAGACACTACATCTTTTTTTAAGCAAGGACTTGGAAAAATAAAACTTCAGTTCTAAACATACACATTAACATACACATGCAAAACTGCTGAAAACTGTTTCTGTTAGCTGAAAGCGTTACGGAAACCACACAGAAGTTAACGTTCTGGTTGAAGTTATGAAGTTGCCATATTACTCAGTGTCTCAAGATATGCTGAGTCTCGAGAACAGCTAACAGTGATCTTTCAAACGAGCAATGAAAAAGCATCACCAAAACTTGGAAACTGTCACATGAGATAGCATCTCAGCTTAACAGAAAAGCTGCGGCTTGAAGAAACAAGTCCAGCCAAGTTTTCTTCATAGAATTGTTTGAGTGATGGAATTTCCCCAGAAATGAAAAAAGTTAGATCTGAAGTTAGATCTGAGATCTTGCATTAAAGCAAGCACAGTGCTTCCCTCCTCCTTACTGCCTGCAAAGCAAATGCAATGCCGGAGCGGTGTATTGCGCAGCTCCATTTCTACTTATTTCCGTATCTCAAGTTATAAACCACAGAAATTCAACTCCTTTAACAGAAGTCAAGCCATCCAGACTGAGGACAGAACTACTATAACCCACCAAACAGAACCTGCCTGCTCCACAAGTCGATGCCTTCAGTACCAAAGGACCTAAAAGATAAGGCTGTGGGAGGAATAAAAGGGACTTGGGAGAGTTGAGTAGCGAAGAACAAAAGAGTGACTTAAAGGTAGATGAAAACTGCAAGTGAACACATGCAAACTGTTAGGCCAGAAAAGCTGAAAAACCATATTTGGAAAAGATGCTTGACTACTTCTGATTCTTTGCATTTTGGCTTTTTTTTTTTTTTTAAATATCTGCTTTCACACGTTCATAAAGTACTAAAAACTGAGGCTGGGAGTCGAAGCAAAGAAGATGCCTTTATTTGCTTTAGACATCATCTCACATCACAGCTAAGTACGATCTGAAAATCCAGCATTTGAAGAATATCAGAGTTGGTACATGGAACTGGTTCTGTAGAGCCTGGCATTCAGAGTTAGGGCTAACAAAGTGCCACAAGCAGAGGAAAGTTAAGGGCTACAAGGTGTGCTTCTATAAAGAGTATGAGATAAAAACATACTGGAGTAACCAGGAGAACTAAAGAGGTGAAAGAGATTACAAAGTTATGCCTGCCTAAGCTAGAGGTAGGAAGGATCACTGTTCAGCATAGAAATGCCTAACAAATTACAAATGACCCACGTCATTTGCATTCAAGGAACTTGGAAGCATCATCACCCTATTACATTTGTGTGGGTTTATACACAGTTCCCTGAATATTTTCAAGGTACAAATTAACCCACTGATTTTAAATAAGCATAATTCAGATGCCTTGAACACAAATACTTTTGTTTTCTTTTATTTGCTATTTTACTTCTGCAAACATGAGTAAAGGAAGCAGACGGCCAAATTACCCTTGGTTGTTAGAAACGTAACCATAAAAGGTCAGAGAAAAAGAGGTCTTTGTTTTCTGGACTTAAAAACAACAAACAGCCAACCCTCAACTGAACAGCCAGCATCACCAGCTCAGAAGCGCCATTCTTTGTCTTGCACTACTTCTTCAAGTTATCTCTTCTTGAGTTTATATCCCTGTAATGTACTGTGTGAATGGACAGGGAAAGGACAGAATCTTCAACTGACATTACTATGAGAGCAGCCTGAGCCTCTCTGCCATGGAAAAGGCTGGCATGCTATGTTTCACTGTACCTTTATCCTAATGCTATGGAGCCTCAGACACTGAAAAGAAGGGAGCAGGAAAGGTGGGTGGGGAAAATCATTCTTCATTCCTCATCCACAGCCACAAAAGTTTGCCAGAAAGCAAGTCTATTATTGCATACAATTCTGCATCAGCAGAGATCTATCTGACTAAGATATACAGGAGCAGCCTTACCTTCCCAGCTCTTTGGACTCAAGCATGTAAAAATTGTGGAAATTGTCCATCCTGATTTGTGTCTGCAGAGACGTGGCCAACAAGCCCGAAAGGCTTCTGTTCTCCATCTTTCTCCTGGACATGGTTAGGAACAGGTCTGTCCTTTCTGCCAGCCACCTGTGAAAGCAACATAACGGTGAGTCAGGGCAACTCCACAATCACCGTGCGAGGAAATATACACAGATCAGGGCTTATGTCTATCTGAATAGAGCAGCCTAAAGCTTGTTTAAATGTGACCAGAATACTACACATTTAATCACTCTACATATACAACTGGAAGGAAACACCAAACAAGAGAATGAAATGATGCTGAGGAACTGAGGAAATTAATTGAAAAAATGAACTTTATTATAAGCTGTTTTAACTTAATCTAATTAGGTTACTCATTAGAAAGCCTGATGAACAGACAACTTCTTTGCAAGTTCTGATCACTCAGAACCAAATGATGAGTAAATCACCTTAGCAGACCAGAATAACGGCACATTCAGAAGATATAGCACACATACTAACTCTACTACTGATTTAAAAAAAAAAAAAAAAAAAAAAAAAAAAAAAAGCAGCTATTTAAAAGCTAAAAAACAAGCTTGGGCACTCACATTTACAGGCCTGAAGCATCTCTTCAGGCACGATGTAAAAGCAGAGCTGAAAAAGGTTACTAAAGGATATCAGCAGTTTTAACTGATAGCTTAATTCAAGGTAAAGGGCAGGTTTACTTTTGTTAGCAATGGTTTTTTTTTTTAAAAAAAAAAAAAAGGAAAAATAGCTCAGAGACAAATTATAGTCTGGACACAGTTGACAACCATTAAAAACACTTTCAGTTCTCAAGTGACAGCAGCGTGCTCTCAGAAGCTTCTGGGGGAGCACTCGCCCCAGCTATGTTCCAAGCACAACCCAGCACCCATCGAACCTTGTTCGAACAGCCAGTTCTTAGAACGGGGTAATTCATACTGCAACTGTTCTGGGTATAAATCATGATTCGTGCTTTAGTTCTAGTAAAGGAAAAAAGAAAGAAAAAAAAAAAACGAACAACAAAACCCACAATCCTACAGTTTCAAGATAAAATTTTAAGTACTGTTTGATAAGCATGACATAAACTGAAAGCTTACCAAAGGTCCCCTACGCACGGTAGGCTGCACGCCTGTGAATCACCCTGTATGTAACAAACCAGCATTTCTCTCCCCCCTGCTTACAAGGCAGCTTATCACGTCAGAGACCGATTCGGACGTCTCCAGTTCTACATCGCCAGGCTGTTCTCTGAGGTGCCCGCACTGAACGCAACTCCGCAAGTAAGCTCGGTGCTGCAGGACTTCAGCATGAACACTGGCGTTAGGGACAGGTGAGCTAACTAAGGGCCAGCTACCGCTAAATACACGCAGCTACTGTTTCATGATATCGCTATTCTTAAAGACATGATTAAGAACAGCCTTTGCCTCACACCGGATTAACCGCGCTTCCCTGGTAAGAAACCACATGTCCCTTCAGCTCGGCGTTATCGAGAGCACACAGAAACACAGCGGGCACCGAGCCGCAGCTGGGCACCTTACGTCGTCGAAAGAACACGGTCCGACTTGTTTCGAATCTGATTAGCTATAGCTGTGTTATTTATCACCAAAATTAGGAGCGATATCGGTGCAACACGTCGCACCCAAAGCCCTAAGGAACGGACAGAAGGTCGCACGCGAGTTCGCAGACTTCCAAGCGACCGAGCTCCGCGGGCTGCCCGCCGGGCGGCAGGACGGCGCGCCTCCCTCAGCGCCGAGCCCAGCGCCGGGGCCGACAGGGCGGCAGAGGGCCGGCGGGCGGTTCGGGCGCCGAGATCATTGCGGGGACAGCCGCTCGGCCCGCCCGGGCCCGCGCTGCCGCACACCGGTACTCCGAGCCCACCGAGACGACGCCAACGCACGGCGAGGCGGGCAGTCGGACCTCAAGCCCAGCGGAGCGCGGACCCGCCGCTGCACGCCCGGACCGAGCTCGCCCTGCCGCCCGGAAAGCTCCTCCGCACCAGGCCCGCCCGCGTCGCTCACCGGGGCTGCCGATCGCCACCGCCCGCAGCCCGGCCGAGCCGTGCCCCCGGGGCGCGGGACGAGCCTCATCTCCTCGCAGGAGGCCCCGCGCCTCGGGCGCTCCCCCGGGCGCTTCTCCACAGCGCAGAAACGCGCACCAGCGAGCTGCCGAGGAGAGCGGCACGACACTCACCGCCCCACCGCCCGCCCGCCGCCCCGCGGCACCCACTCGAGCCCGGACCCGCCGCACGACGGGGCGCGCTCACCGCTCCTCGCAGAGACCACGCAGAACGCCGCCGCTCGCTCAACAGCCGCCACGACCGGCCCTCGCACCACAGGCCGCCCCGAGTCCCCGCCAACCGCCGCCCCGCGCAGCCGGCGTTTGAAAAGCGCAGCCTGGCAGCTGTGGCTGCCCCGGCGGCGCCCGCTCGCCCCGCCCTCTCGTGCCGGGGAGGAGCCAATCCGCGCCCGGCCGCCCGGCCTTGTTCGCCACCATTGGTCGGGCGCCCCCGCCCGGCTGCCCTCGCGCCCCTGAGGCGGGCGGAGCGCGGCAGGTGCCGGCGGTCCCGCCGCTCCCCTCGGCCCGGGCCGGCGGGGCTGCCCGCTGCCAGAGGGACGTTTTGTCCCGTCGCCGCCGCACGGCGGGGCGAGCCGCTTTTGCGGGCGAGATGCGCCGATAGCTTCTGCTGATCGGGCGGCCGTGGGGCTCATCGGGTGCCGGCAGTAGCGGGACAGCGGGGAAGGACCGACGTAACGGTCAGCGGCACGGGGCACCCGCGCGGCAGCACCTGCTAGCCCAGAGCTGCGCTTCTGGTATAACTGTGGCCTGCCTCACCTTCCACCGCCATTTCTTGCCTTCCGAGCTGCGGAAGTTTTTAACAGAAGCAATCGGTGTCCCTCAGAGCTCTGCCATCCGTGTGCAGTGCCAGCCTGGGCCCTGCCTCCATTATAGCACAGCTTCTGGTGGGTTGGCTAAAGAGAACGCAAATACAAGGCATAGGAAAGATGGGTTGTGCTGAGAAGCCTTGTGAGGTATGAAAAGCAAGCAGCATTCCGAACATACCGAGTGTTCCGCAGGAGAAAAACGACGTGATCACGGCAATTAAGGTGTTTAGGTTATTACAGCACGTGGTGCCGAAAAGCAAATGATGGTGCTTCCGTCTGTCTCCTGGGCTGTCTGTGTGTCCTCACAGCTCCTTCCAATGGCAACATCTGCTCTACTCACCCTTTCGGTCCTAAAAAAACAAGGAGTGAAATGTTTTGTGACACGAGTGTACTGCTGTAGTCTTGGTTATCTGTTTACATCATAATGCCATAGAAACGTGTGGCACTCGATGTAGGCTGTAATTGGCAGGGCTCCACCCTGAGGACTTTGGAATTTTAATTAGATACAGAGGATGGCCAAGGGTGGAGGAAGGGAGACAGCGGGGTGAAGGTCACAGCAAGATCATAAGCTACACTGTTAGTAATGCATGTGTCATTAATTGATATTTTTTAATTATCCCAAATGTGTTAGCTACGTGATCATAGAATCATACAACGGTCTGGGTTGAAAAGGACCACAATGATCATCTAGTTTTGATCCCCCTGCTATGTGCAGGGTCACCAACCAGCAGACCAGACTGCCCAGAGCCACATCCAGCCTGGCCTCGAATGCCTCCAGGGATGGGACATCCACAACCTCCCTGGGCAACCTGTTCCAGTGCGTCACCACCCTCTGTGTGAAAAAATTCCTCCTAATATCTAACCTAAACCTCCCCTGTCTCAGTTTAAAACTATTCCCCTTGTCCTATCACTATCCACCCATGTAAAAAGCCATTCCCCCTTCTGTTTATACATTCCCTTCAAGTACTGGAAGGCCACAATGAGGTCTCCCCAGAGCCTTCTCCTCTCCAAGCTAAACAAGCCCAGTTCTCTCAACCTTTCCTCATAGGAGAGGTGCTCCAGCCTTCTGATCATCTTAGTGGCCCTCCTCTGGACCAGCTCCAAGAGCTCCACATCCTTCCTGTACCGGAGGCCCCCAACCTGGACGCAGTATTTCAAATGGGGCCTCACAAGAGTCACAAGGGTGATTACCTCCCTCTCCCTGCTGGGCACCCCTTTTTTAATGCAGCCCAGAATACAGTTTGCCTTGCGGGCTGCAAGTGCACACTGCTGGCTCATGTCCAGCTTCTCATCCACCAGGACTCCAAAGTCCTTCTCCAAGGGCTGCTCTCAAGGAGATCTTCCCCCAGTCTGTATAAATACCTGGGACTGCCCCAACCCAAGTGCAGCACCCTGCACTTAGCCTTATTGTACCTCATTAATTCTCTCGCTTTCCTTAGTTATCTACCCATCACCAAGTTGGCTTTTTTTTTTTTACAGTTTTTAGAAGCTGTCATGGACAGAACTATTTCTTCCTGATCCGTTTTTCACTGCACAAAGCTGTGATGTACAGCTCAGGTTCGAGCCACAGGCCTTGCAAGAAGCCAGCCTTCAGTTAGCGGCTCAGTTCCCTCAAGAAATGATTTCAACTCAGGCTGGTCACAGCTGATGTAATTTGGAATGAACAGACAGCAAGCTTCCAAGTTCAGCAGATAGCTTGGTTGCTGGAGGAGAGGACAAGTGGATGTCATTAAGAACCACAGAGATGGAAGCCTTGAATGGCTGAGCCTTCTTAACTCATTTATAATACCTTCTTTCACAGTATATTTACAAGGCAATGTCCTGACCTGTAGCACCCAAGAGGCCTCAAAAAAACCCACAGCATAATGCAAATGAACAGTTCCACCAGGCAATTAGTTAGTTAGTTTTTTGTGGCACAGCCATTCCAGGCTGTACAGGACAGTCCATACTTAAGCAAAGCAGAACGAAACTTTACCTCAGGATCTTCAGTGTCCCAACTTTCAGAAATCACAGGGAAAGATGCAGTTCTCCAACATGCTGTCTCTGCTACTGTAGCCTCCAGTCATCAGTAGCAGCTTCCTGCAGACTCGGTGATGGCTGTTGTGCAAAGTACTTGCAGTTGTTTGCTTGGAGGAAGAGCATAGAGCTGGGATGCCAGAGTACCACATAGGGCAGGAAAGCCAAAAAATGTGCTGATTCCATGCCTCCTGCATTATAGCATAAAGCTGCCTGTCTTAGGGGTGGTACTCCTGTACTTACTGACACCAAATGTTGCTTCTCTCTGTAGGGATAACATCCAAAAAAAAAAAAAAAAAAGAAAAAGAAAAGAAACAACAGCAGCAAGAAACAAGCAAACAAAAAACACATTAAAAACCACCACACTACAGATTGCTCCATGCCCCAGACATCCATGAGAGCACCTTTAGCTGAAGCAACCTCACTGATCCCACATGCTCAGCTACAACACGAAACACTCGAAGCTCAGAATGCAACAGACCCCTGAGAATCAGCATGCTATCTTTTGCCGCTTCTGCAGTGTTCAACTGTGGAAATCATCTAATCTCTGAATGCAGACACTCCACAAGAGTTACCATGATTCTCATTAATAGAGACCACTTAATCTTTTTTTCCCCCCTGCCAAAATCTCTGCAAGAGTGCCACAATATTTGCACGTGGGAAATGAGTAAGAAAAAGGCAATCCTCAAAGCCAGGCAAACAAACTGTATTTCAGGGATTGCTTAGCAGAACTGCCTTAGCATCACCTGGCATGAGCTTTGTACAAGCCCCAGTCCTCACACTGAGGGAAAAATGTACAGTTGCTCAACACATGGCGCCAGTTATCAATGATCTGGGTGAAACTGTCTTAGGAGTCTAAAATTGAAAAGTATGACAGAGGCTGTGAAAGGTGTTCTCAGAGCCTATCTCCACATAGCTCCCCTTTAATGATTTAGGCTATCCTGCATTGCGTTTCTGCTTAGAAGCAAGAGATTGCAAAATTACTGTCTGGAAAAGTTTTAAAATAGTAGAAACATACTTCAATATTAGATTCTAAAAAGTGTTTGTGAAAACCATAGCATAGGGGAAGTGACACTGCACCATTCAGCCATTCAGAAACAAAAGTCCACTTGGCCCGTGCCCCAGAGAGGCCAACTCTCACCCAAGAAAGACCAGGACCTCTCAGAGCAGTTAGTCTCACCTGTTACCAAAGCAAGAGAAAATCTTCAGTGGGAGGCACTGGTTTTTATGAAAGGCTGAACAATATCCTTTTCCCTGAAGACATTTAGCTATGAAATTTCAGTGCTGCGTATCAAGCCACCTCCATAAAGTATGTTATTGCCCATTGTGGTACTCCATTCAGAAACAGAGAGCCTTTTGCATTTGGTAAAGAATCCTTCCTTTCTCTGCTGCAAGTGATGATTTGTAGCATACCAGATTCCAGAGGCCACCAGAAGCCACTTAGAAAAGGTGACGTGAGAGAGTATTTTGTGATTTCTTTAACAGTTTTAAACTGCTGCAAACGTTAGGATATTTTCAAAGACAGAATAAAAGAGCTGACTTCCAAAGTGGATTTTTTAAGAAGATTTATTTTAAGTGATTTCATGATGAAACATGGTCTTAAACAAAATAGAGATCAGTAGGAAAATAAAATTATACACAGAAATCTTTTCCCCAAATGTTTTTGAATAGCAGGAAATACAACAGAGCAGTCCTGTATTCAACTGAGTAGATAATTACGTGTATCTGTGAGCAGTCAAACCTTATTAGTACAATCCTTGAAGCCAGGCACGACAAAATGCCTGTCACACTTTCAACACATTTCGTAACCACTCTCCCTGCCTCAAAGAAAAAAAGTAGAATGTGATGCAATGTAAATAAAGGACATATACCATCTTAATGCTTGAAACACATTTTCCCCATTTAGTGCTTTGTGAAAGACATATACCAAATTCAGATGAAACAAATCAGCTTGTAGAAAGATAGAAAACCTTGGTATTGTATTTGATATACAGTCTTGTGAACACTTAACTGAAACGTATGGAAAAGATTAAAAAATACACCACATGTGTTCTACTTAAAGCTTAGAAATAAATACGCACTCTATATTCTCAGTGCCTGAAATTCTTTAAAAACAAAGAACTTGGTATAAAATTATATCAAGTAATCATCAAAAATGAGGGAGATGCACCTATATACCTGTTAGATTCTGGATGCCTGCATCCCCACTACAAAAATTTGTAAAACTATATGCGCTTTCAAACATGCTGAATAACCCAAACCATAGCCTAGCAAGGGCACAAATACTGACTGACCCAGGGCTACCAGTACTCCACACCACACCCCTCAGGAATTTCTTTTTCTACAAAGTATTCCCCTTCCATACCTTACCAGCCCTTACAAGTATAAATGTTCAGTCACTGATACAAAAAGCAGCCTTGCTGATCAGAATTTGTGGATGCCTTCAAGGCTATGTCATTCAAAGGGAAAAAAAAGCATCTTCCTAAGACGACATATTTCTTAGTATTATTATAATTGTTCTTCCTCCCTGCAATGCTGATAATAAACAGCAGTCTCCTGAGTGTTGCAGACTCATTGCAGAAAAATGTCCTGCTCTATGGAACTACTGACTATGGTCCAACATACTAAATATCTTCTACTGCAGGACTTAACAGTTTATAAGAAACTCGTCACCTCAGTTACAAGACTGAAGAAGAAAACTTGTAAGGAATTCTTCCTTTGACTTTCATATCTGACTTGGATATCCAGTAGTCTTTAAGTAGAGGACCAGGCACAGAGATTCTTCTTGTCCTCTTATTTGTTCTTTTTTTTTCTGATAATATCACTAAACTGAATGAACTCAACGTGTGAATGAACTGAAGACCTGCATCAGCTTGGCCAAAGCTAACAAGAAAATTGGGAATACTTTTATTATCTTAAGTAAACTAGAAACTTCACATCGTTCCTGAAATGACAACCAAACACAAAAAACCCCCTTTGTAGAAATTCATGGTTCTTTAACAACCGTAACACAAGGCTCAACCATTAAGGGAAATAAAAATAAAAACAACTAACATTTTCATAGAGATAAATGTTGGGGGTTTGACCCATCATATTTAAAAAGGAAAGGTACCTTTGCCAGTGATGATTTAACTCCTTAACCAATACTATTTCTCTTGCCAAATGTGGCCAGTAGTAAGTACAATAATTATTTGTAAAAACAATTAAGGACTTATTTTATTTAGAAAAATCTTCATTTTTCTGAGAGGGGTCCAAATAAATAAATAAATAAACAAACAAACCGAGAAAAACACAGTAAATATTCTTCTGATTGCACGCTTTACATTTTCAAAACCTAAAACAGTTAGCCAAAACACATCTTCCATGTTTTAACAACAATCCATCTCGTGATGAACAGTCATTTTTCCTGGGTACGTTATCACAGCCTAATTTTTAAGCTAAAAGTATCCCCTTTTATACGTCCCATGGTCAGCACAGCTCATTGTCCCACCTCCTCTTTGCAAAGCCTTTTTCTGTCCCTACTTCTTTCAGCTGTTGTCACTCAAGAACTGCTTTATGGCTCCGTTTTTCATGTTGTACTTGCTGTGTGGAACTGCCGTATCTTATCACTTACTGCACCTACAATTACCTTCCTTCCCCAGCATTCGTTATGAGGCTTCAGAGATTTATTTGCTTATTTATACAGTAATCTTTTCAAAATTTACTCAGCTGCAATTTCTGACTGTAGCCAGCGTGGCCATTAAATCAGCAAAGCTGTCTTTTATTGACCACATTTACACATTACGAATATTTCTAACTATCAAATCGTAATGCTCCTGATCTAAAATGAGAGCTTTTTTTTACATGAGGAGCTGCTTATATCGCAAGCAATGGAAACATGGAATATCTTAAGGATGAAACCAGTTGAAGGGCAGTATGACAAAGCCTTCATTTGCGGAAGGCACAGACTTACTATGATAAATAATCCGTGCTGCTCTGATCTCTGGATCCGTACTCACCTGAGTCCCTGTGAGGGCTCGTGCTTCCACCCAACAGCATGAAGCAGACCATTGGATTGGGGCATTTCTGGTGACAGAATATATTGCTAGGAAAAACTACTGCCTCATAATGAACTCTATAAACCCAAAGTCAAAAGACGTTTGACCCTTGGATATGTAATCAACTCTCTGGTTTCCAAAAAGCATGACTTGGATGAAGGTTTTCTTTCATACTTTAAGGTATTCTAAGTAAATATATGGACACTGCTAAACTGGGAGGAGCTGTTGACTCCCTCAAGGGCAGAAGGTTTGCAGAGAGATTTGGACACATCAGAGGACTGGGGAATTACCAAGTGTGAAGTTCAACAAGGTCATGTCCTGGATTTTGCAGCTGGGATGGGGCAACCCTGGATACACGTACAGATGGGAGGACAAAAGCTGAAGAGCTGCTCCACAGAAAAGAATCTGGGGGTGCTGGCTGATGGCAGGTGATGGCAGTAGTGTGCCTGGAGCCAAAACAGCCAACTACTTTTAAGGGGCACCTGGCCCAGCGCTGCCACAGGGCAGGGGAAAGGGCTCTGTGCTGTGCAGCCTCACCTCCAGCACTGGGTGCGGGTTTGGGCACCCACAGTACTAAAAGTAAATAAGACTGTCAGCATTAGACAGGCAACAAAGATAGGGAAGGGTCTGAGGACAAGGTGTGTGAGGAGCAGCTGAGGTCCATTGGCTTGTTCAGCCCAGAGCAGAGCTGAGGGGAGCCTCATGGCAGCTGCATCTCCTCACAGGGAATGGAGGACCAGCGCTGATTTCCTGTCCCTGGTGACAGTGACATGGCATGGAGCCATGTCAAGGGAGGCTCAGCTAGGAATTAGGGAAAGGTCCTGCCCCAGAGGGTGGTGGGCATGGAACAGGCTGCCCAGGGCAGCGGGCACAGCCCTGAGCTGCAGGAGCTCAGGATGTGTTTGGACAGTGTGCTCAGACATGGGGTTTGACTTCTGTGTGGAGCCAGGGGTTGGACCCAGTGGTCCTTGTGGGTCCTTTCCAACACAGGAGATTCTGTGATTCTACATATGGCATTAAGAGATCTTTTTCCTTCAGTCATTCACAATGTGAGAGGAACTATGATCCCACCAACAATTTGGACTGAAGGGGGCTGGCTGTTCATACAAAGAGACTGATCTAATTCTGAATGGAAAAATAAACCACCACCACAATCTCATTCTGCAACTCTGATACAGTTGCAGTCAAATGCTGACCAGCTGCCCTGTCTCAGAGTGACTTAGGATTAACTGCAAAAGGGAGAGGGCAGCCAACTTTTGGAAAGCAGCCTAACATAAAGGAGACCAGAGTCCTGTGGAGCTTTGTAGGACAATACATTTAAAAACTGATCATGTAGCTACTAGCCAAAAACTGTTAAATTAGTGGAACAATGTACCTCCTGAACACTTAGTAAAAGCCCTCTGTGTAAGACAGGGATTTTCTAGTAGGGGCTGATAGATACATTTTTGGAAGTTGTTTTTTCTTGTATTTTTGTTTTTTAAGGAAAAAACCATAATTTTCATTATTCGTTAGTTTAGTTTGTTTTTTAAGAAATGAAGGTCTGGAAGAAACATAGCTTGGCTCCCTTTCACCTTCACCATATCTTTAAGAGATTTATAGGAATACATCTATCATTAATTTTTTCCTTACAGATTACATTTGCAATGTACTCTGACTGCATTTGACACATAAAGGAAGTAAGTTCAAGATTCCAATTATCAGTTTAGGAGACTAGTTAATGAGTGAAGTACTTCTTTCACATAGTCCTCAGGCTATGCATTTTTAATACATACAGATACTGCAGTGGGCTGTACCATTCCAGAGGAATCCTTGACTGTCATCCTTTCACATGTGGTCAGGAGGAATCCAAGTAGTGCCAAACGACTCATTACAATGCCACTGTTTTTAAAAAGAACTCTCAAATTAATCGTGAGTTTAAAACACCTTAAAATTCCTATAGCATAATGCAGCTGTGAGCAAAGCAGAGCCCTAAATGAAGTTTTAACCTAAAAAATACCTTTTTTTTTTTTTAAACAGTAAAATTACTTTAAAAGCACTAGAAATGTTTTAATAAAACTCTTTTCATAGCAATGAGCATTTGAAATATTAGAAATCCAGTACGTATGCATGAATCTGAACTGAGCACTGTGAAGCTAATGATCTATTTGAAAGAAATGCAAAAATTAAACCAAAACACACTGTGAAAACTGTGTGTTTATATGGTCAGCTTGACAGTTTTGCGTATTAGTCAGCATGGGTCATAATAAGGCTTTTACTCTTGTTGGATTTACATGAAAGTTCTCCCCCCAAACCACTATTTACCTAATATATATTTACTGTTCCTGAAAGCAATGAATTTCAACTTTAACACTTTACATTCTTTTTTATTGCAAAATATTTAAGCAAAAGGCTAGACTAGTCCCATAGCAGCCACTGTGATCATGCTAATAACATTTTAAAGGCTTTTTACTTGCAGTGGGTGAGCTAGTTAACCCCTAACACTTCTGCAGTTCTTTCTGGCTGCATAGTAAGGCCAAGAAGCAAACAGTTTAACCAGCCAGGTTTGAGCAATTACTCTGAAATTTCACTTGGAGTTCAACATGCTTGCCTAAAGGAGGAAGAGATGAGAGGGGAAAATGAGAGCAGTGGTTGAGTATTATTATTTCAGGTTAACTGTAACACTTTTAAGGTTAAGTTTATAATCTTGTGACTGGAGATCATGCTTATTAATACCCATTAGTGCTAACAAGAATAAATTATCCCCTGAGCCCGCAAAAAAAATCAGTGGCAAGAGAAACATAACTGCTAGTATAATTGAATACAAATATGTTTCAATTGCTGAAAGTAATTAACTTGCTTTATGCTATAGGTAAGGAAGATACACAGGTTATTCAAACACAGCTACCACAGATTCCCCTTTATGAATGATTGCCTCAGTCCACAGACTGTATACTTGCAGATATCTCCATAAACTTCTGCAGTTCACACTGGAATAACTCAGTTAACATCTGCAATGAGCCCTGCTGCGACTGCATTTAGTAACCAGATGATACCGCTGCTAATGCTTCTGAAGGAAGCTTTTGTTGTTGTTGAGACTTAAAAAAAATAAAAAATAAAAACACATAGGAAGCCTCAAAATTGTTTCCTTTCCTATAATTTTAAACTAAGCAAAATGCCAGTCTGCTGCTCTGGCAGAAACTCAGTTTCTCATGCCAGAAACTTCATCTGATGTGCTGCCAGCACACTGCTGCCTCAACTTTTAGTTTCCCTGAAGATTACAAGGAACGCAGCATAAATAGATACATTTCACCCTAGATGCTCTCTAAACAACATTACTGCCTTTTTATGATAGGCTCACAACACAGACGAGCACAATTATTTTAAAAGAAAAAAAAAAGGGGGGGGGGAAAGGGGTGGAGGGCAAATATTTGATGAATACCAAAAAAACCCAGCAGGACAGCAGGGTGGGGAAAAGGTTTGTTTCCAATCAGCAGAACTGTGTTAAACTGGATTTTATTTTGGACTGAATATTTTCAATAGATAACCTGCAACTTGCTGGTGGTGCTACCTACGTAACAGATGGCACTCTCCTACCTGCTGTGACTGAAAGCTGATGTTACTTCTGGCTTGCAGACTCTGTTCTGCTTGCTCCAGTAGGCACAATGCTGCATCAGTTCAATGATTATGAGCTTTCCCAGCGTATTCAGGAGCGTTCTGGCTAAGCTGATGAGAGGTAGCACAAGGCACACAGAGAATACCTTGGCTTGCTGGGGGCTGAAACTTGGCATGAGCACACTGCAGAGGAAGACTGGCATGGTCCCTGGGGTGCTGTGTGCCACACAGCAGACAAGGGCCTGCCAGGTGCTTTCTGGCTAGCAGTGCATGGCTCAGCTTTCCAGCAAGCAGAGCACCTCACTCCAACTTTTGTGGGTGCTTCTCCAGCCAGACTTCCTGCCTAATGGAGATGCTGCAGGTGAAGCCTGTGCAAATTTTCATCACACAGTAGCTGAAGGGAATCTTTTGCCTACTTCCTGGAGACAAGCTTTTTTCCTCCCTACATGGAAAGCTTCTTAGCACCGTGCAAAATCTCTGAGGAGATGCAAGGCTTTCGGAAATGCTTTTTCACTTTTCTCCATGCTGGACCCTTCTGCCTGCCACAGGACTGCATAACTAAAGCACTGTGGTCACCAGCTGTAGCCATCTGGAGGACATGGAAGTTGGCTTCCGCATGGGATGTGTTCAATGGAAATGGCTTCCCACACTGAAGGGAGAAATTCCACTCAGCAACCAAGAGATGTGGGGATCTCAGAGAGCCCAGACTTCATTTTCTATACATCTTCCCTACTAATCTCTTCAGAGCAGGAACACTGCCTATATCATCACGCATGGTGCGCTCGAGGCAGCATGGGTAGCTGTACTTGGGCAGCTAACTTTCAAATAACATTTTTTGAGAGTCCTCCAGGCAGTGCTGGCAGCAAAAGAGCAAGAAGCTGCTTCTCCTCAGTCTCTCCAGGTCTTAATGCTACATGGATTCCAGACTTTTTTGACAGCTGCTGCAATGCTGATTCTGTCACATCTTTACAGAATAATGGATCATCGTGACTAATTTCAGTTGTGTATGTCTAAATACCGAACAAATGTGTGCAGAAAATATATTTAAATAAAAATTGACAAGATGCATTTATTGTTCTTGATTTGTACAAAAGCATAATTTAAAGGCAGACTAGTATAAACTTACTTTGTGCCAAATATTATGTTTCTGGTTCAAAACGTCTAGATACACTTTCCACCTGGGAAATCTCTTTTTTAGACCACAGATAACACAGTACTGTAAAAAACAAAATTCTTCAGTCCTTCAACCAAGCAAAAGTTGTGTTCTGCTTTGAGTTCTGGAGTTTTAGCTACTCAGTGAATGGATCACAGGAAACACAAGCAATGCTGGAGTGACCTGCCTACTGCTTATCTGTACTCTGAAAAAAGATGCACGTTAGCATCTGTGACATGCAATTTAGCAAAGATTGTTAAATATATGTCTAAAAGTAGGGAGACGTGATTGGATTTCTCTTTGCTATTTCATGCCAGCCAGAAGTAGTGCAAGAAAGCCTATGTTACTTGGCTAATGGAGTCCCAAATGGCATGCAGAAGCTCAATTATTCCTGAAATCAAAGAAGGCTTTCACTCTGATTTTGCAACTGGGTTTTCCTTTGCACATGTAATGTTTGCTCAGGAAGCCTAAAGGGTTTCCTCAGTCTTTGCTGCGTGGCTGCACACACATTTCCAGCTTGGAGGGCGGAACGGCAGTCTTTGCTGACAACACCTCTAGTGACGTTCGCATCCATGGAAAAACATTTCCCCAGGACCAAGCAGGATACCTCCCTGAGATGCCCTTTCGAGAGTCTCCAAAGCAGGAAAGTTAAGTTTACCTCAGAGGCTACTTTTCTCACAAAACAGCGTGCTGTGCTTCGGCACTATCACGAGTGCTAGCGCAAAACTAGATTCATGTTCTTGTCATCCAGTATCCAAGTGCAACTTCCTGGAATTTAAAAAATGTGGATGCACTGTGTAGCAGCAGCTGCATGAGAAAGGGTGCGCAGCTGCATTAGTGTTCCACAAAACCATCTGGAGGAAAGTACCAAAAATAGATGCAAGCAAGCCTTGTGTATTTCAGCAAAATTAAGCATAAAGAAATTGGTGTCCATGCAGTGTCTGATAGGCTATAAAAACTCTTTCAAATAACATTTGATAAGAAAACTATTCATCAGTGAAAATGCAAGAAAACTATCAGTGAAAATGCAAGACTAAGGAACAGTTTACATCTTGTGGGAGTTCACTGATATGCAACAGTGGCATTATGACCAGTAGCTCACCTTACAGTAGGTTACTCGTGGATTTCCACATAAGCTAGTGTTCTGTGGTGCTGTACAAATAAAAAGTTGTGGGGACCGTATGAAATGTCTGTACTAAACTCCACTGCATTAAGTAATCCAATGCATGAAAAAATGATCCAGCTGCATTTAAAATAAATGCATATTACAATATCACATATAGTATTATAAAATTATTACTTATGTGCACAGTCCTGATATCTATAGACACGGCACCGTGAAGAAAGCCTGGTTCCTAAGTGTTTTTATAGATACTTGATAGTGATGCAGTTTGCTGTCAGTCAGATCATAACGTCCCTTCAACTTTGGTACATTCAGTGCAAAATATTTCTGGGAATTTTTTACTCTTATAAAAATAAAAGGCATTTTTTTCCCTTGAGAGTGCTTAAAGAATAAACACCAGCAGAATGTCTGTTCAAGCATGGAACGTGACAAAAACAGAAAGAGCATTTTAGTTTGCTTGTTTCCTGTTTACACTCTAAGAAACATAATATAATGAACCTATAAAAATAAACAGAAGTCACCGTGTTAGGATTTTTTTTCCTGATATGCTGTGATAAATTGCTAGTTTCTTCTTAAAATAGTTTCCATGCAGTATAAATCATAAACTCAGTCCTATTAAGTTATTCAGTTCATTATAATAGCTCATCTTTTGTCATACATACCACTGGCAAACACATTTTCACAAACCTCCTTAATGCAAGCCACTGTTGTTTCATCCTTCGCTGACTTTGCTTCCAATTCACTTCTGCCCCAGGAACTTGAACTCTGTGGTGCACCTCATGCAGGCACTCGTAGTCTTAGGTTTATCAAGTACTGGATATGCTGTTATAACACATGGCATTAAGTAATGTACCTTCATGAATATACTAAAAAAAAAAACCAAAAAACAAAAAACTATATTGTATGATTTTTTCACTGATTTACTGCGTAGGTGGGGCCTGAATGATTTCACATTTTGACTTGAACTTTCTATTCATCAACTTTGGTGAAATCCAGTTTTCAGGTACATGTCAGTTTTGCAGTAGCCAGGCTGACCACAACATGGGATCACGCATTTCTTGTTTGCTCACAACAAATCATTGGAAGTTTGATTATCCTGAAAAAGCGTGGGTTGCAAGACTTGGCTTTCCCTGCACTTCAGGCACACTCCAGATTCACTGTAGAGAATTCTGCCACTATTACAATGCTTTTTAATTGCTTCATAAGCTCCTTCATGGAACCTCATTATCGGAATGGCAATCTGAAATCCAATACAAATGTTCATTTTTTCTTTGAGAAGTCAGATCCACAAAAGTTCAAAGAGCTGGGCACTGTGGTTTGTGTATCACTCAAGTCCAAAAGTACTTGTCTCTTCTACTGCAGTCAACAGTTTTTCATACAGCATAGAAAATGATGGATAAGGGGGAAGGTCCAGACGATTGAAACAAGTGTGAGCCCTGAGGGGAAAAAGAGGAGGTAAAGAAGTATATTATTTTAAACAAAAGAAATTAGGCAGACTGATATGCACTTGTGTATAGATGGCCAGTGTTCTTTCAGAAGATTTTGTTCTCTCAAATGATGCTTTCCAACTGAACAAGTAGTGAGGTTTAACGTACTCTGATTATAATAAGCCAATAAGAGGCATTCATTAAGGCACTTAGAAACATACTTACAGCTCAAAAGATATGGGATAAATTTTACCCACTAAATGTGCATGAGACAATGCTATAACATGATACAATTCAAGTAGTCTGTCATGAAGCCTCAGTTTTAAATGTATCTTAAAATGAGTTGTTTTTTTTTTTAATATGGATGATAGTTGAATACTGTATTTGCAATCCATTGCAGAATGATGAATACATACTGATGAAATATTAAACAATATGCCAGATATTCAAGGCAACAATCCCATAGTAAATAAAGACAGACAAATAGGACGCTCTTCCTTGCACACTTCCTCAGCATGGACTGTGTTTCTGGGGAGATGTTGTAAATAAGCACAAGCACTATCTGTGTATCTGATCCAGCAAGTCAATGACCTTTAGAATTACTGTTTGTAATTACAAAGAACTATGCAAGTAGCTATAAAACACCATTGGGCCTTCTTAAGAGAAAACACGTGGCTGATTTCTTTCTCTGTTTCCAAAGTCCATCTTTGAACTGAATCTTGAGACCTCTTCCAAAGAGTAAAAAGGGAAGTAATGTATGTTTCTTCTCTTAATAGAATAATCAGTATCATTGCCTGACCCCAGGGCATGCCAAGGATAATACTTTCTAAAATACTATAGTGAAATAGTTCTAGTGAAATAGATAGAGCTATTAACTTGGTGGCTTCTTGAGAAAAAAATGAATGGAAGACAAGCTGGAGGAGGTATTTTTTCCACTTGGAAGCTGTTTACCAAAGCCTCGTTTTGGATTTATTTTTGAGGATGAAGATCTTCTTGTATTTTGGCAGGTCTCTGTTTAGAAATATTTTATTCTTTCATGATAAAGCACATCTCACAGCTATTTAAATACAACAAATCTGGCAAGTGACCTGCCCTTAATCTTTGTGGCCCATATTAAGTATAAATTGTAACATGAATGATGGGTCAGACCAAAATCCTTCCTCACAGAGAATGCAACTCCTCATTTAACCCAACCACTTCCAGAAATCTGTGTCTGCGACAGACCTGTAGTAAGCTTTCTTTAAGGCAGAAAGTGCTGCCTCCCATGGTATCAAATCTATTAATTGCTGTTTTAAGTGGCTCTCCGCTCCCAACTATTGGAATAGAACACAACTGGGCTAATCTAGTTTGTTAAAAACATAAGACCATTACAAATCCTCAATGAAGGGGAAACTCAGCAGTCTTACAGTGTCATAAATACACCAGGTTGAGGAAAAGTATACACAATAAAGAAGGCCATGTTGTCATTACAAACAGGTTGAAACATCAAATATGCAATCACTTTTAAAAAGTTTTTTGAATTTTGCACCCCCAAATATGGTATGCTTGAAAGTACAACACTAGTATATGCTGCACAGTGGAGAGAACATTTCCCCAGCATGAACTCTAGCAGCCCAATAAAAATTTCTTCACTCTGCCATCCCACTGGGGCTCTTGGAAGAAAGCTTTCTTTGCATTTCTGTTTTGCCTTTCCAAAAAACAACTAACATTGTATTTTGCTTTTTCTATAAAAGCTTCCACTTAGAAGAAAGAGGCTGATTTAGACCTGGCAGCAATCGGACAATTGGAGCAAGGTGTCTGTAAGGGGTAGGCAATCACAGTAAACTGTGGAAGAGTCTCATGCAATTTGCAGCTTAACCACATGCTTCTGCTGCACTGGGCTGGAAACCACTCATTAGAAGTATGGATCATGCTGTGTGGGCTGTAAAACCACAAGTTACGAAAGACATGGCATATAATTAGCAAAGGTTTAATAGCAATTTGGCATATTGTTTACATTTATTAAGAGAATTGAGTTCTATCTTAATTTTGAAGGCAATTTTCAGAACATCATCACCTACTTTGGAAAACCAAGTCATTAAAAAAGACAAAAACGTAAGATCTTGATCTACTGGGGGAATGTATGTGTTTCTCATCCTCACGAGAATCTTATTAAAGCTTCAGGAAGGAAGGTTATTTGTTTGCTGTTTTTTTTTTCTGTTCCCCTGGACAGCATTTTCCCTCTAGCATCTCAAACCATGTGGAAACACTAGATGTCTGTGTTCCCGGACTCACATTTGAGTCCAGAAACATGAAAAATATCTTGGTTCCTGAAGTCCAGATTTCCAGTTAAGCTTCACTTCATTGTAATTTGATCAGTATTACAGCAGCAAAATCACAGAATCAGAGAATAGTTTGGGTTGGAAGGGACCTTTAAAATCATCTGCTTCCAACCCTCCTGCTATAGGCAGGGATACCTCCTTCTAGACCAGGTTGCTCACAGCCCCATCCAGCCCTTGAGTGTTTCCAGGGTGGGGGCACTCACAACCTCACTGGGCAACCTGTTTCAGTGCGTCACTACCCTCACAGTAAAGAACTTCCTCCTAATCTAAATCTACCCTCTTCCAGTTCAAATCCATTTCCCCTCATGCAGTTGTAACCTGCCATTGTCCCTCCCTGCAGGCCCGTTCATGTCCTGGAAGACTGCTATAAGGTTTCCTTGGAGCCTTCTCTTCTCCAGGCTAAAGAGCCCCAGCACTCTCAGCCTGTCCTCATAGGGGAGGTGCTCCAGCCCTGTGATCATCTTTGTGGCCCTCCTCTGGACCAGTTTCAGCAGCTCCATGTCCTCCTTGTGCCAGGACTGGACACAGTACTCCAGGTTGAGTTTCAAGAGAGCAAAGTAAAGAGGCAGAATCACCTTCCTCAACCTGCTGGTCACACTTCTCTTGATGCAGCACAGCATACAGCTGGCCTTCTGGGCTGCAGGTGCACTTTGCCAGCTCACGTTGAATCTTTCAGCAACCGACAGTCCCAAATCTTTCTCCTCATGGCTGCTCTCAAGCCATTCTCAGCCCAGCCTGTATCTGTGTACAACTTAGGGCTGAAGATGATAAAGGGCCTGGAGCACCTGCCCTGTGAGGAAAGGCTGAGTGACCTTGGTCTGTTCAGCCTGGGGAAGAGAAGACTGAGAGAGGATCTGGTAAATGTTTATAAATATCTAAAGGGAGGTGAGAGGCAAACAAACGAGGCCAGGCTCTTCTTGTGGTGTGTAGTGATAGGACAAGGAATAATGGCCTACAACTTGAACACAGGAAGTTCCATACTAACATGTGGAAGAACTTTACAGTAAGGGTGATGGAGCACTGGAATAGGCTGCCAAGAGATGTTGTTGAGCCTCCCTCTATGGAGCTACTCAAGATCCAGTGGGATCCCTACATATGCAACTTACTGCAGGGTACCTGCTTCAGCAGGGGGTTGGACTCAATGATCTCTTGACATCCCTTCCAAACCCTGAGATTCTGTGAACTTGATATGCCTCAAAGAAATCTCACTATTTTGATCCAGAAGAACTGATTACATAGCAATCAGAAAAGTGTAAATTATATAAACATCACATGAATACTTTTGTGTTTGTATTCACAGCCTCTTAGACTACAATCACATACGTTAACTGTATCAGTTGCCTTCTCTGTCTCAAAATAGGGAAGAGATAGGGACGGCTATTTTTGTGCGCTTTTAGCTGTGTTGTACTTCTTTTAGATATAGAAGGAAAAAAATCCACTAACCTGTTGAACCCTAGCTTTTGCCACCCTCATGGCAAGCATTACCTGAGTTTACAGGGCTTGTTTGGAAACCTCTTCCAAGTTTGCTATTCAGGGTCACTCTTAACAATGTCTTACCTTCCAGCTAGTACTACTTGGTGTTTGCACACTAAGTCCCTCAAGTTGGCAAGACTCAGGCTGACACTAGTGAGACTCAGGCTGAAGCTAAGACTGTACAAGGAACTAGATATTTTAAAATGTAAGTACAGCTTTCTGCTGAGAGCTTAGTCCACTTAAGCATAAGTGTGGAAGACCATTTATTTTTTTATGAGACCAAAGTTCTACACATGAATGTCAGGAATTGCCAGCTCACAACAACTGTGAGATGTTTGTCATCCACAGTTAACAAACAACTTGTAGCATTGGGTTATTTTAACACTCACATTTGCATAAGTGTGTTAAAAGCTATTCACAGAGACAGAAGTAAAATTTTCCCTAAACAACACTATCATAAGTTAAACTTCCAAGGTCACGATTCTCCTAAATTCGAGTAGCTGGCATTTCCCACTTATTACCTGAACTGAATGTAGCAGTTTATATTCTTAACAGATTGCTCCATGCTGCTCTACAGGAAATAGTTTAATTCTTCTGTTCATTACAATTAGGACTCTGAATAACCTTTTCAGAGCAAATTCTGATCATCCTGTTCGGGCATGTCCTGACCCTTTCCACACTGCAGTCTGTGTTTGTTAACACCAGGAATTTCAGTACTAGAGAATATAGAGATAGGCCTAAAAAAGATAGGCTCATTTTCTTACTTAAACCTACAAGAAAAGTAATTTGATTTTGAAGTCACAAATGAAAGCTTTTTCTTTTTAAATATAATTACAACTAGTTCATAGGTCATAATAAAGTAGGCTTATCTGACTACCAGCTATTAGTGAGCCCTCAAAAGACATCGAGTATTTGTTGGACCATTTCCAGAATCTTCTTGTAAGTTAAGGTGGTAAGATTGGTTTGTTTAAAGGCCTCCTGCTGTGTCTGTGGATCTCACAGTGACATCTCTGTTTCTTTGACTTTAAAAGTGTGGTTCAATGGTTCTGCAGGCAGAAGCCAACCCTAGAGATGTCCCTGCCTCTGACATTCAGCTGGAGGAAACATCTAAGGGTTGTTTAACAAACCCTTCTTGTGTTGGACAGCCACCTTGCAACATTCAGTAAGTAAATAAAACACATTTAATCAAACAAAATATAACAAAATTAAAAATACAACTGATTATCATTCTAATATAATTTCCCACCCAAAAAAGCATTCAAATATAGACATCAGCTACTGTTATGTTGCCTTGTCCATTCTATTAAGAAAAAAAAAAAAAGATTTAAAAGAAGAATTTGTGACAGTGGAATAATGAGGATGTAAGTTCTCATGTAAAGCAAAGCATGCTTGCTTATTCACTTAAAGCTTGTTTATCTGTCAGTCCAGTAACTCCTGTTCCCAAGTAACTCTAGTATTAACATCACTAATGCAATTTTTACACACAGTTGTACCTTGGAAGGGCTGTGATCTTCCCCCACTTCTCTACGCAGAACCTTCTTGGCCCATTGCTCCCCCTCAGAGAGGCAAAGCCTTCATAAGGTATGCTGGATGTGCCTGTAACAAACTGCCAGCACAAAGAAAGGATCAACAATATTGGATACACAGATGGTGCAGGTTAGGAATTTATTTATGTCAGCATACTCACTGAAGTCCAAGTGCTTATGTAAAAGCACTTGCAAAATAAGGAAATTTGTGAGACACAAGTAATAAATGCTATTTTAAATGCAGGATAAAGGAAAACAGGTCGTTTCCTGATAGGGCTTCAGAAGAGACAACTTCCCAGATTAATTTCCTTCAAAGGGTTCTCTCTGAAAGCCAGGATAAGGGTAATTATCCTATACAAGTACTATAGGAGAAAACACTATTAATATAAAGTTATTTTAGCTTAGGCATA
This sequence comes from Lagopus muta, assembly GCF_023343835.1. Classification (NCBI taxonomy): domain Eukaryota; kingdom Metazoa; phylum Chordata; class Aves; order Galliformes; family Phasianidae; genus Lagopus; species Lagopus muta. The sequence goes on along the minus strand of NC_064440.1, from coordinate 27,201,990 downwards.
AGTCTCTTTTTTTTTTTCCCTTGCTGTTTTTATTCTTTATAAAGAGGAACTAAGAAAAAATAATCACACAGGCTTTGTGTAAGGCCTTTTTGGCCCTGTGCATTTCAATATTATTATAAACAGCAAAAGATACTATAAGAAAAGGAATGCATTCTGAAGTGAAGTGCTTAAATAGCTCAACACTCCTTCTTTCTACTCATACGGGTAACTCAATGATCAGATGTAAATTTAAGTAAGAATACAGACATGAGTTTCAGTCGCTTAAAATTATTACAAGTTACTATCTGATGCTGTTCAGATTATTAGCATCATCATTAGTTTTGGATATCAAAAACTTAAGTAAAGCAATTTAGCAACTAATTTTAGAGACACAATTTCTATTCAGAACAGTTGATTTCTTACCTGCAGAAGTCTTAATCGTTGTTCATTGTTGAATCTTTCCACAGCAGCCCAGAACCACCGAATTACGATGTGATTGTCATGATAACCTGTTAAAACAAGAAGATGCTCATAGCTTTAATGCTACAAAAATATTTGAGAGAATAGTGAATAGGTCTTTCCTAATTTAGCCCTCATCACTGTAATGCTGCATTTCTTAACCACCTGCAGCAAAAGGCAGATGATAGAAAGCACCTCCTGAAATATTTACAAATCTCAGAGAATCAATTTACAATGACAAAAAGAAATTAAATTCCTTTTGCACGCATGCCTTTCATTAATCCATCTTCAACAGGAAAGAGAATTCTTGAAATGTTCCAGCACTTGGCTATTTATGTATTTTAAACTGCAACATTTCTTTTGAAGTTCTCAAATCTCCCCATCCATGCTTTTTACAGTTCTTAACAACTACACTGCAGTCCCTGGGATTATTTCTCATCTTCTTGAAAGAAGAAAGACTTGAGAAAAGGTGACCCTACTAAAGATGGATGCCATTTCCATTGGTATCCAATGTCTGGGTGCTGCTTTGGTAGCCTGCTTCTGAGTACAGTATTGTCTTTGGATAATTGTGCTCTTTGATGCTGTCTAACAAAAATGGTAAGGGGAGAGCTGCAAGGGGAAGCAATGAAGCAAACTAAAATGGACAAAATAGCTTCTTCTAATGCAAACAGAGCCAGAGAAATACAGAAGATGTTGATACTGAAGGTATATCTCACAGGATAATACGTTAGCATCTTAGAAGCCGGATAATTCCAAGACCTCCAGTAGTCAATGAACAAATAAAAGCTGATGTTACCTCCTCTGTATTCTGTATTATTTCTCCAGTCACTCAAGTCAATTTCTGCTGTTCCAGCTATAACCAGTTCCAGTTCTCTTGCATCAAATACAGACACAAGCCTTGCATCAACCACCTGTGAAAGAAAAAAGGCTCATCTCTTACTAAGACATATATCAGGTAACATTTCTCTCATGAATAGATAGAATTTTATTTTTTTCTTCTTTTTAAAGGCACAGGTTTTAGTTCTTAAGCTGCAGTTTCAAACAGTTGAGGAGGAACACAGTGCTTGGGGCAGAAACTTACTGTCAGATAATAGTGAATGATTTCAGGACAAACAGAGTTCAATAATCCAATTTAATTGCTTGTGATAAGGAAGGTAAGATATAGATGACTTGAAATACACTCAGCTGTGATATGCTGAGTATAGTATACACTAAAAACCACAAAGCAGAAAGAGACTGCTCACTTTAGCACTGCTAATCATATAAACAATGATCAAAAGTATCTCCCAGTTTTAAGAACCATAGAGTTTAAGTCAGTGACTAGCACTGATTTTTGCACACACACACAGATACTGTAAGGGCACTTCTGATTATAAATGCACCAGTGTTTTGGGACTACTTATTTGAGAAATGTATATGAGGAGAAAAATATTTAGGGAGAATAAAAAAGAAAGTAAATTCCAGCTAAGATTTTTTTTTTTTTACCTCATAGAAACCACGAACTAGACTTTCTGTCTGTTGTACAACTCCTCTCTCAATTCTCCATTTTACCATTCTTTCTATATATTCTTTCTTGTTTTTTTCTGTGACTGGAATGTTGGCACCCCCTGGCTTTAATTCCCGTTCTGTGATCTTAGAAGAAAACAATCACAGCATTATTAAGATAAAAGAAACATTTACAACAATTTAAACCTTTAAGTTGAATAATTGCTGAAAAGCATTAGTGAAGATTCACCTTAGCAAATTGGAATACGTGAAACAAGAGAACACAAAATAAATCTTTCTGTTTGTTTTTATTAAATTATATTTAGTGCAACATCAGAAGAAGCTCAAAAGAAAAAAAAAATCTTTACAAAGATTAAAGTAGGAAAGTCTCTAAATAATGTCCTAACGAAGGTGTTCCAATTGAATGCTAACTCTACTGCAATTAAATTCACAGAAACTACCTCCAGCAGAGCAATCCAAAATGTTGATATTTCAGATAGTTTCCAGAAAATAAAAAACAGTAACTACTCCCAAAATTTCAACATCATTTTCATCAAACAGAACTTCATAAAAAGAAGTTCAAATCAGCATGGAATGACAGCCATTTTTCTGTTTACATAAGTGCTTATCCAGCAGTAGAACACAGAGAAGAAAGAAAAAGAAATTAGGAATCTTGCACACCTGCCCAAAAACTTCTTCATTTACAGTAAATGTGAGATCCAGGATATCATGTATATCATTGTCTTTCATCCACTGCAAACTCTGATGAAACTCCTCATCAAGGTATTCCAAGTCACTCAAATCACAGAGTCTAACATAAACAAAAACAAAACACACAAATACAGATGACAGCAGTAATGTGTGTTCAGCAGCAAAACTCAGAGCAGTCCTGCAAAACAGACTGAGGCTAACGTCAGCTGTGAGAAACATGAACAGAATAAAGAAGATGCTATTTCAAATCCCTTTATTTACCTAACAATAGCAGCTACTGTATAACTCTATATTACGCATTAACAAAGCCCCAAAATTGATTCACTTGCTTTTCAAGCTTAAAGTGAGCCCATCTCATATTTTCTGTAAAGACATCGTCTTCTTATCACAAAAACAGCCTTATTTGTTTCTTTAACTTCTGCCATATTTCCCCACGCCTGGTCCTTCTTTTACAAATCCAACCTGTAAGCCAACTGCCCTTGCTATCTTTAACAGTTGCTTCTCCAAGATTTGAACACACGAGCTTCTAATAGTACTTAAAACTGGAGTAGCAAATTCTTCTTAATTCTGGATAATAACTTGTGCTGTGAAATAGCACACTGGGGCTAATCACATGTAAGCTGCTTTTCATCTGTAGGGTTTCTTGCCTGCTACCATTTTTGGGCATGCAAAAAGTCAGCAAGAAGTCCTGTACTTTTTTTATTGGACGCTCAAATGCACTTGAAGTGACACCCTGCAGTAACAGACCCTATTTCAAAGCAGATGGGTTGGGCACAATGCTCCATCTGCAGAGATGGTTTGGATGGCTCCTAAGCTCTGAGGAAAGAAAAGATCTGTGACTGTGATGGGGAGATCGCACAAAATAGGCTGCATACAAAAGTAGTCACATCATCATCTTACACTTACCTGCCCAAAGAACCAGAAAGTTAAACAATTAATTTAACTTGGTAGTTATACAATATTGTTATTAAAGTTCATCGGGGGCAAGACCTCATCCTCTTTAAAATGAGACTGTTAGCATATAGGAACTTCAAAAATTTACATGCAATAGGAGTGGATGCATTACCCCTTACTAGTAAAATATATGATGTTTTGAAGAAACATGCACCATCCTTGCAGACATTCTATGTCAGGCTGGACGAGGCTCTGAGCAACCTTATCTAGTGCAGGTGTCCCTGTTCTTTGCAGGGGATTTGGACCAAATGACTTTTAAGTGTCCCTTCCAACTCAAAAGATTCTATGATTCTATGATAACCTTCCAGCCTTCTCCATAACAGTTTTGAAACTGAGGACAAAAACCGAAGTGCCTTAATTTCATTATGCCTTAACTTCCAGACATCCCAGGCAAGTGCAGCTCACATTTTTTAAGCCAGAACAACAGTAGCAGTTGTGAAAATCCAGTCTGAAGCATATCAAAGTAAAGCTCCTCAAAATGGGAGACTGCCTGCAATCAGAGAATTCAAGTCTTGCAAAGTTAAGAAGTGATTCATATCCTATCTTATGAGTCATTACTAGACAAATGAATAACATCTCTATTAATATCTAGAACAAAACCACAGCATTTCATTCTACTAGCTCAAATGTAGGATTTTGTTAAGAAAGCTGATAGTACAGTTTAAACAAATCATACAGATCAGCATGAAATTAGTATGAAGAGCATTCCAAGTTATTAGGTAGCAGGCTAACACCATAATCAGCAACAAGTAACCTTTTAAAAAAATGCTGGATTAAAATGAAATGACTGAATAATACGTAAAGGCCTGTCATTTTGAGGATAAGATATCCATGCACAAAATGCTACTGTCCACGGGCAAGGAAGCAAACCAAAAAGGAGACAGAACAATTCTACTCACATTCGGAGGAGGGCTTTATAAAAGGGTCGTGTAAAGAAGGCATCTAGCAAATATTGGTGTATCAGAGCAAGACCAAGGATTCGACCACTAAACCTGAACCTAGAAAACAAAGAGTTACAGTCACTGTACTGAGACTTTGTGGTTTGTATACTGCTCTGTCATCAAAACTTGTTTATACATCCAAACAGCATTTTCAAGTCAGATAGCTATGGCTAAATTGCGGTGGTTTTTTCTTTTTTTCTGTTTCTTTTATGTTCCCAAAAGAGCACAGAAAAAAGAAAAAAAAAACCAAGTTTGCAGAGTGCGGAAAATCCCTCAGATATCTAAGTTGTAGCTTCTCAGAAATGTCAAATCCATACTTAACCCAATCCATACTTAGCCTCTGCCAGACCATGCTATTTATAAGCATAGCATATTTTTATGTATCTTACAAAATGTTCATTTTCTTTACATAGCTTGTCTGTGATTAAATTGTTCTTGTGCCATCGAGCGGCTGAAGGTTCCTGCACTTCCCCAGACTGACACTCATCACTGTGTTTCTGCATACAGCGGCATTTTGCTCCCTCTTCTGACTGGTGACTATAGACCTCTGCATGTGTTTTCACAAACAGTGGCTAGAAGCTTTTTATTTTACTTCATTTGTTTTTATTTTTTTTTTATCTCAGAGCCTCATGTCAATGTGATTACATTCATTTTCCCTCTCTGTTTCTTCTTGTCTTCATTTTGGGTATATAAGGATGGCTGGGGTGAGTTTGATAGATTTGAGGTCATAACATCAGAACAGGAGCGTCTTGGCAAATCTGCTTGTGAGAATTATGATCTATTATGAAAAATCCTACAGATGTTTGGAACTAGATTTAAGTTGAGACGTTCATTTTTTCTTAAAATTTATGCTTGCTGAGCCATATTTTACTTTGAAAGATTAGGGTTTTATTATGCCTGCCTGTACAGAAGCTCTGCAAGATGTGACACAGAGCTTTCTCCTTCTGCATATAACTGCTTGTCACAGATGCACTCCAAATCCCCTGAGGCTGTACAAGAGCAGCGCTGTCACTGGCACCAGCGTGCCCAAGAGGGAAAGAGCGGGGTGACACTTCCATCATCCCAGACAAGGTCTCTGGTCCCTCATTGCAGAAGCCAGGGATGAATCCAGAGTGCTGGCAGAAGCTTCCTAACATCCAATTGTTCTGCTTTTCTCACATGCTGCCATATTGGAGTTCAACAGGAAGGCTGTTTCAACTTACTGGACACAGTCAACGTTTAGCTTTCTATTTATTTTAAAAACTATTAATGAGATTCTTCTCAGATATTCACTCTTCACAGATGGTTTCCAGCAAATAAGTGCCCAGTGCACCTCTCTGTCCTACACAGATGAGCAGTTGCCACTCCATTATTACTGTATTCTGCTTACATGACAGAACTGTCTGTTGATATTCACAGAAAATGTTCATAAACTTTCAGAGATGTCATGAATTTGAACTGTCTTATGAGTGTGAAAAAGAGATTAAAAAATCCTTGCCAACTATTTTAGAAGTATGGGTGTACATAGTACAGTCTTTGCTTAAGAGCTATGTAACCATCAGTCTTCCCCTTTAATTAAGATACCTCCAGCAGATAAACAAATATAGAGCAACACCTGCTTGAAATCTCTCTTAATATTCTTAGTTGACAACAAGCCAAAATCTCATGCATTTTTTAATGCACAAGGAGTTAATTTTGATTTCATGAAGTGACTGTCTGCTGAAGTACAAAAAACACAGAATGTTGTGCTGTGAGATAATCCCACAATACATGTTCCAAACCACACTTTTGCTGACCTTGTGAGAAATAGGATCATTTAAAACCACCACGAGAGAAAACAGAATGAGGAAATTCTATAGAAATGCAATTACTTTGCTGCTGGTTAAAAAGATCAAACTACGTTCTATACATCTGAGCAAATATAAGCATTCTCTGCAAATGGGAACAGCAGAAAAGACAAAGATATCTGAAAAGCAAAGAAAAAAAAATAGTTCTTACCACTCATGGTGATTGTCTACAAAAGCAGACATGGGACTTATTTGTACTGTATAGGTATCGTTGGCTGAATATTCAAATAAACCATAATATGGATTGAAGAGCTCTCTAGACACCAGGAAAAAAAATTCCCTTGAAGGTCCACTGTAGTCCAACCTTTAAAAAGAAACTTGACATTACTATGCAGTGTTTATTGTGAGCAAAGAAACACTCTTTTGAATTTACATTCCTTACAGTACATTTTCCATTAAAATTTCCTAAGATTTTAACCAGAACCCTTATCCAACAGATTGCTTAATGCCAAGGGATGTGAAGTTCTTGTGAGGATCCTCTGAAAAGCAATGACTTGGAGGACTGGAAGGAAATGCACTACATCAAAATTTTTGGCTCTAGCTGTAATGCTTTTGTTGTTGTTGTTGTTGTTGTTGTTGTTTTTGCCATGAGAATATAATCAAATAAATAGAGGTGAAGGCAAGAAGTGTCTGAGGGGAGGGAGAAGAAACATGAAAAGAGGCAACATTGAACCCCTCTGCATCTGAAAAATTAAGAATGAAAATAGAAAACGGCTGTATTTTGCCCATGCAGACTTACAACAGTAGGACAGTTGAAGGAAAATATTTCTGTTTTTCCTAGCAATTGATATTAAGTGATTTCTCTTTCTTGGTCTAAATTTTTTCTTGTCTGTCTTCCAAAGTTAAGTGCACTTAAATGTCTTTTGGAGAACCTATTTCCTTTGTTTTTGTTGTTTTTGGGGTTTTTTTGTTTTGTTTTGGGTTTTTTTTGCTATTCCAAGATTCCAGCACTAATGAACAAGGAATCTAAACCTCTTCTTGTGTCATAAACAAACTCACTGCTGACAAAGCACCAAGACTGAGTTTTGACATTATGTTGCAGGTCACCAGTAAAATGAGTTAAGTATGAAGTTAATGCTTTCTTGGAGGAAGAAAACCAGAGGTTTCCCTGTGGGGAGAAAGATTAATATAGTCCTAATAAACAGATTTTCGATAGCTTGAAAATTTCATACTTGACTTTTATGAAGGTCTTGCTTTAGTACTAAGACAACACACAAACAAAAGCATCATAGAGAAAGTCAGGTTTCACAAAGGACCTTGCTACTAATGTTTTGGCTCATGAACTTTAACAGAAGATGAGAGTTCTTTCTGAGGATGACGTTGTCAGGAGAATGAGAGCTAGGTACCATTATCAAGTTAAGGACAAAGCCTCTTTCTTGTGTTGAAGGAAAAATATTTTCCCTTCAGTCATTTGGAAGCACTTAGCTTCTGCTAAGCTTCAGAAGCAAAGTACTGAAACAGATTCTCACCCTGGCAAGGAGGGCAGATTCCATCCTCAATTTGCAGGAAAAAATAACAGTTTGATATCATGGACAGTGTCTGATCTTAATCTTGGCACAAATAGCAGATCAAGAAAGGTTGTCTGGAAGACTCTTACAAACTTCTGGGATAATGAGACTCACTGTGAAAACTGAAGATGGAACAAAAACTGTGTGCCTGACTATCAACCATTGCATACAGCTCCCTTTGTACATGGTGTTACTGTGAGTCATGCTAAATAAATCAATCAAGAGAGTCCTGCACTGTCAGTCAGATTTATCCCACAATTAAAGGCTTGGCACAAGGGTGAGAAAACTTCATACAAGAGGTATGCAACCGCACAGCAGCTGCAACTGTAGGGTATTTGGGTATTCAGGAGCAGAGAAATATGTTGTTGGCAACGTGACTCATGTCTCCTGGGAAGCGCCATTAATATTTCAGATTTATCACTATAAACACAAACCAGCTTCTGCTAATAGTTCACAGAACTTAGGAAAAATAACTTTAAGAAATCACATTCTTTGCATTAAAATTTTCTTCACTTCCCCCAAATAAAGTATGAATACAAAAAACATTAAACTGGCATCGCAGTTACATGACTGTAGAAACTGAAGGTTCAAGGAAAATACTAAACATTATGAGATTTACAAAAAATTGTATGAATGGCAATTAACTGTGCCTGTGGTACTCACTAACATATACATCAACAAAAGTTTCTCAGATTGTTTTAATGTGAAAATTGCATTTCCCATTGCTTTTAGTCTTACACCTCTCTACCAAGAGGAGAAGCAATGCAACAGCAAACTTCCAATGAATTTTCTTCAAAAAAAGGAGAAACAAATAGGAAAAGATCCACCTCCAGTATTTTTCCTCCTCTCCTCCACCCTGACCTGTCTTTCTACACCTAGCCAAATGAATAGTTCAATGTGATACACATCCTTGCACCATCTCTGATGAAACAGTACTGTTTGCTCATATCCTTTCTTCATTCACAACACAGATTTGTAAATAGAGAATTGACCTCATTTTAATTTACTCCATTAACTCATTCTTTTCCATTAAGAACAGAGTCTTGTTTACAGCTAGATATAGTGGAAACTGTGTCACCTCCACTTCTAGGTCACTCTTCACCTCGCTGTACTAAGTGATGCAATGCAAAAGCCTGATGTCTGATGAAGGGAGACAGTCTATCTGGATCAATCTCTATCTCATGTATGATTTTCAAATTTTCCCTTTCATTTTTAAATCTGAGTTGAGGCTGCAGCTGCAAAAGTGAAGGCCAGTAGGGCTTTGTAAGACAGACCTCGTTGCTGCATCCCCACCCTGCTCTGTCAATACACTGTAATCTCATCCTGCATCAGCCTTGTCATTCCAGTTCTGAGTTTTTCCTCAGACAGCACAGTGATATTATTTATATGAACAAGTCCACACTTGGCTCTCAGCTGTCAACATTTTAAGACTTCACCAGGTCTTTATTAGCAGTAAGTAGCTCAGAGTAAACTTTAAACAGCTTTCAAAGTAATCTAATCTTGTATGAGATGTCTCTATAACAACTTAGCTATTTTAAAAATAGACTTGCACATTGCATGGCAATCATGCATACTACAGCAGTCCAAGAGATGTGTGCTGCAGTTTCCTACATATCAGAGAACAAAATTTTCAATTTCTTCAGAAAAACTCATGTAATTACTATGTTGTTCCACTTACACTTGCAAAGAAAACCTGACCACATCTTGCCCAGTAACGTGCACCTCACAATCTATAAGACATCAGATTTTCATCAGACATGGACTGAGCATTCTCTGAAGTGACTTGGTAATGTCAGGAAAATCTGTGTTGATTTGACAACTGGTAACAGCCTAGTTGCTTTGATCTGTGAAGCAGGCCCTGGCCTAGAGAGACTATGAGAGCCTCCTGCAGCACTGAGGGCTTTCAGATCCCTCTGCCTTAGAAAGCAGTTAGGGATTAAGCATCTAGCCTGTTCTGGAAGCATTCCCTCTCCAGCAAATGGCAGCTGTCTTTTAACAGGCACTAGAGATACAATAACAGCACTGACAGAAAAGAAATATGAATAACAGAAAAAAGCAGTTTGTTTTTCTCTTTGCTTTCCCAGCAACACTCTACACCACACACTAACTATTGTGAAAATTCACATAAACACATGTATTACTTCTGCAAAGACAGGATGCATTACATTTCACAAAGCCTAAAACAGTCATCCTGAACAGCTGTATGTTCTAGGCTTGTAAATGTGGCATTTCCTGACCACAGTCCTTCCTCTTTTCACTCTAGACCACAAAAACTTCAGCAAAACAGCACAGCTGCAAGACAGTTTTGAGATTACATTTACTTCCCTGTTCTACTTACCCTTCTTCCCCAACAAATGTGACATAGAGTTTATTTCTCTGCAAGTCTTTTCTTGAGTAACCCATAATCTGGTTGAAGGCATCTTCAAGCAAGTGATCTCTCCTGATTATTAATCTGAAAAGCAAAACAATATTGAAACAGTAATTCATGAATATGAACTATATTTGGAAATATCTACTTACACTACAAGGTACAGGATGACTACAGCCCTGACACCCATTTTGCTGGAGAATTTGATCCACACCAGGCAGCTTCTGTCTGTTAGAACCTGGAAGCATCTACTGAACATTTCAGAAATATGTCTTGTACAAATAAGTGTTGTTTTGATTTTTCCACCCTATTTTTTTCTTACATTAAGAACACAGTGGGAAAAATCCTGAAATGAGCATTTTCAGTATGTCTAAAATTCTTCTGCAAGGCTAGGCCTCTAAATTAGTCTTACTGTAAGCAAGAATCTAACTCTTTATGTAGAAATCAGTCTTATCAAGGCAAAAGATAAAGCTTTGTGAAAGTCACCAAATGATAACTTCAGAATTGAACACCTCTACATTATCCCCAGTGTAGGTGTGATGTGACGACAAGACTAGGAGGAACAGCTAATTGAGACATCCAATATAAAATAAAATAAAATATAAAAGAAACAAATTGAGACATCACATATAAAAACACTCTGTATCTTTTAATAGAAAAATTGTGAAATCAAGGAGACATCACAAAGATCTGAAATACGAGGTGAAAGAATCCTACTTACTTAAACATTTCATCCTTTGCCAAAGAACTGTGTTTAATTAGTTTCCTGAAACTTGGCTTGTCTTACATTCAAATACTGTCTTATGCATGTGTTTGATCAGTCAGTCAGTCCCAAGCTTGGATATGTGCCCCACACAGAGGCAACCTGCCCCTCCACATGCCATCTTGCAAAGCCCTTGCTGGTCTTACTGCTCATGCAGCAGTCAGTGGTTGCAGTGTGCTAGCCTGCAGAGGAGGAAGCCAGGAAACAGCAAGTGCAACAAGAAAACCCAGGCAGTAGGAAAACTGCTGGAGCTGTAGTTTGAAAGAAAAAGAGCACGTCAGCATGTGCTTGGGAACCCAGGGAAAACTGTTCAAAGCCAAGCTGCTTTCCTGTTTTAAAAAAACTCAGTGTGATGGCAAACGAGTCAGGAAAAAAGAAAGTGCAAGAAATGTAATAGATCTCACAGGTAGCAAACACCATTCTCTTATACCAGCTATTTGCCTACATATTTATGACAAAATCTTCACTGATTAATCTTTAAACATTTATGACTTAATTACATTATAGGAAAACTATGTTTGACATCAGCTTTTTAGGACTGTCTAAACATCACCACTTAAACCCCGTTTTAATTGTGGAATTTCTTTAACATAAAGTCTGAGCTCTGCATAAATTCCTGCAAAATGTAAGAAATGAGTGTTTGGGGGAAATGCACTCCTAACTCTAACAGAACAAAGGATTTTTAGAAGTTCTAGCTTCTCGTAGTAGAGGGAGACAATTAGAACTTGTTTGGGAGGAAGTGCACTTTCTCATTACAGTTGATTTTGACTTGCCTAAACTATGTGAGGTTTTTTTTTACCTGGAACAAGACTTGATGATTTACAAAATTATGAAAGTGTCTCTGATGATGATGATCCTTAATGTGTCAGTATGTCATCACATGATTACCAAATAAACAAAAGAGGAAAGATTTCATCTAAGCACTCCAACATTCAGAGTGCTGAACTTAAAAATATCAGCAGTTTTCTAAGGTGATCCTTGGAAATGAATAATAATTTACCAGTCCTCTTTAAAGAGTCTTTAAAGACTTGTAAAGGACTCAGAAGAGAACACCTTTTTACCAAAGAGGACCACATGAACAATAGTGGCAACTATGTACAAAAGATAAGCACACCTCATTTTTCCAACAGAAAAAAAAAAAAAACCAGAAGAAAACATAATTATTTATATCACAGCAACTGCTATGATGGAAGAGTTCAGAAGCCTCCTCTTCTGCATGTCTTTTTCCAAAGCACTTTTTGTCACTGTATTAATAATATTGTTCATATAAAACTGGAGTTGGAATTGATACAGCAAAGAAGTGCCCAGAATTTGCTGTATCCTCTGCTATGAATCATATGCTGTCATTAAATCACTTATGACAGGCTTTATATTTCCAGAAGTGCAAGGGTAACCATAACGTCTGCATTCCTTGTAATAGGAGGACACTTGCAGACGTGCAAGGATAGGCAAGGCAAGCTTCCTGAGCTACAAATCCAGTTTCATGAGATTCTTTAACATACTTCAATTTCCCTGGGCCTTGTCCGTATCCTTTAGTCTCCAACTTTCTGTAGAAGTTTCTCAGCTTGGCTTCAAAATCTCTTTTGTAAGGAGCTGGAGCTCGGGCATTGGCACGCTGAGTACCTGCAGGAAGCAATAAGCAAAGAATGAGCTGTAGTGGCATGAACTGATTAATGTCCTATCATCTACTGAAAAGACTCCTGAACAGCAAAAGGCATGTGTTTGGTTTAGTCACCCTTAGAAATGAGTAAAAGCTGTGTATCTTCAAATCTGCTCTGACTTTCTGATTGCTCATTTCCAATAATATCCTTCTAAAGCACATCTTGAAGAGCAAATCCAGGTGAATGCTGATTTAAAAAAATAGCATGATCAACTGGAAAGGATTTTGTTTGCCAAAGACACTCAATGCCTCAGCCTCAAAGCAGCTCAGGCTCACGAGATACATGTTGTGCTCTGTTCTGTTTTTATTATTCTCAGCAAAGCTAAGACCCCTGAAATGAAGTATAAAAATTATCACCCACTGTGCTGCTGTTGAATATACCAAGCCAAAGAACTTATGGAAATTCCCTAGTGGAAGTTTTCCCTTGGGAAAGTACAAGGGAGAATGGAAACAGTACCAATTTTAAGTTCATGGAGCATTTTATTTGTAACTGTAGAATCATATGTGATGCTCATCCAAGTGAGTCTACTTTTGAGAACTCATTTTTGAGGGAGAGAGCTGTTTGCCAAAAATATTGCATACCTCCTGCATTTATAAGTCCAGTATACACAAATCAACTGTTCTGCTTGATCTATTCTGAATATTACAACCTTTAGAACTTCCACTGCTCTCTGGATAAATTACTTCAATTGATTTAATTGCAAGAAAGTGTGCCAAAGAGGCACTTAGTTAACCCTACTCCTGCTACTTTCATCTTCTAAACTCTACTCTTTATTACATTAATTACTTCCCTGTGTGGGTGTGTAGCCATTCCCCCCAAGAACCCTAGAGCATGTTAAAAAAATTTCTCCTACCTTACAGTATATACATAGGTTGCTAACTGCTTATATACATTGGAGATCAACTAACAGGTCCACAAGACACAAGAAATACAGACAAAGAGCTTAGAAGAGTGTGCTTTAAATGATATCAGTTCACACATGAGTTTTCTTTTGGCATTCTGTAATGAAACTAAGCAAATACAAAAACGCTATGAGTGAAAACATGATAACATTTATGGTTATAAGGCAGAGAGAATATGCATCCTTTCAGCCTTTGCTTGCAGAGCCACAGCATATATGAGTCTGAGATGAAAAACAAGCAGAATATCCTGCGGAAGTGGCTGCTGGAGGAAGCCACACAGTCAGTCTCACTGCAGAGACCAGACAGCGCAGGCAAGATCTGTATTAACACTGCCATTCACTGGTGTTCAAAAGACCTGCCTGACCAGACAGACACTTGCCACTTGTCCTAGGCTCAGAGTAACACATGGGAGGCATGGCAAGTGTCAGAGAATCTTCAGAGCACCGATGGCAATACGAAGGACTCCTCTGGAAAAGCAAATCGTGGTCGCTGATTAAACTATAGTGGTTATCCTACATTACTGAGAGTGCAAAGGGTTTCTAACCATATACTCTCTCAGCTAACTATCTGGAATACTTACAGAAATTTGAAACTATAAACAGCCTTTTAATTATTGGCTTTTTTTCCCTAATTTGTTTATTCCACTTTGGGTCAAAGTAGGCACAAAAATGTAGTCACCAAAAAATAACAAAAGCTTACTTCAGACTTAACCCCTGAAGGAAATTATTGCTAAGAGATACCAAAGAACATAAATTTGGTAATGCATTACTTCATGGCTCAGAAATCAGCAGCACATTATTCTGACAGCAATGACAAGTTCTCATTACAAATTACATGCATATGCCAAGAAATTCCTGGGCAATTATAGTGATTACTTCCGCCTTGAGAACAAAAGATGTTAGTGGAAGAGCTAAAAAATGCAAGTGATGTGATAATCACATTTGATTTTCAAAGTGTTTATATTCTAAAACAGATATAAAGAGCAGCTTCATGATTATTCATCTTCCCCATAAGAGAAAGAACAACTGATAGCAACTGATCTAAACAACAGCTCCTTAATATGCAACCCCTTGCAGTACAGCACAGCCAGTTTAGCTGATGAGAAAACAGAGCCTCCATAGAAATCAGGGGTCATTTATAATTCCTGATCAAAAAAAGATATAGGACTTCATTTGTACACCAAGACAAACATGCAACTCTTGCAGACAAACAGGGAGATTCAATGGTCACTGTATCTTTCTCTATGCAACAGAACAGAGATTACAATTTTAAGGAGGATGAGACTAAAACCATCACTGTTCATCCTTTTACTGCGTGCTACTTCTTAGACAAACAGAGGAGAATATCACATGTTGAAGATTAAACACACTTCGTTGGACTGAAACCTGGCCCAGCATGCTTTGGTGCATGTACTAATAACAAAGAAATTATAACTCTGAGAACAAGAAGTGTTTTTACTCCTTAAGAGAATGCTAGGTTTGCAGTTGAAAGTAAGGTGCAACATGCTTATTTTCAATCTTACTTTCTTTGCAAAGGAGGGAAACAGTTCTAGCTAAGTCATCTATGCATCCAAAACATCAAATGTACATGTTATATCATAAGATCATAAGATAGTTTCTCTAAATTCGCCTTTGCCTATGAGGTCCCATGCCCAGTAGGACAAGCTACCACTCAGGACATTTTTATGTCCTTTTAGTCTGGCTGCCTGAAAAAGTATAGCTTTTTCTCCTAATGACTGTGGACAGGGAAATGCCCATAAAAACCACAACACCTTCGCTGGTGAAATATTCTTATTGTCTGGAACTACCCAGGATTGGTTGCATCCCAAATGTTTTCTATATTTTTGTTCTCTAATTTTTAGGAGCCATCCTAAGCCACATCTGATAAACTGTAGTGATTTTTGTATTCTTGAGAAGCCATACTGACATCTGTGAATTTCACATTACTATACTTGGTCTTCAGAGGTGAAATGGAATTTGAAATAGTTTAGTTTTTATTAGCAACATAATTAGCTAATATGTGAAACATCAATTTCATTCCATTCTGATGTGTGCATTTCCAGACAGCTGCAAGACGCTCTCTTTTGACCTCATGTTAAGAGACAACAATCTGCCTTTACATGTTATTATTTACTATCCAACAAACAGTGGAATTTCAGTGTATACTTACTAGATCTCATGTTTTTATTTTTCTAGGCATGGGATCTTGGCATTAGCAGTCATTTAGTTGTTTAACATCAGTGAAGAACAAGTTTACATGTTTTTACAAGTCAGAACAATAATCACAAACTCTGAAGCTGGAATATAACTATCTTTTTTTACTGGCAGAACACCTTGTGAGCCCAAGGCAAAGGTTCATGTTTGATGGTTAAATTCAATCACACTGGCTAGTTTTGTTCAAAAATAGGACTATATCTTTGTTGTTGCTGGAGCTACAGAACTTGGATTTTCAGAAAGGTGGGAAGTCATTACATGCAGCATAACATAAACTTAATGGTGGGACTGGCTCTGTGGCAATATCTTACAAATATCATTATAAATATACTGCTGTGGACAATGACAGCAATTACAAGTTCACTGCTTCTGCTCATCTAAGTAAAAGCTGGGAACTGCAAAGGGAAACATGTTGGGATATAATTTCCAAATGCTCCATTTTAGGCTGCTATGAAATTGAATTTGGAAAGCAAACTAAAAATTACAGTCAAACAATTTGTCTCTGTTCTTTGACTTCTGGGAAGGCAGCAGGAGTGTGAAAACTGACTTGACTGATCTAGAGCTGATCTTTACTTAGTATGAGAAATGGTTTTTTACAGACTCTGTGCCTGAGAAACTTACCTGGAGAGTTCTGGGGTGAGGACACTGGTGAACCTCTTGGGGACTGGCAATAACTGGGATGAAGTAAGGCATGTGGCGGCACATATGACATTATCTCCTCTTCAAACAAGCTTGTAAATAGAAGCACATTTTAAAAAGCAACACATTTATTTGCATGAATAAAAGGTATCTTTCTAAAAATAAGCATCTATTTAATCTGTTTTCTTTGTTAGTGACTTGCCTATTTCCACTATGCATACTTAAGGATTGTAGAGTCATAGAATATTACTGCCATTCCCACTGAAACTTAGTGGAAAGCAATAATTACTGCTAAATACTGTGAAATATCAGACGATATGAAATACGATGTTTGTTTTCAATACTAAAATACACTTGCTCCATTTGTGTTCCCTCTTTTTTTTTTTTTCTTTTTTTTTTTTTTTTTTCCATTTGTACTGTTATTAGAAAAGGGTCAAAAACCTTAGTCATGATTTCCCAGAAAAAAAATCTATAATACTGCACAAAGACCAGGAACACAAACTTGCAATAACCCAGTCCAGTTCCGAGGTTTAACATGCAGCATTTTAGGGAACTAATGGATGCACAATTAAAATTTTGTCATTAATACATCCTTGAGGCAATGGCATTATTAAAATGGGAAGAAAATCAAAGCACAACTTTTCATACCTTTTTTAGGTATTTTTAGAAAAACAAAACCAGAACAAAACAAAAACCTGGAGAAGAGAAATAAAATACAAAGAATATGAAGTTTTTGTGGGATTGCACTAACTCTTTGACTTTTCTCTTAAAGATTAATTATACTGATGATTGATTTCAATAACACAAATAATTGATTTCCTACAAAGGAAAGTTTGAAATGAAAATCCTGCATTTTCTTTATTTCACTAAATGGGTACACACTACTGTCCAGAAGGCTCTTCAGCAGCTGCCACAGCATATTCCATACATGCACAGAAAGCAGCAGCACCTACCTGAGTAACATGACAAGGTCTGCATCACTGGATAAACGCACCAAGCCAGGCGTTCCCTCTGTCCGGATGAACTGGATCTTCTCCCTGTGTAAGCCAAAAAGAGTTACAAAATATCTGATGTACACCCCAGTAAAAAAGAGAAGTACAGGGTATATCATAAAGACCTCTAGGCTATGCTTCTGCACTTCAGAAACCATTTTTTCTCATGCCACAGCATATGCATGTGAGTAGTAAAATATTACAACTAAAAAGCTCATTTGTTCTGAAGAGTCATTCTTGTTTCCCTCACTGATTCAAGGCTTGAGGTACTGCAGACATGCAACCAAAAAAACTAGCAGTGGCCCTGAATTCAAAGCAGTAGGCCAAGCCCTGTGAGAGAATATTACTATTCAGAAAGTGAACTGTTTGAAGCAGTGTACAAATATGCAAATGTAAGCCATATGTTACAATGTTTTTATGATTTCCAAAGTGGGATTTTCAAAAGACGTTGCATTTAGCGCATCTTTCAGAAAACCCCTGCACTGTTTCTCCGTCTCTACTTCACCAAAGTACTCAACTCTCCTCCCAGACCCAATCTGGACACTACTGTGGAATCTATGCATCCTTAACACTGTGCATAACACACTCTGGATTGTTGCAATCTCACTATGGATTTTTAGTATCTATATTGAATATAATGATTTGGATTATATTATATTATTATATTATTAATTTATTATTCTCTCCACAGCCTGTAGAGTTTTTTCCTGTATTCTAAAATGAAAGGACATCCTATTCATTTCCTACCAGTATAAGACAGAACTTCTCTCTGGGTTCCGTCAGAAGAGGGTTGGCCAGCAGGGACAGGGAGGTGATTGTTCCCCTCCACTCTGCTCTTGTGAGGCCCCATCTGGAGTACTGTGTCCAGATCTGGAGCCCCCAGTACAAGAAAGACAGAGAGCTGTTGGAGAGGGTCCAAAGGAGAGCCACAAAGATGATCAGGAGACTGGAGCACCTCCCCTACAAAGACAGGCTGAGGGAGCTAGGCTTGTTCAGCCCGGAGAAGAGTAGGCTGCAGGGTAATCTAATTGCAGCCTTTCAGTACCTAAAGGGAGCCTACAAAAAGGAGGAGAATCAACTCTTTGAAAGGGTTGATAACTGCAGGACAAGGGAAATTAGTTTTAAGTTGAGGGAGGGGAGATTTAGGTTGGATATCTGGGGAAGGTTCTTTACAGAGAGAGTGGTGAGGTGCTGGAACAGGCTGCCCAGAGAGGTTGTGGATGTCCCGTCCCTAGAAGTGTTCAAGGCTAGAGTGGATGGCGCCCTGGTCAGCTCGGTCTAGTATTAAATAGGGAGGTTGGTGGCCCTGCATGTGGCAAGGGGGTTGGAGATTCATGATCACTGAGGTCCCTTCCAATCCTGGTCATTCTGTGATTCTGTGATCATACAATTTGGACACACTGTTAACATGGAAAAGAAAACCAAATGCAAATGCACATAATAAAAATTCTAAAGGAGAAAAACAAACAAACAGAAAAAAGCTCTATATAAGAACAGTGATACTGGCTCAGCTCAGAGGTCCGTCTACCCCACTGAAAGTGACAAGGACAAAAGACTAAAGACAAGAGCGCTGGCAGCAGCACGCAGTTTAAGCTATGTGTTTCTGGAGCACATAATTTCATGCACAAGTTTCATCCAAAAGGTCAAGCCAAATTTCTTGCCATCTGTCTCTAAAAACAGTTTGACAGAAGACATTCTTAAACAATTAACCTAACATAAATTTTCCTGACAACTTCCACTACATATGCAGCATATTCGAGGGTCAAAAGGGGAACATCCAAGCTGTACATGCTTGCAGTGGTGGCTGTAGTAATTCAGTGTTTCCCTGTGAAGACAGGCAGTGAAAGTCAAGCAACCACTTCATCAAACCTGTGGTCTCAATCCATCAAGAACCATGATCAGTATGTTAACCCCACAGTTCCACCAGCGCAGTGCCGAGCCAAAGCTAAAACACACTGCCCGTCTGTGAGCATGGCCCCATCATGCACAGGGCAGGGATGTCTGGACAGTTCTAGAGCCTACTCCAATTTACATCAATGCCCAAATAGAAAAGTTTGAAGAAACGAATGGTAAATTTCAAAAGACTTCTTAGTATTCAGTTAGCAACACCAGAAATCAGAAAAACATTTTCTGGGTTAATGTTTGCAGCTCTCCAAATAAATGCAATCAATAACATCTCAGGAGTTACCACTGAGAATTGTGATCCGAATGACAGTTTTTAAGTATATGCCTTTTATCCCCTGTTAGGATATAAATCATATGATTGGTACCTTTGCCTGAAGCCTTTTATTTAATTTTCCCTTCATTTTCTAATAGTATATTTTTTCTCTTTCCCTAAATGTTATTTCACTGAGTTAAACAGAAATACAAAAAAGAAGTATTAGCTGCAGCTTTATGGATATGTTGTCTACAAATTCTACAATTTGTTATGTGCCACTGCCAACTTTAATGACAGAAACTAATTCAGATTAGCATTTTGTATTAGACTGGGAATAGCAGACTGCCCAAATTTTAATACCTGAGTGAATGATTCCTGGTAAGATCTGGTTGACGCTCTTGTAGAATTTCAAAGATGTTGGGCTGCCGCAGAAATGCAACAATCTTGTCATTGTAAGCTGAAAATACCAACAAAAACATTGTACTGAAACAACTACATACTAAAAGACAGGATGACATTCCTTCTTAGTTTTGAGCAATGACCACAAATTTCACTTTCACAGTCATTAGTTTAGCAGTACTGCATTCATTTATATTTATTTGCGTAAGGCTACTTGTAGCGCTATCACAGGGAACACACCTGATTATGAATGAGATCTGATTATGACAAATCCTTTCCACTGTTAATTAACAGTGCTAACTTTTTTAGCAATTTCTATTACCTTTTACAATCACACTCCTAGCTGAAGTCAAACTAGAGTATTCATTGCTAGAATTAAATCAAGGTTCTTAAGTTTCCACTGCACCGAACCATTCTCACTCATAAAAAGGAAATGTGAAGTGTCACAAAGCACGAGACATTGCTTAGTCTGCTATTATAAATTAAAATATGAGTCAGGGCAATGGAGGATCCAATATCTTATTTTATAACAGTGTGTTTAACAGCCATGTAGACAAGGTTCTTTCTTCAGCTACCTTCAGCATCCCCTTCCAATCCGTTTGGTGTCACTGTAATCTCTACAGGCCCTTGGAAAGATGTGACTGGTATAAGAGTGATGAACTGCCCTCTGGAGATGCTGGATTGCACTAATAGACCAGATTGAGAACTTTATTTATAGACGTAAATATAATGTCATTCATCTCATCATTTGTACGACACCTGAGACCTACAGAACTAGGCAAGAAAACAAGATGACTATAACCACAGACATTATAAAGCTCTTACAGGCTGGATGTAAGGTAACTAAGTGAATATTTTAAAACTCTTCCTCTGAGAAGTAATAGCCTTTTGTTGTTATTCATACTAAGATTCTGCCTAAGTATCAAAAATGCAGTGCATCCTAACAGATGGCTGTATATCCGGGCTCCTTCTCAAACCTTAATTCATCCAGCTTTGTGTGCTTACAGTAACGTTATCTGCTAGTGGCTTTTCAAGACTTTGACTAGACATATATTCATCAATTTCAATTACTCAAAGATTAACATTACTCCTTTTCTTCTTTATAACTTAGCAAAAACACAGAAATAAAAGGTTAGAGATTAAAAGATCAAAGAACTTATAGTTCAGTGATATCCATGCATTCTTGATATTATTCTTAGAATTTTAAGACCAGGTGAAAATAAAATACTAAACTCTTCCATTTTCAACATGTAACAAACACTACTCAAAGCTAAACATACTTCTGATGGTATAAGCATTTCCACAGTTGACTTACAGTCAACTCCTATTTGGCTACGTTTCTTAACTATCAACAGACAGAAGTAGGTTACAGCCATTCAGGAACCTTCCAAGAATAGCTGATTAAAGCTAGTCAGAATTAGAGAAAAACAATTCATATATAATGAAAGGAGTGCTTTTTATTTTTGTGAACTTTTAAAATGTATTCTCTCAGCTATGTATTCATTTTTCTAAAGAGATTCTAGGACACATTCCATGTTGGAGGTGTTCAATCCATTCTCAAACATGAAACAATCAATGGAAACACCCATATTCTAATCCCAGCTGAGGGAACTGGGATTACTTAGTCTGAGAAGAGAAGGAGACTCGGGAGAAACTTCATAGCTCACTGCAACTACCTGGAGGAGATTGTGGTGAGGGGTGGAGGGGGCTGCCTCTTCTGCATATCTAGCAATAGGACTAGAGGGAATGCATTCAAACTGCACCAGGGCAGGTTCAGATTGCATATTACAAAAAATTTCTTCTCTCACAGAGCAGTCAGGTGCTCGAATGGGTTGCCCAGGGAGGTGGTTGAGTCCTCATCCTTGGAAGTTCTCAAGAAACATTTAGATGTTCTACTAAGAGACATGGTTAGTGGGGAAGTATTGCTGGTAGGTGGGTAGTTGGACCAGATGAGCTTGAAGGTCTTTTCCAACTTCAGTGACTCTATGATTCTATTCTAATTCACTAATTCACTTACTGCTGAGCCTGTAGTGTATGCACACCATGAACACAGCAAGGGGAAGGATTTAAATTAGCAGAGATTTTCAAGTAAACATGGCACAGTACAAAGATCCAGTTATAGTCAATCGGATTAATTTATCTTGATTTAGCACAATGTGACAGCTGTTAGATTCAATAAACTAAATTCTCTTCTTGGTGGCATAGGAATCAGTAACTTTGTATGTATGTAACTGAGAGCAGAAGTTAAGCTAATGACTAATTCCAAGCTGATTAACACTTGATGGAATCTTGCCAAAAGAGATACCCAGAAGTTCTACAAAATCACTTGAAATACCCAATTAGGACACAACCTGCTGGCTTCAGCTCCTCCTGTCACCACTTAGACTAGTGGGATTAGGAAACTCAGAACAAGTAGGATTTTTACATCAATTGTTCAATTCCTCATAGACACTTTCTGTTATTATTCCTACAGGTTGCAAGTGACTGATTAGACAGTAGTCCTAACAAATTGTAACTTCCACCCACCCCTACCAAATGAAAAACACAACAGTGAAGACAGACGTGACACATTCAGTCACAGAGTACTTCTCTGCAAAGAGGCCATATGCTGACTTACCCACTGGAACCACATCCTGGTACTGAGCTCTGCTGACTGTATTGAATGTACTAGACGGTCTTGGTAGAACTGGTGGTCCTGCATGACGAGAGTCCTCTCCAACCTGAAAATGTACAAGTGAACACAGTCAGTGTTTCTTTGTCAGCATATACTTAGGTATACAATGGAACAGTATTTAAGTGAGTACTTATATGACTTAAAATTAAACATAAACATAAATTTTCTGCTGGATCACTATTCCCAATAATCAGTGTAGAAGGGATTACCTATCTTGCAAGAGAATTATTAGTAAAACATTATTTATTAGTCAGGAAAAATCAAAACCATTTATTTCCAAGTTTATTACTATTTTTAAATAATAGTCCCATTCTGAAAGTAAATTCTCCTCTAAAATTCAAGCTGGGAAATTTTCAGAGAGTAATTTTGTACTTCATGTACATCTTTACCCATATTAAAAGTTAAAAAGATCAAAATGCAGCTCTTTCATTAGCACCATAACCACTCATGAGCAGAATTTCCCTAAACTCAAACTGGAAAGAATTCTGTGGCTAAAACAGCAATATAAAGTGAGTTCACATTCAGTCAAGGTAAATGAGTCCAAAACTGGTACAAACATTTCTTAAAATCACTCAGGAGAACTGTTGTCAATTCTTTGTGTGTTTACCTTCTGGAAGTGAAACATACAGCATATCAACATTTTTTAGTGCAGAACCATAGTGTAAAATTTTTCCTCGTGGGATATGTGATGCTGGGTCAGCTTCTACAATTTACTGTATGTTGAGGTTTCAGTCATTTCTACTGTGTCATTATTTTGTATTTTATCTACATGAGGCATTTTGTTCAACCATTTTTTCATTCTCTTGGACCTTTATGTTTACTCCTCTATCCCTCTGCCTGTAGATAATTATTACTACGTGAACTACACTTCCACATTCCAGAGAATTCCAAAAAAATTTCAAGTGCAAAAGATCAAATGATTATAAAGGTTTTGTTAAATCCAGACTCTGGCATCACAGTGTAGTAAAAGACCTGAAGTAACTCACAAGGTCTTTCTGCCCTCCGATAATAATCTCTCTGGAAAAAAAATAATAATAACAGTAATTTCCTTTAGGCGTTGTGCTGGAAAAGGAATGGCATTATTATTAGCTCCAGCTTCACGCTGCAGTTCAGCTTTAGCTAAAAAGGCATTCCTTACACCGGCTATTGTTTGTTTTAGAGCATCTCCCTGTAAAAACTGGGTCAACAGCTTCATAACATCAATGCAAATCCAAATAAAGTATTTTGAGAATTTTTTTCATTAAGTACTCATCTGTCTGCAATAACATACAGTTCCATAATACAATGGCTTTAAAATAGCTGCAAATAAGCAATATTTAAGTCGTAAGAGCTGAAGAAAACATACTCAGTCTCGTACATATGCATATCAATAAACATCATTACATCATCAGTCTCCGAATGGGGATACTGCTTTGATTTCTATGTGGTGCTGCTTTACTTATATTCAAAATAGAGCCACAACTGTTATCATACCAAATAAATATTTCTGAACTGGCATTAAGAAACAGATCAAGCAATTTCATTTATCTAATCTAGACGGAGTAGAATATTCCAGCAGATAATTAGCACTGTGTATATGCAATATATGTGCAGACTTCCTGTAAGATGAACTACACTTATGCTGCAGTATTGACAACTTCAGCAGAACAGCTCATCTGTCTCTCTCTATCTTGAATGCAGATATTGAAGTCCAGAAGAAAGATAATCTGCACACCAATTTGGTGAAGTCAAAAAAAAAAAAACCAATCTTTTTTATGTTCTCCTATAAATCAGTAGGAACAGAAAAACTTGAAACATCTAGTGGAAGATCTAAACAGCTACATGAAGACAATTTCAGCTGTCTTGCCTGCTGCAAGACGTCAGTGTCTACACCATATAACCACACTGACAGATAATGCTATTTAAAATGATGCATAAAATACACCTTATATTGAGGGTGGCCATGGGAAGTATCCTTGACAACTAAACCATATTCGTACAGGAAATGATAACATACGCAACCAATGCAAAAACACTTCCTGCAGCTCAGTGGAAGCTCCGATAGAGAAGTAGCGGCACAGATTCACGCACTGAAGCAGATCTCTGGCAGAACTTGATGTGCCACAAAACTGAGCTAAAAATGGGACAAATCAGAGCATCTCACAAGTCGTAACATGTATTATCTTTTAATTCCTGTCATGGGATAGCCCTCCTCTGAAAAGAGGAACCACAGCCACCAGCACAGAGTTTTAATAACATCTACAACTAAAGATTAAGCCATTATACATATGCTTGGTCATAGGTAAAAAGAATTTACAGCAACAATATGGAGATTGGTGGTGAAAAAGGTCCACAGTGGCGCATCAACATGACAGTCTTTCAAATGTTTTACTGTTTAGAAAGTAGAGTTAAAATACATACATAAGTACATACAATGGTCTGACAAGCCCATATGCAGGAAGAAGGCGTTTTACACTTATTCAGATTGTTGCACATCTAGATGTATACACACACCCATTTTTTCCTCTAATTTGCAAAGTTATAACCTACATAGTTGGCAGACACCAGGCTTGACAGCAGTAAGTATTTTGACAGTAAAAATCATGATACAGATACTGATAACCTGTAATCAGATGCTCTCCTGTGGTTAAACAGGGTTACTGCAAATTAAAAGTAAAATTAATGTTGATGGTTTGGGTTTTTTTTCTGAAATAGTGTATTTCAAAAGGATCAGTGACGTTCCCTGTTGGAAAATAATACCATAAACATTTATGGCTGAGTACCATCCAGTTACAGAGCAACAATGTTCCTCACAACTGAATGGAGTTGTAAATGGAATGAAGTAAAAGAAGATGTCCTTAAAAACCTGGTGGCTCCCAACCAGAGAGAAGAGGCAGAGCAAACTTACCTCACCAGCACTGTGGCTGCGTTGCCTAGTTAAGTGCTGCCGATGGACTAAAGCACTGGTAGGCCTGCTGCTCTGCAAGGGAAGCCGAGGGTCAATGAACGTGGTCGTGCGGGAATTGTGATCAACGAAGAAAGCCTAGAAAAAGAAAAAGGCAAGAATTTATAGCCAATTGTTTGTATGACAAGAATACTCAACAACCAAAGACTTAAATGTCTAAGGTTAATGCGTATTCAGGCTCTAGGATTCAGCCTCTGATGTCAGGCTTTCGAAATTCCTTCTCATGTTGCTGTGGCTCACATGGCAAAAGGAGGATAACAGTTTTTCAACTCACTGGAGGGATGAATTCTTTAATACCTTATTTCATTCATGCCTTTAAAGTCCTTTGAAATCTTCAGCTGACCAACATCAGAAGTTTTATTATGATTGCCAATAAGAAAAGGCTCTTATATTTAATAAAAGTCATCCTCATGTTTTCTTTATGATTATTATAATTAAATATAATTTATAAATATATTATAAATATAATATATATAAAAATAAAATATAAATAAAATATATTATAAATATAATTAAATATGATTTATTATTATAAATCTTAACTTTGAATACAAACTGGTGTGCAAAACTCAAGTGTATGACTGCATCCTATGATGCATTGTGATTACAAGTCAAAAGACATTTTTACTAACCTCATGTTGCAACTATTCTAAGCTCATTAACCTGAAAAAATGTCAGCTGGGGATAAAAAGAAGGTGGCAGCAGAAACTTTTAAAACAGGCAGCTGGTAAAGAACTACCGCATGCTGGCTGGTCTGTTGTTTGCTTAAAGCAAGGTCACAGGAGCACATATCCTGGAAAATGAAAACCTCCTGCACTACAGTCCAATTCAAACCAAAAATTGTTTCTAATCCTTGAGATTTAAACTTTTTCCAGTATTAGTGTTGCACTTGGAAACCTGCACTGTTCTATTTCAACTTACTTCAGCTTTTTTTTCAGTCACAATGCTGGAAATAAGGAAATGGCAAAAAAAGATCCTGATTTTGAGGAGAAGAGTTACAAGAAAGTGACATCTGGTTTGAAGAATTAAAGAGTCTGGACCAGCAGAGAGGTGGTTGGGTCTGCTGGAGTCATTTCTATTTGTGATACCAGTGAGGTACTTTGACCACAGTTTCATAAACAATTCAGTCCTGTGGTGTCAGCAAAAGAAACATTCCCATCTTCCCCCACCCTAACCACTTGTTTCATCCCTTGTGCAGCCCCCTCCTGCCTTGTGCTGGCACAAGTGTTTGCGTGGCCACACAGTGAACCTTGCTGGGGAACCGGTCCAGGCCAAAATTATTCTCTTTTGTCCGTTTCCTTGCTTCTTCTTCTAACCTCAGTCAGCCCACCAGGGACGAGAGAAGTACAGAACTGGATCTTATAGCAACCTACAGTGTTCATCAAATCATTACTCAGGCTGCTTAGTACAGACAGGATAGAGAAAACAGAATTCTTGTGACTGCCATGAAAGTCATTAGGCAAGCTAGTGTGCCATGTTACACAGCAACTAAATATTGCTGTGGTCAGTAGTGGGAGAAAATATTAGTATTTCCAAATCCCAACAAAGAGGAAGTGCATGGAGCTGCAAATTGCAGCTGATGTCTGGCTGGGAGAGACAGGAGGGACACCTAACCTGCAAGACCTCAAAAACATTTCAGAAGAGGGCAGCAAGACTCCTACAGCTTTAACAGTGATGGCCTGAACCTAAGATCTGGGTATGCAAGTGTTGAACCACACCACCTGAACACCAAAGAAGAAGTTCCCTTCTGTTCAGATGAAATAGTTACAAACACTTAAGTGAAACAGTGTTCTGCAATTCACAAACAACATCGCGTATCAAAACATTACAATTTTAACTGCAGCGTTTGAGCCTGATGCAGGACTTTTTTCTTTGACCTTGACAAATGATGCCATCACCTTCAGCACAAATACATCTATTTCAGAACATGAAACCAGAGGAAAAGCAGAAAGAAAGCCATTACAAAATTTTGGTTTGAGGCCTGGCAAATGATTGAAAGAGGCTGCTGCAATGTATCCAAGCTTTCTGAACTATTTGCTTCTCATTTACAGGTTTACTTCACTTACTAACAATTGGCTGTTTTGCGTGTTTTATACTCATGTATCTACTACTTTTTCCAGTCTTGTCTATGCACATTTCTAAGCTGTGAGGGACATTCAGCAAACCAAAGGTTGATTTCATTAAGTTGACACTATACTGTAAAATCACTTAGGAAAAAAAAAAGTAGCGATTTAATCGTGGAAGTACTATCTACAGTTGTTCTACACAGTTATTTGATTTAACACAACAGTCTAACACTGTATGTAGTGCTCTTTCATATTACATTTAAATAAAGAACTAACCATACATACCAAGTTTAAGACAAGCATATCTTATTAACTATGAATGCTTGCAGGTCAGCAAGTAGCAGCCTACTCAAAGCCAAAAATACTAATTCATAGCTTCAGCGAAGATAAGCATTAGAGCCTTAATGTGGATATTGGCACACAGCTCAAAACACAGTGAAATCTCTCAATCTCCTTCACAAAAAATTCCTCTCATAGCACCTAATTATAATTCATGAATCTTATGATGCTTGAAGAGAATGACATAAGGTGAATAGTGCAAAAACTGTAATTTATCCATTAAACATGGATAGTTGCCTAAGTTACCTTTCACATTAAAGTATATGAAGCTTGCTAAAATACCCTTCTTCCTACTCAAGTCATTAATAATCAATTAGAATTTCACAGTAGAAAGAAAAAAAAAAATCTCTTATAATTTATTATTATTTATTTGGGATGAAGCCAATGGGATGAAGTTCAACAAGATCAAGTGCCAGGTCCTGCACTTTGGCTACAACAACCCAAGGCAACGCTACAGACTTGGGGCAGAGTGTCTGGAAGGCCCTGGAGACTTTCAAGACTAGATCAGGCTCTGTGCACCTGATGATGAGGTGTGGATGTCCCTGTTCATTGCAGAGGAGTTGGACTGGACGGCCTTTAAAGGTCATTTCCAACTCTAAGGTTTCTATGATTCTACCATTTGTAACGCCACTCAGAAATCCCATACTTGATGCGTTGGGCCTCCTGGGGGGTTTTGTTGTCTGAAGGGGATACATGGAGGAGTCCAGGAAGAATGGGCAACTGAGATTAGTCGAACAGCTCTGAAGGGAGTTTGGAGGTGAGCAGGCCCCACTTGAGCACGAATGCCTGCAAAGGTTACAAGCCATTGGAACTGCACTGACATCAGGGAACATGAACTCTACTGTTCACTTCTGTATTAGGGTCAGAATAATCACTGTGCCTTGTGAGCAACACCAAGCCTCTTACTACAATATACTTGGAGAAATAAAGGGAAACATTATCTCAGCGGGAAAGAATAGCAGGAAAGGAGATGTAATATGCATTGTGGCATGGCTAATATCCACTTGCTGTTCTTTAGCTTTTGCTTTTAATAATAAATGCAGGCTTGGTTTTGTTCGGTCTCATCAAACATGTTTCCACGTAGTTGACATCACTCTCTTTCAACTGCTGAATAAGCTTTCCTACTGGCCACATGCACTGTTTGTGACGAAGACGAATCAACATAAAGAGCATGAATAACTGAGCTTAATTCGAAGTGAAGAAATCCCAGTGGGGATTTATTCAGTGCTTCCTTTCACTGATTAACATTTGTCATAACCTCACTGTTAGCAAACACAAGACATGAAAGCCAAAGGTCTAATATTCTAAATAGGGCACCTATTAATAGTCAATTGAAATTGTCATATTCTTCAGGAAAGAACCAGCCTCTGAAGGACCATACAAACAAGGATGATACAAATAAGAAAAGAGAGAGGAAGGCAAATAACGAGGTTAACATAATTGCACATCCCTAACAGGGTTTCTAAAGGAAAAACACAGTGCTTTCCAAAGTTAATAAATACAAGATGAAAACAATTCTCAAGTTCTTTTTCTAGCCTTCCGTTCAGAATCTGTCTGCAATCTTTTCAAGCATCAAAATCATTATTTACATGGACAGCATACCAGGACTGATAACATAAGAACTAATAAGCTTAGTTTGCATTCTCACACAAACCGATAAGTCTTATCACTTCCTCCCATGTTAATCATAGTCTATTTTTAAACTTCCTAGTCTAAATTTACATTAAAATTATATTACTACAAAAATTTGTCTGTTATTCTCTGATTTTCAAATATTTTATTAGAATTCCAGAAGTGACATTTGTTCTGCAGAACTTGCAACTATTCAAGATCTTCATTAATTAATGAAACTTCCTGCACAGTTTCTGTGTGGTTAACCAATACAGAGTCAGCAGAGTAAGTATCCCTGGGGCTATTGCAAGCGCATTAATATTATTTCAGAATCTGATGAATGCTGGAACTACTTAGCATTTGGATAGAGGATTCACCTAGGAAAACTGTTACATATTAAAGAAAAAAGACCAAATAATGCACACTAATAAATTTCACTTGAGATGCTAAGGTAGACAGTTAAAGAAGAAAGTTGATACAAATAACCCAACAATAACTCAATAAAATTCAGTAGATAAAAAAATTAAGTAAGCTTACATTTAAACTTTCTTCTGAGTACAAAGGCAAAACTCTAAAGTACTTTACTGACCTGCTTATATTTCCATACTAAATAATTATTTTCAGAAGAAGTTTTAAAATATCTGAAGGAATCCAAGTAACTTATCTCAGAGTGAAAAG
Source organism: Lagopus muta (assembly GCF_023343835.1). Lineage (NCBI taxonomy): Eukaryota > Metazoa > Chordata > Aves > Galliformes > Phasianidae > Lagopus > Lagopus muta. Next base: position 27,171,720 of record NC_064440.1, on the reverse strand, counting down.
ACTATTGATTTTCTATTAATATTTCTTATACTGATTAATATTTACTTCTCAGTCTCCTTTTCCTCTTGCATAATATTTTGCCAGCATAAATAAGAAATTCCAATATTCTTTTGAAATAGGAAAAACATGCATCTTTACGTACATTGGGGAATCACGGCCATTTATGTTCCTTCTAGAGAACAGTAAGAAGAATCCTAACACTACAACATTCAAAAATCACACACTGAACAGAGATATAAGTGTGTCACTTATGAGTTACCTTGCCCTGATGGTCATGTTTCATTTCCCAACCTCTTGGCAGCTCCAGCTGTTTGTTAGCAAACATGTTTAGGAAGCCCACCAAATCACGATTATGCTGGTAGCGCTCAAAATGGTGGGTGTCCCGCCGGACTTTGGTGATCATGTGCTTCAGACACGTGTTATTTGTAAACATGCGGTAGGCACTCTGAAAAACATGGAACAATAATAATTTCACTACAAAAGACAACACTTCCGCTCTAAAAAGTGATCTTTTCTAACTATGCAGCAGTTATGAGAAACTGGTCATCCTTGTGCGGTTTTGGAATTAGTGTTCAATGTTTTGTTACATACAGTAACATACAATGCAGTAACTTGGACTCCATCTTACAAACACTTGTCCCATGAACTGTGAAGAATTTCGTAACATTAGAATTGCTTAAAAGATTAAGATCTCATAGGTATTCTAAGACTTCTGCAATAACAAGTCAATCATAGCCACAGAACGGTCATAAAGCTGGCAAGGCTTTCTGCAGAACAGAGACATGCTTGTAGAACTTAGCTCAGTTACATGTAAATCCACAGACTTCTCAAAAAAGAGGGGAAGAAAGAACCCTATAATTGCAAACCCATGTCTAATTTATCTAATAAAATTAAAATGATATAGTAAAAAGAGAGCACTGAGAGCAGAGAAAACTTCAAATAGAAGGGAAAAATAAACACTTTACACTTTTACTCCAGGAAAAAAAAAAGCCGACTGCAAATCAGATCTTTGTCCCAGAGCTGGCAATAGACAGAAGCTAAATCATAGGTCCTTCTATTGCAGTGTGTTGCTACCTAGACCACTCCGTGCTCCTATCTTTGTTTTCTGGCCAGAGGTCTTATCTGCTTCTGCCCTATTCCAAATACTGAAGATAAAGATGCATACTCCAAGTAGAATTTTTCAGATATGCACAGACGTGCATATCAGAACTGAATTTAAATCTATCAGTAATTTAAAAAAAAACTGCATAATTTACTAATGTGATTGCAAACAATAAATTATTCATCCCATTACATCTGTTCACAATATATATTCCTTATGAGAAGGAAAACAGGGAAAAGAGAAAAGGAAAATATACACTAACATGTCTTCTTGTTCACTGTGATCTCTGAAGTATTTTGATATAAATCAAGTAATTTGGGCGATACAAACCTTCCCATCAGCACCAAAATGACCACAAAGTAGAAACTTCATTTTCATTCAAAAAGAAAGTCCATCAGTCTTTGAACAACATAGTAATAAAGCTATTGCTTCAAAGAACAAGTCAGTTTGGTATTCTAAAAAAGATGCACAGCTGAGTAAAAAACAAAAACCTAAAAGGTCTAATGCCAAGTAGGACTTCTGTGGCAGCCCATCAACTGCAAGGAATGATGAGTGTTGCAGTTAATCCAGCTTCCCTATGTACTAGCAATATTTTACCATCAAACACTGAGTAACACCTCTGCATGCAAAACATCTCTGTATATAAAGATGCATTTATCGAAGTCTTTCACCTGAACAGACTGTACTCACAGGGTTAGAATGCAGCACTGTGAAGAACTCTGGGCTGATAAGAAATTTCACAGGGGGAGACTGGAGCAACAAAGTAAGCCTGGATCTGGAGGTAGAGTGAGGCAGCACATTCTCTCTTCGAAAATCTAACAGCAAAGTGAATGACAATTCACAACTCCAGTAATAAATATTACCAAAACACTACTGCAAACAACTATATTGTTTAGTTACACAAAAAAGAAAAACACTGGGTATACAATTGTATTGGTTTCATTACCCACATAAGCACACCTGAAATTCTTCTAATATCGGAATTTGTATCTAGAAGATCTAATTTGTTGCTTTTGGTGAAAAATCATTTAATAATAATGTTTTAAAATGCTTCCAATTATTTTGGTTACCAACCACATGCCTATATATAAATTGCCAAGAAGGTCCCTGTGTCAAGCCCACGGTGCTATATTGTAGCCGTACGCAGATAGCAGTCATTTTATAAATGCTGACCAATGCATACAGAACTCATCGTACATTTACAAAATGTTTCATTCTTTCTTCCTTAAAAAGCAAAATAAATTTAAAAAATCACTGCCAGTAACACCACTCTGATCCTGACACAGTACTTAAAATATTTAAGCAGCTTATGTAAGTTACAAACAGGTTGCCACAGGAGTACCTTTCACATTCAACTTTGAGTAAACATTTGCTTCTCCTCCTAGCAACTGTTGAAGTGCCCTGATTTCTCAACAGTATGAGGAACTGAACATACATAATGTGTAATATTTTCTACAACGTTATTTTCCTAACCACCTTTGAAAATCAATAGCATGTTTGGATGCACATTTTAAAGTAATGGAAAAATTGTAAGTTCAGATTGGGCCTCCAGCGTTTTTACTCCAGAATTTTACTCCACCTTCTACACATCACTGCTTCCTTCTTTTACATAACAGGGAATTTGCACAATTCCCCATCAAATAAACATTAATCACACAAAACACAGCTACCATGGATATAAAAGAATAACCCACAGACTGAGAAAGGAGAAGAAAGGCAGTGAATGAAACTCTAAGGGAAAAAAAGAATAAACTGTAAGTTAAAAGAAAAAAAAAGAGGAGGAAAAGAATGAGTGACATTCAAAACCCGGATGACTAAATACTATGGGAAAATAAGGGAATAAAGGATCTATTCATTCCGCCTATAAGAGGAAAACAGAAAATGGAAAGGAAATAAGTAAAGGGAAAGTAAGTGAGAAAAAAAAAGAATTTGAAAAACCAGCACACTCCCAAATGCTCCGATCTCTACAGAGTGACAGGAGCCTCTCACATCCTGGAAGATCCTGGGGTATCTTCTCATAGCTCATAGCTACTCATAGCTCCACTGTCTTAGATGGGTAATATGAAAACCAGGATGTGTCAGCTGGGTGGATTTTTTTTTTTTTTATTTTTTTTTTTTTATTTTTTGCAGTTGAGAGGCTTGCTAATTTGTTTTATGAAGGGCTTATTCAGTTGAATTTGCTGATTAGGCTGAGTTTGCTTTAAATTCATTTGTTAGAGGCACAACAAACCATCTAGCTGCTTCTGCAAAGGCCCAAACTGGCACATGAAAAAAGAAAAGGAAAAGGCTAGGGTAGAAATAAAGAAAACGAATAGAAAAGGGGCATTTGGCCAAATCACAGGTCCTGCAGTGACCTGAAATGCAAGAACAGTTAGCATTGCTTGGGCAATAGATGAGCTGAGAAAGGAGGATTACGGGAGAATGTAATGAGAATCTGCAGACAAAGAACAAAATGACACCCAGCTACAGAAGGGACCGGATGACTATCAAGGTAACTACACATTTATTAGTAAATTTGTAGTAGCAATATGACCAAGGAGAGAACTGCATAGCTAGAGGAAAAACAAGGAATGATGCTAAAAGAGTATTTTATAAAGATCTTTCCCAATGCATTCATTTGGAAAGTTAACACCAGGTAGTCAATCAATAACTAAGGACTAGGAGAAGAAAGAATTCTAGTTGTTTCTTGTCCTGTAGTATAACATTACAGAACGTGGCAGCCCATAAAATTCGTAACTCAGACACACTATTTTATACTCTCTCTGCTAATGTCCTATCTATGTTTTTACCCAGTCAGACACTGACAGAAAAAGGCTCTGAGCCTCCCATTCATCTTAGCACATCAAACAGGTTGCACCATAATCTTAAAAAACTAGACAGCAATGAAAACAAATTGCGACCCAGACTTCCATGACCAGAAAGTATGTCCTGCTCTATGTCATTATCTAAATCATCTGCAAGATGAAATCTACCTTTAGTGATTTTTTTTGTTTTTACCTGCATTAGAATGGTGAAAGTCAGTTTCCTCTCCAGCTCCATCCACTGCACTTGTATGCTCTTCAGGCCTGTCATTAGTCATTGTTCGGCGGATGCTCTGATACCTAGGGTTAGAAAACTGGACTTTATATGTAGTATATGGTAACTATGATCCAACTTGGGCTCTGAGGGACTCTAGTAATAAAGTTGGGCTTCCCCTGCTTTTCTGCCATGTAGGTTAACGTATACTGACATCTTTTAGTATTATAAGCATCTTCAATTTCCTAAAATCATTAGCAGATTTTTGTTAGCTGTTAAACACAGGTGAAATACGATAGGTTCAGAAGCCCATGTGCATTCTAAAAGGAACAACCACATAAAAATAAGCATACATGGCCAGCTGCAATAGCAACTAGGACCTGGTCTTTCTACTTGGTCTTACAGTGGTAAGTGAAGTTTTGCAAACACATAATTCACAAACAGTAATGGTAATTCTTACCGGCGATTCAGCTGTTCCATTTGCTGTATGGAATTTGATCTCTGGAGAATCTGTGGGGCTGGAGGGGCTGTGGGTCGCTGCCAAGTTGTTGTCCTGTTCACGTGATCAACATAAAATATCCGTCCATGGCTGTCAATTCGAGCCTCCCAGTCTAAATAGTAATAAAATACTGTGAGCTATAGGGAGTTTGGGCTTTATTTCAGCATTTGTTTTACTTTTTTGTTATATCTTTTACAGGATGACTTCAGCACAAAACTTTCTCACTGAAGGGCTAAAAGACACAGCTTTTCCCTGATTTTATCCCCTAAATCAAACTCTTCATGAGTTCTATGGAACCCATATGTAACAGCATAGAGAAATGAATAAAAACAAGCCCTCAATAAACAGTGATTGTCCTAGAAAAAAATAAATAAATGTATTTAATCTAATTCTCTTAGACTAGAGCACTTAAAGATGAGATCTCTGAGGCTTATTTGAGTACAATAAGCCAATGCCCAAATGTCAAAAATCTTGCAAAGCTTGACACACCTGTCACTGATTTTCCCCAGCTAAAAGTAGCAGTAATGAAACAGATGCCAGCGCTCTTCCTGGGTGTTGCATGTACCTATGATATAAATAAGCAGTGTTGCCAGAGAAGGTGAATTATAGTTATCAAACACCTTCATATACTAAATGCATGTAGCAGAATTGCAGATCCTGCAATGATCATAGCAAATTCACCTTGTTGTCCAAGCAGTAACTATAATGCTGGTTTTGCTACACAAACTACAAACAACATTAGAAGTCTAGCACAGACTGTGATGGTATCCTGCAACTGGTGCTGTAGAAGACCAGAATATAATATCAGTAACTACTGTAAAATGGGAACCATTGTTTTATCAACAATATCTAACATTCAGCCATGTTGAAAGAAAGAAGATGGCAGCATAAGATCCCCTGAATGCGGTTCTTCCCCTCTGTCCATAGAATACATGTGATTTCACAAAAAACCTGGAACATATTTAGCGTGTCAGATAAAAAGAAGTCTTTAAAAGCTCAAAAGGTTTATAGAAGAGACTTTCTATATTTCAAGTCCACATGGAAACTTCAGTAACTGCAGAAAAATTTAAAAACCAGAGGCAGGCAACCAATTCTAAATGACCACTGCTTTGCAAGGAGAGAAGACAGAAGTATCTTTACAGCAAGAGAAAAAATGAAATTCTACTGCCAGCTACTGAACAGTGACAGCCTTAAAACCTCAGGCTGTATGTGTGCTCTGATTTATGTCAGCAACTGGAGGTAGCTAAGTGGCTCACTGCATGACAATGTGGGGTCTGAGTTGAATCACAAAGAAGTTAAAAAAAAAAAAAAAGCAAACAGATTATGAGATAAATGGAACCTGTCATATCTGCATGACTGCTGTGTATTTCAGCCTACCATAACGCAGTTGTTCTTATTTCTCTATGGTGCATGATCAGAACAGCCTATTAGTGATTAGAGTATTATTACTGTAAATGAACTACGTAGAAAGCAACATAATGGGATAGGAATAAAGAGAATTGTTTTAAGGATTAAATTTCAATTCCAGGAGAAAATAAATGTGTTGACTTCATCTTTCTCCAAGTCCACATTAAAAACCCACAATTTTGCACTATGTTGTGAATTAAAAGTTCAAAATAAACAAAATTGCATCAATGCCAAGGTTATGGATTCATCACTGCACTTGCTATTTAACAGGTAACACATTTCAAAGTTACTCCGAAAGAAGAAAAAATAATTTAATTTCTCACTCAAAAAACCAAACGCTTCAGCATGCTCTGAAGGACCTTCGGTTTGTTCTCCCCATAAAGAAAAAAAAATTAAAAAGACAGAAACAGATGCTTCAGAGCAAAGATTTCATTTCAAAAGATCAGTACCTATCTACTGATGAAATAAAAACACACATTTCATTATTCAGCTTAGATTTCAAACCCTTACACACTGTATAGCAGTGGACCATTCTCCTGTGGTGATTACATACGTCCAGTTCCAACACAGTCATCACCTCTGTAACGTGTTTGAGGAAAATAAGAAGTTTTGCCTTCATTCATTTTTAACTACTCAAGTCTGAACAGTTGTGCAATGGGTCCTGAAGTAAATAAAGCACGCCTCCATCACTACTGTGATGACAAGGATGTTTTGCCATAGTCTAATTGTAGCTACCAATAGTGTTACAAAGAACTTAGCTTGCTGAACTGCAAAATTGTATTTAATCAAGGGTGTGCCATGTTACTTGCTGACCGTTCCCTAGGAATGTTATAGCACAGTGTTACATGTTCTAGACAGACATAGGAGGTATAGCCTGCCCTAGAGATCTGTTCTGGGCAGAGATGCAGGGAGAAAAACCAAATCTCGGAAACAATTAGTATTTAAGATTTCATTCACATTAACAGATGAACGATTACCATAACTGTGGCACTGGGCTTTGATTTTAAAGGTGTGTATGCTGGTGTGTAAGCATTTATATGCCTGTGCGTGACTGTGTAAAATCCCAGCAAATGTCAGAAATGTTACAATTCCACACAGCCAGACTTTCTCCATTAATATTGCAATATTTTTCCCAAGTAGATACTGTAGTGTACAGTTTGCTTCTGAAACACACAACCATGGTACTGCAGAGGTTATCTCTAAGCATTCCTAACTTATTACATCTGATCTTCCATAATGTTCTCTCTCCTTTTCAGTATGAAAATGATAAAAATTCAAATGAAGTATATCTCTCAGTCACTATTTTGTGAAAAATAACTCTGGATTATTGAGGTGGCAGTTAATTGACTTCAGGACCTGTGCAGAGGACTAATTGGTTATATGCACTGTTTATAACAGAATCAGCAGGGAGCAAAATATTCACATCGCCCTGACATGGATGTTGCGTTGAGGGACATGGTTTAGTAGGAGCTATTGGGAATAGGTGAACGGTTGGACTGGGTGATCTTTTAGGTCTTTTCCAACCTTAGTGATTCTATGATTCTATGATTCTATGACATTCCAACACATTTCTATCCGTGTTCTGCTACGCAACTCTCTACAATCACCCCCTCCAGTTACCAGGCAAACTCAGTCCCTTTCCACAAAGTGGATTGGGTTCTATTCATTTTACATTAAATATATGAATTCCTGGCTTCTTTAAAGTCATAGAGCTTTGTCACTGAGTTCACTGGGCTGAAATTTGATTTTTTCTTTCTTTTGTTTTCATTGTCTTTCATTTCCCCATTAGTTATGTACATTTGTTTTTAATCCTACCCACCTTTTTAAGTATCTAATACTAAACAGATCATCACTGCTACAAGTTCAATTAAATGCATCAGTTCAAAATTGGGAAAAATGTATTTTCTATGTATATTATAGATACAACAATTCCTCAATCAATTTAGCTCATCCAGCAATTACATAACACCCAAGTTTATTCAAAAGCCTTTGACAGTGCCTCAGAAAATGCAAGGAAAACACAATTCATGTAATCTGTAAAGACAGAAAGATGTTATTTGTTTCTTTGTAAATCATCACTACACATGACATTCTTGTAGATTTCAGTGTGCTTGATATCTTGCCCCCTCACAAAGCCTGCCACCTCACTTCCCTCCTCACTTGCTCTGCATTTTTAAAAGGCAGCATCACACCTTCCTAATATTCTGCAAATTTTGCTTAGCAAGTCCGTTTACATCAGGTACAATTATTCATCACACATCCTGATAGTTTGCAGACTGAGCACAATGCCTTCCATGGGAACAGCACTACACTTAATCATCATCCTTCCTCATTTAGAGCTTCTCAGATGTTCATTTGCAGTTCTCACATTTAAAAATGAAACATAATGAGATCTCATTAATGGCATTCTGGCAGCTTATCCCTCCATTAAAGTATGAGGAACCTACTTGGTGGTAGTGCCTCATCCACTCGCTGGTACCGGCTAACATCCTGACGTACTGAAGGCAGTGACCTTAAGGGCTGATGGCCATTGGCTTGAGCACCTAGAATCAAAATGCCCACAGATTATGTCTCAGTCAATGTGGGTAGTCAATGTAGGGTAAAACCTACAATTGTCTCTGAAGTGAACAAGGCATGCTAAAAACTTCCACAGGACTATGACATTTTAGGATATACCTAAGAGTCATTGGCTTTTCTGGCAAAGTAAGTAAAGTCTATACTTCAGGTTTTCTCTGGCATACTCTGCAATTCTTGTCCAGAAAACATCACTTCTTGGGACACACCAAATCCTCCTTTCACCAAGAGAAAGACCACAGACAGCCATGTGCACCCAAGCCATATTCCAGCAAAGGACATGGCCACCACAGAAACCTGAGGTGAGGTGACACTGCTCATTGATTTTCCTTGGTGCAGCAACATTGATTAGCTAGGATCTGACTGATTACTAGGATCTGACTACTAGTGAAGAGTCTTAAATGTCTAGAAAATGACGCAAAAGAATGTATTGTACTATTTGTTATTTTAATATCAAAATTAATTCTTTCCAAATCAAAGAGTTGCATATGGGGAGAAGAAATGAATAGACCTATGATTTTTCTCCCACAAACAGGTATAACCATAACCCATACAGAAGGAAATGTACTTGCAGGGTTTAAGGAAGAGAATTCATTTGTGCTTACCTCATTTTCCCCCTCCTCTTCTAACAGATTCACAACTAGTGTTCCCTAAGATTTCTGGTGCAGTATTTGGCACTCAAAAGTGAAAAAATAATTTGCTCTTCAAGATTACTAATTTTCAACAAACTTTTAGGATAAACATAATTTACTACAAATGTACCCAGAACAGGACGTACTTCAAAGATAGGGAAATTAACCAAAACATGTGAAATGTTATTAAAAAGAGGTGTTCAGAAATCCAACTTGGTTGCATGTACTTGATCATGCCCACTTCAATCCCCGAAGAAAGGGAATGGGTAATAAATTGTGAAATTAGCTTGAAAAAAATCTACTATGGACACAAGTCAACTTCCAGTGATTTTAGTGAGAGTCAAAATCCTCAACTGTTAAACTAATCTTACAATTGGGAATAGCTTTACAGTCTTGAGTAATGCATTCCTCTCTGCCCATGATTCCTGCTATGTTAGGATGTGCCTAAACTGACAATAAAGTGCAAAAGGTAAGACAGAAGCTGAGGTGTGACTAGAATAACTCTTTTTATAACTCTTTTTTCAGATTTTATTTTTTAATTATCCTTACATTTTAGTGCTTATATATAGTTTTTCTTCCCCCTATAAACATGCTGGAGAAAAGATCTAAGTATGAATTCTAGATTGCATTATATAGTTTGGGGATCCATCTGTGACCTCCCAATTACCATTCTGATGAGCAAGCAAGACAATATTGTGAAATACATTCCTCCTCTTCATTCTCCTTCTTAATACTCTCTTGAGAATTAAAATATATCCAATTTCAAAACAAATGTCTTGTTTTGAAATATTTCAGTTTTGATGTTTAAGAGTCTCTTAAACAAAGCAGTGTCTCAAAGAAAGACAAATCTTTAAGTATAATGACATTGAGAACTCGTTATTTTCAGATGTTTGTTTTTAAATAGTATTTTTTGACTGCAGAAAGGTCACTTCATAAAGTGCTCCTACAGTTGTTACCTCCAGTAGCTCCTTCAACCTCTGCTGTGGCACCCTCACAAGGTGCTTGGGCTCCTTCTGTTTCTTCATCCTGAGACTGGCTATTAGCAGCTGCTGCCTGCAGGCTTCTTCTTCTTTGCCAGACTTCTTCTGCATCCTCTTGGTCTAGTAATTCACCTCCCTCAGCCTCCTGTACTTCCTCCTGAGGTAACTGTACTGCAGGCAAAGAACCAGAAGTACTTGGAGAGTCCTGTGTTTCAGCAACTGGCTCAGTCCTGGGCACATCAGTGGCACAAGCTCCCTCTTCTTCTTCCTGAGAAGAAAACGCTGGAGTCTCAGGAAACCTGGCACTTTCAAAAGAAGAGCGCATTTCAACTGAAGAACGCCGCACAGTTACACTTTCATTACAGGAGCTGTCTGCCCCTTCCACATCACTCTCCCCTTCCTGCCGGGTGCTAGCCTCACTGACACTTTCTGTGCGAGCAGGATCGCTCTGCTCAGTTTCTGATGACAGCTGGGAAGGTTCGGACCCTTGATCAATAGATTCTGTTTCACTAACACCCCTTCTGCTCCCAGCAGCAGCATCAGCAGCTCCTGTGTCTGTACTACCGGGAGGTTGCTCTGCCTCCTGCACAGCATAAGAGTCATTGCCAGCCTGCTCTGCCGGTGTTTCACTCTGAGAACCTTGCAGGCTTTCACCTTCAACTAACTGTGATGGTGGAAGCTCCGGCAGGCTCTCTGGCTGGTCATCAGTTGAGGGCAAAGGAGCTTCAGAGGCTGAAACATTTTCATTCTCTGCAGGCCCTTGTGTTACCTGATCTGATGAGTAACTTAAACCATTTCTTTCAACATTTCTAGTAGCACCATTAAGCATTACTAAGCCACCATCATCTTCCAAGGAAGATGGGAAACCCAGGTCCTGATGTAGCTCGTGCTCCTCCTCATCTGAGTCAATGTGAAGCATTGCATTAAGTCTTGTGTCAGTAGGGAAGCTACTCCTCAGTTTTGGAGAGGCTCCACGAGGACGCTCGCCACAGGCAGATGTCCCAGGTCTGGGATGATCATTGTGTTCTATTGCATCCAGGTAGTCATTCAGTGAGTCCTGGCGACCTCTTGTAGGTGACGATCTTGAAGCACCAGAGGTTAATTCATCCTGATCTGTTTCTAGTGTTGTACTAGTCCTTAAAGGATGCCTCTGGATTGTTTCTCCAGAAGAGTCCTCAAGGACTGGACCATTGGAACACACCGTGGAAGTATCGTGATGTCCTGCTGGCATGTCCTCATCATCAGAAGGGCTGCCCAAGTCTCCATTTACAGAGTTCACTCCTAGCAAAGTGCCAACTGTTTCTGGTGAAGCATCTGCAGGGACACAAATATTGAATATGAAATATGCAATGCAGCCACCATCAGCTCATTCTACTTTTGCAGCATCACAGAAGGGATATAAAAATACACATCTTTCAAGATGTAGACTTATTTTAATCAGACAACTAAGTGAAGAAAATACAGTTAAAATAATGCAGATATCTACACTATCGTAATAGCAATCACAGAACTTTCTCCGTACAATCTATCCTAGTCTTTAGCAAAATTTCACAGGCATAAAATATTACTCCCATTTTGCTTTCAAAAGTAACAGCATTGCAAAGCATCTTGCCAAACTGTCTGTAAAACCAGCCTCACAAAAAAAGGAACCATTTTTTCTATAGCATCTCTCTTATACTCAGCAGTGGGATTTAAATAAAACTAGTCGTCCTTAGCACTACACAAACCAACAGCTAAAACCACATTCAGACTCACAGACTGTGCACAGATATCAAATTCTATACACAACAGTTATTTTGAGGAAATCGGACTTTTCTACTGCAAAGAATGGGAATCTACACAGGGTAAATGAATGAATGTTGGTGTTTTGGAAATCTAATCTCCCAAGTCACGTCCAACATATCTAAAATATGAATCCCACAAGCAAAAAGCAAGAATAGAGGCCACATAACTAAATGAGACACTTAATTTTAATAGGTAACCTTAGAAATACAAATATATGTAACTACTCTTCATTTAACTATTTGGAGACCCAGGTCACTGCCAAATTCTCACCTTCATGAACTGAAGATGTGATTTCCACTTTGAACTGGAGATATCCACTTACATGATCTGCTGGCAGCCTTCTACCGAGATTATAGCTGAGAATCTGGTCTCTGCAAAAATAAAGGTACTGTTGGCTTTGGGGTTGCTTTTTTTTGGTCTCTTGCTTGATTTTTTCAAATTTTAACTAGTTTTATTTTTCTAACATTTTGTATGAGAAGTGCTTATCAGGCAGAGTCAATGTGATAGAAGGTAACTTAATTAACACCTTAAAAATTAACCGCATTCACTGGCTTGTGTGGAAAAGCACAAACATCAACAATGGTGTAACTTATTTTTTGTGAACATATGAAAGAGCCTAACAAATGACAATATTTTTCAAATATGTACTGTGGAATTCTCACACATTTCAAAATCTGTTTTTAATTCAAAAACAGACCACACTGAAAAGGATCTTTTTTCTTTACCTTCTCCTCCCTCCAACAAAAAATTTCTTATATTATTAATAAAAACCTTTTACTTTTTGCAAGCCTTCTGCCCCCTTGTGGGTTCTACTGTAAAACAAACAAAAAAGCCAAACAACCTCTTCAAATTTTAGTTCTTATTCAATAAAGCACTTCTGTATCTGCCTAAGCACACTGCCATTTAGAAAAGCTTTTAATGCTCAGATTTCACAGTGTTATTGACTTCAGTAGGACTGAGACTTGATTAGATACCTGTATCAGCTTTAGACTTAGCATATGGTCCTAGATTCTTACTATGCACGGCCAGAATGTACAGTCCCAATCACCTTCCACACAGTTGAAGAGAGAGGAGGGGGCTGCTGAAAACCACCATGGAAAATCAGTGCTATTTCTGCAATTGCATTTGTACTGGTACAAACACCTCTTCTTTACTGAGAGCATTCTTACTGCGACAAGCGATAGACTAAAAGGCAACTCCTAAGATAAACTGCAGCTGGTTAGCTACAAACATTACTTTAAGTCCTGAGCAGATAACTTGAGGCAAAGCAGCATCTCCACATTGCTCTACAGAACACGACTTCAAATCATCACAGATATGTTTCTTGAATCTGTGTCACAGATTCATTGCTCAGCACTCCAACTGCAATTCTTCAGTTAGAATTGGGAGTGTCTTCAAAAGATTCTTTTACATAAGGTTTACAATGCCATAGGCAATAAAGATTAGAGAAAGCCATGACATAAATAACATCTACTGTGGTCTAAATCAATACACGATCATTCTTAAGCTCATGTATGGTATTTTCCATGGAATTTAAGGAGACATTGGCCATCTCACTATGAAAAAAAACTTGTAAGCTATACCAACAGTTAAAGGCCAAAGTCTACTGCAATCTGCCTAAAAATAAGTTCTAAGAAGTTCTGGAGTTCATCTTTTCATTCATACTGATATATGCAAAGGCAAGTTAAGCATATGGTACACTATAATTCCTTTGACATGTATTTCAAGCTCACACTTAAATCCAGTAGAGGATTTCAACCATTACTGACATCATAAAAATAAAGAGGAAGAGGGTGACGTATGTTTCACTCACTTGACAAAAACTAGAATAAGAGAATGATAACAACTGATTGTATACGTGGTACAGTTCTACTTCCTGTCTGTACTGCTCACTCCTTCCCTTTGCAAGACTTCTAGTGAAAGACTGTCTATCCTTAGCATATCTAGGAAAACAGGTACCTGACAAATGATTGGTATTAAAAACAACAACAACAAAAAAAAAAAAAAAAAAAAAAAAAAAAGCAAAAAAAAAGCAGGCAAATAAATTACAGATAAATAGGAAAAATACCTTTAAGAACATTAGTTTTAACGTTAGTTTTAACATGAGGATGGCAAAACAAAACTGAATACTTACCTATATTCTTGCTACATATTTATTATACTGCCCTTCCTATTCTAAACAGAAGTATGGAGAAGAAAACAGGAAATGTCTTCCACAACTTTGGTTTGAAAAAAAAACAAACAAGAACTGACGAATGTAGCAAAAAGGCTTTACTTCCCACTACTAGGAATCCCAGATATATGCCAAAACATTTTGGGATTACAGCATGGAAATGAAATCCCTGAACTTGGTCTTGAAATCAACATCATTCTCCTATTTTTGAGTGTCCATAGTGTGCAAATTTATTAGAAAAAGCTGTTTTCTCCAATATATTATAAGTTGTTGAAACTCAGAGATGAAGCATTTCTTAGTAAAGTTAAATTTTATGCACTTAAGCAGAGCTTCTTTTTCTTTTTTAAAAATAAATTATCAGAAGACATCATCAGAATCTTACGCTACTCTTACAATTTTATTCTTACTTTACTTACCAGTGTAACCATCACTTTGGAAACTTAAAGCTGAAAACTGTTTTCAAACTGAATTTGCTTTTCTCCAGTTATGCAACTTGTTACTTTGATGAGAATATCTGTGAAAAAGGAGGCCAGTTGTTTATATCCTGCTTTTTGTGCAAAAGCTTGATGATGCTGCCATTCCCTTAAACTCTCAAGGAAGAATACAGACATTTTTTACCATCATTTCTCAAAGGCCTCATCCAGTGGCCATTTAAGATTAATGGCAACTCATTAGCTTTGAGTTAGCTCCTATACAAAATACATTGGAACAATTCTGTCTCTCTCTCTGTCTTTTGAGAAATTATTTTTTCTAATCTGCCAAACAGAACATATAACCGAGAAAAGTCTCTGGCAAAACAACAAACCCTGCCCTTACTACATTCTCTTAAATGTGAAATTACACATTTGCTTACACTGCTGCATCTCTTGCAAACCTCCAACCGTTTGCTTCATCTCTGCAAAATATCACAGTGCCTAAGCACCAACTCCCAGGCTCTTTCAAGTATGTATGGTTTTCCAATGGCCTACTTTGATCATCCACTTGACTGTACTATACCTACTCCAGTAATCATCTCAAAGAAAAAAATACCTTAAAAAATTTCAAGTTGAGTTTCTTCTTTAAACAATAATAGATAGCTATCCAAAAAATGAACAATTTTTTTAAAATGGACAATTTTGAGTCTCATCAGTGCTCTATTCATAGCATGAGGCAATTTTAATTTGTTAGTATTACTAGCACTGAAAAATAAAGATTCACAGCTTTGCAGTTCTGACCAACTAGTTGATTAAATATTAAATCTCTCAATGTTATACTGACAACTTCATTGAGTAACAAAAGTGAGAAAATAAAACTTGCTTGTTCTAAGAAATTTGCACACAATTATATAGCATTGTGATAATGCTCTGTTTCTAGGTTGGCGAGCCATAAGTTAACATTTTTGTGATGGCAATGATTTTTTGTGTAAAGATACCAGAGTTGGAAACAAATTACAGAGAAAAATACATGCAAACACATACACATGCATTCAGAATGGGGTGAGAAACACCACCATCTTCCAATTAGGCATTAAGGATATTAAAATTCCAACTAAATTTCTTACTACTGTTGCAATACAAATTGTGACTGTGCCAGTAAGCCAGAAAGGCTGCTCTGTGCCAGCAACCTATATGTTGAGTCTCCCTCAAGCATTAAGAATGTATTAATTTACCCAATTGCATGCCTCTCCAACAGTCTCTGAACTGGTATAGTTAACTTCCCAAGAAAGCGTTTGATGATTGGACGACTCTTGGCAAATTTGTCTTTAACTTCAATTTCCAGGACATCTGTTAGAAGTGCAACAAAAGAATATTTCTGGAAGGAAAGAACATATTTGACACGATATCAATATACCTTTATTCAGAAAGCATGTATGCAATTACTACTAGCTTGTGGTAAACTCTGACAGCATTAACTGAGGACTACAGTGGTTTCCACACTATAAAATAATGCCTTCCATACTATAAAATAATGTCAACACCACTATTAAGCACTGTATTTTTGCACGTGTAACTAGCTAGAAAGCAAAAACCTTTTTACCATTCCTAGAAAATATATTCTCACTAAGAAGTTGCACTGGACAACAGCACTTTGATGGTCCTGTTCAGAACAGAGAAAACAACGCATCCTAGAGGCTGCCTCAAGATGGATAGTTGAAATAACGAAGATAAGAAATATTCACTGTACACTATTAGAGTATAGAAGACTAGCAGGGTCAGTGCAGAAGAAAGGAGAGTTTCATTCCAGACATGTTTAGCAAACTTTCCTTCCAACATCCTGTTTTGTGGTCCTTTTTAGAATGTGCTACAGGATATCAGTAGGGCAATCTGTAGGCCATATTTTCATGAGCACTGAAAATAAAGAAGGATAATTTTCTGTAGATTTTCACTCCAAAGTTCAAAAATTTTCCCAATAAGCTCCAACAGTTTTTCCTGAACTTGGGGCCTTTATACAAGATGGCATTAATTTATTTAAAAAATTGTTATGTCTGGTAAGATTTTCCTTCCACCATCCCCTTTGAGGGAACACTGTCACAGTCACTCTCTTCGGCCTAGCTTCAAATTTCCTTATGCTCATGAATAATTCATACTTGACATCTGTGCTGTTCTGCCAATCCTGCAAATGGTCAAGATTCAACAGTGGTACTGGGCACATATGTGAGCAGGCATGTCAGCAGGGATGCACACATAACGTAATGTGATGACAAATTCTAACAAAAAAGCAGGCTGAGGAACCTCTAGATTTTTTAAAAATTCAAACAAAAATAGCATGGGTAAAATCTACTGAAAAGCTAAAGTCATCTGTTACACTTCCCCTGTTTGCCACCTTTAAGACCTCTGAGAAAATCAAAAGCTGAATACAAAGTCATAAGCATCTAGTTAGCTAGACGATAATGTATTGAATAAGAAACAAAAGAAGGAATAACTCTTCAGCTCAGTTGTAGACAGTGGCTAAAAATGTTGAAAAACAATAATTAGATTAGGTTAGGAACAAAAAAGCATTATCATGCTGGGTAGAGCTGTGATAAATACAACTTAAAATTTGTGTCTTGGTTTGGTACAAAACTGCGATTTTGCAGAAAGGAGTGGATATAAAATTGGATCAATTCTGCACCACTAAAACAGCATATGTAACGAGATCATAAGCTGGTCTCATCAGATTGCTACAAGGAAGATACAGCAGTTAAAGCAAGTTGATGTAATACGTGCACCAGTGAACATTATCACTTTTCTAATACGCTTCAAAAAACAAGAAGAACTGAAGGGGAAAAAAAAGGGGAAAGAGCAAGAATAGTTTTTCTTCCTATGTACTGAGTAAAGAAACAAATGGATAGAAAGGTGAGGAATCTAGAGACAAAAGTCCTGGTTTTTAAGATCTGAAGTTTTCCATAAATCCAGAGTCTTTCCCACAACAGAATACCCCAGAGTAGTGCTAATGTTGGCCCGGCTCCATTCTTTTCTACTGTTTCTTTGATTTAATAATAATAATAAATTATAATTTCTGGAAGCATTCTCACAGTCCAGCTCAATTTTCCAATCTTCCTAAAGAATACAGTAACGTTCAAATAATAGCATAGGCATCATTGGAAAACATGCACAGACCAAGAAGGCTGCTAGCCAGTCCTGAAACATTTACAAACTATTGCCATTTTCCCACACAAGCATTTCAAAGATGTGGCCTTGCTCAGAGAGTTACAGGTAGTTCAAAGTTCCTTCTCTGAGACCTGCTCAGCTCACCCAAAATCAATAAATCAGAAAAACTGGGCTCTGCCCAACCACCCTCTGCCCCCAGTCCTTTCTAAGCTGCACTGTGATGCCTCCCCAGGCTTTTCCTTGCACAGCAGCACTTAGAGAGCTCCAAAGAGCATCCGCTCTGCCTGGCAAAATTGAATGCTTGCCACCTGCTACGCACAGTGAGGATATCATTTCCAAATGAGCAGTCATTGCCATCACTAGGCATAAATGCCCACTTATTGTACCTTTTCTTAAAGAGTCATTTCACAACATATGATTCATTTTAATTAATTTATTTTTTGCCATTTCAACTGATCTATTGGGCTGCTGAGTGATTCCAACTCCTTTTAGCAGAGAAGCGAATGAAAAACCTCACAGTCATACTGCTTAAACACAGGGCATAATCACACAGATGATAGCTGTTTCTATCCAACAACAGGGTTCCTAAAATTACTACAATTTCTGTGTCCATTTAAATAGCTAGCTACAAAATAACTTCCCAGCCTTTAGAGAGTAAAGACTGATGCATAAAGAGAAAATACAAGCCTGGTAGATGATACAAGATGATACACTGCATCAACTTGCAGAGAGCTCTCAAAAGGCATACATTACCTCTCTGTGCCAAACAGGGTTAGTTGTGTTACTGATGATAGTCGATCTTCTTTCCTGACCATGATGAGCAAATGTAGGAAATGTACTTTTCTTGCCCGGCTGGATGGACATCTTTAAATAAGGATCGGGGTTGAAGAACATGCCTTTTTTAAGTCCAACTGCTCTAATATCTTAAAAGCAAAACAAGGAAAGAAAAAGGAACGGAGTAAATGAAAGCTAATTCACGAAGAAGGCCATTTGTAAAATATTACCTAGGAAATCAATTCACATAAACCACTAAATAATGCAGTTTAAAATTACTCATAGAGTAACTGGATCCAGCATACAGAAGATGCTTGAAGCAGGAAGTCAAGTGTTTTCCCAAGAGGATATACAGAGGAAAAGCAAGGACATCCTCATTTACATTTTGCCTTCCAGTCATTCCTAAAGCAAAATTACAGCGTGAACTTTTAACTGAGGTACAAACGTTTTTCTCAGTATTTAAGGTATTTCTGCCCTAAAACAAACCATTCATTATCAAGGCTGTTCTGGATTATGATGCACACGTCCTCTCAACTTGGGAATAAGCTATCCCACATAGAAGGAGGCAAGGTTTTCTGAAAATGCTTCTTTGTTCCTAGAGAAACCTCAATATCACAGCCCCTGCAAATTAAGTCTAAAGTAATACAGACAAATTCTCAAAACATGGCATTTTATTTGTTTTCTTTTCACAAGAAGTATTTCACAAACCAATCACACACACAAAAAAAAACATAAAATCCAGACCTGTACATTTAAGCAGCATTGCATGAAGCCTAGGAAATAATAACACTGAATCATGGTTCAGATTTGATTTGCCATAATATAAAGTTTAACATAATGTTATATTTAGAGCTACCGTGCTTGTCTCTTACCACAGTCATACAAGCAGCCGGGACCAGAATGTTCGTCTTAGCTTCAAAAATACTTATTTGAAAGATGTTAGACAATTGTCTTTCATCACGACTTGCAAAAAACAGAATGTTCTCTGATTTGCAGAATAAAAGTCCATTAAAGATAAAATTTTGTTTGTTTGTTTGTTTTTTAAAAAAAGACATTAAGATAACAACAACAAAATGCAGACTTGCCACATTCTGGATGAGAAACAAAAAACCTTCTGGAGAGCACCTTACAGACCTGTAAGTCAATACGCTTTTGAATTGAATTTAGGGGACTCCTCAAGTTGAGTCATAACATTCTGTTAAACACAGGTTTTTCAGATTTAACAAAACAATTATTCTGATAGAACATATTAGTTCTATCCTGATAACTGCTGCAAGACCATAGCAAAAAACATTTTCTTCAGCTCTACTCTTACAGCCCCTAAATGTTTCCACTGTCAGCTATTTATTTAGAAGCAATTTCCTGTGGAATAAAGTGTGAATCAAAACAAGCGTAGCTGGTAGACAGTATCCTTCAGCTATTTTTCTGTATGACAGCTTAGCTCTGCTGTAAGAAAACATTTTTTCCTTCTCCTTTCCTTTCTTTTCCTTCCTTTTTTTTGTTACTCCTTTCATAAAAGTGACAGAACCAGCTTGCACTGTATTTAGAGGCTATATATTTAACCTTTTTTTCTTTGCTGCACCAACTAGGAATTGTGAAAATTTCTCATGTCAAGATCCATCAGCTCAGTTGCTTTTAAACCTGGAAATTCATGACTTTGACTTGTTTTCAAACAGAAGTTGTAAAGATACGACATCTTTCAAGCCACTAGAGTGTGCTCCTACAGAAGCTAAGGAAGAAAAGCACTCTATTTTTGACTTTTTTTTAAAACAGCAATTACTTTTTTTTTTTTTAAATGCCTTGTAAAACATCGATTTCTGTGGGGTTTCTGTTCTTGTTTTGTTTTTATACCTGATAGTGTAAAGCTGACTAACTTCCGAGAATGCTGAGCTCCAGAAGCACCTTCCTCTGTGCCTTCTACTCCCATCTGAAGGGGAAAAAGAAATAAGAAACCACATACATTTTCATCTGTTTTACACATGTTCAAAGATCATTACGTAATTAGTAAGAAGTACACAGAAGAAGAATTGTACCCAGTACTGCCTATTACCATGGACAGACAAAGCTGCAGCATCCATTTCTAGGAAAGCACGTATTAGTTATGCTAAGTGTTGCTAATAAACTCACCCTTGATATCTTCCAAACAATCAATCACAGAAGGGGAAACCCTATTTTCTTATTGGTTTCACTTCCGTGAAATAAAATCAACAGTATGGACTGGTAATATGTATGAAAGCTAGTCAGTGACAGCAGGCAAAATTTTTGTCACTTTTCACAGGAAGGCAATTTACGTCGCAATAAAAATGGCAAAAGAGAAAAAAGTCTAAAGAAAGCCTTCAGACTTATGAATGGAAAGTTCTTCTAAACAGAGAATTGCATCAAATATACAACTATGAATGTAATCTAAATGCTACTCGCATACTGCACAGATTTTCAGGTTTGGTTTCTACAGAAATCCCTGACCAGATAAAGCACTACTTCAAAACACATGTATTAATGTCTAAATAGCTATAGCCACTGAACAGTCCTTTCAATTGACAGAAGAATTTGTCTCAAGGCAGAGATGTGCATCCAACTGAATAATCTAACATAAAAACATCAACAGAGCTATATTTCAAGTCAAATGGCTCTTTCCGTAGGCAGCGCACCCAGTCCCAGACAGAAGAGATTACACAGTCTGCTGAAAAAGCTTCATCCAAACTACATTAGGAATGCATATGTGTGATAAAATAGGAAGTCATCTGATCTACCAAACAAAGTAAGCTGAATACAAAGTTGTATACCTGTGCATACAAGTTGAAGTACATAAAGCAGTTTTTAACACTTGAGGAATTGTCTGAAAGCGAAACTAGAAGCTACAGGACTGATAAGCATTTCTCGAGCAGTGGTTGCTGGACCAAGACGTGCAATCCATGAAGAAAGCACTAAAAACGTCCTTTCAATATTGCTTTTAGCATTATCATTATCTTTCAAATACTTCTCACAATGATCAGCGAACAAAAGCAAATCAGAGTGAGTGGTGTGGTGCAACTGAGACGGAGGATTTTCTTCCATTGCAAAATTCTAATACTTAGCATATAAGAGCAGTCAAGTTAATAAAGTGATAAAGGAACCGCAATGACATCCATGTTTGATGTCTTCATGGGCTTCAGAGGTCTCATGAGGGAGCAGACCATGGCAGGAAGTTGCATGGCTCCAGCCCGTCTCGTTTCCCTATCACATCACTGCAGTCGTGATTCATCATCATTTTCAGGGACAAGCATTTCTCACCAGAATGCTGTCATCTCATCACTGAGCATGCAGTACCAATGGCTTTATAAGGATACTTCAGCAGCAACAGCTGGTAGTAAAATGATGAGGGCATCAAAAATGCAACAGGTTAAGCTCAGTCTGATCAGACTGACCATCTGGAGGAGCCCTGATTTTTCACTAGCTCAAACGAACATAGCACAACATTAACTGCTTATCCCAAAACAAGACTGACTAACGTTCCTGGCTTAATATGCCGTTAGTATGAATTGAACCAGAAACATAATTCCCACCATACCATGCAATGTGAAAATTTAGCAAGATCTGAGTTAGCAGGTAACTTAACCACAACTTAAAAAAAACCAGAAAGAATGGGCATGCCTCGACCCGACTTGGAGAACCAATAGTGACAGCAAGTTAACCTCACAGGACTGACTACTGACTCAGAAAGACAGATCTTTAGTAAATTCCAAGTAAATGTCCTGTTGTGTAATGATCCTTGAAAAAACACTGGTGGCTTGTACAACAAGATCCAGAAATGATACAAGCTACACTACTTTCAGATGCACACTTTCTTCTATAAAGTATCAAGAGTTCATATATCTTGTGAGCCTATACTGCTCACAGGAAAAACAATTAAGTGATGCTATCAGTTAGGTCAGTAATTCTAAGAGAAATAAAAAACATTCAGTACAATGAGACAAAGTTCATGAGAGTACATACGATATTATATCACTATGAGATTCACCTGTATATAATATGCAATGCTGAAAAAGTGCAATATCAAATTAGAAGCAATCAAGTGGATTAAATTGTGCTGTATAGTATCTTCAGTGCAGTAATTGTCAAGACAACATCCTGGCAAATATGATATTAAATTTTTGGTAGCTAAAATCAATGAATCAAATGCACTGTGAAAATTTCTGTCAACTTCATATTTAAGTGTATTAGATGATTACTTCAACCAAATGCACCTGGATACAAGTTTGGAATGCTCTTCTTTCAACAGGTATTCACATCACTAAAAGAACTACTTTAAAACCTCTAGTGCTTCAAAACAAGTCTCATAATGAAATTGTAAGAAGGCAACAACAAATCTTGAAAGTCAGAGAATCATCTAAATTTTGGTGGTATACAAGCACTCCGAAAATTCAACCATTTCTGCAAAAGCAGAATTTTGTACAGTCTTCCTCTTTTTTAATACCCATAAATGCTATCTCAGTAACAATTCGATTTTTAATATTAGCAAATAAGAAGCAGAGGCTTCTGATAAGAATTCAGTTTGAATTAGATAACCAGTGCAACGGTGTTAAATCAAACAGGCAGCTAAAACTCAAAGCAAGGAAAACCAAATTCTTTGTACAAAGAATTTCAGTTAATTTCAGTGGTTTCTATTAAATGTTATATTATATATAATAAAATGTTATTTTATATTATATTATTTTATATTATTTTATATTTATATTATATATAATAAAATGTTATTTTATAATGAAAAAAAATTATAAAGAAAAATACAAAACCAAAAAAAGTATTTCCTCATTTTGGTGATTACAGCCTCACAATATTTTTCCCCACCCCCACAGCAAAAATCACTCTTAATGGTGAAACAGGAGAACTTACACTGATACGTCTGTCTGGCAGTTAGTATCTTGCACAAATACAATGAATAAGTAGGCTAAACTTACCATCACAGCAGGGTTTTTCACAGTGATACATGGAGTAGTAGCTCGGAGGGCTCCACTAACACCATGGTAGTACTTAAAACAGATCTTTATTTCAGCTGGAAAAGAAAACAAAAATAACATCAAGTCCTTTGTGACTGACACTAGGCAAAAGAAAATGAGAGGAACACACATGCGGAGTCATAGCTCACTTCTGTTCACAGCCTGAGTCACATCTGCTGTAGAAGCACACAATAACGGTAAATGAACTACGTCTTCTTTTAACCTGCAGAGAATCAGGATACAGATTCAGGATATAATTCCATGGACTGTAATACAACTCTATTTGCTCTAAGGTAACTGCTTTTCCTCTGTGTTGATTCTTAGGATACAGAGGAGAAAATAAATGATTAGATCATCTCCTGTGATCATTATTGCACTCTTTGTTGCTCTTCCTTCATTTTTCAAAATGAACGTTGCCTTATGGACTCCACAACTACTCACAGTACTTGGCATGAGGCTCACCAAAGTTGAACAGGGGGAATTATTCTCATGGTCTTGCCAGATGCTCCTCTGCTCATATATCCAAAAAATACCTTAGAGCTTTTAGTCACAGGTTACTTGGCAAGCTGATGCTGAGATAGCCCTACAAATATTCTGACATTACAGCAGAAGTTGAATTTCAACTATGTTTTGGAGAGCTATTAACATACTGTTCAGTTTGCTCTTGAAAGCTCATCCTATATGAGCTGAATCCATCATTCAATGATCTGTTTTCAGAAATACTTTAGCAGGAAATTAAAGTGTCTGGTCAATTCCTCTTTGTGTATTATGCAGGTTATAGTTCTGGTTATTTCCAAATACTCAGTTATGAAAAAGGCTTACCAAGACAGTGCTACTAGCACAACTCTTGTCAGACTTTCAGTCTCAAGATATACATATCTGAAGGAAGTTAGAAGCACTTCATATTGAAACAGAAAAGGTGAGAGTTTCACCATGTTTCTGGTCCCACTGAATAAAGTTCTGCTAAATTGCTTTTGCAGCAAACAAAAAAGTATTACATTTCACTGAAGCCTGACCTCTCCACTGCTGTTCGTCTGCATTCTTTCAACACAGCAGAACAGCTGCCCTTGATCTTGTAAGACCTTCCCTGTCTGGAAAAATCTCCCCATTTTCCTTCTCTGCTGGGACAACTCTTCTGTAGGTTAATGAACGTTTACCTCTGGGTACAGAAATGATCACAGCCAGACAGAAAATGGCCACAGGCAGCAAGTACAAATTATAGCAACCAGGTTGGACAGATCAGGGGGTGTGCATGAAAGCCTTGGCACTTGAATTTCTCTGACTTAGTTTAACAGTATAACAGTAGCCTTAAAATACAAAACTGTGTGTTCTGAAAAAAAGTTTTGAGACTTACAGCATGATTCGTTGAGGGATGAGGTTCTTTGTCACTGCAAGATGAAAGGTCCATTTATCCCTACTCAAAAGGATTAAAATACATTCTGCAAATCTTTTCAACCAAAAAGGATTTTTAATTTCTAATTTGCTGTGATTATAGTTTGGCATTCATTTACACTCTTCCTCCTAGTACAGTGGACGCACCTCCAAGCTGGCCTTCAATGGCAAGCACGTGTCTCCCAGCCCAGTGGGGACTGAGGTGGTGGAGGGCTGCTGATCCCTCCCTCCTCACAGCTGAGTTCACCCACACTGTCAAAACACCATCGTGTAGCCTGCTCTACTTACTACAAACATCACAGTAAAATTCAAAACAGAAGCAGGATTTCCAATCACTTAAAAAGGCCTATAAGGCCTACTAATTATAAGTCAAGATGTGTAGGCTCTGCTACACTCAGAAATTCTACTGACGTATGAACAATGCTCACATCCAAATGGGCACGCAAGGATTTCCAGCTCATATATAACTGGGGTTTCAGCACAAGCACTGCTAACTTGCACAGGTGCTTTCCAACTCCAAAGCTCAGCTTTATTGAGACTCAAACTTTATCTGCAGAGGGTTTCTGGAGATGCAGTTTCCTCAGTCTGCTGCCAATGACTGTGCAACTACCTCCTCTCTGTTCATCACTCTGGAAAATAAGCAAGCAGCAGAAAGGTTATCAGCTGCTGCTTCTATCTGCACACAGCCATAATATGGACAGATATCTGTTACACATTCTCACTACACTGTCATGTACATACCTCTAAAGGCTGAAATGTAGCCCTGCAGGCTCTGGATCCTCAGATTTCTTTCCCTCAGAGTCACACTCTGTATAATCATACAGTACTCTGCAATATGTATATGCGGCTGGTAGTAGAAGAAAACAATTCAATATACGGAATGAACAATTTCTCTCATACCAATGAAATTAAAAAAAAAAAAAAAAAAAAAAGCCTGTAGGCCTAATTGCTTGTAATGATTAGAAAAAGCAGAGCACTTAAACGTACATCTGGAGACTTCTCTCACTCCCCAGGAGAAGCAGCATTGCTATGGTTTGGGCTTTATACAACTCTACACATAGGAACTGCAGAAGTGCTGTCAGCACTGTGTCGATAGGATTAACATAGGAGAAGCTGTGTTTGAAATTCAGCATGAAATTGAAAAATCAGCCACCTCGAACATGCACACAGACATTGCTAAAGTGAATAAAAGTTTGCAAAATCTTTTCTTGCACATAGAAAGAACACAATTCCCTCACAGGACCAGAGACAGCTAAGTAGATTTTTCTTCATAACTAATAATTTTTAAAACTACTATTAATACATAACACAGAAAGAAATCTCAGAGGGATTGTGCCAATTCGGAACAGCTGAGGATCTTGCTCTTTGACATTTTCTCTATTGTGTTAGAAGAAAAACTGTGACTGGAATATTTGTTCTTCATGTCAAATGGATTCCTGTGCTCCAGATACATTAAAAATAGATGTCTGTGCCTGCCCCTGACAGAATATACATCAACCTATTGAGTAACATATAAGGCCCTATGAATATAAAGAGCTCTTCCAAAACAGTAAATTTCTATAAGCATGACTTCAATATTGAGAAAGCTGAGCTCAATACATACTAATATTGAGGCTTCCTCTCAACTGTTCCATATAAATATATGTGTATACGTATATGTGTTCCATATAAATATATCTGTATAAAAGGCACAATAGCTTACATCACCTACAAAGTTTTTCTATTTTCTTTCAGTCTGCCAATTGGTTTGAAAATGTTTCCTTTAAGTTGAAAATTTGCTCTTTTATTTCTTTTCTTTCCCAGACATGCCTATCAGCTTGCCTTAATTGAGTTCTGTACTGAAAAAGGTAGCAGAAGTAAATGCAAAGAGAAGATGCCGGTACCTGACCATATACTGTCAGCTGTGTGCTTGATTCAAGGAATCTGCAGCCTCACAGAACAAACAGTACTTTCATCCATGGGAAAAAGTGACTGTACCTAGCAGTGTGTTCTTGCTGCCACACACGTCCCATTGTCTCTGACGTTTCTCCAGACATCACACAGACCGCAAGGAATTCCTACAGCCACCAGACATTTCCTCTTCATTTAAAAATAGGACAGAGTGAAATTGGGGTATCTGTGAGTGTTTGAAAGAATCGCAAGTAGTCAAGTAAGTAGTGGCACGTGTTAATTAATCTGAACACTCCATAGGACCGTAATCCTCTTCTTTTAAAAGCCAGTAGTTGTTATCATTCAGTAACCTTAGTTTTATAGCTCAGAACCATTATATAAAAATTCTGGAATAAACAGGTTTCTGGGACTCAAACAGTGATATTTGAATTTCAAAAGAACTCCTGCATGAAATTATAATTCTGTGCTTCTCTCTACGGACCATGCACTCTTGTCTCTTCAATAATACAGAGATCAGTCTACAACAAGTAATAGTTTGCCTTTAAAACATCAGTAATCCTCCAAAGCCCCTCGCTTTATCTATGTGTTTTTGGCCTTTATCTTTGACTAACAAAAAAATGCTTTAGGATAAAAAGATACACGGAATACAGGAATTTGGAGTACATAAACGCAAGTGTAATTCTAGAAGAACACATTATTTCCAGGAGACCAATCTTTCAGGAAAATAAAAATACTCACTTAGAGAACAGTTTGTTCAGGATCAAGAGGTGGTCTTGACTATAGATACTACCACATCAGTTATCCATGAATGTGAAACATGCTGTAATTATGCAAGCCAAGCAGATAAAACCTCTTTGGTACAGAGGATGGTAGCACAAATATAATTACAGGGAGGTGGGATAATATCACACTCCCACAAGCTCACCATGGCAAACGTCATGTGCTTACAATGGTAGAAGCAACCGCCAGATGGCTGGAAACATACCTTGTGCCCCATGCCATCAACCAAATTAATACCCTGAGTCCTTAGGTAGGGTATCCCCTACCCAACTGAAACTTCTGTAAGCTGAGGTCATCACACACTCCACTGAGAGGGGATGGCAGACACACCTCTGAAAGCTAAGGGAAATCCTCACAGGGTTGCAGCAGTCTGATGCTCCCTGCCAACTGCACAGAAGCTGCCCAGCTCCCAGACGAGGCAGCTCAATGCAGCCCAGCTCCCGGACAAGGCAGCTCAATGCAAGAATCACACGCCTGAACCTATGGCTCTCTGTAGATCCGAATACATATCCTCAAACACTCAATAAGAATTGGGAGAATTTCCCCAGAAAGCATGGAAACATGTTTTCCGAAACATTTAAGAAAATTCTGGCTCCAGAACAAATGGAGCCAATCATATTAAGCCTTTACAAATGCATAAAGGGAGAGCTAAGTCAGGGAAAAAGCATCGAGTTAAACCCTATTTTTTCCCAGCTGAACATATCCACCCAATGGCCAACTGTAGGAATTTAGAAGTGTTAGAAGTGTAGAAATTTAGAAGTGTTTTGCACATCCTGTCAGTTGAATTTGTTTTCCTTAGCGTGACTGCAGTGAACACAACCTTCTTGATCAAATACTACATATTCTTTCCTCTGCATCATTTTAAGCAAGAACCTTTTTGACTACTCCTGACAGCAAACAGGAGAGCAGCAGAACATGTGCAGAAATAGACTTCCTGGTACACCAGATTATTTTACAGAAGGAATGGAAAAAAGCCTCAAAACTGACCAAAACAGAACTACACAGAGCTTTTTAGCTAAACTAGTATGAGTATCAGTATCAGATTTCTGTCCTCTGGTCTCTATCCACTTAAACTGCTTCAAAGGCAGCTGCAAAGCAAGATCTGTTGAAGCAACAGCCTATGGACCTGGCCTGCACTCACTTTCCTGCAACTCTGAGACACTTATTTACAGCCATGAGCACTGAATATTACATTCCATTTCGGCCAAGTGTTTAATTATAATCTAACCTTTATAATAAAACACTTCGGGTATTATGCGCTTAAGCAAGCTAACAAGGCTTGTCATAAATTGCAAAAAACCACAAGAGATGATCCTATTTCAATTGTTACATTCAAAAATAACTGCTAGGAAACAACAGATATAAACTGCAGATGTATAATAAAAAGTATTTCTAACTTGGTGAAAATGTTTATAAATAGGGCAGCAACAATAACCATGAGAAAGCCTAGTCAGACTACTGAGAGGGTGCTGGTTACACAGTGCCACCAGACCCAGGCTTCCACATCAGAAAAATATGACCTTTACAATTTAAATTGAATGCTCAAAACATGTATGCTGGGTAAAAGTAATGATTTTATTTTACTAGAATACTCATTAACACTGACCACTGACCAATGTTTTGGTCAGAATATGGAACTGTGCTCCTATCTCTGCCAGACAATAACTCTTCACTAAAGCACCTTTAAAAACTGAAAGTACATCAAGTTCAATTACAAAGCCCATTTGGTTTGTTTCAGACTCCCTTAGTATTTTCAAATAAAAAAAGAGGGCTGGGAGTTCACTCTGCTAACTGCAAATTACATCAATCTTCAGTCTCCATTCCCCATTTTTATAAAACTTAGTTTCACTGAAATAAGGACTAAATACAGAGAACTATATAAAGCTTCAGTTGTAACCTGATGCCAGTGTAATGCAAACACACGTATTACCACCACACTTTCTGAATATATCTCAGAGTCATGCCACAAAACTGAGATTTTAAGGACAAAATAGAAACAGTCTGTGCAGTTACCACATCTGAGCATTGCAGTGTGGCACCAGCAGGGATTTAACCTCAAACATCCCAAGAGTGATCTGGAACATCATTGATGTGATGAGACCGGCAGTGTGTGGATAAATCCCAACAGCTGCCACTATGAGTTATCGTTCAAGATGTGAAGAAAATATATGCAAATCGATATGCTTATTTATATTCACAGTAATGACTATGACATCAAATGCTATAAATAACAACAAACACATTACACTGCAAGTAAAGTAGGTGAAGGTGTTTCTTGTGGATACTGTAATTAATACATATGAGACCTCAGCTATAACTGACAAATTTAAGTCAGTATGACTCCACGGCTCAATCCAGGAAACCCAGACTTAAAGGAGGCTCTTAGCCCATGCCCATCCTATAAAGTGAGCAGGATTATGGTATGAATTAAAATACCAGCAGAAAACCAACCATAGCACACAACAGCACCTTTGACACTTCTGTCCCGGCTGCTGGGGCTGTATGGGCACAAGTCATACTGTGCTCCTTGCTCCCAGCAACCAAAAATAGGCCCTGGCCTATTTTACCTACTAGGACATCTGCAGATTTTAACTCCCAGGAACTTTGCACCTGCGGAGACTCATAAGCACTGAACTTAATTGTTGCCCAGCAGTGACTGTACTATACTGAATGCCCCTCCTGCAGCACTTTCAATACAACCAGTCCTTGTTGCCCATATTGCAGACTTAGAAGCTGCAGTTTCTAAATGAGCAGCAGCTTGCAGCAGCTTGTATCAGCTATTCTGCAGAAAACTCAAGCCTCCTTTCAAATGTTTTTTCTATCACCAAGGTCACCAAGGTTTTTTCTATCACCACAAGTCACTTCACTCTTTCTGCTAGCTCTGTTCTCTATAAGGAATGCCATCACCTCTGTCCCAACACACCAAAAGAGAGCACCCAGAGAAACTCCATCATGTTATCAGCACTCGAGGAGCAATTGCAGCCTCTCCTGCACTAGACAATAACAGTCTTGAGTCTAATGTCATGATAAATATCAGATGACCACACCAAATGCATATGAAGACAAGCCGTGTTGCACATTCCCACTATTGCTACCAATTCATAGTAACACACCTTGAACTTGCCCTTTCATTTCACCAGAGAAGGAAGAAAACTGTTTGCAGAGCTGTGGTCACTTCTAGCGATCCTCCTGTAGTTGATACAGCAAACAACATGAGGCAGCAATCTGGTGAGTCACTGTTTTCCCTTCACCACATTTAAGCAAACCTCAAAGCAAAAAGTTTTTAAGTCACATCTGTTATGTAAGGAAACAGCATCTCAGGCACACTGATACTCAGATTCACCTTGTCGAGTCTCTAAAGCAAGAGATCCTTTTCATGCTCACAGTACACTTTTGCTCCATTCCTAGGCAAAAGAAAGAGAGCCTGCTCTGCAGTCCAGAGCCAGTCACTTTCTCTAGAGGTGACAGCTTAAGGACACCAGCTGCTTTTGACGTTGAGCTGGACTTGGAACTTATTTTCCTTCCTTTTTGCATACTCTTTTCCTTCCCCACTCCTCAATAGTTCCCCTCAGAGGCTGCTTGCATTTTGGGAATATATTAGCTTCATCTAATTATTTCAATGTTGATTCCTTTGATTCTCTCCTCTGCATAGAGTCTGTGGATTTTTTAATGTCACTTTTTGTCTAAAGCGTGTAAGAGCTTTCTTTGATCATCCTTGTTTGGCTAATTTAGGGTGCTTCGGGGGGAATTAATGCCTGTTTTTAGTACGAAGATGATGAGATCCTCCCCGCCCTCCTTTCTGAGGGCTTCTGATTTGAATAGAGGAGATAGCAAGCTGTGTGTTTACAAGTCATCTGCTTGGGAAGTAGGAGATACCAAATCCATGGGGAGATTTATAAGGAATAAACCAAATGACTGAAAAACTCAGTTAGAGGACCGCAGATACATAACAACATAAAATTCAGGACAAAAGCTTGAACAAGGCTTAACTGTAAACATAAGCAAAAATTCCACAGACTTCAGTGAAACTGTTCAGAAGTTTAAAATGATCCCCATAGAAAAAGAGCTTCCTAAATTAAGGTGAAAGATGCTTTTCCTATAAGGTACAAGTCTGAGCATTCCAGAGAGTCTAAGGCCCAATCCAGCTGACTCACACGGATTAACATTAATGCAATTAAAATGGAAATACTCCTGCTACGTACAGTTTAGTGGGATATGGCCTGTTAGCGAGGCTGCCATCCTCTGCACTTTGCCCTGCACAGATCTCACATTATGGGTAAGACAGGCAATTAGGCCTACAGGCTTTTTTTTTTTTTAATTTCATTGGTATGAGAGAAACTGTTCATTCTGTATATTGAATTGTTTTCTTCTACTACCAGCCGCATATACATATTGCGGAGTACTGTATGATTATACAGAGTGTGACTCTGAGAGAAAGAAACCTGAGGATCCAGAGCTTGCAGGGCTACATTTCAGCCTTAAGAGGTATGTACATGCCAGTGTAGTGAGAATGTATAACAAACGCCTGTCCATATTATGGCTATCTGCACATCTTCTTGATCTTTATCTTCAGTTCAACCATTTTCTTCTGTAGCAAAATCCTATTTTGATTTTATCCTATTATATTTGATTAAAGCTCTTTCTTTCTTGTTAAAATATATGTGTTGTGTGATGCATAGATTTAAGTCGGCAAGATTCACTGATGGCTTCTAGAAATAAATACTCTTAATAATTATTTATAGTAGAGGGGGCGAGGCCCAACATCTTTAGAAACACATGTATTGCTGTGTATCAGTCAATGAGAAGAGAAAATTCTGCCAAGATTTACAGTTAGAAGCACTACAGTGTACGATATCAGAGTGGGTGTATATATATATATATTCTAATTTATGAAGGAAGACATTGCTGTGAGGCTAAACAGGTGGTAGAACAACTCACAGCTCTTTTGGGACTGATTGCCACTTTGATGCCACACTTATCAGGGTTTTCAACAAACTCATATACAACATCCTAGAATTAAAGAATCCGATTTCCTAAGTGGATCACATAGTAAAATAACAATATTTCATTAAAAAGCAAAAAAAATTAAATTAAATTAAATTTAAAAAGCATATAACAGAGCAGCTTAGCTTACTGCAAGTCCTTGTAATCTAATGAAGTGGCTTAGCACTCTGATTTGAACCTTCACTACCAAGAATTGCTGCAGAACTCTGCTGGAGATTTGTTTATTTCAGTCACACTAAGATTCGATATTTCAAAACCATCCAATGAATTTCCCAGCATAATGAAACTTCAGCTGAGACATCCTAATGCAACAGGACAGAAGGCTGGCAATTCCCAGCAATAAATCTAATGTTAATGCTAACAAACATGAGCAAAGACTGTCACCTCATTATCCTTTTCTTCATGTCCATTTATAATTAATGTTTTGTCCAGATGAAACTTTAAAATTCCTGGGAGGGGACTCCATCTTTCACTGCATATATACTACACAATATTGAACAAGGCAACTTTTTGTTCTCTTGAAGTACGCTGTCCAAGAACATCCCTAAAATACAAATGCACCTCAGAACTCAACTATTTTTTTTTTTTTTAGTCAATATTTGCACGACTTTTTTTGTGTAATACACTTTTTGTGATGTGTAGCAAACACATTGAAAAATATGCTACTAGGAGAAATACAATCAATCCCTTAGGTTTGTTAGAGTGTGACAAAATGGCTATCAAGTGCAATCCTGCAGGTTTGCCTTGACATAATTGGCATGTTTGCCCACTGGATAAGTAGGTACTCACATTCCATAAAATAGGGACCAGGTTCAATTCGCCATACAATTTGTCCTTTTTGAGTGCCAGTCACTCCCCGATTCTTGGAATCCCAGAAATTGGCTGGAGAGTTCTCATCTGTAAGAGGAAAAAATATACACATTGCCATGTAGCATTTATAACAGCAGGGTGGTTTTTTATTTTCTTGTTTAGTTTGAGAAGCTCAGAAACAAAAACATATGAGGGAAAAAAAGAAAGAAAAAAGAAGGTTAAGCTAACAAAGAAAAGATGCATGGCTTCTCTTACAGTAGATAGATCACTTAATGCAGACTTAACAGACATACAGAGTCAAAGTAAATATACGGCTTCCTTTAAGAGGCCAACTGCCAAGATAAAGCATTAAATTCCAAAACTTCTTCTCCTCAAATAGACAGGCTGACGGGAATGCATAGTTGATTGCAACTTCATCATGGAGCTGCAACACCATTTTATATGATGGTCTCGTTCTGTGCTGTGAAAATCTGGCACTTGCTCCTTAGCAGTGATGTACAGGTATCAGAACTTGCTTCACTTTTTGAAGTATTCCTACATTTTGAGATCCGGAGAGAATATTTTTATACTTACACCAAAAAATATGGCGTATTCAATTTCCCAGCCAGCATTATTACGTACTAGTGAACTAAGTCCTAAAGGCAGAGTGCGTCACTTAATAAGCCAAAAACACAAATGAGTGAAAAAAATGAAAGAAATAAATTCCAAAGAGGAAAACTGAGATGCAAACAATAAGTCTCTGAAGATCAGTTCAGCAGTATCGGTATTTTCTCCTCCTTAAGAAATGTTTTTGTCATAACAGAAACAAAAACAGGTCACGGGGTTTGTTTTTACTTACCAGCCTGTGTTCAGAAACTCAGAATGCTGTTTGAATGAAACACAAACAGAGGGAGAAGCTGCTGGAAGGGCACAAAGGTTAGGATGACCCAGAGGAAGCTGACATAAATACAACTTCTTTCATACAGGAAGTTCTTTGGAAGTAGGCATCATAACATGTTCAAAGTGTGCTTATGAAGTCGCTTCTTAATCACATAAATATACCTCC
The DNA here is from genome assembly GCF_023343835.1 of Lagopus muta. Taxonomy (NCBI): domain Eukaryota; kingdom Metazoa; phylum Chordata; class Aves; order Galliformes; family Phasianidae; genus Lagopus; species Lagopus muta. The sequence continues at coordinate 27,137,313 of NC_064440.1, read as the reverse complement.
TGCCTCAAGTACAAGATCCTCCTTTCTTCAGTGGCACGTAATAACCCTGACTCTTAAAAAATAAGTACATAAATTTGTTTTATAACACAAATTTGAATGCATTCTGCAATCTTAAAAAGATTTCACCAAAAACTTAAGGCTACTGTAGCTCTATTCAGGAAGCTCTTATCCAATCAAGCACAGTTTCTTTGAAAAGAAGTCCCACATAAATAAAACTAAAGAACTGTCACCTGCATTTTAGAAAACCATACACTATTTATGAAAGAATAATCAAGAACGCAGCTTTGTTACTCTTGACTTAAAAATACAGTCTGGGGCAGAAGCCCTCCCTAACCCCCACCTGATCCACCTCAACTGCTCCTCACACAACCCGTCCTCAGACCCTTCTCTTTTGTAGCCCTCCTTTGGATGCTCTCTAATAGCTACATGTCCTTCTTATGTTGCAGCACCCAAGCTGTGCTGGGCGGTGAGGAGGTGAGGCCACCCAGCACAGAGCGCAGCCGGACAATCTCTATCCTTGGCCGACTCCAATACCATCAGGTTTAACTTTCCATGAGGAAACTGCACGCATCATAAAGGTAAGCACACAGGCAATAAAAATTTATAGCATGCATGATTATCTTCATTACTGAAAAAAGAAAAAAAAAAGAAAAAAAAAAAAAGAGCAAAGAAAGCTGCATCTTATCCACATATTTATTTTCCTCAAAGATAGAGAAATTCTAGAAGTACAGTCTGTAAAGCATCTCAGGAGCCTCAAAGATCTCTGTATGTAAGCAAGCAATATGATGTTGAGCTGGTTGGGTTTTGTTTGCTTGTTTCTGGGTTGGTTTTCTTGTTAGTTTCTTCTTTAGAATGTGCCTTTCTAACCCGAGGTCCCACTATTTTCTTCCATGGACATATCTCATGCTTCCCCTGAGTGCCAGTTTAACGTCTAGCATATTTCCATTAGTATCTCTTTTGGTTCACAAACTACACTTCACTACCAAAAGCAAACAGATTCTTAGAAAATTCCAAGGATACTTCCAATACAAGCAGTATTAAATTATTCAGTGTCCTCAGTACGTCTAAGTAAATAAAAGACTATTTGAATATTTTTTTAACAAATCCAGAAAGTTTGAAGGCATGAAATAAGCACTTAATAGCAAGACTTCCAACACTTCAGCTACAAGCATTTGTTCCTGGTCTTTTAAAATCGATAACTAAAGTCAACAGAAATCTTTACAGGGACGTCAGTGAAGTTCAGAAAAGGTCCTGCATGAAGAACATGCAAGCCAAGCATAAATGCTGAGCTGATTGTTACAAGGCAGCGCATTTACTAACAACTTAATTAATACAATTCAACACTTCTGAATTTTCAGTTCTTCTATCCAGAAATAGTCTCCTTTGCAGTAATGAAGAGTAAATCATTGATGCTCTGCCCACAGGCACACTGCCATTGCAACAGAAGGTGGTGGAGATGGATGGATGAAAAATGCTAACAGGTCTCTGCCTGACAGCAATCTACTCAGATTACAAAATTTATTTTGGACAACTTTGATTTTCCCCTGAAACAGTTGATTCTTTCTACTCGCATGAAGTTATTCACATAGAGAGAAAAATTTTGTTATTTTGTTATGTATATGGAAAAATAACTTCAGAGCTCAGTACGTGGATTTTAAAGAAAGGAACAAAACAGCAAACAGAAATCAAATAGCATGATAACACTGAAGCAGACAATAGTGCAGAAATTTGCCTATCAACACTGCAATAAAAAGGTTCAGCTGTGATAAGCCTCAGCAACACTCAGATGTGTGTGTGGAGGGGAGTTGGAGGGAAGACAGAAGTGTTTGAGAGCACAAAAAGCAGAATGCCAAAATTACCACTACTTCATCACTCCTCTTCTCAAAAACCTACATATATTCCCCAGGGATCCTCAACTCCAAGACATTCTGGTCCCCTTTTAGCTGGTAATTGTTGCTGTTTGTGAAACTGGCTGCTGTTCTAGAATCTGGGCCAGAGAGTAGATATAAATATCTCTTCCCAGAACATGAAATACCCCAAAAAAAAATACTGTCCTTCTGCACTGGTATCTTGTCAAGTTGATCTATGGTTCTGAAAGAAACAGAACAAAGGAAGACCCACAGCATCATTTTATCTTCTATAAACACAAAATATTACAGAAAGTATCTGATTTCTCACCATATTGCAAGCCTTGTAAAAATGAGTAAACGGGAAAATTTATGATGCTCTGCAATGAAAAGTGGGTCATAATAATAAATATCTCTACACTCTAGTGGACTCTACACTGCCTACTGCTCTTTGAAATCACTGTGCAGCAAAAATGTTCAAAGTAATAATGTTTTCTCTTTTAGGACTCGCCATCTTTACAAAACCGCTTAAGGTATATAAGGTACCAACAGTACGTGTAACATTCCCAATTCAGTAAGGCTATATTAAGTGCAAAGCTATATACAAGTACTGAACATCTCAATGGAAGAAGAAGGGATCATTTTAACATAATGAGTTTGCACAACAGAATGCCACTCAATGCAAGAGTAAGAGCCACAAGAAGATCCTGTACATCAATGACAGGACATGTGGCTCCACTCATGTACAGCAGACACTTAGGACCATTTCTTAATGCTTTCTAACACAGCCCCAGATGTCAGCAGACAGCTTCATTGCAAGGATGCACCTCTGGCTCCTGTTTGACTTGCTCAGAAGGACCTCCAAGTCTTTTTCTGAAAGCTGCTTTGCAGGCAGTCAGCTTCATACTGACTGGTGTCAGGGGTTGAAAGACTTGGTCATGACCCTCTTGCTCACTCATTTCTCCATCCTCTCGAGGTCCACCTGAATGGCAGCACAACTAGCTGCTTTATCAGTTTATCAGGAACTGGCAGTTCTTGCCAGTTTCGTCCCATCTGCAAGCTTGCTGAGGATTTGTCCTATCTTCCAGGATGTCTAATAGCAGCTGATCCAGTTGTCAGCCCGCTTCGTTATCCACCTATTTAGCCTGCATTCCATCAGTCTGTCTACGCAAATGTATGTTATGTGAGACAGCACAGAAAGCCCTGCTGAAATATCTGAAGTACTTTATGCAAAAGTATAAGACAACAGGAGGCTTCTGTGCAGTTTACACTTTGTTCTTTGTGTCTCACAATTTCTGATATTTTTTGATATTGTTGTGTAAGGAAGAAGGTTTTTCACTATTTCTATCTGAAATACATCACCACAGAGTGACACTTTGTATAGTTCAAACTAACAAATAAATAAAACAGATACCAGTCTTGGAAAACAAAACAAGTTAAAAAGGAAGAATTGCTACTCATGGTCACTAAAGCTAGCCTGAGAGCCCAGTGCACAGACTGCTCAGGTGCAAACCAATGCTCACAGCTCATATGGTCACTAGTGGAGTAGACAAAAGGCTTGTCTCCATAAAAACAGAGGATTTTTATTCTTCACAAAAAAAATAAAAAAATAAAAAAAAATTGAAAATTATGGAATTAACAAACTTCTACTGTGGAACTATCTTGCATTTATCATACAGGAAGAAAAAAAATTGTTCCCTACAGTGATTGTTTGGTCTCTGCAACATACTTTAATAATGCATCCGTACAGATGAGGGGATAATCCACTGGATAGAAGCTCTGCAGAGAAGGACCTGGGGGTCCTCATAGACAACAGGTTGGCCATAAGCTAGCAGTTTGCCAACAAGACTAATGGTGTCCTGGGGTGCATTAAAAAAGCATGGCCAGCATGTCAAGGGAGGCAATTCTCCCCCTCTATTCTGCCCTGCTGAGGCCATATTTAGACTAACAGATCCAGTTCTGGGCTCCCAGTTCAAAAAAGACTGGGATCTCCTAGAAGGAGTCCAGCAGAGGGTAACAAAGATAATTAAAGGCCTGCAGCATCTCATGCATGAGGAAAGGCTGAGTAAACTGAGTCTGTTCAGCCTGGGGAAAAGAAGACTGAGAAAAGATCTGACAAACATTTATAACTATCTAAACAGAGGTGGAAGGCAAATGGATGAAGACAGGCTCTTCTTGGCAGTGCATAGAGAAAGGACAAGGAGTAATGGCCTAGAACTTGAATATAGGAAGTTCCGTACTAACATGTGGAATAATTTCTTCACGGTAAGGGTGATGGATCACTGGAATAGGCTGCCCAGTGAGGTTGCAGAGCCTCCTCCTACAGAGATACTCACGATCCAGCTGGACACCTACCCGTGTAATCTATTGTACGGCACCTGCTTTAGCAGCGAGTTGAACTCGATCTCAAGGCCCCTTCCAACCCCCACGATTCTGTAATCCTGTGATACTTATAGATGCTTTAATGCAGAGCTCAGAGGGAAGGAAATTCAGAATATAACTGAGAGGATTTAATTATACACAATTTTGCATTTTTGTATTTCAGTATTGTATATGAGTCTTCTAATTCATTGCTCTTGAAATCCATGCAGCTCAGCTCAGAAGAGATCAATCATTTTGGTAACACTATTGTATCCCAACATAATTCTGTGGAAATCTTATTTGAGATTTACCTTCTAAGCTCTGTTTTTTTATGCCTTTCTGGAAGATATTTTATGTAAAACCTTTTCAAACGCTTGTATTATATATTCTTAATTTTAAAAATGAAGTTCTGATCGTCAAAATTTGACCCCTTAGCATTTCAGGTTAATTTTAATACATTCTTGGACACTGAAAATGATGAGTTAGCAAGGGTGTGTGTGTACATTCAGCCTACTGATACTTATAAAGTATAATTCTAAACATTATTTTTCTTGTCAGATATTCTCTTACTGTGTGCAGTATGGGAGCTGCAGGCTTATGGATAGAAAGACTAAGTACAGTTTTGTCTTAAGCTGAGATTCACTGATACCAGTTTCTCTCTTAAACATACTGTTATAAATTATCAGCCGTTAGCTATTTTACTATATCTATCTAGTATATATCTATACTATATCAGCCTCTAAAAGTAACAGGATTGTAGTTAACCTGCACTGGAGAATAATTCTGAACTGAATTTTGAGCCAAGCATCGGGACATTTCTATGATGGCACTTTCTGTGTAAAACAGAAGCCTGATTTAGATGCATGTTATTGCATGACTTCCAAAATCTCAACCCTGCTGCCACTAAGTGCACTCCACTTTTTGTTGTGAGCAGGTGGTTCCACGTGTGAGCAAGGAATAAAACAGTCAAAAAAATGTAAAGCTAACAATGCTATAACAGAGAGTACTGTGTATCTTAAGCAACTGATTGAGTACAAGTTTAGAACACTAGATTTTGTGCAATATTTTCACTTTGGCACTCTCTAATTATTTTAGTGGACACATTTAAAGAAGAAGAAAAGTTTGTATCACCTGAGGCCTCACTCCCTTTCTGTAAAGTCAGTAAGCAAATTAGCACTTGCAAGCAGAGTGTTTGTTGCAAACCATTATTAGAATAAATCACATTTTAGCAACCCATTTAAAAAAATACAGTTACTGTCCCATGACCAAATGTTAACTCCATGTATACAGCTTTTAGTCTGCAATATTCATTTAAGTCCCAGTGTCAGACAGCCAACAACTCACAAGCTTTCTACAGGAACCAGAGGATTTTTCAGAGAAGACAGCACTAGTGTATGCAACACAATGATGAAATTAGATAAATACTTTGAAGCACCTTCTAGCCTTACCTGGCCATTCCAAAGGGTATCTGAGGATCCTAAACTGCATTCCTCCATATGAATCCAATTAACAAACTGGAGAATTAAAAAAGATCAGTGGATCCTAAAAGCCGCACTCGTTTCCAATCACAAACAATATTTTCTACAGAATTTGCCTTTTGGGGCCAGGTTGTGCAGCTCGGCTCTGGACACTTCAGCTCTGCATTAACACTGATGCACAGTCACTGCTTCTCAGGCTGCTTCTCTGCTCTCTCTTCCTCCCCCGTCATTTTAAGGAGAGGATTTCAGAAGAATGGCTGCAAACTCCCAGGCAGTTTCTAGCAGTTACACGCAACTGCCTGCATCTTCCCCTTTAATCAAGGGTTTATCTGGGTTCAAACAGCCAATGTTAGAATGCGTCAAGTATTATGTCCTTCCAGCAAAGCTATTTGTAGCCACTCCCATCCGGAGGGTACAGGAAGCAAAAACCCCATCCTCCCGGCACTTCCTTCCTTGCCTTTTCCATGGGAGGATACCAAAGCACAGACTACAGCCCATCCAACGGGGAGAGGCGACAACAAGGCTGGCATGGTGACGAAAGCAGCAGGAGCCCACAGAAGTGCAGGTCTGCACTTACTTGGTACTTCACTTGCCCTACAGTCCAGGTATTTTCGAGAAGAGCAGACTGCTTGTGACAGCAGCTGGGGTGAAGCTACCCTCAGCCCAGGATAACTGCCCACTGAGCACTCTGAGCAGGAAGACAAGCAGGTGGCCAAGCACCACCATTCCTGCTTCTCCTCTTGCAGGCTGGTAGACGCCACAGGGCTGGGACAAGGCTCCTCTGTGCCAGATACTCTGACTGCCCCAACCTTTCTTCCTGGTGGATGCCAGCAGCTCCTTCTGTTCACAGAAAGGACACAGATTGGGCCAAAGCAGCCCCAGTACCACACTAAAAGACAGGGCATTTTGAGGCCGTTTTAGAAGTAGGGTTCAAGCACTGCAGCAGATGCCCAGATGTCTGGAGACAGAGCCCTTTTCAGCATTTTGTGCAATAAGATGTTCACGGAGCACTATGTTAAAGCTCTCAAGCAAATTTCATTTTTCCCAAGTGGAAACTGGGCAACCAAAAACACAGCAAGAAAAATAACACATGAATACTTCTGCTCAGCTTGAAGACTTTACAACAAATGTTTCCAGTCCCAGAAATTAAGACAGACTTTGTGCTAATACAGAACTGAAAGCTGCTCTCATATTTCGTGTTCCTGTGAGCACCTCAAGGGAACAAAAGGGGAGAGAACACCAGAAGCGGGCTATTACAAAAGAAATTTACAACTGTTGCAGACTCAGCGGCTGCAAAGCTTCAAACACCCACAAAGCAACCCCCCAAAAAGGCGAGAGGAGGGAAGCCCTTGGGCAATCCAGTTGCATCTCTTTGAGTGTCCCCCATGACTGCATTTACACCAAACATACTACATTGCTGACAGTTATTGCACTGTACCAGCAAGAGCAATTCTTCACTTTTTACCAGTGACTGACAGGACAGTGAGAGAGGAGCTGTATTCCCCTCACATCTCCCTCCAAGCTAGAAGCTGAGCACAAGACAAAATTGTAACATGTTCTGCATCCAAATACTGTACAACCAACTAAAACTTCTTGCTATTTAAGTTTAAATTGATGGAGTAGTAAGCAATGATCCTTGCTCCCATTTTCATAGTCTTTATCTTAAGACCCTAAAACAGATCATTTCCTAGTTTTTCTAGCATTACATGTATTATTTCCCTCCCTATGTTCATGAGAAACACTTCAGCTCTAAAGATCAGAGCAGCTTCATGCGCCCACATGGAATGTGATATTTGAAGGCACAGAAGCAACTCAAATGCTTAATTAACCACAATGCCAGTAAAAAGAAAGACACTGAAAGAAATCTGCAAGTTTTCAGACACACCACAGAGTACAACGGCAAGAATAAAGTGCAGTTTCACTCCTCTGTATTCAAAGTAAAGACATAATTTAAATTCAAAGTGTTCAAAGACAAAAATAGATCCTTTCACCCATCTCCTTGGCAAAAATTCAAAAGCATAACAATAGGAAGGAAATGACCTCAAGTTTAATCTCTTTCCTGAAAATCATACTAATCCTCTTCCACGAAGTGAGGAACATTCCATTCTTGCCGTGCTTCAGGTGTTGGTTTCAATACACGTGCAAGGCCCACGTCCCCAGTGCTCCCCCCATGGTGTGGGTTCCTGAACAGCCCCAGCCATAGCTGGAAGCCCAACCCCATGCAGCTCTTGCATGCAGTGCTCGGGTTGTCTGTAACTATAGCCACACAGACATGAAGCCACAGGGAGAGGGAATATCTCACACCCTGCTAAAAAGACCGTGCGTTCCCTGTAACATAAAACTATTCTTGTGAGGGAAACGGGGAATAGAGGCTACCTAAAGCCCAAAGGAACAAGCAGTAGGGAGAAAAAAAGAAAGTATGAGTTAACACTTGAAAAAGAGGATGCATTTCAGGAAAGACAATGTTGTCAGCATCACACGGATCAGCTAAGAAAGTGCACTGTCCCCCTAACCATGCAATTAGTTGCTCTGCTTGGCTTCATGCAGACCTGGGTTTTATCTCCCAGTAAATCTATCTTCACAATGACCTTATCCCTTCTCAATACGCTTCTCTCTCTGATAAACACAGTTTATCACCACATCCCCAAATACATCCCCTGTACTCCCACAACCTAGCAGCCTGAAGAGAAGCGATATCCACTGCTCTGTGTGCAAAAATACACACAATATTTCTTGTTCAGTAGGTGTTCGATTGCATCTTTTTCTTTCTAGTCACAGATGTAAAAACTTAGGTCCTTTCTTTTTCCTGGTTTGCTTTTTAACAGCTCCTGTGTCAAGGCAAAGTGAATTACAACACGCAAAGTAAAGGTGATTACCACCTGCTTTTACTGGTAAAAACCTAACGAAGTAAACCTAACAAGAAGGAAAAACTGTGTACAACTCTCCTGAGGGCCTGGTAGGCTGGGATAAAAGTATTTAGCAAAGCTAGAAACACAAGCCATGTGTTAAATAACCGTAAAATTCATTAGTGTGCTATATGATGTCAAAGATGACTTCAAAAAAAAAATCTAAACTTTTATTTCTGTGTCATATTCAATCTGCCAGTCTAGGTTTATTGTGGAATGTTTTCCATCATTTTCCCTCTTGACTACAGCCATACAGCCATTAGATAAGCACTTGTTTGCTGACAGCGCACGAGCTGCTGAGCTTGCTAGAGCTGCACACAGAAGAGGATTGCAGCTCTTTGGGAATAAAGGGCAAGCACACTTATCTGCAACCACATAACTCCTCACAAGTCTTTGCCAGAAAAACTAGAAAATATAACAAAGTATTCCTAATGTGGAAGACATACCAGCAAAGCTGTGCTTTTGTCAACACTTCCCATCCTGACCTCAGATAAATTTTGTTGGTAGATAAACACTACCAACAAAAGCACAATTTTGCTAGCACAGCTGCATTTACACAGAGGGCTTTCTGTGGCGTGACTGGGTTTGTACAGTACTCAAGTCATCTCACAGCCAGAGAAAGAAGTGAGAGGTCATTTATCTCATGTTCTTCACATTGGTCTTTATGGTCAAGCAGTTCGTGCTCATGTATGCAAGTATCCAACTGAAAAGGATACCAGAACTGCTGGTTTTTGTTGTTTTTTTTTTGCTTTGGTTTTTTGTTGTTGCTGTTGTTGGCTGGTTAGTTGAATTTGATTTTGATTTACTTTGCTTTTTTCCTGATAAAACATTTCCAAAATGGAAACAGTAAAACCACTTCAGGAAAGCCCAGCTAGTTGTGGCAGCTGGTCACTGTGGTCAGCAGTCCCCATCTTCCACCTCCTTCACAGCCCCTAATTGGGCTCTGTCATAAGATCATTATTAGCAGCCACTCAGTGGCAGAGATTCTGAGACATGTCACTTCTCTTCCCCCTACTCTCCCTTCCCCATGAATTCAAATCCCAAGGCTGTCCTGTCTGAAGCACCTCAGCTGTGAGCCACAGGTGACAATGGGGCCCTCAGTGGGATGACCACTGCTTTAAGGAGCTACACACAGCCTGAGAGAAGTGTGTGTTGGAGTGCCAAGCTGGCCACCAAATCTTGCTCTGGGGAAAGGATCTTCCCTCTGAACAGGGGAGCACTTAGCAACACCTTCACCTTACCTACAAATCCAGAAGCATCACCTCCAAGGGTGGTCCTGGCCACATAAGGAGAATCCAGCCACAAAATGACCTCAGGTGTTCACACCAACAACAACCAGGTGGAGTTCTCTGACAAACAGCACCCATTTCAGGTTTCTGAGGACTGCAATATTTGGGGTAGGCAAAGTTTGGGCAGCACTGAGCAGTCTGTGGTAGGGGAAATCACACTGATTCATCAATGATGTAACCACCTCTTCAGGGTTTAATTTTGGTAAAATCTATGTTCATGTGGAAAACAAATGAGTTCGTAGCTAACTTTTAACATAATGCAATCCACATGTTGTTCTCCTGGTACCAACTTACATGTAAAAAGAGGTTTTCTTTGTGGAACCATCAAGCAAATGCAACTGCCATAACAGAGAGGCCTTAAAATTAAGTCAAAATGACTGTTCTCCTTTTACTTCTTTTGTTTGCAAATCTAAAAATAAAATTCCATTTTGAATCACTGTGAAACATACATCTGCCCTGTAAAAGTCACACACATCACTGAAATGCACGTGTTTAGAAAGCACAAGAGATCTCAAAAAGAGACTACAAAGCAAATGCATGTTATTTTTTATAAGTACTTTGTAACTACTCTAAGTCTTTTTTGTTGTTGTTGGTCTGTTTCTATTCCTGAAATTTTTAAATCAGATACCAGAAAACAATTGTTTGGCAATTGTTCACCAAAACTCACTGAAACACTGAAACTGATGCCTTAGCATCAACCTTTTTCCCAGATTACACTTTGCAACTTGCTCCATGTTGCATCTATACTGTCTGCATAAAGCAAAGTAAATTTATTACCAGCACAGTTGTTGTTATGGATTCGCAGGGTCACCCACAATATCTTCTATTTTCTGTCTTTCCTTTTTGTTCTTCCTTCTGTTTCCATTTTCTTTCTGCTCATACAGTAGAAGCAACTATCCCTCTTTGGAAGGGACCTATCTTGAAGCAAGTATCAAACCTATTACTGCGTATAAAATAAACTATTAATCTTTTTGCCCTAATTAGCAGGAGCCACCCTAATTCTAATTAACAGAAGTCATCCCAATTCCCATGCCCTACAATTTAATAACGACATGAGTAATTTAAAAGCTCACCTCAAATTTGCAATTTTTTTAATAAGCAATGTGCTTATTTCCTTCTTTCATCTTCTCTTTATCAAACTGAAATTACAATTTATTGCTAGAAACTATATTTTATTAATGGGTTAATAAACTTCCAAACTGCTACAAAACAAGGACTAGTTATTGATCACTATCATCAACAATAATTTTACAAATCCCACTGTACTTTACTCAAGGTGTAGCAAAATTTTCAATTTCTGCATTAATATTCTATAAAACACAATCTGAATTCTCTTTTAAAATTATCCACTAATATGTTCTGATGTTGTTTTTGGTTTTTTTTTCCCCCACTCATATTCCAAGCTACATTTACATTTTAGCAAGTGTCCAGAGGAGGTCCACTAAGATGATCAGAGGACTGGAGCACCTCTCCTATGAGGAAAGGTTGAAGGAACTGGGCTTGTTTTACTTGGAGAAGAGAAGGCTCAATGGGGACTCATCGTGGCCTTCCAGTACTTGAAGGAGCATATAAACAGCAGGGGGAGTGGCTGTTTAGATGGATTGATAGTGATAGGACAAGGGGAAATGGTTTCTAACTAGGACGGGAGATTTAGGTTAGATATTAGGAGGAAGTTTTTCACACAGAGGGTGGTGACGCACTGGAACAGGTTGCCCAAGGAGGTTGTGGATGCCCCATCCCTGGAGGCTTTCAAAGGCCGGGCTGGATGTGGCTCTGGCAGCCTGGTCTAGTGGTAAGCAACCCTCTCCATGGCAGGAGGGGTGAAACTAGATGATCTTGGTGGTCCTTTTCAACCCAACCCATTGTATGATTCCATGATTCTATGAAGTGTGAGCAATCACTCACGCAGCACTAAAGCTGAGCTCAGCCACTGCAGGTTGGGACTTTGCATGTGCAACACCTCGATCGATTGGGCTCTCCAGGTACTGCTGGAATACAAACACCAACCAATCCTCAACAGCTACATCTAAAAAGTAACCTCAGTGGGTTTTTTGCCCCTCAAAATAAAGGAATTCAACAACATAGCGGCCATGCCATCAGCGGGAGCTTGCATTTCTAATCATGAACTCATAACATTCAATAGAAGATTCTCTGACCCAAGTAATTCCTTACATACATAAAACAGTTCCAAATAAATTCTGGAGAAAAAATGTTTCATTGTACACATGTAAACTGCAAGCAAACCAAAAGGCTACATTGGGTGAACTTATTTCTTTTCTAGAACAACTCAGAAGAAAGTAGAGGAGATGAGAGGTAGTATCACTTCTTAAACACTCCTGCAGGCACAAGGCATTCTAATGAGCTGAACTGCTCTCAAGCACTCTCAGCTGTGTAATGGGAAGGAATTGCTCCCTCACCAGATGGCTTGCTCTGCTGATGGCCACCAAAGAGAAAGAAGACAATCACAAAATAGGCTTAGCTGATTGAACTGTTCATGGACGCATGCCCTGCACTAGCTTTCCTGAGCACCTTTTTGTGCAGGTGAAATTTTCAACTAGAATCAGTGAAAGATTTTATATTAAGAAATACATACTTAAAAAAAATAAAAAAACCACTCTTCATTAGCAAGGGTGTAACATTCAGAGCACAAAACATTCTGAGCTACAGAGCCAGCGTCACCAAAGAGCTGACCCAGCTTTTGCACATGATGACCCATCAGCAGATTTTATGGCCAGCTAGTTGGTCATTTCATTTTGCTATTGACAGTAAATCCCTCCTCTAGGTTTCCCAAAGCTCCATTTTTTTTTCTTGGAATGAATCAGCAAGGGGGAAAGTCAGTGCCAGACACTCTTCAAGGATCTTGAAGAAACTAATTTAGGCTCTCTATCACTCCTGCAGTTTCAGCCTTTGTTTCACTTAGTGTTTATTTAACCTTGATGCTACTTTTTTTTACTATTATTTATTGCCTAGGGGGAAAGGACTAAAACAAGAAGCCCTGCATGTGGAACTCCCACAGGAATGCAAAGGAAAAAGAAAAGAGCTGTCCCATGAATACTGAGCACACCTATGGATCCAAGAAATCAGAGAAAGTCTGCCTCCTATATCCACATCTTCATCAGCTTCACTTTTGACTGTTCTGGATTATTGCTTGCAGTTTCAGATGTTGTCCAATCAATATTCTTCTTCACCTATTCCAGTCTCTGGACACTCATGGCATCAGTCAGCATTTCGATCTCCACATTTGAGTCCTTCCCCATATCTAATACAGAAACATTTCTTAAAATGCTTTTTTTCCTTGCCAGTCCCAAGTATTCTCAGTACCTTTTAGAAATCCTCCTTGTTTCCAAATTGTCAATAAAATGTCTCTGCAGTACATATCAAACAATCTTGTGGGATTTAATATTCACTTAGCAGCTGTTTTTTTTTTTTTTTTTAGGTTTACCTTCAATATTATGAGCTGCTTAAGCATCAGTGCAAACTATCCCATTGTTATCTTTGACAGCACTCGTTTCCAAGGGAATTTTTTAGAAATCCAGAATACAGAAAAATATTTTTGAATATTCTTGTGTCATTTTTCAACCTTCCAGCCATTTAAACTGCAGTAAAACCCCTTAATAAAACAGAGAAACAACCCAAGAATATGGGTTCAAATTCAAGATAGAAACAGGCACCAATGCTTCTCCCTCTTGCCTTTATTAGAGTGAAGTCATTAGCTATGATACAGGGGACACCTCTGTGCAAGCAATTTCTTCTTCCCTTTTTACAAACCACAAAACATCTAGCTTAAGTAAACAGTAATGCACTATTATTTTATTTATATGTGTGTATGTTTGCTAAGGCATCCAAACAGCTGATAAGCAATGCTGTAGAAAACCCACAGAGGAATAATAACGGATCAGCATAAAGACAGCACATCCATGCAAACAGTGTGCAAAGGAAGCCCGTTCAATCACTCTTTTTCACTGCTTTCTCACAATTACCAGTTATTTTCCTGCCCTGTACTTTCCATCTCCTCCTCACTGCCTCTTCATGGCAAGATTTACTGGGAGTTTCTCTGTCTCTTTCAGACGTTGTGTTGAGGGACACGGTTTAGTGAGAACTATTGGTGATAGGCGGATGGTTGGACTGGATGGTCTTGTAGGTCTTTTTCAACCTTGGTGATTTTATGATTATGTGATCTCATAGGTTTTCCATTACTGGAAAACTCTTTCAGGCCTTTCATCTCAAATGTTTATTCTAAAAAATCCTTAGTTCTGAATTGGCATAAAAGTAGACCTGAACAGTGGAATTTTTCAGAAATTATTGAGGTTATAGCTATTATTTGCCTTCAAATGTGCTAAGATGCTCTACTGTATTCCATATAAGTGGTATTCTATATTCTTAGCTCTGACAGGACTCCTCCTGGAGCCTGCTTCCCACTTTTAATGTGAAGGTTCAGTTTAGATTTGATATAGCTAGTAATAACTAGCAGAATTCTTATATTTGGTAATATAATTATGAAGCCCAGCAAAGCTATAAGTCAAATGTCATTTTTAAGCATTTGCTACTAATGTACGCCTGAAGTACAGTATTTTAAACCTTCTCAGTGATATTCAGGTACACTATATTCCATTACTGATAGATGACAACAAACAGCACTACTCAAACATCCAAGAAGCAAATATCCAAGAAGCAAGCAAGCAATATACCAATATTTAAAGAAAACAAAGAGAGAAAAAAGAAAAAAGAGAAAGAAGCCTATGGCTCTATAAGTAGATGAAAATGTTTTCTTAAAAAAGTAATAATAATAATAACGTTCAGATCAGTTACATTAAACTCATTAAACCTAACCCTGCTGACAGAATTTGCAAACTGAGTCCCTGGGACACAATTTTCAACTGAGCTGTGATTTTTTTTATGTACTTTTGTGTATACCATGTGCAATTGATTACATGCAAATACAGACAAGTCCCACTCAATTTGCCCCACTGTTAGATTTGGTGTTAGCAGGCTGACACAGCAGAATTTAATAGCACAATTAAGGAAACACTGTAGACACCAGAAGACAGCTTTTTTGGATGAGCATATGACTGAAGTTTGACCTAGTTCACTTCATGGAAGCACAGCATGTTTTTTTCATTCCTTTCCACCAAAGAATATAGCATGGTTACACATTGTATTAATATTCAAGCAGACACAGGATAACCCAGGAATAGTTCAGGGAGCAGCACCTTCTAAATTTGCAGATACACTTTCAAAGACACTATTTTTGCAAAGTACACAGGCACGGGAAATCTAATTTGTTCTCTTCTGCCTCAGTGCCTACAGATCTGCCACATCCCTGGCCTGATTCAGGTCCCTTGGCCTGGAGCCTGCGGCTTGTTTACTTGGCAGAAATTCACACGTTTCTGTCGGTTCTTTGCTGAGGACACCAAAGATGTTTTGCCACAACACGCCTGACAGTTTATCATAAAGGAAAGGAGGTAGCTGCAGCCACCTCATTTTGCTCATTTTTACCACCACACTCTGGATATAATCCCTTGTGCCCTGACCTAGAGCTGCAAGCAGGTAAAATGCAGACCTGCAAGTCAACCTTGTTTCAAGCAATATTTCTGTCTTCCTGTGTTCCTGAAAATTTACAATCAATAATTTCTTCATATTCTTCAGGACAAACAGTTCTATTAATTCAACACAAATGTTGCTGTAAAGCAGGAATATTCTGCCCTTTTGGCAGCTCATACGAGGGACGCACCAGCTGCTCCATCTCCATGTGGCTGCAGACTCCCAACCTCGTCACCTTCACAGGAACTCAGAATAATTATATAAAAAACTAACTACTAAACAAAACAGACTGTTTTTATATTGGGGAAGCACAGAAGGTCACAAATCTTCATAGTATCTTGGAGAAAAACTACAATACATACGTCATATGACACATTTTCACAAATAAACCAAATATGGAAGTAAAAAGCCATCACTACCCTAATCCTTCTCTCCCCAGAATAACTAATTCCACGTCCTCTTCCTTCAGAAAAAGATTTCCACTGTATTAAATGTACAGCCAGGTCTGCTGTGGAACCTGCAGTTGCAGCTCCTCACAGGTGCTTCTGTTTCACTTCAAAGGTCACATTAAAAAGCTTATAAGCCACGGCTTTACTTGCCCTCCAATAGTAGAACTGCAGTGCATCTATTGCTCAGTGCTGAGAGTTCCAGGCAAACACTGATGACAACTGAGAAATCAGAGGAAGCCAGCATCATCCTCAGCTCATTCTCTATGCAGGGGCAGGAACTTCTCCAGAGCTCTGTCCTTGGGTTTTAATTTCATACCTGCAATTATCCTGTTTTGAGATGCCCTACATACCATTTTGAGCTGATTAACACATTCTGACACCACCTCATTCTTTCCTGCTTGAAAAAAAAATAAACAGTGCTACACATGTAATTTCTCCTTTCCATTCCTCTCATGTACCGCTGGCTGTTGGCCACCTCTTTATGCAAATATATGACTGCAGCAAAGGTTGTGCAAACAACCTTTTCTCCTCCCATTGTTCTAAATCCCCTGTAACAAAAAACACCGGCTGTTCAGCAAATCCCTCTTACTGTTCCACTGCTCCACAAGAAAGATAAAGCTCTCATTGCACTGAAAATAAAATCTTTAGTACAACCTCAGGAGAAGATCAGCTCGCATGCAGTACCCTGCGCTCTCTTCCTTCTGTTGTGATCTGGATGAATTCAGATTTTTCCGAAGAGCCTAAAAACCTGACTGTATGTCATCTGTCTGGGGATGTAGTATTCATTGCTTGCAAGTAACACAGCAAAGCAGGGCAAGCTGGCTAATTAGCACTGGATCCAAATTCACAGTTGAGATCTGATCCAGATGTCAAACTTCTTAGAAGTTCAAGGTCATCTGGTCTTACTTTTAGTTTGGCTCCTTAGAGACAAAACCCCAAAACAAAAGATTTGTTGCTGTCTTCCTCATTTTTGTCCCTAAATCAATACATAATTCTTGGGAAGCCAAGGAAATCCCAAAGGCTCATCTACCCACTGCAATAGACTCATATATGTTACTAAAATGGTGTCCTCTTACTTATTTTTAAACTAAGCATTTAGGATTTCCACCAGCTGCCAATGCAGTGAATCAGCAGAGCCTCACAGAAAAACTCCCTCCTGGAACTCCTGCACCCCTGAATGGATACAGGGCTGCAGGCTTCTTATTACAGAGCAAGCTCTGCTGCCTTTGGCTGCTCTGGACGCTAAGAACATCATCAGAAAGGGCTCAAAAATTAGTATACAAATGTTTTGTGAGCAATGAAGTAACAAAAGGATATTGCCTATACAGACCTCAGCATTCAAGAGGCTATTTTAAGAAAGCTCAGTGGTACTCAACTCAGCACCTTTATGGTACACTTCTTATGTTATGCTCAAGTCCAGTTACATCCTTGATTTTGCATTAGAGATTTTGACCATAACTACATTTCTAACAGGAATGCTGAAAAGCTCCTTCACGATACTTTTTTTTCCAAATCCTTTTGGAACATGAAACATATAGAATTGGTTTTCAGAGAATATCTATAAATCAATATCCACAGAACTATCAAGGACGTCTATGATTTTGAACACAGCATCCTCTATTCAGCAGGCAGTTTATTTCAGGAGGTTGACTCATTTCCTTAAAGCTTTTTCAGCTATCTGTTGTGACTGAAAAAATTTCTGAAAATTTAATAGTGCACCAGGAAATGAGCCAACACATCCTGGAAGAAATGCATCCAATACACACACAATAAGAAAAGTCAGTCTTAGATTTGTAAAGAAATGAGAAGGAGGAAGTTCCAGGAGAACTTTAAATATATTATGCAAAACACAATGTTTGTTTCCCATCATGGTAAGTTTCTTTATGTACACTTTAAAAGCTGCACACTATGTGGCTAATCAGGAAGTTGTTTGTTGTTGGGGTTTTTTGTGTGTGTGTTTTGTTTTGTTTTTTATTTCCCTGGAGAAAAACATAAGATGAAAGAAAGTTCAAATATTTTTAGTCAATTTCCTCAATATTTAAAATATCAGCAACAATCAATTGAACAAACAAACAAATCAAAAGCTGCCATTATGCCACGAGACCTCAATTTCAAATCCCTCAGGAGTATAGAGTCCATGGTCAAAGCACACATCCCAGTACATCCCCTAAGCATCTCATTGAAATGCATAGGACACCACAGAACTACCTCCTGACAGAGCTCTGGGGATGCTGGCTACCTGGTGGTCCTCAGCCAAAGAAGCAAGAGGTTCCTACCTTGAAGCATCTCCAGCAATGTAATCAAGTGTACTCTTGGAAATGACCCACTGATTGAAGACAAAAATGACCCAGAGAAGTTAATAGAATCTTTCCAAGAACTACTCATATGCCCAGAGTTGCATGTCTTGAAATATTTGAAATAACGACAGGAACAAATGAAAAATCCAGCTGTCAAGCAATAACGCTTCCATGAAATAGCTCTTACATATAATTGTGAAGAATGAAGCCTGTGATTCAAGTATTTTCAGTATTCTCCATCCTTACATGGAAAAAAAGCTATTTTTCATTCAGATTTTTCTATACCATTATTCGTTGGACATGAATTTATCAGTTCTTTCCAAGCAGTTCTCGGAAATGAGTCTCCCCACATATGCCATCAGCAGCAACCAGCAGTGTGAGGCACTCCTATTGTCCCAAGCCCACTTCTGGGGAACTGACCAAGTGGGGCTCTCACAATGGAAGCAAACTGCACCTCAGCCCATTCACCTCAGCCCAGTGATCCAGCTTATCTAACTCCCTCCGAAGGGCCTCCCTACCCTCAGGCAGATCGACACCACCTCCCAGCTTGGTGTCATCTGCAAACTTACTGAGTGTGCGCTCAATTCCCTCATCTAGGTCATCAATAAAGATATTAAACAAGACGGGCCCCAGTACCGACCCCTGGGGGACACCACTTGAAACAGGTCCCCAGCTGGACTTAAATCCATTAATCACAACCCACTGGGCATGGCCCTCTAGCCAGTTCCTTACCCAAAGAAGGGTATACCTGCCCAGGCCACGGGCAGCCAGTTATCCCACAAGAATACTGTGAGAATGAGGAAGCAGAGCCCTTAAAGAGTCCCTCCTCCACTACTGTGAAATGAAATACTTGAACAGGGTCTTCTCACCCTTAAAAAATCACAAGACTCAAGTTTTAGGCAACTGCAATTTTTAGATGAATGCCCTTTATATTCAACCACTCAAACAAAGCTTTCATTTGTTTGCAGTGTCTATAGTTTTCTGGTGAGTAAATATCGACAAAAAGCCATGACATTCGTTATTAGTCTTGAGGAAGAAATAACCTACCTCAAAGTAAGTGGTGATTCATTCTCTGGCTAAACAGAAGACTGTTCTCAGTTGGAAATTAAAATGTTATTTTATGCTGAGGTTTGGATTAACTGTGTCTAACTGCACAGCAGCCCTAAGTAAAAAGACATTATCCAATTGCATCATGAGCAATAGCATCATGATTATCTATTCTTCATTATCTCTCATGAAGCAGATGGAGAAGATTGAAAAAGGAGCTTGGAAGATTGCCCAGAATCTCTACAATCCTCTTCACCAGGAGAGAATTCAGAATTTCTAGGATAAGTTAACTCTAGAGTAATGCATGGACAGTATAAACAGCTTTCTCCCATATTAACAA
This sequence comes from Lagopus muta, assembly GCF_023343835.1. Lineage (NCBI taxonomy): Eukaryota > Metazoa > Chordata > Aves > Galliformes > Phasianidae > Lagopus > Lagopus muta. Next base: position 27,117,758 of record NC_064440.1, on the reverse strand, counting down.
CCAGGAACATTGCTACCCTGTCGTCAGAACCATCATGGAATTTTCAGAGTAATAGGAATGACTTTTTCCCCCCATACATTCCTTAGATCTTTCTCTCCACATGTACACTTTTGTAGGTCTGTAACGCAATGAATTATTTCTTTAGGTTTAAGATTTAACTCTCATACAAAAAGAATGATAATGTAGTGCTTTCTAATCCCAAATCCTTAAGCTCATCTCACGAATGAGAGCAGATGAAGCCAAATCTACTCATTGCAAGTACTAAATGGCTGTGCTGATTAATCTGGATAAGAGCAAAGCTAAAAGAAAAAAGTCTTGTGGAACACTTTAGAAGCTGCTTTATTTTATCAGTGTGCCAAAAATCAAAGTCAACTATATTATAATTATCACTAGCTGAAAATACAGGAGATAAATGCCTCAGAAGTGAAAAGCTTCTTCTCTCAGTGTTAACAATCAATAGCAAAAAGGACCACAAAATTGTGTAGACTAGAGACAGAGCTTTTTTAATTTGTGTAAATATCTTGAAAGCACATAACATTCCACGATTTTTTTGGATTCCTTATCAGAGTATTTTTAAAGACCAGTAATTCCTTGGGGACTCTGCAAGCCAATAACAGAACCTAGAATTTGACGCAGCTAGAAACAAAGGCTTACAAACTTGTCTACTCCCAGAAATACAAGGAAATTCAGAGCTTAAGCGAGCAGTAAGAGAAAGCACAATTCGGCCTGCACTCCTACTATGGCAGCCTACGAATAATATTCCATCACAGCCTCTGTGCAGGTGTAGCTGCTGCATGCTGTGGCTGAGTGTGTCTAATGGAGAATTCCAGTGTAAAAGAGACAGCTACTCTTCTCTAGCTACCTCTGCTGCTCTCCTTCATCCAACCCGACAAGCACAGAGCTGGTTGTTCCCTTTGGAGAGTAAACTCCTTGCATGTTTAGCTCCCAGCTGTACTGACTAGCAGAGCAGTACCAACCATCAAAGGGAGCAGACATATTAGGCTGCAAGACAAGCAGCAAGGAGAAAGCAAGACAGAAGTGAAACCGCGTTCTCAGTCACTATTGCTGATAATGTGCACTGTGCTCCTTGATTCTTTCATAACAGTAAAATGCGTTCCTGTAAATTTCATTTATGTTACTCTCATGTAAGTCTCTGTATTTACTCCTCATAACCTGGACTTTGCATTTCAATGCAGTTACTTCTGCTCAGCCAACAGGCAGAAAAGAGTAGCACCAAAGATAATTATCTCCACTAATCCAAAAGGTGATAATTTTTATTTAACAGCTTGAACAGGAATGCATTCAATTAAGTGTGCTGTAATTAAGACTGTTTTGTAAAATGTAAATCTTAGGTGCTAACGATTCTGAAAGTCTAGCCGAACAAAAAACAAAAGTAGTAAATCCACTGGAATAACTGGGTAAAACCCCAGTCATGTCAGGAGGGTTGTGCTTGCTTTTACTTGTAGAAAACAGATCACATTTTCATTTTTAAAGCAGAAAGGAAAATTAACTTTTCATCCTATTGTTCATGTATTTTACAAGTTAAAGATTGTAACAAAGAAATGACGTTGTGGGCTTTATATTAAATACTACCCCATAAATACCCCTTCAAACATCTTATCCATTGTTGACTTCAGTAGATCATTTCATTTCTACAAGCATCTTGAGAACAACCACCTTTAGGTAAAACTACTGAAATTCAGAGAAGCATCTATATTGATAAAATGGTCAAGTGAATCTTCCTTTTCCCTGCAGGCTATTATCTGCTGAACTATGCCATGCATGAAACTCTGTATACAAATGAAAGTACAGTGTACATACAATCTTTTCTTCCTTTTTTCAAAAAGCCATTGTTGGATATTTACGTGACAATACTTACGTCACAATAGTGACAAAATGTATTTATATATTGTAGTTTATATATTTGTGACATATTTATGTCACAATAGTGACAAGGTTATGTGTCTAATATTGCTCTATAATGTTCTCCTATGTGTATTTCATCTCATAAAGTCAAATCTGTTTAGACTTAATTGTCTTCGTATGCAAGAAATCACTTCCACATTTGACAGTAAAGATGAAACCTGGATTAAGGTCCTGATCCCACAACACACTGAACGCCTTTAACTCTTAGTTCTTTTCAGGAGTGACACCTGGTAGGTCAAAGCTTTCAGATAGAATCTGTCTGAAGTCATCCTGATGTTTGGCTCCACTCACGTATAATCATCAAAAAGCACAAGTTCCCTAAGAAAGAAGAACTCATACAGCACAAGAGTTCATATCCTATCTCTTAATATCCACTGGCAACTGAATAGAAAGGATCAGAGAATTACTGTCAGGGAAAATTTCAAACTGAATTCTTAACAATAATTTATGTAAGAAAAATTGAAACTGGTGACCTGTATCCATCGAATCTCCATCTGCATATGGTTCAGAAGAGCTTGATATTAATAGCAGTGTCCAGCACAGATCAAGCTCAAACTCAATTCTCAGACATTTACTTAACAAACAAATATCCCTTGTCCAGTTCCCTTAAGATCTGACTGTGATTATGTCATTTCCATTACAAGTTATTTTGAATACGTTCTCTAAAATATCAAATTCTGTAAAATTTCAAAATAAGCCCCCTTACATCCACTTAATTCTTTATAGTGTGCATCTTGCTTCCTCCATGAAAGGTAATGTAAATTGCTGCATCTTTTCCTCTTCTCCCTAGCGCAGTACATGGGAAACCTTTGTTGGAATCTTTATTGTATTTTTATAGGAACTGCATGCTCAAGTTACTGCATACTGAGATATAAAGGATTCATTTATTACAAAGCCAGGGCAAGAATGACAAAGGAATGAACCTAACACTTTTTTACTAACTTTCAAGGACTGCTAACACACTAGCAAATTAATGAATAATTAGTGACTTGAAATACCCCAGAAGATCGAACACTTGGACACAAACTCTTGAATGACTGCTGGACAACGAAGCCACTCTTGAGAAGAGAGTCTGACCAGACCTTGGAACAAAGCTCTGAGGTTTGGGATCTACTATCTTGAGAACTGGCTGCCCACCAGAGAGAGCCCTAGGGTCCTGAATGCTGCTGGGCAGAGAGACAAAAAGCACTGCCAGTGCAGACGTTTGCAAGCTTTGTTTATCCCAAGCAGTAAGAGCCAGCTAAGCAGTCACTGAAACTGCATTCTTACAACACTTTCGCCCCCCATTAGCACATCTTTTGTGCCAGATGTGTCTTGATGGGCTTGCTAGGAACGGGAAGCTGACTACATTGATGCCAGACCCTTCATTAACATTCTCCAGTCATAATTTAAGATCCTGTATATCCAGTACCAGCATCTGTTAAACGGATGTACTAACCATATCCACCAATAAACTGTTGTGTTCCAGCATGGATGTTTTCACCTTTTTAACTGATACCAGTTTTAATTATATTGATTAGATCCTTAACATATATAATTTAATACTCAGCTTGATAAATCTGTGCAGGTGAAGGAGCCAAAGACTTCATAAAAAATTTAAAGGAGGAATTCCAACGCTGTGCATAATGCAAAAGTAATCCATAACCTATTACTTAAATGAAACAAATCAATAGATGAACTAATAATTTCCCAAATTATGTTGAAAATAATACTGTATGGTATGTTCCTGTGATGATAGAAAACAGCTCAACGTCTTTAAAAACATGCAAAGTGAGAGCCCCTTCAAAACGAAAAGACAAAACAATGTAAGGCAACACTATGATAAAATGGAAGATTACTGATTCAGAAATGTACATTGTTTAAGATTAATCAGTGCTTATATTTGCAATCGTCCTGTCTGCTGGAACAGCCACTTGCCATCAAAAAGGCAGAGTGGGAAGCATACGGCTTTCTCTCCAAAGGATTGCAAACGCTGTCACACCAAAACCTTTTGCAGCGAAAAGACAGCGACAACAAAGCTGAAAGAGCTCTGCCTGAAGCTACATTTGTCTAGTTTTGAGGTCAGGGGTATCTCAAAAACTTGAAACACAATTAACTGAGAAGTTTAGACATTATGGCAAAATTTAATCACAACCTGAACTTCCTCCTGATACAAATATCATATTAAAATATTCTATTTTGCTTTTTAATCAGGAAATTAATTCCTTTCTTCTTAAATATGCCAAGTGTCTTGTAATTCAGTGAGAGTATTTTCATAAGGAATCTGCTCTATGCAAATAAAATACATAGAGAAAGCACTTTTATTCATTTTCAGTTTTTGCAGTGAAGAGAAGGCATTGTACTGCCCATACTGTGATTTTTGAGCAAAATTTATTGGATTACAACTAAGGAGGAGAAAGTACCAAATTTAGTGTGAGGAAAAAATTAGCTTTGCATATGGCTCAGGATCTATGAAGAAAGAACAGCATAAGATTAAAACGTAACACCTAGAAGGAAAGCTGGCATCTGAAGACCCTTGGTTTGTTCCTGATGTTTGTTTTAATCACTGTAAGCCTCATTGCATTTTACGATCCAGTTGATGAATTAGGCTGCCTCCTCTTTCCACTACCCTGCTCAAGAAGTGGCTTGCAAACTGTCACATCTTTCCATAGTACTACTAAGTCAATAGGAAACAGACTGGTGCCAATTCCAGATGCAGGCCAACGTGAGTTCAAGTTCCCTCCTTTATTCCATCTTAGGGTTTCCTATGAGGTTAAGTTTACTGTATATTTCATTTAAGCATTCATCTGCAGCACTATTTTCATGCGCACCTCAGCACACCCAGGGGTGCCTTTTGCAGAACATTGGAGCCAGAGCTAGGCTTTTTTTACTATTATTTTTCAGAGAGAACAAAACCACCACAGCGTTTAGATATTCAGCCAAGACAATGACAAAAAAAAAAGTCCCCACAGCTTGAGTCACAAGGAGTGCAAAGCCAACTTCTTGGAAGTCCAAGCCAAAACTTCTACCAAGGACCAAGCTGGCTAAGGTCTGACTCTCTTATACAGAAAGGCATATCTGCATTTTACAAACTTAAGCAACAGCCAGAACTAGGAGTGATCACAAAATAATTCTGCTATGCAGAATAACTAGCCATAAGAAAGTACTGCTCAGATTTTCGAGTAATCATATTGCTAAAAAACAGGAAGGAAAAAAAAAAAAAAGAAAAAAGTTAATAATCAGGCTTTTCCAGAAGATAATGAAGTTATTATTTTCTATGTTTTCTACAATGGAAACCAGAGAAATATGTTGAGATGAAGTACCTTAAATTTTTATTATCTCTCTGTCTAATTTAAGCCAGTATTTTATATGTATTAAAGGCAGTTTACATGAAAGCTTTTTTCTTTTTAATCTTGTCTGACGTGAAATGGAAAAGCTCCAACCTCACTACCCTAGGAGGCTTAGTATAAATGTAGATCCCATCTAAGTTGTCCTACATAGCTCAGAATCAGGTTTTTCTATCTTTCATGCCTTCTTGTTCTTTAAAAAGGCTATTGAGTATCTATGCTGCAGGTGCAACAAAAATTCAAGCAGCCTGTGTAAGACAGTTGAGGGAAATAAAAATAACCTTTGGTAACCAGCATTTTAAATGTGCTAAGTCTCTCTAGAAAAGGGGCATGCATCTCATCTCATAATCAGGACTCTGTCATCTACTGCTTCAAACGATGAAAGCCTTCAGTCTAAATCCAATGCTGCTCCAGAAAAGAAAAAAAAAAAGAATTGACCTCTTTTTATTAAGATAGAACACTGGAAATCGACCTTTACTCTTCAGATCAGGCATAAGCACAGCACCTCCACTACAATGTTTCCCTCTGAACTTCATCCTGCCCTGTCACTATCACTTGATAATCCTCACTAGTAGGCCTGAAGATGATGGGAAAAGCCCATTCCAGCCAAACTTAAAGCTGAATTCAAAATGATAAATCTGTATTTTATATTCAGCAACTTCAGGTTTCACGCAACACAGCTCAATTTACCCAAAGAGCTAATACTCAGCAATACCACTTCTCCTTTTCACATAGTCTCAGTGGGATACCTTTCTGTGCTCATATGGATGTACAATCTACATTCTCCACCTACCTTGCCTGTGGAGCTAAAAAGCTGCTTTAATAGACCTTCAAGGACAAGACTGTTCAAGAAGTGGTACTGACACATTAAAGAATTGAATCACTTTAAAACCTGAAATAGTCAGGAAAAAAAAAAGATGCTTTCCTCCACAAAAGACACCATCTCCCTCACTCACACTTTTCTTTTGTTAATTGTTAGGAATACATTTGGAAAAGAAAGAGACACTCAACAAAGCTACCCTCAAGAAGAAATCATACCAGACTTCAGCTGAAAAAGATGGTGAAATTGGAAGATAAGTATATGGGACTAAAGAAAGAGCCACATGAATCTAAAAACATTACTAAAATACAGAATTCTACATAGATATTTTTCGTATTCAAGTTCAGCTGCTTACATTGAAAAACTAAATATCAAAAGTTACCAGAGATGAGTATCTTGAGGACATGATAGTGAATGACTGCAATCTTTTCCACAAAACAGTATCATTTAGGTTGGAAAGACCCTGAAGATCATCAGTTTCAACCATCACCTAACAGCACAAGTCCATTACTGAACCATGCCATGTTCATACCCTACAGAGATGCTGACTCCACCAACTCTCTCAGCAGCCCATTCCAATGCCTAACCACACTTTTTGTGAATAAATTCTTCCAGAAATCCAATCTAAACATCCCATGGTGTGACTTGAAGCTGCTGCTTCACATCCTATCACTTGTCACCCTAGAAAAGAGACCAACATCCTCTTCACTGCAACCACCTGCTAGGTAGTAGGCTAGGCCTTTCCTCAGCCTCCTCTTCTCCAGACTGAATAGACTGAATAGACCCACTTCCCTCAGCTGCTCTTCCTATAGTGCTGTTTCCTAGTCCCTTCAATGGTTTTGATGCTCTTCTTTACAGAAACTCGAGCAATGCAGTATCACGGGAGAGGCCCAAAAATGAACACACTACTTGAGGCGGACTCTCTCCAGTGCCAAACACAGAGGGACGAGCAGTTTCCCAGTCCTGCTGGCCATACAAGTTCTGATGCAGGCCAGGTTGCTACTGGCTTTCTTCTCCACCTGGGCACATAAATACATTTTTTCCATACAGGACTACATAGGATTTTTTTTTTTCCCTTTCCCTTTTTTTTTTTTTTTTTTTTTAAACATTTCTCCCCCTTTTTTTTTTTTTTTTTCCACAAATGTGGAAACAAATCCATATGCCCTTAAAAAAATATTTTTCATTTTCATAAACATATAAAAGATTAAATATTTCTCTGACTCTATATTACACCAAGAAAAAGCTTCACCTACTATCCTCCACTGCAAGGCAATTATCCATACCACGTAGCAGGAAAACCAGTGATTGATTACTGACAGCCTTATGATCAACCATGTCGACTGATGTACCTACAGGAGTGAATTTGTATAGTGATGTATACAAAGTCTCGTAAAAAGAAAAGGATACAGCAAGCATTGAAATTCCCAGTATCCCACTGCCATTTGAACCATGCAGTAAAGCCACACTTCAAAGCACAGAAATAACTTTCTTGTAATAGAAAACAATGAGAGTGAATTGAATAGAAAATAATGAGAGTGAATTGAATAGAAAATAATGAGAGCTAATTGAATATATTAGTGAATGAAGAAGATGGTTTCCCAGAGTGTCATTTTCAATTCCTTTTACAATGGATGTACTCTGCAAAATTCATTTGACGTGACAAATTTACCTGGATTGCTCCTGACCTCTGACAGATGTCTCTGTACAAAAGCCTCAGCTCAGAATAATTTTCAGAATTTCCCCAACTATTCATTTAGAGAATTGACAACCACTCTTCCCCCTGTCCAAACAGGGATCCAGCTTTCATTATAAAAGCTAATTGTACAACCAGCATTAAAAAAAAAAAAGTCACAGGAATGTGCTTTGAGTTATGAAACGTGGGGTTTTTGTGTTTTTGGTGAGGGTGGGTTTTGGTCATTTTTTGTTTCTTTGTTTTTTAATAAGGTCAAAACATTTGCCTTTTTCTATTCCTAGCTCTCTGAAAAATGGTGCTTTACTAGAAGTGCTGGGACACTGCAGGTACAGCATCAGGCTGGCACAAATCCAGAGCTGTCCCGTGCTAGTGACTGCACAAAATCTGCGCTGCTTTCAGTAGGCAGTGCCAGAGGACAGCAACTTTGTAAGCAAAATGGTTTCCATTTGAAAGAACCAGAATGGAAAACTTCAAGCAGTACTTCAAATCTTAATAATGTGTTTGAGAACTAAGCTTCTATTTTTCAATATATTAACCCATAAACATCCTCCTCCTAAGAAAATGAAAGTGTTCTCACTTTCCCTAAGTACTAAATTTATACTGAATATTACAAGGGACTGGAAATCCTGGATTATACCCAACAGTGTTTTGGGCCAATTTGGTTTTCTCCTTGTAGTCAGTGTAAAAGCACGCAAGCATCTCAGAACCAAAGCCTGCAGGAGCAATTCCTAAAATATGTCACATTGTCTTACAAAAAATAGTCTGTATCTTATCTCTATATCTTGCTTAGATATTTAAAAATCATGCGAATCGAAGGCTTTTAGATCACACACTTGTAGATGTAGATGTTTATTTTTAAGTATGCTAGATACCATTAAGTTTATTTATAAAAGGAAAAAAAGATAGATAAACCATGTCTATCAGGCTGAATATACCCTTACCTACTCTCAGGTTGTGCAAAATGTGTGATTTCACCCTTCAAAATGATGTAGCCATCAGTCTTAAAGTTTCTGTTCAGATCTATTTTAAAATCAGTGACAAAACTCTCATCTGTGCTGATGGATATCAAGTGGCAGGGAAGAAGAAAGCTAGGTGTTGAAGGAGTTCCCAGATCTTTCACTATTTAACAAGAAATACAGGAAAACAACACCTCATACCCTGGTACTACACAGTAGTAATATGCAGTTTTTAGGCCCAAGAAGGCCTAAATTTAGCTATTCTTTATAGGATTATAAAAAGCTGTAGTAACTCAATTTTGTTTTGTGCTTTATGAGCTTCACGGCCTGAAGGTAGAAACATTTTTAATTATGAAAGTAGGATAAAATCACTAACAACCAAAAAAAAAAAAAAAAAGAAAAAAAGGAAAGAAGGAAAGAAGGAAAGAAGGAAAGAAGGAAAGAAGGAAAGAAGGAAAGAAGGAAAGAAGGAAAGAAGGAAAGAAGGAAAGAAGGAAAGAAGGGAAGAAGGGAAGAAGGGAAGAAGGGAAGAAGGGAAGAAGGGAAGAAGGGAAGAAGGGAAGAAGGGAAGAAGGGAAGAAGGGAAGTTTCTTTTTTCTTCAGAGGAAACTTTCAGTGTATTTAGAATCAGAATTTTTAAGCTTCATTTAGCAGTCTGCGTTTTATAGCACAGACCACACTTAAGGCTGCCAATGCTACTGGGAAGATTCATGCTGGTTGATTAAAGAGTGCATCATTTAGATAGTTTAAATGTTAGTACACATACTCATCTAATTCCTGGAAAAGCGCATGCAGCTTCTCCAGTAGAGCTTTTATGACCACGTAAGCATGGAACAGCACAAATGGATACTGTCCAGTTTGCAGATCTGCAGTAATTTGGAAGAAAAAATAAAATAAAAAAATCAGGCAAATAAAATGAGATCTGGAAACAGCCTTTCCCAGCAAGGAACATGAAATGATGCAGTAACAGGGTGTCATGGAAAAAGGTGGACAAAGTTCCAGTGGTCAGACCTGCTTCCACCAGTTTCTTCTGTATTCGTTTTTGGTAGGTTAAATTGACAGTTTCTTCCAATATCAGCAGTTAAATCAGAAAAGCAGTGCCAATTTGAAACAGATCATGTAACCATCCCAGTTACTGAGCACTGCCTCAATTCAGAGAGTAATTTTAGTGTGCACGAACTGGACTACTTCAGAAAGACACCAAACTCCATGTGCCTGTGATACCACCAAATAAATGGACTCCAGCCCCTTCAGACAGCTCCAAGCCACATACACAAAGCAGAAATATCTGGATCCAGGGCTGTGACTAAACACAGTACAAGGCAAAATCCCAACTTAAATATTCTCCTGATGTCTGTGTCACAGCACAAACTGCTTTGACCTACTGATCCACACTGCTAACTAATGCACACACTGCCCACAGGCCCCTGCCCATCATAGAGCTAGCTGCCTTCAGCTCTCCCCTATGAAATATATGTTCCTCTTGAACAGTGCAAGAAAGCAAAGAAAACAAACAAACAAACAAAAAACCTTTCAGAGGATTTTCTACTATAAGAATTTTTCATAAACAGAAATTCTCACCCGTTCAGAACTGATACAGTTTCAGTTCTAAAAAGAACTGGGGGAAAAAAACTGTTCAAATACATTGAGAATTTACTTGTCCATAAAACCACATCACCATGGCACAGTTAGCACATCAAATTACAAGATGAATACAGTACTTGGATTTTTTCAGTTAGTAAGCTAGTCTGCAGCAAAAGTAAACATGGGAAACTGTTTGCACATTTGTTGCTTAAGAACACGTTTCACCCTCCAGTAAATCACTACAGAACCAGATCTACAGAAATTAGAATCATGTTTTCCCATAGCTCACTGCATTAAGAAAAGCAAAGAACGACCTGAAGTGATCCACTGCAATCTTATCTCTAAAAATGATGTAACAACAAAAAAGCAAGAAACACAGAAGTACTTAAGCCAGGTTCTGACTTACCTATGTGATAAAGTCCTATCCAGTCAGTTGGATCAACTTCTTCCTTAATATCCCAGAAAATTATGAGGTTCTGAGATTGCCCCAAGGTGTATTCATACATACTGGCTGTCAAACTAGACCTGCTATCTGAGGTCACTAAGTCAGTGTCACTGTTGGCACGCTGCAAATTCATGTTCTCAGCCATGGTGCCCTGAGATGCCAAACTCTGCAGATTCTCTGGGCTTAGAGTATACCGGAGCTGTGGGTTGCGACGCCGCACAAATAGCAGATGTTCTCGTGCTGAACTGGCCATCTCTTCTTCACTTTTTTCAATTTATGTGAAGAAGTTGTTGTTCACAGATCTACGATGAAGAAGAAAAAAGACAAAGTGAGACAATGGGTTACTCAGTCAAACATTAAACATTTAAATGTTTTAATCAGGATTGTTCCTGGAGAAACTTAAAATGGACTGAGCGTATCTTTTACTTAATTTACTGCTGCAGCCACCTTATTGCTGTATAAATAAAAAATAATAAAGGCATGAATCATTCACAACAAACCTCAGACTCAACTATGTATCATGGAATATCAATTATAGGCCAGAACACAAAAAAAAGCAAAGCATTTGAGACCATCTATCAAGCACGTGTGGCCACAGAAACAAAATGAAATCTGGCAGTGGCCTGAGGAGTGAAGAAATAATAAAATCACCTTCTACCTAAGAAATCACAGCAGTTTATCATGTACTTTCACTATTGTTAGTTTCCAACAATACTTGCTGCACACTGAATGTTTAGAATCAGAGCAATGTTAAAATACTAATAATATGGTTGGATGTATCACTTCAGAAGATATATCACAGGCCTGTACTACTATAAATCATTTTGTGATAATTTTATTAAGATAGAAGGTCTTTGCTGGAATGTCATGCTAAGGTCATCACCCCATACCTCCACACACACAACCTGCATCTGATTATCTGTACTGAAGGACTAATCATATTATTGTTTGAAAACATGCCCTCACATTACTGCAACTTGAAACAAATCGCCAGAAAGAAAATATTAAAGCACAGGGAACAGCTTGCAGCAAGACGGAATTAGAAACGAGGAGCATCTTGGCATGAAGGAGATACGAAAACTCTATGTAATATGTTGTGTGTCTTTGACCAAAGCCGTTTGCCTTTTTCAAAGAGTTATAGTTCACATGGACTTATCCTTTCTTCATCTTACTGAGCAAATAAAACTGTGTCTTCAACTGGCAGAACCATCTGCTTTGAGAAGAAAACGAACAGTCCGCTCCTCTGTTTTTCAACTGAACCTGTGAAAATTATCTTGATTACTATATTCACCTGGAATACAAACAATGCATCTTCTATCTCCTCCCCATACACTCTCCATTCTGAAAATACTTTCTTCAATGTTTCTGACCAGATTGCAACTTAACTAGTGACAACATTAATTATTCCACTGCAGTGTCTCCCATCAAGGATATATAACATAAGCTTTTATTTGTAAATATAGAAATAACCATATTTAAGAAAAATGTGTACATGTACACATGCACAAAAAAAAAGATCTGAGTACTATTCTTATTAGGCTTTCATCTTTTTACTATAAGGCTAATTTAATATGTTGAAACCTTTGCCCACAGCAAAGGGGTAGAGCTAGATGATCTTTAAGGCCCCTTCCAATCCAAGCTGCTCTGTAGTTCTATTCTACGATTCCATGTGTCACAGCCTTCAGCTGTCATACGCAGATGCATTTGTTGTCTTAAAATAACCTGAGCCTAGTCAGACAATGCTGAATGCCAGCTGCTATAGCATTCCTTGTTTCAAGCAAGCAAGCTTCTGAATTAAAATAAGGTAGAGTCCACTGGAAACAAATGGATTGGATGGCCACATACTTATTATTCTAATTGTAATTGGATCTACAGTCAAATACTGCTATCAATTACATGTCTGACAACTGGTTTATTAAATAGAAACCATTGCCTGTAGAGTCCAAAAGACACTTAGTAATTACAAATAAAATCACCTACAGCACTCTGAGATCCCAAGACTACGATCAACATAATCTTAACATAAACAAATCGTATTTACGGGGTTTATTTTTATTTTCCTGTTTTTTCTTCCATCACCGCATGACTCTTACGCCTGTGTCTTTCCTTAACTTATCTTGAATTTTCTTTTTGTCACAATTTCAAAGTTTGAGTCTATCACAGATGCTTTTCCTTTTTCCAACTTTCCTTAAATTGAGATGTTTTAAAATTTTAAAAAGCAATTTTTGAAACATGAAGTTCAACTCAGCCAGTTGTATGCAATTCATTATACACTATGTGGTTCAGATTCAAACATTACAGAAAAAGAAAGAAAAATTCAGTCTAATAATTTTACATATAAAGAAGTGAAATGGAGATTATCATATTTACTTCACAAAGTACACAACACGGGCTTTCCTGGCATGAGCAGTGTTTTGGATGCATGCACAAAACATTTTACACTTGGCACTGGATGTCAGCAGGATTCAGAAACTCATTCTCTGCCCTGTTCCTTTGCCTTGGACATCAGTGATGAACTTTGCATAGTTGCCTTCTTCAGTGAACACTGGGCAGTTTGTCTCTTCATTTCTCTGTGTTATTCCCTAGAGCTGAAAATATTGGCCAACCAGGAGCAGAAGGGTATAAAAGAGATGCTCACCAACTTCCTTATGACTCACAGACACCCACAGAGATCAGATCAGCCTCAGCTTTCCCAAGCCCTTAATGAGGTAGGAGCCAGTGGACATCATCAACTCTCCAACTAAGTCGTACAATCTGCCCACTCTTTTTTCTTTTCCTTCTTTCTAGTAGGAGGATCCAGTCAACAGCACATGTTAACAGCTATATTTTAAAATTCACAATGGAAGAGAGAGAATGGGCAAGATTAATTAGCAGATGAATAGTGCACTATCAAGTTAATTTTCTTCTGTCCCACATCTGGAGTTTTACCTTGCTTTTAACTACTGTGCAAAGCAGTTTTACAACAGCAAAATTACTGCAAAACAAGTCTCATACTGGAGGAGCATATCTTAGAGACAAAGTCTGAATAGCAGAGATGTAGAAATTTCTTTGAACTGCAAAGCAGTACATTGTACCCGTGGCAACACTGACATTTGCTGGAACATATTGAAAATATATATCCAGCAGATGGACAAACTCATCCATGTATAAGCACACATGGGAATTAATTAGTGCTAGATATAACTATCCTGCAGTTTGAAAGATAAGAACAGCCCGAGAAAAACATTAACTCCTTTCTAACACTCAATTTTCTTAAGTCCCAATTATTGCCATTTTGGTGAAACATGGATGTAATTATAATCTCTAAAGATAAAGTAAAACAAAAATCTAAATATTAGATGACTGTTCCATTTTTACTTCTAAATCCAGGTGTCTTAAAAAGTCATGATATAAATAATGATTCCAACAAATATTGTAACCTGAAGTCATCAGAATCTATTTGTAGCAAACAAACTAAACTCCCATACAAGTGAGATACTCATTTGTACATTTTCCTACTTTGGAAAAAAAGAAAGATCAAGAAGTCAAGACTTGGGCTTTTCAAATACTTCTCAAACTCAGTGAAACTGCAAAGGGGATCTGTTGTCAAACAAAACTCTGCTATATAATAGGTCACAATAAGCTGGGAGGTTCATTAACGAGAATTGTACAGAAACAAAAATGACACTGATATTGTAAGGGGAAAAGATGGTAGTCAGAAATCATAAACTACAAGGAGTCATCTAAGAGGGAAAAAAAAGAACCATTCATTTAACTACTTACAGTTTGAAAATGGCAAGAAAAACTAACACGGTGTTGCTTACGTGACATCTGATTAACAATTCCTGATGCCTGTAACTAATAACTAACAGTGCACTAACAGATACATCCTAGCAGAGACTGAAGTCAAAATTATCCTCCCACCTTTACCTCCCAACAAGCACCAGAGAAAGAGTGCTTGCATCTAGACTGCTGTGCTGATGGCACACCTAACAAGCTCCATGCACTTCCCTGACACAAAGGTGCAGGTGACCAGGCTGGACGTGATAGGAGCGAGAATGCACCAAATGCTAGGCCATGTGGGCAAAGAACACTGCTCAGTGAAGTCAAATTAAAATATGCAAAGTGAATCTAAAGCACATAGAGAACTAGAGGCATTTGAGAAAGTAGTGGAGAATCATTTCAGCAAACTATTTCAGCTGAAAAGTAAAACCAGTACCAAAGCTGCTTATCTGTATCAGGGCTTTCTTCAATGATTCACAAGAAGCTTAGAGAGAAATAAGACTCGTTTCATTTTAATTTCTGAGTGGCATGAGTTCAAGTTCACTTTTATCTACATATACCTCTGAATTACTAATCACAGAGGGACCAGGACTGGGAAAAATGAAGAATTTTAAAGGTTCCATCTGATATACAAAATAGAGAGGTGGAAAATCCCTCTGACTTCAGACTTCTTCACTAACAGAAACTCAAAGGCAACCTCAAAGCACTTCTAATACAGTCAAATGTTCCATAATTCTAAAAATATATGAATGAAGAATGGGAATTCCAGCAATGGAATAAATCCAACAAAACACCATACAAAACAAAACAGAGTTTTCACGCTGCCTTGTTTATCTTACTCATAACCATGATTCACTTCTTGTTTATGTAGCAATCCTTTCTGAGGCTTACGGGTCTCACTGGCAGCCTCCTCCTACAGCAGCTACTGCAGCAGGCTGGAAGGGCCGGCCCTGAGAGCAGGAACCAGCTCGAAGCAGGGGAGCGAGGGAGCTGCAGAGCAGCAGCAATGAATGCCTCTCACCTGGTTGCTGTGAGGCACAGAGCTGCACGGTGGACCAGCAGCATGTGGCACAGCACGGTGCTGGCTGGCCCAGGCTCAGTGGAGGAAGCACTTGAGGAGAAACACAGCAGAAGGTTAAAGTGTAGGGCTCAAACTGAGTAGCTGAAAACAAGATTCTTTTTTCTTCAGAAAATTCTAATTTCAAGAACTTTTTTCCCTCTGCACAGACTTCAAAGCTAGCCAATTGTTCATTCTTCTGTAGCTCTTCCAGCTGATATTTGCATTTAAAACGTGTGGTATGTCCCCAAAAATCTATGCAAAAACTTCCTTTTGGTGCTGGCTTTGACACTCACCGCCCACCCCCCTAACATGTGCTCAGAGCACTTCAATAACCTGCCAGGAAATTCCAACACTCCATTTCTGATTTTCAAGAAAAGTCTAGTGACAGAGAGAGATGCACTGAAATATCTTCCATGAAAGCGTTCAAAATATACTGGAACTTTACAATATATTGGTGCTAATGTACCAAAGTGTACAGAATTATAATAAAAGCATCCATTTTTCTTATACTAAATTTCTTCCAGTTAGCAATTAGTTGTGTCTGATAATATAAGCAACTCCTTTAAGTTTTCAAACCCATCTTGTAAACAAAGCACAGGTGCTTTCTTTCCAGTGCAGCCACTGGGCTTCCCCTCACTACTGCAGCCTGTCATTTTCTTACAGCATGTAGCTTCCCTTTATGTTGAAGTACTGCAACTAGCATGCTCTAGACAAGACTATTTAGTGATTTTTAACATGGCAGATAGATGAGGAAGGGGAATCGGTTTTTTTAAGGCGTTTTGTTGAATCCATGTTCCTACTCTTCTGCTGTGAGTGGTGCCGTAGTAATGCTATTTGCAGAAACAGGATATGGCATACAGCAACTAGACACATGCCTTTGCACCTGTTTTCAAATACAAGATACCAAAGAGTAGCTCACTCTACACACATCTCAAGGTGGGTACTTAACTGTCATTACCTCTGCACATCCGCACTAGGATAACACATGGCCACAGCCCATTTGCAGCTCTCTGTAAGCTGTGTCTCCACTTGCCAGAAGCTCTGCCAGGAGCAGCGCAGTTAGAATTCACTGCTGGCTGCAAAGCCTGCCTGGGAAGGTGGGTGAAGGTTAACCACATGGTTAGCTCATGGCCTTAGCCAGTCTGCACAGACCGTGCCCTTCTGCTCCTCTCACACTGCTCTGCCAGGGGGCCCTGCCGGATCCATGCACCAGATGCTTATTCAGCAAAGACACGGGCAGCTGATCCACCCTGAGATGAAGGATGGACTTGGTTGCTCTTCAGATTTTCTCCCAGGCCTGTTTTCTATATTTCTGTGACTATGCGAAGATACAGACTTGGTTTGGGAAAAAATAATCAGATAGAGATGACACAAAGCATCTTTTTCTATGCAGACAGAAACAAGATAAAAGACTCGCCCTTCTGCCCAGAAGGCCTTAAGCCTTTTTCTTATCATTCCTCCTGGAGTATTTCCAAGAATTTCTGCTACAAGTTTCGTGTGATTCACATCATGGCATTTCTCTCAAAAGGTATTTTCCGCTGTTGGTTGATTTGGACTTTTCCCTGCTAGCTCACACATTATCAGACTGGAGGTAAGCTAACACATCTGGATGCTTCCCATTCAGCCACAGAAAAGCAAACACATCACATCGCTCAAGCGCAGATCAGCTATTTGTCATCCACTTTTCTCCTCTGCTTACCAAGTAAAGAATATTAAGGTCTCTCTATTTCCATGACCATAGATATATCCTAAGGCTTCAAGATGATTTAGCACATGAATTAATCAACGTGTGTCATGTAATGGAAATTTTTTGCAGTAGATCAAGTAGTTCAGTATTTCAAAAAAATACAGCCACCATTACATTACACAACTGCACAGTTCTAAGCTCTCACATCAAGCAGAAAACTGAGGAGATTCTGCAGCTAAAACGTAATTACAACTGTTCAATATTGCTACATGGAATGCTGAATCCTCACTAGATCTGCACAATAAATTAAACAATAAATTATCCAAGTAAGTGACATGAACAAGTTCAGCCACTGATGTATTGGGGGAAAGAAAAGAACATGATAAATCTAGAGAATTTCTGATTGGAGACATTCAAGATCAGGTTGGACCAGGCTCTGAGCATGTTGATCTAGCTGCAGGTGTCCTTGTTCATTGCAGGAGAGATGGGCTAGATGACCTTTGAACATCCCTTCCAACACAAATGATTCAGTGATTCTATGAATCAAAAGAACAAGGTATGTTACAAACTTGAGAAATCACATCACCTCTCAAAAGACTTTTTAATTACAAGGATATTAAAATCTTCAGAAAGATTAAAAGGGAGGGATGTTTCTCTCTTTTCCTGAGTTATTCTAACTTGTACGTTGACAACTTGCACTCAGTGTTTTTCTTGAGTAGCCAATTCTGGATATATCTTTAACATGTGGTGATCTTTTACAAAGCAACAGAAGAAAAAACATTCAAAGTGATACGAAATTATAATCATAAACCACAGAAGCTGACACGGGACTTAGATTCAACTTAAGTATTTAAATGACCATTGTTTTTTTTTAAACCAAGTTAAATTCAAAGTTACTTTAATTCAACTTCATTTTTATTGGATATTATCTGTCTTGAAATATGAACCGTTATATCCAGAAGAGCAAAGAGGCAAGTTAAATTCTGAAGTATTTTATTTTTCTGCTGATCTGCTTACACTCTAACAAAGCCCACAGAGCTCCATAACAGGAGGATGACTGGATGCTTTTAAAAGCAGCATAAACCCAAGTAATTACAATGAAAATACTCACTTGTAGAAACTGTATTTAAGTATAAAGTATCTTAAGGTAAAGCTACAAATTACTGTGCTGAAATTTCACAGTGATATTTCCATACACAGAAAGTGTCGAAAGGGGAGGAGGAAGGGAAGAAAAGCAAAGTGCAAATGCTCACTTGTCTCCTTTGACTTGAACCCTGTGACTCAGCTCAGATGTTAAAGATCAGCTCAGATTACAAAACCATTATATAATTTAGACTGGCCAAAAACCACTCCTAAGGCAAAAAGCACATAGTTCAGCATAAATATATATATATATATTTTAAACGATCTATGTGAATCATTATACAGCCAGATAATAGCTGAGTTAATTCAGAATGTCATAGAATTTCTATGTGAAAGCTTTTCGAAGCATTTTTGTACCATTTGACAGAGCTGCATCCTGCAGCTGCCCCCTGCCATCACAGCAGCAGCTCTTCCCCAGGCAGGCACCCATCGCTCAGCACCAACCAAATACTGGTGTGTGATTAACACTGTTTGAGCTGAATCCAGGAGATGGGAAGGGGAATTATGGAAAATCCTTGCAAGTCCTCTGCTGCGGCTGCCAGGCTGTGGCACCCAGCTGGTCGCAGATACACCCTTTTCTTGCATTGCAGATACACACCAGGAGGTCCCATGGCCTACAACTCACTCCTGCCTTTCATGTGAAGTAGGAATACAAAAGCGGTGCAGAAATATAAGTGAAACAAATTGGATACACACCTGTCCTCCAATCTATTCACATTAAGAAACACAGCATGTCTGGAAATGTTAGTACAGTTGCACATGGAAGAGGCTACATACGGAATGTATTACACAGTCCTTCAACCCCCTTCAGGATTGGAAACCATTTAAAAACAAGGTTATTACCTTCAGTCATCTTACATGTAACAAGATCCCTAATAAAGCTGTAGTTCAGAAACGAGGTAGAGACTGGGTGTGCAAATAAGCAGCAATTTAACCTAGCCCAGTATGGAACTACAGCCTTAGGTGAATCGTTCCACAATATTACTACTATATTACTCTGCATAAGTTTAAAATCAGAATCCCCACTGCCACAGATTCCATCTTCAGTGTTCATGACACTCATCTATCTATTGCTAGTTGCTGTTGATCGCTGTCCTGAACAACTTCCCTTCAAGTACTGCTGCAATTGCAGTTTAGCCATCTGATGTCAAGGCACACAGTTCACCTCAAATATAGCCCCTTTAAATGTCTACAGCAGAAAGACATAATGTAGCCACTACCAGAAACTACTTTGCCATAGCATGAGGAAATATCAGTGCAAATACTCTGTGAACAAAACACAAAATGCTCATACTAACATATGTGAAAGCTTGGAAAAACATACTAAGAACATGAAAAGCAAGCAGCTCTCTACTGTCTTTAAGACTTTGGTAGCATCATCAGCATCAGCCCAGGGTCCCCAAAACAGATTTGTTCCTCCAAGGCTTTTTTTTCCCCACAACAAGAGATGGTAAAGACCAGGACACAGAACTTTCACAACACAAGTCAGCATTTGTCTGCCCAGAAGAAAGAATACAATGCCAAAAGTCTTGACACACAGGAAAGAAAAATTGTGTTGCTTCAAAAACAAGAAAGGAAAACTGCCAGACAATTCAAAAAGCCATTTATTAAACAAAGCATTTGACAGAACAAGAAGTAGTACAAGTATTTACTACTTAGTATCAGAGCACTTCTGCAGTTTTGTTCCAAGTCCATGCGATCTGCACTGAAGCAGATACTACTCAGAGGTGCTGCATCCATGAAGGCCAGCCGCAATAAGGCTGCACCTAACACAGCCTGTTGTAAGTATTTATTTGGCAGTTATTAAAAGATAATACACAATCTATGAAAGGCAATTACAAAAAATCTATCCCATTTTAAGCTTGAAAACTACTCTGTACTGATGGGAAATAAACACTCTTATTTCTGCCTATCCAAATATAACACAATCATTCTTCATTATCAAGCCTGTGTATGCTCAATTTTCTACCACATAAAATAATTTCATTCACTTAAACAGCATCAGAACACCACAGAGCAGGCTGACTTATCACACTCAGAGATTCCCACATTCTCAGGAAACACAGCAGTCCTTTGTCCTTTTCAAAGCAGCAACAACCCTTCAGTTCATCATGTCATATATTCATTTTTGCTACAAAGGGGATATTATTAACTTGAAATATAGCATTTATTTCTGTGTGTAAAACGTATTCACTGACTTCAAGAATTCCATTACCAAAACATGCTAGAAGGCTAAAAAGAGAATAAAAAAAAGACAGCCCACCAGCTGCAGAGAATTATTCCCCAAATTCATTTTTGCAAAGTTCCAGGCTGGTGCACTGAGCAGGGGCTGGAGAGGAAGATGTCTAAAATAGACTCAGATGTCCCCTTAAAGAAAAAAAGAAACTGAAAACACAACTGAACAAACACTTTGTATACCTGAGTCTTATACATACACTACAGGTATAAACACCAATGCAAGAAAAGAGTAGAATTGACAAATTTTGCTGGAGTGAATTTAAACTGTCCATCAGTAAACATTCAAATTTCTTTCACCTGCCCTTTTTACCCTTCTGATATTTCAATGAAAAACGTTTCACCAGATATGCTTTCCAAAAAAGGGCTACATTCCATAAAGATTTGAGGATGCTGGAATACAATGTCAGTACACTTCTGCTTTACTACAGTTCAATGGAACTTTCTGCCTGGAAATGTACAAAGCAATCTCTACCAAAGATGTCCCTGACACTGGCAGGAGTAGGAGAACAGTCAGCCAAAGCAGCTCAGAGATAACGTCCTTTGCTTGCTGACTGTGCAGTGTTATGCCCTTAAGGGCATTAGCAAAAACATTTCAGGCCTATCATGTTTTGCATACCAGTATTACTAGACCCATGAGGAATTTCTTTTAATCACCTTTTTTTTATTCCCTGTTTTCACAGCACTTCAGGACACACAGGGGGTCATACCTAAAAGTTCACAATTAAACCACATGCATACATACAACCATACAGTCACACTTGCACTTTTTACAGCAGAATGTACAGCATTATCAGCATAAATAACAAAGCTAAAATGCAATACCAAATGTGTTCAGTATATGAAGTTAGAAATACTACTGAAATTCAAAGAGCTATGAAACAAATCTTTGCAGAGAGGAAGCACTAAGGATCTTCTTCTCCAGAAAACTCAAGAGAAAAATAGCTTAGAGCTGTAAGGACCTCTGCTATGATAAAAATGCTACTCCTGCAGTAACCCCCATACACCACCAGCAGGTATAACCCAATATATGAGGGCAGCTCTGAAAGTAACGCCTCCTATTTTATTACGTTAGCCCACAACATCAGAGGCAGATGGTGGTGATATGGAAGCAAGAGGTTGAACATGCTGTTGCAGTAGAGGGCAGTCTGACTAAATGGCATCTAACATGGAAGCACAGGTGTGTCACTGAATTCCTCCACGTGGAAAAAATAGCACCTACTGACACATTCATCGATGTTTGCTGAAAATTTATGGAGATGAAAACGCACAGCTCATGGTGGTGACTGTGTTGAAGAAAAGTGTTTTGTAGCTGAGAATTTCCTCTGCCAAATGGTGAAAATGTGCCCTTTGTATCTGTTGTGGTTTCCATGGAAATAAATAGGAGGCATTACTTTCAAAGCAACATACATACATTTCTCCATGTCTGTTCTGCAGTCTCTTTAAAAAAAAAAAATTATTCGAGCTAGAATGCAGGCCATTAGGAAGTTAGAAACAGCAAAGCTATCATGCTTTCTCCCCCTGGGAATACACATTACAATACATTATTTAGTTCAGTAATCCCATACTGTAATTTTTCCTCTTGCAGGATTACTGCTGCTTTGTGCAGTTTCTGCACTAAATAAAACAGAATTCCTCCAGAATCTAAATGAACTATTAATGGAAAAGAAACCAACAATACAAAGAGAGCTATATAAAGGTGAGGTCTATTATGAATTAATACTTTTATTATTAAATATGCATGAGTTTTTAATAAGTAGAGCTAAAAATAGAGACAAGTATCAGAGGGTTTCTCCAGGCAGTACAATTTTCATTCATCTTCCTTCTGCAAAGAAATGGGCCACTGCTAAGAGGGCTCTCGCTGCACATTTTTACACTGCTGTCATTGGCCCTAATTCATCATTGCACGGAAAAGCCTTTGAGATCCAGGCATAAGGGAATCCAAAGACTTGCCTTGTCTATCCAAGTTTTGGTGTAGTCTACAGCCAACTGAGTGGAGGTCCATAGGCCCAGCCTATGGCACACCTCCTACAGCTGCCCGGCCCCATCCCCAGTTTGGGTCTCCATTAGAGAGAATTCACATGAAAGAAGAATCCTGCATCAGATAACAAACAGCAGCAGATCGAACCACTGGAGTCAAGCAAAAATAGTATAATTATTTCTGTCTTTATTTTCTATCTTAGTATTCCCTTTTTTAAAAACATATGTTCATCCTTCTCATTCATTTCTCATCCCAAAGTAAAAAATGCAAAATTAAACCAAATGTAACAAACTGGAATATTGTTTGCATTTTCACACTTACTTCTAGCATCAAGTCGCATTACAGACATAAGGGAACAAAAGATTTCACTGAAGGCTGCACTGTTTGTGGCTCCACAAGCACACAGTGGATTGCAGTGCAATTCAATATAAACCCACCCCAGGGCCAAGGTGCTGCAGCACCAGGAAACGGAAGGAGATTGAAATCAGTGTTTATAAATACAGGCAAGAAATTCTAGCACGCATGGTACCAAAGCTATAAACAGAAGATAACCTTGTCTGGAGGCCTGCATTTGCTACACTTCAGGTTGAGGAATTTTGAAGGTGTTTTGTTTTGTGTACTGTTTTTAAAAACGACCTTGGTGTATTTACATCAAATCACATCTCTGGTAAGCAGTTGATCATGCTAAGAGGCAAGAGGAAACAAAATCACAGAAATCATAGCACACTGCATTCTTGTACCACTGTAAAATCCTGAGATCCGTAGTTTTTTAGTTAACTCTGAAAGCAGACAAAGGAAGCAGAAGGCAGATAGCTACATTATAAACATAAAACCTACCCATACCAGTTGATTGCTTTGTTTTCCTCGTGAATGGAAACACTCCTCAATGCCCTGTATCTGCAAGTTAACATCACTTGCAGTTGAACAGTGACCTTACCAAAAAGCAAGAAGTGATGCAGCCTTCTGGTTAGGTAATTCCACTGCCTCCACGACACAACTGGAGGCTGACACATTCACTGTCACTCAGTCTCTGCTGCAAGCTATTACTGAGGGAATTGAGGTAGAAATCACTAGAAACAAATACCTGCATAGCAACTGTACTTTGTGGTTTGCCAAAACTCAAATGCTATTATTCTAAAGTGCATGACCGAAGATCCCTGTGATATAAACTATCTTAGCAATAGGGTTCAATAGATTAGCTTAAGGACCAATCTAGTAACAGCTGTTAAGAAAACAGGCAGCTAACTCTGTAACTGCATGTAGTTACAGATTGCTTTGACTTTTAATCTTATATCTAATAAATTACACGACCCTGTGATTACAGTCATTATCACTCATTTGCTTTGCCCCTATGATGTAATTCCCATAGCTCAACTTAAAAAAAAAAATAATAAAATGTTGGGTATAAGGCAACCATCCTTCCACAAGGCTCCTAAGCATTAAAGCTGAAGCTGCGTTTCCTAAACAGCAGCAGCAGCCCAACCAAGCAGAGGATGTTGTCACAACTTCACTACCACCTACTCACGCTGTAACGTATTCCGATTATAATACAAACAGATCTCAGAGCTGCCAATATCCAGCTCAGGAACGATGCTGAAACTGCTGAAGAACATCAGTCATACAATGCAGCCAAGTTACTGGGAAACATTTTATAAAACAATGCTTCAAGAAACTAGAAGCTGAGCACTTATTACCAAAGCCAAGTTCCAGTAAGTATATTTTTAAATGGCTTAACATAGTCCAAATTAACTTTTTTTTTTTTCCCCCCCATTTTTCTGTAGTGTATTTGCTCTAAATCCAGGACACCTAAGTTACAAAAGCAATCAGAAGCAGTCATTAGCTTGTCTTGCTATCCCAACTACGTCCATTGACAACACAGGTCTGCTGCTGAGGCACACTACCATCATACACATTGAGCAATCTGATCATTCATTCATTCCAAAAGTTTCACTGAAAGCCTTTCATAACAGTCTGCAAGATGCCAGCACAGAGCAGAAGCGCAACTACAGTTGAGAAAGCAAACACCACTTCTAACAAACTGCTGAGAGCAGCTCAGCCAACCTCTAGCGCTAACACAGTGCAGGCTGCATCAATTACCTGCTAATTAACACCCCTGTCAGATGTGGCAAAAGTTTGGAATTCAGACGTCACTCCAGTGGGTCACCGGTTGTGATCAGTAACTGGAACTCAATGAAAATTCAAAGGTTGCCACTTGCGCTGACTGTAGAAAACAAAATATTACCAACAAAAGTTACCAACGCAAATATAATTACTTTAAATCCATTTCACCTTGGTCACAGACGTGGAATATTGGCTACACTGTTATCTACCACATGCTGTATCTCGTCTAGAACAAAACAGAACTTTAATTATAACACATACTATTCTCAAACACACAACTATTTTCTAATATTTGCTCCTTCGCTATGAATAATTTGCTTTATAGATGCAGGAAGCATTAGCTTTATAATTACACATCCAGCCTAACACTGAGCTGAAAGTAGTCGCTCTCCAGAGTTGACCTGACATCACCATCAACAGTGAGCACACGGACACATGACGTACACTCATGCCAACTGCTCTCCATGAATATCTAACTTTCTGAAACACATTACTCAGCTTCTTGGCATTTTCTATAAAATCAGCCCCCTAAAGCGCTGCCTTCGCACTATTGATCTGCACTGCAGTGGATGGCATGGTAAATACGGATCATTGCTGTAACTGTGCCTCTTCCTTAATAGCTTATCTTTTAGTACAGTTCCCAAAGCAAATGGGAATAGAGAGCCAGCAAGGTACTGGGAATGCAAGAGTATGCTTGTGGCATTTAAGTATTAGGACATGCAAATAGATCCTTCTGAAGCAAGGGAAAACCCTAAACTAAAATGCCAACCTTCAAAGCAAACTGTCAAACGCATATTTTACAATAAATAAGGAGAAAAGCGTTGCACAGCTAAGGACAAGCAGCTTCACACCTACAGTGCTGCACATACACAGAAGATGGAAGTTTTAAAATTTTCTTTCTTTGCTATGAATTTCAAAGATGCGTGTAGGATGCAACCACTGGCTGCATGTGTGTGTCACGAGGAGACAACACACTCTTGTATTGTCCTCGTGACTCACAGAGCTCTGGACACCAACTCAAGGAAGCCGGTGTTGCTCTAGCAGAGCTCAGCAGGGAGCAGACTCTGCATGGAAGCAAACCAACAGGCTGTTTAAAATGTGTTAAGAGCACCTTTAGTAGTCGGATAGACCATTTTGCAGAGGGAAAGGAGTACTAATTAAAGGACCAAAGAATACTGACATACTTCCATGGAGGAACTTTCTAGAGAGTCAGAATATTAAATCATTCCCAACATATGCCATGTCATCAGCCTTTCAGAGCTCGCTGATATCAGATTATTTATTTTTACTCTTCCAATAGTTGCACTTGCTCTTCCGTGAACACCAGAGAGCACAGAGACCCTCCTGCTCCCAGCAGATCAGAGACATTGTGTTTCATGTTCAAACAACATATTCAGAAAAGCTTACAAAGATTTACAGAGAACATAACCCAAGTCAAATACATTACGTGTGCCCACGACCCCACACTTAAGCCAATATCCATTATGAACATTCTAAGAAATGCATGGATGGGTTTTTTCGTTTGGTTTTTTGGATGGTCGGGTTTTTGTTTTGGTTTAAATCTGGCAAGACTACTGGAAATTCTTTCCAGTCCCCAGGACAGTACATTCTGCTACCTATAGGCAGTATTTAACTCAGAATGCACTATAATAGGCAAAGAAATTTCTGGAAATCACATTGCTGCACACAGATGTCATAAAGTGTTGTAAAACCAGGTAATAGAATTCATATGATTTAGGCATATGAGACCAGAAAATAAATCCTGTAAACGCTTCCTTAATGCTAAAAAGCATAACTTTGGATTTTTGCTACTTTCAATGGGCAAGAGCTGAACAAATACATGACATAAGCTTCTTCAGCTGTTCCACATCTAGATGCAGAGTATGAAACCTTCTGTGTCATTGCACACATTTGTCTTCCAGCTTATTTGGTGCATCACACAGTAATATACAATTCATCGTTAAGCAGTAAGAGTGTGAACAGTGAAAGAGCCCTGCAGGTCCAGCTGGGTATTCCCTTCCCATGTGTAATGAGTGAGCTCAAGAACACGCACAAACATCCTGGCCATGTAAACGCTCACATGACTTCTGCTGAAATTGATGGGAGACTCCCTGCCATGTCAGAGTGCTTGGGATTTGGGTGTTATCAATCAGCTGATTACAGCACGAGGGAAAGCAGAAGATGCCATATATTTTAGGTGCTTCAAGTAATAAAATAACATTCTCATGTCAAAAAGATGTGAAAAGAATTGACATCTCATTTTTCTTAATCACAGATGAAAAGCACAGAAACAAATCTAATGTAGCAAAATGGTGTTTCACTCACTTCAAAATTCCATTTTGAAGAAAAATCTTCCTATAAGCGCTGCTAAAGCTTAAGCTTTATTTTGGGCTTAAAAAGACGTAGCTCTGGTAGCCATTTCTCCTTACCTATAACTCATAAGGAATTCATTATCAATCCATCTCAGATATGACTCAACTCTTCTATTATTATTATTATTACTTCTACATAGGAATATTCAGCTTCACACAATCAACTTCCTGATAGGCATTCAACAGTTTCTTTGTGGTTTGGGGTGGGTTTGTGTTTTTTGATTTGGTTTTCACTTTTTGTTTCTTTGTTTTTTATAAAAAGAAGCATTATCATTTCCAAATAGTCCACACAATGGTGTATACACCCTGTATTTTCTAACAGGCAATTGTTTTTTGATGAAAATAGGATTAGGTAATATACTGGAAATGCAACATGTATTTTATATCTAACATCAATCTTACTCAAAAATAAGATACAATAAAGGCAGGAACTGGTCAGAGGCAATCTGTGTATAATGACATCTCTGAAATAATCACAGTCCCAAAAATAAATCGCCAGTTTTCACGTTACTGTGTTAAATGAATACGAAGACCATAGATATGCCTACTTTCAAAATGGATTTTTCATTACTTTCTGGGATTGAGAATAAGTTCCTTCTTCGCTACTTACTTCAAGATTCCTTTCGGAATGTCTCAACATCATCTTAACTAACCCTGAATCATCTTTCAAAGTACAGTACATCAAGGAAAGGGTTTAAAACCTCCCAAGATACTCAGCTGAGAACTGCCATACCAAGATCTCCTTACCTCTGATTCAAAGCACCCATAATGATACCTTTCCTAAATGGTACCTGAATGGTGTTACTGTCGTATTGCCCTTAACTATGTGAGCATTTAAAACAACTTTCAAATCACACACAAAAAAAGAGTGAACGGTATTGTCAGGGCTCATGTTGTTGATCTTGTTACCAGTGACTCAACATCAGGTTTGTAAAACTTGATGACAAAACCATGCACAAGCCACTCTGCCAGGAATATTCTTATCCAAAGCCATGCCACACTTAGGAGAAAAACTGTCACCCTCCAATAAGCAGAGGATTTTATTAGCAAGTTGTTTGTTAATTCGTACAATTTGAATGCAGTCAGGGAAATAAACTAATAAAACCTCGTCAAAATGCATAATTAGGCATTTAGAAGTAGAGTACTCCTGAATACAGTACATTTACAAAAGTAGACATAAAAATTAAAATACACTATTAATAGGATGAGACAGCTTGTGACTCATTGTCTAACAAAGGAAGCATGTCAGGGAACAAAAAAAATAATCAGAATACTGCAAGCATGCATTTTAAAGCTATATGCACAAACCATTCGGTTAAGTTATTAAACGTAACAGGGTGATGTGCTTTGCAATGGGACACAGTCAACTAAGGAAAGAGAAAATACCAATCAGGAAAACATGGCCAACATCCAGGTAAAAGCACCCATATCTGACCCTAAGTCACAACCAAAGACACCCAGTAAGGAGAGCAAGAGATCCCTTTGATAAAGCTTCTTCAATAAGTTTTTCGCAACAGCTTTTTGTGTTTTCCCAAAATGTTCATTCTTGAAAATCTTTGCAGACTTGACACAAACAGGTCCCATGTCTGCAAATCAGTAAAGGGTAATGGAAGAAAATGCATGTCCAGTGACACACAGGAAAAAATGACAAAGCTCACTTAACTTATTTGGACAAACCCGCTCTTTTTACAACAACTTCTTATCAACCAAGAACTGTTCTTCTCTAACCTTCTTGAGAGACCAGCTTGGAAGACAGTGGTGCTGCTGGCTTAGCTTCTGCTGGCTAAGGGGTGGCTCTGCCCTGACCACGTCACTATTTTGCCCAGACACTTCTGTTCACGCTGTGACAGTATGATAAAGAGTTGGGATTACACAACTGCAGTCATGAAACACACTATGTTTTCAATGTTTCTTGCATTCCCTTTATTTGCTTCTTTTCCTAAGGACAGCAATTTCAAATATTCTCAAAGACTATATAGGAATAATATTTTTCCATGCTTTTAATCACAAAACTTACTGGGGTGATCAAATGGAGGTTCCTGAGGGCTTCTGATGCAATAAAAACAGATCATGTAAGTTTAAGGCTAATTGCACAGCCCTTCCAGCATTCGCAATGACACATCTCCCAGCAGTAAAGTAAGCAAAAGGCAGATTTGTTTCCATCTTAGGTCAGCCAATTACTTATCTGATCTTTTCACATACCAAGAAAAGAAGAAAAGTACATGGTCTTATTTCTCCCAAAGCATTCACTTTGGTAAAATCATCAGTGATGCCCAAAACTAATCCAAAATGCCTCATTTGGAAAGTCTGACAACTCTCCCTAGTAAGACATTCTCTATTTTTGTCTCAATATATTTCACAGGTTTTCTCCCCAGCAGTAACTATTATTTTTTCAAGTCACAGTGAACATTTGTAAAACGGAAACATTTTTGCAGTCAGTGGGAAAATAAAACTGCACAGCACAGAAGGAACACTCAGCTCAGTATCCTTTGCTCACCAACTTAAATTCCAACTTCCAAAAGGTATTTCCCCACCACAGAACAATCAATGTGACCTACAGCTCTTTTATGCACAGTGTGCTGCAATCGGCAGAAAGCCATCTTTACTCAATGCTGTTCTTAAATTATGCAGCTTCTCCTGCTGCAGATAGTAAATCATTCATGAGTTGAGCATCAGTGACTTGGAAATGAATTATTAGCTACAATGAGCTCTGAGGTCCCACAACAACGTATGAGCAAAACCGTTAGGAAAACAGTCATGCATTTTTCCCTTTCAGTAAATTATACTTAGTGAACAGTCCAGAAAAACTCAAGTCCCGCAGTAACCAAGGCAACCTGAGCTGGCATGCACCTGATTTTTGTGTCAGTTCTACATTTAAGTTTTTCTGTTGAAAAACGGAAAGGATGCCTGTGTCGTGCAGACACACACACACATACATTTATGCGTATGTACACCTATGTATCACAGTGAAAGCATGTGCATATATATACACATGTATTTATACAAACACAAAGTATATGAATGAAGATTACCACCGCTGAAGATTTTTCTTTTTACATCTCAAATATAAACATTTAAGTAAATCAATAATTAAAATGTAATGGAACTGTATAAAGCCAATGCCTCAATGCATCTCAATGTTTTTCATATTTCACGTCTTCTCTCAAAGGATTCCACTCCACCGCAGGAACACTCTATTGCCTCATTCTGACCCTGATGCGTCAAAGAAATTAGCAAATACAAGCCCTTGCTCCAGTTCAGCTCTTCTAACAAAAAGACATGGACCCACGTTTACTAATGTAGTCATGATGTTAATTTATACAATCTTTATGCAGCACTTAGACAAAACTCAAAGTGTTCAAATGCAATGGTACGTGGGTACAGACTCTAAAATATTTTATACAAATAACAACCACCAACACATGGATGAAAAAAAGGAGCTCAAAACAGCAATTTGTTAGAGCTGAAGTTCCAAAAATACTTACAAGTGTTTAAGTTAATCTCTCTTACAACATTATGTCATTTCTCCCACAAAAGGATTATTTCCATGGTGCATAAAAACATTTGTGGAGAACTAAGCATTTGTTTCTTTCATAAGGGATGCAATTTTACCCTACATTTCCAATACATTTATCACATTTGTTATAGCATACCTGTTTATTCCAGAATTAAATGGAAAGCCATTTTCAGCAAGTGACTAATACATAAAGACTTGTGATGGGTGCTACATCACTCTTCTACTGTTACTTTCAAAAAACAAACTACTTGCATTGCCAGGAATTACATTATAAAACCATTTATCAATCTTCAACCTTTACCATATGCTAATAATAATCCTTTTGTGGACAACATTCACAAGATGATGTTGCAATCTCTGTCAGATCTATGCATTTATGAAGCCTGTGACACTGTAATATTCCAGTGACACAGATTACACATTTGCCACTGGCAAGTCACCATAATATCTGCATTCACTGGTACTTATAACAACAACAACCTACAAAAAACCTACGTGAAAACAGACGGGTATCATGGATAGATCATCACTATGTAAGAAAAAGAAGATCCTCAAAATAAAGACATCCCTTGAACATGTAGTACTGGAGCAAAATATTATACAATACGAAAACAATCTGTTTCCCCACATGTCGTAAAAATATGTGGGAATAAAGTTGACCGAATAAAATGAAACTGATTCAAAATGTTTAAAAATCAAAAGGCAAAACTAAAGAATTCTGCTGACAAGCAAGAAAAACTTTTATATGATTTCTAAGAATATCTTTTAGCTGTATTTTAAGAGTAGGCAGATTGGCATAAACAAAGGTTAGCTTAACTCATTTTCCATGGAGTCATGCCAATTTATACTCAACAAGGACCTCGTACTTCTCTTGTTACCTCTGTGAGAATGACCTTTTTTTCTTGCATTTGGATATGCTGTAGTTTACTCCAGGTCAGAATTCAGTTCTGCCTACCCGTTATGACAGCCAAAAAAACAGAGGTAGTCCTGAATAATCTGTCAGATTTTGCTTGAGAAAAGACTACCGCTCTGTACTGAGAAATTCTTTCCACGGCTTCCTTACTTGCACTCTCTAACTACTGACATAGAAACTTAACTTACGAAATCCTGTTTAGATATGAACAGAAAGTAGGAAGAAGAGTGGGGAGGTGGAATAAAGCTGTACATATATTACAAAAGTGAATTAGATTTCTTCAGCAATAGTTAAATTCATTGAGCTTTCAGAAGCATGGGGATTTTGATAGCATAATATTCTTCCCATATTTTCAAAGGTGAACTTACCTTACACAGAAGTCATGACAGAATCTCATCTTCACGCATCTCAAGTTTCATAGCCTGTAGCCATGACAAATTGTAGAAAACAATCCAACCTTCAAGGCTTAATTTATATTCTGATTGAAAAGCTACCTCAAAGTTTGTTCATCCACATACATTCTTGAAGTGGTACACTCAGCACATACCTGTGGGACTGCACACAAGCCTCCACTTAGCGTGGAACCAGACGTATCAGGCAAAACATTCTTTTTTCCAATCCCTTACAGAGACAGAAGCACGATAGCAGCAGTGTGGGCAGCAAGAGCAAACTTTCAAATAATCATAAGAATTTTAAAAAGCCAGCCACATCTTCTAACAGGTAAAAGCCAAAACTTGGATGGCAAGGATATTTTGGAAGATACGGCCTACACTACCAAAAAGAAAAAAAAAAAAAAAAAAAAGTCAAGCAAAATCTATACTGACTAGAATATCCGTAAGCATCTACAGCATCTACTTTGTGAAATTCCCTATTTGGATATTCTCATGAAAGGCTACAGTTAATTTAGAATGACCCATCCAACATCAGTGGACTTGAAAAAAATCATTCTGACATTCTAGGAACAAAAAGTTGAAGCTGGTAACCCTCCAAGCACCTACTCAGAGTTGCTTTATTCATGTGTTAAGATAATGAGCAATGTCCCCAAGCAGAAATCGAGCAAGGTGCTCTACATAGGCAGAATGAGAAACAATTTCTGCCCTGGAGAACGTAAACAAAAGTGAATTTAAAAAGAAAATGAAATAAGAAGCACAGTAGAGTCTCAGAACAATCACAGATTTGCTGGAGCATGCGCTTTGGTAAGCAGTGGGCTCTCAACAAGTCTCAACAGGGAAACTTACGTGTACTGATCCAAGGAACAAACTGGCATCTTTTTCTCTGCATGTCTGCTGGTGCAGGGCACTCTGTCTGCAAGATGAACTCTCTGACCATCCTCCCCCCCAACCAACAGCACTCAGTTAAAAACACAGATAGAAGGCCAACTTTTTTCTTAGCAAGGCAGAAGCCTTTACTAGCATTTTTTCAGTCTTTAGCAGCTTCCTGGTGTTCAGTAAGCTTACGAAAAGCCAAGAGTATCTTACAGTCTGAGAACATGTTTTTATTTGGAAAAACCTTCAAAGCTCCAACTTGCAGAAACCATTCGTAACGTTTTCTTGCTGTCTGCCCACTCAGCCCTGAAGAGTACGTGTCAATTACAATTCTCTAAAATGACCATCGATTGTTTTATTTTCTTCTATCTTGTCTCTGTAACAAGAAAAAATATTACACATGACCTCCTGAAGCACTGCCTCCTTATACAATACATCAGCCATGCTGTACTGAATGGCAGTTGTGCAAGCCTTTTTACATAAAAGAGATATGCAAAGATTCACAAGTAAGGCCACTCTGGAGATGGAAGTGCTGAGCTCGTCACACATGTTGCGTAAAGCAGGCAGTTGAATTCTGGCCTTATCTAAATTCTATTTGTGTAAGGTTTCTTTTTTCTGTATCCTTAATAAAACTTATCGGAGTCATAGGTTAAAAGAGATCACAAGAGGTAACTCATACCTACTTAGGCAGGATGAAATTCATTGCCAAGAAGGAGACAGGCATATGTTTCCAAACAATTTTAATCCTGCAGCTTTTTTGTTTTGTTTGGAAGACTTAACTTAGGAAAAAAGCTTAACAGTATTGTAAAGGAACACACATTACACACTCTTCCACCAATAAGCAATCACACAACAAACTACTACACAACTGTCAGTCCACAAAATAGATGCCTTCTACCCTAAAAAGCAGTGAAACTGGCATTATTTATGCTGATTGCAAGACCGCCTCATAAATCTCAGTGATGCAGGAACTGTGCAGCACAGTGAAGCATTTATGCCAGCAGCAAGAGAACGTGCACAGTTACTGAAAGTAGTATTTGGGACCTAGAATTTAACCGCTTAGAACAACAAACAAAACTGTAATGGGAAATAATTAGGAAGAATCTAAGCATAGAAACCAAAAACTTAAGACTGGTGAGTGAGCAGTGGATACCCAAATGAAGATGTGTATCATTGAAACTCAGAAAATGACGGAAAGAGTCGAACAGAAAATCTGGATAAAGAACACAGCTCTCCAAACCAATACGTAAGTCCTCTCCTCAGGATGAACAATACTGTTTCAGGTTAAATTCTAACTCAGAATATGATGTGTAGACTTTGAAGCTGTACTTGCAATACCACCATCTATAAACCTTAATAAATGCTGAAATGATGAACAGCTGAGAAATGAGATCAATGCCACAGAACGACAAACCTCTACAAAATGAAAAAACAACATCAAATTAAGATTAATATAACATGAAGTGAGGGGCAGTATAGATTTTCATTCAATGAAAGGAAGCAGAAAGAAAATGAAGAAAGATAGTGACAGAAACAATTATCTGGTATCTTGGTGATAAAAGTAGCAGACCTCATTTTTGAAGGATTAGAAGCCACATCATTGGCAGCAGGAAAAGCAGAACCTAACACAAGAGTGACTTTGATTGATTCACTGTCTGTTGTAGTTACTCAGAAATCCTTATGAATTTACTATAGACAGTGATCAGAAGCACATAGTTAAACATCATTCCTACCCGGGAAAGGAAAACAAGAAACAGGATTTTTTTGTTTGTTTTTTTTTTTTAAAGGTTTCAGAAACCTTCCTCACCCCCAATAAACCCAAGACAATATTTAGCAAAGCTGCATCAATGACCCATAATAGCAGACTGAAAATCTCAGAACCAGCTACAGTGAAGTGGAAATTTTAAAAGAAAAGATTGGCCTCCTTCCCTTCTTTCATCCAAGTTGGGTTCAGTATATTTTCCACACGCAAAAATTCAAAGATAATTAAAGTTTATCTTTACAGTGATGCTGGATATATTCACTACTCCAACATCTTCCAACCCAGTAATTTTAAAAACAAATTAAATAAATCAGAGTCCAAATCCAGCTACCATCAAGCAAAAATGCTCAAACTGATGAGATTCAAGTTGGGTATTTCCATCTAAAATCGGGAAACTTTGGTAGACTTAGCTTCCACTTACCTTTCAGCCGCTACTGGCTTGCTTCCAGACAACATTAGCTGAGTTGCATTTTTTCAAATGAGAAAGTTAAATCAACAGGACTGGAGCTAATAATAACTGGCAAATGCTAAAATGACACACAAGGAACACTAGGAACATTCAAGGAATGACAGGGCAAGTAGAGGAAAGCAGAAAGGAAAGTAGAAAAAATATGTGGGAAAACAACAAATGACGATACTTGTATTAAAATGTAGATCCTGATCCTAAAAGATACAAGAATTGCCACAGAATTAAATTCCAAGGACATAATTAGTCCTATCCAATAAGCCTTCCCACATGACAGAGGCTGGAGAACCTACATAACCAGACCTGCACCTCAGCTCCCCAGAAGCTGCATATTAACCAAAAAGAGTAGACCATACAATACATGAAGCCTTCCAGGCCAGGACAATATTTGACATTCTTCTGGTGTCCACGCAAGATCAAACACTGCATCTCCTCTCTGAGCCTTGAATTTGCCTGTGTGCACTGGTCTGTTCACACACACAGTTGGGTTATATGCACTCTTCCAATGCTTGGAAAGTGTATTTTGCCAGATTGTATGTACACATACGTGCATCCTGAGGTGTCCTAAAGTTGAGCCAAGAAACAGAGAACAGACCACAGCTGTCCATGTTATTCATGCAGAATATTTTCTGGCATAGAAGCAGAACACACAGTGGGCTGCTAGCTAGTTGGATGGTTCTGGTAGTAGCATCCTTCCATTTTCATTTTCCTAGCAGTATGATTCTTAGTTCTACCCCTGTTACTTTACATGTTCTTAAACTTAGAAGACCATACCACTGCTATTCTTTTTGTGTAAACAGATTCTGTGCATCCATAATGAATGTACTGGAAATGTGCACTACAATGGTCCCACAAATAGAGCCTAAATCAACACTTTACACAGATATAAATGGAAAGTCAGAAACTGATGGTGGACTAGAGATCTTGTAGGTCTTTTCTGATTCTATAAAATGTTGGAGGGGAAAAGGTGTTTAAACTTTTCCATACACTGGATGTGATATTTCTCTTATTTTTTGCTGTTTTCTTGTTGTTAGTGGTAGCAGGTTTTTTTGTTTTACAAAACAAACACATGGCTTTAATTCTATCAGCATCCTAAATGCTCATTTCAAGAACAGTATCATCATTCCCAGCATCTTAGCAGAGCAGAAAGTTTGCATTAAAACTCTCCTGTTTCACAGCAATTGCTTCAAAGGCAGTCACTGAAAATTGCAGTACAGCGTTTGGCCAAATTCTATGCTGGCATCATGGATCGTGCCAGGTACTGTTCCCACTTATCATGAAGGACTTCAAGTATCTGAGAAAGGAGCTAATGGTCTGCTCACACTTTCTCAGAAAGTTATCTGTAACTAAAGTGGGAAAAACAATCAGAAACTTCTGGGAGCTGCTTATAATATTAAGTAGGCATAAAGTGGTATGACATGTTGGAAATACGGGGCACTCACTGTGGAAGGAGTTAAAGGTTCTGTGAGAGTCTACCCAAGTAGCAGGCATACCAATCTGCCTTCCTGTGATGCTGTTTACAAGTTTGCCATATAACAAACATGCATTCAATTTATGTTTTTTTTTTTTCCTCAAGCATATATGTTCCCAACATGTTTCATAAATGTCATCCCATTTGCAGTGTGTCTCACATTTGCTCTCACAGTTATTCACCATTTATTTTTCACTATTATCTATTTTTTCCATTTATGAAATCTCTAGCAGTGCTGTCTACATTAACTACCTGAAGAGAAGACTAAGAGGTCATTTGATTACCATAAATAAGCACTTAACAAAAAGGAGATCTGGTAGCAGGACCTTTCCAACCTTGCTGATAACAATGCAAAAGGATCTAGTGGCTAACAATTAATGCTAGATCAAATTCAACCTTGAAACATTCCGCAATTTCCAAGCACTGACTGCAGCTGAATGGTGAAGCAGTTTACCAGGAAAGATGGAGGGCAAAAATGCAGGACTTATTATCAGGCAGAACTTAATTTCATAACGTACAGTGAATGGAACAATTTATATAAAGGTTGCGAAAAGAGTGAAATTAACTTTTCTTTCTGGGGTCTGAATGTTTATTTCTGCAAGTCTCATCTTTGACTGGTTCTTTGTGAGCCATAGGGAGAAGGCGGTATCTCTTATTGCCCAAATCATGTTCCTTGGTCATGTGTTCTGAGGTGACATACAGAGTGTTTTAAATAGATATCTGAAGAAGCACACAGCACTTGGATGAAATAAAACAAATTGCCAGCTCTGGTGTAGGAATGGATTATCTCACCCAGTCAGATCTTTGTTTTGCATTTTTCTGTGCGTTTTGGCTGGCGAGCAGGGAGCCGAATAAAGGATTACTTTACATTTCTCTATTGCCAAGATGGACTGAGAAACATGCTTCAATACAAGGATGATTTGGGATTTCATCTTCTTAAATATACTCTACTATTAAACACAGTCAGATTTCTTCCTTAGTGTTCAAATTTGGCCTATAATTCTTTGATAACTTTTTTCAGGACAAGATCTTCCTTCATTGTGGCCAGAGTCTGCTGTAACAGCGCTGACGTTTAGGCCTCAAGTACATGGCTCAATTCTGAATCAAAACAGATTATGCAAAACTCTTGCTCTGCACTAAGCCTCTGGCTGTAGCATTCATAAGAAAATAAGGGAAAAAGTCTGAGAGAATAAGGTTCAAAATGAAGCGTGCAATATCCTCTCAGCGCCTAATACCTTTTTATCAGAATCACATATGAAATTTAACTTTTGCTTTGCACTTCCCATCTCATCACTAGAGATCAATTATACCATATAAAATCTTTTTTTTTTCTTTTTTACAATAAAAACTTCCTTTTTATGAAACACAGTTAAACTAAATTACCATACAAATCTGAATACTTAAATTACAACCATTTTTCTTTCCTGCAAAGCGCATCAGAACTAGTGACCAAGTGCCAAGGGTGCTTATTAAACCACTTATTTCTCCTTTTGCAAGAGAAAATTATTTTTTGTAAATTCCTTCTCACACTTTCTTGCTCAGAAAACTGTTATTAACGTAAATGCTTGATAAAGACATTAAAATGCAAACATGTCTCTATCAGATAATTAAAAATACACATTTTCCTAAACAGCTACTCACATGTAAATTTAAAGACAAGCCTAGTACAGTCATGCTGCTAGCACAAGTTCATATGGTTATCAAGTGTTCCTACATACCTAAGATGTGCCCTGAAGAAAAGAAGCATGGCACAGTCCTCCTATATTTAAGCCAACATTATATTGGGTTCTGGAGTGGGAACTGACTGATTTCAAATGTTGTGTGACATTACTTTATTCCAAAGGGTGGAGGTATGAAGTGGGATCAAAGTAAGGGAGAGAAGATGTTAGCTGACTTAAATCTTACTTCTGTAGCTTTTCTACTGGTTCTGGAGTAGGTGATCCTGAGAAGTTAAAATGCTAAATTCAATTTTCAAAAACGAACACATTATATAGTGCACACTAAGCAAACAAAACCAAAACTTGGCTAATACAGTCACATTCTGGATTAACTCCAATCTTCTTTTCTATCTCCTTTTTATAACTAAATGCCTCTGAAGTAAACCAGGGAATTTAGTGAGATCTGAACTTGCCTCTTTCAATCACAGCCAGTGATGTGAAATTTGCTAGACTGAACATTTCTAGATTAGAGTCAATAACGTTTAACAATGTATTTACAGAACCAGAAATACATATACTCCATATTATTATTATTATATATTATACCAGGCTTTTGCCTAAGGTGATCCACCAAAGCTAGGAAACATGATTTTAAATACTACATACTGGATTCAATATTTGGAATAGCTAAATACACACACTGACATAATTAAAATTTAAGAATTCGAATGGAATACAATTGGCTTTGGTGTGACTGGTTCTTGACCATACAAAATACTGTATTCTCTGACAGTGACAACAGTAGATTAACAATTTCGGAATATAAGACTCTTTTATTCAGTCTGCCTTTACATAAACATCCAAATACACTGCTCTATATGAACAACATATTGTGCCTCTGTAACCAGAACCCATTTTCTCTGTTTTTGAAAGAGAAAACTATTGTGCAACGCTGTTAATCCACAAAACCATCATTTGAAATGAAGAAACATAAAACCAGAAGAAATAATTAATTGTATTGTTTAATTATCTTTTGTCTATTAAATCAAATCGAAATCAAAGAGTCCTGGAAACCCTTCAACAGATTAAATGGCAATTTAGCAAATAAGTTTTAGCTGTCATTTATGTCCCTTTATACCTTCTTATTTACTAGTAGTCCCTAATTGACTAGACCTGACTTCCCACCACTTTGCTTGCATTTATTCTCAAAGGTCCTGGTCCATAACTAACCTGTATGTAGCTCACCTCCACAGCTCTACAAGCTAAGAAACAATAATTTATTTTCTTTTAAATAAAAATCAAGCCCCAAAGTTACATCACTAGAGCCATCCTAAGGCTGAATTGCTTGCTTGTAGAACTGATAAAAAGGAAAGCAAGATTTGTCAGCAAAGACAATTTGCAGTACAACAATTCTCCCATACCTCAGCAGGAAAAGGTTTTCTTAAGTCATAATAGCACTGTAAGTGGGCAGGCTCGTGAATACGAGTGCAAATATCCCTACTAACCTTCCTTCCCAGCAGAGTAGCTGCTGATTTTTTGCTGAGTCAGTTTACCTCATAAACTGACCTCATGCAGTTTTTGTCATAAAACTTTTTTCTTATTCTGAACCACTTCATAAAGCAGTAACACTGAACTGTGTAAAGCATTTAAAAAACTTCTCTCAGTGTATCCAGAGGCATTTTCACAAGCCTGGCATTTCTTCAGGAAAAGAATAATATTTATTGAAACAAAACAGATTGTATTTAATTGCCCTTTAAACATTGCAAGGGGAGGAACTACAGTTGTATTACTTAGTAGGACTAAAAATTCCCACAGTGTGATTCTACCTATAGCTCTGCCCTTCTGCAGGTCATGATGAGTCACTGTTTTCTGGAAGAGCAGCCATTGCACCACTTGCAAATTGTCAGCGGGCTGAAATGTGATTCAGTTATCCAAACCTTTTGTCTACCAGGAAAGTCCTGCCTTATGCAGAACTACTGCTGGAATACATTGGTATAAAAAGGTATTTCCAAAGCAAATATCATTTAGCCTCCACACTGAAAGTAAAGTGTAAATATTTGTTTAGGGATTTTTAAAGATGGTGTTGGGGAACCAACGATCCCACTGATTTCCAGTTACATTCTACCTCCCCCTCCTTCCCCTCAGCCTTCTCAGTTTTCCACTAAGTGGTCACAAGCACAACCATTGGTTTAGTACATCCTTGGAACCTTAATCACATGGGCTGTCATGAGCTACCTAATAAGAAAAAGCATCAAGGGTGTCCAGTATGCCTGAAACACCACCCACTATTCTCACACCTTCAAAATGTTCAGGCCATCTAATTATCCTCTGGAAATTGCAGGACAACACGACAGTCATTAAGTTCAGATACAGTAATTATAAGACATTGTAAACATATCCTGTAACTTTCAGTGTTCTCACTCTGACAATAGTATCAAATTCCACAACTGGAAGGAACTCAGAAATTCTGCAATCAGCAAAATTCAAGAGTTGTCTGTCCTGTCCTGGCATCTGCCCTATGAAGAGGCAACAAATACATATGTATACACACATAAGTTGAAAAAATGCAAGTTGAATGATCTAATACCAGCCTCGTGAATCCTAATCAGCAGAGATCAAGCAAATAGATAGAAGAGGAAGAACTAAAATGCACCAGCAGCACAATTACATTAATCTTTCTCCCAGATACATCTCACAAATATAGAGGTAAACTCAGACTGCAAGCAAGAGAAGGAAATTACTGGTATCAGTTACAGCCCTATAGTCTCAATGAACACCCTCTCTCAGGCACCCGATTAGCCTACTGGTAGGAAATTGATCTAACCAAAGTCAGAGCTGTTATTTTCAAAGTGTATTTAGTTTCAGACACTGGTGCTGTCGTCTCAAGTCGGAAAAAAGAATTTCCATGCTTAAAAGCCCATCTATCCCCCCTCACCCACCCCCAAGTCCTATCAGCTCACACAGTCTAAGCTATATATTGCCACTATCACCCCCAAATCTTGCCCCACTGGCGGACTGTTCTGAAGCATTGACAAGTGTTGCTATAATGAAATTCACGTATTTTTGGTTCCCACAATACTTTCTCACAAGTTAGTTATGCTTTCTTTACCTTAAGCTCGTTCTATGGTCATTTTGCTGGATGCTTCCTAGCTTTTACATTATCTGAGATAATCAAAGAAAATTTCTTTGTTTCCCCCACTTTTTTTCGTGATTCTACAGACATCTGTACTATTCTTCTCATTATTAGTTTTTCCATTGTAAAGAAGTCTATTCAGTTTTCTTCCTCTCCCATTAAACAACATAAAAAGAACAAAGTAAGATACTGTAGCATAGTTACAAGTTTCAAGATAATATTATCTCAAAGGCTCTTCCTGAACCACAACAGCAATTACACCACCAAAGTAATGGCAGTTTCTTTTTCAAAAGTTAAGCAATAAGATATACGGTATTAAAAACAGTGAGCTTTCCTTCCAGGATCTTAGTGAAAACCAAGTAAGTTGCACAGATTCATTAAGCTTTGCAAAAAACTTAATCTTGTTTTAATTGCTACCCTTTTTAACAATCCCAATGCTTTTACGCTGCTTTTGTTAGTCTTTCATGAATCAATCCATTTTATTGAACTTCCTTTTCAAAATTCCCTTCCACCAATTCATTTATCTTCTTTTACACTTCCCAGGTCCCAACTACATTGCAGCACCCCCAACCCCATCAGCTCTTTTCCACCACCCACAAGCAAAGGGGTGCTGAGTCACTCAGCAGGCTCCCGTGGGGCAGTGGTTGCACTTCAAGGCCCCATCTCTC
This sequence comes from Lagopus muta, assembly GCF_023343835.1. Lineage (NCBI taxonomy): Eukaryota > Metazoa > Chordata > Aves > Galliformes > Phasianidae > Lagopus > Lagopus muta. Next base: position 27,075,794 of record NC_064440.1, on the reverse strand, counting down.
CTCCTCCTGACCACTCAATGCCAGAAGAAAGCTGCTTTGGAGATCTCTTTTCTTCCTACAGTCTGTCACCATCTATTCTCTCAGCTGAACCCTTAAAGCTTGCAAAGGGAAGATGAAAGGCAGAAAAAGCACTTCAGCAGGTGGAATTTCCCTTTATCAAAAGTAAGCAAAAGTAGCAAGTCCATCTTGGATCACCTTCAGCATGCAGTGCAGCTTATTTGAATACCAATTAACTGACCAAACTGAAGATGCCCAAGGTAACTGAAAAAGAAGCCTTTCATAAAGCGCTAGGAGCATGCACATGGACAACAAGGTGTTTCAGCTGATGTGCAGCCACTTCCAGACGTGGGTCAGTGATTTCCTGGAAATGCCCAACTGCCTCCCTGTACTTGTATCAACTTCTTGGAACAGCAGACACTTCCTCTCCACAGTTCAGCAGGGGCAAAGAAAGAAAACTGGGAAGAAAATAGTAGTAACTGTATAGCAACCAGCAGGCAGCCTACTGTAACGCAACTGTTAATTTGATATTTTGCAGCTATTTTGATCACAGTAGGAAAAAAAAAAAAAAAAAAGAAAGAAAGAAAGAAAGAAAGAAAGAAAGAAAGAAAGAAAAACACAATCCTTGATAATAGCACCAAGAACCCTCTAACTGCATCCATGCCAGTTCTGGCATTTCCTTCTTTTATTTAGTATGTCTTTGACTTCCTGAGTCTTACATCTCACGCTGAAATGCAAGGCGTTTATACAGGGTAATCTGCCTTTCACCATAGCACATTTTACAGTCACAGGCTGCTGGTTTATACCAGTAATGGATGCACATCCAACACACAGTTTATGTAACTCCCAGCATCTCTTCCAGATAAAATTAAGGGTAAATACTTAACTGCCTTTTTACATGCATTTTTGTTTTCCTCCTTCTTCCATAAAACAAAGATTTCTTCTGAATGTCTTAGTATCAGTGCAAATAAGTTGTTAATTGGCTGCAGAGTGTAACTGTACGGCAACGAGCGTTAAATACCAAGATGTAACAAATATTTACAACAAAACTGTGACTTGCATCTTAGATTTTGATAGAATCTGTTCATCTCCCATGAAACTGCTTGTTAAATTCCACAGATTCCCAGAAGAAAGAGTACAGGTATTCTAGTTTTACAGACTGATTTTTCCTGTGAATTATATACCTGGTACGTTATTTTGCAGGGTAACACAGCTGCAGCATTACCAGTGCCAAATTCTCACCAAGTTCAACAGAAACTTCCCATGGCTTACAAATCCATGTTTCAGATAAAACAAGCACAGTGAAAGTGCAGGGAACAAATCCAGACAGACTGAATAAACAAAGGACAATGATAGAAGCTAACGACTGGAAATCCTTATACACTTCCTTCTTAAATACTTCTCCCTGAGCAGCTGCCCTAAAGAGATTATCGGATACAAAAGCCAAAAGCATTTGATTTGGGTCAAAATTCAGAATTTTAGACAAAAGCACATTTCAGTAGGTTCAGTAATGACAGTCTTTAGCCCATCTAAAATTTCTAAGTGTTGATGTTGATCATAAATATTCACAGCTAATAAATTAAGTGGAAGTGCAAATCAGTTTCAGGCAGAGGGATGATATTTTCCTGAAATCTCAAGTAAACAGAATTACCTGTGTCAAGCTGTTCAAAGAGCACAAGTTCTAAAGCACCACTGTCCTGATAGAAAAGTGCCTTCGTTATTTCGGAGTCTCAGAAGCATCACCAGCATGCAGCAACTATTTCTGGAACACTTTGCAATGCTTAACATCTGCATAAGAACAAATGTATCACTGATGTTTACTTATTACTCACAGCCCTTGCTTCTGATAAAATTACTTGTTAAAAATGAATAAAGCATCACAGGAGTACTTCCAGAGTGGTGATCTGAAATCACTGTATGCAAGAAGCATTTTTACAACGTTATAAATTCGTTCTCAGCTCAGAAATGGCTTTAACAATGTCATGTTTTTGCTATATATATATATATATCTTAACCTAAAATTGGTATGATGTGCGTGGGCTGTATTTTTAACTCTCTGAAGAGACTAAAAAAACCCCATGTACTAATCTTAATCTCCTATGGCTCAGCTCTCTGAAAAAGCCGTAACGTGCCAACCAGTACAAACTCATACACACCTGCACCAACTGATGTTGTAAATTGATCCCAGGCATTCCTTGCTCCATCTGCCCTGTTGCATATTTTGAAAGAGAGCATCCCTTTTTTCATTTGCAGAAGAGATGGAAAAAAGCTCAAGTGAATGTTCCTCCTTATTGCTAACACACTGGACTTGTTGGAGGTGAAAGCAGAAGCAACCATGCACCATCCTTTTCTGATGCACGGGAGCTTCTCTGACAAGAATGTAATTCTGGTTTTTCATAAAGGATATTTTTCAGAGAAGTGAGAGCTCTGGCACAGTTCAGCAGCTGACTGAAAAGGTGACCATGTCACCTGCTACGGACCAGCTGAATCCTCACCGCATCCCTCACTTTATAGCCACAATCCTCAATTCCAGAAAATGCCTAATAACAAGAAATATTAAGCACATTCCAACTTCAGGCATCCATCCTCACTAAACAAAAGAACAGCCAAGACTGTGAGAATGGATGTGTAAGCAGAGAACTGCAGAAGTCCAAAATCACCGAAGGTCTGTGGAGGTGCTACAGCGATGAGAACTGCAGTGAATCCCAAGGACGAAAAAATAAAGAAAGAGTGTGAATGAGTGAGAAACTGAGAGTGAGGAAAAAAATAAATCAGTGAAGGAAGGAAATCAGAAGAAGTGCTTTGAGACAATAAGGATGATAAGATAGGAAAGCTTCAAAGAAATGAATGAAAAGAATAATTTCAAGATTACAGACACGTGACATTTCAGAATATGCAGTCTTATAATTCAAATTATTCTTGTTCTGCAGTTAATTGATTAAAGGTCTGCGGCTTTGTAACTCAATAGGCACATTAAACACACGATAAGTACAGGAAACAAACTCATAATCTGTTATTACATAAAATCACTTGGACTCTCAAAATAAGCAAGTTTAATTTTAAGTAATCAACTCCGTAATAGTTGGTTTATCATTCAGGAACAGGAGGATATGCCAGGTATAGTTCTTCATAGAACACTGTCCCTATGAAGGAAAGATACTTGGGGAAATGCTACTTCCCCATCCTAAATCTCAGCATGAAACAGGAGGATGTATTTGCTAGTCTTTGGGTTTTATACTGCCCGCAAGACCAACAGCAGTATCTGTAAATCAAAAGCAATAGTGAGGTCCTTAGCAGACTTAATGGGAGTTGTTTCATGAAATAAAAACACAGTTTAGGCTAGCATTTTTTACAGCGTGCTTGCTGAAAAAGAGGTAAGAGCAGCAAGACTAAGCGTTTCTCATTGGAACAACTCGTGTCAGGAAATAATTTTCCTGAGTTTGGAAGCTTTTTCAAGACTTGAGATTTCACCAAGGTAATTGGGAAGTGTGTACAATAGCTGAATCTTTACAACGGACGGCATTTAATCCCCATTTCTTTCAGCCTTAATCCCAGACTTTGCTCACCGCAGTGCACCAGACAGGCACGGCCACGGAACGGTTCCCAGCCCTACTCATTCTTTCCACAGCAAATGCCTGTACAAAACTACTCCTGCCCTGTCTGACATAAACAGTGCTATAAGCATTAGTAAATCTTTATTGCTTGGGTCCTCTCCGTGCATGAATAATGGATTAAGGCTTAAACCTACTTCATATTTATTTACCCATAAAGAACAGCCTACAATATTACACATTCAGTTCCTGTTCAATGTGAAACAGTTAATACTCAGTTTCCCTCAGTAAGCTTTCTAGCCATGCTCTGTAATACAAACTGCAAACAAGTAAAATACCACATTTTCACTTCGGGTGAAAATGAAGCAGTAGCAGCTAACTGCAGCCCAAGACAGTTGACGCTCCAGAGACCACAATATTTAATTCCTGGTAACTAACAACAAGAAGAATCACAGATACATGCACCGTAGACACAATGTTTCTCAACTTTTAAGTGAAAAGCTATTAAAAAATGCAAAATATAATCATATGCACGTAATGAGACAAAATGCCTTCAATGAAGTCCAGTTGTACAAAACTCTGGAGTTTTGCAAAGGTAAGTACATGAAATCATACAAACAGCCAATGAAGAAACCATTTCATAGGAAACTTGGAAAGTAAAATATTCACACTGGAAAGTTTTTTTCTCATACACAGCAAATGTTAACATAACATCTAATACTTTTGCTATTTTCCTAATAAACTACATTTTACAGTATTCTTAAACTTGCATTACACAGATCGAAGGAAAAACTGATCAGATGCACTGAACAAAGCAGACTATATTCCTTTAATCCACTTAAACTACATTTGGCCTGCTTTTTCAAGAATAGCCCAATTAAGAGCTATGCCCATTTACATTATCTGTAACAGGCTTACAACTCTTTCCTTCTTTAGTAAACCTCACTAAGTTTGGAAGCACTGAAAAAAAACAAAACCAAACCACCACAGTAGCATTATATTTAAGTCATTAAGTACAGAACTCGTTGAGAAAACTCATTTCTTTTCTACAGAATGCAAATCCTTTTTAATTTCTCCTGCCTTAGATGACACCACTTCTAGGCTTCAACATTCTTTATTGGATTCAGGTTGTCAGCCTGAAAGTAAATGATAATTAATCAGGTTTACAATTAAAATGTACTTTGGATAGAGGAGGAACCAAGATACGTCATTCACAACAGCAGGAAGATCAGAATCAGTTGTAGCAACATTGGGATTCTAACCTCCTTGACCTTACTGTTCTCAACATGGGGGCACAGTCACTTTACAGCCAATTCTATATTAACCTGGAACGATTATAATACCAAATTTTCATGGAGCTACTTACATGAGTAAGCATTCATTGATGTTAGAGTCATGGGCACAGATCAAAATAATTATTTGACAAATAAGGCTTGCTGCAGCTGGGTTACAGCCTACATCATGCCATGAGACATATTCAGTAGAAAGCTAAACTTTCTATGTTTTCAGCACTGCCATGTTTTCCAAACAACACACGATCAGCAAAGACTAAGTCAATACGTTTTTCCTCTGGAAAGGAAGTTCAGAAATACTACTTTTCTTATATCTTAAGTATTCAGAAGATGAATTCCTCATCGTCTATAATTACGACTATTCTTTCTATATTATTTCACGTATCAATATATATTTTTACATATATATGGATATATATAAAATCTATCTATATATATATAAAATCAATATATTTTTAGTCAAAAAGGCTGTTTAATATACAGCCAGACACCATTTATGCATTAATAAAGGGATGTCATTTCAAAAACTTCAAAAATCACATAAATCTCTCAGAATTGTTTGCATGATTTAGAACCTGAGATAAAACCAAAAATTATCCAGAAAAAGATTTAAGGAAAAGTATCTGTATTTCTCCAGATTGAATAGTTGAGTTTGACAGTTCTTGTGGTTTTATCCCCCACAGCAGTCTCCCCTTTTTTAGGTGGCTTTTTACTAAAGTAATGGAAAGAAAATTACTTATTTGGTAAAAGCAGTACCACAAGCTTTGGAAAGGAGACATAGCAAGAGGCACGAAATCTGAGGATTAGGTTTCCTTTACAGAAAATAGACTATCCCCTTATCATTGTAAACTGAGAAAAGCATAAAGCAAGCCTTAAGAGAGGTACACACCTCTGGACTTCACATTCTTACAACCTTAGCTGCCGTTTCAGTTGGTGTTTTTCCTGTCACAATGAGCCAAACGTGCCAAGATCAATCAAGACAAATAAAACTAACGGAATCTTTGGAGTGCATCTAAACCAAAGCTTTTTCCCCTATTAATAGGCATAAATATGAGGTTTCTGGCTACATGTCTTTGCATACAGTCAGTATTAATATCAGTCTTAACAGAAAATCAAATAACACAAAACCAAAAAAATTCTTTCAAAACAGTGAATCAGTTTCTAAAATTATATAATCATAGGACAGCTTAGGCTGGAAGACAGCATAAAACTCATCCGGTTGCAACCCCCTGCCACGGGCTGACTGCAACCCACTAGATCAGTCTGAGCAGCACCTCATCCAAGCTGGCCATGAAAACCTCCAGGGATGGCATCCGCAGCTCCTCCAGGCAGCCCCACTGCCATCATTACAAAGAATTTCTTCTACAAGCCAAAGGATCTCATTTGGAATGAATGTGGTCTAGCCTGCAAGGCAAAACTAATGCAAAACCAACCACGATACAGTTAAGCAAAAAGAACCACCCAAATTAAATTTAGGAAAATAAAGGAAAAATTTTCATCAGCATTAGTTCACCTCTTAGAATCTCAACCTTATTATGTAGGCCTAGATAAATGGACACCAGAAAAATAAGTCTTCCAGAAATTGCTGTACTTGGTGCATTTAACACAGTGCCCAAGGGAGAAACAAATGTACATACATACACACACATGTATATATAGGTCATATTTGGTTAAATACACTCAGCTGTTCTGTGCAACTGAACCAGTGACATTTAAACTATGCTAAGAAATGGGAATTCTAATTCTGGGAACTCTAAGGAATGTGACAATCTACACCTGAGAAGCAGCACCACTGTGTTTCCAATGGCACCCCACTTTAACCAAGTTTTATAATGAAAAATATGAACCTGTCACACTTAGCAGCCCAACAGTAAACACACTTAACCAGCTTCAGTACAGGTCTGTAATACACACTTATCTAAGTTCATGTAATGTCTCTAAATGTTGAGCGAGGTGTAAATTACGTTTTACAAGAAGATCTTAAATTTTAAGGAACTTAAAACACCTTTTAGACAATGACACAGAAGTGGCATCATAGCTACACACAGAGATTACCAGGTGAGCATTTGAGAGGAACTCTGACATTTATTCTAGTTCTGATACTTGGCTACACAGGCTTACGAGCATTTTTGCAAATGGACATCACTCAGCAAGACACAGAATCATGGAATTGCTCAAGTTGGGAAAGACCTTAAAGATCAAGTCCCACCGCAACCTAACCATACTGCCCTAACTCTAACAACCCTCTGCTAAATCATGTCCCTGAGCACCACATCCGAACAGTTTTTAAACACATCCAGGGATGATGACTCAACCACGTCCCTGGGGAGCCAATTCCAGTGCTTAACAACCTTTCTGTAAAGAAGTTTCTCCTGACATCCAACCTAAACTCACCCTGGTGCAACTTGAGGCCACTTCCCCTCATCCTGTCACCAGTGAGAAAAGAAACTGTGAAGCTGGCCCTGCTGGCCCCCGCCAAAAGCTCAGCAGGCAGCCACTGGTGAGCACAGAGCTGTGATGGCAGGCAGGTCCGAGGTGAGGCTGTCAGCCTGCTCAGACAGCCGGTACCACCACAGCCCGACTTACCCCCAGTTCAAATGTCTCACAGAGCCCTCCACAGCTAGGTTCATAACTTCCCTATCCAGTACAGATACGTAGGAAATTATCTCTTTGATGACAGTATTTATGTTCATGTAGACAACGTAGACATCTTTACTAGAGCAATCAATCACAAGCATAAGTAATGGGTTTTACATAGCTCTGGTTACATTTAAGAGACGACGAGTTCACAATCTCCACTCTGTTACTTCTTGTGAGAGAAATAACTATTTTCCCCAACCACCAGCTTGAAAAAGAGATTCAGATCAGTAGTGCTGCAGAAGAATAACACGATCAACCAAGCAGAATAACTCATTTTAAAATAAATTTTAAATAAAGAAAATAGGCAGCTCAGCATGCATCGCTTTTGAAGTTGAAACACTACAGCCTAGAACCATGAATTTCACACTCCGAGGGAACAAAGAAACACATAAAGATGGGAATTAATTTTTGTGACAAACACAATCCAAAGGGAGTCACAGCTCCTATAACCTTTTGCTGCTATTTTTACCAGTACTCAGCATCTCTGACATGTAACTCAGTGAAGCCCTCAATAAGGGCATCTAACAAACCTGTGGGGATGCTTCCAAGCAGGATTCTCACAGATCTCCTGGCTGGTCTCCCCCAGGACTGCAGGCAGCTGTGGCTTTGGCTGCTGCATTCATTCCTGGCAATCCTCTTTCTTACCAAGGTTCCTCCCTCTGACAGAAATCGGTCAGTCCATTTTACTTTATTTTTTAAGATTCTATTTGCCGTTCCTGGAGGAAAATGAATTTTACCGTTGGACGCTTCAGGCTCATCTAATTATGATACCAACCTCCAGGGAATTTTTAAACTAATGACAATGTATTTGTCAAGCACAGAAACTTTTAATCTGATTTTCAAGTGGATCCTAGCCAATGGATTCTGGCCATCACAGCACTTAACAAAACGCATCTGACTGTCTTCCATGCAATATTTAGGTGGGCTCATTACGTAAACTTTAATTGTTGCCTCACATCTTTCTCTGGTGGTCAATAAGAGGTGCAAAAGCACACCAACAGTATTATTAAACTTCTTATGACTACAAGTCTGAAATCCAAGAATATATGTGTACGTGAAACTTCTCAGAGAAACAGAGGCATGCACCTTATGAAATTGGAACCAGAAAATCTAAACTATCCAACTAACTCCATAGGTTTTCTGCTCATCTCCTGATTTGCTGTATGGCAGCACAAACAAACATGAGCTCAACAACAGTTTCAACATTCTGTTCTTCATTTACAAGGGCTTTTTCAGATAATTTCCAACGTTAATACAAAGAACAAAAATCCAAACTACTAATTATGACACAGTGACTTACTACACTGCCCCCTCCATCCACCAAGCCAACCACTCAGACCACCAAGCCTCCACCTTTTGGTATTTCCTCAATAATTCTAACAGACAAAGTGCACTATTTTCACCACTAACTTAGGCTTAACTACACTGGTCAGGTTCTTTGGACAAAGAATGGACAATTCACAGGGTTCACATCCCAACTGCAAATTAATTTCAATTATTACAGCCCACTTCAAACATAATAATAATTTTTAAAAGCTGCAACACAAAACTGTAAATGTAACATGGCACAAATCATTAGGATAGTAATCATAACCATCTACATCCAAATTGCATTTAACCATCATCGCTTAAATTTTCTCCCCAGTATGCTAGCGTTCCATGGAAAAAAATCAATATCTCTCCCCAAGTACAACAGAAAGATATGAAGACAATAACTAGCCATTTGCCTGGGAATCTAAACTGATGTATCCTGTCTGGGGAACTTCAAAGCCTAATTTCAACAGTATCAAAACAAATAACAGGATTCCAAAACACTGGAGGGAATGACTGAAACACATCCACAGAACGTTTGGACGTTGTGTTGAGGGACCTGGTTTAGTGAGAACTATTGGTGATGGGTGGATGGAATGGATGCCTTGTAGGTCTTCTCCAACCTTGGTGTTTCTGTGATTCTGTGTACATTTGTGGCATAAGTGACTACATCTCAAATTAAGAATCCAGAATTCACAACCCCACTGCAGACCTCAACAGGAAGTTTTACCAAGATGCTCAGAAAAGAGCCTGCTACTGCGCTACCCTCAACATATTACCTGTATGCTTCTAATACATGTGATTCTTTCTAAGTGTTACTTAAACTCTTCTATGAGTACAACAACATTCTAGTATCATGGGAGCCTGCTTGCCTTACACGCTCTACAGAAGGGAGACCCAATTTCATTTAAAACTGGATTTCTACAAAAAGAAGATAGCAGTCCAGACACCTTTCAGTCTCCATACCCAAATCACAATCACCCAGCGCTCAAGATATCAAAAAGCCATCATTGCCAAGGGTGGTAGAACACCTGAGGACAAGGCGCAGTGATCTCAACCCACACAGAGGTGCCCCAGCAGCATTTGTCCATGCTACATGAAGCTTTATCACTGCTTTTATTCTAACAGCTGCAGAAACAGGCATTTTCAACCTTTTCCTTAACATCACTGACCTTCCAACTGTCCACGAACAAGATGCCACAGTGGAACATCACAGAGACCTCCTGTCACTTTCTGTATAAAACGCATCCTATGCACTCAATATCAGCAGAAAGGAGCTAGAGCCTTCCTGAAGACACTAAGCTCAAGTATCAATTTGTAACAAGAATAGCTGATCACATTCTTCTCAGCCTGCAAGAGCCCAAGTATGGTTAGACAAATACCTCGGATCATTAACATCAGAGTGCCAACATACAGGCTTACAGCTACACAAGAGTACATGTCTCCTTTTAGGCAGGAGGAGGACTTTTACAAAAAAATGTTCAATTCACTTATCCACCAGCCTTCTTTGAAAAACCATATAACAACACGTCTGTTTATCCGTATTTCCACCTCCATTGTGGGGCCACAAAATTAATGCTCTTCCTGACAGCAACTTTTCTCCAGCCTCTTTACCTTCAGAACATCACTGGAGGATCAGCAGTGGGCAATATGAAAACAGAGGCTGAGCATGCCATGCACGATGGCAGCAGGACACCAACAACATCACCCTATAATGTGAAAAGCAGCACAGCTGGCTGTGTTCTTGAATGTAGGGTTTGAGCGTACTAATTAATTGTAAGCACGTATTTACATCTCATTACAGTGAGTAAGAAATGCTACACGAACAGGTATTTTGTCACTGTCTCCTTACGTTAGTATTCAGTAGTCAATGGAACAAAACCTACACCCTAAGCATCCTGTTTCTGTCTGAAGTTTTTGAAAAAATAAAAAATAAAAAAAAAATCCTGTTGAACTAAAAAAAAAAAAAAAAAGGAAAATAAATTATACTTCATAATTCAATAATACAATAAGCTCATTCAGTCCCATACTCAGAAAGCCCCCTCCTATTTTGTGGTGTATTGGAGCTTTAGTTGCAGTTTAAAGCATATTGGCACGTAAAAAAAAAAAACATACTCTGGTTAATTTTTTCAGTTACACAGTAAAGTGGGCAAATAAAATTTTATTCCACTTCTTCTCGGGGAATTTGACAAAACAGTATATTGTTCTGGCTGGCAGCCACTATTAACATCACAAGGTTCCTTAAAGGCACAACACCGTGAATTTAACAGGTTTGAAAAAGCACAAGTGTAAAACACAGCGTTGCCAAACTGACCTTAAAACCAAACAGCGAGATAAAGTAAGTGTTTGAGGAAGGCAGAGGGTCATTGTGGAGAAAGGTAGGTGCATCGAGACAAACCAGTTCTACAGAGCCTGCAAGACTGGCAGCAATGCTCAAACCTGCATCTGGTGCAGTGAGGCTGTTTGTAAAGCCAGGTGAGCAGCGACTGAATGCTTCTCAGCTACAGCTCTGGGAAGTTGAACTGCTTCCATGCACAGAGCTAAAAATGGTCCCCAGACCATTTTTTACATTATATGAACTCCATGCAACCTCAGAGTCCATTTTGAAGCAACATATTTAAATTCCAGCGTAAGATATAAATAAGGTAAGACGTATAAATAGGTACACACACACAGAATAGCATCCAGTACCCATTGTGGTATCTCCAGCTCTGGTGAAAGCATCTGTATTTTTGAACAGCAGCTATAGAATACAAAGGAAGCATGAGGTTTGTTCCTTTCATATGCTAATAATGACATCATACCTCGTGGCTGGACGCTGCCACCACACACCTTCCTCACATCATCTTCTTCACCTAGAAGGAAGCCTTTCCCAAAGGAGTGGAAGAACTGGGGAAACTGAGGATGCAGCTCTGGCACTGGTGACATGCAGCACGGTACGGGCCCAGGTGGGATCACAGGTACCAGAGAACCAGCACTGAACACCTCATAAACATTCCAATGCAACGCTGTGTAGTGCAGTGATTTTGCCACTGAGCACCCTCCAAAAATGGAAGGATGCTATAAACGCACTCTGCATGCTCCCGGCATCTCTTCAGCAACAAATCACGAAAAATTAAATTATGTAACCCTTATTGTCTGTAGACAACACATGGTGCATATTTTGGCGCCGCACGGCCTCAAAATGATTTTTCAGTTTGTTCTTTTTGCAATACCCTCGAAGGCTAGGAGAAAAAGAACAAACAGCATGCTAAGAAAAAAAAAAAAAAAAACAGCCATCTCCACCATACGCCAACAAACAATGCAGAAAAAGAGCCAGAGCGGGAGCATAAGCCTACGTTTTGTACGGGAGAACAGGAAAGAACGGCAACATCCCCTGCTCTGAAATCACCACGCCTCAGACCTGCAGCGCTTCTTCTTCCCCACCGCGGACGCCGCTAAGAAGAACAGCCTTACGCACGCATAAAGACACCGAACAAACGGCGAGGAGAAAACGGGCGACGGAATCCATCGCAGAGCGCCGAGCGCCCGCGGCATCCTCCCCGGGGGGAGAGAGTTACTAAGAGCCGGCGCCGAAAGGCGAACCCGGCGCCGGAGCGAGCCCCACGGGGCCGCGCAGCACCCGGCCGCCCGCTCCTCCCGACCGGCGGGCACGGAGCGCGCAGGCCGCGAGCCGCGCACCTGCCCGGCCCCGCGGGAAGCCCCGCCGCGGCCCGGCCCCCGGCGCCCACTCACCTCGCCGCGGCTCGCACTGCGGCTCCGCTGCCCGCGCCCCGCGGAAGGAGGGCGGCTCCCGGCGGCGGCCCGAGTCACCCCGTCCTTGCGGCAGGCGGCTCCCGCCCGCGGCGGCGGCCCCTCCGCGCCCACGGCGCGGCCGGCGCCTCCCCGCGCAGGGGCGCGCACCGCCCCCTCGGCGGCGGGGCCGGGACCGGGCCGCCCCTCGCCGGCCTCCGCCTTCGCGCCGGCCCCTTCCCCGCCGTCGCCGGTGGGCGGGGGGCGGCCGGGCGGGCCGGGTCGGGGTCTGCGGCGCGGCGGCGGCCAGCGGGAGCCGCGGCGGCACCGGAAAGAAGCGCCCCGAGGGGCAGCGCTGCAGCTGCTACATTGTTACCGCGATTTACGAGCTGGCGCCGTTAGCACGCCCATTACTTTCTCCCTTCTTCAGTCCTCGTACAGATATTAGCGCTAACAGTTATCGGGGTCATCGACGCGACCGAGAACCATCCCTCATCCCCGTTTCCATTTCAATTACCCTGGCTATCTGAAAGCAGTTTGGTGCGACCAGCTCTACGCCTCGCGTTACTCATCTATTTACCGCGTCTTGGACCATCACGGCGACTTCCTGAGCTGACTCCCGTAGGAAAAAGCGGTTACAAAAACGTAAAAGGAATGAAAACTTAAGGCACGCACTGCCACATCCGAGGACCAGTGCCGCAAAACACTGCAGAACAGCCCAACAGAACCGTGGCAATGCAGATGACAAGAAACACGGGCACGCACAGACTTAAAGCTCCGTGCCCCGGGTCCTGACACACCTCCCGCTTTGCTCTCTTTGCTCAGTCTCAGGAGAGCAAAATCTTGCCACAAGCACGGAGCACAGCAGTCGCAACTGCCCTAAGCTACGGCTGTTTTCTTTATCAGATGGCTACCAACCTACTAAACAGCAACTAAACAGGCTGCTTCACAAACTGTTTCTTTAGAATAACCAGCTGGCAACTACATTTATGTCAAAACGCAAAGGTCGTTCTGTACCGCCTGCAGTGTAATCTCAAAGCCAAGGGTTCGAAATCCTTTCCCTATGGAAGCCACGGCATTGTTGTCTGGGGCTTCAGTAGTAGGAAGGAATTTGCTCTTCAGCTCCGCTGTACGATGGGAGACAACTGCTCCAGATACGTGCGTACGCGGCTGCATTCCAAAGTAGGTCAAACGATGAAAGTCGTTAACATTCCTCCATCTATCTGAAGCTTTTACACTTTGTATGTATTACGCACATACCGGTGCTTACAGCACCGTTTGCACATGCTTCGAGTGCAAATGATCAGCGCCGCTGATGAGTCTCGCCCAAATTTCCTGACTTATGAGTACTGCTCTGATGGACCACTGCATAAATCCCTTTAGATTGAAGGCTCAGACGGAATGATCGTTTAAAGGCCAGTTGTGACTTGGTCATTCACAGACACATCCCTCTGATCTGCGGTACCCTCACTTGGCACGGACAGCACAACACCTATTTTACTGGCCAAAGCAATATGAAAAGAGAAGAAGTGAAATGCCAAGCATTTCAGAACATTTTTCATTATTTGTCCTTTGTTTGTGCTTATCTTGACATATGTATGATGACGAGAGAGGATGAAGTTAGCTAATGAATTATTCTCAGTGGATGTGCGAGCTGTAAGAACCATCTGACATGTGACACAAGTGGAGGCTGGCCTTCAGTTAAGACTCTTCATCTGTCAAATTAAAAAAATACAGAAATCATCACTGGATTTTCACATTTCTCTCCCTTTGAGAAGGCTTTTGCACCCCTCCTAGAAAAATCCTATTTTCTAGGATTTCTAGTAAAAATGTTAATATCTATGTATCTTTAAAGTCCCCCAGACTTCCAACAAATTGAACAGGCAGCAATTACAGCAGTGGTAAAACACAAAGGATTCGCAGAATTTCAGCATTACTACAGTAACTACAAATGCACCAATATACCTTTCTGGTATTTTCACACCAACCCCAATGCTACGTGTACAGCTCCTTAAGAGCACCTGCCTTTGGTGTGGCTTGGAGCTAGTTTCTATTTTCTCTGTAGCTGAACAGAATTGGGCCCACAGTAGAATATAAAGGCACGTCATAGACCAATCGCTGTTTCTTCTGTCTTCATGGGTGCTTGGACATCTACATGCACAATGCTGCTAAGGAATGGGCTAACTTTCAGAGCCACGCACAGAGGAAATGGGTAGCTAACCTTCATCAGGCTCCAAACATGGAGAACAACAGCCGGCTGCTCTGCAGCAAACACATGCTTTTTCCCCTCTTCCTTACCCTCTTGCCTTTTTTATTTTTCCTTATTTGGATTCACTTCCTTTCTCCTTTGCTAAACAGTCAACACAAAAGAAAATAACGTAACAGAAGCTCTAGGAAAACAACTTTGGCCAAGTGGGGGCTCCTACTCTGTTCCCTAGGACTGTAAAACCCTTCTGAAAGAGAAGTGCGAAGGCACAACAAATGGTGGCATACGAGTGGTTCAGAAATATCAGCAGAAAGCTAAGTTCAATGCATTTGAGGCAGAGTTCTTATTGGATGAAAGTTACAAAAGTTATTCTTCTCTCACCCACAGACAAGGATTTAAAAATAGCTGAAATTGTACCAGAGCAATACAGCTTTCAACAAATATTTGTGCTATTCATTCTTGAAAATGGTTCCACCAGAGAAAAAACAATTTTCATTCACCCCCCAAAATGACTCAGTAAGAGAACTGTGAAATGTTACAAACTCTACGAATCTTCTACCATAAAAATAAGCTACACATCTGCAATTTCTAACTGCTGCCCGTTCAATTCTGCACATAATGAGAATCTACAACATACTCATGAATGCATCCTCTATAAAAAGAGATTTTCAGCTGCTCTAATTTCAGTGACATAACAAAAGAGGACATAATTCAAATAAGTCGTTAGATGACTATTAAAAAGCAAGATGCACGCTGCCTGACTGTACGACTTCGTTCCTGAAAAAAATACCTATGAGACAGGTACTGAAAAAGCAAAACCTAACTTTTCAGCAAACATCAAATAAAGTAAACTATGTACCAGTACTTGCCATCTCCTTTCTCTTCCTGTTGACTCTCACTTGGAGCAAAGGACAAATTGATGGATCATTACCAAAGGTCATCATCTTGCACTGTGATCCGCAGCAGTGCGCACAAAAGCAAGATCCTCAGAGCAAGTAGCATTTCAGTGCAACGGTTAGAAGCATCTGAAGACCAGAAATGCACATTAAGTAAAGATTTTGCATTTTCCTAGTCGTTCACCTACGTGAAAGACAATGGGCCAAGCTGAATACACAAAATGAAAGTTTTGATGTTGAGACCATCAAAAAGACAAGTGAAAAAAGGCTAAAAGGATCAAGTGGAAGAACACTGACATGGGATGGAAATGCAGTGCTGCACAAGACTTCTGAGCAGATCACGGTACAGCAGGTGAAAGCATCAATTGAAAAATCACCACAGATGCCAAAACCTGCAGAATGTATTCTCAGCTTGTCCGGCCTCCTTTATGTTGCACAAAAGACAACGAGAGCACAAACCATCTGCAGTCCCCAGTGGGGGATTTTGGTGGTATAAAGGAGTCCCTGAGTGACAGAGGAGTCACACAGCCCATGGGAGGCCACACAGCCCTGCAATCGCAGCAGTGGAAGGGGGAGGGCGCAGCACAGAAAAACATGACTGGATCTGCTGCCCCAGCTGCCTGCAACTGGTCCACAGGCCCTCAGGGCTGCTACCATCTGCTATCATCTGGTGCCAGGACAGGCACGCATCCAGCCAGGGAGTTGAGGGGCTTCATGGCAGCTCTGCACCCTTCTGTGCATGGAGCAAATGGGGCCATCCGGGCTCATCTGGTCACAGTGCTAATCAACAGACCCTAATCTGACAAAACAGCCCTGGATGCAGCTCTGAGCACTTGCCTGAGCTGCTCCTCTGGTATTGAGCCCAGCGTAATATTAGTATATAAAACAAACACATGGCCAACTTGGAATTTAGAAAAATTTAAGCCATTAATGAGTAGTATATTAATTACAAATATTAAAGCAATCTCCTACCAATAATGTTGCATTAAATTATGGAAACAATTCTTAGGTACAGAAATGAAATTTGCTGCAGTTCCTAATACTCCCAGATCCTGGAACAGATCACAGAGTTGTGGTTAAAGTGATGATAATAAAACTAATTGTGAGTTTCTGTTGGTACTTGCAGAGATTTAATTTTACAGCTGTACCTTTGGACAAGTAATATAGAATTACATCCACAAACACTGCATCCAAAGTCATACCAAAATGTCACTTGTAAAACACACTTTTAAAGATCTTATTATTTGACGTGCCTGCCAAATGTGCAGAGAAAGCCTGCAGTACTGGTAGGCTGTTCCAAGGTAGTATGTTCCAGTACCAATGGATCATGCTTTGGTAAAATGAGGATGCATCCATAACCAAAGGAAATGAACACTTTGTTCTTTTGCAATATTCTCACTGAAGGAGATAAAAGGAGTTTGTGGGGAAACAGTCCAACAACATGCTGAGAAATCAGATGATAGAAAGCTTGTACCGATAGAAAGAATGCATCTAGACATCAGCGAGGCTGAAAAGGGGATCCCAGGACTGTTTGGGAGCCCTGGAGGATTTAACGATTCCTATGGACAGTAGCAGAACAACTTCTGATTTTCTCTTGAGCAGGAAAGGCTCAAGCAGGGGACAGAGAGCTGCCACAGTACTGATAACACCACGTGCCCCCCTTCACATCGGCCTACACCTCTCTAGACAAATAATCACAGAATCACAGAATTGTAGGGGTTGGAAGGGACCTCCAGAGATCATCGAGTCCAACCCCCCTGCCAAAGCAGGTTCCCTACAGTAGGTCGCACAGGTAGGCATCCAGGCAGGTCTTGAACATCTCCAGAGAAGGAGACTCCATGGTTATTTGAATTACACACTTGGCCACTAATTTGACTAGAATCCTCAAACAACCTCTTTAGGAGTTTTACCTTTTCCCACAACAGAGATAGTTACAATGTAGGTGCATCCAGTAAGGAAATAAACCAGACACGAAGTAAGCAAGCAATGAATTTTCTTTAAATGGCTTAAAGCAAGCTGTCTTTTCTTGGGCAACCAAGCAACAGATTACCCTATTGACATCAATTCCTTCCACATCCTGTGTGGGTTTGAACGTGAGATTAGCAGAGCTGGAAAATGCCCCTGCAGCTGAGGCAGAAATACCACATCCATGTCTTACCCTGAGTGAAAGCTTCTCTTCAGGAGATACGCGTGCTTCATTGGATAACATGAATATATGCCTCGCTAACAGGCAGGATATCCCCAAAGCCCTAACAGCCTCAAACATCATTTCACTCCCCATCAAGATTGAAACCCAAAGGAAGAGTTTGTATTTTGATACTTTCACCTTCTTGCTACTGCGAGGTATTACACAACTCCAAGTTTAATTTTTGCCTGGCATTTTCTCCTTGGCATTCCAGGGAAGGATAGCAGAAGCGAACCATTAGATCATAGCAATGGCAACATGCATTCCATGAGAATGTAACCTAACATATTCTATTTTTCTAATATACTAGAGGCTGCACGACCACTTTGAAGTGTTGCAACTTAGCCATTCCTAATATACACTCATTTTATTTAGGCACTGCCGCTCCACTGTGTGAACCAGCACTTTTTTCCATAACTAGCTCAAAAACAGTCCCAGGAATAGAGGCATGTAGGTGTACCACTTTCTTACTAACTTTACATAAAATGTTACACAAATTCCTCTGCTCTATGGTAGAAAGATTTAACTAAACAAAATTGAAATTCTTACCCTGGTTTCCAACAGTAGTTGTATATATTTAAAAAAAAAAAAAAAAATCCAAAAAACCTAAGCAAACCAAAAATTTTATTCCTGAGACATACAGATTCTGAATACCTAGATCAGGGAATTGCAGTGAGCAGTCCTCAGCCATACAACACAAAGAAATAAATGCTCCAAACTGAAGTCACAGTGAGGAGAATTGATGGGTCACAAAGAGCCTGTGCATTACGCGTACACTTAAATTCAAACACAAATTTCACTGTTTAGCTGTAGAGGAATAAATTAAATCATGTGCTTCAAGTTAAGCCAAACAACTACACTGCATACCAGTGAAAAACAAATCTCACTGCATTAAAACTGCTCGGGAGAAGAGCGATGACACACGGATAGGAAATGACAGCAGCAAAGAATGCGTAGAGAAAGAAACTACTTCAGAAATTTTCTCACTGACAAAGAACAACAAACAAATACTTGGTTTTACAGAGTAAATAAGCACACAGTACAGAACATAGGAAGTAAGGACCAAGTAAGAACTTCAGAGCTTTCAACAGCCCACTGCTGAGTTTTATGCCCAGATCACCATCTGCCTGCGGTACCTCTAGAAAACAAGTGGTAGTGCATACTCCTGAAAATGCTCAATATGCTCATCTGCACAAGAGTTTATACTGGAAACTAGTGGTGAGGCCTTGCAGGTGCTTTGGGAGAGCAGAGTGAAAAAGGAGGAGGAGAACTCTTGAGACAAATATTCCAAATGCAGAGACAGGGAGAAAACGTTCTGAGTAAGAGCAGCAGTCCAGAGTGTCTGCACCAACTCTGTGAAAAGCACAACGTGGGGATAAATGGAGGAAATAAATCTCTAGTTATTTACAGCTTTAAATACTCTGATGCACAAATTACAGCTCTCCTAGGATATCTGGAGCACGTGTTGAGCAGATCAAAGTCACTCATATCCTGGCATATTTGGATCAGGAATACCTGTCAGGCTCTGGCTGAGCTCAGGTCACTGAATCAGACAACTGCTTAAACCCCACACAAGATGTGGGGCTGATACATGATTCAGAGCAGGAATCCAAGCTAGAGCATGGCAAAAATTCAAGGAGTATCCATAGCTCATGTAATTGTCTCAATTGCTTTCACAAGCAGCATTATTAAGCAAAGGAAGGCAGCACGCTATTCTACATTTCCAGTTGGCCTTGCCTACTTTGCTCGACAGGAAAACTAAGATGCCTTCTGTCTGTGAAGTTCTACTGTAGAATTCCCAGGATTTATCATTCCCACTACATCAACACCTCTCTGTTGTCGGCTGTTTGGGTTTTTTTGCTTGATGAATGCAAGCCTTAGCTATGGCCTTACTACTTACTGGCCTTACTACAACAGCTGTTTTACAAGGCAACTTTAGAGAAATGAAATGTTACTTCATGTTTGCTGGCAAGTCAGTCTGAATGCGTTGTGCAGTGTGGAATCAGAGATGTTTAAAGCAATGTTGCATAGAGTGATATCCCAAAAAATAACTCTGCCACGGCAGAGAGCAGTCTACAAGTGCAAAAATACACCTTGTTTAAGGATTCCATTCCAGGGGACAAAGACGACATTATTTGACCATAGATACTAGAGAATTTTGCTCACGAGTCGATCTGTGCAAGTGTCCTGTATGTCATAGGACAGAACGCTACAAAGTGTGTTATCCTGCAAAGCAAGCATTACTAGTTGTTTTTTTTCATTGTTGTTGTTTTCTGAAGATAGAGAAAAGATTGCAAATCACATTTGAATAGCTAACTTAGTTCTAAGTTAATGTATCTTATTAAGGATGAGTAGAATTCATTTCTTACTGCAGGAGTTGAAAGTATCAGGAAAAAAGAAAGAACGAAAAATACTTAGTGAAGCCTCGACAACTAATTCATGGTATTTTACCACATCATTATCAAAGGTGTCTGTGTAACATCAGTAAAGTACAGTATTATTGGAGAAAACATCACCACCACTTAATACTCTAATGAATAATGAATGCTAGTGAGGCATTAAGCTACTACTTTCATATGATATTATAGCATGACTTCAAGAGAGGCAGGTAGGTACTCATAAATGTCAAGAAACAAAAGCACACCCCAAAATAATCCAGTAATAAACCACTAAATGATCCTTATGATTATGACTTGACATTGGAGAATATCATAAACACATATTTGTGAAATTTCTTAATTTGCCTAAAATTACATGCAACATGGAGAAGATTGCTGCAGCCAGCACTCATTTCAAGTATTAGGCCTGTTTGTTTTTGAGAAGCACTGGGTGAGACACAACCAAAAAGTGGCAGCAAAAGAAATATTGTTTCTCCCACAGTAAGCTCACTAATGTAAAGCTTAAAAATGAAGCAGAGGCACATTTGTGCCCAGACCTTTGAACTGCACCATATGGTTGAGGTTCAATTAAGCAAAGATTTATCAGTCCCTGATTGGAACACATCCAGGACTCGCTATTTCTCAAGTCCTTGAGCCAGAAGACTAGACAAGCAGAACACGCAATTTTCTGGGCTCATGAAATATCCCATACACTTTCAAATCCTCAAATCAAACAAGGATTATTTAATATATTCTCAGGTATGCATTTCTAAATCTTAGAATAAAAATAGAACAGTGATATGAAAGCGAGAAAAGGCAGTTTGATCTTACAGCTCTAGCCAAGGTAACATCTCACCACCATCAAAAAGGTGAGGTCCTAATCCCTACCAATTCTCCTTGAGCATCTGCTTTGATAATGGCTTAATCATGTAGCAGAGATTGATTGATTTGCTAAAACACCAGAAAAAGAACCCAGCAAAAGTGTGCATTTTATTGCTGAGATGGCAAGTAAAGTGGGTTCCACGTGCAATGCCATAGGCACAAGGCCTGATTGAGAAGAGACAGGAAGAGAAGGCAGCAAGACATCTTCTGTTTGGAAGCACAAAGCTGTTACTCTGATGCATAATTTAAATGTGACCCTTTTCTGCTCCCTGGAAACCCTGCTTCTACTTTTACCCACATTTTGTGAGTTCATTTGCATCACACATAAATGCAACCCTAAATTCACAAGCAACAGAGAAGCCCATGACTTCAGATCTACAAATGCCAAGAATGGACAAAGAAGTAAAACCTTCAGAATTAATTAGGCAAGAGTTTTACCCAGATTAATACTGGAGAAGATACCAACATATAGATATATATACCAACAATATATATATGCAATGGTGTGACTGCGTAAGAAGAAACATAACTTCTTCATTCTTGAATTTATGATCACATGTATTTCAGTTATTTGATACCATACCTAAACCCAGAATCAGAATTACAATGAAGTAGGTCATGACTTTTTCCCCTTCAGACAGAAATATCACAAGAACATGGTTTACAATTAAAATCCTAAAACAGGATTTAGCAGTAACGAAGCCAGTCTAACACAAAGCTTT
The DNA here is from genome assembly GCF_023343835.1 of Lagopus muta. Lineage (NCBI taxonomy): Eukaryota > Metazoa > Chordata > Aves > Galliformes > Phasianidae > Lagopus > Lagopus muta. The sequence goes on along the minus strand of NC_064440.1, from coordinate 27,054,002 downwards.
TACATGAAACTGTAAATGCTTCTTTTAAATTCTGTGCAATGCTGTAGTCAAATACTGCTTTTATAGACAGATGGCAGCGTTTGTTTTTTTGTTGTTGTTTATTATAAAATGCATTTGATCACATCTATTCATTTCACCAGAAAAAAAAAAAAAGAAAACAATTTGCAATATTTCAATCCAGGAAGCTTAATTCTCCTGCAGTCATCATCTCAATGTATCAACAGATTTCACTGCCACTGCTGCTACAAAAGGATTAGTCCATCTCTGCTGATATTGTGTACTGGAAAATACTGCAATTGAAGGGTTTGATCAGGGCTGTTAGAAGGGTTTTATTTGTTGTTCCATTTCACAACTTTCACCTCATCATTGCAATTTCACACACACTGGAATACAGCTTCTTTTACAGTAACACTACAAAATATTTCTGCAGCGCTGCTTTTCAATGTTCCCAGCCATCTCAACTCCACGGAATAGCAAATAATTTCCAGCACAGCAAGCATAACATGGGAACAAGGAGCATTACTTGAAACCAATCTGAACCATCAGTTCAGAGCAAAATGTCTGTTTACAGCATCTGGGTTTTCAGTTTACAGAGTAATACTGGGACACTGTAAATGATGGCCATTCCACCTTGAGACCTTTCTCAATGTGTTCCATTAAATTCTGATTAGAGGAGATGCTATTTCTTGTTTTGACAGATAAATGCAAATTTACCTTAACAGAAGGGCACAGCAAAAGCCTACCTGCTGCTCTGGTACTGTAACCTTTTTATCATTATCATTTTACACATACAGTATATATAGTTAAGTATATTATTTCAATTACTTCAATAAAAGCAGGCTTTCTACACCCTGATGAGGCTGCATAGGAAGCTGCTAGGCAGATTCTCAGCCAGGTACATGTCAAGGGACAGTTTTATGTGATCTACTCAGAGTTATTCACAAAACAAAACCAATGCTGGAAACCAAGAATTCCGCTGTTGGACTCTCAAGCAGCATACACTGATATCAAACATTTGACATCTGGGCACCAAGCTCTACTTTGCTGTTCTACAGCACAAAGATACTTTCTTTCTAGAAACCATTTGAACTGTTTATGTTCAGAGCTTTTCTACTTCTTTTCAAATTTGCTGGGGGGGATAAGGAGGAATACAGTGAGGTTATGTACTCTTCTGTTTCCAAACTTTTTTTTAAATCCAAGAACCAGACACTACTTCAGAAAGGAGACCTATGGAAAATGTATTCATATTTGCACAAGACAAGTGAAAAACACTTAGCATTTAGGCAAATACTCTACTAAATTAAAAAGGTACCATGTATACCATTTTAAATATTCATCAGAAAAACTACAGAAATTCCTTACTTTGCACTTCAAAAGTCAATAACAGCTGGTAAACCACAAAATTAAAAAATATATTTCTGCAAGATTGCATTTTGCTTTTTGGAACTGAAACTCCTTACAGACGATGAGGCCATCATCTCTTGTTTTGGGTACCACAAGGACCTAATGCCATAGGAATTATATACCAATACAATACCAATATAGGAACCAGTGAATCATGGCTAAATCATTTCTGAGAGAAAGTTTCAGGACATCAGGGCAAACAACCACAGTGCTACCTTTGCCCACAAATTCTATAAGGAGTAGCGATGTCCTTCAAAACACACTGTGAGAATACAGCATATACCACTGCCTGTAATGATCATGCCCATACAGGATAAAATCTGTGCTCACTGCATCCTACAGTCTATCACTTATTGAAAAATATTCCCACTCTGACCTTCTTACATTTCTGACACTGCCTTGCTGAATGCACCTGCGCATTTCTAAGTGTCCAACACAGATAAAAGAAGAGGCTACAGCTCCCAGATTGCCAGCTTCTCTTCCATATAATATTAGAACTCTATTCTGACTGGAAATCTTTTACAGTCAAAAGTAACCAAGTGAAACAGAGGTGTCACTCCACAAGGATTAGAATTCTACGCTGCCACATGAAACACTGGCAAGTGATTCAAGGCAGGAATTATAACCTTGATCATAAAATTAACAGCAAGGAGGTTTTCCTTCTGCTTTCCAGTTTGGCATAAGATAGTCTAAAATTTCCTCCTGTAAACCAAACTCATTTAACAGCAATATTCTGTTTTCATCTGTATTAACAAAAAGCCTGTGTGCGGGTGTTTCCATAAACACCCAGTTAGCTCAATTACAAACTTCTGTTTGGAAAGATTACTCAAGAGCTTTGGGTGGTGCGAGCACAAAGCTGTACCCTCAGCAAGCTCCTCTAGAAAGCAACCCATGCGCATGGATCTTGCTTTCACTCACATAAAAATGGTCATTTCTCATTCTTTCATAAGATATTTTCTTATCTTTTTGAGTTTCTGAAAGCCAGGGTTCTTACTCTGACACTCCAGGGAGCAAAAAGACAAAGTCCCGTGACTTTCAGTTTTATCTTTCCCACCGGCTGGAAAATGAAGACAGAACAAGCAAAGTTTTCTGGGAGCTGTAGTACATTCCTTCTCTTCTGGGACTCCCAGTGCACTATGTGATGTCTTGATGTGGAATACGGATAACAAAAATCATAAAACCACTGCACCTCTCCAACTACTACAGATACAATCATTTCAGTAATAAGAATGAAAAAGAAGCACAATTCTGGGAATTACGTTCCCAAAGACTTTCCCTCTTGTTAACTGAGAAATGCCATTTAAAAAAAAGTACTTCAAGTCTAACTTTGCAAAAAGAAAGCATAAAGGGAACGCAAAAGGCCAGTGTGAGAGCTGCCAATATCAAGGATGAAGTTCTGCACAAATAACAGCGCATGCATTTGCCCAGCTGACTGGTACTTAATGCACAAATAGAATCTCCAGTGCTAGACTACTTCTTTGTGTTCAAAAACACCAAGAGAACTACATTGTAGTGTGAACAGGCTCTCCAATATCAACCTTACCAGAAGAATTTTACTATTCTCTTCAAGGAATGTGTGTTCATAAGCACTTTTTCTGAGCAAGAGCTAGGAAGCTCATCTCAGTTTGACATGGAGTATTACAAATAGAAAATCCATCAGCCATTAACAAACAAGGTCTGAAGAGAGCGACAGTATCCTATAAAGCAGTATTTAGGGCAATTGCATCTTAATATAATGAAATACTGCACCTCTGGAAGTACAGAAAACTCTGCATTGTTTGCAAATGCACTTAAGCCTTTTAAGCAGACCATCACCTTTCTGTAAGTACAGCAAAAATGACAGCCAGTAGAGAAAAATCAAGCAATACTGAAATAAAGCTTAAATGGATTAATTTCAGGAGATTCAAAAAATTAAAACAGCAATATAAATCGCTGCTTAAGTCTTTAGTACAAATTAAATTATGCTACTCTAGAAAACTACATGTGTTATCTGCGTTATTAACTGTCACTGTTGAAAATTCTTTAAAGAGATAATGCCCAAACTTTCCAGTGTGGAACTGGTACTCACACTGCACTACAGCATACTGCATTAGTCCCACAGGCACCAGCACAAGGCAGATGCTAGTGGTGGAGGTTGTGCTCTTCCTGTTTAACCTACTCACACAGACCCAGATTCAAATCCCCAGGTCCTGCCATTCAGTCCTAAAGGACTACCAAAATTTCCAAGCAGATAAACGATTGTTTTCCTCTCGCTGATGAATGAATCCTGCACACAATGCACAACAGAATTCTGTAATGAAAAAAAAAAGGCAAGCTGTATTCTCTGTTAGTGCAGGCATTTGGCTTACACAGCGTATCAGGCTGCAGCTCCCAGGATCCGGGCCACGCTCTCCAAAGCCACGCAGCAGTCTGCCTATTCATAGAATAGCAGTGCAATTCAAAAAGGACAGATTTATTACATAGTACGGCAAAACCACTTCCAAAAATACATTCTGCCCTTTCATTATATTCAAAATTAAATTGTTGCCCACGAGGGAGCATAACATGTTAGTCAAAATGTGCCGTGTCCCTCACAGGAAGCACTACGCCTTTGTTTCCTAAGCATCCCCTACCTCATTTTCTGATAGGGTTCGACTGTGCTGCTGTTTCCATTCTCAAGCAGAAGTCTTCCTTCCAGTAACAATCTGAAAGCAATATGAAGGTGACACCAGTCATGTCCCAGTGTATGGGCCTTCGAGACTCCTGTAATTCAGTTTAGGATGTCTGCTGGATATGTCACTGGCACTAAAACAAGAGGCAAGCCTTTACAGACTTCAGTTCTGTTTCACAAAAAGCATCTAAGCAGGATTTAGAGCTTTCGTCTTGCAAATTTAAAAAATAATTAAAAAAAAGGAAGACAAAGAGCACTGATATTGGCTTCATTTGTGATATTACAATTCTGCTACAATATTGTATTTTCAGGCACGTAACCAAAGGCCATCTCTCTTACTAAAGGTAGAGAAGGTTGTAATATGAAAAACCATTCAAAAATTTTTTTTCTGCTTTCATATGATGTTTTTCTCACATTAAAAACTAACATTTACAGTGCCCAAAGCATGAGAAAAAACAGTAATACAAAGAACAGACTTGGTTTGGTGTTTTTTGGCTTTTTGGGGTTTTTTTGAGTTGCACAGATGTAAATAAGGAACATTACTGTTCAGAGGAGCATTATTGACGATGTTTACAATGGATTCAAACACCTGATAGATTTCACTGCAACCTGCTTACATGACATACTGTTTCTCAGCAGCAGCATAGGCCACTGTCCATGTACCAAATATTCTGGTATGATTTTGTTTGATTTTAGTGAAAGACACACAAAGAGTGGCAAATAAAATAACAGAAAACACTTCTGTCATGGCAGGGCTATCGCGCTTTGAAATGTTTCAGATGGGATTAGACTTGCCAGATACGTTTAAAACTGAAATTTATGCACTAACTTCTCAAGGAACAAGGACAGTGTTTTTACGTGACTCCCATATTCTTTCAGTTTAGTGCCTGAAAATGGGAGAATTGGCTCAGAAAGGTGAAAACACATCAAGGACTGGAGCCACACCAGGCTTGATGTGCTAAAACCCTGAAAATACGGGGCTAGACTGAAACACTGACAAATAGCAGCAAAAGCAGAAACTGACTCTCCATTCCCATAACTCAGTGATGCAATGAGACCCAAAGCGTTGTCACTATTTCTTGTGCTCCCAATTTCTTAGTACTGTACACAGAAGTTAAAAATATTACATCACTGCACTTTGGCTAACTTCTACTTGCTGAAGTAAGTCTGCGTGCCATAGAAACATTATTTATTTAAAGCAATGGGATTTCCACTTACTCCCAAATGAACAGATGTCATCCCAGATACTGTAGACTTCTCAGAAAGGAGCAGAGTGGCAAATTGACATTTTCCAGATATTAAATGTCCCTCAGTCGAGTGCACGGTATTCTCTTTCTTTGTTTACAAAAGTGAGAGTTCATAACAGGAATCAATCTTTCACTTAGTCATCTTATTGGATCTTTGTTCAACTGAATTAATAGAAAAAGATCAAGAAAACAATACTTCTAGAAAAGTTCAACACTTCTCATATATATATTTACACACTAAAGGTACTAATATTCGGTATCACAATTTGAGAACAGTATTGTTTGCTCTGTTCATAAAGCAGTGGAGAAATGGCTGATAGTTTTTCTTCCAGTCCTTTTCAGAGAATATTACGAACCTTCATAACCAGAACGTTGTACACGATGTATTTTAAATACTGCAATCACGGGACAGTGAAAAGAGAACCAAAACAGGAGAAACGTGAAAGCTGTATTGTGACAACACTTCAACTAGACTCTTCTTGTCTGCCTACAAAGACAGAACACTGCTGCAGCACTTGTTTCAACTATATCACAGTGTCCTGAACCACAGGTACCAGCTTTTACTCTAAACAAACCACATGTGAAAAGCAGACTAGGATCTATATTCACATGCTTGTTCACACCTATGTGAACACAGACTTTCCTGGCCTAAAGATTTCAGCCGGGCCGACAGTACGTATAGCCCAAAAGCATTACAGGAGAAAGCCATCAAGTGGGAAAGTATCCGGTTACTCTGTGCGTCCAATCATTCTAAAGATGTTAACGGTTAATACAGATCACTCAGACAGGAAAATAAGAAACTGAAATGAAATACACAAATCTGAATTGGGTTTACATACAAATGATCTTAATAACAAGAAAATGATCTGAGAAATGGAACACTGACCTCACGTTTGTTTTCCTCATGATTCACACAAACTACCTTTTGCACATTATGAATGGAATTTGCTTGCTTACTGAGAGGTGTCTAGTAGCCCTATGGGCATGCTCAAGTATGCCTTCTGGCTTCCCTTTGCTATTTTGGCAGTGCACGGGACCCCACTTACATTTGCATGGCAACTGTTAGTGCTGGGAAAAGTCCAAGGGAAGAACACCAAGTGATCCAACCAACCATCAAAGGAAACAGACTTACAGCAGTGACTGAAACAGTCCACAGAGCTGAGGTTCTTCCTCCTATAAGGCACTCTCCATCACAGAATGCTAATCTGGATGCACAAATCAATCCTGTTCAGCAGATCTGATACATCCCATTTCTTCACTCAAACTGACAAGTTCCACCTACCGTTGAAGCGTTTAACTCGCACCCGAGGTTAAAAGAATTCTGAGGATGAGCACTACACAAGTGACGGCAGCTCTCAGACTGCACCTTGAACAAAGACTGCAGTTCTACTGCAAAACAGTAAGAGGAATTCAGGAAAGATCAATAAAAACATGGAGGGAAAAGTATTCCAAGCATGCTGGAGTGAAACTTTGTTGACTAATGACAGTTGTAGCAGTCATTTACCAATGTATGTCAAATACACGTCAGACTGAAAAGAACTTATCAATTATCAGAAGAGCAAAAAGGCTATAACTAAAAGTAATGACTTTACGGGAAAGTAAAATGCAACGGCGCTTTTAAGCAGGGAGTTCTACCAGAACATGGAAAAACTTGTTGTGAAAAACGCCATTCCCTGAAAAATTTTGAATAAGTGACCTGGTACATCACACAAAGCACGTGTGTTTTGCTATGAAACAGAAGGACACCCATGTTCTTAACCACAAGCTACAAAAATATGCTTATCTCCCTGTTCAGCCTCCAACCTTGTGCAACACCGATGATTCCCAGTGATGATTCACCAGGCACAAACGTAGGCTCCAAACTATGGCAGAGATGATGCTGACTGGGAGAGAAAAGGAGGTCTGTCACCATCCTGGTGTCTGCCTCCATCATGGTGTCTGCCTTAAATCTTATTGCCATGTAAATATCATTAGAAATAAATCTACATATAATCTTAGGCTATTTTAAAGACTACCTTGAAATCATCAGCAAGTTTTTTCTGGAGCAGAAAAGGACATAACATTTATAATTTCAGCTTTCAACTTTCAGTTCTTTGATCAGTCCTCTTTTTGAAAGTTTACCACGGAAAGCATGCTACAGTAAGTTTGATGTATACTTCATACGGCTACATTTTTATGTGAAGTGACTCTTCCTGAACTACACAGTAACTTTGGAAAGTAAAACAACAGATGTGAATTAACAGCTCAGATCAATCTGTTATTTTGGTTGCAAACTAAATTAGGACTAGCTTTTGATCCGTGTTTGTCACAGAATTCAAACAGAGCCTTCACCATTAACTATCTTTCTGTCAAACATTGTCACCTTCATGCAGCTTATGAAAGCATCTCAGAAACGCAGTTTTCATCTGACCTACATATCAGCTGCTCTTTTATGCTCCCACTTGGCATTCACAGCACTCTGCTGCATAGAGGGAGGATTCCTACGTTGCTGTTGTATCAGTGTGCTCTGATTAACAAGCAGCTTAAGCGCAACACAGACACTATACAGTAAAGCAACATTATTTATAACATTCAATGCCATTTATGCCTCTCTTCTTTAGGCAAGAAACTCGGGAGTGCCTTAATTTATCACCATTTATCTCCTTTTCCCTAGCGACCTTCGTATTCCCTCACACCCCACGTTTCTTCGCCATCCCCTTGGCTGCACCCCCACAACAAGGCTTCCTGGCACAGACGCTCTGTGAAGCAGCGTCAGCCTTACATCAGCTGGGAATCTCCTTCAACAGGAGCATCAGAGACCGAGTGCAGGGCTGCCTGCCTTCAGCAGCGCTCTTTTTGCTCAGGAAAGCCGCAACTCTTCCTCCAAAACAAACAGTAAAGCCAAAAGACACTTGAAATCAAACCAAACCAATTATATTCATCAACAGAACGCAAAATTATCTGTGTTAACATCCACCAGCTGCAGGCACACGAATACGAAATGCGCAGTCACCGACGTTCCAACACGGTTGCTCTCTGCTGCCATCTTCAGATAGACATCGAATCGGGATAAAGCAATAAATCTAACTTTCGGATACACGTGTGATAGTCTCAACCGGGTTGGTTGAGATTCCAAGCCGGAGACCCAAGTGGAACACGGACACCTCGGATGCACGGCGCAACAGCGCAGCTCAGCGAGCCCTGTACCGACGTCCTTGCGCTCCTCGCGTACAAACCGCTGCTTGCTCACGGCCCGTGCAGGATGGCTCGCGTGAGACACAGCAGCACGATCGCACCGAGGAGCTCTCAGCCTGGAGACACACCGCAGCCTCCGCGCGAAGGCTGGAATCTACCTAGCCCTGCAACCGACCGTAACCGCTGAAACACGAACAGCTTTTTACCGCTTTGCCGTGAAACACGCGGAGCTTCGAGAGCGATGCGAGCAGCAGAACGGAGCGCCGCCCCGTGACAGGAACGCGCTACGACCAGCGGCGCCTCGCGCCCCTCCGCCTCAACGGCCTGCGCGCGACAGGCGGGAACCGCCCCGCACGAGGCGCGGCTGCGGCCGCATCCCAGGCTCAGGTCCGGCTTTCGCAGCGGCGGTGAGAGCGAGGCGTCACCTCGTGCCAGAACCACGAGCGGCGCGGGGCCCAGGCACAGCAGCAGCCTCCCAGCAGGGAGGGGAAATAGGCTGACGCCGTTTCTGTCATCCGGCAGCAGCGCGGCGTGACTGAAGATGGGCACCTTTCTGATGTTCTGGCTAATAAGCTACAGGAGAAGCTAGTCTGAAGAATTCTCATATCCTTTCCTGCAAGTAATTTAGTAATTCTGAGCGAAACACACCAAATGCTTGCAGCTACAGCTGCAAGAACTATGCCTGCAAACGTGCAGCTTGTCAGGTATCGTGCATCTCCTGCAAAGTAGGTTAAAAACAACTTGTCTTCAGTGACAGGCAAAACTGAATATGGTTAAGGTAACGAAGCAAACTCAAGAGACCACTTTAGAGGAGATGCACATGAGTTAACATGCAGATGATCTGTCTCGTTTCCATTTGCAGGAGAGTGAACGTGAGAAAATACAGATGTTAGAACTGGGACATGACACAGCCAGGCTGGTTGCAGTGGAAAGGCAGCACAGCAGCCAGGTAGAGACTGTTTTTCCATTACAACTAATATTGCATGCATTTCTGGGGGTAAGCCAATTACCGTTCCTCCTCCCTCCCCAAAGACAGGATAGCACAACATGCACAGGAAAAGAGGGGGCAAAAAAAAAAAAGTATTAGTTTTTGGCTGTGAAACAGGAAAATCATTATTTAAGTGCTGAAGGGGATGAACTACTCTTCTCTCTGTAGAAAGATTCCATAGCACAGACGAAAGCTTTGCTGTTTGGGGCTACATCCAGAAAATAGAGATTCATGGAACATATAGAGCTATTTTTTGTTTGTACGAATGAGGATGGATGGGTGTGAAGTGGGAAGCCCAGGAAATTGCTTTCTTTTCCCCCTTCCCTCCATAATACTTAGCTTAAAAATAATTAAACAAACACAAAGCAAAGAGCATTTTTTCCAAAACTCATGATTACATGATGAGTTCTGATCCTTCTGACTAACCTAGTTAGTGGGCTGGCTTCAGAAGTATTCCCATCTATGTGCTTGTGCTCAGGACATTTCTAGTCAGCTAAGTGGTAAACAGACTCACTGCCTGTAAGCTGACACTGCTTGGGACTGGACAAAATACTCCTGAAAAAGCTTTTTCATTTGGGTAAATATAAATCTGATCTGTTGTTCCTGCACAATTGAAACTGCTTTCTAAGACACTAGAAGTTGCCAGGACAGACAAAAATACATTTGCTCTTCATTTGGAAGAAGTATGCAAGCCAACAATATCCTGCAAAGCAAGCTGATGCAGACTTGGTATGACTCGAAAGGCAAAGAAACTGAGCATCAGTGGACCCTTTGCGGTGGGACTGAACAAAAAGGCTAATCCATGCTGAAATCTGGCCACAAGATCAATAGCAGCCACTTTAACTGCAAGGCCTTTCTGTCCTACCTTCTCTTCCTCCCTCCTATATAAAATACAATGCTAGAGAGTCCTGTTCCCCCCCCCCCCCCCCCCCCCACACACACACACACACCACACCCCATAGCTTTTATAGCAGCATTTACCTACTTGCTGATTTTGCAGATAGTTGATTTAATCATCAACTGTGCCAAGGGCTGATCTCTATGGTGATTAGCCTCCTCTCATTCTTAATACTTGGGTAAAACCTACATTTTGACTTATACCCAATCCCAAATGGGAACCTAGGTTCCTCTGTAACTCTGTCACCTGCTTGTTTCTCCTTTCTCCAATGAAGCACATTACCTTGACTTCAGTCTTTCACAGGTCAAGAAAAAAGGACACAACTTGCAGATATTTGTAGAAATAGTTCCAATCTAACAGCAAGCCTGAAAAATTCAGGAAGTTTTTTTGTTTTTTTCCCCTCTTTCAACAATTACCAAGAGACAGAATGTTAACTAAGGGAAGCAGAAGCAATAAAAGAGTAGTATCTGGAGAATAATTATGATCAGGTGAGCTTTCTTGACCAGTTCCCTGTCAAGTCTGACCTGACAAGAAGTTACTGGAATTTTTGTGCTGTCTTCTGTGTTGCGTCATCTTGTGTTGTCTACAGCACATCCAAAAAACGGTGTCAGAATTGAATAGCTTGCACAGTGAGATGCAAAATATTATCAGAAAACCAACTAAGGTGCAAGTGCAGAACAGGCAACTGGAGCTCCAGATACAAGTGAAGATAAGGGGAGAGCAGCAGAGGGAAGACAGACATCAGGTGAAGCACTAATGGTGTGAACAGGTGGCTAAACTCCTGTGGAAGCATTTTATGAAAAGGCAACACAGAAGTGGTAGAAAGACTTTATGACTCTCACTTTAAAAAGCATCTTTGTAAGTCTTAAAATACCTGCTCCAGGAAGACCAAGCAACAACATTAAAGTCAGATACAGAGATTCATTCTTTAAATGACAAAACTCTCAAACTTACCAAATTTTTTTACAATAAAAATTGGAGATCGATTACACTGCAGATTTTTATTTGTAGCATGAGAAGAATTCCTAGAATATATTATTTTTTCTACCTAGGTACTAGAAAAAATGGTTGAACTTCTGAAGAAATGTAAAGCAGCAGCAGAAATTAAACTGAAAAAGTCCCACCAGAACAAGTGGGAGTAGTTGGCAATAGAACTACAAGTCGTTAGAAGTAGCAAGATGGTATTTCTGTCTATGCACCAAGTCACCCTTTAAATCACAAAGGCCTCTCAGGGGGTGTGATGCACATTCTTGATCTTTCCAACTCCAATGCAAGTGGTTATTTTTTCAAGATCAAATTTTCATCTTTCATGTGATTAAGATGGGGGGAAAGCTCTTAAAAGCTGTTTGCTTTTTTGTTTGTTTTAAATCAGGCTCAGGAGGCTGTCAATCAAATAAAGAGGAGTGCTGTGGCCAACCATATGCAGCATAATTCCGAATCGCATTCACCTCCATCCGCTGAGAAATCATTTGTCAATGCATTGCCTCATCCTAGCACTACTTCACAGCAGTACCCAAATTATTATAGTGTGCATGGATTACCATAGTACTTGGGGGAGAAAAGACTTTTAGATTTTTACAAGGTATTAACCAACACGAAGTATAATTTAAAAAGTAGTAGAAGTACTTTGCTTGATATTTTACATGCTGCTTATCAGTTTAAGTACTGTTCTGTGATTGGGAAGAGAATTTAATAGCAGGAGACTGCTTCTACAGAGCTTGTTGCTATTCCGGCAAAGACAATCTCAGTTTCTGTCCCTTCCTCTCTTCCCAATGTCTCTATTTTACACTGTGCTGAAGAAACTTGTGTTTATTACCCTCCTACAAGAGGGGCATCTTCAAGAGAGCATTATGGTGAACACCTATACATTAGCATGGGAAAAAGATTTGAATAAATGTTTGCCATTTCACCCTTTCTCCCACAGCTCAAGAATCAGAACACAGCTTGCGTTTAACTGTTCTCCCTGCAATTCTAACTGCTGCTACCTTCCCCTGATCACAAGCTGGAAGAAGCTCACTGTTGGTTCAAACCAATGTTTGACAGCCTGCAGCTACAACCTGTGAAAAACCACCAGCCATTGAATCTGGAAGAGAGCATCTCCAAGAAGGTGTTCAAGAAAACACATTCAATTTCAAAGGCAAAACAAAGAGAACAAATGCGGCAAAGTACTTGAGACCTCACAATAACTCAGAATTTCAGTTACCTAAACTTTATTCCATCCCTTAAACAAGTATGGAGAGCAGACTCCTCTTTCAATTCTAGCAGCAAAAACATCCTATGTACAAGATAGCTTCAAAATACTGTCTCTATAATTAGAAAAGTAATGTTGCATGTACTCCGTGTTTTGTTGATACTCACAAATCAAGTTTTTGACTGAAAACTAACTCCCACTGTATTTTTTCTCGGTACTCAACTGTTTCAGCCCCCAAACCTTTACAGATAGCCTTTCAAAAAGCCACGCTTACCTTGTTTGCGTAGATTCCTCAGCTGTCTCCATAACTGGCAGCTCTTACATAGCTTTGTTAACAGCTTTCTAGGAGACTTATATATTAAGCTATTAAAACTATAATCTCTATTTTTTGGGGGTGGGGATCACAGAAGGTCCCCAATCCAATAACATCTCCATAAAACATTTTACTCCCAGAAGAAAAGGCCACCAGATCTTCCCGCTTAGACCTCTATGGAGAGCAGAATAAAGACCCACCCCCAGCTCACCAGCAGAAATGCCTACCTGAGCTGGCCAGGAAATGAGCTCACCTGGGTGATTTGCAGCCCAGAGCCACTTGCGTGTGCCACAACCAGGGGAAACATCACCTGCCTCCAGCAGACTCTGCAAGCACCCAGGTGCTGGAAGAATCAGGAACCTTACCTGATGCAAGATACTTCTCTATCTCTGAGAAGGCCTTGCAAATAAACATGCTTACTCACAGGTGGGGAACCCAGGAATAGTTGTTTCAATTGTAAATTACCTCATACCTCTCACCATTGTTACAGGGATTGTTTTGCATGAGTGACAAGCTTTCTAACAGAATTATCCTTTTGACTCAGATGCTTTGCATCATGAGGCTTCATACCAATTATTTTTTACATATCACTGCTAATGCATTACATTTTTGCTTTCATCACTTTTACCAGTTTTTGAATAAGCACCTGGCAAGTGCTATCAAAACAAATCTCAGATTGGTTTGCAGAGGGGTCAGGTGAATTGCTGAAAGCAGTCATACATCTGTGGCTAGATGCTGACGTGACCAGGACAGGGAGGAACTGGCAGGACTGGCTTCTAATGATAAATGGTGTCAGGGTCACGAGAGAACAAAAGCCTTGGGCTGTCTTAGCAGCATATAAGGAATTCATTAGGTGTGCAATGTTATACCTTTATAAGAATCAATGGAATTTAACTTCTCTTACATGTTCTCTCTGGAACAACAAGCTGGGATAAGAGTACTAGACTTATGCTGTAATAAGCTGAAGATGATTTTAAAACTGACAGTGGTTGCACTTCTTTGGACCAGCTATCTGCATCATGGCTTACTCAGCCATGTGGCCCTGCCAGTATGACCTATCTTCAGTACAAGCGTGTTGTACTCTGGTCTGCTGCAACAGAGCTGACTGCCCTTTCCTTTGTGACCAATGGTATTACTTATTTCTGTGGGATCTATACACGTTATTGTCAGTATCTGTTCAGTGAGGGAAGTCTTGTGTACTTCTGGAGCCTGGGAGTAGCCCAAGGATGCAGTGGCATTAAGTCACCCTGCTCCTACAGAAATCTGGTCCTAAACTATAACTTCACACAATAGTAGCCTGGACTAATTCTTAAAGACCTGATATTAAAGAGACTCCTTTCAGCAGATGGATACTGTGAGGGCGAGGGTGGCTGAGCACTGTGAAAGCCAGCAAATATTTTTCATTCACCTGACCTTCATCAAGTTGTGCAGCTGAAAAGCAGGCCTATGCAGCGTGACTTCAGATTCATCCCAGTCAAACTAGTTCTTTCAGAGATCATCTGGCACTCACTGCACCTGTTCCTTACACTGACCCAGATGATTTAGCACAACCTGCATGTCTCCACCTCCAGTGCCCCCAGCCAAACAGCAGCCAAAACTACATTAGTTTTGCTTGGCATTAACTCAAAGTGTAATCATTGTTGACAAAGTCTTCTAGAAGTGCTCTTAGCATTTTTAATGCCTTAGGTTTTTAATGAACGAATCCTTATTGAATGTGTAAGTAGGATGCCTAACAAGAGACAAATGGCTGTTACCACCCCATGCAAGAGAAAAAGCACACTGCAGCTGCACTGCATGACTTGTTGGCAGGGTAACAGAACCAACCACCCCCAGGTTTCCCACTGCAGGAGTTCTTACAAAGGCATAATGGATCTCAAGGGCTGGCTATGCACACCTCCCTTGTTCCAGAATCCTCTGCTGTCTTTAGTACAATTTCATCGACACTTACTTTATATATTGATATATCGAGTCTGATTATATGCCTGCAGCCATTAAACTTGGTATTTAAGTTTGCACATAATATTTCATTATACATTCAACACATACTATTGCTTCTACACTTATTTGGGTTTTCAGGAAAAAAAACCCCAAACATTAAGACAGTGCAATTGTAAAGCATTTCTGTACCACAGCCCCTCCTACCTTTAACGCTACCTTAAGGCTTGGCTGTGTCTGCCTTAACAAGCAATGCAGCTCTGCGGGATGCACACAGAATGAAACAGCTCTTCCAAACGTCCAGGACATGTTTTAGATACACTTTTACTTCTGATTTGATAGGACTAAATCACAGGAGAAACTGAGAGACAGCTCATTAGTGTTCAACCGAGAACCAGCAGTAAGAAGAAAACATGAAGTCTCCTTTGTGCTAAGACAACCATAATGAAGCAAATGATGCCACCATACCAATTAAAAATAAAGGATATAAATTAGAAGCCTGTATCTCTGTTAAAGTTACAAAAATGCTACTTCTTTACAAAAGATTTGGGGAAAACCACCATATAAAATCCATTCAAGCATCAGAAGTCCATTATAAATGTGATCTTGTAATTCTACTCTTTATAGCTGCAAAAAAGACGTATAGCAAATTAACGCTTTGCTGCCATTTGCAGGATCAACAGCTGAGTTCTACATTGGTAGCTTTTCCATGGTGGCTGATAGTTGCTAAGCCTGACAGTCACATGTTCTACTATATTCACAGTATTCAAAAATTCATCTTCAAAGCATTGTGGGTTGGGTTTTTTTTTTTGTTCTTTTTTCTTCCTCCCAGTCTGTGGCCACTGGTGAACATGGATAATTAGTAGCTTTCTACAATCTTCAATGCATATAAATACAACTAAACTGGTATTTGGTTCCTAAAACAAGCAGTAAATGCTTTGACGGGCAGCCTCTTACATATGCCTTTAGTGTCTTATATAAAATATCTCTTTAGCAACAAAAAACTAACAAATGCCGTAATTAAGTCAAGTAGTTTGGTAATATACATAATAATCGACTGAAACTGTTACTAATTCTTCTATTTTATAAAATACATAAGCAATAGGATTCTGAGCATTTCAGACTCAGTTTTGGAAAAAAGTAATGCAAAGCGAAACTGTATACTGGACCTCTGGCTTCTGTTTTCAAAGCATTAGTTCAATACTGAGTGCTGAGGACTGTGCTTCCTAGGACATGATAAGCCTATTTCAAGTGAAGATAGAGGAGTCATTCACTGCGAGAAGAAAAAAAAAATAATCAGAAGAGTTACAAGATGTGAAGAGACCAAAAAGTGACAGGGAAAACTTAAACTGAGACTTTTTACACCAAGCTGATACAATAATGTCACATTTGTACACACATTGTGAGTCAGCGCAAGTTTACATAGCAAACAGTTGGCTGTCATGTCACAGATGGTGATGAGATAGCACAGAGATTACAAAATGAAACAGAGGTGATGGAGTCATTCTCTTCCTTATGCATTTTCTATACTACAGGCTGACATACAAACGAAAAAAACATTTCAGTTATTTCTGCAAATTTAGCAAGGACTTGGATTCGGGCAGTGTTTCCTAGTTAATCTGGTAAACCAGTCCTAGTAAACATGCTGTGCTTTCCAGAGTTGGTGAGACTTTCATTGTATTTGACTCTCATCTCTGCATTCTCAGTATGGCCCAGCACTTCCCTACTGAAGCACACATGCAAGATACTGTTATGTAACATCTGATCTGAGATAAAATTTGTCTTAGCTTTAAAATTAGCACAGACAATTCCACGAGACTCATTTCTGAAGCACTGATTGGAGCATGAAGCATAAACACACGAAAGTGAGCTGAAAGTAAAAACTAGGTAGCTGTCATAGGGTAAACAACAAGTGCTTGGGAAGCAACAGCATGGCTGGATTTCTATTCAGCATACTTTCTCGGCCTTATTTTGCTTTAGCAATGAACCCTGCCTGTATATCCATATAGCTATATAATCTTTACTGCTCTCTCGCTAGGTTGGGAGCTGCCTGCTTCTACCACTCTGTGCTGCTGTTCAGCTGTCACAACTACTTAAAAATCCAGACTGTATGCAACATTCAACAACAAGCTAAATGATATTATTAATTTTTTCTGTTTGGAAGCTTCATTGTTGTTTTTTTTTCCTAAGGAAGAGTAAACAAGCAAATAAACAAGAGTAAACTAAGCACAAACAATCATTAACTTTAGAATTTTTATTAAAAAGTTCAGAAGGACAAAAGTAACACGGATTTCAATGAAACAGAAATCAACCTTGTAGAACAGCTGCAAGGAATATGAACTCCTAGCAACACCAAACACTTAAATGATCTCGGAAGTACCGAGTTTTCCATCCTGTAGAAATTAGTACAAGCCCATTTCTTTCTTCTTCATTACAGTACAACCTTGCTTGTAAGTATTTCTAGTATTGCACAGGGAAAACTTTTCTAAAGAAAATATTGGGCTCCAGTTTTCACTGTTCTGTTCTATACAAAAGATCAAGCAGTTCATCAATGTTTGTCAGCCTTGTGCTCAGAGCAAACTGTTTCCATCTATACGTGATGTAGTTCAAACGTCAGAAGTAGAAAAAGTCTATATACAGCATACAAACTATACACAGCACAAGCCACATCTTTGACCACATACAGAAAAAGATGTGCACAAAAATCAGTTTCCCAGCACTGCATGATGCAAGAGTTAATACAAAGGCTATCATTTCTACCTGCCACAATCTTCATCACACAACTGCGTAAGTGTATAACATCTTTTGGGCCATTCTGGTATTTCCACTGCTGTGATAAATAAGTGACAAGTTAAAGGCAGTATCTCTCCTCAAGTCTGTCTGATCGGTTTCTATTCCCTGTAAAAATAATAAAAAGTTATCTATATGCAAAGATGGTTTAAAAGTGAAACGTAAGTAGCTGTTAGAGTGCAATCTAATCACATATTACTACTTTACACAGACACTCAGGTGCACAGAAACTAAAGCATCCTTCATATTGAGTTTCCACCTGCTATTAATCACTGAAGAATTGTAGTTGTGATAAAAAAATATTCAAAATATTAGCTGTAAATCAGGTAGCCAAATCATAGAACAGTAAAGCATTATCCAAATTTGTATTTGTAGGTAACATATTTGTTTCTACAACCAGAACATGAATGCTGCTTTATCTTTCATGTCATCAAAGTAATGCTGCTTTGAACTCACAATATCAACTATCACCAACCTTTTTTCACTTACCAATCTTTCCCATTGTAAGTTTTCTACCTGCTCGTGCCCAAGCTAGGCAACAAACTTCCAGTCATAAAATACTGCACGCAATACAGATTAAGTTCAGCTATTCAGGTAAAGTTTGGCAACCTTCTTTTTGCTGCTAATGCAAGCCTATTAGTAAATCCCTCCAAATGTATGTCTTTGAAATTAACACATGCACAACAGGTAACAATCAGATCTGGGTTTTCAGTGTCAGAGAATTCCACCACGAATTGTTCTGAACAACACAGATCCTAAGTACTTAACTACGGCTGAGAAATTAACATTGACCTGAGCACTTGCAGTATGCAGCTCACAAAGATACTGTACCTCCAAGGTGAGAGGAGGAAGCTCAAGTACTTTCTGGTAATAGTGGATTGCCAGATGCAGTAGCCCCAGCTGGTGAAGGCCACGGCCAAGGTTGTAGAAAGTTTCTTGACACGGTCCACGCAGGTCCAAATAGCGGTGAAGGAAGGAGAATCCCTGTACACATTTTACACACATGGTGAATGTTCCCGTTAAGAAGACAGCTATAAAATACACTGGATGCTAATATATGATGCTAAATGATGCTTATATGATGCTAAAAAATGAATGGCATTAGACCAGAACTGCCTCCAATAAAAAAAAAAAAAAAGATAAAGATACAGTATTATATTAAAATGCAGTGTTTTGCTTTACACTGAACGAGTCTTGTGGGAAGCTTAAGAATAGGAAGAAGAGAGGAATTCAGAAGGAAAAAAATTAGAGCAGAGTTTTTCATCCTTTCTTGTGCAGAAACTTGCATTTCTTTTATTAATGCTTTGGAATATGCTGGTTCCATTGCCAACAGTGGCCTTTCTTTCAGCGATCGTGTTGGTAGACAGAGAAGACAGCTCTGTCAACATGAGGAATTAGTTCAGAAACTAGCAGCTAATGATCTTGCTTTATGTCACCAGTGTGTTTCTATGGCTGAATTATTAATCAACTACAATAGGAACAGGAGAGGATGTAAAAATAAACTGTCATAAAAGCAAGTACTGAGAGAGAAAAACAGGAAGAAGTATCACCAGAGGGTAACATAAATAGGACACGTTATAAAGGAGAACGCAGCAGTCTAGATAAGAAAGGCAAGCTGACTACAGAAAGAAGTGGCTGAACATACTAAAATTAGGCCAAAGTTTGAAAACTTCAAATACTCTAAGTTGGATACTAAGATAATTGGTCTTGTTTTAGAGAGATCTGCACCTTTTGTCACAATCTAAGTAAAAGCCAAATTCTTAACAGGCTAGAAATATATGAGAGCTTAAGGTCCTAACCACATTCTGCTGACTCTGAGCTCAGAGGCCACAGGAGTTTAAAGGAATTTCAGTGCTGAAGGAGAGTACAGGGAATGACTTTCAAGATTCCATTTGGGCACAATCAGCCTGTGGTTTGTAACTGCATCTGGCAGATGAAAGAAAAATATGAATAAGAAAGCTGAAAAACTGAGGGTAGCCTAAATCAGAGCTTGTGAGATCTTTGCAATGAGAGCTATATAGAGGCACCAAAAAGAGGAAGAGAAAAAGATGACAGAAAAAAACCAACCACATTTAATGCCTTCTAAGTCTGGAAAGTTTTAAGAAAACTATGGAGCTTATGAGACATGTCCATTTAGGGTATGTGGCATAGATTCTACTCTGTGGCACTTCTTCAAAGCTGAATAACAAGTTTAACAAAGCAAAAAGAAATCCAATCTACAGCCATTGAGACTGGAATTAGTAATGTTTCACAAACATGGGTGTCTACTACAATAACCACTGTGTAAAAAAACAAAACAAAACAGAACAATCTACCTTTAGGTAAGAGAAGATGAGATTCAGCCAAAACATAGTTCAGAAGCACACTCATCTGTATTTGTGTTTCACTATTTCTCTTTTGAAATGCTGCTTGAAATGCCGTTATTTACGCACAACATGTTGCAGTCCCACCTGTCTATAAATACAAAGCCAGGACACACTACAGGTAAAAATCATCACATACTAGTTTACCTGTACCAGAAGAGCGTGCCTTTTCAACACGTATTTCTGAGAAGCCATGTGGATGAAGGTTAAGCCAATACAAAGACTGTAGAGAGGTTCATCTGGGTTTGCACGAAAGGCTTGCACGTACTGTCCTAAAAGCAAACAGCAAATTTAACGTGTGAGCTAAGAAAAAAAATAACAGTTTAATATTCCTACTTTAAAGTATTCATTAAAAAAATACCACTAAGAAATCGTTACATTTTCAGCACTCCTTGGGATTCTGAAGGAAGAACACAAGCTGTGAGGTAAAAATGTAAACACAAAACTATCAGGCACAGAAAGCAAACAAGGTCCTTGCTAGGATTTATATCTGGAATGTGTGGAGAATTAACACCGGATGCAACAGACAGGTTTTGGAAGTTCAGTTTCATTATTTTGGTTAAGCTGTTTATGCAGTTGAAATAAAGACACAGAAAAGAACA
Organism: Lagopus muta; assembly: GCF_023343835.1. Lineage (NCBI taxonomy): Eukaryota > Metazoa > Chordata > Aves > Galliformes > Phasianidae > Lagopus > Lagopus muta. The sequence goes on along the minus strand of NC_064440.1, from coordinate 27,033,447 downwards.
ATTATTCCCCTATATATTAAACACTGAGAAACAAACCGAACAAAGAAAAAAAAAGTATTACCTAAGAGCATTGGAAAGATAAATGACATAGTGACACACTACTGTCTCTAGCACAGTGTGACCCCTCGGCCATGACTAAGGCTTTCCTGCATTACACTGAAAACAAATAATTGCTGCTGCTGAACATTAATGGAACATGCATCTCCATCTCCAACACATCTCAATTATGACACCTGGAGGCAGCTTGAAACAACAGGCTTACTTCCAAGGCGTGTTAAACATGTCCAATCAACATTATTTGCTATTTAAATTATTCTGGTTTTGTCTTTCCTCATCTTTATTGCCATTAGCCCTCTGTTATCTTTGCAAGTTGGTTATCTTTGCTATGCATCCTAAACTCAAAAAAAAAAAAAAAAAAAAAAAAAAAATCAGCTTAATTCTTATTAGGAAAACTGCACTGATGCTTTGATTTGGTACAACACAATCAAACTATCAGGTTAATACTATGAAGCCATGCAGAACTTTGTGATATATGAAAAAATGACTGTTTCTTCCATAAAAAACAAAAACAAATAAGAGTATAGACTTGTATTTGCTAAAATTAGAAGACTAATGACATTACCAAGAGCATGCTTGAAGCTGCCAGATACAAACGCATTGTGCCCATTTAGGACACACAGTGCATGATTATCCGGATTTTTCAGCATTAAGCGGAGACAAAAGCGATGGTGACGGACATCCTGAGATTGCATAGTAACTTGATTGAAGATGTTCCACAGCTGAGGTTTATTGACATTTTCCATTACCATTATTCTACGGAACGAAAACCATACGAGAAATTAGTAAACGCGACACAGTAAATGCTACACCTGCAATAAAAACAGCTTAAGTGACTGAGGGAAAGCTGGCGATGAAAGACAGAACCAAGGGTTTGAGACTAATCAAACAACCTACTGCACTATATGTTATTTTGTAATCAAAGGCCATGAGCAACTCCTTGTGCTTCAGCAGGCTTATCTGTTTCAGGGAAAGCTGGAAAGCACTAACCTCCCTCCTTCAGAAATCCAGCAGTACGACTACAGCCTCGGAGGAAGTAGAGAACAGATTGCTCTGCCTTCTCAGTTCCCTACCTGATATAGTTGTAGGCTTTTCTGAAGTTCTTGTCCAGGATTGCAGCGGAAAGCCCGAAGTATTCCAGCTCCTTGCGCTTCTGTCTGTCATCGTAAAATGAGTAATATTCCAATGAGGAATCTACTAGTAGCTCAGCCTCCTTGTACCGGGAGAGGTCACACAGGGAATATATAGCCTTCAGGAGAAGGTTCCACCAGTCATCCTTTGTCAAAACACTCGTGAGAACAGCAAAAATCGCTGAAAATATTGAAGGCAGTAAGTCAACCAAGTTGAAACAAGAGAGAAAATCTTTAAAAAGAAAAAGAAAAAGCACACAAAAATGTGCACACAAACTGATCTTTTAAGAAAAGTCTCAGCATTAACTGGCAAAAGAAAAGTAAATCATTCACTTCTTTTTCCACTTTTAAGAGCATTTTATAAAATGCAAGCAGAAAACAGGCAAAACTGGGAACAAATGATAAGAAATATATTTTGAGTTGTAAACACAGCAAAGGAATGCATTAAAGTTACTCCTCTTCATCTTTCAAACAGTGCTGAAAAAACTGTAGTGTGGTTTAACTGAGTCTGTTCAGTTCAATAATCACGTGGCTCTTAAAAGAGATACACATTTCTGTTATTTTCTAGAGCTGCATGCATTACGTATTTGTGCTGAGAGGAATGCTGGGGCCATATGGTCTCTATATGTCCTTCTCTATCTGAATTATTCAGTAATTTTATTATTTTTCTCTGAATGAGCATTGCTCCCTGAAGCTATATTACCTCACATTTGCTGCCTTCCTTGTCCTAGAAATACGACGACGTTTGCACGGATTTAGCAAGCAAAATACTAACATTGGTTCCGTTTTCAAGATAAAGAAGTTAATCTTGTTGCTTTGTTTTTAATAAACATTTGTTACCTTTCGCATCACAGTTTGCTGCCTCCTGGTCATCATTGTCGGAAATTTTATTCCTTGGCACCTTAATAAGGTAGAGGTGCCTCTCTCCAGACTTGGAGCTAGATATCAAACACACCTGAGCTCTGCTCATTGCTACCTAGAGACAAATTTAAAGGCAGCATTTCAAATCACAGTAATAAATCCCATCTCAGATACAGCGTTACGACGATGCTCACATGGCCTGCTAAAACAGTCTGCTGCTTAGAAATGCCAAACAGAGCAAGATCACACAAGATAACATTCCCTATAGGTATATTATCTCTGCATTGTCTCATACTTCACTGCAAACTGGGCTATGCAGAAGAAAGACAGAAACTCTTCCAATGACTGTCAGACTTCTCCTGGGATTGGAACATCCCTGTGCATATTCAAATCAAAACTATTTGCACAGAGGCAGAACAAAAACAACACCATTCTGCCAGTCAGATGGTCAGCTGTTCAGTCAGTGTAATAGAACAGAAATGGATCAAATCAAATGGATAGAATCAAGGCTTAAATATTCCCCTCCCTCACTTCTGAGTGAAAGAAGGGAAAATAATAAAACAGATAACACTGCTGTATTTGTTAACTAAGTAAATTCTTCCTTGCTCATTAAATAACATCATAGATTACATAATTCAAAATGAAGTTATTAAAATACAATCTAATATCTAAACAAAAGTAAATCTGAAAAAAGTATTATGTTGACTCCTAAATAGATAAGAAGCAACTTCAGCACTTGCCATGTTCTCTGTATATTCAGAAACAGGGAGTTGAAATAAATGTATTGAGAATTACATTCACAAATGATGCTCTGTTCTGAAGAGCAAAAAACAACATGGTTACAGGCCCCAAGAATTAGAAGGCTCTCCGCAGGATTTCCATCCAACAAAACTATGAAAATACTTGCATATCAAAACCACTAGTTTTGTTCCTCAGCTTGTTTGCCCCTTGTCTTAACCCAACTTGTAGCTGTCCAGTTTGGTAAAGCAAAGACAGGCTTACCTTCAACAGCATTGCCAGCATAGTCAGTAAAGTGTCTACGTAACCGTACGTTTTGCCTTGGGAATAGAGCAGAGTAGAACGATGGAGGAGTAACTTTAATTCCTAGGTAACACCAAATATCATTATTCAACCAGTCACAAAAAAAGAGTTTATGAAACAAACAATTATTAATGCAACACAGAATTAATAGAACTGTCAAATCTGCTAGAAAACCACACATGTCGATCTCTGGTCCTACACCATTAACATCTTTGAATACTACTGTAGTCTGTCAAATACCATATCCTGAACTGGAAGCAAAGAAAACACCTTGCTCACCTGCTGGGCAGCATTGGCATCCTGAGCCAGTGTATCTGGATCATACATTTGTTCCAGAGCCTCCAGAGCTTTCTCAGGCCGGCCCAGTTGCTGCTGTAGTGTTGAAAGTGAGATTCTTGCATCCAGATGCAATGGAGCAAGATCAACAACCTTAGCATAGCTCTCTGCGGCACGCTCCATGTGTCCCAAAGCCTTCAAGCACTCTAGATATACCATACAACACACCATATACTTAAATGACAGAAAAAGATTAAATGCTAGCAAAATAGTTAACGTACTTTCCAGATGCTCTTCCAGTTAAAACCACTCGATACATATATTATTAAAGTGAAAACGTTCAGAAATAAGCACTGATGCATCTGTAGATCCACTTAAGCAACATCAGTTGATACAAAAAGGAATGCAGAAGAGATGCTGTTCATTTAGACGAAAATAAAGTATTCATAGCTGAAGGTAATCTCAGTCTCCAACAAGGACAAAGCCCTCACGGCAGGGTTGCCGTAGTAAACTCCAGTTATAGTTTTGCAAATACAAATTATTGTTCACCATGTGCATCTAAATTCCAGTGATCTCAGATAAAGTTCCCTGGAAATACTCAGCACTGTGCTACCATCCCTCAGTACCACGTTTTTCAGCAGCCCCCCCTTAACCTGCATGCCGAAGCCAGACCACAGCCAAGTTGTATCGTTCAGAACAGACGAGGGCACTCAAGAGAGGCAGGGCTGAGTTGTATTCTCCAACATCCAGAAATGCCTCTGCAACATCCAAATACAAGTCACCCATTTCTTCTGGATTTTGTTCCACCAGAGTGGTCAAAAGAGGCTTTAAAAGCAAGCAAACAAACAAAATACTAAAACCCACGAATAGTCACCAACAACACTGCTTTAAGATCTGCTTTCAGAAGCTCCTTTTTAGGCTATAATTTTTATGCAGTTTGCATTTTGAGCCATACTTCTTTCACTTCAATATTACTTTAGAAGTGGAAGATAAAGATTTGAATTTCACAACTGCTGAAAAAGCCACATTTTACTATTCCAGACATTTTACGTTATACTCATCCTATCTTTCATAAGAACATTAAGATCTATTAGGGCTTGAAAACAAAGTCAAGGTATGCTCCTTAGTGTTCCAAATTTGGTAGCGTGGTCCCTGGCCTAACATAGCCCACAGTTTTTCAGTTACTGTCCCTTGGAAATATTTTCAGCTGAAGGCATAACATATAAGGACAAAAATACCATTTCAGCTACAAGAGGTTTGCTAGGCGTCTCTGTCTTGGAGTGGAAGGAAAGCAAAAAGAATCCCCAAAGCCCTCTTAATGACCTCAGTCATATGAAGACAGGAAAAAAATCATTTGCTTTGTTAATTTATCCCCTGACTTCTGAGTTTGTTTCTACTTACATTGAGAGGCTCTAGGATGTTCAAGTGTACCAAGCACACCATCAGCTTGACTGTGATGTCTATGGGAACCCCTTCAGGTATACAGCAGCTAACCTTCTCCACAGCTGTGGAAAGAAGAAAAAATTTTCTCTGAGCCCTTAAGCTTTAACAACCATTTCACAGAGCCCCACCAGCCTATGGTGAGCTACAAAGAGAAGAATACTCAGACTCTAGCATATGTTGGTGTAGGCCTGCTCTTTTCCCTTCTTTTATAACTTATCTCTAGCTGGAAGAAGTTCGTTCTCATCTCCCTGATCCTTACCATTTTATCTGAAATATCAAGAGCTATCACAGTCTGCACTGACTTCAACAGCAGGATCTGTATGATGTGTTCAGTGTTCCCCCTCTGGGCTTGTTTTGTAAAGCTTTTCTTTAGGAATATAGGCACCCGTAACCTCTTCTCCTCACTTTCTCTAGGAAATATCCTATATTAAGCTATTTTTCCCTATTAAACTAAGTGCTATGTATCAAGGAGCTGGCTGTACTTGTATACAGTTAGATACAGATAACTACAGAACATTATGTTACACATAGAACAAATGCAATCTGATGAGAATGAAAGCATGAGTGCTACCAAACTGGTACAAACTTCCCTATTGCATTTCCTGCACAACCAGTCACTACACATCCAAAGCACTGTGTTCAAGTTCTCCTTTACCTTACTCCTTACACTGAACATTTAAAGGGTGACCATTAAAACCTGATAAAATAGTGACTTCCAACTCAAGGCTATCCTGTGACCTTCTACATCCACATACAGTTACAGCAAATCACAGCGTGCAGATTACTTCATCATTCTCACCCAGCATGAGAGTAATCATTCACCTACTGGTAAATTCACACAGAAATAAAGAATTTTATTTTCAAATTGGGTATAAGTCCTGGGAGAATGTTCTGACTTTGGTGGCTGGATGCGTTAACAGTAAATTCTGAGTAAAGACGACAGGATGCAAGGAACCTCTCCTGGATCAAGCCCTATTTCCTACTATTTCCTATTTCTACTGCTAGAAACTCTCATGATTTTGCTACGATTCCAACCCGATTCCTGAGTATATGATCAGTTCATAGATTTCTACCAGATTCAGCAACTCAGCTACTTACCTGCAGCGCTCGATTCAGCAGCCGGATCACCTTGGTTGTCAGTCACTGCCTCCTGGCTTTCCTCAGTTTCCACTACTGCTGCTGCATCATCTTAAGGGAAAGAGATTACCCTTAGTAGCACCAGCTAAGCCAAGAATTACTTAGCTGTGAACACCAATAAAGCGTGGATTATACCTATGATGGGTTTGGACTCGATTACCAAAACAACTGTCCTGTTCAATTACAGAACAGACTGCTACAGAGCTGGCATGCTGGGGTCACTCTACAGCCCAAACAGAAACACCTTTAGACTTGAGTGATGGCTTTCATGAAACAGATTTCTTAAAGAGGACCTGTTTCACTCAAGTCAAAATTGCAGACAAATACCCCTAGATATCTGCACATCACAACATTTAAATGTTCAGGAAAATAAGTATAATTTACAGCATATTAGTTTCAGGTCAAAGCTTGATGTTCTTGAGAATAGATAACACAAACTTTATCAGATTTTTTTTCAGAAGTTATTTAGCTAGCAGAAATAAATAACTGGCCTGACATCATCACTCAGAGGAATGTTTAGAACTTTAAAAGGCCCCCGATTGCAGGGAAGGTAGTCCTTGTCCCTAATGAGTCACCAGAGCTAATTGGACATCAGAGTAACTCCTCAGAGAACGTTGAGGTCATGCAATGTAACTCATTAAAGACACTGAAGAGTTTCAGAAGTGAAACTCTCTGTCAATATGCGTCAAAACATACCTGAGTTGAAGAGGTAATGGAAAGAAAAACGTCACACTAGATGAACAGAAGAAAAACGTCATAGGAGATGAACAGAAGGGCCATACTGACCATCTGTTAACTACTTACCTTTTTTCTCCTCAGCAGGACTTTTTTCTGATGCTTTCCTTTCAAGAACAATTCCTGCATAATCAGTAATAACCTAAAACAGAAGAATAACTCAGATCATTTAAAAGGCTTTAAGGATATATGCAGCAATCAGCCTACGTGGCAGTTTCTTCAGATATCACAGAGGTTGTCAGAAGAAAGGCAGCCTTTCTTTCACTTAGGGCTAGCTCACTAGTATAGGGTTTCATCACCCTATGTCTTTATCCACTATTTTTGGTCTAATCAGCAGCTCCTTAGGAAATAAAACAGTAACTTCCATCACAACTGGAAAAGTTTTGTTTAAACATTTTTAGCTCCTTTTTATAGCTTTAAGAAGATAGGTATAGAAAGCAAATCACCACGTAAACAGCTAAGTTTTCCATAGATTTTTCAAAGCACTCCTAGGTTTGCTCATCCTAACACAACGCAAGGAAACCGCACAGTTCATCTCAGTTTAAAACAGATAAAACAAGATTCACAGCTACCTACAGTCAGACATTTTACAAAAGCCCTGCTCATGCATTATAACCTCAGTAAAACCAGCACAATTCAACAGAACAATTTAGTAAGGAAATGAAAATCAAAGACAGACGAGTCAAGACATTCACTTGTCCACAGAGGGCTGCGAGAGGAGAAACACAGAAGTGCAAAGGATTGTTGGTTTGAGATCCAGTGCCATTTGGCATTTTCATTCAAGAATTGTAAAGTAAATATTTAGGTAATAATTACCATTGCCAAAACAAGAGTGTCAAATAAGCACATGGCCCTCCATTTACTAACTTAAATACAGATTCAGCTATCCAGGAACAAGAAACACCATCAGAGCAAGAGACCTGAGGAGAACCATCAGAAAGAAACACAGAACAGTTCTACAACTGCGTGCTGCATTAACAAATCTTGTACCCAAATACTGAGTACAGAGAATTACCTCTTTGAATTTTTAAAATAGAAAGAGATACACAGGGAAGAGTTGGTAGAACTGCCCGCAGGCTTGTAATGCTTTACACTGACAAAGAACAAAAAACCTTATGTAGGAAAAATATGAAGAAGTAAAATCAGCAAATAAGGATGTTTAGAAGGACAAGGTCCCAATTGTTAGTGGCTCTTCACTCTAATTTGGGGAACTATAATGGTCAGATCGTTACAATGTTCTTCTCAAAGCCAGACCAAACCAAATAGGAAACACGCACAGAAGCGAGGGGTAATAACCACAAGAATGAATTGGGAATAGAGATGCGATCTTCTCAAACTCCTTAAGTCTCAGAGCTGAGTTCTTGTGTACTGGAATGTGTGCTTGATATTTAAAGCAAAAATTATTAGTTATATCACAGGCATACCAGATAAAGCACAAGTGTGAGGGCATGTGAAGCATTAAGCCATTTGGTGCCACTCTTTTAAGCTTCACCTTAGTGAATGCTCTTTGCTGGTAGTACAACAGACCCCAAATCAGCTTATAGCTATCCCCTGGCTACTGAGGTTATGGCAGTTGTAGAGAAGGAGAGAAAAGATCCCAAAACTTTAAATGTGGAACAGCAAAAGAGTCTTATCAGCCCCAGCGTTAACTTCAGTGCTGATTACCACAGAACTAATTGGAAGCAACCTGATCAGCTCTATTGCCACAGAAATACGACTGTATTTAAGAACTACAGGAATATAAACTGTCCATCCTGTGTGGCAGTTGCTGAACGCAACAGGCAAATGCACGTAGTTCTCCATACCGCCAATGCTTTGTCATACTGCTTGGAGGAAATATACAGTTCAGCTGCTATATTAACATCTTCCATGGAGACGAGGCTCTGATGTTTAGTAAAGGCTTCTTCTATGATCTCAATAGCAGAGGCAGCATCATTGGCTTCATAATAACTCCTGTGAAATGCAGACAAAACATACTTAGTATCTGAGATAATTAACAAGAGGTACTTTGATCACAAGCAAAAGGTTTTTCGTATTTCTTTGCTTTTACTTTTGTTAATCAGCAGAGCTTGCTCCAAAAGTAATTCCTCCTATTTGTTTCCATGGAAACTACAAAAGAGACAAAGAACACAATAGCACTATTTGATAGAGCGAATTCCCAGTTACAAAACACTGTTTTTCAATGGAGGCATCACCACTAGCTCTGCATTTTCATTAGCAATAGATGAGAGCCTGAATGCCAACTTGTAAAAATCCACATGGCCATTCACAACGTGGCTCATCCTTCACACAGTTGTCATCACTGAAATGCACCACCCACTGCCTCACTGGGCTCACATCCACTCTTTGGTCTCCACAAACGTTCAGTAAGTGTTGATGAAAGTCAGTGGGTGCCATTTTTTTCCCTGTGGAGGAACTCAGTGTCACATCTTTGCTTCATCCACACTTCCATGGTCAGACACTGTTTTGTCAAACTGCCCCTCTGCTGCCATCTCTAACACGGCAACAACGTGTAATGGGATATGGGGGGAAAGTTCAGCTTCTACTGCCACACCACCAACATCTGCTTCTGACATCATGGGCCAACATCATAAAATAGGAGGCATGATTTTCAGAGCAGAACTCATGTATTCATTAGGGAGGATAAACTATGAAAAACAGTGAGAAAGATGGTAGTTTGTTTTTCCTTACAATTTTTGACAATGTTTTATGTGTTTCAAATAATTACCAATAATCCTCTCTATAAGATCTTATAATCCTCTATATGCTAGGAAATAACAGCAGTTTTCATTACACAATCTCTCACCTCGAGCCACATACCAGCAGTGTATTGCATTAATCTGGTCTGACAGAAAACTCCAATCATATTGTTACATTTGCATTTTTTTTTTTAAGGTACATTTCACAACCAAGAAAATCAAAAGACTTATCTGCTGGCTCTCAAACAGTCCAATGACATCTTTCTGTAAGTTATACATGAGAAAGTAGTTAGCTTACTAAGAGCTGTAAGAGGCGCACATTTAACTATCAACCTCCTCTGCCACAGGGTAACTTCTATGACTTGATCTGCACCCATTTGCAGAAAAGGGGAAGACGTCTACTTACTCCAGCAACAAATCAGAATCCACGCATACTATTGTACTGAAGACTGCATTTCACACTGAATAGTTTCTTCCATGCAGAGTTATCAGCAGTACGGTTCCGAGTCTCTAGTGATATTACACAGATACAGAAATGTACTGTATTTGTACACAGTTGTATACTATAGGCTTTTTTGTAGTTAACACCTGTATTTTACTCTCCGACTCTAAGAGAGTACAACACTTCTGTGACGATGCACTGACTGTGCATAGAATACTTCCCACAAGTCAGGAGCTGGAAACATCACAGTACATGAGGGGTGTGCGCTTGCATGTTCGTCACCCCCCCGCAGATACACCCCTGTGCCCCGATCTCAGCTGCATACCCAACCTGAATCAGCAAAAGAGCTCAGTAATGCCAGACTTGGAGAAGCTTTGGGAAACCAAACTGTACCATTTTTGAAGCCCAACTTACTTTGCCATGTCTCTAGCCAACTGCATAAACCGCTCTCCATCAGAGGGAGACAGAAGATTCAAAATACGCCTGTAGCCGTCCATAGCCAACTTATGTTCCCCCAGCTGCTCATACAGGCTTGATCTCTCCCATAGATAACGCACATTGGTTGGGTCGTACTTCAAAGCTGTAACAAGGAAAAGCATGCTAGTAGTCAAGCTGAGCAAAAAAGCAATAACAGATTTCACATTCATCTACACCACTGCCAAAGCCCTGGCAAATATCAGCAGTTTCTAACTAGATAACAGCTAACAGAAAAAGCAGTATTTACATCCTGAGGGAAGCAAAACAGATTGCAAAACACATACATGCTCCTGGTGAAACAGATTCAACTAAGACTCTTTTTTATTCTCCAAAATCATAAGGTAACACGACTGACAGAATGTCAGCAGACACGTTATTACACACAAAAGCTTTCTGTAAGAAAAGGACATCATCCTACATTAAAGGTTCATGGATCTTTTACCAGTGTCTGGACAGAGGTAGCAGAATCCTAACAAACTGCAACAAACTAAAACAGAAGGCAGAAGAAAATATAGCGATTGTCATCAGCACCCAACATTTCCTTTAAAATATTAAAATTACTGCTACATTACCTTTTGCATAGCAAAAAATAGCCTGTTTAATATTGTCCTGCTCCAGTGACATCTCTGCCAGCCTGACCCATTCCTCTGTATTGCTAGGATTCAAGTGAGCAGCAATCAGTTCAAACTGTAATGACTTCTCCATATCACCCTGGTCTTCATAGATCATGGCAAGAGTGGAGAAAGGCTCGTGAGCAAGAGGAGCTACAAAAAGACAAAGAGAACAGTTCAGAACTATTGTTTTAAGAACTACATGACAAGTAACTTGACTTTCTTCAAACTACAGATACCACAGGTGTATGAAACATCAACATCATTGTTTCAATTCAGAAAATAGATTTTGCAGGCAGGTTTCCAGTTCCTTTTCTTAAATCATTAAAGAGGTTGACTGAACCTCACAACAACTATTTGCAGTGGTTTTTTTTTTTTGTTTTTTTTTTTTTTTTCTTACATCAGAAGTCATGCCAATGGCTCTGTATTTTCCTTCTAGTTCTACAAAGACAATAAAAGTAATGTGCATAAAGCTGCAGAATTAGGGTGCTACTTTCTTCTCAAAAGCAAAACACCACCGGAAATGCACCACGTACTCCTAAATTTCATGCTAGTTACACATTGACAGCCTGTGTGCTGAGTATTCTCCTCACCAGGGAAGCCACAGTGAATTTCCTGATACACGTGGCAATTTCATCCCATTTCTGAAACCAAAATCTAGTACCGCTCTAAAATACCTTGTCGAATGATTTCCATGCACATCAGAATAGCCTCCTCCCGTTCTCCTCGAGCAAACCTGATATTGGCCTCTCCCATTAGACCCCTCAATGCACGAGGAAGCTTGCTGCGAGGCCTTTTCTCCTAAACAGAAAAGAGAAACTATTTCTACCAATGATTCGGTTATGTCCAAATTCAGGAGACCTCAGTTACACTTGTGCTTCAAACAACCAAAAAACAAACTATTTAAGGGCGAGTTCAAATGACTGACCAAGGTATTTGCTGATTTTCATAACTGACAGAGTAACTCCAATACCTAACACAAATAAAATCCAGACATTGGAAAAGACTCACTTCGTTATTTCTGAAAGTTTTCAAACAGGAACCTACAGTAATTTTCTAGAAAACCAGAAAGGACACACCAACTTAAGCAGAAGCATCCTACACAGCATTATTTTCAGGCAAGCCTCTCAGCAATAGCTAAGATGGCACAAAGCAGTGTTTATTTACTATACTTCATGAAATACAGAGTAGTTAGGTGAAGGTATAAATACTTGCTTTCATCATTTTCTTAGTCTCTCGGTTAAGTACCATCTCCAACACAAAAACATCTCCAGCTGTGGGTTGCTCAGTAGTTTCTTCCTCTTCTTCTTCCTCTTCCTCTTCATCCTCCTCCTCATCTTCATTTTCCCCAATCATGGACGCAAAGACCCGATGAACAGATTTACTGACGCCATCTGCAGTTTCTCCTGGTTGAGAAAGTAACAGAAAAGGTTTATGTGTGCTACATTATCAGGACAAGTGCACAGAAAACAGAATTCTTCACAATTAGTAGCCTACTTGAGAGAGCTGTTCTATAAGAAAAAGGCCTTCAGAAACGTAGAAGACTTCTATACAACCTCTTGTATTTTCAAATGCTGTCTTACTCATCAACGGTGCTTCGTATCCCACAGCTTCTAACATTTTTTGGATATTTGATAAGAAAGCATGGGGGAACACACAGAACGAAGCAACAGTTTACTCTACACTCTTCACAAACAACAGAAGAGAAGCAATTTTCAATCACAGTGGATGGAATAAAGCTTTTCAGCTGAAGAGGCCAAGCGAGCAGACAATTACACCGAACAATAATGCAGTGCTCAATTTTTAGAGGTAATTTAAAATAAGATCCTTTCACCACTCTATCCATGACAATGAGTACCTCTTAACCCATGTAAATGCAAAATCCAGATTACTAACATAACTCCAGAAAAATAACGTAAACAAATGCATAAAGCTGTATGTCCAAAATAAACATGCTTAAAGCACATAATATTAAAACCTTTCATTACTAACTTACCCCAGGGTCATAACTGTGCACAGATCTATTTCCAGGCAAAACGGACTAAAAGCAATCATTTTCTGTATGCTTCTCTTTCTCTGCTTGCCAACGAAACATTGAAAGGGTAGAGATGGTGGATTGGGCATCTAAAGATTTGATAACGGTCCATCCACAATACAAAGCCAGTACTGAAAAATAAACCTACTGCCAACAAACTAGAGGGATTTGGGTACTACAGCTGGATTTATACCTTTTACAGCCTTATAAATGTCATAGATTCATAGAACCACGCAGTGGCTTCAGTTGAAAAAGACCTCAAGGATCATCAAGTTCCAACCCCTGTGCCACAGGCAGCACTGCTCTTACACATGGTTGTTTTTATTCTTAGCCAATATATTATTCAATACTCAACATAAAATATTCAATATTCTTATTGAATATAATGTTGTTTTTATTCTGACTTAGATATAAAGTGTCTAAAAATCAAGACTATCAAGGCTTCTACTCCTCCCCAATCCAAAACAAATAGTTTTTAACCTAATTTCACCTTCATTTCAGCTTTGAACATCAGTGTTTCAAAAGTGATTTCAACACTGACCTTTTCTAACGTTCTTCTTCCGAATATCTTAAGTGTGATTCTTCCAGTAACTCTTTATACAAACAGAAGCCATACATACTATCAATGCAACCTTGATTCTACAAACTGCTTTTTAGACTCCTGCATTCTCTGTAATAAGAGCAGAAGTAACATTTCTCATGCATTTTTTCTTTGATAAAGACCACGTGTATGAAAAGACATGTAACAGAGCAGGTGGAATACAGAGCAGAAGACCACAGCTTGGAACTGTGTCAGAGACATCAGCTGAAAGAAGGGAACTGCACACATCTGGCTCCAGCCCCACCTGTAGCATTCTGTTTGCTTTTGCAGAATAAGGTCTGGCCATTCTCTCAAAATCAAGGCAACGCTAAGGCACGTTCTGTGTGAGACAATTTAAGGCCTATTTGCCTACTTTGATATTTAAAGGAGAAGAAAAAAAAAATATAACAAAAAATAAACGGTAATAAATAATAAATAAACAAACAGAAGAACTATGAGAATTTGCAAGGAAAGTAAAAAATGAATCATAGAATACTACAAGTGAGAAAAAACCCATAAGGATCACGGAGTCCAACTCTGTACAAGAACCAACTTGCAGAAATCAAGGACTGCACTCTGCTATCTCACAGCGCTGGCAATCCCACGAGACATGCCCAGCCACTGCATGAAACGTGCTCTAAAGGTGTCTGAAGCAGACTGCAGCACTGTGAGGCCCAAGCTCTAATCCAGAACCTGAGGAATGGGATAACTAACCAGTGATACATATGAAACAAAGTGCTGCTTCTACCACTTCCTGAGATCCTTACATTACGCAGAATTCCTGAATAATTTGGTGTTACTGGGATATAGTTCTACAGAGATCTTTCATTCAGATAGTCAGGAATATCCAGCAAAAAACAGAGAGATAGACCAGAGTCCTCTAAGCCAAAGAATAAAAAAACTATTAACAACTTTAAAAAAAAAAAAAAAACCAAAAAAAACCCTTCTATTTTGAGCTGTTTTATTTTCCTTTAGATGGTGGGGGGGAAGAAAACTCCCACACAGCACAATCAAATATCCCTAAGCCCGTTCATCTCAGCCAAGAAGGCTAGCAGACATGAGCACAGAATCACAGAATCACCAAGGTTAGAAAAGACCTACAAGATCATCCAGTCCAACCATCCACCCATCACCAGTAGTTCTCACTAAACCATATCCCTCAACACAAAATCCGAACATTCTTTGAACACTTCCAGGGTCAATGACTCCACCACCTCCCTGGGCAGCCCATTCCACTGCCTAACCACCCTTTCAGAGAAGTAGTATTTCCTAACATCCAGCCTAAATCTCCCTTGGTGCATCTTGAAGCCATTCCCTCTAGTTCTATCACCAGTTACACGAGAGAAGAGGCCGACCCCAGCTCACTACAACCTCCCTTCAGGCAGTTACAGAGAGCAGTGTGGTCTCCCCTGAGCCTCCTCTTCTCCAGGCTGAGCATTCCCAGCTCCTTCAGCCTCTCCTCATAAGCCCTGTGCTCCAAATCCCTCACCAGCTTTGTTGCCCTTCTCTGAACCCGCTCCAAGGCCTCAATGTGTTTCTTGCAGCGAGGGGCCCAAAACTGGACTTGAGGAATGGCCTCACCGGAGCTGAATACAGGGGGAAAAACTCCCATACAACACAATCAAATATCCCAACTTTCTTTTGTCTCAGCCAAGAAGGCTAGCAAAGATGAACACAGAAAACCAAAACAAAACAGAGGCAGAAAACTTTCTGAGATATGTATTTGTAACTTCAGTAAATGACAGAGACCATGTGGTTACAAAGCCAAGAGGATGTTCCAAAGAAAAAAAGACAACCAGATCCAGCCCCTAAGACTAGTGAGCAAAGTTAAAGCCTACATATGCAAAAAACATCCTACAAAGGCATGCACTCTGTGTGCTTCGTTACCCACAGGTTCAGCAGAAACAGACAGGTTTTTAAAGAAGTTCAACTATTAGAAAGCAAATGCTTCCAGTCACCTTTAGAACACATTTTTTGCCAAAACCACCACAGTAATATTTACCATCTGTTTCATCCTGGCTTTGAGACTTCCCAGCTGCCTTTCTGGATGAAGAGGGAGCATCTATGTCGTCGGTGTTCTCCTCAGCAGATACATTCTCACTGTCCTACACACACCAACAACGTTAGTTACCAGATTTGCCACATGCCTCACTCCTGTTTCCCCTGATGTTCGGGATTAGCGTTCAGACCAGGGCTTTCAGCTTTTGCACTGCAAGTAAAACAGGTGTGCTAAGGGCTGTATCTTCAAATTAAATAAACAGAAAGCTCAGCAACACCTGCTTTTGGACATTCACATTCTAATCAACGAGGGGTGACTCAGGTGGTGACTGTTCACATGAGTGCCGGCTGAAGAGGCCGTCGTTCACGCCGCATTACGCTGAAATAAGATGGTATGGTTCAGCGTATAAACTAAGGTAAAAAACTAAGGTAAGGTAAGGCGAACTCTTTTAGAAGCCTGCATTTTTTGAACACAGAAGACCTCAGTTGCACTCCTCGTAGCACTACGAGGTTGCTCTGGACGGTACTCGTCCCTCGGTTGCAGCGCGTCCCGCCGTGGCCGCACAGCTCTCCTCAGTGCTGCGGCGGCAAGGAACGCAGAGCGGGCAGAGCTTCTCCGGGCACCTCGCCGCGCTCGCGTACCTGCCTCCCCACCTACCTGCTGGGAAGCCAGCAGCGGCACACGCCGGATGACGGCCCACCGGCACCCGCCGGCCGGGCGCGGGGTAGCGTCTGCGCCGCCCTAGGTGCCGCCCCGCCTCCTCCCGACCCGGGCCCCCTCGCAGGCCGCCCCGCGACGCAGAGGAGGCCGCGCCGCCCCCGCCCGGCCCGTCCGACCTTCTCGCGGCTCTTGCGCTCCTCCCGCCGCCGCTCGAACTCCTCGAAGGAGATCTTCCCTTCCAGATAATCGATCAGCTCCGGGCTGAACCCCGACATCGCGCCGGGCCGGCCGGATGAAGCGCCGAGGGCGGGACGCGGTGCTCCGGCTATGGCGCCCGCCCCGCCCCGCGTCTCGCGCTCTGGTTCCGCGCTGCCGCGGTGCGGCCCGGACCCCGCAGCCCGGGCGTGCGCGGCTCCACCGTCCCCCGGGAGCCCTGCCGTTCCTCACACGGCCGGGAGCCCACGGCGTCCGGGGAGCGCGCCTCCGCAGTGCGAGGGCCGCTCGGAGGGGTGCCCAGGCGTTCATCTCCCCGCAGAGCGGTAGGCTGCTGGTAAAATAATATCTAACGCCCTCCCCGCCCGCATCTCACACCGCCTAGCTCCGGGAAGCCGGAAGGTCTCGTTTATTTACCTATTTTGAACAAGGGTGGTATTCCCCGTTTATTCGGACATAAACACAGCCAGCGCTGCCCTCAAGCACCACGCGTAACACCAACGGACAGCAAATGGGGATGGCAGCGAGGCGGCCCGCCTCAGGGGGAGAGCCGGGGCAGAGGGGACGTTTAAACTGCCGGCGAGCAGGGAAGAAGGCAAGGCGGCAGCACTTCGCCGTGGAGGTGAGCGCCTGGCGTGAAGTCCGAAAGCTAACACCTGAAAGAGAGGGGAAACAAGGGCGTGAGGCACGTCGCGAAGCGCTCAGCGCAGCACCCTGCTCTGACCACGGCGACCAGACCCCGCTCCTAAGGTTGGAGGGAACCGTGGCCGTGCTGAATTACACAGCACCGATTCCTGCGGTAGTTCTCTCAGCACTGCTGTAGCATGGCAGAGTGACAGCATCCCTGCTCGCGTCCAGTCCTAACCTATTCGTCATGCACAGAGCTCACTGTACTGGGTTTTTTTTGTGTTGGATTTGATTACTGAGAATAACTTGGTAAAAAAGAAAACTTGGATATTAACATCTGAACGCCATCTTGACTGTTACTCGTAAAAAGAGGAACAGTAGAGCTGTACCTACAGTTCAGGAATAGAAACAGTTAAGCAGACCTAAGAATCCAAAGCTGAACACTGATAACAAATTAATCTCTGTCAAACGCTGCACAAATCACCTAAGTTCTTACGTTCAAATCTGACTGAGATCTTCACCTACTTATAAAACAGGAGAAAACAATTGTTAGCCTTTCTTCACAATCAGCAGTATTCAGACTTTCAAAATGAGCTACAAGATCATTTATTTGCTACAGAGTATAGCTGTGCGTAGATAAAACAGCTCAGAAGTACTGGCTATAAACTGAGGCTGCATTTATTAATAATTCAATGTTCAGCCCTCTTCACCTTTATTTCGTATTTATGGAGAAGTGTGAATGAGCTCACAATTACTTTATTCAACCTTCAATTTTAGTGGTAGAAGTAAAGGAAGCAGTATGCACAGACAGATACAAATACCATGTGCTTTGTTAATGCAGTATCTTACGTATAAATGCATTTTGATACATGCATGACAGGAAACCAATAGTCTCAATTTATCATTTATATAGATAAGGTGGGTTTTCTTTAGTATCTGTGCATTTTCAACATCTTTCTCCAAATGAAAATAAAAATAAGACCACAGGCTACGTAGATCTGCACAAGCACAATGTGTGCTGTTACAGAAGCAGTAAATACCTCACATATCTCAACCTCGTCAGTTTCAAAACAACTTCAGGCACGAGTTAAGGTGTCACACTTAATTGCATCTGAAGAACAAGTTGTTTTTTATATGTCAGATGGAATTGAGAATTGCTTGAAATTCAAGGATTTCCCTGGCTTACATGTAAAAGCATCCTCCTTTACCTTGGTCGGCAGCATCTTTTAGCCTTTCAAGTCATTTGGAAAAGAATTTTTCCTTTCTTCATAATCTGCATACGCAGAAGCAATGGGATCTGAGTAGAACATGACCGGCCTTGGTCCTTCATTGTTCACAGTGAAAGTAGCTGGGAAATTCCTGAGATCGAGACCCCGACCGGAAAAGTATGCCTGGAGTGTTCTGAAAAACTGAACATATTTCATAAGTGAAAACTGAGTATGCCCAACTGATTGATTATTTCTACTGAAACAATCCCCTCCTATCTGGGATGAAATTATCTATTTTGATCATAAACTGCTGTGATATAAGCAATATAATTCAGACATGTCCGATCTGTCCATGGCTTTACATCTTATGTGCTGTTCCAAGACCACCAACATTTCACTGGTAGTCTGTGTTCCCCACTGAGCCACAGAGGATTCAAGCCATAACCTTTATGAAATAGATATGGCAAAACTCTTGCTGAGGGCAAACAGTACCTTTTAGAGTACCTTTAGTACCTTTAACAACATGGAATGTTCTCTAAGAGCTAGCAACGGTGCACAATTGATGTGAATTGGCCCTTTAGATTGCTTGAAAGTAGGAAAATTTAGTCAATTCTCCTTTAAACAGTTGTAAAAACTGTGGGAAACTGATTTTTCCCCCCTCACAAATTCCTTATGACATCTTGCAAACGTTGCCTTAATTGTATTTCCTCAGTTCCTAATTAATTTTTAGATCTTCAGCCACTATTCACAAGGATGTATCAGATGGAAATGTGCTTAAGATGCAGCATGTAACCAGCAGTACACTTTCAAGAGAAACATAATAATCATTCCTCTTCAGGTTCATAAAAGCAGCAGCAGTATAATCTAACTAAAACTGCTGAAGATGTGAGCAAGTTACGTGCATTACTGCACGCCGAGAATGCATCTTCAGTTAAGGGGTACATGTGCACTGAAGAATGCTCAGCCACTTGTACTTACTATGTCAAGTGCATGGTTACTAAACCCTCTTGCCATTAAATTTAATGGGCAAAAATTATTGTGATGGAAAATGAAAAAAAAAAAAAAACAAACCAAACCACAAAACGTCGACTTTGTTTCTTGCAGCATTTCCTTACCAAGTCTCTGTTTCTAGGATTATCTAGAGGTTTCCATTTTTCTTCTGGTTCGAAAGGAGCACCCTTTGTCAGTCCTCTGACAGCCAGCATTGCATATAGTCCCAGGAGCACCACTTTCCACATGTCGAAGAGATGAACAGACTATCTGCAAGAAGGACAAAGAACCAGCCCTACAGAACTGTCACCACCACCAAAGAAAGCAATGCAGAGCAGTTCTGGAAATCACTCATCCATGGCAAGGAAAATCTGTTTACTACAGATTAAATCTGTGTGCCATGAACTTTCTAGGTTCTGTGCTAATGTACTAGGAAGTAAATAAGCATTTCCCATATAAAAGTTACTTCTAGATACTGGTTTCTTTCTGGAAGGGACCGGTTTGATGCTTAGGAGAGGATATTTCCATTTTAAACTTACATTTGCAATTACAATACAACCATTTTCACTGGCTGAATAGTTAAAGCGTCCAGTCTACAGGCTCCAAGGATAATGCAAAACTGTGGCCTGACATCCAGATAGCTCAATTTTTAAAACTGCACAAAAGGAGAACGTACTACATATAAGTGTAATAATAGCACAGTCTGACATAAGATACTGGAGAACAGTTTCACACCTTCAGTCAAGAAAAAATAAAAAGATAATCGCATTCTACCTTTCACTCTCTTTAAAATAAAGCTTACCAGTGAATCTTGCTCTGGCTTGCCCTTCTTGCTTAGTCTCCTTGTGATCTGTGAATGAACTGATCTCTGCACTTATATTTCTAGTGGACTGCAGGTGGGTGTCAGTGACGTTAGCAGAAGTTCAAAAATACAGTAATGACTCCATTTCCATCCATGACATAAAGACCCTTGAGAATTTCATCTTTAATACTCTTAAGACCTGTTGCTATTGAACAGTGCAGTGCAAATTCCTCCTCCTAACGCTGTATTGCAGAAAATTGGCGGTAAGCATAGAGGAAGTTTAAAACTGTTTCCAGCAGAGAGAGCAGAGCTGTATCAAAATACTGGTTTTAATTGAAAATAATTTTTGGTATCTTTAGAAAGGTGACAAGTAATTACAGCTGGTAGAATGGTTTTCAAGCAAGATGAGCTATAGATCATTTTTTGATGCTGGAGAGAGAGAAAAGCAGAGACTGTTTCCAAATTCATAGTATTTTAATTAAAGTGTTGCTTTCCTACCCTGATTTTATCAGCAGTCAGTATCCTCCAGTGATGCTACAAGCTAAGACAAAGCCTGCAAAAACAACGATGTTAATTTGTCTTGGCCTTATTTTGTAGCATCCTCTAGCTCAACGCTGCTTGATTTTTCTTGCCTATACATTCATTGCACACTTCTCTCTCCTATTTAAGTGATATTTTGGTTAGTATAATAAGATAGATCTCTAAAGAGACATTCAAAATTAATTTTTTGTTAAGATAAATCTTTATCCTACCCCTACTTTCATAGGGTAAAAAATTCCCAGCTGTATTAGTTTCATAGTTGCAGTAATCCATACAAGTATAATTTGTGCTATTCAGCTTGTATATTATTCTAAACCTAAATTCTAAAGGTTGAAATAAAAAAAAAAAAAAACATCACTGAAAAACAATAATATTACAAAATTATTATATATTCATCAAACTCAATCAGTTACTCCTGTCAAAATGGAACTTTCTGATAACAGACTCATCAATAGTTCATAGACTCATCAGTGCCAGAATAGCACTAGCAAGAGAAAAGCCAGTAAGGAAACTTTCTTATTTCCTATTTTTTCAGGTAGTCACTACTTTCCAGTTCCATTTTGTTAGACAAAAACATGAGTGTTTTCATCTGCTTGCTAACAACATGGGATGCAAGTTATTTTTCTACCCAAGCTTCAGGACTGTGCGGACAGTTAGTGAATTACTGAGAGCATATTTTTGCACCATTTATCCTGCAAAACACACACCTTGACCAGTCCTTTCTTGTTGGAAAAAAAAAAAAAAGTATCTCTCTTCATCATGTCAAACTGTGAGATATCTTCAATTTTGCACAACCCAATGTAGTTCCAAAATTTCAAGCCGAAACTAAAAGAGCACAGAAACCAGTTTGCATGATGTTCCAATACAGGAACACTGTTTGACATTTTAATCTAAAATCAGAGTAAAGTAGTATAATGTATCTCTTTACTTGAAAAACAGGCTTTGGTTGATATATTTGGTTTGAGAACCATTCCTAGCCTACTCCAGCCTACGTATTTAACAACCGTCATGCCATGATCCTCTGCATCTCAACTCCCTGTCCATAAAATGAGGACTTCCCAGTGAAATAACATCTATAGGCAAGTTCTATCCTTCTCATCAGATACCCACAATTGTGTGTAGCTCAGAATTTAGCACTAACATCCCACAGCAGTCTTCTGATTTCCTTAGCTTTGTGTAAAAGCTGCTGCCCTCCAGTTATTTAAGCCCAGCTGCTTTTGTTGGTTTTGTTTGATTTTATTGCCAAAAGATGATGTATTTTATTCATATTTTGGGTTTTTCAGATTAAATGCCCTTAATCTTGTGCTGAGTTAAGATATCAAATGGAAATTACAGAAAGTTTAAATACACTCATTTCCCAATCCACCTGCCTCGAAGGTCAATTCTAAGGAATCTTAGGAACAAGCTACCTCTCAAGTTCTGAAGGAAAGAACCGATTTGTATAGCATTTAGAAAAAGAGAGGAACTGCATAATCAGACACAAGGAGAATTAACTGTTTTTCTTAGTGACAGAAGAGCAGATGTAAAATACGGTTATGAAGGGAAATAGCAGGTCTGAATTTTACGATGATAAAGCAATTTTAGATGTTTTAATGAACAGCTTAAAAAAATGCATGACAACATCCTAACTTCTTTCCAACATACAGTTCAGTTACTCAGCAGCCACTTCAGGGCCACCACCTTAACTGGCAGGGAGACCTTAAGGTAGAACACCTAATTACTTACGATCAAGGGAACTTAGAATAGTTGTTTGGGATTCTCCTTTCTTTCTCTCTCCCAGATAGGAATCTGAACGATCTTCTCTCCACAAAACTCGCTCCTGTTGAAGAATATTTCTTAATCTTCCTCATCATGACTTCAATTGCTTTCTGTCAGTCTTTGGTTTCTTTTTGCTGAGACCCCAGTCTCTGCAGCCAGAAACTCGGTTCAGAATTTTATTTCTGGTGCTTCCTGAATAAATTCCGAAACTGAGATATACTGAAACATCAGCTGATAACATTTCAAAGTGATATTAACTTAAGAAAGAAAACCCAGAAATCTTCAGTCTTGATTCCTCTTACACTCAGTGTATAATCAGGTGGTTAATGCACATTTGAGCCCTGTGTATATGCACAGTATCTTTAAAGTGAAGAGGTGGCTTATTTTAAGACAAGAAACACACAGCTAAATTTGAAATTCCACCTAAATTTAGTCATAAGTCATTTTCTGTTTGAACTCTTTGATGGTACTCACTGTTAAGGTCAACAGGTCTCTAATCAGCTCTTTTCATTTACTTACCATCAAGTAAGCACAGGTGTACACACACAGCTTTACTTTCCTCCACTCTTCCCTTGGTAAATGCACGTCCAGTGCCCCATCTTCATTAGTCAGAGCCCAATAACACTTCAGGTGGCGGGCTGTCAGCACACAGCAGTGGTAAAGAAAGCACAGATGATTCAGTTCTGCTGCCTGAAAAACAGATCTTCCTAACCTGAATCCCATCCCACCAAGTTTATTTTAGACTCATTTATCTTAGAACTGTTTCTTCTCTACAACTGTTCATAATACTTGGCTATCCACATCATTTTGTTCCTTAATCATTTCACCAGTTTGAACATCTTCTGGAACTGATTTACTGTTTTGTAAATCAGTGTTTCAATACCAGCTATTTACCTCTTGTTTCTACCACACTGTCTTCTTTATAAATATTAATGTTCTCCCCCTGGGACTTCCTATCTTAGTTCTGACATCGCTGCTTCACACCATGACCACTGCAATTGCAGACATCCCTCAGTGATGTTGGAGCAAAGTTTCAGCAGGCCGTTACAATTTGGTGTCAGACAGAATAGCCATAAAACAGATTGGTCAGTGCTGTTTGCTCAAACCTTTCCAAACCTCCGATCTTGATGTGATCACCTCTCCTCACAATCCTCCTTTCCCTCTCCAGGAGTGTTCACAAACATATATAATCAAGAAGAAGTGGTATTTTTCCTCTAGAGGCAATGACAGTAAGGGAAAGAAAAAAAAACCAACTTGGTTTACAGTTTGGGCTTACATTTCAGTTCTTTATTTAACTTAAATAAACAAGTATCAAAAAGCCAGAACAGCAGCAGTTTTATTCCAGCCATTACTTAATTTTTACTTCAATTTTTTCATTCATTTGATTTACTCCAAAAGAAAGCTGTGGGGGATATGCAGTATATTCAACCAGTAAAGCATGTCGAGGACATCTGTAAATTTGCAGCAAGTGTTATTGCTTTAGGGCTGTTATGGTATCCCCTAACAGAATTCAGACAGGGAGGTTGACTGATGAAGCACGTGGATAATCAACAAATTCAATTAGAATGTATTTTCTATAAGCTGTCTTAAAAAAAACCCTGAAAACTCTATAAACTTGTATTATTACTTTCTAAGCTAAAAGCATTTACACTAAAAATTATTTGATCTAAGTTTGCTAAAACTTAATGCCATTTTTTTCCTTTGCCAATATGTTACAGTTCTTCCAAAGTCAAACATTAGTACACAATCATATTAATACACTACCAGTACACCTACACATATTGGACTACACTGATTCCTCCTTGGAGAACAGCACCTCGTTTAATAAGCGCTTTCCAAGGCAGATGTCAGCGTCCTGCATTTTTGAATGTGATCAAATGTGATCAAAGCACTGGGTTTTTCTCAAATTGCCTATGTAGAAGCATATCTTCAATAAATCAAGTCCTTAGAAAGTTGCTGTAGTAATGACATAGTCACTGTGGCATGGTAATACTTGAGTGTGTTTGCATTACTTTCTATGCTCACTGTGTTGCACATTCAGTCTCATGCAAGTTCTCTCAAAACAGTAAAAGCCTTGTTCTAAAATGAGAGGCAAACTTAAATCTAATTAGGCTAATTACAGAAGAAGTTTCACACACACGATGCTGTATATAAGCTACATTATTCAACAGACATTTTTTTCATTCTATTATATTTCCCATTCAAGATAGCTAGACAGATGTAAAAGCGTAAGATACATAAGTTAAGATATTGAGACAGGCTTCATCAAGCATGACCATTACTGCATTCTGCTTAAGATGCGAAAAAAGGGAGTCCATTATGGAAAGCAATGCTCTAACCACAATGTTTTTGTTCACTGATTTTATTTTCTGCTTAGAGTCCCAAGTATTACAAGTTAGAAGGTAAAGCACCGAACTGCTCCACATCAGTACCTGAGCAAAGACTAAAGGCAGATGTTCATCACAACACTCATTAGCGTGTTTGTACAACAAATGTACAGGTAACATTCACAACACTCCACAGAGCATGATTGGTAAGTGGCACTTGGTGTGAATTACCACCATTTGTACTAATGCAACCATGTTAAAACACCATACAAAAATATACAGAAGTGTTTACTTAGCAAAGCTTATACTATACAGTGTACTTTTATATCATGCACACTAGTGTAAAAAAAACAAAACAAAACATGTTAAAACAGTATGAATTATACACAACAGACATGGAAACCATCAAAACATGAAAGTCCCGGTGTAGCTCTCATTCAAGTTGCCCTTAATGAAAAAGGACCAGTATTTAAAAGCATAGTTTTGAATGACTCACATGAACAGCTTTCACTAATTTAAACATTAGCTGAAGATAGCTATTTTCCAAGATTTTCTCAGCATCTCACAGGACAAAGACTTGGCTCAAGCTTATCACACAAAGCAGATGTATCTGAGAATTCAGTTATACCTCTTTTAATAAGCACAATAATTTATTATAGTGTTAGCTAAACATTTATCGATAAGACCGTGTTAACAACTATAGACACCTGTAACTGTTAGAGTTAGCTCCACTTTAAATACCAGGCTTACAGTAGCTATATAAGAACTCAAAACAAGAAGGAAAAATAAGTTAGGTTGCTTAGTAACTGATAAGATTTCTCAAAAAACTAACACTTTTCAATGCTTTAAGCTTGCTTAACACAAACAACCATCAATCCCCAGTTGGTTGCCCATCACCCAAAATAAGTATTCTGTCCAACATTATTCTGTCTTTGTGCTTGGAAAAAAAACACTGAAAGGGCAACAAAGGAATTAAGTTACTAGGTTTGCACATTTTTTCTAGATTCATTATCATACATAAAAGCCTTAAAAGTAGCTTGGCCCTCTCAATGATTTTCACACTAGTATTCCTGTAGCCAGGAAGTCAACCATTACTAGGATACTAACACCAGCACAGAACAAAGAAGAGACACATAAGTGACTGGAAAAAGTTCTAACAGTCCTGAACTCAGAGGCTACTCAAAGGAATCAGTAGGGCTGACAAAAAAAAAAAAAAAAACCAAAAAAAAAAAAAACCCCACGTTTTCTGTTATTCCACAATGAAAACAGCATTGCAGCAGCCAGATTCATGTTATATCTCAATAAAAGAAAGTTATATTACTGTGATGAGCTGAGATGATATCATTTTGTGTGCACATCTCAACGTCTACAGCCCACTGATAGTATCCCAGATATGACACCTTTATTCAAGAACAAGTTTTACTTAGTACTATTGCTGGGAATAAAAAAGAATTTTGGGGATTTTGTTCAAAATATACAATCATAGAGAAGTGGCTTTCCCTCAATTTCCTCATGCTAAACAGTAAGAATTCCATTTTATTTTTTACTACATCAAAGCAGGATTTTAAGAGCTTGAATATTTCTTTCTGATGATTTAAGAGCAGAACTTGCTTTTTCTAACTTATACATTTTTCCTAAAACATGAAATTCCTTATTCAAATGTCTGAAAGCTTGCAAACAAATGCATCTCTGCCTCTCAACTCTACCACTTTGAGTAGATGTTGGTGCTTAATGACTAAAATAAAGTACTTTGCTTGAGCTACAGTTTTGAAGAAAATAAAGTAAATTTGAAAAATTCCAACAAAGATGTAGAAGATGACGTGAATTTTTCTCCCTTCATTTTCTTTGCCATTATAGAAAGAAATGAGAAATTAAGGTCAGCTCAAGTTTCCTGCCTTTGGGTGGTGTGATTCCAAACCATAAGTGCACTGCACTTCTCATAAATCTTAATGCCTGTAAATGTAGTTAAAAAAAATAAAATTAAAAATTAAAAATGACTTTCCTCAAACCAATTATCAGCATGATTCACACGACTACCTTTGATTTCAAAAAAGAAAAATAAGGCTACACAAGTTCACAGGCTACAGTTAGTGTGTATTCATTTAGTGGTTTAAGGCACACGGTTGTGGGTTCTGTTGTTTTGTGGTGGTGGTGTTTTGGTGGTTTCAAGTCACAGTCACAGTGAGGAATTCCACATTTTCAGTTTTGGTCTGGCATTCACTATGCATCTCAGGTCTACTTTTGCAGACTTCTGTAAAATATTTCAGTTGTCAGGTACTGGTGTCTAATACTGTTTTCACACTTAAGAGTGACATGAATGGGAAATAGAGAAGCCCGAGTTGATCCCAAAATAGCTTTTAACATTTAAAAAAGATACCCATCTAAACATTTAATATAAGCCTTGAAGTAATTTGAGAATTTGGAGGAAAGCAAAGTCTTCATTTGTAGTTCAATGAGCATGAAAAACTCCAAAAAAGCAACAGCCTACAGGACAGACAGATCTTCACTACATCATCTGCAGTGCCTGCTATTACTGCAAACCTCTAGATTTGTGCTACAGCAGAAGGATGAAACAAATGAAGGATAACTCTGTATGGAAGGAGCAATTGGAATAACGTACTGCGAAGTAACAAGCTTTTGTGTACCATTCCCAAACTTCAGAGAGACAAAATTAGCTCTGATACTACACATTTCCAAGAGAATTTAGACCACAACCCATCAAGAACCGCAGAGAAATTGATCTTAAAAGATCTTTTATGAGAGATTGACTTGCAAAACCTGCATGCATATAAGAACATAGAATGATACCCTAAATCTTAAAACAACTTGCAGTCTAAATGTCACAGCTTTGACTTTGGTTTCTAGGCTATAATGCCATGAGCACATATTTGAAGCAGTTCCACGCTTAGACATAACTAAAGAACTGAAGTGGTAGGCAGACTTCAGTAGAAGTTATAGAATTTTCTAAATACTCATATTTCTTTTAAAAAAATGGAATGCTTATAATAAGATTAAATGTATACTTATTATTTTATCTTTCAATGTCCCAATTAGAAGTTTTGAATACATTCTTCCATAAATAAAAAATATATTTTTGTAATAGGTTTGTCAAATAATCTTTAAGAGACTTCAAGTATTTTACTATGAATACTAGCTTATAGCTCTAGGAAAAGGTAGAAAAACTATTTTACTCTGACATCAAAAATGAATCTGCTTCTCAACTGTCACTCATTGGTACACTTTTGCAGAGGTATGTAAGAGCAGCACACAGCTTTGGTGACAGAAACACAGCTCCCCTACAGGCATGGTGATGGAAGATTTAAAACCACTTAGGGTGCAGTGCTAAGTGCTTATAAAGGCTAGTTTGATCATGTCTCCCTGAAAAGGAGATGTAAAGAGCCAAACCTGAAAATTAAGCAATTAACATTCACCATGACACGTAAAAAGCATTGACCTCAGTCTCTTCTGCAGCCAACAGTTTTCTACTGGCTTGGTGAGTTGAAACAGCAGCACAATTTCTGTACACACACGATCACTGCCTTCAAAACCATTTTCAGTAGCTCAGGGCGTTAAAGGTCTATAAATGGCTGCACTTTTTCTCAGTATAAACAAACAAAACTTTTTCCTTATCAGCACACTCATCAGTGCATTGAACTAAACTTCATCAACTTGATCAAAAAGGCTTCCCAAATATTCATTTTATGCACAGGCAACAAATCAGCTTTGTTCATCCTGTCAAGATCTGAAGGAGATATATCAGACTTTAGGGGAAAAAAAAAAGCTAAGTGACAGGCTTACAACCTTGTTACTGGCAAACAGATGGAAAATTAGATTTCATATCAAATACCAACCTATAAAATAATGCTTTTCGTTGCCTCTTGTTTGCTTACTTTCAGTATCAAGATATTATTATTATTTTTTTTTTTTTTAAAGAATGACTTTAAGGATGGCCCAGGTAGTTAAAAAGCTCTCTTTGGCACACAGGTAGTCCCCATTCTTTCTGCAATACAACTACACTTGTCAGCTTTATTGATTTCATTTTAACTTTGCAAATGAGTACTTTGGAATAAATTTCTATATGTATCAAAAAAAGAAACCATCAGAGCAGAACTTCAAGTATTAGAAATAAAATTAAATGGCATTTCATTTACTGTGGTTGGTTTTTTTCCTTACGTAACAACAACGACAAAAAAAAGACAAATCCCCTTTTCAGATGATGCAAAAATGTGACATTCTGCAACCAGCTTTAAATCAATCCTGCAAATATCACCATTTGTAGTTCCAGTTAAGAAATAACACCTTTTCCTTACCTTACAAATACAAATATTTTGTGAACTGATAGCTATAGGTATAGCTATTACTGCAGCATAATAAGAAAAAGATTCTGCTCCACTTAGTGACATTTGGTACTCTATGTTTTTTGTTTTTTGTTTTTTAATCCCTTTCTAACAGCTTACAAAAACATAAGGGAGGCACACATTGTTATTTTGATTGTCTCCTGTCATATGAGCCAAAAAGTCTTTGTATTACATGGTATGATCTCCATGTAAACGAGGCAAACATCCACAGTGGTTCTGCAGAATTAGTATCTCAACTTCTAAAAAGGAACAGAACAACAAACTTGGAGTGGGAGTTAGCAGAGATGCTCCTTTCAGCATGGAGCTATAAATCATCACGAAATAGCTTGTCTTGATCTTCTCCAGTAACTTCAGATAGTTTAAAGTTGGAAGAGTAAACTGGAATTATGATTTAAAGGTATTGAGAGAATGTATTTCCCAAAAGCTGTTTTATAAATGTCCACTCATACAAAAAGATGCTCTGGTAATATTTATACTTTGTCATACAGCCAATTAAAAATGTGGGTTAGCCCACATTTCTGCTGAGGCTGTAATGAGGGAGGTGGCCGAACTAGAAATCTGTAGAACAGAAGTCTTTTCTCCAAAAGTACAATCACACTATTTATCTGAAAAACTATTTTGGAAATCTATAAAATCTTTTCTTAGAATTGGATGAATTGACATTTGTCCTAATGCCCTCTACTGATTATACAGGGAATCTAGCTGAGATTAGAACCCTCATCTCTCAAACGGCAGTTAGACAGTCCTCAGTCACTGCCAAACCTCAGTGCACACCTCTGAGAGCACGTTTTTCATCTAGCAACGATACACAAAGCATACAAAATCCAAATTTGCAATAAGACTACCTACTTCTTCCCCCTGTGAAAGTGAATGACCTTTGGAAAAGGAAGCATCAACAGAAGAGAGAGAAAAGTCTGAAAACCTCAACAGACCTGGGATCTCAGACTAAGGATTGTATCTTTCCATTCCTACCTACGCCTTCAAAATCATATAAGAATCACTACATAACATCTTGTAACCCATTTCATGAGGAACGATAGCAACATCAACAAAATTCCCAGCTTACAAGAATACCATTAAATAAGAAAAATGGTGTTACTCTATGCTGTTGTGATTTGGTATGTTTCATGCACCGCCAGATTTTGGAAGTTACCACATCTTGGGACTGTTTGCTCTCCTTATTCTGATCATTCCACCAACAGCTCCAACAAATGGGTTCATGCATGAAGAAGTGATAAAAATGGCAAACCAAAATAGGAAGCAAAATACAGTAGTAGGCCAAAGGGACCATGAATGCCAAGGAAATGATCTTTCACCAAAATCAGACCTTTGCACATTTTACAGATGGCCTTTTACCAACTGCACTGCAGTTCTGTCACTGTCCATCACACTAACAGCCACCTGAAAGTAGGAAAACTACTCTATTCTTCTGTGCCTGAAAAGAAACCTCTAGGCTAAATCAAGCTACAAGTATATATGGACACAAATTATCTTATATACATATACTGTAGCATACATTTGTTTAGACAGTACCAGGATATAATACAATTAACATCTTTGATTTACTAACACTATGCACATGATCTAATCTCGTCAATAGGATGTTAAGACTTGAAGATCAGCAGGTAGGTTACTGACAGCAGTAACAGGTGGTTTGGTTAACTACAACTGAGAGCAGTTCTAATGACTAAGTGATAGCTTGAATAGCTGATTGGTTTATAAGACAGAATAGGTTCATTTTCAAAGTCACTGTGTGAATTAATAAGTCTTTTCAGGCAGCTCAGATGAATTAACTCTAAGAACAAGCTAGAACTAACTGAGGCACTTCAGGCAAGAATAACAAGATTAAACCAATGGGTCAGGCTCTACCTCTACATTAAGAATACACTCAATTGACAGTAGGTAGCAGATTTCCTGTTATTATCCCTATTAGGTAATCAAGCTGGCATAGTAATTCCATATGAAGATGACATATCTCAGATAGTGGAGACAGCTAACAAAGAAGCAAGTAGTAGCACTCATCTCTACATGGAATCAATACCTCATTTTAAATAACATAACGGTTAGTGTGATTTCTTCTGTTGGCAAAACACATGCCAGGAGATAGAATTCCTTACACACAGCTATTCTAGGCATCGTTGTAAATGGCAGTCACTAGCATCTAGGCACTAAGATAATTCTTTATGAAGAGCTAATAATTACAGACAGTTTTTTGTACTACCTAAGAGCTCACCCACAGAAGGAAGTTAGCACAGTATGGCAAGGTGTGGATTTATATGTTGTAGCTATTTCATACTAAATTACTGTATGGACATTTACCATGAGATGAAGACTCTCCATTTACAATAGGAAAGAACCCTGCCTTGGCTATCTGGAAACTGCAGTATAGCAACTCTAGTGTCAACTTGCATCATACCTTAAAATTTGCTACCTCCTACATATGGATGAGGTCTAAGGAGTCATTTCTGAATTAACAAAATTCCAACAAAATTGGCAATGTTTTAAAACAACATTACAGCCAGTTGTTTATGAATCTGCTGGTAAGCTTCCAGAATAGAAAGCCACACAAACTGTCATTGTTTTCTCACTCTCACAAAAATGAAAATGTTTAAAACTGTCATTAATCTCTCACTCATCTAACAGTAATTGAACAAGTAATTTGCTAGAAATAACAGCTCTATAGAAGCAGTACATTCTGATTTGACTAGATACAAGTGTGACAGCTTTTAAATGTAGCATAAAATGATTGAAAGTATACTTGGCTGTGCAGTATTTCTGATAGTCACAGTGTGCTTGAAGTTTATTGAGTCTAACCAGCATACTTCTGACCTGCAAGAGAAGCAAGTCCAGAACATACGCACTGTACAGTGTACTGAGTAAAAAAAAGTCTATTTCAACTAAGAAATACAGTGAAATATCCAAGTGTCTGCAAGGCAAACGGAGTGTTGAGATGTAACACTAATACAACTCATGTGCTTACACACGCACAGTTAATTCACTTAATTGTCACAGTCAGGAAATGAACACCATGAGAAACTTTCTAAGCAGCATGAACAGAACCAAAAGCTTCTCATGAAGTAATGGCATTTCAGCAATCTTTCCCATATAACACAAGTTATGTTGGTCTAGGCATTCCTTTGTTGAAATTTGTTCCCTCACCACCGTAACTTTCCAGGCTGCACTGTTCTTATGTAAAACCAATGTTACACAACACAACACAGCACATGTAGAAGAAGAGAAAAAGTTACAAAATGTGGTACTTTGTATAAATGCATTCGTCCGAAAGCCAACACTGCAACAGACAAAGGGAGTGGAACTTTGGCCGCAATCTTCAGGAGTTTGCTGTAAGAACATAAAGAAAAAATTGCCATTTTTGTGGCCATATGTGCAGGAGTCCAAATACCTTATTTCATTTTCTTCAGAAAATGAATGCATAGATTTCAAGGATTTGCCATTTTTAAAATAGGAAAAAAAAAAAAAAAAAAAAAAAAAAGACAGGCTCAATGGGAAATAGTTGATATATAAGCAAGAGAAATTATGCAAAAAGGCTAATAAAATGTCATTTAACACTATTATTATGTAAATTTAGAAATAAATTCTCAGTAACAGAAATATGCATTGTTTTACATCATTTGAGTTAACAAGTACTGGTCAAGAAGATGAACTACACTGTTTAGTACTAAGTTTTCTGAAGTCTAGATAGAGAATATCCACTGCTCCCCTTTCATCCATCAGATTTATGATTTCATGTTGGTTAGGCATGACTTTCTCTTGGTGGAACCATGCTAATCACTCCTGATTATTTTCTGCTCTTTCATGTGCTTGGAAACAATAACTAGGATTAGCTGTGGTGAACATTTAACACTTTTAAAAAACCTGCAGCAATTCTGGGGTCTGAAAATATGATCACTATCATAATAAAGAAACACAGCCCCCTCAAGGAGAGTGATGGTATAAAAGCTGCATGCTCTTCAGCTGGAATTTCGTTTCTTTCAGTTCACCTATACATTTAAGTCCTGAGCTGAGATGGTTATAGTTTGCTATAACATGTTGCAGCATGCCCAATGATGTTTCTGTGGAGATACGAATCTGTGAGGCAATTTCATGCCTCACATTTTTCATGGTACAGTGTCTAATTTTATGTCAGAGGAAGAACTGCACAACCAAGGGCTCCAAACAAAGCATGATGTGGGCATGTTTAAAAAAACCCTCTCCCATAAGGAGAGGTTATGTGTACATAACTGTAACAGTTTGAAATCCACTTATCCTTTTAACTTCCAGATAATAATTTTTGAGATACAGTAGGATTCTGTAACATTTAGAAGGATTACATGAATGAATGAATGAAAAAACCACAGTTAAAACAAGTCTTTACGCAACTGATATTGTAGATATTAAATACTTTAAGTCTGCAAGGTAAATACAGGTGATTTTTCTCCACTTACCTGAACTACGTTCATTTGCATCTTACCTAGTTCTTAAGACTTAAAACATGCGAGTTTATTCATCTCTGTGAAGGTTGAATAATTACAGAACTGTGAAGTGCAAATGAAGTTTTAACACATAAACTGACGTGGTAAGAAACAAACAGTAAAACAACTGGGGATTGGGCTACAGTACCTTGATTTCACTTCAGAAGCACTCGAATTCATGAGAATTTCTAAAATGCACACAAGTATAATAGCTGTAGCTCGACACGGGTCAGGGTCAAGTCTAGCACTGTACCTGCAAAAGAGTGAATTAGTTTTAAGGGCACGTTACTTCTAAACCAGGCCACCAGATAAAATCCAATTTGGAAGCACGGATGTGCTAACAACAATGAACATAAAATGAATAAGGCCATCCCTGGCTGCATTTAAATCATTTTTGAATTGTTACTTTCTTCAACATACTATTGGTTCTCTTAACATCTACTTATATCATAACTAAAGCCAGTTTGCATAGAAAGAACAGTTAAAGTTAACGGCACTCTTCGATGCTATAATAAGGTAGACAATCTGAAGAATCAACTATTTGCAATTGTAAGCATCTTCAAAGGTTTGGATTCTTTTCTTCCACCCTTATTGACAATTTAAGAAGTTACCTGAGATTTTTTAACCAATAAACTAAAGATGGCAAGTTGAGCAGAACAATCCATGTGAATAAATTGAACACTGTAACATGGATCTTCAGACTGTTAGCAGCTTCAGCAGTTGTACTGCTTGAGAGAGACTGTGTTGCTTCTGAAGTACTGTCTATCAAATCCTGTTTTTTGACTGTGCATCTAATGGAATTCTGTGAAGTTTCTTTTGAGCGCTCCAATTCCTGAAAAAAAAAGCACAAAAAACAAGAGCATGCACTGGCTTGATAGAACTCATACAGAGGGACAAAAAAGGAAAAGCTACAGTAGCATATGAGCTCTGATTCAGGAAAAAAAAAATCTGCAATTTATCCCTCAAAAAGCCATCAAAAGCAAAGTTCAATGGTTCCACTATAAAGCATCCAGCAATTTCTCTTACACTAATAGTTTGTGTCTTTGGAAGAAAAGAATAGAGACGTTTAGGAGAGTAGAGATATCCTGACACCACTGCACTGATAAGAAACGGAGTTCCTGGAAGGAGGAAGAACAGAATAAAAGAAATAATAAAGCATGTGGGCGAAAATCACAGGTGATCATTCATGGAAGAAATACAGGAGGTAACGTAACTGGGAGTAAAACAGTAGCTCTAAGAATAAATAATAAAGACAAATTAGTAAGCTGGCAGATGCTACATTTCAATGACTGAAAAAACTACAAGTGAAAGATAAGAAAGATTATTTGGATATGGAAGAAGAGCAGAAGAGAATTTAAACTAAACATAAGGGAGACCCAAAAATTTCAAAGAAATTTATCAAAACTTTTTCTTGCAGACTGCTTTTTTTTTTTTAACTGCCAAACAGAACAGGTAGATATTATACACAAGTATCCACACACAGTTTGGATACTATAAATTGAAGTAACTGAAAAAGGATCAGAAATGAAAATGCATGAAAACCAGCAATACTTTGCCTCTTCTCTTCTTTCTAAACAGTTCCCAATTTACTGGAATCTTCAGACAAGTTCACACTGCAGTGGTCTTGAACTGTGACTTCAGTAATCATATATGACAGAAGGTGACATTTGTGTCCTATATTTTCATCATGCACACACTAAGCAAGCTCTGCAGCCACGTAGTTATCACAGCACAACACAGTAGTGCAGGACAGGATGATAATAATTTACAATGCACAGGTTTGCCAAACAGTTCTTGGTCATAGAATTTTGAACAGAAACAGTAAACACACTCACCCTATTCAGCACGTTTTGCTCTGCTCTTACATTCACACTCAGTTTTATAACCTGTAAGACAGATTCACTCTTTCAGTAAAGTTGCTTCACATGAAATCTGTAGCATACAAAAAAAATAAAGGGGCTTATTGTTAATTGTCTTTGTTTGTTTGTTTGTTTTTAACAGCTGGGGCCTCAGTGGAGATCTCTCAGGTTCGAAGAACACAGAGAAATCCTGTTGCTCATGCTGTGCTTTCTGCTGCCACCTACCTACCTCAGACCACCTGCAGGCTGCTTCCTTTTGTACCCTTAATTCCCAGTCTTGTGCTCCCAAGGCTTCCCTAGAAACTAACGATAGCAGCTGTTTTAGCAACTCTATAGCCATAGGGTGAATCAGATACCTAAGTTAGACACTGATGCACAGAAGACCATGGAAACTGAATAGCAGGGACTAAATATGGATCCTCACAGCACCAGTCAAGGGATCAGATTAGACATATAACAAAAATTCTAATTCAGTATAGCCACATATCCATCTTCCTCCCTTTACTTCAAAAGGACCTGTGAAGAGTATTCAAGAAAGTATTCTACAGAACATTCCTTCAGGACTTTCTTTCACTAAAGCTTTTGTTCAAGGAAGTTATTAGCCTTTGATTTTGTAACACGACATATCCAGAAGATAAAAATTGCAACTAAATAATCACAGCATGCATACAGAACTGTAAATTTCTTTGAAAGAAGTATTATCAAAGCAACAAAATCATTCTAAGAAGTACAAGACAAAGTTGAAAAATTAAAAAAAAAAATTTCAAGTACCTAAATTGTAACATTTATTTCAAGTATACAATGTGCTAGCCTTCATTTTTTGCTTTTAACACTTTCAATTCAAAACATACAAAATTCTGACTTCATATACAAATTCAAAATGCTTAGCTTTTCAGTACCTTGAACAAGTATTGAAGATAAATAATGAATAGAGCAAATGCACCACAAGTGGTCCAGCTAACCAAAGCAAGGGACCCCACCATGCAGAGTCTTCTGGGTGTAATCAATTTAGCTTTCGAAAGTACAGTAGGTCTGAAAAAAGACAGAAGCACTCTCACACTTTGTAGTTTTGATGTCATTACAAGATATCTAACAATCACTCTGTTTCACGAATGACTCAGGAGAATGCATTGCTCCCAAACTGATAAAGCACTGAAAAAATAAGGTTAGACAAATATACACCAGCTGCCACGTAAGCTACTTGACAAAACAACTTCATCGGACACCTTCCTGTAACTAACACATTATTAGTTACTGCCTTGTAACTAAGGCATTACTTTTACTTCACTGGGGGAACACAGCATACTTCTGTGAACGTAAAGCATTAGCTTATCCTAACTCTAGATCTACATAGTCACTTAGTTCTTCTTTGAGACAAAGAGAACCAGCACTGTGTCATTACTGCTGCAAGCTGCACGTTCAAGTGACTCCAACTGCAAACATTTAATACACTGAGGTCTTTAAAGGTAGCACAGCAGCATGCAACAATAAGCTTGCAATATTAATTTTGTGACATTCATCTCAGACAGGAATTTCTGCTTGCTCATAGCATGAGCGACATAGGAAAGCTTATTGGGAGTCCCAGCTTTCCAGAAGATGTTATTAAGAGACAAGGATGGAACTAGAATGACAAAGATGAGATGATGAGATAGAAAAATGGAGGAATGCCATGGGGAAGATAGTGCAATATCTATAATTTCTTTGAATTTCACTGAACATTCCAGCATTAAAATAGACAGTGAAAATGGAAAAAAAGTGTTATTTGGAAAACAACATCTTAAAAGCTTTTGCAACAAATACTGAAAATAACCACAAAGAGAATCATAGAATCATAGAATCCTTAGAGTTGGAAGGGACCTTTAAAGATCATCTAGTCCAATTCCCCTACGATGAACAGGGACATTACAGCTAAATCAGAGGTTGCCCAGGGCCTGATCCAGCCTGGTCTCCAGAAATGGGGCACAACTGTATCTCTGGGCAGCCTGAGAAGACTACTTGACAGGAAAAAAACTCCACAGACAGCTAATGACAAATTATTTGCTGCTGGCCACATCAGAATGTTTTCAAATACTGAGCTGAAGCCAAACAAATACTATTCCACTTTAGAGAGATTTATAAATCACCTTTTTTTTTTTTTTTTTCCTTCTTCCCTCCCCCCCCAAGAAATTCA
Organism: Lagopus muta; assembly: GCF_023343835.1. Lineage (NCBI taxonomy): Eukaryota > Metazoa > Chordata > Aves > Galliformes > Phasianidae > Lagopus > Lagopus muta. The sequence continues at coordinate 26,995,940 of NC_064440.1, read as the reverse complement.
GGACTGTATGAGAACCTGCATAAGATACTAGAACCATGCATGATATTAATAAACCATGTAAGTTGCCTTTTGGTGATGCGTGATGAGGAATGAGAGGCACCTCTCCTTCATTAGTACTTAGCACTAGCACATTCAGATGTCTAAAATCAGGCAGAATTTCATCTGTCCAACCACTCACATTGAAGCAAACAAAAATGACCGTGCTGCAGACATCTAAAAAAGCATAATTAGAGCGTAAGGTTGTTTTACCTAGTCAGAGTTAACCATAATGAAGAGAAGATTCTCAGAAACGTAGAGAAAAATACTGCACTCCAGTAGGCAATGCCTGTCCCAAAAAGAAATAGAATCAGGGACACAAGGGGGAACCATGCATCCTGACTACTCAGTACAGCAGCATCCACCTCTGGTAGCAAGAGTGAATCCCATATCTCTCTAAACCAGTTAAACCTGCCAAAAACATGAAAGCAGTATTACTTATCACTTTCACTTGCTACAACAGTAAGACAATCAGTCAACTACTCTTCCTACTTACAGGCTTTCAAACAAAATCAAAGTCAGACCATAATATAATAATCATCCCACCAACAGTTATTCTGAATTTTCTTGCTTTAGAAACTGCTTTAAAAAACAAACAAACAAACAAAAAAAAGATAATGCAAACTTACCCCTGCAGAAACACAACAATGCTTATAATAGGTTCTACTTTGTAGGGCTTAGCTGCTCTAACTAGTTCAAGTGAAAATTCTGAACACTGGCCTAGAATCAAGAACAGAAAGCACCTATAGTTATTATTTTGTCATGAACTTGAACAAAGACTAATCACAATAAAAAGCAAATTCAGGAAAAAATCTGAAAGTTCACTTTCAACATAACCATGTCTTATGACAACACTGTAAGTCAGCCTACCGCATTACGATTGGACTTGATATCATAAGTCTTTTTCAACTTAAAAGATTCTGTGATTCTATGATCAGAAGGCCTTATTCACTGCATCAATCATGGTCAGGTTCTAGAGCACAAGAGCTTCCAGACGAGTTTGTTAAAAATACCAACTTGAACTTAAATGAAAATGCATTCTGTCTTAAGACACGTCTAATAACCAGTCTCCAAATCTCATCTTCATGCAAGATTAAGTTGTTTCATTTATCTTAACATTATATTTTTAATTTTTAGATGTATTTTTAAGTAGTTTTCTATTAATACTAAAATACGTTGCAACACACTGATCACAAGGAAAGAAAAAGCAAACTGCTAGAACACAACCATGGAGAACTATCAACAAAAGCTGAAGCTAAAGAATATATATCCAAAGCATTCGCTCAAGTTCAATGATACCTGGCTTAAAAAAAAAAAAAAATCACAACTGCTAAATCATCAACAGTAAATTAGAGAAGTAATTAATTCAAAAACACTAGAAAAAATATTTTTCCAGAAAGCTACCTGTTGACATCAGTGTACTCAACTGTCCTCCATAGGTAAGGAGAATATTAGAAACAACATAGACAGGAAGAGCACCAGCATGGAACCTTATTATCTGAAAGACAAGGATAAGAAAATCCTTTGTATACATACACACACAAAAACCAACATTGAGTCAGCATGACAATTTAACTGGAAGATCTATCCTAAAAGATACTACCGGTTTCCTGTTACCATGTACAAGTATTTGAGAACCACTCTTAACAATTAATGGCATATATGGAAAATACTCCCATAAATGGCTACTCAAATGTGTTTTTATAAAGGATCAAAATATAAACAGAAGCCTTTTTTTTTTTTTTCCCCATTCACAACAAATACAGAAAGAATAGAGCAGCACATTACTGGTAATTCAGTAATATACATAAGCGAACCCTAAAAGCAAAACCTTGCACTTTCCAAGCAAAACCTGCACAGTTACGAACCCTTTCAGACCCAAATTTCATTTATCTTTTACCTGGCATCCACTGTACAAAGTAATGAAATAATATCCCTTTACATAAAAATAGTACAGAAATTCTTCTAAAATGATAACAAAATGAAAAATCCTTGATATAATTGCATATATTCAAATACAGAAACTTGCTACTAATATTCCAGAGCCATACTTAGGAGCTTGGAATTTAATTACTTTTCAGAATTAGAAAACTGCAGATGGGTGGTCTATTCTTACTGACACCAACGTAGAAAAGTATTCCTCATGTATAAAGGAATAAAATAGTTATAAAGAGACAAACTGAAGTTCTTCTGCTTTTTTAATCCTACTTTTGTTTCATGTCAAGTGTTCAAATTTTATCAGTACTAATTCATTCCGCAAGACAGTCAATATGACTTCCAGTGCCATCCTTTTATAGACACTGGGCTAACTACAAAGACAAATGTTCAACATCTACACTACACTCTCTAGAGCTAGAGAGATTTTTTATTATGAAAATGGGAGCATGGGATGGGATGACTTGTCAAGTGACAAAGTTTTAACTGGTCCTCAAACAGTGCTTCTTCTGGCATCAAGAAGGATTTCATGTGCCACAGAAGGAGAGAAAGGAAGGAAGAACTTGTATTGAAAGCCCCTCTTACTTGTCCAAGAATTTGTAAAAACGACGTTTTCAGAATTACCTGCATAAAAAAGGTAACAGATAATTTGAGTGTTATTTTGCACAACAGCTAACAAATACAAAACACTTTTCAGAAACCAACTTAACTATGAGAACACAGCAATCCTGTAATTGGAATGTACAACAACTTACTACCAACTTTTTTTTTTTAAAAACAAAGACTTTAATATTTTGCATAAAGAAGCATAAGACCAACTTTAAATAGCCCTGTAACTTGGCAAAACAGTTATAACAAGGACTACATTCACAAATTGGCCAAAGAGCAGAACTTGGGATTTACTTAGTATTTGTTTTGCTAAAAACCAACCATGTGATTTGAAAGACTAAATTATACCAAAATTATACACGGACACAAATTAGCAACGAAATGTTTCTTTCTTACTTCATACTGACAGCCTGACGAAGAGTAAATACTTAGCACTGGAACCCTGCTCTCATTTTCAGGCTGAGCCATGTGCAGTTTCGCAGAAATCTCAACAAACGATGGAGTGCTGAAAGAGAGCAACATAACTGGTAATCTTTTCCTCATAATAAAAAAAAAGCATAACACACTTTTGTCTTCAGCAAGCGCACGTGAAACACAACTAGTTCATCAAGTGCCATCACAACCTGTGAACTGAACGGCATACTGAACGTGCTTATTCTATCACAGGAAACCATAGAATGGTTTGGGTTGGAAAGTATCTTACAGTCTGTATTGCTTCTCTGTCATGGGCAGGGACACCTTCCACTAAACCAGGCAATATGCTTAATATTCTCAAGTCACTGTCTTCCAGTCTACCAAGAGGCATAGTAGTAATGAAAACTGACATATTTAGCTAACACCTCACAGAACATGTAAATATGCTAAATGAAGAGAATGGGTAGGACAGATTTTCAAGAAAATTCAGTCTCCTGTAAGCATTAAGCTGTTGGAGTAGAAAATATGGGAAAAATACCTGAAGTTCAATCAGGTTGTTCAACTGCAATTCATGAGTGACACACATTTCAAGGTGTATCATTTGTTTTTGTCAGGGCTATACTATTGAAAGAGCTTAGGGCTGCTCTGTGATCAAAAATCTGGTTTACAGTAAGAAACCAGTACCCAGAGCAAGCTCCAGTTCCCATTCATTAAGGGGGTCAAACCTTAAAATTACCAGGAAATTGAACATCCACTTCCAGAAAATAAGTAATAACTATTAAGCAAGCAACTAATTTATCTATTAGTAGACATTGTGAAGAAAAATCCAAAGAACTCTGTCAAGAAAGACAGACAGATAAATGAGAGAAACACACAAAAGCAAAGCACTTGAGACTGGAGAATTTGTCTCGTGTCAGAAATACGCCCACAGTGGAATGCTCAATCTGTTCCAAAACATAACAAGAAATTACAATTGTTAAAGTCCTTACTTAACCACAGTCATTGAGTCTTCATGTGACCAGGGTATATGAAGTCTGTAAACACTGGGTTTTCTTTCTGAAAAGGGAAGATAATTACAAGCACAAAAATCATTCAGAACAAGATGTGACCAGTATCTGCAAAAATTAAATGAAGAAAATTTAATAGTCTCACTGAATACAGACACAACATTTACAAGGTACCATTTCCTCAAAACAACACCAAAGCATGAATATATACATACACTGCTTACTGCTTATTACATCTGTGCATCATACCTGACTCGGTATAATTTCACTTAAAGACTTTCAAAATGCAAATAAAACAGAGAGTGGCCTACAAATCATCATGCAGAAGCATTTTGCTTGTATTTACATTTCAATTAAAACCACAATGCAGTTCAGTGAACTCAGCATTGAGCAAAAATGACATTGTTAAACACATTGTTACATAACAAGACAAGAACCAACAGTTAAAAAGCAGAACAGTTACAAGAAAAACCTCTGATTTTCACTTGAAAGCTATTTCCTCAAGCTAATAAAACTTTGCTAAAAAAAAAAAAAGTCCTTAAGCATCCCTTTCTGTTTGAGTTAATGTTTGCTCAACACATTTGAGTACCAGGATTGGTGAAGTACTTTATGGTTGAGAAACACTTGCAACGTAACACAGAAATCTACATAAAGTTGAGCTTTCCTTTGCTGAGAAGCAAAAAAAAAAACAACAAAAAACAAACAAAGACTAATTCCCCATTTTCTTTGAACTTCATAAAAAGTGAGAAATGGAATGATGGAACAACAAATTCTGAATGTTGCTTTCAAGCAAGTGGAGGAAAAGAAGGTAATCAGTAGCAGTCAACATGGATTCACAAAAGGGAAAACATGCTTGACCAATCTGATAGCCTCTGAAAATATCGCAACCAGCTGAGTAGCAGTGGATGTTGTCTATCTTGATTTCAGCAAGGCTTTTGACAGTGTCCCCCATAACATCCTTCTAGGTAAACATAGGAAGCGTGGGATAGATGAGCAGTGAGCTGGATGGAGAACTAGCTGGTTGGCAGAGCTGAGAGGATTGTGATCAGCTGTGCAGCCTGGTTGGAGACCCATATCTAGCAATGCACCTCAGGGGGCCACTACAGGGTCTGGTCTTGTATAACATCATCTTCAACGATCTAGATAAGGGACACAGTCCACCCTCAGTAAGTGTGCTGATAATATGAAGCTGGGAGGAGTGGCTGACACACCAGAAGGCTGTGCTGCCATTGAGAGAGAGCGAGGCTCAATGAGGGCAGCGTAGAGTCCTACACCTGAGAAGGAATAACTGCTCACATCAATAAAGATTAGGGGCTGACCTGAAAGAAAAGAGCTCCAAAGAGACGGACTTGGGTGTCCTGGTGGACAACAGGTTGACCATGAGCCAGCAGCATGCCCTTGTGACCAGGGCCAATGTTGTCTTGGGGTGCATTAAAAAGTGCGAACAGCAGGTTACGGGAGGCGATTCTCTCTCTCTCTACTCTGCCCTGATGTGACCGCATCTGTATTACTGTGTCTAATTACAGGCTCTCCAGTTGAAGAAAGGCAGAGAGCTTCTGAAGAGAGTCCAGCAGAGGGTCACAGAGATAATCAGGGGCCTGGAACATCTCCTCATACAAGCAAAGGCTGAGAGACCTGGGACTGTTCAGCCTGGAGAAAACTGAGAGAAGATCTTATCAATATTTCTAAACATCTGATGAGCAGGAGTCAAGTGAATGGGGATGGGCTCTTCTTGGCAGTGCCCAGCAGCAGGACAATGGGCACAGACAGGAACACAACGTTCCACACAAACATGAGGAAGAACTTCTTTACTTTGACAGCGACAGAGCACTAAAACAGGCTGCCTACAGAGGTTGTGGAGCCTTCTTCTCTAGAGATATAAAAAGCCACCTGGATGCTTTCCTGTGCAACCTATTCTAGGGAGCCTGCTTTAGCAGGGGGTTGGACTCGATAATCTCAAGAGGTCCCTCCCGATCCCTATGATTCTGTGACTCTGTGAAGTATCAGCAAACGTTTGATAGGTTATAATAAGGTTATAATAATGTAAGGTTAATAATAAAGTTATAATAATACTGCCTAGACTGAATTGCTCAAGAGGACTTATATTTCTGCAAGTTTTAGCCTTGAGAATTTTCAGCAAGTTTTGTGATATAAATTTATACTTTTGAACACATATATTTACCTATCAGTGGCTGGCAGTGGCTCTCTACGTGTATTTTGAAAGCTTGATATACCTAAAATATAAAAAAGACCTCAACTTAGTCTCCAAACAGTGGTTACATTAGCTTAAAAAGTCCTGTTCTTACTTGGTTGAAGTGCTGAAGCTGTATGTTGTAAAATAAGCCAGTTGAATTTAACAGAATTTTGCTTGAAGAAAGGCCTGTAAAGAATACGTTATTTCAAAATATTAGATACCACTAATTTGAGAGCTCACTACATCTTCAGATACTTTTTCCCCCCAAGCAATTTATGTGCTTCTATATCTCTTAGTCAAAAAAGCATACTTCTTATTTGTTAGTTGCTAGCAGGAGTTGTATTAACTTTTGTAAAAACAATTCATCTCCCAAAAAACAAATTAACTAACTAACTAACAAAAAACTCTGACCATTGGAATTTTTGGGAAAAAATATTATCCAAAGTGCTAGCAATATTCGTTTCACATTTTTTCTAGAAGTAACATGATACACTTACCAAAGGAAAAAAGATTTGTTACAGGGAGCTGTATTGTTCTGGAATCCTCTTTGAAGAATTCACAGTCCAAAGTAAACTGCAATTCAGAATATTCAGCACAGATCTAAATTCAGCACAAGACCAAAGCCTTTGCTCTAGCCAATTCCAATTCAGGCAAAGTGCAAGACACAAATACTGAGATGTCACTTTTCTACACTCCACTGATCAAAAATGGCAGTTTGTTTGCTCTTGCACACAGCAGTACAAGTTTGGCAATCTTAAGCATAACTTGCACAGTTGTCCTGCTTTTAATCCTCTGCAACAATCTTCAAAAGACTATCCAAACAGCTGAGAAAGATCAGAATCCAGTTCACATTTTTTTGTTCAGCGGTGGGATGGGAAGTGGGGGTGTGATGCTGCAAAGGAGAGTGATCTGTCCCAGTTCTTTGTATCACTGCCTAAGCAGATAGAACCTCTAGTTTGGCTCCTAAAGTTTAATTACATAAACGACAGAAAAGCATGCAGCAGATACAATTTTTACCATCTCTAATACACATTTAGCTCACTTGAAGATTACTTTCCATCACATCATAAGTTTATCAGCCGTTTTCTTGAAAAGCAATTTCCATGATTTTTAACAGTGAACTGCAACTCAGCAGGTTTTATTTCCCAAATTATCTGTGAGATTCAGAAGTATCCAACTGTGTGAAATTCAGTCTACCACTACTAATTTATTAATTATTTGAGGTTCAAGAGCTTGCATGGGTGTCTGCACCATTCTCCCCAGAATCCACATGTTACCTTCAAATATCTACAGCTGTCTGCTACCCTGGTAAAGGAATTGATTTCACTAAAACAAACATACAAGAATGATACCAGAATATTAAGAAAAACATGCAAGAACTGCCAAGAACTCTAAGAACTTGCTTGAGAACTGTTGTTCAGCATCTTTCAACTACTATCCAGGCTTTAAGTTTGGCAGTTTATCAACTGCAAACATTTATTGGCTTAAAGTAGTAAATGGAGTTAACCTTCAGACCACACTGTAGTGTAAGGTATACAGTTTATCAATGCAACTTAGCACACATTTAATTCTTTATCTTCCATTGTAGGACCTGAAAGCTATGAACACTCTGAGCATGCAATTTCCATCTTTTTACCTTATTGCCAGCTGAGGGTGGTACAAGAATGACAATGTGGGACAGAGAAGGATAGTCCTGAAGTTTCAGTATTGCAACCTCAAAAATTAAAAAAAAAAACAACAAAAAAACCAGAAAGAAAGTAAGAAAGAGAAAAAATAAGAATCATTACTAAACATAGCTCTTAGCTCATCAATTATCAGATGTCCACTTCTTGTATTCCGTCCTCTGGAATACAACTGCATGTTTCAATGCTGTAAACAGTACAGCTATATCTCCCAAGACACAAAACAACCCACCAAACACTCTCCCCTGCTCCAAGGTAGGTACAATGCTTACCTTGACGGTTGGAAGTAACTCAGCTCTCCAGGATAGATCAGCAGCTTCCAGACTGCAAAAATCCATGCACATTAAGGGATGAACACATTAATTAGACAGGCACTACATTCTGACTGTGGACCAGGTTTCCCCCCCTCTACACAGATTCACATTTGTGAATTGGGAACAAGTCTAAGCCTACTGCAGTTGGCTACCACAGTCATTAATCAAATTATAGGCAATCATTTCAGATACTGCAGATCTTGTTCTTGCAATAACAAAGAAAGGAGAGCTCTAACTTTGTCATGCACAGCAATCAGTAACCACACAACAGACACACACATCAACACTGAATTAACACACAAATTTTAACGTGTTAAATATCACAAGTGTCCATGGTTCCATGAATACCAAAACCATACTGTACAGAATAACACTTTTGTGTGCAAAACTGGTGTGCATCTATACTAAGTTATATAATGAACAGTAAGAAATTCAGTCAGCCATTTAACATATGTTTTTTAGAATATCAGGATTACATTTATTTCTCTAAATAGTGCTAAAGGATCTCAGGACAATGCTGATTTTGCTACGGATTTTACTAGGCTAAGTTTTAGACAGCAGTCCTGCACCATGTTAACCTCTATCTGATGCCAGTCACAGGTTATACAGAACAGTAACAGCCAAACATGTTTCAGCACAGCTCCCAAACACCACACCAGCCCAAATCTATCTGGAAGCTTTCCCTAAATCCAAAGAGCAGATGCAATTCACGTGGAGATAACTTCGGAGAGGAAAGCTAAGTCAGTGTTAAGAATAGGGTTTTCTTTAAATCCCTTTTTGTAATTACAGTAATGACATGATTCAAATAATTACTAACTGAGCCACATTTCTAAATATTTTCATATAATAAAGCAATAGCAATTCTGAAACATGAAAAAAATAAAAAAGACGCTTCATTTTTTGAGGGCTTCAAGTAAGTTTTATGTCTTTGTCACAGGATTTTAAAGAGATGTTACAAAACACACAATTTAGGATCCAATATAGCACAGAGCAACAGGAGCAACTTTTTACTGCTATAAAAATCAAACATACAGCTAAAGAAACTTCACTCATTATATTCTGCATTCATGCAGATATTTTGAGAAAGCCTATCTTTTCTGTTTTCCTGCTGAAAGCACAAGTTATTAACAGCAGTAATTCTACTTCTGTTCCCAATCTCTTCTTAAAAAACGTATTTTATGTGCTCAAAAACTGAAATGTAGTCTTACAAGATCTATTTAAACAAAAAATTGTTTATACTCACCAGACTGAAGAATTGCTGTCCATACAGCCATAAATCCAGCTACTTGTGTCCTGTAACAGCAATACCATAATGAGGTACGTTACTGATGTGTGAATTTATAGATAGATTAAAAATAGTAATTCTTTAACTCAAACAAGGCAAGAGCTTCAGTATTCCAATTGTTCTAAAACTCTTTGATAGAAGAAACTGCTGCAATTAATTTACAAAGGAGAAACAAACTTCCACCCTTCACCTCACTCATCTTCTGCTCAGTACATCTGCAGTGGCTATCTCTATAGCAACCAAACTCTCTTAAGGATTTAATCTGCTCAAGTGCAAAAGCAAGAATGGTGACAAAAGTGGTCTCCCTTAAACTTCAGTTGCTTTTAATGAAATGTATCCATTAACTTTTTTTTTCTTCCATTTCACAGCCAAGTCAGACTTGTGCACTAACAGAAGTCAACGTGAAGTCTGGTATCATCGTATCGGAATTCCAGCTGTGGAAGGATGAAACGTCACTGTGAAAGGTGTTGTTTCTTTTTTCAGGAACCATTTTCTTTTTTTTTTTTTTTGTCATCTTCTCTATTTATGAACCAATACTATTCTCTTAAAGCAAATCCAACGTTTGGCAAATAGAAGTAAAGACTTTGAAGCTGCTCCTGATAAGAACAAATAGAAAAGCTCTGAGGATATACACTCTTCTCCATAACGATGGACTGAACCTTTTGTTTTGCAGTAAGGAGGATGGGAAGGATGGAAAATGAAAGCATTTAAATTTTCTTGCCACTAATCCAAAACAGTCCTGTAATTCTAGGAGGTACATTTATCAATCTCCAGTTTGCCAAGAGATTACGTTCCTTCTTTTCAAAAATATCTTTTAAATTATTTCAAAAACATCTTGGCTGAAACGATACGTGTAGAACTAAAAATACAATGTATGCTATCAGCTCTCCACAAAGGCAACAGCTGAGAAGGTGCTACATTCTCAGCTGGCTCTCATTCACTTCCACTGCCTAGTGGAAAATTTCTGTAGAATTTCTGACTCGCTTCAACGTTATCATGGGGAAGCAAACATATAAACAGCCTTCCTGTTTTACAAGTATGGCTGAATCCTGGCAACACTGAAAATAACTTCTTCATCTAAAGCAATCAATACAGCTATACCAAATTAAAGAAGAAAGCAATCTGGAGCTCAGAGTAATGGAGCCAGAAATAAGACAGTGAAGTTCAGGTGGTACGGAAGGTTTCACACCTCAAACACTTAGCATGACATGCTAAAACAAAAAGTACATCTGATGCAAAGCATAGGCTGTGACTGCAAGTGGATGTTATTAATTTCAACTACTATTCACTAAATTGTCTGAAAATATGCAGTGAATCCAAATTAACACCATGCAAATCTATAAACAAATTCCAGAGAGAACGATAAGTATCATCTCACCAACATAGTGTTTTCACAGTAAACATGACTGTAGGATTCTCTGTGGCTTGCAAGAGGAAATGTGAAATATTTTCCATCAGAATCCTTAAAAGAAGAAAAAAAGAACTCATTAGTGAAGAGGACAAACATAAAAACACAACGAAGAAAAATGTTACTTGCATTGTAAGCTGAATAAGTCCATTTTGAGGTTTTGACTTCAATCCACATGAAAGTTCCTAAAAAACAAATAAATTTTTATTTGTCACCTGAAGGAAATATTCTTCCTTATCTTTCAAATCTCATCTTTTTTTTTTATTGCCTAAGTCTTGTCTCTCATCTTTAAGTGGCCTTAAATTTTATAAGCTTTAATCCATTCACAGGCTTGCTGCTTCTTAAAATTATATGCAATAGTTATTGTCAGTTTCACAGGAAGTAACATAACTCTAGGATCCCATTGCTACATATTAGTTGTAAAACCAAAAAGTCTATGGATTTCAAAATAAGGCTCTCAGGAAATCAAAATAAACAAGAAACCGTGTAACATAAACACAATTACAGGGTGACAGACATTAAATGAGGCAGCATTGGAAACATCCCCAATTTTTGTTTCCATCATCCTTACAAGAAAACTAATATTTATGTGAAACTTATGTGAAAGTAAGTCAAAGATGAGCTAAATACCACGTACAAGAAAACAGTAGGAGTTTAAAGACACAGGTGGAGAAAAAGAATAATACAATAATAAATAGACTGGATATATAAACTATGCAAGTTGTTGTGCAAGAAGGTTAATATTAATAAACCAGAATAAGGTAATCACTCATTTAGTGTGAACAAACACAGCTCCCCAAGAGCTAGCAATTTTGATGGCCCTCTGCAGGACACACTCCAGCACATCAGTGCCTAAGTACTTTCTCATAAGAGGGTGGCCAAAACCAGAAACCAAAGTTCTAGCTATCTCAGAAGCTCTGCAATAGTTTACATTTTAAACATTTCTGAAATAAAATGGTTTTCCTCAGTTCAGAGCTCTTCAGCAGATCTAGGAATACACCTGTGCCCTATAAAAACATCTTTTTAGCTCCCGAAAATTCACACGCTCAAGATTTCTCATCTGTCAACTCAGTGGTTGAAACCTTGTCTGTAACAAGAAAACCACCAGTAGGTGATGCATTTTGCCCTACTACTTGACACAGTTATGAAAAGGAAGTCATTGACAAAGTAGCCCAGGACATTCAGAATTTTCTTAAGTAGCACAGAATTATCACAGTGGCTCTACAATACTCACACTATCTCTCTAACAGCGATGGGATGTAAGCATATATTACACTGTACTTTTAATGTCCAGCTACACCCAATTTCTGAGACTTTCTATTGGACATCTTGGTATATGTGTCTATTTAGCACGTCCCTCAGAATCAAAGGCATATAAAAACAACACGCTTATTTTTGCCCCTAACACTTTCAACCTATTTAGTGCTGGAAACCATACAAACACTGACCAGTTTACATTTAAAACCTATACTATTATTTTAGCAACGTCTAAAAAAGGACAAACTTTATTTCAAGAGTTTGCTGGTGAGAAGATCAACTCTTAACCAAGGAGTATCACTGCATCCTGTTCAGGAGAAAACTTGCTGCACACCTGTAAGTTCTGTGAAAGCTTCAGGATTTTCCTCAAATATCTTTCCAGGGTGTCTAACAAAGTGGTGATTCAACACGGACATTCTCTTCTTGGGATCCTCAGTTATCTTAAAAACAAACAAATACATAAATAACTGCCATGATCTGTAGGAATACAGTTTAGGGGTGCTTTGTATTCTTGCCTGCTCTTAACACAAGGAAACCGCACTATTAATCACAGAACCATTTGAGTTGGAAAGAACCTTTAAAAGTCATCTAGTCCAACTCTCCCTGCAACAAACACGGGCATCTACCCTACATCAGGCTGCTCCAAACCTGCTCCAGCTGAACCTTGAACGCCCCCAGGGATGGGGCATCCACCACCTCTGAGCAACCTTTCCAATGCTTCACTACCTTTATCTTAGAAGACCTTTTACTTATATCCGATCTAAACGTCATCCGTTTTACACTGAAGCCATTTTCCCATGTCCTGTTACAATATGCCCTGCTGAAGAGTCTGTTCCTTTGCTTTAGATACTGAAAAGCTGCTATCAGGTCTTCCCTGATACTACTACTATAATTAATAGTATTATTTAATTAGACACTCATACCTTCTTCTCAAAATATCACACTTTTAGCAGAGTTGAAAATCCTTAGGTTTATATTTACTTATCTGGGGTTATAATTCTAGCTTAATACAACTCATTGAATATTTTTCCGCCACCCAAACAGCTCTAAGTCTATGCTGGGCTTTGCTTTTGTTCTAATTTGCTTTTTATCCCCCAAATCAAATCACAGAGACTAATGTTTTTTCTTCAACACCGTGGACATTACAGTTGGCTTTCTGTAAAGTTTTACGCTCCAGCACACTGTCAGTCAACTTCAGAGCAACTGCAACGCCTTTCTATCTCTATAAATCTCACGTTGAAGTGAGTATACTTAAGAAACCAGTGAAATCTGTACCACGGATTCTGGAAAACCAAAAACCAAACATCTGTAAGCCTTCCTCTTCTATGCCTGGGGCTCCGCTCTTGCATATTTCCAAGCTCTGGACCTTAATCCCAATTCTGATTTATTGCTGCCTAACACCACAGAAAGAGAACAGAGTATAATGGCAGATTTCCCAACAGTCTTCAAGAAGTAGGATGTGTGATATTTATTTAGAAATGAAATAAGTGATGGTAACTGGAGATAAAAACATTAGCTTTTCCTTGTGCCAGTATTTGTATTTATTTGCCAGCCATTATGACAACACATGGGAAAGTTTGAGTAGCATCATGCCTGAGATAAACTACCACAGTTTTTCATCATTTATACATGAGGTATAAAAGGGGAGTCGAAGACACTAAGAGGTTCCATTCAAAATCTGTTTGTTACGATGCAAGGTCAACTAAACCTACTGCATTAGTGAATAAAAGTTTAGTCCATACTCCAGCTATAAAACATCAAGTAATAATTATTTATAAAAGAATAAAAATTAATATAACATCTAATTATTTCTGACACCTTGAGCAAATGACACAAAGCCGTGGGATTTTTTCAGAGACTGGTACCAAAAAGGTAACAATTCTCTCAGCATGACACAGCAAAAAAAAAATAAAAATCAAAAGTGAGCCTCCAGTCTATCAGGGTGTTATTTGTTCTGATTAAGCATTCTTTGATGGAAAAAGAAAATGTACAGGATTGGGGGATTACGTACAGGATCACATTTACAAACCTGCCTTGTGTTCTCATCTATGAGATCAAAGAAAGCTCTGATGGTAGCCAGGATCAATTCCTTGCACCTGAAAAACAGAATTATAAATTTAAATCTAGAAAGAAAATATCCAGGGGAATAAAAGTAGTAGGAAGAGACAATACTATGCTGACACAACATTGCTGTATAATGTAAGAAGAATAGAGAACAGAGAGATGTTTGGTCAGTCAATTAACTTTTGTCTCATTTGCTTACCAGACTATGGAGAGATGGTCTGTTGAGGCCCAAGCCCGAGGCACAGCTGAACTCTGGAGAAGGAATAGAGTTAAGACATTCTTTTGATATTCAGTATTTAAAAATACTAAGCATGTTTGTTGTGTTTTTTTTTTTTTTCCTGTAAATCTATTGAATACAGCTTGTACTGTAGATATCAGTACAAAGATATGTCATCAAAATAACACCAGCATTGCTGCAATTTGGGCACAAGGCATCACAACTGCCTTGGTGATGCCATGGGCATGTCACAGGAGGCTGAATGCTTACAGATCCACATGTCACACATGGATCTATTTGGGTAATTAAGAAGATTTTCAGGGAAAGGGTTTGAAGAGAATTACATCTTCAGACCAAAACCTTGTTTACTTCAGCAAAAATAAGACTTGCAAAACAAAATGACTAAGGAAGTATCTATACTAGATAGAGGAGCCTAGTGGTGAAAGGACGAATTATGTTCAAGAATAAACTTACCAAAAATCTTCAAAGACTGCTTCTATGGCTAATCTTACTTATTTTTGTAAGTGACCCTGGCATATTAGAACAGAAACGTGCCAGTGAAGTCTGCTGCTGAAAAATCAAGGACATCCTTAAAATAAAGGATCATGAGAACATGGTGCAGACAGGGCTGGATGGTCTGGAGCTACATATTTGTACAAGTGCACCTACTGCACTTAGGGGCTAACATAAAAAACCTCCCATAAACAGGGATTATCAGCTAGTAGTACAACTCAATTCAAGTAAACTACAAAGAACTGCGAATTACAGCCACAAAGAAAAAAATAAAGCAAAACAAATCACTCCACCATGTTATGGTAACATAGTGTGCGTCGTTACATCCAGATGACAAAACAATAAAGAACTGGCACCACTACATAGGGGATCTCATGCAAAATTCTGGTGACCAATGCTCAAGAGCAATGCAAGTGCAGCTGAAGCAGATGAAGGCTACTAGGACAAACGCAGAGTTAATCTTCTTAGCCTAGCAGAACTAGAGCTGAGATTATTTATACATAAGCTTCTTCACAAAGAACAAGGAGGGAAACACCGATCAAACAGAAACTACTGCAGATAACTTTTCAAGTTGATGTCAGAACAAACCCACTTATAACCTGGCTTACTCACTAGATGAAAGTTGGAAGCTGCAATTTTTCTTTCAAACCCTACTGGGAGTGTTTTCCAGTGTCTTTCATGAAGGCAACAGGTAGGTAGGAGGCACAGAATGAAAAATAAAACTACTTCTATGACATTGTTTGATTAACGCTGGAAAGAGATGCTTGTAAAAGCAGAAGGCTGGACTAGATGGTCCAGAAAATGCTAAGTTCTTTCAAAAATAAACCATTAGGGAAAAAAAAAGGCGGCTCAATGACAAAGTTGTCCTTTTGTAATCAAACAAGAATTCTACTCTATACTTTTACATTCCTTCTGTTAGTTTCCACATACACACCTCTTGCAAAATGTGAGAAAATAAAGACTGAGTTTAGAACAGAAAAGTGCAAGAAGGTGATGAAAAGAAACAGCCCAAGCGACACTGCTTTCTGCTACATTAACTACTTAAAGCGCTATGTGTTATATACTTTTTCACACATATTACTCATATTTTGTTTCACTAGACTACATATTCAGACTAAAATCACACACTGATACATGCATTACATAAATAGCTACTTAACACAGCTCCATGCAAAAGCAAAAAAAGTTTGTTTTTTTTTGTTGTTGTTGTTTTTTTACCACAACAGATAAGGCACTGTCATGCTGACTCAGTCTTGGTAGAAAAGCCAGTCCTGAACGAACTTGGTAATCTCTGAATCCTCCCGCCACAGAAAGGGTAGTTAAATTTCTTAAATCTTGGGCCTTTAGAGTCCAGTGATTGTTTACAGCTGTATAAAAATCTGTAAGATAGATCACAATTAATGATAATTTCCACACATCTGCTTTAAATACAAACATACCATAAAAATGTTCAACTAGAAGTTTTTGTAAGCTCCCCTAAAGACATTCAAGATCCAAGCATCACTCTGTTTTAACTGCTGTTTTAACCCCAAGGAGGTAGCAGTTGGGAAAGACAGACACACTTCCTACATTAGCTGAGCATTTACATTATTTAAGTAGCAAATCACAGGTTTATTTTAAGTACAGCTGTAGTCCAGAAACAGCAATGAGGAAGTATTATAATCAGTTGTAGAAGATTAATACAAATATAATAAATCAAATCCAGCAGCTACAGATGATCCATTTCCTCTGGGTGCCATAAAGAACAAAGAAAATAAACATCTACTCTTTTCCTTCACTAATTCCTTTGATATCTACAAGGAACAATTTTCACTTACATAGCATATATTTATCAGCACTATTTAGTAAAATCTATCATTCTAATAACAGTACATAAATAATGACTGTACTTCCCTGTATAGAGCAGACAATAAATTGCTGCTTTTATGAAAATACATTATGTAAAACATAATTTTATCTATATTCAACATTCCTTCTCCCTGACTGAGAGCAACAAGCATTAAATTTAACAACTTCCACAAAAATATCCCCATTTAGTCAGTTTATTTAATATATAAAGTCATTCCATAGGTCAAATTTGACAAAAAAAGAAAGAATATCATGCTCTGCAGAGCTTATAAATTTAGTTACGTGCTCTACAGCTTATTAAGTTTATATTTAGACTCTCAGCCCCTTCACAGGAGCTCAAATCCACAAAGTCAATTTTATACCACACTTTCAGTAGCTGAGTGCTCTCAAGCAACCATCATAATAAGAAAGGAATAGATTAATGACAGTAAACAGAACAGTATATTCTGCACACAAAAGCTGCTGCAAGGCCACAGCAATTTGCAAGAATCTCACCTGTTAATGCTAGAGAAAAATCAGTAAAGAAACAGAATGTATTCAGGTAAATTGCAGTCCTTACCAGTAAGATATCTGTCCAAAGGCATTACAGGTGCAACATGAGGGGTGGCTTGTGTAATGAGGAGGTTTATAAGTTCGGGCTTAAAATTCTTCAGGGTAAGCAGTGCTCTTGCAACAAGACCACCCATGGAATGACCTACTATGGCGACGCTCGTTGGTGCAAATTCCTGACCCTGAAGCAAAGACCAGAGGGTAATTAGCATATCAAGAACAGATTTAGCATTAAACAAATCTCCTCTGGCTAACAGCTGTCCATTTTTCTCCTCAAATTCACCTGCATTCCCTCAAGGATAATATTAATTAGAATGACACAGGCTAGCAGAAAACTTTTCTAGGAAAAACCAGATGGAAGGTGATGGTATACTACTACTAAAATAAGTTAGGGAAAATTTAATGCTCTGCTACAAAAAGGCACGTATTTCAATGGAAGAATTTGTTTTGAAACAACATAAAACCTAACCCAGACTTTGGGATTATCACAAGCAATACAAACCTATTAAAACAGAGTATTTCTCCCTTCTATTATTGGCATGTTCAATACATCATAAACCGTCCCTCCTTATTCAACGTTCTTCTGTTTCCGATCAGAACAGACAGGTCAGCATTCCATTCAGAAACAAAAGTAAATAGTTTAGAATATGTCACTCCTTACCTTGTACAACTTAAGAATTACTTTTAGGCATTCATGCACAAATTTGGTCTGCCGTTGGAGAGTACCACCATACAATGCAACCAACTCCTCATTAAAGTTGACACTGAAGAAATTAAAATGATACTTGAAGTCAAGATCCTCTGCCTTTCTAAGAGCGATGGAGCCAAGAGAACGCACTAGGGAAAGAAATCACATCAATTAAGCAGCGACCATTAGACAATCCTTACATCATAATTCATACATAGACACATAAATATGTCATCTATTAACAAATACTATCTTAAATGTATAATTAAACTCAAGTCTTACATAAAAAAGAGGATGAAAAACACATTCAAATGTGTTCAAAAACATTCAAATGTTTTTCTAAATGCAATCCAACTTTGTGTCACAACAGCTGACTTGAATATATAAATAAATAGAACAAAGTATCAGCTGGCCAAAGACAGTACCAAATTGCTAAATGGACAATGGAAAATTTATGTTCTGTTTTTGTAAGAATTCTTGTAATACAAAGAAGTATTAGTAAATAATTATAATAGAAGCCTACAGAAGAAGGTGGAAAAGAATACATCTGATGAGATGGCAAAGAAGGTTGCAGTGAACTAGCAAGAACTGCTGCTCTCAGCGGCTGACTACATAAACACAATATCTAAATCGGATACAAGATCAATGATTATGCTTCTCTCCCTAAAGACTTCACTCGCACCTTATCACCAAGAGGGTGAGAATGCAAAATGCAGAAATCCCTCAGCTCTGCAGACAATGCTCTTGCTAGGGCTTTCTAAAATTTCTTGAGGACCATCAACTTTTAGAACAACATTTCCAATGGAGAGGGAAATGAAAGCACAAAGAACACTTTTCACACCTGATATCTTGAGGGACAAAATGCCCTTTTGACAAGGCCTTGCTTCTGACCTGTCATCCACCCAGGCTGCTGCTTAATACAGCCTTCATTCACAGTGCAGAACTCTCACTGCGTTCCACATCCGTGACAGGGATCTCTAACCTCCCAGTTTCAGGTTTGTTCCCAATATTTCAACCAGACTATCATCCTGTACTCGAAATCTGAATTTTGGAAATTTTAAAAGCTTGGTTTCAGTGCCCATGAAAGATAATGAAATCTCATCTTTCAGAAGTGCCCAGAACATACCAAAGGAGAAGCCCAGCAGCACTTCCACTTTCACTTCTCAGCAAACATGAGCACAGTTTCAAAAAGCTTGTGAATAACAGTTAGCAGCAACTCTGCTCTGCAGCAAGGCACCAGACTTAAAAGGTATTGTCCCATAATAAATACTAAATCAAATATGAATTCTCATGCCAAATCCTCTTAAAGCAAAAAAATAAAAACAACCCCACCACCAACAACACAGCAGTAATCTATTCTGAGCCAGTGATGAAGGCAGAACAGAATTATTTTAACAAAGATTTTGAAAAATGAGCCCAGCTTACTGCCAGTCTCCTTAAATCAATTTCTCAAAACAAAGAATAGATTTTAGAGGTCCTACTGTAAAGCAGCATGTTATCTGTGGCATGTAACAGTACTGCAACTCACCAAACTTGTTCTTCGTACCTCCCCTACATGCAGGTACCATTCTATTTCCTGTTCTGCCATGTTTTTTGAGACAGTATTGCTTCACAGCAGCTTTGCAATACATTACACACCATCAGTTTTCCATACAGTATCTCCCATTATCGTGATATTTATAACCTCCTCTGGATATTATTTTCTCTACAAGTCTGTAAGCATTTACAGAAAGTAAAACACTTTGCTTGAAACGGACCCGGACTAATAAAGATTTTCCCTGCCATAAGCAGATTGATGTTACAGTCCCTGTTGATGCTATTTCAAATAGAAAACCCCTTGCCATCACCTAATGCATAACTACTCTGCAGATGGGCTGTAATTTACCAAAGGCTTACCTTGTTTGTAACTGCCAGCATTTCCAGGAAGAAAGAGAATTGGAATGCCTGTCAATATCAGATTCTTGTTTTCTTCAGCATAATTCCCTTCTCCATAGAGGTAGAGCTCATACGCTGGATATCGTCTGGCTGTTTTCTTCGGTAATTTTATTTTCTGTTGCAAAAGAAAAATGCAGCACGGAATTAAAATACTACCTTTGAGGACACATGAACTCAATACAAAGGAGGCGGCCTGCACCCAGTAACAAGGCGTAGGGGCTCCAGACTTACTAAAGCACTGCTGATGCAGATTGGACCATTAGCATGCTCTCATTACAATGTATCCTGCATGAAAGCTGTGAACATGAAGACCCTGATGCCTGGAAGTTCACCCAGTCACAGAAAACTAAGTAACATTTGTTTCTTGGAGAAAAGGCAGCTGCAGGGTGACCTCATTGCAGCCTTGCAATACCTAAAGGGAGCCTACAAACAGGAGGGGAACCAACTCGTTGAAAGGGTAGATCACTGTAGGACAAGGGGAAATGGTTTTAAGCTGAGGGAGGGGAGATTTAGGTTGGATGTCAGGGGGAAGTTCTTTACAGAGAGAGTGAAGTGCTGGCACAGGCTGCCCAGAGAGGTTGTGGATGCCCCGTCCCTAGAAGTATTCAAGGCCAGGTTGGATGGGGCCCTGGGCAGCCTGGTCTAGGATTAAATGGGGAGGTTGGTGGCCCTGCCTGTGGCAGGGGTTGGAGATTTGTGATTCTTGAGGTCCCTTCCAACCCTGGCCATTCTGCGATTCTGTTTCTGAACGCAGACTTAAGCTTAAAGGAACCAAACTCTGACACCCAGCTCCTTGGAACACTTCCTGACTTTAACTGGATTTAAACAGCATGACTGCAATTACAATTCCGCAGTTGCACACTCCAAGCAAACTTTGCCTTGTGCCTCAGGTGAAAAAAGTGTTAAACCATAAATGCGTCTCCCAGGACAAGAGATTTGAGACCAGGAACTGGGACATCTGTGTGATCCAAATTACTTATTTCTAATGCCTTTGGATGATTCTGGAGTCATGTCCGACATCACACAACTCAGAACAACCCTGCACTATTTGATGCAGCACCGAGGCTGAATCTCTAGAGTGTGACTATTGAAGTGACAGCAATTTCTGTGAGGGAAAAACCACACAGGGAGCAGGGACTGTCTCCAGTGATTCTTATGGAGACATCATCTGTAACGCAAACTTAAACAACAGAGCTAATCGCGTGAACATGGCTGAGCAGAAAGAAAAAAGCCCATTTCAACCTGAGGAGTTCTAGTCTTCGGAGTCAGTCGGTTGGGCCACAGACACACACTTGTACACTTGTAAAATCTCAAGAGCCAATTTACAGCCAAATGATATCCTAAAATGTCATATTTCTTGTATTTGAAAAAATCAAACTAACTGAAAAACCGACCCACACCACACTGAACACTGCACTACAAGTTCCCAAAGAGCAAAGAACAAAACCTCGTGGAACCTGATGTCTTGCTTAAAGCTTAGGGCAGGGAGTCACAGCTCTCAGAGCCCTGTTGACACTGCTCTAAATTAGATAAGCAGTAAGCAAGAAAACATCTAATTCACTTCCCTATAGATATTGGTTGGTTTGTAATTTCAGGTTTCCAAGATAAAGATTTATAACACTTCTAGAAGTATGAAGACATTACTTATAGCTCTCACTTACTTATGTTACCATCCATGGCACATCAGAGACAAATATAATTTAAAATATGTTAAGGTGCAATTTTTGTCTTAAGGAAACATTTTATGTTATGCAGCAAGAAAAAAAATTAAACTCAGTTTTGCATCAAAAAATGTCTCTAAGGTCTCCGTTGAGAGCTTTGCCTACACAGAAGCAGCTCTGCCTCAGTTTCCTCTCAGCTGTGCCTATGGGGAAGCTGTACTTCTCTCCCCCATGTATCACTCCTCCCTTCCCCTCTTATTCCCTGTCTGTTCCTCCTTAACTGAGGACCTTTTCCTTTCTCCCTCAGTTTTCAAACTGTTTGCCATACCAGCTATTGGCAACCCCCCCCTTATGGTCTTCCATACACGTTTGTAATGGAAGATTAAGATATATCTCAAGTTTTCTGTAATGTGCGTATACGTATACATATATCACATTATAAATACACACAAATAGTTGTAATTCCTTCACTCTGAACAAAAAGCACTGGGCTCTGTTCAGGCCTGACGCTTGCAGATCACCCATACAATCTCCTTTTTCAAAGGCATTCAGGTTTCTGTGCAAAAAAAAAGCACAGACCCATCCTTGCATTAAGTGAAACAAGCCTTCATTAGTAAGCTAAATACACTTCCCAACTGGCCAAATAATCTGTTCAGCTGCTCCTCCACGGCACCATTCTGGTTTGTCAAAAGCTTTCAGGTAACATAAAAGCCAAACAAACTGTCACCTTCAGGTCAACATCCCAAGCAAAAACCTACACAAACCATGAGAACTGTACAGCCACAGTATTGGTGTTTTCTTCCTGCAAATTGAGGAGCCCCACTATTACAACAGTATGGTGACAGAGCCCAAGTGTGAAGCAGGCAGCCCTGTTCCATGTGGGGGTTTTAGGTCTTGAATTCCCAGGACCTCAGTTACATAATTTGCTGTAATGAGTCACAGCAATTTGTTACAATGTCAATGTAGGCTTCCTTTTTCATCTTACTGCCATGGAAATAAGGCGTATGGGAAAAAGCCCTCCATACCAACTTTGGAATCTCTCACTGAGGTGAGCCCAACAGGACAAGGATTGGTTATACTCAAATGTTGTGGTTTACAACTCTGGGGGATGGGAGGGGGGGGAAGGAGGGAGGGTGAGAGGGAAGAAAAAAAAAAAAAGAAGAGAGAAATAAAAAGGTTAAGAAGAAAAACAAAAATCCATGCCAATATTCTTCTACTTGGTATTAGCTCAACAGCGAGCTGTAAGAAAAACATGGATTCCAGAAAATCAAACCTACTGTGCTTCAGTGTTCAAGGAACTGCCTGTTGTGTAATGCAACACCCAAACCAGAAAGAACAGGCACCCCTACCTGATAGTTTTGCCTGGTAACGTCACACCAATGGCAGCACTGCAAAGTCCATGCGTTAAAATGAAAACAAACAACCCCTCCAAGAACAAGCAGGTAGCTGAAAGGTACGATGACTTCACTAACCCAAACAAGTTGATATTATCCTCGGGAAGCACTGCTTTCCACACAGTCAGAGTTTACTCTGGGAGCAGTTGCTGTGAGAGGCAGCAGCACAGCCACACGTGATGTGCATGGCTCCACATGGAGCTGCTGCCACTTCCCTGTCCTTGTGCTCATCCCGGGCCTCACACTTCTTACAGCACAGAACCTATGTTATGGAGAATACAAGCACTGACATGGCAAGTAAACATAGAAGGTGTGTGCTGGCAGATGGTAATTTCAGGCTACGCCTGATAACATCCAGATGCTGTGGCCAGTAGGGTCAGGGAGTGATTGTCCCCCTCTACTCTGCCCTCGTGAGGCCCCATCTGGAGTACTGTATTCATTGGGTCCCCCAGTGCAGGAAGGATCCCAAGCTGTTGGAACGGGTCTACAGAAGGGCCATGAGGATGATCAGAGGGCTGGAGCACCTCTCCTACGAGGACAGGCTAAGGGAGTTGGGCTCATTCAGCTTGCAGAAAAGGAGGCTCTGGGGAGACCTGATATAGATATAGTTCTTCCTTAAAGGAAGCTTACATGCAGCAGAAAAATCAATTCTAAACACAGGTAGGTAATGAAAGGACAAGAAGGAAGAGTTTTAAGCTGAGAAAGGGAAGATATAGATTGGATGTGGAAAATTTTTCCACTCAAAGAGTGGTGAAGCACTAGCACAGCTGTCCAGAGGAGTTGTGGGTGCCCCATCCTGGAGCCGTTCGGGGCCATGCTGAACGGGGCCCTGAGCATCCTGAGCTGGTGGCTGGCAGCCTGCCCACAGCAGGGGTTGGAAGCAGGTTATCTTTGAGGTGCCTTCCGACACAAACCATTCTAGGATTTTGGCAGTAACTTTGATTTGGTGGCTTCAGACTGAACCTGAAGTAGGGTCTGGCTACCAGGAGACCTCAAAATTTACTGCATGATGTTTAAGTGTTTGCGTTCTTTGTCAGCACGGTAGAGTAAAATTGTTCAAGCAGCTCCCTTCTGGATGCCACCATCGACACGACCTGACCATACCAAGGTTACCAGACACACATTAACTGATCCAAAATGAACGCACCGCTTCAGTACAGCAGATTTCCAAAGAGATTTTTACAAAGGCTCCGTCAGCAAAGCCCCATCAGGCGCGCAGCCCTCCCAGCTGCCGGCAGCGCTCACCTGAGCGCCTCTGCTCGCCGACCCGAGGCACAGGCTGACGGCTGAGCTTCCCCCTCCTCACACAGCCGCCCGGCACCCCGCAGAGCACGCAAGGACCGTGAGACGGAACGAGCCTCGGCCTGCGGGCACCGACGGCCCCGCACTGTGCTGACGGAGCACCTGGCCGACCAATTCCTCTTACACAAGAGGAACGTGCCCCTGACTGGTCTCACCGCGATCACAAATAACACACCTATAACTACCAGGTGGAGGAAAAAGCAGCAACCTTTGGTCTTCTTTTGCGCAGGTGACAGCACTACACGTAACCCCACAGGTAGATGGCTATTTTCTAGCCGCTCAGGGCGCACCGCCCAGCCCCACAACTCGCCCAGGCTGCAGCCCCCTTCCCGACAGCAGCACGCCGGGCACACGCGAGTTCGGAGCCGCCAGCAGCCGTCCCCCTACAGCCGCCTTCGACCGCACGACGGGGCCGAGGAGAGCCGTCCCCGGCTGCGCTCCGGCGGAGCGGTGAGGCCCCGACAGCCGCGGGGCGGCGCGATGCCGCCTCACCCGCCCGGCAGCCGCCACCTGTTACGCCATCGCCGCCTCCCTCCCCGCGCAGCCCCCGCTCACCAGGTACTCGGGGTACTCGTACATGTAGGTCATGCTGCACCGGTTCTCCTCGTAAACGAACAGCACGTCCCGCACCCCCAGCAGCACCAGCGCCGCCAGAGCCCCATACAGCACCGCCGCCACGGCGGGCAGCCGCCGGCCGGCCCGCCCCATGGCGCCCCGCCACGCTGAGCTGCGAAGCGGCGCGGAGGCCGCCTCTCCTCGCGAGCCGTCCGCGCGCAGACACGGCGGGGCGGGGCCGGCACCGCCCGGGAGGCGGAGCGGGCGGCCGCCATCTTGGGAAGGGCGGGCGCTGGGCCGGCACTTCCTCACGGGTCCGCCCGTGGCGGGGCGGCCGCGCCTGCCGTGACGGGGAGCTCAGGGCGCGCTGCCGCCGCCGCCTTCCGCTCGGTGCCGCCTGTGGGAGAACCACCGTCCCGGCATCGCGGGAGCGGGGCCGCTTCCCGTTCTTTAAACGAAGCTCCCTCGGAGCACCGCCCCCGCGCTGAATATTTACGCCTTCCCCTCCTTTGAATAAACAAACAAAACGTACTCCGTTTTTCTGACAGTATTTGTACCATTTTTATTTGTAAAAATAACCATCTGAATGCATATCAAGTGTAGTTCACGGGTGGGGTTTCTCGTTACATTAATACAGCATTCAGTAGTTGAAAGGAGTTAACAAACTGTGCTTGAGAGGGGCGGGCTGAGGCGCCGCATCCTGCCTCGGGAATACGGGACGTCGAGCCGAAGGCTGCCGTTTACAAAAGAAAACAATACCGACAGAACCCCACCGAAACGATGCAACAACATTTCATATCGTTTATTACAAACGTTATGCAAAATATAACACTGGCACCAGATTCGTATCACCGTGGGTTGTAAGGATATATTGCACATGCTAAAGCATAAGATATGAGACAAAACCTACAAAACATGAGATATTGGCTTTAATATGTAATCACTGCATACAAACGCATAGAGTCACATTTACACGCACACTCGGATTGTCACTAGTTTCAAACGCCCTTTCCTATAACACTGACCTAAGGTTTACTTTGTGTAATAAGAAAGCCTTTTCAGCACTGCAAAAATTAGACGTTATTCCTATAGAAATTTAGCATATCGATTTTCATTTCAATGCAGGTAGAACATACGAAAAGGAGAAACACTTTGTACATTCAAAGAAGGTTTGAAATGAAAATTTACTGGTGATATATTGCTTCTGTAACACTCAAATGAGGAGGAAAAACAACAAAAAAAAATGACAACTTCCACAAAACATTTCCATCATACGCAAATATAAAAAGGCACTCTAATATTTCTTACAAGACTAAGAATAAAAATCACAATTTCTTTTTTAAAATCATCGTCAAGATACACAACCGAGTTTCTCAACAGTACAATGGATAAACGGTTCATTTCATGTGTTTGTCCTCCTTTCATCATCTGGCAGTGGTTTACTGCATAAAAGTACCAAACACATTATGGTGCCCTTTTAGTAGCGATGAGCAGAAATCCCCTGAGCTATTTCACAGCAATTCAGGCAGTCCGGAGGTTGTAACTCAGTATCTGTGAGAGAGACACGGACCCAATCCTGCCATGGATTCCACCTGCGACTGTGGTTAAAACACAGGATGGGACCATCCTGCTAATAAAGCTGGGCAGGCTGCTGCCCGTACCAAACACCCACTGTTTGGTGCAGATACAGCAGTAGTCCATCTACTGCAAATTGCAGGATCCGGGGTTAAGTGCAACAATTATGTGTGATTAACTCTACCCTCGTACAACGTCCACAGAAAGGCAAGGTAATTATTTACAAGAGTAAAATTATTCCCATGCCCTAAATAACTAATTAACTGCTACAAGCGATAAATTATATTACAGCTTAACGTACTGGCATACATGAAAAGGGATTCTGGCAACTCAGGTGAGATCTGAGGCAGGCCAATGCTGCGTACATCCAAGCGCCTTGCTCCTGTCCCTTCTCCTAAGAACACCATGCTCAGAACACGGCTTTCCCAATGCCCTTAGGATGCCAACACATCATACTTTTCCAAGACTTCTGGAGTATTGCGTACTTACGTCATCACTGGGTTACAGAAATGATTTCTCAATTAAGTTTAGATTTGATTCCTAGAAGGTACAAATTAATTCAGTAATCACCTATGCTTCTGTAACACTGCATCCATCGTAAGCAGCAGCAGATATTGCACTACCTGTTACCAGAGTTAGGAGGTATTGCAAACACACAGAAATATTTTCAGTAACTGTGTGGCAGTGAGTAAAAATACTGGTTTTTATTTTCTTTTTGAATGCCTGCTTCAGATAAGACAACATCCTCCTTGAAAAGAGGACTGGTTTTCTCCAAATGAAATGATTTCATATAGGATAACACATCTCTGCATTTCAGGGTTGGACTATGATTAATCTCTGTTTGAAGTAAGATGAAGGTGCTGCCTATCAGGCAGGTGCCAGCCATTTCCCATTGGTTTGTTCATTTTAAATGCCATCCTTCCACAGAAACAAAAGTAGTAAAATGTGGGATTTCCATTCATTTCTAAGCAGACACCACTGAAAACCAACAACTGTCTCTTATTTTCAGTGCTTGAAGTGAGGTGGTTATTGCTATTTTGCAGCTTTTACAAGCTAAAACTTTGAATAAAGTCAATGATAAAAATGTTCTGTGCTATTTCTGAGGAGGAAACCACAGTTTCAGGTGCTCTATCATTCTACTGCAGAAAAGGCAGGGTTCAGGGAAAACATCATTATCCTCACAGAGCTGCCTCTCAGGATTTTTTGTTGCAATTGTTGGAAATGAATTATTGTTCAAGAAAAGCTTAATTTTAGCAAGGCAAAATGAACAATATATCATTTTTCTAACTGAAGAACTGAAGTTTGCAGACAGCTTTTAAACAGTTCAGTGGAACACAGCTAAAAACTGCAACTGAACTAGAAATCCCTGCTGTTCATTTACCCTGCCAAAAGTGTACACTGAAGCAGCAGCTCTTCTCCCTCTCCCTCCAAAGACTTAGGCCTGCAGACTTTCTGAGCATGGATCACTGGAACTTTAACATCCCACTCTATGCTATATTACCCTTTTCCTCTTTCCTGTGGCTGTACAGTGTTCTCTCACTTGTCTAGCAATGTTTTGGATCCCTTTCTTATGCTCTTCAATGATCATGCATTTTACCAATATAGCCTGTGGACTTCATCTTTGTATTCCAAGTGGTAAGATGGGTGCACTTCCCAAGTGCATAACTCCCTTCTTTCCACTCAGGCCATCACTCCTGCCTCGATTCACATTTAATTTTGCATTATGCTGAAAAATATGCACAAATACTACCATAGAGAAAAAGCTATAGTTATTTTTCCTGGGCATTTGTTTCATTTCAAATAAATATAAACACATTTACATTAAAAGCATATGAACATTTTCCTTAGCCTGAAAAAAAAAAACCAACAAAAAAAGAACAAACCTGTGGTCAACACATTGTTAGTTACAAATGTCATCTTGAAACCTGTGTCATAAAATGTAAAATTCACTCAAGACTAGTCATTACCTCAAAAGTTTATATTTTTGTGGTTTAGAAAAGCTACTTCATTATGTCACTCACATTTGAAGAAAAAATAAAAGCAATAAAGTCTTCCATTTATTCACTGAAGCATTTTGGTCCTCTTGGTAGAGCTGGTTAGTTTGGATAGGCGTTTGTTTTGTTTATAAAGTCTCATTCTTCCTTTTGTACATCTGTTGTAGAAGAGGGTCGGGGTCCATTTGACCTAGAAACTTTGGCAGAAGGAGTAAACATATTCACAAAGCTGACATTGCTTTCAAAGCTGGTGACAAAAGGCTCTTAGCGTGCATCTCCAATCCCTGCCTGGTCCATTTTTGTTTTCTCTCCTGTTTGGTATTTCAACTTTTGGTGTTACGCTTTCATTGCTTTACCTTTGTTCTGTCAATCCAAACAGTGGCAAAAGTGTTTTAAAAATCAATACTGTCTACAGTAAAAACAAGGTATTTAAGCATTGGAAAAAAAAAATCCCTTCAAGTTGGCAAGACATCATAAACCTTTGCCTACACCTTTGCCTACACCTGATTTTTCGTTTCTGTTCTGATACTAGCTAGATTCCTGGTTAACAGCTCAGGTGACAGAAACTTCTATTGACCTTAATTCCTTAATTCTGTAGTGCAAATCAACTGTTCATGCTTGTGCTGAATTGAGGTGTGGGGGGGGAGGACCAAGCCATTTCCATTTTCACAAGTGGTTCCACTAACATCAGTGGGACATATGTTAAGACAAGTAGAATTTGGCCTGAAGAGCTAATATTTTTCTGATTGTGTGCTGTAACTAATAACTGTAAAAAAAGTGCCTTCTGTACGTTTAAGTGCTTAATGCATGCGGAATGTAAAACATTTCTTTTCCTGTAAAAAAGTAATACAGGCAGATTTAAGATTTACAACTTTACCTTTGGTTTGTGTGAAAAAAAATACCTAATTATTAGAGCCCCTGGAACTAAGAAACAGACAGATAGAGAAAAATGATGATGCTATGAAGGCTACGTTGGAAACACATTTGTGTACTAATAGTACAGCTAAATCACTTAAGTACTTTTTACAAACAATTCCCTGTTTAATTGTGCTGTCAAAAAGAAAAAAAAGGCATTTTCTTTCTCTCTTTTTTTTTTTCTTCTTTTTTTCTTTTTCTTTTTTTTTTTTTAATACTTGAAGTTAGAGGTAGAGACTTTCCACAGGGGCACTTAGGGCCTAAAGAAAACACGAGGAAGACAAAAAGCCACAGAACAGTAATGGGAATACGTTCCAGTAAATGCCCCCAACTTGGTTATTTAAAGGCTTAATTCTCATCAGCACTACAAATCTCAACACCTACTTGTCAAGAGTCATAGTTAAGAATATCGCAGTGGGATTTAAGCTGTCTTCAAAGAAAAAACAAAAACAAAAAACTGAAAGGAAATAGTAACGAAATAAAATTTTTTGAATACCAAAAAGTCAAAATGTTTCAGAATCAGAATCATTTTCATTGTACCCATCCTCTGTTCCTAGGTTATTACTCAAGGGCTTATTGTAAGAGTTAATGCTACCCATAGCGGAGCCATCGCAGAGATGTGTCCTGCCCAAACTGTCTTTTTTATAACAAGCGAAGTTGAAAGCCGTCATTGAACTGGAAGGAGAAAAAGGCATCATGGTAGCCAAAATGAGTGCCAGGCAGTCAGCCACGTCTTTGTTAGGAGCGCAAGCCAGGGCTGGCGTATGACCTGGGCACAAACGCAGACAAGGCAACGGTTAGTACTAAGGGTACTGAGAATGGCACTGAGCAATCCTCATATACATCTCTAGAGCACTTTGTAGGCAGGAGATGTATGTCCAGTTACAGTTACATGCCAAGCAGCAGGGGTGTGTTACTGTTCTCAAATTAGACATGCTGGGAAGATACACACTTCGTAGAGCATTTAAATCGCTGTGACCACAAGCACTGTTTTTTTTTTAAATCAAGGCAAACAGACTCCACAACAATATAAATAAAAGCACTTGCCAAACATGATTCTACAGCACAAACAATACGGTGGATACAGAACACGGGTGTACAGCAACAGAGACAGAAACTGGCTTCAGTTTCTGTACAGATGAACAAGTCTCATTCTGAGAACAACGGCTTTCATTGAAACATGACAGATATTAGTTTAATCATATTTTGAAGTAGCAAGCAAACAATTTCAAAGATTGGTCGGTTGAGAACATACTCAACTCAGAGAATTTATTTAGGAATTAAATTTAAGAAACTAATCAGATCAGCATACGTGGTACATGTACAGCAAGTAGGACTATCTGGATATTTTTCACAATTTGCATTATGTTAGAAGAACAATGACTGTATTCAGTAAGCATGGCCTATGTTTTGTAATGTGAAGTTAAAATAATACTGGTATCAGTAACTGTAAGAATGGGGAGCCATCAAGTTTGCCTTCACTGCAGTTTAACTTTGCTCCTGTTCAAGTGCTTCCCCAAATCAGCTCTTCACATACACAAATCTTTGAAATGGATGTGCTGATTTTGCTTTCTATCTATCAGTTTTACAGGTTGCTATGTAGTACTTCAGAACTTTCCAACAACTCCTCTATTCTAAGTGCAGAGAGTTCTTTTGCAGATTGCTGCAATCTTAATCTAAAGCAATGACCTCCACTGATATCCTACTGCCTCAAATAAGCTGAAAACATCTGCAGCAGGTGAGTTTGAGAACAGCTTTGCAGCAAACTACCCACACTCAGGCATCAACAGCAGTGAATAAATACTCTCAATAGAACTCCCTCTTCTACTGTGTTCCAAGTGCAAGCGTTCTTTAGAACTATACTTTTACTAAGATTGTACTTAAATTTTTCTCTTCTGCTCTGTGTAAGCAGCTACTCTTAAAAAAAAAAAATCAAGCTAGTATCAAATTTAAACTTAATTTTCACTCATTACATACATGCAAATTGGCTAGATCTGCATGTATGATTTTACCTATAAAAAACTACGGTTAGAAGCTAGTCCGGTTCACTTTCCTGTCCCCTTTCTCTAAATGAGGTTAGGGCCAGATGACTTCTGCAGGACTCCTTCATGCAAGTCCCATCTGGTAGCATCTGGTTAACAATAAATACCACTCTGCCCTTTTCATCCATAGATCTCAAAATGTCTTGCAACAATGACTAAGTAGCAGTATTGTTGCTTTACAGATACAGCAAGATGTAAGTACTGAATTGTTACATTAATGCCATGAAGTCCATATTTTAAGAGAAAGCAGCATATTTCAGGAAGATTTTGTAATAAAAAATAGAAGCACAACCCTCTATAGACTCTGTAATGTTTAAGGAAGGACTTCATTGAGATCTGAAATAAAATTATCAGATTTATTAACTCATCATTTATTTTAGGAGTCAACAGTAATTAATTTGCATCTTGGGTTAGGTCAGACAGTTGAAAACGACAAGTTTTGCTCTCAGAATGAACCAGGACACAATCAAACAAATGATGATGATTTTCTTCCTACCCATTAAAACATGCGCTGATTGAATGCATAGTCCTTAATTCTTCTGCAAGGAGTCAGAATTATCCGGCGCCACTTGCATGTTTAGGAAATTCAAGTTACCACTGCACTCAAGCATTAAAAAAGACTAGCTGTTGACAGTACATGCAAAATGAACAGTAAAAGGGACCACTGTGATGTTGAGAATACATTTTTATATTAACAAAAAAAAAAAGTGTCCTTTTTAATATACTCACACAGCTCACTGTCTGTTCTTGGAAGAATATAAGCATCAATGATGCCTACAAGCTTTTAAGTCTATTGCTTCAGTCTGTGGTAAAATTACATGTTAGGTACCTACTGAAGATTGTCTGAGTGTAATATTTACTTACCATTTTCATCTACTGCTAGGACACATGCCCCTTTCGCTAGTAACTCCTCAACCACCATCTTTAAGCCATTACGTGCAGCAATATGGAGAGGTCTACAAAGCAGAACAACAAAACTCAAGTTTATTTTAAAATAATTATTCTAAGGAAAGCTAGGTTGCTCCTGTTTAGAAGCAGCTAATGGGAGAGGAAGAACAACTGCAAATTGAAGGGTGGGAGGGAAGGGAAATGAGCTAAGGACAAATGGATTCATCAGCAAGCACTAAATCAACTGCCTGAGCTCGTGGTTAAATCTTCTGCTGTGGGATTCCTCCATTCCACTCAAATACTTGCAGCTGGAGTAAGAACATTGATGGCTACAACTCTGCTAGTAATGTGCAGTATGGAAGGCAGTTATACATAAAATATGACCTCAAATAATTTGAAAAATTAAATGTAAAACCTTAGATGGATTAAAGTAAATCTTGAAATAGACAGAAAATATTTTGCAGGTAGATGTATGCTTATACAGTCACGTTACGAAACGACATTTTGATACAGTGTTCAAGTAAATGACCTCATATTTTCCACCAGATCACATATACAAGGAGCTTTAGAGAATTCAAAAGTGAGAATGCAATATAAATGCAGTGTTGTCAAGGCTTAAAAAAATAGTAAGGAATCTAATTTTATCTAGAAAAAAATCCAAGACGTGAAATTGAGAAGCTAAATCAGAATCTTCTGGAAAGTCAACTGGACTTGAGAGGATCAGGCAATACTTACGTCTGCAGTGAATTATTTTTTGCATTAATAAGGCTCTGTTCTTGTATCTTGTCAAGTATTAACAAGGCACATTTTTCATGACCCTAGTTGGAAACAAATAACTGTATTAATTTAAAGAGAAGTTTAAAATTGAGGTAAAATAAATGTTATATACAAATGCAAAGTGTAAAAAGTTTATTTAAAATAC
This sequence comes from Lagopus muta, assembly GCF_023343835.1. Classification (NCBI taxonomy): domain Eukaryota; kingdom Metazoa; phylum Chordata; class Aves; order Galliformes; family Phasianidae; genus Lagopus; species Lagopus muta. The sequence goes on along the minus strand of NC_064440.1, from coordinate 26,962,737 downwards.
AGAACGTTACTCAGTTTATAAGAATCTGTAATAGGTGAACTGTAAAAGCCCTATAAAACCATTTACAAACTGCCATTACTAGAATGTTTAGCACATTTACAGACGTAGGCATTCATCTGTCTTTCAACCCTCCACTCATGCAGAACTCACCTTCTCAGCTTACAGGAAGACTTGAATTTCCCTCAAGAGAAATTATTCAAGTGATTACTACAACTACACAATAACAGAGAAAATGAGGGTTTAATCTCAAAAACTAACACTGTACTTCCTAGGACTTTTAAATGCCTTCCCGTGCTATTAATTAATTATAAACTATAAAAGCTCTTCAGCATCAGAGCTCTGTGATGATCGAACAGGCAATAACAGACCAGAGCCTTATTTCTGAGACCCTGGTAGCCTGAAGGACCTTAAAAATTCAATGAAGTTCATGTCTACAGAAACTGGAGTGATGCTATCTGGAATCCCATCTCTGAACAGGAGCAGAAGAAAAGTCTTGGAAGAGGGAATGCCATGGACGCTTTGTTTTTATTTTTTGCCAAGACAGGCAACAGCAGTAGCAATTGGAACCAATGGGAAAAAAAAAGGAGGGAGAAAAGACATCAGCATCAATCTTATCAGTGCCCCTACTTTCACTGTTGCAGAATTCAAGATAAAATTTTGGGTCCCTTTCACAGAATTTGGAGAAAAAGAATAAATATATATCTGTTTTTTCTTGTTGTTTTTTCCACTGTCCCTATGTTAAGCTATTTTACAGTAATATTGTTCAGTAAAAATATCAAAGGATTTTCAATTATTTCTCCTAGTGTCACTTATGTTTCAGTTGTCTTAAGAGACACTCATATTTCTCCATTTACTAAGTCTGGAAACAGACTTGTAAAGAAGCTCAATACAGTGTTCTCACCACAAGTCTGACCATCACATTTCTATCGTGGAATTATTTTTTTTAGAAGGCACACCGACACAAGAGACTGACGATTACAGAAGCACACAGTGGTCTTCAACTTACTTTACTGCTAGCCAAGTGCAAAGATGTATTCAAGTCCTTATCTCTTAATGTCAGGTCAGCCTTGGCAATATTCACCAAAAAGTCTGAAATTTAGAACATAAATTAATGAACAAATGCAATGGGCAAAGCAGCATGTGAAAACAGAGGAAAAAAATTTTCCAATTTGTTACTATTCCCAATATGTGTGTGCTTATGTGCTAAGCCTTGATGCAGCTTAAGCTTTATGAGCATGAAGTAAATAACGGTAGACATCAGAATAATCTTGTGCAGTTATCTGCAACCAAGTCAGACCTCATATATGAACAAAGATGAATCTATGCTTGACAGTTTGAGACATAATGAACTTCCCCATTTGCAGGTCAGCAAGTTCTGCCTGAGTCACCTCCTGGGTCTTGCTCTGAGAGGACTAAGTGGATACAAAGAATTCAGGGTGCAGCCTGCACTGTCAAAGCTAGAGGAAAGAGAGTTCTGTTAAGTCAGTACAACTGCAATCCCTATGTCTGCCTCAGGTATTCTAGCCAGGAAGCAACAAGACTCCCTGTAACATAACAGAAAGAGAGATAACACTTAAATCTTTTTCACACATGCAGTTTTCCTGCAGTTTTAAAATTAAGGAAGTAGTCAGGAGAAAAGGATTACTACTCCCTTCATGTTCTGAGTGCATTACAGTGCTCCCTTTGGAGGAAATAAAACTCAGGTTAATGCAAAGCTTCGCAAATACTGCAGAAAGAAGAAGAAATATTTTTTTTTAACTGTGTAAAAGTAGAATTTCTGAGCAGCTTTCTCTTTCTTAGCTTTCTCTTTCTTAGTTTTCCCAGGAAAAAATGATCATCTGCTTGAAAATCAATGGCCTCAGTCACGCTCACCCTGAAGATAAGCTGGGGCAAGGATGCACTTACCAACAGCACCCACATGACCGTTCTGAGCTGCCATCATGAGAGCTGTTTTCCCTGCATGATCCACAGCATTCACTTGAGCGCTGTGACTCAGGAGGAGCTGGAGGCACTCCACGTGATCCGCAAAGGCTGCTGCGTGAAGGGGCGTCCTGTGGGGCAGAGACACACAGCCACAGCTGTTACCAAAGAATTACAATATTCCTGTTTGTTTGCCTGAAAGTGCAAGACATTCTGAATCCTCCTAAACATTCTCACCAGAGGAAAGTTATAGCGGCAACATCCAAAACAAGTTAAACTGTATTTACAGTGTTTGTCCAAGCAACTTTATGTACGCATATACATATGGTGAGATTATCAGTTTGACTAAAGATTTGACTTGAAGTATATTTCTTGCTGTACCAGAATGAATTATTTCATTTCCAGTTACGTGCCCACAGAATGTTAGCATAACAACTTTTAATGAAATATTTCTCTATTTGTACATAGCATCACTTCATTTAGCAAATAATATGAATGCATTTAAATATTTAAAAGAAAAAAAAATAGCTTCAGGAAAACATCCTAGACCTTTACCCATCTTAAAGAACTAAAATACTATTTTCTTAATAGCAAAACTGAATGCTTCACAGCTCACTTGCTTTAAGTCAGCCATCACTTAACTGTGTTGCAGTGAAAGCTGCTGTCTGAAAGAGTCTGCATTACAAGCCTTAGCTCAACCACAAGGGTTATTTTCCAGAAATTCAGAAACGAACTATGAAAAAGGAGAGATATATTCATGATGAGGAAAAGCAATTTGTTTAGGAAGCTATTACCTTCCTTTGTCATCTTTGCAATTGACAATGCTGGCATCGATGGCTCCGATGAGCATTGATGCACAGTTTTCATGATCGTTGATTCTGCCAAAGATACATTTTCAAGAAGATTAAAAACTCTACATATTTACCATTATCCCATATTCATTTACTTCATTTCCCACTAATATTGCTTAGTGATTATTTATAATTCATCCCAACATACCTTTGCCTTAACACTTTCAGTCACAATTCTGACCATTCATCACTTCTCTTAACCAAAATGCATCTATTGCTATGGATTTCCACATATAAAGCAAAGCTGATCCTTCAATTCCCTATGCACCAGATTAACTGAAACTGCAGTACCAAGCTAGGATTAAAACCCTAAAACCTTTAAATCCTTGAGACTAATCAACAAGCACAGCTGAACTGAGAAAGCACTTGGTCATATGTACCTAAACATAGAGAGATTTACTCTCATGTTTAAGGTATTGAAATATACACCTCTTTCAACACACACTCTCAATAACTTTTCTTGGAGGTACTCAATACTCTCCTGGTTATTGGCAATTTGTCTTATTTCATTATGAAAATGAACAGTGTATGGTAACTAATGACATACAATCTATGACTAATGTTGCTAAAAGACACACTTATGTCATCTCAGCAGCAGTTCTTTCATTTTAAATTTAGGTGCATCTTTAAGTTGCATGCATTTAGAGGTGGGTTGGAGAATTACATACTAATTTTTTTTTTTCCCTAAAGAATTTATTTTAAGTAGAATAAAACCAGTAACTTTGTAATTGTTTTTGTTTAATTATGTATCACACTTGGAAACTAACAACATTTCTTTTCTATCTTGCAACAATGTGGACTGTAGAATAGAAGTTTATGCAACAATATCTCTCACTATTACTTCTCAAACATATTAACTCTTCTAATAGCAGGAGGAGTTCATAATTTTGTCATTCTAATAGCCCAGGTCGTGGCCTAAGAATGGAAGAGCTATGAAATTCCACCGAGTGGCAAAGAATGCATAGGCCTGCAGTGGCAAGCAAGGGAAGAGAAACTGGAAAAGGAGTATAAATACAGCTGTTTAATGACACGTCAGCATTTCATCAAGTAGCTCAGATGTATCAAACTTCTGCCAAATACTCTTTATCATGCAACTTCTTTTTCTCAGCAGAAAAGAATAAGCACCATTCTGTGAACAATTTTTGAATGATTTGCTCATGCAAATAATATGAAATAAAGACAGCTTTCTTCTTATATTACTACTTTCTCCAGGCATAACCCAAAGCAAAGCATTTGTTACAGATTTCTACTTACACAGCACAGTGCAACGGAGAGAAGCTATTACCATAGAATTTGTGGAAAAATTTCTGCTCCAATAGTACCTCTATGCAGTTTTCATGACCTACAAGAAACAGATATTTCAAGTGTTGCACAGAGCAGGGAATTAACTTATTTCAGACCAGGCACAGAAGGATTATAATTTGACACTTCAAGCACATTAAGGTTGGACCTATTGTGAATGTGAACTTTCATATAACAGAATTATAAGAAAATGTTTTGAGTTTTTATCTTTGTTTTTTGTTGTTGTTTTTATGTTTTGGGGCTTTGGGTCTTTTTTGTTTGTTTTGTTTTAAAGGCAGCAGCAATGCAGCTCCACCAGCCCAATGTTAGCCATAAGTGAAGGAAAAAAAAAAGGAAATAATAATAAAAAAGGAATAAAAAGAAAAAACAAAAGAAGTTGTATTTTTTTCTCAAATGTGATGCCATGTACATGACCTTACACATTCCAAGATGGTCTGAAGTGATGACAGAAAGGAGTTCTATTCTTACATTAGGCAAGAAGCATAATCAGTTCAGACTTCTCAACTAATGATGTGGTCTCCTGCACTAATAAATGAAAAGGTAACACCTCAGAGAAGCATTCCTGGTCCCTTGGTAAATAAATGAGAACTTTATAGTTTACTTCATTTCACTCTGGCCTCCTGCGATGGGAACAAATGAGCACAGTGACTGAGAACTTCCCTGTAAGTCACAAAGTCACTGGAAGGTATTGCTGGAACTTCCTTGGCTCCTGAACTGAAGGGTAAATATAGCAAAAACAAACCACAGAGAGCAAGTAGAGGAGAAATGATCTGACTCTTCATTTCAGCCTTCTCAAATTGTCAGTCTGCTTTGCTATCATGCTTCCCTAAAACAAAGACCACATTCAAACTTGGCAAAAATCCACAGGGATAAACTTACCATTGTAACAAGCCCAGTGCAGTGGTGTATAACCTTGATTATCCTTTAAACTGCAGTCTTCCTCTGAAAGTGCAATCTGCAGTAATTCACTCAGCCAAGTGGCGTGACCCCGAGCTGCTGCAAAGTGCAGAGGTGTTCTACCTCTAGCATCTTTACATAAAATAGACACTTCCTTCTCTAAAAGCATCTGAACGCACTCTTCATGCCCAGTCATAATCTGGCAACAAAGAAATGAGTGAAGAGGTTGAAACAAACACAGACTTCTACCCAGGAGACGTGGAATATGACTGATGACTATAAACATGAAAAAGCCTGTATGGGATTCAGGTGGCAGAGATGAAAGCTCCACTTCTCCCATGGGTACCTATGATAACTGCTATATCGAAATATATTTGGTACTGGCTTTCAAAGGCACTTATTAGTTTGTGGACGAGACTTCTCTAAGAGGCTTCTCTAAGTGAGAGTCAAAAGCAACGAGGAGTTTAAGACTAAGGAAACGTATGAGCAAAGGGTGAGGCTACAAAACCTGAATCTGGCCACTCTAGACAGCTTACAAATGTGCAAAAAGAACTGAGGGGAACATAAAGAAGATTACCAGAAGTACAAAAAGATATTTAACAGTTCGGCCTCCATAACACATGTAGTTTAGCTTTAGCACTTTGGTCATGTTCATGTATTGATGTCAAGGCAGAACAGCAATTTTTCACCATAACATTTATTACAAACCAGTGTTGGACTCTAAGCTGAACTGCTCACTGCAATTATTACACAGTTGTGAATAAATATGATCGCTTGCATCAACTTCACATTGGGTAGGAAGATGGCTCCTAGAAAAGGTTAGATCTGCCTTGCACTTCACTGCTTCTGGCTAAAAGTTTAGGGCTGACACAGGTACATTCTGCTACCCAGGAAAAAGGATAATAACTGCTGGGCAGTCCTTTTAAATTTGCTGTTTTCAAAATTCATACAGCTCTCAGTTAGAACAGTAATGACTGCGATAGTAAATTGTCTATTCACTAATTTTCTCTAAGAGAAAATCCAGTCTTTAATTAATCAAAGCAAACAATCAAAAACAGAGCAGATTTGTCCCAATTTTTACCTCATTGACTGTTTTTGGTCGTATTTTCAATCATTAGCTATATCTCTTACATTCAACATCCCTATGTTTATAAATTAGTTGCAGTGACAATAGAACAAATACTTAGAATTTAGAAAAATGAAGTCACCCCTCGATGTAAAGCTGTGCACCCCAGGAGATCTGCTGCATCTACAGATGCTTCTTTTTCAAGTAATAACGAAACAGCATCAATGTGTCCATGTGCCACTGCAAGCATTAGTGGGGTTCTGGAAGGAAAGAGAAACAAAAAAGTCACGTCTATAAACTGCATACTACTTGCTACTGCTAACTTACTGTAAGGCATAAATCAGGAAGCCCTGCATTTCTCTCCATTCCTACCCAGAAATCTATTCGTTTCACCATACTCATCTATACAACACAAGTGAAAACAGTTGCATAAAGCTTTTCTTAAGGTGCCTAACAGCCAGCTATCATGACTGCGATAGACAAACCCACCTGTGAGCAGTTTACAGAGCAACATCATTCCAGACAATTTTTTTTTCTTTTAAAAACCTACAGTTATTGTCATCTCCAGCAATACAAGTTTTACAATACCAAGTTGTGGGTGAATGCCTCTGCTAAGTACCAAGATGACAACAACTCCAAGTATTTCTTCTGAAAATAATGAACAGTTTTTTCCTCCTGAAAGGGATCTATTTTCCTTCTATATTTAAGTAAGACTAATACCATTGAAAATAATATGTATAGTCAGATATATTCCAGGTACCCTAAATATGAAAAACATTCAAGTTTTCACTTCTAAAACATACTCTATTATTCTCTCTGTAGCTGTCATTTAATGAGACATAAAACTTTTGTAGGAACATCTCCAATTTTGGGTTCGCCTTGAACAAACATTCTGTGTCACTCTGTCAGCATAATATACCTCTAGACACATAATATATGCTGAAACATCAGCATCTTAGAAAATAAGACTCTCCAGGCATCTCAGAATCTTGTTAGTTTTTACTGAATCTGGCTCTAAGAATATGTGAAAAGCTACCTTAACGTATGAAATAGAGGCTATGATTAATGAATGGCTTAAATCAACTGCATGCGTACCTTGAAGTCTCTGCCAAATTCTATTCACAAATAGTGCAGGAAATACAGTATTTCAAATAAACACTTTGGTTTTTTTTTTAAGTAAGAAACCTGAGATGCCATTTGAATTACGGAACTGAAACAAAACAACCAAAGAAACTTACTGTCCTTTGGCGTCCGTCACATCAGGGTTGTCTGCAACTTCTAGCAACAGCCGTAAACAAGGTGTATGACCATTAATGACTGTAAAGAACAAAGTGTGTATAATTAGAATAAGCTTAATTTCAGATGCTTTCCCATTGGACTTACAGATAAGAAATTTCTTATATGTATACAGAAAATATTCCCCAGTGTAAGAAAAGAACATTCCCACAATTTACTTCTACCAACGAAATGGCGAGCTCCTTTTCTCTTTCCTCAGTAAGATAAGTACTACTTTCCTTTCGTACACAAATCCCCAATGAGTAAAACAGAAACTGTGATTCTTACTACAGAGAAGATTTCTACCAAAGCAGACAGCATTCCAAAATCCCCTGCAGTCAGGAGGCAGACGAGGTTTTCTGTGACCAGTTTTGGAACACCTTAGGAATTTCTCAGCAGGGCTCATTAATATTGTGTGGGCTAAGGAACAAACAAGTTTCTTAGTGCTCGTTTTTTTTGGTTTTGTTTTGTTTTTTAAAAAGCATCTACAAAGAATGACCAGTGTTACACATTTTATTATATTCCAGGAAGCATGACATTACTTCCACATTTTGCTCCCCAGTGACCTCCAGGCTGACTACTGACAGCTCTGGGGAAGCCACAAGGAGAGCAGCATGGAAGCCTCAGAGCAACACCACCACAAAAGGCAGCTATTGTGTCTCTACTTTTGCCTCTCAGGCTAGTCAATCACACTCCCTCAGTCTATTGCACAAGACCTCTTCAAGCCATTCGGACTGCTTCACAACACTGGTTTGCTGCAGCACCAAATTTCTCTGACTGTTGGGCATGTTCAAGGAGACTGAAGTTTCAGCACACAAATTCACCACTACTCTTGATATTCTATAACTGGAAGGCTGTTTTATCCCATTCTGCTTCTTTTCCTCCTCAAAACCCTGTTAAGGATCTTTGTTAGTCAAAAAAAAACTCTGATGAGACTCTTCGATCAGCAAGGATGTGATGGCACACTATCATGTTAGCTGCTTGCATGGCCAGAGGACAAACCAGAGAAACAAAAATTCTTGGTTCTTTTCTACTTTAACATTTGAAGCCATGGTTACTTCTCAAAAACAGGGTTTGCTCTTAAAATGCAACCTAGTGCTGTTGGAAAACAGCTCCAAGGTACATTTTGCAGGGCTAAACACTGAAAACCCATCTGTCTGTCAGCTGGCATAAAGGCTTCAGCTTTATATGACCCACAGGATGAGCAGAACAAGAATTTCATCTTTAAAAATCCAGTAATTCCTGTATTCAGTACACAGAAATTATATCCTCCTTTCAGAGTCATGCACTCATACTGCCCACACCCTGTGAACCAAGGCAAAAATCTCGGGTTCCACCTATGTCACACCATTCTGGCAGAGAAATGAGTGCACATCATCACATTCAAATCACTCCTCCAAAAATAATCTTAGTCACTCTACTAAAAAAAAAAAAACAACAAAAAACAACAAGACATTTTTAGTTATTTACCACTAAGTAATGCCACATACATAACACGGAAACACTTCTGCAGGGCTGATGAACCAGTGACTCACAGAGAAAACAAAAAAAATAAGAAAAAAAAAAAATCAGTTCTATCACCCAGCAGGAGGAAGAGAAATCAAAACCTGTTCACACTGATGTCTGAAAAAGATTTTGGTAAATGAATTTTTGAGCAGATACTCCCAGGAAGACTTCAGAGCTAACCCAATAATTGCTGAGCACTACAGACCCTGCAGGGAACATTAGTTTTGTCAATGGAGCTACAACACTACACTAGGCAAACATTTGCAATGCATCCCCCAAGCCAGAGAGAGTAAAGTCTGGTGGTAATAAAATTATACAGGGAACACATGATTTAGGCTAAGGAAATTCTCCACGTTATGAGGAAAAAGGAAGTCTGTTCCCCAAGGGGAACAGACAGTAAAAAAGAAATACTTCATTAGCTGAATTATTTGCCTACTGAAGTCAAAAACCCCTATGCTGAAGAGAGCTCTGCAGAGTCCTCTAATCTAATCCATAGGTTCAAGTCTCCTTAACTGTTGTGTTCAGCAATTCTGCTTCTGTAATAAGAAGGAATGAAGGCAGACACTGTTAAGGGGATGGGCACACTCGTCTTCTTGTTTCTTTCCAGTGAATGGTAAATGCATGCAAGTTTTCACTTGTGTGTGCAAACACATACTGCCACTCAAAGGATTAATTCAGCAAGAATTCTGTTAGATTTCTCAAAATATGCCAATTTATCTCTTATGACTGCATTGCAAATAAGAGACAGTGAACATCACTGTGGCACCATGCAGCTTCCAACAGGTGACACCATTCTTTGTTAAAACACTCCTAAGCAAAACGTTTAAGAACAGCGTAACAAAAAGCACGAGTGGCTCTTCGTAATGGGTGGAGAAGAAAGCTTTGTTAGGAGCTGTGCTGACTATGCAGAACACTGCACAGCTCACATGGAAAGTCCCAGACAGCAGGAACTGTGTATGAATTTTATTCTGAGCAAGATGAAAAAATACAGAGAAAAAATTAAGCCTGAGAATTAAAAAACTGTCTAATCAAGTATTCATTTTTCTTCCCACTAGAGGTCACTGCTGGGTTGCACTGAGTCCTTGAACTAACAGCCAGAGGAGCAATATTCCCTCCGGCACTGCTGTGTGTTTAACCAACAAGTATATATTAAATAATAACCTTTAAATAATTGGCAAATCCTACATTTTCTAGTTAATTAAGCAACATGTTGTACACAACGTATGAAGAATGGAGCAACTCCTAACAACAGCAAATTCACAACCTGGCTCAGGAGGAGAACAACATTTGAAAGAGGATGAATTTCTGTAACGTTACCACTGAAACAGGCAGAAGGTTTTGAACACAGAACAATTTCATTGCCACCAAGGCTCGCCTGTATTTTCAATTATTCTTTTCTTGGGATAAGCAATGAAACAAATGTTCTCTCTTCTCTTTTTTTGGCTAAAGAACCATTAAGTGAAACTGCTGCAGGAAAAACACCCCACATCTTAGACTAGGTGTAATAGAGGTATGGTAAAGCACAGCTGAGCAGGTAAAGTCCGAGCAGTAGTAGAGTGTGGAAAAGCAGGAGTATCTGTGAGGGATAAATGGACCATGGGACAGAGGAAAAATACCACAAGAATGACAGAGTTAACTGCAAGACCACCTCAATACACATCAAAATTTCTTCTGTTTAGAAGAAATAAGCATAGAGATAGTAGGTAACTAAAGTTAGCTGCAAACATGCTAAAGGCTTTGTATTGCAAATGTAACACAAGAGCACACTCACCTGAAGCATGCAGGGGGGTCCTTTTGGTGACATTGTCTTTTACAGTGACAGAAGCACCCTGGCTGATGAGAGCTTCCACGCACTCTGCATGCCCTTTAAATGCAGCCAGGTCCAAAGCAGTGCGTCCTTTCTCATCCTTAATATCCAGATCTACCAGAGATTGGAGCAGCACCTCCAAAGCTTGATGATGACCATTATAGGCCTGGAAATATGAAATGAGTCATGTAAGGAACACAAGTCTTGTCTTTCAAAGACTTTCACGCAGAACATGAATAAGATCTGTCATTGTGGGTTTATGAAACACAATGGAAATGACAGTTTGTTGATTTCTCATGACTCTTCCATCTTGAAAGCATTTTGCCAAACTACACTGCCACTGATACAAATAGCCAAGACTCTCAAAAACTCCTAGTGTTCATGGACAGTAATTATGATTTTTTATTTACCCTGATTCTATTACAGCTCAAGGTGGGGAATTTCAGGCAGTGATTCACTTCAACACGGGCTAATCAACAATTCACTTTTCAGCTTGCACTGCATTTTTCAGGGAAATGGTGGCTTCAAAAATTAGGTTCATGGGAATGATGCTGGTCAAAAACCACATGGATTATCTGACAAAATCAATACATCCACCATTTCTTTAAGATACACATTTAATGTAGAGTATTACTTAACTGAATGAAAACAATTCCCAAAACAGACTTTTGAGCCAGTACTAATAAACACAATAAACCTTGACAAGGTCTTCACAGCTGATGCTTCACAGAGTGTTCCTACCAGTAGGATCACTTGGTAGAACAACTGTAGTGGACGAGTAGATGTACTTCCAGACCAGCAGTCACATTTGGGCTGACTACACAAATGCAGCTGATGTTGCAAAAACCTAATGGATAGTTCCAGAAAGTGGAAGCACTTCATATGGTTCTGTAGTGACTGTCCTCCTCACTGTCAACTAAGATAATCTTTTTTATTTAAACATGAATGTATAAACATGTTGCCAGAGTTGATACAATTAATGAAAACAGAAGAGAAATACAAACATGAAATAACCAGACACCAATCTTCAAGGTTAAGCACTCCTACTGATTGTTCACAGAAGTACAAAAGAATGAGACAGAGCAGTGGCCAAGCAGTTGTTGCACTGCTAGACCAAGAAAATTACTTAAGGAAAGAGGAAAGGCAAAGGCAGAAAAAAAAGAAAGGGTAAGGAGATTAAGGCACAGAGAATCCATATAGCAGAAAACAGTCTTGATGTAATTTCCTTCCCTATTATAATTTCTTGGAAAACACCCAATAACCTGATTTTTGATACAATTGAAGTGTGAGAAATAGCAATATTTTATGTGAATTTTTTATTTTTCCTTTTTTTCTTTCTTTTTTTCTTTTTCCCTGAATTGTTTTAGGGGTGTCTGAAGTGAATGAAGAGCTGTTAATTGGCAACAGATACAACAGAAAAGACCTCCGTCAGTGTCCTTGCAAGGATTTTGACCAAGAAAGACCAGTGAGGAAATGAGCTGTCTGGCCAGGTGCAGGCCAAGTCCCTTCCCAGCACAAGAATTTGCATTGGTGATAGAGTAAGCTGTAACCCTTATTTGGGTTTCAGACGCTGTCCTTCCTGCAGTCTTCAAACTGTAGAAGTAAAGAACTGAGAGAACAGCTTAGTGACAAAGTTAGTCCCTTTTAAACCAACTTCTGGCTCTTGTTCCCTCAGATGATGTACGGAAAATTCAAACACCAGGTAAGAGCAGTTCTGACCAGCTGGCAAACAGAGATATGATCACTACAGAACTAAAACATGCTCCTATTTTCCAGTAAGCAAGTTTCTTCCCTATTGAGAAGAGAGCAGATTCATGGTGATGTTGAACAGTCAGTGTGGGGCCAGTCTGTGGCTGACTTGTGAAGACAGCTCCCTCAAGCTGAGACTGTTCAGTTTAAAAAAACAAAAGCATTAGAAGGACCTTATTGATGTGTCTGTACATGTGAGCAGGACAGCAAAGAAGAATGAGCCAGACTCTTCCCAGTGGTGCCCAGTGGCACCACATGAGGCATGTAACAGGCACAAATTTAAACACAGGGAAATCCATTTAAATACAAGAAAAAACGTTTTTACCACAAGGGTGTTCAGGTACTGGGACATACTGTATGCATTCCCACACCTAGCTGTGCATCAGACTATTTCTGCACACTGTATGTCTGCAGCAGAACATCCCACTCCATCATCAGAGCCATAGGCTCAAGCTCCAGCTCCAACTTTGTAGACTGGTTGCAAAAATTTGTAGCTTGCCATTCAATTTTACTTCAGTTTCTGTTTCTTCTACTACCTGAGTGCTATAATCAATAAGAGCAAAGAGCTTCAACAGCCAGAAACTCAACAATTCCTGTTCAGAACTTGTTTTTCTTACATCTAAGCCTACTTGTTTCAAAACCAAGCCTATGATTAAACCTGCTTCAAAGACAGAGATTAAAGAATTGTTCTTTGAGATGACGATCAACACATTACATATCTCATACTTACAGCTAAATGCAAAGGACTTTTTGTAGTTGAAGAATCTGATTCCTCAAACATATTGCTGTTTTTTTCCAGAAGCTGAAAATGGAAGAAAAAAAAATCTTAAAACATTCTTGTACAACTTAGGATAAGTTTTTATGATTCAGCAGACAAAAAAAATTCTGATGTCTACAGTGAATATTGAAGGGCAATGAGGAGTAAGTACTTTATATTTACAGTAAAGTATTTTCAAGTCTTCTTACCCTATAGGATAGAGATTTAAAAGTAATTTGAAAGCCTTTAATGAACATCCTTACCCTGATCAGCAGTAAAAGGAATAATCTGTGGAGCAGAGCCCTCAGTTATTTTGCACTGCAGAAGCACTGTTTCATGAATACACAGGTAATGCACATACAAACCATTTCTGATTCAGCATTTCTTTTATAATTCTGATACATTATTTGGGTTGAGAATAGTTAGAACTAAGCTGCTAGCAATTACACAGCCATTTTTATACTTCATCTGAGTAGAACTTCCTTACATAGTCTTCCGGAGTGCAACACATCCTTGCACATAACCATGCTCACAAAAGTAAAAAAAAAAAAATCTAATAAAATGCATCATATGTTTATGATTTTCTACATTTCCCAAAGCATTTTAAGCCTTACAAATGGGGTACTTCTACCCAGCCAGAATGAAAAACTACAGAATTACTGTGACTAGCACCCCTTCACAAAAGCACATGAACCCTGGCAACTGACCCTGCTGAGGATGTAAAGAAAACTTCACAGATACTGACAAAATACTGTGAATTCAACACTGCAGAGTAGCATTACTGCTGGCACACAAGGCATTTTTACTTGAGTACTACTCAAACAGTTAGTCTCCAAAATCCTCGGTGACTGGAAATTAACGTTGTCCAAAAAATTAGTAACCAGAGACTGAAAAACATTTCTACGGTTTCAACTTTTTTAAACTTTTTTGAGAGAGTCATTATCTAACTCGAAAACTGAAAAAAGGGACAGTGGTGACAATCTGGACAATTCTATGGTACACCAACATGGAATGCTGTCCAAAGAAACTGCTGAAATCCTATGGCAGGCGCAGAAATTACCCCACCTGCACTGCAAGATGATGATACACACTGAACTCACATTTGCCTAAACTTTCTATGTAACAAAATAGTCCTTAATAGATCCACATCAGAGATAAATTTTTCCAAAGCATCACAAATCGTGTATTAAACAAAGACATTAATCTGAAGCCTATTACAATAACAAAACACAACAACAACAAAAAACTATTCAGTAACTTCATTTGTGTATTTTGAACCTAGTAAAATATCTGGACAGAGAAAAAAATGCGTTGATGCAAATACTATTCATAAATAAGTGAGTGTGTGTATTAATATGCAATATGAATTCTAACACAACCTTGCAGACAGGGAAAAGACAACAAGTCCACATCACTTTTTTAGTAGATTTGGGGCAGAGTTACACAAACACATCTGTTACAAACACATGCAGAGACCTCCAATTTAAAATATCATCCTTCTCTTGTATTTTAAATGGATGGAAACAGGATTAAGTGGCAACTCCGAACACATGGTCACAAATTTTCAGTTACTCCAAACACGCTCTAATAAGGTAAATTAATTTAACTCTGATCTTCTCTACTGAGCAAATGAAATAAAAAATATCCAAATGTGAGTACAAAGCCAGTTCCCCAGCCTGCTCAATACTCACCTTTACTACAATCCATAAAGGTGGGCACAGAAGACTATTTTAATTGCTTGTAACTACGCTGATCATCATCTGTTGAAATGCTGGGATCACAATCTTAGTACTTCCCTGAACCTGTCAGTGGGCTCCATGAGTCTTCTGGAACAAGGCAGATAACTGCCTTTCAAATAGATGGGAAAATTGACACAATGAAGGTTCTAAAGGAATTTTACTGCAGGATTGGAGAGCTCCTCACAAAAGGCATCCCAATAGCTTAGTTAAAGCAGCTTAGACTAATGCAGACTAAGGTTAATGAGCTTATTACTCACAAGGATGAATGTCTCTATCATAAAGTCAAGCATAAATGAGAACTTGAGAGTAAATCTGGTTGCTCCCTGATATGTGGTCCAACAGCGCAAGAAGAGAAATCATAAAAGAAGACCAAGGGCACAGAATTAGTGATTTTCTTGTTTGTCTTATCAAGCACAGTTTGCAGTTAAAACTAATTCATGTGAAGGATACACACCACACTCAGACACAGAAAGTACCAGGTGTAAGTTACAAGGCAAATTCTGCAGCTTCACTAGCATTGCAATGGTTCTAAGAAGGAGGCATTTACAATACCTCTCATATACTTGTTACAAGAATACACAAAGCTCTCCTCAGGGTTCTAATTCCATTAGCATTAGCTTCCACCTTAGAGCACCTTTGTAGGAAGCGATGCACACTGCGTGTTTTCTAAATAATAAGAAATGTGAATTTATTTCTCAAAACAACCCAATTATGCCAGCTGCAGTGCAAAACCTTCCTGCTGCAAGTTGGCCAAAGCACTTCTCTCAAGAGGCAATAAGAACACATTACCAACAGCTCATAGTTGCAGCTGGCTGAGTGGGGAAGATCCCAGCATATCTCGTGTCTTGTGCCATTAAGATAATGTCTTTTAGAATACTACATTTCTGCACTCAGTCATCTGCAGATTTGAAGTGCTGTCAGAATTGCACAGCTGCTGCCAGCCAAAGTGGTGGGCACTGTCCTCTCTGGTTAGGCCATCACCTCTTAAAAGGTAAGGATCCCCAGTTCTATCCTGCACTTCTCATAACAGCACCATTTAGCACTGCACGTCATCAGTTATTTTGCTAAGTCTCCTTCACTCTCAAGAACTTGGTGCTTTGGGAGTGAGATGCAGACAAAACAAGGTAAAGCATCAATTATTCAGTTCCATTGCTACCAGCTAATAGCACTACGAGGCTGCAGCTCTCTCTCCTCCCGTTCCATGCAAAGATTAATAACATTCAGTTCTCACAATTTTATTTGTACAGTAATGGTATTTACAGATAGAAGAAGACTCACTGTTTGAATGTATTTTGTGCTTATAATATAGAATTACATGGATGAATATGGTGTGGGGTATTTAACTCCATTTGATTTTAATTTTTTTTTTTTCTCCCCACTCTGATTTGCTGTTTACTGACAGGATAGTTGACACGATTGTTCTTCTGAACTACAATAAGTCCTCTATTTATTTATCTCTATTTAAAAAAAATATATAGCTTGATGGAGTATCTCTGTAATTTAAAATTACTATTAGGAAGTAAATGAGGTCATACTTTCATCATGCATAAAAGCTTTAAGTTACACTTTTAAAAATAAGATATCAGAAACAACTTCAAACCAGATTACTGTAGTGATGGGTGCTACCTCAAATCCTAGAAGAAAAGAGAAAGCATGATTCTGTATGAAATAGCATGCACGTACACAGCCACCTGTACACACCACCTGTAGCTATGTCAAAGGTTTGATCTAACCACCACTGACATTCAAGTGGCTTTCCACTGAAAGTTTGATTATTTCAATAAGGCAATTTCCAAGTTTAAACACATATCACTTCCACACCCACAAGTGATTTATTTCTTCATAGCACCATAGCTGGGTGCTATTAATACCAAATGTAAAATGTCAAAATGTTAATCAATTAGTAGCTATTTTTCATGGCACTTTCAGGAATGAATAAAAGCATATTAACAAGGACACCTTTACACACCTGTCTCTACACTGTCCACCTATGGACGAAATGCTCCTGAAGCAGCAATAAGACAACTGCCTAATGTCAGCCCCTGAGAACAGATACCAGTTGCATGAATTCACATGGGAGGAAGAGAAAGAGGAAAATAATATTCAGGGAGAACGTTTACAGTCAATCTGTTCGACTGGCAAAAGACAGACACAAAATATGCACGCTGTGGGAGCCTTTGTCTAAAGCGTACTTACAGCAATAAACCAGAGACATTGCTTTTTGGAAGTCTGCTGAAAACAGGCAAACATCTTCCCTTGAGTAAAAGAGACTGATTACAGCCTGAAGACCCCAGCAGCCACACCTCTTTCTGAGCTATGCTGTCTAATGCAATGCCATACACCTCTCTCACTGGATTCAGTAGATCAGAAAGTCAGATATCCTGTCCACGTTTCCACTCAAACACCACACACATTCACACACAGGTACTACAGGCAACAGCACAAGTCCATGCCTGAAGGAAAACCATCTCCTGCAGCTCTGTGATCACCTTGTTACTCTCTGACAAAAGACAGCACATGTTAACAGCTTGCTTCTCTCTGTCAGGAAAAAAAAAAAAAAAAGAAAAAAAATCAAGAAAAAAAAGAAAAAAAAAAAATCCCTAAATCTGTTAGACAGAAAAAAGCCCTCCTAGGCAATCCTGCTATTCTAGGAGCAAAAGTGCCGCTCAGATGCAGATGGCAAATTCCTGCCCTCATATGAAGTTCAAAAGCAGTATTTAGCATCTTAATTTTGATTCTTAAAAGATTTTCAATTCAGTTTCCAAAGCAAAAAAAAAAACAAACAAAAAACTTAAGCCAAAGCTTATGCACTGCCATAAACTAACATATATTGGCAATTCTAGCATATATAGGCTCCTATTAATAATTTAATCAGCATGTACAAATGTTTAATATGTTCCCATCTTCTTTTGCATTCTCCTTTTAGAAAACAAAAAAAAGGACACTAGAATAACTGTAAACTTCCTCTGCTTAGAAAAAACATGCAAGAAAGGTGTGTATGGCAGTGGGTCTGACAGAAAGGCTCCCTGGTTCTGATGCACTGAGAGCTGCCTGCACAGGCACCCACCCTCACATATCAGCTGGTGCTAACAGCCCTTCACTAAGCAGTGATCCAAACTCATACTCACGTTTTTCAGAATTGCTCAAAGTTATACTTCACATAACCTCCCTTGAATTCTGTGCACAGGGAGCCTATTTATTTGAAATCTTATCCTGCGTATTTTTTGAGTCTTACCTGGTGTTTTCTTCATGAAAAGTAAGCACGTGAAGTCCTAATTGTACCTAAACTGCAGAGGAAACATCAAATTTCTGCACTGCACGTGGAACAACTGCTCAGACATTCAAAGTAGGTTGGCACAAAGCACCATCACTGCTGCTGTCAGACAAAATTCTCCCTTTCAGAATAGCAGCGTTTGTCATGGAGACAGTGAGACATGCATAAAAGAAGAAAAACAGAGCACAGCCCCTTTGAATGCAGGGATTCAGGCCATGAGGCAGATCAGGGGTTGGAGCCAGACAAGTGGTCGAGGCAGGACCCCACGCGGCAGACAGCTACTTCATGCCTATCCCAACCACATGTGATTTGCCCACCACTGATTGCCAGTGCCTCAGATGAATGAACCAACACATTCTTGTTGATGAACAGACAGAAAACCAGGAGCAGTCATATGAAAGACCTGGAGGATCTGTGATTCTAACTTCTCCACATGCAAGGGACCGAACATGGAACACACAGCTTGCTGTTTCCTCACTGCCACACCTGGTCTAACAAAAGATGTGTCCTTGCCCTCAAACTCCACAACACAGCCCACAGTGACAGGCTCTGCTAGCAGATCTCCCAGTGCAGATGGCTCTGCAGCTCACTGCTTTGGTCAGGCATATGAACCAAGATTTACTTTTTCTCTCAGATATAGTTTTCCATTAAACCATGCGCCCTCCTCCCATCCTTAAGAGAATCGGCCGTTGTGCCAATTCAATTTCTGTTGGCCAAAAGTGAATTTCATTTGCTGATGAGATAAGGAGAAGTGCAGATTAAAAGAAAATGAACAATCAGTACTTACAGTCAGAGAAGAGATATCACTGTGAAACACTGACACGCTTCATTTCCTTTGTCTTGACATTAAAACATAAAGGGTCTGACTGACACTCCACACTACACTTTAATTTGCAATTGCAATTTCACTCTTTCCATGGCAATAAGGATTTTGTGATAGATCATTTCAATGAAAAATAAACCTTTTTTACTCGTAACTACTACAGTTCACTAACATGATCAACTCTAACATACCAGCAAGTGATAGAGAACAGCATCTCCGACTATCCAACACCAAAGAAGCTCAGTCTCAATCTGAGCAAACATGAGGTTATATTGTTAGAAGTATGAAAGCACACAAGAAAGACAGAGCTTCACTTGCTCTCAAGCACACATGCTCACCATTCAGTCTTTATGAATGGCTCGCTACAAATGTCGAAAGAATTCAAGAATCTGCTTCCACTGTTCTCTTTTTAGCAACATCACGTCATTCACTGCAAAGTGATATTCCAGGCAACTTAAGGGTCCTCCAGAGAAGAGCTTCTGGCATTGACCTCTGTGGTTGAACACACAAACACACACCTTATTTCTTGTGCCACAAAATATGGCAAAAATTAAAAACATATTTCTGTAGATAAACCAACCCTTCCAAAACTGTACTCAGAGGTGTAAATATTTTGTCATGCTGAGAAGCCATGATGTTTAAAGTAATGATCAGATCCCTTAGAGCTAAGGAAACTTCACTAGACACTGCACTGTCCTCTTCAGAATGTTTTTTTTTTTTTTTTTTTTTTAAGTGATCATTTCTTTTCACAGAATCACAGAATTGTAGGGGTTGGAAGGGACCTCCAGAGATCATCGAGTCCAACCCCCCTGCCAAAGCAGGTTCCCTACACCAGGTCGCACAGGTAGGCATCCAGGCAGGTCTTGAACATCTCCAGAGAAGGAGACTCCACCACCTCCCTGGGCAGCCTGTTCCAGTGCTCCGTCACCTCACTGTAAAGAAGTTCTTGCGCATGTTTGTGCGGAACTTCCTATGCTGCAGTTTCTGGCTGTTTCCCCTTGTCCTGTCTCCACTCACCACTGAAAAGAGTCCAGCCTCGCCATTCTGCCCCCCACACCTTAGATATTTGAAATAGATTAATTCAGTTACCTGCATAAAAGAAACAGGAGGGAAGGAGGAACTAAAAAATTAGGCTTACAAGCTCTGACACATTTGGCAAGGTCCACAACACTGAAAATATGCATTAATGTATCCCTTTAGCTTGATATTGTGCATTTAGGGAAATGCTAGTAACTGTTACCCACAGAAATCAAGCTCAGCATTGCAACATTTTGCCTTAGTTTTGATCAGATCCAAAGCTTCATATCTTAAATGAACTTCCCCTAACAGTTTTGTGCCCATAAAGAACTGTCTTGTAGGACAAGGGAAAATAATTTCCAGATATTTTTGTCTGATTTGCCACTAATAAACTGAAACTATACACCCAAGGGATAAAACAGTAAAATAAAAGTTAACTTGGCACTGAAAAAAAAAGCTTTATTTTCAATAATCCTGCCTGAGAAATCTCTTCCTTAGGATGAAACTGTAAATATTTCAGAAGGAACATTTCACATGACAGACCCTGTCATGTAGATTAATGGTTCAAGGTTAGCACTTGGATACCCAAGTACCTGTTATTACACGTGTGAAGCCAAAACAAGTCTCTCTATCTAGTTACAGATGCATTTAGACTGGAATTGGCATTGTTGGGTTCCCACTGCTCCTTGAGCAAGGACAACTGAAAATATGCTCACAGCAACACTACCTTTCAGCTCCTGGAGACTGCTCCCAGCTCATTTGATGTTTCAAATATAAGAAATGAAGGGAAGAAAAAAAATCAAAGAAATCAATGTAAAGGTAACTGCCTGCATCAATTCATTATTGTTATCAAATATCATCATACAAATATAACCTGGGTCTCTGTAACTCGCTAGAACTAAGGGAAAACTACTCATTGAACAAAACAGAATCAGTCTCTTCTGACAGTGGATACAAAAGATGATGACCCCAGTCCCGCTGCAGACTGAGCACGACTGCTTGCCAAAGCACTCAATCTTTTGTATTCCAGAGGTGAAATGAGATGTCTGTCAATCTCTCAACACCAGTGGTAAAATCCTGGTCCACATAATGCTCTGAGGTAGACAGCATAGTACGTAAATGGTCATTCACAGGTGTGTGGAAAACACACTGTATGGCTGTAACTTGGCAAGTGACCCCTGGCCTTTGGTTTCTATACTGCAGTTCTAGTCACAAATATGTGAGGATTAACATGAAACAACACTGAATTCCCGATATGAATACAGCACATTTGCTGCATTGCTGTCTCTCACTCATGGTTTGCATGTCACCCTTCAAAATGAAGAGAAACACAACACCTCCAATACGTGCTGCACTCCCAGCTCTTGTATGTCTGGCATGCCTAAGTAACACTGAGAACTGACAGCAGGTTTGTAACTGCTATGTTGTGAGAAAATGTGTCCAGCAGCAAAAGAGACCTTTCCCTGTGCTTGCTCTGCACCTAGGGGCACACAAGGGCTACAATACCAGGTTGAAAGAGAAGACATTGTTGCAGACAGCTCTGCTCACACCAGTCCTGCAAGAATCTGGTGATAAGACAGAAGTGAGGCTGCAGTACACTCTGCTGTAGCCATACAAGCATAGGCTTGTACATTGCACCAAACAAACTACATACACGCCCTTCAAAGGCCAAGAACATTTGCTTTTGCTACAACTGCACAGTGCGTGCAGGAGAGGACTGCTCTGTCCCCAAGGGGCAGAGCCACATATGAGCAGCTCCAGGAGATGCCTCCCAACCAGGAAAGGCCGAACACCTGCCACAAGCAAAAAGAAGCAGTGGTCTTCCAAGTGTCCTAAATTATAATTGTGTGTGCAGGTGGGAGCTGAAAGGCTTTTAACCTGGAGCTGTGACCCAGGCTGGGCCAGCTGCAGGATCTCCCAGAGGTGGCAGCGACTGACAGAGCCGGTGCACGTGGGATGAAGGCAGCACATGTTTGTGCGTAAGTCCTCTTCAATTATTAAGTACTTTAACTCTTTAACAAGGAAAGAACAAACCAAACAGTGTAAAACACTGAACAGTGCACAGCACTCTTACTCAGGTCTGAACATCTATACAATTTTCTACCTTTTTTTTTTGTTTGTTTGTTTTTAAAGCAGAGCCTATTTATATCTGTGTTGGATCCCCCTGTATAACAAGCTGTTCAGGTAACATCCATTTTCACAGGATTTTTATGGATTTATTTACTTACAACCTCCACTCTACTATAAATGCTCACTGTGAGATCTCCCAAATCCAGTTTTTGACTGAACATTTTGGGCTTCTTGAGAGATGCAATTTCTAATCACTCAGGTGCAACAACAGTGGAAACACACCAACAAAGAAAACAGCCACATGGCCCACAAGGTTGATTATGGTTTATCAGCTTTGTCAGTGCTGCTATTGTTTCTTCAGAGGCAAAAACACAGTGTAGGTATGCAGCTAATAAAAGCTCTCAGCACACAAGCCTGATAATTGTGCACACACATCCCCACACACAGGGAACTACTCCTTATTACTGTCACAAACACTGGGAATATTTCCAATAGAGTAAAAAATAACCAGAGCTCCACTCATGTTCAACATTTAAGCACCAGCTTGTTGAACAAGGACTGGTTTAACAAAACTATCACGTCTTCAACATGTACCTGATTACTTATTAGTTCCACTTTACTAAGTTTATTGCAAGTTTTCACAGAACCATGAATTTGCAAAGGACTCAAATCATAAACTTGAGGTGAATTCACAATACTGGGACATTCATACACACACACATATCTGTATCAGTAGTTAAGAGACCTCTCAACCATCTGAGCGCTCACCAGTTCCAAACACTGCCGGTGTCCGTATGCAGCAGCATAATGCACAGTGTTGTACCCCTCTTTGTCTTGGATGGATGGATTGGCATCATTCTGTAGAAGGAACTCCAGACACCTGTGAACAATGCATTAGTTTAAATGAGAACTCTCAATATTTAGCAGATTTATCCCTCACTGCAAGTAGGAGTGGCACTGCAGACAAGCAGCCCATTCGGTGTCTCTAACACCACTTCAAAGCATTCACAGGTTTCCTTCCTTTTCACCAACTGCTTCCCACATTCAACTTTTTTTGTTTTGTTTTGTTAAACATAAGATCCCCCCTCATCTTTGAAGACCTTCCTAAATGTTAAACCCTACCTTTGCTGCTACTCTAGATTCCAAAATAGCCTTCTACTAAGAGACTGAAAGAAAACTCTGCCCCATGATGTAAACAGCCCATTTCAGAAAGCCAGAACTGCTATTATCTGCAAATTCTCTAACCACACTGTTGGCCTCCAACCACATACTACAGCAAAATAAAAATGGGATTTTACTGAGGTAATTTCCCAGCATGTATGTATATAAATATATTGTCTTCTTTCCCGGCATTTTTAAAATAATTTTTTCCAAAAGATCCCATATTTTCTTCTCAGCTCCTATCATTTTTTCTTACACCGCCAAGAAATCATCATCCTGTCATTATTATGTTCTTCAGTAACTTGTAATTGTTAGTGACTATAAGCCGTCATACAAAAAAGTGGATATTTAAAATGAGAAATAATCAATATGCAGCTATATGAAAATGCTAGTCCAAGCAAATACACTGAAGCAGCCATTAGCTAACTTATGTTTGCAACATACATACTCAATGCAAAGTATTAAAATAAAGCAGCGCATGTTACTGATGAATTATTAAATTATTGAAGCTGTTTATTTTCCATTAAGGAAGCCCAACAAGCACAGAAGCAGAAATATTAGGGAATATGCACATAAAAGAGAGTGCAGAGCTTTTTTTCCTCAGGTTAGCTCCCATTAAAGCCAAGCATCGTGTCTAGCAAAGCAATGAATGAGCAAAAGCAGGATGTAAGCTGTAGTGCAAAGCAATGGCTCTCTCCAGAAATGAAGTTTAACTTCTTTACTGACACCACTTACAATGCAGCTTCTTTTTCCTTCATTTCACTGGTTCTTTCAAGTTCTTCAGCATTTTCATGGGAGTTACCTAAAATATTCTTTCTTCTTGACATAAATGACAGAAAAATGCAACTTATTTTCAAAATATGAGTAATTTTGATGCAGTATGCTACCCATCCCCAATCTCCTTCACATGGAGTTGACCTCTTCCTAAAGTAAAAAGTTACATAAGTTTAGTGAGCGTACTACCTGGATCTGCAGATAATACATTTTGCAAACAACGCAGACAACAACAGCATGGAAGTTTATCATCTTCCAAGTGAGTGTCAAACAAAAAAGCCACCAGAGAATTCTGGTTCTATCAGGTACTGTTTAGTCACTAATACTGAATTAGTCTATCTTTAATCAGCTTTAGCTGTGTTGCTGACTCTTCTCACTTTCTGTGAAATGCCTTGGCAGCACTGTGAGATATCTCGGATTCCCAGATGTCTGGTCAGATTCTTTGGATTCTTCAAAATTGCTCAGCATGTCTTCATACTCCTGCACACCCGGATCATTTTTGGCATCTCTGTTTCCCAGCTGGATGGATGGCAGCCAGAAGATTGTGATCTGTGAGCTTATGAGCATGAGCCTTGGATTATGACTTTCCTTGGGCACCAAGGCCAACACAGAATGCATGCTTCCCAATTGCTAAGTACCATTACAGATCAGTACCTTGGAAGGTCTGAAGGACAGTTTGCTAAATTCAATCCCTATATAACACAGGTATTCCAGACTGAGTTTTGCACAATGCAGAATAATACATCTTTTCCTTATCAGGTCATTTCCCATATGTATTTCCAAGATTTGACTTTCTTTCTGTGGATGCTTACAGTAAGAGGCTGCTCCACAAATCTGAGGTCTGTTTTGTTTGATGTTCACTAACTCAAAAAGAAATCTTATTTATCAGTTAAAAAAATCCTAACATTGTAAACATATAGACAGTACTCATGTACCATGTTGAAGCAAGACACTCAACCTCAGAAAAGCCATTGGAAGTAACTGTACTGAGCATATTTTCAAACAGCTCACATAGCAAGTGAAAGCCATATCCACATTTACCTTCTGCTAACAATAAATTAGTGAGATCCCAATATAACATTCCCTGAACAGAGTAAGCTATCATCAGGAAAAACAATACATCCTCATAAACTTGAATAATCTATTTAATGTAAATGCCCATGTTGTTTCCCCTGCAGGAAAGGAGTATTTTCTGAAATCCATAAGCAACAACACTTACCAAATCAGCTGAAACATTGGACAACCTGGTTGCACAAAGACTTCTCTCTGATCATTAATTGCCCACATTCAAAGTTAAATGATTTTGAATAACCTTTGGACAAAGATTGTCCAACTTTGAGAGTTTGCCATTGTTCAGCAGAAAAAAATAAATATGCTGACCTACAAAATCACGGACTGTAAATAATATCTCATCTAACAAGGCTTCTTCCAAAACATCTCCAACAGGAAAATTTAATGAGAAGACAACATCAGAATCAATTTAGGTTTAGACTCTGAGGGCAAAGGTGGCCAAACATTCCTACCAATGCTCAGAGTCTGACTAAACCTAGATTTGTATTTATTTATTTATTAACTTTAAAGTTATCATTGGAAGCAACGGTACCCTAAAGTTAGCCAAAAGATTGTTTTCATGCAGGAGCATAATCTATAAATAGTCAAAAGCTGAAAATGCATACTGAATCACAATTCTCAACACCCCAGGGAACATCACACCCTGGCAAGCTTTAATTAGAAACAGCCAGTGGTGAAAGCCTTCATACAAGCCTATTCAGCATGCAACGCCAAGAACAGTCCTCTGAACATCCTGATGCCTTCTTACCAGTACCATTCTGGTTTTACATTGACGGGGCAGACATTTTTGATACCAGTAGTACCACAGCAAATGAAGCAAATGGTGAAGAAGCTACTGATGTACACCTATGGTATCCAAACCTCTGCTACGAGCTTAGGGAAAAGTCTTCCAAAAGTGCTTTTGGGGTGGTATTCTGCTGGGAATAAGCCATACTTTTTATGTTTCAGTTTGGTTTTTGTGCCCTCCTTTTAACCAGACCTCACTATATAAGAAACCAGGAAAATAGTTCCTGAGAGTCTGAAGGAAAGAGTCCCTATCAGTTTTAAGAGACAACTAACAGGATAACTGAGGCTGTTTCATGCAATATGTTATAGAAAAGAGATTGCCAAAATATGCAGAAACTCTATTCAGTAACCTCCAGATATTTAAGTTTTGCAGCTGTTTTCCCCTTCCAAACTTTTCTCAGAAGAACAGTTCTGCATTCTGCCAAAGGATATTCCCCAGGCCTCTCTCTCTTTAGTCTCTAGAAAGCAACCTATTTGGAAAAGCTAAGAGTTTTTATTAGCTCTGACAGTGGAGAGAGTGATGGGTAGATCTATCTTGCTTTTGCCAGAAAGTCTATCAGAATGGCCAACTATCACTGCAGTCCACCTGGGAAAACTCCTCCTACTGTCTCTTTTTCCATTCCTTCTGATGGACTTGGAAAGCAGACACAAAACTCTCTGAGCTTTCCCTTGTGAGGAAACTACACAGAAGAAGAAAGACAGTATGTAGCAAAAACAGTTCATTAGGACAGAGGGGCTGTAAAATCATGTGTTACTTCAAAGGTAAACTGCAGGGCTGAGGTGCCACATCACCTGAGGATCCAGATTACAGGCACAGCAGTTCAGTGTGGAGTTAATGTATACACCTGAGAGAAATTTCTGTGCCAGCCGGCTCATTTTTTTGGTTCAAATGGCACAGTCATGATGAGAATAGAACGTTTGATTTGGAAAAACACTGAACAAGGAACACAAACAGGCTCTCTTACTTTCGGTCCATGTCAGAAGCAGCAGCATAGTGCAAAGGGGTGCGTCCCCACTCATCAGTTTCATTAATATTGGCTCCTGTGGTCACCAGTGTCTCAATACAGTGGAAATGACAATTTGCAGCTGCGTAGTGCAAAGGTGTCCTAGAACAAAAGGGACAGTTTGTTACCTTGTATTCCAACACACACTGCTAAGGATAACAATAAACCTTAACTACCGCTGCATTCCTACAGACTTCCAGCAGTCAAAATCAGCACCTTACCTTACCGTGATGACATTCAAAGTTATGCAAATTTAACAAATTACTGTCTTACTAGGAAGTTTTGATACTCCTACCAAGCTTAAGAGCATACAGATCTGCATACATTCTGCATCTTGCAAGCAAACTGTTCCCAGCAACAGCCTCTGCTACTGTTCTGCATTCACACTACATTGCTTCAGCTGGGAGTCAGGGCAGAGCTCTCAGAGCCATACCAACTGAACAGAGTAAATGAGACTTTGTTATTCCCTCTCTTACAGTTGCCTTTCTTTTTTTAAAATAACACATATATAAACTTCTTTTTTAAGCCTAACTTGCATAGTAATATCATGAACTTTTTTTTCTTTATTAAGAGCACACACGATCAAAGCTTTAAAAGCTTTGGTTTCACTGCAGCCTGATAATCTACCTGCTGTACAGCACCCCTCAGCAGCACTGGCGATGTGAGCCTCAGCACCTCTGCCAAACCCAGCTCCTTGCTTTGGTTCTGCTCACTCCAGCTGCTCAGCATCAGCCCACAGAGGCAACAGCACTCCAGACAAAGAAACCACAGTTGGGATTCAGCTCCAAAATCAGCTCAGCGTGGGCAGGCTCAGCAGCACCAGAGGTGGATGGAGATGTGGGGGATCCCATCGCTGACGAATTCCAAAGCCCAAGAAGAGATCCATTGTGCAGGGAAGCTCAGCACACTCACTTCAAAGGCCAAATGTTACTCAGAGAGAGCTCGAATCATCAGAACAACTGCCAGCTGGGCTGAAACTTGCAAAGGCTCTATCGGCTACACAAAAATGCTCAACTAGTTAAAATTCTTTTGTCCCCTAAAACAATCTACTTGTATTTTGGTGGAGGATGTAAAAAACAAACACAAAAAATCAAGGACAGCTCTGCTTCACAGAAGAACACAGTAATTTTTATTGACATATCTGACACACTTCTACCAGGTATATTCAGAGGATGTGAATGATAATCACTGCTGTCTCTCTACCATGGAGTACTGCCCACAGTGCCTGAGCCACGCTGGACCCTTTCAACCATAGTTCCTTTATGCTAGTATAATGACAAAGCCATAAATCCTCCAAAAGAGTTCATCGGCCTCTGAAGCACCTGCGGCTTTTACTGTGTTTCCTCCAAAGAACCAGACATCCCAGCAGTAGTTAAGGAGAATTTCTGCAGTGCCTTAAGTTCAAACAGAGCTACTATCATCAGCCATTTAATGTGAATCACCTTACTGATCTAAAGCAACTGTGCATACATCCACCATGGTTTACAGCATCATAAGAAGCAGGAAACCCAAGGATGGGCCTCATTGCTACAGCTGAGGGTGGATGATACCATATCCACTATGGCTGCAGATCTATCAGTGTGTCATGGCACAGCCTGCTGCCACACAAGACACAATGTGCCAAACCAAATAGTGCTATTAAGTCAGCTACAGCTCTTCTCCCTTTCCAATTCCACCAGTAGGCTTTGGGGAACCTGGTTTGGAAAACATCTGCCTTGTTGAAAAACACAGAACAAAACACCAGACAGATATTCTGCAGCAATCAAAGACTGAAACCCATTTCTGGCATAGCAACACTCTTAACAACACTTCATATGGAGGAGAAAACAGTAAAAAAAACCGTAAAAGGGTAGGAAGCACATCAAATAGCAGCAGTCCTTCCCATCATAACCCAGGTGCTGACTTGGGCACATAAGCACAAGAATTCAGGCAATGAGAAAAGCAATAAGGAAAAAGAAAAACAGTGGTATTTTTAAAACAGAAAGCTCAAGAGGATGGGATGGCTTTTACGTATTTAATGAAGTCTGCACCTGTTTGTTTGGCATATAACTGTAGCAGCAGCTTTGCAGGGAATGTCAAACTCCTACTTTATTTTACTGCCATTGTTCATGGAACACATGATATCCAGACTGAGGCAGTCTTTCACCCTTGCCTGCTAGATTTCTTTTTTTTTTTAAGTGAGTTTCAGTATTTACATACCTCCCACGTTTGTCCTTCTTATTAAAATCTGCTCCACTGCTTTGCAAGAGTTTTATACATTCAACATTACTGAAAAGAGAAGAAAACCAAAGCATGAACAAAGCAGAAGCTTACATCTTGGTTGCCTCCCTCCCTCCATAAAGGAAAAAGTTCTTTTTTTTTTTTTTTTTTAAACTATTTGCAGTGCAAAATCAGGATATGAATAACTACAACCTGAAATCCAGTCACAGCAAACAGAAAGTGAAGTTTCAGAAATTATTTCCTTTGTTTCTAGAAAACCTCGGACTTCTGCAGAAGAAAAATTAATGTTCTGAAGAGAAAGCAGTAAATATGATTTGAATTCATTGCATCTGGAGATTTTCAAAGGGGGCTGCATTCTAACGCTTCCCACGCTGGAATGGTATTTTATGAGAAGACTTTTAAAGTTGGTGCTAGCTGATAAAATGCCAGTCTAATAATGAAGAGGTGACATTTAACGAAATCCACCCCCTCTTGCAAAGCTGCAATGGTGTGCTAAAATCCTGTTTACTTCAGTGAGATTCCATACAGAGTTACTTTTAGGTTTATTCTCAAATCATTTGTTGGCAATTGATAGATTTAAGCATGCCTTTATGTACTTTGCTGAATAAGGAGCATTAACTATCTAAAATGATTGTCACATTAACATTGCTTTTATATAAGCAGATGAGTTAGGCTCCATTGCTTTTCTCTTTTTTAATCTGTTGAAAGAATTCACCACATCCTAACTTCATCTCATTTAAAGCCAGGTGAGTTTTAATACAAAAATATAATAGCTGAATACTCATCTATTATGTAGTTCAAGAGAGTGAATGTATGACTCCAAGCTAGAAAACAACATAAAGAAGCATAGCACTTTCCAAGACTTCTTTGTCATTAACAGGGGCAATAAATCATTCTGTTCACAATCAAAATGAAATGAGCAAGCCTTAAAGTATGTCCTTTTCCTCAAGCCCATACAACTCCCATTAATGTAATGGGAGTAACAGGTATGTGCAAGGAAAAAAAAACAATGTTATTTGCATAGTTCCAACTCCAAGAAAAAAAAAAAAAGACTGGATGCAGAATGTCAGAATGTTGGCATAAGTTCATCCCTACTCAAAATTGCTATTCCATAAAATAACTGCACAACACTCATCACAACACACAAAAAATAGAAACATTTGTTAGTGATGACAATTGTAGTAAGCCACTGGAAATATACAGCTTATTTTCATAAGCCACTTTTGCTTCTTATGAAATTTCTCCTTCGCTCTCTTTTGGACTTTCAGATGGTTTTTATTATTCTTTTGGGTGCAGCCTTATGAAATGGGTAGTATCTGAAATGTACTATAAGAATCCCCATCAAAGCAAGGCTCACACCTCCTTCATTAATTAACAGAAGACAAGTATCAACAAGAATAATGCCATAAAAATAATACAACCAGCATTAGGATCTATTTCATTAGGTGTTTGTAATAATGACAATTTTGTGATATATGCCTTTTAATACACCAGGAAGAAAAACAACTTCCAGAAAGACTGTCAAGTATGCACTACAGATGACCATTTCTGCTTGCTATCATCACAGAGAATCCAAGGTGGTTCTAACCAAGGCTCCATTTCAGCTGTTTTCTGAGCCATAAAGTCCTCAGCAGAAGAGTCAAAACTCAATGTTTGCCAAACGTTTTGTGCATTTGCTATTTCACAGTGCTCCACTGACAGTAATTTGGAAATATATAACTGACTGGATGCTATATTTACGACATAAATTGATACATTTCAGCTTTCATTTGTTTTCATTCCCAGGCTCTGGGCAGAAATACATCATCCTGAAAGGATAGCAATCTTAGCTTTCTAATTTGGTGGGGCTTTTTAATTTCATTTTCAAACTTGCACCTGAGAATTGGGAGGGAGATGAGCTGCATTTGGACTCCGAGGATGCATGATCAAGTACAAGGCAGCAAACGTAAGTGCATACTCATGTTTACAGGCAAGAATGCAGCCCAAATGAGGAGGCTGGCAACAACTGCGCCAGCAGCATCTCAGGAGCCACACCTCCTCCTTACTCCACATTTTACTTTAGGAGCTGACAGTTTCCTACTGACTGACAGCCCTCACCAACAACCATGGCCAATACACGGATCTGGGTGAGTACACAGCACTCCTACCCAAACTGAAGCAGTTTTCACAGGGACGTGAGAAGGAAGTTTCACTCTGTGTCTGAAACTCACGCTTCAATCACAAGTCAGTTGTTTGTTGTGGAGATCAGACCATTTTCTTTGTTTTACAAGCAAGCAACATGAGCATGAGGACAGTGGCAAAATACCATCCCAGATGACCCAAATTTGACATTTCTGGCTGGCACAGCTGAATTGGTATGCCCCAAATCTGCAATGGAACTACAGAATAACTTGTAACAGCTGGTCTGTGTATATTCTGTAGTCACAATTACTCACCCTCCTGCAGCGGCAGCGTGGAGGCACGTTCTTCCAAAACTATCAGGGGTGTCTATTTCAAAGCCTGCAGACAGCACGTGCTCATTACTAAACAAGGACACTATGCTATACTTTTGTCCTAGTTAAACCACAAGAAACATTGCAGAGACAGAAAAATCAGTTAGTTAGAAAAAAAACAGAACACAAGCAACTACAGTCAGAAAAAGGTTGTCACGGAAATGGCGAGCAACTGCTCCACTTTGGCAGCTCTATAAAAAGAGCTGCAAAGTCAACGAGAATTTAGTTCCACATCCAGCTCTGCACCACATCCCTACTGAAAAGCATGTGGCAGGCAGGAGGCAGATAGTTGAGAGAACTGCGACAGCAGGACATGAAGACAGAAAACATGAAGAAAGAAGAAAAACCACAGAGTCAGCCTGAACACGAAACAGGGCCAATTCTAGTGTGTGTGGTTTTTAGACCGGCTTTAGTTTTTGGAAAGAGGCTTCCAGGAGCATGCAGGGATAGTCATAAAGATGCACAAGGCCCAAAAGCATGGCAGTGGTAACTGTGGTCACCCAGAGGTTTTGTTCTCCTTCCTGATCTGGTGGTCAAGGTCAAAGTATACCAGTAAAGGGTATATAATTAGTATTTTTCACATCTTTTTTACACTCTACAGGACTCATACTTATGGGGAAAAAAAAAAGTAGCTGTAGGACATTTTGTACAATAAGCAATGAAACAATTTTTTTTTATTTTTTATTTTTTTAGGAAAGAAAATGATCTGCCCTGTTTTTAAATGGGTTTTTGTTTTATCTATTTATTTATTTATTTTTAACACAGATGAACTCTTGCCTGGAAAAAAAAGAGATTTGGCCTCTGATAACTGCCCCTTTTAATACAGTTGGGTCAGCAAACTCCTGCTGTTTTTGCATTGGGCTCTGATGAAGAACCCAGGACTGTTCTTCAGACATGGCACCTTCACTAAGCTTCCTCTCTTGTGCACATCGAATTCTGGCCAGCCTCACTCCTATACTCTGATCAGACTGTGAAACACACTTTAGCTGTAACTAAGATACACCATTATCAGTACGATGGCACAACTTGAAGCCTGCACTTGCACAAGGAGGTAATTTCTTGAGGCAATTCATTGTGAACAAAATGAAAAGAACAAAACTGACACTCATACTCCAATAATTTAGAAAAGGGTCCCAAGCTTTCTCCTTCTCCCCGGTATAAAAACTCTGTGTCTGCCAGGAAAAAAGGGCTTTGTGCATGAACAATCCAGGATGCAAAGAATTACCAGCATGTCATTAGGAAAACCCTGTGCACGCCGTACACCACACCAGGCAGCAGCACAGAAAGTCTTTCATTTCAACAGTTCACAACAAAGAGCATAAAGGGGCTGTAAGCTGCACAGATACATTATTGAGCTCCACCAACACTGCTACAGTTACTTACCCGAGGACAACAATTTCCTACAGCAATCTGAGTGTGCGTTCAATGCTGCAAGGTGCAGAGGAAACATGTTGTGGATCCCACACCTGAAAGGCACAACAGCCTCATGAGATAGGGTCTTGTAAAAATACAGGTGGCATACAAACACTGCACGTGAAAAGGTCCTTCCAAAGAGGCCGCATTCTTGATCCTGCCTTGCTAATTTTATCTCTATTTCCTTACTATCCCGCTCAGGAGTTAAAATCAATTCTGATACAGAAAAATCTTGGCACTATGCTTTGAACAGAATGCAGGAGGAAGGTTTCTAAAAATGTGAAATGAAAGCTTCTGTAAGGGGGATAGCGAGGGAGCAGAGTCAATCTCCCAGTGGGGGATACATAGATTTGTTCATCAGCTATGTATATTGCAATGGCACTCTGAGGGTAGAAGTAAATACCAAAAGCTTTTCTGCATTATTTCTGGAACCCATTTGTACAGTTGTTATCTTGCTTTACATAACTCTCACTTGGGTTTTCAAAAGCTTCCTTTTCTTCCCTCACCACAGGGCTGGAGCACCAGATGACATCTCTTCATGCTTTCCTTTAGAGCTCTGTGACACTTAGGTTTTCCTCCCACTCCCAAACAACTGACCATCTAACCCTGTTTGCTCCAGCTACTGTCCCTACACATTCTTTCACTCTCCCTTCCCTTTGCATACATGACCCTCCTTTCAATTACACTATGAACTCCTCAGAGCAGACATATTGGGTCAAACAAGGAAAACCAAAGCAAAACAAAAAAGCAGACACCAATTATTAAGCTAAATCTGTATCAGGCAGTCACATTCATTTTTCAACAAGCTGAGCACTCAGCAGCTGTTACTGGCACCCACGAATCATCCCAGCTCAGCCCCTGAACATGCCACCATTCACCATCTTAGAAGATTTCTTAGCTTAGACATCTTGGCTTCTGCCACTTAGCGCCGTGTTTTGTGCAAAGTATACAGTTATTCTAGAAATGCTATTGCAGGCAGTCCTCCAACTGCATACAAACACGGAACCTTAAACCAACCATCTCACCAAGATTATAATCTAGTGCCTGCTTCAGCAGATACATTTTTGGAACATGACAAACACTTGAACAGCAGCAGATGGATTCCTATTGAGAATACAGTTGGCGGATGGAAAGCACCATCACCTCACGGAAGATTTTAGATATGGACAGAAGACAAACTAACCTTTTTTCCTGTAAGGCTCACCATAAATCATAATTACTAATGATACTTTAAACAAAGAAGCGTGAATGTTAATAAAGCTGCCTCGTTCTCACCAATGTTTTACACATATGTATTTAACCAATACTGATTTATTTTTAAAAACATCATTCTTTTCAGAAGCCACAGTTCCATCCTTCCTCTGTCTTCACATTAAATTTGTCCTCCTTGGTGCTTTTCTACACTAAGAAGCAAAAAGGGGCGCTACACACATTTTAATTTTGCCAGTGTTCACCATCTACATTTTAGAGTCAATCTCTTTAAAAACGATCTGGCAGTCTGTTCTTTTAAAGGAAACAGCACAAGCTCCACTGAGCTGATGCATCTGTATAAACAGGTTGCAATTCTTTTTTAACTGTGGAGTCATTTATTTAAGCCAACACTGGACACTCTGTCTTGCCATATTTCTTCCTACACCCATTTCCCTCCATCTCCTCCTCCACGCAGTTTTATCTCAAGCAATATTTTTCATCTTTTAGGTCAAGATTTCCACCCAGCACGTGTTTTGGCTGGTTTCCATCGAAATACACCATCTGCACATCTGCTAACCAGCCATGCTTCAACAGCACTGTTCACAGTGGTTCCTCCCACCTCTTACATACCTTCTCCTTAAAACACAACTGCCTCAAAGATTGACTGAGCTGTATGCTGTTGTTGCTAGCAATGTTCTGAAGTTTTCTTTTTCAAAACCAGTTTGGGGAGCTCAGCTAGAGCTATTTACATGCAGTGCATACAAAAGCTCACTCCTAGTGTTTCAGTGCTCCTGGCTGAGCATCACTTGGACCTGCCAGGGATTTCTGAGACAAATTCTTATTTCACTCATTTTTGTTGCTGGAAGAAGCAATTCATTTTATCAGTGTTCCAGGCACTTGAGTGGAATACAGACATTTTGAGTTGGATAACCTTAAGTCCGAGAGCGTGCTACTCCACTGCAGCTCATTTTACATCAAACCTCAAGAAAAGAGGCAGATGGAAGTTTACTGTACCAGAGAAAAAGCTAGCAAAAGTATACCCTGATTTAGACACTAAGATCTTTGTATTGGCTATGTTAATATGACATTAACTGCAAACTAAAGAATTTTATTATCTGTGCCCATTGAAGATCTGTCCCACCTTCCAAGTTTAAACAGAGACAGCCATACTTTATGCAGAAATATGGGCAAACATATCTCTTTCTTAAACATCCTCAAACATCAATCAGAGAGAGCTGCAAGAACTTTCAAAACTAAAACAAGCTAATTTAAATCTGCAAACAGGTTTTCCTAGGTAAGTCAAGAGAGGTCACTGACTTCTGCAGTGCTTTAGAGATCGAAAACTTAAATTTTATTGTGGAAATACGCAGCTGGTAGCCGAAAAATTATATTTATGTAATCAGATGCCACTGCAAACATCCAGTATAGGTATCTCATGGCATAGCATTACTCTTTTCTTACACTACTTTGTTATTCCAGGTTTGCTGTTTTCTTTTGACAGGCCATTAGACTAACAATATTTAGCAATCTGTGTCCGACTATCAACTTCTTGTCCCATTATTCATTAAAAAAAGCCCTAAAATCACGAATCAGAAAAAAAAACCTGTCCTACTATTTCAGTCATGTGGCTACCAAAATCAACACAGGATCTAAATTTATACTGAGCTCAGGCTTAGTAACATCTGCTTTGTAGTACTGCAATTCTATTGATTATCCTTTGTCTCATCAAAAGACACAAGATAACAGAACTGTCACTGCATGTAACATGCCATTATAACACCAATTTAAATGCTATGGACATAATTCCCTTGGAAAGTATTTGAAATTTTTCCAATTATGTTTCTTAGACAAAGTTTTTGCTAGGGACTTTATGGACTGTGATCAAGATGCACTTTCATATACACCCTGTATCGATAACCCTTCAGAAAAATAGGCAGTGCTGGTACTACTTGCAACCATATAACTGCGCAAAGAGCTTAGCATGGTTTCTTTCTTTCCACCTGCCTAATCATTTAATATTTTAGTGAAGCGTAGAGCTAATGCATTTATCCATCTTCACCTCAGAAGGTGAGGAATACCTATGTTTCCCAACACCAGATATAGCATTAGATCATTGGAGGCTCCACTGCAGCCACCTACTTGGCAGTATCAGCTCCGCTGGTTATGAGGGTGTTAATCAATAGCTCGTGTCCATATCTTGCAGCCACGTGCAATGGGGTGTTACCATCCTTATCAACACAGTCGATTTCTCCTCCTGCAAGAAATATTTTCAGACAGTTTAATACCCAAAGATTAAGTCTGAACCTGTGCCTACAAATGCTATTTCTCCCCAGTGAATGCAGCAAAATCAAGCCACTGAATTTCAAAGAATGAGATCGGTACACAGTGAGCCATCAGCTGTCAGCCATGGTACTGACCATGGTTCAACAGCAGTGCTCTCAACTCCTTGTCCAGCTTCAGTGGGGAAGCATGGTGGGGAACAGGCAGTGAGCACGATGACATATGACTAACATTTAATCATTAGAAACTGCTACACAGTGCTTATGTAGACCTTTTCCTGTTGCAGTTTATGCCTGTCATCTCATGTTTTATCCTCAAACAGGAAAAACTGATTGTTTCTTTCTTCTCTGCTACAGCTTTTGACGCATGCAAAGATTGCTATCAAGTCCCTGCTTTCATTTTTGGATTGAGCAACTTTTGCTCTTTCAGTCTCTCTTTGTAAATTAGGTTTGCTGTAATTCAACCATCCTTGTCCTTCCCCCAGTTCTCTCCAGCTGGCCCACATCCTTCTGAAAGGAAAATGTCAAAAGCCAGAAACAGTACTACAGCTGATGTCTACCAACGCTGAGCAAAAGGATTACTTCATGCCTGCTGGCTATGCTCCTATCTACACACTCCTGTACCTTTATGCTTTTTTCCTCTACTTTTCTTCTTGGCAACACCACGGCATTGTTGACGCGCATTTGGTTTCCGATCCTCTGCAAACACCAAATCCTTTCTTGAGGAAATGTCACCCACTCAGCTTTTGCCATTCTGTATTTATTTAACTGATATCCCTGCCTGTGTTGTATCTCTCCTTTGCATTATTTTCATCACAACTTTTCCCCAATTTCAAGGGCTCATTTTCAACTCCAGCTTCTGCCAGAAAAACAGTCTCTCCTAACTTCATGTTTTCTCTGAATATTAAAAGCACACTTCATATTCCATCATCCAAGCTGTTAACAAAAATACTGGATAGTATACCAGACCCAGGAGGGAAGCTGAAAGATCTCATTATACCTTCTATGTCAACAGTGATCCATTTATTATTACTAATGTCCGAGTGTAGTTTTTCTAGCTGTTATGCATCTACACAATAATATTTTCATTTAGACCTTATTTCATTAGTTTTCTGTGTGAATACTTCGTGAAATTAGGTAAAAGTCTTGCTAAAATGAGGATATGGTAATATTTACTGCATTTCCACTATGCAAATGAGATAACAGGCAAAAACTACAGCAAGAAAAGTTCTAGTGAAATGCTATGAGGAATTTTCTGATGGTAAATAAAGGCTAGCAAAATGCTGGAACAGAGATACTGCAGTTAGATGAGATTGCAACTTTGGGATTGTAGTTAAACAAAGAAAGAGGAAAACAGAAACAAATAAAAGAAAACAGACTGTCCTGTCCAGTATAATGACCAAAACAAATACAAGCAAACAATCGGTATTAGCAGCCTCTGTTAGTCAGAAGGCAGGCCTCTGTCAGATCTCCAACAATAATATTTGCTATATGCTCTAGTATTTTTGGGCAAAAGAGATATTTAATGAGTGTGACAGGTAATTACAAGCTCTGGAATCTACTCATGGCTATGCCAAAATAAACAAAGCGGTGCTGGTCCACCCTGCAGTGTATTTATTCAGCACTTAGTGAAGACAGTGATAAGATGTGCAGGTAAGGGAGGTAAGACAAGTACAGCTGTTGAGTGGTGGCATAGAGAAAACAGCGTGGGCTCTAAAAGCACCACAGCTCTCAAGGGAGGATAACCAGAACTTTTTACTCCTTTAATCATTTGAAAAAGCTAGCTATGCCTTCCTCTCATCATATGAAATATCCTAAACAGAGCTCTTAACTCTTATTAGCAGGTTGACAAAACTGCTGATCACAAAAGATCAGTCATTTCATCGTCAGCTAGAGGAAGACTGAATTTTGTTTAGAACTAAGAGTTGCCACTTATGGTGACACTGTAAAAGGAAACCTGTAAACGCAGCTCATACTCAGAATTTGATGCAGAGCTGAACACCATTCAGAGAAGTTCTTTGGCATTCTGGGTCAGAAAACCAAAAATTCCCACCCAAGAAATGCCTACTCTTTGGGAGAGTTATTGAACAGACATTGAAACTCACCATTCTGAATGAGGGTCTGTGACCGTGTGAACCTCCCGTGGACAGCTGTCATGTGCAGTGGGCTCTTCCCATCCTTACTCTAACAAACAAAACGTAAAAACAATCATCTAGCATGAAAAGAAGAGGTAACAACTTGAAGTCTCTCAGTTCAACATCCTACAGCTATTCTTCACATAAAAGCTCCAATGGCTTCTAAAGACTACAGGCCTGAATCTTCATGTCATAATAAATGCAGAAGGTACAAACATACACACAAAGCAGCTCCTCAGCAGTGGTCAGGAAATGATCTGAGCTACAGCCTATCCTCAGAGCCTGGCCATATGCAATGTTAGGTAGAAACTTCCAAGCGCATAACGTATCACTCTTAAATGTGACCATGCCATCTCCCATTTAGTCATTTTTTCTTCCTTACTCTTTGCAGCAAGAAGAATTTCTTAAAAATGAACCACAAAGCTAAGGAGGAGCAGTCACAGAAATGCAAGGAATATAACTGATGTTTCAATCTGCAATTTTGTAGATATATCCTAGAACAGAAGTTCTGTCAACTTAATCAAAAACAAGATGTCTACAGAAGACAAACAGAAAATAAGAAGTGAGTATACAAGGAAAGCTAAAATGGGCTGAGATCAATGTTTTGGATCTAGAGACCGAAACTGAGTTTGGGAAAGCTGAGGAGCTGAGAAAATAGCAAGTGACAGTTGCCTCACTACTCACATCATTTCATTTTTGTTGGCATTGAGTTTTGCACTCACTGGCAAAAACAATATCTAATTTCACCTCAATAATGCTGAGTTT
This sequence comes from Lagopus muta, assembly GCF_023343835.1. Taxonomy (NCBI): domain Eukaryota; kingdom Metazoa; phylum Chordata; class Aves; order Galliformes; family Phasianidae; genus Lagopus; species Lagopus muta. The sequence goes on along the minus strand of NC_064440.1, from coordinate 26,923,393 downwards.
AAATAGTACACTGACTGTCCGCTGATCTCAAGGGACCAGCCACAATTACTACATGCTAGGAGACCACTTTTACAGATGAGAAACTGGAACATGCACAATTTAAAGTAAAGTAGCCAAAGTCTTATTTGAACTTAGAGATCTTGTCTTCTAGCAAGTCCATTTCAGGTTCATCAAGGTATATGTACCCATGTACCTTTCAAGAAGCATCCAGATAACCAAAACAGAATCAGGCTTTGTAAAACCAGGTTTTAAAATGTGTAAACAAATAACCTTGAGGTTTTATTTACCCAGGAAAGTCTAAAGAAACTTGGTTAGAATCAGATTTAATTAAATCCATATTGCAGGAGGAAGGAAAACACCAGAAAGAAACATTTCCTTGACTTATTACCATTGCCCAAGTCAACATTTTGACGGAGCTCCTGAGACTAAACTTTAGCTGTGGTTTCAGTAGAGTGGCTTGCCTAGAGTTTAAGGCTGCTATTACATTTATAAAGGCACTGAATGCTCCTCTGCTAGAAGTTAATCTCATACAAATGGTTTAATGATTGGCATTCTCAGCATCACTCTAATTCTATTAAGAACTTAAAGACTTGCTGTACTCATTGCTGCAGTTTCCAGACTCTAAAGGTATGCAAAATAGGATAAAGTAAAATTGAAGAGGTAAAATGCAAGTTTTACCTGAATGTTAACATCTGCCCCATTATTCACTAGCAGTTCAAGACATAGAGCTCCATGAGTGGAGGCAGCAGCAAAATGCAAGGGAGTGAATCCATTATTATTGGGCTGATTTACATTAGCACCATAGTCTATCAGCTCATTAACAACAGAATCCTGACCATTGTAACAGGCAATATGAAGCGCAGTATTTCCATAGATGTTCATTTCATCAATCTAAAACGAGACAAGGAGACACATCAGCTTATCATTTTACATATTGCATCACGTACTGCAAATGGAAATAGCTAGAGGCTTGAACTGTCATAGGGCATATTTCTCACCAGCAAATTTCACTGACAAAAAGAAAAATACTCCCAGAGAACTTAACTCGGAATGCTTTACCTTCATTATCATTAACTTCTTATCCTACTGGCAATTTCTAAAAGCCGCTCTAAAGCTTAAAGCTGATAGCAGGACTATGTGATGATGATGATAAAAATCCTAATAAGTTAGAAGCTTTTTAATATAAAAGTGGGAAAGAAAGATAAATAAAAAGCTTAGTCTTTAAAATAATAATAATAATAACAATACACTCTATTGAGTTTTTGTGAGTAGAATCAGGCTTCCGATCTCTTTCCACAGATTCCTTTTAGGTTGGGCAAGTGTCTTAGGGAATGGATGGAGAAACTGCGCAGCCATTCACATTTCAATAAAGAAACCACTTTCAGCAGTTCAGTATTATGAAGATGTAATTAAGATTACATTACTTCTTGATCGTTGGCTTAGAATTCAACTGCTGTTCTGTAAAGCAGGGCGAGGCAGGTTGCACAGAGCACTCGGGCATGTTGTGAGTACGCTTCTACAAAAAAGATCTCGAAGATCCTATCTCTGCCAATGTCACTATCAGCATGGTACTGCTAATAATGGAAAACACCTATTCACATTTGACACAGACTTCTGACATTTTTTTGGCAGGTCACGACAGCTGGCTACACAGCTAGCAAATACAATGAATTGATTCAGTATCTCTGATCGACAACCAGCACAGACTCTTCTGGTCATTTCACTGCTGCTTTGGACCACTGAGTTGACAATATTAGTCTAGGAGAAGTCTGTACCCTGAAATAAACATCTTTTCCCAAGTGAAAATAATCCTTCCCCTTCTTTCCACTAGCTAACGCAGGAAATACACAACCTGAAATGTAAACAGGCTGAAATGTAGTAAAGTATTCCATGTACGTACTCTGAATCTCCTCTCACCATACCGAAAGGAATGCCAGGCCAAGGGAGACTTCATTATTCCACCATTCTCTACAAAAACAGCATATATTTCCCTAATCCCCCAGCAAGGTGACCTGGAATTTAGTGTCCATATCAGACACTTTTATTCGAGAATGTTTCCTGGCTCTTAAACCAATAATCTACACAAAGTATAAGGTGCTTTTCACAGTTCAGAAAACAGGAACTACTTTCTTTAGAAGCTTCACTGATGTAGCAGCATCCATAAGAGAAAAATATTATCTTTGAATACAGAGAAACACGTACCTCTACTCCCAGGTTAAGGAGGTGTTTCACAATGTTAATCTGCCCATTGGATGCAGCTGCATGAAGCGGGGTGTAACCCTTCTTGTCTTTACAAGTCACCTCTGCACCATGATTAATCAGTAAGGCAACAACTTCCAGGTGACCTTCAAAAGATGAGAGAAAGTAGTCAGCAGGTATACCAGTATCGCTTTTCACGGAGTACTACTCTCATGCTAACATGCTGGCCCTCTCACTAGCATTTTACGTGTCTCCCAGTTTTACAAGGGGAAAAGGAAAAGGGTTTTCATAAATGCTCTTAATCCTAGCTCTAGGCCTTGCCAAGAAATCCATGCAATACGTATTCCTCTCCATCAGGTGGGTCAAATTTCTTTTTACTGAGCTAGTTTTCCAGTCATTAAAAGAACAAAAGCACATCTCTTTCCCACATTACTTCTCATTAAAAATAACAGCCCTGTTTTATTCTCCCTTTTAAAGAAAGATCAGTGAGCACAGGAGCAAGACAATAAGACTTCCAAAACAGCATCCTGATGATGTTATTTGTAGACCCGACTGCTAATGCTCCTTTTTTTTGTTGACAATATTTAATGTGTATAACAAATTTCAAAATAAAGGTTCCCTCTTTTCCAGGAGCACTGAGGACATGAATACTTATTGAGTGCAAAGTCTACCAGTACCATCGTAAGATTTTCTACTGACTGCTGATCTTCAGATTACGTTTATCTAGCAAAAATCTAGCAAAAAATCCTCAATAAAGGTCTACAAATGTTTGAATCTGAACTTGTGGTGTATAAATACATATTTAGTCCTCAAACTAAAATAACTGCAACAGCCTCAAAAGTGACACAGACTTAAAGCTTATTGCCAGACCCATGGGACATATGTCTTCAGGAGTGAAACACCTTCCCTCTGGATTAAGGTCTCCCATAAAATACATAAGAAAAGCCAAGCATCTCAAAATGCAACTTATAGCCCACCTATCTTTAGTTTCCTCCTCCTTCTGCAGGTTTCAAAGTATATGTCCTGCCATCCCAGACAGTGCCCTAGCCACCAAAATTAACTCAAGGAACTGAGGAACAGTCATTATTGCTCCTTGCTGAATTCTTAGAATTTTGTTAGGTTAAAGAGACTGAAAGAGAGCAAGCATCATAGGAAGATGTGCGCCACCTGGGCTGCTCAGCACTTTCGTGACAGACAGCTTTGGTCTTTACTGACAACATCTCAATTGCCCAAATATACGTGGAATTACATAGCACAACAGAAAAGCCTTTCACTACTTCAGAGTGGTCTTCAAAGCTCACTAGCTCAAAAGCCAAATCATGCCTGCTGGCAAGCAGCCTTCCATCTGTCTGTGCCAATCAAGACATCACAATATGCTTTTCTCACATTCTGAAATCTCTTATTATCTCATTTCCAAAGATGCCAGGGCTAAGATTGAGAATTTGATAGGTCAGGTGAAAAGCCTGACAGAGGGCACACAATGTCTCATTAATTACAACCTGAATACACTGCTTTCCTGACACCACAGCGATTGAACAAGAGTGACTGCTACCGTTTCTTGTTCTGGCATTTTTAAAGAAAAAACAATCCCAACAATCCCCTGCAATAACAAAATTTACTATAACTTGAAAATAATAATACAGTCTGATTTATTTAAGCAGCATTTAGTAACATTTATGTTACATGAATTAGTTGTTCTTCTCTGCTCTGAAATAAAAGATGACAATTTGCTTCTAGCATAAGAAAAGAGAAGAACTTTCTAATAATACCACGACTTGTCTACTTATGAATGTGAATAAGAAGCAAAAATCATTGACATATTTATCTGTATTTTATAATGGTTTTTTTTTTTGCAAAAATAGATACAAATTCAACCTGTATTTTTTCAAGTTTGAATATACTTCAGTTGGGAGTATACCTGGAATTAGGATCAGGATAGAAAGACCAAAATAAAAAAAGCAACATTAAAAGCCCACATTAATTGCATTAAAATCACAGCAATGTTCTCACCAGTTGCAGAAGTGTGAAAAGACACTGTATTTAGATCAGACAACCCTTTCCGTGCACAGCATAAATACCACTCTCATTTTCCATGGACAGGTCCGTGTCTTGTCTTCATAAAACATGCTGTTAGTTCGTCAACAGGAAATTCAAACAAGTAGAGCCTTACCCATGTATGCAGCCCAGTGAAGAGCTCTTCTGTCCTTTTTGTCAAAAGCATTGATGTTTGCACCCTTGGCTAAGAGCAAGTTCACCATCTAGAAGCAACAACAGCAAGCAAACAAACCCTGTAGATCAGACACTCAATACTTTGTAAAAATACATTCTAGTGATAAAGTTGTGATCATAAAATCAGGCTGTTCTGTATGTGATTGCAGTATGGCTAAGAGCTGAAAAGCTGCTTTCTCTATTACCAGTCATGCAATATTAGAAATAAGCAAAATCAGGCAAAACAAAAATAAAAGAAAAAAACACATTCAACAACTTTCTTCCCCAACAAAACATTCTAACATCACAAATTGCACAGATGCATAATTGCCTTCCACTAGTAAGCTGCTTTGCCACAGTACAGAGATCAGCTAATAACAACACACTTCCATTACCACTTCTAATGCACTCTACCTGAAAGTTCAGGAGTTTAATATCATGATAGTTAGATATAGAGCTCACAAGCCTCACTATTTTTTTCCAACAGTGCAGTAGTTTAAGGGCCAAATACCATCACTGTTTTACAGGAATTACATTCTTCTGCCCTTTTAATTACAGCATAATCGATCAACTTCCTTTGACAGAATTCTGCTGTTCTAGTTAAAGACTTTCTATTCCTTATCTAGATCTTTGAGTGTGGAACAAGCAACAAGAATCCTTTCAACCATGCCTAACACCTAACAAAACTCTTTACGCCGGGGCTTTATTTACCAAACTATGTTTTTCATATAGAACCAGTAATTAGAAGAGCTTACTCGTATTAGGTAAGCAGAAGCAGCATATACGATCTCAAAACCATAAGGACATTCTCTAGAAGACAATTGGAAAAGCAGACTAGATCTCACACATCTGAACATTACTTTGGTATGAAATGAATCCACCAGTTTTCCTGTCTTTCCATTCCACCTCTTACTTTCTCAGGCAGTTGAGCACAAAATAGCCAGGACACATTTGAATTGCCAGAGCCAGGTGCGCAATCAGCCCCCCAAGTCTGCATGTACATTACACTAGCGTGCCAGATCTGCACAGGCAGTTTCTTTCCACTCTCACTTCTGCAGGCAGGAAACCCGGCATACAGGTTGGAAAGCAGATGATCGATAGCAACCACAGGGGTCAGTGATATATGGCTTAGTCTACACCCAGACATGCAAGCCAACTGTTTGAAAGAGGGAAAAAAAAAAAAAGAATAGATAATGAAAGATCAATTATGCTATTAAACAATTCACCTCAATGTGGCCATTCAGAGCTGCATGATGCAACGCTGTCCTCCCGCCTCGGTCAGAGACATTGACGCTGCTCAGCATGGGAATGATAACTTCTGCACACTTTACTGCCTTGTTTGCGGCTGCCACGTGCAACGGGGTCTGCCAGTTTTTGTCCCGAGCATTGACATCAGCTGAGTGCTTGATCAGTACTTGCACCGCTTCCTACAACAGCAACAGTTACAGCTATAAACAAGCAGTTCCAATAAACATGCAGTTGACAGCCCAGTGGTGTTACCTATGCATTTTAGTTATGCATCCCAGGCAAGCCCAGGAGGACACAAAGGGAGCAACACTCATCCAAGCAATAGCCATGGTTACTGACATGGTACTGTTGATTCAAATGCCAGAGCACACATCACCTCTGCTGTCGTTTAAAGCAATGTCCACGGCCACAATTTTCCAATTTGATTTTAGGACATACAAAATTGTCCATGCAGATAGCCCAACCTGTTTGGCCAATTAACCTTTGAGACCTGAATCACCAGAACTGTGCTTCAATTGACAAAATGAATGGATAGATCTGAGCTTGCACTTGCATCAATTACTTCAAACTGATATTTATGTATCAGTTTGGACCATGAAATCATAGCAAACTGTTCTTTTATTTATAACAGGAAAAAGGAAACAACAACAACAACAACAACAAAAGATAAAAAAACAAAATTTTAGTTTTCAAAAACACAAAAAAAACCATGAGAACCACATGCAAGAGTTTGCACTGGTGTCCCCAGTTGCCATTAGTGTTCCATCCCTCCCCAAGGGGTTAAGAGTGAGTATTTCCCAGTGACAAAATGTACTATTCTCTGTCAAGAGATTGTCTCATTAGAGTTTACCATCAGCTCTTTTCTGCTCCTCCTCACGCATCTGCCATTAAGCAAGTCGGATTAAAAAATGGCTCTGTCTATATTACATTGTTTCCTCTTCTATTTTTCCTCAGAAACAAAATACAGAAGAGTCACAGGGGGACAGTAGCATTCAAGTAGCCTTGCCTGCTAGTTACAACTCACAGCTGGAAGCAGGAGAGACCAGCACTACATGTTCTTTCAATTCTTTTTCCATAAACTGAAAAGTTTTCTGCTAAGTCCAGCCAGAGATTTATTAATGAATAACAAATTCATCGTGTGTATGTTTAAATAGCCCCTTTGTATCTAGAAAGGCCCAGGAGAGCGCCTGCAGTATGCATCAAGAATACATCTATTAGAGCAGTTTTTGTTCACTGGTCTCCACTAATTTCAGCAATTTCATTTTCTATAGCCATCCCACAAACTGACATCTAACAGATTGGTTCAGTTAGTAGACAGCATCTCTCCAGGCACCAAGAATGATACACTGTTGATGTCTCAACAGAATTTTCTTTTCTCCCTTTTTTTTCTTTTTTTAATTACAGCTCTGCTGTTTCAAAAGCTATTTACATGCAATACACCGGGGACCTACCCAGCTGGGATACGAAGTCAGCAGGAATATTCATGTCATTTGACTTTCAGTGAAGGAAGGGAAAAGTTAAGGGAGAATTCCAAAAAGTAAATGGTAAAGACTGAAAAGTCTAAGCTAATAATATTTAGATTGACTTCTTTATCTGCAACGTTTATATAAAGCCTTTGTGTCCAGCATTTCCAGCTAGGCCATGTTATCAGTGAGATGTCTCCGCTCTCCCACACCACACACCTTCTCCTGCTGCCTCTCTGGGTATTTCCTTTGGGTACCAGAACTGCAGGCACAAGGGAAGAGTTTCTCATTGCAAAACCAGCTTTCAGCAGCTGAAGAGTTAAAGAGCAGGCACAAACCCCCAAGAAGACATGCATTTTCAGTTAGGACTGTGACTGAAAATAAAAATCCTGTACTCAAAGCATCCAAAAAAGAAACCAAGCACGCTGCAATTCCTGCACCAGAAAGAGTGCGGCTTATTTTCAAGGTTAAAAGTCTGACCTTTGTTTCTCAACACGGCTTTTTGTATTTTGCCTCATTACAGCACTCATATCCTATCAGATATTCCTTTCAGAGGGCTCTGGCAGCTGCCAGCAGCTGGAAGCTCAGCCAGTAGGCAAACAATGCCCGAGTTCAGGAGCAGGCCCAGCATTCCTGCCTGCGGGCCTGGCAGGCGCTTGGACTGTTACGAAGGTGACTCAAGTTCCGCCAGTCCCTGGAAGGCAGCCACACTCTGTCTGTCCAATAACCCCTCCCCTCGCACCCAGAAGCCAACTCAGCCTGAATTGGGCTCACTCTTAGCTGAGTATTAGGGAGAGCACAAGGAGTCCAAAACAGAAAGCCAAAATAATGGCACAGTCATCCCTGGTACTTACTGCTGCTCCTTTTTGAGACAGTAGTGGAAAAAGCACAACGTGATGCCAGAAGATTTCTAGCTGTTTAGCAGAAGAAATAAGGGCTAACCTTCCTTTGTGCACCAATCAAAGCGGATTAACAGAAAAGCCGAAGGATGCCTTGAAATGCAATTAACCAAAACAAGCAGTGCAGTTTGGATCTCACACACATCCACTCCCTCCTGGCATACACGCAGTGTGCACACGTCTGTACGGGTTGATTCCTCCTCATTTCACCGCCTGACGATGATGGCCCTGCACACTGGTGACACTACCTCACTTCAGCCAGCATCTCTCCCTCCAGCTGCCAGCGGCTCAGTGCGACCCGCTCCAGTTACGCAATGGGAAAAGTCAGCCACACCAAGGCTCAACAGCAGCTGTAATTAGCTGGTAAAAGCAGGCCGCTGGCTGCAATGCTACAGGCCCTGCACACAGCAAATGCTCACCCGTTTGTCACAGTGCTGCCTGCTGCAGCTTTCAATGGTTTGCTTTTTCCCCCCAGCACAGAGTTTATGTTCAAAAGCAGAGTAATCAAATCGTACTCACTTCGCTCCTTGAAGCAACTGCTCGATGGAGAGGAGTCAGCCACATATTGTCTTTGGCATTAACACGAGCGCCTGCAAGTAAACAAGCAGAGGTTACATCCATGCCTTGGGTGCGACATGAAGAGCACTGCCCAACTGGTTTCCTAGTAACAGGCGCAGATTTAGTCTCTCATCTCAGCTCTTCTGGCACTCCTCTACCCTTAAAAATACATTTCCATCATCCAGACAGATAGGAGCAAACACAGAAAGAAAGGAACTCGATATAGCCTTGTTTACTGGAGACAGAAGCTGGGTTTGTACGTACATTGGGATTACATTGTACGTACGCACAAAGGGATTACGTACATACATGTGTACACATGCACTAATGTGTATGCATTTATAAGATTAACAAATATAGGATATCTGTTAAAATTCTGCTTCCCTTGCTGTGAAGACAAGTCAGGGAAGGACAATGGCTGAGGAGGAAACAGGATGCCTCCCAACCTCCACATCTACAGGCGCCCCTCAGCAGACATCAGAAGGGAGATAGAGGGCACGATCCATTTGCCTCATGCACAGTTCAGTGCTAATGTGCACCCTGACAAAAGGCAGCTGTGCAAGAGGGTGGTTTCAGGGTCGCTTGCCAGAATAATGGATAAAAGAAGAATATCAAACAACTACTACAGTGCTGGTTGACTGCAGACAAAAAGGGACTCTATATTTGTGTGATGAGATTTGTTTGAAAGAAATACTAAACCATCCATTGAAGTGACACCTCAGAATAAAACGTTCAATGGAAAGAACTAGAGAAACTCATTTTTTAAATGTCTACAGACAGCAGTACTAGTTTGAGAAGACAGGCATACATAGACAAAAATTACAAGAAGCAAGAGCATCATGCACATTGCCTAGATCAGCTTCTGAACTTCATGAACAAAGAGATTCTTAAGCCCCATTGTGCACCACAACTTAAAAGCGCATGTCAAATCCCGTAATTAATAAATCACACTCTGAATCAGAAATGATTTCTGAAAGCTGTTTCTCAGGAATATTAAGGTGTTTGCCTCTGAATCATAGCAGATACTGGGAATTGTACTAGGTAACCAGAGGAAAAAAAAAGATCTATTTCAGATAATCACAAGTTAGGACACAATTTTTTGGCTGGAAGAAGAAAGCTTTATTCATAACCGGTGCAGCAATCAGAGGCAATAATTCACCTTAGACCTTTGTATCTGGTGGCACAATCTGCACTCCAGAGAAACATCCCAGTAAAGGTGTGTGACGGTTTCGAAGTATTTCCTAATTTATAAAGGAAGGAAGCTGCTGCCTTCCCTCGTCTTCCTGAGAAGGCCATTATGATTGATGCCTATCAGTACCAACTCTAAGTCTGCACTGTCTGAGGTGCTCCAGACACACATAAAGCAGCCATATCTTCCACCATCAGAACTCCAAGGTACCTCATGATACACTGCTGTAATCCTATAGGGACTTTGGGGATGCAAACTGCCTAGATTAATTCCTAATGACTGCCATCAAATGCCTCTTTTCAGGTATAGAAATCTATTTTACATTTACCTTGCTTTTTTTTTTTAATCCTTATTTTCTTAACAAAGCTTTCTTTTGCCTTATTGCTGCCTATTCACCAACTCCCACAAGCAGATGGTAGGAAATCAGAAAGACCTATGTAGAGAGTAGAAATCACATCATTTGTCAGTATTCAGCACCCCATGGTATTAGAGAACACAAAGGTGACTAAAAAAACCTAGGCAAGTGTCTCCCCCAGTAGTTATTCATGCCTTTCACTGATCCACTCACCCTTCAGGAGGCTGCAGTAGATGGCTGCCAAGAAAAGCACGAAAGAAAATAATAAAAGCAAAACACTGCTACTATAAATAAAATAATCTACAGCATGCTATCGACCTTTTCTTCTTCAGCAATTTTCCATATTCTCTTACCTCTCTGTGGTTTTCTGCTCTTTATGTGACAGTGATTTCACACATCTTACACCTCTAATTCAATGCGCCAGTTGAATAAATTTGTGATTTATGATTTTAAAAAGCTGCATAATTCAGCTGTTGCCCATTAGCAACGCCAGTGTTTTCTGTGAACTGAGGCACATATTTCTCTGAAGAGATGTTTCAAAATGTTTCCCTTTGTACTGCCTATTTGCTTTACCAAAATTTATCTTGCAGTTTTCCATCAGGTTCCTTGCAGGCAACAGCTAATGATGATCAAAGAGCTCCACCAGCACTGAGGCAGCCTCTGGGGACGGACAACATCTCCATTTTAAAGTGAGAATGTGGAGACACCTGAGGAGCAATGCTCACATTTTCAAAGGCGTCCTCTACACTTAACAAACTTGAATGCCCACCCTGCAGGACAGCTCTTTGAAAGCAACACAGAAATCCAACTCTGAAAACAAAGTGATCTCCAGCACCTAACATCATCTGTGTCCCAAAATGAGAAGCTTAAATTTTCAAGTCACCAAGAAATTCAGCATCTCACTCTCTACCATGAAGTATGTTCTTTAATCATGTTTCAATGGACTTCCTGCAATTACCTGCAAAGTTCAATAAATTTATTGCAAGAGGCCTACAACTGCTAACGCTCCAGCTGCTCCATCTGGCAGACTTCACAGTAACACTCTACCTTTTAAGATGTCTCTTAACATCCTTCCATGTAGCCACAGCAACCACCCACCCCACAAAATATCAACAAGAAATACTCCTTCAGAGAAGAAGCCTTTGAGATCTTTCACTCTCCATTTATTTTCTGCCAAAAGAGGAGACAAATCTGAAATTTCCTCTGTTCACTTGAGATCAGAAACAAACAACCCGATGTTTGCTTTCAGGAATAAAGTTAACATCTCTTTCTCCTAACCAAATGATTTTTCATCCAGCACATCTGGCAAAATCCACATATTTTCAATAAGCCTAACCTCTGCAACCTAAATTTCTGAAATCAGGGATGATCAACGGATGAACCTTCTTTAATCTATCAATGACATTAATAATGTACACTTTTCCAAGTCCTGATGAGAAACAGCAACACAAAAGTATAAGTAGTGACCCACCACCACACACAGAGATGCACAACATAAAGCAAAGATCAGCACAAAAAATTTAACAGAATGGCTCCAGACAGTAGGTGGAACTGGGACTTTCAACAAGAGAGCAACACATGCTAGATGTCGATAAATGTACCTAAGAGCCTGAGAACAGCTACATGATAGAAACAGGTATGCTGGAATTTCATCAGAGCTAAGTCTCGGTCACTTGCTAATTAGGGAATTGGCCCAGAGATGCCGCTGCAGTCAGAGGACAGGAAGAGTAAGCAGCAAGGTAAAAGCACACAGGTCTTGGGTCCATCATGAAAGAGTGAGGAGATAGTCCTGGGACATCCTCCACACTTTATTCAGAAGAGGACACTCTTAATCCCCAAGGACTGGAGTCTGAAAGCCATGGGAAAGGCAGAGAGAAGCTGCCACTCCAGACCTCCTCCTGTTTAGCCTGCCATACGAGAGAAAAATCTGTATATGAATTCAAGTCAGGCAGTGCCATTCCCTGCGGCCTACAAGACAGGGATGGCCCAGAACCTGCCAAATGCGTGACAGTCTTGTTGTCAAATCTGCATGCCAGGGCTTACCAGGAACCTTTCCAAAGCATGCTGAGGTTTGTCCTTTTCCTCACCTACGCACAACTTAGAAAGAATGGATGTTAATACTGCACACACCCTCCCCAGTGCATAATCTTCTTGTCAAGTAGCTCAAAGCCTTCTGAAATAGTAACAAAAAATATGAAACAGAAAAAGATATGGTAATACTGTCCAGATCACAGGCTCCTGTGGAAGGAGAGAACAGAGGATAAGGGAACTGAGCTCGCTCACTCTGCCCTCAGCACCAGATTAAGCCCAGGAAGGGGAGAGGTCCAGGCACAAATAACCATGGAGCTTGGATTTACCCAGACAATTCTTCTGTCATATCCATGAACACACCATCATATACACATCGTATTTCAGAATCACAGAATGGCCAGGGTTGGAAGGGACCTCAAGGATCATGAATCTCCAACCCCCTGCCACATGCAGGGCCACGAACCTCCATGTTTAATGCTAAACCAGGCTGCCCAGGGCCCCATCTAACCTGGCCTTGAACACCTCCAAGGACGGGGCATCCACAACCTGTCTGGGCAGCCTGTTCCAGTACCTCACCACACCCTGGGTAAAGAATTTCCCCCTGATGTCTGACCTAAATCTCCCCTCCCTCAATTTAAAACCATTTCCCCTCGTCCTACACATATCAACCCTTTCAAAGAGTTGATTCCTCTCCCCTCTGTAGGCTCCCTTTAGGTATTGAAAGGCTGCAATGAGGTCACCCTGCAGCCTTCTTCTCTCCAGTATTTACATGAGATGGCTGCCATGGTCCTTCTCCTTGACAGAGAGGAGGTGAAGGAGAAGTGCTCAAAGCTCTATATAGCCCGTTTTCATATAGCCTGGGAAAACAAAACCACATAACATACTTCTCCAGTTTGAACCACATGACTATGGATGAGATCTTTGAGCTGGTGTAAATCCACCTAGCCCTGACATTTCAGGGACTGAGATGATTTATAACAGTTGAGGGACTTGGCATTGCACCTCTATCAAATCCAAACACATTCCATTTCAGTGGCTAAAAAGCCATTTTTGATATCACTCCAAGCATCTGGGTAGAAGCTTTATTCATTAGATACTATAATTATTTGTGCTGTCACCAGTTCATGGGCCACAAACCTTAGAATACACATATTTCATTTCAGTTCTTTCCTGAGCTCTGTACAAAGTGCAATGGGATGCCAGTTCTCCTAGCTTCTACTAGGCTGTAGAAGTTAGTAGAAGCTTCTGCTAGGCTCGAGGCTGAGAATACCCTAGTTTGATTCCAACAGCAAGCATTTTTGTGTTTTTGCTCAGTAAAAACACTATCTCATTTAGGCCAGATAACAAAGCTTTTCTGCTTATATATGACTTAATTTTGTGATTAATCTTTTATGAAACACTCCTACGTATTACGATTTTGCAATGGAGAAGTGAAGCAAAAAGATGTTGTTGTTCTCTTCAGAACCTAGCTCACAAATTCCAGTAACAAAAATGTGTTTATAAAAAACTCATAGACCTGCTCCTCCAAACCTGCTCTTGGATGTATATTCTGATACATAATGAGAGTAGTGAGATTACAGCACAATGAATAGACAGATATACACAATGTAAGATTTAATTTTGACTCATGCCGAGCTAGTAGGCAACATTTATCACCTACTTTTTATGCTGCTAACCAGACAAATCCTACAGCCTGCGGATGACATTTTGGCAGTGAGGCACTGGAACAAACTGTCCCAGAAGAACACAGCAAAGTTTCTTTATTTCTCTCATTAGGAACACAATGGAAAACAAGCAGCAGAATGTACCCTGCCTTCGTCAGGACATGTGACGCTATTGGGATTCACAGGAGGAATCGGCAGAACTGCTTCACCTTTCTATTTATGCAGATATTGCCTGTGATGTTATTTGCAATACTTGGAAAAAAAGACACACAACAGCAGAACAACAGCATGTTACAAACAACACACACTGCAAGAACACACACACAAATTAAGTTTAGCTTTTGTCTCCTAGTGAAGAAAAGACTGCTTGCATCTGACATAATGAAAAAGCATCCAAGCACAACCTGCTAGCAGAGGAATGTTCATTTAAATCACTTTGCTGCCGTGAGGGTTAGAGCAGAAAAATCCAATTTATGATGGATGACAAACTAGTTACCCTCATTAAACAATCAGATTACTCAAAACAACCTCAAAAACATACCGAGAAAACACAGCTACAGCAAATGAATTCTTTCTTCCTTCACCAAATGAAGTTTAGGCTGGCTCTGTTCAAAGAAACATTTAGAATATCTGTTTCTCCATCCCTTGTTTTATTCAACAAGGAGACAAGGTCTACGCAAAATGAAAAACAATGCAGGTAGAGAGAAGAGGTGAAGCAAGCAATAAAGCTGAAGATCATGAAGAAGCAGCAGAGTCTGCAGCTGGAGAGAGACTGCAGGGTGTAGGGCACTGTGACAGACAGCTGCACTGCCTATGGTGCTAATGCCAAGCAAAAAAGCTCGGTCCTTTTGGTGTTAGGGCCTTGGACACACAAATGGCTAGAGTGAATCTACTACATGTATCATAGCTACCTTAGAGAGAAGACTGAAACATTACTGCAATCCATGCTAGATATTAGAGCATCTAGAAAGTTCAATGGCTTTGAGTAACTCAGCTGTGGGAGCAGCTTCATTTGGCACTTTCACCTTGCTAGACAACAGAAAAGCTGGTTTTCTTCAATTTCATGGCTCACAGAACTATTAGTTCTGGGCTACAAAAGCTCTTTTACAAGCTGGATCAAGTAACCTTCAGAAATTCCTTCCAGACAGCATTATTTTCAAGTTCAAAGTTTCAAATATTTCTTAAATAATTTCACTAAAAAAATATGCAAGTCATTTGAAGAGGCATTCTAATAATTTGTAAGGTCCAAAATTCAAGTATCATATAGCAGGAATCACACAGTAAGATAACCTGCAAGGGGTTGGAAATTCGTACCATAAGATTCCTTCCCATCCTCCACTCTTAAATCACCCTAAGCTTTACCTTTTACAGTTCTCCAGTTTAGAAAAACAGCTTTTGAAATCTGCAAGCATATCCAGGAATTTACCATGAATTACAGGTATTTCTTGAGAGACATCTGCTTTATGCTTTCTTCTGACATATTCTGATCATGTTTTTTGTTGCTTAAAGAGTTTGGAAACATTTACCATTATTTTTCACAGTGCTCATGGAAAAGAAGGTTGGCGTTATATTCCTATGGAAAACTGGGAAGAAAAAATCTAGAGCAAGTTAAATCAGCAGTGTCAGCATGAGAGATTACAACAGGGGAGTTCCAGAGTTATAGTTCAATGTTAAGATGGTAATTTAGTCTTTCTCTCTCTCTCTCTCTCTCTCTCTCACACACACACACTACTTAAGCATATAAATAAATAAATAAGAGTGAGGTGTTTTGAGCACCTATCACCGAATCACTGACCAGGCCCCATGCATACAAACAGCTTATTCTGTTCATGATTTGGACTTTGGGGTCTTGATGGATGAAAAGCTGGACATGAGCCAGCAGTGTGCTCTAGCAGCCTGGAAGCCAACAGTATCCTGGGATGCATCAACAGAGGAGTGGCCAGCAGGGAGAGGGAGAGAATTGTTCCCCACCACTCTGCTCTCGTGGGACGCCATCTGGATTCCTGTACACAGTACAGGAAGGATGCAGAGTTGTTGTAATGGGTCCAGAGGAAGGCCATGGAGATGATCAAAGGGCTGGAGCACCTCTTCTATGAAGAAAGGTTGAGGGCAGTGAGATGCTGGAGCAGGTTGCCCAGAAAGGGTGTTAATGTCCCAGCTCTGTAAGCATTCAAGGCCAGGTTGGTTGTGATCCTGGGCAACCTGACACAGTGGTTGGCAACCCTGCACATGGCAGGGGAGCTGGAACAAGATCATCTTCAAGTCTCCTCCAACCTACGCCATTCTATGACTGTGACATTAGATGACAACATCCAAGATGAGCCTTTTGGCAACCCATCAAGAAAGCATTTAAACCATTACACAAAGATATTTATGTGAATATGAGCATTTACAGAACACTTCTAACATAGTTTAGTTTTCACTAGAGTACCCTAAGACAATGTACAAACATAAAAAATAAAAATATTTTGTGTCGTATACACACATGTATATATATACACATATGCATGCTGTTTCTACTCTGACAACACTTAACTTTCTACTCAGTTTCTTTTTTTGACCAGTTTCTCATTTTTTCAGAGACTATGGACAAAAATATGCATTTCAGAAAGTCAAGTATCAACTAGTATTAAGTGGTTTCAAAGGATAACTGTTGATCTATTACAGATTTGCAAGTTCTTGCTTAGATATATTCTACTGCAGTGTTCCTATTCTCCAACTCAACTTCCTGACTCCCTTTCTATTCTAAATACCAATTACAATTTATTCAAACTCATTCATAACTTTCTGTTATTATTCCATAATCATTTTTACTTAACAGAAATTCTTGGCTTATGGTCCAGGACTAGAGTCTACATTTCAAACATGTATTTACTTTCGCATGCACTTGAATCCACAAATATTATCAGCTTGAAAGTTTTAGAAGCTTTTACAAACTACTTGTTTTGTCTATTAATTTCATTCAGTCACAGTACACCACCCAAATTAAACATATTTTGTAAGTCTGCAAACAACTGCAACCAGCTCTATGAAATCCAGAAACTTCTACTCCCAAAGTTCACTCTCATGTGTTCTGTTATTTATTTCTTGTAGATTTAAAATTAATTTAACAGTTAGTAGCAGAGAGAGGTGCTAACTTACCTGACAAAATAAGAAGCTCAATGATGTCTGCATCCCCAAGGAATGACGCAACGTGAAGAGGAGTTCGCTTCTCAGCATCCTGAAAGCCACAGACCATACAGTTACAAAACATGGCTGATGACTGCAAGCATTAGTACTAGCAGGCAATGTGTTCTTACATGGTGTATATTTTTCTACAACTATTCCTGTTTGTGATTAAAAACACAAGTTCAACCCCTGAAAGAACAGAATTCAAGGTCTGAAGAAAACACATCCTTGCAAAAATCCTCAATGTTTTGTCACCAGGTTCCATCAGACCTAGCAGAGAAATTCTCTTCACTCTGAAATCCTTCATACGGAAGGATAAAATCTCATCTAATCCAAATTTAGATGAACTATCCATCACATTGCACACTGCATCACATCCTGGAAAGCCAGAACACAGCTAGACATGAGAGACATGGGTCTCCCGGGTCTCTTTTGGAAAGATTTGCAACTAAAAACTGTAGCAACATAATTCAGATGCTTGTAGACATCATACTGCAATGCAGTTTGCATCAACAGTATTGCCTCACCATCAAGAGAGCCATCTTTGGAAGATGGTCTGGAACCATACACAGACAAGATGCAATTCTCATAGACCTGGAAGGTAATCAATTGTACACCATTTACTCTCATTGACCAATGCAGACAGAAATGGACTTGTACACAGTGATGAAACTTTAAACACTAATTAGAAAAATATTACCAACTGCAGCTTTAAATTTCTAAAAATTACTAATCATCTTGCATAGAACTTAGAAAGCAAAGATGTTTCCTTTTGATTACTGTCACTTTCAAGATTAAGAAGTTAAATTTTCAAGACTTCTTGTGATTTCATATGTTATAAACATGGTGTTTACACAAAACCTTTTTTATCCCTTCTCTCTGATGACTCCAGAACACAGGCCTTTAAAAGAAACTGCTGAATGTGATGATACGGGCAACAAATCACAACAGCTAATACTGCTTATCATAGTGTTTTACCTCTGTTCTCAGTCCCAACATGTATTTCATTTGGCCTACTAACCACTAATACACCAAGTTCTAAGAGACTTATCAATTAAACTTTCTAAATTACAGCCTACCATCATTCAATACTGGTAACAAATTCACCACCTCCTGCAAATGATACCAGCAGAGAAATCCTACTGGTATTTGCACTCTCCCCCTGAAATATCTCTCTCAGTCTGTCAAGCAAAATATCTCTTTTAACATGCCCAAGAGGTCATCAACTGCAAGCTATTTTGGACTATCTTCAAAGTATGCTATAAATGTGAACAAATGAGCACAGCGGAATCATTTGTCATGTGCATGCTGAAAATTGTTTTCCAGCTGTGCAATAGAGCCACTGGTGTCCAGAATGAGCTACACACAATTCTTACATTTGTATGCTTTTTTCCCAGCCATACACAATGTACATTTGCCCTCAATTTCTGCGGCCCCAGGTCAGGGGACAAGATGCCTCAGAGAGCTTCACCTCCTCATGCCATACGCAAATTACAGGAATATGAAGCTGTTCTCCATTTTCACTTTCAGAATCAGGAGCACTGGATGATTCAGGGGCCGCACTCCATAAGAGCTCCACATCCAACAGCGTCTGCCCAGAAACCAAAATTATAATAAACTGGATTTTCTTATACATTCAAGTTACCACAAGAGCTGAAGCTTCACCAAGGCTAATCTGACTGTGCACTGCTCGCTTGTTGACCTGCCATGCTGTCATCCCCTAAGGACTAGATTTGATGGGCTGCAAGATTTCATACATCAAGATAACTTTTGTCAACTTTCATAAATACTGCTTCTCATTGCCTATACAAATGCTATCCACTGCATTACTTTACTAGGATGCATGCAAGACTTGTACAAGAAAAGAATGTGTTTTATTTATTTTTACCTTCTTAAAGTTAATGCACAAATCTCTCCTAGTACAAGGGTAGTATTTCTAGTAGTTGTCATACCTGTCAGTGATAAATTTTGCAGCAGCTTCCTGCTGCACTGCCAAGTCTGCCAACAGAGCTGAAACAGTTTGAAGCTGAACGCTAACAATGCAAGAACAAAAAATCTTCTATATCAAGGAACCAAGGCTATTCAGTGCTTTGTTGATAATAAACAATATTTTGTACTAAACTGTAAGCCTGACAGAAGTTTGATAATCCAGGGAGGAAAGGACAGGAAACAGAAAAGTAGAACTGTTACGCTCTGCTTTGCAGTACATTTTAAAACCAAAGGGATACTAATGGGTCTGAAACCTGGAGAAGAACAACAGAAGGACTGCTTCCACCACTGGAGTAGTAACTAACTGTAACTAATCTCAGCTTTTGTTTTTATAAGTCAAAGCAAAATTCTTTCACAGTAGATGAGAATAAAGTCTTTAGAGAAAGAAAAGTTTCCATCATTAAATTGTACTTGATTGATTTATCCAAGTTTTAGGCACAAAAGCCAAAACCTTTTCCATTTACCTCAGCCAGGCAATAACAAGTTCATCCTCACACAAACTATCAGAAGAAAAAAAGAAAGATGTACAGTGTGGGCAAACGAACACAAGAGCCCTCCAGGCAGCGTCTTCTGGGCTTCACTGTGAAGTGCCAACAAGATGCCTGCTGTTGAGCCTTGAGAAACTCAGCAGAGGAAAACTCTCGAGTTCCTGTTTACATTGCACTCAAAGCTGATAGAAATGCAGAGGAAATGGAGCACCCGCCTGCCTGTTCCACCATGCTCCTCGTGTCCTCCTGAGAGCCGCCAGCCACTCCAGCAAGGTCTGCAAAGCTCCTGGTCCAGGTGTTGGGCTACAGGTGTCATTCTGTGGCAGTGGCATTACAAGGAGCACAAAAAATAAGTCACCGGTGTAAAGACCAAAGGCTACAAACAGAGATGGGAATTAAAAAAGGAAATCTGTCGTTTCAGCAAGTTTGGCAGCGCCCCAAACCTGAAAGGGGAGGCGGGAAGGAGTGATAACAGAGTTACAAATAGCACCAAGACAAACAATCAGGCCTGCTTCAAGTGCAGCTCTTACAGGAACAAAAGGTCAGTAAGAGACCGCAGATAAGCTGAACAGTGGGTAAAAGAGAAGCTGAAACAAACACTGTCTCACTAAAACTTATTAGAGGGGCTTACACCGGTTCTCAGAGATGATTCAGAGTTAACAGTATCTGTACTTCTTTATTTTTCAACTACTAATAAAGGAAATTATGAATTTAACAAATAGGTGATCAAGAGCAGAAGGCCTCAACAAGAAAAGCACTCAACACATGCTTGAGCTGTTGAAGGGATCCCAGTGGCACTGATAAGGTGCACCACAGATTAAGTCCTAAGTGCTTTACTGGATCAGAGCCCCAGCATACATGGTGGGGCTCACATGAATCATACCATCCTACGCGGAATATTCAGGCACATCAAGAAACAGGCCAGCAGTTTCTCTTCAGCATAGCCTGCATCTCAAAGTAGGCAAAAGACTTGAACCTTTGTATCAGCTGTTCAGATGAGATCATTTGGGGGACGTAATTATTTACTATTACAATGTAAGAGGGACTTCGACAGAAGGTAAGTGTCAGCATCCATGTTTTGTAATCCATCTGCCTGAGAAACCAGCAGAAACGCTTCAGCACAGTGCCACAGAAACAGCATTCACCAGGTGACTGAGAGCTGAGAGAAGGTTGGGACTCCCACCATCTCCAAGCAACCAGCTACAGCCAGGAGGTCACAAAAACTATTCAAATTAAGTACCAAGACTGAGAAAACATACTGGAGAAGTGCATCACAGGAGGTAACATTGGATGTTTATGTTCCAATATACACTCCTACTCTTGTCTCAGACTACGTGCACAGATTATTCCTATTACGTCTTCTCATTTCTTCTTCACTTACAAGAACAGCAAGGTTAATGCACAGTATTTGAATTTGTCAAAGAGAAAAAATAGAAAGACTGCTCTTCTTATTAAATAGGAAAGCACTGTAAGAAAATAAGATGCTTAACAGTATTTCTACTACATAACATCAGCCACAATTGTTCTGCAAATAATTACTTACAGCATCTAAGGGAAATGCAACTTCTTTTAAACTGAATTTGATAAACAAGGGTTTGACAAAGATACGCAACCTGCAACCCTGTTAGAAAAACATGCTTCTAAAGGGCTTAGCCATGCACCATCTCACTGCCTGCTACTGTTGTCCTTCAAGGGCCAAATTAAAAAGATTTTGTGCTCACTCTGATCATATTTATGTATTGACTTTACGTTACTTCAAAGTTTTCAGCTTAAATCTTGAGATTTGTTCTTCACCTAGTTTTGCAATGATAAATTGATTTTTACCAGTTTAGCACATTTAGTTACTTATTTTTAGAGGAAAAGCTGTGGGCACCAGACCTCTTCAACTCTCTCCTTTCAATTACAGGTGGGTTTGCAACCTAAAAAACAGGACAAGTGTTACTGTTCTATAAAAATTTAACCTGCTGACAACACAGCCGTTAGCTCATAAGAAACTGCCCTATGGTGACAAAACAGAAGCCTTCCAAACATCCTAAATCCATTCCTTCGGAAGTTTTCTAACATGGCAGGAGCACTTCCAGAAGACAGTCACTTGCTTCCAGGATAGCTTTATCTCCTATGAGATTCCACAGTGCCAAAAAAAAATAATTCCTGGATGAGAGCAAAGACAAGGGCCTGATTCCCAAGATGACTGAAATACCACGTGGCTTTGCCTTTTTCTCCCAAGTTGAACATGTCCCTCTAAACTAAGCGACAAGCTGTTTTCCACATTAGCTATCCTAAGCATGCAAATCCTTTCACATTCAGAATCTGAAACATGTGCACACTTGTACTGTCAAACATTTGCACCATCCCAAACAGCACACTTAGCAGTATTGCAGAAGTATATGTAAGTTCCGCGCATGCATGCAGGGCCTTGCAGTCTCTGCTGGTGCCATATCCACCAACCAGCTCTGTAGGCAGAAGCGGGCAGGCAATGCCCAAGGGTCTTATACCTCAACATGGTTTCAGCCTAGTCCATCAGGAGTCACTGAAGCTGCACTATATCTGCCAGCTCGGGACGTCTGCTTGAATGAAAATGAGCCAAATTCACAGAATCATGAGGGTTGGAAGGGTTCTCTAGAGAACGTCTAAATCCAACCTCCTGCTAAGGCAGGCTCCCTAGAGTAGTTCACACAAAGCATCCAGGTGAGTTTTTACCTCCTCCAGATAAGGAGATTCAATAACCTCTCGGCAGCCTATTCCAGTGCTCTGTCATACTCACGTCCGTATGGAACTTTCTGCATTCCAGTTTGTGCCCATTGCCCCTCGTTCTGTCACCGGGCACCACTGAAATAAGCCTGGCCCCGTCCACTTGACTCCAGTACAACAGATGTTCATAAGCATTGATAAGATCCTCCTTCAGTTTTCCTGCCTGAAACTAACTCAGTGGTCTGCACAGCGCCAGCCCATGCCCCATGCAGCCTGGGAGAGCAGGCTGCTGAACGCTACCCAGAGGCAGCCCAGGCTCTCCAGGGAAGCAGCATGTTGAGTCCTCCACAACACAGCACTGATCACCGCCAGCCACATGCAACGCTGCCTGTATCTCTGTGATGCACAGCAGCACCACGTACCCCCAGGCACAGCATGGAAATGAGGAGGTCAAAGTGACTGCTGAATGACCTGAAAACACGCTTCTGAGCCAAGCAGCTGCAACTCACTTGCAAAACAGAAGTCAGAATTATAGCAGCACCCAGAAAGCAGCTGTTTTCATAAACATGTGCTTCCTGGCTTGGGAAGATTTTACTTATTTGACCAGAGTGAAAAAAAAAAAAAAAAGTAACCTTTTAAACTGATTTGTTCTGAATTTTTTCCTGCAAGGTAAATTTTCTCTTAAGAAACATGCATATATTTGACTCATTTTGCAGTTTCTCCATGGGCTTTTTCTTCTGCCTTCCTCGAAAACTCTAAAATCTATAAAACTTTAGAAATCCCTAAAATTTGCTGCAAGAAGAGAGTTTTATTTCCCTCTTCTACTTACATTTGATTTATTTCAGTACTAAGACAGCATAGAAAAACGATCAACAAAGGACAAAGCATTGCCAAACAGTGTCAGTTTCCTCTCACGTGAGCACCCAAGCACTAGAGAAACTAGCATGGAAGTAATTAAAAACACCCTTAAAATAGAAATGTAAGCAAGTATCACAAATAGCCAGTTGGCAGCACAGGGGCAAAACATGCTGCCTTTTGATCTCTCTAGTGACAGTTTAGGCATTTAACACTTCTCTGCAAAGACTATTCAAAACACAATCTTCAGACTTTGTGTTGACTGGTGTTTTTCTAATTAGTACTAAGGACAAAACAGCTGCTCAGTCAGAACATTCTTGTGCCCGTTGTTACTAACTTAAATAGGATTGCAGGCAAACCATTCAATTGACTCTTTCCATTAAACACTATGGTGCTCATCTATAAAACACATATTCAGCATTTAACATTGTACCTGACAGATGAGAGCATCTCCCTAGCAACCATCACTGGCACGCTTGCAGCCAAAGGATATAAAAACATTTGAGAAGCCTACTATAACCTCGTACAAGAAACACTTTTTGAAAAGCTAACACAAAATAGAGAGGAAATTTTAGGACTATCATGTTCACCTAAACTTTTTATTATTATTATTTTTGTTTTATATAATTTTTAAGATCAGAGAAAACAAATACAGAGGAAGCTCAAAGTACAAGATGCTTTAAGCAAGCACTTTTGAGAAGACATTTCAAGAAAACAAGCAGTCAGTGAATCACAAGGAAAGCCTCACGTCAAGGTCTTCCTCCTCTGCCCAAATTCCTCATTAAAAACAGAAGCAAATCTTTCCATCCACTTGACAGAGAACTGAACACGCTCACCTCTCCTGCTCCTTTCTGCACCTCTGATCCAGATGTCAGGACCCTGCCTATCTGTAAAAGCTGCAGTGCCACGGCTGCACCAGGCTAAAGTGCTGGAATTAGCTCTGAATGAACTAGTGACTCTATGTCAGAGAAAGACATGAAGAAAAGGAAGGTTGATTCCGAAGTCTAAGAAACACCTGGAAAACATCACTCCACTTCTGCTTGATACTGTCACCAATCTGAGAGGCCACAAATTGTAGTCCAGACTGGCAGGATTAATTTCAAATAGTACAGATTTCAGTTACAAACAAATTTTAAGAAGCCTAAGGAAGAAAAAGGAAATGTGCAAAAAAATAAAGCTCAAGTGGAGAGTTTTTTCTCTGTTAAAATACTTAAATACTACTTGTTTGCAGCTGCTTACCATTGCTCTATCTAGAACAAGCCAATTTGAAGAACAGCAGCTCCTCTGTGGACAAACAGTGGCCAAGATGCTGCTTCCTTACTCTCACTGCTGAGACTTTTAGTTAAGCTTTGTTTCAAGTACAGTCAGATGGTGAATAAAAGCTCCTGATTTGTAAAGACTCTTCCAAAAAGGAGACTCTACAGAGAATAAAAACATGCAGCTTTCAGCTGTTTTCACTCATTTTCTCAATGTGCAAGAAAACAATGTCCTTCCATGACCTGCACATTTGGAATCATTACCATTACATTTAGAAATCACCTGCTGGACATAATTATATGTCAGACGAATAATGAGGACTCTACTGAAGCCCTGAGCCTCTAACTTTAAGACATTTTCCATTCTGTTACATGCTAATTGCTAAGGACATGATTAGCATTGCCACTGAGAAAGTTCACAGGCATGGCACTCACAAATCCCAGCACAAACATATCCCAAGTCACATACCAAGGCGTTGACATCTTCAGTTTTGTAGATCAACATCCGTATCTCCTCTGGATCACCGCTGAAAATAGCTTGGACCAGTGGAGGCTGGTAAAACAAAAGAGAAGGTACACTGTTATGGGTTTGTTTATTTCTCCCCTGCTTAAAAAGATAACATATTATTTATCCCAACGCTCGTGAAAGTGGTCCATACGCACTGTGAGCAAGACTTCAGTACCAAGCTAACAAGAGCATCTCAGCACAAACTGGAACTCCCATCCAAACAGCACTTTTGTCAACAACACACCAATAGCTGAGATGGCATGTACAGAAAAAAGTAATGACATCAGATATTGTTGTATGCTTGCTGCTGACACATCACTGGCCATGCAATACACATTTAGAAACAGAATATTATCCAGATAATGAATTTCTGGACAATTACTAAACATTTTGTATCTTTTATACTGAGTAAATATGCAATGAGCACAGTTAATTTCAACCACTCAAGAAACGAAATAATTATCACATTGTTTCAAGTCTATTATTACGCTATAATTAGGTGGAATATGTAAATAAATTATCAGGCATACAGGAGAAGCAATATGCCACACTTATTCCACTGACACTGCTGCCATCAGGGGCAGGGGATGCTGTGGTTAAGGAGTAGCTGCACCACTGCAAAGCTACCTGTCCCCTGATGAAAAGCACATGCTAGAAACAGGAGGTGCCCCTATTCCAGCTGCCACCCCACAGTCAGTGACACCCTCCCCCCCCAAAATCAAGGTGGGTGCCAGCCAGTCTGGAGGCTCATTGCCCACCCCAGCAACCAACAGAGAGGTCTGTGGTGCCATGTGATCACCAGAATTAAAAATAACCCTGCAAAATGGAAATGTGCCTGGCTACTGGAGCACATAAAACCACAACAGCTCTCCAGGCTTTGAGGAATGTAACAATCTTGTAAACAAGTTATCCCAAATACCATTATTCCCATTCTTTTCCCCGCAATATTCATCATAATCACATCTGAAAAACCCACTTCTAAGTTGGCGGTGTCTATTTTAAGATACATTAATCCCTTATGTCCTTAAGAAAGATTCACACTGGAATTCCACTCCTGCCACACCTCTGATAGAAAAAGAACTAAAACGGCATCTTTTACCACAGCAGCCTGATGTGCCTCATGGCACTGTGGGCTTGTGTACTGCAGAAGTTTTTTGGAATAGGAAAAAAAAAACCCATGCCAATTCACTGGGACATTTGCCATGCTTCCTTCCCAGCTCATGCCAGATGAGCCACACAGCATTCCCCGGGGGATGCCAAGCCAAAGCTCCGAGCCTGCACCGTCCTCCCTCACCCACCAACCTATATTCAAACATACTGGAATTTAACTAACAGTAAGATCTGCCCATTTCTGCATTACTCAGTACCGAAAGAAGTCGTTTCAAGTGATTTTCTCATCTTATACCCATTGACACAATAGATCAAATTAGTATTTCCTAGGCTGACCACAAACCTCACGCTAATGGCTAGGAAGAAACAGAGAATAAGAACGGTAACAACAAAATATTTCCCTTTCATGTATGTTTATCCCAGTATAACAAAACAGACAAGCACAGAACTCCCCAGCTTCAGGCTGGATGGCAACACAACCCAGTGACCAAGACGTTGCCAGGATCTTGGATCAGCATCTGAACAACTTCTTCAGAAGCTTCTGAATACTGTTACATGTAACATTTTTCTTCTCCTCAGGAGAAGGTAAAATACTGTGTATTGTCAGATAGTTTGACCCTTTTTCCATCTGCCAGAGGCCTCCATCAGACACTTGGCTTTACAGGAAACGCTTGGCCTATTTAATTAGCATCAGCTACTTGACATGGAAAGTTGACTGAGAATAACACAGCATTCTTGAGACCTGCAGCATACACATAAGTCTCAACTCTCCTCCAACATACTACATCGAGCTTGTTGTATGAGAACCCACTATTTATTCTGCCTCTAAAGCAGGCTGTAACTCTCCAACCGCTGATACACACGAGGTAACTAGCTTACATCTCTCCAAAGGCCTTACTCCTTAGGCTCTTTTTTTCCCCACGACACTTAGTTTTTATAAATTCCTTGAATTGGGATCAATCACTGCTAACTGAAACAGTGAGACAAAGATGGCAGAGAGAGATCACAGTCTGTACATGAAAATAAAACAGATAAAAGCAGCATAAGTCAATACTCATCGAGTCATTGCTGCGCAATTGGCTCCAAGTAGCTGTTTTTCTACTTCGCCATTTCGTAATTTGGCTTTGTTTTTAAAAGCAGTAGTTTTAAAAGAAGAAGCATATGGCTGTTAAGGAATTTTTCACACCAATTGCATTAAGATCTGTCAGCATGTGTACGATACCAGGGCACATATAATGTCCTGATTAGGATAAACACGTCAGAAGCATGTTGAAGCACTGTTTCTGCAGCTGTAAGTCAGAGGTAAGAATGTGCAACTGCTGGTCAGCACAGGATAAGGGTGCTGTTCTGTTCACCAGCCAACAGTGACAACACAGAGCCTGAGCAGCCAGGTGTGTGTTCATGACAGGTGTCCAATGACCTGGACAGATAACACTCCTGATCTCCAGTGATATCCATACCTGTGCAAGAATGACTTCACCTTTAAGTAACTTATTTATTCCTGAAAGGTGAATAACAAAGTTTCCTAGCTATCAGAGTACAATATTTTTTTAAATCGTCTAAAACCCGTGACAGCATCATCAGATGGTTCTTCCATTAGCACACGTTCCTTAAGCATTCTTCAAGTTTAGAAGCTGGTAAGCAATCAAGTTGGAGAGAAAACAGAAAGCAAACGCAGCACAGCTTATGTGTCTCTATTACTAGAATTAAATAAGGGAACACGGAGTGACAAACAGCTGTCTCATCAGCTCAGTTCTCCAGAGCCTTCAAATTCCTAAAGAGAGTTTTAGCTGGAGGGTTCACATTTGTTTTTTTGAAAATATACACCAGCAGCTAACAAAAATAACTCTCCCCATTACTTCTCATTATCCTCCACACACCCGACGGACAGCACACAGAAAAGCAGACTATCAGCATGCTGCATTGCCAGGTTCTGCAGCCCCAGATGAGATGAAGCACTGCGCAGATGTCTCGTGCAGCATCTTAATTACTGTCAAAGCAGCTGATGAAGCCCCCAGCTTCCTAAACCAGCTAGTATTTTGTCAAGTAACTGTGACATCTGTTAACTATTTTGTCTTGACTCTAGGTGTCCTGACTCACTAACAAGGACTATTCAAGACTCATTTAGACAAATTCTCATTTTGACAGGAGCAGGAGGCAGATGGGTCAAGGATAGTCTCTCTGCCTGTTTGATACAATTATTCTTCACTCCTCTGAGTTAAAAGAAGTTATATATTGAACCCTAGCTTGCTCTAATGGCATTAAAGCATCTTACTGAACTGAGCATTTGGATGTCTGGGAACTCACATTTCCTCAGCTGGCAAGGCAGTGTAGCGAGACACACAACTGCATACAGCCCAACCGCAGCACACTGCACCTCCAGCCAGACAGAGATGGAGCTGATTCTATAATTAAACGTGACCTCGATTAATCATTTAGCGAGTGATGTGCAAACCAGAATATTTTGTACCCTTTCCCATGAGCATGCGGCCTGTAAACCAGCACAACCAAAACCCCTTGCACCCCTGCCTCCCCGCAACCTCTCACTGCCTCCCTCTCCCCCCTTCTCCGATCACCCTCTCCAAACCATTTCAAACTTGGACTCTCTTTGCCTCATTTTTGTGTCCCTGGAGCTGGAGTTTTTAGGATGATGGACACACTGCCCAGGAGTGAAAAGGAAAGGAAACCATAAAGAAATGGAGCAAGGCGCTACCATACATTGAGACAGCTGAAACTGTAACATCTATTTAGCCAAGCTTCCACGACACTGAAAAAGGAAATGACTGGGACTACTTCTTCACATGCACTGCAAGATTGAGCTCAGTGTTTCTGCTCATACCACCTCTGACACATCAGCATGGGCAGTGCAAAGCAAGCCTTCTGGCAGGCCTATTTCAGGCTGCTGCCTTGGCTCCAGCTCCTGGCTGCCTCCCATTTTTCATTACGTCGCCTATCAGCTGCCCCAAGAATTGCTTATGTTTCCAGGTGAAAGAAAGGTTACATCCTGCTGTTCCTGGAATTCTGAAAATCTGCACACAGAATATGCTGAGAGGGGACAACACACTTATCAGTTAAGGCACCAAAATAACTCTTGGCATGCTAAATTTAGATCACTTCTAAAAAGGAAGAGAGCTAAGTAAGTTTAAATGTGCTCACTCAATGGCCTTTCCTTCATTCTCACTACTGAAGATTGTTCATCGGCATCAATGTGAGGATACTTCGGGTTGTTGGTTTTTTGCGTGGTTTTTTTTTTTTTAAGTGCTTGTAGACCATATTGGAAAATTAGTTAATAAATACCATTTTGAAGTCTCATTAATCAAATGGAGACAAACACCCAGCATGCCACAGACTAGTTAAAATAAGGAAGCATTTTTTAAAGGAGACAAACATAAATATAGTAGCATAACATTTGTCACATTCACCAGCATTTGTTTCCCATTTTAGCACAGAGAAGTCTGCTGCAGACAGCCCAGTGAGACTGGCTTGAAGATAATTGATCTAATGGTATCCTAACTTTTTCTTGCCCTTTTCATTTTATTTCATCAACGTTTCTTGGGATTCTGTCTTGATACAAACTGCCCATTGTCTAACAGCTCACCAAGTACACATCAATGATACCAACTAAAAATAATCCTGTGTGCAGGGGAGAATCCTCTGGGGAACAACCAGATTCATGCTGGTTGCAAGCCTTCCCCCCACACCCACAGATGTGCTCCGCTCGGAGGCCCCATGTCCTCTGGAGACCACTGACATCCTGCCTTCACCCTACTGTATCAGTAGCAATGGCAACAAAAAAAATAAAGAGGACTGAAACGGAAATGTTGCAAGCTTATCTCCTTCCAGCTCTGCAGCTATGGTAAGCACAGCTCTGCACACCCGCAGGAGCAGCAATGCCTCCAGCACAGCAAGACTTCAGCAGTGCGAGGGGACTCCATCCATGCCGTGAGGGCTGCATCCGCTTCAGCCTGCCTTGATACTCATTGTGAACTTTAATATAAACCTTTTCATTTTCTGATTTAGAGCACTGTAAAGTGACATCTGATCCTGTAAGACCTTACTCAAAAAGTTTAGGACGTCTGCAGGCTAGCCGTGTCTGTTTTATATTAACACACACCACACCAAGACGACAGCTATGAAGCAGTGTGTGCCTTAATAAATGTGCAGATACTTCTGAACTACAAGTGACTACAAGCACGCTGGAGGCAGGAACAGAATATACAACCACCCCAACGCGTTACACAAACAGCTGGGCTGAAGGGAGGCGAGGACACTGTTCCCTATGGAGGAAAGCACTGCACGCCGTTCAGCAAGAAATCCAAAGCGCAGAGAACATGAAGCTGCAGCTTGCAAAGTGAACGCAAGTGAACAATGTTATGAAAGAGGAAGAGACCTCACATTAAGGATACAGCTTGCAAAACCCAAAAGAGTCCTTCTGCACTTGGGCTGCAGCTGGAGGGAGGCACCTGGTGTGTGGAAGCACATATCAAGGAAACTGAAATGGAGCTCTTAAGCATGAATTTCAGGGAAAATCCAAACAAATCAGAGCTACTCAGGCTGCCCAGAAGAAAACTTAATGGGAATGTGAGAACAAATTGCAACACTTAAAACGTTGATACTAAAAGAAATCATCTGCTTTCCACCTTTGAGTCACACAGAACTCAAATGGCCACACGCAAGCAAGCAACTCACCCTGCTCCATTAAAGTCAATGCAGGGTTATAACGTGAGAACTGCAAAAGTTCACTTCAAAAATAGATCTAATCCAGTGATAAGAGAAAGCCATCTTTTTTTGCAGGCTTCAGTAGGCAAGGGGTTGAGCATATGAAAGCAAGAGAGCCTGAAGGAAGTTCACACCACACTGACATAAATACAAAGCTGAACCCAAAAACGATAAGCTACAGCAGAGTGCAATTTCAAAAGAAAGCAAAGAACACAGGCAGCGCAGCCTTCCAGCTGGGCATTACATCATGAAGGGGCAGCTAATTTAAATGGTGTGCCACATGGTGCTAGGGATATTTCAGCTGAAATCAATAAAAATGCGTACATCACAGAAGTTCAAGGGGTGGCAAGTGTCTAGAGAGAAACACACTGACTCATGGCAGTCCCAACAGACCTTCAGACCCCATTTGGTTCAATCGTCAGGAGGTAATTTCAGCTGTGATTCTCTTCCCATGAGCTCAGACATAACACTTTCCTAAGGAAGGATGCAGTTTGCAGCATGGACTCACACACTCCCATATCTTGTTTTCAGTCTTGTCTTCTAGTGTTCAGGTGACTTCTCCCTGTGCTGCACATCACACACATGCCTGCTGCAAGGCAGCTCACCCCACTGCACTCACACGCCATCCCAGTTGTCCAGCTTGTACGCACTTCCAGCAAACCCCCCAGCTAACTTTATTCTACTTGGTGTGCATCAAACACAATTCAAGGAAATTAAACACAAGTGTTTATGTCTCCTGATTTCTCTTGAAGGATCATGGAGCTCACTGTGCTTTTGCAGGAGACTGCCATCAGCTATCACCATTTCCATAAACCGGTAGAATCCTCTGCAGATTTTCATCTTCCACATTCACCTTCTGTCCAGCTAGCATAAGATTCAAATTAAAAATGTTTGACTCCTGAGGCCAATTACAGTGTTGTTTCTACTAACAGCAGAGTAACAACACGTGAGCACACGGATCAGTCCGTAACAACATTCTGTCTCTTCCCCTCTACTCTGCAGCACAAGTGCATGTTGCATCTCTGTTTTGAATCTGAAACAGATCAGCTTGATTCAACATATCCTAATATCCTCATACTCATCAACAATCAAATTGATGAAGCTGACAGGAAAAAAGAATTAAGAATGTAAAAATCAACCTTTGCTGATGAATGTAGCATGAGGCCAAACAAATGAAATGGAAATTGAAAATGCTTTCCAAATTGGCTGCAGTTCAGAAACCAGCTCAAGATCTGCCAAGCACAAAGGATCTGATGTTGACAGATCCAGCACCTCCAAAATGACCCAAATTAAACTGAAAGTTGAGCTGGAGAGCTGCCCTCTGCCCTCCCCCCCCCCCCACTCCTGGGGTTATGGTCCAGAGCTCACACCCAGCCAGACCAAAGCCAGCACTGGGCTGGACCTGCAGCTCTGCATGGGGGTCCCCAGGAGGGCAGTCAGGATCTTCACTGGCCTCATGTGTAAGCTAATTCAGACTTCTGAGTTGGACATCCTGCCAAACAGAGCAGGTCAAACACATAAAGCAGTAAAAGCAGAGTGAAACAGGAAATCTTTCATCTCCTTCCATGCCATAGCTGCACGTAGATCATGGAGGGGAGACATTTCTGATGCATCTAACTCCAGTCTCCTGGTCCCCAAAGCTGTTTGAGTCCTAGAGGCACTTCAGCATTTCTCACTATAATATTCTTTATGTCTCTACTAAAGAAGAAAAAAAAAACCCACAACACACTGAACAACATCAAATATTTGAATTGAGCTCAGTAAACCAAGAGCAAGACATTTCTAATCAAGGGCATCTTAAAAAGATGCTGCAGTGTCACTGTGCTACATTTCAACTCTGCAAACAGAGCTGTCACTGGCTAACCTGCTGCTCTGACACAGTTTTTGAGAAAAGCCTCAGGAAATACTTCAGGCAGGTTTGTGTGAAGCAAGGAAAAATCAAATGCCATTTCTAAATGGCTGCATCTGACTCCAGCAGCCCAGCCCGCCTGAGATGACATAAGCACCACATGCACAGCTTGCCCTGGTAGGAGGCAACGACTGAGCACATGCCAGGCTCTGTGCAATTTTGTGCCGGGGGCTATCTGACTCCAGCTTTGTTCTGCTTGCTGTAAGAAGAGAGCAGAAGCTGGTCACCCCATGCTCCAAGCCCACTGAGCAGTGCCTGACAGAGATAAGGGGGAAGCAATCACAGCTGGATGTCCCATCTGCCTCCAGCGGGGCTCCACGCAGACTGGATGAATGCAGTTATGCACAGCCCTGAGCCAGCCCATGTCCTGCACCGTTCCATCCGTATCACCAATTCTAGCCTTCGTACTGACCGAATGCAGCTCCTTTGCAGGTCCAGCTGACCCTTCCTGCACGGCTTCCTGAAGGTTATGACAGCTGGGAGAGCAAGTAGCCTGGGGGTGGGGGGGGAACATGCCTAGTAACCACCACAAAACGTCAAGCACAAAAGAGCAAAGCATTACAAACACTGTGTTCTTCACCATTTTTCTAAGCATGAGAGTGAAGACAAATGGCCCTGGCTATTCAAACACAGCAGCTCTCTGATGACTTGCTGCAGCTTCCCTCCTGGCTATGCTGGTAGTGATATAGGCTTACTTTGCCACTACAATGTCATTCCACACAGATTTGTCCATTCCAAGGAAGACTACCTGCCCGCTGTAACAACTTAGTTGCCCAGTTAATTACCAGTGTTAATTTGCCCAGCAGCTCTCGTGCTGCTATCAGGAAGCATGGCCCAGTTTTTACACATTGACAGAGAACTATCACATTCCTTAGCTGGAAAGGTTACATGACTGCAACAGGACAGCTTTATGAAAATTAGCACAATCACTTCAGTTCAAACCACTGCATATGGCACTATCCAAAATAAGTTATTAAAAAAAAAAAATCTGTGCTTCTAAAATTCTGAGAATTATGCTCTGAATTACAAATCTCAAGTAACACTGACCCTCAGAGTGGTGATGATTTCACACATCCTGAACCTGTTTCCAGGTTTCTGCATTTGCGAAGCACTTAAAATAATTCTCCAGTACTTTTTGTTGAGTGATGGCATTATTAAACTTCCTAAGTAAACCAGCACTTAGAGAAGAATCGGTAAGAAGTTCTCTAAATGAACTCGCAGGCACCAGAACAAACAGAATGACAAGATAGAAAAAAAATCACCGTGATTCCCTCTGTACTCTCACTTCCACCCAAAAAAAGAATTTACATCAGCAGAGCATCAGGCACTTCCAAGGCTGTAAGGCATCACCGCGTTGGGACTGACATCTACAGGCCCACCACTAACCCCAAAAGCCAAATTTCCAGCCTCTTGCTAGTGCCTACTCCCTGCCATCACTGCTCATCTCACTCCCTGCTGCTGCATGAAGACACACACTCAGTTGGGAGTGAGCCCCTAGGAAAGCAGCTGGATGAGTGACAGCCCAATTCCTAGCGTGCCGCTGCCCGTGTCACAGCAAAACCCCAACCAACACCCCCAGTAACACAGAAAGCACAGTGACTAACACTCCACCAGGGGAAAAACCACCTCCCTTCCCCCAAAGATGTCACTGAACAAAGCAGCCACTAACAAGCCCTCAAGAAGAAAGCAAGCTAAGGAGTGGTAAAAATTAACACCAGGAACACAAAGACATTGGGCCCTTCAGAGACTCTCTCATGCTTCAGTAAGGCGCAATAAAAGCGAAATACAAATTTCAGGGTAACTTCTTCCTTGCTCTGGTTTCACAGTATACATATTTTCTCACCCAATTTTGTCTAATTTGCACTCTCATTTCCTGCCCTTCTTTTTCTTTGCTGTCGCTCCCAGTAAGGCCATTTTTTCTCCTGCAGAAATGATTCATTTTTAATGGGCACCATCAGTCTTTGTTCAGCCCTTGCTTACTGTGAGCAGAATGAACTTCTAACTGATCTTTTTACCAAATCATGTAAAGACATGTTGTTCATCAAACCCTATCTATGGAGGAAGTCTCCTTCTAAACCAGGCAGGAGGTAGCTGCCTCACTTCAGAAAGCATGAATTATTACTGCTTTTTCAGCATTTTAATTATGTTCTATTTACTGTCAAATAATCTTTCAACTTTAAAACTTGACACCACATAAATCTTCTGGAAATAGATAACATTTAGAGTTATTTTTTGGGTTTTTTTTTTTGTTGTTGTTGGTAGTGGTGGTGGGTTTTTTTAGATAAGTTTCCTTTTTAGGAAACTCTGAAATGTTTTTCTTATCCATCAACATCCTCTGCCTTGCCTGAAGAATGCATGGCTGCAATTCAAACTGCCTGTCTGCCCCTCAGAACTTGATGCATGGAGCACACTGCCTGCCACCCTAACCTGGAGACTTGGAGCAGCAGTCACGCACCACTGAGCCTGCTCTGAAAGCCACCTCACTTCAGCTCCTTGCGACCTGAAAAATTCAGATTCTGCCTATTCACTGCCTCTGCTCTAGAGGCCTGAACACCCATGTGTTTCACTATTTCGTTTCCCTGTTCAGAAACAGCCTGGGCAGGGATGAGCTCTGTTAGGTTCCAGTGTCCCCAGGCTCCCAACCTGCACCTCTGTGCTTGCAGGGCCACCAGGACAAGGCACATGCCATATCTGCTCCCACTGGTCTTGGGACAAAACCCATCAGTTAAGTGTTCAAGGAAACTGTGACAGCCCTGAAAACATTCAGCAGAGAGGAAAGAATTCCTCATACCACAGTCAGCCAGAGTTTGCTCATTGGAGCTCTGATATGGAGCAAAATATATGTATATATCCTCTCTTGCAAGAGTTGAAGCCAATTAAATTTGGCATACGAGAAAAACTGCAGTGCAGAGTGCTTGCTGTGCCCTGCACTGGAGTGCTGCTAAAGCTCTGGACATCAACACAAAGATGAAGTGATTCCACTTTGCTCTCAGAGCTTAGCTTTGCAAAAGTGGAAACATATTTCTGCCAGGAACATGAAATACGTTCAAAGACTGGGGTCCAAGAGAAAGCAGGTTTAAGACCTCTGCTTTTATAACAAACACTTTAATAACAACATTTTGTTCATTTGACTGCCTTGAAAAATAAATAACTGCCATAAATGGATGCCAACGACATACAGCTTTCTTGTAAACATTTCCTCAAGTACTCTGAGGAGAGAAAGCTTGAAGTGTGCTAACGTAGCGCAGAGCTGTCTGCGTTTTGGGACAACAGCCCTCTTCCTGTCATTAGCCTGGTTTTGTCAGTGTCAGCGACTCTGCTTTTCTTGAGATTTCCTAAAAGGTCCAAGGGAAATAAGCTGGGGGGTGGAAGGTGCAAAGAAAAGAAAAAGAAAGCAGCCTGAGAGACCAAATCAGCAGCAGTACGAGTAAGTGACATGATGCTGTGCTTCAGCTCAGCAAAGTGAAAACCCCAACCCACTCAACTTCAGCTTGAACAGGCTTTACAATTTAATCCCACAGGGAAAATGTCTAGCGTACGTACTGCATGGAAGTCATCAAAAGGAAGAGACAAGTCAGAGTCAACCCTGAGTGTCAGCTGATATTTCCTCCTCCACAGGGAGGAAGATTCTGGACAAAATCTATCACATAAAATGAATTTTCCTAAACACTGTAAATTAATTTTCACAAAGCAGTTGGGAAGGCACAAAAGATACATAACAGGACACCAAGCTTCTCCCTTTCAGAACACCAGCTTGCATCCGGTCTGTACTGATAACAGACAAACCTGCCACACTGGGCTTACCTCTTAATCTGGATTAGCATTCGTATCACTGAAAAGAACATGACTTCATAGAAAACTCAACTCCAAACAGAGCTTAATTCCTTAGAAAAGCATGATGTGGACAAGGAAATACAGCTAAAACGGTGTTTCCATTTACTGTGACCAATGCAAACCACATCCCTCAGTTGGAAGCAAGCACCTTACACTTAGGTGATGTTACAGCCCAAGACCTAGCATGGTTCCCAGAAAATTTATCTCATTTTCAAGAAATCACATTTATGCGATGCACTGGTACAATTCTTTTAGATGTCAGACTCATTTAATCAGATTGTTCTAAAAGGAAACAAGTAAGTAAGCAAAGCAGCCGAGAAGAGAGCCATAGAAACATGACCTTTTTTTCAACAGAACTGACAGTTCTTATTTATTCTGAGTAATACTTGGCTGAATACTAAAAGTTTGCAAGAAGCACAGGACAACCTCTTACATTTGAACCAGCAAGTTAAGGGAGAGGGAGGATGACATTCCACTTTTAGTTCTGCTGCCTAACAAGAGCTTTAGAAGGGTTTTCAAAATTTGTGTTATTTGTGGGGTTTTATTTTTAATTTTAGCCTGCATGGTTCACTGTGCAACCTAAAATACAGCAGAACTAAATCTGGCATAATTTGGTACAACTGGTACAATTTTGTCTATACAAGGAAGCAAAACAAAAAAGAGGAACCAAACCCAAATGCCTCGGCCTTGCAATGTCACGTCAAGAAACGCTGCTGGTGTAAGTGGAACATTGTGTAAATAAAATTCACATGCGGATGCACGTCCTGTAGGTGTTTATCCCAAAGCATAGAAATGGTCTTGGTGCAGCTGTGCTTTATCTGCTGGAAAAACTTTCATTTTTACCCTTCCAGGAGCATGGCATTTTTACCCAGAAACTGACTAGTCTTCATAGCCCAGACCAGTCATTTACTCTTGGGCCAGGGGCAGCTCTTGTCCTCTTTCATGTTTTGTTTTGGTGCTTTTCAGGGCTGCCGGTGAATCCCCTAAGATAGCCAAGGCAGAGGAGATACTCCTAGCAACAGCAGTAATGCTGAAAGATGTGCAACAGAGGAATTACAGCAGCACAGACATCTCTGTCAGACACACCCACTTACTGAGCACCTTCTTGATACCAATGGATGCTGGTATGTAAGGCTGACAACCCCTCGGGTCTCACCCTGGTAACCCATCTGTGGGCGGCACAGATGGAACTTCTCCCAGATTTGTCCAGACAAAGTTTCCCTGCCAACTAGGTCTGCAAACACTCAAGCCAAGGCAGTGCTGGGATCCGAACCAGGAGCCAGCCCTATCCGTTCAGGCTAGGTGGCAATCAGGCCACGGCCACCCTTGCTGTGAGGAGCAGCGGTGACGACTCATCACTCTCCTCAGCCAGGGCAGTCCTGATGAAAGCATCACCAGGCTGAGAAGCAGCAGCAATTCCTGCTTATCTTGCGAAAGTGAAGGTAAACACACACGGCCATCTTTTTTGCTTGAAAGATCGGAGGCTGTCATGAGATAGCACAACGCTAATTGCCTCATTTCAAGAGCCCTTCAGACAGGAAGGGGAGGAGAGAGGGAGAATCATTAAGGCTTTCTAATTATTACTTTAAACAAGAGCATCGCTCCAGGGCTGCTGAGGCCCCCAACACAGCAGCCCCCGGCCCACCGGCGAGGCAGCCCAGGGAAGCTGGCCCACAGCCCAGCGTTCCGAGGCTGCCAGCTATCACACAGCGCCGCTGGCACGGCTCCTGGAGCCAAGGAGCAAGGAGGAAAATTAACTCAGGTTTAATAAACACTGTAGGGTAAACACGATTTCACACGGACACCAGGCTGAAATGCTTCGTTTTTTCTTAAAGGCACAACATCTAGGAAACAGCACGCAGATCTTAAAACAGCAGTCTCCCATGCCCTTTCCTTGTGTCTGCCTAAAACAAAGATCCCCAAAAGGTGGTTTGCCCCCCATTTCAAGCACAGGACCACAGTGTCTCAGATGACACCAGAAGGAAATGAGAACAGGTAACAGCACCGTACTGAAGGCAAGTATCTGTTACAGCCAGCAGACAGGAGCACCCCTTGCATCAGATAACATTTCAGCCAAGACAAAAGCATCACTGGGGCAAGCGTTTCCAGACTCTGGACCAAAACAGAACTACACAGAGTACATAAAAAGACAGGACTCAACCTCATAGATCACAAGGAAAATGCATCTCCAAGATGTACCAACACAGAACCCTTTCTGCTGCTTTTGCATGTTTGGTGCCTGTATATTTTAGCGTTGCAAAATATCCACAAAAACACTTGGACAATAATTAAAAAGAAAAATGAATACATCTAACCAGTAGGGAAAAGCATAAAGGCACACAGGACACTTAACTGTCATGTAGTTTTCAGAGAGTATATGAAACAATCTCTTCCACATACAGAGCAAGAAACAATTAAAATACAGCATCTGTAAAAACAGCAGGGTGAACCTTGGCCTACAAGCACAGCATTCTTCTATGCTTCGTCAATCTGTTGTACGAAAAGCTATTCCAGCTCTTGAACTACACCTGAAAAACATAAGCAATGTCCTTTCCAGTGCAAGACTGGAACAGAGCAGTCAGCACTGCTCTGTTCACATGGCTGCCCCTCTCAGAAGACAGCAACATGAATGCCTTGATTTTGACACACCATCAATAGAAAATTCCTGCTGTCAATTACAATTGCTGTCAGAAATTATTCAAGCCATGCTAGCCTGAAGTTCCTCCCTGTCCATAAGTTAACAGAAATGCATCCACTAGCTCAGACCACTTCCTCCAGAGCAGCAAGAATAGCTGTAAAGATACCTTGGAGGAAGTTTTTGCTACCAGGTATCACTGAAAGCAGTTGAAAACACAAGATCCACAAACACAACCATATCAAAAGGCAGGAAATAGTGCTAAGTAAGTGACAAGTCAAGCCACTTCATTCCTAAGTTGTATTTTAGGTTAGTAGAAGAGCTGGCAATCTTTGCTTTGGAAGGGCAGTGCAAAAGGCTGCCATCCAAGTGAGTCCCATTTAAAGCAAGACTAAACTCTGCAGGCAAGTAGGGAATAAATCTTACGAGTAACTGCAGGTTACAGATAAATGCCAGCACATTTCATGAGATAAGACAGCCAAAATTTATACAAATATAAAAAAGGATAGATTTTTCATGAGGCAGAAAAACAAGAGATAAAGGAGGCTCCAGGAAACGTTGGTCTCGCTTCCAAAACATCACGGACACAGACAGGCTGAGGCAGAAGGGAGTCAATACATCTTCATAGCTTCGGAAGTCTGCAGCACAGCAAAGCCATGAGATGATGAAAATGCATGGCAGATAGGAATCCTGTAAACAGCAGAGTCAGACTGTGTACTCTGTGCTGACAAAAATAAGACCTATAGGCCTAAAGTAAATGAATGAATATGAGAAGGAAACGAGAAAAAAGGACCAAGCTGTATGTCTCACCACAGCAGTGGAATTAATGCAGAAATACCAGAACCCCTCTAGGGAGTTTCCCCTCTGTACACGCTTCCATATTACTTTGCAGCAGCCACACTTCAGCAGCAAGTGGGGAAAAAAAGCAAGAGGGCTCTGTCCCAGCTCATAGTCCAATTAACACATGGCAATTCAATAGACTGCAAACTCTTTACAGGTGTTGATCTATAAATCCATCCACCTGCATTTCTACAAATTTCCAGGAATATCCAGAGTGACAGACTGACAGGTCAGCATTCCCATACACACTGCATCAGAACAAAAACAGTTGTCTCATCAGCCCTGGCCAACAGGAAAGATCAATAAAGATTCTCAATTTAGACTCCAAACCAAATGCAGTGTGCTTCCTTTATCAAAGCAGGCAGATCGATTTTCCATATTGACAGAGACACAACAACATGAACTGGCGTAAACAAGTGACAATACTTATTTTGAAAAGAGAGGTGACAGAAGGCCAAAGATGGATCAGATCAATGACGGAAACTCATCAACCCAAATGGCACCTCCTACACCTGTTATTGGCACAGCTTATCAGCAACACAACTGTGGCTTTTTGCCACTAGGAAGCAAAGCCAGTCTTTTCATGAATGGAAAAGCTGGTACTGAGGAGATCTTACTGGGCAGCCCATGAGCAGGCTCAGGGAAAAAGAGGTTCTTCAGGAGCACTGCTGTTGCTTTACATTCCCACCTGGCTGCAGACCACTGCTCTCCAGCCCTCAGGTCTGTACTGTCACACACGCTTTACAAAAGTCACGTTTATTTTTTGCTGGCCACATCGTCCTGAAAGCAGAACTCAACCCTGTAATGGTTGAGACAGGGTTCTATTATTATCTACAGGAAAAGAATAAGATACTCATCTCAGGCACAGCGTAAACAACAAATGGGGAAAGGAGAAGCAGGGACCACACTGCAGCACTGCCATGTGGCACAGCATTTCCAGACACCAAAGCTCCTGGTGTTTGCCCCTTTACAGGCAGGCAAAGCAAGAGGCCAGGTCAGGGCATGCTGAGAGGACACTGAGGGACAGAACTAAAGGCTGAGCTCACTGTTGGGTGTGGGCCCTGCAGGCAGCAGGCTCCTTCACGGAGCCTGAACTGAACACGAAGCCAGAACTTCCCCACCGAGGAGATCAGCACAGGAAAGAATTTCTATTTGCATAAAAAGAGAAAAAGGGAAAATGTTTGCCATTCCACAGGCAAGTGATGTTAGCCAACCACGCTCGTGTGACTGCAGCTATGTGGGACAGAAAGAGACGCTGTGCGCTGACAGAGCCCAGCCTGGAGGCAAGGCAACTGCCCACAGAAGAGCAGGGCTGTCACAGACAGACACCATCCTTTCCCTCGCTAGGGGAACCACTGGGACCTGTCTGAGGTTGGGGAACTTCTAACAGCAGACAGCAGCGGGGGGCTGCCACCCCAGCCACCTCCCCTGCCTGCCCTCCCCAACAGCAAGTCCTCTTCAGACCAAAGAGAGAAGCATGTCCTGTTCGGTAGCTGCTCAAATGTTCCCAAATTACCCTAAAGAAAAATGAAGTCATTGAGACAGACCCTTGCTAAATGTTTCAAGTTTCTTCCATTTAAATGAACTAAAACCAAGAAAAGTTCCTGTAGAAATACAAGGTAACTTCTTGATGTTTTTGAGGGATAACTTGGAGTGAGAAAGCAGGAAAGCATGGGGAGGAACAATATGATAGCTTCAGGTAAGAACTCCAGCACTGGGTCTCCAGATGAACACGGGCCTTGAGAGTTCATGCAGCTGAAGCTTATTGCACAACTGAAGAAAGAGTTCAAGATAAACAAAACGCGCCCATGTTCAGCATCAGGTTTGGGAGCAGCTCCATCACTTCACTGCTCTTGAAAACAGTAGAAGAGATGCACTCATTTAGAAATGTATCACCACCGTTTATGACAGCATATAACCACCTCTCAAAGGAATCAGTTTCGGACCTGGGACAAAATTAGATGTGTTACAGCAAGGGTTTTCTTCTGAACACCTTCACGTTGCTTCCTGGCAGCACAGCTTGGCTGGCATAAAGGAAGGATATGCTGCAATACAGTGGCATTCACTGCAGTTATCCGTTTGCCTCAAAATACTGGCTTCTTCAAAACATCTTGGCTGGAGGAGGGAGGTGACAAATCATCACATCAAGGGGGTGGTAGGAGGAAGATGGGAATTTCCATTACCAACTACATGTTAGGTAATTCCATCCCTCCAAAAAAACCCAATACTGGAAAATGATGCTATATCAGTATGTAAGAAAAGAAAGACCATGACTTTTACGTGTCAAATTGTAACAGCAACACTTGCACTGCTTCTGGGTAAATCTAATCCTCAACCTGCATGGACACTATCAACTCTGAAGAAGTTCAGCTCCTTACATCCTTACAAATGACCCTTCTTTTTCAGCCCTGCTTGATCATCAGTTCTAATCAGAGATTTCTTCAATAAATCAAACAGCTATTCATAATTATTTTCACATCTGTAACTGTAAGCACTTACCTTCCATCTAAGGTATAGAAACAGACCAGGAAAAGATACACAAGAGTTTCCAAATAAATTTCTGCACAGGTAGATGTCCTATTAAAAAGTTCACAGCTCTAAGGAGACTTCGATTAAACAAACTATTGGACTGCAGGCTAAGCCTACCACAGAACACTAAAAGGTATGAGACAGTGTCCTGTTCACCAAGAAACTAGAATTAGAAAAGAAAGTTAGGCAACTTACTTCACAGTGGCCAACAGCTGCAGTGTGAATCTTCGTCCTACTTCACTCAGGTGAAAAATACTGCTTGTTTTCCCAGCTAAAGTAAGTTAACAAACACTACTTTGAGGATTGCCTACAGATAAATTAGTCTACTTCCGAACACCTATTAAAGCATTTTCCAAGTGCACTGAACCCTGCTACTACATCACTTTTCCATAAATCTTTGTTCTGTTTTCCTTTACAAACTGAAAAAAATATGAGAATTTTAATCTCTGTCTCTCTTTTGGTTTATACACGTGAGGAACAAAAGAGCTGCTGTAAAGATTAACATTTTTAATTGAGTAATGACAGGGTGAATCCCAGCTCAGCAGACAATAAACAGGGAATACAAAAGAAACACTTGCAAAACTCCTTAGCAGAGCTGGCACAGCAAAGGAACATCTCCAGCAACCAAAAAAAACTGAATTAAGCTAGGCATAACTTGATTACACAGGGCAAAAAAAGCAAGGGTGTTTCCTCCACCTAAAACATCAGGCTTGCTGATAAACAGCACGCAATGGCAAGTAGCCAAAAAATGCATCATAAATAGCAAGAGTGTTTTTGCTATTGAAAGACAACAGTGAAATGAGCTGGTCTACAGGAACCCAGCTGGGAAGAGATTTTCACAGAAGCACATTCAAGGATTTTTAAGTTTATAATTTCAAACATGTACACATGAAAAGGTTAATGTCCTGTTTTTTCTCCTCGGAGGTCATGAAGGAGGCAAAAATAAAGCACTCTTTGATTCCATCACAGCCTACACGGAGATGCTATTCAACAGCATGAAGCTGTCAGGAGAAAGACCAACTTCTTTAAGGAAATCCCAATGCTACAAACTTGTCTTCTATGAACTCCTCATGTAACAGATCTCTACTGCGTATTTTTCAAGATAAAATTACTTCATTACTTTTTAAA
Source organism: Lagopus muta (assembly GCF_023343835.1). Lineage (NCBI taxonomy): Eukaryota > Metazoa > Chordata > Aves > Galliformes > Phasianidae > Lagopus > Lagopus muta. Next base: position 26,879,920 of record NC_064440.1, on the reverse strand, counting down.
GCTTGTAAGTGCCTGAATTCCTGTGTTAAACAATAAGCATTAATCACTTTCCCAAGTCAAAGCTAGAAAAGCATATTTTAAGAAAATGCATCTTTGTAACCTTTGCACTTAACATGCATGTGTCACTGCTTTCCCCACACTCCAGCACACTTCAGTGCTTAACACCCCAGCAGCAATTTTATAATAAACCCTTTAAACAGCTTTGCACTTGTGCTGCAGTGTGATTAGTAAAAAGGAAAAGTTAATTAAAAATAACATGACAAGGTGTAACTATGTTCAATAAAATTCTCCATGAAGTTTAAGCTTTTTGATAATGAAATCTTATGGTATGCAAAAGGCTTTTCCTGCAGTTTCTGTTCTGAACACTGCCCACATGCTGCCTAGCATACTTACTGCTCCCTGTACTGGGCTGGGGGAACTGAGTCCCTTAAGGACAGCTGCATGTCACCAAGAGGACTGTGACAAGCTGAACTGCAAGGCTGCTATCTGCTACGTGGCCAGGCCAAAAACAATTCCACTTTTCACTGAGACACTGCTGTGAGAAGAGACAGCATGCCATTTCCCTGCAAGTAAGGGACTGCTACCTAACTAAATAGACACCTTGAACTAGGCACTGCAAATATACAGTTAGGCTGTTTTTATCCTCCCTTTCAGCACAGCCGAAGTCAGCTGAGTGGAGTGCATCCTTGTATTTACATCCAGCACTGCTTCCATCACAGAACAATTCCCACACAAGCAGCAATGCCAGGAGGCATGCACAGACAGGCCAACTGCTCTGCTGAGGTCCCACGTCATGATCCCAAGGTGGTGGTCTGGGTTTCAGCTACCTCACAGCCCAAAACCACAGGAGTGCAAAGCTGAGACCAGAAGGGCACAAAGAATGACAGCACTGGAGGGCTCGGGGTTCCTTTCCTTGCTTACTGAAGTAGATGCCTCCCTGCAGCCCTCCTCCTCCACCTCACTGGTCCTTAGGCAGCACCATTTAACCGATCACTGGGAATGAGGCTTCATTCAGCACCTTAAAATCGGCTCCCTCAGATTGCTCCCTGAGGCACTGGCAATGTTTTCAGCTAATAAGCGCTCATTGCTAAGGATGGAATTATTTATGGAACGGGTTGTATGTCTGATACCTCGTTAGTTGAACTGGTTTTCTTTAACATATGGAAGAGAGACTTGATAGCAGCAGCTTTGCTGTAGCTAGCTCTGCCCTGCAGCCACCTTCATTGCACAGAGGAGGCACGGACCACTGACACTGTGCCCAGAAACAGCCAGGAGCGCAGCACCAAGAGGGCAGGGACAAAGAGGTTCTACCATAACAGCCACTTACATACCTGATTTTACTCACCAACACCTTAAAAAAAAAAATAAGAACCATGGCTGACACAGAGAGAAGAAGAAAGGAAAGAAAGAGATTAACAGAGGTGAGAGCTCAGGTTCTGCTTGCAGCAAAAATTTTGCTCCTGGTAGAAAAAAAAATAGAGGAGTGACTTGAACTGCCATGTGCAGTCATCTCAACAGAGCAGACAGGAGCCCTAACAATCTGCCAGGAGACAGAAGTCTGTAAATTACATATGTGCCTCAAAGTGAGCACTGAGGTTACGTGCAGACAGAAAATGTTGAGTCTCAAGTCAAAGGCCAAAATTTTCCAGAGTTAAAGGAAGTAAACATGCATATAAAAGCCAACTTTTGTTCTGAAATCAGGCCTTTTTCAACTAAAAAGGCACAATATTGTTAAAAATATGAAAGGAAAAAAAAGCTCACATAAGACCCAGACTAATAGGCTCACAGTAATAATGATGACATTAATGGAGTTGTTTGGCATTTAAACAGGGATGAGCAGGACTTGGTTGTCATTTTCTTGTATTTAAGCCAAATACCTGTGAGCAATGTGTAGGAAAACAGCATCTAAACTTAAAACGGTATCGAAACAGCCTTGAGAATGGATATACCAGGCAATCATCACTAAGAAAATTTAACTGCAAAACTTGGAGTAGTTTTGTTATGTTGGGGACTTATTTCAGCTTTGGTTAACTATGTCAAAGGCAACTACACAAGGCTCCTGGATGTTGGTTAGGGTTCACTGTCATCTGAATTCATACAGAAAAGAAACACAGATGCACCAGTCCCCCAGCAGAGATGTTAGCCTTCAAGTTACTTATGATCCTTTGAAGATAAAGAGGAGAAAATAAAATTTAAAAAAGCTGGACATGGCTGCTGAAGAGCAACAATTAAAACACTGAAGCATGTAGCATCCATACAAATGCTGCCTCTACCTATTCCCTCCAACACATTCTGTGTCTGCTGTGCAGGTCCCAGCTCACCACAGACCACATGGAGCCAATTACAAGTTTAGTCATCAAGAAATTATGCCAAGCAGAATTTAACTTTGTGCTAGGTTGGACAATTCATCTCCTTTCAGCTTGGGCAGAGGCAGACAGTTTTGAAAATTGCCATTAATTACTGGGATCCTTCCACTGTGCTTCCTTAGGTCATGAAATGAGCTGTATTTTGAGGTCAGAGCATGCTGGTGTGGTCCCAGCAGCAGGGAGGAGCAGCTCTGCTGGTGCTCAGGGCACCAGTGTTCCTGCTGCCTACAGGACAGGAGACAAAGACTGGTCCTTTGGGATGCTCTCCTGTATAAGCAGACTATTTCCACACACACATTTTTAAACAGTGATAGTTCTTGCTCTCTGCAGTCAGCACCAGGCTCCCAAGGCTGATCTGGGGAAGTAAAGTATCGTAGAACTGTCTGAATTGGAAGCCTCCACGCCTGCAAAATCCACTGCACCTCTTTAAGTCTCCCACAAAGGCTCTTATTCTGAGAACAGCAGCTGAGACCCTGCAGAAGCTAGCCCCAAGGGCCCTTCTTTGGATTATTACTAAAACAAGCACAGGAGCATAGCAAACTCATTTGTTTATATCCTGTGCCATCTAAACCTAGGGCAACTGGTAAAGGCCAGATCAGGAAAACTACAGAAGAGACGACGCTTTTAACATCTATGCACCTGCCAAACTTCAGTAACAAGACAAGTCTTGCTTGTGCAAGTACCAAGAACTAGGAGGTTGGGATGACGATGCAAGAACACAGGCCTGTGCTACCTTTAATAATCACGTGAGCATTGCTCACCCTGAAAAGCAGCAGCAGACATGTCCAACACCTGACCAGGCCAGTCACTGGCCCTTCGCAGGTCTGAGTGCCTGGCTCAGACGGATCCCCAGCAGCAGCCTGGATGAACAGAGAACAAACAGCACTGACACACGGCAGCAGGGTTACCAATGATTTCCTCCACTGAGACACGGCCTGCTGTAATTAGGGCCGAGGAACGCAGCGTGGGCAGGGAGGGCCAGGCCACATCCGCAGCAGGGGCTCGGGCACACCAGCACCATGCTCCAACAGAGACACCAGGTCAACTCCACTCCTCTGCCTTACCTGCAGCTCAGGTGGCACTGCTAACGAGCAGAGAACGTCCTCATTCTTACTCAAGCTGCACCAGGCAAGGTGCGGTGCGGCACACCAGCCGCCGTGCAAAGTTAAATGCACTTACAGCTACACTTAGCAGAAATGTATCTTTTAGAGAGCTACTGGAAAGGATTTCTATTTTTATTTTATCTCTGTTCCTCCTGGAAACAAACAAGCATGCTTTAGCATAAATACTATTTGGGCAATGTTATTGTTATCTAATGAGCCCTAATGAATCCAGATAAGAGACTCACAGAGATGTTATCTCCCTCACGGATGCAGAGTTCACCAGGTAATTCATAGTCACAGCTGATAACTCTCATTATTTCCCGCACTAAAGACAGAGCAGCATTTTGCCACATTTATTTGGGGGGAAGGAGACGGAAGCAGCTTTAATTATATAAATTAAGTTAAACCATAGCGTGGAACAGACTGACCTCCCAGACCTTCAATTATGCAAGTAAGCCTGCCAAGTTCAGAACTGGATTTCTTCCAGTTTTTCCTGTGAAACTTGTGATTTTCTCCCATGTTATTACAACCCCCTATTTAATACAGGGATATAATCGGATCCCTATGCTTGTCCACAAGCGCAGTCTATTTTGTTCAACCGAGTTCTTGGGATATAATTGAACCTCTAAGGGTGGGTGGGTGCAGTTAATTTGTTTTGATCATGTTTCCTGTTTGTAACAACGCTCCATTTCTCTGCATAAAGGAATGAGATCATCACTAAGGCATGGAAGGAGCGAGTAGCATGTTTATAGCATCCACTTTGTTCTACCTGAAATTTAGGGATGTCATCACTTTGCAAGCCTTCAAAAATGCAACTGAGCTGAAGGTGCACATGGAAAACACAGCTTTACTTTGCAGGACAACTACGGCTGACATGTCTGCACCTGGAGAAGAGTTGTCTCTCGTTTTCCAAACCCTCCAAACAAGGCAAAAAGGAAGCTGAGAAGCTTCATGACAGAAAACACATTTTCTGAACACATCTGAAACTTTTGTTATGTGGCTGAACTTCTCTCTTCACCCAGAAGACAACTACTACACACAGAATTATTTTGTGCCAGCATGCACGCAAACGCATCGCTGTAGGTAGAAAGCTTGCAGTATCTTTCAAAGCTACCCTGTGGACACTCTCCAAACACACATCTAGTCATTTATATAACATGGAGGTAAGTCAACACACAGTGCCACTGCTCCTGCTGAACCCTCAGCTTTTCTATGTCCAGTAGAGGTTATCAGCATCACACAGTAAACGTCCCCCCCACACACATTCATGTCGATGCTACCTGAATATCACAACATTGAAATACAGTTAATTGCATGTTTAAGATCTAATCATTGATTTTCTTTCCAAAAGCAGCCTGCTTTCATTTTAGAAGGCCATGCTATGCTTAGTAAGTATGCACGAGAGGTGGGTCTCCAGCTTAAGAAAAGAAATGAAATTCACATCTCTAAAGACTCCAAGAGTTCTCAGCAGAACTGCAGCTCCAAGCAAGCAATGAAGTGTACAGATGGGCCTAAAACACCACTGATTCAAATGCCAAAAGCTCTGGGACGTTCCAAAACCTTCCCCAAACCCATTGCCACAGAGGGCTCAATGGCTGACTCGCCTGGTGCTCCTCGCATCAAGTGGCCCCCAGACTCCTTCTCACCAGCAGTTTTCACACATAGTACTTTCTAACCCAAACTTTAGCTCTCAGATAGACTCCTGTACAGTAGCTTAACGTCTGCTGCAGTCACAAAAGGGGAAGTGGGCACTTGCTGATGTGACTTGCAATGTTCTGATGCCAGCTCATTTAGCAAGAACTAGACTCTTATTTTCTAGCATTTCTGCTCCACATCTTCACCTAGCACTGCCTTTGTCACAGCTTGCATATACAGGAACCCAAGCGTCCCAAGCCAGCCATCCAAACCAGAAACACAAACACATTAATCTCTATTACAATACTGTAAAGCCTGTACAATCTCAGGCCATGAAATGTGTGATTCAGCTTACTTCTTTGCAGGGCAATGATGCACTGCCTTCTCTAGAAGCCGATTAATCTGCACCTGCCTATCCAGAAACACAGGTGACAACCACCTTGATGAGCAACTAGGCCAGAATGCCAAGCAGCGTGGCAATACACACAACTCAGATTGCTTCAAGCTGAACAAAGGCAACAAAAAACCTCCAGCATATTGCATTACCAAGATTAGTCATAGAAAATTAGGTAATGCTAGTACACCAGGAATAGCCACACAGATCTGATTTCGTGGACCAGTGGTTCTTGGACACTAGAAATGATGGCAGAAAAAACTATGCATATAAAAATTATCTGACACAGGGCAGAATACTGCAATTACAGAACTGTGTTGCTCTCAACCACAGCAAATTGATATATAATTTACATGTAAGAGAAGACTGCAGAGATTCATTTAAATTTGCAGTTAGTATCACAAGCAATGAGACATCCAGAAATTATACTTTTACTAATTAAAAATTCAGTAAAAGACTCTTTAGTGTCTAAAATAATACAGTTAACAAATAACTACTTGGCAGCTACATCACGTTCTCCCCTTTCGTATAGTGTTAAAACAGAAATAAATTCATCCTCCAATAATTGGAGTTAGTTGAAGTTCCAAGCCTGGTAGGGAGGAAAAGAGATTGCTTTTTAGTCCCACTGCAAGTGGATTAAATTAAAGTTTACTATCATACACAAAAAGGAACAACTCCTAGCTTTCAACCAGGGGCACACAAAGGAAAGGACAGTAGGTGTCTGTTCTGCTCCTGTTTTCCTTAACGCCAGGCATTTACCTGTGAACGCTCAAATACACTGGTACCAGAATTAAATCATTCACAGGGATTGCCAAGTAACAGGTCCAGGTGATTGTACACATAGTGAGGTGTAAAAAAGACAACTGTGTAACAGCTGAAAACACCATGTAAGACATTAGGACAGAAAGCAAGTAATACCATAACAAATAACTACACAAATAATTACTCAGGCTAACAATGCTGACGTCCCAGAAAACAACTAGAACAGAAATGACACCACTGTCAACCTTTACTACACAGAACATTTACCAAAACACCACCTTTCCCTCCTTTCCTCCCAAGCTCTCCATCACCTGATGGAGCAAATCCCCAGGAGGATGATAAACACACCCAAATTCCTCACATTAATGCAATATGTCAGAGTGAATATCTAAGCCATCTGATACTTCTCCATTTTCCATTCCATTCCCTCCAGCAGCATCTCAAAAGCCACTCAGGTTGCAGACTGCTGCTGCAGCCACAAGAAAGGCAGACTGAACCACAACCAGGAGATCATGCTCAAGCTTTATTTTCTCCTTCCGGCAAGGGAAAATGCAGGTGCACCAGCCCAGCAGCAGACATTCAGCATAGCGATAGAGGATGCCTTGATTAGAGCCATGCATAGGCAGAAACGCTGCTGTACTACTTTCTACCCAACTCTTTTCCTCCAATACAACACAAAAGCTCTGGAAGGTGCTCCATAACCTTCGCAGCTCCCATCAACATGCAAGAAAGAAATGAAACATGAACATCTCCTGAGCACACAAGGGGGGAAATGCTACACCCACCCATCAACTTTGCCCATTAACTCTGGTGGAGACAAGCTTCACTGGCTGTGTATCTAAAAGGTAAGTCCTGAACAGTAACAATATTTATCATTATTGTCACTGACCACCAAGGTAAACCCAGAAAGGTTTCACATTGGCTATTTAATGAAAGGTTAATTGTACGAAGTAAACCATGTTCAAACAATCTGGTTAACAATTGCAGAGGAGAGACTTCTATTTACCCTACAAGCAAACAAATGTATTTCATGTCAGTGCTGCAGGGCTGCTATCTCTGCCAGCAGAAGATAAATGCATTTCTCATGCTAGCCTGAGCCTGCACATGCTGCACAAACATACTGCGGAATAACAGCACATATGCAGGGAGTTCATAGCAGACCTGGGAAACAGATGGCCCCATACAGCACGCACAGCCCTCCCACAGCTCTGCCCTGCCACACAGCCTTCACCTTCACACAGCAAAGGAGAACAGCAATGAGTAAGATTATAGAATCATAAAGTCACTTAAGTTGAAAGGGACCTTTAAAGGTCACGCAGTCCAACTCCCTGATCAACATTCCCTCATACCCCATTCTTGCATACCCCTAAAGCACGCCAGTCCTGCTGGTCTTGCAAATCCCAGCAACCCCTTAAGATGCTAATTACTCAGTGGAGTGATTTAGACCAAGTCCTGCAGTAGTCCAGTACCCAACCTCTCTGGGAGTGGGGTGTGCACCACTGGCATCATCCTACCCCATGTTTTCTTTTCCTTTTCCTTTGTTTCTATTAACTCAAACTCAATCTCCACCAGCAGGGAGTAAGACAGGCCAACAGTGCATTGGAGATTTGCTCCTGCAGTCACTTACGCACTTCATTTATCTGGTTGAAAAGAGAAGGTAGAGCACTGCCATGCTGCTGCCATTCAATGATTTGATTCTCAAGATTTGGGGAAGCACTGGCAGGCACAGCCCAGAGGCATGAGCTGCTGGCCCACAAGGTGCATTTGGGCACATGTCCTATAATTGCTGCTAGGTTCCCAACTGTGCCCCAAGATTGTGAGAGATGCTGCACCAGCCACAATAAGGTCAGTCTTTTCACAGAGTCTACAGGAGGGAAAACAGTCAAATCTTAACAACACTGGACATAACACATGGGGATTTAAAGGAGAGAGAAGACACGCACCAGAAATAAATCAGACAGGACTAAGAAAGGTAAAATTACATAGCTCTAAGGCATCTTGCTAAGCAGCCTAAGAACGAAGGACAAGAATCAGCTGCTGCTTGTAATGCACCACATCCAACCTAAATCTTCCCTCCCTCAACTTAAAACCATTTCCCCTTGTCTTGCAGTTATCAAGGGGAAATGGTTTTAAGTTGAGGGAGGGAAGATTGAGGTTGGATGTCAGGGAGAAGTTCTTAACAGAGAGAGTGGTGAAATGCTGGAATAGGCTGCCCAGAGAGGTTGTGGATGCCCCGTCCCTTGGAGGTGTTCAAGGCCAGATTGGATGGGGCCCTGGGCAGCCTGGTCTAGTATTAAATGGGAGGTTGGCGGCCCTGCATGTGGCTGGGGGGGTTGGAGATTCACGATCCTTGAGGTCCCTTCCAACCCTGGCCATTCTGTGATTCTGTGAATGTTACAATGCCACATCTGCACTCCACTGGTCCTTAAAAAAGCAGTAGCTAAAGACTGTACTTACATACAAAAAAAAAAACAGAAAAAGGAAAACTTTGTAAAACAGGTTAGAGCAGGCTTTTCTTATTTTGGTACATGAAACTTGACTTCACTTCCTGGGCTATGCTGGAACACGGCTCAGTTCTGGGTGCTCCTTTGGCAGCTGGCAGTTCAGCGGTGGCCAAGTCCTGCTCCTAGGGCCAAGGGAGCAAGGACCTTCGGGCAGCTGCCTGCTCAGAGCCTGCATCTCTTGTGTGCTGCTCTCAGAAAGCCCCACTAGGACATAATGGAAACCACAGCCCTATCGCTACTGCAGCTCTCCAAAAGGATTTTGATGTAGAGCCCACACAGGAGAAATGTGCAGAATAAAGAACGAGTTTGTAAATCATTTCTTAGTTCTGTAAATACTGCACGTTTGTCTTAAATATATTATAAACTTTAAAATATATGTTGCTGTCTTATGTTAATAGTGCAGTATTCAGTATACAGTACATCTACGTACTGGACACATTCCTAACATTGAATAACACTCCTTACCTTTTAGAGTCAGGATGTGGTTTTATTGATCTTTTAAGCATGAAACTATGTGGAGCCACACACCAAAATAAAATCTTTTAAATAAAAATTCAACTTCATTTAGAAACTCAACTGCAGCTACAAAAATAGGTGCCGCCTAGCACCAGGACAGAGCTCTTCACATGCATATTTTAGCACCAGATAATTCAAAACCAGACAGAATGCAAAATGGAAGGTACAGACTTTCATGGTCTGGAGACAGAAGGCAACATTCAAACTGGAATTCTTGACAAGTGGTTTCAACAAGGAAGAAGAGGACACTGTCTCAAAGGTTCAGGATCCAAAGATGTATGCCCTGGTGTAGAACTGCTATGCATGTGTACATGCATACACAGAGCATTCTTTATTTAAGAAGAAATACCTGGATTGGCCAGGCCAGGTGCCAGGTCCCCGCTGAGCCATTCCAGCCCAGCTACCTGCACTGGACTCCTCCTTTACATAAACTCTGAAAGACAGCAGCACTGCTGAGTGTGCAAGTCAAGCAAAATCTCAGCTGGCAGAACAAGTAGCATGCAATAATTTCAAAAGACAAGAAGAAAGCAGGAAAAAATATCAAAAAGAAAGAACAGATGAAAATAATTATAAGACACTTTCAGAGACAGACTGTGGGTGGCTTAAGAAGAAGCAAGACAAAGTTCAGGATGGGAAAATCACAGTCAGCCAAAAGGTCTCAAGTACTCTGATGAGGGGGAGAACATGTCACAGGATCGACAAGCAGAATTCAGTAAGATAACCAGGTTGAAGTGGAACAGGGGCACTGAGGTTTTATTGAAGATGCAAGTTCTGACAACAGTAAGACAGTAGCTCTGAGTGGTGCATACTACTTTTGCATGCTCTGGAAAAGTAGAAAGAAAGGAAAAAACATCATTGCTCACTTTTAAATGGTGGGTTAACCTGAGCAATGCAACTACAGGCCAGTCATTGGAGACTTGCAATGGGGGCCTCTGAACAGCAGGGAACTGTGGCTATGCGCAGACCTACATCTTTGTAACACCAGATGGGACGCTTCTATTACACTCATGATGAGAAGCAATGTTGACGCTTGCATATCAGAGAAGCACAGTCGTCCTTAAAAGAAAATATTCAACATTTGAGAAAGGAAATGCTCTAAGCACAATGTTCGGGTTTCTCCTCCCAAGGGAAGCACAGCAGTGCATCGTTTCTGCTCTCATCGTCTCTCCTCTCCTCTTTGGTCCCCCAGACATTCCCATGTGGAACAAACAACTGCAGAGGCTCCATTCAGAATTGATTGGAATGAAAAAGAGATCAGTCCCCTGATGTCAGCATGAACACATCAATACAGCTGCGACACCAAGCCAACCTGCTACAGTAAAAGTAATGCTTACAATGTGGTTTCAGAGCATGGAGTTCAAAGGATAAACTGGCATCAGCAACAGAGAACACCTGCCTTATCACAAAGGCTTTGTCTGACATAAAACAGCCTGTCCCAGGAACTGAAGGTATATAAATAAATACCATTCCTGGTTGTTACTCTCACAACCTCATCTAACTTGCGCATTTCTTCTCAAGATTTGACTTAATTCAGTTCACCTATAAGCATTTAGATAGTATGCTCCGTAATCATGAGAAACAGTTAAACGTATTCACAGATCTGCTGCGTACAGATTTTATCTGCTCTTAACTTTTAGATCTTCACTATTCCTTTCAGCGGGAATTTATTATGAAGGCAAAAAGATAACAAATACATCGAGCTCTTAAAATCCACATAGGCAGCAGAAACTCTGATATGTCTTTTGTAACTAGAAGTCTTAAGCATCCAAATTTCTGAATAAATCATAAGCACTAAAACATATGAACCTACACTACTAGCAAGTCACTAGGAAAACAAAAAAACATCTACTTCAACCAAGTGTCCTGATGCTAACAGACCCGTGTCACCCACCTGACATTAAAACTTCCACTCATTCTTCTGTTACACCAGTAACCAAAATGTTCTAAACAGGCAGCTCTTCTAACTGATAGAAAGAACACTTGTGATCAGGAAACATCCCTTAGTTTATCTCTCTCCCTTCCACTCATTCATCTGTATAGTAACATGCTGGAAATATTTGTACTGAAATGCAAGAAAGCATCTACAGTGCACCACTTAAAGATTAAATATGTTTCTGAATCGAAGAATCAGTATCTTAAAGCCACTGTTACCTTATAACAGGGTAGATTTTGACACTATTACATTCTTGACATATTCACAAGGATATGTCTAGAGCGCACTTACTTTCCCTTAGTTTTACAGCTTTCATTAAACCAGACAATGGCTTATTTTTCTCTCACTGCATGCTGAAACTGGAACTGCCTGCCTTGGCAACAGAATCCTCCAAATGAAGAAGCATCCAAAAGCATCTTCATGTATCATTACGCTTGCCACAGCTACATCACAGCTTGATCAGAAAGCCGTATCACAGGACAAAAACAGCGTGCTTCTCAGGGTCTGCAAGAAAAAGTTTCGGAAAGCAAGTGGGGAAGAGAAGGAGTTTTTATATCAGCTTCATACTTTAAAAACAGCAGAAAATCACTCAAGTGCCAGCCCATTTCACCACGCTTCTAGGAGGAACAAGGCAAGCACTTACAGTCCTGTGTTAGCCTCTTTCTGGCCACAGTAGTAAGCAAAAGTCCTGGGCCTTTACAGCGCTGCTGCTGGTATCATGAATACAACATCAGGTTTCATTAAGGCTGCAAAAAGTCTCATTCCATGTGCGTATAAGAAAACCAACAGCAGAGACATCCGTGACATCCCCTCACAGTTCGCCATCCCAGACGCTCACAGAAATAAGGAATAAGACTTTCCAACATGGCGTTCTCACTCTTCCTCCTCTCACACTATCAAAAAGGCTGAAAACCATTTAATAAAAGGAAGTTCCAACATCACTGACGTACAGGGGACCAGAATCTGAAGTAATACCAGTCCTCCAGTTACTCTGAGCCTTTGCAAAAAAGGAAAAAAAAAAAAAAAAAAAAAAAAAAAAAAAAAAAAAATAAAGAAAAGATATAGGTCATTCACTAGGACATTTGTTTCCATGCTGTTTGTGGTTCTGCTTTTAAATTACCTTAACATCCTCTGGATGCTTATGAATCTGCTGCTCAACAATTTGCTTTGTACACTTCACAATGTCGGCATTACAGTCGCTAATCCCCTGGCTCCTCACTTCCTCCTTTTTAAATGCCATAATGTTTGTCTTAAGTCCTGGGCTCTCCTTATCCTCCAAAACTCATGAAGTCTTCACAAAATTTCACTCTACTTTGGCCATTTTAATTCTTCTTGAGTCTTTTCTGCCTGCATCCATCCATTTGCACACCTTCCATATCACATGGCAAGCAGACCTTTCACACCATTTGTCATTGTCCTCAGCTTACATCTGATACGCCTATGAAATCATTTCCATTTTGCTTAATAAAATAAACAAGAGACATTGAGAGTTTAAGGCCAAAAAGAATGAGGAAAAGCCCTATTTATAAATGTAAGAAATTAAGAGCCACAGATGACATACTATACCCAAAACTATCTGGGAAACCACTGACTGCTGCCACTACCTCCAGCCTCCAGACGCTGTTAGGACAAAAGCAGCCTGGTTTCCTGCAGCCCAGAATGAAGGGGATGGCAACACCCCACGTAGAACTAAGGATTCTTTACCACTGAGCTCCAGAGCACTGCAGATCCTGTGGCTGCATCAAGAAAGGAAAAGGCTCTGCTGAATATAGACCGGGTGGGAGGAAATGGAGGAGAAAGTCTGACCTTTGCATGTCCTCTGTGACACAAGATCGGGTGTGAGAAGTCTGAATTTGGGGAAGTGTTGGGTGCCCACGCAAAGCAGGGCTGCTGAGCAGGCAGGAAGGGCTGCTGGGAGCATCAGTCCACAGTCATAAGATGCATGCTGGGGCTAACACTGGGAGGGATCAGCACACTGCTGCTTCTCTGATAGAGAAGGAAAAAAATATATGGTTTTCCAACTTTTAATAATTATTGCCTCTCTCTGTACCAAATGCAGAAGCCGTACGGCTGAGGCAAGGTCTGCTTGCAGGGGAGCAAAGCTTGGCCGAATCACCACATCCCTCTGCCCCGAGACCTGACAGGGAAACACACTGCCCTCTCCTTCCATTCCCTGTCCTTTCTTCTCCACTCCTAGAACCCCACAATTACTTCACCATCAGGAACTGTCAGGGGCATCCCATTACGCATCATAAATGAGGGTGGATATGGGGAAACCATTTGTCTCGGCAGACAGAGGAGGCAAGTAAAATACTTTGCTACTCAAAGCCAGCAATCATTACGCACAAATGTAAAGAGCAGAAAAAATCTTTGACGTTTCCCAGCCATAAAAATGTTTTACCAGTAAAAGCAGCCTTTAACAGGCAGTGTATTTTCAGCCACAGCGAGGCAGAAAGCAGCATAAGATAGTATTCACATTGAGCCAACAATAAAGTAAACCACCGAAATGATGGCCCGTGTCACTCTGAAATGCAGAGCCAATTTCACACCTCTAAGCATCCTATACTCAGGAAATGACAAGATTTATTCAGAGTGCAGAGGGGCAAGCAATGTGGAGATGGAATACTTTTCTCTTTGAAGATGTGCTGAACATCTTTCATTTTCTACTTCGGGGGCTACCTCTCAAACTAAGGAAAAAGAAAGGACAAGAAAAATATCCTATATGAAGTGTAAATGAGAGCAGATGGGTATAACTTGTAATTACTGCCTTGATTCCTAAATTCCCAGACAGCCATGTAGGATTAATCTGTCCAAATCCACAGCTGAAAAACCCCTTTACATCTCCAATAGTCAGTACTCCTCTGAGGGCTGGCTTCCAGGCTCTTGATGGAAGGGATGGAAAGTCACAGCACCGCAGTGCCACACCAGGACCTGCCCAAGTGCTCAGCACAGAGCCTGCTTCCTTCTGCAGCAGCTTTGAGACAAATCCTGGGGAAATGCACCAGGTCTCAGACCAATCAAACATTTCAGCCTGTGGCACTCCAGAGAGCCAGACAGCTCTGTGCAGCGCTTCCTGAGCAAGCAACACAGTTAATTAACTCTGTGTTGATTAATGGTGAGCTCTCACATCAAGAATTTATTCAGTCTGTTATTATATACAAGGTCATAATTGCCAAACAGCCTCAGCTAAATACCATTCCTTGCAGTCTACTCTTTAAGTATCATAATGTAAAATTAATTGGTACTTGTTTGCTAATGAACGTGAAATATTTTAAGTCCTGCACCATAAAACTTACCACTGGTATGCTCTTCTCTAAACACCCAGGAATGAACTGTTTTATTCCTTGGGAAGAGCCTCCTCTCTGAAACTGATGTGGGATGGGGGCTTTCTGAGTTCAGATATCTGCCAAAAGGGCTCTCCTGCAATAATTAGCCAGCAGTTATTCCACTTGCACAGTGCATTAAGACAGATTAGCAAGTGATGCTTTTATGCAAAGGGCACCCACACCAAAATATCCACCCAGAACAATTGTCTGGGGGAAGCTGTTTCTGTACACTTCCAAGTGCAGCTGAGATTAGCTCACAGCAAATAATGTAACTCTGCCTTGGGGAAGCAGGGATGATCAAAAAGACACTTTAACTCCTTTGTTCCTTCTGTGATCCTAAAGTCCAGGGCTAGCCTCAGTGTAAAGAGCTTGCAGCAAGGACCTGCTCCGAAAGTCCCAACGCTGAGATAAGCTACTGCTAAGGGTCGGAGAAGTCAGAAGCAGCATCATCAGCCAGGCTCTGCCATGGCGGGATAGGAAAGCGGTGAGTGGCAATGAGTGGCAGTGAGCAGCTCCTCTCTGCAGCCTCACCCACCTCCCATCTGCAAGGGGCAGCCCCTTAGCCATTTCTAGCCAAAGAAAGCCTCTGCAGCTTCTATTTCTGTGGAAATTACACATATATTTCTTCTGTTTATATTGCTAAGGATGTGCCGCTAATGCAAACCTTTTCTTCAGATGTATGCTTCAAGAAGTGGTTGAGCTGCACAAACTAGGTCTGACTGTTTTTTAAATTAGTTCAAGGTGGACTTGGCAAAAATATGGCTTTTGTGTCAATGCCACTCATCACACTGCAAACTGCCAGGACCAGCACAGCTCTGAGGGGAACACAGCATGCAGGAATGTGCGCAGGAAGGCACGCTCCACCAGGCTCTCCTCCAAGCAAATCACTTACTCTTTTTGTAGAGAGACTTGCTGCACTAGTGAGACATCCACTGTGGCTTAAAGCTATCACTGTGCATGTTCAAGGGTCAATTAATGTTATCAAAACACTTTGTTAAAACCGGACAGAAATCTGGACTGCTTTCTCTCCAAGCCTACTGCCTGAAAGCAAACAAATTACAACACAGAGAGCACCAAGAACGAAACAGTCATTATTTCCCAAACGTAACATTATCACAGATTGCAGCACCTACAGAGCTGTAGCACAGTTATTCCCAGTGCTGGGTTTTGATGCTGTAATATCCCAGCCAGCAGCGGTGCCGTTCTGTCCAGCAGACTGTGCAGCTCGATGGGCTCATGGGGTTGGGTAACGCACCGAGTGGTTCTGTTACTCCTGCAGGTCAAAGCCTCCCTGGGGAACACCCTGTGTTGGCCATTGGGCAGACAGCTGTAAAAAGGCACGAGGTAAAACCCCGCTCTGTGCTAGAGGTTTTTGGAGGCAGAAAATACAGAAGCAAAGCTTAAGGAACCAAATTACATCTGCTTGTCTGCTTCCTTAATATTTTTGATCCTACAGAGCCAATTGCAGAACTCTCCAGACCACTGTCAGCAGTCTGCAGGCCTTTGAAGGCCTTCTTGAAAGTGCTGGAGACCACGTGTCTGCACAGCATCAATCAGAAGGAATCATACCAAGGTCTTCAGACAGCTGTCTGCAGAACTCTACAGAACTCTGCTGGCATTGCAGGAACCAGAGGTGCCTGTCCTGCTGCTTGCTGTCATTCCCAGCTCCATTTCCAGGCAGTTCTGGTACATCTCTGGTCTACATGGCCACGGGAGTGAATTGTATTTCCTCTGTGGAGGAGGACAAATTTACTCAGCTCTATTTGCTCTCACTGCACTGCAGAATTAATACTTCTCTGGGCAGCAAGGCACAAATTCACTAGTCTTCACAAGAACACTTCTGATAGGAGTATCCTCTTCTACCTAGAAGCTGATTACACATATACAATACTGACATACAACAAACAAAACACAGCAAGAAGACTACCCAGTTTCAGCCTGATGTGAAACAGACCCTGTGTGAACATGCCCAGGAGCACCACCCTGTCCACCGACAGCAGCTTTCCTGTTTGAGAAGTTACCTCCATTTCTCAGAACCCAGCCAGCCTTAATGTGCACAGCAGGCAATGCAGCCCCGCACTGTGAGGCTGCTTAATCTAAACAAGTGGCACTGCCACACAAAAGGCTGATCTCATTTTTACCACTTGCTCTGCCAGCACACAACGCTAAGCCCATGACACAGGCTTAGCCGCCCACTGCCAACAGCCAGAATAAACCTTTACTTCCCAGGTGACCTAGAAACCATTTCCTTAGAGAGCATTTTCTCTTACGCAGCACCAGTGCCTATTTCATGCACTACAGAGCCAACATCTAAATAGGCTGTTTGCTAACACCATGCTATGAAACTGCATGCCACCATTTGTTTCCCCTTTTGCAACACCGTAAGACTGGCATCAGCCCACGCAGCACAAACGGCACTGGCAGAGCATGCAGAGAGGCAGAGCAGCCTGAGATTCCCCATGGAAAGTAGCACTTGGGGCTGGGTTCTCACTGCCTCTGCTGTGTCCTCAGCCTGAACTTTGCCATGGAAATCATTCAGCTTCACCACCAGTGGGGAGGACAGCCACAGGGCCGCTCACCTATGTACACCACTGAGGTAGAAAGGATGCTTATGGGCTCTGGCACTGTACCCACGTGGCTGCTGAGGCTTTTTGGACATTTTCCTGGAGTCAATGACTAAATAAGTCCCTCTCTTGATTTTAAATTGGAGATAAATGCTGAGCGTCTCACTGGCAAGCGCATTAAGGCCGCTGGAAGTACAAAGATAATACAGGGTATTTCGGGCCTTTGTTCTCTCCTTTTCACCCACAGCATGCTAAGCAAGCAAAGAACACACTGAGCAAATCAGTGTTTTGCTGGTACCATCACAGGCTTCAGCCCCTAAATCCTGCTGGCCCACAGCTAGGAAGGGAAGAACGAAAATACAGTGAAGAGCACACGTTGCCCACCTGTCTGTTACAAGGGAAAACCAAACTTCACCCATAGACAGACAGAGCCACAGGTGCTGCCACAATCTCCCCAGAGTCAGCCCAGAGCCAACACAGAGCTCGGTCTGAGGATGGGGAGCCAGGACACAGCCCGCAGCTCAGGAAGGCAGCAACGCCTCACATTTACCTTTGTGCTATTAAAAGTCTTTAAGTTACATGGTCTGCTCTTGTTACTCTCTCTCTCCACAGCAAATACTTTGATTACAGAGACACCAGCTACAGGTGTGCAACTCAGGAGGCACCACGTGATATTTCTGCTTAAAGTCTTCGCATGGACAAAAAACACTGGAAAAAGCAACAAGTCTTTGAAGTTATAACAGCTGCAACACGAGGGGGGAAAAACAGTCATTAGAAGAGGTCAGAGAATATGCCAGAAGAGAAGTGGCAATGCCTAAACATTAGGTTATCCGTCATACTGGTTATCTGCAGATTTTTGTGCCAATGAAGTAATCAAGACACAGACCTTGCAGCAATCCTGCAATAGACATCATCCGATAGCACAAGCGTTTTCTTTTTGTGAGAAACCAATTTATTTATGCAAAAAGCCGCCTGCCCAGCTCAGCACACAGCTCCAGTCAGGTGCATCTGTCAGAGCTGCGCACCCACCACTGCTGTACTTCCTTCCTCATAGGGATGCAGCAGCACGCAGCTGCAGGGAGGGTGGGGGCATTATCCAAGCACTTCCTTTAAAATTCAGAAGCAAGCCATAACAAATCATTCCAGCACAGGAACACATGTCCGCACATCAAGCTGGCTCATAACACAAAGCACAAACATCCAGCTCACGTTAGGCTCGGAGCTTCAGTGCTGTGAGGCAAGGCCACGCAAACAGCCTCCATTTCTGGCTGTACAGCTGCAGAAAGGAGCAACTTCTCCCCCTCAAAGCAAAACACACGCCGTCAAAAAGCACGCACCTTCTCAAAACATCCCAATTACCCAGCCACAACTAAATGCTGTAATTTGTTGACCAGCTCCTCGCAAACTTTAGTAGTGACCTCAAACCCTTGGATTAAACTGCAAAATAATTTCCCCTTTTTGAAAGTCATTTTGTGATTCTTTGATTCCCACCCATCAGCAGCTGCAGGGCAAAGCAGCAGGCTGCTACACGTCCCAGTGCAGCAGCTAGAACCAGGCTGAGGCCACAGGCAGCAGCTGGGGGAACCGCTTAGCCTGAGCTTTCCAGCTACCAAAACCATCCTGCTGCTCCTAACAGCCCTGCAGGAAGGGATGGGGACTGGCAAGGGAAGCTCTGCGGAGAGGAAAACACGGCCACAAGATACGTGACATCCTGGCCACACCTGACCTGCACCCAACTCCATGGGGCAGGGTGCTGGCCCACATGAACACACAGCTCAGCATCACCCAGCAATGCTGACAGCCCGGAAGGAACCACAGGACCCCACAAGTCTGATCTGTGGGCTGTGCACAGGTTCACCACCCTGACATTGCGCGGCACATTGGGGGCACCTTCTGAGATGCTCTCCTTATCTGAGAGAAATGAAACAGACAGACAGCTGTGCCACTCGAGTGGCTCTGAAATAAGTTAAAAGCACCATCATTTGGAAATGTAATCAGCTCCGTTAGGAGACTATTTGTTACTGTTTCCTCATTTCCCTTTTAAGTGTATTCAGATCAAGCCCTACCTTTTCCCAAATGATTTTTACGATTTCTGACATCTGTTTAAAATCATTTTAAACATCTGTTCAGTGCTGTTTCTCTCTGACCATAATAAAATGGATCCTGATGGTCAGCGAGAACTGTCAGACCCAGGAAAGCACCTGGGAAAGGCGGAGAAACAGCCCCTTTGGCTCCACTGCTTTCAGCCACTGAGGACAACAAGCGAACACTGGGGGGACAGAACAAGGTTCTGCAGCTAACAGTGGCCTCGCTGCATGCCTCAACCATCTACCCAGGCTCCATTGCCCCCACCACACTCATAAGGGTAACCTATTATTGTGATGTTTCCTACATAAGGGCCAAAAACACCGAGGTACATATAGCTCAGCAGCAGCGAGGTGCATGTAGCCTCTGGCAAGCTCCAGTCAGTGGGACTGCGTGATGTTTTAACCTTTCAGCAGAGCGCTGACAGGAGCACTTGTCAGTGCACTTGCTGTCCACAGCCATCAGTGGAAACCCTGAGGATTAAAGGCACGTTCAGCAGGACATCCTGGCTCTCTCCTGAAAAGCCTGCAAACGATAAACGTGCAAATGGCTCTCTGGAAACAGAGCACCCCGTGTGAGGGCAAGCAATGGAAGACAGGCCGTGCCTGAGCTGCCAGCAGCGGGCAGGGAGATCCAGGGGCAAGGTAGAACCCAGGCTGCTGGAGGAGCAGCCACAGCACTTGGGAGAACGACAGTAAAGGGAGAGGAGACTCATGATGAAAAACATCAGAGCAGTAACTCTGAGAATGCAAAAAATATACACTTTGAGTGCTTTAAAGCAATTTGCATGCTTGCTGTGATCAACACTCACTGCAAAAGTGGTGAAAAAAATAGGTCAAAAAAGTTTTAAGTTTTGGAATACTTCTTGCAGTATTTTCCTGTGACAGCAGAAACATTCAGAACTTGTACAACTGCACAGACACATCATCGTTACAGCATTTTAACCTTTGTGTCAAATAGGCTCAGACTGCTTTCAATTTAACATTCAGCCTTTCAAAAGGACTAGTGAAGGCAGACAGACCCGAAGGAAATTCACGCAGAAATGAACAATGGCAGAGATGCGCTTCGGGTGGTTTAAGGGTTTCTCACGGCACAACAGATGAGCTAGCAGTTGTGCCCACTCAGAAACAAGTTCAAGTAACCTACATGCCCAAAATAAAACATGCAACAATCTGGAATTGAGCCCTCCCACCTGTACAGACAGCAGTAACCATCTCTTTGGAGATTCAAGCACAGTAGTACTTCAGCACCTACCAGCAGCAATAGAGAAGCAGTAAGGGAAGTCTGCTTTGTCTGCCCTCAAGCCTGGGTTTGGTTTCTCAGCTGCCTGAAGGCTCTGCATTCTACCGGATGCTACGGATAACATGTAGCAAGGAAGGCAGGGAGGAAACAGGGTACCTGGAGAAATGTGCTTAAGCCATGTGAGGATCTACAGTCTCCTCCTACACACACCTCTCCTCCCAACCAATGCCCTGGTCACACAGCAGCATGCACTGCAGAATCACAGCCAGAGGCAGGGGGGAATGGCTGGTTTCAGCTGGCCTTCCCTAGGCATCACAGACTCGCCTATAGCATCTGCACACAGCACAGCCCAGGTTACAGCCACAGAAGCACCCTACATATGGCAACTCTGTGGCGGGGAGCTGCCAACACAGGCGGCTGCGGTTGCCTACATCTGAGCCAAAGGAAATCACTTCCTGAGCTGCCTCAAGCTATCGCTGCACAGCTCACCCTGCGTTCCAGAGCAGGAAGAAGAGCAGAAACAACCCCAGCGAGTCCAAGTGCAGGCAGAGATTGTTACACAGAGCCTCCCAGCGCACCTCTCCTCAGCCCAGCTCCACCTGGGCAGCTGCAGTACGCGGGCAGCTGCTGCCACTTCACCTCCAACAGCTGCAGCAACTCAGGCAGATTCAGTATGGCACGTGAGCTCCGAGCGTGCAGCAAGGCAGACTGAGCACCCAGTCCTGCTGTGAGGGACTACACAGCAGCCTGGAGCATCTCCTACTGCTTTGCTCCCAGGGAAGTGAAAGAGGACCTAGTGAAGAAACTGAGAATAAAACCACACGGGACCCAATAGGAAGCACTCCAACAGAGCAGTTCGTTCCTCTGGCAGGTGACCAGAGATGGGCTACCCACCAAGAAAACCCGTCTGCCTGTTGCACGGCCGGGCCAGGAGGTAGACAGCACAGCCGAGGTGCGGGTGCCGCGCCGGGAGCCCACAGACACTGCTTCGCACAACGCAGCGATGCGCTGCGGACAGAGCCGGGTCACACGGCGCTGCTTTCTCTCCAAGAGCCGCTTCGCCCTTTTTTCCTCTCGCAGCAGCCCCGGGCAGGGCAGTGCCGCTGAGAGCGGCCGCGGGGCTTGGCTCGGCACGGCTCGGTTACCGGCGGGCACCGCGTTACGCACGGCAAGGCTAGCAGCAGCCAGCCGAGAACGCGGATAAAGCGGTGCGCACGAACCGAAACACCCACCGACAACACGCATTAAAAGCTCTTCGCTTTAAGAAACGAGAAATAACTCAGCACCGCTCACAGCCGCCCGCCCACCGCCATTTACCCGACCCGAACTGCAGCTCCCTCACGGCCCTGACAGACAGGCACGGCTCGGGTCGGCAGCCCGGCGCCAGGCGGGCAGAGCCGCGGGCCGCCGAGAGCCGCCGACCCCTCAGGCGGGCAGCGGCCGAGAGCCGCCCCCCGCGGCCGGGGACGCCCCGGATGAGGCCGTCGCTCTCCCACCCGCTGCCGGCCCTTCCCGGCGGCCGGGGCCCGCCGCTCCCCTCCCGCCCGGCACCCACCTGGTCGGCGAGCTTGAGCACGGCCATCCTCCTCCTCCGCCGCCGCTCCTCCCGCGCACATGCAGCTCCAGCGACGGGCGGCGCGCGCGCCCCGCGACCGACGCCGCTTCTGCTGCTGAAGCTGCAGCTCCGCGCCGGCGGGGCGGGGCCGCGAAGGCCGCCTCGCCTCGCCCGGCGCGGCCCAGCCCAGGAAGAAGCGGGAGCGGACGAGCCGCCTCGCGCGGGCCGCACCGCCGCCTGCCGCCGCCTTTGTTCGTGCCGCCGCCCGCTGCCTCGGCGGCGCGGACCCGGGGCTGCCCCGCGCGGCCGCGTTCGGGGGCGGCGCCGCCAGAGCCCGCCCTGAGCCTCGAGGGCGGCCCCGCGCCGAGGCCTGGAGCCGCGGGCACCTGTGCGCCGCCCGGCCCGCCGTGCCCGCGCGTCCCCCCGCCCCGAGGCGCGGACGCTGTAGCTGCGCCGTGACTTTTTGACCCGCTGTCACGGAATGGGGGACTGCGAGCAGTGAAAGAAAGAGCAACGTCTTCCGTGGAAGAAAATCCAGCAAGGAGGCAGACGTTTGCTTTGGGCTTCTGTGGTATCATTACAAACGGGGTTTACATTAACAGAAATTGCGTTTTGACTCCGTCTATTTTCAACAAGTCTTAATAGAGAGCCCGTGTCACTGTACACCAGCTTGTGGAAAGAAAGCAAAAAATAAAAGAGCAGTAAGATGGAAACCAAGAGCCGCTCGGTTCATCTGAACTCAGGCCCTTTTGCTCTCAGTAGCTGCACCCCCTACGGTACTCCTCACGGCAGCACCATGCTGGCAGCAGCAGGCTGCTCTGTGTCACAGCAGTCGCTAAGGAGCGCAGCGCAGCCACATCCTGCTGATGCGACCCTGAAATTCAGCCTGGCAGTCCTGTCCAGGCTCTGCAGAAACCCACGCTCACCCCACAGAGACTAGAAACAAACAGAAGTTACTTCCAGCTGAGACCAGCAAAAAAAGAGAAGAGAGAAAATGAAGGGGACTTCTTGCACTGAGCAAGGTGTATTTCTGAGGATTTCACATTCAACACAGAATAGTCCCTGCAGTTAAACTTGGTGGATACGACAAGAAAAGTGCTCGCACTCTGTATTAGGGGGACAGCACTCACTGCAGAGAAGTCCTTATCTTTATATGTACACCATCCATTTAAAGTGGCATTTGCATGAAGTGCTGAGATCAGCCATCAGCTCACTGCCATAGTTATTACTGTCACAGTAAAGGAGTCCAAAATTTCTCTCAAAGTACAACATCCTCCCCTCCTGTTCACAGAATATCACAGGCAGCTACATCAGAGGCCTCTAAGCTACCACGCTGTTTTGAGCTGGCTCAATAGTTGAGCTGTTCTACTCAACTGCTTCTCAGCCCTGGCTCATGTAACAGGACTTTCATACAACCATAGAATGGCCTGGGCTGAAAAGGACCATAATGATCATCTAGTTTCAACCCCCCTGCTGTGTACAGGGTTGCCAATCACTAGACCAGGCTGTCCAGATCCACATCCATCCTAGCCTTGAATACCTCCAGGGATGAGGCATCTGCAACCTCCTTGGTTCCAGAGCATCACCACCCTCTGTGTGAAAAAATTCCTCCTAATATCCAACCTAAACCTCCCCCGTCTTAGTTTAAAGCCATTCCCCCTTCATGGCACGTTTCCCCACAGCACAGTCAGCAGTCTTTTCTGGGAAACAAAAGGCACAAAAACATCCATACGCAGAGCTAATTTTCCAAGTAATGACCACATCTACAGCTCTCAAACTGGTAGCATTATGTCAACTTTCCATACTAAGATATTAGCAAGTATCATCAAAACAGGTGTGCAGCAGCCTTAGTGAGAACATGCTTCATCTTGCCAGATACCGTAGTCTTGGATTAAAACTGTACTTGGAAAGGAGAAAGCCACACCGGGTCTGATGGGGAAACTGAAAAACCTACTCGGGCTGGCTGGTGCACTTCCTCTTGTGCTCAGTCCTAGGAGGGTTCTGTGAAACACAAACACCCACAAAATAGGAATATGAAGCTTTTAAGTTTGTGTTTAGGCAATTTCTGGTCAACAGCAACTAAGAACAAAATTTCCCGAAATATTTCTCAGCTTCCTGTACTGAAATTTCTTCATTTTTTTTGGCCACAACAGTCAGGCCTTGTAGCCCGGTCTACTACCATTGGCCTTGCCTATACCTCCCTTATATATACATACATACTTACATATGTAAAACAGTAAAAAGAAAGTTCCTTCACTTCCATCTGACACTGGATGAATACCATTTGCTACTAGCAGCCACTCGTGCACAGCACAACTTCCTTGTCAGGCTTTGTGTCGGAAAGCACCCAGCTTTCCCATACCCACTGGGCTCAGTAAAGCTCCTGTGAACACTTAGATTTCAACATGCAACGTCAACAGAATTTAACCATCATCATAACCAATCTGCCCTTTATTATCTTTGTTATGCAACACTTTCACATAATGTTATACTGCATGTCTTGATCTGGACAATGAGTTAAGTAGGAGACTGGATATCAGTTCTCTGTTGTGCCACACACATTGTTCCTGCACAGTACTAGAAGAAAGAAAAACACCCTTGTAGAAATAAATCTGTCTGCACTGTACTTAAGTGCTACGGAGAATGGGGATGTGGGTGGGAATTGGGTGAACAGACCGACCAAGAGTGAGGGCAGCAGCCTTCCCTGCACCAGGAATTCCTCCTGTAGGAATATAAATGCGTCTGCAAATTATCTGCCAGATTCCCACATGCACGTCTACATCTCAGACAGATCTCTACATTAGTCTGATGTTTCCACAGCCTGACAGGATGTGGTTGCTCAAAGGCAGCCAAAATCTGCACCGCCACCCCCCTTGCTCCTGCCCTGCCATACAGCTGAGCAGCAGAAGCTCTACTCCATTTTGCTCTCCCAAGTCAGACTTGCTGCTGCATTTAAATGGCATCTGCCTCGTGAAGAAGGACAAGGAAATACACTCAACATCTCCCTTAGCAGTGCCCCTGTGAGGCACAGATGAAGCATAGGACTGATGGCTGTCATTTGTTACTGCCAACCATTTCTGAGGTTCTAGCATATCTAGCACGTGTCTCCTTATTCCCTGTTGCCTATCTGCTAGCAGCAGCACACACATCCTACTGAACTTTCTTCCCCTCTCTCGTGGAGTCAGATTAGAGAAACGCATAAGTATCACTACAACAAATCTGGAAACAATAAATCTAAAGCTGAACTCATAACTATTGCAGCCTTCTGCTGCATTAACCAAAAAAGGAATAAACACTCCCCCAAACGTTATGGTGTTTGTACCGTTTGTCTTTGCTAGTACCTCTCTTGTAGATGTCTGCATAAAAAACAAGTGAAGTATGAAGGCAGGTGACAGCTAGACAGCTGACTAATTCCCTTCTGGTTACATTAGTCTCTGCATCTCCCCAAAAATGTGCTTCACCAACTGTGGAAAGCATTAGGCTGTCATAATACGTCAGTGGCACATGCAAATACATACCTCTCTTTACCATCCCTGAAAATAATCTGCAAGAAAATTTTCAGCAATCTGTCACATAGCCCAGTGCTCAATCCAGAAACCAGTTGAGTCAGCAGAAAGACTGATGCTGATTTTCAAGGGCTTTGGACAAGGTTTTACAGCACACAGAGAGGACAGGACAAGGGTGAGAAAAAGGCTTTACTGCATTGTAGTAGCTTGTATTTCATTGGCAAGAAAGATTTGCGTTATTAGCCTGCTTGGCTAGAGGTTTAAACTTCATCTCCTGTCCTTATGTTTTGTGAAATGTCAAGTTCCTTGGTTCTGCTTGAAGTTTTTCATTGGAAAAGGGGGAAAAAAAGAAAAAAGGAGGATGAGGGAAAGGGTGAACAAAACCAAGTTAGCGAGAGGGAAGTTCAGTATTTTTCTCAGCCCTATTCCATCTATGGCTGCATGTGAGACCTTTAATCTCCCGTGTCAATCTTCTAGGAAACAGGAGCTGAATAATAATAATAATAAAAAGCCATATAAATATTTTCAGGAGTTCTTAGTGCATAAGATAATTATGTATGAGTTTAAAGTGTTCTATTTTTTACCCCTTCCAACTGAAGACAGTAATTGTCGGACTCTAAAAGCGGTATCGTCTAATGCTCATGGTCTTATGTGATTCATCAGCTCTGAAGTACTCCTTTTTTAATCTAAATCTTGACTTCTCTCTGACTTACACTTTGAAGTACATCTGACCTTCCGAGAACTCCGCACAAATGGTCTCCCTGGGGTAAGATTCCTGTCACATTGATGCACCCTGTGCAAACCCTTTCAGTGCAACAGCAGGTAGTTGTACAAACAGTGTTTACCTAATGGGTCTTACTAATTGGGAAGAGATCACTGATAGCTAAATGGACACTGCTGGTATCTCTTTATGTTCTCTTTTCATCTAAATAACCTGAAGCAATTAGTTGTTTGTAACCTCTAGCTTTGAAGTCTTTTTTACTTCAAATTTACTGAAACATTGCATTAACACAGAGTCTTGCAAAGATACTAAGATTTAATCTCAGTTACATCAGAACATTATTTTACTGAACATGTCATGCCTTTGATCCTTTTGCCTCTCAGTCCCTGATAATTGAAGCAGTGATAATATCACTGCTGTCCAGTACTAAGTACAGACACCAGAACACCATCAATGCACAGGTTCCAATAGTGATGAAATCTACCAGCTGAAACAATTAATTTTGGAAAGAAAGGGAGTATTGCAAGAGCTAGAATAGCTAGGAATGCACATCAAACCATCCTTGGTGTGCAGAGGGGAAGAAGGGACTACACCTGAATCTCTGCCAGAGTCAACACCAGTTTTAGGAGCCAAGCAAAACTTGGGATTATTCTGCTGGCAAAACCCTTCTCCAAAAACTCAGCAAGATTCTTCACAGCACCCACAAACAAGCACCAGATTACATTTCCAGGTCATACGAAGCAAGAAATCCTATCCTTGGAGTTGCATTTAATTAGAAGGGGCGTGGGAGCACACAGTGACTAACATGGAGTAGCCACCAAGGAGAGAAGAGCGCTGCAGTGGTTTTCCCTTGGAGTTTAGCTTATAATCCAAAGGGAGGCTTTTCCCTTCCGTCAGAGGAGTTACGTGGCCAAGAACTCTGGAGGGAGAATGATGTGACAGTGGGTGTCTCCAACGTTATTTCTGGAGGAAGGAAGTTTGGATTAAATTCAGATCTGCAGGATGAAAGCTACTAGAAACAAATCAGCCTGCCAGACCGTAGTCTACATTGCTTTATGGTTACATATAAAACATGCCATGCAGCGCTGTCTATCCTCTTACAGAAAGGCAACACCAACTAAGATCCTGCAGGACGAATATCTATGAAGTAAACCAATTAAAATATCTGAACACAGTGAAATATGGAAGAGTATTTACAATCCATTTTCCCAACAAAACTTGGGGGAAAAAGGGGTGTTATGGTGCAAGCTTACCTTAACCTAGGCTACTTAGTCACAGGCTTGCTAGAAATGACTGATGCTCAAGATTTTTGTACAAGATAAATCAGAAGCAGCTTTTAGATGCCCTTTTGCTGTAGCAATGCTAGGAAACAGCAAACAGCCAGTACACAAGGCCACAGCCTAGAAACTTTAATCTGCAGAGTGGAAAGGGCTGATTGGGCTCTACATGCAAAAGGCAAAAATCCAGCAGCATAGCCAGCAGAGCACTGAAAGCAAGCAGGAAAACAAGCTCTTCAGGGCTCAGAATCAACAGGAGGGGCAGATATGTAAAGAGTTTGTTATGCATTCAGAAACAAAATTATCCACGCTCTCCTGCAAGTTTAGAATGAGATGGCGTCAAGGCTGACCCAGGACGTTCTCGTTCTTCTATCAAAAAATAATCCTGCCAAACCCACATTCCATCCTGCCACTCATACTACAAGAGAAAACAGCACTTTGCTTCTAGTAGCCCAATCCAGCTGCATTCTGCATCTGAACACTTGGACAACTGCACCAGCCACAGCACATGCTGCAGAGGATGAAATTCCTCCTTGGAGAGCACAGACCTTTGGAACAGGAGGAACAACAGAAATCCAGCAGCACAGTCATCTTTTTACTAAATTTTACTTTGCTTGCTTCATTACTACTACAGAAACTTGTGCTTACTGACAGCACTCGTTCTGGAAGCACATGTGTAGATGGTTCTGCAAACTACATTGAGATCTTTTATTCTTCATTCTTTCTACTTCCTTGCTAAAAACCAGGATTTGATTTTTTACTTATACTGTAAGCCTGAGGGAGGAAAAATCCATTTTTCTCTCTGTGCTTCAGTTAAAGAAGGAAATAAGTAACATGAGCCATGAAAGGACTTTGATCCAGAACTAGGGAATGTAAATGCTTTACAGATGCCAAATAAGGATGTTTCCAAAGAAAAAGAAAACAAAGCATTTTCTACCCCAACCTCTTTTCATTTCCAAAGAAGGAAGGAGACTTTTATAAGATTCTGATGCATGTTCAATTTCTTCAAGAGGTTGGTTCTGTTTTCAATAATTCATCAGAATAAACAATTGATTGCTTTGACAGGAGATTATTGTGTTCATGGGAGAGAAAAAAAAAAAGAATTTCTTTAGCTCAGGAGTGCCCCTTAAAACCACAGAGAGATTGGGAAAGGCAGTAACCTCTTCAGCAGCAATGATGCTACACTGCCTGCACAACGCGTCCCAGGAAGTCCACACACACACTGATACTGGCAAAGCCCAAGCAGAAAAATGCCACAGATTGGAAGCTCCTGTGGGTGACTGGCTTTGTTTGTGCTACATTTTTGGACAGCCCACGACCCTGGTCTTACAAACACAGCATCAGCATAGTTTCATCTCACATGCTCTTTACTAAAACCCAGCCTTTGTGGCTAAGAACTGCTGAGAGTCTTCAATAAGCGAATGACAGAGTTCCAAGAGACTAAAATACGAAAGGTTTCCAACTCAACCCAACTTTCCTTTCTTAGAAATGAGGAGCCTGCCTTCTATTTATTTGAGTTGGAACAAGGTATCTGGAAGGAAAGTCAGGACCCCGAGATTAAGTAAGTCTGATGCAGACAATTCCCTTTTAAATGGATTTGTCTTTCACTGTCAGAATCCTTTTAGAGCTAACACCAGCATACAGCACAGACTCCCTTTGTGTGATTTCTTTTTCATGGAATAATAGAATCATACAATCACCAAGGTTGGAAAAGACCTACAGGGCCACCCAGTCCAACCATCCACCGATCACCAATAATTCTCACTAAACCATGTCCCTCATCACAGCATCTAAGTTTCTGAAGTTAAGTATCCTTTACACATGCAGAACAAAACATACAGTTCTTTTGGAATTGTATGCTATTGCAACATCCACTTTGCACAACATTTTGATGCAAAGAGGGATGGAATAAAGCGCAGCATACTGATCCTGATTCCAAAATAAAAATCCATGGTTTCAGCCCATGCAGACAGGCCCTGAACTCGTGTGGTGCCTCAAGGCATACGTAAGATTCTGTGTGAGTGCAGATGCCTCCCCAGTCCTCTTGCAAGATCGGAAGATTGGGCCAATGGCTGTGCTCCAGAAAACGTCACTGTTAACATCTCCAGACATGATCACAGATACAGCACAAGAATAAAGCAGGTCAGGGATACTTGGGCTCCTAAGCTGATGGTGCAGCTGCCTTGCTCCCTTCTAATTCCCTAAATCCTAGGGCACAGTGAGAATGAAAAAAAACACTGTGCTGTACCAAAACAGTGCCATGAAGCAGCAGTGTGCAACTCAGCAATGTTAAATCTTGATCTCTGGGAAAAGGCAAGGTGAGAACTTAGTGATCTCCCAGGATGAAACTGTGAATGTATGACAATATTAATATTTATTGGTTCATTTACTTTGCACTGGAAACTTTTTTCTTGCATGCTGCACTGATAACATAGTAATGCATTTACATCTCCATCCTGCTGTCCAACCACAGCACAAGTAACTGATATTTACCATAAACAACATATCACAAATCACACCCTACCACACAGCACTTCCTGGCAGGTTTTGCAGTTCTGCTCGTGCAGAAAACAAGTTTCAGTGACACTGTGACTTTCTGTGTTGCCTATAAAGAAAGCTGTAATTTTCCAATGGTTTGTTATGGATTCAAACCAGTGTGCACGGAGGTGGGAGGAGGGCATGGTCAGAGGCAGGAAAAGCCATGCTGTTATGACTGAAATGCTCCCCACAACACACTATCTTCTTGAGCCACTGTGCCAAGTAGGACAGCCTGCTTTTAATAGCAAGAGCCTGCAGTTCAGTGTAAGACTCCTTGCTGAGTCCTCCATGTCACCCTGCTGATTTGCTAATGGCTTAGGATAGCTGACAGCAGGCCGTGCTCTCTTAGATCAGGACAGATGACCCACATTCACTCCAGCAACACAGCTTAGCTGGTGTGAGGTAAGGAACACCGAGAAGCCTTCTTATCCCAGCAGTGAAACACAGCCGAGCCCTGGAAGGGAACGGGACCTGCCTCCAAAGGATGGCTGAAGCATCATACAGCACCAGCTGGGCTCCCAGCTGCCTTCTCCTGGGCAGCCTAAAGGGAGGAAACCCTGCTACCAATGTGCCTTGATGTCCCTGGATGCAAGTAAATACTTCTATTTTCAGCAGTTACTAAACTGGAACATTTTTTAGACCACATGAATAGCAGGCGAAATGAAACACTGCTCAGCTTCACTATCATGGGAAGAAGGAAGAGGAGGGGACTGCATGCACCACAGGCACAGCACTCCTTGCTGTACACAGCCTGGGTGCTGGAACTGGCACTCCTACAGGACTTCCCCGCTCATTGCTGCTCACAGAGCTGCACCTGCCCATTTGCTCAGGAGTGCAACCTTGGTGCTTCTTACTGTAGGCCCTAAAACCAAGCTTAGTGCTGTCCTCCCACACACGGGGCCTGATAGAAACTTGGGTGAGAAGTGTCAACTTCCAGAGGTACAAGATAGTTAAAAACGTAAAGGGAACTTTACAAAGTAACTGCATACAGTGCAAAAACAGATCAAGTAAAAAAAAACCAAAACAAAACCAAACAACAAATCTCCACACACATACACCCAGCAGATAATATGAATAATGTGCATGCCAAATACTTTTTCTTCTCTCTTCTTTCTAAGACCAATACTTTACCCAGAGCCTGTTCTGCTCTGACAGCAACTCTTGGATGAAGGTAACCACTGTACTCTAATTCACTCTAAGTATCCTTTAACCTCCCTCAGGCTGGTTTATGTGAACTAAATGTCACTATTTGAAAAGTTCAGCAATGAGGTCATTCCTTAAACCCTTCAGCAGAACCAGAAATCCCCACATCCATTACTGTGCTTCAGTGATGAGGTGCTGTCCCGCTTGTCTACATCTGGACTTGTCCAATCCCAAGCATGTAATCAAGCCACTTCTGACAGGACAACAGACAAGACACTTATTTTACATAACAGTGTACCAAGAGCCCAGTTCTTAACTCCCCATCCTCAGGAAACACATTGTAGGGTAAGCACGACAGCACTGGATGTAAGCACACAGTATTGGGTACTACTAACAAAGCCCAGGACTTCTGTCTTAAGGTACCTGCAGTTCTATTAGGATGTAAGCGTAAGAAAAGGACTGAATATGGGAGGAAAACCATACCAGTAAAACAGTATAAAAAATGGACAGATTAAAAATAGTGTGAACTAGAAAGTTAGGAACAATTGTTCGTCAGCTGAGGTGTTAATAAAGGACTGGAGGGGGATCTAGGGACTTAGCAGGAACACTGAAACAGGGAGGGGAGGGGGGGGAATAAATAAAAGCACCTCATGTTTACATGTAGATGGATTTGCAAGCAACAAACAACAGTAACAGCAATATTACTGCCAGATGCACGTTCATTCCCATGGAAGACAAACTACAGTCTATAGCAGTAAACCTCCAGACACAGGTAACAACAAATTCAAAGGAAGTGAGAAAAAGGTAAAACCTTTAACAGATGTGGCAGGAAGTTCTTCAATAACTGAGCAGCACGGGCATTCCCAACCCATCTCCCAGCTGTCGGTATCCGTACTAAAGAGGTATCCCTCACTGCAGTGCAAAGACCTCTCCTGGAGGTGTCTCTGACACAGGAGAAGCCTTACAACCCGTACTTGGAAAGCAAACATCAATAGCCCCAAATCGATGCCATCCATACAGCTAGAGATGAACGGCAGAAGGCAAGTGTGGTGGTGGTTTGCTTTTCCACTCGTCTGTTGGTCAGTTTTTCCACTGCACACCCCATGCAACTGTGAGTCCACACATCCCCAGCCACACATTTGCTGTTGGGCAGAATCTCAATCCCAGGAAAGGGACAAACATAAAAACATGATTTTTGAAGGGTGGACAACTGCGTTACACATCCCACTATGAAGGATGCAGAGCATTCTTCTGTCACAAGCAGATTTGTATCTCAAACACTTAAAAACAACACATAGAGGTGTAGTATCAGTACTCTCAAAGTTTGTACTACAGAACTGTCTCTGTTGGCCAAAGCACAAAGTTGCCTGGAAAGAAACTGTAACTAGTACTACCAAAACAAGAAGCTGCCCTCAGAAGCATAGGCTTTTTTTCTTTTCCTTGCCCATGGGCAATCAAAGGTGGGTGTACGAACACTGGAAAGTCCATTTTCCAACTTTTAGAAGTGCCTCAGAGGAGGATCTTTATAAATAAACCATGTGATGGCTTATGCAATTACTAATTGCAGCTTCCTACAAATAGTGAGTACATTATATACATCAATGCATGTGACATTTGGTAATTATACAATTTCGTTCATGTAATTGTTGCAGGAAAATTCCACTAGAATTTCATGCACAGAACAACAAAGTCAGAATAGACATACGGTGGTGACCAGCCTCAGGAAAGCACTGTGGTCACAGATATTTTTTGTTCATTAAGCTTCGTGGGCCAATAAATAAAACAGCATCACTGGCATCTTCAGTAGGATACCAGATTAGAGTTGAAGAGCTCAGCACAAATCAGGCTGAGTTTCTTGTATGAATCATAGTTGGTTGCTGCCCTGGGCCTACATGTGCTGGAAGCAGAACATTCCCTACAACTTCCCAAAGCACAGCACATGTGCAGACAAGGAAAACTTCTTGGAAATGCACTCCCTAATTAAGATAAACTGGGCTCTGAATCAAGTACTTACAGGGGAAAAAAGGCATGCTTTGCCTTAATGCCAACAAGTTCTGAACGTGCTTAAC
This sequence comes from Lagopus muta, assembly GCF_023343835.1. Lineage (NCBI taxonomy): Eukaryota > Metazoa > Chordata > Aves > Galliformes > Phasianidae > Lagopus > Lagopus muta. The sequence continues at coordinate 26,846,681 of NC_064440.1, read as the reverse complement.
AGTGCATTCGTTTGCACAGGCAAAAAGCAGAGCAGAATAGCAAGTATCTCCAGCCTTGATATAAATGCTAAGCGGGAAGCACAGCTTCCAGAAGGAGAATACTGCAAGAGCAGCTCCCCAGCGACCACCTGAAAGTGCTTCCTGAGCCCCTGCACATGAGCTGCTGCTGCAGAACAGTGCAGTACCCCAGGGCCTGCACCTCAGCCAGCAGCCAGCCTTACACCTCAGCCTGACACACTTCTCAAGCATCACCCGGGCTAAGGGCAACACCTACAGCACAGCCTGTCCCTACAGGAGGCAGCATCCGCAGCACAGAGCTCTGTGGAGCCCTAATGGCAATTTTAACTGCTCTGCTGTGTTGGTAACAGTGACCTCACAGCTCATCACAAGCAAAATAAAACTTGTTAAACTGGGGACGAGACACTTAGCAAAATCTGCTTAAGCGAAAAGAACACCTAAAAAAAATGGTCATTGCACTCAATGATCAATTGCCATTTTATGCTACAGTTGCCTTACGCTAAGTTATCGTGGCTGTGTCTCCTGAAATAGATACAACAGTCAACAGAAAATGACAAGAATCAGTTACCTATGTCATTTTGCTTACGTGTAAGTGTTCTTCTCCATGTACTGACACAAGATTTGTGGTATGTAATAAAAGTATTACTACTGCAGTATTTAACAGTAATACAGATGTGCAGCTGAACGCCTAATATATACTTAAGCAAGCCAAAAGGTTCTGTCTTTTCTCACAGGATATCACTTACCTTCCACTCTTGTCAGAATTAACTAAGAACCCAGCGCTACAGAAATTGCTGGCTACGTTTCAGCAGGCTTTAAGGCATACCTGTTCATCACCATCCTTTTTCTGTGGAAAAACAAGATAAATATATAGAAACATCTGCAAACAAATGTGCAGAATGACTTCATGTATTTGTACATAATTAATTTCTCCTTACTGAATGAGGAAACAGCCTTTTTTGAAGGTCATTTCTTTGGTCTTAAAAAATTCAAACTCAAGCCACCTGGTTCTCATTTCCTGGCCTATTCCTCCTGCCCCAGCTGCATACCATGCTAAAGACAAAGACTCCATTCTTTAATTGTGAATATCAGGCGCCTTTAACCTTCATTTTGCTGCTATGGCCTTGGAATGTGAAAAAGCTAATATACAATATCCTCTTTTATTAGCTGAAATAATAAATGGCCAGCTCTATTCCTTTTATCAGCTGGGCTCAAAATCCACAGATCCTCAGAAGCTTCGACAGAGACAAAAAAATGTCTGAATTTCAAAGCAGAATTAATGTACTTGCACACAGTTCTGGTCAACTGCTTTGGATGACAGGCACAGATTGAAGGTCATTGTGTTTGAAATTACCTAAGAAGAGGATGGAAATAAGTCACCTCGGACCCTTGTCACCCCATGGCGGTAACAGCCATCGTATCTGGTCTCAATCAAAACCCAGCAACAGACTGCAGCCAGCCTGCTCAAAGGCCAGGACTACATACAGCTCTAACACACAGACTGGTACAGAGCAGTAGGAGCATGAAAGATGGCATTCTTCAGTAAGAAATGTGAGTAGTCACAGGAAACGGAGGGGGAGAGGAACTTGCAGAGCTCACCGAATTAAAGCTGATCAGCCAGCTCCATGCACAACTGCTACTACAGCAAAGGAACACACATCCACTGGTGGGAAGGCAATGTTAAATACTATGGTTTCCAAACCATCTCCTACCTGTGAAAGGAACGGGAGATTCAGAGTGAATGAAACAAGCTTATGCATGCTCCATAAAAGAGTTTAAAAAAAAAAAAAGATATCCCTCTATCAAGAAAGCAAGCCTTCAGAAAACCTGAAACTCTGATGATCACTATCAAGAAAAGTCACATAGCTGACCAGGGAGATCCATCAGCCTTAGGATAAGTAAATTAAGTGCCATTCATTTACTCCCTTATTCTTAATACATTTGTTACTGAGTTGCCCACAGATGAAACCAACTTATCCATAACTCACAAAGCACTCAGTCTGGGGCCTGAGCTAGCAGTGACTGAGTGTAACAGGGGAACAAAGAGGCACTCTCCATTCAGGGCCATGCCACATCTCTTCACTGAGCTTCTGGGAGGTCTGAGCTCCATGCTGGTTCCTGGGGGTGCTACAGGAAGGCAAGCGTGAGCAAGGCTGAGCTTAAATTCTATGGGTCAGAGGGAAAGTCAGCAGCAGTAACCTCTTTCAGCAACTCCTGGTGAGATGACTCTCCACCACACACCGTCACTGATGCACAGATTTATACTTCAGATCAAGAGCCTGTGCCTCACTAACCTCTTTCCTTTTTAATCCAAAGGCAAAGCATGAGATTCTACAGTTGGTTCACAGATGCACATTAAATAGCCAGCAACTGCTTCGCTCACACGTCAACACTTCCCACATTTAGTGAAGAACCTTAAACTCAAAAGCTGTTCCCCATCCCACTCTAATCTATTAGTAGAGGGTATTCATTACAGCAGCTTCCATAGAGAGAAAATGTTTCTTGCCTTGAGAGAAATGGGTAAGAAAATAGTGTGTTGCAACATGGTCTGAAATTTGATTTCACAACAGTTATTACATCAAAAGGTTTAAAAAAGTGGCCTGTGAGAAACAAACTTATGAGAAGTAACCAAAGGGGAAAAAAAAAAGAGCCTTGTACTACATGGATTTAAACCTAATTAAGAGAAGAGTTTGCTTTCGTTTGTCAGTAAAGCTAATAGGCCGCAGTGCTAACAACACACAAACAATTTTTTCCTAGCTTTTACGTAGACTGCTCTATTTATACAAACATATCCAGCTCTAACCTTTAACATGTAGAAGTTACTTCATAATGGTCCATTCTACAGAGAGTAGAATTGCTTTCATTGATAAGAACAAGATAGGGGAAATCCAATTCAAGATTTTCATGTGTAATTTTACTTAAAAAACAAATACCAAACAACAACATGTTTTGCTGATGATTTCTTTGAAATTCTGTCAAAAAAAAAAAAAAAAAAAAAAAAAAAAAAAAAAAAAAGAAAGAAAGAAAAAAAAGCACCACAGCACCAGGCATCAAACTTGTGTGTTTGTGGAAAAAAAGGCTCTCCTGAAGCTACTTCCAGGACCTTGGAGAAAAAGTAACCTAGAATTTGTTTGCAACAATAATTGCCAGTGCGTTTCATGGTTACTTGCAAACCTTTGCTACTGACCTAAAATCCTGAGCTTGGCTTCAGCAGGCACCCAGGTGAGAGGGTGCACACAAAGCACCTCCAGCATTTCCGCTTCCTCATCTTTCCAGGAATACCAGGACACCTTGCTCTACCTGGAAAAGCCAACTCCGACTCCCACAGTGACTCCAGTGTGAGATGAAAAAATTGAGCATAACAAGACATCCGTCTCCACTTCGCTTGGCAGAAGACCAGTTCACATACCTCAGGCTGGGCAAGGAACATCAGCACCGACCTTTCCAGTATAGAAATACAGGTACACTACTTCCCAGTATTTTCCAAGACAGTTTAGAGTTTGGCAGCTACACCCCCTTTGATACTTCCCTGTACTTGGCATGCTCTGGCCTGAATACAGGAGCAAAAGGAGAAATGTCCAGCAATGACCAATTATTCATACAGCCAGAACTGCTGCAGTTACAAGTGCAAACAGAGGCCAAGAGAATCATTCCTTACTGCCACTGCAGCTGCTCCCCCACGAAATGCAGGGGGAAAGGAGCTCTGACACAGACCCAGGAGGAGATGCAGGACAGGTGCATCTGGAAATGCACCTGGACATGGAAAAGCGAGGTGTATGCAAAGCAAGTACATGTGAATCAGAACAGTAGGTGGGGCGTAGGTATATGTGCATGAAATTATACCAGAACAGACAGAAGTATAGAAGAGATCTAACTGTGAGTCAACATAAAATTCAGGAAACTGTATTGTTATATTTTGCTCCACTCAGAAAGTAGCTCAGACAAAACACATCCAAAAAAAACAACCTACCTCTGCCAGTCTTTAAGGCCACTGTGCCTGAAGGATAACCACCAGCCTTGACTGATTTCGTCCTGTTACAGCCTGAGCTGATGTGGCCATGTTTCAGTGCAGAAGTTTAAACTGTAAAGAAACATGGGCACATACAAGTGCTGCATCTTTTTCACATTCAGAAAGTACAAACAGTGACAACTATGTTACAACCAAGAATGGCACACGATTGTGAAATGAATTCCTCTAAGCTAGGAAGAGTCCAAGGCAGCATTGCTCATGACAGCAAAGCACGCATTCTACTCTTTTAATTCAGGCCCTTCACAAATGTATCATTGCAGCTGTACTTACAGAAGAAATAATAAAAAAGGATACATCCTTTTTTCCTGACAGGTCCCTCCACCCAATTTGGCAATGCTGGATGAACCCAATCAGGATAATCCGCTGTTAGCAGTGAGGATTTTCTCCATAGCGTTTCACTGATAAAGTCAGGAACAGTATGTAAAAGCAGAGAGTAGGGGGGGAGCAAGGGGGGAAGCTGGGAAGGAACACTTCATTCCCTTCACAAAGAAATCTAAATAAGGCAGATGAGGCTCTCTGGACATCCAAGTTTCAAACTTGCCATGTACTTAAAAAGCGTCACAGTAATTCTGCAGCAATGTAAACTTCTCAGTTGCCACAACATGGCAAGTCTCCCATTTCTGCACGACAGTATAAGGTCATCTTTTGTTCACTTAGCCTAATACATTTTTCTATATGAATTGTATAATTAGTTATTCATTAATGGATTTTATATAGCAGCAACCTGATCTTTCCATTCTTTGAACACTTTGCTCACTGTTGTCCAGAATCTGCAGGATATCACCAATCACAGCCTTGAAGTGACCCCCCCATTTGTTATTGTGGTTGATTTTCATTTGTACTGGAAAAGGAGGACCTCTGTCCCCTGATGGATGGATGCCACATAAATAAAAGTAACTTAGTAAATTTAAGTAAACCTGACTAGAGGTATCCCAGGCTCATGGTCTTCAACTCACTGCTATACAGTGAGTTGGTCAACATCCCCATGTCAGTATTGCGGTAAGAATTCTTCATTTCATGAAATACTCTTGGGCTCTCAAGACTCAGATAATCAAACTATAAAAGAAATCCACAGAAGATGCGTAACAGTTTTCCCAGCACCTGAAAAAGCAGCTTCTAAAAAGGAATGCTAACATACCCTCACCAGGATGCTCCTGGTTTAACTGTGCTCATCTCAACCGCCTCACTTCTTCCAGAATATCCAAGTTCAGATCCTTACAACCTGTGGGCCACAATTGTATTCACATTACATTTTAACAGCTTAATAGTAAGACATCATCTGCACTTGTACAGTCCTGGATATTAGAGAATAGCACAAGTACAAATGAAAATGTATGAGGGCTGCCTCCCATTTATTACACGGGCTCTCGTCAGAGGCAGACGTTGGTGGTATGACAGCAGAAGTTGAGCCTTCCCACCAACATCCCATTACATTCTGTTGCTGTATGACAGAGGGCAGCAGAGGGGCACTCCGACAAAATGGTGTCTGAAGAAAATGCGTGTCACAGGATTCCTCCCTGTGACACAAACAGCACCCACTGACATTCAGCAATACTTGCTGAACACCACAGAGACCGCAGAGTGGATGTAAGCACAGTGAGGCAGCAGGCAATGCGTTTGAGCAGCAGGGACAGTGCTCATCTCCATCAGTGCACATTTTACAAGCACAACATGGGAGCTCTTGTTCATTGCTGGTGAAAACACAAAGCTAACGGTGGTGACTATGTTCAAAAACAGTGTTTTATAGCTGGGAATGTACTCTATCAAACAGTACTATTGTGGTCACTGTATCTCCTGTAGTTTCCATGGGAATAAATAGGAGGTATTACTTTCAGAGTGACATACCTTTTTACTGCAAGCTGAAACCCATACACACGAATGTTTTAAAGGTATTAAAATGTAGCAGCATTGGAATAAAAACATCATTATGCATTCTGCCAGCACTTTGTTTTACAAGCAAAAAGCTAGGATCATTAGAAACAAGAGCTTATCTCCAGTTGATTTACTTTCTTCCCCAAACCCTTTTGCCAGTGGACAAAACAATGGCAGTCAGTACTATTAGACTCTGTCCCCCGAATCTGTCTGTGCCAAATAAAACATGCTATGGTTGCTAAAGAATACAAGTAAAATTCTGTAAAGCTACTCCTATAAAGTCTTATCAAAATCGTGTATGACCTAGAGATGGTCTTTTTATTTAGGAGCTCTGACACAGGAATTGCACTTCAGTACTGCTCTTTCAAATTAGATTTCATACTTGATGCTACGGATAACAACCAAAGACACCAAATACAAACAAATTTTGCATACAGCTGTTTCAGCACATTTCCTTCCCCTTTTCTTCTTTCTTGGGAAAGAAAAAGTTTGCATCTTCTGCAAAACCATGTTAAAAATGACTTTTGAGTGATAGTGAGGAGCCTGGAAGACAAAAGGCTGAGGTTACTCTCCTTCACCCTACAGAAAAAAACTTTCACTATTTGACTTTAAGAAACAAAAAAAAAATTTCTGAGATACAACTAAAAAATTGCAAGTCCTCATCCATTCCTGCCTGTGTCAGAGCTCTGTTTTTGCTTATCTTGTAAAAAAAGGTGCTTTACTTCCACTCTTCACCCTCTGCACTGACACTTACCCTGTCCTATCCTGCAGAACTACTGAAGAAGCAAAGGTAGCAGGTCATCTATAAAATAAATGAAATTCAGTGAGAAAGCACTAGAAAAACTGGAATGAACAATTCAGAGAACAATTTCAATACAAAGTCTTCAAGAAGTTCTTACTGTTTTCATCTAATAAATATGAACTTCATGTAGTATGCACATCACTACTACTACAAAAAAATCAGTTCCTAACTAGTTGGTACCTTTCTAAACAACCAAGCTGCAAGCTGCTTCCACACTACCCCAATCTCCTAACAAAAACTTAGGTTTTGAGAGGTAGGGTGGAATTTCCTTTTATGCAGAACCATCTCACGTTCATGTAAAACAGCAGAGAGAGGCCAGCTGACAACACTGCACTGACCTTGGAGAGATGGAAAATAATTGCCCAACTTGAATAATAGACAAGAACATGCCTGGTATCCAATTGCTAGCATTTGCTGTGTTTTCTTATGGACATGAGATACTCTCCAACACTAGCAGAATGATGTAACCTTGTGTTTTATGTGGCATACTGTCAAATAGCACACAGTCCTTTTTCTTCCTCTTGAGTACATGCACAGGAGAGAAGGAAAAGAGCAAAGAAAGAAATAAAACATTTTTATCTCAAGCTGACGAGATTCACATTCTCTATGTCACACATGCATGTTCTGAATTTGTCTCATCTCAGATACCCAGAAACTTCCCTAACTCTTCACAGGAATTATAGCACAGCCTGTAAACATCACCTGGCATTATATGCAACCTACACGTGGTTAGAAGACAAGCTAATCGTGATTGCCAAAGTCATACAAGTGATTTCACACACAAGTACTAAGAACTGCTCACTTTCTGACAACAGTGAGAAATGAACCCTACAAGCAGGATAATGGAGAAGAAGCAGAACCAACAAGCAATTTTCTACTACTTTCTCCCAATTAAACAAACAGCCACCACAACAACTGCCAGCCCGAGTACAGCTGAATTACTGCACGACAAAGATACACACATTAACTACAGTTTGTATGTTTTTCTTATTTATTCAAAAGCTAGGGGGTGACAAAAGGGTTAAAATGCTTGACACCACCTATTTATTACATGAACAAATACTTAAATCCATCAGGGACTCGTTTTACAAGTCTCTCAGTCCAAAAACCACACGCAAATTAGATTTTATACACAAATGTTTATTTCTCAAATAAACAACCCCTTTAAACACAAGGAATGAAATCTAAATCTTAATAAAGATGAACCAAAAATGAAAACCCTCCTGTATACTGTAATCACTGTTTTCTTGGTCACTACTGGCTTTAACTGTTTAACATCAAAAAACAAGGACATATTTAAAAAATCATGCTATTGGATTCCTACCTCTGCCTCTGACCAGCTCTATACTCATCTCCAATACTTTAAAATTTTACATCATGAAATCTGAAGCATTTATGTGAAGAACAGCTGCGCATTAAACACAAACAACAGAACAAGAAGATTATAAGATGTAGTCAAGTTCATAACGAATATAGGTGTTCTTTTCATCGTTATAGATTCTTGGATAGTGTGCTATCAGAGCATCCTGCGAGCCAATGTAGATGGAATTATAGATCTTCCAGTAAACGTCTCTGACTTTCCGGGCAGGGTGAAACAAACCCTAGAGAACAAAACAAAACAACATTCATTCAAAGCTTCTGTTCTAAAAGCTTGTTACTGCATCTAACCAAGTTTTAAACAATAGAAAAGCACTGTGGTAACACTTAACATCAATTACTAGGAATGAACGACAATAAACGTGTAATTATCCGTTTTGTGAGTATATGAAATAGCAAGTATTAAGAAAATATTATTTAAGAGGCATTCCTTTTTTTTTTTTTGTAGGGAGAAATTCCACTATATGTACTTCTAATTGCACTGTTCGTTCAAAAAAATACAGATCTACTGCAGTATATTTGGCTTGGAAACAAGTCTTATCTTTGGCTCTGGTAACTGTGATTTAATTGTGTAGAGATCACTAGATAGAAACACAGGACATAAGTGGTTATTAAACCTGAAGAAATTGAGCAGAACTTGAGGACTAGATAAAGCAGTTCTATAAAATAATAAAATTAGTAAAATATACACTGCACAGGAGACTTTCATGCAACTTTAGTCCTCCTGCTGATGTCAGTATCTTTGTGCTGAAGCACACCAATTAAAAGAACAAAAAAAACCAGCAAAATCTCCTATGTACAAATTATTAAAATGCAGACACATTATTCCTACACTGATCTGCACTACACACATCCTTGCTTTTTATCTGCCACATGCACTTAAATTCTACAGCCTATACAGCAAGAGCTGTTACACTCAAATACACAGAAAAGGAGCCTCCATATTCTACCTCCACATATGAATTCACAGAAGCTGGACACACTACCATGAATCTAGCAGTGTAAATTCTGATCCAGGCGCTATTTTCTAACACTTTGCACTTAAACATATTTAAACATCTTATTGTATTCTTTGGCTAGCACCACATCAGGTTGATTTTATATCAATCCTATCTGCTTTTTAATAATGCTGCTTGTTACTTGTTCTCATAACCTTATGCACTGTTTGATTCCTCCAATCAGTATTTATTGTCCTCCAAGTTGCATGCTTCTACCTTACAAGTCAGAGACAATTTTTAGTCACTTTATATTCTAAGTTATCTGCTATTTCTATGTAAGCTCCTCAGTGTAACTGGTTATCTCATTAAAAGAAAAAAGAAAAAAAAAAGCAGTTTTCCTTATCAAAATCCTTGGTACAAAACAGCATGTTAAAAGAGATGAAAAGCCAGACTGTTCTCCTGTTTTCCTTTACTGGAAATCTCCTACAGCTGACTTCTCGTCTCCTAAAGAGAATCACAGAATGTTTGGGTTGGAAGGGACCTTTAATATAATCTAATTCCAGCCCCCTACTATAAGCAGGAACACCTCCCTGAGAACAGGTTGCTCTAAGCTTCCTCCCATGCCAGGGAGGGGGCACCCACAAGTTCCCAACAGGCAACAGAAGCCCATTTGGTAACTGCTGCCCACACAGCATACATCAGGACATACCTGCAAACAATACTGCAACATTCGGCAAGGGCCAATAGCAACTCTGAGGCCCTCCAGAGCCCCCATGACTGCCTGGATGACGTGCGGAGAGGTTTCAAACACATTAGGCCATACGTAGTTCAACAAATGATTAAGAGAATCTTCACAGCCAAACCCATAAACACCAAGAGACATGTGTTGCACCACAGCACTGGCTGTTTGTCTGTGCACAAGATCTCTGAAAAGAAAACAACGGTGTTTTAGTAAATCATACTTAGAAGCAACATACCTGGACAAGCATCATGATCCTTCTCACTTAAATTATTCTGAAAGCACCAATACATGCTTTTAACCCACATCTACTGACACTAATAGGCAGAGTAACCAAAAATCAATTAATACAAACGACAGTTTTCTGGCAATTATTGCTCTCTAACTTCTGTAACAAAGGGACTAACAACAGAAATGATCAAAAGTGGTCTGAACACAGCAAATACAAACCTAACTAAAATGGCTGTACCATTTTCATCTTCAAAAGCATAAGCAATCATATAACCTGAATTATATGTAGATAATGGGTACCCAACGTCTGTTACTGAGCAATTTTTAGCAAACAAGGACAATGTGCACATTTACTGTTAAGACCCAGTTACAAATTTAACGTGACGATTGCTAACTGAACCATTCACAGAAAGAACTGCACTCACCTGTCCATTAAAGCATCTTCGAGCAAAGGCGTAACGGCATAAATATAATCTTTTCCCATTTCTCCAATGTATTCAAACAGAAAAGAAAGAGATTTTAACACACCATTCTGGACATTCAGCTCTGGGACTCTGTATTCGTTCATGAGTGCAGGCAGCACTGTGAAAGGTGAGCATGTTTCAGCCACAATAGCAATTGCTACTGTAGTACATACTCTGTTCTGCCTTTCCTGCACTTTCAAGTTATTCAGCAGTGTAGCCAAGACATCGTGAGGTCTGGAAGAGAAGATATGTATGTCCACGTCAATAGATTTGGTGAGAATGTAGGTAAATTAGTTGACATGGAAACAGAAAACAGCAGAAGAACATGGCTTAGCCCTTCTTAAAGGAGTTAATATTCTCTGAGGAACACCATAAACCACAACATTGTAACAGAGTTTAAGCAAGCACAAGACATCACTTCTTAAACCACCAATTTTTTACTGAAAAACAAAAGCACACCAACTCTCTCTCTAGACTTTTGTTCAGCCCCTACAGTTAGTTTGTAAACAAACTCGGGAGACAGGAGTAGCTTTCCCAGTACTACTCTGATCCCACAGGCAATTAAAACCTGTATGAAAAGTCCAGTAAGACTTTGGACAGAGGTATGCAACCAGGCACAGAGAAGCCCAATTAGTGCGCTGCTCGCTAACTGGTTGTTTCTGCGTCAAATCAGTAACTGCTCACTCATTTAGGGGTGTGCAGAGAAACAGGAATTGTGCTTCAAGCTATGATTTGCTGACTTCCAATACCTCAGTGTGGAAGTCAAAAAAGCCCTGCGCTAATCAAAGTGGCACTGATTTAAGGAAAAATAAGAGAAAACAGTATTTAAAAGAGAGCTATGAAAGAATACAGGGAGAGTCTCAATGCATATCACACTACCAAAACTCAAGACAACATATTTGAACTACCAGTTTATATACTAAACTTGCTAGCCTACCAATTCAGTTCGAAAGTGTAGCACTCCATGCTAATAAGAATATATCAAAATTGTTTTACTCGATGAATAAAATCAAATGTCCACATTTAACATGTGAACTGTAGAGCAGTTCCAACATTTGTCTCCAGTGAAATTCAGTCATCACCACATTAGATAACTGTGCATAGAACTAGATAAAGCACTACACCAACTTACCCAATAGCTTTTGCAATATATCCAAAAGTATTTACTGTGGCTCTTCGAATAGCTTTCTTGTGAGCTTTTAATAACTCAAGCAGCTCAAAACAGATCCTCATCCATTCTCTCGCAGAAACATATTCTGCACCTCTGAAAGAGAATAAGTGATTTTTCTTCAGTTCTGCTCCAAGTTTTGAAGCATAACCTAATAAATTGCAGTACCTATTTATTCACTATCAACAGAGGGACGTTATTTAAACAACTTACTGAAAGTATCCTTTAAACTAGACCATCACTGATTAACAGTTTACAAGGAACACATAGATACAATAAATTTTAAATTTGAAAGCATGGAAAGTATACTTCTTACAAATCAGTTGCAGATAACACAATTCCTACATCATTTCCTAGCGTATAATCAATGAATACACAGATGTTATTATTAATTGTAAGAAATACACAGGAAAGTTAGGTTAAGTAAGGTTATTGCAACAGGAAGATAATAAATGGAAACGCTAACCAATGTTGTAGGCTCACAAAATTCTCCATGAGGAGTGATCTCGAGGAAGAAATCCTTCCTCAGCGGCAGTCAGCACTTAAACAGATTTAGGAGAGGTGGAGCCTGGCTCCACCCCTTCCAGCAGCACAGGTGAATTACCTTCACCTGTGCTCCCGTGGCTGACTCATTGCTCGCCTCAGGTGATCAATCACAGGTTCAGAACATGATTCAGCAGTTCCCATACAACTATATACTTTACCTTAAACATCAAGTTAAATTTTCACAATAAAGCTTAAGAAATAACAGGAGATGTAAAAAAGCCAGATGTCGAACCTGATACTCTAGCTGTTGCTAGAGCAATTGCTTCCAGAGAGGATCAATTACATCATTACTCAGCTTACCTGTCTGCAATGCGCCCAACCAGATCAATACAATTCTCCTGTACTTTCTCATGTCTGTTCTTCAAAATTGGCGTAAGCCGTGGCAGCAGATCTTTGATAGGTGGTGTCATCTTGTGCATACCTATTGAATTGAAAGAGGCATTCTAAGTTCTGCATTCTTTTCATTTCGCTCTTGAACGGGCACACAATCGTTACACAAACATACCTATGACATTAACAATAGCCTTAAGTGCTCCAAGTATGCTGCCCAGTACTTCCGGATATTCTTCACCCAGGTACTCATACAGCACAACACCCAGATGTCCCATCAGCTTTTCCTACAAGCAAATAAGAAGATTCCAAAGTTAAAAAGATAAAAAGTATGACGTACCGTAGCTAGTTTGATACAAGCTCATTCAATACCTCTTGACAAGTCTTCATGACCACTGCAGTACGCGAGATGAGGTCAGCAGCCTGCTGCCGCACCTTGGCCGACTTGTTGTTCAACCGCCACAGAACCGTACCGCAGATCTGCGGCAAGTAGGGCTTCACTCGCTTGCCAAGAGCATTAACCACTGTGCCAAAGCCATTCAGCATCACAGAGTCCTGGTGTTAACACAGAAGACAGTTAGACCAAAACCACCACATTTCATTCGATCTGGCAGCATCCAAAATTGTCATTAAAATGCTAACGCTCCACATCTAGAGTGTGGATGTCATTGATCTGAGCACAGAAATCCCTGCAAGGGATAAAAACACCCAACTCACAACCACACATTCCTCCATAACAGCGAGCTACCTTCCAGTTAAGTCAACCGTACCTCCCATTAAGCTGGCCATACCTCTGTGGTCTGTTCTTGGAAGGCATACAAGATGCCATCAATAAGTTGTTCTTCTAGCTTATGATCAATGTCTGCTGCACCCAGATTTCCCATTATCTTCTCAATGGTTTCCATGACCATTTTTCTGTACTGTTCAGCCTCATCTTTCAGATCATCCACAATTCTAGAAATAATTTCTGCTGCTCCAACTTTATTTGCCAGCTCCACTGTTGTGTCCACCAACTGAAATATACAAAATAGTTAAGTGTACAAACATCATTAAAGCCTTCTTTCTAACTCTTGAAAACATTTATCTCCCTGGTCTGAGAAGGAGTAGCAGCATCATGCTGGTTTCCAAACTCATTCCAGTGGAAATCTTTTTTCAAGCAAAAGTTACAATTTCAAAACAGATCCTATCTAGGAAAAGAGTAAAAATGCAATGGCACAGAGAAGAACATAATGAAAAAAGGATGCACCAGTACAGAGCTAGTGTAGCCACTACTACTAGTAAACAAAGAGGAGCTCTAAACTTGCCTTAAGACAAATAAAGTATTCTTTAAAACTTACAGTGAACAACTGTTTTCACCTTTTGAAATCATTTGGTTTTAAAAGACACAAATGGGGTGAACTACCTCACCTTAGAGCTGACACAGATTCATATTCAGAGATAAAATGCCTGGTGTGAAAGTCCTGACTTAATAGTTTCTAAACCACTATGCCAAATGCAATTAAGACGGGACGTACAAGACAAAACTAATCATCTAGTCTGAATAACACCCCAACACAAATTTTGTTCTGCTACCAAAAAAAAAAATCAACTGGAAAAATACCTGTCTGTAATTTCTCCTGTCCAATGCCATTCTGTGCTGCCAGAAGTGTTTGAAAAAAGGTGGCAAGATCTCTGTTTTAATGTAGTTTGCTTCAACACCGTCTGTACCACAACATTGCTTTACCACCTATTAGGAAAGAAAGCCAACAACGTTAATTCTGTGTACGGTTTGTTTGTGGTGTTTTGGTTTGGCTTAAAGAAAACAAATTAAATGTTAATGCTAAACATTCAGGTTTTATCAGTTTAATTTATTACACTGCCAGTGTCTGAACAAATAATTTTGATGTACCTTTAAAACAATCTTTTTCATCTCTTCATCAGGAGACTGGAACTCTCTGATAAGAATTAACATGACTTCTCTGGTATAATAGTTTGCATACTCAGCATCCATGAGCGGAATCAGATAACCAATAGCCTTCAAAAAGGCAGCCAAGCCCTGTTTAAATGAAGAAATATATTTTCAATGAGTTACGGAAGATGCGGATTCATTCCAGTTCATACTAGAAGTATTTTAGACATACCTTTCCTCTGTGCTGACGTATACCCTTCCACAAGGGCTTCAGAACAGAATCAAATGACTCAATACCATAGGGAGTAGCTGCCTCAGCTAAAGCAGCAATAGCCAAAGCACTGATGGTACGAACCTTCTGCTGCTCATCCACAAGACCTGCAAAAGAACACTGTTTAGTACCACTTCTTGTATCTTAAACTCAAAATAGCAAAACCACGCAGATAGGATAAAAAAGTGATCACTTTATTTTCAGGAAAACAATCACTATTTCTCTTTCAAAGTCGACAAGTTATTTCTCACTGTAAAAACTGCTACACAAAACTTTGCCTTAGTAACACTTCATCTCAACAAGGTACAGGAGGAAAATTCCAAATATAAATCTTAAGCCAGAGAAAGCAGAACCTACCATGCTCAATAATTTCAACCAAGCTCCTGAGATGAGGCAAGATAGCACAACCCATAAGAATAGCAATTTGCTGCACAATCTTGATGCCAGTATGCCTCGCTTGCCAGGACTTTTTACTTTTACAGACAGCTTTCAAGAAGGGCAACAGAGAAGGAATGCCCAAAGCAGAGGCAACAACAGCAAAGGCTCGAGCTGTGGTATTTCGGACATATTCATCCATGTTATCAATATCAGGTCGCATTGTAGAAATCATTGTTGCCAAACCAGCAGCCTGAAAAGACACACAGAATTATGAACAGCACACTACATTCTTCTGCCATCACTACAAAGCAGCTCTATATAAGCTAATTCCTACTGCAGAATTAAAATTTATTACCTTAGCCAAGTTTGAAATAATTTCTCTGCCTTCCACTCTGGCATAATAGTCTTCATCAATCAGCAGTGGTTCAATGACAACAAGAATCTGAAAAAGATGAAAAAAACCCACATTTCCATTTGTGAATACTTTAGGTAGTATTTCTGGCCCTAATAAGAAAATTATGATTCCACAAAGCTGAGGTAATTCCATGGATTCAAGCTTTCAACTCTATGATGACCAGAAAAGTCTTAGATTTGTTATGCTTTTTCTTTTCCCCTTACAACTCTTTCTCTGAAGTGCCCCCCTCACAGATTCTAGCTACATCAGGTAAAATTTCCTTCCCTCTCTCAGGTGTGCATGTATTCTTTTAACATTATGCCCTGATGTTGTAATATTCACACTTTGATCACACTGCAGTAGCTTAAAGTTTAGCTGAAGAAAATACAAAAGCCAATATGACCTTAAAAAAAAACACCCCATAATATTGTCTTCCCCCGCTCGGCAAATGAACCGTACGCCTCTGCCACAGTGATCAGAAAAAGCCAATCAAAGATGAACAACTGCAACAGACCTTATGTACGTATGGTCGCACCAGGTCATCCAGTTTGTACAGAATTCTGTCTATGACTTTGACAAGTAAGTGGCGCTCCTGATCCTCCAGTGTTGGTGACATCAGCAATGGTAGAATCTGATTAAACAATGGCCCAGCTCCAAACTCCCGAGCTTTATCAGTAATTTGTCTCAATGCAGCCTAAAAAATAAAAGCAACTGTCACTTAACCTGAAGAAACAATACTGAACAGTTATTGAACAAGTAGGTGTTAATCAAGTTAAAATGTACTCTTCTCTAAGCGCAGGCTTCACAATACTTGTCCCTACCACCATCTTCCACACAGATACATCGGATGATAGGCCCCAGATATTCATTTTTCAAGAAAAGCATGCTCAGTACTAAGAATGGCACCACCTAAAAAGGCATTTTACACAGCACCTGCATCAGGTGCTCAGATCAGTTTAGAGTGGAACTGCAAAAAAACTGTAATCTATTGCACGAGCAAGCTAGAAACTGAAGAGCTACACAGCCAATTTAAGAAGCCAAATCCAGAGAATTACAAAGCCCTGTAACCAAAAAGCGCTACAGAATCTAGTTTCCCATAATTAAGAATTATTATATTCTGTAAATCATATGGTACTTAGCAATCAGCATTACTGCACAAAGAGCAGCAACAAATTACATCGAATGACAAACCAAAAGCAACGCAGATATAGAAGGCAGAGAAAGCACTAAACAGACAGCAAAGCTTAGAAGAGAATCCCATGGACAAACAGGTGAAAAAAACAGATAGTCTGAAAACAAAACTGAACACAAAGGCATAAGGTGAAGTGATAAGAATGACCACTAATCTTACCTTTCTCATGGGAGGGGTGCCATTCTTTATTTTCAAAAGTAATTTCATTATCTTCCTCTCCTTCTGCTCTTCAGGACTAAGGGTCGATTCATCAACGTCAACCTAGAAATAATTCCAGACAAATTAACAGGCACTGGTATACTTTCAAAGATCATAAAACTTTAACCAGCATGAGTGAAATGTCATTTACCAGCAGCTTATCAAAGTACTGGATATCATCTGGCTTTAGGAATGGAAGATTGCCAGAAGGCTGGTCATTGACACTCTTCATAGTCCGGTCCTCTGTCTGCATGTGGAATCCAGTCATACCACCCAACGGTGTGGGAGTTGCTGTAAGTTTACGTGCTGGAGTACGAATAGGTACATAACCAGCTGGTGGGGGAAGAACCTGCAGAAGGAAGAAGGAAACACAGTAAAAACTGCACCACAGCACTAACCTAAAGAAGAACCTCCACAGCCTTCAAGACTCATCTTACTGCAAAAGACGCGAATCGAGCAAGGTCTCAAATGCCAAACAGAAATAAAACAGAACATATGGGTTTAGCCATTTGTAGTTTTGTGTGTAACTGCATACGTCAGATCCCACATTCAGTGGTATGATTCACAAATTCAGCAGGATAGTTCATATTCATGCTTATTCTGTATTGACAGCATTTCAGAAGAAAGCTCACTTTCACTTCCGAGGGCTGGATAACAGACTTAAGAAGTCTTTAGAAACTATTAAAAGAAACCCCACATACTTCAATTTTGTATTAACACTGTGTATTTGTGAAGTCAGAATCTGTGACTCTCTCCTGTCTTTCCACATTTGGGCTTTCTTCCTGAACTTAGCAGACATTCTTAACGTTGAGAAGCAAAATAAAAACTGTCCATTGAAACAAACATGACTTTCTCCCTTTCTAACGCATTTATAATAAATGAGCAACTGAACCAAACAAATTTCTATTTGAATTAATCAACAGCTTCTGTGAAATATTCTACATTTTGGACTTTTGGACATTTTGGACTTTTTTTTTTTTTTTAAATCAATATCACCTGACAGAAGAAAACTATCAGTCTGCTGCAGTTTCATTCAAATGAATTACCTTATATCCTTCTGGGAACATAGCATCCAATTCTTCATCAGAAAGCGGCCTGTTTCTCTCATCAATTTCCCTCTCCCAACGCCAAGCCTGCAGCTGTTCAGGAGTCATGCTCATGATATGACCTGTATTCAAATTAAAAAGATTATTTTAAAACTTCCATAAACAGAAGATATATTTACTTAAACTTTAACTGTCTTCTTGAGTAAAACTTTCCACACTTGACATCTGTAGCCAATATGACGCTAATGTCTTGACTGTCCAGATTGAACACAAACAAACCTTAGCTTTAGTTCCTGTGGGCATTAGAACAGGTAAACTGAACGTACACTAGCTATTTTCATACCATCAGAACACGACATTAGGTAGAAGTCCATTTCAATATACAATATAAAGGTTGGAGCTTCATTTTCACGTAAGAAAATGAAACCTTAAAGAATGGATTGGGCTTACCTGGCGTAGGAGTTGCCATGTTCATAGCTGGTGTACCAATGGGTGTTTTGCCAGGTGTCAGAACAGGAGTGCTGCCACCCATCTGGCTAGCAGGTGTTTCATCCCATCGGGACTTTCTTTTACTTGCTCCTGGGGTTGGTGTCTCACCAATGGAGTCACCACCTCTATCTGTACGAGGAGTCTCAGCCCATCCACTGCCATGCCCCGGAGTATCTAAAAAGAAAACAAACAACATCACAATTCTTGTACAAAACTGAACAGTACCATACACCAACTATAGCAAAAACATCCAATTTCATTATCTCACCCTCATTTCTACATGAATCAGCAAACTTATAATAAATACACTAGAAAAGTTAAGATTACTTGCATGAACACTGGAAACATCCAACAGACAATTTTATTTTATTGAAGAAAAAAATCTCAATTTTCTTGTTGAATCTTAAAATAAACAGATAAAATTACAAAAAATATCAAAGAACCCAAATATTCTAGATAATGGACAAAGTACTCCACGCAGCCCCTTGATAAACCATTAAACAGTGGTGTTTCACTGTTCTCTGCCACATGAGCTCAATTCAAATTAAGATAGGTGACAAAATGCTTCTGAAACTTGCCTGAATGTTCTAACAAGTTTTCAAAAACAACTGAAAACTCGAAAAATTCAACAGTTGAGAAACAGCACAGACACACAGTTGTATACCAAAAAGCAATTCAACGTAAAATGAATTATGTTGTTCTAATTAATCATTAAAATCCCAGCAGCAGTCACTAGACATACCAGACAACTTTGATACAATCTTTGAGCAGAGCTGGGTTTACAGAAGTGGGTTAAGCTGACAGAATTCAGTGCTACACAAGCTCAGCTGAAAGCATCACACCAACCACTAGATGTCAGAATGTAATTACTTACAGCCTTTTGTCTGCTCCTACCGTTTCTGTAAGGTGCAAAACTCCTATAGTATCTGCCATTCAAAATTTCTTAGACACTCCCCGATACCACACATACATACACACCTCTTTCTGTTTTGGGAGTTTCATCCCACCGATTTTTACGTGCGCTGGAAGTGGCTCCTCCATGGCCTGGTGTTGCATGGCCAGGTGTGTCCCGGCCAGGTGTTGCAGCTCCTGCTGGCGTGTGACTGGGAGTGGGATCCCAGATCTTTGAGCCGGGGGTGGCACCGGGAGTTTCGCTACCCTTTGCACGGCCTGGAGTTTCATCCCATCGCAGAGATGGTGTATGCCCAGGAGTCTGCACAGGACAAAAGCCAAAAGATTAATCTCTCCCACTCTATGCAGTAGAAGACTGCTGGTTTTACTCCTTTTCAGTGTGTACGTGTTAGAGTAAGAAACTTTTGCAATTCAAGCGGATTAGCATTAGTATCTGCTAGATACAGATTGAAGGACACAGTGATTATTACCTCTGCTTGATCCCAACTGGATAACTTTTTGGGTGTTGCACCAGGAGTCTGATCTGCTGTTTGATCCCAACGCCGCTTGCGTTTTGAAGGTGGCTGAGATGCGGCTCCATTGACGACTTTAAGCTCTCCAGCTTTAGCTTTTTCAGCTAGCTGTTGCCTAATCTCCCTCTATTCAAGAACACAAAAAGATAAACTTACTTCATAAAAAAGCCTCTTCAAATTAAACATTAAGACATTTTTCAGTCATATCAGATACCTTTTTACACATTTTTAATTTTTTTGTGAAAATAACATGCCACTAGCCACTCTAATTTCAAATTCTTCCATAGCAACATGGCAATGCATCTGGAGGGACTACATTTAAATTCATTTGCTACCAAGCTTCATAGTACAGCAGAAATACAACCATACAGAATTTTTTAGTGCTGTCAGTTTCTATCACCCATAGGAATACCTCAGAACTACCACTGATCTGTTTCAAATGAATTCCACTTCAGCAAATTATTAAAGAGGGATGAATTAGAAAACACATTCATACGAGTTATACCCTGAGACATAAAAAAGCCAGGAAATTCTCATTTAAAATTCCAAAATGTCACTGTTGAAACACCACACTCACAGACTATTTTTCATTTACCACTGAGTCCATGCACTAAGGTTACCAAAATGGAGAACCATTTCCTCAATTACTGTCAATTAGAGCAAATCAGTATAAACCAACAGAGGTCACTGGAACTCTTAAGATCTTGCTCCAATTAACAAGACAGCTCCGTAGGTATCACAAAGGAAACTTTATTAAATTACCAGTATCTTTTAAACTATTAAAATGAATTTTTAGTAACTATGAACAGGTGGTTTTACTATTATTTCTTCCTTTCAAGTTTTAAGCCAAATGTTAGCAAGCTGTTGTAAAAAGCCTTTTAAAAACCCCCTGGATTCTCTTTATATAAAGCTTGCAAAAACAAATCCCTCCAACGCTGAACACCTCTCTGTATCTCTCAGGTTTTCATCACCTCCAAAAGAAAATAAACTGCCCGAGAGCTACAAAGCAATCCAAACTGAAATACACTGACAGCATTTCTCCCTCCATTCTTTTGTTATTATGTGGAACAGATGTCTTTCAAAGCTTTCATCTCTAAGGTCTACCATCACGGTTCAACATGTGAAGAATATGAATTTCCAAAGAAAAAAATCATAAAAATTCAACAGAATTTCCATTCCCACTGTTCCTAAGATGATTTCAAAGGCTGCAAAATGAAATGAAGTTCACATGCAAACCCCTCCCCCAACTCACCTCTTCTTTTGTTAAATGCTGTTCACGCATAACATCCATGTATGTTCTGGCATTCATTTTAGGGTCTGGTGTCTTCCCTCCTGTAGAAGAGAACAGCAACAGGAATGGAGCACAATGAGTACAGGACAAGCAGAATCTACCAACTTTTTCTACAGTCCTGCTCTAATATTATATTATTCCATGATCATTTAATTTTACTTTTTGATTGAAAATTTTAAAAATTACATGTATCTTACGTTTATTCAGTTTGCTGATCAATTTAACCTGTTTGAACACAAACGTAACTACTGCAGTTTCAAACAAATATTTTAAAGCAGATATAAATGATAGAATGACAACACAGTTAAGAGTCTTCAGAAGTGATGGGTTCCTGGGTTGCTAATCCGGAATACGTACACTTTCGTGCCTTTGTCTCCACCAGCAGTTCTGACTTCAAGCAGCAGAATAGAAGCCTAGAAAATTATCTCTTTACCATTAGTAACACTTTGGAAAGATATTTATATTCAAAACATTACCTTGTGCAAGCTGCTAAATCCTAGTAGTTATCTGACTATAAATAACTATGGCATAACCTAAGTAATGTTTAAAATGCTTTATCGTAAGGACCCATTTAAAAGTTTGACAAATCTGGACACATCTCCCAGATCTTCCAGTGTCATATTGTAAAAGGGCTTCATTTAAAAAAGCAAAGAATCCCAGAAAACTGACAGCACCTTCCCCCTCTTTTCAAAGAACAACTGCCACCGGGATCTGAATGTAACGCATATACCACCACGACGATACTCACACGTAATGGGTTTTGTGAACCATTTGTTGGTTTATGCTCTGTGTCTTGACTTAAAATTTAACTTCTACATACTTTACGAGAAGCCCAAATTTATATACATTAAGACTTGTCAAGAAAAACACTGTTAATTAAAAAGAATGTGCAGGTTTGCTATACGAGTGGTATAGCAATATAATTTAGGAAAAAAATAAAAGCCTTAAACATTTCTATGCTGAAGATCATTGCCCAATTGGCTGTGTCACTCTGACACTAGCTTTGATAGGACTTTCCTTTGGAATACTTTTTCACCATAATCTACACAGGATGTGTTGAACTGCACCCTTAAGAATGCAGACAGGACTGGCATATAGCAGTACTGCTGTAGGAAAGAAATTAAGGACAGTTAGTATGGGCCTGTGAATTCTGACAATACATGTTTATATCAATTACAATTAAGCAAGTAAAATAAGTAATATCCCTAGTAATTCATGCAGGCTGCAACTCTAATTTGTAAAACCTGCAAAACAGCTGCTGATTTTAAGCCAACAGGCACCTCACTTCCACATGTGAAACTCGCTTGCCTCAAGAAATTTTCCATCAGACCCACTATACCCCTTTTCCTGATTCGCATTCTAAAATTATCTGAACAGACTTGAACTATTAATAGTATCAAAGTCTTATATATGCTTTTGTTTCTTTTAGCTATACCACCTAAGTTTACGTAAGATGGCAAGAATTAGGTGCTCTACTTTGAGAACTAGCATTTCAAAAGCAATAGCCCTGTAAAACTACAACTCGGAACGAAAGCTTTCAAGGTATTGAAAGACTGAGCACTCAATACACAAGTTGTTCAAATATAATGCACAACCCAAAACAAAAAGAAAAGAGAAACCTTTAACCCTTTGTGTTTCTATGGCAATGGCTCATTATTTTCTTGTCCTTCTACCTGGAAAGAAAACTTGTATTATAAAGATGAAGAATATGGCATCTAGGTTTTCAACCCAACCTCTACAAAAAGGGGATGTTTAAAACAAAACTAAGTTTACAGGCATGCCAACAGAAATCAAAGGGCTAAAGACAGTTTAAGACAACAGATTTCAAAGAGAGTATAGAAAAGTCAAAAATAAATTACCATCTGCAAAAGGATCAAGACGCTCAGGGGAAATTATCATCATCCGCCTGTGCTTTTTGTACTCATCTTCCCGATCTGCAATCTTTTGAGGACGGTGCTCTGCAAAAGGATCATACTAAAAACAGAAGGAAAAAAAAGAGCTGGTTAGTCACAAAGGAACAATACGAAAAACTGCCAACCATTAGCACTACCCTAATAGAAATCTTACTTCTGAAACTAGAATGTTTATTTAAATGCAGAATTTTTGATCGAATAACTTCCTATTACTGTTCTAAGAAGCTCGTTCATTTGCTTCTAAGGCATTTCATCCCAGCAGCCTTTCTTCTCTGGAAGAATCTTCTTCTACGTCATCTTTCAGGAAGACTTAATACAACTTCATATGCTTTTAAGTTTCAAAGAGAAATATTTTAGGAGAATAAAACATACATGATTACATTTTTGTTCCAAAAAGCTTAAGAGACATTCAGTTGCTCCAGATATTTACATTTTTAAAGTATCCAGTTGATGTTTTTAAGTAGTTGAGCGCATATGCACACGTTGCCTTTATATGCACAAGTGCCAACTTTGCCACCTGCTGGAATTCTAACAGAAAGCACTGACAAGCCCAGTGCTTCAAATACTGTCACGCTTTAGAGACATCCTGTACTTTCAGAAAACAAGACGTGGTCTTGAAATATTAATACTTCTCCTAAGACTCAAATAGTCATTTGTTGTGCCCTCAGTTAAGACGTACCTGTTCAGTTGACTGCGGTATGTCATTAAGCAGTGCCACTGGAGCATGGTACCCCGGCTTCTTCTGGCCAAGCAAACTTGTAGATGGGTAATCATCATCATCCTGCCAGAAGAAAGACGTGGCAGAGTCACACAGATACTGGCTTTAGGTAACAATGTCACATTAACACACTGCAGTCATTTCATAAGATGTCAGTTTCATAAGATGAAGAAGGACTAGAATAGTTACCCCAAATTTCAGCAATTCTTTTCACATCTATTGCTGTATTATTCCCAGCAATTGACTGCTGAACCAGACACAGCTACACAAATGGCTACATTGATACCTTACTACTTAACAGATTCAGTGAATGTGCTGCATTTACTCCAAGATGCAACCTTCAATAGCTATACAGAAAGTATTCCATATCAGTGCTACCGATGCAATGTGCTAATAGTTATGGAAAAAGTGGTGCACACCATTCTTTTTTTCTTAAAATCCAGGCAAACACAAAGAAAATGTCAATAAGTAACCCCGAAAAATATTTCTGTAATAATAAGAGATTGAGAAATCAATTACAGCACTGTTAATTTGGTTGTACCTTCTCAACCACAGCACCAAAACCAAGTATTCAGAACGTGTAAGGTATTCTGGGTATTCTGGCCAAGCAGCAATGAGATTCTGTGCACCAGTTTACAGCGACACGGAAGGAAAATTGCTCTTGAAATTATGAACTGATTTCAGTGAAACACCGTAATGGAAATTCTTAATTAATGCATTCCTGGGAGTCCTCAAATACTTTGCTACTAGAAAAAATACCAGCTAATACTAAATTACACATAACACTCTTGCTTCCTCTTAAAAATATTCTTCACTCAGTTTAATGCACAGTTACTCCTGTGTATTTATGATCAGAACTGTAGTTTCTGATTGCTTCTGAAACAAAAAATGTGTTTAACATTAGAACTTGAAAGAACTTAACAACATAACCATTCTTACACATGAGACAGTGCAAAAAGCTGATCCACAAAAACTGCACTGAAACTTCAAATGAAGTAGAAATTAAAATATTAAAATAGACACTTAAAATGGTGGGCCTGAGTTCCACTAGAGTTTTTTCATCTCATTTTTCACCTTGGCAGCAACAACAAAACCAATTCAGGCACTCTAAAGCTAATAGAGCACCAGCCCCCCACTGCTGTGTGGCTGTCAGAGCACATGTCACGAAGTCTGAGCAGACACGGATCAGACGAGCGCCTGGAGTAAGGCAAGCTTGTTTCCATTAACTGCAATTATAAATCACTTCAAATAGAAGCCAGAATACTTAGAAACTCCTTAAATAAAAGAAATCACTTACGTCTTCCAATTCAGTTGCTGCAATGGATGTTACGTATCCTGCAAACCTGCTGTCGCTGCCACCATAAATTTCCTGATCGTAATACCCGGTGGAGTCGAGGCCTACTCCTTGTGCTTCATCAAGGGCAGGCTTTTTGCCTTGGATTTCTCGGATCTGCGCTTCGATATCTAGGGGAAACATACCCAAACACTCGGGTCTTTTTCAACACACACAAAATGCAAGGCTTGTATCATTACGTTCAGCAAACCACTCAGTTTCAAAGATCATCTCTAACTAATTAACTACATACAATTATCACATGAAACTATAAAACAATGATGTACAAGAAGCAGCTTTTCTTAAAGCTGTAATATTATCCAGGACAGTTTAATCCAGCTGCACTACGGTCCGAAGCAAACCATTCAAAACTACTACTGTTAACACATCCCATCTCCCAAAGAAATGGTGGGGAAGGTAGTTACAGCACAACAGTATTTCTCAACACTACACGGCACAGGGCTTTCCCAATTAATGTTTTCATTAAAAGCAGCTTTCAAGATGTTATCGCCAATTAATAAACTGATTTTGCTAATTTAAAGAAATCCATTTAAAGGAGGTAGCGTGAGTAGGCATGCCTGGGAACATTCAATAGAACACCTTATTCAAGAACAAAATATCCAAAATATCTACACTGCAAAGTTGTATTACCACTGAACAAACAAAACAACCTGACAAGACAGGCAGAACTTCAGCCACAGCTCCCATCACAGGCAGCTCAATGTATCTGACTTGTGACAACTCCTGCCTCTGCCACCACCGTGGAGGAGTCCACTGCTCTTCTGAACTTTTTGCCTGCCCTTCAAGGAGGGCCAACGGAAGCTTTGGCACTCCTAACATATCAGGATCTGACACCAATCACCCTGGGGTCAGTCACTGACCTTGGAAATTTGGCACTATTTGAGAGAACAGTAACTCAGTAATCCCCAAAACCAAGGAACCAATTTAACCACGCCGCCTCCTATGAGTTAGTAAAAGCAACAGGAACATCAGTTGTGGCAATTCAGCTGTCTTCAACAAACACGATCAAGACACAGGTACACTAAGGTACACCTAATCCCATGAAAACAACTGCTGTTTCCATCTGTATCTGCACTTACGGGGTGAAGAAATACCAAGGCCTGTGCTTGCAGAGGCTGGCTGGACTAGATCTCAAATGCCCTTACTGACCTCAGCAATTCTGTGCTTCACCCATCTGAAGTACCACTGCCTACAACATTAACTGGAGGGAAATTCACCACTGACAAAAGCTACAGAGAAATACTACTAGCAAATAACCCAGAAACTCTACCACACACTGCTGAGCTATTTACTACTATTGCTCATCTCTTTTTTTTTTTCCCCCCATCAGGGTTAATATATTTCACAAGGCTTTTCTACAGAAATAGCTTACAAAAGGTACTAAGATGCCTACAAACAAAAATTAAGAAAGGTGAGAATTAAATAAAGGTAAAATCATCACTAATCCAGATACAGGCTGACCAGAGCTTTGCAGCTGCCTAGGGCACAGTCAGCTCCGCACTGCAGGAAACCCCAGAGACTCATGAGAGCTGAAGCCCAATGAAAGCCTTATATTGGCAGCCATGAGCCCAGCTGAACCCTGCCCCTACATTCAGCTCCCCAAGAAATCCCACACAGCACAGGTTCTCCAGGACCAGAGACATTTTGCTCCTGAAAACATTAATAGCAGAAAGAAACTATTAATGCTGAGTTAGGATCTTGGTCTTGCCCGTAGAGGTCTCTCATCTCCAGAGACGTCCCACACATACTCCATCAACCAACAACTCCTTCAGGCATTTCATTTTTGCACACTTGTCCTACTACTTAACTATGGAACCAAAACAACTTAAAGCAGCACTTTTCTGCCAGGTCTGTTATGTGTTTCAGGTTGGTCATTTCCTTCAAAGGGCAGATCAAGTTTCTGATTTCGTTTGCGGTTGCTGCAGTGCAGCACTGGGGTGAAATGAAATACCTGAGGCTTCTACTGCTACCGAGGACAATGGAAGGACCAAGTGATTTTAGACCACAAAGGCATTGTTTCTTTCTTCTAAAAAAAGTAGAGAATGTTTCTTTCTTTTGCAGCCACACACAGAGTGCCCTGGCCACCACTGGGGCTTGTGCTTGTTCTATGTAGCAAAGCTGCTAGCCTGGTTTTGTGAGGGTAGGAATAACTGACCGTGCTTTTCCCAGCTGACAGTACACCAAGGGACAACCATCAATATTTAATTTACAAAGCAAGTAATCATATTTTTATTATTTTATATATGAATAATTTTATATATGATAATACCTAAAAATAATCTTCTGAGTATTCTCTTGCCCCTCATATGGCCATCTGTGGCCAAACTATTTCTTACTTGTAGTTGTTCAATACCGGAAGATATTCTCTGGCTTCTATGAAGAAATTCTAGAGACGTTCTCAGAGTTCAACCCAATCCTTTCAGTGAAAAAACCACTCACGTGGTTCAGCATTTAAAAATAACGTGGTGCAAGAGATGTGGAACCCAAACTTCCCTTCTTACATTACAGTCTGGTAAAACATACCTTGCGTATATACCTAAATTGCAGTGAGGGCATTAAGGGAGTACAGGACTTTAAACTTTGGACTGTAGGACGTCACACTTCTTCAGATCTCCACATACTTGGAAATTGATCTTACTTATAAGCTGGAGTTTGTCAGCACACAGCCCTTTCTGCCTCAGGAACAAATCCAAGGAACCCTCTTAACATACTTTTAATACAGAACAAAATCTCTGCAACTGCCTGAAGATCAGATCTTGCAAGCGTTTGAACTCACGCTTTACGTTAAACCGATCAGCAGTTTCTACTCAGTTCAATGGGGCTACTTCTGTATAACGCTCACTCGTAAACTCAAGCCATTCCCATTACCCCTCCTCTTGCCCCCCTGTGCCATTATTTGTCGAAGCAGCTCCCGCCGCCGCCCGGCCCGCTCAGCGCGGCGGTACCGCAGGCTCTCCCGGCCGAGGGGGGGCCGCGCAGCCACCGGGGGGAGGCGGCAGCGTGCAGCGCCCGGCGGGCGACATCTTAGGAGCCACCCTCGGGGCGGCGCCGCTCTGCTAAAGGCGGCGCGCGGCTCCCCCCGGCCCGGCCGCGCAGCCCCCGAGCGCCAGGAGGCGGCCCGGCCATGGCGCTGATACGGGCACCGACGCCATTACGAGCGGGCCCAGTCCGCCCGCCGCCCGCCCGGCCCCCGGCTCCCCTGAGGACCGCGTTCGGAGAGGAAAGGAATAAGAAGACGCGAGAGGAGCGCGCAACTTCAAAGAGCACCGCCGCGAGCGGATTTCGGCCTTTTACCTTCGTGGGTCTTGGCGATCTTCGCCATTTTGTCCAGCGCGAACAACGCCGAGACGGAACTGCCGGGGCCCCAGCACTTCCGTTCCGGGGGTGGGGGGGGGGAGGGGGGGGGGCGAAGAAGCAGTGCGCAGGCGCAGCTGCGGGCCGCGCCGCGGCTGGCCGAGTACTGAGGCCTTGCGCAAGCGCAGTGGCGGCGGCGAAAAGCGCCGCTCGGTCGGCCTGGCGGTCCTGCAGGCCGAGATCGGAGGCACGCCCTCCTCCTGACTGACGTCTGTTCTAGCCAGTAGGAATACGGCATGGAAGCCGAAGTGGCCAATAGCGGTGCGGCGAGGCTGAGGGGTCGGGATGCGTGCGAGGGCTTGAGTACTGCGGGCCGTGAGCTGTCTGCCGCAAGATGGCGGCGGACCGGGGTTGAGCGCAGCGGGTCCTGAGGGCAGCTGGGCCGCGCTGCTACTCGCCGCTTTGCTTGGGCTTTGTTCGCCAGTTGTGTGGGAGAAAAGTTGCTGCAGAGCAGAATAAAACATGTACATGTACTCAAACGTTGGAAGTTGAAATCTAACACAGGAACTCCAGTGCCAGAGCACTGACAAGGCGCCCGGGGGTTGACAGTAAACACGTATCAGCAGCAGTGTGCTGCCACTGCAGGAGTAAACCTAATCCTAGCGCTGCTAATGGCAGCGTTGTATGCAAAGTCTAGAAAGCAGTCGCTTTGCTGTGCTTGGCACAACACTGCTCACAGAGTACTTGAGGGCAGAGCTAATTCTGGGACATGGCACGTGGACACGGACAAACCCAACTGTGCCTGAGGAGAATAAGCAGCACATCCAGAGGTGTGTCAGCCTTCACCCCAGCCTGGCACTTCGAAATGTAAACAGTGGCTAATTGCTTGGCTGTTCTGCAGCAACTGCCCCGGGCAGCTTTGTGCTTCATTTTGGAAACTGATGATTTTCGATTATTTCAGTTCTTTTGCTGGGATAGATCCATTTCAACATAATTGCCTACAGTATGCATGATAACTGAATGGGGTTTTTTCTGTTCCCGTCCAAAACCCCAGAAGCTCTCCCTTAAGCTCAAGTGCTGTGAACAAGCTAATTATCATTCTCAGTTTTCTGTGAAAGTAAGCAAAACATCAACACTGACCACGCAACCTGAGGTCCAAGTCTGATTGCTTGAGCATACAATACTTCAATGATATTTCATAACATGCGGTATAAAACATAATCTTACATAAATTATTCAGCATCGTGCGGTTTTACTGTGCAACTGCCAAGTTCCTAATCTCCTCGAAAGCCTTTGCTACAAAGAGAGCAAACCAATTTTTGTTGTGTCAACTTAAAAGCGCCTGAAAAGTTAAAACATAATGCATTTCCAACAAGAGGACAAAGGCATGATGGCAGCATTCGCTACTCATAAATCATTCCCACTAAGAAAGTTAACTTTTCAGCTTCTTGAGGACTGTCTTATATAAAGCCAACGTTTTGTGTTTGTGAGAAAGTGTGTTTGATCAGTCAGTTCATCTATGTGTCTCTTTGCTTTTTTATTGCTTAGTTTGCAGAAGTTTACTGACTAGTTCAGTGTTTGTAATACTTTACATAATTGCATGCATTGAAATATTAAATATTCTTAAGAGAGATTCATTTGAAAGTACAGAGGATCTGCTCTTTAGTATTACTAAACTCACATCCTGGATTCATAGAAAGATGCATTCATAGGCTGTGGAATAGAGATATATGCCAAGCTGTTGAGAGACATGTGAGGATAAGGTCAAGGCAGACAGTAATTCCCTACTACAGGAATTTAATGCCCGCAACTATTTTAAGTAACTGTCACATGCTTGGGTTCACCATGAAGATCAATTTGCAGTAAGTTTCTCTTGTTTCTTCAGCCTGACTTCCAGCTTACTTTATGGGCAGCAATATTATATTCCCACAGTTATTAAACAGAACTGAGCTCAAGGGTTGTGATCCTAAGGTACACTTTTAAAATGTGATTTTGGAATATGCCATTTCCCTCACAAAAGGAGTTCTGTGTTGCAAGAGTGAAGAGAAATTGTGCTGTAATAAAGCACTGTAAAGTGCAATGAGAAAATTATGTTCTGCTTTGTTTTCCTTTCCTCTCACAAATACTGTACGCTCACCACAGTCCTGTAATTTGCCTCTCAAAGCCCTGAATCCCAATGTAGCTACACCCTTGCTTCCTGAACACTTTGTCTGTTACATAGCTCCCACAAGATGTGGACAAGGTAACTTAGTGGTTTAGCCCTCCTATGTTACCTGTCAAAGATCCATCCCCTGTGCTCACATGTCCATATACCTCATGGAAATTTCTATACGGATTGGAAGGACATTGGTTTTAAGAGCCCAGAAGCTTTCCAGACAGTCTCATACCTAAGTCACAAGCTGGCAAGGTCTTGCTTAATTAACAGATTCAGATCCAATGTCATGGCCAGCCTATGCTATCAGTAGCTGGTACTGTTGCCAAAAGCAGTGCCTAGTCACATCTCCTATCCTTGATTTACCCATTCTATTGTGCCATTGGCACTGGTTCACTCAAGCAGCCAGGCTTGTGGCTATTCCCTCCTGCTGGTCTTCCAAGAACAACTTATTCAATTTTTTTCTCCCATACACAACGCTATAAGGAATTGTACAGTGAATTAACATTATGCAAAAAGCTACAGATCTGGTCACAACTCCCTGCCTTGGTTTACCCTGGATCTGTGTTATGCTTTTTTTTGCTGTGACATGTTTCCTGACATGTATGTGTCTATTAAAGGCAAAAATTATTGACTGAAAGAGTAGAAACGTAACAAAAGTGGGTATGTTTCAGCTCCATAGAAATGGAATTCAAGTTTCTCACATCATGAGTAAGGAAAAAATATAAATCTCTTCCAGTTCCAGCTTTGCTTCTGACCTCAAGAAATGAGGTAGATAGGATCTATTTCCTTACTGAAAAGCCATCGAGGGGGGAGAAAACAAACAATTTGGATGACAAATGTGATAAAGCTAAGGGCACGGCCCAAATGTTGGCAGTGCTGCCTGGGCCCTTACCTCAGGGCAGTGACGGCTGCTGCTGGGCAGGCACAGGCCTGGAGGACATGTTGCCTTTTACCCACTTTTTGTATTTGCTCATTTCCCAAAGAGCTCAGTTGTGAATGTCATTGCCCCACACTGGCAACACACTACTGCTGGTCTTGCCCCTTTGCACACATGGGAAAAACAAGGCAGAAAATAAATGTGATACCCTAGCAGTGAGGAGCCATTACATCCACAGCTCTGCAGTTTAACAGCGCAGAGCATCCCGTGAGCTGGGAACAGCAGAGATTCAGGAAGGCTACAGGGAGATGTACCTATTCAGGAACAGGATTCAGACTATCCAACACAAAGATAGACAGTCGTGTGTGATAGCTGATGAGGTTAAGGAGGATTTGAGGCCCCTTTGGTAGATGTGTCTCAAGAGAAGCCAGTAGGCCTGTGTCACCTCACTGCTGTGGTGCTGTTGGGTGAGTGCTGCCCGGTGCTGCCTTGGGCAGTGATCCTCCCCAGCCAGTGGTGGGCCAAGGGTAGCACCTGGGTGGTAATGCTCTTCCTTAGCAGTGAAATACAGCCTCTGTTTCTTTGGAGATGGGAAAGGGCATCAACAGAACAGCTGGATTTTACACTGTCTGTGAGTACAGACAGCCAGATTTCAGCCTTTTTTGGATGTACAGGCCCACCAACATCTCACAAAGATATAACTATTCTAAGCCTTCAGGTTTAGGCTTACAGCCAAATACTTTAATTCCTGCTATACCAGAAACACTCAGCTCACTGGTACCATGTGAACACTCTCCTGATGTTACACTGTAGCTCCTGATTAATCCACTGAAGCATGAGATAGTAAATCTGTCCATAGTTCCTGGCAGCATTCTTGGGAGATCATTAACTAATGACTTAATCATCTCCCAAGCTTATCAATCACCTTCTCCTGCCAGATGATGCAGTGAAGAGACTTTACAGTTTTGAGATGTTTCAGTTGCAGGCATTGTTTGAAATTCACTTACAAGTGGGAATACGGTGGTTGCTTTTTGCTCTGCTTGGCACATCTTTGGTTGCCACAGGGGAATGTTAAGCAGCCGCCCTACTGTCATCTGTAGGAAGAGCTGAAAGCATTGTATAGAAAATAACCTGCTTTTAAACCAGGATACGCCACATCATCCACAGTTTACTCTCCCTGTCCACTTAAAAGGACCCTGATTATTCTTAAATGCCTTAAAATTGTGTAAAGGTCATAACCAGAGTTTAAACTGAACATTCTCTCGTGATGTGGTATAACAAAAAAAGAGTGTTTAGAAGAAAAAGTAAAGATATGTTGCTGTGGCACCACATGATGACTCTTTCAGGTATACCCACAGTGTTCAATATTAATTAGACCCACTCTTCCTATCAAAGTTAGTTAATGCAAATCTGTTTGCAAACAGTAGATATCAGCCAAGGTGTAAAGGCTGTTTCTGAGCCACCCAACTCACCAAATTTAAACAACCAACCAACCCCACAAAACCCCAGAGAGGCTCAGGGTATTCCTCACCTTTGTAGTTCAGTTACTGTAAATGCTGTAAGTCGGCCTCCGTGTGACGTAGCTCCTGATCTACAGAGTCTGCTGCGACCTTCACTGATGCAGGACCACCCAGCCAACAGCAGCCAGCAGGCGAGGATGGATGCTGCAGCATGTGGAGCTGGCAGCAGGAGTCTGGGGTGGGGGCAAGGCCTGGGGCTGCCTGCCTGTCTGGCCTGGCTGCTTTCCTGCTGTGCTGTAAAATGCAGGGCTTTGAATACTGCTTGTTTTCATTGACCACCAAGTGGAAAACACGCTGCAGGACAGCAGGTCTGAAAAACACAGTGCCCTGATGGGATTGAGAGGCACTCCAGTTAGATCCAGTTATTTAACTGGCATAGTTCTTGTTGAGTAATGGATGTTTTAGCCAGTGACAGATGATGAAACGACAGAGAAGACTCTTCTGAAGAAGGCATGCATGTGGAGTCATACATTGCCCACAGCTGCTTCTCATTTCCACGTATTCAAGTACTTCAACTAAAATAGCTTTTAAACTTCTATTGAAGTTATCGTTGTGCTGATTTTGAGTGGGTATTCGCCAGACAGACAGACAGACATCACCACAGAGCGAAGAGACACTGCTAACACCACTCGTGGGCTGTCAGACAGCATGGAAGTACGGACATCGTGACACTGCAGAGCACAGGAGCCCGGCCACAACTTCACTTGTGAGGTGGTTATAAAGCAGCTTTGTTGAAGGGAGCTATTTAAAAGGTGACCTGTCAGAAGACATAAATAACATCGCTTTTTCTTTGAGTAGACGCCTAGCAAAGCAACGCTGTGGGATTACAACCAGGACCAAGCGAGGACACGCAGGTTTCGATGACGCTGCGTCAAACCCGCGCCTCACGAGGAGCGCCGGCCGGGGCAGCTGAGGGGCGCTGAGAGGCACCGCCCGCCCCGCCCGTCACGCGGCCGCGAACACCGCGGGGCTCCCGGCGCGCAGCCCAAGTATAGCCGCTCTCGCCGCCGGGCCAATCCGGGGCAGGCGCCGCTCCACCCGCCCCGCCTCCGGCTCCGCCGCCGTCCCGTGACCGCGCCGCCGTCCCCCGCGCTCCGATAGGCGGCCGGGCGGGGCCGGGCCGCCGCGACAGTCGGGCAACGCCGGGCGGGCGGCAGCCGGCGAGGAGCGGGATCCGGGATGGCGCGCAGCGGGCGGGCGCTCGGCAGGGCGCTGACGGGGAGGCTCGCCGCCGCGCCGCCGCCCCGAGCGGCTGCTGTCAGGTAGGCCCCGGGGAGCGGCAGGCGCGCGAGGTCGGCGATCTCGGCCGCCGGCACTTCTGACGCCGCCGGGGGAGCGGAGCGGAGCGGAGCACCGCGAGTTGAGTGCTTGAGGCGGTGCCGATGCCCGGGCCGAGCCACCAGGAGAGCCGTGCCGCTGCGCGCTTCCCGTCTCCTTAGCGCGGGGCGGCTGCGACGGCCGGGCGGCGTGCGGCTCGCGGGGCTGCGTGCCGAGGGGGGAAGGAGCCGGGCGCTGCGGCGGAGAGAGCCGCGGGGAAGCCGTCAGGAGCGGTGGAAGGCGCGGCTGTGCGCTCCTGCGTTAAACGCGAAGCCGCAGGGCCGTCCTCCTCCTGCACGGACAGTGTGCACAAACACAGCCGGCTCTCATGCTGCCCGCGTCTACGGAACGGCCTGTCGGCTTCCTGTGACCGCATTCTGCACCGCGCAGCAGACACAGGATACACTTTACATCACTTTACATCCTCGCCGTTAAAATAGTTGGGTCCTGCAAAGTAAACCAGCCATTTTCAATGAACTTTTTAGAAACGACGCAGTTCTGAATGGAGAGCGGGAGCAATTACCGAGAGGGGCATTCAGCGCAAAGCTTAGTGGCAATTAAAGACAACCCCCGAATACGTGCTGCTGCTGGGGAAGCGCTGAGGGGCTGTCAGGGCAGCGCGGCAGTAGGAGCGGTGCCTGCATCCTGGGAGGGACTTGGCTTTGCTTCGGGGGCCTCTGCCGGGCTCACAGGAACACACGACTGCCCATTGCGGCTCGCACTTGTGTGGTCTCCTGAAGAAGCGAGCTGCTCCGGACCGGGGCCAAGCCCAGCAAGTTCTGGTAGCATCCATTCTTCACAGATAATCTAGAGAAACATGTAGCCACACCAGTTTAGTTAACATTATAACCTCTCGTAACCCCTCCTTCCTTGAAAGGCAGTGTAGCTAAAGGATGTTATCTTACAGTAGCTACAAAAGCATTTGCAGAGACTGTTTTTCAGCCTTGTGCTGAAATGCATGCAGATAAAATTGTATGAGACAGTGCACTGGCATAGCTCGACAGTAAAAAAAACAACTACTTGAAGACACCTGCCAGCAGATTGGGACTGCGTGCTGTAGGCAGCTCCAGACAAAGAAACTAACTTAAATGAGTGCTCCAGAATGAGCTCTGGTCCAAAGCTGTGAGCTCTTTCAGTGAGTCTGGTTGAGGCTGCAGGATTACTGGCACCTATCCACTATTTCTGTCAAAGCCACAATTATCAATTATCCTTAATGGTCCTGTCTGGTCTGAAGTGGGGAAAAAAACAGGCTGTGTCCATCCCTTGAGATACAATTCCAAATGTATGCAGAGCTTGCTGTTGGAAGACTTTTTAAGTAGGCTTGTTGTCTTCATTTCACCACTGTGCTGATGTAGGACCTTACGTCCTCTCTTTTCAGCTGTGGTGATTACAGGCTGTGGTGTCAATCACCCTGCTTCATCTCACAGTTGCTCATTTATTCTTTAAAGAAGTCTGTGCAGATAATTGCTAATGAGCCGATGGGGATATTTATTTCCCTCTAAACCCAAAACCAGTTTGTTCTTTTCATTCCTTCAAGTACAGTGACCACACAGACTAACATGGTCAGTCTAGGGCTATTACTGCATTTCTTTTAAATTGAATGTTATGTTGATTTTTAAAGAGCATGTTAATAATAATTTCAACTGCTTAAAATCGGTAACTGTAATTTGCTAAACTACTTTGGTGGGTGGGAAAAAATGGCATCCATCACTGCTCAGTGTGTTAAAGAAACAACAAACAAGTCTTCTACTAGGCATGGAAGGTTGGTTCAATTTTTGACTTTGTGAATCTGGAGGTACAGTCCTGATTGTTTAATGAAACAGAAAAAGACCTTGGTTGTGCTCCAGCTTACGTACATAGAACTGCTGACAGCAAACAGTGACATTTTGAACTCCCTGGTGCCAAAACCCGTAGCTGAGTTAACATTTTACATCTGAACTGGCTCAATCTAGGCAAAAGTGGTAATTTAGCATGAGACCTATTAACCACAGTGAGTATTTGCTAGGCTGTAGTGCAGTTGTTCACAGAGAAAAAGCTGAGATGGGATCTGAACTGATAGCAGTTCTTAATTTGTTCGGTGTAATTTCTGAAAACAACGCATTCATGGTTTTGTGTGCTATTTTCAAGACAAGAAAATGTTCAGTGCTGGGGATGCAGTGCAGTTTCTGAAAGCACTTCCAAAATAAAATCTTCCTTTTAAGAGAAAGAAGGCAGCAGAGGGATTACTGCTGTTAACTGCAAACACAAGCACTGCATGATCCAAAATAATGCGAGGTATGCCTTGATTTTGCTGTTAAGAAGTTATATTCTGCAAATGCAAGTGCACAAGTCTTGTACAAGAACTCAGGCTGCCATGAAGCCGGTGTTTAATGGGGGCCTTTGTTACTTTACTCTGCCAGCTTCTTGTCTCGTGACTGGGAGCTATTTTTAGTTTCTACTAAAGGGGGAAAAAAAACCACCTCATGTTTTGAATAGACTGCAAACTGCTACCAGCTTTTGTTTTTCCATGTAAGTTGGGCATTTTCTGGAACACTACTGAGCAGACTGTGCCATCTCACCTGCTGTGATCTGCGTTGCTGAAAAGACAAACATCTAAAAGCATTCTCACTGTTGCAGGCACTTGGCTTCTTGTGGTATTCTGATGACCAGAATTTCTCCTCTGCAAGTGCCTGTGCTGAGCCATACCTTTTCAAGAAGTTTCTTCAACATTGCTGCACCACTAGTAAATAAAAGAAAAGAATACTCTGAAAGGAGAATTATAGGGTATGTATGGAAATTTGAAAATTTGTGTTTGCTGTGATTAATCAGAAACACTGGAAATCCAAAGGCTGACCATCCCTGAAGATACACGGCCCTGAGACTGTGCCCAGCTGGAGACCAGCAGTAAGTTCTGACATCCAGAACTTGTAGATGTCAGGCTGTTCATGTCTGAAATATTCAATACCAAAAACTGAGGAACCTAAAATACCGTCTCTCCTTTGAAAGAAAAAGCAGAAATAACCTTTTTATTCTGCAACAGAACAAAAACAGTCCCAACAGGGAAGCATGCATCACTAATCTGGTGAAATGGGGGTATACAAAAGGATGGGAGAACTGAATATTTTTTTTTCCCCTCTTCTTGCAAATACGTGCAATGTTACACTGAGATTTTGTGGTACTTCTCACTTGAGATTTTGTTCTCTTTTCAAAAGAAAGAAAATAACTAATTGTGGGATTAAGAAACACAGGCACACAGAAAAAAGACTTTGTGGGAAATTTCTCATCAACATAATGAGATTGGGATCTGTTCCCAGGCTCCAGTCTGCAGTAGTATAATTCATTCATTACGTTTCCTATTTTTGATGATACTTAACATTCATTTATATAGTAATTCTTGAGCTGCAATAAATTGTGGGTAGTTGTTTAAAAGGAACCTTTGTCCAATAATACTGTTTTTCCAGCGAGTGTATTTTTTAATCAGCTTGTTTTAGGAGCTAAGTAAGGAACACAGCGTTGCTCTATTTAAACCTTCTAAAACACAGGCCCTTAGTTTTGCCATCCCTTTTTTGGAGGATGTGAAGAGCACATTCTTTCAGTGTGAAACGTCACATCCACCCCAATGACAACACACCATGCTGGAAAAAACTCTTTTTTCTATTTGAAATCTAAGCATGCTTCCCCAGTACTGCAGAAAGCAGCAGGCAACAGGCCCAGCGGTCACTATCCTCACAGCTGGATGTTGTGTGCTGTTTTGCTTCTTTCTGCAAAGGCTTTCACCAATTTACAGCTTTTTTTTTTCTCTTGCTGCATGTTTAATTTTCAGAAGTAACAGTAGGGTTTTCTGGTATCTGCATGTTCACCTTCAGAACTGCCTGTGCCATAAATGGTATCTTTGAACCTTTTAATACTGAATTCATAGTAAAAACACCACGTAACTGTAACTCTCACCTTTTTATTCCAGCTATTCTATGCAGGAAATGTACGAAGTTGTTGCTGTTGTGGAGAACTACAAGCTATTTGTGCCTTGGTGTAAAAAGTCAGACGTGTTATCGAAGCGCTCTGGGTACTGCAAAGCACAGCTAGAAATAGGCTTCCCTCCTGTAGTAGAACGGTACACATCGGTTGTTACCCTGGTGAGACCACACTTAGTGAAGGTAACTTTTTCTTACCTATTGCTTTCCCTAACTCATGTGTTAGACATTCCAATATTGTTTCCCGTGGTACAAAAGTGGTGCTTTTCCTTAAAAACTTCAGGTTACTCAGGGATAATTTGAATCTGCTTTTAAAACATCAGCTGCCAAATAGGGGAAAAATTGTTTTTTAAGCTTGTTTTTGCTGGAGAAAGAGGCAGCCATTCAAGACAGCCAATTCGTGTTTATTTTTGTTATGTATCAAGCCTATCTAAATGCAAAATCAATGGCTTCAAAGTTATCGGACAACTGTCGCTTCTGGTATCTGAGCAAAATCTATCATTCTTTTTCTTCTGACAGTTTTAATTATGTAAGAAGCGTTAACTTGAGGATGAAGATCTGCTGAAGAGCTTGTTATTCAATATATTATGAGAACATCGGTTGTTTTAAAGTCCATTTCTTAGAACTTATTTGTTTAGCAATTGTGTGTTTTCTCCTTTCAGCTTTTCAAGGGCAATAATTACAGGAGAAATTTAAATGAGGCCAGGATCTTCCAACTGCTTGTCTATCTCACAGGTTCACTCTGTTAGGAACAGCCCCAACCAGATCCGTACCAACTGCCTCTCCCTTTATGTGGCAATTTTGATCACCTTTTGGAGCAATTAATGAAATGACAGTTGGTTACTATTCAAGATACATATTTGGACATCTTATTTTACTGTTCTTTTCTAGGCTTCCTCTTATGGGACACTGCTCAAAACAGAAATGGGTTTCTTAAGTGCAGGGGGGACATGAATTGGAAAGAGAACATGCAAAGTACTTTTAATCAAGGTACTTACTAATTTTGGAAAGAAAAAACAAACTTCCTTGCGTTTCTAATGAAGTTGAACAATTGCAATAGAAAAATCTGCGTTTTACATGCTTTCCCTTTCTGCTCTTCCCTGACAAGAGTGCCTTTTTCTTTTTCTTCTTTCACAGATAGATATCAGGTTGCCTTACAAAGCCTTTTTCACTTTTATTCTGTCAAAAGAAAAGTTCCCATCTCAGAAAAGACCACGTAATGTTAGTGTTATCTCTGCTGGGATGATTTTTCCTACAAGTTTACATTATGCTCATATAACTGTAGAAACATTACCATGAAGTGACTGTGTGTTTGGACTACTACACTGTCTTCAGAAATAACTCTGGGCAAAGGCAGCTTGCATGGTGCTTCTGTATAGCAGCCTATTGTTGATGACAAAATGAACATGGATTTCTTGCTTCCAGCAGCAGTGCTTAAGCCCTAGAAAATCAAGCTGGTAGCAGCAGCTCTCGCTGCTGAGGGAAGAGCTGGCTGAGTTTTACTGCTTGTCAGGTTGGGGGCAAGGGGCACATGCTGGCACTTTCCCCATGCTTCCTGTCCTTTTGTCAGCAACAGGCCTGAAGGACTCAGCTCCCTCCCTGTCTGCTCTTCTCTCTATTCCTTCCCCTTCTGTTGCAGAAGCAGTGAGGCACTGTATTGTTATACTGGGCAGAAAAATATGAGGTACTTTTCTGCATTTGATCAGTCTTTGAGGTGGCTTGGTTTCTGGTTTTAAAGTAGGACTGTATAGAAGGGCTCTCAGATCACTGATTAAATGTGTCTTGCTGGAAACAAAGCCAAGATATAAGGCAATTATGAACTTGAGTGTATATGGTTTCACTGACTTTGGGGTAGTTCTTGATGATGCCTTATGACAAAGGACTTTTTGAGTTCAGCATCAAAATAAACCCGATTGAAGTCAAACATTCCTATAGCACAAGATTACTGGTCTACACATTAATATATAAAGCATTCTATACATGTATTAAAATAAATACATATACAAAGCCAGTAAATATCGACATCCTTTGCTGAAAACAGTGTTATACCAATATTTTGGTAATAGAGCACTAACATTACCATGGTGTGGGATGCCTTAGGCGAGAGATCTGTTTTACGACTCAAGACAAAAATCCTTCCCCTACCATACAAGGTTTTCAGTTATTTTACTCTACGTGACGCTGTGCAAATGAGATCTGTCGCTGGCTGCACTATTGAGAACAATTTTTAACTATGCTGTGACCCTCACAGTCTAGCAGAATGCGAGTGCACGTTCAGTAATCCTGATTTGTCACTTGTGTAGGAGCTTAACTGCAGCTTGGCTTTTCAAACTTTCTTTTAGGCATCCTGCACTGATGGAAAGCTATTTAATCACTTGGAAACAGTCTGGCGCTTCAGCCCAGGTATCCCTGCCTATCCAAGGACATGTACATTGGATTTTGCAGTAAGTACTGTAATTAAAACTTGGATGTGCTAGAAACGGAGCATAAAAATATTCTTTGGTTGCATTTAAGAAAAAAGAGTACGTGGTACCGTTTTCCCTCTGCCCTCCCACCCACTCACACTGAAACTGAGTTAATGGTTGTGAACGTTACCATGTGGAAACTGCTACACGGTTCTTTAGAGACAGCAGCTGTCTGTGAGATGTCCACACACAGCCACTAGGGACTGGTATCTCTCACCTTAACATTCTCTATGTGTTACAGTTTTAGGTAAGCAAATACAGGGGGAGAAATCATAAACATATTCATGGACTTTGCTGTTTCCTTTCATTAGTTTACAACCAAAGTACTCTTGTTATCAGAAAGTAGATATTCTCCCATCTATCCTGTTTGGCCTACAAGTTTTGCCAGCTTGATTTCCCAACTTTTAGTTTTACTGTTTCATGTATTTTAACTCCTACTCCACCTAAAACACTGCTGCATAATTCTTTAGAGAAATGCTGCCCTTCTATTTTAGGATATCACAGGAATGGCCTGATGCTGCTGGCCTATACTGGGACACTCTGCTTTGAAAAATCTCTTCTGCAAATAGGAAAAAGATTTAGAGTATTTGTAAAGCACCACATAACCTCACTGGCTTAGTAACTTTCACCTTATTGCTATACTGAGCTTCAACAGTCCAAAAATTAACCTATAGGCACTTGAAAATTTATTTCTCATGGCATTTAATAACTATGTTTGCATGTTAGTTGCTCATGGTATTTAAATTTCTCCAGGCTAGTAAGTGCCAGTTCCTGCTACTGACTAGTAATTAA
This sequence comes from Lagopus muta, assembly GCF_023343835.1. Classification (NCBI taxonomy): domain Eukaryota; kingdom Metazoa; phylum Chordata; class Aves; order Galliformes; family Phasianidae; genus Lagopus; species Lagopus muta. The sequence continues at coordinate 26,805,240 of NC_064440.1, read as the reverse complement.
CTTGAGAAAACTTCAATTAAGCATTTATATAAACCCTGCTCTTTAAGTACTGGGTTTGTGCAGAAAGTTTTTTCCCCATTGAAGCCAAGTTTTGACACTTCAGGTTGAGAATTTCAGTTAGGCTCAAATCTGCACTTAAAATGGGCATTTTCTTCTCGAAGAAACACCATTAATACCTTACGTTGCTTACATCATTTGAGGTAACAGAAACAAATACAGCCAGGTGAGCAGGAGGTTGTCTTACAACAGCAAGTACTTCAGGATTGTAACCCTTGCCCAGTTCCAACATGCTGTGCCTCAGGCCTAACCTGACTGCATTGATAAACACTTCAGAACAAACTTCTCAAAACATACTGCGTAACTGAGTGAGAGAGAACACTGATCTCAGGAGTGCTGGTTGGCTTTAGAAAGGTTTGAGTTTTGCTTATGCTGGCTCCCCTGGCCTATGGCATTGTTCTGCCAGTCTGCTGAACTGTAACGAGGCGTTGTTTTGAGATGTTTCAGCTCTTCACTGATTTGGTATCTGGATTTAAGCACAGTGGGTTGCCATCTGCAAGCTTCATGAATGTATGCCGTGCCTCAAAGTTCTTACATGGTTCCTGAGCATGCTGTAACGCTCACAATCCCTGCTTTGCAGAACTCTACACGCTGTGAGGCCTCTCAGACTTTCAGAAGGCACATTAATTTTACTGATGCTTGAGATCAAACAAATGCAAATGAAGCTACACCTGGCTTACAGTCCCCATAGTTAAATTACTTCTGTATTACTATTCCTGCAGCTCATATGCATTACTCATAAGCAATTTAAGAGAATACATATTTGCCTCACTTAAGATTTTATTTGCTAATTTCTCAGGTAGGACAAAAGTACTTAAATCACAGTCCAGAAAACATTCAGGACTTTTTTTTTTAAAGTGCAAGAGAGCAATCTATTTCTTTTCCTGATGATTAAGTAGTAATTTCTGGAAGCTGTAGAACTAAACCCAATAGCGTAGCCTGAAGGGGAACGTTCTTAACTGGACCGAGGGCCAGCACAGCAAAAAAAAAAAAAAAGCAACAAAACAAAGCTTGAAGGCTGGCTGACATAAAAGTGACCTTGCTGTTGTCATCATGTTTTCTTTTGGGGGAGGAGACAGAAAGCAAACTCACTTGCTCCTGCGTTAAGTGCTAACTACTACAGTAGCTTCAGCATAATGAGAGATTCAGTAGCTAAAAGGGACTATAAGGCACAAGGATTTGGTACGAAGGACTCAGCCAGTACCTCTGTGCTCCAAAACTGACTGCCTGTGTCAGGACAGCAAAGGTACAGAGTTAGGTGTCCAGGAAGGAGACAGAACAGATAAAAGCAAATTTGTAGCTTTAGTCAGTACAGAAGCCTTGTTTGAACATATGGTTAACGACATCTACACAGGTGGATAAACAGTGTTTGGTACCTAATAGGTAACTACTTCAAAGTGCCTTTTAACCCCTCTTTGAGTTTGCTTCAGCTTACCTGTACATCTGCTGTCTTGCCTCGTGGGATTTTCTTCAAACTTCTGTCACTCAAATTCTGTGTGCAAAGTAATGAAGTTGTTACTACTGGTTGGAAGTTCTTCCATTATCCCAAATCCATGTATGTTTTGTGATCTTTTGTTAAGATACAGCTAACTTAGAAAAATGGAAGTAATGCATAAGAGAACCAACAAAATGCTAATTGGAAAACCTAGGGAAGCATTCCTCTGACCCAAGAATTAGGCTTTTCTTCAATTTCACACTCATCGTTCAGTTTTAACTGTTCTTTCTTCTCCAGCTTACTTATAGCATTAATTGAAGATTTTCAAGTTAGTTCTAATGACATTTTACCACAACGGGACAAAAACCATCTCCTTTATTTTGACAGATCTCTTTTGAATTTCGTTCACTTCTACACTCGCAACTTGCTACACTGTTCTTTGATGAAGTGGTAAAGCAGATGGTTGCTGCCTTTGAAAGAAGAGCATCCAAGCTCCACGGCCCTGAAACAAGCATACCTCGGGAACTCATGTTTCACGAAGTTCATCAAACATAATGGGGAAAACTTCAGCACCCTCCACCATAAACATTTTTTGTACACCATTTGTAGAAGTGGTATTACGCTCCTTTTGGGGCACCTATTTCATTTCATACCTGAGCTTTGTGTGTAATTTTCTACTGTACAAAACACGCACATGTTCAGCTGAATGTATGTATTCTATTCAAGCTGCTATCAAGTGCAGTTCAGAGTGTTATTGGTAACAGGCAACTGCCATGTATGTAATGCAAGGTAATTTAGGCTACCATTATTAATCTGTCGAACCATTTCTGTAATCAGTTTTTCTGCCTTATCTAAGCTTACGTCTTTTCAACATTGTAATATATTAACTCAAGTTTTAGCTGTTAGCAGTGTGAATGTTACTTACCAGCATCAACTCACTCAACTCTGGTTGAGTTAAAGGGAAATCCTGACATTTTAGCTTTAGGGCATACGGAATGCTTGTCCCAGCATCAGTGACTTGGTGCTTTTGATCCCAGTGGCTGACAGGGGTGGTCAGGTGCCTCTGGCTGCTGTTCAATTCTGACCAGAAACTGCTACAGAAAAAAAAAACAGAAAGCAGCCTTACCCCTGAGTTTTCCAAGAGGCACACCTAACACAAAGCACAGCAGTTTCAGCTATATCCACTATCTTTGCTCACTGGGCTTCAGGCACAATTGTGTTTGATAATCTGAACTTACCTACTTGCCACAGTTTCATCGTTAGGTGTTGCAATTAGGTTACACTACATGTGCCAGGTCTAACGCAGAGTTCTTAGTTCTCTAAAGAGTAAATGTTAACTCAGTGAGAGCCAGGGCATGGATACACTCCCTTCTGTGCTGCACTACTGCTCTTTAAAAAGAGGGAATGCTCCCCTTAATAGTGTGAAGACACCCAAAGTCAACTGTCATGTAGTGACACACAACATAGACCAAAATTTTACTTATCTCAGTACTGTTGTGCCTTTCACTTATCAGTGCAGTAAGTGGTACCAGCTGTCTTGATTAAACTCATTCTCACTAAATTATCTTCATTACATCAGTACTCTTTCCAGTCTCTAAAGAAACAGGTGTATAGGTTAGAACAATTTCAGATCCTGTCTATGCGCTTTCTCAAATTTCATCTAGTTTCAGTCATGAAATTCTGTAGTTTCAGATCAAGCACGTATCCCAGCTGAGGCCAGTCAACACAGCCTCTGCAATCCATTTGAGTACTACAGGATAGGTGGCAAGATATCATGTAATGTAGAGACATAAATTTCAGGACAAAGGATGGCCCTGGAGCAGTCTTGGGCATCTCCTAACACTTCACCAAAAAGACTAAGATTTCTCACCTCAGTTCTTAGTACAGACTTACATAGACAGTTCTTAGCAGTGGTAGGCAGCTGGGGAAAGTGACAGCTGGATGAAGAGGTCAGTTTTAAAGCACCTGGGGAGCTGTAAAGGATTTTTTGTTTTGAAACTGTGCAAGAAAAAAATGAAGGGTTTGTGAGCACCACAGGAGGTGGAAAGCAGAAAGGAAAGATGGTACAGAGCAGTCTTACTAGCTGTGCTGGGTTAAAGAAAAAAGGAGTAGGTGGCATACAAGGCTGGCTTTAAGGGCAAACTTCACCTAGTGCAGACAATGTAATATCCAAAGAGCTGAAGACCACAACTCTCAAGCCAAGAAGGCAACTAGGTACTATGCTTAAGCAGCAGTACTAACTTACTCAACTCTTAGCAAAGAAAACTTACCTGTTTCATACCCTCAGGGCATTCTCCCTCCTCCCACAGCACTGTGAGAAATTGTTCCAGCATGTAAAACAAGCAGTATGGAAAAGGCAAAATAAAGTCAATGCACGTGCCTTATTTTCATATCATTGTTTAATATTTCAGAAGAACTGTCTGTCAGTTCAGCTCAGGTATTTCTTACCAGAGTTAACGTAACTTCTATTTCAGAGAAACATTCTAGACAGGCGGATGCTCCTGCAGAGAAATGCCCTCTAGGCTTAAGTGTCAGATTTCTAGTAAATCTTACAAGTGGGCTATCAAGTTTATCCCAGAACTATGGCTTTGTGTACAGAGGAATAAGGTGATACATATCAATACTCTTGCGCAGTTTGTTTTATTACATGAAGGTCACATAAGAGTGTATTTCTCTACTTTGTACACAGTTGTCTAGTCTTATGCACAGTGGCTTCCAAGTTCTTCCTAGTTCTGGCAAGCACCAATAAATTCTGAAACAGAATACCAAGTGCCTTAATTAAGTTTAAATCAGAACCTTGGTAGATGGATCTTGCACTCAGTTATCAGGAATGTACAAATGTCTTTATTCAAAAAATACAAAATAAATTATCTGTAGGCATGGACAATGACTGTAAACAATTACACGTGTGTTAAATGAAATCCAGTAACTGATGGTTACAGTGATTCTTTTAAACACCAGCCTCACTTCAGTCAATATCCATCCTCTCACACTGACATCTGAAGTTTTTAAGTCAGAACTGTCAGTCTTAAACAGCACAGTTCATGATGCATCAGTACCCCAGGAATTAGAACATGCCACCTCCCATTCCTCCACCCATCCCACCCATTCCTCCCATTGCTGGCTCTTTTTCCTCTTTAGGAACTTCAGTCACTACTGCTTCTGCCGTTGATAAGAGAGAAGCAACACCTGCAGCGTCCATCAGAGCCGTTCTCACAACCTGAAGACAGGAAAGAAAGAACTTAGTACCCATTTAGCATCCCTTGCAGAGGGAGGAAGAGAAGTTAAGGCTGGTTTTGGTTACCTTCGTTGGGTCTATGATTCCTTTTTCTACCATATTTACAAAGTCCCCAAGCATTGCATCATAGCCAACTTCTGATGGACTCTGCAGTATTTTTTCAACTATTAATGATCCTTCAACACCTGCATTCTTTGCAATAGTCATTGCTGGAATTTTCAGTGTTCTCTTAATTATTTCAATGCCTGAAAGAAAAAGGATCTTTAGGAGTTAGTTACTACTTACACTCCTATTACCAAGACATACATTTAACTGCTGGGGATTAATACAAGAAGAAAAAGCTAGCAGAGCAAGAAGTTAACATATTTTTCTCAGTTCAGTGGGTGTGTGAGGGGAACTTCTTGAAATTTGCGAACAAATTAAATCACTGCAAGAAATCAGCTCATTTTAGTTTTACCTGCCCAAGAACTACTAAAGAATATTGTTGTCATAGCAGGTGTTCATGGAACACCTTACAAAGCCATCTTCCATTTGATGTGCTGAAGTGTCTTAAGCATTGTTGGAATTCATGCATGTTTGCAACAGGTTAAGTAATTCAATTATTTCCTTAGAGGCTTTTCAGCTTTCAGAGGATGCTGCTGCTTTATTGTTTTTCACACCCGAGCTAGGGAAGCAACAAAAGCTCTTCCCCGCTGTAAAGGAGAAATGTCAAACCAAAGGGCATTGCCATACCAAGGAGATAAGATGCTGAAGTAACTAAATACTCACTGAAATCAATCTATTTAATCCAGTGAAGCCTCAGGACAAAAAAAAAAAAAGTCTATTCTCAGCACTCCCACACAAGCATCTGAGTAATGTACTTACCAATTTTCTGATCCTCGTTGGCTGGTTTTAAGGCATCTAATGCTGGAATGCAGCGAAGCAATGCACATCCACCGCCTGGAACAATGCCTTCCTCTACAGCAGCACGGGTCGCGTTCAGGGCATCAGTAACTCTGTCCTTCTTCTCATTTACTTCAACATCACTTGTGCCGCCAACCTACAAGCAAGCCATATGTCAAGGTCTGTAATGAGAAGCCCATGTAGGTAAGCCTGCCATGGACTCTGCTGCCACAAAATTGAACAGCTCCTAATGCCACGGTTTAGCACTGCATTAACCCAAACTCCTTATCTGAATCAGCTGGTTATGAGACAAGCAAACAGTAAATCACATCAGCAATAAATGGCTGGTGCCACCACTTGTCCTGAGTTACTCTGACAGCAGTCCAAGTACAAGCTGCCTTCTTGAGTACTGGCTCCATTTCTGCTGCTAAGAATACTACGGAGCTGACTCCATGCCCCTGCACACCTCCCGCCAGATCCAAAGGAAAAACCCATGGCTCACAAGTTACGGTGCAGCTGCAGCATTTGCTGCTGGTTCTGGAAGTAACTCCATTATCATCTATGTGCCATTCTCTGTCTTTGAAAGTGACTGAAGATATTAGTGAAAGATGGATCTGAAAAATTTTGTTTATTTTAAGTTGTAGTCCTAAGAAATTTCATATCTCACCTTCAATACTGCTACCCCATCAGATAGTTTGGCCAATCGTTCATTCAGTTTCTCTTTTTCATATTCACTTGTGGTGACTTCTAGCTGTTCAATAATTTCTTGAATGCGTTTTTCAATTTGAGCCTTCTCACCCTTCCCCTTTAGAAGCATGGTGTCATCTTTGGTCACAATCACCTCTCCAACTTTTCCAAAATCATGAGGCTGAATATCTTCTACATTTAGGCTCAAGCCCTCCTCTCCAAACACCTGAACACATAAAAAGTATAGTTGGAATTTACACCTTTTCCATGTATGAAATTATTATTTCTGTGGATGAACACACGTACAGAAGCCTAACAGCACACAACCACCATACTATAGCAGCTAAGTGCAAAGAAGTTCCTCCCTTCTTACAGGCGAGGCATGCAGGCATCGCATAATCTCGCTGAACAAGGAACTACAGAACTACAGGATTTTAGTTCACAACTGATTTAACACATTAATTTAATGTGGCTGGAGATTGTGTACAGGTTCACCCATGTGCTTCCAGAAGTTATGAATAGTGGCAATAAACTAACTGTAGAAGAGTTTGTTGGTTTTGTTACTTCACGTTTCATTTGGCTTAAACATCTATTTCAATAACCAGCTTTGGATCTCAACATCATGTTAGGATTCTGAAGCATGTATTAAAAAGCATTTAAAAAACGACAGTAACAGTCAGTAACATCAACTATTCTGAAACAGAGATAGTACAATTAAACATTTGTGTAAAATACAAGTAACTGCGTTCTCCAGCTTATTCTTAATCTTCAGAACAATCACATTCATCCTAATTCAAGTCGTAAGAAGGGAACTATGCTTTGCTGTTTTTCTCAAGAAGTGTTTTGGACATTTCTCCTCTAAGAAACTAAATCCTGCAAGGAGACCCTGTGTGTAACTTCAGCCACTTATAGCAACCTATTACTCAAAGCTGGTCAGAGCTGTGTGACACAGCAAGTGTCACCATACTTGCTCTTGTACTTGTTCAAGCATTAGCTACCACTGCCCTTTTGAAAGAATAAGAAACAGCTTGCAACACAGCAAACAGAAGTCATGGACTTAAAACTAAATTATTCACCTCCCTAAATAGCATTTGTGTTTCTTAGAGGAAAAAGTCAAGTAAAATATCGTTACTTACAGCACCACCTGTAGCAATTGCCATATCCTTAAGCTGGTTTTTCCTGTTGTCACCAAAACCTGGTGCTTTTACAGCAACAACCTGAAGACCAACCTTGAGCCTGAAGAACATAATTGAGAGGACAATACTTCAAATGTGTTCACAAAACAAATCTAATTGCTATAAATTGATATTTCAGTACCAATCAAACAGTTAAGCAAACAGGGACCTTCATGAACTGAGCTACTGTTGCTCAAACAAGTAGCTAGGAAACCAATTCAACCTAAGCAATATCAATTATGGCTATGTGTGAGAGTTGTCATTTCCTAGTTCTGGGAAAATTCAAATACATGCTTTCCAATGTATTCCTCTAAAAGGCTGAAAATGCAGGGAATAAAAAAAATTTTATTGTTCCAAAGCCCTGAAAGTATGAATTTCAAACCTTACCTGTTCAAGACTAGAGTGCTGAGGGCTTCTCCATCAACATCTTCAGCAATAATGACCAAAGGTTTGCGGTGACTATTGGCAATTTCAAGAGCTGGAACTATGGACTGTACACTGGAAATCTTCTTTTCACTGATTAAAACGTAAGCATCCTGGAATTCACATTTCTGCCCTGCAGAAACAATATGCACTGTCTGAGCAATCTCATCATGAAAGCAGATTGAGCCTTCTCTGAAACTTACTGTGCAGCTTCAGAGCTACTATTTTATCTTTCAACTTCAACTTTAAGATAAACCAAAAGCCCCTAACAACTAATGACAAACATAAACTCCATAAAAACCCCAGTGCTGTCTTCTAAGACATTCAGTTCTGTTATCTGGAGTGCCGCAGGGCCAGCTTAATGGTAGCACAGAAAATTGTTCACACTGAGCATGAAAGTGTAACAAGGAAAAAAACTATCAAGCTTTTGCCATGTTTCTGATAGGGGAAGGACCCCAGCATCCTACTGCCATAATATGTAGCATAACAGCCTTTGTAAGACACCATTATTTTAAAATTAGCTGAGCCATTAAGGTAGCTGGTACACAATTTTATTAACTCACCTTTGGCTGTATTAATGAAATATGGAGAGATGTAGCCTCGGTCAAACTTCATACCTTCAATGATTTCTAATTCATCATTTAGAGTTTTTCCATCCTGTTTAGATGCAAGGAAGTCTTATTAGACATCTGTTTATAAGAATACCACACGTAACAAAAAACTCTACATCACATCTGCTTCACATGCTTTCTCTCAAAGGAAAATAATAGTATGAGCAGTACAAGCCTGATCTAAAAGGGATGGGAATGGAGGAGTTGTAGGTGCTGACATCCAGTGCCCTCCACATCACATGCCACAAAAGCCAGCCCTCACTTGGAAAGGCAGACATTTTGCTCTTGGTCCATATGCTGACAGCTCTCACCTTGACAGTGATTACACCTTTCCGGCCGACCTTTTTCATGGCATCAGAAATTATATTGCCTATTTCCTGATCTCCATTCGCTGATATTGTGGCAACCTGAAAAAGCAAAATGCTTAAATTCATTTCACAGACCACATAATTTGTTTCCTTACTATAAACAAAATGATCATTTTCAATTCTAATACACACAGAACAAGTGACAGTAGCACATCCACACCACAACTACAATACAGTGGCTAGTGGCTTCAGGGCAGCTCAAGCAGTGGGCAAGATCCCACACGCCGGGTTCATGCAGCACACACATCTGAATCTGCAGCCGCAAGAGGAAACGAGCCACAAAGCCCAACACGCCTGCAAAGTGCACCCAGCAAGGCATCTGCCTCAACCTAAACCTCCCACAGCTCATCTGTAACAAAACTCCTGCAAGTCAGCCATCACCAAACTCACCAATACATTTTTGCTTTCTTCAGTTCTTCCCAAATAATCACACTTAGGTTTTATGACCACTTTTTGAAAACAATCCTGATGGAAAATACTGCCTACTTCTGAACCAACATCTAAGTGAAGATAGAATACTGGGCATTTCAAACAACTCATGAATGTGTTACCAGGGAGATCATTCAATGAGATGTATTCCAAACCTTTACACGTACAAATAAATACTCAGTTCTTCTGTATCCACAGTCTACCACCATCAAACCTGACTTCACTAATCTTTCTGAAATAACATTATGTGGTGGTTTTTTTTTTTTTGTTTTGTTTTTACCTGTGCAATTTCTTCTGGAGTTGTAACTGGTTTAGACAGCTTCTTCAGTTCAGCTATAACAGCATCAACTGCAAGCATCACCCCTAAAGATGAATGGGACACTTGTGAGGGAACAGAACGAATTATACAGTACAGGAAAAAAAAAAACCACAAAAACAACAGTTTCAAACCCAAGAAGCCCACGTTACAAAAATGCATCAAATTTGCAGGTTCAGAAACAAGCTGTTCTAGCTCTGCACTGTCATCTTCATACCTCGTAATCTCGACTTTTGAGTTGGCATGACATACATTCAGTCACAATCAAAAGTAATTCATGTGAAACCAGCAAATTTATATGCCAACCAGATATGAATTAAAATGGATTTTAGAAGTGTGCCTATATCAAATTAACCATTTTTCTGTTTTGCAGGCAATAACGTGTTCAGAGAAAAGACAGATTCACTCCATATATCACAGCAGTAGCAAGTAGATTCTGAATGCATCACTGCTCAAGTTAAGTTTTACCTGGTTCTTTAGCAAAAGGCAATTTATTGAGGAAGCCAGCCAAATTTAGCATATGAAAAGCAAAAAGCCAGCAATTAAAGACACTGAACAAAAAAAAAAATTACCCCTTCTGATTTCCACTGGATTAGCTCCTTTGCTGATCTTCTCAAAGCCTTCTTTGGCAATAGCACGTGCAAGTACCGTTGCAGTAGTAGTACCATCTCCTGCCTCTTCATTTGTATTGTTGGCAACGTCTTGAACCAACTTGGCTCCAATGTTTTTGTATTTGTCTTTTAAGTCGATTGCCTTTGCCACTGTCACACCATCTTTTGTCACTTTGGGGCTCCCCCAGCTTTGTTCAATAATAACTGTTCTTCCCTAGGATTACAAATAATAAATATTAAGTAAAAGCCAGGCAACCCACAGCACATCACTGCAATGAAAATCCTCTGTGAAGTGTCACCTTCCACGTTAAAACGTGGTAAAATTCCCTTCAAATCACAATAAAAGCATGTGGCCAAAAAACAGTAATAGGAAACTTGATTCTTTGCACATTTTGAAAAGATAAAAGTTATAAATCTCATTGATGATGAGTATGTGGAACAGAAAGCACTCACTGTAATTGTGTCCATGTGCTGCACTAATTTCTCACAAACCGTTGGCACTTGCTTTAACTAGAAAGCTGGACTATCCTAATTAAAATACAAAGTTGATATGGAAAATTATGGACCATACAGGGAACATAGGGCAGATGCCTCTCACAGAGCTCCAGCTTGAATAGCTGCCCCAATCAATCATGCTCCAGACCTTCAGCTGGAGACAGCAGAAATGCAACTGCCTCTCTAGCACCGCTGCCCTGAATCTCTTCAGCTGTGGTGAAGGCTGCAGCAGTTGGAGGTGGGGAAGGAAGACCGAACATCCACCTCACTGCTGTGACTGCCAGCCAGTCCTGCACAAGCCCCCTCAGCTGGCCCATGAGGCCCAGGTGAGTGCTGAGCACACTGCTCCTGCTCACACTGCTGTAGCTGACTGCGTGCCAGCATGGCTTCAGCTCCGAGCAGAGCCTGGCTTGCAAGCCCAGCCATCCAAGGTCTCTGACACAGCGTGCTGCCACTGCGGTGCACTGCGTTCCCTGCCTGTGCAGTGCCCACTCACGTCTGCCTCAATGATTCAGGCCATGCATTGCTGCCGCGCAAGAGGCCACGTGGTTCCTGAAGTACAACTAACCCTAGACACTGCAGAAAAGAAATGTAAAGCTGCAGTTACCAGCTGAACATGTGAGAGAACCTGCACATTGCTCATTCTGTGCTGCAGAACAGTTACATCAAGTTAATATTTAACACAACTTCTTACCGCTACTTCATTCAACCTGTGCTGTTATTAAACCCAAAGAGCCTCAAGAAAAAAACACAACTCTGTCTGTTAGCATACTGATAAGTTCTTCTTCACACAATCCCCTCCTTGGTTTGCTCCGTTTCATTGTTTTCACCTGACCTTATTACAAACAAGTTTGGTAGTTAGGGAGACAATAAGAAAGTAAGACCTACTTACACCCCCATCACGTTAAACAGCTTACACTCAACATAAGGATGCTATGACTGTGAATAAAAGAAATACACCTGCACTTTGAGTGGTCCTGCATATCAAGAACTACAGAGACAAAGCAATGGGCCTGCTGGCAGCAACATCAGAAGATTGTGCAAAACTGGAAATTGTGCTTCTTTAAATAAGGAAGAGTGCAGAAGGGAAGTTCCCTCAGAGTATGGTATTTCTTAAAATTGCTAGAGGCTGAATCAGGTAAAAAGAGCAATCTCTACAAAACACCTGGAGAACAGCCGATGCACCGACTGCAAATGAACAAGGATTCCATGAGGTTGCAGTAAGTTGCATCAGGATCTGCCCTTTAACCAGCACATTTAAACCATGCTCAGACAGTCACAGTGTAGCCTAAGCCCAAACCAAGCATTAAATCAGCTGATCACACTGCAGCCTCATTCTTTTGGAGAACTGTCCTTATGGAAAGCAGCCAGAGATTGCTGACATCACTGCTGCTCAACCTTAACCATGCTCAGTTAATAGCACCTTGAATAAGCGAAGCTCCAAAAATGTAAAAAAGATAAATAGTTTCATAGAGGCCAAGCAGCCTTGAAAAGATCAACCATGCATACAATGTTACTGCACATTTTGAACCTCCTATGTTTACTTTAGTCCACATTAGTTACAATATCCTCCCTACTTCAAGGTTATACTTGGAGCTGGTGTATTAAATCTTTCAAAATTCCAAACAGTGAATTTATTGAAAGCTCCACCTGTCTTCTGAGATGTAAGGAGCTCAGCAGGGAGATAGGACACAATTGTGACTACACCATTCCGACAGAAAAACCGAAGTGATTCCATCTAACTGCTCAGCATGAGGAGCTGCACAACTGCAGCCAGCTCACCCACCATTCCACCAATGGCAGATAGCAGTAAGCAACAACTACGTCTGAAATCCCAGGGAAACTGAATAGCTGATCTGGAACAGGCATTGCTATGAATATTATTCTATGTACGCAAAGAATAACAAAGAAAAAGTCTCCTCTTCCTTAAGCAGGAACCTCATTTTGTGTTGTATGACTGTGCAGAATACAACAATCTAATTTTCTGAAAGTCCTAAACCTTGCAGAGGTTCACACACTGTATTTCACCCTACAAACAAAGGATGCCACTGGCATGGATTTCCCCATAAGGCCTTTAGGAGCTGGCTGAAAGCTCAGCATTATGCCCTTAAAGCTTTCACCTCGCTACTGCTGGGAGATGAAGGCATACAAAGCCGTAATTTCTACCTAAAATAAATAAGTGCCAATTTAACTATTCCTTTTGTGAGGAGAGTTAATCATCTACCACGCCGTTAGGAACCGCGACTCGAGCCATTCACGCTCAGAACACGGCCGTTCCCTGGGCCTCATTTATTGTCAGCTGCCTAAAGGAACCCACCCAGGGAACAGCTCTGTCTCCTTCTGCCCACAGGAGGCCGACAGACGATCACAGGCAGCCCGCAGCCCGCCCTGGTCCCCGCGGCCATCACAGACACACACGTGCGAATAACGGGACGCTACACAGACAAATGTGATCCGCTACGGCGTTTTAAAAGAGAGCAAAGCACACGAAACCGGCGCGCCCCGCCGTTACCTTCGGCCCCATGGTGACGGCGACAGCATCCGCCAGCAGATCCACTCCCTGCAGCATGAGGGCTCGGGCGTCCGCACCGAACTTCACATCCTTCGCATACGCCCGCGTCAGGTGCGGGGCGAGCGCTCTGGACACCGGCCTGACGTGACGGAGCACTGCGGGCAAGCGGAGCATGTCTGAAAAATAAAACCCCGCGTTGAGCTGCGATGGACCAGAATGAGCGGAGGGTCCCGCGGCGGCCACATGTCCGCACGCCCGCTCCCGGCAGGACACGCGCCGCAAGGTCAGAGCCGCTCGCCCCCTGCTGCCCACCGGCCGCGCTGCAGCCGCCCCACACCGTGCCGGCATCGCCCCGGAGCCGCGAGGGGCCGCGAGAGCCCGCGGCGGAGCTCGCCCCACGCGCCGGGCCGCACGCCGAACGCGGAGCCCGAGCCCGCGCGCAACTCGTCGTAAGGCCGGAGGCCGGCCTCCCCGCTACCGGCGCACGGCGGTGCCTGGGCGCCGCCAAGAACGGAATAACGGTCGCCGTGAGAACGGAGAGCCGCTCTCGGCTCACCTGCGGGGTTACGGGAGGCGCCTCCGCCGTTCGGTCCGGTCCGAGCGCGCGGCACACAAGTCTGCACGCAGGGGCGGGAAGCGCGCGGCACTCACTCACTCATGCGGCCCCGCCCCCCGCCGGGCAGACACCCGTGCGGGGAGCGGCGCGGCCGGGCCCCGGAACCTGCATGGCCTCTCCGGCCCACCAATGGAGGGAAAAGGGATGCGGGAGTACCGCGCGCTCTGCGCGTGCGCAGGACGCGCCAAGCATGAGTCACTCAGGTTCCGGGGCCCGCCGATTCCAGAACCTTCTGGAACGCCCATGCTCGCTCCGGGTCAGAGGTGAGCTGACTTCACTTCCGGGTGGCTGGCTGACCCCGGCATCGGCCAAGCGTTAAATCTCCGTTTCGGCGGCACCAGCAGCGCTCAGGCGGCCCGTGCACTCGCAACGCGGGCGCGGCGACCAAAAATAAGCGGCGGGGACCGAGCGGCTCACGGCTGGGGGCGGAGCGCCGCCCGGGGGCAGGGCGCGGCGCGCGGGTCGGTAGTTGCGCATGCGCACGCGGTGACCTTTCTCACGTGTGCGAGCAGCGGCGCGGTCACTCGGTGCGGGAGCGCAGCAGCCGCCATGGTGAGTGCCGCGCCCCGGCTCGCGCCGTCACAACCCAGCCCGCGCTCGGCCGCGTGTCAGCATCCGTATATCCTTGCATCCCTGCGCGGGGTTGGGCCCGCCGCTGCAGCCCGCCTATCTGCAGGGCGAGTAAGCCCCGATCGGGGGTCGTTGGGTGTGTCGGCAGCGTGCCGCTTTGCGCGGGTGCTGCCCGGCGCTGTCGGAGGGCGATAGCGGCCGGTGGGGCTGCGTCGGGCTGCGGGGCGGCGGAAGCGGTTGGGGACGGAGCGGCGGCCCTCCTCGTCGGCGTACCGCCTTAGCATCGCGCGGGCGCTCGGTTAGCTCAGCCTGGAGCTGGGAGCGGGCCTCGGGGCGGCCTGGAGCGCTGCGAGGTCACCGAGTCCTTGGGGGGGCTGCGTTGGGTCCCGTGAGAGCTTCGGCTCCGTCCCGTGCCCTGCCTGCAGCGCTCAGCTCCTGTCCGGGCTGCGCCTGTGGAGCGCGGGAGGGAAAAAAGAGTTCCTCGTTGGGCTTTGTAAGCTGCTTCCATCCAGGCCTCCTCTGGAGGAGCACTGCATAAGGGCAGAGCTGTCCTTGTACCCACACCCATATCTCATTAGCAATTGTAGAATGGCCCCGGTGACAAGGACCGTAACGATCATGTAGTTTCAGCCCCCTTGCTGCGTGCAGTGCTGCCAACCATCAGACCAGGCAGAAGCTTTCCCCAAAGCTTAAGCATGAAGTGCCCGCGTTCTGAAGACTGCTTACCGATTTCAGTTAAACAGAACATTCCGTTTCAGGGAACGAAAAGAAAAAGACATCAGCTCTGGTATTTTCTTCGAATGAACATCATCATAGTTCACAGTCGTTTCCGTGTCTTTTTCATCATTCTAGCAGTAACAGTTTTCCCAGGGATGCATCTTTCACACGCTAGTTTTGTGCTCGCACATTGCCTACCATTTGGTTTTCCCCCAGTTTTAAATCTTGTGTGCTGGTGAGTGTCAGTGAGGGGTGCACAGATGCCAGGCTGATCTAGCTGTTTCTGTGAGCCCAGGGTACCTGCCCTGCACGACACTGTCTCCATGTGACTTGGCAAGGCTCCATATCTTTCCTCCTAAACCAGAGCAGATTCCTTCTTCTGCCCCCTGCTTGGTGGGGCTGTGTGCTTGCCCTTCATCTCCTGTGTGGGAGCTGGAGTGCTGCTTCACAAATGCTGCCAGTAAGGGGGTAAGGAGTTGCTTTTAAATGTAAAAAGATGAAAATAAAAAAAATTCAGTGAGTAGAGGTAGATAGTGACTGACTTATCTGCATGAAGGAAAAGCACTCAAGGTAGAAATGTGCTTCCTTCCTTCTGTGGGCTTAGTCCTAAATGTTTGTGGCTAAGGGTAAGCATGTGTGTATAAATCACTCCAAGTAACAGCAGTTTCCATTGGGACTTCAAACTTCAGGAGCCGTGTTGCATCATGTGAAATGCAATGTCTTGAAATTGCCTGGAAAAGACTGACATGAGATACAGGCCTAGACTGACACTTCGTTACTATAAAATATTCTGCTACAATGAATAAAAATGCAGCTGTCCTCAATCCTGATTAAGTCCGTCTGTGAATGTAAAACACACTTTTTATCATCAACAGGCTGTTCTTAATAAGCAGTATGAAGTAACGGTTTAGGATTAAACGCCTGCAGAAACTTGCAGCCGCGTGGGGCTCCTGCTCCACCTGCTGGTGGCGTGTTCCTTAGCTGTGCCTCAAGGGCACACATTGCCCACTAGGAGCCCGTGAAGGCCGCTTGGGAGCGAGCTGCTTCTGAGGAGCTTGGAGCAGTTGTAGCACAGCCTTGCTTTCGTCTCCACCGATTTCTGATGCAATCAAAGGTCTGCTTTGCTTCTATGGAAGAGAACTGCCTGGCTGTGCTCTTAAACTCTTGTTCTCTCACAACGGCTGAGTTGTGGGCTTGCTTTTTTCAGTTGCACTTTCATTCAACTATTTTTCCCTCAACATTGTGCTTCTTTGCAGGCAGGAAAAGCATTTAGGAAATTCCTTCCCCTGTTTGATCGTGTTCTGGTTGAACGATGTGCAGCAGAGACTGTAACCAAAGGAGGCATCATGATTCCAGAAAAAGCTCAAGGGAAGGTGCTGCAAGCAACAGTAGTAGCAGTTGGATCGGGAGCCAGAGGGAAGGTAAGCATCCTGAAGCATCAGCTTTGGCAGCTGGAAAATGGTAGTAGGAAAGGGATGGCTGCAGTGTAAGTTTAATGATACAGCACAAAAATTGAGAGAGGGCAATTGAAGTTGGAAGTGCACGTCCAAAGAGAAGGTAGAAATCTTCAGTTCCCCTGCCTGGCTCTGGCCTTGAATTCGTCTTCCTTTGAACATTTGTAAAATGGAAAATACTTGCTTTTTGAAACATCCTTAAACAATAGTTACATGGTTTTCTTTGTTGTTCTGAGCCTGGCATTCACTGTCTTGTTCAAAAAGTATTGACCGGGATAGGGCTTACTGTACTACAAAAAATCAGAAATTGGTAGAAATAAATGTTAATTGAGCTTTCTTAATCTTTGATTGCTAAATACTCACAGGATCCTGAAAAAGATCTTTTAATTTCATTTCACCTTCTTAAAATGCCCGTGGCTTCACTATTGGAAGATTTTCCCCCCATCTAAATAGTGATCAGTTAGTTCCAACGGTAGGAAGCAGGTTAAAATTTAACTTGAGCGTGTTGACTCAGACTTTGCCTGTGAGTCTCTCCATAATATCATGGTTGTTTTTCTCTGTGTCTGCTTTTCAAAGCATTATGTTGCAAAATGGCACTATTATTTGACTAATGCTGTGATATTGAATTTATGGTATAGAATTGTAATTGAACTTTACTCTGTTCAGAACAACTGATACAGAATTGTCAGTAATACAGAAATTATTCAAAGTAGCAGAAATGGGCAAGTAATACTAACTGGTACTTAAAGAAATTAGTAATGCTTATAGAATATTGAAACTGACTTTATCAGATATTTCAGAACAGAATTCTATGGTCTGGCAATTCCTGATTTTTTCTTTTTGAGAAGACTTTGCTGTTGCATTTGTACTGGAACTAAATGGCAATGCTTTTCATTCAGAAAATCACTGCTTAAACATTGTGGAACTGTAATGCTTGAAAACTGAGTGATATGCTTTTCCTCCTGGTAAACCTGAGTATTCTTGTTCCACTGTACAACTGAAATGTAGAGTTACTGTGACATCTTGAATAAATTATGTGGCTGTATCATTGTGCTATGGAGCAATTCTCATAATACCTTTCCATTTAACTTCTGTAAAGTAAAGGATTTTTTTTTTTTTTTTCAGGATGGTGAGATTCATCCAGTGAGTGTAAAAGTTGGTGAAAAGGTTTTGCTACCAGAATACGGCGGTACCAAGATTGTACTAGAAGATAAGGTATGTTTTCCCATTTTATGAATGTAAATTAAACTGGTTCCCAGTGTCACGCAGTCAGTAGTAAATATTAGAGGGATTAGCAGCATTTAATAAATGCAGTTGTTAGTATTCAAGTGGGAACAGCTAAATCAAGCCACGTTTTTTGTCCCTGCAGTACTTGTTAATTCCACCCTTAATTAAAAAAAAGTAACCAAAGTGACATCTTGGCTTGACCTTTGCTGGATGGACAAAGTGCCTTTATCTGCCAAGCAAGCAGTAGAGGGAAGCCTACGCGGCTTTGAAATTACTGGGCCATCCTTACTTTTGATGGGGAAAGCCTACAGAATTGTCCTCTTGTAGTACTTATGCTTCCTGCTGCTAAAATGAGTAAGGTGGTAGCATTCCCAAGTTGTGTCTCCTGGAAAAGAAGAATCTTTACAAGTCCAAGAGGTAGAACAAGCTGTGCTTAGCTCGGTAGCCTTCAGAACCAGACAGTATCTGCAAAACAGCTGATAAAAATCAATTGTGATGCTAATATTTCTTCTGCTTGCAGGATTACTACTTGTTTAGAGATGGTGACATTCTTGGAAAATACCTGGACTGAAGTTGTTGCAGTATCCGTCATCCATTCCACTAAAATTCTGAAATGCTTTCTTTCATCATGTAAATAATGTCCTTTATTTTATAATAAGCAGGCATTGAGTCGCTGAAATAACTTGTGATCTCACTGTAATGATGGAACAGAAATAAAAGTATGTACAGTCAGAAATTGGTTGCTCTTGCTTGAGTTCCACTGAACAGTGAAATGCCACCATCCAGCCTTAATTATTCCAAACAGCATCATTTTTATATCCTTATCCCTGTACTGAAATTGTAAAGGCCTTTACAATAAACTTCTAAAACTGTGCTGCTTCTGTCTCAGTTTCTGCTACTGCTCTGTGAAACTGAGTATCAGTTGTGTGATGTCTTGAAGTAATCTCTGGAAAGAAATAGTTTTGTTTTAGGAATACTTTAATGAAAATACATTTGTCTAGTGGTGGGAGACAAAAGTGGTTATTGCAGAGAGATGGTGATAAAGGAGACAAAAGCTTTGTTTCATCTCAAACTTTACCTGAAGTAACAGATCCGTCTGACATTGTTTCCAGCATGAGCTAGTGGTAGACAACAAGACGTTGAACAAGATGAATGCACACAAACCATCCTGCCCCAGTCTGAACAGAGATTGCTGCTAGCGATGCCTCCACTAGAAAGAATTCTAATGATTTTTCTTACCTAAGTGATTCTTTTTTGCCTACCAAATAACTTCCCTACAGAAATTAGTTGGCAGAATTGGAGCTGATGCTGATCTTAATGCAGTAGTTGATAACAACTTTGCCTCATCTTGCCATATCTCTTCCTCTCCCACAACCGAGTAGAGAGCTGATACTGTATTTCACAGATTATACTGCATTTATCTTGAATGCAGCATTCTTAAACAGTAAGATATTTACTCAACTCGTGCTGAAGCAATCACATTAGTGTATTTCTAACTGCCCTCTTTTGCCTTGGGAATGCATTCAAGGTTATCTGCACATGACTGCACAGATGTGCACTTTATACTGTTCCTAGGTATGCCTTCACAATTGGTATGTTGACTGAGTGCAGTCTGAGAGGATGGACTGTCTTAAAAGGCTTTGATATAGGTTTATGTGAAATAAATCCATAAAGCACTCATTGCTACCAAAATCAATACTAGCTAAATAGTAGTTCTTATTGAATTAAAGCTGTTACAAAAGCAACATTGCTAGATAAACTGTAAGCCTGCAGATAACTGCAACGGATTGTAATAACAACATGTATCACTTTCAGTAGCTACAGCGAGGAACTTCTGCTTCCACATGCCCTAAAACAACTTACTTTCTGCTGGGTGTGATCTGTTGCTACTTTTTACACAACATTAATTATCACCCAGCAATTCCATTAGAAGTTGGCTGTAATGCTTCCCTGTAGCTGGTGAGCACCTACTTCGGAGCTGTAGGCAAACCACGCAAAAGCTACTCTGACGAGATAGTGGTAAAGAATTCCCAGTAAGCAGGAGTGGGCACTAAAAAGAGAATAGAGAAATCCTTTGCCTCAACAGGCTGACCTGAAACCTGCCCTGGGGCAGTTAGAGCAGCACACATTATAGCAGAAACGAGGTTATCGCACTGCGGTTATCTTCAAAGACAGTTCATTGCACAACGAACACAAAGCTCGGTGAGAAACGTTATCTTCCCCTGCAGCAAGCACGCTTTTATCTTGTGTGATAAGGCAGGTATTCTGGTGTAGTCACATACTGAAAGGGGCAGGTATATAACGCATTCACAGCTTAATTAAG
The DNA here is from genome assembly GCF_023343835.1 of Lagopus muta. NCBI lineage: Eukaryota > Metazoa > Chordata > Aves > Galliformes > Phasianidae > Lagopus > Lagopus muta. Next base: position 26,785,094 of record NC_064440.1, on the reverse strand, counting down.
GAAACTGGATGACATCCTAAGGAGAAAAAAAGGTGCAGTAGGAAATAATACCCAACAGGTAAATGTTATTTAAAAGCCTAGCATTTAAATACTGTCTTTTAGAGATCATTTGTGTAGGATCCTAACTCGTGAAGTTCACAGTTCTTGTTTGTGAAGAGCTGCTCTAATCCATGCTGGTGCAACCTGAGACCCTGGCAGGCAGGCAACTCTGAGGAACAGAGGTAGCACGTACATCTTTGCTACCTGCACCACTTCCCTGAATCCTTGGCCAGGGCTGCCCGGCCAGCCCAGCCCGTACCCAGCAGGACTGCACTGAACCAGCACTGCCATGTTGCCAAGTGCATAACACACATCACTGCTCCCAACGCAAACTCCAACTTATGCTTTCAGCCCCAGGAGATTTTCAGCACCTTGCTGTCATTAAATAAAACATTTCTCAGGTTCATCTACCCTTTATATAGCACACTCAAAACCAATGTCACATTATGCTCAGAAGTTTCATGGGAATAAAAGATACATGGATAGGAAAAAAAAAAAAAGAAAAGAAAAAGCATCCCTTAGCTTAATCAAATGGAGGACACACTTGTGTATTGGATGGGTCAACAGACAGAACATTTTATTCCTGCACTACAAAGCTGTCCTTGTCAGCGAGGGCAGCGTAACCTACTGCACTGCCAAGGTGATCCATCTGCCATTACTGTTTTTTTTTTTATTTTATTTTATTTTTTTTTTAAGTCCATGGCTACATACCATATTTTATATTCCCTGGGTTATAGAGTGAAGGTCAGTATCACTGACAAATGCTCTCTTGTGCTTCTGTAAGAATTTAGACTTGTTTGTTCCACCAATTCCTAGAACATCAAAGCTCCAATTTGTGCAGGAAAAAAAAAAGTCACATACAGCCATACTTGTTATTTGGTGAGGATCCAGTTCTTTCCAGCTATCTGAAGTATAAAGAATGAAGGCAGACTCCATCTACTTTTTCCTTTTCTTTCCATTCTGGAAAGGGCTCCCCTGGCAGCAGTAGTACTGCTTTCAGAAGGCCTTTTTCATCATGCCCGTTACCTGCCACAGTAGAAACAGGGTAAAGCTTTCACAGCCCACTGAGGAGAAGATCTAGAGAGGAATGTTCAGGCCCTAACAGCACAGGGGACAACAAGATGATGCTGGCCAAATATTCCGCTTTTCACTCATCAAACAACGCAGACCAGGTAAAAACCATGATGTGGAATTACTGTTGATCAGATTTTGTTTAAGAACCACTGGAAATTCACTAAAAGAAAAATAGAAAGCAGCTTCCAGTAATAAGGGTGTAATTATCAAGGAGCAACAGAAAAAAATACACAGATTTACATATCTTGTTTAAGAAACACTTCAGAAACATTCTTTTTTCCACACAACTGAGCCAGTTTCAAACTGAAGGATGGGCATTTCTCACGGAGAGGTGGCTGTTCTCAGCCAGATGTCCATGAAACAGAAGTCAGGGTCAAGTGAAAACGTCACAGCTCCCCCCGTTCTGTGCTTTAGATACCAGCTGAACCTTGAAATCCATTAAAAAAAACGAAAAACACAAGACTATGTTATGAGGGACTGAAACAGCACCTCTGTTACTTCGGGGCAGGCTAATTATAAATCAATGTCATAAAAAATTAACGCAGGCTCACAGCAGACCTAACGCGGCAGCACGACAGGCAAACCCTCAGCACAGCGGTAACTGCTGCTATTAACCTCCTCACCGCGGAGAAAGTGCTGAGAGGAGCAGTTTCGCGCTGCGGGGCCCAGGCTCGCACTCGGGCAGTCACGCTGACCCGCGGCTCACCGGTAAAACAGTAACCAGAGCAAGCGGCAGCGGGCCCTCGAGACGCACCCGCGTTATCGTGCCGCGCACGGAACCCCCGCTCCGTCTCACGAAGTCGGGGTGCCAGCAGCCAAGCGGGGAGCGGCACCGTTCCGCGCTTCTCATCGCGTCGCCCAGCTCATCATCCACAACCCCCGCTGTGAGCGCAGCAGCTCTGCCCGCCAGCGCACCGCAGCCCCTCCACCCACAGCCAGCCCCGCGGCCCACGGTTCTTCTTCAGCGCCTCTCGCGAGACTTCCCGCGCCGCACCGCCCAACAGCCGCTCGCCCGGCCCCTCGCCCCGCCCGGCGCCGCCACATCCGGGTCCCGGCGCGGCTGTCACTATGGTCATGGCGGAGGGGACGGCAGTGCTGAGGCGGAACAGGCCGGGCACCAAGGCCCAGGTGAGGCGCCGTCGCCGCGCGGCCGGACCCGGGGAACAGGCGGCGCCGCCGCCGAGGCGCGATGCCGGGCCGGCCGTCGGGGCGCCGATACCGGCCGGGCCGCGCTCTGCGGGACCGCTTTGTTCGGCGCGGCCGGGCCGGGGCCCGAGTACCTCCGTGCGGCGCCCGGCCGGGCCTAACGGGCTCCGCCGCCGAGTAACCCGGCGTCACAGGGCCGAAGCGCGGCTTCCTCGGCCACGCGCCTCCCCCGCGCGGCGGCCACTTCCCGGTCCGCGCTGGCGGCACCGGCAGGCCTGAGCCGCGGCCCTGCGGAGGCCCGGGCGGCCCTTACGTAATGCGGCCGTCAGCCGCTTCCTGCTCACTCACCGCGCCGCGCCGCCGCTTCCGAGCCCGCCTGGAAGGGGCGCGTCTTGGGCGTCTGCGGTCCTCTTCGGATCGCTCCCGAGACGAGCCTCCGTCGGGCCTTCGCGGGGGTCGTCTTCGTTCCGCCGTTGCCGGGAGGGCGCGTCAGCAGAGCGGTGGCAGCACGGGGCTGCGGAAGGGTGCCTCTCTTCCCCCGTTAGCCTTCGGCAGGATGTCCGGAGCTCCATCGCTGCGCAGCGCCGTGCGTGCTTAACCTGCGGAGGACACGGAGCATCTGCCATCTTCTGGGTATCCTGAAAAATACAGTACTGCAGTCTGTGGAACTAGGAAATAGCAAAACTCACGTGGGCTGAAGAATTTTGGAGATGCTTCTCTTGTGTGTGACCATATTTCAACCTAGATGATGCTGTGGTATAGCTGTGCAGTGTGTAAATGCAACAACCCACCATCCAAGCACTTGCTACTCCTTTCCCTCAGCTGTCGCAGAGCAGCCTGCTGAGCTGCACAGGGAGGACGCCTTCCCTGAGTCACTGCAGCATAAGGTCAGCAGCAGGAGGCCAACACATAATGCTTCTGGCTCCCAGGAGAAGCAGCATTAAATGGGAGATGCAGAAGATGCCAAGCTAGAAATCCCATTTATCGTGGGGTTATCGTATTCACACTAGGTGAGAACAGCTGCAGAGCACTGACATGCAGCTGGGCCTCATGCAAGACTTCAGGAGGTTGTTGATGTTAGCAGCACTGAATGCTGTGGGCTGCTAGAGCTGTTACCCCAGGTGTTCTACAGCACACTGACTGAGCCAGAGAAACACAGCACAGAGCTGGGTCTGTGGTGCAGCATCAGCTCGCAGAAGCTGCTTTCAGTGGTCTGTTATTACTGGAATACACTGCGATTTTTAGCCTAGTGCCAATACCATAATGCTGCTCTCTACAGACCTCTTATTTTCCCATTCTTACGCTGTCTAACTTCTGAAGCTGACACTGTATGCAAACGTTTGATTTAAATATCCAAGGCTGCAGCAAGATGTGTGGAAGAGGCAATGTTTACCACACACTGAGCCAAACAGAGAGGTTCTAATAGCAGCACGTTAGGAGCCTAATATGAATAATGTGAATATGCTTCACCATATTCACACCAAGTTTGTGTGCTGCTTCTATTAATAAGTAGCTTCCTGGAATTGTATGAACTGAGCCTGCATCTACATTCCCTCATGTTTGAGTGTACTGGGCCTTTCTTCCTCCTCCCTTCTTTTTGTTAAGTTAGTTGAAATTTATTCTTCTTTTTTAAACAGGATTTCTACAATTGGCCCGATGAGTCCTTTGAGGAGATGGATAGTACATTAGCTGTTCAGCAGGTACTCCTACTTATCTAAAACTCTGTCTGTAAACTCGATTTCTTGAGTTCTTTTATTTTTTGTTTAAAAACAAACAACTAAACAAAAGAAAAACAAAGGGGTCATAGCACGTTCTTTTTCTGCTTAGAGTAGTTCCACAAAAAAATCAACTTCATAAGATTTAAAAAATGAATTACTAATGGGATGTGGAGAAATAACTAGAATTCTCAAACATGATTTAAACAAATCAGATATAAAAAAAAAAGCAGGGTTGTGTAATGCTGGAATGTGATAGAAAGTACAGCAGTAATAGCAGGGTAGCACAACCCTAGGCTGCAGGAAATGAGAACAAGACCAAACACAGCACCCATAGACATACAAAGAAAGAAAATGTGCTAACCTTTGTAAGGCCTCAAGTTCACAGGGATCTCCCGCAAGATGCTCTTACCTCCACTGCCAACCCTTAAATGAGGTCTGGGAGGGTGTGGAGCCTGACTCCACCCCTTCCAATCACTCAGGTGCATGGCATTGCATTGCATGCACCTGAGTAGCCCTGGGTTGGCCCCACCTTCCACCAGATGCTGAATCACTGCTTTAGGCAGTGACTTACTTAGCATTTCCACTACAGGTTGAAAACAAAATCCAAAACAAACAAACATAAAAAGCTACTTTTTAAACTTTTTAGCCTATCCATTACTTTCTAAATAAAAGGAAAATGACTTTATCTCTGTGAAATTAAGTTTCTTGAAGGCATAATAATGTCCTAAATACATTGTTTTACTGTAATTACAACAAGATCTAGTCTTTGTTTCCTTTCCTCCACCTCAGTACATCCAGCAAAACATAAGGGCAGACTGTTCCAACATTGATAAGATCCTTGAACCTCCTGAAGGCCAGGATGAAGGTGTATGGAAGTATGAACATCTAAGGTAAGAACTCATCTTCATCAGCATAATGTCCTGAGTCTGAGTTTTGTTCATTGAGAGTGGTAGGGAGTTTCACTGCTTTTGTCATATTCAACTTAAGAGGTTAAGGAATGCACTTCCAGACACATTCTACTGGAAGCTGCATTTCTGTAAGTCTCTCTCACTGTTAATCATCTGTGGTGGTACTTCAGGTATTTTAGTGATTTGGAGGATGTGTATCTCAGCAGGATGGAATGATGCATATCTGCAAATTATGCCCTTAATTTTCTCAGTGTTCTTTAATTGCTTTTAAAAAAAATCAATATTTGTGAAATAGTATTTCTTCCCTAACGAAGTTGGTATCTTAAACACCTCCACAAAATTGTGAAATTTAGCCTGTGCTGTCAGGTAAAAATTCAAATCTAATTGTTGTAATCAGTAAAAAAGATCATAGAATCATAGAATCACTAAGGTTGGAAAAGACCTAAAAGATCACCCAGTCCAACCGTTCACCTATTCCCAATAGCTCCCACTAAACCATGTCCCTCAACACAACATCCAGCCTTTCCTTGAACACCCCCAGGCTCGGTGATTCCACCACCTCCCTGGGCAGTCCATTCCAGTGCCTGACCACCCTTTCTGAAAAGTAATACTTCCTCATGTCCAGCCTGAATCTCCCCTGGCGTAGCTTGAAACCATTCCCCCTGGTCCTATCACTAATGACATGAGAGAAGAGGCCGACCCTCAGCTCACTACAACCTCCCTTCAGGAAGTTATAGAGAGCAATGAGGTCTCCCCTGAGCCTCCTCTTCTCCAGGCTGAACATTCCCAGCTCCTTCAGCCTCTCCTCATATGGCCTGTGTTCCAGACCCCTCACCAGCTTCGTTGCCCTTCTTTGAACACGTTCCAGGGCCTCAATTGTATTTTTATAGTGTGTTAATTGGTAGTCTGTTGTATATATTGACTTTTCAAGTCTCACATCAGCTGAAATTACGTGATGGTATTCTTAAAGTACAGTGTTCTTCTTGTTCTGTTTTTTCCACTTCACAACAGTCATTTCAAGAAATGTTAACATCTGTTAAGAAGATCAGTATCATTTTGTTTGTATTTAGTATCTCCAGTGTGAAAACAAATGGCTTGATTTTGATGCTGCTTTGTTCAAATTCCTTTTTAGACAATTCTGCCTTGAGCTCAATGGACTAGCTGTCAAGCTTCAGGTAATTCTTTCCTTAATATTTTCATGTTGTACTGGCACTTGATGCAGAGTCTGTAGAACTTTCTTTTGAATTTGTACATCTATGCTTAAGCAGTGGATTCAGGTAAGAGGTTTTTTTAGGGTTTTAAGGACTTGTAGGAAATAACTCTTTTTGGTGGTGGGCAGGACAAGGAAGTGATTTGAAAAGACCATCTGATTTTTTTTTTTTTTGCTTTTGGGTAACTGAAACTGGTTTTTGTAACTGAGCAATTGTCTTCACAGAGCGAGTGTCACCCAGACACATGTACTCAGATGACAGCAACTGAACAATGGATTTTTCTTTGTGCAGCTCACAAAACTCCCAAAGAGGTATGGATGGGTTGTGTAAAATTGACCTTATTGATGTAAGGCTTTCTTCTACACCTCACAGCTCACGAGGAAACTGTTGCAGTTGTTTTCTTAGTTGAGCTGAGAGCCCTTGTGGGTTAAGAACAATCATATGAGGTTTCCTTCTTTCTTGTTTGGTAGTGAATTTAGATTAGGAGGGAACTGCTTCCTACAGCAGTACCAGAGATAGAAGGACAGCATTCTACCTGGGTGTTGTTTGCAGTCAGAGAAAAGAGGAGGTGATACTCGTTATCTCTGAGCATCATTCATCTGCTTTTTTCCATGTTGATAGCTATTGCCTCATGGTCAGGGAGTGAGCAAGGCAACCCTGAGGGACTGCTGACCGAAAGTTACAGCTGAGAAGTCAGGGAATGACAAAGGACAGGCACTGCTGGTCTCTCTCTGCCTGGCCCCAGTTCACATTGGCTTTTGTCCTTTTCTTCTGCACATACTTGATTGCAGAGACAGGTCTTGGCTTATTGTATATTTATCTAGAATTATGCTTTTTTTTTTTTGACAAGGAGGTTAAAAACAGCAATTACACTTAAGGGCAGTTCTGTGTTGTTGTTTTTGATTTGTAACTCCTTTTGGATAGGATGTACAAGCATAGTCTGGCAGCTCGATGATGTGAGAAACAAGTCATCTGTGACATAAGGAATGTTTTTCCTTTTAGTGTACCTCCAGTATGCATTTACATGATAAGGTATTACTCAGGGAGATGCATAAAATTCACTACTCATGCACACAATCACATTTCCATAGTAACTTGCCTCTTGAAATAATTGACATGGGTTGTAAAACAAAGAAAAGCAACATCCTGCTTGAGAAGGAAATGTAGTCAGACCTTCAGAGAAGCTGTAAGAAACTTCTGGGACTAAAAAAGGCTAATTATATTAAAAGCATCAGGAAACATAATTGTTTTTCTTTAAGTAAGTTATGTGATAACATCATGCACGTGCTCACTGTATTTTGTAGTGTCCTGCTATAGACTATACCAGACACACGCTTGACGGAGCTGCATGTCTTCTGAATAGCAACAAGTATTTCCCCAGCAGGTAAAAATGTTTTATTTTGGGAGCAGAGAGGTGGCGGGGTGTAAATGGCACCTAAGCACTTAAAGACCACATAGAAATGTGTAACACCATTTTTGTGGAATACTACTGAGAGCATCAGAAATCCTACAGAAGGGGCCGGTGTTGTTGGTACAGTAACTGCCTCTTTTAAGCTAAGAAAGAATTCCTGCCTACTGAAACAGTCTGCCATTAACTGGAACTGACAGAGGTGCTTTTTAAGTGGAAACTGCTTGTTTTCCTCATATTGCTTGGTATTGCTACGGGGTTTCCACTGGAATGTCAGTCTAAGTAACAGGACTTAAAACAGACAGAGGACTTATACAGGACTTAGGAGACAGTTGGACTAGATGATCTTATAGGTCGTTTCCAACCTTGTGATTCTATGATTCTATGATACTGCACTGAGAATCACCAGAAAGCAGCAGCAATCCAGTGTGGAACAGCAGAAGACAGATTGAGTGCGTTCATTGGGCAGCCTGCCATGTTGGATCATGGAAACCTCACCAGAGAAGTCAAAATGGTGCTTCTCTGGGAATCCTCTGTTGGTAAGGAGGTGGAGCTGGAAGTCCTTTTTCCTTTGCACTTCATTGCTAGAAACCAGAAATCCAGCCTCCACCAGATCTTTCTGTAGTGTAGGCAAAACGTAGCTGTTTTCATATGAGCAGGTGCATCAGCATTTTTATTACTTATGCAGAAAGAAGCAACTGCAGGCATATCTGTAAAACTTCACTCTTAAGTTTAGCATGTAACTTCACAGTATAGTTTCACAGTCAAAATTCACATTGACATGTATTTCACTAGTCATGGCAGTAGATTTGTTTTGTAACCTTTCTCCTGGTGCTTACAGGGTTAGCATAAAGGAATCCTCTGTAGCCAAATTAGGATCTGTGTGCCGAAGGATTTACAGAATATTTTCACATGCTTATTTTCATCATCGGCAGATATTTGATGAATATGAAGTAAGTAGTTCAATAGTTCAGTTATTGCTGAAATTACAGCTGGGATAATTGTGTTGCCTTCTTTTAACACTTACAGAAGATCTGCACTGATGTGAAGTATTCATTACAGTAGATAATGCTTCTATAAGAACTGAAATTCCATGCTGTGATTTAAGGCTTAGGGCTAAATTACACACAGGAAAGTGTGTGTGTTTATTACAAAAAGTCACCTGTTTAGTTAACATATCCAATTGGTTACCCTTTCCTTTCCTTGGTTTCATTCAAGCAAATACTAATTCATCATCTTACTTTCAAGATTCCCAAATGTATTCAAAAGGCTTATAGAAATATTTATTTCCTGATGGCATGTGTTATGCAGGCAGTTAAAGGATTGTAATTATAAAACTGCATAAAAGCAGACCAACGAGTGGCACTTCCACAGGTTTGGGTTTTTTTTAACCAGGACATAGAAATTAAGAGATGAGGAGAGAGCTGCAGGCAGAATGAAACGTTTGCCAACCACTTCAAGTTGCTGGCACAGCTGTGGAATGGCTGTGTTCCATTTTGGTGGGGATGGTGTATGTAGCAGGAGTTTAATACCTTAAAATCCTTTTCTGGAGAGCAGAGCAGAATTGTGGTGATATTTTAATACGTTCTTCCTTAAGTACTGTTAAATTGAGCTATGACCTGAGCAATGAACCAAGGCCCCAACTGAAGTTCAAGCTTATAATCAAGTAGTAAAGGGGATGTGTTAAATGATAGAATAAATCCATCATTTAAGCATTGCTACTTGTTTCTAAGACTCCTAAATCCATTACATAAAAGCAGTTTAATTGTACTTTCCTCGATTGTTTATAACATTCCTTCTCTATATGTATTTTTTCCCCTTTTTTCATCTCCAGAATGAAACTTTCTTGTGTCACCGGTTCACTAAATTTGTGATGAAGTATAATCTGATGTCCAAGGATAACCTGATTGTACCAATTTTGGAAGAAGAAGTGCAAAATTCAGTGGCAGGGGAGAGTGAGGCATGATGGGGATGACTGTACTGAAGCCTGTACTGAATACAGACAAAAAACTACGTACTGTATATATCATTTTAGACACTTCAATCATGTATCCTTATAGCTTTGTTTAGTATACTTTTTGTATGCTGTGTGCATTGCCTTTTAATATGGGAAATACCTTAAGTTATTCATGAGCTGTATATTCATCAACGTGGCACTCATGGTTTTTAAATAAAAGTAGTAGTATCTGTTTATAATGCCTGTTAATAAAAGAATTTACAGTTCTCTAAAATTGCTGCTAAACAATCATTGAATCACAATCCTGAAGAGGACAGATTGGGTGGGGAAAAAGCAAGATTAAGATTACCCAGCAAGCCATTTTGTAATACAGTCGCTAGGTTAGTGCAAAGATTTTCACCTTAAATATACAATTGTGCAGGAAGCTCTTTGCAATGTAGCTTATTCCTAATTTAGCTTTTATTTTTTTAAGATGGCTTTGAAGATTTACTTCTGGTTGTGCATATTCCTGTATGTTTCTATCCAAACACTAAGAGCATTTATAGTATTAGTAATACCAAAAGGATAATTTTACTATGATATTTAACAGATATATTATTGATATGTGTCTAACTTTCTTTTTCAGCCTGTTCTTTTCTTCTGTAACCAGTGGAGGCCTGTGTGCAGCAGGTTTCTGTCCTGCTAAAGCAGGCTTCTGCTGTTCTCCACTCCACAATTTCTTTAAGAGTAACTGTGGCAAAAACAACACAAACTCAATGGCTTACACCTGTTTATGGCAATGGCTTACAGATTATACCTCACAGAAATATTCTCATTAAGCCACATAACCCACTAGCATAGTCTTTACTTGTATTGTCAGAAAAGAACACTCAAGTACTTGAAAAATTGAACCTGACTCTAAGAGTTCATCATATTTCCAGTATATGTTGATTTTTCTTTGTTCACCTGGATTACATTGGCAGAAAGATTTGGACTAATGCTTCTGTTCCCTTTTAGACGTTTGTTTCAATTTGTGTTTGCAGCTTTGCAATAACTGACAATTTCCATGAGTGCTGCTTAACTGTTTTGTCTAGAATGATAGAACGTAATATTTTAGAGATGAATATAGCAGACAGATATACTGCTACGTGGGCATGAATGCAGGGTATAAAAGCACTAGTGGTGTTCTTATGTTAAATGAATTTTGCTTATCTGTTTGAAGAGGTAGCCAGTCATTTCTCTTGGAAGTTGTTGGGGGCTCTGTTATTTCTTTATGCAGGTCACAATGGGCTAACTAAGCTAGTTTCTGTAAACTGTACTTGGTTTTCTAAGTTATGCTTACTTGGAAGGAAGGGAGTTCACCTATTTAATATTTTTTTTTCCTCCATAATACACTAAACATGCCTTAAATTCTATTTTTCTTTACACAAATCAAGCACACCTCAAGCAACTGTACCACCTGGATGTAAAGGGAATTTTAACTATAAGATAATAAAGAGATTAAGCTTATGAACTACTTCAGCAACTGCTTTCTTCAGCAGCTCTTTTGTCTCACGTTTATAGCTGTATTTAACCGTCAGCAGGGCTACTGCATGAGATGTTGTATGAGTGAACGTAGCTGCCTATACAGTTAATTCTAACTTGCCTTTATAGACCAAATAGGTATCTTAAGTTTGTATTAGAGGCAGGAAGACAACTGTATTTTGGTGATGGTAAAACGCATTTAGTTTTGGTACTGTTTGCTGTAGGACCATTCACGGTGTGGTTCTTCCATGCAGTCACTCCTCATGCTTATATTGTCCCAGTGACTGACAGAGACCAAAACATGTAACTTGTGTTACTGATTCCATTTCCTCGAAGCAATTGAAGAAAATGTGGTGCTCAGGACTGCATTAAAGTTTTAAACCTCTTTTCATCCTCTTAACGCTTTAAGGGTCTCACTTCAGAACAGAACTCTGCAAGTTTTAATCCTGTTGATTCTCCTTCAGATTTGCACTGTAAATTGACTTGCTCTCTTTAGCTGATTTTATATACGGCTTAAGTGAAACACTGCTTGTATTTTCCCTTGCTGCTGTTTACATGAGTACTGTGTACACACACGTGCCTGAATGGTACCATAAAACTTAACTCCGCCTAAGGAAGTCATCGGTTTGTCTAGCTAAATACATTAACAGATTTAATTTACCCTCTCCGTAATAGGGAAATGGAAGACCTTCTTTGAAATATATTGTAAACAAACCAACGGTTAAAATTAAACTGTTACTTTATCCATACCGCTGCATTTTAGTCAGTGATCCTCATTTCTCATGCTGTCCAGGAACGCAGGCAACCGGGTGCTTCCAAGGCAAAGTTCAGTGCTCGCCCATCTTTGATACCAGGGGTGCTGAACTTGTATTTCTTCTTCCCAAAGTAGATAAATACAATACTCACAAGCATCTAGAAGCTGGACTTCAAACGTATCCATCTCTCAGTTCAGAAAATGCTGGTTCTACAGTTTAAAAGTCATCGAGATTTAGAAAGGACCTTTCAAATACCCAAATGAGCACAACGTTACACGTAGCCCATCACTGATGGAACAGCCTACCACAAGCAGAGGCTTTCACAAGAGGCCTTCTCTTTGTCACTCAGGTTTTCCCCAGTGCTTGTCTTAATGTGTGTTGGATCAGGTCAGCCCCAGCGAAGTTTTAGATGTTGTTCAAGTTTCTGCTTAAACAGATAAAAACACAGCAGCAGACCCATTTCTGTAAGCAAAGCTGTCTGAAGTTATGCTTTCCTGCAGATTTTTCATCACTAATTCATACCTTTCATCTCAGTTCTCACACAGAAAACAGGCTTGGAAAAAAATCAATCTCAGAAATAGCACCTCTCATCCACGATCTAACCCTTAGGCAATTGTCTTAACAGCAACCTGAACTTCTCTTTTTTTAAGCTTCCAGATTCATAGCCTAAGTAGAAAGAAAGCTAATTAGGTTCTAACAGGTGATTAAAATTCTACAAACAAGAACCAGCAACAATAACTGAAGGAAGGTATACACTGAACTAATGGATTCAATGCCAATGTGAGACAAACATAATTAAGACATCAATAGCTGATTTGGTAAGTGCTTTTAATGGTGAGAAGCTTCCTCTCAGATATATAAAAAGGAATTTAACATTACACAAAAAACACTGCATTTTATAGAACAGAAACAGAAGCAGCAGTTTATTGAGGTATGTAAAAAAAAATTGTTGGGATAAGTATGAGCAAGGCACAGCATTTTTGTTTTTAACAGACTATTTCTCCTGGTTTGCAAACACTTTTAAAAGCATTTCCTATCCAAACAGTTTAAGACTTGAACTACCAACAGTCTTTTGCAGTGCTTTAGGAAGAGCATTAATGGCTTTCCACCTCCGTGTTTTCTAACAGCTCTAGGGCATTTGTGTTGCCACATACAGGTAAGGGACTCTACTAAACACACAGTTGAAGCCACACTGGAGAACAAATTCGTGGTTTGTTTTTTTTTGTTGTTGGAGAATGCATTCGTGCTTTGATTCAATAAAAAGGCCTAAGATAATGAAATACATAAAAGACATTCTTGTAAAACGAAGACTGAGCGCTGTACATAAGTGTATGTAAAGAATTTTAATAACAGGAGCATTTAAAGAAAACTTACCAACAGTCTTACCCTCCCTCACAGCTCTCCTGCTTTACAAACTTTGAATTAAAAGAAAAAAGGTGCTAGTAATGTACAACATTAGGAATGGCACACCTCAGTGCTCTAATTTGCGTAACGAGCTCTAAGAGCATAACGAAACACGTAGCTTCAATTAGAATCCCCTCTACAGAAAACGCACCCTCTCCTTTTCACTTCTTCAAATGAGATGGAAAATCTCTGTTATTAAAAGTTCTGAAAGCCGTCTTTTGTTTTAGAAGCATTTTCAGATATTTCAGCATTCGTGCCCTAACCCAACCCAACCCAAGGTGGGTTGATTCTGTGTTCTTCAGATAGTGCATGAAGGCAGGTCATCCACGTGCAGCCTTCATACGGACCAAACAAACCCTTTCCTCTGTTTTTAAAAGGTCTTGCAGCAGGAAACCACTCTCTGCTACCCTTCTCCAACAGGCCAACTCAGTCCAGCTCTCCCAGAGATGAAGAATAGTAGGTCTAAGGACTAATTAGACCACGTGTTTGTGGTTCAGCGACTTTCAAAGAGAATTGAGTGTGTTTTTTCCTTTCAGGAATTTTTCAGTCACCTTTTAGATTCACGTAGCTTTATGTACAACATCCTGCAGCAGGAGTTGCACAGCCAGCTGAATAAATACTTGTTTCAAACCTTACTACTTACCATTTCCATTATTCCCTTGAGCTCTTGTATTAAAAAAAACGTGCTGAGGAACTTAATCTTTTGCTGCTCTCTCCATGCCACTCCCTTTACACATATCTCTCCTGTCAATCTGGCAGGAAACATTTTTTTTTCCAGGTGAAGAATTGTATTTGGTTTGTTTCCAGTACAGAACCTAAATGTAGCCCTGTGAGGTGAAAGACAGCAGAAAACTAGAAGACAATCTAGATGAATGCTATTGCAGCAGGGGCAACTTTGTGCCCTGTGAGACAAATGGCATTATAAACCAAATAAAAATAAACCATTCTGTCCTTAACTGAATACCCATTGCTAAATGAGTTCAGAGAAAGAAATTTAGCATATTTACATATCAATAAATTTACAGAAGTTTGCAGCACAATCAGAACGTATTGAGACTCAAGAGTGAGGACTGAAGTACATTCACAACTCTGAAACAGAGCCACGTTCCTTTTTAGTAGCCTGTTTAAGAAAAGCTTCTCTTGCTAAAAAATGGGAATATTCCAGAATAGACTGGTGGACATCCAGACTGCTCTCTTGCAAAAATGGAATCTCCTGTGTTTATATCCCATCAATCATATGGGAGAAGCTTTTTTAGAAAAAGCATCTGGATACTTGTTGGACTTTTCTGCATTCTCACCACCTGGTGGGAAGAAAAGACCTCAATTAAAAGTTAAATGATTCTTTTTATCCAATAAATGCACTTTGGAAATAGTGGCTGCATTTAAGTTAGTGCTTTACATGTCGTAACATAAATAGTTGCGATTTAGTTTTAAGATTCATTAATGTTAACTACTGTGGTAGTCCTTTATAAGGGGTAATTTTTTCTGAAACACGCAGAAAGCTTTTAAACGTATGTTGCCAGTTTTTTGGACCAAATTCTGCTGCTTTTTACAAGTTTGACTTGTATGGAGAACCACCAGCAGTTAAAATTAATGGCACACATGCGAGAGTACTGTGGGCTTTTTTGGATAACTTCTGAAAAACAGTTTCAGGAGTACAGCATCATATTGCAAGCTGCAGAAGACCAACAGCTGTCCCATTTTTAATATGCTGAAATTATTTAGCATTCTGCCAGACACAGATTTTCCACATGTGTAGCACCATAGAGGAGCTGCCTGCTCTTCCAGGGCCACAACTCAGCGGGCTGCATTAGATGACAGCGCTGGGTGGGGGCACACAGCCACCACTCTCCCCTTCAGCAGGGAGATCCCCTGCACGTTGTCCCAGATGGAAAGAACGTGCCCCACATCTGAGAGCTCAAGATGCCAGTGGGAAAGCAGGGAGAGATCTCGACAAGGCTGCATTTCTTACTGTGCCTGCTACCCCAGGTTCTTCTGCAGCCCTCCTGCAGCCCCACGCTGTGCACAGTGCTCTTGCTACTCCAGCGGCATGGATTTGGCTCTTACAACAGTCACATTCAGAGCTACTTTGCTGAACTGCCACCATTTTTGCTAAGAAACACAAATGAGAGAAAGAAGCTGCACTTGTCAGCAGTGTGCAACAGGAAAATAAGAGTAATTCACGGGCTGTCTCCAGTTCCAGGATTTATGGACAGGGAGAAGAAAACCTCTCTCGCAAACGGTTGTTAGAGCTGCTCTTTTCTGCAGTGAAATTGGGAAATAACTCCAAAACGACACCATTTCAAGCTCCCACAACAAACCTCAGACAAGTGAGAAAGCTGTCAGTGTCACCCCAGAAAAATAACTTGCAACACGACTAAACATCTTCCTTTAGCTTTGCTCTTAGGTTTTTTAAAAATTAAGCCTTGAGATTTCCATTAGTCTCAACTTCTTACAGACAGCACAGGCAGTAACTAAGTTATGGTATACTATGTAAAAATGCCAATACTGATCTGAGGAAAGAAAATAAATAAATTAGAATTTCTTTTCTTGTGGCTTTCGACTTTCTCCCAACTGTAGTGGCAGAGCAGCTCTGAAGGAAGCTGAACATCAAACCAATTCCTGTGCGCGCCTCTCCTTGCTAGAGCCCATCAGAGTTCATCTCTACAGTAAGGATGGAATCCCAGGAACTTCCATCTTGCCCCTGAGCAGCATTCACGGTATCTGATGCAGTTGGATATAGTTTATCCAGTGTGATATTCAGTTAGCAAGGAATTTTTAGAATATATATATAATCTGTCAGCGTTTTTGTATCAAGTCTCATGTAATATTGTCTACTTCTTCCCCAATGCATATCATCAGCATCACTGTGCACCTCGCTGTCAGTATTTCATATACAGCCCCTCCAACTACTTCACAGAACGCAAGTTACCCGACTTAAGTGGCAAGGTTCTGCATTTCCACTCATATTAAGTCATGAATATATCATGCCATTTTCATATACAAAGTGATATACTGAGATAGCTTGGAACATGGGACCTCAGCAAATCCTGCATAGGTGAGATTGTTTTACAAGAACCAACGTCTGCCTACAGCCTTCAGAAATCTTCTGTACATAGCAGGCTGAAGACAGCTTAAATCAACCTTCTATAGCATACGACTGGCATTTCTCCAGGCT
The DNA here is from genome assembly GCF_023343835.1 of Lagopus muta. Classification (NCBI taxonomy): domain Eukaryota; kingdom Metazoa; phylum Chordata; class Aves; order Galliformes; family Phasianidae; genus Lagopus; species Lagopus muta. The sequence continues at coordinate 26,768,793 of NC_064440.1, read as the reverse complement.
TTTGAGTTCAGGCAGAGCAAGTGAAAAGTAAAGTGAAAACATAACAAAATGCAGATAATTCTTCCCCCCCCTCCTCATATTTACAAGTCTTAAAAAACAGTAATTAAAAAAAACAGGCAATAACCAGTCCTCCAGCTTGTGGAAAATGCTCAGCATCCACATTCCTTTCTCTCTTATAGAGCACAAAAAGTCATTTCTTTTTCTTTTTTTGCAGCTTCTGTTTTCCTATTTATTAAAAATATTAACAACAAGCAGCAGAGCACCCATTTAGGTAGTTATTCTACTGAAGACAGACAGGAAGCCGAATTATTTTGCAGTAGTATTATTACTACAGTAGGATTAGCATAACAAAGAAACAGACACCAACACAAAATGAGTCTGGGAAAAGTCGTAAGCTTACACCAATGCAATTAAAGAAGTACACTGTTTTACATTTGTGTGAATTATGTACACGTCCATCTGATGCAGTTACTTACTTGATCACATACATGTGACCTGAGTGACTCCATCTTCCTGGTCAAATTGTCCATCATCCAGCTCCCTTAATGCTCCATCGCTGCTACCGAAGCCCGAGAAACCCCCATAGTGGGAGGAGGCCTCTTTGACACAGCATTGTTTAGAAGGAGACAGGTGAAACTCATCAGGTGGTTGTCCAATTTCTACAGGGTGAGAAGGAGCAGGGTCTAATCCAACACTTCTGCTAGCAGCTTTGCCTTTTTCCTCCCCAGTAACTTGCTTCAAGGATTTCTTCTGAAATACAGGAGAATGTTTAAACATTAGCTTATGCAGAAAAAAAAGCCAAATGCTTTGCAGCAAGACCTCTGATCTGTCTGGAATTAATGCAAACTGCATTCTAAATAAGGTAGCATTTAACACCGGCTTAAATTATGAACCCCTCTGATCCCAACAGATACTTTTCTATCCAATATAAATAAATTTCGAGAGAGATGCAAAAGGTACAGCACAGTCAGGATCCAAGGAAGCATACACAAATGGTAAAAAGAAAAAAAAATATTTCAGCAATATTCAATTCCTATGCAGTACTTCGTAGATCCAGAACGATTTACAAGTCTTACCCCCTGATAAAACCAGCTGTTTGCAGAAAGCCTAACATACATGCCTGACTCTGACCAAAGCAAAACAAAACCAGTACAGCTGTTTGTGCCACGCTCCGGCGAGTTCTTTGTTCCTCCTATACATCTATAATGTTTTTCCAACCCTTTTGGAAGAGTAAAAACAATGGCCCTTGAGGCGAAAGGAAATGTATTTAAGGGAAGCTGTTACAGGAGACATCAAGAAATGAGACCAACGGGAAATACTGTTGCCCCAAGAGAAGCAGAAGGAAATAAACTTTGCCTGGATGCAACAGTAAGAGGATGGAAAATCTGCCTGAAAGAAATAAAGAAAAAAGAGAAAACTCTGGAACATGAGTGTGGTTTAACATCAGGTCTCCTCCTGATTCTGATCTGGTTTCTTAGAAAAGCAAATGGTATGTGATGAGGAACCCATCAGCACAATGCAGCCCTTCCAAATCCAAGAGATGTTTGAACCACAACATAAATCATAATCCAGAGCATATTGCACAGGCCCATGAATATACAAGTAGACAGAGATACGAGGCATGAGGACATAAGATACAGTCTCCTCAGGAAGAGAATATTGGGAATAAAAGACCAGATAACCGAGGATTTCCTCAATTCTTACTGAAACAAAGATTTTTAGTGTCAATCTACTAATTACAAAAGCAGCAACAAAGCCAACCCTAATTCCACAAAGCGACCTGCATCATGTACTGCCAGCCCCCACAAGGTGAATCACAGTGGACCAAGAGCTGGTACTGCCTGTGGGTCAAAGCCCTGCCATGGCCCCAGCCTACTGTGCTCCTCTGCTAAGCGTTTCAGCTCTAGCCTCAACCACCTCTTTATCCCATGCTCAAATGACCTCATCAGACTGAGATTTCCTGGCAGAGAAGTAAAATATTCACTGGTATTTAAGAGGCACATTTAGATCCTATGTCTCCTCAGATTTTAAATGCTGTAATGCTTGTGTAAATGGCTACAAAATCACCTATTTCTTGTTGATTTCCAATATTTTAATGCTTACATCAAAGATTTTCCATTGCAGCAAAACAGTGATCAAAAACATACTCACCATTCTACTGTATAAATAAAGAACATGCAGGTCCAACAACTTCTGAACACCTCGCAATCAGGCCACAGCATTTACACAGCAAGCATAATGCTTCCTCTATTTCTAATTTCAAACACGTCTCAAAGACTCACCAGTTCCTCAGACTGAATGTTTTTACAGAACTGGTTTGTATTACAGCATCTCCTGGCAGAATCCAGTCTTAACCCTTCTAACCTGAGTCATGTAGCTAGGCTGCCTTTCACAAGCTGGTTGCAGTTAGAAACAGCATGTCTTACAGCCACCAAGGAAAGAATATTCGCACCAGGAGACCACATACTTAGTTTAAAAAAAAAATAAAATCAGAAAATCTACTTTATTTGATCATAAACCAACCTGGTTTTATGCATTTACAATACTGATACCAACAAAATTATGTTCCAGAAAACGCAGACTACAAAAGCAAGAAAGCCAGGGTCATAAGCTGTGACAATGTGTGGCACATGGGGAGAAAGTGAAGGAAAATTACAAGAGGAACTGGCAGAATTTAGAAGAGGGCATTGGCAATGCACAGCACAGGACAGAGATGAAAAAAACTAGCTCAAATTTTGTAGATCAGGAAAACAAATTACAGACAGCATACAAGAACCAGCTAGCAATTAAGGTGGTGATGGAGAGGTTTTAATTGTGCAAGCTGAAAGCCATTCTTCCAGGACTGGAAGAATAAACTACCATGGGACACAGAGAAAAGGAAGTTAAGCTGGAGATAAGCAGACATCTGGAAGAGAACAAAAAAGAAAGACTGTATTTTAGAAACACTAATCAGAGGAAAACAGTTGACAGTAGCAGTCTGGATAAAAGGTGAAAAGATCAAATGAGAATTTCAGATATTTAGAAACTTATGGCACTAATTATACAGATTGGGAAAGAAGAGGTTAAGTATCATTCCTTCACCAAAGTCTAAAATCATATAAGGCAAAATTTGTAAAGTTTCTATTGCAGTGTTGGCCTAAGTTGAAACACATAAAGCTCTCATAGCTTCTTAAAAGACTGTAATGGGAGAAGAAAGTTAAAGACAGGATAGCCATTAAAAAAAAAAAAAACAACAAAAAAACATGAAGGAAAATGCACTGTGGGATGCATAAAGACTTGGCAAAGAAGAAGCCTCCAGTTTATCCTTCCCTGGCCCTTCCTACTGCACAGCACAACAGGTGCCACTGCTATTGTGAGCTTGTGAGCAGGATGTGACGTTTATCAGTTGTTTAATCCTCAAAATACAGCCACCATTACAGCTGCCTCATTCAAAAGGGACAAGGGGCTGCAGTGCTACAGCCACAGGCATTCTAAGGCCAGTATTTTCATGCAGCAATGGCTAACACTCCTTCACTCTGTTAACCTCCAGGCTGCAGAATCCATAGTGCAGCTTGAAACTCGTGTTCTTTTACAGGTGTGAAACTGGATGCTTTGGAGGTCAAAATAAAGTGTCATCTTTTTCATAGGCAACAGAGGCAGGATTTGAGGCAGCTCACTTAGGAATTCCCTGAGACTTCCACAGAAACAGTTGCAGCACAGCCTGCTTCACTCCCCCAAAAAGCAGTTATTTCTTACTGTACATAGCTACTGTGTGAATTACTTATTCTTTTACTTATCATTTTAATATTGGTGCCATCAGCACATTACTCACCTCTGGTGTCTGGACAGCAGAATTCCATACAACAGGTCTCTGAAGAAAAACAACTTGCTTTGTGGCCAGATTTCCTTCACTAAAATGTAAAGAAAATGGTTTGAACATTTGAAGACAGTAATATTCACTGTAATACATTCACACGTTTCAGAGTCAATTGCGAATTGCTGCATGAGTCAGGAAAGCACAGACTGCCAAGCATTTACTGCTGTATTAATTCTTAAATAGGTCTGTAATTGTACTGAAAAAAAGCAGAAGCACATAGCTGGGTTCACGTACTGCACATGAAAACAAAGTATAAAGTAAGGGGTTATTCGTTCTGGAGTAACAACTGCACTTGAAAGCTTAAGTCCACACGTTTACAGCATCTGAAATTAAATCTCAAAGTCTTTTCATCTGTCTTCGCTGGCAGATGTACAACATGCAACTACCTGTCAGCACCACAAGTACCCTCAATCTTGGTAGCTCCACAGCTCCAAATATCTCAAGACCTTTGTGATATGACATTTGTGAAGTCAGACTCTTCTTTGCTAACTAAAAGGTCCTTTCTGGTTCCAAGGTGACATCTAACTAGGACGGTGGAATAAGCTTGCCACTTCATCACCTATGATTAAAAGGTCTCAGCTCAGTTTAACCTATACATCCTCAATGAGATCAATGCTGCAAACTTTTGTGCATGGGATGGAGAATGGCATAGGATACACAATAGAATAAAGAAGACAAACAGAGGAAAAAAGGGGAATTCAGTTTTTCGCTCTTGAACTTTTACAAATATTGATGCAGCTGCAGAAGTGATCTAAGGCAACTGCTATTTTATTAAAAAAGACACATGGTTCCTCAAAACCAACTCATGTTCATATCTCAAAACCAGTACATTCTTTTACTATTGGTAATAGTACAATCCTTCTTTACATCCTCTTGAAAATATAAGGCATATGTATTCACCACCTTTCCATCAGAAACACAGGCCAGCAAATTGATCATGTGTCTTGCAGAGCAAGACTGGGGGAATTAGATAAGAATAGCAAGACCAGAGCTCTGATACTGTGTTTTGATAAATTCCCTCATAAAGGAATTACGATAATTATGATAAGTCACAATCTTAACAACCACGTACAGAAGGCTGAACTGATTTGTGTTTCATGCCAGTGCTGGAATGATAGCATGAATTTGTATTTCATGCTAAGGACCTGCTCCAAGAACAACTGGGAATTAAAACGGTTGCAATGGGATCAGGAAGAATTTATTAAGAGCCTCCCCTAGCAGAGGCCCTAAAGTAAGCTCTGAGAAAATACACAAAACAGCAGTACTCCCAGCTGTGCTGAGTTGATCAATAGTGAATTACAGTGACTTTGCCATGGTGTTTGGCTCCTCACAATCTTCTCGATGCAGCTGAGCTCAGGCCATAGTGGGTCTTTGCATATCTTCCTTGGATGAAAAAGAGAACTATCATAAACTACAGCCTATGGTGTAAGCAGGGAAACAGGGCAATGAGCCCATTTGTTTCTTCAGTTTATCATGTTTTCTCTTCTGAGAATCCCTACTTCACTATTCCCATTCATTGAAAGAAAATGAACGTGTTACAGTTCCACACTATAACAAGAAAATCAGTAATCCTGCAAACTTACTCCACTTTGCCAGTTATCTTCCCCAGCCTGGTTGTGCCTATTTTAATAGTAATCAAATGGGAAATCTCTCGTAAGAGACAAGGTTGTGCAGAGTCCCTGCTATGGGGAGATGCCTAAGCCTTACTTCACAACTGTGTCTGCATTCCTTTAGAGAAAACAAAAAGAAACAAATGTGAAGCTTCCTTCAGCTTGTGCAAGTTCTCCTAGAGCAGAGGAAGGACACGATGGTGAGTAGACAATGAGTAAATTAGCAAATGCCTAAGTCTGACCTGATTAAAATGCTGCACACGACAAAGTAGCTATGAGCTTCATTCACAAAGAACTCAATGACAGTGGGGTATCCAAAGAATTTAAATGAGGAAAAAAATGCTTAGAGCAAGCTACTCCACAGCTTCCCACACACTTTCTCCTTCCCACTTTGCTTCCTAAATTGGGACATTTTGAAAGCTTAGATTAAGTTGCTTGTGATGACAAACTAATAACTAAGTCAGTGTTTCTGCACTGTATTTGCCTGCTTGCTTTTCTATGCTAGCAGACACTTTGTGCTGCCCGTTTTCAAGGAGTACAGTAATCACTGAGGGGAAATAAAGGTCACTGCTAAGTAAGGCTGCTGAAGCCTTTTCCTGTCCCTTCTTTTACAAGGGATGAAGAGCAACAGAGACTCTTTTGTTAGAACACCACTGTTTTGCTTGTCTGCTTATGCTGTTTGGGCAGCAAACTCTTCATCCAAGGAGCAATCCATCCTCTTCATCTACATGTCTCTCAAAAAAAATACCTCTCTAAGAACAATCATCCTACTTGAATCCAGTTAGGACCACAAACAGCCAGGATTTTCACATCTGCTTTTACTTCTGTGCAGAAACCTTTTATATAAGGATCAATTAAGGTTGGACAGCATACCTTGAAAAATGAAGAAAAGGGGCAAGATAAATTCTTTTTAACCAATTCAGTTTATCTGCATTTCCTAAGAGAAATTTTCACACTCTTTTGGAATTGCATTGCATTTGGACTCCCAGTTACGAGGCAAATAGCAGTGGGACAATAAGGCTGATTTGAACCACAACTGTTCCATCAGATACTGATATTAAAAAATACATTTTAATAAAATCTTGCTTTAGACCATAATCATGCACGAGGTTCTACAAAACCACAGTACTTTTTTTTCTTTTTTAACTGTAGTAGCACTAGAACACCAACAACATATTTTCTGACACATTTTTCCCCCCAGTCGCTAGACTTAACATCTAAAAGGAATTCATTTTAGTCGTGCCATACAGCTTCTGAACTTGCAATAATTATGGTCAAATTCTTGTCTTGAAAGCATTTAACCTACAAGTAACAGCTGTATATAAATGTAGGAGGCTCCCTAAGTCTCTTCCATTCTTCCTTGGTCTCATTTGTTGGTTAAAACAAAAAGTATCAAAGATATCAATAGATACAAACATTGCATCATTGGCACTCCAGTTTTTATGTTCCGTGTTCTTATATGCCTGGAAAAAACAGAATCCCTGACAGAAGGCAAGGAACTTGTATGGGTATTACAGCCTGCTAACTGAAACAAGAAAACCCATACTCCAAAACTGTCCTCACTTTTCAAGCAGTGTGGCACAAAAGACAACTCTGCATGCTATCTACTATTGCTCTGTTTGTAACAACAAAGATCACGGTTCTTAAGGAAATATTTCCTGTATCCAGCATGATTCAGCCTGAGGTGGGAACTGAAGGACAAAATAGGCCTACAGACTGCTGCCCATGCCTGAAATGGGACCGTGATGCATGACATGCAGTTAGCATGTGGTAGGACACCCCACACAACAGGACATTATTTTATGGAGAAGAACAGCTTTCAGGACAACAGAACCACACAGGAAGAGGCTTTAAAGACTGGAACTTTTCAACCCTTTCCTAACCAGAAAAAAAAACAAACAAACAAAAAAACCCAAACAAGAGAAACACCCTGTGCATCACACACCTGTTACAATGAACAAACTTAGTCTGTGGTCACACCTTCTGTCTATGGACAAGCAGCAGGCTTAATGGCAAGGAGCAGATCAGAGAGATCTGCAATTACCAAAGTTTTGCAATACTTTAGGAGTAGATTAAGACAGAATACACTAAAACATGTAGGCAAATAAAAGTGGGCAGCAGGCTGCTCTGCTTACCTACATCTTTTATTCTTGAATAGAATTTTCATTACATATTTTGCACAGTTTTCAGTTTTTAAATAAATGTGAAAACATTAATTTCTCATATCATCTCAACGCATTGTTTACTCTGTTTGTTCAGTGGCTCTGGACCCTGTTCATATTCAGCCTGAGATGTGAGGTCAGAGTTCTCAGTCTCAGAAAGGAACAGCTGTTTGGCAGCAGTAAGTACCCTTCTTTATTCAGCATTTAACTGACATTCCTAGATAATCTGCCAACACAGTAATGGCATCTTTCATATCAGACACATAGTAATCATCTAGGAATTTCCTTCTCTTCTTTAAATTCCAACATCAAGGCCTAAAAATAGCATTCATCAATCAGTCTTTCAAGAATTCTTCATTCCCAATTAGGAATTCTTATTCATGAGCTCTTAGGGGGTTTTTTTGTTTTTTGTTTTTTAGGAAACTGGGATAGCTGTGTATTAGATATATCACAACCATTCAGGCCAAATCGCTCTGCAAACTACCAGGCACAAAACAGCGTCATTCTGCTCTGCAACATGGCTGCTCAGGACAGACCCCCCCTGCCCTATAAGCCCTTGGGGGATATGCACAGTTACACTGCTTGTGCCATAAAAGAGAATGTAAACCTCTCACACCTTGTGACTTACAACCTTTCTATCCCGTTGTCCACTCAAGACCTCTCAACAAGTTCACCTGGATCTGAAGGTTTGCTTCTCAAGCTTTCAGATAGACTAGAAGTCTCCGATGTTTATCAGCAGTTTGCATCCCTTAAGGCATATGTTCAAAGCCAACACACTTAGATTAGTTTTTAAAAATGAATTGAAAGATAGCAAAATTTTGTTTCATGTTCTGAAAACAACTTCTCTCTGGAATGGGAGCTCTGCAAAGTAAGTTAAGAACTTCCTGTGCTTATGAAGAGAAGAAAAACATATAGCAGAACGCACCAAACTTATTATCTGAATTTCTGCTGCCTTTGCTTGTATCCGGTTGGTTAAAACTATTAAAAAATCCCAACAAAACAAATACACAAAATTAAAAAAAAAAAAAAAACAGAAAAAAAACCACAGAAACAAAAGAGGTTCTTTCTGATCAGAAAAACCTCCTTCTCACATGGGTGAGTTTGTTTAATTATTTCATATCACTTCAGCAAAGTTCCATGTACTTGGAGCAGCTCACTTTGAATCTTCCATTCACATCCTTTTTAAGCTGTCTTCATTTAATACAGTAAGGTCTGGTTCCAAAGATTACTGAAGTTACTCAGTCCTTCCATTGTTTTTAATGAGTCCCAAGCTATGTCTCAGTACATTTATTTTTTTCCCCTGAACATTGGCATTCTTCATCTCTAAAAACCCCCCCACACCACGTCAGCTTAGCTCAGTGATGTGCTTGCCATTTTTTAGCTTGGTATTATGAATCAAAGAGCAGTGCATTTTCCTTTAAAAAGAAAAAAAAAAGTCTGGAACAAAACAGAGGACCTATGTCTACTATTTCGCTCTTCCTATACCTACAAATGTTTGTTTCTCTGAAGAAATCTGAAGTAACATTATAGCAACAGAATAAGAGAATTGAAATCCAGTACTTTGGTACTCCATGTAAACTGAAACAACATCTGTGTTACAGATGAGAAACAGCTCAATAACTTGCTGGACCAGCACATTCTCCTCCCTAGTTTGTCATATAGTGCATGACTGTCTTGTGACAAAATCATTTCTTACGTAGTCTAAAATAGCCACTGACCAAGGCCGCAAGTTAGTGAGACATTTTGACACTTGCTTAAACATGAAGCGTACGAGTAAACCCATCACTGAGGGCTGGGTGTGTGAGAAAATGGTTACTAAATGAAATACTTTATGCTTATATATTAGCAATGGATTTTACACTTGGGATTCTTGGTGTAAGTTTGAAACTTACTGAAGTTGGTAGTCGTGACTCAGGGTAGTACAAGAAAATCCACCATAATGCTAAACAATTACCAAGTTTTACATGCAGTTAACATCGCTAGCATATTTTTTGCTTTTATATTTCAGTAGACAAAGTAATTGCTTGATAATTCTCTAAGCTGTGCAACTTTGAATACACACCAAGATGCTGCATACCTGTCATGTCGTACAATAGGTGTAGGCAGCACACAGGTCAGGAGCCATCCAAACTCAGCCAACGTGTTCAGTAGAGGTCCATAATCTGTTTTCACTTCACACCCCTACATCAGTAATTACAGAAATTAGTGAAGACACACTGCACAGTTTTCTTTGCATTTCTATACTTAACAAATCACAAATACTCTCAGTTCTAATGTCGTAATTTGTTGTGGTTGGTGCAAAAAGATTTTTCACATTTCAAACAAAGCACTTCGAAAAGCTTAAGACAAGACAAGCTTAGGAAAACAAAGAGGAGAATATGAACTATAGACATGAGTCCTGATTCAGCAAGACACTCAAAGCACGCCTCTGTTATATTTATCATGTACATTTGTCATTTGCACATGTCAATTAACCCCCAAAGCAAAACTTTTCAAATAGCAGAAAAGTTTTCACAACTGATACCTTTTGTTTTTTATTTCAGATCTGAGTAACAAGCATCTCCCTCGAAATAAATCTAAATAAATCTACTTTTGTAGGTATTAGTCTTGTACCATCTCTTTTCAGGTAAGTAAATGTATTTATGATTGCCTATCTCAAAAGCAAGCCCTTAGCAACCTTCCAGTCATTACTTTAGATGCTACTAATTCATAACAAGCATATTATTTTAACATTTTATTATCAGTTTTATTGCTTTGCCACTCTATATCAGCACATGCAACTTTACTAGAAAAAAAAAATTGTGTTCCTATATTTAAAAGAGAAGCCATTCCATATTTACTAAGAGAAGCCCTACAACTGAAAGACCTACTTAATTCATTTACTATCTTTTTTTTTAATCTCACTTCCAGAGTTTGCTATTTTCCTTCCTCTTTAAGAATACCTCAGCATGTTGTCTGTGAACCAATACTTGCTGAAATTAAATATACATATTTCATACCCAAATAGATATAAAATAATTAATTTTATTTAGTTGTTGTATTTGCTGGTGTGAACATTTATTAGTATCAAACCAGAACACCAGAACACTGACCAATGATGGCCAGAAGTCTGACTTCATTTTTATGACTCAAAGCTAGTTTTAACTTATCCAGGTGGCTTAAAGAAAGCAGCCTGTAAAGTTTATCAAACACTGGTACAGCAATTCTAAGGATATGAATAAACTGTAAGCAGGAAATTGTACTGCCAAATAATCACCAATTTACCTCAATGACTGTCCATTGTTCAACAACAATTGCATCATTTCCTTTCCTGCTGGAACCTGGAACCCCAGAACCTTCTTCTTCATAGATAAATAATCCTTCTAAAGATCTGGGCAAATGGTCGCCTGTGAACATAAAGACAAACTGAAGCTGAAATACAGATTTTTAGGTCAGAATCTCACTGTGACGTACACATGGGCTTATTTTTTCACTGAAAAATCCTTTAAAGTGAACTAGGAACTCAAATTATGTAACTCCTATATAACATAACTGACATTTCTTTCTGCGTCTAGTTACAACTTCATGAAGCAGGTCAGCCAGCTTGTAATTCAGAACTCCTTTTCCTATACAAATTGAGCTACGAACTGTTTCATTTTCTCAAAAGCAAGTCTAAATTGAAGTTTCCCATATTCAACATATCCCCTGCAGCAGACAGGCACAAAACCTCTTTATTCAACTTCAATACTGTATGTCTGACAATAAAAGTGGCTTTTGGTGTGGTGAGAGAGGCTGTGAAGACAAATGAAGCATGAAGTGTAAAGCCTAGCTGCAGTTACTTTAATATGTGAATGGGCGCAGGAAAAGCCTGAAACAGAAGTAATTGTAGGAAGATTCCTGATGGGAAGGAAGTTTGAGAGCCCACCTCCTTCACTTAGTTGTGAAAGTCTAACAGTACAATCACCCCAACTAAAGCTGCACATCAAATATGAGTTCATATTTTGGCTCTTCCCTCACAGTGATGTATGGCTTTGGGCACAGTCATATGAACGCCTGCACAGCTCCTGCTAGTTCAAAAATACTCCACCTCTTCAGTTCACCAACTTCAGCCACTTTCCAGTACTCAGGCAGATACTAAAAATGGTCAGCCAGAATTTTACTTTCGTCGTTGCTCAAACATAACTCTAAATCTTACACCAGGTACCACCATTCAGTGGCTTTTAAGACAAAGCTCCAATTCAAAGCGCATCACGTCCTCCAGGTTATAATTATTGATATCATTAAAAAATGTGCTGCATGTCCTACATATTTCTATGGCTAAGAGACTCTGCGAGGAAGAATGGAAGTAAACCAAATGGCTGGTAAAACAGGATTACTCAGATTACTTTTGTGACTGGGTTCTCTTTTGAGAACAGAAGACAGTTAAGAATTATGAGTGATTTGGTTCTAACAAACATCCACCTGTCTTAAATTAGGAATTGAGTTTTGAGAGGAGCGTTTCTGTGGCAGCTCTACCTGCATCTACTGTCTTCATTTTTATTTAATCAATAGCTAAAATCTTGCTCAATTCACTAAAGTAACGTGGCAGAAAAACTGCTGCTTAAGGTGCCTCACAACTGAAAGCAAACTAAAAAATGGAAGTGAAGACAACTAGATGTATTGCAAACTCAGCAGCTGAAATAATCCTTTACTGTGGTCACAGATACTTGTCAGCTGCAGAACGTGATTCACATGGTGGGCTGTGCCTTCAAATGCATTCAGTTTAATTCAGTAGTGTCACACCTATGTGTCAAGCTGAAATCTATACCCGTCCAGTGGGCCTGGAGAAGGAGCACCAACTGCTGCAAGAGGCAGCACGAATCCCTAAGCAAGTCATAACCTGGGTATTAAAGTTGGGAGAGTTACTCACATAGAAAAGAGCAGACAGCAACAGAGGAATGGGAAGATTGCAAAAACTGTTTTTGGAGAACAGCTGCAAAGATTAATTTCAACAGCTGCTGAAAATATCCCATGGTGAATTGTAACTTATCTCCACAGAGTTATTTTGCAGCTCTAAAAAAAAACTGTATTGAAAACCAGTACCATTTCTCACCTCTCCACATTCAAAGTAATCTTGGCTTTTGTACTGACTTTAATAGATGGGAATTTAAATCTAAGAGACCGAAGAGACTGCCAATACAAACTGTGCCATTACACTCTTTATGTGCACAAAATTTGCAATTTGAGAGGGAATAGGTGACAAATTCAATTTGATGGAAATATAATGATGCTGATGCACTTGTTCCTTCGTAGATTCTGACAAGTGCTAAATTGACTTTGTTGCTGAGCTAACAGAAATGTAAGTAACAGTCAAAGCTAAGTTATTGAGAAAAAAAGTTAAGCTCATTCTCTCATGATTTCATTTATGAAGAACACAATATATATAGCCTAAAGATCTCATACCTTTTAAAAACTGAACAACATTTATTACAATAGACAATGAGTTCTGAAACGATCAACTGTGTCAGACTCCCTTGGACTGTTCACTGAGCACTACAGTATTGCCATTTCCTCAGTAATAATTTCAAGTAACTGCACAATGCTAACTACATATGGTTTCTACAACTCTCGCAACTCCTGACTTCAAGACAAATTCAGTCCTCTTAATCACATTTAGGAACTGTGAAATAGCCAGGAGAACAACTGAGATCAAACTTAGAATGAACAAGGAAATACAAAAATCTGAGGGAAAGTCCTGCAGGCTGAAGCTTTTTATTTGTAACCATTTCTGAGTACTAACTGAGCTTGTACATCTCACAAGGAGGGAGCATCCAGTGTCTTCCCCTCCCAGCTACATGAAAAGATGCTGGAGGATCTCCCTACAGTTGAGAGCAAGAGCAAAAAGCAGATTTCTCTACAATTTTGACAGAACAATGTAACGAAAGATGCTAGATCTGAAACGTCAGGATATACAGCCAAATTAACACAATTCATGGTTTTGCTAAGAATTTTAAACCTGGCAGAATGCTGAAGAAAGGAGAAATTATTGGAAGCCTTACTTCGACTTTAGGCTTAATGGTACAATAAGCACAATGAGAACTGAAGTTTCTGTATCTCATTAGAAATGTTTCAAGCAAGCAGCAGCGGAACATGTGCAGGAGTGAAACATATCTTATGATTTTTTTCCCATTATCTTTCCCTTTAAAAAAAAAAAAAAAGAACTAGTGAAAAAAGTTAATTACATTATTATGCTTTGAAAATTGTGAATTTCAATTGCTGTTATTCAGAGTTATAACTGCACAAAACCATTTCCTTTTCAGGCATCAGATTCTACTAACTTACTGTGACTATCCGAACATGTTTACATACTGCCTTTCACCATCATGCAAAACAAGACCTACTTTTTGCACAGTAATTAGATCCACATGAATAAGTAAAACCTTCAAGGAACTCTGGGATAGTACTCACCTTTAGAAATTTCCCAGTGTACAAAAGAATCAATTAAAGATAATCCTTGTTTGTAATAAAATGTGGTTAGTTCTAGCCAGTCTGCTTCCAGTGTACTGATAACTGGTCCCTTTCTTGTTACTTTCATGGACAAGGTGCCTTCATGATAGGTCCAGCAGGTAGAGTCATCATCAAAAACATTGAAGACAGTATAAAGCTTGTCTAAGAAAAGAAGAAGAAAAAAAAAAAGAACCTCTAGAAGACAGAGCTTTCAAATAAAGACGTTTTCTTATTCCAGCCTGTTTCTCTAAGTAACAGTTTTACAAATTGTTTCCTGACATGAATGCACTCATCTAGAGCACTAAGCACCAGGAAAAAAAAACAAAAACAAAAGATGAGGCTTTAGGAGGGTAAGTTGTGGGGTACTGTACAAATTGGAACATACTGCAGTTGGGTTCTCACCAGACCTTTTGCGTAGGCATATCTTGCAAAAAGGAAAACATAGTAGATTTAAGTGAAAACCCACTGGAAATACACTTTACTTTTGCCAGACATGGAACTCAAGGCTAAAAATATTTGAAGTGACTGCAAAGAAAGATTAAAAAACACGTTCTAAGTTTTTATATATTACAAATACTCATATTCATTTTTACCATTCTTTTCTGAAGATGACTTAAATACCTGTATAATCAGTGGCCTGCTGGGGTTTTCCACACAGAAACTCATGAGAGCTTGAGTGTATGCAGAACAAACAGAACCTGCATATTCTCAAATGTGCAAAATACCTACCTATTGAGATAGTGCTCTTACAAAAAGGTCAAATATTCATCCAAAATAAAAATTCGAAAAGTCATACTATTTACCTAATCGCTGGTGCTGAGTTACAAAATCCTAGCTAACTGAATGTATTCCAGAAGGAAAGAACAAGATAGACTCATGTCACTGTAGTAGGGAAATAAAACAATTGTTTAAAAAACAAAAAACAAAAAACCAAAGCCCTCATGTTATGTCTGCTACTGCAACTTCTGAGCAGCCTAAATCAACACAGCCCTCTAGAAAGCAGAAGCGTTCACAATGCCAAAACAGAGGAACTCAGATGATCCCAGTTAAGATGTCAGTCTCTCTAAGCTCAAGAAATAGTGGGAGAATCCATTCTGTTACGGACAGCAAACTCACTATCTCAGGCTGTAGGGAAAGAGTTAAGCTTTAATGGATCATGCTATAAAGGCTCAGCATGTTGTACGAGAACTGCTTTAATTGAAGTGTTAAAAATAAGAGTGACATTGATTATCTCAGTGCTTAGTCATTACCCTCACAGCCCACCAGCTAGAGAGAGTGCTTAACTCTTTTGCAGGCAAGTGAAAGGACTGCAATTAAACATGTGGCAAATCACAGGTGACCCTATTATCAGTGTAATCTTATGTGCAAGTTTCATATTTCATGCTTTCAATACAGTACTATCATACATTACTTCTTATGAGTTTACGATTCCTTCTTCCTTTCCACATTTTCCTCCTAGCAAATGAGAAGGACCTAGTGCTTCAGCATCAGAAGTCACAGTTTCAGGCAGCATCTTCTACACTACGTACCTTATAGATTCTTGTACAGCTAAATCTTCTACTATAGCAACAACATTTTTCAATGACACTTTTCCTAAGCAACTTTTCAATGCTTCATTTTCTCTAGTGTAAATTCGTTCTGTAACAATTATCCTCTTTGATTTCACGGTCAGTGCATTAGTTGAAGTAATCTCTTTCAAGATACTTCTTGAAGGCATGTTAACTAGAAAGAATCCATTATGAATGGATTTGCTTGCCGTACATTATGCGAGCTGGCCAGAAGCACGTAGAATCACAGCTCTGAATGAAAGGGGATCCCCTCATTGTCATTTTAAAACAGACAGGAGGACTCGGACCATTATAGTGTATTTTTAGATGCTTATTACAAGCTTAGGGTCAATATTAAGACAAGGTGAAAACCAACATATTTGGAAATAGCTTTAAAAGCATCTGCATCACATTTTTCCTGCCACGTTTGCTACACATACATCAAGCAAAAAAGTTACCTGTTTGCACTGCACTCAGAACCAGGGCCTTTTTAAAAAAAATCTAAATATTACCATAGTTCAGATATATAAAGCAGGAAGTAATGACTTTCTAAAAAAGTATGGAAGCATTTAGGAAAGATGTATCTTCCAAAAACAGTATTTGATGACAGGATATGCTGTTTTATTCTACACCTTTTTAAAACAACACCCTATCTTATTTCTGCCACAAAAAAAGCATTCATTACCATTTCCTTTTCGTGGTTTAATAGGGCTGACTTCTTTTCCAAACTGGAAATCTGCATCCTGTAACAGTCCGCTATCTGCTTGCATTTCCTCTTCATTCCCACTCTCAGATAGGTTATCACACAGTGACTTTTCATTCCAGTTTCTATAGTCATCATCGGAACTTTTTCTTCTGTGTTCCCTATTTCTTCTGCCCAGCGTCGATTCCAGCTCTGCATTCCCATCCGTGCTTGTTCCATTACAGGCTTTAATTTGAGGAAAATGTTGTGTTACAAATCCCACAAACTTCCTTCCTCTTTTAGCTGTTTCATTAACCTGCATTTAAAACCAAAATTTACCTGTAAAGCTGTTTTAAGACACTGTGCCACACATTAAAAAACAATGTAGTGTATATTACTATAACACACATTTTACTTAGTAAACTGCTGATTTTCAAGGAGACGTGGAGTTCCAGTATTGCACTACAGAAGGGTAGCTTGTCTATGTAAATTGTCTATGTCTTTCAAGTAAATAGAAGCCTTCCAGCATGTATTTGGGCTCAGGCCAAGAAGGACAGCCAACACTGCTACTGACTTCAGTGTACACAGAATGCTTCAATAAGCACAAACCCAAAGATTTTTTTTCCCCTCTCTGCATCCCAGTGACACACAGCATGCTGGTGCAATAAGCACTATGGTACTTCTGAACTCGTGTGAAGTCAGTCACTCTAAGACTACTAACTCTTCACTCTGCTTTTAGCCAGGGGTGTTTTCCCCTCTCCTGGGGTCCCCAAAGACAACTGCACAATATGTGCAATCAGTAGGAAGTATCTGTTCTTGGAAGCAGGGTTTTTCTTTTCTTTTGCTGGGATAAAGAGCATTTCCTCTTACTGCAATAAAGACTTGACAAAAACACAGGGAAACCCCAGCCCCAAAAGAAGTAATCATTTGTGAAGCACTCAGCGAGGGCAGAGAGGGAAAGATCTCTACCTAGGTAACTATGGAAACTATTTTATTCAGAATGATTAATTCTCTAACCACTGGAGGTACTACAAGATCATTTAGGTATCACAACAGTATTACAGTTTATCACCATTATGTATGCATGCACAGCAATGATCTGCACATGTACCTGCAATCATTATGGAAAAAAACTTATTTCTTCTTGTTTTTGAGATCTTGAAAAATGTGTCTGTAAGTTTACAACGGATTCCTCCCTCATCTTTTTAAAAACACCAGGAACATCTAAAAATAATTTTTCTGTAGCTCTTCTCTTCTACATTTCCTTGCAAGACTGAGTCACTACTTAATTTTAAGCATTTTTTCCCCCACTACTAACGTGGCAATAGGCACATCATATAAATGCGTAATGAAACAAATCCCAATTTTTAACTCCTGAAGATTTCAAAAAAAGCCATTTAGAAACTTGAAAGAACTCTGCTAATTTCAGTGATCATTCAAGTATTTCCAATATTTTTACTCCGCTTCCTTCTTTGACAACTGATGAGAAGATAATTCTTACAATAACAACAATTTCCTGTTTAAGCAAGTCTTCAATTTTGCAGAGGAAGTGAAACAAAAATAAGTGGAACTGGAGTTTCATTTCAGTGGAAGTTCAGTTTTCTGTAATTTACAATGTTTTCAGAAGCTCTGCCAACTAAACATTGTAATATAATTACTGTACCTATTAGATTTTGCTTGAAGAAAGATGTACTTAGAAAAAAATCAATAAATTCACTGGAGGTATTCCTAATGAACTTTACACAGAATACGATCAAACTTGAGATTGAAAACAAAACAAAACAACCACCACCTAGCTCAAGGAAAAACTATGAAGCAAGCGATTTACCACCACTGACCGAAAGTTTGGGCCTGATTCTGCAGTTCTGCTTGCAGTGCTCTCAGCAGCTATTCTCCCAAAGCTTTCCAGGTCTAAATAATAAATTCTAAGTTAGAAAATCAGTGAAGAAAATGATCTGTCTGCATAAAGGAAACACTTCGCTTCTAAAAAGTAAAACCAAAAGCTAAAGCTCAGAGACAGCTAAAATCAACACAGACAAATCTGTCATTTGCTAATCCTCAGCTATTTACATGCACCCTAGAAAAAAAATCCAAGGAGAAGTTTGAAAAAAAAAAAAATACCCAAAAGCACAACTCACCACCACAAAATGTAACAAACAAGAACCCACAAAATTCCATTACCTTTTCTAACAGTTCTTTCACTACCTCATTTGTCAGTGTTTCACATGTTAAAGGATATTCCTCAATCACTAGCCTGGGGTTCCTTTGTCCTCTGGGTGCTGCATGCTTCTGGCTAGAACACAGAAAGAAAGCAGGCTTTGTCAGTAGTTTGCTGCTAACTTGGGCAAATACAGAATTCTTTTCTCCTGGTGTAAAAGTTATAAAATGAATCCTGGAAACATTTTTTCACATTTAAAACTCCACATTTTTTTGTGTTTTGCTCTACTTCTTACACACAGTAATTTGCTATTTTGTACTTCAACATCAGGATAAAAATATATTTTATATAGAAATTTCATTTGAAGATCATTTATAGACATCTTCTGAAACTCAGCTTTGAAATGGTAATTTTACACTATTAATATGCTGTTGATTAATTTTAGCAATCAAAGCAGCTAGATTATCAAACAACAGCCCAGGCACATGTTAGAAATCAGTGTAGTCACAAGTACTTTGGGTTACACAATGTTAACTTCACTCATAGGTTTCAGAACCCTAAAAGCTTCCATTACAGAGTAGCACTAATCATTTTTTATCTTAAATCAGTTGCGCTGTTAATCACACAACATTTGGTGCATATCATCTATATAATGAGACCATCTTAGCTGATGATCCCATTATATAAGCCCCTGCTTTAGAATGAAGCATCAGTGAGATTTTTCAAGTATCAAAGGTTTCCTTCCAGTTAGTGGCTGGACAAGCTGCATCTGCATTCAAGAAATCCAACAGAGGTACCTATGGCATCAGCATAGGAGGCTGAGAACTTACACCTAACAGTTTAGAGGAGACTGCAGGTTCTTGTCCCTCACCTGTTCCCAGGGCCCACCGGTTCAAATGACAGCTTCATAAGGATCCCACATCAACAGGGCTAAGATGTGCTGAGGGAGCTGAGCACAGGCAGCCTCAGCTCTTGGAAACCTCAGCTTCACAAAGCAAATTTTTTTCTTCAAGCATTTGTCCACACAGACAACATTTACCCTGTTTGTAGATGAATTTATGAAGTTGTATCAGCTATGGGTGATGCTTGCTTATATAAAGCATTTGACGAAAGAAAGGTCCCTCAAATGAGCCATGTTTTGTAGAACTCCAAGAGTCACATTTCTGCAGACTTTCAGAAGCAGCTGGAAAAACCTTAGTGCATCGTACTGGAACAGATAGAAGGGGAAGCATGACACCTCTTCATGCAAAAACAAAACTCACCCTTCTAGCTATTCAAATTAAGAACAGAAGGTTGCTTTCCTTGCAATTAAAGGAACATTTCTTTATACCTTTTCTTAATGATCACATGTTGATTATAATTCAGTGAAAACATGAGTAATATATAAGATTATGTACCTGGAATGAAAACAAAGTCTTGAATCTCTTTTGCTGTAGCAAACAAGTTTTGTATGGCCTCCCCACTCACAATCATATAACACAGAATGGCTTGGGTTGGAGGGTTAGGGTTAGGTTATCAGGTTCCAACCCCCTGCCACAGGCAGGGCCACCAAACTCCAGATCTGGCACTTGACCAGGTTGCCCAGGGCCCCATCCTGAGCAACCTGGTCACAGAGAGCCTCCTCCTTAGTAAGAAGGATCACCTACTTCTCTTTGAGGAACTGTATTTCACCTACAGACAAGAAATGATCTTACAGAACAAATGAAAAGACAAACTTAAAAAAACAAAGAAGAAAATACAGATGTGAGAGAATTGAAGCAGGTTATTAGTCTCCTGGCATTTTGTTTGATCTTTTACTTGTTGCAGGCTCTAAGACATGGTTCTTTATTACGAGTGTACTAAAAATAAAAGGGGTCAATTTTAACAATCTCTCCACAAATTCATTTTAAAATTCAGTTATAATTACCATAAGCAAATTTAGATTTGTTTTAAAGTTAACTGAAGTAAATATTCACCTATTATACACTTAGGGTTAATTAAAAAAATATTATTGAGTTGGTCACCTTTCCAGATAGGGAACGGTTACTTGGTTCTTTGAGGTACTTTAAAAGCACGTGTGCTGAGCAACCCTCTTACAAGCACTGGGGCAAAATAATAAAATTATTTCATTGTTACCTTAATTTTAATCGTGAAAGTACCACCCGATACATGTGACTTGCAGGGAAATTTCTTCTATGTCCAATTGGCAGCAGAATAGGATGAACAGCTCCCACAACATATCCTTTGTTGTAATATTCTTCTACCTTAGATGCTATATCCAACACAGAACTGATCCTGATAACTTCTGGATTAGAGGAAGCTAAAATCATTGAAAGGATAGAAGAGAAGCACATTATACCATGGACACACATACTCCTAAGAGAGTTTCTATTATTTAAAACCTATCCCAAGGTGCCTACTAAAAATATGTCGTACACGGCTGATTACTAAGTGCACAGCTAGGTGAAATACACGTATTTACAAATAAACATGATAATAAACATGGTCTATTTAGCAATACTTCACCGGATATAGCTTTGTCAAGCTAATTTAAAAGCTGCATCAACACCAAAATATGCAATAGGTCTGAATACTAAAGCAACTATTTTGTCTAGACAGAGCCTTAACCATATTGCAGAACCCTTTGAATCCCCGTTGAGAGGTAAATTTCCACAGAACTAATGTAAGCCTACAACAATTGGTTTCTCCTCTTCAAATACTTTTTTTTTTTTGATCTCTTAGAAGTGATTTGTGGATTGCAGGTTGACATTTTAACATAGTCCCAATTACAGTTTTCAAGTAGACTTAAACTGATGTCACAATAAGCTATGTGCTGTCACTAATTGCCAAGCAGGATCCATCTGAGGGTATGCAAGCATTTCTGATTAGTAGGTTAACAGCACATAGGAGTTGGAAAAAGCTTTTGAACAGTCTTGTCCACAACTTTTGCATAGAGAAAAGAAACATTCTGCACTGTCAATAGCTCATGTATTTTGCCATAGTATTGAAGAACTAAAGAACTAACTATGCTACAGCAATGCAAACACAGAAAAAAAGCAGTTGAGTGCAACATTATCATCATTTCAGAGATTTTCCAATTGCCTTAACCATTAAAGATCATTTATTTCCCAATATGTAACCAAAATACTCATACAAATAACAGAACTACAGCTAACGTGCAAATTGTATAATAAGCTTTAGAAGCACCTGTTGAAGATGATGACAGAACAGCTACTCCACACATATTCATACACTCTGTTGTTCAGAGTGACAACAACTTAAAGCATGTCATTGTCATGGGCCGACATGACATACCCTTGCCTCAATATTCTTTCTCCTCCCTAGTAGGAGGGTTCTGGAAAAGCCTTAAGCATTCTGCTTGAAAAGGAATATTTAGCTTAGCCCTAAATCATGCATAAGCTGACCTCCAGTTGCTTCTGAATCTGAGATATGCCTCATGATTGAAACCATGGAATTTGCAGTCCTTGACAGGCATTTTCAAATTACACTTTGGAGTTCACTGCTCCCCAGCAAAATGAAAGACTGGCTGTAATGTTTCTTTCTGGGGATTCCCCTGGTGCAGGGGTACCTCCATGGAACTCAGAGCTGATTCAGGCAGTAGGAACATGGGAATATTGGAGGGAACAAGAAAGTACAAGAGACAAGGTAAGATACACTGCTCAAAACAAATTAAGATGCTCAGAAATGCCATCCAGAATATGTAGACTGCAGTATGGTAGATCTAATCTACATCATGGCTAGCGAGAAGATCAGGGACTCCTGCCAGTCTCTCAAATAGGCCTATTCCAACTTCACGCATCTCAAATCCAATGAAGCAGAGAATAAGGAACATAAAGCTGAAATAAAATGAGTTTATCCTTGGAGTACTTTCATATTAATGCAGGCTATTGCTTACTGTAGACCTTAACAAGGAAGGACATTCAGTTCAATTAAGGTTTTTTTTTTTTTCTTTTTCTTCCTTTTTTTTTTTTTTTTTAATTTGGTTCCAGATCCAATGGTAACATGTCACATAAGGGGAAGACCTTGCTCTGGAAATCACCAGAGCATCATGAAGATATAACACACAACTTGACAGCCTAATGAAAACTAAGTTTGGTCTGCAGTGATAAAAAGCTTGCTCTTTAAGTTGCATTTAGTCCAAGGATACTGGAATAGCAACAAGCACGCAAATGAGTTGAATGGGTTAAAAGGAAAGAGTAGTTCAACTTATTTTCTACAGTGCTTCAGCCAATCCTCATGTTTTATACGCAAGCAACATTCAGAAATGCCTCCAAGAAAGACTCTACAGACCACTTTTACCTGTTTTCACGATTTTAGCTGTTGAGAGGCTTCGAAACAAAGACCCTCAGTGTTACATACGTGCACATAGCTAAAACCATTCAACAGAACCTCATGTACGTTCACAAATCCAATTGCTTGCAGTTAGTACTTACAACCAAGCAACCATCTAATCTTAATATCACAGTAAGTTACAGAAGCTAAGCACTTCTGAATATCGGACTAAAAAGGAGAAAGTAAATCTTTGCCACTGGAAAGGCTGCTAAAATACTTTGAAGAGAAACCTTTATTTGCAGTTCTCGTTGCAATTTCTCCTTAAAGCCTCGATGTTCTTTAAAGCAGATCCTTTACACAATACTTCCAAAAGCTTGTTACTTCAAAACACAGCTAAGCTATTCAGGACACAAACTACTGAAAAATATTAAGTGCATGTAAGCATAAAAAACCTGAACTCTATTGTCCTTCCTGTTATCAGTAGGTCAGTAGGCAATTCATGTATGCATTCAAGTCCATCTTCATTTCCAGCGCGTTACCTAGTACTACCTATCTACCCAAAGCTTTGTTTATCCCAAAAGAATAAACCAATGAGAACCTCATCTGTCTATGAGTAAATAAACAGAGCAATAAATACAGGCAAGTACTACAACTTAGTAGAACACTGCTTCAGGTAGTTCTTGTAGTTCTTCAGGGAACACATTGATAAATTTTAATAAAAACATTACTACAATCCTTTAATTTGGGAAGAAAACTAAGCAGAGATTAAGTTTTGTTCGTGAAAAAGTTCCCAAACATGTAACAGGGCATGTGCTTACACTTCCACCCTTTATCAAATCCCTCTATCTAGAACATTCACTATAATTACTTAATATTAAGAATTTCCAGTAGATTGGATGGTTATAAAATGCAAGTTAACAAAAAAGTGGCTGCAAAACTGAGCTGCCTGCTCTGAGAGGGCAGCCATCTGGGCTTGTTTATGTTTTCAACTTTCTGGAAACAGGGAGTTGCTCTGTTAGAGACAGGACACCCTCGGGAAGGAAGTATCCCACAGAGCACTGTCTGCCTCCAGCTATGCATACAAATTTTGTTTCATTTTGGTCACAATTTCAAAAGCCTATTCAGCAACTAGAAATGAAGCACTTGCAGCAAAAAGCCCAAGCAAAACTATAATACTCTTAAAAGACCTACCAAAAGCTTGGGATGTATCTCAGAGGAAAGTATTCCCTGTATAAACTAAGGAATAGACTTTCTCTTGCACAAAGTAACAAAGACAATGACAGCCTGTTTTCCAAATTTGAATGCATTTTAAGACAATGTTTCCTCAGTTAAGGCATCCTGCTTTCCTTACTGAGGCACAGCATATTTTCTGAACAGTTGCACTAAATTCAGACAACCATTACTCAAAGTGAGTAAGGATGGCAGTGGCTGACTCACAGGAAACTAGGAAAATCTCTAGCAGTTTTCAGCCAGCTTCCCAACAAGGACAGTTGTGTAACTCAGACAGTTTGGTTGTTAAAAATACTTTGGTAGTTTCCACTGTAATTTTATCTAAGTGAAACCTTCGTCACGATTTGCGTTTCAAAATAAAAGTCTTACATTTTGGCTGGCTTTGATTAAAATAACAGATTTACTACAGCTCAGACACAACAGAACAAAGTTAAATTCTATTTCCTACTTTCTCAGAATAGCAAAGCCGTAACGTAAGAATTACCTTCTAAAGTAAAATCCAGCAACACATATTCATAAGCAGAATCAGTCTTTGTTTCAACTTGTGGTCGCTTCAATGTAGAAAAAATTTTTCCAGGGCTGCTATCATCTGGGTCTTCCAGCTTTCTCAGTCCGCACCCCATGGTAAGATCTGCAAGTGATTAAATCGCAGGAGAAGGAGGGGGGGAGCAACGAGATCTGCTGCTCTCACTAAAAACAAAACAAAACAAAAAAACACCAAAAAACAGTAACCAAGAGATTCCCTTTGATTTTGTTTTCTATGAGCTGTAAATCCAAATACAGAAAAAGTCTGTCTCCCGAAACAAAAAGTGGAGGTACTTCCCATTCATTTTTTATATATAAACAGCAAATCCATCATGATTTCAAGCCATAAACTTAGTTCGAGTAGGCTTGATTTCTGCAGCAACGTTAGAGCTGCTACAAGCTAGCAGAGATTTTCCATGCCACGTCAATTTACAGCCAGCCCCCTATCAGTGCTCTCTCGCAGAGGACACCAATAGTGCTTTGTTTGTCCTTCTAGACCGACTGAGTAAGAAGGAGGGGCGGCGGGTGTGGGGGGGTGGGAAGTAAAAGAACTGAAAAAGAAAGTTAGAGAAACTTGTATGTGTGTAATTACTTACCTCCAGAAGGAGTACCCAAATGCAGTAGCAAGTCAGAGGAAAAAAAGCAAGTTAGTCAGAATGAAAGAATGAGAAAAAGAGCCTCAACATGGTTGGAGACGAAAATCATTTCCAGAAAGGAAGTCAGCTTCAAGAGGAAATTGCTTCTGGCATCTCAAAGGGCAGAAAAGTAAATGAAAAGCAGTTTAGTCTTTATTTTAGATTTCCAAGTTTGGTTCCTATTTCCTTTTCACAGAAACTTTCTTCCAGAGGGATAAAAACAAAAACATAAGGTAATAACGTAAAAATGTTGTAAAGAAGCCTCATATCAAGAAAATCATGAAAATATGATTATGATAAAGCATATACATCCCTAAGACCAACTTACATAACAGGATTTGAGAAACACTGAAAAGTAACTCTGGCATTCACTTCAGGTCAGAGGGACCTTTTCAAGCTAATATGAACATAATTACAAGACCGCCTGCCCCACTTTTCATGAGTATTGAACAACTGAAGTCCTCTTCTCTGTCAGGCTGACCTTGGCTGAATAACTGCATGCACTCAGCACTGCTCCCTAAGCATCTTTTTCCGACAAGTGCTGAAAATTTAGAACAATTCCAAAGGCTCAGAATACATTTAATTAAAAAATAAACAAAATAAGAAAAAAAGAGGGAAAAAAATACCAACCAACACCTAATATAAGCCCTCATTATTCTTACATTAACTACTGCAATCACTTGTAGTTGCATTACACCTGATGCAGACCACAATAACGTACGGAGACAAAAGGAATGGTGAGTGATTTTTCAGGGCTCTGGTACTGCAGGGATGGGCAGGAAAAGAATTTTCATTATTTATTTTTGGACTACATGTAGAATAATTCAGTCCAAGCCAGAGATTCACAATGCCATTTTGGATTAAAGGAATCATGAATTTCAATTTTAAAAGCTTTTAAATAATTCTCCCTGAAGAAAAGCGATCTCATCAAAATGGCTCACCTTTTCTACAACCACTGTGATTTAGACAAACCATTTTTTGTTTTCTCCCTGCTCTAATGTAAACCAACTGATGTCACTTGATTATTAACATTATTATTTAAAGTAGCTTACCAGGAGTAATAAGGGGGCAGACTACACTGGCTCTGAAATCTATGCTGTACTCCAAATTTACTTATTCTGGAATAACTTAAGTCACTGAGCATGGAATCTATGCAGTATCACCAGTTCAGTCTTACAGCCTTTAAAGCAAATCCCCAGGTGCCAAAACCAAGAAGAGATCCTTGCCCTTTCTTCTGATTAAAACCTAGAAAAACATACCAACTAAGCAATGGAGCTCTTCAGCTTCCTGCTGTTTACACAGGGATCGCTTCCAAACAGATTTTCCTTTTCCCCCAGAAAAGGTAATCCATGACCCGTTGCTATCCCAAACAGACATGTAAGGGTCTATTCAACCTGGAGAATCCTGCTGTCCAATTCCACAAGGATCTTGTAACCTCCTGTACAAAGACATGGTGACAGCTAAAATAGCAACAACTGAAAAGCTTTCTGCAGCAAGAAACCAGCTGACACCTGGATTTTATTTTAACTAAAGCAATCTTTGCATTTAATGAGGCCAGTACTCAGTCATTTGAGCCTTTGCAGCAAGGCTCAAAACTGTATATCCCAACTCTCTCTCCAAGACACGGTTTTTCACAGTATCAACAAACTCTCTGGACACCAATGCAGAAACACTGTGATGGATGAAAATGACGCTCTTTACTTTAGGTAACACTGGCTTAGTCAAGTAGCTACAAGCTTCCAAATTGAAAGTCAGTCAATAGCTATCATTGAAGACTTGACTCAAGAGTTGTTAGACTGAACCAATGAAATGATGTTGATGGGAGAGAAACAAGTTCCTTTGATTCCTGGCTATGAGAGGTGCTTCTGGAACTGTTTTGCTGTTGAAAATATTCACTTTGCAACAAGGTACTGCAACAAACCTGCCCAATTCCAGTGATCAAAATGCAAAGTCTCTGGCAAGTGGCACTAGAAAAGAAGAGATTGCTCATCACACCGATTTACAGCAAGTCCCACAAAAAAAGAGTGCAAGACTCAGTCATCCAACCTCAGTATCATTTTTAGACCTTTCAAAGGGAAAAGACAGACAGCACAAGCAAATGATGGACACGTTAATTCTAAGCAACTACGCTTCTGTGGAGGGCTCCCAGGGTCCTGTAATTGCTTTCATTCTGATGAAATGGGAAAATGCTACAAAGATGGACTCATAAGAAGGCTTATAGAATTTGCAAGTTGTATTGCAATCAAGGGAAATGATTCCTCCCCAACCATATGATTTATAACTGGCTGACACTGAGAAAACTTTTTAGCCTGTCTGTCACCACTGGGACAAAACCATCACCATCTAACTGCACCTTGTGAGAACATCATTCACTCAAACATTTGAGCTGGTTAGCTTACCTGGAGTAAATTCAGCTGCACAGTCTTTGGAGACTCGCTTCCATTCTGGAGGTTAGAGTTGCAATCTTCAGAAATAAAAATACCTTAAAACTGTACCAACTCCCTACAGAATAAATCACTGCCATTTATTAAGATTTCACTAGGACAACTAGCAAGAAAAGACAGTTAATTCTTAATTTGACAAAGTAAAGATGTAAAATAACGTTTGCACCAGCTGTAGCTATAATTCCCCGTGTCTGCAGCTTACAAAGGTGAGCTACATCTTTGTATTTAACAGCAACACTAAGGCATATTAGCATCATCACCTGCGACACAGCAGCCATCTCTGACGCAGCTCTTAGCAGATGACAGAAATATTAGTAAGATTCAGGAGGATGGACTGCAAACTAGAACTAAATCATTCAACACCTGAGGTTAGCCGAACACTTACAGAAATGAAAAAATAATGCACTCCACAGCTCCTCTGTGTATTTCTCTTCAGGCTTACCTCCCTTGTTTTATGACTCCAGATGAAAAGTAAAGGTTTTGCTTGGGAAAGGGCAGAAGGACAATAGAGAAGAAAAGAAAAAAGTTAAAAAATAAAAAAATAAAAAAAATTGCATTCCCAACTTCAAGAACTGTAACTAAAACAAAGCACTGGCACTTAGCAGTTCTTTTTCTGCAAAATGATTTGATAGTCTTTTGTCTATAACTTACATAGAAATTTTGTATAGAAATCATTTTGAAGTCTTCTCGGCCACCCTCCTCCCCCCTTTTAATGCACCTCTTTTCTTCTTCCTTTGCAGGAATAATTCTGAAAATAAAACAGGAACTACAGCCTTGTCAGAGCAGAACAGCCAGCTCTTCTGGATTAATATTTACCTTCATAATCTAAGAAGTTTGATCAGATAGATGACAACAATGGTTTATTTTAATGACTGCAGAAGCACAGTTTAATGACAACAGCTCATCAGTTCCATTCTTAACATTTTTCTATAACTGTTTAAATTACTCATCTGTGCTACAATAAACAAAAAATGACAATTAAAACAGTAGATAGGGACCAATGTATATACATTAAACTCCCAGTTACCAAACCAGAACTTTGTGAAATGCTAAAAACCACTATTTATTCTATTTTTAACTGCTATATCACACACAGAAAGAGCTTTGGATTTGTAAAGCTGCTAACAATTCTCTGAGACCTACACATGTATTACACATATTTATCTATGCACATCTCACTTAACAAGGCTGCATTAAATAGATCTTCTGTACCTGCAATACAGTATCAAATGTAACAACAACTGTGATTATATGAAACCACACATTTTAGAATGTGTTTTTAATTATCTGATTTAAAAACAATTAAATATATATTTTTAAAACGTACACACTTATGTAGACAACAACTCCATTGGTGAACAGAGACATAAAATGACCATGTGAGGCCCTCAAAATTCGTTTCAGTATTTTCTAATTATTTGTGGCTCAAGAAGTCCAAGGTGGCCTGGTAAGATGTGCACTTTCCCATTACATCTCAGGAGCAATATTAAACATTGCTCAAATAAGAGTCACATATTACTGTTCTGCTTTCTGTATTTCCACTCAGACTTTCTACACTAAAGCTGTAAGGGATTGTACAAGTGTATCAAGACACTGACATTTTTGATCTTTAATATAATGATACACAATGTGCATCTTTTAAAAAGGAAACAGAAGAAAATTGTATACCAGGTGCATTTAAACTACTGTATCTGTTCAACATTACAAAACCACAAACCCATTTTACTGTTATATTTACACTCAAAAACTTTCAACTATTTCACAACCATACAACTACTTACATTTAAAAACTGCTAAAAACAGGAAAACATTTTTAGAAAGCCATGTGTTCTGTCAGGTTTTGTTCAGTTACTACTGGAATGCAGTTGCTCATTGACTATTCTGAGAAACGAATATCAGAACAGAAATAATCAAACATAAGTAAGCAAAAAACTAAATAGCTTACAGGGATGATGAACAGACTTCCAGTACACAGGATCAGAAGCAGCAGGAACCCAAAACTAGAAAATTCTACTTAATGCATAAGTGAATCCCTGATCAAATACATAAAAATACAGGTGATAACTTCTGTAGCTCTCCTGTACGTCTAGGGGTTGTTAGTGTCACTTAGCACAATGTCAGAAGTAGCATTTTGCTATGGATATGTAGCATTAAACAAACAACAATCACTAGAAATACTGTGAAAGCTAGCTCAGAAAACAATACTGGCAGGGTCACTAAATTCTCAGCGAGTGAGAATCAGGGTGTTAATCCCGTTTGCTAATATGTGACAAGCAGTGCACAAAGACTTGCCACTAGCTAGTGTGCATCCAGGGAGCACAGTCTGCTCCATCTGCTCCAATCTCTCTTAACATATATAAGGCCTGCAGAAGCCCAAAGGAAGCACTGCTGTTCTCCAAAACCCAAATCAAGACCCCACTTTTCTACACTTAACTGGATGACTTCAGTAAAGAATCACCGTATTATGATGACTTTAAACAGTAGAAAAGTAACAGTGTAAAGTTTAAGAAATAAAAAAAATGCTGAAAGCTGTGATGTCAAAATAATGCAATTTTAGGCACTTGTGAGAAAAAATTGTACAGTTCATTCTTAGTGCATCTCACCAATGTATTCCTGCACAAACTACAAAAGCTGGTTACTGTGCCACTGTGTCTAAGAAAGGATTCAACTACAGGAAGCTTAGAAGTTCACTTCCTAGTAACTGGTATTATGCCATCATTGTTGGCAGACATTTTAAAGAAAGAGAAGTTACAATGTCATTGGAAAGCCCTCAGTATTTCAACAGTTACTGGTAATTCCTGGAGGAAGGCCAAAAATTGGTGGTTCATTTTTTTATTTTTTTTTTCCCATCTAGAGATCTCAGATCAAATCTAAACACTGTTAAAAAATGGTGACATAACCTTCACAAACAACATCTCCAGACTAAGTTAGAGAGCCTGTAAAAGAACACCCGGGAATACTTCTGTACCCAATGCTGAACATGCTTCCAAATGATCAAGTTCACATGCAAGTTAAAATGAAGTAAATGTTCTTTGAAACAAAGGCCAGGAAATCAACTCATTTAGCAATAATTTACCATCTGTCCCAACAAATGGAAATAAATGACATTTTTTAATTTGCATTAGATGCCACTCCATCTGATAGATGGACAAATGACTGCACTAGAGTCGTACATTTTCAAGCAATCCGTTTAGAAGACTTCCCCAATACAGTACTTGCTGTGAACTTGACCTCCTCCATCTGTAAGCCACTACAGAAACAGGTAAATCCTATTTGTAAACTGAAACTGCAAATGTCAAAAATAAGGACTTAGGACTAAATATTCTCAGCCTTGAGTCAAATGAGCTCTTGTTTCATGACAGAGCAAATACGGCTCTAACAGAACACAGCACTTTCCTTTGACTCCTTCCGAGCCATTCCAGCATTTACAACAATACCACAACTACACAGAAATTCTTCCACAGAAATGACTTATTGTTAGGATGTATCAATATTTCTGTAACTTTTATACTGATGAATTCTAAAATCTAATTCTAAAATCTGCATCAAATAGAAGCCAGCTGGACGGCTCAGAGACAGGACAAGCTACAGCAACTATTTTCCCCCTCAAAAACATGCAAACAAGTTGCAAGTATCTGATACTCATTGGGCCCAACAATCTCCCAGTTTCTATAGTTTCTACTTCTTTAAAAACAAATGAACAAAAAGTTGAAATCATATTGCCTAGATTTCTTTCCACCTAGCAAAACATGGAAAACACCTTCAGCAAACATACAACCAACACAATAAATAAAATGACTGTGTGTCACCATCAATGATGGTGTGGCATCTCCTTCCATATAATTCCAAACCAGTGTAGGAACAGCATCTGACTCCATCTTTTTTCCTGTATAACACAGAGATGCTACTGGCTGTCAGAATCACCGTTAAGGTATTTACCTATTACACACAGTTTAGTGGCTGACAGTAATGCCCACTGTGTAGGATCCCTGAGTGCTTCAAAAGCAGAAAAAATAAACAAAAAACCACCCCAACAACGAAAAAGCAAATTTCTATAGAGAAGATAAATTGAAAGCTCCAGGATATTATACGTACATGACAATAAAGTCATTATAGATTCTTTTTGCTATTAAGTACGCTGAGGCTGTGCCTTTGAAGAATGCAAGTTTTACAAAATATAAAAGGTATTCAAGGGGGGTGAGGGGAGAAGCAAGGAGAATAAGTCACTTTCTGCAGCTGAGGTTACAGAGCATTCCATCTCCATTCATGGCACTGCCATCGAGTTCCTAAAGCCTTGCTCAGACAACAGAAAAATTGAAGGCAGTAAGGGGAAGTTTCTAAATGGCCTTGCCAGAGAATTAAGTCGATTCTTGTCTTCTTCTGTAAATTAAAACATAGCAGAAACCCAAATATATTGCTTTCTGTGTACCAGAAAAACATCACCCTCCTATGAACGTAACCAATCATTAAACTAGTGGTTCAAACTTTTAAGTTATTACCCTCCAGCACTAAAATGACACAACCAGTAAAGATATCTTATAAAAGCAGAGAATTCCAATTGAAAAAAAAAATCAAAAATAAACAA
Organism: Lagopus muta; assembly: GCF_023343835.1. NCBI lineage: Eukaryota > Metazoa > Chordata > Aves > Galliformes > Phasianidae > Lagopus > Lagopus muta. The sequence continues at coordinate 26,736,622 of NC_064440.1, read as the reverse complement.
AAACTATTGCAATACAGATTTAAATAACCACATTTTAATCCATAGCAGGTAAATGCTGTTAGTACGTGGGGAAGATGGCGTTTCCACCTTTACTAACAAATCTTTTAGATCTATATAGTCCAGAAATGAAAAGTAACTTTTCCCTTGAAAAATGGCATATTTTATTAAATCTATGTAAGTAATCTATATCTAAATAGTAGGCTGCATACTAGAAATTACAATTTTGTCCAGTGAAAGTATTTTTATTAAGAAAGGCTATATAGAATAAAAACACAGTTTTGGGTGTTGCCCTGTCCAAACTGCAAAACCAAATGTTCTTCCTTTACAAAAGCTAACAGCATTTTCATTTAGGCACATCCAGGCAAATGTTACAAGTCAGGAACGACACTTCCTCCACGTGATAGGAACGCCAGCAAATGGGATGGCTAAAAATCCATTTTACAGAGTCTGTAGGTAAAGGTGGTGTAAGAATTTTATCTTCCAGTCTGTAATCTTTTCTAGGATGAAAATGGGGACTTCTTGTATACCAAGGTTTCAGACTCACGGAGACAACAGATGTGAAAAATTTCTTCTCACAGAATGCAACCTTGGTTCCTAAAGAGAGAGGAAAAATGCTGTGTTGTTTCCTCTAGTTTGAGCTGTGTCTGAATTATTACATTAATAATGCTCTAACGAAAAATAACTGTGCATTTTGATACTGCATCAGCACGACAGATGTGGTTCAAGGAAAGACAAACTTCTATTAAGTACACATGTGAAGCTGACAGTGGCAAAAAGAACCTTCACTTGTGTATAAGAACATTAAATGAGTTCAGATTTAATTTACCTAAAAGTTTTGTTCACTGATAATTTAGCCTTAGTGAAGTATTTTTATAATGTTATCATGCAAAACCATGTAGCAGATTCTATATATGAATTCTCTATAAAAGCTCAAAACTCAGCTTAGCATTAGGTATTCCTAAGAACTGTTTTAATTTTAGATGTTATATAAATATATAATCTGATACCTGAACGCTTCAACGTAGCTCTCTGCAGCCAATCTTTGTATCTTTTGTTATTCAACTATTAACATTGTCCTCTCCCTTCAAGCTCTGTCAGTTTCCTAACACTATCAGCTAATACTGTACTTCTTATATTCCTATTAGGATATCCAATCAACCCGAACCTCAAGATTTCAGTTTATTACCATCTACTCAATCCAAACCATCTTGTGGGTTTCCATCCCGAATTTCTAGGCTCACATGCTGTCTAGTACCAGCCTTCATCTAGAACCCATTTTAATCTTCCTTATGTCAGCAGAACTTCAGTTCCAAATATTTTTCACTCTTTCTTTAGCTTTGACTCCTATAAAAATATGGATGGCAAAAAATGTTTTCTTCTCTGTACTGCCATGTCCCAATGTGATGGTGAAGACTTAATTTCACACTGGTGGGACTTTTAAAAGTCATATCCAGGGACAAATTTTACAGACACATAAGCAGACAAAAAGTCACATTCTAAGCACGTACCAAGCCCCTGCTATGTACTGTGGGGCTGTTAAAAGGCTATCACCTAACAAACCAAAATAAATTACTTTAACATGTGTAAAACATATGTTTTTCCCTAACTTCATCTTATTAAAATACTCCATTTTTGAAGAGAAGTAAACAACTCAAAGCAGCACCTTTTTCACAGAAGAAATATGGTTGAGCACTTGCCACAGAGTATAACTCCATGAATACAAATCACCATGTATCACAAAATAAAAAGAGGGAGGGAAGAAACTACAGTGGTAATAATGGAAACTTAAACAGTTTCATGAACAAAAATCATGTACCGAAGAACTAAGAACTGTCCTTGTTGGTAAAGGAAAAGCAACCCACGCATGCACTGAACTTGGAAAGTTGAACAACAAAGAAAATAACTGTGGAGTGAATATACACAGAACTATCTCAGGAATTAATTACACGAATTACGTTATGTCTGTTTTACATAAATATCAGAACATTTACAAATAGGCAAAAAGCAGTTAAGTAGTACCGCAGATTATGTTCAATTCTCCCTTATCAGGTTTTGTTGTTTAGCCATTTGTAAATATCAAGTATTGCAATGGAACAACTGACCCTAAGCTTCACAACAGGCAGCTGCTAGCTGGTATGTTGATGATCTCAGCCACACTGGAAGGACTGGACAAGAAAATCAGAACAGGTACACTAAAGCTGCCCGAAGTGCTTAATAGTGAATGCTCCACACTGCCTGTAAAGAGAGACAGAGAGAGAGAAAATAAGATCAGAAAAAGCAAAATAAGCCACTAAACTAGAGTAAGAACAACCTATTGGAAAAATACAAGCTCATTGAAAGAACACAGCAGGAAATAATGTGAGACAAAGCATGCCATCTGCAACTTGCTATGTTAATATAAAATTAACGAATATGGTTTTGGTGGCGTTCAACCTGTCCCTGTGAGGAGCAATAGATCATGCCACAGTTGGTGACAAACCTCTCATTAATTGTGCATGAGGACAATTTCTGTGTTATTCATGCTTCCGAGACTTAGGGAACTTAAAACAAAAGCTTTAGTCTACCTTAATTACACTACATGTACTAATGAAAAAAGACTTACTGGACTGAAAACATGCTTTAAGGTTATTTTTTGCTGTTGCTGTTTCAGATGGAATGCCGTAAGTGTACAGGTTGAACATAATACAAAATTACTATACTTTTCCCAAAATGATTACACTAAGACTTCCACTTTAAAAGGTAACTTAGGTATAAATATGCATACATATATACAGCTATACGCTTATATAAACATACGGATATTTACGTGCATTATATGCACACTTAAAATACACTCAAGCTTATTACTGCAAAGAAAAATGAAGCGCTCTAAGTTCAATTAAATTTACAGAACCATCAGTATCTGAGGCGTTAGCATCCTGCACCAAGAAAACCAGAAGGTGTATGTGCACAAAAGTTCGATTACACACCAAATGAATGCCCTAAATTCTGTTCTCACATTGGAAGATCTTTCTTTGGTTTTTGAGTTAGAGGCAATGCAATTATCTGCAACATCCAAGTGAACAATCTTTGATGTTTCTAAAAACATTTTGTTACAGCAAATATAAAATCTCATTGAAAAGCTAGTGAAATGATTGTGGAGAATAAAGAACAAAGTGGTAACAAAAACCAAACACACAAATCTGAAAACCAAATTGTTTTTCTGCTGTTGGCAGGTTCTTGATTCAAAAGCCAGCAAATAGCATGTTCAGGAAAAAAACAAACCAACAAAACAAACAAAAACCCCTATGTTCCTACTTTTGTACCCTTCTATGAATTTCTACAAGATTTTCTGAAGGCTGAGCTTAAAATTAATTAATACCAAAGCTCAGTGCTCCATTCCAGTGCCCAGCACTTTCAGTTTCCAACAACGAGATCAGGGAAGACCAGCTGGCCATCAGCTAAAACTGTGAGGATAGACACAGAGGTGAAGTAGATCAATTTATGTCCCCTTACAGGACACTTCCAAGTTCAATACAAGAGAAAGCATCTTAAGGCCCTAAAACATCTCCCACAGGAAGACACCATATCATTACGCACTTTCAATGATGGCCAAAATATTCCACTGGATAAAAATCATAGGGACAGCAAAGATACACCCCTACAAAGTTCACAACAGTTGGAAAAAATGACTGAGAAGAAATAAAAGCATGAAATAAATTTACTAAACCCATTCACCTTCCCATCCCCACATGGCACAACTTTTTTTGTATCTACCCTTGGTTTTTGTAGACGTAACAACCAGCTCCCTGTGCCTCATGAGTTTCCCTCAAAGTAATTTTCCCTGGTCTGGAACCAGAAGAATTTCAGTCTTCCCTTACTGGTGCTACTGTTACCATAGACTACACAGATCTCTCTCCCAAAGACAATTCCCTATCTGCCCTCTAGATGCAATCAAGCACTGATCCCCTTATTACAAGAGGTAATACAAGGTCTACAGAGAGAAAAGATGATCAAGGGGAGGCTACTAGTATACTATACTCAAACTGAATATTGGTATTAAACAACAAATTTGGATCCAATTATCATTTACTTCCAGAAATTGGGCAGTTTTATTCTAGTTTTAAGGGCATTACAAATTCTGTACCAAAAAAGTGACATTGGGAAAATACTATGTAAATATTATTTGTCACAATAGAGAAAATGAAGAACAAATTGAAGCACCGTCAGAGCTGAAGCTCTGTTAACTGTTAAACAAATGCTTTACAAGACGAATGAACAGAGTTCTTATACATTCACAACAGCAATGGAAACACAGGCTCAGAAGCGCATGACTTTCTTTCTTGGTAAATATTTCATAGGTTTTGGTTGTTCACCTCTGTGGCTTCATTAAAATATGACTGCAGTGCACACTCTCTCAAGCTATATTTGAAAGTACTATGTTAGCAGTGCCAAAACTATCCAGACAGGGTCTGTTAGCCACTCTCACCATGTGACTTAAAGCTCCTAGCAGGACTAATATTAAAGCATATGTTTAATCCTAACAGAATTCCTATTGCACTGGAGACAATTACTTTCAATACAATGCCTGTATTTTAGAACGTGCTACCTCTTACAAGGCCACTACTTGTTATTTTTCAAACAGCAAAGATACATTTGTTGGTATATTTTACCAAGAATGCAGTCAGCAGGCAATATTTTTCTGCAGCTGTGAAGCAGGTGGTAACGATACAACCACTCGCTTAATACACACCAGCCTGCTCTCAACATTTGCTCTTTTATTTCCAATCTCTGTTGAGTGTTCAGCCATTGAGATAGACAACACCAGCTGATACATGCATAGCATATTCAAAACTATGTGAAAAGTTAAAGTGAATGGAGAATTGTGTTCCAGAACTGTTAGTTACTAAATATAGTTAAAAACCAAACAAGAAATTAAGAACTGCCTGAAATGATTTGACATGATCCCGTAATAAATAAAATCATCACAATTCTACCAGTCATTAGAAGGTTCTGAAGATATTTGTGAAGCTGTTTGAAACCTGAATAGAACTTAGTTTCAGTTACAGTCTCTAATGGAAAAATTCTGAGAAAACAGGTGAGATTGAGCAACAAATACAATGAAGGAATGGACAGCATTAGCTGCTCCAAGCTTAATCAAGCTTCAGTCTGCACTGCTAACACAACTCCACCCTGACCCAAATTTCCAGGGTAAGTAGAAGAGCTTGTGCAATTGCCTGACAAACTGGTCTGAGAAATTAACACAAGTTTAAGCTAGTGCATTCTGTGTAGTGGGAATGAAGAATCATATTTAATAACATCAGTTCCCTGACCTGTTTTAACACACTGCCACACAAAAACTTGTACCAGCACAGGAAACGGGTGATATGGAAAAAAGATTGAGTTCCTGGGTTACACCAGCTTCAGCTGTGTGCAAAATTGCTGCTACAGCTGTGAAAAGAGACATATGTAACACTGCTTCACAAGATAAATGAGTATGAGCTCATTTCCTATGCCACAGTAACTGTTCAAACACACTTTACCATGCACAGACATACCCTATGGTCAATTAACATGTCATCACTTACTGCTAAGTAAACTACTTCACCATAAATAAAAGCCTTGGTACCATGCTAGTTACTGTGCAAGAGAAAGAGCTACCCCGTGCTACAGATGCATCTTGCAATTTACTTCACACTACTTTGCTCCTTAGGGCTAGGAGAAACAGTAAGTCAGGTACCAAGGAAAAAACCTCCTTCTGTGTTTGATACAGTAAGAATGATTTGTTTTTTACTCTGAGAGTACTGATATCAATTTTTTTCTTTGTTTTAGTGTCTTAATATGATGAGAAAATGGAATGTAAACTGAATATTATAGTCACTGTGTTATGCCCACTTCCATTAAGTGTCTAAGTGTATGAATTACTCAGCATTACTATTCCTGAGTTCATATCCAGCTTGTATTTTCTTTTTTCAGTTGGAGTAATTACATTTTATTTCCAAACAACTCTTAATGTTACAGCCCCCTCTGCTGGCTATTTTAGTAGATACTGTTACACAGTGGTCTGGGAAAAGATTCTTCTCAAGAGAAACCTAAAATACAGATGCGAGCTTTGGAGTACTCCCTATTCATTGTTATTTGTAGCTGGAGGAAGTATATTCACTGAAGAAACACTGCCGTATCAAGTAAACCCACTAAGACACTTAATCCCCTCTTATGATGCGAGATCTAGGCTAGATTCAATTTCACAACTTTTGATATCATCCTTAGTGCTGCTCCAGAAGTTATGCCTCCTGTTTTATTACACTGGCCCACAGCATCAGAGGTAGATGTGGTCTGGCAGTAGGGGCTGGACCTTCCCACCAATATTCCATTACATTTTATTGCTGTGTGACAGATGACAGCAAAGGGGCAGTCTGACAAACTGGTGCCTGACAAGAAGAGTGTATGAAGCAAAGGTAAATTACTGAATTCCTCCTCTTGGAAAAAAAATGGCACCAACACTCATCTATGCTTGCTGAACATTTAAGGAGACCAAATAATGGATGTGAGCACAGTGAGAGGTAGGCAGTGCATTTCAGTAGTGGCAACAGCTGATCACCTCTGCTGGTGCAGAATTTTTACATGTGACACACGCGCTCTTGTCCATCACTAGAAAAAAAAGGATCCCTAACTGTCATAGAACTGTAGGATGGATTGGGTTGGAAGGGACCATAAAGATTATCTAGTCCCAGCTAGTTTCCTGCCACAGGCAGGGCTGTCAACCTCTAAATCAGGTACAATTGTCCAGTCTTATCCAACCTGGTCATGAACATCTCCAGGGAAAAGGCATTCATAACTTCCCTCAGCAGCCTGTTCCAGCATCTCATCCTTCTTTCAGTGGAAAATTTCACTCTCACATCAAATCTAAATTCCCCTTCTTTTAGCTTAAAGCCATTCTCTTATGTTCCTTCACTACCTATTCTCTTCTGCACCTAAGCTCTCTTCAAGCTCTGGAAAGTTGCCATGACATTTCCCCTGAGCCTTCTCTTAATGAAGCTGAACAAGCCCAGCTCCCCCAACCCGTCTTCACAGGAGAGGTGCTCCAGCCCTCTGATCATCTTCATGGCCCTTCTCTGGTCCCACCACAAAAGCTCCGCATCCTTGTCATGTTTGAGGTGCCAGACCTGGATGCAGTACTCCAGATGGAGATTCATAAGCACAGAGGGGGACAATCCCTTGCCCTGGTGGCCTCCTCTCATTTGATGCAAGCCAGGATGCAGTTGGTCCTCTGAGTCACAAGCACACACTGCTGGCTCATGTTACGTGTTTAATTTACCAGGACCCCCAACCCTTTCTGATGATGCTACCCTTAAAAGAGTTCTCCCTGAGTGTACTCATACTTGGGATTGCCCTGACCCAAGTGCAACACAATACACCTGGCCTTGCTTAACCTCATTAGGTTTACATGGACTGTTTTCAGGCTCGCTCAGGTCCCTCTGGATAGCATCTCCTCCTTCTGTTGAACTAAACCACTCCCTCAACTTGGTGTTTTCTGCAGACTCGCTAAGGGTGCACTTGATTCCATCATCTAGTCAAGATGAAACCCTGGGGGAAACCACCCAACGTTGGCCTCCACGTGGACATAAGCCATTGACCACAACACTCCTGCTGTGACCTTCCAACCAATTCTTATCCAAAAAATAGTCCACTCTTCTAACACATCTCTCTTCCATTTTAGCAATAAAGATGTTGCGTAGGACCATGTCAAAGGCCTTGCAGAAATCCAGGTATACAACACCAGTTACCATTTCTTTGCTCACTAGTGCAGTCACTCCATCGTAGGCAGCTTTGTTCAGCCACAATCTGCCCTTGGTGAAACCGTACTTGCTGTCTCAGATCACCTCTGTGCCTTAACATGTCTTCCAGGAGGATGCGTTCCATGATCTTTTCAGGCACAAAGGTGAGGCTCACTTCTGTAGCTCCACATCTTCCTTTCTCCCTTTCTTAGAAGTGGGAGTAGCGTTTCCCTTTTTCCAGTCACCAGGGACTTCATCTGACAGTCATGACTTTTCAGATATGATGGAGAGCTGCCAGGCAATCACACCAGCCAGCTCCTTCAGGACTCAGGGATGCATTTGGCCCCATAGACTAATACACATTCAGTCTCATGAGATGGTCTCAGACTTGCTTTTCTCTTGACAATTGCTACCCCAGCCTCAACTTACTGGTTCAAGGATACAAGGTTCAGGAATGTGAGATAAACAACAAGTGTGGCTGCCAGTGAAGACTGAGACAAAGAACTCAGTGAGTACCTTTTCTATACGTGCTGTAGCAAGATAGTGACTAAGTTGAAAAATAGTGTTTAGTAGCTGAAAATTTGCTCCATCAAATAATAACATTGTGGTCCTTGTATCTGTTGCAGTTTCCATGGAAATAATTAGCAGACATTCCTTTCAGAGCAACCTATGTAATTTAGGCAAAAGGTTCTCAAATCGACGCTCAAGCAAAACCTTGTATTAGGTGACATAGAAAAATCACTTTTTAGAATGCCCGTTCAGAACCAGAACTGCAGAGTAGACACGTGTAGGTGATCAATCTAAACAGTTTTGCATCCTGTTCTAAAACTCCACCTTGCCATAACAAGAGGTGCTTGCCTAACACTGTAAGAAATGACTTCAGTTTCTCAAGACAGAGACAAAGAATTCGTAACAATTTTCTCTCAAAATATACCTTCATTTGCAGTTCTCTAATTCAAGTATCACAATAACTGCCTTTTTCTTTTTTAATTTCCATAAGCTGTTTCAAAAAAAATTTAAAAAAAAGAGTAATCTCTATGCCCAATCTCCATCTCTATCTAAATCTGTAATAGATATCTAGATATCTAGATAGATATCTCTATCTATCTATAATCTCTATCTAAGAAAGTCTCATGTGAAGAAAAAAAATCACTTTCTCTGAAGCATTACCATTTTCCTTAATTATTAATCTATTAATAAAAGACTGATCCTTTCCCCTCTTCCTGACCCCCTTCCAAAGACTACCATGCTTACTTTAACTTGCTTAGTTTGACTCACAGGTGCAGGCATGGCTACAGCATTCTGGGCAAAAGGCTGGTGAGGGGTTGCTTGAACTCCATGATCAGAAAATGGCTGGAATAAAGAAGAAAGGAAAAAAAAACAAACAGAAGTGAGCAGAAAAGTATATATTTTTTTACTCCTGGAAAACTTCCACACTAATTTAGACCCCTTAACACTTCAAACTGTGGTCTAACATAACCATGCAAACCATGAACAACTGTTCAGAAACTGAAAACTCAATATTTAAACTTAAGTCTTCCTCGCTGTATCAAAGTTAAGTAAATACAATTTATTTAGACCACTGTCAGGTCTTCATCTCTAAGCTACTTTACTTAGATAAGTGCCAAAAAGCACTTCTGCAGTACAAATCCAGTTCACTCAGCTCTAACTGGAACCGAGTTTCAGTGTGCAGATTAGCAAAGTGTAACAGTGTTGGGAATTCTTTTTCAGACTATTTACACTTAAATAACACAAAGGCCTCTCTTCGAATTTTACGTTGTCTTCTGCATTTCCACATAATGCTTCTTTTAAAACTAGCAAACGATACAACTGTGAACTAAGAGCACGATACAGCCAAATATTCCTCAACTAATTTCATGCTTTTCTGCTTATTGTTCCTATACTCTAAATTTCTCTCTATATAAATTCAGAACTATCTGATTAGATCCGATTTATGAAATACAAGAGCTAAAACAACGACAGTGAGATTCATGACTATACACTTAATAGTGACATTCATGCATTTTATAAAGGAAGAAAAACCCCAACAACCAAAGCCTTGTTTTATTCACAAAGAATTTTTGAAGGGAAATCATGTGTGTCACGATTTCTCACCAAAGATGTATGGAGTATCAGTTGTGGAACTTTTCTCTTGTAGCAATAAAATTCTCCTCAACTTTTAAAAAAATACTTGATTACTGCCCTAATTTACCATTTACTCTGATATCCCTGTTAAGGAGAACTGAATTAACAAAGCAGAAGAATAGCCATTATTTGTAACACATGTTCAATTCTTTAAAATAAGACTTTCTGTAGCCAACTACTGTCATTTTTCATACCCAATCATAAATAGCCTTATTATACGTAAGCAACCTCTTGGAATTGGAACAGCTATTGATACAGAAGCAGGAAAAGCATAGCAAGGAAGAGCAGAAGAAACTGAGGTCACTCAACTACTCTTAATCCACCCCAGCCTCCAGATTATTCAGGAACTAGCCTGTACTTACATGTAAAAAGTATGTAACAAAATTGACATTTTTTGAGTAGATTAATTCAGCATTGTGAGGGACTCCTGTTTTGTTTTTTATTTTCAAATAAAATGACTATCCTTTATACTGCTGTTTGTCAGATACCCTGTGACCTTCTAAGGTACTCCAGAATTAAGGCATCCTCCTAGAAAATGGAAGAGATACTCTAACCATAAGACAACTCAAACCAATCAGCAGAGCAGCAGCGCAGGTTTGGGGGACACTAGACAAACAGTTGACCCAAATGCTCTGAACTACCTGTGCTAAAACTGAAGTGTGTTTTTCAACTGCAGATAAATGCTATGACTAAGAATAAAATTGTTCATAGAAATACCTCAGGAACTGCAGCTTCCACTAGAAGGAAAGGAGAAGGTACGCAACCACCTTCCTGGGCAATCCCTACTGGCTGATAAATAACTTCAGATGGGTGCAGATAAAACAACGAAGGTGAAGAGGTTGGAGACTGAAATAAAACACAATGCTTCCATAAATCATTTAATTCTTGCACTATATCTAGCAAATCTTGCTTTACTGCCATTTTTGCTACATATAAACAAGTTAAAGTTAAAACTTTTAATGAAAGTGTCAAATTCAGCTTTGCTAATTTAAGAAAACCAGCTGATGGGGAGTACTTAGTGAAGCTGGATAGCAGGAAAGAAGAAAAATGTCTTTTAAGCTCTTCTTAAAAAGTTTACCATATTTCATTTAGATTTTCCAAAACACTGCTGGAAAAATCCTAAGCTCTATAGAACAGACACTGTCAAAATCACATAGTACACAGAACCATAAAATGGCCTAGGTTGGAAGGGACCTCAAGGATCATTGAGCTCCAGCATCCCTGCCGCAGGCAGGGCCACCAGCCTCCATATGTAAAACTAGACCAGTTGTAATTCTCTTGCAGAGAGTTAAATAAAAAATACATTTTCTCTTAAAATACGAACCACAATAATTTGAATGCTTAAGTTTACCCATGTCTATGCACTGAAAGCACTAAACTCCTGACACATCTTCGGTTTAGTCAGCTAGCTATCTGAACAGACCTTGCATTTTCTCTCTTTACAACAAGAGAGAAGATCCCTAGACGAGTCAGTCAGTCTGTTATCTTGGAAGAGCTAAGCCTGCAGTCTAAGTGCAGGACTGCCTGATCCCATTGCTCAAGAGAAGTACCCTACCCTTTGTTGGCAGCAGGTGCTACCAGAAAGGGATCCAAAATTTAGAACTATATAACTCATAATTGATGCACATCAAACCTAACAATTTGGCACTTAAATTTCCAAGCAGCCAACTGATACTCACAGTGGACTAATAAGAACATGAAGAACATAATAAGAATATGACTAGCCAGTACTGAAGTTATAAAGACACATTTTAATTGTTCAACAGTCCTGGTTATTCTTTCAGCTTTAAATTCTAAATTCCCTCAGCGACAAGGTTTCCACATTAAGAGCCTCTGCTACACAGGTCAGAAAATTGTGAAGTATATCCCCCACAAAATATCACATTTTTTCTCCTGCTTCAAAGGCCTGGGTCTAATTTTGCCATACTTGCATGCTTACCAGCTTCTACTACTACTAAACTACTAAAATGTCAGTTATTACCAGGTAATGAGCTAGTTAACATTCATTTCTCCTATCAGGCACAATGTAGTAGTTTAGACACACTTTTGAAAGTCTCTGATAAAGTAATAAAAACCCCTTGCCAAAGGAAGAAGGGAAAATTCTTCCTTAAAAGAAGTTTACATTTTACATTTCAATAAATGCTACATTTTGTCTTCTATCCTACTAGTGCTGCAGATTAATTGATAAAATATAGCTATTTATTTCAACAGTGCTACAATTAGTAATTTTTGCATTTGATTTGCAAACAAACTTAAGAGCACTTGATAAGCATACCCTGCTTTTAAACTAACTGGAAACTAAGGGTAAAATACTAGAACTACAAATGGTGTTTACCTGTGAAACAGACCACTGCCACTGACCTGGAAGACACTGCGTTGGTGCCTAAATTCAAGGACAGAAGAAAGATATCACTTACATAATTAAAAACATATGTAAAGACATACACCTTTCTCATGTATTAGAACCAAAAATATCCCAAATCTTCATTACAATCTTATTAAAAGGAACAAATATGATTTACGTAAACCCTCAATTCAAGAATTTTGTCTACTACCACTCAGCTGGGCATCTCATAATAATGAATAATGAAGCATCTAAGAAATGTGATTACTTAAAAAAAGACACCCAATACAGCCAACTTTCCAGCATACAAGACAAATTGCCTAAGCTCAGCAGTGGGCTGCCAAGCTGGTTAAGGGACTGTAGAATAGACAAATCAGGATAACAACTGAAATGGCTTCGCAAAACCTTAAAAAGGATAAAGGAGTCATGATGTAATTACTACTGGCTACAACTACATATTGGGAGGGTAGAAATATGAGTAAGTCAGACTCAAAGGTGTTCAGAGCACAAGAGCTGACAAACGCGTATTAGAACTCTAAAAATTCTCCTATACAAGAATAAAAATATGCAATAAAAAAAGCCCCTGAATGATCTCCACCTAACCATTATTGCTTTGAGCAGGAATTTGGCTTAGAACAATTAAAAGATCCTTAAGAATGATACTAAGCCAGTTTTCTAGCAACCAAGAAGATTCCAATTTATTCAATTTCCATGTAATTAAATAGGAAGGTAGAAACTGTACTCTATGGGCAGGGGGAGAAAAAAGTCTTCAATGAAATTGAAATCTGTTTCACCGAGTTGTTTCTTATTTTTCAAGAATAAACAGAACAGACTGTGCTGCAAACAAAATTGCACAGCTGACTGAAAAGAATACTGCTGCTCTGAAACTCATTGGCAAACATACCTGATAATGGCAAGTAGGAGGCTGATAAACTGGTTGCGTTAAAACCACAGGTGAGCTGGAAACAGTGCGTGACTTGAAAAGACAGAACAGTTACAAGTCAATGCAGCAACTTCCTCATTTGTCGCTTCTGTTAAGACCCAATCTTCAATAGTACCTGCTGGATTGTATCTACTACCCTTTAAAAAATGGACTGACCATATTTTAACAACATATTTTAACATTTTTGCAAGGGGGCCTACACTACAGATGAAGCAAAAACCTATCTTGTTATCACAGTAACAAGTGCTTTCTGGAATTGCTTAAGCTCAGCCATTATGTCCTCACTATACGTACATTCCTGTAACAATTTTAGCCAATACAAATTATCAGTGATCTATTCCTATCCTCTCATAGTCCCATCCCATCTTCCATTTTCCAAGTCCTTTCCTTACACCAGCCCCAGCACTCATCTGGTCGGGCGGTGATTCAGTTTAAATAACTAAACTAGCTGGAAATTTGCTTTTGTTTTTTGTAGGGTCAGAAAAACATCAGTGAAAGAAAGGGGTCAATCTCCCCATACCCATTAAAGCCAAGTAATTAACCTACTGCATTCTTCCTCCTAAAATAAGCAGCAGCATAATCTCGGACAGACAGAAGGAAAAAAAAGAGGAGTATGGATGGAACAGTGCAAAAAACTGCTTAAGTTTTAGCATTAAGTTCTCCTTTTATATTCAATATATTGGCCACTGCAGCCAGGAACACCTCACTCATGGGGCAATAATAAATGAAGCCAAGCATGGATCCCAAGCACCAACAAATCCCCAGTAACAAAACTTCTGGAGCAATGACCACACTGATTCTGAATGAATTCTGTCCCGCTCAGTCACATCAAAGCAAAGCCCTCCCACACAAGAACAATAAACTATAAGAACAATAACCTTAAGTAATGTATTTTTAATCTGAATACAAGAAGGAAACCATTTAAATACCAAAGATACTGTAGCTCTGTACTCCAGCTGTAGCTGGAGAAACTGGAAGTAAGAGACTTGGAAACTCTGCATTCATCACCTCAGTAAAACATACATACAAAAAAATCAATTACTTACTGGCCATGGCTGCTGAACAGAAGCAACTTCAGGAGTATGAAAATAAGCCACTCCATTATGGTAAATATAAGGATATCCACTTGAAGTTGTTAAGTACATTGTACCACCTTCTGGTATCACATTAGAACCTGAAATTATTTTTTTAAGATGATTTACTTAACAGTATTTGTTGACCAATGCAAAAGCCATAAAGAAGAAGGAAAGATCATTTCTGATCTTCAGAAACTCAAAACATTCAAAGGAAAGAACATGGGAAAGAGCGTGTCTTGTGCCACCTCAACTCTCAAACAAAGAATCACAGGCTGGTGCTGGGGTAGATGGGAAGGGGTACAGAAGATAACATGCATATTGATTACTGAACACAGACAACTCCAATTACCAGCAAATAATTTTTTTTATAATCTTCAAATGTCCAAAGGTAACTTCACACTGTGGGAGATTTTCATTGGTAACCTCCACATACTCATATTTAGCTGAAACAGGATCCAAGCACTAAAAACAACAGAAGGATTTCATTATAAGATGCGACCTGATTTCTCAAAGCACAAAAATTGTGTGATGGCACATTTCCTGACAAAAGAAAGAACAGATATCCAGATTTCAGCAACAAGGACACTTCTCAGCAATGTTACCATACTGCACAGGCTACAGTGTTCTAATCCCAAAGCACAGTTCCAGCTGTCCAGCTCTCTAACGGGAACTGACAATAAGCTTTGTTCAATTAAGGAGACTTCCATTCCCAAGCAGAGGTTGCTTATCTTCCTCAATCACTGCTTTTGGGATCACCTGGAGTCTGTTCCTGTCTGCATTTTGTGGGTAGGCAGAAAGAACATCGTGTAAAAGACAATTTTTGTTATGAATTACACACGATGCCAAGGAAAAAAAAGAACAAAAAAAAAAAAGTAAAGGAAAAATTATTCCATAACCAAAATGGAAATGCTGAAATCATATTTAACATGCAAAATAAATAAATCAGGAAAAACACAAGATGGAGGGCATCATCCCTTGCATCTTCCTTGCAAAGGTAACTGCATCTGGAAACACCCTTTTATGGACAGATACAATGCCGAGGGATTGCCAGAATGGTAAGTGGAGACCAAAAAGGACCCAGCTGTGATTCAAACTGCCTTTGTAGATGCTAGGAGTTTGGCTGACCCCTTGAAAAACCCGAGGATGCTTGTTTACAACAAAGCTGAAATATTATCCATTGAAATGTCACATGCTAAGTGATTCTTAAGAGAGTTAAACAGATGTGAGAAGAATCAGAGACTACATGAATTCCATTAAGCAACCTAGAAAAGCATTATCTCAAATCTTGTTATCTCAAATGAAGAAATCAAGAGAATTCACTCATCAACTATTCTATCCACTTTGCCAAGTACAGAGCTCTTAGTGGGGAAAAAAAAAAAAAAATCTTACTAAATGAATGAAAAGTTTAGCTATCAAACCCAAATCCACTGCAACGGAAAAGTGGAAGAACTTGAAGGAGACAGAGCTAACCTGAAGCTTAGGAGATCCAATCACAACTTCACTGCAGGTACTTGAACTTCTTGAGATACGTAAGCATTTTCAACGATAAGCTGTGACTATTTTAAATCAGACACTTGTATTTGAGACCACCCTGGAGTATACACGAAAACAAAATTCATGTACTTACAACAAGCGATGGATGTAACTGCTCTTGACTGAACCAAGAGAACCTCAGTGCCTTGACTAGAACATGATCTAATCTTACACCAGATTTGCATGGCCTTAACTGTAAGAATGCTGATCATCCCAATATGGTCAAAGCTCTTCACAGAAAAGGTCCTGCGATAACAGCAGAGATGGAAATTGCTCTGCTGAACAGTAGGGGAAGACAGCAACTCAGTTGGGCTGGAAAAGACCAATAAATGAGAGTATCGAAGGAATGATCTTTTAAATTCTGCTAACTAACACAGAGCTACAGTGACACTGTGAGTCTAGATTTCATGGCTTCACAAGCCTCCAAATGATCAAACTACCTTCATGACTAAGGTTAGTGGGTTGAGCATGACAGGAGACGAACTCAAATTAGATCCCAGGATGTGTATCTAGATGCCAACTGGATCTTCTAACACAGTCTGATCATAGGCACCCCGGGGAAAACCATCAGGAGAACTGAGTGATACGAGTCCAGCAATGCACTTGAGAATGCATTTGGGAATGGGAAACAAAGCACTGCAAACTAACAGACCAAACAACAACAACAACAACAACAACAACAACAAAAAAAAAGAAGAAGAAGAAAAAAAACACCAAAACCAACCAACCTACAAAACAAAAAGTCACAACTGAACACAAAACCCCTTGATGATGGCTGAGCAAAGATCACACAACTATTTCCTAAGCAAAGAAACAACATAGCAGGAATGAAGAATTTCCACTCTCCTGGGCAAATCCTACTCTGCACACTTAAGAGGGAGAGTGTACCTATGCACACAGGAGTAGAAATTTCCTTTCAAGTGGAAGTATGTCTGCAGCAACAGCAGTAGTGTGCATATGAGAATATGTACATACGAATGATCTCAATAGAGGACAACGAAAAATAAGCAATCTTCAGAATTAAAACTAAAGTTCCACAGAATTGCCCTCAAACAGAAAAGGTTCAAATGCTTGTGTTCCCCCCCTCCCCAGCAAAAGCTACCATAAGACAAACACTGAAGCACAAAGTTATGCTTCATTTGCTTCTGCATTTCTCAAGTAACATATTTTACTTCTCTGATTTTATTGACATTACTAAGGAATAACAAAATAGCATGCCTTGCTATATAAAAAAGCTGGCAGCTCTTATCTTCAAAGTTAGTGGTTTACACCTTTTGCAATTTATTATGGAAACAAAACAGTGCCTAGCGGAAGGCAAAGGTATGTTATCTAGAAGGAAGCCCATAACATGGAAAGATCACCCACAGAACTTTTAACAGCATACTTGCCCAAAGTAACAAATAGGCACCTGACAAAGGCATCTGACCAATAATTCTATCTTGTATGTTTTCAGCTTAAATAGTTCTCTGCCCAAGAAGGAACCCTCAGCAACCCTGCCTTTATTTTAAAGCAAAGAAACACCAAGAACTCAGCGGAGACTGGAAACACCCACTCGTTATGGTTTCTACTGAACAAAGCAAGGCGTAGTGGTCCTGATGGATTTTGCTACTAACTAGTAATAACCCAGAGAACCAGGGAACCTGCTAAACAATTTGTGAGGGCGGCGTTCAGATGTGAGGTTCTGCATCGTAACTAAGAGAAGACATTCCCCTTGTCCCTAGGTAAATAATCATTCCAAGAGGGTAAACATATATATTAAGGGGGAGAAAGAAGTTCTGAAGATCAATCCTGGGCATGCCAAATCTGGACTTCTCCACTGGTACATATTTACTCTGTGTTCTGTCTATAGCATGAACGCAACGCATGATCAGGCATATTGTGGTTAAAAACAAGATGTGCAATTACATCTGTAACAGACAAGTGTGAGTGAATATACATACGAGGAATCCGTGTTTGCTGTTTTCTTATTGCTGGTCCAATATTCAACTTCTTATCCTTGTAATTAAGTTTTTTAGCCTAGAATTTTTAAAAATAGTATATTCAGTATTTATAATTGTTTTTTAACATAGATCAAGGCATTTAAAACAAAGAACAATAAACAGAGCCACTACTTCTTATTTAGAATGCATCTTAGTAAAACAAGAAACACACTAGCTCCTTTTTTAACCTGATCTTAGACTTTACATACTTAAAAACAATCATCACTTATTTCAAGTACTCCTTATTTATCATAGAGCCAGTAACAGATACCTATAATTGTCAGATTTTTGTTTGTTCAACTCTTCTCAGTCCCATTTCTACTATTTGAATAAAAAGTAAAACATATTTAGAAATGGACAATTTCAAGTGTAAAGATTAAACTTATTTTTTTCACAATTACAACATTGTTTTAATAAAGATGAGAATAAGTCAATAAAATGAACCAGAGCATAAGGACTGAAGGTGATAAAAAGCTTAAATTTTATGTGAGACATGGTACTGCCTTAAACTTTACTTTCCTTATATCCAAGCTAACAAGATATAAACTAAATAACAAGAATCTGAAAATAGATATTCTAGTAAGATTAAATCATAGCAGAATAGCTAAAAAAAGAGTGCTAAGTACCAACAAGTTATACAGTCTTCTGATTCCTACTCAGTTCTAAATGCTACCCTACTACACCACGACGTTTTCAGTGTCAGGTGTAATTTTTCCAGTAAGGAAATAAAAAATTATTTATTAAAGAAAAATATAGAAATAGTTTGAAATCACATTGAAAAGTTGGACAACAGTTACAAATAAAAACCAAAGCATTCTCTTTATTTGAACCCTTCTTAGTGAAACATGTGAGCACTTCATAATAACTTATATATCTGAACATAAGTAGAAGCTAAACTTCTCTTTTAGATTTGGGTCTTCATAAATACTAACTACTGCAAATATACCAACTAAACCAATTTAAAACTAACCAACTCCCCAAAAAACTGTTGTCAGTTTCAGTCCAACTGCATTCCACCACAGACAATAGGAGATGACTCTTCCCAACACATTCATTTCATTTCTGTGATCCATAAGAATTCAGGCTGCTTTTTCAAATATGACTTTCTCAGTTAAAGGAAATTTCTCCTTTGTGTGGATTTCCTCAAAGCATTCTATATGGCACTGCATGAAAAATTACATATGATGCTACAAAAAAAGCATATTAATAGGAGAAGCTGTGATTACTTTAAAGTAAAATAAAAAAAGATGGGAAGAGGTAGCATTAGATGTAGTAGTACAGGACTGAGAAGAGGCCCCTACAGAAATTCCACACAGTCTGTTCTTCAGATGCAATTCAATACTTTTGAGGAATGAAAAATACTAAGAAAAAAATTTGAAGATATTATTGATGACCAAGAAGTAGGATGTTTATAAATGAGAAGAAATTCAATAGCATAAAATACAAAATAATTTACATTACAACAAACTATTAAAACTGGGAAACCATCCACTCAAATAGCCTAAAAAAGGCTTAGATCGTAACTGATCTAAGGATGAATGAGGCTAAGAAAAATACAACCTAACTGCAGAATGTCTGAGATGAAACATTTGCTGCAGACAAAGAGGTTTTGGTCTCACACAGTCAGATACCACTAAGACTTGACATGGAACAGCCTTTCAGTTACAATGCAGGCAAACATTCTGGACCAAGTTCACAAGGGTAACCTTGGTATTCTATTTCATAGAAATAAAACAAAATCCATGAGGAGAAGGAAAAAAACAAACAACCCAGCATTTCTGTCTGCTTACTCCTCTGGTTACACTAGTGATATCTGTTTGGAAATACCCAAGAAAATACCCAAGATTTCTTTTCTAAATGTCCCAGTTTGTATTTTGAATTTTAACACATAAACATTCAACAGAGACTCAGTATTCTGGTATTTTAAACTTGCTTTATATTTGGCAGAAGACATTTTGCAACCCTTGGATACTGCCTTCTGTTTTCCCCCCACCCGTGTCTTCTAATATTTCTGCATATATGAACAGATCCACACCAACTGATTTATCCAATATATGTCAACCAGAATATGGAGCACCTATTTGCAAGTAAGAGCTGAAAGGCTAATAACCACCTAACAGCTAATCCTGTCTCAAGGAAGGCTCTAGAGGGAACATCAAGATGGTAACTTAGCTAAGTGGAAAAGCAACCACTGCGTAACATTAAATGAACTTCACTGTTTAAGACTTCTCAGGAATAGATTTGTTAGAGGTGTTACAACAGCTCTGATGAGCAAACGTGTCAGAATAAAATAAAGCAGTTATCTTTTCCAATTCCCCACAAGATCTTAACAACGGATTTTCTGGTAAAGCAAATGAAAGCAACTGTGAAGGATAAAGAGTAATCAGCATGCATCAGAAGAACAGACTGTATGGAGCACATGTAGAGTAAGAAAGTAAATATTATATGTCAAAGTGAAGTATTCTAATATCAAGTGACAGCTCACTTCCCTAGATTCAGAATACTTATATATACATCTTGTGTTCATAGAATGGCACAGGTTGGAGGGGACCTTGAAGATCATTTAGTTCCAATCCCCTGCTATGGGCTGGGTTGCCAGCCACTAGATCAGGCTGCCCAAGGGCCCCAACCAACCTGGCCTTGACTGCCTCCAGAGATGCATCCACAGCTCCTCTGGGCGACCTGCTCCAGCACCTCACCACCCTCTTAGTAAAAGAACTCCTAATATCTAACCTAAATTTGTCTTCTTCTAGTTAAAGCCACTCCTCCTTGTCCTATCACTTTCAGACTGTATAAAAAGTCAGTCTCCCTCCAACTTAAGCTCCCTTAAAGTACTAGAAGGTCACACTGAGGTCCCCCAGAGCCATCCCTCCTCCAACCTACGTAAGCCCAGCTCCCTCAGCTTGTCCTCATACGGAGGTATCTTGAATCTCTGCCTCTCTAAATATTTTATCAGCTACATTGTATGAAGACAGATTGACCAATCTTAACAGACCTACCAATCCATGCAGGCCAGCAGAACAAGGTCAGAAAACCAGAGATACCTTATGGCCGCTGTGAAATAAATTATTTAAAAGGGAATTGTAACAGGGAATATTACTCACCTCTTGTAGTATCTTCTGTGCATCTTCCTGAGTTTCAAAAGTAATGAAACCATACCTAAATAAAAAGAGAGCTAAGTTTCTGAAGATCATTATCACAATCACATATTGCACGTTCATACTTTACATACAGTAATGATATCAGAAAGGAAATTATTGGGGAAAAAAAATCAGTTGTAGAAATAGAGACTGTAGTAACAACTGTAATTTTGTTAATAATCCTTGTAGTAGTCTACTTTCTAATCTAGTTTAATCTAATTTAGATACATGGTCATACATTATTGTTTCCATGCAATAAATGAGTAGTTCACCTACACAGCTAAGCAAAACCTGCAGGACTACTGGTGTTGCATGGTGAATGTATGTAGATACTTCTTATCGATAAAAGAAAGAAATTCTGTTCTGGATCTCTCATTTGTTAGGAGTGCCCAAGATGAGATGCACTCCTAACTTTTTAAAAATTATTATTATACAGCCTTTTCAGCATAGCTCCCATTATGCCAGTGAAAACTGTGAACACTCCACATCTCCCTAAGCACTACGCAGTACATTTAATTGAGTTCTCAGACAAAGCAGCAAAACACAGCTATGGTTTACCTGGGAATTATTCTTGCCACTCTTGACACAACTAACAATAAACAACAGTTTTGTGGCAGACTCAAGGATAAAGTACTCTCACATTTCATGACATAATACATCTCCTTCACTGTATATCTCTCAACTGTTGCAACAAATCAAACAGGCTTTTGATAAAGAACTCCTACTACACCACAACACATCAATATTCCCACATAAATCTGTCACTAAACCAAGTGCTGTCTGTGCAAACCAAGTGCCTCATCACACAATTAAAGTACGTAACACAATATGTACATGGAAGATAATTGTTTTGTCTTGTTTTACAGAAAGAACTGCAACTTTCTGAATTGGAACAGTTTTTCTTAATCTTGTAATAGTTTTGAATGCATCATTTCTTAGGTTCACGGCTCACTCTCAAGGCCAGACTTCAGAAAAATACTAAGAAAGCCTGAAAGCTTCCATCATTCCAGACAGCCTATCAAAATTTGCAGTACAAAATATGTTTTCTGAGCATCTCCATGTTCATGTGAGTACAGAGATACTGCTAAACCTACGGGCTCTTGCTAGATTGCCTTCTCTAATCAAATTTGGAAACATTTCCAAAACCAAGGGCACAAGAACAAGAAGGTAATTCCTTCATTTGGGATCTTACCTATACAGACATCACATTCTACATGCAATTTGGACAATAATTAATCAGACATAGTCAATCTTAATTAGACAAATAATCTTAAAATGAGTCTCTTCAACCACTTGTCAGCCACAAGCAATAAAGCTTGTGCTTGGATTTGAGTAGAAATCCCAAATATCACTGAAACATTCTTATCCAACACGTTTACTTTCTATATGGAGTTGTGGCAATTTAAGTGTCAAATACTCTCAGAATTGATTAAAAAGTTCTGGTATATATACCATGTATACCTTTGGCTCAGTCTGCCACTTGTATATCTATGTAAGCTAGGGACTGAACTAAGATCAGGAGATTTGGACACCAAATCTCATCTCTACTGAGCTTCCTGCTAAGAAGAAAACTCAGCGAAGAACTTTACAGGTAATACAGATTCCCACAGATATTCCTTTTCGCCCCAGCTTTCTTTTTACCCTTGTGCTGCAGCACACTTCCCCACTTCACTGACTCCCCTGTCCATGCATCACCCCGTGGGTTTAAACAGTAACTTTACCTTCCAGTTTTAATCTTCCTCCAGATTTTTCTCTCCTCTCACTACTGACATCTTGTCCCAGCCTCCCTTTACTGCAGTCATGATTCTTTCTCAGATTTGCCTGTGTTCCCATTTTGAAAATCTCCACGAACTAACCTCTGATCTCGCCCTGCACTCCAGCACAATCAGCCTCATCTCACCTATTCCTCAGGATTCTTTCCCACGCTGACTCACAACAACAAAAAATTATGTATTCTTAATATATAATCCCCAAAAGGGCATTTTAATTCATGTTTTAATTCACATGACAACAATTAAGCACGTTGCAAAGACATTTACGTAGGTAAATGTTAGAGAACACAAGAAGATTTTTGCATACGTGAAATATCTAAGGCCAATAGCACAGTATTAATAATGTTCTGAGCAAAGAAAAAATTAATAAAATTCACTACAGTCTGGCAATTTTCTGTTACATTTTCAGTTTCCACAACATGCTTAATCTACTATACCAACCCTTTTGATATTCCAGCTCTGTCATTTACTATCTTCACCTCTCTGACACAGCCATACTGAGCAAAAAACTTCCTCAGGTCATGTTCATTGGTCTAGTAAATTAAATCAAGAGGGGAAAAAAAAGAAGAAAAGCTGATTTGTATAGTTATTGCCAATGAGTACATTCCATAAGACTTCTAATGGATACACTTTGGATACAGGTTACCACAAACTATAACCCCATACTAAAAAACAAATTAATGAGCATAGACGTGTGCCTCAAAGCAAGAGAACAGCATTACTGTTTAATTGTTGCCTTTCCATATTCAGTGGTAACCTGGAAAACCACTAAAACATTCAGATGTTTTTACACAGTAACAGTCCCCTTACAAGTATATGCATTGAAGCCAGATAACAATCTGATTTTTTTTCAAATTTATCAGAGTGCTGCTGACAAATCACTGCAGTGTTCTCAGACTTCAGAGCAGAAAAATATGTAGGCCTTCAAATGTATACATGCATCTCTGCACTTGTGTACATGTATACTTACATATACACACACGAAGGCATGCATATCATACACACGCAGGCACATCATGGGAAAACCCTGCCATAAATTAAGTAAGAAAAGGTGCTTCTAATGGAGAATGCTCTAAATCCACTTGCAGGAAACTCTTCTCTCTAACCAGAGTGCACATATAGGAGGACAAGTTCCTAACAAATGCACACTCAAGGAATGCGAGCACTTGTCTCCCTTCTCTGAATTAGGTTTCTTTAATCCTCTGAACATAAATCAAACACGATGTCCTCAACACCATATTTCAGAATTTCTTGTCCTGCACTGATCTGTACATTCAGGCTATTTCTGTACTTGTCCACATTCTTTCATTATTTTAGGTACACAAGAAGTACTGTTTCACCTTTAAGTGAAAAACTTCTGCTGATTTAAAAAGTATATATACAATTCAGCAGAAAATCCCTTTTGCAAATTAAGAACTTACCTGAGTTTGAAAAGCAAAAAAAAAAATTAAAAGAAAAACTAAAACTCTAATTCAAGTAACATTCATAAATAGAAAGAATACAAAGCTAACACTTTATGAATAACTCTCCCTCAATACATATTTTATGAAAAGAATGCAATTTACTTGTTGCAATCTTCAAGTCCAGGGAGCACTCATGGTACAAGACTTAGCTCCTCATGTCTCCAAGTGTTCTGGCATTACAACACTATAAAATACAGCCACGCTGTAGAAGTGTGGGGAGCAGTAACGGACAGGAGTGCTCTCAACAGGCAGGAAATAGACTTCACTGGGTGTAGCAACTGGACAGGTCTGTATGATAGGAATGGCATTACAATGAAGATGTGATGACAGAAGGACCAAAATGATAGGAAGGTGTTCTGAAGGAAAAGGAAGAAGCTTGCTCACCCATATCAGAAGATTCTAGGTTCACAGGAGAAAGTTTCACTGAGGAGGGATCTCCAGAAAGAGATCCTTCCCCAGTGGCAGTCAGAGAGGTGCTTTCACCCCTTCCAGTCACACAGCTGAACTGCCTGCACCTATGCTTCCAGGGCTGACCAGGTCCCTTCCCCAGGTGCTCAATCAGTGGCTCAGGTGTGACTCAGCTGTTCCCATACAATTGGGTAATCATGTCTTCCCCTTGGAAACCCCCTGCACCAGATCCTGAGCAACTACACACCACTGAAAGGTTAAAGTATTACTAAATGGCACCCCAAACCATCCTCCTGAGCAGATCACCATGACTTACACCTGAAGAGAAATGTGAAGTTCTGTTTATGTAGGAAAACAATTCCAGCCAAACAAATGATAGCATATGCCTATGGAACTGTTTTATATAAGCTGAAGCATTCTCACATTCTTACACAATGAACAGCAAATAATGGGTAATAAAGATCGATGGTAAGATTTGTCTTTTCCTTAAAACTTACAATTTCTGGGAGAGCATTCGCTTTCTGGGAGAATGTTGCTTGTAAGCTCTGCATCTTATCAGCAGCTATGATGCTTCACAAGAAAAAGAATGTGATACACAATAGAATAGCTGAAGATAAAAATACATTAAGCAACACTTGAAGAGTTCTTAAGACTGCCATCAGTGCAGAAAGTTATACTGGACTCTTAACGGATAGCAAGGATGTATACGCACAGGACAGTAGGCTTCAAAAGCCAAAGATATAGAAATAGAGTGTTAAAAGATGGTAAAATAAAAAGCCTAAGGTTCACAGTGCAGTTTGCAAATATCTGGACGAACATGGTATCTGTAATTTTACCAGAAACACCCCTAGGACTTGTTTTCCTGCTCCTGACAGGACAAGGCACTTGTGAGACTCCCAAGAAAGCCTAATGTTAAGCCTACACAATGTCAAATAGTAATAGCATCCACCACTAAAGAAAGACCTCTTCAGACTGAATCAAAAAGGTACCCAACCATAACTTCTCTTATTGAATTCTTGGAAGTGCAAAAGCTGAGAACTAAAATCTGTACTGCAAATTGCCCAGAAAAGTCCTTTTATATTCCTTTTTGCTTTTAAGAAAAAATTACTGCGGTAGGTGAAGAACACACATACTGTAGCTCCATCTTTGTGGGAATGGAAAGAAAAGCACTGAAGGAGCTGAAGCTACCCATGGCTGCTATGTTTGCAACATATATCACCGAACTTACAATTAAATGTTACACTTAATTAAAATGTTACTAAATGTTACGCTTAATTAAAAATCCATACATTCTTACTAAGAAATCTGCTTATTAAAAAAGCTACCTCCTTTGAACAATAAAAAAAAGGCAAAAACCAGCATGTCAAAAGTTCCTAGTTTCTTGCTAAGTGAAGAAGTTTATGCAACTTTGTAGCCCAGTAATGTAAATCAAGGCTTAAACATTATTTTCTGCTGTTCATTCGAAGACTGCAATGAAAGGTACCACCTGAGCAAACACATCATTAGTCTTACTCTTCTACTGAGCTTTATAGCCTATAAAATACCAGTTAGTAGTAAAATGAGGAAAGAAAATACCTTAAAATCAATTCCTCCAACAAAGATGCGATTTGGAGTAACTGTTCCAAACCTTGGTGCACCGGTTGGGTTATTCAATGGCACTGGTGACATAGCGTTGGGAGACGAAGATAAAGATTCTGTTTGTGTCTCATTTGCAGTCTGCTGATTAGAAAAAAAAACAGAACAAAACCAAAAACCAAACTTTTCAAAGATTGCCTGTATCTCACACAGTACAGGCTGTAAAGTGAAATAACTCTGAACAGAAAACATATACAAACTTTTGGTGGGTAAATGCTGAAAAATGAGCATGTGTATTTTTATTATAAACGAGCTCAATTTTAAGCAATTCTGTAACACCTTGAACAAGCTACAGTCTGATGTTTCACCTACATTCCAACATCTTTTTGAATTAAACATTCTAGGCCTAGTTTCCAAATGTTTTTTCCCCTTTGGGTTTGCACAGCACTCTCTGTACCAGTGTCTGCAGTGTGTGACTACGGCTCTTTTAGCAGAATCGGCAAACGCTCGTGTTGGTGTTGAACGAACCTACGGCCAGTCACATCAGACCTCCAATGAACCCCACCTTCCAACAAACATCCCCCCTATCCTGCAACATCGAGAGGCAGACATCCGTCCCTCCGGCTATTCGTGGCTGCACACGTCTCCAAAGCAGACACCCTCAGCTGCGTTTGAAGACCCACGGGGGCCGTATTTTAGCGCAACACTCGGCACCGTACCACAAGGGAAGCGGGCAGATGGTACAGAGCCCCAGCCCCTCCGCTGAGGAGAAGGGCCGAGGGCCTGAACCCGCTGATAGCGGCTGTCCCCCGCGCCGTAACGAAGCCGAACGCAAGCCGGGTTTCCCGGCACCGTCGGCCTCGGCTCGCCGCGCAGCGCCGCACACAAAATGGCGGCCCACCATAACCGCCAGCGAGGGCCGCTGCGGCGGGGAGGCGCCTCTCAGCTCAGGGCCGCCCCATCTCGCGGCCGACGAAGGGGCTCTCAGCTCCCGGCCCCGCCGCCCGCCCTCTCCCCAGAGCCGCCTCGGAGCTCTCGGGCCTCGTCTCACCGCGCCGTCGGGCTCCATCGGTCCCTCGCCGCTCAGCACGGCACGTTCCGGGCACGTGTCGCGTCCTCGGCTCCGCCTCGGCCCGGCAGACGACCTCCAGGGGGAGAGGAGAGAGGGAAGCCTCGCCGCGGCGCTCAGAAAAGCGCGCGGCCCGGGGGCTTCGGCGCCGCGCGGCGGAACGCCGGCCACAGCTCGAGGCGCGAGGGTCGAACCGCTGCGGCCCCGCCCCGGCGCCCGGCCCGGCCCCGCCCACCGACCGGCCGCTACCGCCGCTGCCGTGCCCCTCCGCCCTTCTTTCCGCACGCAAAGTGCCCCCTCGTAACGCCCGTCCCGCCGAGGCCTGCTCTCCCGCGGCGATCCCCGCAGCTCCTCCCGGCCCCGCCGGGCCCCGCACCTGTGCCTGTCGCTCAACTCCTCTCCTCGGGCTGCGGCTCCCCCCGCGGCTCGGGTTTCAGGGCACACGCACACCTGGCTCCGACGAGAGGCTAGCGGCGGGCGAGGTGCGCGGAGCCCGGAGCCGGCCTTCCCCCGCCGCTCTCCTTGCGTCGGGGGGCGAGAAGCGGCCGCGCGCCTCACCTGTTTGCCGGCCCAACGGAAGAAAGCAAGGAAGCGCCCCAAAACCGACAGCCCACGGTGTGAGGCTCCGCGCGGGTCACTCACTCGGCCTTACGTGATGGCGGCAGAAACAGATCAGCCCTTTTCATTGCTGGTGTGGAGAAGTACTGAGCGCAGCTCGGACACCGCTGAAGTTCTGAACGAAACTGAATCAGGCACGCTGCCCTGAATGCTGCCATGCAGCACCGGGCCCGCACGGCCCCACCGAGGCGATCTGGGGCCCCCTAGCAGAGGCCTGGCAAACACAATGCCGCACGTCTCATAGCCGCTTCTCAAACTATCGCAGCTCTTTTCAGCCCTTGGAGGAGCAGGAGACACTCCAATAGCAATATTTCTGGTGGTCCTCCAAAGAGCAGCACCCCTGCCCGTTTGCAGTTACATCTTCTCACGTTGTTTGCAAATGGAAATTGGTGGGCTGCTAAACAGGTTTAGGAAAAAAAGTGATTCAGGTGTCTGGTTCATAACCACTAGAATTGCCAGGCAAAAACGCTTGTTTTGATGATGGCAAGAGCTAAAATGACAACAAATGTGTGCTGGGAGAGACCCTGACCCCCCTCCTCCCCATGAACATGCTGCTTTTTAAAGTGATTAAACATACATAGAATAATCATAGAATGGCAAGGTTGGAAACGACCTGCAAGATCATCTAGAGCAACCATCCTCCCACTACCATTGCTACCACAAACCAAACCAGATCTCGTAACTCCTCATCCAGACGCCTCTTGAACACTGCCAGGGACGGCGACTCCACCGCCTCCCTGGGCAGCCATTCCAGTTTGCCTGACCATTCTCTGAGAGAAAAAGTTCTTCCTTACGTTTAACCTAAACCTCTCCTGGTACAACTTGCGGCCAACAAAAAAGGTGAAACATTTCACAGACTTAATCACGGCTGCTCAGTCCCCACATACAGCACTGGGATTTACTGTAGGGTCAATTCATCATTGGTTATTCTCCTGTTTTACTTCTTTTGGATGCTTAAAATAAAATCTTCAAGGAAAGAGTATCGTGATTATCTTCTGTACAACAAAATGTTGTAGTTGCATTCAAATATTCTTGTCTTGCTTAATCAGCTTTATGCTACATGGACCCAACCCCAAACAAGCAGCACTTTCCACATGAATTACATCTTTAAACTCTCACTGAGCAGTGGCCCATGGTGGGACTCTGCACTGGTGCACGGTGCACCCTTCTGGTGTTTCTGCAGCATCTACCAGGGTCTGCAGCATTACTGTTACCACAGGAAATTAAAAATAATAATAATATTAAAGACTACTACGATATAACAATATAATGCTGAGCTGTTAGCAGCAAGTTTTTTTTTTCATTCCCTGAGAAAACTACAAAAGTTTTAGAAGAGCTGATGAGATTTAAAAAAAAAAAAAAAAAAAAAAAAAGTTGATATTTTATGGCAAAACTGTTGAATTGCATTCCTTCACTTTCTTGAATATTTACCACAGAGTAACAAAGCTTACCCTAGGAACAGCTGTGCTGTCTGTGTATGCTTAAGACCATTCAACTGCTAGCAAAATGATTTCAAGTTCATTCTTCCTGCAGTACAGACAACCAAGTTGTACCAGCTGAGTCACAGTTGTTCCCCAAACTCTCTTGTATAACCTGCAAACATTTTCTTTTCCCTTCTACAAGATTTGCTGGCCTGAAAGAGGGATTACTAACTAGAAGTCAATAGATTCAAGCTACCAGGCAGCTATTCTTACTAATCTCAGCTAATCTCATGCCTGCTTAAACTCTGTTTTTAAAAACTTCTGCTCAATCAGTTACAAAACAGCCTGCACTCACAAGAATGACCGATGTCATAAACAGCCTCTAACCTTCATCATACCTCTCTCATCTGACTTGAATAAATGCTTAATCCATGAAACTTTGTGGTTCATGGAGGACAGGGAATTCTGGCCTGCATGGGCAATGTGAGGGTCACTGTGTTCTCCCAGAGTTGTTTTTTTTTTCCTGCTCCACCACAGAGCTTTGTTAGCCAATCTGCCGTGCTTTCTGTCTCCACATTTCCCGCATACCCAGTGAGAACAGTGCTGCCCAAAAGGTACAGGCAGCAGAAATACTACTTAGTGCTACCATGTTAGAATAACACATCCAAGCCCTGAGAGTCCAAAAGTTGCATGGGAGTTCTTCCAGGAAAACCGGACAATCTCCCCACTTGTTGAGCGCACACCTCAAAAAAAGGTGACTTTACAGGCTATTTTCAAAGAAAATATGCAAAATGGCACAAACTAACCACTCAGTGTGGACCTCACACATTTGAGTTGCCTTCTCAAAGGTGAGGACATAAAGCTGAGCTCTCTGTTACTAAAATATGCCAGAAGAGCAGAGGCTGCACACCATCACCCCTGCTGCCCTGCATCCTTGCAGCCACCCATGTCCACATGCAGTCCTATAGTACCAAGCAGACACCTGTCCCACTCTGTCCCTGCATGAGAGCTGATCCTCTGCCACACTGGGATGCAGAGGCAAGACTCTTCCCAGCAGAACGGTGTGGACAGTGGCACTGAATCCCTGTCCAATGCCTCAGCCATTCTGCATGCTGTTGGAGGCAATTTCTAAACAGCCACCGGTTTCATAGGATGTGCAGTTAGACAGATTCATCCTTTCTTGGATTTTCTTGGTCAAAAGGTTACTAAAGAATGTATCATTTGGCTTTGTACAGGAAGAGCTGTCACAGCTAGCTGGCTTTTGTACATACAATGGCTTGGTTTCTCTTTATGGATTTCTACTACAGATACTTCTTGTAAATGGCAGAAAACAAGCATTGTTAAGAAAAAACAAATTCTCTCCCACAGTCTGCAGCTAAAACAGGTGGGATGAATTGCTGCCTAAAAACTACCAGCCTCAGCACTGGCTATAAGAATGGTTTAGCTGCGCAGTGAAACCCTTATTGCTGGCAGCCCCACACACACAGAGGAGCTGCTCAGGCATTGACCAGCACCACTGCTTGCAGGAACCCACCCTGGCCTCCCTGCTGGGCTGAGCTGCTGTGACCTTTGCTGCTGCTCCAAGTGGGAGCTGCTGCACACCCCTGTGGGGAGCTCCAGGTCAGAGCATCCCACCCACAGCTCAAGTTCTGGGCAGCACTGATCCTCTACAATGGCAAAGCACCGTCTCCAACCTCTCACTATCTAGGAAAAGGCAGGCCTTACGGGTACCTGCAGCTCAGATACAAGGACAAACTGCTGGGTTTTTGCTGGATAAGAGGATCCAGAGACCTCAGCATGTAAAGCTACCCCATAAAAATCTCTCACACCAGGCCTAAGGCTTTTTCCCATGCACATCATTATTAAACACTATTTAGATAATTTTCACATCTAATTGACATAAGTAATGGGAAGAATCAAAACTGGTGCCATTCTGTCTTCAATTAATGCTGTTGTCTGACTCCATGTTAGAGGCTTTCATGTGCCCTTGATTTGCTGCCTGGTAAAAACATTTCTCCTATGAACATTTGGGTTCATTCAATGTTAATTATGACCTTTAAGCATTAAATCCCCTGGTAACAGCCTCCATGCACAAAAAAAGACATGACAGACCCTGGTGTCAGTTTTCAAATAACATTTCCCCTCGAGATCTAGGACACACAATTCCAACTGAACTATGGATGTGGGTTTATTGCAGTCACCTTGCTAGAAGTGCTAGAATCAGTAACAAACAGAAAAATCTCTTATCCTGTGGAACTGACACACCCCAACACAAGCAGAAGCACTGAAGTCAGTGGAACCATGGCATTATTTCTCTGGCTCTTCTTGTACAACAAATGGGTGAACACCTGAAATAAAATTGACAATGTTTTCAAGGTGCCCGATGTGAGAGGCCAAGGAAGCCACAAGAAGAAAAGCAAGTATGAAATGCAAATATGAAAACCTATGGGGGGGTTATTCATATTCCAGTAAGCAAGTGAACTCTGCTAACAGCTGAAGATAAAACTTCTGTCCCAGCACATAGCTGCCAGGTGGGGAGGTGAAGATGAGAGTCAGAGCTACTGCTGGAGCACTTTTCCTGGTCAGCTTTGTTGTGCTGCCTCTCAGTCCAGGGAAAAGTCTTCCTTTGCTAACAGTCCTATATGGCATAGGTCTGATACAGCATGGGATAGAGCAAAACAGCCTGGCATGCAGCATAGTTTCAGTTTGCACACCTCCTATCACACGGGTACCTGGGACTGTCTGCTGATCCCTCCAAGCCTGCTGTTGCTTCTCAGACCCTAAATTCTGCAGCAGGGTTTCCAGGATCACAGGATCAATTTGTCCTTGCCATAAGGAATATGTGCCAAACCTGAACCAAACAATATTGACCCCACTAAAGAAAAAAATTCACACCCCAAGGTTTTTTGCTGCCTCTGTGCTGTGCCAGTAGTGCAGGGGCCCCTCTCACCTCTATCCAGCCTTTCCACTGCAGCTCGTTGCCTCTTGGTCTCTGCAGAACAAGGTGAGGTTATTTCGTTCTCCTTTGCAGGAGTGTAGCTGTTCTGCACTGGCTTTGAAAGTACAGCAACACCAGAAAGAAATGGATTTGCCAGTACCAATACATCCTTCAGTACTTTACTCCAGCATCACCAGCACTCTCTAACTTGTTTTTCACTTGGGCAGAGCCCAGCTACAGAACATAGCAGTGACCAAAGCTTTGGCCCACTTGCTTTGCGTGGTTGGAGGTAGCAGTGCATCCTCTCCCTTGAGCATGGCACACTAATGCTGCAATTGCAAGGCCACAAAACTCCTGCTGCTCTCTGTTGCCAGCATCCTTCTCCGGATGGTGAGATAAAAAGCATCATAAATAACCAGCATCATAAATAATCACAGCAGCTCCTGCTGAATCATAATTTGTATCTCTTTTCTAATTGTATTACATGTAGCTGGCCCACCAGACCCTATCTAAGGAAGCATACAAATAATTCATCTATATTCCTCCACTCTCCTCATATGCACTTCCTGACAAGCCAGATTGATACTGGTCTTTGCCTACTTCTAATCTCATCTCCATCTTGTACGTCTAGTATCTTATTTCAGCTGCCATCTGCAATTAACGCTTCACATGGCATGTTCAATCTCTTCCCATATTCTGAATTCTTGATTACATTCAATTCAGAGGCCAAGGATGAACTACAGACATTCAGTCAGATTGATTTTGAGGACTAATACTTTTGGGTCAAAAATTATTGTTTTCTTTTCCTTACAAAAAAAGTAGCACCTCATACATTACTGCAAGCAAAAATTTCTAAGATGCTCTTAATTGTGCATTACATAATTGAAGCATAGTAATTCTGTGAGTCAAATGAGGTGATTTAATGAGGTGTCACTTTGACAGTGATTGACACCTAGTCAAGAACTGCACCGAGCAGCAGGCTGGAGCAACAAACCACTCGCATCCAGTGGCAGCAGTGCCACTGTCCTGGCCAACAGGACCCTTCCCAGCCCCAGAGGGCTCCTGCTGGCCTCGGTCCTGTCCCGAGTTTGTCCCACACATTGGTCTGGGACACAGACCTGTGCTACCTTCTGCTGGCAGAAGGCATCCCCACCAGCTGCCTCTTGCTCACTGCCCAAGCAACCCCCCCATGCTGCAGTGATGGATGGCTCCTCCTGAGGGCTTCAGCCAGTGCTCCCAACACACCAGCTCACCTCTTCCTCTCCCTGCTTGCATACTCTTTGTCTCAAGCACGATGTTTGCTTCCCAAGCCCAATGTATTCATGTCTGAATAAATTAATGGGTTCCCACTACACAATTTAACAGAGAAAACACTTCTAACATTACAGATAATTCATACTTGCCTTTTACAATCTTTCATTTTTCTTCCAGTTTCCAGTGGATGGCAGTGTGCGCCGGCTACAACAAACAACTGCCAAATATAACACTGCTTTGTGCTCATGTGCTGTCTGCTGAGATTTTGATGTCTGCACATTCTCTTGAAATTACTCCATGAAGATTAGATGCAAAAACAATTTATTTTTCATAAACTACTTCAAACAATCAAAGAGAGCAGAAAAAATGCATTCAAAGCATGACCTGTTTGGTCAGGGCATGCTCACACAGTGTTCTGTGTTGCACAGGAACAGCTGCTGGGATAGCTCTTGCATCACTTCTCTGGCCCAGCTGCTCACATATCGGTTACTGAACTCCTATACTCCTCAACATTAATTTAAAAAGAAAACTTGTTTTTTTTTTTCTGTTTTTTTTTTCTTTTTCCCAGAGATCTGTTGTTGAAAGCAAACAGAAGACTACTCAGCCATAGCCTGTGAATGGGAACCCAAAGGATGGTGCTAGACCATTCTGATACAGAGGGATACCCTGGGATTTTCTTACCTGCCCTGGGAAGTCAGCGGGAACATTGCAGTGCCCACAGTTTCCTCTACCCAGAGAGCTTCTACCACCTTCCTTTTCTTCCACAAGATGGCTGTAACGCCACCAAGCATTACAGGTACAGCCACATGCAGGATTTTCTCTTGCATTTGGAAAGTGGAGAATGATTTTTATCAGTGACCCCCAAAAAAACAATAATATAGCCCCAGCCTCTCTAAGCCATATTTCATTCCCCCATTTCTGCAGCACTGGGTAATACACCCAGCACATAGGTTTACTAGCCCCAGCTGAGCCACAGCCAGCTGCAGATAAACATGAAACAAAATCATCTCTTAAGTAACTGTTCTTGCAGCACTGGTCCTACCCATCACATCCACTTCTCACGTACTCCAGGAGATCTCAAGTATTTCTGGAGTGAATCCTGTGGCCTGAAACCATTAAATCACCCTCTGTTCCCAAATGCCCATTCACTGTGCCCAGGTGTTTTTGTATCTTACAGTCACCTTGCCCCTGTTATACTCTGCACTTTACAAGAGGTAAGTCTCAGATTTATTGAATGCGTACATCACCTGCTGCAGCAGCAGCATGAGCTGGGACCACTACTCCCAGTCCTGCAGCAAGGAGAGGAGGTAGGAAGAGATTGCTCCTGCAACCCCATCACCTTCTTGTGTCATGGAGTTCCTTGAGTTAGTCCCCGAGTAAGGCTGCTGTCTGCCACTGCTGGACTGGGATGAAGGCCAAGGAGGCTATGACCTAATGTTTTAGTCTGGACAGACAGGCAGAAGAGAGAGATCGTTATAAAGGAAAGCTCTCTCCATGCGTGCAATTACCTGATAACAATCTATTATGAGAGGTTAATCTCAAGTGGAGGAATGTGCAAAGCTCTCACCTTGTTCATGCTGGGAAGTTGTGTTATCCCTTTAAAAACAGAATAAAATCCATGAAAATGATACAGAAAGAAAGCAAGCAGCATGTTGCTTTAACTCATGCTGAGCTCAGGAAAGGGAGGGGAAGGCGTCAGTCCTGCTGGTCAAGCAAGCATGTGAACTTTGGTAAAGAATTACCCCGGATGATATCTAGGTCCACGAACAGCTGGACTAATTCAGCCTCCTCTTCAGTGTCTCACGGTCAGACTCCTTCATGTATACAAAAAGCAAAATGCAAGTGAAACCCTCTGCATCTACTCTTTCCCTCATGGGCCCACTCTGAACCACTCACCTTGTGTTGGGAAATCTGCAGGAACACCTGTGAGGTGGCCATCTCTGCCACACTCGACCAAAAGTGTGGTTTAGTAAGTGCCTGACACGCCAGTGAGCAGACAGCACGCTCCTGAGTGCTGCAGGATGCAATGCCCTTGGGAGTGAAGAACAAGTTGGGGCTCAGCCCTTGTGGCACGTGCTGGCTTCCATGTCTTCACCAGTTGGAGAAGACTTGGAAGACACTGGTGGTACAGGACAGCCCAAACACAGTGTGGATCTCTTCCTGAGAGCACCAGCACAGTCAAGGGAGTTTTAGAAATCTATAACCTAACCCATACTTAGGAAGGGAAGAATAATTATTCCTATCTTACAGATGAGAGAATGACACATGCAAAAAAAAAAAAATATCGTAAAGAGCACAAACTTGATGGCAGAGCAACAACAAGAACCAAGGTAAATTCACACCTGTACTCTCTCCAGCAGACACCTTGCATGTCAGTCCACTGAGAGCTCCCTGATTTCTCCTTGCCATCACACTGTAAACAATTGCACATACCTGTATCCTTCCCTACCGTAACTTATACAAAAGAAATTGCTATGATAATATCTGTCCATTAAGGAAGGAAATCAGGGAAATCATACTGACATGGAACAAAGGAAACGCTGTACCACTCCAGTAAGCATGTCATGAAATCCCTCCCGATGGGCCAGACAGTCCTTCACGTGTTGTTGCACGAATGCTGGATATGATCTTTCCACATGTATACCTTCAAGACTGAATTTTTATTACGCTGGCTTCACTTTTGCATCCTCTCCCAGTGACTTTGAAAGGTGCACAGATGAAGGGAAGGTGCCGCTGGCCTCTCTCTTCTTTTTGGAGGGAGCACGGCTGCAGCTGCCAATGCCAGGATCAACCTGGCCTCAGCAGCATAGGACTGTCCAGAGTTTTATCCTTGTGTTTAAGCACAGAATGTCACACAGTTATGAGCTTGGTGCAGGACCTGATATGAATGTTAAACATGGCATGACAGGTACGTGTCCTGCATGCTGTGGGATTTCTCGCTAGCCACCATCTTCTGCTTCAGCAAATAGGCATAGAACAGGTGGCACACCTCTCTGCAACTTCATCACAGAAAGTATGCCCATTTCTCCTATTCTGCAGCAACCTTGACCTTCTGAGAGAAATTACAAAGACCGCTTCCTTCACAACTGATGACATTAGGTCAGTTATTTCCATCCTCCCTAGCTAATGCTGAAGGTCAAGTACTGTTTTTCATAAAAACACAACCCATGATGAAATAAAGAAGGTGATCCAGGAGGGTAACATGTGACCATGCACTGGTCACACCATAATCTGGGATTTAGGTCTCACGTGAAACTCAAGACACTCCTCTACAAATCTAACTGAAAGCTAAATACACTCACAGTCTAATAGAGAGATAAACAGAGAATTTAGGACTGCATCTGAGTAAGTACAGCAAGTTTTACTGAAATGGTATTTATAGCATCTGAGTTACAACCTTTGCAATAATACGGTTCCTGCTGGAGCAGGATCTTCTCTCACCAGCAACACACCCACTTCAAGTCTCACTGGTTACCTTCTGTCTTAAATCACTTTAAAAACATGGCTCAAAGTTGTTTCATAGCTTTACTCTCTCAGAAATGTGCAACATGAACATAATAGTGTTATTAAGAAGTCAAAAATAACTTAACACAATAGCTATATAAGATTCTCCAATGGTCAAACTTTAAACAATTATTTTTTGTTAAGTTCAGAAAATTAGCATATTTGTTAATCAAATTAATTTAAAAAGTAGCTTTTCAAAATAAAAGCAATGCTTTAAATAAATATAGTCTTTTTTATAACCATAAAACACTTACTCCTGTTTAGGTAACACAAATACTACACTCAAGCACAGTACTTAAACAATTGAAATGAACGTTGTGAGCATATATGAAGTGGACACTGGGAAGGACAAGAATGCATTGCTTTGTGACATTTTCTGTTTTCTTTCTACAGCAACACAAAAAGATGTCCAATTCTCAGCACTACCCTAAACACTTGATACATGCTAGGACACTTGTAACTGCTGCATATAAATGCTGGTACCCCCTTTTTTTGCCGATCTATTTATCTGTACTACATCCACAGTAGTTCTGCAGCCTTGTTTCAAATGTCTAGCATGGTATGATTCTTAACCACGGCAACGTAAGGCCAGATCCTGCCCATACGCTGACCTCTCACACTTCTTCAATAAAGCTCACACTATGTGGGATTTTTAAAACCTTCCTTCCAATACTGGCACCACGGTGTGTTTCAGAAGGACCTGAAGCTCACCTTCAGAGTATTACCAAAGAATATTCACAGCTCTCCTTACAACTACAGCGCTGACTAGCTATGTTCATCACTATACAAGTTAAATATAAATGCCTATCAGAAAAGACTGTAGATGTCCTGCAGATCTACAAGGTAGCAATGATGTACTAGAATGAAATAAATCAGCTAGTTCTCATGTTAGCACGTGTTATCTGGATGTATCCCAAAGAGCAGTTTGCTAAAATTCAGTGAAATGTACATCTGAAATCTAATCACAATCTACTCAGCAATTCTGACCATTTAATATATTCCCTATTTAAATTGTTCATTAAAAATCATGTTTAGGATCTGCAGCAAACCATTGTTTTTGCCCTCACAAAAACAGTAGTTAATGACATTTGTTGACATATTTTGTCTGTTTAACAAAAGTGTAACAATAATATAACTTTAAGTTGAATGATAGAAGTTGGAGAGTAAAATAAAGCACAAAAGCTGATACAAGTACTCTCTATTTGTTTTGATCTTCAGAAGGAACAGGCCTATTCAAAGACGACAAAGGAATAAATTAGTAAATGACTAATGTGATGCATAAAACGGGTCTACAGGATCTGCATATGCGCACACGCGCGTACAGACAGCTGGGTTTCATTACAAATCTTACTGCTGGAGTTCAACTTAGATAAATTAACTGCATTAAAATACTGACACTGTGAGGATTTTAATACTATTAACACCCTGTACAGGGCATTCCTGTGTGAATTTTTAAAAGGTTTAAAAAAATAGTTTAGAGCTATTGAAATCTGTGACAAACGTGACAGCTCTGCCTCCTAGCACAGCCTCCCGTTTTCATCTCCTGTATCCTTCTCCTGTATCGCTTCTAGGCACCGTTTTGACTTTGCATCTGCATGCCCACTTCCAGTTTTGCTCAGTCCGCAGGATAGGCATGCCAGCTGGATCTGTTTCATGTTTTCCAGGGCTTCATTCTTGGCATTCTTCAGGAGGTCTCCTTGGCCCTAAGGATGCACAGATAGAGAGAATCAGGGATCACACACATTGCTCAGAACCAAAAACAGGAGCAATACTCTGTCACTGGATCAGTACTGTGGAATGTGAGCCAGGTGCTGTCTCAAACCTCCCTGAATACCAGCCCCAGGGGAAGGAACTGAAGTCTCTTCTGCAGCTCAGCTCACCAAGGAAGGCAGCAGCTGGCACAGTGAGCATGAATGCAATGGGAGCCAAACTTTCTGCCTTTTAGGGCACCCCTTGGGAAGTAAGTTGGGCTGACTGACTTACGGAGTTCATTGCTCCCAAGTGCTCATCTCTACAGAGAAATGGACCATCTTCTTCCACAGTCGGTAGCAAGGATCTGCCAGGGATGTGGTAGCAATGACACCCTCTCCCCATGCCATTGCTTCATCTTCACAGGAACATTCATTGCATCAGATCCCAAACAGCAACAACTACATGACCACAGCCAAGGTCCCTTACAAGCTGAGACCCCAGTTATCTGTCTCTCCTTGTACCCAGATTTGCTCTCTAGTTCTTAGGAAGGGCAGGCCAAATTGTGGTTACAAGAAGCATGACATTCTCTAGCACCACAGTGAATCTCTTCAAACCACTCTGAGACCTCTGATCAAGCAAGCTGGGAGCAAGGGACCGTATGAGTAAAGGCCTGTTTTTGTGTCTTCTCAAAGCATGCAAAAGTGAGGTGACTACAGGCTGTCAATGCAATTTGTAACTATCAAGAAAAACATGTTACTTGAAATTTGTATTAAAGAATTTGTTGTTCAGAAATGCCAAAATGAATATTTATGTAATACTGATATCTCAAGTACCATGGTGTAACAAGATTCTGGTACTGGAGGATACAAATAAATAAAAGCTAGGAGATGCGTCTGGTAATTAAAATTCAGTATCACTAAGAATCTGAGCTGCTCTTCTCCTCACATCACCCCAAGTACAGCTAAAAGTACACCAACTCTATGCAGCTGTTTGTGAGCATATTCAAAAGGAACACCCACACTGACTTAAATGTCACATTCACCTCTCTGCCACCTAACTTGACCTCCTGCAACCAGAGTTGCTCAGTGAGGTCTCACAGGAGGCAACAGATGCAAGAGTTAGGAAAAACTAGAAGGGCAACTAACCACTGAATCTCCTTCAGTTTTCAAAACAAACCACATGTGTTGGAGGAAGAACAGCATAACAGCTTCCAGCAATGGGAGCATTTCAGCTCTCCCTTCCTCAATAATGAGAGGAAGAGTTTATCCCACACTGATGACCACATTTCCCTTTTTACCAGTGCCTGGCACTGGGCTTGCACCACCTGAGCCTCTGTTAACAGCGTTCACAAGGATGACACAATGGTTGCTTGCAAGTCTCCCAGCACTGGTAAACACCACGTGGGAAACAACATCAGCCAGAGATGGCATCCTGCATCCGAGGAGGTGATTGCCTCATCTCCTGCTGACATGAATTTGTCCCTGCTGAACAATGCAGATCCTTCCCCAGATGCTAGGAATCCAACTTAACACTAGAATAACAAAAAGCACTGGGATGGAGAAAGCAGCTCAGTGCTATTTGGTATGGAGCACTTTTGAAGAGATTTCTAACTCGGCAGTATGACAGTTACGGGTAAGCAGACAAACAGCTTGGAATCCAGTAAGGAGATACTGCTTAAAAACAAAACAAAAAAAAAAATTATGCAGCACACACTTCATATAAATGCATTCTTGCTCTCAGGATAAAGGTTGAGCTTATTTTTAAAGGTGGAAGGCAGGGATTCAACAGCCCTATAGATCTGCCTCTAGTGCTCAGCGTGCCTCGCTCTCCCTGTCTGCAAATGGAAGGGGAAGCAAACCAGTCCTATGTCGCACATCGCAGCACAGCTAGAGAGCTCCAACAGCAGTGTTACTTATGACACAATAACGTTATGAAAGATGGTAGTAGACTCCCCACTATACAAATGCATTTCTGAATAGCTTGGTTTTAGCACAAAACAAACCCACTTGCAGTGGGACTTGTTACTGGTTCTTTGTTTCGTCATGCATACAGGACTGCAGACACTGAAGGTTGTGCCAATGAGATGACAAATCAGTGCGATGATGCTTTGCAGCCTTAACTTCTCTGAGCAAAAAAAAAAACCTGGTACTATGTATTCACAGAATAATCTCTTTAGCACAAAAAGCAATTCAATATACCCATCCCTAGAGCACAAAGCACAATTACACCCCAAAATGGGAAGAAACAGTGCAACAGAGGTAAAATAACATTGATGATGATGACAATGGAGGCCCAGCACCCAGAAGCATCTGGCATCCCCTTTGTTGGGGTGTCTGGGAAAAAATTTCTAGGGAAACTACTTGGGATTTGGTACACCCCTGTTTGGAGGATGACACTCTCAGTCCACCCTGGAAAGACTCATATCTGAAGTCCCCAGAAGCCAGGGGACTCTTCACAGCCAGTGTGACAGCAGCCATCAGCTCTCCTTTATGCATATTCTGATTTCACATTTAAGTAACAAGGCAATTCAGATTACAGGTTTCATTTGGGAAAATACATGACATGTCTTCTGGTTCCAAGAAGAGAAAAACTCCTCCTTCAAGGTTTTGAAGACATATTTTGCAGTGATCTAAAAACAGAAATGGACTTACCAAAACAATGCAATTCCATTAATGTGCAGACCAACCAATTTACGTCTTGGTTTCCTTGTGCTTTTTATTTTTAAACAGCTGTTGCACTTGAGCAAGCTGAAGGAAAAATTATTTTGAACTATCTGTCACAAACCAACCCCCTCTGACAGAACCGTGGTAATTCTAGAGATACTGAAAAAAAAAATAATCTGTGGGCATTCTCGGTTTGAAAAGCCATCTGTTTGCTTTGTAAAACTGGCTGTGAACATAATCCACTTAAGGAAAGAGTCAGCAAAATTGTGTCAACACCTTAACAAACTAAATACTGGATTGAAGCTAGAGTAAACTTCAAAAGTATGGCTGCACTGAAACATTCTTATAAGCCAGTCTTTGCGATAATCTCTGTGCACAAAACAATCCTCTTTGCTCTTACAAACAAAGCATCTCTCTTCCAGAGATCACAGCAGTGCATGTCAGCATCTATCCATCTATTTTCCTTCTGCTGCAGATATCATCAGCCTTCCTGAGCACGAATACTTGTGAGAAAGGTTAAACTCAACATTTAGCAGGACATTAAGCTACGCCAAAAGAGATTAATCAAGGGTTACACTTCAAGAAACAATCAAGAGACCCATTTTAATTTAGAGTTAGGGGACATTAAGTGTAAGGTTTCATACACCTAACTACAACAAGCCATGGAATCTCAGCATAAATTAACATTACTGTAAAAATAATGCAGCTTGTCAAGCAAGTGTGAGATTATGAGCTTTTACCTTGACAGGCTAATAGTACTGAGGAAACAGGGATCATCTAGCACAGCTTTAAGTACTGCTCAGTTCCAGTGACAACCTGTGAGAAGACTTCGGATGTGCATGAATAGCTCCAGGTAGACATTGGCACAACGGGCACAGCTGAATTTTGTAGATATTATTATTTAAAATTCTTACAAAATCAAACTCCTGCATAGTTATCAGTCAAGATCACAGGTTCTTATATCCATTGAAAAGCCAGAGCCTGATGTCAGACAAATGAAAGGAGAAGGTGGTTTAGGAAAAGAGCACCATTTTGTGTTTGATTTCACAATGCTTTCCTTTTTTTTTTTTTTTTTTTAAATACACAATGCATGTTATTTCCTTATGAATATAAATAAACAGGTAGGTACCTGTACATACATAAATAATTATTATTTCTATTCTCATGCTTTCCAAGAAATTTTGGCCTTTATGTCATGATGCACTGCTAGCTTTGGGCTCTTACCATTACTGGGGCTCAGATGGTCAGAAGGGCAGGACACGAACCTCCCCAGGCTGCAGCTGCTCACACCAGCCCTGGGGCTAACGGAGGACCCTGGGGGTCATGGTGCAGCCCAGTGAGACACAAGCACCTTGCTTTGCCACAAACTAAGCAGAAAACCCTTGGCTGTGTTTCCAGGGGGGTGGAATACTGTCTGTGAAGGCCATTTTGTAATCTGCTCCCTGTAAAAGCAGACAGCGCTTATCTCCAGGCAGACACACTCCCTGATGGCATATTATGGGAGTGTTCCTTTTCATTCCACAGGAGCTGAGTACACAAACAATAAATAACAGAGGTCTCTATTCCTCCCCTGCTGTCCATGTCACATCACACTTGTGATATTAC
The DNA here is from genome assembly GCF_023343835.1 of Lagopus muta. Taxonomy (NCBI): domain Eukaryota; kingdom Metazoa; phylum Chordata; class Aves; order Galliformes; family Phasianidae; genus Lagopus; species Lagopus muta. The sequence continues at coordinate 26,693,723 of NC_064440.1, read as the reverse complement.
TGTTATTTTTTAGCTTTTTCTCAAAGAAACAAGCCCTTTATTATTTAATCACAAAGCAACATCCCCACTCTGGAGTACTGGGCTGAAAAAGCCAGACACAGCAAAATAGAACAACTGCAAAACAATGGCACTGATAATCAACTGAAGGACTTGGAAAGCACAAATGCCGGAGTGCAGTTGGGATATTCATGTACTCTGTGTGAAGGCTGCATTTACTGCGAGGGGTGCATTCCTGAAGTGTCATAGTGGGAACTTCACTGCCTTTAATATTAATAAGGAGGCACACAATTAAACAACCATACACGGCTTTGAAAATGTAATCCTGAGGAGGAAATCAAGAATGAAATGATTAGTCTGCTATGTCTAACTTATAAAGAGCAGGTATCTTTGCAAGCCTTCTTCAAAGTCAAATTGTGGGGACAGCAGATACGAATTCGACTATGATACAACCATATATTTTTGGATCAGGTTTCTAATCCAAAAGACAGAAGGAGGAAGAAGAAATGACAGAACAGTCTCCTGCAGTGAGGGTCATTCATATTCTTGTGGACACAGACAACAGCTGACCCCCCCAACCAGTGACCACACAATCACACTGCCTGCTGGCAGACCAGCAGGAGGAAACTGCCCGAGGCAGAAGGCAGATACAGACATTGGGGATGAGACAGAACAGCCACAGCAGTGACACATCTCTTCCTTCTTCACACTTGATATTTGCATGAGTCTTAGAAGGGAAACCACACCAGCAGCCTCAAAAGCACTCGCTCCCTTGCCAAGATACACAGCCGTAAGGCCGATACGTCCCAGCCACCAACCTCCTGCCAACAGCACCAACTGTACGATAATTCCTGTGTGAAGACCTCACAGGTGACTGAAAATACTGTTTCACAAAGCAGCCTCTCCTTTTGCAATTGTATAAGAACAACCCTAGCATTACTCCGGGTGGTTGGTAAAATTCTCATGAGCAACAGGGACTTGTCCAAAACAAGCAGTTCCCTGTACACCCAGAAGGGGCTCCCAGCAGTTTAAGTGGGAAAGTAGGCAGGAATCAGGACTATGTCCCCTCCACAGAGTCCTTATGACCCCAGCCTGACCTGAACTCAGCATGCTCATCTATCAGCTCAGTCCTCTTCAAGTCATGTATCTAAGCACCCAATGGCTGTGCAACTGCAAACTGGTACTCTGACCCAGGGGTGGAGCCTGATGCTAAAATCATGCACGTGGTGGAAGTGTACAAGAGATTCAAGTTACCTGAAATACAGTTTGGTCTGATTTATCTACTTACATTTGAGCTCCCAAACTAGACTGATCTACCATCAGCTGATTTTTGGGCTGTCACATACAAGCCCCGAAACGTTTTAACTGATTTTGTCATTTTGGTCTCATTCCAAAGGTCTGAGTTGGAAGTAAAGATTAAACAAATGATCTACAAAACAGTCTGTAAAGGTGTTAAGCATTAGCCTGACTAGTTTTCTAGCAGGCTGGTGACAGACCGTAGTAGCCAATGCAGTACAGGGTAGTGACGTGAGTAGCTGGGAAGAGGGAATGCCAGATATGGTACTGCCTCAAAAATTATCTGGGGTGTTCTCCAGCTGTTGTAAAGGTGCAATTAAAATCTAAATGACAGAGCTTGATATCAAGAGGCAGTTCCTTTGGCAGCGCACTGGGCAAGGCTCTGTAATTCACTACAAAACTGCCAATCCACAACTTGTATATTTCCAAATTGTGCAACACAGCCCAAATGCAGACTTTGAGGACAGCCTGGGCGGCGAAAATTAGCAAAACTCCACTGTGACATAAGAATCATAGAATCACTCAGGTTGGAAAAGACCTAAAGATCATCAAGTCCAACCATGATCTAACCATACTGCCCTAACTCTAACAACCCTCTGCTAAATCATGTCCCTGAGCACCACATCCAAGTGGTTTTTAAACACATCCAGGGATGATGACTCAACCATGTCCCTGGGGGGCCTATTCCAGTGCTTAACAACCTTTCTGTAAAGAAGTTTTCCTTGATATGCAACCTAAACCTACCCTGGCACAACTTGAGGCCATTTCCCCTTGTCCTGTCACCAAGGAGAAGAGACCAACACCACTCTCGCTGTAAGCACCTTTCAGATACTGGAAGAAAGCAATAAGGTCTCCCCTCAGCCTCCTCTTCCCCAGACTAAACAGCCCCAGTTCCCTCAGTCTCTCCTCGTAGGCCACATTCTCCAAGCCCTTCACAAGCCTTGTTTCCATTCTCTGGACCTGCTCCAGCACCTCCACGTCCTTTCTGTACCAAGGCACCCAAAACTGAACACAGTACTCAAGGTGAGGCCTCACCAGTGCCGAGTACAGGGGCAGGATGACTTCCCTGGTCCTGCTCATCACACCATTCCTGATACAAACCAGGAAGCCAATGGCCTTCTTGGCCACCCAGGCACACTGCTGGCTCATATTCAGCCGACTGTCCATCGGTACACCAAGGTCCCTTTCCATCAGGCAGCTCTACAGCCACTCCTCCCTAAGCCTGTAGGGTTGTCTGGGGTCGCTATGACCAAAACGCAGGACACTTTGCCCTACTGACACTTGGCCCTATTGAAACTCATAGTTTGCCTTGGCCCATCGATCCAGTCTATCCAGGTCCCCCTCTGTAGTGCCTTACTTCCCTCCAGCAGATCAAGGTGTGGTCTGCTTACTGTGAGTGCACTCAATCCCCTGATCAAGATCATTGATGAAGATGTTAAATAGGAGTGGCTCTGGTACCAAGCCCTGAGGGACACTGCTCGTGACTGGTCACCAACTGGATTTAACTCCACTCACCACAACTTTTTGAGCCCAGCCATCCAGCCAGTGTTTCACCCAGCAGAATGTAAGCCCATCCAAACCATGTGCAGCCAGCTTCTCCGTGAGGATGTTGTGGGGGACAGCGTCAAAGGCTTTACTGAAGTCCAGGCAGACCACATTGACAGCCTTACCTTCATCCACTAAGCAGGTCATTTTGTCATAGGATAAAATCAAGTTTGTCAGACAGGATCTACCATTTGTAAACCCATGTGTTTGTAATTCTCTTACATGATTTGCTTAATACAATAAAGGAGAAGGTCCTATGTGGCCAAATTGCCACACAGTCAAGTGCCCTCCCAAAGACTGCTGGTCCTAGACCAAAGCCTGAGACATCAACATCAAGCGTTTTCCTGAACAACAAAGCAGGAAAAGCATTCAAAGCTGTTATGTTCCCTATTGATCTTTAAACAGAGCTCTCCACTGAAATCTATGGCCTCTTGCAAATCAGTGGCACTGTACAGCTACTAGCCTATTCCTTCATGCAAACATTTTATGAAAAAAAAGTGAGCATTTATTTTCATTAAAAAAAAAAAAAAGCCTCTTGGGTTCTCTCTCATCTGGGCATTTCAATTAAATTACCTTATACGAGGTTGTCAAAGCCAATGAATGTGAGCACTGACTGTACCAGTGCTGCAGCAGGAATTTGCTTTCAGAAATGATGGCATTAATATGAAGTTAGCAATATGCTGAGCAGTTCAACTGTTTGAGCATCTTCCAGGCACTGTCTCTTGCAGATAGCTTCCATGCACAGGCACCAATGTATGGACTGTGGCTGTCAATCCCTCCTTGCTCAGAGCCTGCCTTTTTTTCGGTGATAACTTTGAAACTGAAGGGCTGGCTGGAAGTCCCAGAGTGCACAATCAGTACCAAGAAAACCTCATATTATTAAAGAAATTGGGATATTATTTTAGATACGTGGTCTTGAGATGGAAGTCTAAGCATATGTCTAGACTTGTGTTGGTCCTCCTCCTGTCACAAAAACAAGCTCCTCACACGTACTAGCACCAGCTAATAACTCTAGTAAAGTCTGGAGAGAGTCAGCAAAAACAAAAGAAGGGGAGAAAATGAGGCCACAACGGCTGACTTCTCTTGCATTTCATTTTTCTAAATAAAAGGATCAGATGCAGGAAAATACACATTTTGCAGCTCACAGAACTCCTGTGCAAGACAAGCCCTGAACAAAACACTAGGCTGGAAATAGCTGGCACTCCCCCACCTCCCTGCTCCCCCATGCTCTCTGCATTGTCACACTGGCTGCAAATCACATTTAATGCTGAAATCACGTCCTTCATCACAAACGTTGACACCAAACATCCATTAAATACATCAGGAACTGCAAAGGCTTTACTGGCCTTCTCACATGTGAACTGAACAATGGGTACCTGTGCTGGTTTAGCATTTGGGCTGTTTTGTGTTTGCTTTTTCGGGTTTTGGAAAGAAGGTTTTTAGGAGGAGATGCAGCAGAAATAGTGCCTGCTCACCCTAGATTGCTGCTTAGGGCAAATAGCTAGAAAAATACCTGCAGCTGTGCTTCCAGCTAGCTGAAACAATCTCATTAAGGTGAAATGAGATTCAGAATGCAGTTCCCAGACAGGTAATGGAGCATTCTTATATGGGGCCTGCTCCTACAAACAGTTCCTTACATTCTCATCTGATTGCCACAAGCATTGATTTCTTAGGAACTGTATGGTTTGCAGACCCAGTGTTCCGGTGTCTGGCAAACATCACCCACTGACTGGGCTGTGGGAATTACAGAAACTGCCAGAGTTTCTGTACAGGGGACATGAAACCCTCTCTGTACTTCACCTGAGGTGCTCCAGGAAGCCTGTCTGTAACCTGCTCTGAAGCAGCACAGATGACAAAGGATTTTACACTGAAGCAGAAAGCCTTAAGCTGAAACGACAAATTCCAGATCACACGAAAGGTAAGGGGAGTGGAGGAGAATCTAATGGCTAGGAGGAAACAGGTCTTGTAAAGACACCAGGGTAAATGCTCTGATCCACCTGATCCTTGCCAGCTCAGATGTTAGTCGTCTGAAGTTAAAGGCCAGTTTGCCAGTGACCTCAGTAAAAGCAGAACCAAGCTATTTCCTCCACTCACTTTCCACCAGGCAGAGGTCAGAAGGCTGCTATCTGCCAACATCTGTGGGACCTGTGTGCAACACAGCTTGTTTGCCTTGGGAGAATCCCAGCTTGTCCCTTCCAGCGCAGATGTGAAACCAAGTACAAACAAGAGTGCATAAGGTTATTTTTGTAAAAAGCACACTGACCCGGGGGGAAAAGAGCTACTGAAATAAAGTGACTGTGAAGGAAGAAAATCAGGAGAGGTCAGACACAAGATGTGAGAACTTTCTGTAAAAGATGAAAATGTAGGCAAAAAACAAATCAAGTGAGCCAAGCACAAAAAACAATGGTACAAGACAAGATTATAGTATTAATTTACACACTCATTCCCCCAAAATGTCAGTGAGGAAATCAAACAATTTCCAATCCGCTACAATGCCATGCCACTGAAAACGAGATGCTTTCAGCAAAATTTAACTCAACTTTTAAGACCATTACAGAGAACGTTAACACTTCCCAAGTTTACTTGGGTGAGAGCTGAAGAACTTGCTCGGGGGAAATTTATGTTCTCCAATCTCAGATCATCAAGTCACCGTGAAGTTGTCCGTACATGGATGCTGCCAGGTGCTTCCAGACTCAGTTCATTCATCTCTCACTGCTAAACTGGGCCCCTTTAACTGAGCTGTGCAACTTCCACCACCTTCATCACTGCTAGAAAACGTAAACCAAGGCTGGAGGACACAAACTCATGATCACAAGTACACATTGTTTTAACAGCTGAGTTTTGTTCAGCAAAGCAAAAAGTGATTAGATTATGGACCTCAGTTGGGTCCTACATTTATCACTAGTTGCCAGACAAGACTGTAAGATCACTGCCTAAGAAATGAAGACAGTAGGGACATCCAGAGTGCACTGAGGGCAACCACCTTTGTGAATGATCTTTGGGAGACTTCCTCATGTTACTCATAGAGATGGCCTGAAGAAGTTAAGAGTCAAAATTAAATCCAGATGCCCGGCGCAGAGATCCATCCCAAAGGAAACTACACAAATACATGTCTGTTCCAGGTGCTTTTTCATCACCTTCTGGCCCTCCTCCTCTCTGCTGCTTGGTACACCAGCATGACCAGTCCCCATGCACTAAGGCAGAAGAGTTCAGGTGATACCAGGAGAGAACATGCAGAGCACTTAACTGTCATTATTGTCACTGCTAATTCTGTCAACTCAGAGTAAGTCACAATGCATCTGTAATGCGTCTTGCCAACATGGAACCTGTTTCTGATCTGTAAAATGGAGGAGCCTGGGCACTGAGCTTTTTAATTTACTCCTTTAACGCTGACTGATGAGTCTCTCTAGTCTGCTCTCATATGTACACAGCTAGACATAAGTAATGCCATCTTTTTGTGATCTAAAAATAAACAGAAGCTGCCACAGCAACAGAGTCTCTGCTTTTGTCTCAGCTTTTCTCACCAAATGCATCCCATAGGATCCTCTGAAGTGGGAAATTACCCGGACCTGGGAATCGATCCATAGGAGATGGAATCACCTTTGGATCCAGTAGGGCTAATTATCTTGCTCTTTATTTCCAATGACTGTATTAGGTTAGATGTTACACTTTTTAAAAAAAATATTATTATTATTTAACTTAGAGGGTGGTGCAGCAGTGGCACAGGTTACCTAGAGAAGCCGTGGATGTGCCATTTGCTGGAGGTATTCAAGGCCAGGTTGGACAAGGCCATGGACAGCCATATCTGGTGGGTGGCAACCTGCCCATAGCAGGAGGCTGGAACTAAATGATTTGTAAGGTCCCCTTCCAACCTAAGCCATTCTGTGATCTAGAAAAAAGGGGAAAAAAAAAAAAAGAAAACTGCAGTTGTCAAGGATATGACAACTACAAGGATACAAAAGATCATGGTTTTCCAATCTGCTGTTCCTGGAGTAAAGCTTACTTCCACCTACAAGCACTTCAGTCTCTGACTCTTCAAGCAACTGCTGCACAGCATCTGCACAGATTTTTGTGATCACCTGCCACGGTTAGGGCTTACAGGATCTAACAAGGTCACTGTGATGAACAACCACAAAGCAATGCCTGATCTTGCAGAATACCCTTGACACAGTTTGTGGCTTTTAACTAATCACCCAAGTGATAAATGCATATGTCAACATGGAAGTCTTTACTCAACAACCAGTGATTAGACTTAAAAAATAAATCAATATCACCACTGAGCTAAGTGTCACCACTTCATTAACCACAGATCTCAGAATATATTAGCAATGTGGATAAATATTTTCTAATTTCACTGTAAGGAGGCAGAAAATTGAAGACGGGCTGGTACAATGACGTGGAGAAGGTCACACAAGCAAGTCACTGCCTACTGGATTCAGAATTCAGCTCTCTTGGCTCCTGCACTCATGTAAATGCAGAACAAGTCACAAAGGTCCTCGCTAGCAGTGGGATCATGCATGTTCCAACAAACGCAGAGAGAATTTCTGTGTATGCCCAGGAGGGAGGAAGGAAGGGCTTGTTTTTCATAAAGAGGTATGCTATCCCCCATCTTCAGTAAAACAGTTATTAAGTACGTTACCAGATGTGACTGAGGTCACTGACAGCCAGAGAAAACCAAGCACCTCAGCAACAGAAGAAGAGGAAGTTTCAATGGAGCAAATGGCAGCTTTCATCACCTCCTGAGACCCTCTAGAATCAGCTTCATTTAGACACTCATTCCCCCCTGGAGCACGGTTTTGTAGACAGTGTCATGCAATTCACCTAACAAAAGGGGCAGTCAACTTTGCATCACTCAAAGATATGTGACCTGCAGCCAGGAACTCAAGGTACACGCAACAAAGGCAGTTTTAAAAATACGTTAACTTTCTGGCACACACCAAAGATTACAATAAACCACAGCTGTTCCCAAAGAACTGTATTCGTGAGTCTTAACAGTAAGCAAACACTGGAGAAAGAGCAACATGTAAGTCTTGTATGGCCCTTCCCCATGTACTCATCAGTACTCCACGTCCCTCTGATACTCAACAACCTTGCACAAAATCAGGCAAATTAACTGTGGCTGGAGGCTTCTAGCAGCAGCTCCCACCTGCCCTTTCCTGGATGGCCAACCACGAGACAGCCTTCTGCTCACACCCTGGCTGCCTAAAGAAGCTCCCCCACAGCTCACAGCCCCATGTCTAAATGAAGCAGTGAATTTAACAGCTTAGGAATACAACCACTTGAGGTAAAAATCTTCCCAGAGCCCTGTGGTTTATTCTACCTCAGGCAAGGAACTGAGCTGATGCAGGTTAGCTCCATGTTTACAGAAAAACAAAGAGAGCTTTTCTACCTGCTTTTCTTAGCTCTGAAGCTATCCCAGCTCTGCTAGACCTTTATCAGGATGCATGATGCTGATTTGCAATGGCATTCAACAATTTAAAACACAACGAAGGCAAAACACCCTGCTAGGCACCGTCAGTCTCATCTCTGCACAGAGCAGAAACAGCAACGTGTGTCAGCTGGGAGGGACAAGATCAGCCCAGCAAAAGCAAATCCTCAGTTGTAATGTGAACTTCCTAAATTCACATTAAAATAGAATTAAAAGATTAAAATAGAAACAAAGTCATTTAAAAATGTAACACATTCTTTCAATAACAAATAACCATGCAACTGAATCTCTCTTGCCATATATTATTTACGAGGTATCAGGAATCCTCTCAGTTGCATAAAGAGAGAACTGAAGATTCCTAAGCAGTACTCAGTGCTCACACTGTTACAAATGAATCTAACAAATTATGTCCAAGAAGAAATGCTCCATTTGATGCATCTCAGCACAGGAAAAATATCCATTGCTTAACTGACCACCCTGAAACAAAATCAACAGTATGTAGGAGAGCAAAGGAGGCCATTAACTTCTTCACTGTTATGAATCATCATTCAGGCAAGGTACTACAGGACACTGCAGTCTTCAACACATCGGAGGCAGCCACTCATTTCTTTTAATTATTTGTCAGTTCAGTCATCTGTTAGCAACAAATCAAAGGATGAAACGTGCAAATTTCTGCTAGAACTTTTACTTTCACTACAGCCCTTTTAATTCTGAATGAGGTCATGTTGTCAGATCAGCACACATTCCACGTCAGACACTTCCACGTCTTCCAGGCTGTGTTAATTAACTCCACCTCTGGGTGAGGCAGCCTTTGATATCCTGCATATTTGATATTTGATGTCTCGAATGGAAATGGCAACAGTGCAGGGGAGGCGATGAAGGAAGAAGTTGCTGAAGTTTCCTGCTCCACTTGAGTTCCTGCCTTCACTACCTCCTTTAAAGGATGGCAGATGATATTGACCTAGACTGACACAAGCTTCCTTCAGCAAGGAAACCTCTACAGATGCTATTCCAGTCAGTCACTACCTGTTTTTTGTTGTTTGCTTTTTCCTTATGACAACCTGTTTTCATGCTCAATTCTGTTCAGGCACGCATATGTGCTGCAGCAGCTCTTGAAACTCTATCTGTTGATTTTTCAAATACCCTCCTCATAAGCGATAACCTTGTTGATAGCCAGTGGCAACCAGTACTCACAGCACAAGCTCTCTTTCTATTTCACATGCTGCCACTTGACCACTATTGATTACCAATGCCAGTTACACAATCTTTGGACAGGATGACCTACAAATGTGACAGAAGTTGGCCTTCACACCTGGGTACTAAGAACAATGACAAGTTTGCAGAGAACAAAGCCTGCATCAGCTGCAGCACTGGGCAGAGCAGTGCCAGCTCCCACATGCAGCCACCCCATGGGGTGTCAGTGTGAGTCTGCAGCAACAAGCTCACATGAAACAGAGTGCAACGAGACAGCTTCTGAGTCAGGACATGTCTAGTCCAGGTCAAAGATGGGGGGAGTCTGACACATGGGTATAACAGACAGCACGGTGGTGAGCAACACCACATGCAATTTAATATATATATATGTTTATAAACATAAAAATATAAATGGAGTTCTCAGCATGCCAACTCCCTGCTTGGGGGCGGAAGGGTCCCCGCCTGTACCACTGAGGTGCCCGTGGCACGAGGGGCACCAGGCACAGCGATCCTGCAGGTCCCAGCCCTACCTCCTGCCACCACCATCATGGCAGCACGATGCACCTTGTTCCACTTAGCATCCACAGCTTCTGGCAATTTGTCATGTCACTGTAAACAAAAGGTGCCTTGTAAGACTGCTTGCCACTTCTCTCTGGCTTATCTTAAGCAAACACAAGAAAACCAGGCAAAGTCAAGACATCACTGGAGGCATTTTGTATCATCTTTTACTTCCCCAGTCTGTGCTTGTCTCAGTGTTACTGCTGTTCTGCATGAATGTTTGACAGCTTCTTACACTGCCTGATCTGAATGCCTGGGTCATTGCTTCTGGCCAGCTAACAAAGCACTGCTACCACGTCAGTAGTGGATAAGACCCCAGGAAATAACTGACTAACATTGGATGAAGTCTCTCTTTTTTGACAAACCATGCCTATTTGAAAGCCATGTTCATCTTGGTATCCTGACACATATCTTTAGAAATTCGAGGTGTCATGAAGAAGCCAGAGCTGTGAACCCTGGCAGCTGTTGCTCTCCATTCCCCTCTCAGTCTTCTCCCTTGCCACCATTTGGTACCTGCAGATTTAAGATCCCCTGGATGGCCTTCACATATATTTTAAACATGTGAATATTTGTGTCTTGAAATTTAATTTGATCAAGAAAATAGGCCTGGTCAGAAACACCATTAGCGCTTCCAAAGCTCACACAGAGCAGTTGGGTACCCTGAGAGACCACACATTACTTGTCTGAGACTGCTAACTACATCCTCCCCAGAGCAATGCTCCTGCACCATGGCTGACAGCCAAGAAGAACAGGATATTCAAGCTGATTAACCAGTACTGCTTAGAGACTGGGATTACAATCCTTTTATACTGATGCACACTGTTCAAGTAACCTGAAAAGTTTGCAGATGCAACTGACAAATTCCACCAAGATCCCGCTGTCGTGGTGCTCAGCAGGTGCATTCCTACTTTCAAGTTTGGACAAGAAATGCAGAAGGTGGTACTGTGAGCAAAACAAGGGAGAGCTCAGGGCAGCATTTACCAACCTAATCAGCAGAGAACAGCATCCTGCTGAATACAAGAAGGATCCACCTACCTAGTAATTACGTGGTTTAGGTCTGTTGGTCTACAAAATACGCTGATTAAAACAGCTTTGTGTGGAATTCACACACTGTTACATCTCTATCTTGTAACTCAGTATCATTGAAAGGTCTCTAAATCCCTATCCCAGAAAAACTATAAAACACCACCCAGAAGGCACAGGTGTGCCCCAAGAGTCAAGGGAGGCTTTGCCTCCTGAAACCTGGAGCCTCCACCATACTTGCCACCATCTTCAGGCCACACGAAGGGCCCAGAAATGAAATGTTCTCCCATTCTGTTCTTCTAAGCTCCTCACATGGTCAGCAAGCAGCGACTTAAGCAACTTTGTCCTTCCTGACCTTTCTCTTCACTTTTAAGTACCAAGGTTCTCAGGTTCCCAGAGAAGTGCTGGGAAGAGCAAGGACAGCAGATATGGGGATACTTTGGGAAGAGGCAAAGGCATGACTGACTTACAGGGGGAAAGAAAAAATACATGTGCATGGAATGCAGTAGCTTTGCAGGTACTTGTGAGTTCACCATGTTCTAGCTTAAGACCAACAGAGCATAAACTCTCACACAAATCTTCTGGCAACAGTTGCATGACAAGAGGTAGAATACACTGCTACAGTCATGCCTTCTTGAAAATGCTGCGCTGCTCCGGGGTCTTCTGTAGCATGCCAAGCAACAAAGCCATAGTTCCTACCTAACTATAGGAAAAAAGACCTGTGTGAAAACAAGCACATCTTACTTACTAGACGGTTCCAGAGTACTGTACAACTCGCATTAAAAACAGCGCCATACTGTGATATAATAACCATGTGAAAGGACCTTGTTCTTCCAAAGGATTCAGCAGCAGCTCTTCGCGTGGTACCATTGTAAGGATCCTCAATTTATAATCACTGTCAGATACATTGCTTGTCTTCCTAAAGAAAATTGATACCTCGTTATAGATGTGAAGTTCAGTTGAAGTGAAGCCTGGTGAGAATTCATCTGTTTGCATGTACATATTTCAGAAATCTGTCTTTTACTTGTCCAAGAAGCCTTGAGGTGCCCACTTGGGGTTCTGCCACCCAAATGAGATGTCTGGATGCTGCAGGTCTCCAGTTACCAAGGGCTGATTACTCCATTGTAACAAATAACTGTGATAAAGAAGCATTAGTGGAAATGGTGGTCTGGAACTGGAACTTGTGCAGTTTCACAGTGTAACACTGCTACATCTGAGCCAATGTATTGGTGATGACTACGTCATAAATTTGAGGATTTCTCCCTCAAAGAGTGACTTGCATTAGCAATTTAATAACTGCATGCCTTCTGCACAAAGCAACCTTTCTCTTTATAAATCTAATCAGCAGTAATTTAAGTGCAAGATAATTAGCAGATGAACTGATGGACAGGTGATTAAATGATCCCTGAAAATTTAACCACTTGATGTCTTGTAGTCAGGTGCTATAAAAAATAGCACACAAAAACAGTTGGGAGTCCTAATAATACACCCTAATAAGAATACAATTACAGCACTAGAAGCAAAACCCTATCACAGACAGCAAAATATTTATAAAACATGAACACATTCCAGAGCAGAGATCAAACTCAAACATTTGTTTTTCTCCTCTTTTTTTTTGATCAAAACAGTAAATGCCATTTTGTCTTCTCATGGCTTGTCTATAAATCAGTCTGCATGTAGATAAGTTGACTAACCAGACAGTTACCATCAACACAAAGGCAGGTATTTGGGGACATTATTGCTAGACTGTGTACGTGCTGATCATGAATGCCCAGGAAAACACATTTGCACACATAACACATCCATGTGAGAGCACTAAATCTGAACACACACAACACATGCAAATCTTGTGGACTTGGGCACTCTGGTGGATCCCAGTTTCCATGTCTGAGCAAATACCTCCATGGCACATTCACCTCAGCAAGGGAGTAGTTTTGAAGGCTGCATTTCCTCCCCAAGTACATTTCCCCCCCTTCCCTCCTCCAAGCTGATCAGTTTGACAGGGTCATTAGGTAATACCACAGCTCACATGAGGTGATAAACAGAACTTTCTTGCTACCTTTGCACTTTAGTGGTACTTAAGTACAAAAGAAAAACAGAAATAGAGGTGCACAGAAATAAAAATGAAAGCGAGGCTACATTTGAGATTATAATGACTAATTATGCTGTGAGAAAATGATTATTCCACCTACTGTAATTACACTGTGCTTCTCAATATTACCAACTGCGTGTGTAATGCTACTTTACACACCATGGGTCCAAATAGAAAGACATAACATTTTAATAATAAACATCAGGAACTGACTTGTTAGATAGGCATAGAGTTGTAATGTCCCTGTTCTTAGCAATATCTCCCATATCTCTATGTTCTGGTAAATTACTTGTCCTTCTGATGATGGGTGTTTCTAATCCATAATTATGTTTATATAAACTGAAGAAGAAAATAACATTGTTTTGATTTGCCCTTATTACATACCTCCCAAAAAACAACCCGGGTATTTTGAAACATGAAGAATGCTTGCAGTTGTGATTTTTGTAAGAAGTAATTTTATTTTACACTCCGTTACTATTTCATGATTTGGCCTGGAGCATTTTCTTTTACTGCATCCCCTCTTTGAATTCAAAGCTCACCTACTGCAATGAATATTTATAAATAACACATTAATTAAATGTGCATTTCCTTCACTAGCCTAGGAAGACTATTAATCATTCGGCGAGCATGCAAGCACAACAGCTATTACTGCTCATGGGCACAAACTTGCAGGAAAAGCAGACTACTGCTGCGTAACATAACTGCCTCCAACAACCCTGAGCACGTGAAGAAGCTTCCTCCCAGAGACGTTTTGCCTTTCTCTCACCTCGCCCAGTGATGATTCATCTGATGCGTTTGCTAGATACTGCAGGCTGTTTTTCTTTTCTTACCTCTATGCCAACAGCTAGTGAAATGCATTCGTAGCGACCACCCTGAGAATGGGCATGCAGACAACACCCTGTTTTACTGGGGAAAGGTTTGCTGGTCTCTCCTCATCAGCACCTCCCCTGAGAGCTCTCACCAGCACACCACGGAGAGTAAGTGCCAAACACAAGATGCAGCTGTAACCAGCAATTAGGTTTGTTAGGGGCAGGGTTACTGAAATACAGTATTTTTTAATAGAACAAAAGAAGTTTAAAAAAAAAGAAAAGGAACAATCACCAACTGCTTTATATCAAACATCTGAGGTACAAACATGTGCATCTTTACCTCGTGGCACTGCTGAATCAAAATTCAGTCAGAATGAAAAGGTGTTTCATGTACTCTTCTATCGACAGTAGCTGCAACCAACATGGTTGGCACCTTAATGTGTAAGTAAATAAACCCAAGAGGCTGTGGCTTAAAAACCATGCACAATTTATTCTTCTACCTTGACTAAATGTTCATAATGTTCTTTGATACATGACAGCATGTATTAGGCAGCAAATATTTTTCATGGGAAATGCTTCCCTGATACCCAACTCATATCTTCATTAATCACAGATCATCTGAGAGATCTGAACTTCTAAATTGACAAGCATCTAAAAATGCATAAGTTTAGAGCAGCCCTGGCTGTGGGAACAGTGACTCAATGCGAGGGATTTATTTTACCTAACACAGCTAAAGGCATTCAGAATGATGTACACAATTGCCTAGTGCATTTTTTTGTTCTCTGTAGCTACTCACCTTAATTATACTGTGTGGAAAAGGTCAGTCCCTTCCATCATGTTTGAACTGACTGCCTTTTCTCTTCATCAGAGGTTCTATTAACTGTACCTATGCTGACACCGTTGCCCTTTTTCCTCCCTCTCTCACAGTGAATCAACAATACACATTAACCACAGGTGTCCCTCAAATCTTCTAATTCTTCCTTCATACCACGACCCTCTCCCACCCATTTTTGTCCCTCAGCATCTCCATTCCCAATTCCTTTTTGTTAGTGCTCTTTCTATCTCAAAGAAGCAGAGGCCTGCCACCTCCTGCTGCTCTTGCTACTGCTGTTGCACAACGTGTTTCAATGTGTGTTTGATAGGTGAAGTCATAACGATTCCCTCTGCCCTGCGAAGGGAAAGGTGCTAGGGGGCTAGAGACAGGGCAACCCACCTACTGGGAGCCAGAGGGAGCAAGGGGACATGAGTGAACAAAGTGTGATCGATCAGAGCAAGGTGGGAAATGAGGCTGTGAAGCAAGGTGTGAGCTGAATGCTAACAATCTGAATGCTTGGCTGGGTTCCTCTCGTTGCCTTTGATGGAGCTACACCAGATCCTCTCCTCTTTCCATCTTAGGCTGTCCTGGGGGAACTTCAACCAGGCCCAGATGTTCAACACTGGCAGCTGTAAATTGCCATAGCAGCTGGACCTGTCGCTACAGCCTGGAGAGCAAAGTGCTCACTGCACAGCATGGCAATGTGCAGCCAGAATGGAGGCTCTTTTTGCCACTCAGATGGTGCTCCACTTTTGAAACACATCTCTGACATCTGCAGGATCTACAGTACTTGTTGCGCGTTTTCTTCCATCACAGCCTACCCCATTCCTCACTTTTCCCAAGAGACACTCTTGTCCTCATATTACAAATGAAGTGTGTAAAACCCAGAGCCAGGTCACACACAGGGTGTGTGAAGGCAGAACAAACAGGGAAATGAAACCGGATCTGTGAGCACACAAACTCATGAGCTATCTTTCCTCCTTTGTGCAGGCTTACATAAATCCCCCTTCACAACTTCCAAACCACAGTTGTGATTAAATATATACAAAATGCTCAGTAATTGGGAGTGACAAGCTAAAAAGACCAAAGATCTGTTAATAGGAGGCACAAGGCAGTGTTTTCTGTGCTTACCTTCAGCACTGTGATATTCCATGCAAAGCTTTCAATGGCTTTGCTTAATTTTCTTCCTTTCAAACCTTCCTTTGTCCCAAGGTTATGAAGCTCTTCATGGAATTCCATCCCTAAAAAAAAAACACGAGATCATTGCATCACCCTCTGTATGACAGCATTTTTCTCCTCACAGTTGGCACTTCCTACATCCTGTTTCCATGTTCCCCCTTCCTTCCCCATCGGAACACCATGCCTGGAGAGAACCTTCCAGAACAGCAGTGTTACGTACAACCTCGCACACCCCTTGTTCCCATTTAAACACTCCTCCAGTGCTTCTGCTTGCAGTCTGCATTGCTGAAATACTGTGATAAAAGGTGACTGTTTGTCACTCTCCTTCAATGGATGATTGTGCCCTGGGAGGCAATCTGGCAGATGTGGAAGATACCTGTGCAGCACAGAAAGACAGGCTCACGTGCACAGCTTCTTATTAATCTTAATCACAGTCATAAAGAAAAACCATTGTACTCCACAATGACAATTTCATGAATATACACAGCTAATGGTAGGATTGCTGTTCCTGCAGCCTGTTGAATGGAGACTTCCAACCATAGCCCTGGCCACTGTGACATTTCATTGCTGGATACTAGAACTGCAGAAATCCAGGAGCAGATTACAAACCTTTATGAGTCCAACTAGCTCACCAATTCTATGAGATTTGCACAGTGTTTGCAAACATTCCTCTGAGGTTACTGAGAATGAAGAGAAAAAGGAGAAAGAGCTCCTTGTGTTCCATTAATTTTTACCTTACGAAGGCCTAATTGGCACTAAATCACTCCAAAACATCTGAAGCCCATTCTGGCTGAAGAAAGTGAGGTGGATCTCCAGTTCAATCTCCAGTTTCATAGCTCTCCCTCCCCTAGTGTTTTAAGGCAAACATCACTCACAAGTTTAAGCTTTGTTGAAATTACATTAAAGAAACCCTCACAGACACCTGACAAAGAGCACCTGAACAGAGCAGTTGTTTTAGCAAGGTTGCTGAAGGAGAGAGACCCTGATGACCTGAGGCAGGCTTGTAATCAACATCAACCTGCCCAAAGCTCTTCTGGAAAACTGGCAACAGACTTCCTCTTGCCCTGCACTGAATCTGGAGGTGGCTGAGCCACAGCTTGAGAAATACTGAGGGAGTTCAACCTCACACAATGCAAGGTTTATCTACAGTTTATTGTCCAGAATGTCACTCACTCACTCACAAGTTTTCCTTGTGTTACAAAAAGATAACAAAGCTCCTGCAATGCTTCCTTTGGAAAACAGTTTAGATAATTGTACCTTAAGCAAGATTCCCCTGTAAGCTGCCTCACACCAACAGAGTTACAAATCACTTGAATAAGAGAAAGAAAATAGACAGGTGACTTGCTTTGTCCACTGAAGAACTAAGAAAGGTCTATAGTGCTCAGTTTCACTTAGACAGCCCTGCCTTTATGTAGTGCACGTTATTTTTCACCCAAAACTTACTTCCTCAGTTGTTGACTGGAGATAGTGCTGCCCCATATAGAGGCAGCTGCTAATATCTGTTGGGCTGCAGGAAGGAGCATCAGTGAAGAAGCATCAAACCCACACATGAAAAATAAATAAATAGAACAACAAATCAGCAGCTTGAGAATTCATTTGGGGTCCTGTGGCACAGGGAGCCTGGGTCAAACCAGGCTGGGAATGCACTTGCTAAGGGAGTAGGATTGAGCTGAGGTTGGTGAAGGATAATGCTGAAGGCAATTTTACTTCTAATATCTTGTAACAGCAGGAGCCAAGGCACAACCAAGATGAAGCCCTTCAAATTCAGGAAGATGTACCACCTCTCCTCCATTTGCTATCACAGCTCTGGCCACTGCTTCAGAGTTCTGAATTTCAAAGAACAAAGACTGGGTTCCACCTTGCTCTTGTAACACTTAAAAATAAGTTAAATACGATTACTGAAACAGTTTTCAAGTTTCCTTCAATTAAAAAGATGGGTTTAAAAAGATGAATTAAAGCATTTACTACAAAGCACCAGTTTCATTCATTATTTACATTCAGTAGAAGCAAATGGGTGTAGATTGTTTCATTTGCCAAATCAAAAAATAACTACTGGAAAAAACAGTACTTGGAATTGTTGTGGCCCTAGAAGACTATGCCTGAGACCACGAATCAGATGCAGTAGCTAGTGTTTTTGCATTACTGAGCTTAGAGGCTCATTGCAGGTTATAAAAGGTGCAGCTATGCAACTAAATTGACTGAAAGCAGATTTTATTTCCTCAGTGTAAACCCATAAATTCACTGCATGAATTTATTCAGCGTGGCTTCTGATACATGAAAGCTGATGGATTTAGTTGTAGAGGATTAAGATCTTAACATTGCCTAATGTGGACTCTTATCTCTGTAGCAGAGCTTACTTTTTGTTATCATCGTAAACTACAGGAAACATGTCCCAGTTAGGAGTCTGGGTTACTGTCCTGAATAAGAGATGAAGGGGTTGCATGAATAAGCTGAGCTGTGAATCACAGACATTTGGTAATTCCTACCATCCTGGAAATGGAGCATGATCTTGTTGTGGCAGAGCAAACAGCATATATTGGTGGCGACTTTGGAACCCATCTCCTCCTCTTATACTGATATATGCAAAACAGAGTCCCAGCTCAGGTAGAGACACCTAGTATAATATAACAACAAGACAAGATCTGCTTTAAGCCCACTTACACTGGTTTGTGCTCACCTAATGCATGATGTGCATTATGCATGGCCACATGGATTTGTTGAACACAACAGAATTATATTGGTGCACGTTTCCAAGATCTAAAACAAACCTAAATGGCACAATTAAGTAAAGATAGGCAAGAGAACTTGGTCCTATGGGTTTCAAACCTCTTGCCTATTGCATGTTCAAGGGAACAACTTGACAGAGAACAGAGCTCAGAAAATAAAGGTAACACATCTTCTCACTCTCTTTTTAATTGAATTTCTTTCTGGTTCACTTGACTAATTTAAATGCTGTCAGACATTTCAGGTCTGCAGACCAAATGAAGAAATAGCTTTTGGGATGAAAGCTGAGCATTCTTCCCTGATCCTACACCTCCACTGCTGCTGGAGGATGAGCCTTCCGGAGGACAGAGCCTGCTAAGGTAGACCAGGATGCTCATTTAACTATCAAGTGAAAGATGATGCACAGTCACAAACTGTAAGAAAATTCTGTCATGTTGTTTCCCATCTCCCATCCAGAACTGCACATTAGAGAAGGATTACCTGCTTTCTGACACTGAACGATCTTGTCGTGAGTGATGTCTGCCGTCTCAATAAGAACCCTGCTCTCTTGAATCATCTGTCAGAAATAAATGAAAAACAACAGCATTACTGGGATCTCCTGCAACATATCATCCACAAAAAATAACAAAGGTAAAACCCAGGAAGAGCTCTGTTCTGCAAGCAAAACCATAAAGATTGGATCACTGCTTCACATCAGGTCCCCTAGATCTATATTAAGCTAAGTGACAGTTGCTCAGGAGATGTTTTGTTCCAGAAATTAAAGAACAGCTGTTTTACATCAGTGAGACATACTGTAAATAATATGAAGTGATTTCAGGAGAAAGAGTTAGCAGGCAAACAAAACTCATCCTATGTGAAACCAGGCCCTTTCTGATTAGTAATTCCCTTGAAATGAATGTAGTAGTAAATATAGTACCCAGTATAAGCTGTTATCAAAAGCATTACCAAGTCATGAGCAGTGCTGATTTCAAGAGGTACTTAAGCCTGTGCGTAACTTTATGCGTTACAGCCATTCAAACAGTTCAGTTGCTTGAGGTTCTCTTTCAAGAAATTCAGATTGAAATCGTACTGCTTTCAGCATCTTGGTTTTGCAGTTGAAGTTTACAAGGGAGAGCAACAAGCCAGCCAGATAGTTTCAACAGGACTACTCACAAGTTTCAAGAGACATCGTCATCTATGCAGCTTCCTAGAGCAGGCCATTAAGACAAACAGATGAAACATCCATTATGTGACACATTTCCTGAGCCTCTTCTCTTGAAACTACTTTTCTCCTTTGACATTAACAATCCTTCCAAAGCTCTTCAGAAGCTCAGGCAAGCAAACAAATTGTTTCAATGCTTATTCCGTGAAATTGCAGAAGGTAGCACATACATCTGTTGCTGTAGGAAAGAACATGCTGTATAGCAAATTATGCCTGAGAATAATCTCGCTCTCCTGGGACTTCCATCACAAAAACCAGGCGGAACGAAAGCGGTGCCAATTAGAAATGAAGCAGAGTACTGCTTAATTTCTGAAAATACAGAAACCATCATCTGAAAGCTCTGCCAAAGTGCCACAACTGTAAAAAGCAGCCCTACTGTCAAATGCACTAAGTATGAAAACACAACCAGTCAGTTGCAAAGATTTTGGTGGAAGACATTATGGAAGCACTAAGCCAACCCCCACAGATGAAGATGTCCTACTGTTCTAATTAGATACAAGGGAGGAGACGTTTCTACACATCACACACAAAATTCCAAATCCTGGAGAAATTCAGACCCAAATTTTGCTGCTTACGCCATCTCCATTGCTAAATAAAGCTATTAAGAAAGGCTTACTTTAATAAAAATGCCTACACCCTTACTTCAACATAAACAAGAACACAAGAAAAACTAAATCCATTACCAGATTCACAAGCAGAAAGAAAGAGGCCTGACACATTTGTAAGAGTGCAAAATTATTTTTCAAAAGAAGATGCCCAGTAGATATGCCTGAGCATTAAATTACTTTAGATAGTATCCTCTGCCTTTCACTGTGTATTACTTTGTTGTTCGTGCATCATGTTCATGTTTTCTCTTTGGTATTTTCACTTATCTGGAAAGCAATAACAATTTCTACCCACCCTCTGGCTTCTCTACGCTGCAGCACATAGTCAGCTTGTGCAGAAGGAGATATTCAGTCGCCAACTACAAAGCTGCAGTCAGTCTGAACAGCAAAGAGAGTCACTAAGGGGCCAGCCAGAGGACCAGCGTGCATCTCATGGCCACGCAGACCCGCAGCCAGGCACTGCTGGCCACTCCCCATTGCCCCAGGGCTTGCCCACAGCCCCAGTGTGGGTCTGCACTTGCACTTCCTCTGCAGCAGCATCAGGGAGCTGCACACTGAGGTCAGTGCACCTCAGCCAATGTGTCTGACTCACACGCACAGATCTCTGAAGTGTAAAACCCAATTTATGAGAGTCAGAGCTGCAATAAACAGAAGGCAAGCTTGAAAATCATGAGTTTTTACATGCAATTTGATAACGCAGGTTTGACCGTATCTTCCTCACACTACTTGACCCATTCCCGGGATCTTGTGGTGCAGTTGTCTTTGGATTGTTTTCGAAAGAGAAGTAGCGAGAAGATGTCAATTTCCCTTTACTGCAGAGCAGGTAGAGCAGCACTCCTCTCCTTTGATGCTGACATCAAAGTCTCACTGCTCTCATCTCAGAAAGAACAATTAGAAACAGATCACGCAGCAGAATTTAACCTGTTCCTGTCCTCTTGCACATTGGCACTTTTGACAAAACAAGTTGCTTTTGTCCCATGACATATCCTGAGAACTAAGTCAGAGCCCATGGCTCAGGGACCAGGCTTAGATAACGCCTTTAGTTCACCACCTGGCATTTGCCCTCAGATATTTGTCTAGGAAATACCGTTAGGAAGAAATAATACAACCTGGCCCCATGACAATACATGATTTTGGAGGCTCTACAGTGTCTACCTGGCGTGCTAACACCAGGTGGGATCAGTACCTCTGCACTTCAGGCCAAAAACTGTTCCCAGCAGAACTGCATCTGAAGTTTCAGCAGTTCAGGCCAAAAATATGCTTCCCAGCTCTGCAGTAAAAGATCACAGAGACAGGTTAGTGTGAAGAGGAAGTGAGAATGTTTGCTTCAAAGAATCAGAGATGGATTCATATAGTTAACAGTAGGACAAGCAAGTAACTGCTATCCAGGAGTAAAATGATAGCAATGTGCTTTGGTTTTGTGGGTGTTTGTTTTTTTTTTTTTCCCTTTGTGTCTGTTACAATAGATGCTCTTCAAAGGTTTAGGAGCACAATCTTATACAATCTTCAAAAAATAATCCAACAGCAATGTGAAAATCCATTTCTTTTTTTCCTCTTGCATGTTTATTTATGTAATATTTACAAAGTTATTGCTGTAAGGATCACCTGAAATGCTGTCCCTGGTAACCGTTTACAGGAATTACTGCTAATAATGCCTCAGTACGCAGTCTACTGCAGGTATAAGCAGGTGAAAGCTGCAGCTAGGGAGCCAGGGCTCCACGCACATCTCCATGCTTGACCCGTGAGAGCAGCAGCAGGTTTCCTGGCCACAGCAGAGGATGCTGACCAGGGACACAGCATGTTGGCCAGGCCCATGGCTCTGCTCCTGTCAGCTGCTCCTGCACACAGCCCTGTGCTGTCGCATCTAGAAACACTTCTATATTTTTTTCCCCTCTTTCTTTCGCATTGGTTCTTAAATGACTCCAGAAGCTCTTAGTCTGAACACTCCCCTGCTTTTCCAGCTGGCACCAAACCCAGAGCCCTGCTCACGGATGTCAGCTACCTCTACTAGCAGTGCCAAGACAAGAACCAGAAGCACGAAACACAACATGGAGCTGTGGGATTTTCTGCTGGGAAGGTAACCCCATAAATCATACAACAGTCTAAGATTTCCAACGCCCAGTTTTGCCAGCAATGTTATGACATCCAGCAATATGTCTCAGATGTGAAAACTGAGCACTTTTTTGCAGTCTGAATTTCCATACACACTAAGATCACATACACTGCTAAGATCACTGTTGAGCAATGCTTTTGAGGCACTTTTTAAGACCCAGTCACCTGCCTGGAGTCCACCAGGCTGCTTTTTAATGGCAGCTCCCAAATGGCGCTCAGTTTGGCCATTGCCTTCCAAAAGCAAGAGATTTCTCATTCCTCTGTAAACTCATGGTTCATCTCTCTGACACTGAGCCTTAAGGGACTGACCACAAATAAGTATGTGCTAATAAGCAACTTTCAAAGGATGGATGCTGATATCTGGGTCCACTCAGACCCAAGATCTTGTTTCCCATGTTAGAAAGATTAATCTTGAGAGTGATGTGTTCAAGTAACTGCAGGGAAAAAAACATGGACAAAAAAGGCCAGTGAAGCCACACAAAAGCTTGATTCTGTTACAGGTGCTTTGAGAGGTAGTTTGCTGACACAACACTGCATGTCCTGGAGGTGCTGACCCTGCTGTAGAGGCTGCAGTGCAAGAAATACTCTCATAATGAGAAGGGAAGAAGTTGTTGTTCAGAGTGACAGAAGATGCATGTGGCATAAACCCCAGAAGAACACGTCACATTTAATAAACTAATGGGGATGAGGAACACAAAACCTCATCTGCATGTGTTACTTATTTTCCTGCAAAGTTGCTCATTTAATTTAAATATTCTTACAGAACGCTGAAAACAAGTAGCTTAAACTTGATTCACCTCAACCTACCTGAAGCACCCTGCTGAAACCAGGCAGGTTTCTCACAAAAGCACAGGCGGGAGCTGGCACAAACCCAGGAGCTCTCTAATACACAGTGCATGAGAACCAGGAGGTGGAACAGACCGTGGGCTGAAAATATACATGGCCTGGCTTACTGAAGTGTCTAAACACTGCCTGCAATATCAACTTCTAAATCACATTCGCAGAAAGAGTTTAACTTTGTCATATCTGTTAAGTGTTATTACAAAGGTAAATAATATAGAAAGTATGTTTACACTACATTCTTTTTTTTTTTACTGAAGAATTGCATGTTTGTACTAAGGTTTAATCACAAGATAAGCAAAAAATGAACAAAAAATGTTTTCTTTTTATTTTAACAAACTCCTGTGCTAAAAACCTATTTCATCCTTTTATTACAAACTACTCTAGAAATTGAAAAGGGGAGAGGAAATTAACACAGCAGAGTCTCACAAAAAAAAAAAAAAGACAGGAAAAACTCCCAGCATCAAATTAAAACACTGCTTCTGCTGGGAAGATAAATGAGAGAGAAGGGACAGTTCAAAGAATCTACTCTGAAATATTCTGAAGTTTGAACAGAAACCGACAGAACATCAAACTAAAAAAGAGAAAGCTTCCCCCTCTCTGTCATTCTCCTGTGCCTGCCTCAGACAAGGAGGAATTCTGCCTGGATAAGGACTGCCATATCATGCCTCTATTACTGCAAAAAACGCCACAGAAACACAGCCAATTGGAAAAACATCCAAAGCACACACTGGGCTCATGAAAATTTAAAGAGGATTTCCTCTAGCATCGAACATTTCTTGCAGACATTTGAGACTTGAAACTGCCAGACAATTAATCATGTGCCAGCAAGTATCATAGAGAGGATGTCCACATGGTATCAAAATGTGGGAAGAAATAGAAGAAATACTGGCCACCTACTGTGCCTTGCCTGTGAACCAGTGCACTCCAAACCAGGTTTCTGTATTTGAGCATGTATGAGTTCAGCCCAGTAATAATCAGGGATGGTCACATTACCTGGAAGCCTGTGAAATACCTTAGCTACACGGACTGCAGAAAGAAATGAAGGAAATTCACCATAAGTTCCAATTTCCAAGTATTTCTGGACAAGTATGGTGTCAAGATCACATCCTGCAATGCTCTCTCATGGTTCATAGTTTTTCATTGGTATTCCATATCATGACATCATGCAGTGCACTGGGAGTTAGAGAGTTAATGTTGCAGTTCCGTGCATTGTTGCTGTACTTTTTGAGTTCCAGTCTCTTGGTCTCAGAAGAGAAGAATGAGCTACAACTCCCAGAAGACTTCATTTTTCCATTTTCTGTTTGGAGGGGGAAAGATATAACAGACTGGGAGTCATGAGACTGCCCTCCATGCTCCCTGGCCATCTCACCTACAGAATGAGAGTAAGGACTTTGGTTTCGGGAACTCTGTCTCTTCTGCATTTTGTTTCAATTTCAATCATATTGTATTATCTAGCTTTTTGTCCTTTATCTCATCGCCACTGTTCTTTCTCATCCAGACACATCTCTCTACCCTCTCCCTTTTTCTCCTACATCCCCCCCCTTCCTGGGGCACGGATCCATGGATCTCTTCACTTGTCATGCAAACCAGGTCAAACCACGACAGACCTAGTGCGCAAAGACCAGCACTCTATAAAACAATAGAAACAAGCAAGAAACAGGGGAAGGAATCAGCTTTCAACATACTTGTGCTAAATGACCAACTAAAGCACAACCAGAATTTCAGTCTATAAGAAAAGTTCCGATGGGACCACTTTCAGGTCCTAATTTACAAGAATGGACGTGGTTATCAGAGAGAGAAAGTGAGAGACTAGTGAGAAAAGAGAGAATTACAAGAAAAGGAGAAAGAAAAAGTATAATTGCTTTCCCAGCCTAAGACCAATTTTGGATAGAAAGTTCTTTAAGACAGCTATGAATTCAACGTCCATGTACTGGACTGTGTTTGACGTCAGTGCCTTATGACACTTTCTTGGCAGCAAATATGCTCTGCAATATCCCTTATTTTCAGCTGTTCAGAGAATTGTGAAAAATGTCCCTTTGGGGATGATGCTGTCCCAGCTGAAATACAAATTTCAGTGGAAAAGCTCATCAAAACCCATTCGGTCATTTTGCATTTACATAAACCGGAAAAAATGGATTTCCTCGCTGGGAATAAATAGCTGTCATGCCCACACCAAGACAAGGAAACCCAAAAGACCGAATCTGAAACAAGAATGTACAGACATACACACCTCTGCGGATTTCTGCCAGCGTGAATGGACCAATACTTGTATCAGAAAACCCATTGCCATTAAATACATCGTCTTATTTCCCAGCAGTGCATTTCTTATTGAAAATCCCCAATCCATCTCCACGTTAGCTGTGAAGTTAACTCTAACTTGCCTTCTCTCAACCATACCAACAGACACACCACCCTTCCTTCCTTACCTATCTGTTACAAAACTATCACGATCAGTTCCCAGAAAGAGGCGTGAATACAGAGCAAAACGAACATTTGAACATGAGCACATATAACAAAAACATCACTCATCCTTTGTGCAACTGTCATTCAAAAACAGAGTGAGAAAAATTCTTGGGGAGCTTCTTTCACTTTTTCCTGAAAAAATACTTGCACAAGAGCCAGATGACTGGGAAAAGACAAGAAAATGTATTACCAAGTGTGTGTTATTTCTAATTTCCAAATGATTTAATCATTTCATCTCAGAGGAAAAATAAAGCTGAACCAATAACTGTAAAGCAAACTGCACAAGCGATTCTTGGTTCATACATGCTTGCATCAGCAAACGAATATACTGTGCAGAGAAACCACAATCTGTTTACCAAAAAAAATTTCATAAAAAAAAATCTCACTTCACAGGATAACTGTTTGCAATGAATAATTCAGCCATCTGTCACGTCCAGCTGGGTCCCATTCATATTCCTCACACAGAATATCTCCTTTGCTTTCTTTTCTTTTCTTTTCTCCCTCCCTCCTCACCCCCCTTTAAGTGTGACCACTGAACACCAGCACCAGTTTGGCAGACTGTAAGGTGCAGCACATGCTGCCTCACCTGAGCGAGCTCCGTGCAGTGTGCAACCACCCATGATGGGGAGCCTAGAGGTAAAAAGCAACAGGCAAGGTCTGAGGAACAGCTCTGCAAATGGCATGCCCTGCTATCCTCTGTTCATGCAATCGCTTAAGTTGGAAGAAGCCTGCAAGGACCACTGAGTCCAACCCCTGGCACCACACAGCACCATCCAGATTTCAAAACCTCCTTCTGACAGCGCTGTCCAAGCACTCCTTGATCTCCAGCAGCACAGGGATGTGCCCACTGCCCTGGGCAGACTGTTCCATGCTCACCGCTCTCAGGGGCACCACCTTTCCCTCACTCCCAGCTGACCCTCCATGACATCACACACTACGCTATGTATAGTAGTAACCAAAACTGCACATAAGCTGAAATCAACTGTGTTTCTAGTAGCACACATATTCTTCAAGAATGCTTTCTCTGCATTGCCTGTGTTCTACCTGATTTTCAAGTGGTCCTGTTCTCTGTACTCTCCAAAACTCCCCTATCATTGAAGGTATCACCACTGAAGACCCCTCCTCCACAAGACACAACAGTAGTTGAGTTCCATAAAATTGCTCCAATGCGACTGTAAGAAAAATAGAGCCTTAAAAAAATCATTTGGGATCCTGAGACAAAGCACATCAGATTTTATTCTAATAGAGCCTCTCTCAAAAGAAAACGTTTAAGGCTGAACACAATAGTAGAACTAATTACCCAGGAAAACACAAACAAACTGGTCTTTGTCTATCTGCCTGCTCTGACAAAGGCTGAACACAACGGAATAAACACTTATTTGTTTTCAGGAGGGCTGTGGCTGGTCTCAGAGTATTTGCACCCTCCATTTACCCAGGCTGTCAGCACTGCTCATGCCCCATTAAACACACAGGCAGAGTTTATATTTTCTTTGGGGAAAGAAAGAAATGTGGTCAAAACCCACTTTGAGCCATTTATGGGGAACGCAGCAAGTAATTGTTCTAGTCCATCAAGATCCATGGACCCATACTCATCAACAACTTGAAACTGTACTATATCTTTTTGGTTTGTGAGTTTTCTTACTCATATCTAAAATGTTTTAGTTTGCTTTCCATCAACATCTCCTTGTGCACATTCACGCTGCTTCCAAGTATTTCTCTCTGGAGAACAAAAGCACAGAAAAATCGCCCCTGTATGTTAACTTCCTCCTTTCTCTTTCTCTCTCTGTACCTCCTTCAACACCCCCTGACACGCTCTAGCTTACGCTTGCTGAATCACATGCTGGCTACCTGATTCAACCCCTCACGCAAACTGACCAGGAAAAGCTTCATAATAACAAGATCCTTTCTAAAGAGAAGTACACTCTTGGTTAGAACAAGTCACTACAAATACCATAGCAAGAATACTTTCTCAGTGTTAAAAGCACAAAACCCTCCACCACATACTCACTGTATTTTCAAATATCAGAAACTTTATGTTCTAAATATAGAAAGGACAAAATAGATTTCAATCTTCTGCTGACGCTGCTTCAAGAAGGGAATAACCAAAATAAAGCAAATATATTCATAAAATCTAGCTTTTGCTTTTTCAAAAGCAAATAGTATTAGCAACATAAGACATCCAACCAGCCAGACAACATGAACGAAAGTATCATAAGCTATGTTCTTCTTAACCAGAACTGCAGCTCAAATCAGCTAAAATGGAAGAATCATTTCTCTTCACTATGATATAGCCCTTGTACTGTATCTCGATAGTAAATCTTTTCTCCATCAGAGACAAATGTGAAAGTAAACATTATTTAAAAACAGTTATTAAAGAGCTTTGATCTGCATCTCAAAGAGCCCTTTCACCTATTTAAAACAGAACAACTATTTCTAAAGTGCGTGGAGACCTTGATATGTCTCATGCATACTCTCCAGTACATAATTATAAAGATCAGAGGTGACACATTCATTTTGGTAAACTCCATAAGCAAACCTCCGAATACAGAAGAAATCCTTGTTTTGTGGCATTTGCTCATTCAGCCAAGCATCACACTACATAACAACTCCATCCTAAACATGGCAGGTGACTGGACATCAAATCCTCACTCTAATATTGATACAGCTGGTATTCTATTACCACAAATGCATTACCTTCAAATTATACAAACCACTCTGGAAGGAACCCAAAGTGTTTTTTTTTTCAGAGTATTTGTAGCATTTCTCCTGAAAAGTGTGTTAAAACAGCAAAATTGGAGACGGAATGGAGGAGGGTATTTGGCACAGTAATAGCTGGTCAAAGACGCAGTCAATTTTATAACACTTCAGGGTTTCTGGAAGCAATTTGATACCCCTCAACTTACTTGCAATACTTACTTTTATTCCTTGTGTACATAAGCTGTGGAAATAATTGCTGTGCACTGTAAATGCACTGTGATATTTAAGTCACATTTCACAAAACTATGCAGTTTTCTACCAGTGGATGAGGATCAGCTACCAAAGATGGGAAGATACAAGGCAGTCTAATAACATGAGAGGTATGATGTAAGAACAACTATTCCTGCTACAAGTCACACGTGCTCAGCACATGAAGCTGAGCAGCAGCATTTACATCAAATTATTTTAGATTGCCTCTTCACATTTTGCAAGTACTTCTGTACCATACCACTTTCTCCTTCCCCACATGTAAGAGGGGGCATTTCAAAACGTTCCTTTCTGTGTCCTCTCAAACAAAGACACTTAATTGGTTTTAGCAGGGACACAGACACTACGTACAGTGCTGCAGAAAGGCATTGAGAGAGGACAGCTCAGCTTTGCCTCCCTATCTGATGGCCTTGCTCTCTGCTGAGAGGAGACAAGCAAAGGGAAACACAAATCTTGCCCCTTCTCAAGGACAATGAAAAACAGCCTCTGGTACATGCTGAACTGCTGCTGTTTTCATAAACAAAGTCACTCCTGAAGTGCCAACATGTGCTAGTCACAGCCATGTTTAAAGGAAAAAAAGGAACAACAAGGAAATGCCCGCTGTTGTGATTTGAATTATAGGACAATTTTGCATAGTTTAAATTGCCTGAAGAGCTCTATTCGTTTAACAGAAACTTCCAGGCAGAAGAAAGCCAGCAAGAAGCCTGCCATTTTTGCAACCATGGGAAAAGACACAGGTAGCAGTGGGAAGCACCTACCAGGTCATATGCAGCCAGAACCTTTTTCTGCACGTCAGGCACAGTCCCCAGAGGCTCTAGGTAAGGAAACGCGTCCTTCATACAGAGGGTAACAGAGGGAGCATTCTCACTGCTTACGAGCCGCGAGGACAGGGTCAGGATGCACTGCTTCAGGCTTGCGATGGGTGGCAGCCCACACAGCTCTTTGACTGACACTATGGCATTCTGGGGGAAGAAAAAGAAATAGTTTTGCACAAATCCTCACCTGCCAGCATACAGTCATTGCCTTGGGGCTTCCCTCTCCGCCATGCGTCCAAATATAGGCGCAAGCATGCTTTCAAGCTCAGAAGGGTCATGTTAGCATTTGCAGGATTTTAAGAGTTTTGCTTTCACACTCAAGACGTTGACAAGACAACATTGCCAGGACTATTCCCGTGGCTAGTTTTACAGCTACTCTGCATTGCAAATCCAGCCCCTGTGGGGACAAGCTTTGGTCCCAAGTATATCAAGCCACCAGCCTAAAATGCTATTTCTCTTCTCAAGTGTTTGGAGTCCAATTGCTTTTGATGCTGTAATCGCCTCACTCTCCTGTCGTTATCATCCTCCAGCAAGAACAAGTTCGACAGACATATTTCCCATGGGAAAGGCAGACAGAAAAAACATACTTTGTTTTCAGCCCTGCATTACCACACCATAAAGAAATACAAACACTCTTTCTTCTTAATAGGTCACATGTAAGAAAAATCAATACTGTATATACAGGTCAAATCCAACTAACATATGACAATTTATTTATCAAGTCAGTGGATGTATGGCTGACTCACCCTCAATAATTTAGCTTCTCAAGTCATACAATCTGAGACCACGACACCAAAAAAATCTAAGTGAGAGAATAATGTAACAGCTCATAACTCACCCTACAATGTCTTCCTGAAAAAAGTCAAATGCCCAACTTATTAACAGAGAAGTCTCTCATTAATCAAATGCATTAGCATGCTGTTCAATCTAATGACAGCGTCTTTACGGAGCCTTCCCAAAAGCAAGATCTTGTACTGAAATTTTGTTTGGCAGGCAGATTAATGCTATTTCTGAGTTCAAGTCGAAGAACATTTTCTTTCATTATAGTTCATGTATATAATCCTGACCTAGACAGAAGGTGGAGTCAGCAGCTCAAACTAGTTACTTTCAAGGCTTGCAGGAAAGGCTGGGAAGAGTTTCCCATTCTTAAAAATATGCTTAGACTAATCCTTTGGGAGTGATTTAAAACTTATGTCATTTTGTAAACTTTCCTCGCTGCCAACATTTCATTAGCTTTAGACTCCATCCAGAAGAGTGGGGTCAATGAAGTGATACGCATTTTTTTACTGTTTTCAAGACAGAAAAATGAATTGTTTATGTATCTTTACCAAGGAGATAGACAGTTGTGGCTGATTTCAGTTTCTCATTAAAGAAAACTCATTGTTTAATTGCTCCTCAGTTTTGTTTCTAGGCAGCGCATGGACCTCTCAGCTGAGCTCACACTTACCAAACCTGCACAGCTGCCCAGCACACAGAAGACAACACCCTTGCTGTGGCAGCACCTCCTGCTGCCCACAACAGTATAACCCAGGCACTTACACACAGTGAGCTCTGGCTGCTCTCAGGGCAGAGCAGGTAAGCAGACAAGGTGCCAGGAGAACATCTGAGCCACAGTGCATCACCACTGTCTGGGCAGGCACTCAGCCAGGCAAGGCAACACAGCTATTTAGCAAGGCAGAAATTACAACCCAAGCAGCTTTCAGCTGTACTTTAAACATTCACAGCCCTTGGCTGAACAGTGGCAACAGGCACTCAGGGTAATGTGCTGTTCTTAGCATGATGGGTTTCTGTGGTGCAGGCAATACTCTAATGAATAGAAAAAAGATATATAGCATAACCCTCATTGAGACAGCAAAGCAAAAGCTTGCTGACATTTTCCTGCAAGAAATGCAAAGAAATGAAGCTTTGAAGACATGAGGATGTAAATGTATCCGCCCATCTGCATTCCTGGACAAGCACACCCAATAACGTGTGTGTTCAGAGAGAACATACTGATTTTTAAACAATTTTGCCTAGCCCCATATCTGCTTATTAGGTAACACCTATAACTGTCAGCCTCTTAACACCCAGTTACAAGGTGAGATGGCTGTGGGCCTCACGCTTCTCCAGTTTTCCACCAAGCTTTCCCTACTGGCAAGGCTCACCAGGACCTCTGCTTCTGCGTTCAGTATACACCAATGCAGACAACAGCCATACCTGCATGTTCTCTCTCATGTCGGTGGCCTCTCGTAGTGGATGCACAGCCAACTTAAAAATGTCATCGATAGTCTTGAGCCCAGTGTTCCTCAGCATGGTGTACTCCCTTGCTTTCTTTCCTATCCTCACTGAGAGGCTGCGCTTTTGGGCCTTTCCACCTCCACTTCGATTGGTTATTGCAATATGAACAAACAGCGTAACGTGCTCCATGATATCGCCAACAAAAGACCGCAGCGGTATGTGCCTGTATCCAGGCTGCAGGCACTCCAGTGGGATGGTGTACTGCCCTATGAACTCATCCCCGATGTAGTCATCGTCCAAAACAACAAAACGGATCATGGCCAATTCTGGTAGATTGATCTGGAACTCAAAGCTCTCATCAAAAATTGGGTTATCACTGTTTTGCTGAACGGTTTTAGTTCTTTGTTCAGTGCAATCTGCAGGAATCCCATGTATTTCTATACAAACGTAGGGATCAATGACATCCCCTTTTGCACACGCACCTTTGGGTTTTGGAAAGTTCTGTCCACTGATTATTTTGACATGGAGAACTTGGGGAGAGACTCCTGGAACAATGCCCTTTGTATTTGCACTGAAATAAGACACTTCTTCACGCATCACTGAAGGCCTGAGAACATACCCGCATCCACCATTCTGTAGAAACCAGCCAGTGTGCAGGTCCATCATGGGCCCTGGAGTCTGATAGTTCATTGCCACTATCTGACAACCACAATTCCAAAAATCTTGAGGATTTAAATTACTGGAGTCTATCCTCATAGCACTCGGGTACACCCTGGAAAGAAACTTTTTGTTGTAGTTGACAAAATCCTCAGGGTATTCATTTGCAATTCGACTGGCTTCTGCTTCACTAAAGGAGCAGATCTCCCAATAATTTTGAGCTTTCATGGACGTCTCAAAGTCTTTGTATTGGACAGATTTGCATAGCGACACCAAGTCAGATAACTCCCTGCACAGCCAGATCAGCTTTGGTTCCCTTGAGAAGTCTTCTGACAGTCTCCGGGATATTTCAGCCTCTTCATCTTCATCTGTGACTTCCCCTTCTAGTATATCCTGGTCGCAGGGCAGCTTCTTCCCCTTTACAATGATCTTCATTTTCAGTTTCTCAGGTGACGGGAGGTAGGCTTCTGAAGATAAAGGTGTCTCCGTGTAGAGTTTGTTTCCAAAGATCCTTTTCATGTGTTGTACCACAACCTTCTGCTGTTGTACGGAGCAGTGGTTCCCCAAGCATAGAATAAGGGGGTATTCTGATGCAAAGAATGCCAATTTGTTTATCACCTCGATAACATTTTGAAATGAAAGTGGCGATGTCATGTTGTTACGGTTACAAATAATGGGCTCGTTATCTGGGCCATCACAGACATCTAGTTCAATACTCCGACAACTCATTTTTAAAGCTCTGACGTAACCATTGATATCAGCTGGCCCTCTGAGCTGGTCTTCAATGAGATATGTGTTGTGGGATGCATTGATGTAGTAATGCGACAAGGGCTGTGTCATGTCTTGGACAATCTTTTTGTGCTCGGGATCAAAAATATCACATTCTGGGGACAGCAAGTATTGAGTAAATCCATCAATTGCAAGAAAACCTTTCAAACGTCCTTCTTGAGAAAGCTCATATCTGCGTATAATATCTAGACACATTTCTTCTGTTATGTGGGTCACTCCTTGCTCAGCCTCTAAAAACAGCATGAGGTCATTGGCATCTAGATACTCTTTGTTTTTAGATATCTGCACAAGTAAGAAATAAACTTCAGGTCTGGTGCAAAGTTCGCAGAACGCTTCGTAAAATTCCTCTTCTGTTACTCGCGTTGTCAGTTTCTCTTTGCTCTTCTGGATTTCCTTGAATTTTAATCTAATTTTTGATTCCTTTAAGGTGGGGTTAAGCTTCTTTATTAGTTCCACAGATGTATCTTCTAACATTATGCCATTACCATCAACGTCTGCTGCTTCAAAGACAGTTTTCAGCCAGGCAAACCGTGGAGTATTATGGCTGCTTTCCATCAAATCCAGGGGTTGTTTGCTACGAGAAACCAAGTACCTTAATCCTGATACCCAAATATTGGCCACGTCAGCTGAATTGGCAACCAGGTCGAGGGACTCATAGTTCTCACCGTGAATTACCGACAGCGCGCAGTCCTCAGAAATCTGATCTGCAAGTCCGTTATTCCTGAACGTTTCTGTGTTCTTCCCTAGCCTGATTTCTTTTATAGCAGAAATATCGAGCTTGGCTTTCTCAAGGTCCTTTTTGGAAGGCTCCCAACGAAGAGCCTGCAGATCAGGATCCAAAGTAAAAAAACGGTTATAAATCCGGGAATTTGGACGAACTTTCTTCAGTTCACACCCAGCCTGCATAAAGCTGATACAGTCACTAGCGCTGCTTATTTTCTTCTCTGATGGCATGCTGCTGAAGGACACTGTTTTCTTTCTTCCACATTTCTGGTTTGAAGGATCCTGTGAATGATTGTGTTTAAAGGAAAAAAAAAAAAAAGAAAAAAAAAGGATGATTAATTTTTCTTTGGCCATTCCACAAGTATATAAATAATAGAGAAGATATGTTTATGTAAAGATAATTCATGATCTCCTGAACCTCAAAACACCACACGTTATCCCTTCCCACCATTCAGTTCCCTGCTGAGCTGTAAAACAATCATACAGTGACTTGACTGATCACAGCATTTCAGACACCAACTTTCCACGAGTGACATTTGCAGCTATTTAACTCTTCTCCAGATCTCAGCAACTTGCTAGAGGTGTGATGAGATAGCATTCAGTTGTCATGTCTTCAGAAAAGATACGGGAAGAGGGCTTTGTGCAAAGCTCCAGAACCTGATCTATGATTTGCTTAAAAGTTGAGTGGGACTGCATTTACAAACAGGATTTAAAAGATGTAAAAGGGAAACTTTGGGATAAAAAGGCATTAGAAAAAGTCTCAGAGTGCATAGGAGGAGAAGGGAAAGAAGTCAACAAAGCAAGGCTGGGAGGCAAGTCTGGGGCAGACCACCAAGCCTGTGCCCTTGAACACTTCGTGCTCAGCAGATGAGTTCCTGACATGCCTCTGCCTCTTTTCTGTCATCTTAGATACCTCATATGAAATGAAAACAAAACCAAACAGATGTGAGTCAGCCCCTTGAGATACACACTCAGGAGGAATCTGGGCTTTCTTATTTGTATGTTTTACTATCTTTTGCCAAGGGATGCTCTCACCATGCAGAAAAGACCATGCAGCAGTGTGGCTCTCATGCATGCTTGTGTGACAGCCCCATTTACTCCCCTGCTCAGCCCCAACCTTCCTCACACTTGCTCATCTCTCTACGTGCTTTAGAAAGCAACTCTTCGGGAACTTTCTGAATGCCCAGACCACAAAACACCATGAGAAAATGAAGGACAACCAAGCAAAAAATCCAAAGCCCTTTCTTAATGGCATATCTTCTAGCTCCTTTAGAGGAGACACATGTGACCATCATTTCAGTATCAAGTGCCTACTTACTGCTGGATGTAAACCGAGCTGCCTGCAAAGCTTTTTGTAATTTTAGCTCAGCAACTAAATTTAAGTCTTTCTCAACATATTATCAGTTCAAAACATTTCACAGTAATTACAAATTGCAAACCATTCTTTTTCTCTGCATAATTTACATCTAATCCGTTAGTATTCAAACAATCCACCAGCTACAAAACACCATTTTTAAAACATTGTTCAAGGCTGTAATTCATATAGTTATACACTTCTGACAACTACTTTCCTGCCAGTTTCCCAGAGATACTTCTCCAGTTCCCTGCCTTCTGCCACTGAAGGGACTTTTGCAGCCTGCCTGGATCTCAGGTGCAAGGGCAGTTCCCAGGTGAGGAAATCTTGCTGGGTGCTGGCACACAGCCTTCTACCCCACTGCCCTCAGGCTCAGTCCTGAGAGGCACGCCACAGACCAGCTTCCCAACAGCCCTGGGGACCCAGTCTGAGACACCAGAATCACTAAGCTCCCCAAACCTTTGCATCTTGGACTGCACCATAAGCTAGTTTCCTGCGGCTCCCATGTACCTGCTGTATTATTCAGCCTTCCTCAAGTCAAGCTGCCCTGCAAATCCTAAACTAAACCCTAGTACTAGTCATGCCAACCATCCTCTCCCATTGCTACCTTCTTGCTGCTCCTCCCTGTCTGCACTCAAACAGGATCTCACATAGTTTCGCCAGCCAGACCAAAAGTCTTGGTAAAGAATGTCTTCACTTGTAATTGGCATTTTTGTATAGATAGTTCCAGCAAATTAGTCAGCAGAAACATTACTACAAAACTGCTGTTGTCATCCACTCACTCCATTCAAAAACATCTGACCAAAACTTTGGACACACAAGTGGACTTAAAGGCATGGGATATATTGGGAACAAACTCAAAACCACTAAACTTCTTAGGTTAAAGATTTCTCATTGAACTGCTAAAGGGACTTCTCTTGACAGGAAGAATTACTTTAGCCATTTATTGCAGTACTTGTAATAAGAATAGGTCTTTTAAGGGAAAATAAAAAGATGAAAGTCAATGAAGTGAGTGCCTTGGGCCAGCTATTTTTCAAATTAGTTTTCCGCTAAAACATTGTGTGGCTGCATTAGCACACATCTGTGGCCATGAAAATACTGGAGCAATATATGTTGATGAACATAAACTGCTCACATTCAAGGGTTTGGTTTTTTTTTCCCCTCTTATCTGTTCACATTTAGGTAACAGTTGATGTACACATCAACAGTCAGACTATTACTCAATTGAGAATTTTAGAAAGGACAAAAGCATGCATCTCTGCCTCTGAGGCATCCAGTATTGGTTAGCAACGGAGGATTTGATGGTACATGGAATGGCTTGGGTTGGAAGGGACCTCAAGGATCACCAAGTTCCAA
Source organism: Lagopus muta (assembly GCF_023343835.1). NCBI lineage: Eukaryota > Metazoa > Chordata > Aves > Galliformes > Phasianidae > Lagopus > Lagopus muta. Next base: position 26,656,965 of record NC_064440.1, on the reverse strand, counting down.
CCCTCTGCCACAGACAGTGTTCAAGTACTAGACCATGTTGCCCAGCACCCATCCAATCTGGCCTCGAACATCATCAGTGATGAGGCATCCACAGCCTCTCCAGGCAGCCTGTGCCAGCACTTCACTACCCTTTCTGTGAAGAACTTCCCCCGACATCTAATCTAAACCTTTCCTCCTTTAAAACCATTCCTCCTTGTCCTCCCACTAAGAGAAAGACCAGCTCTTAGAAAGCCATACACAACAGGGTACCCTGAATAAAACTCGGTGAAATGTTGGATCATGTTGGAATGCGTTGTTTCCTTTTCAATTTGATGCTTATTTCTTCTTGTTTGTCTCCATAGCACCTCCAAGCTTGACTTCAATCCACAGAGCACCTTCTCCAGAAATATGCTGAGAACAGTTGCCAGGAACCCCAGAAGCAATTAAATTCAATAATATTTATTAGCTTGCACAGCATCCAGAAAATCAGGTCCCGACATTAGGTTCACAGTCCTATGCATCTTTCCCCCCCCCCCCCCCCCCCCCCCCCCCGGTGCATTTTGAATAAGAAATACCCTTCAAAGACTCCTTTCACTTAACACATATAAGCTTAGTAAAATAGCAAGCACAAGCTACGTTTTGTTTAAGAATAGCTGGCATCCTGTGGTTTAAAACAAACAAATAAAACCTTCACCAACACATTCAGTTGAACAAACCTGCTTTCAGCTTCACCCTTCCCCACCTTTTTGCCCCTCTCCACACTCTAATAGTTTTACTTCCCCTGTGGCACCCTCCTCCTGTCGGATGGCAGTGCAGGGCCTGCTGCCCCCAGGGTTCAATTGGCCCTGTTGGCCCCAGGGCACACTGCTGGCTCAGATTCACCTGCCATCAGCCAGCACCCCCCACATCCTTTTCCATAGAGCAGCTCTCCAGCCTCTTGTCCCCAGTCTGACATATCCGAGTGCTGGCCTGCCTTACATCCGAAAACTGCAAATGACTGTTTTCTAAAGATTGCTGAAGGAGAGATGCAGAGCTCCAGGCCCAAAATAGTAGAAGCTCTTCTGCTGCACACATCATCCTCGTCAGAGGCACTGGCTATGTAAACAGTGGGATCAGGAAGCCATCAGCAGTTGTGGGAAAACTCCACCCTATCCACCCTAACCTTTGACCACTCAATCTTCTGCTGTTTAAATCAAAGAACTAACAGAAATAAATGTGAGATTTAAAAAAACATATGAATAAACACTTTCCATCTCATTCCACTGCTTTTAGCAAAAGGACAGGACGTAAATTGTTGAGTCTGAAGTTAAGAAACAGGGCGGTAATAACGGCTGTAAAACACCAACCCCGCACCCGGACTTAAAGCTCATGCATAATTTATCCGAAATCACATTACCTGAAGGACCTCTTACACATCAACAGCATTCCAAGATTCTAAGAAGCACAAGGAAGGCGAAAAGCTTCTCTAACTGAAAACACCAAGAGCTGCAGGGCTTCTGTGAAAGGCTGCTAAATTCAGTATTGATGTTGAGAGCTAAACTTGTTAAGTGCAGTTAAGAGCCATTTCCCCAAAAAACAATTCACATTTTCAGCGGTATCATCACACCTAAAAGAAAAGCTTAATTCTGATCTTTGCCATTTACTGTGAACTTAGCGCTAAGAAATCAATAACAGACAGCTTAGCCTGTCCTCACAAATAGATTGTGATAAATGGTGCATCCTAAAAACTATCTGGAAACACCAGACGATCCACTTAATTGGCCAGCTGATTACCTGATTTATTTTTTTTTTTCCCCAGGAGAAATGAATTAGCTCTACACGGGGGCGGATTATTTTTTTTATTTTTATTTTTTAATCAAAATCTCAGAGTAAGGATAGTCATTTTCATCTTCTAAGATGCTTCTAGTATTTGTCATACACAGAGAGAATCCCAATCCCCCAAGTTTTAAAGGCATACCAAAAGTGCAGTAGGAAAAATGTATCTTTACATTAAAGAAATCAGTGTGTCACTAATGCCACTCCAAACATCTTGCAGCTGGTTGACATATGATAGTGTAATTTTTCTATAATCAAGTACATCAAGAACAGAAAAAACATCCAGTCAGTGTTGGTGTTAGGTCTGCAATCAGACCTCACACACGAGGCAACTCAAAGCATGAACCCAGTGCACTGGCAGGCTACTATTACAGGTAGCTGTTTTAAAAAACACATTTATTATTCAGACTCATAGATTTCTGTGGATCTCAGCCATATTCTGGCCATCAGCATAGACTACCCAAGAAAAGTCCACTTCACAGATTTTACCTGTTCTCATTACAGCCTCTGCTATCAGAATGAATCAATGAGCTGAACTCCCTGTAATCTTCCCTGGCAAGGCCTGTATGATGCAAGTGCCAGACATTCACTGCAACATTCATGGGACAGTAAAGAAAAGGTTACATATTTCATCCATGCTGGCATTTGCAGCACAACACAGCCAACACTGCACAGGCACTCAACAACCAGACAAATTCTTGAGGCAGTCACAGGGATTCTGCCTCTCACTTGGGAATCACAGAATGATTTGGGTTGGAAGGGACCTTTAAGATCATGTGGTTCCCAGCCCCTGCTATAAGCAGGGACACCTCCTTCTAGACCAGGTTGCTCACAGCCCCATGCAGCCCAGCCTTGCATGCTTCCAGGGATTGGGCATCCACAACCTCACTGGGCAGCCTGTTCCAGTGTCTCACCACCCTCATAGTACAGAATTTCTTCCTAATATCTAGTCTAAATCTACCCTCTTCCAGTTTAAAACCATTTCCCCCCATCCTGTTACTGCTGCCCTTATAGTAAGTCCCTCCCCAGCTTTCCCATGGGCTCCTTTCAGGTACTGGAAGGCTGCTACAAGGTCCCCCCAAAGCCTCCTCCTCTTCAGGCTGGAGATTTCCCAGCTCTCAGCCTGTCCTCATAAGGGAGGTGCTCCAGTCTTCTGATCACTTTTATGGTCCTCCTCTGGACTCCAACAGCTCAAAACACACCGCTCAACAGATTAGTAGAGCAGATGATAACGCTGAAAAGCAGTCTTTTCGTAGCACAATTTCTACTACGTCAGGGATTTGAGCGTATGTGGAATAAGAACTGTATCCAAGGTTTAACGCACCCACTCTTAAAAACTGAGATCTGTAATGGAATAAACAAAATATTTAAAGCAGACCAAAAATACAACGCAGACAGATCATATGAGAAATAGCTTCAGATGGCAGGATCCAACAATTTTCCAGGTACTGAAACAGTCACAACAACAGCACATCTGAAAATCGAATTAGGTGTCACTAGTTAGCAGTTTAACTTGATCTCCAGTTCCACACAAAATACTAAGCACAACTTTCATTCATGGGATAGCAGTGACTGAGGGATCTCAGACACAGTGAGAAGAAAAGCATCACAGAAAACCATAATATCAACATTTTCAGCAGGCTCCTTTGAGCACCCCAGGATCAGCCAGCTGCTGGGAATGGTTACGGAAGGACTGCCACCAAGACTGGTGATAATAACTTCACCGTTATTTGAGCTTCTCATCAAAAAGGGAAGAAATGTCACCCTGCAGAATGGGCACTGTGAGGGCAGGAAAAAGCAGTAAAGAAAATAGCTCAACTATGCTGAGATCCTGAATGGTCCCCTCTGGAGAAATTCAACAGAGGGCAGGATTACAACAGCTCGTCTGCTTTCCTCTTTCTCTCCAGTACTAAAAAATCTTTTCAAATACTGGAGTGAATGCTGGAGAGAAATGACCTGGAGTGGGAGAGAAAAGAATGGCTGGAGGAGATCTGAGAAAAACACTGGAACCAAAATGATTTGCTATTCAAAGAATGTTTTGTTGCGTGTACTTGTGTTGTTTAAATCACTAGCATTGTCAAATTCATTCAATTAATAGTTAGAGAAAATATACCTTTGCAGCTTAAATGACAAAAGAGAGCAAAGGAAAAAAGTGGCAGAACGTGAAGACACCATCTGGAAGCACTTTCCAGAAATATAGTCCATATAACACAAGAAAGGTTTATTTTCTGGCACAGTATGACACTATAATTACTATTCCAACTTTTTTTTTCCCAAATGATTAGGGCCATGCAGCATAAAGTCAAGGAAGTGTTCAATGCCCGTAATGATCCTACCACTTCCCAGCTCCTTCTGCCATGGTTGTTCCTCGTGTTCTCTCTTTACACCTCATCACCCAGCTAGTTTCCACAAAGGCATTCCTCATAGAATTATGTAACTCCCTTCTATCCAGAAATAAATTCCTGCATACCAGTTCAATACATACGCACAACACCTTTGAATAATGCTGTGGAAGACCCTACCTGATGTAAGTTTTCCATAGATCTTCGTTCTCCCTCTGAAACATAAACCTTTTTGACTTCCCCAATGCCCAATCTATTCCTAGCTGTATTTAACCACATAGCTTTAGTTTGGAAGGGACTCACAGAACCCACTGGACTTTATGTCTCCAAACACGGCTCCTTTATTTCCATACATTTTGCTTGCTTGCAAACTGTAACGTTTCTGAGTCTCCAAGAGCACCTTGGATGTAGATTGGATTTATCTTCATGCACTAAGGAAATATAAACCTGAGAAAGACAGAGAGACACTCTGTCTTCAAGCAGAAGCAATAACAGCAAGCCCAGGGAAAATGAGTCCTCAGCTGCAGCATTCCCAGGAGATCTCCATGCCTTCCTCAGTCTTCTACAGAGTCTCTTTTCAATGCAGTTAGTAGCAAAAATTAAGAGCGCTGTCTGCTTAAAGCAGCTAACCCTACAGCAGCCTCAGACCTGCCTTACAGAGCTTCTCCCTCCCTGCAAAGCAAAGCACAGCTCCTATTAGCCTCTCATCTGCAGACAAGTAGAACGTCTGCAGAAGCATGAGAATCTGAGCTACTTCAGGCCATGGAGAAGTGAGTTAAAAACCAGGGGTCTTCATTAAGTACTAGGTGGCACAGCACAAGTCTGTCTCAGGCTGCAAGGTCCCAAGTTACTTAGATGTAATTGATCAGATTCATGCCTTAAATGCAATCTGGAGACAAGCCAGCGCCAAGAATAACTGGTGAAGTTCAGACAATATGAGCTTTTCCCATTTATGCTTATATAAGACTTGAAAATTGGTTTAAAGGTTTACAGAGGTGACTGCTTCATATCGATCAAAGCATGGATCATGGCAGAAAGGGCTACAGCTAAAGGTTGGGATGGGAAGCTCTGCTTCCTGGCTGCTGCGATGCTGTTCAATGACACACAGTGAAGAGAGAGCCCCGCTTTGAGGTGTATTTGTAAAATTGAGCGAGGGGCAATACTTAAAGATAAGTGAGCTCCATTCTGGTGACAGATCCATGGGGTCATGTTGCAAGGAACATAAATCCCATTCATTAGTGTACCTGTACAATTTAAGCAAGCAACCGTGTTATTCTTTTGGCATAATAAGCAAGAAAAAAAAAGAAGAAAACAACCACAAAGATCCAGGCTGCAAAACTAGGAAACACCAATGCCTTAGTGTGATCCTTACAGAACTGTGCACACTGACCAGGAAGACCTGAAAATTCCACTGACAAAAACAGCTCTGGCTTTACCCTGACACAAGGGTTGCCATGGCTCTGGGGAGTAGGAAAATAAGCGCTGCAATATCTACACATCTCAGCACAGCATTAACATTCATCTCTTTTGCTACTCAGAGATCGGCTGGCTTCACAGCAAGTACAAAGGACATCACTACACTGTCCTTCCAAAACATGGAGACTAGGGCACCTTCCCACTGTCACCAGGTAAAAAAATATTCAGCAGCTGCCCTGTATGCTTGTGCTACGTGCTAAGGGATTCTCTGTATCCCTTCTTCAGATAAAAAAAAAAAAAACAATCCTGAACTAAAATTAAGGAGGGTCTCACTGAGGATTTGACCTAGTTGAACTCTTAAGGCTTTTAAAATTAAAAAAAAAAAAAAAAAAAAAAAAAAAAAAGATAAAAAGAGAGAGACCTCCACTGTCTACATCAAGCCCTTAAAATCTGACACAAGATAGTGACCTATAGGATGTAGCTCAATCATCTAAGCCCTCTGTGATCTTCAGTCCACCCACAGAAAACACTACTGATGCCAGACAATCCAGAAAGGTGATGCTATTTTAAAACATTGTCTTTTGAGCAGGAAGGAAAGTCAGCTACAAGAAAGGAATACGTTACAAACTGAAAATAGGAGATGTTGTTGTGGGTTATGAAGGGAGAAAAAGCAGGACAGTAGTAAAGGAAGAAAACAGACAAGGAACAACAGTAACCAGAGGAGCTGATACAAGTAGAAGGTTTTGGTACTCAGTAGCAACTAAAGCAGAGAAGATACAAAGGCTTCAGTTGCTTTGCTCTTGGAAATACCAGGAGCAGGCAGACTCCCACCAGTGGTCCATCACAGCGCAGGAACACTGGTATTGCTAGTAATATGATTACAGGAAACCATTCGTTCACAAAAAAAATAATTAGAATTCCAATAGTAACTCAGGAAGAAAGGCCAAATTTAATGAAGGGGCAATTGTTAAGCCATGATAAAGCCATATTTGGACACTTTCAGGATTTAACAGTTTCAATCAGTAGTTGAATTAAATAGTGAATCAATCTACTTTAAGATGATCTTCAAATTAAGTTTCCTTATCGACCTTGTAGAAATTCAGAATGTAGACTGACATTATTACAGATCATGGATGATTACGTAGCGGTCAGTACTGTCCTACCATACATCTCTTCAACTGCTGGAAGTTGACATATGCAAAGTAAAAAAAAAGAAAGAAAAAGTGGACAGCTGGCCATGGTCATAACCTCCCAGTGACCACAGCTAAGTCTCCACCATCAGAAAGACCTTCATCATCACTCCTTCCAAAACAATGTCTCACGAGATCAAATGTGATTTCATTAGCAAGGTATTGCTTCAAAAATTCTATCCTGTATTTTTCCAGAGTGAACTGTTGAACGTTACTATGCCTTCTGGTCTGGTATCATGGTGTTGTAGATTACTTGGCACCAGGGACCCAAAATAGGATGGCCAATTTAATTTGAGTCTGAATCTTGTAACAATCCTCCAGGAATAACCTGTGTAATCCAATAAGCAACCCAAATCTCCACAGTCTAATCATATTATTTTAAGCCCTTTATAATCAACTTAAATTATTGGTTCATTAATCACATTTATGCTGATTCAGACCAACTGCAACCCCTACATTCAATAACAAAGTTTAAAAAAAAAAATCAATAGAATAAGGTAGATAAATTCTTTTAATGGGACTGTTTTTCTAATTGCCACTCATAACTGAATTATTCAGCAGGTTGAGACAGACGACAAAAATGAATATGACCTACGTGGGTAAGTATTGTTTTATCAATCTGTAATGTAGCTGGGGTGAAATTTTGCTTCAAGGGTGCAGCCTAAAGGTCCTGGCTTTCTGTAAGAGGAAAAAGCAACTTGAGCACACCTGAGAAAGGCATTAGTTCCTCCAAGGGAATTGTGATGAATTTAGGAAAGTGTCCTTGAGATGCAGGAGTTGGTGCAGTCGGGTACAAATGGCAGCACGTTCAGTACTTTACTTCCACTTGTAGCGTTGTGTCTTTCCTTAGTAACTATGTACATCGTGCTATAGGCACTGTACTCACCTTCAGCATCCCCAGGCTGAAAAGCTAAACAGTAGGTTTAAGTTACACCCACGGATGTAATCCCAGTGCAAAGAGCAGCCTGTGCCAAGCCGTGAGCCCTGCTGCTGCACTCCAGTAGGGAAACAGGGAGTTGGCGTGGCTAAAACCAATACAGAAATGAAACAGGGACTAGAGTGATTAACTCAGTGTCAGCATAACAAGTTAAAAGTCTGCCTTAAAAGCAACGATTTACCCAATACTGCAAAGGAAACAAGTACTCAAGGGACAGCTGTGGTAGCCTCATTAAAGTACATGAATTTAATAAGTGGGCATACAGCAAATTCCTAACAACAGAGAATCTGAATGTTTGCATTACTCATCAAAATCAGGAGTAAAAGACACAGGTTAGGAGTGCTTTGTTAAGCAACCTGCAGCACCATAGATGTCCAGTTTATTTAAAGAATTGTGGATTTCCTCCAGTGAGACTTTTTTTTTAACCACATTTCTTCAAAACGATGTACCTTCAAGGGCAGAGCGCCCCTACTTCCAGGAGCTCAGATTTTTGTTTGCTTTGCTTAAATGAATACAGCGGTGTAGTAATTCAGCAATGTAATTTCACTCTGGTCATGTACTTTGGCAATTATCATTCCTTTTTCTCACAAGTAAATTAGCTGCATGCCTGAATATTACAGTCCCTTGGGCTTCACACAGCACATGCATTATATGCTTGAAGTTTATCACCTACCTGGCATAATTACTTCCATACAGCTAACATTTAAACATTATAAATTAGTGGCCAAAAGGGTATTAAAAAAAAACAATCTAACCATGGTGCAATTACAATCTAACTGCTGTGTAGCACTGTGCTTAGTACTTCATGAGAGAAAGTAACGCTTAAATGAACCCCCCCAATAGTTATGTACACATAACATACTTACAAAATGTTCAGTAAGAAAAAAACATTGCAAAATCTACCAGAAAATGGGTACCATTACCTTCCAGTTGTGCCCAGCGACCCCTGGGAGACCACTTGGAAAACACTGTGCAGGATTTGGACTCGTCATGCTCACAGGATTCAAAAATGTTTCTGAAGCACAGAGGTGGGTACCTCCAGATCTAATGCTACCCTTGCCAGGTCTCCATCCCCCTCAGCACCATGCCATGATGCACTGTGAGGGCACACGCCTGTCCTCCTGTCCCGATCCACCAGCTCACCACTGCCACCACAAAGCACAGGTCTCTCGTCCCTGGTTTCATGTAGAAATGCTTCAGTGCTTTCAGCCAAGCAGCACAGTTACAGAACAGCTGCACTACTGTGCTTAATGCACTCCGAACTCAATACTGCTGAAGTTAGGTATTTAATTAAACTGGAGGATATCCACTGCAGAGTGCATTTGATGGGGAACCACAAGTGGAGGCGTTGGGAGTTTTAAAGATACTGGGATAGGAATCAAATCCCACCTGTCTTCAGACATTTGCTCCATTATTCTAAATATGAGAATAATTTTTCCTTCACTTAGAGTCTAACTTGATGTCTACACATTTCTGTAGCAGACAAGCAAAGGGTCCTTTATGGCACAACTGAGGTAAGAGCAAATCTATTTTATTTTTTTCCCCCCCTCGGACACAGTGGTTGGCACCCAGGCTGCAGAGAAGGCTTATTTCTAACCAAAAGCATGTAAGCTGTTGAAAGCAAAGCTTGATTGATGATCCTTGACATACTCTATAAGGACAGCTCTCAAATTCTTTCCCAGTGATATGCCACTTGTCTGGACATCCAGAGCAGGAGTGGGGCACAGCAAGGGTGAGGATGGGCCCCCTTCCACAGCAGTCACCATTCTCCCTGAGCACACAGTCTCTTTTCTCCCAGCCCTGCCACCACAGCTCACCTCCTCCAAGCAAAGCCACAAGCTTCCCTCATCCTCCTGCTCAGCTGCCATCAGCACCAGCAAGCACATTCCCTAAACCAATCCAAATAGGACCAAATTGGTATCTGTTATGTACTAGCAATGTTTAACTTCACCAACAGTAGCAGGAACGTGGCACGAATGCACCATGCCTTGAAAACTGGGACAAAATGAGCAACTAACGATTATGCTGCAGAGAACTGAGCAAAAGTCACACATACCAAGCAGACACTGCATTTTCTACATTAGTACACACTTTTGACAAGGATGGAAGCTGCTTACAGGGGGCACAAATAAAACATTCACAATAAATTGCTGTTCACCACCACAGATCATTTTTCCACGGACACAAATGAGCAGAGAAAGCAATGCTGGCTCAATGGGTCCTTGAAAACAGCTTACAATTTGCAGAAGCTGTGTCATTTAGCAGTTGCTCATGTAAAGCTTTAATCATGCAAACACACATTTAGTCCCCACAGTTACCCAGTTTGTGTGTTAACATGTCTTTCAGCGTGAAAGAAGTGTGCCTGTGCATTTGTTCAAACAGTACCTCCTCAAATCCTTATAAAACAGCAATGTCCTGGCTTTTCAAGGCTTTCAGAGCCAACATCCTCAACTAGGGGAAACAATTAGAATATCCATTTACAACTTGGTTACTTTTTTAAAATATAAACAAATGCAGGAAAAAGCAATATTTTAAGAAAATATTTTTTGCTGCTGTTGTTCTAAAATATCAACTCCCTATTTGCTTCTTCCTGTTATTTTTTGTTTATTCCTTCATGTGGGTGCGTGAGGAACGAACACTGACACACCGCTTGTGACAGACAAAGTGTATCAAACACAACGTACTTGGAGAAGCCAACTTTAAAGCTCAGTTTTCACAGATGATACTGTATTTCTTCCAGTTTGTAGTTAAAGGAAAATGATATTACGGTAAATATGTTAATGTGTCTGTCTCTTAGTGGCAGATAAAAAAAGGACAATAATTTAAAAATGAAGATTATAGAAATTACTTGCTTTGCCTGTCAGGTCTTTGTGAAATTTCCAGTCTCAATCCTAAAACAAAGCTTTATGCAATGAAGGGCAGACATACTTTATATCTGTTTAATTATAATAGCAAAGACTTCAGTAATACATCTAAAAGAACTACAGTATAGCCACAGCTGTATCCAGAGAACTGCTTTGTTGTACCCAGGAGAATTTGTCTGTGTTCATTAAGTCTCATCGCTCAGACGCAGAACACAGCAACTCTTTTATGTGAATTACTTTACCTAGTTGCACAACAGCTCTACTTATTGCATATGGCATACACTGCTTTTTGGTGCAGTTTCTAGCACATTCCATCACACTTCTTACAGCAAAAATACAGACATCAGAATTTGCATAGCATGTCTTTGTGTATATTGAATGGTACATGTACGCTTCATTCCTGTGTTTTACTAGGGGGATCAGCAGAAAGCATGAATGCCCTAACACTGTCTGTGAACCAGAATAAACTGCCTTGTTTCACACAGCCTTACCTGGACATTAGTGAAAGTGAGTCCACACCACAGAACCATTATTTATCAAGAGAAGAAACATAATCAACTTTCTGCATGCAATGAAGAGGAAAACAGTTTTTAACTATGTACTTTGTAAAAGAATGCATTTCTAGCTCATCTTCTAAAGCCAACTCAATTATCTGTCATGGAGTTTTTCAGCTACCAGGGATACTGAGGTACGTGGGCTACTCTGCATACACTAAATATTTACTACTGATCAAAGCACACTGTTGCATCTCAGCAAATTGAAATGGCATTACCACACTTATGCAAAATGAATGCTTCATCAGCAGCCATTTGATATTTCAACATGTCAGCATCCTAAGACACAAACAACAGTGAAGCGCCTGAGTCACGCATGGTCAACCAGCACACTGATTTCAGTCATGTTTCCTCTGTGTTAAAGGGCTGGCACAGCACAACCTCAGTCACTGGTTCCTTCCTATGTCCTGAGAAAACCTCATTTTATCCATCAATAATCACATCATCCACAAGAAACTCAAACATGATGAAGAAAGGGGAAGGGAACTACAAATCACGCTATCCAGAAATTAATCACTGTATTAAATTTTAAGAGATACGCTTGAGAGTAGCCAAAAAACACTTTTTGATATTGAGGTCCATATGTATCTCTCTTTAGCAGCAGAAGGGAAGAAGCTAGGCCTGTGAAGAACTGAAGGGCAGAGCATTTCTCAAGGACTGACTGAGCTGGGCTGTCACATCCCCGGCTTCATAGCTCTCTTTTGGTTGCATACTCTGAGAACCTTAATGCTGAACACAGAGTTGTCTTGCTCTCTGCCTGCCTGGAAACACAGGGTTGAAATCAAACTCTGAACTCCAAACAGGAGAACATACAAGCCTGGGTATGAAGCACATTCTCCTTTCATCACCTTTCTAAAAAAATACAAGTACAGATGTCACATGGCAGTATCCCTGGGCAAAACAGCAGTGTGCGCTACAGACACTGTTACAGTGACCACAAAACCACCCCTGTTCACAGAGTATCTGTATGGGAATTGCTAAATCACAGCCTGAACCAACGATTGAGCACCTGGCGAAGGAACACAGGCAGCCTTGGGAGCACAGGTAAAAGCAATGTTGAACCATGTTCCATTCCTCCCTAAGCCTCATTTAAGGGCTGGCTGCCACAAGGAAAAGACCTCTAGCTGGAGAGCATTTGACAATCGCTGATCCTCAGGAAAGGTAAGCACATCTTTCCTTTTTTTCTTTGACTGGATTGTTACCATTACCTTTTTTTGAGTAATTTACAACTGGTCATCTACCACTGCCTTTCCCTACAGTATCAAACCTACGTTCCATGAATTGCATCTTCATGCATTGGCATGCAGTAAAAATAAGCCAAATGGTTGTCTTAGTAAGATCAGGCTTTTTTTCTGCAAATATAGAAGAGAAGCTGCACAGCATTCCTGAACTTGACTGCTTCAGATATCTTCAGAAGAACACAGTACCTATCTGAAGAATATCTTGCTCATTCCTGACCACAAGGAGGAGTTGGGGGAAGGTAGGAGAAATGGACTTAATCTCTTAATCTAAACCACATATTTGACCACAAATTTCATAACAAACAAGATAATTTAAAAAAAATGGTTCCATTTAAGTAATACCAAATACTGGTTTTATATTTAAAATTTTCAATGTAATTGATTTTTTTGTTTGTTTGTTTTTTTTTTTGTTTTGTTTTAATGTCTTTTTTTACATAATCACAGAAAAAGCACAGGAGTGCCATGTTATCCCTATCATTTCCTTGCCATATATTTCAACGGCACAGATTCACTCCCTGGTTTTGTGCAGAGCATGTGCAATCCTGAAACAAAGCTCACTCTCACACATGCAGTCCATAAACACAGCTTCATGAAATGACACACTGCTATAATCCAACTAGAATTTCCAAACACAGAAAACGTCTCAGTTTGTGAGATGCCTGTGTTTAAGAGAATAGAACGAAAAAGCCTGGAAAATCTTTTCAATTGTTTCCTTGTGTAAGCTTGTGTGCAGTTTCTTAACCAAAGAGACAGACAATGTTTGGCTAAATAAATATATTTTAAGTACACATCCTGGACATGTTTATACTCCATTTATGAATAACATAGAGAGTAGGGAACAAAGCCACTTTCAGTCCTAGGACCCAAAAAGGGACCACATGGGTAGTAGAAGACAGGCAGGAGCACACACATGCAGCTGTACCAGCACAGTCCATACACCAGCACACACCTAAGATGGAGAAAACTCATTACCTCCTTCCCTGCAATCTGTAGCATTATTTGTAACAACCATCCCACCTGAGGTACATCCTGAGCCACTCCAAAAGCAAATGCTTTATTTACCCACGACCATCTCTGTGAAACTCAGAGAGCATGACTTGCACAGATGATGAGGAAGCATCCAGAAAGGAGGGAGGGAAAGGAAGAGAACAAGAGAACTACAACAGAGAGAAGTTGGGAAAAGCAGCACAGAACTCTCATAATGAAATCTATAGACTAACAGCAGAATTAGACAAAAGGAACAGCTACAAGTTCCTGCCAGCGCGTGCTGCTATCGATACATCTGTTCTTGAAACTGATATGTAAATTGAAATTAGTTCAGACTGCGTGTATAATTTCAATTCACTCATTTTTCACAGCAAATCATGTCAGATTTTAATTGAAATCTTTTAACTGTAAATTAAAATGTCAGTAGTGATGCACAGATGCTGCTGAACAGATTTATTTTGTCACAAACATAAATAAAAGAGCAGAAGTTTCAAGCAGTCCTCTGGTCAGCCAGCATCAGGGACTGATCAGCACTGAACCATGTCCTAGGGTTCTATTTTCTTTCTAAGCATTTTGTTTGCTACCACCTACATGCTTGCAGGATCAGGGACTGCCCAGCTAAACTCCATTATTCAAATAGGAGAGAGATGTAAAAGAGAATCGTTCCTAGATGGAGAATATTACCACTGTGTGTCTGATGCATGCCTTCGGATGCTCCAAACAGCTTCTTTGCTCTTGAGGCAAAAGACTGTCACACAGCAAAACTGAAGCCTTCAACTCCTTTGTTTTGACGTGCTCAGCTGGCTCTCCTGATGTCTCTGACTGCAGTATTTCTCTCACCACATCTTGCGAGGATCCTGAAATAGCAGCAACATGGGAGTCCCTCAGGCTCCTGAACTCAGAGCTCATATGCCAGCAGCTGCACGTGCCTTCCTCTCCTCGCCATTGCTTCCGTGCTCTTTTGCTCTCACCACCACCACCATTAGGCTCCCAGGGAAGTTTCTGCTACTAATCCAGGAAATCCAGAAGAGTAGGCCGCTACCAAGCACGTGTGACATTTCCCTCTGTGACTTACTGAGAACATTTTCCAGGTCCATCTCTAAAGGAGCTCATTTGCCCTGAGCTAGCCACCAGCTTCGGTCTGAATTTCTAAGTTCACAGTGGTTTGGCCAAGCCTGCCATCATAAGCAACAACCAAGCCTTATCTGTGGCCATCTGTGGAGACACTTCTTTCCATTCCACGATTCTATCATTCCAAATGATGCCCATTCCATAGCTTAACTTTATTTTCTGGCTATAAACTAAATGAGAGTGACAATAAAACATTGCATATTGCTATGTTCCCTTACCGCAAATGGGGAGCCCTTAAACAGAGCGGGCAAATAGAAATCAGGCCAAGAGTTATACAAAATAAGTCAAAAAATTAAAAAGATTGACACATGAAGGAGGTAAAGAAATTATAAACACAAAGGAAATGTCATTAGATCCATGCAGAAGTGGACAAGCTAAACAGCTTTAGATATCTTGCTCACTCTAAATCCCTCCTCATTAAACAGTACCTGAAAAGAAAGCTTCCTTTCCTCAGCAAGCACATTTACTTCTTGAAAAATGTTACCACAAATTGCACTATTAAAGTCAATAAAAAGAAGGCAGTTGATTCACTGGAACAAGTTTTGGATTTTTGATGAGCGTCTGCTGCTCAAGCTGCTAATGGTTTGGAACTAATTTCCTGATAATTCTTTTCTGTGCTTTCAGTGACTGCATTTATCACCTTTTCCTCATTCCTGAGCTATCTGACATCACCCAGTACATCACGTGCTGGGAACAGAAAGGTTGAAAAATGAAATTGAGTATTACTAAGGAGAGCCCCCATGCTTCTATTCATGCAGGATACAGCAGCTCCACAGAGTTGCACTACATTACATATTTGCACATGGCTATTTGCTCTTTACAGGAAACACTCCTCTCACTTCACCAAGTTTTGCTGTTAATACAGATCAGCCAAGGGAAAACAGGAAGGAGCTGAAACAGCACAGAGCCACGAGCTCACCAGGGACAGTCCCGCATTGAAATGGTGGTGAGACCATGTGCTTCGGGACAGCAGGAGCAGCCTCACCATGCACCAAGGGCTGCCACAGCCAGGTCACCTTGTGCCTGGGCTGTATGCTCTGCTTCGCAGCATCCACTTCAGCTGCCAGAACTAGTTAATAAATTGCGAGTAGACTTCAGACTTGAAATTTTGCAGGGATGTTTAGACTGCAAACTTGCACAGTAACATACTTCTGGCTCTGAACAAGACTGTTAAAACCTATCTTGGGTCGTTTATATATCCTCTTTTTCAGTGCGAGACCTGCCATCTGCCTACTGCCACTTGCCAGTTCTGCTGCCATCTCCCCAGTTACAATGCCGCTACCACACTGCAGACAAAACCCCCTTGAATTTCTACACACTGTATTTAGACTGCTGCCTGATGAGCAGTGAGGCAGGGGGAGGACGACTTCACCATGTATCCCCCAAGTAACGGCACTCAAGAACGGCAAAGAGCACCAGCACCCCAAAGTGCAAGTGGGGCATCCCCCTGAGCCAGCTGCGAGATGCTGCCCAGCACCAGCACCTCCAGCCCTGCATCTCCTCCCTGCTTCTGAGACACCAGCCAGGGCCCCCAAGGATATTGACAGTGAAGGACAATATTCAAAGTGCCTACATTTTTCAGAGGTGCTGAGCTTTCCACAATGGGTTCATTCTCATCTGGGGCCCTCAGCAGACCTTCAAACTAAGTAAGCCCCCAAAGTTTATCCATACAAACCATGCCCTAAAGGAGCATGGCTAAGGGTGGGGGCTGAACTTCTCACAGATTTGCCGAGCTGTGGAAGCAGCACACAAAGCAGCAGCAGCTATGCATTCCAATTGAGCCTTGATGGACCCAGCACAGCTAATGCCTCTCGCTCCTTCGTCACCTGCCTGGACCCAAAGGTGAGCCGCAGTTTGTTGAAAAACACAGATATTTTGAATTAAAAAAATACCTTCCAGGAACAATCCCACAAACAGAATCAGGGACTCAGATTTGTTGTATTCAAAAGCCTGTGAGTAAGCTGTCGTGACACCAGAGCTCCAGCATTGCCTTAGTAATTCCATTCCCACTGCAGGGTGCTGTTTATCTCATTCCCTGTGCAATATAAAAGCCATTTTCTGCAGTCAAACTCTACATTACAGATGGTGATTTCCTCCTTTATCATGAGCCTGCTAATAGACTATCTCATATCAAGGCAAAGCACGCAGCTGAGTTATGAAAGAGGTGGTGGCAAACCAACCCAACGCAAGCAATGAAGGGCCCTCTCACAGGATTCGGTTCTGTTTGTGAGGGCCTGGCTCCAAAGGCAGGCTGTACATCACTGTGATGGCACTGCCTGGGCTGTTCTGATTTACTGGGGAGACTGAGAGGCAGGAAATTGGTGCAGCAATGATATAGTAATGTACACACTCCCCCAGAAGCTTCTAAATATGAAAATGTTTAAAACCATGTTTTTGATAAGCATGACAAATCACAAAGAGTCATTACAGCGTTATTAGAGGAAGCTTTTCAAATGCATTGATTAGATTAGGAATAATGACTTGGACCTAAAGATGTAAACCTCTAATCTCATCATCACTAATGACCTCCTGAAATAACAGGGAGGAAGTTAGCATCTTCCTTCAGGGTGGAGACAAAGCCCATGGGATGCACCAGCAGCTCTCTCTTGGCTTCACTGCCAAGTGGGTAAAACCCACTGCAGAGACACGGAGCATAGAGAACCACATCACAATCGCACATTAAATTGCTTCAGCTACCTGGGATTTCAGCCACTGTTTGAAATCACTGAGCTCTGTGCTCCAGTAAATATTGAAACACTTATTTTAATTAAAAAGCAGCTTACATGAATCATTAACTGTTACTGTGCATGCTCACAATGAAGTGCACCGAAAATTAAATACGTGCAGCCTGCTATCAGCTTCTCCACACACATGGTGCACACCTTCTGATGGAGAAGCAGCATGCGAGCACTTTGCACACCTAACTGGTAATTCCCAGAGACCACCACGCAGCAGGGAGCCAGCTCTTAGGCAGTATGAGCTCCCCTCTCTTCTCTCACTTAAAAGTGCAGACCTCTTACAGAGGAAGAGCTCAAGGCTTGGGTCGCCTACCCCTTACCTCCCTGATCAACATCAAGAACACATCGACCACCAAGCAGGCCAATCTGCAACCTGCATTTGGGAGCGTCATTGCCTAGATTATGGAGACAAACCTGAGGTGAAAGGCAAAAATACAAAGAAAGATGGCTGTACATCTTCTCAAATGCTCTTGTGTGTCCTGGAGGTAGATGGTGTTTGTTCTGCTCCTTGCCATGGCCGAGATGATCTCTGGGACAACTGCCACCTACACTCACAAATATCCACATATGCGCAGCAGATGGAAGGAGAGTAAAGCACACTCCTTGTATCTTGCTTCCCTGGGAACCAAGTACCTGAGTTTATGATAATTTAACTGAATTAAAAAGGATCTTTTATCACACTGGCTCCTATCCCCCTCCCACCCCAGATTTTTATCCTTTTCCCCCCCTCCTGCTCTGTGAAAATCTTCAAACGAGGAAGAATGAAATGAAGATACACTGTTTTGTCAAAATACAGAAAGTAAACTGGGGGAACAGTGGATTGTTCTTTATTGCCATCTTAATGTTCTCTGAAACACCAGCAAAAATAAAAAAATTGCTGATGGAACAATTTATTTAATAAAGGTCACATCTTTACATTAAATATTACTAGGAAAAACCACAATAGCAAGCAGTGCATCACTGAGAAACAGAATTATCTGAGCGCTTTCCCCCACTGTCTTTCTTCTATGCAGTTTGAAGATTTATGTACTTCTCTTTTGCACAAGGACTACATCCTAGGATAATGCATGATTCATTCATTTGTTCATTAAACTTCACCAGCGTAGCTTCATCTGTCAGGTAAATGGAAACACATTCAGGCAATATACTGCTGTGCATTAACCCTATTCCTGCCTGCCTCACCGTGACAGCTCAAATCTAAAAAAGAAGCCTCACCCCAAACACTGATGATGCAGCTTAATCTCCCCTCAAGACCCAAAATCAAGCAGCCTTCTGGAGCCCTGCATTACAGCATTCTATATGATGAAAAAAAAATGTTTCTGAAGCTCCATGATGCAGGAGATGCCAGGGGCTTGCTGGCTACGTACACCTTAGCAAGATCAGTGGTCTTGTGCACATGCCGATACACTCCATGGACACAAAGCAAAGAAAATATCATGGATGTATTTAGGAACATGAGAGAATGATTCACATTGCACATCTTACGCAAATTTGGTCTAAACGTCCATAGAACTAATTACTCAATAGTTACTATCATTTATTTTTTTTCTTTAACTGTAATTCTAGCTTCAAAGTGTGAGTTCAGTTGCTTTTTTCCTCCCCTTCCTTTGCTCTAGGAATAAGTATTCTATTATTAGCCTGTATCTGACATTACATTTGTGGTGTGTGCAAACATTGACGGTTGTTGGTTTTGTTTTGCTATATTAATCTCTTCTCTGTTCCAACAACTAGGAATCACATCTTATAAATATGCTGCATTACACGCAAAATATTTAGAGCAAACAAAAGAAAAACACTGGCTACCCACATACATTAAACATATGAGAGTAAGGAGAAAATAATACATGTTGATGCAGCTGCAGAACATTATGATAATTGAGTCTGACCTGCACTTCAAGCCACCGAGTCTCAGCCTTTTTCCATATTTTTTTGTTCTTTATCTTTTTTCCATTGTAAATAGACTTCATTTCCAAGCTCTCCCTGTCTTTATTTTTTCTCCTGAACTCACTTCTGAGAGACTTAATGAGAGCAGAAAATTGATCAGCAGTAAAATTTATACCTTATTTGAAAGCACATGTTTCTCACAAGTCTTCCTTGTAGGCAAGCCCTTTCTTCTATAAAAACATTAGAAACAGTGAGGAGACAGACACAGCAGTGTGGGGCATTGGCGCAGGATGGGATCATTCAGCTTCCACATGAAGATTTGTTCAAGCTCCTTGCCAGTACAGGATAAACCACCAGAAATATAACTGCAGCTGCAATTGCTAGAAACCACAACTGACCTGTGATCCCTCTGTGAGCCACAGCTGGACTGCTGCTGTCCAACTGGCATGTGTCATCACAGTGAGGGGAGGGTGGCCAGCAGTAGATCAGCATTGCAAGGCAGCACTCACATCTGAACCTGCATGGGCAGCTGCACTACTCCCCTATAAGCTGCCTGATACATGTCACTTTGGTTGTTTATATATGGCAATAGGTAAAACCCACCTACCAAAAAAAAACCCCACAACTCAGCAGTGACAGCACGTGAACATCCTCTTCCTGTTTTGTAAGTCACTGATGTAGAGCAGTCAAATGTGACTTTCTTCTTTATGTGTCTCAAGAAACTGTAGGGGGTGAGCTTTCGATGAGCCTTTGGCTCCTACAAAAAACTACAACAGAAGTTAACTGCTAAACCTTACATTGATTTCAACATACCAACTCGTGTGGCCGCTGTATGGGGAAAAGGGAAGCAGGGCAGGAATCTCATGCCTGGGACAAATCCCTACCAAAAAGTGCTAACCTACCTGCATGGTCTTGGTGCCAAAGCCAACAAAACCATCAAGGTCCTTACCTTGAGCACGCAATTCCACGCATCATCAGGAAGATTCACTGTCAAATCCATTAACACGACCAAATACAACAAAAAGGTTATCACAGATGAGCACTCAAGACACCAAGCTTACATCTCTATAACTGTACGCTGCCATTGGCAGCCAGATGCGTTTCAGCACATAGCTGAGATACTTGGCTCCCCTTGGGTCATGAGCTTCCAGTGCTCCATGCAACTGCACCTAAATGTGAATCCCTGGGAAAAGCATGATGCTCAATTCTCGTTTGATTTTATTTAATTAAAGATAAGTATGAAAACAACAAAAACATAGAACAATCAGTGTTTAAAATCAAATCTTCAACCCACTGTAGGCCCCCCCCCCCCCCCGTTCAAACACAGGTTTTCTTTTTTGTCCTCCAGAGCTGCCAGCTCAAAATGAATTCATAGCCCCATCCCAGAAAGGTGATGTTAACTACAGAGTAACAAGAGGGGCGCACCAGAAATAAGGCACATCTGGCAAAATACACTGGGATGTAAGCTAGGGAACTTGCAACTATAGGATCTGAAGAAAAAAAAAAAATCTATTTAAAACTCTTCCTTTTGTTGTTACTGGTATTACCACCATAGAAAATGGCTAGTAAATACTTGTCTGATGGCAGCATCCAGGTTTTACAGCTGGAGTTGCACAGAACCACATTGGTACAGCATGAATGAAGAGAGGCAAAAGCTGGCCTAAGGGCCTTACTATTAATACTGCATTATTCCCATTTCTGATAAAACCAAACACTCTGAATATATATACTGGCTCATCAGTTAGGTTACTCACATAAAATAACTTTTCAGCTAAACACAAATTATAGAGAACAGTAAATTACACAGTTTGAAGCAAAACCTCATAGTAGCAGAGATTTTCTTGTCCATATCACTGTATGCATTTTTGGTGAATGGGTGTTTAAGCCATTTCCCACACTAGGCAAAAATCACTTTTAAGTCAAGGAGGGAAAGAGCTCATGAAAAAAAATGGAAGTATATCTATTAATTGTAAATAAGACTCAAGATGGGCATTAAATAAACTAATTTTATCAGGCTTCATTCATCTGTAATTCTCACTGGGACCCTAAAAGGAAAGCGGGTGGGAAGCGGCTTCAAGCGCCTTTCAGCTTCCCACTGATGTACTCTAAACAAAAGGTTCAAGGTTTCTGTTCAAAGTGCAACAAACCCAGGAGGACTTCACACAGGGCGATGTCTCCTCACTGTTCCCACGAGCCCTTCCCCACTCGCAGTGCTGCAGCTGTGGGAGCCGAGTGCTTGGCTTCACCCCCAGCTGTCACATCAGAGCAGGGGCAGCCCAGCCTGAGGCCCGTGGCTCATGTCACCCATCAGAGCAGCCTTCCTGACACATGGCATGGCATTTGTACTGCAGTTAGCATCTGCACTAGATCTTTTAAACCATTTGCTACATTTTTATAATAGTTTATAAGAAACAAAAATAGAGGTTTGGCATTGAATTGGGCTATGATGACTAACCTATAAACAATTTTCCATGCCTCCACTTTGACTGCATCAAGCAGCAACCTGGTCCCTTCAGCAAAACCAGTGTGCCCACAGCCAGCATCTCGGGAGAACAAGCAGCTCTCACCCAGCAGCAGCGCTCCTGCAAGACCAAGGCAGCCTGGCCTCCCTGCTCCAAGGAGAGCAAAGACAAGGACATCTGGTTTCCCTTCACACACGATTAAATGCAGCCCGCATGCAAGCCAGAGCTTCACCAGGCACTGATGCCAGCCCACAGGATTGCACCTTTGGGAGATGTGGGCATGGCTCCCACTCATCTGCTGTGGAGTACACGGGGCTTTTTAGGACTAGCAGGCAAAGCAGGAGCCCAGCCCTGCCACTGTGCAGCACTCGGGTAACAGCTGCTCCGTGCTTCCTGGGGCTGCATCCAGCTGCTCGCACCGAGACGCCTTGCTCCAAGTCTGCTCAGAGGGAGATTTGCCAAGGGCAAGGCAGCTGGCAAAAGCCAGTAAACCCTTCAGCTTGAACTAACAGAGATCCTGCTGGGCCCTTTCGGCTCTGATGGTGGGTCAGATAAAGAGCCCTGCACTCCAGGTAGCTCATAAGTAGAGATTAAAGCAATGCAGTCAGTGAGACAGCTTCCTTCTATTTGACTGCTCAGGTGGAACTATTTATCCTCCAGATTAATTTCTGCCTTTCTTCACTTATTGGAAGAAGCTGAAAAATGGTCTCAGTCGGGAGGCACTGGGGTATCTGGGCATGAAAAAGGGGAGAGCTGCAGTCAGAACAGACATATCGCCTAAAAACACACCACAGCCGGGCAACCCCACAGCCCCTTCTTGTGCTCAACCTGTGGAGGAGGGCAGCTGACAGGATGGGAGCACTCCCTCTATATCCACAACCAGCATTACCAGGCACTGATTACCAGAGCTGTGATGCAAATGATTAAAAAAAGAGGCAAGTAGTTGAACGATCATTTTTGTTGTGTTTTCCGAGTCCATCCACATTGATCGTGGAGGTCCATCTGACTGGGGGATTTTCTTTGCTCCTTGCAAATGTGGCTTTGATTGGCGAGGGAGCACGAGACAAGCATTAGCAGTATGCTTCATTAAACTTGGTCAGTAATGCAATACAGCAGCCAGAAGAGTCAGCTGAGATGCGAGAACAGCAGGAGGAGATACTGCCAAGATGACACTCCTGCGCTATCTTTCCTCCAAGTGCATCCTTTCCTCCAAGGACACTCATGACCTACCCCAGCTCTACAGATAGTCATCTTTCATGTCAGCATGGAAAAAATAGCACCCATTGACATTCATAGACGCTTGCTGAACATTTATGGAAACCTAACGGTGAATGCAAGAACAGTGAGGTGGTGAGCGGTGCGTTTCAGCAACACTGCCATCACAGCAGCTAAGAAACAGTGGATCATCTCCACTGGTGCAGATTTTTATGACTACAACATGCAAGTTCTTGTTCATCACCAGAAAAGAATGCACAGCTAACAGTGCTGACTATGTTGAAAAACAGTGTTTTGTAGCTGGGAATTTGCTCTACCAAATAGTATCTTTTGTAGTTACCATGCAAATAAATAGGAAAAACTACTTTTGGAGCAACCTATGTCAATGATTTTCTTCAGAAACATTGTTTGTTCTTCCAAGCTGAATAGCTGATAACTTAGCATCTCTAATGCACTGAAAACATTTGCTGCAGAGTCCCCCCAAGCACCTACTCCCTTCAGCACAGTCTGAGATTTCCATTCCTGCACCAGCAATCACAAGAACAAAATAAAGAAATTTATATCTCTGATCTACAGCATCTTTGCTGCCTACTATACACCTGTGCAGCACCTCAATATATTTGCACTTTTACATTTACTTTAAATTCTTTGCAGATCATAATTCTCAATTACTTCCTGTAGAGAAACTTTTGTCTTTCAACCTGACCATCTTCCATGCTATGATGGCTAAGTACAACAACTGAGCCCTGAGGTCAGATTATAAAAACTTATTTCAAGATCATGCATAACAGAAAGCATCAGCTCACAGCAGGAGCCCATGTGAACGATTAAAAAGACAACAGTGAAGCCTTTCTCAGCTGTAAAGAGGCAGTTCACGTTATTTAAGACTATTAAGCACATTGCTTCTGGTTTGCAGCTTGAAATTAAGACAAGCACAGTTTGCCAATGATTATCTTTTTGCTTTTTAAAACAAAAAGTAACTTCTGGTGAACTGTAAAGTTGTGACTGTTGATTTGGGCTCACGCAATATCAGCAGGCTGTTCAGTGCTAACCTTTGCCTAACATGGTCATCTTCTGCCATGCACTTCACCTTCAGCTGCCCCTTTTGCAAAAAGCTACGGTATGATTATTATTATTATCCTTGTTATCCTCAATACGCTTCAAACTTACAGAATCCAGCCACAACAACTCCTGAATCTTTCATCTTCCAGCACTCAATTCCTATGAGAGCCAGAAGCAGAGATTTTCCCCTAAGCTGTCTCCACTCTGTGTTTATCTGGAGCTGCTGCACTGCTCCCACGGACCAGAGAGCAGCCAGGGTAGGGAAGGTTTCTTTAATTAGTGTGTGACACTGAGATAGTCTTGGAAATGGAGAAGACTTCCTCTCATTCTCTGTTTCACAGCCTGTCCCCAAGTCTCTAATTATATATACTCACACCTCCACACAGAATTTAACGGGAATGGAAGCAGACTGTACATCTGCAGGCAACAGACAATTTTTCTCTAAAATGCAGAGTTAAGTAAAACATCACTAGAAAAAGGAATTCCAGGTGGCTTTAGAGTTGTCTAAAGTCTTAGCATACACTTTGAAATAAGCAGCTCCTTTTCACCTATATATATATACTTTGAAGAGTTTGCAATTAAAAACCCATTGAGAAAATGCTGTCTCTAAGCTGGCTAAGATCTTCACCACTCTGCTCATTCCAATAGATCAGCATATAATAAAAATACTTTTAAGTGCAGAAAAAAAAAACATTAAAAATATTTCAAGTCTTTTAATTGAAAGTTTAGGGGAGAGCAATTCTTCACGTACCTAACTACCATGGAAATCCCTTACTTGTGAGTTCTAATATAAGAATAAGACGCTTCAGCAACATCAAAAAGCCCATTACAGTCAAAATTCTGAAGAATCACTTGCTTTGCTGTGAGCAAAATAAAAGCCACACGTTTCTTCTAACAACTGACTCCTGACAGATGATTTACTAATATATATTTTTAAAATATTATAAGAATTTATTTTTTCATCTAGAAGCACTTAAAGGAAGAGGCACTGAATAAATTGCTCAGCCAGCTATGCATCCATTTCCTGATCATCTGCGACAGGGCAAACTCCTACCAAATCTGAAGCAGGTTTTCACTGCAGAAGCCAGGGCCAGCATCACAAAGACAATGAATGAGCACGGCTGCAGCACTCACGCTGCACTGCAGCCAGATATGGCACACACAGGCTGACTATCTGCCCCTTGTCTTTTCATGGAAAAGGTCAGCACAGCCTTGTGAGAAGACTGGTCATCCTGACACAAGGCAGAGAGCTGCAGGTTCAAACTACCCGCATGAGGGTAGAGGAAGATGTAAAACTCACAACTGCCCACTCAGGTTTGAGTCATAAACTTTGCAAGTTTGTTGGGTTGGTGTGTTTTTAGGTGATAAGTTACGTAGATCCAATTTTCTCCTCTTCTCCAAAGAGCCTGTCTGCTGCAAACTGAAGGACTGTCACTGCTGTGTTACTCAAGTGACTGCAAGGTAGAGGCGCTCACATGGAACTCTGCAAGCCAAAACACACTGCCAGTGCCATTAGTTTATACAGAAGGGTCAACTGCAGTTCTGTAAACACAGTTTACCTACAGGTCCAAAGTCATGAAGTGAGCTGGAACATCCATCTCCTAACTGCAAATCGCATCGTAATCTCACAAACAGGAAATGAAACTAAAGCCTACAAATAAATCGTATTTCAGCCACTAGTCAAAACACTGGACATTTCTTCCCAGAACCTCTGGCCTTTAGTCCATATCTCATGGAAAATAAGGATTCAAGGGATTTCTGCTTCGGATCACATTTTCCTCTCCTATGCAAATCAGCACCTCCCCATACCAAACCTTCTGAGGACCCAGAAAAGAACACAACACAGTGCCCTGGGGCGCTCAGCTGGCTCTCTCTGTTCCTCCCGCTGCAGGATGGAGCTGGTCCTACTGCGTTTTGCTTAGGAAGCATCCTGGCCTCCGGCGCTCCCACCTGGGTAGGCAGCTGCTGCTCTCCCTCATTGGGATTTCTTTCCAAGAATTTTATCACTTGCAAGGAAACGTGCTCTGTGTAAAAGCTTGCACAGAGGTGTTGATTAGCTAGATGTCACTCATTTCACACAGCCTTTTTTTCTAGCTTGCATCTGCACGAGCATCCTGGGAGGCTGATGGATGCATGATAGGAGTTCTTATGAAACAAGCCAAATGTTTACTACAAAACATAGGGAAATGGTTGTAAGGAAAAGCTGCCCAGAAGGCAGACAAATGCAGGGCTGGGGATGCAGAGAAGAATACAAGGGCTGTGCAGCTCAGGGTCTGTGCACCAGGCACCTCCCAGGGCACACGGAGCAACCAGACTGCTGGCAGGTATTAGGGCATGACCAACGGGCAGCTACAACACACAGCAACAGCAGGGGAGGAACGAAGTGGCCCTCTGGCAAAACAAAGAAGGGGCTGTTCTGCTGTGCTCATTCACATGAACTTTTGACAGATTAATCTCTTAACCCATCCATTAAGAAATAGGAAGGAACAAAAAAATGTTTCAGTTAACAAGATACACCACGGTACAGACCACAAATATATCACTTAGCTGCTGGAGAAAGAACAATTGACATACTAAGCACTCCACTGCACAGAATATTAAAACTCTGCGGAGAAATTAAATTTTATATTTTGTTTTATGCAAATCAGCAAAAACAGTTGAAATAGGATTTTTGCTTTCAGAAAGTAAGAGCCACACACCTTAGCCCACATATGTCCTTACTAAAACTAAAATCCACAGCTGGAGATGAAAATACTCAGAGCCTTAGGAAGTCAGGTACACACACACAGCACAGCAACCCCCAAGCCTCTGATACCAAAATGACTGCTATACAGCAGAAGCCAAGAGAACAGTCTCCCTCTCTTAGGTTTAAAGCAGAGCATGAATACGCTGAAAACACAGCAAAATTCAGAGATTTGGCAGTACTGAAGTGTTTTGAAGCTCCAGAAAAAACATCCAAACCTTCAAGCATCTGAGTGACTCTAAAAACTGAATTTTGCCCAGAATCCCCTGCAAATGAAAGGGTGATCTGCTTTACGTCCAAAACCAGCAGCAGTCACGCTCCCCTAGAAGACACAGAGCAACAGATTTGCAAGAGTAGGGACACATCAGTCTGATCCACTTGCTTTTCTCCTAATTTATCTCATAGTGTATGCTCACCTTTGAACAAACATTTCTGGTTTTCTGTGCAAAACCTTCCCTATTAGGATCTTACAGTGGAACGTAAGAGTTTTGGTATGCTTGATTTCAATATGTTGGGCTAAAAGAACATCATGTAAGGCAAGCATGGGGTTTGCTGCTGCCACTGTCCTTGCTCCACCACACACCCCAGGAAGATCTTATAGCCTAAGCAGCTCTCTGCATTCGAGAGGATGCTCTCAAGTTGCCCCGCTCTTCCCCAGTGAAGGTCTTTTAAACCACTTTCAAGCACTCACAAAAGCTGTGCATCTGCCTACAAACCAATACAGCACACAGCACGTCCCCTGCTGACATGACCAAGGCTTTTTCTAGTGTCACTCTCCCAAATGCATCCTGCAAATGTATCCCTGGCTTAAGCAGCAGGTAGATCTGCAACCCTAGCAGAAGCTGGATGGCTACTGCTGAAAGAAACCCAAAGCCCACGTCAACAGAGGCCAAACATTTAAAATGCATTCACTTTTTACAGGGATGTACTCTGTAGCATCACTTAGAAAAATGTGCTATTAAATACCTACCACTGAGCAATTCTGCATTGACAGATATGTCATTCTTGTTTCAGCCTAAACAAAAGAGACTTTTTTACTCTGTCAACAAGGTGAATAAACTGGAACATAGCAATTATCTGAGCATACAGAACTTGTTCTGCTCCAGTCACCTTTTGCAACCACAGCAAAAGCAGAGTGTGACAGAATGTTAAGATCAGATCTTCAGTGTTGAAAGATGATTCACAGACTACATGCCTGATAATTGTAGGAACTTCCATCAGTACTGAAGTGAAACGTTGACCTTCTTGAAATCACAGGAAATTGCACTGAGGATTTCAGCATGTCCAGGACACATCTCTTCAACATCACTGAGTGGCACAAGTGGTGGCACTGATATTATCTCTGATGGGCTGCCCTGAACAGGTCAAATCTCATCACCTGCTTCCATTCCAAAGAAGTTTTGTTTATCAAGTGCCCCTGTGCCTTTATTTCCACAGCCATAATGAGACGCGTGTTCATTGCAAATCCCACCACAAGAACAGCATAAAAATGTATATATATACATATGGAAATCAAAGATACCAAAGAACACATTAATGGACCAAATCTCATTCAAAATAATCTGCAGCTCCGAGCTCATATGCAGGAACATGATGCTGTTCTGTCAGCCAGGTTTCAGACCTCATTTCAGCCACACTGCTGCTGACCCTGTTGCAGCAGCACATATCACATGTGGACAAGGGCCACTTGCAGCCCATGGAAGTTGCACCTGCAGATAGAGCAAGAAGAGAGATTCAAATAGTGGGAGAATAGCTGCCCGTTTTTGCTCTCACTGCTGTTCCTGATGCAGCAGCAAATGTGCAATGTGATGGTTAAAGCACTCCTGCACAGACAGCACAGCTTGCAATGGAGCTCTGCAATACAGAAGTTCTCTTCCTGATGGCAGAGGATGCGCAGGCCAGCTCTGGCATCAGCAGATGACAGCACTGCAGAGACAGCAGCAGGGAGGAGGCAGGTGACAGAGGAGGCACTGCAGAACAAGCTCTCGCACACTGCACATGGACAGGTAATTTGAATGCTGCACTGAAAGGCAAGGGAAGCCTCACAGGATTCAATGTAATCTATTTTACCAGTTTACCTAACTGGAAACAATAAGGGGGATCTGTTCATCTCCTGTGGAGATTAAGTGAAATTACAGCCTATGAGTTGGATTTAAAGTAGCTAAGCAAAGCTTGCTGATTAAGGGTGAGTTGCATCAGGCACTGAGGTGTTTAAAAGGAGTTTAAGAGGCCATACTTGTCAGTGGAGAGAACCAAAATAATTAATCATCCCTCATCTCTCCATGTGGCACAGCACAGAAAGTACTGGAATGTCAGGACTCAAGTGGGAACTGTATGGGAATAACCTACGTAATACATGATGAAGTTACTTTCTGAGTAACACAACATACCTTATTTTTATCTGGAACAACAGGTTAATAGAGCCTGCATACAGATCTGAAATCACTATGAAGGAGAACCACAGCAGTGGCAGAAGACAGAACTGACAGTTAAGGGCTCTAGTCAAAGGAGGATGAACTAAAGAAGAGCACCAACCACTGATTGAGCTGGAATCCACCAGTCTCCCTGTTAGCAAAGAATAAGTTACAGTTGAGCAGGCACTACTGTGAAGGTCTATCCCATAGCTTCTCCAGGGCTGTCATTTGGGGGAGCCTGTCACATCCCTCTGGCTCAGAGGTGTGGAAAGCACTAGGGGGGGAGAGGGAGGAGAGAAATTGTTCTTCAGATTTATCTCAGATTTCATAGGATCCTCATTAGTCTTACACACACACAAGAAGTCTCCCTTGCTTACTCCAACATGGAAGATAAAGACTGAGCATGGAACAAAAGACCCAAAAATAAATAGATAATGTATAAGCTCCATTTAAGTTAACTTTCTTGGGGGGAGGGAGAAGAGGAGGAAGGGAATATGTTAAAGATAATAGAAGGGGGGTGTCTTTCCTACGAACCAAAGCCAGCTCATGCCCAAAAGATCATTTCCACATGCATGGAGAAGTGATGGCTTTATTACAAAACAGCAGCTGCCAAGTCTGTTCCAATATTATAATCACTCCGTTAATCACAAATCCCTATGACATCTGAGCTATGTAACTTTTTTTTTTTAAGAAGCTTTAGAAATAAAGGCTTTTGCTATTTTGTCTACACCATATTTTAGTTAAACTGATGAGTCTGCTGTAGTTCCTTTACTCATTAATGCAGCCTACATCCCAAACCAAACCCTGCTCTAGAAGCCTTGGTTCCTGCATATTTAGGAGCTGCGTTAACCAAGAGAATGCTGAAAATAACAATAAATTTTACTCTTTTGAACTCATTAAAACACCTAACAAGAAAAATGATGCTTACAGCAGTAACTGGTACCATATTATTGTTGCTGAAGACAGACAGAGCTTATTCCTAAGTACAACAAACGCTTTATCAGCTACTCTGGCCCCAATTCAAAGAACCAGCGTGTTGTTCACCCGCCAGGAAAAGTGACAGGATTTGTACAGCCTGCAAGTGCCTAAATGTTGTATTTATCCTACTGAAATGCAAAGCCATACAGAACACAATCCTCTTCTTGCTGGGGTCGGTACAGCTGTTGAGTCAAATGGAAGCAAATGAAACTTGGCTGCCTCTACAGTGGCAGTACAGTCAAGGGGACCTGTTGTATTCAGATCTTCAGGAGTGAAAACAAAGTGACCTGGGTTGAAAACCCATATATACATCGCTTAACATCTCCTCAGACAGGATAGGTGTGCAATCACACTGCACTGCAACCACCAATGGCCGCACGTGCTGTCAGCAAACCATTCCCTGTTAGGTTCTGTCATGTACACATCCTGAAGCAGCCGTACCATGACTGCCATTCAGACCTCTGTGGACAGTAATGAAACCAGGAGCCCTAACCAGGGTGTTGATCTGCTATTCTTTTTGTGCAGAAGCACTTCTGTAGCAAAGCCCACTGCACCTACTGCGGTACAAACTGGCAGATGGCAGCAGGGAGAGTTCTGAGGAACATTCAATCAACCTGAACTGGAACAGAGACAAAGGCACACATCTCATCACCCTGAGTTTAATACATTGTTTTCACCTATTAAATTAAGGAAGGGCAAGGTACTTCCCCATACTCATAGAAATGGTATTAAATTATGCATTCAGAACTAATTATCTGATATGCAGTTTAAACTCTGTCATTATGTATGTTGAATAAGGAGAATGCAAAACGTAGCTCTAGGGCAAACAAGACAGACACAGTACAAGCATGAAAGCCAAACTTCTCCTATAGCACCACAGTGCTGGGCACCTACCCGCAGCATGGGACAGGACAGGCCATTGCCAGGGCTGCTGTATGCTTGTAGGTATGGTGTCTGTCACTGCTCTCAGCAAGCCCTGTATGGCCTGGTGTCTCCTCTTCCATTCCCAGCTGGCAGAATACTTGCTGGAGGGCATAGGGAAGCATTAGCTCCTAGCACAAACACAGCTGTTTCTTGCACATCCACATATACAAAACAATTGCTGCATTTGTTATACACAGCAGTGCCAAGTCCGCCTGGTCCTCCACATCCTGCCACTGCTTTCTTTTTTTTTTTCAAGTCAAGATTAGAAATCTTGAAAGCTTGAAAGAGCAGCAATTCTTTTGTAACCTGGAGAAATTTTTCAAGAGAAATGGTGAAATCAGGCTTCCTCTGTATTTAACAGCCACAACTGGCAAGGACTAAATGGAAACAAAGCAGCACCAGGAATCCTCTGCAGCTGGGTGGGGATGCAGAAGCATGCCCTCCATCCCCCCTTTCCTAATTACTCAGGAATTCCCATTCTGAATTGCTCCTGGAAGAAGTCACCACTGCCTAATCAGGCTGTCAGTGGCTCCATCCCAATCCTTGTCAGCCACTAGCACCTCCCCTCTCCACATATGCAGCCACCACAGGGCCCTGGTGGCTCACCTGTCCCAGCAAGGGACAAATGCTTCCCTGGGGGGTGAATTCCACAGGAAAAAAGCAACTGTGGTTTCCCTCATTTACACAACAGTGCAGGATGGATGCTGTGCTAAAAATGCTGGCAAGCTTCAAAATTAAAATAAGTTGTGCCTTTCAGAAGGGTGAAGGCAAGCTCCAGAACTCACTTTGTCCAAAGTAGTCCAAGTAACTGTCCAAAAGGATGTTGTACCTCCAAAAAGATGCCTTTTAAAGTCATAAACAGGCTTGCAAATGCCCGCTTATTGTCACAATTAACATGCATTTCATTAATAATCTGACCAAAGAGTGGGTCACCAGAATTGTTTGTTCTATCATGGTTTACGGTGTGGGTCCAAATGGCTACAGACAATTGGATTACAGCGAGACTACATTGTAACAGGGACTGCAGAGAGGTACAACTGCCAAGCAGCAAAACTAGCCAAGTTCCATTAATCACTGACAAAACATCCTGATGCTAAACGCTCCACATTCATCTTTCCCTGAGCTTTTCACTTTGCTGTTTATTATAAACAGAGCTTGGCTCCAGGATCTCAGTAAATTCCCATACATAGCTACATTTTTCAAACTGTCACCTCACAAATGTTCCTCTGTATTTACATTATGCACGTTACGAAGATTTTTAATTATTCTTCCATCACAACAAATGAGCTCACAAGAATTCAGACAGACAGCAGGCATTAGTGCACTAAGCAGCAGTAGCTATTTTTTTCTTCAGCATGCAAAACTTTCCAGTTCAGAAGCTACCAGAACATCTTGCTGCTCCCTGCCACTTGCAGGAACCCCACCTGGGAAACACTAAACAACAGCTCTCTGCTGATGGTCTCCGTCTGCTTGTAGAAGAACTTCGCCCTTCTTACAGCTGGAACATTGGCAAGACCATACAACCATCCATTTCAGTGTACTGGAAAGCAGTATTTTTAAAAGGATGTTCAAGTGTTAAGCATCCTATAGATCCGCTGCAATTACCTTATGACTCACTTCCCAGCGGTGATGTGAATTTTGCACAATTACACTTCTGAACTAGGTAAGAAGATAGGAAATCTCTGGTTTTCTACTGAGCACTAATCTCAACAAAGGCTTCAGATATTTCCTATCGTCTTCCCTTGTCTCCCCAGTACATTATTTGTACCGCCCTTAGATCTTACCTCAGGAAATACCAGCAAGCACTTAATTCTTTTTGTTCCTCCATCTACCCCGCTCAGCACTCCTCTGCCTTTCTCACATCTCCTGGCCCACAGTTACAAGGCTTGACTCATCCAGGTTTCCACAAAGTGACTGCAAACTTGTGCACGTGTTCTGCAAGCTTTTTTCACCCCAGCTCATGAATGCTCCATGATCTCCTCATTTGCTTCAGCTTTTCACATCCACAAAACACTCAGCAATTGCTTACATACAAAAGCATTACATAGGAAAAATATTCCTGAGTTTTAAGGTTGCCAGCACAGTGAGAAGGCAGCTGGAAAGGCGCCATAGGTCACATTCAGCACCTGCTCCCTAAAAAGGCTGAGGACAATCCACTGCCATGTGGGGTAATATTCTGATCAGCTGGCTCTTCACTGCTGATCAGCCTTCAAGAAGGCACTTGGATTCCCCTCATCCACACCACACTTCATCAGATACACATGCCAATCTTTCTGTTCTACTGTTATCAGATTGGCTGGTGAAGCCCAGCGAGAGCCAAAAGATAGTTGAGCTGCAAGGTAAAGGTTAAACTCTAGCCCAGATCTGCCTGTGCACACTTGAAAGGCCTACACCAATCACAACAGATAGCAACACAAAGTACTCCCTGCAAGAGAAGTTTCTGATCCCTGTTAGGTGGATTAGGCCAAATTCTTCCTTAGGGTAAATCTGATCTGTAAAGTTAAATTGAACAAGAGATGAACTTATTGTTATCCAATTATATCATTTTTAGCTACATTTCTGCTTATTCTCTATCAAGACACTGCTCTCTAGTATAGAAGGCAATGACAGTGGGATGAACTGTATTGATCTGCAAACTATCAGTCTGTAAGCTTTGAAAGACTGAAAGACTGATGTGCCACTGGCAACACCATAAAAATTAACAGTGAACTTGCACAGCACGTTCCATAAAACAAGTCATAGTTCTGTGCCGGTGTTCAGAGGCTGACAGGACATTGAACTTTCCCACAGATTCCTTGCCATTCACATGGAAAGCTCAACAATGCAAATTTAAACTCAGAAAGCTGCATCTGTAGATAAGAAGGAAGGTACCACAGTTTCCAAGTCACAGTTTTTTTTAAGGCCTAACCCAGCTAAGTACTTGTGCTCTCAGTATCTCCTAATTCAGTGTGCTGCTTACTGTCCCTGAAACTTAGCCTCCCCCAGAAAGACTCCAGAGTGAGATGGGAGCACATCTTCTCTTTGCTCAGTTCACCAGAGACCTAAACTTCCTGATTTTTCAATAAAGACACTAAAACAAGCAAGCAGCAACTTCTTAAGTCACAACCCTAAAAAGTCAGCTCACTGGAGGACATAGGCAAGCAAATCAACGCACACCAAGGCTATTCTGGTTCACTGTGGTTACTATACTCAGCAAGGCAAAGAAACCTCTTGAAATAATTATTACATCTTTATGAGTCTTCTTCCAAACTAAAATTCAACATAAGGCCTTTTAATTGCTCCCAGAACAAGCACCACAGGGCACAGTCCAACAGTCCTCTGTGGAAACTCCAACTGCAGACCATGGGTACATTATATCAGTGACAAAACCACTTCTGGTTTAGCGCTGGGCTCCGAGGAGATCTTTCATACACTAAGTGCCTGCAGAGATCAGTCTGTGCATTCATGATACTAAGGATTTATCTAGGCTGGAGCTTTGATGCGTGTAGTAACAAGCTGTAAAAATATGTCAGCAGAATTTGAGCTGGA
Organism: Lagopus muta; assembly: GCF_023343835.1. NCBI lineage: Eukaryota > Metazoa > Chordata > Aves > Galliformes > Phasianidae > Lagopus > Lagopus muta. The sequence goes on along the minus strand of NC_064440.1, from coordinate 26,622,561 downwards.
GCTGCCAAGAGTCAAAATAGGATAGCATTTAAACATTTTCAAATTTTGCTTAAGATACAGAAGCACAAATACACCACCATTAGCATTGCAAAAATAGTTTCTGAATGAAAGCGAGCTTTAAAAATAACTTCATTTTCCCCTGGCATCCTTATGCTAATAGATTCTGCTTTTAATTAAAAGTCTCTTGCATGCAAGGCACAAGGCATCACCATCGCCTTACGTGATTTTAGCTCTTCCTGCAAAACAAATCAGACCATGGCCTCTCACCTCAATCCTGATAAACCCAGGAGGTTTTTTTGCACAGGTCAGAATCCCATGCCAGTCTAGGTAGCCACATTCAGCTCTCAGGTGACAGTAATTTTAAGGTATTCCCTCCAAGAGGTCTCTTAGGCAAACTTCATCACACCCCTGAGAAACACGAGTAATCGCTCCTACAGATAAATCAGCTGAGCCAATGAGAAATAATTTTTCCAAAGTCATTGGAAATTTGACAAGTACCATCAGATAACTGCTCCTACCATCATTAGAACCAGAGCAGACACTGAAAGAATAGGAAATCAACGAAACTATAAGTAAAAGCAGAATTTAAACTGGAAAACAGCACAATTATGTGATAAATGTCAACTCCATAATGAATAACTGCAAAGATGGAGAGTTCTAGCTACAAACACCCTCATCTGTAGGATGCTTTGTGGTGCAGTGTCAACACTTCTATAAGATGCTTTTATTCCTATGGTACACAAATACACCCAGCTTTCTCATCTATCTTTCAGTAGGTTTGTTTTTTTTTTTTCCCCTCACATTATCTTCTCAGGTATCCAACCCAGATCTGCAGTTTGTAAACACTGCAACTAAATCAAGCATTATCTGCCAGGAAATCTCATTAGCTAAGATAGAGAAAGCACTGCTGAAATAGATGAAGATGATTCGTTTTATTTCATTCATGGACGAGAGACTGAATATGAGCCAGCAGTGCGCTCTGGCAGCTCGAAAGGCAAATGGGATCCTGGGCTCCATCAGGAGAGGGGTGGCCAGCAGGGACAGGGAGGTGATTGTCCCTCTCTACACGGCTCTTGTGAGGCCCCATCTGGAGTACTGTGTCCAGGTGTGGAGCCCTCAGTACAAGAAAGACATGGAGATTTTGGAAAGGGTCCAGAGGAGGGCGACTAAGATGATCAGGGGGCTGGAGCACCTCCCCTATGAGGACAGGCTGAGGGAGTTGGGCTTGTTCAGCCTGGAGAAGAGAAGGCTGCAGGGTGACCTCATTGCAGCCTATCAATACCTGAAGGGAACCTACACCCAGGAGGGGAGTAAACTCTTCAAAAGGGCTGACAACAGCAGGACTAGGGGAAATGGTTTTAAGTTGAAGGAGGGAAGATTTAGGTTAGATGTTAGGGGGAAGTTCTTTACTAGGAGAGTGGTTAGGCCCTGGAACGGGCTGCCCAGGGAGGTTGTGGATGCCCCGTCCTTGGACGTGTTTAAGGCCAGGTTGGACGGGGTCCTGGGCAACCTGATCTGAATATGTATGTTGGTGGCCCTGCTAGGCAGGGGGGTTGGAACTACATGATCCTTGGGGTCCCTTCCAACCCGGGTGATTCTGTGATTCTGTGATTTTTATTAGACAGAAGGACACAACAAACCGCTGTGAAGATCTAGGATTACATGGCTCAAGCAGAAGTTACAGTAACTCTGACCATGGCACTGAAACAACACCTTTGGACAAACAAGATCTTTCTAAGCATGGTCCTTAGGAAAGCAAGTTGCTAACTTGACTTCTCACCTGCTTGGCCTGCTACAACCTTCAGTACTGATTGCTTTTTTTCAGCCAGGATTCCTATGAACTTTTATCATTTCTTTTCCCAACTTGCTACAGTTTAAAAGATCCCATCTTACTACAGGCTCTTGCACTTCCCAGCTGGAAGCGCCGAGATGTTTTGACCAACCTCACATCCCAAGCCCTGTGCTGCAGCCACCCCATACTTCCACACACTGCAGGCAGCTCCATAAGCAAATTCACACCCAAGGAGCCAGACCTCACTCCCAAATCCATAGGGCTGTGGCAGCATATAGGACAAGGAGTTATTTTCCCTCCTCCATGCAAGGAAGGTAAATTAAAAAAGGAGACCTTAGGGTACAACCAGACTTAGGCTGTGCTCCAATGCTAAGACACATCCATGCTATCCTTCCACCAATTAGCACTACAAAACGTTGCACCTCATTTTAGCTTTAAGGCATCTCACAACAATGTATTTATGCACAGGCTTATGCTTTTTCAAAAGACAGACCAAATAAACTGATTGAATTGTCCAATGGGCAAGTTGGGGTGTTTTGTTTGGAGCAGCATCCCCATCCCACAGTGTTCTCTCTCTCCCTGTGGGAAGCCAGCTGTAGCCACGGGGCATCACAGGAACAGACAGTGCAACTGAGATAAGGAACACTTGTATTTTGTCTGCACTAGGACAACAGCTCTAGGTAGGGTACCAATCAAGGTGTGCTGGCTGGAGTCACAGAGTATGTCTACAAGTCAAACTGCACAGCACTTGCTTTTATCAGTTCAGATAAATAAGAGTTATGCTGGAAATAAGACCACTTGTCTGTTTTCGCCTGTGTCAGCAAGGACAATTGTGAAAAATAACGACAGCGATCCCAGTGAAAGCTCATCTTTTTAAGTTCAGTGCTTACCTTTTCTTAGTTTTAAAACTTACATTATTCTTAATAATGAAGATTTGTACATAAGTATCAGAAACATCACTGAAGCCCCCGGAGGAGTAATCAGGGGACACTTTTGTCTGCAGAAGCAGCAGAACTTCTATAGGAATTCCCTAGGTTATTCATCTACACTTAACTTATATTCATATTTATTTTCACGAAACATCACTAGCATTTCCCAACAGATTTTGTGGCAGCTGCTCCCTAAAGCCAAACTACTGTTACTGTTATCTTTTAGGAATCAGTATTAAGTAATGCAAAAGTAATTCTATTCTGAGCTGGACCAGAGCACAGGGCTGTGATCCTGCCTGGTGCCCAGCACACAGCCTGCCCCATCCAGGGCACACGTTGTTCCCTCTCCCCTGGATAGGTACCCAGCTAAGCCCAGCCTTGCAACCACCACTGAGCTGCTAAGGAGCAGAGGAGCCCTTCCCTCCAGCTGTGTGAGGCCTCAGGAGCTCCTGGCACCACTACCCAGCCCTCCTGACACAGCCGTGGACATGCATAGCTGAAAGAAATGCTCAAATGAGCTTCAGCTTGAGGATTACTGCCCTGCTTTCACATCCAGCCTGAAAAGGCCCCCAGACAACAGCCACCAGCACTGAATGAAACCTCATAAACATAACCACTGAATGCTTTTTATAGGCATAATTCCCAGGGTCTCTAAAAACAATGCATTCTGTCAAAATAGCACCCAAGTGAAACCAGCTCTTCAACCACCCCAACGAAGCCCTGTCAGATGCACCACGTTCCAGGAAGCAAAAGCTCAGTATGGTTTTATCTGTTCATCATCAGTCCTCTTATGCCTTTTGTTAAAAAACTAACACAGCTCTGCAATAGGGTAAAAATACTCCCCTGTAATAAAAGCATGCAGCCAAAAAAGAAAAAAGTTGGTATTAAAAGCAAATCATCACATCAAGTTTCCTGGTGTTATGCTTTCTGCTTCCTTTCTTCAATGATCCCCTAGAACTGGGGTCTTTTTTTTTTTTTAGTCACCAGTAGGAACAAAAACATTTGGATTAATCCAGCTATTAAGGTACTGAAGAGAAATACAGACCATGTTTTGTTCCAATGCATCCACTTCAGCCTCCAGTATCTGTGCATCACCTGGTTTGCTTTTAAGTCATTAGTCTGAAAATCACCTTGCTCAAGTGAGTGGAATGCCCCACAAGAAATGGATCCTTTCTTTCTCCTGAGGGCATCACGCTTAAGACTAGGGATAAGTTTCATTTTTCATGTCAGTGTAGGATCACACAAACAAGTACAAGCCTCTCTAAACACAAGAGAAAAATCAATACTAAAGGAAAGCAAAAGACATACTGAATTCCTCAGATGCACAGAACTCTGAACGATTATGATGGCCAAGGACCAAGAGACTAGCAAAGTTAAGCTGTATCTTAGTTTACTACCAGCAAAAATAAGCGGGTCTTTCCAAACCATTTTGTTTACGCTGCTATACATCTTTCTACAGACTCTCTTCTGGAATGAAGAGCCTTCACCTGGCAAGCCAGGGCTTGTTTAAGAAATCAGCCCTTTCACTAGGGCTGTTCCCATTACACCACACTGAGTCCTTCTGTCCGACACCCCAGAGATGCAATGGCCTGTAACAGCCACAGACTGACTCACTGCTTAGGAACATCTTCAAAGACAGGGTTTTCTCCTTCCTGGAGAAAGAGAGAATCCACCATGAAACAATCTCACAAATACTAAACACTAGGAAAAACAAATATATTTCTTGCAAATCAAGCTTCCCCCCCAGTCAGGATTTACATTTGTTTTAAACACATGTCAAATAAGCCAGTTGATCTCCACCTTTTGTCTCAGAGTCCTTCCACATCACATACAACTTTGAGGTAATAGCAAAAAAGTGTTCATATCCTATCAGGAAGAAGCTTTGTGTACTTCTGCAATTTGTTTCTCTTATATGTTAGCAGATCAGTTCTCAGTAGGCCTGGTATGATAACACTGGCAAATAGCCTTGAAATAATGAGTCAAGCCTCCTATCGCTTTCTAATACACAACTGCTTTATTCTATTAACTACTTCTTGACAACCAGTGGTTTCTGGATTCGATTTCCCATCTGCTTGAAGAATGCTACCAGCACCACGGATCAGCTCCCAGCCTGAAAGGCCAGCCAGAGCTCCCACCACCTCACACCCCTCTGAGCAGGAGCTGCCACCTCCCCACTGCACTCCCATCAGCACACGCAGCCTCCTTCTGCAAAGTGGTTCCTTGCCACTGAAACCCCACCATCACCAGAGGGTTGCACAGCCATAAAAGCATGAAGGGAAAGCAGTCCATCTCTTCCCACTTCTCCCCACTGCCTTGCCAACAGGCGCATGCAGTTGTTCTGGAGCAGATGTTGACATGTACTCTTCAGAGTTGCTCCCAGACAGCAAGGTACAGGGATTTACAGAAATAACAAGAAACTTGTGAGCGTTTTGCTCCATGACCAGCAAGCTGAAATCCCCTCACAAGATGCGAGAGAGGTAATAGGAGTATGGCTGCACAGTCCAACTGCTGCTGCTCTGAAGTGTAAAATTCAATCTTCTGTGTATTAGGAAGGGAGCCTTACATGCAGAACAGCTTGCACAGCTGTGTTTGCACATGCTTACACATGATTCCTCTTCACCTCAGCATCTCTCCACTTGCACTTCAGTTTGTACTTTTAGCTTCACTTGCTGAACTGCTTGGAGCATGTATTTTATTATTTTATTATTTCTGTAGAATCACAGAATGGTTTGGATCTGAAGGGACCTTAAAGCTCACCAAGTTCCAGCCCCTGCCACAAACACTTCCCACCAGACTGGACTGCGCGGGGCCCCATCCCATTTGGCCTTGAACAATGCCAGGGATGGGGCAGCCACAGTGTTTCTGGGCAGCCTGTGCCAATGCCTCACCACCCTCCGAGTAAAGAATTTCTTCCTGATGTTTAATGTAGGTTGACCCTGTTTTTAGTTTACAATTCAAATGATTATTGCTTGCAATCCATTCTCTCCCCAGCCTGTATTTGTGCTTGAAATTTTTGAAGTAGTTCATGCTGGAGATAAAAACTACTTAGTGAATGTTAATGTATTATGATTACAGTATTTCTTACCCTGTTTATGTAAACAAAGCTCTTAGCTGCTTTTTACATCACCTTAATTTTGCCTGCCCTAAGACAAAGGTGATTTGCATTGTTCTGTAACCTGACATTCTCATTACTCACTTGCACTTCCGTATGCAAACTCTACCAACGAAACCTTACCCTGGGCTGATGACAGATAGGGGAAAGCAGAAACAGCTAAGTACACGTCCACAAACTCACTTCAAAATCTCAGGTTTTAAATCCATTAACCAGGTCAATGCAAAGTTTTCTGCATTTCCTTTTAATCAAAAGGACATATATTACCAGTTCCAACCATTTACAGAAATTCAAGTTTATTAAATAACTGCTGTTACCTTTTTTTTTTAATTATTATTATCATGAAAGCATGTAACCACAAGAACACAAAAAAACCAAGTTGACAAATCTACCAGTGATTAAGCCATACTATGAATTACATTTTTAGCTTTTAATACCCTAGAGCATTAAATTAATGTGGGGTCCCAAGAACAAACTGTCTTCCAGCCTGCCACTGACATCAAATCTAACTGACCTCTTAACCAAGGTTATGCTTGCAGACCCTATTTAAGCACTGGAACAATCCGAGTCCCACAGGCCCAGTTTTCCAAGATCTGGTTAAAATTAACATTATCATTTCATAGAGCACTGCAGCTGACTTCCCAAGATCTCTGGGCAGAAGCTTCTCACCACAAGAGGATACCAAACCCCCTGAGCAGATGCTGCCTCATACCCTCCTACCCCACAAGGTCCTGCCACACACCCCAGCACAGGCAGCAGCCACCCAGCTCCAGCACTTAGAAATAACTCCAGACATCCCAGCCTCTTCCAATTCATTGCCTGCAATCACAGCAAGCAACTGACAAATGCACTGCATGCACGGTTCATTTCATCTTTATGTTTTTAAATCAAATTTTTGTTAACCCTTGTAGTAGCTGGTGTTTATGTTATTCCTTCAACTGCTTTTAATTCCAGTCTTCCTAAAAGAAATTGTCAGTGGCTGCAACCCAGCCTGCCCAGTCAGACACTTCTACCTCTATACATTAACCAGCTCTGCCGAGTGGCACTGAGCCTCTTCTCTCCCAAGCCTAGGAGGCTTGTAACTCATCCCAGCTCAATCCTATGTTTACATAAATAGAGAGCATGTAAAATATGCAACTTTTATAATACCTCACAGATACAGCCGCTTGTCTACTGACACAATCTTCTTGTGCAGGCACCTAATTCTGTAAGCACAGATACTCCTGTGCAAATGCGCACAGACAGTTGTGGCTTCCCACATATGGATACAGAAATGAAATCAGCCCAGGGCTCATTAAACCAGGAACTGCTTTGAAGTACTCCATAAACTCACTTAGCATAATGCAGTTTGCATCCTGACCGGGGCTTCCAGAAACGACCAGAACATAAACAAATTATAAAGATAATGTTTCTAGAAATAATTGCAAGACTGGTGTGCTCTGCTTCGCACAGCACCAGTATTTTAACTCAATGACCTAGCATCTCATTTTTCCAAAATGTGGCATTTAATTATTATCATTTCCATGCATCACTTCCTCTTGCTGTCACATCAGAAAGCGCAAGGTACCTTTCATCTCTAGGAGTGCATGTATGTGTCTGCATATGCATCCTACAGAGTTGTTTGCACACATTATCAGGTAACCTGAGAAAGGACTCTAAGCCACTACTCTCACTGCCATTACTGCACTTTGGTAAGGTGCGTTTGGGACAGAAACTGGACCCAGCACAGCTGAGCTGCTCATGGCCACTAGGCACCCACCACAAGGAAGGTGTCCTTCCCACACTCCCTCAGCCTGAAACAAGGAAACAAGGATTGATCTGCCAAAATCTGCTCTGAGATGAGCACCTCACAAAGCTGTTCCAGGACTCAGCCTTGATGGCTGCCCCTTAAGAAAGGTTCTCCTCCAGGCACTGTTTAGAGGTGATGGCACAGCCCCCGTTGTATGGCTGCACAACCTGCTGCAATGTAAGCTCACAGATGGGGTTGTGCGATACCTTTAATGGTCATTTGCGGTCTAAAAAATTTTTAAAGGCAGCTAGAAGGAGCAACAGACGCCTTTCTGTTAGTTTTACAGAGACTCAAAAATAAATATAGTAAATAACATCATATTTCAGACCCATCTTTCGCATTAAGTAAGCAGGCAGACTCCTTTTTTGACCTAGAAAACTTCCAGCCTCTCTACCGCACTCCAAAATAACAAGGGGTGCACAATTAATTTGCTCCTGTTGTTTCCACAGTGGCAAGCAGCCCACAGCCACTGCTACCACTACTTAAATCTGTGCCTTCTGATACTTCTCACTTTCCACCCTCATCTATTATTTCCCTTCTTCATTCTTGGAGAAGCACATGATTTCTGTGGCATGCTAGAGTAAAGATAAAAAGCAGTCTGTATTTAATGAGCCAAACTGTGCCCATTTTATTTACTTAGGCAGTCTCTCTGAATTCACTGGCTGTATTTGTGTTAGTGCTCCTCATCTGGCCTAGCTAGATGCTTCACAAAAGAACCATCATAAATAATAGATATTTCATGAGAAAACATACACTTTGGGAGCTATTCTGTTCCTCAAGATCTGTTCCCTTCATCTTTATTACTAAGAACATTTGTAGACAACAGGATCATTTCTTCAGCGAATGTCTGCTATTAAAAGCTACTTCCCCAGTGACCCAAATGGCATTTCCCTCAGTCAAGTTTTGTTGACTTCGATATAACTATCGTACAAAGCAGACAGGACTTGACCCCTGCCTATGATTTGGAGCATCACGTCCCAGCAGGCTGCTTGCGATACTCGGGTGATCTCACACACTAAGGTTTAAAAGTCACAGTAGTTTGAACAGCAATAAGCTAAAGAAAGCAAGTTCCTGCTCTCATGCATGATGCTCAAGAAGAGTCAGGAGATAATAGCAGAGAAGGCATAAGACCTTTTCCTTGCAAAAATATTCTTGTCACATTTCAGTCTGTTTTGTATCAGTAAATTTCAGTTTTGTATCAGTAAATTTCTTCCAATACTGTTTTCTTCCCACTGCATTAAACAGTCATAGCTCTATTTCACTAGAAGAACACTAGAAGCTACTTTTCTGTACATTTATAAGGAAAACTGGAGAGGGACTTCTTAGATGGGCATGTAATGACAGGATTAAAGGAAATAGATTCAAACTGGAAGAGGGTAGATTTAGACTAGATACAAGGAAGAGATTCTGTACTGTGAGGGTGATGAGACACTGGAATGGGTTGAGAATTATCAGCCCCTGGAGACATTCAAGGCAAGGCTGGATGGGGCTTTGAGCAACCTGTTCTAGAGAGGGGTGTCCCTGCCTATAGCAGGGGATTGGAACTAGGTGATCTTCAAGATCCCTTCCAACCCAAACCATTCTACAATTATTCCCAAATCCAGAGCTGGTGAGCAGCCATCATCATGCTGCAGAGCTTTCAAAAGACTATGTATATGCAGCAGCTGCAATCTGCTGCTAGCTCACATTGCAGCAGTGGATATACTTGAGTGATATTCCTATGCTTCCTTTACATTTGTACAGCTGGTGAGCACCAACTCTAATGCTTATGAAGCAATTAACTATGGAGGAGTCAGTGCTGACCACCTCTATTCAACCATAAATCACAGCGGTTCTACAGTCACAATTATGTTGTAACACCACATCTTGTCAACGCTGGACTCCCCACCTGTATGCACTTCAGGAAGGCTTACTTTATTATTTAAGCAAATATTGGAAAAGAGCCCACTGCTGCATTAAGTTACTCATACAACATGGAGTAAACTCCTTAATGTGCTGCCCTTGCACAGCTGATTCATTCAGAAATAACCTAAAGATTCAAATGGGCTCTTGTCACACGAACTGGCTAATTCCTCAAGAAGTAACAGCAAATCCACTGAGCAGCACAACCTTCCTGCAAAGCAGTGAACTGGCTAATCCCTTTAAGACTGTCTACCGTATGTTGAGCAGCTTATCAGTGCCACCGCAATTAAAAATGCTATCAACCACTAAATATTGGTTGCTTTACTTATGATGACAGTTGTTTTCATGTGCATGATGCACAAAATAGGCTTTGACCAATCTAGACTTTAAAACATTTTCAATTATTTTTTTTTTTAACTGCATCATTTGACATTTACTCTAGAGGCTTTTTTTCCTGATAGTTAAAATACTTGCAATTTAATTTGCTAAATTTATGAACCACGTCAAAAACAACTATTTAGGACACGTTTTACCTTAGGACCTTAATGGGGGCACATTTCTTCTGAGGACTACTGCACTGACACAACCTAGCCGAAAATGCACCAGCCAACCAACCAACCAACCTTCTCTCAGAGGTTTCCTGCAATCCACCGTCCTAACTACTGGCACAGAGAAGACTCCTTCATTCCTAGGAAGGGACACCTCCTGCACAGGAATCCCCACAGGGGCTGGGCCTTGGTGGGACTGCCAGGTGCCAGCTCCCTCCCCGGGGAGCCCTGAGTTCGGCTGGGCCACCGTGAAGCCCCCAGATACAGAGGCAGCAGGACGTGCTGCTTCCTGCAGGCATGCACAGAGACACTGACAGAGGCCCCTAATGAGGGGAGGATAACGAGGAAGGTCTGAGAGACAAAGGCAATGGTGCACTTCCAGGAGTCCCAATTATCTTGCAGAGCAAGCTGGCTACATCTATTCCAGCTCCTTTTAAGGTATTCTACAGGCTAACAGATTCCAAAACCAGAAAATAAACTGGAAATAAGCAGAACACAAAATATGATGCAATTAGTGGGAAATTACTAACTCCCTGACTTGAATTCCCTTTATGTCTTATAAGGATTACTGATAGCACTTTTGAAGTCTCAAAGAACACATATTTGACTCAGAAAGCACGTACTTCCTTGGAGAGGAAAAAAAAAGTGTATTCATCACTTTCTCATTATCCATCCACCTCTTTCTTTTTTCCCCTATGTTAGTAAGACAGGGAGGAAAAACAGCTGTCTGACAATTCATTTGCTCCGGTTTATTGATTTCTCATATGAAGCCATGCTCCCTGGACTATGATGTCATTTATTTCCATAGCAACTGTGTAACATCAGAAGACTGTATCTAACAGGTGGAGGAAAACCTTAAGACAGCAAGAATGTCTCAAACTCCTGCAAATCTCCCTATACCAGAAAAGAGCCTTTTGAGGATTCTGAAAGCTTGCTCTCAGCAGGTCTGTAAAAGACTGAGTAGTGCAGGTATCCTTAACCATAGCTCACTGGCAGTGGTCAAACCTCTTTCAGATATGTAAAGTCCCCTCTGCAAAGCACTATTCCATACCTGCCTTGTGCAAAGCAGTGTCAGAAAGGTGCAGCTTCTCACCAGCCCATTCCCAGCCCCTGAAGTCTCCCACTCCAGAAAATGCAGCACATACCAAGTTGCTCATGAATCCAGGAATGTTAGCAGCATTTAAGTTTCTAATCCTACAGAAGAGGTGTCATGGAAGTCCAAGGACAGAATTACTTGAGAAATCAATTACTAATTACATTCATTACCTCCCTCAGAATATCTGAGAGGTTCAGTTCAGGCTCCTCTTCAGCAGGAACTAAGTCGTGAGCTGCATTCGATCTTTTCTCCAACCTAGCTGTCCCTCTTCTCTCCAGAGGGCACAGCAGCCCAAGCCAAAATTGCAGGAAAACGACCCAGCCAGAGCCCCTCCTCAGCCACAGATAGCAGAATGCTGGCATCAGGGCAAGGGACAACCCCTGAGGTCAGACCAACAGGCTAATCTGCCTCTGCCTCTTATGCCCATGGGAATAAGCAAAATGGACACAAAGTTGGCAAATGGACACAAAGGTATTCAGAGATTCTCAGCAGCTGTGAAATGCAAAGCCTGCTTAGCATCACTGGGTTGTATATAAATCTGCTTTCTCTTTGTTTCCCAACTGACGTACACAGGATTTATCACACCCATACAGATGAGCAAATGAGATAAGCTCTTCCTAGCATCAGTAACTATCAACAGCGAAACTCTACTTCCATCATGCTAAAACACTTATTATCTATGCTGGTTAAGTATTCCAGACTGATTTCTGCCTTGTATAAAAAGAGCAAAGGTGAAGTAAGCCTCTTTACTAGGTAAATAAAATCAAGAAAAAATATAAATGGCTTGCTTCTTCCGTGAAAGAAGAATCTATCTAAGAGATAAATATCTCAGAAGGGATTCATCTAATGAACCTCCCGTAAAACAGAAGCGCAAGATGGTAAATGGCTGCCTACTCAGCAGGTTGCTAAATCTGCTGTGTGATCAAGTTCATCTCAGCAAAGCATAAACCAGGACTTTTGCTTAGAACAAAGAAAATTTCGACAAGCTGGTCATCTCTTTTCCCATTAGCCAAGAATATAAACCAAGGAGGGATGTTTTAGGTAAATTAAATACTTCAATTATTCATTAGCTTGACTGCTTAATCTGTAGTTGAGTGCAAGTATTATTTTTTTGAAGTAGCCTCAGAACTCAGAGATGAACAGCAACAACCAGCAGGGCAAAGATACTTTTCCTATTTTTTTTCCTATTCCTACCACACCAAGCTACACATAAAGCTTTCTTTTGATGCGCAATTGTGTTGCCTTGGAGGAAACACAGCGTAAGTTCTGTTTATTGCTGCCAATAACCAGTATTTTCTATTTTTATAATCTTTGCATCCTTCAGAGACCTACCTCTCTACTTTACAGTTCTACTGCCTATCCATTGTCTGGTCTTTCCATGATTTGCAACCTGTTGCCAACAGTGATTTGATAGCAGTGCCCTTTGTTGCACCCTTCTATCTCTGCTTAAATGTAAACCATATTGGCAGTGAGGGACTTGACCAGCAGCTGCCCATGTCTCCCTCGCAGTTAGTGCTGAGTACAGCCTCACGAAGGCATACACAAAGAGCTGATACTGCTGACCATGCCCCAATGGCAGGCAGCCTCACTGCAGTGCTCTACATATTACCACGTGCTCAGCTGCTCCCCAAAGCAACGCGAGTTCCTTGGCCAATGGTTCCCACGTGACACACCGGAGAAAAGGCAACAAATTTAAACAAAACTGGGTACTGTAAAACCCCATTCTTCCTGCAGAAGGGTGTATAATCCAATAAATAAGCCCCTGGATCCTTCCAATGAGTACTACCTAGATGTGAACAAAGTTGTCTGGCTGTTTTTTTGTTTGTTGTTGGGTTTTTTTTTTTTTTCCTCATTTGGTTCATTTCCTATTAGCCCAATTGACTTGAAGCAAATTCCTGCTAAGTCCTCGTTGCTCAGGCTGTCACTCAGCATGGACCTTACCTATGTGTTCAGTCACAGCACAGTCACTTATATGTTCCTCCAAATACATGCTGGGTTCCCTAGCCCAAACCAGCCTTTATTATGAAAACTTGTTCCGCGTTAAGAAATCACTACCTAACAAACTACTCCACATGCAATACCAGAAATCAATTAATTTTTTGCTTTGTAAATCAAATTAAATGTAATGGAAAGGTAAGAACATGCTACCTTTTCCAGATGATCATCCTCTCTTACACATTACAAGTATTAAAAAACTGCAGATATTCATTAAAACCCAGTCTTGCATTGATAAGTAGCGCTGTAATACCATCCAACCAGATATACCAAGAACATAGTTTTTCAGCTGGTAAGGCCATACAGATGTTACTTAGGAGAGGAAAGTGAAGAGTTTCCAAAGCATTTTCGGCTCCCCACTTGAACTTACCATGTGGATGATTATTTTCATTTGTGCAATGAGCCACAATCCTAAAAATATTTCCCTATTGTTTTCACCAGGCCACAGAAAGGTCTCCGGCCATATAAAAATCAGAAACAGAGCAAGTTGAAACAAAACCATTTATGCCTAGTACTCCTTTTCTCTTGTGATCACAAGGCCCATACATGACAGACAGCTACCAGCCTCCTGAAATCAAATCAGCTCCTTTCAAAGAACATTTGTATTTTGTAAACCAATTAAACAGCATGAATAGTACAGGCATGAATAGGCTTTTGTTTTATTTAGAATTAAGATATTTTCGATTGGTTAAGATGCAAATAGATATGACAAAAAAAGTAAGACAACTACAATGGAAAATTATGGAGCAGGGGAAAATTTAATTACATGCCTGCTTGATTTCAAGTTTTGGCTCTTTTTATATTGCTTCCAATTTAAAGATTCATTTTACAGATCTCTTCCCTCTGTTACCCAAGTAAGGATAGGAAAATCAGTTGGTCCTCACACAGCTTTCCATTTCAGTCGCACACTCTTTGGGCCCTTTTATTTCTAAGGAAATGCATGAGTGATTCCAAGTAACCGGTTGTGTCCTAACAGACTTCCTTTTAATAAAGACTGCATCAAAACCTGTGCCATCCCACAAAAGAAAAGTCCTGAAGAATTCAACAGCGCATGATAGCCTTTCTATATAATGTTTAAACAAATTCTAAGCCACCCAGCAGAGCTCTACAACATTGTGCTCAATGACTGAAAGAGCAAAACTCCACAGCAGTTTCTGGGAGATTTTAAAGCAGTTTTTTTCAACTCTGTTTCCCATAAGCCAAATTCTTCCACCACTTTTGCATCAGAACTTCCTACTGACTCAAGCAACGGGCTCTGCTCAGAGTCACACTGCAGCACGACCACAGGGAGTTCAGTACCTCCATCCCAATCACCTCCTTAGGGCAATGTCCCAGCCTCCTCCAGCATCACCCACTAACTTCACTTCTCTTGAGTTCACTGGTACTTTGATGGAACAAAAAGATAAAAGAAAAAGAAGAAAAAAATTCCAAGAGGCAAACTTATAAAAACATTCACATGACACAAGCCTTCCTGCTTTCAAAAATATTATTTAAGAGGAGAAAAGAGGTTTAGAACTCTAAAGTACAAGACTTGAGCAAGGGCTGCAGTCTTCTTGCTCTAATCTTTTTCCCATGAAACAGATGTTTCTTATTTTTACTGAGAGCTGCACAATGGGCACGACACTGGAAAAAAAGGCACTGACACGGGTCCTCACCAACTTCTAGGTGAGAACTCACCATAACGAAATGCACATGACCAGAGCTGAGACTTATAGGGCAAACAAGAATAAATTTTGAGAGCATGACTCAGAATAACAACCCTGCATGACAAAATACCGAAAACTGCCCCTTGCTTTCAGCAAGCAAAAGCAGACCTTAGATTTTAGGATTACCTATTTTTATCCTGCAATCCTTTTTAATGCAATCCATTGGGTCTTAGAGGTCCCAGCTGCCCAGTCATCTACAGGGATCCTCATAAATGGCAGCTCTACACTGGCAGGTAAGCTGCCAGAAGATCTAGTCAGTGCTGTGTAAAATCTAAATAAGTGAAGGTCACATCCAGCCCTCATGGCTGCCCTATCTCCTGTCAGTTATGGGACACAGGCTAAGGAAGCTAACACTGCAAGGTGATAGCACCGCCTATGAATTAACTCCTGCATCATCAAATCCTAAAAGGGGACATAGCAACACCACATGCTGTTACCTGAAGAATACTCACAGAGGTTCTGACACCACTTTTTGCTCTCCAAGCAGGAGAATGAAACTGACTGCATGGACAGTGACTTGGAGCAAAGAAAGAAAATGAGCCAACTGCTGCATTTAGCATAATTTTTGCAAGACTGTCTTAAAGCACTGTTCAGCTTACTCACCAGATTGTCTGCATGTGCTCCTACTTGCAGCACATGGCCAAAGAGCTGAGCAGGCCTAGTGCCTCCTCTCCAAGCACATCAGCCTCTTCAACACAGACAAATGTTCCCCAGAGCCAAGGGCTGCCTTCTGATGTATTGTGGGCACAGGCCAGCAAAGGTCAGACAAATTCATGCTGCTGCTGAAATGGCCAAGTCAGAAATCAGGGGGGAGGGGACACAAAACTGGTCTGATTGAGAGTTCTGCAGAGGTTGCAGGTACCCACTTGTACTGCGTTTGAGTCCAGCTGGCAGTGAAGACAGCCCTGGTGTGCCACTGTCTCATTCCTACAGGGACAGCTTCCAGAGAGGAATTGCACTTGAAATAAATTAAACCACAGGAAAAGTGAGAGCACTGCAAAACTATCTAGCTGGTTGGCCTGCACAATGCAGTAGCTTTGTAATAACCCTTGCAGGGTAATAAATGTGCTTCAACTAATACCAACAAACCTCAGAGTATATTAAAGCACATTCAGAAGGAACCCAAAGCTAGCATAAAAGTCTTGGATTTAGACAGCCACCTCTAAAGCTGAAACAACAGCTGAGGATTTAGTCCAGTAAACATAAATGAAATTCAACAGAGTCCATCATATTGGGCTTCGCAACAGATGTTTGTGGGGTGGAACAACCATAGTTTGTTTTTCTTTTTCAAGTTCAGCAGGACAAAACAAATCTATTGACTATAATGGGATAAACTCAAGGCTGCGATGAGGTGTTACACCAGCAGAGCTGCAGCTGGCTAACAAGACTGTTCAGAAACTACTCAGCAGGCAGCTTTCCATTACACGACCTGCTGACAGCAGCTGACTACTAACTTCATGCTCAGAACAAGAAGTTGTAACAAATTAAGCGTGCTGTAGAAACCTTACTCCATCACTAGGCACATCTGCCTCTCCACTGGAAGACAGCTACAGGCCTGAAAACTGAGAAGGATTGAAACTTGTTGCATATTTTACCACGTCTGTATTAAGTCATCCAAGTCTTGTACTTCTATCTGGAAAAAGGTAGGTCCTACAGTGTAAGAGGCAAATTCCAACAAATAACCCTCCACTACAGTTCCATCTATTGGTAATACTGACTTTCTGCACATAGAGAAGGTATGAACCTCTATCTTCCATGCAGTGCACTCCATATTTACAAGCACTGCTTCCTCCTTTCTACCTTTCTCCATAGAACTTCCCAATTGCTGTTCCAACAGCCATAGGATGAAATCATGCCTCTAGTAATGCCAGTGGGAAACCTGCCATTGATTCCAATGGGATTGCTATTTTATCCTGCTTTAGGAGGGAGCTGTGTCTGAGTGAGCGCTGCAGGATTAGATCCAAGAAGGGCTTGCAATCTTCAGCAGCAGTACTTTTCTACTTTTCCCTTTGCCTAATTTCCCTAACAACTCTGAGACAGCAAGACTGTTTTTCTAGCAATTCTAATCATGATGGATACTCTGTGGAAGTTGGTTATTGCCTCAGCAAACCAATCTCTGGAGTAACGGCTGAATTTAGTGGCCATCCATTTCCCAAACAGGCTGTGTAGGGAGGCAGTGCTGCCTGTCTAGAACTTGACAGCATTTCTTTCATGCCACCATTACCACACTTCTGTGGATATAAATTTCAGTTCTCTTCACTCTCCCCAGCTAAAACTTTCTCTTTGAATAAGAAAGCAGAAATCAAATAGGGCAACTTTAGTCAGCCTTATTAATAACGACAGCTCTAGTAACAGTCACTTCCATAAGGTTTTTATGTCAGTGGCTTCGCATGCATTCAGTCAATAAACATTCTTACACCTGGGCAGTCAAAGTATTGATCATCTCCTCTACTTCATTTTGCTTTTTATAAGCTACAAAACTTCAGTTAAAGTCAACGACTTGCCTGCAACACAGCAGTGTCCAAAACTCAACTCCACCATTCCAAAACTTTGGATACCCACCTTTTTATCTTCCAAATCTGCTTCCAATTCTTCATTTTCATAAATACCTGCTTTTCTCTTTCAAGCTATCTCTTGATTTAGTTAAAGCAACTACAGTTTACATTAAATCTACTTCATAAATACCTAACCATAACCATTTTATGTATACATCAACACGAATTGTAGGATACTTTAAAATACAATTGTAGACTACTATTTGCAATGCTGTAAAGGAACTTCAACTTTCAAATGCTCAGTTAGCCTGCTAAATTTATTAGGAGAATGTTAACCGTTGTTCCCTGTCAAATTCAGACAGGCAGTTGCTGTCAGATCATCTACATCAACTTCAGCAGACAATCTAAACTTGCCATTTGCACAGAACAAAGAAAAATTGTTACAGCAAAGACCTTCCATTTCCAAGCTGGATGTGACCTAAGTCATACTAATACATCAGCTGTTTTATAGCCATTCCCATTTTTAAATAGTTAAAACAAAACAACCTTCCAAAGCTTCCTTTTCAGAAGCACTACTTGGCAGTGACTATTTAAGAGTTAAATTATGATCAAAAAATCATTTAGAGCTTCATTGGAATTAATGGGTAGGCGCTGCAAAAAGTGTTGTAGCTCTGAGTACCGTGCACATAAATCCACACAACACTTTCCACCAAAGAAAGCTGAAGTCTCCTCAAGAAAGCTCCCACTCGGATAGTAATTAGGGGAAGATAGCTTAGCTGAGGCTGACCCATAAAAGCTGCAGCACTGCTGTAGAATTGCCACCAGTGTTTCAGTGCATGCCATAGAACCAGGAGGGATCGCAGCACTCACTCTGCCTGGCAGATTATTAACAGCAAAATCCAGAATCCTGGAACAAAAAATATTTTCTGCTTTGTATTTGAAGCCAAAGAGCACCAGTTTTGGTCCTTCACCTCTCATGAAACAAAGCTTAATGTTAGGGAGGAAATATCAGGAAGGACGATTCAACTTCATCAGTGGAAAAGGCAAAGTTTTGTAACTTACTTCACTTTAGTTATGATCCAGTTTATACTCCTAACACACACACACACCTACCTTTTCCCTCCTCTGTTGCTGTTCTATAGACCAAACTAGGAATACCAAAATAGTCCTGGACAGCAGCCTTTAGCACTAACCCACAGACACACAAGCTTTCTACTCTGAAGCTCCAATCAACTAGAAAGCCTAAGGCTTCACGTGAGACAATAATCTGAGATGTTTTTCCTGCATTTTCTGCCAGAGGAAAAAATGCCATCATCTCTAACAGCATTTAGATTCAGCCCACAGATACTGTCACATTATTGAGGTCCAACGTGTCAACAGAGGCAAAGGCTCTTCTTTCCTGTGCTGTGCTATCAATCACGCTGTGAGACAAATGCTGAAAGACCACATTGCATGTTTTCATAATAAAGTAAACCAGGGTCTTCAATCTTATAAAATTATGTTGTGCAAGATAAATAAAGCTGTCCTCACAACCTTGAGATGAGATGCATGTTGTCCCACCCTACAGAAAAGTGGCATGAGAACACACAGGCACATCCCGGGGTGGATCTCACTATAGCTTTGCCCAGTTACAGTTTTTTGTCATCTCCACATTTAGCAACAGCTGATTGAACTACCTGAGGAAGAGTACATATTCCAGCAGAGCTCAACCTCGGAGCACAGGCTTTTCTGAAACGAGGGAAGGCTGGAGCTCCCAGCTCATCACATTGATAAGGAGTTTTTCAAACACTTCAAAACTTGACATGTTTCTAGTACTTTAGGATTAATTAACGAGCAGCGAATCAACAAACATCTCAGAAAAAACTGACCAGGGAACTAGCTGAAGGAGACTTTCTGAAGAGCATAACGTAGTAGTCGAAGTCTGCTTTCTCCTCTGTGGAAACACTTCAGTCAGCGCAAGAGGAATATCGTCCTCTGGTTTGTACATTAGGCTAGATGCTGTTCACATGCTACCCACTGGAAAAAAAAGGTCATGTACACACAAATATCATGACTACATAAACAAAGCACGAGTAATTGTGCAGTAATGCTGTGAAAGTCTGCCATACTAAGCCCCAAGATGTACTTTCAGTACTGGCCTAAAAGCAGTCCACAGTATGTCACTCCTACAAACTCAACAGAGCACCAAAGCACTTGTTTATGTTTTCAAAAGAGTAAAATTAAAAGAGACATTACAGAAAACTAATTTATTTATGTATTATTTTATCTTTACAACAGTAACTAAAAAGCCTTATAAAGTACAAGAGCAAGCAGAGATGAGGCCAGGAACTAGAAAAAGCATTCGGTTTCTTATTACACTAATTAAATTGTTAATCATGTCATTTAGTTGGTATTTAATCTCTTTAAACCAACACTGTAGTATGATAAGTAATAAATTTGTTTTTATGAGAAAGCTTCCAATGAATCCTCAGTTGCCAGGAATTAAAACTATGTTCCTGGATAAAGTAATCTACAGCAACAGTTTACATGAAGCACAGAGCTTTAGGGATACCAAACCATACGTAAAACAACCCGGAGCAAACAGGTAAAGAAAAATATGCAGAAGTTTTGAAAATGCTTCTGCAACATTATTTGAAGGCATTTGTCTTTGCATCAGCAGCATTCACATTACCAACTTGATCCACGAAGAGTTCAAAAGTGTATTTAAGTGTGCATCCCTTTTATATTCCAACAGCCTCCATCATCCCAACTGTAACTCCTAATTTTGTCTGGAGTAAGAAAATTAATGCAAGTCATTCATGCTTAAATGTGACGTTCCCAGCTGCCAGCCACCTCCTCGCCCACCCCAGCACGCAAGTAAGACCTAGGCATGAATTTAAAACTTGTACCCAAAATTATACAAAGAAATTCTAATTAAATCCAAACAAGCAATTACCACCTGCAACAAAACAAACAATCCTCATTCACATGCCAAAGCCAGCTCACCCCACAGTTCTACAGCCTAGTTGCTTTTATGATCATTCATCTCTTTTAACAAGCCCTAATACCAACAGTAATACTAATGTAATAAATGCCTAAATCACTCATCACTGCAAACTTCACTAATCAATTTTAACACAGCTCTTCTTCCTGATCCAAACTGTATCCCAAACCTGAGAACCACAAAAAACCACTTCCAAAACTGAGCTACAGCCTTACAGCCCTGGGATCAGCAGCGGCTGCACGCAGCTTCACCTCCAGCTCTCAGCCCACAACAGTGCTTCCTTACCAATACAGGAGGGAAGGGACATCTGCCCTTTTCTTGCTAGCACCTCAGTGCCAGCAAGGGAGGGGAAAGGTGGCAGCTGTGAAACCAGCCTAGAAAGAAAAAAGGGGCATTAAAAAAAAATAAAATACAGGAACTTTGATGAATTTGTCATTACTTCAGACCTGAAGTAGACTCCCAAGACCTGTCGTGTTGACTGTTTTGAAGCTATGGTAATTCTCTATGTATTTCCACATGCTCCCAGGCCCTAGGCAGTATGATTAATAGCCCTCTCTTACAGCTCTATGCGAATGGGAAGATAATGACAGTGACAGATCACTGTGGTAGAGATTCTCTTCATAGCTGCTGAGCTTCTTGAAGTTATAAATTCTGTGGTTTCTTTAACCCCCAGGCGAGGTGTGCCAGCAGCTCTGCCTCTAAGAAGAGCCCACACTTGTAACCCCGTGCAAGTTACTGAGCTGAGCAAAGTCATTAACAGTCTGACCAAGCACTGATCAGGGTGAGAGCCTAAAAAAAAGTAAACTGTAATCACCAACTAAGTCATGAATGTTTTAGTCTTTCAAATGATTTTTTAAAAGCTAGAGCACATAGGACAGATCTGCACAAAAAGAACTTGAAGTCCACCACTTCCTACCTTAATATATCCATTCCTGATCCTAAAAAGCACAGAAATCTACTAAATCTAAATTCCTGGAGGCCTTCTGATGACTAATAAAGACAAGTCCTTCCTGCTATACTGTAGAAAAATCAGCATTTGCTTTCAGAAGTCTTTCCTGCTCTGAAATCCTCAAAAATTTAATTTCTGTGCCTAATGAGCATTTCTGCATTCATGCTGCACTGTTTTCAAGCAACAGTCCTTATTGCACAGTTACACATTTATGTTTCCTCTGTTTTTGAGTATATGTTATAGTAAGCAGATTCTTCAGTCTCTTTCATATGCTGGTTTGGGTATTAGACGTATCAATGCTCTGAAGCATCAGCTTCACTTTCATATCCATTTTGCTCAATCACTTTTATGACAGCACTTCAAAAACCTTTTCCACAAAAATTTTTGACATACCTGAAATTCACTATAGCTTCACCTGTGCAAGAATTAACTGCCTTTTCATCTTAGAAACAGTAACAGCACTACAAGATGCAGTCTTGAAAGATTGCATGAGTGGATAGAGAAGGGCAGCAGAAATCCTTTGTCAAGAGAGTCTTTTTAGTGAGCATTTGTGCCCGTTTTGTTTATCCTTTCTATTTCAGCATACATTTAGAGCTCTGGTCAGCCTCCCGTGCTTTCACTCACATACACATCATTCAGATCTGCAATAGAAACAATGCTGCAGATGGAGAGTATGGTGAAGACCCACTGACAATACTGGAAGAGCTGAATGTATCACGTAAGTAAGGTAACAATGTACTATGAGACAACAGAAAGGTTAATGTATTCTCCTGAGTATATATTAGTTGACTATTCGAATCACCACAAGTTGCTTAGGAAACGAGTTTTAGTACAATTCACAACTAACTCAGAGCTTAAATTTTAATACAACTCACAACTACCTTCATCAGTGACAGGCTTGGGCAACCTGGTCAAGTACCAGACCTGGAGGGTGGTGGCTCCGCCTGTGGCAGGAAGTTGGAACTAGATCCTTGGGACCCCATTCCAACTCAAGTCATTCTATGATTTGCAGTGCTGATGGTTAAACACCACTAGAAAAACCTGCATAACAAAGTCACCTGAACAAGACTGGCGAACTAATAAGTAACTTGTCCCATTTATATTGTAAGCTTAACATTTTATGAAGTGATTTACCTTTTCTTCCTTTGATTATTCGCATCTTTCTGAAACGACACATTCACTTGGGCACATCTGAATGCCAAGTCAGCACTGCAGCATGCCAAGGAACCCTGGGGTTTATCTGGGCAGCTGAGAAACATGTTGTGAGAAGGCTGTAAAGAACTCCTGGTTGTTGTCCTCGAAGCACTGCTTGTAGCTCATCATGCAAGGCTGCTTAAGGGAGCAGAGGGCTGACTGTACTTGCCGTGCCTCAACCCTTTTTGTTTTGTGACAAAGCCATCTTTGGGCATTTTCAAACTTGATGGCCTGTAGAATGTCATGTCTCATTAGGGTGTCTGTCCTACAGCTACTCTACTTCACATTTGCACTCCAACTTGAAAGTCTGGTGTAGCCAGACTTATTTTTTGCAGTTATACGTTCAAAGTGACCGGGAGCTGCTTGTGCCTGTGCTGCCTGTTTATTTCTGCATGAACTAAGTTTCAAGTTGTTTGATTGCTTCGATGGGCACTCGGCTGTTCTGATACACATCAGCCACTGCTGTAAAATGCTATCATTTAAGACCAGTTGCAGCAAGCTGTAGTCTCTCACAGTACAGTTCCTGGGTGATTAAGCCTTGGAAAAAAACTTGGTAAGTGGTATTAAAAAAAATAATCGTCCTCCCAACTACCAGTAAAAAAAAACCACCACACTGTAGTATTATTTGTGCAGTGAAGCACAGGGAGCATGTTGCTACAGCAAGGGTGAGCTCCAGATTTCTTGGTAACTAAGCTAAACCAACAAAGTCATGGAGAGCCAGTTCAATGAGCAGTATATGACAACCTAAAGCATACACGGAACACCAAGTCATCAGCATTCCATGGAGGATGAAGGTTTTCAGACATTCCCTTGCACAGGAAGGACGAGCTCTAATGAGGTTGTTCTGATCACAGATACAGCACAAGCACAAAGGAATGGATCAGACCCAACTCACACTGAAGCCCAGGCTCTGGATGGCCAGTAGCATCCCAGCTAGAATGACTGTTTCTCTAGCATAAGCTCTCCAGTTTGATAGTTTTTTGTTGTTATTTTGGTACTGTTGGGTTGATTGGATGGGTGCATTTTGTGTTTTGCTTTGTTTTTTTAACCAGGCGCTGCAAGTTCCCATGGAGACAGAAAAAAGTGCATCTTTACAGAGACTTGAACGCTTTTGCATATGGCACTGTTATTTATGCTGTCATTCCTCCAGCAGTCAACAAAATAAGTTCCTAACAAGTAGCAGCACTTTACAAATAAAAGGCATGACCTCTACCCCAAGCAGTTTACAGCAGAATGAGAAAACATGGTAAGAAATGGAGAATTGGAACAAGACAAGTGATACAGAGCTAAGTCAGAAAGGTACCTGCTTTCATGGTCCAAATGCCCTGCTGCTTCCACATTTAAAAACACTGACACAAGTCTCCAGGGCCATGCCTGCCCTACTATCATTAACATGCCAGTATGCCAAGCGCAACTCCGACATGAATGATTTCCTTTTCCAAATTCCTCTGCTACTTTGCTTGCAATGTTATTGTTTCATTAAGATCTCATTACATATTAATAACCATGCACCCATTCATTTTGATTCCAGATGGGGAATAGCAGCTACACAGGGGCTAACACAATGAGATTTTATTCGCAGGTTTTAACATTTCACTCATGTTTCCAATTTCACCATGCTTTTTGGAGCAAAAAGAAACAGCCTGGCACTCTGTCATGCTAACAATCTTCTTGACTTTTCCAGGACTACAATCTAATTCTGTGCCTACTTTGATTAACTGAGAGTTTGACTCTTCAGTTGTCGCCTCACAGCTCTCTGCCAGCCATATTTTTCAGCCAACTATCCTTTCATTTCTTTTCCTTTCCTCCTGTTTCAAGCAGGAGAGCTATTCACAACTGGTGCTGTGGGCTTAATCACGATGCAGCCTTCTGTGATCAACAGTCATGAAGCTCAAGTAAGGATAAAGATGATAAGCATATTTTACTACTATGTGAGAATTTTAAGTATTTCACAGTTGTCTGCACTGAAGCTCTGCTTGACATCTCTCAATAAAACAGAAAGGCCGCATATACTGCGGATTGATAGCCGTGTTCACTTCCCCCATCTACAGAAAAGACAAATACATGCAGCTGCAGTTGATACAGCATCTTGTTCCTCCCACCTCTTCTCTTGCCACAACCCTGCATCAGGACTCTGGCAGTCACTCTGTGAAAAACAAACATGAACTCTTCCACTTGAACCTTCTATTACTTGGCTGTACAGCCCACAAATCAGTGATGTTTGATGAACAAGTCCCTCCCAGTAACTTGCTAGGCACAGAAAACAAGCTAATAACTCATTGATATAGCTGGTAACAATGCAAAAATGCCTGACAGCTCAGTCAAAAGCCAGTATCCATAGCATAGCAGTAACCCAAGGAACACCAGCATCTCATGCCTGCACAGACTACATGATGGACATCACATCCCGACACTAAATTATATCAACCTGCATTTGGCAGAGTGGCACATATCCATTTCAGAAATACACCTCCTGACCCTACTGCAATCCCATAATAAAGCAGCAGCTCTCCTGCTTTTCAGACTTTTTAAAAATCTTTTTCTTACTCCTGCAACCCCCACCCTGGAAGCCAGCCTGGCCCCCACATTTCACAAGCTCCATTCTGCCTGATCTCTGTTCTACTTTCTCTCTCTGGGCATGGATCAATAACACATTTTCAGCAACAGTAAAAGAAAGTCTATGGAGAAACAAATATACTTCATATCACAAGACATTTATTTCGATTCAGCATGTCAGGTCCCCAAGCAAATTTCCTATTTGGTAATGCAAAAAGCTACTTGCTAACCAAGGTTTGAGCATACTTAAACATTTAGCTAAACGACACGACCACCCTGAATCACAGGCTATACTAGAACAATCAACCCTTTTAAACTTGAAAAGAAGTTCTTATTGGTCCAAAAGGATTTTTTATGTAGCAAACCACATCAAGATTTTTTTGAAAATCATACACTGCTGAGACTGTAAAGATCATAAGCTGTATGCATGAACAGACCATGTATGCACATGCATAAACATACTAAAAAAGGTTCAGTGACAAATCTTTTTCCATATATAACGGCTTTGATTACTATTTCTTAAAGTTAAAGCTTGAATAGAATATACATTTTTCACATACATTTACAAGGAAAGGTTTGTGCTTTTGTTACAGCTCTTCTCTGTTCATCAATGGCCTGCAGGACTTTCCACTTCTTCTCTGTTAAAGGTTACAGAAGAGCCACCATCACAGCCACTGAACACTCAATTTTTTTCCAGAGATGGGCCATTCACTCACACCTTGTGCCTTTCACCTTCAGTCCCACCAAGCATGCTGGTCACTCCCCATTTCTTGAATGAATACTTTATTTTTGACTCGATACCCAAAGATTCTGACCCACTTGAAAATTGATGGGATCAATTCAGTTCTGTCCTGGAGTCACCAAACATTTAAAGCTTCCCCTTCTGGGCACACAGCATTTCACTAGCTTCTTGCCCACAGCACACTTACCTGCTCCATTGATTTCCCAGAAATTTTTTTCATTCTTCCCCTTCACTCCACCCCAAATCAGTCTGCTTTTCTGCAGGAAGAATGCCAACATCTCTATCACTGTCTCCAGCTTCCTCTGTGCATATGTATGTCTTTAAGTAAAAAATATGAGAGAACACTGTAGACACTGTACAGAAATGTACTTGTTTACATGTTCATACATGTACAGAACAACTTGACAATAACCAAATACCTCAGGTGAATACCGAAATTTCAAGTTCTAAAACAAATTTCTGTATTTAGACACAAATAAATCAGGCTGTTCTCATGGTTCAGCTCACAAGGATGATCAGAAAGTCAAGTATGCAATGTTTTCTTCAAATTATTGACACATACTTTCAACTACACAAGCTTTCTTTATTAAGCATCAGTTTGCAATTAAATTCTAATTATATCTTACACAGAAAAGAAGCACAAGCTGGACTACAAAGAAAGGACACATTCAAGAAAAAGTTCCCCTTGAATGGAAATATTCCTTAAGCTTGGAAAACAAACAAAACCACTTTGTCAGTTACCTTGGAAAGCTTCACTCACTAAGCCTGTTGTTTTTTTTTCCCCACCACTGCAGAAACTAACTCTCTCTGCAATAATACAGTTAATAATCCTGGTGTATAAAAGACAAGTGATTTCCAAATGTTAATGAATTCTTGGATCCTTACAGAGACTGCTGGTGTTTCATGTTACCTCATCAATACACCAAAATTGATGTGTCTACAGTTCAGATTCCAAGATAATTCATTGACAATAAAAATGCCAAGAACATCAACCAGCCCTTTATACTTACATGAGTTAGGAACCTGAAAACATACTGCTTTCAGCTAAACGTTCTGTCAAGCACCCTTGTATTAGCAAGCACCTAACAGCATTTCAGATGTAGCTGTAAATGGAGATGAAGCAGCCTCACTCTGTCCATGCAACAGGTGAGCAGTTGCCTTCAATGGAGAAAAAAAAAAAAAGGGAAAAAAAATCAATGTGTAATAATCTCTGCTGATGATGTCAGGTGAGCTCTTTAACCTTTTTCTGACCGGTCCATTCTTCTTGATGTTTAGCAGACAGCCAAAGCCTGTAATGGAGAATTGGCAGAGAACAGCTTTCCAGTGGGTACTGACTGCTACAGTTCTGGTTCACTGCCTTTCATGGCTTGCTCACATGTTTAACAGCCAATAGCACTTAATATCTTCTGTTCAATCACTGCTGTATTTAAAAACTAATAGTTCAGGGCAATCAGTATCTCCTGTTCTCAACAACAGTTTCAAGAGTTCTTTTTAATATTATATTCTACTCAGCCAGCATTTTTTATCCCCCCCCAGTACATTACACTTCCCAAAAAATGAAGTTCAGCCACTTACATGCTTGTGTCAAAAACAAAATCCACTTTAAGAGTAAAATCCACCTTACTTAAAATCATAAATCCAGTTTTAGCAATGCATCTCAGCCTTCTGTACACATATAACCACTTAAAAAAACCTGAAGCTCTTTAATACTTGGATCCACTGGGACTTGTATACAAATAAATCCACCAGAGAGCATCATCCTTATTCTCCTTCTTCCTTACGCTAGACCATCTGTGCAACTCATTGCACAGCTAGGGAGAAAAAACAGAAAGGAGATAGACTAGCACTAAAGGAAAACATTTATCTGAGAGAAGAGCAGTTCCCTTTTGCTGGAAGCAGCACCTTCAACAGACAACGCTTCTAAAAGGGAAAGCAATGCTTTATTTCAAGGGAAGTTTGCCTCTGTTTCTGTCCTGATGGACATCTCCAGCACACAATTTTACCTCCTATATGTTCCCACTACATTTGGTTCCCAGGTGAACTGATTCTTAAATGATAGCTTTCTATAGAGATATTACACTGTGCTCCTGCATGTTCATGCTGGTGTAAGCAAGTGAATTCTTTGAATCCGTCTTATCTTTATTATTCCTGCTCCTAGCCATATTACCAGGGGAAAAGATGGGCTGTTTTATAAGCCCTTGGCTTTGTTTCCTAGTCTTAGTAGTAAAACTTAAGCATTTGCTACTCAGCTTAAAAAAGTTCAAAAAGATCACATATATTCCAAATGCCATTTTTGGAAATGTAGCCCTATAAGGAGTACTTTTTTTTTTTTAAATGACAGCCAGGTGTGCAGCAACAGCAAGCGTCCCAGCAGTCCACCATGCCCAAGGGCAGCAACACTGACACAGAATCACAGAATTGTAGGGGTTGGAAGGGACCTCCAGAGATCATCGAGTCCAACCCCCCTGCCAAAGCAGGTTCCCTACAGCAGGTGACACATCTGACACATGAGAACCAGCAACTAGAGAAAAATCCAGCATCAGAGTCAGTAAGACTTTTAAAGATTCACTGGGATGAGTTGAAGACTGTAACAGGAGGACTTTAGTCAGCAGTATAAATTTAACCGCAACTTCTGTGCCACCCAAAACTAATGAATACGTTTGGACTGCTAATTATCCTTTCTTCTCCTGTGAACTTCCCATTTCTGCTATTTGAAAGATGCATCAGCCTACCAAAAAGCCAGCACGTTTAAGACAGATTTTCCTAGAAGACCCACAAATCTTAGAGAATTGTGAACTGAGGAAGCTCAATTGGACATTTACAAAATTTAAACCATATTTCCTCCACAACAGCTTTCTTCCCCCCCTCAATTAAAACAATGTTTTTGGTACAGTTCAAGGGTTTTTGTCTTTTGCACAAAGCCATCTTACTCATTTGAAACATTTCACGTTTCATATCATTAAATATCATCTTGAGGACGGTGTCACAGCAGGGACAAACACAGCAAGCCATCTTCACTGACAAGAGCTCCCTCAACTAAACACATCATACAACGCCTTCTCCACACACAGAAGGCTATTTTTCACAGAGCACATGGTTTCTCAGCACTGCTCACCGGTTTAAGTCAGCTTTCTGCTTCTCCTCAGCTAAAAACACAAAATTAGAGACTATCTTTTCACTCTCCTTTAATACTGTATCAAGAGATAGCACAGGCATGAGGCATTAAAATGGTTAGTGAGTCACTTCTGCACAAACAGTTTGGGTCCGTCTTCCTCAAGTAAATTCTTTCTGGTCAATTTTATTTTAGACGGATGAAAGCAACTCTCTAACATCTTAGTAATATGGCAGATAGCCAGGCTGCACCATCTCAAAACCAGCACCAGACCTTTGCTCCTAGACACACTCCTGTCAAGGATGCTGGCATTAGTCAATGTGACACCCGCATTGATGGTAACACTAGCCAGCTCCCTTGTCTGGCTGCAGGGGAAGGCACAGTAGGGGGCCAACTCCCCCAGGACCTGCCTGCTTTCAGGGAGGGAACAGGTTGAGGAAGAGCAAGACTCATTGCCCCCAAGGGCCAGGAGATGAGAGCAGCTCTTGCTCATCCCTCCTCAGAGGAGGTGCCAACCCACAGAGAAAGCCTCAAAATGTTTAGAAGTACATTATGGAGGGGATGCTGCCTTGACTCCTTGGAAGTCACACTGCTGTGAAACACTGGCTCAGCTAGGCTAGTGCTTCAGCATCACACTGATTCATTTCCAAAACACACCGTAAATCATTAAGATAATCAGAATGTAATCCCACAAAGGGTATGCTATCACTATAAAATGCAACTCCCAATGCAAGTCTTAATTCAGAAAGATTTTTATAACACACCTATTTTCTGGTGCATGGAAATGTTTTTGAAGCTAGAAACACACTTGAGACATTTCCCTGAAACCAAGGACAAATCATCCCAGGACATCAAGTACCATCTGTCCTGCCAGTATCAATTCCCACTGGCAAACCCAGGCTCTAGGGAAAAGCACTGCAGTTTAACTCAAATTGAAAATAATGGCTAAAAATATGAAGAACAACAAGAGCTATCATGATAAAAACTGACCACTTGGCTGCACAGCTCCCTGACAGGGAAGAAGCCACCCTTGTCCAGCAATATCCTGACCTCCCTGAAGTGCCACAGAAACCTCTGGCCTGCAGGGACTGCCCTTCATCAGGAACTACATCCACAGTACTTCATTTGAGTAAGCACAGGAAACAAACATTGGGAAGAACAGAGCAGAGAGGATAAAGCTGCGTACTGAATCCATACAGCAGTGCCACGGAGCACTGTGCTGCACACCCTGCTGAGGCTTCCCAAATCATCGAGCCATCAGCCCATCCAAGCTAGAGACTACACTCTGCTCATGTAACTGATACAAATGCACCCAAGCTTTTGGCTTTCCTTGTGTGAAGTGGAAGGAAAAGGGACTGTGACTTTGTATGGAGGGACATTTGTTTTACTTTCACCTTAAGATAACAAACTTGCTACCAACTGATAAGCACAAGCTCAATAGGGCAATTCATTAGACTTCAAATTCTTAATAAAGTGCTTGTATAGTGCATCTTGATCACGACGTGGTATTACAACTAAGTTAAGAGTAATACAAAGAAAATGGTCTGGCAGCTAAGCCTCCGCTTCCTCCTGCAAGGAAAACTGTTAGCCTTTATCCACAGGAGTATAAATCGTCATTGCAGAAGCAGTGTATATTTTTTCCATATAGGACTACCCACCCTATTATACACATAAAACATTTTAAGTTTCCATGTTGTGTCACATTTGTGAAAGCTTCCAACAAACAGATCTTGATTTCAGTCAAGTCACCAAAAAAAATTGAATTTACCTAATATTACTGTAAAAAAAAAAAAAAAAAAAATCAGAACAAGCTTTTTTTTTTTTTTTCGGTCTGTAATTAAAGTTTAGCTGCTTTCCACAACTGTCATCATATTAAGTTGTAGGTTTTATTGAAGTTAGCCTGTACCTTATTGGCCCTATTTCAGCTGCTTTGGGCATAATAAATATAAATTTAATTTCCCTGCAGCCTACTCTAACTGAACATAGATCTTGCCCTACTATTACAAGGAAATGGATGGACAAGCTAAAGAATGTAGGAGAGGAGACATAAGGCAACATGAAATCTGCTTGTCAATCTTAATAACAGTTTCATTATTACCACTTCTATTTCTGTAGCCCTTTCTTTTCCTCAGGAGGCTCCTACAGCAGGAGATGTGCTGTACTATAATCTAAAAGCTGTCATAAGTTCTCCACGCTGCGCTGCGGTACCAGCCCTAAAACGAGTCAAATGCATGCGGAGCCACAAGAATGCCACCCACACCCACCCACAGGCTGTGCTTGCTGGCTCCTCAACCTTCCTTTGCTACTGTGCTTTATTTTCTCCCTCATGGCTTGTCACCTCAGAAAGGCAACTCAAGTCTCACACCACGTGCAGATGATGAGCAGTTATTGTGGCACCTGTAATACAGAAGCATTTGATATCGATCACGCTATCCACATTAAGATGAATGTCTAAAGGGTTGCACAAGGTGACCTGCAGGCTGCCCTCCCACTAATGTAATAAATGAAGCCTATAAATGAAGAAGGTCAGAGGAGGAAAACTTTCTGCCTATAGGAAGCTCTGGAGCAAGTGTATTCTTCCTATTTGCTGCACTTTATGTTTCAAAGATAAGCAAAAACAAATGAAAAACCCTACTTCTAAATTCCTACTGCACACCACATCGCAACGCAAACATGCTAGATGGTTCCACACTGGAGCAGTACACCCTTCACCCAACTCTGATGGTTTCAGCCCAGACTGCTACCTGCATCCACAACAGAGGGCTGTCTCCCAGTATATCTCTTGGGCAGAAACAATCACTGTGTTGTATGTAGCAGCCAATGCTCAGGACTAGGTATCTCCTCTATCTACTACTGAGTAACGCATTTCAAAGAATCTGAAAAAGAATCTGAGAATGATGAACAATGTTTTACTCAGCGAAATAGCTCAGATCTTCATGAATAAAGTTTTCCAGTCCTTGATGACCAAACGCTGAATGTTCTTGTTCCTGTGTTACTAAAAATACAAAGCCTTTAAATTTTCATTTCCTTTAAACCAACCTAGGGCCAGGTGAGGTGGGGAGAATTTTGTCACAGATGGAAATTTTCTGAAGAACCTATGGTTAGGCAAACTATTTTTCTTCTAAAATCCTTCGCCCAAAAATCACCAACCATCTTTGTTCCCAGGTTCCAAAGAATTTTGCAGTTCAAATTTATTATGGCAGTGATTTACTGTTTAAAAACCACATTTTCATTGACTTTGAAGTGCTTATTAAAGCGACTTGTTGGTGATTTTTTAAAAAAGTATATATTTTACAGTTTCATTGTATCTCTGCATAATTAACCTTTTCATTTACGATGTTCTACTACCCTCAATTCAGTAAATATCTACTTGCCAAACCCACCAGTACTTCACATGGGAAGACATTAGCATTCACTGACTACTCTATAATTATTCTCTCAAGTTGAATGGGTTTCTTAATGCAGGTTCACCAGCCATGATCAGCCTCTACAGAAACAGCCTGCTTCCAGTGGCTCAGCACCAGTCACAAAACACGAAGTTACAGTGCAAAAACAACACGTAACTTTCTGCACGTTTAATTCTCCACAAACATTAACTTAAGGCACTCCGCAAACAAGTCATTTCCTCTGCAGGTTAAGAAGGAAAAAAGGAGTGATAGAGATGCCTGCTTTGGCCTATGTTATTTTCCAACTATTTTTCAAAACAAGCCAACCATATGGATATAATTTATAAAAACCTGAGTCATACTGCCATGTGCTATTCGTCATAACTTGCCACTGCAAATGAAAATGGCTTTCAAACTAACGTGAATTAGCTCTTTTGTTCCTAGAAGTGTGAGATAAGAAATCCATTCTTGAAATGACATTACCCAAACATCCTACAGAATGTATCTATTCCCACTTCTCATCACCACCTAGTAACGCAATCCAATTGGGAAGTCTTTCTAATCCAGTCCTAAATGCTGCAGAGCATAATATAGCTGAATAAAACATACAGAACACATCAATTGTACAATAACTTCAGCAGTTGTGGATCAAACACTGAACAATCACCTGTATTTTCATATAGCCTACCAACACAGGAGAACTTAGAGGTTCAAAGAAGGCTATAAAGTAATGACTGCCTTAAAGTCTGAAAACATGAGTTTAAAACAGATTCAGGGGGAAGCAGACTCACACTTGACTTTTGAGAATGCAGATCTTCACTCAAATTGGAGAATTCCTCAGTCTCAACTCAAGATGTATCCTCCCAAGAGCAGCCATCTTAACATGGAGGAGCTTTCACAGAACAACTGCCTGCAAATCCTCTCAGCCACCCCACCAGCACCCAGCTCAAAATACCAATGCTTTACAATGGGAGCAGCTGATCGGACAGCAGCATCAGCAGGATTCCCAAACATCTGACACGTCTAAGAACGTACCCAGGTTCCGCAGCCCTACTGCGGGACTTCCTTGTGCGTCCTTTAGTATATTAATATTGCATTAGTCTGCCCAAATGCTTACTTTCACTTAATTCTATTGGTGTCAAAGAAAATCATGCCAAACAACAATCAAGATGGGTTTCAAACACCAAAAAATGTCTAATTTTCCTCATCAAAGTAAACAAGTCCCTGTGTTCTCCTGCCAGCTGTACAACTGACTACAGTATCTCCGTTCTAGAAGTTCTAGTTGTAGTATCTCACCTAGAAGGTAAAAATACAGGGTGAAAATAATTTCAGCTCTATCAGCCTCTCTTGGGATCTGAGGCACTGTGGTGTTTTCACATGCTAGGAGCAAAATTATGATATGCCAGACTACACAGTGTGCTCTGTTGGGATGGACTGTTTGAAAAGGCTATATTTACCAAGGTTGTTCAGCCCAGTTTACTGCTAGTGCTGAATTGCTCTTGACAGGTTCTTTTCCAGTACTTCATCCAATCTAGTTTCAGATGCCCCAAGATAGAATGTGATTATTTTGCCTGGGAGTTAATCCCCAAACTGCAGACTTCTCCGTGGCCAAGAAATTAAGCCCCATTAACCCTAAAAGACATTGAACCCAGCTTTCTGCTTTTTTTTTTTTTTTTTAATTCCACCTAATCTGTCTTAGAGCCTCTTGTTAAGTATCATAACCAATGCTTTCACAATAAAGCTTGTAATCCATTAGAAAGTCATCTGTGGCCACACAACTCAATTTATGTACAGCCTTTTAAGCCATCTGATCACAATTACTCTGAGCCCTGTAGGCCCAGCCTACAGACTAAGAAAGTTCATTAAGTGATGTACTGAACAGTATGTATTGATGCTTCTCTCTGAAGAGGAAGTATGTTCTCAAAGGTTCCTCTCCCATTCCCACAAGAAACACACATTACGTCATGTGTTTTACCTGCAGCTGTCATCTGCTTTCAAGCCACTGCATCAGAAGAGACAGTCACAGATACCACCTTGTCTGTGTTAAAATGTTTCCCTAAGCCAACCTGTGGGAAGATCTGACTCCTTGACAGCCACCACTTTGAGGCTTATTGTGAAAACTAGAAGAATAACGTGAGGGCAGAGTACTGCAAACTGAGCATAGCATTAGAAAAAGAATGCACTGGACCAGTTTATTACCTTTGCTATAAAGTGATACGCAATTTTATTGAAGATATTTACTGAACTTTACATAAAACATTACACAGACCAATTATCTAACAGAACATCAAAATTAGCCACTTTGAAAGATCTGATTTTATTAAAGCTGCAGCTCCCAGCATATTTATTTGTACTGCCCTTTTTTCCCCCTCAGATAAGAGTAGAAAGCAAGCTATTTGTATTCAGCCCACTAACATAACTACCCAAAATGTCATTAGCAGGATAGGTGTTTATAGAGGCCATTGCATTCATAACACAAAACAGTTTGCACTCAGAGTTGGTCACCCTATAGTGCAGAAAGAGTTATTGTTATTCTGCCTCATTTGCTAAGAAGGACTCTTCTGCTTGGCTAAACCCTGAACGGACTCCATTTAACTGTCCCAGCATTTCTTATCTCATCCAGCCATGTCCAAGGGACTTCATGATCCCTCACAGCAAGAAAAGGGCAGCCAATTAACTTTTGTGAGGGATACTGCAATATCATCCCTGTCACAAACTAAGGATTAAAACATCCCCGCAGGCAAGGTCTGCATCTGAAAAAACTCCTCTAGTGAGCTGGGAGCACAGAAGAGAGAGAAGACTTCCTGACTGGCCTCCGTCAGTGCAGAGCCTGTATGAAAAGAAATAACATACAAGCCTGTGCTAGGAAGCCCTGAACACTCTGTAAGGAGACAGGAACCTGTGGAGCTAACTCAAATGGACAGGCAGATAACAATTACTGAGCAGAGTTTTTAATTTCTGTTTATCACTGCTCTTGTAACAGCGTTATTCCCTTTAAACTTCATAAATTTAGTGTCCATATTTCCTGCTAGCTAATCCAAAATACAGTTGCTCTCCACTTAACACTACAGCCTTCCTGGCACTGCAGCCCCTAAGAGCAGGCCTGAAACCGTCACTTTGCGCCCAGCATTCCCTTGTTCTTCTCTAAAGCACTGCACAGACAAGCTGCAGTCATCACCTCAGGACAATCCAGCCCCCAGTCTGCATCAACACTGATGAGGTCTCAGTGAGCTCAGTAACAGCACAGAAGACAGGAGAGTGCATACATCCCAAAAAGCCAAGCACTTTTACAGGGAAATCAGACAAAGACTGGTCTCATAGATGACCAATCTGTAACGCAGGAGCACACAAGAAAAAGCCTACATTAAGATCACACAGCAAGGCTCATAGGAACACCTTTGCTGTAGTCTCAGATGAAACACTGCAGTCACACGTGGCTGCTAATAAAATCCACTCGACAGCTGAGAACATTGCAAAGGAATAACAAAACAAAAAGCCAGCTGGCTGGAATGGAATTTGCACGCACTCATAAAAAGTTTGCACCATATTTGCAGTTTTCAAAGAACTGTGAGCATTAACACACAAAGGAGCACTTACTCGGGGTTTAAACAAAAGTATCTCAAATGCAAACTATTCACAGCTTCCAGATACACAAATACAGTAGGGTTGAGGGTTGCCTTCAGGTGCAGCAGGTTAGGTTTCAATTTGGATAAAAGCAGAAGATGACGCCCTGAAGTCAGTCAAAGCATTGCCTTCAAAAGTAAGATGCCCATGTTATTCCCTTTCCCAGGCTCATGCGTCTCAGCCCCTTCATCTCCACAGATGACATTGCCACAGCTGAGGAAGGAGGCAAACCCAGGCCCATTGCTCCCTCTGAGCCTAGCACAATCAGTAGTGCACAGCAACTCATCCTTTGTTGCTTCTCAAACAACAGCTTTTTCTCCCTGCTGTCCCAGACTGCTAGGGCCACGTTTCCACTTGTGGGGAACAAAAGCCAGAAATAAATCTCTATTTCCAAGTGAGTGTCACTGCACAGGGGTGCAGATTAGCATTACTCAACTAAGACCTAATAGAGGAAGATGAGAATGGGGGATGTGAATTCAGAAAGGGACAGAACGAAAAAGACGAGCAAGGAAAAGACGTACATTTGCTCAACTAGTGAAACAAAAAAGCCAAGATGATAGGAAGCTTAACATCAGCCTTTTGAAACTGAAACGATCCTCTTCAACTCACCCAGGAAGTACCTCTCCTCTCACAGCATCTGAAGACTTGTTTCTTTTATCTAATCACCACCAGCAGGCATCTGCTGCTGTTTGCATCCTCTCTCTAATGAGCAAAAGCAGCAGCCAGATCTGGCCAGAGCTGGGGAGGGGGAACATAACCAGAAACTGCATGTCTTGAAGTCAGTCCTTCACAAGCTCCTCAAGGAAACCCAGAGCCGTCTCAAAATTGGGAGAAGGAGGAGTGCAATGAGATTAAAGCAAGCAGAGTTTTCAGAGATGCAGTCAACATGCATGGGTACATCCAGGCCTCAATGTTAACTTCCACCGCTCAGCCAGGAGAGAGCTATCTGGGGAGAGAGGCAAAAACAACTGCTGCCTTTCTCACTGCCAAATGTAGGCAGGGTAAATTCATGCACACCACCTGAAGCTGTCTTCTCTAGCATACCAAAATGGAGCTGAACACTATTTCCAGAGGTAAGTATGGGACACAGTGCTCCAGTTACAGGTGTCTCTAGCCTGTAATAGAACTCCTAACTGACATTTCTGAATTACCAGCTTGAAAACAGCCTCACAAGACACAAGGTGCACCGTCAATTATCCATCTCAGCAGAGAAATGAGAGAATCACTCATTCAAAAAATTAGCTTTTAAGCTTCTCTCCAAAGACAGAATTAACAAAGAAATGTAAGCCAGCCTTTAAAGAAAACGTAGCAACTACTTGATAATTTTATTCAAAACGTACATTAGCAAATGTATTAATGTCACATACCCAGCAGGGAAAACAGAGCCCTCTAAGAAATAAATGGTTAGAATAAGCTATTACTGACCCTGACAAAAAGGCACAGATGGTGAATTTGGTTCCAGTGAGTTTGATAAAATGCTGCAGAGTCAATAGATGGAATTACTCTTTCCCTATTTCATGTCATTATGCCATCAGCGCCAGTCAGCAGGTGTAAAACACTGGCCTTGAAAGACAATCTCTTGTAATACATGATAGTAGGAAAACAGACTGAGGTTTTAAGATAAATGAGATGTATGGAATGTTCTATTTATTTTATTAGATGTATAAACCTGGATAACCTGAAGAACTTCCTCTACATTTTGAGAAGCTCCTTACTGTAGTAGGAGTTTAATTTGAATCATTCATTTACCTTGGGTAGGATTAATCCCACACTAATGGAAATTGCCAGGCTCCTCATTACTATGAACATTTTCCGTAAAGTACTTACCTGCTCTGTCATCAAGTTCTTTACGGAAGAATCCTGCAGAACTGATCATGACTACAAATACCAACCTGCAAAGCTTTGCCTGTATTCTTACCCTTCCTCTATCACCTAAACTCAGTGGCACTTGGGTCTTGATGTGCCAAGGTGAAAGCCCTGTTAGCAGCCAGCCACACACCAGAGATCTAAGCCCTACATTTATAAAACGCTCTGTACCAAGATTTTCACCAATCCCTTTCTCTGAGGGTTTCTACAAGAAAAAATCAATTTGCTAATACTCCACAGGAGTACACGCAGTGGTTGTAGCCTAGTTTCACATCTGTCTCTGCAACTTCACTGCCATGAGGGAGGTTGTAATCTATTTCCAATATCAGGGCACTGACCAGCAAAACACCCCTCCATCAATGATTTAAATCACAGCAACCTCCTCCCAGCGGTACTGCAGAGCTGCTGGTTTGATGCTTTCAATTTGGGTGAGGTCATACCGACTTCTCCTGTCCTTGAGTCACACTTACTGAAAAAAGAAATACTTCTGTTAATTCTCATTTCTAAAAATCTGGCTTGAAGCTATTTTCTATCTTGAACGTTTGCATAATGTTCCTCTAAAAATGCCGTTCAATTATATACACACTCATAAAGTCTGTTGGAACATCATGAAACAGTGCTAAGCGACACTCTGAAAAAGCACACAGATTATCCAGTTTAGGTCAAACCACTCTGTCTGCACAAATAGACCAAGGGCAGAAGACAAATTATTTTGTGTGAGGAAACAACATGAAAGAAACAAACGCTTTTTTTTAAACCTTACTCTGCTCCCAAATGAGCATGCTCAGCAACAGACATCTCCACGCCATTATGCCCAGTGCATCTCTATTTGCCTGTGTAAGACTCCCACCTCCCAAGGCATGCTACTGTATGTAAATATTTGGCTTTGGGTTACTAAGCAGAAGCCTTCATCACTACTGACTTCAAATGATAACACATTCTGGGAAAGAAATACATTAGATTGCGAATTCCCCTCAGCAACTATCAAAATTATGAATGAAGTGCAGATATTTGTTGTTTTATGATGACACGACCTGCTAAGTAGACTTGACTAGGGTTGGGGGTTCCACTGCAGCAGAGCATTTCTCTGGTCGCGCTGGCTTCTGACTACTGGTTCAAGTGCCCATTGCTATGAAAAGCTTATCTGTGGATTGCTTATCGCTGGTAGTAAAATTAATTGTGTGGATAGGCACTCATTAGAGCCTAGGATCACTGAAATATCCCTTTCTTGAACAGTGAATGCATTCTCTGCTTCTCAATAGCAACAGTTGTGACTGCTGAATATTTGCAGTTACAGCTGGGTTGCAGCCATACCCTATGGATACATTCTTCTCTATGAAGGACAAGTCTACTAATTAGAATTGCTACAGCTCTAAAGTGACAACACTCTTTCAAGCAGAAGCTTCTGACGTTTTTAACTACTTCATGCTTTTATTCTAATGCCTTTTCCTTTTTTCCTAACCAAACAGCATACAGCTGGGATATGAAATAGATAGTATCTGCTGGTTGTTATATTTAACATAGCACCTTTCCTAAAGGACAGAGGCATGCTGCAGACAGACCTGACGTTTCTTCTAAGTAAATAATATCTTTATAAAGAAAGAAATTTACAAAGTACTGATTTTTACATAATTTGCAGTCAGCATCTGAATTTCAAAGACTTGGCCCTGAAGTTCCTGTGAAATTCCTGCTTCCACACACAGGTTAAGGTCTGACTGGCATAAGCCAACTATAGTACTACAGCACTGCCTTCCTATCTACATACTTTCAGTTACTTCACATACTGCTTATAAAGGAACAAAACTGCTTCAGACAGGTTCTTGGAGATACCTGGGAGAGCATTCACAGGCAGATTAACAGTCCTGTGCAGAAAGAAGAATCAAACTCACCTGGCAGGTGAAAGGGCTCACTGGCTGCACAGCACTCCTCCCCAGAAGGAGCCCAGGTCCAAGAGATGCTCCCCCACCAGCAGCTCACCTTTATATGAGCCCAGGCTGTGGCGTCTGCTCCTTCTGGTTAGCTGGGAGCACAGGTGCAAACAATTTGCCTGTGCTCCCTGGGCCAGCCACACCTCTTCACCAGATGCTCAATCACCACTTCAAACCCTGACCTAGCAGTTCACCTCCATCACAATTAGCCCAGTTTTAGGGCATACGCTTACACTTCCATTCCTCAAGTTCTCGCCAACTTTACATCTTGGGAGTCTCCATTTTTTTTTTCCTAAATCACTATTTTTAATAGACCAGGTGGAAATGTTTCTACCAACATTACTACTGATTAAAACATATATTGAAAAATGCAAAAAATCGCATCAATTTTCATAAATTCTTTATAATAATTACTGAGTTAAAAAAAAATGCCTTATTCAGGATTATCTCAGAAATATTTGTACCTTAAAACAGTATAAAACAAAAGAATGGATTTCCCTTCCAAACTTGTCAGGTCTCACTTGATAACTCTCAGTTACCATGGAATCATTGGTCCCTTCCAATTCTGAGGCTTCTTTAATGGCCATCTGGTCCAAGTCCCCTGCAGCGCACAGGGACATGCACAGCTCCATCAGGTTGCCCAACCTGATTTCAAAATCATAGTTCCATGCTAACCTTTGGAAAACAATGTGGACTGTAGCAAAATCATTCAGAGTCCTGTATGTTGTCTTTTGCTTTTCTTACCTGTCATACACCAAAATCCAGCTAATTTCCTTCCTATTACCAACTGCAGGTCCTTCCCAGCACTACTGCTTTCCAACTGTCTTCTCCTGTCATGGAACATCCATGTTTTGAATTATTTCCCACCAAATGTGCCAGCTTGTATTTTTCCATTATGAATCTCATTCCTTGAGTTTCTGGTTAAGCTCTCTAGAAACTTTCTCTGATTTACATTACTCCTTTGGCTTGCCAAGCAGTGTGAGGAAATAAGCCCCACAGCTGTATTTAGCCACCTCTGCAATTAACATTCTCTTTCATAGAGTAACAATGTTAACCAGCACCTGGCATTGAACAAAACTGCCCTCAGGCTACCTGGCACAGGACACAAGCTCTTCAGCTGGAGTCTCTAAGCCTGCCAGGTCATTGCTGGGTGCTTTTCCCAATCCTGCACATCTCTCTTCCCCACTCCTCCCCGAGCTGCCACTCAGCCCCATTCCTACCCAAACATAAGCCAACCCCAAAACTGCCAGTTGTCCCTTTATTAGAACACAGTTTCATCTGAGAGCACACACTTCATTCCCTATTTGTGTTACTTGAAGTTTTGATGAAGTCTGCCTGCCAAAATCCGTCCTTCATAAACCAGGACTGTTTGTCGCTGTCTGATCTTCTCCAGACTTCCTCTCCCCCTCTCTGAGCCAAGGACCTGCCTCACGGCTGCAGAGGTGTGTTTTATGGCTCTCTGACACTCGGTTTGTTCCAAGCACCTCCCCTTTCATTTTGTCCTGTTCTCATCTTGCTCTGTGCAGTTATGGTTTAACTTGCATTTCTGAGAATCAGCTGCATAATGCAATTATTTCTCACGTTTCTGAAAGGTGCCCATGCCAAGCTGTGCCCCACAGACAAGTAGGTGGGAATGCACAAATGGAGCCCGTGCTCCATGCCCCCCAGCAGTGCAGGATGCTGCCATCCCACAGGCACCCTGTGGGAAGGCAATGCTCTGCTCCCACCTGCCCACCTGAGCCACGGCTTCTGCAGGTGTTTCACTAGAGGGAAGCTGCATTGCTGCAGTGACTGCTCAAGCAGCCCACGGCTTTCCTCCCAAATAGCTTCAACTGTGTAAAAACCAGCACAAACAATGTTGGCAAAAGGTTTTTTTCTTTTTTTTTTTATTTTTTCTTCTCCCCACAAGGGACATTTCTGGTATGGATAGAGTTTTTTCTAAACTTCTTCTGTAAGATTAAATCATGATAACAGCCACACTTTGAGGCAGTTATGCTAACTTTTACTACTTTTCATTGCATTTGGCTTTTTTTTTTTTCCAGACAAAGTCAGTTCTCAGTGTGCTCACAAACCCTCCTGATGAGGACCAGTTTTATTGTTCATGTATTCAAAAGGAACATTACTTAGCTCAGGGGTTGAAGTGCTCACGGAGAGGAGAGGAAGAGAAAAAAGTAAACACCCATTAGATTTATTGTGACCACTGCAAAGAGCAGTTACAGGTGTAGTGTAACAAAATATTTACACAACTTCAGAACTAATTGTGTCACATTCTGAGCATCAATATGGTATTTATGTCACATTCTTATTCTTCCTGATTAACAGGGTCATGAAATATTGTTCACTGCCAGCAAAAGTTTGTGGTGGTCACAGGAGCTCCGCTCCACTCTCTTCTAGCTGGCCTGGCTCTGCTGAAAACAGGAGCCATTTGCATGCATCTGAGATCAGCCCAGAACACTTCCACCTGCCAAGATTCATTTATCAGTTCAAGTAAACAGTAACGTAATTTCAAACAAAATAGATTCTCAACCCAGTCGCTGGATTATTTCACCTAATAGCTGCACTGTTTTCCACCATCATCTGGTAGCACCTTTTGAGACCAAGATTAGCACGGAACATGTACTCACTCCACAAAACTGCCATCAGTTAGACACTTTTTGTTAGACACCATTTTGTTTCTAAGATCGCTGGCCAAGTACTTGAGTGCAGACAACTTGTACATCCCCAGTAAAAATCAACGGAGCTATGCAGCGTTACTCCAGCTATAATTCCCCACACATGTAATTTACAGTCATGCTATATGTTTCTTGGCTACTATTTCTTTGCACTAATCACACCAAAACGGGATGAAGAAATGCAACATCACTGTTGAGATGAATCACATCCTACATAGCTCAACCCTTTTGCTCTCACATAGCCCTCAATCATATAGCTTTCCCAGAGCTAACTCACAACATCTGCTACTGTCATTTCCTTTTAAGAATTTATGATAACTGCATTTATTGCCTGATGTTATAGGATATAGTGGACAACATAAAATGTAGCAATTTCCATACTAATACAGCTGTTCCATCTTTTCCCGGAATATTAACTTCTTCCAATCCACACTGATCTGAATCATAAGATTCAGTCCAGTAATTTATGCCTGCTCCGAGCAGGTACTTGGAAGGGCATTATTTCAGCAAAGCCAGCATAACTACTACAACCTAATGACTAGCTAGTCCCTTCTGATGCTCAGTAAACCTTCCACACCTTTGCCCCTGAAGGATAAACCCAACTCAGGCAATCTCAGAATTCTTTGAATCCAATGGTAGTTGTAAATGCTTGTACCAACGTTAAATGTCACACCAAGTGGGCAGCCGTACGCAACATACACATGCAAAGGTAGCGTAAGTCAGTGAGTGGTGGATTTTTTTTAATTGTTTTTGCAAGCGTAAGTCTTCCCCCACTCTCCTGCCTCCCAGCCACCTCTTGCCCTGTGCTCTTTTTCCTTTTCCTCA
This sequence comes from Lagopus muta, assembly GCF_023343835.1. Lineage (NCBI taxonomy): Eukaryota > Metazoa > Chordata > Aves > Galliformes > Phasianidae > Lagopus > Lagopus muta. Next base: position 26,579,360 of record NC_064440.1, on the reverse strand, counting down.
TCGCTGAGGAACAGGCAGCAGCTTTGTTCCTCCAGCACAGGGAACCAGAAGCTGCCTGCAAGTACAGCTGCAAATGCAGCCACTGTCTGGCACCAAGCAGACAGAGCAGATGAAGCCCATTAACAAAGACCTGCTTGTCCCTGGTCCATTTAAACACTGGGAGGTCTCCTTCCCACACCTCTGCTAATGGATACACCCTGCTCTGCCAAATGAGGCCTGAGGCACTATTTGTGTCTGTTCACAAAGTCAGCCCAAGCACACAGCACTGCAATGCCCACCCTTCCCCAGCCATCGCTTACTTCCAAGTTCTGCCCATTTCTTTGCTCCAGAAGCACTCGGTGCCACACAAACACAAGCTGACATACAGGTACATTTTCCTGAAGTACCCAGGTCCTTGTAAAAAGCCAAGCCCATGAACGAGTTCAGTGCTTTGTTTAAGGGCGAGTTGAAGATGAGGAAGACACAACCTCCTCTGCACATAAAACCAAACCCATGGCAAGCACATTTGTTTTTAAGAAATAATATGTTTAAGCCTCATCATGTATACTCCCTTCTTGAGGGAGCTACAAACACCACTTTTCCAATTCCTTATGCTCCCAAAGGGTCTGTGTTTCACAGCTATCTAAGCCCCTTAATCTTTTAGTTGTTTGGATTCCAGATTACTTTGTGTTTTTTTTTTTGTTTTTGTTTTTTTTTAATAATTCAAAGGCAAGTTGTACAGTGCTGGGTATTTCTGTTTGTGTTTTTTTTCTTTTTTTTAATGGTTGTTTTTGTTTTCTTGTTTGTTCCTTTTTTTTTGTTTGGTCTTATTTTCTTTTCCTTAAATGACCAGTGCACTGCTACAGGAGTTAGTCACAATACACTGCTCATTACTGGCACGTCTTCCAAGTATTTTACAGCACATTCTCAATAGCATTATGCAATCATTTCATTAGTCTGAACTGTTTCACTTGGCAGCAAGATGCATTACAAAGTGATGTCATCTCTTAGAAAAATATGAAAGCCAGAGGAGGTGACAATTTCAGGGGTATACAAGTCCTAAAAACTCAACCAGTTGGAATTCCAAAATCTCCATATGGATACCTGTTACCTCTGCTTTCCTCATTGCCATTCTGCAGTCATTAGAAGTGTATATTGCTGCTCCTCACCACTGTTCCTCCCCCCAGAGAAAAATTGAGCCCATTTTTAGAGAAGCTTTTGTACTACCCAAGCTGAAGTCACGTTCAGTTCACAGCACATAAGACAAAGCAGTGATACACAGCACGTCCTTCCAGGCTCTTCACTATTGCAGGATGCTGTGACATGCATTGCACAAGTCACCACAAGGTGACAAAGCACAACTTAGCATCACCTTGCCACCTGCCAACTCTACTCAATGAGTTTTACTCTAGAAATAAAGACCTCAGTAGATGGATCGCTTCCAGATGCCTGAAAATTAGTCTTCTACAAAAGGCACACACAGTGCTCTTGCTATAATTCATTTGGTGGCTCCCTGAAATCCAAGTGTTTCCGTAGTAAACAAAATCTATTACAGAAATTTTGCTGACAGGAAAAGAGCTGTTTCTCGAGCAAGGGCTCTCCTCCATCTCACAACACACCAGATGGGATTCTCTCTTCAGGGGCTTGGGAAGAGTGGCAAACTGTTTTAATTATGACATTTGCAGCTCTGATTTCCCAGGCTGCCTCCATCATCTTGGCAAGCCTCTTTTATGAGAGGTCACAGAGCCTAACAGCCAGAACACTGAACTGCAGCTTGTCAAGAAACTTCACTTCTGCCTCTACTTTCCAACAAACAAGTCAGCTCTCCTTATTCTGCTCAGCTTTCCTTCTTTGCAAAGCAGAGCGCATGTCCACAGCTCTGAAACATTTCAAAGAAAGTAAAGAAGACTGTATTTCTTAATAAAAGCAGCAGGATTAAGATCGAAGCATCTAGCTGGATTCTAACTAACCAGTCAATATATTGACAATGGGAAAATCAAGCCAGACTATACCAGTAAGTGATAATGACAGAAAATGGTTATGTATAACCCTCCCCTTGCATCTTTCTCAATCAGGAGGGTCACTTACTTGTTATTCTGCAGTATCTTACTGAACAAATTATCAACAAACTAGAAGCCCAACCTGTATCATTCTTGAAAAATTTCAAGAAGTGCGAACAACCTCAATGAATTTATTAACCTCTCATCACCATTGTCACCTGCAGATGAGCACTACATGTCAGGCCTGCCATCCTCTTACTTCAGATGCCATTGCTCCAGGTCCAAGCTCCATACGTACATGAGAGGAACTAGAGAGCCAGTCCAACTGCAGAGCGCTGTATGTTTGGATACACAATCCGTATAATAAGTTCTACAGTGCTCAGAATCATAAACTGAAGTATGCAGAACTCAGTTTTATTCATTTACAGTTATCTTAAGATAACCTGCCACATTCAAACAACTGCTGAAAAGCAAGAGAGAATGAGAATTGGAGTTGACTTTCTTACCTCTAGCCATCTAAAACTAAACTGATAAACAGAGAAAAGCTTCCACCACATACAGACTTTCAAACAACCAGATGCTATTGCTGCCATTGCAAAACAGGCTGCCCTTAGCAGTTGGATCTCTTCCCAGCTCCAAAGCAGCTGGCACTGCAGTCTGGGAATCACGTTGCCTGTCAGCTTCAGAGCTTGTCATTAGCTGTTAGCACACCAGCAGGGACAGGGCAATCTTCACTGGAGGAAAAGGGGGGGAAAAAAAGAAAAGGCTGCATGGATGGGGAGAGCCTTGCACAGACCTTTCAACACAGCCTGCCAAGATATGGCAGAGTGAGGATGAGGAAAAGTCCTATTGCCAGAGGAACTGTCTCAAACTAACACACCCTGCAAACGTTCTGTGCTTTATGATAGACCAGAGCATGTGTTTTTATTAACAATGAGCAATTAGCAACAGAACAAGTAACACTCACTGGAGCAAAAAAACCCCAATGCTAACAAAAGCCATTTCACTTATATATGCCAATATTTTCAGACAAATATCTCTAAATCTATCTGTCAGAATAAAATATGCTTTAAACAAGAATCACATTCTTCAAGAATGCTGCTGAAGTGAAATATTATGCATTGACTTGGTAAATAATTATTCAGGGAATTCACAAGTAAAATCAGCAGGGTTAAAGCAAAGCGACAAAAAATTAATGGTTTGGTTTTTTAGCTAAAAGAAACTGTTGTTTTTTTTTTCTTCAATGGAGGCATTCTATTTGTAACGTATTAGTCTTGAAGAAGAGGTCTTAAGAGCCTTTAAAAGTTAATTTAAGTAATACTTGTTCTTTTTCTCTAACTTAAACTATATAGGATCTAAATCAAGTATTGAAGCTTCCTGCATGAATCAAACTTAGTAGGAGAAAACAGACAAGGAGCACGAATCACAAAGTCACAAAACGTACATAGGCTTCATTTCAAATGCATCTTTAAATGCTATCAATATGAATATAAAATCTTAACAGCAAATATGAAAACCCAAGAAAAGATACAGAAGTTATTTATGGCACAATGACAGCATCTTTTTTTTTTTTTTTCTTTCCTCTCTTTTTTTTTCTTCCTTCTTTTAAGACAGAAACTGCACAGTATGAGTCTATGGTTGTGGTATCTACCGTACCACTCAAGTCACTGCCAACATGATAGAGCAGTGCTTTTGGGACCCATGTGTTTACCTGGATTTCCCTCTCCAGAATCTTTCCCTATCACTTGCCCATAAGAGCATTTCAATTCACTGTTCAGAAAACCATAAGTCAGGTAAGCATTTTTTTCCCCTTTGTTTCTCATAATAGATGTCTACAGTGTAAAGAAAGCTCTTGAGCAGGAATAGCCAAAAACTTACTTTTACACGGTTGGAGAACCTCAGCAAGAATCAAAACCTTAACCCGTGCTTTGTTTGTGAGTTTAGAGGCACTTAGAAAACAAGTCTACAGGGGACAGTGCTGCAACACTGCTGCATGCTAGAAAGTCCATATAGTGCAGCACTGAGTTCATGCTGCCACTTTGGGTTGGTTCTCATGGTATCTAGGGCTCTGTTCCATGCCCCTCAGAAAGGCCATGAACAGCTGATGAGATGCAGTCAGAGCCCTTTCTTTGGAGGAAGATAAGACAACTGTCAGAAGGAGGTGAAAGAAGATGATGTGGTTTAGGACAGAAATAGGAGAAGATCACTCTGGAATGTTTCTCTAGAGACCTTGCTCTCCAGAGCTCTCTGCTGCAGGATTTATGAAGACAGCGCCAGTAGATACTTCTCTGCACTCATAGCTTTGATAACCTCTCACAGTCTGGTCACTTCAATTAAGCAGAGGAACAAAGAGTGAGCTTTGCCTTTATTATAGCACTATGCAGTATGCCATAAATAACTACTTGGGAAGCATAACTAGATAAATCCTTCCAACTGTATTTATCAAATAAATTTAGTAGCATACGTTATCATCACATCAGCCTTGCAATTGTATGTATCAATTTGCTTTTTAATCCAGCCATTAATGAAACCTAGTTGGCCCTTTTAGTCCTCACCTCCCCTCTTTCCCCCCGGCCCCCACCAGTGAGGGCTCACTGAAAAGAGCAGGGCATTAAGGAAAGGAAGGCTTGATAATTCCACCAAATCCAGGGAAGGCAGTTCAGCCAGACAGACGTGCAGCGATGCCTACCTGGACTCGTTACTGGTCCAGGCCAGTAACAGACAGTGCTGTGCAGCACATGCCACAGGCTTCCTGGGCTGTAAGGCATGGTGACCACAGGAGGACTTACCCCATAGTAGATTCACCAGGCAACAACAGCAACAGCTTAGCTTTTATGGTCTTCCACAAAAACTTCTTGATGTAGTTGTTTAGGTGTTTAAAACTATATGAAGATGTGTAGAAAAACTCTTTTCAGTAATCAGATTGTGAAACTGGGTATTTGCGAGGAAAAATGCTAATAGTGAGACTGTTATAAACATCTAATACTTCTTGAATAAGCTGTGCTACAGGCAGCAAAGTACCTCTGTATTCTAGAATGAAATTCATTCACTGTACAATGGTTCTAATTTTTCCTTAACTTTCTGAAAAACAGAGTTTATGTCCTTTGAGAACAAGTTTGGGAAAGCTAAAAGAAAGCACTCCCACCTTCTAGCAGAAGCCCTCAAGAACCAAATCATCCCACCTTTGCTGGGTTGCCTTTTTGGGAATAAATGGCTTTTTTCCCCCCCTAAAATCTGATGCAGGAACCTCTGTCTTAAAGAGCAGAATCACCCTTGGAAATGTGAAGAACAGTCATCAATACGACAACAGTCCACCTTTAGCCCAGACATCCTGAAGACTTTCTCTTTCCCAAAGGAAAGAAGTAAGCCAATTCACTACTACCCTTCATTTCCGAGGTCTCATGTCTGATGGATTTAATAGATTTAAGCAAACACTTTTTTTGGCAGATTTTGGCCTTTCACTTGTTCATACCCAAGAATGAAAACAGCATCACAGGTTGTTGCTCACCTGTGAGATTATTTCTCATTAATATCTCCTTTCTCCTACAGGTCACTTGAAAAGCAACAGACTTGGTTGCCCATCTTCTGGTAAGCAAAACTACCTTGGTTGTCTCAGATCCCTAAATAAATGGTTCAGAAGCCATCAGGCAGATTCATGGAGGAGCGCCTATCAATGGCTACCAAACATAACATGAAGACAGTCTTTAGTTTACAGAATCACCCAACTGTAAGAAAATGGAAACTTGTCCTTTCTCATGCTTTTTAACCTACAGCAGGCACAGAGCCATCAGCAGAGATGGGAATGTGGACGCTGCTTCAGCCCCACGCAGCTTCTGTAGCAAGGCTCCAGCTGGGACCTATCGCTCTTGTCCACTCCCACCATCTTCTGGACAGCACATTTTCTGTTTTCACAGCTGCAATGTGAGAGAACCACGCCACCAGCAAAATGCATCTTCAGGTACCATTTGTAAGGTCTGTGACCAATGCACCGCAACCAGCTAGGATTTTCTACAATAGTGTCAAGGGCAGTGTGAAGTAAAAGGATCAGTTCTTATTTTAAAGTAAACAGAAATTGTAGAGAATGATTTAAATGTGAAAGTTGTAACCTGATTTAAAAACCTGTGTTGTTAATTACTTGTGTTGGCATACTCTAACACTTTGAAATGTGCCAGAGAAAATCGCAATGGAAGCTGTCAAATGCTTTTTCGAAGTCATACTGTTAGAAAAAAATCTGTTTCCTTACACCCACTGAATGCTAGTTCTTGAGTGAAAACTGGCTAGCATGTTATCATTGAGACTGAATTCAATTTAGACCCAGCCTTACATTTTCTCTGCCTAATATGACAACGCAGAATACCCACTTTCACACTGAGATTGTAACATTTTGAGTTTCTGTGGATCTTTAAACGCCTTTTTTTAAGGCATTTTCACAATAACACCATGTTCTTCGTTCTGTCTCCTTCAGTAATCTAAATTTCAGTCGTTGAGCAACAGCTTCAGCATTTTGACTTCAGCTTTCTTAAGTTCTAACTGCTTTACCATGGTTTCTGCTATGAGCACTGCTGGTAAAGATCCACAGACACATCCTTAATACAGTGAAGAACATTCCTGTAAAAATAACATTTTCAAAGGCCCTCCCTGTTTATTTTCCAGCCTTCCATCTCTCACATGCACAGGCCTTATTCTCCCTCACACAAAGCAGTCAGTGTTTCCAAAAGCTGCTGTTTCTGAATGCCTGATTTAAGACACTGTCATACCTTCTTTCTGTGAAGACCTTCGCAGGCCTCATCATTTGTTTTGTTCTTTCATTTCTTGGTAGCTTTCTCCACGTTTGTCTTTTCTCAGCCTGTATATTCATTGCAATAGAAAGAGCATGGATTCCTGTGCCTCTGAACAATCATATTTCATTTTGAAACAATAATAATTTTTGTATTTCATTAGCATCTTGCCATCCCAGAGACTTAAGTTTCAGTCACTCAAATCTTTTTTAAAAGACTCATCAATGGTAATGAACATCCTTATTATATTTTCCAGCAATAAGCAACAAAAACAATGGCTTGCAGTTAACTAATTAGGTGTTCACCTAGAAGGTAACAGTTTTAATAATGCATCACTCTTCATTTCCCAGTAGACCGATAATGTTTCGAACATTACAGTAAAAAAAACAAATCCCATCACTATGCATCTATAATAGAAGATCTGACTATATAAAGTACTCTGGTAATCTCTCCCTTTTAAAGCAACTTGAAGGAAGCCACGTGTACCCCTGTAAATTCCTACAAAAACTAGAAAAGAATTGTTTGTTCAGAAAGAGGGGGGGGAGAAAAATATATCATAACATTCAGCTGCCATCATTTGTGTTTGACAATTCCAAAACAGCAACAGATAAATGAGGTAACTCTTCCCACCTTTAGGGCAATGAGCTCTGTCTTGATACTACTAATTAGAATAAATCTACATCGTAAGAAACATTGCAGCAACAATTATCTGCAGTGTAACTACTCAAATTCAAAATGTGAACAAATAGCCTTTAATAAAGTGTAAGGTAAGTGCTAATAAACTATCATCTCCAACCTACCACTGCAGGCAAGAGATTTGCTGTGATTTTTTAAAGCCAATAGCCTTAACTAAGGGAGAGCTAACATCGAGCAAGCCCTGGAATTGTTGTGCTTCCCTCCTGCAGCTCCAGAGCACCTAGTGGCATTCAGTCACCATGAACAGTGCACCACGTACTCAGATCTAGCAAATTCCATGAAAACTTGATCCTACTGGAGACTCTTTTCCTCAGACTTTTGGGGATTTCATAGCCTCACATGAATAGATTTAGATTGTGGTTCCCCTTGACACAAGTACAGGGCAGTGATTGGGCCTGAACTCCCTGGAATCATTCGAAGCTCCAGGTGTTTGCAAAAGTCCCCAGCCCAAAAGACTCCTTCAGTCTTTTCAGTTTTACAACACCCCAGCTGTTTTAAAAACTATGCTCGTGCTTACTTAATTTCATGTCTGTGCCTACGTCTCTACACAGATGGAATACTTTCAGTTGGACCTGCTTTAGGCAAAATTCCTACGTTTTTTACATTGAAGATTTTTCCTGCACTATCCGGAACCAGCAAAATCAGCTGTAAAACAGAGCACATCAGCCATGCCTTCCTCCTCCCCCTCAGTCACCTTGCACATCCGATAAAAGGACGGAACACAATCTGTTGCAAAAGGCACAAGCTTTTTTTCCACTGCCAATATTTGTTTAGGCAGCCAATCCAGATTTTTGGTATAGTATGATACAATCCTCTTCACTTCTGGTCTCTGCCAACATTATCTTCCTGTGCTATTTTGCTTCCACAGAAGAAAGCATTTAAATAAAAAGCACACTAATCACATTAGTCTCTGAAATACGCAGAACTGATTTAAATACCTACCTTTTCTGGAACATATACTCTCCAAATACACATTTCACACACTCCAGTTCTTTGGCAATATGCAGCAAACTAAATTGAACAAAGCTGATCCTAACATGGAAAGTTATAGTAAACAAAAGCATTCAAGATCTTGAGCTTATTTTCAGGAGTTCCATCAGCTTGAACTTTTTACACCCACTAAACAAGTTGAATCTTGCCAAATAGCAACACACGTTTGGAAGTCTATGCAGAGTCTTTCAGAGTGAAAGAACATCCCGAGGTCATGTAGCTGCTCCATTTTTGAGGAATGTGAAGAAAACATATGAACAAACAGCAGGAGTACCTCCTGTATAGCATGAATATGCTACTTCTCTTAAAAGCAAGTTAAAAGAAAAAAAACCTTCATTGTTACTAGCAGCATATGCCACTCCATCCAGACCAGTAATGATATTATCATTTATCAAGATAAATGAAATGCTAATCTGCAAGTTGTTGAATCTCTGTGTACACAATTCAGGTTAAAGTGAAAAGTATTAGCTTTGGAGGTCAGAAAAAGCAACTTCCTTCAGAAAACCCAACTATTCTACTTAGTAAACAGCAAGTAATGCTCCAGTAAATCCTGTGCACTGGTAAACCCACATTCTGTTACAATCAAAGGTTACACTGGTTAAAGAGCTATGAACACCTGATCCAACCTAACCTGAAAGCTGTCCCTCTTACAGATCACTAGGTGGTGACAATAAATACCACACGTGTGCTTGAGGTGCTGTGTCTCAAGCTGTCCTTCTGTATGCCTTCATCTGTCACTCACTTGTACTCATTACAAGCACATGGTAGAAATCCAAGGGTTACCAGGTGGTCATTTCCCACCAAACACACTCTGGATCTTCAACAAGTCTAAGTGTCCCCACATTAACAGTCTTCTAAACAACACAGATCCTTTCATGATCTGACAAGGTGGCATTTCAAGTTCAGATATCCACTGAGAAGACTTTCCAAGAAGGTGGATGTAGAGGGAGAAAAGAGGATGGATGTAGAGGACAGATGCTATTCATACAGAGCCTGTATTAATCCTGACAAAGCTGTTAGCCTAGGACGCATTTTCAGTGGTAATATTACCTCAGTTTGATTACTCCAAGTTCTCACAACAACAGAATAACCAGCATCTCTTTCACAGCCCCAGCAGAAGGGAAAAATGATTGACCAAGGTCAGCAGTTCACCTCTATCCTCTCTTACAATCAAACGCCTAGGAAAGATCAGGAAGTGGTGGATTGCATTACTTCTAGTTGAAATGGTAAACACATGATATTAAATCTTAATTCTACGTGTATCTGACAGCTGATCTGTACAGAACCTCAGGCTCTGCAGCTAAGTGCTCCATGTGGGTGTTTAGATACATACAGTGCTTCTGTTTTTCTAAAGCGCTCCTTATTTTCCTTCTGTTTCGCTATGTTTTTTATTGATGCCAACGGAGCAGGGCCTGCAGCAGCCAGACAGATGCAGTTTGCTCTAAAAGTGGACAGGCTTTGTCCTGATCTTTTCTCATACACTGCATCAGTCCAAGGTCAGTGCCTTTGGTGGGACAGAAAAAAACAGTTCCTATTAAGTAGCCTAGGAATGCATGCTTTCCATGTCACAAGCTGCTCACTGGTTCAATCATGGCTATAGGTGACAAGCCAGTTCTGAGATAAGCACATACTTCTAGGGAACTGTGTAGGGATCACAGAAGTCTCCAGGTGAGGTACCCCCCTGCAGTATTACTGGACCAAAGATTATTGCACCAATTTTGTTTCTTTGTGATCAAACAATAAATAAGAGTAGAGTAGTATCAATAGAACCTGTGCTGTTTTACTGCACGCTACCTGATGAGCACAGAACAGATCTTGCTTTCCCTTCCTCACACTGAAGCAATGGGTGCCTTTGCTGTGGGAGCACAATGGATCAGCCCTGCTATCACATTGCTGCAGCCCAAGCAAGTGTCTGCAGGGACTCCAAAGGGATGCAGGTAGAACCTGCTGGATTCCCTAGACACTGCACAGAGCTGCCAGCTTCACCCACATAGAAAGGAACACAGCCTACACACGGCTCTGGAATCAGTGGAAAAACTTGTTAGCTCCAGAGCTGGAATCATCTTTGTTTAGTTAGGAAGCAAGTAAAAACCTCACCAGTGAGGAACTATGCAACACAGAAAGCAGTATGGACTGCCTCAAGACTTGCAGCACAATAGCAACACAGACTTCTAGCATCATGATTACTGAATCAATTAAGATTCAGTGCAGGGTAACCATTTCAGAAAGCAGATTTAAAACACAGTGTTATTTTACTAAGTCTGCTTCTTCTGTTAATCCCTTTTCTTAGGAAAAGCCCATCACGCTGTAAGCACAGCTTGTTTCGTAAGGAAATCACAATGCTGTACATTCCATCTAGCCCTGCCCACTTTTCACACCGTTTAACAACAAAAAAAAGCAATGTTTCCTGGTTCAATGGTCCATAACTACCTCATCCTCAACCAAGATTCTTCTCAATATTTGGTATTTCATCACACTTCCTCTAGCAGGTTTTTTTTCAGCATTGAACTTATTTCCCTCTCACACTCCAGCAACCGGTCTTCCTATGAGCTTTGTAACTTGTTAGCCTTTAGTTCTGAGGAAGCCCTGCTCCTGCAGCCTGCTCTGTTTAAGCCTGCCTTTGCAAATGCAGGCCCACACAGCTACAGACACACCAGAAAAATCTGCTCACGCAGACCCAATTGCACTGCTGTTCTCCCTTCTGTGCTATTACTCTCAAAGGATTAAGATTTATGCCTTTCCCTAGCCCACACTTTGCCAAACTCAATCAGTACTTGCCTCTTTCTTCAACACTCCCCTCCAGCATTTTAATTATTTATGGCTCCCTTATCTCAATTCCTTCCAGTTTGTTTATATCATTCTGACACTGAAAAAGCACGGAAATAAAACGGTATATTAAAAGCAGGCACCACAGCTTTGCAAAACAGGTCTATAAGCAACAGACAGACTCTTGTTTAACTTTTACCTATGTCTCCTTTGCCATTGTTTATCACCAAGCATACTGTTTCAATTAAACATGCGCTTTAGTTTACTTCCAACCAATAAGTTGCTCACATGTGATCAAATTTCATTAATTCTTATTCATATTTTTTGTTTCAAGCTGCCATGTTCTGCAATTTTTCCATCTTTAAATGCATTTGCAGTTCCTGTCAGCATGCTGCATTCTGAAAGCTGTCTCGTTTCTGATGCACCACCTGCACAACAGGTTTCTCTGCTCGCCTGAGACTTTCTGGAAACTCAGAGTCAGCCAGACTGAGGGGCCTGAAGAAAGTACACAACAGCTTCCTCACATTGCAGGGATCAAGCACCAGGCGAGGAGGCTGGAAAGCATTCTCAACCTGGAACACTGCTCTTGCTGTCCCAACCAGCAGGTCATCCCCACTCCAGACTGAATGACTTGCAGAAATCCTGTACAGTGATAAAAATCTGTGACTCTGTGTGATATAACCCAATGAAAGGCAGTAGTCAAACAATTCGTACGTCTTTGCCCTCTCCATGAGGGCATTTGACAGGAAGCTCTGCCCAAGCACAAGCAGATGAATTCTTCACAACCTTTTTACTCATTGCTATGCTTTTCCAGGCCTCCTCAGTGTGAATCTCAGCCCCCATCTGCAGTGCCCACCACCCAGTATAGCTCTACTACCATAGGTGGGCATCAGGGAGATGCCTGGGTCTCTGTGCTGCTCAGCCCGCAGCTGTGCTCATTCGGCCCATGAAGAAGGCAGCCCATGTCTGCTCCCTGCCTCTGGGGCATGTAGAGGTCTACACAGCCTGTCTGCAGCACCTCTAAGATCATCATGTTGTTCACTGTTCCTCACGCCTTTTATCACAGGCACAAATACCAGCTGGACCCTTGCACGCTTCCGATGAGCCCAATTCTAGAGAAATGAGCAGCTGATGATCTGCTCCCTCAAAACACTCACAGTTTAGTAAGGAAAAGTAGCAGCCCTTTTCAGCCCAGTACCACACACCAGACTTCAGCTGAAGCAGGGTGCTGTCAGCAGCCAGCCACCTCCATTGTAGCCCTACACGCTCATAAATACACGTGCCATATGATACAGCCTCCATTCATTTCTTTTCCATTTTATACAGTCAGTTCTCACCACAGTAGTTGCACATCTTGTAAAAATCAATCTGTGAAGCATTTATGGAAGTCTCCACCTTTTTTTTTTTTTTTTTTGGCAAAGAATAATTATTCACCAAGGCAGGTTGCAAAGCATTTATGTTTTAATAACAGCAATTTCTCAGATCTTGGCTAAATTTTATATATTCATTTTTTGCTCATCTCCACAGCATATTTTCTTAATAAACTTAATGGAAATACTGTGATTTTAATTTCAGTTTGAATTTATTCTAGCCACTGAATTTACTCCGGAGATCTACAAATTTGTGAACAGCTTTTAATAAGTTCTTGCTGTTTTATTAATGCACCTCTGGGTGCTATTGCAGTGGAATTATTTGCTATTGCAAATGAACAATGAGGTGGATTTCCCAAGGAAAAAAAATCCAGAGGGACGTAGAAGATTCACAGAAGAAAAGCTCCACCTCCATCACCACTGCATACAGTTAGATGTAATGCCTACTTGCTACATACCACATTTAAGCTATAGACTGAAACAGCTCTTAAGAAGAAATGTTTTTTTTGATTGCTTCCATAAACAAATCTAGATAAATCTGTGTCAGAGATGCATTACTCAGAAGATGTATGGGAAAACTGTAATGAAGGAATATTCCAAGCCCTTAAGACATTAAAAAAAATAAGATAAATACAGTCTAAAATCAAGTCAAGGATGTCAGGAAAGGAGACAGTTCCAAAACCCATGAGTTCATACAGTATCAGAAATGGTTGGTGCTGAATTTGTGTAATGTATACAAGTGCTGGCCACACTACTTACAGCTTCCTTGCAGCTGCTCAGAAAGAACTATTAAGTAGAGCTCTGTCAAAATTAAATCCTTGCATCTTAACATCTTCTTCAAACCATAATGAGAAAGCAGAAGAGGAAAGAAAATAAACCTAGAAAAAAAGAAAAAGAAAATCCACACATGGATTGATTACACTTGTGTACTTCTAGGCTTTTGTTTTTGCCATTCTGTATGTCATAATTATTCTGCAGACAGTTGCATATTATGGTGCAATGGTGGCTTTAGAACGGAAGACAAACTTACCATAAACAAGTAAAATTGAATAGGGTCATTGTAAGTCTACTTTCAAACTGTTTATTTTCGAGGCAACCAAAGATGCAAGAAGATGAAGTCGGACAAAGAGACAAACTGTACTATCTACTAACAACACAAATTAACTTTAATCCTTCTCTCTCAAAAGGATGCGTTTCTCAAAAAAAAAAGTTGCCTTTAACTCTCCTGTTGCAATACAAAGCAGGTAGTGAGCATCACCCCAGGATTCGTTAAGATTTAGGAACAAGAACTGATATTGCAAAACATCTAAGGTAAGTCCCAGAGAAGCATGCAGTTTCTCTGGAACATCACACACAGAAGTGCTCCCAGGGTATTTCCTCCTGCAGTGCAAAGAGCCAGGAACTACCTCTGATGTGAGGAGCTGCACCACCATGTGCACCATCTGAGTGGAGAGGATTAGGGCAGAGCCATGAAAGCAGCCACACTGTAACATCACTTATCTGGTATGAGTAACTGTAGTTTGTAAGAAATAATGACTTCAGACAAAACTGAAATCTCTAAAGGTGTAGGATGTGAGAGTGAGGAAATGCATCGGAATTCAAATTCAGACCTCTTTTCTACATTTACTGTAGCATTTGAATGACACATTCTACAAGGAAGTGAAGAGCACTAGCAGCCACAAACACAATTAGCCTGCCCGCCTAACAAGTTACTGTTCAACATAGGTGCACAAAAACATGTTAAATGCTAAATTAAGTAGCACAGTGAAGAAGTCTGAGCCACCACATTGCTCAGAGCATAAACCAGATGCCTTGGAGGAGGCAGAGATAACAAACATCACTAGAAACAGAAGCGCTGAGTCAGGTCTTTCATTCCAGTGAAACAAAACCTGATTGCATCCTGGCACATGCCACCTTCAGCCCATCAGCAAGAGGAAAAGATTCAGTCAGACAACGAGTAGCAAGAGCAAGCAGAAATGGCATATGCACTCTTCTCCCAGACATGTGCCTAATTAAAGCATAAAAGGGAACTGGATGCTGATAAAGTACCAAGAACAACTTTGTATAAATAGGGGTTTTCAAACTTTTCTCAACTTCTACTCCTCCTACGCCTTCTCCATTAGCAGTATGAAGTACTCTGAAACGTACTTGAAGCCTTTTCACAGAAAACTTGTTTTTACTATTCACAGATCCCTTAGGAGTAGTCCAAGTCTGGTAACCTGATCAACAAGCTACCTTGGTTGCTATCTGGTCTATGCAGAGTTCCCCATTCAGCAAAGAAACAAAAAGGAGGCAATGGGAACAGGCGCCATCCCTCACCCCAACTTGCTGTCCTTCTGGGAAGGCTCACCATCTCCTCTCATCTGCTGCTCCCTGTTCTGGCTCAGCTCTTCCCACTGCCAGCCCCTCAGCCCCCGTTGCCATCTCAGCTGGCAGCCCAGGCCACTCCAGAGATGACTCAAAGCCTGGATCATTTCCATCCCAAATTGGGTGCTCAAAGTGACAGGTGGAAGGTGGCAGGAGGACCCAGGTGCTAGACCCTGGATGCAAGCTCAGATGTACCACAATAGCTTCTTTTCTCCACCCTCCCCCCCAAGAACCCCAAACTCCATGGGGTCAGTAGTAAACAGCCCCTAGAGTATTACCTCACCCTGTGAGAAAGGAAAGGAAGGAGGATCATCACCCTCCTTTTAAGCGGGGCAGAGCATGTGCTGCCATGCATGTTTCTTCACTCAAGTATACAGTGCTCCAGAGAATCGCAAGCCGAACACACAAGCACTCACTAGCTTCAGCAGTTCCAGCCTATTTGCTCCTGTTTTTCACCAGCCCCTACTCCAGCCCTTGTCACAGCAGACCAGACAGACAGTGCTTAAGGGAAAACAAAATACCACAGCTCAATGATCAAGAAGAGAAGTCTGAAAGGCCTGTTTCCATCCCCACTTAATACGTATTCTATTCACCCTGGGACAACATTTTGAAACTTGTTGAATACATTTCTCATGAGCAGCATAGTGCTGGGAATCCTGCATCACAACCTTCACCCACATGGACTCTTCTAAATTCATACCCTCTCACCATGCATGACAAACGTTGACAGTAATAAGCCATTTTCTTATTTAAGAGAATAACTTCAGTGGATGCAGGGCATTAAAGTAAAGACCATTTCAACTTTATGATGGCCTCTCATAAGAAGTCTTGGTAAAGTTGTTGCCTTTAATCAATCTTTAGTTTTCTTTTCATAGAAGATTGACTGCTTCATGGTTACTGGGTGAGGTGGGAAAAGAAACAAAAATGGAGTCACTGAAAATCGAACTGGGAAAGAGATGAACAATCAAATTCTTTTTTTTTCCTAATAGCACTGCAATAGTAATTAAACAGCAGCAGAGCTCTCCTTGCAGAGACAGCAAACTATTTGCTACGCTTACAAGAAAATAATATATATATTTTTTTAAACATCTCTAACAGAAGAAGGTGCACAGTAAAACATTAAATGCGTCTCTAATGCTTCAGCTCACAGTGTTGGTACACAAAGCCCAAAAGAGACAAAGATGCATCAATACAGTCAGCCGGAAACAATCTTTACAACAAACTCACTTCAAAACAAACTTCCAGTTTTGTTTTTTTCCCCTGCTCTTAGGTAGGCCAGGTTCTAACAGCAACAACATACAAAATTGAGGGGACTGAATCCTTCTTTTTACTGAGAATTATTCCATTCGAGGCTGAGTTGAATTTGAAAATGCATTTTTAAAAATGAGATGATTCATTTCTAGCCAAGAAAAACAATACAATCTGAATATACAGGATAAGCCAATGATAAAAAGCCAGAGCGACACCTGGATTTCTCCTTCCTCTCCCAGAGTAGATGGCTACTGAGTTACATACTGGATTACAATTACACATTAATAAATAAACTAACAAAGATCCTGAGGATTTCATAACCTGAGCATAATATACTAAAAAAAAAGCAAGCCATCCTTATCCCTTGATTTGTGACCAAGATGAATCACATCAAGCCCCAAGCAGCAACTACTCCAAATTCTTCTTTATTTATATGAGGTACAAAAGCTATGTTTACTTTCAAGTGCTTCACTATGTGAATGTTGGTTTTCCTAACAACCTAACTTTGAGCCAGCTGTCATTTCTAAAAACTGATACAGAGGCAATGCTCCAGCCGGGTATTCCTAAAAACAGACACCATATTCTCTGTTGCTCCTAAGATAGGAGTCCTAAAAGGCCCTCGCACCCAGTGGGAAGCCTGGTCTGACAAGCAAGGATAAATATAAAAATCATGCAGTGCCTGAGGTTATAAACACAGTGTGCAACTGCTGCTCGCACAGCTACAAATACACCAGACACTGACCATTATCACTGCGCTTTATTTTCCCCATACACCATCTGTGGAGCACGATAAAACAGTACGAAGCAAAAAGAGGTGTGATGACTTCAAGGACAGGTTAAATCAAATCGCGCCATGAAAACACAGTTTTCATAAATGTATTTTTAGCATAATCCCGAGGACGTAATTTTATCTTGCTCCCACACAGTGCTTTCCTATCAAGTCCTGCAGTCTGTGCTATAATTCAGGGTGAACAGCCCCCACTGCTGCATTCTGCTGTCTCAAAGAAAAGCCGTGGCTATTTACTGGCTTTTAAGCACTGCACACAAAGTGAACTGCATTCTTTGTAAGAGGAGCGTTACTGAAAATATTCTTAGTCTATTTCACTCTTAGCCCAAATAGGAAAGAAATCACACCACAAAGAACTAAAAATTGAATGCAGGAGGACAAAATCTAAAGCGCAGCTCAAGGACATGTGATGACTTAAAAAATATATATATTTAAAAAAAAAAAAAAAAAAATATATATATATATATATATATATATATATATATATATATATATATATATATAAATCCTAGTTTCTACTTATAAAAATGTAGCCCTCAAGCTGAAAAATTTGAAAATATGGCTTAAGTGTAATCCTGACAGCAATATTTACCTGGGTCCACAGCTAGTCCAAGGCAGTTCCAAGCAGAGTGAAGGCACTGTGTGTTTGCACAAAGCATAACGCCTTCTGATGCTTTTAGCAGTGTGGATGTCAGCTCCATTTCCTTCTCTGAGACAGCTGATTTCCACAGCACACACTTTGTTTGGATTGAAACAATCGTCAGGTTTCATTTTGGCAGTCTGGTTTCTGGGATTATTTACAGAAGTGAGTCTTCATGGTAAACTGTTTCACTAAATTCTTTCACGTTTAAAAATTATGCTACAAGTGTGGCTTACGGCAGATCCATGAAGCAAATGGAAAGGGGCAGCAGTAGCAAACTCCCCCATCTTTTAACTGCACATAGGAATTTGGATCTTTCTGTAACTCTCCTCTCTCACCACTGGGAATAACTTGCCTGACAAAAAAAAATTGAAATATTTTACACTTAGCCACTGTCATTAAGGCTGAAATCCTGGAGAAGGAGCAGGATGCAAAACAAACTCACTACTGCAAGTGGCGGCTACAGAGCAAGAATTCTCCAGGAGTACAAGCACACTTTCATCACCTTATTCCTTGAACAAGTTTCCTAATTCCAGAGCAAACCATTGTTATCACCACAGGTTCATTGTTTATTACATGTAAAACAGTGTTCCTCCTTAAAACATTAAAAATAAGCACAAAACTACAGACAGGAATAAAAATAACTGTCACATCTGGAGATCAAAGAAGAAAACAATAGGAATGCACCTCAAAGGTGTTTTCTACTTGCTTAAGGTTTTTCAAAGACAATTCCTTTACCTTCTAATCCTTAATTAAATATGTACCAAATAGCCTGTCAGAAACTGCACTCCAGAGAAAAATAATTTGGCACAGAACTCTGCATACACAAGTGAGTGGCACACACACATTGCCGAGAAAATTCTTTGCTTTATCTTCTCCCAGAACCATCGTGGGCAGTCGTGGCAGACAAGACTAACTTGCAGATGAAATGCAGTGACAGGATTACCTGTGACATTTTGGCTCTACAGCTCTCTTCCAGGCATGGTTAATCCTAGGTTCAAGGTGCAGACTCAGCATTGGTACAACATAAAGGTGGCTGCTGTCGCTGCTGCAGCATGCCATGTCATCTGCAGAAGAAGGCTCGCCTGTCTATCTCCCACTACTTTGCTTCAAATCAGCAAATACAGTTCTAGAAAAAATACCTTCCTATTAACAAGTTTTTCTAATTAAGACATTTAAGGGATGACGTTATCTTCCTAAATTAAACCGAAGTATTGGTAATCTACTGGTATTGAAAAATGCAGAAAAATGCTTTCCTTTTTTTTTCCCCTACAGCAGAGCTGGGTTCTACTTCAGTGCTCACATCTTAACTAAGGTCTGAGCACTTCATCCCTTGGCTTTCTCTAGCACATGTACAGTTGCTAAAGCCTGCCATTCTGAGCTTGCTCTCGGTGCAAATACATGACAAGGATAGATGCCAACCCCTTTGCCAAGTCTGGCGTTTCAGTGATAACCTGGGTACTGTCTCAGAGCTTAGTGCCCCTCCTGGAGCAGCCTGTATTTTACAGCCCTGGCTCACTGGTGCTTCTGACCAACCAGTTTCATATCAGATGGGGGGGGACTGCTGCCTGAGCCTGGTACTGCTCAGCTCTGGGACTGCTCTTATGGGCCGCGTGCTTTGAGGAAGAGGCCCTGTAGCTCATCAGCCTGGCAATAAATTAAAAAGCAAGTGAACACTTATTTGATGTCTCTGATAAGTCAGTAAGCCTTTCACTGCTCAATCAGCACTGGGTAAGCTCTTTTTTTTTTTTTAATCTCAACACCATTTTTCAGCTCTATGATAGCAGGCCTTCTGATCCATGTAAATCCCTGCCTCCTTGATTCTCAGTTACATTAACACAAGTTTAAATCAGACAAATTGCAGGCATGATTCACGCCACTTTCCCACTGATCTGTTTTTCAAAATGCAAAAAGATGTCAACACTAATGTTTCCATTTCATGTTCAAAATATGGATTATCTAATAGGTATTTGCAACTGCCGTCCTCTACTCCCACAAGCAGCAGCAATATCCAGAAAGTCTCTTGCAAGTAGGTGGTTTTTTTTTTTCTGGTAGTGGGCTTTTGTGTTTCTTTGTTGGGTTGTTTTTTTGTTTTTGGAAGGGCAGTTTTGTTTCATAGCTGAGTGAATGAATGTTCAAGCCCATTTTCTTACCTATATCCTATAAAAGCAGCAAAACAAAGAGAACAGCTATTATCATTTGGCACTTCAATTTTTAAAATTTCATCCATACAGAACTTTATTTTTATTATATTATTGGATTTTTTTTGTTCTTAATTTTTAAGGTAGCTGCACTTCTACCATTGCACATTGGTTTAAAATGGGGAATGCTAGAACTTGCAATAATGCAAACCCACTAATAAACAAATAGCATCATATTCATAGTGAGAAATAGAAACGACTGTTTTCTTGACTACTAAATTGAAATAATTGAATTAATCCACTCACTACAATTTAAACTGATTACTGACTAAGCACGAGGTTTTATTTGACTAGTGCACCAACATTATTTTAATTGGATTCTATTTTAAAGGAGCTACATTTGCAATCAAAAGGAGGAAAAAGAGAACTAATGCTGGAATCACAAATGCATCACCAAATGCAAACACTCTCCTTTCATGAATACCTAGAGATGAAAACCTAGCAGTTGGTGAAATCAGTCCTAAGGACAAGGCCCTTACTTGATGGATAAGTGGTTAAAGTCAATGCTGTAGTTTCCCCTACTGCTTAAACTGCCAGAAGTTTTATCTAGCCATAATTGGAAGAAAAATAAGTGCTTATTTTAATTGGTTCCCCTTGTTATTTTAATTGTTAAATTAAAGCTTAAACAGAAGCTTAAACAGTTACATTCATACTTTTATTTCTACTGGTTTTATATTTATCTTCGTGGGAGTAAGAGTATACTGAGAGGTGGCAGAACTAACTGCCACACACACACACAAAAATCCATATCTGGGAAGAAAAATAAAAGCTTCATCCACTGACACAGTACTTCAGTAATTTATCTGAAGAGGGATACCCTTGTAAGGAGATTTAATATTCAGACTTAAAATTAATCTGGAGGTTGGCAAGCAGAGCTGTACAACTTGGAAGGCAAAAAAAAAAACCCACTTTTGGTTATAGTGAAGACACCGCACTGCTACTTTGTCAAAACAAAGATGAGATGAACATAGTTACAGATAGAGCCTGCTGCTCTCCTGTAGCTGCTAGGCTCTAACTGGGTGGTACCAAGACACACTGATACAACAGCGTAAAACAAAACACTGCTCCAACCTCATTCTCATACTAATGGATTTGAAGAATGAAGAGAAACAAACTGCTCAGTGCCCCCAGCTACCCTCAGCCCTCTTCTGCATACATAGGAGCCCTGCTGGAAGTCAATAATTTAGCAGCATGAGTACACGAAATATCCAGCTTACCATGTTTGAAAACAGACTTTCAGACTGGTTGAATTTGAACTTCCAAGCTAGAGATAACGGGCCCACTTCTGAGCCACACTGTACCTCAGGTTCAGTCATGCCTATCCTAAACAGCTCATGAAAAAGACCAAGTATAAATGTCATTTGTGGATTCCAGAAGAACATGCAGTTATGGCTATTTCTACACCTTTCCAGTGAATTCCAAACAAGGAATTACCCCACTGTTGCCACCTGTGTCTGCAACTCAGAAAAATGAAAGTAAACTATCAGTTACATTCGCTCACAGTAATTGATGTTATCACTCTAACATTTGAATAGTGGTGCTATGAAAAGAACAAGTAGTTGACATCTCTTACATTTCAGTGGCACATGCCTATGATGAAACATCACTACAGTTTATCCACATTTACCTCTCAATACCTTCTAGTTTAAACTTTTCTGCTAAAACATCATTTACCTAAAATGAATTCAGACTTAGAGGAGGTAGGAGGGGAAGCAAAACCAGAAAACAACCCAATATGCTAAAGCAAAATATAAGTTCAGCATTCAAAGTATGTGATAAAGAAACAGGGAAAGCAGGCATTTTGGAGTATAGCCTGCTCACGTTCCTGTGATGTTTCCTTTTACAACAATTGGTCAAAGACCAAGCTACACATTTTGTTGGGATTTGGGATCCTTGCACTAACTGTTGCTCTGCAGCGTTCTCAGAGATCAGTAGCACTAGCACCTAGGACAAGCAGAGACCACCAACCAACTGCATTCTGCAGCTGAGGGGAACATGCAAAAAGACTTGCTATTGTCCCTCAAGATACAGCTCAGCCAGTTCTAAAACATTTTCTCCCTTAAATGAAAACAAAAAAGAAAACATTATTAGACTTTATAACAAAACAGAAACCTTCTAATCTGCACTGTGCTCCCCTGGCTCCACAAGGGAACCGCAAGCAGCAAAAGCGTGCTCTCCTGCAGGGTGACATTTGTTCAGAACAGACACATAGTTTTTATTTAAAGGTACACCAAGTAAGGAGAGCATTCAGGACTCCATTCAGTAGCTGCTTTCAATGACAGTGCAAATGGTTTGTCCTTACTTGCAATCTCATAGTAAAGTTCCTATTGTTGCATTTCTTATCTTGCTAGAGGAACATCCCCCAGGGTTTTGATGAAAAAAACAACATTCCCAGCTGTTGTACCTTAGAAGTCACAAAAGCTTACAAATTTAGAAGCTAAAACGGGGCTGTATTTGTTGGATGCCCCTCAGGCATTCCCAGCCTGCTAGAAACGTTCAGGGAAAGCTAGAAGGATCCTTCACATGCAGCCATGTGCAGCTGTTACCTCTCCTGTGCATTCACACAAGATTGAGTTATTTGGGGATCTTCAAAAAAAAAAAAAAACAAAAAAAAACAAACAATAATACTAAAGAACTTTACAAAATAACTTTAGTCTGAGATAGGGCCCAGCAAGAAGAAAATGGGACCAGAAGGGCTAAAGTCCTGAGAGACTTCATACAACTGGAGCACAGCTTTAAAGCAGCTCATTTTCAGGTACACTTGCCTTTTGGTAGGTGCAGCTTTGCCCTGTACAGTGAACAGACTGCTCACAGGAAAACTAAAATTTTAAACCATTTTATCTGTAACAAGAGGAGCATCTGTTCCATGAAGTAGTAATTAGTTACATTACAAGGCAGTATGGAGAGTTTTCAGTCTGTGCGCAGCTGAAGCGACCTTGGTTCACAAGCTAACTGTATTTGACTTGGATTTATTTTGTTAAGCTGGCCCCTCTCTGCAACACCCACGTTCTCTGAAAGCACATTCTTCAAAGAGCAGTTAGAACACCAAAAAGCTCTGTACGTATGAGCCGTGGGTTACTGCTGGAGAGAAGCATGCTTCTATCCCCTCAGCCAGGATGCCTGGCAGACCCAGGGCACGACAGGCTCCCTGGAACTGCTCTGTTCAGCCTGAAGCCTGGGCAGCTCTCTACAGCCTCCCCCATCCCACCAGCAATCTGCGTGCAGAGCTCCGGCGACTGCATCACCTGCTCAAAAGGCATCTCTAAAGAACTTCTCTCTCCGCAGTGAGAATACAGCTTAATTCAGACTGCAGAGTTCCACACCGCAAACACCTCTGCCTTCCTCCCATACCGCTGATACATCTTACTTCAAACATCTGCCTTGTCTGCTCTCTTTGACAGCAAGTTCCTGGGACTAAAGACAGTTCTCTGCTATATATAGGTACCTAGTTTAAAGTGGCGTTGAGGCCTCTGGGCTACAATTAAAATGTCAAACTAAAATAGTTACCAAGGAACATTGCAGGAAATTCAATTTGGGGGGGAGGAGGGAAGGGGAGGCAAGGGAGGAAGGGGAGCCTGAGAAAATTTAGCACCGAGTGCCTTGAAATGGATGCACAGCTTTCAAACAGACCAGTAAACAACAGCTCTGAACAGCCTTAAACTTCAGTAATCCAAAACTGGGTTAAAAACTCCACATAAAAAGAAGTCTGGTTTTTGTTAGATCTCTCATCTGTACAACTTTCCTGCCAAGATCTGCTTATGATATTGCATATCAACAGCCTGATCTATTTTCTCTTCCTGCTGTCAAGAAATTAAATCATGTTGTTATTTTACAAAGATTACAATCACTGCTGTGACAACCAACATATGACCTGAAGAATACCATGAAATAATGTGGCAAGTGAAAGCAACAAAGGAAACAAAGGGTGAAGAACGAACAACTCTGGAAGAATTCCCCTCTATTGAAATATTCTTTTTTCAGGAAAAACAGGACATCCTTAGACTGATCTAACAAGGAGACAAAGATGAATTGTTGACTTCATTCAAAATTATAGAGATCCCAACTGCAAACAGATTTCAGCCCAGACCAAGGCCTGCACTTCACAGCAGTACTAACAAAACCCCTTTCGAAATCTCTCTTATCCTGCTGGAAATCTGACATCTTGTCAGAGTGGGAAGCTACTGCACCAAAGGAAAATCTATTCTAATGCAACAGATACTTCCAAGCAAACTTCAGTTTCACTCAGGAATACTCACAGTGTGCCTTCTGTGGAAAAATAAAATCAAATGAAAAAAGCCACCCTAACAACAGTAACTACCACTGCAAGACCAAAGCTCTTCCAATCAGAGACAGAAGATCGGATGAGGCATACCACAAAAATCACCAGCCCTCATCAATGCGCTCAAGAACCACTCTGTGGCGGTACTGTGGTCTCTGAGAATGTCCAGAAAGAAAGGGGAAATGACAGCAGCCTCTGCTGCAGTCAAGAGCAGAAAAGCACCTGCAGCACAATATGGCCAGGAAAAATACCGTGTCAAATGGAGTTTGGAAGCTGCCAGAAGAGAAAGATTTTCACAGATGAGCACAGCTTCTCCAGACATCCTTTCTTTCCAGCAGAAAAGAATATCTTTGAAGTTGCTTTGTTTTGCTGCTCATAACAAGGGAACAATCAGATAGGACAGAACAGCATTCCTTTCCTCTAAAATGAGAATTACTCCGATCTGTTCCCCAAAGCTTATGAAGACCGATGCTTCTGGAATACTCTGAATACTGAAAACATGATAATACAGATAAACACTTTTATTCTGTCTTTTGTTTCTTGTTTTTATCATTTCTCTTTGCCCAAGACATTTATGCCAGCTCATGTACTGGGATTGTTTTGCACACAAAAATGATTAAAGACACAAAAGTAACTCATCTTAACATTGCTTAAATACTCTCAGGTCCTCTTTCAGCAACCCATTAGTGCTACCAACCATCTGACACACTCTCCAGCAGACAGCAAAATATTATCATTTATTACACAGCCCATCTTATAGTGGGAACTGTTTGCAGCAACTTAAATAACCAGTAGTTATGACTTGTAGAATAGCATCCAGTATAAAACAAAAGCAATAGGCTAGAAAATTACTTTCAAGCGGTCAAAGAATCAAAAAGTCTCCTCTGAGTCAAACTGGACCCTTAGTTAATACATTTTGTGCTACAGTAAAACCAAGCCCGTGCCTTGCACATGGGCGCTTTCAAAGTTGGGGCAACAGTGCCTTGAAGGTATTTGAGTAAATTTAGAATTGATGTTGCATCTCCTTTTTGTTCAGTAGGGGCTTTGAATTCATTTACATAAGCATAGAGAAAAGTTTACCTCTACTTCATACACTTTGAACCCCAACTAGATTCCTACTCAACCCTCGTACAACTTAGACCTTAAAATCCTTTCATACCCACCCATCTCTGGGGTTAAATAGCATCAGGCAGAATTACTGCCCAAGGCTATCTAGATATAATAAAGCTTGAGCAATTCCACTTATTAAATGCTAAGCCTGTGTCAAATTAATATTTATTAAACAAGTGAACTTTCATATTTCACAGCCAACAGCATAAATGTAATTCCCAGTTCATATTTGTAATTGCTCACTTTCACCTACTTTGTGAATAATCCGTTCTTCACTGTCACAGCCTTCAGTAAGTACTGCATCCTGTTTACTGCTAATAAGGAAATGCAATGGCAACGAAATATTTCCAACTGTCACAAAGCTTTACGCTGAGAGAAAGGTCTTACTACATGTGGGTTCACATAACCACTGAATTCATTTAGGGAATACATAGTGGTGAAAGAGACAGCTAACATCAACCTATGAGGTCAGAACCACACTTAATTAAAATACTTCAGCTTTTGTTTTCAACAATTCATTTTGCCAGGATTGGTTCTTCAGGCTAATCCAAACAACAGGGTACATTCAGGTGAATTTTGACAATTACTTTGGCCACTACAAGTGAAACAATGTTTCTCAAACTGTTGGGATATTTCTGGTTCAGGTTCAGCAAAACGTGGTCAAAAACAACAATAAAAAAAACACTCTTAGCTGTCTATTCCATCAGTTCCAGAATGAGCTACACTGACACTTCCAGATTAAGTTTTTCAAGCTCTGATAATGATCCATCACCCAACCCAAAATATTACATCTGCAAACAACTGTTCCCTTTTACCAGCTGCCTCCCCATGCCACAGGGGAGCCACACTATTCTGTTCACATCACTGCAGGCCCCCACACGAGTAATTCTTGAGGTCTTGATTCCATGCTCTGAAACAGCTGAAGAACTACAAATTTTGGTTTCCCATTTCACAGGAAGATGCTTCTAAATTCATGTTAAAAGGGCACGGCTACCTAAGGAATTAAGCTAGAAACGATGGTTTGCCAGCACTGGAATACACTCACCACCAGCTATGTGTTAACAGGATGAGTTACCAGATACTGCCAGAAGCAAGTTATGTCACACACATGACCTGCAGCAGCAGCAAGACCTGGTCCACAGCCCTTCATCAGCAATGAAATCCCTGTGTGATGCCCTCATCTTGTGCAAAGGGGAACCAGCTCACGGCCCTGTTTTGAGAACTGCATGCTTCCTTTCTAAGGGAAACCAACACATTTGGCAGATGTCAACGCAGCTAGCTTCAGAAACATCAGAATAAACTATTTTGACGTATCAGAAACATTATGTTTGAAACAATAGAAAACTCAGTTGTCCTTCATTTCATCAAAAAAGCTTTGAATATTTTGCAGATCATCCCAATCTGACTTTTCTCCCTCTTCCATCTCCCCACTTTGGTCAACAACTAAAAGTACCAGGTATTTACACAAAGCAGATATTTTCTGATGCAAAACAAACAGGAAAGCCTAATGAGAGAAGCAGTGGTTTAAAAAAAGTAATAAGGAAAGCAAGAAAATGCCTGTTTCACTATCAACATTCTCCAAGAGAACAAAAACTATCATTTGTGTTGAGATAATACTCAGATGACCGATATAAGAGTAGCTTTCCATCGCGCTCAGTAAAATATACCATCCCAACTAAATAAGGACTAAGAGCAGAAGAGGAAAAAAAAAAAGAAGTAAGCAAGCAACTTACCCAAGATCAGCTAAGCTTCTTGGAAGAGCTCAAAAGACTTGCACTGTGCTCCCCATGCACTAGTGCACGCTAAGCCTGAACACTTTTCCCTGGGAAGCAGTTCCTGAGGAAATGTGTTAGATGAGACCGCATCACAGAAGTTTAAAAGAAATCAACTGTCTGTCAGTACTGCTACGGTGCAACTTCCAGGAAGGAGGCAGAGGAGGATGGCCATGCTGCCTGACAAAGCTCAGAAAAGTAACTGCAAGTATAATCAACTATGTGCAGTCTGTATCTATTTCAGCTTCCTGTACAATCTCAAACCCAGCACTACTCTCAAGTCTTAGACTGTTATGTATTTATTAAGTTCTTAAACCTAAATGCTAAAAAGGTGATGCATCTGTCTGTAATATAAACCCTGTTCCTCCAAGCTATACTAAACAGACGTGTCTGGAGACACTGCTTTTGTCTAGGATACAAGGTGTGTATTGAACAGCTAAAGAAATGGGCAAACCAAATACTGTCCTCATCTCCTTTTCTTGCAGAGCTATGTTTATCAGGAATTTTCATTTAAACTAAGCTCTGGGTCCCCTGGACAACAATCCAGTGCTGACTATTAAATGACAGCTTTGAACAAATCAATTCAAAACAAGCATAATTGTATTCATTTTGTGTAGCACAACGAAGGAATAATATTTATGTGAATAATATAAAGGATGTAAAAGCAGCAAAGCTGCAGTTCAATTACATGAAAGAAGCCAACACTTTTTGCATCATTTCAATAATGAGTAGAGAAAATTATGATGTGCGCCTGTATGGCAGAGAAAGCAGAGACAAGAGTGTTTGGCTTTTCTTCACTATAGATCAGCAAAACACTTGGGAGTGATTGACTTAAAGTCAGCTCACTCTTATAGACCCTTTTAACGCTTATTTTCATTGAGATGACAAAGATGAGAAATCATTACACACAAACGAATTTAGTTTTGTGTTATCAGGAGACACCACACAAAACAATTCAGGTTCTCTTTCAGCTCTGTTTATCCAGTTTACTTTTGGGGGAACGTGTCCATGGCGATTCCTCGAAGTTGCATTGTTTTTACAAGTAAACAATGCAGCCTACTTACCAACATATCACTGACTAAAGCAGCATTAACACGGTGTTTACCAGGAAGCAATCCATTTCCTCCTGAGCCTGTAAATCCTCCTACAGCCATTAACTTTTATAAATATACATTGACATTACTATTAGTCATTAAATACAGCTTCTAACACAATCAAACATTAATCACTAATGACATTAATTGCCTGTCTGTCACAGCCTTAGTAGGCTTACTGGTCCCTTCAATGAGCAAAAGTCTCATTTATTCCTGGCTGAGGAACACACAGTTTTCTGATCATACTAGTGAGACGGTTATCAAGACCTTCACTGGCAACTGTCTTATCTGAAGATTATGTATCAAACACATCTCACATTCCTCCTCTCAAAAGAAAATTGTTTGGATAGTGTTCCGTGCATTCATTCATTCATGCTCTTCTTCATAACAAGTCAATTTGTCTCTGGATTTCCATCCCAAAAGACCTGTAGAACCTAAAAGGAACATGAGGTACTAATTCATCAATCACCAAGTTTTTTTTTCCCCTCTCTTTTGGATAGTGCCTTTCTTTCCCCAAGAGAGCACACTTTGCTAAGTCTCTCCTTACAGACTATCCTTCATTCCTTTTGCCCTCCTTACACTCCTTCCTACTTGGCAGACTATTTGCCTCTTTCCCTTGCTACTCAGACTCTTCTCCAAAGTTCCCCATCACGTTGACTCTCTACCAAGACCAGGTATCCCCTTTCAGCACCCTGCTGAGCACCTCCTTATTTCAGACAGCAGGGCGCCTATGGGTGAGACACCAAGCCCACCACGCTGACCAAAAGCTTCTTGTACCACTTCAGTTGTGTACATCTACAAAGAAAGCACTTAGACAGCCTGCCTTTATTTGCCACCTTCTCAAATACATCTTACCTCTTCCTCTCTTTTCCTACTCCTCCCTATTGAGGAATAAAAACAATGAAAAATAGAAAGGGCTCCTTAATCTGTTTGGACGGCTCCTGTCTGCTCACACAAGGCACCCGGGTGACAGAAGCAGAGCAAAATGCACTGAATGCTCACTCTCCCACACTGGAAATACCAAGCATGGCAGTTCACATTCTAGGAACTCCACGTTTCCGCACCTGAATGTACAATCATTTGTAATTCAGGTATTTGATTCTGAAGTCAAAGGAAAGCAGTGCAAGAACAGGCAGTAAAGTGATTCCAGGCAGGTGCGTGCATTAATCAAAATGTGACAACTGCACTGCCATCATTTGCATCTTCAAAGCCCAACAGCACTGGATGGTAGAAGCGGTGCAGCTACACGCTTTTGTTTCACTTCATTGAGTATACAACACAGTAGGAAATTTGAGGCACAGTCTGCAGCTATACTGTATAAACAATAAACATGGAAGATAAATTCATCACAGATACTTCTATTTTTATTTCAAATAGCAGGAGAGCTAAAAGAGCAGAGAGCATTCCCAACGAGACCAATTGTTAACACACCTAATTAACTAGCAGTTAGCTGAGAGTAAATTGGTACAACAGAGCATCCTTTCCATTTATCAATAGAGGGCACTAAAAAAAAAAAAAAAAAAAAAAAAACAACAACCCCAACACTGTTTAAGCTTAAGCCACAACAGGAACACACCAGACACCACTCAGTTCATAGCAGAGTCCTGCTGAACTCAGAAATCCAGTCAGAATAGTTAGTGACTAAATACTGACAGGGCACAGGGTTGGAAGGAAAGCAGATGGAGGATCCTGCCCTACGGCAGTACTGGATCCCAGAGGAGTCGGGGCACAGCACAGGCGTAGGGCAGCCCAGCCAGGCCCAGTGCCTCCCTCTCATGCTTTTGCATTTTGGAGGGGAATTTTCAGGCCAGAGTCAAAGCACATTTGTCTGCAGGTGTTTTGATTAACACAGTGACCTCTGCGGGTTCTGTACCACCAGGCACTTCTATTAACTTCATAAGCAATACTGAGCTTAAACTAGGAAATGGATAAATAACCTTCTTGTTAAAGGTTACTTTTTCCTCCTTACAGAAAAAATTATATATATCTCTCTCAGACAGGTTCTACAGAAGGCCTCACCCCTTTCCCAGTCACTCAGGCTTAAATTTAAAAAGCATCATATTGAGAATAGAAAAGAACAGGCTAAAGGTCAAGTAGGGGATTAGGTCTTATTCTCACGGAGTTTAACACTAGGCTAATGTTAAAAGGTCTGTCTTGAATAACAATATCCTTAGGACCAATATTAAAACCCTTTCCTGAGCTGGGCCATGTGTGGGATCTGCAACTCTGAGGATTGGGAGAGGAGTTAAGAAAAAAACAACTGTACATCGCTGTCAAGATCATAGCCTGCAGAAATGCGTTAGTGTATTTTGTTCCATTTTGGTACTTACATTCGCAGTGTGTGTGATCTCTTGTGATCACAAAGAAAAGTTTTGATGTGTTCACACAAATGTGTGACTTTACTCAGTGAAGAGTTTCGATTCAGCCTGCTAGAGGACGCACTGCACAGTGAGCAACCTCAAGCAGTACAGTGAAGACAGGCACCAAACTGGGCTTCTCAAATGCTTCACAGCAACATGCTTGTTGCAGGTCTCACCAAAGGGTCAGTGCCTTAAAAATTTAGTGATTCAGTGAGAGCTCTTGCAAGACTTCTCCCAAAGCTCCTGTGAGCAGAGGAGGTGGTTTCATCTCTCATAAACATCCACTGCTGGGGGAAAAAAAAAAAAAAATAAATGCAATTCTTGGCTAAACAGCAGCTTTCCAGCACCCAGGTCACTGTATGACAGAAGCAAACAGACTTGAGACAGAAGCAATGCAAGAAACCCAGCAGCTTCCCAGCAGTTTGGTGGCCCTGCCAGGCAGGGGGGTTGGAACTACATGATCCTTGAGGTCCCTTCCAACCCGGGTGATTCTGTGATTCCCCATTTTTCTCAAGGATTAGGACTTAGTCCTCAAGAACATCTTTTTCAAACACCCTCAATCAATCTGCTTCTTTCTTAAACCAAGCTGCACCAAATTTGAATGCCATTTTCTGTTGATGTTTCATCAATATTAAACATGGCAGCACCTGAATCCTACATATCCATCTCTGCTAATGCCTAGAACAAAATCTCTTTTCTTTTAAACCTCACTGGCACTGCACAGCTGACAAATTTGTGATCTCAATCTCTGGATTCTGTTATCCAATATACCTGCTAGAAAGTCTCCATTCTTCAGTCACCAGTCACACTTTTCTTCCCCCTCCCTCCCTCCCCCCCCCCCCTTCCTTGAGCTTTCTAGTCAAGGTCAGAATAGCTTTTGCAATACTAAACAGAAAAGCTATTTAGAGAACACAAAATGCTTTGAGGAAACACAAGACAAAGTCAAACTTTGACATACCTCACTTTGTCACAGCCAAACAATTTGAAAACAAGTTTTTGCACTAAAGAAATACCACATATTTGCAGCAAATACTACGTTTTTGCTAACTTTGAAAACTCTAAGTAGGTAGTTTGTGTATTTCTTGCTTCTTATCACATTAAATAGTGATTGTGTCACAATAAGAGCTTTCCTCTACACCAGTTTTTAGTAACCTAAAAACCATTGCTTCAATAATATGTAGTGGGGGCAAGAAAAAAAGCCTGGGGGGGCTCACACACAGCAATGACCAAAATAAAAACTGAATTATTGATCATTAGATAGAAAGTTCTTCTTGCATGCTGGATAAATCATGAGTCTTAGCAAAAAACATTGTATGCGAGCGTAATGGAGAGCATGAGAATGTACACACACAATAGCCCCTGATGTGACTACCCACGTAATTTTCCATCTGCTGTTTCCTCATTGCTGTCAGAGTACTAGGCTTCATCCCTTTACTAATGGTCCATTAATACAGGGAGAGCTGTATGTTGATAGGAGATAAAGAGAAGCCCAGCACTGTGTTCCCCCAGCAGGCCAAGGAGCAGAGCAGCTCACAGGGCAGATGAAGCAGCAGCTCTTCTCTCCTAGATCTTGCAAAGCAAATTAAATGGTAACAGTAAGGTGAGAAACTCCAGGATGTTCTTCCAACTCACAAGGGAGTGAAAAGAGCCAGAGAGAGTGCAATGTGCAGAGAGCTGTTAAAGACTCAAAACAGTCCTGGCAGAGGCTTTCAGCACTGCCAGAGAGAACTCCCAGCACAGCTCTCAATAAACAGAAACGCACCTCGATACTATGATATGATATTGGGGCACAGCATCAGACAGTTCCACTATACCTCAAATAGTGCTTTTCTATTATTAATGCCATGTGAGTGATGGAATACAACAACTCAAACCTGTTCTGCAAGATTGAATGGCATACATCACAGAGCAATTTTTTAGTGGATTAACCTTTCACCTCTAAAGAGGGGGTCACATAAAGCTTAGGCAATAAGTGGAATTAATATGAGCACCTGGTAATCCTGACCAGGAAAAAGCAAGCCCTATGCAGCAACGTCAACTTTAATTTTAGCTTTTCTAGAACATCGCTTCTAATCCTTTGTTTTAAAAGCTTCCAAGTTCAAATGATTGAATGCAAAGAAAATAATCCCTTTCCTGAGGATTAACATTGTTTAAATTATAGCTTCTTGTACTTTATGTTAATTAGTGGTTAAGATACCTATTTAAGTGTCTGATTTTATCTCAGCTGTAATAAAAACACTATAAAAACCTTTTTATCCAACTTTGACGAAAAGTGATCCACATCTTTTAAGTACAAGTTTAAGGTATGGTGCACTGGAAGAAGGAATACATTCAAAATCCAGCCCAAATTAACTACATTAATTAATTAAATCCTATTGCCTTTGGATGCAGTGCTTACTAGCTATGTTCTCAGTGAATTATCATTGCTGGTTGCAAACAAACTTATTTCGATCTACAGAATTCTCATTTTCAGTGTTCTGTTCAGCTTCAGTGCACTGGAGCCCACTGGTACTCACAACTAATTTTACACTGGAACTTGCCAACAGTCAGTGCTCTCCCACCCAGGAGATCTCAAACTGAAGCCTTTAAGCAAGTTAAATATTTTAAATCCTCAGGGAGGGATGGTAAAACAACAGCAGAAGTCATTAGGAAGCATGTAGTATTCAAACAGTCCCTCCAATTTTGAGAGGCAAACAAAGAAACCACAAAGGGATTCTCAATTTCCCATTCATCTTCCTCACCACCAAAACCAGCCCAGCTCAGCTCCTGCTGATTGCCTCCACAGTAATCTGTTCAACAAGGGAGGCTTGAATGTTTTCCTTGGTAGACATAGGATGACATCACAGACTACAAGAGGTGACAATGCTGCACTGTTTCTCTCAGTAGCCTTTAATGAAACAAAAATGTTTATGAACTCTAACTATTAAACATGAGCAAAAAGCTTTCTTTCTCATTCACAGTTCAATCAGAGAAATTGGAAACTGCACCCAATAAGGTGTAGGGAATACTTTGTTCATGGGAGCTGCAGGGGTTCCTTTTAAAGAAGAGATTTTATCTCAACGGCTTTTTAAAAAAGCTGTTTTCAGTATCCAGTCTGATGGTGACCATCCAGGTCTGAACAGCAGACATACCAATACCATGCTGCAAATCTTCAGCTGGCACTGCCTCTGCCATCAGCCCACATAGCCAATCTCCATCCAGACGTTCATCTCTGTGCTATAGCCAGTGAGTAGCCCTAGCTATGCAGTCACAGAGGCAGAAGCACACGTGAAGCTGGGATCACATCACTACCTACCTTCCCATGCTCTGATGCCTCTAAGCTACTTCCACAAATAACACCTGCTTAGTCAATGTCTTTCCTACCCATGTTTTAAAGAACATAGCAGCAGGCTGAGAAGGGCTGCTCACCACTCATCTTTTGGTACATTTCTGCTCTCGAGGAAGAGAGACAAACTGGAACAGTAATAGGACACAAGTCATTTAACAGAGCTGGAAATGCTTATTAGGGATTTTTGACTGGATTTGGCCATGCTCTTACTTCAAATACCTTAAATAGAGCCACAAAAAGTAGTAAGGATATTTACAGCACTTGGGTTTGGAACCAGCCCTAAACCATCATCTGTTAATGCACACGCAGTCTCTGCCAGGCTGCAAACAAAATACCAACACTTCAGCCTCTGCAGCAGAGAAGAATCCAGAAATCAAACTGCAGCAGGTGTGCTGCTCTGCCCTGAGGCTCTTGCATTGCCCAGAAACCTGGCACAGCTGGCACCAATTTGAGGAGCACATTTGAATGGAGCTCCAGTGGCCTGTCCACAACTCTGGGCAGCTTGAGGAAGCAAAGCTGCCTCTCTTCTGTTTTCTCCTTTCAAGAATGCAAAGCAAGAAACCAAATTTGCCCCAAGGCTGATCGTGTAACACTGTAGATCCCTGGCCCATGGAGACACAGCAGTACTTCTCAGCAGAAACAAAATGTTAAGTCAAGTAGGAAGAGCTGAACTCCACTGTTCATGAGGGAAAACAGCCTCACTTCCCTACTAAATTCTCCCATGATTTGCTTCATCCTATCAGCCTGAGGAACTTCCATGGTTGGGGCTGGATGGCTTGGAAAACTAGAGAAGATTGATGCAGCAACTGATAGGACACAATGCTTTCTCTGCTTTCAAACTCCTTCCTCTATGGGGAATCCCTCTATCCCTGCTATCACCACAAGTTTTCTGCCAATAATGCCATCAAAGAATGATGAAGCAGGTGAAAATCTTAAGTTTTTCATTTGTTTACAACGTACATCTGGAAACAGTTTGATTGTAGCCATAACTATTCCCTTGAGGAGTATCCATCAGTTTCCTATGCTGTATATGGATTTTTCACACAGCTTAGAGGAAGAACAAACATTAAAATGAGATAACATTATTGCAAAAAAAACAAAAAAAAAAAAAAAAACACACAAAACCAGAAGAGTCTATGAGAACAACTTAAATGTTTCACCACTTTTCTCCACCTTGAATGAGGAAAAAAAAACCCTTCAACACATTGCTATTCATCTGTTTTTCCTATCCCAGCTCTTTTAAAGGATAATAAATTAGTAAAAGCAACAAAGATTAGTAAAAGTAAATAGGTTTCTTAATGGCTTTACTCTGCATCTTGATAATTAGGAAGAACTTCCAAAATAGCTTTCCTGCCCTATGTGTACAACACAATTTAGGGCAAGTAAAAGTCACTGTTCACTGGAACAGGCTGCCCAGGAGGTCGTGGAGTCTCCTCCTCTGGAGATGTTCAAGACCTGCCTGGATGCCTACCTGTGCGACCTGCTGTAGGGAACCTGCTTTGGCAGGGGGGTTGGACTCAATCTCTGGAGGTCCCTTCCAACCCCTACAATTCTGTGATTCTGCGACTCTGTGAAAAGTCACCAAAAAAGTGGCCTTTATACCACATCAGCACTTAATCCACCATAATCAATTTCTACTTAAATTGTAGCATGGCTGTAGTGCATTTCAGAACAAACTGCAATCTGCAATAGTCTGACTCCTGCACCAAAGCAGCTAGCTACCTCTCCTCCACACAGAAGAAAATCAAGTTTTCTTCACTTCCATTTTGGGATGGCTTTGTAGACCCCCACCACCATTCTCCTCTTCTCCTCAAGAGGAGCTCACCTCCACTCAAGGTACGAGCAGGAACTCACAGCTTGCTGCCACTGCAGCTTTAGACATGACAGAAGAGATTACTGCTGCCACCATATCAATTTCTCATTGCCAAAGGATCACTTCCCAGATGCGGGGAGAAATAGAGTACAATTATGTTGTTTTGGCATTTGTTTTGTTGTTGTTTAAAGGAGCAACAGTGGGATATTATTTATTATTGCTTATGTGGAAAGAAAATGTAGCAGGATATGGGAGATAACCAGTCAAGGCAGCACTGCAACACCCCCACTAGTCTGTGTGCCATTAGAGCTCCCTGGCGTTGGCCAGAGCTGTGAAGAAGGCTGTGAAGAGGCGGGCTCGGTGCTCCCTCATGCCTCTAAAGAAAGCAGGGGCGCAGGATTTACAGGGAAGCACGGTCCCAGCAGCCACTTCCTAACACCCTGGCACAGTTTCAGAAATGCAGACTGACGCTGATAGAACTGACTGCACAAAATCGTCCCCCGTCTCAGCAGAGGAGGCAATGGCACATGACTTCCTCACAGCTCTTCTGTGCAGTGAGCGCAGAAAGAGAGATAATTATTTCCCTGTATAAATAAATGCTCACAGTCAACCTAATCCCACTCAGCTGCTCAAATTCAGACCCTGGTGACTACCAAAGATCCATAGAACAAGTCCCAAACCAGGAAACATCCACATTCAATTATCCTATCCCTACTGGCCTTAAGTAAGGATGAAAGCTCTCAGTAATTTTGGCTTTGTTGGTGTTGCTTCATTTCAAGACACGGCATCACAACAGCCACATCCTGCAAAGCACTGAAGTCCCCAAGGTATCCTTAACTTTGTATGCATGGCTTGTCTATGATCTCCTCAAGCACTTCTGTGCTCCAGGATAGTTTTGTCTTCCACATTAGCAATCTAATAACAATTTAATTAGTTGCATTAAGTCAAAGAGCAAGCAAGTCCATTAATGAACACTGTTTTAAAAACAGAACTTTGCATATCTCAGGCTTCTTAATAATTTAAGAAATAACTACATTAAATTCAAATGAGTAAATCTGAAAAAATGAGCTGTTCAGCATCACTCTGGCAAAATTACCAGATTTCTGTTACCAGCAATAAGTGAGACTTAATTTAAGTAATGGTGAATGATACAAGGTGCCTGGACTGAAAAATAAAATTAGCTTTTTGCACATAATATGCACACAATACCAAAGCACCATAACAACGTGTGGAGATTTCACTTTTTATCTTTTACTCATACTACTGATTTTGGTTCTACTCAAACCACTATTAGGGCCTTAAGAAGTGAAAATGAAAGCACATTTCCTTATTTTGAAACATGATTCTGTAAGAACTTCACAATAACCCTATTTTACCTAAACAATACATACTTGTGAGGATACACTTCCCCTGAGGTGTGCTGAGCAAATAGCAAGGAGGTAACACATAAGCCTTACTTTTGCTCCCAGCTCATTAAAAAGAAATGGCTCTAGTCTTAAGGGGAAGAGTGCTCTGCTTCCAGGGTGAAATTCTCCATTGTGAACAAAGAATTAAGCTGTGTTCATGCATCACCTTGACTTTCATATGCTGCCATCATAGCCACCCCAGTTATCTCTGTGATAGTGGCTTTGAGGTCTCATATTGATTCTGTGTGGTAAACCAATGCTCACTGGAGACAAAGCTGAGATTCCCAAAGTTCTGGAAGCAAACAATGACTTAATGAACTCAGCAGCATGTTTTCTATGCATTCTTCAGACTAAAGCTCTTACCAGTTTCCTGCCTATAAAATAGGAAACAAGCAGCACGTGAGCAAAATTACCACCTGCTCACCTCTGAAACTTCATTTGAGACTATTTTTTAGAGACAACGGGATTGAGGAGAGCCACAAACAATCCTCCTAATGCTGCAGTGACAGAGAAGCCCTTTGCAATTGTGTTTAGATGCCTCATTTCTTTTTTTTTCCTCCCCAGCATGCAGAAGTTTCATAATCTCAATGCAAATACACTGTTCACAACAGCGAGAATCCAAAGCCTGACCTACACACACAGTGAGCAAACTGAAAGAGAAAACAAACGGATGCTGACTTTCTTGAGATCATAATCAAGACCTTTTCAGTAGATTAGACTGCTGATAGGTGAAGGCTGACTAAAAATAGAGTGCTGAGGAAATGTTTAGAGCTCTCTGAACTGCAAGGTCAGAAGTCACACACTCTGAAGGCCAAGACAGTGAAGCCCTCCACTGCTAATTTTACTCATCAGCAAGAGCTTTTTCTTTTTAAATATTGCTTACATACTCACCAGCTTTCAATTTGAGCTGATGTTTTCCTTATCAGGTGCTTATCAAGAAGAAAAAAAAATCATAAGCATTAAAATAATTCAGCAGTTCCGAGAGTAAAGCTAGGAAAAAGTTATGATGCTTTGTTAACATTTAAGCACTATCCTGACCTTGCTTCAAAAGACAAAGTTATATACAAGGAAATACACTTTCAGGACCTGACTTGAGAACTTTACCCAAGGTCTTTGCACGTAAGGTACACTTAAGTGGAGATACATGTATTCCTTAAGCATTCCTGAAGGTATAGTTTAAACATGAACAGTACATTATGCTGCTGTTTTTGAAATTTGCCTTCTCTCATCGAAGTAGACAGGGGGAGCAATCACTTGCAGAACGCTTCTCAGATTGCAGAGCATTTGTTTTCTTTTTGGATTTTGTTTCTTTTGAACAGAAAGTATTAAAGAACACTCTGCTTACTCATGTGATAAAGCTGTCCAAGATGACCAAACCCCAAGCACAGTCCATCTCTGCTGTTTATCTTTCTTCACAGACTTCCAAGACCAGAGACATGACAACATCCTCGCCGAGAACAAGCAGCAACAAAAGGGGCAAGGAAGCAAAGAATCAGCTCTCCTAATCTTCACACTGCAGCAAGCCCAGCAGAAGCTGAGGGTGTCAAGAAACAGAATGAGTAAGCAAGAAGTGGGTGGTTCAATATGTTCATTTTCCTTCACTATTTCCATTTCAAGTGTCAGCTTCCCAAAATGTATTTAATTTGTACTATAAATTTTGATTCCAAAACTCTTGCCATGCTGTTCAACAAAACAGTCTGCACATACGCATGTAAGAGGAAATATTGCTCGAAACCCTAATGACAGCAAGGGCCCTTGTATGACATCTGTTGCAGCTACATTGCTTCCAGAACTGAAATAAAATGGTGAAGTTTTTTGGCTGGATGGATCCAATGACAAATGAGAAGCAATCTCCCTTCCATATTTCCTTCTCTGCCCAGTCTACGTCAAGCTTTCATTCAGCAGCAGTAGCAGATTACTGACAGCTTTGTCAAAGAGTCTGCTATGGGCTTCTAATCACAATTTGAGATTTCATTACAACAGTATCTTTCTGACTCCTCATTACAGCTAGTGTTGTTACATTACTCCAACATACCAGGTTGTGTGGGCTTTTTTTTTAAACATACTAAGTTTTATTTATCTTTGGTATCTCCAAATCCAAGTAAACTAATGAAAAAACTTTCCTGGAAAAGAAGGACGCTTTGTTGTAAAAGTGTGATGAAAGCTATCTTCCCTGTCTCCAAAGGAAATAAGCCCATCCTTAAGAGCTCTCTCCTGGCTACCAATGGCAAGCTTCTTAACAGTTCCACTGCTAGCCACATTGACATTAGCCATGAACTAGCTTAATTGGGGGAAGGAGGGTTGAGCTTGGATAGTATCTTCACCCCACTGAGCAAGAGGAAAGAAGGCAGACAAAAGCATATCACATGCAGTAAAAGCACCTAACAGGAGACACTGCCAAATAGTGCTCTGCACATGTCATGCTTAACTCAGCACGTTTCCCATGAGGCCAGACAGCATTGCAGCCAGTCCTCTGCAGCCAAGGGTGCCTGTCACCAGCTAGCCTTACATTTGCAAGCCTTCAGTGCCTGCCTCCAGCAATACGCGCACACCCACTGTGGCAGGATCTCTGCCAAAGTTCTACTATGTTAGGCCTTTTCTTCAACCAAAACTTCAGGAAGGTCAGGCTGCGTGTCAGTCACCAAACTCTTCCCTTAATCTACTGCACATACAGACACTGTTACTGGACTCTTCAGAATGAAGCGCTGCACAGACACCTACTGCTTTCCAATAATTATTTCACAGCATATACAAAGGTGCCATGGCTTCTGTAATTCATACCATTAAAAAGTCCTCATTAATAAGAATCATAACCAACAGCGAAAAAACATTTAGTGGAAGGCAAGAAAACTTACCTACCCATGCTCAGAACACATCCCCCCTGCAATAATAAAGGCAATAAATCCCTAGCAATGCATTACCCACCCAGCACAACCCATTACTCACTCTAGCTGAGTAGAACAGAATTTCACAAGCTTGTCAAGGGGCAGAACTTACTGCATCAGCTATAACTTTTATTGTCACTTTGCTCTGCAAACATAACCAAAATGGCAAATAAATATCGACTAATGAATTGTAAAACTAAACCCCTAATATCTGCAAAAACTGCTAAACTCTTCATAATTATGCTGTTAAAAATAAGTAATGTCTGTTTGAGCCCATTCAAACACTGCTGCAGAACTGTTTGAAAATATGCAGAGCAGAAAAAAACAAGTGTGGAATTTATTACCAATACTGTGGTCTTACATCAATACTTCAGGTCTTATATCCCAGATTATTTGTGTACCGTGCCAGAAATTGTGTATGCAGAATAATCCCCAGCACAAGGAAAGCAAAAGACTCATCGCCTGAACAGAAGAGTCCTGCAAGAAAGACGAGGTGAAAATAGGCACAGAAACTGCATGAATGGAGGCCAACACTTTACTCAGATTTCGACATGGCTCTTTCTGAGCAGATCTTCAGCTCCACTGACTTTCAGAGCAATACAGAATGAGCTGAAGAATAGCAGAAAGTAAAGCCACTGATTTTCTTACTGAGGTACAGCACAGTACGTTGCTCTCCCTACCTGTCAGGGGACAGGAATGATTTGCTTCCCTCTGCAAGGCTGGAACACTGCCAAAGGAACAGTTAGGATTAACTAGTATTCCGTAATTAAGAGTTTTACGGGCAGCCTCCCTTAGCTTTATAACATACATAAAACCTTGAGCTGTCCTTGAGAACTACTAAAGGTTTCCAGAGGATTTTCCCTGCTAGCACTACAGTAAGCTATCAACTGTGAATTCTGCACATAAACAAGTTTGTTTTTACAATGCCCACAGACAGAAAAATCTACAGGCCCTGTGTGCTGGCAGATGCTGCTTAACTGTAATCAGCAATTATCCTATTACTATACTTTAATCATTAATGTTGATGAAAGTCATTTTCCTCTAAGTCCTTACAACATCCTTACCAGCAGCACATCTGTTAAGGTGGTTTACAGTTCAGGTTTTCACATCTCTGGGAGTCAGTGACCTCAACTATTTTACAGGTCAGGTATCAGCTGAAGTACACACTCAGACACAGCTTCCTTATATGATTAAACACCCGATTTAAAGCTGAGAAAAAAAAATCTGTTTTTTTTTTTTTGTCCAGTACTCCATTGTCTTATGAGCTGCAAAACAGCTCTTCTTGCAGCACTTCACCCTTTCCATCTCATTTGAAAACTGGGCAGAGATGTATCATGGCAATCGGTATGGAGATGAGCCAAGTAATTCAGTCCTCAGGCGGATTTCACTTTAATTGAAATTCTCATGTGTTGTTCATTCCCAAAAGATGTGTCACTTCACAAAATCGGGTTCACAGAACTACAGAAGTTGCACTTCTTAACTATGACTGATCCTAATTGGTTTTATATGCAATAAGTCCAGAAGCTCTCTGCAGCCTCTGGAGCGAGCACCAAAACAGAAAGTAAGAAACTGTGTTTTCCCATACAAAAAGAGCAAAGTAACTTTCCATAAGGCATAACATCCTTACTAAGTTAGTTCCATATCTAACACCTCTAACATGAAAAATGAAAAATATTATATAAAATGAAAAATAGCTAAGATGGATGCAAGTACTCTATTTTATTTTCACACATGTTCCTTGTCTGTTGCAAAGCCTCATAAAAAGTTGAGCACTAGCAGATACAGAGATCCCATGCTAACCTACCCCAGATGTCTTCTGTTCACCTCTTCCTTCAGTGGAAGGCCAAGGGACCTAAATTACACCTTGGAAGCTGGGCCAAAGTTACTTATGCAGTCCACGTATCCGAATTGCCATAAATGTCTGCAGCATTGATCAAGCCTGTATTCTTGACATTCATTCATTTACAGTTTCGTATACTGTATCAGTTGGCTTTGGATGTGTGAAGAACCACAAACAGAATCTGCTGTACATGAGCTAACAAGGCAGAGGCTTTAAGCAAAGTTCTGACCAAAGCAATCTGAAAGATGGTTTTAAACAGTACAACATTTTGTATATTTCTCCATGCATTTTCTGCTAAATCACTTGTTGCTGTTGATGTCAAAGAAGGGCTAAACAAATGCAGCTGCTAGCTTTTAGATCTTAATGCCTTCAGTCTTAAAATAAATGTTTATATCCAGCAGATCAATCTTACACCCTTTCTTCATTACTACGCATCTCAAGTACTCATCACACACAAACCAGATTCACTGGTATGTACAGCACACATAGCAAACTCACACAAACAGCTGGTTGACTTTGTTTGTTTTATGCTGAAAATGTTAATTCACTCACATTGATTCAGTTTTGACTGGAGCACACAATTTCCTTTTTACCTCCAGAACAGACTTCTTGCCAAATATACACAAGATCAAGATTCTGAAATTGCATGCAAGCATGTACATATTCATACTTTAAGGAAAGCACTTTCTCTTCTTTTACTTATCTTCTTTACGCATCAGTTCCCATGCTTAAGGTTGCTGTTTTGGCAAATAAAAAACACCCTGAAAATGAGTCTCAAAAAAGTAAACAACATACTGAAGCTAAAGCACAGGACAATTTAGATGTCCATGTGGACAAGCTATTGCAATGTCACATCTCCCCATAATTTAAAAAGCTGTCTCAACATTTACACAGTTAATCCACAAGTTTGCAGCAAATATAGAAAGACAGTATCTGGCACAGTTAACCACATTTGGTTGTGACTTACATCACAAATTCAGTGGGAGGTCATCTGTTTTAAAGCAAGGGCAAAGAATGGACCCACTTGTTCAAAAGTGATGCTTTAAAAGTCCATTTCCATGATTATAATGAATAATCCACACAAAAAGCTTACCATTTCTCAAAGCACTCCAGTCCATGTTGTCACTGTTCTAGAATTTACTAAGCTTCATTACATGAATTGCTTGAGTAGTAATAAAAATACAAGTTATTTTTGCATTTACAGATTATCTCCTCCCCGTCAATGATGATTTTTTCTTTTTTGCATATCCCTGATGCACATCTGTGGCAAAGTCTGGATGGTACCAGAATCTATCAGCAGAGGAGTATCAGTTGGAAGAATTGTACCATCTTTTTATAATACAGTTGCCTCCCAAAAAGGTTTACCTAGTTCATCTTCTAAACCAACTTTCCATTAAAACGCACATATTAGCAACATCATTTAGTATCTCAAGCTTAGTTTTCTTTCCAGGGCTAGACACTTCTATTACAGTAGGGCCTATGACCATCTGCCAATGCAGTGAGGTCTTCTTGTCAAGCTCTGCTCAAACCTGGCAGCAAAAAACTATGCTGCTTCAGAAGGGCCAGGCAACCAGAACAGGGCCACGGGAATACCTGGAGTTGGTCTTGAATCAACACATGGCACAGTGGGAACCACTGCAGAAGCCATGCACAAAAATCAGCAGAGCTCACTGCTCCTTAAAAATAAAGGAAGAGTCCACAGGCCTAAGTTTTAATGCATTCCTATCACAGTCCAGAAAATAACAGCTATATACCTGATGCTTGCTTCTTTCATGATACAGACAGTGTCAGCCACAAGTTGCTTTGCACATGTAACCAAGTGTGCCTGGTGGATTCATTCAGCACCAAAAATCATTTTTCCATCAACAACTGAAATAAAGCCTGTCCTACACACGCATGCACATCTCTTCCACTCCAACACTTGAGTGTGCGGATTCCGCACTTCTGACTGCAACCAGTTTTGCAGAGCTTGCTTCAGCACAGAAACAGTTATCCTTCATCGATGCCAGAAAAACAAGTCATTTAAACCTAATCTCTAATTAGCCTTGATCAAAATACATAAACACGATGTCAAAGCACTCTCATAAGGCCCATCTAATCAGTTGAAAATCTTCCTTGGGTTAACAGCCCAGAGGGCAAGATTTTGCTAAATACAAGTATTTTAATACTGACAACATCCATGAAAAGCCTGAAGGATTTTCATTTCTAGCCTACTTCCTATTCTCACAAAAAAAAAAAAAAAAAAAAAGAAAAATGAAATTACGAAGAGGAAATAATTCATCCATCAGCTACAATGCTCCAGAAGAATCAGTGGGGCAGCATTTAGAGTAAAGTTCAACCCAGCACAGGGAAAGCTGGCCTGATCAAGCCCTCTCAACACAGAAACTGAAGAAAAAGAAGCAACTGCTGCCCAATGGTATTTACAGGATAAACTGAGAAATAAAACCATCTTCTGTGTTTTAATCAGTTTTTTATTAATATTTTAATATGAATTAGTTAGCAAAAA
The DNA here is from genome assembly GCF_023343835.1 of Lagopus muta. Lineage (NCBI taxonomy): Eukaryota > Metazoa > Chordata > Aves > Galliformes > Phasianidae > Lagopus > Lagopus muta. The sequence goes on along the minus strand of NC_064440.1, from coordinate 26,535,142 downwards.
TACGTTTTATTCAAATTGCAAGTAAGAACTACTGATTGCATCTGAACTTAATTTAACCAAATGGTTTCTATGTGATTGGACAGGGATTATCAGTGAACTAACGCAAGCAAGCAAGTTTGCTCTAAATCATCACATTCCATTAAATTAATGGTTGTACTAGTCAGGAAAGCAGTGTATTGTTTTACAGTGAAAATTTATAATACTGGTTTATGAAGAAATACTGCTTTATATTAAATCAGCTTTAAAGCAGAAAGTACATTTTGCATCCAAAATTCTGTAGCCGACAGGGAAAAAGGGAAAGATGTTAACTTGCTTAATTTGGAACCAGATTACTGTCACAAAACATTCTGTAGTAATATGCTGCCTAAATGATGCAATAAAATTATTTACTCATTCAACTATTCCAAGGCTAGGATCATGTTCAGATACACGCATCATAACACATCTTCTGGAAGGACACGAGCACAAACAGTAGAGGCCCTACATTACAACTCTGCAGTGAGGAGAAAACCAAGGCAATTGGGATGGTCAGTATAAGCCTGTGAAAGATAAATTACCATGAAGAAGCATAATACCGTAACAAGTGACAAACATCTTCTGAAAATTAGAGATGGAATACACAGCTCCACTAAGCATCCCTGGCCTCCCCATCCTTCTCTGCTTACAACTATGAGCACCTACGACAGAGGATCTGTAGGTGCTCCTCAAATACCCTCAGTGTGCCACCACACTCCCTCCCTCCCAGATGGATTGAGTCACTATGCTGAGCACCCCCAAGTACAACTGTGAGCATGGACCACAGCTGTCCAGCTCCCATCACAGCCTCCCTACCCAAATGCAGAGCTGCTGAGCTTCCCCCAGAAGTTGCCAACTTGATGGCATCCACCCTCCAGCAACATCTGCAGTAAGGTTAGGAGGACAGAAACATTCACCAAGAGCATTAGCAGCTTCCTCATGAATCCTGAGGAAAAAAAGCACAGAATATCATGTAACATGCACGCTGCACAGCTTTCCTTACATGATCAAAGGAAGGTAATTACAAATGAGAAAACAGTTTCCAGGAATTAAAGCCTTCGGAAAAAATATGTGCACTTCTTCATCTGAATGGTTTTATAGGCTGCTCAAAAAAAGCCACAAACTCAATTTGCTACCGCAAATTGCAGACGGACTGAGAATTTCCTCTTGGACTTGAATTACATGCTGTTCTATGGCAAAAATTAGGAAGTAGGAAGTTGCTTAACTCATTTTCTTATGAAGCACCACACTTAAAGCTGTTATACAAACTGAAGCCTAGGATGGTGGTGTAGTTTTCTGCTTTGTGTGTTTCTAATGTTCTCTGGTCATGCTGACATTTCATTAAAGGAAAGAAGCAACAAAATCTACTTCTATTTTTATTACTTACGTGTCATTACTGGAAAAGACTTGAAGGGTGTTTGGCTAGTGTTTTAACTGATATTTCTTCATATTTCATCCATGGAAGTTAGAGCTGTTCGTGCAAAAAATACTCAAAACAATGAGTTGCAGGAAGAAATTAAAAAAGGATGAATTGCAAGATTTTCAGTTCTCAATACTGCATTCAGCTGTAACCTCCAGAGACGAGTTTTGTTTTATGTAACAGAAGACAAAAAACAGGTGTTGGAAATGAGCATGAGCTTGATCCTCTGCATGCTGTCCTACTATGAACAGCACACACGACTCTACATTCCCCCTTTTGTATGTCCCAACAGCCTCAGGCAGAACAGCCAGACAGCACGCTCCTCATCCTAGGGCTTTTTGCATACCTTTACAACTTGTCATGAGATAATTTTGCAATTAGATCTTACTTGGATGGGACAATCCACTAGAAGTACGGCTTGGAGGAGACCAGACTCTCTCTCAGACTAAATAATCTTTGAAGAACAGAACAGGTTACTGATTCAGATAGTCAAAATTGTCAATTAACTGGTTTCAATCCAAACAGCCAAGATAAAACACGTATCATTCAGATACCCAGAACCTGCTCTATAGACACACATCCAAGTATTAACAAAAGCAGCAGGAATAGCTGTGTAACAGACAGATTTCCATTCCCATGCTTGTAACATTATAAAAAACACACAGAATTTGAGAAATTAAATAGAACTACAAAGTAGAATAACAGCTTGCTGAATTTTGGTAACAGTAGCCCCAAAGGAATAATAATTTTGGGGCTGCAGATGTGATCGTTCTGAAATCCCTTTCAATTTGTATCCAGCATAAACTTGTGAAAGCTTATTTCCCCCATAAAACTGCAGGTTGAGACTTTTCCATTGCTCATCAAACACTCAAATAGCTCCTTACACTGTACAATCTGCGCTAGTCCTGTCATTGTTTCGTAGAAAATCGGTTAGCAGAACATCTACCTTCCAGTTACTTTCATCACCTATTTAAATATGAACAACTTAAGTCTGAAATTCTCCTCAGACTCACTAAGCACACCCAGTATTTTTCTTTGTAGTCAGAACTTACAGGAACTATAACATGATTTGAAGACTTTTACTCCAAAATAAATGTAATATTAACAGTGCTGGCAAATTTCAAAGGGAATGTGGAAGGAGGAAAGAAATAAATGGTGACAATTCTGATTCCTTACACTACAGACAAGAGAGACAAGCCTGACATCCTCAAAGCCATCTGGAGAAGAAAAACAATTTCACTTCTTTGTTAATACAGTTGTTTAGAAGTCACATCCTTTTGGAGAGGGATGCTCCTTTATCTCATGCACTCCTTTATCATTCAAGGAAATAATTTTTGCTGTCTTTTTCTATGAATTCTCATTTCTCTATTTCTCCAGACTCATATATTTAATCAGTGCTGCACCTGCCATGCTTCCTGGAAAGCAGATTACACCAAGTAAAACAACTCTTACTGCACTGAACAGTGTCCTCATAAACATCAGAGTCTCTGCTTGTCTTTGTGTTACCAAAGTTAACTACATACAATTTTATCTTTGTCTAATGATTTGTATTTTCTTTTCCCCCAAAGACAAAGCATGCTGTATTTACCTTTGAAATTGCTACACAGACTAAAAATTCACCATTACATCACAACAAAAATAGTGCAACTTCAGCCAACACACCAAGAAGGTAAACAGAAACTAGTAAGTTAGCTTGCATGCAGAAATGGTGATTCTACATTTTGAAGTACTCGAACATTGGTAGAGTTTACTATGGAAACTAACCAGAGCTCTATACTTTATCAAATACAACACTAATTTAAAAAATGTGATAAAAAAAAAACCAAACAATCTTAGAATCACATTAGTGCTTATCAAGTCTGTTGACAACACAGTATTGTCACCCTTACTTGCTCAGTAGTGACAAAGCAAGGAAGCCAGTACCACAAGTCTTCACACCACATCAACTCACTCCCATACATTTTGACAAGCCCTGATCGTGTAGCAATGACATAAGGTGATGTCATGCAGAACCCAGGAAGCACTTACGTAACTCATTTGATTCTTAGCTTTGAGCTATGCCAGGATAGTCCAGAAATAAGACAGTAACAAGGATATGGTGGATAATGAATGAAAAAAAATCCATATCTGAGTTAAATCCACCGGCTGATCAACACCACAGTGACTTACATCAGCCATCACAACATGCATCATTGCATGGACAAAAGCTCACAGACGTAGTGTTTTTTATTTGACAGTGTCATTGATGACCTTTGTCATAAACTGATGGCCATTTTCTTTGCAACCAAAAGTTCTAAATGGCAAGATAAGAGACAAAGAGCAGCAGCATTTGGATGTCAATAAATGATATGAAGCCACTATTTATAAATGGCTGCAAACTCCAGCAGAGGTTAGAAATATTCAGTCAAGGCCTTTTTAAATCACACTGCAAGCTTTCTACCACTGCTCTCCTGTTGTATACATCCAGCCTATTTTACCAAGCTGGCAGATGCATCCAACAGTGCCAGCATCATCTGTTCCAATTTCAACAACAAGCTTCACAGAAAGAAGAGTGGCTAAATGCAATGAAGTTCCTGCACACAACCTGCTCTTATGAAATATAATAATACAGGAGAAACACTACTCAATTTTAATTCCATTCATGACACATTTCTAAGCTCCAGTTCAGTGGCAGGGTTTTAAAGGTTATTACAACCTCTGTAATCTATATTAAAAGATACTTCAATATCAAGCAAGCCTTCACCTGCCTCAGAACTGCACATTCCGCTCCATCATCTTCACCTGTTTGTTTTCCCTAGAAAATTACACTATCACTGTGCATCTTCAGTGCTCTGGCAATACAGCATTCAAAACCTCCTCACCCTTAGCTCCAAGCAGGCGTTACTTTAATTAACACAAGCAGCATCAGCAAAACATCTACAACAGACTGCAGGAAAGGTTCCTGCAGTTAATAACTCCTTACAAGCCCTGCTTTCTTGCTAAACAGTCCCTCCCCTACAAGCCCACTGTTGCACTACACACAACATACATTAAAGAAAAGGAGATGGGAACATTTGTTCTCCTGCAATTCTTTGAATGCTTCCAGATACAATTACTGGCAACCCTGTTTTTCTTTGCACTTTCCAGAACAAAGTGGAGTGGAGTCTTCAGAGAAGAAGATACCCAGACAGATCTGTAAAATCAAATATGAATCCATCATCATAATGAGTCATTTAATTAGGCAGCTTTGCATGGTTAGAAGTGACCTGCTGGGAGAGAGAGTGGTAAACTTCTCATATGGTATACAAACTCTAGCAGGAAAAAAAAACCAAACAACAGAACAAAAGAGTCAACAGCAACGAGAGCATTAATCATTATTATCACTGAAAACACCATGAATCTTATCTGAAAAGTTAAACAACCACTAGAGATTATCAACAACGCTCCAGAGTGCATTGCCTGGATTATTTTACTGCTATTGATCACCAAGTTATCACCAAAAGTGAATAAAAGTTGCATTTCTTGGTGACACAATTAGAAGCTCTGTAACGTGCCAAGCCACATCAGGTCCTTCCAGAAGGATGCTTATTAAATCCCTGAGGTCTGGAGTCTTAAATGCTGGTGAAATTAGCTGTCTGCAAGAGACTTAGTATTATAATGGCAGTAGAACTGCCACTACCAATACAGCAGAGTGTGACAAATACCGTGAATACTTTTCTCAGCATAGTGAGATCATTTACACAGCAGCCAACATACAGTGTCAAAACCCTGAAATCCAGCATTTTCATGAACTTAGAAAAGGGAGGAAATAATGAAGTTTGCCATAATTTAGAAACAGTAAGATCTGCTGTACAGGTTAACAAGTAGCCAGAATTCCTAAGTGAGAGTAACTGATGAGATCAAGTCACACAAACACAGAGTGCATCTACACTCCTGTATTCTTCCTCTTTCGTACCATTCAGCCTCATGTTTACACTCATTCACTGATTATTGTATAGGAGCATGATAAGCCTGAAGGGTTATGTAATGCTATGACCAAACATTGGACAAGGATCCAGATATCAACCTTTAAATGGAAAATAACTTAAGTTCCTGAAGATAAAATGTACTATGAACAGCTGCTAAAATACAGAAAGGAATGATAAATCCTAAAAATATAGACTCATGTTCAGTTGTACTAATCAATTAATTCAACATTACCAGGAAAGTTAGAATAATTTCTATTGTCTAAACTGCAAATTACTGTTACTTGCTGTAATGAAATGGAAAACACAGCAGCAATAGCACAGTAGCAAAGTCCTAGGCTGCAGCAAGTGAGGATATGCTCAAATACAGCCACCATGGACACAGAAACAAAAAGGGAAATTCTGCTTACACTTCAAAGCCTCAGGTATGCAGGGATTTCTTTCTAGCAGGATCCCCTTGCTTCCACTGCCAACTCTTAAATGAGGTCTGGGAAGAGGAGGACCCCGACTCCATCCCTTCCAGTCAGTCAGATGACTGCATGCACCTGAGCTCCCCAGGTTGGCCCCGACTTCCACCAGTGCTCCACCACTGCTTCATGCCTTAATTAGCATTTCCACTACACTTGCTATGAGAGGCATTCATTGTTCCTATTCTCGAAGTTGTAATTCCTTCACAACTGCCAATATCTGTCACTCATGAAGATCAGCATTTGTTTCTGGTGCCAAGAGGTCTGCTAAAAAGTTATCTAAATACACTACAGATTAAGTCCTGCTTTGATGCAACAAATCTTAAAAAGAATACCTGATATCTCGGACACACAACCCCTCCACGCAGCCAATTCTGATGGCACAGAAGAGTGCTCTGTACTAGTTTGCTACAGCAGCATAATATAGCCTGTAGTTCTTCTTTCTCAAGCAACGAATGCAGCAGCTTTCTGCAGAAACTTCCAGCTCAGGCTGAAAGTAAGCGTTGCACTTTTCAAGCAAACCCACAGCACTATGAAGACAACATTTGTTCTTTTGCATTCCCTCGTTCTTCTGGCACTCATTTCAGAGGCACCTTTCCATCTTTCAAGAAAAGAGACCTTGAAAACATCCATGCACAAGTTTATTTTAAAGAACCACCATTAAAAATCATGATACAGATAACCCAGTATACCACCTTTAATTTTAGCTAACTCTTGATGAGCTTGTTTAAAATTGATATTGGTCTATACACAAATTCTCTTTTAAAAATCCTTTTTAAATAAGCCATGGTAACTTGTAATTACAGTAGGCCAAAAAGAATAACAGATAACTCCTAAAAAGAACTTGCAATGTTGCCAAGTTATTTGGCAGTGAAAACCATACTTTGCCTTCTTATACATACGCCTCTGCTCCAACTCTCAATTAAAACAGTCTTTTTTCTTTGAAAAGAATGTGTATTCTGCAATAATTATGAAGTTTAGCTCCTAGGTTCACTGAAGGAAACAAGACGATCATTTCCCACTGCTACAACTGTGCAATACTGCAGAATTTAGCCTACAAAGTCAATGTAACATTCTGTAAATTTTAATAGGCATGCCAACTATATGCAATGCATAGATAGATGGTGTTGCATTGAAGGGCAACATGCCCAGTTTGGCACCATAAGCCCGGTCACGTTCAACACAAACAATCATGATGATGGATTCACAAGTAGTGTCCTTCCCAACTCACCTAGCACTGTTCCAACAGCTCATTCACAACCCCTTCTTTACTGGTCTAGCAGTGTCCAGTCAGAACTCCCGTGGCTAGGTCAGTGAAAGAATTCTGGCCATGCCCAAGCAGAACTCACACAGCTAGCTCAATAAATTGTGCCGTTTATTAGCAAGAGATTAGATTGCTTTGAATTGCCAATGATAATTCATTGTCTGCTAAGCATGTGAAGTTCAATTCGAAGCATGTGCCAAGAGCGAAGAAAAATTCAGCCTAGCCATAACTGAGCTGAGTTATAAAACCAACTCTACTCTCCATAGCCACGTGTGCAATCCTTACCAGCAGCTAAGGTAGATCGGTTGAGAAGAGAGGTTCAGCCTGTCCACTGACTCCATGAGTAAGAGAAGATCAGTGTCTGACTTGTCTGCAATGATATTTTACCTGATCTTCTGTCTCTCAACCCATTTCTGCGCTATTTCTTAGTCTACAGGTGGAACTTGAGTAACTCCAGTTATTACATACCTTTGTTTCAATGGACATAAAATTATCTCACCTCACTTTTATAGGTATATTATAAAGAATTCAGAACACATGCATAGAGGTGGTAACACCTTACAAGCAGGTAGCTTTTGGGAGCGGAACGTGTTACACTGAATGCATAATCAGCAAAGTGAATGTTCAAAGGACATCTTTTTTTGTTAAAAAGATGGCAGACTTTTGGCACAGGGTAGCAGGTAAGCAGTTTGGTACCAAATCCCCATCCCAGCACTGTTCTTCTAAGATCCAGTACATCAAGTTCTCCCGATGTTGCTGACATCTAAGGTTACCTAGGCAACTATTACAGACCACAGAACTTGGCCTGAGAGTCTCCACTCTGCTCCACTTCCCACACCACTAAATGGCACACAGGCTGCACTCTGTTCTTGTACCCCTGTGAACGGTCTGTACCTTAGTTTCCGGTGAGCAATGCTACACCTTAATCAATTATTCCATGGATGGATGAGAAGATAATAAACAAGCAAGAAGGTACCATGTTTTTTTAATATACAGGTAATCTAGACCTGTAAACACATCACTATTTTTTTAAATGGTATTTGGAGAACTGTACAATATGTGCTCCTGGCTGCAAAATGCCACAACACAAGTCAGAGACATTCTGCAATCCCTGAGTGGGTGTACAGAGAGGTAAACAAAGTAAATGGCATTTCAAATTTTGCATTGCAATAAAGAGTTCTGGATTACACCACTTACATGGTTTAGCTTTGGCGTATCTTGGTTGGGTCATGTCTTGCGCCTCACGACTAACCAAGAAAGAAAGGAAACGCTGCAACCTTTTACATGAGAAAGCTCATCTCTCCTCTCCCAGTGAATGGAACACTGTGCCCACACTGTTCCTTTCAAATCCTCAAATTTCTAAAAGGATGCCAACAGCACTCACAGTGGGATGGAGCTCAATTTATTCAAGATGAGAGCCAAGCATCTTTGGAGAATTTAAAAGTTCATCTGATGGAAGTTTGCAATTCCCTTTCTGCAGAGAACAGATACATACAAGGCAGATGCCAGCTGCAAGTCAGTTTTCTTAAGCCACGAAATATGCTGTCCTTGCCTACCTGGAAGTAAAGCTAGAATGGAATCAGAGAGTACCCTTAAGGCTGGGGGGTTTTACTTCACAGACTGCAAGTCTCCAAAAAGCTGCAGCAAAAATCACTCCTTCAGATGTCCTGGGCACTGCTCACAGCCCTGCAGCTTTCCAGCACCTCCTCTCTTTGGCACTGCTCTTCTGCCATCTCACTACTTAATGTGCTCCTCTTCATTCCTGCTGTGGTCTTATATCAGTTTGGCAATTGAGACCATCCATCCAGCACCAGAGCACATCCAAATCTGAGTCCAAGCATTTACCCTGAGAAAAGGGAACTCTTCAGGAAAAGGGACAGTTCTTTTTAATGGAACTCTAGCAGCCACAAGATTTCATCAGAAGTACTTACATGTCAGCATTTCACAGTATACGAGGCATCGTTACAATGAAAGACACTTACTGTCTTTAGAGTAATCAAAGGAAATGAAGTTATTAACCACATCTCATCTCATTGGATTAACCTTTTTTTCCTATCCCTTCAGCTTTCTACCTTTCTACACACGTCCTCCAAGCCAGGCTGCTGAGCACATGCAAAGCATGCTGCTTCACAACATCACTTTCACACTCCCAAGCCAAATTTTTTACTTGTATTCCTTCTCTACTGATGAAAATCAGCTTCTACAGAAAGGCAACACAGTTTTTGGACTGGTAAAAAAAAAAAGTCTTCAAAAATCAAGAAGATTGTTGAAGGGCACACTCTTACTTGGTGACCAAAGGACACTGGGGAAATGCTTGGCAGCCAATGAATGAACTCTAATTTGATCTCAGTGGTACTTGGATAAAAATCCTTTGAATGATTCACTCTCACCCTCAGCCCTTGAAATGAACTACTTGTTTACAAAGATGAAGGGGAAAAAAAAGTATGGAGTGTAAAGAAAATTTTCATAGGCAGTCAGCACACACCACAGTAGCACTGCCAAGTAACTTCTAGCAAGTGCATCGTTCATTAAGTCATTTCTGTGCTGTTTTCTCTGCTCTAATAAGTTATTCTTTTTTGTTTCTACTAGGAGCAACTGTTATCCCCTGAAACCCATTCTTTATCAGTTGTCCAGGCTTAAACCAATACACTTCTGCCACAAAAACTTAATACAGCTTAAAAGTAGAATTACTATAACAAAATTAACTACATTTTTAAGTTTTTAAGAGCCTGAAGAATAAAATTTCAAAACAAAATAACTTAGTATTGTGATTGGACATTTGTATTGCAGATGATCAGCTCAACTCACTCTCCATTAACAGCAGTGGGAAAACTGCCTGGTTTCACAGACTGCAGAAGCTGTGCCTACCCAAAATCTGCATTGCTTTAGGGAGCAAGCACCATAACAAATCATCACACTGAGAAAACCCACGAGCCGTACGTACAGTATGACTTGCATTTTCAAATCACACAGAAGCAGAACCAGTTTTATATAACATTAGAAAGCTCCACTTCCTTTGGGCTGCAGCTGGGTTTCCCTGTACCCAGCAGAGCACCACGGCTCAGGCGTTACACACAGAGCAAGGCCGACCCCAGCAGAGCTCCTGCTGAAAGCTGTGCAGCTCCCAGGCACCCTGTGGCACACAGCTCTGCCTGCTGCAGAACGCTCAGCATTTACCAAAAGTCTTTTTCATTACATTAATGAATTCCAATATCTATTTTTTAGCCAGTGCTCGCAAATGTTTTCACTCCAGTATTTATATCAGGTACCCTGGAGGTGTGTCATGATCCAGCAGAGTACAGTTTTTAGTGAACTATAACATTTGTTAAATTAACTCAATAAAGCTTCTACATAATCTCATTTGGGGAAGAAAGAAAAGAGATCTTAGAGTAATTCATTCATAGAGCTTTCCCCAATAGGTCTGGCTTCAGCAGTCACTTTAGCTAAGCAAAATACAACTGCTAATCAGATACTTACATATCATAGAATCACCAAGATTGGAAAAGACCCACAGGATCACCCAGCCCAACCATCCACTGATCACCAGCAGTTCTCATTGAAAATGAAAACTGTTGCATATGAAAACTGCTATAAAATTAAATTGCAAAAACAAAGAAAATCAAGTTGGATGGCTCTTCCAAACAAAAGTACAGCTTATAAAAAAATGCAATGCTAGCACTCAAAAGTCATCTACATTTACAATGAGCTGCCTATACTCTATTTTAAAAGCATCTAAAGAGAAAACTCCAGTAAAAAGCAGAGTTGCTTACACTTTTACTCAAATAGCAACAGCAGACTACGACTGCCTACTGGATCCAAGAACAGTTTCCTCCTTTCTGAGAAAAATTATCCTGACAGCAAAGAAAAAAAATAGGAACACTTATGTGTTATTTAGAATGGCAAAACTTCCCTATAGGGGAAGTTCTATAGGGCATGGAAAGCACAACAGGAGATGTCCAAATGGCTTGGAGCCACCCCAGGGCAGCTGGTGAGCCTTGCAGGAAAGAAGGACGCAAAGCAACAGCAGCAGCCACAGAGTTAGCAGGAGCTCCACAACATTATCAGCTTCACTCCTCTCCCTGACAGCCTCCCCTCCAGCACACACCTGTATGACATTCACTCCCACTTTTTGAACTTTGCTTGAGCTTCTAAACACTCTCACCCTCAGCTTCAGCCTGCTCTGTCCCATGGCTTTCCCTGTTACCTGAGCATTACCATCTGAGCCCTGTGTCAGACTTGCTTTCTGTCTTTTTGCTCACAGACACGCTGTAGCTAACTTTCCTCATGAAATCACCGCAGCACACACACAGGTTTGCTGACTTTGCAATAGGATCCAGTGTTACCAAATTTCTTAAATTCATGGTGCCTTTTTCAGCAGTATGAGTGTGAAAAGTTGTTGGTTTGTGTTACAATCTGAAGCTTCCTAGAAGAGACAAAATGCAAAGGAAAGTACAGCAGCACACACAAAGCCAAGATAAATACATATGTTTCCATATGCAGCAGGCCCCTCTTAAACCACAAATGCACCCCACATTTCATTTATCAACTCCTTTTTTGTTGCATTTTCCCCCATAAGATAAAATCTTTTTGTACTTCACAATCAAAACAGAACCACAATCCATCAGAACTGCCCAGTGAATTAAAAACATGCTGTGCATACCTAAAATACCCAATACACGTAATTAAACCCAAATCATGCTGGTTGGATCGCTGCTCAGCACAGTCAGACAGACTGCAGGTCTGTAAAGGAAGAAACCTCAAGCACTGAGCTTTATCTGAAAGGTGCATAACTGAAGTTGTATCCCAGTTACCAAAACAAATTTCCAGTGAAGAAAGAGGATTTGGGAATCCTAATTATCCAACATCCTAATTATCTAGCACCTGTAGTCACTCACAACCATGCAAGTCAATTCAAGACAACTCGTTACTCAAAGTAATTCCTACTTTCTATGAAGCCCAGAACAAGGTGCTGGGCAGCAAAGGCTGGCTCCCTCAGCCCCCAAAGCAGTACCAAAGCAGGATGAGATAGGTCAACCAGGAGAGAAAAGATTCCACAGGACAGAGAACCTCCTGGGAATAATCACTATGAATACACTCAAATTTAATGCTGAGTTATGTGAGCTCAGGATTCTCTCTCTTCTCCCATCTTCTTTTGCCAAGATTATGAAAGGCAAGGCGTGACTACTGCTACTGCCCTGAGCATGCAGCTCAGAGGAAAAATCATTCACAGTAACATTTACAGCTGGAATGTTTTAAATCCTCTCTGTACACTAACAAGGTCATGCTTGGGTGTCTGATTCTAAGGCTTCAATCCACCATTAGACATGCATGTCACAATAGTATTACCTGACATACAATGCTCCAAATTATTAATCACCTTAAGTGGTTCTGGAACAGGAATACTGTATCTCAGTTTACTTGCAGATAACCACTGAAGTAAGAGCATGTACACAGCCTCAATGGTCAGCGAGTTCCAACGTAATAAACACATGGCTTAACAACGAGCTAAGACTAATGGATGTCACCACAGCAATTTAAACATATTTCAGAAAGGGACTCAGTAACCATGAAAGCTGTGCATTTCTGAAATAAGAACTCCCCCAGAAACAGCACCTATATAGTAGGATTCAAGCCCAAAAATGTTTACGATACAGAAAGGTTAAAGAACAATGCTTCAACTCTAAGTACACTTCCACATCAACAAGCATAAAGATAGGTCTTTGGAACTGTTAGCATCTAGAAAATCTATTTAGCCTTTCCCAAAAGTTAACTTCTTAACCAAACCTATATTACAGTTCAGAAACTAGCTATGTCAGAACCCCCAAGTCATACTGACTAAAAGAAAAATAAATAAGCTAGAATGCAAGAGTCTAAACATTCATATTAATCATCATTCCCCATTCCCTAATAAAATTGTAAAGACATTACAAAAAATTACACCTACCAGGTGCATCCTGGAAATAAAAAAAACATGCTAATTAGGTTTACGAGCAGTTAAATGTTTCTTTTGCCACAGAGGATGCCTTACTGGCTCTACAGTAATTGCTTCCATTTTTTACATTTGCTGCTGGGAAGGACACAAAAATATATATCATTAACTGAAATAAAACATTTCTGTTGCAGACTCAGTTGATCTCAGTGGAACTACAAAATTAATAAAATATCATTATTATGAGGCATAGGATTTGCATCTCAGCACAGATATGAACACTTAGTGTTATTAACTGAGCATATTTGCAAAACAGTACAAAGCACTCCTTTGCTGCTGCCCTACCCACCAGGCCCATCACTCCAACAGAGCATTTCTGAACTGTTAATTAAGTACTTCTGTCTTTGGGTACACAACAAACAGGTTGATTTCTTTTTGACTTATCACCAACCTCGTCTCTTTGTCTTGAGAACAAAAACAACTGCTATCTCTTACCCCAGGAAATCTATCAAATGACTTCCCACACAGATCTGCTAGAACTGGTGTTTGCAAGCCGGCAGACAGGCTAAGTTACAGTTGCTGGTATCCTACAGAAATGATAATGCCCTACCAGCTTGAAAAAAGGTCACCTTTAGAAACTTTCAGTGAAAGGCATTCAAATAATGTTGACTATTAGGACACTGCAAGCACTGCATTACTACTACCCACGTTTAACCAGTCCATGTGTTAACATCACATGCTTTACTGAACCAAGTGACCAGAAAGCTGCTCTATAGTTAGCAGTCAGTTTCACAGAGAAGTTAGCTACAAACTCTTATGCAAACAGTTTGCCTTGTTTGTAAACTACTAACTCAAGTCTTACCTTGAGTCCACTCAAGTAAATGTAAAGGCTCTCACTGAACTGTAAAAGACTTTTAGTCACGCCCCAACCTCTCTTTGAGCAGAAGTTAATCTAGAGAATTTGTGCATAAGTGTCTGAAATCCACAACTACGGTACCACGTGGAAAATCTGACCATTGGAAACAAAGTCAGTGAAACATGAATGACTCCATGAAATGCAAGGAAAAGAAACCTTCGCCCCTTCATCACAGGCTGACTTGGTTATAAGGTACATCAAAATGCTCCACAGCAAGTGTAAGAATCCTTGAGCATGCTCTACCAAGAATATGTATAAGAATTTACCTGGCAAAATGCAGATCTCTGAAAAGTTAGGAGAGCATAAGTATCTAGGAGAGCCTCCAGGTTAACATCGTATGCCTAAACCCCTGCCTGAATCCCATTTTATCCACTTAAGTCTTTGCAGAATGCCTTACTACAGAAAATCATTATTGCTAATTTGATTCTAAGAACTGCAGGGGACCTAAATCCTTCTCACTACAAAGTTGTTATCTTAGGCACAGCAGTACTTGACCTACCTACATTCACAGAATCATAGAATGGCCTAGGTTGCAAAGGACCACAATGACCATCGAGTTTCGATCCCCCTGCTGTGTGCAGAGTTGCCAGCCACAAGACCAGGCTGTCCAGAGCCACATCCAGCCTGGCCTTGAATGCCTCCAGGGATGGGGCATCCACAACCTCCCTGGGCAACCTGCTCCAGTGCATCACCACCCTCCAGGTGAAAAACTTCCTCCGAATATCTAAGCTAAGTCTCCCCTGTGGCATAGTTTAAGACCATTCCCCCTTGTCCTGTCACTATCAATCCACATAAACAGCCATTCCCCCTCCTGTTTATAAGCTCCCTTCAAGTACTGGAAGGACACAATGAAGTCTCCCCAGAGCCTTTTCTTCTCCAAGCTAAACAAGCCCAGTTCCCTCAACCTTTCCTCATATCAGAGGGCTGGAGCACCTCTTCTCATCTTAGTGGCCCTCCTCTGGACCTGCTCCAAGAGCTCCACGTCCCTCCTGTACTGGGGGCCCCAGGCCTGGACACAGTACAACAGATGGGGCCTCACAAGAGCTGAAATTGTTTTATTTCAAAGGAAAAAGCAGGGGTCAGGGTCCAGTCTGAAAGGCCCATAGCTCACCCTGAGGAATTATCTTTGCAATAAATGCAACAGTTCCACAGTATTGCTGAAGATGAACAGCTATTCCACTTACTGGCAAGCTTGTAACCAGTACAGTTCCTCTTCCAGCCTGTTTGAATTAGATGCTTATGAAAAAACAGTGGTATAGAGAATCCCGGTGCAGAATCATGACTACATGCACTAAGACTACGGCAATGCCTTTGCAATGCAGAAAATCTCTTCGAGATGCTTCCTCTTTCTAAAGCTGATAAAAAAATTCTGAATTATTAATGCAAAGTACTCTATTTCTATTCATTAGACCGACAATAACAGAAAAGTCACCTGTGTCTCTTAATATTTCAGTTTTCCTTACCAAAGGAATACTGGGTTAGATAAAGGTCAGTGCAGGCCGGTATCCCAGCTACAGCAGAGCATGCATGCAGAGGCACATGAGAACATAAAAAGTGATCAATCCTCCACTGCAGCTTCCCTTCAGCTGGTAGTTCAGGGACTTTGTAAGCCAGATGCCTCTGGTGCTTCATGAAGCTCTCCTCCATCAGTTTGTCATTTTGATCCTGCTTGAACCCATTTACATTTCTGACTGTCACAGCTTTCTGTGGCTGTTATAAGCATGATTTAATAACATGCCACATCAGAAAATATTTTAAACTTGTTGCTATGTAACTATTACTGGGTTTCCCCCAATTGTTCTGTGAAAAAAAGCAAGAATAAGAGTTCCCTATTTCTCTCTGCCCTGCGTTTGGAAATTTCCTTACATCTAAAATACCAACCTGCAGCTGGCTTTTTCCAAACTGACCTAAGGAACTTGTCATTTCATGGCAGTCTTTCCATGGTTAGGCACATCATTCTCGCTCTTCTCTGCAACTTTTCAAGCTCTACCATCTCCTGTACAGTGTTGTCTACCTATTTTTCATTTTTCCAGGGTACCTACAAATATGCCAAAGAAAGCAACTGCAGTAAAAGCACCACTGGCTATTAACCAATTAATCAATTAGAATAAATCTTAGCAACAGCTTCAGATTATTAAGCAGCTGGTATCTAAATGTAATCTTACACAGCAAAAAGCAAAGTAATTGAAGGTTACTGCAGAATTGTTAGTCCTGAAAACTCCAGTCTTCTCAGGAAAAAAAAGTTCTGTGGTCACGTAGCACAGGCAGACACGCCATGTACTTAAAACACGTGAGTTCTGTCATCACACTTTAGAATGCAAGCCAAAAGAAACTAAGCCTTGCATTCTTTTTTTGTCATAAGTTTTTTAAAGCTAAAAAAAGTCATTAGGGTAAATACAACTTCTTGAAAGAAAACAAGTAACTATCTTGATACATTCCTACTAATCAATGTGATTACAAAACACCAATCCTTGCAGTTCTTAGACTAGCAGCACATGACGAGCAAGAACAACTCAACTGGCCCTTAGAGAAACACCCGTGCACAAAAAAAGCAGCAAGTGAACTTCAGAACAACTTCATTAAAAGGAAAAGGTCTGTCAGCTCTAACATGACTTAAGTTGAAGTCTGATTCCACAGTTCCTACTTCAAGTTCCATTCATAGGAACAGCCTATGTTATTAACGCAATACTGAGCTGTGTTATCTGCTGCAATATCTTTAGACAAAGATCAGGAAGAAGAAAAACATGGCCCTGAAAGTACCTACTGCAGGCAGACAAAGCAGAAATAGAGCCTGATAAGCACTGACCAGAAACACGTTGGTAAGAAGTTACAAAATATTTAAGCAGGCATTACATAACAAATTACATGGCCTTCCTACCATTTATTAAAATGCCCTTATTTGGCAACGTCAAAAGGAACATGCCAGAAGGAAAGCACCAGTCAACTCTGCAATAGAAAGGTGGCAAAATTTCACATGTAAAAGAGGTATCCAATTCTTTGGACTCTATTTTCTGACTAGAAAGTGGCTCCAATTAACATTTGCAAACAATAGGCTCACAAATGAAAAAAAATAAAAACAATACGGAAAGACTTGAACAGTAATTTAGTCAAGGTGTGCACTCCATGTTAAGGCTTTCTGGAAAATGGGGCTGGTTCTATCCTTCCTCAACCTTCCTCTCAATCCATCCCCAACCATCACACACTGCTTCTTTCAAGCTCCTCACAGCAAACATCCTTTCCTGCTCCAGTTCCGTGGTACCACTTCTTACTCTCTTCTTGCAGTAATAAGAAAAAAAAAAAAGACAGCTAATGCACATGTAATAGGGATATTTTCTAAAGCACAAGAGCACCTACAATCCTTTCTCATGAATGCTGTTTCGACATTACCTCAAGCTGCAAAGCTGTGAACATTAGCAAAGTAAAACGGGAATAAAATATTCCAGCTACATTTTGTTCTATGAGCTCTCTGGTTTCAGAGGCCAAATATAGACCACTTGAATGCACTGAAGATTATCTAGAAGGGTTCATATTTTACTAATATATGCCAAATGCAATTTGCTGCAAGAAGTTTTTAAAGCAAATTGCTGCTCAGCCCTTTGCACTTAATTATCCTGTGGACACCAAAACCCTCCAACAAGAGCAACTGCAGCTTGTACTGGAACTGGGCTCTCCAATGCTAAACACAAAACTTGTGAAGCTCAAAAAGACTGCAGGGGGAAAAAAAAAATGGTGTCAGAAGTGTATTTTGATCATTTAACCCTACAGAATTTTGACTTTGTGTTCCACTTGTGCTCAAGCATACCTTTAGAAACAGGAAAATAAGGCACGAGTGTTCAGTTCCTGCAGAATGAAGGCTTGCTCTCTGCTTCAACTGCTTTCTGAAATCCATTTTTTTCCAGCTGATAAGACCAGTTTAAGGAAAGCAGTGGAATATACTCTGGCTATGGGCTCTAAATACCACTGAGACAACGTTGCTGGGAAGAGCAGCATGCTCAAATGGAGCCTCAAAAGAATCATACCTTAGAGATGAGTAGCCTGCAAATTCTCAAGTTCAGGTATCTGCTTTCAAACACTACCATTGCAATTTAATTTAAATCAATCACCTTAACAATTAACATTAAGCTGAATTATCCAAGTTAAGTTACGGGACTGTTTGGCTCTTGGTATTTGTACCTGAAGACCAACCCAGACCCCTACAGTGATGGTTCAGATTCAGTTTACATACAGGCATGCATCCTTTGTCCCACAGCCTCCTTCCCATTTAGCAGAGCTCCTCTCTGTAACATACCAGCCAAGACCCATCAGCCCCTTGGCCATTAATTCATCAGGCTAAACAAACCACTCTCCGTAGTTGACGGTCCTTTACTCTTCTGAGCCCACCCTAGTTACTGTTACTTCCACCTGTCCCAGTTTGGATGCACAATTCCTAAACACAGGAAACAGATTCTATCCAGTATTCCAGATCATGTATTACCATTTCCTCGCACAGCATTAATACTTTGCGAACTGTCAGAAATAGCTCTGTCAATTAACACCACCCCAGAATGTATCTCAAGAAATTTTCTCCAGCTGGAAAGCATATCACTTTGCTCAAAGATAATGCTAAATGTCAACCTGTACTGAAAATGCCACACTATCATTAAAACATATCTTGCATTTGTGACATTCGTATTGCTGGTAAACTCCACAAAAACCGTGTGTTCTTTCCTTTGTGCCCAAGACTGTGCATTTGCAGTTTCCAAAACCATCGCACAGTTCTGGAGTTCCAAAGCAGAACACTTTCAGAACTTTGTTCCTGATTTAGTAAAGCATTTACGAGTTGATGTTAAGTTCAGATTGAAAGCATTCAACATCGTGCACACTGGATGCCCTTAGAAGACTGGAAGTCACACTTAGTTAGACCTAAGGAGTTAGTATTTCAAGGCGGAACTTTTAAAGGACCCTCGGGGCTCTTTTGCACTTAGCTACCTTGGTCTCTTTTGAACGTTAAAGCTTTATAATGCAAAAGCAATCCTTTCGTTTATCCCTTCATACTCGGAAGGGACGCGCTCAGACCTAAGTATGCATTCTCCCCTTCTGGAGCAGTGCTTTGCCGAGTGCTTTCACACATTTTAAAAAATGAATACTCATTTCTCAATGTTCTCACCGATGTTTCACAGAGTGCAAATCGCTACAAGAGAATCACACGTCAGCAAATGCTGAATTAACTTTGCCCAGGAGGCTCCATTCATCACCTGCCTAGAAGCCAGCGATCCGCCCATCCACCAGCAAGGAGATTCCATCTAATCGCAAACCACACATCACTAAAAATTAAACAGCAAAAGAAGCACCAGCAAGCACGGTCCGAAGGCCGCTCTCCTCACCGGATCGTAGCGGAGACAAAGGCTGCAATACCGCCGCCAGACCCGCTAATATCACATGGGTGCGCACCGCGCGGCAGCGATCCGCACCGCGCTCCTCTCCCAGCCCGCCCGCAGTTGACTTGTGACACCGCATTGCTGGTTGCTCGGGAGCGACCCGCTCCGCCTCGCGCTCCTTCAGCAGCGTCCCGCAGCACTGCTCCGCCGCCGCGCACCAACTCCTCAGCTCCCGGGGCGGCGGAAGGCGCCGGGTCCCCGCCCGGAGCGGCACCGTCCCGACGCGCGGCCGCCCGTACTTACCTTGATGATGCTGCTCCGGCGAGGGGTGGCCTTGGCCGCCTCCAGGAGAGAGGCGTCGGGCTCGGGCGCAGCCGCCTGCACCAAGCCGCCTCCGGGGAAGCGCTCCCCGGCACCGACGGCCGAGACGCCGCTGCGGCGCTCCCTCCTCCTACCCGCCGCCTCGGGCTGCTCCTCCTCGGCGCGGGCGGCGGCGTCGGGAGGCGCCCGGCCGGTCGGCCGCTCCCTGCCACCCGCTGCCTCTGCCATCACCCCGCGGAGCGGCGGCAACTTCTGCGGGGCGCTGCGGGGGACGCCGGAGGGAAGGGCGGGATCGCGTCCCGCGGCGCTCCGTTCAGCGGGCGGCGACGGGGCGGAGGCCGGCTCTCCGCGGAGCGGCCATGCCCCGGGGCGGCCGGGGGGCTCGGCTCGGCGGGGCGGCGCGGAGCGGAGCCAGGAGCGCAGGAAGCGCGGCCGCAGCCCCGCTCTGTTGTGACAGGAGCACGGGCGTGCCGTGACGGGCGGCGCTGACGGACGGGGCGCCGCGCCACTCAGCGCCGCCGAAGCCGCCCGCGGGCGCCCCAGCGACCAATAGAAGCGAGGAGGGGGCGCGCCCGAGGGCCGCCCGGAGGGCGTCGGGGCGGTGCGGGGCAGGTAGGGCTGCGGGACGCGTGCGGCGCGGGGCGCGCCGTTCTCGCCCGTAGCTGTGAGGAGCGAGCGCGTGCGGCGGGACGGGCGCGTGAGCGCTGCTGCACAGGGCGGCTCGCGCCGTGCCGGCGCGAGGAGAGCGCAGCGGTTGCCGCAGCGGGACTCGCGACGGGCGGCCCCGGGCACGGGACAGAGTGCGGTATTGCGGGAGGCGCCACCGCCGCAGAAAGCGCCTCATGTCGCCGTGCCACCGAGTGCGAGGGAGAGCGATCGCCCCTCTGCGCCGCGAAAGCCTCCACCGTACCGCGGCCGGAAACGAGCTGGATGAGGCGAGGCCGCGATGTTTCGCAGCCGACGGGACCGCTACGGTCCCTTCGCAACGGCCCCTGGAGCCACGGCCAACACCGTTGCAGAGCCAGCAGCGCCCCCTAGCGGGAACGCGGCGGCGGTCCCGTATGGATCCTCCGTGAGGGGCTCGGGACGGGCGGCACGGAGGGCTGGGGACCAACCGCGAGAGTTCGGGGAAGGGGTGGCAGACATGAGAAAGCGGTATGGAAAGGGCGGCAGGGCTGGCTGATACTCACTAGATAAGCGAGACTGTGCAGCGCAGCAGTTATCAGCTTAACGTAACTGAGAACCAATGGAAAAGTTTGCCTCTGTTTTCTAAAACACTTAAAGTTATATACTGTATGTATATATCATGTTTATACCACCACATGAAAAAAACACCAAACTGCCATCAAGGTTATAGAGACATTTACGACATTCAACAGAAGATGCACTAATTAAGAAGTAGATCAAAATCCCCCTAGCTTTCTTTTTCCTCACCAGATCCCATTTAAATTACATCTAAAAAACATATCATAATGCTAATGTGGGATAGAAGGTATGGCAATAACAGCAGTCTCCAGCTACAAAAAGTAATAATAAATCCAAGCACAACAACAAGAAAAATGAAAAAAAATTAAAAAAAAAAAAAAGAAAAAAGAACTGCTTACCTTTTGAAGGCCTCAGGTACACAGAGATCTCCTTCTTGCCACTGCCAACCCTTAAATGAGGTCTGGGAAGTGGTGGATTCTGGCTCCACCTCTTCAAGACACTCAGATGCACTACATTGCATACACCTGAGCACTCCTGGGTTGGCCTTGCCTTTCACCAGGTGCTCAATCACTGCTTCAGGTTGTGACACATATAAACGCAACTGTTTTGGCTTGCTTTTAATGAAAAAATAATATAAAATAAACAATCCTAGAAGAAGATAACAACACATGAAGTAATGGATGTTCCAGAGTACTTCATTTTTTGTGTCGATAGGTTGTTGAGATAATAGAGACACAGATATTCTCACAGTAGACTTTTCCATAGATTTTTCTGTAGCCTGTGTTTCTCAGAGTTTCTGTTTCATGTTGAAACAGTGCATTTAATGCAACTTTTTGTATTTCAAAACTGCATGAAACCTACAATGCAAGTATATGCTGAGATGGGTAGAAATCATGGGGTAAGGGTGTGTTTTCAGAAACAAGAAATTCCATCTAAGGAAAGCAAGGTGGTAGATAAAAAATATTTATGTTCAAGTTTGTGAGTTAGTGCCTGTAATGTATTTTTTTGTGTGTGTGTTCTTTTTGTATATTCAGCTTACTCTGTTCTTAAAGCCTGCTATTGTTTTTCAGTGGGTGTGTTCTGTAACATGAAACAACTGAAAATGTCTTTCTAGGGCTTACATAAACCACTAGAATCCCCCCAGAGAGTGTATTTTGGGAAGCTCTTAAATAAAGTGTTCTGCTGGGAGCATGAAAGTGGTGCTTCTGTACCAACTGACCATGACTGATGAAGTGTGAAAACTGATGTCTTTTCCTGTGTCAGGAATACTCAGTTGGCAAGACTGGGGAAGAGCAATAGGGAACAAGTTGTTATTTTTTTCAAGTATGCATTCACAACAATAGCAAATCTTATTTTGTTTTAGAGGTGCTAAGTCTTGTACAAAGGAAACTCCCTGCTAGATAATTCCTAAAATAGTATTTTTTTAGGTCTTATTATTGCACGAGGTTTTTTGGTGTTGCTACATCCTGAATAGGCAATTCTAAAACAAAATAGCACTGGAATGTTATAATTTATTTATTAAAAAGTGTACTTGTTGCTAAGCTTTACACAGTTTTTTGCAAAGCAGTTACAACTCTCATTTTTATTATGATGTTACTAAGCTGGAAAAACAACAACAAAAAACAAACCATCTGTATTTAGCAAATACATTAAAAGATAATAATCTTTGATGTATAACTATGTTTTCAATGTCAGTAGTTTGTTTTTTTTTTCCCAAAAATATTTACATTACTTGATTCAACATCTTTTTGGTGACTCTTAGTTCTTGTCTCCTACTTAGTTAAAAAAAAAAAACAAACAACATAGTTTCTAAGTAGTATAAATGTTGTTTAATCTTTAACTTAGGAAGAAGTAGCTTCTTGATATGCCTCTATGTTAATGATTTATTTGTTGTGGCTAAAGACACTGGTGAATTCTTTCCTCTGACTGTACTGTCAGGTTCAGCCAATGTTTTTAATAATTAGAACATATCAGGTTTGGAAGAGACTGCCAGTTCTTAACTCCTGGAAATAATCTGTTTCATTGGCATTGTTCACCCAAACAGATAAATCAATTAAGTATGAGAATAGGTAGAATCAAGACCCAGGGTTAGGTCACATTCAATCCTATTTTACAGCCACTGCTTACTATACAGATGCAGGCCCAAGCACTTGGAGTGGGATGTGTTGATTTCTGTGAGGAAATCAGTGCATATGAGAAGATCATTAAGACTGCAAAGAGCCACGCAAAAGTTACCTAACGCCAGAATTAAGGTTAATTCTGTTCAGTGTGGTGTCCTTTGGTGCACTCATTGCAATCACTTAATGCTGTATGATGGTGGCTCCTCCCTACTCCAGAAAGAAATGCTGGTGAATGAGACTGTTCTCTCTTTGTTCCTCACCTTCAGCCTTGTTGCAGTTCTCACCTTTCTTTGTTTTTTTTTTTCTTTAACCACCATTGAGGGGTACTTCCTTCATTGCTAATGCTGCAGTTTTGCTTTATTCATTTGTGCTCTTCTGCAGGTTTGGCTCTTGCCACTGCATTTGTGCACATCTTCCTTCAGCCCTGGCCTGAGCGTAGTGATGGGTCACTGTGGGGGGAGGAAGAACATCACTGCTCTGGCTCTGCTGCTTGACTTTTGTCACAATACACCACAATTGTGCCATAGCCACAGAAGAGAAATAATAGATCTGGTTTAGGTAATGTCTGTTGTGAACAGGGGAGTTCTGAGATAAATCAGTTCTCAGAACAGTTTTTCCAGAGGCATAGCAATAGCAACATCAAAAGGGAAGAACAGATTCCCGATTCCTCTACAAAAGTTAGGATCAGCTGTAAGATAAGGCAACACTTGAATTTTTTGAAGGTGGGATCAAAAAATGTCAGTTGTTGGTTTCTTTTTGTACATATTTGAAGAACATTAGTTCCTATTCTGATCTTCCAGGACAGGTTCCTTTCCCTTAACATTAACTAAGAGTCAGAATGTGAAGCCTACACCTATTTTCCTGTTTTTGGATGAAGTGACTGAAGTTCAACTAGTTAACAAGTAATTGAAAACAAGCATCAGATAAACCCAGAAGCAGTGTTGCACCTTTGGGAAAACATTGTGATGCATTGAAAGACTTTATTCATTGGTTTAATAGTGAAGCTTTCCTCTTGTTTAGTTTGGGGGAGGGAAGAAAAGTCATTGTATACAAAGTATCCGGACGATTTGGAGGAGTCTTTTAAACATCAGTTCATATTCAAGTCTGATGATACTTAATAATAATGGATCCTAATAATAATAATGGTTATAGGTAGGTGGTAATTCCATTCAACGGAGATAGTTACTGGTGAAGTCTTTTTCACAGAGCTCTTTTTAACTCCTGCGATCGTTGCTTTTATTATTTTTTCGGCTGTGACACATGTATAGAAATCTAATTGTAGATGCTGCAGGATATTTGAACTTACTTGTTAACTGCTATGAACAGTATCATCCATTTCTTCCTTTCTGTAGTAATTACCCACCAACAGGTGCAATTTCATGCCAGCGTGCTATTTAGCAGTGCTTTGTGTCCTTGCCAATGGATATATTCACTGTTAAAATGTGTGGCACTGTAGTTCCTAAGCACTTACATGCATTTTATGGGGGAACGTTTGTCTTATTGTGAACTGTATGGCTGCTGGGGAAGCAGCGTTAGTTAAAATGATATTTTTAGTCTGGAATTCTTTTTACTGATGAGAGAAAGCTTTCTGGTAATATCCTATAGGGAACTGTTGAGTCATGACCTGAACCACTGATTGATCACCTGAGGCAAGCCCTGAGTCAGCCATGGGAGCACAGGTAAAGGCAGTTCAGCTGTGTGACAGGGCTGGAGCCTGGCTGCAACTCTCCTAGACCCCATTTAAGGGCTGACTGCCACTGGGGAAGGATCTCTTTCTGGAGATCCCTCCCTTTGCAGTTTTCTACTGTGAGCCTAGGACACGAGCGAGCATTTCATTTATTTTTGATTGTCTCTTTCCACCACAATAATCTTTCTAACTATAAACCCATAAAATACCATCCTAACCACGCCACTCTGCTAACTTTACATTTGTTAATTGTACGTATCTGAACTAAAAAGCTCCTTTTAACATCTGTAGTTTTGCCACCTCAGAAGAAAATTGCTACCAATGCCAGTAGTAACCACGTTCCTATTTACTTTGCAATTATAATTTCTGGAGGCAATTTGTGAGTATACCAGGCATGGAACCTAGGCTATACTTCTGCCTGTTAATCAGGCATCTTAATCATGTGCCGCCTGCACCACTGAAGCAATCACTGAAGTGGCAGCTTGTCCACTCAAACTGCTCTGTAACGTGAACCAAGCAGGTAAGTTAGGATGAGTGGAATATATTTGCTTCAGAACTGGACTTCACATCAAAAGAAAAATATTAAGCCACTATTAACCCAAACTATGTCAGTGATAGAAGTGCAGTCATTCTTCCAGATTTCCAGTTCTTGATTAGCTACCCAGGAAGAGAGTTTAAAGAGCCAAACTCTCATCTGCCTCATTTCAAAGATGTCTGATGTCCTGTGAAAAACGTGAAGGCAGTTTTTATCTGTGTTCATACAATCATAGAATCATAGAATCACAAGGTTGGAAACGACCTATAAGATCATCTAGTCCCACTGTCTCCTCATCACCATTGCCACCACCAGCACTACACCATATCACGCAGCACGTTGTCCAGACGCCTCTTGAACACTGCCAGGGACGGCGATTCCACCACCTCCCTGGGCAGCCATTCCAGTGCCTGACCACTCTCTGAGATAAACAGTTCTTTCTTATGTCTAATCTAAACCTCCTCTGATACAACTTGCAGCCATTTCCCTGTGCCCTGCTCGTTGCCTGGGAGAAGAGGCCAAATCCCTCTTCACCTCAACCTCCCTTCAGGAGGTTGTAGAGTGCCATGAGGTCTCCCCTGAGCCTCCTCTTCTCCAGACTGAACAATCCCAGCTCCCTCAGCCGCTCGTCATAAGGTTTGTGCTCCAGACCCCTCACCAGTTCCATTGCCCTTTTCTGCACACGCTCCAGGACCTCAACATCTTTCCTGTAGTGAGGGGCCCAAAACTGAACAAGTACTCGAGGTGCAGCCTCACCAGAGCTGAGTACAGGGGGATGATCACCTCCCTGCTCCTGCTGGACATCCTGCTATTTCTAATGCAGGCCAGGATGCTGTTGGCCCTCTTGGCCACCTGGGCACACTGTTGGCTCATGTTCAGCCGAGCATCAACCAACACCCCCAGGTCCTTCTCTTCACACTCACCCAGCCACTCATCCCCAAGCCTACAACGCTGCATGGGGTTGTTGTGCCCAAAGTGCAGGACCCGGCACTTGGCCCTGTTGAACCTCATCCCATTCACCTCAGCCCAGTGATCCAGCTTATCTAAATCCCTCTGAAGGGCATCCCTACCCTCAGGCAGATCGACACCATCTCCCAGCTTGGTGTCATCTGCAAACTTACTGAGGGTGCACTCAATTCCCTCATCTAGGTCATCAGTAAAAATATTAAATAAGATGGGCCCCAGTACCGACCCCTGGGGGACACCACTTGAAACGGGTCACCAGCCAGACTGAACTCCATTCACCACTACTCACTGGGCACAGCCCTCTAGCCAGTTCCTTACCCAAAGAAGTGTATACCTGTCCAGGCCACGGGCAGACAGTTTCCCCAGAAGAAGCCTGTGAGAGACTGTGTCAAAGGCGTTGCTGAAGTCTAGGTAGACTACATCAACAGCCCTTCCCTCATCTGCCAGACTGGTCACCCAGTCATAGAAGGAGATGAGGTTGGTCAAGCACGACCTGCCTTTCATGAACCCATGCTGGCTGGCCTGATCCACTGGACACCACACATGTGCCATGCAATCTCATCCAAGTATAGGATGAGTATTATCTTTGGTTCTTCTTTTGCTGTTGATATATTTATAAAAGGATTTTTTATTGTCTTTTACTGCAGTGGCCAACCTGAGTTCAAGTTGGGCTTTTGCCTTCCTAATTTCCTCCCTGCATACCTTAGCTACTTCTTTGTAATCTCCCCAAGTAGCTTTCCCTTCTTCCAGAGGACGTAGACTCTCTTTTTCTCCCTGATTCTCGACAGTAACTCCCGTTCATCCACACCGGTTGTCTTCCCCTACGGCTCGCCTTATGGCACTCAGGGACTGCCTGTTCTTGTGCCTTTAAGATTTCAGTCTTGAGGAGTGTCCAGGCTTCCTGGGCCCTTTACCCTTGAGGAGCGACTCCCAAGGGACCCATTCTATAAGCGCCCTGAACAGATGAAAGTCCGCCCTCTGAAAGTTCAAGAACGTAGCTTTGCTGGTCACTCTTTTGACATCCCCAAGAACGAAGAATTCTACAATTCTGTAGAACTGTAGAATTCTGTGGTCACTCTGCCTGAGACGGTCTCCAACCTTCACTTCTCCCACCAGTCCTTCTCTGTTAGCGAAGACCAGGTCCAGCAGGGCACCGCTCCTAGTAGGCTCTCCTACCAGTTGCGTAAGGAAGCAACCTTCCACACAGTCTAGAAACCTCCTGGACTGTTTTCTCTGTGCTATATTATATTTCCAACATATATCAGGGAAGTTGAAGTCTCCCATTAGAACAAGTGCTGGCGATCGTGTGACTTCCGCAAGCTGCTCATAGAATGCCTCATCCAACTCTTTGTCCTGATTAGGCGGTCTATAACAGACCCCCACAGAGATGCCGCCCCTACAGGCCTTCCCCCTGATCCTTACTCATAGACATTCCCAACCCCAAGCTCTTCAACGTCGAAACAGTCTTTAGTATAAAGGGCCACACTACCACCCTTCTTTCCTCGTCTGTCCCTTCTGAAGAGCTTGTAGCCATCTATCACAGCACTCCAGTCATGGGAGTAGTCCCACTATGTTTCAGAAATAGCATCAAGGTCATAATTAGCCTGACTCACAACTGCTTCCAACTCTTCCTGCTTGTTGCTCATGCTACGTGCACTGGTATAGACACATTTCAGACAAGTCATCTGCTTCACCCTCAGCTCAAGCATTGTTCCCCTAAGCTCATCTCTTGAGAGGCCTGTTTTGTCCCCTTCCCCCTTCATAGCTAGTTTAAAGCTCTTTCAATAAGCCCCGCTAGTTCCTGTGCTAGTATTCATTGTCCCCTTTGAGTTAGGTGGGTTCCATGGACAGACAACAGGCCAGGGGCCAAATAAACTGCCCCGTGATCAAAGAACCAAAAGTTTCTGGCTCGACACCAGCCTCCGAGCCAATTACTCATCACTTGTGCTTTCCGATCCCACTCAGACTCCCTCACTGCCCCTGAAGGTGTAGAGCAGAAGATCACTTGAGCTCCCGCTCATTGAACTAAATGCCCTAAACTCCTGAAATCTTTTTTCATCATGTGTAGGCTTGTCTGAGTGATTTCATCACTGCCCACCTGAACTACGAGTAGTGGAAAGTAGTCAGATGACCTAACCAGCTTTGGGAGTTGCCTGGTTATGTCCCTGACCCAAGCCCCAGGAAGGCAGCACACTTCCCGACGGCCCGGGTCAGGTCTGCATATGGGGCCCTCCGTTCCTCTGAGAAGGGAGTCACCCACCATGACCACCCTTCTTTCTTTCCTGTCAGAGGCAGTCTCAAGGCGTGGGGGTGACCTCCTCGCCCTGGGCTCTCTCCTAGGCAGATCCTCCATCACCTCTCCAGTCACCTCCCCTTCAACTTCCAGCATCTAGAAACTGTTACTTAGAGGGAGTTGTGCAAGTGGGCTAGGCAGGCGGGGGGGTCTCTTATGACACCGAGTCGGGACTTCCAACCTTCCTCATAAGTGAGGTCGGTCAGACTGTGGCAGGGCAGGGGGTCCACCACCTGTCTGGGCTTTTTTTGCCAGAGCCCTTCCCGGAGCCGGTCTCCTCAGCCTTAAAAAAGCCTTAAAAAAAAGCCTTAACAAGAGCTTTTTGGTTGGCCTTTTTTTTTCACTCCAGATCCCTTGCCAGTGCAGACCTACCTGCTCAGAAGCTAGTCTTTGCAGCAAAAAATGTTTTTTTGTCAGCTCCTAAACTGGCTTAAAATGGTGGGGAGGGGAAAAAGAGGCAGGAACGCTATAAAGTCTATGTATTCTTATGCCGGAACTGAAGTTAGGCTGACTTTGGCCCAGCCCTTGATACCGCTTCTGAATACAAGCTTCCATGTGTCTAGACAGATGGTTCTGAAGACTTGCTAAAAACACGCATGTCTGTTTCTCATGCATGCAAATTTGACCCCTCTTAATTCATTAGAGAGTCATCCCAAAGAAAATAGAAAAGATGAGAATGTAATCCCCAAAGTAACTTACATTCCCCTAGTGTGTTAATTGAACAGGGTTTAAAGAAGATTAAAAATACTTTCAATTAGATATGAAGTATATTTAATCTTTTATTACAAAATCTCTTGTTGCTGAATGTCAGGAAAGAAGCTATTCTGTGGACATGGAAAAGAACAGCTACTGACTAATCTATGTGAGCTTATTTTCCTGAAATTTGGTGCTGTGGGAGTGCTAATGTGCTTAAGTTGAAAGTATCATTAACCACTGTTTATCTACATCTCTTCTGAATAGGGTTAAATAAGCTTGCAGTTAAAATCCATACAGTCTATACTAACTCCCACTGTAGCTTACAATGGCATTAGTGAAAGTGAAGCATTTTGCAAACACTCACAAATGCAGCGCTTTACATTCAAATGCACAAGAAAAGTGAAAATTCTCCCTCTGCTTAGCAAACTTGCAAGACCCCACCATATGCTACAAAGCACTGTAATTCCTGCAGAAGGCCTCTTCAAACTTCTTGAACACAGAAGAACTCTTGTTTTTGATTGCTCTGTTAAGGCTCATGATGCAGATAGCTTGTATGTTCACAAGCCGACAGGAGAAATCGCCATGTTCATCTTCATAAATTGTACTTTTATTTTAAATAAAACTGCATTCTATGTGATAGAGGCAGAAGTCAATCTCTTAGTTACAACCTATGTGACACTTTTATGAATTTGAGAGCAGGAAGTGTATTAACGCCTTTATTTCTGTGAAGGGATCAAAAGATGCTGGTAGGTAAGGTAAGCTAGCCTTACCTACAGAGAAGTAGTACAGCAAAAGAGGCAGTGTGTCTTTTTGAAGGTCAAGCAATCAATCAGTGGAAGAGTAGTCAGTTGCCAGGCTCAGGTATTGCTCATAAAATTGCACTTGCCTTTTTGAGCCTGGAGACCTCGTTTCCTCTTTTCTCCTCCCAAATAATTTTGTCTCTATTTTTGTCTTTTGGTTTTTTCATTTTATCTTTCTATACTTAGCCTCTGACTTTCTCTGATGCTATAAAAAGGACAAAAGGAAGAGCCTACAGGAACCAGCACAGCTAGACTCTTGTCTTTGTCCAGCACTGCCTTTTAATTTGTGTGAGAGAACAGTAGGAGAGATCACTTCATGCTGCGTATATTGCTGGCGTGCAGAGTCAGGAAAAACAGACACTCCTGATTTGCTTTGAGAATGACTCCCTAATCCAGGATGCTCTTCTGTTAATGAAGCAGCCCCATGGTGCTAGGGCAGCCCACTAACTTTTGTTGTAATATTTAAATCCTGTGCACATGGCAACAATTTTTGCCAGCTCTGCTCTGCTGGCTCTTGTTACATTTGTGTGTTAGATTTTCAGGTTTTCATTTTTTAAGTTATCCCAATTAAAAAGAGAAATTTTTTCTCACTATTTGTGATCATCCTATTTTTGTCACAGTTGTCTTATTTTGAATGTAAATGACTTAGATTTAGTTTTGTAACCTGAAAAGTTGTAATGTAGAAGATCCAACAACTAAAACTATGCAGAATATACTTTCATGTCCTTGAATGTTTTGGTATTCTTTCAGCTGTTCCTACTTTGATTTCCCTACCTCAAGGTATGAAGCAGGTGAAAGGCTCTGCCTGTTCTTCTTTCACAGAACATTACAAGGTATAAAATGTTCTAGATATAGAAGGTAATTAAGATCAATGTAATAAAGGCTGATGTAGTTAGAAATGTGAGTATCCCCAAAAGCATCTGAAGAAGCTCAACAGATTTGCCTTAAATTCAGATGCTAGTTAATGCAGTTCTTTGTTGACAAGCACTGAGCTGGAGGACGGCTCATGGAGTGCTGGGCAGCTCTCAGCAAGTTAGCACACAGCTTCTGCTCAGCAGTGCAGGGTGAGAGCAGAGTGGTTAACCAAGTTACTTTGAGATGAAGAAAACACAGGCTGTGATGCTGTTCTATCCTTATAATCCCTTATGCTTTGGTTGAGCCATATGGCACAGGTTATCCCAGTGCACAGTTGATGCTGATCTCCTGCTTGTAAATTAGCTGGTGCACTGATGAGTTGGTGCACTGATGAATTGGATGACAGTGTGACCTGCAGTGAATTTCCACACAGTTCCTCCCCAGCAGTCAATGGAGCATTGTACTTCCATTGCGCTTTGTCTTGACAAGAGAAAGAGAGGAGGCAGAGATGTTGGCTGGTGGTTGGGTCTCTCCAGCTCCAACTGTCTACAGATGGACCATATCCTGCATTTTAACTCAGCAGGATGCAGTTTTTGGCCATGTGAGCGTGTAGGAGCATGGTGCGAAGCCACCTCCTTGCTGATGTGGTTTTGCACTGCTGTCACTGCAAGTCCTGTAACCAGGCCCAGTTCCCCAGTGCTCACCAGCTCCCAGCCTCCCTGCTTCTGTCAGGGAGCTGCTGAGGAGACCTTGACCAAGACTTTACTCATCAAAGGGCAGAAAGGTAATCACTAAAGAGGCTGCAACTGCAAGCACGCAGCTTGTTGCAGGGAAACTGAACCAGCCTTTGGGCACACTGAGGGAGGTGATTGCCTCAGCCTCTCCATCTCCTCTGGCACCAAAGTGGGGCAGTAGGTCCCATGTCTGTGCCAGATCGACCTGCCTCCTTTCCATCATCTCTGGGGAAGACTTTTCCTTGCTCTTGCCTTGGAGGGAGGCTGGGATGACGTAGATACTACACCTTAGCCTAGGAAGCTTCGCTCTAGGTTTTGCTGGCACTACATGGCAAGTGCTCTTCCCAAGAGTCCTTACATTCACTAGGAAATGCTGACAAGCAGGTCAGAGCTGGACCTTGTTCAGTCTCGAGTAAGTCTGTGACCTGCTGCTCAGCTGCTCAGCCTTTTGTTGGTTTGCATGAGCAGCAGAGAGATTTTCTGTGCTCAGTGAATGTCCTCCTGGCTTGGAAGAGGCTGTGCTGTTAATTCCTCCGCTTGCCAAGGCTTCTGCACTTGCATTTTCTTCTGAATTATGGAGTTCAGTGATGCAAACCACTCTGCCACTATAACTGAGAAACACAGGCAAACTGAGCACCCATAGCATATACATGTGTAAAGTTTTAAAATGAGTTTTTTCCTTTAACTACATAAAGAAAAGTTCCCAGGTACCTTCTTCCACACTTTTTTTCTCAAATCACTAAAGCATAGAAATGGCTGCTGACTACGAGGAGAGATAAAAAGGGAGATTTAGATTGGACAATAGGAAAAGCTTCTCTGAAAGAATGGTCAGACTCTGGAACGGAGAGGTGATGAAGTCACCGTCCCTGGAGATGTTCAAGAGACATTTAGATGTTGTACTGAGGGACATGGTTTAGTGGGAAATATTGGACAGTTGGACTGGATGATATTGGAGGTATTTTCCAACCTTGGAGATTCCATATTTCTATCTATAATCATGCTAGGAGTCTCCAGGTGGCGTGGACCAGGCACAGTAGGTTTCCATGTTAAGGGGTATAAATTCTTGTACTGTGACTATGTGGGGAGCAAAGAGTGAATTTTTCACCTTGACTTCCAGACTGAATGTAGTGGAATTTTTTTTTGGATGAGAGGAAGCTCAACAAACATAGCTAATTAGAATCAGAGCTGCCTTTTCATTGTATTCTGATGCTTGCTTAACTTGCTCCTTGGTTTGCAGTTTTTCAGTATTTATTTTACATTAATCCAGATGGATTTCAGTGAATATGATTTACTCACCTTCTACTTGAAGGTGATCTTTAGGCATCTTTATTTCAGCTTAATATTCACTTGTGGCTTGAGTAAAATGAATATTTCAAATTCTAAATTATGTACGCACTGCAGCACTTCCAAGACCTTTGTGCAGTTTTCTAAGTCTCACCCCTTTCTTGACATCTCCTGGAAAATGATGGGGAACTTTTGTTGGCCTGTCAGAGAGCAGTGCCTGGCTTCAGCAGGCTGCACGCTTTGAGACTGGATAGGAGGCTGATGGAGCGGTGCTGGGAGGTGAAGGCTTCCTCCTGGGACACTGACCCTGAGCCCTTTGCTTTCCCTTTCACCATGGGTGGGCTGTGCTCTTCCACCTTTTCTTCCCTTTTGTTGTGAGTTTCTCAGTGCTAAGTGTTTTCTTGGCTGTGTTTTCTAGGTTTTATCCTTCTCTCTCCCTTTTCTCCATTTTCCCCAGTGAAGGTGGTGTGGCTCCCTGGCAGTTGCCATAGAGATTGCAGAGCACTTATCTGTACCTTTGTTCTTGTGTCCCTCTGCAAAGGCACTCCAGCTCCTCCATGGCTTGGCTGGCTGCCGCAGCTGCCTCAGCCCACACATCAACTTTTCCTGCTCCCAGCCATGAGCAGACAGCCCTGCAGGCTGGTGAGATGTGTGCCTCTGTCCTGGGATGGACAGCTGTGCTACTTATTTTACTTCAGGCTTACAGTAAGTCACACTCATCTGTGCACAACAGTGGAGGACACTGAATCTCCATCTACTTCTGCCTTTGGGCTGCTGAGGACCCTGCTCAGATCAGAGCAGTGAGAGGGCCAGTGCCTGTGAATGATGGGGTACTATGAATCCTTGCCTGCTTGGGCTGACAAACAGGAGAGATGCAGCTGGATAAAGAAAGAGTCAGGAAATTTACTGCACTCAGTCCTTCTATTTCTCTTCTTCTATGCTCTTACCATAATATAGGACCCCTCATTATTGGTGATACAAAAGATGAGAGAGAACTGCTTTTGGCAATGTGTTGTATAAGACAGAAGATATAGCTACCACTGATCAGCTTTGAGATCACCAAGAAAAGTACTAGTCACAATTCAGTAAGAAGGAATAGCTTGCCCCTCTTCTGAGGATCAGTGCTCACCCAAGAACTTCCAGAGGAGGTGATTTCCAAGTAGAGGTATTTCCCCTTTGGCTGCCAGCCCTAAAATGAGGTTGGAGAGGGTCCTTCTGGCTCCTCAGGAGTGTAAGTGAATGGCTTCCAGCCGTGCTCACAGGGCTGGCCTCACCCCTTCATCACGTGCTCAATCATTGGTTCAGGCTGTTCCGAAACAGGCTAGGCTTCGTGTGGAAACTAATTCAAGTGCTGAGAGTTGATGTCTTTGTGAATATGATTATCCAAAAGAATGATTTTTACTTGGTGGCTTTGTACATGCTGTTCCAGACCTCTTGTATGTTGATTCAAAATGATCAATATGCTTTCAAGAAGGTTGTCCTGAATCCTTATGACAAAGTATTAATGAAAGTAATTTAAGCAGTTGTACAATTCAGAAAACTTAATGCTTTTATTGTTCAAAAGCTAGAGTGTTGGGAATGTGGCATGCAGAATAATCAGAGTCTGTATTTTCCTTCCATCAGAAACATTCAGAAAAAGTTTTCACTTTATGTGGCAAAAAGGAGCAGAATATCAGGGAACTTTGAAAGGTTCAGAAAGAACTCCATCTGAATGGAGTTTATCAATCACTACAAGATGAAACCAATCCCGCTTCCATCTAAATCTGAATGAAGAA
The DNA here is from genome assembly GCF_023343835.1 of Lagopus muta. NCBI lineage: Eukaryota > Metazoa > Chordata > Aves > Galliformes > Phasianidae > Lagopus > Lagopus muta. The sequence continues at coordinate 26,500,558 of NC_064440.1, read as the reverse complement.
GGAAAATTATGAACTGAGTCTAATGTGCAGCATCAGGTAACAGTTGGATGCTGCAGAAAATATTACCTTTGTCATTGTCAATGGGACATGGGATTTGACTAGATTTGATATGGGAGATGACTGCCTTCCCTGGAAAGATTCAGGTAGAAGAGACACTGTGACAGGGTAAATAAGACAGAACAAAGACTTTCTGATCACAGCTGGCTTTCAGTAGGCTTCAGTAGGCTTTTTTTAATAGGATAACTGCCAGTTGAGGGTGAGCAGAGCTGATGATTCAGTTCTGTGCAGTGAAGGAGTTGTAGGTTTTTTATTTTCAGTAGTTATGAGATTTCCTGTTCCCTGCTGAAACCACAATTAAAATGTTAGAAGATCTGAAGAGATGGAAAGCACCCCACTTGAAGTGTTTGCTTTCCACCCAAGTGGTAACTTGCAAGGCAGTTTTACCAGCCAGTCAGAATCAAAATAAATTTTTACTTAAACTTTGTAAAATCTGCCTCTATCATTCATGAGAGGAAGAGTTGTTCTGTGGAGAAGGCAGTGACTTGGCCCTCAGAAGCCTAAAGCTCAGTTGGAGACATCCTAAGTTGTTTTGGGAAGAGTGCCTAATCTTTCTATATCCTTTTAAAATGTGATTGATATTTTACTAACCAGCCTGGGCTGTCTTCTCTTGCCGGTCCTTTCTGACAGTGACAATGCTGTATGTTCAGTGTATTGCTGCCACAGAATACTGATCTTGTCTGCAGGCTCTGTGCTTCAACTGAAGAACAGCTATAGAAGACAGTGCAGGATGTTGAAACTACATAGAAAAACAACTGGAGAGTAACCGGATTACTCTCCAGTATGCTTGATTGTTGGCCAAGCTTGTTCAGTAATGTATCAACTGTCACAACCTCTGGCTCTCACTGCTTTTGAAGGTTGGTGCTTGTCCTGTGTTTGATGGGTGGGTGATTTAGGTTTTAAACTATCCCAGCAGAGATTCTTGGCCACTGAGATTATAAATATGAAATAGTTAAAATTATTATTTTCTTCTCTTGCTGTTTTGAGGAAACAGATCAACTAGATAACAGCTTTGAGTTAGCCCAGATGTGCATATACTTCCCCCGGAACTGGAGCCTTGCATGTGTTTATGATCACAACAGCTGGATAAGTGCATCCCCTCTGGCACTGATGAACCTGTTATCCAGCAGAAGCAGCCGCCGGCCTGAGCGCCTGTCTGGCACCCAGAGCACTGGCTGCTGTAGCGGTGCTGGGGCTGGGAGTGCCGGTTTTCATATTGTCATGGCATTGCTGAATGACATTGCTGGAGCTGAAATAAAACTGCAGCATCTGAAGCCCACGGCACTGCTGGCTGGGTGAAGGATGTTCCAGCTGTTCTGATCACTGTGCAGTTTCCAGAAAGTTATCTGCGTTTCTTCTCCTAGAACACTCTCAAAAATGCTGCAGGGCATCACCAAAGGACACAGGTGGCCAGTGGCTCCAACGCTGCTCCAGTCCTAAGGGAGGAATCAGTTTGAATGCAGGAGTCTGTGTGCATCTGTGTCTGCAGCAGGCACTGAAATTCTCTCTTCTTTCTGCTGCTCAAGAATCTGCCTGCTCACCTAGCTCACTGTGAGTGCTTGGGGCCTCTGGGGCAACTGAGTGACAGCTTGCTGAGGGCCATTTTTGGGAAACTTGTGATGACCCCACCTTTGTGGCTTGTCCTGTTGTTCATGTCTATGGTGTCTTCATTGTCCCCACCTGGTGACATGTGGGGATATTGCCACCCTCAGCCATCAGTGGTACTCTGTGTAGGTGGGGCTGTGCTTGATTTCTTCCAGAGACAGTTGAGAAAATAAGCAAGAAAGATCAGTGTTCCATAGCAACACATCATCGGAAGCCCAAGTACACAAAGAAAGAAAATGGTGGTCTCAGTAGAAATCATCTGAGTGAAGTCAAAGGTGTCTCTAAATTTTTAATTCTTCTTGCCAAGATATTCCTCGTAAAATAAAGTAGAATTTTGAGCATAAGCTCATTTTTGGTTGGCAAATCCTCCTTTTTGTTTGTTTTCTGTCTTTGTATGTTTAACCTTATTGCACTGATTTCCTGGCTATTCCTGCCTGAAAGCTTTACTGGACCATGACTGAATCCTTTTGTCTTGCCTGCCAAATAAAGCAGATTGTCACAAGCAAAACTTGTGCATCAAGTTTTGCAGACAAACCAGAAAAGATCTTGGATGCTTCACTTCCTCCGAAATTGCTGCCAGATCTCATGGGCTGTCATATTTAAGTTACATGGCAAAAGACTGCTTTGCAATACCTTTATAGGAGCCTCACTGAACTGTCTTTTCTAAAAGCTGGGCAGTACTTCTGAGCACAAGATCTTCACAACTCAAGTATTGTGGTGATTTTGTTTCATGAGGGGTCCCATGAGGTTCAGGGGGGTTATCTGGTGAGTAGGAAACCTTGTGAACCAGGAGTGCAAGGCTCAGTGTTGAACACAGGCTTTGTGGGCGGCCTTTTATGTGCCAAGAAACAATGTATTCAAATCCTATTTATAACATCTGTATTCTGCAACAAAAATGTTTTATAAGAAATTTGACAAAAAAGCAGGTTTTGGATCTAATTACTTAAAATGCTACCTCTTTTGAGACCAAGACATGTACTTTGTGCACTAGGCAGCTATGTATCCATCATGTCAGTATAGATTTTAGCACCAAGCTAAGCCTTGCAGCAGGTTTTGATGACCTTAATGTATGATGTAGCCCTGAAAGCTCGGGTCTCTATATTATAACATATAATTTCTACTGAAATACTGTGATGATGTACCTGGATTTTAATCTGTTTTACAATGATCTGTAATGGTTGGTATTAGACATTGCCTTGCTATTGCTGCGTCACCAGCCTCTAGGCATGATCTCTCAGTCAGCCTTGCTTTCCAAAAGCAGAAACTGCCTCATCCTGAGTTCTAGACCTCTGTGGAGGCCTGAGCGCATGTAACATCAGCCGGGTTTTCTTTTTGTTTGTAGTTGGGCTGCCTGTCTTGTCTGCCTGTAGCAATCCTCTGCTCAGCTCTTGCAAAGCACAGTGTGCTCTCGTGGCCATGCTGCAGCTAGTCTTGGTAAGCAGGAAGCAGACAGGCTCAGTGAGCTCAACTATATTTTTGAGGCTGCTTTTCATTCTGGAGTGAACGCAAGTTACCGATACACACTTTGCAAAGGAGACATGTTGCATTTGACTCCCAGCTCAGGAGGGAGATGAGTTTTCAGACTGTTGGAATTTGAGTAGAAGGCTGGTTCTTCAGAGGCCGTGTCTTTTCATACCAATATCTCAAAGCTTTCTGCAAATAATGTTGGTAAAATTCCCCAGTGGAAGTTTAACCACCAATCAGCAGAGGTGGTGAAGGAGAGTGGGTAGGTAAGAAACTTCATCCCCTCCAAGCAGTCTATTTTAATTGTACGTTGTGAAATAAGGGGGCTTTAAGTATGCCAGCCAAGTATTCTCAAAAGAATGGAATTATCTGTATGTTTTATCTTCTGAGACTTTTTTTTCACCTTTCTATGGGGAATTAAGCTGTCATTTGATAAAGTGGGTCTGTGGTGCTGTGTGCCTGTGTCCCAAATTCTTGTCAGAGTGGGTGGAGTTACATAACTGTCAGGAGGAGATCAAAATTGCCACTGTGCTGGGCTCATTACATGCAAAGGGTATCAGGGGAATAGTCACACAAGTGTAAGATTAAATAAATAGAGCAGAGAGAATGAATCTGAATGATATACAGGGAAGAAGATAGTTTTAGTTGTGATTTAAGAGTTTAAAAAGGCAATGGCAGAATAGGGGTAAAATCAGTTTTCTTCTGTGTGCTACAAACAGATGAGTATTTTCATTGAAGTTCCTTTTCAGTCCAGTCTGAGCTATCTTACATGAAGTCTTGCAACCTTTCTAGATTATAGTCAACTTCTCAAGTTTTGTATCAAGTTCATACACCTTTACAGTAAATGATTCACTGAAATTAACCTTGGAAAAGATAACATTTGTTAAGAAAATACTCCTTACAAATTCCTAACAGGTAGTACTCTTGTGACTACTAGCCTCCTAAATGCCAAATGGAAGAACGGTGCAACACTTGACTTTGTGCATGCGAAGAAATGAACTAAGAATGCTAAATGTTGTCCCTGTTTGGTTCGAAATGGACCCATGCACATGCTGGAGCATGCATATACAGATGCACAATACATATTTGGAGCAAAACTTCCCAGAGCGGCTCTCACTGCTCGCTTTCCTCAACTCCTGATGTAAATGTAGATGGGAAGCTCCTTTCTAAAAGAACATTTGTTACCACCAGGCATTTAAAGAGTTCTCTTATAATTGGTAAACAAAAGAGGAATCCTGTAGCCTCATATAATTTTTCACACGTTAATGCTCATTCCTGTGTGCTCTACTTTCTCGCTTCTTCAGAACTTGGTGTAACAGAGGTAAATTTCCATCACTCGGGCATACCTCTCCTTTTCTTTTCTTAGGCTTGATGTGAGCTAGGTAACAGCCCTACAGTGCCTTCATAATAGTAGGACACAGCCACAGAAGATGTCTGATGGGCAAATGTGGTTGGCAAAAAGCCAGACTAACTTGAGTTTGGGTAACAGTAGCACTTGAAGGAATTCCAAGAGGGACCCTGCCACAAATTCATGTGACGAGGCAAAATCATCTCTCAGCACTCAATAGGAGCAGAAAGTCTATGAACCCTTGAGGATTATTGACTTTTCTTGCTCTTTGCCTTCTACAGATCATGCGGTCTGCACATCATCCAGGGCTCACTCTTTTCATAGTCTTATCCTCTTATCCCCAAGGTGAATGTTGCTAAAGTGACATGGACATGACTGCAAAAAGCACTCTTCCCCAGGTTGTCTATGCAATGCAGAGAATCAACGGAAACGCCCCTGGTGCATCTAAAAGGATATATCAGTTCACAGTAATTCCTTAATGTCACCTTAAAAATGAGAAAATGCACAACTTCATTAAATGTAAATGTTTTCAGAGAGACAGAAAAAAATAGAAAAGAATGGAGGGTGATGGGAAGGAGAAAGTTATTCTCTTCTCCGCTTGTGATTACAATGGCTGAGTCTCACTGAATTCTTCTGAGTTCTGCCTCCCCACTTGATAATGAAAAACAGGGCTGAAAACAATGGCTTAGCTGTAAGAGCACTGCAGCTGGGGAACTGTTCATTACTAATAGCCTGTGCTGATATGGCGTTGTGGAAAAACTCTTCAGTACCTCTTCTATATTTCAAGCACTCCTTATTTTCTTTCCTTCCTCTCTGAGCACTCTTGTAGCCTGCAGCTAGAAAGTCCCGTGCATCCTGTTTTACATTTGGATTCCTACCACTGCAACTTGACTCTTCTATCAGCTGTTTTCAAACAACTTTTGGTGTCAAGCTAATAAAGACTAGATGTATAATCTTAGTGAAGGACTGATCCCAGATACTTCTTTGCCTTATAAACTAACACATGTTTCATCAGCAGAAATTTTGGAAACCTGGCTTCCCTTACCTGATGTTTCTCATTTTCATGAAGAGAACTGTAAGTAAAAATACATGCCAAGATCTTTAATCGCAATTGGAAGGTTAACACCAACAGCTTATGATCTGCTTTTCCCTCAGAGCTTAAAGAAATACTTGATGCTGCTACTTGTCACAATTTCTGTGCTATGCCAGCTGTTGTCTGATTATTATTGGATTCATAATAAAGAATTGTATAGCTGGAGATAAAGCTGAGCTGTGATATGGAGGTGCATCACCATTAGTCGTGTAGATGAATCAGTGATGTATATACTCCTAAAATGTACTTTAGGAGACATTTTTATTTTCCTTTTACCAGCCTGAGAGGAGATGCCTTTTGAGCAATTTGCTCAGCTTACCAAGTATTTGCATGCCTGAGGGAAAGGAAACTAGCATCTGGCTGAGGGGCTGCATGTGTTTGGAGCTGCTGGTGTGAGAGCAAGTCAGTTCCCCCCCATAAGACTTTTTGCTCAGCAGGATAAGTATGCCCTGTTGGTAACTGTGCACTGGCATGGCAGAATTCCCTTGCACAGTGTGAAATGCAGCTCAGAGAGCTGCCATTGGGCCAAGCTGATAGAGGCCATTTTATCATGATACGAAGTTTTGAGTCTGTAACCAACTGAACACATTCAATTCCTGGTAGTAAATTTAAGTGTAAACACCCTGTACTACTAAGCAATGACTCCCTTGTATCTCCCCAAGAGATTTCTTATCAGGAACGAAAATTGTAAACTATCCAATTTGCCTTTCTCAAAGAAATTTGATCTCGTGCATCCTTGATCTTTGATCTGTTTGTTCAAAAATGTGATGTTCAAGGAGATTGGATGTACCTAGGCAGATGTGTGATGCCATTTCTTTAAGTTCTTCCTATGAATGCTTTAAAAATTGAGAAGTACAATTTCAGTGTATTATTTTATCTTATTCAGGAAGAAGAGCTTTTTTCTCCTTACACCCACGGCCCAAAAACAGACTGAGAAACACACAGGTATGCACAGATGTATAATCCAGTTCTTCCTCTCTCCCTCTAATTACAAGACTGCATAGTTTTCTGTGAAACAAAATAACTGCTTAATTACTAATACTATATCAGGTCTGCTCTTTAGCTCGGCTCACCCCACTGCAGACTTAAAAATTGATCTCCCCAGCATAAGTCCCTTCTGGGCTTGACCTTCCATTTCATGGCGAGTTTGGCTGCTAAACATGCAGTAGGAGAGCAGGGAAAAGGGCTGTAGTTCAAATAAATGTCATGATGATTTAACAAGTAGTTTTGCTGACCAGTATTACCCATCGTACTGACTAATAGTTGTCAGTTATACTTGCAGGATGTAATGGAGGTGTCTGGTCTAGCTCCAAGGAAAAGAGTGAGTGTTACAAGCTGTAGCCTGGGGCTGATTGCTCCATGTGACTGATCTCCTTTGGACACTATAACTAGTTCATTGAAAGCTAGTCTGACCCTCTCTCCAAAGCATTGCCCTTTTTCTGCTTGCACACTACAATTTCTTCCTGCTTGCTCATTTGTCTCTATTTACCTTCTGTCTCTTATTTGCCATTGAGATTGCAAGCACTTCCTGAACATTCTTAAGTTCTTCTCATGCCTTTGCAAACATAAGAAGATCCCAGACCCAGGGATGTTACTGCAACAGCCATAAATGTTCTCACTGGAAGCCACAGTCAAACTGATGGTTTCAAATTTGTTTGGTGAGGTGTTATAGTCTTACCAAAATCCAAGTCAAGTTTCACATATACCACTGGCTTTGTTTTGAAGGCCTGTGTAAGCACAAGTCCTATCCTGCTACCACATTATTTGAAATCAGTCACTGGATGCTCTTTTGTGTGCATCCCAAGAAAGCGTACTGTTCACTATCCTGAAATTCCAAGCCACATGGGAAGGTTTGATGCAAGGGTTCTTTTGGCACTGTGCATGCTTCTGGTTGTGAATGCTGGGGTCTTGCCTCACTTGAGCAGGGAATATAGCAAAGTTCTTCCCTCAATAATTTGGTACAACTCGCTGGTGGCTTTCTTCATTGTTCCCTCTAAGTAGCAACATGCAGTGGTAGTGTAACACAATGAAGTTTTAACTCCTTTGTACAGTTGTTTTTACTCCCCATCAATAACATTTTTAAAGCTACCATCAAGCAAAACATAACTTAAAGCTTCCTGTTGTTGTTTTTTTATGACATCTGAGTACAAGGAAACTAACAAGCAAGCTCAGTTATTGTACCTGATGTATCAGTACAACACTGATGGAAAGTGAAGCTAACTCAGTGTGCATCAGTGAAGAAAGAGTAAAGGAACAGAAGGTAATTTGGTACCTTATTGAATTCATCTTTTTCCTGTCTTCTAGAAGGCAACAAGTTCAGTGCTCTTTGAATCCTCGATGAAGAAACAGTCAAATATCTGGTGTTTTAAAGGCATTTTTTGAGGCTCACTTATGACCATACTGACTAAGAACCCAATTTGTGGATGCTAAGTTGTTAATCAAACAAACTCCAAAATACATAATCTATATTTTTGCACATCAGTTGTCACCCTGTTACACCCCAGCTCCAGGAAAACACATAAACCTGCAGGTAAATCCATCCCTATTTCAGATTGCACATAAGCATCTGCTTAAGTTGCACTTATTTGTATTGCTAGACCTATTCCTGATTTGGGAGTCTTTGCAAAAGCTAGCCCTCCTGTTTTACTGAGAATCACAGTGGATGAAAACAAATCATACCTACAATCTACTGAGAAACACTGGCTTGGTGTGCCTCTGAGTGTGACTGATATTCTGGAGCAGGAGATAAAGCTGTGGTCATTTGACCAGGATTCATTCACATGCAGCATAAATCTGTCAGAGGCTGAACAGTTAAAAAGCCTCACAGGTGCTACCCATGCAGTTAAAAGATGCAGCTATAGGACTGTTACACAGGAGTTTTGACTGTGACTGAGAATGGAGAGCCAGGACAGGCTCCATGCTGCTGTAGCTGCCTTCCTACCACGGTGCACTCACAGTTTTCAGAAGCAGACATGAGGTCTAGATACATGTGCAGCTTAAAACATCTCAGCAGAAGAGGAGCCTGGGGCTAAGTAACAGATTATACAGTTTAGGTGGAGGTGAAAAAGCCAAAAGTATCATTAAAACTTGGCAAGCCCACACACTATTTATTAAAAGGCATCAGCTTTCTTACAACATGAGAGCCCTTCTGGTGTCCTTTACAAACCTGCAGAATGGGATGGGGTGACTGAAGAAAGAACTTCCTGTGCCTTTTTTTTCCTCTATTACTTGTGTGTAATGTTAAAGAGCTTTACCAGCAGATTTGTTGTTTACTACCTATTAGACCCTGGATTACAGATCCTTTCTGCGTTAGAGCGTTGTAGCCAACATCCTCCTGCTTCTCATGTCATGTCTGGACAGGGGTACCCAAAACTACGCTGTTATTTATCCTGTTGTGCATCCTCTCCACCTGTCAATTTACTAACAGTAGCTAACAATTTTTTAACATATTTACAGAGAATAATCGTAACACATTTCTCTGAGACTGATCTTTCAGTTCCAGATTACCTGGATTTGTATCTGAACCATCGCAACTGAGAATATAAAACAAACAAACAAACAAGACCCTAGTTAGCATCTAGCTTTAATATTGCTTGCTGTGGTTTAAGGATATAAAGCTTTTAGGTTCTGGAGCCTTTTCATGATGCTTAAAATGGACTTCAGAAATTTCTTTTTGATGGTTGTGCACATGCAACAGTAACAGCTCAGCACCTTCTGTGAGTGCAAAACAACACAAGCCTTTCACTGATAACTAACTCCCAGCAATGGGAAGAATATAGTCTCAAGCTTACCAGTTCATGGGCTATTCGTGTTGTTCGTTCTTGTTAGCTAGAAGCATGAGGCTGAGATCTGACAAGAATGATCATGGCATTCTTCACATACCAAAGCTTTGAGCATTCAATTTTTCTTGCTGGGGAAAAAGACAGAAAAACAGACAGAAAGACAGACAGAAAGACAGAAGGGCAGAAAAAATGTATAGCTTTGTAGGATGGAATTGGTATTTGTTTTTGTTTCCTACCTGAACTCATACACCTAATGATTACATTTGTTGTTGACACCTTTTTCTCAAGTAACTGAACCTAAAGCTTGATCCAAGCCCAGCAGAAATGGATAAAATCCTTTTAGAGAACTCCTTTATTTATTTATTTATTTGTTTGTTTATTTATTATTTTAATGTTTAGGATGCCTTTTCACAGAGAATTTGCAATGATTTAGAAACATTCTTATAGCTAGCATGATCTAGTTAGGCTAGGTAGGGAAATGTAATAATTAAAAAAAATGTATTTGATTTAAAAAATAGAAAACAACAACAATAAAACCACAGAGACTATTAAGTACTATTAAGGTAGGAAACTTCTGTTTCTTCCCATTATATCAACTGGTTTAACAAAAGGCACAACTTCTGTCTTGGATACAGTCACCAAACCTTTGCAAACAAGATGCATGTTCCACATGCTTCCAGAAATTCTCAGAAGACCCCTTCTTGTATTTCTTTCTAGAACCAGAATTTCTCATTCCTTTGTTTACTTGAAATACCTTGGGGAAGGAAGAAGCCTGACCTTCAAATTCACAAATGAATCATTGTTGGAGTATCTGGAGCAATACTTCAAGAGAAAAATCAGCACAGGGAGTATTTTGATGGCTATTCAAAAATCAAACCCAAAAGAATCTTTCTTGCCATCCACTCTTCTAATCTCACTTTGAAGTCACCCAACTGATCAGCTAGGTCTGTAAATATACATAAATACCAGGGAGTATCAGGCTCTCAATATACATGCCTCTGACTTCTGTATTCTCAGCACCTATACCTGATCCAGGATCAGCACAGTTTAACAAGTACTGTCATTACCTTCATTTTTCTCATCTACTTTAGGGCACTCTGCAAGGCTTTGGTTTGTTTTGTTTTGCTGTAATGTGATCTAATTCTATTCTAAGTCGAAATGTTGACAAGCGTATGCTTCCTCTGTAGGTTTAGAGTTTGTGGGTGAACAGTATGTCTCTGTACCACATTTAGCTTTGTGCTTTGCTGGAACAGACTGTTCCAACACTTTCTTTTTTTTTTTTCCTAGACCTCACCTTTCTGCCCATATGAAATACAAGCCACTTGCTCTTTCCTATCTCTCTCCTGTATAATGAACTAGTTCATTTCCTACGCTGTCTTCCTTTCACTGTCACTTTTTCTCTACATCGTGACTATCCTTCAGAGGAAGTCACCTCTTCAAACAAAGTGCTGTGCTCGATTGCTGCTTTGTAGTTTGCATAACCATGATGATCTTGTGGCCTGGGGTCTCTGGAGAAGTTGATGGAATGTGATGCTGTTGCTCCCTAGGGAACTGAAGGGTGTTGGATCTACACCCTGTGATTCAATGCCAAACTATAGTATGAGATTCTAGGCATTTCCTAATGTCTCTGTTTTCTTTTAAGCAGGAGTTGCAGTTGTCATGGATAAGTGTAGTGAATGAAAGAGGAAGAGGATAAGAAGGCTTGTGCCATGGTGATGCCTGGGCATTTAGACAGCAGTCCTATCAGACTACTGTAGCCAGTTAAACCCAAACTCAGAAACTCAAACTCAGCAGAAGAAAAAACTGCACATACAGTTCTCAAACAGTCTCCGGATTCAAGTGCAGATGCAAGAAGTAGGGAATATAATTTTTGGCAGGCAAAACACAGCCAGCTAGGAACAGTTTGGGTAGGCAAGACTCTTGAAGAAGGACTTGTAGATCTGGCTGAGAGCAGGTCTGTGCAGCTGCTATTATGCACTGCTGTTGTTTTCTTGGTAATACTAGATTTTTTTCAGTTCTTGGTGCTCATTTGTAAACACATTTATAGTTGATGTTCTTAGAGTTTAATATTTTCTTTGAAGTAGACCTATACATCTTTAGGGATGTTTTCAGACATGGAAGAAGTGCCTCAGTAAGTAGCTGTCATTCTTTTCTCAGTAAGTGTATTGATGGGCTAAGAGTTTAAGAGTTTTTCTGCTTTCTCCAGAGAATATATTCACATTTCTTTGACTGATTTTGTATCTATTCACCTGGTTTGCCTATTCTGTTTGTGCTCTGAATTGGGAGCACATCTCTGCGGGAAGCATAGGATTTTACAGAGGAAGTTATTGATCTAGATGCTTCGTGAGAATTAGTTTCACATGTGTGTTCTCAAACCTGAGATTAAATGGTTTTTATCTTCTCAAGCATTAAATGAAGCATTTAATTTTCATATTTTTTCTTCTACTGTGAAGAACAAAATATCTACAGAAATTGCAGTAGTCTTTTTTTTTTTTTTTTTCCAATGGTCCTGTGAGAAATTCTGGCTTTGCTACAAGCAGTGATAGGTTTCCAGTCTTCAATGGCAGTGGGGTTTACCCGACACTTGGGGTTGGGATTTTTAGCAAATAGTTTGATAAGCAGGTTGTATAATTCTCACTTGCCTGAGATTTTGCTACTACTGAAGGCTTCAGGTTTATACATCTGTCTTTTTCTAAAGGAATACAACTTAATGTAACACCAGTTACACCTTCCATCTGTCTCTGGACTCCTGTGAATAAACAGTGAAGGCTGTCTGGAACCGCCCTATGTCCCACAGTAGCAGGTATGCTCTTCTTATTAGATTGGTCCCAGTTTCGTAATACAACCTTTAAAACTGGGGATCACTGGACTGGAAAGTCAACTGGAAACAACTCACCTTGTTTTCAAGGCCTTGTTGAGATCGTTTGTTTTGCTGAGTGAGTGTGATTTCACTTCAGGGATGCCTCGGGTGCCAATGATAGCTCCCTGCTCAGGATGATGTTGATTATGAGACCTGGCCCATGCCTTCAGATGAACCTAGCAGATTTTTCCATTGTAATTTGGAATGCTGCCTCCTTTGGTACCAAGTATTAAAAAAGACAATTTTCCATTAGAGAAACAAACCGGTACTCTCTCCTGCATCTCCTGCTGTTCTTTATTCACCTCTTCCATTACCATGGATATTTGGCAGGACCTTGAAACCTCTGGGCACTCACTCATCACTTCTTCTAAAGTTGTGATGCTTGGGGAAGGACCAAAGGACCCAGGAATCCTGTAAATGGCACGCGACCCTGTCCCTCCTCATTCCCAATGTCTTCGCTCATCCCCTTATGCTTTCCTCTGTCTCTGCATCCTACCTACAGCTCCTTCCTGACATACTCTAGCCCCTACTGCAAAATTAGCTGGGTGCCCTCTCACCTGGCCAAGTAAAGTTGATATTGTGGCTGGATTCATTCCACAGCAATGAATGCGGGCACACCTGGGTCAGTGCCTCCAGCATAACCACCATGCCCTGTGGGCAGGGACTCCACAAGTCCATAACAACTGGGGTAAAGCTGGCACATTGGGACCCTCCACACTAAGGCATTTGGGCAAGCCAGGAACCCCAGCATCAGGGGGGCCCACCAGTTCCACAGGAGCCCAGACATCTAAAGGACCCACTCGCCTGCGGGGACCCCCTTTTTTAAGAAAAAAAAAAATTGATACTGAAGAAATAAGGGATATTTCTAAATACTACTTTTGAAAAATATGTCATTGTGCTACATACATTATATATTTAAAATACTGCATTTAGTAACAAGTTCTGTCATCAAACAGGCAAAATCTTCTTTGTGAAATTAGTGCAGTTCTAGTACTCAGGATCTGTCAGACCTCTGTCAGATTAATGGTTGTTAAGTGAGGATATATAAACTGTCCTATTTAATATATAATGAAATTCTTCTAATGAATACGTGAGCTGAGATTAAGGCTCTTAATGTAATCACTGACAGTCCCAGTGCATGGAAAATAATACTTATACATGGAAACTTTCATTGCTGTTAATTTTTCCATGTGGTTATTGTGCTTGCAGAGATCCAAAAAGGGCCATTTTCCTGGAGGCAGAAACAAAACTACAGAAGCTTTAGAGGTAGCTGGGCAGAAAGCCGTGGGTCTGACTTTGCTGACAGAAAAAGTGATCTTGGAGAGAAGCACAGTCTGACTTTTTATTGGGAAAGTCATTCAGGTGGAAAACTGCTGATCAGTTATACCCTCGTGATGTTTCAATGGAGTCTGACCGTCTTATTTTCTAAATCCCAGTGCTAGCTTCAGGTGTCTGGGGGAGAAATTCCTTGCTGGGAAATGGATGACTCTGTCAAGGTGTTGCTGGCTGATCCTCCCCCTCCACCACACTGATGACTTCTTAAAATTACAGCTGATTTCTCAGGAGCAAATTGTATGGTTTTTATGAGGGCTGCATCTGCTGAATGTTAAATAGATTTTGTGCGTACTGGTGTCAGGAGACAGAAAGAATAAACAGTTCCTAAGCAGACAGAAAGGCCATATTTAGGTCTACACTGAGTATGACCTCTGCCTGCCAAATGAAAAAAAAATAATAATAATAAAAAAATCCCAAACGAAAATGCCTTTTTGTTTCCTGTAATTTTTTCATTATCGTGTTTTAAAACATTCAAATATAGATCCACAGTCTAGTGCTGGGAAGCCCATACCATCCTGTCTCTACGACAGTCCCAAGAACACAGAGCTCCTTCCATGCATGACACGGAAGCGCTAAAGGACCTGCCCAGCCTCCTCTGGAGCCTCACCCCCTCCCTATTCATGGCCCAGGGCCCTGCTTCAGTCCCTGCACCAGCAGTGCTTTTGGATATCAGACTCCAGCTCTGCCACAGCCCTGCCCTGCCTGGCCACCACCCACAGGCTGGCATCCTGACCTGGCCTCAGCCTGTTCCCATTCCCAAGGATCTTCCTGACCGTCTGGAGCTGCGCCCGACCCTGGTTGCCTTCACCAGGCCTGAATGCAGCTCTCACCCCCAGAGGTACATCTCAGCCAGCCCTCATCCCATCCCTGCCCCCACTGCCAGGGCTATGCCAGCTCCCTGGATAAGGTGTGGTAAGAATCCTGGCTGTAAGTCCTGCCCAGTCCCAGTCCTGCCAACCCCAGAGGTGCCTTCGCTGCTCCTGGCCTTCACAGTGCCCTGACACACGATGCACTGAGACTTTCACACACCATTCTACCTTATGTGCAACTACTAGGAAAGATTAATCCACAGAAGTCTTAGGCTAAAGGGAGCACAAAGGATTTCCATGACTCCCTCTTTATGATTTTCCTTAAAGAGTGCAAGCCTCAATTTTAAAGAGGTTTTGGTCTTAGGACCCTGGGGAATGCATCTGTGTCACAGTGGAGTACAGAAATACCTGAGTTAGTTTCAAATGAGGTGCTTTGGATATCAGAGAGCAGCCCAGTCACGGAACTCAGCATGGGCTAAATTTACCCTGCTTCTCTGCACTGTGTCCATGCGCTGGTTTAGTAGTTTGACAAATGGTCTGCAGGTTTGAAACAGCTTCAGAAACAGGCTGGCATAAATCCCAGGTTCGAATAGGAAGAATAGAGTGCCAAGAGACACTGGAAAAAGAATTTCTTGTGAGCTGCACTCACAAGACTTCAGACCTTGAAGAGAAGATTCTGAGCTCCTGATGCAAGCAAACTTCAGTAAAACTGCTTTCCAGTTTTACAATTGCACAACCAGGCTGGTTTTTGTTTCAACCACTTCTGAAGTTGCTAAAAAATTACCAGTTGTAGGAAGCCCCTTTTGCCAAGACTCGCTCTCATAAGTAATGCTGAGCCCCTGCATAGTGCTCTACCAGGAACAAAAACGCAGCTTACCATGGAGAAACACAATGTACACCTTCGGGAGGGAAAGAGTTGAGAAGATAGGACAGCAATTCTTATTTGTTTCTAAAGCTTTTTTAAGAACAGACTGTATTCCCTGGCTTTCCCTTTTATATATTGCTTCCTTCAGCATGCAGACTGCATAAATGTGAGCAGAGAACCACAAACTCTGTGAGCACAGGGTATTTGGAACACATAACAAGAAAGTTGTGTTGGTTAAATCTCACCTAATGCCCAACACAAAGTAATGCTTCTGAGGTTCTGTTCCAGCAAAGGATAGTGATATTTTATTTCCTCAGCACATGATAATGACTCACTTGGTCATCTGTGTTTTGAATGTAGCAGATTCTGTTGTGTGGGTACGTATGTATGTGGTGGTATTGGGAAGAAAAAGCTAGGGCTGAGTATCTGAATACTCTTTGAACTAGAGATGGCTATTGTCATCTAACTTGCGCTAAAAATGCTGTAAATACTGGGTGATGGAATAGGAAGCTTCCTTCACAACTCACTGCATAAATAGCTGAGAGTTCTTGCACAGCCACGTGCTTATTGCTGAATGCAGCAGAATGCTGATCTTCCAGGTGAACTGCAAATTGAAGACTAACAATGAATGACCAGATAAATGATAAAAATTAATTTAACCAGACAGTTAAAAACACTCAGAACTCTTATCTTGATGTCCAGAAAAATGCTCCTTTGATTCAGCTATCACTGAAATGGGTGTAAATCAGGAACAGTTCATGTATATCTTATACCTGTGCTATAACTTCTGGTAAGTCTCACCAGCTTGATGAGTTGTCATTTAAAGTGTCAAAGAGGTTTTATTCAAAATGGGTTTTGTAAGAGCACTCTGCAACACTTAGCTATTTGGAAGAAAACAGTAAAATAATGTACAAGGAAAAGTTTAGGCAAGAATAATCAGCATGAGGGCCTAGTTGGACACATAACAAAGTTTAGTTATTATTATTTCTAAACCTTGAGGCCAGGCTTGCAACAGTGAGAGCTTTTCTGTACTGTCTTGAGAAGTACTAACTGCTTAGAGGACAGAGAGGTCCCAGTCCCCTCATTTTGTGTCAGGTTAATAGGAACAATGTGAAGGACAAAATGCAGCGCATGTTGAAAGTATATGCCTGTGGGCTACATATTTCACGTAGCTGGAAGGCTGCTGCCTTATAGATCCAAGTAACCATTAAGAATGAAGCCAGAGCCTGATGATGCCCAGTAACAAGGCCAAGAGAGAGCCATTACTATCAGGCATACGGGCAGCCAAGTGAATAATACAGCCACGAGGAATGTCTACAGTGCAGCTGTTGAGAAATGCTTATTAAAAGTCCTAACATGGCTTCTTGCCCCCGACAAGTCATTTTTGCTGAAATAGGCATCTTTCCAGGTTGCTAGTGAGATTCTCTCTGTTTTCAGCATTGTGTATTTTGGATATGTTTAGCCAAAGCTGGTTGGTTCTTCCTATCCATATCTGATACTTTTTATCATACCCATCATTTCAGCTTATCATCACCCTCCTGGGAAGCTTCAGTTCCTCAACAGAAATGGCTGGAAACCTTCCCTCATAGATTGTTTCCTTAGCAATTCAATCAGGTTAGCAGGAAAGGCTGAAAGCCAAAACTACAAATAAGCTAGGCTTTATTTTAGTAAAGGGAACACTAAATTTATCTGCTGCTTTTTCTCTTTTTCATTCCTTTTGTATATGAAAGGTGAGGATGAAGTCTTCCTCTGTAAGTCTTTGAATGCTGTTAAAAATAATGGTGTCTCTAGTAAGGGGTCTGGTGTATGTGTGGTACTTTTTATGTTTTCTGTATTCTGTAGTCTTAACTACCAACTTCTGGCAAGCCAATTAAAGCTATTCCTTTGCAATCTTTTACTCTTTTTTTGTTTTGTGTGTTTGTTTATTTCATGACATGAATACATTGTTGCTCACAAGTTACATTCCATATTTGAAATAAAGTCTTTGTACAGTACAACCAGAAAACTAAAAATAAAACAACTTGCTATACAAGGTTCTACAGTGACTATACGATCTATTTATCCCATTTACTCATTATCCCATTTAGTTTTAGAACTTTATCACAATAGTATTTGATTGTTGTGAGCAAAGTCCTACCACTAATATTTAAGATGAACTGGGAAGTAGAACTTATTAGCACTACTGCTTCTACAAAACCATATCTGCGTCAAAACAGCTTTAGAGTCTTAGCCACATCTCAGTCAGCACAGCCACATTCTGATGCGTAGTGTTGAGTGCTCTCAAGTGTCCTTGCATTCCAAGTATTAGGTGCTCCTTCTGGCAGTCTGTTCAGCCTATCACTACCACAAGTGTCTGTGAGACACTTTCTGTTGTGTATATGGACCTCTGAGGTGTCCTGGTGAGAGAAGTGTTAAATCTACATGATATTCATAGCTGTTGACAGCTACAAGATGCTTTCCTTAATCACAAGTGGCAAGTTCAGGATGCAGTTGTTGCTGCTGCCGTTGTCTTTTTTAAATTTCATTATGGTAATCATGCCAATGTCACTATTTGAAGAAGGTGAAGCAGCTGATGAGGTAGAATTCTGGGATCATTTTACTATCATAAAATGGTAAGAAGTGACTGCAAATGTTCTTCATGAAAAATAAATAGAAGACTTGTGTTTCTTGTTCCTTGTTCTACTTGAGTGGAGGAAATCCCAATTCACAGCAGCAGGCATGAGAGAAGGGCCAGAACCCCAGCCTTTGATCCTTCAGTAGTCAAGAAATGAGAAAGCTGAGAGCTGGCTCCTCCTCGCAGGGAGACGTACGATTATTGTGCACTTGTCAACTAGTGGTTAAGGCCCTGAGCAGCAGAAGTGCACTGCTGTGTCCTGAGTGACATTCCACTATTAAGGTGCTGAACGAATTTGTCACGTGCTTCTTCTGCACCATTACTAACATCTTCTTATTTTCTATGTTAGTAAAGCTATCTAGAGGCTAAAGTGATTATTTTCCTTAATGAGTATTGAGATATTGATGTTCAGTACAGCAAGTCTGTAATAACAGTATTAAGCCACTGAACCAGCTAATTTAAAGTTTGATCAAAGAGCTTTTCTTGGTGAAGTGGAGCAGTAATATCTCAGTTAAAAATCACCATACAAGGCCATGTATTACAAAGACCACCACTCACATGAGTAAGGAGCCTCAATTGTATGATCTGCTCTCTCACCCATGCATACCTCTGTCAAAGTTCATTAATTTGGTAATGAAAGAAAATCAGTGTATAACCCCGTGGTTTTTAATGGATCACAGAACCAAGAACAAGCGCTGATGGAGGGTGTGTGCAGAACCTGGAAGTTTTGCAGAAGGATTCCCTGGGTTCCTTCAGAACCCAGCAGAAGTTCAGAGATCATAATGACAGAACTAATACTGTGCTTCTATATGGTATGTGCCTACATACTATTTGGCTCTGCTGTTTTCTC
The DNA here is from genome assembly GCF_023343835.1 of Lagopus muta. Taxonomy (NCBI): domain Eukaryota; kingdom Metazoa; phylum Chordata; class Aves; order Galliformes; family Phasianidae; genus Lagopus; species Lagopus muta. The sequence goes on along the minus strand of NC_064440.1, from coordinate 26,481,876 downwards.
TTCCTGTGGTGCTATTGGTCAAGTAGAAAACAAGCTGCCTCATCATCCAGAACACTTGCAACATGAGACAGTCTCAAAACATCTCAAAACTGAGACAGGGTCTCCATTTATGATAGTGCTAATGAGGAATGACACGCTCAACATTTCATGTGCAGAATAACTCATTCACTAGAGATCCATGACTCAGTGCATAACTTTGCTATAGAGAAACTTTGTATTAGCGCTAATTAAGCCTTTGTGATTTTCACAAAACATGAAACAGCTACCATCAATAATGCCATACTGTGCTTACCAAAACCAGAAACAGAAATCCTTCTTCCTTTAGCATATCTAGGAACACACCGCTTATAACAACTCTATATGCTTATAACTGTTGTCTACATTTTGACACTTGCAGTGGCTGGCTACATTAAATTTCTTTTGGAGGTTTTATTGTGGTTGGTTTGATTGTGGTTTTTGTTCAGAAATGGTGCTCACTGATCTGGACATATCTGGAAAGTCCTGACTGGAACTGATTTTACTCAGAGTGCTCAACTGAGCAGCAATCCATTTGCAGCTATTAAATTCATTCTTTTAAAACAATTAAATTGTAATGTTGAAATTGAGATTTTACTGTTAGATACCTCGACCTAGATGATTGCTGTGCTCCTTAAATCTTTATAGGGTGTAACGAATACGAGATAAAACAAAGCTGCCAGGTTTTGTGTATGAAGTGAGAATACAACCTGCCACAGAAACCACCTTTGCACAGTAACAGGAATAAGCTGTCTCTAATCGAGATGAGCAGAAGCAAAGTAGAGCTGTTTATCCGTCTCTGTTCAATGTGGTATTCTGCAGGTGAAAGACACAAAGAACCCCAAATATTCTTTAAATAAATGGAGACAATGCCTGACAACTGTGAAGGTGAGGCTTATCAAAAGCTAGGTGGCAACAGAACCCTTCTGTCCATAAAGTATTTGCTGCTTGTTGGTGTCAAGAACTATCGGAAGCACAGAACATAAGAGGCCTGAAAAATATGCATCTCTTGCATATATGTCCATCATTTTGGAGAAAGAGAGAAGGTTCACATTTGAAAAGCAAAAGTTATGTAGTGTCTATGGTACTGGTTCTCTGGAAGATGATGATTTGCTGCAGGAAAGCGGCCTTACCCATCAAAGTACTCCTAATAGCAGTGTGATGGTTACAACAAAGACCATTGCTCTCCAGTGCCAGAGACTTCAATAGTTGCTTGATATAGCTATTAAGACTTGCATGATGCATGGGTAGGAGCAGAAGTACTTTTGAAGAGATGAAATCTTGCTGTAGAGGCCTGGTTTTTTTTTGATAGCTGCAGTCTAGTGTCTGTTTCTAGTTCATGATTTAACTTTTACACCTAGCAGCATGTAGCAAAGTCTGCAATTACAAGTCTGTTCCCTGTCATGCTTTTATTATCTCCTGTATTACAGGATTAGCCTGGTCAATAGCACTGAAGTGACCTACCTCCTCTCCATTTGTGCTTTTAGGTACTACATCCCTGGTTTTCAGATAAAGAATGGAAAGAAGGAAATAGGGTAGGCTGATTTGGTTAGCCAATATTGTCCTAAAACACAACTTAGTCTAGAAAAAGCAGTTTTCCTTAAGTATACCAAATAGAGGCATGACCAGTCTAGTCCTCTAAATTACTTGTTGTCTTTGGAGAACAGTAGACAAATAAAGAGTTAACTGGCCTGAACAGCAAATTTAAGCATCTAACCTCTGACTTGAATCTGAAGCTCAGCTTATCCTCATACATTTTCTGTGATCTCTTACACTCGCTTTCATTCAGAGTAAGAAATAAGCAATCACCAAGACAAAAATACTATTGGCAGGTATGTGGCCATCAGAGAACATATTTATATTCTGCATCGATGTTCCTCAAGTACTGTAGCTGATAAGGAAGATTAATTCCCCTTTTTCAGCTTCATTTTGAAGCTGCTGCTTGTATAAGATGAGGACTGCACAGTTTAGTATTTTTTTTAGATAGGCTTGCCCTTCTAAAGAACCACAAGGCAAAATTAGAATTATTACTGAAAATCTAGTTGTTTGCACAAGAAAAGCTACAGAGTTTAAGTTGATACAAAAATAATGTGAGTATCCTGTATCATTCTCTGAACTCTTAACTGTCTAATAATTAAAACCCCATGTGCTTGATGGGAGCAAAAATGATAACTTATAACAGAGATCATAGAAAAAACAGCTTGTCTTCCCTCTAAACCATAAAACATGCCAATATAATCTTTGAAGCATGAAATATGCATAAGCTTTATTATTTTATGTATTGCTCACTCTTCTTATGCTACAATTAATATGCCTTAGTCAGCTATTTAACTTTACATGACCCCTTAATCTTGCATTCCAGTGTCAGCCTGTTAAAGGTTAATAGCATCTTGAAAACACAACCTGACTTCATTAACCTCTTGTAAAGATGCTTAATGTTAAAATATGCAATTACCTATTTTCAGACCTAAAGTGGTGATACACTTTGTGCTTTATTCTTCTTAACATTCCACGATCAGAGACAATTCACCCTTTCATAGAATCACAGAATCCCAAGGTTGGAAACGACCTGCAAGATCATCTAGTCCAACCATCCTCCCACTACCATTGCTACCACAAACCAAACCAGATCTTGCAGCTCCTCATCCAGACGTCTCTTCAACACTGCCAGGGATGACAACTCCACCACCTCCCTGGGCAGCCATTCCAGTGCCTGACCACTCTCTGAGAGAAATAGTTCTTCCTCATGCGTTCTTGCAGTAAAAGCAATCATTATATATTTATTTGACTCTTGGTTCTAAGGGCCAGGTACTCTTATGTTTATTAACGAAGCAAACAAAATGCTCTCTGAACCTCATCTACTCTCTCGTTGTGGGTACCTATCAGCCTTTACTGCTGAAAACACCAAGGCCAATAACACTCCCACATCCTCAAACAGGCCAAAGCTAGGCAGCTCCCCAGGTTTTTTGCTAATATTCAGGAGAGGTTTCCTGTCCCATAGTACACTGTCCTGAATAATTGGTCCCAGCCATCCACTTTGGCCTCTTAATACTGTTCAAGGTTTTATGATCTAATAACAGAAATTAATAAAATAAGCTTGATACCAATTTCTGCCTAGGGCTTTCTTTCTTTCCCTAATGAAGCACTCTGCACCAGTGGAGAAGATGATTGCTTTTCTAAGCAGTAATATTCTTCCTGGGCATCTTTTCAACAGAGTGTTGTAGAGTTCATTGCTGTGCTCTGAATTCCTCTTATTTATCTAGGGACTTTGTTTTTTTTGGTTTGTTAGCTTGTTTTTCTTTTATTTATTGTAAGACTTTAGCTCTAGGCCAAAATCATATATACACAAAGAAAATTGCATGGGTTTTATTTCTCAAGGTAATTTTACTTGATTAATTTTTGATACAGATGGAATCCCAAGGAAGCTCATTATTTGGTGGGTTGAAAGGAAGAAGTAATAGGCAAAGAAGCACCACCACAGGTAGGATGGAAAGCTTCTTCAAGTAGCTTTGGACTCAACTTAGAGAGGCAACCAATATAGACAAGAACAGGGTTTCTTGGTAGGTGCAATTCTCCAGATTTTCTGGAGATAGGGGATACTACAACAGGAGTTCATGAGATACTGATATCAAGGTTGGATCTGAATGTCGAGATGGAAAAGCTCTCATAAGAAGCTGCTCATCTGCAGCTCCCTTTTCTGTGACTCTTGCAGATTGACTGAGCTAGGTTCACCAGGGAGCTTTCTGTCCCTTATCTGAGGATGGGCACAGAACCCTGTGTTGTAAATACTGACTCAGCTTACCAGTGACTAGCAAAGTGAAATATAGGAAATCCCTAAACAAAACAATGGGGAGCAATTTTTTTTAGTTATTTAAGTAGAATTGTACAGGTTCATGGAAAAAAAAATTAGTTCTCCTTTAAAGCCTCTAGATTTGGATGATCATATCATCACAAAATGGCTTGAGTTGGAAGGGACCTTAATGAACACCTGATCACTTCTATGGCTTTTCTGTTTTTGTTGTGATGGTGGGGGGGGGGGGGAGGGTTGTTTGTTTTTTGCTTAATCTGGAAGAATAATATGCTGACATGTTTCTTTGTAGTGGAGCTATGAGCCTGATCTCAGGAATGGAACCCTAGTGCTGTTCCCTGTATGCAGTAGGGAGCACACAAGCACTGGAATTTTTGTGCACCTAATTCTGTGTTTGCTCCTTTTGTTTCCTAGTGCTTAATGATAAGAAGGCTTTTTTTCTCTCTTGCACTGGCCACAAAGTTCGCAGCTGACGCTTTTGTGAAAGAGTGAAACTTGCAGTGGAGTAGTGCATGTGCACGGTTCTGGATGTCATTCTCCAAGTGAGAAATCAGGGCACTGCTCCCATTGTTTTCTCCCATTTCCCTCAGTGTTCATATAATGATATAGAATAGCTCAGGATGATCAGGGGCCAACCACCAAGCCCTGAGAAAGGTACTGACACAGACCTCACCAATCTCTGCTAGCTAGTGATTGTGAAGTGTGAAAGGCAGACCTTGCTGCCAGTTCTAAGCAGGACAAACAAATAGTTGAGAGTATAATTTCAGATATAAACCTTGGTTAGAAAACCCTTCTCTGCATGCTGATCCTACAAAGAGCTTCAAGATTGAGACACGAGAAGTAAGAGCAGATGATCCTACATCTTCTGCTCCCCTTTCCAAAGGCATCAAGACTTCTGTGGATCTCTCCAAATGGATCCAGATAATCTCTACAAAGCTGGGCAGGCAGCTAAGTGGTGCTTGCAGCCAGGCAGAGAAAAGGCTGGCTGTTCTCTCCCAGACTTTCACAGCTGCACAGAGCATAGTGTCTCCCTGTACCACCTAGTGAATTTATGACTGCTATGAATGTGTAACTGTTACCAGGGAAACCCAGAAACTACAAGTTTGGATCTTGGCAGCAAGATATAAGGGAAAAACATTTTGCTCTTTAGGGGGTCAAAAAGGAAAGGCTGAAACAAACATCCTAAACATCTTTGAATTGGAACAAAGTTGGGATAGGTTAATTATTCCAAAACATACAGTTATAGCTGTGAAAGTGCCAGTGCTGTCCCTGTTATGTCACTCAGAAAACAAACATGGAAGATCAAGTGCAGAACGTCTAACTTCACACATCTGAACATATTCCTTAGACATTAGATCATTACTGCTGCCCTATAACTTCAGCTCTGACCAGTGGATATTCCTTATTCCTTCCTTATTGCACTCCACAACTTCCTGAAGGGAGGTTGTGACAAGGAAAGGTTTGGCCTCTTCCCCCAGGCAACAAACAGGACCTGAGGAAATGGCCCCAAGTTGTACCAGAGGAGGTTTAGATTAGACATGAGGAAGAACTTTTTCTCTCAAAGAGTGGTCAGGCACTGGAATGGCTGCCCAGGGAGGTGGTGGAGTCGTCATCCCTGGCAGTGTTCAAGAGGTGTCTGGATGAGCAGTTACGAGATCTGGTTTGGTTTGTGGTAGCAGTGGTAGTGGGAGGATGGTTGGACTAGATGATCTTGCAGGTTGTTTCCAACCTTGCCATTCTACGATTCTATGATATAATGAGGTGCTGTTAGAAACAAGATATCAACTGACCAATATTTTTTCAGAAAGTGCTGATAATTGCTACTTCTTGAGAAAGAGTTTACTTGTATTGTACAGCAAAGAAAACACGCAGTGTGGATTTCTGGTAAACTGTGTGCAAATACCACTGCTGTTATGTTGACGTACTTTTTATAGCTTTTAAAAACTTTTTTTTGTGAGAACTCATGCCTTTAGACACATGTTTTATATCTTTTAAGTGCTTGAGATTTTTGAAGTTGTGGAAATAACATTTTTGTCTTTTAGTAACATTAGCTGACATCTTATTTACGTTCCACAGTTAAATGAAAACAGTGCTTTTTAAGTTTATTTTTACTGAACTATTAAGTAGTTGAGAGACAGCTAATATTAGCTCTTACATGGGCCTGTCTGATTTCACTCACACTGCACATCATGTACAAGTTTGATATGTACTTGTGTTGCCTACAGATGCTTGCATCCTTACTGCAAAGTTAGATGACTGTTCCATAACAAGCACAGGAACGTGTTTGATCTGATTCACATCCTCCATCTAAAAAAACAGACAAGACCTGCTCACCAAGTAATAAGTCTGTCTTTATTTAGTTGGTGGCCTTGGTTCCTGGATTGCTGTGCCACAAGAGCAGTTTGAGTACAGTGAGACCCTTGTTATCTGGAAGATGGCTCAATGTTTGCTGTTGTGCCTTGTTTCTGTGGAATGATGACCAAGGAAACTATTGAACTATTGCAGGGATATATCATGAGAAAGATGCCCAGAGTCATCTGTCCACATGCTGTGATGCTGGCTCACGTTTCCAAAGCAGAGTTGCAGACAGAAGAGATCATGACAGCTCTGAAGAACTTTGCTATCTATGCAAGTTCCTTTTTTTATCCTTTGTAGTGAGTCACTTTGCAAGGCTCCTTTTTTGGTTCTCTTTAGTTAGACTGCTGATTCCTTTATCTTGCATGCCTGGCTTACCCTGAAACTTGTGACTTGGATGCAACAGGGGCTGTTGTCATATTTTTTCTCTCTGGAATGGTTGAAGTGTTATCCTTCCCCTATTTTTAAATTATTATTATTTATGAAAATGCTTCTTACAAGGACAGAATTCACTACCTGCAAAAATCTACATACAACCAGCTAGGGTCTGCCACACAGACTTCAGGCAGAATGCTATGGGATTCCCATGAAAATGACAGCATTTTGCTTTGAATGGTAAACTCACGGTGATTCTGACCCCCACCATCTTCTCAGAGCTCGGTGTCCTTCTGTGGCCTGTGTGTCCATCCCAGTATGGTCTCAAAATTTTGACTTCTCTGGATCTACTTCAAAGTACCCACAAGTGATTAGTGGGAAGTACTGAAGCCCTGCCTGATCTCCTTATGGGTCTTTGGGAAAATAAAAGAGGAAATGCAGCTTAATAGGGCGTACAGGGAAAGAAAGAGAAGGAACTGTTGTGTCTTGCATTCTTCAGCACAAACATATTGACTCCTTGATTCAGAAAGAGGGGGATGAAGGGAATGCATTGTAGAGAATCCTTATAGAGTAAGCTAATTCTCTTCCACTTATATTCATCCTCTTTTTTCTTTGGAGGTAAATGCACACCCAAGCCTGAAGAGACATTCAAACAACACTTGTATTTATTGAATTCAGCTGCATGGAATCACTGTCTCTTGAAAAAAACACTTGTGCAGAGACAGAAAATAGATTGTTACATCCAGTAACTGCATTGAGGCAGGCTGGAAATAACAATTTCTTCCTTTCCTTCTGGACTGCACTGTGATGGGGTTGATGATAAAACAAACAAACAAACCGCCTGATTTCTAAAGTGCAAACCAATTGTGATAGACAAAAGCCCCTCTAGACATAGCACTTTCTTGTTCACTTTATGGCTTTCTGGTTGTAAGCCAAAAGTCTTAGTTGCTGACTAAAGTTGCAACACAGATAAAGTTTTTAAAGGCGTAATTCATGAATCTAATAACAACACTAAGAGAAGTGAATGTACATTGTCATCTCACTAGTGGATCTAGCTTCACATTTTCCTTGTAACATAGCTAAGTATCTGGGAGCAAGAAAATATCTGGGGTAACTTTCAGACTCCAGTGGGTTTACTATTATGAAAGAAGCCTTCCCACTGCCTTCATTAGGAAGAAAGGGGCACTGTGCAAGAGCAGCTTGTCAAAGCAGAGCCTCATCTTCAGCCCTGCATTGGAGGAACTGTGCCCAACAGCTGGAGCACATGGGGCTCCTCAGAAAGGAGATACACTGGCTGTGAGCTGGCATGGGCCAGTTGGGAGCTGCTATGCTCCACAAAAAGGACATTGCCAGGAAGGGAGAACTTATCATCTGGAATATATTTTGGCTGTACTGCACAAGTCAGTAGTGCATCCATACACGCTTATGTGAGTGCTGGCACTCTTAAAAATGAAAGAGGTAGGGTTGCTTCGTGTCACTCAAGAATTTTTGCTATTCATTTAGCTGGAGCCATGATTTCTCACTAAATCAAAGCCTGAAATGCCCAGACAGGCTACTGCAGATTTATAAACCGAAGCCACAGCCCCCAGTTTCTATGACAACTGGCACTACACCTCTATAGGATCCAGCGCTGCAAACCCGTGACATCCTCTTTCTGTCACTCAATAGTCACTCATGAGATTCATTTGTTCTTACAGTTGACAATAAGAGCTTCTTGTTTAAAAGCAGGTTACTCTGCTGGCTGCCTAGGGCTTCAGCATTTGGGCTTCAAACATTTTGAGATACGCTGATTTGCTTAAAAGCTGCAGTCTTTTCTGGAATGTTTTTAAATTGTATAAACAGTCCTACTAGTTTTATGGATTCCTAAACTGTTATCTTTTTATGCAGGCACAAATTTAAGTTGACGGTGTACTTTCTAAACTTCCACTACAAAAGGCCAACTTGCTGTTGATAGAGGAATATCTATCAAGTGGCTCTATGACGTCTTACAAGGGAAGATTTTTCATGAACTCTGACTAGGAAAGCAACTTGCTATGTATATATCTTTTGTCAGTTCTTACTATGTTTAGTGTTTGTGGGACTCCTGGTGGTGGGAAGGGGAAGAGAAGAGGAAGAAAAATACAAGGGTTGTTTAATAGGGAAAGGAAGGTATTTTCACTGAATGTTTGCCAGTTGCTATCATCTTGCAGCCAACAAAAGCCTCAGTGCTTTGAACCATCTCACTTACAGGCTGCAGTGTACTGGTGCTTTCCTTACACACATACTTCCTACCTCTCCTTAAGAGTGTCAGTGCTGCTTTAGAAGAGCAGCATGGAAAATATTTGCAATGACACCACCTGTGTTTTATTTTCCTTATTTTGGTGTCTGAAAAAATCCTATGGTCCAAACGATCAAAAGGGACAAAGTCAAACATGCTGCATTTAGGGTTTTAAGCGTGACTTGGCCTTCTGCAAAATATATATTTTCTCAAGCCATTCATTCTAACAGGCATTAGATTATGACAACCTTGTAAACACACAATCTAAAGAAAGTAGTGGATGTTTGCAACTGTTTTGAAATCTCCTGACTGAAGCAGTTCCCCACTAAAGAACAGAGTACTTATGTTGGGTAGGATGCTCTCGCTTGCTGTCTTCTGCCTGCATCCTGAAGGCTCTGGAGGGAGTAAGGGCAGCCTCCTGTACTGAGGAGTTCCATGGAAGATACGCTGTGCATTAAAAATAAACTGCTGTAATCACTTTCTAATTGTCTGCCCAATTGCAGGGCTAAACAGATTCCAGGTGGTAGTGATACACTATGTGCACTGGTTTCCTGTGTTCCAGCAGCATGGCTGAGCCTTGGGAACAGCCGGCCAGTGGTATCACTGGGGGGTTTGAGGAACTGTCAAATTCTTCTTTGTCTAGTTTCTCTTGCCTAGTTTGCCTCAAATTATCAATAAGCTTTATTATTTTACACACACGACATTTAAATCCTTATAGGTGACACTTTTCATGCTGAAAATGCATTACACTGTTGTCAGGCTTTCCAGCTGGCTGAGTAACAATAAAAAACATTCATTTGGAAACTGAGCAGGGAAGGAAAAGAACTTGGAAATGTATTTTCTAATGCTTTCATTTAGATATTCCCAACGGACCATGCAAACAATTCTTCCCATCTATATTATGAAAGAAGTCAGGAGAGGTGGTTTTTTTGTTGTTTTTTTGTTTTTGTTTTTTTTAAAGTCTTTTAAAATTAAAACCTTTGAGAGCTTAATTAAAAGTACTGTAAGAAAAACATGCAGTTCACTTACAGCAATTGACTTGAGGCTTACATACTACTGCCAAATCCTGGAATGAAGAATGTTTTAATATTGAAGTGGGACAGGAACAACTGTTTTGTGCGTTGTTTATGTTAAAAAAAGAAATACTTAGATTCCATGTAAATACTAAAAAGGAAGTTGTTGTGGTTTTTTTTGTTTTGTTTTGTTTTTTAATTTGTAAACAGACCTGAGTTTTTTATGGACCAGCTGGCAAATGGGATAAATGGCCTGGGAAGCAGGTCTGGGCCAGATATAGATGTGTCTGTGTGTGAGGAACAGCCAATGGATGGACCATGAGGTCCAGGACAACTCATAGAGAAACACTGTGGTTCTGGGGGGGTGAGCGGAAGACTCATTTATGTGCACATATGACTGTGTGTGTGTGCATCTCTGTGCATGAGGCAGCTTGAGATAAGATGACACAGAGGTCAACTACTAAGACTACTGCCTAAGGCCAACTAATGGGATGATCCTTATTGTATGTTCATGCATGTTTCCCACAAACATGCCTTCATTCTGATGAACCATGAAGAGAAATAGGATGAGTCTCGTGGTGCTGTTTTTGTTTGTGTGAGTACTGAGTATGGGACAGAAATGGGTAGAAGGAGACCTTAAAGCCCTTCCTGCTCTGCATGCTCAAGCTGCCCATGACCCTATTCAGCCTGGCCTCGAACACCTCCAGGGATGGTGTTTCTCTCTGTGCTGATCCTCGTTACCAGCTATGTGCAACTGGTGGCAATACATGCTCAGCCTCCCTACCGGATTCTGCAGGAGACACACTATGGAGGCACAGCTTTATAGCATCATTATGTGCATCTTTCCTCATACGCGTAACTGTAGCACACCTAAAGTTGGTACATTTTTATCAGTTCTTCTTTTTTTTTTTTTTCCCCCCTGCACATCCTTAAACGCCTGTTCTGAGACTGAATCCTCCCCCCGTGCCTGCTCGGATCACCTGGGCATCCTTAGCAAGGGATTTCCGCGGGCACTTTCGCGGTGAGCCCCGTGTTCCGAGAGCACGGCGGGCAGCCCACGGCCGCTGCCTCGCCCGCCCTCTGGCGGCGGCGCGCAGCCACGGAGCCGCGGCCGAGCCGCTCTGCGGGCGCCCGGGTCTTAATGGGGCGGCTCTCGTTTCACGGGGAGCGGAGCGGCAGCCATCCTGCAGGGCGCACCGCGGTAGTTTCTGCTGTTTCCCCACGAGTTGTGATTTTCTAAGGCCAATGTTACCCAGTGTTGGTTAGAATTCAGTTAAGACAAAGGAGAACCGTTCAATCCCCAGACTTCAGCTCACACCCTCTCAACATCTGTTTTTCCTGGTATTTATGGTGAGGCTTTGCTGTGCTACCTGCTGTGTGGTGTCATGACTCCTAGCAATGAGCAGCACTTGTGTTTTCCAGCTCACTGAGTTGTCTACCTGCACTGAATTTTATGTGTGTTTTAAATTAACCCCACTGGCTTCAAAGCCTATATTTTTCCATGGATAAAGTGTTTTTGGTTGCCATGAACAGAAAACAGTAAGAATCAGGTAGCTGAGCTGGATGCAAAACTGGAGTGATGAGAAAAGGTAACTATAGAGACAGGATTTCCCCTGGCACAGAGGAAATAAATTAGCATCATGACTCAATAAACCTGGGCAAAGGTTCCTGCCAGAGATCAATTTCTGAAGTCTCTGTCTATATGACTTTCAATTGATTGTCTAACATGATGGTGCTAGTGGTTTTCAGCTTCAGTACACCACCAAACACAACAGAAACAGGCGCAGAAGTGACATAATATAATACAGATTGATTCATCCAGCAAGGATGCTACCTGGAGGTGAGGCTTAGGGAAGGACCCCAAGGGTTATTAAAGCTAGCTTCCAAGAAGTGGCCAGACTCTGAGTTCTCTACCAACTACTACAGCACTAGCCTTTGTGTGGTTACACCTCTGTGCACTCAGTATGAACTGAGGGCTCAAAACCTCTCCATGTAATGATCAGCAGAACCAAAGTGTTTGCACTGAACCAAGAAATCAGGCAGTGCTGGTCTAGAGCAACAGAGCAAGAGAAAACTCTACATCCAGACTGCAATCACAGCTCAGGTTGTGCAAGTCATGCAGAGCAACAACTATACATCACATACAATGGGGAATCACAGCTCAGAAAGTTTTGTAGGGGTGTTTGTTCTGAGTTTCAAAGACTTGAACAGATTGTAGCAGCAGAGCTCAGTGGAGCCCTACATGTGACCTGCTAACGTTACAACAAACTCACAGAACATTGAAATGACTCAGACTTCGGTGCACAAACAAAAAGTTCATTTGTCACACTGTTTCCACAGAGCAAGGCTCTGAGCCCAGACTAGTCAGTTGTCAAGACCACGTTCCCAACACACCATTAACAATCATTTATGATTCCCTAGGTGCACAAATGCCCCTAACATCAAATGCTTGCCTGATAAGTGGTTGAAGGGTCCTTGCACCCTGAGCAGAAAAGGGTAGCAGAAGCATGCATATCAGTGAATACTCAGGAAACACACCATCAACACCCCTCATTATGGAAGTTTTTTTGCAATGAGAACACTGGAGAGGACATCTAGGCCTGCTTTGTCTTACTGAGATTACAGGAATAGAGGAAATAGCACACTGAATTATGCCACATTCAAATGAGCAAAACCTGCAGAAAGGCCATGGATGCCTAAACGAATGAACAGCCAGCCTGCCACAGCTCCTTGCTGCCCTCAGCACATGGGCTGTACTTGTGTACTGCTGTGCATCAACATCAACCACACTGTGACACAGAAACAAATGCAACACCTGCAAACCCTATAACCAAATGAGCAAAATGCAGTTCAGATAAAATATCGTAATAAAACCACACTGGTTCTTACCGTGAGATGCTTCTTACAGCAGACCTAGTCTGGAGGAACAGCTCTTGAATCGTGTGGAAGCAGAGGAGATCTGCACGCCAAGAAATAAGGTCTTTTCTCGTCTGTAGAGTGATAAAGCCATACACCTGTGCTTCCTCACCAGGAGGTCACAGGGTAAAACCTGTGGTAAAAAGCCCGGCCGGAGGCAATCACAGGTGGCAATACCCCAGCGTTATCAGAACGCATGCCCACATTTCTACTTGTACCGTCTGTGCAAGCTATCCAGTGCCACTGCGTGCCCATACAGCATGACACAGGAGCACTGCAGCGCTCGGATTCACTTGCAGTGGGATTACATGAGAAAGGCAGGTCCTGCTGTCACGGACATTACAGGTCCGTGTTCAGAGAAACGATTTCCAGGCTTTTCCACATTTTAAGAGAAAATCTTAGTCACTGTTTTACAACTTTGCCATTATCAAGGTGTAACCGGCACAGACAATGCTGAACTTTTAATTATGCTGCACAGTTATCAGGTGATGTCTTTTACTGCTTCAGGGAACAACAGATTCACCTGTAGCTGCTTCAAAGGCAGCGGTGCAGTGGTGTCTCGTAAAAGAAAGTTAGCCGAGGTGGCGCCGGAACGGCACAAACACAATTACTGTCCGCATTCTGCCGTGCGGAGTTCCTGTGCTGTGTGTGGCTCAGGGGGCAGCCGCAGCCCTCGGGCAGCTCGCGTTTTCCCGTGGCAAATCGCGCAGCTCGGCACGGGCCGCCTCTCGCGGGGGCAGCGCAGGGACGCAGAGCTCTGAGGAGCGGTTAACGGCCGCCCGCAGCGCGCGCGGGGGCCGGCAGGGGGCAGCAAACCCCTTCGGGAGAGCGGCGGGGGCCGCGCGGCGAGAAGCCGCGGAGGGGGGAGCTGGGTGAGCCCGACGGTCCGCCCGCTCACAGCCCTCGGGCGCGCCTCGCGGCCGCCGGGGTCCCCAGGCGCCCCGCCGCGGTCCGGTCGCCGTGCACGAAGGGCGCCGGGAGGTGGCGGCCCTGCCCGCTCGCACCGCCTCCCTCCGCAGCCGCGCTTGGGACCGCCTGCGGACGGCGGCGCTGAGCGGGCGTCTCGCGGCCGCGTGCCGGCGGGCCCGGGCTGCCGGTATGCAGGCGTGAGCTGTCCTGCGGCTTCACTTCTCCGCCTCTCGTTCACCTCCGGCAGGGTTCGGGGTTACGCGTATTCGTTGTTTCTTCTAAACCAAGCGCTACGCTCGGCTGTATTGCGAATGAGCACAGTTTGCGAACCCGCTCGAAGCAGCGGTGCTGAGCTCGGGCTCCGGCTCGCACGTGGCAGCCGACCTGCAAGAGCAGCCGTCCCGTCCCGTCCCGGCAGCGCCCTCCGTTCGCACACAAACACCTGTCGGAACAGCGGCTGGCGGTGCCTTGTTTCCCCTTATTGCCTCCCCCATTCCCCCGCCCAGGTCCCTTCAGCCTCTCGATTTCGTCCCGGTAAACACTTCGATGCAGAGAGAGGTGCTAGCAGGTTTTTGTGTATTTGTACGTACAAGTCGCTCTTCCTGAGCTGCGTGTCTAAGCAGCGCGATTCCTGCGACCGCCACCTGCGTGCTTTGTGTTTGATGGCGGCCTCGTCTTTGCTCGGGGTGATTCTGAGCTGCCCTGCAGGCACTAATGAACCCGAGCTTCTTGCTGTGATTGCACGCAGCTGGCCCCTCCACACGGCAAGGGAGGAAGGAGGGCTGCAAGAGTTCGCCTTAACGACTTGAATGCCCGTTTCCCACACGTCTTCTCTAGCACGAACTAAAATAGTCCACTTGCAAAGAACCTGATTCAGCTTTCTCGATTCCACAATAACAGATGGATTGCTAGACTGTTTACTGTTGCTTCCCACAAACTTCCTGTTAGTAAACTCCTGTATTATTTATGAAACAGAAAAATTACAAAGAAGTAACCTAGCAGATTACTGCCTGCCGATGAACCACTGCCAGAGAAACTTTTTATACAAATATGCGTATGAGAGCAAAGATCGCTTCTGCTGCTGCTTTTTGGTGTTATTCTCACAACTGTTGTTTCACAATATCCCGCAGCCCTGCCTGAATGTGTGACCCTGCTGAGCCGCGCTCTCAAGTGGTATTTCCAGCACCCAGACACGGGCAAATCGAGGTATCAAACAGTGGGTGAAGGTACGAGGGAGATAAAGAAAGGAAAGAAAGCATGCATGCATTGTCTGCTCTGCGTAAGGAATGGTTGGAGCCTTTTTGTTTTACAGTGACAACGATGAGCGAGCTGTTGCTAATTCCGTATTAATCTCTTCTGCCCTAGTGTGTGAAGCCTGCTATCTGTTGGTAGAAAACAGAGCTATCGACCACCTTCGTACCACTTCTGACACGAGTAGGCAGTAAATGCAAAGGAAATATTTTCCTCTCCGTTTGGCTGTTAAATACCACAAAACACGCGAGCTGAGCGGAGCACTCTGTTAGTGCGGCATGCTGTAGCTTAGGTTGATTTCTGACTTTGACCAGAGGGGAGGCCAGCCTAGAGCCCACTGCATAATTGTGTCGACAAAGCTCGTTAATTTAAGGATTAGTCCGTAATAGAAAGGAGCAAGACTTAGAAATAGAAATCTTGTATGTTACACACAGTATTTGTAGTGATTCTGGAAATAACTTGACCTAACACAGTTATTCTGTTTTTAAAATAGTTGCTATTTTACTTCCCCATCTTTCTGTTCCATTTATACATTCTGTATGAACAAATTGGCTGTTCTACCTGATATTTATGATTGTAGACATGCACTGCATATGCATACAGAAACAGACTGAAAATGTGCCTGATCTGAGATACAGATAAGTCTTCCTTGATATTTTTCTTGGATTCCCAAAGCTGAAATCAGCACTCCAACGAGCACTGCAGACCGACTGCTTTCTGTTGTCAGCCTTGCCACCATGGATCATTTACTGCAAAAAGTTTAACAACAACAGAAAGCTGCTGTGCGTTGCAGGCATCTGCAGGACTCTGATTTAACAATCATACACCTTCATGAGAACAGCTCCTGCAAACAAGTGAGATTGAACGGAACAGGGCATTTCTGATCCTGGGGCAGAGCTCGTTTGTGCGCGTTAATCAGTGAGACAGCATCACGTAACTGATTGCTCGTTTCAAATAATGATGTCTTCTCTGGTCAAATTCTCTCTTCTCTGTGCCTTCAAACACTCTCACTCCGAGCTCCTATTGACAGAAAAAGAATGCATTTTATTAAGGGCAGACGACCAGCAGTATCTCGCTCCTGATGCTCGCTCCTCTGACAGGGAGCTCGTGACAGATGTTTCTGTGCTTTATGCAAATGGAACTTCATGGATCAGTTTTCCTTTTCTCTGTGGAATTTACGTAGCTGGAAAATAGGGATCCAGCTCCACGGCATGAAGGAAAAAAACAACAAAGCAAAAGCCATTGACCAAACAGGCAGCTGAGAGCAAGCAAGTGGTACACGTGCAATCAAATGGTTGTACTGCTGGCTCCTCGGGTCCCTTCGAGTGCCTTCAGTCAGGCGGTGCACGCAGTGCAGGTTTTGTGGCTTGCTCTGCCACCATGCTATTGCTCACAAGTCGCTTCTGAAAGATGAACAAATCTTTCCCAGGCTGTGTGTGATTGCTCCTTCGCAGATCATTCCTTTACCCTCTCCGAGGTGCTGCTTTCCTTCTCACAGTCGTTACGAATATCTGTATTAGATTTAATATGGACGTGTAATAAAAATACTGGAGCTGAATTTGCATACGAAGAAAGGTTTGCAGCCTGTATCTTACAGTGTGTAACATATAGATGTACAATATAAATGTCAAATAAACTATATGGATTTAGTTGTGCTTTTTATAATAGCACAGAAAACTGGGTTTGTGAAAGTGACTGCTGAACAGGAGATGGAAAATTTCCTCCCTGTTTATAAATAAATAGGGATAATATTTCTAATATAATAATATAAAATAAACAGCCCCAAAAACTAGCAAACTAGTGGAGGTTTAAAGGAAAATGTAGTTTTACAGATTATTATATAGTACAGAAAAGAAAATTCATATTTAGAAATTTCTAAAATATCATGTAATAAGGAGAGGTCGTTGAATATTCCCTGCTATTACCCTAGGAAATTGTGAGATTCCTAAATGCCAATGACTAAAAAAAAATGTTTGTTTTTTTAATTACTGTTACTAAATAAAATGAATACATTTCTTTCAAACTGATCTGGTCTTCTTGCATTATTTTTAATTTTATATTTTAAGACTTCTGTGCAAGTATTTTTTATTATCAGATATCAGATCGTGTCTAATAGATCCTCAGTAATATGTCTGCACCCGAATTTCTCGTGCCTTTTGTTCACCTTGCATATTTTTGGTGTTTTAAAAGGTATTGTGGCTCTTGGAAATATTTTATTGGAGATTTATATTTAGAATATAATTTAAAGTCTGTATCTCGTACACTGTAAGCATTCAGTTGGAAACTGATAATTTTTCTTTAATTTAAGCTTGGTTTTGTATCATAATATTGTACAGAATCTTGTCTCCATATCACGAGTGCTGAAAGCTGGGAGGAGAGCTTTATCTGATTCACATGTACCACGTAGTTTTGCTGAAAAGTTCCTTTCTGTACTTTTTTTCTTTCAATTTAAATTCACAATGGGATTACTGATTTTGCATGCATCTATTGTAATTGAGTTCTTTAGGAAAAAATACCCACCCAAAGATGAAGTGCCAGTACCAGGAAAAGAAGCAGGGCTACATGTGTAAATGACTATCCTGCTATACTGAATGTAACTTAATTGGACAGCAAATAATTAGCAATACGTTGGTACATCTTATATCGCGTCTGCCTTTGCAAGCTGCTGTTCTGCAGGTAAGGTGCCATTTCAGCTAGGACCTGTGTCTGAAGAGTCAGATGTCATCCTGGAATCAAGTATTAATAGAATAAATTTAATTTTAGTTTTTCATAAGTGCAGCTGCATTTTCTATTTAATTATAGGTTCCCACAGTAGTAATTTTTCCATGACCTGCTCAATCTCAAAAGTCAGAAAATTGCTTCTTTTTTAAAGCTGACAATAGCACGGTATGTTTCCAAAGGAAAAAGACAAATTACAGAAAATCATTACTTTAAGCATATTTAAATAGCCAGGAAGAAATCCTAATTGAAAAGTTTGCTGAAACGTGAAAAAGTTAGCGGTGCTTTTTAAAATTATTATTACATATATTTTTAATTATCTCACATTGTTTGTATCTTTAGGAGTTGTGATTCAATGCCTTTCACTTCTCGGCTCACTCGCCATGCCCCCCCTTTTCTCTCTGGCAGGGTTAGACAGAACGTTTTTAGGAAGCGATGGCTTTAACTGAGGGGGAATTAATTTGCAGATGTGTTTAATAATCCAAACTGATTGTAGAGAAGCTGATGTGAAGGTAATGGGAATCTTCATATTTCTTTGTCTAGATTTCAAAGCAGTCTGGGAGCCTTTATTTTCCAGCAGTAGCTAGTTTCCCTAGTTTCCAAAGGGGAAATTGCTGTTTTAAAAGAATTTTGCAACCATATAATTATCGTAATATATGTACAGGTGATATTGTAGCATATTTATGTTAAAGTTTAACATGATTTAAGTCAATAATTGACCTAGAAATGAGCAACGTTACAGTAATCCTTAAATGAGTATGTACTTTAACAATGTCAGCCTGGCTAATGGGTAGGAGTGTGATGAAGCCGGTGCCCAGGCCACCATGCAGCCCTGGCTCCAGCTTGCTCTTTTCCTGAAGCGCTGTGTTTGGGGAAATGCAGGTGGGGATTTAAGGATTTAGGAATGCAGAGGCATCACGCAGTAAGGTCAGGAAATGGTGCTGCTGACTGCGGGCGGGTGGTCCTGTGATGGGGCAGCAGGGTGTCTGCAGCTGCTGGCAGCCAGTCCCCTTCTGTCCCTGTTGCTTTCCATCGCAGGGCAACTTGGGCAGAGCCATGTTCCACATGAGATATCACAAAATAGACTCAAAAATCATGACATCTAGCTCATCTCTCCAGGCACCTACTCATCTGTGTGTTAGGAGAAATGTGGTCCTGCACATGTTACCGCTGTGGGACACCAGCTCGGAGATGGGCTGACTAACCATGGCACATCTGCCCTTTGCTCCTTGCCTGGCTGTGGTCTGTGCCTTTCAGAGCAGCTCCCATGGAGCGGAGCAGAGTTTATGTGACTGGTTCCGTGGGGCAGCTCCAGGCCTGCAGAAGGGCCAGCACAGAGGGTATGGGCACCATGAGAGGAGGAGGAGAGCTTATAGTGGAAAGTCACTGGCATCTCCTCACCTGAAGGAAGCCTTTCCCAGGGTCCCTTCTGCTGCCATAAAGTAACTGGAAAAGTGTTGCCTTCCCAGGTGGGTAGCCATGGTAATACATCTTGAACAGTTTCAGCAAGGGAAAACACAGAAGAAGAAATCACTCTTCATCATCTGCTGAAGCTTTTGCGCTTTTCCCCATCCCTGTGTTCCCCATGTCCTGTCTTTAAATGAGTGTAGCTCTTACAATTAGGCCCAGGCCGTGGTCCTGTTAGAGAAAGCAATGATTAGGGCGATCCTTATTATGAAGCAGATGACCATTAGAGGAGGAATTGGATGTATTCTGTCTTATTTTCAATGAACCAGTAGGTCAGCTTTACCCAGGTGGCTCTCACTATAAAATGTACAGGGCGAGCTTGGGGTATTGTTGTCTGCACAAATGCTGGGGCAGCTCCATGGTGATAGAAATGGTTATAACTGCCAAAGCTGATTCCACCTTCGTGTCTGTAACATAATGATCTAACTCAAACCATTTCTGCATGAGGCAGAACCTTTCTTTCTAAGGTTATTTAATTTTAAAAGTTTAAATGTGAATTGAAGCTTCTTTGGTATTGACTCTGGTTAATCGCCCAATACATTAAGAGACCAAATGTTCACCTGAAGGAAAATTAATGGGCTAGTTCATGGCACAAAGGCGGTTCAAAGGGAGCAAAGAAGGCAGGACTACATCCACCACCTGTAGTTAGTCATGCCTGCCTGATACTTTCACTTTCCACCACTTTGTTTCCTTCTTTGCTGGTGTGGAGAAGTGGGAGCTTCCTTATGAGGGAGAAATCTGATTTTTCTTGGATTTTTTTTCCGTTGTGGTTTTAATTTTATTTTAATCTTTCAGTCATTTATTAAAATATGCCGTCATGTTTTACGACCCACCTGGTCCCAGACCACGCTGATCTGGAGAGCCTTGTTTCCCTGACAGCTGGCTGATCACCAACACAATCTGATGGGGACTGGGCGACTCAATGGAAGGACCTTGACCTGCTGCCAGCCGCTCTTTGTTGGGCGCTTTCAGGCCGAGGCCTCCCCCAAAGATGAAGGTGATTTCTATTTGCCAAAGTGGAGAGACAACAGGAGGAAGAATAAAGAGAATCTTCTAAGCAGTCAGCTGAACTTGTTCAGACTGATACCAGCCTGCAGCATTCAGACGGCAGCTAACCCAAGGTTTCCCTAACCTTGGCAGAAGTGCGGGAAATAGTTGTAGGAGGATGAAGTGTTCTTGAACCGTTTATCCAATGTATCAAGCACAAGAAGGCTTTTCTGCAATATTAAGCATGTGCCTCTCTTTTCTTCCCCTTTAAAGAAACTTTTTATTGTAGATTATAAAAGGGGGAAAAAAAATCAGTCTCTGTCTGCTTGTGGACCCCTGTGCTGCTTCTATATTACCCAAGGACAAAGATGCAAATCAGGACCTCCCCAGTATAATAGCATTTATAAGGCAAATTTCTTGCTGAAGTCTTACAGTAAAAGCAAAAGGTTAAAAGAAATAGCGGTACTGACGTGTCGTTTTAAACAGAAAGAAAAAAAAATTAACCACATTCTTAAAAACATCAGGCAGAGCTTCCCTGGAAGCATCAAAAACAGCATTCCAGATAAAAGCAGCATGATGTGAAAAGACCTGATCAGCAACAGATTGATGTCTGGGCTTGGGGACTAATGTAAGAACTTAAAGACTTGGCTAGAGAATATATCTTGAGAAGCATAAACATATAAGAGGATGCCAAACCATGAAAGGCTTCCTTTGCACTGAGAATTCAGAAAACGGCGTGTTGACAAGCGGAGAAGCCAATGCTGCAAGCAAAGCACATAGGGTGATGAATAAACTCAGCCTTTAGGAGCCTAGGATGAGATCTAGAAAGGGGCCAACCTATTCAGGCACAGCCTTAAGAGTTTACACCCAGCTTTTAGGTGCCGCCAAGCCTCAGACCCATCCACCCAGATGCCACCCAGTGCTGCCACTGCTGCATCCCACCAACTAGGGTGGCTGGGTTTGATGCCACTTGGCTGCCTCAAAGCTTTGCTCCATCTCAGCATGGCCAGGAGGTATCTTGAAGCATGCCTGCTGGCTCATTCCAGTGCAGGCAGAACCAAAGGCCACACCTCTTGTGTCACACTATATGTAACATGCAGAAAATACTTCTCCCTGACTCCTCCTGCACCTGATAGTTGTCCTTCCCGATTCAGAGTGTTGGCTGGTGCTTGGTCTTAAGGTGAGAATGGAAACTCCCAGGAGACTCCATGTAGCCCTTCTCCTGCTGTCCTTCCTGTGGCACAGAGGGTTGCGGTGAGTGCTTGCCTCAGCTGAGGCCATCTCCATGACTGCCTCGGAGCATGGCTGGCTGTAAACCTCCAAGCAACAGGCAAGGCAAAGGGACAGATGTGGTTCATGTGGTTCTTCAACACGAGACCTGGTCACCTTTTATGAACTGGAGGAGTCCCTCCAGGATGCTGGTAGCAAAGCAGCATTTCTCTATTGTGAGAATAAATCACAGTCTTCCTCCAGCTGAATTTAAAATTGTAAAGTTCAATAACAAGCCCAGAAATACACATAAAAAGTGGGCCAGCTACGAAAAAGCAGTTATTAAGAAGCTAAATAGATCTAAGCTAATGTGCAGTCTGATTTTTAACAGATAAACTCAGTTTAAATGCTCTCTTCTATAGAGAATAGATGTATCTGCAAAAACATGGGATGTGCATATTGTAATCAAGCGGAGAGGAAAAAAAATAAACTCTTTATCTAAAAGAGCAACTGAAGAGTGCAATCCAAAGCAGAGAACTCGGATGACTTTGTCTTTTTGCATTTAGCAATCCTACCACGCACCAACCCAGACTAAACCCTGCCTTTCTCTGGTGTGGAAGAGATCTTGAAAGTCCTCTAAACTCGTTGACTCACTCCACTTTTGCCAGGCTTCCCACGTAAGCATGCAGATTGAAATACAGTCACAGCTCAAGATGTGCTCCTGCTATTGTCAGTCTCTGGGAGGCTGACCACCTCCTGGGGAGTGCCATTAAGTACTGCAGCACCTCTGCCTCCTGCACGGCCATTAGTGACTGTGCAGCTGATAGCTCTCGTCTGTGTTCGGCTGGCAGGCATGGTACCACCAAACTTGAGCTCACTTATCACAATGGCAATCAAGTTGGAATTTAATTATCTGCTGGAGAGAAGCCCTGACAGCTGTGGCGTAGGTTTTTCACTGTAGATGTTGCCTTGATCACAAGAAAAATATCAAGGGCTGGTGAGAAAAGCCATGTTCTAAAAGCATCTCTGCCTGGGTTAGACTACTGCCTACCACAGAGGTACGTGCGATTATCTCAAAGCTGTTTATTGGCTGTTGTGTCAGATTGTGGCTCAAGTTTGCCTTTACTGAAAGTTGTCCTCAGGAATCCTTTCACTCCACCAGAAGTAACTTTTCTTTTCCAAGGCTGAGGCTGGGGGTGCAATCTGCTCGCTGCATTGGCCCTGGTGTTGCTAGAGGGAAGGCACAGGCTCTGCTACCTGCCTGCCAGAGCGCCTGCTGATGGCAGTGCACTAGCAGCAGCTGCAGTGAGGTGAGACCTCCCTGTTTCCTTACAGTGATGGCTATCATTAAAGGACCCACACTGGGAGCCAGAAGTCACTCCCTTTGACATTTCACACTTTTGTATCAACTCATGAAAGTCGCTAAAATCAAACTGGGTTTGGCCACCATGGACCATTTTAAAATCTCTCAGCAGTGATGATGGGCATTGCCTCGTGGGTAAAAATAGGTGTTTTCCTAAACTGCAAAGCTTAATTGCTTTTTCTTTCTCCTGAGAAATGTAACACCACAGCTAAACCAATGGGAGAGAGGTGCAGAAGTAGGGAAGATGAAAATTAGGCTGGGCTTTGGTGTTACATGTCAACAAAATGTGATGTGTCTCTGTCAGGATGACCTGGCACATTTCTCCATGATGATCCCTCTCAGGTTCCCTCGTGTAACCACTGGTTGTTTTCCACAGGGCTTTGTAAAGCACCATCCTGCAGTTAATCACATTGCTCTGAGGTGCACGCTTTGGCATGCATTGGCCTTCGCCTACCATTTATCTTTTCTCTTTCCCAGCATTACTGCTGTTGTTCCCAGCACCAGCCTGGGAGGAGCAGCACTCTGACCTTGATTTGAAGAGGGGTGAAGCCTTCTTTGCCTTCAAAGATGCTTTTCTGTTCATGACCTTCCTGCTTGGAGCCTTTCTCTGTCTGCAGGCCACCAGGAGATGCAAGCATTGATGCAAGCTGGTGATTCCCAGGCTTCCTGGGCTGCATCTGGAGGTTAAACACACAACATACGTGTTGCTCCTCTTGCAGTCTAGGTATTTATTCTTTACTCATTTAGGTTTCCTTTGGCATAGAGGAGCTCATGCTAAAACAAAAAATTAAAAAGCATCCCTTCTGATATATTGCATCTTATGTGTTATTGCAGAAGCCAGAGTAACGTGCAGCTTAGTGGATGGCGAGGGTCCGCCAGATGCTGAACTGCCACCTACCCTTGTGTAGTGGGTGGCACGTCTGCATGGTCCTGTCCTGTGCAGCAAGGGCAATGTGAGCACCAGTCTTTGAGAGCCTGGGGAAAGCCTTGCTCACCCAAAAAGCTCATTCACTGCAATCTGTTTCATGCATTAACAGCCCTTGCTGACTGCAATTAGGATTCGGGGAAACATTTGGAAATTCTGGAGTTAAAAGTCTGTAAGTTGCATGAAGATAATACTTAATAAACATGAATACATGGTAGGACGTTTTTTTTCCCATCTTCTTTATATGACTTTTAGACTTACAAGCTTTTATCTTATTTTATGAGGCCATGTGAAATAAATTAAATGTAACACAAGATGCTGTTAAAAAAGATTTTATGACATCAAGAACTGGTTCTATATTAGGACCAGATCCTGCATAGACTGATGCATGTGAGTAATTTTGCTCTCATAGATAAGCTATTGAACCAAGCGTGGCCAACCATTTAAATTTTCAGAATCGGGCCCTCATTTTGGAAACTCTTATCATTGTTAAATCAATGCGAAAGTGAAATCTGTCTCCTCTCAAAAGGAAATTGCCAAGACTTTCTACACCAAGATTTGGGATCTGTAGAAAATGAAGTCTTTTTATTTTTTTCTTCCCTCCAATAATCTGTTCAGTGAACAAGCTGTGAAAAATAGTTCTATATTTTTTCCATGTGATGCAGCAGACGGTAAATTTCCATTTAAAAGAATGATCAGAGTAGCTGCTGGCACTGAACTCTGTTGTCTTAGTCAAATCTACTTACAAAGAGTTTACAGCAATACAATAGTTTATTATTTCACTCAACCAGAAATCAGATGAAAAAGGCAAAGGGGAAGCCTGAAGTAGGTTCATGGTCAGAATTCTTTTCTTTTTTAACATCATCTTTTTTAAATGCAGGAGTTGAGATCAGTAGTTTTATGTGTAAGGAGGAGAATATTTCTTTTCACCTCTACTTTTGTATGCCATGAAATAATCAGACTTCACACTTCTATAGTGCCTTTCTTCTGGGGATCTGAAAGCACTTTACAAACATTAATTAAAGTCTCACAACACCCATGCGGAGGTAAAGCAGCATTGTTTGTGCATCTAATGCAGAATGCTTAACCTGATTCTTTAAGTACTATACAAGGACTACAGTAAAAGAATGGAATATCCAAAGCAAATTAATCTAACTGAATTGCTAGAAGCGTATGTATATATGTGCATGTGTTCATGTGCATGACTGCAGCTGTATGTATATTGCTGTTTGCCTTAGATTACACTACCTCTGCCCGATATATTCCATCCATTGTTGTCTCAGGCGATGCTGTGAGTGCTGCCTCTCTCTGCATGGTCTCTCAGTTCCATATATAACTTGATTTCTTCTTGGAAACTGGGTAATCTCTCATCACTGATAAGGCTGGAACTACTTTTAGAAGTTAAAAAGCTTGAAAAGCAAAATGAACCCCAAGATTTCCTCTGCCTGCGTCCCACTCTCTCTTGCAATTTAAAAATGCTTCTGGGTCACCTGCTTTGGTTTGGTTTCTTAATCCTCATCATGTCTCCTTTCTGTAAACCTTGCTTTCTTCATTTGTCTGACGTCATCTCTAAGATCTTCAGCACAGAGATAGCACTTTTATCTCTGTGAAGTGTCATGCAAAGTTGTGGTGGTACATAAATATTTAATAGTATTAGCGATGGGGATTAGAGTCCTGGAGGAGCATGTTTCCTCCCTTGCAGAGGCAGAACATAGAATTTGTGCTGTCTCTGCCACAGTGAGAGCTTCTCTGCTTCCATTTTTCAGTTGCCACTGCCGTGCTCTTGCTGAGGCTGTTGTGATACACAGCTCCTGGGTGGGAATGGTTTGGCTGGTGAGTGCTGGGTGAAGACTGCTCCTTCACTTTGGTGATCTGCATGAGACTGAAAGTAAATCCCCTATAAGTGGGTTTCCCTTTTTTTCTTGTTAGTGACATGAAAATGTGGTGAAGCATTCCAACCTTCTGATACCTGTCCTATGGTTGTAACCATCTTTATTTGGAAAAGAAAATCAAAGGTACCTTTAAGTAATCTCACAATCACTTTGGGGTGAGAACTTAAAACTTCTCATTAACAAAAAAGCGGAACAGACGCATGCAGACTTTCCCAAGCCAGTTCTTTTGGGACAGTCCTGGTTATGTCTGGTGATGCCTGCTCCAGCCCTGCAGAAGGATGTGACCTGGATGGAGGCAGGGAGCACGTGTGGGGTCCTCTCCCTGCAGCTGTGGGGTTTAACTCACAGCTAAACCCTTGCAGCACTTCTATCATACAAGAGCCCTTCACAAAAAATGTTTTCCTTTAGCTCAAGGTAAGCTTCATCTCTCAAGGGCCCTTCAGGAGTGAAGTACTGGGAGAAATCCACTTTTTATTTTGTATTTCAATAATAATCTTTTTGCCACCGTGCAGAGGAGCAATGTCAACAGCGTGCTGTGAGCAGGAGCCCAGCTACTGCCGGATGGGGACATCCCAGTGCTGCCCCAATGGGACAGCTGTGAGCTAGGTGTGACAGGAGCCAGGGGGCTTGGAAGCAGTGCGGTGGGACACGGGCTGCTGGCATGCAGCTCATCTGTCTTCTGACCTCCCCTTTCTGAGGAGCCCAAATAGCGAGTCAGGCTGGCTCTCTGGCCAGATCCATTTTCTGAGAGGGAGTTTATCGTCATACCTCTCTGAAAGCTAAAGTTCTCTAATGGCTGTAGCAAATAATTTGAAATAATTGAGGCAAATATACACATCCAGTTGCCAAGCACAACATTTTTCTTATTCATTTACAACTTCATAGACTTCAGCATATATTTTCAGTCTTCACTAATTGCACAGCTGATCATTCTTTATGACTTTCTGTCTTCACTTCACTGGCTGCACCCTCTTAGCGTGATCATAGTCTTCATTTTGTTTAACTTATGCTAAAGCAAAATACGAAACTAAGCCACAGGAGGCACATAAAACACGTCATTGTACAGTCCGCTACATTTTATAAAACCATTTTACAACAGGAGCCATCCACCCGTTCTGTTCAGTGGAGTAAATGTGATCAAACCGCGTTTGAAGGGCTGCGCTCATCTTTACACTGATTATTTTCTACCCTCATTGCAGAGCACAGGCTGCAGCTAACATCTCGTTGATGTACAATTAAACGGGTGAGCCCCGCCGCCTCTAGCAATTGCTGCACTTCATTACTTACCTTGCTGGCTGAGCAGCGCGGTGCCACGCTCTGGGCAGAGTCTGGCTGCAACGGGACACATCCTCTGGCATGGGGCAGAGGGAGGAGACTCCATTCCCCAGGCAAGGCCAGGTGTCCGGGTCAGAGCTGGTGCTGCCAGCACCGTTCCAATAGTGTTGGGGGATGCCAGAGCTGCAGTGGTGAAGTGCCTGTCCAAAGAAGGCAACAATCAAATACGGGACAACTTTCTGGCTATTTCTGTAGCTCTTCTCCGCTTCCCCAGCACACCTCCATAGCAGAGGCAACAAATAAACTCAATACACACACAAGAAAGAAAAAAAAAAAAAAAAAAAAAAAAGACAAAAAAACCAACCAACCAATCAAACCACTTTAAAAAAAGCCCCCAAACCCAAAGCCACTGGGCACAAGAAGGGCGGGCTGCATCCTGCCTGCTGCCAGCAGCCAGGCTGGAAGCACCCGGGCACAGGGCAGGGTGAGCCATGGGGCTCTGCCCCGACCCCAGCCTGCCGCCAGCCAGGCTCACTCCACTCCTTTTCCCTCTCCCTTTTTTTTTTTGGACATCGTGTTTAACACTTGCACAATCTGGTGAAATTACAAGACCGGGAGGACAGGGGGAGAAGCCAGTCTGTTTAAAAAATAAAAAAGAGGACGTGATTACTTTGCCGAAGCTGTACTTTATATTTTATCTTCCAAAAGAGACAAAGGGAATAAATACTTAAAACCCAGTGGTGACGACAGTGAAGCAATCATGCAGGCGCTGGATACCTTTGTCTCGGGAAGGCATGTAGTCATTTTTACATGTCTGCCACTGCGTGTCAAACCTTTCTTTTCTTCCCCTTTCCATTTTGGATGGCCAAACTGATTATCTAAAATAGAAAATTAGCACACAATGGCTTTACTCTGTGATACCCCTTATGCAACTAATGGGCAAAGCTTGTTAATTGGTTGTAAATGCCAGCAGGTTGCCAAGATAATACTTCAGAAATAAGCGGGTATTCTGATAATTACAGCAATCTTCATCTATAAAAGCTTAAGTAGATGAAGTACTGGCTGGCTTAAAACCAAGATTTATCCCGCTGCACTCACATTAAAAGAAAAAATAAGATGAAAACAATAATGTAGCAAAACAATTATATAGCAGGAAGCGTTGTAGGTTTTAGAGATTGTGAAAACTCAGAAAGTAAAACAGTGCTGTAATAACCAGTTATGGAAAAATAGGCCATTTACATTTGTGTATAATTAAATAGTAGGCTATGCAATTTCACTTTTTAAAGTAAACTGCCTTTTCCTTTTTTTATAGGGCAACGTAGCCATAATTGCTGCATTAAAGCTTTAATGAAAGAAAAAAGCAGCAGATCAAGATGACATGTAACATCCACATTTGTACCGTGGCGTTCTGCTTGTTTAGTAATGGGAAGCTACTGAGGAGATTAAAATTGCAGAATTCTTCCTAGGTTTTTTTCCCCCCTAAAATTGCTATAGGAAGATCATTCAAAGTCTAAAATACATACAATTTATTTTTTTACCTTCAATCCACAAGGATTTAATGGCTTTCCTAACTCTGAAAGTGTTTTAAGAAATACTTTCTTGTGAATGGGGGTATTATTCCAGCTCATCACCATTATCAGAAGTAAGTGGTGCAAACTTAAAGCGGAGAGGGCTCACCTCATGTTTTAGAATATTACTGCAAATGCTGCACATCATTACTTTTTAACTTAGCGGCGCTTTTCAGCTTTCCTGTCAGAATTATCAACAAGTTGATACATAATATTGTTATTTGGAGTTTTGATATGTCTCCTGTTAGCTGTTACACCAAGGCTGTGCTCAGCCATAGCAGAGCTTCAGGATGAGGTTGAAGCCCTTGAGGCGAACATTGGCTCCAGAGTTAAGATAGGAGCTCTTACGGATGGCATAGAAAGCCATGGGGTTGTTTTCTGTGTTCTCCCAGCATTGAATTGGATGGAGACACCTTCTTTGTGTGGTCACACACCATCAGCCTGAAGACTTTCGCCAAACCTCACGTTTACCAAAAAGAAGAAGAGCCCATTGGGCAGCCGGGGCGACGTGCTGGTGGGCTCCCTCTTCAATCTGGGCACAGCGCGTCCTCGGGGCGGCTCTTAGTGCAGCGGACCTGTCCCTGACAGTGCATAATACATGCTGCCAGGGTGCCTTCGTGGGCTCCTTAATGGATCTGCTCCCTTATCCTCCAGGAGCTAAATAAACGGGAGACTTTCTAGGCCGGCATGTATTTCCATTTATGCTTTAAAAATTCATGAGCATAGGTTTCATCTGATGGTGTAGTTACTATGGTAATTGTTTATTAATCTGGAGGAGCGTGGTAATTACCACAGTTCAGTTTATATAACTCAGACCTGGAGTTGAAGTGCGGGTATGATTTCTTTACGCATCCATCTTTTAGACACTTTTTTCAACTTTTTTTTTTTTATAACAGAATATGCATTTTCCCCTCTCAGTTCTACTTTTATCCAAGTGCATACGTTTCTGGAAGTGTAGAGAGTGTAAAAAATGAGAGAGAAAAGCTCTCTTGGAGTTGGCAGGCCAGGATAGCCAGGAAAAAAAAAATGTGCAGAGCTAAGCAGCAGGTGCTTCGGGGAAATTTTTTAATTAAAAAAATGAAATTGTTGCTTTATGCTTTCCCCGGAGAACAAACTCCTTCCCAGTAGGGCAGCCAGGGGCAGAAGGCAGGTGGAGGGCACCAAAGACAGCACAGCCTGGCTCCGTGCCTTGTCCTGCACAGAGGTGATGCGCTGCAGCCTCACCAAGGTGCTGGCATGCCAAAGGGACATGCCCAGATGCATGCTTGTGAAACTTCATCTAAAAACAGAGCTTGCACGTGCAAAAATTGATCACTTTTGGCTTTCTCAGATAGGCACCACCAATCCCTTTGCTAGGCAGTGCCTTTACAGTGAATGTTTCAGTGGTGCTCACCAGAAACCTACAAAATGTTACCACTATTTTTTGAGAAACTTTTTTCATTATCCAGTAGTTCTTTTCAGAGTGAAAATTTCTGACCACAGTAATATATTTCCCTGTCTCTCCTCTCATTTACAGAAGAGTAATTGCTGTCAGCCTGCTCCATAACAAAACCACTGGAAGACCCAGCTCCCCACTTACCCAGCACCCCTCTGCGCCCGTCCCAGCCTCACTCTTCAGCCAGCAGTGCCCGGCCCTGGCTTGACAAGATTCACATTATTTATATGGAAGAGGCACAGGATGCCATCTCCCCGCTCGCTCTGCCTGCATAAATTGTGCGTGTTTATTATTCATTGTAACACAGCACATTCTCTGTTTCTGTGTCACTTGTCACTAATCACTTATGCATCTGATGTGCAGATCCAGAGCCGGTTCTCAAGCATTCTTGGCTTTGAAACATAAGATATGCATGGGTAAGAGTTTATCCCACCCCCAAAATAACAACTTTGATACATTTTCAAAAGGGAAAGTGCATATGTTACAGTACTCAGGAGCAGCAATAACCAAACTAGCTGAGAAGTGACATGGACTTGGGTTATTTTCTTCTTTTTTTTTTCTTCTCTTTTTTTTGGGTTTCTCTTTAGTATTTCATGAAAGTGTGTAAAAATCTTAACATTTGAATGCCACACACTTCATTCTGCCTACGAGATAAAGGACATTTCTCTAAAAGAAACATACGCTCCTTGTTCCATGTTTTGATTTCTCATACAGCTTGTCATAATGCATTTACATTTTGTCCATACATTCGGGTTTTTCAGTCGGAGCTGTGCTTTTGAGGAAGGGATGCAAACTCTTCTTCTCCAGGGGCTGCTACTTGTGCGGGATGGGTGCTTTTCTGGCACCGTTCTTTCCCATCCTGTCTCGCTCTCTTCTCAGCCAGCCTCCAGCACTACCAAACCCAAGGCTGAGTGGATGGAGGCACCTGTTCTGATCCGTTTCCTTCTCCCAGCTCTGGTCAGCCCATGGTCTGCTCTGAGGAGTTTCATGAGATAGCCAGCAGCCTTGCAAGCCTTGTGTTTGGCTGCTGACTTCTTTTTCACCATTCCACACTGCTGGCTGAGCAGCTGCAACGGTGGTTGACATCATCTTACTGCAGTGAACTTGCTGCCCACAGCCTGTGACGGGGCCTTCTACACCACCAAAGGGCTTGAGCTCCTTTATTTGACATGTGTATCGTGATATCTGTCACCTGTGACATGGCTGTTCCATGTTGTATGTGGAGCTGTGCATCCCCCTAATCATATTAATCCATGACATGGGATCGGTGATGCTGGACTGGCCTCATGGGTGGGCAGCACGCATACCAGCCAGCACAGCTTGAGCAGCCCATACCTACCACACTATTATTTACAGGAGCAACAGTGAAAAAGAAGTCACAGAACTAGTTGAGCTGTTCAGTGTAAATGCTTTCTCCTCTCTGCAAGGCTGCTGAAAGAGAAGACCGTTTCCACTTTTGTCCAAGGAGATCGTGTTAATTTCCCCTTGTTCTGCTGCTATTTGATGGGAACACTCTTAGCAGCAATCTCCCATTACAAGACCTCCTTGCTGAGGGAAGTAAGCCCTACAACAGCACCAGAGAAGCAGCTTGAAATTAGGATACAGAAAACCCATGCCAAAAATATGTCAACTTGGAAGGTCATTAAGAATTATCCATTTGTGCATGTTCACATGCCAGCAGTACCTTAAGTGATTACCTTGGAGGGACAGATTTGTCTAATGAACATATGAATTAACAATACAAAATTGTGATTGATAAATCAAATAGGAATTTGCAATTTGGCAGTGAATCTAACTGGAGTGGAGTTTCACTGGATGTGGATGTGAGGTGCTGCTGCTCTGTGCTAAGAACAGCTCTCGGTGGGATTTTTCTGCTTTATGACAACCCAGCTTTAGGTGCCTGATCTGAACGCCAGCCTGCCTGTACTTTGGGCAGATACATCTTGTACTAAAGCTCTTGGCTCACAGCATGCAGTAGTTATTTTTTAAAGATCCCCACCCACACCTTTATTGATTTCATTTTTTAAGTTCAGATGAGAAATTAACGTAGACTGGCACAGGCATACAAATGCTCCATTTTTAAACTATGTAATAGTTGGTAGAATTCTGGTTAAGTGTTTATAAATTTAGGATCTTGGATAAAAGCAATTAAAGTTTAGCTCCGCTTTTCTAAACTGATGTAGCTCAGGAAGAAGTTTTGATTTTTTCCTCTGAATGTAAGTAGGTCCTCTCAGTGGTTTACTAGTAGAGTTGGTGGCGATTTCCTTCACAAAGATTTTTAAAAGTCTTGAAGAGTAAGAAGTTTAGATTTAAAAAATGTCTTGCGCAGGTAACTTTCTTTTTCCTTCCAAGTCTTTACACTCTGAGTGGATAAATCAAAGTGATACACACATTGTGTTTATAAATAAGCTGTTACTGGCAGATGTAAGTAACGTTACATTTACCAAAAGATTTTAGTGATTCCTTACAGTATCTCTGTCTTTTTGGCTTGAGTCACGCTGGGCGTGGGGCACTCCTAGCACAGAAGTGAGATCTGACAAAAACTCATTTGAGCTGCCACCACCTAGCTCTTGTCAAACTGCACATTAAAGATCCCGACAATAGGAAAGTGTCAAAGGAGTTGTTGCATTTCATTGCTCCATGTGATTAATGCCTCCCCGTGTGTTAATGAACTGAAGTAAAGTCTTAGGAACAAAATCATTTAGGATTGCTCTGACTTGATGTAAAGGGGAAATTTTACTCTGTTGAGTCTGTAATGCACTGAGTACCATGATTCTTGCAAATGCAAAATTGCTATAGTAAAACCTGCTATTTGGTTGAAGTGGAAATTTCAAAGGATGTTTATGTTGGAAAATACTACAGAAATGGGTTTGGCAGTCACAAAATGGACAAAATCTGTTATCGCATCTCTGCCCACTGTGAGGCCAGACAGAAACAGTGCTGGCTGGGCACATGTGCTGGGAGACAGCCACAACTCCCGCAGCTTCTCCTGGCTTTGCTCAAACCCAGCAGGACGTAGTGTTGTGGTTTGTTAACATTACAGGATGTCCCCATGGCTGCAGACCAGGTCAGGGAGCTCTCTGCCATATAGAAGTGCCAGAGAATGTCACTTCCTGTCTTAATTTGCATGCCATCTTTAAAATGAAATATGCGCAAACATAAAAAAAAAACCTGAAGGTAAATGTACTGATGTTTGCCACCAAAACTGAAAAAGAGAGCATTAAGACTCATCAACAGATGTCCTTGTGGACTGCATGGATAGCATAGCAATGCTGCACTGTACAGAGTGCTCTGTGATGTGCAGGGCCATGAGGAAATTGAAAGGTAAAAGGAGCTCTGCAATGATACAGCCCAGTCTTGAAGGTCTTTCTGGAAGCCACAAAAGAAAAGCAGGTCAAAAAGGAAAGGCCAGCATTTCACCAGGTAATGCAGAATTTACCTTGTTGTCATCTTAGGGATTGATTAATTCCATGAGGAAGTGCTTTGAAGGTGCTGGTAGCAGCTCATCATGCAGTTGTCTCATTAAGCAATGGGCGCAATGGGAGGTAGCAGGACCAAACAGTGGGCAGCCCCTTAGAGCAAGAAGAAACAGCTGTTATGGCTGTGTTGGTGTGGTCGACACACACAGGAAGATGCTGGTTAAACAGATGACATCCATAAGCTATATGTAATTCACAAAACCTACTTTCATGGCCAAGTTTATCAATGGTTTCCCACAGACATACTGCGTAAGATGCAGTTTTGTCCCTGCAGTTGTCCCCAGACTCTGCAGGAGCTGGCTGGAGCAGCAAGAGTGCTGCGAGGGCACTGCTAGGGAATTGCAAGGGCAGTGGGGACTTTACAGGCGCTGGTTTGAGGAGCAGCGCGGCTCCCTGCAGCTCACTGCCCCTCTCTCACCCCCTCAAGCCATGCCCCCATTCCCTCTTACGTGGTGAAGATCGGGACTGTGCCCTCAGCGTGCAGGCAAGAAGCAAGTGTGTGAGTGCGGAGCAGCAGCCCTGGGAGGAGTGGGCGCAGGGAGGCGGGGGAGGCGGGCTGCAGCCCCCAGCTCCACCAGTGCCAGGGAGGCTGCAGAGCAAAGTATGACACAACCCCTCAGATATTTAGGGAGGGGGCGTGTTATTTTAATATCCTTTTTTGTGCTTAATAGAAAAGGGGTTTGTGGTTAATTCTTTATTATCTCCGACAGCAGTTCTCGCTTCGGCTCCTCTTTCTTTAACTGCCAAGCTAGCATTTTCCTTTTTTATTGCTCCTTTCTAAGAGGTTTGCTTTGGACTATTGCCAGTTATCATTTCCCATTAGGGCAAATATTGCATCAAACTCATGATTAGAGATTTGAGGGCTTGGGAATATTATTTTTTTGAACATTTGTATTTCATTTTCTGAGCGTCTTTCCCCTCCCCTCTTTGCACACATATATACACACACATGCCTGTGTATTTGTGGATGTACATATGTGTGTATATATTTATAGAGAGGGAGAAGGAAAACTGCAGGTGTCTGTAGGCACATGTATGTTTGTGTGTAGACACGTGCACATTTGTGTGTAATGCTGGAATCCCCTTGTTAGGACCAAGATCTCTGAGGATGCTCAAGATTACCCAAGAAGAGATTTGTCAGTGTGCTCCAGCTCTGTGGCAAGAGAAGGTAACGTGCACTGCCATGAGGGAGAGGACAACCCCAGTGAGGAGCTGCCACAAGTACCGTCAGCCCAACAGAGCGGGCAGCAATGCCTGTGCTTGAGCCCACCATCACTGTGCCACATGCACTGCTGGGGGCTTCCAGGTGATGGATTTGGACTCAGTTGACTGTTTCATTCCCTTGCTGCCAAACTTCAGACACTGCTGCCATGTTCAAAAACCTTTCCAGATGCTACCTTCTGCTGCCAGCTTGCCAAGCCCAAAGCCCAGTTTTGGTAAAATCCACTGGCTGGAGAAACAACCAGCAGGAAATTTTGTACTGCAGGCACAAAGTAACATGGGTGATACTCAGGGCACGTGGTGGCCTGGGCACTGGCATAGCCTGCAGAGGCCACAGGGTGAGGTGAGCTGGGCACCACCAACCCACACCAAGAGCCACCAGGTTCCTGAACACACACACATTTCCAGGCAGTCAATTTGTCTGCCTCCAAAAAAAAAAAAAAAAAAAAATATTCTTCAAGGCTTGTTCCCATCTGCCAGAAGAAAACATGTCATTTAAGAAAACAACTAACGCTGACAGACAGGAGTGCATTCTGGAGATAAAGCCCTCCGCTTTTACCTGATTCAGGCAACGGCACTGAGTGGCGAGATGGCTGTGCCATCCACATGCCTTATTCACAAGCAGCTTTTAATCTTCCTTCTCCCTGGCAGGCTGACAAATATTTTTCCCTTTACTCACTGTTCACCCTTTTATTCTTCCGACAAATACCGCACTTACTGCATTTAAATTTTGCAAAACTGAGTCCAGGCGAAGTGAGTCAGTCTTTGTGCAGATGAAAGGCAACGTCACCTCTTTTCTTGCTGGTACTACAGTGGCTGCAAGTTAAAATCACTGCACGATGGTGTTGGCAATTCTTGCCAATGACAAACCTGACTGCGTGTTTCCAGCCTGGTCCTGCTGCTTCTGCCCTCCCTTCCAAAAAACAAAGCCATGGTCCCCACATGGGGAAGACTGCTGTCGAGAGAAGGTGCAGCAAGCTCTCAGCTATTTCAGAAATCTTAAAGTGATTAAGGCAAGCGGATGGTTAATTAGAATATTCTAAAAACACAGCTGCTAAAAAAAGTTTCAAACAGCCACCAACTTGTTATTATTTTGTCATCATCTCATGACATGCTTGTGACATATGGGAGAAAGAAGGGCTGCAGTCCCCTTCCCCGCAGCCGCGCTGTCCCGCAGCTTTCTGCAGGGCTTTGCTGGTAGTGCCCGGCTGCACCCGTGGTGAGGAGAACACAGGTTGCTGTGCCTCAACCCCTCAACCTGGGCTGAATGGCAAACCGTAATAATAGTGGTAATAGTAGTAAGAACGATATATTCACACAGGCTCGCAGTGTTGCAGCAGTGAAGCAGCTTTCTCCAGCTCTGTGCCAGCTCAGATGAAATGTGCGCTTCCCTTCTGGTCCTGGAAGAATATACCTGCTCCTCCACTCATGGGGTTTTCCCAGCACTTCCCCTGGAAGAATAATCCAAATAGCCTTATTATTTCAATATCTCATCTAATATCTGTACAACACAGGCCAGCTTAACTTTATATTGCTGCTTTTTATAGAGTAGCGTTTATTTCTTGTACCAACTCTCAAGGATGTTTTATCTGTTTTATATCCCATTGAATCCTCTGTGAAACTGCACTAGTTTACAATAATTTTATTACTTTATTAATTAAACGTTTTCCAACAAGCTAGCTATGGCATTTCTTATCATCAAGGGTTCCATTAGTTTTTAATGGTGTGAGACAAAATTACCATTTACCCACATGCAATTTAAGAAGCATCATTAACACAGAGAAAGCACCAGGTGGGATTTCTAATAGTTACTGTTTCTCATTTTTGTTTTTATTTAAAAGGAATAACTGGTTTTGAGGTTTTTGCTGCAAGGTTGCCAAATCTCCTCTTTGTTTTTATGTTTGAGATAATTTAAAATAATGTTCCCCTGTCTCCTAAGGCTCCGCTCAACGATATCTCACTTATCAGCACATCGCTTTGCGCAGTGTCTCGGCACAGCCGGGTGAGTGTGTTGTCTGCACAGCAATCACCCAGAACAAAGACTTCTCTGCACGGACCGTAGGCAGGCATGCGTGTGTGTGCTTGTGCACACTTGTGCACACTCACACTGGTGCAGAGCGTGCGCCTGGTGAACCGGTCTGCGGAGTCGGGGGAGTCCCAGGCCACAGCCTGATGCCACCTTGTGTGGCTGGGCCCTGGAGGGGGCGGTCATGGTTTTGGAGGGCCTGTTCCCAGCACGGGGGGAGGTTCTGGTAGTGGTCACAGCACTGCACAGGGGCAACCTGCAGAGTTCAAGGTTTTGGGAAACTTTGCGGCAGGCCCTCTGTGCAGATATTGTCTTTCCGTGCAGGAGACAATGAAAACAACATGGTAGTGGTAAATATTTACCTTAGACAAAATGGGAATAATTAAAAGGCAACTTAATTACTATATTCTATTCAATTATGCTGAGCATTGACTAATTGCTGACTCAGTCCATTTGCATGTTAACAAATGCCTGTGTTTGAGGTCCTGCTCGGATAATTCTCTGGGTTCAACATCACAGAGCTGCCACGCTTGTTCCTCTTGTTAACTCACTGCCTTTGCTTAGCTCTGCCATTCCCAATGCCACGACGTTGGCCACCTCGCCCCCCTTCTCTGAGGCCCTGCCACACGTTGCAGTTACTCTCTGGGACACGAGGCCCCGTTCCTGCCTGTCCCACAGGGGCATCGGGGCACCGCGGTGGACCATGTCGTGCTGAGCAGGGCCCAGATGGTGCATGATCCCACAGAGTGCGCAGGAGGGATATTCAGAGGGATGTGTTTGACAAGGTGTTTCCTTATTTAAAGGGGAGGGGAGGAGGAGGCAGATGGCATGGCTGCTTCTAATGACATTCCCTGGCTGGGTTTGCGAGCGGCAGACAGGAGAAGGGCAGGAGCACCTGACGCCGGTCTGCTGGGCTGCCACAGGGATGGGGATGCTGGCAGAGCCGCCCGCTGCCGGCCCTTGGCCCTTCCACCTGACTGTTTGATTTCCTGTGCAGGAATCATAGCATCACAGGGCTGTTCAAGTTGGAAGGGACCCCGAAATGTCATTAGTTCCCCTGCAATGAACAGGGACAGCTATGCTAGATCAGGGTGCTCAGAGCCCTGTCCATCCTGACCTTGAATGTCTCCAAGAATGGGTCATCCATCACCTCCCTGGGTAACCTGTTACAATGCCTTACCACCTGATAGCATCATGTATATATTCATTTATATCTTCAGCATTACAGAAATTACACGGATAGCATTATTCTACATTATTCCCCACCCCCCAACTGATTCGTGCCAGTGTGTGGGGGCACAAGCCAGGTGCTCCCCTAGGAGGTTTTTCAGTGTGCTACAATCCACAGCACTCTGATGTTTTTACACTCAGGAGCATCTATTAAAACAGAAGCAAATTTCACATTTTCTAAATGGGCAGATAATTGTTCCATGACGAAGAGCGCAAATACGTTTGCAGCAATGGCCTCTGTCTCAAACGCGTACTAAACTGAACTTCTGGCCATATAAATTTCTAATTAATTTGCCTGTGCAAGCCATGGAAGAAGAACTCTGATTGCATAGCAGAGCAAGAGGGGCACAGACACCCACCCCAGCACTGTGCTCACACGGAGAGCGGCACGATGGGCACTGCTGGGGCTGCAGAGGTGGCAGTGGCCGTGCCGGGCTGTGGCTGCCCATTATGTTAATGGCTCAATCATTATTTATTCCTCTGGAATTCATTATGGTGGCATTATTTGGGATTGGCTCATTGAGCGTCATCGGTGCGTCCGTAGGATTTTTTGCACAGCCTCATTAATAATGAACAATTCTGCCTCAAAGCACTGCAGTGCCCTGGATTTTAAGGCAGCTTTAGGGCTGGCTGGGCTGCAGCAAAGCACTCCAAGAGGAGGCGGTTTGCACAGTGACCGCTCCACACTGGGGTTCATTCTGACTACTTTTCTTTCACGACAGCAGCTCTGAGACGACTCCTCTACCAAAAGCAAAGTTCGGCTCTACCTCTGCCTATAACAAGAAAATCCTCCAACAATATTTTTGGAGAATCCCCAGGTTTTGCTAATTAATATTATCATTGGGTACTGTAAAATTGTTCATGAGAAGAAAATCCTGACTGGCAGAAACCTTATTCTATTTAAAATTAACTATTTTGTTTGAACATCATACTTCTTCAGAATCACATTTTTTTACTTGGAGTTCTCAGGAACAGTTAAAAAGTAATTACATTTTGAAAGCACTGATTTGTTTCCCTTCTCTCTCTTTCTTTCCTTCCCAGTACAAGAAATGTGACAATACCCGGAGGAATACAGTGACATCAGCTCTGAACATCACACTGCCCACACCAGAGGTCAGCAGGTGCAGCCCTGCAATGTGGCAGCAGCTTCCCCTCTCTGTATTCAGCAAATTCTTTGCTGCAAAAATTGCAGTTAAGCAGTAGGTGTGTTGAATCACAGCAGCCCCTGATGGGGCCCATGAAGGAGGTGCTCCTAAGGGCAGGGCCTCCTGTCATGGCTGCACTGCTCCCAGGCCTGGCTTCTGGCATCAGCCCTTCATGGAGAATGGCTCTTCAGCAGAGGCTGAAGCTGTAAGGCTACAAAAGCCTTTGCACGGGCTGGAGAGCACAAGCGAGTAAGTCAGGAAGTGGCTGCTGACTTTTGGCCACACAATGACTCTTTGCAGCTCAAGTCCACTTCAGACATCCCTGCAAGGATGCAGAAGACAGTGGTGGTGAAAAGGATGGGTCCTGGAGCCCATCACCCTGATTTCCAGAGCCAGAAGGAATTAAAGCCACCAGAGCTGATGCCTACAGGGCATTATTACAGAGCAACATGAAATAAATCATTGGCGGTGACACTTGGGTTTGAGCCCTGCTGCAGAGCCTTGGGTTAGCTGGCATCCTTCTTTGGCTGACGTTCTCCTGTCCTCTGTCAACCAAGAGTGACAGCACTCACCTCGCAAGCACATTACGAAGCCAAATGCATGCTCCTGTGCTCCATGACCCATGTCCCCAAACCCCAGAGTGGAAAGCCCTGGCCATGCCCCGTGGGGTGCCACACTTCCTGAGGATACAACTGATGTCAGCTGCTCCTGGGGGTTTCTCCAGTGCAGCCATGGCCTTTCTGATTAAACCTATTCTAAGTAAACATCAACAAATTACTCCGGCTGGCATATAAAACTACACAACACACTTAGGCTTGGGTGGAGACACATCAAAAGATGGCCTTCCTTGTGTGCCAATATACTTATATCCACACATGTATAGGTGTGTATGTGACCATACTGCAGAGCTGCACAAAGTTGGCTCGCGTGGGGACCATCCACCTCTGTTCCCCTGTGCCATCACTGCAGTGAAACCCACATCAAACAGGGAACTGGAGACTGCGCTTCTTCCCATCAAAGTCAGCTTAATTTTAGAGCAAGTACTGTCACAGGAAGCACTGCCAGAGCTGCCTCGCACAACTCCGGGCAGAATCTCTCATAAAACAATTATATTTTTTCTGGATGTAGTGAAAGCCTTGAAAAAAGTTTACTTGATGTCTAACCAAGCAATGCTGCATCTTCAAATTTGAAGGAGAGCTCAGAAAGTTAGTTTTTTATTATTCTTCATTTAAGTATTATTTTTTAATTGCAGCGTATTAAACATAAAATCTGGTACAATCTTTAAAAATAAATAGGACCTAACTATAAATGGGCCCTGTTGTGTTTTTATCTTTGACAAGCAAGTAATTGCTTCTCAAATTTATCAGTTTGTTTATGCAAAAACCATTTACCAAGCCTAGCTCAAAAGCATCAATTTCATCATTATCATCTTATTAATTTAGCCAAGCTATAACACAGCTGATTATTCCTGAGTAATATCCTCTGCAGCACATCATGTGTGGCAAAACCATCTGTACAGTACCTATTTAATAAATAAACCCTCGGCTAAATGTCTCTGTTTATTGAGAACTAATGTTTATAGAAAATATAATGGAACTCAATAAATAACTCAGCTTCATCAACCTGCATATGAATCAGTGCGAAGAACGCTGACATCATCACCTTTCAAGTACCAGAGAAAGCAAAATTACCCAAAAGAGCTATAGAGTCAATATTAAGGCATTAAAACTGCAATGAAGGCATATTAATGCTTAAAACTTCATTGTTGGCAGTAGAATTGCCACAACGGACATATTTTATAACTCTAAGAATACTTAGGCTTTATGACTGCTTCTTTGTTGAGTGCCTTGCACTTAATGTAGTTTTCCACTTTAAATAATAAAAAAAAACCCTCAAGATCTTAAAAAAAAAAAAAAGAAAGAAAAAGAAAAAAAAAAAAAAAGAAACAGAAAATTGCTGATTCCAGGCATTCATTTTTAAAATAATGCAAACTGCTGATTCCAATTGTTCGGATGGAGAGAGACACAAACTTATTTAACTCCATGCTTCCTGAGCCGCGCTGTGGGCGCTGGGCTCCAGGGGCGAGGTGGAGATCGCACTGCTGAGCAGTGCAGGGATCATGGAGCGAGCCAGGCACGGCTAAAGGCACAGCTGATATCAGGTCCTGTGTTAGGGGAGAAAAATGAATGGTGTCACTGCGTACACTGCAGTACGTATCGACAGCTGCCGGTTTATTTAGTTGTTGCTTTGCAATTGTTCCGCTGCAAATTGGGCATGGAAACCAAACCCCTCTGCACCCATCAGGGAGGGATAACAGAGAGATTTCTGCGGCCCCTTTGTGGGCCTCACGTGTCACAGCGCTGTGCGTTGGCACCTTGCTGCCCATGCTGCTGAGCCCAACGCCCTGCCTCCAGCCCCAGCGCCTTCTGGGGACACCGCACCCCATGCGGCCGTCCTCACAGGCGAGGAAATGGGATCTGGGCCGTCATGCAGCCCCGGCAAGTCCCAGCGTCGCCAGCGCTCTGCGAGCGCCTCGAGTCCTTGCCGTTCCCGCAAACTTCTGCTGCACATATGCAGCGCTTGTTTTCCTTCCTGAATAAAACAGCAGATCTGCAGCGCGTCTCCGCCTAATGAAACTGAACATATTTAGAACATATGTGAGCCCGCTCCTCGCGAAAAGAACCATTTGTGGTTAACGAAGAAAGTATTCATGGTTTCGCTGCTAATTGCAGGGCGGTCTGAGTTTTCCTTATGAGAAAATAAAAAGGTAGCGCTGCTATTGTGAGTGCACAATGGAAGTAGAGCTTTTTAAAAAGAAATTTTTTTGCTGAGTTTTGATGCACTTTGATCAGCAGCTCAACCTGTGGGGCATGCTCTGGCCAAGGAGAAAGATACCATTGGTAGCTCTATGAGGCTGTACACCAGCTCAAAACCATATGCTTCTTTTAATGACTACTCCTACTGCAACATGAAAGGATGTGGTATTTTTCTCACTCGGAGCCGATGAGAGGTTTGCCATTTGTTGCAATCCGGGAGGATCTGCCCGCTGCCAGAAGGGGCTGAGTGCTTGCTGGAGTTCTGCGATGTCCCTGTGACCAGCAGAGCTCTCCTCCTCACCCCTTTCCCTTCCCAGCCTCAGGGATGTGATTTCTTCGTCTTAAAGGTATGCTGTGAATTTGGCCCATGAGAAACTTCCTGAAGGCAGTGGTAGGTGACTTACAGAAATTAAGGCAGTATTTTTAACCAGTGTGCTTCAACCTACTGCTCTGTGGCAGGCATCAATTCTCTGCTAATTTTGAAGTACACCATCATGGCAAGTTTTTCCGGCCATTGTGACATTTTGTTTTAATTAATCAAAGTGCCTTATTATACCCAACGCTCACAATTACCCCCAAACCTTGTCTTCACTTCTAAAGATAAACAGCAGGGTTTTTTTCTTAAAAAGAGAATTAAAACAGTGATTAAGATCTCCTTCAGAAATACAAACTGTTAAATCTACACGCTATGGAATGGGAAAAAAACCTTTTGTCGCTATCTTTAACCATTGCAAAAATCCATTATAACGTATGGTTTGAGAACATATTAGCAAGTGAACAAACTGTTACCAAATGAACACAGAACTGGAAAGTCACAAATGAACCCTAAATTAGAAGTGCACAAAGCACTGAGCTGGCTGAATAGAGAGGAGTGAGCATCTTAGCTGAAAAAATCACGATCAAAATATGAGATAAATGCTGCAGGGCAGAATATACAATTTGAAAGGCTTATTCATATGCTATACAGGGATGCGAACTGATGTTACACAGTTGGTGCTAACGTATCTGTGCGAGTGGGAGGATGGCAATTTGATTCAGAGAAGGGCTTTGGGTTTCGAACGAGCCTGTGTGCACATGGGCAGATGTACGTGCCAGGAAGATGGCTCTGAGCTGACTGAATGAGTGCTCTGGAGGCACAAGAAGAAAATGGTGGCCCATGTGAAGACCAAGCCCTCTGAACTTACCATGCTTGCCTCCTCAAAGCATCACCAGACCCTTAACTTGGAATGCTGTGTGCACCCAGGACCTTGCAAGCACATCCAAGGACCACAGCATCTCTTTTAATAGAGGGCAAAATATTTTCCAGTGCTTTGCAGTCTCTCTGATTGCCCTTTGTGAGGCTATCTGAGGGCCACAGCATGCAGCTGGAGATCCTCCAGGTGAGATAACCGT
This sequence comes from Lagopus muta, assembly GCF_023343835.1. Lineage (NCBI taxonomy): Eukaryota > Metazoa > Chordata > Aves > Galliformes > Phasianidae > Lagopus > Lagopus muta. The sequence goes on along the minus strand of NC_064440.1, from coordinate 26,438,829 downwards.
AACTGAGCAAGCAGCAGCCCCCCCAGGCTGAACAGCTCTGAACATCAGTGCCCTGGGAACAAGGTGCCCACTGGCCAAGGCAGTGAATATGGCCACCCTGCCATCCCACTGTGTGTGCCAAAATAGCCTCAGTGAGGCTATTAAGAAACAAAATTACAGCCTTCACATCCGGTGGCTTCCAGAGTGCTTGCTTTGTTTACAGGATGGGCAAGTGCCATAGTCTCTGCCAAACAAGAATAGAAACCCCTCTGTTTCTGCATGGCGTGGCCATGCAGCTGATGACAGGGAAGGTCACAGGCTGGGTCTGTGCCCATGGGACAGCAAGATGGCATCCCAGCTTTGGAGGACACATGGGCTCAGCCGGCAGCACCTTCAGATGCCACTGCCCTGCTGGCATGCAGGGATGAAGCGTGTGTGCAGGTTGCAGACAGGGCCGCTGGGCTCCAGCTGCCCACATGTGCAGGACAAGGCAAGAGGTCCTTTTGGGAAGGGTGTGAGGTCAGGAAGCTGGTATCCAGGTTATTTTGGGTTGATTATTGCAGGTTGTGCCTTATTTGAGGCTGTAATGTGGTCCAGTGGTGAGAGCAGCCAAGGGTGAGAGAAGGCAGCAAGGTTGCCCTGAGCTGGGCTGCTTCGTGGTGCAGAGCCCTCTGCAATTTCCTCAGGAAGTCACACAAGGCTTCATCACCTCGACATCAATGTGAGTGGTGCTGCTCAGGGCCAGTGCATTTGCTTTGCTGTCCCTTCAGTGCCAGCCAGGGCAGACGCTCAGTCACGCGAGGTTATCACCAGCTACCCCATCCTACTCTGTCCTGCCCAGCATTAACCTCAGGGCCCCTTACGCCAAGGTAAACATAGTTAAATGGCGAAGTGGTCTGGTCTCATGAGCAGCTCCTCAGAAACTTGGCCAGTAGCTGCCCCTGCAGCAGTGCATGTGTGGCACACGTAACACTGTGGTCTCTGCTCCCTGTCCTTGCCACCCTGCTGCTCCCGTGCCGACTTCCATCGTCTCCCATTTCACTAATAATTTCCCACAGGGCGTTGTACAGAATGGAATGAATTCCAGTTCTTTAGAGAAACCATTTGCTAAATAAGGAAATTAGATTAGCCTGACACCACTGCCTTTGGTAAACCTACGCTACACTTTATTGCATTTACTCTTCAATATTATTTCTGGAAAAATGTGTTCCCTATTATCTATTCTGGGTACCAGCAGGCCCTACTGGCAGGTTGGCGACTGCCCGCAGCCCTTGCCACCATGGCATTGATGCAGGCTCCACATCACTGTGCCGCACATCAGCCTCACCATCCCCAGGGGAGGCAGAGGCAATCAGATGGGGCCACTCCAAAATTACCTTTAATCCTCGGCACAGTGTGTCCTCACTTCTTTCCCCCTTTGTTTTCTTTTTCTTCATTCTGATACAGAGTTGTTCATGGCTTGTTTTCATTTCCTTTGCAAAGTCTGCCACAGCCGCTGCAGGAGGAGCTGCTCTTGCTCTTTGCATGATGCTTTGTCAGAGACAATAGCCCTTGAATGTGGAGTGAGCCAAGGAGCTTCATTGCGGTAATAATGCACACACCTTCCTCCACAAATAAGAAAATAATGTCATTGCCAGGTTAACTGTTACTTTAGAAACACAAAATCCCTTTTTCTGGAGGCAGCTGTTGTCTGCTTGATCAAGGAGCATGGGTCTTTGTGGCAAACCAAATGACAGAAGCACAGGCCAGCCCTTTTCCTGTGGCCCAGGTGGGACAGCGCACAGATGGAAACGTCTGCCATTAGCTCCCTTCTCCTGGAAGGGACTGGGGCTGCAGAGGGGCTGCACGGCTGGGGACACCGGCAGAATCTCCATCCCACCCATCTCAGCTGTCCCCAGGCAGAGGACCGATGCTTGGGACATTTCAGTGCTGGCACATGGCTGGCCCAACACAGTGCAAGGAGCACATGGCTGGGGGTCCCTGAATCCAAGCACTGCTGGACTGAAGCGAGGACCAAGTGGCTCGACCCACAATTAGCCACTTGTGTTCTACCCCTCTGACAAAAATGCATGTTTACATGTAAAACAATAGGCTTGCTTACTTGCCAAAAACAGAAATCATTTCTATCGAACTGCACTTGACAGGAATGTAAATAAATAAAGATACACTAAAACAGAAATGCCAAAGGAAGGTTAATTTCTGAAATCTGTAAATCAGATGTCAGATTACTTTTGTGAAGTAGTGAAGAACATAAACAAGTAGATGAGAAGACTGTGATTAATGAAAGTCAATTAGCTGCATGGGAGGGGTTCTGGTGGTCCCAAAGACCAAAAGGGGCCCCAGGGTGGGGAATGCTGCTGGGACCCCCTGGTGTGGTACGATCCTGCTGGGAGGTGGCACAGAGCTGTGCCCTTTGCCATCGGGCTGCCCTCCATCCCGCAGCTATAAATACTTTTATCTGTGTTAATATGCTGAATCAAACACCTACCTCTGAGAGGAAAGAGAAACGGCACGCTTCATTTTTTCCCCTCAGCAAGCAAGCAATTTGTCGGATGCTGTAATTTGTCTGCATGCTGTCCTTTTTTGGGACACATGTAATTTTGCTTTGATGAATGACACACATTAGTGATAGCCCTCCATGCTGGCTGGATATGGAGGAATCGACAGCCTGTGGGATCCTTACAAAGAAACTCAGCCAGCAGCCATAGGAATGGTGGCCTCTCCAAAGAAAATAGTGGGGAGAAGTGGGTTGCAGCAGTACCTTCTTTGGCACAGGTTAATAAGGACACTCTGCAGACAGGCAAACCGGCGGGGAGCAGAATCTGGGCATGTCATGGTTTCAGCAAGGTTCTATGCAAAAGAAAGGACACATTGGGGAAGGAGTGCCCCAGCCATGAAGACTACACACCTTGTGCAGGGGTGCACCCCCATGGTACACAGCATGTATATGGATGCATTCCCTGCCCTGCTCCATGAGCAGCCCCATGAGGGCTGCCATATGGGCACGAGGAAATACATGCCACCTCCTTCCTAATAGGGGCCGGTGGATGAGAGGCAGGGAGAGAAGTGGCTGCCTGCCGTGCTGCCTGCCAGTGAATTCTCGACTCCCATCCAAGCCCTGGAGGAGTGACTGGCAGTGAGGAAAGACCTTATGGTACACAACAATATTTAGAAAACGTTTTTTGAAACCCTAGGGGAGAGAAAACTAAACATTATTTCCCATTAATAAGCTGGGCTAAGTGATCAGTCCCAGACAGTGTGATGCTGTGCAGGGCAGAAGCACAAAGATGAACAAGAGAGGCCAGGCTCCCCCTTGTGTGCTGGTGGCAGAGGGGCTGACCGCTTCCCTTTGGAATTTTGTCCTGCTCCCTACCACTTCCCAAGAGGCTCTCATTCTGCTGGATTGCACCTAACTTCTGACAAGCACTGTGGGCACGAGGCCAAGGTAAGGGGATGTGACACAGCCACTCAGGGACCAGCTGTAGTGACACTGGAGACACTGGCAGGGGACAATGCCAGAGCTGATGGAAATGGGAAACCTGGGCAGCATATAAACAAAAACCCATTCAGTTGGAGGGAAAAGGCGAGAGGTGAAAACAGCTGAGGATAATCAGTCAAAAAACACACATGGTTTTTATCTGCCCCAGTGCTTGTGAAGAAGTTTATGTCATTGTGAGCGGGTGTCCATGTAGTGCTTCCATAGGAACGAGGACTGGCACTGGTGAGATGCACTGGGGACATGCCTTGTCACAAGCAGGGAGGGTAGGAACTGGGATGGAACAGCCCAGAAAGCTGATGGTGGCAGCAGGGGCTGCTTCAGCATTCTTGGGGAGTGCAGTGGCAGCTCTGGGGTCAGAGACGTCATTGCAGTTTCAGGTCAGATGAGAAATCCTTTATTAGCTGCGTCCTGGCAGCATCCACAACCCAGACAGGAAAAGGGGCTGCTCGTGCAGGACCAGGGTGAAGGAATAGCAAGAGCAGGGGGCTGATGACCCATAGTGTTTACAATCCAAATAACAACACAAAACCACTAGCGTTCAACAAATCTGGTTAATATCATGCCTTCCCCCTCAGGCAAGAAGAAAAACAGCACTTCAAGATAGGACCCCTCTATACAGCCAACCATAACACTATTTCTTGTGCGAAATTTTGCAAGGAAAGATTAAAACATCCTGTTGTTTCCTGAGCCTGCTGCAAGCCCCATCCCCAACATAGCCTGCTGTACCCTTTGCGCTGGACACAGCTCAGCACATGGCTTTGTCCTTATCTCTCTTTTGGATTTGAGTACCCAACCATGGCACCCTTTTGGTAGGATAAGTCAGTGTTTAAAATAGCTCAAGTCTCACTCCTGGAAATCCCATGTGCACAAGTGGACACATGCTAGAATTTTTTTCCAGTCTTCATGCAAGAGATCCGGGGTATGAACATCTTCGATTGGCTGAAATTGGTTTTTGCCTGCACTAGGGACTAGGGAAGGTGCTTTGCACTCTCTCCTTAATAGGGACAACATTTCAGCATTTGGCACGCACTCACCTCCCCCCGAGCACGGAGCCAGCAGCCCCACAGGGCTTTGTGTGTGGCTCTTGGGAACGGCAAGGAGTGTCTCGAGTCAATGGAAATACGAGTGTCACAGGAGCACTGGAGGAGAAAGCCGTGGAAGCCCCGCATTGTTCCCGAGTCCCTAAAACACCTCCCTGCATAACACAATTGTATTTAAGAATGAGAAATAGAGGGCAAAGATTATTGTGAAGTGTGGAATTAACAGACTCTCCCCCCTCCGCCTGGGGAAAACTTTCAAGGCTTCCAAGAACAAAGCCAAGGACTGAGCCACCTGCGGCCTGCTGCCACCATCGCAGTGCTGGAGACCTTGAAGCAAGCGTGTGGGAGCTCAGCAGTGCCCACAGGGGACAGGGATGCAGGGCTTGTACCAAGCACCCAGCTGCTGCTTTGGAAGCCAATGAAGAATGTGTTTGTCTTGCCCCAGGGGCTGGGCCAAGGGCTTCTCCAAGGCTTTGCTTGGGATGAGCTGGTGTGAGCAGAGACAGCAGATGCCAGGCTATAGTGTAGAGCACAGAGTTCATGGGGTCTGCTGCCAAACGCTGCTGGCAGACGATATACAATGCAAGCCTGAGGCAAGAGAGCTGGGAGACTTGCAATGAATCCTCAGGGCCTCCAGAAAGGGGAGCAATGAGGAGGTGCCAGTGGGGCAGCCTCAGAACAAGAAGTTTGCCTCAAAAGAAAGGAGAGGGCTTCAGGAAAGGGCTGGTGGCCTTTCTAATTCACCTGCTCTGCTGTGCAACTCACCTTGCACCAACCTCCCTCAAAGCCCCATCTCTGAGCAAGGTGGAGATCGTTTCCAGCATGCATGAGCTGCTCATTTGTCCCTGAATTCATGTTCACTGGCTCAGAAGGGACCACAGGCATCCCTGAGTGTGACCAGTGTCTGGGGGCTGTCCTGTGGCCCATCCTCACATCACGACATTTCTCCACACCAGTTTTCTACACACAGCGTGCCTGAGTCAAATGTTCCTGGTGGGAACGGGGACACAAATGCAAATATAGAGCCTGGAACCACAAGGTTTGGGCTACCAGAGTTATGGCAAAAGCTTCCCATTTTCCCCAGGATCCCCCTCTGCCAAATAAAAATACTTCTCCCAATTTCTACCGCTGAACCCCCTGCATGGGGCAGCTCCACCTAGGGCAAAAGAGCCAAAAAGTCCAAGTGCTGTGATACAGCAGAGTGGCCAGGAGGTTGGTAGCTACGTGGAAGCTTCTGGTATTCTGGAAGCAGAAGATGTGAGAAGAAAACCATGGTTGTTTGGTGTTGGCTGGTGATTTTTAGGCTGAACAGAACTACGGAAGGATTTGAAGCACTGAAGCCAGTAGGAAGAGTTCTTGTAATCCCAGCAGTGTACAGACTGGGCACACATGGATTTGGCTGAAAAAATATTTAATTTAATAGTGCTGTATGACGGGGTAGCTCCCAGTGAGCACATGAAAGCAGTGGACCTTGAGGTTTCCTGGGACAATGGCATTTCAGCTTAGAAACAGGGTGCAAAGATCACTAAGGAGAGTGGGTTTGATAGACACCATTTCACTAAACTAATTAGAAAAAAGAAGGAATGAGGGAGAATGACAGCTGCCTCTTAAGATAATAGGAAACCTGTCTCTTTAAATGTGCCTGTGTTTTTCAATACAGACCAGGCAGGGCTATAATCAGAGCACCAGAGGGTCGGATTTAGGTTCAGTACAGTATAATTCCATTGCATGGCCCATCCAAGAATACTTTGGCAAGCTCAAATACATTGGAAATTGCCTTGGCCAGTGGCTTGCAAAATGGCTGTGGAAAGTCAAGATAATTAGAGCATTGTGAAGAGGAGAGACAGTAAAATGAAGGGTAGCAGACAAAAAAAAGACAAGCAAATAAAAAAACAGGATTACAGACATGAACAAAGTTTGAGAACAGAATAATTTAAGAGAGAAAGGCATATACAGCAGATCGGAATGGTGTGATTTGCGCAGGAGGAAAAGGATGAGCGCAAAGTTAAAAGAAAAAGCAACCTCCTGTCACGTTTACATTAATAAATGACTTTAACAGCCCATGAAAATATAAGGCTGGCAGCGGCAGTAAGTTTTTGAAGGGTTTAAAGTTGAAAATCAAATAGAGAAAGCATGAGAGGAAAAAACTGCTGTGTTGGAAATCAGGGTTTGAGCTGCTGCTCAGCACCTCTGGCCTCTCAGGGAACAGCCTGGTGCCGTCCCCTCAGCTCTGCCACCTGCACATTTCCTTTTCCACGCCTGCTTGGGGTAACTTGGGTCTCAATGGCATGGGATCACGTGATCCTTGGCTACTGAAAACCAACACCTGTAGACACATGGTGGAGCATGTGTTAAGCTTTGGGTCTCGTGGGTTGTTCGTGCTCACTGGCCAGAGCAGAGACAACAGAGGGGACGTTTCCTCAGGACAGCCTTCCCAGCAACTTGTATGGGTGTCCCTGACACTTGCCCATATTAATCACCACGGTGAAGCAAGGGGACTTGTACAGACAAGTCAGGGCCAACATGAACATTCATAAGTGCACATTTCTGAAGACAGAGATCACAACCCTGCAAAGGGGGAAGGAAAAGGGGCCCTGTGAGAATGTCCAAGTGATGGGTTCACCACAGTTAGTGTCACAGTAGCACTATGTGGTACTTCAGATGAGAGCAGCCTGTGCTCAACCACAACATGCAGCTAGCATGAGCTGTGATGAGCAACACCTAATGAAGCAGGTACCACGGCAATTTAACAAAGATTTTGGCATAGAAAAGTAGCTCACAGATCGTGGTCCTGCCCTGGGACGCAAACTGCTCAAGTCACTGAGCCAGTCATGGTGCAGGCATGGCGAGAGCCGGGGCTGGGTTAGGTTGAGGTCTAGCAGTGCAATGTTTGAATGAGCAAGACAGGAAAAGTATCACCTTGAAGAAGCCTGGACGTGTGGCTGCTGACGCAAAGAACATCCGCCCTGCTTTCTTTTCATCCTTGTGGATGTGCTTCATTATTAACTTTTCATGCGACAACTGTTTGTGCATTAAAAGTGCTTCACCAAACATAAATATTAGAAGTGAAGACTCACAACAGCTCCTGCTAGTGAGTTCGGCCTTCCAAATGTTGATGTCTGGGAAACTGGAACATGAGGGAGAGGGGTCTGCCCTGACCATCCTGTTCCTGACTGCCACCCCTCAATAAAATCACTGCTTTTAGTTCTTTTTTATCAGTATTATATAAAACTAGGACAGAGTAAATGAAAATTTATAATTTATAAACAATCTGGGGAAAAAAAATCACTGAATTATTTATGACACTTTTGAAATATGTTTGTTACTTGTACAAAAATTAGTTGTTAGGTCTTAATCACGGCGGTGCCACAAATATGCTGGAAATTAGGACTTGCAAGCCTGCTTGATTGAAAAGAAAAAGCTCCGTAACACTACCTACAATTGGAAAACCAAAACCAAACTGATTCTGAATGGTCGAGTTAAACAAGTGCCAATTATTGAATAATTCTCTGACCTAAACAGAAAGTTATTGTATATGGAAAGATTTTTTTTTCCCAGAGAGTGCTTTATACCAGATGCCCTTTTAAATTGTTTTGAATTCTCTGTAGGCAGTAGATAACTAAACCTACAGAATGTAGTAATGGCAAAAAGGAAGCAATCAAGTTGGCCACTTCTAGTTAAGAGTCATGGAAAAGGCATCTGTTCTATATGAATTGCAGACTATAAGGACTTTGACAGTTCATAGACCAGACTTAATTTATTAAACTAAGTTCCTAATATAAACAGTAATTCGTTTCAGGCACTGACACTGAAGGTCTGGATTATGTGAATAAAATATAGAGACCTCCACCGGCCTCCTGCAGGAAAGGTAGTGGAGCTACACAGAAAAGCTTTAAAAGCCCCATCCATAGGCACCACGATGGGGCCATGTTATGGCAGCACAGTCATCAGCACAGGCACCCGTGTGTGGCTACAGCCTCTGGGCACAAAGCACCCTTGAGGCCATTGATTCCTTTAGCAAAACAACAGTTGGACGTCTTTGGGGATGTTTCTTCACTAACAAGGCTAAGACCAACAGGGCGAACATTGGAAAAAGAATGGGGTTTGCCATTGGTGTAGCACTTACTGCTCTGTAACATGCATTACGCTCCTTAAGAGTGACCTGTGCCTACTTGCAGCATGTTTTACAGGAGACTATTGCTTTGTGTGTCCAATCCAGCCCCATCCAGGTCTTGGGGAAGCACAGATAAGGGGGTTCAGGGCTGTTGTTGGCAAATGTTTGTCTTCAGGCACTCAAGTCATTCAGGTGAATGGAATACGACTATTTCACTGCTTAAAATTAGGCAGGTACCTAAACAATTTCCTGGATCAGATTTACATTCAGCTCAAGTTTCAAGCACTGGCTTTGCTGTAGCTTTGACCAAAAGTTTGGTCGTAACTCAGAAATCACAAAGTATTTCCTTATGTCATCAACCCTGAGCAAGGGCTGAGCATGAGAAGCTTCTGTGAGTGTTCTGCCCCAACAACAACAACAAAAAGTTAGGGAAATGAGAGAGCAAAAGAAGGCATTTTGCTGTCTTTGCAGCTGCAATGTTTCGGTGGCGGCCAGGCGGCTTGCTGCTGCTGACAAGGAGCACAGGAGCTGGGGCCGGGCACCGCTGCTCTCCCAGGGGCAGCCCTCGCTCAGCACAGCCCTGCCGCCTCGCCAAGCCCTGCTAATTGCTTGCTTCTGTGTTTCATTTGGCAGAGAACGACCGAGAACTAGAGGCAACGCAGGGTCTATAAAATCATTAATTGAATTACTATTGCGGAATAAGTAGTGCATCAATTTGAATTCCTCATCATCCCCCTCCCTTTCTCCCCCATTTTTTAGAGACCAATCCTACTGTTGATATGTGCATAGCTGCGGAAGGAGGCTCAATAAATAGATACGCTATTCTAGCTAAACACATTTATTTTTCCAGCTGTTCTCCTACTGAATTAGTAAATTGTAATGTTGACTTCAGACTATCTTCTCCATAAAATATATGCTGGCACGTATATTATACTGGCACTTCTTCTGCAACACCTCCTTATGGCCTGATCCATACTGAAATCAATGGGGATTTTGCTCTGACTTTACTGATGTTTAAACCAGGATGTGATATTAATTCAACACACATGATATATAATGGTTGAATCAATAGCAAAATACTTGTATTCTCTACCCTCGCTTGGTTTTGCAGGAGATTTTAGGGAAATATTTGCAGATAACAGTGGACTTGGATTTCTGTGCCTGAACAACAGCATGTGGTTACACTGGCACTTATCAATAGATGTCTGGGAAGGATGTCAGCACAGAAATTTTTGTCCAGTCTTGGTACAGCAACTTCTCTTTAAAGGGCTTTCTGCATTCCAGTGTACTTGACTGGTTTCCTGGCAGAGATGCAGCACAACCAACACATCACCAAAACCTGCCAGTGTTGGCAAGCTGGCACACTGTTTTTTAGCAAATGTCCACCAGGCACTGTTGCACAGCGCTGTGCCAGAACAGGGGGTGGGGATGCTTTCATGAGCATTTCAGGTGCTTGAGAGAAGTAACCAAGGACAAACACGGCTGTTGGCATTATCTCTTCCAGCAGAAAAGGAAAAGTGAACCTGTTCATTGTAATGGCAATAAACAAATGTAGTTGTTCAAAGCCAAACTGCTAACTTCTTAGAAGGGTTTGGATTCTCCTGACATCACCAAAATCACCCTTAATAATAAGAAATCAATCTGAAGTCTACAAATCAATCTCAGTTTGGGAACAGGAGCACTGGGTTGAGGACAGGAATATAAGCATCTCCCTGTATTTCTCCATCACAAAACTAAAATCAAACAAAACCAGAGCAAAACTTAGAAACAAACAAATAAAGAGCAAATAACGTGCTTTTAATGTCCTGATGCGAAAGGGATCTAATACCATTTCCACATCCATTAGGCAAAGAATTTTGCATGTTCCCTCACAAAGAGTGAGCATTTTCAGCGGCTTTCACTTAAATTAAGATGACAGGTTTCCGCTGCACAGCGTTGTTAATCTTTTCCTAAAAGCTTAATGTCGCTACTTAGTCGTTTACTAATAAATCAGAGACGATACATAGTGTCAGTCCAGTTTAGGCACAGATGGGTGACCCTGTGGTGCCCTGTGAAGGTGTAGCACAGGTACTGCACAATGCAGGGGGGAAGAGGAGCACAGCTCCCCACCCTTGGGCACTTCACAGCCAGCTCAACACAGCTGTATGGAACCAGCCTGCAACAGGCTTTCAGCTGTCCTTCAGACAGATGTATTAAGGACAGTCATTAATCTTCGTGTGTTTTCCATTGCTTTGATCCTATTTTCCCTGATTTTAACCTCTCTTTCCCCTGACAATATTCTGATGTCACAACTTTCTGAATTCTTTTGTAAACACGTACAATTACTTTGTTTATCCCACGCTCGACCTCGGTGCCCAACTCCCTGCAGCCCGTGGATCTACTGCTCTGGATGCCAGAGAACTGCCTTCAGACGGCAGCCACAACCTTCCATCAGCACATCCTTCCATCTGCATGCCACTCACCATGGCAGGTGGGCCCATCTTTGGGGCTGTCCTGGGGCACAGGACAGCCAAGGGCTCCGTGCTTCATCTCTATGGCCTGACTGCATGCAGGAGTCCCCACAGCCCTATGGGCAGTGCAGGGTGAGGGCTGTCTGCTGTTCCTGCTTTACAGGGGAATTTTACAAGCAAAGCCCGGCAGCCCATTTTGTACTTCCTAACACCAGATCCCGTCTATATTCTTAGGTGCTCCCAGGCCTCCCAGTTATTGCTTCCTGGTGGCTTTTATTCCCTCTTATTAACTTAATGGGTTCCCCAATGAGCAGGAGCAGCTACAGGCACCACCAGGTGACCACTCTCCTTCAACTCATAGATCAGAGTTCTGTGCCATCGAACTATATGCTGTTTGCTGCACAATAGATGGCAGTAGAGAAAAAAGGCTGAGACTAGGCAACGTACACTTGGGAACACACAGCTGATTTTCTTCCCCTCAAATCACCACCCAGTATTTGCTGCTTTCTTCTCAACAGAGCTTTCCTAGAAAAGGCAGTCTGGTGTGGATGGGGCTAGATGAAATAAAAGATTCATGCATGAATAATTAACATACTGAAGGCCTCACTTGAACTTGTTGCCTTACCCAGATGAATGAGTTAACATGTTTGAGATTATTATAAAGAGAAACTATTCTGCCCTGGTAGATCAAATCAGCTGAAAATGATGAAGTATTGCTGCATGTATAAATACGTGCTCGGTGCTTAAAAAAATCCCTTCCAATAAATATAGGCATAGAGGAGTTCAGATGCACTGACAATAGCGGCACTAGGATGAAAAGATTTGGTGTGAGCCATTCAGCCTGACTGTTGTGCAGTGTTGTGCTGTGCACAGGAAAACCTGTGTCAGGATAGAATCGAGCAGGCAGGACTGGGGTCCTGCAGGTCAGTGCAAGGGGCACAAACGCCTCTGCCCTCCTCCCATGGCAGCTCCAGTACAATATATGCACTGGCACACTCTCACTGAGTGACAGTGAAAAAAACGCAGGTACAGGGATGCTGACGGCATCATGCTAACCAGGGGAGAGAGATAAAAGTTAATTGCAAGTTTTAATTCTTACCTCAGCTTTACTAATTTTTAATTGAAAGAAACCATACCATCATTTTTCCATTAAATAAAATGTTCCTGATAGAGGCAGCAAGGATAGTGAGTCTGCACTGCGTGCCTTGCTTTGGGAACATGGGCTGGAGGCAGGTTGGGCATGCAGTAGGGAGGCTACACAGGAATCATTCCATAATCAAACGGGCATTTCTTTCAGTTAGAGATGCTCTGACATAATTTCAGAATGGTGGCCATGCCTCATTTCAAAGCCAAGGTGCAATGAGGATGTTCTGAACATTCTGCATTGTAGCTGACCCTGCTGGATGGAGACCTTAGAGTCACCCCGAGTGCAAGAGCAGCACTGTGCTGCTCCAATCTCTGGTAGCGCATGGGCAATGAGGCCATGCTGCCTGCACTGTCATCTCTGGCACAACTCGAAGGTGCACTATGCTGTGACATTAGCCAGGGCTGCTTGAAAATAGAAGTAGATTGTGAGTATTTTGGAGATGTTACTGTATATTATCTCTTGGCTGTACAATGCTGTCAAGGAAGACGTCTTCTTTCTTAAATCAGTGCGTAAACATAGACCAGATATAACAGGGTGCAGAATTTGTGTGCAAAAAATGTCTGAATCCCATGTGTGAGTCAGTTTTTGACAGTTACTGCTAGCTGACACAGGACGCGCTTGCAACAAAGCTACATGCATCTACCAAGCCCTGGTGTGGTGACTACTGAATGGCTCTTGGCTATACACAGATCCCCCATTTCTCATACAGCCATTATTCATCTTTTTCCATTAACACCATCATTTACGCTCCTTAATCACCCAATGCTCTAGTAAACATGCCAAAACCTGAAGAGCAGCAGAAGAAAGATGATGTCTCCTTCACCTGATGGTGTATTTAGGGACTCCCAGTGTTGCCCATCAGCTTTGCTGAGGCTGTCACTGGAAAGAGACAAACGACTCCTCCATCCAAATACTGAGTTTCGGGTGCCTTCCGATTCAGCTCTCCTGGTTAGCAGATAGCTAAGGAATCTGGTAAGAAAACCTTCACCTGCTAACAATATTTTTCCACTTAGATCTATTCCTAAAGCTTATTGCCACATCAAATCCCATTATAGAAAATAAGGAAATGTTAAAATTAAGAACTAATGTTCACATGAAAGATTTTTTTTTACTATTTCCTTCAGCAAACCAATGAATGTTTAACAGTTGAAATTGCTTTGAAACAGCAATAAATTATTTCATGCATACATGCCAAATATTAAAACCAGAAGGTTTCTTAATATGAAGTCACTGGTATCAAGACTCATGTTTGCCTTTGTTAATTATCTACTTGTTTATTAGCTTAGTTTCACTGAGGAGCTGCTGATATTCCAGAGTTAAGGATTTTTGAGCTGTTCACAGGATGTAATAACGCAGTTTTATTGGGTGCTTGTCGAGAAAGCGTCCTTAGTTGTTTGCACTTGAGCAGTAAAGCCTGTTTGGCACAGCCCTGAGCCCTCTGCCCAGGTTCCTCTCAATCCACACCCCCATTCCTTAATAGACGCTCCTCCTCAAAAGAGGCCTCACCAATGGCAAGAACAGGCAGCACCTCAGCTGAACAAATGCTTCAGTTTTGGCTAAAACCACCCTTAGAGAACATACAGCCTGCTACAACCACCAATAGTTTCCCCTAAAGGAAAATTCAGCGGCACAGAGTCTGGGAGTCTGTTACTGTTGGCTATCATGCTTATCACTGTAGCTAAGGTTTCATCTCCTCAAGCTTCACCTCCCGGAGTTGGAATTTAAAACAATTGTAAGGGAAAAAGAAGCTTGTACCAACAACAAAGAAAGGCTTGCAGTCGTTAGGGATATACAGGCTGGGAAAATTAATGGCTCGAGATCTCACCACGTATCAGGACTTGATAGTATTCAGCCCAGTCTGCTCCCTCTTGAGTACCTGATGTGCTTCGTGCTGCCAGCACCTAACATGAAACTCATCTTCCCATCACCAGCCTCACCTGAAGCATCACCTGCATCAAAACGGTCTTTGTTGGCTGCAGAGAACCCATGGGAGCCGCCTGCATCCTGCTGCCCACCCTGCTTGTGCCCCACAGTGACCTCAGGCCCAGCACAGCAGTGGGGAGCCAGCTCCTTGGCAGATGAGAGGCAATGGCTGCGCCATAGGGCTCCCTCTGGGTGCTTGTACTTGTGCCATCTGGCCACTCCCGCAAAGACCAGCAGATAATAGCAAAGCACTTCTGCTGCTATGCTAAGGGCTACGTCAGCATTTCCATAACAAACCCCGATTTGGATGAGTTTTCAAACGTGACCATAAAGCTTTGCTTGGAGCCTTAAATGTGGCTTTAAACCAAGGTCTCAGTCAAAGCCTATTTTCTTCAAATTCAAGTCCCCTTAAAAAAAAACAAAACAGCGTGGCCTTTCTTAAAGCGATACCAGCACAAAGTGTTTCTCCAGGGAGGGCCTTCTCTGCGAGCTGGGCTACGGAGGGACAGACCTCATAGCCACAGTTTGACTCCTGTTGGATGCTGGAGTGCAGCCAGAGCAGGGCACAGCATTGGTGTTTTTCAGCTGAGTATGGGTATGCTACACAGGTTTTAGGAGGAAAAGACTTAGTTTTCCCTCCTCAAATCCAGAAAGTGACCCATCTAGAAAATTTTATTAATTTTTTTTCATAGTGGCTTTGAAAGCACGAGATGTATTTTGAGGCCCCACCTTTCCTATCATTGCTCAAAACCCCTAGAAGTTCAACATGCTGAGAACAGCACAATTCAAAAACATCCCACAAAGAATCCCAAACACATCCAACCCCTCTGGTCCTTTCCAGAGGCAATTCAGGCCCCCCACTACAGCCACCCATGGGGCACAAGCTCCCTGGGTAAGCAATGGTAACTCAGTGTCTGACCAACAGTTAGAGCTGTGCTGTCACAAAAAGACAATCATTTGGGACTATTTGCGGCAGATGGGAGTGTTAACTTATGGTGCTAGGAGTTAACCTGATTGTATTATAATGTGATAGCTCCACAGCTAATGCCCATCAGCACTGTGGCCCATTTACTTTATCATAAAATAAAATTAATTGAGTGAAAATAAATTGCAAAGGGACACAGAAGAATTTGAGACCATATACATGAAATACATGATAGCTCAAGTCTCCCCGGACACTTATCTTCACTAGGGAGGAAACAATCATTATTAATTCTCCCTTGGAAAAAAAAAAACAAATATCCTGACACCTGCAACAAGATTTACCGCATAGGCCGTGAGTGCCAATAGAGCCAAATGAGCATGGAAATTCCCACTCCTATGAAGCAGGCTGGGCAGGTGCAAGCTGGCTGCTCTGCCCACATCCCAGGAGGGCCAGCCCTATCCAGAGTCTGTGGAAGGTGACAAGGTAGGGGACTAAGAGGAACCCCCCAGGCAGGTGAGCACCAAGGAGCTGCAGACTGAGGCCCTGAGGAGCTGAAGTTAGCAAACGGGCTGCAATATTTCTAATGGAGAATGTTTATTTGAGTGCATGGGTGCATTTGCCAAGTATAGCAAAGTAATGACATTGAGGCTTATTGATAATATAGTTATAATTCCATGTAATGACCAACTGAGCAGAATGATACAACCATCTTCTCTCCATTTATTATGCTCCTGTCCATGGAGACTTCTCAGTTAAGGGCTGTTTATTTCTGCAGTGAGACATATACCAGATATGCAGAGTACAAACCTTCCTATTAGGACTCTCTATCATAGTTTTTCCCTTCCAAGTCATTTAACCGCACATAATTTTGCTTTCTGGTTGCGCAGAGAGGCAGAGGCCAGAAATGCACTGGCATCTCCTGCATTTCCCCAGCAGCACCCCCTGGTGTGGCTGCCCTGCCTGCCTCACATTCTCCCTGTTGAGTCACCCCTGCAGATGGCACCAGGTATGCACTTCTACCCAGCAGGTGCCCCAGCTACAGAGGGACCATGCAGCGTTAAATCTCTGAGTGAGCAGGGGGGAGCCTTTAATGCACAGGCCTTTCACTTTGTTACTGAAGACTTCATAGAGCTTTTACATCATGAGGCTTGCTCAGCTCTAAGATCTCCATACTGCTCAAGGTTAATGAATCTACTTAATAGACATAACCATACTTGAAAGAGAGCCATGCAAAAGGATGAAACATGCTGCTGTAAAGAAGAAAACAGTCCGGAAGGGCTGGAGGACAACACAAAATCCAGTCCTCTCCTCTCTCACCCCTTGTCCATGCACCCCAGGTTTTCCCAGGGCAAAGCATGCCACATCTGCTTTCCTCAACAGCATGGGATGGTACTGGGCACTGAGCAGCATAGCTGAGACAGGCTCTGATGATGACAGCGGGTGGCAAAGACCTCCTGGGGGATTAAACCCTGCAAGTTCACCAGCACAGGAGGGCTTATTGGATCCTGATGCTCCACGCAGGCACAATGCAGTAGCAGCTTCGTCTTGGGGCATTGTTCTGGACACGCAGGAAGACAGATAAGATGCAAGGATGTGGTTTAATTAGACCACAAGTTTATGAAGTTAACTCATCTGGGATATATCCAGCACAGTTCTTTCTGTAATCACTCCCACATGTTGTGGGAGGCCATCAGCCTGCTCCCCCAGCTCCACGCGGGACTCTACAACCTGCTCCTCATACAGGGACCAGGGCAGGTTTCACAGGAGATGGGCCACAGACAAAGCACTGAACCTGTCCCTCTGCCACTGGCCAGAACAGGATGATTGTGCCAGTGCAAACCACCTCTGAGTTGCAAAGGCCGAGGAGAGTTAGCATCATGTCCTGAAGTAGAACTTAAAAATATTTATGTTAACCCTGTAGGAAGAATGCAGCAGGAAAGGGCTATTACGGTGAGGGAGATCTGTTTCAGAGGCAGAAAACAGCTAAGCTTCTTCCAGCTATTGTCTAATGTTTTTTTCCTTGTGATGAAACGCAGACTACCTTGCTGTGTTATGGCATTTTGGAGGCTTAATTACCCATGTCTCTCTCTGCCCCAGCACAGAGCATACACTGCTCTGCACTGGCAAAGCCAGCACTGGTAACCCAGCACAGCAAGACTCCTCCACACACTGATGACTGCACCTTACGACCAACATGCCTTGGTGGAGTTGCATCACTCATATTTCCACGCAGGAATACTGCAAAGCAAGAGTTCACTTTTCCTCTCTCTGGGTTGATTATGCTGTTTTCCTGACCAAATTAAGCCCTAGAAGCCTTCTCCAAGGAGTTCCCTGCATGCTGTGCTCCCTATCAGGTGACATGTTGTACTGTCAGGTTGCTCGCTGGCATGGAGCAACATTTCTGCAAAATAGCTTGAACTAATAATGTTTGTTGTATCACGGATGCTCATTCCTTCTGCAAAACACCAGGGGTCAGGGGAGAAGGGCATTCCCTGCTGCACAAATTTGCTGCTATGCACCCACCCACTGTACCAAAAGTAGCATCACTTTGCTCAGGATTCCTGGCAGCACTGTAGGCAGGTCTCATGATGCTCTGCACCAAGAACAGGGAAGCCTCACAGTCAAGCAAGTAGTGGCTATTTGCTCAGTGACCCATCTTGATCTTCTTGTTTCTCACACGCAGCCTTATGACTGTTTTATGAGTTTTGATGGAAATCCTTTGAGGGAGCAGCGCTAAGATCAAGTACAGCCCACCTCCTGACTCAGTAGCCACAGAGCACTGTTTATTTTCAGACATATATTGCTACAGGTAGCCATGTATGCTATTTATATGCAGTTGAGAGCATCAGCAAACCTGTCAAATGCCAGTACTGAGACTGCTTTTGCCCAAGTGGCCAAGGTATGCCTGCATGACTATGACCTCACTACAGACAGCTTTATAACCATGCAATGCTCTACAGTGGTTTCTCAGCCCAAACCTGCCCAGCCAGGACCACACACCTCCTGAACCTCGTGCCCATGAGAGTCAGGTACGCACAAGCAAATCCCAGGGCCAGTAGCTCCTGACTTCTTCCTGCTGAAGAGCCCAGCACAGTGCTAGGAGCCCATGAAACACCTTCCTCCCAGGGTGATTGGGATGCAAGCAATGGTCCCAGACTTGGGGCATGGATACCATACTGCTGACAAGAGCTTGTTTTCTGCACTGTGACTATGTATTTAGGGACTTGCAGTCAAAACAAAACAAAGAGGTTTTGCAATTTTACTTGGTTATTAACACCTCCTGTGACTTTGTTCACAGACATCATCCTAAAGCAAACACAAACTGAGCGGTACTAAATTGCCCAGATTTTTAAATGCCAAAATGCGTGCTGTGCATTTATCTTAAAGATTTATGGCTCTGTGCTGCCCTCAGACAAGCAGAGCCGAATGCCACACATCTGGGGACTTCAACCACAACAAACTTGCCCCTCCCATCCCTGAGGTCTTTGGAGGGTTTGAGCACCAGAGGATCTCATGACCCCTTCTCCTGGCTCAGTCAGAGAGTGAAAGCAAGAAATTGCATTTAATTTGATTACAGAAGTTCTCTCCAGGATGGGCAGCAAAGACACGTTCCTGCACTCACTCCCCAGGAATGCTATCTTGCCTTCGGTCTAGAACCAAGCGCAACAGCACAAAGTTTTCTTTGGAACATTTCCCCCTCTTTCTAAACCAGCTGGCTTGGCGAGTACACCCTGTCACACTACAAGGATGCTAGACTGTCGACTGTAAACCAGCTAGGATTTACCCCTCATCCAGACAGCCTTTGGCATTAGTGCACTGATCTAGTTACATTACACAGATGTTTGTTTCTGTCAAAGAAATATGGGTTTCATTCACCTGCCAGCGAGAAAATAATGGGACTGAACCTAAAAAAAAATAGCAGGACTGAATCGATGAATGTCTACTTTCTTTTTTTCCCCCCTCTTCATTTTTAATTCTCCACCCCAGAATTTTCCAGACAACATATTTGCTCTACCCATGCAGAGATAGTGATGCCTGCCCATGCTGATGAGAGGAAGGGGGATGGTGGAGGCTGCACTGCCCAGGTGCAGTATTACCTCACGACTGGCCTCGTTCCTTGGCTCCGAGTGCACTATCCATCTCCTCCCCAAGGGCTGCTTCCTGCTTTCCTGTACCTCCTTTCTCCTCAGAGGAAATTTTCCCTCTGCTTTTCCTTGCTGCCCCCAGGTTCACTGCCCTGCAGAACTCAGCACAACTGATATCCCAAGGATATTGGCTTACCCTACACCTGCCGCTGTCTCTTAGGAGAACACTCATGTTTAACAAGAGGCAGAGAACAGAATGTGGATAGAAATTGCATTCATATGCATAGCATTGCTTACTTTCACTTAGTGCATGATACCAGGCATACCTCATAACGTACACATTTCATGCAGGTATATAATTTTTATGCATAGTGTCAGCATTATAGTAGTACAACTCAGAATAGGATGATGCTAATGCTACATGTGGGATCCACAAAAGCACATCATCTCCTTATACAAATCAATCCCTACTGTGTGGACTTAACACCCCATTGTACCTATTTTGCTCTCATGTTTTACCCCTGTGCCCCCAAACAGGACCCTTCCTCTCTCGCTGGAAGGGAGTTACTGCTGGAAGCCCCCTCACCTCACAGCAGAGTCAGCCCTCCCAGGCCACACACAGGGCCAAGGTGCCATGTTGGGCCTGTGGCCCTAGGCAGCCATGAGAAGTGTGATCTAGGAAGGCCAGTGCACAACACTGGTACATGTGCTTGTTGCTGTTCACTTGGTAACACGTGACTTGTGAAGCTTTGACATGCGATGAGCAATTTCCATTGCAGAGGGCAAGAACCTTTGCACTGTGTGTCCCCAGTGCCAAGACATCCACCAAGACTTCACCATGACTTCACCGCCAGACCATGAGCAGTTTGTTCTTACTCTGGGATTTAACTTTGGTGGGCCATCTCGTAGCCATCCCTTTGCCCCACCGCTAAAATTAACAGCTAGCATTAATGTTTCCAAACGTGACTTTAAAGGTTTCAAGCAAATACAAGCAGAGATAGACACACATAAAATTGGGCTCTATGGCATGCCTAGAAGCCTTCTGAAATGGCAGGCATGAAGGCTGTCTCTTTTCATGGGGTACAGTACATGCTTTGGAGCTGTTTGATAGTTTTAAAATATTTCTGATGCAACGGGTTTTAATGCCTTCCAGATGTTTATGTAGAGTGCAAAAGGTAACAGCACAGACACTTCTCTGTTCTACCTCTCGCCACATTTCTCCCTCTATTAAAAGGAACGCTCCCATCTTATCTCTGGTTTACTGGTAAATAGGAGTTACTTGCTTCCCCTCGTACTAAACTGAAAATGTTGTTAAATGTACCATAAACAAAACTTATGAACTTTTTTTTATGTGATTAAAATGGTCATAACTATCTGATGTTTCTTGCTGATTGAATCTGCCACTTCCATTTACTAGGAAAATAAATAACACATGTTTGCTGTCTTTCTAAAAGGTTCCTATTTATTCTGTGGTCATTTCCCACTTATGATATTTCCAGCTTAATTTCATAAAACAGCTTTAACATGGCTAAAAAAAAGGCTCTTATTGTACATTGTCTTCAAAATATTTGCCTTTGAGCTGTGGGCTTTTATTTGTAACCAACCACCCTGTTTGTGAGGCCTGTATTCCTCCAAATTAAAAAGAGAAACATCTGTATGTCTGCAGAGCTCCAGCTAGGGATCGCCAAATTACTTGCTTCCCTATCTTCCCACAGGACATGCCTCCTAAATCCACCGAGTGAGAGAAAAACAGAGGTAAAAGCCAAGCAAATGTCCTCCACTCAGCACATGCCTGGGGGACACAGGTCATCCAGCCACCTCCAGCAGCATGGGGAGCTGTAAATACAAACACTGGACATCTGATCAGCAGTGCTCAAAGCTGAGTGGATTTTCTGAGAGAGGGCTGCAGTGCCCAACCCATCGGCCACCAGCTCCATATCAATGGGGCCGTGTTCAGCTCTTTGCTGCAGGGCGCCCCAGGTGCTGAGAACAAGGGACTGCTCCAACACCTCCACTCCTCATTCCTTCATCACTTTGACATGCAGGCTAAGGGGTTGGTGTTGAGCTACTGGGCTTCAGAGTGGCGAGAAAGAACTTGGAGGGAACGTAAAGACGAGGCTCAAAATTAAGGAAGGCCCGTAGCTGTCTGCAGAGCTGAGATGACAGTTGGAACCGACCCCTGAACACAAGTGCTGTGGATGTGGATCCACCACGGCTGTGTGTGGCCCTCCCTGGGCCATGTCCCTCCACCCCAACCCTCGCCACCGCACAGGGCTGCTGGCTTTACAAGGCGGGCCGCGCTGTGCTCGCTCATAATGATGAGCAGATCTGAGCCCTAAATCTGGGGAGCTCAACAGCTGCCCCCGAGTCAAACAAGAACAGAGACAATGCATAACTGAAATGGCAAGTCATGGGATAATTGAATTATTTGTGACAGTAAACCAAAATAGAAAGAAACAAAAAAACCTAAAGCAAACAAACAAACCAGACTCTGAGCCATATGCTCCCATGTGCTGCGTGCCGCAGAGCAGAGGGGCTCGCTGCAGAGTCACACAGGGACCTTGCAACCCTGTGCTGGGGCGAGAGGCAGCCTGGGTACAGGCAGGCAGTGAGATGCCTGGCAGGGGGTTCTTTATGAGCTGTTAAACACACTTGACCAAAGCAGGGAAAGGCTGGCTCCCGTGCCCCCCGGCCTCTCCACGTACTGGTGTGACACACGGCGAGGGCTGTTCTAATTAAAACCTGCTCCCTAGATGAGGCTGTGAAGTCCCACGGGACTCGCAGCACGCCTGCCCTGCAGCAGGAACTTGCCAGAAGCCCGCACACGTGTAGGTGGCAGCAGCCCCTGCCCTCAGGTGGTCGTCCTATGAGATTGGGCATGTGGCCCATTAGGAGCAGTCTGGGCAAAAAAACAGAACAACAAAACAAATTGCTTTTCTCCTCTACATACTGAAGCTAAAGTATTTGTTAGCAGCACTTAATATACATAAATAACAATTTTTGTGTAAAGGGCTTGCAACATGGCTATATTTACTGATTAGCATGATCTGTGGATCAACTCAATGGTTTATGTATGCATACAGCTTTGCTTATTTATAGTGTCTGAATAGCTGAGCAATTGTTATTACTCATAATGTTTTACCCTTGGTTGCTGGATCTCCAGTGCTTGGCTGCAGCCTGTACCCCGGCCCAGCCCCTGTCCAGAAGAAAAGCTCACTGCAGGCTGTGCTGCCACCGCGTACATGAGGATTTCTGGCTTTTTCCACTCAGAACAATCACTTCCAACCAACCCAGCATTTCTCCAGGATACAGCACAAAGCAGCCTAGCAATGCATGGCTGCATTCAGTGGCAGCTGCATTCCTCCACCACGGTAAGCCCCCCAGCATGCAGCTCCTTCATGGCACTTCACAAGCACCAAAATCCCCACTTGCCATGTGGCACTCTTGGGATGAATTTTTTTTACTTGCATGCAAAAAATTCCAGGCTTTCAGAAGGCAAGGCTCTTGCATATAATTTGGTTGACAGTTTGAAAGGAGAAAGGGGGGAAGCAAACTGACACCAAAACCTTGTGAGGAAATTTGCTCGTGAATTAAAAAAAAAAAGCTCAATACTAAAATAGAATTGAGTTAGATATTTACAGCTTGATGCTTTTTAAGTTAGCAGAACAAAAACTCTGGTTTTCCTTATTGACTGTTAACCACAATAACATAAGGCTTGCTCAACTGCATCTCAGTTCCTTTAATATTGGGAGTTTCTTTTTCACTTTATTGATGAGGAAACATCTAGTTTTCTGGCTGGAGCCTATTATGTAAAGAAAGCATAAAAGGACTCGTTACTCCTTAGCTGCTGGCTGGGAGCAGAGGGATCCCTGCCTGCCTCTGTGAGCTCAGCTGCTCTTGCTGGCCCTCCAGCAGCACACTGAAGATACCAGTGTCCCAATCTCCTCACAGCAACACCAGCACCAGAGCCTACCAATACATCACACGCACGTAGCAGAAGTCAGAATGAGCCACTAGAACGTGAGCATTTGCTCCCATGGGAGCACTGCTCCTCAGAAACAGGCGCCAGGCGTAAGGGAGCCAGGCCCACCGCAGGCAGGATGCCCATTCATTCCCTATGCATCTCTTTCTCAACAGGTTGTCTAAATATTGGATGGGTTGCAATACAAAACGCAAACTTTTCTTCCCCCCTCAGCCCTGAGAGTAATGAGACCAATGAGGGAGCATAACTGGTGCTGCTTGTTGTGCGGCCACAGCTGAACAAAATGGAGTCGGCTAAGAGTGACATGTTTACGTGACATCAAAAAGGCTGGGCTGACTCTACGTTATATCTGTGACAAATGTATATATTGGATCACTGTTTGCCATTCAGACCTTCTCTGATTACTTCTCATTGTAAAGAGAAACATTTGCGATTCCGCTCACTTGGTAAGTCTGTGGGGTGACTTGTTAGCAACACACGCAGGGGAAGTTGCTGAAAAACCCTTCTGGGCTGCTGCAGCAAACACACACTTGCACAGCCAGCAGCGTGATCCTTGACCTGCTCCCAGCACCTTGCTCCAGCCTGCCCACACTGCTCTTTCTTCACCAGCTGCAGCTCTGCTCCCTCCCAGGGGCAGAAATCCCAGCCTCATGGCTGCAGCAATCTCTTCCCACTATCTGGCCAACTTCTGCCTTTCATATCAACTTCATTAACCTTTTATTATTATTATTTATTTATTTTTAAACCATGTTTATGACTATCTTACTCAAGGAATGCACTAAAGATATAACTGAAGGAAGGAATTACTGTTGGTAGAATGTATAACACGTGCGCCCACAGCTCTGTAACACTGCCCCCTTTTAACTGATAGACAGATTTTGTAAGCAAAATATATACGTAAACTGTGCAGGATGCCCAGCATCCCAGTGAAGAGCCCAGTGATGAAACTCCGGGCTCTTATATGAGTTTTGCCCAAGGGGTGGCCCCTAGAGTACATGGGACACTGCAGCCACCTGGAGAAAGGGGGAGACTGCGCCCTGGGAACTGTGATGCTCCCATAGCTCTCCCAGACACATCATTGTGTTCCTGCAGATCACGAGATTTGGCTGAGCCCAATTTTATTTTTATTTACTGATGGGCTGCAAATAATGGTGCGTGCTGACATGCGGTGGTTAAAACATCTGTTGATATTGATTAAATATGGACGAAGACAGCAAACAGCAATGGCACGTTGTTTATGTATATCTTTTCCCAGACTGGTTTCTTAAAGAGGCAAGATTTATGCAACTGCACTATTCACTTCCCAACCCTTTGTGGTGCTGCTGCTCTCTGATGACAGATTTAAGCCCCATTTAGTGCCACAGAGAAAGCTCAGTTGTATCCAATTCTTGGGAGTCTCAAGAAAATATGTACAGAGTCTTGAGCTACTGTCCTCTCCAGGAAGCAAGGCTGCAATATGAAATTACTGTTAGATACTGCAGATCCTAGAGGGGGAAAGCAACATATGAATACTCCAGCCGCAGAAAAAGCTTTCATCAGAACGAATGCAAGATCATCAAGCTGTGGGAGACAGCGCCAGAGAAAAAGCAGGATTCATGAGTTCTCCTGCTCTTGCAGCAATGTATTTTTCCTGTTAAAAGCTCAATTGTTTCTTTCCCCTCTTTCCCACTTAGGAGCTCCCTTCTGTTTGCATGCTCTTTTTAGACTGCTTTTCCCTAGCTGCTCGCACACTGCAGAGGTGACCAGCTTTACATTGCCCATGACACACTGATGGGACACAGTTCCAGCCATACAGAGATGCAATGGAACTCCGCACCAACCCTCCCGCCTCTCACAGCCAGCTGGGGGGAACGGGCATTGCTGCTACGTATTCCATCCCACTCACTGGTACTCCCCTGCAAATTGTAAGCTCCTTGGAACAGATGTGTGGGCTCTCCCATTCCACAATGGTGCCAAACTAGAATTGCTGGTGGGCAGGACCTGACCTTGCGTGTTCGGGAAGGAATGTGAGGCCCTCCTCTTGCCCTGGGCAAGTGGGTGCAGTCCTGCAGACCTGTGCCCATCTCACAGGGGGTCAGGGCTCCAACTTTCTCTCAGGACACCACTGAGCCCCTCAGCTCGCATGGAGGGACACGGCCACCAAAAGGATGGACTCCACTGTTGGCAAAGACAAGACACACATGTGGTCCAGCAACACCTGCTGCATTTGCTCCTGGCTATCTCAGCAAAACCATGCTTTAAAGGACAAAAAGCAACCTCTATGGTTGATTGTAGTTTAATTGTATATTTATGGCTATTTTCTTGGTCAAGGAACTGGCTCACTAGTTTTTTCATCCACATCTAAAGAGAGGTGGTAATGGCTTTGCAGGTGCAGAATAGGAGCTTAAAACAAACAAGATTTATCCCTCTTAACAAATCCTAGTGGGCTTACCCACGACTACCCTGAGCTATCCAACTCTTTGCACACCTATGCTTTATGCATAATGACTTTTCTAGCTGGTATCAGACAGTAATCATTCCAGAAGGCAAAAATCTCAAAATAACTACAGTATATGCATACAGAATACATTTAAAAGAAAAATCTAAATTGACTGTTCAGACCTTCCCTCACTTGCCAGTGGATCCTCTCCAAACAGAAGGCATTCCAAGTCGGCGTAGGAAATGCTAAGATAGCATGCTTTCCATATTGTGTTATCGGAGTGTCTTCCAAAAACTCAAGCTTTCCCATACAACAAAATGTCATGAAGAAGGTTTTACTCCAGTCTGCGTATCACAGGCTGTACATACTGCTTCAGCTACTGTAACGTTGGCAAGCAGAGCTTGTAATGACTTGAAGTACAGTTTAGGAGCAGAAAAACTTTGCTTCGGCACCACTTGCTCACACTGTCTGATTTTCATTAGAAGGGGTTTGTGTGCATGTTTTTCTCCCCCCCAGGAATGAAGACAGAGATAAATGTCACAGAGGACTTTCTGGCTTTCTCTGCTTTTGCTGCATGGAGCCTGCATAATTGAGCTGATCCCAGTTTGTGTTGGAGGAGGGGAAGCCAGCAGCCCCGGCTGGCTGAGTGTGGCCGCACTCCAGCCACTGACAGTGCGCAGCAGACAACCATGAGCATCCTCCAGGTTTCCACCCAAGTGGGCAGCTTCCCTCATCCCTTCTGCTAGCACTGACTTGCATGCTCCCCTCTCCATTTCTCTATTATAGCTCCCTTGGACACTACTTCAAGGGTTCAAGCAGCACAAAAGGCAATATCACTGTCACAACACCAACCACAATAACACCACGCAAGCACAACGAAACCAACTACAGGGCTGCAAGCAGCTCACACGGGCTTACCTAGCAGAGCCTGAGCATCTCACTGTCCTCTAGCAGCATCAGCCCTCCTGTATGGTGGATGGGGCAGCTCTTCCCAACTCTACAGCTCACAGCCTAGCTTCTCGGGGCTGCAGCTGCAACCAATGGACAAAATTAGCTTGCCCAGGTAACTGAGCAGCTGTTGCCCGGACCAATGGGGACCCAGCTGGGGCTCTGGTGGTGATGAGCTCAGCCTTACTGGGATTGCTCCCAGTATGTGGATGTAGGTCCGTGAGAACTTGCCAAACAATCCTTGGCTGTATTGACAGTGTCATGAAAGAGTTGTGGAACAGGCTGGGGAAGAGGAAATGGAGTTGCACCAGAAACTCAGTCCATGTCCGAGCAACCTAAGTTGGGTTCCGAGTGAAATAAAGTGTGCTTCAAAGGTTTCAATAAATACTGATTTAGCCAAATAAAATCCTCATTTTCTTTCCTTTCCCCACCTTCAGGGCATTTGACCAGATCCTATTGCCCAACCCAAATGGTGAGGTGAAGGGTACGAGCTCCTCGCTGGCTGCTGCCCTCAGCCTGCAGAACTGCTGTGGCCTGCTGAGCCTGCACAGGCTGGGTGCACCTATTTGTCAGACACAGGCCTTATTTTAACACAAAGGCTGAACCTGTGGCTTGGTGGGGTGGCTGAGCTTGGGTTGTCATATTGCTGCCTGAAGTGTGAAGCAGCAGTGAGGAGAAGGATGGCTCCCCTGACTGACTGCCCCACGTGGGGGTCCCTTGTCGCCCCACACACTGCACTGCTGGCACCAGGACTGCCTTTGATAGTAAGCTATGCCTTTACATTCAGCAGAAGCCCAGATATAAACAAACGCTGTGGTGTTCTTCAGAGGCGTTTTCCCTCAAGGAGCCCAAACCAGAAGGTATTTCCATCAGTGGAGTCAGAAGTCCTGTGACACTGCACAGGACGGTTTGCTCACTCAGCCCCTTGAAAAGACCTCAAAAAAAAAAAGTCACAAAAGCCATTAAAATACAGTTGAGTTTCAGATTTCCACTTTTCAATTCATGACAGGCAAACAGACATTCTTGATTGGGAGAGCTCTTATTTTGCAAAGGGATCAGGAGAGCAGAAAGAAAACCCAAGTTGTGTTTGTGTGTGTGCTGGCATGCTCCCTGGGGAGCCAGGGGGTTGGGGAAGGGGCACACAGAGATTCCAGCACGTGTATGTGCACACAGCTACAGCTTGCCCTGTTAAGCTAGCAGGTACCTCTCCTAACTTTGGGGGAGTCTGAAAGTATTGAGGAAGAGGTTCTAATTCTAAAATACCACCATGCCAAAAAGTTTGAGAATGCCATATTAAAGGACAGTCTTGATATTATCCCTTTCATTAAAACAAACAAGCCAAAGCAACAACCACCACTTTTTAATATAATCATTCATAAACAGTCTTCATAAAAATAATTCCTGCATCAAGCATGGAAACATTCCCACCTCACTGAGGGGCTGAACCCAGCCTGTCTGTAAATACTCTATTTCCATGAAACGTTTCCTTTTGGTGAAACAGCATTTTTATGACAGAAAATTCCTGGCCAGCTCCTGGCATAAGTCAATGCACCGCAGCAAGCGAGTCCAAGCTGAGGACTCATATGCTGTGCTGGCCATTGGGAAATAAGGCTTTTTATTCTTAGACCAAACTTTTCCTGGTATGTGCTTGCCAAAATCCAATAAAGCAGAGACCCTGAGAAGCAACAGCCGACATCAGCACTGGAGCAGAGCAAACTGCGCCTTGGCTCGTGCACCTTGCAGGGCCATTTCCTTTATGAGGACTTGGCTAAGAGGGAGAACATCACAGCCTCACCTGCTCCCACCACCTTCCTAGAGCACCTTCACAGGTGCACGCTAGGCTCGAAACATCCAAAAGGGGAATTTCTCTGGCACATCTGCAGCTACTGAATGAACAGCTTTCCAAGGGGGAGGTTAGCCTTCCCCCAGAGTCACAGAAGAAAGCAGAGAAACTAAAAGCTTCGAAATAAACAGCATCTGCCTGGAAGTCAGCTGGGAGGAGCTGCCTACAGCAGTATCTTCCAGGGCACACAGAGGAAGGTAGGAGTGGGCATTAGGGCAGGTCTGCACCCAAGCAGGAGGCGCACCATGCTCTGGGGAGCAGCTCAGAGATCCCATGCAGCACCCCTGGTGTCTGTGCAATGCAGTAATTATCCAGGATGAGTATCCCCATAGCCAGACCCACACATATGCTGGTCAGTGGTCTGTGCACAGGGCAGTTTTTCGGTTGAACATACTGGGGCATCAGTGGCTGATGCCCAGGCCTTGCCTGGGCTGGAATCCTGCCACTGCTTGATGGCTCAACTGAAG
The DNA here is from genome assembly GCF_023343835.1 of Lagopus muta. Taxonomy (NCBI): domain Eukaryota; kingdom Metazoa; phylum Chordata; class Aves; order Galliformes; family Phasianidae; genus Lagopus; species Lagopus muta. The sequence goes on along the minus strand of NC_064440.1, from coordinate 26,410,008 downwards.
CTTGATGTTTATGGTAGAAATTGTCTTGATTTCTTCAGATGAGATGAGCATTCATGGAGTTTGAAAATGTGTTTTAATTAAGATTCTGCTAAATTCTACCAGACACCTACTTGGAAAACAAAGCAACTGAATAATTAACTCTGATGAGAGCAGATGCTGCTCTAATGACAACCTGTTACTGCTCAAGTGCATCATTAGTTGTTTTACTGTGTTCTTTTAATATGTCCAGAGATCCTCAGCTAATGAATATACTGGTTGCAGTGCACCTAAAATAATTATTCAGCATGGACTGTTGCGAGGAACAAAATGAAAACAACAAAAGAGATAGCCAGCAACCAAAAAAACCCCCACCTGTAATAGTGCTTCTGCTGGCCAGAGTTGTTTGGTTTCAGGCCCATACATTTCTTCAGTTACCCTTGTGGGATTATTTTAGCCATACACCAAGTGAAGCTTACAAATTGATGAGAATCTAATGATGCATTGATTTACAGATGTGCAGTTCTGTTCCTGGGTACACTGCTGAGGGTGAGAGGAGGAAAGGTTTTTTCTTTCCCCTGTGCAATGTGCACAGCCGTGTGTTTAACAAAGCAACTAGAAAAACATCACCAGCATGTTTTTATCCTGTTACTTCTAATTCTCAAGAAATGAATCGATGTCCTTCAAAAACAGAATTTGTAATTAAATAGCCCACTTAAACGGCACACTGGACTTCCTGTTTTCGCAGTATCTTATGGCTTTGTCTTAAAGCCCATATTATTTTTACATTAGAAGCTGTGGGATTCTATTTTGAACTATCAGCATCGAAAAGGTTTGGCCTGACCATAAAAGCAATGAGATGAAGCATCTAAAGCAAGTGAAAACATCAAATGAGAGGATCTACCTCATACTATTTTCTTCTCTTTCCACCCCACCCCCCAGTGCCAACACTATCTCTTTTGCCTTGAAATACTGAAAAAAACACATTGAGCAATTATTGAGATGTTACACAGAGCCCACCAAACCCAGCCTCTTAGAGCCAAAGGGCAGTGGGCACTCTCCAGCCCATAGAAGAGGAGCTGATGATGGCTAAGGGACACGGGGAATTTCCTCCAGCCCCAGGGAGCAGCACTGCTCACCGTAGCAGTGTAGATTTCAAAGCCTCGGCTCCAGCAAAGCCAGCAGGAGCCCAACACACAGAGCTCCACACACACACAAGACTGGTACACCACAGCATGGGACAGTGCATTGAGCTGCACTCTCTCCTACCCCAGCCACCGTGTTTGCATTACCCCCACTGAAAACCACTGCAAACATTGTTGCTATGCTAACGCTTTTAAGGAAATTTAAAAGAAACAGGCAGCCAAACCAACCAAAAGCAGGGGAACATTCACGCGTTCAAGCACGGTTGGCCAACACATTTCATCCCAGTCAGCACCTGACTGCCTTTTGAGCACTGCTTTACTGCAAGCAAGCCAGCAGCAATACTATCAAGCACAGGAAGGAGAGAGGAGGAAAAAAAAGCAGAGGGGATTCCAAATCATTAACGTTAACAAACTCCCAGCCACAAGATGCATGACTTCCCAGGTCACCTTTTCTACCTGAAAAATAGAAAAGCCCTTTGGATTTATAGGGCTCACAGCTGACGACTATGCCTTTTATGGAGACCTCTTTGGGTCTGATTAATTAGTAATTGGGGTGGGAGCTATGCACTTCAGTGACTCTTGTTGTCTTGATTGTAAATCGCAATCTGCTGCTAAATCTCAGCAGGTCACATTGCTGCTTTTGCTGTGCCCTAGTGACACAACTGATTAAATCTATGTAAACAGTATCTTAAAAGAAATGTTTGAGGGGAGATGAAGAGCTGTGCTCAGTTCAGAAGAACAGAGTTATTTATTTTTGAAGATTCTGTTTGTTTTAAAGCATTTCCATCAATTGTCAGTCATCCTGATTGATCACACAGCAAATTAATGGTTTTAATTTGGCCTTTATAAAGCTTGCCCACTGTGGGGGCTTTTAAACAGAGACTCAGCACTCTATTCACACAGGCAAGCCCAGGACGATAAACAAACACTACCCTGGGTGGTTTTACACCAAAAAAAAAAAGGAAAGGACAGCAGTGGAACACAGCTCTTTCTGTGCATTTTCTTGCCTCCTACCAGGAGGCCCCCCAGCACCCAGCAGGCTGCCTCTCTGCTGGCATGTGCAGTGCAGGTTGCCTTTTCTCATGCGGTTCTGGTTACAACACTGAAAATGCAGGGCTGTCTCCTTCCCAGGCCATTTGTGGGGCTGGCAGGGAACCCACACCTCTTGCACTGGGCTCAGTGGGGCAGGCCCCACTGCCCCCAGATAACCTCAAACCTGGCAGCACTGAGCCTTGTGTGTGTATCTGAGGTAAGTAGAGTGAAATGAGCTTTGCTCTAAGGCAGCAGAAGTGTTTGACACGTTGCCTGCCTCAAAAGTTTCGTCCATTAAGCATCTGACATTTTTCTTCTTAATTCCCAAATGCATATTAAAAATTATAGGAAGCAAACCCACGAGACTGGCATCCTTGCCTTTTCCTGCTCTAGTCTCCCCTCCAGCCATCACAGTTAGGTGCAGGTGGCAGGCACTTCTCAGAACACTACTCTGAAGAACAACCACCTTGAAGAGACAAGGAACCTTTTGTAACACACTGCAATGCTGAACAGCTGTTTCTGTATGCTCTTCGGGAAGGAGGCGTATTTACCTGCAGTTTAGATTAGCTGGAATGTTGTCCATGACCTTGCAGCAATGTTTTATCAACTGCTGCATGGAGGAAGAGCCAGGCAGGGCTCTCCAAAACCTTCTCTGGGGCAAGGATGGGTGTTCACATTCTTTGACTTACAGTTTAGGCTGCGCATTTGCACTGGAGTCACTTGCTATCTGCCATGGTTGGGCAGGATCTGGCCTCCATTCACACAGTATGACTTGTGTTTTTCACACGTGTAGAAGTTCAAATTTGTTCAGGAAACTCCAGCTCTGCTGGAAGAGCAGGCAATTTGGGCCTGCAGCTGAGGGCCTGTGGACAGACCTCTGCCCTTGGATAGGGATGGCATTTGTAGAGGAAGAAGAAAGAGCTGCACCCGTAGTCCCAGCTCCTGTAGATTTCTTGAAAGCAGAAGACTCTGAGTGCAGAGTGAGGAGGGAAATATTCCAACCCCTGGGCTTGCAAAAAGGAAGCTTGTCCGGAAAGGGCATAAGAAATCCCCTTCAAATTTGGCATCAGAATCGCACATACCTTTCCAAAGCTTCACCCATTACAGACCTCTGGGTTCTGGAACACCAATTTAAAAAATCTTGGAAGATTGAAGAAATGCTTTTGGGTGGATTTCCAGCAGTTAATGACTTTTTCCCCACTGTGGTGCTGCTGCAAGAACACTTTTTCTTGTGTTAATTTGTTACTTCCTCTACTGATTCCAGAAAACAGCAATAAAGCACACAGCAGTGGAGTACAAACTACTGAACATTTAGAAGCCTTATACAAATAAGCTCATATTGGATAAGAAAATCTTGTTAGTTTTTACCTTGCCGGGATAATTTTGCCCCATCCAAAGATTCTGCACAGCTCTGCTACCTTCAGAGCTAGAGAGATTGCCATGAGCTGGAACACCAGATGAGCCTGCACAGCATCCACCAGGCTTGTCATGATGAGAGATGGGCTCATGTTAGCCAGTGTGCATGGGGAACCAGGGACAGTCCCACTAGGGCTTGTGTGGAGCCAGTGCTTGGGCAGAACCCCGAGGAAATGCATGCAATTTGCAAAACTCAGCCCTGGATGTTGGCATATCAGATGTGAAGAGAATTCAGGTCCCCTGCTTCCACTGCAACCAAGATTGCTTCTCAGATCGCTGCCTTGTAAGACTTCGACTTCAGCCTTTTACTGCCTTATATCAAAAAGGCGTCAGAGTCAACAAATGCACCTCAGTCCCCAAGCTGAAGATGCTGTGGCAGTGGTCTGGTACAGTGACCAAGCCTACTGTACGTATGGCCCCGAGATATAAATGTTAAGCACATTACATGGACGCTTATGAAACCTGAGGAGAATGCTCTGATGCCTTTAGCAAGGGTTGGGCTGAGGATTTCTTATTGAGATGCACACGGCAAAATGTAAGAGAGATAAAAGCATCTGCCAGAAGGCAAGCAGCAGGTCACAGACTGGGCAGGAATACCGTTGTGCCTCCTGAATGCAATAAGCCAGGGCTTTACCTACTGGCCTTGCAGTTAGTTCCTCAACATGGATTCCTCTTCTCTCTATCACACATTTCCACACATTTTCCACAGAGGGAAAAAGCAGCTGCTTTCACACGTAGCGATTTTTATATGACTAACTGTGAGGTTTCGTTGAAGACATCAGGATTTTGCTACCAACTACAGTAGTCACGTCTGGAAGTACTGGAGCATATGTTACACTAACTGCGGGGCAACTATTCACTGTGCATCTCTTAATTGCATCCATACAGCCAAGATGTTCCACTGCACATGGTCAATTCCAAATGAGCATGAATCTGGCTAATGAAACTAGAACACTAAGTGCTAGTCTTTATTGAAAACCTTATTCTTGCCAAATTTCAAGATTTTAGCGCTATCCCTTCCTGCACAAGGCCTGTCTGAATAATGATGGTTGATCGCTCCTGGAGTTGTGTGAACATTCACAACAGCATTTGTCATCTTCTCATTTAGTGTTTTTCTAAGAAAATAATTTTGCTGTCAACAAATCCCTTTCTTGAATGAAAGGCAAGTAGCTGAAGTAGCATGCTCAGAATAGGAATGGGTTTTTGTCCTCGCTTTGCCAAATTCAACAGTGCTTCAGAGCTTAACATCCAAAGTATCACAGGGAACTAGAGGATCAGCAACATGTGAATTCTTGCTCAGCCAATGGCAACTATCAGTATTCCATTACGGCAATTAACCACGAGGTTGCTTGATTTTTCTTCTATTCTGTGAGAGTTGCATCCTGTGGACTACTGTTCAGACATTGGTATCTATCACATAACTTTTCTTATCTTTAGGTATATGAACATGTATTTTGTTAACCCTTTTTCCTTATTACCAAACCAAAGCTAGACTGACTTACTCAAATCCATTTGTGCATTTTATGGTCAAGAGATAATATGATTGCATGAGAGTCTTCTTAGAGCTGAGGAGCTGAGTTTAATGTTTTTCAGGGTTTTTTTCTGAGTAACAGAAGAACAGAATGAAACAGAATAGAATTGAAGTTGGGACACAAAAGGCACAGGACAAATATGCAAACAGAGCATGTACTTTTGTTTGCCAACATGCTGGACAATTCAGCAGCTGCAGTCTGAGGGCACGTGGTTTCCCTCTTCTGGTGAACAGATTACTTCAGATGAAATATTCCAACATTTAAGCTCTTCTCCTTCAAATTACAAGGTCATCTGTAGAGATCAGACTTTGTAAATCATCTTTAATCATTAGACCATTTATCATTTCCTTCACTCACAGCTTCCCTTTTTGCTTCCATGAAATCATCTATGGTGGCTGAGTCACGAAAAACCATTCTCACACATGATGCTTCATTGTATGTACGCCAAGGTGCTTCATTCTTTGGAGATATATACTAAGAGAATTTTTTGTTCGTGTGGTATTTTGTTGATTCTTAAGAAAATGGAGCAAGCATTTTGGCTGCAGAGCTGGCGGTGGGCTGCTTCTGTGAGTCAGACTTGGCATTCGCAGATACAAGGATGTGCTGCCAGTTCATTGCTGGATCACACCTGGCTGGGAGAATTCAGCTGTGTGTTTATTCACTGGGAGCAGAGAGTCAGCAGGAGGTACTGAGCAGAGCACACAATTCCCTTCTTTGGGAAAAGCTCTTTTACTGTGATGTTATATCAGGTCATCCTGGATTAATATCTCAAGCAAATAGTTTTATATCTTTTGTACCACGCAGTTAAAAGCACGAGCTGTTTAACCTCACTGCCGGAGCAATAAATGGCTATCAGCATCAATGCCCATTTGCTGATATGCTTTCAGAACAAAGCATAAATTAATTTCTCTAGACAGGAATGCTCATGAAGAGTTAGACATCAGGGTTTAAAGTAAGTATTAATATGAATACAAAAGAAGCAATTACAATTTATGGAGGATAGTTTAATTGGTTTTCCTTTATAGACACATATGCACATACGTGTTACTTGTGCAAAATGGCAGGTTTATTAATAGCTATCTTTGAGCAGTAGAAGGTCTAATTGTTTTTGTTGTTGCTGTTGTTGTTTTTAACCTGGGGTTGGAGAAAGTTTATTTCACAGCGGCAGGGCACTTCCTTTTCTTTGACTGTGGCTCCAGGCTTGACACTGGCAATCACTCTGTTGCTTCAAGTGTTTTCTGTAAAGAAGATAGCTCTTCAGGAATTGCTGAAATGACCTTCAATGGCCAGGAGGAGACAAACCCAGTGGAAGGGTCACCTCTCAGTCTGAGGGGTTTTAAGACAGGTACTATGGGCAGAAACTAACAGTGAGTCAGGGATTTTGCACATGAAGAGATACAAGCTGCTGCCACACAGGTATAAGATGTTTAATTGAACAGATATTCTCTTAGCATGGATGGAAGGGTTCCTGAGGTTTTCTGAGGCATTTTTCTCTCCTTCAGGGTGACAAGTTCAGCCTTTTCAGCTTTTCTCAGTTTTCCTGAATCACAGACAGCACTGGCAGCTGTGCAGAACTGGTGGCTTGGTCCTGCAGTGGATCTGCAAAGGATAAATTAGTTGGATTGCACATGGGTGTATGTCTCTCCTTACAATAATCACACTGGAGGATCATGGCCATCATCTGGAGCTTCTAAAAACAACACTTCCTCATCTGTTTGCCTAGCTGATGCATAACACATATTTACATAGGCTCTCATCTTAGGAAGTTTCATCATCTCTTGTGTAGGAGAATGCTGACATGATGTTTGCACCATAAATGTTTCAGATTCCACACGTGCTTTCAATAGCCCGTTATGATTCTGCAGGCAAAAATATCTAAATACCACTGTACTACAGGGCAAAATTAAAAGTTGTCTATTTCTCAGTGGCATTTTCCAGCTTATTGTCTGATTTGCAAGGTCCTGGTGTTCAACTGTTGGTTCTGTTGTTTAAGCATGAATAACTCACAGAGGCTAACAGAATTATTCATGTTGTCAAAGTAAAATCTCTGCATTTTCAGCAGTAAGATGTTTGGCTGATTCATCAACATGTCTAAAAACAGGATTAACTTTAAGGGTGTGAAATGCAGAAGGCAATAGGACCACTTGCCCACTTTAATTTCTTGGCTCAGAGCTTAACCCCATAGTTGAAGTCTAAGCACTAACTACAGACTCAAAATCTGTAATCTGAAATTTAGGAAGCATGCATCTTCAGGCTGGGTTGAATTGGGATCAGTTAGCTGGGGACAGTCGCAATAAAAGGAGCAGATGGATGTAGTCATAGCTGGGACAGGATTGTTTCCCAAGCCCAACCATGTTTTCTAGCTTCTGTGCAAACTGGGAACACCAGCAGCATGAAGCTAGCACAATGGAAGCCTCATAGATCCCCCTTCCCTCCTTCCTCAGTTATTCCTTGAAATGGTCACTAAAACCAATTCAATACATTTTCTGGCTCCTAACCTCTAGTTATGATTATTTTTTAGCCAAAATCAGTATGAGCTGGATATACAGGCAACAGTTTCTCAAGCCATCAGAATGTGTGGTTAATACCAATTATTATATTCATGTTTTCCCTTCTTGTATTACCTCTTGGGTTTTTTTTTTTCGGTCATCATATGCTTAACCAAATTGAGAAATCAAACATCCTGCATTCAAGATCCATTTGGACAACATTAACACAAAATTATGCTTTAGTCAACAATGATAGAGCAAAGTGTTGAGTATTCTGTGCTGACATACACATCACTGAAGGAAGCTTACAGAAGTAAGAAATCTTTCAGTGGTGTACTAATATTGTTGTTACTTTCCACAGTACTATGCCTGAGCTGAGGCCTCCAAATTGCACTCAAGAAATGCCTCAAATTGCGCTGAGAAAACTTGGAGAATCTCAGTCTTAAAGAGTTTTCAGTGTCTCAGCAAGCAGAATAATTGAGTCAGTCAACACAAAAGTACTGGAAATGCTGGCTCCAGACCACAAAGTTCAGGCAGATGGGGAGCTAAGGAGGTAAAAGTCTGCTTTAGAATTAGCAGAGATCAAATAGATTTGGCAAAATCAAAAGAAATTACTCTCTAAAACTGTTCCCAACAAATTAGTAAGTTTCAGTGTTCAAGTTGATTTTAGGCAGCCAGAAATAGCAGTAAGGCTAATTGCTAGGACACTTGCAGTAGGTGGTATGTTGTCTGCTGGGCTCCACAAGAAACTGTTCATCCATCAACTTTTTGAGAAATGTGAAAGTTTCATAATCATACTTTAACTCCATTAGCTAGCATACAACAGTATTTATATATAAATAGAGACCTCAGACAGATTGCAGAGAAGGATAATTATGGTGGTTTCTTTACCACTCTGACAACTTGGTTGCCCAAGGACATGGACTTAGTCAATATGGAACACTGTGAAATGACAAATGAATGCTTAAGGAAGGTATTTTCACTAACTCTATCTGGTTAGATAAAATCTCCAAGTAATTGTAACTAAAATGTAAGTAACACCAAATCCCCCAGTAATTTCAGTACCAACCCTCTTAAGGCTAGAACACAATAAGAAGGAATAATTTATCATCTGTTACCTGCTTAAAAGGGATCTCAACAGACGCAACAGTCACACAAATAATTTATTTTTATGTTTATCCTAAGCTTTTTGCTAAAATGTTCCATCTCTCCTTTCTGAGGGAAAAGGCACGTGAACGGAGGCTGGGACTGCAACAAAGCTAAGGAGATGGACACTAAACAGGACGAGCAGAGCCAGCTTGAGGAAAGCTTTCTGAACAAGGCCAGTCAATGCTGCTTTGAGAATAAATAGCTGTCATAGTCCCTAGTCCCCATAAGATTTCTGCTGGCACACTTTATTTCATTGCACTTTGAAATCTAAAGGACTCTTCAGGAATGGAAGGTTAAACATACACATAAGTGTTCTCTAAGCCAAAGCCTAATTTGACTAATTTCTCCTAGGCTGATAATCAAATACTAAATCGCCCTAGCTCTTGGAGCAAACATTTCCCCCTAAGGACAAACCTCTTCACTGAACAATAGATCAGAAGTGAACTGGCACTCCGGAGTTCAAGGAAGACCTAAGGAAATTAATTCAGTTAGAGCACAGCAATTTGGAGGTAGCAGAAGGATGGCAAATCCCACTCCGTTTCCTAATCTTCCCCAAAGGAACGTATTTATTACAAACTCTTAAAATCACCTTTTGATAACGCTGAACAGCCTGTGAGGGGCCCATTAAGGCATTCAAGGCAGACCCATTTTAATCCTTAATACCACTTGAAGATTATCCATTTTAAATGGCCTTGCAGAGCTTATCATAATTTTGCAAACTATTAAAAAGTTTCTCATCTATCTGATGAGAAACATGGGCTCCTCCAGCCTGCCTGACAGAAAACATTGTATCTGTGGCTGTGATTCCAGCTGTGGCAACTCAAAATCTCAATGGCACGGAGGCTCTCAGTTTCACTGGGAAGACATAATGCATTGTAGCCATCTGGGTAACCTCTGCTCCTTGCAAATCTGTGAGAAGGACCATTGCAACTGCACTTACTGTATGTAGGGTTGTGACAGCATCTCTTGATGCTTTGTTGGATTCAGTAGCTCCACATCGCTCCTAAGCTCAGGTGAGATAAACAGGCTGGAAAAGGAGAGAAAGAAAGTGAAGATAAGTCCAACCTCCACAAATGTGCAATGGAAAGAGCCTGAAATGCAGAGGCACCTGGTTGAACCTTGACTGGCTAATTCCCTCTAGCTGCTGCCCAAAGAGCATGGGGGATAGAGGAGGGCATGCCCACACTGTCTGACTGCTGCCTCGGAGGAAAAGTCAGCATGCCTGGGACCTGCTGACTTGGCATTTTGCAGTTGCAGGATGTGGCTCCTTCTCATTCCTTCAGTTGCCTTCACTAGATGAACGACTGCCACATTTAGAGGGCTAAATGCTACAAGGAAAGAAACGTAAGCTCAAGAGGAAAGTGCAGCATTGTTTGTTTGCCCTGCAAAGCAGACAAACCCAGGAGAGCAACCACAGCAAACCAAAAATCAGACAAGGCATGGGATGACTGGGAAGGGTTGGAAAACAGGGGGCTAATAACCCCAGACTGTGCCAGGTAAGCAGGGCTTCTCACACCGCAGCACCAACAACATATCAAAATCTGACCTGCAGCACCATCCTGGGCTGGTGAGCAGAAAGGCATTCAAGCTGAAACTGAGCAAATAAGAAGTGAGGGGAAGCTGCCAGACTCATTTTCACTGGGGATCTGAACCACAATTCAGCCCAGGTGACATTTTACATATTTTCACCATTGTTTTTGTTTAATTTGTGAAAGCAATTACACAGCCAATTGAACAGTGTAAAGCAACTGCTGCAATAGTCAATATCTCAATGAGGTACAGTGCAGTGTGGCTTTTCCAGTTAGGATATTCAGGCATAGCCCTACGGAATCTGTACCATCCATCACTGACACTGCCATCTGGCTTACCTGATCCTCCCCAAATACAGCTTGCGCTGAACAAACGTGACTTTTCTTTGGGCCCCTTCTGAGGAAAATGAGGCAATGAAACACCCTGTACTGGTAGCTACATGGACAATCCTAGCTGGCATTGTCAGCTCTTAATTGAAGTGTGACTGAGCGTAGCTAAGTGCCCAAATACACTGGGCCTCTCAGTGTTCACTTTGATGTCAGCAATTGGTTGTTCACCCCACTGAATTGCATAGTGCAAACATGTAACACAGGCCCCTCCAGGACTACTCCACTCTTGTCTCCCCTTCAGCTGTGCTACTCCAATTTTTATTGCTGTAGCTGAACTCACTTTTCAGTTGGAACTGAATGGGTGCAGCCTTAGTGACCTTACCCCTTCATCCTTCAATGCAAGGAATTCCCAAGCTGGTAGAAGAGCTGAACCTGGCTAAAAAGCAAGGAAGAGCCCTGCCTGGCTGGAGTAGACTTATCTACCGGCTCTAGTGCAGGCAGGTAAGTCAAGCAGTACTCCTCAAGGAACAGCACAGGACTGCTTGTCAGGGTGGGGCAGGGTGCATGAGTTGTGCAGGTGTCAGTAAAGTGCACCTGGTCTGGTGCGAATCTATGTTCAACAGTGTGCTTCAAAGAACAGGACTTGTGAACCGTTAACAGGGAGCCTGGGGCAGAGCACAAAGTTTAACCCCAAAGTCCTGAATCTGAAATGCTCCCTTTTCTCCTCATCCCTGTACAAACCACTTCCCAGAACCTAAGCAGGTATTTCCTACCATGGTCCTCAACAAGCACAGTAGCTTGGATGTGCTGGTATATTTTTGTGTGTATCTCAGAGAATTTTTGCATCATTTCCTAGCAGGTAATAAATAGTTTAGAGCAGATAACTAAACAGAAGCTACAGTATTCGAGCTCAACATTGTGGCAGTTGCTTGTCAGAAAAGACAGAAAGCAGCTCTGTGACCCACGTGGTACCAGTGCTGCACACAGGTCTGCACGGATCTAATCTTTCTACTCAAATTTAATTATAGCAAAATTGCAGTTGGCATTATAAAGCAAGTTTAACGTTAAGAAAGACGTGTGTATTTTGTGCATCTTCTCAGGAGATAGCTGCTTTTAGAGTGGGATCAGTTTCTGTTATTGGTTGACCTCCTTGAACAGCCAAGAGGAGGGAGCTGGATTCTATTTTGACTCAGGCTTAAGTCAGCAGGGTTTGAGGCTCTGTGGAAGGATTTGAGGGACTGCTTCCCTCAAATCCTTCCACAGAGCCTCAAAACCTGCTGTTTTCTGTTTCTCTTTGCTGTGGTGTGGCATAAGAGCCCCTCCTGCCCCACAGGCTCCTACTGGGACTGAGTCACCAGGACCTGCTGCTGCCAGGTCTGTGATGGCCCACCTCGGTGACTCAGGTGAGCTGCTGAGGTGGTGTAGCACTGCCAGTAGAGCAGGAGATGACTGTGCACACCAGTATGCTGGGAGCTGGCGGTAGTGCCGCTGTGTTACCGATGATAAATAGCCCATGTCACTGCAGTAGCTGGTCTCCAGATTGAAGCAGACTTCTGCGAATCAGCAGGGTCAGCATTTGAAAAGCATGTGAATATTGTGCACTTGTAAATATTTGAGCACATCTGTTTAGCTCCCTCTCAAAAACCACTGGGAAAAACTACTTCACATTGTGCCATGCAATGCTGTTACCCTGCTCTAATTGTCAAATCTGTTGAGTGTTTTTCTCATGCGCACAAAAATTAAAAATTACTATCCTCATTCATGATTAATTCAGCTGCAGTGCTGCACTGGGTCACACCGCATTTTTTTAAAGTATTAAATTCCACCTCATAATAAGAGTTTTAATTAACTTTTTGCTAGTTCGTCTTTTTTCCCCCCTTCACAGGGACTCAGACAATCTCCAGAGCTGCTTTCCCCACAAACGTCTCACTGGATGCTGCTGTGACAGTGATGGGGCACCAACCTGGCACTATGAAAATGGTCAGCACAAGCCACAGGACCTCTCCAAGGCCTCCTTGCTAGAGGCCTAAGGCCAGTGGCCTGCCCGCACACAGCTTACCTGAACAGGGGATGGCAGAGCTCTAACAGTCAGCAGTTCTGAATTGCCTGAGACGAGCACTTGGCTATTACTTCAGCCCAAATCTTTTAGAGGGTATGGGTCTTTCATAGTCAATCTATGGAAATCCAAAGGAGAACTTCAGAGGAACAGCATTCCCGCCTCTCGGTCTATCGTGTTTCTGTACAAGCACGTGTCCTCCTTCTAGCACTTGGTGCTCCCCAGGACTGCCCCAAACTGTTCACATACCTCTTTAGGATTTGTAGATGGACTTTCCAAAGCAGGCATACTTTTGCAGACAGGAAGAGTCACAATTCCTTCTTCCTCAAGCTGGCCCTGATAAGTAGAAAGGAAAGCTGTTTAATAACTGTATCATTTTTAGAACAGAGAAAAAGGCAAAAGGCAAAGAAAACAGCATGGAAAGAAGATCTATAGAAGATCCAACTCCCTCTTAGAAGTTTCATGAACCTTTCTGGAGCAATGTGATTTTCAGACTCAGAAGTGATTGAAGCGCCCAGAGCCAGGTGGGCTGGAGAAGGCCTGGAACTTTAGTTCTTGCGAGCAGAGCACAAGCAAGCACTGAAAAGAGCAGCAGAGGCCCTGACACTGCCCTGGTGAGAGCTGCCCAGCAACATGGTCTTGCTGGCTCTGGACAGCTTCTCCTTGCAGGACCAGCCCTTACTCAGTAGATCTCAGATTTTTCTGACCTTGGCAGTATTACAAGGGTCATATTTTCACATGGCTGGATTGCTCCTGAACAATTTCTCCAATGTATTAAGCAGAAACATGCATTCTGTCAGCATCAGACATGTCTAATCTCTCCACCTGCTTTATCCCCCAGCAGTCACACTCAGTCTCTGTTGCATGGAAAATCCCACTGTCCTTTCTCTGTTAGGTAGCAGATTCTGGCTGCAGGCTGAGGAAGTGCTCCCTCTCCCCTCCCTGCCTAAACTCACTTCCCCCACAGGCCTGCTCTGACAAGTTTTGGGGCATGGCTGGTACCAGTGAGAGCTTGAAACCCTCTGGAGGAATGAAGAGTGCTGCAGGAGGGGTATCTCCACAAGTAGTGAGGGGCCATCGTCTTGGACCCTCCTGCCTCTTCCTTTCTGCAGACTCACTGTTTATGATTTCATAACTTCACTTAGCCTTATTTAATGTTTAACATTTCACATCTTAACTGAACTAATAAGTAACTTATGCTGGTCACACAGTAGTGTATTCCCTGAGCACGTGCCAGCATGCTTCCTGCTAACAAAATGGTGCCCTCACAAAATGTTTGGAGTGCCCAAGTAGGAATTTCTAACTGTCCTCCCTGCAGAGATCCCCAGCTTGCTCACAGTCCCCCATTCACAGCCCTTCCTAATGCCATCCCATGTAGCCTACTGAGCTGGGCAGGCTTCAGGAGAGGCCATCCCCATACATGCACATGGAGGTGCTTCTGTACTACACTCAGGCTCTGCTCTAGCAGCCCAGTAGGACACATTTCATTACAGTAATTTCTGACACTGCCTTGCTGTGTATTTGAACACGGCGCTCATTCACCAGCTCCCACCCGAGGGGACATGGAACACTCAGCAAGAGCAGAGGTGATGTTGGTCTGCTGTCACACATGACACCTTGCAATGCCCACTGTTCTTCTGTTTCTTTGTGTGTGATTTCATTCCTTGGAAAATCCCTGATGCTCTGGAAGATCCCTGATGAGAGATTTCATTTCATTTTCTATTTTTCTGTCACAACAGTTGTGTGTTCACAGTAGCTTTGCTCTGGCTCCTGTGTGATCAGTATGCTACCAGCCATATTAGAATAGGCTTGTATAATGACTAGGGCAACATTAAAAATGTCAAAATTGTACTTGTCTACTTCCTGAGCTTTTTTGCCCTACTTTGGTGTCACACCTTACACACCCCTAGGATGGGCAAACCCTCTCCAGGCTTTCCTGTACAGCCTACTGAACTGTGTCAGCCATTTGGTCTGAAACACAGCCCTTTTCTGCTTGCAGTTTGCACTGGGGATGCTTCAGTGGTTCATACGTGAGCATACCCAAAATACCGCCATGAGGAATTCTCCAAGAAAACATTTGTGCAGAAAGAGCTGCTCCTTCGAGCTCTGTAGCACAGGCTGAGAATTAGTAAGTGTTCTGTGAAATAAAAGTAAGAAGGATCACTCCAATGAACTATAGCTGATGTTTGCAGCTTTATTGCAAAGCTGTGCAATATTTGGACACTTTACCACTAAAATTAATCAAAGACGCGCATTTCAGTCCCCTAGGCTGATTTGTAAATACGATTGTGTGTCTCAGGTGTACACTGCATATGTGTAATTGTCAGATCTAGTTTGTTTTGAATAGATTCAAGGTAAGATAAAGCAGAAAAAAAATGCAGCCACCCAGGTATATCCTGTATTTGGTAGCACGAAGAGCAACATCCACTTATCTGCCTGACACCCATCCGAAAGCGCTCAGCAATCCTGTACGTTCACCTTACAGGCTGTTCCCAGATGGAAAATAGCATTTAAGAGTGACTGGTAAAAGCAGAGCTGAACCCACACATCTCTAAGAACCTGTCTCTACAGACAGTGTAATTCGTATTAATCTTCAGCCACCCTTCTCTGTCATGGCTGTCCCCCCCAGCCCAGCTGCCAGTCTCATGCCATACACAGCTTTATGCCCAAAGCACCATCATGCTTTAACAAAGAGGACACAGGAAGACGCAGTAGTACAGACAAGCTTATAAACAGGACAAGCTTAGCCTAAGCTGGCCAAAAAAACAGTACCAAAAGACTCCTCAGGAGTTTCCTGACTGCTCAGCGTGGTGAATTATAATGGATAAGCAGGAAGGAGAACTCCTCAGTGCAGTGTCCAGAGGAGCCTCTGGCTATGTCAAAGAATAAAATGGCATTCCCCAAATAAGAGTTAAATACAGCTGCTTAGAATCATTTTCAGTTGATTTTTCTTCATAAAAGGCCATTATTAAGATCTGAAAGTTAACAAAAGAAACCATTTTCACCAGATCTGGAAAAGAAAATTTGGAAACATACTTTTTCTTTACTTAATGACATTTCTTTCTCTTCCTTGCCCTCCTCACTTCTTCTGTGGTGGCAAACAAAATAAAGTGTAACAAAAGAGAGGAAGGAAAGAAGTGGGAGGAAGAATATTCAAAAAAAAAAAAAAAAAAAAAAAAAAAAAAGAAGAAGAAAGCAAGGATGCAAAAACAAATAATAAAGAATGGAATAACAAAAACAGAGATCTTTCATCTGCAATTATTTTCCCAAAATTTCAATGAAAATATTCAGGAAAACAAAATATTACTAATTTTCTCTCCAGAGGTTTTTGAATGGTTCAGCATTCTTCCCCAGCCGGGTTTCCTCCCATTGGTTTCCTCTCTGAGCCATTGTGATGAGTGGTGCAGGAACTGTTCCACCAGCACGGGAGCCAGGGAATGGGCCACCACGCCATCAGAGGACACATTGCTGGGATTAGGAAATCACTAGCACCAGGCTGAGCCCAGCAAGCCTTAGCAGGAGCACACTGGCTATCCTGTCTCTCTGCATTTCAAAATCAGTTCTGTGTAGTATGGGATGTCTGGGATTTAAACAGCTCTTAATGTCAACCTCTGATAAACTGTGCATCTAGAAAGACAAACTCAAAAACTGAGGAGCACCTCTGCCCAAGTTAGCCTCCTGCAAAGCATTCACAACATGTGTCCTGTGCCCATCCAGGCTGGTAGAGGTACACGTGCAAACTAAACTGTGGGACTGAGGCTGGGACTGGTGCAGCTAGCCCTGCACCATGCTGGTGCCCAACCTTCAGGTGGTCTCCCTTGCTGCCAATGAGAGGGCATGTGTCAGGAGAGAGGGTGCTGGACTTCTACCACCAGCAAGAAGTGCTGGCTGATGGAGCCCTGCGAGCACTGATCTGAACAGCTTGCGAACCATTACTATCTAGAAGTGTCAAGTAAGATTAGAACAAACATCAAGCAAAGATGAAATAAACAGCTATTGTATGGGCAGAAATGGATTTTCAGTTTCCACAGTAAATAAAATAATGTGCTGTCTTAGTCAGTGCCCCTGTGATGATACAGTTTGCAGGATTTTTACTGGCAAGCTGCCATACTTACTTTCATTTATCTGCCTCAAAGCACCATTTCAAAAAGTGCAAAAGCATGTTGTTGATAGAGTAGATTGTTTATAGCTGAATTGAGTATTTCAGAACAACATGCATTGTAATAAAGTGGGGGAGGGGACGAGGAAGCCAGCACAGCTGCAGATTCTTGAATCCTTTGTCAAAAAATCAATGCCAGAAAGCTGAGATATATTTATTCTGTCTCAGGAAATGCAATACGCAACCCCCTTGCTGCTCCACTCCATGACAAGTGCTAACAAAGGCCCGGAAGTCCTGCAGGTCTACATTACCTTGCACTGACGATGGTGCTGGTATCTCCAGAGCTCCACAATAGCTCTTTGGTGGCCAGTGAAGGCCAGAGATCCCTTATTGTAGAGCCCTTTTCCACCTCTGTGCTGCTCCTCAACGATGCATCTGGCACAGGAATTCCATCAGCAAGAGATAGGAGTAGGGTATTAAAAATAACAGTGCGAAGAAAATGAAGGTGCTTCAAGAGCAGAGGTGTGCAGGCTCAGTGACCTGCCACTGCAGGAGGCGGTCAGGCAGAGCGTGATGAGAAGCCAGAACAGCCCTTGCAGTGATGGCTGGGGCAGAAAAGTGGCTTGCCTGAGTTCACCAGTCTGCCTCTGTGTTCACAGCGCCTTCAAGAAGGCAGTTAGGTTGGAAATACTATGCTCCATGTTGAAGAACATTATGAAAAGCACACGCCTCTGGAGGCTTCCACTGCCAACAAGGGCTGGTTTCCTCAGCACAAACAATAAACGGCTGACGAGTGAGGACTTAGTTCCCTTGAGACCGTAGCATCTAAACAAATAGCAGGCTGAAAAATATGAGTGAAATTAAGGTAAAAAGAGAGCGTCACTTCATGGGAGGATAGACTAAACTACAACCCAGTCAGAGGACATGGGTAGAAAATGAAATTCCTTTTCCAGCTTCATTGGACTCAGAAGCAAAACGTATCACACTCCCACCATGCTGGCGCAGAGCAGCTTCTTTGGCTGCTACTATTCCTTCAGCTGGCTGGAGGTGACAGTGGGAGGGCACCAGACCACCTGGCCTGGACGAAACCAGCCTGAGTTTCTTCCTCAGTTTGGCTTCTCACATGCCCTATGGGCCCCATGCTGGTTGGTGCTGCATGGGGGGGTGGCTTCTGGCTGCCCGAGGCCTAGCCTGGGCCAGGAAGCTGCTGGGCCTGGGGGTGGCCCTGTAGCTGCTCAGCTACAGGGGTGACCTCACCTTGCCATGTCCCCCATGGCTTGCCCTTGGCCCAGCCAACACCAAGTGCCCTCAGTGTGCTTGCTGAGGCATGCTGCTCTCAGGCACATGGGATTCCAAGAGATGCTGAGGTCCCTCAGCTCCTTCCGTCAGCAGGAGCTCCCAGAGGCACTCAGCACCCCAAAGCAACACTTGATCCTTGGCCGAATCAAGCCCCATTAGCATATTTCCAGGCATTTACAGATCCCATATTTTCTACATTAATATTTAACCCACCAAGTCTTTCAAAGCCCATCTTCCCAAACCTCAAGTTCCCAGATGCTTTTTAATGCCCTTCTCAATAGAGCAATAAAAGTCTGATATTTTATTACTCCCATGAATTATTACCCTAATTTGTAATTTGCCAGACTTTTTTAAACTTCAAAATCTGTACTGTATTTTCCCACACACACAAAAAAAAATGCTGTGTGCGACACATTTTTCACTAACAAGTTGAAGCCTAATATTTAAATAGACACAATGATTTTTCTGAAAGGGTGCACTATCTTTGTCACACTGCCAGCGAGGTTGTTTTATGTCACCCCAAATCATGTTTAAAGGTTTTCCTAAAATAGAAAGGATAACCTAGAACTGTACACGAAAGACTGGAAGCAGAATGAAATGGTTATACATTCTTCTAAACTTTGATGTAACATAAACTTCCAGGATGGTTTATAGGCACCTTTTTTTTTTTTTTTTTTTTTAAAAGAAGTAAGCATCTTGGTTATCTGGAATGCAGATGCTGGGCAAATTCAGAAGCTCTGGCATGCCTGCAAGCTGTGCTCCCTATGCAGTAGACGCCAAAGATAATGGAGTGAAAGACGCTCAAGATCTCATCCAGCATCTGCTGAAGTTAACAGACTATGTGGAGCTGAGGATCATGCCTCCAAGAGCACCTTCCTGCTCATGAACTCAAGACATGGCTAGATCAAGAAAAACATAAAAATGAGGTGGGTCAAATTGGTCACAGCAAGCAGCAACGCTGATGTCCATGTCAAAAGTTGCCACAGTTTTGTGCAGAATGCTTTGTTAGCAACTTGCCTGCCAAGACAACTAAAGCTTTTACTATTCTACATGGAAACACGGCATCATACTTGCTGTAGTCAACAGCCTCTGCTGTCCAGGAACAAGCAGCTTGATCATTCATGGAGTACAAGCTACATTTGAAGACTGAACACTAAACATTCAATGGCTGGACAAATCTGAGACAGAAACGTGAGAGCGCCTTAACTGGAGAGCCTGTATTTGTTCAGAACTGAAAAAAATGAAATAATTTCTGTATTCTTTTCTAGAGATCATTTTCCACTATGACAAAGATCTGTCCTGCAGTGAACCTGTCACAGTTTATTTTTGGATGGACAAGGGCTTTGGATACTAAACTCTCCTCAGAGAGGAGTGATTCCTAGTGATGGAAATGTATTTCCACAAGGGCATGGATGAGAGGGTTCTTCACAGGAGGAAATGCCCACCAGTCCTTTCTACTTTCTGATCAGCTCAGTATGCCATACAGGACCAGTAGTGGAGCTTAGCCTTAACAGGGACAACTCGATCCCCAGAGAAGGAAGTGTATGACCAAGATGTTATAATCACAGTATAATTGTGCATAATCAATAGATATCAAGATGCTATAATCGCAATATAATCAAGAGAGTAAGGCAAGGCAAACAAGGATCACAAAAAGAGAATAAGTGGAAGAGCTTACCCTTGGGTTGAGCTCACCAGAAGATACCAAAAGAGGGGATCTCCAGAAGAGATCCTTCCCCACTGGTAGCCAGCTCTTAAATAGGTCCAGGAGGGGGGGGAGCCTGGCTCCACCCCTTCCGGCAGCACAGGTGAATTGCCTTCACCTGTGCTCCTCTGGCTGACTCATGGCTCACCTCAGGTGATCAATCAGAGGTTCAGGCTGTGACTCAGCAGTTCCCATACAGGAAGCAAGCAAACTGCTATCTGAACCGCCATGGACTAGCTCTGCCGCAGGTTCAAGCCTAATGCCAGGTCACTGGAACTACTTGGCTCCATTAAAGGCATGATTTGTTTAAAGTGGGACCCTGTGTAACAAACTAATAGTAAAATACAATGCATGCACATACGACTACTGTGTTTTCTATAGGCATGCTATGAAAACATTCTTAACCAGTAACCATTTCATTTCTACTTCTTGCTATTTTTTAAAGAAGTTTTTAAAACACCTTTTTTCCAATAAAGGAATAAAGTTGTCTTCTTGAAGACGACTTTCTGCTTTGCTGAATATGCTCGTCTTGCCTTTGACTCTAAGTGCTTTGGCAGTTAGAGTCAGAGTGCAGTTGTTATTGCTCTTGCATCTTGCCCTACCATGCAGCAACCACTGGTCTCCAAGAGAGGATTCAAACACCTTTCATATCACTTGATGGAAAGTTTTTGGACAGGGTCATTTCAAACCCAAGATTTCACTCGAGGCTTAGGTTGCTGAGCAGCGCAAACTCCCTTCATCTTTCAGGGCTCCATCGATTGCTAATATCACCTCAAACTATCTCATAACTTAAAAAGGCATCCAAAGGTGGTGAGGCAGAATGGTGACAACCTCAAAGAAAAGCCAAAAAGTTTCTTCTATAGGCAACAGAGAAAGAATTTGGAGAGAGGCTTGTGTGCTTTCAAGTACAGGCACCCATGGCATTTACCCCAGAAGCCCCACTGTCAGAAGCTGCTGCCTGGCCCCAGCCAGCTCTGCTGCCGTATTTCCCCTTGCAGCCTTCCCACTGCTTCCCAGGATGACCCCGGAGCAGAGTCCCACTGATAGGCAGAGCCCTGTGTGAGAACAAACAGGGTGATGCGCGAGGTTCCACCCTAGTGCCCAGCAGCATCTGCATGTGATCAACAGCCTCTACAAGGCACTTAGCCCTTTGCTTATTTCTCAGGGCTGCAACTTATTAACAGGGTTACCTTCTCCGATGAAATATCATCACCATGTGTAAACACCACTGACAGGCATTAATTGCAGACAATGCCTTTAATCAACAATTGAACATTAATAAGAACAGACCTTGAGAATTAACACAATCAGACACTTGTATCTAATCACTAAGGAGTACTTCTCATAAAGAAAACCCTTTCCTTTTGTTCCTAAAAAGGTCAAGGTCTTCTTTTCTCTATTTGACAAGGAGAAAAGCCACACATAGGAGAGCATGTCGAGGCTTTATGTGGCTTAAATTATTTCCATCCATGCATAAAAAAAACATTCCTTTTCAAAGATGTTCACCAAGTTTTTCTACGTGATCTACAGATCCCAGAGCCTCTGCTCCTGAAATTATTAGGTTAGCTGCTGAAAGAAGCAATCAAGTTTTACTGTTAATCTTAAAAGCTAATCCTTTTTATTGACTTCCCAGTCAATAAAATTGTAACTCTCAAACTACTTTCAGGTTTACTTGAGTAATAGGAGGGTTTGTTGTGTACCTGTGCCTGTGTTTGAAGCTGCTAATTTCCTTGCTGAATAAGCCGCGCTCACAGGTTAAGACTATAAAGCAATTTGCCTTATCGCTTGGCATGGGGTCCTGCTTCCACTGAAATCAGAGCAAGGTTTGGACTGAGAGGACTTCGGGAGTAAGGTTGGGGCCTTCAGCCAGTCATGGTTTATGGGGGATTATTACAGGGAGTGAATCTTCCTGATGAAAGGAAGGATGAGGAGAAAGATTTTTTTTTAGTTTGTTAAAAGAAACCCAATGGATACAGCCGTCTCTATTTCTAAGCTGAAATCTAACCCAGAGAACTGAAGAAGCATCACAGATTGGTTATTTCTCAGCTACTGCAAAGCCAAGGGTCTGAAGGGAACACCAGGTGTTGTGGCCCCTTCTAGCTGCTGTGGACCAGGTGTGCCACGCTTCCAGATTTCCTCCAGCCTCACCAGGATGCCCAGGAGCCCCAGCACCACCTCAGCCAGAAGAAGCATGGGAGAAGAAAAGCAGGTCTGCTCTCAGCTTACATGCTGTGTTGAACACTAAAATATAAATAGCTCTCTGAGCAGCAGGGAAAACATGAAGGCTTCCTTGGCTTTGTAATCTGCAGTGGGATTTTCTTGTGCTGAGCAGTGTGCGAGCTCTGACTGCATCTCTTCCCACTGGCGGGGGGCATTCTGCTGCCTCTCAGGGTGCAGCCCTTCCCTCGGCGGCAGGATCACTGCTGCTCCTCTTCGTCCACTGCTGGTTTCATGAAGTCTGCCAGAATTAAAACCACCAGCCATAGCTATTGCTCAAGTTTAGCAGGGACCAGCCTTGAGTTCAAAGGCGGTTCAAAGGGGGAAATTTTTCCCTTTCTCCAAACCTCTTCAGCCATCAAGCTATTGCAGCTCTGGTTGCACCAGCAGCTGACCAGTGCCTGGCTCTGCTCCCAGCCAGCATGGGGCACAGGACAGATGGGGCAGGGCTCACTGTGTGCTGAGGGCTCTCCACCGTGCTCAAGTTTCAGGTGGGCCCATTCCCCATCCGCTCTGAGTGCGTACAGCCAGTTTCATGCTCTTAACATTTCCCAGAAATTCAAAGTGACAGAACCGGAGGTATTGCAATCTGGAACTCTTAACTTTAGTAAACTGGTGAGAATACTGGAATGTGCATGTTCCTTATTTAGCTGCTCCACCAGCTTTCCTTATATGCTGCTCAGCGCAGCCGTTCAGGATACATATTAGACAACTAACATCTGGACTGAATATCTATTAGGAACATATGCTCTACTCAGCTACAGCATCATGTTGGAGATTGGGAAAATCCAAACCAAATGGAGATATCAGAAACTTTCAAGGGTCAAAAGTAAAGTAATTTTGGTTTTTCCAGCCCCTATGAACATGGTATATTGGCCTGCACTCTACACCTTGTGCGAAAGTCTCACTGTAGATATAACCTGACTTTATAAATGAAGAGCAACTTAAGTATTGTGGTTGAAGCAAATCTATCTTGGTGATTTCTCCCCAGTAAGGTTCTGAACGAGGCAATGCAGAGTGGATCTGTCCCCTAAATGAGGCTGAGCAGTAAGAGACCCAACCTTTAGCTTCCTGCTGATGCCTTATGACAGGGCTTCAGTGTGGGAGAGATGGTGTCCAGTTTTGCCCCAATAGGCTTCTCCCAGTTTAGAGCCAAAACGGCTACATGTGCCGCAAATGGCTATGTGTGCTGTTTACATCAACAAAAACAGCCCTTACGAGCCATCAGAGCCCCCCAGGACAGCCAATGTAGCATGGCAAGACTCCCTTGCTGCTGAGTGAAGGAATGCACACTGAGCAGATAAAGCTGGATTGTACATGAAAGGGAGAAGGCAGAATGAATCCCTTAGACCAGTGTCAAGACACCATCAGGAGAAAAACAGACAGGAGCAGAACATAATCACTGGGCTTCCAAGGTACTGATACCACTTAAATGAGCACACTTTTGGACAGTGCATTTTACAGAGTGCTGTCTCAGGAAACAGATTAAGGGATTTTCCTTGATTTAGATGGGGTACTAGGACAATCATTGCATTTCATTGAAATAATACCCATAACGCATTTTTCAGGTCAAAACAGCAACCCCAAAATAACAAACTCCAAGTAATTTTGCAAGATGAAACAATCCCATCGTACTCCGTGAATTTTCATGACAAAATTAAATAATATTTTAAAAAAGAATTAAAAAACACTACTTAAAAAATCATAAACATCCTTTGTAACAGGTGAACTTAAGCGTTTTCTTAAAATGTATTATATGGATGGATTAACACAACGAGAGTGGAGAAAAGAGGGCATGGATTGTGTTTTTTTGTTCCAGAGAAGTGGATGAGCAGGCAGTAAGGGGCTGAGTGACCAGAAAGAAGATGAGTGGGATTCAACAAGATAGTGTGCCTGATCAAAGCCTGTAAGGACTTGGAGTCACTTCACTGCCATGCCTGGGGAGCCCAAAGGCAGGAATGAGAAGGGCTGGAGGTAAGAGCTGGCCACAGGGCAAGCAAGAGTCCTGGCCCGAACCTGCTGTGGCAGGCAAGGTGGGGTGATTCTCTTGGGAATAAGGCAGTGATCCTGGCACTGCTCAAGGCCAGGGGTTTCCACCAGCTGTACAGCAAGCTCTTACCACCAGCCATGTGCAGTAAAGGTGAATGAGGCAGAGACAAATGTCACTGGGATGACAAGGAAGTTGGGTCCCAAGAATCTTGGCTGGTCATCTCTGCAGACTGTTGGGATGCCAAAGGAAAACGAGGAATAAGCATCATCGAGGGAAATCATTTTCAATAACTGTGTCAGCAAAAGAGAACAAGTAGTTAAGCAGCCATAAATGTACACTGATCTTTTCTTTGAGGAGCTATATTGAACTACGGTCTATCAGCCAGAGAGAAATTGTGAGGCTTAATAATCCAATCCTGTCCAAGCCCTGACATTCCAGTGAAGCCAATGACCAATTCCTGCTCTCCAGCCCTGTGCCTGGCTGCCCTGTGCCAGCAGATGTTTCCAAACTTACACTCATTTCCTTTCGTAAGACTTTTTTTCCCTTCCAAACTCTGAGGTCTAGAGACTTCATTTTCTTGAGATGAAAGATTAGATTCTGTCAGCTCTGAGTACATATGTGGGCTGATCTGGCCTATGGGCCGTATGTTTGACACCCCGAGTGTACTGTGTTATTGTACCCGGAGGAGGTGATGGAGACTTATTTATAGAGACAGTGTCTGTCAGGGGAAGTCGTAAGTGTGATTCGTGTGGGTTAAAACAGGGAGAGCATGTACTCTTGACAGTGGACACTCCCTGGATTGTAGGCATGGTCAGGGTGAGCTCTCTTAGTGAATGTTAATGGTTTTCAATTTTATTTACTTTTTTTTCTTTTTTTTCTTTTTTTTTTCTGAGAACATGCAGTATTTTTAGACTCTTCTTGCATACCGAAATTTGGAGAAATGACAAGTCCAAGGACTTCTGAGACATTCGAGCAGATCTCACCTGTCATCTGTGCCTCACGGAGCTGCAGATGCTCCCGCAGAGCTCTGCGGCACAGGGCAGCGGTGCTGTGGGTCGGTGCTTGGCTCCACACAGCACGTGGGCCCTCTGAGCCCCCCGACACGCAGGGCCTGCCATGAGCCATCCGTGGCCTTTCTGCAGGCAGCCAGCAGGCACTGGGGGCTGAGGCGAGCTGGACGCTGGTGAGACAGCAGATGGCTTCCTCCAGAGCACCTCGGCTCTGAGACAAAAAGCCACCCTGGGCTAAAGGGAAGGAAAACACCTCCCGGTGACTTAACGACAGAGGCCCAGGGCTTTACTTTGTCTCTCTGAATCTGTTCCTTCTCTAGTGTAAATTATCTGAGAAAGAAAGTTTCCTGATATTAGCATCTCACACATCACCAAGCAGATTGCTGGTGCTTGAGAAATGGCCAATAAAAATAACTTCCTCGCAGGGTTTAAGTACATAAGATTTAAAGTAGCCAGTGAAGTTTTCAGACTGCTCACACTTCAAACATCAGAGCTCCAGCAGTAAGCATGCAGCTTAAAAACTTTAATCAAACGCACTAGCTCACAGCACGAGCAAGTAGATAAAACAGATGCAAGATTTCTAGCCCAAATCGTTCTAACATATGGTAACACCATCCTCTCTTAGGGGAAACCAATAACAGCAAACAATGAAAATGCCCTTATTTTAAAACATTCCTTCGGAGGTCCAAGCTGCCATCTCTGTTTAATCTCAAACTTACAAAAACCAATCCCCTCAGTTAGAAGCCTGCTGGTACTAGGTTAGAAAAAACAAAAACAACATAAAACACCGCAACTTTTTCCCCCTGAACTGACTGGAGTTATGAGGCCAATTGTTCAAGAAATGTGTCCCAGATTCAGGTTCCGCATGCAGAATGTGAGGACAGCATCCTTTGGCATAGGTTCAGGCTGTGTCAGCACAACCTGTGCTCCCCTTGTGCCTCCCCAGCCATGCCAATAGAGCCAAGACTTTCCACAGCTGCAGCGTGGCACACGTGGCCCAAGATACTTGAACTTCCTACAGTCCTTACGTTTTTCTTTCTCTGACATGGATTGGATGTAGCTCATGATCTCAGTGATGGAAACACCAATAACTCATCTCACTAGTCAGCCCTCCATTTTCTCTCTTCATTTACTGAATTAAATTCCAGCTGTCCCCAGCTATTCATATGCTCTCTCGTGTGTACACATCCACACACACCAAAACAGCAATGCTCATTAAAAGCAGTACTGTTAGGCTTCCCTTGCTAGCAGCCAGCTTGGTTAGCACCCTTTTCAGACAAACCGAGCTCATCAATGCCTGATGCAAAACAAGAAGAAAAAGGGGCTGGTTTCTCAGGTGCATATACCTGCACAAAAGCACTGGATCAGATGGGACTTCTCTGTTCCTGCACCTGGTGACAGTCTCCCTTAGGCTGGTATCATTAGTCCCACTTTTCCCAGGATTAAACACAGGCAAGGAGATCTTCACAGCAGGGGAAAGCTGCTGCAGGACCATAGCACCCAGTACTAGCAGCATGAGCAGCAGTGCGCCTGTGCTCAGTGATGCTCACTCCAGCTCTCCCTGAATCCCTCTCCAGCAGCCTGCCTTGGCCTGCAGCCTTGCCAGAAAGAGCACCGTGGCTCCTCAAGCTCCTGAGGAAACGGGGGCCTCGTGCTGCGGCTGCAGAGCTTTGGCAGCACCTGCAGAACAGGCTCTAAGGATCACATGGCCCTGGGAGGGTCAGTAACAGCACAGCCCATAGCTCCTCCTGAGACCAAAACAGTGTCAACTTCGAGCAGACAGTTGTCCTAAATGAAAATTCATCCCCTGCTAAATTTAACCAGGTTGCATGACAGCACATATGTGTTGATTTCAGTGAGGTTTCTGAGGCATGAGGGAGATCATAAATAGGCCCTAACATCTGAGAAGATTAGACAGAAAACACAGCTACACCTTTGTTTAGAATTCAGCTCAGTATCTGCTCTTCCTTAAGTGTTCTGGCTCACAGCTTAATTATTAGCACGGTTTCCTTCAAAGGGAATAGAAAGTGGAAATGGTTATTTTTATGTCAGTGTCAAACAAATCAATGGGAAAAATGATTTGCGAGCGCAGTTTTTAACTCCGGCAACCTTTGTGAGGCTGGCTGCTGGCAGCCTGTGCATGGCACTCCCCTGGGGTTGTTCTGCTCGACATCAGGCAGACCCAGGTTAACAGTTCTGCGTGCTACCGGTCACCAAACCATTCCAATGGGGAGGGACACCCAGATCCTGTGAAGGAGTGTGCTGGGAGGTGGGATCCTCAAAGGGCTGCTGGGCCCAGAGCAGAGCTCAGCCTTGGGCACAGGTTCTAAAATGGCACTTCAAGCATGTTTTATGTGTACCACTACTAGAAAACAGCATCCATACCAGGAGCCCGCATGCTCTCCTTGACCAGCATGTGAGTGCACATGCATGTGTGCATTGTGCACTTACAGATAACAGAACAAATAATTTTCATTATGTTAATAGCAATGCTGGATTTAAGCCAAAAGTGAATTAAGTCTTGATGTCAGCCAAGGGAGACATGCTAGTGAACGTGGTGGCCACAGGGAAGGAGTAATACCCAAGGATGGGGAAATGGCACACATTTACTCCTGAGCTGCACTCTGTCGCTGTGCATTACACTGGTGGATGTGCAGCATGTCTCAGCAGTCACAGGCTGGTCTCCTTGTGGTCTTGCAAATGACCTTGACTAAGTCCACCACACATGAACACAACATGGTTTTGATCAATTCAATGTGTGCCAAGCACAGTACACATTTTCTGCACGAGGGCCACTTTGTGGCTATGGACTCAATGCTACAACCCTGTGCTTGCACACAGGGTAAGAAAAATAAAGCTTGCACACAGGCAAAAAATAAAGTGTGGAGCCTGACCTGCTGAGGCACTGCAACGCTGTGCCAGGTAGAGTGCATTGGCAGAACTCAAGCCAGAGCATCCACACCTGCACATGGCTCCTCGCTCCCTCTTTATCTCATTTGCACTTACCTATTGTTGGCAGATACTTAATATTTGTTGTCTACTCATTATACACAGAGCAAGCACTAATCAAGTAAACAGCGGTGTTAAATAAATGTTAATGTAAAATAACATCGTTGACCTTGTAAGTGTGTAAGTTTCTCTATTCAAAACTGAACTGCATTTGCCTTAACGTTGCAAAACATTATTTATAAATGATAAAACACCTTTTTCATCCACTGAAAATGAACACACCACGGCTTGTAAAGTATCAATATCAAGAAGAGAGGAGCTGTAACTCTGCCACCAGGATAGACTGCAGATTCCATTTAAAATACCTTTTTTCCAAGAATGTCAGATTTGTATCTGTTGTTCTCAGCATGTATCTGGTCACAAATCATGAAATGAAGTAAGCAGAAGAAAACCTTACCTTTAGATATTTAGCAAATTGGTTTGTTTTTGTTCTTCTGCAGCACAGATGCAAGTAACCTGTGTTTATGATTCCCCTAGAACAGAAGCCCTCAGCAGTGGGACGCTGGGGCTCCTGAATTCCACAGACCCTGCTCAGATGAGCCCTCTGTGTGCTCAGCACAAGAGATTTTCTGTTTTGAGAGCACCACTTGGAAACCTTTGGTTTTACATTACCAAGCCAGAGACAGTGAAGCCAGATACAATGCTCTGTTGTCCCAGGGATTTTGCTGTCTCTATTTGTTCCTTTTCCTGGGTCTCTGTAAGAGCATGCAGATCCTCCAGATGTTGAAGTCCATGGCTGAAATCTGAAGCAAGAGAAGTGTTTGGGGAGGCCAGAGGAGGCATCAAGATAAAGAATATAGTCTGGGAGAAACTGCTTGGAAATACAAAATTTCCCCATGAGTTGCTGTCATACATGGCTGAGTGGATGCTTCAGCATCTCCGAAGGAACATCTCTGGTGGGGAACAATGTTTTCTCCGGAAAGCTTCTGAACAGTCAGATTTTTAAATTTGATTGAATTTCATTTTTTAATGGAAAATTGCAAGCAACACAAGGACTTATTAAAAAGAGATGAAACAGTTTTGGTGGGAAAGAAGTCACACAGCCACAGATAAAACAGATTGCACAGGAACCTTGCTGATTTCTGCCTTCTGACTTTCCTAGAGATGACCAGCTGCTAAAGAGAAGATCTGGCTGATCTCTCCCAGGATGCTTAGGATTCCAACTCTCTGGTAACGGCTAAGGGACATTTACACAATATGCTTCATACCCGAAACCAAACATGGCAAAGAAACACATTCAAGTCTGAAGGGGTTGATCTCCCATCTCCTTAGGCTTTAACATGAAGGAAGGAAAAAAGAATGACAATTTACTCTTTCCCTGGCTCAAAATCTCAGTTTACCCCAAGAAAACATATTTGCCTTTCACGCAGTGTAATTACAAGTCAGCTGAGAAACTTGGAATGAAAGAAAACAGATCCATACATCGGTGAATTCGTGTAGTCCCTCAGCTTTGAGGGATGCCAGCAAACCCATTACTGCAAACGTATTTTGCACTGAGTCCCACTTCTGGATTTACAGGCTTAATATAGGGAACTTAGTCTGGAAAGGAAAAACATTCCCTCTCATTCACTATTTCCAATGGAAAAGGATTTTTCCCAAGTGAAAAGTAAATTGCTGAGAAAATGCAATTTGAAATGATTAAAATTGCTGAAGGTTTTCTCCTCAATTTTGTTCGTGTCTTTCCCCACCAAAAATTCCCACGATAGTCAGCATCAGAAGATTTTGCTTCCTTTTGAATATCTCCTCCATAATCATAAATATTTATCACATGAATGGGGTCCTTACAAGTCTCTCACATTTGTGAAAGAAAGCATTTTGCTGCAGAATTTGACCTTGAAAATCTTCCCTAGTCTCAATGACAGGAGGCAGTGCTATTTTTCCTTTTTAATAGCTTTGGAAACTTGCACTAGACAGACAGAACAGACAGACAGACCACACGCAGATTATTAAAAACAGTAAAGGGTGTGTGATTCTGGCATTGGGATATAATGATCACTGCATTGCAGGCACACAGGAGGGGGTAAGGTGGAAGGGAGGATTGTTCAGTGATGAACCTAAATAATGGAAGGACGCTGGAATGTGGCTCATTCCACACAGAAAGCCATCTTCAGCTAGAAAATGGAATCCACTGCCTGAAGTCATGGAGGAATTAAAAAATACTAGCAACTTTAAGTTTTGAAACTATCGCCACGTCTTCCGTAAATTCCTCTATTGAAATAACTGAAGTGCCCAGAGTCCTTGCCATAAATACACACCATACAACGCACACAGAAAAATACCATGCCTTAGTCTCTGCTAGGCGTGCTAACACTGAGGAAGCAATGTAGACCACAGCAAGGGAGGTACCAAGAATCAGGAGACAGCACTGTTTTGGCCAGCTTGACTGTGAGAAGCAGGAGGAGGCGTTTTGTTTCCCTTTATCTGTGTTCTCTTCCTCCGCATCTTCTGACAGCTCTGTCAGGGTGCCCAACTGGGGGGTGTGCCACGAGGACCTGACTCACAGCTGGCCTAGGAGGATGCATGGGAAGCACTGAGCCGGCAGGTACATCGTTGCAGTTGCTACTTAGACCATCACTGATGTACTGTTGTTTTGTAGTTGGTGCTATTTAAATGACACAACAATTGATTGCTCAAAGGGTATCCAAATGGAGTGAGCATCTTAGCTGGCTGGCTGAGCTGGGCTTGCTCTACCTCTTTTTGAAAATTTCCAACACTTTCAATGAATGCTGGATTATCATCCAGGGGTGACTCTGGCTCCCATGTTAAATTAATACTAGGCAGTGCACAGGCTCTATAGAGATATCAAGGAAGGCAGCTGGACAGAACTGGACAAACCTTCTTGAGAAGGTACCTTGGAAAGACTCAAGAAGAATACCCCAGCATTTGCCTAGGTGCTTGTAGCACCTTGCATCTGTACGATCACCATAGCCCATTGAATTCAGAGTCCAGCAAGGATATGGAAGTCAGCAAACCCTGAGGAAGGTACGACCTCTCATCCTGGAACCAAGGAAGCTGATTGGTTCAGGAAGCTCGTTGCCTGCCCCTTCTTTTCCTCATACCCCTTTATCTGCCCATAAACGTTTTGATAAAAATTGGGAAAATAGATTTTTCTCAGAAATGTTCTTGGTCTCGCAAGGCTCTATGGTGAAACACAAAGGCGTTTTGGCCAGGCGTCCTCCTTCGTTTCACTTCTCTGACACACAATAGAGTCTCATTCTGGTGGCAGGAAGGGATTACTCATGGTATCTCTGGCAAAGGAACATTTCCATTGAAAAATGGTTTTTGGAAAAGTTATTTGTTTTCCATTGGCCTTAAAAAGACCATTGACTGAAAAGGCCTCTCCATTTGAAATCCCAGTTTAAGGTCAGAAGGCTCGTCTGAATTCAGCAGCGTTTCAATACTGCTGAAAAGGGGGTAGTTTCCAAAACAAAGCATTATTTGGACTCCTTATCACTTCTGCACTTGCCTTCCTAGCCTACTCCACAGTCACATGCCAGCCACCTAACCTGAGTCCATCCACAGCAGCTGCCCATGCATCAGTGACTCATCTTTGGGGAAAAAAAAGATGCCTTAAAAATTCTTCAGGATGAGAAAAGTTGACTTGTATCACAAAGCAAAAGAAATATATTCCAACACCATAATGAAATATTTATTAATAGCAGACACTAAATAATCTAGTACAGACTTGTTCACCAGAGTGCAGATTTTAGTGGGAGTCTCTGAGAATCAAAGCCCATTTAATTGTAAAGAATAATACCACAGATTTCCTATATTCAGGCTCATATTTTTTAAAAAGTGTTAGCAAGTAAACATGGATATTCCCTAACTGTGAATATTTAGTTAGATTCTATTCTGATGTTTCCTGTTCTGAATATTACTCTATGAATTATTAAATCACAACCAATTTTCCTAAGAATGCATCTTTATTATTTGCAAAAAATTGTTACTTTGTTCCACCTGAAGCCAAATCCATTACACGTGGAGACAAACAAAGGCAAGATACACTAGGCAAGGAATGTAAGGTCTGATGCAAAGAATATACCGGATGAAAACTGGAGATGCTACTTCTATTAGAGCGTCATATAGCCATAATGGCTTCAACAAATGAGGATTTTTACAAACAACTTACTAGTATTAAAACTTTATGAGGAGAAGTATATTTAGTTGAACACATACTACTGACCAAACGTCTTCACATAATTTGTAATTATGACCATAAGTTTGCAAAAAATCACTTCTCAAATGCAGGATGTAAGGGACAGAGTAAAGAGGCACATTTAAACTTACAGCAGAACTGTAAGCATTAAAGGGTGGTCACAACAGAGGTGTCCAGGTGCAGAGAGTCAACAACAGCTCACAGAGTGAGTGCCAGCTGCTCACAGACCTGCTTCTAGAGTTACCCTGTGGCTGTCATACAGGCTCTGTGGAAATGCCAGTTGTTCCTGTAGACAACACTTTTCTAACACTAGACCTACAGTCAAAAAAGAGGAGAGAAGAAAGCCTCTAGCTGCCATTTCCCCAGGCCATGCCTACTGGTCAGGCCTGTAGGTACACAGAGATGCTGCTGAGCAGTTAAGCCTTTGCTGCTGCTTGTGCATATGTGCATATCATGGATCATAGTAATGCTTAATTTATTTTCCCCAAAAGGATGCTATTTGACAAGGACCAAGTGATAGTGCAAACCCATTTAGCCACTCAGCTGCTGAGTTAGCTTGTTGGGTACATTGGAAGCCCTGACTTTTCCCAACAGGCTAGGCTTATAGGCACCTCACAAGCATTCTGACTGTTTCAACACACTTTATACAAGGCTGCAAAGCAGCCTGACTGCGTGGAGAAGTCTCTGATTTGACAGCAAACTTCACTTTCTGTCCTTTTAAAGTCTAACAGTTTCATTCACACACATGTGCATGCTCACTTGAAAAGCATCTGACTAGTTCTGGAATCAGATTAGGCACCTTAATGTGTGCATCTACCTCACAGCCTCATAGCACTGAATAACACATGAATCTGCATTTGTTTGGAGGTCTGCTCAGCCTGTCCTGGGCTGCGTAAGCGGCAGGTATTTACTCATACTCATACTGGCAAGGGGGGATCCCAGCAGCTCCATTCCTGGTGTCATGCCCCAGGTTGCAGCAAGAGTCCCTGTCGAGCATGGCGTGGCTCAGCTAGATCCAAGGCCTCCCAAGCCAGCCTTGCATTCCAGCTTCAGCAAGACTGCCACGGCCACTACAGGGCTGCCTGCTGGTGCCAGTCACCACAAGCCGCTGCATTTAGGGCAAAGAACTGCAGTGCTTATGCCATGCTGCCAGCAAAAACTTAGTGGCAAGGGCTAGTGTTAAGCACAAATTCATTTGACAAACAATATCCTGTTGTAAAAGGAGTCATTATTCAGAGAAAAACCATCTTTTAGCATCAAGTAGCTAGGATTGGGCCTAGAGCCTTCTGGTCTCCATTGCAACAATACATTCTGTAAGAACTGCTGGGAGTAAAGTGATAGCTGGGTCATTCCAACATCACGCAGTAGATTTTGAATGGAAAATCCCATCATTTTCTTGTGAAAACAACTCCAAAACACATTTATAGGATAGGTTTGGGATTTTTGCAACTTGAAAGAGGGTTTTAATGTCTTTTCCTCACCACATGAACTGCCAACTAAACTGAGAAACAAACATCCTAAATAAAAGTTTAAAACCAACCACCAACTGTTTAGAAACCGAAAAAGAAACTCTACTAGGAAACCAGCCCATTCAAGACTGTTCCAGTAAGATGCCAGGGACAGGTCACTTGGTTGTCTCATTGGAATAACCCACATTCTAGGTTTTCAGAGTAAAATATATGAGGTTGGGCAGCCAAGAGGGCTAGTACAGGGCTCAGATTTTAACACAAACAAAGGGTAATCTGGTCTGGTGCAGTCTGGTCACTGCAGCAGTGTATCTGAAGGTTAGGTTTTATGTTTATTAGCATCATCCAGATGGCGTTTTATGTCCTTAATAACTTTGTCCCTGACTAAGCCATGAACCTACTGTTTGACAAACACTGTAGGAAATACCCATCAGCAGAAAAGCCATTTTGTAATGAGGGGTAGAACCGATATGTTTAAGACGCCTACAATTTACGTCTGTGTAGCTGTCACCTTTTGCTGTGTACACTTTGCATTGTAAAGCACTATAAGCTGTTGTCCTTAAGCTCAGGGGTCTGACAAATCAGCATGGTACGTTTGCTGGCTCCTCTCAGTGTGGGCTCCTGCACCGTGCCCATTCCCAGCCCCACCATGTGCCTTATTCCATGCCAGACAATGCACACCAAGAGTGTTCAGCTTAGAGGATATCTGTCTGCAAACTGTGATAAAGCTGCCTTTGTCACAAAGTTCTTAAGACAATTCAACATCCCAGAAGCTTCTTTCAGCACATCAGAAGTGTTCAAGGTTTTCCACTTTCTATTTAAACAAAATAACATTTCACTCCTTCCTAACTGTAGAACACACAATCAAAATATTGTCCTGAGGTGAGCAGAAGCTACCTCAGATTACAGTAATCAGAGCTGGGGAGCAGCCATCCAAGTGCCACAGCTGATGGGCTGGCTGCTCAGGTGCCACAGGCTGTGTGGCTTTGTACCTGGGTGGCCTTCTGCATGAATGCAGAAAAACCAGAGCTATCGTACACTGATCAAACGTAGGTGCTAAAAGGTAATGGGTTTCAACAATCCAGGATGCGCTACGCTCTTGTTCCGCTGGTTTACTGAACTAATTTGAGTTAAATTGTCTCAGCCTCATGATTCAAACAAGACCAGAACGAATGTTAACAGCACTTCCAGTGTTTCATGACACAATTTACTTAGAATTAAAGCAACTGGAAAAAACCTTGTGCTCAGGGAAGCATGCACACTTCAGAATCGAAGCAGACACTGGCAGTAGTGACATCAGCATGTTTTTTTAAGCATACGTTCGTCTTTTGCAGGGATATTTTGGGACCCTAAAAATGTCACCATAGAACTGTCCCAGTTTTTGATTTTGAAAATGTCACCTGTGTCATCATTGGAGCTGGGCTGTTATTTCCAGAACTAACCATTTGGGGAATGGTTGAACACAACAGTGAAACCTTAGCATCAGTTTTACAGCAAAAGAGAGAAGGCAAAAGTGCTGGCGCTGGAGTCATCCAGGAATTGGCTGCCTTGCCTCAGGCCAGCCTGCCACTTGCCAGCACTCCAGAATCCATATTTCTTTTCAAATTTGCTGTTTTCTTTAGGCATTCATTTTGAACGTGACCAGCTGTTCTCAGAACAGGGATCTGGAGCCATATTCTGTATTTTTAGAGCAGGCATCTTTCCTGTTAAACAGAAAGATGAAAAACTCCAAATTAGAATATGGTTCAGAGGAACGGAAGAAAATTCACAAGCGCAAAACGGCTGCTGTTCACCCAAAAGGCTTTCAACAAAGATGTAGAGACTTTCCTGATAATGGTGATGCTTTACCTGAAGTGTGAGCATGAATGAAACCAGGACAATTGCTCAACAAACTGATATTTTGCTGGGAGCCCTAGGGTCTGGTTTCAGGAAGGAACCAAAAACTACAGACCCACGCTGGTACAGGTTCCTCCTCATCCTCTGAGCCAGCACCAACATGGACAACAGCTGTGTCAGGGACCAGATCCAGGACTGGATCACACTACAGACGAATCTGGCCAAAACTACACAGTGTTGGACAGAGCAGGCATCAGCTGTTCCACAGGATGTGTACTGGTGCTGTCCTAATGACTTGGGTGGGAGCAGGGGGATGGGATTGGGATGGACACAGTACTACCATTCGGGACAACAAAGTGACAGGAAATGTGCAAGCTGAGTAAGATTACCATGCATTTCCAATGGCACTGGAAATAATGCAGCCTGAGATCAGAGGCCTTGGGATATAAGCTAGTAGGCGAGCCTACTGCACAACTTCTCCAAACATGTTCAAACTCTGCTGCCTGGTAACACGCATGTTCATGCCCTATTCTTTCTCTCAGCCAAAACTACCAGAGCCTTTCTTCTCAAACCAACCACATCTATTCCTAAAACGTGTATGAAATTAATTATCCTTGACGCCTGTACTATTTCAACCAACTTGGTCGAAGACAGCCAACAGCTTCCACTGCCTTTGAACGGGGTAAAAATAAACAAAACGTTAGGAAGCAATCCCATATTCTCAAAAAATCAGCCAACATGAGAGCCAATACAGCATTAAAAAAAGACACAAAAACCCATCACAACCAATCACCGAGGTCAAGGGTAAATGTATGTAAAAGACCAAATCCCTGAGCACTCTTTCCCAAATGCCTTCATCTTGAGCGGTCACCCCCCTCAAGACACCTCGGAGGTTGGTAGTTTTGCATTGCCTTACAGGCAGGAAGCTGAAGAACAAAGAACAAAGACAATGTAGGACTTCAGTGATCAGTAGGGAATCCAGTTTGTTTCCTCACCCATTAGACAGCACCACTTCCTTTTAGTTTATTTTTAAGTTGTGCATCTTAGAAAATTGGGGAAAAAAAAAACAACACACACCAACCATACTCCAAGCCCAAAATATTGAAATACTACTTCATTCCTATAATCAGGCTTCAACAGGTTGTCTGTAATTGTTCGTGGTGCTCCTAATTCTCATTACATTAACCAAAATTTCCTAACTACGTTTTCTATAAGGCCCTTATATTTATCAGCTGACCACACACGCATCTCCTGCTATTTTGCTGTAATTAGGTATTTCCTTTTTAGAAGAAAGCATTGGCTTATTCCATATTGCCACATTTCTGAAATGAATTCTGAAATTCACAGCAAGTTAATTTACGATAATTTTCACTTGTCCACTCTATGCTGTCAGGATACACAAATCCAGACTACGTGCCCTGGGGGAGTGCTCACCCTTAACTAAGCATTTAACCGAGGGAGTTTATCCTTCTCAGTGGGGTAGGACTCTTCCCCATGCTATGATGGCATGGTGCACCCTGTGCAGGACAAGGAAGAGATGCTTTAAAGGTCCCCTCTCTCTGCCCCCAACCAGCAGCACACGTGTGGCACTGCCAGCACACCAAGAACTGGTCCCACCTTCACTTGACCCAAGGGGCCATCCACCCCACCAGCACCATCTGTAAAACTCCATTTTTAAAGGAACTCAGAAAACTCTTTCAAATAGCATTCGAAAGTCCTTTTCTTCCTGTGGGAAGGAAGAAGCAAAAAATTTCAAAGCTGTATTTTAATGAGTGACTGCCACTTATTTCCCAAACTGCTCCCAACTATTGGCTGTAGGAGAAAATCATAGATGAAGGTGAAAGAGACACTCTCGTACAAGTGGATGCCCACTGCTCCTCAGCACCATGCAGAGCAGACACTGACTGGCAGCAGGGAAGGATTCTCAGACAGCACGCTGCACTACACACTGCTCAGTCCTGAAGAAAAACATGGGCTCCAGTGAGTAATCCTTGATAAAACAGAGTACATTTACTTTACATTTGTAATTTTAAAGATGAAAGGGTATGAAACAACCCTGGCTTGTTATTAGGAAATGCCTTGTTAGCCACTTTCTTTTTAATTCACTCAGCACCATTTGTAAAAAAGCCGTTTCTCCACAGGAACCATTGCTTTTTCTCCTGCTTCCCAGCAATTTCTGTTTTCAGAGTAATGAAGACCAATGTGGTTCTCTTCTACACCATTTCACTGCATTTACATTTTTTAAAATAATTGATCATATCTCTGTAATTTTATACTTCTATTCTAAAACATAGGATACATACAGTCGCTACTCAGCGTGGCCAGTGAATTATGGCTTATTTGGGACTTTAAATACAAAGATTATAAAAGTGCTGGTTAAAGTGCTGCCAAGTGAGCTAAACTTAGTGTTCATGGTATCTGGCTAAATATATGTTTTTTAAGTAATAAGAAGGAGTTGTTATTGAAACTGCAATCATCTTTCACAATAAATACTGTTTTACTTGAAGGCTTCTATGCAGTAAAGTTATATCAGTACTTGGGTATGGTGTACTTATCATTAATGCAAACATAGGGAAAACATACTAATGTTTCTTAAATTGTGTCTCCTTTGTTTATGCTAATGCAAAGAACAATTTGGTGTGCCACGTGCACCAAGGGCTGACAGAGGCATGGCTGAACAGGAGTCAAAGATGTCTGCTCAGTGAGCAGGGATTCTCAGCTTAGACAGCTGTTAGCAAGAGCATTATGAATGGACTGAAGAGGAGGTAAGGCTCACCAACCATTAATATACAAGGGCTTGGAGGCGGAATTACAGTTGTATTGTTTAGACTGAGATTCACTAGCTATGTTTAAAACCACATAAATACAATCTACCTGGATGCTCCTGAGACCTGATGGTCACTGCCAGTATGAAGGCTCTGCAAAATCACCAACTAGAATCAAATTTCAGACATTTGCACTCAAAAGGAAAAATTAGCCTTATCTGAGCCCACATGAGATCTAAAAGCAAGGTTCATAAGCATTTAAAAAAATCAAAGCCTTATTTTCCCTCTCTTGTAACTAAAGACAATTGAAAACTCTACAGATTTGTACTTTTAAGTATGTGCGTACGTATTTAAATAATATACAAAATACAAAATACAGACATTTAAAACATATACTTCTTTCTTAAACAGACTGCAGTGAAAAAGTACAGACAGTAACAGGTTTGCCTGTAGTATTAAGAATGCAATAAAAGGAGAAGATCAAGACAGTCAAGGGTTTGTGAGTACTTGTCTTATTCTCAACATTTGTACAGCATGGGTATTGGTTTCCTAATGACACATCTTCCCTCTCTCAGGAGAAGTGCGGGCTTCAGAAGACTTGAAGAAAGAACAATCTTCCTGGTGAAAGCAACTTGGGGTCTCCTATTCAGAAGTGCTTCCTCACCTTGTGGTCGCCATCCAAGTAGCCCTTCAGACCTCCAAACACATCTAGCATCTCCAGAGATGTACTACAGAGAAGTACCACAGAGGGAAGAACTCACGGATTTCTCCTTCGAGCCCAGCTTCTCCCTGGCTAAGATCTATGAACGCATCAAACTCAAAGACATCAACAGCGCATCTAACATTTCAGGCATACGGGTCTATGAAAAGCGTTTCTCCAAAATGTCTTCAGCTTGGACTTCTTCTGATGAGAGGATTTGTGGAGGCAGGATGGACACGGTGTCCCAGCCTTGGTCATCTATCTTGGCTCTGGGAGGGCCTGGGACAGCAGATTAGGGTGTCTTTTACTGCTCTGCTCCCTCTCCTTGCCTGCATCCTACTTCAAAACACCACGTGGCAACACAGCCAGCTGACACCCAAAGGCAGCTACTCTCATCACACAGCAGGGCTCACGCCAAGCCTCCATGAGGTGGTGGCCCCAAGCTGAGGAGCCGAACTGAAGGGGAGAGTAAGCAGTACCTTACTGAGATCAGGTCCGCCTCATGCGAGGCCAGGTCCAGTGCCTTCAATCAACAAGCTTTCTCGCTGGAAAAAGGTGGTTTTGAGAACTTGAAACTTTCTCATGTGAAAATGGCAGTTTTGACAAAGGCCTTCCATTCTGCGACGGAGATAATCAACATGAAAAAATCTCATCTTGAGTCAAATTGAAAAGCAACGCAAAGCTGAAACAGTTACACTTTCTGTTTTGACATTTCCCATTCAAAACTCCTCAGAATCCTTTCCCTGCTGTGTGAAAATGTTCCTTTTCTGATTTTTTTTTTTATTATTTGTTTCACTGGAGGAAAAGAATTTGGAAATGCTGACATTTCTCACATGAGATATTTCAAGCTTTATCTAGGGAAGTTGTGCCTACAAGTACACTGAGTAAGGCTTGGTTCCTTGCACCCCGCCCCACCAGTATTTCAGAAGACTTGCTGGAAAATATCAAAGTTAAATAACACTCTGCTGATATTAAAAGCAAAGTTAACGGGTTATGTTTTTCTCTTCAAATCCCAACACTTTTCTGGGATTTCAAATATTAAAAGGTAACCAGATTTAAAATCAATTTCACAGCAGAAATCCTTCCATAGGAAATGATAGACCAGCTGATGCAACTGGCAAAATTCACACTTTTAATTAAAATGATTAAACACAAGAGACCCCATTGCCTGTTTTATGTGTAAAACAACAACAAAGCAGGGATTTATGAAAGAAATATCATGTTTCTGTGCATCTCAAAGGAAAACTGGGAACTGAATTTAAACTGAGGATTCTTTGTGAGGTGTTTATACTCTTCTTCCTCCAAACTATTAATGCAAACCTGAGACCAGCCCAGTGTTCAAATTTTATACTGTCAAAGGCAGCCTGCTGTTATAGATTTCTTCTATAAAATGTATCAGTGCACGTCCCCTGGATGATTGTTTTAATTTCAGTGGTTTGACAGCAGTAAACACAACATGAATTAATCTTTTCCTCAATGGTCAAAGGTACTGCAATTGCAAAGATCAGTCCTTTTGGAAACATTATGTATTTTGAATGTGCTCTTAATAGAAAGTGTTATATAACAGAGATTAGTTGTATTTTATAATACAAAGTTCCTGAAATATGAAAACAGATTTAATATATATATGTTTACTAATACTAAACGTATTTATAGACGATTTCATACTCAGGTTTCCTGAAAAAATAATATTATGTTCTTTCCATAGAAATTCCCCTTAGTCTGATCAGCAGAGGCAACTTATTTCCTGGGAAGCAAGGTTCGTATAACAATAATCTGTAAATGCAGTTAAATTGAAATCTTCAACTGCATTTACTCCACAGTCATGAAACTAACTATATCCAGAATCATTTCACTTTAAAAAAGTCATTTTAGTCTAAAGTTTGGCAAAAAAAATCAACTGAAATGCTTAGAAATTTACATTTTTGTCACTCCATAAATCAAAACTTACTTTACATATTAGAACAATTTTTGTGAGAATTTTGGATCTGAGCTGATAACCTTTTGCCAAGTTTTAACGAAATGCAAATTGAAACATCTGAGATATTAAACAGACAATCGAGGTTTATGGTTACATCATAAGATTATTGCCCAGTAACACTGCATACTATGGCCCCAACTCTGAAGCACTTGCATGCTTTATGTATGCAAGCAACCCTTGTGAACACAAATATAAGTGTTAATATAACCTCATGGCATCGAGAACACAGTGTTGTTTCAGCAATTGACATGCAAACTGTTTTGCTAAGGGAACATTCCTCCAAAAGATGTAGGAGGGTGTATGAGTAGAAAAGGGCAGCAAACTAAGGCAGAAGCTTAATTATAGTACCACTAATGGCAGGAAGAGAATACAGCTTTGAAGACAGCCAGCAGTCTTAGTTTGGAGCACCCGGAGAGTGTGCGGGACGAGCTCCCCATCTTGTGTAAGCTAGCCTGGGTTCACTGGAGTCCTGCTACATGGCTTCTTACCAGATTGGGATCTGATCCGTATCTGTAGATGCTGCATACAGCAAAAAAGCCCAGTGGCTGACAAAGAATGGAGACAAAGGATGCTCCTTGTAGGTCACTACGTCTTTTCCTTCAAAAAGCCTGTGATGTAGATGCACACCATAACACAGACCTTATGTAGTGCGCGGGAAGCATTAATTAGTATCTTTAATCTTTATATACCACACCAAGAAAAGAATAAGCAACTTGCTGGACATAAAATCTTTCCAGACACTGCACGTAGGCTCAGTCACAGCCATTCCTCACTCCCACACCTCACAGAGGCATTGCTGATGTGCTCCTGTCTAGCCCGGGATTTTCTTTCACAGTAGCATCGAGGAGGGGTTAGGCATGCAAACTCTGATGCATTTGTGGTTCACATTAATTCACCCCTGCCCTATAGACAAATTCCTGAGAACAGAGAGGTGGCTGCTTTAAGCAGACAGTTGCTAATAGCACAGGATATGCGGTACTCAAGAAAGGCTGTATTGAAAGAGCAGGGATTCACATGGCTCCGACTCCAGACCTGAGAGGCAACAAGCTCTCAGGTGGGGCTGTTGGGGCTGGCAGGTGGGGCTGGCAGGGGTTGCACGGGGTGAGTGAGTTCCTCCTCCCTGGGCACCCACAGCAGAGGGGGGCCGCAATGCGTCCTCCAGTGGGCCTGCAAGAGGGGCGCCAAGAGCTCGACAGCAGACCCACCACAACCAGGTCACCAGGCGGTCACTGCCCAGCGGGTGCCCCCATGGTCTTCTCGTACCGCTCTTCTAACCAAACAAATTGAGACTAAATTGTAGGCTAAGCTTTTCTCTGGGAGAAAAATGTTCCCACTCAAATTTCACTGTTCTAATTGCAGAAGCTAGAAATAAAAATACTTCCATTCAAATAACCGGTGTTCAAAATGTTTTCGGCTGGACTTTGCCTCCCGAAAGAAGCAGCAGTGCGTAAATGATGTTCTACGTTATCATTTTTATTGGTGCTATGGGCCGGGACCCCAAAGATGCTGTCCTACCACAAAATGGAGAAGATTATCCCGTCTCCGAATCATATTTTATTACAACAGCTTACGGTCTTTATTTAATCATCTCAGCATGTACTGCATGGAGTCTGCAGTGGAATCAATTCATCTCCAGCAAGCATTGGGCCAAACTGTGCTTTTACTCCCTGGAGGAGGGGTGGGGGTAAAACATACAGAGCAGCTGGGGCCAC
Source organism: Lagopus muta (assembly GCF_023343835.1). NCBI lineage: Eukaryota > Metazoa > Chordata > Aves > Galliformes > Phasianidae > Lagopus > Lagopus muta. Next base: position 26,367,409 of record NC_064440.1, on the reverse strand, counting down.
CCAGTAGTTCAGTGAGGCACTCTGACAGCAGCAATGGCAGATACAAGCAGAAAACGTCTTTAAAGAGCCCTTAATTCTTCAGCAAAGCCATAATTATATTCTGAACATTTTTTCCCATGATCATTTTCATCCAAAAATTTGCCAAAAAAATTCATCGTGAAAGGCATAGAAATCTACATTTTTGACACTCCATAAATCAAAAGCTTATTTTACATAGCAGAACCAAATTGCAGTATATTTTACCTCAACTGTACCGTCTTTTAGCATTACCTGCTCCATTTCCAGACTTGAGGACTTACATATCCCTTCCACCGCTCCTCCATTCACCATCCTCTTTACTAAAACATACAATGTGATTTCTCAAGACCTACCCCCATGAAGTGCAAAGGGCCCCCAGCTGAACCAGCTCAGTGTTTGCTGTGGTGACTTAGGATAGCCCGGGATCGCTCTTCCCCTGCTTTCCGTCTCTCCAGGTTCCCATCCAGCCATTCCCCACGGATTAACAACACTCCCTCTCAAGCCAAAGGGGCAGCAAACATTTTGCAAACGCTTCCAGGCTGCAAATGAATGCAGACGTCCCCTCCAGTGCAGCTCCTCCATCCTGGAGGGCAGGAAGGCTTCCTCTGGGGAGAACGCATTTAGGAGCATTCATTCCAAGTGAGGGGAACAAGCCCTGTTTTTTTGTCAGTACATAAAAAATGATTGCTCTTCAGTTTCAACTCTGCTTTCTTTTCTAAATCCAAATGAGTCACCTTTTTTATTTGGGAAACTGGATCATAAATTCATATAGTCTAACCACAACCAAAACAAAACAAAAATACAAGTAAATCTGAGAATAATAGTGACTTTCAGACATGATCAAGCTGGGTTTGATTTGTGTTATTTATCAAGAGTTCAGAAACCTCGTTTCCCTCCACCAATCCCCTGAGCCATTAGCTTTCACATTGCACCACATTCTTATAAGATTATGGGAATTTTCAGCTTAGAAAATCCAAAGCATTCTGCAGCTAAGCATATTTAGTTGCATTTTCCAGTTCTATTTTAAAATAATACCACTACATCTGATACCCCATACTTGTCTGTGACAAATGTAATATGCAAACATCTTCCATTGCATAAACGACACAGGAATGGCAATAACAATACACCAAATATCTAACTCCCATTGTCTGGAAAGTGGTCTTAATGTTGCTGAGTTAATGAGTGAAATGAGCATTGTGGTTGAAGTGTCGCGTAAATAATGGTTTCCATTACAAAAAAAACTCTGCCACCACACCCTGGCCATCTCAAAAAGCAAAGCTCTAGAGGTTTCCCACAGACAAATACATAAACCAGTGCTGGATTTCTCCCCCTTCCCCCTCTAGGGCAACTAGCCTAGTGGCCTCTCTCTTTCTGGAACCTATTTTTTGTGACAAAACACTGCTAAAATATTATGTGGTTTTTCTATGAAGAGGAGTAAAACGCACTCAGCATTGACCAGCCTACTCCTGGTGCAAAGGTCATCCTCCAGAGCTGCTGAGTGGTAACTCGAGCCACGCTCACGGCGATATAAATCCCTTTCCCTGTCTGCACCTTTTTGCAGACCCAGCAGTGTGGGGGAGCGCTCCCTGTGCAGTGCCAGGCTGCAGTCACACCTCGTTGGGGACGGGCAGCAGATGGTGCCAGCCTGCACTGGGTGCATACAGCGGCTCTGCTGCCAGCAGCATGCTGGGGACAACTTGCACGCGAGTTTTGCAAAGGGAAAGGGAACAAGACCTACACAATTGAGCTATGGGTTATCATAACAAAACAGCAGTCAGAGGGATATGATAGGCTAAGAGTTTTGAAACTTAAGACAGTATACGCAGCCCTTCTGCAGATGCAGAAGCCAAGACTGAGAGGAAAAGAGAGAGCAGACCAAACTAACCTGGGAATTCAGCCTTGCGTGGAACCAGGCTCCCAAATGGCTGGCGATGGCACGCCTACTGCCGCAGGCACAGCAGTAGATGCTTCTTTTCCCCCAACTCCTCCAAAAGTGTGAAAATCGTACTGACAATCTTTGGGTAAAACTATCTGCAATTCATCATGGGCTTTGTATCTGTCATTTTGCACGAGGCACAGTCAATAACAGAGTGCTTCACAAGGATGCAGGGGATAGCCTGCAAGATGGCTGCTCACCTCTGCTGGCTTTTGCTAGTTTTGTGCAACTTTCTGCTGTGCGTTTTTTATTAGAGGGACCTGCAGAAAGATTCAAGAGGAGCCAGGTGCTCTATGCCACTCATACCACATGTGAGGCAGGTGCCTAAGTGCCCAGGGCTCCCAAACACCCTAGCCAGCCCTGCCACCTGCAGTTGTCAGCTGCCTCCATGCAGTGCCTGACTCTGGCTGGTATGATCATGCACAGGAACTGGGTCACAGCTCTCGTTTCAGACCAAACCCATGCCTTCAGGCTGTGCTAGCACTAGTGACTCCCAGGTTTGCAGAAGGCTTGGATGAAAATCAAGTAACCCATTCTACAAAAACGTGAAAGGTTCCATTAACTGAGGGGGTGGAACACAGTGGCAATTTAGTTTATGAATACTAGCAACAAACTTAGCCTTAAGTTGGCACTTTCATTTTATCATAATGTTCCAGAACTATTTTTGGAGTACTTGGAATTAATACTCTTTGTTTAAACTGCAGTAGTGGCACTGGGAGCTTCAGCTGCAAGTCACGATCCAGGTCAACTTGCTGGTGTTGGCACCAGGAAACAACACAGCAACTCGTCCTTGCTTTGGACTGTGTGCAGCATAAATCTTAGGTGAAAGACAAAAACAAACCCAGAGAGATGAAGCACAGAACAATGATGAGTGAAGATTACTGTGTACAGTGCTGAGCTGTCCTCTTTCCTTCATTTTATCAGTGGAAACATCTGGAGCTTTTTAATGTTATTTTCCTTTTAGCTGTACAGCATACTGATCTGTAGGCTAGAATTCATTCTGCACAGACAGCTAGCCTGAGCAAGGTAATAAAGCTGGCTGGAAAAGTCTAAGATATGCAGATTCCATCAAGGCTGGTCTCCCTTCAGTGTGAAAGGTAAACTCCGGGTCTTTTTCAAGGTGAACTCATGCAGCACACAAATTATCTGAAAAGTCCCTTTTCTCTGAGAGATCATCACGCATCTCTCCTGCTAGGACAGCAGGAGGACCTAGCAGCCACACCAGGCTCATTAAACAGAAGGATGGACTTCTTTCTTCTCAAAATTGAGAGTGAGCTTCTTTATCTAAAGAGGATATGTAAAATTTCAAGCACAGGGCTTCCTATTCAAGAGCAATTGGGGTATTTATAGATACCGGGTGTGCTGTACATTCCCTTGTTTAATATACAATTTTATTTACTGTTTAGATTGGCATTTCTAAAAAAGATTGGAAGAAGACAAGTTTGGCAAAAAAAAAAAAAAAGACCAAACCAAACAAAAAAAAAAACAAATCAAACAAACAAAACAAAAAAACCAAATCACTTGGTCTTGAATTAGTGTGGTTTCTTCTGCCCATCTTCCATTTCTACCGCTCCGCTTTATGAGGCAGACCAGAGTATTAGACTCAGCAATGCACAGTTTAAGATCTGCTGTTAAACCAAAAAGTTTCCAAGCTCACCCCTACTGCCCTGCAACACCAGCTGTGCTCCCATGTGCAGCTGTACAACACAAGGTGCGATCACCAACACAAACAGGAAAAAACTCACACAGCCATCATCAGAAAATAACATAACTGCCAGAGTCACAAATAGCGTAGAATCCACAGGACTGGCTGCTAGGCAAAAATACAGTGTCTTCTGAGGCAGCAGCAGATCTGTCTGGCTCCAAGGGTAGTGCAGACACCTTGAAATGACTGGAGGCTCTGGCAGTCACCAAGTCCTGTGCCACGGGTACGATTAAGATGGGCCAGGATTTGAGCATAGGTTGTAAAACCGTGCTGAGTACAGCCTGTTAGCTCTTCACTTTATTTTTGGGCTCAGTCAACCACTAGTCTTGCCTGCGCCCCCGTTACCCAGTTTGTCATGTTCTGACTGTACATTTAAGGATAGAAATGCTTTTTGTTTGTTCTGGTATTGGACTGCAATCATTTTCAAGTATTTCAATTGGCAAATAGTGAAAGAAGTTCAGTAGAAAAGATAGAGGCTTATTTACTACGGTTTTATTACAATTAAAAATAGATTTGTTAGCCTTCGCTTCACTCTCCATGACTTCCAGCAAAGACCACAAACCTCCAGGCTCCATCCAACCAGGCTGTAGGACAACATCTCCATTTCAAAAGGAGCTACGAGGCACAACATCAATGCCAACATAATATTTCCAGTTGGGTTTTAAAAAATGTAAGTCTACCTCATGTTTTTCTGATGCAAAATTTGCTCCCAGTAATGACTAACAGATTATCAGCAATTGATAAACCTCGAGAAATACAGTGAAGATCAATCATTCAAGGAAACTGGATGCTTACTGCTTCTTCCCAGCCAAGAGCTGGAGGTAGGAATAGCACCAAGCCAAAGGTGAGCAGGTTCCAAGCCCGTGAAACAATAACAATAATCTTCATATCATGCACAGCGAAACTGTGAATTCTTGCTGCAGGATGTGTGGGTTCAGAGGGCAACTATGCAGTTTTGCTGGCACGCAGAACTCTCCCCACTCACTGAGCCTCAGTGACTCTCAGCATTGGTCTGCTATCAAGTCTCCTGTCCTATTTTTATCCTTTAGGCTTTCGTGAGCAGCAACTCGGTGTGAGCACACTCAGGGATTTTAGCTTGCTCTACAGAGCTGGGTCTGCTTTGGAGCCAGGCAGAGCTTCAGTCAACCTTCACAAAGGGGAGATAGGGCACGGTGCCACAGTCCTGTCCCTCAGAGGTAAGAAGCAAGAAGCAGGGGCACTTCCAACTGGGAAACCAAAGGCATGTTTTCCCTTGCTGAGATGCAAACCATCTGGGACAAATCAAGACATCTAAATTTGAAGTAATTTTCTTCATCCTTTTTCAGAAAGGCATTCGTGCGACTTAGAGAAACCTTAGAGTACCTTGAAACCTTTTTGTAACTGAAGTATATAGAGAAATTCTGCTACAGTAGTTGAGATAACTTTCAGTTACTGTTTGTGTCTCAGCTTTTGGGTGGATCTCAAACTCCACCACCCAAGGGCTGTGCATTGCTCTGGCCATCCCTGGGCTGTGCACGAAGGGCATTCCTGCAGGGTCTGGCACCCACATACAGAGGATGGTGCCAGTTGGCACCACGAGATGCTGCACAGTGTGTGAGTGCCAGGGACAGCAGTGACAGTGAGGGGTCACGGTGGGGCGTGCAAGACTTTGCAGTGGTTGTTTGGAGTTTACAGGATTTCTCAGCTGCCTGGGGATTTTGGCTCAGCTTTCCGATGCAAATGCTGACAAACCAGCATTGCTCCCACATCTGCCTGAGCTCACACCAGTGTTCCACTAAAAACGTATGACGGGGTTGTGAATGAACTTCACCCCAGGACTGACGCTTAGGCTGCAGAACCAAGCCCACAGCTTTCCCTTCCCTTGACACTGCCCCTTTCTGTTTGCCCTTCCATCACTTGGGAAGGGCAGAGCATGAGTCAGGCATTTTGGGTCCGCCTCCCGAATGGCCGGCGCTGCTGGTGAAGTCTTTTGCTCTGATCTAAGGAGCCAGGTAATGCGGGCTGCAAGATACTGTAGTTTGTTTGTGGGCATGGAAGTTAATTTTAATGCTAGTTTTTATACCTGATACTGTAAATGAGTACCTTCAACTTATATTGCCCATCGTAAACTTTTTTAACCTGTGAGTCATTTTCAAAATAATAAACGTAACTATTCCATAAAAATATCTCAACACAGAAGAGCCAGAAAACTGAAGGACATGAACAGATGGCACATCAATCTTCTGCATTTATACAATTTGTTTTTTAATGCAAATAGTGTGGGTTGCCTGCTCTTGCCTTGGATATTGTTCCAAAGACGAGCACATTTTCTTATCTTTCTGGATCAATGTGACATTTGCAGTTATCATAAAGTGGGAGCCCATTTAATGATGTTAATGCTTCCTTAATGCAAAAATAAAATCACCTCCTTTATAAAAGCAAACAGATTAAAAGTCCCAAAGAGACCATTGAAATCTGTGACATTTGCAGTTACTGGTGGCTAGATGGCTTGATTACACACAGGTAAAAAATTTCTTAAAAGCATTGTTTGCGCTCATTAATTAGAGCATTGAATAGGAATGCTGAAGGCTCCTGGGCTAGATTCAGCTTTAAAAATGTATTAATAAAAAAATGGAGGCATCATGTCACGCCGCCTGTTTAGATGGTTCAAAAAACCAAAACCTGCAAACAACCAAACTTATGGCCTTATGGCAGCTTGGTAAATCTTCAGACCCCAGATGTAATATGTGGTCTGCATTTTTATTTGCACATATTGGAAGCTGACTCTGCCAGCAGTCACTGATTCATGCTTGTACCATTCCCTCCACGGTGCCGCCAAGCAAGTGGCACATCACTAATATTCCTGCTCTTGCCCCTGAGGAAAGTCTGAAACCTGCTTTTGTAAGGGATATTGAGAAAAAAAGAACAACAAAAAAAATCTCTTCTGTTCTGGATTCTGATGAAAGGGGAAACTTAAACTCATTAAAATATATCACTTGAAACTGTTCTGAATATGTGTACGCTATGGTGCAAGTCCTTGATTCCCCGACTCCCAAACTCAGCTGGAGCTGCTTTAAGTGTGTAATTCAAACAGGAAAGAATAACTCAGTGTCATGAGGGACACACATTTCTCAATAAAAAATATTCTAGGTAAAAATGTCTTATGGTGCTTCATCGTTGTTTTGTACCTCCCTGCGCGCTGCTCACAGGGGCACCATCCCCATGCATGAAGGACGTACTGTGAGGGCTCTCCCCACATGGACTCTCTAGACAGAGGGTTAACATGCTTCCTCTCCTCTCCTGGCCTCACCCCATACGGAAAAGGCCACTGTTTTCCCACGTGCCTCAACAGCCAAGTCCAGCCTGTGCACAGACAGCTGGGGGCAGGAGAGGGGAGAGATAACAGATGCATGCAGGTGAACAGTCTGGGACAGGTGACTCTGAGCATTATTTCTCTTTCACATTGTACAGTGAAGGTGGGATGAATGCCATAAAGGAAGGGGTGGAGGAAATATTCACAAAATGAAAGTAACCAGATAATCCTGGCATCCCACCTGCACGGGCCATCACCACAACCTCTTTACTTCCCTCTGCTGCCCAAAGGCCAGCCTGAAGGAGCCCAGCTCACAGAGGCATGGAGTAAATCACTGTTTCAGGCACTCCTTGTGCAGCTGCACACAGGGAGGTCTTCCCATTTGTTCCCTGAGCAGTACTGCAGAGCAGGTTAGGGGAGCACCCCCAAGGAGGCAGAAAGCTGAATTCAACTCTCAGCTCACACTGCCCTGGCACACAACTCACAGGCTCGGTGCAGTCGCTGGGAACAAGCCTCATATGAAATAGCCAAAAAGCTACAAAAGGTAACGAAAAAATGCCTTTTAGTTCCCTGCCCTTCCCCTCTGAATGAGCTGTTAAAAGACCAAGAAAAACTGTTATAGAGATACCATAAAAAGAATAAAAGCCCCAAAAAAACAAAGAGCTCTCAGCTCCAGGCGTGTCCGAGGGGCTGGCAGGGAGCGACAGCGCCCACATGGGAAAGTTCTGTCACCCCATCTGAGATATCACTTAGCGGTGGCAGCTCTCCAGAGGCAGAACGGGTCCCACCTGTTTGCAATGTGTTTAGCTATTAATATTTATATAGTAGTTCAAGTGGGTATAAAAAAAAAAAAAGGATGAAATTCATCAAATTGTATGTCATCTCTGGTGGTGTAAAATAAAAACCGTCGCAGCGGGGGGGAAAGGGGAATGGCTTGTTTGCTTGCCTTTCTGCAGAGAGAAAAATCGCTCCTCTCACAGCGTCTCGGCGCTCAGTGCTTGGCAGCCACCCTGGTGTGATCCACACCTTGACACCCAGGCTAAATACCGCCAGGGCCACGGCCTGCCCCGACTCCACAAAGCTTTGGATAGCACCACACAGATAACACATCTATCAGTTCTGTGGTTCAACTTGAAACATCAGAAAAAAAAATAAAGAAAAAAAAGATTCATGTTGAAGTTGTTTTCTTAAGCTTCTCTTGCTATGGTGAAGAAAAACCAATCCCAAAACATTTAATTTAAAATTTTTCTCAGGTACAAACCCACAGAATGAGATAGGGGTGAGGGATGTACAAGGGGAGCCTATTTTCCTGAGATATGGGTATCCCAGATATGCTGCCAGCCCCATCCTTTTGGACCTGTTCTGCTCTCCTGCCTGCACAGAGAACTTGCAGCCAATTAAATGAATGTGTTTAAAAGCTGAGCCGGCTGGAGATCAGCTCCCCAGCCCACATCTCTGACCATGCGCTCAGCAGGACGGGGTGACATCACAGCTCAGGGCACAGCAGTCACTGTGTCAGCCACTGTCCTGCACCCACCTCAGTCACTGTCACACTTCTCTCCCTTCTCACTCACTCATGCACAAAAACAAGCCAACACGGCCTCTTCTGCACAGTATCTTTCAGTCTGGGGAAGAAAATTAAGTTGAAAAAACTAGAATGAAGGAATCAATAAATCAGAAGGACCTACAGCAATCCTAAAATGCTCAGGTCTAAACATGCCAGGAACCCCAGTTCCTGAAGCAACCAACAAGCCACAGGTGACACAGTCACCACAAGCCCTGGACAGTGCTGCTGAGCTCAGGTCTCCCTAGTAAGTACTGCTACTTTCAACTTACTTTGAATCCAGTCTCTCCAAGGGCTTTTGCTCCCACCAACCTATTCAAAGCCTCAATACTTGCTATAGAAATTCTCTGTGTTGGACTTCATCAAATCCATGTAAAGATCTGTACATTCTCGCTGTGAATTCATGAAAACAAGAGCGCTTGCCCTTGCCACGCATTTATTATATTGCTGGCATTTTGAAACACCGGGCATTTTTTTCCCTGCAGGAATAAAATAAAGAAACTCTTTCCTCTGCCTTCAGTTTCTATCCACTTGAGCACTTTCGGTGTTTGTAGTTCTAAGCAATTTTTTTTTGTAACTCTTTTTTTCATGCTTCATTCAACAGATGCTTTTAAAGACCAGGATCTTCTAAGGTTTCATCATTCTCAAGGTCCTCTTGTTAAAGAGGGTAAGTAAATTTCTGGTGTTCAAGTAAGGAAGCACCTTGCTCTGGAAGCAGAGAGCTTGGGTGCACACAGATGAGCCAAAGTGACACTGTAGCGCTGCAGCAATTAACAAGTGATGTGCAGCAGAACACAGGAACAGGATTAGCCTGGCTGGAAATCCATTAGCAAGTCAACTGACACAGCAGCTGGACTACCAGAGGAAACCATTTTCCTTCCTCATCCATGGATGAGCTCAAAATTCATCAGAACTTTGGTTTATAGACAGAAAAAAAAGCTAATTTCCTCTTTCCTGTCCTTAGTATTTTTATTCAATCAATATAACGGAATAGGATGAAGGCAATTGAGAGGATGATCTCCTCAGGCACTTTCACTTAACCTAAGAATACAAAAATCTAGAACAGACACAGGAAACGTATTTTCTTTTTGAGCTCCAACCTGGATTTTGGGGATCTCTGAGAGCACTGCACTGCACTGTTTGCTGATTTAGGCTACGCTGAACCTTGTTAATAGTCTCGTGTCAGTGAAAAGCATGCTCTTTGTGTAAGACAGCCTGCAACAGAACTATCCTTCAAAGAAATAGGTGAGTTCAAGAGAGGCAGCCCCATAGGAGCACTACTTCAGACCTCTTCTGCATTACTATGGGCCAACTGAGATATGAGTGCCACTGCAATGCATCCCAGCTGTCCTGGCTCTGTCCCCTCCCAGCTCCTGGCACAGCTGAACCAACTGCAGACACAGCTTTCGTGTGCCTCCTCACTTGGTCCAACTTCTCCACTCATTCCTTCCCTGGAGATCAAGGGAATTGACTGGTGTTGATGTGTTTGCGTCAGAGAGAAAGAATCTTCTTTACTTCCCTGGGCCCTTTGTATGTTTTCTGAGACCATTTTAAAATGTTTTCAACATTTTTCATGAGACAAAAAAAAAAAAAAAAGAAGTCATGATCAGCATAGCAGAGAACAGGCATAAAGAAAGCGGCCTGCCTGGGACATCATTTTTATGTCAATACAGATTTTCAATTAAAACAGCCCTCTTTCTTCAGAGATTTTGGGTAGGAAGTAATCCCAGTAAGGAGCATCGCATCCAAATCACCTCTTAGTTTTCTCCTGCCCACACTGATGTCAAGGAAAATCAGGTCTGATAGAGAATTCAACGTGTTGTTAAAACAACTCACCCCAAGTTTTTATAAAAATGGAATTTGACCACTGAAAAAGAATGTGTCAAAAATGAGAGCTTGATAACAATGAAACACAAAAATGGTACTGCAGGTCAAACCAAGGTCCATCTATGTTAGCGCTTCACCTCCCGTGGGAACTGGTAGGAGATGCCAAGCTAAGTTAGCATCATTTCTCATTAGAGAATGTGAGAATTCTTCCGAGTGAACAAAACAAGGTTTCAAATCCTGTTTGTGCCTGACACTACATCCTGAGACACTGTCACTTCCACTCCACGCCAGGAAAATGCCAAATCAACCCCAAATTTGTTGCAATGTCATTGTTTCTCAATTTTGGGGAATAAAGAAACTGGATAAATGAAAGGAACCTTTTCTCCAGTGCCAGTCCATAACAGAACTGCAGCACACACGCCTGACACGTCAGACAGAAAATCCTGGGTGCCCCCGCACAGTGCTGTCCCCTCTGCTTCCTCCCCGAAGGCATCCCACCAGACTGTGTGCCTCCCCTGCCCTGCCACGAGTGATGCAGAGGCAGCACCCTGGGGTGCTCAGCAGGGGCTCGGCAGGTCGCTCCCTCGGCCATCTTCCCGCCAGCCCTCAGCACCCAGTAGCCCGGCATGGCAGTGGTGCTGCCTGTTCTGGACTGCGCGTGGGGCTTCGGCAGCCATGCTGGGGAGCTCTCAGCTCCTGGTTTGTGTGCCTCGTTTGTCTGCTCTGCCGCACCAAAGAGACACCATTAAACAGCCACATATCTTACCACTTTCACATGTTTAAATCAATTCCGCCTCCATTCAGATGAGTGTTGAAACCCCCGTGTGGCTGGCAATTCCTAGAAGAGGACAGATCTTTTCCAAAAGCTGAGCTGAACTTAAAGTAGATACAAAATAATACTATAGGTTTTCTTTCTCTCTCTCACTCATCACAGCCCTAAGATTAGCATAAAAATGTGCTATCCTAACTAAGCAGTCTGTTAACTGATAAGCTATCAAAAAATCATCTGTTATTTTTATAGCTCAAAGGCAGATGCCATTTCAAGAACCAGAGTTGATTGAGTAGGATTTTTAGTGCTTCATAGATTTATCATTGTAAACTTGAGGTATTTTAAAACAGAATGATTCAAGCCTTGAAATATTACCTCAAGAGCAATTAAGCATTAGGATTTTTGCCGGTCTTAAGTTTTATCTGGGATGAAATCATTTAATCTTGTATTATAAAGAATTTCAGTTGCTTCTAGTGTGCGCACTAAAAATCTTTTCTGCATTACGGTCCAAACAGATGTAATTACTCAAAAGGATGGATGTCAGAGCCTGCCATCGCTCCTGCGGGGCCCCTCCTGCCTACACTGCTCGGATCCCCCATCTCAGGGAGGGAGGGAGAATCTCAGCCAGCGAGCTGCAACCAAGCTTTCTGTATCAGCTTTCATACCCTGGCACTGATGAGATGCCCTGCCAACATGCCCCCCATTACCCTACTGTGTGTTGCCTTGAGTCTCCATCATAAACCTGGCCCACATGTGCCACTGCAGGAAGGGGAAAAGACTACCAGAATGTGTGTTATGCACAGTAAATCAAAGATGCTGAGTTCTTCGAGAGTAGGCAGAATGGAAGCAAGCCAAGCTGCAACGTGTAGGAAGAGAGAGGGAAATGTGGAATAGTGCAAACTCCACGTCGCGTGTGATGTGGCTGCTGCACAGGAAAGTATGTGTCACTGTGGAGGAGCACTCGGCAGCACACAGAGCATCGAAAAGCCCCACTGGAGTGGCTGCTCCTTTCATAATGAAATACAGGTGCCAATAGAAGTCTGCAACCAGTTATTGCAATTAATATTGCATTTTTGTGGGGTCTACAAGCCCTTCACATTGAGGCATGGGTAGGCTGGCCTTCCGTGAAGGGCAGAGCAGCCCTTCCACATTTTATACCAGTCAGAACAATTAGACATACCTCCAAGCTGATGTCCTCTGAGAAAGAGGCATGACATTACCCCCAAACAGGAGTGTCATAACATGTGTATCAGCCACCTTCAGAGGAACTTGCCTCTGAAATTCCTCAGTTCTTACAACAGCCAGAGCCCCCAGTGCTTGCTGGGATGAGCCTCCTCTCACTAGCTTTGAACCAGCCTAGGGTTCTCTGCACAAGAAAAGGAATCACTTCAGTCAGAAGGCAGACTGTGGGATTTTTATTTTTCTGGAGCAAGAAATAAGCATCCTGAAGAGTCAGTGAAGAGACACGGAGTACCTACATACAGCCTGACAGACCAGGAATACGTTTTGTGTGCTGGTTCAGCATGATGGATATTTCAAAGCACCACATAACTCTGCTCACCACCAGCTGGTGCAGACCCTTGGATGAATGCTCTGCACAGGGACACCTACAAATGGGGTGGGCTAAGAGCGGCCATCACAGTCCCCACACTGCTGGGCCCTTCCTCAAGGGCCCCATTTCCACACGTACCTGGCTTTCTTGCAGGCACAAGCACCTGAGCTCCCCATAGCACAGCTAATACCTTGCCTGGTGCTGCTCCATCCCTCCCTACAGGGAGACAGGACCCAGCAGAAGCTAAATGAGGTTAAGAATGGTATTAACTCATCTTCCTGAGTCTCTGGAGAACCAACCTGAAGTTACTTCCTGCAGCAGCATCATTCATATTCTCCAAATAAATGGATTTTAAAACTCAAGTGCAGCAAAATGCTGGAACAGGTTTAAAGCCACTGTGCCAAAGCATTACTGACACAGGGACATGCACAAATTTGTCCCACCAGTTTTTAGCAGCCAGCTCCCTAAGAGGCCTCAGCACTTGCCTGTTGTTTCCCAAAGACAAGGGCAAGGATGTTTTTTTTTTTGCCCAAAATAGTTAGAAGTCATCAAACAGGTCCGAGCTTACAAGGCCAACCTTTCCCGACCTCTCTGACTAGACCAACTCCTGTTACATTAACCCCTGACCTCCAGCCTCCTTAATAGCAATATTCTTGGGCACTGTAATTTCCCTCCCACCGTGTTGGCTCAGGGAAGTATTTACTATCTTGGCTTCAGAATTTATTTTTCAACAGAAGTGGCAGGGACCACCCTTCTCCACCCCTCCTTGTGCAGTACGAGTGAAGTAATTCCCGAGATATTATTTTACCCGAACAAATGCGCTTCAGAACCTCTTTAGCTTTGTACCAAGCCCTGACTTCCTATCAAAATCAAACAGGGACCTTGTCAGATCTGAGGTGGATATAAACAAGAAATGGGAGCCCATAATTGGTGATGGAAATCAGATAAGCCCCTTTTAAATACAACCATTGATAGAGAAATGGGAACTCAAATTACCTTTGATTAAGTCTCTTAAGAAAATAAAGTGTGGGGGAGGGAGACTGCCCCAATAAAACCACCCTCGTGGATAAGATCGTTGGGAAATGGGTGGAAGGAGATGACTGCAGCTTGCCAGACTCCCCAGGTTAGATGTAGCAGAGCTGCAGCCAAGGAGAAATTCCTCACCCACCAACAACAGTACCAGCACCGGAGCTGTAGCAGATGGGGACACATGACGCCAGCTCTCTGCAGGCTCCTTAGACTTTTGGGGCCCACTTCATTGCTTCCATTCATCAAGTGATTTCAAAAGTGGACTCTCAGGACTGAGGGACTTTCTTGATGCCTTCAGAACAAAACTCTGATGCATGTTTGTAAGCCTGTCTGGTGCACCCTGAAACAAGAGGGAAAAGCAGGTCTGGCTGGAGGACTCAGCTACTCTGAATTTGTCACCATTTAATTGTAGTTGATTGCGGTGACCAGGGACTTGCAGATGTTTCACTCACTTAGGAATGAAATTCCCATTCCCATTGAAATGACGTTTTCAAGTGCAGTAGGCAGGAGAAAAGGGATGACTTCCAAAATAAGACTAAAATAAGCACTAAGAACTTCCTCTGCACAGTGTACTGATTATTAACCATCCTTTTCCATTCCTGTGATTTGCTGCCTCTTTCTGTGTCCCCCACCCTTTCGACGTGCCCTTTTATGTACTTCAAAAAATTTCTCCTGAGTTGAAGGCAAACCCCAGGTGCAAAACACAAATATGTTTCAATAGAGAGTGAGGCAGGTTCACGGCTGCTCATAGCCCTGTCTGGAAGCTGCAGCTCATGGAGCACGGTTGGCATAGGGCTCAGCATCACCCACACTCCACCAGCAAACGAGGATGGGCTCACTCCTTACAAATCTGCTCGCAGAACACATTTCAGAGCCTTGCCATGCTAAGCCTTAATTCCTGATCCTGCAGGATCCTGGTCCCACCGGCAGCCCCGCAGCCTCAGCAGGTACCCTTGGTGCGGCTGGATGGCAGCGCAGGCACAAAGCAGGGATCACACACTGCTCTAGGTGACAGCAGCTCATTCTCACACAGCGCAGCTGACTCTGAATGCTGTGCAAAGCCACATCCTCGAGTGGTACGTGGCAGTATGGCCATGCTGCAGCCAAGGTCACCCCAGGCTGTCACCGTGTCGCCTCACCCCAGCCGCCGGCTGGGCTGCTCCTAGGTTTCGGATCAGGCACTCGAGGCTCAGGACAGGCAGGAGTGCTGAGCTACTGTAAGTAGTGCCTCTGCCTTAATTACATACCAAAACCGTGTTTGCGGGTCAGTACTCCGTCAGGATAAATAAGCATTTTCACACAGTATTACATTTCTCTATTTCTTTTGGCTGATAATATTGGACACTGCCCAAGTTTGTCCCTAATGGCCACAATAATCATTCTTATCTGGACTCTAATCGGTGTCATATGCAGCCTTATCACGCACACATCTCTGTAAACACGTGGTGTTTAAACAAGTGTAAGGTCAAAAGGAACTTCAACACTGTGAGCGAGTCTGTGAAATGCAAACTGCATTTTGAAGACTGCTTGAAATTGAAACTTCTGACTCCTGAAAAAGGGATATTTGGGGGCTATTGGGTTGAAATACAGCTGCATGCAAAACTGATCTTTATAGTGACGGATGGGTCCCTCTGCAGAGATAAAACCCAGATTTTAAATATTTCTTTTAATTGTTATTGTCTTTGTGCTCAAGGACTGATTGTGGGAAAAATGCCATTCTCTGACCATAAAAATAAAAAGAAAATATAATAAAGCAGTAATTGGTCAATGATGATTGAACTAACGACTTTACAGTGCCAGTCAAACAGACATAATAATTGCTCTTTGGACTCTTTATGAAGGTACACCACTGTTTCATAAAACTAATCCCGCCTTACAAATTCTCCATTTTATGTCAGTTTCCACCATTATCACATAAACATTATGATGAATTGCATACATTATTAAAGTTCCCTAATTTACACCGCACGACGTGTGAGAAAACAAGGGGTTATCTCCCCGAAAGCAGGTTGGATGCAAGTTGTCACCAAGATGGCTATTCCTTTGTGTTTCTTTTTAATCTGAATTACAGCAGCAATGACAGCAGGCAGCACTGCCTGAGCTTCCCCAGCCGCAAGGCAGAGCAGGGGTAGTTGCACAGAGCAGGCGGCAGGGAGCGTGGGGCTGTGTCATAGCTGTGAGACCAGGCCATGCCAGGAAACTGCCAGCAGCAGCATGGAACGGAGCAGCAAAGCTCTCACAGTGCTGTGCGGGGCGGGCACAGGGCTGGGACATGGCTGCGTGCTCACCTGAACTTTGCTCACTGCGAGGAGGGGAATCCAGCCTCTCTTCTCCCCGCATCCCTGTAAGGGCTTGCAGACAAACCACCACCTCTTGCTGTTGTTAATCGAAGTTGGAAAACCATTCTGTTTTCCTTCACGCACTATCTGGAGCCTGACAGTGCTACCAGAACTCATATTTTACTTTTTTTCTTTTCTCTCCTTTATATGCAGGCTTGGAAATGTATCAGGAGAAGAAGACAGTTTAATTTCCAATGTGAGAGGAGGCTTCTATAGCAGCTTCCTATCTGAGTTGTGCTTCTCTCCAGTGCCCACACCTGCTCCTTGGGGTTGGCCAGGCAAACAGCCTGCATGCCAGAGCAGTAACATGAAGCCCATCCCTGTGTGGCCAGTTAGGACATTTCACAGCCTCTGTCAGGCACGCTCATAAAGTTCCCCATGCTGTCTATCAAACACCAGCACAAAAGGCAGTTTGCCTTCCGCCGAGGCTGTCAGCTCCCACCTTCCCACTGGACAGCCTTCTCGATCCCATCTGCAAATGACTGGCCAAGGCACAAAGTGGCACAGATCCTGTGCCACAAAGCTCCATGCAGTGCCATGGGCTTGCATCAGTGTGACCCGTTTGCATGCTGGTGTTGCCCAGGGAGCAATGATGTCTCCTGCAGGGCTCTGCTGTGGTGAGAAGCAGTGAAACAAAGTGCCAGAAGGAGGTAAAAGGAGCAAGCCTCAAACCACACGTTCACGGAGACCCAGGAATGTCTGTTGCCTGCTCAGAACTGTACAAAAAATTAGCAAGGGATACCAGATAGAGATAAATCCCTCAGATGTAGGAGATAAAATGTGTTCGTATGTCAACAAAATCTCTACAGCACCCAATTGAACCACACACTTTGCATATCCACATGCAAACACATAAGGGAAGAAACTAACAGAAATCTTTGGGTCACGAAGTAAAGTACTGAAACAATATTGCTCCATCATATGCTGTTAACATGCATTGGCACTGCAACCTGGGCTGTAAGTCCTGCAATCTCATCTCTGGTGGAAGGGACGAAGATACAAGCCAAAAGGAGGAGGAGGGATCTGCAGCAGAAGGGGGGCAGTGAGGGACTCACTCTTGCTGGTAGCCAGAGCCAGAGCAGGTAGCCCAGATATGCGGTGCCTGTGCCCCACTGCATGCTGCTGCACAGGTCTGCACCTTCCCCAGCTATTTTTCCTGTATAGGGAAAGCCAAGCTGCAGGGAGGGTTGCACCTCTCCTGCCTGGTGTCTCTTGCCTGCTACTGAATAGTGCAAAGAGCAATTGCTGGCACTGGCTGGAGCGGGCAGGGTGGCTGGCATGCATGGACAGCCTCTCAGGAGCCAGCCAGAGGTGAGCAGCTCAAGTTCAGCTGCTGTAATTAAGCTCTATCCACTGTGCATCACTTTGAAGAATGCTCTGAGATCACCAAGTGGAAAAGATATCTTATCCACAGACTTCTAAAAGGATCAAGTCTTGGCTTTCTCCTTCATCAGGCTTACCTACGTCCAGTATCAAGAAATCTGGGCATATGTTAAAGGAAAAACATAGGAATTAGCTCTGACTGCAGCAGAGAAAGCCTTCCCTGCCCCCAGTGGACCTGATGCACACCTGAATGGCAACAAGAGGAGTTCTGGTCACAGCACAAAGCTCCTTAACCCTGACCTTGACCCACAGCCTCATCAGAGGAGGGCAGCTTCGTCAGCACTCAGCCTCTGCAAAGCCAAGAATAACTGCTTGGTAGGAATTTAGAAGCAGCAATTTCCCCCTGAACTGCCGTCAAACAACAATGCTATTTCGACACAGGGGACGTGGGCAGCACCCACCGCAGCCTCTAACCACGCAGGGCCCGCTCTGGGCGTGCCAGCCAGCCTGGCAGTGAGTCTGGGGGCTGCTTGTGCCCAGCCACGGGCATCTCACACGGCAAATGATCACCGCACTGGGCACAATTTATATCTGCTCTGTGCAAGCAGCAGTCCCAGGCATCAAAGCTTCTGTTTCAGCACCGTGCCAAAACCCATAAAGTTTAAGGCTTGACCAAGCATTGATTCAGCACTAAAGCAGAAGCTTGGACTCTGGAGACTACTGAATAGCTGGATTAAATAAACACTTTAAAAATACCTCTAATGCTGCTAATAAAAACTAGGGCAAAAGAAATGCATAAATGAACCTTTGTTTGCTGAACAAACTTTTTATTTTCATATATATAATATTTATATTTACAATGGGAAGGACATTTTCTAAAATAACTATAAAAATAAAAACATTCGCTGCAAAACCAAAGTGCTAAATATGCCTATTTAAAGACACAGGTGAAATTGTTTCTATCTGATGCTCATTAACAGGGTTAAAAGGTGCTGGAGTGGGAAAACAAGAGAGCACCAGTGGAAGCAAAAGCAAAGAAATGAGTAGGGGAGAATGAGTTCTGCTGGGAGTTGGTCAGCCAGCAGGGCTTCAGTACAAGTATCAATACGCCAGATGAGAAACATTTTTTTTGGTGACAACTTCATCCTTTTGATCAGGCTGAGGGAGGGGTGAGGCAGGTGGTGACAGCGTACCTGAATGCCTCGTGCTGGAGACTAAGCAGATGGGGTACAGAGCCCTTGCCTTGTCTAAGGACACCCTGACCAGCAGGGCATCTCTAGAAGCAGAAAGGACAGAACTAGAGCTGGAAATGCTTGTGACTTCATCTATGCCTTCGCTTTACCATCTGCTTCCCTCAAACCTGCTATCTTAGAGTCATGTGATTGCAAGAAAATGAAAAAAAAAAAGAAAAAAAAAGAGCAAACTGTACTATTTCATGCTTTATGAAAGGCATTTAAAGCTCTGCAAGTGGCTTTGGGGGGAGTAAGGTACAGCAGGAAGAGGAGCGTGGGTGATTCCAGACTCATGGTGGAGTTTAACAGATTTGCTTGGAACTAACAAAGAAAATCTCATCATCTTACACATAGGATTGTGCAGGCAATGGTGGACTTCATAGACGCTTCCCCCTTTCTCATCCTAGCTCCCCACCCCAGTGCTAGAACCAGGGCAATACAGAAAGTAGCCCTCTGAGTGTCCCAGAGAGGAGAGAAGGGGCACTCTGTGTGCACAGGCCTTCCCCTCTGGAAGTAATAACCCATCATATCCCACTGCTACTTATGCCTCATTTTAACAGCAGATTTCCTGGGATATAAAGAATGCTCTGTTACCAGGCAGGCTCAGTACTAACTGATGTCAGTGAGCACTGTGTTACTCTAGTACCACACGTTTCTGTCTGCATTTAGTTCTTCGGGACTTAAAGAGCACATCAGGTAGGATCCTGACTAGGCCAACTGACAAAGATGCATTTCAAAACATGCCCTTCCCGGGGCTTCCTCATTTGTGTAAAAAAGTCACCATCAAACAACAGACCAAAATGAAAACCAAAGGTTTGATCAAAACAAGCTGTACTCATATAGAGTGAAAACCAAGCATGAGGGTACTAATACAAAGTCCATCTACAGAAACAACCCCAAAAACCCTAACAAAGTTTCACTGCAAACTCTTACATCTGATAAAGTAATTGAATTGATCTTTCATCTCATGAAATTTACTCACTGACAAAACCCCATTGGTGTCCTCTTGGTTAGTGTTCCTCAGAACTTCCCTGTCTTGCCCATCCAGTGCTAATGTGGGATGTGCTTCGTCTGCGTTATCTGTGAGGCTGAAACAGGGCCAAGAGCTGCCACAATCTATCTTAAATACTTCTGTCCAGCATCATTTACTTTCTTACTTTCTAGCATGATGACAAACAAATTTCAGCTCTTTCCCACTATCAGTATTTCATCACTGGGTCTGGCAACATTTGGAGCTTAAACAAGAGATAAGCAAAGAAGGCTGATGGAGGGCAAGCCAAAGGAAAGACAGGAAAGATGTGGTATGGCTGCTTCAAGTAAGGCCAGAAAGATGAAATATAGCTGCAAAATGATGACTGCTCCTGCCTTCATCAGTAAACAACTGCACTGTAACAGCATAGACACGTTGCGAATTAGGGCGATGCTGTACTGAATGGTCTGCAGGGAGGAAATTACAGTAATCAAGTCTTGTGGTCAAAAGGTCTGGGGCTGCTCCTAGGAGTTCACTGTGGGATACTAACAGTTCCTCACAGCCTACACAAGCTTCCCAACAAAAAAACCCCTTTGATACCACATCAACATGTGGTAAATTTTCAGAGAAAGTGTGGGATCAAAAGCCAAGCTGGCGGGTCCACGAAATACCTCTGAGATCTCTTCTAGCTAGGAAAGAGAGTTGTTTTCTCTTGTGATGCACTACTTCATGCAGGAGTCCCTTGGCTAAAGAGAAAGGTGCTCAGACATTCCCCCCAGCTTAAACCTTTCAGAGCACCCTTGCCTTGTACTCAGATGATAAAACAATGACTTAGAACAGTCAAGAACTACAGAATTCATGTTTGGCTTCTAACGAACCAATCCACCTAGCTTCACACTCATGCTGACTTGCGGCTTTTCCTAGGTGATGACACAAATGGGCATCCTGTGGGTCCTCACCTTTTGAAGAGCTGGAGCCAGAGCTACATCAGCTGGGCTTATGGTCATTAGCACCACCCATTACAGCGAGTGCTGGTGTTGGTCCAACAAAGCACACAATTTTTCTTGTATAAGAGCAGCGAGAGGTGTTTTTCAGGATGAATCCCTACACAAGGGCAACCCTGGTATCCAGGCAGGCTTGGAATAAGAGAATAATGTGGTTTTGGCCAAGCAGACAGATGAAGAATCACAGAATCACAGAATTGTAGGGGTTGGAAGGGACCTCCAGAGATCATCGAGTCCAACCCCCCTGCCAAAGCAGGTTCCCTACACCAGGTAGCACAGGTAGGCATCCAGGCAGGTCTTGAACATCTCCAGAGAAGGAGACTCCACCACCTCCCTGGGCAGCCTGTTCCAGTGCTCCGTCACCTCACTGTAAAGAAGTTCTTGCGCATGTTTGTGCGGAACTTCCTATGCTGCAGTTTCTGGCTGTTTCCCCTTGTCCTGTCTCCACTCACCACTGAAAAGAGTCCGGCCTCGCCATTCTGCCCCCCACACCTTAGATATTTATAGACCTGGATCAGGTCCCCTCTCAGCTCTCTCCTTTTTGCACGTCATAAGAAACGTGTTTGAAAGGAGAAGGCTTGGGGTCAGCCCACAGTAGCAAAGCCTTTTCCACCATGAAAACTTAAGGACAAGTTTAGGCAGAATATTCCAGTGAGGTAATTTTCTCCAGGTTCACTGTATCTCTTTTATCTGTTAAATGAGAAACTCGCAAGAATATTCCTATAACACTTTTTAAATCCTACAGATGAGTAAAACCTATGTACGTCACTGCTCAAACCTACAGTTATAGCATTCCTGTTTTCTCCAGATGTATCTTCCCATTTTTGTGGGGTCCAGAGAGACACTCAAGGCAGGTTGGTGTCAACTAGCTACTAACTCTGGTAACTGGCAAGAAATCTTTTTTGCAGCACCAGTCCTACCTCACAGAATGGTTCTGCGCCTCGGATTTGAGGTTTCCCTGCAGTCATTTGAGTGATGAAAGGCACCATGTGCCTTCAATCCCAGAATTAAGCAACAATCTAAGTGCCAAACTGCAGAGAAATTGCCGATTCGGCCCTGAAGAACTACTTTTCTGTAAAAGCCATGGCAGTAGGCAAGATGAGCTCCTGAAGAAGCAGCAGGTGTTGTTATAAAAACACAATTGCAGGTGGAGACTCTGCTATGAGGAACTCAGCCTTGCAGCACCTGTACTGAGGAACTAGTGAACCCCCCTACACTTGTCAGGCACAGCTGAAAGCCCTGACCCAGAACAATTTCCTTCCTGTGTGAGCAGCATGGCTATGCAGACATATGCTCGGTTGTAGAGCTCTGTTAGAAAAGAGTTAACTTTGCAAATAGCGAAGTTAACGCTCCATGAGAACTGCTGCAGCACTCCCAAGGCCAGCAAGCACGCACAGGAGCCCCAAACAGAGAAGAAGGATCAAAATTAGCCCTCTGGGGCTTGTGGTTTGCTACTTCGACTATTCAAACAAGCCTGAATTTTTAAATTCACTAATGGGAGGCACCTTCTGCCAGCATTTAAGCATTTCATTCTGACAGCAGCATTTCTGAGCCCGGGGATCTATAACACAAGTGCTCAGCACCCCAAGAAACAAAAGGAGGGTGTTTACAGCTCTGCCCCAGGCTCTCCAGCCAGAGCCTGCAGGAGCTGAGCCCTATGCTGTCACAGCACTACACAAAATCTGATTCACATGAGAGGGAACAGTTGGCAGCCATCTGAAAGCACTGTCCTGTAGCCCTTCTCTATTACGGCTGGTTTTACAACTACTGTGTCTTTTCATGGCGGAGCTGCTCTTTCTCTAACTTGTGTTTTATTACTCTGGAAATATTTGAGGATTGATGCATTTAGTCAATGAATCATCTGGAGTCTTTGTTCCTCTGGAGGAAACGCTGGTAGTACAAAACCAATGTGCAGAGCCGCCCGAATTGTGCTGCCACATTTGGGTGCTTGTATCCACAAGTATCTCTCTGCAGAAGGGCCAACAGACTGCCTCGGGTCTCTCGTTCGTGCTCTTGAGGCTGTAGGGATGCAGCCCCACCAAGCCACAGCAGAGCTGGGTGATCTGCATAATATCCCACCAGCTCCTCCTTTCTTTCCCCTTACGCAGCACGCACCACTGTTTCGAACAAACTGAAGGCATTCCTCTTCGGCCTGACCCATGGTGCAACCACATCCCCTTTGCCCCCATCTCTGAAGGGCAGCTCAGGGTTTGATTTCATGCAGCCCTGCAGCCTGAAGCTCCTGGCCAGGCCAGGGAAGCTGGCCCTCCACACACTGCTTCCTGGAGCAGTGCAAAGCATGTTTCTTTCTTGAAATGGAAACGTCACAATACTTATGACTTGCAAAAAATAACAAAAAAATTACAATCAGATATGTTTGTGCAGCGTGCTCATTCTTCCCTTTTTACAAAGCCACAAGAGATATAAAATATAGAACATCCAAGGACCACATGAAAAGGATGTCTGGATCTGCTAAAACATAAAGAAGGTTCTACCAGCCAAGGGCAAAAGTTTAGCAACAATAAAAGTGTCTTTAGGGTGGTTTTTTTAATTTTTTTTTTTTTTTTAATGCATAAAGAGAGGGAAAGAGTTTGTGGTCATGTTTTCCAGCTTTATGTATATTTGTCTATCATTTTAATATAAACAGGGTGTATTTATAAAGCCTAAAGAAATGGGAAACAGATTCACTGGTTTCTAAATGCCAAGAAGTCTCTTCAAGGATGATAAGCAATTAAAGAGGAGAGTCAATCAAACTTTTATGACACTTCTGACCAAGGGTTTTATTTTTATTGCACAAAATCCAATGTGACAACAACAGATATATACAGTAGCAGCACCCACCCGTCCTTCTGTTGTGAGGGGCCTGCCAGCATTCCCAGCAAAATCCCTTTTCTGAGGGGAAAACAATGCCCGAATTCATATATCATTTGACAGAGAGGCTCTCGGTGCTTCTGAACACACTGATGTACACAGGAAAGCATACAGAAAGGGATACACAAGTACCATTTCCATACACATCCAAAAAAAGCTTTTCTAAGAGCAATTCTCCCTACAGCCCCTAAGGAAACATTATCTTTTTTTCTACATTGAATGCTCAGGAGGGTCCAGAAATCCTTCAGTAGCCCTGAAAAAATTAAGCAGAAATGGAATAAAGTAGGATAACAGACAATGCAGCTGGTGCGTTATTTTGCACCAGTCCCAAACATTCATCTCACACAGTGGTACAGTCAATTTGATATTGACAAGGCAGAACTTCAGTTGTCAGGTTTTGACAGGCCATTTTGGTAGTGAAGAAGGTTTGGCTTTTTCCTGGGAGAGGGGGAAGGGGGAGAGGAACGAAGGTGCTAATTAAAGACACAGAGCCCATTATGTGCCCACAGAAAGAGAACTGGAAACTCTCGTTAATGGCTCTTTTGATAAAAGGTATCCAGAAATGGTGACTAAAATACAGTGCAACAGAAGGACCTGTATATTTTGCAGAAGAGGGATACCGCATGCTCTGACTAGTACAGTTCCTCTCTACGATAAGCAGTTACAGAAATTTTGAGACCAATTATCAATAATGTTTTATGAGATACAAGTTTTGTGTCATTAAGCAATCGTACCTTATCATCAAGCATCCAGTAAAGAAAAAGCAGGACGGGGCTGGGGGAAATCAGAAGCAACCTTTGGGAGCTAAAATATCTTCAAAAAGATATAAAAATTTCTTGTGATAACTCTGTCTCTGCTACTGACCTGGAGACAGTGCACAACTCCACTGTGCCTCCTGGGGCTGGGACACAAAAACATCCTCTCTGGATTCACACTTACACTTAAAGCATTGTCCTTTGGCTGGAAATCAGTTCATGCCACAGAAGTCCAGCTCACAATGCAGAGTAATGAGCAGGAAAAGGGACGGGGGGAAGGGGGGGGGAGGGGGGGGAAGGAGTCTGCTTTCAGCAAGAATATATGTTGCACTCTATACAAAGGAGAAGGTTTCTGTACAATGAGTAAGGGTTGATTATTAAGAGCTTCATTTCTGTGGCATTTGCCATCCTTGCCAAAAGTACATGGGGCAGCTGTGGAGCGGCCCACTGCACTGTGCTGCACTGGGCAGGCCAGTGCTGCAGCCATGTCCCTGCTCTCACCAGCTTGCTGCCTCCTGCTTCGTGGGGCAAACAGAGCCAGAGCCTTCTGAACTTATTTTAAAAAACATTTTAAATTGGTTGGGTCTTTTGTACTTGTCATGGCTTGGTTTCCTGCGCTGTTAATTTTTTTTTCTCACCTCCTTCAGCTTAGTAGCTCTTAAGAGTTACCTGCCAGAAAGAGAAGCTCCTTTATTTTTTCCAGCATTGCTTGGGATGAGCATCCTCAAGTGACTGAAGTGTTTACATTGCGTGCAGTTTTGGCACAGACACTATGAGTTTTATTTTATCTGTCAGATGAAATTCATCCTGGTGTAAATCCTGAGTATATCCCAAGCAACTCTAGCAAATCAATGAAATTACTCCAAAACTATAGAGAACTCGACCCTGGAGTTGCCAGGTGAGCTGAGCCCCCAGCCAGCAGCTCTGGGGCAGGTAAGCACGGAGCCTCTCTGGCACAGCACGTCAGGGAGAGAAACAAGTCAGAATGGCAAGACACAGCCATCGCATGTCTGTTGTTGACTTGGCTTTATTGCAAGCTACAAGTGAATCTTTTCCTGGTGTAGGCTCATGACAGCCACCACCATACAAGAGACATGTTCATGAGCCCCTGGGAATGGTCATCATCTAGCTCCTGTCCCTCTGAGCAGTTTGAGCTGAGCACTTCCACTGGTGCCAGGTTTGAGTAATGCAGGGAAGTTTAATACAGTATGATGTGAAAAACATAAGGAGGTATCAGCAGCACAGTGATAGAGTAGACTGACTGTCATCCTGAACACCAGGAGACTGCTCTATGCTAGTCAAGAATTAATAGTTCACATTAAGTAATCTGGAAAAATACATCTCCTGACTATGCCAGCAACCAGCTTACAGTTTGGTTTTATTCATTATTCTTGGAAACATCCATGGATAATTCTTGGTCCACTAGAATTGCTGTGGGAAGCAAATTCAAAAAGGAGTATGAGCACAGCTTTGGCCAATATGGCTGGGTTTTTTTGTTCAGACAGATGTAATGGTCAGCTGGACGCAGAGTCAGTGCTGAAGTATTTGCTCAGTTTCCTTGCAACTGCTCCATTTTCTCAACCCATTAGGTCACACACATCATGTTTTCATACTGGGTCTGGGGCACCACAGCAATACAGAGATCTTTTCCATGCTCGTTTCCAGCTGCATTCGGTAGCAGAGGAGGGCAGTGGAGAAGTCATTTATTTTAAGGGAGCCAAATGTGGTACCACACTCTCTCTTGAGTGACCTCTTGTGAGGTGGTACATAGAGATGGCCCAAGCTCCATAGCAGCACGCACCGGCTGCAGGAAGGCAGGAGAGAGAGAGGAGGGAGCCCCGCTGAATTCTGAGAGCATAAGGACCAGCACCTAAACGGATGGGCTGTACATGAAGCTCCACTCTGCGTGAAGCATGGCCTTCAGAGCATTTTAGAGGTGTGGGTGTTAATGCAGAGCATAGGGCAGTGCTCAAACCAGTCTGAAGACCCAGGGATGAGCACAGCAAGTGAGTAGAATGAACCACCCCAGTTCCTAAACATGATTGAGGTTCCTGGCTAAAGAATAAAAACTCTGTGTGTGGGTGGGGGGAAGCGAGAGGGGGGAATCTGCAGCCTGCATTCTCCTGGGAGTGTTTGTGAATGCCCCGCCAAACACTTGCCAGGGACCAAGCACCCGTGTTTGATCGTGCACTCTTGCAGAGGATGAGCAGATCTCTGGAGATCCCCCCTGCCCTATGCTTCGTAGGTTTTGCAGACCACCAGCACAAAGGTCTTGTCTATGGGCAGCACAGAGCCGGTGGCGAATTGCATCACCCGGCACTCTGAGTTCACTAATGCAAAACAGCACCCCCAGCTACAGATGGAGTC
The DNA here is from genome assembly GCF_023343835.1 of Lagopus muta. Taxonomy (NCBI): domain Eukaryota; kingdom Metazoa; phylum Chordata; class Aves; order Galliformes; family Phasianidae; genus Lagopus; species Lagopus muta. The sequence goes on along the minus strand of NC_064440.1, from coordinate 26,340,853 downwards.
GGCTGAGTCCTGAATTTCCTTGCTTTTCTGGGATTACTCAGACCCATAACGGTCCTTTAAACATTCTTTTTTCTCTGTGGTTAAATTTTTTATATCATGCTTATCATCCAAGGAGCTGCTAGAAATAATAGCAAACATGCGTGCATGAGGGTCACACAACTGCTGAAATGTTAATGCCATTTATTCTCTCTGGATGCTGTCATTCTCCTGACCCAAGAAGTTTGTGCTTCTGTAAGGAACAATGGAGGAATGTTTCTGGAACTCTCTGTAATTATTCAAGAACGGTTCAGTCCTGACCACTAAACTCAGGCAGACCCAATGGTGTGGGCTGCTCTTTGCCCAGTCCCGCACATAACTAGGAATTAAAACTAGAGCAAGACCCTGACTTTCTCAGCTAGGAGCAGCAGCAGTAGAGCTGCCACACCAGGATGGCTACGCAGTGCGGGGGCACAAAGCACCATCCCCACCGCTGCGGGGTCTCCCCTAGATCTTGTGATGGAGAGAGAACAAGGCTCACTCTGCCCAATTCACCCGCTCAGTGCTGATCACAGTGTTACAGACGTCAACTCTCCGGGCCCCGTTTCCCTGCACTTTGAGAAGTTCTCTCATTTCCATGCTTGGTAGCAGCAAGGATCAAAACTCACTTCTGCACACGTTTCTATCAATAAGGCACAATGTTGGTTAAAAATTTCTCAAGTCACACACATGCACACAAAATGAACAAAATGAACATTTGGCAATATTTGTGCTGCCAAAATTAAAATGAGGCACCCGGTCTGCCCAGGCTCCTCCGGCAAGCGGAGGGAAGGCTGGTGCCCAGAGCATGGAGACAGTGCCTCAGCCACGGCCCACCCTGCAGAGCCACTCCAGCCGTGGAGAAAAGGCTGTGCATTTCAAGAGGGAGCATTTGAAGGTGGTCACTGTTAACCCCCCCCCCATCCCCCACCCCGAGCCCAAATGCTTTGACTGTCATTTCTTGTTTGCAATTTAACTAAACAAACAAAAACCGGAGGGTCAATTTCTGAAGCGCAACAGCACAAAGATCACTATTCCCATCCTACTCTCATCTTTCCTACATTTGTGTTTTTTTTTTCTGCTGATAAAAGTGAAATTATTTTGGTTTCCAAACAGAAGGAAAGCGGAAAAACTAAACCAAAGCAGAAGTTCACCACATAATTCTTTTTCCAGCAAATCAAAGCCATTTTTTTCAATTAAAAAAAAAAAAAAATTGATGAAAAATTACAACCACTTTTCAGTGAAGTGGCTTTATAGCTTGTCTTAATCTAAAGGAGACACCCACACAGAGGCTGCATTGTTTAAGCAGCTGCAGCATCCCTCGCAGTCCCCCTCTGCAGAGCTCCTGGCTGGCTGTGCCGGTATTTATAGCCTGTGTTCCCAGAAGGGAAATCTCCGAGGTGCTGCTAATTAGCTCTCCTAACGCACTGTTAATAAAAAGGGGAAACACAACTTGTCTCATGCACAACAGGTTTGCGGCTGTTAGCAACAAGGACCAGGGCATCCTCCAGGCACTGCTCCAGGAGGGCTGAAGCGGGGTCCCCCAGGGGCTCCCTGCAGCAGGAGGAGCTCACGGCCAGACTGCTGCGAGAGGCAATGGCCTGCTAAGAATGAAGCTGAGCTCTACCCACGGAGAGGGGCTCAGGAAACGCTGGTGTTCAAGCCAGGGCTGGGGCTAGGAAGGAGCCCTGCTGGACACAGGGCATGTCTCCAGAGAGAAGGGCTGGGTGCCTTGGTACCTGCACTACACATGCTGAAGCACCAAAGCAGTGCTGGTGTGAGCAAGCTCAGCTCAGATAGACTGGTGGTGAAAGGCACCACCACTGGGATTTCCTCTAGACTGGACGCATTCACAAGTATTTGCCCTGGTGAGATTATCACTGGTGTGAACTGGATGTTTTCCTCCAATAGCGGATGACTTGTGACAACCCCACGGTAAGCAAAACTACATCCGTTTCAACTGCGAATCAAATAGCAAGCCACAGTCTCAGCAAAATATGTAGAAAACAATATAAAATGACTGACAGATCTGGAACAAAGCCTACCTGCCCAGGTCATTTCAGAGAGGAAGTGGTTACCTGCTGGAGAGAGTGAAAAAAAAGCTCTAGCACGTCAGAGGCCTTCTGGCCAAAGGGAGGTGATGGACTGAAATCTCTTGTTGTCCTGATGCATAAAGCTATGAGTCCTTGAAATTTTTCTACTTCCTGCACTGAGGTATTTCAGTAATGTGTGGTCCTGTTAAAACACCCACCACAAACAGAATGTTGCTTGTGGTCTTCTCCCAGCCAAGTCAGGGGTGTACCAGCTGACCCTACCCCACAGGTACTATATGCCTCACTCTTACAAAGATGCTATGCCTGTGTGTTGCTAAGAAGGCAGTCATTAGCATGCTGCCACTGCTCTAAGCGCTAGCCTGCGTTCATCCTGTTACAGCAAGCATGAATTCACTGGGGTGAGCATCTGGAAGCAAAAATCACAAGAGCTATGGAACAAGGAGGAAGCAAGTCACTAGCCGAGCTCTGACAATCCTGTATTGCCATTGCTAAGAGTCATTAAAGGTAGTTTTCACACGCTTACTTTCTTGGAACCTTTTTTTCAAGGAGATAGGTAAGCAAGATTCGGCTCATTAAAAGGGCAATCAAAAAGTTTACAGGCATGACCAAAGTGAATTTTAATTGTGACATTACTGAAATGTTCCTTGGGTGTATTTCCTCAGTTTCTCTATTGTGTTGAGTAGATATCATTCATAAGACCATCCATTTTATCTTATCTCCATCATGGATGCGAAACATGGAATACAGGGAACAGTAACAGTGGTACTTAGCCGAGGGCAATCAGGTCAGTGCTGAAAATGAACAAGATCTAGCTGATCATTCTTACATGTTATTTACTAACTGCATCCTGAAATCTCAAAGTCCTATTGGATTTTGCACATCGCTTGTTCTTTTTTTATTAAATGCTTCCCAAATTATACTGATACTTTAAAAAGGAAAAGAAGAAACACAGCCTAACGACTTCTCTCAGGTGATGCACTGGGCCAGAACAACGTCAGCTGTTCCTAAAATACTGAGTTCACGCTATCAGTAAAGCTTTTAGCATCCATAGCCCAACCTTTGCATCCCTGGTCCTGTTCTGTTTTCCTGTGCCACCTGCACCCTCCCAGCCTTCCTGAAGCAGTGCTGGGAGCCTGCCGGAGCCCTCCAGTCAAACAAAACAGGCATTGGAACTGCAGAAAGGTCTTCATGAAGGACAAAATTCTTCAGGGAAAAAAATGAATAACTTTCAAAAGCTTATGTTGTCTCAGTACAATGCCATATATTTGGGGTGGGTAGAGAAAGTTACTCGCGCCACACGAAAGGATGCCTTCTATAAAATACGGTGAATAAAAATAATAATCATTTCCAATAAATTCAAGCCACATTCATGCTTGGCAGCTTTCCCATCGTGCAAAGAATTTATCCAACGCCCCTTTTATTTATGATGAAACAAAAGTGACATAACACTTTGTCATGAAAGAATGCTGTAAATGATGCTTTTTTAATTATATACACTGTTGTTCTTGAAACAACTCTCCAGTAATTTATGTTTATAGTCCTAGACACATGCTGCGGAAGTGGATATAAAATGCAGCTGTGGTCAATGGCCACGTGGTTTCAGTCTGACGCTAGCTCAGCGCTCAGGCTGGAAGAAGAAAGAAGGAGCATGAGCACTAACAAGTGCTTTTCCCTTCCCTCGGTTTTTGCAATGTTACTGAAGTACCAGCCTACAAAAGATCAGGTGTTTACAACCAGCCAAGCTACAAACAAGAGAAGCATTCCGGCAGCCAAATCTGAACTCTGGTGTTTCTTCAGCAGACAAAGAGCAGCAGCAGAAAATGCCTATTTCCACTGAAAATCTGGGACGAGAATGCCCTTATGCTCTGTTGTCTTCCCAGACCTCAGAGCGTCACTAGCAGCCAATGACTTCTGCCCATCTTACCTGAAGGGCCCCGCAGGTTGCTTCAAAACTGAGATTTCAGCAATCACGGTTAGGTCCAACTGTGCTTTCCGTCTCATACTCGCTTTCCTCAATCCCTCAAATGTTGTTAAAGCAAGTATTTATGGATTTCAGAACAATGCTATTCTTACATTTCACTTCAGCAAGCACAGACAGAACCACACCCAACTACATGAAAGACAGAATGTGCTGCAGTTCGACGCGCTCTCAGAGAATATTTTGGTTTGCAGTGCTAATAGAACTGCATTTCTCCTCGCTCTTCTGCTGATCATCCTTGTCAATACAGTAAGTGAGCTTTATTCGCTATGAATAGAAGTACCAAAACAACGAGTTGTCACATCCTTTGAATTTGGGATGTAAAAGGCATCAGTAAGGTGAAAATTTGGAAAAGCAACAGCTTCAAGATACCAGCAACTGTCTACTGACCTCAGCCAATCCATGCAAGTGATCACACTGGAGCAGAGCGAATAGAGAGCAGTAGTGCTTATGATGTGAATTACAGTGGAGAAGCCAATTAAAGATCAGGGCTACTGTGAGTTGCGTCCATCTATGAACTGCAAAGTAAAAATACTAAATGGATAAATAGTGACAAATGGAAACCAGTGTGTGACCATACTTACATAGGTTTAAAAGATGATAAAATACAGAGATCTGAAAGAGATGGACAAATATGCCTTCCGCTCCTTGCTTTTGGTGATATTTAATATATACATATTTTTCTTTTTTTAGTGTTTTTTTTTTCCTGCATTCACTTTTTACACTTAGAAATCTGATACCTCAGTTCGTCCTGAAATTCAGAACCCCGCATGCTGTGAAGTCTGCAGAGTCATAGATCATTAGGTCAAGTTTAGTTCTGATCAAATGCTGTTGGGTTTTTGAATAAAAGGTAAATTCTCCCTGCCCTGCTCAACAAAATGCACAGCCCATTAACAACAAACCTTTTTATCTCTTTCTGCCTGTCTTCTTTCAACATGCAAGTTTGGTCCACTCTTCCCCCTAAGATTTCTTCCTTCCAAATAAAATCATCCTTTAAGTTCAGATGATTAGGAAAGCCAAAAGGCATTGTTTTAGTTTTTGCTACATTTAAAACCAGTTTGTTTTCCTTGAACCAGTCTGTCAAAGTCTTTTTGCAGTTCAGGCGTTATGTGAGAAACAGATTTGCCATTAAAATGCACAGTCGTGCCATCTGTATAAAAACGTATAGCACAGTAATGACATAGCCTTGCAAAATCATTAATAAAAAGAAAAAACAGGAATGACTGACACTACTCAACTCGGGGAGGGGGGAGGATAGAGGGGAGAGACATTGACACCTTTGACTGACAAAGGGGGGAAGAGACAGCCCTGTGAAGAGAAACAGATTGATGCTTCTCCCAGACTCTTTGTCTTCCTGACAGAGCACAGGCAGCAGCACAGGCCACCTACTTGCTGCGCTAGCGCCTGCAGCGCGTTCGGCCAAGAGCTTTGGCGAAGCTCACTAAAAGAGATCCGCGCTATGATTTTGTTTATGTGGGGTAGGCTTGAAACAGCTCATTCTTCATTTTTACATTGCCCAGGTCAAACCCTGATGGTGCTGAGAGACTCTCGTTGCTCTCTGCCCCATCCAGACTGCCGCCCACATGCTCCCTCCTCTCTGGGCTCACCTTACTCACCCCACAGCCCTCTTTCCAAAGGCCAACAGGCACCCAGCTCCTTTTACCACAGGCAGCGGGGACATCACAGCTGCCACATCCCTCAGGTTCCCCCTAATGGGGACTACCCCACAAGCTGAGGGAACAACAGTGATACAGAGTTGCTTCAGCCGCGTGGCAGGGAGCGTTGGCTGCGGGCAGCTGTCACATCCCACCTGCAAGGCACAGTTTAGGTGCAGGGCTGAGGTGTGTCAGCCCTACTTTCCTCTGACAAGCTAGGAGGACACTGTGATTCACTGGGGGAAACGTGAGAGTTTCTTCCAAAAATAAGCTCAGAAGGGAAGAACTGATGAGGGCAACTGAAAAGGAGGCACACACGTTTTCTGGATGACTAAATAACAACCAGTTCCCCAGACTTTTCCGCAGGTCACCCAGGTGAATGTTTTCCTTAGGCTGAAGCCTTCTAAAAATATAATGTAAAAGCTTCATTTCTGTCCACGCTGTGTTTAACACATGTCCCTTAAACCTCGTTTACTCATCATCTCGCCAGCGTGGCACATGCGTCTTCTTGCTATCAACTCTGTGCTCCACCCTTTGCAGCTGGCCACAACTCACAGCCTCTGAACAGTGCTGGGTCACAGCCCAGGTCCTTTGCTGATCCTAATAACATGTGCTGAAAATGCAAAAGCATCAAAACAACAAAAGCCCTAAGAACATATTTACAAGGTATTCACCCCAGGGACTTCACTATCATTTGAGAGAAAACATTGCAATTGTGGTGAAATTAGAGATTACAGTTTTACTCAGACTTCCTAAAGTTAACCTCTACCATTACAGACCTAAATTTGGAGCAGTCCGTTGTGCCACTTGGAGGAAAGCCACTAGTTCAGCACTGGCAACTGCCGTTGTATAAAAAGAACTTTTTTAATGATAATTTGTGTTTCATAAGTGTTGTGCTATTTTTAGAAAGATGAGAAAGTAAAGTATGCCTTCTTTTAAATCTGGCTTTTACTGGACCCTGTAATTTATGGCAATATAATAAGTAATTGGAAAATAAAGATTTGAGACAACATTTTAGCATTAGTGTTTTTAAGACAAAACAAACATTCAAAATAAAACCTAAACCACAGCAATGAAATCTATCATTAAATGCCTACTTACTGCTAAATTTGTAGTTATGGCAGCTTAAATCTCAAACATTTGTTGTGACTTCTTGCAAAGTAAAAATAATCATATTATTCATTGTGGTTCAAGACCAATATAGGGTATTATTTCATTCTAGCCTTAAGTATTCATGGAATCGTATAGCATAGCTTTTAAAACTATATTAATTACTTTTCATTGCGTCCCAGTGAATTCTGGTTTTCAGAAAGAAATGTGCATCACTTCATCATAGTTACTTTGTTTCTAAAGACTAGCACTTTCGGGGCTTATTTATGCCCAGCACATCAGACATGACCTGTTTAATCACTGCCTGAGTTCTTCTGAACTAGTACACTGCACGAGTTTGTCAGACACAAAGGCTTTTGACTGTTCATGGAAAAATTCAGAGAGACGTTGGTCACTGCACAAAAACTGCTACTGTACCATAGGGCCAAAACTCAATGCTAGGTTGCAGTGAATAATGCATGCCAAGCAGTTCAACTAAGTCCACTACCTCAGCACAAAGAGCCCTTACGTCCCACCACGCAGCACCTCCTACATCCCTTGAAGGATGGAGAATCCCCTCTGCACAGAACCAGACCCAGGCTGGGTCACAGGCACACGGCAGTTCTTCTGATGCACACACTTACAGAAGCAGTTTCCCTGCCTCCACTTTTATTCCCACCTGGCACTAACAGCTCTTGGGAATTACACGACTTGACCCTAGAAAAGCATTCTCTTACTTTGGCTTTAAGGAACGGAAATCTCATATTGAAAAGTTTTCCAGAAATTGCTACACAAAGTGCCAAGAGTACATGTTTTCAAAGCCAAGCACCATAGGAGACTGGCCCAACATTAGAAACGCTCTGCAGGCAACGAAGGACATTTTTAGGCAGGAAAGCCTAGCAATGCTTCCTTCATTCTTCACATCCCTTGTAGGCCTGTATTAGGCAGTACCAAATCAGGCCTGTAGCATGATTGGTGTGTGACATCAGACTAACATGCATGTGCATCTCACAGGCCAGGGGAGAAGGTTTTCCTGTCGAAAGACAGCTGACTTGACTTCCTGAAACCCAAGGCAATTTTGGAGGGCAGCGAGAATCCGATCCAGTAACTAGACCCAAAAATGCCAAAATGATCTCTAATTTTGTAAGGGTCCAGAAAACCAGAAGTAACTATCTCAGCTATCTAAACCACAGGCATGTGAGAGCACACAACCAAGTTCTAGACAAGCAGAGAATCACTTCATGCTCAAAATTAGTATTTACCTGATTATCTAAATTCATCTCTGAATTCCAAAACATTCTGGGGCACTCGTCAAATTCAGAGCTGCCAAATACTCACCTTTTCTGACAGACTGGACTTAGAAATCTGGATGCAGACTTTTGCTGCTTCAGATCCATCAATCCGCCTCTCAACCAGCAAGTGTGAGCTCTACAGCAGAAAATGCAAAGATTGACATTCTCTCCTGGTTTACACCCATACCAGCTTGCTGACTATAGTGGCTTGGCAGGTGCAAACAAGAAGAGTTTAGCTCTTGCTCCTCATTTCTTGAATTCCTGAAGCTTTTTGTTTTAGATCAAGAAAAACATGCATATTTAGAAAGAAAAAAAAACCCCAAACTTTAATAATCTGTGCTGTATTTTAAATTGCTATGCAAATGACTTAGGGAAATAGTAAGCTGAAGCTTTGTAATTAAAAAGCTTTACCTTTTCTGTGGGGTTTACATTGTGTGATCCTACAATGTAAGGCACGCTTGTCCCCAGTTTTAATATTTTTCTTGGTTTTTAAAATACCCTTTTAACTTTTTCTCACTGCCACTGCGTTTGGGTATGGTTTTTTGTGTTTTTTTTTTTCTGGTGACAATTTTTCCATAACATTAATTTGAATCTGTGAGGATGATATAAAAGGAGAAGTGCAAAAGGCAAAAAAAAAAAAAAAGAGATGGAAAATAAGTTTCCATTTTAATGGTAGCTGACAACTCCAAACAAGATTAAATGCAAACACTGTTGTCTGCTCACTTGAATGTGAAATTCTGTTTGTGATGGGGCCTCTCTGGAGAGCAGAGCCCAGGAGACAGGCAATTTGTGGAAGACAGTTTGTGCAAAGCTCAAATGGCACCTGCTGCATTTCTTCTGAGCCCTGAGACAAGGTAAATGCATTCTCAAGGGCCAATGACAGCTTCACGTCTGTCCCCACTGAAGCAAAGCTCCTGCTCTCTCTCACTGGAAGTGCAAGGTTCAGGAAAAAATAAGTGCAATAAATGATGCTACGCATACGCTAGAGTGACTTGCAGAGCTGGCAGTGCTGGACTTCTCATTGAGGTTTTCCCCCTTAGGTAAATACAGCCTTTTTTGAAAAAGAAAGAAAAAAAAAAAAAGTTAATGAACCTGACTAAAATGTGGTTTTCATGGGGAAAAGAAATATTTCCTTTTTTTTTTTTTAACTCAGAAGTTGCATTTAAACCATTTTTGTAGTGCTTGTTAGAAGGTGGAACATAAAGAAAAATTTCAAATATCAATATCATTCAAAAACAAACAAACAAGGAAAGGATTCGTTTTTAACTGGCATAGTAAAATAATATCAGAAACACTGCAGATATTCATGAAAACAGATTTTCAGTTACTGTCAGCTCTAGAGGAAGAAAACTATACTTGTTCTCTTTGAGTCTCACGTAATCTACTAAGCCATGACATGTCAGGCACAAAGAAACAGTAAAATACATTCACAAACACAAGTGCCAATATGAATGTGTTTGAGAAAAGCCAGTAATTTAAGATTCTTAAGTGGAACCATTCCCCAGTGAATGTTATTAAAAACTGTTACAAGGAAAATAATGTTAGTAAACACCTTTATGATGAAATAATTGTGTGGAAGGAACCGTCACATAAGAACATGGACCTGCAGCCAAGGACAATTGCTCTACTATGCTTAATTCATTTATGAAACACAAGGTGTTAGTTTTATGTGGTTTGGCTGAGATTGGTTTGGATTATTTTTTTTTAATTATCCCTACAAGGCTAATGGACTATAATATATTTTGCCAAAGACTGCATTCCACAGTACATATTTTAGAAAGAGCACGTACAGTGTATTCAAGGCTTGCTTTCCCCATGCATCAATGAATCAACAAGCATTCCCATTGTGTAGGATGCCATTGTTTGGTTGTATTTCAGCAAAGCTTATCTGCTCAGAGCACTGCGAAGCTATAGGACAGGGAGGTGCACTAGCCAAGGGATCCTGTTCAGCTGATTCCTGAAAATGCTCAGTGGGCCTCAACCTTGCCATGGCACACACAAGTTCACAGACCGCTGTTCTGGAGTCTGCAATGCACTTCAAGTCATCTCCCAGATGAAACACAATGCAACAGAGGATTTTCAAAGTACTTTAAAGGATAGACGTTTCTTCTACTTCTGTGGATCAAAACTCATCCGAGAAACACACCTCTTGAATGAATGCTATTTAATGGCTGCATCATGCTGTACTTGCCCTGAATGAGTGGAGAGACCCAGAATGAGCCAGTGACCTCTGTGTTTGCATGCTTAAAATGGGCAAGTGACTGCACTGTCATGAACCGGGCACATGCAGATAAAATACTGCAACAGACTTACCCAGCTACATTTAGTGCAAGCTTTTAGCTCTCCCTATTTCAGCACTGCTCTATTTTAATCTTTGGCTGTTTGCTCAAAGGGAGTGGTGGAAGGAAGAGCAGGTCGTGTGATCTCTATTCTGGTGACAGAGGATGCAGAAAACATGCGTAAGTGAATGGTAACAAGTACAGATTGCCTGCAAAAAGGGTCATGCAAGTCAGAAGGGTGCCCAGCAAGCAGGCTCCCCCCTGCAGGCATGCGGAGTGTGTTCAGAGGGAAACACACTGTGAGGCTGAACAGGCACAGGGAAGCCCTGAGTCCCACAGGCCCAGGGAAACCCTCAGGGTGCAGAGCACCCTGAACCGTGGTCAGCAATGCTCCATGGGGGTAGCAGGGCAAAGCACTCCACACTCAGACAGACTTTTAAAACTGCAAACCGCTTTTCTTTCTCAAAGCGATTTCAGTGCTATTGTATAATACAGAGGGAGAAAAATAGCCTTTTATTTCCCACTATGCAGGCTTTCGCACCACCTACAACCCAGGACTAAACTTCAGAGGCAGTTATACAAATACAAAGATTTCTGTAAAGAAATCAGTCAATCATCCCCAAGTGTGGGTTCAGCACCTCTGAAAATCAGGCCATTTCTCAGGTACACAGAGCTATGAGATCCATCATTTTAAGCCACCCCCAACCTTTTTGTCTCTAACTCAGAAAGCTGTGACCTAAACGCCTGGAGGGAGTCAGGGTTTCACCAGGAGCCTCTCCGAGGCTGAGGCCACCACCACTCAGCACCGCCAGCTCTCCTTTCCTTCCACAGGATGAGCGGGAAGGAAGGCCTCCCTGAGCCAACTGCACTGCATCAGAAGCAGCGGGGCCTGAGGAGGCTGATACCTTGCAGCCATCTCACAGCAGTGGCAATCCACACCTCAAAAAGACAACCTTTGGCATACTGCCCCTCCTCAGCAGTTCCATTAACCTTTTCCTTTTTTTACATGCTTTAAAGCCCTTTATTATAACTAACTGTCTGTAACGTAAAGGGATCCAAGCTAAAGCTGGTCAGAGTTATTTATAAACTTTTAGGACTCTGCTATTTGATAGGCTGGCCTAGAGCTCCCAAACAGACAGCCTCCCTTTCATCTATATTTAGTTATTTTTTATTGTATGTACACAAGTACAGGGGGCAGGACCAATTCACCAACCCTGCAGCCCCTGGTTTGTTAGTGGAGGTAACACGGCCTTACCTGGAGTAGCTTCAGTCCTCTCCCATAAAGCATTCAGACTCTTAAATGCTTAATGGTGCACCAAGGACAACAGCCCAGGGAAATAATTTTACGGCTCAATGCAAAGGATGAAATCAAAGTTTTTCACCAATTTGAATACGAGCTGTTTAGAAGTCTCTGCCACGCCAGGAAAGCTCAAACAGGGAGGGGTACAAGCAGAGCAGTGTCACTGCCATCAACCTCTGTCAGAGCACAGCCCCAGCTCATGGCTGGCACAGAAGCTCACCTGGGCAAGGGGCTCGGCGGCACCCTCACAGGAGCCCATCCTCACTCAACCAACAGAGCCAAGGAATGACAGCTCACCTGTCTGCACACACTCACGGCGTGAGCACGGGCCACAGCAGATGAGACCAAGCCCAAGCACAGCAGTATGAGTGACACAGGTGGAAAAAACATCCCCCACGGGGACACTGCCCTGGGCCCCGTACCTGTTGCGTGGCTGGGGCTGAGGCCGGGAGAGGCGGCCTTTCAGCAGGTGCTCAGGCTGCCCGACATCAGGGGGACTTGAACAGATGGTGGTGCGCTCTGCTTCGCCCCTGCTCGCAAGAACATTTTCATTACCAAGTGTTTGGAGGCTCGCTATCTGCTGCTCCTTGCTTGAGGCTGCTGGCAGCAATGCCGTTAGTGGGCTGCAACTTACCACCTTCATATTTGTTTACATTTGTGTCTCAAGAAGAGTGGCAATTTGCCAGATTTGGAAGTGCTTAATAGGATCTGATGGGCAGATTAATTAGCGCAGGTCACAGCACTACTTGCCTTCCAGGAACATTACCTTTTTATTTATTTTTTGTCAAGGTAAATCAGGAGGAGGTCAATGTCACCAGTATGTTTTACATTTCACTTGTTTAAATCTTCATGGTTTTGTTTCATTTCGTCTGGGCAAATGAACTTTACTTTCATTTCTACCGTGACAGTATTCTCCGAATAATATGTTGTAGGCAGACACAGAAAATAAGATGTAGAGAGAAGAAAATGTTATCACACATACCTCCCTTCACTCCTTACTATCCATGAAAACCCTTCTGCCCATGGTTATTGCCCCTCTGTATGATCCTCTTGGTATCTTTCTATCTTCTAAAAAAGATATTTTGGGCAGGGATTATTTTCATTCATATATATATACCTAAATATATACAGGCACAAATACATATACATTATATTTATATACACATCTATTTATAGATATATACGTATGTATGTATAAATAACTGTGTGTACAGAGAGAAAAAAGAGAGGCAGACATCGTATCTGGCTAACCATTACACCAAATAGAGCAATTATAAACTCAGCTGGATTATTCTTAATTTTTACTGGCCTGACCGAGATTTGAACATGACCAATTATGCATAGGCTGACAAACCAGAGAACATCAAGATTAATTTTTTATGGCTACAGAACCATTTGCACTCCATAACCTTGGGAGTGACACTCTGCCTGTAATCAGGGACACATTTTTGTCATGCCACCATGGTAAATGCTAAAGCACCTTTTGCATCTGTCATGCCGCAGAAGACAGGAGAGGCATATGGAGCTCCAAGCACCCCCAGAACAGCACAGAGACCACACAAAATTGGAACAAAGGAAAAATATTTCCTATTTCCCCGGGTTGTTATTTTTTTAACTTATGAAGGTATTACTTTGGACTTCATTTGTTCTCAAAAGAGGAAAGAGGTACAGACAGTGTGGGGACCATATGCAGTTTCAGCACTGGGGCTCCAGCATACCCTGCCTGCTACTGGGTGGACAGGACCGGATCTGGCCCTCGCCACCTCCCTAGCACTGTTGTGCATAAAGCACTGCCTGGCAGCTTCTGGAGACTACTAGCAGACAGCAGGTCCCCAGCACTTTCACACAGCCAAGCAAGACTGGAGCACAAGTCTTCTGAGGAGCGGCTGAGGGAATTGGGATTGTTTAGTCTGGAGAAGAGGAGGCTTGTGGATACCTTATCGCTCCCTACAGTTTTCTGAAAGGAAGTTGTGGTGAGGTGGAGGTCAGCCTTTTTTCCCAGGTAACAGTGATAGGATGAGAGGCAACGGCCTTAAGCTGTGCCAGAGGAGGTCCAGGTTAAGTATGAGGAAAAATTTCTTTTCAGAAAGAGCGGTGATGCAGTGGCAAAGGCTGCCCAGGGAGGTGGTGGAGTCACCGTCCCTGGAGGCGTTCAAGAAATGTGTAGATGTGGCAGTGAGGGACATGATTAGTGGTCATGGTGGCGATGAGTTGATGGTTGGACTAGATGATCTTAGTGGTCTTTTCCAGTCTTAATGATTTCATGATTCTAAGATGCTGCAAGATGAGGAGACTCAGCAATTTGCTATGAAGATTTCCTAACTTTCTTCCAACACATTTATTTTCCTTTACTCCAGTTCCTGGATTTCTCGCAGGGAGATACAGTAATGCAACACTGAGTGCCTGCAGGAGGTGTGAGCTGCACCTGCAACCCTCCCATGCAGCACAGCGGGGAGGCTGCTGCCAGGAGGGAGCTGGCAAGAGTATAAAAGGATGAGCAAACTCCTGATCAGTTGAGAATGAGACTGGGTACAACTTCACAGAGCAGTAATGCTGTTTAGGAAGGACATAAATTGATTGAGGTTTTGTTGCTCTTTTTTTTTTTTTTTTTTTTTTTTAATGTATCCTCCCTCACACCCATTCTCTGAGAAAAAGAAACAAAAAGAAGACCATAGAGCTAGAGCCAAACCTCTATTCAATAAAACGAGGAGGGAATGCGTTTTCATGTTTCCCTATTTACTCTGACTCATTTTATTAAGTAAGTTGAAGATGGTAACTTTTATGCACATTTACAACCCTGTTTCCGATACACGTGGCGCCCTATAAAACCTCCCACGGCCGCACCCCATCCTGGGCTGCCCTCCAGCTTCCCATGCACACAGCTGTTACCATGCCTGGCTGCAGGTCAGGCTGTACCAGAGCTTCCATACAAATCCTTTTTGAGATGAGTGTTCTGGGACGTGGCTTTGAACTTACCTGAGGTGAGATCTGTTACACATATAGGGGCAAGTTCACTTCCTTTCATCCTCCCAACCACATTACTTAAACAACAGAATAAAACCACTTTACCCTATTTTGATTAAACGAAGAAGGACTGGGGATGGAGAGCCCCTGCTTCTCATTGAGCACACAGCTATCTTAAATTACCTCCACGGGTCCCACTGCAGTGGGACAGGCAGTTACAAGATGCTAACTTCTCTCCAACATCCCTTACGCACGTTCAGTTTCCCACTGCTAAAGCTGGTGGCACAGCCTATCCCAAGGCCACCTCCCATTTTTGCAAGAACAATTTATAACCATAAAACTTGTGCCTGTAATTTCAAGCCCATGTTTGAACTGTGGGCAAAAGTCAAGTAACCTATGCCTCCCGCTGCCTTTCTGCAACGGTCAATCAGGCAGCCAAAGCACGGAATGGCCAACCACATCCCCACCATTTACTCAATAACAGGAGAAAAAATATTGCAGGTACAACTGGAAGGACATGCCCTGCCCCACGCAAAGGGAAGTAAGTTTTCAGCTATTTTCAGCAGCAGTGAAGTTTCTCAGCCCTCTGGTGAGGAGGGAAAGCTTCCAAGTGGGGACGTAACGCCAGACTGCCGGCTGGAGCCACTGGAATGCTCAAACAATGGTGAGGAGAGATTTAAGATGCTGCCTTTAATCAAAAGGGAGTGTTTAGGCTGCAGTTTAATGATGACAATGTGAATGTCAACATTGTTAACAGTTTCACTGCTGATCCGATTAGCAGGAAAACCCAGCTAGTCCAGGGCTGTGGGTAATTTGAGTACTTTCCCACCCCTTCACACCCACTCCATCACTTGATTCTAACTTAAAAGAACTGTTAACTTTTATATAAGCCAGATATTTCATAGGCTCAGTCCTTCCTTTGGAGTGGCGGCAGCTGTTATGTATTTATTTTCAAATTAAAAAAAAATAGCTTAAGCATTCAGATCCACATTAAGTTTTCTGGGCAGGACCTGCCTCTATGTTCAGGGCTTGTACAGCATCTAACTCAGTACGGATAACAAATAACAAGGAACAACTGTTTCGAAGATTGCTGTAGCATGAACAGACAGGATGGTCTGTTTGAGATGAGCCTAGACACATTTCCAGTCCCAACAACACCGGCCTCTCATCACTGTGAAGTTCACAGCCCACAGCTCCTCATCACCATCACGGATCTGAGTCCACAAGGCACATGACAATGTGAACTTTTATTTAAAGAATGAATAACTCACCTCACAGCACAAGCTGTACCAGCAAAGTAGGTTCCAGTCTATGAGACACTGCTCTTCACCTTTACTAGGCCAAACTGCCTATTTTCAAAGTCACTCTTCCCCACAAAGGCCTATCCATATAAATATACACCAACTCTCTAAAAGTCCCGTTGGGTTATGTCACTAAATTACAAGGAACTAAGCAACTAGGGCTGCCTCTCACAGAGCCCACTCGTCCAGTTTGTTGTCAGCAGCTGGGCCCCTTGATTTAGAGGTTCAGAGAAGCGAGGTTCAGGGAGCAGCCCCCCTCCCGCTCCCACTCGGCTGCTCAGCATACCCACCAGCTCGGCTGCCAGGACAAGCTGGGGCTGCACCTCAGCAACTGCTAATTCTTTGCAGCTCTCATCAAACCTGATGGCTGTTTTTATTTTGACCACCATGAAACAAAGCAAGCAACAACAGCCCTTTTGACTAACATAGTGCACAGGACAAGCTGCGTTCCTCCTTCACAATCCAGGGTTTTGGTTTTCATTGTTCTGTGGTAGCAATTCCCATTGACATTGGTGCAAATCATGCAAGAAAACTGAATAATTAATCCCCAGAGGAGGCATTTTAACAGCTACGTTTTATTTTGGAGGCAGTTCCTTGGTGTAAGAAAACTGCTGATGCCTGATTAACAAGCAAAGTCCCATAAATGCTTCGAGACATCATGCATACATACACAGATAGAAAATGAGAATGAAGAGTGAAAGTACATGTTACCAATTTAGGGATAAAAAGCTTGCAAGGATGTTAAAAATCCCAGCCCACAAAAGATTGTGGAGATCAGCATCTACAACCACCTCAACTTCTGCTGCCCTCTCTGTAGCTGCTATAGGGAGGCCAATACATCTCAACATGCTGTGGGCCAGAAGACACCCTGCAGTAAACTTTAAACCACATAGCAAGAGCACTAAAACCTGCAACTGTAACAAGTCCGAAAGAGAGAAGGAGACATTCCTTGACATCCGTGGATGATCTCAGGTCCTATTCTATAGTCTGAGAAGAAAAAGAGCACATTCAGGAGCAGTCTCTGTTTTCATAGAAAAGCAAATGCTCAGCACTGGTTTGGTGCAAAGAGGGGCTGAGACTGCAGGGAGTTAGGGCAGGAGTCTGCAGGCTCTCCAGCGCCTGCTGCACCAAGCACAGGGTAGGAAAGGTGGGATTGAGACCAGAAATAACAAAGCAAGACAAGGACAGCTTCCAGTAGACCTGGAGAAGGTATCCATTTACCCACAGTAAACTGATGTAGTGCAGGAGGTGAACTCAGGAAAACCTGCATACCAAGCAGCTGTGCAAACTCTTACCACATTCTGCATGCATGGGACATTAATTTGATAGGTAATAAACTACAGTAAATTAAATACATACTTTTCTTATTACCAGGTTTGCACGAAAGCACTGCCCTCCCCGTCATTATCAGTGGCAGGACAATCATTATCATTTTGTAGTAGCTCAATCTACATTAGTCAAAAGGCAAACAGAAGCCAGAAGGCGCATCTCACTTAATGGGAAGGCCACTGCTGCAGGAGGAGCAGAGCATGTAGGGCACAGGGTGGAGCAGCTTGCCAGCATGGTGCCAGTGGGGATGGCAGCCCTACTGCCAATGGATGCCGCTCTCTGAGGGTAGCTTTCCCTATTCTGCTAATATGCTTTTGCACTGGGAAATGGGATATGAGTACTTGCTCACTTTAAATACACTCAACTGTCATTAAACGGCATGATTTTTTCTGGTGTCCTAGACTGGATTACAACTGGTGTCTTGGAAACGAGCTGATCTGTGCTACTTCACCAACCTCCAGAAGCATCAACTCTTCTTTAAAAAGAAGTCACAAAATAAGAAGGAATTTAAATGACATAACAGTGAGAAGCGGAAAGCACAGCAAGTCAGACATCAGATGGAACAAACCCGTGCAGACACTCAGGCTTCTCCAAATAGCTCTGCAAATAAAATTAATGTTTGTCTAGAGTACGTAGGTGACGAACTGGGGCAGTGCTCCCCCCTCTGCCCCGGTTAGCGGCAACACTGTCAGCTGTCTGAACAGCAGATATCTTCCAAGGGACAGGGAGAAAACAGTCCCTCAAAGAGGTACGGTGCATCATAATGAAGATCAAGGACACCCTGATTACAGCAGCAAAGTGATACTGAACATCTGTCAATGCTAGAGAAGGTACTTCAAAGATCGAGGACAGCTGGACTTCCCATAAAACAAAATGGCTAAGTGCTTACATGTGAGGCTGTGAGCAGGGCACATGGGCTGCCTCCCTTTGCGTCCCATCCCTTGGCAGCCCACAGGGGACAAGGTGACTGCGGACCTGCTGCTTAGCCCCAGTCAGCGCTGCCGGGCCGGCCGCGGCCACAGGTCTTCCCTGCTCCCACCTTCTGCCATTTAACCTGCCCACTTCTTCTTTCTTCCTCATTCACAATAAATCGTGCAGTCTGTGATCAGCTTCATTTTGCATTTCATGCTGCAACATAATGGGAAACTAGAATTCACCTTGTCCTCTACTCCCAAGCCTCTAAAAACGTGGAGTTTTCTTATTGATTAAAAAGTATTTTCCCTTCATCTTAGCAATAACAAAATCATTCATGATTGCATCACTAGATACTTTTTTGTTCAGAAATATGGGGGGAAAAAAGACAAAAACCCTAAGGCAGACCAGACCTCAGCATTTACATTTCATGAAAAATTTGATCTGATTTTGGAATTTGGTTTTGTTGTCAGACAGCAGTATAAATATAAGAACAATTTCAGTGTAACATTGCTGTTGATGATGTCTTCAAAATATTTTGTCTCAAAACCAGCAAAACAAATACCAAATTTTCAGTGTTCCTGTAAATAAATTTGAATGCTCTGTGCTTTTATGACCCAACCGTACGGAGGATGAACAGGCAGAGGAAGGTGAAAGGGCAATATGAGGACTCGTACAAAATATTGGAAATCTGATAAAATTAATCTGAATTAAACACCTAAAGTTTCTAGAATAACTAGAACAAACTGGTATCAAGTGTTTAATCAAGAGGGACAATTTCACATAGAAAAAAATGGTTTTGACAAATCCTCATTTTTGAGTTTCTAAACAATTCTCTGAAAGCCTGTTATTTTCACACTGTCAAAACAGAATTGTTTTGTCAAGTACGGAGAAAGATTCCCTACTTTTTCATCTCACGAATATCAACAATTTACCTGCTCTGGGAAACCTTTTGATTCCCATGAAACCACACCACAAATACTGCAGGCCAGCCCTCATTCCCACTCCAGGACGCTCTGCTCACCTCTGCTCCTGCCCGGCTGCCCAGCAGCACACCACGGGGCAGAACAGCGCCACACAAGTGAGCAGCCCAGCCGCTGTTGCTGCTCACACCATTGCTCACACTGCCAGCACTAGGTCTGCTCTTTGGACTTAAAATCGTGCTGCTTCCTCTACATCTTCCTCCTTTGTCTTCCTAAATATGCACTCTTGGGGAAAAAAGAAACCAATCCTTTTCCCACAATCTTTTTTTTTCTTTTTTCTTTTTTTTTTCTTTTTTTAAACAAACTCTAGGTACTTATGTGTACAGAACTTCTAAATTCATAGAGGTAAGAATAGACAGATATTTTGGTACGGAAATACTATGAGGAAAGAAAGAAAAAGAAATAATTTCACTTACGGAAAACAAGAGCACTCTAAAACAAAAAGCACCCAGCCTTTACAAATTCTAATGCAAATAAAGTGCCAAAGAGGGATGAAGTTTATTTGGAAGGACAAACCCCAGCAGCACGTATCAGAGTGCAGCAGAGGCTCTTGCACACCACGGCCAAGCGCTGTAGCACAGCCAGCACGACACGGAGCTGTGGCTGCAGGGAGCCGTGCTGCTGCGCAGAGCCCCACACACAGCCCTGCTCTCATGATGGGAGGCTGCAAGGATGCACCGTGGCTGCACTGGGAGCCCAGTGCCCACCACTCTCCTGCAAGCCACTGCAGCTAAGTCATGTAGCTGCTGCCACACACACATTCAGGAGCCTCAAGTGATTATAACTTACTCTAGAAACTTAACTCACTGACTTTCTGATTTTTAACACCCAAATGGAACACAAATTCATATTATAAGAGTAGCAGAGATTAAATAAGGCAGAATTCATTAATGTGCCAAAAAAATGTGCCAATGTGTCTCCAACTAGTTAAAAGACAAATACACAGATTGATTTTTTTTTCCTCCCAGTACATCCCACATTGCCTATTTCCTAAAACCTTCTGTCAAATGCATAATCGACTGCTATGTCTTCAAAAATAGCGCTTTTTGTAATCACTCATCTCGATATCTGGGAGTAGACGTTGCACTGTCTGTCGTGTCCACGCAAGACCGGGATGTGGGAAGCACAGACATCTCTGCGGCCAGCACAGGTGGGCACGTGGGCTCCCACTGAACCCTGCGTGGGACGGGACGGTGCGTGGGGACAGGATCCCTGGCACTGGTTTCGCAGTGTTTGACTGGGGCTTGTCTCCTCCCACGGGGCACTTGTAGCTGCCCAAAGCTCCCATGCAGGTACTGCACAGACAGAGGACACCTGTCATCTCAGCCTAGGCTGGGAGGGGTTCCTTACACCACTCTGTTAGCAGGTATCCAGGTGGCTCCTTCCAGGTCTTCCGAGTCCAAGCTCCTGGGCTCTCTATCTCTGTGCAGAAGTAACAAAGTTACGTTTAACGGCTGCCTATGCATCAGAAGGATCAGAAACACAGCGATAACCCAGGGTACAGTGAGCAGGAAACTACACTGGATTACAGTAGCTATGGGCTAGCTACGTGTCTTTTCTTGTGCAGTGAGAATTTACTGTAGATTTTATGCTGCTACCTCGGGGGAGCTGCTTATTGTATCTCATTTCCATTTTTACACTGAAAATGTGGATTGTAAAATTTACTACATCATACACGGGAGTTTAAACTCACAGCCATTAGACTCTTACAACTCCACTAATGCCATTTTTATAGGTGTTGGCTACAATCCTAGTTTACCATTTCATCAAAGAATAGATGCAGCCCCCAGTAGTGACCAAGATTTGTGATTTAAATAAATGGGGCTTGGGAAATTTCCCAATAAGTTCTCTTCTCTGAAAAGAAAACAGTCAACAGAAAGAGATCTTTCCAAAAATGATTGGTAGGAACAACACTGCTAAAGCATAAATAACAAGGAGGTGGGAAGAAGTAGAACAAAAGGGTTCCCGCTCATCTTTTAAGCAGCATGAAAGAAAAACTCAGCTGAGAACAGAAAGTAAAGGAGCTAAAGGCCAGAAAGGAGAGACCGTGATTTCTCCAGCTTGGCTTACTAACATTGAGACCAATTATGTGGCAATGTTAAGGAGGTTTAGCAAGTGTATGCTCAGACATCAGGGAAAAGTGATGATGGCCCAGGGCCAACTATTCCTTTGGCACAGACCGGGCTGGTTTGTGAGCTCTACCAGGCTGGGCCAGCTGGGATCCATCCGCCTGCCTTTTGGCTCCATCCTGCCCACCTGCTGCTGGGAGTGCGAAGGGCACGAGCCTGAGCCCACTTCTTGACACTGGAGATGCCTGCACGGAGCCACCTCCATGAGGTGTGGGGCTCGATCACCGAAAATGCCTCTTGGCAGCATCTTAATGCAAAAGAGGATGCAAAGAATGAAGTTTGGAAGCAGCCATGTCACCGTGGCTGGGCCCTCCCCAGGACTATATCAAGCTTTTCGTGCAAGTCCCCGACTGTTCCTCCTAAGGTACTGAGCTCCTATCCTGTCCCACAGCACAATGTCCCTGTGCCTGAGAGTACTCCTGTGGCACTCCAGAGATCACTGAATCAGAATAGCCTAGGTTGGAAAGAACCTTTAAAGCCCACCCAGTTCCAACCCCCTGCCATGGGCAGGTTCCCACTCACCAGATTAGTCTGCTCAGGGCCCTATCCAACCTGGTCTTGAGCACCTCCAGAGACAGGGAATCCACAGCTTCTCTGAGCAGCCTGTGCCAGTGCCTTACCACTTGCCACTCAGTAAAGATTTATTCCTAACATCTAACCTATATTTCCACTCTTTTAATTTGAAGGCATTTCCCCTTGCCATATCACTATAGGACTACATAAAAAAGTCAGTTTCCCCTTTGCATCTAAGATCCCTTCGAGTATTGGAAGAAGATGAGGAGTGCACCTCTCCCAGCCCTCTTGCAAGGGGAGAGTTTTCTGTTCATCCTTCACTTGTGAATGTCCTTCCTGCACATTGGCAGCCTTTGCCATCAGTTAGGAAGGAATGCTTGGGAAATGGGCAGGCTATATCAATGCACCAAAGATCCTCCTGATCTCTAGGGACAGAGAGAGGAAGAGACTTGTTTCAAGGAGAATTTCCAAAGCACGAAACAGAGCCAAATCCATATTTTGTTTTTAAACTGGATTTATGAACTGGAACATTAAACCGTATTGTATCCCATAAAATATCTAAATCAGTAAGTAAAGGGTAAGTCACCAGCTTCACCCGTGAAGAAGCAAATGGCTCACAGCGCACTGTAAAGGCGGGACTGAGAGGTGCCGATTGATTATTAAGCTTACTTGATCTTTGAAAGAATGAGTGCAGGAAGTAAGACCATGAGCATGCTCTCAAAACCATTCTGACTTTCGGTTAAGTGATACCATATGACCCTGCACAGCCCTAAACTGCAATACCGTCGCCAGGGAGGAGCAGAAGCCAGTGCCATTCCAGGGCGCGACTCCACCTCTACGCTAATGAATGGGTCTGAACAAAGCAGCACCAATCCCACTGTGAGAAATGAGCAGCAGAGCTGCCGCCAATCGCCTGCCTTCTGCTGCTCCTTCTACAGTCGGCAGCATTTCTGCAACGCCCAGTGCTGAGGTTCAGACCCAGCACCACGTGCCAGGCAGGGCTGGCACACTCCCAGCAGACCTGCCTCAAACAGACCTGCGTCCACGCCTCGTCTGCTCGCATTCTGCATCCAGTGCCACAATGCAAGCTGGTTTTTGAAACCACAAGCTTCTGTCCTCCCTGTGCCCCCTTCCCATGGCAAGATGCACCCAGTGCATCCCTGCACCCCTTCTCCCAATTAGAAAATAAATCTCAGTAAGGTTTATCTAACTAGAGCCCGTGATTTATTAAACACATTTTTCTTCTAAGTATTCAAGTGCCCCACACAGGGAAGCAGGTTCAGAGCCTTCTGAGCAGGGGGCAGCAGAGACTGCTGCATTGATTCAGGCTGAGTCTGAAGTTGCTCCAGCTGTGAGCACATCTGCCCCAAAGGCAAAATGGACCACTTGCAGGTGAGAGAACGGCCACAGGAGGCCCATCACCCACAAGCGGGCAACAAGGAGAGTATCACCCTCCCAGGCTTACCTCGATCCCATCTGAAGTTTGCCCCTCACCTCTCTTTCTTTCACTGCCTAACACCACATTGGAGTTAGAGAGTTTTCTTCCCAGAGTTTGGATGACAACTAGAAACACTGCAAAAGTATTTCTGGTTCTACTTATTCTTTTTCCCTCCTCTGTTTAATCCATTCAGTGAGAAATATAGCAATTCCCTATATCTGAAATGGCAGTATTGATAATCTGACAATATAGATCTGGAATGGCAATAGAATGATCTACAATGGTCACGTATGTAACCAGGAATCAGCAGTGGCTGCCTTCCTCAGACCCACTTGAGTGCAGTTGGACAGGCAGGCTCAGGGCCATGCCTGCTGCCCGCAGTGCTGGTGGCTGTGGCGGAGGCCATGCAGGCGCCGGCTGTCAGCGATCAGCCCCCTGCAC
This sequence comes from Lagopus muta, assembly GCF_023343835.1. Taxonomy (NCBI): domain Eukaryota; kingdom Metazoa; phylum Chordata; class Aves; order Galliformes; family Phasianidae; genus Lagopus; species Lagopus muta. The sequence goes on along the minus strand of NC_064440.1, from coordinate 26,317,181 downwards.
CTTGGCAGAGGAACAGCCCCTCTGGGGCTCCGCCACCACGGATTGAGCCCCTCATCACCATGCACGGTGCCAGCCTCACAGCTCCAATCCGAGCTGACCTTGAACCATATTGCCTCATCTGTAAGCAAAAAAAATAATGAAGGCTAACACTACAGAGCTACAGGAAAGAGTGACAAAAATGAGGAAGTCACTGCTTTTACAACTGCTACTTTCTCTGGAGCCGCACCAGTACTAGAACAAAGCTGAAGAATAGTCCAAGTTTTAGACAAAAGCCTGAGAAGCAGTCCAGGAGCAGCTGCCAGTGGAGCAAAATGCTTGGCTCTGAGCTGTGACCCTGCTGCTAAGGTGAGGCCGTGCAGCAGCAGGAGGTGGTCACTCCTCCGGACAGGGGCACCAGAAGGGACACAGCATGAGGAAGAGACTGGGTGATACCGAGCTGAGGGAGAAGGACCTGAGCCTCAGGCTCAGGAAGGTCTGGGAAGTCCCTGCACTACCACGTCCCAGATGAGGCTGGGAACCCGCTGTCAGCAGCCACCATGAGCAGCCTATGGCTTTGTCCAAGGTCCCTCCTTCCTCAGGGTGATGAAGGGCTCCTCCTGGCCACCCATCCCAGCAGCAGTGGGCTCCAGCTCACACCAGCTCAGCGCAAAGAGCTGTAAACCACCTTCTGTTTTGTCCAGCCACCAGCACCAGTGAGGATCCTGTCGGTCTTCATGCTTGCACATCTGTGCTTTGAATCAGTTGCAAAGAAAATGTTCTGTGATAGATGTCACAGTGATTTCATTCACAACTTCAGGATACTGTCTAATTCTTATTTGAAAAGTTAATTAATGAGCTTTAAAAAAGAGAAGAGAGAACTTAAAACATCAAAGAATAGGAGGCTTTTTTCTTTCAGCAAAACATAACAGTATCAAAACATTTCAGGATTTTAACCTAAAGAAAGAAATTTTCACTTTCCCCCCCTCTCTACTTTAGTAAAAATAGTTATTTCACAGGAAATTGTATAAGTTAAAGGAAAAATAGCAGAAAGGTATAAACACGCTGATGCTCATGTTGAACCTGGTAAAGGTTGGTGTGATGGACTAGGTGCTCCCAGCCTTCCCTCCTAACCTTCTATCTGCTGTGTCCTCCCATTTCCTCAAACTGCAGTGTTCTTCCCACTGATGTTTCTGCCACCCCTGCTTTTTGCACCCGCTCAGTTCCACCTCACTTCCCCTTGTCTTGGCTTGCACCGTCCCCACCACACAGCTCCTGGCACTCACCAAGGAGGTGCACTGACCTGCAAGAACTGACAGCCCCTCCTGCCTGCAAAGGTAACCCAGCACATCTGGGCCTTTCCCCTGATAATAACGCAGAGGTTTTCCCTCCAGCTGCTCGTCATGCTGCTCACCTCAGCCAGCAAAGCCTGGGAACAGTGTCCACCTACAGGCCCCTGTGCTTGCCCCAGGAAGGGGGAATGCTTTGTCCCCAAGGGCAGGGGTGCACAAGCTCACTGAGGAAACTAAGGATGGGGGGTAAGGAGCAGGTAGTCAGGAGGTGGGAAACAGCACTTTCTTTCTAGAACAGCTACTGGAAAATACCATGAGCTATCACGAGGCAGAACCAACACTAAACACTTCAGTAGAAAGCTGCTGTATTTCAGGAACATTGCTGAGAAGAAAAGGGATTTTTTCCCCATTTAATCCAGGCATCCCTGAGCACAGGAGAAACTCATCACCCAGCAATGCAGTCAGCTGAAGTGGTGAGCAAAGATCTCAGACCTCACCAGCAGTTCACCTTCTTTCACCTCCCTGTAAAAGGATTTTTGCATAACATTACAAGAAAACAGTCCCAGAAATGCTCTTAGCTCAAAGTGCTTCACTTGTCTGTGGTAGTTTGCAATCATCACTAAGGGTCACCAGCAGAGATTTTTTCTGCACAACTAAATTTACAAGCAGAACTCTTACCTGCAAGTCCTCTGGAACTTGAGTGTTATACAGACTCTTGCCAAACAATTTACAGAAGCAATCTTTGACTCGTGGGATGCCATCTGATGGCAACAACCTTCTCTTAAGGCAAATTACATGTATATACATACACATGCATGTAAGTGTATGCACAGATGTTTGCATACACACACACTACCATGAAGAACATCAACCTGAGCTACAGGCTGGAGTGGAGGTCTTGTGTAATGACATATCTGAGGAATTTCCAAACGTTATAGCTGGCAGTGTCCTAACTCAGTAACAGCAGAATCCACGAGAGGGGAATTCTATGCTAAACCTCATTTTGACAGATAAAGAGAGACTGATCACAGAACTAAAGCGGTGTCTAAGTTGTAGCCTACCCGAGTGACCGTAACTTGAATACGTTCATATGCAAACCGAACAAAACCCAAACTACTAAGTTATACGTGAGGTGGTTTAAAAAGAAAGTTTCAGAAAGCTGAAAACCATTATGGATCAAATCAGGGAAAAGAATTTAAATAGAAAAACATGAATGATAACTGGGAGCTACTTAAGAATGTACTACTAGATGCCCAAAAGCCACAACCGAGAAAATAGTCCTCACTGGTTAGGAACACAACCTGACTCAGGGGAAGTCAGAGCAACCAGAGTAAATGAAACACATGCATGTACACCAAAATAGAAATGTAAGAAAAAAGAAGCTGATACTAATGAACATAAATTAAAACAGGCATGGTGAAAACTGAGAAATATGCAAGATGAATGATGATGAGCAAAGCAACAGTAAAGAGTTTTAAGCATATTGCAAACAAACTCATTACAATACCACTGTCTGAAAATAGTAGGTAGACTTGTCAATATTAATGTGGAAAAGACTTAATCAGTGAGTATATACTTAAATTTTGAGCTGGAAAACAAAAATCAAGCAACTGCTAAGGTTAAATTTTTAAATGAACTTGATCTCAAAAATTCTCAGCTAGAAATTTTAAGAGACCAAATCAGGGTTCTCTAAATAATCAGACCTGCTTTTTAATAGCAGAAGTAGATGAATGAAACACAGCTAATGCTAAGCAGTGCTTTGGGGAGATAAAGGAAATGGCCCAAGCAAATGTTGACTTAAAAAACAAAGATCGCCCCAGGTAGAATAATGGAGGAACAGATACAGGAATTAATCCATTAAAAATTAAAGGAAGGTAATAGAATTCTGCAGCATAGTTTTATGGAAAACAGAGCTCCACAAGCTAATTTGACATCTTTTCTCGAAATAAAATTAGAGCTTCCAATAAGTGTAATAGTACTGAGGTAATATATATTCTTACAAAGATACTGGACTTGATAACTTCATGACATTTTGATGAAGATGCTAGGACAACACCAAAAAGAGTCAGCTTGGCACATATCCATGCTTTAAGAAGGGCAAGCTGATAGATGACAGACCACCACAGATGACAGATTCACCACAAAACATGGAAAGGGAGATCTCAGTGAGCAGAAGCATCCCTAGCAGCATCCCAGTCTTCAGCCCTACACTTTACTACTCTGTAGTGACATGGAGAGAAAACTAAAGTCATTAGTGATAAAGAAGGTTGATGGCAAGACTGAAAGAGTGGTGGTAAATACTGAAGAGAAAGATTAACCAGGATTACTTTCTAGTCAACCAGTGAACAACAGAAGCTTCACCTACTGTGCATGAGGAGAGGGATACCATGGCAGTCCCAGGAAGAGTAGGTACCCTGAGGTACCTTTGATTTTGCAGTAGTTCTAACTAGTGTGGATGCCTGTGCTCTATCTGATGTCCCCAAACTGAAGGTGCTGAAGAGCTGGAGCAGCTTCACAGGAACATCAGGAAAATAACCAAAAAGATTTGGAAATTGTGAGATAGAAGCAAAGTCCTCATCTCTGCAATTAGTTAACACTAGGCAGTGTGGGAATAAGAAGAAAAGGGGAACATGGCTGTGTTCCCTGATATTCCTCAAAGGTCAGCTTAAATTCAAACTCAAACGAATTCAGAGTACATCTGAGTAGATCACGGATTCCAACCCTGCGTATACGTAGCTGGCTGAGCCACACTCAGCTCACGAGCTCTCCAGTGAGCCCAAAGAAGGTGTACCAGACTGTTCTAGAGTACTTCAAAGATGCCAACAATAAGAAAGCATTCCTGTTAGTTTTGCAGCAATTTGAGACTTACTTAAAATATTAACTAGTGTCTTTACATTCAAGTTTGACTAGGCTTTACTCAGCACCATAAACACAGATGCTAATCTCAGGAGCCCCTCTGCCTCTGTAGCATCAACACTGCTTGTAGTGCTGCTGAAACCCATTCCCCCTCCTAAGTCAGCTAGATAAGCTATTGGAAGGAACGTGCTGAGAGAGGGCAGCAGATAACCCCAGTGGCCTGGGCACCGTCCCCTTTCAGTAAATGGTCTATAATGTCCAAGGTCATTGAAGATACAGCTGGGGAGAAGTTGTAAGCTAACATGTTTGCACTGCTGTTGTATTTGCAAATACTTAACACTTTGCTTTCTAAACAGAAACAAGGTACTTGAAAGAAAGGAGCAGAAAACAAAGATCCATTCTTTTGCACATGCATGTGTAAGACACGCATAAATGCCTCCTGCACTTTTTTTTTAATGCATTTTCCATTTACATTTTATTTGGAGTAGACAAACTGCAGGCCTGGTTTCATTTCATGCAAGTCCAGATGCAAAGAGGAGTAGAGCTCAATACAGGCTGCTCTTAATGTAAAAAGGAGAGGGAGGAAAGACTATTCAAAAATTTCTGTTATTCACTGATATCCTGGTGATATTCTGGTTATGCACTGATATTCCTGGTGACCAAAGGCAGATTTTTTTTCCTCTTATGCAATAAAATTGGATTGCTACATTTTAAGATGTGAAAGTCTTTCTGAATTTGAAGGCAGGTATGAGTCTAAGCAACAGCAGTGTTAATATCTAAGTAGGTCACTTTTCTGTGTGGTCCTTGAGCGTTTCATCACAGGACTCATCCATTGATATTAATGGGAGGTACTCCTCCCCAGTCCCTGCACAGCACAATAATTCAGCTTGGCATGGTAATTAATGTTGCTTCTGAAATGGCTTTGAATCAGGAGATTCTCCCTCTTGCGATGCTCAGAAAACATTTGTGGGACAAAGCAGCAGAAATACAGACTTCAGAAGAGTGGAACAACCCCACCCCAGTAATACTTCTTTTGCTAACAAAATACATTTATGTTGACTCTGTGGATGTACATCTACACAGATGTGTGCAGACACACACTGATGCTGTTGTCTATGCACCAGGCTGGCCAGATACAAGCCAGCTCTGGTCTGGAAGCCTTTCTAGGACAGCTTCACAGAACACAGGAGGAAATCAGGTGCACAGAACAGGACTGCCTTTACCAGGTTCAGAGTCTGCATGAGGTCAAACCTACACATGCTTCTCCACGTACACAGCTGCTGTGGTTGCTCAGCAGTATTTACATGAGCTGGACTTCTCCATAGATCACAATCCCCTCTCCCCCCTCCATTTTTTTTTCCCTGCTCAGTGCCATTATTTGCATGTACAAATGATAAAGACCATGCTGCAGGCTATATTCTACTCTCCAGTCATGGTTAGCTTTCAACAACTACATGTAAAAGGTAAAGCACTTGGAAATCAGTATTTCAACTTCACGCAGTCAGTCATTTCACTTTCACTGGTAATCAGTCCTTTCATTTTTATCAGTATTTCATTTCATAATATATCACTATAAAGCTACACTAAAGCAGTAAAGAGCAGTTTGACCCATATTAAGAAAACTCTGAATGAAGCATACATTTTTACATACGCACACGCTCATTCTTTAATACCAATCCTTAGCCTTGATTACTTAATTTCCAAAATTTATTTTAAATGCATTATCTGGGATAAAACTTGAGCTTAATTCCAGTTAATTTTTTTTTCCCTGGATAGAAAGTCTTGACATTTATTTTTCAAATGTTTTCTGTAAGGACAAACAAAGTAGAGAACAGCTAGTGCAATTATGAAAGTAATGACTGAAAGTCCTTAGGAACAAGAACTGATCCAGAAAAGGTCTTGATCCAAGAAACAGTTTCAATCACTTTGCAAAATCCCAGAGACTGAGACACGTTTTATTGACCTGTAACACTGCCACCAACTTGTCAAAATATTTTCAAACTGGATCAAGCTGGAGGCTGCTATTTTACAAACGATACCATATATATATTTTTTTCCTCCAAAGGAATATAGCAAACTGTATGATATCTCTGAGACAAGGAAATATTCTGACCTTTTTTTCTTTCAGAATTCCTATCTTAGTGACCCAGCAATAAATGTATTTTTGAAATGTCAAATTTGTTTCCATGGTAACAAGAAATGTCATTCCTGGAGATGATGTTCAATACAAATGTGAAGAGTTGAAGGCTATTTAACATGTTTTCAGTTGCACCTATTCAACAATGGCTGTTGTACTTTAAAACTCAATAAAGAAATTAAAATATATTTATCAAAAGTTGATCTCTAGCAAAGTGACTTTTAGACCTCACATTATTGCCTGCAACAACATTCACTAATGAGAAGCCCCTGCAAGTACTTATATGCTGGTGGAGTAGAGAAACGTTTTCTATTGTATCGACTGCCATTACTAAGTTCTCTCTCCCAAGGAAAAGGAGAGGTTCCATCTTCCATTTCTACCCAAATCTCATCTGCATGAGTAGACAATGGAGATGGAGGGAGGGAAAAGACAAAAAAAAAAAAAAAAAAAAAAAAAAAAAAAAAAAAGGATGATCAAGGCAGGTGAAGAGACAAAACTGCTTTCATGCATCTGTAAGAACAGAAGGCACATACTCACATTGGGATCCACTCATCTAGCCTACAAAGAGAGTACACATAGATACATGCACAGATATGAACCCAACTGACAACTAGTCAGAAGTCATCCAGCAGGCTTTGTGTTCTACCCACCTGCAGCACAAAATTCCCCCACCAGTCCACCCTGACCTCAGAAAGCAGCGTCAAATTGTTGCAGATTGCAGTGGAGCTGCCAAAGTCACAGGCTGGACAGTTTCGTGCTGTGCCACCACACCCAGGTTGATGCAAGACACCAGGGCAAGCCCCAGAGACAGTAGCCTGGGGCCTAAGAGCAGGTTGGTCTGCACTGTAAGCAGCCATGCTGTGAGCAGCTGTGAGCACTTGACAATGCCATCTGCATTGCCATCTCAGAGAGCTGCTGCTGCCCAGACAGTGGAGGAACGGGGTCTGCCTCAGCTCATGAGCCAGGAAATATAAAGAAGGAATGGCTGGACAACAGCAGGACTACTCACACCACATCCTCTGCTCACAACCCAGAGCCACAGTGCAGGTCTGCAGGGGAAGGTGGGATCTGGCTGCCAGCGCCACAGGGCTTCCCGCTTGCCTTCTGCCAGCCAGTGAGAGGAAAGCCCCCAGGAAGAAGAAGCATCAACCCTGCCTGCTCTGAAATGGCTCTGCATCACAGCTCTCAGGGACTGCTCTAAAGGGTAAAAACAAGATAAATTGTTCCCCACAGACCATAAATAATACATGAACAATTAAGTCTCTCTTTGTGGATGCTTCATCAAATATTAATCCACTTTTATTTTCATAAATTTTACAATTTACAAGTTGTTGTTGTCTTAATTTTGTGTTAACAAGACATCTGAAGCTGATGAAATTTAGTTTTAGGTAAAAATACGATCAACACTGAAATAAAAATTGAGTAAAAAAAAGGAATAGGATTTCCCATGTTTGCAGTCTCAGATATCATGGGTTATTGCCTAAACAGGAAGGAAAGAGATAGTTCTCTCTGTGAAAAAGTGATTTTCAAATAGTTTTATTTCATGAGTAATTAAAGACTAAGTAATAGGATTAGTAGTCCTTTATTACTCTGCTATCTGAGCATACCCACTGCATAAAGAATCACAGAAAAGCCCCAAAACCTGGGAATAAACAGAGTTTATTCTAAAGAACGAGAAACTTGGAGGACACGGATCACTCGTATCTTTCAAGATCTTACCTCACTGAGGTAGAACCTCTGAAGGGAGAACTCAAGAATAATTAGATTTATTACATTTAAAGGCTGTGCATAGAGAAGCATAAATGCATCACCATCCATATATGTGATAGTACAGCAGTGGTGGAAACCACACGCCACTAGGGCCGCTGAGCAAAACAGTCAGTGTTTCATTCTGTCTGGGGTTTTCCCTTATTTCCTCCCCAAAAAAGAATGAATGTTTATTCAGGTCATTCTGCAAAGATGTGAAGGAACTGAGCAGGGATAAGAAGTGAAGCAAGTGAAGGCAGTGAAAGCAAAAGGAATATCCTAGAAATGTCATAATGTTTAAGGAGCTGGGGGAGCTTAAGGGAAGATAACCAACACTACTTTTTTTGGCCTCAGGAAATCCAATCTGTTTGATATGATGTAAACACCTACTGCAGAATTAGGTTCATAGACCAGGCTCATATAAACCTGAACTGAGAGAACTGCAGCACAAAACAGTACAGGAAAGATGAGCCTGCAGGAGGAAGAGGACAGGGAAATAGAGAAGTTGTGAAACAGCTGCCCAAAAAAAGTTACCGATGGCCTCTGTGGGAGGACTTCTAATCTAAACTCTGATCTAACCCTGACTAATTAAAGAACCTCACTTTCCAAAATCTCTTTATTTTAGTTTTCTTCCACACTTCCAAAAGGTTGAAGTTTCACAAATTCCAGGCCAGATTTGCTAGTGAGGAAACAGAAGAAAATCCTGTGCATTAGAGTAAGGTAACAGATGCCAGGCATCCCAACAGAACATATTAGGGGTCACTTTGACTGTCCTAGCATGAGTTAAAATGAATGTCCCAAGAAATTTTTCTCAGGTAACTTAGTTATATAGCTCCACATTTTTACTCTTGGTTCAATTTAGGTAGTTCTGCATTATGGTGTTGATGCAGCAGTGACAACAGCAAGAAATCTCCAAAGGCATTAACACAATCCCCACCCTAGCAGAAACACCACTTCAGCACCACGCATCTTGATGACTGATTTCCTCTGAGCTTCACTGACCAGTGTCATTACAACAACAAAAATAGACTGTGGAAGTAAGATGAAGCCAGGGGAAATAGTTCATTAAAAAGTAAAAGCATGTGCTGTCAGACACACGCTTGCACGCCCTCAAAGCAGCCAGCTGTTTTGTAACAGGCTAATTTTTCTAAATGCAATAAAAGGGACAAAGTAAATTTTACAGTGATAAAAAGCTTGGATGTGACTATCGCAGAGGCTGCGTCCAGAGATACCTGCAGTAAGGCACCCCATGGAGGATGAGAGCTGAGACCCACAAGGCAGACAGCTGTCTGCTGGGAGAGTGCTAGTGCCCTACATGGAACCAGGCTCCATGTCTGCTCATCAAACCCAGGCAGCCTAGCTCCTCAGCTGGAAGAAAAAGGAAACTCCCCGCTGCACTGATATTTGAGCTGGAGACTTTCTTCAGAGGCCTAGGTTAAGTGATGCAAACACCAAGTCAAAACCTTTCCCACCTGCTGAGGGTGGAAGCCAAGTGAGAGCTTGCCAGGAGCAAGGCACTGCCATGGCTGCTGCTCTGAGACACTCGCGGCCAGCTCTGCTCTGGCCACACCACCACCTCACCACATATCAGGAACAGTGGGTTTCCCCATTCTGTTTTCCTCTGTTCGGTTTTCACTTACTATACAAGTTAATTTGGAAGAGTTGTTACTGATGTTCTTGCTTAATTTGCCCTTTTTTTGGTCCCTTGCTCAGGCCTAGACCTCAGATCAATATCAGACTCGAGCCATAGTGAGTAATATCCTGGTGAACTTTGTAAATAAATAAAAACAAGCTCATTCAATAAATGCCACTTAATTTGGTTAAACTCCTTACACATGTTGAAAGGCCATTTAATCCTCCAAGTGACTCCAAACTACAGAACCAAGTGTAATGAACACATTGCTTTAAAACAGAATTTAAAAAAAAAAATTCATTAAAAAAAAATCACTCTAAAAGCAGAAAACCTCAAGCAAATAAGAAAGCTTAAGCCAAATATAATATGTGGAAACCTAATATCCCCAAATTGAAAATAACTCAAAAATCCAATAATATAAAAATACTTTCTAAAGGTTTTCCTTTCAAGCTGTGGTGGGTTCCAAAAGGTTCTGCAATGCAGAACCAATGAAATAACACACAGACATGCCCTTGCTTTTTGAATCTTTGCTCCAAGTGACAGCTTTTATTGTAAACTTTTGTTTAGAAACACCAGATTACACGATAAGGCTCTTCCAAAAGAGGTTATGTAAAAGACATTGAGCAATTGCTCTCCAGCAATATTAGAAATAGCACAGAAAGGAATTGCCTTGATACACAGCAAACATCACTTTGATTATGACTAGATGGAATAAAGAAATGTAGAAGTAGCTTTGCACTGGAACATGCCTCGTACGGGAAGCCACGGAACCTCTTTCTATGAAGACGGTTTTAACAGCAAACTGCATGTAACCAACTACTGCTACCCTTGGCTTCTGGGGCTTGGGGAGAGGCAGAAGCATTCGCTCAGAGCATGGTCCTGTCCCTGCGACCCTGCAATGGCCTGTCTGTAGGCTTGGTGCTCAAGTCTCCACACTGGAGTGCTCCTAACTTGGGAGCCTTGTGGCCTGGGCCACCTAGAACAGACATCAATGGGTAACTTACTAGGGCTTGGGTCGTGAAAATCAACACACGGTGCAAGAGAACTGAGTCACCACCTACACACTAGAAGAGACGGGTCTCATGGAACAACATCAGCAGTCACGTAACTGAAACTATAAATACACGCACATGTTCAGACACACAAAGAGCTCAATTCAATTATTAATTCTGTCATTTCTCAGCTTTGAAGGCCTTGATTTTTTGACCTGAACACCTCCTTACCAGATTTACGGGATGTAAACGTCATTTACCGTCACTCGTAAATTTACAATACATTCTGGATCCAACACCTACTAGCTGATTCACTGCCAAAAGACAATATTTTTGTATTAAATGTGATGAAAAAACGTTCAGCTCCATAAATACATACATATAGAGGGCTTTCTTTTTTCCCTCTTCCTTTCTTTAAAGCAGCTCAGTGTGGAAAGATGGAACTTGGCAAAGAAAGAGTCTTCAAACAAGAACAGCCTCTGCACATTTGTGGTGAAAACCGGGTTTGATTTGATCCAGTTCTAAGTGTTTTAATATCACACATTGGGCACAGTGTTCACACTGTGCCATTCTGAAGTCATTTTCCAAGTCCTACTAAGCAGGGGCTGCTGCACAGCACATGCTTTTGCTGCACAGGAACACACATCTCCCCAAGAGCAGCACTGAAGGCAGAAGGCTTCTCCTCAAGCGCGCGCTGCAAACCGCGCAGCTGAAAACCTCGCGCTGCCAGCAAAGGAAGAGGTTTTGGCACCCATCTGTCCCAGAATGCAAGGACCACATTTTAAGTGGGAGGGGAAATGATCAAAGATGTGAGAGAAACTGAGAGCTGTCTGTTTATTATTTTTTACATTTGGAGACTGGTTCAGATACGCCTTTCTCTCAAAGCTTCTCTCACCAAGGACATTAGGCATCCACACGCAGCCCAGGAAGACTATATGTCTATACTGCCTAAATGGAACTGCACGCAGAACAACAGCCTCAGGAGCACTGCTGCCCCGTTAGGAACAGCTTGAGTGAGCCTTGCCTATGCAGGTGGCATAGGGAACACCAAGAACATCAGAATAACAAGTGTGGAGGATCTACAGGCTTAGCAAGAGTTGATGTTCCTGAACACTGCATCCAGGTTTGTGGCCCTTCTAACAATGAGAGCTACACAAGAAAAACCCTCTGAACAAACCAGTCACTGCAGAACAGCTGCAGCAGTCTCTCCCTGAACTGCTCCACAGCTCCCACTGCACTGCCAGGCAGGGAGCCCCTTGAGGTTGGGTTCACCACATCCTGCTCTCTGCAGCGTGCTTGCAGCTTGAGTTGTGCTGCAGGTCCTGAGGGACAGGAGACATTTCTGACTCTCTGGTGGCTGTTTGCCTTGGCTTTCAGAGGAGTGGCCCCTCTCTCTCTCTCTCTCTGCAAAAGACACACTTCCCAACATATTAAGCTTTTCCATGTTATATTTTTCCCTGTAGTTAATGAGTTTCTATTGTCTTCTCATCAATGATTTATTCATTAAAACAAGGCTTGCGTGAAATGCAGGAAATCCAACTTGCCTACAGTGTGGTGGTATGAGCAGGGCAGCAACCACGCTCATTTCCAACAGTAGTGCAGGGTTCTGCAGGGTCCCAGCAATATGCCTACAGCCACTGTTGGCACCACCATGTGTAGAGGCAAACCCACCAGCTAGGCTGCACAGAGTAAAAAGGCTTTCACTAGCAAGAAGTCCAGCTCCTCCTCCCTAAAACGGGAACAGAACATAGCAACCAACCAATCATTTATGCCCCTTGCTGCATGAGCTCTGTGAAGCACCGACTGATAACTCTACACTAGGTCAGCTACACCTTCAGCCCTGCTCCTGCAACAGCCTGAGGTGAAGGCCATGCAGCTGTCCCCCCAGATGTAGACTGGGGGCTGCAGCAGGCCTGGTCCTACAGGTGGGGGCCCACAGCCTTCAGAGGTTGAGTTTCTTCAGAAACAAGATGGAAGATGGGATTAATAATGCCGCTTTTCTCCTCTTTGCAAAAGTAAACCACAGAAATTTGCAGTCTGCTCAAAGTTGGTCTGCTACACAGCTGGGAACTGATCTCTTATCTCAAGTGCCAGGTTAGTGCCTGAACCACAAAAGCCTTCTTTCCCCCACTCCTTCAACATGCAAATGGAGCATAATTGTATAGGCATGCTTACCATAAACAATGAGCAGAACTTGGCATCACGCAAATGGGATTTTTATTAGCCAAATATTTCTTTGGTAACCAGGTCAAACAATCACGTTCTCTTTTGTTTCCTGTTATGAAATGAAACTGAAAAAATATGCCACTTAAAAAAAGTAAAATAAGAAGAAGCCCAAGCAGTCCTTTTTTCATAAGGAAAACAATATCCTTAACGCAGAATAAACCACATTTTATGAAAAGAGGTCATCTTGGGGGGAGGGAGAGAAACAATTGAAAAGAAAAAAAAAAATGTGGCACAAGAGGGAATTATGAATCTTTTTTTCTTATGGAAAGTATTTACATGTTTATTTTAAGCCTAACATAAATGTAAATATTTTAAACAAACAAAAACACACCAGTGGTAACAATAGAGTATTGTTTGTGTGTGTTTTTGTTTTTGGGGTTTTTTTTTGTTTTTAAGTTGAATAAAAACTGCCAGGACAGTGCATGTATATTTTTAAACATGCTGCTTCAAAAAGCAGGATGCAAGGGATGTTGCATCTTTAATTTTTCTGTTAATTATGGATTGAGCATTGTTGTGAGTCTTGTCCTCAAAACCCAGCTCAGAAAATAAGAGCAGATGCTCATACCCAGGTTTGGCTCATGTGGGAATTGAACAGAACATATTGGTTTATAATTAATGTAATTTGTTGGATTATCTTTTGTGAAGGAGCTAAGGTAAACAACCTTGCAGCATTGTAGTGAAATTCTTCTGCGCTCAGAGCCTCTGTACTTGATGGAGGATGGAAAAAAAAAAAATCCACCCTTCCTCCTGGATTGCAGGGAGATTTGGAAATGTCTGTCAAATTCAAACATATTTTAATTAACTCAAAGGAAAGAATTAGGCTACAGACCCTAAAGCAAATTACAAATAGTGTTTAAAATCTGAGCTAATGATTCCCCAATTGACTACTCTGATTAACAGAATTCTCTTCCCTAGTTTGCTGTAATTTTGTTATGGGGCAAAGATGGAGGAGGAACATGCTTTCCTGCCCTGAAAACAGACAAATTTACTGATCCAAAAGACTGCTCATATGGCTGGCACTGCTGACTAGCCACACAGGGCACCAGCAGCTATGGCACCAAGTGGCAACTTAAAGGGAAAAAAAACTAAGCATGATTTCAAAAACAACAACAACAACAAAAAAAACCCACCGCTCTCCAAGATTACTCAGGGCCTTAGTTGGCATTAATAAACAGTGCTTTAGTCTTCAGGAAAAAAAATAAATCCAAATTACTTGTGCCAGAAGGAGTGTAATAGTTGCAGACGGATCGGCCAAAAGCTGGTTTGGGAGACCCTGGACAGAAGCACTCATCCCTCCCTAAATTTGCACAGTAACCCTTAGCTCTATTTCTCCATTTTTCACAAAACAAAAAAAAATCTGAAGGAACTTAAGGAGTCAGTTCAAGCTTGCTGTCTTTTCAGGCTCCCACAGAACAATATGGTTAATTTTTTTAACCTGTTGTAATTTCTCCTGCCTTCAAAGCCCTCCCAAGGCTGCCATGCTGTACCCAGGATGTCAACACTGTGTCTGGCTTTGGCTGTGCTGCCAGGTGTGCAGGAGGTGTCGGAAAGCTGACCAATGTGCTACAGATCCTTTGCCTTAAAGGGCTTCAACAGTAAGCACTTGCTTCATTTAGGCCCCATAGTTTATACGGGTAACAAGATTCCTTGTTCTGTCTCCATCCAGAACGCACAATCCCTAGGAAAACCAAGAAATCAAAGAGCTTGGCTTTGGCCAATGCTGTCCTCCAGCTACAGAAACAGGAGTGGTGAGAGCAGCCACCAGCGTGCAGGGGATGGGGCAGGCGGCGAGTCATTACAGCACTGCCCTGGGACCCCAGACTGCAGCAGGTCGTGGCAAGTACCACAAGCACCCCAGGGGCTGGAAAGCACGGCATCACCCCAGGGCACCTGCTGGCATCCTACCGTCAGGATGAACTGTAAGCCATCACTTACATCACAGCTGGGAGATGGGAAGCAGACAGAGGTTTATACAAAAGCAGCACACCAGCAGTTTCATCTGCTCTTCAAAGACAAAGAATAAAAGCAAGAATTGGGTGGATGTTATTTCCTCACTCAGGAGCACCATGAGTAAGTGCTCTTAATGTTCAGTAACATGCTCATTCTCTTCCCATGGAATGAAAAAGTCTTAGAAATTAGACATACATTTCCGCACCAGTTTAATTTGTTTTCAGGTTCCATGAAGACTTGAGCGTTTTCCCCAGCTGAGTTGGTTATGGGCTGCCCCTTCTCTAGCTCTGCCTTCCTAAGAAAAGGCACCCCAGAAAGCACATTCACATGACAGGCATGCAACATACTAAATAGTTTGTCTGCCAAAGGTTTTGACTCTTAAAGTAAGAAGTCAGCTGCTCTCCAAGCTGCACGTGCAGAATATTTATGGTGAACAATTTTTCCTGGGTACGCAGCACTTCAGCAGCATTCTGAGAGAGTTTGGGACACTCGCACAAGTTTTAAGTCTTAGATGAAGTTGATTTCCAACTCAGAGATGTACATTGCTAATGAGCCACAGGCACAGCTGATATAGTAATAGTTCCATTCCATATTCACAAGAACAATGCTCATTCATGTGTAATGAATCTTATCAGATTGGTAACTTTATCTCGAATATCATGTTCAAATTTTCATATCCTTATAAATTAAGAAATACTAGAATGAAGTGACCAGATGTTCAAGTCTCTTCTATAGCACGTTCATTACCAGGCACACATTTAAGATGCATGCAAGTCTGCCAGGACTTTGCAGAGGCTCAGCAGTCAGCGCTCTCAGTGTGTCATCTGGTATTGCTAGCACAAAGTCCTCAGCACTTCAGCCCAGAATAAACTTCTGCCTCCACCAGTGCCATGTCTGAGGATCCTAGCACACTGCTGTGTTTCCATGGGCTCAGTAAAGACAGAAGACTGTTTCTGCTTTCAAGTCAGGACTGGACAAAGAGAGAAAAGAGGGAGATTCCAAAGGAGAGGCTGGAGAAAGATCTTGCCTTACAAGAAGGAGCTGCTGCTTAACTCACAATCACTACGTAACACTACATGCATCAAAGGACTAAAAGCTCCTACAACTTCATTTTTCATTTAAAGCAGGTTTTTGTTCTACATTAGTTGACCACTAGCGCTAGCTGTTGGGCCTTGAATCTCTCTGCCTTTGCAGCACTAACAATCACATCTCTGCCTTTCAGCACTGTTGAGAACATAAACCCGTAGCTTGATAAGCTTAAGTACTCAGATACTAATAGCAGTGAAATGTCTGCACACAGAGGCAGGCTTTCCCTTTGATAGCTTACTATGGTTTCTGAAAGATGCAGAATGCAACTCCAGTGATTATAATTAATCAGAAATGTAAGAACAAACACACTGGTCCTTGTAAGTGACAAATACTGAGGACTGCTCTACCGAGTATTTTAAATCACTTACTGCTCTTCTGTTTTAATGCCAACATACAACATTTTCTTTTCAAATTTTGTGAAGAAAAGGTATAAACTAAACAGGCTGTTCTCTGGCTGAGCCTTCAATTCTTTGGCATCTAATGTAACAACAGAAAAATAATTTCATACTACACTAGCAATAGCTTATATTAAAATTGCATTCTTGCTGCTTTTACTTTTTTTTTTATTCATAAGTACTCAACTTCTTAAAAACCATCTAGCATTCCCCATCTCAATTCAGTGGAACAGACAGTACTAGCACCTTCCTGCTTGTTCACATATCCAAGAAAATCAGCTCTTTTTCTCAGTTTCATTTGTTGCTGTAAGCAGGCACGGCACAACCCCAGCACAGTCCAAGCATGACCCTGATCCTCTTCCCACCGTTCACCTGGGAGCACTTCCTACAACCCAGAAGCCTTATGGCTGGAGGCCTGCAGACACCGGAACACGCTCCCACGACAAAACCCTGCCCCTTCTCACCTCAGGTGAAAGCAAAGCTCCGCAACAGACAAAAGAAAGGAGAGCTCCTGAAGGCGAGCACTGCTATTACAAAGCAAGGCAGGTTCCCTTCAACGCACAGAAACCCAGGGTGACTGCTCTGCTCCTTGTCCTGCTGCTCACCAACCATCCCCATTCACAAGAGACATGAATGATGAGAGAGAAAAAAAATGCATCTTATTGTTCATGCCACAGCCCTCAGTGCTGGGCTATTCCCTCTACTTTCCAGTCCTCTGTCCTACTGTAACTGAGGAGTTTCAGATGTTTGTACATCCACAGAAAGTGCAAGGAAGCAACGTGCCTCTGTACATGACCTATCCCTCATGGTCATCCCCAGAACCAACCATTCCCCATGCTTGTTACCTCTTTCTCACCAGGATTTAATGCAAAGGTGGATCCTGTCTGTGTCATCCATCCTCCCTCCTTTGGCAGACACATCCGGTCACCTTTGATGCAGAAAGCTTGTAACGCTGCAACAATTTGCAACCTCAAAATCCAAAATGAACCAGACACAGATTTCTATTACAGACACTCTCTATGAAGCCGATACAAGGTTTTACAGTCTCAGCAGATACCAAAAGCATTAATTGCTCACACTGTTTACTATTGTTTTTTGCAAGTATTTGATCCAATGTTGGTTTGCCTTTTCTCCTGGGAGTGGGTGGATAAGCTTTTCATTACAACACTAATGAGAGAATTTCATATTTACTGAAAATATAATTATGTCAAATTTAAGTGTCCTTTATTTGCTGCCTCCATACATTCCACAATGGGATTAGAAATTGGGAAAGCAATAAGCATTTATGCGAAAGGGTCATGTCCTCAAAAGAGAGGAGAAAAAAAAAAGAAAGCAAAAAGAGAAATCAGATTTTGCTTTTAACCCCTCTGTCTTGGATCCCATTACTATTATGTTAGTAAATAAAGCAGAGGGGCTTTATTTACTAACCAGAGGAATCATTTACTCAGCTGAACTACGGAGATAAAAGTATCTGGCCAGGCCAGTCTGGTTTGTGGGTTTTCCCTATAAGGGTTGCCACTTCAGGATGGTACCAAGTTGTTACTGGAAATTTAACATTTGTTGACCAGAATGTTTTTAGTGGTCTTCAGAACTGAAAAACTGTAATGCAGAAGTTTTTCACCTTGATGTGGTAAATTAGCTAAGAAAATGCAGACTTCACAAGAAAATAGTGTTTAAAAAAAAAAAAATAGCACAAGGACTGCAACACTACAGTTTTTTCCATCATTAGAAAGACACATAAATCAGCTGCAGTCATTCATTAGGATGAGAGCAGTCATCTTCATTTGGTGGAGCATGCGTGCCTGGGGCCAGGCAAGAGACACCATTAGATTTGCAATTGGCACTCTTGGGCAAGGAAGTTGGCAAACTGCACATCATCACTCAGCAAAGGCAGCCACCTCAAAGCCATGTCCTCAACCCAGAAGTCTAATCCAGTGGTCTTGTAAGCTATGTGCACACACTAAAATGAAAACCAAAACACACCGTCCTTATATACGTTCTAAGATTAGACGTGATGTAAGGAAAGGGTAAAGAAAGCTAAAGAAATGTAATTCGCTCCTCTTTTACAGAAAGGAAAGGATTTGAAAGTCAAGACGTCCCTGTTTGCAAACAAACTTATTTGAATGCAGCACTTCTCTCACTGAGCATTACAGGTATACTTACAGCATCACTGTACTGGGCAGTACTGTCTGAGATAACACTGTCACAGTGACAAAGCCTGTCTCAGGTTTGGTGCCCCAGCACAGGCATATTATGAACATGCTAAGTTCTCCCTACAAGACCTAGAGCTGGGAACAGTGCTCTGAAGATGCCAAGTCATTTTGAGCATAAGAGAAGAGACAGAAAATCTTGCAAATCAGTAGATGCCTCTGCCTCCAGTTGGTATCTTCAAGACTGAAAATCATTGCCTGGAATCCAGCACAAATGCAGAGCAAAATACACCAGTAAACAGACAGTCTGTGCTTCGTATACCAGCCTGACTTCCTGAGTGGAGTGCAGCTCTTGTCAAATGCATAACAATATCTTAATGCCCACAAAAAAAGTGAATGTGATGGAAGTACAGTTAGACATTCAGAAAAGTGTCAGGCAGCCAGTCTACAAGATATGGAAAGTCACTGCAGCTTTAGACGCATTTAATGACCTTATTTTTGCAAACTTTTTTTGGGGGGGCACTGCATGAGGATGCTAGGGGAGAGAATTTAAAGCTAAAATCTCAATTTAGTATTTTTTTCCACCTTCCTTGAGTATCCCATGTGATCACCATATAAAGCAACTTCCCAGAAGAATCCCAGTAAAAGCAAAAGCCTGGCTTCAGGCTAGCACAACAAAAGCAGAAATAGAGGAGGACCTGCTGGCACAGACACAGCTGCTAAGGAAGCTGAAGTGACTTTCTCTAACAGGAAGCAATAGCCATATACAGAATAGCAGTAATCAACTGACTTCAAAATATGCTTCATCACGGCCTCACTTTGCATATGCACATCCCAAAGCCCAGCTTTATGTATTCTGTCACTGTACACATAGGAGAAAACACACTTTAAATCTGAAGAAGACATGTTCTCCTTGTCTGCTTTCAGGAGGAAGCAGTGGTTCAAACGGGAAGGCATGTACTGTTAAGCAGCAAATTGCACACAATTATATATTTTCTTAAGGTGCCTTGCATAATTAAAGCCTCTTTACAGAAAACAAAACTGAATGTAGTTTAAGTACATGACTGCACAACCAAGCTATGTACAAGAACAAAAATGGACAACGATTCTGCTCTTTCGCCCATCCTGTGTTAACTAGCACAAGAGATACAAGAATAGCAGCAAAGCATCTGCAGACACATTTCTAACCAATTCCCGCTGTATCTCCCCCATGAATTAACACAAACACAGAAGTAATGGACCTCACAACGCTTATTTATCAGAACACCTTCTGATAGTCTTCTGGTCAAAGCATTCATAACCAAAAGTTGGACGTGATATCAGAAACAAAGACAACAATTTCTCTGACACTTTCTTAGGGCTTTTGCTTTAAAAGAAAAAAAAAAAAGGCAGACAAGGGGAGATGTGAGATGTTCAGCTAGTGTAAGAGAAGGCAGCTCCACTAGCTGTAGACTGAGCCACATGTTTTCTCTAAAACAGACCACAAAGTATTACTTAGCACAATCAACTGCTCAAATCTAACAGGGAAGATTGATGCTGCTGTTTGATTATAACCCCAAGAGTTTGTTCCTGAAACACAAGCTTTGACTGTCAGGGAATACAGGAATATAACTGATTCTTGGCTTTGTTTTAACGCTATAGTTCCTGAAGCGGGGGAAGAGAGCGATATGCATTTACCTCACTACAGAGCCTGGAACACATCCAACTCTATTTTAGTCCCTTGCTTCAGGGTACATCTCTGAGGAAAGAGGAAATTTTAGCAAAGTTGAACCTGGACTACAGTTCCCAAACAATTTTTCCTCTCCCTGTCATGGCTCTGTCCTGAGTTTTCTCCTTGAACTTCCAGGTGCATTTGTTAGCTCACTGTTAGCCAACCTTTCCAAGGAGGATTTCTCCTCAGGGCAGCCCAGCCACTCTGCCTCTCTGCTTCAGGCCAGCTCCACCTGGCTAGTTACTGCAGAGGCTACAGCCATCTCTTCCACAGCTGGGCACCCAGACACAAGGATTGCTCACAGACTGGGTTCGAAGGCTTGCATTAACACAGCCATAGTGAGCAGTTGCCCTGAGCAAAACAAATTCTAATTTCCATTCTTACCTCATGATGAACATCCAAACTCAATGATTTAAGGTCTTACGGACATCACAGACTAAGCTAACCAAGAAAAGCCATCATATATGACAGTGACTTGACTGAACTCAGGTCTGGAAGACAGTTTCCTGACATTCCAAGGCACAACTTGTGAATGTGTCAGACATAAGCCAGTTTATTCAGAGGATCACAAAGACAAACAAACAACAACAAGAACCAACCAGTATTCCTTAGACTTCTGCTCACTAGCCAAAGATGCCATTACTCAATGCAACCAGTTGCTCTTGTTAATGAACACACAGATGCAGTAACATGGAGTATTTTCTTTGAAAGTGACTTGGAAAGTAAACTTTTCTGGCTGGAATATCAGTTGTGCTCCTAGTAGCCACTTAGGCCAATCCTGGCTATTCATGTAGACTATTAACAATCAGATGTTACCAGTTGCCTGGAGCATGGATATCACTTTCATTCTGGTCCCCACTGCCACACGCACCTACAGAACATTTGAGCCTATTTTCAACAAACAAACCTGCAGCTATAACTGAAAAAAAGTACGGATCATTGAAAGTTTAGAAGAAATGTTAATTACTAGCAACCAAGGTCCAAAAGATGTACTTAAATACTCCTTAGAGTGTATACAGCACATTCAAGAGTACTGGCCATTCTCCAAAGGTTTATATCTGCTAAGTTTAAAAATTCATGTAAGTCTTTAAAATCAATGCTGTAAAACCATGTGTATTCTCTAGAATCACAGCAATTATAATAAAAGTGCTTTAAAATGTAATCAAGTGATTCCATCATGATGTGACATTAAGTACCAAAGCATTTAATAATTATCCCATTACAGTAATGTATTAATGATATTTCCAAATATTTGTGCTTGAAGACGAGGTGGTTTTCAGTTCTCACTTCCCTTACAAACATAAACTGTTTGAGAGGTTCTTGAAACACGTCACATCCACAGATTTCTCTGGCAGCTGTTTCTTTTTCAGACTAGAATAAGAAAAAGATAACAAAAGCAAAGCCTTCTCTAATTCCTAGCAGTGCAACAGGAAAACATCATCCTCTTTACAAAGCAAGTCCCTAGTCTTGAAGCCTTGCACAGATGCTGAAC